>NC_072793.1:85341688-90341688 GCF_028583425.1 Eublepharis macularius | reverse complement strand
TCTTATTTTCAATCACCCATGCATGAACATGCGTGTATCAAAAAAAGGAGTCTGTTTAGAACTCTGTCTCTCAAAAAAAAGCAATCTCTTTCCTGAGTCTTTGAAGACGATTTTTGCAATTGTGAGCAAATTATGATTTGAGTTGAAGAGAGTTTTTCTAATAACAGGAAAAGTATTAATGTCAAAACAAGTTTCAGGAATTGTCTCTGCCTCTTCACTGCTAGATCTAATTCCCCGATAAGGCTAAAGTTATTAAACAAATTGGGGGAGGGGGAAGTAGAATCAGCTGATGTTATGACCCAAATGAAAAGCTGCCACTGACTAGCAGTGGGGTGGGTGATGAAATTGCTGCAGGTACAATCTTTTCTAACGCCATTAAGGCAGGCAAATAACTACTTAGCCACTTGAACAGATTTGGAGAAGAAAAGCTGCCAAGCTCACTGCATTGATCCAAGCACTGCATTTAACTGATCATTGCTCCTTCTCTTGGCAAGTGCAGAATTCGGGAAAGAAACAATTGATACAGGTGCAAATTGCTTTTAATTGTAAAAGTATATCTCAAGGTTGAAACATTGATCCTGAAAATGATACAATGTGGGGCAAAGGTTGGATACTACATGGAGTGAGGCACCAATAGGAAAAACAACATATACTTAGCTATTTATATTGGAATTTGCTGGATACACTGTTCACCATGTAAGCCCAAAATCTGTTTTCTCAATGCTATAGTCCAGGATGTAATAATTAAGAAATTATTAAGTAATAATTAAGTAATAACTAACAATAATTACAAAAAGAATACAGTTGAAACAAATCTTTCAAAACAGGAAATTTAAAAGATCTTTAATATGTTCAACCTTCACACTCAAAATAACGAGAGTCAGAAACTTCCAGAAATCTTAAGAAATGACTATTATTCCTGTGCCTTGCTGTCTGTTTTTCACAGCTATAAGAAGGTAGGGCAGCAAGGGCAGGGAATGGCACGGCAGAGAATCAAATTGACAAGGGAAAGACTTCCTATTTATATGCTGCTTTCTGCTCTGGTGCTTTGCATGCCTGCTTGCTTGGGATTGTGTACTGTCTAAAGGCAGGTGCCACACAGGGGGGTAGTAGTAGAGGCTACATCCCCTCCCAGTACAGGTGGTATACTTGCAATGGAGAAAATAATTTTGTCTAGAAGACAAATATTAGAAGAAGGTAAAGGTATAGGCTTCACCATACCACTCTTTAAATTGTTAAAAAGGAAGAGTGCCAAATGTATACTTTAGAAGGAAGGCAGAAGCACTGTTATGGGGCAGGAGAAGCAAATGTTTCCACAACATAGTGCAGTCAGATAAAACATAAAAGATCTGTGATCACCCATTCACCCATAGCTCCTGCTATTCTCATTATAAACAAAGACAGAAAACCTTCACATGTACAAAAAGTGAGATTTATGTGGATTGCCTACATCTAATCTGGATCAGACAAGGGAAGATGTTCTCTCCCTCCCCCTGCACATGCCTGAATCATTTTCCTTCTACTCTGGCTCTGAGAATGGAAGTCAGCCAGGCTGGGAGAAAAATGCTGAAATCAAGTGAGTTTGGGCATGTGTGAAAGTGATCTAAAAATAGAGGATCACAGGAAAGAAGAGGAGAACTCGCTCATAAACCCATTTGTCCTTAATTACATGGGCAAATTTATGGGAATGCAGGATCTTTTGGGTGAAAGTATAATCCCTGAAAATGTCATCCCAGTTGACTGGAAGAAAATAAATTACGAATGGAAATAATAAAAATGTAATAAGTGCAAGCTTGGTGCACATACCTGATCTCAGTTATGCATAAATTCACCCCAATGTCTATTTTGAAAATGAAAAATTTCACAACAAAATTTTAATTCTTACATTGAATGTGAAATTTGAACACTTCAAATGCATTGTCTTCTTTAGATCTCTTGCTTATTTTGATTTTTCCACATTTCAAATAGAAACAAATGCTAGTTACTATGTCATACAATGTGACAAGTATACATATTATCAGATGCTAAATGCTAGAAATTAAAAAACCATTTTAAATAGAAAAACATCATGACATGTCATCTATTAGTAAATACAGTTACACTGCAGCTATCAAATAATGTCAAGTACAAATACATCAGTGGTTTCCAACTATCTTCAAGAAGACCCTGGGTTCGAAGGATGCTTATGGGGAATTCTTCAATAAGAAGAACAGCAGAAGGGAACCAGTCCTCTAGTGGGGAGCTTCCTTGGCAGTACACAGCCACAGGGGAATGCTGGATGCATTCTTGGATATACATGCAGCTGTGCTCATTATGGAAAGCTGAGTGTAAGCCCCACACTTGCTCTGAATCTTCTTTCATTCTTTGGCTGATGCTACAAATATTGTTGGACAATACCAGTGCAGAGGGCCAAGGTAGAAAATTTGAAAGTATCTGTGTCATATGTCATTATTCATCAGCTCACAATGCCATCAGTTGCTGATACCATCACATGTTGACTTCCAGACATGTCCACTGTCTGATATAATACTGAAAACAAGTATCACTTGGTATCAAATACAGTTGTCAAATATTTAGAGAAACTGAGTGAATAGTCAAGTGTTAAAAGAACACCTGATGTTTTAGCCAACATCAAAAAGAAAACATTTGAAAAGAGTTTCTAGGAGCACATCTATTTCTGCTCCAGAAGGATGTATTTAAACACGTTCAGAGTGCCCTCTCATCCCTAAGTAACAACAAATATTCCCAAATGTTGATATTAAAGGACTTTGTGACTTAAAATCTTGCTACTTCTCACTGGAAAAATTAAGTTTGTGTATGTTGTAATTAATGTTAATGAGATGAAGAATGTACATAAACATCAGCAGTTCTGCACACTCACTTGAAGGTGTGCAGGTGAACATGTTGATCAGTCAATGTATGCATTCTCAGCTTGAGGACTATGACTATTAACTGGGTAGTATATGAAACATCTCTGATCAATCTACATTCTAGTGATTTATCCATCTTGACTGGACAATGTCAGAAATCCCCAGTTCCCAATCAAATTTTGTGCTCATTCTCCACGTGTATATGTGCTACTTCTAGTATCTATGGACACTCTTCATTCAGCCCACATTAATCCCTCATATGCAGTGCATGCCAGGGACTCTGGTGATGTTGGTAGTCTAGTGCATTCTCCACAGCTAGAATGCATTCACCGTAATAAACTCTAGCATCAGAATGCCCAATGAAACTGAATGCTGTATTCTTAACAGGATTCTTTCGCTGTTAGGATTTTAGATGCATCATTACCTTCCATCTAGTAAACACTGCGCAAACAAAAGAACATACAGATATGTTGGTCAGTTGTTAGTTAAGCTAATGAGGTCTTGGGGGGAGGCTGTATTTCATTAAATTTGTTTGTCTTTAAGGAGCCGCATGACTCCTTTTTGATTTTTTATCAAAATTGGCATGTAAAGTTTGAAACAGACTCTTTGTTAATATGAATGCAGACATTATACATTATAGGTATGAACAATGTGAGTGCGCCTGTATATATTTCTGTGAGAAAAAGAAAGCTCCTTGAAGCTTCTTTGAGAAAAGCCTCTTCCTTTTTTGAGAAGGGCAGCCACAGAGCGGAAAAGCTTGTTTGGGGGGAAGACAAGGAAGGGACAGCACGGGAGCAGCAGTCCAAAGGATGCGCCGAGTGTGATCATTTATTCTGCCTTGTTTGGTATCATGAGGCAGCCGCAGTGGTCAAGAATAAAGCAACCCCCACTCCCAATACACACACACTGGGTCACTGAGATGTTTCTTCTTGCCAATCGTGAACGAATTTAGAGTTTGTGGAGGAGACAAGCGGTTGGATGGCGATGCACACGACTGTCTTGAAATGTTGCAAGGCTTTAAGTGGGACCGGCTGGCACTTTGCAACCAAGGACGGGTGGGTGGTGTGCAGAAACTTCAACTTTAGCATGAAAAGGATCCTGCCGACAGCAGGGGAAGTTCGCGTGCATGCGTCTGTCGGTGCGTGTGGACGCGTATGCAGTCCCTGTGTGTGTTTGGGCGGGGGGGGGGGGTGCACACGTATATAGGTGACAAGTAGACAAAGAAATTGGTGTCAGCACAGGTGGATGCACTTGAATGTTCGAAAAGGGAAAACTTAACACCGCTTTTTAGCATCCGTTTCTTTCTGCGGAGTTTATTTGAATTTTCTTCTGCTGTAAGCGGGAGTCGCGTGCGCGTTTTAGGGGAAGGTCGCATTTTGCACTTCCCAATTGCGATGCGCCGGCCGTGTGGTTCCAACCCGACGGGTAACAATAATGGAAAACAATAACCTTCTCATCTTAGAAAGAAAATCGATCCCTTCGAGTGAAACAATTGTTTCTCGAGTCTCCCCTTCTTCTGCAAGCCCCTTCCCCCCATAGCCGACCTTTCTCGGAGAGAAAGAGGGAGCAATTGAACTCATTAGGGACTTTTAAGGCTAATGACTTCCTTAGATTATTGATAATGGGGGAAGAAGGAATCATTTTAAAGCCCTTCTGAGAGCAGGGGAGATTTCGGCGGTGTTTTTCGGGGCCACCTGATCCGAGGCAGAAAGAAGCTTTTTTTAAAAAATGAAACGCATCGGTGCCTGTGCAGATGATTCTGAACGAGCGATTTTTTGTTTTGAACAATAACAACAGAGGTAAAAGCCACATCTTGTTACAGGGAGTTGCGCTTCACTTGTCTAGCATGTGTGCCTGCGCGCCTCGGCGTTTGATTCGGTATTAAAATATAAATTACATAAATCTCTTGTACAAACGGCTGTAGGACTAAAATGTAACCCTTTCCCCTATCCTTTTTAACACTAACACACACATGATTTTAGTGAATGACAGCTGTACCTATTGAATCTGCAACATTCATTTTTTAAAAGGCTCAGGCTACAGGGTGTTTTTTAAAAAATAAAATGACTACAGTTCCTGAGGACTGCAGTAAGATCGTTGAGGACGACTCTCTTGCCGAGGAAAAATGCAGAGTCAGAAAGGAAAGGCGTCCCTCGCATTTGGCAAGTAATGTTTGGAAGACCGGGCGACGAATCGCCGCTGTCTGCGAAACACTTTTCAGCGACGGCGAGCAGGCTAAACTAGGCAGTGAACTTGATGCTTGTTTGGTCGCTTGTTACCCGAATGCCAAGAGCAGAATCTTTCGCAGGCGATCTTTTCACACATCTGTACTCTGGAGTCAGACTCTTAAACTGTGGCTATTTAATTCGACCAGCTAAAAGCCGGGGGTGGGTAGCGCGACTGGCCAAAGCAGAGCGTGAGAGAAGGACCCGTTGTTTGCCATGAGCGACACAAACTTTGGCACTCTCCGCTCGGTGAGGAAAAGTTCCCACCTTCCAAGGTCCCTCCTAGCCTCACGCCTGGAGATGGCTTCTTTCCCCCGCCCGCCCCGCCGCCGAGCCCTCCTTCCTGCCTTCCTTCCTTCCCTCCCCGTGGGCGAGCCCCCTGCCCGCAGACCCTGCCCGCGACTCTTGCGCGCTTCGATTGCAACTTTCTCCGGTCTTCCCCGGCAGAAAAAAGGGGGCGGGCAGGTTGGAGATGCTAATAAGGGGGGCGTGTCCTTGCAGCCCGCCGCCGCTCTGAGTCCTCGACGGCGATTGGGGAAGCGCGCAGTGGCCGAGGAAGCGGTGACGCTATGCAAATATAGGGGGCGGGCCCGCGCCCGCGGGGCGCCGCCCCCTGCCCATTGGGGCTGGTGCGCTCCTGTTTAGCTGCGGGGATAGGCAAAGTGGATTCCGTTGGGGGAGCCTGCAAATCACTCCGGTTTGGACGGGGAGAGGGGGGCGGAGGAGGAAGCGCCGCGAGGGGCTCGGTCCGCGCAGGGTCTCGCTGCTGCTGCGGCTACCTTTCCCGGCGTCCGCGCGCCGCGTGTCTTTTCCCCCTCCCGCTCTCCCTTTCTCCCCAGCAGCCAGCCAGCTTCCTGCGCTGGTGAAGAAAGGCAGGCGAAGAGCGAAAGAGCGGGGGAGAGGAATCGGGGCCCGGAGGAGAAAAGACAAGAAGGGGCGCGCGACAGCAGCAAACTTGCCTCTCCCGGCACTGGAAAATGACACTTGGTGCAGCCCAGGGCGCCGCCGCCGCCGCCGCTCCGGTCGATCCTATTGTTTCTTAGGCTGCCTTCTTTCTCCGGCAGTCCAAAAGGGGGTGACTTCAGCTCGGGAGGGACGGCGGCTTCGTCCTCCCGGCGTCTTGTGTGATCCTGTCAAGCGGCAAACAAGCAACAAACACTCTGCGCGAGAGAAAGAGGCCACCCCGCTGCCCAGCCTCGGAACGAGCGAGCCCAGCAGGCAGCCGAGAGCATCAGCGGCCACCCCCGGGGGTGATCGGGGTCCCCCCCTGGATTCTTTTCTTCTTCTTCGAAGCCTGAGTTCGATTTCCTCTGATTCTCTTTGATTCCACCCGTCTCAAGAAAGAGAAAGTCGCGGGCGATTTGGGTTCTCATCGACACTCTTCTTTGTTGTTGTCTTGTGCTGTGCTTTTTTCTTCCCGCCTTGTCTTTTCTTTTTTAAGAAGAAGGGAGGGCCGTGGTTGTTTTTAATTCATGTTTGGGATTCAGGAAAGCATTCAGAGGAGTGGGAGCAGCATGAAGGAAGAACCCCTCGGCGCGGGGATGAACGCGGTCAGGACCTGGATGCAGGGAGCCGGCGTTCTGGATGCAAACACGGCCGCTCAGAGGTACGTAGGCTCGGCGGCGGCGGCAGCATCCCTCGCTTCCTCTTCCCTGCCTTTCCCTTCTCTGCTCCCAAGTCCAGAGCGCAAGTCGGCCTCGGGTCTGCAGCTGATGGGCAGCCAGCGCTTTCCTACCACAGCAAATAAGCCCGAAGAAAAGACTTTTTGTGTTAGATGGAGAGGAGCACAGTCCTTGGCGACCACGGCACCAGTTTAGAGCCTTTCCGATTGACTTCTGGGGAGCAGGGAGGCTTTCTTTCTTTCTTTCTGCTCAACAACACACACCAAGCCCTATCACTCCAACTTTCACTTTTCCCCTCCTTAAGGAGGGGGAGCTGTCAGAGATAGAACCAACGTGTGTTTCTGCTTCTCATGCTGCCAAGATCCCCTTCAAGAAGCAATGCTGTGCTCCGTGTGTACTTACAAGCTTATTGTTCCCCCTCCCCCCCCCAGTAATAAGGGTCTCTGTTTGCGTTGCTCTTGCCTCCTAAAGCTTCACTCTTCCTGAGTTGGAAACATGTAAACAACTTTTTGTTAACATGTAAACCAAGTTAGTTTGTTTCTTAACCTTTGCTAATAACCGGAGTTTTTGCATAAGTCCTGAGATCTACATACATTTGTTTGTAACTGCCCTCTATACATCCCCACCCCTTCCCAACATAGTATTTTGCCAAGCTATAGCTTTAAATCTTATAGCCCTATTTACTCGCATGTAAGACCAATTGCTTATAATGGGACTTCCTCTGAAGCTGCCATAAGCCCATTTTTAGATATGTATCCGGAATCCATGGTTAACTCTAAACTTTCATGTTGACATCTTCTTGTGTATTTCACTTCATTCCTCACTTCCCACTTCTTCCCCACTCCACCAACCTTCTTAGGAAGAGAAGGTTCTGTAGGGGCAGCCCAAAGGCTGAAATATTTAACATTTTTTCTCCGCAGTTTGGGATGTTTTCCCACCGCAAAAGATGCTGGGCTCCAAGGCGCTGGGAAGGCTCAGGCGAAAAGATAAGGCACATGGTCGAGTTACTGACAGCTCAGGCCAGAGTTGAGGGAACATTTGCGACAGCAACACTTCAAAAGGGAAAGACATTTGCCCAGACCAAACCAGCTATTGCTGGTTTAATCACTATAGGGAGGAAAATGGAGGTTCCAGATGCGTTTTGAAAAGCAGTTTTGAGAGCATAGTTTCTCCCCCTTTCTTCCGAATAGCTGGTTTCCCCTTTAGGGAAAAAAAAGAGCACCAAGGAAGCCGAATCAATAAGTTGTCCATGGTTTTGCCTCCTTTTTCCCAGACTAGGATCCGGAGCAAAAGCTAGAGCAGTCGCCCCATTGCCTGAAGCTGACAATCTAGCAGGGCCCCTGCGTGTGCTTTGACCCGAAAGCCTGTTTGAAAAGTTTGGACAATCTTTCCATGCCTTCGGCAGAGCCCGACCCAGGAGTTCAAGGGCTTTCTGGCTATCGCCCCTGTCCACATCCCTTCTCAGACCCCCGACACCCTGTCCGTGGGGTGATGGCTCGAGGGGTGAGAAGGTATACAGACCCTGGGTGTGGGTGTGGGTGTGTGAAAGGGACGAGATGGACTTGGGGCTCTTTGCGTCTCTCTAACCTGGTCTCTTTCGGCCGCAGCGGGGTGGGCCTGGCCCGGGCGCACTTCGAGAAGCAGCCGCCTTCCAACTTGAGGAAATCGAACTTCTTCCACTTCGTGCTGGCTCTCTATGATCGGCAAGGGCAGCCCGTGGAGATCGAACGCACCGCCTTCGTGGGCTTTGTGGAGAAGGAGAAAGTGAGTATCGGGGCGGGCGGGCAAAGGGTTTGAATCCTCTGACTGCCACCTCGTCTCCCATCACAGTCTCTGAGCTGCGCCCCTTCAAACTCGTGCTTTCCCGCTTGTGATGCTGCATGTCTCGGGGGCGGCTGTTTCCATCGCCAAATCCCTGCTTGCTCCCCTCTGCCCTCGCGATCCGCCCTCCAAACACTCGCACGACCACTTTTGTTCCCCCTCCCCCACAACCCGGTCACTTCAAACACCGCCGACACTCTGCGACGGCATCCCTGGCCTCAGGTGTGTGTGTGTTCTTCCTAGGCTCAACCCGACCCTTGGGGCTTCTGTTCCATACACGCCAGCCCCTTTCCCCTTTGGCACCAGCTTCCAAGTCCCGCATCGATGGGAGGCCAAAAGGCTCCGGGGTGGGGGTGGTCTAGGATTGTAAAATTTGTGAACCTTTTCCAAGAGGCGCCTCTCTTTTTGTCTTTGTGCGTCTGCCAGGAAGCCAACAGCGAAAAGACCAACAACGGGATCCATTACCGGCTGCAGCTTCTCTACAGCAACGGTGAGCCCCCGTCTTGTTCAGCCCTCCTGACAGCTCGCAGCGCCTCTCGCTCTCTAGGGAGCTCCCTGGCTTAATCCCGCTGCTTAGCCCTCGAAACGAAGGGGGAAGGGGTCTCGCCCTGGAAGGCGATCCCGGAGGGTCTGGAGCACAGCAAAGTGCCCCGCCCCGCCCCGGGAAGTTCTCGAAACTGCGTTGGCCTTCATGCGTTTAAATCCCTAGTTTGCCAGACATAACATTCCACCTCGGCCAAAGCGGGCCAAATCCAAACGAGAGGCAGCAAACTTTTCTTTCTGGCTTCTCGCTGAAACCGTTTCTGTCCCTTGCTTTGGGCGGAGCTGGGGGCGGGAGCCTGGAAAGGAAGTGTAGCTGTTATCATCTCCCGCCAAACAGGGGCAAAGGGGCACCGGATGATCTCCGGGGGGGGGTGGGGGTTGCAACTCCTTGGCACGCTCAGAGGGCTCTTCACAAAAGGGGTCGTGTGTGTGTGTGTGTAAATAAAGTTCTCTCTCTTTTTTTACGAACAAGGGCTTTTAAAAATGTATGCAGAACTAATATATTATGACGCCCCCCCCCCCACTAGTAAAGTCTGCGTAGGGTCTCTTTCGGCCTCGTGTTAATAAATACTAGCCAACGCGTTGGCCTTTATACCCCGTTTTGGGACAGCCAAGCAAGCCATGCGCAAATGAAGTGCAAGAGCCGTCGGTGTTGTTGGTCTTGAGGTGGGCGATGCCGATAGTGATTTGTGTCCCTGTGTTTTTGTCCCCCTCTCCCCTCACTTAGGAATAAGAACAGAACAGGATTTTTACGTCCGCTTAATCGACTCCATGACAAAACAAGTAAGTTTTGCTTGACTTAATTCTCTGCTAGCCTGCCTTCGTCGAGTGGAACCGGAGGGGCGGGGGAGAGGTGAGGCGTTGGAGTTGGTCGGGTTTGTGCCGGGAGGAGCAGCGGCGGACTGGCCGGGTGCCCCGGCTCTCGAGAGGGAGAGCGCTCCGACGGAGGTGGCTGCCGTCAGGCCGTGCAATGTGCGCCGGGAGGGGCCGTCCACCTCTGGCCTCTTCCTGTGGGAGTCGCGCCCCGCCCTGGCACAGATTAGCCATTCTGTTCAAGGGGCGGGGGCGGGGGATACTCCCTCTCGCAAAATCGGCCGGCTCACTGTCCGAGCGAATACATTCTAGAGCAAAAGCGAGTCCCACTTTATGCAACAGACCTGACTTCCGAGTAACTTCGCTCAGAGCTGCAGCCTGTGACAGAGCGAGGAATTTTTAAAAGCATCATCAAACTATTTCCAAAGCTCCGTTTTTTTGGGGGCAAACATGCACGCAGCTCTTAAGGAAGGCTATTTAAAAAGAGTTTGGACAGATTCCCCCCCCCCCCCCCCCCCAAAACGCAGTTATAGTTATAGCTCGAGGGAAGCTCTAACGGATGCGGGGATAGAATATGCTGCCTCTCGCCCCCACCCTGCCTTCCCATTCCGAATGCCCCGCTTCTTGGAAAGCAGATTGGGGGACAGCAGCAGCGACTCGTAACGATTTCGAGGCCGAGAGAGCGAAGTTCGTAGCTACGAACCTCACCGGGAGAGAGGCCTCCCCTGAAAAGAAGCCCTGGGAACACCCAACGCCCGCCAAGTCGGAGTGACTCCAGTTCCCGTTTTATACCAGCCGCGTTTGAGCGCTTGTTGAATTGGGCTTTGCTTGCGATAGGTAAATCCCACATCCCAAAAGCGCCTCCTGCTCTTGGTTTCAGATTGGCCGAGAGCCAGGGCGGGGTGAACGAACGACGGCCTTAAAGGTACAGAATCACCGCGGCTATCAATTTTCTCAAGGGCAGTGTACGCTGAGATCAAATTGAAGCTGGCTGTTCTCATTTTATTTACGAATGAAAGAGGAGTTGTAGTTTTTGCTTCCCCCAAATCCGAAGTTAGAATCAGGCATGAAAACGATCAAAAACATAAAGATCACAGCTTCATGCTTTCAGACTACAGGATTCCCCCTCCACACACACACTTTAATTATGCGAATGAAAAGAAATAGAAAACAAACACAGGAGCACCAAACAGCTGCAAGCCAATGTAGCAAATATTTATCCTTGCTTATTTGCAATTACTTTGTTAGTGTTTTATAGGGACAGCGATTAAATCGTGACAGATTTGCACTCACACTGTATAACTAGGCAGTGAAATGTATGCAGGGAGGATAAGTAATTATTTTTAAAATGTTACATTCAAATATAACTCTGGTTTTAATCTGTAATATAGAGAGCCCCCTGTGATGCAGGGTAATTTTCAGCATGACATTTAATTTAGAGGTCTGAAGTGTGTGTACACACTCAGAGGCACATAGTTGTGTTTACAGGTACAGGCTACACACACAACAGAGAGATTTATTTATAAGCAAAAGGAGGAGATGGTTTTTGATTGCCCCAATTATAATATTGTGTATTGATTTAATTATAAACACCTTTTTAAAAACCCGTACTAATTTGCTAGCATTAAAAAAGTCCTTTGAATCCAGTGTGACTGGCTTTCATTATGTTTGATAAGTAATACATGTGGTCCTACCCAAATTCCATTTTTTTCCTGCAGAAAGATTGGGGAGGGGATACTCTTTTTTCAAAGTCGAATTAAATCATTTTATTTCACACATTGCTTTTGAATGTTTCAGATTCCGTCTTCTAAAACTTTTGTTGCTTGACTTTGTTTTTAGTGTCTTTTTGACACCAAACCAGAAAGGTCAAAGTGTTGAGTTTGTTTTAGAACACTGTCTTTGATGCACCCTAAACCACTCTTCCTGCTATTGATGGCTGTCTTACAATGGGGAGAAAAAAGAAAAAAAACCCCAAGTCATTATGTTAGACAATTCTACCAGTCAGATAAAATGAATGAGTTAAAATGATGCTCTTCTAAAAACACTTCATAGCCTGTGTGATCTGAATCCCTTTTACATCTTGGAAGTAAACTACTGAATGTCAGTCTAAATTGCCACAGATCTATGAGCTTATATTTAAAGAGGCAGAAGCCTTTCTAAATAAATAAATAAATGGTTTGTTAAAAGGCAGAATATTGCATCGGTGACTGAACAAAAACATCAGTAAATGTTATATCTTAACAGTTTTCAGGCTACTATTATGCAGGAAATAATGTTTCTCCCCTTTGTGATTATGATCCTTGGTAGAAAGCCACTATTTTAGGTTCTACCAGGTTTAAAATATTTTCCTTAATAAGGCACTTTGCCTATGGTTGCATCATTTTCAAATCTGTGAAATTCTAAAGGAAAAGGAAAAGATATATGAACTGCAATCCTGCATGCAGCTGGGCACTTCAGTGAGATTTAAACAGCCTCACTGTGTGCAGGTTTGCTGCTATAATTTATTTGTAGTAATTATAACACAGAAACAGGCAATCACCACTTTGGAAATCTTTCTTTCTTTCTTTCTTTCTTTCTTTCTTTCTTTCTTTCTTTCTTTCTTTCTTTCTTTCTTTCTTTCTTTCTTTCTTTCTTTCTTTCTTTCTTTCTTTCTTTCTTTCTTTCTTTCTTTCTTTCTTCTAGTTAGAACTAAGCACAAAGGGGAGGAGTGAAAGATTAAGATTGCTAAATAAGACTTTTAAAGTCCAAACCCCAGATTTACACGGTGAGGTCAACAGAGAAATGTAGGATGAAGAAATAACAGTGTGCTAGCAGCAAATGTGTTCTGTCCAAACAACCTTGCTTTATTCTTAAGTGCAGAACATACTCAGCATTGTCACATGTGAAGGATTTTTCAAAGATTGGTCTTCTCCATTTCTTTTGTAACATGGTCTTATTATTATTTCTGGAAAGCAAAGATGTTAGCTAGATTTCTCCTTAAAATGCATTTTGGGTTGGTGGCCTTGGAGTTTGTGTTTCAAGGGTTCTCCAGGGAAGAACTGTGCTATGTTCACCAACGTGTCCAAATGAGGAGATGCCACTTATAGTTTAGCATAGAGTGTGAATAATACAGCAGATTTTGGAGTAACTTTCAGCTTGTAATTAAATCGGGCAAAGCCTGGGTGAAAATTTCTTCAATTTTTAATGCAAGTTAAATATATATTGTTAGAGGGGTAGCGTTCCCATCCTGAAGACTCAGAACAAATTGGATAATGGAATGATGATTTTCAAATGAACCAGTGGCAGGAACATGCATGTTTTAATGGGGCGGGGGGAGCGGGTGTCAGCGAAAGATGCCTATGATTTCCCTATATTTCTATTCACAGAAGCTTTGGTCAGTATTTTAAAAATATCCCCAAAAGGGAATGATTAAATAGATGAGTTTCTTTTTTAACCCACAAAGATACATTCTTTATATGAAAGGCAAACTGGTTTTTAGTTTGAAATCTGTACTGGTGGTGCCACAGAGATGCTTCAAAACTTAGACGGTTTGATCCTGCAAATGAACAGTGTGCTGGTGTGTTTGTTCTCATGCAGCGTGACTGCTGTCATATTGTTCTTTGTTTTGAGTTGTTGTTGCTATTACTTTGTAAATTTCTTTTCATATCTTACTGGTGCTGTGCTTGTACAGACACTGGACTTTGGGATATTGCTGTCTATAACAGAGCAGGTCACACTAATGTTACTCAAGTTGGGGAAAGTATTCAAATTCTGTTGTATTTTCAACAAGCTAAGGAACAGACAGGTTAAGTTATGGAAATCCATATTTTGGAGCTGAATTCTTGTAATTATTTATTTATAAGAAAGCAATGCAGATCTAAGTGGGGTAATACTTGAGTACTACCACATGTTTGTAAGCAAGTATTGACATCTAGAAAATGAGACTAGCAGTACAATCCTCAGCAGCGTAACACCCATTGAAATTTAGAAGGGTGCAACTCTTCTTAGGATTGCACTGCAGATCCTGTTAACATCTTCAATGTTACTCAGGTCAGAAACTTGCCACAGTCTTCAGAGATAGCTAGACTTGGGTGTTATTTCTGTTTGTGTATGAACCAGTACTTTGCCATGAAAAAGGAATTCACCTTGAAACTTTTATGGAGTGCCTGAAGTTTACCATTTGTTAGGTGCTCAGTGTGTGAGTTTACTGTGTTGTACTTCAGAATCGCACTTGGCTTTGGGGCGTCTCAGAGATGTAAAAAGTAGAGGTTGTGCATATTGCAGCGTTGGAATGCTGTTTTGGCATGCACACTCTAATAAATAACACTGGGGAAAATGTAAATATTAGATGAATCTCTTTAGTATGGATTCCCTCAGAATTCAGTCATATTATTTGGCAGTAAGTACATGCTGATTTCTGAACTTTCAGGTAATACGTAAGTGGTTATAGAAATAGCTGATCTCAACAATACAATATTGCAGATTCATTCAGCATTATGATATACATCCCTCCCCCTTGAGCTTAGATTCCTGAAGTAAATATATTTTTCTACTTATGGTGCAATCAGATTGTGCAAATGCACACAGCTATTCCATCGACTTCCCCACTCTGCATGTGGCATGGTGCTTTGGCTGGCCCATATGCGATTAAAATATTATGAATCCATTCAGAAAAGGAATCAGCAGAATCCAGGCTATTGAGCTTGATACGCTTTTGAAATGACGGAGAGAAAGTTTGCAGTCAAGCCAGGTTTTAGCAGCTCCCATGTCCCTTTGTTTATATGTCAAAAAGTGCAGGTGATTTTAATTTTCTTGTATAGAGAAGAATGCAGAAGTTTGAAATTTGCATGCCTGATCAGGACCTGTGTGTTTGGGAAAATGTAAACTCATCATAGTGGAAAATGTGTTGTTTGGAGTCTGGGGGTGAAAACAAAGCTGAGGATTTTGGAGAGACTGCCTGGGCCAGATGGCCTAGTGCATTCCCAGTCTGGCAGCCCAACTGCTCCCTCCTGTATAATATACAGCCATTTGTTCTGGGATATTTACGCTAGAGTTGTTTCCATGCGAATGTTTGAGAAGCATTCAAAATGAACATATTAGCGAGGCAAGAATTTTAGTTAATTCACGTTGAAAAGCTGGCTGGCATCTCAGGGGCAAGATCACAGGAACAATAATGAGCACCTTTTGGTCTAGTGCTTTTGGGAAAGAATATATTCTCTACGTTTAAGGCCTGCTCTGCACGTTGCTTTATGCCATCTCCCTTCATTTGTCAAAAATAATGAGAAACTAGTCTGCAGCTGGAAAATAGGATTATTTGTGGCTAATCAAATGTTGCAAGGGAAAAACAGTTTTCACACAAAATGGTAGAGCTTTTTGCTGATATACAAAGCTTTGTAGATATAGGAAAAGATGCACAATTAGACATCATAATCTGAACCATTGTTCCTGGTGCTTTATAATCATTGGAGCAAGTTCGTAACCCAAAGGATAAAACATTTCTATTATTTATGTAACTATTTATCTAAACATCATTGGATGCCTCAGAAGCTACTACTCAGACATATGAAGTTGTAAGAGACAGTTGGGTGGAGATATAGATAGGTTTTATGGCCAGTTATCCAGTCTGTTTAAAGTTAGTTGAGACAGTCCCATGAATGGGACAACTTAGTTGTAATTAACATGCAGTTGTAGAGCCCGTCTCACTGGAGTTTCCTGTGATTTTTTTTTTAAAAAATCTGTCTGTATGACTGACTTAGAATTGGCCCCACTGAAGGCAAGAGGAGTGACTCGATCGATTTTTTAGCAGTCCTTCCTGTATAAATGCCTGTGACCTCACTGTATGCCCTGCTACAAAAGAAGTAAACAAAAAGGTGAGACAGGTCACAGCACATGTTTGTTTACTTCTTTACTAATGTGGGTTAGGCTGTAGATTTGCAAAATTATTTTTAGTTCTACTGTGGTCTAACTTTATACCCAGAGACTTTCACTTCTTCTTCTTCTTTTTTTTAAAATATGATATTCCTTTGCATCTGGGTACACTGAATTAGAGCTTTGTAAAAATCTTGAGACAATTATAACCCTCCCACCTGCATTTACAAGTATAGTATTAAAATAGTTGAGAAATAAGGTTAAAAAACCATTTTTTGTTTAATGTATAGGAAAAAAAAACTTTTCAGAAAAAGGAGTACTTATTTCAGCATCTTCCTGTAGAGGAACCTGTGTTTCTGGCAGCTGCAAAGGTCTGCGATTGGAACTGTTCAGGCTTCCTTTTTGAAACAAACGTTGTATATATTTGCAACCACGGCTTGTGAGCACAGACAGTGACTTTAAGCTAACAGATATGCCATATGTTTATTACACTGAGCCATAGCGCTTAGCATTTTGGAGGGGAGAGTTAAAATTTGTAACAGAGAAGTATTGAGAAACCATAGTTTGAGTCCAATCTTGTGTTCTGAATCTAACCAATCTCTTCCTTGACTTTCCCAATTCCTTTATCTCAGTTAGAGACTCAAAGTCCTACCTCTGAAGAAATCTAGCTTACAAATTTCAAGCCTTGGTAATGGGACCAAGGAAGGCTAGCTGGCACACATATAGTGCAGAACCTTCTTGTTAAATAGCATGCCATGTATAATGAATGGACACCAAGTCCAGTCACTTTCTTTTATGCCTCAGCTTCACAGTGCATGGAATGTGAAGGATGGTCATGGGACTCATTTGGATCACAAGTTGTGCTTCTGTATATCACTATTCAGTCCTCATATCAAATTGCAAAGGCTGTGCTGCTGCAGAACAATTCCCATTTGCCATGTGTATTTCTGTATTTGGGAGTTAAAAGCCCGGGTTGGTTAAGCGCAAAATGATTGTGTGATCTTTGCAATGCTAAATACTTTGGGTATTCCACACTCGCTTCTGTGGAATATAGAGTGTGGGCCGCTGTGATCTAACATCGTCTTGAACTGGGGTAACACATATTTTTTAATCTTTCTCATTAAAATACTATAACTCAAGAATTTAAAATGAAGTTGGATCACTTCGGGCCAATCTCATTGTCAGTTTGGCTTTTTATTGTCATTACTATCTATGCAATGCTAAGCAGAGTTACACCCTTCTCAGTCCATTGTCTTCTAAGCCCATTGCTTTCTGTACAGTTTCCGAATGGTGCTCATGAAGTGGGACTGAAAAAGTAGGGAGGCCCACACTGTGCCTCTTCCCACCATTGCCAGCAATGCACAGCTCTCAGTTTGAATATGTACACTTGCCTTGATATTAGCTGAATGTGCTAAGAAATGGGAAAGTTAGCCCCTAGTGTGTCGCAAGGCTGAGGATGTTATGCATGTAAGCAAAAGGACTGCTGATGTTAAACACAACAGACAGGTGATTAGATACCACACTGTTGACTCTATTTGTTCATTATTGCTACTTAGTGGGGGGAGGGTTAAGTAGGTACCTGGAGGTTAAGCAAGCATAGCAGACGCAAAATGAGAGGGAAAGGAAGTGAAGAAAGTGAGGGAATTAAACCTGCTTGCTCTTATTTGTAGTTGCTAGTGAAGCTGATATTGCTGCAATTAAACTCACATTGACTTCAGCGCTAGTAATATTGGCATATGAACATGCACAGTGGTGGGCTTCAACATCTTCAATTCTTACTTGGGGGAAAATCTGCTGGGGTCTCACTGTGCTGTATTAAATGCGAAATCAATTATTCAGTGCAAAACACCATCACCCTGGCTTTACTTGCTTTTTTTTGGCAGGGCCCAGATAACCTGACATATCAAATGCAATTAAGCCTTCAGTATGCTTCCATTTGTGTAGTGAAAAGTCCACTCTTGATCACAGTACCAGTCTTTTGCAATATCTTGTGATTCTAGGACTATTTTAAAGGTCTAAAACTGTGAGATTCACAGGGGAATAAATCTTGTCTTTTGAAAAAACTTGTGCCTAGCCACTCTGATTTGCAAGTGACACCCTGACTATAGCAATCCTGAAATAATCCAGGAATCTTCAACCTTATTAGGATACAGTCCATATACTCAGTGGAAATGTTCCCATCAATTGCAATGGAAGGTGAATTGTGCTCATGATATGTTATTTTTGCAAATATCGTGATTTGTCTGGGCACAATTCTGATTGGTTTTTTGGTGGTTTGATGGGAATCATAGGGCTTTTCATTTTTCTCTGTTATTTTGCAGGGAAAGAATTTTCAAGACAGTCTATTGACAAGGCTGTTGTTCAGTATCTTAAAACCTGACCCAAACCCGTTACAAAGAAGGGATTTCAGCATTTAGTTATATACAGTGCTTCAGATCTAGAGCGCTTTGTGCTTCACAGACCACTTTATATATATATATATTTCTTTGTTCATTTCAGTCAATAAGATAGCACAACATACATGCTTCTGTGTGCATCTGTATGTACATCTAAGCTCCTACATCTGCAAGGAATCACTGGTGAATGAGTTTAAAGCTGTGAGTCTAAAAACATGGACTGGGGAAGTATGAAAAATGTTGCAAACATTCAACAAGGTTTGTTGTAGGATTCTCATGTACTGTGTAAAAAGTATTTATAACTGAAATGAAGGTCTTTTATGCAGAATCAGACCATGGGCCCATCTAGTCCGGTAGTATATACTCTGACACTGGCTCTCCAGGTCTTCAGGCTCAGATCTCAGCCAGCCTTGGTGACAAAGATACTTTTAAGCAGAAATGTTGGGGATTAAATTTAGTCCCTTTACACATAAAAACCATGAATTCTAACAAGCTGCAGTCAACAACCTTTTTCTGTATGTTTGGAATCCTCTCAGTCCTCTCAGTGTGCTGAAGAATTAGAACTCTGTGCAACTAAAAAAAGGACGTGTAGCACAAAAAACTCAAAAGCGATAAAATGAAACAATCACTGTACTACAGACTGGATGGGAACTGAGACAAAAAAAGAAATATCTGGATCCAGAGCTGTAACACCACACCCAAAGTGTTGCAAATGAAGTTAGATGCTACGATATTCAGGGTCTATTCAAGCTCTGTTGCAGCGGTTTCAAGAATGAAGTTGGTGTGAGTGTTGAGGAGAACTATAGCAACATCAGTGTTATTATTTATGGCACCACTAAATCATATTAAAATATAATATGCTGGGCTAGAGTGTGATAACACTGTGTTTAAGCAATTACTTTTGCAGCCTAAGATTCACGACTGCTGCACGGGCAAAAAACCCCAAACCCTCTGCCTACCAACTCCGTGGACGACATTATCAAAGGCAAAATTACAGCACAGCCAAACCATCTCATTTAGTATGTGGTGTGATTATTCTACTTGCTGTGCTGTTTACATTTTTCTAGGGTTTTCCCCACCTCATTAGTTAATTGTACTGCTTATTTGTTTTAGGGATGCTGTGATAATATGCATAATTTTAGATGCATCATTTTGACAAAATGCTTCTTGTAATAAGTTTGTGCCAAATGATTCTACTAACTGCAAAAACAGCATTATATGTTGTAAATGCCCCTTGGTGTTGTGGAACAACTATGAGAATGTCACCCACTAATGGCACAATCCTAAACCGTGTTACTGCCTTGTAGACCCATTGAGATCAATGAAAGGTATAACATGATTTAGGATTGTACTCTTAAGGTGTGTGTGTGTGTGTGTGCGTGTGAGAGAGAGAGAGAGAGAGAGTGCTACTTATTCATAGCCTGAAAGTATACATATACCTGAATATTGCCTACATCTTTAATAGTAACTGCCCAGTTCATCTAGTCTGACGTTCTTGAAAAAGGATTAGACAGATTTTTGGAGGATAGGTCTATCAATAGCTAAATGGAACCTCCATGTCCAAAGCAATATGCCTTTGGTACAAAACCAAAAGACGGATGTTCTGATAGGGACATCTGGCTGCCTGATTCTGGAGGTACATCTTTGGTTACAGCAAGGCAATATTTAGGTTCTTATATTATACAGAAACAGAAAAAGCCCATCTGGAGCTTCACAAATCCAACTATATTGGACATGACCAAAAAAAAAAGAAAGCACGAGTCACCCACACTTCATTTTTTCCCATTTCAGTGTAGTAGAGGGAATTTGACCTATTTCAAAATGTCTCTTTCCAATGTAATTAGCTGCCCTACTCAGGGGCAGACTGGCCCAAATACTGGCCACCTGGCTAAGCTTGTTTCAGAACTGTTTTAATGTCCCTGTCCATTCTTGCCCCTGGTGAAATTTCTCCTTGACCCTAGTAAATGATAGAAGCCCCTCCTTGCTTTTCATCTGGTTACGTCTAGCAAAATGAGTTCACTTGTGTCTACCTTTTAACAGGATGGCAGGAGAAGTTAATATGTAAAAAACATATATCTTGCACAGTAGTGTTATATGAGGCTCCCCCCGCATCTTTATTGGACCTCAGTAAATATTTTTTCTTGTAGATTCTAGCTTTTGGTTTCCAGCTTGCCCACTATTGACTTGGCCCCTGGTCACTGGGCTTTTTAAAGAAGTTTGGTCTGAAGCAATAAATGATGTGTGATCTTGTTTTTGCTTTGTGCTATGAAAAGACTCGCCTGCTAATCAAATGTCTGTTAAAGATATAAGAACAGGCTGGGATTATGGCATGTTGGAAAACTTTTTATTTTCCATTTGTTGGGCAGAATCACGTTTTGTTTCAATGTAGCTCTTGTTCTAAGCATTTTAACTATAATGTTTGCATATGGGGGAAAATATGGTATTTCTTTCAAATAATAAGTCAGAACTTACTAGATTGCACTCTTGAAAGTACAGGAGTATTCTCAGGGTTTGTAGACTTGAGATCTGCTATATTCAATTTAAAAATTAAGGACCATTTAGGTGGTAGCAAACTGGGATTTGTTGTCAAAAGTGTATAAATATGTTCAAACTTTATATTTATAGATTGAATTTTTGACCTCCTTTTCAACACAGGATTCCCTAACCCTCCTCTATTTTGTCTTCACAATAACCCTGAGAAGTGAGCTGGGCTGAGAGAAAGTGTTTGTGAACCTCGTTCTAAGTGGCAGTTTGAACTAGAGTATCTCAGACCCTAATCTGATTTTCTAACCACTTCATCACAGTAGGATTGCCAACCTCCAGGTGGCAGCGGGAGATCTCTCAACATTAAAACTGTTCTCCAGCCCATAAAGATCAGTTTCCCTGGAGAAAATGGCTACTTTGAAATGTGGACTGTATGGCATTATACCCTGTTGAGGTCCCTCCCTTCCCCAAATCCCACCGTCCTCAGACACCACCCCTGAAAGCTAGAGGAATCTATCAACCCCAGAGCTGGCAATCCTATCACATAGGCTGTCACTTAAATTATAATTAGTGGAACACTTACATCATTTTAGGATTGAACTAAATGTTATGTGAGGCAAATGTATTGTTCCGATCCTGTGCTGCTACCTTAGGGGCAGAGGGAAGACTTGCAGTCGGACTGGAAGACAGGTTGTTTAAGCTTTTTCCTGTCTACTGATTCTCCCTACAACTCTTCTCCACAGCCTGGATTTTTTAAAAACTGGACTGGAAATGAGCCTAGCTTGGAAGGGGATATGGGAAAGAACTGGCAGGTAGGAGAAGGGTGAAGGCACATCTTCCTGCTTACACTACAAATTACTTTCCTCTGTCTTATTGACAGAGTTCAAACGTGCTTTATAGTGGCACCTAAAAATGTAACACATCAAGTAAATACCATTAATGAAGAAGAACTGAAGTTGTTATATTGGAGGATCTGTCCTGCCTTGTCCTCTTGTTTTCTACAATTTGTTTATTTGCATTTACAGGATTTTACTTCCCTTTAACATATAGCACAGTTAACTATGCTGGCATTGTACACTGCACTTTGTGAATCAGGTTCTGTACTCGTGGGGGAGCAAGTTAAGTTCCCAGCCGTGCTTTTTGTATTAAAATTACATTAACTTTTTCTTTTTATGAATAAACCCCATAGAGTTCTGAGCCCTCCATTTTTTTTACACATTTAAGTTTATATTTTATTCTGCATTGAAAAGAACATTGTGGTTGTCTTGACTACTAAAAAAGCCCATCTTATACAGTGCTCAGAAGATGTGCATAATGCATCAGTTAAAACAGAGGAACGAGCAAAATGAAGATCTCTGTGCACAGCTTCTGCTGCTTTCCAACAACAAATCTTGAGGCAATTTTTGCAAAGATGCTGTCTATTTAAGCAAAGCTAACTGTCTTGCCATGTAGTTATGCATTCATGGACTGTGGCGGTGATAATTTTCTCCAGAAACATTCACTTTGCCGCTAAAATATCTATATCTATCTATATTCCCCTGTCTTTTCTTTCTAGGCGA
The DNA here is from genome assembly GCF_028583425.1 of Eublepharis macularius. Taxonomy (NCBI): domain Eukaryota; kingdom Metazoa; phylum Chordata; class Lepidosauria; order Squamata; family Eublepharidae; genus Eublepharis; species Eublepharis macularius. Next base: position 90,319,508 of record NC_072793.1, on the reverse strand, counting down.
TAGTATACGAAGGACAAGACAAGAACCCTGAAATGTGCAGAGTTCTGCTCACCCATGAAATAATGTGCAGGTAAGAAAGAGCCTGTCACTGTTTAATTAGCTACAAGAAAATGATTTTTTCTCCTCAAAAACTAGGTTGATCTAGATGCTATTTTAGGTAGCTGTCTTCAGTGAGCCCAAAATAACATGGTTTTATGTGTGTAATTAGCAGCAAAGTCACACTCATCAACCACCCATTTTCATTATTTATTAGAGCTTAATTCTGAACAATCTATGAGTGATTTTCATTTAGACATCAAACCCTTAATGGACATGGAAAATGGCTTGGCACCAAAAATGATAGCATCTAAATTGCAGCCCTTGGAGGAGGAGTAATTATCCTGCATAGGCTCAGCAGCAAAGTCCATAGTCCATATGGGTACTGCATGCAGACTTCAGTCTAATGGGCTGAAGCATGCCAGAGATCATCCTTGCAGTTTATAGTAGTTTCCCCTTGGCAGTGAGATGTCAGATAGATTGCTTGAGGAGGAAGTAGGGGCCAGGGAAAGTTATACAGTCTGTGGTCAAGGTGATGATGTCCATAATGCAGATAGAAGGCTTGGATGCAACAAGGACTTGCATGCTTAAATTTACTACAGCCCTTTGCTTTTAATGGCACCATTCATAGTAGCAAATCTACATCCATTTCTTAGTCTTAGGCAAGGGATCATTGCCTAAGACAATGTACAGCATTTGTTCTGGATTGGAAATCTTTCTCCTGTGGCTAGCTTCTTTGAATCTAGTGGGACTTAACAACAAGTACTCTACTGCTGCTATTTTGAAACAGATTGCAGATTTTTCTTCTTTTTTATAGTTACACTTTGCTCTGGATTCCATGACAGACTTCAAGAAGGTTGCCAGCTTCGGAACCTCCCCTAATGCAGTCCTTTTAGCAGCAGTCTGAGCATCAGTAGGCAAATGTTTAGCCATTAAAAGCTTCAGTCACTGATTGTTGTAGTTTAAACCTCTGCAAAAGGTGCAGGAACAGGCCAGGCTTCCCCCTCCCTCAGCAACATGAGATCACTGAAGCAAACTTCCAAGAGACTCATGTTAATGGCTAAGACCTAGCAGTGTAGATGGAGCCAATAAGTCTTTTTACATATTTCAGGAATTTCAGTGCCATAAAACTCTGATATAAAGGAACACTGCTATGGTCTATAACTTGGGATCAGTTATTGAACAGTGCTTTTCTTTCTAGAAAGCTTGGGTTCCCAAACCAAGAAACTGACCTTTTTAGTGCCCCCCCCCCCAGTGACAGAGACTATATTTCTACAAGTTGAGTAAAGGGCAGAGATGCAACAGACACATTTCATTCCACCCAATCCTGGGCCGTTTCCACACAGCTTACCTTCCCTCAGAACGACCTGGAACATTGTGCAAAAAACACGGAAGATCACGTTTTCTTGCACAAGATTTGTGTGACGTCGTGCAAATCACACACGAGAAAACGTGTTCTTCCGTGGTTTTTGCGCGATGTTCCAGGTCGTTCTGAGGGAAGGTAAGCCGTGTGGAAACGGCCCTGGAAAAGCAGTATGTGTTGCCTTTCTCCAAGCCATGCAGATCTTCAGATCCAGAGCTTCTGTTTAGGGGGGGAAAGGTGACAGTCCTCTTTGAAGTACATGTAATAGGTGCAATTCTGAGAAAATAGACAAAGTTCCACATCATGATGAATTTAAGACTATTTGTCCTTAATTATTTACTTACTGACATAAACTGAGTTGTATCCATATCAGAGAGCAGCTGTTTTATTCAACACGTGCCTCCAGTGTGAGCAGATAGCATTTAGAATTTTAACACTCACAAACCCAGCATATTATTTTGTTCTTTTTGAAATATACAAAGATCTACACATTTATTTTACGTTTACTGAAAGTTTAAAAATAACAAGGCTGGAATCTTAGCCGACAAATACTCATGTCAACAAATTCCCTTGCAGCCAATAGACCTTGTCATGAAAACAGTTCCATGCTAATATAATTGACATACTAAGTTTATATTCTTAATATTCAATAGATCTTCTCATTTCCATATAGGCAGAATGGGTTTCCGTTTTCAGTGTTTGCTTGAAAGAAGAGGGCAATGGCCTATTTTTTTTTAAAAAAAAATTAGAACCAAAAGTAGAAGTGAATGTTTCCAGATCCCAGTAGAAGTATAAAAGATGCTGTTGATTTATCAGGCTGCCTGATCTTATTACACAGAGCTATGATCAATTTTTTTAATAACACCCATTCAAACTGAAATTCTCTTTTAAGAAGTTGGGGGGGGGGCTGTTCTTGCTTTCTCTTCTACTTGGTCTCTTGCCTTTTTAAAGCGGAAGTTGGGATATGCTGAATCTGCACCAAGGGTTCAAATGCAGCCTCAATTATAAGCATAAAATTAAAGTCTGTTCCCCATTAATCAGCCCAGCTAATTGCTATGCACTACCATTAGCCATATGGTGCGAAAGACAGCTTGCTCTCTCTAAGATGAAATTTCTTCATTCTAGACATGAAATAGTGAAGGCCCTGTGCTTCAAAATAGCTTGTTTTAGATATTTAATTCCCAAACAACTTTCAGCAGCGCCTTTGATCAAGGCTAACAGCACAATAAAACTTTGAGTTTATGTCACTGAAACTGTATATTTACAGAATGGGGAAGCTCTGGAGTGGCAGAGACAAAGAACTCAGATGTACAGAAGAGACCCTGGATGAATGGGGATGGATAATAGCAAGACTAACATAAGATGTCAGGCATCTCTGTGTTTGTTTTTTTCCAGGGATTTCAAAGCATCTCGACAAGATCATTCTTTTGCTGATGATAAAAATGATGAGGACAAGCATATTGCTATGATAATATTTATTCTTCATCATATTACCAAAGAATTGTTCAAAACTAATTGTTAGTAACCCACTATGAGAGGCAAATAGCAAGAAATAGCCCCAGACCAATGAGCAAGGCCCCCACCCCCATCATGGCTATTTTATGGTGGGAAATGTGGGTTTTACTCATTACAAAGTCCTTGTGTTTGGGAGGAACAGCATGAGGACCTGACATCTTCAAACTGCCCTGTGGAGCTGCAATTGGCTGCTAACATGATTTTTACAAGGGAATCAATGGCTCCATGGGGCAGTTTGGGGAGGCCAGGCTGCAGCCACTTTTCCCTGGGTGCTGTGATTGTAAAAAAAACAAACAAACGGAACCGATATGCATTTGGGAGGCACAAAACTATGTAGATGGAGCCTCTTTTAGTCAAACTGCAGAAGAGGGCAAGGATTAGGTTTCAATATCTCATAGGTACTTTTGCACAGCTTTCATGACTTCAAGACCAGCCTTTTCATAATGGCAAACAATTCAAGGTTTGTATATCTAAATATACCTATCTAAATAAATACCATATACCTAGGCCAGTAGTCTTTGGCCCACAGATCAGGACCTTCAGGTGGGTTACAGAGCCCACCCTGCTGGGACCTAAGCCTTTATAAAGTCACATTTTTTTCAGTTGCTGCTCGGAAATGCCTGCCCTGTACACATGCATCTTTTTGCATGAATAGCAAGAAAAGCAGCAGGATAAGCAGGGGAGGCCACTCTATGTTGGAGAGGTTCTGGATTGTCAGCTTGTTCCTGACTACAGTTTAGCTTGTATTTTCTGTTCCTGGCTCTTGTGGTCTGCTGTGCGCGGTCCTGTCCTTGACACTGCTAAGGTCCTAACTTTGGCTCTCCGTGATGTCATGTGTTGATGGGGCAGTGGGTCCCATGTTGCCCCCCCCCCAGCTCCCAAGACTGGAAAGATTGAAGACCAAGTGCTTTGTTGAAGTTAAATAGGTCTGGGTCCTGGTCAGTATCTGGATGGAAGGCATCTTGGGAACCCCATGAAATCATTATTGGAATGATCTATATTAAAATAATTTTATGTGGTAGAAATACTTTTTTTTAAAAAAGCTCACTCTTGCAAAGATTATATGTATGAACATTGCTAATAAATGTATATACATGAGCACAATCTAGCCAAACTTAAGCACTGATGGGAGACTTAAGCAAATGCTTATTTTTTCCATTTAAATTAATGAGACATAATGGATGCTAAGAAATCCATGATTGGACTTCTAACAGGGTGCGTTTTTCTTAAAAAAATGAAATATAAGCAGAAAGAGCTAAGAATTTGATCTGTGTGTAGGGGGTGGTCAGAACATTTTTCTGATCCAAATCAGCCTGCCTCACTTGTTTTGCTATCCAGAGGAAGGAAGACATAGGATCTCTGTATCCATCACTCAGCAGAAAAATGTCCCAAGATGAAAGATGAAAAACACCCTCTCTCACACACTCTTGTTCAATTGCAGCCTTCTCCCCCCACCCCATCCATGTAGATAGATGTGTCCTCCTCCCCCACATCATCCTGACTTTCTTCTAAGAGTTCATGGAAGCTTACAAAGGGGTATGAGGTAAGCTAGAGTGAGAGAGTCTGGCTTGAGGCAATTGAGGGAGTTCCATGGCTGAATGAGTATTCAAACAAGGTTGTGCCAGAACTTGGCCAAAACTGACCCTGTAGTCTGAAGATCAGGTATAATTTGAGCAGATCTCTGGGCCCCAGTTGGCATCCGTAATGCAGTGTCTGCAGTTTGCTAGGCCATAGCTTCCAGTTCAAGGCCAGATAGTCAGTCAGTCCCTTTATTGGCATAAAATAAAGTCAAACAAAATCAGTATTTGAATTCACAAGGCACTGAACTCAGGCACTTTGAGATGAAGAACAAGTCCTTTCAAATGAGGGGTGCCAGACCCCTGGTGGGGGGCGGAGGATCCCCCGCCCTCGCCCCCCCGCCCCCACTTACCTGGCCAGCGGGGGGGTGCAGGTACCCCCTGTGCATACTCCCCTGCGGAGCTGCGCGCTCCCACGGATCGGGCCCACAGCACCCCAAATGGGCCCGATCCGCGCCAAAACGGCCGCAGATCGGGCCCGTTTTGGCGTGGATCGGGCCTGTTTTGGGACACTGAGGCACGCAGGAGCGCTCCCGCACTCCACAGCAGCTCAAAATGGGCCCAATCTGGGCCAAAACGGCCCTGTTTTGAGGCACTGCGGAATGCAGGAGCATTCCTGTGCGCCACAGTGCCCCAAAACGGGCCCAATCTGTGGGCGTGTTTTGTGCCGCTGTGGAGTGCAGAAGCGTTCGCGCTCTCTACAGCAGCCCCCAACGCGAGCCCCTGCAGAGCATGGGCATGCTGGGGGGGGGCGTGCACAGTGTGATGACATCACTTCCCGAAAGTGACATCGTCACACTTTGTGGGAGCGCGCACGTGCTTTGCATGCACGCTCCCCCCTCGGGACACAGGTAAGAGCCAGGCCCCTGATCCCCCACTGGGACACTGAGGGGGCCTGGCAACCCTATTTCAAATCTAGATTTGTTCATGACTGCTAATTAGACTGATCCTGAAAGAACTCAAACCCTTCTCAGCTGTGAGGGTTGAGAAACACGTGGGAATTCAGGAAGCAGTTCTAAGGGAAAATATATTATTACAAATGAGACTGTGTGGTATCTGCCATCGGCATGGTGAGGTCTTCTATCTGTAGTGAGGATTACTGGGTATCAGTTGGAGTTTTGTATCCAGAAGTCCAGGCATGAAGATCAGGAAGCAACACAAGTTTTAAACAGAAGCAGAGGTTAAGATAAATGGTGCAGCAACAGCTGTCTCGCTTCCATAGTTTATATCTTTTTAGCCAACAGGATATTCTGGAGTGGATTACAGCATGTGGTTAATCCAAAAATACTGGCCTGGTTGATGGAACGGAGTTGTTACAAATGCCAAATTCAGCACAGTTCTGTTGGGTTTTATGTGGAATGAATGTGCTTCAGACAATTCAAGTAGTAAAACCACCTTTTCAATTATGACTCATTGTGGTTACCAGTTTTTTCCCTCCATTACTAAGTATGGAATTTTTAACGCAGAATTTTTGCATAATCTTAAAACCTACCCATTTCCCAGCTACCCATAGACCTTAGTTTGTACCTAATAGTTATATGTTGATTTCTTTTGAATACTGGGTTCAGCTTTTGAAAGTAAGAAAGGTCATATCTTTAATTAGTACTTCTTCTGAAGACAGAGTTGTTTATAGCTTTTCTAGTTGAGATGGACTGTGGAAGATTAAAGGTGTGGTGAATATATAGTAAACCATTAAAGTATTTTCACAACTTCCTAAACATAATAATAGTGATATTTGTTACATAAGTGAGAGAATCCCCAAATCTTGATATTTCTTAAAGCTATTTTTTCACATGGAAGAGAAAAAATCAGTGGTTCTTAGTGATCTTGCTACAACCCAAGGACATTTCTGCAGACTTGGGCAGACTCCATTTAAAAGTCATGCCTGGGACAAGTTTGAAGCCCTTTATGGCCGCCCCACTTTTGGATTTTATTTTCATAAAACTATTTATACAGTATGCTTTTGTAAAAGGCATTTCCATTACACTTAATGCAGATTATCATGTTCTTGGCAGTCTTGTTGACTTGTTATACATTATTTGCTATATTGTTGAACAGCACAAGAGACCCTTTGTCACTCTCCCCAGTTAGGGGAAAACAGTCCATATTCAAACAAAGTAAAGTTACCTTCTATAGATGGATTGAATTTTTATAGGATTCACATCAAATCTTACTAGTCTTGACTCCTCACTTTCATGCTACCTGAATGTGCTGTTAGTTTTCTTGATGCGCACCCAAAGAATAAATGCTACAGCAAAGACTATATCAATATTGTACTTAATGCATTCTAAATTTTTTGCTTTGCTGAAAGCCCTGCTTTCAGAGCTGTGTGGTACAAATAACGTACGTGCTAGAAAATTACATAGATGTCATGTTAAGAAACATCATATGAGAGGAGAGAAGGAACGGGTGTAAATGAGTGGGACTGCCTCCATCCTGTGACCCTTTATATTAATATATGCATAGAGTATGCATGTACATGTGTATTACTCTTAGAAAGTGGTCAGAACCAATGAAAAGAAATGCTTGCCACCATCTGAACAAAGCCTTAAGCACATACATGTGTACATGCATAAGCTTCATAGGCACTCATGTCCCCCCCTCCACCATGCCTTATCGAGTTCCAAAATGGCCATACACACCCCAAAGCTGTTTTGGCACTTGAAAGGTATGTATGTGGAGGAAACAAGAACACAAGTCAGGACCAAGCCTTTACAGCATTTTAAAATTACTTTAAATTGGTGGCAGTGCCCGTGTGGCAGCCCTTGTGGCAGCCGCAAGGATACTATCACATCTAGTTTGGTCTTTGGCCTAACCTACCTCACAGGGTTGTTGTGTGGATAAAATGGAAGAGAGGATAAAAATGTAAGTTGCTTTGGAAATGCCATGTATAAACCAATTAAATAAATGAATCAAATATTTGGAAAGCCAGTGTATTAAAGCATTTCCTGAGAGCTGTGCCCATCAGTCTGAGAGAGAGAGTCGGCACTGGTGCTAGTCTCTTTCATAAACAACTCTAATGAATTCATAAACTCTGCTGCTGAGGTGGGCAGGGGTCATTTTGTAGAAAAAGAGCTGGAGGAACTCATTAGCATAACTCATTAGCATATGCCATGCCCCTTGCCATCACCAGAAGTGTGTCCTTGGCATAACTGATTTGCATATGTCACACCCCCTGACATCATCTATCCTGGCTGTTTTGGACCCAATCCTGGCCATTCAAGGCCGAAATTGGGCCCAAAATGGCAAAAGGGGGCTGAAAATGGCCGAAAAGGGGCCCAAAATGGTCAGAATCGGGCCACTGCTAAGCGGGAGAGAGATCCTCCACCCATCAGAGGCCTGATCCTGGCCATTTCGGCCCCAATCCAGGCTGAAATGGGCCCTAAATGGCTGAGAGTTAGGTGGGTGGGGCCACCGGTCATGTGACCTCTTTGGGGAACTGCCGGAACTGCATTCCTGTGCGTTCCCCCTCAAAATGAGCCCTGGAGATGGGGGATACTTTGGGGTGCAAAATGCCAAGGGCCCAGGTTATTCAAGGGAGCTGAATATTCTGGCAAGCTGCCATTGGAGGACAATAGCAAATCAAGCACGTGTGTTTTTCTGAATGTGAGGAAATCTGCATGTAGTGTAAGTGGGGGCTCAGTCTTTTTCTGAGATCCTATGGTGGTTCTTGACAGCCTGTTTACTGAATTACATTTGTGGCAAGTTGAATTTCTGCATTAATATTAAACTAGTAAAATGACCATGTGAAAGATCCAATTTCAGGTTTTGAGCTGAGGGCTGGCAAAATTCTCAGTGACAGTAAATTGTCTGCTCTTTTACTTGCACTCAAGTAATGTATATTCAGAATATTATTAATCATAATTTCTGTAAAGTATTTAAAAAGTAATCACAATACAGGTCAGGCATTCTTAATTGATTAAATTTTCATAAATGTGTACATGAATCAGAAAATCAATCGTTCTGAAGGAAAACATACCCTTCTCTTGTGTTTTACATAATACAGGCATGTGTCACGACAGGCACCTTCTTAAAGAACACACCCACTGTTGCCTAGCCATAGCCATACAATGTCTGCTACTTTAAGAGAGTTTCAGTAAAAATCAATATGGGAAACTTTTCACAGTTTTATCCAGCTTACAGCTTCAGATCAAACTGCTCCTAAAGGGATAGCTGCAGGGGTGGTTCAAAAGTTGGCAGAAAGAAGGGATAAGATGGCACTTATCCACCATTAAAATAATCTTTTAAAAAAGGAAAATCTGCCCGATTTATTCAGTGCACCTTTTAATTAATAAAAAGTGTTTTAATTAAGTAATCTAACAAATTAATTAACAAAACATTACACCCTTCCATCCCTCATAGTGGTGATTTCCACGTGTGCTTAGGCGGAGGACAATCTGTGAGGGAAATTATTTGCAAAATACTGATCAGCAATTTTGACAGAGAAAATGTGGCAGGTCAAAGAATCCTCCTTTAAAATTTGCTGTCTATTCCGATTCTTCTGTGCCTGCAACTGAAGATGGTAGATTTGGCTGCCAGCTGTTGATCCCTCAAGGAACATAATTTTATAATCTCTTGCTTACATGTGAACTCTTCCTAGAACACTGCAATTGTTTTAAATGGAAATGATTATTTGAATAAGTGATTATGTTATCTCTCAAAGTTTAAGCAATAGCCTGGGAAATGTACTCTCTTTTTGCATGGGGGGGGGTCAAAACTGTTGGATTCTTTAAGGATTTATCCCTGTTAATGATAGTAGAACAGTAAATTATGATTTGTATTTCGTTATTAAGGCATGCCCTCACCACTGGGGATCACAATAGAAGTTAATTGTGTTGAAAACTGTGAATCTTGTGCGTGGAGTCTCATGGGATTGTCATGGACTATGAGACTTATTCTGAAATTGTCTTTCCTTCAAATGTATTTCAGACAACATTTCAAAAGAAAAATGACTAGAATAGCTTATACATAACACAGTTAGTGAATTATGATGACATTGGGGGGTCTTTTTACGTGCTTTCTGGTAGGGCCTGAATCTTATTTGTGTTCCAAAGAGACTTCTCCTTGTTTCCATCCCATCTGATCCATGACAGAAAAAAATCTTCTTAATCTTTGACCTTCTTGTGAAAATCGGTTTTTCGTCTGCTTTCCCCCCAATCTGGACTCCCATGCCCTGGAAAATTACATCTGCTCCCATCCACAGACTTTGGATCTGCTTTCTGGTTTTTTAAATATTCTAGAAAAAACCCTGCCACAATCATGAGGACTAGAAACATATTATTAAAATGAAAAACTGGGATTTTCTGAGTCTAAATGGCTACATAAAAGGAGCACTGAAGTTTATCAAGGAGTTTGCTGTCTACCCTGCTCTAATTTATAACATATAAAACATCCTGTCATGATTATTGCCTCAAAGAACTTTTGCATCATTATCCCTAAAAAGTGATACAGCCCTGCTCCTACTTGTGTAATTTTTGTTGCATGTCAGATGTGGAAGATGTTAAACCTCACAATTAACCCATAAGTGACCTACCATATTCAACTGATTTCTAGGCAGGGACTGAGTGGTAACTCTAGCCAGCAGCGTGAACCCTCCTGTATTTGTAATTATGATTTTTGGAGTGTAATGGCTGCGCTAAATCCTTTTCCTTTTCCTCTGTAGCCGCTGTTGTGACAAGAAAAGCTGTGGCAATAGAAATGAGACTCCTTCAGATCCAGTGATAATTGACAGGTAAGAGTTGCTGTCCTTTTCCATGAATTTATTTCAGGTTTTGTTTATATATTTGAGTGTTCATTATATTAAAATACCTGCCCTGTGCTGCTCATGGGCAAAGAGTTACGTACCTACTTGGGTGTAATGGAATTGTGCTGTAAGGTTTTGATTCTTGTGGAAGGGACATATTGGTTGTAGCTGTGAGCAGAAGCTCTGTAAAGTGTTCGAATTGTAGTCTCTGATTCATGCTTCTAAAAGAGAGATTTTTCTCTCCAGCTTTCCATGTCTCAATTCACATGCTGTGCCTGGGAAGCTTCAGGAATATAAAATAATAATAGTTTGTGATTTATGAAATGTGGTTGGGTGCTTATAAATATTTAACTTTTTACTTTGAAAAATGTTTGAATCATTATCACTTTTTAGCTACAGTAGTTCCCTTGGATGCAATCCATCTAAATTGTAAGGTTTGTTTTATTTTATTTATGCATTAAGAGATCTGCAAAGTAAAGACCCCCCACCTTCCATCATGTTTTCTCTGGTTTAAGAACCATTTTGATTGTATTGTCAGCTGATTAATTCATTTTGCCTGTCTTAATTATTATGGTTTCTAAACTGATCCAAATTACTAATCTGACATGACCAAATAAATCACTATAGAACAATAAATTCACTGGAGTTGTTCTATGCAATTTGCACTTGGCAGGTTTGCAAATTAGGTAACATTGTAGCCAAATATTCATTTTTACATTTTAATTATTGAAACTTGTCATACAGAAACATATGATAAACAGTTACAATGTTGCATTACTCTGTGAGTGTTAACACTGTTAAGTGACCACGCAGAGCTGATAATGTCACCTATCAACTAAGAGAAAGAATAATGTATCAGGGAGGGGAATGGAAAACTGAATTCCAAAGGCAAAATTTCATGTACATGTTGTGTGTAACCAAACTGTGCCCTTTTGTTTTGCCGTTTAAATTAATGTTTGCTTTGTTAAGTTCAGGGTCTTGTCTTTGCTGGAGTACATAGAAAGTGTACAGTGTAATGCTGGAGCAAAGTGGAATTCTGTTTCTATATATGCAGGGTCAGCCTTGGTTACTAATTGGATGGGAGACCTCCAGCGAAGACCAAGGATACAGAGGCAAGCATCTGTTAGTCGCTTGCCATGAAAACCCTGCCACAAGTAGCCATAAGTCAGCTATGTCTTGAGGGCACTCTCTACTATATGTATAGAAGAGTTATGAATATATTATGAGTTATGAATATATTTTAAATGATTTCTCATGCACACATTGTGAAAGCATGGGAAAAAACAAAAGCCATTAGGCAAGCCACAACATTGTGTGTTTAAAGTGTGCTGTAGAGGGATGTGATATTAAAGGTGGTACTATGAGTAGTACTTTTGGGGTTTTTTTGACCAGCAATTCTTAAAGGTGCTTAGTAGCAATTTGACTAAAATGTTGGTGTCACCATCTTCATATAGAGAGATGTTGGCTACAATTAACTGAAGTTATAAAATCTTAGAAGTTCTCTCTGGCATTTTGTTCTTTCTAAGAAAAAGCTCTGGTGCAGAAGAATGGATTACGCTTCCTAGTTATTATGAGTAACTCTGGACATATAATACCTTAGCTGATATAACTGGCATTTCAGAACATTGTGTCGAGATAGACTTCCAGCTGAATTCAGCTTGTGAGACCAGACTACAATAAACCTTTCCTTGATGCTACACGTTTTGAATGTGAACTGGTTAATCTTTCAAAATTCTTCCCTTGGTTTTAAGTTGTGACTTTGATACAGAAGGTTGATATGACTGTGGTTTGAATAACATTTGATTTTGACCTGTTCCTGTGGGTTGCAGTGGCATAAGAAATTTGACTCAGCAGTGCTGTAATTAGCCTTGCCTGTGTTTTTGAAACAGGATTGGGTTACCTGGATCGCATTAGTGTGGCTTCTATTGTTGCCGCTTAGCATCTGTCCCAGTAGGGTACTTAAAACCTTTTTCTTGGCCAGGGCTAGTTCAAACAATTTAGGCAAAATAAAGTATGCGCTTTGTACATTTAGTGGCTCTGGTGATGTTACTTGTGACATTTACCCTTCACAGTTTTTTTTTTATTTGGCTTGGGAAAGCATGAAGCAATCTATATGGAGCCAGTGTCTTAAAACAGAATACTTTACAAATTGTTTTAACATTAAAAAGCCGTCACGAGCTGGAACATATGTTGAGTTGCACTCTGCTGTCATTCTTGCATGCATAAAATTGTAAGCTATTATGCCAATTGATATGCAAAACCATATTTAGCTTTTTTTTTAATTTGCAAGTGATCCTTTTCAGGACACAGTTGGTAAGAGGGAGGGGGTTTGCTAAAACATTTTCTGCTTAACAGACTGATCAGCCATGCACTTGGTCTGAATAACTTACATAGAATGGGCATCTTAAAAGCTGTATAGCAGGCACGGGCCATGCTTATATTGCAGACATGTTTTGGTATAAGAATGCTCACTACTTTTCTAAGTCTATAAAATATGGCTTTGGGAATGGCTAATGCTTGCTATGCATGTGTATGTATGTGTGTCCATATTATAGTAAATGTCTCTAAGTTGGCAAATGAGAACATTCATGTGGACATGCTGACAATTCAGACAAATGTTGTGAATGTCCAAACTCAAAGCTACACTGGTGAATCCTGGCAGCTTGCATGGTAATTGTCAGCCTTTACTGGCGCAGCAAATTACATGTGCACCTATTGAGTTGTATAACAAGCTCTGTTGCAACGGCTTCTTTTATAATAGTTAATCTGAACTGGAACCATTTAATCATACATGTAGGATTTGGGGACCGCATGATCAATGCACTGGAGGACCATCTAGGAAAATGACTCTATTTTACTTGATTAGAGTTGCAGGTTATGTTTGCAATAAACGTGACCTAATGAAATTTCCTGTACTCTAGTTATCTGTCTTGCTGAAATGGAGTATAAATCTATTACTAAATTGTTTTCTATTAAAATCTTACAGATTTTTCATATTATGGGTTCAGTATAAAACAAATGTCTATGTGTTCATATACATCTCTAAAGGATTGTAATGTATCTAGTTTCATGCATTCTAATAAAAACCCTTATGCCCAAGAACTATTTTTAAAAGGTTATTGTTGCCTGACACAAATAATGCTAATAATAATTTTAATTAGGTGGCATGCCCCATTTTCCCTAATCTGGGCATTTTATACCTGTATGATACAATTGATAGAAAATACATAAACAGTACAACAAGAGTTACTCCAGTCTAAGCCCATTGACTTCAGTGGACTTAGACTGGAGTAATTTTGCTTAATATTGCACTGAAAGCGTGTTACAAAACAGTAATATGAAGGGGAAGAGATATTAAAGAACTAACTGTGCATGCCTGTCAAAGCACCTTTGATTTCATAAAGATAAGAGGGGAGGAGCAAAATGAATTTAATGCAAAACAATTTAATATGCAACAATTCCTGTGTATGCTCAACCTAGTCGTAGCAAAAAAAGAAAGAAAAACAATCACTTCCTCTTACTATATTCTGCCATACATTAAGATTCAAATAGTAACTCATATTTGAATTTAAAAGGTTTGCAGTAAAATTCCTGAGCAGGAATTGAATAAATTGTACTTTTATTGCCTCACTGGATATTCCTGTGTCCTAACCTTTTTTCCCTATATAGTTATTCAAGTTCAATAAATAAAACCTCATTAGACTATTCCCATTTCAATGAGTTTATTAAATTTTACAGGAGTAATTAGCATAAGCTGTGCTAATTTTTCTGGAAGACTAATGAGAGAGCTTCCTAATTAGGTTTGCTTTGTAAGAATCTGAAAAGATGATAATGAAAAAGTCACACAGGGTGCAATACAACAAGAAGGAAGAGCCCTATTATTTTTTGATTTGTGAAAGACAACACTATTGGCACCATTTCCAACTTTCCAGCTTAAACAACAACAACAACTGACCACCATAGATAGAGATATTTAACAAAGACATCTCTGCTAGAGGTTTAGCTTTTCTCCCTTTGGTGAAGAAGTCAAATATACAGCAATTCTCTTGGATGAAATAAATGTGGAAAGTAATTTCATTTGCAAATGGAAATGCATATGGGCAGAATCATTGCAGGAGATGCATTTGTGCCTTGCGTACCAGATTCTGTTAAATACCTTTTTATTTTTATTATTAAATCCTTTCTCGAAGGAATACATATGATCTCTCTTAATTTTATCTTCCCAACAACCCTGTGAGATGGGTTAGACTGATAGAAAGTGACAGATCCTAAGCTACTTTGGTAAATGTCATGACAAAATTGAGGCTCGAACCTTGGTCTCTCTGGTCCTAGTCCACCATTCTACTACATTGGCTTTGGTTGCTTTAGTGTGTTTGCATGCATGTGTGAACACACACGCACACACACACAAACACACACATTTAACTGAGGGCTGGAAACATTCTACAGGCATTATCAATTAGATGCTAAGCATTCGCTTCCAGTGCTTAAGGTAGGTTTTTTGGAAACAGTTGAAAATAACACAATCAAGGTGTTTCTGCTGATATTTGGGGATGCATCCCCACTCTTTTGTCTGGTAAATAGGTTTTGTAGGCTTTGGGGATGCTTCAAAAAATTGCAAAACCAGTTTGACAAGAAGCAGCTGTATGACAAAAGAAACAAGAGGAGCACTGTCTCAATTATATCACTTTCAGCTTTCTTGAGTGTGATTTCTTGTCCCTTGCCAGTACTAATATTGTCCATAACTATGCGCCTAAGAATCTGATGCTAAATTAATTCTGGTGTGTAGGTTCTGGAAATAATTTCCCTTTGATTGCTATATGGGAGTGTGGTGAGTAAATTGCTTCTTGGTGTGGAAACTTTTGTAGGACCACTGCTTCTAGAGCACTGAATTCCTCCCATAGCCCAGTTTCTCACTATTTTTGTTGTTCTTGCTGAAGCAGCTTAAGATCCTGAAAATGGTCTGTGTCTTAGGTCCAAGGCACAACAGCTCATGCCAGGCTAGCTATATGCATACTCTAACACGGGCTGAATTCAGCCCACTTTTAATTTTAAGACACATCATCGCTAACCCACAATTAAGGTGGCTGGAAATGGCATGATAGAAACCACAGACATTGCATGAGTTCACTTCCAGTCCTGGCCCAAACATATATAAGCATGTTAGTGAGGAGGACTGGGATACCTGTGGCCACATTAACAGCTGAGACCAATTAACAGTAATACACCCCTAAACACGTTATCTCAGTATTAAACAGGCCGTTCAGGATTTGCTAAATCTACAGTAGGCCTGCTCACTGTTCAGCTGAACATAGCTCACTGCCCATATATTGTAGTTTATGAAATGCCTGTTAGCATCTTATTGTTTTTTACAGTCCATGGAGACAGCAAAAGCAGGATGTTTATTTACTGCTAAACCATGGTTTGTTGTATGGCTGCAGGGGGAGGGAGATATCCTCCACCCCTAGCTGCCACTTTCTTCCACAGTTTACCTGGCCAGTAGAAGGAGACTAATAAGGGGAAACAGGCGGCTTGGACTCTGCCAGGGCTCTTGTCAGCAATGTCATCACATCATCAGCAATGTAATGATATAATTTCCTTGTGCCTGGAAGTGACAACATCACATTGGCAGTGAAGCCATGGCTTAGGGGCAACAACATCCATCGCATCATCACATCGCCAGTGATACTATGACATTACCTGCAAGGGCCTACAGCAGAAGGTAAATCTTATCCTCTGCCTCCTCACAGTCATTCTCCAGTCCCTGCCAGGTTCCAGGGGTGTCCTGGCAACCCTAGTTTGTTGGCTGATGGGCTGAATGGGGCTTTTGGGGTTGAAAGTGGCCCGGGCATGCTCTGTAGCAGGAATTAAGAAATGTGTCAGTCATAGTTCTCTGCTATCTGTGCACCAAGATAAGGTTTCTCCATTTCAATTGTACAATAATGCTGTGTGGGTTACACTGAGAGAATGATTGGTATTAATTTCTTACAACGCAGTCCTAAGCAGAGTTGCCACCTTCTAAGTCAATTGAAGGCAATGGGTTTAGAAGACATTATTCTGTTTAAGATTGTACTGCTAGTGAATTTTGTTGTTGAATGAAGATTTAAACTTAAATCCAGGTACAGTATTCTACAGTATCAGACTAGTTCTCTTTCTGGCCTTCTGCATTCCTTCTGTCATTTCACTATTTTATTCACCCTTCTTCCAAAGAGCTAATGGTGGTGCACCTGGTTGTCCCCTCCTCCATTTCATCCTCACTACTGTGTAGGGTTGCCAAATCTGGGTTGGGAAATTCCTGTAGATTTGGTGGTAGAGCCTGGAGATAGCAGGGTTTGGAAGGGGTAGGGACCTCAGCAGGATATAATACCACAGAGTCCCACCCTTCAAAGCAGACATTTTCTCCAGGAGAACTGATCTCTGTGGTCTGGAGATCATTTGTAATTCTAGAAGATCTCAAGGTACTGCCTGGAGGTTGGCAGTCCCACTACTATGCTGTGATGCCTCAGTTTAGGCTGATGGAGAATAACTGGCCAAAGATCACCCAGTTCATGGCCAAGGAATGTTTGAATCTGAGTTTGTCCAGTTTTATACCACACTGTCCTTTAATCACTCCACTATGCTGGCCCTTTCTCCCTGCAACATAGAAAAAGAGTAGTTCAAACTGCCTCAGTATATGCTTAACAAGCAATTTAAAGTCACTAGTTACTTAAGGCCAAACTGTATGTGATGACAGCAGGAGAAAAAAGATTCATGGAAACAGACTTCAGAATACTAAACAGCAGGTAATGGGACTAGGGAAGGTTCTGAAGTTCTCGGCTATTTTGCTGTTCAAAACGGACACTCCAACCGCTTTCTACCACACTGGAGCAGATCTGTATTTAGACACACACATCTTCAGCCACCATGTCTAATTTTGGTCCTTAGCTTTATAAAGATCTCTACATTTTGCTCTTTCTGTGAGGAAGACTGAAGAAGACAGTGGGCAAGCTTTTACTTCATGGGGTCTAATTCTATTGTGTATTTTCAACATAAGATAGTTCTTAAATATTTGGCTAACTGACAGGTCCTGATCCTGGCTGGGCATCTCAGAAACACAGAGGACTCCCTACCTACCCTTGTTGGGGTTAGTACCTTGAAGGACTGGGCTCTTCTTTTGTTTCTGTTCACAAAACTTCAAATGCCCTATTCATAGCTATTGATTTCTTAATGCTAGCTGCTGCTTCAAAGTGTGCACAGGGGCAAAGAGGACAGAGGCGGCCCATAGGATTACCTGGGTCAACAGAACTAAGAATCTTTTATTCCATTTCATGTATTATTAAAAGGAGAGTTTTTGGGGTGGAGTGGGGGATGGAAAGGGAATTTTTTCATCCTTTTTGATGGTGTGAGGGGGAAGCAGAATATAGAAAATCCAGAAATATCTCATTTCTGAATTATTGCCATGGTGTAATCTGATTTCTGAATCCTCCTGCTTTATTTAAATATTTGCAAATACATGTTATTATATAGAATAAGATTTATTCTTGATGTATCTAACATAATTCAGGGGACTGACTGGAGCAGGATGGGGTCCATTGGCCAGAATATGGTTATCTAGTTGTTTCAAAATATTTGATTGTCGAGCTACATTGACGGCAAAACTGTGACATTAGAAACAAGAGATGGAGCTGCAGGTAAAGCCTTAGGGAAAAATGAGTTTGGTCCAGTAGTTAGGATATCTGAGGATACAAGCGTCATGTGATCAGTGCTTGTTGAATAGGAGCAGGATGACCCTTTACTGGGAAAGTTCCTGGAAGGCTACTGCCCTGGAAGGCCAGTGGCAACCAGGAGGAAGTTAAGCTCAGTCGCCCCTGTGGTGCTGGCAGTGGCAAAAAAACATCCATTTTACTATATTTACACGCATTATAAGCTAACAGCACCTGCAGCATGGAAACTAGCTCTTCCTTCCTCTGTTTCCACTTGGTGGTGGACAGTCCACCAGATCCATATTATTGTTTTAAGCTTCTTGTGATCATAAACATTTTTGCATAACCATTCTGCTAATAACAAATAGTAAATAATAACATATATTAAAATATGACCAGTAGACCTTATATAAGGTGGTACAGTTTTTCTTGAAAGATGTTTAGTACATTTTCAGAAAAACAGCAGTATGTGCAGTAGTGGCATAGCATGCTCTGAATGTTCTGTTGCACTGTTAACGTGATAGCTTATTTCATGTCAGAGCGGTGGAAAAATACAGGCAAGGCATACAAAGTTCTCTGTGTGTCGTTTCGTCGACTTTGCATAGGCAGTTGTGATCAGCTGTAGCTCAGTATGAAAGGAGGTTTACTTTAAAAATGATTAAGGAGATGGGTCTTAGATTTTTAAAATGAGAGGGAAAGTGTCTTTTCTCATGTGTGGAACTTCTATAAAACACTTGTGACATTTCTTTAACTTATGAAAACCTATATTCAAAATGATTTTGACATATTTGGTGCTGTTAAGCTGCTCTTGGTATGAAGTAGGTCGTTAAAACGTGTTATTTCATTACCTTGAAATTATATCCTGGACATTATTAAAGTGACCCAGATATAGACTTTCACAGCAACCGTTGAAATGCTGTGAACAGTACTGTTTTGTCTTCAGTCCCTAGCTGCCTGGAAAGGTGTAGGCAGATGAAGATAAATCTAGCGCAGGCTAATTCTCCAGTTACAAACCTTTGTTCCCGTGCAAATAAAGGTTTTAGATATACAGGGTTCATTATAACAGAATTTTAATTGCCTTAATCTGGCAAAACTCCTAGTCAGACAAGAATGTTTTTCTTCTAAGATATAGTGGAAATATCGCTTCTTGATTTCTGTGGCTCGTGTGTCCTCTCTTTTAATGTGTTTTTTAAAAAAACTTCACAGATTAGAATGGCAACGAAATTATTGTGGAGGTTGATAATGTTGTGCTGGGTCACAATGGCTTCACTTTCACATTCTGAAAGCATTAGTTCTCAATTCACTTTTGGAGTTGACGGTGAAGTTCTGGGAGGGGGGATGGCAGGAGGAGGAAGCCCCAAAGAATAACCGTGTTATGACAGGCAACCTGGCAAATCTATATAGTATTAGAGCAGCACAAAACCTCTCCAACACAGCATTCTCCAACTATATCATTTAGCTAACTCTTGGAGGCACAATAGTTTTGTAATATAATATAAAAAAGTAATAGTGTTAGCTAACACGTCTTTAATAAGATATTGTCTCCTGCCCTGCCATATGCTAGAGAGCAGCCTCCCGCTCTGTGGGGCTTTTGATTCCTCTCAATAAGATTATTTCAAATACTCTAATCCTGAATCATTGACATGAATACAAAAGCCTAGTGACATCTAATAGATGCCTCTTAGCTTTGCTTTTTCCTCTTGTTCCTTGCCTTTTTCTTCTTTTTTTACCTGACAAAAAGCTTACAGACTCTTGGGCTCGGTCTCTCAGTTGCAGCATGGGGGGGCTGCTCATGAAATATAAAGGAGGAAAAAGGACTGACATAGGGCTGATAAGCCACAGAGCAAAGGACCATAGATTAAAAGTAAATGCCAGTAAATCCTATCCTGTACACTCACTTGTTCTTTTATTGTTTTCTTTAACTCTTCCAGTACTGGAGGAAAAGTGAGGCTGAGGCAAGCCAGGGAAGAAAACAGGAGGCAGAGGAAAGATTAGCTCTTTCCCCTTCTTGTCTCACGTTTGACACATTTCTGTGCATCGGGCTGACACAAATTCAAACAGATTTCAGTTGCAAAGGACACTAAACAAGGACTTCTGCCAGTGTGTAAACCAATAGACTGTTCAGGGTTTTTGTTTGGGTAGATGTAATATATTATACACCAAACTGTTCAAAAGATGATACCTTTCCTTCTTTGCTGCAAAGCCTTTCTGAAGTCTGACAAGTACAATATTTATTTTATTTTAGATATGTATGAGCTGTGTTTTCAATTTGTGTTCAAAGTGTCTTAGAAGAAGAAAGACCACAATAAATGTGAAATAATTAATAATTTAAAGACACTAAAAACCTAACTAAATAACTCAGAAACATAAACAGAGAGTCAAAGGAAAATACCTCCAGAGAGTCCTAAAAACCAGGCAAACAAGGAATTTTTTTCAGTTCTTCCTAAATGAAAGCAAGGAGGAACAATTCCTTTCTTCTAAAGGAGACCATTGTATATAGCTTTGGAGCTACGGCTACACAGACCCTGCTTCTAGAAGTAGATGTTTGTCTCACATAATGATAGTATCTGAAACAGAATCACATAGGACAAATGGAGATGATGGGTGGATGTAGGGGGAGTTGATTTCTAAAGCATGTTGGTCCCTAGTTGTAGAGAGCTCTCTAGGCTAAAGCCAGCACTTTGCATTCATTCTAGAAGGGAACTAGCGGTCTGTGTGGAGGACAGAGCAGAAGGTTGATATGTCCCTGCTTGCTGCCATTTAACAAGAGACAGTTTGTGGCATTTTGTATTAATGACAGAATCTTAGTTATCCTCCATAGTAGCACCACATCACATCACAACAATAAAGTCTGGAAGTTAAAGATGAGGAAGCAGAACTCATGGTCCCCCAGGAAGGGACCCAGTTCATGCAGCCGGTGTGGTTGATGAAAAGTTGTTCTAGCAACCTACTTATAAAAAAGCAAAATGAGGTCCAAAATTACACTATGACTACAAACTCATGTTGATAGGGCAACAATCACCTCTCTGATAATCAGTGAGCTTCAGACTTCGTCATGAGGATTTCACATAAGCGTAACCTCTGACTGTTCAACTTCAATTTTATCTGTTCTTACTCAGCCATTCAATCATAATTTAAAGACATTAGTTAAGGACAGAAATAGCAGCTCCTGGATGTTTGGTTAACAAAATATAACGCCAAGTGTCATCCAAAATGTTGGCATCCTACTCCAAAGCTCTGGATGATCCCTCCCAGCAGCTTCGTGTACATATCAAAGAGCATTAGCAAGAACACTAAGCCCTATGGAACCCTGCAATGGGTCCCTTTTGATTCCTATTGGACAAAAAGAGAACAAAAACACCAGAGAGCAAAGCCCTCTGGTGTTCTAAATGGTCCTAGAGGACAATGTTTTCCATAGTATCAGACACCCTGTGAGATCTAACAAGATCAGCACGGAAGTATTTGCCATTCCAGTCTCCAGATGCAGATCACCTGCCAGGGCTACCAATGCTATTTTCATCCCCAAATCAGTTTTGAAGCGAGCTATGAATGAAAAACTGCAAACCATACAGTTTTTTTAAACAGTCTTAACTCTGTTCATTTTCATTATAATCCTGTGAGGCAGGTCACAGTTATTCCCATTTAACAGACAGGGGAATTGAAGCTGGCAAGTAGTAACCAGCTCTAGGTCCAAAGGAATCCTTTAAGTTTCACCTAATAATCCTCCTAGCAGATGAGGAAGAAGGAATTCTTTTCCACACTCCTCAGGAACTGATTCTTCAGTGTCAGAAGTTACTACCAAAGAGACTATTAAATTCAGTGTTGTAACTGGTTATTAATATGAC
Source organism: Eublepharis macularius (assembly GCF_028583425.1). NCBI lineage: Eukaryota > Metazoa > Chordata > Lepidosauria > Squamata > Eublepharidae > Eublepharis > Eublepharis macularius. The sequence goes on along the minus strand of NC_072793.1, from coordinate 90,297,747 downwards.
AAAGACTGTCAAATCATTATAGTATCAGTATTTCTTCATTGCTTACATCAGATCGCATTAGGAAACTTAATGATTTTCAAATAATCACCTGCATTCAAATGCGGATTGTCTTTCACTTTCAAAAAGGACTAACTCCTGACTGAGTCAAAGCCCTAGCTTTCTCTGTGATCTCAGTGAAATTAACCTTTCTGTTAGAATTTTTTGGCACCTGTCTACCAGCACCTCCATTGGCTGACATCCCAGATGTTAAGTCACTCTAAGTGGATGTTAAAGAATATTTTACATTGCTCAATTTTTTGAGAAGAATGACAAGAACAAGGAATAAAGTGTATTCTATTATCATTAAATTGTTCTTTCTAAGAAAGGGATTAGCAAATTTCAGTTTTATTCAGTGTTGTGTCTTTGGTCGTTTAAAATCTGTACTAAGCTCTAACATACAGGGTACAGATTACTGTGATCATGTTCAGGGATATGGATATTCCTTCTGTATGTAATGGAAGCACAAAAACTGATCTTAGATAGAGGATTTGATATAATTAGATTCTTGGCTTTCATTTACAAATTACATTTCTAACCTGGATAGAGCTTCTTTGATAAATACTCTGATTTTTTTAAAGTGTAGAATACAAGCATATGTAAGAAAAGTCTCCCCACAACCCATTTTCTGCTCTTTATTTTGCCCTTAAAGTTGGATACTTTTCTCAAACAACGTGTTCCCGAGATTCCTAGAGTTTGGTTTCTCAAAGTGGTTTTGTGGTCTTCATCTAGCATACAGCTTTACAATTGTTTCCATCCATTCTATCTAAGTGGGATTCCTCCCTCCCAACTGGAGCAAATTGAAGAGTATAAAGGTCATGATCCTTGACCCTTGTTTGTGACACCCTTTTTAGGTGTAGCCCTCCAGATTAGAGTTCTGATATGTAACTCCATAGACTTTGCTTGTTGCAAATGAAGTTGCTTAAGGTTCTGTGGTAGGGAATGAATGAATGACTCTGTGTTCTGTGGCCCTTCAATTAATGGCACATTATTGATACAGTGTGTGTTTGTGCAGGGCAGGGGGGCTGAGAGAGAGAGAAAGCAAGCAAGAAGTAAACCGTTTCCTATTTTCACTTCACATGCTAGGCCTGATTTAAGCTGATCGCCTCTTTTTCTATCCTTTAGCAAATGCATGACAAGCAAGTAAAGTTTTATCTGGAATGGACATTCTGTGGTTATTTAAAGATTTACCTCCTGAATGTAGCCTGTTGGGCTGCTATTAAAGGCACTGGAGCTAAATCTGAAAACAAATATTCAAGGTTATCCTGATTGGAAATGGCTGTTGTGGAATAGTAGTAGATCAAGAGCAAATGTTCCTGATATTGTGAGATGCAAAATGGTTCTGAAATGTTTTCCATGATCCATCAAGTTCTGTGTGGATCATTTCTTCTTTGGACATGGGAATGCAGCACAGCATTTCATTCATCCAGATGACCAGATGCACACGCTGGAGCCTGGCAGACCCATTGGACAGCCCCTAAATACACAAACATTTACTTGCACACTCTTTCCCTCTCCAATTTGCTGATGAAGCATGAAGCCTTAAAATACCTGACAGCTACTAAATTTATCTTCAATAGAGTGTCCACCTGGCCAAATAATGCCAGCGGGTTTGTCTTTTGCTCTCAGTCCTTCTGCTTTACTAAAGATACAGTATTTATGCCTATTTAACCTGGGGCCATAGCCAGCCTTTCTCACTAGGCAAGAGTGCAACATTTTAGATGGGGCCCAGAGTCTTCCAGTTAATTTGCATTGGGGGAGGGAGTAGTAACATTAAGGTCAGAGATGATTCAGTCTGCAGGCTGCAGTAGTTTACCATCCCTCACCCATTACTCCTTTTATGCACCTTGCCATACTCACAATCATAGTACTTAAAGAGTGAGGTTTAAAAAAAAAACCTTGCAGTGTAATTGAAGCTAAGTCTTTTTTCTGTAAACAGAAACTGTCATAAGACAACTAAAAAGCTCTTCTTAAAAAATCTCAGATAGGGCAAACAGTACTCCAAATGGGACAGAAAACCCACATGAGCACATGAAGCTTCCTTATAATGATTCAGGCCATTGGTCTATCAGTGTTGGATTTGTCTATTCTGACTGGTTATGGCTCTCCAGGGTCTGCATCACCTATACATGATCTTTTTAACTGAAGGTGCTGAAGATTGAACCTGATATCTTATGCACACAAAGCAAGTGCTTTATCACTGAAACATGCCCCTCCTCTACTCACTGGCCTCACCCAGGCTACAGTCCTGGTCTAACCTCATGGGTTAGATCCAGTGGCAGTTTCCATCGATGGAAGAGATATTTTTGGCTCTGCCCTCTGCAACCTGTATAGGGTTGCCAGCTCCAAGTTGGGAAATTCCTGGAGATCTGGGGCATGAAACCTGGAGAAACCTGGAGAAAGTGGAGTTTGGGGAGGGAAAGAACCTTGACATGGCATAATTCCATAGAGTCCACGCCCCAAAGTAGCCATTTTCTCCAGGTGAACTGATCTCTGTGGCCTGGAGACCAGTTGTAATTCCAGGAGATCTCCAGCCACTACCTGGAGGCTGGCAACCCTAGTGTCCCCTGAAAAATTGCTACTAGGGTCAGTGGATGCTAATGAACAATGTGAAGATGGGGCAAAAATCGCTTCCCTTTCCATTAGAAGAAATTCAATGTGGAGATGGGGCAAAAATCGCTTCCCTTTCCATTTGCAGAAATTCACTGCTGGATCCATTTCCCTTTTTCTGCTTACTGTTGGGCTAATGCCAGGAGAGGACATATATTTCAAATTTCACATAGTGCTAATTCAGACCATGCACCATTCTAAATAGCATGCATCAGGATGCTTGAAAGACTAAGAAAGATGTACAGGTTCTAGATTAGGCCACCTGTAGATACTTTTCAGATCAAAAATGGGTAAACTGTACAGAAAAAATAACCTTTGTACAGAATATATAATGCATTTATGAATTGTTATGTGTCATTCACTTTATACTACAATAAAAAGGACTAAAATATTTCCCCGCTGTGCTAGAAAATAGTACTAATGAATCCTACAGTATTCCTACATTTAAGGTCATTTTGGCTCCCATAATGCCAGAGTATTATTGCTAAAACCCATAAATTTAAGCTTCATAATACTGTAAAGATAAACACTCATAAGATCATTTACACTTGATCCAATTAGATTTTAAATATTTAAGTTATAATTATCACAGAATTCGCTCCTCTTAATAATACTAAGCTCATGTGGCATGTAAGAAGAGGATTTCCATACATTATATTCTAAACAATATTTTCATACATTATTCTTAAGCAACATGAGGACAAATTTAGGGAATACTGGGGGTGGTAGCTATAGTAACACAGATGTGTCCCAAGAATCAGTCAAAATGTGTTTCGAACAGCAATGCATGTGAATAAATCATTGTTTCATGAGGTGGAAATCTTTCTTGTACCCTGCTTCTTTCCTTCCAGGCAGGTTTTATTTGCTTGTGCTGCCCTGGTTATTGAAGGGTTAATGAATTGTAGCCTGCTCTTTACAATCCCATCATGTGCCTGGTTGACTCTAAAAGAAGGGGCTTGCTGTAGCCTACAGGGTATCCTTTCCCAGCTTTTTCTGAGGCCACCTGGGCAGATGAGATCCTGCATAGTCTGTCCTGAGGACACAAAATCTAATCAGGCGCTGCCTCTTCTAGTCTAAGTGACCTGCCTGCATGAGCAGAGAGGAAGAAATCAGGGAGGGCAGCTAATCACTGATAGGCTACATCTTTCTGGCTTTAGGGAACTAGCATCTTTCCGTAAGAGAGGAAGTCTCTCCCTCCCTTCCCTCACCATTTGCTTTCAAGATAAGGTGTCATTCATGAGACCATTGTGCTGAACTAATCAGGTTAATTGTGGATCCCAGAATAGTCTTCATTTAGTCAATCTCTTCTTCCTGTTACAGGCAGATAGTGTAGTCCAAGATTGCACATATTTTTCGTTAGCTTAGAGTTTGTGTACATAATGTGCTGATTCTAAAAATGAGTATATAAATTGATATGATTGTGGCGAACACATGAAGGAGGCTTGTATGTATCTGCTGTATAGTGCAATTAATGTGATGGGCACATACTACATGAACACTGTGTATTGCCTACATGTTGGCAACGTGTTGTACACAGGATAACTGATTATTGTACGCCAGGGGGTGAATGCTGTCTCTTAACTTGCATTGGTGGGTTCAAAAATTGCACACTCAACTGATATCTTTGAAGTATCATGGACACCACTTGCCCAGGTTCTGAGCATGTGGTTTAATTTTAAAAGTGTTGCTGTTCATAGAATTCCAGTCTAATGATAGCACCCTCTGGTCTGCTATGGTATCACAGTGGAGTTTATTTGTTTGTTTGTTTGCTTTAGTTATCACCTGCCTTTCCTGTTGAGATTCAAGGCAGAATACAAAATATAAAAATGATGTCACATTCCCTTTCAGTACCCGGCTTTCTGGCCAGTGGCAACCAAGACATTGTGCCCTTTGTCTGCCCAAGTCACTAAGAAAGTAAAAAGGTCAGAGGACAAGAGAAATGTAGAGAGGAAGATTTCCCATGGCTCAGGTCTGCCTGAAGGGAATGTCCTTTGATTCCTAGAAGTGTAAAGGCAGGTTATTGTTATTTACTTTATTTATACCCCTCCTTTTCTCCCAGTGCGGACCAGAAGAGGTTTACATCTTTCTCCTCTTGCCCATTTTATCCCTACATTTTATCCTTTAGGTTAGGCTGAGAGTGTGTGACTGGCCCAAGGTCACACAACAACCTTCCATGGCAGAGTGGGGATTCAAACCTGGGTCTCCCAGATTGTAATCTGACACTCTAACTATTAAACGTCACTGGCTGTCCGGTATAAGCTGCATATGCTCAAGTAGTCCATATTAGAGATGAGCACGAACCAGAAAAAAACGAACCATGCAGTTCATGGTTCGTCGCATTTCACGAACCACAAACCACGAACTTTCACGAATCTGCCCCGGTTCACGAACTGGTTCTTTTTGGTTCGTGAAAACGTCACATCCAAGTCAGCAAATTGTCACTTCCGGGTCAGCAGAAGGTCACATAGGCCAGCAGAAGGCCACTTCTGAGTCAGCAGAAGGTCTGCAGGAAGTCCATCCCCTCTTGCCTAGGAAACTGATTGATTGGCACCAGGCTGTCTGCGGTGATGAGCCAAAAAACCAAACCAAATGAACCAGCCTAAAGTTTGTGGCAGTTCGTCAGAAATGGGCTCAGACGAACTGCCGGTTCATGAATCACAAACCAGCCTAGTCCGTCACAAACTTTATTTCATATTTTGGTTCGTGCCCATCTCTAGTCCATATACTGCACTGCTGAATCTTGGCCAATGGATTCAGTGTTTTCACCACAGATTCATGTAGCTAGAGAATGTTGAGTGTGATGTGAGAAAACCCCACTGCCAACATTTGATTTTGAGCAAATATGTCTCTGAGTTGTCACTGAGCTGTTTAGATACCAATGAAATAACCAAAAACATTCCCCAGATCTGAACCCTTATCTAAATGATGCCCACCCACAATTACAGTTGGTATAGAGAGATTTAGATCACTAACACATTAAATGATACATAAGAAAAAATCATGTGTTGGAGGTAGATACCAGTTTGGGGGGGGGGCAGGGGAGAAGCATTGCTCAGAGTTATTTCCCTTCCAGCCTGTCCTTAGTTCTTAGTCTTCCACATATCAAACCATTTCCCAGGGTCGATCCTCTGTCCAAATTAGGTATAGTCACTATAATCTTCCTACAAGGCACAATCCATATTTTCTGCTTTGCAAATGTTATACCCATTAGAGTAAAGGTGAAAAGAGTTCAGGGAGAAATGAATTCTATAGAACCAGCAGGGATGTCTTTGCCTCTCACAAAATTTGAATGTCTTTTTAAAAATTAGTTTCCTTACATTCTTTCAGTCCTTTCCCACCCCTCTGTAACCTCATTCAATGGAAGTTTGGGGAATGACTTTAATTATATTGACAGTCAAATTCTCCCTCGCTGCCCTGGACAGCATGTAGTCGTAGATTGCTCAGATTATTTTCTTTAACACTTGGGGGATAGAAAAATTGGTTGTTTCAAAATTAGAACCAGCTGGGTTCTCATAGCTATCATTTAAAGGGGAGCCACTTTGCACACAAAAACCAAAGCTCAGGTTAGTCATTAGCTAAAACCCTAAATAAGCAGTGTTCGGTTTACCGCAGTTGAGAATACAATGCCAGGAATAATTCTGTCTGTCTTATTAATGTGCATCTTTAATGCTGCTACTGCTGAACTTTAATTCAAGACCAACCTCTATGTAGGCTTTGTTACCACGAAGAAACTCCTCTACTTGTCATTTTCATGGTCTCCTTTCTCCCTGAATGTAGAAGTTAAAATAAAGACATATATTGCATATTCTGAACCTAACATGGCATTGTGTATGTTAAAGATAAGTAGGTAACTGTAACTGAACAGGTTCATACTTTGAATGCAAAGGGGAAAAGTACTTTTATCTTGCAGGTTTTTTTTCTTTCTGGAGGAGGGATGAGGAGATGATGTCAACTGAAGCAAAATGCAAGGGCTCCATTGGCTATTGATTCTCCTGTCTTTTTAGACTAGAAAAACTGTCTGTTTGTCACATTTTATTAATCAATGCTGGTGCCAAGTTTAATTTGAAATTAGGATCACACCTTTAGTCAGAAATGATATAAAGCAAATGCCTTCCTTAGCATTTGCCCTGTCTAAAGCAAGATGGAGCACGATTGTATTTTGATTTTTGGTATGAGGGCTTAAATCTGGCTGCTTGGCCGCTGATTTTAAGCAGAACGGTTCTTTTTTTGTAGTGAGAAACCAGCTTGGTTTAAATTTTAAATGTGCTATACAAATGTAAGTTTTTGCTTACAGAAATTATGGATTCTTGAATTAGTTTGTGTTTTGTTTTAAAGCAAATTTATTTTTTAATGTTACTATTTGTAGGACAAAAGGATGTTTGAACGCGAGAGTTTCTATGTGCCTTTTGCAGGAAAACTTGTAACAGCACAATGATGGATTGCTGAGCTTTGCACAACTAATTTGAAAAGCCTTAATGTATTTTTAAAAAAACGCTCCCACTGATGCCTGGAATATAACATGTTTTTGACGCTATTAATAACCTGCTGAAGTACAACTGAAGTATTTTTAAACAAGGTTGAAACCATTTAGTACTGTATATGTTCAGATCATTATTTGACCTGAATATTCTGACATATAAACATTTCAGAGAATTACATGTTGATTTTTTTTTTTAGAAACCTAACAACTAAGTGTTTTCCCCTGATGATATCTTTACTTAATTTTTCAGTTTGTTATCATGCTATATAATTTGACTGTACATTTTTTAAAGGTGGATCCCCCCCTCATTTTTTTAAAAAGCGGGTATATTTCTAGTCATTCAAATTTGGGGAGAATTTTACTTCCTGTTTCAAAGGTCAAGGAAAGCTGACCTCAACAGCAGTGCAGAGGCTGCTGAATTATTCATATCATTGACTTTGTGTCAGCTTCCACATTTGTGCAGAGGGATGTTTTATTCATTTATCTCATTTAGGGTCCTTCTCTGCACCTGTTTCTACCATTAAGTACCCTGTAATTTGCATTTGATGCTAATTTAGTTTCATATCAGCCTGGTCCCCCCTTGTTAATTTAATTTTCTAAGACCCTTTTCATTATACTAGAAATGTTTCCCTCTTTAAAGCAAACATCTATACAAGTAATTGTATAAACTGCCTTTTAAATAATATCTTTTAGAAGATTCCATCGTTTAATTCCTTAATTCCTATAATTAGCTATGGTTTGATTAATGTTTCAAAGGGTTAAATTAAAATGCAGAGTTACTCAAATGCACCCTTGAATAATTTTATCTGCAGTCTATAACAGTTTCTGCATTGCTGCCTTTTATTCCACTTGTGGTTTTGAAAATTATACGTGTTAACAAGTCCTAATTTCCTTTATTTAGTGACTTTATTTTTGTCAGCTAATAGCTGTTTCTAAAAGTATAAGCATTGGAAATGAAATGTTGGTAATCTAATGCCTAGTTTTTTTTCCCTTTCCTAGTAGAGTGCAAATGGGGAAGGAGAGCTGGCATGAGGAGAATCCTAACCCAGAAAAGCTATTATAGTCTGTCTTACGCTGTAACAATTTAAAATACCCACAGTGATTATTCTCACAAAAAGAGAGCCAAATAGCACCACTCTACTCTGTCAAACAATCTGATTGGGCGCATTTATTCCAGAATGGTTGTGTTTTAATATGCAGCCATTGTGTGTATGTTCATGTGCATGTGCCTGCCTTTCTTTCTATGTATTGATGAGAATTAACATGAGAGAGACCATAGGAGACATGCTCCCATCTAAAAGTTTGGACTTCCTGAGTTGATTTTGTAATTCATTTACCGCATTAGAAGAGTTTTGAACAAAGTGTGAGCCTACAATAGGAAAGTTAAGTAAATTTGATCTCTCACTCAATTTTTTTTTAAAAAATGCTTACCATAGAGTAGGAGTTACTATGCTTACCATAGAGTAGGAGTTATATTATATATCTCACTGCAATGTAATTATTTATAGTGCTTTAAAAAATCCAGTGTCCCTGCTTCTATTAATATAAGATGCAATACAATGCAGAATCCCTTGTTTTCCACACATGGCAGTTTCAGCTCACTTCCATTAGCAGAATACCTCTGAAGACACTGAAAATGGAGCAGTCTGGGAAAGAGAAAGGAAGAGGTATAGGCCATTAGCAACTGGACTTGCAAAAGCAGTTTATATTTATTTGGAGGGGTCTTTTTTACATGCCATTCTTTTTAAATTTATAAAAATATGTTACATTTGGATCCCCCTCCCGCAATCTCTCGGCCATCTTATTTCTATAAAATCTTTGAAGATAAGCAGAGCAGGCAACCCTACCTAGGTCATGAAAACTCCACTCATAATTAATTAGAACATTGAAATATATGAAAAGAGTAATGAGAAGAGTTATTTGCAAAGAGACGGGTAGCATGATGTGTTCAATGCTATATAGTCCATGCTCCAAAGTAACAATTTTCCCCAGTGGAACTGATCTCTGTAGTCTAGAGATTCATTGAAATCCCAGGAAATCTCCAGGCCCCACCTGGATGTTACCAGCCCTAGGTTAGATCCAACTAATTTTTTTGCTAGTAAAAAGGGAAAGAGGAGGTCCCCTTTGGCCACTTAAAAGACTATTGTGGGGGATTGTGAGGCCTGCACGTACAAATGCCATGTGTGATGGGGTCTGTAGTAAGAAAGACACTTGGGTGAGATTGAGTAAAAAAAAACCTGGCTGGATCCAATTTGATATTTATATTGTGTTTTTCAGAATTACACAAAGTGTTTCTATATCTTAATGATTCTTAAACAGCCTTGTAAAGTAGGCTACCCTGAATTAGAGTTGTGGAGCTTGAGGGTGAGAGGATAGTGGCTTACCTCAAGTTACCTAATGAATTTGTAGCTAAGGTGAAGCTTGAACTGTACTGTTCCTGGTAAAGTAACCCCAAAAGAATTGCAAGCCCCTACTCAACTATACCAAGACATATTTCATACGTAGCCCAACTTCCAAGAAGAGAAGTTCCATATAACTACATCAATACTGGCATTCTTCTATATGTTAGTACTATGATACAACTCAATGTGAAGGAAATCTAACAGAATATACTAATTTTCTCTTCTGTATATCCTTATAATGACAGTTATAAGCTGCTCCTATAATGTTTTTGCGTAGTTTCATGTGTATAAAGATTCAATGTTTCTGTATTAAGATTGTTATCCTACTTCTTTGTATTGTTGTTGATATTCATGCATTAAAATTTTTTTTAAAAAAATGAAAACTGAATATGGTAAAATATCAAAGGATAAGAGATGATTAAAAAACAAAACAGCTAAAAAGTCTAAATAAAAATAAATTTGTCTAGATAAAAAAAAGTAAAGTAATCCCAACCCCCACATATTTATTAAATGATGCATAAAGCACATGGTATAGTTTCCGCTGGGGTCAATGGGACTTGAAAAGTGGTTGACTTTGGCTGAATTATTCCCACCCAGACTTGATTGAAAATAGCTCTATGTCACCTCAAGTTGATTAATCATATCCATTTTAATCAATTAGCTGATTAAATTTGCATATGAATAATTCTAAGGCAAGCAGAATTCTTTCTTTATTTTCAGATAATACACATGCATATGTGAATGTATCTCACACCACACTTGATTTCCAATATATGAAAGAAGCGACCCGGGGGGTGAGGGTGGATCTTCTGTGTGGTACTTGCTACCAGCATTTTTTGTAATTAATTGTGATTAATTGGAGATACCCTTTGGCTCATTCCAAAGATTTTTTTTATCAACCAAATCAATTGACTAAACATTGCTGCCGTAGTTGCTAGAGCTGATTTTGAGCACTGTCTGTCATAACAATAATAGGAAACTTTGGGAAAGGCCTTTTTAAATTACAGTTTTAAAAATTGAAACTCATTTTTAAAATAAAATAAAAATGTTAACTCTTGAGTAACAATGCCATGGGGAAATTCTGGGTTGGTTAAAAATATTATTTCAGTTGTGAGAAATAGGTCTATTTTTTCTGTAGAGTTAAGGAGTTCTTATTATAGGGCATCCAGAACTCCTTAAATATATCCATCATGTTGTCCCATATTTTGTCTATTGCACTTTTGGAGTTATACTAGTAGTAGCTATTGTGTTAAGAAACATCTGCTTTAAGATTAGTGGAAATTGGTCATTTTTTTTTCTGATTCAAGGGTGTTTCCCTAGTTGTTATTAAAACCACTTTTAATCTGAAATGTTTTACACGTGGGGTCTGTTTATATGGTATAGAAAGTCGAAGAAAGCCACTTTTAAAAATCAAATTAACATCAAAAAAGAATTGACTAAAAGATCCCTGTCAGAGTTTCTTCTGGCCCTGTAGACATGGATGTTCTCATTGTGTTGGATCTTTATTACAGTTGATAGACATCATTTGTTTCTTGATTTCATCCAGTTAAATGAAGTTTGACTTGAACTAAATTTAATTTTATAATTGTAGCATAGTTCATTGTTTCTCAAATTGATATGTATAATTCTCTGGGGTGGAAAAGAGAAGCTGTGAGGGAAGCATAAGGCAAAAACTAGGCCTTCCATTATTACTAAAATTTTGGCTGCAAGTTTGTAGATAGAATAAATAGAGTAACAATTGACATAGAAGTTAGAAACCTGTTAATTCTTAGATGGAATTTTTGTTAGGCACAGGGCCAGGTGGTAGGGTTCCTTTACCTGGCTAGTTACACTGTTCACAGTGGTAGGTTCTAATCAGCCACCTAACAGGGAGTTCTGTTCATTTGGTTCCTCAGCTTCTGAAGTAGCCCCCTCAAGAACTTTTGGGCATCTCAGTTGTATGTATTTATGAACAGAGGGTTTTTTTCTGCCTCATGATGACTAAGCCTGATTGAAAACAGTTAGCCACTTGTTCTTTTTCTTTCAGTGGTACTTAGTCATGAGTAACTGTAGCTAAATTGGGGCCCTAAACACCTGTCTGTCTTATCAGCAAAATTTGATGTTTCAGTTATTTCTATTATTATTTATCATACTTATCTGCTCTTTTATTCAAGCAGCACATAAAAGTAAAAAACTTACTATGAAACCTATATCTGCTTTCAAAGTAAGCATTTTTTTAAAAAAAATCTCTAGTTGAGTAGCCAGTAAGATTTTATTTTTCCATCTCACATTTGTCTGTTGTGCTTTCTGAGCTTTCTGTGCTTGTCTGTTGTGCTTTCAGGGCTATAGTGGAAGTAGCTATAGGATTGGGTCCCGTGCTAGGCAATATCCTGAAAAATGAACTCATTGTTGAGAGATGGTCTGAGCAGTAGATTGGACTAATGTAGAGAGAACTAAGTTCCAAGTGCATTAAAACTGAAACCCTATCGTCCTAAAACATTGTCAACAAAAATCCATAGACATATTACTTTTCTCCTATTTTTGTCTTACATTCAAAGTGAAGACCTCAGCTCAGGGCATTTCCTGAGTATTAATGACCATTCAGAGTTAATGGCCCTCGGTTTTGCCTCAAGACATCAGCTCCTCCTAACTGGTCATTAATTCCCAGGAAATGCCCCATGCAGAGGTCATTATTGCTTAATTATCTCCATACACTTTAATGCCAGTTTTGACAATGTACAGTCTACGTGAGTTATGTATGTTTTACAGTTGGTTTAATAGCTCATAATTAAAACAGCAGATGATCTTGATTATTATTTATTAATGTTTTCTTCTTAGTTTTTCTGGTGCCCAGGCTAGTTTTATGCATGGGGTGAAGGTGTGCTGTTTCTCAGGGATACCTGAAGCTCAAAATCCTAGCTTGCTACATAAAGCATGCAGATGACTAGACAGAGTTTGGAAGGGAATCCTTGGATTTGGGAGACTATAGTAAAATAAAACATTCTTTAAGCATCTGTCACATCAGACGTGCAGCACAAATCTGTGTGCTCCAAATAAAATTGCCAAGGGGCTTAGTTCATGAGATACTCAGCAGCCAGTAAAGGTTGTCAAAAGAGAAATTATGATCGGCGACATCGCTACAAAGTGATATGGGCGTTTCAAAGTCTTGAGGCAGGAAGCAGTATTGAAGGGCTGTTCATAATTTCATTCCCAAGTGACTGTGAGACTATGCAAGGGGGTGAAAAAGAAAGATGGCTTCAGAGGGTGTTTCATTCATAACAAATTGACAGATTGAAAACCACTTCACACAAGATGAAATTTCCTACATGGAAGTTTCTACCATGTAGGCCATTGCATGAATTTTGCATATACATAATCAGGAACAAATGCACACATATCATTTTAGCCTTGAATACGAAGAAAGTGGGTGCCAGTTATGGTTTTCTGTTGCATGTGCACATGGTAAAAACACACACTTTTAAACACAGAAATGAATTATGTGTAGGAAATTTGTCATGGGTAAAGCAGCCCTTAGTTGTAGGAACAAAGCACAAAAGTTTAAATGAGGTTATATAAGTATCCTGGAACAAAGTTGCATTAACAAATTGTGAGACCATCATGAAATGTGCTGAGTCAGACTTCACTAAAGAACTAGTGTATGCAATTTTGGAATGGAAATGGGAAGAAAAAATCCAGGGAGCAGACGCTACTGAAAGTATACTGCAACAGAGGTTAAGCCAGAGAAATATGTTGTGTGTACTAAAATGCAAGAGTTGGAGAGAGATATAGTTCAAGGAAACAAATAAAATACTAAGTGGCGTCTCATATAGAAAGGAAAACTAGGCTTGGAGAGAGGATAATGATGGCAGAGCCAGCACTTTATAGTTTTTGCTAACTTGTCATCAGAATGAAACAGTGAGTTCAGGGTAGGACTGAGGCAGTTGTGTTTGCCTTTGTGAGGTTCTACAGTTGAAAAAAAATATATAAGCCAGAGGGTCAACTAGTTCGCATATTTTAGATTTACATGATTAGAATTTGTGTACCATTTTAATGAACACGACAGGTGACAGATTACAGTTGTTGAACATGCTGCACTGATGCTACAGAAGTTTCCTTTTAATTATTATTTCCTCGTGAAAAACATTAAAGCAGTCATTGCAAAATCTTAATAGATTGTTGTAGAAAGCATAGATTCTTGAAAAAGCATGAATTTAGTAGGGAGCCCTCTCTTAAATGAAAAACAAGCAGATGAAAAAGCAGAACCTTGTATGTTCCCTGCATTCAAAGGCACTGATAGGCTAAGAGAGGCATGCCTTGTCTGGTAATCTCTCACATCCCCCTAAATGATTTAGAAAACAAGTCATATTAATTCTTGCTCACACCTGGTTCATCTACAAATCACTTGTCTAAAAGACTGAAATCTACAGCACTGAATGTTTCACAAATGAATGTGTTTTTCAACTGACTTAAGTTATTCACATAATGTTTTTTCTTCCTGATCTCATTTATAAAAAAAAGTGAGCTAGCTTTTATTTCAAAGAAAGCCATGGTGCCTCGTTCTCATTTATGTGTAAGCCAATTTGCACCACTCTGGCAGTGTGAAGGACCCTTGAAGTGGGAGTAAACATTATTTACACCAACTTGGAGGGCTCTTTATGCAATCTACTGAAGCAGCATAAAGTGCTCTTAGCAGAGAATCATGGTTGTAATGTTAAAAAGAAAACAATATAAAGGCTTAAGAAGACGGCACATTTATAGAAAGAAAATTTATCAATGGAAGTCTTGTTACCAGTGTGTGTGTGTGCGCGCACTTGTGTTTAAAAATAAAAAACAAAGAGTTTTTAGAAAGGAAATTAACATTTTTTTGCTTATTAGAGTTGGGAAAGGGTCTAAGCAAAAATTAAGATTCTGGACCATATTAATATGAATTAAGAGGAGTGTGTGTTTGTATGTGTGTTATCTGACTGAAGGTAGTTTTCAGAAGCTGGCAATTGTGAAGAGTGGAGAACTGAGGTTAGGATTTAGGCAGAACAGCTGAAGATCAGGAGCTGACTGGCAATTTTTCCCCCCACCTTCAGTCAGTAGTGGCATTGTAGCTGTTATGAATCGGTTCTTAGATCGGTGTCTCCTTGCTATAAATCCTGACCATCAGGCTGTGCTCATGGTGGGCAGTGAGGCTCGGACAAGAAGGGGCAGGCTCTGTTTGTGTTGTTACTAGCGACATGTAGCAGAGTTCCTTCAAACGGAAAAGCTCTGGCTCCAGAGTGTCGCCAGTGAAAGTAGAAACATAAGTCGCACATGGGGTGAGAAGGAAAGAGCATTGCCTCGACTGTAGAGATTCACTCTGGAGGTTCAGGCAGGATGATTTGGGACACTGAGGGTCTTGTTTGGAGATTTCAAGGCAGTGGTGAACAGGGGTCATAAAAACTCCTTCAGGAACCTAGCAAACTATTAAAGTCTTGTTATTTCTTTAAACGAAAATCTATGATGTGTCCAGATAATTCTTTTAAAGTCAAACAGAGATTTTAAAAAAAACTTCTTGCATTTGTGGCTTGTTTTCTCTGCTTCCTTGCCTGTTTCTCCCAGTTTGTTCTGTTCGGTTATCTTTGTTCATTTTTATGATGGCCCCTTTAAGAGGCAAAAGCATGTCATTAGGTGTTAGGAACTTTTAACACTTTTTCATCTTTTCAACATTTGTATAATTACTGTTAAGCCACGTTGGAAAGCCTGGGGCCTAGTGATCACTAAGGTAATGTTAGGATTCATAAGCAAGGAGGGGAGTGTTACTGTTGAACTTGGTGCTTAGAAAAACTGGCTACCAATTACGTGTCATATATGCTTCAAGACTCGTCTGTTTGCCTTAAAACAGCCGTGAAAGCAAAGGCAACTGGATTAGTGCCATCTGGAAGGTGACGTCTTTAGTTTTGACTTAAATTTATTTCATTCCATCGCATTTGTAGCAAATAACGTGGTGCAGTGCTGATGAACATAAAAGTGGGTATAAGTAAAATGTTTGGAGAGAAAATAGACACAGTTTGCTGTGGTTGTAGCTCCCCCCCCTCCTTTTAAATTTAAAAGCGGGAACTAGAGGACTCCGTGGTAGAGGAATGTATTCATGTCATGAAAGGCTGTTTTTGAAGACAGCTTTTTTGTTGTTTACATTTTCTCTGAAACCGAAATGACACAGCTGGCCATGTTCAAAGTAGCATAAAAATAGGGATAAATAAACAGTAGTGAAGAATGGTCCCTAATAAAAATGATACATGAGAAAAAATAACAGAGTTTATTATAACAGAGGGTCCACTTGGCCAAATTGTCTTAGACCTTGGAAGAAAGAACAAAAAATGGCTACATCTGCAATCCCTAGCACACTTGCTAGAGAGGAAGTCACATTGAGTCCAGTGGGACTTACTTCTAACATGCTGTAGAATTCACTATGTGAACTTCATTTAGTGATTTGTGTTTGAATGTCATGGTCCATTGCAGGCTTTCTGTGTAACTGTAGAAACTGGGTTCTTTCTCAGCATACTTTTCTGTGAAATGGATCCATGCCATGGCACACGTGCAACAGGATTGTGATTATAATATATTAATAAGAGAAGATCAAAAACTCTTAACCAGCAAATTTACGGGATTTTTTTTGTTTAAGAAGTTGTTCCAAGGAATGGCATGATTAGCAATGGATCTTGCAAGCTAGAACTGACAAAATATGATATTGTTAAATGGACCATTGTCAGTAAAATTCAGGAAGGATTTTATATTTTATTTTTGTTCAAAGAAAAACTCAAGCAACATACTTTTAAAAAATCTCTTGAGAGTACGGTATAACTTCTGAAGGCAAGCACAAATAAAAAGAAGCATTGTAGTGGTGGTGATGAAAAAGATTTTGCCATATTTCAAGAAAGCCAGGAGGAGTATTTGGGCAGGCAAGAAAGTCTTCGAATCCTGCTGTGTAGTTTGGTGGCTTGGGAGGCCTAGCTAGCTAGAATATCATTCAGGTTTTGTGGCCTGGAAGTGGCAGTCAGACAGCCTGGGAGATAGATAGCAATTAGAATTTGGAATCAACCTGGGAGATAAGGAACCACTGAGGATTTATTGTATATGTATATGGACAGAAAGAAAAAGTCAGTGCATGGGGAGGAGACGAGGGAGGTGGAGTACAGTAAATCTCCAGTGACTCCATGTTTCTGGCTGTTCCTGCATCCTAATAGCTGTCTCTGTGTCAGCTGCTGAGGTCGATTGCTTTTCCGCTTTGACTCCCACATGCCTTTTCCATCTTCTGGCCAGCTCTCTTTGTATTCTCTAGCCCTTTCTCCTTCATTAGTTACTTTTTCCCTATGTCTAAAGCTGTCAGTTATTCCCCTCTGCTGTTCTTTGGTGGCACTATTAACCTATGTGCTGCTTGCCACACAGGCCAAGGGATGCTTTTTTTGCACTCCAATACAGATGCCAGAGTAGAAAGTAAATATGCGTGCAGTGCTCAAGTGATGCTCACATATATAAAGTTTGGCCTTCCCCTTAAAAATGCATGAAAATGAGACCAAGGAAAGGGTCAGGCCCTTGGTCCTGTATTTTTTCCAGGAATTTAAACTGTGGTTTAAATACGTGTGAACCTTTTGAACCATTTAAAGTGATATACTCATACATGTATGTATGTATGTATACACACACACATCTCTACTTGCATATAAACCCTTAAACTCATGGCACAGGAGAAGCAAGGATTACTGGTAGGTTTGGCATCTGAAGAATTCTATAAAAAGAGACACTACTGTACTGGAACGTGCATGAACTTAACCAATTGCAGGAGTGGAGAAAATGGCCGCTTCAGAGGGCAGACAGACTATGTATAGAGCAAGAGCTCTAAGTGGGTTTTCAAACTAATTTCACGGTGCTGGTCTTGGTGAAATTACTCCCTAAACTTCCCCCTCCACAGGCACTATCCCCAAGTTTCCAGGGATTTCCCAGGCCGGAGTTGGCAGACTTATGTGGCCCTGATATAGACACCCCCCCATAAAGGAATGAATATGACATAAATATATAAGACAACCAATATAATTTTGCTTTCTTATTGTTCAGCAAAAGGAGCCAAGGCTTGCCAAGGACACCAGAGTTTCAGTTGAATGTCTGTAATTTCACCACATTGCAACTCAATAGGGCATCATGGAAGTCACTAATTTTAGAATGCTGTTATTTCCTGTAGAACTGACCTATCTGTTCCATAGTTTTCCTTATAAAGTTTTGTCTGGATAATCCAGCTGCAAGATGTACATGCATTGACGGGACA
This sequence comes from Eublepharis macularius, assembly GCF_028583425.1. Lineage (NCBI taxonomy): Eukaryota > Metazoa > Chordata > Lepidosauria > Squamata > Eublepharidae > Eublepharis > Eublepharis macularius. The sequence continues at coordinate 90,279,953 of NC_072793.1, read as the reverse complement.
AGCAACTGGCACTATCCCCCATGCAAGTTTCTAGTGTTTCAAGTGTGATCCCCTCCCCGCCCTCAGCTATGTTTTCAAGATAGGATTCCAGTCTCCAGGTGAGGCCTGGAGATCTCTTGGGATTAGAGATGGGCACGAACTGGAAAAAAACGAACCGTGCGGTTCATGGTTTGTCGCATTTCACAAACCACGAACTTTCACAAACCTGCCCAGTTCGTGAACCGGTTCATTTGGTTCGTGAAAATGTCACATCCAGGTCAGCAAATCATCATGTCCAGGTCAGCAGAAGGCCACTTCTGGGTCAGCAGAAGGTCTGCAGGAAGTCCATCCCCTGTTGCTTAGGAAACTGATTGATTGGTACCAGGCTGTCTGCAGTAACGAACCAACAAAACAAAACAAACCAACCCACCTAAAGTTTGTCTCGGTTCATCAGAAATGGACTCTGACGAACCACCGGTTTGCGAACCACAAACCAGCCCGGTTCATCACGAACTTTGGTTTGTATTTTGGTTCATGCCCATCTCTGCTTGGGATTACAACTGATCTTCAGAATACAGAGATCAGTTCCCCTGGAGAAAATGGCTACTTTGGAGGGTAGAGCCCATGGCAATATAGTCCACTGTGGCCCCTTCCCAAACCACAGCCTCTCCAGGTTCTACCCCTCAAATCTCCAGGAATTTCCCAACCCAGACTTGGCAGCCCTATGGAATAACTCAAAACAATTTCCTTGGGATTTACTCACTGGAGAAAGGTGAACGGAAACTGATGTTTTATTACATCACTAAAATCGTTCCATCCGGATAATTTCAATTAATCATTTTGAGCTTTACACTTTGAGACCCCCCACGGCCCATTTTAAACAATGGCAACCCTTTAAAAAGATAATTTTATTCTGTTTTACATACAAGCAATCAAGTTTGATTTGCTCCAACCCATGCTGGTGTATTAGCAATGCTTAATTGAAGTGGGTTTAAATCAACAAAATATTTTTCTTAAATGTATAATTGATTGTGTAGGGAAGGAAGAGCTGCAAGTATGGAAATCATACATCATTTCATTATTAATGGCAATGTCTAAATAAAATGCAGACCTTGTCATGTTTAATGGATGGCTAAGTACATTCTGCTCCAAAAGGCAAACCTCTCTTTAAAAAAAAAGTCTGCATAATTTTAGGTGGATTTTAATATTGTTAGAAATATGTTCAAATGAGTTTACATGTAAACTTGAACAGTAATTGCTTGGGAAGAATTTTTTTTAAGATAGTGGCCAGATAATAATATATGAAATAAAAGAATTAAAAATATATAAGTGTATATGCCTAATGTTTAAAATAATATCAGTAATACAGGAAAGAATTACAACTGTGAAACAAAATAAATGATGTAACACATGAAATGACTATTCAACTTGTCTCCACTCTCCACTATTCATTTCTAGGTAAATTTTAGTATATAGTTTGTATAAGAACAAAATATAGACTTCCAGGCTGGAATGGTTCAGTTGAAGAAATCCATGGCCAGTTCTATGTTTGGCAATGTTTTGCTTTTCCTTGCTCCTGTAATGGCCCCCATCCAACAATTAAACTACCTTTTGGCCATTATACATCTTTCTGTACTTCCAGTAAAAATGGTTAAAAATTAGGGGCAGAGTTGAGCTGAATAAACTCTTCCATGACTCACTGAGGATTTGAGTCATTTGGAAATTAAAGGAGTTCATTATATGGTATTGAGAACCTTTGTCAAAATAAGGGTTGCTCTCTGATAGTAAGGCATCGTCTCACCCTCCAAGTGTGTGTGCATACGTTGAACAGATTGAGGCTTGTTTCAGCATTTCTGAGTTCTATTAATTTCTACGGAATGCCAGAAGAGATGAAGCTAATCCTATGCTTGTTTACTTGGAAGTACATCATTGTGGCTTACTACTAAATGTATACGATTGCATGCTTAGAATCTGGATAGGGCTTGACTGAATCCTGAGGAGTACTAATTTACTGATCAGATGGGAAAGCTTATGAAAAAGCATAACCTTCAAGCAGTATTCAGACCCACCTGAAAAATACAACAGATGCTACGATCAGCAAAAGACAGTAGAGACCCCCTCACCTCTGCAGGAGTATACCGTATACCCTGCAGCTGTGGACAAGTTTACATCGGGACCACAAAGCGTAGCATCCAGACAAGAATAAAAGAACATGAAAGACACTGCAGACTTGGACAACCTGAAAAATCAGCAGTGGCTGAACATAGCCTAACTCAAACAGGGCACAGTATCTTATTCCAGGACACCAAAATACTGGACAACACTTCCAACTACTTTGTCAGACTGCACAGGGAAGCCATTGAAATTCACAAGCACAAGCAAAACTTCAACAGGAAAGAAGAAACCTTAAGAATGAACAGAGCATGGTTTCCAGTTCTGAAAAACACCAGGCTAACAAAACATTCTATCCCCGACAATAGCCCTGCAGAGAAGATTAGCACATCAAGTACCAATCCATATGCAAAAGAACCTCCTCAGGATACAGTGAAGCCTCCCGCCATTAGCATTCCACACCCTGGGAAACTCTTACAGGATGACTCAGCTCAACCCCACCCCTCCTGAGTAGATACAAATGACCTACATCTTTTCCACACTGTGACTCTGAGAGATCTCTGTCTTTTGGTGCTACACCTCTGAAGATGCCAGCCACAGCTGCTGGCGAAACGTCAGGAACTACAATGCCAAGACCACGGTAATACAGCCCGGAAAACCCACAACAACCATCGTTCTCCGGCCGTGAAAGCCTTCGACAATACATAGTACTAATTTACTTTTTCACTCTTATTCAGCTCATTTTGCAAGGAGTGATAGCCAGAGAAAAATTAGAATGTTAGTTTCCTTCTGAATTGTATAGGATTTAACTATTAGGACTGGTTAAGTACCATTTGTATTAATAGGACTTTGGCTTGCAATGTTTTTAGACAATTCAATGTCTAAAAGTAAACCCTGGTCCAAATAATTTTACCAACAGAAACATTCCATGCCACTGCATGAGAACATTTGGAGGATTGTGGAATCAGCATGCAGATAATTCTTCTGTGAACAAAATGATCCTGAGTTCATTCACCACGTTTGGTTTCATGTCCCTAATGTTTCTAAATGTACAATACATTACTTAAAAAAAAATAAAGTCTTAAAAGATTAAATTGTGGGGGAAATCATGTTAATAAGATGTGTTATGCTTATCAGCAATGTACAACAATGGCTAATATGACACAACACAAACAGATGACTTGAAAAGGTGATTAGACAGATTCATGGAGAAAAAGATTGATCAAGGCTGCTAGCCATGGTGACAAGGGAACCTTCCATCCAGAGAAGGAAAACATCTGAATACCAGTTCTAGGAGGCAAAAATCAAGAGAAGGCCTTGGCCAATATGGCCTGTTCTTTGGTCCTCCAGGGTTGGGAACTATGTGAAAAAGGATGCTGGATTTGATGGATCACTGGTCCAATCCAGGAGGGCTCTTCATATGTTCTTAAAATCTGGATTTGTCTGGTTTTCTCCAAAATTAATCAGAGTATATATATTCATGCAACACTAAAGTAACATACACAGTCAGATTTAAGTACTGATAGCTTGCCTCCCATTCCCCATTGCTATGAGCACAAGGATTATTTGCACCAGGAGATCCTGTATTCAGATAAATATGAGAACAGTAAATTAGTAATTATGAGTGAGAAGGAAGCATGCTAACCCCAAACACGATGTCCCTTGATGTTCAGAAGTGTAGAGAAAATAATGGTCAAATAGGCCCAAAGATCAACAATATGCAGGATGACAATTTCACTCATTTCAGTTATCAAGTGACTGCTGCAAAAGAACATTGTCAAATCCAGGGTCCCAGTTGTATGGATGAAAAGATGATTGTGCACTTATGTCTTTTTGCTGCAGAGCATGGCTAAATGTGTGGATATCAAGATTAGGGCCAGTGGATGCAATCCCACTCCTCTGCATTCTTATACATTGTACATGCTTTTGAATGTGTGCATATGAATAACAATTAACATGTACCAGTAGTGCAAATGGCTCATAGCTGCTGCCCCTCTTAATGTGTTTCATGATTAATATAAATTGTGTGATAAGTACACATTGTGCCAAGCAATAGCAATTACGTATAGTGTGAGTGGGCTAGCTGGAAGAAACATCAAAGAGTGGCCAGATTCAGTTGTCCAGCTGCTTTCCTTTCCAGTTTGCAAATGGTTTTTCGGAAGTACTTCATCCATTGTTTTCTCTTAGAATCAGTATAGTTGAATCTTTTGCAGCACAACTATCCATTCATTGTTTAGACTTTTAAGGCTTTTAGATCTTATTTCTAAAAAAATGTCATTTCATCTTATCATAAAAACCTTGCCATATGGCAAATATGCTAGTCCTTTAAAGCTTTCCATACAAACTTTGATGTTTCTTTTAGGAAGTTAACTAATATACCAGTATCACACACACACACCAGCGCTCATGAGTGCTCTTGAGAGAAAAACATGCTTTACAATGTAAAGAAGTAAAACATAAACAAACAATATTCAAACATTTATGAAAGCATCCAGCAGATCAAAATGGTTCATCATGCCTTGTCTTCATGACCGAAGAATGCTTCCCTCTTGGATATGCCATGCAGACAAAACTTTCCTTTTAGGTTCTTTTAATTCATAGTGCTTATATATTGACTTTCTTAAATGTAAGTAGAATAATTAACAGGTGCTTACTGTTCAGTAGTCAGTAACCAGTTTGGTGTAGTGGTTAAGATTGCGGGACTCTACTCTGGAGAATCTGGGTTTGATTCCCCACTCCTCCACTTGAAGTCAGCTGGGTGACCTTGGGTTAGTCACAGCTCTCTGGAGTTCTCTCAGCCCCACCCACCTTGCAGGATCATTGTTGTGGGGATAATAACATACTTTGTAAACAGCTCTGAGTGCGTGTTAAGTTGTCCTGAAGGGTGGTATATAAATCAAATGTTGTTGTTATTAATCCCATCCATGCTGGCCCCATCCTCCACCTCCAGTCTACATGGGGCAAACACATGGGAAATGACCATACATACATTTAGAGGTATGTGCTAAAAACTTGGTATTTTTAGGATTTGGGTATCAGGAAAGCCATAAATATCGGTATGGCTTTATATCATGTCCTCTCACACTAGTTTGGTATTCTTATCTGATTTTTTTTAGGATTCTGAAACTAACTGGATTCATTATTCCCTATAGGGGAATCTTTTTGAGGGGCCGGAATGGATGTTTTTCATGAAAATTATACCAAAATTGCAACAGAGTGATGGCTGCCTGTCCACTAAAGAGGCCCAAGTTTCAAATCTATGGGTCAAGGGGTCCAATTCTATGGGTTCCTGAACAGATGTCCCCAGTTACTCTCCATTGTTTCCTATGGGGAAAGAATACAATGCTTTCTCCAGGGAAAATAAGTCTTAGCCAAACACATAAGAGCTACTGACCAAAAGCCTCCCAATGGGGAAAAAATACCCAGCACAAGCCAACAGAATATATTTTTAAACTGGAAACACCAAACACACATCCTTACATACTTCCACTCCCTGTGTTCAGCAAATCTGTTTTTGGAATGGTTGTTGTGGGTTTTCCGGGCTGTATTGCCGTGGTCTTGGCATTGTAGTTCCTGACGTTTTGCCAGCAGCTGTGGCTGGCATCTTCAGAGGTGTAGCACCAAAAGACGGAGATCTCTCAGTGTCACAGTGTGGAAAAGATGTAGGTCATTTGTATCTACTCAGGAGGGGTGGGGTTGAGCTGAGTCATCCTGTAAGAGTTTCCCCGGGTGTGGAATGCTAATGGTGGGAGGCTTCACTGTATCCTGAGGAGGTTCTTTTGCATATGGATTGGTACTAGATGTGCTAATCTTCTCTGCAGGGCTATTGTCGGGGATAGAATGTTTTGTTAGCCTGGTGTTTTTCAGAACTGGAAACCATGCTCTGTTCATTCTTAAGGTTTCTTCTTTCCTGCTGAAGTTTTGCTTATGCTTGTGAATTTCAATGGCTTCCCTGTGCAGTCTGACAAAGTAGTTGGAAGTGTTGTCCAGTATTTTGGTGTCCTGGAATAAGATACTGTGCCCTGTTTGCGTTAGGCTATGTTCAGCCACTGCTGATTTTTCAGGTTGTCCAAGTCTGCAGTGTCTTTCATGTTCTTTTATTCTTGTCTGGATGCTACGCTTTGTGGTCCCGATGTAAACTTGTCCACAGCTGCAGGGTATACGGTATACTCCTGCAGAGGTGAGGGGGTCTCTACTGTCTTTTGCTGATCATAGCATCTGTTGTATTTTTCGGGTGGGTCTGAATACTGCTTGAAGGTTATGCTTTTTCATAAGCTTTCCCATCTGATCAGTAATTCCTTTGATATATGGCAAAAACACTTTTCCTGTAGGAGACTGTTTTTCCTTGGTTGTTTGATTCATCCTGGGTTTGATTGCTCTTCGGATTTCATTTCTGGAGTAGCCATTTGCCTGAAGTGTGTGGTTTAGATGATTAATTTCCTCATTGAGAAAGTGCGGCTCACATATCCGTCTTGCACGATCCACTAATGATTTCATTATGCCTCTTTTCTGTCGGGGGTGGTGATTGGAGTTTTTGTGTAAGTACCGGTCAGTGTGAGTTGGTTTCCTGTAGACCTTGTGACCTAACTGAAAGTTTGCTTTGCGGATGACCAAGGTATCCAGGAATGGGAGTTTTCCCTCGATTTCTTTCTCCATTGTGAATTGTATGTTCAGGTGGATGTTGTTGAGATAATTCAAAAACCCCATCAATTCTTCCTCCCCATGGCTCCAAATGATAAATGTATCATCCACAAACCGGAACCATACCCTAGGTTTGTGGGGTGCTGATTCTAGAGCTGTTTTTTCAAAATGTTCCATGTAGAAGTTTGCTATAACTGGGCTGAGTGGGCTCCCCATGGCCACCCCATCCATCTGTTCATAGAATTCGTTGTCCCATTGGAAGTAACTGGTTGTCTTGACTTGGACAACCTGAAAAATCAGCAGTGGCTGAACATAGCCTAACGCAAACAGGGCACAGTATCTTATTCCAGGACACCAAAATACTGGACAACACTTCCAACTACTTTGTCAGACTGCACAGGGAAGCCATTGAAATTCACAAGCATAAGCAAAACTTCAACAGGAAAGAAGAAACCTTAAGAATGAACAGAGCATGGTTTCCAGTTCTGAAAAACACCAGGCTAACAAAACATTCTATCCCCGACAATAGCCCTGCAGAGAAGATTAGCACATCAAGTACCAATCCATATGCAAAAGAACCTCCTCAGGATACAGTGAAGCCTCCCACCATTAGCATTCCACACCCGGGGAAACTCTTACAGGATGACTCAGCTCAACCCCACCCCTCCTGAGTAGATACAAATGACCTACATCTTTTCCACACTGTGACACTGAGAGATCTCCGTCTTTTGGTGCTACACCTCTGAAGATGCCAGCCACAGCTGCGGGCTAAACGTCAGGAACTACAATGCCAAGACCACGGCAATACAGCCCGGAAAACCCACAACAACCATCGTTCTCCGGCCATGAAAGCCTTCGACAATACATCTGTTTTTGGAATGTTGCTGATCATGGGGAGAGGGTTTGCATGAAGCCATTTCCTCCACATATTCTCCTCTTGCAGGGCTGGATCTAGAGTTGCCAGCACCCAGGGGCCTAGAGGTGTGTCGCTGGGGGCGGCAGCGTGGGTGGCTGAGTGGAGGGCTGGACGAGGCGGCTGGCTTGCCATGCACTCCCTGTCCTGTGCATGCAGCAAGCCAGCCGCCCTGTTAGCAGGGCAGGTGAATGGCGCGGGCAGCCTCCCAGCCCTCCACTCAGCCGCCTGTGCTGCCGCCGCCAGCTCTGGCGTACTCCCAGTGGCTGGCAGCCGCGGGGGGTGCCTCCTCTTTGGCAGTGTTGGGGGCAGACTACCGCCCTGACCCCCCCGGTCAATCCAGCCTTGTCTCCTTGCAGACTACTCAGCCTATTTGGGACTTCTGCATAAAGCTTGTATGTTTGACAAACCTCTGGATTCAAATGCCTGATTTGTCACAGATGTGGTGGGATATATTGGACATTTCATCCACTATTTCAGCCCCTATTCATCAATAAGTAGAATGTATAGAAACTTGTTTCTCATAGTAGTTGTGAATAGAATCAAGATAAATATTATGGCTTGGATTCTAGTTTCCACTTGTGCTTCTCTTCCTCAATTGCAGAGACGTCTCTGCTGCCAGAGTGTGTTCCTCTGGTGCTATGCACTTCTGTCCACATACAAGTGTCTGGGGCCAGAGGAATGAGCTGTGTAGCAGAATATCTGCAGTGGACAAAGAGTAGCACAACTATAAGATCTAGGCCTATATTGCTTTTTCCACAGTGATAGTGTTATATGTATGAACAATAACTATTTGGAATGGCATTTTGTGTCACTGATGGTTAAATATATGATGTGCTTAAAAAGTATGAGTTCATTCCTGCTATATGTTCTCATTCTAATGGTCTAGGTACTCATTTGTGAATGTAAGCAACAGAAACTCTTGCCTCCCCACGAAGCAAACCACAGGGCTAATTTATGTAGCTTCTGTGACGACGCTGCCATTTTTCTGGGACTATATCTCACACTGGATTAGTGGTGGGTGAGGCAGTGATTGTAAATGGATGTCAGCAGAGTGGCATCCAGGAAGAAGGCAAAAACTTTACTCCTACTAGTTGGTGCCTGATCAAGGGTGGCAACTGAGTCCAATATTGCACCAAACCATGCAGACTTATTACATAGTACAAACCAATCACATCAGTGTGGAACAATGACATACTTGAGTGCAGCACAGTTGACTATTACTATTAACCCACATGGCTGGTGCCAATAAGCACCCAACCCACCCTTCTCCTCAAACTTCACTGAGTTGCAGCACTATTTAACTTGCTGGCTGTCACTGTTAACAGCCACTAAACCCATAAATCACATGACAGGTTTTGTGGGCCTTTATATCAGTGCTACCATTCTGTGAGAAGTGTGATGCTGGTACATTAATGTCACATGTGATCCACTTACTGGAGATGTGTTTTCCAAAGAACTCCTCTCCCAGGTGCCACCCAGCATACCAAGCTTATGTGTAAACAGTGCAAAGATGGTGAGACTGCAGGAACCCTTGGGAATACAGCAATTTTTAAAAACAACAACAAAACCCTGACGCTTATTATGGTGCCTAAATGGGAGCTGAGCAGGAAATCTGACCTCCAGTGACACTACTCTCAATACTGTCCCTCTGCATGAAATTGGGTTTTGTGTTGTTTTCTCCCTGAAAAGTTTTGTGAAAATGTAAAATGCAGGCTGACACCTGTCATTTTTTTCTGAAAGAAAGGAGCTTTGTGCCATACTGTGGGTGTTTTGGCAGGGAGTGAGCAGTTGTGACTAGCCACTGTGCAGGAAGGTCAGTCGTGGAAGAGGCCTATCTTAATTGCTCGTTCTGCCAGCATAGTTCAAACCACATGCCACCCAAGGAGGCATAGGAGCCATGGAATTACGGAAAGAGACCTCACATTGCACACTCAATAGGCAAAGGCCAGTTGTTATGCACCCTGAAAGCATTTGTAGCATAGAGGCATGATACACACTTGTAATAAAGTTTCCCAGTGGAAAGGATTATATTCATCAATCAAAATCCAACACTTGGCAGAGCCTAGGCAAATGATACTGCTGCTTATCAGTGCTATACCCTGCTTGTTTTACAGATACTCTGTTCCCCTTTGACTAATCTCTGTGTTGCATCTTGCCACATGCGTGGTCCTCGCTGCATCAAATTCAAATGGGCTTCCATGAGATGAAATGGTTTGCTTACATGTACTGTTTTGCCTACTAGGGGATCAGACATATATTTTCTAAGGCAAAAATGAAGGGAGTTGTTCAGGCAACCCAGAATCCAGATTGATCCAAATTGCAGGTTGCCCCTTTTGTACATAAACATATTCAAATACATAATTGCATGAGTCCTTACCAGCTATAGCTCAGCAGGGGGAGTTGCCAAGTCAGCCTGAGTCAAAACAGAGTCAGAGGATGAAATGGGAGAGAAAGGCAGAGTATAAACAGACAAAACATAACAAAATAAAACATTTATTCTGGTTGATGCTTTAATAGGACTTATTTTCTACTGAAGATTTTCTTCATTTAAGTAAAACATAGTATTTTTACACTCATTGTAATCCCTCAGTTGAGGGTAAAAAAATCAGTTTCTAAATAAGTAGGAGGAAAAAACTCAGGTATGCAATATCTCTAATTCAGACAAGTTTGTCTCTTATTGTTTGGCAGTTTGAATATAGCTTTAGTACATGGGAAAAATTTCTCTTCCAATTACACAGCAGTTTTGTGGTGGCAGAGTGCTATAATGGGAATGTTTTGCAGCCAAAACTATCATATTCATAAATCCTGCTGTTCTACTCTATAATTTTTATTCTCTTTTGGATAGATCAGTATTCTGTGGTCACATCAGCTACAATCATGCAAACAAAAATGGGCAGTTAAATATTGTGACAGTCTTATAAGCCTTCTTTTGTACAAAGAACACTTACTCAAGTGTCATGTGGTAGAAGGGAATTGGCCTTTCACTAATATTTTCTAGTTAATAACGAATGATTAGGGAAATCACAAGGTGGGAATTAGTTAGGAGCACTATTTATTAATTTGCTAGTAAATACAAAGTACTTGATTATATTGAAAGGGCACTAGGTGCATGTTTCAAACACACACAATCATAAAACGCATGTGGTTATTATGCACATACTTACTTTGCATACTGTGGATGTATTTGGCCATAGTATACAAAGCATGTACAAATCTAAGAATAAAGTTTTATATTCCAAATATTCAAAAGAATAAAATCAACATTAAGATGACAGAACTGCAGTTTGATCAAACAATAGTTAACTGTGATGCCCGAATGCAGGTGGACCAACAAACTGGATGTCACCAGAGTAAGATTTCACTTGTAGCTGGTTTATTAACCACACTTTGTACCAATTTGAACTCACAAACCACAGTACTGTGGTGTAGTACTTCTCCATAGGTATATCTCACCACAAAATGAGCACTATAGGAAATTTGTGCTCCTGGCAGGAAGACATGGAGGAAACAAGAAGCAGACCAAGTGGAGTGCATACATAAACCAGAAGTTGTTACTTATACTAGAGTTCATTTAAACTGGAGTTTATGGTAGTGTGCTTTATGAATTAATTTATTTATAAAATCGGTATCCTGCCTTTCAAGATTTAGAATGTCATACTAGGACCTGGGAGACCCAGGTTTGAATCCTCACATTGCCATGGAAACCTGCTGGGGTGACCTTGGGCTGTTACTTAAGTTTGTGTATGTGGAAGGATGTTATGATTTGTACTGATGAGCAAATGGAGGTATTGGAGCATGGGCTGGTATTAGTGGCTTTGGAATCTTTCTTGCTTGTATAAAACATATACACTTGAAGCCATTTGGCAGAACATATACCTTTCTTAAATCTATGTATTCTTTCTTTTCATATCACCCATCCCACCCTAAAATATCCAGAGCAGAATAATTCTGAGTCAAAATGTGAGGCACATTGTGAACTTCTTTTCTCCTCTTACAAAGCCATGCCCCTTTGGGGTGATATCTTGTAGGCTATGGAAAGGATGTGAAACCTTGGTATGGCTATGTGCCATACAAATTCCGCATTCCTGTCCCTGGTACTACTCTCTCCATTACCTGATACTTAGTGGTACTCCAGAGTAACCTTCTTTGTGGCCCAGATCAGCTCCTTCTTTGTGGCACTTTTCTTTTGCTTCTTATTCTTCCAGGCAACAATGGCACCCCCCCTGTAGCCAGTCAGACTTGGTTCAACAGCAACATCACAATGCTAGAATGAAAAAGTTCAAGTTGGAATTGAAACAGTAGTCAACAAGTAAATTGGCATGTGAGGTGTAAACTTTTGGGAGACTTTCAGCCCTTTCTCTTTTGCTGAGCATGTTCAGCTCCCCTCCCCCAATTCAGTGTGACACTAATATTTTATTTTGGAAAGTGAACTAAAAGATTGGGGAGGGGGAGTCACCAGTGTATTTTCTATATCCTCATGCAGAGTTTGGCCATCCATAAATTGATACAGCATTAATAAGCAGCATGTGTAAGTCCCATTAGTGTCAATGAAAGCTGTACAGGCATATTAAAGGGGAGAACAGATTCATGAGCTTTGAGCAGAGTCCAAAATTGTGATTTATAATCTATGTAGCATTTAATGGATGGCTCTTTGGCACAGAGCTTAAGAACTCTGTGGTGTTTAAAACACTCTGCTGTCTTTTTATTAATCAAGAGCAATAGAAGCAAATGTTCTTAATTGTATTGAAAATGTATGCATTGCTTGGCCATTTTATTTCTCTTCTAATTTCTCAGAAAAGGCTTTCTTGTCTTTATTTGCCTCACTACTAGTGACTTCTTGAAATGAAAGATAAAAGATATTCTGAAAGAATTCCTGATAGGTCTCTGCCAAAGCTGCTGGGAGTGGGGGAGGGATTCCCCCTGTAAATTGGATTACAGACATTTTCATGGTTTCTTCCTTGGATGTTGGGATGAGAGAACTTTCAGGCCTTGAACTCACAGCTTTTGCAGCTCTGTTGATGAAATATTTAACCTTTCTTTTTTTCTCCTCCCTCTAATTCAAGTGTGAGGATGAGAACAGCAGTTTTTGAGCTCCATGTCTCTTGCATTAGTGTAGCGTAGTGCCTGAAAGCATCCAATTTTAGTGGACAGAAATTAGCCCTTGCCATGCAATCAGTTTGGTGCACAGTGTACAGCAGAAGTGCTCCAATAATGGCCCCCTGCAGATGTTAAACATTTTGAATTGGCATGACAAATGAGCCCTGTGGTCCTTCTGGCTCAGCATAACTGTGTCTTCCTGTTGGCTTCACTTGGGTCAGATTTCTGTATTTCAACAATATCTGAAACATAACCTTTTGAATCCTGCCCTTTAACCACATTGTCGTTTTCCCTGTGTGCCCTCTTGTGTTTCTTTTGAAGAAAAAAATCTTAAATGCTTTCCGTTGTCCTGTTGTAGATAGCAATCATGGAAGTGTATGGGGGTGTGGATTTTCCCAATCCTGCAATGAATGGTTAGTCTTCCCTTTATTGTTTTATTCTCATACCAGAGCATGTTAGCGTATGGCTCAGATAATGACATACATTTCCTCTTATATTTACCTGTAGTCACAATGAACACACACATGAATATCTGAAGCTGCCTTATACAAACTATTGGTCTATCGAGGTCAGTGTTACCTGTTCTGACTGGCAGTGGATCTCTGGGCTCTCAGGCAGAGGTCTTTCACATCAATTGCTACTTGATCCATTTAACTGATGATGCCCAGGATTGAACCTTCTGCATATTAAGCCGTCCCCCCCCCCCCCACAATGAGCCATGGTTCCTCTCGTCTTGCCCCTTTTCTCTAACATTTGAATTGAGATCCAAAAAGTAATTTCTCACAGTGCAATCTCTCCTTTTGTTTGAAGCACTTAGGGCAGCATACATGGGGCATTCCTTGTTTTATCTTCACAATAATGCTATGTGATAGGGTAGGGGTGTGTGTGTATGTGTATGTGTGAGTGTGTGTGAGAAAGAAAGAGAGTTGCCCTTGTCTTACCTAGTGAACTGCACAGTACAGCAGGAGATTTCAATGGGCTTAGACTGGAGTAACTCTGCTTAGGATTTCCCTGTAAAGCACTGGAGGCAGATTTATAAGAGAACAGTAGTTGTGGTTTATTTTTCTTCTCAAATGGCTACTGTTTTTAAGTGGTCCAGGCACAGTATAAAGGTTATAGAACAATGTAACTTCACAATCTTGGTTGAGGTGTATATGTTTCTGGTCCATGGGTAACAGTTTATGAATGATTTAAAAACAAATTAATTTCTGTCAGAGAACTAAAAAATCATTTCACCCCCAGATGGTAACTTTTCAGTCACAACTCACAAGTCGTTCATAGACTTCAGCTTGAGTAAGTTTATTTCTGTCAGACCCCAGAGTCTTGACAAACTGGTTGCTGTAAAATGCCTTATTAGGACCTTGTTTTTACCATAGAGTTTGAGGGATATGATGGCTCCCAGACTCATCTGGGAGCTCGAGTTGCAGGCGATGCGGGGGAGGCAAGTGGGGACATGGCACGGTGGCCACCATGTTGTGGAGGGGCAGGGAGTGACCAGGGGCCAGGTGAGCGTGCCCAGGCACATCCGATGCGGGCCCCTGGTCTGAGAAGCTGGCCCACGCCCCTTGGCACTTGGCTCGTGGCGGCATCCCACCCAGCCCTCCCTTTTGTCACAACTTTGGAGCGAGTAAGTAGCAGATTGGGGCATTGGGCACCGGTCCGTTTGGGGGAAACAGGGCCCTCAGGCTCAGTTTCCCTATTATGAGGATCCCCATAAGGGGTCTGGGGAGTGAGGAATGGCCGGTGCATGCCCAGTCGGGGGCTGTCAGTCCACCTCACTTCCAGGTGGCAGGGGATGATTCACACAGGTGTGTACACCCACGTGGCATCCCATTGACTGTCATCCCATGGTTCCCCCCCCAGCAGGGGTCTGAGGGGTGTGTGTGGGTCATCGGCTTGGCAGTCGGGTCAACCAATGTTCGGATCCATGCCCTATACGTGCCTTTGCTCCCTGAGCTGTAATCTCAATAAAGTTGTGACCTCAGCCAGTGTGGAGGTAGGACAGTCTCTCTCTACTAGAGGTGGGCGTGGTCTCGAAAATGGACCAAAATTTTGCACAGTCTGGCCCAGTTCGTGGTTTGCAAACACGCAGTTCATAGGACTCACCTTTTTCATGAATTTTGGTCCATTTGGGTCGGTCCATTGGTCTGTTGTCTGAAAGTCCAGACATCCTGGTGCTGATCTATCAATTCCCTATGCAATGGAGGGGACGTCTGCAGACCTTTTGCAGCCCTTAAAAACTTGATAGGTAGCTCTGCCTGCCGAGCAGAGAGCTCCCATTCTGCTCTATAGAGCAAGGAGTGAGAATGAATTCCCTAGGCAACAGAGAGGTGGACATTCTGCAGCCAATCTTAGCCCTCAAAACCATGATAGGCAGCTCTACCTGCCAAGCCGAGCACTCTCATTCTGCAACAGAGGGGTGGACGGTTGTTGTGGGTTTTCCGGGCTGTATTGCCGTGGTCTTGGCATTGTAGTTCCTGACGTTTCGCCAGCAGCTGTGGCTGGCATCTTCAGAGGTGTAGCACCAAAAGACAGAGATCTCTCAGTGTCACAGTGTGGAAAAGATGTAGGTCATTTGTATCTACTCAGGAGGGGTGGGGTTGAGCTGAGTCATCCTGTAAGAGTTTCCCAGGGTGTGGAATGCTAATGGCGGGAGGCTTCACTGTATCCTGAGGAGGTTCTTTTGCATATGGATTGGTACTTGATGTGCTAATCTTCTCTGCAGGTCTATTGTCAGGGATAGAATGTTTTGTTAGCCTGGTGTTTTTCAGAGCTGGCAACCATGCTCGGTTCATTCTTAAGGTTTCTTCTTTCCTGTTGAAGTTTTGCTTATGCTTGTGAATTTCAATGGCTTCCCTGAGCAGTCTGACAAAGTAGTTGGAAGTGTTGTCCAGTATTTTGGTGTCCTGGAATAAGATACTGTGCCCTGTTTGAGTTAGGCTATGTTCAGCCACTGCTGATTTTTCAGGTTGTCCAAGTCTGCAGTGTCTTTCATGTTCTTTTATTCTTGTCTGGATGCTACGCTTTGTGGTCCCGATGTAAACTTGTCCACAGCTGCAGGGTATACGGTATACTCCTGCAGAGGTTAGGGGGTCTCTAGCATAACCTTCAAGCAGTATTTAGACCCACCCGAAAAATACAACTGATGCTACGATCAGCAAAAGACAGTAGAGACCCCCTAACCTCTGCAGGAGTATACCGTATACCCTGCAGCTGTGGACAAGTTTACATCAGGACCACAAAGCGTAGCATCCAGACAAGAATAAAAGAACATGAAAGACACTGCAGACTTGGACAACCTGAAAAATCAGCAGTGGCTGAACATAGCCTAACTCAAACAGGGCACAGTATCTTATTCCAGGACACCAAAATACTGGACAACACTTCCAACTACTTTGTCAGACTGCTCAGGGAAGCCATTGATATTCACAAGCATAAGCAAAACTTCAACAGGAAAGAAGAAACCTTAAGAATGAACCGAGCATGGTTGCCAGCTCTGAAAAACACCAGGCTAACAAAACATTCTATCCCTGACAATAGACCTGCAGAGAAGATTAGCACATCAAGTACCAATCCATATGCAAAAGAACCTCCTCAGGATACAGTGAAGCCTCCCGCCATTAGCATTCCACACCCTGGGAAACTCTTACAGGATGACTCAGCTCAACCCCACCCCTCCTGAGTAGATACAAATGACCTACATCTTTTCCACACTGTGACACTGAGAGATCTCTGTCTTTTGGTGCTACACCTCTGAAGATGCGAGCCACAGCTGCTGGCGAAACGTCAGGAACTACAATGCCAAGACCACGGCAATACAGCCCGGAAAACCCACAACAACCATCGTTCTCCGGCCGTGAAAGCCTTCGACAATACAGAGGGGTGGACATTCTGCAGCCAATCTCAGCCCTCAAAACCTTGATAGGCAGCTCTGCCTGCCAACCAGATAGCTCTCATTCTTCTCTATGCGAGCAAGAAGCAAGAATTAATTCCCTAGGCAATGGCTGGGAAGGTGACTGGTGAGTGAGGGGGCTCTTCCCCCACCCTTTTCTGTTTGATTTTGCTTCATTACAACTTTTTGGTGCTGTAAGCCAATGCAAGTCAATTGGCATTTGTGACTCCAGTATCTACTAGAAGTTTCCTGGGGGTGGCTGCTTTGGGGGTCTGTAATGCAGACGTCCGAAATGCAACCTTGACCAAACTTGGATGGTTGTTGGAGGAGAGGCTGCTGAAGATTTTCTGTGAGTTTGAGCTCTCTGGGTGTGAAGGGGAAGAGCTAGGGCTGCTGGAAGTGACAGACCACAGACCAACAAACTGATCCGTGAATAGGGCTGATCTGTGAAAAGTTCATGATCCGTGAAAATTGACAGACCGTGGGCTGGCAGTCCATGGGTTTTTCCCAGTCCATGCCCACCTCTACTCTCTACCTTTCTCTTTTACTTTGGTAAGTGTGAGCCAAAGTATGAGACATTTTTTTGTGGCTGCAAAGACCAAATAACTTTAATTTCAGAAAAAGAAAGTTGTATCTTTAACTATGTAAACCATCAGTGGATAGCACAGAGAAAATGAAATAGGTATAAATGTTCTTTCTTTAGCTCTAGAATTTATATCTGTATTGTTAAGTAGATTAAGCAAACATATCTTGATGATTCTGGTTTGTTGTTCAGATTCTTTAATTTGTTTTTACCTTCTTCCTCTATCAGGCTGTTTTGCTATTTTCAGACATCCCCCACCACCATACCAATAGAGTTGCCAGTCCCCTGCTGGGGGATCCCCCACTCCCACCCTCCACCCCTGGCTCCCATTTACCTTGCCGGCATGGGGAGGGGAACGCGCCTCCTGGGGTGAACTCCCAATTTGGCCCAAATCGGGCCACTGCAGAGCGCAGGAGTGCTCTTGCGCTCTACAGCAGCTGAATTCAGGCCTATTTGGCCCCCTGGGGAGTGCAGGAGTGCTCCTAGGGTGGCATGTGACCCATGCAATGATGTCACTTCCCGGAAGTGACATCATCACGCAGGCTGGGAGAGTGCACGAGGGAAAAGCCATAAGGTAGGTGCCAGGCCTCCAACCTCCCACCCAGGAGGTTGGGGAACTCAGCAACCCTACATACCAGTGTGTGTCTTCTCCACAGTGTGTGCTCCCCAGAAAGCCTTCATCTTCATTCTAATAGCTTAATTGCTCCAATGCCTGCAGTTTGGAATTCAGAAGAAATTGGTTGGGAAGAGCAGGCTACAGATTACCTGTATAAGGTTGTCAGCTCTGGAGATTTTGAGGGTAAAGCCTGGGGGAAATGTGGTTTAGGAGGGGAGAGACCTCAGCAGAATATGATGCAATAAAGTTCACCCTCCAAGCAGCCATTTTCTCCAGTGAACCACAGCCTATCACAGGCAGCATTTGTGAACAATGTGAAATGTTGGAGCTCATATAATTATAAAAAAAGTTTTTAGACATGAATTTAAAGATGATCAGTGCAAATTTATACCATTGATGTTGGTTACAATCCTAGAACAACGATTTCTCTAATAAACTGGCTGAGGCCAAACAAGCTGATGTTGAATCCTGACAAGTGGAAGTGATGCTGGTTTTCAGGAGTAACTCCTTATATGTTATTATGGAGAATAATATCTGACTGTTAAGAGATTCACTATTAAGAAATTAAGTTTTTTTGGACTCAATCCTGTTAGAAAAGCAAGTTGGAGATGTGGCAAAAAGTGCATTCTTTTTCAGTTATACCTAGTACAGAAATTGTTCCTTTCTTGGATACTCTGCTAAAGTAGCCATGCTAATCCATGCTATGATAACCTTAAACTAAACTTTTGGAATAAGCCGTACATACATTATGGAAACTTCAGCTAGAGATTGTTATCTGGGTCTAATGTATCTTTGCCAACTGCAGGTTAGGAAATTCCTGGAGATTGTACTAAGTTTAAAATGTTGTGGCTTTGTAGGCCAGTGCCAGTGTGGCATAGTTAGAGTGTCAGCCTAGAATCTAGAACTTCTCATTCACTTCTGCACACCACCAGGAAAGCTCACTGGGCGATCTGAAAGCATTCATATACTCTCAACCGATCCACCTTATGGGATTGTTGTGAGGGAAAAGTGGAGGAAGGGAGAACCAGGTAGGCTGCCCTGAGCAACTTGGAGGAAGGGTGGGATAGAAGAAATTGTTTGCTTGTTGTGTTATATACATATGCAGTCTGCCTTGAGTCCATTCTGGGAGAAAAGCAGACTTAAAAGAGTGGCAAATAAATGTTAAAAAGACGATTTTGAGTATAAGACTTTCTTGGGAAAAATGTACTTCAAGCTTGGCCATATTAGTAAGAATGTTTCTACATGTGATTGGCCTTTCTTTGAATGAACTTGGGTGAAGGAGGTTTAAATTACATGAACTCATATGAGCTTCATAACTACAAAAATGGCTGTTAATATTTAAAGTGATTTTTAAAAGTAAAACTACAGGGAGGCCATTTTATTGCTAAATTACTTTGGTAACTGAATTTTTAAAAAATCACCACCAATCCAAATAAAGGATGATGTTGATATTTAAAATAAAAACACATAAAGCCTAAAAGATCTTCCTTCCCATGGCATTGTGTGGTGAGGTACATAAAAGTATCCAGAAGCATACAGCAGTTTTATTTTAACTAGTACTATATAACATGACACACTGTGCAAAATAAATAACTTTGGAAAATGCATTTCCTAGAAATGGAAGTAATATGGAAAAACAACTGACATAATCACTTTTGTAAAGGTTTTTGAGAGTGAAAAAAACAAATATAATTCACATAACAACATATAGAGCCTTAAAACTGTGATAAGCAATTTTCCAGAATAAAATGATGAAGACCAGTTTATAATGTTAGGGCTGGTGTCTGATGGCTGGTTTGTAGTGCTAGAGGTAGTGTGAGATGATTTTCTCGTTATGAGCTTTGCACTTCTTTTGTGCAAAAAATTCCTTTCATATTGCAAGGATTATTTATGTCAAAATGACCTTGACTCAATCACTTGCATCCAATGACTGACTTCAACTAAGAGAGGAATCTTCCTCCAATGGAAGGTCCTCACTGTAGCTGCCTACATGGAGAAACATAGTATACATTGATTTGGGATAATAAAAGTGATATTAAATCTTGACAAATAAATTGCATTTGTATAGGCCTACCTGTAAGAAAGGCAGAAACATTGACAGCCCAGTAACCTGGGGTAGTAAAGGAATGTTAAAGAAGTCCCTAAAGCCTAGTTACGCAGTTACTTTAGCTATGCTACATTTTCCCTGTCCTTATATAACAACAAAAATTACAACAACAACAACCCTTCAGGATGACATAACACCCACTCAGAGCGATTTACAAAGTATGTCATTATTATCTCCACCACAAAACACCCTGTGAGGTGGGTGGGGCTGAGAGAGCGCCTAGAAGCTGTGACTGACCCAAGGTCACCCAGCTGGCTTCAAGTGGAGGAGTGAGGAATCAAACCCGGTTTTCCAGATTAGAGTCCTGCGCTCTTAACCACTGCACTTAGATGGACATATAGGTGTGCATATCTGTGGAGACAAGATTTCCCTTGTATTTATTATGCTTTATGTATTTGATAGGAAATTGATGGCAATGGATTAGTCTAACCTCACAAATTATTAATATATAGTTGTGATTTCCCTAGCTTTTCAAGGGAGGAATTAGTATGTAAGGTACAGTCTCCAAAGTCTCTGAAAGAAACTGAAATGGGAGTGTAGGTGGGGTCAAGGCATGGTTGTCTGTCAGTCTTTGTCTTTCTGGAGCAAGCCTTTGTGTCTGGATTATTGCATGAAAACTAGAACAAAGGATGACGGGACTCCCCCGCAATGCTACCCTGTCAGGATTCATGTTCTATTGATCTGTGTACCTCTGGTGGGTTTGCTTGCTCCCTGGCAGGAAGTTGTATGCTGGTTGATTTTGCTGACAGATTAGATCCTCAACTATGTGAAGTGCCTCAACCTTCCATTTATTTATTTGAAAATTTGTAATCTGCTTTCAGTTCATAAGAATTCTCAAAGTGGAGCGCAACAATAAGCCTTGTTGTTGGCGCCACTGGGCCCTCTCGGTGCCCATGGCTAGACCAATTAAACAGTCCCCAAAGTGCTTTATGTAGCTTTATGTTGATAATAATTTCCTCTTGGAAAATACCATTAATCTTTAGTGGCCTCTTTTCCACTAGTAAGACAGCAGTAGGCATACTTCCTTGGAAATAGGTCTCACTGAAATCAATGGGACTTACTTTTTTAAAGTAAACATTGTTATTTAAAATTAGACTTTTAAGCAGTTATTTTATGCCTGAAATCACACACTTTCATTGAAGGGAGGCCTTTATTTGGCAGGGTGCTCCTTGGCATCTCGTAAAATTTGTTAGTCTTCAAAGTATTTGAAAATGCCCCCTCTCCCAGCAAATAACAGTGTACTGAAGCTTCAACAAAAGTGTCTGTTAGGCTCCTCTGAGCAGCACCTACGGAGAATATCCTTAAGCTAAAGGCCTGTAGCCTGCTTGTTGCACCAGTACTGTATATGTCGAGCACCATGCAGGCAAGATGGAGTTAATTCAATAAAATAAATATAAAATGCTCTCTAGGCTGTCAGATGGAGCTAGAAGCAGGTCAGAGGTCACAGAGCTGCTTCACCAGCGCACTAATCGATTTGCTGTCAAGGTAGTGGTGCCGGGGTTTCAAGTAACAGGAGAATTGAGTGCCACTCGGGCCCAATTTCCATAATTGCTCACTGCCTTTAGTGTACAACCTTTTATGAAACACAAAAAATATATCACTGAATTGTATTGATTAGCCATTGGGTTGAATAATTCACTTAGTATTTATTACCTGACCCTCAGAGGTTAAATAAATCCACTATCCAACTTCAGCTTGTGAAAAAATATTATTTATTCATTGAAATGTGGACTGATTATTACACAATAGCACCCTATATCTGTTGTTCTTTTTTTTGCTCTTGAACCCCCCCCCCCCCGAATGCCACCTTTCATCCCTGCCACTTTTTAATGGCAACAAGTTAAAAAGAAATATTTATTGATAGCTGGAGGCACTTTCTAAAATAAATATGGTGAGATCCACAATAATATCATGTCTTGTCATCCTTTTGAAACTTTTTAATGTTTTTCATGCTCCCTCCCTTCAATCCATTGTTTCTAAATTATTAGCTGAAGTTTCATAGAGACTGTATCTGAAATATAAGGTCAGCTAGGAAAACATATTTAAAAACAAAATTTATTTTGGAAAACTGAAGCTTAACCAACATGCCCTAATCTTATATTTACAATAGGACAATATTCTTTTTTGATAGCTCACGAAAGACATAGATCATCCTATCACATTAAACACTCTTTGATAATTAAATTCCCAAAGAAAACAGAAACCGTTTTTAACATGAGAAGATAAAACTTAAACCAGTCAACCATGGACAGCTCACTGTCATTTCAATAAAAATGATTTCCTATCACTTTAAAATGTTTTCTATGTAATCTGTAGGGCATTTTACGGCTTTAAACATTAAAGCAATGATCAATTATTTATCTGTGGATATTATTTACATAATGCTTTTAGTATATCTGAAGACTGCATCTTCTTTCTGCTGTACAATACCTCATTTGCAACTATGCCCTCTCATTATTTATCCAATTACCATTCAGTCGTATCATCGGGATGTAACCATGAAGCAGTTGAAGTCTTCTCTCTAAAAAAGATTTCCTAACTTTGTGAAAAAGTCTTTCCTCAATTTCCGGACTGCATCCTCCAGTCCCTCCAAGTATTGTTTTTGAAGTTTAATGGAATTTACGCTAGGTCAAGTGGAGGAAACAGTGTGAAGCTTTTTTTCATGAAGTGTAAAGGAAAAACCTTATTTTTTTACTTTGTATTTGTTGATAGTTATGTGTGTCTGTATCCAGGATCTGGACTTACACTTAGCAGCAGTAAGAAACCTGTTTCTTGGTGGTATAATAAAATAACCCTCTTTTCCTGTATCACATAATGGAAGGAAAAGTCTGTCAGAAAGTGTGGGATGTAATATGCACAAAATTACCTCAGATTTGTTCAGGTGTCCAGCTTCCTGCTTTCGGGCCCTGTAAGTTCTATAGTATTTGACATTGTTTATCATTTCTATAGCATTTTCATTTTAGCAACATATACTGAGCCAAAATGTGACAGGTGTTTTACAAATATTTTCTCATTCCACGTTATTTGCTGATGGGGGGGGGACTAAAGTATTGTCACCACCAAATTTATTATCTACCACTCAGGGCTGCGCATCCACTTCACTGTACCTTTTAAAAAATCTCTTTGAAGTTCCAGTTGGTTGCTGCTTTGGACCATTTAAAAACAATTGTCCTAAATCTTCTTATAAGTACCAGGTTATTGCATGATATAGCTCATTAGATTTGGCTGCATGATGTCATCATCAAAAGTGAATGAACCCTGTGGCCAATGCTCTTACTTGGAATAGTGTTGTTTGCTCTCAATGAAATCTAATTGGCTACATGATGATTTCACTGATTCTATGAGTAAAATTTCCATTAAAAATGATGTCAAAGCACTAGCTGTGAACAGTAGCAAATGCTCTCACACACAGAGATTGGAGGGAAGGCTTTCAGAAGCTCTGTGATTCCCCTGAGATCCCCTTTTCACTCCAAAATGCAAATCTGGAGGAAGTTGAGCACAGCACTGCTTATAATTTGTTTTGCAGCTCTTTTCCCATTGATTATCATGAGAGGTAGGCCAGAAATAGTTTTTTGCTGAGGCTTATCCAGGGAGTTTCATTGGCTGGGATTTGAACCTGTCTTTCTTTCTGTACTTACATTTTTATACTGTTCTTCCCCCATAGGGCTTTGGGGAGAATTTGCGTTTCCCTGTCCTCCATTTTATCCTCATAACAATCTTGTAGGGTAGATTATGCGAAGAAAGAGTGGCTGGGCCAAGGTCACCCAGTAGGTGAGTGGGGAAATGAACTAGGTTCTCCCAGTCCTTGTCTTCATTTCTAAATTGAAAACTGTCCACCACATTATAATGTACAAATCATTGTAAATCGTATGACAGTCATAAAAGCACTGCTGAAATATGTATCAGTGCATACACATATGCAGTTGCTAAATTATTCTCTCCCCTGCCATGCACAAACAAAATATGCCTCTGTACGTGCGTAATGGGAAGTAGTATCTAATTCCTGCAGTAGCACTTTCTGTCTGTCTGACAGTCAGTGTGATACAATGGTTAGAGTATCAGACGAGCTGGGGAGATTCCCAGGCAACAAAACAATTTAATAAATAGTTAGAATGGGGCCATGAGGCAAGTTATCTAACTAATTATTGTTTTGGCTTTGTATTGCTTCAGAAGCTATGGATGTAAACATTGTTTGAGACATGAAATTGGGCTTGATAGTAGATGCATATGGATTAGTATTTCCATAATACTCTTGCTGTTTATGTTGAGTATCTCTAGTTGGTCTAATGTTGGTCTAATGTTAGGCATACCTGAAAGTCTTAACTGGAGGGGGAATGTACAAAACTGAAGATAGCAGAGAACATCAACTGTATACAATTAGCATAGAAAGAATTGTTCGCTTAAGTGAAATCTTAGCAAATTAACAGTTGTGCCTGTTAATATTTCAATTTTCCTTCTGTACAATTAGGAAAGAAATAGTAGAATAAAATTTTTTTCATGTTGCTCAGTTGGACAACAATGCAGGTAAGAAGGGAGTTTTGTGCTGATACAAAATATGTGAGCCTGAATGGTATCACGTAAAAGACTAATTGTATAGATAACATCGTAAAGAAGCTAATGCCATCACCAAGCCCTTAATAATGGGAAAATAATCCAAATGAGAAAGTTGTCAAAAGAGATCACTGAGAATAGAATTAGGAACATGAGATAGCTTTCTCAAATGTAAAATTATATTACTGTCTTACATATCTTACTGATTTGACTGTGGATATTACCAAAGCCCATGCTGTGGTTGGGTGTGTTAGTCCATAACTGGAGGTATTCAGTTTCTCCTCAGGAAAAAATTCTACTCCCCTCCCCCCAGAGGATGCCCCTCATGCTCATAATGGGAAGATGCACTAGACTTCCTTCCATTCCTGTAAGCACTTTCAGTAAGGAGGGAGGGAACCATGCTCATGAAGAGTGCAGAAAGGAGATGTACTGACACAGCATATCTTAGTCTAATAAGACACACATAAATATGTCTTATCCCTATAGCTGTTATGTTTCAGCTTACAGTAGCTGAGTCACTATTTCACTGTTACATATGAGACTGCCAGCCTATATCCTACTATATAAAAAGCATGCCATATTGCTGACTACTCACTTTTTATCCTCAAGCAGGCGCACTCTGGTCTGCGCAAGGATAAAGAGTCATCGGCAATATGGCTTGCTTAGGAGGGGGCAGGGAGGCCCAGTGCGCTGGCGCACCCCTCCCAAGGCTCTGCAGTGGTTGTGGGAAGGCCTGACATGCCACGGCACTGTCACCTGGTGCGCCAGTGGGGAGAGCTGTGCTCCTGCACCAGCCAGGCCCTGAGCAGGCTGGGGAATTGTGACAGGCCCTGGAGTGCTCCTGTGCTCTACACCAGCCCAATTTCAGCCCCAAATGGGCCTGATTTGGCCTCAAACGGGAGCACAGGAGTGCTGCTGGACCATTTCCATGAGCCTGGAGTGTTCCTGCACTCCACACCAACCCAATTTCAGCCCCAAATGGGCCCAATTTGGTCCCAAACGGGAGTGCAGGAGCGCTGCTGGAGTGGCGCCATGAGGCCTGAAGTGCTCCTGTGCTCTGCACTGGCTCAATTTCTACTCATTTGAAGCCAAATCGGGCCACTGTGGAGTGCAGGAACCCTGCTGGGGCAGTGCGACAGGCCCTGGAGTGTTCCTGCACTCTGCATTGGCCTGATTTCTGCCCATTTGAAGCTGAATCAAGTCCTGTTTGGGGCCAAAATTGACCTGCTGTGGAGTTCAGGAGCACTCCAGGGCCCATTGCGCCACCCGAGCAGCATTCCTGCACTCTGCAGTAGGCTGATTTTGGCCCCAAATGGGCCTGATTCAGCCTCAAACAGGCCAAAATTGGCCCACTGCTAAGTGCAGGAGCACTGCTGTAGTGGCTCCATGAGCTCTGTAGTGCTCGTGGACTTGGTTGCTAGTTTTAACATAAAAAGCATTTTCTTTGTTCAGGTTGCACTAGAGGTCTCCTCATAGTACAGGGCAACAGTAACTGAGAGCTAAGCTACAAGAGATGAATTACACAAGGAGGAGCACCTGAAGGGAGTCACAGTGTTAGCTGGGAAGCTGAGTTTTAAAATCAAAAAGAGTCCAGTAGCACCTTTAAGACTAACCAATTTTATTTTATTGTAGCATAAGCTTTCGAGAATCAAGTTCTCTTCATCAGATGCCTGATCCGAACTAGTTCGGATCAGGCATCTGATGAAGAGAACTTGATTCTCGAAAGCTTATGCTACAATAAAATAAAATTGGTTAGTCTTAAAGGTGCTACTGGACTCTTTTTGATTTTGCTACTACAGACTAACACGGCTAACTCCTCTGGATCTATGAGTTTTAAAAGAGATTGAAAGGCTCTGTCAATTTCCCCTCTCTACAGAGCCAGAGAGATTTGTTTATTTCTTCTTTGCCTCTTAAAAGAGGAAGTGAATCTGACAGAGCCTTGGGGAGGCAAAGAGGAAATTAACAAACTCTCTGAGCAGCCATCTCCCAGGCTCTGTAGAGAGGGGAAATTAACAAAGCCTTTCAATCTCTTTTAAAACTTAGGGCCAAGCTACAAGTGACGAATGACACTTGAACAGCAAGTGGATTGAGTGGAGCACAAGTGAACAGGGAGAAATACACTTGCTGTTCAAGTGTCATTTGTCACTTGTAGCTTCGCCCTTAGTTTCCCGACTAACATTGCGACTCCCTTCACATACTCCTACTGATGTAATTCAATTCTTGTAACTTGGCTCTCAATCCAACCAGGAGATGGGTTGGAGAACTTTGCCTTGAAAGTCCCGGTGAATCTCTTGTTTTCCTCTAATACAAATGAAAGAACCTCTACATATATTAGAGAGCCCTTTGACGCAGAGTGGTAAGCTGCAGTAGTGCAGCCCAAGCCCTGCTCATGACCTGAGCTTGATCCTGGTGGAAGCCGGGTTCAAGTAGCCGGCTCAAGGTTGAGTCAGCCTTCCATCCTTCTGAGGTTGGTAAAACGAGTACCCGGTTTCCTGGGGGTAAAGTGTAGATGACTGGGGAAGGCAATGGCAAACCACCCCATAACAAAGTCTGCCAAGAAAACGTTGTGATGTGACATCCCCCCATGGGTCAGTAATGACTTGGTGCTTGCACAGGGGACTACCTTTACCTTTACCTTTATATTGAAAGGCGGCATATAAATCGAATGTTATTGTTATTATTACCTACACATAATATAATTTCTTCAAAAGAAAACCAGCTAGTTGAAAACCTTTTTTAAAGTTCTCCACAAACCATACAGCCTATTCAGATCAAGCAAATATTTTAGAGGCCTAGACATAGACAATGTTTTAGCATGTGTGTGCATACATGTGCATGTGCACACACATATGATCCAACTATTATCCTGTTTTAAGGAAGTAAAAATGATACTGAAATTCAGGGGAATAATTTGCCACAAAATTGAAACTTGTTTCCTGGCCAACAGAATTACCAGTGTCACTGCTTACCCTACTCTTTGAACAGTCTTTAATTTGACACCCTTTTGTGGTCTGTGCCCTTCTTTGTATCTCAGTTGTGGAAAATGCCTTAATTTCCAAATGTAGCCTTTTTAAAATATATCTGTCCTCCTGCTTCCCCTGTTATTGTTGTGAATCTGTATGTGGTGTTTAATTTTGCATAGAGTGTTTTTGAGTATGAATCAGGCAGTAGAAGTTTCCAGTATGCCTGAAGGATTTGGCTGCTCATATGAACTGAATATCCAAATCCCCATTGGTAGCGTTGGAAACAGCACCAAAATGTCTATAGCTTTTTGCTGCAGAATGGGGTGCCCGATGTTACTCGCACGAAGCTGCCTCGGTGACTACTAAAATATGGAGGTTTTGTTTTCTTGTTTATTTATTTGAATGAATGCATAAGATCAGAACAGGAAACACTGAACAGCCTGTACAGTGTACACTGACAAAATCCAAATGAACTGCTTTTAACAAGTCCTAACTCTCTCCCAGCAGTAGTGACACCCCTATGCCTATTAAAGGTGGACAAGCTTAGGCTTGGCATCTGTTGAAGGGGAAGGAGTTCCATAACTGGAGGGTGAATCTCTAAGAACTCTTTATGCTCCCTGGCAGTCCTAAAGTAATACAAGGATCGGTTTCATACGATCATGGGCATTACAGTAAAACATAACAGGGGAAGCATACTTGGATGTGTGTCGGGCCTTGATCATTTAGGGCCATTATAAACTTTAAAAAGCATCATACCAGTTGTGCTTCTAAGCAAAACTACAATCAGTGCAGATGCCAGATAATCTCATTGCAAGGTGGACTGCTTCACTGGTTTTAAACTTTAAACAGTAGTCAGTCCATTAGAACCCTTACTTTGAATGCATTTCCATTTCAGATAAATCCTATATCCTGGAAGCCAGTACAATTTTTAGGGTGAATAATTTCCTAATCTCCTCAATATAGTTAAGATATGTGATTCTGTCTCCAGCCCTGGACTTTACCCAGAAGCAATGCAGATAATAGGGTTAGAATTAGTATTAACTAGGGAGAATGCCATCATCTGATGCATGCATCACAAGGTGGTGGGGGATGCATTGGGACCACATCAGGCTTGTGGCTGCTTAAGAGTATCAAGCACAGGTTGCTGTTGTTATGGCCTTTATCTATTCATCCTGGCCAGGCAGCAGCTGTAGTGCTCCCTTAGCATTCCCCTGTACCTCTGCGAATATCAGGTCTCCTACTTCCTCAATCATTACTCATGGGTGGCAGCCTCTTACATCTTCTTACATCTTAGAGTGCCATATCACAGACAGTCAGTGGCTAGTGGGAGAGAATTCACTGCTGCAAAAAAGTGGAAGTCATTTCACCTTGTATGAACTCCTCCCCATGTTTCCTGCTACACCATGATGATGTGATGAAAATAAAGGAATAGAGGGAAGGAAATGGAACTTTGGGGTCAGCAAGGGATCATCATCATCATCATCATCATTATCATCATCATCTAGTAAAGGAATATCAACAACAGATCCTGGGAATAGAAAGAATGTTAGAGAAAGGGAAGGATTTTGAGCTTCCCTCTGACTTTCAATATTATAACTTGGGGATATGAAGTGCCAATGGTGTGTTAAATGCTCTAAAGGTAGGTGGGTCTCCTCTAGTTTCTGCCCATTTGTTTCACGGGTGAAAATGTACAAATATGATGAAGATGGAAGACAGGTCAGTGAATGATAATGAAGAATGGAAATAGTGGGTAGGGGATTGTTATTGCAATTATATCTACATAGAGGTATTAAGCTGAAAATGTTGAGTTCTTTACTTAACAAGGGCCAGTGAGACCTCTCCTCTGCTCTGCATAATATAAGACTGAGGGTTCCTGTGAATTATAGCTGGAGCCAATGAATATTTACTCAGAAGTAAACCCTACTGTGTTTCTTCAGGACTTGATTTCATAGAAATGCATAGACTATAGCTATAGGCTTATTGTTTCTGTATACACTGGTCCATCAGTGATGGCTTTTTCTACTATAAACTAGCAATCTGAGGACTCACTCGAGCACTAAAACAGAGGAATGTGTCTAGTAGGTGAAATGAACAATTCAGCAAAGCTTTATATAGAATATAGATCACAGATGATAAGATATCTGTACCAAATTCTTCATTTATCCAAAAAACCTCCTATGTTTCTGTAATTAGTATACAGAGCTATAACCATGGGGTTATGCCTAGACATCTGTGATGTCACACATGCCAGAAAGGCTGCTTGTGTCCCATTGTTCCCCACTGTGTATGTTTCTCCTTGTTCAGGAACTGGCTCTCCTCTGTTGGATGTTACATAGCAAGGCTTCATTGTTAAAGAATTTGTATTTTTTTTAAGAGGTGTGGGGGGGTGATGAATGAGATTAATTTATCTCTGCCTTTATCTTTTTCAAAAAAGGGTGGGTGCAAAAATAAATTTTCCACTTAATGCATCTTGGAAGTTGCATTTTCTTTCCCTTTTAGGATGCATTTTACATAACATTTGAAAAGTGCTGTCAAAACAACTCATAAAGGAGAAAAAAAATGTAATTGTCTTGACATGTGGTGATTATCCAGAACTTAAGCTGAAGAGAAAGGATTGTTATTTTGTTTACGATTTCCCTTTTAAAATAAAAAAAATTTAAAAAAATAAAAAATCCAGAAGTGCCCATGATTTCCCAACTGGTCTATTTTTACCAATGTAAAAGCTTCATGGAAGGGTCAGATTTGGGGTTTTGTGTGGGAAACAACAGATACTGCCAGCAGTAGAGCAAGATCACTGCTGTGCTGCGGTTGACATGTTTTATGACATTCCATGCATTTCTGAACTGCGTACCAAATGGATAACTCTAAATCTCTAGTACTTTGTGTGAATTAGAAATCTTTTGATTTAGTCTGAAAGTTACATATTATTTTTAACTTGAGATGTTTATGACCATCCGGCTACAATCTTTCTCTTCCCAGCATGGTCTCAGCACAGGAAATATTTGTAACTGTTTCTAATAAAGCAAGCTCCTTTTTTTTAAACCCTCCTTTTCTCATCTGACTTGCACAGGCACAAAAGAATGGTGAATATAGTGAAAATAGCTATCAGAGCTACAATATGTAGTTGTATTTATATAGAGTGGCGAGGAAGAAAGTATGTTTTGTTTGTGACTGGGTAATATTTTACAATATGGATAGGCAACACTCAGTATGTATGTTAAACAAGGCAATTCTACCCCATTTTGGCTGGCATGTGGGGCTGGATGTCTGCCTGAGGGACCCTGGTGAGCCCCTGAGGTGCTGATAGCTCAGCATGCTCCCAGTGTGTCTGGCTTAGTACAACTCTCATATCTGTCCCCACCACCTTTTGTTTGCCAGTTCATATTCCCAGCACATTGTAGGTTTCCTGGTGCGTGGGTCAACAAGATTGTTTACTCATGTTTTACAGTGAAGAACTTATAATATTCAGCAGTGTGTGGCAAAGTGGTACATTGGTAGGGCTGCCAACTTGGGGTTTAGAAATACTTGGAGATTTGGGGGAGGCGGGTAGAACTTGGAGACAGCTGGCTTTGGGGAGGGGGAGGGTTGCCAGCTCCTGATTGTGAAATTCCTGAAGATTGGGGGATACAGCCTGGAGAGGGCAGGGTTTGGGGAGGAGAGGGACCTTAGCAGGGTATAGTGCCATAGAGATCACACCCCATATCAGCCATTTTCTCCAGGGGAACTGATTTCTGTTGCCTGGAGATCAGTTTTAATTCCGGGAGGTCTTCAGTCACCACCTGGAGGCTGGCAACCTTAAGAAGGGGGAGGATTTCAATGTGGCTTAATGCCATAAAGTCTACCCTCCAAAGCAACCATTTTCTCCAGGAGAACTTCTCTCTGTACTCTGGAAGTCAGTTATAGTTCTGGGAGATCTCCAGACCTACCTGGAGATTGGCAACCCTATGTATCGGAAGTAAAAGGTTACTGTTTTTTAGGTGAAGGGAGGTGATGTTCTTACTGGCAACTGTAATGAGGCAGATACAATAGTAAAAGCATGGAGAGTGTTAAGCATCTTGAAGACACATGTTTGCTGACTGGCCTATATACAATGCAGACTTCTGATGGTGCCTCATGAAGCATGCCAATAATGACCCATTTTCACCTCATAGCAGCAGCCTCTTATTGTGATCTCACTGACCAGCCACTGTTTGCTATCATTAGCTCTATAAAGTCCACAGTGTAGCACTATTCATGGCTTTCTACCCAAGTTCACTCCCATTCTGGGGTGAACATGAGGAATCAAAGAAAGGTGTGTGTGGGGGTGGGGGGTGGGGAGTGACGTTATGAGAGGAGATAGAAGTGGACCAAAGGAGCATGAAGAGTGAAGTTCTCCTGATTTACATGTTTTTAAATCAAGTCTGTGGTTAGTCAATCGCCAGACACAAAATTTAGCTAGGGAACTGCAATTATGCACTTATTCCAACCACTGTGCATATGCCAGTTATATTGGAAGACTGATGGCATGGTGCTCATGGCAAGCTAGTTTCCTGAAGGTTCAGTCTTAAGAATAGATAGCAATTCTGTGGATTTGCTGTGGCACACCAAACTGGTATTCATGCTTGTGCCAAAAACATAATGTTTTTAATGTAAGATTTTTGTGCAGGTAGCATTTAGGCTAATCCACAAGTCTGATCCAGCAAGCCTTTTAATAGTTTTAGTAAGTTTATACTCTAATTTTGTTTAATTTATAATGTAAAAATTAAACTGTATTGGTCACAAAACTGCCATACTCTTTCCACACTAGCTTCTGTTTCTCCCCTGCTGGTTTGTATAAATTACAGTGAAATGCTAAGCAGAAATCAATGGGCTTAGGACTGGTGTAACTGCTTAGGATTTCACTGTTAGAAGCTCTATTCATTTAATGCCCAATTTAATTGGAAAGCCTAAACCTTGTCCCTCATGTGAAATAAATAACTGCTTTCATTTTTGGTACGTTATGATGGGTATCATCTGTAATTACTGACCTGAATTCAGTGCATTTAGACTAGCCATGCATGCTGAATAACTCAGCTGAGGGCATCAACCTATCATTCTATGGCTTTAACGTCCTACTTATGCCCAACATTCTAGTTCAAGGGAATAGCCACAGCAATTCCAGTCTTGCACTTAAAGTGAGAAAATCAAATATACCTTCAAGTTGAACATCTATGCATGTTCTTCTTCTTCTTCTTCTTCTTCTTCTTCTTCTTCTTCTTCTTCTTCTTCTTCTTCTTCAAGTTACAATATTTGAAAAATATACCACAAAAAGTTGTTTCATATTGCATTACCAGGAGCTTTCACTATGTGGAAAAGTTACTCCTCATATTCCTAGGGGTACATTATCAGTACTTAAAAGTTAGCAGGAATCTGCTTCCATTTTTAACAACCAGACAAACCTGTAGGGATGTGTTAAGTCTCAAACCTACAGAAAAAAAAGAAATGTCTATAGGAAATTTTGCAGGGTTCAAAAAGGGCAGTTTCATGTGACCTCGCAGATTGGAAATAAAAAGGCTGCTATTAGTTCCGTGTCAGTTCTTATAGTGAATGTTCCAGAGTAACCGAGGATGTTAAGCTGTCAAATATTATCAAGGGTTAATAAGGTTAAAGAAGAAGAGAGAGCAGGCCAACAATAAAGAATGACAGATAAATATGTTGCAATAAATAAGAGGTGTCATTCCCCATGAGAGGGAAATTTAAATCATAACCCAGAAGCATAGCAATTGCAGAAAAATTGCTGCTAATTATTTCTGTATTGCTTGCCATTATGCATAGTAGCTTTTAGAATATCTGAAGATCACAGCCCTTCACCATTGTGTTTTGATTGAATGTCTAAAACACTCCAGATAAGGAAACTTGATGCAAACAGGTGGACATGGGCCATTTCTGACGACATAATCCCCTGGCAAGTTCTCACTGGCATTAATTTCCTTTAATTGTGCGAGTAGCCATTGATGGAGGATACCTCCATATTCTGAGGTGGGAAGCCTAAAAATATCAGTGCCAGGAAGCGACATCAGTGAAAGGTCTTAGCCTCTATGCCCTGTTTGTTGGCCCTCCAGAGCAACTGATTGGCTACTGTGTGAAACAGGATGCTGGACTAGATGGACTACCAGTCTGATCCAGCAGGGTTTTTCTTATGTTTTGGATTTTGCCCTAAATCAACAAATGTACTAAAAATAAACAAAAATCTGCAGAAGTTGTTCTTAAACACTGCAGCCAGATACAGATGATACTTGATGCTTATGGCTGAATAAATCAGTGCCTGAATGCAAAGAAGCAGCAGCAGGGAGAAGAGCTCAGTTCCTGTTTTAATTGCAAAGTAGTGTGAGCCCTCCTCCTTTCTGATCATTAGCACGAGGTTGGTGGTGGCAGAATGTGTAGTTCTTACTATGGGTGTTTTGTACTTAGCCTAATCCTATAATTTACAGCACCAGCTAATCATCATTTGTTATATAAACTCGAGAGCAGAACCCATGACAGTATTTCAGTGATATACTGCAGTAGTATCTATCTAGCACATGTTAGCCCTGTTCATTAATTACAGTGAACACATGTACAACCCATGTACAGTGTACACATAATTGTTTTTGTGTTGAGTAATTCTTATGTTATAGTCCATGCATTTAATCTGAATGTGTAATACAAACTCTGCATTTATCCAGGTACCTGTCCCTGGTTTCATTTGTAAAAGGAATTTGTGCTGGCTCTTTCTTACAGATGTATGCATGTACAGGCAGGATGTATGTGTGTTCAGTGTTAACATGTAAACAAGGCTATTAAGTATCAGTGTGCCAGAGTTTCATTCTGACAGATTATAGGATTGATTTCTTTTACTGCAATAGTGTTACATGATTGGTCAAATGACTGTAAATAACGATGTATGTATGGGACTGATTTCTAATTTAGAAATGTTGCATGTGTAATATGTAGTTATATTCAGTAATCATATCGTATAGTATAATGATATAACTTGAAATGTTAAATTGGGTTCCCTCCCCCACCCCCGTTGAATCTGTGTTAGTAATCAAGCAAGCAAGGTTCTGTGTAACCCACAGTGCTTTTTCTGAGCCTGCTACTTTTTTATTCTTACTAATGAAACTTTCTGTTTCAAAAGCTTGCATACACCTACGCCTATGGACAGGTAGTTGTCCAATAAAATATGTCCCTTTATCTATTTTGAAAAATCTGCTTCCTGGGGAAGAAACATAGTAGCTACCACAAATGTCAATGCCAAATACACTGGTACTGAAAAGAGAACGGAATTAGATTTGTAAAGGCACTTAGCTGGGGATTCCTTTCTGTCTTTTTGTTAGACAATGAGAGAAATAAAGACCAAGTGTTTAAACCCTTACAAGAAAGTAATCTAAAGTGAACATTTTGTAGCAAATGAAATTAAGCTTTATTATTATTTTAAAGTACAACCTTTTCTCTTTTTTGGAGAGCCGAATAGCCCCTTTGTTTGTTCTATGATCAGACATATATCTTGGAACTGTGGGTGGTATCCCTTTAGTTTTTCAAAGTCTTGATGTACCATACATTCTATTCTGAGGGCTTCAGAGTATTTGACAAGAAATATTTTTATGACTAGTAAGATGCCAAACCAAATAATAGGACTGTGTAAGAGAATGAGAACATAAGGAGAGGCTGTGAGTAACTAAGAGAGAGTAGCTATCCATCTTCACTTTTCATCTAGCTTTCTTCACCTATTTTTGCTTCCTTCCTCCATTGGTACCTAGGGACCTTAACTTCCATACAGTGTGAATTATCATACCCTTACCTGTGTTATTTCCTTCCTGCTTCTCTTCAGACCAATTCACCTGTAGCTCACCTGTAATTAGGTGGTGGCTGGAGATCTTCCAGAATTACTAGTGATCTCTATATGATAAAGATCATTTCCCCTGGAGAAAATCACTGCTTTAGAGGGTAGGCTTTATGACATTATACTGAGGCCCCTCCCCAAAACCACAGTCAGTGGCGTAGCATGGTTGTGAGCGCCCGGGGCAACTTCCAGCAGGAGGTGGTGCCTGTGGGAAGTGATGCTAGCCACCCCCCTTGAGTGCTCCCGATTCGGGGCCACTCACCTCCCCACTCCTTACCCCTCTGCCACAGCTGCTTGCCCCCAGGTGTACTCCTGCGATTCGGGGCCACGTGCCTCCATACCCTTTACCCCTCCACCGCAGCTGCTCACCACAGCTGCCCGTGCCGCCGCTGCTTGGAACACTCCTTAGCCAGCAGCCGTGGAGGGCCAGCTTGGCAACTGAGTGAGCTGGCCCCCCTGTCAGTCCAGCAGGTGGCCAAGGCTGCGCAGCAGGTGGCCAGGGCAGCGCGGGTGGCCTTCCGGCTCCCGCGGACATGGTGCAGGCTCTCATCAGTGGCCGATGTCCCCTAATAATTTTACTCCCAGGGTGGCCGCCCCTCTCCTCCCCACGCTGTGCCACTGCCCACACTTTCCAGACTTCACCAAAATCTCCTGGAATTCCTATCCTGGACCTGGCAACTCTAATCCCTATGGTCATGTTAGTGAAATGTCTGCACTACTGTGGGTAATGTGACCCTTCTTCGTCAAATCTGGAACTGTTAATTATGTTAACAGACAGTAGCTGTCATCACTGTGCTCACCTCTGTATGTCCACATCATTGACCCTTCCTTTTTAGGCCTGTTAGATATGATAGGCTTTGTCTCTTTGTTCAATGTAAAGAGCTCAGGTTGGTAGGCATGCAAACAGATCAGATATGAGAAGGAGTATT
This sequence comes from Eublepharis macularius, assembly GCF_028583425.1. Lineage (NCBI taxonomy): Eukaryota > Metazoa > Chordata > Lepidosauria > Squamata > Eublepharidae > Eublepharis > Eublepharis macularius. The sequence goes on along the minus strand of NC_072793.1, from coordinate 90,243,727 downwards.
GATGTTATTGCTGCTAATGTCACAAAGGAATCTAAAGGGGGAAAAGTGATTGGAAACTTTTTTCTGGATGAAAGTACTCCTTTCCCTTTCCTCTCTATTTTCTATTGGCAAAGCAATTCATAAGGAAAAAGAAAGTAGACATAGGCCTACAGAGTAGAGATGGGCACGAACAGAAAAGCAAACAAACATGATGTTAGTTGTTTGTTGCCATGAACAGGGACTCACGAACACTTACGAGCATGACCTGTTCACGAGAACATGTTCGTGGTTGGATGTTCATGGGGGCCAGCATGCTCTCCTCCAGCCATCATCCAAGTTTGGTCAAGATCCCTGCTGCACCACTCCCAGAAACCTGACCTGAGCAGGCACCAGGAAAGGTACCAATAATAAATAATGGCTTGGTTCAGAGCCTGGCAGCAGCCCTGAAACCTGAAGGGGTAGATCCCTATCCCACCACACACAAAGAAAATTCAGGCTCCAATGCACTCTCTCTATCAAAATGCCAACAACAGCTTTCTCCGTCTCCACTGTCCGCAAAGTCAGAGCTGGGAGCCCCCCTCCCCCCGGGTCTTTGCTCCCTTATTGTAACAAATTTGGAGCTCCACACTTGAAAGGAAGACCTGCCTATCAAACTAAATTGGGCTTAGAATGGGGTTTCCAGGGCAACAGCAGGAGTTCAGACAGAGTTCAGACAATCCCTGCCTAAGTTGCCAAGGGAATTGATTGCAGGTGCCAGACTGTCTGGCCTGACGAACAGCAACAAACAAGGCTTGCAATGACCACCTGTTCGTTTAGAGTGGAGGCCTCACAAACAGCTTGTTCTTGAACAGCAGATTGGGCTGTTCGTGGCTTTTTTTTGTTCATATTGCTGTTCGTGCCCATTTCTACTACAGAGGCATTGGATATTATTAAATAAGATGTCAATTAATTATTTTTGGTAAAAATTAGTAGTGATTAATATTGGAACCAGCTATCCTGTCACCTGTTCATATTTGAGAGAAAAATGGCAAGTGATGCCATAAAATATTGCATAGCTCTGTGCCCAGGAATAGTTAGCAAAGATCCCTGTGCTTGTGTCATAGATGTTAAAAATAAAGCAGCACATTCCAGAGTAATTGATTTTCTTTTCTTTTTTAAGGTGGTAGCTTCATCTGGGTGCCAAAAACATTAACGAAGTTTCATAAAGAAATTTCTCTGGGTATGATCCCTCTACACTTGTGTGTAGTTTCTTGACTTATGTACCAGCTGTTATCTAGCAGCTTATCTCAGCTTCCTGCAAATGTTGCACTTAGCATGATGCTATAGTATAAAGAAAACTACTTGGGTGTGGCAGATTCATGTTGTTAATTTACTTTCCATAAATGGTGTACCCTGTGGAACAGAAGCCGCTTCCATGTAGTGATCACTCCATGTGAAGAGGACCAGGATGATTTATTTGGACCAGAGATAAAGATGTGTTCAGTCAATACCTTTACTGTTAGATGTTGCACAGCAAAACTTTAAAATCTGGCAAAGCTCATGTACATATCCATTAACTCCACAACCCCTTCCTAATTAGCATTCTTTATGGCTAATCATTGTGATACAGATTTATAGAGTTTTCACTTGAGCTGGCTTCCCACAAGCTTTATTGCATTCAAAATATTTAGCAGCAGCATACTGGCAACGTGTTATGATGGGAATAGATGCTTGCTTCCTTCCACAAGGGAGGGGGAATTGCTGTTACTCCTAATTGATTGCTCGGTGGAGCTCACCCTTGCTCTTCACCCCCAAGGCTTGACTTTACGCCATATGCCTGGTGTCAGTGTTTGGAAACCAGCTGGTCAGTCCAAGTACATCCTGTGGGAAGCCGGCAGTTTAGAGCAGGCAGTGGTGTAGCCGTCAGCATGTTAGAGAATGCCTTTCACTGGTGTTTTGATAATAGTTCTGTAGGCTTTAATTATGCTGTATGACAACACCATTCAAGAACTATCAAAATAAAATCTTTTCAGGAGATTCACTGTTAACAAGTTTGGAAAAAACACTGTGGGTTTTTTTTGTTCTTGTTCTTTTTAAAAAATAGTATGTAGATTTGTCCTGCCTGATTTTTCCCCTACAGAAATTTTATGTCTAATTGAGGGGGAGGACCCCCACCCTTCCTTCTATCTAAAAAATGCTTTAGTGCTGTCAGCGGAGCTCTTTTAGTGGCAGCAACATCTGTGAGACCTCCCCCAATATCCATAACTGGAAAAGAAAGCAGTATAGGGTCCATTAAGGCCATTTAAAGTTGAGACTAAGTCTAATGGCATCAAATTATTATAGTGACTGCAAATGGGGCATTATAACTTAATGCTCATAAACTGTAAGCAGGGGTTGTGCATTCTTGCTGTCAACACAGCAGTACTTTAGGAACGTCTCTGTTGTTGGGTAACATTTAGGTCTAATGGTCTGGCATTTTTAGCCTGCAGTATAAGTAATAGCACACATACTGGAAGTTACCTTTTGATTAAGCATGTCTTGGAAAATAATGAATTTTGGTAGGATTTGGTGCATTTAACAAGAGTTAGTTTTGCATTTGAATATGCTTGAAAATGCTGGATTCCTTTCCAGTGATACTTTATTGGATGCAGAGGATGAGAAGGGAGTCTTGACATTTTTGCCTTTTAAACAGGAAACATTTTGCCCCCCCCCCCCCCAGTCGGAAGAATGAGACAGACACAAGGCTTTGGAATTAAGGGCTGCTTTATTAAATTCAACATAACTCTAAACTGCAGCAAGGCTAACTGGTGGTACAGGTCAAGCCACGGGGTCACTCCAGGACCTCTGCCTAGACCTGTCTGGGCGAGTCCCACTGCTCCAGGTGTGAGCCATTCTTAAAATGGTGTTGCCCCGGCCGGCCAGGCAAAGGGTTCCCTGTCCCAAGATCCTAAAGCCTCAGCCATACAGCATGAGGGAAGGACTTGCACCTGGGGTTCCCTGAAGGCGGTCTGACAGGTGGTGGCAGCCATGAAGCATACCCTTTCCCCTGACAGACCCCATTTCCCCACCAATGGGGAATTGCCAAGGGGGTGCTCACCGGCCCGCTCCCTATCCCCCAACTTTCTCCTACCATAGGAATCCTATCAGGCACCACTCAACAAATCACCCCAAACCCCTACTGCAGTACAAGGTAGGCAAAAAACCCTTCTCCGCTTTGCCAATTTGGAGAAGGGAAAAAATTTCTACCTGGCTCTGGAACAGCACAGGCTAATCCTGTACTAAAACAGGGTGAGGAGGGTGGGCCGATCGCATGGAGAAACTGAAGCCAGTGGGGGCAGAGATGCCTTCTACAGTGTCTGACTCTGCCCCCCAGGCAGGACCCGGATGCCCGGGAAGGAGGAAGGTCTGTCTCTTCGGCCCCCAGCTAAGCCTCTACGAGGCAGCTGGGGAGGGAACTCATTCCTAAATGAGTTTTATGTTTTTATAGTGCATCTTGTATTACTAGTATGTGGCTTCGCAAAAATCAATACAATTCAATCAATACAGAATCAATACAATTGTATACAGTAAAAATTGAAATCAGTTTCTAGATTTCAGGTTACAAAGACAGTAAGTACACTATCTTTTCTCAAGTTTCATTTCACTTTTTTATTCTTTCCTGGCTCTAAATAATTGCTACATATTCCCTATACAAATATGTTTTCCCAGACTGGAATTGCATTCTTGGGTTTTTTAATCTTGTAAAAGTCATACTTAAATGACTTTGTGCAATTCTATCTGCTCACTCTTGCATATATACACTTTTTGGTGGTCTGTTTGGGATATGTGTGGTTTTAATGAAGTAAGTTTCCTGTACTGTGGAGTAGTCAGGTTTTGAACTTTTGCTGGAAGACAAAACTTGCAGTATGGCTAAGTGTGTGCAATCAGTGCTACCCTCTGGCCAGTTTTCTACTGGTATGACCATTTTCTCCCTTCTGGCTAGATGTCAGATTTTTATTTAAATAATGGAGGGAGTAGGAGAGGGGCATTTCATCTGTTTGTTTATGGCTTATTTGTTATTTCCTTCATCATTAGATTACTTTGATCCCAGTTTTTCAAACACAAGGGAAACTGTGTAATGCATGGCCAACAGGCTTTGAAAAGTCTCTCTCCATTATCCTTTTTCATTTCCTTCCCTTTACTCATCTCCCAAGGGCAATGGCATCATAGATGGCCACTCTGTAGGAAAATATCACTGGGGGTGGGGGATCCCCGCCTCCTACTGTCCCTCCTGCCCCTGGTTACCTGGCTGGTGTGCTCCCATGTGGCACAGCACACTCCCATGGCCTGATTTGGCCCTGAATCAGGCCCAATTCAGCCTAAATTGTGCCACTGCAGAGCACAGCAGCACTCCTGTGCTCCACAGAAACTTGTTTCAGGCTGCTACGGAGTGCAGCAGTGCTCCCACACTCTGCAGCATCTGAATTCAAGCCTGAATCGGGCCAAATCAGGCAAGGGTTGGGACAAATTGCAGCAGCACTCCCTTGCTCCACAACAGCCCAATTCGGACTCTAATTGGGCCGAATCGGGCCACTGCCGAGTGCAGCAGTGCTCCCACGCTTTGCAGAAGCCCGATTCAGCCTGAATCTGGCCCGATTCAGCTTCCCCTATAGAGTGTGCAAGTGCTCTTAGGGTAGTTTGTGGCCTACACAATGACATCACTTCCTGAAAATGAGTGCACACAACAGGGTCAACAAAAGGTAGGTGCCAGGCCTCCAACCTCCTGCCTGGGGAGTTAGGGGACCTGGCAACCCTAGTTCTATCAATGGATGGGCCAGATTTGTGGCTTTTAAAAATTGCCAGCCCTTGGTGAAATAACAGAATCCAATTGTGAAACTTACTCTTATTTGTTCATTATAGAATCCTCTTTCCTTATTTAGAGGTGACGTTTCACAGTTGTATAATGAACAAATAGGAGCAAAACAGTAGCCAGGAACAGGGACAATCTGAATTTTAACCTACCCCAAATTATACAACGTAGCAGATTTAGGGTTGCCAGGTCCACTGATTCCCCCGGCGGGAGATCAGGGGCCTGGTAGTTACCTTGCTCCATTACTGGGTTCCTGATCGCACGTATGCACGCTCCCAGCTTGCGTGATGACATCACTTCTAGGAAGTGAAATCATTGTGCAGGTCAAGGGGCAGCCTGGGAGCGCTCCTGTGCTCACCAGGGCACCAAATCGGCCTGTTGTGGGCCTGCTGTGGGGCGCAATTTGGCCCAAATTGGGTTTGCTGTGGGCCGTGTCACTCAGAGGCGCTCTGCGCTGCCTGGGGGAGGTCACCCTGGGAATCACCCACCCACTGGCTAAGTAAGTGGGGTGGGGTGGTGAAGGTGGGAGCATGGGATCCTGCTCCCTGGGTGGTGGAATGGCACTCCTAGGCAGATTGAATTGCAGGGAACAAGATTCATAGCAAGAGACAAAGGCATACTCTTGGTAAGATCAAATTGCAAAATACAAATACTCAAACCAATTAGTGTAAGCAGATTTGTTTTAATTTTTTATATTTTCAATCTTTTATTATAATAATTGTATCAGCGCTCTTGAGATACGTCAATCACCATCTTAACTAGGCCTTTTTTACTGTTTAAAAGGGCTATTCAAATGAACAGAACCATGCAGTAGTCTAAAGATTTTGGTGCTCCTGTGGTATAATTATGCATAGTATGAAATATGGAAGTATTTCATTTTTGGGAGCTAAGCAGGGTCAACCATGGTTAGTATTTGGATGGGAGACCACCAAGGAAGACAAGGATTGCTATGCAGAGCAAGGTAATGGCAAATCACTTCTTCTCATCTCTTGCCTTGAAAACCCCTTGAGGGATCGCCGTAAGTTGGTTGTGACTTACAGCACCTCTTCCTCCTCATTGTTATTATTATGAAATATGAAGACAGGAATGGACTATGGCCCTCTTGTTAAATGCTTTCCCTGAGCAGATTGTGCATTCCTGTAGTTACAAAGTTAGAAAAAGGAGAATCTGCAGCAGAAACTTTTTGTGATTGTAAAAGGGCTGATGGTGAGTTAAACAGTGTCACTGACAAATACCCAAGAGAGAGAAATGCCAGAAGTAATGCTAACATTTGTCCATCTTTCCACAAATATGTGCAGCAGGTCAGAAACATTCAGAGCCAATAATAATTTAGAAAGTACAAATGAAAAGTTACAGTGTTTCCTTTCACTGTCTGTTTTAAGTCATTGGTGTTTGTTTTCTTCTGTAATTATAGATCCCTCTTTGTAACTTTTATTTTGCACTTTCCATCCAATGACATTCAAGAGATGCAGCAGACATTTCTCCACAGGTCTGTCTTTGGCATTAAATGGTACCTTGTGATGAGTCTATTTGACAGTTTTATTGCCAAGCAGAAATTTGTTTGCAATCTTTAAAATCCTGACTTTGGAAACATTTATAAAACCAAGGAGGAATGCAAATATTAATGAGTCTGATATAAAGACATTTTTTCTCTATCATTTTTATAGTTGCTATAGAAACACCTTGGCCTTCACTCTTGCTAATTAGTTGGATTTTTCACATTTTATATTTGGAAATGCAAATCAGTTTTCGTAAATTATTACTTTTTCCCCATTTATATTTACAGTACTGATATGCAGATGTACACAGGAAGCCTGAGATATTAATTAGCTGCATAACACAAATAAGTGCGACATTTATGATCACAAGACAAACCTGCTGGTTTTTTCCCCTCTAAATGTTTGGAGGAGATGTTTACAGAGATTTTTTTTTTATTCTGAAGTTGTAAATTTCAATAAACAGGGTGATTTTTTTTGTTTTTTGGTAAAATTCTCAGATAGTTTGACTATATTTTTATGGATTTAAATTTAACATATTTAATCTAAAGATCTGCAGTTCCATCCCAAGTCATTATGCAAATAGAGAACATTTGGGCTTGATTCTCTTCTCATTTTTGCCATTTTTAGTGAATTAAGGTTAGACTATATAATCACTTACTCTGGAAATTGTTAGTGTCTTGAATGATAGAGGCATTAGGGTTGAATCCTAACATCAACAATGACCTTGGCCAGCAATTTGGAAGGGACTAGCAAAGACAAAGGCTTATGGGAAATCCTTCATGCTGTTTATTTGGCATCTCAGGTAAAAATGGAGGCAGGGGGATCTTTATTGTCAGAGACACCATGACGTTCATTTACTTAGGATCATTTTCAGTATAGGATTAGATGCACTCAGTCTCAGCAGGCGACATCTATCCTGGCCCTTGTGGAAGGAGGTTATTCACAATGCGTCAGAGCTAGCAGAACAACCACAATACTACAGTACACTACCTGGATTTTGTCCGCTGCGTATTGTTTGTCCTTTTGGTAAGGTGGTGTGTTTGTTATGTGCCATCAAGTTGCTTCCAATTTATGGTAACCATATGAATGAAAGGCCTCCACAACATCCTATTATTAACAGTCTTGCTTATATTTTTTAAATTGGAAGCCGTGGATTCCTTTATTGAGTCAAGCCATCTCATTTTGGGTCTTCCTCTTTTCCTACTGCCTTCTACTTTTCCTATCATTATTGTCTTTTCCAGTGAGACATGTCCTCTCATAAAGTAACCAAAGTCATTTTAGCTTCTAGGAAGAATTGAGAATTGAGTTGGTCTAGAACCCACTTATTGTGTTTTTGGTCATCCATGGTATCTGTAAAACTGTCCTTCAGCATTACATATCAGATTAATCAAATTAATCAGTTTTCTTCCTGTCAGCTTTCTTCACTGTCCATTTTTCACATACATACATAGTAATGAGGAATACCATAGTGTGGATTATCTTGATCCCCAGGGATACAACCTTGTCCTTAAGGATCTTTTCTAGTTCCTTCATGGCTGCCCTTCCAGGTCTCAATCTCCTGATTTCTTGCTTGCACTCTCTTTCGGTTGATGATTAAGCCAAGAAATATAAAATGTTTAACAATTTCAGTTTTTTCATTGTCAACCTTAAAATTAAGTACTTCCTCAGTAGTCATTACTTTTGGCTCTGTCATGTCCAGCTATAGTCCTGCTTTGTTACTTTCTCCTTTCGTCTTCATCAGTAGTCATTTCAAGCCTTCACTGTTTTCTGCTAGTAATGTGGTGTCATCTACATATCTCAAATTGTTAATTAGAGTTGTGCAAAATGAACCAAATGAGCCAAAAATATACCTGGAAATCACTGCTTTGTTTTTGTTAAAGCAGCTTCTGGCATGGTGAACCAAATCCGTCAAACCAAGTTATAACAGCCCACACTCCCAAGTTTGTGTGTTTTGTACCATACCTAGCAGCAGTAAGACACTGGCCTCACATGGCAGTATCTTGTTTTCCTTCACCAATTAGATCCCAAGGGAAGAAGCTCTTAAATTATTAATTAACTCTGTTGGTAGGAAGGAGGAATGAGTGTAATGCACTCATGTGCATCTTTTTTTCCCTTGTTGCTATTTGGGCAATGGCACTGTCTCCTTGCTAGTTGGGCCCTCACAAAGAGGAGGCCCCTCTTCTCCCCACCGATCAGCTTTGGAAACATTTGGAAAGGGGAATATGCAGACTTCAATCATAGGCCCCAATTTGAAAGACACTTCCCTTGAAGTAAGCACTATTGAATAACATGAGAATTACATCTGAGTAGACCCGTTTAGGTAAGGTGCATCTTGGTTTATTTTTGGTGCTACCCAGGAATTGGTCTTCCTCCCTTCCTCACATCAGGGCACTTGAACATTTGCTGTGAGGAAAAGTGCCACTGTGTGTGTACGTGTGTGCAAGTAGTCTAGTCAATTAAATTTGATAAAAGCCCTGGAAGACTTCCTTCATAGGCTGCAATTCTAATGATGCTTCCCTGTGAGTAAGCATAAGGAAATATTGCACAAAGATAATAATTTATTGGCACTACAGAAAAAGAAAAACAGTTAACATAAAGCAGGTTTTTAATGTAGCTGCCTCCACCCCATTACCCCTTTGCCTTCCAGTTTCTCACCGTAGTGTGCACCTGCTGACACTTGCCTTCTTCACGGTCCGTTGCTGTTGTTGTGTTTTTACTGTAACTGAAGAGAAACTTGGTTCGAGTTGTGTTAAACTTGTGTTCTGTGTGATTTTGGTGCCATTAAGCACAAAAACAGCTGCCTCAAAATTGTCTGGAACCCCACATTGCAGAGAACAGGGCTGAAACATGATAAAGAAGAAAACCAAAACAGATTAGATACAAGCCAGCAACAGTAACACAGTACAAAAACAGTAACAGTACATAGTTGGTTTGGAAGCCCCTGATTCATACTGAAATGGAATTTTTTTTCAGTGCACGCCCCTGTTGTTAATGTTGCTTCCACTAATTTTTACTCCACCTTCTTTTAAATCTAATTCAGTTTTCCTTATCCTTTCCTTTCCAGGTATAGCTCTTTTGCACATAGCCTTAAGCCTGATCCCACATTAACAAACAAAACTCCAAATACTACTACTACTATTACCAATAATAATAATAAAATAATCTCTCTCCAGTCACAAAAGTTTTCTAATTTTAGACGGGATTAAGCTTTCCTTATGATATGCTCTACATATAGATTGAACAGCTAGGTACACATCCTTGTCTTTTTTCAGAATTGGAATGTAGAAGGTGTGTTTCCAGTCTATGGGCCATTGATTTGTTTTCCATATTTAACAACAACAACAACAACAACAACAACAATTTTGATGATGGTGATTTATATATTTGTTGGCATAGTTTTGTTAATTTTTTTTAAAAATAGCTCTATTGGTATACCATCCACTCCTGGTGATTTGTCTCTCCCTCTCATAGCTTTCACTTCATTTTCTAAGATGGCAGGTCCAGTGTCAAAAGATTCTTCTTTGAAAGAATCTATCACCTTTCCATCTCTTCTGTATAGTTGTTCAGTGTATTGTTTCCATATTTTCTTGATTTTATCCTGATTGGATACTGTATTTCCATGCTGACCTTTCAGCTTCCCTGGTTGTGGTGTGAATTTCTCTTTGATTACCTAGATGTTGTGCACGAGATCTCTTGTTCGTCCTTTTTTGTTCTTCTCTTCTTTTATTTGCACTAATAGTTCTCTTTGTTTCTGCATGCAAACTGAAAATCTGCATCATCACCTTTTACTTTGGTTGTTGTGGGTTTTCCGAGCTGTATTGCCGTGGTCTTGGCATTGTAGTTCCTGACGTTTCGCCAGCAGCTGTGGCTGGCATCTTCAGAGGTGTAGCACCAAAAGACAGAGATCTCTCAGTGTCACAGTGTGGAAAAGATGTTGGCAGGTCATTTATATCTACTCAGGAGGGGTGGGGTTGAGCTGAGTCATCCTGTAAGAGTTTCCCAGGGTGTGGAATGCTAATGGCGGGAGGCTTCACTGTATCCTGAGGAGGTTCTTTTGCATATGGATTGGTACTTGATGTGCTAATCTTCTCTGCAGGGCTATTGTCGGGGATAGAATGTTTTGTTAGCCTGGTGTTTTTCAGAACTGGAAACCATGCTGTGTTCATTCTTAAGGTTTCTTCTTTCCTGTTGAAGTTTTGCTTATGCTTGTGAATTTCAATGGCTTCCCTGTGTAGTCTGACAAAGTAGTTGGAAGTGTTGTCCAGTATTTTGGTGTCCTGGAATAAGATACTGTGCCCTGTTTGCGTTAGGCTATGTTCAGCCACTGCTGATTTTTCAGGTTGTCCAAGTCTGCAGTGTCTTTCATGTTCTTTTATTCTTGTCTGGATGCTACGCTTTGTGGTCCCGATGTAAACTTGTCCACAGCTGCAGGGTATACGGTATACTCCTGCAGAGGTGAGGGGGTCTCTACTGTCTTTTGCTGATCGTAGCATCTGTTGTATTTTTCGGGTGGGTCTGAATACTGCTTGAAGGTTATGCTTTTTCATAAGCTTTCCCATCTGATCAGTAATTCCTTTGATATACGGCAAAAACACTTTTCCTGTAGGAGACTGTTTTTCCTTGGTTGTTTGATTCATCCTGGGTTTGATTGCTCTTCGGATTTCATTTCTGGAGTAGCCATTTGCCTGAAGTGCGTGGTTTAGATGATTAATTTCCTCATTGAGAAAGTGCGGCTCACATACCCGTCTTGCACGATCCACTAATGTTTTCATTATGCCTCTTTTCTGTCGGGGGTGGTGATTGGAGTTTTTGTGTAAGTACCGATCAGTGTGAGTGGGTTTCCTGTAGACCTTGTGACCTAACTGAAAGTTTGCTTTGTGGATGACCCAGGTATCCAGAAATGGGAGTTTTCCCTCGATTTCTTTCTCCATTGTGAATTGTATGTTCAGGTGGATCGTGCAAGACGGATATGTGAGCCGCACTTTCTCAATGAGGAAATTAATCATCTAAACAGCTCTAGAATCAGCACCCCAGAAACCTAGTGTATGGTTCCGGTTTGTGGATGACACATTTATCATTTGGAGCCATGGGGAGGAAGAATTGATGGGGTTTTTGAATCATCTCAACAACATCCACCTGAACATACTTTGTCAGACTGCACAGGGAAGCCATTGAAATTCACAAGCATAAGCAAAACTTCAACAGGAAAGAAGAAACCTTAAGAATGAACACAGCATGGTTTCCAGTTCTGAAAAACACCAGGCTAACAATACCCGACAATAGCCCTGCAGAGAAGATTAGCGCATCAAGTACCAATCCATATGCAAAAGAACCTCTTCAGGATACAGTGAAGCCTCCCGCCATTAGCATTCCACACCCTGGGAAACTCTTACAGGATGACTCAGCTCAACCCCACCCCTCCTGAGTAGATATAAATGACCTGCCAACATCTTTTCCACACTGTGACACTGAGAGATCTCTGTCTTTTGGTGCTACACCTCTGAAGATGCCAGCCACAGCTGCTGGCGAAACGTCAGGAACTACAATGCCAAGACCACGGCAATACAGCCTGGAAAACCCACAACAACCATCGTTCTCCGGCCTTCGACAATACACCTTTTACTTTCCTTCTGTCTTTAGCAATGTTAAGAGTTTCATCAGTCATCCATCTAGGCTTCTCCTTTCTTTTGGCTACAGGAATTGTCTTTGCAAATTCATCCTTGATAATGTCTCTGGTTTCAGCCCACAGTTCTTTTTGTTCGCAATCAAGATTAATAATGCAAATCTGTTCTTTGTGTGGTCTTTAAATTCTTCAGGAATGTTATTTAGCTTATATTTTGGCACTATGATTCTTTTAGTATATCAGCTTTATTCTAATTTTTGATTGTGGTCTGTTCTGTTCCACAATCAGCTCCCGGTCTTGTTTTAGCAGAGAGAATAGAGCTTCTCCTGCTTCCAATTATGTAATCTATTTGATTCCTTTATTGGCCATCCGGTGATTTCCACATATACAATCATCTGTTTGGTTGCCTGAAGCATGTGTTTGCAATGAACAAGTTGTTGGCTTCACAGAATTCTATGGGTGGCTCTCCTACCTCATTTCATAATCCTAATCCAAATTTTCTGAGAATGTTTGATTCTTCTTTGTCCCTACTTTTGCATTCCAGTCACCTGTGATTATCAGTGCATCTTGTTTAAGTGTATGATTCTGTTTCTTCCTGGACAGTTGCGTAAAAGGTTTTAATTTGTTCCACTTCAGCATTTGTAGCTGGGGCATAAACTTAAATGATAGTAATGTTGATAAGCATTCTGTGAAGTCTCATTGACATTGTTTGGTCAGACTTTGCATTATAGCTCTTTTTTTTTTTTTAATTTTTTTATTGGGTTAGAGCATTATTATTTTTACATTACATTCAATTTTCCCCTAATTTTTCGTTTCTAACCCCCTCCCTTTCCCCCCCTTTTGTTGACTTCCAACAGCTTTCCCACCCTCTGTCCCTTTTCCCTTACTTCTATTGAATTCCTCTGTCTAAAACAAATATACATTCTCCATTATATTAAGCAGTACATCTTTAACTCCTTTACTTATTATACACCCAAACTGTACGTCTTTAGATAAACAATTTATCCCATTTTCCAGTTTTGAATATTTCTATATATCATAAACCTATATATCATAAACCATAAAAATTTCCCACATTTAAATCAAACAATTTGATTTGTTCTCTATATGTTACTCATTTCATCTTTTTATGGTAATTCTATATAACTCATCACATAATCAATCAATTTAACTCTTCTATGCATTCAGTTTGGTGCATATAAATCTTATCAAAGAAAGAAAATATTGTTAATTACTCAATCCACATGTTTAAACCTTATCATTAATTATTCTCTATCAATATTCTATCAATTAATCTTTACATATCTATATATATCTCAATCAATTAATCTAACTGCTTATAAATTCACATTTCTCTTCCTCCCCCGGTAAAGTCACCCCTCTCTTTTATACTTTTATTATACTTCAGTAGTTCTCAAACTGCCACAGTTTTCCTCCCACCTCCCATTTCTTCTCCAGATATTGTTTCAGCTTCTCCCAGTCTGTGTTAAACTGCCCTGAGTCCAGATCTCTCAGTTTTCTTGTCATCTTATCTATTTCAGCCATGTACAGCAATTTGTAGATCCAATCTTCAATAGTTGGCACTTCTTGTACTTTCCATTTCTGCGCATACAAAAGTCTAGCTGCTGCAGTCATATAAAATATCAACGTCCTATGATGGGCTGGAATTCCCTCCATTCCCAAGTTTAGCAGCAGGAGTTCTGGGTTCTTATTTATTTGAAACTGTAAAATTTCACTCATTTCTCTTATTATTTCCCCCCAGAACTGCCTAGCTACCTCACACGACCACCACATGTGATAGAGGGAGCCCTCATGCTTCCTACATTTCCAGCATTTATTAGAAGTGTTCAAGTTCCCTAGCGCAATCTTCTTTGGTGTCATGTACCAACGATAAATCATTTTGTAGATGTTCTCTTTAATATTAGTACATGTCGTTATCTTCATTGTAGTTTTCCACAAGTATTCCCATGCCTCCATTGTTATTTCTTTATTGAAATTTATAGCCCATTTCACCATCTGTGTTTTAACTATCTCATCTTCAGTATACCATTTCAACAGTACTTGGTATACCTTGGAAATTCTTTTCTTATCTTCTTTAAAAAGGGTCTGCTCTAGTTCCGAGTTCTCTGTTCGTATGCCCCCTTTTGCAGAATCCGAGTTGTATAAGTCTTTAATCTGTCTATACTGGAACCAATCATAGTTAGGTGATAGTTCCTCTTGCGTCTTTATTCTAAGTTTAGATACTTCAATTTTAGTTATATCTTTGTATGTTAAACATTGTTGTTCATTATCAACAGCTCTCGGGTCTATCACCTCATACGGAACCACCCACAAGGGAGTTCCTTCTTGTAGGTAAGTTCTATACTTCTTCCAGATTGTATATAAACTTCTCCTTACAAAATGATGCAGGAACATCGAGTTGACCTTTACTTTGTCATGCCATAGGTATGCGTGCCATCCAAAAAATTTTTTATATCCCTCTAGGGCTAATAGTTTCTTATTCTTTAGTGTCATCCACTCTTTTAACCAAACTAGGCAGATTGCATCATGGTAAAGTCTCAGGTTGGGCAGTTGCATTCCGCCTCTTTCTTTTGCATCTTGTAAAACTTTCACTTTCACTCGAGGCTTCTTGCCTGCCCAAACAAAATCTGATATTTTCCTCTGCCATTTTTCAAATTGTTTAGAGTCTCTGATGATTGGTATTGTCTGTAGCAAAAACATTACTCTTGGTAACACATTCATCTTAACTGCTGCAATCCTACCCAACCATGACAAGTTCAATCTATTCCATTTGATCAAGTCTCTCTCTATCTGAGTCCATAATTTTTCATAATTATTCTTGAACAAATCTATATTTTTTGCAGTCAGCTCAACTCCCAAGTATTTCACCTTACTAGTTACTTCACAATCCGTTGTTTCCATTAACAATTGTTGTTTCTGCTTAGTCATGTTTTTGCATAATATCTTTGACTTCTTTTTGTTAATAAAAAAACCTGCCAAATCTCCAAACTCCTTGATCTTATCTATCACTTTTGGCATGTTCTCCAATGGATCTTCTACAATTAACATTATGTCATCTGCAAATGCTCTGACCTTATATGAATAGTCCTTTATTTTTATTCCTCGTATTTCCTCATCTTGTCGTATTTGTATCATCAGAATCTCCAATACTAAAATGAACAACAATGGAGATAACGGGCAACCTTGTCTTGTTCCTTTACTAATCGTCAATTTCTTGGTCAGTTCATCATTCACTACAATTGCTGCAGTCTGGTCTCTGTAAATTTCTTTAATTGCTCTGATGAATCTTTCTCCCAGTTGTAGCTTTTCCATAGTGGCAAACATGAAGTCCCAGTTTAAATTGTCAAACGCTTTTTCAGCGTCCACAAAGAAGAAACCAACCTCTTTATCACAACGCTTGTCATAGTATTCAATAGCATTGATCACTGTCCTTAAATTGTCTCTTATTTGTCTGTCTGGCAAAAAGCCTGCTTGTTCCTCCTCTATGGCTTCCGAGAGCCACCCCTTCAGTCTCTCCGCCAATATCTTCGCAAAAATTTTATAATCGTTGTTAAGTAATGATATAGGTCTGTAATTTTTCACGTTAGTCAGATCTTGGCCCTCTTTTGGGATCAATGATATATTCGCTTCACTCCAAGTGTCTGGAATCCTTTGATCCCTAAAAACTCCATTCATCACCTCTTTTAGGAATGGTGCCAGTTCATTGGCCATTGTCTTATAAAATTTAGCCGTAAGTCCATCTGGCCCTGGCGCCTTTCCTAGATTTGCGGATTGTATTGCCTTACTTATTTCCTCATCAGTTACTTCACTGTTCAACTTATTTCTCCAAGCTTCCGAGATTTCTGGAAATTTGGTTTTCTCCAAATATGATGCTATTGATTCTTTGTTTACTTCTTTTTTATTATACAGCTTAGCATAGAATTTATAAAAGGCTCTACTAATGGTAGTCTGCTCCAGGTACGTTTTATTTTCTTCACAAATTTTATTTATTATTTTCTTTTCCCTTTTCTTCTTCAATTGCCATGCCAAATATTTCCCAGGTTTATTAGCGCCCTCAAACGCTTTTTGATTCAGTCTTTTAAGGTTCCACTCCAATTCTTTATTACTCATTGCTGTTAGCTGTTCTTGAAGAATTTTGATTTCCTGGTATATTTTCTTTTTCCCTGGTCTCTTTTTTAACTGTACTTCTTTGGCTTTTATTTTCTCCTCAATCTCTTGTCTTTTCTCCTCTTTCTTTTTCCTTGCTCTGCCATTTAAGTCCATTAGTATGCCCCTTACAACCGCCTTGTACGCGTCCCAAACTTTGCTGGTTGGTACTTCTTTATTCACGTTGTATTGTATGAAAAACTTAGTCTCTCTTCTCAATATTTCCATATTCTCACTTTCCTGTAACAAGTCCTCATTTATTCTCCAGGCTTTCCTTTCACCTTTTTCCAAATTTCCACATAATTGGGTTGTGATCTGAGCCTACCATCGGCATTATTTCTACCTCCTTAGTCCATAACGCTAAGTCTTTTGAGGCCCAGATCATATCAATTCTTGATAATGTAAGGTGCCTTGCAGAATAAAAAGTAAACTGTCTGGTTTTAGGATATTCTCTCCTCCATACGTCTTCTAGGGTCTCTTGTTGAATCAACTCAAAAAAAAGCTTTGGCAATAGTCCTCTTTTCTTTTGTGCTGTTGTAGTGTTTTTGTCTAGTTCCAAATCTGTCACTCCATTGAAGTCTCCAGCAAGAATTATCTGGTCATATACAAGATCGTCTAAATGCTTCCTTAAGTCCTCAAAGAAGCTTTCCTTTGCACCGTTAGGTGCATAAAGCCCGACTACCAACACTCTCTTTAAATTCCAATTGCATTCCACTGCTACAAATCTAGCTTCCACATCTCTCATAACAAATTTTGGCTGCAGCTCCTCTTTTATGTACAACACCACTCCTCTTTTTTTCTTGTTGGAGGCCGCTACAAATTCTTTGCCCAATTTTCCAGATTTTAAATATTTTACATCCTGTTTTCTGATATGGGTCTCCTGCAAACAAACAATATCACATTTTTGTTTTAGTAGCCAATGAAAAATATTTTTCCTCTTATTCGGTGAGTTTAGTCCATTTACATTCCAAGATAATACTTTACACTCCATATTCATGATTTTGTTGGTAAGTCTTTTTCATTGTCCTTAATAAATCTCTCCATCTCCCGCTCAGATCTGATGCGTTTTTTTGCCCCTCCAAACTCAAAGGACACTCCTTCCGGTAACTCCCATCTGTACCTGATATTCATGTCCTTCAAAGTCTGAATTAGCACTTTATATTTTTTCCTGTCCAATAACACTGATCTGGGCAGTTCCTTCATTATGATAATCGTCTTGCCATCAATCTCCAATGGGTCTTGAAATTGTTTTGTCACAATCCTCTCTTTCATGTTTCTAGTTGTAAACTGCACAATCACATCCCTTGGTAATTTCCTCTGGGTTGCAATTCTCGAGTTCACACGGTACGCCACATCTAGGATAGCCACAATTTCCTCCTCCTCCTTCCCCAGGTATTCAGCCAACACCTCAGTCATCTGTTCTTGCGCTGACTTCCCTTCCACTTCTGGCAGACCACGAAAACGAAGCTGCTTCTCCATGTGTTTAGTTTCTGCAACTGACATCCTCCCCTTCACCAGTCTCATCTCTGTCTGTTGCGTGTCTATTAAATTCTCCATCGCGTCTTCTACTGTTTTGACTCTCTGCTGCGTTCCTTGTAATTCACTACTAATCGTTTCCACGCCTTTTTTCACTTCTGACAGCTCCGACTTTACTGTCTGTGTAACTTCTTTAACCTCCTTAATAAGCTCCAATTTCGTGTCCTTAAGTTCTTTCATCATGTCTACAAGTTTTTTGTCCAGATTTTCTATTGCCGATTGCCACTCTTTTTTCGACATCGTGGGGCTTGCTTTAGCTCGCTCCCACGAATCTGCTCTCTTCCTTAGCTCCGTGGCGTATAATTAAACGTTTTCCTTTTTTTCAAATGTCCCAATCTTTGCCAAAATTAAATTTTTAAATATCCAAAATGTCGGGCGTCTTTTCTCTATGGTTTCTCTATGTTATTGTAATCCAAAATGGCCTACTTCCTCTTCCGCTGAAGCCGCGACCCTTCCCCTTTCAAAAATGGCGATTCCCTACTTCCTGTCCTTCGGCGAGGGCCGCTTCTCTCCAGCCACTCTATTGTTGTTACGCACTTCCTGTCTCCCGTCTTCCCACAGCAGGTCTCGCGATGGTGTCTTTTTCCCACAGCTCCAAAACCACAGGTATTCAAAACAATAGTCCGATTTTTGTAATAACTTCTTTAAACTTAGTCTCTTTTAAAATACAACTCCTGCCGAGTCTTCACCTCCTTTTCACTAGTCTGTTGCAGTTTAAAAATCTACTTTCTTTCCTCTCTGTTTTTGTCAATCTGTCCCGTTTCAAGAGATAGCGATCTTTACCTTCTCTTCAACTTTCTCGGGTTGTAATCGCTGTTTCGATCTTGAATTCTCCTCTCAACTTCCCTCCCCGATCGAAGCTTGGGTATGTAGGTCTTATGCCAGCCGAATTGGCCCCAAAACTGCCGCAGAGATTATAGCCGACCCGTCGCAAGGTGGGACCTCAAGGATTGGGGGGGAGACTCATTGAGTAGACCCCCCCCTCCTCCGAGATCTAGCTCACCCTAGGGTCTTGAGCGTTCTTTGCCTGCTCCCCGCCTGAGAGCAGTCGGCCGCGGGTTATTTTCACCCCTCCGGCCGGTTAAAACGGCAGTCCGGTCAGCTCCGCAAATGGAGCTGCGTTAGACCTCCATGAATCCCAAACCGGAAGCATTATAGCTCTTGATTGTTTGTGCTACATCTTGCCTCACTATTAGAGCAACACTGTTTCTTCTGAGTGTGTCATTTCTGGAGTAAAACACTTTGTAATTTCTGACTGAAAATGTCCTGACCCAGTCTACTTGAGTTCACTCTCACTTAGGGTACTATGTTTAAATATTATGTTTCTTGTTCTTTTGAGCTTACCTTGATTCATACTTCTCACATTCTGTTTTTCAATTATATGTGTGGCACAGCTTTGGACTTTCCCTTTGCATCTATTCACATCAGCAACTGGACAGCCTTTTGGCTTTAATCCAATCCCATCATTAAGGATAATGCTATTCATACTTGTCCTCTGCTCTCCCCAGTAGCCAACTGAGTGTCATCTGACCTGGGGATCCTGTTTTCTGGCACTTTTCTTCTTTTGTTTTGTATTGTCTTATAGCGTTTTTGAGGTAGGAGATGATCAGAAGTGGTTTACCATTGCTTTCTTCTGCACAATACTAACCAGGGTTAGCAGAAGAGTCACTGTTGTTGTCAGTGAAAGATCCTTCTTCCACTACTGTTGCTGCTCAGTAACCCTTCAAGGGTTCCTCTGCCTCCATCATCACTGGAAATTATCATCTGCTGATATGACTGTTGATTCCAGAAGGGGGTACATGCATCTCTGTCTGCTGTCTCAACTTTGGCCATCCCACCTTGAGTGACTCTGCTAGGAGTTTAGACTCTTGTCTGAATCTGTGCTCCTGACGGTATTGCTCTCAGCTTCACTGATACACTCAAACCCCCTTACCACATTAAGATATGTATCAAAGAGGGTATGGAGGAATCCCAATTATATGTGAGTCTTATAATCATTGCCATGTGAAGGAGATCCCTCTTTAGATTCTCACAGAAGATTCTGGGGCAGGGATAGGGCTTCACTGGGACAGGGCTTCACTGTAAACATCACACAGACCTAGATTCTTATGGTTCATGCAACTGAAAGTGTGTCTCAGGGTTCTGGAGACCTTCACCCCACTCTGTCCTGCACAGAATAGCAGAATAACTCAATGGTTCCTAGTTCAGGGGTCTCTTCTATGCTTGTATTTAGCACAAGATCTAGTTTTTTCCGCCAGTGTGTCTCTTGGATCTTACGTGTTTCTTGTCGCCTACTGTTGCATTTACACAGCAATACAAGAAATAATAATATAAAACAAAATGAAAAATAGTAATATAGGAACTAAAAACAGCAAGTGCTCTGCCAATCAAAGTACAAGGTACACTCCTAGATAGATCAATGGTCTCTCTTGGTATAAAGCAGCTTCATGTGTCCAAGTAAAAGATTAGGCACGTTTACAAGCATTATTGCCATCATAAATTTTGACTGTCTGTAGAACTCTATGCTACTTTGAAGACAGCCTTTCTTTTTTTAATGAGCATATGAAATTACCTTATACTGAATCAGATTGTTAGCGCAGTATTCTGCAATCCTTCAGCAACTTGACTAGAGAAAAATCCCAATACCTACTGCCTAAAATCCTGTAACTGTAGATAAAGGGGACTGAACCTAGAATCTTATGCATTCAAAACAGGTACTGTATCACTGAGCCCTTGATGTGGCCCAGTCTTTGCCACTCCAGTCGGAATGAAGACACCGAGCTTGGATCTAAGGGCCACTTTATTAATTAACAACAACTGATGACAACCATTAATAACTGCATGAAGGGCAAACATGAGGTACAGGTCAAGCCAAATGGTCACCCCGCAGACCTCCACCTTGACCTGTCTATGCAAGCCCCAAAGCCCCAGGTGTGAGCCATCCAATGGATGGCTGAGACCCGGCCAGCCGGCAAAATGGATCCCCCCAACTCAAGCTCCAAAGCCTCAGGTATACAGCAGTGAGGTAAGGACTTGCACCTGGGGTTCCCCAAGGCAGTCTGCCCATGCAGCATGGCAGCCGGCACAATCAGTACCATCTGCTCCTGGCAGACCCCTCTTCCTCATCATTGGAGAAGCGCCTAGGGTGCTCACCGGCTGGCTCCCTATTCCCAAACTGACTCCTGCCCATGACACCCCTGGCTGACACCAACCAGCCAATTACCTCTGCCCTAGCATTGGTGTAAGGTAGGTGAACCCCCCCCGCACCCAATGCCAGTCTGGGTGAAAGGAGGAAAAAAAGCCTACCTGGCTCTGAATACAGCAACCAGCTAATCCTACACCATAAGAGGTGAGGAGGGTGGGCCGAGCGCTCTGAAGAACTGTGGCCAGGTGCGGGCGGAGCAGCCTAAACAGGCTACTGGCTCTGCCCCCCAGCAAGCACCCAGATGCCCAGGAAGGCATCATCTTTCCTCCTTCCATGGAGGCAAAGTGCGGCCCCCGGCTTGCACAGCTTGTGCCGGCAGCCGAAGGGACCGTTCTCTAACACAGTCATAGCAGCAGGCTTCCAAAGATCAAGGCCTTTACCCATTATGTTTTAAATCCTTGTTATTTTTGTTTGCTTTGATTTTTAACTAGTTTTTTGTTAATCATTTTTGGAAGCCTCTTCCTTAAAATTGCTCTTCATGCCTGGAACTGACCGTATGACTGCATACACAACTATTATTTTTGTTTTCAAAAATTTGATATGTAAGTATCATATATGCTCCTCCATCTGTTTTGTTTATTCTTTTCTGTTTATAACAATCAAAACCACTAGATAAAAGTTTCCTAGGGACCTTTGCTGATACACTGTTAGCTCAAATCACCATATGACCAGAATCAGAGATAAGCACAGCAGCAAACACTGAGCAGCATCAGAAGGTGTGTTACCAGCCCATGCAAATACAGTAGGGTTGTCATTCCACTCTCTGCCCCCTGCCCCCACTCACCTGGCCATCAGGGGGGAAAGGCACGGGAACAAGCCTCCCAGAGCATGCTCCTGGCATGGCAAGATGACATCACTCCTAGGAGTGACATCATCATGCAGGTCTTGGTAGTGTTCCTGGGCTTTGTACTGGGACAATTCTTGTTTGGGGGGCAAATTGACCCAGCACAAAGCCTGAGAGAACTCCTGGGGCCTGCTCAGTGATGTCATGCCCAGAAATGATATCATGCTGAGCTATGAGTGTACGTTCATGAGGACATCTTCCAGGTGAGTGTCAGTCCCCCTCCAGCCGGAAGGGTAAGGGAACCTGGCAATCCTAAAATACAACTTTGTGCATTTGACTATAAAACTGGTAGTTGAGAGAATGAATTACAAACTTGACCTTCCTGGTGAAAAAAATTCACTGGGCCCTTTATACTGCCTTTAAACTGCCTTTATAAAGCAGTGCTCATCTGTATCATGAAGGTACAAGTAAATGCTCACTTTACTAGCCTGTATGTAGGCTTCCCAGTTGCTCTCCGGTGGAGGGCAATCTCCCGGCATCCAGAAGGGACATCATAGCATTGGCACCAGAAGTATGTGCATGCTTCGTTCATGTGTGAGGATCATTCACCCAGTAAGTACTGCCTCACCCCTCCCGGGAGGGTATAGGAACCTGGCAGCTCGTGTGGCATACTAAAAATGTATACGAAAAATATTGAAACTTAGGATGGGTTGTATTAACATATATTGTTATCACTGCAGAATATGTAAAAATATATTCTGGCCTTCTTAGGCATCATCCCCTAATCTCCAGGAATTTCCCAAGCCAAAGTTGGCCATCCTAATTGATCCACCAGGCTTTGCTTCCAATGCCCCATCTAAATGATAGGTTTTTAAAAATTTTCAAGAGTAACCTAAACTCTCCTAGTTCCTGCAGAGTAGAGGGAATGAGTTGTGATTAGAGATGGGCATGAACCGAAATACGAACCAAAATTAAGCACGAACCAGGCCAGTTCGTGGTTCGTGAACCAGCGATTCATCAGATCCCATTTCTGACGAACCACCACGAACTTTAGGCTGGTTTGTTTGGTTCGTCACTGCAGACAGCCTGTTGTCTAGGAAACAATCAGGGGATGGACTTCCTGCAGACCTTCTGCTGACCCAGAAGTGAACTTCTGCTGGCCTGGAAGTGACCTTCTGCTGACCTGGAAGTAATGATTTCCTAACCTGGATGTGACATTTTCACGAACCAGACAAACCTGTTTATGAAACAGGGGGAGGTTCGTGAAAGTTCATGGTTTGTGGTTCGTGAAATTTGACGAATCACGAACCACATGGTTCAGTTTTTTTCCAGTTTGTGCCCATCTCTAGAAAAGGGAAAATCTAGTTCATATAAA
The DNA here is from genome assembly GCF_028583425.1 of Eublepharis macularius. Taxonomy (NCBI): domain Eukaryota; kingdom Metazoa; phylum Chordata; class Lepidosauria; order Squamata; family Eublepharidae; genus Eublepharis; species Eublepharis macularius. The sequence goes on along the minus strand of NC_072793.1, from coordinate 90,220,731 downwards.
TGCAAGAACAAGGATTAGGCAAGGAAGATGTGCCAGATCTCAGCAAGCGCTAGGATTTATGAAATCAGTGGAGAGAGGCCACCAGGTTAGATACAAAAAATACCTACAATATTTGCCTTAGTTGAATGACTTTGCTTCTTCTCTTTGTGTATAGCAGGAATATTTTTAGGAAGAAATGATGTTCCCTGTGACATTTGCTCTGAATGTGAGGAAATGCTGCAGCATAGTCTTGTATTAAAAATGTCAGTAAACAAACAGAGCAATAAAACTATGCAAGAGAGGATTAGTAACAAAAGGCATTTTTTTCCACAATGAGCAATAACCAAAGTTACTTAAAATAGGCTTCAGGCTTTGGGGAGAGGCCCTGATGCTCCCCTGGCCCTGGCAAAAGAAGTAAATGTAATAGGGAAGAATTTTTCCTCTCTCAAGCCCACCAAAGCAAACAAGCTCTTGAATTTTGTGCTGTCATTAGGCCCAGGAAGATCCTTGCAGGATCACAAAACAAATCAAGCGGTTGAGGGCTTCCGGGCAGCCAGCTAACAAAAATATACTATCAGAGGATGCAGCCCAGCAAGCTCTGTGGCTGTCACAGCAGTAGGTCTCAAATGTGGGCATCCGTTCAAGAGCTTCACTCCCACATCTGGTGAAGCTGTGACAATCAGTGTCTGACCATTTTAGAAATCAGATACTCTGGGTACCAGGAAGTTGATTTGCCTTCCACTTCCTTAACAAAACATGCATTAATATTTAAGCACTGCCTTTATAAAGCAGTGTTCTGTCTTGATCTCGGGCGAAAGTTATGAGCTGGGAAAGTTCACTTGAATGCAGCCAACCATATATACATTTCAAATATTTCTTAAGACTTTTAAAAAAGCTAGCCAATTGAATCCTGCTGGCTTATTATTGCTGTTTGACAGTTTTATATGTATATTAAATCTTGATCCCCCCTTTAAATTATCTCTACCCAAAAAAACAAGAGATGAAACCTATGAAATATTTCCTTATTAAGTAAAATAAAGACATAAATGCTTATAATGTGATTCCTGCTATTGTTTTTTGCATATTTCTTCAATTAGAGCCATATGGCATAAGGTTATCATATTATTTTCATTACTGTGCAGTGTCTTAACTATCAAGGACCTCTTGCCTTTTCTTTTAAAAATAATTCCTTTAAAGAATTTCTGCTGTTTGTTTTTAACAGGGTACCATAAAACTGATAACAACATCTTGAATGTAGTGCAGCAACCTAGTCCAACTACTAAATTGTTCAACAAACAAATAATGTACCTGATTTTTCTTAGTGTTTGCCGTTGTTGAATTATTGTGATTTGAACCTCCTCCCTTTTTAAAACTATGAGCTGACAACAGCAAGAAGAAAGAAGTTATTTAAGGGCCTGACAGCATTCTAAACAAAATAATCTCTTTTCCCCCCAAAAATGAATGTTGTGTTTATGTAAATCTTTATCTGAAGTTCCTTCTAACAGCTGTTCACTGAAATAATAGGCAGAAGCTTAAATTCAGATATTGAGTGAGTCTCGTGGGAAGTTTACCTTCTGCATAGCCTAGGTTTTAAAAAATTTTTTAAATCTTTGTTCTTGGTACAGCCCTCTACAAACATTTGAAATAACACACATAATTTATTGACAAATGTCAAACCAAAGGACACTTGCAGGTAGATTAAACTGGCCCAACACTGGAACAACTCAAATCAAACAAAACACAGATAGCTTATTTATTATGTCTGACCAAAAAAAAATACAACATATGTAACCCCCCACCCCATTCAAGATATCAAAGAAAAACAAACCATTCAGTATAATAAGAAACAAAGATTGTTTTCAGGGATGGTCTTTAATCCGTTTTGGTATCTGATAGACAATTGTTTTGTTTTGCGTTTCAGACAGACAGGCTCATTAAACCTTTGCTGATTCTGGTGGTGAATGGTTTATTTTTTTATTTCAGGCATCTTAAAGGACGTTGTTGTCCTTTTTATGATGACTTGATCCATTTTTTGTGTAACTTCTTTTCTTCAGGTTTTGTTGTGTGGTTGCATTTCTGAGTAATGGGAGATGCTATCTGAACAGTTTATTGTACTTTGTAATGAGTGACCCCCCCCTTCCTATTTTTTAAAGAAACAGAAACAGGTTTTTGGTATATCAAATAGTGCAAAACTGAGAGACAAGAATAAAAAAAATTACAGAACAGCATTTTAAAATGAAAGCTAAGTTACACAACTCTTCTCCTTAGCATACTGTAGTTTTACTTACAATTTATTTTAATGGAAGATGATATGAGTACCCATGTGTAGTCTGAGGTGATAAAGTCCGGATACAGTTTACTACCTCAGTGAGCACCACTGATTCCACAAGTTTGTCTTCTGCATTAAGAACTCTTCAATAACTGTTGTTACATCACCACAGGAGGAAACACTTTTCTCATAGAAGTTTCCATCTTCTACTTAGTATACTTTTTTTTTTGTAGTATGGACATGCCATCCTCCCCAAGACTCCCTTGAAATGAATAGAACTGATGAAAAAGCACATCCCTGTGGCTTGTTTAGTCTTACTAATTTCAATAATCCATGTTCAAAAGACATCCCCAGGAAACTGTGCTTCATTTGACTTCTTTCATTTACAGATCTAGTGATTATTGATGTAGTGATTATAAATGTTTGATCCATCACCAGGATCTGAGCCTCGGTCTGCTGTGGCAGATTCTGGCTATCAGACAACATCCACCTATTTTCTTGCTTATCAAGAAAATCTCTGGACTATCACTTTTTCTTACTACAGGCTTATCTGTGAATGCAATGTAATAAGCGTGGTCTGCTGTTTTCTTGCTGTGGAAGATATTCCTAATATCAGCTAGCAGTTTTATATCATCATTGTATTTGGACTGTCTTTAGCTGGCCAGAGTGCTGGCTTAGTCTTCTTGAACCTCTAGTGCTTTTTAGCTCTGTAGTTCTCCATTTATCTGTATTCTCAATGTCATCTTCAGCTGGCAGTGTTTCTTATTATTAGCTCTAAACTGGCAAAGGCATTTGTACACCCACTACAAGCTCCTATCTGGTAAACAAACTGGCACTGACTGTTAACAATGGGAAGAAATTGATATATACACATATACAATTGATACACACACACACACACACACACACACAAGCACATATGTCTCAACACCTAGAGCTAGCCTAGTAAATAAACAAATAATAATCTGAATGCATCCTATCTATAGCATTTTGCAACTTACATCAAATGCCCTGCACAGCCATTTTTTGTACAGACTAGATATCGGTGGGTGGTCACGAATGAATACTAAAGGAGAAAATGTTCTTGGCAATTAAGATATTTAGCAGTATACTAAACTGTCACCAGGGACTCATGACGTATCTTCAGAAATTGCCATTTTTTTAAATAACAGAAATGAAACTATTGTCCCATTATTGTATATTTCATAATATACCTCTCTTCTGCTTGAAACTGTACTAACTTATTTTACAATATTTTTTAAACCTTAATATTTTGAATTTTTCTTTAGCATGTTAGATAACTTGGCTGTCCATGCAGAGAACCAAACAGGCTAACTGAGGATCAGCAGGGAGACTTCCTGTCTTGTAGAAACCTAACCCCACACAAATCATTAAAAAGCGACTGAAGCAAGTTTCCCCATCATAGTCAGCCAGAGCTGCTGTGCACACTGATACACAACTTGTCAGTTAAAATAATCACAGTCAGAGGACTGACATACAGTTTGTTTGTGTCCAAAAGTATGAACATGATTAAACATGGGAAAAAAAGTTTTTCATGCGCTATCACATATAGTTTTGCTGCCACTGCACTGTCTTTTGACCACCACATCCATGGCAGTCTTTTCATCTGCTGTTGCCAGTTATTAAAAACAAAGCAAAAAAAAAAAACTTCACATTTTGTGATTTACTAGTTAGGTGTCTTGATAGGGTAGCATCATTTCATGCTTGTAAAGGGCCACCAGACTATTCCAGATATGGAAAAATGATTGCATGTCATTTCAAAGAAATAGAAGCAATATCCTTTCAAAATATATGTGATAATAAATTGAAACATAAAATTGGTGGGATCTGAGATTGTAGAATTTGCTTATTTTAGTTGCAGAAATGACTGGAGCACAACTAGGGTGGCCAGGACTCCAAACTGGGGGATGAGGGGGTGTCTTGGAGGGTGCACTTGGGGAGGTACTCACTGTGTGTGTGTTCAAAGCGTGAGCGAACTCTGGACCCTTTGTTGTTGTGCCAGGAATGATATTCCCTACACCTTTTCCCTCTTGCCGGCCAGGTAAGAGGCAATTGGGGAGGGCAGAAGCTGGGAGTGGGGATTCCCAGTTCCCACCAAGGGACTGGGCACTCTAAGCACAACAAAACAAACAACAGCTTTTTTATTTTTGTTTTTGCAGAGGTAGAATAGTTTTTCACCTTTGGGGATAAACAGAGGGAATTGTAAAAAAATATATACTTTAATTTCCCTCGTATCAGTTGTATGGCAGAGTCAAAGCTAGCTTGAGTCAAACAATGGGAATAATTTGATAATGCATGAAGAAGACTCTCGCCCACAATGTCTGCAGCCTGCACACCATCAACCACTGCTTTTCAGTTTCCGGACATCTCTTTTTTAAAGAATGACAGTCATTGTCAGAGAACTCCCAGCTCATCTGATGTGCTGTCTATCAACCACAAATCCACAGAGCTGCAAAGAGGTACAGTGTATGAGAATTTGCAGCACATTCCTAGCATGAATTTCTTATACAGTGTGGACCCAAACACTATGTTGGTTGACCCAGGTTTAGATAGCTGAGAACTTGGAATTTCTTAGATATGTTAAAACGCACCAATAACTCCTAATAATGAACATTGTGCTATTATTGCTGTACATGGTAGAAGAAAGGCTGAAAAGCACTTTAAATGGCATGTGAGAATTTTACGTAACTATTATTGCATATTTCTGTAACCCCCAGTCACTAGAGATGTTATTGATACATCCTTTGGTAATGTACTAGTCATCTTGTTGGTAGCCTTATAAGAGTAAAATGTCACCAGTATATTGCTACACATCTTGATGCTTTGAGAGAGGGTAGAGAACAGAAATGTAAATACCTTTGAATGCATTCATTTCTCAACTGTTTGTCTGCAAAGATGGGATGTGAGTCTGTTCTGAACTTGTACAATTATAACAAGTCTATTGTACATATTATGTTTTTATTTATAGACAACCTTTCTCACTGATACCCAAGGCAGATTACACAGTGCAAGTGAAATACAATATAATCAAACAGCTATGATATTCACCGAGCAAAGTATATTTTTGAGTATAAATGATATAGCCTTGATCTGATAGCTGAATAACTATTCAGATGTTTCCATTTCCTGGTCCAGTTATTTTTTTCTGTGCAGAACTTTTTTGTTAATACAGAGCTAGTAACTTTCAGTTCAGAGGAAATACGCCAGAGTAACTGGTTTCAAGGGACAATGGTGACTCCAAACTGTAGGAGCAGGTACATTATCTTTGATGGTGTCATGCTTATATGGTCACTCAGATATCAATTTCTGGTCAGATAGCAAGATCCAGGCTAGTAACATAATTTCTACTTTTTAAAACATTAATTGGTGTGACTGTTTAGTTTTTTTTTTAAAGAAACCCCTCCAAAAGCTTTTTCTTGTTGTATTATTTAGCTCTAAAGTAGAAATGTTTCCTCTTAGAACTCTTAATCCTTTTTGGTTTTTATATTCCTTCAGGTGCCAGACCAGTAGCCATTAGGCCATTCAAGAGTAAAAATGCAATTTAACAGATGCTCTTTCAGCCTTTCCTGTCTTAAAGGTGATGGTGGTAAATTCCTTGCTATTCCTGAAGTATCACTCTGACTGATTTTTAGTCATACAGAAGGGACCTGTATGTATAAAAAGTTACTTTCATCAGCATCTAGGGAGTATTTGTGAAAACATAACGCTGTGTTTTGTAAGACAGCCTAAAATGCCTATTTACATATAAATACCCATCCCTCAGAATTGCATAACCACAGCCACAGGTTCCTAAAATAATTTTGTGCTGGAGATTTATTCTCTGGATATATTTGTTATATGTCTTTATGCCTGCGTATACACCATTAATCCTTTTCTACTGTGTGTGTTTTGGTGATTTACTTGTTTTTGGGAATAGGACAATATTTCGTTATTTAAATATGAATGTTGTGATAAGAGAGGAGGAATGGGGGTATACAGGGCTCATTTTGAGGGGGAACACGCAGGAACACAGTTCCGGTAGTTCTCCAAAGAGGTCACATGTCAGGTGGCCCTGTCCACTTGATTTTTGGCCATTTTGGGCCCGTTTTGGCCTGGACTGGGCCCAAAATGGCCAGGATTGGACCCAAAACAGCCAGGATTGGTCCCAAAATGGCCAGGACCAGGCCTCTTACAGGTGGTGGATCACTCTCCCTCTCAGCAGTGGCCCAATTCTGACCATTTTGGGCCCCCTTTCAGCCATTTTCAGTCCCTTTTGCCATTTTGGGCCCAATTTCGAACCTGAATGGCCAGGATTGGGTCCAAAACAGCTAGGATAGGTAAGGTCAGGGGATGTGGCATATGCCAATCAGTTATGCTAATGACACACTCCCAGTGATGTCAAGGGGCATGGCATATGCTAATGAGTTGTGCTAATGAGTTCCTGCAGCTCTTTTTCTGCAAAATGACCCCTGGGGGTATACTGATATACTGGGGTTTTTTTCTGGGAAAAGAGGTGGTGGAACTCTCAAGAGGGAAATGAGGAAAAAACACACGGGATTCTTTGAAATCATATTATTTTCAAGCACTATTGCCGAGTATTTTCAAGAGGTGCTGGAACTCCATTCCCTCTGAAAAAAAGCCCTGCATATATACCTGCTATCTTACTTGTAAAATATACCCCTTTGACAAACCTAGTAGCTCCTACTGAAGTGTTTTCTTTCCAAGGAACTTCCTCTTTTCCAGAAGGGCCATTAATTCCAAGTTATTTAATCCATTTTCTACTCATCCCTTCTGAGATTGTAGCACTCTGTTTTGCCAGAGATCATTCTCCTTATTCTGGTTCTAGTAGACCACAAAACCTAGTTTCTAGAGGAATGCCCTTTTAGTTAAACTTGATTAGATCTTACTTAGCCCTTAGTAGTTGCCTTTATAATTGTTTGAATTTTTTAGTTTGGAAAATTAACATTTTCTTTTCAATTAAGTGCTCAAAGTGGTTCACAACAATTTCCTCAGATAAAAACCCAATACAAAACATACAATAAAATCACATTAAAACAACAGCATAGTATAAATACTTAAAACTGCTCTAGTCCCAACCAGGGGTCATTTCGTAGAAAAAGAACTCCAAGAACTCATTAGCATAACTCATTAGCATATGCCACACTCCTTGATTGGGCCAAAATAGCCAGGATTTGGCTGCTGCCAGAGAGGGGAGTGTTCTCCCACCTGGCAGTGGCCCAATCCTGGCCGTTTTGCCCCCAATCCAGGCCAAAACAGGCCCCAAATTGCTCAAAATGGCCATTTTGGGCAAGTTTTGGCCTGGATCAAGCACAAAATGGCCCGAATTGGGTTAGTACCAGGCAGGGGAGGGGTCCTCTGCCAGGCACCAACCCAATCCTGGTGGTTTTGATCCTGAACCCGGCCGAAAAGGGCCCCAAATTGCCAAAAATAGCAATTTGGGCCCCGTTTGGGCCCAGATCATGGCTGAAACAGCCTGGACCAGATCAGTGCTGGGCAGGGGAGGGTTCCCCCACCCGGCACCAACCAGATCCAAGCAGTTTTGGCCCTGATCCTGGCAGAAAATGGCCCAAAGGGTCAAAAGTGGCCATTTTGGGCATTTTGGGCCAGGATTGGGGCCGAAAAGGACCTGATCATGTTGGAGCTAAGTGGGGGAACCCTCCCCTGCCAAGTACTGACCTGGTCCAGGCTGTTTTGGCCCAGGTCCTGGCCCAAAAGGGCCCCAGTGTGCCCAAAACGGCCATTTTGGGTCCATTTGGGCCCAAATCAGGGCCTAAAAGGCAGGGACCAGGTTGGTGCTGGGCCGGGCAGGCTTCCTCTGCTCAGCTCCAACCCAATCTGCACCCCTTTGACCCCAATCTGGGCAACAACCCAATCCGGGCCGTTTTGGCCCCAATCCAGGTCGAAATAGGCCACAAATGGCCCAAAATGGCAATTTTGACCCGTTTTGGACAGGATTGGGGCCAAAACAGCTGGAACTGGGTCGGTGCCAGGTGGAGGAGGCTCTCCCTGCCCAGCACTGACACGATTCCGGCCATTTCGGCCCCGAACTGGGCCATTTCAGCCCCGATCTGGGCCATTTCAGCCCTTATCCAGGCCAAAACGGGTCCAAAATGGCTGAAAATGGCCCTTTTTGGCCTGTTGTGGCCTAGATCAAGGCCAAAACGGCCGGGATCAGGTCAGCACTAGGTGGCCCAGCACCAACCCGATCCCAGCCATTTCAGTCCCGATAGTTGCTGTTTTGGCCCCAATCAAGGCCTAAACGGCCCAAAATGTTTTAAAGTCAGCTGGGCGGGGCCACCTGACTTGGGTGAAGTACTGGTGTTGCAGCTTCAAGAGTCGTGCAGGAATGAGACCAACAAGGATTCAGGAAAGGAAGCGTGCTTTATTAGCCGGCTAAGGCTCAGCGTGACTTCTGCCACTCAGCGAAACTGAGCCCCCTAACACAAACAGCAACTTGCTTAAATACATTCTTGTCAGGCAGAACACACAACTAAATCACATGCCATAGTTACAGACTTGTCATTGGTTAACTAACATCATGCTACATAACTTTGATACATGTATGAGCCTCAAACTGGCTCCCTCTGGTAATTTTCCACTCTCTTTAGGCTGCGGCCTACTTCACTGGAAGTGTGTTCCGGTGCATTCCCCCTGGAATTGAGCCCTGGTCCAAACTTCAGACTATAAAACCCTGCAGATAACAAAATTGCAAACATAATCTACAGCAATCAGTTCTGCCTCACATTAAAATATTTAATGCGAAAAGTACACAGAAATAGTTCTGCTTTGCAGAGTTTTCAAAACACCAACAGGTCCCATCAGACATGAGTGCCTTCTGACAGTGCATTACAAAGGGAGGGCACCACAATCATAAAGGACCTCTTCCTGGTGAAGAAAGTTGTGCCAGCCTGGGACCAAACCACCAGCAAGCCCTGCGAAGATGAGCAAGTGGAGGGGGGCGGTTATAGTGAGAGAGGCAAGCCCAAAGGTATGAGGGTCCCAGACTGTGAAAGACTTAAAGGTGAGAACAACAGCTTAAATTGGATTTGGAGACTAATTAGTAGCCAGTGCAGGTTTTTCAAAATCAGTGTTATATGAGCTGACAATGTTAACTTGGCCAGCAACCTAGCAGTGGCATTCTGCACTACATTTAGTCTCTGGAGCATCTTCAAGGGTTTCCCTACATAGAGTGAGTTGCAGTAGCACTCCATTAGCACACCCTGTTGTAGTACGGAATGCCCTCCTTTCTAGTGAGTAGAATCACGGGTCTTCCCCCAGGCACATTTGCTAAGAAATACCATTGGGAGTTTTCATATGCATGTACAGAATTTCAGCCTCCACCTCCTAATCAATGATGTTTTTGAGCATTTTTGGTATTGCCTGTTTATTGTATTTTATTTAAAATTAAATGCATCTTATTTAAATTTTATTTTGCCCTACGTAGGCACTCACAATAGTAAACATCTCAAAATTTTCAGAAACTGAATCCTAAATGTTTTTACTTGGAAGTTTTGGAAGATATTGCGGCTCTCCCAGCATCAGCATAGCTGCTTGAGCTGGGAGCCGTTTGTTGCAACCCCGCCTGGAGGAAAGGAGACAGGCTCCCTTCCCGGGCATCCGGGGCTTTGGCCAGGGGCGGAGCCACGAGCCTTTTGCAGGTGGTTCCGCTTTCCCCCGGCCGCAGTTGCAAAATGCGCTTCGCCCACCCACCTCTCCCTGTTTTTAGTGCAGAATTAGCCAGCTGCTGTGGCAGAGCCAGGTAGGAATATTTTTACCCTTTTTTCCCTGATTGGCTATGGGGAAATGGCTTTTTTCACCTACTTTGCACTAACGGCAGGGTTGAGGCGTTTGAGTGGTGGTGCTGTTTGGTTATGTCACTGGCAGGAGAGTTTTGGGAATAGGGTGCAGGCCGGTGAACACCCAGTGGTGCTTCCCCATGGGTGGGGAACAGGGTCTGCCATTAGTGCGGTATGCTGGTGGCAGCTGCCATAGCACAGGCAGGTGCCTGCGGGGATCCCCAGGCACAAGGCCTTTCCTCATGCTGTACGGCTGGGGCGTTAGGTGCTTGATGGGGGGATCCCTTGCCTGGCTGGCTGGGTTGCAGCCATTCAAGGGATGGCCTACACCCGGGGCTTTGGGGCTCACCCAGGCAGGTCAAGGCGGAGGTCCGGAGCTGACCCCGTGGCTTGACCTGTACCGCTTAGTTGGCCCTTGCTGTGGTTTATGTTAATGGTCATTTTAATAAATGGCCCTTTAATTCCAAGCCTGTGTCTGTCTCTTCATTCCGGCTAGGGTTGCAATCAGGGTCTACACCTTAGAACAGTATCCAGCAATGATATTCTTTCATTAGCTTGCTTTGAATCTGTGAAAAAAGGCCTGTTTTTAAACTAATGAAATGAATGACAAGTCCCCCCACCTCCATAAAGGATCATACTGTAATTGAAAAAAAAGAGGATCATTTATGAAAATAGAATTGCATAGACAATTTGGCTAACAGAGAATTTTCATTTGGGAAAATTTTCTCTGCATTGCTCCATTACTAATAACATTCAGTACAGTCCAGTAATTTTTCTTACAAGGTATTCAATCCACAAAGGACCTTGTGCAGTGACTCTGCTTTCAGAGATACGTACAGCTTTATGTATTTTTAAAGAGATGGTTTCCCTATTATAAGCCTCATTTATGCAGAGCATTAAAAGATCTTCCAGTATGGGCTTTATTTGTTCTCTAGATGTGGATTATCTCAGAGTAGCCACTTTTACTGGACCGTGATTTGGTGATTATTGTACTTGACGTTTTTCTCAGTGGGAGGAGGGAAAGGAGGGACTTCCTTTGAGTGTATTCTGCTGTGGCAATCATACCCACTATATGCAGCATCTTTACTGATACCCCTTTGGAGGTTAATCTATTGTAAAATTAGATTGTAAAAATGGACACAGTTCCTCCATTTACATACCAGTGCTTAAAGGGCTTATGAAATGAGTCAATGCTGAAGTAGCAGCACAATTCATTGGTAAGTGATATGTAAACCATGCAAATGAGCATGGATCCTTTCTTCTGGATCCTTTCTCCTTTCAATTTATCTTTAAGGGGTTGCTACCCTAGCAATTTGATTGCTTTAAGAACATAGATTGTCTTCTCTTGATGGTGAAACTGCTTTAATCCCCTTCTCCAAAGGTCAACTAATCTCTAGCCTTAAGTGCAATAGATGCAAATACACTTCTCTTGCAATGGCCCTTCTAATTTAATTCCCTTCTAAGCTTTCATGTATAAACCTAGTAATGGATCCAGTTTGGAAGGGGTCAAAAGGTTTCTGTTCCCGTAAAATTTAAATTGACATCATATACTGATAATGGTATGCGCTGCTTTACTATAAACATTGCTGCCGCTCTTTTGGCATATCATTTTGTATAGTAATAGAATAACAGCTACATACGAACAAAGGTGCTGCTTTGTTATAACTTATATCACATCTCTGACTTTCCTGTAAAAATACAGCTCTGCAACACAGAAGGTACAGGAGACAAGAAACAATTGATTCTGTTCATGCATGTACAATTATCTTCAAATAAACTAAGCAATATGTATTCCAGCTGTATCTACGTGATAGCTCTAGGACTTAGTTTCACCAGGTACTGTCATGTACAGAATTTATACCTAATAATAGGTTCCCTCTGTTTTCTGTACTAACTTAATTTTATTTACAAACTTTAGGTGGCATAAGACGATGCGAGTTGCTTGAGAAAGGGATTCTACATCCCTGCTAATCTGTGCTGCGTTTTCAAATTATAATCTTTTAAATATTTTTGAAGTAAAACATACAGCAATCCTAAAAATGGATATATCTAAATGAAATAAATGTGTATCCTGGATGACACCGAATGCTTATTTGGAATTAGATGTTTCAAAAAAAATTATTTGGCAGGGTGGGATGCCTTCTGACAGCTCATGCTTTTGTCTGTTTGGCTTGCTCTTTACTACATTATGAATGCTTCGTTCACTGAACTTAAACATGTGCGAACCTATTTTCTTCACTCAAGTGTCAAAAGGCACACAGCTGTAAGCGTAAATACTACTTGCAAATATAAAAACCTTTACAGGTGACTGACACACGATTATATATATGTTCAAGAATTAAGATGAGTCTGTTTCAGTATATCACAGTTCTGTTTTTCTTCAATCTCCAAACAATATTCTGTCCTTATAAAGTAAGGGAAATTATCTTTTCCCATTGCTTCTCGATGAGGAAATGGCAATCCTATTGTGGAATTCTGCCTCCTATAGCATAATAATATCAATAAGCATTTATATAGCACTTTGTAAAGGGTTAACTTGTTTCACTTGTATTATTTCAGCAAAATATGGTGGCCTATATAGAGGAAGCTTTATTGCTAAACTCAAAAGAAAGTTGGTGTTATCACCTAGGGACGTTTTAACCAGCCTGGCCTGATCAACGCGCTGTTCTTGTGGATTATTTCTTCCTGCACAAAGGGAACTCTGGCTCTGTGTCAGAGCTTGGGCCTGACAGAATCCAGAACATGCAACTATACTAATTTATTATTTAAGGAAGTGGGGAGCCAGTGGCTCACTAGACAAGCTATAGTGACACAGAGGAGCAGGCCTGGATTGTGTTGGATGGCACTTTTCCCTCTTTGAAGCACAGGACTGATTTCTATTACTTTGCGACATTCAGAAAGTGTCAGGCTGGCTCTTTTTATGAGAGCAGAAGTGGAGATTATCACTGATCAACACACTTTTTAAAATATATACAAAGGTATTAGTTATTAAGTCATATGCAATTTATCTTTTAAAAGCACTGCTAAACTTTTCCAGGAATTAAAAAGGAAGAAGGCACCATGACATCCGTTTATGATTACAGCCATTTGGGTGTTCAGAAATCTTTGCAATTTCACAGAATAGTATCAGTGTTTTAGGAACCAAAGTCACAAACTAGGCCCTATTTATTTCATAAATTCCTAAATAGTATAACTAGCCAATCTCTATCAATGGAAACTTGCAGCCAAGGGAAGGGTGATTTTGTCTTCTGCATCTTTAATGTTTTAATATTACTCTCTCTTCATGGTGTTGAATTTTTCCCAGTAACCACCACAAGAACTTGAATTTTTTTTTTAAAAAAAACCCCTGTCAAATCTGCACATGAAAAAACTTATAAAAACAAAAGAAGAAAAAAGGCAACATTAATTAAACAGTAGCAGTTGCCTGAATCTAAAAGTCTGTGCTGGGAGCTCCCACGTATTCAGCAAGCCTTCAAAAAGATTCCTTCTCACCACAACCCTTGTTCCCCCTGACATGATGGTGCTGAAATTTTGGAGAGCCTCTGTAAAAGGTTATCAATCTTAAGGTAGAGCCTAATTTTCTTCTGGAATTACACAATCTTCAGACTACAGAGATCTCCTGGAGGAAATGGCAACTTTGGGCAGACTCTACAACTTCACATCCCTGCTGAACACCCATTCGCTGCCAAAGTTCACCCACCTGAGACAGCACCCCCAAATCTTCTGGAATTTCCTCAAGCTAGAGTTGACAACTATACCTGTGTGGTGGCCTTCTGTGTAATTTGAGTGAATGGGGCAAGTGTCAATGCAGGTGGTGTTGTATCCTAGCCTATACCATCACAGTCCCCCAGATATAAGTAAACCTTGTCTGGAGTCTGAGGCTCATCCCTTGGACTTACCAAGAAGCGGGGGTGGGAGAGAGTTGGAGGACCACTACCCAGCCACCCCAACGGACACCCTGGGCCAGCACGTACCAACAATAGAGAGGGAGAAAGAGGCAACCCAGCCACAGGAAAGTGGAGCAGCTCCCAAGCCCCAGAGGATCAGAAGGAGCAGGTGGCAGCCAGCCAGCCCCACCCACCAGCGGGAGACTAAGAGCTCTGACAGGAGAAGTAAGGACAATCAGGAGGGGGCCAGGGCAGAGGGAGAAGGCACAAGAAATAGGGACAGCCAGCCATCAGCCAGCCAGACAGCTACCTTACTGGCAGGACAGCAGAAGCAGCACAGGACCACGTCCCAAGCTGCAAACAGGGAGGAAGAGAGTAATAGAGACCAGCTGAGGCTGCTGGAAGCTCAGAGCAGAGGAAGCTTGGCAGCCAGCCAAGAGAGCATAGCTGTAGCTGTCCAACGCAGCCAAAGTAGCTACCCTGGGTGCATCTGCTTGAGGCAGCGAAGGCCAATGCTAGGAGGCAAAAGAGGGGTGTGGCCTGGCAGGTGGAACCTGGAATGAGGGACAGGATATAAGGGAAGTCCACCCTCAGAGCATGGTGGGTTGTGTAGGAGTATGATGGAGTGGTGGGAAGAGGAAGAGGAAGAGGATGAGGAGGAGTAAGACCGACAGCTGGGTAGGGACAGCTGTCATGCAAGGCAGCTGAGACAATGTCAGGTTGAAAGGACCTGCGAGTGGACTGAGAGGGTGTAAGGGTGAGGTATACCCCCCTCCTTCCACAGAGTGGGCTCCCGCAGATTCCCTGAAGGTCCTTTAAGGCTGAAGTCAAGCAGGCTGGAGTCTCACCGGGCGACGTCCAAGGCAGAATCTGACAAACCTGTCTAAAGCAGCACGTCAGGTAGGAAGGGAGACAAATACCTTCTTAACTACCTTAAAATCCTTTAATGCTTAAAATATTTTTAATATTTGAATGGAGGTTTCATTTTTTTCTGGCTAGAATTTCAAAGACAAAGCACTATTTTGTACAGTGTTCCTCTCTATCTGACTTTCTAAATGATTCTGAAAGTACATTATAGATCCATCTTGCTGCGTCCTCCCCAAACATAGGCAATGAATCTACAGGGCAGATAAGAATGAAATATGAGTGATTTTCTCAAAGTCTTGATCAGTTGTTAAGGAACAGTGACATTCATGGACTGGGTTGATGAACTTTGCACAAGTGTTATACCTGCGTTTTTATTTTATTTTTGTTTGGTGTTGTTTTTTATTGCTACTGAAAACCACCTTGAGGCTTTGATGTAGTAAAGTGGAACAAAAGTGGGACAAAATACACAGTAATAAATGTTAGACTATGTCATTGTTCAGACATCATGCCAGCCCATGTCTTCAGCCGTGTTTGTTCTTGCTTCTGCTTCTGTATACTAAATACATGAGTAGATACATCAAATCCTGAATTCTTGCTGTCCGAGAATTCTGGGTTTTGAGGGTTAAATAACTTCACTGATCTGTGAGCACAAAAAGCAAGACACTCAATAGCTGATCTGTCAACCTATGTACACAAGAAAATGTAAAAGATTCCAGCTACCTGTAGCTTTAGCAAGGCTGTTGCTGTCTGCTGTCTTGTCCTCCTCACCCTTGGCTGCAATTGATGCTGCTAACTTTTCATCAAAGTTTTGACTAGGTTAAGATTGCAGGGTCATTTCTTTTTATTACCTCTTTTGGAAGGAATGGCTGCTAAGTTTAAAAAGCATGGCTTTCATTAGATTTCCTACCACTAAAAACCTCTTCTGAATCCCTGAAACATGCCCCCATCAACCTGGAATCCTTGTCATAGGTTTGAAATCCTTTCCCTACAATGCTAAGAATTAAGAAACCGCAAAGACTGACCTGTTTTGTAGGAGGATTGCTGTTACACAGCAGTGCTGTCATTTTAACCAGGAAACCATCCATCATTTGCCTGCTAGTCCTCAATAATCACCTTCTATTACAGTCAGATTGAATCTTCAATTGCTGGCGTTATGCCAAGTTTCCTATGGTTCTCGATTTCCTGTACTTTACAGAGGTATTCAAAATAATTTACCGTTCATTCAAGAGCTATATTCCTCCTGGAAAATATTGTTATCATTACCTGTTGATGCCTAAAAGTTTGGGAAAGCTAGAGGTTTGCTCTTTCCCTCTTGTTTCTTTCCTTTGAATTTTCTGTTGCAATACTGGTTTGCATTTTTCACTTGATACATTTATGCAATGCTAAAACAGAAATATGCTGGGCAATGATCCTTTCCTTAACAATATAAGCAATGACCTGATTATAAAGAGTACATCAAGCAGAAAGGGTAAAGGTGCCAGTGCAGGCAATAATCGAGCCCAATAGTGAAAATAGGAAGCAGTAAGAAACATTTTGGAGGCTGGGCTTTGCATCATATTTATTAGTGGAGCAGAGACTAAGTGGAATTACCACTATGTCTTTGTTATTGTACACTGGGCCAAAGAAGGCTACTCATACTTTTTGATAAAGTATCTTATTGATAACTTTCAGAAATTTCACTGTAGAGACTTTAAAAAAAAGATCTGTCTACTGCTTGTTTAACTTCTTTTTTGCCCCTCTTTTCTTCCCAGTGGGGACACAAAGCAGCTTACATTGTTTTTTCTCCATTTTTAATCTGACAACAATCTTTGAATCAGATTAGGCTGTGAGCTTGTGACATGCGAAGGGTCACCCAGCCTGCTTCCATGGCACAATGGAGCTTCAAATCTGGGTTCTAAGATCCTAATTGAAACAATCAACCACTATATCATGCTAGTTCTTATGGTTTTCAGTCATGTTTTCAGTAGGTTACATGTATTTCTAAATGTAAATTAACTTTAAATGGAGCGCACTGTGATACTAAATAATGTTTATCATTGCCTTTCATCTCAGTAATAGGTGTGTGCACCAAGAAAAATTATGTTATAATATTAGATCCAGGCAGGTCGGGTGTTTACCAGTTATGCTCAGATCTGTGTGCTTATTTAGATTCTTGAGTTCAAGACAATTATTTTCAATGGGCAATGTATATGAAGGTCTGTGGCAACTGTTTATAAAGATAATAGCACCACATTTGCACTGTGGCAACTGTTTATAAAGATAATAGCACCAGATTTGCACAACTCTTCCTCTAATCTAAAGACCCCCAAGTTTCAAGCAGATTAAACAAAGGGGGTCATTTTTACAGCCCCCTGAAGTACATCTTTCTCTCTGCAGCCACTCTTCTCTCTACTGATTCCTAAAATGGCCATCAACTGACAGCCTAGTAGGAGAGCTCCAGCCAACCACCAGCATAAAAAAACCCTGTTGCATTCATTTAATGTTCCTACTTTTACGGTGGCTGACCGACAGTATTTTCTTTTTTTACCTTCCTGTTGTAAATTTTGCATTTGCCGTACTTCTTTGTTCTCATCTGTTGTTTGTTTTCTTCCATAAAGTGAGGGTGGCTCCTGTTTCAGAATCCACCCCCTGGTCAGTCTTCAATTATTCCCTATGGGGGACATTGTGGGGGGTGGGGTGGGGGGAGCAGCTTGTGGTTTTCCAACTAAATGACACCAAAATTGTAGAGGAATAAGGATTGCCTGTTTTGTAAATAAGTCCCAAATTTTAAGGAAATTGGACCACGGGTTCCAACTCTATGAACCCCTGAACAAGGTATACCCAGGCTTTCAGAAGGATCAAAGGACTCAGCAACCCTTTGCAGCTTACTTGCAAGGATCTTTTGGAAGGATCTGATTGGAAGGGAGAAATGCCATTGCCCAGGAACTCAGTAGAATCAAAGAAAAACACGTAACATGCTGAATTGCTGGAACTTGAAAAAAAAGCATGGATTCTTCAGAGGAGAGGGTTTTGTAATTCCCAGGGATCTTGGATTTGTGTTATCATTCTGGAAAATCAAGGTAATGACCCAAACCAGCAATTTATGTATATATTTTTAACTCAGGAATTTTGTTATGCACATCCCTTACTCAATAATAGATCACAAGTCACTCTTGAAATCCCATTGTTTGGTCTTTAAGACAAACCCAAAATTCAGGTGCATATGATTGGACTGCAGTATTAAATAATCAGAAAAAGACACTCTGCACATGCTCACAAACATGTTCCAGGTTGGAGACTTAGGTACAAAAAAAAAAAGTTCTGGGGCTGAGCTCTGCCTCAAGTAAATCCAGAGCTTTTTTTCAGCTGGAACGCAGTGGAACGGAGTTCTGGAACCTCTTGAAAATGGTTACATGACTGGTGGCCCCGCCCCCGATCTCCAGACAGAGGGGAGTTTAGATTGCCTTCCGTGCCGCCAGTGGCGCTGAGGGCAATCCAAACACCCCTCTGTCTGGAGATCAGGGGCAGGGCCACCAGCCATGTGACCATTTTCTCCAAGGGCAACCCACTGAGTTCCACCACCTCTTTTCCCAGAAAAAAGCCCTGAGTAAATCTATCTGCAGATGCATTCACACACTGAAGCATATTTAGCATGACTAAATGCTGACTCGGAAGTGACATTTTCACAAACCAAAACAAACCAATTTGTGAACTGGGGCAGGTTCGTAAAAGTTCGTGGTTCATGAAACATGAAACATATCCATCTCTAATTAGTAGGATTTAGCCCATTCTAGATTTGTTTATAATTCATAATGGAGGTGGGAGACTGGAATGGCAGGAGGTCTGTTTAGAATAGGGTTGCCTACTCTGAGTTGAGGAATTTATGGAGATTTGGGGGGGATTGTGGAGCCTAGAGAGTGTGGGGTTTGTGGAGGGTACTCTGCAGAATATAATGCCAAAGTATCCCCCCTCCAAAGCTGCCATTTCCTCCAGGTTCAGATCAGATCTATGTAAGCTGGAGATCACTTGTAATTCCAGGAGATCCCCAAATCCCACCTGAAGGATGGCTACCCAAATTTAGCAGTATGCATGAAGTCAAATATAAAAATCATTCAAACTCTTTGATATTCATAAAGTTAAAAATGGTATTCGCAGCAGGTCTTTTTTGCAAAATAATTATACAAACCTATTTTATTCTGGATTCTTATTGGAGCAGGAAGCATATGCAGCCCGTGGCAAATTATTTTATGTACATTATGGAAAATGGTTAAAATCCTGAACATTTTGTTTTTCATCTTGAAAAATAAGTTTCCTCATTGCTTCAGAGATTGATTAGTTGATCAAAAACGGTGCAAGTTCAAGACTAATTAAGAACATAAAAAACATTTTTTTTGGAGCTGAAGCACATTTTGGAAGGTAAATATGTTAAATTAAAATATCAGTACACAAACTTCCCTGTGACTGTTAATTGGGGGGTTACTGTCTTCCCACTGGGGGCAGGCTATCTCCAGCTCCCAGCTTCTATTGCCTGCTGCTGCTCAGCTGGCAATGGGAGGAAATGCCAGGGAGAAGTGGGGAGGCACAGTGATTTAGCTTCCAGGATGACCCAGAAGTGACATCATTATGGTATGTGATGCTCCAACTGGAACTTCCCATCTGCCACTGGTTGCTAGGCTGTGCAACCCTATCATTAATTGTTGTCCTGGATCACAAAAGCAGCACGCAGGAATTCTTCATTATATCTGCCTCTCTAGCTTCTAGTTGATTTGCAATACCCATAAGAGTAAATATATTGTCTTTACTTCAGTCATCATCTTGGGGAAAAATCCTAATATTTTGCGTTCTCAAACTGCAGCTTTCTTTTCTTTAATAACTATTACGAAAGAAAAGGGTGTGTTTGTTTTGCTTTCAATCTGCCATCCAATTTTTTCCTCTCAGCAGTAAAAATGGTATAGTGAGTTTGAGAGGGAGTGGGTGCACCATTGTGCATACTTCGTATCCAGCAGAAGAAAAGAGGAAATATTTCACCCTGGCTTGAAAAAGGGTGGGGATTTGTTTCTTTTTATATTTATCCAGGAAAAGCTGACAATCGTCCCACATTAATGAACAACACCATCAATCACTGCACTGACAATGAGCGGAAAAGCGAGGTATATGTCAGACTGACGACATATTGCTTTTTTCAGCTAGGGCATGGCTGTTTATAGCACTTTTTTTTTTGCTGGCAAAAGGCTTACTACATGGGGATGGAACTACAAAGAAGACTCTGTAATAAATCTGCTAGAAATATGTTTTGTTGCTTCAGAACTTTTAGCACTCATTTGTTTTCAAAGCTCTTGAAGTTGTAAAATAAAATTTCCCCTCCTTTTCTGAGTGGAAAACAAATGCTAAAAGATGGAGGAATCTCACTGGTACGGTTGCCAGCTCTGAGTTGTGAAATTTCTGAATATTTGGGGGAAGAGCCTGGAGAGTGCAGGGTTTGGGGAGTGGAGGGACCTCGCCAGGGTATAATGTCATACACCTCTCCCAAGCAACTATTTTGTGATCTCTGTAGTCTGGAGATCCATCTCCAGGCCCCACCTGTAGATGGGCAACCCTATTTTTTGGCTTTTGAGTTTTCAAGCATATCTTGTTTTTTTATGTAGATTCATATCCTGCTTTCTGACTACCAACATGCTGTGTCTTACGACAATGAAAGATTGTGCAAGGTTGTTGTTAAGAAAGAGCAAGAAGTGCATCTGTTAATTGTCCAGACCAGGGAGAAAGTTTTAGCTAAGCCCCCTCCACGAAGTGTTTGTTTATTATACAGAATATATTTTTTAAAGTAAGGAAGCATTCAAAGATATAAACTCTTCCTGTTGCATATCAAAGAAGTGGATTATACCACATTGCATAAACCACATGATTTGTTTTGTGTAATGAACTGAATAGTTAGAATATTATTCACAATAAGGTATGTCCAGAACGTCTTTGGGTTGTAACTAATATTTTGAACACAGGGAATGAGAAGGACACATCAAACAAGAAACTAATTCTATTGATGAGAAACTCAGTGTTGGTCAAGTTTGTATAGATATATTGCCTTAACTTTGATCACTCTTATGACAGTAAAATACTAGAAATGGTACATGTAGGCTTGATAGCTTATCAGGTAGAGGACAACTTAATTGATATTTTGTCCCAGAGCAAAGGGAACTGAGTCCATTTTATGGTATGACAGTTTTGTTTCAGTGCAATGGAAGTCAGGTTGCTTCTTCATTCCTTTTCCCTCTCTCCTTTCTTCTTACAGTGATACATGCAAGGAACATACCTTCTAGCTTTTCTCAGTGGCATGTCTTTTGGTTTCCTGAAATTTATTCAGCATACAGATACAGACTGTCCGACCTGGCAGCTAGCTTGTCAGATGTAACCTCCTGATGACAGTGTGCAAGGCTGGAAAAAAGATCCTACATGCAAGTTCGATGATTCTTGGCCTTTGTAGATGCTTGTGTGATGGTGTCCAGGGCACACTGTCTTAAAAGGCACACAGACTTCTGATTCCTTTATTTTCCTTCCAGATACTATGCTGCTTGAAACACTTAATTCTGGAGTTTTTAAAAAAATCTGTATTAATCTTTGGACAGAATAAAGGACAGAAACAACACAAATAAAGGAAGCATACCCTTCAACCCAAAGAAGAATATTAAACCAATCTAATTCAAAACTCATCCAACAGTAAAGGCATATTATTAAGAATCAAGTGTTGAACAGAAGTTAATATATTGGTTGTTCTTTACGCTTGTATTTTTACCATAGAAATCAACTGTGATTAACAGTTACAGGACTAATCCTTCATTTTCTCTTTACCTTTTTTCTTGCTATCTCTGTTCACAGAATTATCCTTCAACAGGTATGCAGTAATGGCCTCAGTAAGGACAGCTAGTTCAAATATGAAATAAAAATGTTCAGGATGGTTTATACAAGCATGCTATCTATTCAACTGAAACTCCACAGGAGTCATCAACTACAGTTGCTTAGAGCCTTGATTGCTGTTTGTGAGACAATCTTAAATAAGACCCCATTTCCCTCAAACATTTTCATGTGTGTTGCAATAGGTATTACTCCAGAAAGATGCTGTGGCAAAGAAACATTATATAGGACATAGCTCAAAATCCCATTTGTCATAAGGGACTTCTGAGATCATCACACTGAATCCTGATACTGTGGTAGGATTAGCTAGAATTTGCATCACACAGTTCTGGTTTAAGGTAATGTGGACAGACCAAGACCATCTATTCTTTATTTTTAAAAAAACACACACAAGGCATACTGTGTATGGGAGGCACCATAGTGAGATGGAAATAATGAGTATATTGAGTTAAGGGAAACAGCCACCCCCCCCCCCCAAATCTCTTCCATCATCTGAAGTACAAATGAAAGTCGAATTGATACATTGCATGATGCTGTTCCCAGATGTTTTGTTTATAGGAAAGTTTCCTTATGTGCAAACTAACTGAAAACAAGAAATGTTAGAGCTCCAAAACATTTTTTAAAACCCTGTCTCCAGCATATGATGAGAGATTTTCTCAGCATCAGCATAAAAGCCCAAAATTCTCATCCAGAAATGGTATGTAAATAAATAAACTCTAATTGGGTTGACAGTGCCCCCTTTCCTGGCAGTGCCAAGAATCCTAGCATTGTAATTATACAGTTCTGGGCAGACATGTGGTTTCCATTAAGAAAGATCTGTGATTGACGGAACTCATGAGGCATGTCAGAAAAAACACATCAATGTCTTTATAGAGGGGGAAAAACAAGAGAAGAGATCCAAACTTACTTTGTAGGAAATGGATTTTGTAAATCGTTCAAAATGGCTAAAATAAATGCAATAAGCAGACGGGGCAAAATCAAGAGAACATGATTGTGCATAAATTTAGAAATCCCAAATGCTGTTAGCATTTCTTTAAGAAAAGGAAATGTCTCTTTTCTAAAACTGCTTCCCTCCCCTTTTCCCACTTCTATTCAGCATATTTGTAAATGGTTTCAATTAAATGATAAAGATATTTAAAATCTTGCAGGGGAGGGATGACATCATAAGGAAAACACTATAACCTCCTCCCCGCCCCCACAAATTTTTAAGAGCTTCACACTCTTCCCATAAGGAAGAGGAGGGATACTGTAGCCTGTTTAAGGGAAAGAAATTTCCCCATACATGTATTTTAAAAGTAAACTAACAGAAAGCGGGAGGGGAGAGAGAGAGCGAGCCCTAATGACTTGCCTTAATCAATTAAAGTATCTTAAGTGTTGGAAGGTTTATTTATGTGCCTTAGCATAAATACTTTTGAAATGACAAACATTTTAAGATGCTGCCAAATAGTGTCATCTCTTGGCAGCCTTAACATTTTCTGCTGGATGTGTTTGCTTGACAACAAAACAATTCTCTCTGCTTTTCACCCTTGAAAGACTGCCTCGTCAAAAAAGTGGTAAAATATACAGCGTTTCTTAAACAGAAAATGTTTTGAGAATATTCTTTTCTATGGAAGATTTTAAAATGTAAAGATTAAAAGGTTTTTTAAAATAAGGTAATGAGATAATTTTGGGATCCCTGCTTTGTTAAGATTAGTCATATAAAAAATAAAGATTTGTATTTCCTAAACAATGAGGGATATGCTAGTAGAAATCACTCTGCTCGCAGTTTTTGAGGATGGATTTGGGCTGTTGTACGTACAGTAGACATAGGAAACACTTGGGCATGACATTGAATACCTCATGCTTTTTGTGCATTGTTGTAATGTGCTGCATAGAACTGGCCTTAAAAAACAATTTGGAAATTTCAACTAGTGCAAAAGCAACTGGCCATTTGTTGTGTGGAGTGAGTCATCTGGTGCACCTGCTTTGAGGCAACTCCACTGGTTGCCTACTGGTTTCTAGGATCAATTTAATGTCCTGGTTCTTACCTTTAAAGCCCTTCATGACCTGGGAGTGAGGTTGCCAGGTCCCCCCTGATAAATGATGGGGATGGATGGGGCCAGCTTACTGCGTTCGAGAGGGGGCTTTTCCATGATATTACTACTATTGGAAAACTGTGGCTTGATAGTTTGGGGTGACGTCATCAGTTTTTAAATTATTTATTTGAATCTCTTATTTTTTAAAAAATTGATGTTATTACCTCTCCTTGTGCATATGGTGCCTAAATGGAAAGTGTCTTGGTTTACGAAATCATCAGTTTAATCACAATTAATTTTGATGTCTGAATTTGGATTCTTCAGCAAATTAGAGTTTCCTTTTTGCCCATAAACTGGGATTTTATGGGGTTGAGAACTCTAGTTTATGGACAAAAAGAAAATCTTCTGCAACTTTTAAAAAACGTCTGAATACAACTAACAAAACTGTGGTTAGATCCAAGTCTTTCTAAATCAGAAAGCCTTCTATTTAGACTCCATGTATAATGGGAATAGGCTGTAGGCTTGCTAGTTCTGGGTTAGGAAGTTCCCAGATTTTGGAGGTGAAGCCTGCGGAAGGCAGAGTTTGGGGGGGGGGGACAAGGGACCTCAGTTGGGTATTTTGCCAAAATGACCATTTTCTCCAGAGGAACTGATCTATTTCACCTAAAAATCAGTTGTAATTCCAGGAGATCTCCAGCTAGCACTTGGAGGTTGGCAATAGACATGGGCACAAACCAAAAAAATTTAATGAATCAGCAGTTCGTGGTTCAGTGCCAACAATGATCCCGCAGTTGCGAACCGCAACAAACATTTTCTGTTGCTGAAACTGTTTGTGGTTCGTGGGCACCAGTACAGCCCCCCCTTGCACTTACAGAGCCCATATTCACAGGGAGTGTGTAGCAGACTCTCCTCCAGCCAGCACCCAAGTTTGGTCAAGATTGCAATAGGGATCTTGGAGTTATACCCTCTCCAATCCAAGGTCCTCAGGAAACTCCCACAAAAATCCAAGCTCAATTATACTCTCTCTGTCTCTCCCCAAAGGCTAGCAAGTAGCAAGCAACAGCTCTCACACTCCACTGCTCGCTGAAAGTGAAAGCCAGCCTAGGAGCGCAGTGCTTTTTATAAGCTGAGGTCCCATTCAGCAACACAGGAGGTCTGTGTTTGGCCGTCAGAGCTGCCTCTCAGGGTTTGCAGGGATGAGATTGGAGTGCCCGTGGCTACAGAACACCCCCCTCCCCCTCCCTCCCCCAGGTGTCTTCTCCCAACTTGTAACCACTTTGCAGCTCCATGGTTGGAAGGAAGACCTGCCGATCAAGGTGAGCTGGGGTTCCATTCGGGTTTCCAGGGGGACAGAAGGAGCGCAGATAGAGTTCAGGCATTCCCCAGCTCCATTTCCAGGGGAGTTGATTGATGGCACCTGACTGTCTGGCTTCCCGAACTGCAGCCAAATGCACCAAACCAGGCTTCTTCCGAACGCTGGTTCGTTGGCCAAGGACAATCACGACCGCTGGATCGCGATCGCGCGATTGCCAATTTCGTGGGCTTTTGAAGTTTGTAATGCAGTTTGTGCCCATGTCTAGTTGGCAACTCTAGGAATAAATAAGCCTGAGAATAAACAAGACATGTATTTTCCATGAGCAAACTAAGAGTTTGATCTAGCAGGAAACTTCTATTAATAGAAGAGCAGCAAATTTAGCCGATTGTTTTCTCCTGCTGCAGATCTCTGGACCCCCCGCCCCGTTCCTATTCATACAGTCAATTCATATGTTTGTTATGCATTCTTTTTTCAATCTTTTCACCTCTTGAGGGCTTCCCCCCCCCCCCCGACCACTCTCATTAAAAGCATTTCCCCTGACTGGATAATATTTTTATGCTATTGATATTATTGAGGGGCTATGCAAGCAAAGCCTAGAGAAAAAAAGACATTTCCCTAATACTTTGGATTTATAAGATAAACACTATTCTAGACTATTCTTTTCACTATTTTAGACTATTCTTCTAAAACAATTAATGAATATAGAAAATGGACTATTCATTAACAAAGGGAAAATAATTGTCACATCCAACGAACAGAACAGCTATGCAGCAAAAGATGTGATGGCTTGGGTGGGGAAGAAGTAGAAAAATAATAGAATTTTTTAAAAAAATCACTGAGGAAAGATAAGAAGTTTTGGAGAGTATTGAAAGATACTCCTGTGAAATATTTTCTCTTTTAGAATGAATGTGGTCATTCTATCAGTTTTACTAACTCCAACGTGTAGAATGCAGATTTTTAAGTAAAGACAATCTTTGGCATTCAAGACCAATAATTCTTTTTTTACTGTTTAGACATATACAATATTTTCAAGTATATCTGTGTTGTTTAAATATGACTAATTTTGTCTATAATGTGTATAATGATGTCATACTTCTGAACAGAATGTTACTTTTCAGGCTTATAAAGTTCAACTCAGTAAGCAGATATGCTGCTAGCTGTATGATGGTATGAGAATGTTTCTGTGCAAGTCATACACTTCCGTATGCATTTTCTATTTCTCTTGTGTTTTCTATTTTCAACTCCACTCTCCTCCCTGCTAGATACCAAAAAGTAAGGGCTTAGCTAAGTGATAGATGAGAAAACATGACTATGAGGGTCTATTTGCCCCTTTCTCAGGCTCTGCATTTCCTGGGATCATGTAACTGAGGATACAAGCCTGAAAAGGGAGCAAACAGTGCCACAGGTTCTGCTAGGGAAACAGTGTAATGGATCAAACTGAATCTAAAGAGGCAGAACATATCTAGAATGGTTGCCATGCCTTTTGATTCTTCAAGATGTTGACCACAATTGGATATTGCAGCTCCTGCCAATAAAACACACTCAGATGCATTTGTCTACATGACACATCACTTTCTTTGTTGTTGCATTCACACAGTAATTAAGTGTACCTTCCAACAATGTAGAAGATGCGTAGTCTTCCTGTTTAATTAGTTCAGCTTTGTCCCATAGCTTCCCACCACTGGATAATCAATAGTACTCTAGAGAGCATTCCGCCAATATTGGAAACAGCTGTAAATTGTAGCTTCACTGATATTTTGGTTTATACTGTGAAATAGTTATAGACCAGAATATAGAATCAATTATATATTCAGGAAGGCAGATAAATGAATATACCTTTTGGAAAAACATGACGCTTGTGTACATAAAAATGATTTCTCATGTTGTCTCTGGTTCTTTTTCTCTAGCAGTCAAAGAAAACATGACAAAGTAAGAAACAAAGATTTTCACTACAACTGGCCCAGCCATGACCCATCCAACCAATGTCAGATCTCCCCATGGCCTCATGGGGAGATCTGACAGGAAGGACCATTCCTTCCCATAGCTAAGTGTAGGGGGAAACCATTCCACCCCCAATTAACATATACGGGAGAGGACCATTCCTTCACCCAAATCACCGCCAGGTAGGACCCTTCCTACCCCATCAACATATGCGGGGGAGGACCCTTCCTTCCCCCAGCAGGCAGGGGAGGACCATGTCTTCCCCAAAACAGAAACAGACACGACCGTGGCCCCATCACCCAGCCTGAGGTGGAACACGCCGGCACGCTGTCATGCTGGCAAGGCGGGCTGACCAGAACGCCCCGCTGCGCCCCCATTGGATCTGTCACTGCCTTGGAGACCCGCCCTGGAGAGGCATCGGACCTAAGAAAACTCAATTAGTGTGACGCTCAAAAGGGAAGCAGGGGACATACGTTTTCGTTCTTCATCTTTTCTATGCTATTTCTTTCTTTCCTTTTTTAAATTTATTAATATTGACCAATTTGAAAACTAAACCTAACACTCAGCAAGAACAGGAAAACGTGCAAGAGTTAGCATTCAAACAGGAGCCAGCAGCCTGCTACTCCAGCTAAATGTCCTAACAGGCACTCAGTTATCCACACCTCACTCAGCTGGGCCCCTTTCCCAGCTGACTGCTGGCCTCCTCCGCCCCCTGGGCATTTGCCACCCCCCTCCCTGCTTGGATCCAGGGCAGGCTGCATAAAGGTGAGGGCCAGAACAAGATGGGCACTCATGCCTATACTTACACGTTTTCTTGTTGCAGGCCCCCTTTGCTGTAAAGTCCCAGCAGAGAAGGTGGGGTTGCAACTGCTGCCCATCAGACACGTGGGTGACTGAACTAGTTAAAGGGCGGTGAATCAGGTGGCCACTATCTGACCTATCTCCAGAGTTTGGCTTTGCAGGGGACATCACCTGCAGCCACAGCTGCTGATGAATTTGGTCCCAGGGAAGCTGTAGATTGAGGGCAGCCCTCATCCTAAACTCTTTGTTATACTGCATCCAAGCAGCACCAACAAAGTCAGTATATCCCCTATGTATAATGTTCAGGTACTGAAATAGCAACACAGCCTGTAAAGGCTGGGCTCTACCCAACACCCCAGCATAAATCAGGAATCCTGGGAGCCAATTATGCCAGTTACGGTCTACCTTCCATCTCCTGATTTTTTCCTTGCCCCGTTCATCTAAATTGTCCTTATCCTTCTTCTTCAACTCGTGGAAAATAAGGGTGAAGACATCTATATATTCCCCTTTAACTATCTTATCCCTGGTAGCCTGGGTAAGATGGTCCCCGAGGGGCAAAGCAGTATTACCAAAAGGAAGCACCCTATATGGGACTTGCCCATATGCTCCATAAGGCAGAAAGCTCCAAGATGGATAAACCCCATACTGCCACCCCATAGAAGGCATTCCAAGGGATTGGCTATCACCAGTCCCCCACATTGGTTGATGATTCCCTAAGGCAAACTGGGTGCTCGGTGAGCTGCTACTTGAGTTGGCCACCCCACTTTCCCTGATGCCTGCCAAGCTGAACTGTTGTTGAAAGTGTAGGCATGAGCCGTGGTACCCATGGACCCGGAGGCAGCGGCCTGACCCCAGGGTCCCCATGGCCAGTCACACATCTGCTGAGACAGGGCAGACTTACCAGTTGGCACATCAGGTTAACCGCCATGGCGACCTGAACACCTTCCGCTTGTCCATCTGGTTCAACTTCAACCACAACATCCTCCTCGGCATCTTGCGCTGCATGACTAGTACTAGCCACCGCCTCAGCTGGACCTGACAAAGACTCAAGGGTAGAAAGACGCTTCAGAATCTCCAAACAAAAGGCTGATTTGGATGTAGCTCTAACTGGCTGAACACGCTTGCCCACACCCCCTGCAAGAGCTGGGGTCCCCTTGGCCTTCTCCAAGGCCCCCAATCGCTTTAATATTTCCGAGCCAAAACTGGCTTCCCCCTCATCATCAGATGAGGAGGGTGCAGGAGGGGCCCTCTTAGGAGGGTGCTTCTTGGCAGGCTGTTTGCCCTTGGACTGACCCTTGCCTTTCTTGGAAGCCATCTGAACCTCCGGTCAACCTCTGCTGACCCTAGAACTACCACGAAGGATGTTACCCTAATTATTATTATTAATTATAAGGTATAGTCTATGGTATCAATACATGCTGACCCAGGCACAATGGAGGGTGTGTGTGCAGAGAATTACTAGCACAGGCTCCTGCTGCCTCACAAGGCCTAGCTGCCACAGTGCAACAAAGTTGCTCTATGCGCTATTGTGCCCTCTTGAGGGCTGAAGGTGCACCACAGGCCAGGAAACCCACCAATCTCTGAAGTAACTACCACCAAATGGCTGCCAGATACAAAATGGCAGCCACAATATTGAAGAAACTGCGCCCGCCAAAAATAACATGCCACCAAGCCACCCTAGGCCTGGTCCTAAGCCCTCTACTCCCTGTGACCAAGCGCAGGCCTGACTAAGAGAGTGGGCTAACCAAGCCAAAAGGCCACTAAGTTGCCTTGGGACTGGCCCCAGGCACCCTGCTTCTTGTGCCCTGATACAGGCCCTGCCACCCTCCAGGCCCAACCAGAATGGGGGTATAAGCCGACCGTGGCTGCACTGTATCCCCCCATACAATAAGGGGGGGCAGGAGGGAGTGATCGAGCCAGGAAGAAACCCCTTGCCCATGCCCCGACACCACTCTAAGCCACGACAACTTGAAAAGTGCTGCAGCAGCACCCAAAACTGCGCAATTCCTGGTGCCCCAACCGCTCTCTTCTCTGATGTGTCTGCTGCCTCAGCTGCTGTTAAGACGAGCGAGGAGCAAGCCTGGCAGAGCCACCCACCTCTGCTCCACACAAAGAGGGCTCAAATGCTGCCGCCTGCTCATGTGTCCTGATGTTCCTCTGTGAGACGGCAAAAGGAGCAGGAATTCTAAAAAGCACTTCCACCTCCAGCCGATTTCACGGAGCAACTGACAAGACAGGGGTGGAGATGCAAACTAACGGCCTTTGTCTCAGCCCCCAGCTTGAAACCCTGATGTCGGGTTGGGCCGTCTGTCTCATCCTCCTTACGCGGAGGCAATTCTCGGCCCCCAGCTAATGCTGGGGTCGAGCTTACTTTGTTCAGAACCAGTCAATATACATTACTAGTACTCATCTCATTACATCTATGACATATCATTACTGTATCTCTATTGATAATGAGTGGATAGGCTTTTGACAATGAAAATGCATGAGTAGAATTTCTTTCTTTGTAAGACAGGAGAAATATCACAGTCAAGGAAAGAATAATTTTTTAAAATATTGTATATTTTCCCTCCAATATTATACGTTTTAACAAAGCTTAGGTTGCTTCTGTTGAGGCTGCTCCCTCAATATCATGTTTTATAATATCAACTAAAGAACAAGATTTGGCTACAGTAGCACCTTAAAGACTAACAAGATTTCCAGGGTATAGCCTTTTAAGAGTCAAGATCTTTGACTCTCAAAAACTCATGCCTAGAAAATCTTGGAGATCTTTAAGATGGGCTCAAATCTTACTCGTGTACTGCAGACCAACATGGATACTCACCAGAAACAAATATCAGCTGAAGACACCCTTTTCATCAGTGCCATAACAATGATTGCCGGCACCCAGGGGCAGATCCAGGGCTCTGGCCGCCCCTGCGACCACTCTTGCGTGCGCGTAAAGTGCACAAGTGCACCTGGACTATGTGATGTCACTTCCTGAAAATGATGTCATCATGCAGGGTATGCCGCCCCTTGGGAGTGCACCCACGATTCTGTACCCCCCCAGCTAGCAGCTGCAAGCTGGCCACCCTATTGGCTGGGGTGGTGCGGGAGGGCTGGGAGGCTGCCCACACACCGTCCCAGCAACCTGTTGTGCTGATGGCTGCACCTGGCCTGCAGCTTCTGTGCCTGGATGAGAGCATGCACTGGCAGCGGCAGCATGGGGCAACTGAGCGGGAGGGCTAGGAGGCAGCCCTCTCAGTTGCTCCGTGCTACTCCTGCCAGTGTGCGCTCCCGGCTGAGTGCAGCAACTATGGACCAGGCATAACCATTGGCGTGGCAGGAGGCCTGGGTAGACATGCTCCTGGCCAGCAGTTGCACCCAGCACCCCCTCTTTGTTGATGCTGGGGGCAAGCAACCCCCCTTCTCTCCCTAGATCCGACCCTGCTTTTCATTTACAAACATTGTACAAGTTCCTTTAGGAGTGTCTATGGTTGCTCCCATGCCAGTCTGGGTGTATGTAAAGGCTATTACCCACCTGGCTCATCCTGAACTCTGTGTACCATGCAAGAAATAGGTTTCCTGAGGAGCCAGACATTTCTTATGTGATAAGGAAACATAGCTCTGGATGAACCATGTACCTGAACTTTTTGCCAGTGTGGGAGTAAACACAAAGGTGGCAGCATGTGGGCTAAAACTAGTTGTGGAGCTGGAAACTGTTTCAGAAATTAAACAGAAGAAATGTCTGTTTACAGTAAGGTTGCACAAAGAGGAGTTCCTGATGGTGACTCCACAATTCTGGATTGTAGAGTTCTTACCAATATTCTAGGGCCATCTTTTTGGAATTGTTCAATGTACTTTTAAATACAGGTTGGATTTTTGTGGCTAATCTAAAGGTGGTTTCAGCCTAAAATAATTCACTCCCCCCACAAAAAAAACTTTTATAATATTTTCTTTTGATGTACAATGCCGTCCTCCTAGGGTTGCTGGGTCTCCTGAATGCCAAACTGGGGTGGGAGGTGTGTTCAGGAATGCACACATCGGGAGTACTTACTTTGCATACTCATGCAATCCATGTACGCTCCTGAGCACTTTGTAGTGCTGGGAATGGGGCTGATTTTTATCAAATCTGCACCGTGTGGGGGCCTTCACTCCCTTGTTGTGCCAGGAAAGATGTCATGCTGGCATGACAAAGAAGTGATCCAGAGGAAAAGAGTACTGGGGGCTCTTGGTCTCATTCCTTGTGCCTTCCCCCCCGCCAGCCAGATAAGCGGTAGGGGGCAGAGACTGGGAACGGGGAATGCCCAGCTCCCACCAAGGGACTGGTAACCCTATATCCTCCACTGTGAACCTCTTGACATGATTTAGCTAAACATAAAAATTTATACTTGCCCATTTAAGATCATTGCCTCAGGGGAATTCAGTTTTATAGAATTCTGCATAATGAAACAAATATGTTTCTGATAGCTGAATTTTACATCTTGAGTTGACAGTTTAAACTTGAAAATAACTCTTATGTCTGAAAACCTGCCTTCCAATAGCAAGTCACATTTCTCAATCTAAGCAGTGTTGATTATTTGAAGATTTTAAGATGAGAACATTCTATACAATCAGGCTCAATTGAATGAATCCCCTCCCCCTTGCCATGAGGACCAGCACTTTTGCTTGTGCAAGGATGTGTGTAATTTTTGCTGAAAAGCCCTTACCGTATTTCTTCCCCTGTTGTATCTCTCACAATTTCTAAATGTCCTTCATTCTTGGGAATAGCTTTTCTGGAGCGTAGCATGGTGTGGCAGGGTGAAGGAGGGGAGGGCAAGTGGTAGAAAGTAGGATCTCTTTGTAACTGTTTCTTCTCCAAGAACGTGAGAGTGGTATTCTTTGTTCTCTTCTCCTCATTTTATCTTTACAACAATCCTGAGAGATATTGGCTGAGAGAGAAAGTATTAGCCCAAAGTCACCCAGTTTCTCCCCTTCTCCTCTTTATCCAAGATATGTTGTATAGATAGCCAACATTTGTTTCAACTCTTTAGCAATCTTGCAAGATAAAGCATTATTATTTACTTTGTATAGATAGTAAACTGAGGCTCAGTGATAGTAACTTATATTATTTTTATTTATTTATGTTATGTTATTTATATTCTGCCTTTCTCACTGGGACTCAAGGCGGATTACATAGTGTGAGATTAGTACAATTAGTGGCAAGGACAAGGGCAGGCATTTCCATACAGTGTCAAGAACATTTCCATAAACAATGTCATGGGGTAAAAGAATATAAGTTTACAAAGATATAGTCTTAGCAAGGATCCAGTATGGGGTTGAGGAATTGCTGAAAGAGAACATAATCAATTCTAGGACTTACATTGAACAACATAAAGCACAGGTAGGATATAGGAGTACATATTTGTGCAATGGCAAAATTTGGATTGACATATCTTGGATCCAAGTGCTCTCTTCTGGATCATATTCTCTCTTATTGGTGATCCCTGGATATTTCAAAAAGAGGCTTAATATCATGGGTTGGATCCCAACCAAATTAGCAATTTGTTCTGATTTCCTCTTCCCACTACAGACCCCCCTCGTGTCCTTCCTTCAGGTCCTCTATCCTCCAGGAGCAGCATCTCATGAAGATCAGTGGGCTGCAGAGGGAGGGGAAGGCAGAAAAATTCCATTTTCCTGATGGGAAATTTAGCCTAGATCCAAACCTCTGTGTTGTGCTGCAACAAATAAAGCACATCACCACACCTAATAATACAGTACACAAACACATTTTTTAATACTAGGTCAAACATTTTGTTTTTTAAATTATGTTTTAATGAGTTATAATACAGTATTTTAATATCATGCAGGATTTTAAAACACAGGCTGTGTTTCCTCTCCTTCTGCATTAGAATAGTTTACGATATTTTTTTCATGGGATAACATTTAATTAAAATATACTAATTTATGTATTTGCTTATTATTTGTATCCCTAAAGCAGTGAAAATTCATGGTGTGATTTTATGAAAAATGTAAATGAGAATGTTAGCGTTGCTAATAAAGTGAAATTAGCATACTTTTTAAAAAAATACACCATTTTATTTGTCAACTTCATAAAAATAAGTTGAAAATAAATGTTTGGGTGTGTGTTCTGATTGCATAAGGGAAAAGTGTCAGTGGGCAAAAGATGAGTTTAGAATACTGGATTGTGAAACTCATTAAGTAGGCCTAAATCTATTAATGGCAGCTGTTCAATGAAAAAATGATTTTAAAGGTATTGGAATCAGTAGATGAAAAATATTTTTTCATCTACTGATGAAAAATATGAAAAATATTTTTTTAATTTCCATTGTGTCTGAATTAAGTTTTATCTGTCAAGCTGCTATTTAAAACCTTGTTTCTTTTCACTGTGTTACATAGGGTTGCCAGGCCCCCTCAACCTCCCAGCGGGGGATTGGGGCCTGGCACTTACCTTTGTAAGGGGTCACTTTCGGGAAGTGACATTATCACGTGGCCCCTGGGAGCATGCCTACGCTCCGCAGGGGCCTGCATCTGGCCTGTTTCTGGCTGCTATGGAGCATAGGAGTGCTCCTGCACTTTGCAGCAGCCTGATCCAGCCCAGATTGGACTCTTTTGGGCCCATTTTGGCCCAGACTGGCCACTACAGCGCATAGGAGTGCTCCTGTGGTCTGCAGCGGCCCGAAACAGCCCCATTTCAGCCCAGATCCAGCTCGTTTTGGGCCCATTTTGACCTGGATTGGGCCTATTTTGGGCCGCTGTGGATCACAGGATCACTTCTGCATTCCACAGCAGCCTGAAACGGACCTGATCTGGCTGCAATGTACCGGAGCATGCAGCGCCACGGGGGAGCAGGCACAGAAGGTGTGCTCCCCTGCGGGCCAGGTAAGTGGGGGCGGGGTGTGGGGGCAGGGAGCGGGGATACCCCTGGCGGCAGTCTGGCATCCCTAGTGTTACACAAACAGAGGCAAGCTTTCCCTTTCTCCAGTATTTGTTGACAGAATGAAACAACAGCAGTGATAGCTATTTGCAAAATATTTTCATTTTGCTTTCAGCTTCTCTTGTAAGTCATCTAATATTTTGAAACCCTAGTTTCTGATCATAACAAATGTGACTATGAGCCAATACGGGACATTGAATCTTCCACAAATCTTGTAGTAGTATACATGGGGTTTCTCACAGTTTAGTCTACTTAAATCCCTATATGATAGATCTGGCTGAGAGGTCCAACTGGACCAAGATTCTCCAGAGGTTTATGGCTGAGCAGAGATTTGACTTTGTAGTTCTCACTAGAGGTGAGCATGAACCAAAATACAACCAAAATTCATGACGAACCAAGCCAGTTCGTGGTTCGTGAACCAGCAGTTTGTCAGATCCCATTTCTGACGAATTGCCACAAACTTTAGGCTGATTCGTTTGGTTCATTTTTTGGTTTGTCACTGCAGAGAGCCTGGTGCCTATCAATCAGTTTCCTAGGCAACAGGGGATAGACTTCCTGCAGACCTTCTGCTGATTCGGAAGTGACCTTCTCTGGCCTGGAAGTGACCTTCTGCTGACCCAGAAGTGACAATTTTTTGACCTGGATGTGGCATTTTCACGAACCAAACAAACTGGTCCATGAACCGGGGGCAGGTTCATGAAAGTTTATGGTTCGTGAAATTTGATGAACCACGAACCATATGGTTGGTTTTTTCCCTAGTTCGTGCCCATCTCTAGTCGTCACCTACTAGCTTATGAAAGTTTGAAAATTGTTCCAATGTTATGACACAAGTTTATGAAGTGGGGAACTTACATATCAGCCTACTTAATTCAAATGAATGAATTGGAAAAATTTTTTTAAAGGCATATCACCTGAAGCAGTGCATGGATATTTGAAAAAAGATCACTCCATAGTTTTGGTTAATCCATCATTTCAAACTGTTATCCATATAAAAAATGTAAAATATAAAATGACAAGCCCAAACCCTAAAATTTGAGTATGAAAAAGGATTCCCATTTGAAGTTCTGCTACTGGGACGTGTGATTGCCTTCATGAATTCTCATACATTACACTCTTAGAATAAAGTGACCCACTGAAAGGAATCCAAGGGAACTTGCACTCTATGGTGTTTGTGGCAGTGTAAACACATGCATATTTTTTAAATTTGCAGTTGTTATCGCTGTTACTCATACTTCACCCTGGACTTGGATTAGAAAAATTATCACTGATGAGAAACTGATTCTCATTGGAATTTGTGAAGACAAGGTGATTATAATCCTGTTATCAGAAGTGCTCTCTCAACAACTGGATGTATTCTTATATACATCTCATAAGGGGAAAAAACTGAAAGTCAAACTTCCTGTTACATTCTGTTTTACAAATTCAAAAAATGAAAATGTTGAACTATAATCCCATTCTCCTGACCTGCATACAGAGGTGTAACTAACTAACTTTTACTTGCCTGAATCTTTGGACAGAATTCTAGCTGTAAGAAGGACAGAAACATCAAATTCTGTGGCAAACAGTAAACACTGAGATGCACCCTGAGAGTCTTTCACACATTCATCCTTTGTTAGTCATTTATATTCACACTTCTTTACTTGACTAAGGTTCTTTTTTAGACAGCTTGTGGGCCTTTGCTGTTTTGTTAATGATCTGTCAATAAACACGTGGCTTTTTCTCTTTAAAAATTGTCTGTTTGGAGGAGAATGATTTCTGCCATTGGTGGGAGTGGAGGAGCCTCTCAGCTGAGGATGCCTGGCCCAACAACATCACCATGCTAAAGCATGGAACAGTTTCACTCATGAACACTAAGGGGGACAGCAGATTGTTTACACAAGAAGTGCCAATAGTCATTAGAGAGGACCCGTGAAGTGTTTCAAAATGTGGGTGGTGTTAGCATTCTCCACAAAGTAAGAGCTGGAGTGGAACAAAAGAACAGAGAGGAAACGCACATGTTCTGATGCAAGGCAGCTCTTCCTTAAGGACTCCAGGGAGGTGGAAATCTGGACCTAAATTGTTTGCTTTCACTTAGAAAGAACATCTCTGTTGTTGAGTAATTGTTGTTTTCCCTCCTGCTTTAATTTCCTTTGTAAATTATCTACCTTGCCAAAGTGTTTTGATGAGGAAATCATCCTCATAAAAAAGGTCAGCATATGAAAAAAACAGAGCTGGTATTCCAAATTATGCCCACTTTTACTATTCAGTCTCTTCCTAATGCTTTTTAGATGGAAAGAAGAGACAACTTTAAAGAGTTTACGAAATGAAAGTTCATCAGGAAAGCTCTTTACTTTTTTCTGGTTAGGTGTGGTGGCAAATATGCTGAAAAATAAGCTGAGGAGGGGGATACAATGGAGCATACCATGACTATCCCTGTCATGGAGGAATTACAATTTAAGCAGGGGCAGGGCAGGGCAGTGGGGGTCTGTGAATGTGAAGTGATTGTAGTTTCTGCTTCTAAAGGCAGACGTTAAAACATTTTGTGGGGTTAGAAATCCTGTTGCATGAGCAGAAGACCTTTCCCCGTGTGCCTGGGGGAACAATCTCCAGAGATTTCTCACTCCAGGTTTAGCCATCTGTGCCACCTGCCGTGGCATTCCAGTGGGATCCCTGAGTCTCAGGAGTGCCTTTTGGGAAGGGCTGGGATTGCAAGAGGAAGGAAGAAAGCAGAAGGGCTTGTTCTGTGAGTAAAGCACCGCTTACAGCTTTTGGAGTCCAAACCTTTGTATATGTTTTGCCCCTACTATGCATTTTTGCTACACTTCATCCACCAGAGATCCTGTAGAGCTGAGTCTTACAGCAGTCTAGTACATCGCTATAAAAAAACCTTTTAACAATAAAACAAACCAGCCTAGCTATTTCATAATAGCTACCTCCTTGTTCATGTAAACAAGTCCTTCATATGCACGATTTCCACCTGGATCTCATCATGGTTAGGTTATTGCTATAAAACATTCAGTCAACCAACTACATTTACCCAGGGTTATGGATGAATATCATCATGAATGTAGTGATTATGGAACTGCTGATGAGGCAGCCCATGTAGTGTGGCATGGATTATTAGGTAGAAGTTGAGTACGATGTACTAACAGGGCCAGTTCCTGATGTGTCACAGAGGCGAGACTCACTGTGGTGACACAATAAATAGTAACTCTAAGGAAGATGAGAGCAGTAGCAAACAAACGACTCAAACCAAGAAGTGAGTGTGAACTTGGAAGGCTGTATAGCTGTGTACGCTGTATAGCAAGGAATGGTCCTTATCCCATGACCTTTTGCAAGTGGAAGTCACTTCTGTTCATGTAAGGTGGTGGGGAGTGTTTGTGTGTGTGGTTTTTGTTGATTGAATCCCCCAGTAGTTAGAAGAACCCCCATCTCAGTGCACTGAATGCTGTTCCTAAGAATTCTAATGGCCCTCAAGACATATTTTTCATGGGCACTTGGGATCTGCAGTAGGGCTGCCAACTCCCTCATTGGGAAATTTCTGGAGAATTAAGGATGGAGCCTGGGGATGGAGGAAAGGAGAGATCCTAGTGGAGGTATACCTTAAGAGTCCATCCTCTGAAGCTGCCATTTTCTCCAGGGGAACTGATCCCTGTAATGTGAAGATCAGTTATAATTCTGGGAGATTTCCAGCCCCCACTTGGAGGTTGACAAGCCTAGTCTACTACAGTAGGAAAAACAAGGCATCCAAGCGGTTCTTGCTGCGTACAGTCCCGTAAAATATCCCCTGCACAAGCTGCACTAAGTGACTGATCTGTCACATATGCTTGTTGGATTATTTGTATCATTTATGAGCATTCTTCACCACTGCTGTCTCTACCGTCATAGCTGCCAGAAAAATGTTTTTATTTGTACATATAGTAAGAATATAGTCCTTCACTCTTGTTAGGGAGCTTATATCCCATTGGGCTGGATCCAGCCACCTTTTCTTCTGGTGAAAAAGAAAGATGATGTTTGCTTTGATTACCAAGTAAGGTTATGCTGTGGACTTGCATGTCCAGAAGCCTCATGAAATGGTAGTAAGGTAGGGAGTTGGGTGAGATTGAGTGAAAAGTCTGACTGAATACAACCCATTGTGTGCACAATTTCAATTGCCATGGTATGTATATTAATCATTATATATCTGTCCAGTTCTATATGTGCAGTAAATACCTTGTGTATGCATTTATGTGTTTGTGTCTGAGATACCATGAATCCTGTACATGTTTTGTTTGTTTCACTGTTTCCATCAAGAAGTGTGACTTCTATCCATTTGCTGGTGTTGAAACCCTTCAAAAATATTATTGTGAATCATTCAGTATTCCAGCACTTTTTTCTTTAAAAAAAACATTTTTATTAAAGAAAAAGTCGAGTCTAACTCACAAATGCATCCTTTTTCTCATGTATATTTGATATGAGGCTCCAGCCTAATCTGATAAAGTGCACTTTGCCTGTGGTGTCTTACAATAAGCTGGCTGCATTAGTGCCGGGAAAAATCAATACCGATTTATAATTTACCATCGCAAAAACCTATCACTTTTTATGACCCTCCATCCTGGCTCATTAATATTACATTAAAACACACCCACACCCACTGCAACAGGATAAAATTGTGGGCTTGTCTAGTTACAATAGTAAAAAAAAAATCCTTTAATTGGACTTTGCTTGAAAGGAAGGCCAAAAATGGTTTAGTTGCTCATTTTTTTAAATTAAAAAAAAAGTCTGTTTGGATTTTAAAAAATCTAGCTTGGTAATAAATCTTTTATTTAGGCTAGTATACTTTTTTATTTTGATACCTGACAAATTAGAAGATGTTATTTTTATTAACTAAATGGCATCTAATCTTTTGAATGGGTGTGTTTCTTAAAGCCCTTCTGCATCCTTCCAATTCTTGTATGGAATGGTTAGAAATTAATAATTTACATTTAGCAGCAGCATTTCTCCTTTTTGTTTTTACTTGATATAGAACTGAAATAATACTTAAGTGACAACTGGACTGATTTTCTTAAAGGGATGAAGGATGCCCTCCCTTAGTTTTAGTCATTTAGGGAGCTGAAGGTGCCAGTTTGGAACCTGACTGACCAGGATTAACTGAGAAGGCATCCGAACTGAGGAAAGGATAACAATATAAACTGCTTTGAGTCCCCATTGGGGAGAAGACTGGAGAATAAGTAAATAAATAGTGTATATAAGTAAATGGAGAAGAGGAAGCTGACATAGACTTGAGGCATCAAAATAAAATAAAACAGAAGTTCAGTGGCACCTTAAAGTAGAGAGGCCAGGTCTTGCACTGCAGCTGGAGACCTTCCAGCCTCCTTCTCATCTACCTGAAATACCCAAGCATTCAGTGTTGCACCTCTATGTGGAGGGACGTTGGTGGTGTGGCAAAACATTCATTCATGTGAGTGCCCACTACAGAGATCAGTTCTCCTGTATAAACTGGCAGCTTCAGAGGTGATCACATCCCCTCATAGCTCCCTCCGCTACCCAAACTCTGCCCTTCCTGGGTCTATCCCCAAATGTCCAGGAATTTCCCAACTAGGACTTGGCAACCCTAGATACAGCTCAGGCACAAATGTAATAACCCCACAATAACTAGGCTTGAAATATATATAATGAGTTCTTCCTTTCTTTCCAGTTGTGGACCAATGTGATCTAAGCTCTTAGGGTATTAATGGTGTTGCTGGCCTTGGCAAAAAAACCCAAAAGTCAGTAGGACAGAAGACAAACAGCATGTCTAAATTCTGAGTTTATCATTCTGTTTTCAAGTCTTCACAAACCATGACAGGAAATGCTAAAACAAACAGGAGAAAAAAACAGTTTGTCATACATTTTTAGAAACAATATTTGTCTCCCTAGAAAGCAAATTAAAGCAGTTTAAAAACTCCCTTATATCTAAACCCATTTATTTATTTATTTATTTATTTTATCATATTTATATTCCGCCCTCCCCGCAAGCAGGCTCAGGGCGGATAACAGCAGATAATGTCTAAGACAACTGTGACAGTGTTTATGCTGGTGTTGGAATGGTGTTCTTTATTTAGTTTCCAGGGAATATCCTTTCAACCCCCGCTTGTTAATATCATGAGGATTCTAGTTTAACAAGATGACTTGTTCTCATCTCTTAGCTGTATTAAATGTGAAGGAGTAAATAGATACGCAGAGGAGGGTTTTTTTAAACAAGAAACATAGATTAAATAAAAATCGGAAATTCAGTGTGTGTTCTGAAGTGTGCAGTAGATGCACACCATGCAGCAAGTACATGTCGTGATTGGGTTTTTAAAAGACGTTCGCCTCCCCACTGACTGACAGGGCCTATTGATTTTTTAGGTTTCTGCCGTCATCAGTTTTCAGCCTCACAGCGGCCATATGTCGAGGTCAGGGCGCGCAGGGGCTCAGCCAGGCAGCCTTCGCCACATCCAAAAGTGAAGGGCCGCTGAAAGAAAATCAATCATGTCATAAGTGGGAAGCATCAAAAATTTTCCCCCTGTATGGCCAAGGCCCATCAGGCTGTCTCCGCTCAGTAGCTAAGGTTAGGCATCTGTCAAGTCAACCTAGGTGAAAAGTATTAGAAATGCCAGTTAACCCATGGAAAGGCTGAGCCATGTAGAGCTTTCTTTTCCCTTTGTTTGCCTGCCAAATATGACAAGGTTAGCATTTCCACTTAATTTCTGAGACAGAATCCCCCCCCCATCTCTCCCTCACTTAATCTATAAAACAGACTGTATGCTGTGAGTGATTTAGAGAAATCACCATTTTTTAAAAAAAGGTAATCTAATGTTATTAATCAGTATATTATTAAGTAAATAATACATTTTTATCTACATAGTTTCTAAGCTTTTTAAAATGTTTGTCTTTCCAGTTCTGTGAGAGGGATCCCATTTACAGATGTGGAAACTGAGTCTGAGATAGTTTGACTTGTTCAAGGTCACTTAGCTCCAACTGAAGCCCCATATGCATTCTAATATACATACAGAGCTGCTGTGTGTGCAAGTGGCCTCGCCCACTGACTGAAGTGTCAGTCAGCTCCCCTTGTGCAATTGAACATTCATGTAGAGCTGCTCCGAGTCCTGACATTAAGCTCAATAGAGAAACCCCTATGTTTTCAAGAACACAATGTACAGTCCTTTGGGCTAAACAATCTCCTTGACTAGAGGGCGTATGTCAAAGACTTCACATGGATTTGAATTTGGGTCAAGTTCTCCATTATGTACATGAAGCCAATTTGTGAAAGCACTTGTAAATTATAAAATGGACTCCTGCCCTCAGTGTCACGGGCTGGGCCAGCCCAAGCAGGGTGGTGCAAGTCCAAACCTCAATACCAAGTCCAGAGGGAGTTTCAGGAGCCAAAAGCCAAGTCAAAGCAGTGGTCAGAGCACAAGCTAATGCCAGAGGTGAGTCCAGAGTCCAAGAGCAAGGTCAGGCACAGTCCAAGGTCAGTTACCGGTAGTGTCAGGTCCAACAGTAGGCACAGGCAAGGTTCACGGAGCACGGAGTGGTTGCAGGCAGTAGACACGTTGCTTCCATGCCTGGCTGTTGCTCCTGACTGGCTTTTATAGCCAGGCATGGTTTTCAGCCAGCTGCTGGGGCTCCATCCTGAAGCTACTCATCATCACTCTCCAGCAGCTGGCGTTGGCTCAGGAGACGAGCACTGTGCCGTCTCTCCTGCAGCTCCAGTCTCTGGCGCTGTCTGCGGCGTTCTCTGGGTGTGGGTGAACCTGGGGGGGTGGAAGCCTCTGGCTGGGCTTCCCCTGTGGTGCTGGCAGTCCCTGACTGAGCTTCCCCTGTGGAAGTCCCTGGCTGCACTTCCCCTGTGGTGCTGGGGCTGGAGAGTACTGATAGCTCTGCTTCAGCTGCTGGCTGTAGGCTCCGATTAGCCAACAGCTGTGGCTCCTGATTACCAGCCTCTGCTGAGTCAGGGCTGGCTGCATGGAGCTCCTCTTCTCCCGAGGAGTCCTGGCTGGCTACACGAAGCCCCTCTCCTCCTGAGGAGGAGTCCTCGCTCTCACTGAGCCCAGGCTGGGCCATGACACTCAGGATATTGAAGTCTTCTAATCATAGAAGGAGGAGCTAAAATATTCACTCAGTTACCAGGATTAAGACTAGAGATGGGCACGATCCAAAAAAAACGATCCAGCTGATCGTGGATCGGTGCCAGTGACGATCCCGAATTAATGATCCGCACCGATCATATCCTGTTCCCGATCCGTGGATCGTGGATCGTGGAGGCAAAAGCGGAGGGGTGCCCTG
Organism: Eublepharis macularius; assembly: GCF_028583425.1. Classification (NCBI taxonomy): domain Eukaryota; kingdom Metazoa; phylum Chordata; class Lepidosauria; order Squamata; family Eublepharidae; genus Eublepharis; species Eublepharis macularius. The sequence goes on along the minus strand of NC_072793.1, from coordinate 90,177,768 downwards.
CTGTTCCCAGCGATACAGGAACAGTGGGTGATGCTGGCGGCATCTGTGTTTGTGTTTGGCCATCAGAGCTGCCTATCAGGGTTTGCAGGGATGAGATTGGAGTGCCCATGGCTACAGAACACCCCTTCCCCCTCCCTCCCCTGGGTGTCTTCTCCCAACTTGTGACTGCTTTGCTGCTCTGTGGTTGGAAGGAAGCCCTGCTGATCAAGGAAAGCTGGGCTTCCATTGGGGTTTCCAGGGCAACAGAAGGAGGGCAAACAGAGCTCAGGCATTCCCCTGGCTCCGTTGCCAGGGGAATAGATTGCTGGCACCTGAGTGTCTGGATCCCCGATCCGAGCCCGATCGCCCCGATCCAGGCCTCTCCTGACCGCTGGATCGTTGGCCATGGACGATCACGATCCGCCGGTTCACGATCGCGCGATCACCATTATCGTGGGGTTTTTCCAATCGTAATGCGGATTGTGCCCATCTCTAATTAAGACTGGGAATGTGGTGGTGGTGGTAACAGAAGAGATATAGTTAAGGTTTTTAAAACCAGTATTATTAACTAGTTTGAGGACTTCATAGTAAAAAAGACTTAGAGCACTCACCTTAATGTCTAAATTTGCTTGTTGTATGTTGTAGTGGTTTAAAAATAGAATAAATAAATACATAACACAACATTTTGATTAATTGGGAGTATCTGGTATCCTATCAAAATATTTAATCTGTGAAGAACTTTCTCAAGACATACTATACCCGAATGCCCATTTAGCAACTTGGTGTGAATTTTCACTTTATTTTTATTGAGAATTTTACTGAATGGACAATAAATACTTTCATTGTTACCATAATTGGTGAAGATATACTACATGTGAAAGTATATGGCTATGTTGTATGATTATAATCTTCTTGTTCAGTTAAAAATCTATACAATTACATTGTGCAGTTGTGCTAAATAAACAATTTTCTTTCTCTTTTACTGTTTATAACAAGTCTGTTCCAGGGAGGCAATATATATCTGCTATGCTGGCTAAAAATACAGATTGGATAATAGACTGGAATATCTAAGATGTTGGTGGCTAACTTTCACATTTTTGATTGCAAGTTGTGTATTTCAAAGAATAAAGCAAAACACCATCAGTAAAGATATTGCATGTCCATTTTTTGTTAAACACCATCAGTAAAGATATTGCATGTCCATTTTTTGAATCATATGCATCTGTTCCACTAATAGCAGAACCTTCCTCCATTGCATGGTGCTTCTTCCAAGGGAAGGTGAAAGAAGTAAAAAAGTAAATTTATTTACTTATGTAAAGTAAATGTATTGATTTACTTCATTTATACTCTGCTTTTCTCCAGAATGGGGACTCAGAGCACCTTATGTTGTTCTCCTTTTTATCCTCACAAGAACCCTCTGAAGTAGGTTAGGCAAAGAGTGTGTGACAGCCCAAGGCCACACATGCAACAGTGGGGATTTGAACCTAGTCTCCTAGATCCTAGTCCAACAATCTAACTACCACACCACACTTAGTATACCAACATGTAAATGTTTTACCACACTGGCTTTGCACCAGAAGATGTCTCCTTCCAGTGGAAAAAGATGCCACTGTTGGTGGAATGGATTCATGAGTTCCAAAAGAAAGAAATGAGAGGAGAGAACCCAGTGTTTGTGCCCTGACCTCCTTATAGGAATGCCAGAATAAAAATGTGATAGCTGTAAAGATGAAAATGAAAGAGCCATGTTTTGATCTAGTCAGAATCCTTCGTATTTGAAATAAATATTTAGAGCTTCTGTAATTATAGCATTTATGTTAAATCAAGCCTGCCCAACTTGTGATCCACCAAGCCAGGCTGTGTGGCAATCATGGGCTTTGATTCACCAGAGGATTTCTGTGAACAGAGTGCAGGGGTGGTTTCCCCCCCCCCCCATTTTCCCTGTCCAGCTGCAGACTTTCAACTCCCTCCTCATACTAATTCTGGGGTCCCCTGCCACCAGGGGCAGCATTTTGGTATAGGATTGCCAAATGGCAGATAGCACCCAGTGGAAGACTAGGGGGCAAGGACGTGTGGAGGTAGCATCATGGCAACACTGTCACATCACTTCTGAGGTGAACTTGGAAGTCACGTCATCACATTTGTGCAACACTATGATACCATTTCTGGATTCACCCAGAAGTGACTTTACAGTATTTCTGCAATGCCAATCTTCCTTTTTTTCCCTTCCACCACCCTACTGAGCAGTAGCAGGGGTCAAGGCTGTCAGTGGGAGGTCTTGCCAACACTATTTGGGTGGATATTTTGTGGTGCAATGTGGAGAGGGGTAAAAGGAAGCCATGCTTTGCTGTTGGAAATCACACTCATTCACAGAAATTCTGAACTGGATCCAAGCCATGTATTGTGGTCTGTCAGGCTCTTGTAAATCCTCCTACTTGTGCATTTCTGAGCAGGTGTCGGAAACCAGAGGTTTATCAAGATCGCAAATGGGACATTGAGCATGGTGGGTTACAAAAGATCACCTTGCCCATGTTATATATAGAATGATTATCCAAAAGTCCCTGTTAGCCAAGTTCACCATGCTCTTATCTCCCCTACCTCCTAGCTGCATGTAAATTCAGTCCTATTTAAGAAGCATTCACTTTTGTCTGAAGTTTTGATGGTATGAGTTATTTGTAGGGCACTACCACTACAGCAATACCTTGACTTATGCAGTTTCCTGGACACTTAAATATGAACACAATAATTGTTGCATAAGTTTTTGTGGGCCAGAGCCCACTTCATCAAATGCAACTGCAGTACTGTTATGTTTCAAACAGCATGGGCTGTGTAGTAGGCAAGGATTTAAAAGAAAGCAAGCCTAGTGTGAGAAGCTAAGGAGACTTATGGAAATTCACGTGAACCTGTATAGATTGCAAAGTATAAATATCAACATGCATATATACAGGGCTGGTGCGCCCATTGAGGCCAGGTAGGCGGTGGCCTCAGGGCGCAAGGGCATTGGAGGGGCGCCGGCGGATCTGGTGTGGCTGGGCTGCAGCTGCTGCAGCCAGCCAGCCCCGTGCCGCCGCCGCCGCCGCTGCCGCCAGACGCCCCCAGCCAGGCGCAGCAGCCACGAGCCGCTGCCAGGGCAGCGTGCAGAGCGCGGAGCAGCCTCCGCCCGCCACCCCAGCCATCCGCTGGCCAATGCTCCCGACTTGCGCTGCGTGATGACGTCATCGTGTGATGACATCATCACGCAGTCTGTGGTGCAGCGCGTGCGTGTCAGGAGTGGCCGCAGGCGCCAGAAACCCTGGCGCCAGCAGTGCATATATATACGAGAAGCATGCATCTCTTTATATTGATAAACCATATGACCTCTTGCTTTTTAATGGTTATTTCTTCTATTATTGCCATTTTCCTTTTAAATTCTAGATCTGAATTTTCTTGAAAGTTGTTCTTTTTCTAAGCCAAGCTGGCAGCATGATTCACATCAGAAATCTATATAGAAGTAGGCAATTTAAAAGCAATAGAAGACCAGTGCAAATTATGAAATGAAAACTACAGTTGAATTATTTTGTCCTGAACTGATTTTTGCTGTTGAAACAATATGTATTTCCTTTGTTCTTTGTTCTGTGCCAATCACATTTGCCATTCCATACAACCAAAAGGAGAAAATACTTCCTTGAGACCTTTCAAGTAGTGCTTCAACTACAGGCGTCTCAAAATATTGACTAGATTGCTTTTGGCAATGAAGTTATTGATATATTTTTAGGCTACTCGTTACAAGTTATTTGAATACAAAAATGATCAGACATTTAAGCATTCGTGTTATATAGAATCTATGTTAGATGCCTTCTCTAATTCATGTTATAGTTCTATTTAACATTATCTGATATCTGTTGTGAAAAGTCTTTGTAATAATGACCTTAGATGGCAAATACGATGTTCAATGTTTGATGTAGTTGTGGGAGGGGGGGAGAATGCATATGTTCTTGGTCGTTTCTAAATGATGACTCTTTACAGAATGAAAGTCTATTCATGGAAGGATACAGTGTAGTTTGGGAGGGCATACTTGTTTATGTTCTTTGTCATTTCTAAATGATGAAGACTCTTTACAGAACAGAAATCAATACATAGAGGGAGGGGTCAGCATTGTATCAGCTGGTGTCTATCCTCACTAGGGTTTTAATTGCCTGCTGGTAACAGACAGTTACCCTCTGCCTGTAAATTCAGTGAGAGGAGGAGAAAAGGTGGGGTAAAGCCAGTGCCATGTGTTCTGCAATATTAGTTCCAGCTGAAAAACTGGAAGTGAGATAGTGACATTCTAGGAATCCCACAGATCTCTATGGTTTTGCTATAAAGATATGTTGGATTCTTAGAATGTCACCATAATGCAGTGGTATCACTTCTGGTTTTTCAGCTGTAAATGACATTGCAATGTTGCTTGAGGCTGTTTCCTGTCCCCTAAGGCCCTCTATACCCCAGTAAACCTCCTGCTGGCAACTTAATCCTGACTTTCACACATTTGAGATTTTGATGTGCCCAGGGCCTATGTGCATACACCTAAATACATGAAGACCTGATAATGCAGGGGTTATATATGGAAGGGCAGTCACAACTTCTTTGTATAGTGGGTTATATGCCCATAGGCCCCTGTTCAGATGAAAACTTGAATATGTGCAAGTCAGCGGCATATATGATCCTGATCTTTTCCATATGTATATTTCTATGCACATAGACTATCTACACAGGGGCTATACAACACTTAAAGTCAATATCAATTTTGCCATATTTGGGTTGGTTTTTAAATGATCTTTTATTTTAAAGACAAGTTACTGCTCTTATAGTTAAGAAAATGGTGAAGAGGTATGTATGTACAGATGCAGTGCTTATGGAATTTCCAGATTTTAAATAGAAACAAATTGTGATTATGTTTTACTATGTGTAAATCTGAAGAGATATACAATTGTTTTGAGCAATCAGTACCAAGACAATTCCAGAGATAAGTATATTTTGAATAATCCATAGAATGTATTGCCATCTAGGATTTTTATCACTTGCTGATAGGCACTAAGCAGTTAATATTGTTCCTCCCAGAGGAAGGAGACTGTAACAGCAAACATTTTAGAAAGAAAGCTAGATTTGGTGTAGGGCTTATCCTAATTACATTATCTAGGCGCTTACACTGTTGTTATAATCAAATGCTGCTAGTGATCCATGAAGCCTGAATTAGCCAGACGTAACCTATCTACAACAGGTAATACTTAGAAGGAAGTACCAAGCATGTTTCAGAAATGCTCAAGTGTAAAATTACTTTAAATAAAGCAGAGTAGGCTGGATGACTGCTAGCTTTCTTAGTTGATAGGGATCTCAGTGGGAGTATGAGAGGGTGGCCATATTTTCACTTGAATCTAATTGAAGAGATTATACATTGCAAGTTGGCAAATGCCTCTTTTTCCATTGGTAACGTTTTGATACCAAATATGAATAAAATATTAATATGGAAGGTGGCTATCCTGTGCCCAGTGACACACACATCCCAGCCAAACTGATTGCTGCATGACTTAAGTGAGCATCTGGACTCAGGTTTCCAGCCATATTATTTTATTTTTATTTATTTTATTTATAGTCCGCCTTTCTCACAGATTGCACAGTGCAAGTCAATATGATCAACAGTTAGGGCATTCAGTGAACAAATACAATAGGATATGGGTTACAGAAGTTTGAAAACAATAATAAGTCCAAACATGGAGATGAGACATAAATTAAAACATTGCTGAAACAAAGCATAAGTAATTAATCGTGACATCTTTAACAACACAGAAAAGTACATCAACAGGCAGAACCCAGTAGAATCTTTAGAAGCAGAACCCAGAAGCCCTTTACCAAGGCTTCTCTCTGAGGAATTTCTTTTTCATTTTATTATTATTCATTTTATTATTATTAAAGTGCACTATAATTACTCATATGCCTAGATTAATGGCACTCATGATTCTTCTTGGGAGGAATGATGGGGAGCTCCATAATCCCACTGCCAGACATGTGTAGCTAGTGATCTGGAGCAAGCCGCCCTGGAAACAGGTACTAGATGCTGGTTTCTTCGCACTCATGTTGTACTCTTCTGCATGTGGGGAAAGACTGAACGTGTGCCTGTTGCCTTTCACTGGCCCAGGAAAAGGTTCTTCAGCCTTTTCGAAGGAACTGTGGGGTCTGAACTATGGTGACTGGATTTATAAAATTGGCTGTCGTTCAAAAAACTACGATTTTAAACTAATGGCCTGTGCTTTAGGGACAAATTGGATGAGATGCTAGAAGACTCATAAATGGATCTCCCAAGCATTTTTTAAATTAGTGAATGGTAGCTGTGGGCACACCTTACTTGGATTGGGACTGCAGTGCAGAGGGAAAGAAGTAAACCTCTTCTCCCCATGCCATTTTTCTGATCTCAAATATATGCTGTCTTTTTTCTCAGAGAGGCAAATAGTAAGTAGAGAAGGAGGACAATTGTAGGTCAGTTTAACAGTACAACAGGGCAAAGGTTAAATGCTCCTTTCCTCTGATCTGTGGCCCCAGTCCGAATCAGGGCCCCTCACAGCTGCTGGTTGAAAATTAAGATGCTTGGGATATTCATTCATGGGTGTTAGAGAACTGCTAGTGGTAAGAGCTGTGAGACTGGATAATGGAGATAGAAACATAGAACTGGAAGGAATCCCCAGGGTCATCTAGTTGAACTCTTTGCACAGTGCAGAGAGCTACCACATACCGACCCCTGCTCTATGCCCAGAAGAAGGCAGAAAATTCCAGGATCAAGGGTTGCCAGCCTCCAGGTAGTGGCTGGAGATCTCCCGGAATTACAACTGGTTTCCAGGCCACAGAGATCAGTTCATCTGGAGAAAATGACTACTTTTGGGGGTGGACTCTATGGAATTATGCCATGCCAAGGTCCTTTCCCTCCCCAAACTCAACTTCCTCCAGGTTTCTCCAGGTTTCACTCCCCAGATCTTCAGGAATTTCTCAACTTGGAGCTGGCAACCCTGCCAGGATCCCTCACCAGTCTGGCCAGAATGAAAATTCCTTCAAAAGTAGTGATCAGCATTACCCTAGACATATAAGAAAGGTCCACGAGGGCCTGGCACCGGCTCATCCTTTCTTGCCCACCCTCTCACAAAAAACCTTCGAAGAATGGGAACCTACCACTTCCTGAGGAAGCTTGTTCTACTGAAGAACTGCTGTGTCAGGAAGCTTTTCCTAATGTTTAGCTGAAAACTGTTTCAATTTAATTTTAACCTATTTGTTCTGGTCTGACCCTCTGAGGCAACAGAAAACAGCTCCATTCCATCCTCTGTGTGACAGCCCTTCAAACTTGAAGATGGCTATCACATCACCTCTCAGTCATCTCCTCTCCAGGCTAAACATACCCAGCTCCTTCAACCTTTCCTCATAAGACTTGGGCTCCAGACCCCTCACCATCTTTTTTGTCCTGCTTTAAACATGTTCCAGCTTGTCAACATCCTTCTTAAACTGTGTTGTCCGAAACTGAACACAGTAGTGAGTAGAGATGGGCACGAACTGAAATACAAACCACGGTTCATCAGATTCCATTTCTGATGAACCGCCACGAACTTTAGGCTGGTTCATTTGGTTTGTTTTTTGGTTCATTACTGCAGACAGCCTGGTGCCAATCAATCAGTTTCCTAGACAACAGGGGATGGAGTTCCTGCAGACCTTCTGCTGGCCTGGAAGTGACCTTCTGCTGGCCCGGATTTGGTGATTTTCTGACCTGGATGTGACGTTTCATGAACCAAACAAACAGGTTTGTGAACTGGGGGCAGGTTCGTGAAAGTTCGTGGTTTATGAAATTTGACAAACCACGAGCCACATTGTTCAGTTTTTTCCCGGTTTGTGCCCATCTCTAGTAGTGAGATCTAACCAGACACTGCTTAATAGACTTTGTTCTTTGTAGTTTTGCAGTGCTCTGTGAGCATAAGGACTGTATTCAAACAGCACTATAAACTGGTTGTTTAAATCGTAGTTTATTCGGCAACCTCTGGTTAATCTGCAATACATAAGTAACAAATATTGGGCTGCTTCCACAGCAAGGATTTCCTATGTCAGCCACCCAACTGATGCGTTTTCTTCCCCATGTTTCCGCATGATGTGAAAGAGACACAAACTACCATTAAAATGAAGAAAAAACAAATTACCCTGGGCTGTCTGCAGTATCTGTTGAAAGGGCAATTTCACTAGCATTTCCAGGTGCCTGCTGGTGGTGGGCAAAGTCCCAGCAGTTTGCCTGATCAACGGAAGGTGGCAGGCATCCTTGGCAAATTCATGGCATATGTGCTCCTGGTCAGATGCGATGACTTTACGCTGGCCATGGGGATACTCCTGCACTTTGTGCAGGGCCAATTATGAACCCTTCCTTGCTGATTTTTTAAAGTATCAGCCCCACAAAAAGCACAAGAGCACTCCTTTGATCAATGCAATGATGTCACTTCCAGCTGGGAGAATGGGTGCACAAAGAACCCCAGTAAGTACCAGACCCCCTCCTGACAATTTCCGGGGAAACCTGGCAAACAGATTTCACACAGAATGGCATTAGCAACCAAGCTATCGCAAAATTACCCTAGTGTGGATGCAGCCCTGATTTGTGCATAAACACTGCATATTTTCCTCTGCTTCGTGTCTCTTCTCTGTCTCCCCACTGGGAAGTTATACTGTCATCTCTGTGGCCAAACAGTTGGAAGGGGCAGTGCTTCTCAACCAAACTGGTCTGTGAATTCAGATATCGTATCAAACCACAGTCCATACTAATTGGAGTTAACAAACCAGCCACAAACTCTTGAAATCCTAGTTTGGTGCCTACCAAGAAACCATAATTGGTTGTACCATCTGCATTTAGACATCACAACTAACTGGAATTTTAACAAACCATGGATATAATGATATCTGAATGCATCCAAAGTGTCAGAAGGAATAGGCCCCAAAATGACTTACAGAGGGTAAGGCAGTCTGGAGTCATCCTATATTCCTTGTTCCGTCAGTAGAAATTAATCAGTATCCCTGTAATTTTTGCCTTACCAGGAAGAGTGGATAATTTTACATGAAATTAGTGCCAACATCCTCAAACCCAAGATGGGTTATAATAAGTATAACACAAAACCACTGTATTCAGTCATTATGGCAGCTGATGTCAACTGTGAATAAAACTTCCTATAAATGAGTGCCTTGTTTAATGCCCACACTATTACAATAAAATGTAGTGGGGTATAATTAATAAATGTGCTGGTGACCTTGAAAATTATTATTGTTTCCTATTCCTGTAAACAAACCCAGTTTCCTTTTATTATTATCGTTTTTTTTCTGCATGTGGCAATTTGGCATAAACACTAGTTTTCATATAATTTCCCCAGTTGACTTTTGTCTCCTTGGCAATTTCCGGCTTTAATAAAGAAAACCTAATTAAGAAGGAGCTGTTGATTGGTTTGCTAGTGTAATTAACACAGGTGATGCTAATGAGTTTTGATGAAACCAATAGTTTATGGGGGAGAATAAACAGAGCAATACTGCATATGGGATTGAGTGATATCTGCACTTTGGGAAGATATTATTATAATTTCAAAGGCTCATGTGAGAGGTTTGTGACCATGAGAGGAGGAGATAAAATGTTTTATAAGATTCATTAGTGGAGCTGGACTAGGTTTTGTAAGCCTTGTGGATTGGAGGTATTAAAAATCAGATTTCTTTTGACCCCATTAATTGCTTTCATAAGGTTTATCTTGCTGAGGAAAGGAGGCAATATTACAAGGATGGCTGTTTGTTGCTGTGTTTATTAAAACCGGACTATACCTTCATGGAGTAAAAAAACAAATTTGCAGTGTTTACATATTATAGCCCATGAGGCTGTAATCTCAGAGGTATCTAGGCTTTTGTTGTTGTTTTGTTTTTTGGGAAAGAGATAGAAGGATGGAAATCCAAAATCGAAGACTGGTATTCTGAATTTTTTTTAACCTGCTGAATTGAAGGTTTGCATTTCTGTAGTTCCTCTCATATCCCCCATCCTTGTTGTGTCTATCTTCCACAATTTTACTTTTCCACTTGCCATACCATCAGAATGTAATGGTGTGAGATGCTCTGCCACAGTGGAAAGTAAAAATGGATTCGATCATATGACTCTTTCTGCTGAATGTTGAATGAAAGAATTTCCCCCCTTGTTTATGTATAAACACTGCTTCCTCTGGATCAAGACCCTTCACTTAAAGGCATAAAATCCAACCTAATATAGCCAAAAAAGAGATTGAAATGAAGATATAGGAAGTCAAATGTCCATATATACAAAATACCTCTAAAGGAAATAGAAAACTCTGCAGTCCCATCAGTTTTGGGGGTGTGGTCCTGGATTAAAATACACAGAATCTCTGACTTTCTGTGCACAGCAACATTCAGTCCATCTGCCACAATGTTATCAGATGTCTATGTACATCTAGAAACAGTTGTAGAAGCACACACATTTCTGTATTCATGGCTCACTTTTCCAATAATATCAAAAGTCTGGTCATTTTGCTCCACATGCTCATCAAAAAACTAAAAAAAATTAGGAACTAGTAGAATAGCCACTATCCTTTGTTATCTGATAAACAACCTTTCACAATTTGTGAAGAAGTGTCAATAAGCATAATGAATAGTGAAGTTTTCCCTTTGTAACAGTGTTCTAAATATCAGATTTGGCCCCATTTCATAGTGTGCTTACCATACTTCTTAACAGCCTTTTTTGTGTAAGCCCCATCAAAAAGAGGGGACACTTTACTGTAATGAAAGAGGTGCATACATAAAATGACACATGGTGTTTTTCTCTGTTCTTTTTTTTTTTAATCATCATCTGTTTTGAAGTCATGTAACTTCTTTAAAAAAACCCATCCTATCATGCTTGTATGGAAGCAAGATGACTAAAATATAAAGCTACCTAAAATTCCTCATGATTATTTGAAAATAAATGCATGGCCTTAATGTCAGTCTTGAAGCTGGGCTTCATATTTTTAAAGCTTGCAGTTGGAAGGAATTTGGGACTTTCCCCATCCACTGTAAACATTTGTTCAATCAATAATAACATAATAATAACATTCACTTTATATAATAACATTCGATTTATATACCACCCTTCAGGACAACTTAACGCCCACTCAGAGCAGTTTACAAAGTAAGTTATTATTATCCCCACAACAAACACCCTGTGAGGTGGGTGGGGCAGAGAGAGCTCCTAGAAGCTGTGACTGACCCAAAGTCACCAGCTGGCTTCAAGTGAAGGGGAGGGGAATCAAAGCCGGCTCTCCAGATTAGAGTCCTGCTGCTCTTAACCGCTACACCAAACTGGCTCTCTTTGTCCACAAGGGCCAGGGCCGGATCTACGGTCACCGGCGCCCAGGGCAACCGAAGACCGGCCGCGCATGCGCGCGCTCCCAGCAGCAAGCCAGCTGTCCTGGTGCGCTGCAGAGCTGGTGGTGGCAGCACAAGTAGCTGGGAGATCGCCTGTGCCATTCGCCTGCCCCGCAGGACAGGGGGCGACTGGCTTGCCACACGCCCCCTGTCCTGCAGGGCAGGCAAATGGTGCAGGTGGCCTCCCAGCTACCCGCGCTGCCTTTTGCCTGCCCCACAGGACAGGGGGCAACCAGCTTGCCATGCACCCCCTGTCCTGCGAGGCAGGCAAATGGCGCGGGCGGCCTCCCAGCCACCCGTGCTGCCTTTCGTCTGCCCTGCAGGACAGGGGGTGCGCGGCAAGCGTGCCCCCTGTCCTGCCGCCCGCACGCTCCCAGGGCTGGCAGCTGTGCCTGGCGCCCCCTCTTTGGCAGCACTGGGGGCAGACTACCCCCCTGCCCCCCCCTGTCTATCCGGCCCTGACAAGGGCATGTGTACATCTTTGGGTTTAATCGGTGCAAAGCACATTCATTTGAAAAGCACTTCAGGCAAGTTGCTGGGGAGAAGCTTGCGGCACAGGGAAGGCCATGCACAAGTTTTCTTCTCCCATACCCAGACCACTATTGTGAGTCCCTGTCCTTCAAAAAAAAAAAACACACCAGTAGTCACATTGTCCAACAGCCTGCTGTAATTAATCAAATGTGCTGAAACCTTTTTCCTCCCTGCCCCTGACTGAGATTCCTGCATAGAACAGGGCTTGGGCAGACTGCAGGCTCACCATTACTTTAAGCAGTTAGCTGTAAATATTCCCCATTAGCCTTTCTGCACTGCCATCCTATCATCATGAACGCTTCTTATTTTCCATAATAACATTGACAGTGCTTTTTAGAGAAGGTCTGTGTTACAGGAAGGCATTTGTTGTTGCCTGATTTGCATAGCTTTTCATTTTGCCAGAGTGATGTTTATATTTTCAAGGGTATGTTCTTCTTTTGTTCATCTCATCCTTTCCTTAAACCTTCCTTTTTATTTGCTGCTCTCCCCTTATCTTTTTCTTTCTCATCTCATTTTTCATCATCGTGTGGTTAATTCTCCCCCCTCCGCTTCAGCTCATGCTACACTTTGTCTTGTCTATTGCTATGTGACAGAAAAGCCAAAGACATTCCATGTCTGGCAGTACACCTCCAGGGACATCTTTTGAACTCTCATAATTTGTATTTATTGCCACCCACTTTGTAAGTTCACAGTTTAATTTGCCAGCAGTGGCAGTGTTAGGCCGACACAGTAAAACAAGATAACGTTAAAATGTCAGAACGAGAGGGGGCATGAATGATGCATTACTCAGTGCGAGAACTTGCACTTGTCATATGCCTTTCCACCAAAGTGATGTTAACTACCTTTTGAGAGCCTTATTGGGCTGGTATTACTTAGAAATAGGATCATTAGTTCACTGCTCTGATTAGAAGGTTGCAATGGTTGATTAACTCTTCTGGAACTGGGATCATGGTCAGAACGTTAAATGGATAACATCAGGTTATGCTTCTAGAACTAATTTTACAATTATTTTTGCGCAATTACTTAGGGTCGTTTACATGTGTATTTCCTTTTCACTATGTTGAGCTGAGTGAATCAAAGCTGTAAGGAAGATTTGTTCTTACCCATATGTTACAGGGTGGCAACTGGTCAGGAGGAAAAGAGAAAAATAACCTAGTATGCTCTTGGGTATATAAAGGATGATGAAAATCTGCAGGTAGTTTTTTTTTTCCTCAGGGCAGCGTGGAGGGAAACATTAAAGCCTGATCATGATGCAAAACAGCATTAATGATACAGCTACTGTGGCCAGTGACAGTTGGCAATGCAGAATGTGCTTATCCAACATGAAGTCTCTTTTTCATAAGTTGCTACACTTATAACTAGGGTTGCCAATTTTATTACTCAGTCTCATCCTGTTTATTTAACAAGTTAATGCGCTAACATGTAGCAGGTGTTGTGGTATAAGTCTTAGCAAATGTAAGGGCATCATTTATTAACCACCAGTTAGGTTCCAAGAGATAGGCAAATAGTTTAAAAGTACATTAACATCTTCAAAAACAAATAAGTATTCTAATACAAAATTAGTATGGGTAATAACTTCCACCCAAAAGAGCTGAATGACTGGACATGTCCGTAGCGTATGCTTAAGAGATTCATCTTGTAAGTTGCACCACTAACAATTAGACACTCTACTTAATCCTTTAGTAAAAAGATGCTGTGGTGTTGAATGTACCCAAAACATAATTTTTTGCCAAATAAGTCACAGCTTAAGATCCATAGCAGCAATCGGTATAAGGCTTAAAGCCATATTCCATTGCTTTGGCAGAATTGGATGCTGTATCTCATGAGTTGTGAGTTGTTACAGATTAAACATTACAGAGTATAATGGTGTGATCTTGTTTAAGTGATATATTCACTTCCAGTACATCATAGACTTTAAATGCCTCAGTGATAATAGGTAGTAATTAGGGTGTGCACCAAGAAAGTTTCCATTTTGGTTTCAGAATAATTCTGTTCTATTACTAGTTTGTTCTGGGTCAGGTGATGCCACCTCAGAACTGATCTGTTTGGGGTTTTTTTGTTTACATGAATTTTGACCCATTGCGCATGTGTTGGCCACATATGCGCAAACACACTCTGTTCTTTTCAAGGTGATGGAGAAATGAGACTCTGAAGCTCTGGGGCATTAACAATTAGTCCTCCTCCTAGTCTAAACCATTGATCCATTGAGTTTTTTCTCAAGAACAATGGACCCGAGTTTTCAGGTGGGGCAGCAGCAGCAAGTTGTTCTCAAATAGGAGAGCACTTCAACCAGTGCAGTGCAGCAATATTCAAAACAATGCTGCTTCCTCTTCACATTTTTCTTTTTCTATAGTGCCAATAACTTATTACCTTTGCATTTTGCCATTACATGTTGGTGCTGTTTCTGGTGCTTTTGTAGTTTTGTTCCCACAATTAGGGGAGCAAATCCAAATCTTTCCTTTTGATGCTTACTCAGGAATCTGCCAGTCTTCTCCATCACCCAAGTGCAAGCAGGCAGGCAGAATGATTGGCTGAATCCCAGCTTTCTGCTCAGACAGACCTATGTTTTTCCCATGAGTTTTCCTTTTGCAGTGGGTGCAGGCAGGATTGTTTTTGGAAGGGAGGGGAGTAGGTACATGTTTGCCATTTGACTCAGAAAAAGAGAGCGCCCTGAAAGACTGCAGAAGCAATCCTAAACAGGTCTGCTCAGACATAAGTCCTATGTTATTCAATATTGCTTACTCCCAGGGAAGTGTCCTTTGAATGGCAACCTATGATTGAAGTCTTCATCCCAAATGTTTCCAAAGCTGATAGGAAGGAAGGGGTCTCCCTTTGTGAGAACTCAATTGTCAGGGAGGGAGACAATGTTATTTCCTGTGTAGGTATGCAGTCATGGGTGGGGAGATGCACTCATGCAGATTGGTCGCATTCCCTCTTCCTGCCAACAGAGTTAATTAATAACATAAGATCTCTCTCCCCTTGGGATCTGATTAGTGCTGTTCAGGAAAACAAGTTGCTGCTCTGCAAGGCAAGCCCAGTGCCTGCCTGCTGCTGGAAGATACAAACCGAAATGCAACACACACACTTTTTGGTGGGAGGGACTTGTTACAATTTAATTTCCCAGATTTGGTTCAGCATTCCAGAAGCTGCTTTTATGAACTATACCAGTGATTCCGGTGTGTAATTTCAGTTATTTTTTTTCTCTTGTGCACACCCGAGTAGTAATACTGGACTTTGAGAGTGTCTGAGACAGTAAGGCTAAGCATGTGTGGGAAGAACAAGGATTAAAAATGTGCATATTTCAGAGGTTTGATTGGAGGTGAAAAGTGTAGAATTACTTGATAGAGGAGATAAGAAATATACATTATGGACATACATGAATCTTTGTTGAATAATCTAGAAGGTTTACAAGCAGTGTGCATTTCAGTCCCTGCTTCATTTAGCAGAAAGTTCATTGAATGCATCCTCCTGCTGTGGATAATCTCAAAACTGATTTAAGAGAGTGCACCTTGAAAGCGTTATATGAAATAAGGGCTTGACCCCAAACACATTGATGCCAATGGAAAATCTAAATCTCCAGTTCGCTGTGATGTTCTGAATAAATGTTGCTGTTGATGTTGCTGTTGTGAATAAAAAGAAGGCTTGTTGGTTTCAGTGGGAAGTGAATCTTTTCATAACAGATAAGGGGCCAATTTGCACCTTTCTCAAACTAGCTCTTGTACACGTGAAAAAAAGGAGAGCTTTTTTGAAAATAATAATGAGTGATCGTTTTAAAAGCCTTGAAATTCAGAATCAAACTGCTAATGATTAGTATTGGATGGTTGAGATAGAAAGACATTTATCACGAAAAATACTTTTTCTTTTGGATAAACCCATAGCAAGTTGTCAGAAGTTGTCATTCATTGTATGATCTGATGTTTATGTGAGTTAACCTTGCAGCCTTTGCTGAATTCTTTCCAGTCAGACACAAATGAAGTAATTGTGGGCATTTGGGCCATGACTTCATTTGGATTACTGAAATGACTCACAACTTGCAGATTTCCTTAAGACATTACTGGCTATTGCATATCTTCCTGAGTATCATCGTCTTCTGCTTGTGTGCATCCAATACAATCAGCTGCCTGGCAATTTAGATTTGAGTACAACTGAGCACCAGAATGTGTGAACTGCAGTGACACATGGCTAATCTTTCTTCTGGTCCTGGAGACCTCGAGTACATTAATGCAGCTCCATGGGATGGGGTTAGCAGTAGCACTGTATTGCTTAGAGCTGCTCAGTTCCCTCTATTCTCTCAGTCACAATGAGTGGGTCAAGATCAAGATGGTTTGAGGCAGCCAGGGTAAAATATCAGCTGCCTAACCCGGCAGATAGAAATAAAGAATTGGGAGTTCTAGTAAAATATTCAGCCTTCATGCAGTAATGTGGGGCAAGCACAGGATCTGGATTGTGCAAAAAGGCAAATAAGGGTTTCACTGGAAGGTTCACAAAGTGCAGTTCAGAATGAGCAGTATTTTGAGTTTTGCATCCATGCAGTAGGTAGCATTTAGAATTGCAGGTGGCTGCTGTTGATACATTGTTGCAATTTAAGGACTTGCTTGGACTACATATGCCTCAGGTGATCATGGGCACATCAGGTATTCTTTAGAATAAGCTACACTGGACTGCATGTGCTAATTTTTGTAGTTGCACAATTGGTGGCTTTAGTACATTGGCAGCATTCATCGTCCTACTCAGCCCTTATTTGGTTGAATAACCTTTGAGGGGCAGGAGAAATGAGTGAGGATGGAAACTTAGTATTAGTCTTGCAGTTCTGAGTAGAGATGAGCATGAACAGAAAAAAAAACCCGAACATGATGTTTGCTGTTGATTGTCATCCACAAACAGGGACTCACAAACAACCACGAACATGGCCCTGTTCACGAACATGTTCGTGGTTGGCTGTTCATGGGGGCCAGCACACTCTCCTCCAGCCATTATCCAAGTTTGGTCAAGATCCCTACTGCACCAGAAACCTTACCTGAGCAGGCAGCAGGAAAGGTACCAATAATAAATAATAGCTTGGCCCAGAGCCTGGCAGCAGCCCTGGAACTTGGAGGGGTAGATCCCTATCCCACCACACACAAAGAAAATTCAAGCTCCAATGCACTCTCTCTATCAAAATGCCAACAGCAATTGTCTCTCCCTCTCCACTGTCTGCAAACTAAGACAGAGCTGGGAGCCCCCCTCCACACTGCTCTTTGCTCCCTTGTGACAAATTTGGAGCACACTTGAAAGGAAGATCTGCCTATCAAGCTAAATTGGGCTTAGATTGGGGTTTCCAGGGCAACAGCAGGAGTTCAGACAGAGTTCAGACAATCCCTGCCTAAGTTGCCAAGGGAATTGATTGCAGGTGCCAGACTGTCTGGCTTGACGAACAGCAATGAACGAGGCTTGCAACGACCACCTGTTCGTTTAGAATGGAGCCTCATGAACAGCTTGTTTGTGAACAGCAGATTGGGTTGTTCGTGGCTTTTTTTTGGTTCGTATTGCTGTTTGTGCCCATCTCTAGTTCTGAGCAAGCAAATAGTTTCTTTCGTAAGTTAATACTTTTTGTGTTGGTGAATAGGTTGACAGATGAGGGTTATTTATTCTATAGTTAAGAGAGACTTTAAATTTTAAACTTCTGGGATCTGGTAATTGGGTAACAGGAAGCAGGGCCAATATACTTAATTAATTGATCATTAATTAATTGATGATTATTTTAACACTGTAAGACTATCCCTCAACCATATAAAGTAGATTCATGTTTTTTGTCATGCAACTAGGTTGTGAAGGTGAAGAAAATGCCCCGCTTTTTAAAACACCTGTGCACACATATTAGGGTGCCTTTAATAACTAGAATTCCTAAATGTGTGGTTAAATATATAGATGTATTTTATAGGGGTTTACACTGAGAACATTTTCATTTCAGTTTCAAATCTGGGGGTTCCAAGTGGACTAATTGTCACTATTGACTTTTTTCAGATAGAGCATTGCCAGTTTGACTCAAATCCATCCCCCCCACCCTGTTAACATAAGTTTCTCCTAAATTGGAAATGAGACACATCCCCTTATTGTTGTATGCCAATGATGCTGTACTCCTTTCACTCTCAAAAGTTGGGATGAAAAAGATGCTGACGCATTTCTTAAATTATTGTGATAAGAACAAACTCTCCCTAAATTTTGAGAAGTCCAAAATTATCGTATTTGGTCGAAGCTGGAGGCTCTTTAATTGGACTGTACAAGGTAACTCCATTGAACAGGTGAAGAGCTTCAGATATCTCGGAATCCATTTCCACTACAGTGGAAATTGGGCCACTCATATTAGGGAAGTGGCAAGGGCAGTGATCAGCAGTGAACTCGCAATCTCTCGCTTCTTTTACACGAAAGGAAATCAATTTATACCAGCTGTCCTTAAAGTGTTTAACTATAAAATATACGCTAAGCTACTTTATGGTGCTCCGCTTCCAACGAAGCGATCGAAAGAGTCCAATCTAAATTTCTTAGGAAAATCTTGGGGCTTCCAGCTTGCGTACCTTATGCGGCAATTTGCCTCGAGACAAACCAGAGACGTTTAGTTACAAAGGCATGGATCTCAGCCTTCAAATTCTGGCTTCGCCTACGTTTTCGAAGCGGGCCTAATAGTCCCATAATGTATATGTTATGCGAGTCTAACACGTGTGACTGGTTGAACTATATCGAAAGGAAAATTACATTGATGGGGCTCAACATAGAAGATCTGTACCTTTTATCTGAGAAGAATGCTTTTGTTAGGATTAAACAGAGGCTAATTGACATGGAGATGCAAGACCTTAGAAGCCTCGCTTCGGGACATTGCTCTCCTGTTCAATGGGGAATTCCATTTAGTGATGCGCCGGCAGAGTATTTTTCCTGTTTAATCGATCCCTGTATTCGAAGGGCATTTATGTTGGCCCGTTTTAATGTGCTCCCTTCTGCTGTACTGTTTGGGAGATTCAAAAAAATCCCATTTGGAGAAAGGTTATGTCACTGTGGGATGTTGAAAATTGAGGATACAGCCCATGTACTTTTATCGTGCAGATTTTATGATGATTTACGTGCATTTTATTTGGATTACCTACTGCAATCACTGGGGGGCAAATCTGTTGAGAGTAAGATAGTGAGTTTTTTAGCCTCAACCAAGGTTGAAGTCACTGAAATGGTGGCAAACTTCCTTTATCGTGTATACAAGAGGAGAAGTGTGTTTAGAATGTTTAACAATTAACAGACTCCACCTGTGTTTGACACTGTTACGGTTATGCCAATAAAGGTTCTGTCTTGTCTTGTCTTGTCAACATAAGTTTCTGACCCATTCTTTGAGGCTCTTTGAGGTAGCTGTTTTTGCAGTTAATAGTGCCAAAATTGCACAAAACACACTCATTCCTCTCAGGGGCAGCGCAAGGGTTTGCCATGCTCGCGGCCGTCTGGCCAGGCGCCCCCCTACGCACGTGCGCGCGCACGCACCGGCCTCGGTGATGATGTCATGCATGGCGGGAGCGCACGCGCCGCCGCCAGCCCGATTGCTGCGTTGGGCGGCCTCCGAGCTCTCCCGCTCGGTTGCCTGTGCCACCGCAGATGCCTGCCTGCGGTGGCTGCGCCTGGCCGGGGGCTTGTGCTGGGAGGGATAGGAGGCTGGTGCTTTGTGGCGCGCGCTCCCACCCGCCAAGCCTCCTCTGGCGCTCCCTCCGGCACCCGTGCCTGCGGCCACTGCCTACCTGGCCTTAATAGGCGCGCCGGCCCTGATTCCTCTAAACCATCAACCCTCTGAGTTTAAGCACACACGACAACAGGGTTCAGTGTTTACAGACCCTGAAAAATGCTTGGGAAAGGCATCAAAGTGAGTGTTGAGCAACTGTGCACACACACATTATTCTTTTCAGGGGGCTTGGGAGAAATGAGGATCTTGGGCAGCTGTTTTCATGCTTAACCAAAAAATATAATAACCATTAGTCCCCCTCTCTCTAAACCATTCATACCCCAAGTTTTTCCTCAAATACAATACACACACATAACAACAGACCCTGAAGAAGGCAATTGTTGGCAGACTCACACTATGGTGGGAAACTGTCTGGCAAAGTGGTAGTGGGGTGGCAGTGGCATCCAAGCAGGAGAGAGCTCTAATCAGCACAGTGCAGTGACATTAAAAAAAAATCCTGTCTTATGTCTACGTTTTTCCTAAATGATAGTGCCAATAAATTATTACCTTTGCATCCTTCTGTTCCTGTTGCTACCATGTTGCCTTGTGCTTTGTACTTTCATTGTCACAATGAGGGGTGAATCCTTCCTTTTGATGCTCCATATTCCACTGTAGAATGGGAGGGGGGGTTGCATTAATCGCCACCAATCTCCAGCTCCCAAGTGCAGGCAGGCAGGCAGGCAGCATGATTGTCTGAATTTCCCCCTCCCCCATGCCAAAACAGACGTTTGTTTTTTCTGTGTTTTCCTTTTGCTGTGGGAAGGCAGGATTGTTTTTGAAAGGACAGAGTAGACCAATGGCTCGCAGGCAGCTTGGCTTAAGCTTGAAGTGGAGAATATGTTTTTAAATAATGGAGGATGCTGGATGGGTGGGTGGGTGTGGTGCTTGCAGTAGCATGGAAACCTGAAAAGAAAAGTAGATTGTTTGTTGCGAAGGTGAGAACTGTGGAGTAGCTGAAGTGTCATTGGAGCATGCATTTGCCATTTGACTCGGAAAAAGAGACACTACATATATTCAGATGTAAATTGCATGTTCTTCAATAGTGCTTACTCGCAGGGGAGTGTCTTTAGGACTGCAGCCTATGATTGAAGTCTTCCATGGTTTTTATCATTTGATTCACAGAACAGACCGCTTGTACCTTGCCCAGCAGCACTTTTCCTCATAGTGACTAACTGTCCAAGTGCCTCCAAGTGGGGGAAACAGATCAGTGCTCAGGTAGTGCTGCAACCCCCCCCCCCCATCCCAATATGCACATTTCCCCTTCCTTCCAACTGAGTTAAATGAATGTTTCTAAAGCCCATGGGCAGGGAGGGAGGGGTCTCCTCTCCCAAGGGCCCAATTGACAGGGGGATAATGCCATTGCCCAAGTAGCAATAGGGGAGGGGGAAATATGCTCATGCATATTCTGCACATCCCCCCTTCCAGCCAATGGAGTTAATTAGGTGGTATAACATAATGTAAGCGCTCTCTCCCCTTGGAATTTGATTAGTGAATGTCATTAAAGTAAACAAGATGCTTCTGGCCCAGTTCGTGCTTGCCTGCTGTGACTGCTGTGCAGTAAGAACCAAAACAAAACACACAAACTTTTTGGTGAGAGGGTGTCATTATAACTTGGTTTCCTGGATTTTGTTCACAGTTCCAGAAACTGCTTTAACAAAATGGAACAGCAATTTCTGTGTGTATTTCTGGCTCATTTCTGGCACACCCCTTGTATCTTGCCTTTCATCCAGAAAGCTAAGGGCAATGCACAGTGTTCCTATGGATACATTTAATCTACAAAATTTAGGGTTATTGACCTAAAATAATTAAGAAAGTTTCATGGAGGAGTAGGTCTCCACAATCTTAGTCCAAACTCTAATCTCTATACATCTGACAAATGAAGTTTTAGTTCTCAAAAAGTTCTAGCCTGATAATCTTGTTGATCTTTATGGTGCTACTGGACTCAAATCTTACAACTACACAACATTGGCTTTGCTGTGGGAAATTCCAGTATAACATGAGTGGGTTTGCAGCAACTCTGTCTTCTGCATAAATTGTGGACTGATTTTAGAATTTGACTATACTGGTCTCTAATTTGTATATAGGATTGCTGCCACTCCCAGAAGGGGTAAATATCTGGTAACTTGCAACTAAGCCTGTTGTGTAAACAATGGGCTCTAGAAAACGAATAACTTCAGTAATTTAAAAAAACATAACTAATAACAACAACAACAACATTCAATTTATATACTGCCCTTCAGGACAACTTAATGCCCACTCAGAGCAATTTACAAAGTATGTCATTGTTATCCCCACAACAAAACACCCTGTGAGGTGGGGGAGACTGAGAGAGCTCCAGAGAGCTGTGACTAGCCCAAGGTTACCCAGCTGGCTTCAAGTGGAGGAGTGGGGAATCAAACCCGGTTCTCCAGATTAGAGTCCCACGCTCTTAACCACTACACCAAACTGGCTCCCAACTAGGCTTATATAAACTTATTTCTGCTTAAGGTTGTGGACATATAAAGGGATTTCTTGGCAGGTCGTGACCATTCCCTCCCTCTCTTTAGATGACAGCTGAGGCACGTTGCAGACCTTCTTTCCTGTTGCTTATGGAAGAGCACTGACCTCGCTCTCCCACCCACTGCAATCAGAATTGCAACTCAGCCACTACCAGGCACAGACTTTGTCCTCGCCCTTCTCTGGCCAAATGCCAGCATCAGTCCCCAGCTGCAGGGAAGCCTCCCACCTTCTTTAGGCAGGCTGCTGCACCCTCTTTCTCACCATTCTCCCTTTCCCAAATCTGTATGGATGGTGGGAACTGTGGCAGGGACTTGCAGCAGCCATCTCCTCCTGCCATTTTCAGCATGGCATGGCCTGAGGTGATGCCAGCAGTGAGCACCATGGCATCCTGGCCTGGCAGGTTGGTGCTGTGCCTGTGCATGGAGGGCTTCCCAATGAGTTGGGTGAAGGTTGTGAAGAAGGTGGGAGGGGTTGCCTGGGACAGGAGACATTGTGGCACAGGAGGCCGTGGCTGGGCAAAGGGGCTGGGTGAAGGGTCTCTGAGCCCAATCCTGGAGGAGAGGTGAGGCATTGAGGGCATTGAGGAAGGGGTGTAAGTGCTGGGGTGGAGAGTCTCGAGGGCCATGGCATGGTGCTGGGCCTTCCTGCCACCACAGCAGCCTCTTTGGGGCCTCCACAGGGTCCTTCCCACCACGATGCCAGATGTCCGTAGACCCTGAGGAGGCTGCTGAGGCGATGGGAAGACAAGCTGTGTTGCTGATGGCTCACTTTTTATCCCATGGAATGTGCCTGCATGGGGATAAAAGGTGAGTCATCAGCAACATGATTTGCCTTTTATATCTTAGGAGGATTACTAATTTGAAAATTCTAATTAATTTCCATGCATAGATAATGCTTAATATTGTGGATAAAAATGTGGCAAGGAGTGCTCTATAAAGAAGGAAGATAACAGTTTAAATCTAATTTAGCAGCAACGTTTATGTGTATCAGTTAAATTTAGACATCCCATTGTCCTTCTGTCTATTACCTTTTAAGATCCAGCTGATATAAATGTGCACTACTTTCTTAACTTGGTGCAGCAGCACATCAATTCATCACAAACAAGAAACTGGTTCTGTTTTCACTAGGAGGATTTTTTTTTCATGCCAATGAAGACCATTGCCATGGGCTCAATATGTCGCAAATGTATACACATTTGTGACATATTGAGCCCATGGCAATGGTCTTCTGTTTCAAAGGCAACTCTCCCACTTGGTTTATTCAAAATGGATTTTTGTTTAGAAATAGGTATGCGCACATGAGTTGAAAAATTAATTGCAGGTGTATATATGATATTTCTCAAACAGGGGGGTTTAAGTATATCATGTATGACTCCTAAACTGTCAAAGAAAATGCAATTGTAAGATTTCCAGAGCTCACGTAGGGTTGTATGCCTGGCTTAATCAATCAGTGATTGTGAATGAGCTGTGATGCTGTTTGTTGCTCTCTCCTCATATGCTTTTATTTTGAATGTGTGCCTTGTTGCCAGCAAGTCCTGTGTCTAGTGTGAAAGCCTTGTTGGGGTGGGAGTAAGTGGTAGGAAAAGGGCCTTGCCAGTTCTGCCTACCTTTCTTGCTCACAGCCAAGGCTTTTGCAGCACCATTAGGATGTAGATTATCAAATTTAAAACCTGTGATGACACCATTGTACCCATCCGAATGATTAATCTGCTCATTAAAAGAGTGCCGATGGGCTAGTCTAATTAGAACATGGATCTTTGTAAAGGACATTGCAGGGTCGGGAATAGGAAATATTACTCGTAACATAAAGTAGGGATTAATTATGCTACTAAATACTATTGTATGAAATTTGCATATGGGTCTGGTCATAAGCAAGGGGTTAGCAAAAGTATGGCATCCTGTTTTTATTATCTTTCCAGATAGGAGTTGTTTCTAGAGAATTGTGCATACCTGCACCCAGTTTAAAAACTATACAATAACATCAAGAGGCTATTAAATGATACATGATGTCTCAAGGAACATTTTGTCAGCTTCAGGAGCATTTCACAGCACAAGTGCCTGCACATTATGTACTCTCATGCTGCTGTCCCTCTCGCTTCCCCTTCATGCTGTCAATGCTGCTGATTACTTTTGCCCTCCCACTATGAAGTTATCCGTGCTGCCTGTCTCAGCTTGTAACTAGCAGCAGAAATTGAACCAAGTGCACAGGCCTCATCGCTCTGACCTGTTTGACTGTGGAGGCTTGCACTGCCTCTGTCCACCTCCTTTCTAGTAGCTCTAGTAGAACTAGTAGCTCTTTAATAATAGAATGGAGAGCATGAGAGTCACCTACACAGCTTCCATGTGTTGCTATGCTTGTCACATGGCAATGTTTCTCACAGGGCAGTGCTATGAAAGCTATGTAGCTTTTGTTCTCTTTTAATGCTCACCCGTGATTCTGTAAGGCTGAGTCACACATGCAAGCATCATATAGCACTGCCCTGTGATACAGAGTAGTCTAATGGAAACTTGCATATATTTATTTGCTTTTCTAGCCAGTAGCAGCTGAGAAAAAGCATTTGCTATGCACAGAGGCAATCATGGCGCTGATGAAAACGCAGCTGATTACTTGAAGGCAGTTATTATATGACATGAGTGAATGCAAAGTTACAGGGCTCAAATTAATGCACAAGCATTAAATTCAGAATATGGGAAACCACTGTCTGGATGTACCCTCAGGCTATCTAAATGCACACAAATACAGAGTAGCATGATACTTCCTTGAAGAGTGAAGTCTCCGGCTAGTTGTTGTACACACTCAGATATTCAGGTGCTTCAGCATTTTCCATTGGCTGTCTACTGCCACAGGATTTTCTCCACCACTGCATACCTAGGGTTGCCAGGACCCCTCAAGCTCCCAGTGGGGGATCGGGGCCTGGCTCTTACCTCTGTTCTGCTGGAGGGGTACGCGCGTGCCACTCCTGCAAAGCGTGAAGATGTCACTTCTGGGAAGTGACATCATCATGCTGCACATGCCCCCCCCCAGCATGCCCAAGCTCTGCAAGGGCTCGCATTGGGGGCTGCTGTGGAGCGCAGGAATGCTCCTGCACTCCACAGTGGCCCAAAACACACCCACGGATTGGGCCCATTTTGAGGCGCTGTGGAACGCCGGAACGCTCCTGTGCTCCACAGCACCTCAAAATGGCCCTGTTTTGGCCTGGATCGGGCCCGTTTTGAGGCGCTGTGGAGCGGGGGAGTGTTCCTGCACACCACAGTGTCCCAAAATGGGCCCGATCTGCGGCCGTTTTGGTGTGGATCGGGCCCATTTTGGGGTGCTGCAGCATGCAGGAGTGATCCTGCGCTCCGCAGCCCCTCAAAACGGGCCCGATCCGTGGGAGCGCACAGCTCCGCAGGGGAGCATGCACAGAGGTCGCACCCCCCCACTGGCCAGGTAAGTGGGGGCGGGGTGTGGCACCCCTATACATACCACCCACATTAATGTTTTGCAGGAGTCTACAGAGCACCATGTAATGGTGGTGGTTCCACACACTTGCAGTTTGTTTGAAGCAGTCTTGAGTAGAGATGGGCCTGATCTGAATTACGATTTCAACCCCCCCCCCCCCCCATTTTGGCGTTTTCGCCATCGTGACTCAGCTAATCGGTTCTGTCCGTGGCAACCAATCCAGCAGTTGGGAGTTTGCTTGTTCAGGACTTGATCGGATGGGTCAGTTTCTGTTTTGAATTGCAGACACTCTGGCGCTAGTAATTTATTCCCGGGGCAACCGAGTCAGGGAAATGAGCTGTGTTTGCCCTCCTTCTGTCGCCCTCGAATGGAAGCCCAGCTTTCCTTGATTAGCAGGCTTCCTTCCAAACACGGAGCAGCAACCCAGGGGAGGGAGGGGGAAGGGGGTGGGCACAAAGGAAAGGCAAAAGGCAGCGCGGGAGGCTGGGAGGCCACCTGCGCCGTTCGCCTTTCCCCAGGACAAGGGGCGTGTGGGCAAGCCAGCCACCCCTTGTCCGGGGGAAAGGCAAAAGGCAGCGCTGGAGGCTGGGAGGCTACCTGCGCCGTTCGTCTTTCCCCAGGACAATGGGCGCGTGGGCAAGCCAGCCGCCCCTTGTCCTGGGGAAAGGCAAAAGGCAACGCGGGAGGCTGGGAGGCTGCCTGCGCCGTTCGCCTTTCCCCAGGACAAGGGGCGTGTGGACAAGCTGGCCGCCCTTTGTCTTGCGGGGCAGGTGAACGGCGTGGGCAGCCTCCGAGCCACTCGCGCTGCTGCCAGCTCCTCAGTGCACCGGGACAGCCGGCTTGCTGCGTGGGCAGGGGCGACTCAGGAGCGCTCGCACATGCAACAGCCTGACTACGGTTGCCCTGGGTGCTGGCCTTCCCGATTCCCGATTTCGGACCGGAAACAAGACTTGATCGGTTAGAATCGGGAACCTGCATTCGGCGGCAGCCCAGATCCATGATCGGCTTAATCGGGATTTATTTTTGGATCGTGCCCATGTCTAGTCTTGAGTTTTCCTGAAAGTAAAGTCTAGTAACCAGATTTCCTAAGAAGCCCTTTTAAATAGTTGCCCATTCCCTTCTTTCTTCAGATCTATTATGGGACATCATGTGTGCATGTTGGCAGGAAGATTATCATAGTTTAGTGTTTGTCATCAAATGTTGAGATCATTTAGGCAAGGATGGGAAATCTGAATGACACAGCCTTCCAGTAAGAAAAAAACAGAGAAGCTGGCTGCAGCAATTTTTGCATTTGCTCAAATGTGTAATGAAGTACATGAAGATTCTTAAAGACATCTGCTTATAAAATGTAGGTGGAGGAAATACTCCCTTATTGCAAATAGGCCAGTGCCTCATATAACTTGTATCTCAACCATACTCAAATAATTTAAGATATTTATGCCTTATCAAGACAAGGAGATCCACGTGTATAAAGCAGGATTCCAGAAGCATATCATTTGCTAGTTTGAGAACTAGGAACATAAATTCCTGGTGTAAACATGTCATCTATCAGAGAGGTGAAAAAGTCAGTGTTATTATTATCCCCACAATACAGCTGGGGAGCTGGGGCTGAGAGGAGAGGCTTACCCAAGGCCACTTGTAGAGTTAATGGGAGTAGTGGTAGTTGAACTAGCAGAATGCTGATTCACAACTGAATCACTTAACCACTATGCTACAGCAGCTCTCTTAAGGTAGATTGCGGGGGGAGGGGGCCACTTGATTTTAGATAGAAGCAGTGATCATTTTTCCAACCTAATCCTGTGCAATGGGGGTTTTTTGGCTTGAATTCCTGTTCTGACTGGGAATATGAGATCCTGTCAGAATTTTTCTCTTAACGGAATCTGAAGTGAAGAAGATTTTCTGTTTGAACCTAAATAAAGAGTGGTGGGACAGACGACCGTGAAGTGAAAGCATTTGAAAAAATAAAACAAGAGACCTCAGATATGGGTAGATAAGTAAGGGAGGAGGAAAGGTTTACTGTTTGATTAACATTTATGTTTTGATTGTTAGCTGCTTTAAGGACAGAAAGGCAGGATATAAATTTTGCTAAAAAAACAAATAAACAAATAAATGAATAATATTCATTGTTATAGCAGTCCCTATTCCCTTTTCCCCATATATATCTTTGCTTCTACTACAAATTATAATTTACTGTTTACTATCTATAAGTGACAAAATATAAATTATTTTTCTCATCTTTTAAAGATCTTTTTACTTCAGTACCAGAAAGTAGGGTGCTTGACCCCCTTTCTGAGTTGTACCAGATTTCAAAACTTTTATTTAGCTAAGAATTTAGCTGAATGGGAACTCTCTACCTCTCAGCAGGTTTTTGTTTTTAGATTTTTTGGAAAAAGGTTTCCTTTTGTCAATATTGTGATAACTCAAATTGCTGAAGATTTCTTTTGGTGATTTGTTTCTGTAAAGAGTGTGTGTGAGTTGGATAGCCGAGAAGCAGGCTGCATTTACTGATAGGCTGTGTTGTTGACACTGTTGTTTACAAGTTTGAAGTGACACCACCCATCAGTCTGTTTCAGGCTTATCAAATCACTTCAACTAACACTGGTCCAAATCTGCCACTACTGGCAACCTCCAGCATTTGTCTGAATAGCTGGTTAAACCATTACAAAACCAACAAAATTGCCAGTCACAGTCTAACAATTTTATTGCAAACTGCAGAAATTGTATGTTTTAAACTAAGAGGCCATTCCCTTACATATTTTGAACATGCACACATTTATTTTACACTGTGGTTCTGTCAGGGAAGGCATAATGTATTATCTTTTGGGAAGCTTGGGATTTAAGCTATGGAGCCTTTCTACAGGTCAGAGGAATCTATATTTTTAAGTTGCTGGATGAAAAGTCAGAGTGATAGTAAAAAGGGAGAGACAAATTGAAGTTTTATGATCCATATTATAATTATAGAAAGGGAAGCAAGCCCTTGATCGGGACCCAATCCAAAGCATAATTTTTAGCTCACATGCTGTGCAAAGCACGCACAAAATAGGTTCTGTGGCCCTTTGTGGGACATGGAAGGTTTTTTTTTTTTTTTTAAAGAAAAGCATCTTGTCTGAAAATGCCCTCCTTTGGCGTACAAAGTCTGTTAAGTTACGTGAATGGGGAAAGTTTTGTAACTGGCCTTAGAGTTTGACATAATATCTCTCAGTTGGAGCTGGTGCTTGTTACTGTGAATAACAAGGATTTTTCATGCCATGAAAGCGATTGGGTCACTATTAGTGAAGCCCTGATGGCAGTTATACCTGGATTTGACATAGGATCAGGGTTTCTTTGGGGAAAGGAAAAGGAGGGAGAAGAGGATGAAGGATGCTGGTGTAATTGTAGCGTGCAAGAAAAACAGACCTTCTCATCAAGAAGTGATGAGAAGGAAGAAGCCATTTGACACACTGCATAGCAAAAAGCAAACAGCAAGTCATCTTTTAAAACAAAATTATTGTGATGTGGAAATAAGTCTAGGAGGCTTGTGATGTTGATGGATGCTGAATGTAAAGGTGTGGCAACCCAATCAATCGCACAAATTAGAGCTCCTTGATTTGCATGGATTAACAAGGAGAGGTCACAGGCTCATGACAGGTCAATGATACCACCAGGAATCAGGAGACAAAACTTTGATTCTTCTTCATTTCATTCTGTGAAGTAATCATGCTGTTCTATTGTAAGCGGAGCTCCATTGCTGATAAAGGAAGTCTGGTCATTTAAATTCATCTAAGTTAGGACCCCACTGAGCTCTGTCAGATATCAATCACAATACAGCAGGGAGATGTTTTCTGACAGATGCCTGTCTTCTTTTCTTTGTGACACAGTGGTGGAATAAAGGTGAGTGTATACATGATGAGTGTATGTGAAATCTTGCCCACTAGTGCTGTTCATATGGTTTTACTGAAGTTAGAGATTTTTTTAATCTGTGAAGTTGTTGCAGATACTTTTAAAAAGGTATTGTTGTTTCTTTGAGAGAGAGAGAAATGGGAAAGAGGTCTGCAGTATTCTTTCTTAAAATCTTGTGTAGTTAGGGGAGATCTGTGAAGAACTTTTTTTAACAAAGAGGGTAATTTTCCCCCCGCCACCAATATAGTTTTTATCTATATTAAATATTTGAAATATACTGAATGGCAATAAGTAGAACTAGCTAGTGTCTGTTTTATTGGCAGCATAAAAGATGTTATTTTTTTTACTCTAGAAGTGCTGTCTGCTATCACACAAAAAACAAGCTTCTAGATACTATACTTGCAATTTTATCAACTGAAGGAATGTTACACACATTTATTCAGTCTCGTTCTAGATGGTGGATGTCTAATGTAAGCTTGGTTCAGGGGAAGTTGAATAAGCCCTTGATATAATATAGCTAAAGGAAGAGCTTTGAGGTTTGCAACTGTAGTTGACAGGCACCGTTTAACAGTTGCAGTATTCAGTTATTTTTAGCAAAGCAATGGGGAGAATTTCTCCAATCATGTTACATCTCTGAAAACACCTGATGGATACACAGTCACAACAAAAAGAACATTCATGTGGTGCAGTGAAACTGGCAGAAGTATATTAACTAAGCTACCAGACAGGATCAGAAAGTTGTTACAGGGGCTGTGGCTTCAAATCTGGACATTGTTGGATTGAAAATAGGATCTAATAGATACTCTATTGGCTTGGACATGAGTGACCTGTTCAATCATGGATCATCATGGATTGTCATTGTCTCTTGGCTCCGATTTCTACCTCACAAACATAAATAAGAGCAAACTCACAGGGCACTTGTGAAAACTGCATAAAGATTTGGGGATATGTTTGCTAGCAGAACGCAGTGAGATTGTATTGGAATTTGCTAGTGTGAAAAAGTGGAGGACTGATTTGTATTTTAGAAAAATAACAGCTACTGATCTTAGAAGTAACTGATTAGCAATAGAGGATCTTCTAGAACCTCCTAGCAACCCTTTGGATAGCTTTATGCCAATTAGTATGGTTATAGCCATTGGGAATGACAGGTGCATTATATTGAAAAGCTATTTACATATAGTAGTTTGAAATCTTGTATTTGAGAGTTTAGTAATACTCTTTAGCATGTGTATTATGCTTAAGATATGGGCCCCAGCTAGGTTTACCAACTCCATGGTGGGAAATGCTTGGAGATATAGGAGTGGAGCCTGGGGAGGGCAGGGTTTGGGGAGGGAGGGAGCTTAGTAGATATAGGATGCCATAGAGTCCACCCTCAAAAGCTGCCACTTTCTCCAGGGGATCTGATCTCTGTTGTCTGGAGATCAGCTGTAATTCCAGGAGATCTCTAGGCCCCACCTGGATATTGGCAACCATAGCCTCAGGCATGTGAATATCTGTGCTAGAAGCTAATTTCCAGAATGACTGAACTGCAGTTTTCCTGATATTTGTCCTTTCACTTAAAATTCTACTTGAGTTTTATTTAGATATGAAGGGCTGCTGGCCCCAGGATCAACGATGCATCGATTTAAACATTTACAGAATAGCAGGCAGTTAGCTAGGCCTAAAATGCCCAGAGAAAATGATGTTTAATCAAGTGGAAAATGTTACCATTTGCATCAGCACAATAAGCACGGAGATAAGTTCTACTTTCAGTTCCTCAGAGAAAATAAATGGCATAACGAATGCTTTATGAAGTTGAACATCACATTGTACACAAGAGTACATTAAAGCCTTTAGAAAAAATATGGTGTAAAATCCCCTATTATGCAAAACATATATTGTAAATGCATTCAATATTTTCTGAATAAAGGAGATACTGTAAGCAAGAGGGATAACTTTGTGACTTACTCTAACCCCTTTAGCATTTTAGAAAAAATGCTATTTTCTAAGATGGTAACAATGTAGCTTCTGTCTTGGTAAGGTACCTAACTATGCTTTAAACAAGTGTTTGCATTTCCATTGTTTTTAAAGGGGATTAGAATAGTGTCACTGGTTTTGTTGGGAATGATGCCCTGAAGTCAGTGGTGAATTTAGCTGAGAGACATACCTTCTGCATTCGATTTATTTAAGCCAACATTCAAACTGTGATCAAGTTAGTGTACCCATTGGTTTTCATGGCTAGGATTGTGCTCATTGGAGAGTTGCTGTTCTGACGTAAAAGAACTGAGTGGTGTAGTGTTAGAGTGCTGAACTGGGGAGACTTCACATCAAATTCTTGCTGTCCCATGAACCTCCCCAGGTGACTTTGGGTCACCTCTCATATGCTGTCAGCTGCCTCAAAGGGCTATTGTGAGTGAGGGTGGGCAGCCAGGAGCTCTTTAGAGGAAGGCAGAATAATATTGATTGCCACGAGCAGGAAGTGTGCCCCTCATGTATTATTAAAAAGGAGGCTGAACTTTACTTACTTAAAAAAGAAATAAATGCTTTTTTAAAAAAAATCACTGGAAATGAACTGTTTGAAATTTTACAAGTGAGTATAAAATTAATATGAACATTAGACTAAATTGAAATCTGGTATAAATGTGCCATCATAGCTGAACTCTGTACTGTAAGGGCATATTACAGAAATTATCTTGAATAACAAATCGAATAGTTTAAAATACTGGAAAAATACACCATATATTGACTGAAATAGAAATTATTTTGTTTAAATACAATGGCAACTGATGACCTTTGATAACAAGTAAAAATAACTAAGGAGAAGGAAGGAGAACTATTACACAATTATGTTTAGGTATGGCAAATTTTGAATGTATTCCTTTATTTCTTCAATGTAATTTTAATTGTAGTGCTTATATAAGTCTCAAATCAATTCCAAATGTACTGTTTATAGAAAATTGTATTAAGTCTCAACTTAGTGTAGTGTTTCTATAATCTTTTACTATGTACTTTCTATTTTCACATCTTCTCTTTTTAAATAAAATCTTTAAAAAAAATAATAAAAAGAAAATCATGTTTGAGGCCCCTTCAATATTGCATGTCCAGTCTGCAGTGAATCATACACAGTCTACAGCAAACGAGTTATTTGTATCTACAGCAAAATTTGCACTGGGCATAATTATACCAGGTAGTTTTCCTGCACAAACTCTGTTAAAAAGAATGGGAGATGAGAGAAAGCATAGCAGTGCTGTTTATACTGCTCCCTTTCAATTAAATTGCAGTGGGTTGTGCCCATTGACTTTCATTGTGGTATCCCAACATATATTGTCTGTAGGTGTGCTATCATCCTCCACTGGGCCAGCATGCCACAAGATTTTGAAAATCAACCTGCCTTGATTTTGCCCGCTCAGCCTTCAAACTCTTGGCTTGTGTGGGCAGGATTCCAGATCATGATGGAAAACAAGTCTTGTTATAGACCCAAGTTTTTAACATCATTGTGCTCTCAGACAAATTTGTACAATCCTTTTAAATGGCCAGAGTGGAGTATGATTTGTCTTAGCCACAAAGAATTTCTCCTGGAGAAGCTCTGTTGAAAATGAAAAATAACAGTTTTGGCAGCACATTGCACTGAAAATTTTACTTTCCGTGGATTTCAGTCAGCCTTGCCTACAAAATGTTCTGAATAAATTGTGCCCACTCTCAAAATGTAGTTACTTAAGTGTAGTTTTGTTATATAAATACACAATTGAAGAAACAATTCATGATAGATGCAGTTGGGGGGCTACACATTGACTGTTTACTGGTGCAGTTAACAGATGGATAAGCCAACTGATCCACAGATGTGCAGCTTATAAATATCAACCAACGTCTTACTGGTGATGTATATCAGCAAGTGGCAACAAATTACTTCCTATTTAACTGTGGTAGATTTGTAATGGCCAAGTAGCTGTCAATAGAAGCAGTGAATATTTTAACAGCCATGTTTTACCAAAGAAAGAGAGATAAAAATGACTGTCTTTAATGTTGGGCTACAAAAATAACTTATAACTTGCTTTTGCTTGGATCCAGATTACTTGAAACACTTTTTAAAGTATTAACACTGATTATTTCATATTTAAAAAACGCTCTAATTTTAAAATGGACTCCCCCCATCTAAAGTGGGATGGGAGAGACAATGTCATGAAAAATGAAGCAGCTTTGATCTAGGGTACAAAAACAATTAGTGAACAAGTCCTTGATGAATGTCATTTTTCCCAGTATAATTTTGAGTCACACATTGACAAAAGGGGGATACAGTACATAGGACTGTGAAGAGATGCACAGTCTATTGTTATATTTTCTGTTTAAATAATTTAGTTGCAAAAATCTGAATGCTGCTTTAGCTGCAATTAATTATTCATTAATGACATGCTAATTGCACAGTATCTCTGAATATTTAACAAAATGCAAAAATATGCATCGTGTTTAAGATCTTTAATGTGCATGGGGAGGGGAGAATCTGTCCTCTCTCACTGTTGTTTTTTGGGGGTAAGTCTCTTTTCAGAGGATTTAGGAAAACTGGTACTAGTGGCCTACTTTCTATTCACTCTCTTCAGTCATTCTTTGTTCAGCGGGATATAATGTCCTTATCTAGACTTAACAATTGACAGGGTGGCAATGCCTTGACTTTTTTCCAAATGATTTCTCAACACAAAAATGGGTTAATTATCACTTTCCATAGCTTTTTGACTAACAAAAGGCCACAGCTCCCTTTCTTCCTTTTCTTTGCTATTTACTGTATGGGAGCCCTTTGAAATGCGATAGTTTAATCGGTGACACCTTCTAAACGGAGGAATTCTGAGTGCTGAGGCCTGCTGCTAGGAGCTCATATTGCTGGGTTGTGAACATTACCATGATTAAGAGATACGGTCTTTATTATGCCAAAGCCACCTTGGACTATGGATGAAGATCTCATATGCTTCTAAACAGTGCAGTAGATTGATTCACACACCCCTCTACCTTCCAGCTGATAAAAGCAAAGTTGCATGCTAGCAATACCCTTTCAAATCAATTAGAATTGAAAAGTCTGAACTATAGCAGCTTAATGGTAAACTGCCTGTCCCTTTCTAGGATGGCCACATATTTCTGGCTGTCCCTTGTGTTTGAATTTTAGACTTTGGAAATGGCTGGCCCTTTTAAGATCTGGATCAGGGGCTATTCTACTTTGAGAGATCTCATTAGTAAATGCTTTTGTTTTCAGGTATTTTTTTAAATGAAGGGCAGAGTTACACGATACATTGCAGTCCAGTCTTTTTTGGCCAAATGGCTTGGGAGACATCCAAAATATTTAGATAATCAGGCATTTGGACAAAGGGGAGAACTAATATCCTGAGGGTTACAGTAGCATGGGAGAAATGAAGGAAATGGTAAAATCAGATATCTCAGACTTTGTTACTAACTAAGACTCCAACTTCACTGTTCTCATACACTACTTCTTTTTTAGAGCTACTGCCTCTTTTGCGTGGCCAGTCTTTGGTGGCAATGCCACTGAAGTCTCACCAAGCAATGGTAGGACTGGTACAAGGTGATTGCAATATGGTAAACTAGAAGTCTGGTCACAGAAGTTGTATGTGAGCTGGAGGAGGCTTTCAGATGTCCATTTCTGAGTACCCTACAGAACTGGGCACAAACAAGCTGTATCTCAGCCAGATATTTATATTTTCAAACACTCACCAATAAGAGATGTTCTGCTTGCCATTTCTGCTAGGAAGTTGGTATCGATAGAATCCACTGTGTTAAATTGCAAGATTGTGCGCTCAGTCTAACCTTAATAACCACAAGGAATTGGATTTAGCAGAGCATTTTTGAGGATGGAGGAGAGAGTTATTTTTGCAAGTTCCCCCTCCTGATGCAGACTTTGCATTCCCTCTTCATATGGGCCCTGGTGGGGGGAGTCCATTCCCCCCCCCCGGAACACAATTTGAGGGGAGGGCATATTGGGCAGAAGGGGGGAAGTAAGAAAGTCACATTTCACCAATGGGAATTCTTTCTGTTAATGTTAATTACTGTTGGATCCAAGATTTCTGTAATACAGCTAATTTGTCTGGGCAGTTTGGGTATTGTTTCCTTTCATTAGTTGATGGCTCACCGGTGTGTTCAGCTCTTCCACACCTATATTAGTGTGGACAGAAATGTCCATGTATCTTATAGCACAATTTCACTAGGACTTAGTCCAAGTAAATTTGCATAAAATCATAGAGTTTGTGTTCCTGGGAAAATCCAGAAGATATAAAACATAAAATCATAATGCTAGTGGTGACACTTTCAGAATAATAAAATAAAATCTTTGCCACAACTAGGAAACAGATGTGCTTTAGGACAGCTTTAACTGTCCCATTGTTCATAGATTCCCTAGTTTTACAGGATTTATTTTAAAGTGATGGTAGATCCCCAGTAGGATAGTGAGAAGTACCATGAACAAGCTGCACCAACATTTCTTCTGTGAGACTTTGGAACAACCTTTAGATATCTTATCTTACTAACTGAATACTTATTTACCTAAATAGATGGAATTTTATAGCACAAGTCTGCATATTCTTCAACGTTCTATGGAAGTATATTTCTCTGGTTCTGTCATTTGTAGAATGTTGTTCTTCTGGGTTCTACAGGGCACTACAGTCCAGAGCCAGAGATGCTAGCTGGTTGCATAAACTTGTAAGATATACACACTGATTGTTACAAAAATAGGTGAAAAGGATGCAAAGCATGAGGGAACATGAATACATATAGTCAACAGCACCCCTGCCTATCTTTCTTATCTGCCTTTTTCTGTTAATCACTCTGCAAACACTTTGGGACCAGAGACTGATTTTCAGTTTTATTTTCTTGCAGTGTCTCACTTTCCCTTCTATGCTAATAATGCAGTGTCAGAGCACAAAGGACAACAAATCAAAGCCCAACCCTGAAAGCCCATACTGTGAAACACTGATCCACATTTGCAGATGCTAGTGGGAGTGGTTGCCAGATGGCTCTCTAGTCCAACATATGGTCAGCATTCAACCTTAGGTAGATGGATATCGTTTTTGGAGATTTCTTGAAATAAATGTCTAATTTTTTATTGCCAGGCTAAGCTCATACTCTTTAAACATATAGCATAAGACATAAAGAGTGGCTAAAATATTAGGTGGACAGTATGTATCTATAGTACATAAATGGTCTTTCAGGCGACTGGCTAACAACAGAGGAAAATAACCTATTATTCCTAAGCACAGTATTCCCAAGCTGTGTTATTGTGGCTGCTGCTGCTGCTGCTGTTGTTTCCATTTAATTTGCATTCTTTGGCCTTTAGCTAATGGGTGAGATAACTAGCAGTGTGTATATTTCAGGCAGAGTGTATATTTCAACCCAGTTTAAATATCGTGATGCTAACCATGGCCACTTCCAAGAAATAATGACTCAGATGACAGTTTTGGAAAATCACTGACTTCTTCATAATTGTAATTGTGCGCTGTGGGGGCCTGAATTGTTCTAAAATTCTATTTCAGTGCTATAGGAAACAATAATGGTAATAATCATATTAGTGGCAATTTGTTTATTACGGCAGGCAGATGCTGTACAATACAGATAAATGTGTCCAATCCCACTCCTAAGGCACTTACCAAAGACATTTCAAACTGTGATCAAACACGGACAACTAATATAGAGGACCATGGGGAGATATTTAGAGCTGCAAATAAATTATGGGGATTCAGATATAGTCCTCAAGCTTGTTCCAGTGAAGAAGTCTCACTGATGTTGGAAGAGAAGTTTTGGAATTAGTTGTTTGAGAATTTAAAGCACTGCCAATCTGGGATTTTCCACAAGATTTTTTTGGGTTGGGGAGGGGGGATTGTTTGGTGGCTACGTTCTCAGCTAGCGATTTTCTTTTTGTCATTCTACAACCTTGGCCAATGTACAGTGTCACTACATTCAGCAGATTGGCTGATTGGAAGATAGCAATCACCGCTGAAATCACCTAGGTTGGTTTGTTTAATTAATTAATTAATATCCTGCCTTTCTCACTGGTGGGCACCCAAAGTGGCTTATATCCATCTTCTCTGTTGCATTTTATCCTCAAAACACAACCCTGTGAGGTAGGTTAGTCTGAGAGAGTGTGACTGGCCCATGGTCACCCAGGAAGATTCCATGGCAGAGCAGGGATTCAGACCAGGGTCTCTCAGATCCTAATCCAGCTCCCTAAACACTAGATTGCACTGGCTTTACCAACCAGTCAGGTGTTGTACGAGTCCAATTTGTTAATTGAAAGACAGCTTGGTATACTGGTCAGAGTGCCAGACTGGATTTTGGAAGGCTTGGGTTCAAATCTCTACTTTGCAGTTGAAGCATCCTGACTGACCTTGAGCCAGTCACTCTCTCAGCTTAGCCTTCCTCACAGGGTTACTGCTGTGAGGATAAAGCGGGGAGAAAAGAACAATGTTGTCACGTAGAGTCACTACCGGAGAGAACAGTGTGTGGTATATAAATATCTAAATAAATAAATAAATAAATACATAAACTATTTAGATCTAAATAGCCACTAAATATATTTTAACCTATTTTGACCTCCAGGCCACCTGCTTCAGTTCTTGCTCTGTCAATAAATTGCCAGTTTCCACCTTGACTGCGCCTGCCTCAATTCTGCTTCCTTTCAGTATTTTCAGAAGTTGACAATCCTGTCAGCACTGCCTTGGAAACACTAAAGATTTATTTAAATTAGCTTGTTTGGCCCAGGAAATATTGGTTATTGTATTTTACACTACTTCTACAGGGCTAGAAACTTAATCTTAAACTGAAATCTGAGATTCATATTCCTTAAAATAGGCAAGTGGAAAAAACAGCTTGTCATAGTGTCTTCAAATAGGAGAAGCAGTATAGCAAAATTATTTTGAACATATTAATTGTGGGATTGATAACAGTGCTGTGTATTTTGTCTAGAATAAGAAAAGGACAATTTCACACAGTATAAAAAAAGAAATAAAGCTGCTTTGGAGGTGCAGTGAGTTCAATGTGCTTTACAACTGCTATGTGATGAAGAGCTCACCTGATTTCTGTATGATGTAGCCAGATCAGTTTTCAGTCTACAGTGAAGAATATGGACAATGTTTCCTCAGATGTGCTGGGTCTGAGTACAACTTGACTTGGTTTTATATGTAGTGAGTGTACAAATCTAATGTACAACATATGGCTTGGATCCAGCAATATACAAGTGGAAACATGCATAAACATTATACACTTCCACTTGTGCAAGAACTTGTGCACAATGCATAGCATGTCTATATATTATAGTGACCAGAAGCTGGTGAACAATCATGAGCAAGCAGAATTACAAGGAGTTATATAGTAAGACTGGCTTAGTAAGGCCTACTCCATCATGGCACCAAAACTTTGGTGCTCCCTCCCAAGGAAGTTCTGCCTGTCTCCCTCTGTCATTGTCTTCCGCAAGCAGCTGACAACTTTTCTGTTTTGTTTGGCATACCTTCAGTAACTGCGTATTGGCCCTTCTCCCTGCTGTGTGTGTTTATATGTTTTCACTAAATTTGTTACAGTTTTTATATATGTATTTAAAATGTAATTTAAATATTTTAATTTTCTGTTGTTTGCTGCCTTGGGGAACCTATTTTT
This sequence comes from Eublepharis macularius, assembly GCF_028583425.1. NCBI lineage: Eukaryota > Metazoa > Chordata > Lepidosauria > Squamata > Eublepharidae > Eublepharis > Eublepharis macularius. The sequence goes on along the minus strand of NC_072793.1, from coordinate 90,138,677 downwards.
GGGTGGAAAGGCAGCATATAAATATTATAAATATTATATATCATATCCCGATACCAAACAAAAATTTTACACTTGATCCAACACCAAGCATGAGTGAAATTAAAGCATTCATCCCTTGCAATCTCATGTGCTGAACTAAATCCAACTAAGTCATAAATGGTCAAACCTTTCAGTACTGTTGACTTTCTGTTTTTGCCCTCTGGTAAAGTTCAAGGAGAAGAAGTACTAGTTCAAGCGCAGTCTGTGTCACATCTGCTGGCAGTATTCATGCAAGTATAGAAATTGACCATTACCAATTTCTAAATCCAATTAAACAGAATGCCCTCCAGATGAGTACCATTTAAGCTTTTTCTCTTCTGCCTACGTAGCATTCTGGTTTCAGTACAAATGCAGGCAAGATAATCTGTGATTTTTATGCCTAGGTCAGGGTTTTAATTCTACACTCCTTTCTAAAAACTTTCATTGAAGTTAGTTGAAAGTGGACTTTCAAGGGTACAGTTGCTGAAATTCTAAGTTCTCAATGTTTAGGCAGATGGTTCTTGGTCAAAAGCTTGTGTGCACAAAACATGATAGTGGTTGCTGTCTAGTTTTTCATGTTTCACTCACTGTATGTGCTGTTCTGCATTCGACTAGTCAGAGACTCAATTAGTAGTTGCAGTGGTGTCTCTCTGTCTAGCTTGCTGTCTTCACGGAGAGCTGAACTATACAAGACAAATTACAGGAGTCTATGCGAGTGGCCAGATTCGTTATTTTTCCTTACCTTCCTGTGTCTTTTTTACCCCTGGTGAACTTGTGTCTGTGGCTCTGCTCTGTGCACGTGTCAGCAAAAAAGCAGTTTACTTGTAGTCGCATTGGTGAGTGTCCACAGACCATATCATCAAGTTGCAAAATAGAATGGCAATTCTATTTTGCTTCCGCTTCTCTCTTCCCACACAGAAAGGCAATAGGAGACAGGGGATGGTTATAGGGGATGGTTTAAGCATGCGCAAACTGCCGGTGCATGATGGGATGCCATTCCTGTGTCTTGGAGGACCTCAGAAGAAACCCGTGCCGACGGGATCAAGTGCACTCTGGCTGCACTGGCGAGTGTACAGGAAAGCAATGTGGAGACGTGTAAGTCCATTCGCATGTCGTCTGTGTATCATTCGTCTCGTGTAGTTCGGCTCTAAGCCTCTGAGCATGGCTTGTTGTCTCTTAAACAACAAACGTTTCAATATTGAAAAGAAAAGCAAACCTTACACAGTACTTTTTATTTATATTAATTCCTTCCTTCAATCAGCCAGTATATATAATTTAAAATTTGATAACAGCCAAGACTTTACATGATTTTTGCCCATTCTTGTCCCAATCCAAGTTGCTTCTGTTGCATTTTTCTGCATTTTTCAGCAGTATGCTTTATAGTAGATTTGCAGCAGGTTTGCCACACTGAATCACCAAGATATACATTGCTTTCATATGTTGCCAATTGTTGGTTTTTCATCTAAAGGATACCGAATGATCAACAAAAAGACAAGCAGGGACAAAGAAGCATGTTTTCTGGTTGACTGCAGACAGTTTCTGTAGGTGACCTTATATATATATATATATATATATATATATATATATATATATATATATATATATATAGTGAGAATTTATTATGGTAAGGCCTGCAGTTGCTACATGACCTGTGCTTATAAGTGGCCCATGAGGAATGTTTCTAAGTTGCAACTACATGGGAAGTGGCTGTTTTCCTCCTTGGATGTGCTACATAGCGTTGTCACCTTTACTAATTTGAATAAGGACACATAGCATTATCTATGACACTTTTGAGCCACCAGGGCAACTTCTACTTAGAGCCATACTGGAGTAAAGAAAGGCAGGTGTGGTCTGCTCTGCCTTGCAATAGACTTAAAGCAAATGTGATTTTCAGTGTCGTCTTGCAATTAAGCACCACTTGAAAACCCTTGAGAATAATTAAGGGTTTAGATGATGAGTCCTTTTCTGAGGGCTTTCACGGCATTAAATATAACAAACTGTATGTGGGGAAGGGGAACAGGGAAAAGGCTGGAACAAAAAGAGAAAGGTCCTACTGAAACATATTCAGACATGACATTTTCTTATGTCGATAACCATCAAGAGCTTTGCTTTCCCATCCATGAAGACAAGAATGTCACATGTCAGTCAAAGGGAAAGTCACCAACAATAGACCAAGAATGAATTCAGCCGAATAATGCCTGCCTTTGAAAAGCATCAGCGGCCTGTGAGGTTGTTGGTTTAAGGTATGATGGTGGCAGGCATCACATATTACAATGCCTCATCCTTTTAAAAACAGTGCTCATTCACGGGAAGATATACTATCATTATATATTATACTAAGCCAACAAAACCATATTTTCAGAGTGTTTCAGTGTCTTTTTATCTTCATAGCTTCCTACTGCAACTTTGTTAAGCAGCTGCTTTTGTAATATTGAAGAGTGTGAGGAAGTGCTATGTTAAGGAGGCATTCGTAATTACTGTTATTACTATTCCTTTGGTATTCCTCCCTGGTTCAGTTTGCTCAGGAAGCACAGAGCAAAGAACTTCCATGATCTACATCTCTCATACACACACATGCACGCACACACAGCCCTATCTTGGGTTGATTCATATTACCAGACATCAAAAGGTAAATTGTTCATTTTTCTATATGTATTGCTTTAGTTGGATTGTTGATGGTGAAAACTTGACTTCAGACTCCTCTTTCAGACCTAATTATTGTGGCTGTAGGAAGGGTTAAATGTGATTCACTTAATTTAAGTTGCATTGTCTTCAAATATTTATTTGGATATTTAAACTGCACTGTCCCTAGAGGCCTAAGGATAATGTGTGGGAAGGCTTGAACAGGTGTCTTCTTGACTCTGGAGACTCATTATAGTGAGGGTTAAGTAACTCTCCTTGTACATAGAATCAGACTTTAAGTATTAGCATGTCTACACAACAGATTAGAAGTATGAAATCATTGTTCCAGAGGTGGCACAGAGGACTGGTTCACCTTGAGCAAATAACTTTGCTTGACTTTATTCCCTTAACACCAGTACAGAGCTTTAGTGCCAACGTGCTTTATGTAGATTGTTTTAGTCATCTTTTACAACCAGTCTGAATATTGTCTATATCCCAAACAGGAACCAAAGTTGAGAGAATATCACTTTCCCAAAGCAATTTAGTGAGCTCAGTTGTGGCTGAGTTGAAATTTGAATGGAGGAATTCCAAAATAAAACTCTTAGCTTCCACAAAACACCAACAGGGTTGTCAAGAGTCACCAGAGGCTCTTAGACAAATGTTTTACAGCATGGGATAGGGTTGCTAGCCTGTTGTTGGCATCTGTCAGGAGATTTCCAGGTGCAGAGCCTCCAAAAATGGCATTGCCAACATCATTTTAGTTGAAAAACCAGAAGTGGTTTCACATATACCCCACATCACTCCAGGAATCTCACAAATCTCTATGTAGAAGCCCTAATAGCACAGACTAGCCTGATCCCATCAGAACATAGAAGCTAAACAGGGTTAGTATTTGGATGGGAGACCACTAAGGAAGACTGAGATTGCTATGCAGGGGAAGGCAAAGGCAAATCACCCTGTTCATCTCTTGCCTTGAAAATCCCATGAAGTAGAACCTCATCCGGTCACTATGAGGTGGTTGCAATTCGATGGTACACAAAGACCATAGAGATTGATGGAATTCCTATGATGTTATTTATTTATTTTTATTTATTTATGTTATTTATATTCTGCCTTTCTCATTGAGACTCAAAGCTTCACCCAGAAATTATATCATGGCATCAGCAGTACTGTTTTTTTCCCTTTCCGCTGCTGCATTGATCAGTGGCAGGCAACTGGGTATGGCAGTGGGGGATTGCCTGCTGCTGCATGGAAGCTGGCAAACCTACTCTGCTTCCCCCATACCAGTGACCCTAGCCCCAAGCCCAATTACATGAAAGCAAATCACATGATATGCCTGGCTTCCTGGGCCCCTGCAGTGAACCTGAAGTTTTGTACTCCCATGTCCTCTTGTTAGTGACCCTGAATACTAGCTGTTAGGGATCCCATTACCCCAGTGGGAGCAGGGGATACCCCTCTTCCAGCCTCCACCCCCCACCTCTCACATGGCTGGCGGGGAAAGGCATAGGAATGGGTCACGATGAACCCCCCAGAAATACGCTCCCGTGTGCTGTGCACTTAGGCAAGATAAGTACTCCTGTTGTCTCTCCCATAACCTCCCATCCCCCAGTTTGAACCCCAGGGGACCTGGCAACTCTACCTGCTGCTGATGCATGCATGTGATTATTTGACTTGGTCCTCAGAATCTACAAACTTATTTTATCTTCTTTTTTTTCTGTACAAATTAAAAGATCTGCATACCTGAAAGGCCAACTTTAATTTCAAGTTGGCTGTTAACAGGAATTACTGAAGAGAAAGAAGTTAATGTCTGCTCTGCCACAGTTTAGGAGAAACAAATCTACTGATCTTCTGATTTTGAATTGATAGGACTGCTTGCTCCGTACATCTGTTTCTGTCTCTGTTTTTGTCCATAATTATGTTCTCTGTAGTGATAGTGGTTTATCCTGCTATAGAAAAGTTATACTTTGAGGCTAACTTTCTCATGGGGAAAAATTTCTTTTGTTATCTTTTTTCCTTTTTATTCCCTTGTGTAAAACAAACAAAACATAAAATCTATTTGAAAAAAACCAAAGACAGGAAACAAGCCATTCTGAGGAGTTAATGCATCTTGCACTGAGAATACATTGGGAAATACAGTAAAACGTGTTTACTTTCCAATGGTTTCTAGGACCACATTTTATTGAATGAAAATTGACAAATAGCACATTATTTCCAATGAAGAGCTAAAGATAAGGCTAGAGGTCTCCTTCCCCGCCACTGAGTATTTGCGGAGGAGCACTTTTCCAGTGACTTGCACTCTTTCTTGACTTTGGAGCTGTATTTACAAAATAAGGATTTGAAATTTCCTGATTCAGATTGTAAAACACAAGCATTTTCTGTGCAAATCAACACTACTACCAACTTTTAATCCAGGATTCAGTGCTGATGATCTTTTAAACCTACTTTCTTACGTTGTTTGGGGAAAATAATCCACATTTTAATGATCATTTTTGTCTCATTGCCAGTTCTTCCCATCATCTGGTCGGTCTCTTTTTTCTAACTTGCTCTATTGCTACAAATTCAATAATAAGACAACATCAAGCTAATAAAAATAATTTTAAAGATATTATAAAGCTAGAGGCAGGAACATTATTTTTATCGCCGTAAAGCATACAGTTCACTAATAAATAAAGATATAAATAAAAATTAACACCAGACCAAGCCCCAGTTCCTTGGGCTAGTACTCAGTTTCTGTGGTGAAGCTCTATGTAGGCTTGCCAGGTCTCCTGCTATGGCAGGAAAACTATTGACAATCTCCCTCATTGCCCACTGGCTCTTTGAAGGCCAGCAGGAGAAAATTGGAGGATATTGTTTGGATGTGCCGGCATTTGAGTGGTTCATGATGTGAAACTGGTGAAAACTGGTAGTGACATCATAACATTGGAAGATGATGCTCTATGATTTGCCAAAAACTCTGTGGTTTAACAATGGAGTTTTGCTGACTCCTAAAATATCACTTCTCCCATGGCATGATGTCACATGCCAAAATCATGCTGACATGCCTGTCTCTGCCCCCAAATATTCCCAGGAATACCAGGTGGCAGACTTCCATCCCTACCTCTATCCCAAGTTTCTCTTTACCCTAGGGAACACTTTGTTTGTTTGTTTATAAATTTTCTGTGCCACCTTTCCAGGGAACCTGCCCAAGACAGCTTACAAAATAAACATCATAAAAACATAAACATTATAAAAGTTATTAATTCCCACCATTCAAGAACCACAGAGGATAAAACAACATAAAATATGAAGCAGCTTAAAACAAAAGCAACAACAACAGTCCATGTGTGTACTGCTCTTTTGGACAGATTAGTTTCCACTCAGAGAAGTGTTCAAAGTTAGTGTTGTTATCCCCACAATACAGTTGGGGAGCTGGGGCTGAAATGACCTTGGTGAGTTCATGGCACTTGGTGAGTTCGTGGCAGTAGTGAGATTTGAATCAGTGAAGTGCTGCATTGCACCTCAATTACTTAACTACTGTGCTACACCAGCTCTCCTAAAATGGGTGCTAAACATTTCTCAGGCTAAAAAGATACTATAAAATGATGTTAAAAAGATCAGCCCCTTAGTTAAAAAATTGGGTAACTAGAAATGTTTTTGGTCTGGTGCCTAAAATAAAGTAGTGTAGGTTCCAGAAATGGGAAAGGCATTCCACAGGTGAGGCACCACCGCTGAAAAAGTCATCTTTCTGATTCACCTGCCTCACCATTGAAGATGGGAGCACACATAGCAGGGCTTCTGAGGAAGATTTTAGCTGGCAGGTTGAAATGAGGTTCAAAGTCAGAATTATATTCCAAGATTTCGACCCTAACAAAAATGCAATACAGCTCCTGTAGAATTTCAGTAGACTTGAATCTCAGAGTTATAAATCAGAGGAAATGTACTGCATCAAATTGACTTCCCAAAGATAGACCATCCTAAGAAAAGCCTCTAGGCCTTAGAAGCGTAGGGTTCCTAGGTGCCCAACGGTTTACTCCCATACCTGCAGATTGCCAGTAATTGGCAGGAAGTGGCAAACTGCTCAGTGATCACCTGCCACCAGCAGGCAACCCAGGCAAACTCTGGAAGAGATGTCATTGCAAACAGGAGCAAAGCATGTATTTTCTATGTGTGTACAGTTTGAGTATGCGTGAACACAATCATTCAAATGTCTGATTTTCTGTCCATGTATATTGAAGCTGTATTCACATGGAAAATGCCTGTTGCTCTACTCACACAAAACAGTAACTGTGTATGTTGGAAGATCATAGGCACACTCCTGTTATGTGTGATTGCAACATCAAAATTTGACATCTGAAGAGGGCTAACTGGTGTGGATGCACACAGAGTACATATCAGTAATTGATTCTTGAGATTTCAGAGGCATGGCTGATTATAGCCAGTTCACTGTTCTCTTGGAAGAGTTTTAGCCTTGCAGGAGAGGCAAAAAGTAACCTTTATTACAATCCTACCTCTCTCTATAACAGATAGGACAGAATCCACAGTGACTTCTATCTATCTATCTATCTATCTATCTATCTATCTATCTATCTATCTATCTATCTATCTATCTATCTATCTATCTATCTATCTATCTATCTATCTATCTATCTATCTATCTATCTATCTATCTATCTATCTATCTATCTATCTATCTATCTATCTATCTATCTATCTATCTATCTATCTATCTATCTATCTATCTATCTATCTATCTATCTATCTATCTATCTAATTGCTACAAATTGCTCTGTGTAAGCAAGCCAAACTGGGACTGAGTTAAAGAAAAATGTATTGCTTAGATGAAGAAAGAATGGGGTATGGAGTGTACAAGCCTTGGATTTTTAAAAAAAAATCCTAAATTTTAGATTTTTTGAAGTATAATATTTATCTGGAACTGATGCAAAGAAGTGTCTGTTGGAAACACGTAGGCAGATTAACCAAGGATAAATTCTAAACAGCACTAACTATGGTATGAACTTTTTGAAAATGTCGAATGCAGTAATGCTACACTTTGTAGCATGTAGTTTAGGTATCCCGTCATTTGGGGAGGTAGATTAAAAACTACATGTAACAGAAACACACCTGACGAACTTGCATCTTGTGTTCCTTACACTTGAAAGTACAATGCTTATGGTAATGAATTTTATCTATTACAAGGGAAAACAATCACCTTTGATGACATTATAGAATAAACACATTTAACAGCATGCTGAATTGCTGAAGTATCATTTTCAACGACCTCATTAGTGTCACTTAATTAAAACTTCCTTGCTCTTGACTTTGATGCTGGTGCAGGCAAAAACACAGAGGGAATTGAACAAACAACTAAAAAGGAAAGGGGCATCTTCTCGTGATAAATAGCAGTGGTTGCTAATGAAACCAAATTATGTACTTTTTTCCTGCAACTTCGATAAAATAATATGAAACACACAGCAACTTTGCATCAAACAAATTAATCAGCCGTCAGCAGATTTGCCTGATAATAATCTCCTGCCCTTATTGATCATTTAAAGAAAGATTTTTTTTCCTGTACACAAGCATTAGGGTTGGTGATAATTAAAGCTTCAGCTTCAGGAATGCCATAATAACCGTTAATTAGCAGGATGCTATTTTCAACATAATTTGCTAATTAGGCAGGGAGCCGGTATAGTGTACGTACCTAATTATGAAAGGGTCTTGCGATTTAAGCTCATGTGACTGGAGTGTAAATGACACCATTACAGGGGATCTGGCAGGGTTGATTTTCTTTTTAAAGTGTGTTTTCCTCTAGAACATTTAGCCAATTTGATTCTATGGGTTAACCATTTATTTTAAACAGGCAGGCTTTTGCTTAATGCCTTGTTTCTCTCCACAACAAGGAAAAGGATGCCAAATTCTCAGCTTGCTGAATTCTGTTTATTTTAAGACTCTGGTTCAGAATGTCAGTTTGTGGGCAAGGCTCTTTCTAATTTTATTCTTGTACAGTTCCTAGTAAGTTCACTTGCTTAAAAATAATAAATGATGTATATTTCTGCATATTTCTTTCCAATGGATGCTGCAAAGAACACGTTCTAGCAGCATCTTGTTTGCTGTGTTTTGACATTACTCTGCTTAGGCACAGAGGTCATGTGCAGGGTTCTTGTATAGAATTAATCTCTGTTTGGCTGTCAGGCATGATTGTTGCTCACTACTGTAAGTCTACTAGGACAGAATCCTACCCAGTTCACCACAGAAATGTACAACATTCATTTTCTAATTTTATTCAGTAATATTTTTAAAGTATATGCACCACTCTTTAACATGGGGTTTAAGGTAATCAGTGGATGTTATAGGGGTCATTACCCCTTATCACCAAAATGTCATCACTCTATCATTCTGGACAAATTAATCAATGGCCGTTGTTCTTTGGGGGAATAATGAAAGGCTGAGCATTACAACATGTGGCTGCTTAAAGTGGGTACTTGGGACTATATTGGATGATACTATCCTCTGTTTCAGCATTGTTAAAACTTAAAAACCTTTATTTTTATTCTTTCTTTCTCTTTAAATCTTGCAAATTGCATGTATTACATGTATACTGAAATGTCGTGATATTGATTGTACTGACTCACAATATGTAATCCACCTTGAGTGTCAGTGAGAAAGGCGGACTGTAAATGATATAAATAAAATAAATAAAAAGAAATAAATTTCCTGTTTAGAAGAAGGGACATGTAAACATCATGGACGGAATGAAGTTTATGAAATGGTAAAGACTGTCTAGGTGTTCCTAAGGATGCTTATGTTCAGGGAGCTTAAAACTTTATTTTCTGTGTTACTTTTAATTAACACATGAATTATACAGGTGGACAGTATTTGGCAGCCTGATGTTAATAAGAGTCAGGACAGATTATTTCATATTCCTTTCTAAAGATGGATATTTTGATAGTATATTGGAAAAAGAATGACCAATATCTCAAGATCTGGGTAAGGATTAATAAGAGAAATATTGTTATATTAAGACCATAAAAAGAATTTTCCAGGATCAGACCAAAGTTCTATCTAGCATTATGTTTCCAATAATAGGCAACCATAGCAGCCCTTGAATGCTCATGAGCAGGTCAAGAAAATAATAGCCACCAGAAACTGGTATTTAGTGGCATGCTGCCTTTGAATATGAAGGCTTGATTTAGCCATCATGACAAATAGACACTGATAGGCCTTTCATGTAGTTGTCTAATCCCCCTTTAAATCTATGTAACCTAGGCAGCTTTCACACAGCTAGAATTCTCAGTGTTGCTTTCAGTGCTGCTGTTAAAACAGCTAATGTTATGTAATGCATTTGCAGTTCCAATGGAACTTCCACACGGCATATTTCTGCAAACTTCATGCTTTCTGACTACAAAGCTAAAGGTCTAGAGCAATTACTTTTTAAAAAAGTCTTCGAAAATCCCTCCAGTGTCATGGCGGAGAAACAGAGATATCAGGTCCCCTGTTGAGGGTGAGGGATTCCTCGCTCCTAACCTCTGCCCCCCCCCCCCGCCACCACTCACCTGGTCAGTACCCCACTGAAGTGAGGAAGTGACATCATTGTGCTACTCCAGCTCTTCTGCACTCCCAGGCCTTGAGTGATGACATCACTTCCCAGAAATGATGTCATTGCGCTGCCCCAGGAGCACATGCAGACTTCAAAGATGAGTGCCAGGCTCCCTCTTCCTGTCGGGAGGTTAAGGGGACCTGACAATCCTATGGAGAAATGACATCTGCAAACAGCTGAGAGCAGAAATATGGTGTCAGTGTGGGTGGGACTTTTGCAAATGTGCACCCAGATGGTATTTTAAAGAACCTAGACTGTTTTTTCCTTAAGTATTGTAATAAAGCAGTATTGAGTGCTGAAGTATATTACTGAGGATGGGGAAAACATGGAAAGAGGACAATTAGAGCATTATGTTGTATGGATGCTTTAAAAAAAGTGCTGCTGTTTGGAAAAAAAAGTAGAGTAAAATGTCTGCGGGCAGTTTTAGTAACTATTATGACTGCATCCTTATGACAGCTATTTCTGTATGTTAATTTTGTATTGTGTAAAGATCTATTTACTTATGTCGATTTTACTGTTGATCAAATCAGTTGGTAACTTAGGGTTGCCAGGTTCCCAGTCCCCCGTCAGGGGACTACACGGTGATTGGTGTCCCTTCTCGCATGTGCGCATAGCGCACGCACACGCTCCCTGTGTGCATAATGATGTCATTTCCATAAAGTGACGTCAACATGCAGGTCAAAGGGCAGCCCGGTGTGTGCTCCTGTGCTTGTCGAAGGGCTGAATCATCCCCCTGCCAGCCCGATTCAGCCTGAAACGGGCCTGTTGCAGGGTGCGGAGGGGCGCTGCACCACCTGGGGGGCACGCCCCCCCAGCAGCCAGGTGGGGTCGGGGGGAGGAGGTGGGAACAGGGGATCCCCCATCTGGGATGGGGGATTGCCAGCCCTATGGTAACCCTATGGGATACTGAAAAAGGTTTCTTTACATGGTTTTGACACCATGCATACCTTCGTAGATCTTATTCTTCTAAATATAATGATGCCACTTAAGTTTGTACTCTGTATACTAACAGTATGAGCTTCAGCTGCTTGTAACACTCATTTGCAATGCAAAGTGAGTCGAGTAAGCTCCCAATAAACTTTTCTGGTTTTCATGGGCCTCCTTCTCCTTTCCTTTCCATTCTACAACTGATATAGCTGCTGCTGTGATAGAAGAGGCAGATAGAAGAAAGAGTCCTCATCTCTCCCGCCTCAGTGCTTTGCCTTTTTCATCCTCAGCTAATGTCACTGGAATGACAGTTCCTGGTATGCATGGGGCACCTTACACAATGACGTAATAGGTGAAGCATGGGCCACAAAGGGAAGAAGGGAGCATCAGGCAAATTGTGTAGGTATTAAAGTCTGAGTGCTTTGGCAATCTCATGGTACTTCTGATGATGTCATTGGGAGCTTTATGGGATCCAGCCTGAGCATTTGTAATTGTGAATACTTAAGCTATGGACTGATCAGCCACAGCTTGGCTTATGAATTGCAAAGAAAGCATCAAGACTTAGATATGGGGTGAGTTAAAATCTAAATGAAATAAAAGTCTATCAAACACATTAAAACAGATATTAATTTAGTTGACTGAAGATTTTGTTTTTTAAAAGTACAGGAAACTGCATGAGGAGGGACTGCTATGTAAAATACTGTCCCAGAAATAACTTGATATGTGACTGATCTTAACAGATGTTGGGTAGGTATGAGGATTTTCTCCTTCATGGTTTTCAAACCATCTACTATACTCAATTAGGGGAAAAGAGATTTCCAGCTGCAGACAGGAAAGTATAAAGGTTGGCATACAGGTTGTGTCACTTTTTACTCATCATTAGCACATTTAAGTAATGAGAATCATTATGTGAAGTTGCCAAAGTTTGAATAATTAGAACTATCACAAACAGGGGCAGGTTTGTATAATGCTTATATGGCATAGCAGTGCAGTACCTAGAAAATATTGACTGAATCTGAGTCATTTGCAAGTTTAGACTGCTGAGGCTTAGATAATATAGTTTTCTGGTGCTTAGTATAGTTGTAACCCAGTAATAGAAATAAACCCATCTGTATCTAAGTTAGAGTACACAGAACTGTTGCCTTTCTTAGTTGTGAACAAGGACCCTCTTCTGTTCTGATATCACTTATGAATCTGCCTCAGCCTTGCCTTACAAAATCATTACACAAATTTTTGAGATAATATATGCAAAACACTTTGAGCACTCAAAAAGTGAAAGATAAAGGATTACAGTGCTAAGAACACTTTCCTCGGACTAAGATCCATTGTATAGATTTCAGTAGGATTCTAAGTATACCTGTTTAAGATTGCATTGTATTTATAACTATAGTTCAGATCAGTTTCCTCAAGATTTCTTGTTTGGTGCACAAGCAGTACTAATCTCTGGCATGAATGCACATGAACAAACATAATATGTAAACTTGGCAGTCATGGATTCAGCAACTCTTGTAATAATGGTGGACATATTTCAAGACATCACAGTTATGAGAATCTCTTGCTAGCTTTATTCATAATTGCCTGGTTGACACATTCATATGAATGCTTAGAGATATGTCTGGTGTGAAATGGTTTCTATTAACGTGTGCAATTATATAGGATCTGTCTGCCTGATCATCCATCCATCCATCCATCCATCCATCCATCCATCCATCCATCCATCCATCCATCCATCCATCCATCCATCCATCCATCCATCCATCTAAAATAAGTCAAAATAAAAATGCTTGTGTAATCTTTAGATATATAATCTTCCATTCTAGATTATAATAGCTGCTTTCTTTGAGCCATTTTACCTTGTTTCATACAAAGCGATATTTCTCTTTTCCCCTTAAAAGGAATGATAATTTAATTCAATAATAAATGAGCTCCAGCACGGCATAAGAGTCACTTAACTTAAATCTTTTTGTAGAGGTTCCCACTTAAGCAGCTTGAAAGAGAGTAAATCATGTTGGAGGAATGGACATCTCTGTTTCATTGCAACACAGTGGAGCGCTGAATTAATGGCCATCTCTTTAGAATGTATGGATATGCCTTCCAGCTGCTGGTCCTGACAGTGTTATAGCTCAATTAATGTGATTTTGATGTAATTGCAGATTGGGAATGTAGCAGCTAAAAGTGATATTTTTTCATAAGGACTGCTTTCCCCCCTTCAGATATAGGGATGAATAGGCTAAATAGACAGCTATTTATTATATTATTCTTACATTATTTAAGACAGAATTACATGTGAGTTTGGTTTGTGTGTGAGTATATGTTTCATGGAACAAGTTACAAAATACCTGATATGTTTGAATAATAAGCAGTGTGGATAAATAGTAATGATTTAAATAAGTCCTGGAACAACTACAATTTCATCAGTGGAAATAAATCATTGTTGTGCAGCTGTGCAAAGTAAGCCAAGAAAGAATGCATAAAAGAAGACTATTTGAAAGCAAGGAATTTTGATTGGTGAACATAGCTCCGTTCTTAGAGACTATTCCAGTCCCTGTACCCAGCAGTCCTTTTATCCTTCCTAGTGTGTCCACCCACCTACACACTGAATCCTCTTCCTGTTGATTGCATTGCCTGCCACTTTTTTCATTTTATTCCCAGTTATCCAGGTGACCAGTTTGCCATAATGATGGTGCAGCCAGACAAGGGGATAAAACCCAACCACAAAGCAGAATGGTTGGCTGAATCAAACTAAATGGTTGCTTAGAGTTAAAACTTTGTAAAATTAAATTATACCTAACAATAAATTAATACAACATAAAAGAAAGCTACATATTAATTAAATCACATCTGTAGAAGCTTCATGGGAGACGAATGCCTAACCTGCACTACAGAGAACAAGTTAATTGCTTGGTACATGCTTATGGAAAAGTGAATGGATTCCATAATACTAAAGTCCCATTGAAATAACCCTCTCCTTGCAGTTCCAACCTCTCTAACTGAAGGGGTTAATTAGTGAGCAGTCCATATTATTTAAACCAAGGCAGGTTCTGATATGAAGACACAGTCAATAGTCTACTGTGCAGGGCCAGTCTCATAGATTTTGGTGCCCTAGGCAACCTGTGACTTTGCTACAGATGCCTACCATACACTGTAGAGAAAATGATATATAGAGGAAAAACTACAGAAATCTGCTCTCTCTCCCCGCCCCCTGCTTGGCAGCCCTTAAAGCCTGGCTCCCTAGGTGACCACCCAGTATCCCTATATGGTCAGGCCAACCATGTTGCTGTGCTAGCTGGTGAAACTTTATTCTTTGAACAGAATAAAATAATATGAAATATTCAGGTGGACACTTGCTTTTTGTCAAAGCACTTCCTTGATACTGTTAAGTACATATTATGTGTCTTGTACAGGATAATAGCAATGAGTAGCTAGCTACTGTGAAGACTGCTCGCTTGGATCCTTTGCTTGTTTTAGATAGAAAGATGTCCTTAATAATGAAGGGGTAGTCTTCTTTGTTATCCCTAAAGAGGATGAGGTTTTTTTAGCCTTAAAGGGTAGCCCACTTTATTTTATCACATACCTGTGTCATTCAGAGTAGAGTTAACATACAACACAATTAAGTGGCTGTTTGCATAGCACTTTGGAAAGAAAAGTGAAGGGTGAGTGTATCCACAGAAGTGCAGAGTGGCTCATCCTTGTCACTTTTCTGAGAGGCAAACAGTACCAGATATTAAAAGCCATACTTAGCAGAAGAATATGCAATATAATCAGCTACCTCAGCCCACCAAAACAAGTACTGGCACACCCGCACAAGCTACAGCCACTAATGATGAATTCCGTATTCATCACATGGACTAATTAATGCACTATAACATATCCCCATGCAATTTGCAAGTCACAGATTGCATTAGGTGATACAAATGACTCATTTGTGAACCTGAAGGGTGACCTTTGGCAGGACTAGCTTCTGACCTCAGAAATATTAAAGAAAGGTTATTTCACCTTGCCATTGTCTCCAAATGCCAAAATAGCCCAATTAAAAGCCTTGACATGGAAGCATAGGAGCAGATGTGAGTCCTAAAGGGCATTAATTATTTTCAGTGTCAGCTGGTTGTATAACGGAGGGCAAATGAGAGTTTGGAAAGCTATTAAGCCCCTGTCTTACATGCACTGGGTCTAAGGTTTGAATTCAAAATAAGGTGTATTTCTTTTGCACAAGTTGAACTGAATTAAACTTCACTGTGTGCTAGTTAGAATCAAGTGTTCTCTTATTGATAAGACATAGATCTTAAAATATAACCCATCAACAACAATCTGCTTGCTTTTCATTGAATCTATATGAAATAATCATAAGCTGCCATCTCATGAGGACAAAAGCATGTGCATATGTTTCCTTATGTGCTGTTTTCTTTCTGTCCAAGACTCAGTGCCAGCACTGTGTGTGTGTGTGTGTATACACGCATGTGTTTTCTCCAAATGTGGTGACAGATGAAGATACTGTACCCAAACTAAGTCCCCATATGGCTAATTTTTATGTTTGTTTTAACAACATGTAGATTTAAAATAAACGAAAACATAAAGAAATTGCTGCTTCTGCCCTACTGCTCTGGAATTCCTTACTCCAGGTGGGCTTTTATTGACAGACACTAAAATGCCTTGATGTGTCTTTAATAAGAAATTAGTAAGACCTAATGCACTCAAAAAGTTTAATTTGTTCAGGGCATGGTCTCACAGGATATTCATGCCCTGTATAATTTCTCCTAACTTAAAAGAGCTTGGCAGTCATACATATAATCAACATGGTTGTAAATTCAATCAGGCAAGTGACTAAATTGATTTATTATTACATCATCTTAAATTCTGCTTTGAATTAGTTCTTTTCCTCCTGCTTTCATTGTTTTGGTCTGGTTACAAATGGCAGGAGTTCTTGAAATTCAAAAGCAAAGCAGGTTTTTTACATCCAAGTCTTTCAGATTTTCTATTTCCACTTATCTTATTGAGGCAGTGTTTATAAATACTTTGGGTCCTGGAAACACCAGGTGATACAATAAGAATGAACACCTAGTGAACATGTGAAGCTGCCTGATACTGAATTAGACCAGTCATCTAAAGATCAGTATGGTGCTACCCAGTAGCACCTCTCCAGGATCTAAAGAAGAGATCATTCACATTGCCTGAGAACTGATCTTTTAAATGAGAGATTCTGATGATTTATCCTGAGACCTTCTGCATGAAAAGGAGATGTTCTTCCACTGAGCTGTGTTCCTAGAGTATGCAGAACATGGAATCTTTCTCAAAAGTGGGGTAGGAAATGACTAGAAATAAGCATAGGTTTCAGAAAGTGGGGCAGGAAAGGACTAGAAATAAGCATAGGTTTCAGAGCTGATGTGGATCCCATGAAGAAGACAGTGAAGGAGATGGGGTGGGTTACAGAGCAGAAGTGAAAGGCATGCCATGCAAGACAAAAGGGAGCCTAGACTGAGGGACCTTGCTGAAGATCTGAGTGTTGGCAAAGTGGCAGACCATTGATTTGCCAATAATTGATTGTGCTTTTGTTCAGCACAGTAAGTCCTTACTGCAGAGTACCTAATTCCTTTGCACTGAAAGAGAAAGAGATAGATCATTAGGGATTTGCATAAACGGTGTTGTTGAATAATTAATAAGTTGAACACAATGAAATACTATTTATGTTAAATTAGATGGACTTATGGTTAAAAATGCAGCTTTCACAGTACATTTCTGTATCCCAGACTGGAGTAAGTTTTTACAGAATTGTCCTGATAGTGAATAACCCATGGAAGGAATGGCTTTGGTAGCCTTTAATGGGATTGGGAATGTTTTATTTCCACAGTGGGTGATTGTGTTGGCAGTGAGGTATTAGCTAACAGGAGGGTAGAATTAGGAGTAGGAATTGTATTATGGTGAAAATCAAAAAAGTTACTTAGCCTCATGTGTGGGCTTGCTCTAGCAAATTTTTTTTGCATTTTTTAATCTTTAAAAACAGACCAGGCCATGTCACAACAGAAGAAGAGTGGTTGTTAGAGAAGATCAGAGTTGCCAGGTCCCCTTACCCTCTGGCTGGGAGGTGGGAGACCTGGCACTTACCTATATGGTGGCCTTACCTTAGGTGGCCATCTGGGAGGTGACATCATCACACAGGCCATGTGCTGCCCCTGGGCATACTCCTGCTCTGCAGAGGGCTGAATTGGGCCTGATTCAGCCTATATCTGGCTGCTGCGAAGCGCTGCTGTGGCTGTGTAATGGACCCTGGAGTGCTCTTGTGTGCTGCAGCAGTCCAATTTGGGCAGGATTGGGCTGCTGTGGAGTGCAGAAGCACTAACAGGGCGGCATGACAGGCCCCGGAGTGCTCCTGCACTCTTCAGTGCCCTGATTTGGGCCAAAATTGGCCTACTGTGGTGCATGGGAGCACACTGTGCTGCCCAGGAACACCCCCTGGAAGGCATGTTCCCATGCCTTTTCCCCTGTTGGCAAGGTTAGTGGGGGTGGGGTGGAGGGTGGGAGTGGGGGATCCCCTGCCCCCAGCAGGGGACTGGCAACCCTAATTCAGAGAGTAGTACTTTGTATCTTGGCTTATATAACGGTAAGGATTAAGACACAATGGATAGATGTCATTGGCCAGGGCAAACAAGGGACTGTTGTTTACTGACAGGGCACATAACTTAAACCTTGGCAACTCCAGTTAGATGATTTTAGTAGCAGGTGCTGTGCAAGATTAGTCTCCATCCAAGGCCCTGGAGACCCATCATCAATCAAAATAGGGAATTGTCAACTAGATAGACCAGTGATCTGGCTCACATAACACTACTTAATATGTTCATATGGTAAAAAATATTTTGTGTGGACTGCCAGAACCTTTAAGATCAGCAGCACTGCCTTTCATCATTCATAGTTTTGTACCTCTAGTGAGAATCTTTTCATGGGTTTCAGCCTACCGATACTGTAGACAAAGAAACTGTACCCGCAGCCCAGTCTTTGAGCCTTCCAGCCATATCCTGTTCAGAATCACAGTAATGCCTGAAACAGTGTGGCCAGAATTAAGTCAATGGTGTTAGCTTTCACTTTATTACTTTTTAAAAATTAAATTAAGATCAAGTGAATCCATTTTTCCTTATCCTGTCCAAATGTTAAAACAAAACAAAACAAAAATCACCTAATTTTGTGTCTCAGTTGCAAGATAAACAATGGATGAAAAACCAGGTGTAGAAAACGTACCTTCATCAGTGACAATCTAATATAAAATAATGCCTGTGATGTATTATAATAAACTTGATTCCACATGGCTTGCGTTGTTCCTTTTACATTTATTGCATGAACATTTTTTCTTTCTATGGAAGCAGCTGGAGAGTATAAATTTCAGATTTAACTAGCTGCATGCCATTGCTTGTGAGTTTTTTCCCCAAATAAGGGGGCTAATGATACAATGTTATCATCTGTACAGGCTGTTATGACTGTAACATTGCGTATTACCCTGCTGAAATGTCCCTTTAAATAAGGCCCACAGAGTTCACTTTCTGAAGTTCACTGGCTTCTGTTATCAATAATTTAGGATAATATTCTGGTGGTGTCTGAGTGCCTGGACCGCCCCATTTTCCTTGTCAGCTTTCTCATACCCTAGTAGTCCAGTGAACTTGATAAGTGTCCCATCATCCAGTTAATCAAATTACTTATGAACCAAAATTGACAGTTTTCATTAATTATAAAGGATTATTCTAATTGCAATTCAAATTTATTCATTTAGAACAGACGGCATTCAGTAATATTTCAGGAAATTTGCATATTAAATGGAGGGGGTCGTCCATTAAGTATGGTAATGTATGCATATTTCCTTATTTTTAACTTCTGGGCCATATGCACGGCTGCTACTTCAGCAGGTGAAAAACCAGAACGTGCTTAATTTGTTCAACAAACACAGGGGCTGTAACGCATCTTTTGGCACTAACCACCATTGTCCTTCCCCATCTCTATTCCTCTCACCTACCACTCTCTTTCCTCCTTCCAAAAATTACTGTTATGTTTTTCAACTATTTTTTATTAATAAACCTGCTTTAAAAAATAAATTGTAGGCACAGCTGGTAGGGGCTGATTGAAATGTTTTGCCATCGAAGCTGTGTTCATTAATTTCTTCAAGATGCTGAAACAGGCATTAAGGTTGCCTGTTGGAGTCCTTCCCAGTGTCATGTGGAACAGCAAGGGGGCTAATCGTCAGCCTTGTAACATCAACTGGTTACCCCCCTCGTGCGGTGTGAACCTTTCCCCTCCAGTGAAAAATGAACCTGTCTGAGACAAAAGCACAAACTATGCAGGCAATGAGACAATGCCATTACTCAAGCCCCTATATAGGTCTCTATTCCCTGATCATTAAGAATCATATCTTCATGATATTAATAAACACCTCCCCAAAAGCCCAGATCTCAACCTGTACTCTTTGTCAGTATCATTCTGCATGAAGACTGTGGAATATTTTGCTGCCTCCTTTTCAACCCAACTTTTCAACAATGAAAACCTTTTGCTCTCACCTCAGGTGAAAATTTGTGTTGTTATATATCATGTGGTCCAGTCAGCAATGAATTTAACTAACATCCCCAGAAATTATTTCTATCACATTTTAATGATTTTACTAAAACATCTGTCATCTAATTTATTATTGTTGGGTGGTGGTGGAAGACAATCCTTTAAGAAATCAATTTCTTACTTTTAGCAGGTTTGTTTCATTTCCTGCAGTTAAAAAACAGACTTAGGAATTTGTGTGTATATGTGTATACTTTTCTTTCTATAGAATTATTTTACTCTATTTAAATATCATTGTGTGCCATTTTTAAGTAGACGCATGTATTGCTGACTAGCGTTAATCTTGCATCCATGGTGCATGAACATAAATCCTATGGAAAAGCATGGGTTGTTCCCACATGCTCCTGAGTGTAGGTTTGCAGCCTTAAATCTTTTACTGGGTAGGTGAGATGTATTTTTAAGAAAACATTCAGGATAAGAAAATGTAGTTTTTCCGGAGGATATTCATTGTGGTCAGTGTGGCTATTTCAGAGCAGATGGCTTAACTTACATTTGCAGAGTATTTGCCTCAGAATAGTCTTGTTAACAAATGAGCATGTTTGACAATATAGCAATTAGGCATTTTGTAGGGAAAATACTGAAATGAGGTTGCCAATCAAAACATATATGTATAAACTTCAGTGAAAAATCTCTGTGAAAAAGCTGAAATATGTAGATTTTTTTACCCTAAAATTGGCTTGTGGAGATTTTCTGTCCATGTTACGTAACTTTGTGGCAGATATTGGTTAAGGAGTTCATGAATGGGTTTTTGCTCTAGAGTTTTGTGAAAGTTTATCCGCTATCTGTACTGAACACTTCTTTGACCAAGTTCTTGCTTTGTAGTTCTTGAGCACACAAATCTTAAAATCCACCCTGTTGTTGCATTGAATACGGTTACTTGTAAAAGGTAAGTAAAACCAGGCTAGCCTGATCTCATTAGATTTTGGAAGCTAGGGAGGGACGGCCTTGGGTAGTCATTGGATGGACAACAACCAAGGAAAACAAG
Organism: Eublepharis macularius; assembly: GCF_028583425.1. Classification (NCBI taxonomy): domain Eukaryota; kingdom Metazoa; phylum Chordata; class Lepidosauria; order Squamata; family Eublepharidae; genus Eublepharis; species Eublepharis macularius. The sequence continues at coordinate 90,117,969 of NC_072793.1, read as the reverse complement.
AGTCACTATGAAGAGGCATGTAATGGCAAACCATCTCTGTTATTCTCTTGTCTTGAAAACTCCAGCAGGGGTTGCCATAAGCCGGCAGCAATTTGATGGCACCTTCCACCATCAGGGTTTCAGTGAATTATAAGATTTGTTTTTTTTACTAAATCCATGATGAATCGGTAGCATTTTTATCCTGTAAAATGGATGATTTTAAAAAAGAGAACATTGTGATTCTGAATGATTTATCATGGCATTTAAGTTCATAGAAGTTACTTGGGGGGAGTGGGGAGATGCACTTAAACTCATGGACAGACTGTGGCTTGGCTTTGACTATTTTGAGATCAAGGCTGCTTATTAGGTGTGGTTGTTCCAAAATGGCCCCTCAGTTCATAATGAAGGTAAGATGGTTACATGAAGTGATTCAGGGCATCATGGAAAACTATGGCTTAATTAAACTATGTCATTTGTTGTGATTTGTGTCTGAATACAGGAAATTCCACTCACTATGTTAGAGTAGGAAAATCAATATAAAAAAACAGGGTCTGAAACTGGTTTCTTAACCAGAGGTAGTCTTAATTATGATTTTGTATGATGTACAAGCATTCTGACTTATGTATGTATGTGTTGTCAAGTCACAACCAATTTATGGCAACCCCAGCAAGGGGTTTTCAAGGCCAGTGAGAAGCAGAGCTGGTTTGTCATAGCCTACTTCTGCAGAGTCTTCCTTGGTCGTTTGGCATCCAAGTACTAACCCTTCTTAGCTTCCAAGATCTGATGTGATCAGATTATAACATGCTGCCTTTCCTCCCCATTGTAACTTAATTTCAGTTTAATCCTGGCTTGTTGCACAGTGACACCATCCTAGGCTGCAGAGACAATAAAATTATCATTTGTAAAGTGAAATCAGAATTTGATTGTCTGTGCCAATGTCAGTTTCACAAACTAACCATGGTTAAAATAAGTCCCACGCATGACCTGTCGCTTCCATGTCATTCTTGGCATGACATGGTGTGACAAGGAAATGCTCCAGAGCACATGCATGCAGCACATAAGGTACGTCTCTGGTTTGGACCCCCCCTCACCCCCCACTTTCATGTCTGGTGGTCCTGGCAGCCCTAATTGAGACAGAAGATAGAGACCCCATACCTGAGAAAGGCTGTTTCCACATGTTCCAATTTTTTAGGTTTTCCGTGTCCCAAAGCCGCGTCTTCCTAATTCACTTCGAGACGTCACCTTTTACATGTATCATCTTCATGCGTGTTTTGTGGGTGTTTGTCGTGAAAAAAGGGTCCCACAACAAAAAATGTGTTCTTTATCTGTGCCTCGTCACAAATGACATTAGTGCATTCCCGCTTAACTTTCCTTTCTTTTTTTGGGCGCATGTGGGATTTTGCTATACCATTGTCCTGTCTTTCAGCTTCTGTAGAAACTGGGCATGCGTAGTACTCCATTCTCTGTCATTGGTTTCCTGCTCAATGTTTTAAATGCAAAAGTGTTTCATAAATATGCGAACAGTACAGTAGCACAATCACATGATTCCATATCCTACTATAAAAAAGGCAAACCATGTTCCCAACCACTCACTCCTTATCCCCATGCAGGCACAGTATGCAAGGATAAGAAGCGAGTCGGAGGCAAAATGGTTTGCCTCTCTGCTGCCTCCTTAGGGCTTCCAGAGGCCTGGAAAGGCTCAGCACAGCGGCAAGGTCCTCCCAAGGTCCTGCAGCGACTGGGGGAGCAAGGCTCCCCACCGCTCCGCAGGGCCTTGGGAGGGCCGCACACACACCAAGCAGTAGCCGAGGGGCCAGAGGAGGAGGGAGCCCACAATCTCTTCTCTGATCCTCCCTTGACTGATGCTATGGAGGGAGGCGTGGGGGGTGGGGGGAGGAAGTGCTGCTAGGGCCTGTTGTATTTTCCCAAACAATGGGCCTTATTGCTAGTTTAAAATAAAATCAGAAATGGCATTCCATTCTCAATATTGTTCCTAGACTTATGGTCTGATTGCTGAGTGATCCAATGTAGCAAGCACTGCAGTATGATTGCTTTGTATATGAAGATATCACAATAGTGCAAGGACCGTTTTAAAAAAGTAAAACAATAAAGGGGGGTTATACGATTGAGCATGAGAGCCAGACGCATGTGTGAGGTTTAAAGGAAGGGTAATGGCTAGAGGAGGAGTTCGAGATTTGTGGGAGGGCTCTTCTGAAGCGCAAAAAAAGCCTCTGAATGCATTGATACATTAACATAATTGTGCAGAAAATAAACACAGAACAAAACAGGTCTCACAAAAAAAAAAAAAAGGTTAAAAACCGGGAGCATCATGACCCACTCGCTCATGGGAAACAATGATGTGTGTAATGAGTGAGATAACCTTCCCAAGTTTCATTGTCAGGCCATCTCATTAATGACATGTGGAAGCGGCCAAACTTTCTACATCCAGAAGACTAGCCGAACCAAAGAGATGCTGATTTATGGCCCTGAGCTCGACAGCAGTGGGCCTTTCAGCCATTTTCTTGCTATTTTGAATTAGCAATCATAGACAGACAGTTAAAATGAATACACTTTACACAAAAGGGTTAAATCTTATTCCCAGTGCCTAGGACTGTGTTTGCTTCTGCGAATAGACAGCTGGCACTGTCAGAGATGACTACTAGTTAATAGGGGTGTGTGCTTCAGGTTTCCTATTTGGGTAAAATACCCAAATTGGACCCGATCCGTAAAGATTCGGGCTATCCGAATCTTTGGAAATCCCAAATCAAAGCTTTATGAAGCATTTGTAATGCTTTGGAAAGCTTTGGAGCTGAGTTTAAAGGGCCCCACTGCTGCTTGCAAGCAGCAGTGGGGCCCTTTAAACATCACCCCAGCCCCAGCCCCAGCACCACACCCCACCCACCCCGACTTACCTTGTCGGCGGCAGTGGTGGCTCCGGCCATCCCCTCCGTCCACTGGGCCACAGGGCCGCAGAGCAGTGGAGGAGGCAGAGAAAGCCCTTCCTTCCTACCCCTCAAATGGCCACGGCACTGCGACGGCCATTTGAGGGGCAGGAAGGAAGGGCTTTCTCCACCTCCTCCGGCCCTTCCTGCCCCTCAAATGGCCACAGCACCGATGCGACCGTTTGAGGGGCAGGAAGGGCCAGAGGAGGCAGCTCCGGCCTTCCCTGAATGCAGGCTCAGGAGAAGGCGGTGCAGCGGTAGAGGAGCCAGCTGGCTCCAGGCCATCACAGCCTCGTGCTGCTGCCACCACCACTGCAGCCCAGCTGATGACCCTCCCACTCTCCCTCCGGCCAGGTAAGTGGGTGGGGGGTGGAGGGGTTGTCCCAGGGGAAAGGTGGGGATGGAGGGGTTGCCCCCCTCACTTCAGTATGCTACGAATATTTATGGAGCATACCGAAGTAAGTAAAATACCATAATTCCGAAGCAGCTTGCCGCTTCGGAATTATGGTATTTCCGAATTTCCCCCCCACTTCAGGTAAACCTTAAGCGGGAAACCCGAATCTTTTTGGGCTGCACACCCCTACTAACTACTTGTTGAGGAGCTGCTTCTATACAATCCCTTCTCCACCTTTCCAAGAAATGATCGCAGAGCCATCAGTTTTGACGGACCATTCTGCACAGAGATCCTTACACTCAGCAGAGTGTACATTCTTCAAACAATTGTCAGGTGTGTGTTTGCAATTTCTAAGTTGTACGGTGAACAAAAATAATTTTATCCCCTACTTTTTTTGGTTAGCAGACTAACATGCTGAATATGAATGTTTTATAATATTGCACCACTTTAGTTAAGATTCTGTAGTCTCTGTGTGAAAAAAGCAGAAAACAAACAGCCCTCTTTATGGCAGTGATTGGAACAGGGACATTCACACACACACACCTTTCCCACCTCTGCCAAGTATCTAAATCCATTTGTTCTAAGAAATATTTAAAGATGGAAGAAAATTACCAGGTATTTCTAAGATTAGTTAGAGAGCACACATCAATGCATTATTTATTATAAAAAGGAACTCCTTTCTAAATAAAATATATAGTTTTAAAAAATCATCTGTCTCCTAAACACTCTACTACTTATCTGTATTGCATAATTTCACTTAGATAGAAAGAGAACATGGTTAACAGATAACAGGGGATTGATTGCATGTAACATTTTGAAGCCGAGGTCTACAAATAATGCTAAGAATCAGTTATTTTGTCAAAGCAGTTAAAGATATAGTTAGGATTGAGGAGTAAGTTGTATCTCATGGCTAGAACAAGAGTTTTTGAGACAAGACTGGATGAGGAATATGGTAGGAACATATGCAATCAACAGGATGCCCAGCTGGTGATGTTTTCATCTACATAATTTTTGTGAGGCAGCAAATTAAAGTGGGAACATTGTCCATGTCAAACCAGAATAAGTTCTGTGTGGTAACATCATAGCAACATTACTTCCTTGATGTTCGTTACAGAGACCTCAAATTGGCATTTATGGTAAACAAGAGTTTTTTAAAAAAATTATGCAGGGTTATCAATTCAATACACCTTTTAATTGCAGAGCAGTATTTTGGGGTTCTTTCTCTCATGCACTCTCATCCTTCTTAACAGTCCTTTAAGGCCTGATTTATGTGTGCAAACAAATAAGGGCATACAGTAGTAAAATGCTGATGAAGTACTATGGTTTCCAGGCCAAGGATGTCAGTCCAAGGCTGGCAACCAGCAGGAGGCTTCCATTGGGAGGACCCTAGCCAGCAACATTGTGATGTCAGTTCCACTGCAACCTGGAAGTGATGTCATCACATAGAGGGTGATGCTCTAGCATTTGCCTCTATGGTTTAACCATAGAGTTTCAGGGGGATGCTAGAGCACCTGACCTGGAAGTGATGTCATAGCATTTTCCCCAGCATTCCCCTCTTCCACTGCCCAGCCGAATGGTGGGGAGAGAGCCAGTAGGGGGCCAGGAGGTCTCCCTCCAATGCAGGAGATCAGACCTCCCTATGTTAGACTGGGTTGCATCATTGTTGGTCTACCAGTGGAGGCTTGCTTTTTGCAGTGTTCTCCATCTTAAAAATTCCTTGCAAGTGGAAAACCAGCAAAAGAAAGAGACTTGGCAAAAACATTCTTATTGCTTTGCTACTTTTCTGTATGCATGGAATTCTTTATGTGACGGAGCTTTCAAAAATAGAAGGCTACCTGCTGTCCACAGTGTACAATCCATTATACTACCGGTGGTCCCTGCCACCTTATTCTCTTGGCACTCATAAACCAGTCATTATTGGTTTATGATGGTGTGTGGCACTATTTAAAAAAAGAAAGAAAGAAAATACAATGGTTGTTGTGGGTTTTCCAGGCTGTATTGCCATGGTCTTGGCATTGTAGTTCCTGACGTTTCGCCAGCAGCTGTGGCTGGCATCTTCAGAGGTGTAGCACCAAAAGACAGAGATCTCTCAGTGTCACCTCTGAGAGACACTGAGAGATCTCTGTCTTTTGGTGCTACACCTCTGAAGATGCCAGTCACAGCTGCTGGCGAAACGTCAGGAACTACAATGCCAAGACCATGGCAATACAGCCCGGAAAACCCACAACAACCATCGTTCTCCGGCCGTGAAAGCCTTCGACAATACAAAGAAAATACAGTTACTTTTTCTGTAGCAGTTGTTATGTGAATGAAATACTGCATGCCATTCTTGCATATCTCTAGTCAATGTCCTGAATTGGATATTTTCTCCATTATGCTTCTTGGAAACCAAACTTAGGAGATAGAGCCTTTTACTTATTCCTCCTGTATACTTGCCCAGTTCAAACATTCGATCAGTGGTGTGCTTGCCACCAAAAATCAAACTCATCATTGCCCCCACCTGCAATATGGCTGATTTTGAGAATACTTACAGCCAGGGGGAGCCTTAACCACACAGCAGTGCTTTATAACAACAGTCATTCCTTTGACTGGATTTTTAAATCAGGCCTTTTATTGTCTGATGATTAGTAGGTTCCAGCTCTGGGTTGGGAAATTCCTGGACATTTGGATGTGGATTCTAGGGAGGGTGGGATTTGAGGAAGGGAGGGACCTCAGCAGAGTTTATTGCCATAGAGTCTACCCTCCAAAGCAGCCATTTTCTGCAGGGGAACTGCTCTCTGTAATCTGGAGATTGATTGTAATAGAGGGAGATTTCTAGGCCCCACCTGGAGGCTGGCAGCCCTATAGGTGAATGGGGAGAATCTCCTCCTAGCTTTTAACAATGTTTGGACAGGTTTGTTCTCATATGCCTAAATATACATAGCTAACTCTTAGATAAAATCAGTTATAGCTAAGTGACTGCTTCTTGTCTTCTTTTCTCATTTCTTGTCCTTACATTTTAATCTCCGAAGAGAAACATTTGCCTTGTTTTATGTGAGAGACAAAATTTAATTGGGCTGGAAGGGTTAGAACTCTTCCATTCATGAATTTAATATTCATAAGAAGTATCACAATAAGACAAAGAACAGTTTCATGTGTACTATTGGCTTTGTGTGTAAAAAAGTGGGTCATTTTTAACATTTTAAAGTGCTTGTTGCTATGTGTGTGGGGGAAAAGCATCACATTTCGCTAGGTAATTCACTTTGCTGGCACTGATGAGGGATGGTTTTTCCCCTCAGTGTGGCATAATATTAATGTTTCTGCTTGCTGGCTTCCAAGCCTGTAGGTCAAAGCTCATGTTTCACAACACAGAACATCCAATCATAAATCTCCTTAAATAATACATGATGTAGGAGAGGGTCACTGTAGGGAAAGCCAGTCAGTCTGAACAAAGTGGCATTGATGCATGGCAGCAGGAAGAGACTGGCTTTGGACAGGTATTGCATGAAGACACAGACTGGAGCCCTTTGCATTCCTTGTCCAGAACTGCTGAGCTTATGTAACACATTGGCAGGGCATTTATTATTATGCTTAAGATTACAATTAATAATGAACACAGTACCATAAGCAGAAAGAATTAGTCCTTGCCCCCAAAGAGTTTACAAGCTAGTGCTTGACAATGTGAAGCAAACAGAGCAGATTAAAGAATTGCAGGTAAGAAGGGATTATAGCCTTTCTCATTACTATGCTGATTTTTGTGCATTTATTCAGTATATTAAAGATCCCCTGATTCATATAGCACCCTTGAACGATGTTGGTAGCCAGCAGACCTGAGGAACCTGTGGCTTTGAAGTGGCAAAGGGCCTTGTTCATGTATTATGCTTTTACAGAATCCACTGGGTCATCTTGCATGTCACCCCATAGAAAATTAATGTGTAAGTTTTATGCACATTAACTACTTCATAATCTTTATTATGATTGGAGACCTACAGTAGGTTGGAATGGCAGCAATTCAATGATTCGTACATTCATTCCAGTGTAAAATCTACACAGGTACTCTGATCTCTGGGCAGGGGGTTTCAGGCAAGCCCAGATTCCCTCATTTATGTTAGAACTCTGACCCCTGGAATTTCAGTTATGACATACCCATAGAGCTGTCTCTGACACTGCAGCGAATGGGAAGTTCTTGCACACTGGAACTTTTATCTACATGAAGTAATCCCTAGACTGAGACTTTATATTTCCTATGTATCTGAAACAAGGAAACAGTATATAGCAGTGAATAAAAACATATACAATGACTTGGATCCTAAGGAGGGTTGCCTCCCCAGGCAACCAGTGGAGGGAGTGGGTGCAGTGGTACTTACTTGTGCATCTGTGGCCCCTACCAATGACACAGTTTCTGGCATGACCCATTTTGCTGTGTCTGGGCCTTTTTTTAGAGAATTGGCCCTTGCTGGGAACAAGTAATGCAGTGGAAATGACATGGTTTGTAGGGGCCTCAGGCACGCACATACTCATTTGGCCATGTGCATCCTCTGGCTTGGACTCATCTCTGAGGCCTGCCTTCTCCCACTGATCAGCTGGTAGTCAGTGGGCAGAAGCAGGAATGCCAGGAGTTTGCCCACCATCAGTGGGCAACTGGCAAACCTAATCCTAATCCTGGTTTCTGTTTGCATGGAGTCCTTTAATTAATTACTTATAGGCCACCTCTCCAGAGATGAGCTTCAGGTTGTTTCACAAAGTAAAATATTTAATACAATAAAATCACAAAACGGCATAAAAATCAATAACAACCCATAAAAACCAACCTAATCACTGGAGAAATATGGGCAACAGTGGAGGATTGCCTGCATCATGGACTAAGAGATATGGAAGTGAGTCTAAGCTGATATGTATAAGATAGATAAAAATACAAAATGCAAAACAGTACTATATAGTGTAGAAAGAATCTACTATAAAGCTTGGGTCCTCAGTCCAGTTAAACCCATAGGCATTTATGGAATTTTGTGAAAAGATACTTGGCACCATCACAGAATGACTACCATAAAACGGTTCCAGTCTAGGCATCCTTCTATGATGGGTGTAGCTGATTCCAAATAAACATTCCCTGCAGGCATTAAAGAAATATCTCCACAGGTCTTCTGAAGAACCTCCTGTACCAAACAGTCGTTGGAAAGCCAGGCTTGTCTTATTGCTTTTGGTCAGTTTTAGTTTCCAGAAAAGGGGGAGTCAGCCTCTCTAGTTGAGAATACCCAACTGTGACACGCCTGTCTAGGATAGCTCAGCATTTTGCTAGTTGCTGGTAGGAAATACGCTGAAGTTCCCTGTTTTTCTTTTTTATTCAAGACACTTTGATTTTATGAACTTCCACAATCCCCCAGGTTCAGAGTAAGTGAACACCCAAAAACACACTGGTGGGTACCATTGTGCCCCTTGAGTACCTTGCTAGTGATAGTTGTGAAGTCTGTAATTGCAATCTGTATGCAAATTATTTTGAATTTATAAGTGGAAAAGCTTATTCTCCATTCAAAAGGAATATTATAATTAATTTTGTGAGTTACAATCCTGACAAATACAGAATATTTACATGCCTTAGTGTGGTATATATGTGTTTCAGTTTGGCTGAAACTGAATTGTAGTAGATGTTTCCATAGTGTGTGCATGTGCACACACGTGCCCGCGTGTGTTTGTGTTTATCCATCTCCTCCCACACACACTAGGAAAACAAAATAATTATATGGAAATCAGCTATAACAACAACAACAACAACAACATTCAATTTATATACCACCCTTCAGGACAACTTAATGCCCACTCAGAGCGGTTTACAAAGTATGTTGTTATTATCCTCACAACAAAACACCCTGTGAGGTGGATGGTGCTGAGAGAGCTCCAGAGAACTGTGACTAGCCCAAGGTCACCCAGCTGGCTTCAAGTGGAGAGGTGAGGAATCAAACCTGGCTCTCCAGATTAGAGTCCCGTACTCTTAACCACTACACCAAACTGTGTATATCTTTGGTTTAGGAGATGTACATGCCATCACAATTTTATGCTGTTAATTCAGTGTCCAAAGGATTTTTATTGGTCACTTTTTGATCATTACACTATTTTAGCAAAAACTCATTACATAACAGATTGTAGGCAGCTATATTTGTCTACAGAAAATCCAAAACAAAGTTCTTCAATTCCTTTTATCAGGACCAACCAAAATATCATAAAAAAGTTAGCAAGATTTCAGGTTCTCTAGGATCAAACTTAATCCGGGTGAATGTTAAAGGGAGGGGGTAAGGAAGGAAGACAGTTATTTCAGGCCATGATGTTAAGGCCCCCGATCTCTAGCTTGAGTGGGCAGACCCAACGGTTTTTAGCACCCTAGGTGAATTACTTCACCACAACCCCTGCACTGTGGGGAAACCACTGTCTCCCTTCTGCCTCCTCCTTGCACCACGGAGCAGCCATTGCTGCCCTCCTTACCCCACTCATTGAATTGCTTGGGAGGTAAAAATGGACCTGGAAGAGGGCCCTGCCCATGTTCCTCCCCCCAACAGAGGGGGGCAGAGATAAGGAAGAAGAGGGCCTGCATCTTCAAAGGAGGTAAGGCAGGAGCAGGCTTGCAGAGGGCTGCAAGCTGGGACCAGGGGTGTCACCCATGGCTGCTACTTGCTATTTCAGATTCCAATACTATGGACAGATGGGGTGGTGACAGTGCTGATTTTGGTTCTCCTCCATCTCTAGCGCCCTAGACGATGGCCTACGTGTGCCTAATGGGCAGGCCAGCCCTGTGAGTAAGATGTGTTTAGCCTTTAATATGGTGCTGGATGGAGGTAGTTTCAAGCAGCACCTCAGCCATCTGGGAAAAGAGAGAAACATGGACATTTCCATTTAAATATTTGGAACCATGTAGTTTCTAATTGGTGATGGGGAGTTAGGTCACTGGGGAGAGATTATTCAAAGATCATAATTATTTTCTGCCCACTCATTGCTGATCTGTTGAATCATGTTAAATTTAAGGTAACAATTATTTCATGAATGCAATTTCCCATGTAATAATATCAAATGGGGGGGGGGAAGCATTTATGTCATAATAGGGGCCAAATAAAGCAAGGAACAGGGATTAACTGGGTGTTATTTACTTCAGCGGATCAGTTTTGATAGTACTTTTTAAGTGTCAAAACCCTTGCTTGCAATCAACAACTGCTGCTAACATTTTTTGCAGCTTAAGCGAAAACAACTATTACCCGAGCCCCCTGCAGAGATAAGTGAATGTGTCAGTGAAATTATTTTAAACACTTCCAATTCACTAAAAGTGTGTATTTATTCTCTGTATTTGCAAGCTGTTCATATAATTTACCCTGTTATTTAGTTGCACTATAATATCAAATTACTCTTAAACCATTTTTGTGTAAAACATCTTCCCCTTGAAAAAAAGAAGTCATAGTAGCAGCATTTCACTCTAGTTCACATGCTTTAGTATCTCCCACCCCCTCTGATTGTAAAGTGAACATTTATTTAAATATAGGCAGTATACAAATGTCAGGTCAGCCAAAACCCTAATATGCTGCAGCAGGGAAACACCAGAAAAGTTGTATTTTACCTTTAAAGAAGGATAGATTCAGAATCAAGCCATCCTTGTACGCTTCCAAACCCCAACGTCTGCAAATTAGGCTGATAAACATTAACCCCTTTGCAATGCATAGACACGTGGTATAGTTAAGATTTGGTTCTTCTTTATTAGCAAACTAGCAACAGAGCCTGTTTTTTTTAAAAAAGGGCCCTAGAAAGGTTCATCTGCCATCCTGCTGCTGTGCCGGCCGCCGGAGTGGTGAGTTGTCTCGCATGGCCTTCCCGCCACTGCGCTGGCCTCTGCAGGGATGGGGTGGTTTGCCTGGCTGTCCCATGCTGGTGGCAGCCTCCACAGGGATGGGCTGGCTTGCCTGGCTGTCCTGTCATGGTGCCAGCCTCTAGAGGGATTGGAAGGCTCACCTGGCCTTCCCATCACTATGTCAGCCTCTGGAGGGGCAGGCTGGCTCACCTATCCATCCCATCACTGTGCTGGCCTCCGGAGGGACTGGCCGGCTCATCTGGCCTTCCTGCCATTGCGCCAGCCTCTAGAGGAATGAGGTGGCTCACGTGGCTGTCCCGCCATGGCGCCAGCCTCCCGAGGGACAGGCTGGCTTGCTTGGCTGTCTCACGGTGGCAGCACCCTCCACAGGGACGGGCCAGCTCGCCTGGCCTGCCATGGCACCAGCTTCTGGAAGGATGGAAAGGCTCTCCTGGCCTTCCTGCTGCTTTGTCGGCTTCTGAAGGGTCGGGCCAGCTCTCCTGTCCATCCCACCACAGTGCCAGTCTCCGGAGGGATGGGTCGGCTCACCTGGCTTTCCTGTCGCTGCGCTAGCCTCTGGAGGGAAGGGCCAGCTCATCTGGCCATCTCACAGTGGCGCCGGTCTCCGGAGGGATGAGCTGGCTTGCCTGGCCATCCTGTGATGGCAGCACCCTCTGCATGGATGGGCCAGCTTGCCTGGCTGTCCTGCTGCTGTGCTGGCCTCCAGAGGAGCGGGCCAGCTCGCCTGGCCTTCCCGCTGCTGCGCTGGCCTCCAGGACAGGCCGGCTCGCCTGGCCTTCCTGCCACTGCACCGGCCTCCGGAAGGATGGGACGGCTTGCCTGGCCATCCTGCCACCATGGCACCCTCTGGAAGCCGTATTGGCCATGATGTACTTTTTATCCTAGTGTTCCTGCACAGGCACATCAGAATAAAATGTGCATCATCAGCAACACGGTTTGTCTTTTTTGTTTAAGGATTAGAGCTGAAATACACCTTACAAGATACAATGGTGCCCACCATGCACAGTCCCTCCCCTAATAACCTGCCCTATATCACACTAAATATTTCTTTGTCCCTGCTTTATACTGGCTGCCAGTCACAGGGGTAGGCAATTACACAGCATGATGAGGCTGCAGAGGGATAAGGAACTGGACAAGGGATTGCTGCTTTCAGTAGCAGCCCCTGTTTCATTGCCATTCACTTTGTAATGGAAACCAGAGAGGAGGTGAAGGAGAGAAGGACAACATAGATCCACCAGAATGGGGGAAAATTAGGCTATGACTTCATTGATTACAGATTCCTTAGATCCCATCAAGCCAGACTGCCCCCCTAGTCCTGACCCCATTCATTGCCCCATAGCCAGCAAAGGGGACCACGCTGTGCATAGTGGTACAGGACCTTAAAATAAAGGCTGACATGGGCCATGACTTGCTCCAACTCTTTCTTTCCCTCTCCATGAAGCTGCAGGTAGCCGTACTTGTGTGTATTTGTTGTACATGTATCACACAGGATAGCATGATTTCTTCTCAGGATCTGTGTTGTTCAAAGAGTTGTTCAAACAGCCCATCTGTACTACTTCAAAAGAACAAAGATATACAGAAATTATTCTTGCTAGGCTGGAAGTCATCCAACACCTTGTGGGGAAAAGTTATGGACAAATATTGATTCCTTGGAATGTAATCCCACAGTCTTCAGTAATGTTCATTGTTGCCCGTACACTAGTCAAATTTTGGATCACTCTAAGAGGGAAAATGGTTCAGTGGTTAATCCCTCTTCTTTTCTGACTTCCAATTGCCCTTTCACCTATAACACTGTTGAGAGGGATAGGAAATTCAAAAACAACAACGCACTTGGGTTGATGATTCTCAGAAATGCCAGCCAAGACCACTTGTGGCACTGGGAATCTTTTTTTTTTTTTTTTGCATAATCCAGTAACATACAACAAAACATGTTTTGTGGTGGTTTAACAAAATAAGAGACAAATGGTAGCCCTGTGCAAAAGGACTGAATTACACACTTCATGAACCAAATTAACGCCACAACACTCTGCTTTGTTTGAAAGGTGATGTGCATTTACGGGCCCATTTTTCAGCAAGATAAATATGACATCCGCCAAGTCTTCCCTGAAGTTAATATTGTAAATAATAAAAGACTCTGTCAGGGAAAGCTGAGAAATGACTTCACCCTCACCCATTTGTACTGTATGATGCCAAAATGCCACTGACCAAATTTGTATAACAAACTGCCCGTTTAGTCTTCTAATGTATCACAGCACAGCCTTTCTTAATTCCCTTAGATTATAAACACTGCTCAGTTTGATTGTGTCGTGTTCAAGTAGAAGCATAATACATGCTCAAAGGATAGTTCTTAATAGCAGGCTTTTGCAACCTTGCCCATACAAGAGCTTCACCATGTTCCCCAAGGGCTGTATCCTATAAAACAAAACAATATGTACTGTCAGTGCTTCATAATATGACCCTCTCTGACAAGCACAGCCTGCAGACGTGATGAGAAGTTAGGCTGCAGTTGTGAAACCCATTTTCCTGGAGCAGACTGATTTCTCAGGTTGTTTTAGACAAAGGCTGGTTCATGGTGGCTGTAGTGCATACCAGGAATAGGCTGTGTGTACCCCGTCATTAGGCTTCCTGTGTACCTGCTGGCTGCCTAGAGGGCTGATAGACTGAGTCAGCCCAGTACACAAACAAGATACATTTTAATGCCATTGACTTCTACACATGCAGCCTCACTTTAAAAGGGTGTTGCAGTCAGGATGGAGCAGCTGTATTTGGATGCCAACTGATTGTGTGTAGGACTGATTCATATACTGTAGGCCTGTATGCAATCAGAGGTTTGTAAGAGTCCCACAGGAAAGCATGTACATGTTTGCTATTGCCAGTTTTCCTCTTCAGATGTTTAAAAGCTGTAGAAGGAAATCAAGGAGAGTAGGATAGTGGCAGCAAGTGTTGCTGTTGACCTGCAAAGAGTTTATGTTCCTCTATCTATCTACATGCAATCAGAGGCCCTATTTTTTCAGGATTCCTTCTAGCCTGGAGACAGCTGTAAATGTGCATGTAGTGCAGCCAATTAGTTTTAGGCCGTCTCTGGTTTGAGATGCTTTAAGAAGTTTCTAAGTTTGGATATGGAACTTGCTAAAAGAAAATCACTGCTGTTTAGCAGGTAGCAATGAAAATATTCCTCAGATATCACGCCAAAAATCATTCAATGAGATTACTGAATTCCAATGCATTTTATTTAGTTGTTTATTTAAAACGTTTTACATTATCCCACTTACGTTAAATCAATGTATTTGAAACTGTATATTTTCTATTATTCTTATGAAGTATGATTATCTATATAAATCTGTTTTAGATACATATTTGCAGTGGTGTCTGTTGGCGTCTGTGAGTTTGGGTTTATACACTGTTGTTTCTCTGTAGTTGTTAAAAAACAAATTCATTCAAATTGGCCTTAGGTCTAATGCTGCTGAAACCCGCCCACCCCATACCTGTGTTTACTTGACTCCTTCAAATGTTGATGAGGGACCATACATTCATGTCTACGATCAGTAATCCCAACCTGGATGCAGTTCTGTGGCTTCAAATTCAGGGCCAAAGAGTACTACTGTCTCTAAGAATCATGTAGAAACCAGATGATGTTTTTTTCAGCCACTGGGGCATTACTGTGGACAGCTGCTAACAAAATATTCCTGCTTAAAAATATAGAAGTCCTTCTAAAAGGTGAACTTGGAAACTATTACAGGAAAATGAATCAATTCTCTAATAGATCAAACCAATAGAAACAGAAAACTATGACCTGGAAATTTCCCACAGAATACCTGCTTGAAAAGAGAATAGAAAATATAGTTGAACGTGTACTTATTCTCAGTAGGAACTGTGCTCTTCTGTCAGGTTAGTGATTTCCTAACTTTCTGAATCAATGTCTGCTTTGATTGAGATAATCTGGGAGTGTAAAAGTTTATTTTTTAAAGGTATTTATA
This sequence comes from Eublepharis macularius, assembly GCF_028583425.1. Taxonomy (NCBI): domain Eukaryota; kingdom Metazoa; phylum Chordata; class Lepidosauria; order Squamata; family Eublepharidae; genus Eublepharis; species Eublepharis macularius. Next base: position 90,102,852 of record NC_072793.1, on the reverse strand, counting down.
AAAATACCCTCAGAGCTATAAACTACACATTTAATGTTATATAGACAGTTTTCTAAACTTCATCTTGCAATGTGGATTTTATAGATGAGTATTTGATATATTTTAGAAGCAACAATTGGGAAGTAACAAGTCCATGTGGCAGTTTATGGCCAATACAGAAGTAAAAAACAATGGCTGTGCTCACTATCTAAAACTCAACAAGCTAAAACAGCAGCAAATACTTACTATTTCAGTATGAGATTTGGATAATTGGAAATACCTCAGGATTTTGTAATGTATGCAAAAAATTTTCAGCCTGCTCACAGAAACATTCAAGTTTCCATTTAATTTTGAGACATGTTCTGTGTCATACAATGACTAAAACATAAGGAAATAGTACACATTGTCCATTTTGTATACTTAGGGTACAATCAGATTTTCAGTGGGATATATTTGTAATATAGGCTTTTAGTGAAGTATGGCTTACTCCAGAATCTTTACTGCTCAATTATGTTGTCAGGATTCCAAAAGAGAAAACAGGAAATGGCCCTAAACATTCTAACAGCGCGATCAATATTTGCAAAAATTTGGAAACAAAAGAGCTTCATGCAAAAAAGAGATTGGTTTTATAAAGTACAAGATTTGTATATGCTAATTAGATGCACGGGTTTTCAGAAATCTGCTGATGAGAAAAAAGTAGACAAAATGTGAAATCCAAGATTTATTGCATAGAACTGAGTATTGTAGAGATTTGATGTTTATCTTTGATCCTATAATGTTATCCTGCATTGCTTCATAATATATATTTGTATTATGTATGTGTTTGACCAAGTTAATTCAATGTCACTTATATAATTAGTAAATAAATAAGAAAAAAGATATTACAAAGTGGCTAAGTACAACATGAGCAAGTTTACTTATTCTAGCTCTAACTACATGAATGGTTGGTTTATAAACATGTTATAGGCTACCTTTTTAACTACAATGTTTGTGCTTGTACCTGGAGCTGTATGATGAACATGAAGTTAGAATTCAGCTTCCCTTTTGGAAACAAGAGGAAGCCAGGTTTTAGACAGTTGTGTACTTTGCTGACATGTGCTTATGTAGGGTGTCGTGCATGGCTGCACATGATTGAGGAATACTGTAGCTGCAGAACATGTTTATTTCAAGTGACCTGTTAAATAATTATTTGATGTTGTGCATCTTGATGAATGACTGGAAGGGAGAATAATGATTCTTACTAAGTTTGTCCAGTATCTTTTCTCTGACTGACTATTGAAAGTCGCTTATTAGGAAGTGGAATATAAGACAATCCTAAAATATTCCACTTCCAGTTTGTCACTCTAACAGTGTAATCCTAAGCAGAGTTACATCCTTCTAAGATGGTTAACTTCAATTAACTTAGAAGGGTGCAACTGTGCTTATGATTGTACTGCAAATATAAACACAAACTAGCTTGATGCTTCCCAGGATAAGGAGTGAAAGTTGTTTTGTTTTTCTGGGCATATGTAAAGTCTGCACATGGAAAAACATTGCATACACTACCCATAACATTACAATGGGTTAGAGCCAGTGATCCGTCAACATAAAGTGCTGACAGTTAAAGATCCCTCTCCTGGGTAGAGATAGGCACGAACTGAAAAAATCCCGAACCATGTGGTTTGTGGTTTGTCAAATTTCATGAACCACAAACCACGAACTTTCATGAACCTGCCCCTGGTTCGCGGACCAGTTCGTTTGGTTCATGAAAATGGCACATCCAGGCCAGAAAACCATCACTTCCGGGTCAGCAGAAGGCCACTTCCGGGTCAGCAGAAGTTCACTTCCAGGTCAGCAGAAGGTCTGCAGGAAGTCCATCCTCTATTGCCTAGGAAACTGATTGCTTGGCACCAGGCTGTCTGCAGTGACGAACCAAAAAAACAAAACAAACAAATCAGCCTAAAAGTTCGTGGTGGTTCGCCAGAAATGGGATCTGATGAACCATGGCCCATGAACCACGAACCAGCCTGGTTCGTGCTTAATTTTGGTTTGTGCCCATCTCTACTCCTGAGTAATTGTCCACTTTGAGAATGTTTATTTCCAGGAGAAAAGGGGTGAAGTAACCCTTTCTGCCTCCATCAGATTTGCCCCTTCCTCCTCACTGTAGTCTTGCAGCCTGTGTAGCTATTATTTTGGGTGGGTCCTGCATCCCTGGGAATAAACTTTTCCAGAGTGAGACATATATTTGGAATGGGGGTGTGGTCTGTGACCATCAGCACTGTCAGGTCTTGTGACCCCAGGAATAACCTTTCCTGGAGCTAGAAACAGCTGCCAGGGGAGGGGAAAGTGTAGAAGATTCACAGTCTTTGTGTGATCATTGTGCTGGATCCAACTCAAGATACCTTTATCACATGGGTGGAACATTTGCCACAGGGACACTTAGATGGGACATTTATTTATTTATTTGCTGGCAGTGGTAACATGGTAAAGTTTGTTGAGTTTGGTGCCTGACACTTTGTGAAATATCATGAGACAATTTCACTGTTGGTCACATCCACTCAAACAACTTTCTCAACATACTATTTTAGTCACAAGAATTGCCCCTTAAAATAACTCCCAGGCAAGCAATGGCAAACCACCTCTGTGTCTCTTGCCTTGAAAAATGGATGGGGTAGCCATAAGTCAGCTGTTAGTTGACAGCACTTTTCACCAAGTTTTTTTAATACATTCTAGATATGTGGCACATGTTAATTTCTGGATATCTGGTCTAGAGATGTGTTTGTAAAAAAGTTTTCAACAACAATCTGTAAGGCAGGTCCTAATTTCTGGTCATGTTAAATGAAATAATAAATTAATTATGGTCATTTTTTTCATAATTCACTTTGTAAATTATCTGGGTTGCTTCAGCTGTATAAATGGGCATGTTCTTGCTTTTGTATTACAATTTATGAAGTCCTAAGAAATACTATAAAAAGCTTTCATTACCGTAAGAAGTGTCTTCAAAAAGGTCAGAGCATGAAGGGGCATGAAGACAAGGCATTCTCTTTCTAGATATTTGATTGATGATTTAAGAAAGCTTGTCTTGATTTGAATGTATCAAGATTCTTGTGTTGACTGAGGCAGGAAAAATCCCCACTGACCTTGATAGGATCCCCCTTCCCCGGAGACTTTGATCAGATCCAGACTATTGTTTAAGGATTTAGTTACCTTTCCCCAAATAAAACATTCCAGTTTGCTTTGTTGATCTTTCCATTCCAAATCCCCATTTCCTTCCTGTTCTCTTCACTCAATGAACCTTTATCTTATGCTAAGGCTATGCTGTCAGCGTCAGAAGTAGACAAGAGTTATAGGATGAACAGAAGTAAAGGATCTGCTATGGGACCCCTCCTCCAGATGGAGATTTTCCTGGCAGATTAATTTTCTGCTTTTATGACCATTTTGCGCCAGCAAAACAGCTGCACCGGAAGCCACCAGAAGGTCTTTGGTTTTGCTTCCTGCATTGCATATAACACTGTCAAATATTACGCATCATGTCAGGCATGCAGGAGCAAGTTTATGTAAACCAAAGGGATTAGAGATTTTGTTTCCAAATGGTTTGATACTGGTGGGGCGTGGGGGGGGGGGCGATATACAAGGCCTAATTGATGCCAGTGAGATTCTGTCAGTTTCCTTCAGGGCCCTTCAGATTTGGCTTTGTTCTGTCCCCTGAAAGACCTCACCGTCAAAGAGCCCACACATTCTCCCTAGTATAGTTATAAATTCTTGTCTGTCCTAAGCAAATCTTGCTTTCTAGTCTTCTGGATATATATTTTTATATATTTATAATATATATTTATGTTAGCGGTGTACGCCTTAATGGTTTACTTCTGTGAAATGACCCGAATAGGAAGTTTTATGGAAATAAAAGCAAATCAGATCTCAGTTTCACTGTTGTATACAACACCTAACATATTGTTTATAGAAAAAACAACGCAAGTGTCACAGCAGTAGCAACGCTTCATAGTATGACTGGTTCTTTATTGGTTTCTCCTTTGTCTTTATTTGAACAGGAAACTTTACCAAAAAGATGAGCCCAGTTCCCCTTTAAACAGAAAAAGAACATAAAATATACTTGTACTCCTTTTTGTTTTGCCAGGAATGCCAGCAAATACCATCGATGAGATGAAATGGTAATAAGTTTTATAGATCTCAAGCAGTTCTGGCTGGACACCTTTAAAAGTCAATTTTCATTGACAAGCACCCTCCTCCTTTATATTATATAATATATATTTTAGTTACATATGCCTCTAATCATGCTAGATGCTTTTGCAGATCTCTGAAGGACACACAGTCTCTGTAACATCTCTCAAATAATGTTGTCATATTCTTGGAGCACAAGGCCCATTTTGAAACAGTAATTTGGTCCCTAAAGAGCTCTTTAGCCTCTGCCTTGCCTGCCCACCCTGGTCAAGTGTCGAAGAGAGCAGGCGAAGATAGATGGCCTGAACTGGTGTGGAGTAATTTAAACCATCCTGCCTTTTTCTTTTCTTTTCTTTTTGCTTTCCTGGTGACAAACTTATTCAGAAACTTATTTACCCTTTCCCCTCTCAAAGTACTTCTTTCATTCTAATATTTTATTTTTGTTTTCTCTCCGTTTTCCATAGTGAAACTTTCATTAGAATGCAGATGAAACCTGACTTTAGCAAAGGGATTAAGTGGAGATTCTTTAAGTAATAAATCTAAAAGCGTATTACAAGCAAGAAAAGGGGATTTCCCTAGTGTTTTTGGATTTGTAAGTGCCAGAGGCTAAACAACTTACAAGGGCACTAAGATTGCTCTTTTTTTCTACCCCAACCCCTCTGACATGGGATGTGTTCTAATATTGTGGCCTAGCTGAAAATTAAGCTGGTTTATGAAATAGAAAACATGTAGAGTAATTGAAATGTGCCATACAGAAAGTAACGTTCAAGGCAGCATTGTATTGTTGGAAAGATTACAATGATTTGTAGGGAATGTCTTAACTCCTAATCCTAGTAACACAAGATCATGTTGACCATGTATTCTTTCGTAACCAGAAGAATGCAAAGGGAGGTTAATATATATATATTCTAGAAACAGTGCTTTGAAAGCTTAGTCAGTAATTTCCCTTAAATTGCATTTTATATGGTTTGGGAGGCTGTATTTTCATAAAGAAAAAGCAAAAAAAGAAGAAGAAGAATGAAATGGGCAGGATAGTGTCCTTTGCTGGCAACTAGTAAAGATAAGTACCAATCGTATAAACTGAGATGTTAGAAGAAGCTGAAACTAAGAACAGAATCTGTATGTCTTGAAATGAACAAATCACACCAGGAAGAGGTGTTGAAAGTAAGGATTTCCTTTAGCTGTTGGTTCCCAAATGGTGGTTTGTAGATCCACTGGTGGAATAAAATGCAGATGCATTTGATCCCACAGGGGAACGATTAGAAGGACAGACTGCCACTGCCATTTTGGATCAGTAGCAGCTGAGAATTTGAATTCTGATAGCAGGAAGCAGATGGTGGTCTATGAAGCGCCAAGAGGAACGTTGGCTATTTTAGTGTTTATAAAAGGGCCATGTATCTGTGACGCATGGCAAGACAGTTCACCAGTCTGTGTCTTACTCTAATTATTGACCCTTGTGAGACCTTAAAAGAAGCTAGGTCAAGGATTTGCTTTGAAGAGCATAAAATATCTACTAGAAAACAGTTAGTGTGTATGTGTTGGAATCAGCAGTAAACATGGGCACGAACAGAAAAAAAATGAACATGTTTTTTTGTTGTTCGTTGCCATCCACGAACAACGAACACTGAACAAACATGGTCCTGCCACGAACATGTTCATGGTTCGTGGGGGCCAGCAGGCTCTTCTCCAGCCATCAAGATCCCTAATGCACCACTCCCAGAAACCCTATCTGAACAGGCAGCAGGAAATGTACCAATAATAAATAATAGCTTGGTCCCAGAGTCTGGCAGCAGACCTGGAACTTGAAGGGGTAGATCCCTATCCTAGCGCACACAAAGAAAATTCAAGCTCCAATGCACTCACCCTGTCTTTCTAACAACAGCTGTCTCTCCCTGAAAGCCAGAGCTGGGAGTCCCCCTCCCCCCTGGTCTTTTGCTCTTGTAACAAATTTAGAGCTCCTGTACACACTTGGAAGGAAGACCTGCCTATCAAGCTAAATTGGGCTTAGATTGGGGTTTCCAGGGCAACAGCAGGAGTTCAGACAGAGTTCAGACAATCCCTGCCTGAGTTGCCATGGGAATTGATTGCAGATGCCAGACTGTCTGTCTTGATGAACAGCAACGAACGAGGCTTGCAATGACCGCCTGTTCATTTAGAATGGGGCCTCACGCACAGCTTGTTGGGCTTTTTTGTGTTCCTAATGCAGTTTGTGACCATCTCTAATCAGCAGCATTTATGAACAACCAAGTAGGTCTCTGCACATGCTACATGCAGTAAAAATCATGGTAACCTATTGAAAGTATTGTCCTAGGGTGTCTACTCAGAATTTACCTGTCAATTCTTTTCCTGTTGCAAACTATTTTGAAATATCACCCTTACTTTGGACTGCATTTTCTGTAAGCAGAACTCCTGTTCTGCAAAAGGAAGGCTGTAGCTAAGTGAAAGAAAATTTACTGTGTATTAAAAGAGTTGGGAAGTCAATCCCTGGAATCTTCAGTTAAAAGATCTTAGGTAACAGGTACTAGAAAAAACCTTTTTACGTGATAGTTGCTGTCAATTAGAATAGACAGTACTGAGCTAAATAAAGGGCCCTTTCACGTGTTCATTTTAGCCTAATTTTTAACCATTGCTGCCCAAATTACACACAAAATGATGACAGGATGGTAGTCTCAAACAACATTTACCTCCATTTATGAACCACATGTGAAGCATTATGTTCCTTTCAAGCCTTGCCCCTTTTTCTCATGTTGGAAGTAGCCATCTCTCCTCCCTTGGGCCACCAGTTTGGTGTAGAGCTGAAGGAATCTAATGTGGATAACCAAGTTTGATTCCCCACTCCTCTGCTTGAAGCCAGCTGGGTGACCTTGGGCGAGTCACTCACAGCACTTGCAGAGCTCTCTCAGCTCCACCCACCTCACAGGATGTTTGTTGTGAAGATAATGATAATAATAACACACTGTGTAAAATGCTCTGAGTGGACATTTTGTTCTGAAGGGTGGTATATAAATGGAACGTTATTATTATTAGTAGTAATAGTGGTAGTGGTAGTAGTAGTACCACCAGGGCTTTTACAATTTTTGTTTTAAAATTGGCAGTATAATATTGTTATAGCAATACACCGTAATGATAGGTATAGCTGTAAGTTCCTAGCCATTCCTATGGACTATAAACTTAACTTTAAAAAAATTAAAGTTCGGAATTCAGAGAAACTGCTGTATATACCATTACATTGGTATAGTGATATAATGATATTCTAGTACTGATTTTTGTTTAAAGAGCAAAAGCCCTAGTGGCCTAGGGGAGAGGAGGTTTGGCCATTTCCAGTGGATTGGGATGGGAAACTGGAAAACACTGCACTGGAAGTAGAAGGGAAAATAAAAAAGTGGCTCTTTCAGAAGTGCCACAGACATTTCAAACAGTACTCTGAAGCGAATCAGAAACACACAGAACATTTGAAGAATTGTGGAAAGGTTTTTTTTTTAACACTTAATCTTGCATTGCAAATGGGAGACAACTTTGTGTGAAAAGGTAAAAAAACAACAACCACCATTAATAACCAACAGCCAAAATGGTTTACAAAGGCAGTGTGAAAAGGCCCTTATATATGTGGGTGGCAGCTTAATATATTTGTTTCCCTAAGTTCCTATATTATCAGTTGCTTTGGGCAATGCATCTCTTCCTGAGCAACTAACAAGCCATAGAGTGGAAGACCTTGACTGGTACCCTCTTGTATATTTTTCTTTCATTAATACTATCCAAGGTTTCAGCTCAGTAAAGAACATGAACTTGAATGGGTTGCTTCATCCTCTTTCCTGTATGCTTTATATAGGAAATGCTAAGTCACATTACTGCATCCAGGAATGGTGTGCTCATGCAGATTAGTGGATCAACTGTGCTTGTTACCTGCTATGGATGTAATAGCTTGAATGATTTATTTCCAATGCTTTTTTAAATAGAGACTGATTTACAAGGACTTAACTAGATAAATGCTCCTTAAGCACAGTTTCCTTTCCTTTCCACTGTGGCATGCTGCTTCTGTCTGCAGAGGAGCAGAATATTCCTCCCTTCACTCTACCCTGCCCCCATTTCCTTCTGCTAGCCTGGTGGCTTCACTTGTAACATTGACATTCACCATGCACAAAAAAAATAATGTATGGAGAGCAGAGTGCATTTTAAGAGCCCCTTTTTATTCCTTCCCTGACTGGGAAAGATGGCACAGAAACCTGAAGTAGAAACTGTCAATATATGATGCCTTTTGCTGCTCTCTTTCCTGATCAAATAAATAATTTGTAAGGTTTTGATGACAAAAGGATGTATCCTCTGCTCAGCTATCACCTGCCAGCACTACCCTGTGCAATCTGATTTAGAGATTTAAACATAGAAATCTTCCTTTCTGCTGTTTCCCCTGGAAACAGAAGCCCAGCAGAGAGGTTAATCATTTGGGTTTGCAATTCATAGTCTGGGCAGGGTGGGAAAGAGCCAAAAATAATTCTACTTTTATGCACATAAAATGCATTACAAAAATGTTTCTTAAAAAAAATTGTTTAAAAGCACTGTCTCAAAACACTTTTATATACTCCCCAAGAGATGCCTATGAACAAATTATTCTTTACAACTGTGCATTCTGAAACCAGGACATTTTGTTTAAATGTAATGGCATTCATTGACCTAAGTCCTACTATCCTCTCTGTCTTTGACAATTACAATTATTTAATATTTTTTACATCTATACTCCACTTCCCAGCCAACTTAGGCGCCCAAGGTGATAATATGGAGGGGTAATCCCTCTTATTACCATAGAAACAGATCACAATGCTTTAACATTTATCTTCCTAAGCTATAATGTGATTTAGAGAAATGTTGTTATATTCACTTGACATAGGGAACTGAGGCAGAAAGAGATTAAATAGCTTTCTAAAATTCATAAATAAAGTAGAGAGCACAATTTGCCACCATCTTAACTACTGGACCATTTTTATTAGAGCCATCCCTGGGGATTCTTTCTTACATTGAGAAAAATCCAAGAGCAAGAGATGCCCTCAGTGCTGAGATATATTGGCTGTAAATTACTGGTCCGGTCCACTTTCTGCTGTTCATTAGTATTGTGAATGAGAAATATATTAGAGTTTAAAATGAGGTAGTAGGTGATGGGAGTTTGGGAGAGGAGGATTCTTCACATAAGTATCATCGCACAACTCAAAGATGCACACTAAAGTACTTGCAAAACCAAATTTATTTATTTACTTCATTTATGCCCCGTTTTTCTCTTCAGTGGTGATTCAAAGCACCTTATATCATTCTCCTCACCTCCTTTTTTCCCTCATAACAACCCAGGTATCTTAGGCTGAGATTGTGTGCCCTGTCCAAGGATGAAGTTAGGCTGGTGACTGACCCTTCAAGCTTCCATGGCTGAGTAGGAATTTGAGCCGGAGTCATCCCAATCCTAGTCTGACACTCTAACCACTGTGTTTAAATACAAACGAATATCTAAGAATATAAGAAGAGCTCTGATGATCAGACCAAAATCTCATCCAGTCCAGCTTCCTGTTCCCCATGTTGGCCAGTCAAATGCTTCTAGGAATATTATGAGGACAATAACTCTTCTCAGATGTCCCCTCTTCCTCTCCTCACATAGGATATTCAGTGGCATATTTATCTCAGTCTGGAGGTTCCATTTAGCTATTCAGACTAATAGCTGCTGATGGAATTATTGTCTGTGAATTTGTCTAATCCACTTTTAAAGCCTTCTAAGCCAGTAGCTCTCCTCACATCTTTTGGCAGTGACTTTCTTAAATTAAATGTACAACATATTTAGAAATGCTTTCTATCATATATTCTGAACCTGCTGCCCATCAAGTTAACTGAGGGCCAAGCTACAAGTGATGAATGACACTTGAACGGCAAGTGGATTGAGTGGAGGGCAAGTAAACAGGGAGAAATACACTTGCTGTTCAAGTGTCATCTGTCACTTGTAGCTTGGCCCTAAGGAACTCCAAATTCTAAACTTCTGGAAGAGGGCAAAAATAATCTACTTTTCCACACTGTGCATATGTTATAAAATCTTATGATATTGTATATTACTTGTCTCTCCCCACTCCCAAACTTGAAACTCCTGAATTTCAGATTTCCCTAAATGCTCCAGCCCCTTAATCCTTTTGGGTCTTCCCTTTCCCCATCATTTTTTAAACTCCATGATGTCCATTTTGTAATGTGGCAACTCAAACTATGCACATGGTTGTACTAAAGATGTTTGTTTGTTTGTTTATAGTACACCTTTTTCACTGAGACCTAAGGTGGGTTCTCTTTGTCAGATGCATCTTTTGGCAGTGATTTTCTTAAATTAAATGAACAATGTATTTAGATGCATCTGACAAAGAGAACTGTGGTTCTTGAAAGCTTATGCTACAATAAAGTTGGTTAGTGTTAAAGGTGCTACTGGACTCTACTATTTTGCAACTACAGACTAACATGGCTAATTCCTCTGGTTCTATGACAGTATATAAAGGCAGTATATAATGTTATCAGATTTGTTTTCAATCCCTTTCCTGAGAATCAGTTTGGTATAGTAGTTAAGAGCAGCAGGACTCTAATCTAGAGAACTGGGTTTGATTCCCCACTCCTCTGCTTGAATCCAGCTGGATGACCTTAGGTCCAGTGTTCCCTTTAATATGAGCAACTGAGCAATTGCTCACAGCTTCTGACTCCTCTGCTCACAGCTTCTCAGCTGTATCTCACAAGTACTAACTCTTAGGCAGCCCTGCCCTCCCACTCAGCTGGTGCCCGTAGGTGGGCCCTATAGGGATGGAACAGGAATGGAGCCTCGTCCCACTTTTCTCCTCTCTTCCTGGCTGTGGCTGGGTTGACCCCCAGGGCAGAGCCAGAGAGCACCTCCAGCCACTGCTGGCTCTCTAGCTGGGGAACAGAGCTGAGCCGAGTGATGGGGCCTGACCTGACCTGTGCAGCCTAAACCCGCTGGGATCCCCTCAGCCCCAGAGAGGAAGTGGACAGGAGGTAGCACCTCAGCCTCCATGGTGAAGGTGTCATTTAACTTGGCTGTGGAGTAGAAGGAGGCCAGCAAGAAAGATAACAAGGAGGGGAAGGAGGGCAGAGGGCTGGGCCAGGTGCTCATCGTGCCTGCTGATGGCCAGATGAGGAGGAGGAGAAGGCCATTGTGGTGCTGAAGGAGGCTGCTTGAGCTTTGCCATTGACGAGGTCTCCTTTTTGAGGCCTCTTCCAAAGTGGCTTTTACAGCCTGAAATGCAGACTCGGCCAAGAACTGGATCTGGTTGCCCTGTCTCGGCAAGCTGAGTGTCTCCATCTAAAAGGAAATCAATGGACGTAGCCCAAAGTAACTCTGCTTAGGATCACGCTGTTGGGGGTTTATTTTAGTATCGCTGCTTTAGGGCTGGCTCCAGCTTGGCTCTCTCATTTTCTTTTTTTAAGCCGCCTTCTTCTCCGCAGGCTCACAGGCTCACACAGCCCTTCTTTGCCCTCCACCCCAAAGCTAAAGTGGAATTCTAAGGGCAGTTGTGCTTGACTTTCATTCTCTCCTGCAGCAAAAGCCAAGGGAAGGTCTTCTAGTTCACAGGAGAGTCTGTAGGTGCAGAATTAATCAGAAAGCCTTAAAGATTTTGCAGGGTTTGAGTCCAGTGATACCTTAGAGACCATTAAGATTTTCAGGATATGAGCTTTCTAGAGTCAAAACTGACTTCAGATATGAAGAAAAAGGGAACTTTGATTCTCAAAAGCTTATATCCTGGCAATCTTGTTGTTCTCTAAAGTGCTACTGGACTCTGAGCCTGCTGTTCTACTGCAGACCAAGATAGCTGCCAAACTGAAACTTTTTTGGTCCCACAAAGTCTCCTCTTTCACTTTGTCCAAAACCACGGGTTACTGGCCAATTCCAGAGGTTTAGGTTTTGATCCTGTTCATGTTAACTGAAACCTGCTGATGGGCCCAGTTTTAGGGTATCCTAATGATGATAGATTGAAGCATCCTGGAAATGTTTCCTCCTATCATCCTGACTTCTTAAACATATTTTTTGTTTGTGAGCCACCTCAAGCAGCTCTCTGTACAGGTGGTACATAAATATTCTAAAGAAAAGTTAACACTTACAATTCTGTATTTGCATGTCCTATCCCGCTGAGCTGCAACACTGTACAGGGCTTGTTTATTTGCCCCAGAAAACTGGCAAATGGACTTCAGGCTATTGAGGCTGCATGCACAAAGTTACTAAGGCACCAGGTTTGTCATTCCTCAGCTTCTGTCTAAAATGGAAGGGATTAGATGAGCCACATTTTCTTTGTGACATGGAGAATAGAAGTCTATGAGAGAGACTGCATTTGGACAGCTTTTGTGTGTGTTTTAATTGTTTAAACCACAATTGTTCCAAATTTTGTATAGTATTAGATTTCCAGGTGCTTGTATAGGGTAATGGCTACCTGCCTGAGCTGAGAAATCCACAGTCAGAATTGCACCTGAGCCACTAGAAAGCCAGTCAGAATGAATGTAAAACAAAAGCCCAGTGGTGCCTTAAAGACTAACTTTTATTTCAGTATGAGCTTTTGTGAGTCTCTGTTCACTTCTTCAGATGCAGAAATCAAACTTAGAATCCTTCTTATGGGGCAGGTTGGGTGGGGCGGGGATTAAGATCAAGGATGAATTCTGTCATGAGTCTTTCAACTGCAGATTCATTATGTGGGGAAAAGAAAATGTAAGAATGATTCTCAGGTTGATTTCCATAAATATCTGAAGAAGTGAGCACTGAAATAAGTCAGCACTGACTTATTTCATCTTGAAATAAATGTGCAAGTCTTTAAGGTGCCACTGACTTTCTGCTTTATTTTGCAACAGCAGACTAACACAGCTATCCCTTAGCAATCAGCATGAACATATCCATTTTTATATAGAAATACACTCTGATTTTTGTTGCTCCTTCACATAATGGAACTAGATGGTCTTGGACAACTGGTGTTTATTGTTAATTTGTTTTGATTGCAATAAAAATGTATTACATGGTTTTTGTTTTTGGATTCTACAGAGGGTAGAAATCAATGGTTTTAGACTGGAGTTTCTTTGTACAGTATTATATTGTAAATCTCTCCACTGACCTGCTGCAATCTTGTTGGAATAGAGAACGCGAACATGTGCTCAGAATGGGATGCAGACCCTAGACATGATCTCAGATATATTTATATTTGTATATCAAGCAGTTAGGAAGGAGAAGTATTAATAACTTTACCTGCAAAGTAATTTAGTTTGATATTTAGAAACCATGTATGAATGACTGCTTGCATTGTTGTTTCCAAGCGAGAAACAATAGAAATTAGTTTGTAGTTTATATTTGTATATTTGTATGTTTTGTTATGTTTGTAGACTGAAATACATTTTTTTTAAAAAAGGAGGCATGCTCAAAATTTCAATGCAAGTTGTTTCAGCTCACAAAGTAGATTTTTAGCTCACAACACTGCACAGCTTAGAGGGAACATTACTTGGGTCAGTAACAGCTCTCTCAGCCCCACCCACCTCACAGGGTGATTGTCGTGAGGATAATAATAACATACTTTGTAAATCACTCTGTGTGTGGCATTAAGTTGTCCTGAAAGGCGGTACAAATCAAATGTTGTTGTTATTCCTAATCCTCATATGGAATTTGCTTTTTCATTGTTGTTGCACATTGATTTTAGTTTTCTATTCCTTCTCCACCACCCAAATCTCTTTCCTGGTTAGACCTCCAGTTCAGACCCGCTTGCTGTATATATGAAGCTAGGATTTTTTGCCTCTGTATGCATAATTTTTACACTTCTTTCCATTATACTTCATTTGTCATATTGTTGTATGTTTACCCAGATTTAGAAATCTTACAGTCTGCTAGTTTGTTTCACCATCCAAACGGGGCTTGGAGCATGTGAGCAAAATTGTTGTAGTAAGACTAAGATCCGCACTGATTACTTATACCCCATCATCCGTTAGAGTCTGCATTGTGGTTCAAGTGGGATATCATTACTTTTATTGCTGTACTAGACATCTGTTACTCAACATCATTACACTTGACATTTAAATAGGTAGCTCCATGTCAATTACAGCAAAATTCTTCCATGGCAAGGAAAGTCTCTCATTGCTAAATCTTTGGGAACTAGATTGAGCTTTCCCTAGATTCCCCATGCAAGTAGAAAAGTGACTGTAATCACATGATTCACTCAGGTTCATCAAAAGAATAGGATTTCAGGCTGTTGTGATATGATTTGTTAGCTGGGAGCTAAGTGTATTGCCATGTTCTACACTAGTGGCAATCATTGATCCATAGTTTGCTGTTGTTAGCCCCAAAGAAGTGGTCAAGTAAGGAGGATCTCTGGGTAGGAATTTTAGCAGAAGCAGTTTGTAAAATGATGTTACTGTGCAGATGTTCAGCTGATGAAAAAGGAAGAAGGGGTCCTCTCTTGCCTGATTCCCCTCATCACTGTAGGCCTATCACTCACATGGCTTTTGTCTGTGAGGGTCCTCTGGCCTCCAGTAATCCCATTTCAGGGGTCAGAGGAGCTTATGAGGGAAAGGGTGGTGTAAAGATATCCTCCCACCAATGGGACATCCACAGAACATGACTCATTGAAGTGGAAAGACGTATAAGGAAAACAGAGCTGTTTTCGCTTACAATGGAGCAATATGTTTAGCTACAAAAGAGCCTACCAGCAAAACTGAATGTCAGAGAAAAATGGCTAAGACTTGTTACGACGATAAATATGACATTCATGTACTCATGCTTGATAACTGATTTGAGGCTTTTACGCTGAACTGCAAGGCATTACTAAATGAACCTTTCTGCCTCTTGTGTAAATAGATAGATTAATGACATTAAATGAAACCCAAGCCTGCTGAAATGTTTGCTTCCTTATGGGGTTTTCAATTTCCCTTATTTTTGATAAATGAAGCAATCTGGCAATAAAATCCTTGCACAGTAGGTTAATAATGTCATAGCTGAACTGTGAAATAGTAATATGTGTACTATCTCTTTGCAAACAATAATCCTTGAAGCCTGATAAATCTATTTCCAGGCAACTTGTGTATTCATTGTTGCTGGGTGCCCCTTCTCTGCAGACACAAAGCAGTTTACTCACAGCATTTTTTGAAGACCTGGAAGACAACTTCAGTCAGAAGAAAAGGAAGGGGACTTGCTAAGACAAAGGCAGATGAACTTCTCTCCCTGTGCATCATCACCTGTCTTCTCCTCTTAATAGCTTTCAAGAGGTTTAAGATAGGTCTTTCTTCCTTTTGCAGTCACAGCTCATTGCTCTGTTTCCATGTTGCAGCATTCACCTAATGTTATGCCACAGTGGTATTACTTGTCTGTCAGTCACATAGGAAGCTTTTTTCTTTTCTTTTCTTAACAAACTGGACCTCTGCACTGATGATCTTGCCAACATAGTCCATCCATCCAGTATTTTGCAAACCAAACCAATAAAACCACATCGTGGCAGCTGGCCAGTGTCAAAATGGGCCATCTGCTTTGCATGCCGAAGGTCCCAGGTTCAATCTCTAGCATCTCCAGTTAAAAAGACCAGACAGTAGGTGATGTGAAAGATCTTTACCTGAGATCCTTGAGAGCTGCTGCCAATCTGAGTAGACAGACTGATGGTGTAGTGGCCTAATCCAGTATAAGGCAGGTTCATGTGTATTTCATGTATGTTTCAAGATCAGAAGAGCTTCAGAACTAGTTTGACAAAGGTTCTGCAATAGCAATTCACAAACCTGTTGGCTTTTCCAATAAATCACTGGGTCCTGATACACCCAAACTTCCAAACTCCACCCCCACCCCCACCTACTAGATGTTGGTACTGCTCATTCTCCCATTCCAGCGTTTACCCTACTAGTTTTGTTTGAAATCAAAAGTTAGCAACTCTACACTGATACAACGACAAAGCCCTTTTGATTGCAGTGAAACTTGCTAGTTACAGTTTTTATTATGCTTTTAGTAACAACAACAGTAGATTTATATACCACCCTTCAGGATGACTTAACACCCACTCAGAGCGGTTTACAAAGTTTGTTATTATTATTCCCACAACAAAACACCCTGTGAGGTGGGTGGGGCTAAGAGAGCTCCTAGAAGCTGTGACTGACCCAAGGTCACCCAGTTAGGTACAAGTGGAGGAGTGAGGAATCAGACCCAGTTTTCTAGATTAGAGTCCCGCACTCTTAACCACTCCACCAAACTGGCTCTCTTGCCAATTTAACTTGCAAACTTATAGTTTTTACACTGTTTTATACTCTATACCTTCACAACAACTGTATGATGTCAGCAGATCATGACTATTTCCATTTCACCTGTTGGATCACTGGGCAAGAGCCACCCACTGACTTGCCCAAGGCCATATTCTATCCCCTTCTACGCATGTTATTGTGCTTACGTTCAGGATCATTTAAGAGCATAAAGGTAATAGCAATCTTTAAAATAACAACCTGAGATAGGGGGAGTCTTGCACAGGACAGGTTGGTGGAATTTAGAGCATTACCACTTTGGGTGGGGGGCAGCAGCCACCACTGATTTTTTGTTTTAACTAACCAGCTCTCAGAACAAGCTTCCATTCTTTAAATGGAAGATGTGTCACAAAAGAGCCAGCCCCCCCCCCATTTGTGGGGTGGATCAATGCTCCATGTGGGGCAGTGATCCCTTCCAGGCATTGCAATTCTTGCTGATTTCCATGGACTTTTGAATTGATTCACATGTCCATGGTGTGTTCTCATCTTCAAAGTGTTTATGTTCCTGATGATATCAAAGCCAAATGTTTCAAGAGGCTAATTACAGTTATTTCCTCTGTAGGTACCATATCAATTGAAGGCATTTTTGCAAATATGGAAAAGCCAACCATATAATGAAACAACAGGGTACTAAGTATACTTAATTAAAAGCAACTTCATTACAGACTGATGGAATGTTATTTTGATAAATATAGTCAGGATAGATATGCCACTTTGGATGAATGTGCAGTTGACCATGTGGTAAACCGTGATATCACGCCATTTGGGGGAGAATCTACCCAGCTTTCTTTGAGACTCCATCTAGACACTACAAAGTTCTTGTGTTTGCTGGGAAACAGCATTCATATCACATGCGTGATGGGAGTTTTGTGCCTCCCAGACACTTAGCAGCTACTTCAGTTTATGACAACAACATGCAGGGAGAAGTAGCTTTAGCTCCACAGCCCGAACTTGTTTTCTGTGTCCTCAAACCAGCTCTGTTGTTATTGGCTCTATGGTAAAAGTCAGTGGAGCCAATAGAAACTCCATAGAGCAGTTTGGGAATGATGTATTGTCGAAGGCTTTCACGGCCGGAGAACGATGGTTGTTGTGGGTTTTCCGGGCTGTATTGCCGTGGTCTTGTATACCAAGTATACCAAGACCACGGCAATACAGCCCAGAAAACCCACAACAACCAAAGTTTGGGAATGCAAAAACAGTGAGGGGGAAGGGCTAAAACCAGTTCCTCCCACATGCTATGGTAAGAAAAAAGCTGGTGAATGTTGAGGAGGCACAACACTTCTATTGCACATGTGATACAAAGTCCAAAAAACACAATGACTGTAATGTATAAATGAGTGTGGATGCAAGGTAAAATTCTCTTCTCATTGGATTTTATGTTGCAGATTATATATGTAGCTTCCCATGTGGTTACATTGAACAGTTATCAGAATTCACCCTTTGCTTTGTATTTCTTTGCATTTCTGTTAACATCATTTTCCCCTATGAAGATGTGTGAATAATTTTCACTGAAACCATATTTATTTATAGATTGTCACAGTTCATCCTTACTATCACTAACATATATGGGAATATTAAATAGATATTTGAGTTTGCAGGAGAGGAACATGATTCTTACAATTATGCAGAAGTGATGACAGAGTTTTTCTGGTTTCATGCATTTCATTTAAGAAAATGCAATAATTGTTGCATATGGAAGAATAACAGTGTGATTGGAAATGAAAGTGATAGAGGGGGTTCAATGTGAACAAGTAGCAGCCTTCAATGGAAAAAGTAGTTTGCTTATGATGATTGAATTAATTGTGCAAATGGACAAAATCAACAACTGTACATGTGCATTCTCTGTAGTGGCCCCCACTTTGTGGAACAGCCAGCCTGAAGAGGTCAGGAGAGCTCCCACTTTCCTGGCTTTTTGCAAACTGTGCAAAACTGAATTATTCAGGAGGGCTGTACTGTGTAAGGAAATAGTTTAACAAGATGCTTCAATAAAGGGATAGGAACTGTAGCCTATAATTATAAATAACATAAATAAATAAATAAAAATAGTAGACTACTCTGAAGGGCAATACATTTAGGGCATAACTAAACTCACATAATAAAAATAGAAAAATTAATTGTATTTTGCTAGGAGTTTGAGCAGTTTTATAAAATGCCAAACTTCTTTACATTTTATTTTTTATAGTTTGATATTAAACAAGTTGTTGTAATCCAGTGGGATTTAGTGACTTGAATAAAGCCATTGATTATTCCTAAATTTTTAGAATATGATGATGCAAAGGTAAGATTCCTAGGATACTGATTTTCAGTTTTGGAGGTGGGACATTTCCATAATGTGTCGTAGATGAAGTGAACAAGAGAAGCTTGTGAAATTTTCTGGAAAAAAGTCAAGTATGCATTCCATCAATAAATTGTCCATACGGCAAAAATTGCTCTGGTCCTATAATCCGCATCAGCTCTATAGATGAGGAGGTACCATGGTAGGCTGAAGTCCTCCTGAAGGTAAGGGAAGTGGATGCATTGTAGAAGCACATTCAGTCTCCCAAATTGACAATATTCAGTGATGTCCAGAATTAATATGCTTCACCTATTCCTGTTTACCTAGGATAGTCCCTATTTTTTTTACTCGTTTCTTAAAATCACTGCCCCAATTCTGACAAAGGGAGCTTGGACTCTATAAAGCTTATACCCTGGAAATCTTGTTTGTCTTTAAGGTGCTACTAGATCTAATCTTCCTCTTCTACTGCAGACCAACATGGCTTTCCACTTGAAACTGCCCCCAGTTGTGTATCTCTTTTGATATTTGGGACATACCTTGATAAATTTTGCTACTTGTTTCATTCTTCAGGGTTCACCTACCTTCCTAGCATCTCTAGAAGATACATTCCTGAATGCGAGGATGTGGTGGGTCTGAAAACATTTTGTTTCCAGTGCACCTGCATATAAATACAACCTATACAAGTACAACCTGCCATTTCACACACTGGAGCTTCTGAGATGTTACATGCTTTTAGTATGTATTTAATCAAAAGAATTTGGCTTTTAAATCAGTGGAGAACATGCAATAGCAAAGGAAGTAAACGTGGTATAGAACTGGTAGAATTAGGGATGCCAGACCCCCGGTGGGGGGTGGAGGATGCCCTGCCCCCACCCCCACCCCCACTTACCTGGCTAGTGGGGGGTCACACATCTTCCGTATGCGCTCCCCTGGGTGCTGTGTGCTCCTGCACGCAGCAGCCACCAGGATTGGGCCTGTTTTGTTCCGGATCAGGGCTGCTGTAGAGTGTGGGAGTGCACTGATTGGGCCCATTTTTGCACAGATGGGGCCCATTTTGGGCTGCTGCAGAGCGCAGGAACAGCGGCTCAAAACAGGCCCGATCTGCACCAAAATGGGCCCATTTCAGGTGCTGCAGAGTGCAGGAGTGCTCCTGTGTTCCGCAGCACCTCTAAATGGGCCTGATCCAGAGTTGCCAACCTAAGCCCCTGAGTAGTGTGGGTGCGCTCCCAGGGCTGCGTGATGACATCACTTCCCGGAAGTGATGACATCATGCTTGTGGGAGCGCGCACATGCTTTGCAAGCGCTCCCGCCCTGCTCAAAGGTAAGAGCCAGACCCAGTCCCCCGCTGGGAGATTGAGGGGGCCTGGCAACCCTAGGTAGAATTAGAGCCTTTAGCAAAGCATAAAGTTGATAGATCTTAGGCACTGATCTTTGGTATGAAAATAGGGGTATTACAAAAGTGTTCCTGTTTTATCTGTAAAATTTTGGAAGGTATGCTGATGGTCTTTCAGTGAACAGCTTCATCAGTTTCACTAGACCTTTTGAGGAGTTGTTTGGATTATATAGCACGTTCAAATGTTTTGAAGGTGGGAAAGCCTGGCAGTCCAAGCTCCTCAAACTGACTTCATGCATTGTTTCATACATTGCTGCAGTGGTGGGGCTGCCACCAGAAAATCCCTTCTACTCCAGATATGCTGTGTAAGCATTTGTGAGTATGTTGTGAACTCTGACATGAGCATGATCAGCAGGAGGGCTTGAGTTTCTCATATATATGTGAGGGAAGCTCCTAATTTGATCGCCCCTCTAGTTGTTATTAAAGTTTTATTTCCAGCAGCTTTGTGTTTAGTTACTAGCAACTTCCTGTATGGGGCCAGGTTATTGCAGCTGGCAGCTGCTTTTGCCTGGTTCAAATTTGCTGAATGAATGGCTGAAGCACATATCCTGAATCAAAGTTGAGTTATTATAAAGGGAGGAATTGCTTGCAGTTATCACTCATTGCAACAGCACAACTGGATATATCTTTTAAATGACTTATACCGGCTAGATTATATTGCCTACTTTTTGCAACTGCATAGACATTGGCATCTGTTTGAAAAGTGGTTGCAAGGACTGGTTGAACAGTTAGCTGATTTCATGGGCTGACACTGATGGCACACAGAGATACTAAGTAGTAAGTTCAACTCAACAATTTAGAACGGATTTTTTTCATTGAACTATGTCCTCCTTAAAAAATTGGAGATGGTAGCAGCAGTGGATTGGGGGACACAACAAGAAAGTCTAATTGTGCAAGAAAACAGCAATAATCATACAAACTGACCCAGATGATTTCATTTGGATGCAGTCACTTACCTGCTTGTGACCAGTGAGCAAGATGTGAGCTGGAACTACAGGTGTTCAAGCATACTTACATATGATGTATTGTTTGTTTATTTAGGGGATTTAAATGCTGCCTCTCCAGAGTCCTGCTTGAGAAGGCATACAAGTAAAAACAATATCATAAATCATTAAAAACTTCATAAATTATCAATCTAAAAACCAAACAAGCCGTTAAAAGGTAGCCAGAGACATAAAAATAGCATAAAACAAAAATGCACCCAAAATACTTGTCTCAAAATGCATGGAATAAAATGCAATCAGCTTTACTGTTTTAGATTAAGGAGTTATTTAATAGTTTGGTACTGATCTGAGAATTTTCTGTACTGTTGTTGTTGTTGTTATTGTTATATCTTTGATCAGTCCAGGTTATTATTGCAGTCTCAATAGCTAAATGGCTCTAGACAGTGTGCATAAACTTGACAAACAGGAATCTTTAATGCTGTCTGCTCCTATCCCCACAATGCGGCAATGAAGCTTTTATTCACTGTAAAAGATGCTGAGTTTGATTGGCAGGTCAGTTTGCCTGAACACCATGGCCCCTTTCCCCTCACACTTCACTGCTATCAATTACAGTTTTGAATGTGGATTGTTTCTAATGTAAAATAATGCCAGCCTCTGCCTCTAACCCCAGGCCAAAAAGCTCTTTTGTCCTTTTTCTTTCTTTTTTAAAAAATCCTGCTTCATTTTTATTCAGGTTTTGCTCACTCAATTTTTCATGTATATTTTCCTTCAGTGTCTAGATGTTGAGATGCTGTCTTTAGAAATTAGCTTCACACAGAAATGTACTTCATCAATAATTTTGTGGATAAGCTGACCACGTAAGTGGTTAAAACCAGAAATCTTTTGAGATATTACAATTGCTTAATCCTGGCCTCATTTAATATCCCAGGTTGTAGTATTCTAAATACTAGCATTAATGGCAGTAATTTTGTGCACTGCTACACAATGACTTGGCTCTTCTATAACACGATTTCCCTCTGGCAGTCAAGTTAAATTCTCCTCGGGAAAATTTGCCTGACTAGATTGAATACAGATCTTATTTAAATCAGGTGTTTTGCTTTAGCTGCCATCTGTTGGCCAGTTTACTATTATTATTCTGCTGTAAGAGTAGTTACCTGTCTGCCTATATTATGGTAAGTCAGAAATCACATTTAATAAATGTTTGGTGTATTATGGAATGGTTTTAACCTCAGGAAATTTTTCAATGACTGTGTACTTGAGGTTGTATATAATCTCCCTATGCATTGTTGTGAAATGAAAAGGTATGGGGGCTGACTAGAAAGGAGTGTTGAATGACCCATTGCTGACTGCTTCTCAAGAAGTCCACCAGATCAAGAAAGAGCTACACTTGTTAATAGGACTGCTAAGCCTTTGGTAGAGGTGGGGACTCCCTGCCCCCATGTCCCATTGCCTGCCCAGGTCCTGCTGCTCAAAGTTGCTTGGAGTGGCAAAATATTTTTCAAAAAATGGAACCTTTGTGTCCTTACACAAGTGACAAAAGGAAACTCTAGGAATTGATGTAAACTCTATGATTATACCGTAGAGTTCCCAGTGATTCCTAGAGCTGTCACTTGTCACTTCTGTTAAGAGCTTCTGGTCAGTACACGAGACTGCATTTTTGATTTTTCCCCTACAATGCTGCTCCCTCCCCCCATCCACAACCCTCCTGCCAGTTTATTAAAGATGAAAATGATGAGTGGTAGCTCTTTGTGCAGAGCCCTATGATCTTAGTGAATGAGACTTTGCATGGGATTCAAGAACAGCTCCCCCCTTAGATAACCACAGTGCAATCTTATGAATCAGTTGTGAATTCTGAAGTCTCTCAGAGGAGTGTTTTATAATTTACTCTGCAGAATATTTCCTATTATGAGACCTCTGAAGATTTTACATGAAGGATTCAGCTCCTACCTCCTTGAAATTTGACCATGATATGTGTCCTTCATTACAACAGCGAAGAAACACAAGCAGTTATTTGTGTTAGTATAAATTCGTGGGCTTGGTTGTCTCTTTCTCTCTTCTGTTTCCCTTTACATGTTGAGTTTACCGTACAGTTTCAGGATGGATAGCAGCAGGGCTCATTTCAAGGAGGAATGCACAGGAACGCAGCTCCGGCAGTTCCCCAAAGAGGTCACATGTCAGGTGGCCCCGCCCACCTGACTCTCAGCCATTTTGGGCCCGTTTCAGCCTGGATTGGGGCCAAAACAGCCCAGATCGGGCCTCTGACGGGTGGTGGATCACTCTCTCACTCAGCAGCAGCCCAATCCTGACCGTTTTTGGCTCAATTTCATCCCTGAGTGGCTAGGATTGGGTCCAAAACAGCCAGGATAGGTGATGTCAGGGTGTGTGGCATATGCAAATCAGTTATGCTAATGACACACTTCCAGTGATGTCAAAGAGTGTGGCATATGCTAATAAGGTATGCTAATGAGTTATGCTAATGAGTTTCTGCAGCTCTTTTTCTACGAAATGACCCCTGGATAGCAGTAAAAATTTTGTCAATTCTTTTCACATACAGCAGTTTAGATGGTAAACTTATTCCTTGACTATATGATTTCAGATTGCAGCTAAATGCTCACTCTCACACACGCACAAATGCACACACCTATACACACACGTTCTTTCACTTAGAAAGTTAGCATGTCAGAGAGAAAGTTGGATTAGAATCCTTCTTCTTGACATCTTGTTTACAAGGAATTTTTCTAGCTAGAGAATAATTGAATTATGTGATTTTCTAGGTGACGCAGCCCAGAAACAAGTTTATTGGCCCATCTGCTGTTAGAAATAGGGCCAAGTCTCCTGGATTACAAGCGCACAATTAAATCCCATTGATTATAGTGGATTTACGCACCCTTCAGTTACAAACATGGGTATGAGAGCTGCTTCTCTGTGGTGCACTTGCATGCTTTTGGGAAATGTGTATGAAAACTGGAAAAGCAATGGGAAAATATTGTAAGCTGGGCCTAGCTTTCAACAAGGATTCAGAACAGAGACCAGACACAGCCTTCTGGAAGGAACCAAGTTTAATAATGTTTTAACCCCACCCACAACTGTATGGCTAATCTTCTGCAAAGCAGAAGATTAACCCTTAGGCTACTATATTCCTCCCCCCCCCCCCAAGTCTATCAATAAGTCAATAATTTGAACCAGCGGAATGAACAACTAACTAGAGATATGGGGTAGACTGCTCAGTCTCAACGGTAAACAGGTAAGGGGATTATTCTGCCCAGGCTTTCCGAGTCGCTACTATCTAGAGGTCCATTCTCACAGGTTGTTTCCTGACTCTCTTTGATCTGAGAGGTGATGGTAGCAGTGCAGTGGCTGCTATTGGCTCATATAGTTCTGGAACCATTGCAGGGTCAGGAAATTCAGAGTCATCAAATAGAGAATTCACAAGCCTGTTGTGGGACTCTGATCTGTGATGGCTGAGGGAGAATCCACTTCAGGTATATCATTTCCCCCAGTAGTCATCGCAACTTTCAGGAACTCAGGCTGTCTGGGCAGGGCTGCAAGAGCATCTAGGACTTCCTCCTGGCTCTCTGTGTGAGACAGGAGATGGTCTACATGGTTTCTCATAACCATCCTGTCTACCTGGACTGTATTAAAAGAGTGCTTCATGTTGTGACGATAACAGCTCTGGAACCCACTTGGTTTCCCCAGAAAATTATTGACCCACACAGGTGACCTGGACATAAGACTTGTGTGGGATGGCTTCTATCATGATTCTTTTTCATAGATTCCTGTTTCTGAATGACTCGATTGTGTTTATTGGGTTTTAGAAAGCCCCAGTAGTAGTTTTAGAAAGTATCTTCCAGTAGTAGCATATGGCATTGCGCAATATATAGGAAGAAAATGGGAGAGTTTTATCTGTAAGGTTCGGCCTGCAACCTTCTTTAGTGCAGTTTTCACAGTTTGCACTGCCCTTTCAGCCAACCCATTTATGGATGGATGGTACTATGCTGAAGTGATATGTTTCATCCCATTGCTGGTCAGGAACCCTTTGAATTCCTCACTAGTGAATGCAGAGGCATCCAGTGAAATCTGATTTCACTGACTGCTACAAGAGTGTATAGAAGTCAATGGATACTGACTAGCTTGTAGAGCTATTCAGTGGTGGCAGGTGAAGTAGCCACTTTGACTGGGAAGACATCCAGCCATTTGGAATGTGCATTCACCACCACCAATAGCATGACACCCATAAATGGGCCAATCCACATTTGGACTGACCACCCAGCTTCAAAACTGATACTATTGGAGCTGCCTATTTAGAATAGGAGGCTGCAGGATCAATTTGAATTTGAATATGAACCTTTCAGTCATTCAACTCCCCAAGTTTATAATGGAATACTGCCTCATATTGCTTGAGAATCTCAGGTAGCAGCCCTTGTGATATTTTGTTAATTTAGCAGGATTTTCTGCCAATCCAGTTTTAAGATCTGGAGCCAGTCTCACTTCAACAGGCCTGGTTTCTGGCCATGAGCTACCAGGAATGGTAGCCTGGCAGTTTGGACACCATAGGTAACATCTGTTTCCACAAAGCCCAGAACTAGAATCTTCTAACCAGAGTATGTCATCAGTGTTACTGTTGTAGGCTCCAATTGGATGCTTTGGTCATTGTTGGCTAGTTCCTGGAATGTTCCTTCTCCTATAATAGTGGCAGAAGAACCTGCATAATTTCTTCTATCATCCGTTAAGGTTCTGATAGAGACATTTACTGGAGTAGCCACTCTGAAAACCATTGACTTTTTAACAGAATGGGAAGAGCAATTACATACCACCACCACCACCATCAGCTTATGTACTAATATCTAAGTGGCCCTGATCTGCGGATACTTAAATCTGAAGACTGGAGCCATGAACATATAAGACAGATCTTCCTATACACCTGAAAATTGCCTCCGGTAAAAGTCAGGAGGAAGGGGCAGGGCCCTTTCCAGGGCTATTTTGGCCAAGCCCAGAAGCAACCACCAGGTGACTTGCTACCATGCATCTGGCATGACTCACCTAGGCCTGGTGAGCAGCCCCTCCCCACAAAGAGCTAGTATAGTATAGTGGTTAGAGTTTCAGAGTAGGATCTCTGGGTCTGAGACCCAGGTTTGAATCACCACTCTGCTATGGAAACTCACTGGGTGACTTTGACCCAGTCACGTTCAGCCTAACCTACCTCTCAGGATTGTTGTGAGAATAATGGAAGCCAGAAGAATGATATAAGCTACTCTGAGTGCCCATTGCAGAGATAGACAGTATATAAATGAAGTACATTAATTAAAATAGATGAAGATGGGGGGGCAGATGACAGTAAGTTAATTAGTTGGTTTGAGGAAGAGAAGAATGTAGGGAAAGGTGAGCATATGGAAGTTGCTAGGAGAAGGGAAAGAGGTAACAGTGTGGGGAAGGGGATACAGGGAAAAGTGAAGTACCCCCCCCCCAAACACACATGCATACACAAATCCTTGCAGGTTCCTCACCATGAAACTAGGTCCAGCTCAGCAGGTACCGTGCAACTGGGCTGTAGAGGAGAGGCTGCCTGGGGGAGGGGGGGGAAGGGAAAAGTGAAGATGGAGGGCAGACAAAGGTGGGTGGGCAGGGAAGGGAGAGGTGACATGATGGGGGAGGGGAAAATGAGATGCCCCTGCAGGACTCTGTGGGTCTCCCACTTGTATATAATGCCAGCAGTAGGGCTGTCATTCCCCCACCAAAGGCAGGGGAACCCCTGCTCCCACCTCCTCCCTACGACCCCACTTACCTGGCCAGTGGGGGGTGCCCCTGGGGTACCCCTCCCAGTGGCATGGTGTGCTCCTGTGCCCCACCGCAGCGCACTCCTGTGCCCCGCAATGGCACCATTTAGGGCTGAATTGGGCTTGCGGGGGGGGCACAATTCAGCTCCTTGGTGAGCGCAGGAGCACAGGATGGGCTGCCCTTTGACACTTGTGATGACATCACTTCTGGGAAGTGACATCATCATGCACACTGGGAGCAAGCAACTGTGGAGGGTGAGTGCAAGTTTCCCAGTCACCACCGGGGGACTCAAGGGACCTGGCAATCCTAGCCAGCAGGCATCCGCTTCTCTCCAGCACACAAAAACACTGGACATTTATATGCCCAGTATTTTAACTGTTTCCCCCAGACATTCCGCTGTTTGGGTGAAAATCAAACACCTGACAACCCTACAGGCAGGGTGGATGATGGACTCTCTCCCTACCCCATGATTACACCTTGTCTATGCTTTTCAATATATCTAATTCTTCTTGTGGCCAAATCCGTGGATGCTTAAATCAAAAGATTGGAGCCATGGGATCTTTATACAAACTTGAAAAATGCCCCAGGTTTGCAGAGAAATCTGAACTCTTAAAAATACAATAAAAACAGCACCTTTAGTTTTCAGGAATGAATGACAGATGGAGTCCAAAATAATACCAGATCCCGGGGTTGGGGGGGGGGGACTTACTTTTTCAGTGAACTCCCAGCTCAGTGCGATGACATCTCTACTGGAAGTGATGTCATCAGACCTCCCCAGTTCTGGGTAGCCAGGCTGGCTAGCCACTCCCTCTCGCCCGGTGGCACCACTTAGGAGGCTGAGTGGGTGGGCTGGCCACTCTCCCTGGAGCTGCTCAGGAGGCCGGGCAAGCAGGCAAGCACGGAGCTGCCTAGAAGCAAGGGGGAAAGCAAAGGGCAAGGTGTCTGGTATTTGAGGGACATTTACCCCGTACTGTCCAAATGAACACCAAACACCTGACAACCCTATACATTAGGCAACCACTACACTAATGACAGCCTTCTTGCCTTGGTTTCAGTTAATAAGTGAGCCCTTTCAGTCAGTAACAAAGCAGAGCCCTTTCCAGGGCTGTTTTGGAGGATTCATTGGGGACAGGCTCAGCAGCAACCACCAGGCAATTTGCTACCACCTGACTTGTACGACTCACCCAGGCCTGGCTGCTTGCTATTGTTCAACAGCAGCCATCCCACAAAAGCAATTGTGGTATACTTGTTAGAATTTTAGACAAGGATCTGAAAGTCCCAGGTTTGGATCTCCATTCTGCCATGGAAACTGACAGGGTAACTTCGTGCCAGTTACAGACACTCAGCCTAGTCTACTTCACAGTGTTGTTATGAGGATAAAATGGAGAAGAGAAATGGGGGTTGCTAGGAGAAGGGGAAAAAAGAAATAGTGTGGATTGGAAATCTTAGATGCCCCCTACAATTCCTTGCAGATTTGGCACAACACAACTGGATTGGTGGCTGGCACCATGCAGATTTCCCCATGGAGATACTGCCAGGGGGAGAGATGAGGGAACACTGAAGACAAGGAGGCAATTAAAATTAATTTGGCTAGTGACTGGGCAAGAGAGAAGGAAGCAGGAAAAGGAGGAGGCTTTTAGGGAAGGGAAAGAGGAAATAATGATGGAGGGAAAATGAGCTCCCCTCCTGACAGTCCTTGCAAGTCCCCCTCTTGTAATTACTATTTGGGGGAGATAGAATGGAAGTATACTGTGCACAGAGACTCTCAGATTCTGTGTTTTGCATATATAATTTGCTGTGAGGTTTAATTCTTATTTTGAGGAAACCAGTGCATGATATTAATAATCCTGCCTTTTAAAAATACTATCATCAGCTTTAATATTTAAAATGGCTTCATACACAGATGGCTTCATCATGTGGTCTTAGAATTGCTGTGTGCCCATCAGCAGCTAGCAATAGAAGGGAAAAAAATCACACAAAAATATTGTGGGACTGGGGAAAACCAGAGCTGACACCAGTCCTCTCTAGAAATCATTGAAAATTCTATGGTTTTATCCTAGGGTTTCCAGTGATTTCGAGTGAGGCATGATGTTACTTCTGGGTTTCTCCAGAAGACGTAACACTGTTACTGATGGCTGTCCCTTCATGTCCCAATCTCCCACTAGTTGCCTGGCCAAGCCTGGCAACCCTATATTGGCTCTCTGCCCTCCATGGCCCTCCATGGATATCAATATCAGTCAGTTCTGACAGCTGTTGAGACGTAAGGCTTCTTCTACAGAACAGCTGATAAGGTGGTAAATCCATTTCTGGGTTGCATCATTTCAGACTGTCCCTAGGTGTGTGTGTGTGAACGGGAAAGACATAGGTTCTCAAAAATGTAAACTCCCTAATGACTGTTGCAGTGGCCGTGGACATCCATGGAAAGGCCTTTCTAGCTTTCTTAAAGCTGCTTTTCAACCATAGGAGTCCTCGTTTCCCTTACACACAGAGAAATTCTTCCGCATAGAAAGTTAGCAAGTCAGAGAGAAAGCTGCACTAGAATCCTTCTTCTTGATATCTTGTTTACAAAGTAATTTTCTAGTTAAGAGGATAGTTAAATCATGTGAACCAAATTTCAGTTGGTTACAAATGGTTAGAGCCAATAGAAAGATTATGTGTTTACCAGGTTCTCTTTCATCTCTGTGCTACAGTTTAATTATGGTATGCATTTTACCAAAAAGGTGGGAATTAAAACATTTTTACAAATTTTATTCCTGAATTTGTATCGTAAGTTTACATGATTGACTGATGTCTCGAATGGGACATCAGTCCCATTTCAGTAAAATATATATTGGATTCTACGAAACCATTTCTCTATTGGTAATACAATTCATAAACCAGACTTGCTTGTTAGTTGATAATATGATTGGTATGTTTATTGTCAACATAGAAATGCAATTCAAATGATTTTTTTCCTTCTAGGATAAATATTTTCAGGAGTTTCCCTGAGATAGACCCATTTTAGTATGAAATCCTGATATCCACAGGCCAATTCATAAATAAATCAGTTTGAAGTTTTCATGTTATTTATTTGTATGAACATTAAAAAAGATATTTATTTTCCTAAATAAATGACTTACAGAATATTAGGACTTTGTACCCTTTAATTGATTTCCAAATTTGAATAATTGATCTGTTTGTGTTGTAGAATATTTTTTTTCTGTGCATTGACTTAAAACTGTAGAGCAAACAGTAGTTAGCTCATTGGAAGGCACTGTTTGTTTGGAACACTGGTGCATCACTAGTGACTGACAGAATCAGAGTTTGGTTTAGTCATGTACAAGAATGCTACCAGCATATATTCCTTCCAGTGCGCCTCCTTGCTTGCATTTGCATGCCAACTTAAGCCACCTCGCATTCATCCAAAGCCATTATTTTCATTGAGACTGATGGCAGATGGAAATGATTCTTCCCTTATTCTAGCATAACTCAGGTATTATCCCTCAATAATGAGGTGGATCATATTTCTCGCCACAATACCATAGAATTATATGGTATACCATTATACAGTTCCCTCATCACTGTATTCCTATATGAATAAAAGCCCCATATTTATGAATTTCTGATGCAGTCGAATAGTTGGGATCTCCCCTCCATTTATATCATCATAAATAAATTGCTTGGAAGTAAACCCAAATGATTTTGATGGAAAAGAGCTCTGGGCAGGATGCTTAGGATCCTAGCCAAAGGATATCTAACTTTCAGTCCAGAAAAGTATTTGTTTTGATCTAGATTACCTTTTGCTGTTTTTTAAAATGGGTATTATGATATGGAGAGGGATGTGAAGCAGAGATTCTGGGACATTTGATAAAGCATCTCCACTGTACGTTTTTGTTCTCAAAATCCATCTTTTTCCAGATTTGAGTGATTTACAGTGCAATACTATGCAGTTTTCTCCAGTCTAAGTCCACCAATGGGCTTAGACTGGAATCAGTCTACATAGTCTACATAGGATTGCACTGGGAGTATAGCATTTTATGAAGCAAGAATATTTTGGAAGAGTCAACAGAATACTGCCTTAGATCTGTGAAAACTTTGCAAGGTTTTGTATGTTCCTCTGTAGAGATAAATATGCTGTTAATTCATGATGAAGCAAATCAAACATGTACCATTTATTTTGGCCAGGTTTGCTTACCAAAAATTGAGAAAAAATCCTGACAAGCTGTGGAGTGTTCCATGTGTTAGCATTTAGCTTTTCTATTCTTTACTATGCTTCTGATAGCCTTTGGGAACTATAAACAGGAATGTCAAAAATAAAAAAGATTAACCCATTTAGATTTTTTTTAAAGGCAGTCAACAATATTGAAACAAATAAAAGGTTGGTTATATTAAATAAAAGCCCTGCATCTCTGCCAGTTGCCAGTGGTTCTTTACCATCATTTGGACCTCCCTCCCCCTACCAGATCTGTACTGTGAGATGTTTAAACAGAGATTCTAAACAGAAACCTGGGAAGCGTAGCAAATATGCCAACAGCAAATTAGTTCATGACTTTAATGCAGCCTTGCAGGGTATTTCTTTTTATTTGTAGCCTGATGGTATGGTATGCATTCCTTTCCACCACTACACAGACTTTAAAGCTGAAAAAGAATGCTTGTGGAGTCTGCCATGCTCTAGACCATGGAGCACTTTACAATATTCATTCCTTTTGTGGAATATTCTGAACTTAGATGGATGTTGGGAAATCGACAGTTACATTGATACCCATATGAGCATGAAGTTTACAGAACTATTTGACATTGCAGCTGGTGTAATCCTGGATCAGTTGGTTGGTCTAAAAATGAGAATACAAAACAACAACAAAGTCCACAACAGCTACAGCAATGTGCTTATATATTTTTATTCTTATTATGTATTGTATCTTTTATCAAATTATCATCATCATCATCATCATCATCATCATCATCATCATCATCATCATCATCATCATCATCATTATTATTATTATTATTATTATTATCCTCCTGTTGTGACCATCCCTGAGTCCACTTGTGGGGAGAGCAGACAAAAATCTAATAAATTAAATTCAATTAATTATATGCCACTCTTCTGGGCAGATCAGTGCCCACTCATAGTGGAGAACATAATCAGTGTACAGCTGGGGAGCTGGGTCTGAGAAGAGTGGCTTTCCCAAGGCCACCTGCAGAGCTCATGGCAGTAGTAGGAGTCAAACCAGCAGAGTGCTAATTGGAATGAAATCTGATAGCTCACTAATAATGATAGTAATTCTTCAATGAAATGAGTCAGAATCTTATATTGTGCTTAGCCCCATCAAAAACTGTGGATTGAGGATGAATGTTTTAAAGTAGCCAAATGTAATCTTATGTATCAGTCCTACAGATGTTTTGTTCATTATGGGGGTGGTATATAGGCAGAGAAGACTTCCTTTTTAGTAGTGTTGGAGAGAAAGTGATAGTGAGTCTGTGTCAGAACTCTTCCCAGTCAAGCCTCCTTTAACTTTCAGTTATTCTATTCCCCCTTTTCTCCTTTCTCAGTCTTCACTTTCCTCAAACAAATTCATAATGTTCATGTTCTTTTCTTATAACAGTCTTTAATTCAAATTTCAGTGTCCAAAACTGTTATGTAACCTGCCCTTAAATGACTGGAATGGTCAACTCTTTGCCAACTGTACACCCCAAATGACACCATATTTGCTTGACCCTTCTTTTCACAATCCCTCAGTCTGAGAAACAAAAGTGGGGCACATTCTCTCCCATGGTGGCAGCCGCAAACTAACTGAAACAATTGCCCCTTTTGCTTGCCAAACCCACAAAATTACAACAGACTCTGTGAAATAACTTACAATTCTAGCTCCTTCGTGGTCTTGATTTTCTCTGTTACCCCATGACCCTGCTGCTGAGAATTGTTCATGTGATTTCAGCTTTTCTTCATTCATTTAGCCTTGACCTCTTCCCCAAACCATGTATTACTGTTCTTTTGATTGTTTATGGTGTGACTTCAGGCATTCAGACTTGTGGGGATTCAGTGAGTTTCCTCATCTTCCCTTCCATTATCAACTGGACTTCTCTAAGTGTCACAATATGAGATTAGTTATGAACATAGTGCTATGCATCTAAAATGGTTGTGGTCATATATAATATGTGACCTCTTGAAACAATGGAATGCAGCCAGAAATAAAAATATATTGGTTCAGGTTTTTAATATCTGAGGGGAGGACTCAACAGGAGTACCAGATCTTTCACCTCCATTTACCAGGCTGGCAGAGGGAAAGGGGTGGGGAAGGCAGGCCAGGAGAAACTGGAGCACATTGTAAAATAGTATGCAATGACACACTTTGTGTTGAAACCTGGAAGCTACGAGGTTTCAGAGGGGCCAAATCAGCCCTGATTTTTGCCCCACTGAGGCCCCATAGCTTCTTGTTTTCAATCGGAAGTGTGGCATCAGGACTTCCAGAGAGCACGTGCATGCAAGACAGATGGATTGGGGCCCTATGCCTGCCTAGTGACCCCCTCATCCCCCACTGTAAGAGCAGGGGGCCCGGGGTCCTTGGGATTGATTTTTTTTTCCTTTTGTTCCTTTATTTTCTCACTTGCTTCCTATTTTAACCCTTGAACCTTCCCCCAACTCTGTACCTTAGTTGGGGGAAGAAACAGGAAAAAAACTGCCTGTTTCTTGGAACTATTTATTAGAAAACACCAGTCATTTCTCTGACAGGAAGCACAAATACTGGACTGTCTGGGTCAAAACCGGACAACTGCCAACGCTTTCTCTATAACTACCTCTGCAATTCAACATGGAGGATACAAACAACAATATGGGGCTGGGACCCTGGTCTCTTTACACTGATGATACTTTAGATGGTTCAAATACTTCATGGTAACTCTTCCTTGTTTCAGAAAGGAATAGTGGAGTTTGTTTGCACCAGCCCTTGGAATGGGTAGTTTGACATCTTCACTGGAATCCTTGAGCAGAGATAAAGATTTTTTTCCTCCTATCTTGTAATTTCTCCTCCTCTTAATATGTTCTCTTTTTATTTATTGTTAAAAATGATTTTAACAAATAAGAATACCAATTCAGATTTTACATTTTCCAGGGCAGGTTTTTTTCTCTCCCCCATTTTCCTTCTTCTTCTTCTTCTTCTTCTTTTGGGAGGGGGGCACATTCTGAAGCTCAGATGTAAGGCATGTCTGGGAGCAATACTTGGCTAGCAACTGTGTGTGTGTGTGTGTGTGTGTTCATCTATCCATGATTCATTCTGAGGGCTGTTTTAGCCTTCATAAAATATTCATGCTGGTTGTGCATGGCTCTATAATTGCCATCTCAGGCCTTGAATTATTTATAGGTTGTACTGTTCACATAGTCTCATTTACTGATAGAGCAGATAACACCATACAAGAGGATCCCAAACACTCTAATGCCTGTTACTTTGCATTAAGTAGTGGAATTATATTACAGTAGGTGTAAAACGCTGGCCTTTTTCTCCTCTTGCTTTAATATATCATTTTTTGTATTTATCATATGCTAATTGTCGAGATGCTGTTAAGCCTCATAATTCCTGCCAAGCTTTGAAAAAACATTCAAGATGTGGATTGAAATGATTTAGTTTTTGATCCCAAAATGATTGTTCTACGGAATCCTCTCTTGCCCTTTATTGAAATGGCTTTACAAGCACACATTTGTACCTGAACTCCTTTGTTTTGTACTATTGATCAGTTTGCCTGTTGTAATGGTTAACAAACATTCAGCAGTTCAGCTAACGCAGATGTTTACTGAGGTTTTTTGTTTTATTTATTTATTTATTTATTTATTGCTTTTGCCAAGATTGCTGTGCCTAGTTAACAGTTTCTGAATCAGAGCAAGGAAAAGGGATGAGATCAGCTCATATTTTTTTCTCCAGTTATAAATTCTATGTTTTTAAATTCATTTTTAATCTAACCTATTCTGTTTAGGAAGGGTGAGTTTTTATGTTTGTTGACGATTGATTATACACGTGCAGTCATGTACTTATAAATCAGAACAAGGAGTATGTGAATTGTTCCCAAGGGTGGTATGTTTTCCTGGGTCCTAGTTCAGCTCTTGTACCGCATGGGCCAGAAATAATGTTTTGTAAAAGAATCAAAAGCTAGCATGGGCACCATCCAAGTACACATTGTTCCTAGTATGCTTGTCCAATAAGTTCTTCTGTCTGTTTAACATGATCTGTTGTGGGTTACAGGATGCAAATTTAGATAAGAGTGCATCTCAAGAAGATGTAACTCAGACAATTGCTTATAGAAACTCTTATTTGAGAATTTAAATTATACATATGTTCTCTACTTTAACACTGAAGAAGTCCACTTGATTGTACAGATTCCTAACATGACTCAGCACAACATGATGCCTGAGCCAGTTTGGTGTAGTGGTTAAGAGCGGAGGGACTCACATCTGGAGAACCAAGTTTGATTCCCCACTCATCTGCTTATAACAAACAACAACAACAACAACAACTTTTGATTTATATACTGCCCTTCAGGACAACAATGCCCACTTAGAGCAGTTTAAAAAGTATGTTATTATTATCCTCACAACAATCACCCTGTGAGGTGAGTGGGGCTGAGAGAAGCTGTGACTGACCCAAGGTCACCCAGCTGGCTTCAAGTGGAGGAGTGGGGAATCAAACCCAGCTCTTCAGATTAGAGTCCCGCCACTCTTTACCATTGCACCAAATTGGCTTACGAGTGATGTTGTGCTGAGTCATGTTAGGAATCTACAAAATCGAGTGGATTTCATGAGTCAGTCATAGCCCTCTCACTTTTCAGGTAGGGGGGCCTGGCTGGCAACCCTGGTGCTAGTTCATTCCTGGTAATACCACTGATTAAACTTCCAATGATGATTCTGCTGTGAAGTGTTAATAGTGATATAGAGGAGCTCCCAGTTCAATACTGCATCATTTAAAAAAAACCCTAATATCTAAGTGAGATTTCTAATACTGGAAATCCTTACATGGATGAACAGGAAAAGCAACAGATACCAGAGAAGAGAAAACAAATTACATGACTGCAATAAAATATGTATTTAATCAATCAATCAATCAATCAATCAATCAATCAGTGTCATTTATAGTCTGCCTTTCTCACTGAGACTCAAGGCAGATTACATAGTGTGAGATCAGTACAATCAGTAGCAAGGACAAGGGTAGGCATTTCCATACAGTGTTAAGAACATTTCCATAAACAATGTTATAGGGTACATGAATACAAGTTTACAGAGATATAGCATTAGCAAGGATCCAATACAGGGTTGAAGTATTGCTGAAGAAGAACATAATCAGTTCTAGGATTGACATTAGACAACATGAAGCACAAGTAGAATATATGAGTACATATTCAAAGCAACAGATAATATGTAAAGCAACATAATGGTGGAGCCCATGGTTCCCAATTCATTGGCAAAACATCCAAGACCCCCTCCCTACAATACCGCCCTCCTATTGGAGTGAAAAAGCCTTTTTGAATAATTTAGTTTTGTATTGTTTGCAGAAAGCCAAGAGCATGGGAGCTCTCCTGACCTCCTCAGGCAGGCTGTTCCATAGGGTAGGGGCCACCACAGAGAAAGCCCATGTACGGGCTGCAGTTGATTTTATAAAAGCAACTCTGCAATGGAGTCATGGGGAACTGCCAGCGGGGGGGGGGGGGGGAGAAAGAAATGTTTCTTCAAATCAATACCTTTTTGTAAACAGTACATCATTGAGAAAACTGTATCTCTGCTTGAACACTTACTTCTTCCTTTTTTTTTTAACACTTCTTCCTGATAATGAATCATTTTCTATATATATAAAGACCCAAACCCCTGGACCTAGAAACGTGAAATTTGGGGAGAACATTCCTTTCATGATGTAAACACCCATTAAGATGGAATTTTAAGAAATTTGCCCCCTAAGGGGGTAAAAAGGGGTTAAATGTGTTTTCTCATAGGGATACAGCTTCCTTGTGTGGCTAGCAGGCTGCTGCCTGCTCCTCCACTACCAAGTGCCAACTTGGACACTCTTCCCTGATTGGGCCAGCCTTTCAAGGTCATTTGCATATGAGGACTGATTGAGGCTCATAACATTCCACACCTCATTCTCCGCCCAGAGACAGTTGGAACACAGAGGTCATTTGCATATGCGGCCTGATTGGTCCTCACCCCCCACATTCTAAACAGTATCCAGTTGCTCTTGGGAGTCATTGAATATGTCCTGAAGTAAAATATACCTCCCAGTCTTCCCCTCAAAGTTCACTAGGGTTGCCAATCTCCCTGTGTGGCCTGGCTTTCTTGTGTGGCTGGCAGGCTCCTGCCTGCTTGCACCCCCTCTCTCTGACTGGTCAGCTGTGGAACTCTGTGTTCTGAGGTAAAAATCAGGTCGAGGAAACTGCCGACAGTTGAAGAAAGACAGTACAAGACTCCTGAATAGGAATTTTATATAAAAGTTAGTATGACAACTGAGTTTTAAATGTTCATGGGGAGATGGTGCACGACCTTTCTAGGGACCATTTCGATGTGAACCTCTCACATGAACTTGCCGAAGTGCCCACCACACCACCCCTCCCTCAGTCAAACTCCACCTCACAACTCTCACAGCCATTACCTCTTATTGCCCCCAAGAAGCCTCCTCAAAGTGGGGGCTCCAGTGATGCTGCTCCAGAATTTCAACCCACTCAAACTCTGCAATGGCACCAGACTACGAGTGAAAGCCCTCCACAGGAACGTCATCAAGGCCGCATTGTTCAGCAGCACTGCTTGGGGGGGGGGTCGGTGTTCATACCACGTATGCCACTTATACCATCAGATATACCCTTCGAGTTCACAGAATCACAGACTTGGAAGCCATACAGACCTTCTAGTCCAACCCTCTATCCAATGCAGGATGAGCCTAAAGCATCCCTGACAAATATTCATCCAGCCTTTTCTTGAAAACTGCCAGTGAAGGTGAGCTCACCACCTCCCTAGGCAGCTGATTCCACCTTTGAACTACTCTGACTGTGAAAATTTTTTTCCTGATATCCAGCCGGTACCTTTCTGCTTGTAATTTAAGCCCATTGCTTCAAGTCCTATACTCTGTTGCCAACTGGAACAGCTCCTAGCCCTCCTCCAAATGACAGCCTTTCAAGAGAACAATTGTTAAAGAGAACAATCATGTCCCCCCTCAATCTCCTTTTCTCCAAACTAAATGTTCCCAAGGCCCTCAGCCTTTCCTCGCAGAGTTCAAGAGACTGCAGTTCCCCCTCAAGATCTGCTTTGCTATGATGGTCAACAAGTCCCAGGGGCAAACACTGAAGGTGGCAGAAATTGACTTGAGGGAGGTCTGCTTCTTCCATGGGCAGTTCTACATGACCTGCTCCAGAGTGAGCTCACTCAGCAGCCTGGTGATCCTATCATCTGAGGGGAAAACTGGCAATGTGGTCTACAAAGAGGTTCTTCAGTAGAAAATAAAGGTTGTACGTATTTTTCACTTTAATGTTATATACCCATAAGTATTATAACTGGATTTAAAGTAGTTAAATACCATAGCAAAGCATGGGTATCAAGCTAGTCCTACTATATAAAAGGCTAAGCGTATTCAAGACAACTCAGTTCTTACCCTGGTGCACCACCAGAGGGTGCTGCTGTGGAGGGAAGCCCAGATGAGGCAGCCAGACCTACAGAGAGCACACCGTGGTGGAAAGCCCAGGCCAGGATCAGACATGGACCAGGCAGCAATGCCCACTCCCCACCTTCACCCAGCTGGGATCAGGAGCAGAGCAGGTGGCAATGCCCACCCCCCGCCTTCTTCTAGCTGGGATCAGGAGAGAAGCAAGTGGCAATGTCCACCCCCCACCTTCACCCAGCTGGAATCAGGAGCAGAGCAGGTGTCAATGCCCACCCTCCGCCTTCACCTAGCTGGGATCAGGAGCAGAGCAGGTGTCAATGCTTGCACCCCCCCCACCGTCAACCACCTGGGATCAGGAGCAGAGCAGGTGGCAA
Organism: Eublepharis macularius; assembly: GCF_028583425.1. NCBI lineage: Eukaryota > Metazoa > Chordata > Lepidosauria > Squamata > Eublepharidae > Eublepharis > Eublepharis macularius. The sequence continues at coordinate 90,064,093 of NC_072793.1, read as the reverse complement.
TGCCCATCCCCCACCTTTGCCCAGCTAATATCAAGAGTGGAGCATGTGACAAGGCCCACCCTCTGCCTTTACCCAACTGGGATCAGGAGGGGAGCAGGTGGCAATGCCTGCTCCCCGGCTTCAGTCAGCTGGGATCTGGAGTAGAGCAGGTGGCAATGTCTGCCCCCCGCCTTCAACTGTCTGGGATCAGGAATAGAGCAGGTGGTAATGCCCACCCCCTTCACCCAGCTGGGATCAGGAGTGGAGCAGGTGGCAATGCCTGCCCCGTTCAGCCTGCCAGAATCAGGCCCAGAGCAGGTGGCAATGCCCTGCCCACTTTACCCAGCCAGAATCAGGCACAGAGTAGGAGGCAATGCCCATCTCTTCTTCACCCTGCTGGGATCATGAGTGGAGTAGGTGGCAATGCTTGCCCTCCTTCACGCAGCTGGAATCAAGTGTGGAGCAGGAGGCAATGCTCGACCCCTTCACTCAGCCGAGATCAGGTGCAGAGGGGGTGGTCATGCCCACCTCCCCTGCCTTCATCCTGGTCAGGATTAGTGGCGGAGGAGGAAGGAATGCCTCTTTGTCCGCCTTCCACTTTCTAGAGTCCGTTGTATTTTTTCTCACAACGAGCTTTGTTGCTAGTTATAACATAATTATAAAATAAACTATGACAGCCATGTTCCATAAAATAGGCTAAATTGCAAAATACTGTGCTTTTCGTATATAATCTTGTGTATCCACCCTTGGCATGCTTTCTGGAGGTCTGGCTGCCTCATCTGGGCTTCCCTCCAAAGCAGCACTCTGCTACTCTGGTGGCACACCAGGGTAGGAAGTGAGTTGTGTGTGTGATCAGGTTTTTTTTTTAATTGCCATGCCATTTGAGCATGATGTTACAGGTCCTCACATGCTGTAGAATCAGGTAGTATTGAGGTGTCAAGATCATATGATGCCAGGAGTATCCAGTTGCTGATATCCTTCCTACAAACAGGGAGCTGTGCTCACAGGAAGGCTATGAAGTCCATAAGGTCCCAAATATTAAGGCTAAATGACGCCATCTTATGCAGTTTCTGTGATGGGTTGAAGGCCTGAGCTTGCCAATCATACAACATTCTTATGGGACAATGCAAGAAGCTGTGCTACATCAGATCGTACTAGTTATTAATACATAATCTAGAGCTGTGCATCTTAGGTTTTAATAGGAACAGGGCTCTTTTTACTGGTTACTCTTGAGCAAATGATGGACATTTCACAAGCCCAAATGTAATGTGGTTAAGAGAAAAAGAAAGAAAGAAGAGAAAAAGCAGAATTATGTAAATAAGCACAAAATAGTTGAGTCCACTGTAAGTTTGACTAAGCTATAACAGTAATCTTTAACGATATTTTCTCGGCCTTTGATAATTCTTACTGTCTTTGGTGATAACTTTGGTTTGGGAGAAAGAATACTTTATGCTGTAATTGTATAATATATTTGAAAAGCTTTTCTTAGCCTTTGCTCCCATTAATTGAATATCTAGTATTACCTAATTTATTGTTCAAATATTGAATATGGTAAGGACCCTTCTTCTCAATTTGGGGGGGAGGGGAAGTGTATTTACCATCCCAAGTGTGCCACTTCTGTCCTGTTTGGTTGCTGTATGAGCTTTAAAGTTGCACAAATGGCAGCGGGGTGCAAAGGAAGCTGAGTCATCACTTAAGTTTAATTGGTCAACTAGCCTTTGTTGTTATGTGCTGCATGCTACAGTGCAAGGCCTGACCTCAGCCCGCACGCTGAAAGACTTGACTTCAGTGCTTGTAATTTCCCAATTATGCATAGCGTTGGAACAGCAGTGCCCTTGGTTCTCCACCAAATTTTAACCTTAACTCATAGAGCGGGATGTATGTTAGTGCTTAACTGGCTGGGTACATGTTAGTTCTTAACTAATTGGGAGAATGATCCAGTCATTATGGAACTGGAAAAATATGATTCTTGTAGACGGCATATACATTCAAGAATGAAAGATATTTTTAACTATTTTGTGTGTAAAGAACTTGCTCTGAATGTACTGATACTTTAGATTGAGCAAACCAGATTGCCTAATTTAGTTAGCAGAACATGATGCAGTTCAGTTATGTCTTTTTTCAGATCCTGGTCTGTTTTCAAAATACTTGTCATGGGCATTATCATTTTTCATAGCAATTAGAATTGGCTCTTTATAAACTTGAATGTGTCTATGTTAGTAGGTGTGATCTAGGTGAGCTGTTTATTTAGCAGGGTGTTACAGAACGACCATGAACAGGTAAAATTAGAGAAGTTAGCCAAACTCAAATTTTTAAAACAGGCTTTGGGTCCAATAGCACCTTAAAGACCAACAAGATTTCCAGGGTATGAACTCTTGAAAAGCGACTCTCAAAAGTTCATACCCTAGAAATCTAGCTGGTCTTTAAGATGCTACTGGACCTGAATCTTGCTCTTCTATTACAAACCAACATGGCTACCCACCTGGAACTAACTTAAAACAGATTTGGCATTGAAACACATACATTTAAAGATTATATAAATTGAGAATTTTGAGTTTAGATAAAAATTGACCATTGGAAAACACACTATAGGTTGGATCAAGATTAACACTTTCACAGGTGCAAGTATTCCCCCCACCCCCATGGAGCTCAATTTTTCCATTTTTCCCAATCTCCTGGCAGCTCGAAATACCCCTTGAAATCCTGTTCCTGGATCCTGGAACAGGATTTTAGGGGGGGGGGGGCTTTTCAGGCTACTACAGGGAGGCAGGAAAATGATGTTCTATGGGCAGAAGTGCTTGTACCTGGGAAATGTTTGTCTGGATCTAACCCGCTATGGGTTCATAGCCAAATGAATTGTGTAATCATACCTGGAGATTAACCCAAAGATTTCTTAAACCAGAAAATAAACACCTTACAGTGCCAGCCTATGCAGGATTGAACTCAGGGTGTAGCTCTGCTTTGAAGGGCATTTAACATGGAAATTTACCTACCACAGCAATATTGCATTGAAAATCCCTGGCACTGCAGTCAAATATGGCAGCGTAAAGTTTCTGGCCCAGAGTGCTTGTTTGTGATCCACGCACCACTTAATGTGTATGTACTTCAGCCACTTCATTTCAGTTGATTACAGCTATTATGAACTTGACTGCAAGGTTAGCGCTTTCAGATATAATTTTAAAAAATATTATTTGTGGCTTTCAGATTTATAGTTTGTTCTTTATTTTAGAATGTTTGGGTAATATGAACAAGTTGGGGCAAAAGAACTGATCTCTTTCACCTTTCAGACTGAAATGTTCAGAATTGCGAAACGTCACGCGTCGTCGCATGTCGTCGCGCAGAAAACGCGAAATATCGCGTTTTCTCGCGCGAGTTTTGCGCGACGTCGCGATATTGCGCGATATTTCACGTTTTCTGCGCAACGACGCGCGACGTTTCGCAATGGGGAGGGCCGTCTGGAATTGGCCCAGGTAAGGAAAATGTGTAAAGATCTTCTCTATGAAATCCTTGGAATTTAATTGTTAACTTATTCTTTATCAATATTTTATTTCTAGGGAGCACTAATTCAGCCCGTTGACTACAAATACTGCAAACTGACAAAATCTTGAAACTTGATTGCCATTCATTTCATGTACATATACAAACTTTGACCCAATAATCTCTTCTGGGCAAGGGAATTTTCTTGTATCCTTGGAGTTTCCTTGCTAGCCTCACTGTTCCCATTCATTTCACTGGAAAACGCTGATCTGTATGTTTGGACTGGATATCATTGTGAACTGAAATAGGACAATATTATGTAGGGACTCCAGGTGTACATAGGAGTGCCAAATGTTTATTTACTACACATGTACAGAATGCTAGTGTTATTCTATACATTTGTGGCCCATAAGATGAATTGCCGTGTTTTGGTCAGAGAGCATGGGTAAGCATATCCAGGACTATATAACTATAACTACTGTGGTCTCCAGTGCATAGTTTGTATTTTGGAGAGAAATCATTTTATCATTCGTCACTGCCTGGCTGTAGCAGACTGGGCCAGCACATCATTTGTTAACAACGACAAAGCCGCACTCATAAACGCCGACATGTTACATTAATTTATAGGCACTGAGTGACTTATTAAATGTGATGTGTGAAATATAACAGGGCCTGGTATGGATGATTAGGTTTTGGGCTTTGAATTGTTGACAAGACAGAGGTAATGAATTGCGGGACACAAGCTAGGATGTTTCCCCCTCATTAGTCAGTATTAGCTGCATTAATAGTAATAATTGGATATATTCATCATTTAAAATGTTTTAGTAAAATGTTTGGACAGCACCTGATCGAGGCTGTCAAGTGTTTGGCTGGAAGGTTTTGTGACAGCAGAAGAGTGATGGTACACTTTGGGCAGAGATGTACATGGCCCTATTAAGGTGATGTCTTAACCAACGTCATTTCAGTAGCAGAAAGCAATGTCACAAATAGAACACATGGAGACTCAGCATCACAACTTCCACTTGAAGCTGATGAGAAAAGGCATCTTGAAGATGGCTGCAGTGACTTGAAAATATCTCTCTGGCCCCCAAATAGTCTGAACATCTTAAATCTTGGTTTAGCCCATTTACAGAGAGAGAAATTTACCTGGGAAAGAAGAGTATTATAGTGTGTCATCATCATCTGCTCTCAAGGATGATTGAAAGTCTCTTTGAAACACTTATTTAAATTGAAGGAATAATCTCTTCTAATATGTCTAGTATATGTGATCCACTCATATTTTCTTGAATTAAGACACCAAGGCTGCAATCCTAAGAATACTTTTAGACTGAGAGCAGCTGGGGGTTGTGGTTGATTTTATTCATAATTTTCATTTACTTCTCTTTTGTGAGCTGCCTTGTATCTGTTTGTCATGGAAAGACAGCATAACAATGACCTATGTGGAACATACAAACAAATATATTCTCTTAAGATGATAGGCATTAAGGAAGTTCGAACAAGCAATTCGAAGCACCATGGGAAATGGATCTGTACTAGAAGGACTGTTTATGTGATCCAGCAGGGCTCACTGCTGCTCTTATGTTCTCAGTGACTTAAATTGCCTCAAGAATCTTCTGTTTATTATATTTATACATTTACAGATAAGCTTTCTTTAGAAGTTTGGTTAGTTATTGTGCAATTAGCGCCTTCATAAATAACCTACTGAGACTAGGTACAGTATGCAGGATTCAGCAAAACAACACCCCCACATACACACCAAAAAACTTCCCTGCCTTCTTGGCATTCTGTATTGATATGCTCTACTTGATAGTTTCTGACTTGACTTCCCAGTAGAAAGGTTTTGGATGGAATTGCCTGATTAAGTTTGCATTAAGATGAATTAATTTTTGTCAGGGTTTTTCTGAAGAGGCTCAGCTGTAAATTTTTGCTGATTTTCCTTGCTCTCAGTCAGTTGGCAGCACAGTGGTTATCAAAGCAAAAGTGATAGAGACATAGGCCTGGTTAGATTTTTAATAGTCTCCAGCTGATGACATTATTATTTGTAACATTTGTGTTACGTTGTGTTTAGGATAAGTAAGAGTTTCAACCTTGCAGCTTGGTGCCAGCACAATCAGAGCAATAGCCTTAATTACCCTTATAATGACTTTAATAATATGAAGATACTACCTTTGTGCAGATAATTCCAAGAATACTGATGTCACTCTCTCAGCATCCAACAGATTTTATTTGGTGTAATATATATGTGCACATACACAATTATGGGCACTGGTTCAGATTCAGCAGTGGCATAGGGATAGACTCAAAAAGATTCACTGCTTTGTTTATTTCATGAAATAGTGGCACATTCAGAAGAAATTGAACTAACATACTGCTGTGGTGTAAAGCTTTGGTTGACTGTTTCTGGTTGCCTGACAAATTCTCATAGAATAGAATAGACAGTGGGCACTAGTGGGGGGGAGGGGGAGGAAGTGATGTATTTCAGTAACAGAGTTAGCAAATTTTCTTGCACAAACTTCCATAATTGGATGTTTATGGTGGCATACAGATATTTTTCAAAACATATTGAGATACAATAAATGGTTTATTCCAGTTCATTTTTGAAAACGTTCCTCCTTTTACACTTTTGTCCAGTCCATTGTACCATCTCAAGAATGTTCCAGCAGTAGGGTTGCCTACCTCTAGGTGGTGGGTAGAGGTCTCTTGGAATTACAACTGATCTTCAGGTCACAGAGAGCAGTTCCTCTGGAGAAAATGGCTGTTTTGGAGGGTGGACTCTATGGCATTATACCCTACTGAGGTCTCTCGCACCCCCAACCCTCATCCTCTCCAGGTTCCACCCCCAACCCTCATCCTTTCCAGGCTCCACCCCCAACATCTCCAGGAATTTCTTAATAGCAACCCTAGCCAGCGGCCATCTTCTCGGACATATCACATTTTTATCTTTATTCCACACCACTAATATAACATAGGATCATTAGGAGCTTGATTGGTTGAGTAGCACCAAAGATGTACAGTACTAATAAAGTCTAGTTGCTTCAGTTCTGTGATTAAATTGGACTCTACTGTGCTTTACAATGCAAAGGATTTCACCAGAGAGGAAGAGATACCACTGTATTCATAGACAATTAAAACCAATGAGCATTTTAATGTAATATATGAAGATCAGTTTTTGTGTGCTACTTGTCAACTTCTGTTCCTATGACCAGTTCTGAATGATTTCCCAGGTGTTTCCCTTCCTATTCTGCCAGCCTCTGGCTAGAAGTTGTTATGCAGTTAAGCAATGAGGAAATTTCTTGTTCATTATCAGAAAGGAAGAAGATTGATTAAAACTCCAGTCAGGATTTTTTTGAGTTGTATAGATACAACAAAGTTGAGTTGTAGGACACCACAAAGATTTTATATTTGCTTTTAAAATGTGGTTGATGTGGTTATCACTGTAATGTTCTGAAAACTCTACAGGAAGGAAACTTTCATGAGGCATATATAAGTTGGGTTCTTTGAAAAGGTTTTTCAAAGGGGAGGAGGAGTCCATGGAAAATTTCTAATCAAAATGTGGGTCCTCTGTTTGCTAAAGTTTGGGTGCCTTGTCATAATCTGATAATGTGGTCAGACAGACATGCAGTTGACAGCATTTCCCTCTCTTGTCTACAATATTTTGGCTGTCATATTAGGGAATGCCCTCACTGCAGAGGTACAAACTCCTTTCCTGAAAGATTATCCTTCCTAAGATCAAGTTTTGCAGCTACCTCTGGATACCTTTGGTTTTATAGGACCTGCATCACTGTTTAACATTCTAGTAAGACTGCCACTGAATTGCACATGGTGGTGTGGACAGATTCCTTTCTTCCCTTGGCATCATTACAGAATCCAGATGGAACTCCTCCAGATGTTGTTTCTGAGATTACTAATTAAACTCTCCCAGTGTCTTGTTACTGTAAAATTGACATGCACCCGCAACATCCAAAATATGTACTGTCTCCAGAACAACTCAAGATGTCATCACCTGACCAACAAAGTGCAAAAAAATAAAATAAAAGCCAACAACAAAACTCATACCCTCTGAGCAACAGCTTGTAAGAACACTGCATTTTTTCCTTCCAGGATTTCTTGTATGCATTCTTGGGAGAGAGAAAAAAATCACTGAGAAAAATGGCTTATGACTTGTGGAATTTATCTATCCTTTTAAAACACGAATGAGTACATGTTTCCCTGCTGTTCTGCTATGACTATACACACTGCTCAGATGAAGCACTTTGGCCTTTCCACATACAATCCCTTCCTTGCAACCCTTAAAATAGTAACCACATGCTAGATTCCTTCCTCATTGCCAAGGCTCCCTGCTGTAGAGGAAGTGAGAGTTTTATTCTCTAAGTACCTCAGAACAATGGAGGAACCACTGGTTCCAATTGATTTTTTTTTAAAAAGCTTCAAGAAGGTGTGGAGGATTTGAGCCTCTTTTAACTCTTCCTTCATGCACTCTTTTGGGGTAGCTCAGACTTCTTGTGCGGGAAAAGAAATCCCATGTGCAGTACAAGACTGAAATAGAAGTCAAAGTCTTGCTGCTGTAGCACGGAGTGTAGATGGCCTGGTGGTGACAGGGTGTAGCACCTTCCATTTTGGGAATTTCCTGCGCCTCATTTGTGCTGTGATGCTGGAGCCAAAGGATAAGCAGGAAAGGGAGGGGTACCAGGAAGGGGTGTGCCTCTCAACTGCAGACCTGACAGGCATGGGACTCACTGCTGAGCCACTCACACAATTCGCTGCGTTCTTGGGTTTATGGTTTGTTGTTTTGGTTTCCAGGCACTGGGAAGAGAAATAAAAAAGCATACTTCTAGAAGAGTTCTTGAAGAGAACACTAAATTGTATACAAGATTAGGAAGCTGTAAAACTGTTGTTATATTTCTTCACTATGCAGAGTTTGCTTTATGTGTGAAGACTATAGCTTAACAACTCTAACTATGTGATGAGAGTCAGCATGGATGGATATGCTCATCTGTCTCTTTCATCTAATTTGGTTTATAATCTCAGAAGAATACTGATGCACTCATAATAAACTTTCTCCAGTCATACCACCAGCTTTTTAATGGAGTGACAAGAGGCCTTATTGGCCACCTGGTCCAAATAGTTCTGGCCCTGCTATCCTGGAGCTGTTGTGCCCTTTACTACAATCCAAATCTCAGAACCTCTACCATGCAGATTTTTCTTCATGACATTCATAACCTCCTGAATGTGGTGGTGGTTATTTGGAGATTCTAGGCATAGTTTATTCAAAAGACTTCCCTTTTTGTACAAGGTTTCAGAAGGAACACTTCTTGCCTCTGCTGTTGCTAAACAACTGCTCATTTTGTACATGCTGAGCTACTTGCCTGTAAAGAGGCATCTGCTGAGTTTCGCTACATTCACACCTGCAGGTATCCTTATGTAAAATATCCAGATTGATTTGTGGGTGTGGAGAGAGATCTTACCACTCATCCTTTTAGAGAGATGGTGTGAAGAGGAGATTTACAGTTTAGGTTCTAAATCAGCACTGGCTGTTACAGCTTTGGTGGGGATTTAGTGTGGCTATAGCTGAAACTGGGTGTCATCCCAGAGGTTAATCCTTAGTCTCTGGAATGCATCTCACACTCTCCCTGTTAGTGACACAGTGGAACAGCTGAAGCCAAGAAGCCTTTAACTTATACTATGTGCAGAATGTGGAAGCAAATAATGACAGCGATGTAAATGTTATAAGTTGAAAGTCTTTTGCTTATAGACATGACTGCATACCATTGGAAGAGATGCAGCACACAGGCTGGCAAAAGGTTCTTGATCCTTGGTGATGATTGAATGGAAATGGTAGAAGACTATTAGCAGCAATTAGAAATGAATGGTGCCCTTGTTACTTGAAAGGCATGTCATAGGCATCTCTTCAAAATATTATATTTAAACATGTTGTAGCTAGTGGTAAAATTGAGGATTGTCTGTCATGGAGAAAAACATAAGAAAGATTCTATACTGAATTCAGAATTATTTTCAGCACTTGGAAGAAATTTTCAAAAGTTGTCATATTTGACCCATTTGACTCATTGGCTGAATTTTCAGGCAAATGCTTTGATATGCATGACATTTAAAAAATGATATGTCTGAGAATCTAATTAAAATGGACAATTAGCAGTAGGAAAATCTGGCCATTTTATCAACTGCACTGGCAAGTCTCATTACCTGATTTATGTGTAAGTGCAACCAAGAGTATTGCTGAAGCACACAGTTCATGGCATGGATTTATATTGCTTCAAACATCTGTACGTTGCCAATGATAGAATCTTCCAAGTATTGAGAATGATACAAATTTGGACTCCGTACATGAAGAAATTTGGAACAACACGTTTGAGAATTATGTATTACTCCTTTCCATAGTGGCAATAAACAGAATTCCAAAAATACATTTTTCTTCCTCCTTTTGAAACCTTTCATTTCATTATTTCCTTATTTTGGTTCATTAAGAACAGATTAAAATGGGTTTGGAGCAGAAGAAAAAGTAAGTCATTTTTAAATTGAAATAATTATGTTGTGACAGTGGTAGGGTTGATAACTATCTCTTGGATTTGAATAAAGCTTTTTGTTTTAATAATTATTTTCTATCTCACAATGTATAGTAAAAAGTGTTTAAATGATCAGCAGAGGGCTTTCAAACAACTTTTAACATCTGTGAAGGACTTTTTAAAATGGGATTTTTGCAAAATATCTGCTTTGAAGGTCTTGATTTTCAAAATATTTTGAAAAACAAAGTTGCATCAGAAGCTTGGGACATCTTTTGTGTATAAGGTTGCCAGGTCCCTTCACCCACAGGGTGGGAGGTGGGGGCCTGGCATTCACCTTTTTTTTAAAGGTTTTATTTAAAAAGAAAAGATATAACAATAGAAAGTGCATAGAAACTTATACAAGTACCACATTTGGATTTAATTTGAGCTAATAGAAAGATATATTCAGAATACATAATAGCACAGCAAAATTATATAGTTCTCATCCCCTCTCCTTAGTTGCTTATACCCAAACTTTAATGTCAATCATTGTTAATCGGTCATTTCTCCTGTGATTTATTTTTGTAACATAATTTCCTTAATTTATCTTAATTTTAACCTGTGATCAAAGAAATATTTCCATTTTTTTCCCAGAAGTCCACTATTGGTCTATTGTGCACACAGGAAATTAATTATTTAGCCATTGATGCATATTCGTACATCTTGTCTATTCACTCTGACATCACAGGACAAATCTGCTTCCCATTTTGCTGCATATGGTGCTCTTGCAGCTGTCACCACGTACCAGAAAAGATATCCCTGGTTTTTTATAACATTATTTGGTAAAATGTTTAGTAGCATAATTTTTGGGTTTAGCTCAAACCTGAGTTTGAGAATCTTCTGCATCTCTTCATGTATCTTTATTCAATATCTTTGTGCTTTCTTACATGTCCACCCCATATGATAAAATGTTGCATCCGTGCATTGACATTTCCAGCAGTGTCCACTATAATCCTTACTAATTCTGGCAGTGTCTTTGGGGGTAGTGTCCCATCTAAAGAACATTTTGTACCAGTTCTCTCTTAACAACTGTAAATTTAATATCTTTAGTCCATAGATCTTCCCATTGATTCATGGAGATGGTTCCTCCAAAGTTTTTCATCTGTTTTATCATACAGTGTTTAACTTGCTCCATTTCTGTGTGGAATTGCAGGAAAATTTCATAAAGTTTCCCTAATAAATGCTTCAGGCCACTGCTGATTAATAATTCAAATTCTGATTTTTCTGTTAAACTGCTGCCTTCTTTGAGAGTTTGTTCTTTGAACCTAGATATTGTTTGGTGATATATCAACCATGGAATATTTTTCCCTTGAGTTTGAATTTCTTGCCAGGTTTTCACATTTACTTGCTTGTCTATCACAGACTCATAGCTCAACTGATCAATTCCATTTCTGGTGGCGGTGTCACAATGAGCATTTATTGGTGACATCAGTGGCAAAATTGGTGGGCTCAATCTATTTCTGCACTGAACCCATATTTTAAATAGTCCATCTCTTAGTATATGGACCCCATCCTGCTTTTGAATAGATTTTAGTGATTTCTTAAGCCATAAATAATTATGAATCCCTCTTTAGCATCAGTTGTCTCCAATTTGATTTGTTTTCTACTCAGATTTATAATCCAATTGGTTATCCAAAACCAATGCTGCCGCCTGGTGGTACACTTTAATATTCGGTACTGACAATCCTCCTCGTTTTTCGACATATTTTAAATCTTATTCTTAGTTTCTTCCTGTTCCATATGAAATCATTTATTACTTTATGCCACTTGTTTAAAATCTTTTGTTCTATATGAATTGGGACCATTTAAACAGGAAATTCAATTCTGGTAGTATATTCATTTTAACAGCAGAAATTCTTCCTAGCCATGAAATATTCACTTTTTCCCATCTTTGCAAATCTTCAGTAATGCTTGTCCACACTTTTTGATAAGCATCCTTATATAGGTTCTCATTTTGTTGTGCTACATTTATTCCTAGGTATTTTACAGGCTTTGTAGTGATAGCATAGTCCTTTTTATTCCACAGTCCTTTTATTTTTTCTAATCTCTTCTCATTCCTCTGTCGTCGAAAGTAGCATTATCTTTGGGATTTTTTTTTGTTCAACTTATATCCAGAGTACTGTCCAAATTTGGATATTTGTTCCATTACATAAGTCAAAGAGTTATTTGGATTTGTCACTGATATGACCACATTGTCCGCATAGCTTTTCATTTTATATATCGCTTTTCCCTCCCTTTCATCAATTCTGCTGTCTTGCTTGATTCTCTCTGCCAAAATTTCCAAGGCAATAATGAACAGTAATGGTGATATTGGGCACCCCTGTCATGTTCCTTTTATTATTTCAAGTTTATCCATAAATCAACCATTAACTAGGATTGCGGCTTGTTGGTTGGTGTAGATACTTTTCATCCAATTCAAAGAACTCAGTCCCACAATTCATTCTTTGGTGTGCTGTCATAAGAAATTTCCAAGACATATCGTCAAATGCTTTTTCAGCATCTAGTAACGTAAATGCAGCCCCCTGCTTCCTTCTTGAATATTCAGTTGCATTGAGGAGATATCTGATGTTGTCTTTCATGTATCTCTTCGGGACAAAGTCTGTTTGACCTTCATGAATTACTTCTGAGATACATCTGTGACGGATCCCCCAGCCTTATCTGGCTGACACCCTTTGATGCCACCCCTTGTGAATGATTCTGCTAGCTTAGGACGGTTCTGATTTGGGATCTCACAGCTCCTGTCACCACTTGTGAAGTATTCATTGGCTGAGAGACTCTTCTGACAGGGAATAGAAATAGGGACCACTTACACTCCGGCTCAGTAGGTGTGTTGTAGACCTCTCCTCATGAGGCTAGAACTCAGGCTGGAAGCAGGTTCACTTTCTGGACAGAATGGAATCCTCCTCAGCTCTCACAGACACTAACTGGAACTAGAATGTCACTTCGTTGCACCAGTACCTCCTCAAACTCTGCCACTTAGTCTGACAGGCTGAGAGCTGGTTCTCCTCAGGGCGTATAAGATAGGCAGGAATTATCAAACCGGACTCAGATGGTTAACAGAACAAATTAACTTTACTGAAGCACATTTTATCTTCCTCCTGCACAGCCTTAAACGGTTAAACGTTCCAGATACTTCATTAACTAGTCCTCCTCAGAGAACTTTCTAAACACATCTGCCTTCTCTGGTTGCTAGCCCTCCACTTTCTTTTCCAGAGTCTCCCTTAACTGCCAAAACTCCCAATTAACTATTCTAAACGGTCTTAACTGCTCTTCACTGCCACTCTCTCTCAACATTCCATTCAGGACCTGTCACTCAAACAGGGCCTGTCCGTCACATGCCCCTCTCCTGGAGAACATTGCGCCAGGGAAAGGTTCAGCCTTTCGCTTAGCAATGGGGTTCATGTGCGGCCTCCTTATCTTTAAGTCGCATTCCTCTATCTATATACATACAATTTTCAAAAGCCAATAAATAAGGCAAACAATTCATCAAAATGTATTACAAAGGGGTACACCTTTTCCCTTAAGATAGTCTTTGAGTCTCTAGGTTGTCAGTGCGGGTGTAGACTTCCAGGCCTTTCATCCAGTTGCATTCCTGGACAGCGCGTCAGCGACGGTGTTCTGCCTCCCCGGGATGCTCTTGATGTTGAAGTTGTAGTCCTGGAGTTGCAAAATCCACCGTATCAACTTACTATTTGTTCCCTTCACCTGGTTCAGCCATTTCAGGGGTGAGTGATCAGTACATAAGGTGAATTGCCTTCCCCATAAGTATGGCCTTAACTTTGTTATGGCCCACACTATGGCTAGACACTCTTTTTCAATTACTGCCAGGTGTTGCTCTCTGTCCAGTAATTTTCGGCTTATGTATAGGATGGGGTTTAACTCTCCACCCTCTCCCTCTTGACTCAACATGGCTCCCAGGCCGATGTTAGAGGCATCCGTAAATAGGGTGAAAGGTTTATCAAAATTTGGAGCCTTTAAAATGGGCTCAGTTGTTAACACCTTTTTCAGATGGTCAAAGGCCTCCTGGCACTCGGATCTCCAAGTGATGGGATCTGGGTTCTTTTTCTTGAGGCATTCACACAGGGGTGCAGCTACAGTACTGAAGGAGGGTATATGCCTCCGGTAGTACCCTACCACTCCCAAAAATGCTCTCACATCTTTCTTAGAGGAAGGCCTGGGCCAATCTGTTATTGCCTGGACTTTTCCCCAATCAGCCTTGATGTTCCCTCCCCCTATCACATGTCCCAAATATTTCACTTGGGTCATTGCAAACTGACACTTGGCTGCCTTCACGGTTAGCCCACTGTCTTTTATCCTCTGAAAGACAATAGCAATGTGACGCATATGATCTCTCCACGTCCGGCTAAAGTTTGCTATGTCATTGAGGTAAGCAAGTGAGAAGTCCTTTAAGCCAATTAACATCTTGTCAATCAACCTCTGGAACGAGGATGGGGCATTTCTCAGACCAAAAGGGAGGACTATGAACTCAAACAGCCCTTCCTTAGTAGCAAAGGCAGTCTTGTGTCGGGTCTGTGGGACTCATTGCTACTTGTCAATACCCTTTTGTTAAGTCGAGTGTGGTAATGTAATTGGCAGCCCCTATTGTTTCCAGCAACTCATCAATTCTGGGCATTTTATAAACATCTGGTGTGGTTATCTTGTTTAGCCTCCTGTAATCCACACAAAACCTTAAGGTGTTGTCAGGTTTGGGGACTACGACCACAGGTGCAGCCCATGCACTCTCTGATGGCACAATCAGACGTAGTGCCAGCATCTCTTCCACCTCCCGCTTGATGTATACGGCATTGGGACCAGTAACCCTGTAAGGGGGTAGAGCCACGGGCTTTCCCTCTCCCGTGTCTATCCTATGTTGGCATAGATTCGTTTTCCCTGGTAAGTTGGAAAAGATAGATTGAAATTGCATTAAGATAACTTCCAATTGGGTTACTTGTTCCTGATTGAGGGAAGGAGCGAGGTTTACCTCCTCCACAGTACTCCCTGGGCTTATTTTACCCCAACCCGACAAGTTATGTACATTACCCTCAGATGTTTTTATCAGCAACACCAAATTGTCCCTATCAAAATACAGTTTTAACATATTTACATGGTACATTTTACATTGTTCCCCTTCTTCATCTATAGTCACTAGATAGTTCACATTGGAAACCTTTTGGACGATGGTATATGGCCCTTCCCAAGCAATGTCCAGTTTATGTTTTCGCTTGGATTTGAGTACCAAAACTCTGTCTCCAGGTTTGTACTCTTGTGCTCGCGCGTTGGTGTTGTACCATGCCTTCTGTCGTTGTTGTCCTTGGCTCATGTTATCAGCTGCTGTCTTCATCATTTGCTGTAGATGGTCTTGTAGCTCCTGTAGGTATGATATGATGTCCTGCTCCTGGATGCTCTCTGTTCCTGACCAAGCTTCCTTCAGGATGTCCAGTGGTCCTCTGGCTTGTCTCCCATATAACAGTTAAAAAGGGCTAAAGCCGGTACTCTCTTGAGGAACTTCTCAGTAGCCATACAACAAGTGTTGTAGTCTCTGGTCCCAGTCATTGGGGTGTTTATGGGCATAAGTCTTTAAAATATGATTTAAAGTCCCATTAAATCTTTCATTTAGCCCATTAGCCTGAGGATGGTAAGCAGTTGTGGTGATGTGTTTTATTCCACAGGTTTTTAGTAACTCCTGCATTACTTTCGCCATAAAGGTGGTTCCTAAATCGGTGACCATCTCTTTTGGGAAACCCAGTCTAGAGAAGATGTTCAATAGAGCTTCTGCCACGGTCACTGCCTCTATGTCCCGTAGTGGTACTGCCTCCGGGAACTTTGTAGCATAGTCCACTGCTGTTAAGATGTACTTATTCCCTCTTCGGGTAACTCGGGAAATGGGTCCTACAATGTCCACTCCAATTTTATCAAAAGCCTCTGTCACTATAGGTACTGGTTGCAAAGGACCTTTGGTCTTATCTTGGACCTGGCCCACCTTTTGGCATGTTGGACAAGACTTACAGAATACTCTAATGTCTTTTCCTATATTGGGCCAAAAGAATAGTTGTTGCACTCTGTCCCTTGTTTTGTTGATTCCAAGATGCGATGACATAGGGATT
Source organism: Eublepharis macularius (assembly GCF_028583425.1). NCBI lineage: Eukaryota > Metazoa > Chordata > Lepidosauria > Squamata > Eublepharidae > Eublepharis > Eublepharis macularius. The sequence continues at coordinate 90,047,973 of NC_072793.1, read as the reverse complement.
TCATGAGCCATTTGCAAAACTTGCATCCTATATTTTCTGGGGATTACAAGTTGGCTCCTCTTTTCCCAGATCACATTATGTTTCCTCCTTAAGGTGTCTCTATAAAGTCTCTGGTCTTTTACTTTAAAAGGCAGGGTTGTTCTACACTTACTTCCTGATCAATTTGTGCTGCCTGGGCCCACAGTTCTTTAATCGAATCATCCTGCCTCTGCTCTCTCTGAAATTCCTCAGCTTGGGCCACGTGTAACATTGTTGCGTCTGGCTGCTGCTCGGTTTCTATGGTTACAGGGCCTGTCATGCTTCTGGTAATAATTTTCACAGGCTTGGCTTTGGCCTTGTTTACCTCTGAAGCCAAATCATTTCCCAGTAGCATTGGCACCCCAATATCAGGTAGGACGCCCACTGTCCATGTGCCTTGGAAGTTTTGGTACTGCACCGGGATCTCAGCTACAGGGACCTCGAATGCTGGGCCATGGATGCCTTTCAGGGTATATTTCCTTCCTGTCAGGATTTGATGTTTTTGGACTGGCTGGGGCTGGATCAGCGTTACCTGAGCACCAGTGTCGCAGTAAGCTTCTATCTTTTCGTTATTTACAGTCAAGTGTTCTATATATTCCTTATCTAACCCTTCTTCCATCTTCCAGACCCTCATTATACTGTTGGGCTTTTCTGGCTCAGACTCACTCTCAGTGGTTTGAGGATTTGGTTCCTCTGAGTCTGGCTGCACATTCTTTAGCATTTTAATGGTTTTAGGGGGAAATTTCTTTTCTGGTTCTTTCTGTTTGCAGAATCTTTGTATATGGCCCTTTTCGCCACAGGAAAAACAGGTGACTGTTTCTTTCCTCTTTAGATTAGGGCTGATCCGCCTTGCAGGGTTGTCGTTATGGTTTTCAGATGGATGCCAATTCCTATGGGGCTTTAAGGGATTTACCCACATAGCTTTTCCCAGATCTCCTTCCATTTCATCAAGTATAACAGCAGCCTGTTCTACTGTTTTTAACTTCTTATCTCTTAGGATCCACCTAAATTGTGATGGGATTAGGCTGTAAAATTGCTCAAGGCTGATCAGTTGTTTCAGTTCTGCAAAGGTTGTTACTTTGCTTCCCTCAACCCATCTGTCTAATGCCCTATCAATACGGCAGCCTAACTGGGCATATGTTTCCCCTGCTTTACGTTTTATTTCCCTGAAGGTCTTTCTGCTTTGCTCTGCTGTCAGGCCATATATGATCTTAACTCTATCTTTAAAAAGTTCATAATTTGTTATTTCCCCATCTCTCATCTCCCAGTAGACTTCACTTAACTCTCCACAAATCTGTGGTCTCAAATACAACATCCTTCCCTCAGGAGGTATTTGCATATCTTGACAGCATCTCTCAAAGCTATATAGAAAAGCCTCTATGTCATCCCCTTTTTGGTATTTTGGGAATCTCTTTTGCTCTATTCTGGAGCATTCAAAATTTCTCTCAGGCCTTCCAACCTCCGCTCTTAATTGGATTTCCTGAAGCTTTAGTTGGTACAGTTCTGCCTGTGATTGTCTCTCTCTCTCTTGGTCATCTGCCTGCAATTTGGCTATTTGTATTTGTTTTTCTCTTTCTTTTTCTTCTGCTTTTAGCCTCGCCATCTGTAACTCTTTCTCTGCTTCTATCTTTGCCCTCTGTGCCTCCCTTTCTGCCTCTATACGTGCCAGTTCCACCTTCAATCTCATTGTTTCAATGTCAAGGGTGGGATTTCCTTCAGCAATCTCCCCAGCTGCTGCTTCATCTCCCTTTGCCCTGACATTCTTCTGTGGAGGGGCCATCTCTGTCACGAATTCCTCCCTCCCACTAAGCTAGCAGATTGAATACAGTCTGGTTGCCTTGCCTCTCTGTATTCCTTCACCCTGCTTACGTGGGTTATTCTCGAATTGCGACTCTGCCACCACTTGTGACGGATCCCCCAGCCTTATCTGGCTGACACCCTTTGATGCCACCCCTTGTGAATGATTCTGCTAGCTTAGAAAGGTTCTGATTTGGGATCTCACAGCTCCTGTCACCACTTGTGAAGTATTCACTGGTCGAGGGACCCTTCTGACAGGGAATAGAAATAGGGACCACTTACACTCTGGCTCAGTAGGTGTGTTGTAGACCTCTCCTCATGAGACTAGAACTCAGGCTGGAAGCGGGTTCACTCTCTGGACAGAATGGAATCCTCCTCAGCTCTCACAGACACTAACTGGAACTAGAATGTCACTTCGTTGCACCAGCACCTCCTCAAACTCTGCCACTTAGTCTGACAGGCTGAGAGCTGGTTCTCCTCAGGGCGTATAAGATAGGCAGGAATTATCAAACCGGACTCAGATGGTTAACAGAACAAATTAACTTTACTGAAGCACATTTTATCTTCCTCCTGCACAGCCTTAAACGGTTAAACGTTCCAGATACCTCATTAACTAGTCCTCCTCTGAGAACTCTCTAAACACATCTGCCTTCTCTGGTTGCTAGCCCTCCACTTTCTTTTCCAGAGTCTCCCTTAACTGCCAAAACTCCCAATTAACTATTCTAAACAGTCTTAACTGCTCTTCACTGCCACTCTCTCTCAACATTCCATTCAGGACCTGTCACTCAAACAGGGCCTGTTCCATCACAACATCTTCTTAATATTTCTGCCATTATTGTTGTAAATATCTTGTCCATATTCAGTAAAAAGATGGGTCTGTATGATTGTGGTATTAATAGATTGTTCCTTCTTTATGTATTAAAGTTATATTTGCCTCTTGCCACGTCCGTGGTAGGATCTTCCTGTTTTGTATCTCCTTCATCACTTTTTGTAGGGGTATAGCTAATATATCCTCAAAGCATTTATAATTAGGCAGCCATCATTCCATCCGGACCTAGAGCCTTCGCTGCCTTTAGTTTTTGATGACAAAATTAATCTCTTGTATTGTTATTGCTTGATTTAGAATATTTCTATGCTTGGTCGTAAACTCTTTAATTGGTGTTTCTAGCAGATATTTCTCCATCTCTTCTTCTTTTATAGATCCTTCTTTGTAAAGTTTGGAAAAGAAAGTTCTAATTTGGTCCTTCATTTCTTGCTCTTTATAGGTTACTTGATTGCTATTCCTAATTCCTGGTATCCTTCTTTTCTCTCTTTCTTTTCTTAAACAGTACACCAAATATCTTCCAGGTTTGTTTGCAGCTTCAAAATGTCTTTGTTTTAAATATTTCCATTTTTTCTGAGTTTCTTCTACCTCCAATAAATCCAATTGGTTCTTTAGCTTCTTGATTTCTTTCCATATATCTCTATCCTTTATTTTTTTGTTCTTGTTCCAGTTTCTCAATTTTTTGATTAAATTATCCATAACTCCCAGTTCATCTTTTTTCTTTTTGGATGCTATTGCTAACAAGGTCCGTCTTACGTAGTCTATACTGGCTTCCTAGATTGTTATTGGATTAACATCCATTGTAGTATTTATCCTGAAATAGTCAATCAATTCATTTTTACATTTTTGTAATACATCCTCTGTAGCAATAGAGTGTCATTTAATCTCCTTCTTTCTTTCTTGCCTCCACTTTGACAAATTACCTCTATTGGGTTATGGTCTGCTAGAGTCCTTGGGAGAATTTCTGCTTTGTCCACTTTTGTCAATAAGCTTTTGGATATCCAACACATATCTATTCTGGAATACGTTTGATGCCTGTCTGAGAAAAATGTGTAGTCTCTTTCTTTTGTATGCACCCAACTCCAAACATCTTCCAATTTCAAAGTAGACATATAATTCGTACACACTTTGGGAGATTCCCTCCCAACCCTGTAGCTCTATTTTTGGATCCAGGACACCATGCATGTCTGCCATTGTTTGGTGCATATATTGACATCAGTGTCCATACTTGTCCATCAGAGAGTCTTATTTTTAAAATCAGGTATCTTCCCTCCTCATCTTTTAATTCGTGAAGGATTGTCAGGCTCCGGTTATTGATATATATCACCATGTCTTTTTTCTTCACTTGCGATAATGATGTATAAACCTTGCCCAATTTTTACAGTTTAGTAGATATTCTTGGTATTTTTAATATGGGTTTCCTGAATACATACAATGTCTGCTTTTAATTTCCTCAGTTGATTGAAACTTCTTGATCTTTAAGAGGGAGAGTTCAGTCCATTCACATTTACTGAGATTATCCTGTCCATTCCTTTTTCTTCCTTTTTCTTCTTTCACTTGCTAATTGCTCCTTCTTCCTCTCTAGTTGAAGGAATGATGTCTTCCAGGTTCGATGCTTGATCACTGCTGTCTGATTCTAAATCTTGTAGAAGTGTCTCTGCTTCTGTAACTGACATTACTATTTTCTTACCTTTACCCAAGAATATTTCTTATCCTCGAGGGATTTTCCAGTGATATCTTATTTCTTCCTGCTGCAGAACTCTCATCAGGCTCCCAAAATCTTTTCATTTCTTTATTGTGTTTGGTGATAAGTCTTGGAATATTTGTATTTCTTCTTCTACTTTCAGCATTTCCTTCCTATTCTGTAGAAGATTGGTGTCCTTTGTTTTTTTGTGTGAAAAGTTACCAACATATCTCTTGGTACTTTTTGCCAAGTTGCGTATTCAGAATTAATCCTAAAGATTTGTTCAGTTTCTGGGAAGTCACCTTGGACTTTAAAATAGTTCTGAATTAGCTTTTGGAATTTGTTCTCTAAGTCCTGGTCCCCAAACATTTCTGAAATTCTGTGAAATCTTAAATTTTTGCTCCTGAGTTTAATTTCTAAAGTCTCTAGTCTGTGGTCTGCATCTGTCAGGGAACTTGTCTGCTGCTGTTGTGATGCCAATGTGTTTGCACCATCTATGCACGTTGGCCCTGTAAGCAGATTTGTCATGTACAGCTTCCCATCTCATTTTGATGCATATATAAATCCAGCCTTAAGTGCTCCTGATAGTCTTGGGCATTAATGCTATTGAAAGAGTAGTTCATTCAGAGATAACAGGCACTTGCATGCTGGTGTCTTATTACAAATAACGGTAATTCTGTTATATGTCATCACTTAATAGAAGTTCTTATAGGAAAAGTATAACACTAGCATGGCTGGCTGCTAACTTGGTGGCAGTTTGTAAAGTGTGACTGTGCAGTTTTATGCTTATTTGGATGAATAGTGTCTAACATAAGTGGAATTAAAAAGGAGACTTCACACATTTCTGTAGTCTAGTTCTTGAGGGGTCAAGTAAGAAAAAAATAGAGTGTAAAGGAACATAATTAAACAAAGGCAGATTGATTGAATATTAGTGCTTTTACTGAGTAAATGAGGATAAATTCTGTTAATGATGTGACTTTTCCCTGTCTTAATGTGATAATAAAGCACTCTCATTCTGGAGAAGCCTGTCACCATCTCTGCTACAGCAATGACTTCTTAGTTCCTAACGCACAGACAATGACTACAAAGGAAGGAAAAGAAAGCATGGCTCAAATGCTTCTCCTGCACAAGTGTTATAAGGGCAAAAGCAGTACTCTCACCAGCCTGAGTCACTGTGGAGTCAATGATTCATCAACAGTATTGGCATAGTCTGAGGTTAGATTTTGTTCTAGGTGAATATTTGTTGTAAACCAACAAGATTTGCCTCACAAGCCCTGCTGTCTATGGTCTAGCCTTTAGAGGTGAGGTGAATGGCGACCAGAGACAGGCCTTTTCCAGTAGTGGTATCTGGCTTATGGAATGCTCTTCCTCTGAAGCTAGCCAGGCTACCTGTGTAACTGTCTTTTGAGGCATCTAGCTAAAATGTTTCTGTTCGCCCAGGCTTTTAATTAAGGCTTTTAATTCATTTGATCTTTTAATACTATTTTAGTCTCAAAACTGTCACCTTAAGTTGTCAGTGGTCTGTTGGCATGGTCTATGTCAGGGGTCCCCAGACACCTTTGAGAAGTTTGAGAAAGGGTGAGAGCCACCCCAAAACAGCTGCCACAGTAGCCAAATCCAAAATGTCTCTCTTTGCACCCATATTGAACACATAAAGCTGCCATATTCAGAGTCCAGCTATTGGTCTGTCTAGGTTAATATTATCTATATATTGTTTGGAAGCATGGTCCAGCCACTGGAAGGAAGCAGATCTGTAGAAGGAGGGGCGAGCATTTATTCCTGACCACTTTTATTCTCCTCTTGCAAAAGCCCAACTCCCTGGACTCAGCCTAGAACAGAGTTCCCTCCCTGCTTTGCTTTTCAGAAGCAGCTCATTGCAAGTCAGTAAGGCAGGGTTGGCAACTTTCAGGTGGGTCCCCCCCAACTTTTTTGATATGGTAACTCATTATTGTTGCAAAAGGGCAGGGCAAGGCAATAAGGTGAGAAACTGGAAAGGAAGGAGAGGAGAGAAAGAGAAGGGAGCAAAGGGCAGGAGCCACCATTAGGGATGGCTAGCCTGCAACCCATTTTCAGAGGCTTTGAAACCCACTTCGGGATCTCCCACAGGTTGGGAAACACTGGACTAGAGAGATTAGTTCTGTTAGAGAAAATAGCAGCTTCAGAGGGTGTACTCCATGGCATTATACCTCATTGAGATCTCTCCTTCCCAAACCTTATCCTTCCTGGGCTGCACATTCAAATCTCTAGGTATTTCCCAACCCAGGGCGGGCAACCCTGTGGTCAGCCTGTATGGGAAATGGAACCCCACACTGTCTAAGGAAAGCCTGGGTGCTTACCAGTCCTCCTGATCCTCTAGTGGCAGGAGCACTATTGCAGATATGGAAAACCCTTTCATTTAAATGAGGGCAGCCAATAATAAGCCTTGCCTTACAATGGTCCTACCCACTTTTTGAAAATCTTGGCAGGCACCAGAAGTAATGGTCAGTCCCATAATCCCATGAGCACCACATTGGGAAATCCTGATCTATGTTTTTATGCCAGGCTGAGTTTTTAATGCTGGGTTTTAATTTCTATATTTTAATGTTTTGCTTTTATTTGTTTTATTTATTATTTATTTTGTTTTATGCATATATTTTCTACCTCTGAACTATTTTTATTCTTCTTTTGTGATGCTGCATCTTTGTATACAACTTAAGTTAGTTGTATGGATTTTTTCTTTCTGTAACACTAACCATACCCGTGGGGTTGTTGTCATCCATTTATAAGGGTATGAAAACCCTGGCACATTTCTCAAATGAAGACTGAATTTCATTTGAAGTGTTGTGTCTCTTGAAATATGGGAACTGAGGAATTTGGAAGAGAGGATGTGGAATTAAAAATTGATGTACTATATTCCAGTGCACTGAGCATATTGAGGCCTATAGAAAAGCAACTTGAAAACTTGGGTGAAACAAGCAATGACTAGTAGAAGGTTGCCTCTGGGCAAGACTAGCTTCTGCTTCAGTGATTAGCTGGATTCTTCTCAACTTTTTGCAGTGCTGAAATAAATTTTATTTATACCCACAGCATGGCCTTTATAAAAATAACATGAACTTTCTGTTGTTATCTCTTACTTCATAAGACCTACTTGACCATTGTACAAAGCAGACATACCTTATGTGATATCTAGCAAAGGGACACCAAACAATTAAATTCTGGCTGTGTCATTACCGTCATATATGAGCTGTGGGCAAACCATCTGTTGATACTCTCCTTAACTTCCTTCATTAACCAGTTATTGGAGTAATACATGCTTTGGCCCAAGTATAGTAATTTTTGTTAATTTAAGATACAGCATTAGAATGTAATTATTAAGCAGCCACAACTCAAAGCATTTTGCAAATATCTAATGAGATATTAAAAAAAAATAGTGTTTGTCCCTGAGTATTCTGAGCTCAGAGTACAGTAACTCTCTGGAAAATGTCATGCAAAAATCAGATATAGTTTCTAAAAAGAAGAAAAGAGAATGTATAGTACGAAAAGAGATTGATGCCTTTTCCTCTCTCTGCATAACTTCCTCTGCTCATGTATCTAACACCTTCAACTTTCCACATACGATTTAACAGACAGAGATTAAAGAATGGTCCATGGGCTCTTTAGAGGGTTGAGAATTGACACCATTGACTTCTATGAGAATAATGCACAAGGCTTTATTCAGAAAGACTATTTATATGTCACTCCTTCAGCATCCTGCTCAAGGCAGCTTACACCTAGTCAATAATAGCTTGGTTGCCAAATTTTGGACCAATTACTCTTGCTCATCAGGACTTTCAGCTGCAAAACTTTTCACACTAAGGTACTAGGAGTCCAGTCTGGCTGCTTCAGCACTGCTTCTTTCTTGCAGGTCATATATTCCTGTGGTCCAAGTGGATTCATTGTCTTGTTCCACATCCTCTTTTGTGCCTTTGGTAAATGCTTCATTCCTGCTCCCTTTAAAAAAAAATCTCTCATTGCTTGGAGACCTACCTGCTATCTGTCTGGTACCTCTCTCAGTCTCCGCTTTTCTTGGTTCCATACTACTCACCAGCCTTGTCACCCTTTATGTTTCCCTTCTCCTTGCTTATTTTGACCTGACCCTGAATCCACAATGGTGTGACAAGATGCTTCCACTTGATCCTCTTACTTCATAAATACCATACATGCATATCTTTCTATCTTCTTCTTCTGCCTTTCCTCCCATCAGGCCATCCCTAAAGAGATAAAGCCTCTTCAGAGGCCTTCTGCATTTATCCAAGTATGACTTCCCCTCAGACACTAATAAAATTTTGCCATCCAGGACTATGTATATATATATGTATGCATTTAAAGCCTTTATAGTGCCACTGTGAAACTCCCTTGTCTAAGAGTTGCCAACTCTGGGTTGGTAAATTCCTGGAGATTTGGGGATAGAACCTGGAAAGGTGAGGCTCAAGAAGGGGATGGTACGAGAGAGTCCAGGCTTAAAAGCAACAATTTTCTCCAGGGGAACTGATCTCTGTAGCTGGAAACCAGTTGTAATCACTAGGCCAAGCCTTTTTTTCTGGGAAAAGAGGTGATGGAATTCAGTGGCATAGTGTGGGTTGCTAACACCTGGGGCAACTCACAGCAGGAGGTGGCACCCCGGCATCACACGTGCACAGCATGCACGTGCACTCCTGGAACTGCACAATGACATTACTTCTGGGAAGTGATGTCATTGCGCAGGGTGTGGCTGCTTCCCTGGCAGCACTCCTGTGATTCAGGCATGCTCGCCTCCCTGCCCCTTACCTGGCAACCCTCTGGCGCAGCCACCCGTGCTGCTGCTGCTGCCAGTTCAGTTCACTCCTTGGCCAGCAGCCACTGCAGGAGGGCCAGCTTGGTGCCCAGCGAGCCAGCCACCCCCTCGGTGTAGCAGGTGGTGCAGGCGGCCTCCCATGGACACAGAGCAGATTTTCCTCATAGGGTTACCAGCCTCCATGTAGTGGCTGGAGATCTTTTGGAATTACCACTTATCTCCAGGCCATAGAGATCTGTTCCCCTGGAGAAAGCTGCTTTGGAGGGTGGACTCCATGACATTATACCCTGCTATGGTCCCTCCCTTCCCAAAATCCTGCCTCTCCATGCTCCACCCCTCAAATCTCCAGGAATTTCCCAACCTGGAGCTGGCAAGCTTAACTCTATGGCATTATACCTCGCTGAAGTCCCTCTTCTCCCTAAACCCCACCCTTGCCCACAGGGCAAGCGGGAAGGAAGGCAGGCAAGCTGTGGATAGAACAACACCTCTAGGCAAGACCCACGAGGAGTGCAGGGAACAAAGAAGGGATGGGTGGATTCACTGGCTGGCTGGCTGGCTGGGGACAGTGACCACAATGTCAGTTACGCTCTGGCTCGAGCAAGCCCATGAGCTTGGGTTGCCTGGGTGCAGGGCTGGAGCAGAGGATTGCTGTGAAGGGGAAGCATTAGTGCCTGGTCTCTGCTCCTGGGACAGGAAATCTCTTGTGCCAACTGGCTACACCTGCTGCTTTGCCACTCGGCGCACCCTCGGAGGCTGGGAGACTCTTTTCTGCCTCCTGTTGGGAGGAAGCACTCGAGGAAGTAGCGGTAGAGGCAGCCCCTCCCCAGCAAGCTGGGGCACGGGTCCCACTCCTGAGGCTCAGCGTACTGCGAAAGAGCCAGGCATCTTGGGCTGCATGCGGGGAGGAAATGGGATCAGGGGGTGGGGCCACCAGACATGTGATTACTTTCAAGAAGTCTCGGAATGCCGTTCCACCACATTCCGTCAGAAAAAAAAGCCCTGACTAGGCCGCATGCAAAGGTTGGGAACTCTAGACCAAGGGCTGCTTCATCTACACCCATGCATTTTCTTATTATGCAGCCTCTACAATAAAAGTCCAGGAGAACTGTTAAGTCTGAGCTTTATTGCACCATTTTCCTGCCTCACTATAGCCTAGAGACCCACCTATCCATTATGGCCTCCACCTGTCTCTGGGCCTGCTTCTTTCTTGCTGCCTCTCCTTCCCATCCTCCCACTCTAGCTTTTTATTCTCTTTCCTCCTGCCACACCCAGTCCCTGGCTTTCTTGGCCTATATACACGAGTAAGCCTTTATTCCCAAAGAGGTCCCTACTCCTGAGGTAGCCTTTACTCCTGAGGAGGCTAATATTGGCAGTTGTTGGCCCTGCCTTTGTTTTATGTGGCCCTGGGGCCCGCCCACCTTTCCTTCCTTCTGGTGACTAAAGTGCCCCCTCTTTGGGGGCTGTTCCTGGGTTACCCCACTGCATACCACAAGATAGGATACCATAGCATAGGGCTGCCAACCTCTAAGTGGGCCTGGAGATCTCCTGGAATTACAACGAATCTGCAGGCCTCAAAAATCTCTTCACTTGGAAAAAATGGCAGCTTTGGAGGGGGGGAGGGGGGAACTCTATGGCATCACATCACATCCCCCCTCAAATTACACCCTTCCCAAGCTGCAGTTGGCAAATATACCGTTGAGTGTGACAGCCACCTCTTTAGTGACCTGCTCAGGTGAGTCACAACAGAAAAAATGAAATCACAAAACATAAAGTCATTAAAACTGACAATAATTTAAACTGGTAAATAAAATGTAGAAGCTGTGGAACTCATTGATCTGTTTAGAACTAAGTGGAAAGAGCCCATCTTACTGATAGGTGATTCACTGGTGGTAAACTATAGAACAAGTAGTAGGATCAGAGAAAGACATGCTTTATTGGAAATTTTTTGAAAAGAAGTATGATTTAAATTCGCAATTCATGCATACTTTGCTAATATATCACTGAACCTAGTCAGACTTACACGGAGGTAAATATGTATACAATCAGGATGTAAATAAAACAGATCTTAAATGGCTTCAGTAAAAAGCAGTAAGCAGTTTTAAGCAGTGATATACAACTTGGGTTCTGAAGATCTATTTTCGTGTTGTGATCTTGTCACAAAGAGCAGCTAATTATGATTATTGATTTAAAAGACATGTATAAGCCAGCTGTGAACATATAAGAGGAAGCATTCCCCGTATCTATATTTGATTTCTGAGTTCAAGCACATGCTGACAAAAATCTTTTGTTAACAGGAGTATCACATGGACCCATGCTTGTATATAATGACCTATCGGGAAATATTCACATTGCTGGAGTGGGTTTAAGTGGAAATGACAGATAGTTCACCCTCAAATTTCAACTTCCTGTATTTTCAGATTTAATTCTGAGATTTTTGGTAGCATTCATTTTGATATGGTAGTGGTTCAAATTACCTTCAAAAGAAAACAAAACAAGGGCACTTAGGTATACAGAAAAAAATTATGCTTTGGATCTCTTAAGATGAAAAATTTCAGTGCTATGCCTGATGGACTCATAATATTAATAGAATGTTTACAAATGGGGAACCCACAAGGACTAGCACCATAAAATTAGTTTGGAAACCCACTTAAAGCTCTTGCTTTGCACGCCAGAAGCAAACTGTTAAATGTTCCTGGAGGCAAATATCTAATACCTTTACCTTAAGGATTCAGATGTTGCTGGTACAGTCCCTTTGCAAGAGAATTTGTTACAATTTAGGGTTGTCTTTCTCCATGATATTTTCATAATGTGTTGTTGTTGTTTTGGTTGCTTTAAATTGTTTTAGAATGTGATTTTATTATGTCTTTTTTACCTTGTTAGCCTCTTTGGTGGCACTTATGAGGGCTGAAAGGCAGGATATATATATATAGATAGATAGATAGATAGATAGATAGATAGATAGATAGATAGATAGATAGACAGACAGACAGACAGACAGACAGACAGACAGACAGACAGACAGACAGACAGACAGACAGACAGACAGACAGACAGACAATACTTAGGATAGGTAGGACTGTGGCTTTCCTCCTGCTCCATTCAGATTTCAGCTAGATTTATGCTCCAGATTTAAGCTAGCACTTGCCCTGTAGAATTGCTATAGGTGTCACAGAACCTGGCAGCCTTTCATTTGTCATATTGAAGAAAATCTTCCTGCTTCATCTTCTAAGCCCCTTCAGGGTGACAACAGAGAATAGTTTTTCCATCAAAACAGTGATGAAGCTGTCCTATGATCAGTGTGCCTAGCTGACTCTTCCTAGACTCCAGCATCTACACACCCCTAATTGTATGGTCCCACATTCTCAAAAGAAGCTGGTCATGCTGAATCTTCTTTTGGGGCAAGTCCTGTTGCTCCTCCCTTTACAACATGAGAAAAACATGGCTTTCTTTCTGTACACCTATCAGTGAAAACTCTGATTCATCTTCTGGCCATTTACTGGAACTCAAAGTTGGGTGAACTAATAATCACCAATACGGTAAATAGAGCTCTAAGGTATATTACAGCCTCCTTTTTAGAAAAAACTAGTATGCATGGGGGATTTAGTCTTTCTGAACTAGAAACCACATAATAATAGAGATGTGAGAAATCTCTGTAGCTTTCTTGAGGATGCTATTATCCTTTCTTACTTCATATTTTGTGTGCTTCCTACTTCTCTGGGTAGTGAGAAGTTCTAGAAGCAGCACTATCTGGGTTGCTTCCTTTTTAAAAAAATTTTTTTTATAAATTTTTATTTTTAATTACTAACATCAAAAACTACAAAAGGGAAAAAGGGAACAGGGGGAAAGGAAAGAAAACATATAAAACACACACACTACATCTACAAGTATTGCATTCCCTTCATAATACAATTATTTAAAGTTAAACTTTCTAATATGCTATTAGATTGGTAGATCTTATAAAATACGAACTACAGTCAGGATCAGGTCTTCTTCCCCCCCCCCTGCATCTCGGTCGCAGCTCTCTCTGAACAGCTACAGTGGCTGCGCTCACTCCCTCCTCCCCATTCCCCCCTTCAGATTCTGAATCCTCTCCTTGATGAAACTCTTGATGATTAAACATAAAGTCCCTCAGCTGTACTTCTGATGTTATCTTGTAGGCTTGGTCTTTATAACTGAACCAGATACCTTCCGGAAATAACCATTTGTATTTTATTTCACGCTTCCTCAGAATAGCTGCAAACCTTTTATATTTGAATCTTCTTTTCCGAGCTAAAAATGGAACGTCCTTCAATATCTTAACCTTGTTACCCAGAAAGTGCAAGTCCACATTGTACGAATTATATAAGATGGTGTCCCGAGTCTTCTTAGATGAAAAATCGATAATAATCTCACGAGGCAGCTGACACTTCGTTGCATATTTTGAAGATGTCCGGCGGACTTCCAGAATATCGTTTTTTAACTCTTCTTTAGTTGCCTTTGCGAATGACGCCAAAAGTTCCGACACCAAATCCTTTAACTTTTCACTTTCCTCCTCCTTCACATTCTGAAGACGCAATACCGTCTGAGCACGATCCACTTGTAACCCTATCAATTGATTCTCCAAAAGCTTTACTTCTTTGTTTGTTGCTTTCATGAGTACTTCATTTTCCCGAGCAGTCTGCTCTGCCCCAGATGCTATGTCTTTAAATGGTTTTCACTTCGTTCTCAACTGAGCCAACCCTTTGACCGATTTCATTTAGCTTATCAACAAAGGGCTTCATAGCTTCAGCGACCGACCATTTAACCACCTCTTCAAGAGACTCTCCTTTCCCCTGCAAAGCAGCCGAAACAGATTTGCCCACAGCAGGGCTCTGCTTTTTCGTCGCCATCTTAGGGGGGGGGGGAGTCCGCCAACTAAGTTCCAAAACTCAATGAAGGGGAAGATATCCGAACCTTCTTAGCTTCAACTCCCACCAATCCTTCTCATACGCTTGGGATGACAGAAGGGATCCGCTACTTACAGGTTTTCACTTTAAATCTGCTTGTTGCCATTCTCCATGGCCTGGCAGCACGCAATGTGCTGTGCAAGTCTGCTGGCCTCCGTAGGAGCAAACGGGCAGTTTACCCCCTGCATCGACTTCAGGCGGCTCTTCCCGCAGCGCTCCGGACCCTGACCCCCTCACTGGGAGTCCTGGGGGTTAACCCTTGCAGGTCAACCACCCGGTCAGGTTGCTTGGGCACTTCCTCCCGGACCTGCGGAGAGGAGCGTCCGACATGGCCGGGAAAACAAAACCGAATCACTATCTGGGTTGCTTCCTTTTGGAGATGGGAGCAAGGGAGACATGGCATTTTTGGACTATATTGGTGGAGGCAAAAATGCACTCCTACAGGGTCGCAGATCCACCATGTCCTCCAGAAAGCATTGATGAAAAATACTATGCACTCAAGGTGCTTGATACAATTCTGCTTGCTCTTCTTTGTTTATTTCAACACAGGCGTGCACACACCTGCTCCCTCCCCTTGTCTGAGGGGGATCTGCTCCTCCAAGCTCCGATGGACCATTCATGGAGCTATTATTGAACCATTCCTTAACAATTGGCACTGACTGAGAAAATGTTTACAGAGGAATAGTCAGCTAGCATCTGATGTATTATGTTTGAAAATTTAGCTATAGCACTGAAAACAAACGTTGGGGCTAAATCCTAATTTGCTGTGGTGCAAACTAAAGTCTTGCTGTTCTCCATTCATCATGTCTCTGAATCCTGAACTGCAGGCTGTATTAGATCACTTTCCATGGCTTATTTATAAATTTCCATTGTGCTAGGAAATCTATACTTCAACATTTCCATTGTCTGTGATTTAACCGCTAGATCTGTGCAACTTGCATTATAGACTTGTGTAAGAGTAAATGAAAGAAATAAAGAAGGAACATAGTACCCTGCAGACTCCATCAAACCCAATGGATTTCTTTATAACTCATTAACCAATGGCCCCTGCTCTATCCCTGAACCTTCTCTCTCCATCCAATCACATCTGCAGTTGCTTTCTGATATTTCATCTAGATTTCTTAACACTGCCCCAACCTCATTGTCTGAGACTTTAAACATCTCATCTTTCCTCCCAAACTTTCATTTCTTTATAGGCCCTTTATTGCCATCTGCATGCAGAAAAACTTGACATTATTTCTGACCTCTCACCTTTGAATCTTCTTTTTGGGCAAGTCCTGTTGCTTCTCCCTTTACAACATTACAAAAACATGGCTTTCCTTCTGTACACCCATCAGTGAAAACTCTGATTCATCTTTTGACCATCTCTTAGCTTGTCTAGTACAAAAGAACGCACCCTTTTCTGGTCTTCTGTTGTGGTATATTGGACCTCTTTAACTCTAAGCACTCTGCCATCAAAGTAACTTACCTGTTTCTGACGCGCTCTTTGAATCCCTACATACTCTGCTTACAAAACAAAGACAGATGTATCCTTCTTTACCCCACCTCCTATTGAAAAGAAGCCTAAGTACGTTAAGCTAGAGTGAATGCATAATCTTCTATTTTTATT
This sequence comes from Eublepharis macularius, assembly GCF_028583425.1. Classification (NCBI taxonomy): domain Eukaryota; kingdom Metazoa; phylum Chordata; class Lepidosauria; order Squamata; family Eublepharidae; genus Eublepharis; species Eublepharis macularius. The sequence goes on along the minus strand of NC_072793.1, from coordinate 90,032,325 downwards.
CCCACATCCACATCTTTATCTATTTTATTTCAAACATAGTTTCTATAACTCAGAGTAGCTTATAAAAACAAAGGCTGGTTCCACCTTAAGAAAAATAAAAACATGTTGCTTCAACAAATGGAAACTATGCAAAGAAAAGTTCTTTGTTGTTTAGCCAATGCCATACACATGCTCTGACAATCATGTCACATACACTTAGCATGATAAATCTTACATCCATCTCTCCTCCTTCTACATTTGCATAGGCTGTTTAAAATGCACTCTTGCCTCAGTCTAAAGATATTTTTAACTCTTACATCTATCTCCCCTCCTCCCCTTCTTGGTAATCTATTCCTTTAGGGAAGGGCGGGCCAAAGTGGTCAGCTGCTTGGCTCCTACATTCTAGAAAACTCTGAAGAATTCTCCAGCAAAATCTCTGGGGCAAAGTGGAGTTTTCCCCAAAGAATAAGGGCTTCTGAGAGACTTTGCCACATAAGGGCCTGTTGGAGACTCAGAGCAGGCACCAGTTGACAGGGAAATCTTTGCCTCCCAACAGATGGTCAGGCTTTTCATTTCAACAGGCAGAAGAGTGAGCTCAGAATTCTGCCAGCATTCCACACTACAGGGCCAGCTTAGGGCAAGAGGGATCTAATGTCCATGCCCTTCATAGCTGCTGAGCTAAATGATGAACTGTTGACAGCAGAGCCATCAAGTGCTCATCCTCAAAATGTAAGATCCTGGACTCCGGCTCCCCACCAGCATTTTGTTTTTCTTTGGTAGCATTAATGTCCTGTTTGCTTGTTTCTCAAAATCCATTTTGGCACAAGTACAAACCACCACTTGGTGGCAAGCAGTTGTCTGGAGTCAAGATGCCAGGATTTGTGCTGACAGTTTCTTCCACACATTCAGAGTCAAGCTGTCACAGCTGGCCATTAGAGACTTAAAAAGACACACATACACAATTGTGCGAGCCAACTTGCAGTGACTGGATATGAGGATCTACTTGATAAGACAGTAACTTCTGCCTCTCTTTAATTTAGTGTAAACATACAAATCCCTTCCAGTTCCCTGTTCAATTGTACCAAGGCTCCTTTGGGTAAAGTCAGTCAGTAGCGTTCTGTCTTTCTCTCTGTGCATGTACACACATGCTTAGTGCACATACTTATGTTGCTATGTTCTTTCTTTCATGAATGTAAAGCCTTTTAGCTTGAAAAATCAGCTGCTCAGCCTTTACTCATTTTAATTGCATTAATGACTATTTCTTACATTTTTTTCTGCCAACCCCACCCTCTGCCTGCCAGTTGCCAGGGGTCCACCCTATCCCCTATCAATACAAGTCCAACACTCTAACCACTATACTATGCTGCCTGTAAAGTGATTGCATTTTTTACATTGAAGCTTGAGGGCATCATCTTTTTAAAAAATTTCTGTACAGTTCCTGCTTTGTTTTAACAAATAATAAAGATATCCCTATAATAAACAGGAAAAAACATCAAAGTGTAATTTCTAGCAGCATAGAAGTTTGCACCAAATTACAGCTACTGTATATCAGGATCTACCTGATAGCTAGCAAAACACACCAACTTCTTTTTTGCACTACAATCTTTCGTATTCAAGTATTCTGTCCTTTAGTTGATTCCAGCCTCTCCTAGAACACAGAAAAGTCATTGCTTATTTACATGTATCATTTTTATTGATAGATTGAAAATATTTTAAAGCCACCTTTCCACCCAATGTAGGGTCACCAACAGGCCATTTCCACACACGTTGAATAATGCACTTTCAATGCACTTTAGCAATCTTTTGGAAGTGGATTTTTTGTTCCACACATGGAAAAGCAGTTCCAAATGTTCACTAAAGAGTATTGAAAGTGGATTATCCAATATGTGTGGAAGCAGCCACAGAGAACAATAAAAACATTAAAACTTTCTTTTCTATTAGAGTTCATTTGACTCAGTGGTTCGAACAGCCGCTAAAACATTACAATGATAAAAACAGACAAATATACAAAAGAATTATTAAAACAGAGCACAAATAAACATATGATGAATCAGTGAGACTCACTGAGGGAATGCCTGATGAAACAAAAAAGTATCATCCACTGGCAGAAAACAATGATAGAAATCGACCATTTCTGTGGTCTGCAGTAGAACAGCAGTATTTGAATCCAGTGGCACCTAAGAGACCAAGAAAATTTTCAGAGTGTAAGCTTTCGAGAGTCAGAGCTCCCTTATTCAGACACTAGAAATGGACACAAGCTGCGAAAGGGGCTATCTCCAGATGATACCAAAGCAATAGGGAGAGAAAAACCTCCACTGAAGACTCAACAACAGTACAGCTCAATAAATCATTTACAACTCTATAAAGTGCAAGTGCTGTAAGTGCATATTACAAAAATCATGCAAATTGCAATGCATGCCCAACTAATGTTGGGAAACATTAGTTATTGTACGAAATACATTGCAATTTGCACAATTTTTGTAATATGCACTTATGGCACTTACACTTTATAGAGTTGTAAATGATGTATTGAGTTGTACCAGAAATGGACAGGCAAATCTCCCTGGGGAGAGAATTCCATAATTTTGGTGCCATGACCGAGAAGGCTTTTCCCAGGTTGCCACTCATTTAGCCTCAGATGATGGGGCAGCTGAAGCAGGGCCTCCAAAGATTACTGTAGTGGTCAAAATGGCTTTAGTCTGATGCTGAAGTTTAGCAGGGTTTTAAAGTTAGACAGTCCCATAGACATCAGCTAGCTGAACTTCCATTGCTGATCTACGCTTGTGGCAGAAGAGGTGGTAGAACGTGGATCTGAAAAGTAATCAGGAACTAATAGAATGTCTGTAGAGAAAGTGTAATATGGGTAGTCTATCTGGCTCCCAGTAATGATACCACCACCACCACACTATCTGAACTCAATTCCGTTGCCAATCTAGATCTCAGTTTTTAGTAACTTTAGGGCCATGCCTGCATGATAAAAAAATTGTTGTTTATACTGAATACAAACCTGTATATGAATTTCAGTGGATGTATTATAGGTGAGTTTTAATATCTGTCAGAGGCTGACTCACAAGAGCACAGGAGAATGCAGCATAAGGAAGCCCAGCAAGAAAAGGAAAGTTGAAAACTTTGCTTCCACTTTTGCTTCTCTTGCTCCTGCAACACAGAGGGTGATTTCTGCTGATTCTCCCTCGTGCTGAAGCCCCCTTTCCATGCAATGCTGAAGGTCCCTGTAACACCAGGAGCAGCTTTTCGGAAGGCACAAGGGCTGCATGGAGAAAAGAAGAGGGAGAAAGAGATTCCATGAACTCCTTCCATGCATGGTTCATATAGGGTTCCCTCCCTCAATTAATTTTACAATTAATCACTCTTTCCCCTCCTCCTAAAACAGCAAGATGGACAATATCCATATACACGAGTCAGTTGTCAAAACAGTTTAATTTTGTTACACGGTTTTTATCAATAATAATTACTGTTCCATTTGCCTATTCAGTATTCAAATAAAAAGAGGAAAACAAAGATTTCTGAACAATCAGGCCCATTTTTATGAATGGGAGCTGTGCAAGAAACTATAGATGTTCCCTTGCTCATGTCTCCCATTCATGTCAGTGGTATTTATATTTTATGTGCAAGAGGTTCCTGATAGAGAGTGCCTGAAGGAAATTATCTTGAACATGTTGATTCAACAGTTATCACAAATATGTTAAGACTTTCTCTAATTGTACTGAAATTTCATTAATGTGGTTGAGTTTAGTGAAGATGAGTCTGCAGATGATTCTAAATAAAACATTGATACATTCTGACTTTTAAAGAAGAAGCTTATAAACTGTGACCAGCTGTTCCACAAGGCATTATTTTTATGGTCCGTTAGTGCAAAACACCGAGGGAAACATTTTCTGAAGGTTTTATCACTTTAACATGTAAAATACAGTTTCTCCTCTTGAAGAAATGTGTGAGGGTTATGGAACTACTCTGTGATTTGTGCATAGTTGGGCACTGAGAAATGTTCTGCATTTAAACATTTTGTTTTCTTTAGCTTTTGTGAACTAAATTGTAGCTCAGCTTCTTTCCCTCAGTCATTATTATTTTCAGATAGTGTCAAGGATGATTGTATCCATAAGCTGCCATGACGAGGAAAGGCAAGAGTAAAACACTCCAAACTGGGGAGAGGATCCTTGCTTTGTACTCGCCACCACCAGTCTCTCAACTTGAGACCAAGAGACAAAACTCAAGCCCTACCAGGTCTTAAACAACAAGAAGTCAGCCTTGCAAAGTAGACCAGTTTGCAAACTGAGTTTCCCAAAACAATTACTTCAGCAGCTATGGTAAATAGGCCAAAGTACTGGATTCAATAACATATAACAACAACAACAATATTCAAGGACAACTTAATGCCAGCTCAGGACAACTTAATGCCCGCTCAGAGCGGTTCACAAAGTACGTTATTATTATCCCCACGACAATCACCCTGTGAGGTGGGTGGGGCTCAGAGAGCTCCTAGAAGCTGTGACTAACCCAAGGTCACCCAGCTGGCTTCAAGCAGAGGAGCCACTATACCAAACTGGCTCAGGCTGATGCTCCCAACACCATAGAAATATACTCATAGAGTTTATTAAGAAGAGTGCAAAGATTACAAACGTATGCAAACAAGAAAGGAAAATAACAAAGCTAAATAACTTTCCTAAAGTATTAGATAGGATTTGGTCCTCTGACATAGATGTTACCTTGTAAGGCTAAAAGCACAAAATCCAGATAGAGCTTTGAAATCCAAAAGCAATGGTCCTGGTAACCAGATCTAAAGAGCATGCAGCACAGGTATCTACCAGCAAGTACACAGAATGAAGGTTGGGTTATAATGAAAACCCTAACTGGTCTGAACTTAATTAACCAATCAGGAACCTTGCACATTCTCCCACTCAAGACTCTGCTCTAAATGATGCAGTGTAGGTGCAATAACCCCCTTCTGGCTTGGCTGTGAAGCTATAATGTCATGTATCTGGATTCCTAATCGGGTTAAGAGAAGCATTAAGTGTTTTGAGCAATTGGAGCGAGAGATAACTGCTAGTAGAACACTCTTGAAAAAGCAAGTATGAAACAGGAGAAGTGCTGGCTTCCTGTTGAGTGGTTCTGGACAGCTGTGAATTCCCCTTCATGTTGAGACTTGTGAGTTTTGGAGGGTTCTCCCGCCCGGGAGACGGTATTGGTTTTGATTGCTTCTGCATGTGGGAGTTCACCTGGAAAAGAAACCCTAAGAGGACATTGTTATAAGAATTTATATTAACTCCAAGTCTCTGTTGAGAACAAAAAGAAGAATTGTGCAATTTATTGTCAAAGATTTTCTAATGTGACTGTATTATCATTTGGATTCTTGGATGTGAACATGATGTAACTGTGTTTTGTGATTGCATAAGTTAACTTGCTGTCGTTTGCACTGTGCACTTTAGACTTCAAGATTGTGACCACAGTGTGGTATTATTGATAATAAAACGATTCTAATAATTGGGCACGGTGCATTTTAAAGGTATTATTGTATCTGCGGCTTCTTTTCGTTGATCGGTAGCTATCCTGCGGCGCTCATTTGTCTAATCAGGCAGTGCATCTAGCAGCATCTTGTTTTCCTTAACAGTAAGTCTGTTTGCACTCATGCAACCAGTTGGATCCAAAGGGGAGTGACTGAGCCCTCATTAACTCTCATGGTGGGAAGGGGATATGCAGGGCACGCAGGAGTGCATTTTTCCTTCAGAGCTTCCTGGGGAAAGGCACTGGCATTGAGTCGGCTCATAGGGATAAAACCACAAAAGATTTGCTCTGTTCTGGAGAGAATAGATAGCATGGTGCTGCCAACGCCAGAATCACCACCGCCATCCCTTTCTGTGCATTTTTACACACAATGCAAGGAAAGGCCAGCACCAGCTACACGAGCATGCACATGTGGGTTTGAAGAGGGAGGAGTCACCTTCTTGCCCAGAAAGCCTTCTGTCTCTTGGGGCTCTTCTGATTAAAACTGTTAACCCAGTGTTAAATGACAGGGAGGTAGCAGGCATGTGCATTGCATACTCACACGCACATGCACACCCAAGTCTTTCCAGATCAGTATTCTGTGTGGAAGGACTGATCTGGTCAGATTTTTTATTTTATCTCACACCAATGACACTTTCATTCAGTTCTGCCCATCATTTCATCGTATTCATTTTCATTCAACTCTGGGGTTAACGGTTTTAGTTGGAAAGGGAGACTGGCAGCCAATAACCTGTCTAGTTTCCCATTTTTTTACTAGTAAAATAAAAAGAGGGCCATCCTCTCTCTACTTTCCTTCCCATCAAGATAAAATCAACATCTAGCCCTCTCTGAGCATTTTTACACACAGGGCAAGGAGAGGCTGGTGGGCTTAAACAGGGAGTCCTGGGATGCTGCAGATTAGGGTGAGGAGGATTTGCCTGCCCTTCATCATGGAATCGAAACTACAAGGTACAGGAAATAACAGCACGACTCAAAGGTAATAATTTATTGGCTTTGTCCCGATCATAAAGAAGCATTTTTTTTTTTGCTGCACTGTGCTGGTTGTCAATGGAACTCTGTCCTGCTTGCACGCTGTGCTGGCATGCTGTGCCAGCACTGCTTTGCTTTCCCCCCATTGTGTGCACCCAGCCACCTGCCTTTTGGGGGTCCGTTGTTCTGTAAGTGTTCATGTGCTTGAGCAGAAACGTATTAGATTGATGGGTTTTGGGATGATGTGGTTTTTTGACACAGATTTTGGTGAAGTGCAAGTAGAGCCTTGTTTCCCCAACTTCCTCCTTGAAAAAAAACAGTGTATGCATGTGTGTGCAGCTGCCCAACACTCAGCTTGATGCTTGCCTTCACCAAGCATTCCTTGGGGTCCATAAACACAGATCCCCATCATTGCATGCTCTCAAATTTGGTGGATTGATTGGTTAAAGGGAGGACTGTGTTCTGTGCAATTTTGGTGTAGTTGCATGCAAAAACAGCCACTCCAGAGCCTTGTTTCCCCATCCACTCCCAAATCTAAGTGGTATTTATTTTTTCTGCACTAGAAAAATTCCCTGTTTCTGCTGTGAGAATTCTGGGGAACACTTCAGTTTCCTCGGTTGGTCTGCTGAGGACACATCAGTGTTGAATGGAGGTTTTTTTTAAAAAAAAGGTATCAGTGTTGCATAAACAAAAAACACCAAAAAAGAATGGACTAAAAAGTATAGGAAGCACAGAGGGAAACTTTAAAATTCAAGTGGAGTACAGGGCTCTCTGCAGCATTTTTGTGTTAGCCATATTGCAGCTTTTTCCCCCCTGGTCAGTTGCAAGGGATTTTGTTTGTTTTTTAAGGCTCCAATATTGCAACACTGCTGTTTTTTATAAAAAATAAATACTTGGAGTGGTTGCTATTTAACCAATGAGGACACAGGGAGATAAAGGGGAGGGAGAAAGACAGGGCCAGGGCCAGGGCCAGGTCTTACATTGAAGAAAGAATTCTGCATTCCAAAAATTCACTGTTTGATTTAACTGGGGGAAAAAATCAAGGTGTGTGCACAGAAAGAAAAGCCACAGAAAAGCCAGGGAAAGATCAATTTTGCTGCTTTCCTCCATGTAGAATGCAAAAAAGTCTGGGAAGCAGTTTGAAAACTGAATTGGGGTATTTTGACTGTGTGTACAGAACTCTGGAGAGATAGCAATGCAGTATGGGGCCAGAACCAATGAAAAAGTCTCATGCAGAAAAGACTGGGGAGTTTACCGCTTGAAGAAATGAAGGCAGTCTGGGAGTAGAATTTTTAGCTATAGTAGCATCTTCTGCCTTGATGTTAGCCTAGGGACCCTAGCTGGTCCCAGGAGGTATTTATTAGGGGATATTTGTGTACGGATCTGTGGGTTTTTTTATTGCATATGAGTATGTATGGATGTGGTTAATGGACAGTCATTTTGATTAGTAACAGTAGAAATAACAACAAATCCCCCCACTCAGCAGTTAATTTGAGGAAGTTTATGAGTTGGATTCAGTATCATGGATCTTTCCCATATTCCCGTTCCCACAGCAGTCCTTTCTGATTTTAGGAGAGTTTATTCCCAGGCTTCCTTGTGGGCAAGATAAGAGGCTGCAGTGGGCAGGGGAAGGGGAACAAAATTGACCTGCTTTTTCCATCAGTGCAGCGCCATTGGGGGGGGGATTTCCCCCACATTCTGCTTCCCTACTGCAACTACCGAACTGGGTTCCGGGACCATGAGAACAAACTTTCTCAGGATCAGAAAGGACTGGTAGAGAAGGGGAATGAGGGAAAGATCTGAAATTCTTGCATCCACAGATCACTGGATCCACAGATCATTGGATCCAATTGCATTCCTTCTATTGTTCGGGCCACTTGCACAAAGAGGATTTTCCAAAGACTGCATAATATTTCTGTGTGATCCAGAAAAACTGTAAACTTCAGGAAAGACTCTAAGAATATAACCTGTGTTGAGATACTGCTTTATTATAGAAGTAGAGTTGTTTAATTAATCAGTTAAAAAGCCAGACAACCACTAATTGACTTCAACCTTTAGTAAGCTGATAGCTTTTCAGACTAGCCAACTTTTTCCTGTCTTTGGATGAATTTGTTTATTTAAAACATCAAGTGTTGTTTTTGGTATTGGTTTAATACCACTTCTCATACTATCTATTCATTGCATTTATATGCTTTTTATGTTCAGTATTGTAACACTAGCAACATAGCCCGTTGTGGGGAAAAAATACAACGGGCTCTAGAAAGGGGAGGGTGGGCAGGCAGGCATTCACTCCTCCTCTGTCACTGATTACAGCTGGTGAAGGACAGGGGGTGGGCATTGTCATCTGCTCCACACCTGATCTGCCTGATCTCGGGCATGTGAAGGGGTAGTGGGCTATCTGCTCCAAGCCTGATACATGCCGAGTAAAGGGGGGGCATTGCCTCCTGTTCTGCACCTATGGCTGGGAGAAGGGGGGAAGGCTGTGTGCATGATCCCAACTGGGTGAAGGGGGATGGGCACTGCCACCTGCTCTGCACCTGATTCTGACAGGTGAAGGTGGGTGGTGAGCTTTACTGCCTGCTCTGCTCCTGATCCCAGCTGGGTGAAGGGGGTGTGGGCATTGCCACCTGCTCTGTTCCTGATTACTGCAGGTTGGAGAGGGGGCAGGCATTGCTGCATGCTTGACTCCTGACTCCAGCAGGGTGAAGACAAGGAGGGCATTGCCACCTGCTCAGTGGCTTACTCCGGTAGGTTGAAGAGGGTGAGCATTGCCACCTTCTCCACTCCTTTTCCCAGCTGGGTGAAGGGAAGAAGGACATTGCCTTCTGTTCTGCACCTGATCCCAGCCAGGTGAAGGTGTGAGGTGGGCATTGCCACCTGCTCCACTCCTGATCCCAAATGGGTGCTGGCAGGGAGTGAGCATTGCCACCTGCTCCATTCCTAATACCAGCTGTGTTAAGTTGGGAGGGAGGCATTCCCAGTCGGGTGAAGGATGGCGGGCATTGTCATCTGATCTGCTCCTGATCCCAGCTGGGTGAAGGGAGTGGGCATTGACACCTTCTCCACTCCTAATACCTGCTGGGTTAAAGCAGTGGGTGGTCAAAGCCACTTGTTCTGCTTTTGATCCTAGCTTGGTGAAAGGGAGGTGTGCATTGCCAAGTGCTCCGCTACTAATACCAGCTGGGTTAAGGCGGGCAGTGGGCATTGCCACCTGCCCCGCACCTAATACCATCTGAGTTAAGGTTTGTGTGGGGGTAGGCATTGCCATCTGTTCCACTCCTAATACCAGCTGGGTTAAGACACGGGGAGGGCATTGCCACCTGCTCTGCTCCTAATACCAGCTGGGTGAAGGTGGGTAGCGGGCATTGCCACCTGCTCTGCCACTAACACCAGCTGGATTAAGGCAGGGGAGGGCATTGCCACCTGCTCTAATACCAGCTGGGTTGAGGTGGGGGGCAGGCATTGCCATCTGCTCCACTCCTAATACCAGCTGAGTTAAGACGGGGGGGGGGGCGGACATTGCCACCTTCTCCACTACTGATACCAGCTGGGTTAAGATGGGGAGAGGGCATTGCCACCTGCTTTGCTCCTAATACCAACTTGGTTGAGGTCGGGGGTGGGCATTGCCACCTGATCCACTCCTAATATCAGCTGTGTTAAGGTAGGGGTGGCATTGCCACCTGATCCGCTCCTAATACCAACTGGTTGAAGGCAGGGGGTGGGCATTGCCACCTGCCTCACTTCTAATATCAGCTTGGTGAAGGTGGGAGGTGGGCATTGCCACCTGCTCCCATCCTGCTCCCGGCCTGAGCTTCCCACCATGGCATGTTTTCTGGAGGGACATGGTGCCTTGCCTAGGCTTCCCTCCATGGCAGCGCCCTCTGGTGGTATAAAGTGAGTTGTCTGAAATAAGCTTACTCAATTATATAGTAAGATGTAGTGTACAAGTGCTGTAATTTTTGAACCTTTCATACCTGAGACCCACCATTAACACCAGCATGCAACATAAAATTCTGTGAATATTTTTCTCACAATTACCTCTTTTTTCCCTCTTCCTATTTCTGTTTTTCTCTCCTCTCACATATTCTCCCTCTCTTTAAAAACAAGGGCAAAAGGGGGGAGGGATGATGGCAGCACCGGTATGACCTTCTGAAGGTTGGGCTGTGATGCACTTTGGGATATTTTTATTTATGGCTGGGGGGTGGATAGTATTTAGAATTAAGGACTTGTTTAGATTATTGCTACTACTGCCACGTTTGCCTTCTCTGTTAATGTTCATGTTCATATATTAAAAGGTACTGTAAAAATAATACATTTTTGAAAAACATGCTGGCTATTTACATGAGTACAAATATGTAATAACATGGCAGAAATGGTAACAAAAGAGAAGTGAATCTTGGAACGAAGGCTGAACTTGCCTGCAGAACAGATTTTGGGTTTAATGTCTTAGATAAAATAGTACGTACCATCTTATTTGTTATGATATGCAACAACATTGCTGGCAGTTTTGTAGAAAAACATACCAATTTGTCATATCAAACTGTGCAACTATTTTCAATAGCAGACAAATATTCAATATGAAATCAACAGTTCCAGAATCTTTATGTGTGAGTGCCAACCATCAGATTCCTTCTCTCTTCTGTCCTTGCCTAAGGAAAGTTTCAGAAGGCGTATTATTAATGTTAATAACTACATTGCTTTGTGTATAGCTATTCTTGTGGCTCAGTATTTTGATACATAAGAACTAGGTGAGAGCAGTCTTATCCATGTGATCCATCTAAGCAGACAGTTTCTTTAAAAAAATATTATTTATTTCATATAACAAGCAACATAGAAAAAATAAAGAAAAAATAATACCTATAAACAACTTAATAAATATAATTTCAACTACTTTCTAAATTATTATGAACATGTTTACAGAGTTTCAAATATAAATTGCCATCCTGCTACAAAATTGTGAGTTTTACCAATATAAACATATCTCTTACTTTTTCTACCCATTCCATGAGTGTTTGTTCGGTAAAATGAAGAAATGTTGCTCCTTTTGTGAAAACTGACTTACTAAACAATCTATCTTGTTCTTCCAGATTCTTCTTGAAGTTCTTTCTTAAATGTAACCAGAACTGCCTAAAAAATGCAGGAAACCCTCGTGACATGCGAAGATTTCAGGTCAGTATCACTTATTCCTTTATGATTAACTGTATTTTGAGGATATGGATTAGAAAGAATTTCAGCCAAAGTAACCAGGTTAAACAGTTGGGGTATGCTAACAACTGAACACATGTAGCTGCCTGAATCAAACCGTTGATCTCTTGAGGTCAGTAGGTCAGTATTGTCTACTTTGACTGGCAGAAGCTCTCCTTAAATAGGGATGTCTCACATCTACTACTTGATCAATTTTATTTGGAGATGCTGGGAATTGAAACTGGCACCTGCGTACCAAGCTGCAGGGCTGGACAAAGGGTTTTTTTGGTGCAACTCTCCCCCTACCTCAATTCAAGACAAAGAAAAGTGAACTTTTTGCATGAATCTGTTTGGTGGCAGCTACACCTTTACGGTGAGCTCCACTGGCTCAAGAAAGCAATGAGTGAATGGAGCCACAAGCTGCAGCTGTTGCCAAACACTCCTACAAGACTGCCCGTCCTTCTGACTTGAGGTGGGGGAGCATTTGGTAGTAGCTGCAGCTTGGGCATCTGTATCAGTGCATCACTCTTTGCTTGCCATTGTTACATGCCATAGTCACATGCAATTTGCAGCCCCTCCTGAATGCTCTACCCTACCTAAGTCAAGAGGATGGAGGAAACTCACTGGGAGCTTACATGTAGTTGTAGGCTGCATGTCAGCTCCGTTTGCCTGAGGAGGTAAACAAAAAATGGAGCTCACCTGCAGGCTGCAGCTACCACCAAACAAACAAAACAGATAATGTTCTAGGCCAATACATTGTATACCTTCAACATTAAACATGTGGAATAGGCATTTTAAGCCACAGGTATCATTTACCTCCTTTATTTTGAATCAGTAGTTAAGAATCTTGGCTTTCTTATGAGTAAAATATGGAATTATGAGAATTAAGAATGTACTTTTTGATTATCACACCAAAAACAAAATCCGTATGACCAACTGAAAGGTATGGCATCTCTGATGATTAAGCAAAAATATGTGCAGAAAACTCACAACAGTTTCAGTACATTTGATGTAAATATTACTTATGGTCAAACTCATTATGTGGAAAATCCATAATTGGATATCCTGATACTTGTTTGTGTCAAAAATAACGTTGCTTGGAAATGCAATGCATGAGAACCTGCCGGAGGGTTAGGGGGCAGCACCCTGGGAGAAAAATTAAAAAGAGAAATAAGACCTCATCTGCTTACAGGAAGTTCTTATAGAATTCTGGTGATTCCTAGAACTACTCTGGAAATATGGTAAGAACTTCCAGCTTTACCATAGAGCATTTTCTAGAGTTATCCTTTGTGACTTCTGAGTAGCTCTAGGAAATGCCAGAACTCTATGATAAGAACTTCCTGTAAGTACACAAGGCCTTATTTTTATTTTTAATTCTTCTCCTACTGCAGGCAACAAAAATCAGGGCTGGGACAGGAAAATCCCCTGCCCGTAGTGGAGACTTAGCAGCCCTCGTCTAATAGCAGCCATTGGGGAGAGCAGTTTGGATTGGAACTGTGGCTGGAGCAAGGAGTGCTGTTTCCCTAAAATAAATCTCCTATCTCTGAACTGCTCCTAGTCCCTTTAGGAAAATATTATATCCATATTGTAAATGTCTGTTCTTCTACAGGGTTTAAGTAGCTCTGCCAGAGACACGATGCTCAGGAAAGGATTCTACCCTCCTTGCCCTAGTACAATGGTTCTGATCCAGATTAGACTCTTGTTTGGCTGCTTTTTATTATCAAAGTAAACATTGGGAAATTTGATCACAGATCTCCACACAATATATTTTGACTATCACATAACAAAGCCCTTTATCACCGTAGCCACTCATATCTGCAGGACTGCCTTTCACCCTATGCTATGCCATGGCAGCTTTGCTCATCTGAACAGGGCCTTCTTAAGATGCCACACTGCACCTGTTTCATCTCTGTGTTTGGACTTATATTTGTTTTCAAATTTCTGTTGTATTTGTTCGTTGAATGTCCTAGTTGATCATATTGACTTGTACTGTATAATCCGCCTTGAGTCTCAGTGAGAAAGCAGGACTATAAATCAACCAGTCAATCAATATGTAACTACTAAACACAGAGTTAAGAAATGAAAAATTGAAAACAATTTTAATTGACTTTGAAGAACAATGCTACACAAAAGATCTTTAAAAACCATTATCCCAAAATTTATGGCCAGTTCCTGTCATTAATTATTAGCCTGAACATGATTGTAAGCTAAATTGGAAAGAGTGTTTGATAGGTTATTACAGAGTCTGGCTGGAAGAAAATCTTTAGAAATGTTTTAGCAAATTCAATTTGCATTAATACAAAGGAGAAACTCTTCTATTAGGCCCCACAGGGCCTTGCGCTCTGTAGACAAGCAGCTTTTGGTGGTCCCTGGCTCACAGGATACTCGTGGCCTTTTTTGCCCAGGGCCTTTTTTGCCCTGGCCCCAGCCTGGTGGAATGCTCTCCTAATTGAGATCTGGGTCCTGTGGGACCTGTTACAGTTCTGCAGGGCTTGTAAAATGTAGATGTTCCACCAGGTCTTTGGTTGAGAGCCAGCAAATCATCTCCTGCCTGTTCCTCACGTCCTGTGCTTCATTGGTGGCTGCCCTGGGTTTGCACCGCAGCTGTATTCATACCTTTTAGATATTTATTGTAGCCTGCATTGTCTGTGGCGCCAGTTTTGTACTCTGCAATGTATTGAGCTTTTAAACATTGCTTTAGATATTTGTTTATGATTTTTAATGTACATTGTTTTCTTTTGTTGTTAGCCACCCTGAGCCTGTTTGCAGGGAGTGCGGGGTGTAAATCTGATTAAATAAATAAATAGATAAATAAAATAATTCAGAGGGAATTACTGGCTACTTCCACACATTGGATAATGCACATTCAATGCTCTTTAGCGATCATTTGGAACTGGGTTTTTGTGTGTGAAACAAAAAATCCACGTCCAAAGGATTGCTAAAGTGCACTGAAAGTGCATTATCCAATGTGTGTGGAAACGGCTGCTAAGTTTCCATATCTTGGAAAAAATACATGGCTCTGTGATACATAGCTGTTAGAGATGCAGTTTGCCCTGTATAGGTTTTCCATGTATTTGGTGTTTAGCCATAAGACAGCTATGACTTAACAGCACTATCCACCACCACCAATAAAGATCTAGTAGGGTAAAATATTAAAATTGATAAAGTAGATGACAACATGTCATCTACTTTATGTAGATGACAACAGGTTTACCTGTAGTTCTGCTACTTGCATTATTAAATTTTCTAGGTGGTATAGCATAAAATAAATATTGTCTATTAATTTTTCAGTAGCTGAAACTGTAGTTGCTAGAAACTGATCCATTTCTAAAACTTCAACAACAAAGGAATGGCTTTCTATGGCGTGGCATATTTCATAAGCATCTAATCATATTGGGAAAGAAACCCCAATGTTGAATGTAATAATTGCACCCAGTTACATAACTGGGTAGAGTTCTTTACTGTTTCTGCTAACTAGAAACTAGCTGGAGGTTTCCAAAGTGAGGTTACACTAGAGATGGGCACGGACCGGGAGACGGCCACGGACCACCGGTTCGGGGTTCGTGGACTTCCACGGACCATGGACCACGAACTTTTAAATGGACCAGCCCGGTTCGAGAACTGGTTCGAGAACCAGTTCGATTCAGAAAGGCCTTGTTTTTTCCACAGATTTTCACTTGAGTAGACTTTCCCCACCAAAGGTTCTCATGTAACACTCCTCAACTCCCCATGATGGGAAATGAATGGATGTACTTGAGTGAAAGCCAACTCCGCAACAGGAGATCATGCAGCAATTCAAAGGCCCCTTGCTGGAATGGAAGGCACGGAAGGGATGGAAAGGATGTCTTCCACACCTCGAGGGAAGGAGACTTATGCTACCCTGTTCAGAGGGAGCCTCTTTGGGCAGTGGACAGTGAGTCCCACCTCAGTGACGTGGTGTGTCTGCTTGCTTGGGTTTGGGGCAGGGCTGTGACCTGGGCCACTGCAGGATGGTTGCCGATGACACCCACTTCACCGAACGTAGTGGAATCAACAAAGGAAGGACACACGGGCACTGCGGACCCCTCCCCCACACCTGGGGGAAGGGAACAGAAGCGGACTCCCCAGTTGGATGGGGCCCTTGTGCTCACAGGAGCAGGAAAGTCACCAACAACACCCACTTCACTGAACTGAATGTGGCGGTGTCGGCAAAAGAAGGACATGCGGGCACTGCAGCCCCCTCCCCCATGCCTGGGGGGAGGGAGTGGAAGCAGCCTCCCCACTCGGAGGGGCCCTTGCGCTCACAGGAGCAGGACGGTCTCTGACGATACCCACTTCCCCAAACGTGGCGGCGTCGGCAAAGGAAGGACATGTGGGCACAGCAGCCCCCTCCCCCACAGCATATCCACCTTCCTGTCTCACCAGAAAGGATGGGAGGGACAACAGTCGTGCCCTAGACTGTTTTGTCAATATACAAATTATAATGGAAGTAATTGAGTTTATAAAGAATAAGAGGAGGTACTTAGAAGGTATGAGGGACAGGGCTTGTCGTCAAGAGGAGGATACCAGGGACAGGACTTGTCATCATGAGGAGGATACCAGTGACAAGACATGTCGTCAGGAGGAGGATACGAGGGACAGGTTTTGTCGTCAGGAGGAGAATACCAGGGACAGGACTTGTCATCAGGAGGAGGATACCAGGGACAGCGCTTGTTGTCACGAGGAGGATACCAGGGACAGGGCTTGTCATCACGAGGAGGATACAGGGGACAGGGCTTGTCGTCACGAGGAGGATACGAGGGACAGGGCTTGTTGTCAGGAGGAGGATACCAGGGACAGGGCTTGTCGTCAGGAGGAGGGGGAGGTTCCCCCCGTTCCCGACAGGCCAAAACAGAGCACGCTGGTATTCTCGCCAAGGGGGGGAAAGGAGGCCACATTCGCCCAGGGGAAGCCTGATCCCACAGCTACCAGGTGACCGCACCTGAAGTTCCATCTTAGCGTAAACTTGGCGGCAGCTGACCTCACCCACCTTCCTGCCACGCCAGAAAGGATGGAAGGGACAGGACGTGTCATCATGAGGAGGACTCGAGGGACACTACGTGTCGTCATGAGGAGGGGGAGGAGGGGAAAGGTCCCACAGCTACTGACTGTCCTCCTTAGCCGAGGGTCCCACCAAGGGACATTGTGGCAGCGGCAGCAGATCCACCTTCCTGCCTCGTCAGAAAGGACCAGAGTTGCAGGACACATCCCCACCCAACTGAAAGAGGTCCCGTTGTGGCTCCTCCACATTGTCAACCAACTGTATCCTTTGGTTGCGGGATCACACAACCAGGCTAACCAAAGAGACAGCAGCCTTCCTGCCTCGCTGCCAAGGTCCTCAGTTGCAGCATGACACTTTCCCAACCAGCTGAAAGAGGTCCCGTCAGTCCCATTGACAGGGGAGCCACCACGTCGACAACCAACTCCACCCCATATGGTACAATCGGCTGCTCGATCGCAACCATGTATGTAACCAAGGAGGGAGCAGTAACAGGAGAGTCCCTCGTGAAGTGGGAGTCAGACAGGATCTGCCGTCCTGCCTTTGCAGAATGTGGGGGATGGGCAGGACAGGAGACATTGCTTGGATGATGGTTGTTGTGGGTTTTCCGGGCTGTATTGCCGAGGTCTTGGCATTGTAGTTCCTGACGTTTCGCCAGCAGCTGTGGCTGGCATCTTCAGAGGTGTAGCACCAAAAGACGGAGATCTCTCAGTGTCACTCAATGCCAAGACCACGGCAATACAGCCCGGAAAACCCACAACAACCATCGTTCTCCGGCCGTGAAAGCCTTCGACAATACATTGCTTGGATGGGTCAGCGTGGTTCCTGAGAAGGGGGGAGACAGAAACATGACAGCAGCATCAGCAACAGAACTCAACCACCTTTCTGCCTTCGCGGGGCGGACATGATTCAGGGGACCCATTCCCCCCTGGCCAGAGGGGACAGCAGGTGCCCATGCAAAGGGGGAGACAATGCAGAGAGCCCCCCCAATGTGAGCTGCCAGTCACCAGAGAGTAGGTGTTTCACAGAGGCCAGTAGCAGTCTCCCCCTTGCACCTCAAAAGCCAGGCAGGAAATCTCCCCCCAAGGCACCCACTATTTAGGGAGTGAAAGGCTTAGAAAGATATTAAGCAGAGAGAGCCCCCAAAGCGAGCTACCAGTCGCCAGACAGTAGGTGTTTCACAGAGGCCAGTAACAGTCTTTTTCACAGCCTGCCTTGCACCTCAAAAGCTAGGCAGGAAATCTCCCCCCAAGTCACCCACTATTTAGGGAGTGAAAGGCTTAGAAAGAAGTGAAGCAGAGAGCCCCCCAAAGCATGCTGCTAGTCGTCAAAGAGTGGGTGTTTCACAGAGGCCAGTAGCAGTCTTCCCCTTGCACCTCAAAAGCCAGGCAGGAAATGTCCCCCCAAGTCACCCACTATTTAGAGAGTGAAAGGCTTAGAAAGAAGTGAAGCAGAGAGCCCCCCAAAGCGTGCTGCTAGTCGTCAGAGAGCGGGTGTTTCACAGAGGCCAGTAACAGTCTTTTTCACAGCCTGCCCTGCACCTCAAAAGCCAGGCAGGAAATCTCCCCCCAAGTTGCCCACTATTTAGGGAGTGAAAGGCTTTGAAAGAAGTGAAGCAGAGAGCCCCCCAAAGCGTGCTGCTAGTCGTCAGAGAGTGGGTGTTTCACAGAGGCCAGTAACAGTCTTTTTCACAGCCTGCCCTGCACCTCAAAAGCCAGGCAGGAAATCTCCCCCCAAGTTGCCCACTATTTAGGGAGTGAAAGGCTTTGAAAGAAGTGAAGCAGAGAGCCCCCCAAAATGTGCTGCCGGTCTTCAGAGAGTGGGTGTTTCACAGAGGCCAGTAGCAGCCTGCCCTTCACCTCAAAAGCCAGGCAGGAAATCTCCCCCCAAGTCACCCACTATTTAGGGATTGAAAGGCAGAAAGAAGTGAAGCAGAGAGCCCCCCAAAGCGTGCTGCCAGTCGTCCAAGAGTGGGTGTTTCACAGAGGCCAGCAGCAGCCCCCCTGCACCTCAAAAGCCAGGCAGGAAATCTCCCCCCAAGTCACCCACTATTTAGGGAGTGAAAGGCTTAGAAAGAAGTGAAGCAGAGAGCCCCCCAAAGTGTGCTGCCGGTCGTCAAAGAGTGGGTGTTTCACAGAGCCTAATAGCAGTTTCCCTCCCCTTGCATCTCATCAGCAGCCAAGAAAGAACGTGGGGGAAAGAAGGCAAGAACTCAAGCAGACAACGCCCAAAACTGCCTTGCACCCACTGTGGGTCTGTGAGTGGGTGCGGTCAGAGCACAATAGAACCCACCGGCAACCCAGAAAAAAGGAAGAGATTTGGGGGGGGGGATTAAGCCCGAGAAGAACCCAAGGACTCGAAATGCAGAAAGAAATCAGAGTAACCCGATAGTGCGGTAAAAGGATTTTTTAAAAAGTGCTCTCAAGAAAACTAGAATAGAAAGGAGAAAAAAATTAAACAGGAATGGAGAAAAGAGAAAGCTCTCTTGCACCTGAAGCCCCAAAGCCCTAAGGCACAAGCCGCGCTCTCACAAAAAAAAACACCTTCCCCACAGCAAGCAGTTGCTAAGCTTAGAAGCTAACTCGTGTCCCCGCGCCAGCAAAATGGAGCGGGGCTTCGCACGCTTTGTCTTTTATGCAGAAAGTCTGGTGATCTCTGTTTGGCTGACAGAGCTGCCAATCAAGGTTTCCTGGGCTAAGATTGGTGTGTTCCAAATGGGGAAGGTGGATCCACACCATTGCCTGGGAAATTGTTTGAGTGGGAATCCTGGCATGACGGGCCAACGGACACACGGACAGAAAGCCCCAATGTTCGGCGCTTTCGTGAGAAAAACACAAGCCCACGGCCCGTGTGTTCGCGAATGATGAACTGAGTAAGTTCGTGACAAAATTAGGTCCGTTATGCGGACCGTGCCCACCTCTAGGTTACACTAACAAGAAATTAGGCTTGTATGAGAGGGTGGGCAGGGGGTTCTATACATGGCACAGATTTCCTTCCATCCATTTGGGATTGACTAGAAGTAGTTTCACTTTGGTCTAGCCCTGGCTAGCCCGGACCCTTATTAATTGGCACTGTACTGTGTCATCACTTAGTGGGGCCTATGAGCAGCATCATGGCAGCTTTAGCTAAAGCCAAGGGGCTCTGATCTAGGGTAGGGTTGCCAACTGACCTGGAGAAAAATGCCCTTTGCCTTTAATAGAAGCTTAATGAGTTGAAATGGGCAGCTGAAAATTTTCATAGCATGGAAGTAAATATCATCACCTGATATATAATATCCCATTGAACTTCTATTAAAGAGAGAGCATGAGATATCCAAGAAACAATGCAAAAAGGACTAGGATTACAAATATTAGGGAAAATGTAAAAAAGTATCCAATATGATATAGCATAAACAGAGCAGAAAATGGTATTACATTAGTAGAAGATAGGATTGCCACTGCCCTTGATTGGTCACTCCATGGCATTTGAGGGTGGTGACTCTGGAAACTTGCATTAGGCAAAACTCTAGGGAAATTCATAGTCCAACACAAGCCCTCCCCCTTCCCTCTGCTCCATTGAGCAGCAGCAGCAACCTGGGTCCAGGGTCAGGCAAACCTAGCAAAGACAGCATATTAAGAGCAAAATGATACTATGCTGTAGCATAGTGGTTAAGTGGTTGAGCTGTGAGTCAGCACTCTACTGGTTTTAATCCCTCTACTGCCATGAGCTCAGCAGGTGGCCTGGGAAAGCCCCACTCTTCTCAGCCCCAGCTCCCCAGCTGTATTGTGGGGATAATAACACTGACTATCTTCACCACTCTGAATGGGCACTAATCTGTCTAGAAGAGTGGTATATAAGAAAACTGTTGTTAGTAGCAGTAGTAGTGTTAGTATTATTAATACATACAATAAATATTGGAGTAGAATATAATCCTTTCCCTGTTATAAAAAGTATCCTCCTAATCCATTCCATTCCAGCCCTATTCCATTTACAAAATGCTATCCTGAACAATTCTATTTTACACAATTTATGGAATGATAGAAACATGAAAGCCTTCCTGACCTCCTCAGGCCAGCCATTCCTCAAGGCAGGAGCCATAACAAAGACTGTACATGTACATGTAATGCTGTGTTTAACTATTAAAAATGCACATTTATATATTATCTTTTGTGATGTGATATACCATCAGTTGATGCTGTATAATTTGGTTTGGTTTATTTTTGTTTCCCTAGTCATAGAATTTGTACAGAATACTTAAGTATCTCCCATCTGTTCTTTTAGACTCTGCTTCTATTTGCTTCCTACTTAAATTTGATCAGAATATCTTCCAGACATGGTCTCACAAAACCAGGGCAATCTAGCGTGAACGGCTAGGCCTGAAGCCTGTCAAAGCAACAGTTTATGCTTACCTACTTGCTGCCAGTGTGCAACTCCCCCAAGATGTAAACTGATTTTCATATGGTAATGCTTTTGTGTGTACTGTCAGAAGAGCAATCAGGAGTTTGTGTAGGTGACTAGGTAGGACATAAGAGAGGTTGTTGATCTCTTGACTGGTAAAGACATTCTGTCAAGCAAGCCCAGCTTCACAGCAGTCGAGCTTTCCATGTATAAACAGAGACTGCTTAATTACACAGGTCATGTCAATTAGCATGACCTTAGTGTTTTAAAGAAATTAATCACTTTCAGCAGAGCAAATCATCCCTCATACTTTAATATTCAGCATCGTACTGAAGTGTGTAGAAATGTATTCAATGACTGTGTGTTTTTATTTTTATAATTAGTGGTTGTGTTTAATTATTTTTTTCCTTCCCTTTGGACTTGTTGCTTGAACATTACAGCAAATAAAACAAGCCTGGAAGTTGATGATATATATATTTTTTATTTTGGCTATAAAAGCAAAGTGTGAGGAAAAAATAAGAGTAGGTGTGGCTAAAATTCCTGACTCTCTCATCCGTTACAGAACTGTTTTTAATAGTCCCAGCCAAAATATTATGGACAAGCAGTGGTCTGCTAGGAAACCATGGCTGCCTGAACTTTTGCTCCTCTTCTTTATGCCCGCCATCACTTCTCTCTGCTACAAGCACTTTCACTGGCAAATAAAGCAAAAAGCAGCAATGCTATTTCGTCCCTCACCTCCCAGTCACTGCCCCAGTCTTCCTGGCAGACCCATGGCTGTCAAAAGAAGGAGAAAGCTGCTCTATCTTTTTCGCATTCCAGTCACTGCTGCTGCATTTTGCCTGTTCTTCATTTTGGGTGGGCAGCAGCAGCAGAACCAGCAGTCTAACTCCTCTCTTCCCACCATCCAGCCATGCTCGCTTGCCTGTTCTCTCTTTTCCTGCCCATCCAGGAACAGGTTCTTCTATTTTTTCATCCGCCACCATAACCTCTGCCTGCCATAGCTTCCTAAGAGCTGTTTCTTTTATGTTATATGTGCTCATGTAGACAACACTTTCCTAGTTTGTTTTTTTAACCCCCACTGTCATTGTTCCCGTTTTTAGATTTTTCTGCAAAACTAGCCCCCCCTCCCCAGTTTGTATAGAAATCTGTCTTTTCTATATATGAGCCTGTTATACAGATTTTTAAGTATCCACATATGGGACCATGTTAAGAATTAGATATATAATGTAATGCAGTAGGGGCTCAGTTACTTATGGGTGGGATTAGTTGTTCCTACTCAACTGTGGCATATATGACTTCACTCTCTCTTACTCTTTTCAGCACCCACCTATGGTGAAATGATACCTCATCCCACACTAGCATAAAATCTATAGATTTGGAAAATTAATCTTTACCGTGTACCCTGCTATCGCTCAGAGGCTAGTTTTAGCTATTGCAGTTGTTTCCCCCTGCAATTGCTTCCACTCAGTGTTTGGAGGGATAAACAAAAATATAAATTTGCTTCCAGTAAAATGGAGATTACTGAAATACCAGGAACGTGCCATAAATTAATTGGCTAGCAAAACTTAATGGGCTGTGTTTAAAACTGAGGAGTAATGTGACTCCTAATCTTGAAATATTAGGTGATGCACCATAACAAATAAACAGGCTCCATGTTCAACCTAGATAAACAATTTGATTTTCTAACTTTCAGTTTTGTTTGTTTTTTGAACTAGTTTCCAGAACATTTGCAACTGAGCTATAAATTACAATACATAGAAAAACGAATACATACTGGTATGCAAATGATAGCAAATTTAAGATATATTTTAAAATATTTTAACCTTTTTAGGTAACAGTTTACCACCCTATAATGCTGAATATAAGATTTAAATTAAGAATGAATGGAAGGATTGCTGTTGAACTTGAAAATCATTTTCTGAGTTTTCCTGTCTCAAATTAAAAACTGTTTTCTTCACAGCATTTGGATAGACTTGAAATTTGGCAGGCATGACTGTCCTTATATTTACATGAGTTTGTCAGCACCTCATTAATCAATTTTTAAACTGTGGTGTGCCTGTTCTTTTAAAGTTGTGCCTCTGCCTACTCTACGCCTTCTGTTTCCATATTTTTAAAAAGCAAAATAAGAGTTCTTTCCTCTATAAATTAATTTTACATGTGCTTTGATATAACGCATCCCACTCATTCAAAAATGAGAATGTATTGTCTTTTCTACAAATGCATATTGGCTTTTTGAAAGAACCTACTTGTTCCTGAAAAGTTCTTTTACAGAATTATTTTTAGAGTAAATGGATATATGGATAGTGATCATAGGGCTGTGAGGGCTGTTTAAAAAGATGTTTAGTATATATTAGATATTTTACATAGTCACAGAGTATTAATATTTATAGTTTCTGTGGGAGATTCCATTTATAGTTCTCCCAGCGACACTAAAAGAGCTACCCTGGTATGGTATCTTTGTAGTAAGATTCTGTTATGTAACTCAGAAACTGTTTTAAGGCTGGGTGGTGTTATGGTCACAGGGAAAGTAAGTTACTGGTTCCAGTGGGTAGTTTGAGGTGGGTAGCCATGTTGGTCTGCAGTAAAACAGAAAAATTCAAGTCCAGTAAGGTGTATGCTTTGCCGCCTATGGTTGAAGGCCGCGGGGGGAGAGTGTGCGGCGAGACACAAAACAAGCGAACACTGGACTGGAGGAAACAAGGCCACAACTTTATTAATAAACAGCAAACGAGGAGTGTTGGCGCAGCATGAGGATCAGATCCACAGCATCGGGTGACCCGCCTGTCAGCCGATGAACCACGTCCCCCTCAGGCCCCAGGCTGAGGGAGGGAACCAGGAGTGCCATGAAGGAGGGAGATCACCCGGTGTACACCCTTTGGTGATTCCCCATGCCACCTGGGGGGTGGCGTGCCCTGGCAGCCCCCGAGCTGGGCGTGCCCCTTGCCGCTCACCCCCCAAGACTCCATAAGGGAGTCCCCTTAATGGGGAGCCTGTGCGCGCAGGCCCAGTCTCCCCAACAAATGGGATCTGATCCGATGCTCCACCGCCAAAGTTGTGACGAGCGATAAAGACAATAACATAGGGAGTGGCGGGGGGGGAAGCTCGCACGTCCCGGGGCCGGCGCAGACTGAGGGCTGAGCCGGGCGGCGGCCGGATAAATACCCGGCCGCCGGACCTGAGGGAGAACCGGCTCGCCGCGCCTGCCCCGCCCCCTCCCAGCGAACCCGGGCGCCCGATTGGGCGCCCAGGTTTAAAACGATTGGCCGCGGCCTGCGCAGGGGCCCCAGCGCAGCCCGCGGCCCGGAAGTCCTGCCGCGAGTCTCCCGCGCGGCCCCATCGGCGGCAAAACGGGCCCCCCGGTAAGTCGGGGGGGGGGCTCGCCTTGCCGCCTATGGTTGAAGGCCGCGGGGGGAGAGTGTGCGGCGAGACACAAAACAAGCGAACACTGGACTGGAGGAAACAAGGCCACAACTTTATTAATAAACAGCAAACGAGGAGTGTTGGCGCAGCATGAGGATCAGATCCACAGCATCGGGTGACCCGCCTGTCAGCCGATGAACCACGTCCCCCTCAGGCCCCAGGCTGAGGGAGGGAACCAGGAGTGCCATGAAGGAGGGAGATCACCCGGTGTACACCCTTTGGTGATTCCCCATGCCACCTGGGGGGTGGCGTGCCCTGGCAGCCCCCGAGCTGGGCGTGCCCCTTGCCGCTCACCCCCCAAGACTCCATAAGGGAGTCCCCTTAATGGGGAGCCTGTGCGCGCAGGCCCAGTCTCCCCAACAAATGGGATCTGATCCGATGCTCCACCGCCACAAGAGCCCCACGGGCTCCCGCCAACAATCCTATTGCTGTAGCCAATCCAAGAGGCCGTCCCGCACGTCCTGCAGCCATATGTCCATGCCCCAGGAAGACAAGTGTACCCCATCCGGCTGGAACAGGGGGGCCAGCTTGTGCGAAATGTCCCAGTGGGTGATCAAACGGCCACCAGCCGCCACAATGAATTCGCCCATGGCGCGGGCCAGCCTCTGCCGCGCCCCATCCAACTTCTTGGGACACCGGGCCCCCCGCCAAACTCGTCTCTGAAGCAGATCGGACCAGAGGAAAACAGTGTCCGGAAAGACCCCCCGGAGGTAGTCCAGATCAGTGCACATGGCCTGTCGAAACTCCAGGCCCTCCCGTTCGGCCAGGTCATTCTCGCCGAGCTGTATAATGATAGCGTCCGGAGGGCCCCGGTGGTGTGCTTGACGCAGGAGAGTTGGAACCAGAGATGCCCATCGCATGCCGCGGACTCCCAGCCAGCGCAGTTGCAGTCGATCCTCCAGGCCCAGGTGGGCGCCCCAGCCAGATGACTCAGCATACTTCCCCGCCCAGTGGACGATACTGTGGCCGCATAGCCACACCGACTTCCTGGCACCTGGAACTGGAACATATGGAACAACCGTTTTAGAGAGAGGACCCCCCCGCAGGGCGAATGTAGGCCCTAAATGCCCCAGACCGCCAGCGACCAATGGCCTGGATGGCTGCTGCGGGGAGGCCAAGATCAGCGGCCACTGTGGCAGCCCCGATGCGAAAGGAGTGGGTCTCGAAGTCCCGGGCCGCCAAGCCGCATGCCTGCAGGCCGGCCCGCAGGATCGCTGAGAACTGGAACCGGGTGAGGGGGGAACCATCCCTATGGATCAGGAGTGGGCCCGAGAGGGAGGGCCGGAGCGAGAGGAACCTTTCGACCGCCCGCACGGGGCACAGGGAACGCCGACGGGCCGCCTGCAGGCGGATGACGTGACCCTTGCCCTGCTGCGCTGTCTTTGAGCGGCGGAGCCTGATGGACACCCGCCGGGGGGACCAGGACACATCTTCGAGGGCCACCGCGCGGCCGGTCAGGTCGCCCTTCGAACCAGCCACCAGCTCGCTGACCCTGAACGCCCCGTAAAAGGACAGGATGTAGGCTGTGCGGAAGAGCTGGGCTTCATAAGAGGACCTGCAGAGGGGGGGGACCGCCCGGAGTACCTGCCCCATTATGGCCAGTGTAATGGGCCGCCTGCGGTCCCGCCGAGGAGGGGCCATGCGGGCCCAGCCCTCCACCGCCCGCCGGGCGAGGAAACATGCGCACGGGTCAGGGAACCCGGCCGCTTTGCTAAAGAAGGAGATGGCCGCGAGATCCCTGCGCATGGTCCGGGGGGCACGCCCCAAACTGTGCAGGTGGGCCAAATAGCGGAGGACCGCGGCCTGGGACGGGGGCCAGGATCCCCCATCCCCACCCCCCTTGGAGAAGGCCAGGAACCTGGTGGCCGCGGCAGAATAAGCCCGGAGAGTGGACGGGGCCACGGAACGCAATACTCCCTGCATTATGGTGCTGTGCCAATCGTCCAGAGCTCCTCCGGGAACGGGTCGGGAGTGCGCCTCGCCTCCGGGGCCAACCTGAAGAACTTCTCCATCTGGAAGCGAGACAAGGCATCTGCCAGGCCATTATCGACACCTGCTATGTGACGTGCTGAAAACGTGATGTTAGTGTTAAGGCAACACAAGACAAACCGGCGGATGAGCCGCATGACCCGCTCAGAGCGAGAAGATTGGCTGTTGATGACCCTGACGGAGGCCTGGTTATCACACCAGAAAGTGACCCGGCGGTTCCGCAGGAAGCCGCCCCAGATGGAGACTGCCACCAGGATGGGGAAAAGCTCCAGAAAGGTCAGGTCTCTGAGGATTCCCGACCCAACCCAGCCAGCGGGCCACTGCTGGGCGCACCAACGACCCCTAAAGTAAACCCCAAACCCAAGGCTACCTGATGCATCAGAGTGCACCTGTAAGTCAGAACCCAAGTCCAGGGGGGCCTGCCAAATGGAGACCCCGTTGAAGCCCCGCAGGAAACTGAGCCACACGCAGAGATCTGCCTTCACGCCCTTGTTAAGCCTGATGAAATGGTGAGGGGCCCTGACCCCCCTGCATGCCCTCGCAAGGCGGGCGCAAAAGGCCCTACCGGGGGAGACAACCCTGCAGGCGAAGTTCAAGTGCCCGAGCACCGACTGGACCTCCCTGAGCGTGCACTTCTTCTGGTGCAGTAAGCCCGTAATAAGCTCTGCAAGGCGAGCCAACTTATCACCCGGGAGACGGGACACCCCGGCCACCGAGTCCAGCTCGATGCCCAAATATGTAAGGCGCGTCGTGGGGCCCTCGGTCTTGTCCTGCGCAAGTGGGACCCCCAGCTCTGCTGCCAAATCCTGGAAGACCCTGAGGTGGTTAGCACAGGCCGGGGACCCGGGGGGAGCCATTATCAAAAAATCATCGAGGTAGTGACAGACATGGGGGGAACCCATGCGGCCCTTGGCAGCCCACTCCAGGAATGTACTAAAGGTCTCAAATGCGGCGCAAGCGATAGAGCATCCCATGGGCATGGCTTTGTCGTAATACCACATCCCCTGGAACTTGAACCCCAGTAGCGAGTGATCGAGGGGGTGCACGGGCAGCAGGCGGAAAGCGGACTGCACGTCGCACTTGGCCATAAGGGCCCCCGCCCCGCAGCCCTGCACTAAGCGGACCGCATGATCGAATGAGGAGTACCTTACCGAGCACAGCTCAGGCGGGTTGAGGTCGTTGACCGACGACCCCTTGGGGTATGACAGGTGGTGGATCAGGCGGAACTCGCCTGGCGCCTTCTTGGGCACCACCCCCAGCGGGGAGACCCTCAAGTTAGGGAAAGGCGGGCGAGGGAATGGGCCTGCAATGCGGCCTGCCGCTACCTCTTTAGCAATTTTTGCTGCCACCACGCCTGGCATCCCAGAGGCAGACTTGAGGTTGCCCGATGTGGTGGCCACACGTGGCCCCGTGAAGGGGATGCGGAAACCGGAGGAAAATCCCTCCCAGAGGTACCTGGCCGCCGAACGGTCAGGATAGCGCTCCAACAGGGGAGCAAGGGCCTTCAGCCGCACCGGGGTGGGGGCCAGGCCCTGATGCCCAGGAGGCGCCTCAGTTGCCCGCACCTGCGCCCTGAGAGGTGCTAGGGGCCGATCCTCCATCCTTGCGAGAGGTGCTGGTGGAGGATCGGCCCCCCCGAAAGGGCTGGGACCCCGCCTGGCCACGGGGGCAGGAAGGTCGCGAGTGGGGGCCCCCGCATCCATCACAGTTGTGCTCGAAGCGGCACTTCGAGCGGTGACACCTGCCCTGATTGTACTCCCAGCACAAGCCGCGGGAACGATCCCGGCGTGCAGCCCAGCGCCCGGGCCGGGGGGGGTCGCCCTTTCCCTTGATGTGGGGGCCCACCAGCCATAGCCACAGCTTTTGGCTGATCAAGTCCCACCTGGCCCTGGGGTTGTGGGAGGCCCTTTTGCGGAAGGCCTCGTCATAGTCCATGGCCGCACTCTCCCCGGCCAGGGCCCGGGCCCGGAGCACGTTACCCAGATGGTTCGATAGATGCCAACCCCTGTCTGGATAAGCTGCCTGGACTACACCCATGTACACCGTGAAGCCCTCGAGCCAGTTGGAGAACGAGCGCTCTGCCAATTCCCTACGCGCGCGCCGCTTGCCGCGCTTGGCGGCGGGGCTGGACCTCCCATCCTCCGCCTCCGGCCGTAACAAGGAGAAAACGTCCACGTAAAACCCATTTAAAATACGTTCGCGAGCCTTGCGGGCGAGGTGGATCCCGGGGGGGTCCTCGTCATCCAGGAAGGAAGGGCCCGGGGTTTCCCCTTCGGATCCCCAAACCTCAATGGGAGTGCCCTCGCCCTTCCCGCCCCGCGACCTACGCCGGCGGGCCCAGTCAGGGAGCCCTGGGACCTTGGCCGCCACCTCCCAGTAATCGTCCCCTGGGGAATCCTCCTCTGACGAGGACTCACCTGAGCTCCAATCGCTGTCTGACTCCTCAAGCCGCGCGCGCCGGCTGCGCCTCTTGTGGGATGACTTCCTCTTCTTGACCGGACGGCGCCGCTCGCTGCTGCTGGCCTCCTCAGAGCTGGGCGAAGATGCTGCACCACGGTGATGAGGCCCAGCCTTCCTCTTCCTTGCTCTGTCCTCTCTGGGCTGGGAGCTCCTGGTCGGTGAGGGAGCAGGACGGGCAGGAGCCGCCCCCTGACCAGAGCCCCCCAGGCTATCCACTCGCGCCGTGAGGAGCTCCAGAGCGCGGGCAATGCTCTGCATGGCATCGCCGGACGCGGGGGTTGGAGCTACCACTTCCCCCCCAGCCTGGGGGTTTGGCCCCTTCCCATTGGTGAGGGCCCTTGCCCCAGAGGGTGCTGGCATGGAGCTGGCCCCCCTGCCACTGGCTTGCTTGGCACCCCTGGACCGACCTACCCCCGGGGGAGCCTGGCTGGGTCTGGGAGGCCTGCTGGCCTTTTGGCGGGCCTGGCCAGAGCCACCTGGTTCCTTGGCCGCCCCCCCGCGGGGGGGTTTGCCTGACGATGAGCGGCTGCCACGCGGTTGGGCTCGCCCCGCAGTCTTGCCCCCCCGGGGGTTGCTGGGCCCAGCCCCATTCCCCTTCTTGGAGGCCCCGTTCCCCTTTTTGGGGGCCATCCTAGCCGGCTAGAGGGGACGGCAGCAGAGCCTGCCAAGAATCAGGGACTCCCCTGCGACGGGACGGAGGAAAAATCCCCCCCACCCCCACGAAGCAGCTCTCTCTTTCTTCTCCGGGCTCGCAGCGCCGCCCTCCTTGCTCCCGCGGGTCTTCGCCGGAGCCGAAGGGTCGACGCTCAGGCTGCGCAGGGACGAAGCTCAGCTCCAGCTTCCCCTGCCGCAGCCCCGTGTCACCCCGCTCCGGGCTTCGGAGTCTTCACCGGAGCCGAAGGGATGTGGCCCGATCAGGCTCGCAAGGGAAGAAGCCGAGCTTCGGACCCTTGCTGCAGCCGCGTGCCTCCCTGCTCCGGACTTCGCCGCCGCTCCACTCCTCGTCGCTCCTCGAAGCTCGCACGTCCCGGGGCCGGCGCAGACTGAGGGCTGAGCCGGGCGGCGGCCGGATAAATACCCGGCCGCCGGACCTGAGGGAGAACCGGCTCGCCGCGCCTGCCCCGCCCCCTCCCAGCGAACCCGGGCGCCCGATTGGGCGCCCAGGTTTAAAACGATTGGCCGCGGCCTGCGCAGGGGCCCCAGCGCAGCCCGCGGCCTGGAAGTCCTGCCGCGAGTCTCCCGCGCGGCCCCGTCGGCGGCAAAACGGGCCCCCCGGTAAGTCGGGGGGGGGCTCGCCTTCTTGGAATCACAGACTGATGGCAGAGTTATGATTGATCATAACATAAGCATTCTCATTTAACTTTAATTAGCATGTTATGTTTATACATCAAAGCAAGATAGGATCATTTCCTATGGTATCTTACTACAGTCAAAGTTTCCGTGTCTTCCTTAATTCACTATTTATAATTGGCTTCAATAAGAAAATGATGAAAGCCTTATTTCACAGATTATAAATAATGATTTTCCGTCATCATACTATTCTAACTCATGTTAGAGTTAGACACTGTATGTGTCTTCTTGCAAGCAAGACATTAAGTTGCTGATTTTTTCCTGATTCATATCAGAATCCCTGTTTGAGTCATGATCAAAATGTGTGTATATCCTGATCATTGCTTGGGAGAGCTGCCTCCCTCCCTCCCCCCTCCTCCCATTGCCAAGAAACCCAGTAAATTTTTTTAAAAAAATACTTAGGGTCCCTTGTACTGTTATGTTATTTTATATATATTAATGAAAACTGTTCTGTTGAAGGAGATCCAGTATTCATCATGTACTATTGATAAGATATAGTTTGTAATATATATTGTGAACAAATGCAAGTTATCCATGTAACCTTTCCAAACGAAGTAGGAACCTTTCTGTTTCATGAGTGTTGAGGTAAGTCAGATGACCATGCTTACCACATGACTGGACTTTCTACCTTGATCCTCTGTATTACTAGCCCCAAGGTGTAATTTTTTCTGCCATGTATTTCTGTCTGTGATAAGGAAGTGTAGATGGGAAAAAAACAAGGGATTGTTAAGATTTGGATTTGGGAAAGAATATCCTATTAGTATTCCAGATTATTCAAGTTCCAGATACCCTTTCAGAATTTAGATTCAGGTTTTGGGGGAGGGGGGATGGGAGGAGGGAGGCTTCAGAAACTTTGAGCAGCCACTGGCCAAAAAGCCTCCAAATGCAAAACAGAACCGACATCAAACCAGAAAATTCCAGCATAATCACATGCCAATGTGGCAACCCCTACACAACCAATGTCAAAATGGAGAATCCAATCACCATTATTGGGCAGACAGTTCTGGCAGTGTTCCCCTTAATCTCTGATCTTATTGCTTGGGAGAGCTGCCTCCCTCTCTCTTCCCATTGCCAAGAAACCCAGTAAAATTGAAGAAAAACAGGCCTAGGAGCCTTAAAATGCTGACCCTAAATATTCCTTCATATTTCTGAAATTTTTCAAGACTTGTTTATTGGTATTCTGGAAAACCCAAATATCTCTTCAGATATCCTAATATATCCAAAGAATATATCCATTAGAATATATCCATTAGTTATTTTTCAGACATATATTCTGAAATATCCAAATGCATATCCCTAATCTGTGGCCTTTTATGTGTGGTCTTCATTAAATTATGCATTTCATAAAAATGTCTCTGGCTCACAAATGTTATGCATTGAATTATAGAGTTATAAGGAGTCTTACATACCATCTAGTCAACCCCCCCCCCCCCAGCTCAATGCAGGAATAGCCTAAAATACCCCCAACAAGTATTCATCCAGCTGCTCCTTGAAGACTGCCAGTGAGGGGGAATGCACCATGTCCCTAGACAGCCGATTCTGCTGCTGAATTACTCTTAATGTGTAGTTTTTTCTAAAGTCCAGATGATACCTTCTCTCCTGTAGTTTAAACCTGTTGTTTTGAGTCTTACCCTGTGTTGCCAACAGGAACAGCTCCCTTCCCTCCTCTAAATGACAGCTTTTTAAATACTTAAAGAGAGTAATCATGTCTCCCCTCAACCTACCCTTCTCCAAACTGAACATTCCCAGATCTCTCAGTCTTTCCTTGTAGGGCTTGGTCTCCAGTTCCTTAATCATCCTGGCTGTTCTTCTCTGCACCCGTTCCAATCTGTCCTACTCCTTTTTGAAGTGAGGCCTCCAGAACTCCATGTAATAGTCCAGGTGGGGCCTGACCAATGCAGTATATAGTGGGATAATGACAACCTGTAATTTGGATGGTATACCTTTGTTAATACACCCCAAGATTGTGTTTGCCTTTTTTTGCTGCTGCATCACACTGACTGTTCACATTTAGCCTCCTATCCACCCGTACCCCAAGATCTTGTTTACACAGATTGCTACCCAGAAGTGTATTGCCCCCCACAGTCGCAAGGAGACAGACACAAGGCTTGGAACTAAGGGCTGCTTTATTAAATACAACATCAACAAACAACTATTAACTGCAGCAAGGGCTACTAGCGGTTCAGGTCAAGCCACGGGGTCAACCCATTGATCTTTGCCTCGACCTGTCTGGACGAGCCCCCACTGCCTTGGGTGTGAGTCATTCGTAGAATGGCATTGACCCGGCTGACCAGGCAACGGGTTCCCCTCCAAGTTCCTAACACCTCACTCGTACAGCATGAGGAAAGGACTTGCCCCCGGGGTTCCCAGTAGGCGGTCTAACCAGGTGGTGGTAGCCGTAAAGCGTAGCATCCACTCCTGTCAAACCCCTTTTCTCCACCTATGGGGAATTGCCAAAGGGGGTGCTCACCAGCCTGCACCCTACTGGGAGGTAAATACCCAGCCCACTAGCCAAAGCCTTCTGTACTGCCCTATTGGCTTGACATCTAGGGCACTCCATTCCCCTAGGGTCAACTGTCTTCTGCCAGGTGCGCCTCGACAATATAGCCGACCAAAATATATGTACATCCTGCCACAGGGATTTTATGACCCTCAGGTCATCAATAACTTGCAACAATAAAGCACAGCCTTTCATCAGCCCCAAATTGTTGCCTCCCAAGTGAATCACAAAAATTTGCGGGGGAGGACCCTTCCTGCCCCCAAACAAGAGTGGCAACAGACCTGGCCACCTAAGACCATGCCGGCCCTGCCACTCAATCGTGGCATGCTTGCTCAATTCAATCAGTGGAACAGTTCACAGGAAGGCAGAGGGCAGATGTAAGACCGATAGGCAGCTGTTCGCCATCTGCCCACATGTTGGATATCTCCCCTTGTGTACCCCAGAGCAGCTGCCGTGGAGGCAGCTCCAATTTGAAAAGAATGTGTGCCCAATTTGACACCTGTCAACCCTAGCTTGCTCAGTACTCTGTCTGTCACCGCCCAGAACTGATACCTCATGAGAGGGGAATGGTCACTATGTCGAAACAGCAAACCAGCATCATCTCCCCTGACTGCCAGATACTCCCGGAGTGCCCTGACCGGGCATAACTCCTGGTCTGCACAGGGGCCCATGAAAGAACTGTGCCCGCCTGCCGTTTATCTGTTTTGGATCGTCTGATCCGAATAGATACCTTGTCACCCAGGAACATCAGGTCATCTACCAACAGGCCATGATCCGTATCATCTGTTCTGGAGCGTGCCACCAGCTCACTCACCCAAAGAGCCCCCAAAAACGCCATCAACACAGCTGCATGAAAAAGCAAGGACTCGAAACTGGACGTACACACTTCCCCCCAAAACTGATCCCAGCCCCTTAAGGATCGCTGGGGAGATAGGTTGCCTTTTGTCTGCAGGAGCACTCATCTCCCTGGACCAGCCCTCAAGCGCTTTCCGTACCAGAAATCACCAGTAACATCAGACAAACCTCAGTCCTTACTGATGAAAGCCAGGGCTGCAAGCTGCCCCCTAATAGACTTCACAACCAGCCCATGTGCTTGTTGAGTAACGCAAAATTGCAGCAAGTGGTCTGGGGGGATAGGCCACAACTGCTGAAGCCACACCTCCCCCCTAAAACCTGTGAACTGCCCTACCGCTCACTCGTACACCCTTCGAGTGTTGGGGCAATGGCAAGCTGGATTGCCCTGTTCACTTCCGCTCTCCAAGCTGCCACAGCTCTCTGGGCATTTGGGTGGGTTGTCTGTTGGCCTCTGGAGCGGGCTGCCAGAAACGCTCCATCTGTTGGCGAGACAAAGCGTCCGCCACAGCATTGTCAACTCCCGGAACATGCCTGGCCCTAAACAAAATATTAAACTGCAGGCATTTCAATGTAAATGCCCGGACCAACCTTATCACTCTGGGTGATCTGGACGTCAGGGAGTTGGTCACCTGAACCACAGCCATGTTATCACACCAGAAATGCACAACATGGTTGGCTAACTCACCACCCCAAATGAACCCCGCACCAACATGAGAAAAAATTCTAGAAAGTTTAAATCCCTAGACACCGCAGAGGAGGCCCACTCTGCTGGCCACCGCTCCGCACACCAATGGCCACGGAAGTATAATCCCAAACCAATGGCCCCTGAGGCATCCGAAGTCACCTGCAGGTCGGCTCTGACCATCAGGTCCTCCCTCCAAAAGGTAACCCCATTGAAGGAGGCCAAGAACTCCTGCCACACCTCAATATCTGCCCGCATACCCCTGCTTACGCGGATCTTATGATGCAGTGTTCTGAGCAACGCCAAAGCATCACACAGCCACCTCAAAAAGGGCCTACCTGGCACCACAGCCTTACAGGCAAAATTCAAACACCCCACAAGCTGTTGCAGTTCAAGGAGGGAAGCATTCCGCTTTTCCTTAAAGGAAGCCAGCCGAAGCCGGAGGTCCTCAACTTTATCAGCTGGGAGACGCAATGTCTACTGTACCATATCCAGCTCAATCCCCAGGAAAGTTAAGAGCTGTGCTGGCCCCTCTGTCTTTTCATGGGCCAAAGGAATGCCCAGCTCTTCAGCCATAGCTATGAATCCGGCCATCAGAGATGCACACTGTCCAGAGCCTGCTGGCCCCATGAACAGGAAGTCACCTAAATAATGCACCATAGCTTGACATTTAAGCCGCCAGTGCAATTCCCACTCCAGGAACGAGCTAAAACACTCGAATACTGCGCAAGAAATTGAACACCCCATTGGGAGGGCCCTATGCATATAAAACTTGTCCTCAAAGGAAAAGCCCAGGAGTTCGAAGTCCTCCAAGTGTACAGGGAGGAGGCGAAATGCAGACTTAATGTCACATTTCGCCATTTCTGCCCCAACTCCACACTGGCGCACCACCTTGACCGCCTGGTCAAAGGACACATAACGCACTGAGCAAAGCTCCTCGGGAATGACATCATTCACCGAGCCCCCTTTTGGGTAAGACAGGTGGTAAATAAGCCGATAATTACCGGCCGCCTTCTTGGGTACCACCCCAAGAGGGGACACCCACAAGTGAGGAACAGAGGGAGCAGCAAACGGCCCCAGCACCCTGCCTTTGGCACATTCCTTCCTGATTTTTGCTCTAACCACTTCCTCCATGCCCAGAACCAAACGTAAGTTGTCCAACATGAAGGAAGACCAAGTACCGTGGAATGGAATACGAAAATCGACCTTAAAACCAGTAAACAAAAGCTGTGCATCCTGCCTGTTAGGGTACAGCTGCAGCAATTGCTTAAGCATTTTCAGATTTACCGGGCTGGGTCCCTTTACCAGCTGACTGCTGGCCACCCCCTCCTTCTGCCTTCCTATTGCCCCCTCCTGACTTTGATTTGGGGCAGGCTGCATATGGGTGGGGGCCCGCACAAGAGGGGCACTCGTGTTTATACTTGCAGTCTCTTCTATTGCAGGCCCCCTTCGATGTGAAGTCCCAACAGAGCAGCCGGGGTTGAACCTGCTGCCCTGCTGAAGGGTGGGTTCCTGCCGATGCCAAAGGATGGTGAATAAGGTGGCCACTATCTGATCTGTCTCTTGTATTTGGTTTCGCTGGGGACATCACCTGCAGCCAAAGCTGCTGGTGAATTTGGTCCCACGGCAGATGTAGGTTCATGGCTGCATGAATCCTAAATTCTTCCTCATATTGCAGCTATGCTGCACCGACGAAGTCCATGTAACCCCTATAAATAATGTTGAAATACTGGAAGAGGAACACCACCCGTAAAGGCTGGGCCCTACCAAAGACCCCAGCATAAGCCAATTGGCCCAAGTGCAATCCACCTTTCTCCTTTTAATCTTTTCCCTGTCCCGGTCATCTAGATCCT
Organism: Eublepharis macularius; assembly: GCF_028583425.1. NCBI lineage: Eukaryota > Metazoa > Chordata > Lepidosauria > Squamata > Eublepharidae > Eublepharis > Eublepharis macularius. The sequence continues at coordinate 89,996,170 of NC_072793.1, read as the reverse complement.
CTTTATCCTTCTTTTCCAATTCACGGAAAAGGAGGGTAAAGACGTCAACGTACTCACCCCATATAATCTTGTCCCTTGTAGCCTGAGTGAGGTGGTCTCCCAGTGGCAAAGCTGCAACCCCGAAGGGAAGAGCCCTATATGGGACTTGGCTATACGCTGGGACCCCAGCCTGTTGATATCCCCAAGGTGGGTATGCACTGTAAGGCCATCCAGAACTAAAGAGCATAAGCCTGGCACTCACCAATGGCCCACCCAGTAGGAGCAGGAGAGGTAGCGGTTGATGAAGCGGTTGGCAACCCTGCCGGCTGCCCCAGCCAGGGTAACTGCCCAGTTACAGGCCACTTGGGCATGCCATGTGCTGTTTGTGTGAATTGAGCAGGGGCATGACCAGAGGACCTGGAGGCAGCGGCCTGACCCCAGGGACCCCATGGCCAAACTCCTGCATGCTGTGGCATAGTTGGCTTACCCTCCAGCGCGCTGGGCTCCACTGCCTCCGCCGTTTTCCCGCTGTCATCTTGCCCTTCTTGCTCGGTGGTTATCGCGACGTCCTCAACTGAACCAGACTGCATCTCCTGCTCAGTGCCGGTATCCGCTGCTGACGCCCCTGCTGTGGACTCCAAAGCAGACAAACATTTCAGCACATCAGCCTGAAAGGCAGCTTTAGATGCCAATCTCACTGCCCTAGACTTCTGGGTCCCATTCATGGATGCTGACGCACCTCCTCTGGCCCTTTCCAGCGCCTCCAGACGCCGCAAAATTTCTTGGCTCCCCGTGATGTCATCCTCTTCATCAGAGGTTGAAAGGGCTGGTGGGGGCCTCCTGGGAGGCTGCCTCTTAGTGGGTTGCTTGCCCTTCGAAGAGCCCTTACCCTTCCTGGATGCCATGCCTCAATAAGCCTCCCAAGCCCAAGGGAGCCTACCAGGCAAGCCAGCAAGTAGGGAAACCCCCGTCGAAACCAGCTTCCTCCACCCTGATACGCGCCCCACAACTCGAGCACTATTTGCCCCGAATAAAGTGGCGTCCGCCCCAAAATGGTGCCCCACTATCACCGCATCTGCACTGGCTTTGCATGCATCCCAAGCCACCCTGCCGATGCGGCAGGCTAAGAAGTGAAGCAGAGGAGGAGGGTGTGTGTGTGCTTAAGTACACACTCTCCCACTACCCCGGCCAGCCCTATGCCTAGCTCCACGGGTGCAGCCGCGCCGTGCAGGCTGCAGTAACTACGTTGGGCCGAGTTAGAGGGAAAAAGGGGGGAGGTGGGAAAGGCTAACCCACCGACCGCCTGAAAAAAGGGGGAGCTGCGGCGACTGCCGCCTACCAGAAAGCGAGGCAAGCATCGCTGCTTGCCGCCGCTACTTCCGCCGCACTCACTGGCGATTCTCAATGCCGCCACTTGTTGCCACTGCACGCCTCTGCCACTGAGCCCCGTGCGAGGAGGGATGCACCCTTGCTGCTTTGCTACCTGCTAGTTCCTCCGCCGCTCAGCCCAGAGCAGGAGAGAAGGAACGTCTCCTGTCTCTGCTGATCACACGGAGTAACTCTGGCTGCAGGAGGGCAGAGCTGCCTTATAAGGCCTCTGTCTCCACCCCTGCAGCAAATCCCCAGATGCCAGGGAAGGGACTCTGCCTCCTCCTGCATCCGGGAGCCGCTGGGAGTGTTGCCTTCCTCATCTAGTATGTACACTTGCATTTTTGTTACCCAGGTGGAGAACCTAGCACTTATCCATGTTAAATTGCATCTTATTCAAATCTGCTCACTTTTCCAGTCTGTTCCGATCTCGTTGAATTCTATCCCTGTCTTCAAGGGTGTTTGCTGCTCCTCCCAGTTTAGTGTCATCTGCAAATTTAATGAGTAACCTCTTCACATTCTTGTCCAGATCATTTATAAAAATATTGAAAAGCAAGGCCAGTGGCATTCCACTGGATACCTTCCTCCAATCAGATGTGATGCCATTGACAATTACTATTTGGGTGCAGTTATCCAGCCAGTTCCCTATGTATCTAACCATCCTAGAGTCCAGGCCACAGTCCACCAGTTTACCCATCAGAACATCATGAGGAATTTTGTCAAAAGCTTAACTGAAATCCAAATAAACTACATTGACAGCATTACCGCAATCCAGTAAGCCTGTCACTCGATCATAGAAGAAGATGAGGTTGGTTTGGCAGGACCTGTTGGGGACAAATCCATGCTGGCTTCCCCGTATCACCATGTTGTTCATCAGATACTTGCAAACTGATGCCTTTAATATTGGTTTCAGTATGGATGGTTGAAGCAGTCGGCTGAGACTGAATCCCTTGAAGATGGAGGTCCTGCATGTGGGTCTAGGGTCCATGGGTGCAGGACTCTGGCCCCCTGCTCTCGATGGAGCACCACTTACGCCGGTGTCGAGAGTGAGGAGCCTGGGGGTGGTCCTGGATGCTTCCTTGTCTCTGGAGGCACAGGTCGCAGCGGTTGTTCGATCCTCTTTCTTCTATCTAAGACAGGCTCGACAACTTGTCCCCTACCTATCAACCCATGACCTTACGACAGTGATCCAGGCAATGGTCACCTCCAGATTAGACTACTGCAACTTGCTCTACGCAGGGCTTCCCTTGGGCTTGATCCGGAAACTGCAGCTGGTTCAGAATGCAGCTCCACAGGTGGTTGCCAGAGCACCAATCATGGCTCATATAACACCTATCCTCCGTCAGCTGCACTGGTTACCAGTTGAGTACCGGGTCCGGTTCAAGGTTTTGGTGTTGACCTATAAAGCCCTATGTGGACTGGGCCCAGCATACCTTCGGGACCGCCTCTCCCCATATGTTCCCCGGAGGTCGCTTCGGTCAGCCACTAAGAACTTGCTGATGGTCCCTGGCCCCAGGGAGGTCCGCCTTGTCAGGTTCAGAATGCTTCTCTATATGTTGTAACCAAAGAGACTCCATTTTAATTCTTTTAGTGTTCTGAGTGCTTTCTTCACAGGTGCCAAGATGTTCCCTAGCAGCTATCTCTCAGAAGAGGAATGTTTTGGCTACAACCTTTCCAGTACTGGGAAACTTTCTCTGTCTCAGCTTCAAAGGGATTGTTTTGAGAACTGTGGGGAGAGGCTGGGCTTACTGAGTCTTGATACTTTGTACTGTATTCTTTGCCTCTCATTCGTAACAATACACGTGTACCAGTTCAGATATTGCATCTGGACCAGTGGACTATAATGGTTGCTTTTTTCAGTAAATCTTTTGAAAACAACGGACTCTTGTCTGATTGCAGAAGGTAGTCTGTATACAACTATTATTTAGCCACAGATCTGACACGCCTGGCCTCTACCAGAGCCAGGGCCTTTTTGGTTCTGGCTCCGACCTGGTGGAACTCTGTGTCTGAGGAAACTAGGGCTCGGCAGGATTTGTTATCTTTCCGCCGGGCCTGCAAGATGGAGATGTTCCGCCAGGCATTTGGTGGGGGCTAGGCTGTCCTCTCGCCGGCCATACCACTGAAGACCTTCCACCACCCACGCAGGAAAATGCTGTATTTTAATATTTTATACCCGCCAATTTTAATTGTTTTGATATAATGTTTTAATGTTTTTATAATGTTTTTACTGTTTTAAACTGTTGTTAAACCGCCCTGAGCCTGTCTGACAGGGAGGGCGGTCTAGAAATGTGATTAAATAAATAAATAAATATCTTCCCTGGGACAGAGGTCAGGCTGACTACCCTGTAGCTCCCAGGAACGTCCTTTTCCCCTTTCTTGAAGCTTGGGATGACATTTAGCCTCCTCCAGTCTTCTGGCACATCATCTGTCCTCCAAGAGGCCTGGAAGATGATTGACAAAGGGTCTGCAAGCTCTTTGGAAAGTTCTTTAAGCCCTCTCAGGTGCCCTTTGTTAGTATTCAAGATGCCACAATACTTTCTGATTTTTGGCAGCCACAGAATAAAATGGCTACTTCTCTATGGTTTGTATTAACAGGATGTCTGTGTATAATAGTTTGCATAATCTTCTCTGTGTGTACATAAATGATCTACATGTAGAATTTTGCATATGTGAGACAACTAGATTTAGGCTTTCAAAACTATATGCATGTAGAATGGACATGTACCTGCTGGCTCTGCTCACAATTAGCAGTTGAACATGTCCACTTACCTCCTTCATACTCGTTGGCTCTTCTAGGCTATTACAAATACTGAAAAGGCACTGTTTCAAACAATATGCACAGTCACTGTCCTGTGTGAATTGGACAATGTGTGCATTTTCCATGCAATTAAAGCTTCTTTTGACATGAACCAGATCCTCAATTTTCCAGGAGCCTCTGGTTTGCATGAATGGAAGTGGTACCTGCATGCAGAATCAACATGTTTCCCAGTTCATACAAAACAGCAACCACATTTAACCTGCTCCTGATATGCACTGCTGGCAGGCTTCCAGTTTGCATGAATGGAATGGAATGTCTGCAGAGGGCTACAGTGTATATGTTGTAAATACATGAATAGGACTACACAGATATTTATGGATTGTGAGCATAGGAAAATTTGAAAGTGACTTAAACTGACCTGGGATTTGGCCCTTTATGTGTTTCTTAGATGGGAACAAACAAATAGAACATAATAAGGAAATATCAACATTCTTCCGAAATTTTTCTTTTGAAATATTTTTGCTTTTTTTTTAATATGAGAAATACTTTGAACAACATTATCTGATGATTTGTTCTCACTTTAAATTGCAATCTGACTTTTTTTACCTGAATAGATATCCCCATATTTAAAACACCGTGTGACATGAGCCAATGGCATTCATCACATTGTTTCTAGACACAAATTATTTTATGTTCAGTAATTTACTTTTATTGTGTGTGTGTGTGTGTTATGTGCTGTCACGTTGCTTTCAACTTATAGCGGCCCTATGAACAAAAAGCTTCCAAAAACAGCCTATCATTAACAGCCTTGCTCAGATTTTGTAAACTCAAGACCGTAGCTTCCTTTATTGAGTCAAGCCATCATATTTTGGGTCTTCATATTTTCTTACTGCCTTCCACTTTTCATAGCATTATTGTCTTTTCCAGTGAGTCTTGTCTTCTCATGATGTGATGTGACCAAATTATGATAGTCTCAGTTTCATCATGTTTGCTTTTAGGGAGAATTCAAGCTTGATGTGATCTAGAACCCACTTATTTGTCTTTTTGGCTATCCATAGTATCTGTAAGGGACAGAAGGCGGCATGATATAGCCTGATCTTGTCAGATCTCAGAAGCTAAGCAGGGTCAGAACTTGGATGGGCAGAGGAAGGCAATGGCAAACCACCTCTGCTTCTCATTTGTCTTGAAAGTCCCTTGCTGGGGTCACCATAAGTCAGTTGCGACTTGATGGCGTATATGCACACATGCAGTATCTGTAAAACTACTCCAGCACCAAATTTCAAATGAAACAATTTTCTTCCTGTCAGGTTTCTTCGTTCTCCAATTTTCACATCCGCACATACTAATAGGTAATACCATAGCATGCATTATCTTGATCTCCTTAGTGACACATCCTTGTCCTTAAGGATCTTTTATAGTTCCTTCATTACTGCTCTTCCAAGTCTCAATCTCCTTCTGATTTCTTGGTCACACTTTCTCTCTTTTGGTTGATGGTTGAACCAAGGAATAGAAAAACTTTTATCAATTTCAGTTTCTTCATTGTCAACCTTAAAATTAAGTATTTCTTTGATAGTCATTGGGATACCAATAGAACTATTTCAAGCTACAGAAACGGAGTCCATCAAAATCTTAACAGGAATATGTCAACATATATGGAAAACAAAACAATTGCCTAAAGACTGGAAATGCTTAGTCTACACACTAATTCCAAAAAAAGGGCATGCCAAATTGCAGCAACTATTGGACCATTGTTTTAATTTCCTACACAAACAAAGTAATGCTCAAAATTCTACAGCAAAGGTTCTTATCATATATGGAATGAGAAATATCAGATGTTCAAGCTGGATTCAGAAAAGGAAATGGAACTAGATATCACATTGCAAACTTAGATGGCTAATGGAACATACCAGGGAATTTCAGGGAAAAATGTCAGCCTATGTTTTATAGATTACAGCAAAGCTTTTGATTGTGTGGATCATGGAAAGCTATGGATGGTATTAAAAGAAATGGGTTTGCCACAACATCCGACTGTTTTGATGCACAACCTGTACTCTGGACAAGAGGTTATTATTAGGACAGAGTATGGGGAAACAGAATGGTTTCCAATTGGCAAAGGTATCAGACAAGGATGCATATTGTTTTACCTCTATGCGGAGCATATCATAAAGAAAGCTGGATTAGATTTAGAAAAAGTAGGGTGAAATTAGTGGAGGGAACATTAACAATTTGAGATATGCAGATGATACCACATTATGGGCAGAAAATAGTGCAGACATGAAGGTGGAGTTTAAAGGCAAAAGTGCCAAAGCAGGATTACAGCTGAACATCAAGAAGATAAAAGTAATGACTACTGAGGAACTACACAATTTTAAAGTTGACAATGAGGAAATTGAAATTATTCAAGGTTTTCTATTCCTTGGCTTAATCATCAACCAAAAGGGACACTGCAATGAAGAAATCAGAAGAAGCTTGGAAGAGCAGCTGTGTGGAAACAAGAAAAGATCCTTAAAGATAGGGCTGTATCTCTGGGAACAAAGATCAAGATAATTCAAACAATGGTATTCCCCATTACTATGTATGGATGTGAAAGTTGGACAATGAAGAAAGATGATAGGAAGAAAATTGATTTACTTGAAATGTAGTGCTGGAGGAGAACGGCCAAAAAGACAAATAAGTGTTCTAGATCATATCAAGCTATCCTGGCTTTCCACAAACTATGCAAAACTAATTCAGGAGGGCTTTTTACCTGTAAGAAATGGCTTAGAGAGATGCTTTGATAAAAGGACAGGGGCAGTAAACTATTCTACTGGGTGCTATCTGTTGATATAGCTATGCTCCTACTAGGTCGTTTCTGTGTTGCTAAAGAACTCATGTTTAATTACTTAAGCTTTATCTCTAAATATGGATTTATGCTTGTTTTCAAATTTCTGCAATCTATATCTTGAGTTTCAGTGAGAAAGGTGGACTAAAACAAACATATAAAATTCTACACCAGAGCTGAGGAAGAAGTTGCTAGCCCTGAAGTGCCTTCACCACTTTCCTCAGATCTTATTTGCACAGGCATACTACTAATTCATATTCTCATTACAGATGCCTGAGTAAAAGGAAGAAAGGATAACTGGTTTTTTTCTGATCTGAGATATGGAAAGGGAATGAAAGGTGATAATGATTTGGCAGGGCAGAGCGAGGGGCAGGACAGAGACGCATACTCTTAAAATATGCTTTTAAAAGTTCAGATTGCTTTCAAAATTTCCTGGGAAATTGGGGGTATTTGGGTAGATTGCAGTGAACCTGAGAGGTTACATAGACTGGACATAGGAGTTGCAACAGCTGTCTCCCACATGCCCATACTGTTAGAATGGACTCTCAAGGCAGGATAATCCCAAATTTCAGGCAGGCCTCTATGAACTCTATGAGACAATCTTTAATTTCTTGAAGACCTTATTAAGTATGGGGATCTGGTGAGTGTAGCCCAAAGTGTTTAATTAAGCAGCATTTCTGTCAATATCAGACCAAATCTATTTTGAATAAGTTTATTAATCAGGCATTATGTGGAGAGTTTTATTTCCTTTTTTCTTTTACCTGGTGCAAGCAGTATAAGAGAGATGTTGTTAGCATACCTTCCTGTTCATACAACTTTGAGCGGGTAGGCGGCTTCCTCAGAGACTTGAAGCAATGTTTGCCAATCCTTGTAAAGCATTTCACCTCTTCAGAGGCTAAAGCCTCTCAATACCAAGAACAATTAAAGCAAGAGCCTTTCAGAGCGACTGGGGAATTCAGCAAAATAAATCAGAAATCCTCTGCCTTGGCTCTGGAGGGTTGCCTCATTATAAGAGCAGATCTATTAGCCCCCTTGCCATTGTCTTTCATTTCTCAAGTGAGGTGATTCTAATTAAATTAATCTGCATGTCAATCTATCGGTGATCAATCAAAGGGGCTGAGGTCCCCCTTTGCGGCGCTGTGCTTGCGGCTGACATGGGCTGATAATGGAGGAAGAAATAAACTGTCGAGCAAAGTTAATTAGTCAACATAATAGGTGGATTAAACAGGAGCTGGATGATTGCTGTTTCACATGTTGAAGCATGAGGTGGGAGCTGAAACTGCAATTAACAGACAATTATTATATTTGGTTGTAAGAGGTCGCATGAATAAACATATCTCAGTGGGTTTCAATTTTTAATCCCCTTTCCTTGTTTAATATAAGGAGAAGTGTAGGTCATTTCTTCTTATTGTTTTAGCCAAAGTTTTGGAAGGCAGTGTATATTCATGAGAAAGATGCTTGTAGTTAGGCAGAATGCTCAAATATGAGTGACAGTGAGATAGAAATGTTAGTATGGGTGTTGGGGGCAAGAGTAAGAATATAGTCATTGGGTATGGATATGTGTAGCCAGATTTCTAGAACACTTTTCTGAAAACATGACCACTCATGATACAGTACAAGTTTAGCACTTTAAAAACTCGGTAATGCAGCTTGACATTTAAATAGTCTCTAGGCACTTTTGATAGTATTGTTAATGGATTCAGTTTTTTGCTGAATGCATGTACATTTCTGATCAGTTTTACTGAGTCCTGTTCAATCTCTTTTTTCACATTTGGACAAGGCAATGGTAGGCCCATCCATTTACAACCCACGCCCCAACAACCCGAACAATCCATGCTATAGTGTGTTCATGGTTGCCAACATGCAGCTGGTGACTGGAGATCTCCTGGAATTACAACTGATTTCCAGGCCACAGAAGTCTTGTTTCCCTGGAGAAAATGACCGTTTCAGGGCCAAACTACAAGTGACGAATGACAAGTGTATTCCTCCCTCTTCACTTGCCCTCCACTTGCTCTCCACTCAATCCACTTGCCGTTCAAGTGTCATTCATCACTTGTAGCTTGGCCCTCTGGTGGGTTCCATGGTGCCCAGAGCACAATGTTGGGGAACCCTGCTGTAGACTGTGAGGTCTCACTAATTCAGGAAGGAGTTGAGCCCCTATTAAATATGCTATTGGTAAGATGTCTCCATTAAATATTTTATTTTGGTGAACTCCTTAGAGAAGAAGCTGTCTTTGGTGGTAAGACTTGTACTTTAGCTTGGATTCTTAACAATAGTGCAGCCTCAGACCAGATGGATATTTCCCCTTATATTTGAGGTCAACACAGGCAAAGCTATGCCAATTTGGCCTCATTTACTTCACATAAGATGTCACCGGAGCTCAAGTACAGACAAGGATAGAATTAAGCTTTCTAGGTAATGAGGTTCTTAGTCACTTGCCATAAGCTCAACTGTATTATTAAATGCTTTCATTATCTGAAACTTGAGTATCTAATGGCTGTATCAAACACACACATACTTAGTATCTTCATCTTATTGTTTAAAAATCTTTTTGAAGAGACCCACTATCACTTATATTAAAAAAAAACTTTTTCAGGTACACTTGTTTAAGGTATCAGGTTGAAAATGTGAAATGTGTTTGAAATTTATTGGAGAATTCCAATAATGAGAAGCCGTGCATTTGCAATCCGTATTTGTGAATTTGTTAGATGTTGTGAATATGTAATTTCATGTATCCTACAAATTACAGCAAAAACATCTCCATTTTCAACATTTGCAAAGTATATGAATTCAGACCTGATTAAAATGTCTACTTGGATTTAAAAAGCAGTATTCGTTTCAGTTCCAAACTGCAATGCTTACAATGAATGAAGCCTGTTCTAGAGAATTTGGAAGATGTGCAAACACTCCTGTCAGCTACAGCTGTAATAGTGTAATGCCTATAGCTGCTCTCATCCCATCTTTACTGGCCACTCTTCTGTTGTTTTTGAAACAGTCCTCATTTTCAGTGACAACAGCTTTATGATCTACATACCAGAGGATGATGTTGGGTAAAATACAGCCAGTTATTTTAAAAAAATGTTAATAAAGAGTTCCATGTTAAAATGATGGTTAACAGTGCATGTTCTTCTGTACAGCTACAAACTGTGCAATTTGACTTAAAATGACATCAAAAGCTTATGATGCCAAAGACTCACTTGTCAATACTATAGCACCTCTTGTTAGAGTTGTATAATCTAAGCAGTAGTTATTATGCAAAATAGCAGTGCAATTTTCTGCAGCTCTCAGCTGTTATTTAAGGTTCGGAGTTTATTACACTTTGTGCTTATTTCATTTTAAAATTGTATTAAAGTGTTCCTTATACTGCTGTTCTGCTCATAGGTTGTGGTATCTACAACAGTCAACGTGGATGGTCATGTCTTGGCAGTGTCGGATAACATGTTTGTACACAACAACTCTAAACATGGGCGGAGGGCTCGAAGGCTTGATCCTTCGGAAGGTACGCCTTCTTATCTGGAACATGGTAGGCATTTTTTGTTGGTTGCCATTACTTCTTTAAAGTACTGGTTTATTTCGACTCAATCTCTTGGTTTTCTTCTTCACTGCTAGTTATCCTAGAAGGATCAAAGGATTAAGGTTTAGATTTTGTTTGTTTGTTTAAAGGAGTGTAGGGTCTTGGTGCAGAAATTTCAGCAGCATTTGGGTAGTCCCACACAGGCTGCTCATGAAGTTATTATCAGCTGATAAGAAGGTTATGAGAAAACTTTACATCCCTCCCAAATTCATGGTTAGTGTTCATTTATTTGAAAAGGCTATGAGCAGGCACTCTGTGGCACTCCAGTGTGTACGTGGTCTGTCCAGTTTTCTTCGGTTACAGTACGATGTTCCATGTGCACTTGGAGATTCTCAGTTGTGTGCCCAGACTGTAGGAAAGAAGGTGAAACTCCCTGAAAATTGGAACTTAGAATCACTTACTGTGGTACATAATAACATTAATAAATGACTATCTCATGGATAGTTGCAGTGGTGACATTTAATATATACTTGTGTGAATCCATCCTTGCTTTTTCAAAAACAGAGCGGAACAAAGGAGTCATGTTTTAAGAACTACATAGCACTTTCATACGGTAGGCTACCTGACTGGCAGAATTCAGGAAAGATTATTACTTTCCCTTTTCCTGTTAAACTTCTGTGTTCCCATGGATAGAAAATTAGGTTGTTTTTGTACAGTCGCAAGTCACACTTACACAATCCACTTGAGAACAGGAATCATTTGTTACTTATTCCTTTTTCTTTATGTTCCTAAATTTTACTCTTCCCTGCAACTCACTGCTCCTGAATTCTATTTTTTAAAATAAGTTTCAGAATGGAAACACTTTGCAGTTTGCAGCAGTCTCGACCTGAAGCTCACAAGTGCATTAATAAATTATGTTTTACTCTATTTTCACTATCCATACAATAGGAAATAATTATAATGATTATTTGCTTTGTATCCTGCCATTTGTATTCTGCCATTCCTCCTTTTGAATGATACTGAAGGAAGCTAGGAATTCATTAAACACAGTCATAAAAATTAGAACCAGTGTGGGGTAATGGCTAGAGTGTTGGACTAGGATCTGGGAGACCAGTGCCATGCAAGCTTGCTGGGTAGCATTGGGCCAGTCATACACTCTTAGCCTAACCCACCTCACAGGGTTGTTGTGAGAGGAGAATGATGTCCCCATTGCGGAGAAAGGTGGGGTATAAATGAAGTAAATAAATAAAAATGCAAAATATGATCAGTTAATCCAAATCAGAATAAAATTATAAAAACAATCCAAAAATACACAACAGCAAAAATAAACGTGCTACTTAATCCATTCTTCCTCAAAAGCTCTATGGAACAGAACTATACTGATCTTTTTCTGAGCCCAGGTAGTTGAGCCCTATAAGACAGGTGTTCAGCAGTAACTCATAGATCTTCTACTACTGCACACTAAGGCCTTTGGCACTGTTACTAGTTTAAGAATTTTCTGAATGAATATTGGGTACTGATTAACCCATTAAACTATCTCAGAAGCTGCTTAGGTTAGGATCGAGATGGCAATAACAATGGGTGTGGGCTCGCCTAGTGTCTCCTCCAGTGCTGCCAGCCCCACTGACCAGATGCAAGCAGAGTGCACATGAGTACAGGGGCCATTTGACACAGACCTGGATAGTGGAAACATGGAAATGAATTGCTGCTGGCCAGGTCTGAACTGAATAGCCTTCATGGAGCTGCCGGAACTGGGGGTTGGAGATTTGGCTTGATTGCTCTTCTTAACTGCTGCAGGCCTTCCAGGAAACTGGGCCATTCCTAGCAAATTACAGCCAACCACTCTGATAAATATTTTACATTGTAAACCAACTTGAACAACCTCTATAAAGAGATGGATTAGAAATAATCTAAATAAATAAATAGTGTATGTACTCCAGAATGAGGTCAGAATTTCTCTTTTCCCATGGCAGTCTTCTAGAGTAGAACTGATCTGCAAATTGAAATGGGCTTCCATATGTGAATCTTGGCAGTTGTGCTTTAAAACAATTTTTTTCCTGCTTTTATTATAAATCATGCTATACTATTAGCTGTTATTAAATCCCATGTATAACTGATACAAATTTAATATTTTAAATAGCAGATTATTAACCATCACAGTTGCAGAGAAAAGCCTAAAATATTGTCAAGAGTTTATAATGCAAGAGATGTAATTCACTCTTATATTATTATTATTAAAACAATATTGTTGTTTGAACTTTAGTGCCCTCAGAAGTATTAAGATGGTCTTGTGGACATGTCAATGCTGCTTATTAATGCCTTTGGGGAAACAAAAACAAAAATCTTCCTGCCATGTGGAAGATTTCTCCCCCCCCCCCACGTTTACTAATACATTAATGAGCAATCCTAACAATTACAATATTAATAATAAATATTACTACTGCCAAAATATTGATAATTAATTATTAATAGGAATTATTGTTATGACTAGAAGTTATATTGACAGAGGGTAGAAATGTAACTATGTCAAAATCTATTTTATAAATATAGAGAAATAATCGCACAGCAAGACTTCTTGGGAAGGTAGAGTTCCCTCCCTAAACCCAGACAAACCTTCTTCTATTTCCTCTTCAATAATATTTTGTCCCCTTTTTGTTATTTATATGTTTATTTATTTATTTTAATTTTAGATAAATAAAAGAATAATTATGAGATACTGAACAGAAGAGAAAAAAATAACCCCACCCCAATTTCCCTCCCCCTCCAACCAATCCCTCCCCTTCGTCTTATTCTATAAGTTAATGAGACTTAAATAAGGTAAAATAGTAACAATCCGTAACTGTCGTGCCCAGGTTAAGCAAGACAGTTATCAGCCTAAACTAACTAATTGTTACTTAGTGAAAGGAGCTTAGAACTATTCTAATTATTCTAAATTGGTTCTCCCAACCCCTATCCCATAACCTCTAAGAAGTATTTAAATTTACAAAGATATATATAACATCTATGTGGAAGATTTCTGATGGCCAGATTAGTCTAGTACTGCAGTCATGTGCAGTTCGTCCCACTGAACTCAATGGGACTTTCCTTTGAGGTATTCCTAGGTTCTTGTTGTAACTGCCCTTTTGTGAACTTTTCCTTCAAAACTGGTAAGTAATAAACTAAATCAAATTTAGTAATTTGGTAAAACCATGTGGGAAGGTTTATTTAGGGTCTCTGGTATGATAAATCCTGCCCAGAATGCAAATGTTTATTTGTCTATCTGAACCTCTTCAATCCCCATTGGAGCTAATAAGTGTGAATAAAAGGCTCTTTTCCATGCAGTCTCTGGTGATTGGTTAGTTTCAAAAGAAGCCAGCTGAGATTAATTTCAAGGAAACTAAATACCACTCCAGAAAACCCAAATGAAACAACCCTGCAGGGTGAAACTGTTTTTCTACCATTAGATGAATCAATGCTGAATAAAAAATCTGTTTTGCACCAGTATTAGTTTACAGCTCCTCTTCCACCAATTTCCTTTGCATATATGTTAAATAGCTACCCCATGTTAATGGCACTAAAACTGGACATGTGGTAAATTCATAATGATCCAGGCCACATATTTGCACTTTCTAACCTAAAATTCTTAGCTCAGCAGTGTTTCTTATTATATAAACACAACTTACATCTGTATTTATTTAGCCTTACTTTTTATATACGCCATGAGCCATTTTATGCTACAATTCATGCTTTTGATTTTATTCCATCCCAGCCAACAATTTAATTTAATAAACAAACCGCTATCATAACTTTTGCTTGATTTTACTAAAGAATGTGCAAATTGTTATTTTATTAATTAGCGTGAAGAAAAAGCACACCAATTTTATCTGTTCATTCATCGGACATACTCTAGGATTCTTCCTCCCCACTCAAAACACTGCTTTTTGTTTTTGAAGGGTAGCCTGTTATTCCTCACCCCTGCTCAAAAAGTCTTCATGAATATCTGCCAGTTATTAGGAGGATATCACTGAATTCCTTACACTGGAAATATTCTTATTCTTATTTACTTACTTTATACCTGCCTTTTTCCCCAATGGGGACTCAAATGCGATTTGAATTTTTTATGGTTAAAAATTGTGTGTGTGTGTGGACTTACATAAATTAACTACCTGAGGTAGTTCTGCCTACATTAGTCAACAATAATTATGTACTTCTACAATTATTTTCTAAAACTGGCAGTAAAATATTGCCTTTCTGTGCCCTCTCTCCAAACGGTTCACATTCAGTTGGGTTACTTGAGTAAGACAGTTTGGGAGCCATTGGCAAGTTCTCTCCTTTTCAAGAGATTACAGTTCTCTAATAACCCTAAATTGAAAGCCCTTTGGAAGATTTCCCATTGACTTCAATAACTTTTGGAACATGAAACATATAGATAGGAGGCTGCCCTGTGGTAGAAGGCAGCATCTATATGTAGCATACAATAACTTTTTCTGTACCACATCAAGCTGTTGCTTATAAAAAGTGTGACAAAGTTTCTAAATTTAAAGCTGCAGTCCTATTCGCAATTTCTTGAGACTTAAGGTCCATTGAAATAATCAGGACTTCTTTCTGAATAAATGATCAAATTGCACATCTCGTATCTAGGGATGTGCAGTTTGATAATAACTAAACAAAATCAGATCTAAGTATCATTCTTTCTGACTGAATTAATATAACTAATCCATCTACGATGATTTTTGGTTTGAGGGGGAGGTTCTGAACCCTTGCAAGCTTTGGTCCTCTTTGTGTGATTTGTTTCTTTCTCTTAGGCTAAACAGGGACAGTGGTTTTTTTGTTCCTGCTGGCTGGTAAACAAACTGAAGAGGAGGGGTTGGCAAACTAGACTTGTTCCCTTTTGATAGTAGGGAGATTGGGGGAAAGAGACTGGAAACAGAGACAAGGGCTTTGTTTCTTTTCATTCTAGATGACTGGCAGTCTGATGGTGTAGGAGGAGCTCCTGCTTCTCCCTCCCCCCACCGTACCATTTTCCTCAGCCAAATAGTTAGTGAGGAGTAATTGGCCCATTGCATATCGCGAACTGTAGGACTTTAAAAATGCCTTTCCCTGCAACTGTTTTGTGACTGAAGGGAAAGTAATTTGGGTTCAGGGAATAGGGTTGTCAGGGGTCTCAGAGGCCCAAGTGGGGGTGCAGGAGGCTGGAGGACCATGAGGTACTAAACTCCCATGCATGCACATAAAGCGTGCACTCTCCTGTGCTTCCCCTTCAAAGACGAATCCTAATACATGCTGAAATGGAGGTGAGTAAAAACCGTCCCTTTGGAGGCAGTTTTCACTCCCTTTGGAGGCAGTGTGTGGAGGGGTGGTGAGGCAAAAATAACTCAACAAATATAGTATTTAAGGAAAAGGTAAGCACCAAGTCATTACTGACCCATGGGGGGACGTCACATCACAATGTTTTCTTGGCAGACTTTTTGTTACAGGGTGGTTTGCCATTGCCTTCCCCAGTCATCTACACTTTACCCCCAGGAAACTGGGTACACATTTTAGCGACCTCAGAAGGATGGAAGGCTGAGAGCGGAACTACAAGAGACAAAAGGAACAGGTTGAACACTTGTCAGCTTCCCTCAAGTTTTGATGGGAAATGTAGGCATCCTAGTCTTGCAGCTTGGCTCTCTGACTGCTGTCCAATGGACTTTTCAACTGTCACTTGTCCAACATTCCACCAAGCTGCCTACATTTCCCATCAAAACTTGAGGGAAGCTGACAAGTGTCCAACCTGTGCCTTTTGTCACTTGTAGTTCCTCTCTGAGTCAACCTTGAGCTGGCTACCTGAACCTGGCTTCCACCAGGTTCGAACTCAGGTCGTGAGCAGAGCTTGGGCTGCAGTACTGCCGCATACCACTCTGCACCACAGGCTCTATAGTATTTCTAACAAGAGAAATAAATACAAATATCGAAGAACCATATGAACTTGAAAGACCAGAATATAATATCTAAGCATATTCTTACTCCCAACTCAGCGTATAACATGGAATGCACAAAGTTGTTGTTAATACTCATATTTATTTATTTAAGACATTTACCTGCCTTTCCACACAGAGGAGCTCAAGGCAGCTTACAATATAAAACAGAAATAAGCATAAAATTACATTAAGAACACATTTTTAAAGTGCTCATGCACTGAAAAGTGGCTACAGTACCCTCCTTTGTTGAACTATAGCATTAGACCATTAAAGATGGAAGAGCTGGGAAGAGAGTTGCCAGGCCCCCTTACCTGGTGGCAGGGGGAGGACCTGGGACTCATCATTTTTCTTCTCTTTGTGCATGTTCCCAGCACTGACATGATGATGTCACTTCTGGAAGTAATGTTGTTCAGTCTGCTGGGAGCATTCATACCATGTGTGTTCCTGGGGTGGGTGATCTCAGACAATTCAACCCCCACCCCCATCAGTCACTAGCAGGCAATCAGGTAAACCAGTGGGCACTTGGGAGCCCTAGCTAGGAAGTAGATCTTGACAACCATAGAATATTGTAGGCTTTCCCCCCTAATATAGCTGTGGCCTTTTTATATCTTTGAAAAGTAGATGATGAATTACTAGTTTTACTGATATTGTTACTAGTGGCGGCTACTTGACACATAATATGGTGTTGTTATAGTTCTCTTATCACTTGTTTTTAGAAGTATTTTTTTCACAATTGAGCAACTATAAAACAGTCTGTGTCACCACCTAGTTTTGCAGGAGCCTTCTGTCTCCATGGTTTGAGTCTAACTATTTCATATGCCTGGATATTTTGGGATTATCCAGTTTCTTTCTATGTAAAGCCCACTTGTCAGGCTATAAGGCAAGTTCCTTTCAGTGGTTTGACTCATTATAACTGTGTTCATGGTTTTAAAGCCATGCAAAGCTATCCTAGATACCTGTTCATTAATAAACACATTGGACCACTAAATGTATCTATATTTCAAAAGTAATAGCTAGCAGAGACTAATTTCAGCGACGTTGGTGCAAACACGGTTAGTTGCAGTAATCAGTGGCCTGCCTTCATTATCATTATGGTTGCATTCTGAGAATAGTTGGATCTCTTTTCTTTCCTGCTTGTGTGTGTTTTCACATTTATTTATATACTTTAGGATGTATGGAGACAAGCCACCATACCTCAATCAAAGAAGTAATTTTAAAAGGGAAATTTCAAAATGTAGTTCAAAGGAGATGTGTGAGAAGGGAATTTGTACAAAGTAGCATTCAGACAAGCCTGAAGAAATCAGTTGATCCTTTTAAGGGGAAGGAAATCCATTCTTTAGATCAGAGATGTCTAGTGACTTAGGGAGAAGTCCCTTTTCTCCTACCACATACTTTATGCATTATGGTCAAGCTTGTGAAATGCAATATACTTCAACTGACAAAACTGATTATTTCCAGTATGAAGAAAAGGTATAATTACGGAGACATTGGAGGGATGAGAGTAAGTACACCTCTCTGCCGGCCAGTCTCCCTGTGTTACATGCATATTAGGGTTGCCAACTCTGGGTTGGGAAATTCCTGGATATTTTAGGCGTGGAGCCTAGGGGGGTGGGTTGAGGGGGGGGGGGAATCTCCACTGGCTTTAATGCCATAGAATCCACCTTCCAAGACAGCCATTTTCTGTAAGGGAGCTGATGTCTCTTGTAAGTTTGGGAGATCTACAGCCACCACCTGGAGATTGGCAATCCTCATAATGGCAGTACTATATGATTTTATCTGCTGTTACTTTTAGGAAATATGTTACAATTTTGAGACCACATTCCAGAATAGCCATTTTCTCCAGGGAAACTGATCTCTATTGCCCAGAGATCAGTTATAATTACGGGAAATCTGCAGCCACAACCTGGAGGTTGGCAACACTAATGCATATACACACTTTCCTTAAATTTTGTTAAAGTGATAAATTAAACTGTAGGATTTAATATGATAAATTAAATGTTGGACTGGATCTCATAATCTGGCTCTTTGCCTCATTTCCCTCCTCTCTCCAGCAGTAATTTCCAACCACGGGAAAGTTTATTTCCACAGCTTCAGGACCCCATAGCCATTTATTTATTTACTTCATATACTTCTTGCTTTTCTCATTGAGACTGAGGTGGATTACAAAATGTGTGTTGGGAGGCTTTGGTTGAGAGGAAGAAGAGTGCAAAATTGTTCAGGTCTTTCTCTTCCATCACTTGAGCTGCACTGAAGAAAGAGGCAAAATGAAAGGACGATTTCTTCCCCTTCCCCCTCCTCATTGCAGCCCTTCAACCCACATGGCTATGCCATGCAGGTCCCACAACCCTTGGAATAAAGTTTCCCAGGGTTGGAAAGGACTGCTGTGGGGTGAGGGGGAATGTGAAAAATGTGGAACTCATCAATGCCTTTTGCTGACAGATCTCAGGATCTAGTCTTTATGACTGTATATAATAATAATAATAATAATAATAATAATAATAATAATAATAATAATAATAATAATAATAATAATAATACTTGGAACTGCGTACAAATTACACCGATATTTGTTTGATACTTAGGTCTCCAGCGGAAACTTGTATCAGCTTAGGAAGGCCAATCAATAATAACATGTGAACTCTGCTTATCACAGAATCACAGAGTTGGAAGGGGCCTTACAGACTTCCTAGTCCAACCCCCTGCCCAATGTAGGATGAGCCTAAAGCATCCCCGACAAATATTCATCCAACCTGTTCTTGAAAGCTGCCAGTGAAGGGGAGCTCACTACCTCCCTAGGCAGCTGATTCCACCTTTGAACTACTCTGACCATGAAAAAGTTTTTCCTAATATCCAGCCACCAGCTTTCTGCATGTAATTTAAGCCCGTTGCTTCGAGTCCTCTCTCTGCTGCCAACTGTAACAGCTCCTTGCCCTCCTCCAAATGACAGCCTTTCAAATATTTAAAGAGAGAAATCATGTCCCCCCTCAATCTCCTCCAAATGAAACATTCCCAAGGCCCTCAGCCTTTCCTCATAGGGCTCAGTCTCCAGACCCTTGATCATTCTTGTCGCTCTCTTTTGTACCCTCTCAATTTTGTCCACATCCTTTTTGTATTGAGGCCTCCAGAACTGCACACAGTACTCCAGGTGCGGCCTGACCAAGGCAGTACAGAGAGGGACTATGACCTCCTGTGATTTTGATGCAATGGTTCTTTTGATACAACCCAAGACTGAGTTTTGCCACCGTATCACACTGACTGCTCATATTTAGTTTACAGTCCACTCTTACTCCTAGATCTTTTTCACATACACTACTACCCAGAAGTGTACCCCCATCCTGTATTTGTGCTTCACTTTTTTGTGGCCAAGATGTAATACTGTGCACTTGTCTTTGTTGAATTGCATCCTATTCACAGCTGCCCACTTCTCCAGAGTATTCAGGTCTTGTTGAATTTTAACTCTGTCTTCTTGGGTGTTTGCCACTCCTCCCAGTTTGGTATCATCAGCAAATTTAATGAGTAGCCAGTTTACCCCTTCATCCAGATCACTGATAAAAATTTTGACAAGTACTGGGCCCAAAACCAAGCCCTGTGGCATCCCACTGGACACCTCCCTCCAATCTGATGATATGCCATTGACCACCACTCTTTGGGTGCGGTCCTCTAACCAGTTCCCTATTCACCGAACTGTCTTATAGTATAGTCTGCAGTCTTCCAGTTTATCCATTAGAATGTCATGGGGAACCTTATCAAAAGCTTTACTGAAATCCAGGTAAATCACACCGACAGAGGTCCCACGATCCAGTAAGCTCATCACTCGATCAAAGAAGGAAAGCAAGATCTGTTGGGGACAAAACCATGTTGACTTCCCCAGATCACTAAGTGGTCCTTCAGATGCTTACAGATCGATCCCTTTAAAATCTGCTCTAATATCTTCCCAGCAACAGAAGTCAGACTGACCTGCCTGTAGTTTCCCAGGTCATCCTTCTTCCCTTTCTTAAAGATTGGGGTAACATTTGCTCTTCTCCAATCTTGTGGCACATCCCCAGTCCTCCAGGAGGCCTTGAAGATAATGGACAGAGGCTCTGCAAGTTCTCTAGAAAGTTCTTTGAGAACTCTTGGGTGCACACCATCTAGCCTAGGGGATTTGTATTCATCCAGTGCAGCCAGGTGCCTCTCCACAACCTCTCTTCAATGTCAACTAGCCCCTCAGGTGTCTTCTCATGTCTACTATCCATCTCTAGATGGGCTCAAGTTCTTCAGTGAGAAAACAGAGGCAAAAAAGTCATTAAGCCTGTCTGCTTTTTCTCTGTCCTCCATCAGAGTTTCTCCTTCCACTCCCAACAGCAGTCCAATTGCCTCTTTTACCTTGCATTTGCTTCTCACATATCTGTAGAAGTTTTTCTTATTGTAGAGAGCCCCCCTGGCCAGACCTAGCTCATACTGAGCTTTGGCTTCTCTGATGGCTGATCTGCAGTACCTAGTAACCCTCATATATTCTTTTTTAGAGGTCTGTCCTTCTCTCCATTTCCTGAACGTTTCCTTTTTCTCCCTTAGCTTATTCTGGCGCTCTCTGTTCATCCACATTGGTTTCTTGGAGCCCTTACTATGTTTCCATCTTGCTGGAATAGTGAGGGCTTGAGCTTGCAAAGGTTCATGTTTGAGAAGAGCCCACCCTTCACTCGTTCCTTTCCCTTCTAGCACACTCCCCCGCGGAATGACTCTCATCATTCATTGTTCATTGAAGTCACCCCTACGAAAATCTAACCTATGAGTCTGGCTACAAACTTCCTTGGCCCCCCACAGCAACTGGAATTCAAGGAGGACATGGTCACTTTCCCCTAAGGTCCCCACCACCTTAACCCAATCTACCAATCCTTCCCTGTTGGTCAATATTAAGTCTAGTATGGCCGAGCCCCTTGTAGCTTCCTCCACCATTTGAAAAAGGAAGTTATCGGCCAGGCAGGTCAGGAAGTTGCATGAGTCTTGTTTCTTTGTTGAGCTTGCCTCCCAGCACACATCGGGGAAGTTGAAGTCACCCATAATTATAAGGTTCTGATGTCTGAACACTCTACCAATCTGTTCAAGGAGGGCAGCATCCATTTCCTCTCCCTGGTCAGGTGGTCTGCAGCAGACTTCAACAACAATACCCTTTGTCCTTCCTCCCCTTATTTTCACCCATATACTTTCCATCAGGCTGTCAACCACATTCTCCAGAACTTGCTGACAATCAAGCCCTCTCCTCACATACAATGCCACTCCTCCTCCTCTTCTACCCTTCTGGTTTTTCTTGAACAACTTGTACCCATCCACTACCACATTCCAGTCATGGGAATCATCCCACCAAGTCCCAGTAATTCCTACTATATCGTAGTCCTCTGTTTGCAAGAGAACCTCAACCTCATCCTTCTTATTACCCATACTTCGGGCATTGATATGTAGGCACTTGCAGCCTTGTATCTTTGTTTGATCTGTCCTACTCAGGTGGGCCCCCGCTGTTATCACTTCTTCATTGAAATCCCCTTGTTGATCATCCCCTTCCCCTTGCGGCAGCAGTTTAAAGCTCTCCTGATGACACTCTCCAGGTTCTTTCCCAACATTTTCTTCCCTGACCTTGAGAGGTAGCCCATCATGTGCTAGAAGGCCTTCTCTAAGGAAACTTATCCTGAGGTCCCAGAACCCAAAGAGCTCCTGCCGGTACCACCACCTCAGCCAATGATTCACCTTGAGTATGGTCTGCTCCCTTTGCATTCCTCTTCCTTTGACAGGAAGGATAGAAGAGAATACCACCTGTGCCCCCACTGTCTTCAACTGCCTTCCAAGAGCTTCATAGTCCTCTTTAATTCTTGCAATGGCATTCGCAGCCGTGTCATTAGTTCCCACGTGAACCAGCACAAATGGGTACTGATCAGTCGATCTGATCAGTTTCAGCAGTCGGTCCGTAATATCCTGAATTCTGGCTCCTGGTAAGGGATCTGGCCTGGACACATGATGTTCCGTACCCCTGAGCAGAGAGTCTCCGATGATCACCACCTTCTGTTTTCTTCCACTTCCGTGCTGCCACATGGCCTCTTCACTCCATCCTCCAAGTTTTTATGGTTCTCCTTCCACTCTCGTCTCCATCACAAGCACCTTAAAATGATTCTTGAGCTGCAGTGGACCAAGCGTCGCCTTAGTCCATGTCTTCTGGTTTGTACTGCAGAACTGAGAGGAGGCTCAGAAAGGAGATCAACTCTTCCTTCTTCTCTTGGACTTATTTCTTAATGCTTGTGCAGAGCCCCCAGGCTCTTCTCAATAAAATCCTCCCCTTCCTTGATTTCCTGAAGGGTGGTGATTCTCTCCCCTAGACTCTGAATCTTCTCCTCCAAAAGCCTGACAAGTGAAGTCCGTTTTCTCTTCTGGGAGGAAAACAAACATAGCACACTCCATGCAGGTGACTGGAAAGGGGCCTTCTGTTGACATCATCGCCTTCCAAGTATATTTCAAGAGTATTCTTCTAGCTGCAGATCCCTTTCCTTCTCCTTCTCCTGTTGATTGTGTGTTTTTTGGATATTTTGAATAACAACAACAACAACACTAATATGAATACTGATACTAATACTAATAATATCAACAACAACAACAACTGCGCTTATATTCCCCTCTTCTAGACAGATTAGTGTCTCACTCAGATCGGTGAACAAGTTAGTGTTGTTATTATCCCCACAATACAGCTGGCGAGCTGGGCTGAGAGGAGTGGCTTACCCATGGCCACCTACTGAGCTCATGGCAGTAATGGGATTCGGACCAGTAGAGTGCTGATTTGCAGCCAAACCACTTAACCACTGTGCTACAGCAGCTCTCTGTGCAGCATTTTTGTCTTATATTTAAAGTAGCTGTCCATTAAGAGATTTTAGTAAGTGGTTTAACTCTGAGCCTGTTGCTTTTAATATTTGGACAGCCATATCTCGGCAGTTACTGGCTGTAATGCAATGTGTTCTTAGATGATATCTCTATACATAGCTATAGTCATAGCTTCCAGAAACATATACACAAGGACCTGTATTTGGTAAGAGCTGAAATACTGGATGAGACTATTGTTCTTTACCTTAACCAAATGCCTCAAAATATTTTACCCCTAGTAATTTAAAAGTGAAACTAAATACCTTGCATAAGTATAGAAACAGTCTTTAGGAACAAAATTATATGGGTGCTATTTTCAAAGTTTAATTGACTCAAAGATCACCAGTGCTTAGGGCCAAAGGGTGAAATTTATGCCTTTTAAATTTTTTCCCTCCAAAATCTGATATAGTTGTTAGAGTGTCAGACTAGGATCTGGGAATCTCAGGGTTGAATCCCCACGCTGCCATGGATGCTTGTTGGGTGGTCTTGGGCCAGTCACACTCTCTCAGCCTAACCTACCTTAGTGGGTTGTTGTGATGATAAAAAGGAGGAGAAGAGAATGGTGTGAACTATTTTGGGTCCCTATTGGGAAGAAAGGCAGAATATAAATATAATAAAATAAAAAATTAAAATTAAAAAAATGCATGAATACCCATGCATGGAGTCGGAACATGACATTGGAGATTTAATCCCTTCTATCCATACTATCTTCTGGAGAAAAATAATCCCCCACCCAGCTGCTTTTAATCCTTGTTTTATAGTGCAATCCTAAACAGAGTTATTCCTAAACAGAGTTACTGAAGTCTAAGCTGATTGGGTTTAGAGTGGACTAACTGTGTTTAGGATTTCACTGTTAAAGCATGTTACAGGTTGATTTGATTGTAACTCATTTCCCCTCTACTTTTCCCTACTGTTTTTCTACTGCTGTTAGCCAGAGTAGGGAGGAATCAGGTAAATATGTATGCCTGTCTTCCCCCTCCTCCAATAGAACTAATGCTATGGTTAAAAGCAGTTGAGATGGGTATGATTTCTCATTATTTGCAACATAGAACCATTTGGTGAATCTTCCATCTTTCTAGATTTTCAAATGCTGCAAATAAGTGATGGCTTAACTCTGTGGTCAAATGCTTAACTCCTTAACTCTGTGGTCAAATGCTAAAGGAGGTCAGATGCAAAATGGAGGTGCTACTGCTGGTCCGAAGAAATGACTCAGGAATTGAAGTGTCTCCTGTTTTGGATGGGTTGTACTCAACTTAAAAGAGCTGGTCCATAGCTTAGGGGTGCTTCTGGATTCAGGCCTCCTATGAGCAAGCAGGTGGCAGTGGTGGCCAGAGGTGCCTTTCACAAGCTGTGGCTGGTGAGCCAGGTTTGGCCTTTTGTGACAAAATGATCTTGCCACTGTGGTAAATTAGACTACTGCAATGCCCTCTGCGTGAGGCTGCTCTCAAAGAGTGTACAGTAGCTACAGCGAGTACAGATTGGTGCAGTCAGACTGCTGACTGGAGTGGGTTGTAAGGACCATATCACTACATATCACACTGACTCCCAATCAGCTTGTGAGCCCAATTTAAGGTGCTGGTGTTGACCTTTAAAGCCCTATACATCTGGAACCAGCATACATTAAGGACTGTCTACTCTCATATGAACCTACCTGGTCACTGCAGTAATCTTCAGCAGTCCTTCTCTGGGTGCCTTCACTAGCTGAGGCTAGATGGGTGGCAACAATATACAAGAAAGAAGCTGACAAGAGCAGGCTATTCTCCCTATTGTTTCCTCTGATTGGAAAGGAAATCACTTCTCAAACTGAAGCCAGAAGAGTAAAACATCACAAGAAAAATACATTTGTTTTACATTTTTTGCATCAAATATAGAGACCATGTTCAAACATTTAATTTTTTTAAAAAAAATTATTTTTTTTAAAGTGCCATTCTTTTTATGGAAGATGATGTTTTGAGTCCCTATGTCCTCTGGTAGAAGTAGCAACTTCCCCTCAATGTGTCTAATTATCATATGGACCACTGGTAATTAGAGGGTAGATGAAATAATGGCATATCAGCTGGCTAACATTGACTTTAAAACAGTCCAGTGGCATCTTAAAGACCAACAACATTTATTTTAACATTAGTCTTTAATGTGCTACTGGTCTTTTATTTTATTATGCTATAACAGACTGACATGACTACTGCTTGCGTTTAACATTCTGTTGCAGACAAACATGAGTTAGTTACGTTTGATCACAGGGGAGGAGCAGCTACAAAGGATAAAGCAGGCACGTCGGCTGCTGAATATGTAAGCAGATCCTGAGAAAGATATACCTCAGTTGTGGCACCAAAATTATAGGACTCTTTCCTCAGGAAGATACTTCTGTCCCCCTTGATCACTGTCTTCAGCTAGTCAGTGAAACTTAATCTGTTCTATTAGGCATTGCCTCACAGATTCTCCTTCTTGTTTGTGTGTTTTAATTTTTTGTATATTTTGTTTAATTGTTTTTAATTAGATTTATAATATGTCTTTTAAAAAGATGTTTTAATTATTTTGATTGTTAGCTACCTTGGGCTCCCTAAGATAGTTGGGAAAGTGGCATAAAAAAGTTCTCAACAAAATAAATAATGACAACTGCCTTTCCAAGCACATATACATGCTGCCTAAAAAAAACATAAAAATAACTGCTGTATAGCTATCAGTCAGCTCAGTACCACTTAAAAATCAAATTATGAGATGTGAGAGTAAATAACTATTAAATTCCTTTAACAATAATTTAGCATCAAGTGTGTACAGAATATGCAGATACTCTACTCAACACAGAATAAATCTTAAATCGAATACCCAGTATGCACACTAAAGCTACTTTGCCTGTAAGCACTACTCATTGTAGTGCCTGTAATGTTTATAGTATTTGGTCATGTAGGTTGGCCCCATGATGAAGAGACTGTTTTGCCCCTGCTCAGCATACTCTGTGCACAGTGAAAATTATTCATTTGGTAAACTCTGTGCACCTTACCAATAGTACATTAAGAATTTTCTACCTGGAGGCTAATAACTTGCATGTTGGGGGGACATATCCCTAACTAGGATGGGACAAATAAGAAGAATGAGGAAAAAAGAAATGGAATTAATCATATTTTAAAAAACATTTAAAGTGACTGCAGAGCGTACAAAAGAGGTGAGTGCAGAGTCCTTTTAGGGTAAAATGCTGTGCGTTGTGGGGACAGCTAAAATTTGTGTTTATTCCATATAATTAACTACAACTGATAAGACAACAATGAAATGCAAGTGAACCAGCCGCAGCTCTATTTCACCATAGATAGGTGTGAAGTTTTATAATCAAACTCGGTAAAATTGCTTCAAAGTAATTTTTCCATACTGTGAGTTGTACTTATTTGAACGTAAAAGCAATTGCACAATTGGTTTCTCCCTTCCTGCCTCTCCATAACATAATGCAGTAGCCTCAAAATTATAGTGCAGGAGACCCTGTCAGCTTGCATGCTCTAACACTTTATTATCTAATGATCTAATATGCAACAAGGCAAAGAGGAGGTGCTCATCACTCTGACAGGATGCCTAAGAGAAGTGACTAAATTACTTTATGTACCATTAGCGCTAGCAGCCATGGTGAACTCACCGTGAGCATTTATGCAAATACTCCTGAATATATTCAAGTGGCCTTGTCAAGCTGACAACTGACGAGCAGTTTAAATGGCTCTTTTTTTTAAAGGGCCAGGGTTGTGGTTTTTTTCTTTCATGCTTTCACCTTCCACTATCTAAAATTGCCAAGGCTCTTTGACAACTGACTTGATTCAATATGGTTCTCAAGAAACAGTAGCAACTAATCTGCAACCCTAAACCTAGATACGAAGTATAGATATTGTAGGTATGACAAACATTTTAGAGTAAGAAGAGACAATTAGGACCTTTCTGTTGGTCCACTTTTGACAGTGTCCAGTACAAGAAATATCAGGGCAGACCCTTTTCTGTCACTCATTCCTAGTGTTTGACAGAGGATGAAGGATCTTTGTTGGGAGGGTGAATGGATTCCATGGCTCAACTGGCAATGAGCTGTTGACTTCAGAGAGTCATGATGCTATGAAATCTTACTAATTTATTTAATCAAGTTTCACAGAATTTTAATTTTTTTTTTTAAATGTTTCTATCCTGCTTTTCTCCTGGCAAGCAGGACCCAGGGTTGCTTACAATTTAAGTCATACCCAATACAATATAAACAAATATTAAAAATCTAGCTGAGAACTGCAGTATTTACAGCTCTATAGTTATAGTAGTAGTAGTCCTTTGATCATCATCATCATCATTCTCTCTTGCAGGTTGTGTAGTCTTCTGGATACATTTCGGATATTCAGTATAAAAATATGGAGAATTGAAGCAAACTCTGAAATAACGAGTCACTGGCTTTAAACATTTTAAACACTTTCTAGAATATAGCCAGATAACATAAAGGCTTAAACCAATTTTTGCAAATCAATAGCCATCAGTTCAGAGGTGTGTTGATCATTTAATTGTTCTCAAAATCTGTTCAGAAAAATGACTTGTAGTTTACACCTGTGTTTGTTTTATAAGAACTAGGGCTTACTCCTACATATGTGTCATAGGATTGCAGCCTTACAGACATAAATGTTACATGATGTCGTATGTAGAGCCTGAAACTATTATATTTCTCTCATTTTCTTCCTTGGCCATGGTGATCAGGCATGCAGTGTGAGTTCCAGAGTTGGAAGTCAATTGTCAGGCATATGGGGCCTGGTTTGGATTGCAACCATGGTAAACAGGGCTTAATAATTTCCTCCCTACATCATTTTTGCAATTTAAAATACCTTGCTCCATTGGAGAAAGGTGGTATAGCACATCAGAATGTGTGGTTTCACCCATGGGGCAAATAGGGCCTTTTCAGGTTTGGATAGGGTTGCCCGCTCCAGGTTGGGAAATTCCTGAAGATTTGGAGGGTGGAGGGCAGGGTTTGGGGAGGGGAGCAAGCTTTGTAGGGCATAATGCCATACAGTTCACCCACCAAAGCAGCCATTTTCTTCCATCTTTTCCACTGTATGTAGAATGTGAAACAGAAAGGCAATGGGGGGAGGGAATGACAGATTGCTTAATTTCGAAATTCAGTCGGACCCTTTGATTCAGATGATGAGTGGCAGGAAATGTTAAATGGTCCCAGTTAAGATCATATGTGCTTTAAAATCATAACTAAATATTTCAAAAAATTGTAACCATGTCCACAAATCACTGTGCCATCTCTGAATGCGTTGTGTTGGAATAATTAATGCTTAGACAAATTTGATTATGTTGTAGGATTGCCAGCTCCAGACTGGAAAGTTCCTGGAGATTCGGAGGTATAGCTTAGGTAGGATGGGGTTTGTAGAAGTGAGGACTCCAGTAAGGTATAATTCTATATTGTTCACCCTACAGAGCAGCTATTTTCTTCAGGGGAACTGATGTCTATACTCTGGAGATCAGCTGTAATTCTGGGAGATCTCTAGGCCTGGAGGCTGGAAACCCTATGTGTGTTGTGAGAGAGGAGGGAGATCAGCTCAGATATAACAGCATATAAATGAGTGCATCCCGTTCATTTTCTCTTGAGTCCTCCTAATCTTGTATCCAGTGATTTAGATTCTCAAACTGGGCCTGTGGAATAGGCAATTAGGGGGAGTCTCTTTCATGTAGGGTATAGGACATACTATTTCAGTCAAGAGCAGAATTTGCAAAGCTGTGGGATGAAAGGATGGAGAGAGGGCAGGACTTGAGACTGCAAGAGCTGGTTGATTGGTGCTAGCAACATGAGTCTCTTTCAAAGCAAAGCCAGGAGAGTCATGAATTGTAGGGGCAAGAGCTGTGAACTTACCGTGGTAGTAAGGAGACAAGAGTTGCTAAGATAAGGGGGTGGTTTAGTTATTGATTCTTCCCAAGAATAGTGTTTTCTCTTCCCATCCTATTCCCTTGCATGTTCTGCTTACAACTGTGGGGCTTAAATCAGTGCCAGAGCACCTCTTCTTAGTGATGAGATAGCTTCTAAACATGTGTGGAGTACTTTTCTTGTTC
The DNA here is from genome assembly GCF_028583425.1 of Eublepharis macularius. Lineage (NCBI taxonomy): Eukaryota > Metazoa > Chordata > Lepidosauria > Squamata > Eublepharidae > Eublepharis > Eublepharis macularius. The sequence goes on along the minus strand of NC_072793.1, from coordinate 89,966,858 downwards.
CTGAATTATATCCTGCATCCCTGTGTAAGTTGCTTTGAGTTTCATACGAGAAGAAAAGGAAATACAATAAATAGTTTCCACATGTTGGGGGAGTCCCTCAAAGGGATGTGGGGGATATATAAGCTCTGGATCTATGTTTTGTTTTTATTGATAATACATGAGGCCCCTTCACCTACAGAGTGCCTGCGGCAGTATGTGGTGGTGTTTGGGTGAAATTGCTGAGGTGGCCATCATGGGCTCCAGCCCCTTCTGAGAGCTGTGCATTTTTTTTTTTTGCAGGGCAATGTGCAGAGGTTTGCCAACCTCCAGATGGTGGCTAGAGATCTCAAATTACAACTGATTTCCATCTCCAAGAATTTCCTAATCCTAACCTGGCAACCCTATGTGTAGAAGTATAAACTATAATTTTAGTTGTTAACAGCAAACTGCGATTTGCTGTGAAAGCAGCAATATTACTTGACTTTACGTTAAGGAAGAGAAGAGACGAAACTGGGGTCAAATCCACATTACTCATTCTAAGTCGCATGTTCCCCGCATTCCCCATGCAATCCTGAGTGCCGGTCACATTACCTCATTAAACAGACGCATTTCATTCGCATTTCTCCCGAATATGTGGTCACAGGTTTTCAACGGGAGTTTCACGGTGGCCGTGAACTGGCCAATGCGCAATTTACGCGTTTTTTTTAAAAAAACACCCCCCTTCCTGTCTCTCCGGCCGTTCCGAGAGTTCCTATTGGCTGATTCAACTTGCAAGTGCTCCGTAGTCTGCAAAAGACTGTTTTTGACTTCATAGCATTGGATTTATTGATTATGCTGTTTCTGAATCAAATCTGGTAGTTTGAAAAATCATTTTGGGGTGAATCCACCCTCAGAACGGACTCGCGAAACTTCCTTTTTAACTTTTATATTTTTTTTATTTTATATTACTGTAATATCGAAATTACGAAATATCGAAATAATGACACTCCAAGGAAGTGTAACTTCAGTAAAATTCAGGCGCTGAACTGTCCTGCATAGGAAATGCCCACGAAAGCTTCCCACATGCTTCCAAATTTCCAAAAAAGAAACGGGAGAGAGCCATCAGTGCTGTCAGTGGGGGAAAGAGAAGCATCATTATCTTCAATGATGTTTCTTTATAAGGCAAGATCGAAATAACGGAAAAGTGCGCTCAAAAAAATAAAAAAAAATGGGTGGGAAAAAGGTCCCGCCCCAAAAAGCGGTTTTCGAGCAGCCATGTGACCAGAGGGACGCGCGAGAAAGACGGATTGGAAGCAGGAATGTGAACGAAGAGGAAAAAATCACGGATTGGAGGCAAATGGAAGATATCCGATAAACATGCGGGTAATGGGTGAATGTGGATTTGACCTGTGTAAGATCAAGGATCCTCCCAGATTAATTACGTAAAGAATGATTTATAAATCTTTGAAAGACAGAGCAGGCAGAGATCGCTCCAGAGGGGAAGGATTCTCTCACAGCCCTCCGCTGCCTCTGCCGTGCCAGACTGTCTCCTCTTTCGAAGCTTTTACCCTGCTGCCCTCGCTGCTTAAAACATTGAATTAACCAAGCCTTGATTAATGTCTTGTGTAGAGAGACTCTATGTTAGCAACTTGATTTTTGCCAAGTTGACAGATGAAGACTTGTGTCATGAAAGGGTAGTATAAAGAGCAGCCCAACTACATTTGAAGGCTATGATAGGGTCACAGACAGAAGCGGCCTCCCTAATGGCCACTTCTGCCCTTTGCATTACTCTCTTTCTCTCCCCTTCCTACTTGCTAGCTTCTTATATTCTGATGCCCCCTCCCCACCATGCTGTCATTTCCCAGTCAACTTGTGGTGACCTTTCATGAGTTTTTCAAGGCAAAAGATGAGCAGAGGTATTGTGCCATTGTCTTCCTCTGTGTATAATGATGGGGGGAGGGTAAGCCATCTGGCTCTGGAAAACTGTGGAGGGGAGCAGGGAACAGGAGCCCCCATTGCATGGTGCTGCAGGATTGGGTCCCTGTGGTGATATTAGAAATGTAAAAAAAATCAGACTCTAAAATGGCACTGCATACCAATGGCAAACTCAGGGACTTGGTATTGCTTAGTTTGGCCTTTAGAAAATAAACAATGTGTGGTTAAATCTTTCCTCTTATGACAAGACAGGAATTGATAAAAGTCATGTCAACTACTTTGAAGGTGGTATAATGCTCACCACTAAGTAGTTTGAGCAAACAACTGTACAGTGCAATCCTAAACAGAGTTACTCCATGCTAAGACCATTGAAGTCAGTAGGCTTAGACTGGAGTAACTCTGTTTAGGATTGCACTGGTAGAGTAGTATATATCCTCCCATGCATGGTGTCTCTTATCCAGATGGAAACTAACAGTTCTTTCTCAGATTATGCCTCACTAAGCCTCTTGCACTGTTCTGAGGTTGAAAATGAGGTAATTTTAATGTAATTTACCTGCATTGATATTTGTAGAGAAAGGAAGTATGCTGTTTTATGAGATGAATCAACAAACTGAATTATTTCAGTGAGCAATATGTGACATTTGACTACAAATGACAGGTATACACATTTTCCTATGCAGGATAATATATATGTACTAGGAAAAACTAATGTGTGAAGCTGTTTCTAGAAGAATCAACTTCAGTATTTAATCTGAGGCAAGGATTTGACCTGTATTTTGAATCCACAATCTGACCCTGGAAACAGTATCTTCCATGTCATACAGTAGTTGGCATTTTTTCTTCTCTGCGTATGCAGGTTGATTGATAAAGAATCAAGTAAAACATGTCCTAAAGTTTACTAGAGTGAGTTTCTTAGAATCTTAGAGAGAGTTACAGAGAGTAATGGAGTAGGAGAGGGTGGTCAAAGACTGGAATGTAACCTCCAAAGTCTGTGTACTTTCGAATGCCACTTGTTTGATGTTCATATTGGGGCAGCTGTGTGATGTTGGTTGGTTTCTCATAAATATCTGGTTGACCATTGGAGAAAATAAAACACTGGACTACATGGGTGCCAAGATCATAGTTCATCTAGGCCTCCAAAAAACATTGGATTGGCCATGTATACCAGTTAAATTTGGACTTGTGGGTCACCATACCAAAAAGGTTGGGAACCACTATCCTAGATTATTGGCATCAATTAGATCATTTTGTTAATTACTTTTCTCTCCTCCCTCCTTGTGTAGGGTATTTACGTTTGCATTGTTCTCTGGGTCATTCAAGCTGTTTGGTGAGATCCAGTTTGGTGTAGTGGTTAAGAGTGCGGGACTCTAATCTGGAGAACCGAGTTTGATTCCCCACTCCTCCGCTTAAAACCAGCTGGATGACCTTGGGTCAGTCACAGCTTCTAGGAGCTCTCTCAGGCCCACTCACCTCACAGGTGTTTGTTGTGGGGATACAATAATAACATACTTTGTAAACCACTCTGAACAGGTGTTAAGACGTCCTCAAGGGAGATATATAAATCGTAAGTTGTTGTTGTCGTCATCGTTATCATCATCATTATTGTTAATCAATAGGGTATTTTTCCTTTAGGAAATAAGGCCTCCTCATAGGTTACACAAATGTGTATGAAGCTTTGGATGAAGCCGCAACCCACCTAACGTTTAATGTGTGACTTTATTCTTACCTTTAAAACAGTGTGTGTGTCGGGGGGAGTATACCACCTCCCATGAGTGCACAAGGGCAGGAGGAAAGTCTTCATCCACCATTCCCGCCCCTGCATGCTTTAACTAGCCAACAAAGGCCATGGGGAGAGGGCTGTTTGCATTATTGACAATTCTATGCATCTGCCAAGGATCTTCCTATATCATTTTATCACATCGTGGCAGGCGTGTGGACCCATATTCATACCCCCCCTCCCAATGTCTGAAGGTCCAGATTCTGAAAACTTGAGGCTTCCTGAAACCTTGTGTCCTTCTATTGGCTCAGTGTATAACCTGTCACTGATCAGACCCAAATTGAATTTTAGTAGATGATGAATATGCATCCTTCCTGGCGGGCAGCAGCAGTGGATGCAGAAGCCAGTGATGCTAATAGATAGCTCTCAGAGGCAGCCATGATCAAATTGAAAAGTATTTTGTTGTACAAAGCAAGGTTCCTTTTTCCTTTAGTTTCAGTCCCTTTCTCCCTCCCCCATGTCTATGATTGGGTTGAGGGTGGAATAAAACTGCTTGTTTTTACTTATTTGGAATATTTAGCAGTCAGATAATCAAAGTTAAAACATATCCTGCATTCTAGTAATATAGTTTTCAAAGATTAAGAGTTTCCCTGCTTCATGTGCCTCTGTACCTTCATCAGTGAATTTATGGTGGTATTATGTTTTAATGAATTGAACAAGTCCCTGAACAACAACAAGCGTCCTTTGTGTTCAAATTTAGATACTACACACTTTGTTCTTCAGATGAATAATAAAACCAATACGCTTCTTTAGCAGTAAATTTCAAAATACCTTTATTGTACGTTACTAATAAGTGCTTAAGGGTTTGTATATTTGTGCCTGTGTGTTTGTGTATTTTTAAAGTGCTGCTGTTACTCATGCTGCAAGACACAAGGAGACTGCAAATTTATATTCTGATAGGCAGAGACAAACCTCAGAGAACAGATGGAGCAGAGTTCAGTACAAAGGTTTAATCCTATCAGGATGATTCCTCGATGGCCATCTGGATTATCCAAGGCACAAATTCTGCGCCTGTTAAAAATACAACTTAGGCCAAGATTAGAGTCACAGATTTTCCAGCAGAGTTGTTCATATTTGACTTTATGATTCCCAGACTCTGGAAAATTGCATTCAATTGCATTCAATGATATCCTCTTATTTAATAGAGAAATCCAAAGAAAAAATGGGGCTCTGTCTTGAATTTTTATTTATAGAGAGTGGATTATCATAGCTCTTCCCTTTCCATGTCTATGTATATACATATATATGTAAATTATATATAAGATTCCTTTGCTTTTCGGATGTGCTTTCTTTTTACAGTTTTCAAAGGGGCAGAATTGGACCAAAATTATTTGATTCAAAAACTTATGTGTTTGTGTATTATATTCTTTATATGAATGCAAGCTTTTTTTAAAAAAAAGTTGTTCTTTCAAAACTTTGTACAAGAAGTATCATGAACAATTACATGTATAATTAATTTCTTACTATTTTTATATAGCAACGTGTTTATTTTTGTTAGTATACTATGAATTGTTTTGCATTTTGAAAACTCCCTCAACCCCATATGCAGTGCTTGAGAAAACATCTCTGAAGTACTGCTCATGCAATGTTATGGCATGATTCTGAACATATGACTATTTATAATAAGAATGTATGCAGAACTTTGATTCAGGTTTGGTTTTGTTTAAAACGTTTTTTTGGATTCTTTAATGTTTCACTGTGAATTTACATTTGGGTCTCAATGAGAAACACATTCCTGTATACAACTCTTTTTGCCTCCCAGTCAATAGGGATGACATTTAGGCATATGAGGTTCGGGAATCCTATTTGGGAAAAATGCCCGAATCAGACCCAATCCATAAAGATTCGGGATTTCCAAATCATGCTGGCCCCGATTCGGAAATCCCGAATCAAAGCTTTCCGAAGCATTTGTAATGCTTTGGAAAGCTTTGGGGCTTGCAAACAGTGGCAGGGCCCTTTAAACATCACCCCAGCCCCCCAGCCCCACCCACCTCGACTTACTTTGTTGGCAGCAGCAGTGGCTTTTGCCCTCCCTGCTGCCCCTGGGGCCATGGAGCAGTGGAGGAGGCAGAGAAAGCCCTTCCTGCCCCTCAAATGACCGTGGCACTGTGGTGGCCATTTGAGGGGCATGAAGGGCTTTCTTCGCTTCCTTCGGCCCTTCCTGCCCCTCAAATGGCTGCCATGGCATTGCAGCCATTTGAGGGGCAGGAGGGGTCAGAGGTGGTGGCTCTGGCCTTCCCCACCGCCCTGCAGGCTCAGGAGGTGATGCGGCAGCCAGCAACCCACCACGCAGCTGATGACCCTCCCACTCTCCCTCTGGCAAGGTAAGTGGGTGGGGGTGGAGGGGTTGCCCCAGGGGGGTGGGAGGTGGGAGTGGAGGGGTTGCTCCCCGCACTTCAGTATGCTCCTGAATATTTACGGAGCATACCGAAGCGAGTAAAATACCATAATAATTTCCGAATTTTTTTCTTGCTTCGGGTAAACCCGAAGTGGAAAACCCGAATCTTTTTGGGCTGCACACCCCTAATGACATTCTCAGGGACTACAGCACTGAGCAAAGAATCCCTAATTTCAAACAGAGAAGCTAATTGAAATTCTCATTATGAGATTGAAAAAAATCAGCAAATGCTCAGCACAGGAAGGCAAGATCCATGTCTTGGGGTGGGGGTGCAGGACTTAAGCTCTGCTCACCCATACCCACCACTTTTATGTTAAAGAAAATCTACCTTGCATTACATCTGTCATCAGATCTGCCTAAGATGGCTTTTAGATGAGAACAAAGATATTCTTTCATAAAATGATACGATCCTTCTCTTCTGTCACACTATCATGAGTAGGGATGTATACTCAGAAATATCCCAGCTTAGGGCTGCCAGTCCCCTGGTGGGGATGGGGGATCCTCTGCTCCCATCCTCTGGCCCTGCCACTGCATACCTGCCCAGCTGGAGTAAAAGGCACAGGGAACAGGCCTGGGAGGCAAGGAAACTCCCAGTGAGCAATGAGCACATTCGCTAGTGGTGTGGAGCTGTCACTTCTGCAAGTGATATCACCACACCCGGAGCGGGTTATGCTCCTCCACTTTACAGGGGCCAATTTTGCCCCCAACAGGCTGAATTGGCCCCGCATGAAGCACAGGAGCACACCTGCTGCCAGTGTGCTCACATAATTTCCTGGAAGTGATATCAGTGTACCAACATCAGGAGTGCACAATTTGCGCATGTGCAGGAAAAGAACACTCAGTAAGTTCCAGGTTTCCCTTCCCCATCCGTTGGGAGGGTATAAGGACCTGGTAATGCTACTCAAGCTGAATACGAACCAGAAAGTAGCTATTTCTGGTCAGCTTGAGAAAAATACAAATGCCCCCAAACACTCCCAAATTATAAAAGTAATGAAAATTTATCTCCCATCTAGGGTTTTGGGCACTTAGAGGAAGCTCGTCCACCAAACAACTGATTGGCAGTCTTTCCCTCCCTGTAAACTTTAAAAGGCTGTTATTTTGTATGGGAAGACCTCGCCTCCCAAATTGGAAGCCAGTTGTACTCCATAGAAAATAATGGTTTTTAAATTTTAAAGGAACTTGAAATGCCAACTAACAGCTGATTTGGCAGACCTGGCCTGGAGAGATAACAAAAGGCATGCACTTTCAAAATCTGTTATCCAAAATTCATTCAACTTTTTTTTTTTTGTGCACACCCCTAATAACGGTTTCTGCCACTCACGCACACATATATATTGGCAGAGTCACCCTATCTCCTTGGTGTCCTTCCCCTTCCTCTTACCATCCATGGAAATGCAAAAATGGGAAATGAAAGCAGTGCATCTGCAAACATTGTGGTATTGCCAGAAAAATGGCAATACCATTGTGTCTCCGAAAACCTGAAGTTATTCAGATTACACAAGCAAGGTTAATGAGCATGATCTGTTTGGATAAGATTTTAAATAGTTAATTTACAAATGCACAACCCTTAAATATAACATTGTCCCCTGTTCTCCGCATATAGTTTTTGTGTAGGCCTCACTTATCTTTCGTGTACATGCCTAGGCTTCCAGTTGTTATGAAGTTACTCCCACCTGTGGGAGGCATTCCTTAAAACAGGCACAAAAGCTTCTTTTACTATTATAAAGTAATTCAATAACTACTAACCATGTGGTAGTGTGAAGAATGATTTCTCTTCAGTGATCCTTCTGTACAGGTCCCAGTCTTTTGACTGAAGAGAAATCAGAAGTTTATTCCAGGTCGTGATGAAAACCTTGTAGTCAAGAACTGTATTTAAAATCACTCTAGTTATCCTAGATTAAATAAACAATTATACAGAAAACACTAGAATATGTAAATGAGATTATAAATAAAAAGCATGTCATCCCTTCTGCAACCTAGAAGTGCAATTTCTAAAAATGTTACCATTTTTTTCAGAAAAGATAAGATAGTCTCACCACAATCCAGATTTGAGAGATTCAGGGAGTTTAGGGTATGGCTATCTTATAGAAATATAATTACATGAGCATCATGTGAGTTTATTAAACAATCTAATCTGTTTCCTCTAGAGGCATGATGTTAGACACCTCTGAGCATTCCAAAGAAACAATCATTGGAAACTCTTTTCTATTTGTTCTAGAATTTACTCTGGGAAAAAATCCATTGATTCATGTGTTATTTTTCTTCAGGCTGAAAACTGTTAAGTTAGCTAGAAGAGTGAAAAATGCATAGCCTTAAACCAATTTATCAGGATTAAACAGTGGTTTAAAGCCAGTTTGGTGTAGTGGTTAAGAGCGCGGGACTCTAATCTGGAGATCAAGGTTTGATCCCCCACTCCTCCACTTGAATCCAGCTGGGTGACCTTGTGTGAGTCACAGCTTCTAGGAGCTCTCTCAGTCCCCCTCACCTCACAGGATGTTTGTTGTGGGGATAATAATAACATACTTTGTAAACCACTCTGAGTGGGTGTTAAGTCATCCTGCAGGGCGGTATATAAATCGAATGTTATTATGATTATATTATAAAATCCGGAACAAAGTTGTGCCATTCGAAGACTTTGCCCACTTGATTTGTATCATAGTATAATTAAGGCTCCATACATTGTGGTGATTGAAAGTGGCATCGTAACCCAGAATACACCTTCTTTTTGTAAATGTTCAGACAAGCTTATGTGCTGAAATTTTGTAGATTTCTGTTATCAAAATCTGTCTCCATCAAAATGTTTCCACTCTGGTACTGAGTGATCGTATTTTTCTGCAAATGCACATTCCAAATATTCATTTCCTTGTGCAGGAAGTCCTAGGCTCAAACATAGGCAACTTTTTAAGCTTAAACAACATCCAGTCATCTTGCACAATAAACAATTAAATAAGAGACTTGAAACCTTGGATTCTCCAATTTTTGCAAAAAAGAAAATGTGATTGAAACTCACCTTGCTTCCAATCTGTGTTGAGTTGAACACCTCATTTGACTTCCTTGGTCAAACAATATTTCAAGCAGTTATGCACATGTGTTGTAGCAGCACTCAGATAGCTGGATGGGTAGCCTCTTTCTGTTGGTGTATTCTGACAGTGATGGGTTTGTTTGAATTATGAGTTACTTCCAGGGTTATTGTTGTAGGCAGGTCATTCCATTGAAAATCAGCTCCATTAGCATGAATGTGTTGGTTTTGTACCTGCACAATTCGTGGCATTAATTTGTTATAGGCAAACATTTTGCTGATCCGTGCTCAGAACTGACTAGATCAAAATACAATTTTAGCAGCAGTGCGATAATTTATAAATTAAATTATAAAATTAATATGAACCAAGCCAATTTCAGGATCCAGGCACAGAAGAAGAATGGATAAGACTTCAATGCTTGACACAGTCATACAGAATCTTCCTCCTCAAATCAAGACAATCAAGGAAAGTGTCCCGTTTTTAATTTGTTTTCCCTGGGACAGCCATGGCAAGTATTTGTGATCCAAACAGGACGGTTGAGTCAAACAGGCAAAATGCATGTCCAACAAGCAATACATCACAATTTAAACATCTTTGATATATTTTATTTAATTTACATTATTAAACATAAAGATAATTGATGAAGGATGGTATGGGGAGAACTAGTATGAGAATGCAAATGCACCAAGAAGTTTCAGTCGATTTTTGATCCAAAAGTTGGTCTTTCCCCCAGTTTTTTAGTGCTGTTCATATGTTGCGAATAGAGATGGGCACGAACCGCATTACGAACTTCAAAAACCCACGAAATTGGCGATCGCACGATCACGAACTGGCGGTTCATGATTGTCCACGGCCAATGAACCAGCTGGTTCAGTGCATTCGGCCACGGTTCGGGAAGCCAGACACTCAGGCACCAGCAATCAATTCCCCTGGCAACGGAGCTGGGGGAATGCCTGAACTCTGTCTGCGCTCCTTCTGTCACCTTGGAAACCCAAATGGAAGCCCAGATTACCTTGATCGGCAGGTCTTCCTTCCAACCACGGACCTGCAAAGTGGTTACAAGTTTGGAGAAGACACCCAGGGGAGGGAGGGGGAAGGGGGTGTTCTGTAGCCACGGGCACTCCAATCTCATCCCTGCAAACCCTGATAGGCAGCTCTGACGGCCAAACACAGATCTCCTGCGTTGCTCAATGGGACCTGTGCTTATAAATAGCCATGGGCTCCCAGGCTGGGTTTCACTTTCAACGAGCAGTGGAGTGGGACAGAGCTCTTGCTTGCCACTTGCTAGCCTTTGGGGAGAGAGACTGAGAGTATAAATCAGCTTGAATTTTTGTGGGAATTTCCTGGGGGCCTTGGATTGGAGAGGGTATAACTCCAAGATCCCTTTTGAAATCTTGTCCAAACTTGGGTGATGGCTGTAGAAGAGCTTGCAAAACGCTCCCCGGGAATATGGGCTCTCTAAGTGCCACGGGGGCGATTCCACACCCAATGAACAGTGAACCGTGAACTGGTTCAGCAACAGAAAATGTTCGTTGCGGTTCGCGATCTCGGGATCGTCGTTGCACCGAAATGTTAAATTTTTTTGGTTCGTGCCCATGTCTAGTTGCAAAGAAGTTGCAGTCTGAACAGAAGGGTGAGCAAGCATCCCTGTCTGCATGCTGTATACCATGCTGTAACCAAATGCATAGCTAAGTATTTTGATGCTATATGTGAAATTACAGTGCAGTCCTAAGCAGAGTAAAATCCTTCTAAGTCAGTTGAGATCAATGGTCCTTTTTGTCTCTTCTGCCTGCTGGCTTTCTACTTCTCAGTTCCCTTGCCTTTCTGTTCCCTTTCTACCAACAATTCATAAGCTATCTCTCCCCATAACTTAACCCGTATGTGGATTTTCTTTTCTCTATAGACCTTGTCTACATAAGTAATGAACATAATTGAAATAGTTATTTTAGTATAATTACTAGCATAATTAAAACAGTGTGTAGAATTGGACAGGAAAGTGCCACCATGGTCTGAAGGGGAGTTTATAGAAGAGATATTAAAAACCTTTTCTGTTCTGTACCAGTTTGGTTTGCTTTAGCAGGATTGGTAGAAAGCAAGCATTTTGAGGAATTCCACTTAATTGCCTAGAGAATGAAAGCCCACGTTTGTTTATTACAAATATATTCCTAAACTATGACCTGTGGGCTACCTCAGGGACTATACAGCTCCCTGGAGCCGTAAAAATCAATGGATTTTTTCGCATTCCTTTTAGTGTCCAGGATTTTTTAAAAATTCAAGAGGCAGTCAGTCAAAAGTGCACAAAAAAAGTGCTTTTCAACTTTAGCAAAATTGAAAATATTTGGGAAAATTTGGGGGAGAAATTGAAATATAGCAATACTTACTTTCTTATCAGACCTAAATGTATTTTGCTGATTTAACAACGTAAAATGCATAATTTATAACTTAGCTAGGATATACAATTTTAGTGATGGGCATACTGGACATATTTACGGAATATAAAAGTATATATATCTTCATTTTCTTAAAGAAAAGTTGCAAGTATACCCAAAATGCTGTGTCCTATGCTGCCATAACACATGTATCTTAATTTTTGCCCCTTGATAGACAGCCAAAAGTAAAAGTGGAAGACAGAAAACAAATTTTGTAGCGGTATTTGGACAGAAACACTCTAGGACTACCAGCATATTTGGGTAATAAATTAAACTTTATAACATTGAAAGCACTGACATCTTTAATAATGTATTATTATTACTAAACAAATTATAGTATATTAATTTTTGCCCAAAATATACTACATTTAAAAAATATATTCCTAAAAATGTTGTATGAACTTTACAGTAAACTTAGGAATTATCATTATCTAATTTTTACATAAGAAGTTTCACACTATACATTTTGAGTAAAACTTGTCTTTCATTTAGTCATTCCAATAGAAGGAAAATCAGGAATTTTTTAGTGTCCAAAATTTTCTTCAGACATATTCCTGTTAAGCATTCTGGGTTAGGAAAACCCTTACCTTAAAAAAATATTTCTCTCATTCTAAACCAGAAAATGTTTCATGAGAGGATTTTTCAGTGCTTCCCCAAATTTCTGAATTTTTTCATTGAGAAAAAGGAAAAAGTCCACAGATTTTTTTTTCATATAATACATTTTGAATGACAAAAACCTTACCTTAAGAAGCATTTCACCCACTCTAAAAGAGAAAATATTTCACAGGAGTTTTTGTTCCCCCAAATTTTCCGGTCTTTAACTGCAAAAAATGAAAACCAATTCTCAGGGGGAAAACAGTGCATTTTTTTTCTCTTTCTGTTTTTCCCTGGGCCTGCACATTTCTAATAATGTGATATTATCTTTTTTACAGATTGTGAAAGAAAAAGCTGTGCTACAAAATTTCTTTCCTTCTATATACAGAGAAACTGTATATCTTTCCTTCTATATACAGTAAACTACAATTTACTGTTTACAAAAGAATTTTTCTTTTTATAATTTTATTACTTGGATGTTTAAATTAACATTCACAAATGAACAAATAAAATTGTACAATTAAAGCCACAGAATTTATTTTTGTGCTGTTTTGCAAAATATTCATGCAGGGTATGTTGCTACATTCAGGAACACTTTTGTTTATGTCACATTTTGTTGTGTATTTTCTCTTTTTTTATTTAATCATATAAATTCATATTTATTTAAAAAGTGTCTATACTACCACTTCAATTCTATTTGAGGCAGTTTCCAAACATATACAGTGTATGATTATCACAATAGTAAACAATATATATATACACACACAGAGCAGCATTCTCAAAAACAAAAAATAACATCCTCAAACTGCCCAGCATACATCTAAAAGTATGACCTTAAGATATAGTTTATTTTAAAATCAGGTATAGCCTCCATCCACACAGAGGCAAGAGGAGCTGCTCTTGCTATGAGAATTGCAGAGTGGAATGGTATACATATGGCCCATCCCCCTTTGCTCACTGTTGGCACTTTCAAACCAGTCATGTTTGTACCTTTAAAAATATTTTGTGAAAAAATTTCTACAGGAGCATAGGCTGATTCTGTGCAAGAAAATTAAACTTCAAAATAATGGTTTTTGCAGGAATTTTAAACTGATTTTCATTTGTATATCCGTGCCAGAAACATTGCTCTGCAGGAACCTGGGATTCTGACATTGTGTGTGTCCCAGTAAATATTTCTGGTCATACAAACCCCCAAAATCTGGAGAGAGATTTGGAACACAGTGATTTCATAACCATAATTAGTAAGTTCTATACAGTTACACTGCATTGACACATTTCAGTCACATCAAAAATAGATTTATACGGATATCATTGGTTCTGTTTGGGGCTGGATCCATTGTTGTAGTCTTCTAGTAAATATAGAAGATAAACCTGTGTTTTATGATCCAGACTACAGAAAGGGGATGTTAGTAGAGGTCACGCTTACAGGCACCAGCAAAAACTGTGTATTAATCATAGGACAAATAGATTTCAGCGGTCAAATAAAAGCAGAGGCAGAACCTTGCTGATAGCTGTGCATGCCACTACTTCGCCTCGGTAAGCCTATACCTCTCAGTTCAATTAATCCTTAGTCCTAAATCCTCCCGTGAACACGGAAGTAAGCACTGTTTTTCCCTTTAGTCCTTTTTTTTTATCAATGAAATAGAGTGTTTCTTTTTGAAGGTGAAATGCAGGTGTATTGATTATAAATGTAAGTTTCAAATTGAAGGGTTTGATTGGCTGCTGACTGAGTCTTTATGGGCATGTAATCAATATCCTGTGAATCCTGCATATCAAAATATTTGATTCTGATCTGTAGCTTCTTAAATTTGTTAATATCTTTTATATACTCAAGTGGCCTATCAGGCAATGCTGGGGGCATCCTTGTAAACTGTTTGCACACAGAGCATTAGTGATGAAGTCAGTATGAAGGCAGGAAGGGCCCTCTTCACCATCATGATTATTTTTAGTATTCATTTTCCTCCCTCTCCACCATTGTGGTGAGACAAATTGGAAATCTGGTAATTAGGCCCTGACTCTTAATGTAGTATTAGAGTCCCAAGCCAAAGTTCAACACCCTGAAACGAAATTTAAACCAATTAATCAGTTAGATTTTTACCGCTTGTCCATGTTTTCTCTGCAATTCCCACAGCACGTGGCCTTTGATCAATTTTCCTGCAAAAGCTAAAATGTGTGCCTGCTGCTAGCGAGATGGGGATGACATTAACATGGCACTCATAAAACAATCAGAGCAGTGAAGCCTCAAACAGAACAGGGCATAGTAATATTTAATAAAAGCATGCACATAATCTTCAGAATTAGCATTTTGTGCCTTGCAGTACCTTTGGGAGAAGAGCTTTTATTTGTGGAGTGATCATTATTATAACAAAGAACAGCTACCTAATAATTTCCACTTTAACTCTGCAATATGCTACAAGCATTTCTGAACCATTATGTTAAACGGGTGGGGGTGGGGGTGGGGGGGGTTCATTTTATTGTCACCACTTGAAAGACAGAAATTCTCTTCTACCTTTAGTGGCTGGAGAAAAAGGGAGGAAATTCCCACATATGCAACATCTGAACAGTGAAACAAAAACTACTGAGGTTCATGCTCTACAGTGGTATTTAACACACTTTCTTTAGAAGGATCGTGAAAATCTAGCAGCATCCAATGCGTTGGAAAGGGGGGGGCAGGATGTACATTGACTGTGTTGAGCCAGCAAGCAGAAGTGGTAATGTCTTCTTATTTAGGGATGTGTTTTTTTTTCTTAGTTAACGTATGAGTATGGATGTACAAAATTGCAAAAGAAGCATTGCTTGTTTTATCAAAACTCCTTTCGCTGTCCTCAGAATTCCTCAGATATTTGTCCAAGCAGAAACTTCCAAATATACCGCTAGCAAAATCTTACTATCATCACACAATATGTGGGACCAAGTTTTCCATGACATATATTGCTAGGATTTTTTGTTTTGTTTTGCCCATCATTCCTTTAATGTTTTGCCTCAGCAAGAACACCCAAATTCACCTCAGAGCTTGGTTTTTTGACAAAATTCAGTGGCAACTCCTTTTCAGCAACAAGATATAGATATTACAAGGTTAGGTAAAACTAGGGATTGTACAGTTCACAGATTAATATTCTCTGTAACCATTATATTAATTTGTTCCATATACTAATGATGACCATGTTAAGTTGTTGTTGTTGTTAAATATTTATTTTCAGACAATAGGCCATGATCAGATATGTTTGTTAGAGAGTCACATGTTATGGGAAACATCAGTGAGTGTTCATAGGATCAGAAAGTGTTAAAATACAAGCTTGATCATTATAGATTACTAATTTGAACTGAACAATTCTGATTCATAAATGCTGTTAATGCTTTGAGTATGAACAGTATTATTTCCAACATTTGGAAGAGGTCAGAAATATTCTTATCTGACAGTTATTCCAATGCTTCACTGTCTGGTTCTGTTTTCCTAGACAACAAGAGGTGGAAGAGGAAGCAAGGGGAGAAATTGACTCAGCAGTCAGCAGAGATGTGACTAGTAGGAAAGAAAGCCACCCACAGCTGTTAGTCTATCTTTACTCCAAACAGGATCATTCCTAAAGGCATTTCTGTGCAGTGTTTTTATTTTCTACCAGTCAGCACACTGTCATACTGCATTGGGAGGACTTTCTAATCCTATATAAGACAGGTCTAGTTTGCAGGAGATATTTCTGGTGATGTGCTGTCACCCAAAGCTTTGCTTGCATGTGCTATAAGGCAGTGTGTATGTAAATGCTATGAAGTTTGGCCTAAGGTTATTTCCTTCTCTGTTGAGAGAAACACAGGAGTGTCAGAAGAAACAGCCAAAAGCATTGCTTCCATGTGCTTAGGGTTGCAGAGAAAAAACAAAACAAAGGTAAAGGCCCTTTGTGATGATTTCCACGCAGACAAAGGGATTAGAGGCAGGGGCTTAAGCAACCACATGCATAGGATGCAAAAGAGATCTGATAATCTTCCTATATGAAAACAATGAACATGTTATTTAAAAGTACACTTCTGGAGGGGACACCCAATATGCACAAAATGGACTGGAATTACAGAGAAGTAAGGCATGGTAGGGATAGAGTTTATCACCCTTCATGTTTGTACCCCAAGTATGTAAAACAAACAAACAAAAATTAAGATCCTCCCTAAAAAACTACGACTAGGGTGGCGGAACAGTAATGTGTTGATTGTTTCGTTGTATAGTGCAT
The DNA here is from genome assembly GCF_028583425.1 of Eublepharis macularius. NCBI lineage: Eukaryota > Metazoa > Chordata > Lepidosauria > Squamata > Eublepharidae > Eublepharis > Eublepharis macularius. The sequence continues at coordinate 89,950,530 of NC_072793.1, read as the reverse complement.
TTGCCCTTTTGCTTGATTTTCTGTGTTAGGAGGAAAGGATAGTAAAGTGAACAAGAGAACTTGCCTTTCCAAGAACCATGTGATCCTAAGGCATTGTTTAGGAATCCTAGGTTCCCCCAGGGGGAGGGGCAGGGAATCCCCCACTCCCACCTTCTGCCCCCCTCCACTCACCTGGCCAGTGTAGGGGGGGAAGCAGAGGAACGGGCAGCAACACCTGTGATAGTATAATTTTTCCATTGTAGTGGAGAGGAAGGAGATCTTTGTGAAGTCCCCCCTCCTGCTACAGACTGCCAATTTGTTCAGGACTTGTTTAGGGCCTGCGGGAGAACAATTCCGGGGGGAGGGGGATAGAAGGCTGCAGTCAGGGTTGGAGGCTTTCCTCCAGCTGTGAACATTTGCTTAGGATCCAAGGGTTGTACTTGGTTTCTAGTTACTGACAGCTTAACGTCTGTTTTTAAACTTCAGTAGACTGCTTTCATAGTGCTGGGAGAGGCAACCCAGTTGTTGCTGCACCTGTAGTCTTTTGGTGCCCAGGTCTTCTGAGGTTTAAACTATAATTCTATGTCAACGCACTGAAGTCAATGAGTTTAGGAGTAACCCTTAATAGAATTGTACTGGCAGTCCTGGAGACTGAAGAGGATGGGGCTTGGTGGCATCTGGTGAGGAGGACAGAAGATGGCACCTGCCAGATTTGAAACCCAGCAACTTTACTTTTCCTTTTGTTGAAAAAAGAGAATTTAGTTAATGCATCCCTTCCCTCTCCCCTAATCTTATACTCGGCAAGAAGGATAGAGGAAATAACTAGAAGTATTTAACATTTAGAGATCTATAGATTGTGTGTACCTTTGTAGAAAATAGCCTTTCTCTGTAGCATATATAGAATATTCTTGTGTTTAACTTATGTGACAGTGTATGTGGCTGTACCATTAGGAAATGTGTGACTGAGAAGCAATTTTAATTTTTATTCACGCTATGATTTAATCAGAGCATTTGATTCCTTGGAGGGAATGGGGAGATATTTTTAAACACTGCTTTTATTAGCTGTAAGCCCAGCACTGTGAGTGGAACTTTTTTTAAAAGTAAGAAGCTTTCTGGAGTTTTTTATGCATGGTTTTATGAGTGTAGCTTGAGTCCAAATTAAACATATCAGTTACTTCTATGCATGTGTGCAGCAATTGCATGACTATAGTATTATAGGATTCCTTTTGTTAGCTCAGATTAAATGCAAATACACTGTGAGGTGCATATCTTGGAACTTTCAGATGAAAAGTTTAGGAAAGTTTCTTTGTTTTTTTTTAAATCTTAAGTGGTCAGCAGGACCAAATTTCCCATACCATCTAAGTTGGTTTCTAGGACCGCAATTTTTCAGGCTTCAAAATCTTTGTGGGAGAAATAGATTCTATGCAAAAACAAACCAATCTATTTAACACTTTTAATGATCAATATATTCTATTTTTAGTCTGGCTAAATCTGAGAATACCTAAATCTGGAGATTGGAGCTGTGAACAGGCAAGATAGGTCATTCTGTACATCTGAAAAACATCTCAGATTTGCAGAAAAGTCTGAAATCTAATAAATAAATAATTGGGGGGAGTCAAAACACTCCAAAATGATAAAAGAGTGCCTGCACTTTTGGGAAATGAACCCCCTCAGTAGCAGTAAGAGAAAAGAGAAGAACAAGAGGAAAGTTGTGCCAGCATTTCAGGTTTGGTTTCCTTCAGTAAAATTCAGGGGAGAGGAGAAGCAGGGCCATTTCTAGGGCTATTTTGGCCTTTGAGAGAGGACTCTTCAGGGCCAGGCCTGCCGCAACCACCAGGCATTGCTACCGCCTGAATTGCATAACTAACATGTGCCTGGTTGCTTGCTACTGTTCAATAGCAGCCACCCCCAAAAAGCCATAGTGGTGTAGTGATTTCCGACTAGGATCTTGAATCTCCATTCTGCTGTGGAAACATGTTGGGGCAGTTATACATGCTCAGCCTAATTTACCACACGGATGGGATCAGACTCATCATTAAGAGCACAAGTATGCTTCCTGTGGGTTGATAGCCTCCCCTCCCCTGGGCTAGGCTAGAACTGTGCTAGGCTAGAACTGTGACAGGAAGGCTGAATCTAGCCTGTTTGAACTTCAGACAAGGCATGGGAAGTGGCACCCAGCCTGCCTGAGGGAAGAGAGGAGGAGGCAGCACCCAACTCATGCACAAGGGAAGGAGGTGGCTCCTGTACCCCATGAAACCAGAGAAGTGGCTCCCAGCCCACCTGAGGTGTGAGAAGTGGCTCTCTGAATCCCTAAGCTCTGTGCGAGGTGAAGAAATTGGTACCCATCCAGTTGGTTAGAGAGACTGCTTCTTCCTGTTTCCATCCCTCTTTTGAGGGGTGGGGCAGGATGGGCTGGGGGAGGGGCTGTCATGATCCCCTCAAACTAGCCCAATGACTGTGATGTAGAGACCTAGGGAATCAGATGGACCAGAGGGATCAGGGAGGGCCAGATGCTACATAGGCACCCACTGAACATGCTCCAGCAGCACCTAGCGAATTCTTCAGGAAAAACCTTGCCACTGGCCTCAAATCTAACCACTAGACATCTACCAGGCAAGATTTGAACCCAGGCATCTAGAACTTCCACAAGAACAACAGCAGCAGAAGGCCTGAGCTGAGATATCACAAAGGAGGCAAAGTGCCAGATTGGCACCATGCAATCCCAACTTGGATCCAGAACGTACATCACCAGCAGGGAGAGGCACTCAGGGGAGAAACACATGTGCCTGAACTACCCATAGTCTGACCTCTCTATGCTTCACCACCAAATCTCCAGTAGTTTCCCAACACAGAACTGGCAACCCTAATTGTTAGAGATGGCTGTGATGATGTTCCTCATTTTGAGCACTAGAAGTTTAATTTTATGTGCCATTTAAATTAAAATTGTTACTTTTTGAATATTTTCAGCAAAACATTTGGTAAAATTTGCATTTTAATGAAGAAATCAATTGGTATTTTGCAGTTAAACAGTTTCATTTCAGTGTTTTAATATAAAAATGGGTTTTTAAAAATTTATTTTTATACTGAAGATGATTTTGTAGGAAACAGGTAATTTTCATTACCATTTGATCAATTTCTGTTTCACTGTAAGGAATTCAATATTTTTATTCAACATGTTAAGGCATTTCCTTGATTGCTTCTTTTAATTTGCTTTTAAAAATATTTATTTGAAAAATTACACATTCTAAAAAGGGAACATCTTGTTATTTCAGTGTGTTATTTTTTTCCTGCCAAAATATTTATTAAAGCTCTTCATAAAACTTAGGTTATTTGACTTATTTTATTGAAACATATAAAAAGCATCCACGTTACCCATTATTTCACACATTTCAATAAGCAACTTTTTATAATTAAGAACTCTATAGCAGTAGAGAAAGACCTTGGGAAGGAAGATATCATGGTATAGCCCAATCTCGTCAGACCTTAGAAGCTAAGCAGAGTTGGTACTTAGATGAGGGGCCACCAAGGAGGAATCTGTAGAGGAAGGTAATGGCATACTACATCTGGTTCTCATTTGCATTGAAAACTCCTTGCTGAGGTTGCTGTAAGTCACTTGTGACTTGACATGTACAAAAAGGCCTTGATCTGATTAATCATTAGTTAGGCCAACTTTTCTTTAAGCATGTTGTTTAACTCCTTCACTTGTCCATGTGAACATTTAGGTGACCTTCCCCTACTTCACAATTACTTCATTGGGAATGCATTATACATTCTCTCACCCTTCCCCTCCCTCCTTCTCCCTTCCTCCTTCTTCCTCTCTCTCAAGCAGGAAACTTGCAAGGGGCACCTCATTTCCCCACCCTCCACTATTTTCTCTTTCCCTTCCTTCTTTCGAACAGCCTCTACATTTTCACTGACCTTCACCAGCCAACCTTCCTTTATCTGCCCTTCCCTTCCCCAGCAGTGCCAGCTGCTGAGCTAGGCCTACTTTTCCATACTGACTGCTAGGTCAGGCCCAGTTGCATGTTTGTTTATTCATACGCTTATTTATTTACATTATTTATAGTCTGCCTTTCTCACTGAGACTCAAAACTGATTACATAGTGTGAGTCAGTACTAGGGTTGCCAGGCCCTCTTAACCTCCCAAAGGGGAAACTGGCTCCCTGCACTTACCTCTTGGGGTGGGGGGTGCACGCATGCGAAGCGTGCCCATGCACTCCCGCAAGCGCGATGACGTCACTTCCGGGAAGTGCCGTCATCACGCTGCCTCCTGGGAGCATGCCCACACTGTGCCGGGGCTTGGATTGGGGCCCAAAATGGGCCAATTTTGGCCCAAACTGGGCTCATTTTGGGCCCATTTTGGTGCCAATCAGGCCCATTTGGGCCCAGATCAGGGCCACTGCAGAGCGCGGGAGCACTCCTGCACTCCACAGCGGCCTAAAACGGGTCTGATCCACGCCCAAATGGGCCCAAATGAGCACAATTTGGGCTGAAGCTGGCCTGTTTGTGGCCGCTGCGGCACGCAGGAACGCTCCCACACTCCCCAGTGGCCCCGATCCAGGCCAAAATGGGCCCAATCCAGGTGGCTGCTGCGCACAGGAGTGCACAGCACCACAGGGAAGTGCGCACAGAAGGTGTGCGCCCCCCCCACTGGCCAGATAAGTGGGGGCGGGGGATCCCCCACCCCACCGGGGGTCTGGCATCCCTAGTCAGTACAATCAGTTTCAAAGACATTTCAGTAAACAATGTAATCGGGCATATAAATGCAAATTTGTCAGGATTTAAAACCAGCAGAAACCCAATAGAGTTGAATAAATGTTGAAACAAAGCAAAAACAATTCTAAGCCTGACATATTAAACAACATATGTTTAACATATGATCCTACTAGGGTCATATGTAAGTATGACCTAGGGATGCCAGACCCCCGGCGCTTCACAGCACTTCAAGATGGACCCGTTTCGGGCGAAATCGGGCTCGTTTTGAGCCCGTTTTGCTCATTATCGGGCACTGTGGAGCGCAGGAGTGCTCCTGCGCTCCACAGTGCCTCAAAATGGGCCTGCTTCGTGGCAAAACGGGCCCATTTTCAGGTGCTGCGAAGCGCAGGAGTGCTCATAATGGGCCCATTTTACTTTGGATCGGGCCCGTTTTGAGGCGCTGTGGAGCATGGGCGTGCTCCCAGGGGCTGCGCAATGACGTTTGTGGGGGATCGTGCGCACCCCCCCCTCTCCCCCGAGCTAAGTGCCAGGCCCCTATCCTCCCGCTCTGAGGTTAAGGGGGCCTGGCAACCCTAGTATGACCCTGGTAGGGTCATACTAGTATGACCCTGGTAGGGTCATACTTACAGCAACAGACAGTACATTGTCCTGTCTGTATCCCTTTACAGATGCATCTATTTGAGGCCACTTTCTTACAGTACAACTCTCTTATGTGTGTAAAAATCCCTGTTGAATAATTCAGTTTTGCACAGTTTGTAGAAAGCAAGGAAAATGGGAGCTTTCCTGACCTCTTCAGGTAGGTCATTTTCTAAGGAGGAGAGGCACCACAGAGAATGCACATATATGAGCTGCTGTTGATTTTGCCCATCGTGGCACCTGCAGAAGGTCCTTTTCAGATAAGTGAAGCTGCTGTGGTGGAACATAGGGAGAGAGACAATCCCATAGATTTGATGAACCAAGGTTTTGAAGAGCTTTGTATGTGATAGCCAATACCTGCAAGAATTTTTGGGGGGTGGGTCACTTTCCCCTGTATCCCCTCTCCACCTTATTTCCTCTCTTCCTCCTCCTAACAGTCCCCACATATCCTGTTTCCTTTCTCTGCCTCCTTCTGTCCATCCCATCCACCAACCAGCCTACTCTTTATGTTCCCCCCATCTTCAGCCATACATTAATTATTTACTTAATGTATTACCTGCCTCAAAGGTTCAAAGAGCCCAGCTCCTTCCCCTTCCCCCTGCCTTTTACTGACAGAAACCAAAGCTTGAAGGTTGGCGGTACAATTGTGGTTGCCTGGCAATGTTCACAGAAGGCATTCATTTCTTAAAGCTACAGGTGGTGCTTCTGTTATTGGGGAGGGGGGTTTAACCCTCCAATTTTTTCAAAAAGATTTCAGATTTTTCTGCAAACCTGGGGCATTTTTCAGATTTGTAGAAAGAAATGATTTGTTTGTTCATGTCTCCAGAATTTGAGTATAATCAAAAAGAGTCCAGTAGCACCTTTAAGACTAAGAACTGTGATTCTCGAAAGCTTATGCTACAATAAAATTGGTTAGTCTTAAAGGTGCTACTGGACTCTTTTTGATTTTGCCACTACAGACTAACACGGCTAACTCCTCTGAATTTGAGTATGTGACTATATATATATAAGCTGTGAATGCTTATCTGAGTAAAAGTTAGATTTGGGGACTATTTTAAGGATTACACAGATCTGTTACAATCAGATTGAGGGCTATTAAGATTAGCAGCATACTCTTGCAGCCATTCAATTTAACAAATTGTGTCCAGGGTATCTAGCTATATGTGCTGTCAAAATGTTATCTTGAATGAGTAATAAACTGAATAAACTAATCAGATCTGAGCTCAGTGGAGGTAGTTTTCTATAATAAAAGAAAAACACAGCTACATATAAGAAATGATTTGAAGAAAGCAGTTATTTCATTTTATGATATAATATTAAATATTATTAGAATATTTTATTAAAATATTAAAAACAGATAACCAATCCTTCTGCAAACTTGGATTTTGCAACAAAACGTTACTACATGGCATTGGTCAATGCTGTATATATTATATATATTTTCATGTCCACAAAACACCAAAGATAAGACCAAAATGATAAAAAGTAGAGTTAGATTAAATGGCTGTCTGACATTTTAAAAGTCTAGACATAGACAGTCCAACTAAGAGAGATTGACTTCCATTATGCTAGACATCGGAGAAAGTCCAAGATCATGTTTTGCAAAGACATGAATTCAGTGTTACAAAAATAATGACAGAAATGTACTCTGTTCTCCAGTCAGTCTTCAGCCAACAATACTATTTTCTTTCTAGAGGCTGCCAAATATGATTATCTTCTCAAGAGAGAGAGAGAATGGAAACAAAATAAAAATTTAATGGGCAAATGTTCCCCCTGAAAGATCTGATTTGGGATCACTCACGCAAAACAGAGAGAGAGTAAGAGTTCTAGAATCTTCATGTTAGTAGAGGGGAAAAGAAAATCAAAGCTTTCCCTCTCCACCCCCTCCCTTCGCAAGTCTTCTGTCATTAAAATCTGGTTCTAACAGCTGAATACTTCTTTTTCATGTGTGTTGGAAAGCAGCTACACCATGTATCAAAGCCATCAGTCCAAGTGAAGGATGGACTACAGGAGGTGCCACTGTCATCATCATAGGAGACAATTTCTTTGATGGGTTACAGGTCATATTCGGCACCATGCTGGTCTGGAGTGAGGTAGGTGTTGTCTGCACGTTAATGTCTAATGACTTTGTGTCTCGTTTATAGCTAGACTTTATGTCTCTCGGCCTTTTTCTATCATGGTAACAATGAATATACTTTCTCTATTTCCCACAAACAAAAAGTTTGAGATAACTCATCTGTTGTCACAGTTCCTGTTTACACTATGGGATTCATTGAGACCTTGGTATTTCAAAAATAATAATAATTTCAATGGAAGTTTCTGTAAATAACCTTATCATTTAAAACAATGCAAATAAAAGCAATTTCTTTGCTTATTTATTATAGACTTCTTTTCCTTCTTTCCATCAATTTATGTCCCATGTACAAACAAATGTAAATTCATGGAGATATCTACTCATGGCTTATCTACTTATCATCAGGGCTTTTTTTCAGTGGGAACGCGGTGGAACGGAGTTCCAGCACCTCTTAAAAATGGTCACGTGGTCGGTGGCCCCGCCCCCTGATCTCCAGACAGAGGGGAGTTTAGATTGCCCTCTGCGCTGCTCGGCTGGGCAGCGCAGAGCAGCGCAGAGGGCAATCTAAACTCCCCTCTGTCTGGAGATCAGAGGGCGGGGCCACCGGCCATGTGGCCATTTTCACCTAGGGCAATTTAAACTTTAAAAAACTCCCCCCTTGTTCCAGCTGACCCAAAGTGACGTCATTGTGCTGTCTTGAGTTCCACCACTGAGTTCCACCACCTCTTTTCCCAGAAAAAAAGCCCTGCTTATCATCATACCCTGACCTGGATACCATAGCCCAGGTGAGCCAGATCTCAGAAGCTAAGCAGGGTCAGCCTTGGTTAGTAATTGGATGGGAGACCTCAAACGAAGACCAGGGCTGCAGAGGCAGGCAATGGCAAACCACCTCTGTTAGTCTCTTGCCATGAAAACCCTACCAGGGATCGCTGTAAGCCAACTATGACTTGATGGCATTCTCCACCACCACACTTATAGGTGATATGGATATTTACTCCAGAACAATTTTATAATATAGCTACCTCATAAAAACTGGTTTGAATAAAGTAATCCAAGAGGCATGTGATACAGGACTCACACAACTTTCCCTCCTTAACAATTACCTAGATCACTCATTGTTAGGGTGTCTCCTATGTAAGAAGAAATGAATAAGACAGGGATAAGGATTTTCTCTGATTTGTAAGAACTTGTATGAATGGAAATTGTGGCATGCAAGTACATTCAGATGCTACAATACTTATGCATTTGAATTGTTCATGAAGAGTATCAAATGTCACATGTATTGAAAGGATAGCAAAGCTGTGGCAAATATAAGATTGGTTAAAATTGGGAAATGTGCAGCAAATGGAAGATGAAATTTAAAAGGGAATAGCAGGTCTGACTTTGTGAAGATGCTAGACGTCAGTGGTAGAGCCTGAGTTTTGTATGCAGAGGGTTCTAGATTCAATCGGCATCTCCAACTTCCCCCATACCTACCCTATCAAAAATTCCATTTAACACAAGCATTTTTTAAAATCCTTATCATTGTTCTTACCTGTAGGAACACCTATAGGAATGAACTATGAAACATCTTCTATATTTATCTTGAGATCTGATTAAGAAATAAGGCTTGACTGTGCCTTTTGTTGTAAGGCCTTCTTGTGCTGCATATATCAACAGGGTTCCCAATAGTACCATTCTATATTACAGAGTGCAAAATATGTGTGTGCACATGTGTGCATGCTTCTAATGTTGGCTTGACTGTGCCTTTCGTTGTAAGGCCTTCTTGTGCTGCATATATCTGTCAGAACTGTGGCTAGATAATGTCTATACTCCAGACTACCTTCTGCAATCAGACAAGAGTCCGTTGTTTCCAAAAAGTTTACTGAAGAAAGTATTCATTATAGTCCACTGGCCTAGATACAAAATCCAGGCTGGTACACGTGTATTGTTACGAATGACAGGCAAAGCGTGAGGTACAAAGTATCAGATCCCAGGAGACCCAACCTCCCCCCATAGTTCTCAAAACAATCCCTTTGAAGCTGAGAAAGCGAAAGTTTCCCAAGGCTGGAAAAGCGATAGCCAAAACAATCCTCTTCTGTGAGATAGCTGCTGGGAACATCTTGGCACCTGTGAACAAAGCACTTAGAATACTGCAAGAATTAATATGGAGTCTCTTTGGTTACATACATACACTGTAACCCTGACAATATCAACCGGATTCCCAATAGTACCATTCTATATTACAGAGTGCAGAATATGTGTGTGCACATGTGTGCGTGCTTCTAATGTTGGAAGTCTATCTTATGGTTCCTTTACTCTAATGCAAACCTGAGTCTTTTATATATTTCTCTTTGATGGTATAACGTTTCTATATAGGTATATATCTTTAGTAAAATAATTTAAATCTGGGCTAACTTCTATCCAGTTTCATTGCTGTCCAAAATAAATCACTCTAATATGGTTAAAAAAATATTCGAAGGATTAAAAAAAACCATTTTATTGCACTTCTCTTTTTGAAGATAAAAGTGTGTTCAACATACATGAACATATCGAGCTATCTTATATCAAGTCAGATCATAGATCTATATAGCTTAGTTGACTAATGTGGCTGGCAGCAGCTCCCCGAGGTCTCAAGGCAGGGTCCTTTTTCACACCTGCTCCCTGAGGTCCTTTAACAAAAAATAGGAACTGAATCTGGAATTTTCTGCATGTAAAATACGCTCTCCGAGTGAAATGCTACTTCTCGTCCTCCATATGTGCAAGAATGTGTTTTACCTGAACATTGCTATATAAGGGGATACCACTGGAAATGTTCATTTCTGAAATAGTCATCCTATTGTAATACTTACATTGTAAGCACTTTGCAGTGCAAACACAGCAATTTTAATTTATTTAATTTATTTAGTTTATTCATGCTTTGTAATTGCAGTATTTATAGGCATTAAATGGAGCCGATTATCGAGCCATTTTTTAAAACTCTGCACTGGTATGTGCACTGTTGAATAAAATAGAATTTTTTGCTACCACAGTTCTGTAAGGTTTGAGGTACATGTTAAATATGTAGATTTAAAGTGATTCCAGGACACACATTTATTATTTAAACATACATTTCAGTTATAGGCTCTGTAACATAATAGCTGTTCTCATTCAGGGAAGTACATCAAACCATAATTTGTCATATTAAGTTTGTGCAGAAATTCAGATACTTGTGGCCAGAGCTTTCAATTAATTTCCGGCTACCACAATGAAAATAATTTCAAAAAATATTTGACAGCATTTATGCTCAAAAAGTAAAGGTCATGCTTCATTCATTTAGATTGTGTAGTTCAAATGCAAATAACAATTATATATAATATGTACCAGTTAAGCTGCTTATAATTTCTGCAAAGAATTTGATTTCCAAGAATTTGGAAGTAGCTTGGATTGCAACACAGATATTATTCTGACTATCAGTTGACAGTGAGTGAGAGAGAAGAGAAGGTGTTATGAGCTTCGGCCTAGTGAGGCCTAGAGGCTCTGGGGAAGCCTGCACTCAAGTTACTGCAAGGCCTACATTTCCCAGGTTCCCTTTGGCCCCTGTGATTGGGTAAGAGGGGATTCTGAGGGGAAAATTGCACCAATAGGAAAGGAGGGAGATGGTTCCTGAGAGAAGAGATAAAAGGCCTCATCACAGGGAGAGGGTGTTCACTTCTAGGGAGCACAGCTGAGGAGAGGCTGCTGCAGACGGAGTGTTCCCTCATCCAGAAGGGGTGAGACAGTTGGAAGCCAGTAACCAGAGGACAGTTAAGAGCAGTCTAGTTAGACACGTTAGGGTATTTTATTTTTGTTTGTTCACCAACCTTTACTATTTTCTTTAATCTACCAAGTTTAAGAACCGTTATTAATAAACCTTTTAAATAAAGTTCTTTATTATTCTGCCTGGGTCCTCATGCCTTATTTGGTCATGAACTAAATCAAACCTACTGGGAAAGAATCAACAAAAGGTGTTAGTGGGGTGCTCTGGGCCCTTCTTTCGGAAACCTGTACCAGAGTGGTGGCGGCCTATAGACAGCTACCCTGGGCACCAGCAGCTGTGACAGAAGGGGTTTTGGAATGCCACCAAGGGAGGCTGCAGAAAGATAGCTGACTGTAAATCTGTTCTGTCGTTCCCTGTTTAGCCTATATATAGAAAGAGTTTTTAAACCATTCTTTCCTCTGTTCCATCTTGTAAATAAAAGTTCTGTTTTGTTTCTCTTTAATCCTGGCTTGGAATTGTTGGCTGAGGGGAATTAAAGCATACAAACAAACCTCAAACTTTCTAGTCACAACCAGGGGGCCAAGTTTAAGTATATGGTGGCAGCGTATATTTGGGAAGTAAACTCTAAATTCCTTGGCCCCAATAGCTCTGTGCAGTAGCTGGGTGAGGGGAAGTAAATAGAGGAAAAGGGCTGCCTGTCTGGTAGAGCCTCTAAGAGAGGAGAGAACCCTGTGAGGATTTGGCTCATTCAGGACTCTCTGCCTAAAAATTGGAGGTTAGATAGGTGGCGTGTGCTGACTGCCTTTTACTTCCTGGAAAGCCCCCAAAGCTGTGAAGAGAGGTTTAGGGTAGGTGGCAGGGTGTAGCCTTAGGTGCTTTGAACCTCAGCTCTCACAGATGCTAGTTTGATACTGACTGCTACATCTCACAGTCATCACACAGAAACCTTTTAAAAAGCACCCAGAGGTTCCAGAAAGCCTCGTCCAAAACAAAACTGTCTTCATAGAAATTTGCTTTCTCAAATCCTTTAAAAATCTATTTAAAAGATGTTATTTAAAAAGAAAGAGCAAGGAACAAGGGGTAGACTACTCTGAAGGGTTTCTGAACCCTTCAAAACAAGGACAATTGTTTTATTGGACTACTGTTTATATACTTAATAATTTATAGTCTGACACTTTTGTTGAGATTCAATACAGATTTATTAATAAAAAATAATACTATAAAGTCTCTCCCCTACTCCCCCCAAAGCAGTCATTTTCTCCAGAGGAACTGATCTCTGTAGTCTGGAGATCATTGGAAATTCCAGGAAATCCCAGGGCCGTACCTGGAGGTTGGCAACCCTACTGTTCTGAATTATTCTGATCAGGCATGATACAGATATAGTCCTAAGCATCTAGTTAGCTTTCCTATATCAAATCATTTAACTCCTAGCAAGAGGTACACCACAAATATTGTTTCAGGGTTGTTACTGACTATAGTATACAAGTAATACTATCACAAATCTTCCATTCTAAGCCTTTTATTATTACAACATGATTATTCAGCAGCATTCCTAATATTGGCTCAATCAACAGAAAATCATTCCATCCATTATAAAACCTACACCAATCATTAAAGGAGAGCAGTTGCATGAGTCCAAAAAGGTTTCTTATTCGAAGATTTGCAGGTCACAGGCAAGGAGCCTCTACAGGGAAGAAGCTCCTGATCAATCCAGCTTCTCATATTTACAGGGTTTCAGAACCATCTCCTAATAATAACTCACTGCCCTGCTTCAAAGGGTGCACATTCTTGGCTAACTAATCATCTTATATCTTCAAACAACTGATAAGGTTATCTATATTTGAAACATCTTTTGTTTCAAATATGGATATGAATTGTTCTTTCTTGCTACATTTTATCTTAAAATCTATGGAAAATTAGTGATTACAGATTTCTCATATGTATGAGTATCTTTTGGCCCTCCACCAATACATCCTCTTTGCAGGGAGCACTCTTCAGCATTAGATATCAGATACTGGGTGTTAAAAGCAGTAAGCAGAAAGATGTTTTCCTAATGACTTGCAGATGAGTTACGCACAGGCACTCTAGTGATTGGCCACAGCTGGTGATGGGAAGAGATAGGTAACATCGAAGTATTCATCAAGGACAGAGTTAGGGAGGCAGAGGAGATAATAAAAGTTCTTCCATAGTCCTTTAATTTAGTACTTGGAGATGAGAAAATGGCATGTTTTGGAATTTGGAATCAAAACTTTGGCTATAGGCTTCTAGCTATTTCTAAATTAAAATGATGGGCTGTAAATGAGAAAAATAGTGGCTGGCCTGAGGTCACCTAGTGCATTCATAGGGACTTCCTACTTCAAAGCCCGTATGGTACTCTAGCTCTCTTACAATGTGTCCTGGAAAAATGAGAGAACACTCTGGAAAGAAGAAATAATGGGTTGTTTGCCTAGATTTCTTCATTTAATCTAAGTCTGTTTAGCATATATATCAAAACTGATGCCTTATATTCCTAATGAAATATGCAAGTATTTATATTTACATGGATGAGCTACTTTTCCTTGATAATTGCAGCTATTAGAATTACTTCTCTTTATAACTGTATTAATTAAAAACTTTCAGCCTGATTCCCTAGAGCAAAGAGAATGTTACAATTAGAGATGGGCACGAACTGGAAAAAACCGAACCATGTGGTTTGTGGTTCGTCAAATTTCACGAACCATGAACTATGAACTTTCACGAACCTGCCCCTGGTTCGCGAACCGGTTCGTTTGGTTCATGAAAACGTCATTTCCGGGTCAGAAATTTGTCACTTCTGGGTCGGCAGAAGGTCACTTTTGGGACATCAGAAGTTCACTTCCAGGTCAGCAGAAGGTCTGCAGGAAGTCCATCCCCTGTTGCCTAGGAAACTGATTGATTGGCACCAGGCTGTCTGCAGTGACAAACCAAAAAACGAACCAAATGAACCAGCCTAAAAGTTCGTGGTGGTTCGTCAGAAATGGGGTCTGACGAACCTTGGTTTGCAAACCACGAACCGTCCTGGTTCGTGCTTAATTTTGGTTCGTATTTCGGTTCATGCCCATCTCTAGTTACAATATTCAAACTACACATCTAATTTTAGGGAAGGTCCATGGTACAATCGTAGATCTTATGCTTTGCATATAGAAGGTATCAGGTTCAGTCACCAGCATCTCCAGTTAAAAAGGCCTGGTTACGTGATGTGCAAGACTTCTATCTGAGACTTTGGAAAGCTACTACCCATCAGAGTAGAAAATACTGACCTTGATAGACCAATACCTTGATTCAGTATAAGGTAGGGCTGCCAGCCTCCAGGTGGTGGCTGGACATCTCCTGGAATTGCAACTGATATCCAGGTAGGCTTGTCAGTTTCCCAGTGGAGGCGGGGAATTCCCTGCCTCCGGCCTCTGCCCCCGCCACCTCTTGCCTGTCCAGCGGGGGAGGCTTTGGAACACCCCATGTCATGCCAGGAATAACTTCATTCCCAGAGTATCACCGAAGTAATGAGTCTCGCCGGGGGCCACTTGAATAAAAATCACACACCCCAATTTGGTGTTTGGGGCTGATTTGTACTCAATTGGTCCCTGGCATAACATTCTGGGTCACACTGGGAATGATGTCACTCTTGGCATGATATGGTGGTGTTTTGGAACATGTGTGCACTGTGCACATGCACAAGGTAAGTCTCCCCCTATTCAACTTCCTCTCATAACCCCCCATTCCTCCACTTTTGCCCCCCAAGAATCTGGCGACCCTATCTTCAAGCCATAGAGATTAGTTCCTCTGGAGAAAATGGCTGCTTTAGAAGATATCCTAATGAGGTCCCTCCCCAAACCCTGCCCTCTTCAGGTTTCACCCTCAAAATCTCCAGGAATTTCCCAACCTGGAGCTGGCAACCCTAGTATAAGGCACCTTCATGTGTTCATGTGCCGATAATGTCTACAGTCAGACCAAATAAAACATCACCCCAAAGCCCAACAAAACAAAGGCAGGCTTTGGTAAGACTTAAGACAAGTTCATAACTGTACAGCAACAATATACTTCTCTATGTGTCACATACTGCATAGCAAGCTGCTGATAAGAATATTAAGTACAAGAGTTCCAACGAACAGGATAGTCGGGCTGCTGCGCATGGTTGTTTTTACACAGTAACCCAAATTAACTACTGATGTTGCTACCACTTTTATAAATCATCAGACAAATTATTTACAGCCAGCAATGAATAACACACAAATGCATGCACAGAGTTACCACCAGGGCTGGCATGCCCATTGAGGCCAGGTAGGTGGTGGCCTCGGGTGCGAGGGCACTGTAGAGGTGCCATAGAGGGTGTCGGGGGGCGGAGGCGCGCACAGCGGAGCTGGTGTGACTGGGCTGCAGCTGCTGCTGCAGCCAGCCAGCCCCGTGCCGCCGCCGCCACACGCCCCAGCCGGGCGCAGAAGCCACGAGCCGCTGCTGGGGTGGCATGCGGAGGCTGCTCCATGCTCCGCACGCCACCCCAGCAGCAGCCTGATGGCTTCTGCACCCGGCTGGGGCATGTGGCGGCAGCAGTGGCATGGGGCTGGCTGGCGGCAGCAGGAGCTGCAGCCAGCCACGCCAGCTCCGCTGTGCACTCCTCTGCCCCCACACACCCCAGCCGGACACAGAAGCCATCAAGCTACTGCTGGGGCAGCGTGCGGAGCACGGAGCAGCTTCCGCGTGCCGCCCCAGCTATCCTGCGCTGTGTGATGATGTCATCGCATGATGATGTCATCACACAGTCTGTGGTGTGCGCGCTCTCTGCGCATGTGCACACGAGTGGCTGCAGGCGCCAGAAGCTCTGGCGCTGGCCCTGGTTACCACCTCTACAATATAAAACAACTCCACATAATAGAAAGTAAGAAGAATAGATTAGCTAAATACAAAACCAGACATGCTGTTGCAAATGCAAAGACAAATATGTACAGGATTTTAAACTGATAGCAGGCCCATACTTCCTGCTGTCCTTAATCTCTCTACAGCTCAATTTTAATTTAATAAATTTCATGTCTTAACTGATTTTTAAAAGATTATATGAAACAGATGACAGGAATGCCATCTTATTAGATCAGTATATTTAAAAATTCCAGTACAGAGAATTGATGGGCTGTTAAATTCATACTTGGTTCCAGATTCTAATTTCCTTTATGTCTGAAGATCATTACATGTTGGCAGCAGTCACATGGGCACATTCTGCACTAAAACTATTACAGTTGTGTGCTATGAAGTGCTTGCCTCTGTATATATTGTGCAAATTCAGCACAATTTATACATTTGCTTATTTTACACAGTCATAGCATGAGGCAAGCCTCTATGCAGGGCACTGAAACTCCCTTTTCTGGTAATGGTAAACTCTCTCTTCTCTGGCTCCTGAACAGTCACCAGGCCATGCTGCTCAGACTTTCAAGTCCTTCACAACTGTAATGACTATGCTTTTATTTAAGTTAAAAAAAATTAAAACAGATTCCTGGTATGTTGAATTTTGGGGCACTTGTCTATTTTACAGAATCCCAGAATACACACAGCTTTGGTGACTATATTAATATCTTAATCATGAGTTTTTAGATGTTCTCTGAAGTATTACAAATTGAAAATAATTGAAATTCTGGTCCTTGTATATGCTGAGTGCAATTATATGTATATGTGTGGAGGGGGGAGAGAGAGGAGACTCACATGTGGTGGAAGAAAAACTTAGTGCTGATGTAATGCAAAATATTTGGTTTATTTTAACTATGATTTATTTATAAAGCCAACATTCAGCTAACAAATGATTATTCAAATCTGGAGCCTCAGTACAGTTAAGATGCTGCAAGAGAACAAGCCATATTGTCTTCATTTATATGTCACAAAAATCAATAGTTAATACTAACTGTGGGTAATAAACTGCTTTCATACTAGGCTTTCCAAGTGTCCTGCTGTGATGGGAGACTTCCCGCCCTTTGCCTGCTTTCCCCATGATTGCTTGGCAGAGTAGTATTGGAAAAATGGGAGAAAGAGTTATTGTGCTGTCACTTCCAACATAAAGCGGAGGTGATGTCACTACCTTGGTATGATGTGTAGTTGAAACTATAGAGTTTTAGGACACTTACATATCCTAGAGGACCACAATTATGGCAGAAGTTAAAAACAGCAATCTGCTCTTTTATTGCACTACCACTTTTTCTACAAATACAGCACCTCAATAAAATAGAAAAGGCACAGAAACTATGCCAAAATGTTGGCCCTTACCCCACTCCCATCCTAAGAGAAGAAACATAACATATCAGACTGTAGAAGTGTGATAAAATGGACCTTTCACCATGACAAGAGTTGCTAGCCCCCTGCTGCTGTTCACCTGGCCAGTAGGGGGGAAACCGAGGGGAAATGGGGAGGGAGGCCAGGACACAGGCTGGGGACATCATTCTTGGTGCAATGAGTCACTGCAGGGCCAATTCATTAAAAATCAGTCTAAAACACAGAAATGCCATGTTTGGGGACTATTTTTTACTGACTTGGATCTGGTGTGACCTGTCACTTCTGAGTCATGCAAAAAATGACATCATCAGCCAGGGATGCAAGAATGTACATGCACTGTGTGCATGCACACGTGTCTGTTGCACCCCTGGCCCCCATACACCTTCCTCAGTTTTATATTGGAGTATCTGGCAACTCTGACCATGACTGAGTGCTTCAGGTGGCTGGATGTCCAGTTGATGCGTATTTTTAAATTGCCTCTGTGGTACAGTCAACAAGCCTTTTACTTGTTCTGGTGACAAAGTTTCATATATGCAGAGTCCAGGGAGGGTATTCCTGTTCAACCTTTACATGAGACTCCTTTTAAGCCAGTTTTGTGGTGAAAGTGTAGTCTGCTTTGTACAGTGGCTATCATAGGACTTTTCCATACCATGTTTTTGCTGCGGGTCAGCTTCTTAACTGCATTGTTCCCCATCACTAGCTTACACACAGTCTTGTTTGCTGATTGTTTCTCTCTCATTTTTTTCTTGAGGTTTTCCTCATTTTTTTCAGACTATCTAAAAAAACTCAGGACAAATTCATTAAAAAAATGTGACAGCAGCAACACAAATGTGTAATAGTATATATTATTTATATTGTTATTAGTATATGTAATGATAATATAAAATGATTAATGTTGATAATCCTTTAAGGTTATTTATGAACCTCATATTGAAATCTAAAGACGTTAAAGTCGATTATACAATTGCTATTGGTGGGAAATGGTACCAGGATACTGGGGTGAGAGTGTTGTAGGATTAGGGTTGTCAGGCCATGCCTGGCAACCAGCAGTAGCTGAGTGGAGTGTTGACAACTTCCAGGTGGAGCATGGTGATCTCCTGGAATGACAACTGATCTTCAGATGACAGATCAGTTTCCTTGGAGAAAATGGCTTTTTTGAAGGGTGGACCCTATGGTGTTACACACGGTAGAGGTCCCTCCCCTCTCCAGGCTCCGCCCCCAACTCTCAAGGAATTTCCTAACCCAGAGCTGGCAACCCTAGCTGGGAGGGCAGGGACATGGGCACATGGCATGACGTGTACCATCATGTCACTTGCGGGGAAAACCATGAAGTGATGGAAGTAGCTGTAGTTAATCTCTGGAAACTCTATGGTAAAACTCCACTTTGTTTCCCCCCAGAAATGATTTCATGGTACATGCACCAGAGACTTTTTTACTTTTCTCCTGCCACCACTGAGAGTGGCAGCCAGCAGCACAGATTATTGCAGAAGGCTTTACTCCATAGTGGGATTCATAGCAACCCTATGTAGAACACTGTTAGATTACCCCTTATCCTAGAGGAAAAATGAAGTAAATAAATTCAGTCTGGAATTTATGACTTCTAGAATAATGTATAATGCCTGGTGGTAACTAGGCAAAAAACTATCACTCTTACCTTGTATTCTTGTGCCTTTGAAAGTATCGTGTATGTTTAACTTATTTACTTAAAAGAAGAAGGAAAATGATTGTAAAGAATTGTCCAGAAAATCAGCTGAACTCTCCTCAACCTTAACACTATGCAGCAACGTACCATAAATATGTCAGTATCTTCTTGGGAACCAATGTGTTTTTATTGGAAAATGCATGAAATAATGTTGAAAGAGAATTAAATTGGTGACAGACCTATACATGCTGTGATGATTTTATATAATGCATGAATGCACGCACTTGCATACACTTTAAAATGTTTACTGTAGTGTAATATAAGAAAAAAAATCTAACTGACCTATCTTTAAAACTCTTGCTCTTTTCATTTAATTTTTCTTCTGTTTCCACATATATTGTGTCTTTGTTGTATTTATGTTGAGTTTCTTATTATTTTAAAGAGAATTAAAAGCTGAGTTTTTTAAACTCAATAAATGATGACTGGAAGGTTCATTACTTCAAGGCACTTACAGCCATAATTAGCTTTTTCGAGGTGAAAGAGGAGCGATACTAAAATATCCAAATGCAGTTGAAACATTTTTTAAAACTTGGAAATTAGGCAGGAAGTTTGAATCCCCCCCACAAAGATATCACATTTCAAGAAATTATACTATCACTTTAATTAGAGAAAAATTTTATGGCAGTGAATGGAACACTTTTAACCAGCTCTGCTTGTGCCCTGTAAGCTGAGGCATGTGGTGTATTTTAGGAGCTTGTAATTTTCCTTTCATTTTTTATCATAGCTTATGTTAAAGAAGCTTACTATGCTCCGGCCTGAATGGAAATCTTTTGGGATGAATGGATACAGAAACAGCAAGCCAACTGTGTTTAAATGTTGCAGAATGTCATTAAGCAATTTCCATACTCAGAAGCAAATGCCTGCTATGTATGAAAACAGGACTAACATTATTATATGACTGGGGAAGTGAACATTTGCAAATATTGTTGTCATTGGCTTTTATGCTGGTTACATTGATAATGCATTCATCACTGACATGTTAATTACATGTTTCAAAGCATTGCTTATGTGAACTGAGAAGAAAGTGTTATTAAAGAACTATTTTGCATCTAATAGGTTTCCTCCCTTTTAATATTTCCTTAGCTTATTACACCTCATGCAATCAGAGTTCAAACACCACCCCGACACATCCCTGGCGTGGTAGAGGTCACATTGTCTTATAAGTCAAAGCAGTTCTGTAAAGGAACCCCTGGAAGATTCATCTACACAGGTAAGAGTCTTTTTAAAAAAAATTATATGTAATGTAATATTTATTTTGCCCATCTTCCCTGTGCTGCTGCCTTTAGACAGAGTTTTAAACAGCTGATGTGTATTCCTGCATTAGGACTGACAAAGAGAGCTGTGGCTCTTGAAAGCTTATGCTACAATGAAGTTGGTTAATCTTAAAGGTGCTACTGGCCTCTTTACTATTTTGCTACTACAGACTAATACGGCTAGCTCCTCTGGATCTATGACACATTAGGACTGAGTCACATAAATGCTATTTCTGCACAAGACCATTTGCTACATGATTTTACTTATCTACATGATATCTACATGAAACTGGTGAGTGAGGTCATCCAGAGATTATTACCAGTATGTAGATGAGATCCAACGCTATCTTGTGCTCCCGGCTGATCCTCGGAAGGCTGTAGAAACCCTGAACCAGTGCCTGGAGGCATTTTGGGGGCAGATATAGGCTAATAAACTGAAGTTTAATCATGACAAAACAGAAGTGGTATTGGTGACCCAGGATTTAAGGTGCCCCCTGCTCTGGAGAGGGTTGCATTTAGGGGTGCTGTTGGACCTGGGCTTACTGCCAGATAAGTAGGTGAGAGCTGTGGTAGGAGTATCTTTTAACAGCTTTGACTGTTTAGCCAGCTATGGCCTTTCCTGTACGGAAAAGATCTAGCCACTGTGGTACATGGCCTGGTAACATGTAGATTAGATTGCTGCAAGGCACTCTGTGTGGGATTGCCCTTGAAAAGTGCTCAGAAATATCCACTGGTATAGAACGTTGCAGTCAGGATGTTGACTGGAGTTGGTGGTAAGGACCATATCACTCCAGTCTTGTTCCACCTTGCAATTAATTTCTAAGCCCAATAAAAGGTGTTAGTCCCAAGCCACATATGGCTTTAAAGGTTAGCATACCTGAAGGACCTGCTACTCCTATATGAGCCTATCTGACCATTAAGGTCATCTTCTGAGGCCCTGCTTCAGGTCCCCCTGCCCTGTCATTAGCCTGGTAGCAACTTGAGAGAGGGCCTTTTTAGCCATGGCACCAAAACTATGGAACTCTCTACAGGGATATTCCTCTGCTCCATTCTGTCACAGTATTCCACCAGCAAGTGAAGACATTTTTGTTTTGCCTGGCATTCCCTCCTTCCTACTGTGTGTTTTAATAACTGTTTTAATAACTGTTTAATGTGATTTTAATAAGTATTTTCATTTTGGTTTTAATTGTTTTTATGAATAGTTTGTATGACTTTTGATGTTTTGTTTTAGCTTCCTTAGAGTTCCTCACTGGCATACAAATATTGTAAATAAATAATTTAAAAACTCAAAATGTATACCTCTCATTCCCAGCATAATGGTTCCCATCATTTATATAAATTTGGATCTTATGAAACATGTTCAACAGGAAGGCTTACTAGCCAAGTGTTGGCTGGTAAACTGCAAGCATGCTTGGTGCTTTGTTGGTTTGAAGTTGATCCCAAGCAGTTCACAGGGTGAATAAATTAAAAATCATGTAGAATTGGGAGAAGAACAGCTATATGAATTCTGTAGCATCTTTTTTAGAATTTCAGGTCTGAGCCCTAGATATTTTCTGAGGAATAGAGGGTACATAGATAGACTGGAAGTGATGAGTATGTTTCCCATTAACATTGACCACAAAACATCTCTAACTGGAAAACATGCAAGAACGGTAGCACCAAAAGACATATGGAGATACTCTTATAGACCTGAGAGAACACATTTGATATAAACAAGCTCCTTCTGGTAAATATGTTTATCAGATATAGTTTTGTCTAATATGTCCCAGTATACCAGCATGACAGCAGGTGTCCAAGCATAAACTACTAACATGGAAGAACTGGGTCGGGATGTATATTTGAGGAATGCTTGGCAGCTTTCTCATATATCTTAGCTGCACTCCCTTGACATCCAAAGAGAGAACACACTGCAGAATGAAGGCAGGGGGCTGGATCCAGCCAGTTTTTAATACAGTGTTGTCCAATTAACCTCATCATTATAGCCTCCATCTCACATGTTCTTGCTCAAGCAGATGCATGATTCCTCAGCATGGCCTTTTTTTGTGGTTGAAAGCTACCCCTTTCCTTTTTTTCACCAACTGAAAAGCTGGTTGGCTCTAGCCCAGGATCATAGAAGAAGGGTGTCTGAGGAATCTTAAAATATCTGCCAGCCACACATTAGGTATATATTCCAATCATGTGGTTTCAGAATGATGTTTTATTAAAACTTGATCATGGGAAACAGTGAAAAGATATGTAGAGTCTTTCTATGACACTTCCTTTTTTCTTTTTGTTTTTATTGGGGCAAACCCTTCTTAGGTTTTTTATCCTGCAGTATAGCAGAGCTCTGGTTGCCAGAACCAACAGTTATGATAGATGTTTGATCAATATCCGTAGTTTCCATGTCAGGTCCTTTGCCTCTTCAGAGCTAGAGTAAACTGCAGCTTACTCTTAACAACTTTTCTTTTGAATCTACTGAAGGCTGATAGGTTTTGATTCCTGACTGGGTCCATGTTTCAGTATAAGCTATCTTGTGAACCTTTTGTAAGAGGGCAGATAGAAATACTCTAAATAAATAAATACTTTGTACTTGGATGGTTCAGGAAGTAAGATAGTAGCCTGTGTAAGTGTTGCTAACCAGCCAACTTCTAGGGGAGCCTGGAGTTCTAGAAGTACAACTGATCTCCAGAATAAAGAGATCAGTTCCCCTGGAAGAAATGGCTGCTTTGGAGGGTGGGCTCTCTGATCTCATCTCCCTAAACTCCATCCCCTCCCCCAAATCCACCCTTCCGAGGCACCTCCCTCAAATCTCTAAAAAATTCCCAAGATGGAGATGGCAACTCTCACCTCCCAGACGTGTATCCCCTGCAACCAGGTCTGAGCCAATCACAACAGTGGCAACTGGTTTCTCTTTCTCAGTTCAACCTACTTCACAAGGTCAGTATAGAATGACAACGGAGAGGGAAGAACCATGTATGTTGCCCTGAACTCTTTTTGAGAAATGGTAAGGTCAAATAAAAACATGATAGTATGATCAGCCCTGCCTCAGTGTTGCTCAAAACAACCAATCTCCTATCCTTCATTCTTTCCACTAATGACCTTCGGTTGTAAGTAGATTAAATGTCTGCGTCTTGGCTTCTCACCGACTGGCAATACACATTGCCTACTTGGCCTTCATTGTTCCTGCAGAATACTTTTTCTTCAGCCAAGAGAGCCACTTCACACATTACATTTTTAGGATATTTGTGCTTAAAAATATAAAATACAGTTTCTATTCACACATTTATAAATGTGAGCATTGAACAACACATGTATCAGGAAAGTTGGATTGTCTGCAGCTGCTGTTGAGCATAGACTCAATGGCAAATTTGGCTTGCATCTGTTTAACGTGCAAAATAACTGCTAGATAAAAAATAATACATAAACTTGTCAGGCATTAACTAATGCAAAATTCTTGCATTTTCTGTTGGAAAGAGGGAAAACACATTGTTACTTTGCATGGAAGGAAAATTCCAGATTGGGAGTAAGTCTAGAAGTGGGTTCCAATCCCACAAATTTAAGAATGACTGCCTTAGGTAGTCCATTGGTTCTTTATGACTTAGCCAATACAATAAATAGAGGAGAATTTACAATCAACATCATATTTTTTTAAAAACATATTCATGCATGTAAGTTCCCACCTTTAGAAATGCCTCCCAGCCCTTTAAACAAAATGCAGGATTGGAGCAAGCCTGCCGATTAGTTTTAGTTAATTGAAAATTATAGGATTGACCCAAGAGGAAAATTTCGCTTGCACTCCAATCACTATTACAAATTAAGGAAAATTACTACAATTTTGTTTAGCTAAGGTTTCACACTGAGTTCACAAAATTAGCTCAGCCACCCTGACAAAGTCAGCACTTTGTTACTGATGGGGGTGGGGAGGAATAATAGACTGTGGTGTATACAAACGAAGCATAGAAAAGGCTATGATAGTTTATAGAACTAGGCCAAGTGGTTTTAATTAGGATTATTAGTTCATTGTAAATTTTGAAGAACAATCAAACTAGCAGATTAGCTGTTTCTTTTAAAGCTAGGATTTCTTGCCATTCATTTTTCCCATGAGAACTTCTTTTAACTCCCACATTGCACTTAAGAAAATCATTCTCATTATGAGCCTACAGGAAATGGACCAATTGGAAGTTCTGATACTGTAACATTCCACAGCAGTGTTCCAATGGTTGGGAGCTTTTCCACAGTATTTGTCAGTGAATTCAGTGTTCTGGAACATTTTACAAAACCACAGAGGCCAAATGTTTTCTCAGAGGAGTTTGGCCTCTGTTTTTGGCTGAAAACATTGCGGAATCACTTGGTGTTTATTTAGCCTGCATTTAAGAATGAGAAAAGAGTGGAGGAAAGAAGAGAGGAAAGAGAATTGGGGGTTGTGGGCGGTACAAAAGCCATTCAAGCATGCTTTTTTCCTCTGGTGAAAATGTCCTAACCATTAATGGCCTCATTTTGTGGTTAGGTCTCATTTAGAAGAAATTATTTTTAATCAGTGTTCAGCAAAATGTCCCCTCAAGCCACCTGGCTGTAAACTGTTTTTATTCTTTCTTTCTTTTTTTACTGTTAAGGGCTTAAATTCTCAGAAGAAAATGCCTAGTAACCCATTAATTTTAGATTCTTCTTTTTTTCTTTTAACTGCCAACAATTTAGGAATTTGATCTGTGAATGCATGTTCTATCCATGATTCAAGGCTGTGTATGCAATCAGACAATTCTACATAGTGAAAATATTTTAGTAAGAAATTCATTGTGAGGGCTTATTAAAATAGGCACATTCCCCTGCCATTAAATAATGTAACAGACAGCTATTTGAAAAACAAAGCAATTTATATTTAGATATTAAGAGATTTAAATATAGAAAACAATAGACCAAATACCCATTATTTATTGCAACATTTTCTGTGAATCTTTAAAAGGCCCATCTTACAGCAAATGAGGTATTTCATACTCATACAGACACACACACATTTTTACGTCAAATTCTCAGCAATATTGTTACATCCACAGAATGGCAGAGTGGATAAAGAAATGACTGCACTAATAACACTAGTAATATTGTTGTGTTTCTTTGGAGAATTTTTTAAAAAAATTATTTCTTCCTTTTGAAGAAGTTCATGTTACAAAGACACTCGTGCAACCTCCTGACAGCAACTAGATCAATAAGAGTTGTTTTGGGTGTTTGATAGTTCACCTAAAACTTCCATTGGGCATTTATGTGTTTAAAAATATGCTTACGTTACATACCAAGGTTCTGTTTTCCCTCCCTATTTATAAGCTACAAACAAACTGTAAGCAGCAAACAAATAATCTGTTTAATACACTTTTTACAGGTCTCAACAGCAAAAAGGAGGGAGAACAATAACAAAATGAAAGTTCAGCTAGTTCAAAGTGTACCTGTAGACAGAAAAATCAAACTTGGTTTAGAAGAGCTTGCATTGGTAGAGCAAATACTAGGGTTGCCAGGTCATCTGGAGCCCAACCTGGGGGACAGGGGCGGGGTGCATGGGGGAACTTACCTCATGCATGCGTGCTCCAGAACTCTTCCTTGTCATGCTGGAAATGACATCATTCCTGGCATGACAAGAAAGAGCTCCTGTGTGCACTCCTGCGCACTCCAGAGCTTCTGGGCCCATTCCCTGCACTTTCCCCCTCCCAGTCAGGTGAGTGGTAGAGGCTGGGAGTGGAGAATCCCCTGCTCCCACCAGGGAACTGGTAACCCTAACTGTCAGCATAATGTAGTGCAGCAGAACATGTAATATACCTTCTACCTGTAAGATGTTTGCTCTTACTGCCAAACTAAAGCCTATCAGGAAAAAAAATTATTTTGAATGCACTATGTTCATACCTCCCAAGAAATCTATTCTTTTTTCCCCCTAAGGAACCTGTGAAAGCCTATGTAGCACAGGGTGTCCAGATCATTAAAAAAATATTCCACCCACCTCTCAATATTATAAGTCTAAAGAAGCCCGAGGCCTTACTTGCAACCTTGACTTTTTGCTGTCTGCCCTAAGTGAATAAGTGATAAGGCCAGCAAAGATATAAATCATTGAAATCCCTGTCCAAAGAAAACATATTGACTACAGCCAAGCAAATAACAGCCCATAACCAATGGTCTCATTCATCATTTATGTAATAGGGAATATAAAGTATTTTCTACCTATGAAACCTCGAGGAGGAAGACATTGATAAGCCTCCAATCTAAGCTGTACGATTTGATTATTAAGGGACATGAACTGTTTGTCACATTCCTTCAATCTTTAAAATGTGTTGCTATTTCTAAACGATAAATTTGCAGTAAAAGATTAGGAGGCTATTAACAATATAGCATAAACTAGACTTTATATGCCTTTCTGGCAGTTTTCATGCAATCCCGTGGATCTCTGCATCTTCTAGCCTATTTAAAGTGGTATAACAGTTATTTGACCTTCATAGCCAATAAACCATTTTGTGTTTTGCAGCTCTAACAATAAATTAACCCACAGGGTCACTGAAATTTATCTTGCAAATCCTTTCCTTTATCCTTACCCAAATGCTTTCTTTTTCACACCCTTGCTTCCAAACTTTTTTTCTATGTGATTGGTCTTCCTTGAGTTTTTATATTCTATTGTTATTTTAGAACAGCTGCTGGTATATTATTACCCACTTCTAAAAACTTGATCTGTTATTCTCAAAGGACTTCTCTGAAACAGACGGTTGATTTAAATGATTCATATACTGATACTAAGTTTTAAGGGTTGTATACCATAGGTAAGTTTTTAAATGTTTAATTCTCAAATTTATTCAGGATTTTTAACAGATAGTCACTAGCAAGTTCGTTGAAAGATCAAGATGGGTAGCCGTGTTTTCTACTGTCTGTAGCAGTAGAAAAGAGCAAGAGTACAGTAGCATCTATAAGACTAAAAAAAATTGTAGTAGGGTATGAGCTTTTGTGAGCCACAGCTCACTTCTTCAGTTACAGTTTGTTTAAAGTTAGATTTGGAAATATTATGATTTAAACCCAGCTTATAGAAGGTCTGTTAAGATCCATATATACGTGATGATGAAGTTCCATGACTGGATCTTGGGGAGGTCTACAAGAAAGGAGAGGGTTGCAAGATTCATTCTGCAATTTCTGCTACATTTGAAATTGTTTAATCTACTATTTTTTGGTCAAGGCTCCTGTGTTTTTGACAGTAGTATAAATTCAGCAGGTAAAGTTTTCCTGCAGTACAAAGCAAAGCTTTACTTTTAAAATTTTTCTTTGTCACTGGTCTGTTAGGGCTGGGGCTCTGTCACTGGGCAGGAGCCATGCCAGGTGGAAACAAATTCACCATCCTAAACTGGAGAACTCACTAATAGAGATGGGCACAAACGAGGAAAAAAAAAAACCGTGTGGTTCGTGGTTTGTTGCATTTCACGAACCACGAACCTGCCCGAGTTTGCGAACTGGTTTGTTTGCTTCGTGAAAACATCACATCCAGGTCAGCAAATCGTCACTTCTGGGTCAGCAGAAGGTAACTTCCGGGTTAGCAGAAGGTCTGCAGGAAGTCCATCCCCTGTTGCCTAGGAAACTGATTGATCGGCAACAGGCTGTCTGCAGTGACGAACCAAAAAACAAACCAAACAAACCAGCCTAAAGTTCGTGACAGTTCATCAGAAATGGGCTCTGACGAATTGCTGGTTCACGAACCACAAACCACCCTGGTTCATCATGAACTTTGGTTCGTATTTCAGTTCATGCCCATCTCTACTCACTAATAGTGTATTCCCTCATGGTAAAAACAGAGAAATTATCCTGGAGAACACAATCAAAGATATTTATACAATTTTTATATAATTTTTATAAAATACCAACAGTGCAAAAGTGCCTAAGTATATTAAACAGTCAATAAATACATTAAATACCAGCAATTACTACAAAACATTCAAAAGTGCTACAATATATACAAAAGTATCCAGATGGTGAGAGAAATATACAAAAATACTTGATTGGACAGTTCATTTACAACAGTCCATTCATGTCGGTGCAAAAGCACTCTAGCCAAATAATCAAAATGTAATGCTGAAGCTGTAGAAACGCTTAATAGAAATAGTGTAGCAGCGAAGCTGTGGAATGCCACGCCTACGGATGTTGCCATCAT
The DNA here is from genome assembly GCF_028583425.1 of Eublepharis macularius. NCBI lineage: Eukaryota > Metazoa > Chordata > Lepidosauria > Squamata > Eublepharidae > Eublepharis > Eublepharis macularius. The sequence continues at coordinate 89,922,042 of NC_072793.1, read as the reverse complement.
ACTTCGTCCAATTCCGTTTCATACTAACACTTCTTCACAGGCATATTTTTAGCAAGTGCTTCAAACAGTCTCACACTGTCTAACGCTGCCTGAGAATACCGATATGGTGGTGTGAGACTGTTTGAAGCACTTAAGTTTTGATTATTTGGCTAGAGTGCTTTTGCACCAGCATGAATGGACTGTTGTAAATGAATTGACCAATCAAGTATTTTTGTATATTCTCCCACCATCTGGATACTTTTGTATATATTGTAGCACTTTTGGATGCTTTGTAATAATTGCTGGTATTTAATGTATTTATTGACTGTTTGATGTACTTAGGCACTTCTGCACTTTTGGCACTTGATAAAAATTATATAAAAATGTATAAATATCTTTGATTGTGTTCTCCGGGATAATTTCTCTGTTTTTGGCTTTCAGTCCCAGGAGAAGCCCTCTTTTTGGGTTTCTGCTTGCACTTTGGGCTATGGCAGATATTCTCCCATGGTAGCAATTAAGAACCATCTTCAGCAGCTGTTTGGGGGGCGGGAAATGGAAGGTTGAATATTTATATTTCTGTTTGTCCTTTCGTTCATGTATTTGAAAGTTAAATTAATTTACAATACTAATTACCCAAAGACCTGAATGATTCTAAAAAGTCCAAAACCCTGCCAATTTAATAAAAACCCTCCAGTTACCTCAGAGTTAGTGTATTACGTTGCAAAGTGTGCAAAGTGTATTGCCACTGAAGTATAAATGCTTAAGAGGATGAAAAAGATGGTAATTGCTGAAATTAGATAGAGGCTTAAAGGACCATTGCCATGTATTGAAAACAGCAAGAGCTCTTCTTTCAGGAAGGTATAGCAGAAAAACACCAGAAGAATACATACGTTTCTGTTGTTGTCCCTTTACCCTTCCACCTCTTCAACCCAGCCAATATAATCTTTCACCTTCTTCCTGAAAACATAAATTATGGTTAACCTCCTGGCATTAGGAGCTGCCAAATTGAACTGCTTGTTCATTTGCACCTGGTCTTGGTGCTGGTGGTTAACATCAGGAAGCCCTGTCTTCCAGTAGATGTAGGGTTAATTAAAGAATAGACCCCCCCCCCCCAGAATCTTTTTCTTTTCCTGTATTTCTTTGTAGAGCAGAAACTGAACATAATGAAGTAATTGTCTAAACATTGGTTAGAAATTCAATGTTATGTATTTCCTTTTTATCAAATTAGGATGACTTGCAATTTAAATTTAAAGAGGAACATGTAGAACAAATCAGAGTTGTGTTGCAGACCTACAACTCTGAAAACAAAGCACTTCTTTACTGAAACTGGTTAGCAATATTTATGTGTTTTTTGGTCAAAGGGCAATCCTTTGTACATTTGCATGGAACTCAGCTCTATTGAACACAATTATACTACTTCTAAAGAAACATTCCTGGGTCCAGGCTGTAGCTGCATGGCCGTTTCCACATGCCCTAACCCTCCGGAAAATCGTGCAAAACTCACGACATGAAGCGTCTTCCTAGCATGATTTCCCTGCACGATCCCATTTAATGGCACATTTTCTGATGTCATTGCACCATTAAAGGGGATCATGCTGGGAAGACGCTTTATGCCATGAGGTTATGTGTGTGTGTGAAAACGGCCCATAAGGGCAAATGAAACAAGTGTTATATTCTTATCTATCTGTCTGTTTACAAAAGTTGTACCCCACTTTTTTGCCTTAAACAGGACCACTAAAGGTGGCTAAACAGATTAGATGCATAATAAAAACATGTCAAAAACGATTTAAAGCAAGCAAAAGTAGATCGTTAAAACAATTAAAACAAGGCTAACATATAAAAACATAAAAACAAGAATTAAAACATTGGACAGAAGGAGGGATCACAGAGGGAACACTTGACAAAACAAAACAAAGAAGTCTTCACTTGCTAGTAAAAGACTGCAACAAAAGAGGATAGATGAGTCTATGTGGGGAGAGAGTTCCAGAGTTTTGGTGCCCCGACCAAGACATTCCTCTCCTGGGTTGCTAACTGCCTCATCTCAGAAGGTAAGGATATCCAAAGTAAGGCCTCTGAAAACAACTGCAGTGGTAAAATAGGTTCACAATGGAGTAGGTGGTCCTTCACGAGTATTGGTCCCAAACCATATAGGGCTTTAAAGGTCAAAACCAACACCTTTAATTATACCTGTACGAACTGAAGTTTCCAAACACTTTTACAAAAAGCAAGTGCCTTTTTGAGGGCCTACACCAATCTTCTGAAAAGCAGAATGGGTGTTTCTTTTATGTACCTAACACCCTCCATTTTGGCACAATAAAAATCCTTATAGCTTTTTTTGTGGAGGGCTTAATTAAACCTTGCCCCATACTAAGATAGTGCTACATTTTAGATGGTATAAAGAATGTTTAGTAAAGCTCTGAAATGGACAGCCAGGTTTTTAAACCCAAGATTTAAAAATTAGTACAGGGCTGTTTACATAATTTAACCATTCTTACTGGCCCTTCCTGGATTAACCTTGTGAATGCTGAGAGGATCCTGATAACTGTGAAGTCAGATACCTGCTTCTTAGATCCCTGCACTTCGTGGCAGATAAAATCATGCCACCAAGTGCACTGTGTGACAGATTACTGTCTCTCTCACACAGGGCTGTTTTCCTAGTTCCCTTAAGGAGGCTATTGTTAGACTTTTGTTAAAGAAGCCCTCTTTGGATAAAAAGTAGCTGGCTAATTACCACTCACTGTCTAAACTTCCCTTTCTGAAGATGATAATTGAAAGCAGTGGCTGAGAAGCTGCAGGTTTTTCTGGATTAGACATGTGCCCTTTGGCTTCAGGCCTGGTTTTGGAGCCAAGACAGCTCTCATTGCCTTGGATGATGACCTCCAATTTCATCTGGATAAAGGCATACCAGGGCTGTTGATTCTTTTGAATCTATCAGTAGCTTTCAATATAGTTGCCCGTTTAGTCAAGCGAGATCATTTTGCCTCCCTGGAAGTAAGAGAAAACTTCCTAGATAGTTCTCTTCATTCCTCCAGGGATACTCTCTGAGGGTCGCTATCAGGGTTGCCCTGGCGGGAGACTGGGAATCTGGCACTCACCCTCCACGGTCTTTGGCATCGCTTGTCACTTCCAGCGTGTGTGATGATGTCACTTCCGGGAAGGGACGTCATCATGCAAGTCAAAGGGCAGCCCGGTGTGCGCTCCTGTGCTCACCAAAGGTCTAAATTGCCCCCCCCCCGTGGGCCCGATTTGGCCTGGGGGTGCACCCCCCCCACTGGCCAGGTAAGTGGGGTCAGAGGGAGGAGGTGGGAACAGGGGATCCCCTGCCCTGGGCAGGGGAATGGCAGCCGTAGTTGCTATCAGAGTCCTGAATTGTGGGGTCTCACAGGACTTGATCTTCTCTCTAATGTTATTTTTTGTGCACACACAAACACATACATACATACACACACATGCTGACAACACTCAGTTCTCCCTTCTACTGGATAAGCAGCTGGCGGCAGGAACTATCTCAGTGCCTAGATGTGGTAGTGGATTGGTTAAGAGGGAATTGACTGAAGTTGAATCCACCTAAGATGAAGGATATTTGGCTAGGAAAAACTGAGATGCTAGCTGAATGGTCTCTCCCGAGATGTGATGGTGTCCAGCTGACAGCTGTAGACTTTGTAAAGAGCCTTGGGTTATGGTTGGATTCAGTGCTATCACTGGATAAAGAAGTGTCCACAGTCACAGTGGATTTTTTTTTACCTGTGCCACATCAGCCAGCTAGCTCTTTATTTGTCCGGGTCTGACCTTGTCACATTGGTTCATCCAGCAGTTACCTCCAGATTAGATTACTATAATTCACTCTATGTAGGGCTACCTTTGAAAACATTTTGGAGACTGCAAGTGGTCCATAATGCAGCTGCCAGGTTGTTGATCAGAACACCATGGTCAGTTCACATTACTCCAATTTTGTGGCATTTGCATTGGCTACCAATTTGCCTTTGGATCCATTTCAAACTGTTGGTGCAAGCTTTTAAAGCCATTAATGGTCTGGCCCCTCATACCTATGGGACTGTTTCTCCGCTTATAATTCCCCACTCCCTCTTTGATCATCCTCTTGGAGTCTGTTGCAGTTAGCTGTCACTAGGGGAAGGGCTTTCTCAGTTATGTCCCCTACTCCATAGTGAGCACTCTATGATCACACTCGGGCCCTGCTGGATTTGTTGAGTTTCCACAAGGTATGTAAAGCTGAATTGTTTAAGTTGGCCTTTGGAGGATATTCCAGACTTTTCTAGATTGGTCCTGACAGTGGTATGGTGCTGACCAAGGTATTTAAATGTATTTTAAGATTTTGATTTAATTTTATTGTTATTACTTGTGTTTACGTTGGTTTTTAACTTATACAATTAAGTGTTGTAAGTTGCCTCAAGACCCTAGGGTGAGCAGCTGCTAAAAAACCTAATAAATAAATAAATAAATAAATAAATAAATAAATAAATAAATAAATAAATCTGAACTGAGCACAGTCATTTTGAAGGTGAAACATTTCTCCATGTCCTCACCCAATTTTCCCTTCCCCACCAGATCATTCTGTGTCTCATGGGGTCCTTTGAAACTGCTGCTGCTGTTTTTCAGATTTTTCCACCTAAAAGAACCAGTTGCTGGTCTTGTGCCATATAGATCCTTTCCCTTACAGTTGGACAGTAGTATAAGTAACATCTTCCCCTCTCCAATCCCCATTCTAATTTACAAATTAGGTATATCTCCTAATAACTGATCCAATATGATGTTGCTGCTGACTGTGTGTGTAAAATGTCCTCAAGTCACAGCTGACTTCAGGCAACCCCATAGAGTTTGCAAGGAAAGAGATTAATAGAAGTGGTTTGCCATTGCCTTTCTCTGCATGGTGACCCTGGACTTCCTTGGTGGTCTTCCATCTAAGTACTAACCAATGCTGACCCTGCTTAGTTTCTGAGGTCTAATGAGATTGGGCTAGCATGAGCCATCCAGGTCAGGTGTTGCTGAGCATTAGTATAGAATCTGATTTTAATATGATTTTGTTAGTGTTTTTGAATACTCACACCACAGGCCATTTGTTATAAATGTTCAAGAGTATCTTGAATTATCACTGAATCAGCTCATAAACTTTTTAAAGAAACTGTGATTGCTTTGTTGAATTCAAATGAACTGTTTTTGTGCAGATGAGTATAAGTACTTTGTGGTTCAATTGTGGAAGTATTTGGCAATTGAAGATTAACAGTTTCTTTCCTTTTTCTCTTTGTTAGATTTAGCAGTAAATTAAGTGCTGAGCATAGAGCAGAAAGCTCTCCTTTATCTTCATGATTATGTCATTTTGTTCTCCTAGCCCAGTTCAGTTGATGACCCATTGACTTTAGCAGATTGTGATGTTAGCTGAGTGTTTGGGTAATGGTCATACAGTGGGAATAGGTCTGACTTATTTAGGTACACTGTTACTTTTACAATAAGCTCACTGAAACCAAAATCACAGAGTAATTAACTTATATTGTTTCCTCTCCAAGGGGTCTGTGGGTAGCTTCTGTTAATGCCTAAAGAAGATACTTTTTGTGCTAAGAGTACTGCAGCAGATAAGTTAACATGATTTGATTTGCAGACACTTTAAACACTTAGCAGGAGACAGCTCTGGAAGCTAATTAAATCATTTGAAGGTGCACAAAATTATCTGCTTTTGTAAGAAACAATTTCAGTGAATTATGCTGGCCCTTTAGCTGAGATCATTCACAGAGGTGGTGGAGAGGCAAATTTTACTTAGAATTAAATTTCAGAAGCATCATGGATATGAGTTCTGTTTCTAATGCTGAATCTTTTAAAACAGCTGTTCTTAGGAATTTGCATTTTCTGAAGCCAATTCCAGATTTCAACATTGTTCCATGAAAATCTTTTCACTTGCATTTTGATTAACCTGCCCTTTTCACCCTGGTCTAGTGCCTGAGTTAAAAACAACCCCCTCCCCCAACACCACCACCACATATTGGTATACTTACTACCTTTCAGATACTGCATCTTATTTAGTGTACCGGAATTCCCAGTTTAAAGTAATCACAAAATTTATGGAGAAACGGATAAAAAAGGTTGTAAAATATCGATTTGGGGAAAATAATAACACAACTCATCTATAATAAGAAGAAAAATGAAGCAATAATTCAGGGGGTATTGAGCGGCCTGCTGCTGGTTGTATTGATCTGGTTCTTTAGTGTGTGAAATCGCACCTGAGATTGGAACTGCATTCCTCCGCTCATTATTTCAGAGATAGCATTATCTTGTTACATGGGCCTTGCAGAGCTTAGGCTGTTAAAAAGAGGGGGGGCCCTCTCAAAATAATCACAAAACATTAAGACCTTAAAACCACAGTGCTATTCCTTGCTTCAATCTTATTGCAATTGAGCATGTGTATTCATTTGTCTGTCATACCAAGTGCTATTGTCCTCTTGTTCCTTAAAAGTCCTTTTTGGCGATCATTATATCGTCTTAGGGAATAAACTAGAGGATAGTTGGGTTTGTCCATTACCAGAATTTTTTACTTAATTATGTAGGATCTTTATAACGGAGTAAGCGTTATTTTATGTATGTTAACAATGCTAAATTAATTTTTGCAGAAAGTGGAGACTTAAAAGCATGCCCTGGAAAGAAGACCAGGCCTATTTAATCTAAACATTGCTCTTTCCTGGACATAGTAAAACAGGTTTTTTAAAAAAGTTCCCTCAAAAACCAATCTGGTGAAAACCCAAAAATTCCTGCTTGACCCTACAAAATCAACCAGCGAATTCTGCAATATCCTATGGGAAGGTGGATAGGTCACTGGGTTGCCAACTCTGGCTGTGGAAATTCCTGAAGATTTGGGTTTTTTATCTAGGGAGTGTCAAATTTGGGGTGAGGAGAAAGCTCAGCAGAAATGCAATTCCATACAATCCACCCTCCAAAGCTGCCATTTGCTCCAGGGGAAATTATCAATGTAGTTGACATCAGTTATAATTTCAGGAGAACATAGGATTGCCAGTCCCTCTCAACCTCCTGGCAGGGAGACTGGCTGCACTTACCTGTTGTGGGGGGTCTGGGAAGTGATGTCATCATACAGCCCCCTGGGAGCACACCCATGCTCCGCAGGGACTCAGATTGGGGCCACTGTGGAGTGCAGGAGCACTCCTGTGCTCCGCAGCAGCCCCAAACAGGCCCAATCCACATCAAAATGGGCCCGAAATGAGCCCGAATGGAAGCGCACAGCGCCGCAGGGAAGCACGGACTAAAGGTGCATGCCCCCCCTGCTGGCCAGGTAAGTGGGGGCAGGGTGTGAGGGCAGAGGCGGGGGATCCTCCGCTCCCGCCGGTGGTCTGGCATCCCTAGGAGAACACTAGGCCCCACCTAGAGGTTGGCAACCCTAGTGGGTCAGCATAAATGCATGACTAGGAGAGTGTATAGCTCCTTTATACAGCCATCTTGCTTCCCCCTCCCAATTGGCTAGAGTCTCTAGGCCTGGCCTCCTTTGAAAAAAAGGGTCTGGGGCAAATGAATCCATGTTAGCTGTGCTGTATTACAGAACAACTTTATTTTGTTTATTTAAAACAACTCTATCTCACTTTAGCTTCTCATACTCAAGGGAGTGACTGTATCAGTTGAAGGAGAATCTAATTTATTTGGATAATGTTCTTTGGAATCCATAAAACTATGATAGGTGGGCTCTGTGGAATTTTTGACATTTTTCCCCTTTGAAAATTAGATCCCCTTGCAGTATCACAAGATATTTTTGAAAGAATCCTTGTTTTGGAAGCGGTTTGCCATGTGGCATGGCAGCTGCTGGTGAAGAAGAAGCTCTAAGCCTGCTGGGTTCATACAACTAGTTGCATGATTCTTAAAAGAGAATATTGCTTCCAGAGAATTATATTGATGTGGACCCCAAAAAAGACAGTATAAGCAGATAACTAGACAATTTGGATACAGTGGAATAATGTAATTGGGGAAGTGTGCAACACAGGCCTTCTGTGTTTTGCAAAAAGTCTTAATAGTATTTTTCCCTGTGTTTTCTCTTGGATCTCTTTATTTTGAGAACCAGTGCTAGAAAAGATGCATCTAAGCATTGCTAGCTTACCTAACATTAAACAGTCACTCACATCATGCAGCACTGTTTTCTTGTTTGTTGTTTATGTGCTGACTTCTGCAAAAGTGCTGCACTTAATAATTAGAAATAAATAATTTAACAGACAAACAGAAAAAGCCCAAGTTAACATGGAAAGATAAAAATCAAAGAAAAATTGCCCAAGATATGAAACAGTAGCTGATACAATATACTCACATTTCCAGCTTTCTAAAGGGTTGTAATTTAAAGAAGGAAACAAGACTTTTGTTTAACCCTGTGGCTGCCACCAAAGGATAATTTGCGACATAATCTTTCTACAGCTGCCTCTAGGCATAAGCCAGCCCACAAAGAACATTATTGAAAAATGTGACCTAAATCAGTTAGCCTTGTCCTTAAGTGACAAAGGCTTCTAAAATTTTCAATGAATATTGATTGATCTGTGACTTCCAAAGGGATGCTTTGAAATGCCATGCCTTAGATTTCATTAACTCCTAAGGAAAATGAATATTTAAACTTACAGGAAAAGAAGACTTGGTATGTAGTGAATACATTGGCATTTGATAAAATGTAAGATTTTTTTAGAAGCGTAGGTTTATTTTACTTCTCAATAATTGGACTAGGACTTATTCTCCGATTGATGCACCTACTTTGCATTTGTTATATGAAATAGATGTTAGGATTAGACATGGGCACGAACCAAAAAAAATTAACGAATCAGCAGTTCGTGGTTCGGTGCCGATGACAATCCCGAAGACGCGAAACACAGTGAACATTTTCCGTTGCCGAAACGGTTCGTGGTTCATGGGCATCAGAACAGCCCCCTTGCACTTACAGAGCCCATATTCACAGGGAGTGTGTAGCAGACTCTCCTCCAGCCAGCACCCAGGTTTGGTCAAGATTGCAATAGGGATCTTGGAGTTATACCCTCTCCAATCTGAGGCCCCCAGGAAACTCCCACAAAAATCCAAGCTCAATTATACTCTCCCTGTCTCTCCCCAAAGGCTAGCAAGTAGCAAGCAACAGCTCTCACACTGCACTGCTCGAGAACATGAAAGCCAGTCTAGGAGCGCAGTGCTTTTTATAAGCTGAGGTCCCATAGAGCAACGCAGAAGGTCTGTGTTTGGCCATCAGAGCTGCCTGTCAGGGTTTGCAGGGATGAGATTGGAGTGCCCGTGGCTACAGAACACCCCCTCCCCCTCCCTCCCCCGGGTGTCTTCTCCCAACGTGTAACCACTTTGCAGCTCCATGGTTGGAAGGAAGACCTGCCGATCAAGTAAGCTGAGCTTCCATTCGGGTTTCCAGGGCGACAGAAGGAGTGCAGACAAAGTTCAGGCATTCCCCCGGCTCCATTTCCAGGGGAATTGATTGATGGTGCCTGGCAGTCTGGCTTCCCGAACTGCAGCCAAACGCACTGAACCAGGCTTCTTCCGAACGCTGGTTCGTTGGCCGAGGACAATCACGAACTGCCGGATCGTGATTGCGTGATTGCCAATTGTGGGTTTTTGAAGTTCGTAATGCGGTTCGTGCCCATGTCTAGTTAGGATTGTCAGCTCTGGATTGGGAAATTCCTAGAAATTTGGAGGTGGAGCCTGGGAATGGTGGAGAGGAACCCCAGTGTATATTCATCTTGTTCTATCAGAATACATTTTTAAATGGAAAAGACATCTCACTGAAATCATGTTGGAAATTTTATAGAGATATTTTAAAGCACGAAGAGCATGTCAACAACATGCAGAAAGTAAATGCCAGGTTCCCCCCCCCCTCCTGCCATTCACTATACATAACTCACAATTATTTTTCTAATTACTTTGAAAAGGCATGGGTTATATTACTTTCCTTTTCCAAGCTCAGTTTTTTTATAATTCCGCAGGGATGCTTCTCTCTTCCCCTTGGTAATATAAACACATGTGAATACTTTTTTTACTGTTGTTGTTACTACCAATGCATTAACTGTGTGCCCATGGCTGCTTGGTTTGCATTACATATATTTAACATTGCAGTAAATTTCTTTATTTAATTTTATCACATCTATTCTCCAAGAAGTTCAGGGTGGTGCACATAGTCTCCCCCTTCCCTATTTTATTTTTACACTAAACAGCTAAGATATGTTAACCTGAGAATCATGGTCTCAGAGTCACCCAGTGAGCATCATGGGTGAATGCAAATTTGCCTCCAGTTCTGTAAACCACTGTATATGCTTGGATCACACATGACAAAGTAAATAGAGCAGCCGATAATGGGGCAGGTGTGTTATTGTGAGTGTATGTTATTCATGAAACTGACTACTAGGACTATGGAACTAATTGAAACAATGAGTAGTGGTACAACAAAACATTACTATTCAAATTCAGTTACAGCAGGGTTATCTAAAACTCTGCTGAGCTGCACATTACCCTGAAAATACATGGGTTTGTAGTAGGAAAATCACAACTAGAGATGGGCACGATCCAAAAAAAAATACCGATTAAGCCGTTCATGGATCCGGGCCGCTGCCGAACCCAGGCCACCAATTCTAACCGATAAAGTCCCATTTCCTATCTGGAATTGGGAAGGCCAAAGTGGGAGGGCGCCCCGCTGTTTCCAGCGATATAGGAACGGTGGTTGGTGGCAGTGGCCGCCAGGCCCGGTGGGCAGGGGGAGGCAGCGATGAGCCACCTCCCTTCAGGGAGGGAGGGGACATTCACACACACACATACATTTAGAGGGGGGGAAAGTTTTTAACCCGGCAACGAGCTGCCTCCCCTCAGGGAGGGGAAATTCCCAGGGCCAGATCTACAGTTGCCAGTGCCCAGGGCAATCGTAGTCAGGCTCTTGCGCATGCCCGCGCGCTCCTGGGTCGCCCCCCTCCACCCACGCAGCAAGCCGGCTGTCCCGGTGCACTGCGGAGCTGGCGGCAGCACAAGTGGCTTGGCGGCTGCCCGCGCCATTCACCTGCCCTGCAAGACAAGGGGCGGCCGGCTTGCCCGCGCGCCCCTTGTCCTGGGGAAAGGCGAACGGCACAGGCAGCCTCCCAGCCTCCCGCGCTGCCTTTTGCCTTTCCCCAGGACAAGGGGCGGCTGGCTTGCCCATGCGCCCCTTGTCCTGGGGAAAGACGAACAGCGCGAGCGGCCTCCCAGCCTCCCGTGCTGCCTTTTGCCTTTCCCCAGGACAAGGGGCGGCTGGCTTGCCCGCGCGCCCCTTGTCCTGGGGAAAGGCGAACGGCACAGGCGGCCTCCCAGCCTCCCGCGCTGCCTTTTGCCTTTCCCCAGGACAAGGGGCGGCTGGCTTGCCCACACGCCCCTTGTCCTAGGGAAAGACGAACGACGCAGGCAGCCTTCCAGCCACCCGCACTGCCTTTTGCCTTTCCCCAGGACAAGGGGCGGCTGGCTTGCCCGCGCGTCCCTTGTCCTGGGGAAAGATGAATGGCGCAGGCGGCCTCCCAGCCTCCCGCACTGCCTTTTGCCTTTCCCCAGGACAAAGGGCGGCTGGCTTGCCCACACGACCCTTGTCCTGGGGAAAGACGAACGGCGCGGGCGGCCTCCCAGCCTCCCGCGCTGCCTTTTGCCTTTCCTTTGTGCCCATGGCTTCAGAACACCCCCCTCCCCCTCCCTCCCCTGAGTTGCTCCTCTGTGGTTGGAAGGAAGCCTGGTAATCAAGGAAAGCTGGGCTTCCGTTCGTGTTTCGAGGGCGACAGAAGGAGGGCAAACACAGCTCATTCCCCTGGCTCCGTTGCCCTGGGAATAAATTACTGGCGCCAGAGTGTCTGCAATTCCGAATGGAAACTGATATATCTGATCAAGTCCTGACCAAGCAAACCCCCGACTGCTGGATCGGTTGCCGTGGATGGAACCGATTAGCTGAGTCACGATGGCGCAAACGCCAAAATTGGGGTTTTTTTGAAATCGTAATTCAGATTGTGCCCATGTCTAATCACAGCATCCAGGAGCAGAAGTCTTTAGCACCTCTTCCTATCTGATAGGTATAGGTGTGGTGATAAGCCATGTAAGCAGTCCTGGCAAGTATTGTATGTCTTCTGGCCTTAAAAGCTATGAATAAAAATTTGCTAGGATTTGTCTGCAGGCATGGAAATGAGGAATCAATGTACCAAAGTTCACTAAATTTTTAGAGAAAATTGATGTAACTTTATTAATTATTCAGTATGTTATATCAGCATCTAAGGTGTGCCTTTTCTAATATTTAGTTCTGCATTGTATTGTAGATCATAATAAATATTTTTGGAAAGTAGGATTGAATGCTTGAAGGATTTCCACCCCCCCCCCCCAAGATTAACCTACCATTTTACTGTCCCTCACATTTTATATCCAGCTACTCTTACCCCTTATGAATTAAAAACGGAGTCAAATGATAGGCATTCCTTACAATAAATTGTTTCAGACAAGCTACTGTAACTATTTTTGCTTCATTTACATTTAATCAAATTATACTTTATTTGCAATACAGAGAAATGAGAACTCTGCAATAAATCACCAAGGGCCCAGTAGAGACAGAAGGCAGTCACAGTGTTTGCGTGCGCATGTGTATCGAACATTGCAATAACTGTCAGAGCAACAAAAGCTTCTGCTGATAAATTTCCGTATGCAAGTATATTAAGTTGATTTGTTTGTGGCCCAGTCCATGAGAACGTTTGGGTTTCTGTGAGTATTACCATTTGCAAATTTTAACAATCAGTGTTGGTATATTGCTGACACCTTAAGATGTTTTCACCACATCAAGAAAATGTTATATATCTTCAATTTTGAAGTGGACCACTGTACATTTTAGATATTTCCAGATGTCAGTTATCTTGAAAGTTCTGCTTATCCTAATTATTTTTCTGTGCCTATCTTAAGAAAGTTATTTCAGTAAAATTCTTTATAACTGATACTGATTGCTGCATATTTCTTGAGTTTTTTCAGATGAATGAGGGTATAATTCTGTTCATCTTGAGAGACAGTTTGTCCATGGCATAGCTGCCATTTTGGAGAAGAATATGGGGAGAGTGAGATCTTGTGAATGCTGTGTTGCAAGGTCCCAGCTGTCATTTTCAGGAAGCAAAGGGAAGAGGAACTACCACTGCCTCCCCGCCCCCCAGCTGTATGAGCCTGGAAGGTGGTAGCAGTGGCACTGCAAGCAGGCACACAAGCTGGCAAGTGGGCAGCCTGAAGGGGAGTAGATTAATTAACATGTATAAAAATATATATAGTTATAAAAAAGAAACCTTATGTTTTGAGGTGATGTGAAATGATAGGAAAATTTAGTCTGTATCTATGAGGAGGACACATTCACATATGCAAGTAACTCTTTCATGCTGTGGTCGTCAAGGGGTAATTATGCACATCATGGGAATTTTTGCTCTGTCAGTGCATTAAATGCATGAGAAATGCTAAGTCAACTGCTGACCTCATTACAGAACTGAGTCCAATTTAGCCATGATCATATGGCAACTAATGGCATTTAAATTTAATTCTGGCCATTATTTTGGATTCTTCTTCTTTTGGAGTTGATCACTAATTAATGAATCAATAGATCATCTTTTAATCTCAAGTTTGCATAGTTTCATCTTGTGTGTCACAGTAAAGACAGGAATACCTCAAATAGATATCTTTCCCAAGAAAGTTTTTTTTAGTACAAATATCTCTCTTCTTGAAATGCTGCACTCTGAAAATCCACTTATCCAAAGCCCTAGAGCATAAGTTATGTTCGATATTTAGACAGAATAACTTCCTCTCCTTAGCTTTTTCAAATATGTAACTGATAAGGACTATCTAGCCAGATGTGTTTTTACACACATCAGATAGTGTAAAAGGTATCCTGCAAATTTCAGCACTCAAAAATATTAGTTGGGTTTTAAACAAACCCCTAAGGACTTTGTCTCCAGAAAACAAAAACTATTTTGGCAATTCTTTGCAAGGATAATCCAGCTTCCCTGTGTTTTAAACTACTTAAGGGACAACTGTAGCCATCTTCTTTGAAAGGAAACTGGATTTGTGTCCCAAATGAGACTACTGGTCCAGCTCATGCAGTTTTTACTTCTGACAAACAAGCAATTTCTCATGCTTTAGAAAAAAGGAAATAAAACTGAAATGTTTCTCACCAGTCATGGATTGTTCTGAAGACAGAAAGCAATTATTTTCTGATTCCTGCAGTGAACCTCTGTGCTTACAAGCATAACCATAGAAAATCTACTTCTCTTTTCTTGGTCAAAACCAACCTGGGTTTCTTTGTTCCTGTAGTCATGCATCCATCCATACATGTGTAATTCTATTAAAATTATTGTATTTCATTATATACTTCAAGAGTTGGATGTTGAACGCTGTTCATACTGCTATAAAATGCTTTGTAGAGGCAATGTAGAAGCAAGGAGATACAGCAATGAAAGTTAATAACAAATTGTACAGGTGTTTTTGTGCAGCATTTGCGCTTGCTAAGAACACATTTGTGTTGTTTAAAAGTTGTTCTCCCCTAGAGTATTTTTTTGACCTCCTGATACTTGGCATCATTGGTAGGGAAGGAAAAGAATTTCTCCTTTTATCTGTTCAGTTCAAGCGTTGGTGGTTCGAGTGTGTTTCGTAAGCTGATGGAGGAAATTGCAGTTAACAAACTTTTTTTGACTTACATATGAATTTTGACAGATAAAAAATGACCTCAGTATTGATTACTGTTGTTTGAGGGTTGGGGACTGTAGCTTTTTTTCTAAAGTGAATTTCTGTTAGCTGGTGATCATAATTTTATTATTCTGATAACTCAGAATGATTGGCCAGTGTTTTGTAATAGTTGTAAATAAGGGCATAAGCAGCACCTGCAAGGTCTTAGAGGGGGGCACCTAATTTTTCCTTGTATCTCTTCCCCCCATATTTCTTCATTTCTTTCCCTGATAGCTCCATAACCTCTCCTCTTTTCCTGCTTCCTTCACTGAGAGCCAGTTTGGTGTAGAACTTCCCTGCTCCTCTGCTTGAAACCAGTTGCCTGACCTTGGGTCAGTCAAAACTCTCCCAGAGCTTTCTCAGCCCCACCTACCTCACAGGGTGATTGTTGTGAGGATAATAATAACACACTTGTAAAATGCTCTGAATTAAGTTGTCCTGAAGGTCAATATATAAATCAAATTTTTTTGTTGTTGTTATTTTCCTCATCCAACAGTCAACCTATCTTCACCCTTGTCTACAGGTTTCCTTCCCACTGGGAAAAGTCTGCCCAAGCTGTACACAATGATGGGCTGGGCCCAGTTGTATTGTGGCTGCTGGTGGTGCCAGATTGTGCAATAGTTAAGTGGTGTGGGTAGTGAGTCTGCAGAGGACTAAGGACGGCCTGGCCTGTTCTTAGTAAGTCCTTCTCCATCAGGAGACATGATAGGGGGAGATGATGGGGCCCTTTCCAGGGCTCTTTTGGTCCACTCCTGCTGTCTCTGCCAGAGTTTTGCTTTACAAAAACCAAGGCTTAGAAGGGTCAGCAGTTTATTTCTTCACTTCATTTACAGTCAGTCCACCTTTCTTACTGAGACTCAAGGCGGATTACAACTAAAAACACGCAGTAAGAAACCTTATAGTACATAGATCCAATAAAAAATTAGAACACACTAATACAGGCACTAAAGCAGCATTACAAGACTGGAGCAAACACAGTGAAATGTATTGTCGTCCCCCCCCCCCACTTTGGATAAAGAGGCAGACACAAGGTTTGGGAACCAATGGGACACAAAAATGGCACAAAACATTAACTGCAAACATTAAAGCAAACATGGCAAGAGCCTAACTAGTGGTACAAGTCAAGCTCTGTGGTCATCCTGGATCTCCACCTTGACCTGTCTGGGCGAGCCCCACTGCCCCGGGTGCAAGCCATCCATGCGTATGGCTGGACCTGGCTGGCTGCAAAATGGTCCCCTTCTTCATGTTTCTACTACTCCAGCCATAGAGCTTGAGATAAGGACTTGTACAGGGGGGTCCCACCTGGCAATCTGCCCTTACAATTATTGGCTGTGAAGCATACCAACCGATCCTGACAGATCCCAATTCCCCCAACAATGGGGATGTTCCAAGGGTGCTCACTGGCCTGCTCACTTCTCCAAGCTCTATCCTGTCAGGGACAAGCTATTTAAGGCTCCACCGTAGACTAACAACCCATGCACACACTGCAAGGTAGGCAAAAAAAAAAAATGCCTGTCCCCATCAGCCAATTGGGGAAAGGAGAAAAAATTCCTACCTGGCCCTGATAAATAGTGACTGGCTAAAACTGCCATAAAATCTGCCCTCCAAAGTTGCCCTTTTCTCCAGGGGAACAGATCATTATAGTCTGGAGATGGTTGAAATTTCAGAAGAACTCTAGGTGCTACCTGGACATTAGCAAAGCTACCTTCACAGTTTATTCTATCTGTGGTTGCTTCCACAAGGAGAAAATATTGTTGTGATGGTTGTTGTGGGTTTTCCGGGCTGTATTGCCGTGGTCTTGGCATTACAGCCCGGAAAACCCACAACAACCATCATTCTCCGGCCGTGAAAGCCTTCGACAATATTGTTGTGATCACTAGCAAACTCCAAAATATCAACTGAGTTCTTAAGGAACATTATTTTCTTAAACCTAAATACATTGTGTTGGGAGAAGACAACTAATGCCGTCCCTTCCTCAGGTTTCAGAGGGGGACAAACTAGAAAGTTAGAGAGATCAGGGATCTGTTTACTCTTTACTGCCTTGAACTCTCATTTGATATGTACATTGGTATACTTATGACTTCCTCCTCATGACATCTTCTCTTTGTCACAGTATCGGACTATCCTCTCTTCACTATGGTACCTTTCACACTCATACTTTACAGCGTATCTGTACCTGTTTCTCATTCCATGAGCTTGCAGCGATTTCACACCTGCAAGCTAGTCATGGAATGCAGTGCCACTCAGTCCACAGTGTCCCCAATTTTTCCCCCTGCAGATGCACCACAATTTTAATTTTGAGGCTGCTGTCGACTCACAACTGACCGGATTAATGCCAGTGTGAACGCTTTTGTCCCTTTTTTGCTTCTCTTCCCCCTTCTCCTTTTCCTCGGGAGCTGATTGGGCTGTGTGGATCTGACTACTCCCACTCTCCTCAGCTCTCCGACTGCTTTGTCTGCCCCCCTTTTTAATGTTTCAGCATTTGATGGCAGTGCAGTGAAGCATCCCCAGCCCTCCCGGCTGGCTGGCAGCAGGGAGCCGGGTGCCCGCCTGGCCTGGCTCAAGTGGGGAAAGCAGAGCGCAGGGTGGGAGGGAGACAGGCAGGGTTGGGGTCACAGGGTGCAGGTGTGTGCGCTTGCCCTCTGTGCCCTGGTGCCTCTGTCCGAGCGATGCCCCCGAAGAACTCGGGTTTGACTTAGTGGGCAGCCTCAGTGGGGGGGGGGGGGGAGAGCTTCGGCTGTGCAGCATACAAGGCGCTCAGTGTGAGGTCTGGGGCTGAACCAACTTTAATCCTCGCTCAGCTGCCTCTTGCCCTTGTCAAATCCTGGTGAGTTTGTTAACCAGGGATGATCTGCGGCCCAGAACAAAGGAGGGTGGAAGGCTGGGAATGATCAAGGGGAGCAAGGGACTCTTCCTCCTGCAAGGCCTCTGCTCAGCCTCTCCTCTCTTCTGGCTCCCATCCTTGCGCCCCCCCCTCCACTCCTGCAGTCTTGCCGGGGCTTCCTCTTAAGCTTCCTCATCACATTTTAGCTTTCTGCTTCTCTACACTGCCCTCTCCTTTTCCTTGAGCTGATTGTCTGTGTCGGGGTGCTGAGCCTCCTCAGCACCTCGTCCACCTTTTCTGTAATTTTAAAAATATTTCTAAAGGACAGTAACATTTCAGCGTTGTGCATCTTTTTTTTTAATCAATGGATAGGAAGCAATGCTCTTATGTTACTTCTGTTTGGGAAAAGGTGCTGTGGGAAATCACCACCAGTAGATATGCTTTCTGTCTCTGCAAAGAATCACTTCTGTTCATTTGAATGTTGGACACATTCCCCTTTTGATTTTTAATGCTCAACATAAATGATAATTATGGCATTAAAAATGGTGTTTGAACAAGCATGGGGAGTCTAAATTTTCTCCAAAAAAATCATCCCACCCCACCTATTCAGGGTTCACGTGATCGCGTGAGACCAGTGGTGGCTGGAAAATATGCTGGGCAGGTACAATCAGCTCTCAACACCCCTTGGCGCTATTTTCAAATGTCAAAAGTTTAGGTGTGAAAATGGCCACACAGGGATGCAGTATTGATGTGCATAGGGAGGGGTGGGGTTTCAAGTGGTACTGTCCCAATGTTACAATGCATATGCAAACTTTTAAAAAAGTGACATGAATTCCAAAGCCCACAAAAAAACTGGGGCTTCAAAGCGAGTGTGAAACAAAATGCAGGACACCAATTTGAAACTTCTCAGACAGTGTGAGACACGAGTGCCGAGCCGAATCTGTTGTGATCGTGGTGACTCCTTGGAAATGGCACGTTAACCCATGAGTGTGAAAGGTACCCATCTTGCACCATGGATGCAGGACCTGACCTGCAATCCAATGCCATCCTTAGACTAAATAGGTAGGCAGGGATCTCTCTCTCCTCTTTCCTATTAGAGTATGGAGTTTCCACAATAATCAACTCTCATTTATTTTCTAAGCCTAAACTAATCCTCTGAATGTAAGTTTATTATTTTTCTCTCTCATACACACTAGTCCACAAATCTCCTGCACCCATCATGACATTCCCTGCAAATGATGCAACGCTCTTAGTACATTGTTTCTGTCATTTTGGGGAGTTAGAATACCTTAATGTGTGTTTGCGTGTTTGTCTTTTAGAATTCAATTTTTTCTGCAAGTTTGGGACATCCTTTGGGTTTATAGAGAGATTCCTCCTATTTTTTTAATGATTATTAGATTTTTTAATCTGCTGTCCTTGTAAAGGGCTCAGAGTGGATTACAACATGAATAAATAAATTACAATAAAACAGCATTAAATCATAAAATATAGTAGTGATACATTTGGGTGGCAACCAAGTTGCTCAACCCCATCCAAAAACATTCCATGAGGTGGGAACAGGCAGAATATATTAATATTTCAGTGGGAAACCGGGGTGAGGGTTCCCCCCCCCCATCTATCTCTTGCTGCATTTTGCCTATCTATTAATTCACAGTCTGTGGCCTGGTTTAGAATTAGCTGTATGAAAAGTAGGGAACCTGCAGGATTAGTAGAGGGGGGGGAGACCATCTCCCCCTCCAACTTGCCTGCTGTGCCACTAGCTGAGCAGCCTGCCCAGTGGCAACACCACCATTCCGCTTACTCAGTTTACTCACTCAATCACCAGCTTCTGGGGGGCAGCATTGTTTCCTTGCCTGCCCACCCTAATTGCCAACCCTCCACATCGTAGGTAGCAGCAGCATTGGCTGCTCCTTCCTCTTCCCCTTCTCCATGGCTTATACAGCAGCAGTGGGGGGTGGGGTGGGGGTGGCAGCTCCCATCCATTCACCCACTCTCTTTCTTCCCACTGCTTATTGATGTGGGGACAGCAGTAACTCTTGCTTCCCCACCCATCTGCCTGTTTGCTGCCAAGTTGGCTGAAGCAGGGGGCAGTGATGGCGGCAACTACTTCTCCTTCCTGCCTGCAGTGCCACCACTGGGAGGACAGGTTCCCACTCCTCCTATCCACCCATCAGCCTTCAGAGAAGAGGCATTGGTGGGTTGCATCAGGGCCCATAGGTTCCTCCTTCCCACTGCTGATAGTAAGTTGAGAGTCCTTCCTCTCTCAGAGACCCTCCCACTCCTTCAGCCAGTCTTGGGAGCTGCTTCTTCAATGAGCTGCCCTACTCATTGTCTGTGGCCAGGTAGGCAATGAGAGCACCTTCCTTGGCTTCTGTCACCTCCACTTTCGCCACTGCTGCCCCCAAACTCGAGACTCCTCCGTCTCTATGGGCAACCAGAGCTGCCCTCTTTCATCCCCTCTAACACTTTGCAAGCACAGACAAAATATTCCTGTGCTTTGGGGGGATTTCAATCTCTTCCATTAAAAAAAAACTTTAAAGATTTTTTGAAAGCCTGGAGGGACCCCCAAGTTTATAGAAAAATCTACTTTCGTCATAGCTTCAATCTGCAGATGTAACTATCCACAAATGGGGCCACATTGAGAATTAGATACATTGATGGTTTCAAATATTTTCATGCATTTCACTATTATTCAGCAGCAATTTAAACATCAGAACATGTTATAATAATTTTAAAAGCATTATATGCTAAAACCAATCAGCTTAAAAAGGTAAAAAACAAATGTAAATCAGATGACTAAAATTCAATAGATCCCTTGAACATTAAACAACTGAGGAGGTTCCTTGAGCATGAAAGAACTGAAAGCCAGCAGGTTAGTGCATCCC
The DNA here is from genome assembly GCF_028583425.1 of Eublepharis macularius. NCBI lineage: Eukaryota > Metazoa > Chordata > Lepidosauria > Squamata > Eublepharidae > Eublepharis > Eublepharis macularius. The sequence continues at coordinate 89,901,639 of NC_072793.1, read as the reverse complement.
TACTTATCTGCCCTGTGCCTATCAACTGTGGTTTTGCTGATGGAGCCACAAGATTAAATTTCATGACATTATCAATGAAAAAAATTACGGTTATGCCTGCCACCTGGCTTAAATGACACCAAGGGGTGTGTGAGCATAAATAAGAAAATGTTCCTGAGAAGCAAGTGAATAAAAAAGGACAGACAATATCCAAACAATGCAAATGTTTGGGTCCCATGATGTTTGAAATTAAATACTGTGATACAACTTCAGCTGTATCTTCAGCTGTATCACATCTACTCCAGTTAATATTGAAGCAATCATCAAAATTACAAATTACTGAGCACAGCCCCAAATTCCTATATTTGTTCTCTATAAATTTAATCCTGCTAACAACAGGTTTATATAAGTTCCTTTATCTATTTTATCTTCCCTTTTATGCATGTGAACATGTTTTTATATAAATCAATGTACCTGTAAAAATGTTCACTGTTGGCATCATAAAGCAGGAAAGGACAAGGTCATCGGCAAGCCCCCTCTACCCTCCCATCTATAGAATCTTGTAAAGGGAAGAGTAATGGAAGGGGTGGAGCTTGCAAGTGTTATCTCCATAAGTATACAGCCCAAGCTTTAAATTGTTGCCCAATATTGGTGGGGTAAAGGAAGCTTGAAAGGACAAAGGGAATAGCAAGGAAGATGATGGTGTAGTAGTTAAAAATACAGGAACCAGCAGCAGTGAAGCATTATACTTAGCAGTTTGGGGGTGGGGGGGTTCCTTAGAGGAGGCTCATACTTTCTGGTCTTACTGGCCAAGCTGAGAGTGGCACTTTCAGTGCAAATCACTATATACTCTTCTGCACCTAAAAGTGTATACCATATGACTGTTTGCTGTTATCCTCTATATCAAATGTGAGATGAAAAATTGCCCCCCAAACCAACTTAATGGAATGACTATGCTGAATTTTCTGAGTATTTAGACAAATTCGGTCATCATGACTTGCACCCAGATCCTTAACAAGATACTGAATTCCAAAGATATCAGTAAGTCTGATTTTAAAGCAGTTATGCATAGGATTTCTGCACTGGAGAGTGCAATTTATCCAACCTCCATCATTGTTCATTATTTCATAGAATCATAAAATCATAGGGTTGGAAGGTACCTCTAGTCCAGCCCCCTTCACAATACAGAAAATTCACAACTACCTTTCCCAAGTCCCGACTGCCCCAGTGACCCCTGCTCCATGCCCAGAAGATTGCATTTTTACCTTACTATTTTCCATTTGTATTTTTACCTTCTTATTTTCCATTTGCTTGTTATCTAATTTGACAAAATTAGGTTATTTTACCAGGAATTTTTATACTGGCCATGAAAATTTCCATCTTACAAACTTCTGAGGGACACCCTTCTATGGGACACCCTTCTATGGGTGTCCCTGTCTTTTGAGATTAGGACAATCCGGAAGAGAGCCTTTTCAGTTGTGCCAAAATTCAAGAACTCTCTCCCCAGAAACACTTGTTCGTCCTGTTCTGCTGCCTTCTAACAGCGGGTTAAGACTTTTTGTTTTGTTTGGCATTCTCTCAATGATCCCTCCTTCCTGCCATGTTGTTAATTGTTTTTTTTTAAGAATGTGTATTTTATTGTGTGTGTATTTTAGCTTGGTTTTAACAGTTTGAATGATGCGTTTTTGTTTGTTTTTAATGGTTTCATGATCTATTTTTATTATGTATGTTTTTAATCTGTTAGCCGCCTTAGTGGCTCTGATGAGGGCAGAAAGCTGGGGTATAAATTTTATAAATAATGCAGTTAAATAAACAGAATTTTGCACTGGGTTTAGTGGAGTACAGAAAAGATGTTTAGTTTTTTTCCTACTTCAGGGACAGTTTAAAAAGTTTAAAGGAGCACTACATCTTTAAATAGTTTTGAGGAAGGTATTTTTTAGCTACTGACTCTGAGACTAACTTGGTGTTCTCCCCTACTGTGAGATGTAAGGTGCTTGTAGCTTGTTCTAGGAGAGTAATAAGTATTGTTGTTAAGCAATTGTGGTGTTGAAATTCTGCTCCACTATGTCTGCCAGTATTTATCTAAAATACTTTCCCCAGTGCGTGTTGGAGTTCCAGTAAACCGTGTCTTATTGTGCGACCTTTTCATTTTCTAGTGAAAAGGGATCAGCTCGTCAGATAAAAGCTACAAGCTGGAGTACAGGAAAAATGCGTGCTCAGAAAATCCGAGCATGATTGAAAACAAGATGTGTTAAATCAATGCAGTTTATCGCCTGCCTATTCCTGGCAATTGCTGTTCTAAGCTCATTCTGAGCACACACAAGATGATAAAAGTATAGTGTCACAGTGCTCACTGGGGTATGAGGGCAGGGAAACATGTTTATCAGAAAGGTTGCTATGATTTTTTGCTCCTGATAACTATTATTGTCAAAACTCTTTGGGACAAAATCTGAACAATTATAGGAGTAAGTAATATTGCTGGGTGCTGAATGCAGAGGCTGCTGGAAGCTCCAGAATTATAGCCTTTCCTCCCTTAAGAACATACAGCAAGCATTATTATCTTTTCAAAATAATTCTCTTTTCTGGTTGCGCAATGTGTTAATTATTTCTAGTAGATAAATATATTGAAAATGAAAATATGAGGCCTCAAAGCCTTATTTTTTACACTCATTATTTAAAATATTTGAACATAAAATTTTATCCAAGATTTGGAATGAAACCGTTCATTAATATTTAGGGTAGATCTTGCTTTTTATGTATCTTGCAATTCTAGTCATCTGTGTAGCTTCGTAAGTCTATGATGTGTATAGTCTGATAATTTTTTTAACATTTTGACATGGATCCAAATGTGCCAGGAGGACTTCATACACCCACTCAATAATTCTACACTGATCAGCTGTCTTGAAGGGAGATGGGGAAGAAAGAAGAGTTTATTCCTAGACAGACTTATCAAAACTTTACCAACAAGGAGTTCTTTTACCGTCTTATCAAAGGCCTGCAGTTCTTACCACGTGCCCTCCTTTGTCCCAAATTGCCATATGGGTAGAGAGATCTCTGGTTCCACCTCTCAGTGGAAGAAGACAGGAAGTCTACAGTAGTATAATTACAGATATAATTTGTATAGATATATACACATCATTGCACATCATAGCTGAATTTCTCCATGTGAAAAAATATGTAATAGGAAGCTGTGGTGCACAGATAAATTGCTGAATGAATTGGTGGGTGAACTCATTGTTTAATATATGCCCTTTCGCCCTAAATAAAAGAAAGAAAAAGAGTGTCAATGTATTGTGATCAAGAGTGCCCATGTGCTTCCTGAGAGATACTTCATTTTTAAAATTTCAGTTTCAAATTTACTTTTTTGCATTCCTTGAATGCTCAGGGTTGCCAGAGATATTTAATTTTGATACTTAGGTTCTAACCTGTTGAGTGTGTGTATGTGTGTAATAAAACATAGTACACCATGTGTACAATTATGTTTGATGACAGTAGGTATGCCTTTGCTACTAGTTCAAGTAAACCTTTAATTTGAACAAGGAATAGTCACAGAGGAAGCCAGAGGCACAGGTGCTAGTTTCATAGTTTGATTTGATTGTGAGATGTTATTTATAACCTCATGAATGTACTGCCTGTTTTTTAGACTCTGTGTAGTTATAAAATCTAAATTTTACATTTGTTATTAGCTAGCATATCATTCTGTTCCTAGTAAAGAATGACATCATCTGTTAAGTACAGTTAAGAAAAGGAAATTAAATTCACAAGAATATGTTTAAGTAAAAGTGATACACCAAGTCATAAAAGCAGGGGAACTCTTGAGTTTGCCTTGTAATAGTCTCTGTAACACCAAGCCTTGTGTCTCAGCAGGGCTTGCTCCTCCCACTTCCATTTTCCATTGCCTATGGGAATAAACACTTGGGGGAAAATTAATGAAAAGGAAGCTTTATGGAGAATAAATTATATTAACGACAACCACAACAAAAATAGCCCAGTGCTTGTATGGTTTCATTTAATAATGTTAAATTAAGAGAGAAAACTTTCTTTGCATGTGAGGTTTGCAAAATATAATTTTTCACTAGATGATGTGTATGTGAAGTGGGTTTTTATGCTCCCCTCTGGATCAATTAAAGTCCTATTGCATACAAAGGTGCTTGGTTGGTAACTTGCTGTATGAATGTTGTAGCTCTGTAGTGTTGCCATTGTTTGCAACACTAATGGTCAGGGTCTTGAGGTTTCCTGGCAGATTGGAGGGGGGTTCCATGCCATATTTTCCAGTTGTCATTGTCTGAATTATCCTCCTAAGCACTGAAATTACTAACTTTATTTGAAGGTGACACATAAAAGGTTTTGAAAATACTGTTTTCTGTAAGGGAAAATGCTACACAGGAAATTGTGCAGTGAAGCTTAGTGTACGGATCCTCTGCATTGAATGGTATGTCCTTACGTGGATTGGCTGCCATGTGGAAATGTGAGGATAAGAGTGCTACCTCTTAGTTAAGAACTGGGAAGATCAGAACTGGGAAAAAGAGAGACAGTGTAGTAAAGATGTTTACACAGAAATGGCATACTTCCCTTCGTATTGTCTGTTTTACAAGACCAGCTTCTGACTAGAGATGGACACGAACCTGAATATGACCCAAAAAAACCCACGAACCAGCTTGGTTCATGGTTTGTGGAAGCTCCTTTCCACAAACTTCCACGAACTGGTTACTGGTTCATTTAGGTCATATTGATTTCAGAGAGGGGCAGTTTAAATGGCCTTTTCCCCAAGGAAAGGGCCATTTAAACTTTTCCTGCCAGTTGCAAGCAGGTCCCTTTAAACTATCAGCTGGCAGGGGGCGGGGGGGATTCCACCCCTCGCCACTTGCCAACTGATAGTTTAAAGGGACCTGCCACTTGCAAGCGGCAGGGCCCTTTAAACAGTCCACAAACCCCAGCCCCAGCCCCCCACCCCCAGCCCAGAGCCCCCTGCCCCAGCCCCACACTTATCTTGATTCACACTCCTGTGGGCCTGCGGCCTCCTCCCCCTCCTCCCGCAAGGGGCAGCAAGGCTGTTTTCGGCCTCCTCTGTCCCTCTGTGGGCCTCCTCCGCCACTGCGCAGGCCCACAGAGGGATGGACGAGGCCAAAAATGGCCTTGCTGCCCCTCAAATGGCCGCGTGGGAGGGAAGACACCATGCTGCAGGGTAAGTGTGGGCCTGTGGCTGTGGCTGTGGTGGGGGTGGTGGCGGGGGCTGGGGTTTGGGCAGTTTAAAGGGCCCTGCCACTGGCAGTTCTCTTTAAACTATCAGCTGGCAGGCAGCGAGGGGGGATCCCCCCTGCCGTCTGTCAGCTGATAGTTTAAAGGGACCTGTTGATTGCAAGGCAGGAAAGGGCCCTTTAAACTGTTAAATGCCCCTTTCCCTGCCGCTGCTAAGCCCCAGTTCCGTGCCAGTTCATAGTTCCTGGTTCATGAAAACCCACGAACCACGAACCTCATGGTTTGGCATTTTTTTGGTTTGTGCCCATGCCTACTTCTGACATGTAGATGGGAGGAATTAGTGCAGAATGCAATGCTGCATCTATTGAAATAATCATACTAGAGATATGCAAAAGCTTCTGTGTGGGCATGCCCTTCTTCATGTATAGTTAATTATGAAGGCCTAAATTTAACACTGTAGAACCTAATGTTAGATGTTACAGTGTAACAGGAGAGCCAGTTTGATGTAGCGGTTAAGAATGTGGGACTCTAATCTAGAGAAATGGGTTTGATTCCCCACTCCTCTACTTGAAGCCAGCTGGGTGACCTTTTGTCAGTCACAGCTCTCTAGAGTTCTTTCAGCCCCACCCACATCACAGGGTGATTGTTGTGGGGATAATAATAACATACTTTGTAAACCGCTCTGAGTGGGTGTTACGTTCCCCTGAAGGGCAGTATATAAATCGAATGTTATTATTACATATTATAAATGTATTAACATGGTATATATATATATATATATATATATATATATATATATATATATATATATATATATATATATATATTTATACTTCATTCATACCCTGCCTTTCTTCCCAGCCAGGACCCAAAGTGGCCTACATTGTTCTTGTGTCTTCTGTTTTATCCTCACAACATCCATTTTATGCTCACAAAAATTCTGTGAGTTGGGCTTATAGTATGTGACTGGCACAAAGTCACCTAGCAACTTTCCATGGCCCAGTGGGGATTTGAGCTGCGGTCTCCCAGATCCTAGTCCAACACTCTAACCGTCACACTACACTGTCTCTCAGTTGCTGAACAAGTACATTCCTTTCCATTAAACAATAAAAAGTGTCCATCCAGCCCTAAAATTTCATTGGCCTACTGTAGGTCCTGCAATGTTTCAGAGGCTGTCATCTTTACCCTTTGACTGTCTCCAGTGTGGGTAAGCCTCCATGGAGTATAACCATTCTTTATGCTCACTATCTTGACTCTGTGATAATACTATTTTGTGCTGCTACAGGAAAACAAAGCACACTGGACCTTGCCTTAAGCACACAAAAAAAAAGATGAAGAAGTTCATTATGTTTTAAACTTGGTATCTTGGAAACAAGACAGACTTACAGAGCATAGTCCATTGACTTCAGTGATGAGGGGTGTCACTCCGCTTAAAATTACATTTTTAAGCATTCTTTCTCATTTTTGGAGGAAAAAGAAGAGAAAGGTAGGGTACGATAATTACACACAATGGGGTTTTCATATTCTGAGAATCTACAATGAAAAGAGGATATTTGATTCTATATACTTTACCAGCACACATGCACACTTTCAGCATTCCTGTCTTTGTTTCTTTTCATATATTCCCATTACAGCATTCCCGCTGTTGAAATTAACAACAAAAAATCAACCTATGAAGCAAATATTAAAGAGCAAGAAAGATTTTGCCTCTTGGGGAGACAAGCCTTTGGGAAAATAAGAGGCCTGTTGGTATTGAAGTGGCAGTTGTAAAGTTTTCTAGAATTATAGTTTAAGGCATACTAATGCATATACAAGGCAGCTTCTTGTGTTTTCTAATCAGTTTACTTAAGGCATTGTTGACAAATATTACTTGAGCATCATTCCTGAAAAACAGTAACAAAAATAATGAATGAAAGAAAGAATATCTGTGTGTGTGTGTGACAGAAAGAGAGTGAGATAAGGCCATGAGAAGTAAATTTGCTGGCTTTGTCTTTTGTGCCGGCATCCCTGATACCTCCGCAGTTTCCATGTAGAGTCTGTTTATTTTCCTTAGATAATAACATTATAATGTGTCTAATTCAATTATTCCTTGCTGCATCTGAATGAGTTTCCTGAGACTTCCCCAAGCTATGAGTTCCATATGATATTTGAATAGGTTCTTTTAATTGCTAATATTAAGTGCTGATTATTCTGCTTTAAGTCGGCAGTATGACTAGAAATACAAATTCTTCTCTCCTGTATGTCAAGCAGTCATTCAATTAACAATCCAAGCTTTATTGATACAGCAGGTGGTCATTATTGAAAAAAGAAAGGCAACCTTTTAAATTCTGGTTTCAAAACAAAATAGAAAGTTCAAGAGCTCTTTTTTTCCAGGTATAATTATGACTGCAATCAATTGATTTAGTCCATTTTCCAAAATGATGTTAAAGGAAAACTGACGATGTAAGTTGCAGTTTTGGAAACATGAAATAAATCAATCCTCCATTCTGATTTTCACAGATAAGCTTAAATTTTTCTTGTATTAAATGTCTTGGATTTTATGAGTTACAGCTTCAGAAAGGCTGTGTGAAGAGCTTCCAAGACTTACTCTCTGAACGCCTAATGTGAAAGAAAGTTCTTCCTCAAGGGTTTAAGTAGTAATTCATAAAATGGAAAGAATAATAAATATTGTGCCTTAACTGATACACTAGCATAGATAGACAGATTTTGTACACTTGGGTGTAATTTTAGTTAATTCACACAGGAGACAGGTTGAAAGTTTACTGTTTAGATAGGGGGAAATGGCTTAAATCTTGTATTTGCAAAAATGATTACATTACTTTAAATGAAAATGCTGTTCTATTAGCTACTTCAATAAGCATTGCATTTGGAAAAGTATTTTAATAAAAAAGTTGCCTAAAGTTTCACGTAAGTTAAAATACATAAGTGAAGGAAAGTACTTACTTTGATTTAGATGTCTTTTGGAGATGTAATTATTGGCTTTTTACTCACCTATGTAAAACAATGTACTTTTGTAAATGGATTTCTGGCCACTTTAATCCATTTTTCTCTCCCTCTTTGTCTTTTTTTTAAAAAAAAAACATAAAAAGTAAGCACAGTCAATCAAAGAATTTTAAGGTTTATTTCCTCTTTAGAAATGATTGATAGCCTTTTAGATTTACAAGTTGACAAGTTAAAGGGTGCTATTGGTATAATTATGTACTACATTCACAGTATTTCAATTTAAATGTCCTTTTAAAACCATGAGATTATCATACCTGTATTTTGAAAAGTAGTCCAGTCAGTTTGGGTTGGTACACAAATTGCTTCCATTAGCCTTGGGACCTATTTGAATTTAATACAGTTTTTTTGAAGTCGGTAGTACTTTCAATAGTACTTTTGAAATTTAGGGTAATGGGAATGCTTTTTAACTATGCTATGTGCTAACTTGTTTTTAATGTATGGATGGATGTCAAGAACACAAATACTGCCTGTTACTCAGTCTGAAGGTTTTTTAAAAAAATCATATTGATATTTTTTTCCCATCTTATAAAAAGACATAGTAGGTCATTGGGCATTGAAAGAACACATTTTATGTAGGGTAAAGAAGGGTGCTTACTCCATCTCTCATTAAAAACAATAGCAAAAGCTTCCAAGGACCTAAAAAAGAACTCATTTATTCTATGGTAGAAACGATTAAGGAATTAATCTGGAATTTATTACAGTGAGGATCATTTATTTTATCTGTGATTCAAAAATATCAGCATTGGGCTTCCCATCTGTATGTTTGACTATTTGAGTCTAAACAACTAAGTTTAATTTAGATGACAAATTGCTAATACACATATATGAAATAGACTGGGATTTGATACAAAAAGTCCAAAGGCCACAACATGCTCTGTCTGGACTGAAGCTTTTAACATTTTAGTTTAATTTTATTTCAGTTTTAATGAACACACTAAAATAGATATTTTGAAGGAAGAAAAAAAAATGATCTCTCTGGACACTGCCACTTGAAGCAGTGCTTCACATTCCACCCAACAAGGCTGCTTTTTAATAATTGAAATATCACTAGGGTCAGCTGTACTGCTAACAGCCATAGAGCTTAAGACATGCCCAGGGAGATGAGTTAGTGACATTTTTTAAAATATATATTTTTATTAGTTTTAGGTCCAACTTACTTTAACAACAGGTTTAAACAAGGATCTTGCATTTTTGCTGCATGTTATATAATGTGTATTTCATTCCATCGCTACCATTTCATCATACTTATATTATCTATTCAGAAGCTATTGTCACTACAAGTCTAACTTCTTTAGTTCTAATGGAATTATCTATTTCTTCATTGTCTAGTTCATATGCACAACTCTTCTTATAGGTGGGATCAAATACATATTATAATTTGGAACTGCAGGAGGCTTTTTTCGTTCCACTATTTCTCCAGTCAAAAAGTATTTTCTTATAACATGACAATGGAAAACTTGAAAGGTAGCATCTGAAGTATTTATCAAATGAATTGTATCAAAGCTCCCTGAATTATAATAGTTTCTTACTTAAAAGATGTTTACAGAGAGCCCGAACTTTCTGCCCTCATGTCACAGTTATGCAGCGAAAGCCTTGCATCTAACCTCAAACAATGTTTGAACCACAGCTTCACAGTCATTGCTGATTTAAGTGGAAAAGAGCATGGATGGAGTTTGCTGTGATAGTTTCCAGATATTCAGAAGTGTTGCCTTTTATTGTACTCTATGTGGGAGCACCTTGCTTTACTGCTTATTAGATAATTATTGTGTTTGTTGTTTCAGCCCTGAATGAACCAACCATTGACTATGGTTTCCAAAGGTTACAGAAAGTCATCCCAAGGCATCCTGGTGACCCTGAACGCTTGCCAAAGGTCAGCAAAATGTGCTGTGTATGTGCCGTCATTTACAATTACAAAGTTTCTAACAGTGTAATTTTGTTTTGAAATCAGTGATGTGTGTGAGTATATATTATACGGACATTTCTGAGCTCGCTCCTCTTATTCCAGAAGGAATATTGTATGAACAGAAGCCTAATGCAGTTAACATGTAATCAGGCAGTAATGAATGCATGATGAGGGAAGGGGGATTATTTCTGTTGTCCTTGTGGTTGGTTTACACTGCATAGAAATTACACGTGCATAAACTGTGTTTGTGATCTATTCTCTGCAAAAACCTTACACACACCTAAACTTTGTGCAGAAGATACATAAAGGTGAGGAATACAGATTTTGTACATGATCCTACCCCCCATGCATGTCTTTTACCCCAGATCACATGTCATCTGCACAGGTCGTCTATCAATGTATTTTTAAAAAAATTTTTTTATTGGATTAGATATCATTAAATTGTAAATTACAATCAGTTTCCTTTAATTTTTCCAATTCTAACCCCCTCCCTTTCCCCCCCTTTTGTTGACTTCCAACAGTTTTCCAACCCCTTGTCCCTTTTCCCTTACTCATTTTAAATTTATTCTATCTATCAAACGTAAACTTTCACTTTCTTCTAAGCTTATCTATATAACACAGTGCTCCTTCCGTCTTCCTACTTACTTTAACAACTAAATAATACATAACTAAATAATACATTCTTGGCATATTTTCTTTTGATAATAATCATTTAACTAATTTTGGTACTCTATACTCTATTTTATAATCTCATCTTCAATATGGGACAAACAATTTATCCCTCATTTAGCATAATTTTAGATACTTCTATAAACAGTACATTCAATATAAGTCAACCAGTTTAACTTATACTCTATATATTACTTTTTCTACATATCTTATCTTCATACTGTTTTAATTATATAATTATATTATTCTTTCATTATGCAACTATCCACCAAGGTCTTCTATCAATGTATGATGTTTCCCAGACTAGAGACAGCAAGCTCAGAAATATAACCCAGCAGATTGAGCAAACGTATATATCATTGTTTGAAAGACAAACCACCTACACTCATATCTATTTCATCTATTTCATCCCTAGACGAATTTGCAAATTTATTAAAATAGTCTGGTCCAAGTACTTTCAACCATATGCCATAAATGCTGGACTTCTTAAAGGAAGTAATGGGCTAGAGATATTGCTCAGCACAGTTTTCTTTGGTAATATATAATTTCACCAGCATTTAGAAAAGAGAAGGCATAAGATTTTTGTCCAGTTGCAGAGTATTATCTGTACTTTTCAGATGTGCAGCTCAATTGCCTTATCTACTAAGGCTACTTCACACATGACACACGACATTTGAACCTTGGAAGCTTTGGGGGGGGAGGTTGGGAGAGAGATAATTTTTTTAAAGGAAAATATAAAATAGTGTAGACACCACTATGATAGTGCGTAAGTTGTGTGTAAATTCAGTCTTAGATTTTAAAAAATAGGATATAGAACTTGGAAAATCGAAGACAAAAGTCATGATTTATAACATAATGTCTAAAGCAAAATTCATGGTTCTCTTTTTACCTGACGTTTCATAATGTATAGCTATTACCTATATGCCTGTGATTTGAATGTTACATTAGAGTCAGGGATTTAGTAGCATGTATGTTTTGTACTTCCTAAATTTCCACTTTCATGTAATGTTTGAATCAACCATCAGTTTCATGTTACTGTTGTTTCCCTAGTTTTTTTCTCCCTGTCTCTATCCAAAAGGCAACATTAAGTTGAACGTCTGGTATGTACCTCATGGGTGGATTTTATTTTCCATTAGTAGAATGTACTTTTCCTCCCTCCCTCCTCCTACTACAACCAATAGTACATAAGGGGGGCCTGGTGCAGAAAGAGGAATTGGTGGAAATCGCCAATTTAGCCTAGATCAAAACCCATGTCTTATTGTCCTGAATCCAGAATATTTGGCTGTTCGTATTTCTGAATGAATAAATAAATTAGAAGAGCATATATGCAGTTGTAGGATCACATGGGGAATATATTATGATATTTGACTATACAACATTTTTTAATAATTAGAATTTGTGTTGGGAGAATTATACTCAAGAGCCAGTGTAGTATAATGGCTAGCGATGGACTAGGATCTGGGTGACCAAGTTCAATTCCCTTCTGTGCCTTGGAAGCTCACTGAGTGACCCTGGGCCAGTAACAAACGCTCAGCCTAACCTACCTCACAGGGCTTGTTGTGAGGAAAAAATGGAGGTGAGGAGTATACTTTAAGCTGCTTTCAGTTCCCAATGACGACAATGATGGAGTATAAATGAAGTAAAATCAAATAAATAAAATAATTTGATAATTTGACTGTTTTAGAAAAAAGATACTAAGAAATACAAAAATATAATTAATTAATATAATTATAATTAATATAAACTATAATTAAACATGGAAGCAGTACATTTTCAGCACAGTACTATTAAGTCTATGATGCAAGGTAAGTGCACAATAATTATTCAAGTAACTGTTACATTAGTTATAATGATGCCATAGCATATTTTATGGCACTACTGGTTACATTACTAATATTTTTGGCTCCAGAATAGTAACAGCAGATAATGAGTTTGCATTCATGAAGGAAACCTAGATGTGTAACTGTAGAGTTCATTAATAGGGTTTTTACTGCTTCAGTAAGAATAGATGGTGACATGAGTATGGTTTTTACAGAGATTCAGGGTTGACCTGGCATTTATGTTTTGGATTACATCAGTTAAGAAAGATGGTTTTCTCCTTGTAAGTTGAGCTCCTAGATGTTGGGATTTTTTTGTAGGACTGTATGTCCAATGAATAAATTCCTGTGGTGTGATGGTATGGGGAAAGAAAAACAATTATGTAAAAGTTCTTATTTAAAGACAAATAATACAAATATGCAGAATTCTATTTTCCATTAAACCTTAATGTTAAGTATAGGACAGACCACCATTCAGTTTTGGAACAATTATTCTAAAATCTTGTTTTCCATCATATATACTCTCTGCATGACCTTGAAAACATTGTCCTTTCTGTGATATTTCTTGATATAGCTTGCACAGTGAAGAAAAAACCGCATAAATACTTTTGAATTCATGGATTGGTAGGGAACAGTATAAAATTGCTAAATATTAATTCAATTTTATTGAGAAGAACATGTAATGAACCAGTGAAGGAAGATGTAAGTTTAATAAATCCACTAGAAATACCTTTAAAATAGATACATAATATTGTACATTTACAAAACTTCCTTAACTAGCAAAGATACAAATTTACCAAATGATTGTACAACTGATGACCAAATGCATTTTGGCAAAAAATTGCCTTCAGTGGAAAAAAAATTCTGGATAACTATGTGCACCATCTCAATAATAAATGCATATGAATTTACAAAAAAAAGGACATATAAAAAAACCCAACAAATATTAAATTATTAAATTCATATTAAATATCAAATTCATTAAAATCAAATAAATAACTTACTGTTAGTGTGTGTGTATGTTTTGTGCTGTCAAATTGATTCTGACTTCTGGTAACTGTGGCTTTTCTCTTTAACCTGCCTTGGATCTTTATTACAGTTCCTCCTTATGGTACCTTAAACTTTTACCTCAGGAGGGCTCTGGTCACAACTAGAGTTGGGCACGAACCGGGAAAAAAACAAACCATGTGGTTCGTGGTTCATCAAATTTCACAAACCATGAACTTTCAGGAACCTGCCCCTGGTTCATGAACCAGTTCGTTTGGTTCATGAAAATGTCACATCCAGATCAGAAAATCATCACTTCTGGGCCAGCAGAAGTTCACTTCCGAGCCAGCAGAAGGTCTGCAGGAAGTCCATCCCCTGTTGCCTAGGAAACTAATTGATTGGCACCAGGCTGTCTGTAGTGACGAACCAAAAAACAAAACAAACAAATCAGTCTAAAAATTTGTGGTGGTTCATCAGAAATGGGATCTGATGAACCGTGGTTTGTGAACCATGAACCGGCCTGGTTCGTGCTTAATTTTGGTTAGTATTTCAGTTCATGCCCATCTCTAGTCACAACCAACCCACTGCCAGCTTCAGTTGTTGTGTATTTTATCTAGACTTTTAACCTCAAGAACACCTTCTCTTTGGTGTTTGAATCCCATCGCTAAGACCACCTGTAGCATTTTGCCCCCTTTGTGTGACCTATATATTGTTGCCTCCCTGACTTATTTAGTGTTCCCAAAAGGTTTTCACAGCCACCAAAGGTCTTAGATCTCTTCAGTTTAATTGCTATTATATGAAGGCTTGGTTATAGATGATAGTATGACAGAACAGTCAGCATGTAGGGGTGGCTAATGAGGTAAAAAGGGAGTCCTATATTCCAGAAGAAACAGGTATTGGGCTTAACCCAAAATAGAATTTATTTATAAATACAGTGCGTCAGGGCTTGTCGCTGCCGCTGCTGGGCAGGGCGCCAGCTGGGCCAGCCCTGACATCAGAGGGGCACCAGGGATGCTGCAGGACCCTGCTCTGTGGAAGGAGGGGCAGTATACATCACCCTGATTCCCTCTCAATCCACTCACTGGCCTGCTCAACCTGGTCTGCTTACCCTCTGCGTCCTCCATCATCTCCTCCTCCCAGCGCTCTGCCGCTCTGCCTCATACCCACCACCCCAGAGCTCTTCCCAGCCAGCTTTTATAGTGTTTCCTTTCTCCACCCCACCCTCCTTCCAGGCTTGTTCCCTCTCCTGACTTGGCCCAGCTGTGCCTTCCCTCAGGTGTTTCCCTCCTATCACTAATCCCTTCTAGGTTTCTTTGCCTTGCTGGCAGGGTGGGGTTGAGTGTGAGCCATCCCCAGCTGAGGTCTCCTTGGCCTTGCTCATGAGGAGCTGCCCCAGCCAGCTTCTGGGCTGCCTGCTCATTGATGCTGGGCGGGGCTATCCATCTCTTCCCCTGGCTGCTCCACCTGGAGGGGTTTGGCTCCTAGCAACTCCTGAGCCAGGCTGCTGTCCTCTAGCCAGGGTGTGGCTCTGGGCTGTAGTGGCTGCTTCTCCTCCTTAGCTGGTAAGGGCTCTGTTTGGGCTGCTGCTGGGTCCCTATTCCCCCTGCCTTGGCCCTTTTCCTCTGGGTCCCTATTCCCCTCTCTTCCCCCTGGAGGGTGGGACTGGCTGGTCTCTCCCTGCTCCCTCCAGTCCTCTGAGGCTTTGGCCTTTCGCTCCTTCCCCCTGGAGTGGGCAGGTTCTGGACCTGGTTGCTGGCTGAGGTGGTAGAGCCACTGCCTCCCAGTTGCCTCCCACTGCTCCCTCCTGGCAAGTCTGGGGGCTGGGACGCAGACCCCGGACACAGTGGCAGTTCAGAGTATTGATAAGCATATTGGTTTCAGGTTCATAAGTTTGGTGGTTTCCAAATAATTATATACAAGTGGGGGACCCACTCGGACTTGTGAGGGGCATCTCATTTTCCCCTCTCCCACCATGTCCTCTTTCCCTTCTCTCGCCATTCCCCGTAGCCTCTCCCCTTTTCCTGCTTCCTTCTCTCTTTCCCACCACCTTTGTTTATCCCCTGTCTTCAGCTTTCCCTCCTCCCCGCCTGCAGCCTCTCCTACAAGGCCCAGATGCATGGTGGAGAACCTCCAAGGTCTTGCAGGGGCCACCACTTTGCCCTGTATCCCCTCCCCACACTATTTCCTCTTTCTCTCCTCATGGCATCCTCCATATCCTCATCTTTCCCTACTTCCTTCTCTCCTTCAGACCCACTTCAAATTACCTTTTATCTGCCCCCCATTTTCTATATATTTATTATTTATTTACTTCATTTATATACTCCCTTTCTCTGCTGTGGGGATCCAAGTTAGCTTATATCATTTTCCTCACCCCCCTGTTATCCTCATAACAACCCTGAGAAGCAGGTTAGACTGTGTGTGTGATTGGCCCAAGGTCACCCAGTGAGTTTCCACAGCAGGGTGGTGATACTAACCTGGTTCTCCTAGATCCTGCTCTGAAATTCTAACCACTACACTACACAGGCTTGGGGGGGGTGCTGCTGCTGTTGAACAGCAGCAATCAGCCAGGCCTGAGTGACTCATGCAAGACTTATGCTAACAAATTTCTGAGTAGTTGCTTCTGGGCCAGGCTTTGAGTACAGGTTTTTTTTTTAACTTTCTAAAATTGTAGATTCTTCATCAAAAGGCTCTCCTTCGAAGGCATCTGCCAACCTTTCATCTGTTATGTATAGTTTTTTATTGTACTGTTTCTTTCTTTTCTTATTTTGTCCTGATCAGATACTATAGTTCTGTGTTGATCTTTCAGCATCTTTAGTCATGTTTTGAATTTTCTTTTGATTTTTCTGGATCTTGAGGAATAGATTTCTTGTTCTTTGTTGTTGTTGTTGTTCTGGTTAATATAAAAAAATCTCTGTCTATGCATGCAAGATGCAAGTCATGACAAGCTGCATTTATACTTCTGATTCTATTTCTGTAACTTTCTGCTTGTCTGTCTTTAGGATTTTTTTTCATCAGTTATCCATCTTGGCTTCTCCTTTCTTTTAGCTACAGAAATAGTCTTTGCACATTCTTCCTTGGTGATGTCTCTCTAGTTTCAGGCCACAGTTCTTCCAGTTCAAAATCAATTGAACTTAGTAATGCAAATTTGTTATTTACATGGTCCTTGCATTCATCAACAATGTAATTTAGATTATATTTCAGCACTATGATACTTTATATATTTTTCTTTAGCTTTATTCTAATTTTTGATATAAACAATTCATGGTCTGTATTACAATCAGTTCATGGTCTTGTTTTAGCAGAGAGTGTAGAGTTTTTATGAGGAATTTTTAAAATCCCTCTTTACCCAGTTCCTCCCTAAAACTCAACAACTTTTTTCTTATCCTCTTTTTAGGAATTTGGAGTCAGTTTCTAATCAATTTCTTTTTGATCAAAAAGAAATTTGAAGAGAGAAGGAGCAGGAAGGGAGGTTCTGCAAAATGTCAGAATTTTACTCTGTAGATGCTCTGAGGCAGACAATGTCTTCCCAAGACTTCCTGCCTTCCTGCTAGAGCACTCCCTGGTGTGTATAATATAAAACAACTGCAAGGGTTGAATTTAGGGTGTCTTGATTTCTCTTTGAAGAGAAATAAAAAAAACCCTGCCCTTATAAGAGAAAAAAGTAAGAAGAATCAATGGCTATATCTAAAAAAAGTGTATTTTGGAAACAGAAATTCCCCATCCCATAACAACTCTAGAATTGAGCTTTTTCATCTTCTGGTTCTGATTATGTAATCTATTTGATTCCTGTGATCCAGTGATGTCCACATACACAATTGTCTATTCTCTTGCCTGCAGAAGTTTGCAATGAACAAATTGTTGGCTTCATAAAATTCTATGAGTCACTCTTATATCTCATTTCATAATCTTAGTCCAAATTTTCTAACACTATTTGATTCTGTTTTGTCTCCTCCTTTTGCATTCCAGTCCTCTATGATTATCAGTGTGTTCTTATTTAGATATATGATCAGTTTCTTCCTAGGCACTTGCATAAACACTCTCAGTTTCTTTCCCTTCAGCACCTGTAGTTGGGACATAAACTTGAGTGATGGTTATGTTGAGAGGCTTGATATTTATTTATTTATTTATTTACAGCATGCTGAGACTCAAGGCAGATTACATAGCATACGTCATTGCTGGGATATTCAACAAACAATACGATAGAGTAACGTTGGCAGAAATTTGAAACCAGCAGAAATCCAATACAGAGCTGAAAAACAATGATGTAACAAAACATTTGCAGATTTATACGACATATTAAACACAGCAGAACTATCCAGTAGGAGCAGACTTACAGCAACAGACAATATACAGTAGTACAGCTGGGCATCTAGAAAATTTTCATTGTGATTTCATATCTGAGCTTATTGAGCTAAACATTTAATGTGGTTGGGTAGTTTTCTTTTGGAGTGTTGCTGGGTCAGGGTTGAAATTCCTCAGGTTTTTTTTCCATTCTCATGATTTTCATGAACGTTCTTTTCAATGATGAAGGGGAGGGATGCAATTGGAGGCTCTGAGGCAGCTGTTTTTGCACTTAACGGCTCCAAAATTGCACAGAACACAGTCTTCCCTGTAATCTAATGAACCTCTAAATTTCAAGCAAAAAGGATGGGGGAAAGGATTTTACAGCCCCCCTCAAGTAGGTCTCTATCTGGGCAGCTACATCAAATCCTCTCTGCTAATTCCTAAAATGGCCATCAAGCAGCAGCCAGCCAGCAGGAGAGCTCCAGCTGGCCACCAGCATTAAAAAAAAGCCTTGTCTGTATTCATTTCATTTCCCTACTCTTACAGTGAATGACATTTTTTTTTACTTTTCCACTGAAAACTCTGCATTTGCCTTCCCTTCCCTGTTGTTGTTATTTGTTTCCTTCCTTTCAGAAAGTGAAGAAGGCTTCTGTTGCAACCCCCACTTCATCCATTGTTGTACTTCCACTGTTTCCTATGAGGGACTTAGATGGGGCTGGAGTCATTTTTTTTAAACCAAACTTTGCAGCGGACTGTCTTCTGTTTGTCCTTCAAAGAACTCCAGGTTTGAAGGAAATTGGGCAAAGCA
Source organism: Eublepharis macularius (assembly GCF_028583425.1). NCBI lineage: Eukaryota > Metazoa > Chordata > Lepidosauria > Squamata > Eublepharidae > Eublepharis > Eublepharis macularius. Next base: position 89,882,990 of record NC_072793.1, on the reverse strand, counting down.
TTTGAATTCTATGGGTCCCTGAGCAAGTCTCCCACCATTGGACTTTTTCTTCTTTCACAAGAAAAAAAGTCTCTCTATAGCTCACAAGGAGGGGGAAGGGGGGAGAGGAATGGCAGCTGTATTTGGGATTAGCTGGCTCCTCCCTTGCAATAATCTAATTGGAAGGAAGAAATTCAGTACAGAATTCAAAGTAAAATGTGAGCTTATGCTGCTTTGCTGGTAAATGCTGGAACTAAAAAACAAACAAACAGATTTTGGGAAGGAGGGGTTTCATGATCCAAGCAGTTAGGACTAGCATTTCAGTTCTAGAGAAGTAAGATGTAAGATCCAGAAACAGTTATTTTTATTATTTTTATGGCTCATGATTATCATTAAGCACACACCTGTACAGTAGTATAGTATACAGTCTCTATCCCTGTACCAATGCATCTTTATGAACTAATTCTTTACAGCTCAGCACTATTACCTGTGTAATAAAGCTCTCCTGAATAATTTGATTTCACACAGTTTGTGGAAAGCTATGACAGCAGGAACTTTCCTGACCTCTTCAGGCAGGCTCTTCCATAAGGCCAGGGACCCTGCAGAGAACGTACATGAATGGGATGCTGTTGATTTTGCCCATTTGTAGGATGGCCTATGCAGAAGGCCCTGTTCAGATGAGTGAAGTTGCTGTGATGGAACATAGTGAGAGAGGTGATCCCAGAGATATGAGAGACCAAGGCCACAAAGGGCTTTGTATATGATAGCCAGGAGTTGGTCCTAATAACTGACAGGTAGGCAATGGAGTGACTGCAGAATGTAATATGCATACTCTGCCTAGCTCCTGATAACAACCGAGCTGTGGCATTCTGTACCAACTGGAATCTCCAAGTTGACCTTTTGAAGGGACCTTGATTACTTACCCTTTTTAATTGGATTGAGTTTTCTTTCCACTTCTTTTTCCTTGTTTGTTACTAATTGAACTTAACTGACAACTGGCTCCAAATGTGATCAGAGACATGATGGACTGGCAGAGGAGGGCAGTTTGATAATACACAAAGTACAAAGCCTAAGATAATTCTGAAACAGTGGCACACTGACAGCTAAAGTGCAGAGCCATGTTCTTTTGCTGGCGAGGAGCCCTTTTGTTTTTGTTTAAATGTATTTATTTATTTATGTCATTTATAGTCTGCCTTTCTCACTGAGACTTAAGGCAGATTACATAGTGTGAGATTAGTACAATCAGTAGCAAGGACAAGGACAGGCATTTCCATACAGTGTTAAGAACATTTCCATAAACAAACTTGTAAATGAATACAAGTTTACAAAGACATAGCATCAGCAAGGATCCAATATGAGGTTGAAGAACTGCTGAAACAGAACATAATCAATTCTAGGACTGACATTAAACAACATGAAGCACAGTTAGTATATAGGAGAACATATTTAAAGCAACAGATAATATGTAAGGCAACATAATGGTGAAGTCTATGGTTCCTTACTCATTAGCAAAACATCTGAGACCCCCTCCCCACAATACCACCTTCCTATCTGAGAAAAAAGTCTTTTTGAATAATTTGGTTTTGCTTTGTTTGTGGAAAGTCAGGAGTGTGGGGATTCTCCTGACCTCAGGCCGGCCGGTCCATAGGGTAGGGGCCACCACAGAGAAAGCCCGTGTACAGGCTGCTGTTGATTTCACCCAAGAAGATAGAGTTAAAATTCAACAAGACCTGAATACTCTGGAGAAGTGGGTGGTTGTGAACAGGATGCAATTCAACATAGATAAGTGCACAGTATTACATCTGGGCCACAAAAATGTGAAGCACAAATACAGGATGGGGGATACATTTCTGGGTAGATGTGTCTGCGAAAGAGATCTTGGAGTAAGAGTGGACTTAAATATGAGCAGTAAGTGTGATGCGGTGGCAAAAAAGGCAAACTCAGTCTTGGGTTGTATCAAAAGGGCCATTGCATTGAAATCGCAGGAGGTCATATAGTCCCTCTCTATACTGCCTTGATCAGGCTGCACCTGGAGTACTGTGTGCGTTTGTGGAGGCCTCACTTCAAAAAGGATGTGGACAAGATTGAGAGGGTGCAGAAGAGAGCAATGAGAATGATCAGGAGTCTGGAGACTGAGCCCTACGAGGAAAGGCTGAGGGCCTTGGGAATGTTTTATTTGGAGAAGAGGAGATTGAGGGGGGACATGATTGCTCTATGTAAATATTTGAAAGGCTGTCATTTGGAGGGCAGGGAGCTGTTCCATTTGGCAGGAGATGATAGAACTCAAAGCAATGGGCTTAAATTACATGCAGAAAGGTACCAGCTGGATATTAGGAAAAACTTTTTCACGGTCAGAGTAGTTCAAAGGTGGAATCAGCTGCCTAGGGAGGTGGTGAGCTCCCCTTCACTAGCAGTTTTCAAGAAGAGGCTGGATGAATATTTGTCAGGGATGCTTTAGGCTCATCCTGCATTGGGCAGGGTGTTGAACTAGAAGGTTTGTATGGCCCCTTCTAGCTCTGTGATTCTGTGATTCTGAAATAATTATTCTGGATATTGGTGCTATATGTATTGGGCTTTGTGCAATGGTTTGTCCTAAGATGAAAAACCGCAGTACCAATTCTAACCACTTCTGGAAACATATGACTCTGATATTGAAACTTTCCAAAGGATTACATCAAACCATGCTGTAAAACATCATGCAGATACTTCATCTAGCTCTTATAGCATTGGTGTGGGGACAGATTTTTTTCAGAAACTGCCATAAAGAGGAATTGATGCCATGTGACTGACTATTCATTTGAGCTTAATGATTTGTAACAATTTGTTAAATACATACACACACAGTAAAATGGGGCAGCAAATGGAAAGATACTACCTTATAAACATGTTTCCTTCAAGGAGCAGTAATGCTTTTACACACACACACACACACACACACACACACACACACACACACACCCCGTTTTCGGGAAAGCAACAACGGCTACATTTGTGTATTTTGCTCCATGGAGCTGAAAATATCTAGTAAATTGATCCTGTGGGAGTAATAAATACACATTACTTTATCTTGTACTTCATGTCTTATACCCCTGAGCCTTGATAGAACAACACCACTTAATAGACTAAAAAAAAAGAGTAATTACAGTCATTGGTTGTGTGATTTTTCAGCCCTTCCAGCCCTGCCTGACCTTCTAATTTAGCTCACCGTGTCTAACTAATGCATTTATATTCATCTTTTATGAAGCATGTGTAGTACAAAATTGACTTTGCAGCCCTTAGCTAGCTGTCTTACCAGGTTGAGAATCTAGTTAGTCCTATGTTCTGTTAGTGTGTAAGAGAGAATGCTTCCTTGTGATTCCAATCAGTTACTGCTTTTTAAAAATCCTTTTGGAAGTAAAGAAAGTATTTGTTCAATTTTTCCATCTGCCTTTTGAAAAGCTGTTATACTTTTCATTATTATTTACAGCCCAAACATGCATGCAAAAAGATGCAAGCATTTCTAAAATGGTTACCACTAATTTTCCTGCCTGTCAAGAGTGCTTAAATTTCCCTGTAGTTTGGCTTAAAATTTAGCACTGTTACTTCTTAAGAATTACAGACATATAAGATCATCCTGGGCTGGTTTGTAAACATAGCTGATATTTTATGATGAATGATGTCACAAAATGTTCAATATGCTTCTTTGTCACACCCGTGCACGGAGGCATTAAGAAGTAGATTAAGGGAAGACTAGAGGAATTCCCTCTTCTGAAAGAACCCTTGAGCTAGAGAGCACACAGACAAATCTCTCTCCTGTGTTGTCTCATAACTTCCTATCCAGTTCACTCATCCAGTGGAGCACAATTGTTCTCTGTGAATTTCTTTTCTCACCATATGGTATTCTCATTACCATACACTAAGGGTCCATATGGGGAACTTGTGAAGTGAACTGTATTCATTTTAACTGCCAGATGAGCAGTCTTTTGCTTTGCAAGCTTAGCTTAAGTCATCTGCTGCCTTTATGTTGTTATGGCAACACAGTACCAATAAAAAATTCTAATCTACTGTAAGTATCCTGGATCACAGTATTTTAAATGCTTGCCGTAACTGTCCTCTAAAGTGAGGATGCTTGTTCTTTTAGTATGACAAAGGGTTATTACCAGTTCCAGCAGGTGGCAGTAAAGAAATTATCTGTTTTTCTTGCAGAAATCATATAATTACAAACCAGCATTATATTAGAAACACATTTGTTGACTGCTGCTCTGAATTTTGTTAGAAAGTAAGCCTTTTTTGCATGAGATGTAGAATGATGCCAACAAAACCTTTTGCTGAAACTGGGCTTTGAAGGAGACCTCACTGGAATTCTATAATCAAAATAAGCCCAAAGTCTGGTGGACTGTTTGTGCCCCCTCTCTGCATCATGAATTAGCCATTCAAAAACCAGGCTAATTAAGAACACCTTAAAGTAATGGAAGTGGGGAGTGATATCCTTAAATATAAATCATTTTCACCTCTGCAGGCCCCATGATATGTTGCATCTCTGTCTCTCTGCCTATATTGAAAGTGAATGTTTGTAGTCTCACTTCATCAGTTCACATTAGCCTCATGCTGAATATTTAAACACTGAACAATTTGAACACCCCATGAAGAGTTGCACTTTCCCTTGGAACTGCAAAGGCTCATCCAATAATAATTTAGTAAATCAACCATTTAGTGGCTCACTTGTACACTGCATTGTGCCAAATGCTATGCAGCTCAGCCGTGCACCAGCTAGAATTGAAATTCAGACTCCAGTCATATGGTGGCACTCTATCGCACATTGGAGAGACCAAATAGTAAATCTTCCTCCCAGCAATGTATTTGCTCATAGTGATTTTTCATAAATAAAGCAGGATGGCAAATCCAAGCAAGAGTCAATTACATATGGCACATTCTGTTCTAATTATAGTTCTGTTATTTTTTAAGATGTTGTTATTGTTATAATTAAAATGGTGTCTCTAGATTAAAGTTCACTATAGGGGACAGTTTATGTTGTAACCAGTGTATACTTGAACAACTGGTCTGAGACACTGGCTTGTGCAAGGAGCCATATATGTTGGCTCTTGAACTTCTCTTGAACAGCACTGTGCATGCCATCCCACCATAATATAAATAAAACAAATTATTATTTGAGAATTGTTTGTGTTATCAGAGCAGTTTGTGTTATCAGAGCAGTTTAGTCAGTGCAGCTAGGCATGTGAATGCGTGCTGATGAGATAATAAACTTACATAGAGCCTTTTTACTTTAGTAAAAAAAATTAAGAGTCCTTTTATTTTAGGAACTTCACTCAAGATAGGAAAGAGAAGAGAAAGAGTGTAGTCTAAACTATCTAAGCTAGGATGCTAGTGGATGCAAGAAGCATGTCCTGCATCCTCCATGGTTGCAAGATGGAAAGTGTGTGTGTGTGAGGGAGAAGCAGGAAGGAAGGAAGTCCCTAAGAGTAGCAATCTACTGATCAAAGGGATAGACCCAGTAGGAAGGTGGGATGCATGCACACTGACATCTCTATTTCTCTGTCTGTCTGGAATGTCCAGGCAATCCAAAGCTTTATTCACAAGTGCCGAGGGTCAAATCAAGAAGACAGGGGAGCGCCCACACTCTCCGGCTGCTCCCGGCGGGAGATTGGCAACGGGTTTGCCTGGCTAAATTGTCCCGTTTCGCAAGGCTCACAGCTTCATCAAAAGCCACAAATATTGCAGTAGCGGTCTTTTGGTGTGTCCTCAGTGTGCCTTTTGCCTTGGTGTATAGAATGTCCTCCTTTGTAACCTGACACCGTCAAAAAGTGCGCAACATGTTTGGCTTAAAATTAACTAAATCCTTTCACTTTGGGCATACTTCAGCCAAGTGAAGTTTACTTTTGCCTTTAACTCTTTGATTATTAAATCAGGATAAATGAACTATCAAAATAACTCATAGGTCAATATATTAACAAATTATACACACAAAATAAAGAAGATGAATTATTGACCCAGATGTCATAAAATCATTACTTTACTCAAGAGTAGGGTTGCCAGTCCCCAGCTGGGAGCAGGTGATCTACCCCACCCCTGCTTACCTGGCCAGCAGGGGAGGCACAGGCCTCCTCGGGGTGCACTTCCAGGCAGCACAGTGTGCTCCTGTGAGCCCGATTTGGGCCAGATCAGGCCCAGATCAACCTGAAACAGGCTGTTGTGGAGTGTGGGAGTGCTCCCATGCACTGCAGTGGCCCGTTCCAGGTCAATCTGGGCTGATTTGGGTCAAATTTGGGCCTGGATTCGGCCATTGCAGAGCACAGGAGTGCTCCCCTGCTCTACAGTGGCCCGTTCCAGGCCATTCTGGGCCTGATCCGGGCCGATTCAGCCTGGATCAGGCTGCTATGGAGTGCAAGAGCACTTCCGCACACCGCTGCAGAGTGCAGGAGCGCTCCCATGCTCCACAGTGGCCTGTTCCAGGCTGATCTGGGCCTGATCCAGGCCAAATCGACCAGAATGGGCCGCTGTGGAGCATGGGAGTGCTCCCGGCCTGTGTGATTATGTTAATTCCCAGAAGTGATGTCATTGCATGGTCCTGGGAGCATGCGCACGCTTTGCGCACATGCAAGGAACAGAAAAAAAGGTAGGTGCCGGGTCCCTCACCTCCTGCTGGGAGGATGGGGGAACTGGCAATTCTATTCAAGAGGATTTTGCAGTGGTAAATATTCTTTCACACATATTTAATCTTCAAATAATAAATTGATAACGCTGAAATGATTATTATTTAAATGCTGTAAATTTGTGATGCTTCATAGAAATATGAATTCACTTTGGTGCCTTACACATAGGGATGGGGATTTTGTGGTTTACTCATTGCTGGTGCAGCTGTAGATTAAGTGCATCAGCAATGTGGCTTCCAGATGGCAGGTTTCCCCACATTTTCCCTGCCTCAGTCCCCTGGAAGTAGCCACCCTCCCTCCGCAGGCCAAAAGAGTTTTGCAAATTTTTTTTAAAAAAAAATCAGCACTAGAATATCATTATTTCGCTATACAATTGTAGCAATCTGTGTAGCAGATTTTCTTTCATTAAAAATGTAAGACCTTCCCTTTTTTCTTATATATCCACAAGGGAAGGGCTAGAGATATATTTTTAAAAAATGAATCCTGGGTATTCAGAGAACCTGCTACTCCCATTGCTACATTGATATATCGATATAATGATATTCTAGTGCTGATTTTTAAAAACAAAAATCAAAAGTCCTCCAGTGAAGGGGGAAAGAAATGGCTGCTACAGGGACAGGGGAAATGGTTGCCATGTGAGCCAGAAAATCCAAATATTCTGACACGCACAGCAGCCATTCCAGCTTTACTATGATCTTCCCTCAAACTTCAGAGTAAAGCAGGTTTGAGAAAGATCAGAGAAATGCCAGAGAAATCCCTGGGGATGGATGAATTCACCATGATGCTATGGGGAAGCAGGAAAAACCCTGTCTCCCCAAAGCATTGAACTTGGGGCAAATAACCCATGTGGAAGATATCTTTGTGTCCCTTGGTCACATTAAAAGCCCAAGATGTTTCTCCCTCCACTCCTCTGGTGAGCTTTCATATGTGACAAGGTTAACCTGACAAGAATCCAGACTGGGAGGATTGGGCAGTTAATATCTCTGTGTGGAACATGTATCATCAGAGATGGTGGGTTAGTAGTTTAATAAAGGATGTTTCAGCTTTACACTGAACTTTTCACCTACCTTTCCCGTGACCTCATATAAATCTTAGTTCAGTACAATCACTTAGTGGCCCATAGACAGCATGCAGTTGATAATGAAATCTCTCTGTGTTGCTGCCTTTATACCTTCTGCAGCCATCCTTGCAGTTAGTCATCCCTCCTTATGCCTAATTGCTTTTCTGAGTCCTCCTTCAGGAACCCTCATATTCTGAGTTTAGGCAGGTGGTAACCCAGGTGAGGGCCTTCTTGGAAATTGTTGTGGTAATGTGATCCAGGGAAAGGTAAGGTGTCCTTGCAAATCATTGTGTGTTCTCCAGCATGCAACTGGACTCAGCCTAGAAGCCAGCACCATGCAATTTGACCATGGTATTCCTGGGTAGAAGCTTCCAGGGGTTGGGAAGGAGGGAAAACTGAAAATGGGGGGGCTGGTGGGTGGGAGAAGGAAGCGGGAAAATGGGAGAGGTTATAAGGGATTTCAGAGAGGGGAAGGAGGAGGAGAAAATGAGATGCCCCCTACAAGTCCCTTCAGGTTCCCCGCTTGTCTCGTGAAATTAGGCCCTCAGCTACTATGTGTGCTCTGTTAGCACGCACACACAGTTCTGTTGTTCTGTGGATCTCTAGTATGTGTCACTGGCATGAGCTACCAGGGTAAGCTCTTTTTACCTATCCATGTCACAGCCATGTGGGAAAGAGATTTCATCTTCATCTATATTTCAAGAACAGTTTTCTTTAAACATGCTCTTAGGCAAATTCCCAATAAACACTATTTAGCTTTTTTAAATAAATAGCTTGGAGGTAATTTAATATTCATGTAATTGATCATGTATCACAGAACATAAATACAAAAGACTGTTTCATAGCCAGTATTCCAAATATGGGTTCATAACCTCTATAGCCTTAAGCAACAAGATCAGGGTTGTGTTAACTTGGGTGAAAAATAGGTTGGTCAATTTCAATAATATGGTAAACTAGTTAAGCCAGATATACTGGTGGTTGCCATGTTTCAGCACTTGGAATAATTCCATTTTTCAGAAATCACCCCTGAGTCTCAAAACTGTCCAGCTCCCTCTGTGACACATGTTGTATCCCTCCAACAAGATCAATGTTAAAAAATTAGCATTTAATTTCTTGGTGTATATTAACCAGGCCAATATACTCACATTTGGAAACTGCAAGTTAGGGATATGCAATTGCATTTTAAAAAATTGTTTGTTTTAGTAAAAACATCCATTTTTTGTATATTTATTCTTCCTATTGCAACTGATGCCACTTAGGAGTATGCAGTCAAATACTGACAAACCAGTAAAAAACCCAACTTTTCCCAGGATCATATCAGCAATATATGAATTTTCAAAAGCCCTTCACAACAATTCCCACTTCGTATATCTCCATTCTCAATGATATCTAGGAATCAGAAATCATGTTGGGAAAGCTGCAGAAGCAGGGCTGGAGGGACATAGAGGAAGCGTGGATAGGCTTCCAACTGTCCCATGGTGCATCAGCCATTTAAATTTTAAAGGATAATTATTTACTATGGGTAGAAGATGAGGCCAGGTTTACCACCCATAAAAAACAATGGCCTTTAAGGTTTAAAAGGCCAACGTGCCATGGGCTGGGGCACATTTCCTCTCCCTCTCTCTCAGACGTCCTGCTCTTGATGCTTCAGGTAGGGGATCAGTTCAAAAATTTTCATTTAATTTCCTTCAGAAAGAACAGGATTGCTGTTTTCACTAAACTGGAAGTATTGTTCTACATTTTTAAAAACAGATTTTTTTTCTTGATATGACTTCCCAAAATGAGAACAATATGCCCAGTATTTAATGAAAACAATATCCATAACCATCCCAACTTTCTGATATGGAATCAAAACCATTTTTAATCACATACTTCTAATGCCTCCTCATGCTCATCTTCCTTCTCTCTTTTTCTTTGCCCTCCATCTTCTCTCAGCAGTACTTACTGTGCCAGACCAGGTTATTTCTTTTATTAGGTGGTTTAAGCCTTAAGTTGCCAGCCATGCAGCCAGCTAGACAGTCAAGTATCAAGCAAACAGAAGCTCTCTCTTCCCATCCCTTCCCCTTACATCTAGTGTCTTGGTTCTCCCTGGCAAATGTATTCCCAGTGTAGACTAGATATGAAATTCCTGTCAGAATCATCTGGGCACTCTATTCACAAGGGCAAACCAAGCTGTATCTGTTGGCAAGCTGTTGGCAAGCTGTGTCCAAGACACTGGAAGTTTAAGACAGGAGGAAAGAGTCTCTGCTCATTGGTGTCTGTATACCACAAGCTCTAACAGCAACAACAGCAACAACAAGTGTGCTTATATACCACCCTTCTGGACAGATGAATGTCCTCTCAGAGCGGTGAACAAAGTCAGTGTTATTATTATCCTCTCAATACATCTGGGGAACTGGGGTGGAGAGGAGTAGCTTAACCAAGGCCACTTGCAGAGCTCATGGCAGTAGTGGGAGTCAATCCAATAACGTGCTGGTTTGCAACCCAGCCATTTAACCACTATGCTACAGCAGCTCTCCTAAATTGAAGCTATCCCCTATCAGCCACAGAAATTGTTGTCCTTCACAACATAGTAAGTGCTGTTGATGGGGTGGGAGACAGGAAAAAAGGAGGGTGGGCTTAAAAGGAAGAATGACAGTTGTTGTCATTCTGTTTTGTTTTTGTTGCCCCTCCCCAATTGAATAAATTAATTCTCTTTTAGTTTGTATTTCAAATTTTTTACCAGTGTAAAGGGGGATTTCTTGAGATGCCCATGTTTTAAATCTATTTTATAGAGATTACATGGGGCATTTATCATAATCAGGCTCCATATTGTCATTTATGAAATGGGATTCAGATGAGATGGAATTCAGTTTTAAGACTTCCTTATGTATAATGCTGGTGGCTTTAAGATAACCTAGTATATATACCATGATATGCTTTCCCAGATAAAATATGGCCACTATTTGATTCTTTCCACTTACACTAACTGGACAACAGAGTTTTATTCCTGTCCTCATGGTGTCATTTAGTAGTGTATGCAAAGCCATTGTCATAATTCTTTCCTAAGAAACACAAGGCTTAACAATCTGTACTTAATGGATGGCACTTGAAAGATAGACCATTTTGGTCAAATGAATCAAGAAGAAATGTTTCTTTTCTAAACGCTCCCATGAAGGAAAGGAAGGGTACCACTTTGTGACCAAGCTTAGTGATCCATCACTGTAAAGTCTGCTGTCCCAGCCCACCTTCTCAGAGGTCACTCGATCGAACTAGCTGCTCTTACAACTGTATTATTGCTTATGGAACAGTAATTGAGGCACCGTTTACCTGTTCTAATAGGCAGTGAACAATTTGCACTCAATAGAGATGGAAGCCAAATCATTCATTTCATAACACTTGGACTAATTTATTTGTTGACCTTCTAATATCCATAGCTCTTCACTACTATTAACTGCAACTCAGACAAAATCCCTTGTCTTCATTTTGCTTTCATTGATTTTTTTTCATTATGGCAATAACAGCCCCCCCTTTCTGTTGTAAAATGCAATCATTTTGCTCACAATGGTATAACTCCTTTAGACAGTAACATCCTCTAAGTACAACAGAAAACAAACTTGTGCTGTCCTTTAAAACAAAGATATATGTACTTTTCTTTGACATAACCATGTCTGAAAGATGATTCTGTGCTTGAAAATAAAAATACTGCAGATGATTCAGTTGTACGTGATAAATTAACATATATGACAAAAAAGCATGGGACTACATGATATGCAATACAATGAATTTTTGTTTGTTTGTAAATTTCAGCATGTTCTGGTTTATGTTTTCAGGTGCCATGCCCATGCATGCTAACCCAGAAATCTTAAAAAACAGGTTGTGAACTGATCTGGCAGAAAAGAGCTGATCAACATTTCTTTAAATTGTTTGCAATATAGATGATTTTTTTTTAAATTAAGGGAAAGGAACAGTATTGCCAACACTTTTCTTATTTGTTAGCTGGTAAGTGTTTTGTTCAATTAAACAACATCAGTTTAATATTTTCCCTCTCTTCTCATCCCCAAATGTTTTTAATACAGGATTATCCGAGACTAGTTTTATCTGCCACCACCAAAGAAAGATGCAATAGTTAATGTGGTGACAGAAATCAGAATGCTGGCCAACTGAGAGGAGAATTGTCTTATGTACCTAATATTTCAGAGAAGATATACAGTGCATTCCCTAAGCAGAGCCACACACTTCAAAGTCCATTGAAGCCAATGAGCGTAGAAGGCTGTAACTCTGCTTAGGGATTGCACTGTAAATTTATCTGTTTGGGTAACTGCATGAGACAAATGCTTAGCCATTTTTTTAACTGCTTAGCTGTGTTCAAAATTAATCACATCTTCCTCTTGCGGATAATAAGAAAGAAAGTTGATGAAGTGCTTTAACAACATAAGGCAGGGAGCACTCCAGTAAAACAGGTCTGCTTGAGCTGAAGCCTCTCTGTGCAATAAAATACTATTAAGTCCTTTGAACACAGAGTTATAAAACATAATTGTTACACATTTGGCATTTTATGCTTCCCTAGAAATTACCACTTGGTATCTAGATGTAAGCTATGTTCTTTCTTTTCATTTCAATTGGGTCTGAAGTGGTCCTTTATTGTAATGAGAATGCCCCTTCCCAGGAACTTTTTTTTTCAATTATGCCAATGATAAAAGGTAAGTAAATGCACTCATTTGTAGGGGTTATGACAGAGAGGTTTGGCTATTTTTAAAAAAAATCTACTTTGAATGCCTCTCAACATTATTCCAGCCTTTGTTTCAGCATTTTTATGCATTCTTTAGCAGACTGTAGCAAAATATCACCATAGGTCAGACAACCACAGCTTTTTACATTTCCACTTTTATCCCTCCTATTAAATACCAGTAGTTAGGCAGTTTCTAATGAGATTCTCCACTTATCTGAGAATTATATTCCAGAAACTCTTCTTTGTTGGACAAGAAAAAAAATCTGTATAATCTACACTCAATCTCATTGTAATTTTTAACTGAAAATTAAGGGTTCTGTATCCTAAAGATGAGACAGACATCTTCAAGCACAGTTGGTCCATTGCTGCTCAATCCAGTCAAGCATATAGATTGTAGAGAAGTATTTCAAGATTCAATACAGAGGTTGAATAACATGGGGGAGTATAACATGGAACTCAACAAGACAACTCCCACATTGAGGGCAGCTGGTTTTCCATGGCAACCCTTTGTGTCTGATCTATGAGGAATGATTTAAAGCAGTCCAAGGCACATGCCTTGGTACCCTCAGCCACCTCAACAGGATGGCATCATCTACTGTATCAAAGGCTACAGTTAGATCCAGTAGGAGAAACAAAGAAGCATGGCCTTTGTCTAGATTCAGATGGAGGTCATTCACTAAAGCTGCCAGTGTTGTCTCTGCCCTATAGCCCAATCTGAAACCAGACTGAAATGTGCCCAGAGCATATAAGATGTATAAGAAGATTTGGAGTTGCTCTGCTGCTGCCCACTCAATTACTTTGCCTAGAAAGGGCAGATTAGAGACTGAGAGATAATTGTCCATCTCATTTTTGTGTAGAAATTGGTCTTTTTTAAAGTAGTGGGAGGATAATCGCCTGTTAGAGTGACTGAGGAAAGACGCCTTGAGTGACTGATTTATGATAGTCATCAAGGCCTTGGTAATGTGGTGCTTAGCAGCCAGGATGGACAAGGGTCCAGTACACAAGTAGTAGCCTTCACAGATCCTGTCAATATCTATCAGAGTAAGTAGGTCAAAATGTTCCATAAGCAGACCAGATGATACATGAAGCGTTTCTTCTGCCTATTATACCAGATCAGGGCATATGCATGTTATTTTGCCAACAACAAAAAATGTACAACTAATTATCTGATCCTAAAATCAGGCAAATTTAGTTCAAATTTTACTTTGAACAAAAAGGCATTGATTAGAAATTGACTCCAAATCCTAGAAAGAAAAGGAAAGAAATTGGGTAAAGAAGAATTCAGAGAATTCTACCAAAAAGAAAATCAATTGGGCCGATACAGCGGGTGCTGCCATTTTGTTATCATTCACGTGCAGAGATCATTTAGATATACGCTACTACAAAGCAAAATTGAGTTTAGCACTACAGCATTCAAAAATCTGTACTTCTTTGCTTGGATTTTTGTTAAAGTAAGAGCAATAGGAGATGTACAATGTATGTTTTCTCCATGCAAACATTTTTTTCCCTGTTCACTACAGTGTCAGTGGAGCTGGAATCTAATCTTCATGTTCAAGCAATTTTATTGGGAACCATGTTCTTTTTGGAAATTTCATGTAGAGGCAAGAACCTGACCCATCTCCTGTTTGGAAAGTAATACCCTATCATCTTGGGAAATATTTTGGAAGATAGGTTCATACAAATAGTTTAATTCTTTTTACTATTCTTTGTATGAATTTGTATTTCAGTTTTTACAACTTAAAATTATGTGAATGAGAATTTCTCCTATCTACTAGAGAATTATCTATACCTTTGTGATCAAGAGATGGTTTCCTCATTGATTTGTAATATATTCATGCCTTGATGCATGCATGCATTTACCCTTCAGTGTTCAAAGATTTTGCTGTCTCATATATGCATACTATATTTTAGCTCGATGTGGAGCAGGTGGCAAGGTCATCTATGAACGTTTTTGTTACTGCCTTAGGCATAGACTGTGATCTTCAGTTTGGATGAAGACTGTTAAGCACATTATAGCTTGGAGACGTCTTAGCTGAGTGGATTCTTTGTGCTAGAATAGAGAGCTGGGTGATGGGGGGGGGAGGTTTATAGTGTTATCTTAAGGATGGCCAAGGAGTGAGATGGAGATGGTGGGAAGTGGCACAACACAGTTGATTTTTCAAGATGCTTGATTCTAGTGTGTGCACTGCATGTGTAAGAAACTGAATTCAGATTGTGTTATGTTTAAAACTCAGAACAGAATGAAGTACATTAGTAGGGAACAGAAAGAGCCAAAAATGGAGAAATGAAGGGAAGTGGAGTTATAATTCAGTGGCGTGTGTGGGTGTGTGTGAGAGAAAGAGAGAGAGAAAAAGTGAATTTGTTTCCAAAATTACTGATTTTCAGGTAGGACTTCAGTGGTTCAGGATTGAAATATGTATAGTTTTTTAGGTTCCAGAGTTTCAGGATCATCATTTTCAATTAAGAGTATAATTCAAAGGCTATTTATAAATATAATGGCACCAAAATCACTCAGAACATAGTTCTTCCTCAAATCTAAAGAACTCCTATGTTTTAAGCAGATTGAAAGGGTTTGATTTTACAGACCCCCGAAGTAGATGCTTCTCATAATAGGCGCATTCTTTCTATTGATTTCTATGGGGTGGGGGATGGCAGTCATACCACTCCTTTCTCCACAATGTGGGCTCTAAGCAACCTACATCATTCTCCTCTACTCCATTTTATCCTCTTAACAATCCTGTGAAGTAGGCTAGGCTAAGAGTGAGTGACTGGCCCAAGTTCACTCAGTGAGCTTACAGGGCAAAGTGGGGTTTCAAACTTGGGTCTCCTAGTCTAAAACGTTAACTACTACATCATAAAATGTAGTTTAAATAAATTCATAATTTAACCAGACAAAAATAGTACTTAAATAAACAGCACCAGCAAAAATATGTTAATGATAGCCTGGCTTAGTCCTGATGCAGCAGCAAGGCTTGGGTAAGTCATGCAAGTTGGCAAGTTACCTGGTAGTTGCTCCTGGCCCTGGCTCTGTGATGAGTCCTCCCTCAAGCGCCAAAACAGCCCTGGAAAGCCCTTCCCCCTTCCCCTGCCTTTTATGGACAGAAATGAAGTCTTGAACTGACAATACTGTTGTATTTGCCTATTCATAGCCACAGAGGGCATTTGTTTCTTAAGCTACTGGCATTGCTATTATATGGGTTTATTTTAAACCTTCCAGTGTATTGTTTCAAAGATTTCAGATTTTTCTGCAAACCTGGTGCTTTTATCAGGCTTATAGAAAGATCCGTCTTGTCTGTTCATGGCTCCAGTCTCTGTATTTAACTATCCACAGATTTGACCACATGGAAAATTAGATATATTGATATGACATATAGACAATACATACAATAAACATTTAATAGTTTTTCCCTATACAGTGTACTAAATTGTATACAATAGGTGGTTCAGATATTTAGATCTAGCGATCACTGCTTTCTTATAAAAGAAAATAAATATTTGGCTTGTAACAAATATTCCTTGACATCAATTAAACTTGAAATATACTAGCATTGTTCTTTTTACCCATATTAACATTAAATAAAATCAGAGGTCAGCAAGACTGCTGTAACATATTTACTAAGAAGCGGCACAAAACCTAGATGTTGTAATGAAAGTTGATTCCAATGAAACAGATATGAATAATGTGAAGATAAGTGGCACAGCCAAGAATCTACTGGGCATTAATATAGAACATTATAATTCATCTTAAACCAAATTGCATGGCTTTGATGAATTCTGCAGTGGCAGCATCCACATCAAAGATTGAACCAAAAAAGTTGAATTGTTGCTCTAGATGCAGAGTTTCAGTGAGTTTAACTCTTGAGGTTCTGATAGTATTTATTTCACAGTAATATATCTGGTTCTATATCATTGTCATATTTCATACAATGTGGCAAGTGAATTCATTTCTCTGCATCATTTGATTCATGGAAAGATCCATAAAGTGGAAGAAGTTGATTCATTGGCTTGCTGGGTACATGTTAAGAATCCAAATGGAGAAAAGAGTCAACCACACAATAAAAGGAATTGAACGTATAGGGGACAGACAATAGTTCACTTATAGCCTGGCTTACTAACATATCTCTTTCTTAGAACAGAGTAAACTTTGGGATTTCTATCTTCTTCCATTAACTGTTCTTCTAAAATAAATAAATCCAAATACAGGAAAAATCTTTTTTGTTGTTATTTTGGCATAAACTTGTTACCACTGTGAATTAAAAGAGAGAGAATGTTTTAAAGCATTTGCAGCGAAGCAAATCTTTTCTTACAAATGCCTCCATAGATTATATATAAGCTTGAGTGGAATTCTGTTGCTTCAGAAATGTCTTAGCTGGCATATTCAGATGGAAGTACTTTTACATGTTTTCAATTTATTGCCGTAAAATTATGTTTCTGGAAGATACCAAAAAAAAGCCCATGTTCCAAAAAGAGAAACATTTTTGTAAATTTCTGAATTATTTGAACTATGATTTCTCCTTAAACGATAGTGCTTGCATTTCAACTGATTGATCCTGGTCCGACTCTTGAGGTATTTGGATTTAAACGTATTTACAGCATATCTAGATGGCTGTTTGAAAGGGATCAACTATACATATCCTGTGCCTCCTTGCTAGGTTCATTGTCCTAATATTATCTTCCTCAGTTTTGTAGATTTTTAAAAGTACTTCAGATAACCAGCAAATTTGTATGACTAGACAAAAATGGCATAAAGAAATTATTGTACCACCATGGGATAGTTTTATTGCTGCTGCTACTCCACCGCTTTTGCCAGCTTCTGTCGTGAAAGTGTCTAATGGCATAAGTTGATGAGATGCTAGAAGATCCCTGACAGATCTTACCAGCATTTTTTAAAACTTAAGAAAGAGCACCTACATGGGGATACAGTGTGGATGGGGACCATCCGAGAGGAAGAAGAAATTTAACTCTTCTACTTTTGCACAATTCAGCTAATTTAAACTGAAAGCCCTTCACATTCACACACATGGTTAGTTACTGGACTTGGAAAGAAAAAAGATTGGCAAAGTGTGCTCATGAATATCATTTTTTTACTAAATCACTTTAATCCAAAATGCACTAGATGAAAAGGGGTGTGTACAGGATTCTTTGGATGGCTTCTTCCTATGTACCCTTACAAGGGGAATAGGATTCGGGTCTAGTAGCAACTTAAAGACCAACTAGATTCCTTCAGGTATCTGAAGAAGAGAGCTTTGACTCTCGAAAGCTCATACCCTGGAAATATGGTTGGTCTTTAAGGAGCTACTGGACCTGAATCTTACATTTTTACTTGCTACTCATCTAAATCTATTTACAAGGAGTGTAAGCTTTGTTGGAGACACATGGGGTTTACTTTTGAATAAATATATGTTGGATTAAGATGTTAGTCCCATTAACTGAGAATAAGGTAAATGATGTGCAAGTATTTCATGAATCTCACTGAGACCATCTCATTGAGACCATCCTGTCTCTCAAGATATTTCAATGAAAATTCTTGACTGCTTTTGCACCATGGGCTACGGTTTCTTCATGTTCTTAACATGCCTTGGAGAATATTGGCCCCAACATGTATTAATTCAGTTATCCTTCAACAGTTTTCTGCTTTGAAGAAATGCTTTTTGTACCACAGAAAGGCTTTCTGTGCATTTGTGCTCTTTTCTATGCATCCTTTCTGTTGCTGTTGCAGTATCACTTTAATTTTCAGAGACATATATCTTTTTATATTAGCTATCCTTCTTATAATACCATTTACAAATTTAATCAGTGCATTTTAATATTCCATATACTTTAAGTGCAATATACAATAAATAGCCAGGCTTCATCTTAAACATGCTTTAGCTTTAAATTGTTAAAGCTGCAGTGCCCTTTCAATCTACTTACATAATGTCATAAAATATACATTTCAAGGTAAATGAAGTCAGCTACTTCAATTTAGTCTCTCAAACTGGTAGTAAATGAGAGGTTAACACTATGGTGCCAAACCCATTATTGAGTAAATTTAGCACCTTGGACAGCTCTGTAAAATCTTTATTGCTTTCCTGACCTGCTCGTCATGTTCTGTCTATGTGTTCAGTGGCTCTCAGCTCTGATTGAAAGGCAATATATTAGATCCCGAACACAAACACGCTCGGGGGCTGGTTCACTGGGAGCGTAATGACATGGAGGTGAGAACAATTTTCTGGTCACTGCAATTCAAGCACCTTGCAAGGTCTATTGCAGTAACTTATAGAAGACTTTTAAGTGCCGTTTTTATTTGTGGCTATAGGAACTGAATGGGGATCTGAAAATGTTTTAAATTATATTAATACATACATACATACATACATACATACATATATATATATATATAGATAGATATAGATATAGATATAGATATATATAGATATATATAGATATATATATATAGATAGATGTCATGATAATCTTTAAAGTAAAAGCTTAGCATTATCAAACAAAGGAGATGTTGTATAACATCTGCCTTATTTAACCTTAAAGTGTCATACAACCAAAACAAAAATAGCAGTTATGTGGAAGCATTGTTTAAGAAAGCATGCATTATATAGGTCACTGCACTGTTATAAAATAAAGAAATCCCAAGCATTGATTATTTGCAAATTTTAATAAATGTTGTGGATAATTAGGGTTCTTAATCTTTTAAAAATCTTACTACGTTTTCTGATTAAGTAGCTTTTTATTTCTTAATATTAGGCATTTTCTGTGTAATTACACAAACTATTTTATCCTGCAAAGTTCCTATTGAATGAAACTGCTCCAGAATCTTTGGGTTGTGAATTTCAGACTGTAAATCACAGCCTTTAGACTTGAAAAAAATGGAGAAGGGATAGTTCTATTTTTAAAGAAAAAGTAATTATTATGTTACTGAAATTATTTCAGTTCTGACATCCAAATATTCCTAACTTTGATTGCCTCAATGCATTTTATTAATTGACAAAGTCATATTATCTGGACAAGATGTTTTAGTTTACTGTGAACTGGAAAAGTAAAATCTGACAAGCAGCTATTCTATCCTATGCTAGAATTTTAATTTTTTACAAGGCAGACAGAGCCACTGACATTCTAAGTGCCTTGGCTAAAGTAGCATTGCCTGATTCTGTATGGGTTTCATGTGCATTCAGTTCATACACTTTTTAATTATTTAATGCTTTGGTCAAGCTGTACAGAAAGGCCAAGGCTGTAGCTAGTGATCTCTTCAGAAACAGTTTCAAATGTATTGATTCAGATTCCACCAATTATATAATACACCTGGCTATATGCATGAAAAATAATTGAAATGTACATTCTGAAGGGAAGTCTGTGTAGCATTTTAAGAAAGGATAAATATTTACTGGGAGTCCAAATAGGGGTACACTCCCTGTCTCGTTTTTAAATATGGGACATAAAGTATGTCATAAGTAGCTACTGGAGTATGACAACTATTTTATCATATATTGTAGAGAAATTTAAATTGAAAAAAAATGCTAATATGCATCTAAAAGCTTGTCATCTAAAGAGTTGTTCGAGGATTTTGAAGAGGTTATGGTGACAGCAAAATGGATGCAATTATATCTCTATTTTTTGATCAGAGACTATAGTATATGAAAATTGAGTATTACTGCTACTTTTGGTTAGAAAATCTATCTAGTGCAAGAAACATTTCTCATTAAACTTTTCAACTTCATTTGGCAGTCAACTGGAAAATGTATCTTTTTCTATAAGGCACCTGCAGAAATATATATATGTATGAAACTTTGTGGTTCTTAATCAAATAAAATACATTGCTTGAGGAAATTATTATTGAGCCAGTGGAAATTAGCAGTATATAAGATGAAGGGTTTTTCTTATGGTCTATAACTTATCAGCATATTTTATAATACCCACTCTACCTTGTTCTTCAGCTTTTTACATATTTACAGTGTTTCACAGGTGAAAGTTCAAAATAGATAGGGATATATCTTAGAAGAACAGGGCAAGTGAGGTGTTCCTAATACAAAAGAATTGAAGAACACATAAGGAATAAACAAATGATTAGGTAGAGAAAGGTAGGATTATGCCCAAAATTCAGGCACAATTTTCTGTTTGTTCTAAACACACATTTGTTCTAAACGCACATATTTGTTCTCAACACACATTCTTTTGTGTTTGTCTTCAAAACATGCCCCCCTTCTACTATGACACAACTTATGCAGGTTGTGTCACTTACTTGTAACAAAGGAAAATGAGCCAAAGATGTAGGATATTACATTGTTATCAGATCAACTGCATTGAAGAGATAACTTAAAAATGTAGTTGCTCTGATAAGGTCACTCTTCTTTAATATAAATTAAGAACCAAATGAACACATTGGAGAAATTCATAACATGGACTGAAAGACCTTGATTGCAGTAATCCAGTAAATGACCACAGGTTTTATTCTGCAATAAACTTGTGAGCTGGTAGATGGTAGACAATTGAATGACAGATTTTATTTTGCAGCACAAACAAGTCTCACCTTTTGACTTTATTAAGCTTGTGTTTGAATTGGATGGACGGTCATTTAACACTATTCGGAGTTCACTAAGTACTGTTGCTATTTAAGACTGTATTCTTGTGTACAGGAAATAAATTTGAAAACACAGTATACAAATGCAACAAGATTTTTTTCAACATACAGTTTATTGAACTGATTAGGAACATCTCTCTTTTTTCTCTCTCTTCTGACAGGAAGTAATACTCAAGCGGGCAGCTGACCTGGTGGAAGCACTCTATGGTATGCCGCATAACAACCAGGTACTTCCTTTCTTTATTACACAGTTCTAAGGAGTGGGTATGCTAACATTTAAGATGTAGGGGTAGCCTGTAGCAACGCCAATAAAATTTAGAAGTTTAGAAGGGCAAATAAATGAGAGTGCCACAATATGTATATATAAAAGCATCCACTAAAGATACTACGGTATTATGTTTTAAAAACATATAATTAAAAAGGAGATTGAAACTGGGAATAGTGATCTATGCTGTAGTCATTTGTATTTTGTAGATGCATTTACATACTTGCAATATGATTTAAATATTTATCCTTCACAAATGTTAGAAACAGTTTGTTTTCTATTTTAAAGTTGAACTGAACTGATTTTAAAGTTGTGCTAGCTCCTACAAAATGCTTCTTAAGAGATTCAGTATTAGTAGGCTGTGTCAGTCTATGGAGTTCAAGTTACTCTGATTTCATCTCTCACCCCTTGCAGCAAGGAATCCAAGCAAGCCTTTGGATACCTATGGACACTTGTACTTTGAATATATTCTCTCAATAAATAACCTTTGACTCAAGAGTCCTTGGATTCCTTGCTGCAAGGGGTGGGAGAGGAAATCAGAGTAACTTAAACTCCATAGACTGACAGGCTGTCATGGAAGTGGCCTTCCCTACCTCATATAATCTAGCATATAAAAGTTTATACTTAAGAAAGTGGGAACTTGTCCTGTCTACTATAGGAAGCCTGAAGCACTCTGTTCTCCATCACAGACAAGGCCTTGGCCTAGAATTCCTTTCCACACCAGGCTAGGTGAGGAAACAAGTCCTGGCAGCCATTTTATCTGTTAAAATGAGGGCAAAAAGGGATGGCTAAACTCAGTGCTTCAAATGTTTGATTTGGGAATTCATCCTTATATGCTGCTATTTATGTAGACCAGAATGAACATATTTATATAGTGCTTAGACCTGGTTTATGACATTGGTCCATTGTGCTCAGTACTGTGATCTCTTATTGTCAGTGGCTCTTCAAAGTATCAGGCAGTCTTTTCCAATACCTATGACCTGAGATTAATTGGAAATTCCTGAGATGGAACCTGGAATAGTCAAAGCACATTCCTAGGCTTTTTTCTGATGGCATTTGCTTTCTTCCTTATAGTTGGTTAGTCTAAGAAAATTCCATGTGTTTGGCTTTCTGTGCATCAGTGTTGGTCCTTCAAAAACTGGGAGTACAACTGAAAAGCTTATTCTTTCCCCACATATGTAATAATAAATAATCATGATGTCTGATTGTTGTATTATAGTTGTTAATTTATGTACCGCATGAATTACAATATGCATATTCAATCTTACAGCAATCTCCTGTGTGGTTCCACACTTGATCTTTAACTTACTCTGGACTCAAATCTATCTAGTCTTGTTCCATTGTTATAAGGGTGATACATTGAATGAAGTTGGTGCAGTCTAATTAAATGGTCACTGAATTTCTTTTTGTTTCCTTAATCACCCTGATCTCTTTACTCTTCCCCCAGGAAATAATCCTAAAAAGAGCAGCTGATATAGCAGAAGCACTCTACAGTGTTCCTCGCAATCATAACCAGCTCCCAGCACTCGCCAACACATCAGTCCACGCAGGAATGATGGGTGTGAATTCCTTTAGTGGGCAGCTAGCAGTCAATGTTTCAGAAGCCTCACAGGCCACCAATCAGGGTAAGAAGAAATATTTTTCAGGCAAAAATCAGAGAATTTTAAAGGTTTTTTTTCTGCTTGCTTGCTTGGTTTTAGTCACAATTTAACTAAAGAATTCAAGGTTGAATAGACTGTACACACAAGAGGTCAGTATACATATTTCTAGCATACTTATTGCATGCTGGATCCCCTGCTTTCACCCTCCGCCCCAGCCTCCACTTACCTGGATGGTGGGGGAGAAAGGCATGGGAGTGGGCCTCCCAGGTGTGCTCTCGGGGCAGTGCGACAGTGTCACTGACATCATTGCACTGCCACAGAGCACTCCGGTGCTTTGCCACAGGCTGATACAGGCTCCAGATGGGCTGAATTGGGCCCATTTGAGGCCCAAATCGGCCTACTGTGAAGCAGGCACGCCCCCTGTACCTCTGTGGTGACGTTACTGGAAGTAAAGAATAAAGAAGGCAAGAAGGAGGTAAGATTCCCCGCCCCTCTCCCACAGGGAGGGTACCTGGAACCCTAGTCAGGAAGCAGAGAGCAACTTACTTGGTAAATTACCTTACACAGATGGCAAATGACACATTTGTGTTTTAACAAATGCCCAAAAGCCACACAATAGGGAATGGCTACTTTAAAAAAAGAGAAACCAAACAGGCTTGGAACTCAGCCACGTGAGGAGGAAGCGCTCCTGCTTCCCCTCAAGCTGTTTTCCAGCATGAACACAGTAGGGGGGGAGGAATTATTTCCCCATTTTTGCTGCTACATGTGCACAAATACTCCACATGAATCAGCACAAATGGGGAAATAACTCCCTCTGATCTGTTTTTGCATGGGGAAACCCCTTGGGAGGGAGGAGGCAGGAGCCCTTTGCGGGGAAGCAGAAGCCCTTCCTCCCCCTGCAGTGGCATTCTGAGCCCATTTGGGCTCTTCTTTTTCTATACCAAAATATTTTTGACATTTTACCTGCTTAATCACAATTTCACAAATAGAGAGCTGTATAACACGGGTCTCTGTTACTCTACCCCTGGAGTACCTATGATCAGGAAAAGAATCAAGGACCTTGAAATTTCCAGCACCTGCTAAAGACATACATATTTTGTTGATTATTTTAATTGATATTTTAATTATGTGTGTGTGTGTCTGTCTGTGAACCTCCTGGAGCACCAGTAGTGGTGATGAGAGCAAGATAAAAAATATTTAAACAGACATTGTCTTGTGATGTCACAAATAGACATGGGCAGGAACTGCATTACGAACCAAAAAAACCCATGAACCTCCTGATTGTCTGTTCACAAACCGGCGGTTCGTGAGGGTCCATGGAAGGGTCCATGGAGGTTCGTTGGAAGCCCGGTTCATTACGTTCGCCTGCGGTTCATGAAGCCAGACAGTCAGGCACCATCAATCAATTCCCTTGGAAACGGAGCTGGGGGAATGCCTGAACTCTGTATGCACTCCTTCCGTCACCCTGGAAACCCAAATTGAAGCCCAGCTTACCTTGATCGGCAGGTCTTCCTTCCGACCATGGAGCTGCAAATTAGTTACAATTGGTTACGTGGGAGAAGACACCTGGGGGGAGGGAGGGGGAAGGAGGGTGTTCTGTAGCCATGGAGACTCCAATCTCATCCCTGCAAACCCTGATAGGCAGTTCCGACGGCCAACCCCTTGTACACTGGGCCAACGTCAACTGGTGGCTCTAATTGTATTGAATGGGAGTTTCCTGGGGGCCTTGGATTGGAGAGGGTGTAACTCCAAGATCCCTATTGCAATCTTGACTAAACTTGGGTGCTGGCTGGAGGAGAGCCTGCTAAACACTCCCTGGGAATATGGGCTCCCTAAGTCCAACGGGGGCCATTCTGACGCGCATGAACATCGAACCAGTTCATCAGCGGGAAATGTTCGTTGCGTTGCGGTTCACTGGTTCGGGTTCGTCGTCAGCATTAAACCACGAACTGCTGGTTTGTTAATTTTTTTTTATTCGTTCCCTTGTCTAGTCACAAACTCCAGTATTCAGACCACTACCAGACTAACCTAAATTTTCTACAGTTGATAGTCCTGTCCATAGATAACTGGAGGTGCCAGATTACCTTTATTTTAATAGCCTGTATTTCTATTAGATTACTATCTCTCCATTAATAACAAATGTATGGCTTAGATAACATCTCCCACAGCACCTTTGTACAGTAAACCTACAAACACAGCAGTGACCCTTGTTTTTATAGATATTTTTGATCTGATAACTCCAGGTGTGTTTCTGTTAACATTTATTACTCTTTTTTATAGCTAGGCACTCTGAAAATTAGAACAAAATGAAGTGCCTCTAATCATTTGGTGTAATTTCTGAGCTAGTCTCTAGTTTTAACAGGCAATACTCTTATTTTTCAGTACCCTAATACTATACAGTGGTCACAAATTGCTAATGGTTAACAAGATTTTTCTATGATAGATTCCACCAGGCAAGTAGGTTGTCTTATCAAAATGTTTTATAACTATTTGCAACATTTCCAATATATGATCCAAATGCTCATAATTATTTAAAGGCTCTTGACATTTCATAAACTATTTGTAAATGGAATTTTGTAGAATAAGTGACCTCCAGTCCCTTAATCTTCCCCAGAAACACACATTTACTGAAGCCTCGCATCAGGGTTTAGGATGTTTTGAAATTGGGTGGAGCTCTCTCATGAAAAACAGCTGTTCTGCCTGTTTCACTTTCTATCAAAGGTTTTACTCGCAACTCAAGCAGTGTATCGCCTCATGGTTACGTGCCAAGCACTACCCCACAGCAGACAAACTACAACTCCGTCACAACAAGCATGAATGGCTATGGAAATGCTGGAATGTCAAATTTAGGTGGATCTCCAACTTTCTTGAATGGATCTGCTGCCAATTCTCCCTATGCCAGTAGGTACTCTGCACTTTAGCTTCAACGGTCATGTGAATTGTTATCTGAACGGGCTGAGCTTTCATAATGACTCTAAGGTACAGACTTCTTTAAAAGCATTAACCTTACCGTCAGTGTATTTTTATTATTAGTTTCTAATGGAACTAATAATGTTACTGTTTTTAGATGTTACTGTTTATATATTTTTGTGTGTCTGATTAGAAAAAGTCAGAGTTGCTTACATGGGTTTGCTTCATAGGTCTTCCAAGGGTCTTCCATCTAGGAATTGTTTAGCTTCCACAGTACTACAGCATCACATGTTCCATACATATCATTTGGAATTGGGGGACAAGTACTTTAAAAATGCTATAAAGTTCCCCTTGCTAAGTTGGTTGTTGTTGTTAACTTTGATGATATCTGAAACCTGATTATGGAATTTGATGGGACTATTTGCCACCCCAGCTACAGAATATTGGGTTGTCAACACACTGTTTCATAAATAACTTTCCCACATTTTGTGCAAGTTGCAGAAGAGCTCATGTAAGATATAGGGAGGAGAAAACTCTGCCAATTCCCATTTCCATCATCACATGCCATGGCATTCCCAGAGGTTTCCTGATCTTTGGGAGTGGCTTTTGGAAGGGCATAGAAGCAATGGGAAAGGGGATGCACCAAAAACTCTTCCACATGCTCACTCTATTTCCAACTTCTAGTTTTATCTGTAGCTTTATTGAGCACTTAGGTGTAAACAGACACGATTAATGAGTCATGATGATGAAAGGTCTTTTGGTGCCCTAGTATTGCCTTCACAACATGTGAGACATTGCAACAGAACTCTTTTTGAATCTCAATAGCAATGTTAGAAATTCTGGATCACAGCAGATGAGGCCACAGTTTGATTCCTTCCTACATATCACTGTTCCTGGAAACCGAGGCAGTGCTGCTATGGTCTCCACCAAAGAGACCTAAGACTTCTTAGATTGCCTTTACAATAGAAAGAGGAACCATGTTTGAGCAGTTCTCACACCAGGCAAATAATGTCAAAGGAGCTGTCTGCCGGTAATGAAACACCAACTTCTTGGTGCCTCATCTAAGCAGGCTTTGTTCCTCCAATGTGTAGGTGTCTGATGATCTCTAGACTGGGGCCTATGATGGTAATTCAGCTTCAGCTTCACTTATAGGTAAACATTGACTCAGTACTAAAATGTAAAAAGGCTAACCATTAGGCTTGTCTTTAATTGTAAGAGAACACAGATTTCAGAACAAAGAAGATGCCACATTTATGTTTTAAAACAGGACCATTACCTTAATGCTCCTCAATCATATAAAAAGACCCCATGATTGTAACAACAACAACAACAACATTAGATTTATATACCGCCCTTCAGGACAACTTAATGCCCACTCAGAGCGGTTTACAAAGTATGTCATTATTATCCCCACAACAAAACACCCTGTGAGGTGGGTGGGGCTGAGAGAGCTCCAGAGAACTGTGACTAGCCCAAGGTCACCCAGCTGGCTTCAAGTGGAGGAGTGAGGAATCAAACCCGGCTCTCCAGATTAGAGTCCTGCACTCTTAATCACTACACCAAACTGATTGTAATGTTGCAGATAAGAAGTTATTCACCAGGATTTACATTTACATTTTATTAGCAGCATATTAATAATGGATGATCTTTAAACTTTCTAATATACTGAGGTAATTTTATAAGTTTATCTTCTTTAGAAATGATAATTTACTGTGATTTGGTTGAGCAAAGCCCTTATTCTTTTTGTTAACATACTTTAAAAAATACGTAGTTTCATAATCATGGACAGAGTTATTTTTAAATTGTTTTTTGTCATGTCTGTTGTTATTATTATTAAGAATAATAATAATTCACCTTGGAAGGTGTTTCTTGTTGTCTCATTAATGGGAAATATATCCAGTCAGAAAATGTTTCAATCATGACCTGAGAATTAGAAAGGTGGCATTCTTAATTAAATCAATAAACTAATTGCTGTATAGTAGCAATTCAATTTAGGTGCTTTGATTGCTCTGCCTTAACAAGTGCTTGCTGATACTGAGTGACTATAGACGAAGATTGTATCTGTCAGCCTGTGAAACTTTGAAAGTTTAATTTCCATTAATTGATTTCCTCCATGTTCATAAATATGATATCACTTTCTCACACAAGGATTCCAAGGAGGTGATTTTTATCTACAGAAATGCTGATAAAATAATAATCTAAAGCCCAGCTGATTTGAATTTTGATTCCCCTTCCATTTAATTATCTATAAACATCTCCTGAACATAAACAGCACAACATGGGGAAAATGAGGTTTGGCCAGTTGACTCTTCTTTTTTTATACTGAAGCCAATAATTCTGCAATAACCTGAGGGATTTGACACTATTTTAAGTAAAGTATGCTCTACCTAGATGAACACATCAGCTAAAGACATGAATTCTCTTTGTACAAGACAACAGTCTTTCAAAATTAAATAAGTTATCTTCCAGAGTTTATAAAACTTCTTAAAAATTAGAATTATTTGTCGTTTTAAACCACATTAGTAAAAGCGGAAGCAGGCAGTATCAGGGTCATGTGGATTGCTGTCTGTCACCATTGTCCTGGTGCCTGGCAGTAAGAGCAGAATCAAAGGCTAAACACATATTGATTTTATTGCTGGATTCTTCTTTCCTCCTTTCTTCCTTTCTGTCATGCTTAAGGACTGATATGTTGCTGTTACATTGTAAATTTTTTCCCTTCAGAAAGCTCATGAACTTGAAATTTCATGAACTTTTGAAGACAAAGTTGAAAGAATGAAGACAACTACACATTTTTCTGTTTGTCATGGCCAGTAAAAATGGGCCGGGGGGGGGGGGGGACGAGCCTTCCAACCTGACTATACATGCCTATTCAGCAGAAAGTCCCACTTGGTTAAATAGACTTTACTCTCAAATGAGTGTCCGTAGGATTACAACATTAGTCAAGCCATTTAGTGGATAATGTAATATTACTATACAGAAACAAAAAGTTATGGTTCATAATTTTAAAACCAGTTTTTTAATTTTCAAAAACAAAGAATTTCATGAAATGCTCTGTATACCTTCCCTCACCTCCCCATCCCAGCATACGCATATACCTATGTAGAATTCAGTTGTAGAAGAAGCAGAGAAAATAATATAAAATTGGTTGGGTAAAAAAATAAAATTTAGTTGCCAAAATGAGGCGTACATTTCAGATATGGTTTCAAACCCAGTTTGAATGCATGGGGTTGGATCTTCAAGAATGACGAATGAACAAGTGCATGGAAGAGATTTTTGCTACCTTCCTGTTCCCACAGAAGCCTCTTATATGTCCCCAAAGCTGCACTAAGGGTCAAGGGAACCCTTAGGAATGTCATAGGATATGACACTGAGGGCACAGAACAGAAAATTTGCAGAAGTCATCCTCCCAAGTCTTGCACAAGTCACAAAACAGCTCAAGGAAGAGACAGACAAGTGAAGACAGATTTCTGCCAGTTCCCAGTTCTAGCTGCAGCTCCAGACCCATATGCCACAACATTCCCAAAGATCTCCTGACCTTCACAAATGGCTTTTCAAGGGCATAAGGGCAGTTCTTTAGGAGCTAGCCCAACATTTCTTAGGACTGACAGTGAAATACAATTCTTTGCAATGTTGCAGAAAATACAAGAATATTAATTTTTGGAAAATCAAAAAGAGTCCAGTAGCACCTTTAAGACTAACCAAATTTATTGTAGCATAAGCTTTCGAGAATCACAGTTCTGACAAAGAGAACTATGATTCTCGAAAGCTTATGCTACAATAAAGTTGGTTAGTCTTAAAGGTGCTACTGGACTCTTTTTGATTTTGCTACTACAGACTAACACGGCTAACTCCTCTGCATTAATTTTTGGATTTTTCACATCTTGAAATTTGCAACATTGAAAGGAATCCTTGCAGGTACATTTTAGATTGTTCTGTGTAGCTGCTTAGGGAAACAAGAGTCTTATGGCAGAACTGTATGATGTGAAATGCACATTTTCACTTTTAACTAGAGTTTCCTTTTCCTTAGAAAAGTGATTTACACACAAAAGCTTCGTGTCTAATACTTTTAAGAAGCACTTACTGGTCAAGTAAGAACTGTGACATGATTGACAAGCCATGATGATGATGATGATGAAGGGCCAGTCAGGGCTGTGATCCAGCCTTTTCACCCTAGGAGCCACTGTTAGAAGTTCTAGGTCACATCAGAGTGGCCTAGAAATGTAATTCCTTCCCACACCTTTATCACTGCTCCCATAAATTGCAGCAATATTGGTATGTGAAGGACTCCATTATGGACTTCATGCGCATGACCCATAGTTTCCAGCATTACCTTTTCAGTGGAGGGAACAACCACATTTGAGCAGCTCTCACACTGTAAAGGTAATATTAGGAGTGTTCTGCCAAAAATGAAACACCAACCTCTGAGTGCATCTGCTAACAAAAAGTTGCTACTCCCAGAACTGAGTACCATTGAGCATTTCCATTTGAAATCTTGTTAAGAAGGTCTCTTTCTTTTTTTTTTCTCTAGTCGTGCCATCTAGCCCAACAATGGCCTCCTCCACTAGCCTCCCTTCTAACTGTAGCAGCTCCTCTGGAATCTTCTCCTTCTCACCAGCCAACATGGTCTCAGCGGTAAAGCAGAAGAGTGCTTTTGCCCCTGTTGTTAGACCGCAGACATCCCCTCCCCCAACCTGTACCAGCACCAATGGGAATAGCCTGCAAGGTAGGCCAATTGAAGCATGTTGTTATTTTATATCACCTTGTATTTTTGTGTACTGCAATGAGAGGGATAGACCTTGATGGTCTATGGTGTGATGGCTAATACTGCCCTAATTTTGCTGATGCTTTCATCCCCTTGCTTAGAAAACATGCCTGTCCTTATTGCCTGTCCTTGTTGAATTGAGATTTTTTTTGGTCTTTAAAGCACAGTCTGAGTGTTTGCTTTAAAACAAGTGATATTGCTGCTTACTAATACTAGCCTTTCTCTTTCTTTCCTTTCTTATTCCTTGTTGTTGTTTTTTATCAGACCAGTCTTTTGTGGACTCTAGCAAGTACTCCACTGCAGGGTCTCTCCAGGGTCTGGCCTTCTCCTGAAGTACGTCAGTCAATATTCCCTTGCTTTTTTGCTTTTCCTTTGTCATGTCCACATGTGCAAACTCTTTTCTAATAGCAGCAATGTTTGTGGGGCAGGGGCCATCAAAGAAAACAGGCCATATCAAAGTTTGGTTAGCATGTGATAGCAAATTCCACATGACATATTGTGCTCCTATGTAAGATCTCTTTTCTTCTTCTCTAACATCAGTTCCTCATGATTAATGTACTGCATGAATGCTAATTTATCTTGCAAACATGCAGTGTCTCCTTGAAAATATCTTTATCGGAAATTGGATATTATTTGTACATCTG
Source organism: Eublepharis macularius (assembly GCF_028583425.1). NCBI lineage: Eukaryota > Metazoa > Chordata > Lepidosauria > Squamata > Eublepharidae > Eublepharis > Eublepharis macularius. The sequence continues at coordinate 89,851,836 of NC_072793.1, read as the reverse complement.
TTAGGGAATGGAGGATATGTTCAACTCTTTTCTTAGGTATTGCCCTCCTGATGCAACTGCTGAAGTATTTTTATCATTTGACAGTACCAAAGCTTAGAAGAAACTTTGCTCTGGCAAGAATAAGAGCTCTTCCCTCAGCGGTTTTGGAGGGTAAAAATAAGAAAGTACCATACGCTATAAGAATATGCAGATGCCCATATGACAAAGTTGAAACATTTGATTATATGATTATAGAGTGTCCCATATTTAATTATTTGAGGGCTAGTTTAATTATCCCTCTACTAAAAAATATGGAATTACCTAATATCAGAGCTCAGGTGACGTGCTTATTATCGGATATAAATGATTCCTTTACTCTTTCTGTGGCAAAATATATAGGGGCAATAATTAAATATCAGTGAAATAACATTCCCATTTTAACTTCTGCTTAAGGTGATAGCTGTATGAGCAGTACCAGATAGATATAGATAGATATTTTTAAATTTGCACTAGAGGTATGTGATTTGGGTTTTCAATTTGGGATAAATACCAACTCGGACCCAATTTGTAAAGATTTGGGATTTCCGAATTGGGCCTGATTCAGAAATACCGAATCAAAGCTTCCCGAAGCAATTTGGGTCACTTCAAGGCACTTTCAAACCCTTTAAACTTCAGCTGGCAGGTGGGAGGATCCCCCTGCCTGCCAGCTGAAGTGCGGGAAGGGCCCTTGCCACTTGCAAGCAGCAGGGGAAAGGCCCTTTAAACTTTAGCTGGCAGGCGCAGGGGGATCCCCCCGTGCTTGCCAGCTGAAGTGCAGGAAGGGCCCTTTCCTGCCACTTGTAAGCAGCAGGGAAAGGGGCCTTTAAACTTTAGCTGGCAGGCGTGGGGGATCTCCCCCATGCCTGCCAGCTGAAGAACAGGAAGCCCCACCACCACTGTGAGGTGGTGAAATAAGGTGGTGAAATAAGGTGTGAGGTGATGAAATAAGGTGGTGAAATTTCACCCTTCCATCAGGTGAAATAAGCGGTGGGACGGGAACTTTTGGTGTGCTATGAATCTTTACGGAGTATACCAAAGCAGGACAATAAGCGGTTTCCAAAGTGGCTTGCCGCTTCGGAAATTGCTTATTTCTGATTCTTTTTCCCACTTCGGAAATTCCAAAGTGAAAAAATCGAATCTTTCTGTCCCTGCACACCCTTAATTTGCATGTCTCCTGGAACCTAAACGACAGTCAATGGAAATGGATCCTGTGTGTCCTTACAGTCAGTAAGAGATTATAATACAGAACTGGAAAGATGAAAGTCCAGTTTCCTGTAATTCATTGGATTGAGGTTCTTATAAATTTACCAGCATTTGAACATATCACATGTAGAAGATAATTGTGCATTTTTAGATATTTATTTATTTTTAAATATTTGGAAACCTTTTATAGAAGTCAGAGTTGCCACCATTGGTTATTTTGTTTTTGGTGTCTTTCTTTTTTGCTTTGCAGAAAAATTATGAAAGATTTTTTAAAAGTAAAAAAAATGTTAAATTTTTAAAAAGATATTTAGGAAATGGGAAAAGTCAGTTGTAGTGAATTTAGGTATTCATCTGAGATATTAACTGGCATGGTCAAACCACAAGAAGGTTATTTTGCTTTATCTGCTCCTCTCTATACATGTATGCATGTGAGAGAGAAATTGTTTTGCTGAATTCTCTGACATGTCATGAGTATATATAAGATTGCAGGTTACCACTTAATGATTAGCCTATGTTATGTTTTCAGATGATGCATTCATACTGAATCTTTTTTTTTTTCTTTTTACATGATCTGCCACAGAAGATCATTCAGTAAGATGGCTAGGCCTTATCTGCATTCTGTGGCTTGTTTGTTACTGTTTAGTATTCCATTTCCTAGTTTCTTTGTACTTCAGAAGTTCATACTTTTCCATAACTGGTCTGGATAGAAGTCTCGCATGATGGCCTTGATACTCCCTCATTCCCCCATGTTATCGAACCTTTTCCCTTTCTCTTTTTAAAACAGTGAATTGTGTAGACAGGTTTTTTTTAGTAAAAGGGAAACCTAACTAGTTCATAACATTAATAACTTAACTCAAGAATATCCTTCTACTGAGTGTGTTTGTTTGAGGGCTTCTTCTTTATTTGTTTGCACATTGAAGCAAATTCTTTATTCAATTCATGAATATAATAGTTTACAAGCAAAAAAATTAAAACAAAACATAATATACGGTCCTGCGTGGGCTCCTACAAAGGAGCTTTCCTTAGCCTAGTGGAGTTTTATTTATTTTTTCCTAGTGGAGTTTTATTTATTTTGTGAAGTTCTCTTTTATTTTAAAACAGGTACTAGATAATGGGAAGGTTTTCAGCACTCTTGGGCTTGTAGAAGAAGTATTATGGTCTTTTGGAGATCCTGATCCTTGTCCCCAGTTCTGAGAAGTAAAGGAAATATTTTAAAAATAGTTTTAAAATAGTGAAAGACAAAAGTAGTATGGAATTAAATGCAGCCCAAGGGCAACATGTTCTTAAGATGGGTGAACACCACACACAGCCTATTTTTTACATCCAAACAGCTAGCTACTACACCACAAAAATGGGCTTCTGGTGGCTTTTACTAGCAATTATCATCTAAAACAATCATTTGAGTCCATCCTCATTTTCCCAATTTTATTTTTTTAGGGACACATATATCTACACTGAATTCATCAGCATAGATCTCATTAAAATCCTCTGGTGTCCTCACATTCATGGATACCTATCTTTCACTGACAAATACCATAATAGCCTTTTATAGAATGTGTGTGTATTATAAAATTGTTCCTCTTGTTCAGATCTATTTAATACCTGGACCTCTGATGTATAATATAAAAGCAAAATCCCTCCATTTCACTGTTGGGTTTGGTCTTCTTGGTGGCTGTCCTACTGTCTTTATTCCTCCATCCTCATTACACATTTTAATTGCACTGAAAGGAATATACATTTTCATGCTCACTTAACAAAAGAAGGGTCCTCATAGTCACTAGCTGCCTCAAACTGTGCCAAAGATGGAGAGGGTTACTGACCTGAGGTCTTTTTTAAAAATCCTTTCCAGTCTGTCTGCATATCTCGCAGAATTTGGTGATAAACAGCAATTTGTTTTCCATTGCCTTCATCTATTTCATGTGAGATTAACTTTAGGATCACCTATCCCCTATGTGTTTAATGTACTAAAGACTCTCTTGACCATGCAATGGGTCTCTGAGAAGTCAGGTTGGCTACTGCAAAAGAAAGAAGAAGCTCACAAGCAGAATGAAAAGCCCTTGTTCATAAACAAAAAGACACTGATAATGCCTAAAGATAAATGCTGCCCTCACTCCAAAGCAAGCTAAAGCCAAAGCAAGCTAAATATAAATAGTCAATGGGTTTTAATCTTAAACTGTAATTGATTTATTTTTTTTAACATAAAGGATACAGTCAACCAAGAATGGATTTTATGCAGTAGAATGAATATAGGAGCTGTGCATAGGACTTTGCAACGAAAGACCTCACAGATTTCTCTGGCGTTTTTATGGTACATTACTCACAGTTTCAATTGGAAAGAATTCTGAGGTGTCAAAAATTTCAAAATGGTTAAAGAGGGCCTGATTTTCTTTTCTTAACAGCATGAATCAATAGCAAAAGCATATGCATAGCTGTCGTAGACTGGCAGTCAAACATATTGTTAAACATGGATGTGATGTTAAATACAAGCCACATATTTAGGCAACAAATACACCGAAGCCTGTGGGAAGATATTGCTTAACAGCAACACCAGAAGACCTGGGAAATCCACAATTAGATCTTCCCTGCATTTTTTAAAAGTAAATTGAAGTTGGTTGTTGTGGGTTTTCCGGGCTGTATTGCCGTGGTCTTGGCATTGTAGTTCCTGACGTTTCGCCAGCAGGTGTGGCTGGCATCTTCAGAGGTGTAGCACCAAAAGACAGAGACACTGAGAGATCTCTGTCTTTTGGTGCTACACCTCTGAAGATGCCAGCCACAGCTGCTGGCGAAACGTCAGGAACTACAATGCCAAGACCACGGCAATACAGCCCGGAAAACCCACAACAACCATCGTTCTCCGGCCATGAAAGCCTTCGACAATACATTAAATTGAAGTTCCCTGTATGATTGGGGCCATACAGGGAAGGGAGAGTCAGGCTGAATCCACACGCCCTCAGAACGTCCCGACGTTGCGCTAAATGTTCGCTAAACACCCAGAAGTATAGCATCTTTCTAGTGCGATTTCTGAATCGCGCTAGAAAGACGCTATACTTCCAGGTGTTTAGCAAACATTTAACGCAACGCTGGGATGCTCCGAGGGCATGTGGATTTGCCCTCAGTTTAAACTTCCCCTTCCTAAATAGTACAATATCTAAACCAACACACATGCACCCCTCTACATGCTGTTATTAGACTTGAAAAGAAAAAAACAGTAGGTGCTAAGGACAGACTGGAAGGCTAAAATAGCCCTGGAAAAAGACTCTGCCCCCCTGAGGGAGGAAGGGAGGGAGAGCAGCCCAAAAGCAAAGGTCATCAAATTGCAGCAGCTCCCATTCACCTTGCATAGGGATTGGGGGTGTCACAAATTGAATGACTGTCTGATCCCCAAGTGAAATGAATATTTTCTGTGTCAAAGAAGATAGTTTCAGGAGGGTAGCCATGTTGGCCTGCAGTAGAAGGGCAAGATTTAAGTCCAATAGCACCTTCAAGACCAAAATGTCCAGGTTTGTCTGACAAAGGAAGCTTGACTCTTGAAAGTTTATACTCTGAAAACCTTGTTGGTCTTTAAGGTGCCACTGAACTCAAATCTTGCTCTGTGTTACAGAAGTGACTCTTACAAGCAGCAAATTTGTGTATATTACTATTGCCCCCCCAAGAGCATTAACTTAATGGACAAACTCTTGCACAAATAGGCCAAATGGGACATGCAAACATTACACTCATCTACACTGTTGTATGTGGGTTTGAATGATGTGTACAGCTGAATTTATTGTTCTTGCAATTTACAATAGTGATTCAGATTTGTACTTGTGTTTTTCCATAGGGAATATGAGATCAATTGCAGATAATGATAGCCATGTGATATGCAGTTCAGATATGTGTTTTTATGGATAAGTATACCAATCATGCACTGCCATCATAGAGGTGGCAATATCCATAAACATAAAGAGACAGATGTCACATATTCCTTACAGGGATTCCTGATTAACCACTACATTTTAATCTGAAATGCTCAAACAGCACGCTGACTTCAGCCTCCTTCCCAACTATAGCTAGGAATTCACTCTTCTTCAATGAGAGAAAAACTAACATAAGCAGGTGTTTTTAAGGCACAGATGAACTTCAAGTGATGAATTAAGAGATTTCTCCTGCAGCACTGTGTCATCTGCCATCACCTAGGGCATGCAGTGACTGATCAGAAATGTATCTCTCCCTGTATACGTTACTACTTTAAAAAAACACTCTCTGTAAGTCATACCTGCCTTTTCTTTCTACGACTTCTGGATACTTCGCTTTAGACCGCAATTGGGAGGTGCTTATATAACTTAGAGATCAACCAGATTCATTTTTTTTAAATAAAATTTTATTGGTGAGTAGAAAAACAGAAGAAAATTTTCCAAATTTAACACATATAATCCCATTTTTCCCCTTACTCTGTCCCCCACCCTTTTCCTCCCCCCTCCCTATTGACTTCCAACAGCTTTCCAACCCTTAACCCTTCTTATTACTTAAATCTATTTCATTTATATTTTCCTACCAACTTTGAATCATAATATCTCTTACTCTAAGCACATTCTTATTCTTTTACATAAACTCTATCAAACATACTATCAATATAGTATATCTCATATCAATATAACATAACAATATAGTATAATATATAGCAGGGATCACTTTAAACTTATTCTATTTCTTTTCTTTTATGCATATACTCCATCAAATACACTATCAATATAGTATATATTATAGTAATATATTATATATATATTGTATGCTATGCCACCAATGTAGCACAGCACACAACACCATATAGCATAACCACATAATATGTTATAATGTAAAGTCTGATCCACTAACCCGTTATTTTATGTTATATATCATATATAGTATATCTCATTGAGATATCTATTTACCCCTTCTCATTATCTCATATATTCAATGTAAAATTCCCTTAAATATTATATTAGCTTAGATTATAATTACATTCCCCCTAAATGGTAAGATCCCTTCTCTCTTCTCATTGCAACATTGTTTTTTTAAAAAAATTTCAAACTACCACAGTTCTCCTTTTACATCCCACTTTTTTTCCAAAAATTGTTTCAATTTCCCCCAATCAACAATATATTGTCCTAGGTCAAGATCTTTAAGTTTCCTTGTCATTTTATCCATTTCTGCCATGTACAGCAATTTATAAATCCAGTTTTCTACAAGAGATCAACCAGATTCTTCACTAGAGCCACAGCCATGCTCGATATTCTTACCATGTCGTTCTGCAAAGATGTAAAATACATGTTTGCTTTCTTTTTTTTGCTCTTCAAACACATTAGAACATAACAGAGAGAAACAATCCTTATTCATGGTTTTTAAACAAAACAAAAAAAAGCTTTTGTAAGTTTTGCTCTCATCATAACTAGAGAAAAAATTCTCTGTGATATTTTCTTTTTCAAAATCAATTGCACATTGAAGCAGGAAAAAGCCTAGGTGGTCTTGTTACACACTGCACTTAAAGTACAAAAGTACCATGATAAGGCCCTGGCAGAATGGAAATATGAAACCTTTTAAGCAGGAAGAAATTCAGAATGTCATTCTGCCTTTTGACTTGTAATTTAATTCTGAAGTATTAGGCTTCTTCAGGGGTAATAATAATAATGATCGGTGCTCTTTTAAAAAACCTGTATCTGGGCTATATATTGTGCCATTTCTCTTCCACTGGCACAATTTCTAGCTTTTACCTCCAGTGAAATATTAAACTTTTCTAACATGGAGAATAATCTTTGCTTAGAAAATTGTTGTGGAGTTCTTATAAATGCCAATTACAAAAAATCTGCAAAAATGTTTTAGGGCAGAACTATACTGAGAGTTCCATGATACTGGGAGTTCCTGGTGGGTTTTTTAATACTGTAATAATCAGTATATGTGGGCCAGATTCTGTTTGGGACCACAGAATGAGTGCGATGAAGGTTTTGCTCCACCACCCATTTTTCCAACAAGAAACCATTATTGTCGAAGGCTTTCACGGCCAGAGAACGATGGTTGTTGTGAGAGATCTCTGTCTTTTGGTGCTACACCTCTGAAGATGCCAGCCACAGCTGCTGGCGAAACGTCAGGAACTACAATGCCAAGACCACGGCAATACAGCCCGGAAAACCCACAACAACCAAGAAACCATTATGTTTGTCCTGATGGGGCAGACATAAAGATACAAACCCAGGTCATGTATGCTTGTCCTCGGTGCTGTATCAAGTCAGACAACTGCACGGCGAAAATGCTTTTTAAAAAACCCTTCACTCATGCTGTGGTGCAGATTGAATTTGTGCCCCTGTGCATCTGATTTTTACAGGGAAAAAAATCACTGGGAACTCTATTTATGAAGCTTCCTGCATCTTGATTATTTTTGCACTTACTCACCACCAGTTTCTTGACAGTTGAACAATAAGGAATAAGAAAGGACAGTATTCTCAAATGGGAAAGAGCATGGAAGATCACCGAGGATGGACTCTATCCTACTACCATACTGATCAAAGTTTGAAATGTTCCTCCAGTTTAAGGAACCTTCCTGCAACTTAAGTTGAAGTTTGTGGAAGAGCCAATTAAATTGGAGGAAAGCTATGTTACATGCCAACAATCTTCTCATTTACCTTACCATTTCTTCCTTGACATAAAGTAATATTCTCTTTCTTGTTTGCTCACCAGAATGCATACCTTTGATGACCCAAGCTTGTTTTGACACACTTATTATGACCAGGGCACAAATTTGTCTAGACCCAGTATAGATTTGTAACACAGCTACAACCATTTTGTAATATTATCCCATGAGTCATGAGATTAAAAAAAATTGTATCTGAAATGATGCATATCATATAATGTTAATGGGTTTGTGGTCCAAGTCAGGCCCACCTGAATTGCAGGTATATTCAATCTTCCATCCCATTCTGCACCTGATTACGAGTTCAATTAGTATTTCATCCAGAGAATCACACAGCTCCTTTCTCTGGGGACAGCTTCTCATCCTCATTGTGATAATTGTTCCTACATTCAGTTGACATCAGAGAAATCACAAGTTTCATTATGCAATAGATTCTTTGCTTACACCTTTCTGAAAAAGGAAGTGGTGACGGCAGCAAGGACCTGTGTTCTCAAGGATTGTATGTTATTTGTGGAAAGTCTCTTAAACCATTTTCTTGGATGGCATTTATTTGTAGGGGCATAGGATTCCTGTGTACACAACTGCAAATTTTATAAAGCTGCCTTAATGAAATTAATGTCATCATAGGGAGTGTTTCACTTCTGACACTCAACTATATATAATGCATTGTTATAGATACTCATTTTTGTGTCCCTGAAAATATATCAATAAATTATGTGACACATTTCACTAATATAGCTATAGGGTTGCCAGTTCCAGGTTGTGAAATTCCTGGATATTTTGTGGAGGGGAGGGACCTCAGCAGAATATAATGCAATAGAGTCCACATCCCAAAGTAGCCATTTTCTCCGGGTTAATTGATCTCTACAGCCTGGAGATTAGTTGTAATTCCAAGATATCTCCAACTACTACATGGAGGCTGGCAACCCTAAGCTGACAGGAGAATGATGAACTCTCTCTGAAAACATTTATTTAGGCCTCCTATATGGGTGCTTATGGGTAGGCTGGAGATGGAGTAAGCTAAGTCATTCCCATTACACTGATATCAAGGTGCATTTTGAGGCATAGGCACTATAATTTGGATCCTTGAGTCAAAATGTGACATAGTTCGTAGGTGACTCTACACAATCCTGAGACTTCAGCTTCTAGTTGAACAAATGTGGGACATGATTGGGCATGTTCATTCACTGCTGTCTGTGTTATCGAGCAGAAGTTTGATGATTCTGTGGTTCCAACAAATATGAAAATGTTATCTTGTTCACTGTATTGTGTTTGGGTTGTCATGAACACTGTTGACTCAGTAATCATGTGAAAACATTTGGTGTGATTCAACACTTCATCTGTTGTTGAGAACCAGCCAATGAGAGCTGGTGGAATGCTGGACCAGTGACAGTTGGAGTCCATTTGAAGACAGTTAGAAGGGAGAGAAGGGTTTTGGACACTGTTGAGGTGAAGCAGCAGAGATATAGCTAGTTGTTAACTCCTATTCTGTTACATAGTCATCATTCCCTGTTTAACCACAATATATATATTTCGAAATCATTCACTCCAATGTTCTATCTTGTAAGTAAAAATTATTCATTGTTTTGTTTCAACCCTGGCTGGCCTAAAGTTGTTGGTAGAGAGGAAATAAAACATACACACATAAATCTCAATTATTCTGGTCATGTCAAATGGGCCAAGTATTAATAAATGGTGGCACTGGCAGCATATATAGGGAAAGTAAACACTAAGTTTCCTTTCCCCAGTAGCCTTGGGCAATAGAGGGAACAGGCTGCCTGTCTGGTGGAGCCTCTGGAAAGAGGAGAGGGGCTCTCTGCCTGATAAAAAGAGGTTAGATAAGTGGCATATCGTGACTGCTCTTAACTGCCTGTGAAGCCCCCCAACCTGTAAAGGGAGGTTTGTGATGGGTGGTGTTGTGTAAAGGGGTCACAGTTGTCTTCTATGTTCATTGCATTGTATGTTTGGGTTATCATTGTTGACTCAGTAATCATGTGAAAATATTTGATGTGTTTCAACACTTCATCTGTTGTTTTGTTGTTGATTTTAAAACTATATAGTAGTACTTATTATACAGATATATAGATACAATATTCAAATTATTATTACTGTTGTTGTTAATAATGATAATGATAATAATAGTCCATCTTTCTCACTGAGATCCAAGGCGGATTACAACAGTTTGAGTAAAAGTACACTACAATCAACAGCTATATCTGAGCTATATTTTATGACACAGTCCTGTAATTTGGATTGAAAGCCCTCCTGAATAATTTAGTTTTGAATAGTTTGTGGAAAGCCAGGAGAGCAAGAACTTTCCTGACCACCTCTGGCAGGCTATTCCATAAGTTGAGGGCTACCACAGATAAAGCTGTTGATTTTGCCCAGCTGCAGAACAGTATCCATAGAAGACCCTGTCTAGATGAGCAAAGCTTCCGTGGCAGAACATAGGGGGAGAAGTAGTTACATAGATATGAAAGGCCATGGTCATGAAGGACTTTGAATGTGATGAACTGAGCCTGGTAACTGATGGGAAGCCAATGGAGTGACTGCAGAATGGGAGTGATATTGCTCCATTTAGCTTCTGAGAGTAAACGTTCTACACCAACTGAAATTGAGTTAACTTTAAGGGGAGACCTATGTAGAGTGCATTATAGTAGTCTAGTCTCAATGTTACTATGCCATGAATCCAGGTGTCTAGATTGGCTGTGTCAATATAGGGGGCCATCTTCCAGGCTAGTCTGAGTTGTGAGAAGGCCTTTTTTGCTGCTGTATGTACTTACTTCTCTAACAGCAGTTATGGGTCTAGGCTAACCCCTAAGCTTACTGAGTCAGTCAGAGTCAACTGAACTCCATCAAATGTCAGAAGCACAATGTCCTTTAAGATTTCTGCTTTTCCAACCAGTATCACTTCCATCTGTCTGGGTATGGTTTCACTTTGTTTGCTTTCAGACATTTGACACCAGTTGTCAAGCAAAGACTCAGTCAGTACTAGAGATGGGCATGAACCTAAATATGAACCAAAATAACCCACGGACCAGCCCGGTTTGGGGTTCGTGAACCAGGGTTCATGGAAGCTCGTTTCCATGAACTTCCACAAACTGGACTACTGGTTCGTTTGGTTCATATTAAAGGGCCAGTTTAAATGGCCATTTCCCTGGGGGAAATGGCCATTTAAACTTTTCCTGCCACTTGCAAGCAGCAGGTCCCTTTAAACTATCAGGAGGCAGGGGGGATTCCCCCCCCCCTCGCTGACTGCCAGCTGATAGTTTAAAGGGACCTGCCACTTGCAAGCGGCAGGGCCCTTTAAACGGCCCAACCCCTAGCCCCCACCCACCCAAGCCCCAGCCTCTCACCCCCCCACCCAAGCCCCAGCCTCAGCCCTCCACTTTCCTTTGATGCTGGGGTGGTGGAGACCTCCCTCGCTGCCCGCACAGCAGAGAAGGCCAAAAATGGCCTTTCTGCCCCTCAAATGGCTTGTGAAGGGCAAGTAAGAAATTTAATAAATTAAATTAGTAGGTAACAGCCCTCACTAGCCATTTGGATACTAGTGAACCTATAAATATGTGCAAAGTACTAGCAGATAGCTGAGCAGTAGGCCTGTGGGTGAAGACACCTTTGACTTAGCTTGTTCTAGTAGTTTGCACTAAAAACATCCTGGAAATCCAGATCCAGGTTTCAGGGATCCAAAAAATTCCAGAACTCCTGAAATCTGCTAAAGATTGTCTAATAAAGTTAAGCAAGATTAGAAAATCCCAGATTTATTCTCTATGAGGAAAACTATCTGGAGGCTGGAGGGGGGCATTTTTCAAGCAAATTTACCAAATATGTAGGGAACCTGCTCCTGAGGTTCCAGTTCTATGGGTCCCTCAAGGAAGTACCCCCAGCCACTCCCCACTGTTTGCTATAGGGATAAAGGCAAATTCTTATGCAAGAGTAAGCACAACAGAACGAAACTGAAGTGCTCCCTGTACAAGCTGCCCCCATTATTTCCTATTACAGGAAAATTTTCAAGCAGGCTCTCAGACAGAAACACACAGGGGCAGGACAGCCACCAGCCAGAGTCACACTCCCAAATGCAAGCTCAACCCAGAGAAAGCCCAGTGGAACCAAACTGAAGCAAGGGAATGGAATCCCCCCAGAACCAAAGTGAAGCAAGGAGACCATCAAACTGGAGAATCATGTCAAAACAGAAGATTACACCCAAGCCAAACTTAAGCAACGGACACGTTACAACTTAGCCCAGCTGAGCCAGTATCACTCAAACAAGCCTGGCAGATAAGGAGCGCTTCTGCATGGATTGGCCACTCATTTCCCCTTCCTCCTCCCCATCTCCTCTTGGAAAAAAAAGTCTGGAGAAGACAGGGAAACAACCAGCTAAAAGCCTGAAGCCATGTTTTATGGATATACCCAGTTGGATCCGGGATTCTCTAATTTGATCCAGAAAATTTAGATTCAGCCAGATCAGCAAAAATCTGCCTTTTTAACCTGGTTTCCAGACCTTAATCGCACACTCCTAGTTTGTTCTTAACCATCTTTATTGGATTACAGTAGAATATAAAATACAAGTGCATGTAACATGTAGGAAGATATAGCACACTAAGCTAGCAGCTAAATTTGAAAATAACAGAAGAGGTCTGATGTCTAACTAAACCTTGAGAGTTACAAAACATACCTGGACATCTGTTCAGGAAGGATGGGTGTTGGAGAGTCATGGAGCAGAGACAAGCCCTTCTCTACCATCCACCTTTCTCACTCACAGATGAACCACACAATACAAAAGATGGCAGAGCCTTTTACCCCCTTTTATCAAGGAGGGATTTCCTCTTCCTTCTTAGAGAGTTAAAACCAGTCCTCCTAGCCTCCATAGCTTATCTAAACCTTGGTACATAGGGGAGGTTTTTTTATGACAGACGAAAAGATTACAGACACCACTTTTTCTCCTTCACAGAATGTCAGTTATAACAAACATTCCAAGGAGAGATGACAGTTTGAGCAAATGATGCACTGCTCCGTCAGCTCTTATTGCACCCTCCTTCCTAAGAAAAGATCTGCTTTCCCAGGGCTTGGGCACTAGGGTTGCTAAGTTCCCTTACCCTTTTGGGGCGGGGGGGAGAACTCGGTACTCACCTTAATTTTCCTCTTTGCACATATGCAAATCACATATGCACTCCCAGGCCTGAGTGATGATGTCACTTCCAGGAAGTGATGTCATCACGCCACCCCAGGAGCACACCCGGGAGGCCTGTTTCCCTGCCTTTCCTCTCCAAGGGCCAGGTGAGTGAAGATAGAGGGTGGGAGTGGGAGATCCCCAACCCCAGCAGGGGAATGGCAACCCTATTGGGCAGAGAGGTGAATTAGAGGCCAGCATGATATCTGAAGGCCTGCTCAACACTCCTTAGCATGACAGGCCTAAGTTTGGGTTTCAATTAATGCAAAGCATTCCGCTCGGACAGCACAAGAGAAAATAGGCTTATGGGTAGCTCCAAAAGTTACAATTGCTTATAGTCAAAGGCTTTTCTAGATGATCAAAGTGTGTTGCAATTATATTTGGATCTTTGCAGGCTATCCTCCTAAGTTCTGTATCAATTTCAGTAGAGTGTTATCTTTTTCACATGTTATGCATGGGGAAGACAACTTTGCTGCTCATCTCTTTCTGAAAAGATGTGTAAACAAGTACAGAAGATTAAGTTTCTAAGAATATAACAAAATAAAATTTATTTATTAATTCGATTTTTAGCCCTCCCTCCCCGTGAATGGGCTCAATATACATTAACAGAATGAGAGGGAATGAGGGGGACAGAGTGCTAAAATACAATTTTTCAGAATTATGAAATTATTTTAATTTCTCTTGTATACAGTTGTATCCATTGACTTTGTTCCACTAAGTGAGGAGCCTTGCTCCTGCAAAAGGAATCTTGGTTCAGTGGAGAACAGTGGCTGCTAACTTAGCAGAAATAACTTGTTAGAGCCAATGTAAGATGTTTGCTAATGGTGTAAAAGTTACTCATGAAGGAGATTTGAATTGAGATTTAACAGATTCGTTTAAATGTTTTGATATATTTACATGGGACTTCGTTTCTAATACATATTATTTTATTCTTAATGTTTGCTGCCACAAACACTTACTTAATTTTCTAGGGCAATACAGCTGAAATTAAGTGCTTCTAGAGTAACTGCTTTATTTTAGTGTGTTCTCCTTCCCAAGCTATTGCTCAGCATAGAGTGTAAAATGCAAAATGTAGCATAAACTGCTAGTAAATAATTGGAATTAGGGTTGCCAGCAACAGGTTGTGAAATTCCTGGAGATTTTGGTGGTAGAACCTGAAGAGAGCAGGGTTGAGCAGGGGAGGCACCTCAGCAGGGTATAATGCCATAGAATCCACCCTCCAAAGGAGCCATTTTTTCCAGGGAAAATGACCTGTGTCATGTGGAGATCAGCTGTAGTCCTGGAGGTTGGCAACCCTAATTGAAATGATGTCCCACACAAAGTGATTTATCTTCCCTGCCCCCTTGTCTCTTTTAACAGCTATATCTGGCATGATCGTCCCCCCCATGTGAAAGAATTGCCTTGAAGAATTGTACTAATGAAGAAGGTTGGATTCTGCTTCAGAACAAAATCTGACTCAAGTCCCAGAGTGGAACTTTTAACTCAGGCCTTTTTCCTTTTTCTTTTGTTAAAGAGGAAGTTCACAGTAACTGCAAAGTTTAAACAAAATAAAATTTAAAGCTTCACCATCCTTGCAAAATAATACTGAAATTCATGAAGAGTCTGCAAGTGCAAGGTGTTCACTCGAGCTGTCCCTCCCAAGTACTTGGGAGAAAGATTTATTTTGTGTCATGAAAAAAATCCATTCATGTCTTTTCGGTTTTTTCAACCTTAATTTAATTCTGCTGCCATTTGTCTGTTACAAATTGTCCTGGAAGAATGGGGCATAGAAGGCCCTTTTATTTAATAAAAAAAACTTTTTTAAAAGCAGTGTGAAGAGAAGGCAAATGGTGGTAACACTTAAAAAATGAGCTTGTATGAAACGGAAGTAGAAGTGCCAGGTAGGGGTGATTGTTTTCTTTCCTTAGAAGAGTAAAGGGCCATGCCAGTTAAGGGCTGGCTCATGAATGTTACTCATCCAGAGAAAGTTTGCTCATCTAATGTTTTGCATTTTTGGTATGTTTGTGTGGAGATATATATATTCACATAGATATACACATGCACACACATACACCATTAATTAGAATTCCAAGTCTATGTTAGGGGCAGTAAGACTTTTTTGACCCTCTTTTTCTTAGAATATCATAATTACGTGATTGTGTAAATAATGCAAGACAGAAAATTAGCAAAAGTGTAGCTAAGGACAAGCATATTCCACCGTTACCTTGAAAACCCAGTGCCTCCGGATATAATGCTGAAACTGCAGAATTAGATTAGCATGGCTCTCTATCTTTAGCTTATGTCAAAATCTTTCCAAATGAGTGGCCTCCCTTACTCCTGTCAATGCAGTTTAACCCCAGTCTATGCATACAAATCTCTTTGGGATTTGATGCAACAGGTTAAAGGCACAAATGTGAGCCACTTTCATACATCTTTTTCATTTTTTCAGCCAAAATATCATCCTTAGCTCTCTCCCCCCCCCACACACACACATTTTTTTCCTTTGGGAAAAGGCAGAGACAATTCATCCTGCCATCCCATAGATGGCCCAGAAGCACACTCGAACACAAACATGTCAGTCAGTTTCAAGCTGAAATTGCTTTTGTATTCATGTACCTTTTCAGCCTACAACATATTTTCTTAAGTAAAAGATAATGGTTTCTTCAACAGAAAATTAAAATATGAAAGAGAGGTGGAATAGAGAGACTACTACAAAAAGGTTACAGATCCCACCCTCACAGAAATTTTGGTCTCATTTTTTGGGAACTATTCACAAAATACTTAAGTGAAAGATGCAGCAAACTTCTAAAGACACATTACCCAATCTTCTTTGCCATTGCATTTTGTATGTAGTTATAAATAATGTAGATTTTGGGTGATTTTTTTTTGCCAAAGTTATTGTTATATTTATACATTGTAATGTCTTAAGACAGTTTTTCAATCACACATACACACGCAAATTACTGCATATTTTGCAAAATGAGCTCACTACCTTTAAGATTGCACATGCTTACAAATTGAATTAAAGGAAAAAAAGCTTTTTTAAAAAAAGGATTTTGTAAAATACCATATAAATAATGTATTTATCTTTGGGATTTGTACATTGCTTTTCCCCCCTGCAGCATCCCTGTTTATTTTGTTGTGTATGTTTGCTATGTGAAAAGTGCTAATTTGTTTGGTCACTCACAGGTGTATTAGCTGTTTAAATGTGATTTTAATACAATTCATTTATAGGATTTTTTTAGTAATTGTTTTAAACCATGCTTCCATTTTTGTTTAATTTCCACTCAAAAGCCATTGTCTATTTTTGTATTATTTGTAAGTTAAAAAGGTCCCCCCCCAATATATGGCAAAAAGTAGCATATTATTCTTGTAGCATTTAGTTCAGTAGATTTTTTAAAAAGGTATCCTTTGCTTTTGAAGCTTATAAAAAAAATCTAATGCTGTTTTACTCTATTAATATGCATGGAATCTCTCCCCTTTGGAGTGACGCATTTTTGTGCATTAAATATGGGGAGAAACTTCATAGAAATCAATGAAAATACTTTCTTTCTTGTCTGCTTGTATATTTCTCTGTCTTTCACATAAATATAAACCAGCAGATTGGATGCCTTAACAATGCAAATCATACTCATTTCACTTGTACATTGTACTGCACACCAGAACTGTCAGTCATCACTAACATTCTAAGGAAAAAAATGGAATTTGAAAAGCACAAAAGAACTGTTTTGTTACCTTAAGACAATGTGACTTTTTCTAGACAAGCAACAATGCTGCAACTGTGCATGCTTTCTGTATGAATTTTGCAATGGATTTCACTCAGATGTCACTGTGTGATCTTTTGGGAAAGGGAGTGGGGTGGGGGAGGACAGAGGGGGAAAATTCCAAAAGGTTATTGCCCATGGAATGGTTAAGAACACATTTATACATAGTAAAACTGGAAAATACAAGGAATATCAATGTATTGCTTCTCTGTAGTCCATACATTTATTCTAATTCACATAATGAATGATGGCACTGCAATGTAATCAAATTTAAAGCCATATTTTGTCCAGTGACACCCTCCACTGAACCCCTTTCAGACTGAGATGCACCTATTTAGACACCCATACAAAGTCATGTACATGTGTATCCCTTTCTTTCAATGTCCAAAGATCCTTTGACAATATGTCAAATTTGTTTCTATCTCCAGCTATTTATAGTGCTGATAAAAAGGAATTTATATTTTAAAAGTGCCCCAGCCCCCCAACATTTGTGTGATTATACAGATGCCGCTCTTTACAGAATATGGCTTTAAGTGGAAATGATCATGTTTCAATCTTTACCAAGTGAAACCCCAGATTGGCTAGGTTGTGTGAAGGATACCTATTTCCTCTTTATTGTACCTGACTGCATCTAAAAAGAAAATCATCTCTGGTTCTATTAATCTTTCACCTTCTTAACTAAACCTTTTGGAATAGATACACACACTGTACAGTCCTATTGTTAGAGAAAACTAACTACTGTAGAGATTGTTATAATTTTTTTGCAGAAACTCAAGCTGTAAAAACTTTTCAACTTTCACAATATTTAATTAAAGTTACTTCCTGTCTGTGAGTAAAGCTCTTGGCTGCATATTTATTCATTTGGCTTCTGGGTCAACAGAGGATTAGAAGTGCTGAGTGAAAGCAAGCAGTGACCAGATAGACATGCCTAATTTTCTGCATTTTTTCTGTTTCAAAACATAAACCAGAAGAAACAGGCGAATAATGCTTAAGAAGTTGCTTACAGTGGACTCATGGTAAGATTCTTCAAAGCTATAGGTATGGATGTTTGAAAAGGAAAAAAGGTTTCATATTTCCAGCTTCAAAGAGAATCACCAAGGTCTGGGGATTCCAGTGAGATAGCCTAGATTAGAGACTCTACCAAGCGTATCTGGGGCTCTAGATCACACATGGCCCATGCATAAGAGTCTTGTGCAATGATTTCAGTATCAGGAAATGCTGTGCATGCAGAGAGACAATGGCAGAGCACACGTTGTATTTAAAAGGTATCAAGTTCAGTCTTTGGAAACTCCAGTTGACAATGTCTTGTAAAAAAGGGCTGGAACAGACCCAATGCTTTGAAAAACTTCTACTTACTACTGCCTAGATGGATTTTGATTCAGCATAAGAAAACTTCAGAGGTTCAAATATACAATTACAGTACTTTAGCAGAGCACTCATCAAAATCGAAATATATTGGAACTCCAAGTCGTGAATTCTTACATGTGTTTCAGATAGCCATGAATCACAGCTTACAGATTTGTGGTCTGCTTGAATGAATATTTTATTATATTATTTTGATTATAATAATAGAGTGTAATCACTCCAAATGGTGAGTGTACTCACACTGTGGCAAAGGTGAGCCATATTCACAATTACCATCAGTCAAAAGACCCAATACTAACATGGGATTGGGAAAGGGTGGGGTGTGCTGCAGCCTGCGGAAAGGAAGAGCCAGTCAACCCGACAGGGCAGTCCTTGGCATACAACATTGGGGGTAGAGCAGAGGACGCACACATAAGGGTTTGCTCCCCCCCCAACCCCCATCTTTTTTCAGCCCATGTATACATGGAATGACAGGAACTCAAACTTATGACACAAAATAATGCACAAGTTCTCTGGAAATCTTCATTAGACTGTTAAAAAATAAGTTCTTTATGTTAAAAGTTCTTTTCAATTTGAACTCTAGCATTACAAGAATTGGGGAGGGGGTCAGAACTTCTCTCCATGATAAGTTTTCTTCTTGCAAAGGGGTCTTTTTATGGGTAAGCATTCAACAGTAGTATGTCCCATTCACCACCTCATTCTGCTGTAGATGTTGATCTACACTCATACACAGAACCCCTGTATCTCATGAAGAAGTTGTGCTGTAAAAAAAGTATTGGATAATAATGTTATCATAGATCCAGAGGAGTTAGCTATGTTAGTCTGTAGTTGCAAAATAGTAGAGTCCAGTAGCACTTTTAAGACTAACCAAGAACCACCACTCTCTTTGTCAGATGCATCTGATGAAGAGAGCTGTGGTTCTCAAAAGCTTATGCTACAGTAAAGTTGATTAGTCTTAAAGGTGCTACTGGATTCTTTACTATAATGTTATCATATGCATGTTTACACCCAAGGAAATCTCGCTTTGTTTAATAGGACTTTCTGTCAGGTAAGTATGCATGGGACTGAAGACTAAGCAACATGCCTTGCAAATCTGTAGGGCTTGGGAAGACATCTGAAGCTCCCATCATCACTCGCCAATACTCAGCAGACTCTGCTGAGGAAGGACAGGTGAAGCCACTGCCTCTTCCCTGCAGATCCTGCCACAGGAGCTTGCTCTGCCTTATGCGGGGGACAGAGAAAGAAAGGCACTCAGGCTTTCCAGTGCAAGAGCCTCCTTCAGTCAGACTATCAGCATTCCAGAGGGAGGTTTCAAGCCAGGCATTATGCTTTTTCAAGCCTCCCCCTCCAAAATGGCAATCTTTTGCTTTTTTCATTTTAATTTGAAGGGTCGGGCAGTGACTTTGAGAGTAACTGGCATTTACTCAATGGGCTTACTCTTAGGAAACTTAATAGGATTGCAACTTCCTGCAAGGCAATTTCTCCCATTTAATAACTTAAAATGATTTCTTTGCGCATGACTGAAGCACACAGAAGGGGGGAGGGGAGTCATTGTTTGCCTTCAACTTCATGCTCTGGTGAAGTGAGGGGGAGATGTAAGGCAGGGCCATATCTTCACAGTGGGGGGGCGGTGAGGAGGGCAGGTGCAGATATGCCTTAACTCACCTCACAGCCGGGCAGGCAGGGGTCCAGGAGTTCAGGCACCATCTCCCCACCTCCCAGCAGCATAATGGAGGGGGGGGTTGGATGTCAGTTGCCTATGGTGCCCCAAATCATTGGGCTGGCTCCACTCTAAGTCCCACTAAGAACTTACTTCCTGGTAATTGTGCTTAGGATTGTAGCTTCAACTTTGGCAGGGACATGCCTATAGCACGCCCCAAATACTTCTACAATCTTCCCTATTTCCAATAAGGATATAGGACCAATCCATATAACACCATGCAACTATATCATTTTGCATCCATACTGATTTTTAATCACTGGATTGAAAGTTGAGGGGATGGGCTGATCATTTTAGAACTGTACCAAATACGTCATTACAGTTTTTCTTAATCAGTTATACTGTGTGCTTTTGCCGCAGTAGTCATTCTGGGTATAAAAATAAGCTCTGAAACATGGTCATGTGAATTAGCCATCTGTGTTACTGATAAATGGACAGGAGGCAACACAATTCCATTTTACAGTGGAGAAAAAGGGGGGAAACAAAGTATGAGTGGTTCACTTAGTTCAAGAAGATTCACTCTGGACCTGAGGTAATAAATTCATGAGGGAAGCCTGAGATAGCTATTCTTCAGTTCTGTCTAAATGTACTGCAGGAGTGCTAAAATCTGAAAAACATTCACTCAACATGTACATATATTTCAAAACTAACATTTTTAGGTAGTGAAATACTTTCCCCTGCTGTATCATTAATCAATTATTTCTTCCTCCCTTCACAGTCATGTTTAATGTGATACAAAATCTTTCAAATTCCTTCCTGCCATATATTATTACACCTATGTGCCTCTTGCTTGTACTGCTACAAGCTCACTGTGTCCTGATTACATCACCTGTGTCTACTGGCAAACTTCTGGAAGTGATTTTTAAATTATTCTTGTCAGCAGATCACAACTCAGTGACCTTCTGCGACCTCTGACTAACTATCATACCAGCATGTCAGTGCTTACATTTAACAAACTGATTGTGAAATCCTAAGCAGAGTTACTCCAGTCTAAGGCCATTGATTTTGAAGGGGTTAGACTGGAGTAACTCTGCTTAGAATTGCAGTGTGAGTATCCAAGCAGACGTTTTAGCTATGCATGTGCTGCTGGAGATTTGCTCTGCATCAGACTTGTATATGTGGGTCTCATTCTGTACAATAGCCCCTTACTCAAACCAAACAATGTCAAACTCTCAACTGAACATGTCACCTCCATGCTGCTTCAGGCAACACTATATGCACCTATGTGGTGGTTCATAAATGTTGATCACTTGACAAATGCAATTAAAAGAATGAGCCCAAACTGATCTAACAGTGAAGCTGACACTTTTGTATTTTTCTGATGCCATACTTTCCAATCAAGAACTCTCACATATTCAGCTGCCACTCATCCAGTGCTGAGAGCCAGTTTGGTGTAGTGGTTAAGAGCGACAGGACTCTAATCTGGAGAGCCGGGTTTGATTCCTCACTCCTCCGCATGAAGCCAGCTGGGTGACTGTGGGTCAGTCACAGCTCTTCCAAAGCTCTCTCAGCCCCACCCACCGCAAAGGGTGATTGTTGTGGGGATAATAATAACATACTTTGTAAACTGTTCTGAGTCGGTGTTAAGTTGTTCTGAGGGTGGTATATAAATAGAATGTTGTTGTAGTTACATAACAAAGCAAGGAGAAAGCATGTGTGGATAAGTCCTCTGCCGATGATGTTCAATCTGTGGTAGCAATTTGTACATGCAAGTTGCAGTCATCAAGTCATAAAATCATAGAATCATAGGGTTGGAAGGGACCTCTAGGGTCATCTAGTCTAACCCCCTGCACAATGCAGGAAATTCACAACTACCTTCCCTCCCCACACCCCATGCCCAGAAGATGGCAAAACACCATCAGGATCCCTAGCCAAACTGGCCTGAGGAAAATTGCTAGCAACCTGACTCATGAGCATACATGTGTATCCTCTACAGTGATCACTGGAACTTCTTAATATCATCAATAAATTATTTATTTACTTGATTTATATTTTAACTTCATTTATACCCCACATTTTCCCCCAACAGAGACTCAAAGCTTATCATTGGTTCTGATAACCAGAGATCTGATCACCAGGTCTGTTCAGTTCAGCACAAAAGTGAATAATCACTGAATAGGTTTGCATCCAGTTTCTTTAAACCTGCACATGTGCAAAACCGATGCAGATTCAACAGATTGGCAGCCATTAACATCACCAAGGACTACTTAGACAAATAAAAACAGTAGGATTTTTTTTAATGTAGTGATAGTTTATGTCTAATCTATATGCTTTGTTACTGATTTAAGCAGAGCAGCTGGGCTGTATAAGAGCACATATATGCAAAAAGATGACTGCATGGTTAGGAATGAAAATTATGAAGAAAGAAGGTCCTTCTAAAGGAAAGGAAAGTAAGACAGTAGATGAGCGAACAGTAGGATTAAGGAGGTCAGTGGCTTAGCGGGAGGGAGGGGATCGTAGAGCTGGAAGGGACACAAAGGTCATCTAGTCCAACCACCTGCACAATGCATGAAATTATTTCCCTGCTCAGAAGGTTGGAGAAAAACAAAACTTAAATGCTGTGTCTATCTCACAGACTCATTATTTCCCTGCTCATAGGGTTGGTGGGAAATGAAACTTAAATACTGCATCTATCTTGCTCTTTGGACTAATAATTTAAAGTTCTCTGTGCACTCTTCAAGGGTCCTTCTTAATGGTGATCCTGCTCCACTTCTTTGTGAAGTTTGGTCCCTTATCCGGTCTGGGTTTTTTGGGAGTTAGTTCTGAGAGGGGATCCAGTTGCAGTCCCTTGAGTATTTGGAAATCGCTGTCTAAATCAGTGGCTTGGTAAGTCTTGCCCTGGTGGAAATTATGAGTCATGTAGAAGCTGCCCAATGATATCTAATATTGGCTTCCAACAGTTTGGAAACAATTGGTTTTAACTCAGAGTGCTCTGACTCAGAGTGCCCAGGAGAAGAACCTGAGAAGCCAAGGCCAGAGAACCAGGGGGACCAGCAGCATCAGGGAGGTTCTAATGCTGCAGAGGGACATGCTGACTATGCTCCAGCAGAGCAAAAGGCGACCCTGCCAGAATATGCCCTTACTGTCAGCCCTCATAGTCCCTCAACATTCTTTGTGATTCACCTGGAACAGTGGGGATGTAAGGCCCAGGCAGAGATGGCACTAGGGATCCCACTACCCCGGTGGGGGTGGGGGATGCCCCCTCCCACCTTTCACCCTCCACCGCTGCTTACCTGGCTGGCAGGGCAGAAAGGTGGGGAACAGGATTCCTGTGTGTGCTCCTGGAGGGGCTGGCACAATAACGCTTCTCAGTGGGCTGATTTGGTGCCTGTTTGGGGCCCAAATCAGCCCACTGTGAAGTGCATGTACCTCCCCCAGCTTGCGCAAAGACATTACTTCCCGGAAGTGACATCATCGTGTGAGTGCAGTGCTGCATGTGCACAATGATGATGCCAGGAAGAAGAAAAGGTTAAGTGCCAGCTCCCTCCCTCCTGCCAGGAGGGTAAGGGAGCCTGGCAACCCTAGGTGGAACAAAAGAGGCAAAGTGCCAGACTAGCTACGCGTAACTTCCCTGTAGATCCAGAGCAGAGGACTGAGTGATGACTCTTTAGAGGAGCCTTGTCAGAGCTCAGCACAGCCTCCAGAGCGGCAACAGCTACCAGCAAGTGCAGCTGAGCCTGAATAAAACCATGCCTTGTTGGATCAACCGGTTCACTAGGCACAAGTTCTGTGCTCTAAGCTCAAATCTCCAGACCACAGCTGGGACCTTGCTGGTTCCAAGCCTAGCTGGCCAAGCAGCTGGTCTTACTCCCAAGGAGTCCAGACCTGGCTACCCCACAGAGCACAGGACACATATAGATTACTAATTTAACTGCTGAAGCCCACAATTGTTGAGTTTCTGGCAATGTCATCCTCCTCCTTTCCATCACCACCCGCCAGCCCAACAGCAACAGGCACTGTCCTCAAACCCAGCAGAGCTTCTTCTGTTAGTACCTCAGCTGCAGGCACCTACACAGAGCCCCCAGCCACCTTTCTCAGCAGGACAGCAGTTGCTGACACTCATACACAACCCTGAGCAACAACCACCAGCCACTGAGCTGACTCACCTTTCTCCTGTAGTAGTCCTGGAAGCTCAGCCTCAGCTGGGCCCACAGGAGACTGTTGGCAGCCTGGACAGGGCAAGCACAAGCCCCAGCCACCAAGGGAGCTGCTGGAGAAGCTTCAGAACAGTTGGGGCAAGCCAGGTAAACAGCAGAGCAAATATCCTACCCTGGGCTGAGATGGAATGGAAGGGGCCAGGAGACAGCAGAGTCTATGCAGCACTCCCATTGGATAGGCTGGGAGAAAGGCCACTCCCAGAAGCCAGATGGGGATTAGGAGGAACCAAGGAAGGTAGGAAAGAGGAGTCCTTTAAAAGCAGGTTCCTGAGAGGCAGGAGGAGGAATCACAGGGAGAGCACTGTACCGGAGAAAGAACAATATCTTACAACTTCTTACCTGCCTGCCTGCAGACTTCTGTCTTGGGAAGCAGGCAGGATGGAAGATGGTTGCATGGGGGCTCTGGAGAAGGCAGAGAAAGAGGGATGGGATCACATTGCACTAAAAAAAATGAAAACAACTGGTACTTTTCTCTGTGTGTGTGTGTGTGTATGTGTATGTGTGTGTGTGTGTGTTTAGTGGACTAGTCAAGTTGGTGGGGGAGGAACACCATTCTGCAAGCATATTAGGCAGGAAAATGCTGTTCCCAGAATTTCCCCCTCCTAAGTGAAAAACAGCCTTCAGATTTTACTCCTGGAGATACAAACTACCATAGGACTGATATTATACATTTGGTCAATGAATTTTATTTCAATAATGATTATAGAATTTCTTTATAAAATATTGGCACAGATTTTTTTTCTCAAGCAATGGTAGTCCTCAAGCAGAACTCTAGAAAGGTGGCATATACATTTTTGAAATATATAAATATTTTTCTTGTATATTTATACACTTACCCTGCCCTTAAATAAAGCTCATAAAAACAAACCTATTTTAACATCAATAACTGTATATCTAAAAATTCTGATAATATAATAAATAAATAAATAAAACTGGCATTCAAATTAAAAACATCAGGATTGAGCAAGACCATATGCAGAGAGTTGTATAGGATTGGGCTTGGTAGATTTCCAACAACTCAAATGTGAGGGTGGGGCCTCATGATGTCATATTGAATAGCAGTACTAATGGTACTTCTCCCACACACCACTTGGTGTCTGAACCTTGATTCTGGGGAGATAAGGTGGGCCATAAACATTTTAAATAAATAAATAATAGTTAAATAACTAAAATGTGTATAGTAACTGTGATTGTACAGTAGTAAGCATGTGTCTTTGAAGAGGTGTACTATTCCCACACTTAAATGGTATTTGAGGGCTGTTAGGAATTGGATCACCCATCTCCAATTTACACCTGCAGTAGTTACCATAAAACAGGCATTGAAATCAAAGGACTTAGACTGGAGTATCTCTGTTTAGGATTGCATTGTTGGCAATTTTATACAAAGATTGATACAGGCCATTTTCCTTTCCCTATCAGTGTTTATACATGGATGTGGGTGTATGCAGTGATAGTATCAATCATATCTCAATTCAATAATCAGGTCTTAATCACATCTCAGTTCAGGCCCACTATGTATCACACAAGCTATGCATGCTCTGGAGCTTGAGTAGGGTTATCAGGTTCCCCTAGTCTACCAGCAAGAGGCACGGGACCTGGTGCTTACCCTTCCAGCTTTTGCGCACATGTGCGGGCCCTCATAACCACACAATAATGTCACTTCTGGGACATGACATCATTGCACAGGTGTGGGATGCGCACATGTTTTGCCGTGGCCCTTAAATGGGCCAAACTGGGCCTGTAGTGAAGTGCAGGAGCACTCTTGGGGCAGCAACATGACATTACTCCTGGGAATGATGTCATCGTGCTGCTGCTGGAGCATACCTGGGAGGCCCATTCCCCACCTTTCCTCTCTGCTGGCCAGGTGAGTGGTGGGGGGGGGGTGGATGGTGAAAGCGGGGGATCCCCCATCCACACTGGGGGAATGGGATCCCTCAGTCTGAGTAATTTCCATGGGTCACAGGAAAATAGACTAGATAGCTGGCAGTGAGGAAGGCGGGGATAACAGAGTTCTATTGAGCTTGGTGGCATTCTTTGCAGATAGCTGCTGCAACCAGGCTTGGACTAGTTCGGGTAAATATAACACTCTCACACCCTGTGCCAGACTGCAAAATGATGCACCTTGCACTGCTTCAAAAATGTAAACGTGAGAATTATAGAAGTGTCTCATTCTGGAGCCTCAGGGTAAGATGTAAAGGCCCTTTTCTAGCCAAATAAAACAAAAATTCAAGGACAACTTAAAGACTAACATTTGCTTCAGTATAAGCTTTTGTAAGTCACAGCTTACTTCCTCAGATAGATATGTGAAGGGAAAATCATTCTGGGAATTTTTATGGGGAAGGTTACAGGGAGGAGAAGAGGAACCAAGACTTGGTATGAATTATACCATGAGTCTTTCCAAGGTAAATTCTGGATCTAAGGGGGGAAGGGAGGAGTTGTATAGAAAGGTTCAGTGTAAATCCCATCATAAATCAACAAAATTAGCAGTTGCATATAATGGATGGTAAGAGAGGCCAGAGTTTGAGCAGATATAAAAATAGTTTAAGTGAAAGTTAACTGGATGGGTTCTATAATCCAAAAAAAAATGCTTTTTGTAAATCCTTCAGGTGATAGTCCCTGTCTGAGGGATTGGAACAAATGTGACTGTAAGGCAGAACTTGATTGTATACTATGGAAAAGGCATCAGATCTGATTGGAGGGATGTGCTCAGTTTGAGCCCAGTACTTTTCAATATTTTCATAAATGATCTAGACGAGGGTGTTAAGGAATTACTCATTTAATTTGCAGATGACACCAAAGTGGAAGGGACAGCAAACACCCTTGAAGACAGGGATAGAACAAGATCTGAACACACTGGAAAAGTTTGAATAAAGATTTGAATAAGATGTGATTTAACATCGATAAGTGCCAGGTTCCCCAGCTAGGTAACAAAAATGCAAAGCATACTGGATGAGGGATACACTTCTGGGTAGCAGCGTGTGTGTGAACATGATCTTGGGATACAGGTGGAAAGGAAACTAAATATGAGCAATCAGTGTGATGTGGCAGCAAAAAAGACAAATGCAATCTTGGGGTGTATTAACAAAGGCATAACATCCACATTGCAGGATGTCATTGTCCCACTATATACTGCATTGGTCAGGCCCCACCTGGAGTATTGTGTGCAGTTCTGGAGGCCTCACTTCAAAAGGGAAAAGGACAAATTGGAATACGTGCAAAGGAGAGCAACCAAGATGACCAAGGGCCTGGAGACTGAGCCCTACAAGGAAAGACTGAGGGACCAGGGAATGTTCAGTTTGGAGAAAAGGAGGCTGAGGAGACACATGATTGCTCTCTTTAAGTATTTAAAAGGCTGTCACTTAGTGGAGGCAAAGGAGCTGTTCCTGTTGGCAGCAGAGAATAGGACTTGAAACAATGGGTTTAAGCTACAGGAGGGAAAGTACTGTCTGGCTGTTAGGAAAAACACAAGAGTAATCCAGCAGTGAAATTGGCTACCTAGGGATGTGGTAGGTGCACCTCATTGACAGTCTTTAAGCAGTAGCTGGTCAAATACTTGTCAGGGGTGCTTTAGGCTGTTCCTGCATTGGGCAGGTGGTTGAACTAGATGGTCTGTAAGATCCCTTCCAACTCTATGATTCTATGATTACTGTAGGTGTTCCAGGTGGATATATGCAGGTATGTTCAATGGTCAGGTGTTTTTGACAGAAAGTGGTGCTTATGTGTCTATTGCTTACTTTCACAGTGATGTCCAGGAAATGTAAATGTGGTGTGAATTGGTCCATGGTGAGACTTTTGATGGGGTGAAAACTGATGGAAGTCCCAATGGAATCTTTTGAGAGCTTCCTTCCTATGTGCCATTTTACTAGCATATGTTCTCACTTCCCTCATTGAGCTGGTGCAAAGATTTTCTGCCAGATCTTAAAGTACAAAAGGGAAGGGCTATAAAGGGAAGGATTAAATATTTTAAGTAGAGAACGGTTTGGGAGATAAAGAATCCTAGACACAGCCCTGGGACACAAGACTCCTTTACAGATGAAGATATATGTTACCACAACCTGCAGTCCATGTGAATTATAAACAGTGATATTTCTATCAGGTTGTGACATATTAGTATGTAACATCTTTCTCCTCTTCACACTCCAGATATGCCCTTTGAGTGTTTAAACAATACAGAGTAACCTCCCAACAGATCTTAATATATATTTTATTTCAACTATCACTCTTTTTTGTCAGGTGAGTTCTTCCACACAGCAGGTGTTCCTTAATAGTGTTAAGGAATAAACAAAACATAGTGATGGGTTTAGCTAATGGATTATTAAGCAAAAGGAACTTCTGTTAAACCTCCTTCCACTTAGCTCATTGTTGGTAAGAACATGAAAAGACTATCAACGAACATGCCATGTATGTTTTCCAGGCTCATGGGATGGGAGCTCAAACTTTAATGCAGTTCTGATAGAACTGAATGTGACTAGCATTATGTAATCAAAGAGTCTAGGAAGTATTTATCATATTTGTCATCTACGCAAGATGTACTGGTGGATGCCTCAAAGGTGCTTGACCTGCTTGGCAGAGACCATTCTGTTAGCATTGCTTGATGAGCCACGCAGAAGGGATTAGGAGGAGCGAGGCTGGAGGAATGGGCATGGTGGCTCCTGTTTCTCTGTTCCACCTGAATCATAACTCTAGAGCATATGATGAAATGCTCCTCTCTCTCTTCCAAAAATTAGCTCTTTATACCGAGTCATAGGATTTATGAACTGGTTGATAGGGATAATGTGTGAATTTTTCAGTTTGGATTTCCAACATGGAAATCCCTGTTTCAATTTCACTTCCCTGTTGTGCAAAATAACCCCATGATTCTTTGGTTTTCCCCCTGTCATTTCCTGTTTCTTCACCCTGATTTTTAACTACAAGAATTTTTTAATGTTATTTGTACATCAAAATTATACATATATGTACAAATGGTCTTTATTGTACACATAAATATTGGATACATTACAAATAAAAATAGTCCAATATACAATACACAGGAATCTAAAAAATCAATACAGCAAAGCAGAGAACAAACTATTGACAAAATATAAATGTATATAAAATGAAATTGAGAACATTTGCTTCATCATCTACTTATCCATCTTTCAGCTGGTCATGTGGTTTGATGAAGACAGTTTTCTGCATTCATCCATTGATGCAGCATTGTCCTTTTTTATTTCCATGCCTGTCCTAAGCCTGTTGCTGTTTATTAATTTACTCCCCCATTTTTGGCCAAGTCCATAATATACTTTGTTCATCCCTGCCCATTGCTGATAGGATGTCCAGTCCTCCCCACTTTCCTTGTGATGAATGTGCAGCTACTGATGTGATGATGACCAGCAAAACAGATGGTTTTCTTAAAAACCCCTCCAACTTGGACAAATTCATGAAAGACGATGAGTGATCATATGGAACCTCTTTGTTCAGATGTTGGGAACAGACAGTTTCTGGTGAGCTTTCCAGCATCTGGCTAACTCCTTTTGGAAACAATTAGGATTCTGGACTTGATGGACTTCTTTTGTGGTTCAGCAGGGCTGTACTCATGTTCCTATTTTATTGATCTTACACCCAATAAAGCACCTCTTGCTATCCATGGTTACTGCATGATTTGATCAGTCCCTGAGGAAAGATGAAATATCAGCAATCTGTAGTTTATTATATCAGAAGAAATTTAAGAACAAGTTTTTTATAGTTATTATTGAGTGCCCACATTTATGATACTGTTTGCTTATTGGATTCCAGAGAAGTTCCTAAGAATCTTTAACTCTATGTGAAGAAAAGTTTAGCTTTCAGAGAGTCTTTAAACAGATCTAGTTACCCCTAATTATCCATGGCTCTTTAATATGGAAACAAAGTATTTCCTTTTTTCTACTTCTTCAAAATCCTTTGCTTTTATTGGCCCATTAACAGCTTGATTTGTTGTCAGTGAAAAGATTGTATGAGTGCGACAATCCACCACAATTAATAAAAAATAAACATGGATATAATTTATATCAGTATGTTATAGTTCAGATTTTCTTTACACCTAAGCATGTCCACACAGCTGTACACATGAAATCTGTAGAAACCCTGGATTGTAAATTTTAATAAAACTGAACTAGGTGGATATTTATTTATTTACATTATTTATAGTTTACCTCTCACTGGGATTAAAGGCGGATTACAAAGAGTAATTCAATACAAAGGATGCGACATCCAATAAACAATGCAATAGAATATATATTGTAGAAGTCTGGAATCGACCAGAAATCTGAAAACAAAAGTGAAGTAAAACATAAGTATTAACATGGCATTTTACACAATGCAGAAAATTACATATTAGGGCCCTACTTTTAACAACAGGCAGCATGAACTATACACAGTAGTACAGACCACAGTTCCTAAACCTTTACACAGGTAGCTTTCTAATTCATTCTGTACAGTGCAATCCTATTTCTTTTGTAGAAAAGCCCTCTTGAATAATTCATTTTTATAGTTTGTGGAAAGCCAGGAGAGTGGGAGCCTTCCTGACTTTATGAGGCAGGCTATTCCATACAGTGAGAGACACTACAGAGAAAGTATGTCTCTGTGTTGATGGTGAAGAATGCTGTCGAGTCATAGTTGACTTATAGCAACCCCTGGTAGGGTTTTCATGGAAAGACACTTGCAGAGGTGGTTTCCCATTGCTTGCCTCTGCAACCCTGGTCTTCATTAGAGGTCTCCCATCCAATTACTAACCAAGGCCAAGCCTGCTTAGCTTCTGAGACCTGATGAGATCAGGCTCACCTTGGCTATCCAGGTCAGGGTGTGTTGATTTTGAGGGGAGATCAATGTAAAATACATTACAGTAGTCTAATCCAGGTGCCCAGATCCTCTATATCAAGGTGTGTGTGTGTGGGGGGGGTATCCTCTGGATTAGACTGAGTTGGAAGAAAGTGTTTTTTGCAGCTGCGTTAACCTGCATCTCCAGCCCTGCCATTAGATCCAATAGAACCCCTAATGTCTTAACTGAGTCAGCAAGTGACAACCAAACTCCATCAAAAGTATGGAATGCAATGTATTTCAGGATATCTCTTTTCCCAACAAGCACCAGTCAGTCTTTTCATGGGTTAGTTACAATTGGTTTACTGTTTTTAGCTCTTTGGTAAGTTTTCAACTCTTTGTTAAGAATCTGGTTAGTACGGTTGCTGTGGGGAAAATGGAGTATAAACATTTACATACATAAATAAAATATTTATTCATTGTCTTGAGTTGCCTGCCTCTTCTGTAAATTGCATCATCTGTAAGTTTGTAATTCAGATCCCAAATCTGGGGGAATTATTTATTTTTGGTGCTATATTCTGTTTATCAGCCCTTGAATTTAACCTTACTTTCCCTCTTTACCTCTGAAGAGCTTTGCCAACAGATCTACTTTCATGCAGAAAAATAGTATCATTCTTGTGGTAATTTATGCAAATTAAACAATCGATTAGCATAAAGCTTCTGCTACCATTAATGGGGTTACAGAAGTGGGTTGATAGGTAAAGTGATCTCCTTAGTGATAATTAACTTTGATCTCTTAAATAACAGCCAAAACTTGAATACAAAAAAGAGAGTGAAAGTGCCAAATGACATTTGTGGTACGGTAACAGTAAAACAGTAGATCATCAATTATTGTAGCTCAGTTATAAATACTTTTCTCAAAGGGACATAATTTAAATAGAAGATGAACAACAATCTTAAAAATGTGCTGAATTTAAATTATTTTTACTTGCTTTTACTTATTTGGAAGCCTCTGTGGTATGGATTACATGGAATATACAGAGGAGTCAGCCGTGTTAGTCTGTAGTAGCAAAATCAAAAAGAAACCAGTGGGAGAACACTTCAATCTACCAGGACATCCCATCAAAGACTTAAAGGTCACTGTAGTTCAACAGAAACCTTTCAAAAACAAAATCCAACGGGAAGCTGCTGAATTGGAATTCATATGTAAATTTGACTCTGTCAAGCTGGGACTGAATAGGGACTATGAATGGTTATATCATTATCAAAAGTAACTGATTTCCTTTACAGAAGCAAACTGATCTCCATATCAGAAGGAGCTGTTTGCATCTACTCCTCCCTCCCCTCTCCTCCTCTATATCTGACCAGTTTCTTCTTGCCCTCCATGCATCTGACAAAGAGAACTGTGATTCTCGAAAGCTTATGCTACAATAAAGTTGGTTAGTCTTAAAGTTGCTACTGGACTCTTTTTGATGGAATATACAATAGAATGATGAAGGGAGCTTTGATGCTTGAAAGCCAGTTTGGTGTAGTGGTTAAGAGTGCAGGACTCTAATCTGGAGAACTGGGTTTGATTCCCCACTCCTCCACTTGAAGCCAGCTGGGTGACCTTGGGCTAGTCACAGTTCTCTGAAGCTCTCTCAGGCCCACCCACCTCACAGGGTGTTTTGTTGTGGGGATAATAATAACATACTTTGTAAACCGCTCTGAGTGGACATTAAGTTGTCCTGAAGGGCAGTATATAAATCAAATGTTGTTGTTATTATTATTATTAAAGTTCATACCCTGGAAATCTAGTTGGTCTTCTGGACCCAAATTTTGCTCAACTTATTATTAGTAACAATATCTTTTGTTCTCTGAAAACCTCAATAGGCCAGTGCTATGGTTGAAGTGCTTCTGTCTTTTACACTGTGCCCATCCTAAGGCCTGCCAGAGCCAAAGATACTCTGTTCTGGACAATAATGGTACTAAATTGTGGCGTCCTCTTTTGTTTAAAAACAGTTGATGGAAATTTTCAATCTTTGCCATGCACATTATTCAGTTTTACTTGTGGCATTAATGGATAAGTTTGAGTATCCATATAGTAAGCATGCTTACCTTTGAACTAGGGTTACCAACATCCAGGTGGGGCCTGGAGTTCTCCTGGAATCACAGTTAATCACCAGACTACAGAGATCAGTTCCCTTAAAGTAAATGGCAGCTTCTGAGGGTAGACTGTACGGTATACCATAAAGTCTAGGAGAACAAGAAGTCCTAGAATTACAGCACATCCCCTCTGAGCTCACTCTCCTCTAGGAATTTACCAAGCCAGAGCCACCAACCCTACTTTAAATTCAATTAACATTGTGTTTGTCAGCTCCCAGCAGCAGTGTGTGTGTTATGTCACTTCAAGTTCCTTCCGACTTATGGAAACCCTATGAATCAATAACTTCCAAAACAATTTATTATTGACAGCCTTGCTCAGGTCTTGCAAATGGAAGACTAGGGGTGAACATAACAGAAAAAATGAGACAAAATTACACACAGAGTGCTTTGGCTTGTTAAAGCAATTTCTGGAACACTTAACCAAATCTGGGAAGACAGAGGTCCTGATGGGGCAGCGCTGGCACCTATGCCGATGGTGAGGAGCCTGGGCGTGGTGGTGGATGCCTCTCTTTCAATGGAGGCATCCAGGTCACAGCAGGTGCCAGATCTGCCACCTTCTGTCTTCGTCAGATCAAGCAGCTTGTTCCCTAACTATGACTGGCAACCTAGTTACAGTGATCCAAGCAATGGTCATCTCCAGATTAGATTACTGTAACTTGCGTTATTGCCAGTTGCACTGGATTCCAACTGAGTTTCATATCAAGTTTAAGGTACTAACTATGACGTTTAAAGCTCTTAATGGACTGAGACCAACATACCTGCAGGATCGCCTCTCGCCATATATTCTTCAGAGTGCACTTTGTTCTGCTGACAAACACCTTCTGATGATCCCTGGCCCCAAGGAAATTCACCTAGCCTTGACCAGGGCCCGGACCCTGGCTCCAGCCTGGTGGAACTCTCTCAATGTCAAGACTAGACATGGGCATGAACAGAAAAAAACCCGAACATGGTGTTCATTGTTCATTGCCATCCATGAACAATGAACAATGAACACTGATGAACATGATCCTGTCACGAACATGTTCGTTGTTTGTGGGGGCCAGCAGGCTCTCCTCCACCCATTAAGATCCCTACTGCACCACTCCCAGAAACTCTACCTGAGCAGGCAGCAGAAAATGTACCAGTAATAAATAATAGCTTGGCCCTAGAGCCTGAAAGCAGCCCTGTAACTTGAAGGGGTAGATCCCTGAAAGCCAGAGCTGGGAGCCCCCCTCCCCCCTGGTCTTTTCCTCTTGTAACAAATTTGGAGCTCTGTTCCACACTTGGAAGGAAAACCTGTCTATCAAGTTAAATTGGGTTTAGATTCGGGTTTCCAGGGCAACAGCAGGAGTTCAGACAGAGTTCAGACAAACCCTACCGGAGTTCCCATGGGAATTGATTGCAGATGCCAGACTGTCTGCCTTGATGAACAACAATGAACAGCAACGAATGAGTCCTGTTCATTTAGAATGGGGCCTCACAAACAGCTTGTTCGCGAACAGCCGAATAGGCTATTCGTGGGCTTTTTTGCGTTTGTTATGCTGTTTGTGCCCATCTCTAGTCTGTCAGGTCTGACATATGTTTCTTATGTGTTCTAACCAGAGAGACTCCATTTTAATCCTGTCAGTGTTTCAAGCTCTTCTTTTGCAGGTGACAAGCAGTCCAGCAACACTTATCTCAAAGAAGAGGAATGTTTTGACTACAGTCCTTCCAGCCTTGGGAAAGTTTCATTCTCTCAGCTTCAAGCCACGTGTTTTGAGAACTGTGGGGGGAGGATGGGATTTGCTGGGCTATGCTATTCTGTATCCTAACTTTTACCTTCATTCGTAACAACATCCGTGTACCAGCCAAGATAGTGAATCTTGGCCAGTGGACTATAATGGTTGTTTATATTCAGTAAAGTCTTTTGAAACCAATGGACTCATGTCTAATTGCAAGAGATAGTCTGGATTGCAACTTTTAATAAGCCACAGTCTGACATTTTGTTACGAATCACATCTGTTCCAATGCCTAAACCGGGGCAGACGGATTCCAAGGGCACTCCCAACAGGGACCCTTTGTTTGATCCCTATGCCTCCCCTGGTTCGGAAGGACTGGAACCTACGGCACCCGTCCAAGGAGGAACGGAGCCCAGACGTACTGCGCTGATTACCCTCGCACCTGATAGAGCCGAAGGTAGGCCCAGGGCGGCGGCAGAACCTCTGATATCCCTGCCTACGCCGAGGCAGTGGGGCTCGAGGCCACGCAAGACGAGGGAAAGGAGGACAAGCGCAGTGTTTACCAAGTCGCAAATGGACGGGAAATGGAGTATTGGCTCTATCCCCAAGCATCCAGGTAGCCAACCGTGGTATCACTGGAATCGAGAAGCTGATCAACTCGAGTGGAACCGAAGAGCTGCTGAATGTACCCAGATGTGGGAAACCTCCCGTCGCGACGTAATGAGTTGGGATTATGCAGAGAGTACCCCGTGGATGGGGCAACGCAAGCCAACCGAACAGAGTTGGATACAATTACAAAGCCGAACTTTGGCTGTTGATGCTGGAATTTCGGCGGTAACTGGATTGGCCAAAGGAATATTGGCGGGGAGATCGGAAATAGAACAAGGTAACGAGGCTCAGGGCATGGGAGAAATTCGGCCTTGGCCTCGAGCTACAGCGTCTTATGCAGAATATATGGAAACTACACAAGTTCCCAGAGAAGCTCCCCAAGAGTATGCTGAATCGGGGGCGACAGCAGCCCCAGAACGGGTACAAATACTAGAAGAAAGCCTCTGCACTATGGAGGAGAGCTTAGCACATGTGGTTCATCTACTCTCCGTACTTGTTGTAGGAGGATCTGAGGAAGCCCCAGCCCAACTGGCAGGTGCTTCAAGCCGAGTTGTAGAACAAAATCTGGCTGCCCTGCAAGCTATGGTCCCGAGGGGACAACCGCTAATACTTCTTGATGACCAGCAACAGCCAGTACAACCACCAGACCAACCTCAGGGGCCGGCAGATGAGAGACCAGAGGAACTTCCCCTGGAGGAGCCGGGAGGACCTCGAGATGATGAGGAAGAGGCACTGTTAGAACAGCCTCCAGAGCTACCGCAGGAGCAGCCCCAAGAACAACCGCAGGAGCAACCCCAAGAATTGCCGGCGGAGCAACCACAAGAACAGCCGCAGGAGCTACCGGTCCGCCCGATACAGCCGCAAGAGGAGGCTCCGGTACTCCCGCTGCCGCCATGGGGGCAGCCACGGTTTCCAGGGCCTAGACTCCCTCCGCCGTTTAGACCGAGTGGTCCGCCTCCTCAAGCCCTCCAGCTCCGCGACCGCTAAGGCCTCAGCCAAGGCTACAAGCGCCTCCTATACCGAGACCCCAAGGGATCCCGCAGCCAAGGCCCCAATTCCCACCGAGGCAACCGCTCCTGCGCCAACCTGACTGGCAGCCAAGACAGGAATTGGTGCCTGTACCATATTACCCACTCCCAGCACCAGCTCCCAGACCTCAGGAGTTACCAATGGGATGGGTGAAGTTGGAAGCTACTTTCGATGGGGATCCCTCGAAGTTGGGATTTTTTCTAGTACAAGCCCTGCAATTTTTTAATCGTTGGGGACACTTGTTCGAAGACGAAGCTAGTCAAATCGAGCATTTGGGATCCCGATTGCAAGGAAAAGCCGCGGAATGGTATGTAGCATTATACGACTTGGGGGCTCCAGAATTAGATTCCCTACAAGGGTTAGTAAATGCACTCCGAGCGCAATACAAAGACCCACTAGAGGAGAGTAGAGCCCGAACGGAATTACAATCGATCAGGCAAGGTGGCATGTCGGCTAGAGACTATGTTACAAAATTCCGACAGCTAGCTGCCAAATGCCCAAGGTGTGAGGAATCCACCAAAATAATCATGTTTAAGCATGGCATGAATCCCAGACTGTTAGATCGAGCCCTTATGCAAGATAATCCCCCCACACTCTTGGGTTGGATTCAATTGGCTTGTGAAGTAGAAAACCGGATGCAAGAAGTGCGTCTGGTTGAGCAACAGCAATCGGGCAGCCACCGGCGAACCTCCATAATCATCAGAGGGGGCAGAGGGGCAGGATACACAACTAGAGGAGCGAGAGATGCTAGATGGCAACAAGGATTGTGTCTACAGTGTGGTCAAAGCAGCCACTTCGCAGCGCAATGTCGCTTCCAGCCTGTGCAAAGAACTCCGTTCCCGCCAAGGCGTCCAGCCCCTACCACCCTTTCTCAGCCGTCTCGCCCAACGCCCGCTCCGCAAACTTCGTGAGGGAGAGGTACATTCAGAAGAAATCCTCCCGAAAAGGGATTAGAGCTGGAGGAAGTTATGGACTTTGACCCAACCGCTCTAATCGGCGAAGAGGTGCCTGAAAGTCCCAGTTCGGGAAACGAGATGGATCTGTCATAAGCGGACCCAAATGGCAGATCAACACTCAGTCAGTTCCCATAGTGGATAGACCTCAAGGGTCCATACTATTCATGCCTGTTAGTTAATCCTGAAAGACAGACCCATATTCGGGTGCAAGCGCTTATCGACTCTGGATGCTCCAGAGATATAATTGCACCAGCTTTAGTGAATGAATTAGTGCTCCCAATAAGAGAACTTGAGAATCCAGTCATTTTTGAACAAATGGATGGCACTAATATGAATCCAGTCACTACCGAAACAGTACCAGTCATTACAGGCATGGGACAACACTGGGAGACAAGATCATTTGTAATTAGCTCTACAGCAAAATACCCATTAATTTTGGGAAGCAGATGGTTGTGGGATCACAACCCGGACATTAATTGGGCAGCTGGAAGTGTCACCTTCAAAACAGATACTTGCAAGTCTCATCGTTGGGACCAGAATCGGGGTAAGAATCCTACCCTTATAGAACAAGCCCTCCTGACCCAGGAGGAAATTAACCAAATACCCAAACAGTACAGAGCCTATTTACGAGCTTTCACCGAAGAAGAGGCCAACACCTTACCTCCCCATAGAAGAACCGATTGCGCAGTGGAACTCATCCCAGGAGCCACCTTACCTAAAGGTAGACTTTATCCCATGAGCCCAAATGAGAGAGAGGAGCTCCGGAAATTCATTGACACTAATCTTCAAAGGGGATTCATCCGACCAGCGAACAGCCCCCATGCTGCTCCAGTACTGTTTGTTAAAAAGAAGGATGGGGGATTGAGACTGTGCACGGACTTCAGAGGACTTAATGCAGTCTCCTCCACAAACGCCTATCCCATTCCTCTCATCAGGGATATACTCAACGTCGTGGCCCAAGGTAAGATCTTCACAAAATTGGTCTTAAAAGATGCTTATTTCCACGTTCGTATATGAGAGGGGGATGAGTGGAAAACCGCGTTCAATACGCCATTGGGACGGTATGAATATTTAGTTATGCCTTTTGGCTTGTCCGGGGCCCCTTCAGTTTTCATATCCATGATCAATGAAGTATTGCACAAATTCTTGTACAAGGGAGTAGTTGTTTACCTAGACGATGTGTTAATTTACTCTGATTCTGAAGAACATGTTCGCCTAGTGCAGCAAGTATTGACTACCCTCATGTGTAATAATTTACCCATCAAACTGTCTAAATGTGAATTCCACAAAACAGAACTTACCTATTTGGGATATTGCATCTCAAAAGATGGGTTAAAAATGGATCCAGGCAAAGTAAAAGCTGTTCAAGACTGGCAAACCCCCACAACTCGTAAAGAACTGCAATCCTTCCTAGGGTTTGCCAATTTCTATAGAGAATTTATACAAAACTTTGCCCAAATAATTCTCCCCCTTACTGAACTTCTAAAAACCAAAGACAAAGGGGAGCAAGCTAAAAAACCAAAAGCTAAACTGAATTGGACGCCACAATGCCAATGAGCCTTTAATCAATTAAAGCAGCAATTCGTATCCGAACCAGTGCTGCAGCACCCCGATGAAAATCGCCCGTTCATAGTGCAAGTGGACGCCAGCGATACGGCGATTGGAGGCGTCCTTCTCCAGCGGGGAACAAACAACGAAGTCAAGAAGGAGGGGGATAATATACCCAAAGACAAATTAGTTCAATCCGAACAGGGGGAATGGCTGTGGGGTAATCGATTCTATGTGCCAAAGGCTTTGAGAAAAGAAGTACTACACCGCTGTCATGATGCCCCAACAGCTGGTCATTATGGATATTTAAAAACTCTTCATCTGATTCAGAGGCAATTTTGGTGGCCAGGCATGCGCAAAGACATTTCACAATATATAGCTTCATGCCCCATTTGCCTCAGCGCCAAAACACGTAAGGGCAAACCTCCTGGACTTTTACAACCCCTTGAAACTCCAAGTAGACCGTGGGAAGTTATTTCTATGGATTTCATCACAGATCTTCCCCCCTCCAAAAATCACACCTGCATTTTAGTAGTCGTGGATCTGTTTTCTAAGCAAGCCCATTTCATTCCTTGCACTACAATGCCTTCGGCAAAAAGATTGGCGGATATTTTTCTGAAATACATTGTAAAACTCCATTCTTTTCCATCTAAGGTAATATCCGACCGCAGCGGACAATTTGTTGCCAACTTCTGGTGGGAGCTTATGCAACTAATGGGAATTGAGCAAGGTTTAAGTTCTGCACACCATCCGCAAACCGACGGACAGTCTGAAAAAACTAATCAATTATTAGAACAGTTTCTCCATTGCTATATCAATTTCCAACAAGACAATTGGACTGATTTGTTGCCCTTAGCTGAATTTTCTTACAACAATAGTGTACATGCATCTACCGGAGAAACACCCTTCAAAGTAGTGTATGGATACCATTTTAAACCGTTTCCTTTTGAAGCGCTTCCCCCTGCAACGGCCTCCCGTGATGTTTCAGAATGGTGGGGGGAGGCAGCTCAGCAATGGACTCTTATTCAACAGCATCTTAACAAAGCTAAGCTAGACTATAAGAAATACGCTGATCGCCATCATGCGGCCAATTGGGAATTACATCCCGGAGACCTCGTTTATTTGTCCACAAAGAATTTGAAAGTCGCCCAAACCAGCCGTAAATTAGCACTGAAATACCTGGGACCATTTCCAATCCGTAAAATCATCAATAAAGTGACAGTAGCACTCGATTTGCCAAACCTTCGCCACGTCCATCTGACTTTCCACATCAGCTTACTGAAAAGGGTCCCTCCAGCAGACCAATGGCACACCCGTGCTCCTCCCATACCAACTCTAATTGATGACCAAGTCCATTATGAAGTACAGCAAATTTTGGACTCTAAAATCAAGCGTAATAGACTCTTTTACCTCATCAGGTGGAAAGACTTTGATTCTGGGTTTGATGAGTGGGTGGAGGATGTTCATGTTCATGCCCCTAGATTGATTAAATCCTTTCACAATCTCTACCCTCTCAAACCAGGGGGAAGGGCATTTTAGAGGGGGCAGAAATGTCAGGTCTGACATATGTTTCTTATGTGTTCTAACCAGAGAGACTCCATTTTAATCCTGTCATTGTTTCAAGCTCTTCTTTTGCAGGTGACAAACAGTCCAGCAACACTTATCTCAAAGAAGAGGAATGTTTTGACTACAGCCCTACCAGCCTTGGGAAAGTTTCATTCTCTCAGCTTCAAGCCGCGTGTTTTGACAACTGTGGGGGGAGGATGGGATTTGCTGGGCTATGCTATTCTGTATCCTAACTTTTACCTTCATTCGTAACAACATCCGTGTACCAGCCAAGATAGTGAATCTTGGCCAGTGGACTATAATGGTTGTTTATATTCAGTAAAGTCTTTTGAAACCAATGGACTCATGTCTAATTGCAAGAGATAGTCTGGATTGCAACTTTTAATAAGCCACAGTCTGACATAGTCAAGACTAGGACCCTGTGGGACTTGTTACAGTTTTACCAGGCCTGTGAGATGGAGATGTTCTGCCAGGTCTATGGTGGTGGTTGAGGCTGCAACTTAGATTGTGGTTTTAACTTCTGTATTGGAATTATGAAATCATGTATTTTATCTTTTATAGTGTATCATTTATTGTATTACTATATAATGTTGTAACCTGCTCTGAGCCTATTTGTGTGGGGGGGGGCAAGAAATCTAATAAATTAAATTAAATTAATGACTCCCCCATGCCTCCAAGTTTGTGTGTTCCATTTTAGTACTTTATGGCACAGAGGCTGGGCAAGCAGGCCAGGCAGTCAGAGGCTGTCTGGCAGCATCTTGTTTTCCTTAATGGCAAATTTTTCTGCACATGCAACCAATTGGCTCCAAAAGGGAGAAACTGAGCCCATAGTGTTAACTCTGTTGGCAGGAAGGTGATGTGTGTGGTGCACATAAGTGCATTTTTTCCAGCACTTCCTGGGCTATTGGGTTATGGCATTGGCACTGAATGGCTTGTAGGGATCAAAGGTTTACTTTGCACTGGGGAAGAGAGCAGCAGATGGCATGGTGCCACCACTATTGCCATCATCAACCCTTTCTGTGTGCTTTCATGCACAATGCAAGGAAAGGCTGGCCTGGCAACTTCCATGTGGGCATGCACACTTGTGTGAGTTTGAAGAGGGAGGGGTCTCCTTCATCCTCTGAGTCCCCGGTTGTCACAATGCTTGTGTTATTCAGATTAAGATGACAATTGGAAAGAAAAAGCAATTATTAGGAGCCAGGAGGGCCCAGGCATGTGGAGCTGGCTCATACACATTCGGTGGCCTTCTGCTGCTGCTGCTGCCCTTCACTTAGGTGCTATGGTTCCTCAGGGCCACTCACTGTGACTTAAGTACTCCAAAGATAGCAGGTTGAGGAGCACCAGGATGCATTACATCAGGCTGAGAAAGTCTTTAGGCTTTTGGGGCTTCTCTGATTAAAACTGTTAACCCAGCGTTAAATGACAGGGGAGGTAGCAAGCATGTGCATTGCCCTCACATGCAGGCACCCCAACTCTTTCCAGATCAGTATTCCTTACAGAAGGACCAATCTGGTCAGCTCATTTTCTTTTGGTTGTCTTATGGTGATTTCTCTTTTCCCCTTTTCATTCAGCTCTGGGTTTAGTTGGAAAGTCAGTCTGGCAGCCAGCAATCTTTCCAGTCTCCCACTTTTATGAGGGAAAAAGAGGACCATCCTCCTTCTACTTCCCTCCCATGAAGGAAAAAACAACATCTAGCTCTCTTTTCTCTGTGCTGTTATGCACAGTGCAAGGACAGGGTGGGAGCTGGTGGGTTTAAACAGGGAGTCCTGGTCTGCTGCAAAGCAGATTAGGATGAGGAGGATTCACCCCTCTTTCTTGAAATGAAACTACAAGGCATAGGGAAACATGACATAACAGCAGAACTCAAACGTAAAATTTATTGGCTTTGTTACTAAAGCAGGATTTTTTAAAAAAATTACTGTGTTGTCCTGGACTGGTTGGCAATGAAGTGCACTCGTGCTTCTGCGCTGTACTGGCGCTGCTTGTTTCCTGCCCAGCCATTGCCAACACTCACCTTCCTTGGGGTTCATTGTGTGAGTTTTCATGTGCTTGAGGAGAAACTCATTGGATCAATGGATTTTTGGATGATGCAAAAAGAACAGTGTATGCACGTGTGCACAGCTGCCGAACCGTCACCTTGATGTGTACCTTTCCCATTCTTCAGGATCCATAAACACAGAACCCATTGGCACATGCTCCCAAACTCAGTGGGTCAGTTATTTAGAGGGAAGACTGTATTTCTGATGTGATTTTGGTGCCGTTGCAGGCAAAAACCACTGCCTGAGAGCCTCGCCTCCTTGAAAAGAAGAGCATGTGTTTACGCATGCACAGCCAGCATGCATGCAAGGGGCCAAAGTTCATGAAACAAAACCCTCAAAACTGATCAGATTTGAGCCAGCACTGCCGCAGCTGGAACAAACTGGTAATGAGACACAATTGTTCCATAATCCATGGAACTGATGGATATAGATTTGAAGAAAAGGATTTTATATATTACTTTTATATATCACTTATATGCCTTGCACTTTTTTCCTACGCTCAGGAGCCAATGTAGTACTTGTAATGCAACCTGTAAGAATATGACACTTGAAACAAGAAGATCAAGACAAGTATGCTGAAACTCTGCAAGAACTGAGAACTAATAATATACTGCTTGTAGAGCTGCACTTATAAAATATTATGCATATGTTATATTATTCTATAAGATTCCAATAGGAACCAGTACCAGAGAGCCTTTTGTAGAAAACTGATTTGATGCAGCAAGCTGGTTTTGGCCACCTGTGGCTGTATCTTCCTTAAGGTTGAGAAGAAACTGGGGAAAAGGGCACAGATGGAAAAAACATCCCTTCTTACCAACAGACTTCAGTTATCAGAGGGTATCAAGGTTGCCAGATTGAGACTCATTGGCACTATTGAAAGTATTATGCCCAGAAGAAAGTAGGTGAGAGGTTAGAAGGTGTCCTTCTAACTTGAGAGCAAGATAAGGGGGTTGCAGGATTTGGAATTCCCCAAGTAGAAGAGCCAACCCAGAATTGCATCTTCAAATCAGAACTAACCCTAGATACTTTATGATCCAATAAGATAACAAATATTAGAATATTGTAATATTGTTATGATTATCTGAAAGTATTAATTGCTCAACGCTTCTATTGTAAGAGGATGAGCTTTTACACACAAGGAGACCGTCTACTTCTGTGTAAGAAAAAGGGCTCATCCACTGGGTAAATAAAAACCATCTGTTTTGCTTCAATTCAAGAAGGACTCCTGGATTTTATTTTAATTTTTATTGTGGTTGGTCAGAAAAGGGAGAACGAACCACAAAGGTGCAAAATTTTGCACATAACAGAACCAAAACTGAAATGGAAACTTTTTAGGTGCACACCCCTACTCAAGACCCTGG
The DNA here is from genome assembly GCF_028583425.1 of Eublepharis macularius. Taxonomy (NCBI): domain Eukaryota; kingdom Metazoa; phylum Chordata; class Lepidosauria; order Squamata; family Eublepharidae; genus Eublepharis; species Eublepharis macularius. Next base: position 89,808,093 of record NC_072793.1, on the reverse strand, counting down.
CTTCCTTTACTGAGTCAATCCATATCCAGGGTGGCGCAAGGTTTTGTGGTGCTCATGGCCAGCCGGCCAGGCGCCCCCCCGCGCACCAGCCTCCTTGATGACGTCACACATGATGTCATCACAGCAGTGCGCCGGCGGCAGCCCAATCGCTGCGGTGGGTGGCCTCCGAGCTGTCCCGCTCGGTTGCCTGCACTGCCACAGATGCCTGCCCGCGGCGGTTGCGCCTGGCCGGGGGCTTGTGCTAGCGGCGGCGGCGGCACGGGGTGGGAGGGATAGGTGGCTGCTGCTTTGTGGCACGTGCTCCCGCCCCCCGCACCTCCTCCGGTGCTCCCTCCAGCACCCCACGCCTGAGGACACCGCCTACATGGCCTCAATGGGCGCTCCGGACCTGTCCATATCATTACATTGCTCATAGCAATGGATAATGCTAATTGTGGAATATACACATCTGAATATGCTTGGAACACTCCAGGAGCATTTAGGCCTTAATGGAGAAGCCTCTGCAACTGCTGAAGTAGGTTTACTATCTGCCTACTTATTGCGGGCAATCTCCTAGGGATTATCTTCTTGGATAATTTTTTTAAAAAAATTGCTGGCCTCAGCACCTGTATATCATTTCCAGGTACAACTCAGAAGTGACAATGCATAGCTCTAAAAATCATCAGAAACTCTGTGATAAAACCGTATAGTTTACCATAGAATTTCTGGTGATTCCTAGAGCTACTCATTGTCACTTTTGGGTACAACTTTGCTGAGGTTACACACATACCCATGTTCCCAGCCCCACTCACAATGTGAGATCCCTTATATCTGATTCTTCCACGTCCCCAAGAAATGTAGGTAATGTCCTTAGTAGTTCATCCAGACATCCAGATCCATGGCTGGATGTCTTATCTTGTTGGGCGTGGGGAGGGGGCTTGCTAACAATGTTGTAACATTTCTCACAATACTCTAGCTCTAGCATACATATCTAACTACTTGTTGGAATTTATAGGAAATTATAGGTGAAATACTGGGATTATACCCTCTTAAATTCCATTTAATTTAGTGGGAGAGATTTAAGCTTTACCCGTAAACTGAAATTACTAGGACTTAATATAAATACTTTAATTTGGTTTGGTTAATGCCAATAATCTCCAATTTGAGTACCAGTTTGGTGTAGTGGTTGAGAGCAATGGGACTCTAATCTGGAGAACCAGGTTTGATTCCCCATTCCTCCACTTGAAGCCAGCTCAGTGACCTTGGGTAAGTCTCAGCTCTCCAGAGCTCTCTCAGCCCCACCCACCTCACAGGGTGATTGCGGGGATAATAATAATATACTTTGTAGACTGTTCTGAGTAGGTGTTAAGTTGTCCTGAAGGGCGGTATATAAATGTAATATTATTCTTGTTCTTGTTTTTGTTGTTGTTTTACAATGAGTAATCTGTCTTGAGTCTTAGTGAGTCTCTCTATACAATACTTTTGAAATGTGTTCTTCACATGTCAGGAGATGCAATGTTAGTTAGAAAGTATGATTTTAAATAACAAAGCTGGTGGAGATTGCTCTGGAGGGGCTGGATTCTCTCACAGTTCTCTATTGCCTCTGGTGTCTCCCCTTCCAGAGCCTTTGGCCTGCCAAGGATCAGTTAATTCAAAGTTTTAAGTAGCGAGGATGGCAGGGTAAAAGCACCAGAAGAGGAGACAGTGTGGCCCACCAGAGGTGGCGGAGGTCTGCGAGAGAATTCATCCCATTTGGAGCAATCTCTGCCAGCTCTATCTTTCAAAACTACACTTCCCAGGTAACGTTGTGTCTTCTGATACATGAAGAACACATGTCAAAAGGATTGTGTAGAGAGACTTACTGAGACTCGAGACAGATTACTCACTGTAAAACAATGCAATGAAATAGCAGGAGATAATTGGCATTGTGTCTCCCTACTAGAAGTGGGCACGAACAGGGGAAAAAACCCAAACATGATGTCCGTTGTTCATTGCCATCCATGAACAGGGAATCACGAACAACCATGAACATGACCCTGTTCACGAGCATGTTCATGGTTGGCTGTTTGTGGGAGGGAGGGGGGAGACTTGGATGGGAAGAAAGTTCCCTGCGCCATTTGCAAATGGCACGGGGAACCTCCTTCCTTTCAAAGTCTTCATCCTTCCAGCCGGCTGGAGTGAGGGGAGACTCTGAAGGGAAGAAGGATCCCCATTACGTTTGAAAACAGCGTGGGGAAGCTCCTTCCCTTCAAAGTCTCCCTCCTCCCAGCTGGCTAGAGTGGGGGGAGACTCTGTAGGGAATAAGGTTCCCCATGCCCTTTGCAAATGGCATGGGGAACCTCCTTCCCTTCAAAGTCTCCCTCCTTCCAGCTGGCTAGAGGGAGGGAGGGGAGACCCTGAAGGGAAGAAGGTTCCCTATGCCTCCTTCCCTTCAAAGTCTCCCTCCTTCCAACCAGCTGGAGGGAGGGGGGGAGACTTTATCAGGAAACCCCTGACAAGTGGTTGAGTCGGGTGTGAAGTGCCCCTCTCCCTGCTGCTGTGCAGTAGCAGGGAGAAGGGCATTTCATCCCAGCAGACTGCACTCAGCTGCTTGTCAGGGGTTTCCCTGACAAGCAGCTGATTGAGGGATTTAAATGTCCCTCTTTCTGCACTGCGCAGCAGCAGGGAGAGGGAAATTTAAACCGTGGCAGGCTGTATGTACTCAGCTGCTTGTTGGGAAAACCTCTGACAAGTGGCTGTGTTGGGGGTGAAGTGCCCCTCTCCCTGCTGCTGTGCAGCAACAGGGAGAAGGGCATTTCACCCTGGCAGGCTGCACTCAGCCGCTTGTCAGGGTTTTCCCTGACAAGCAGCTGAGTGAGGGATTTAAATGTCCCTCTTCCTGCACTGTGCAGTGCAGGAAGAGGGAAATTTAAACCCCGGCAGGCTACAATCAGCCCTTGTCAGGGTTTTCCCTGACAAGTGGCTGAGTCGGGGATGAAGTGCCCCTGGGCTTAGATTGGGGTTTCCAGGGCAACAGGAGTTCAGACAGAGTTCAGAAAGTCCATACCTACTGTTGCCAAGGGAATTGATTGAAAGGCGCTATATTGTCTGCCTTGATGAACGGCTGATGAACACTACGAACAGGGCTTGGAATGAACACATGTTTGTTGGGAACGGGGCTTCACAACAGCTTGTTCACAAACAGCTGAATGGGCTGTTCGTGGCTTTTTTTTGTTTGTATTGCTGTTCGTGCCCACCTCTACTCCCGACATAGCCTAAGAGCCCTGTGGTGCAGAGTGGTAAGCTGCTGTACTGCAGCCCAAGCTCAGCTCATGACCTGAGTTCGATCCTGGCGGAAGCCGGGTTCAAGTAGCTGGCTCAAGGTTGACTCAGCCTTCCATCCTTCCGAGGTCGGTAAAATGAGTACCCAGTTTCCTGGGGATAAAGTGTAGATGACTGGGGAAGGCAATCGCAGACCACCCTGTAACAAAAAGTCTGTCAAGAAAATGTCGCGATGAGATGTCCCCCCCATGGATGAGTAATGACTTGGTGTTTACACAGGGGACTACGTTTACCTTTTTTACTTCCAACACTTGATGGACACATGTCCTGTTGTCTCATGTAGAGCGATTCAGTGAGAAAGTAAAGTAAATTAATAAAATAGAATCTACAGTACATAGCGGAAGGACAACTAAAGCTTAAAGTATTTTCTGTGATTAGGAGAAATTATAGTATCTAACACACTATACTTTTAGGGATGTGACTTAAATTAACATTCATACAGATTCTGTGTATGAAAGAGTTGGTGAATTACAAAAATGACAGAGCCCATCCAGGATCAAACCTAAGAAATAACGACACCCAGGGCCACTTTTTGGTACTAAGTGGTGGTATAAATGATACTACGACACATAGGTTCTGGAAGAGGTGGGTATTTTTCTGGTTTACAAAGAGAAATAATGAATGATGAAGTAGTTCAAAATATTAATGCCAAGTGCTTCTATTATGCATGTGTGTTGTAACCCACTGATGATGATGGCCAAGGGGCAGGGAGTACAGTGACAAAATGCACACAACACGTTATCTGGAGTAAAAAACAGCCACAACTTTATTGAATTACAGTTATGAGGAACATTGGTGATGCATAGGAGTTGGATCCTAAGCATCGGCTGACCTACCTGCCAGTCAATGTCTGCCAGCCCTCCCAGACCACTGCTGAGGGGGGGACCAAGGAGTGGCACCAAAGGGGGGATCATATGGGTGTATGCCTCTGTGTGATTCCCCTTCCATCTGGGAGTGAGTATGCCCCAGCAGCCCCCAAGCTGGGCATGCACCACCATAACTCACTCCCAAGATTCCTTATGGGAATCCCCTTACTGGGGAGACTGGGCATGCAGGCCCTGCCTCCCTCCAAAGGGATCCGACCCCAATGCCAGACCGCCAGCAAAGCTGTGATGAAAGAATAACACATAACAGCAACAAAAACTCCTGACCAGCCAGACCAATGCCCCCAAATGAAGGAGGGCCGGGTGAGGAAAAACGAGCAAAAGCGCAATGCAGAGATGCCAGCAGCTCCTTAAATCCTCAGCTGCCCTGACCAGAGTGAAAACTGCATTGCTCCGGTCAGGAGCCCAGCCCTGCCTGCCAGCCACCACCCCAACCACCCTGATTGGGCAGCTGGGAAGCTTAAAACTATTGGTTGCAAGCCCACCTGGGGGAAGCTGGGCAAGCTCACACACATGGCAGCCACCATGCTCTGCACCCCCAACCACCCATACACCATAACATGGGCTTCCCAGGTAAGTCTAGGAGCCATGGTTTGCAATCCAGCGATGATGTTGATGGAGGGATAAGGAGTACAGCTACAAAATGCACACAACACATTATCTGGATTAAAAAACAGTCACAACTTTATTGAATTACAGTTATGAGAAGTACTGGTGATGCATAGGGGTTGGATCCCAAGCATCCCCCCCCCCAAAAGGAAAATGTGCACACCATTGGCCAGAGATTTGGAATACTACCCGGTCAACATGGATATTCACTAACAAATACCAAAGAAAATGAATTCATCTGGCATGTTACCTAGATTTCCCAGTTAATACAAACATTTCTTACATACCAAAGGAAGATGACCCTGAATATAAGACAAGCCCTCAAATGTTATATACACATTTATTACTGTACATACATATAATTTATGTGTGAATGTAAGATGACCCCCTCTTTTTCTTGATGGTATATTGCTAGCGAACTATATTTACATGGTCCCTAAGTGAAGAATAAATATATTAACTGGTCAATAATCATACTATATGATTGATTTTGTTTATTCTATATATCCCCAGCATGTTGTGGATACTACATGTGTTGACCATGCAAACTGCAAAATCACTTCTGAATGCTGTTACTTTGAGAGCTACTGTAGCATAGTGATTAAGTGATTAGGTTGCAAATCAGCTCTGTGCTGGTTTGAGTCCCATTATTGCCATGAGCTCAGCCGGTGGCCTTGGGTAAGCCACTCCTCTCAGCCCCAGCTCCCCAGATGTATTGGGAGGATAATAACACTGACTTTGTTCACCACTCTGAGAGGGGCACTAATCTATCTAGAAGAGCATTATATAAGCACTATTATTATTATTATTACTACTACTACTACTACTACTACTACTACTACTACTACTACTACTACTATTATTACAATCTGTTGACCGTCATATAAATAAGTATGATCACGGGAATTTGTGCACATTTCTCATGCAGCTTGCACATGCAATATGTACGGTATAGATGTGTGTGTGTGTATCTATTTCACAGCTACAACATCTCAATAAATTTATTCACTTGCGCTTCAGAGCTTCTGACCACTTGCTGAATCATTTTCATCCTGACAGCTCTCTCCCTTTGATATGGATGAACTCAAAGAGAAATGCCTGTCTTCCTAATTTCTATTTCCAGACAGTGTCAAGGGAATGGGAAAAGCAAAATTTAAACTTTTAGGAAATGCATCTTTTAAAAAGAATGCCTTTTCCCCTACATGATTTAATAGGCCTTCATTCCAATTTAAAAAACGATTTGCAGGAGTTGATATATTCAAATCTCTGATCCGTATTTGAAGGTACTTCTGAAGGTGCACTCTGTAACCTGTGTATAGCAGACCCTTTTGAATCTTGTCCTTGAAACAAAAATTAGTGCCCCAGGGGACCGAAGGATTGTAGACAACTGCTAAGTGCCAAGAGACTGAAATCCAAGTTAGAAGTCCTTACTGTTGGAAAGGGAGAAGGTGGATGAGAGGAAAAAGAGAGGGTGGAGGGGGTGAGAGAAAAAATGTGAAGATGAGAACCGCCTTCAGGAGCCATTTGGGAGATAGTCACTGGAAAGAAGAAAGATAGACATGTGCTAAAAACAACAGAAACACAGGTGGAAATGGCCTATTGGGAAATCAGGCTGTCAACAAACAAAAGCTTACGGCCAGAAAGCAGTTTCAATGGCAGCCTCTGCTACCAAGGCCTCACTGTTCAGTACATAAATTAAGAGCAGGGTTGACTATGGAAATTAGGAGTGATACCATGAAAGAGGCAAATGACTGTCTTTTATCTGGTGATAACATCCAAAGAGCTACTTACTTCTTTGAAGAGTAAGAGGAAAAGTTGGTAACTATGACTTAGATTCAAATAGGAGAAGGGGGGAGCAATTTGAGAGAGAGAGAGAGAGAGAGAGAGAGAGAGAGAGAGAGAGAGAGAGAGAGAAGTTCCATTTCATGTACCAGCAGCTCAGAACTTCATTTAGAAGTAATCAGTTCTGTCTACCGCCAAGACATTTCTGACAGCAAGTCCCCTTGGATAGTTTGTCACTCAGAATACATGAAGGAAACAATATGATTAAAATTTCTGTGTATATTTGAAGGGGGAAAAGGAACCACCTGTGATGCAGTTAGAACCTGGGCCAAGTCATCTGCTCCATAACTCCATTACAGCTAATTCCAGAGGGATGGACATATCAATCTTTTGCAGCAAAAATAACAAAGAGTTTTGTGTCACCTTAAAGAAAAACAGAGCTATCATGGCATAAGCTTTTGTGGACAAGATCCCACGCACCAAATGTACTCTGTTCTATAAAAGCTTATGCAATAATAAATCTGGTAGTCTTTAAGATGTATGCCACAATGTTTCTATTGTGGCTGCAGACAATATAACTTGCTAGTGTGGAGGGTAGAAAGAAGTTATCATGGCATGTACTTCTGGTTCTTCACACCTGTTATCATAGTGTTATACATAACAATCTTATCATAATGTATCTACACCCCTTTCAGGGGTGTGAACTCCCTATGTGAAGACAATTTGTTTGTATGTGGGTCTAGAAAAAAGTATTACACAAACTATTATTGAAGGATAGGAATCATCCAAATGATCTAAATAGTGTGTGGGGGTGGGGTGGCAGGCTATAGCTAAGCAGTAAAGCAGTGGTAGACAACTCCCAGCGCACATGCCAAATGGGGGCATACCAGACCGTTTTGCTAAAATGGCTGTGCCCTTGCTGTGCCCTGAAAGCTGAGCCAGACCAAACCAGGGCTGCTTCCACACACATTGGATAATCCACTTTCAATACTCTTTAGTGAACATTTGAAACTGCTTTTCCACGTGTGGAACAAAAAATCCACTTCCAAAGGATTTCTAAAGTGCATTGAAAGTGCATTATCCAACGTGTGTGGAAATGGCCCAGAACACAGTCCTGGGACCTTTTCTGGGACCTTTTCCAGAGCTCCTTCCAGCCGTGCTTCCAATAAGTATAGCCACCTTTCTGAAAAGCAAATCCATCATTGCCACTGCTAGCTTCAGATGGCGCCATCTCTGTGGCCAGTGCAATCCTTCTATTTCTCATTTCTTCTATTTTGCTTGCCATCGTATCAACATCTTCACAGGTAGCTCTTGCATTTCATTCACCACTTGGTAGAGCATACATGTAGGTTTGCTGCCCCTGTTCCAGTCAAGATCCACATGCCTTTTCCAATTTCACAGCAAGCAAGAATCCATCTAATGAAGATTCTTTCAGTACGCAGATGTCATGATGCAGGTGTTGTTCACTTCTTGAATTTCTACTAGTCATGGTAGTTAAAGGCACAGAATACCTGTCTGAAAGAAATAAGACAACCCTTCTTGTATAGCACCCATCCACAGCATTTTAACAGCATGCTGCATTGTTATAATTTGCACATAATGAGCTGTATTCAATATGGGAAGCATTAACTTCTAAGAAGAATTTCCCTCGACCATTGCAGCATCACATAGATTTTATCAGTGTTTCTTAAGCCACAAAGTATATTGATAAGAATATTTGATGGAAAAAATAGAATGGCATTGCTTGGTTAATAATCAGATAGAAATCTATCCAGTGCCTAGGAGCCAATGAATAATCATCTATAGCTTTATGTCAGAATAAACTAAGGGAGGTATCAATTGTTTTCTCATGGGAGTTGTTGCTGTGGCCAGCATTAATCAATATACTCATTAACAGCCAAGAAAAGAATTTAAATTCAGTGATCATTGGAACTGCAAAAGATACAAAGTTGGGAGGGGTAAATGGCAAAAGGAGACACTGACCCATAAAAAATATAGATGGAACTGATTAACTTCAGGATTGTGTCAGACTTCTATGAGATGAGAAATACATCTGGGGAAGAATAGTGAACACTAGAAATGTAAAATAAGGGAAGGAATCTCTAGGGAAATCCAGGAGATCACAATCAATAATTTTGCTATGACTTCATAGTGCAACTCTGTTGCACAAAGAACAATGTCATTGTAAGAGTCACTTACCCATCACAGTGTTTTCATGAGAAGGGACTTAAATGTCGATTTCTAACTTTGAGATGTCTGCAAAAAAATTGCTTCCAACTGTCAAAAAGGTACTTGGAAGGAATTAGGGTGAGATAAAAGAAGGATGAATAAGGGACACAAACAATTTAATAGTTTATTCCTGGAAAAAATGTTCTAGAAACACCCATCTCACTGATTAAAATTGGAGAAAGTTACAGGTTAGTATTCTTGCACATGAAGAGAAAGAAATTTGATTTTGTGATTTGATTTTGTTGTATTAAATTATGCTTGCATTTTTTAATCATGGTGGAGTATTTGCATATTTTTCATGGGTGTTCCATATGCTTGATGTGTTTGACACTATCTGTAATGATTTCAAGAAATGGGTGCATGTGTCTTTAAATGTTTGGTGAGATAGGTGAAGAGTGGGGGGGTGAAAGAGAGAGATGAGTGAGTGATATGATTGGTTGATGACAGAGAGTGGGCGGAGTGAAGGCAGTTTTCAGTTACTGAGGGAGAGAAAAAGGTTCAGTTAGGGCAAGAGAGGCGAGCTGTGTGCAGCCTGAGTGTGTTCATGTATTTGTGAGGGAAAGGCAACCTGAGTGGAAGCCTGAAATGAGTGTGTCTGTGAGACTATATATTCACTCTATTTGAAGCAGGCAAACTGTGTGTGCGCCTGAGAGAGAAAGAATTGAGAGTGAAAAGAAAACAGGCTAGCTGTGTGCTGTCTGAGGAGTTCTCTGTGAGAGAAATATAGAGCCTAGAGAAAGAGGCTAACTGTGTGTGAAGCTTTACAAGAGATCTGTGTGAATGAGTTTGGATGAAGCAACTAGAAGAACTAAGAACTACTTTTATGTAACCAACACGCTTCTTAAAAAATAAACTTTTATTTTGTTTTGTTATATCCCAGAGTAGCAGTCATTGGTATCTCCCATTCCTATCCTCAGGGCCACATAGAACCACGAAGGAGCCGGACGCATAAACACGTTACAAAAGGGAAAACTTAAATAAAATATATTGGAATTTAATATTCCTGGTGGCAGCTAACTACCCAGAGGGTGTGAAGGGAAAGATTAAAGCAAAATCCACCCTAAAGAAAAGTGAAGATCATAACACTATCCATTGAAAAATTATAGTTATGATGTGTTTTCATGTAATAACGTGTTTTCATGTAACGATTGCACCAGAATCTTTGATGTAGACTGAGAAAACGTAAAAATTGCATTGCTGAAACAGGCCCAGGATTTGTGTAGTCCAGCATTATGTCTCTGAAAGTGGCCAGCCTGTGGAAGCAGTGCAGGACAAAGTGTCATTCCCCTCTTGTTAGTTTCAGGCATACAATACGAAGACATACACTGTCTCTAAAAACGGAGTTTCTATTGAACTTTTTTTATTATTATTAATGCATCACATATTATTACATTTCAAAACAATCCCAGTTCTCCTATGATACATCTTTTACCCCTTTTGTAACCCTCCCCCCCCCTGCAAGGTGGCCATCCTATAACTACAAATTAAATTTTTAGCCATGAGCACATTTTTTTCCAATTTTCCAAATATAGCTGTATTGGCTTCTCCATTACATACCCATTGAAAATATACAGACCATTTCTCTTTTATCTCCTCCATTTTTCCATCCCATGCCTTATCTTTTTTTAAACATTCCAACATATCTGATTGAATATATTCATATAGGTAATCATTCCATATTTCTAAGATCCATTTTAACTTCTCCTTCCAACCGTATGCAATCACTGCATGTGCAGCTAGTAACATTGCTTTGAAAATATCCTGGTTTTGTTTCTCAATTCTAGTGTTTCCTACTACACCCATGAATAATAGATCTGCATCTATATTAAGGTTAACCTTACATACCAATGCTATTTTCCCCCGTATCTTTTCTCAAAAATCTATAACCTTTGGACACTCCCACCATAAGTGGGAGTACCGCCCTTCTTTTGCATTGCAATGCCAGCAGTTAGGTTTCATCCCTTTAAGCATGTATGCTAATTGGGCAGGAGTTCTATATCACTTCATGATTATCTTTCTTTCAAGTTCTCTATACTTTTCTAGCTTAATTGCTTTCAAATTCACCATTAACTTATTAACCTCCTCAGAAGTTATTTGTTTTTCTTTATTCCATTTATTTTTTAAGGTTCTAAACACAAACTCCTTATCCCTCACTAATTCAAGGTAGATTTTCCCTGCCAGCCCTTTCTTTATTTCATCCACATATAGTGCATGTTCTATATTATTGTCTTCCCTTTTAATAGCCTCTTTATATTTATCTTGTTTAATTAAATGGTGTAACCCCATTAAATTTAACCAATATCTTTTCCCCAATTTTTGATTCAATTCCTGAAGTGGTAGCAAATCCCCTTGACTATTATACATATCCTTCACTCTAGTTATACCTTCCGCCTTAAGATCTTCCCAAAATTTCGGGTTCATCTCCTTCTCCTAGATATACTTAAGTGGAGTCCATTTCGAGTTCTGTGGCATCATAGCCGTTTTCCACCTCTTCCAAGCAATCAAGGCTATTTTTCTTGGGCCCTTTGCTTGTCTTATCTCCTTTTGCAGATCTCTAGTATAAATTCCATAACTACCTGCTCCCTTATTGATTGTAGATTCAAATCTTACCCACTTATCCCCTTTCCTCCATTCTAGCTCCATCAAGGCTTTCAACTGGCATGCATCATAATAAGCTTGCAGATGTGGGAGTCCCCATCCTAAATCATCTTGGGGCATATATACCAATTTTTTTTGAAATTCTTGCTTTTTTCCGTCCGAACACCCAATTTTTAATATTTTCGTCCCATTTCCCTATATCTTTCTGGTCAAGTTCTATTGGAAGTACTTGAAGTAGATATAACATATTTGCTAGTATAAACATTTTTACTGCTCTAATTTTCCCTAAAATACTCAAATGTTTATTCTTCCAATCCTTCAATTTCTTTATTATCTTTGTCCAGACCTTATTATAATTGATTTTTTGTAACTTCTCTATGTTTCTAGCAAGATATACTCCTAAATATTTAATTTTACTTACTCCTCAGTTCATCCCCGTTAGAGCTAATATCTCTCTTTTAGTTTCCCTATCTACGTTAAGAAACATTATTTCAGATTTCTTGATATTGACTCCGAGCCCCGAGCTTGACTTGAAATCTTCTAAAATAACTAGCAGTTCTCTTATTGCCTGTAGCGGATTACTTATTGTCAGCAGAATATCATCCGCAAAAGATTTAACTTAAGTTCTTCCTTACCTATTTGAAATCCCTGAATTCTACCACTATTTCGAATCCTATCTGCTAGGGGTTCCATTTCTAATGTGAATAGCATCGGGGATAATGGGCAACCTTGCTTTACTCCTCTCTGGATTGAAATTTCTCTAGTATGTCTATCGTTTATTCTAATAACTGCTTTGCCGCCCCTATAAATTTCCCTTATAGTACTTAGAAACGGTCCAGTAAAACCAAATTTCTCCAATACCTGCATTAAATAATTATGATTTAAGGTGTCAAACACCTTATAAACATCTAATTTTAGTAGGGCTAGGGTTTTCTTTTCTTTACCAAACAAAACATTTAATATATTTCTCAATGGATGGGCTATAGATCTATTCTTGACAAAACCATATTGATCTTCCTTAACTAATTTTGGTAAGTGTTTTTCCAATCTATTAGCTAAAATTTTGATTCAATAAACTAATTGGCCTATAGGAATTTGTATCTAAAGGGTCTCTCTGGGGTTTTAGAATTGGAAGGATCTCAGCTTTTTTCCATGAATCTGGCATTTTACCTTCTTTTAATATATAGTTAAATAATCTTTGCATTTCTGGTATCAGTAACTCCGCCATTTCTTTATAATATTCTGCAGGGAATCCATCCAAACAAGGGGATTTCCTATTTTTTAGACCCTTTAATACTTCTGCTATTTCCTGTCGTGTGATTTCTTTATTCAGGCTCTCCCTCTGTTCTGTCGTTAATTTGTTGTCTAATTGTTCATCAAATTTTTGATTTTCTCCAGATTTAAATAACTGTTGATAAAATTTAGCAAGTTCCTCTCTTATCTGAGTATTTTTTAAAAGCTGTTTATCCCCATCCCCCTTAATGCATCCAATTTTTTGCTTTTCCTTCCTTGTCTTTAAATAATTGGCCATTCTTTTCATTGTATTTGTATTGAGTCTGTGATATTCATTTTTCACTAATATTTCTTTCTTCCACATAGATAAAGAGTCTAAGTTCTCTAGCACTTTTAAAAGTTTTTTTTAGGAGTTCTTGGGTCTGTCTACTGTAGTTTTCCTGCAATTCTTTTTGTTTTTGTGTAATTTCACTTACTTTCCTGCTTCTTTCCTTATTATTTTCCCTTCTAATTCTAATTGGAGTTTCTATTAAACTATCATTTACAATAGATGCAAATATTTAGATATGTTGACTTTGCCCTTTTTGAAGATATTAAAAGAGCTGTTACACAGATTTTACGAATGGACAATAGTCAACTCTAAATAGTTGATTCTATCCTACATTTCAGCTGACTGATGACTAGCTATGTTTGTGAATTGGATCTGGACACATTGATTGAATTCTGGTTAAAACAACAACAACTGGCATATCCAATGGGTAGGGATGCTCAAACAACCACCAGTTTTGTTCATATCTTGGTCAGCAGTCATGATGGGTAGCTGATTTTTTGATTGATTGTCAATCCATTGTGCTATTCATGACTGTTCAACAAGTTGCTTCCCTGTATTCCTTCAATCAGCTTTTTGTGTATGGTTTCTATTGGTCACACACACCTATTGAGTTCTATCTCTTCCACTTTGTTGCATGAATGCTTCAGTAAGCAGGAAATTGTTTAAATAGAAAGTTAACTCAGGCACGAATCCTAGAAATCAGTGATAAATAAATGCTACATTAAAAAAACCCCAAAACTACAGTAGTCCTTAGTAATGACTGCCTACTTGTTTGAGCCTGCAGCATTTTTGCACATGTGCTCATTTGGAAACAAACAAAGTAAACCTGTTTTGCAAGCATTTGAGTCATTCAACGGAAACTGAACAGATTGTCACAGTCACACAACAAACTGTGTAGCATCCCAACCAATGAATGGACAGGATCCACATACCTAAATAAACCATCTTTCTGCATTCTTTCTTGCATTCCTTGAAGACCTGTTTTGGAAGGGTTCCTGAAGATACCAACTGTGGTTCAAGCCAGAACACTAAAGGCATATTAGTCAAGCCAGAACACTAAAGAGTAGTCCTCACACTGAAGAATTCTTTCCTCTTCGAAGGCTGATTCCTCTTGGAAGGGACCCTTGGCCCTGGATCCCTTCCAGTCGGGGTTTTGCCTGAGACACGGGATGGAGTCACTGCTGGTTGCCCTCATGGATGATCTTCACAGACTCCTGGATTGAGGTGGATCAGCACTGCTGATATTACCAGACCTTTTAGCAGCATTTGCTACGGTTGACTACAAGCTTCTGACCCACCACCTCACCGATGTGGGGATACAGGGGATGGCACTACAATGGCTAGTCTCTTTTCTCCATGGTCGAGGACAGAGGGTGGTGCTGGGGGAGAAAGTGTCTTCTCACCACCTGCTGATATGCGGTGTGCCACATGGGGCAATACTCTCCCGGTTATTGTTTAACATCTTTATGCACCCCCGTGCCCAGCTGATGCGAAGCTTCGGTCTTGGGTGTCACCAGTACGCTGATGACACCCAGTTATATCTGTTGATGAGTGGCCAGCCTGACTCAGTCCGGGATGTCCTGGAGCATGCCTTTGAAGCCGTGGCTGGATGGTTGAAACAGAGTCGGCTGAAATTAAATCCCACAAAGATGGAGATCTTGTACTTGAGTCATGGGTGCGTTGATTTGGGACCCTGGATTCCTGTCCTTGATGGGGTGGTACTTGTATTGGCCCCAAGAGTCAGGAGCCTGGGAGTGATCCTGATGCCTGGATGTCTCCTTGAATATGGAGGCTCAGGTAGCTGCGGTTGCCCAGTCTTCTTTCTTCCATCTTTGGCAGACCAGGCATCTTGCCCCTTATCTCTCGACCCGTGACTTAACTACAGTGATTCAAGCAATGGTCACCTCTAGGTTAGACTACTGTAATGCACTCTACACAGAGCTTCCCTTGAATCTGATCCGGTGGTTGCAGCTGATCCAAAATGCAGTGGCGCGCGTCATCACCGGAGTGCCGAGAAGTGCACACATCACACCGGTATTGTGCCAGCTGTATTGGTTACCAGTAGAGTACCAAATCAAATTCAAGGTTTTGATATTAACCTATAAAGCCCTATACAGACTGGGACCTGCGTATCTTTGGGACCACCTCTCTCCATATGTGCCCCAGAGGATGCTTCAACCTAGTGATAAACAGCTAGCGTCGACCAGAGACAGGGCCTTTTCGGTCCTGGCTCCAACCTGGTGGAATGCTCTGTCTAATGAGACCAGGGCCCGGATGGATTTGCTATCATTCCACCGGGCCTGTAAGACAGAGTTGTTCCACCAGGCATTTAGTTGATGCTGGGTACGGCCCCCGCCGGCCGAAGGGGTAGAATGGGGCCCTCCCTATTGAACATCCACCTCCAAAAAAGTTTCCTCCTCCTTTCAGTGATGGTTGGAAATGGATTAATGAACTTTTTTGTGCTGCTTGTGTTTGTTTTTTCAATATTTATACTGTATCATGTTTTTAAACTGTGGTTGTAATTTTAATGTATACAAATGTGATCTGCACTGAGCCTGCCGGTGCAGGGAGGGTGGAATATGAATTTAAACAAGTAAATAAATAATAAATAAATTATAATAAACCTTTTTTTAATGCTATTAAGTTTATCTTTAATGGCCAATGACCAATGTATCTATATTAATTGTATGTTATTTTCAGGGCCGGTATGTCCATGGAGGTGGGTCTGGCAGCCACCTCGAGCACTGAGGTGCTGAAGGGGGTGCCGGGGGTGCCGGGGCGCCTCGCGGAGCTGGTGACAGCAGCACTGGCAGTTAAGCGGGAAGGCTGGGAAGCTGCCCGCGCACCACTCTGGCCACCTGCCATACCTGGCCCACAGCTGCTGCACCAGACTGGGAGCATGTGCTGGTGGCGGCAGCACAGGGCAGTCTGAGAGGGCAGCCTCCCAGCCCTTCTGCTCAGTTGCCCCGTGCTGCCACCACCACAGCCTGCACACAGCTGCGGGCCAGGCATGGCAGGCACCCAGTGCAGTGCGGGACAACTGAGCGGGAGGGCTGGGAGGCCACCTGCGCGCCATCCTAGCTGCTTGTCATGCCAATGGGGCTGGCTCACAGCCACATGCTGCGTGATGACATCACATGTAGTGACATCATCACGCAGTCTGGGTGCATGTGCGCTCGCATATGCGTGCATTGCGCATGTGCATGGGGGCGGCAAGAGTCCTGAAGCTGTCCCTGGCCTCAGGTGCCAGAAACTCTGGTACCGGCCCTGGTTAGTTTCAGTGCTATGATTGTGATGCTTAACATTCTGTGACCACAATATAGTGATTTATTGGCATAAATGGCAGGCAGTGGTGTGGTAGAAATCAGAGCTTAATCAGTGGAAATCCATGATTTGAAAGTATAAATCTGGGGAAGCTGATTTGTTTGCAGCCACAGATGTGTTCTGTAGGAATTCATTCATGAATGATGAAATTGAAATTTCTGGGAACATAGTTCAGAAAGCCCTTTTCTAAAACTTATAAAATGCATCTCTGATTAACTTGTCATAACTATCCCCCATTGAAACTGAAGGGACTTTACAAGTCTAATTTGTTTAGTTAGTTCAGTTGCAGACAGTAGCGCCATTGGAACCACTTCAGAAGGTTCCTTGCATTTCAAACAAGTTTATCAGGGGCTTGTTTGAACCGTTAGGAGGATAAATCAAAACTCAGAATTCTTTCATTTTGCACAGACATACCTCAGCAGTCCTTGGGTTCACAACCTTAGCAAAAATTCAGAATGTTTTGGTGTCTTGTAATCAGATTTACTCCACATTACTAGAAGCTGAAATATTGCTAGCCCTAATTCAGTTGCATGAATAGAAGTCTAGGCTGTGTGATCCAGTCAAATATTTATAAAAGCTCCAGTAAGCATTTTGGATGGCACGATAACTAAATCTACAGTTCAATCCTTAACAGAGTTATAGCTTAACTCCATGTGGGGCAATGTGGCTCAGTGGCAGAGCGTCTGCTTGGCATGTAGGTGATGTGAAAGGCCTCTGCCTGAGACCCTGAAAAGCTGCTGCCAGTCAAAGTGGACAATACTGATCTTGATGGACCTATGTTCAGTATAAAGCAGATTCATGTGTGTGTGTGTGTGTGTGTGTGTGTGTTCATTGAAGCCAACAGGGTTAGAAGGGCGTAACTATTTAGGATTGCACTGCTAGATCCTACTCTCCTTCCTGGATACTACATTCCAGATGCTACATATTGCAGTTGGATCATGACCACTGACTTTCAGCTCTGGTCGGTGGTGTCTTGAATTGGGGAAGTCACTCTCATCCCAAATTATCAAATTCTTCATCCAGATAATGGCAAGGATATCTCTAACTGGATCTTGATGGGAATTTCATTTTAGGAGAAGTGGATCAAACACAAAGTGCATAGGTCAGATCATTTCACTTTCCAAGTTTATATAATGATGTCAGTTTACATCCTTCATAGCAATACCGATTATGCAATGTTAATTAGTAATTTTCATAAAAATTATATTTTAAAAGTCTTTATCTCAGCAAAAAAAAATTGGGGGGATTGCCCTCTCTGTGCAAATGTAACCCAGCAAAACTCTGGCTACATAGATCCCTCTCTTAAATTGTCTTTCCCAGTAGGGGAGTTGGGGGTGATTTGAGTCAATAAATGATAGTACTATGGTTTATGAAGCAACTATAAAATTGCTTTAAAAAGAAAACATTCAAGGTATTATAGTTTTCAAGGTAGTATACATTTATCATAAACCTAACGACTTTACAGCTACTGGTATAACTGAATCCTGTTTGCTATGAACATAGCAACATTTTGCAGACACAGGATCTTCAGTGCCCTTTAGAAAGAGCACTCAAAACAAATGGTGTCCAGTAACACAAAGAAACAGCAAGAAATGCAGGGCTTCTTCTTCCCTGTATGCTCTTCAGTGGCTCATCCTCCTGCTGCAGCTGTCGATGCTTTATTTCTCTGTCTTGGAGCTTCAAAGAAATTAGCAATTCCCTCAATCAAGGTCTTGGCCTTCCTCTCACCTGCCGCAGGTCAGGCTGACTCTAGGAAAAGAGTTTTATCATTAACCACAAAACAACTAACAGCTTGACAAACCATTTTTTAAAATAATATCTTCTAAATTCTAACATTTAATTTCTCCCTGGTTGGGCCTGTTGTATACCTGCAAAGAAATTAGCAGCTCACTCAATCAACCTCTAGGCATTCTTTCCCTTACTGCAGGCTGCACTAACTGAGGCAATTGGGCTCTTGCAGTTGATTATATAGGAGCAACTTTACTAATTGCCCATACTATAAGACTTTTGCTCCCTTGGGTCTAAAATCTAAACCTTTAATAGAAATTAAATATTAATGGGAAAATGACATAGGTTGCACTAAGTTCATCTGCTTTATCTAGGGTTGCCAACCTCCAGGTAGGGCTTGAGGATCTCCTGAAATTACAACTGCCCTCCAGATAACAGAGGTCAGTTCCCCTGGAAACAATGGTTTCTATGGTGGGTGAACTTTATGGCATTTTCCCCATTGAGGTCCCTCCTTTCTGCAAAGCCCACCATCTGCAGGCTTCATCCCCCAAATCTCCAGGAATTTCTCAAGCAGGAGTTGGTAACCTTGGTTACCAGATTTTGTGCTTTTTCTTTTTCTCTCAAAATTTATAAAGTGATTTAGCAATTATCTTCACTGAACTGTGAGAAACAAATCAGATAATCTGCTCTTACGGTTTTGTGATCATTTCAGGCTTGATTCTACCTAAACACAGCACCCCAAAGGACTTGAATGAGGCAATACAAGAGCATGGCAATGCAAAATAAGGAATCTATTGAGAGCATGTCATGGTGATATTATTGTACATTGAATCAGCGCCCTATCGCCGTATTTTTTTTTCTTTTAAGAAGAGAGTTTGGTTACTTGAACATTTCCCCCCTTCCTATAGAAATAAATCACTCTGAACCTCTGCTAACCCTATAAACCTTCAATCCCATTTATTTCCCTTCTCGCTTGAACAAAAAAATAAATATCTAGAGAGCTAGACTAACATCTGAAGAGTTCAAAGAAATCAAGTACAAATTTTCTCCTGACAAAATGTTAACATGGTGGAAAACCTTTGACTGAGAGGTAACAAGAGATAAGTAGTTAGATGGGTTCTATAGACAACAAGTCACAAACAAATTAAATCTATTTCACTGCAACACCGATATAATTTCCCTCCAGAGAATATCTAAGACTGACAAAACAAACAAAGAAATAGCATGTTTCTTAATGTGTGGAATGTGACAGTCAATGGCATATGGCAAAACAAGACTAAATGGTGTGAGATGCACTTGGTGAAAATGTGCTTCTCAAAATGGAAGACTCTGCTTCTCTGAGTTTTCTGTTATAGGTTTGTCCAATGCTAAATTCTTCTTCTGCCACTAAGAGCAGTGCTGTTTATTTATCCATAATAGTCTCTGGACCACATCTTCTGGATTTATCGAGATCCTTGGTAAATCTTCCTAGGCAGCAATCATCTTATTTGAGAAATGAGCAGATTTCCCTTTTCCATTTCCTTGTCATTCCTCTCTGTACTGTGTTCCACTCCTCCTTAATCTTAGTTTAACTAGGAAACTAGGAAAATGTCTACAATTATTTCCAAAATTGTCAAAAAAAGGCAGTTTGCCACAATGTTCAGCTCAGGTGAAACATCTGTTTCCCTTCAAGGTTAGTGATCTGCACGTATGCATTTATATATAACGTGCACCCCCCCCCCACCATACAAAATGTGATCTACGATTTCTTTGAGATTTTTTCATGTTGTGTTTTACTGATTCACACACAGTTTTCTGTGCATTGTTAAAAACACCACAAAGAGAATATAGATTATTTTGTGTGAGGTTTTATATGCAATCACATCAAGAGGACTTTTTTAACGTTTTTTTCAGTGCATTCATATGTATCGGTCATGTTCTGCAGGTGTAAACCCATACAGGATCGCTGCCAGAAACTGCATAGGAAAGCACAAGCAAGAGAGTTGGGGGCTGGGAGTTTTTAAAGAGCTGGACTGAGAGTGAGAATGATGGCGGGCGGGGAGGGCAAACAGAAATAGCAGTGGAGAGGCAGATTAAGAGAGAAGAGATAAAGCTCCATACATTGCCTGATCCTATAGCGTAAGCATTGTTATGAGTAATGGTGGGGGATTTCCCTGGCGCAAAACTGAACCTAAAGTGTTGTGTTAAAAGGCAGTCCTTTTAGACTTAAAATTTGCACCTGCCAGTGACAGGAACAAGGTTTTTTTGCTACCTGACTTGCTTCAAAGAGGATGCATGAGGCAGGCGATTAAGTGATCCTATTGACCAAGGGGCTGATGTTTATGGGCAACCCTGTGTCATGAGGGATGCTCTTGGAGGAGAATAGGTTGTAAGGTTATTGCCAATGAGTACTAGTAATTCAATTCGGTCTGATTCTATCAACAAGACCTTGATAAGGGGGTGTGACAGTTTCTCATGGGAAGTGGCTGCCTCACCATGAGATAGCATTTTGCTGCACATCCTTCTTACCACAATCCTCTGATTTGGAGTGTAAGGGGTTCTTGGGTAACATGGTATGAGAACTGTAATTACTTATAACATTGGGGTGCTTTCTCCTAGCACCCTGAAATTTGGAAATGAGGATCCCTTTGGAGACGGATACAGTCTCTGATAACTCCATACCAATTGGATGGGAGGAAAAGTTACAAACAGAAATTAGCTTCCACTGAAACCTATTTACTTTCATTATAGTCTGCCTTTCTCACTAAGATGGATCCAGATGGATGGCACAGTGTATGTGGTAAATCAATGCAAACTAATAAACAATGTAATAATCTTAGGATTACAGTATCTAATGAACTGAATAAAAGGGTTTTTGGGGTTTTTTTTTTAAGATGGAGATTACCATTTTTGGGACCTTCCTTATCTCTTCTAGGATTGGTATCTTGGGAATACTGAGGAGTACTTCCCAAATTCAGTACTATTTTGTTGAAAGCAAATAAATGACCCCATATTTCTCCATGTTCACAGTGAAGAATAAAACAGTGTTTCTGAAGCATACAATGTATGTGACCTTTCTTTGCACCAATAGTTTCAAACTATGAAATTCTTCTACAGACTTCTGTCAGAAGACTGGTTAATAAGAGACTTGACTGCTGCCACTAATTTCCCACAGCAGGTATAGTACAGTGTTTGGTTTTTCTAATATACACTCACAGTTCATTTAGGGGAATGATAAAGTTGATTAGCATCCTACACTGAATGGACAGGGTACCATAAACATGTTTTGGGTTTTTCTACAATATGAAGAGATTCTTGAATAGATCCAGAAGGGTATAGAAACGATACACTGAGCTGATAGAGCAGGAAAGACATATTCCAGAATTTTCTATAAGGCACACCATTTCTACAATGCATACTAGGATCTCTCAGTCCCTAAACGCAGAAAGTCTGAAACTGCTGCTGTCAACTGTACAAACATTTCCCAGGCTTTATAAGGACTGCTTCAGGCTTAGCACAGCTTTGCAATATTCCGGCAGTTTGGTTAAATGCTGAGACTCTACTGACTACAATCAGGATTCTGAGGGGCTTAGCAGCACCTCTAGAAAAAAAATCTGGCATTGACTGTTTATTTTTACTTCCTCTTCCATCACAGAATGTTCAATGTATGTTTAACTAGTCTTTTAAAAATATGTGATCAAGACTGTTCTTTTCCATGCCAAATGGGGAAAAGCCTTGCATTGCATAATGCTGTATTCCCTTCCACCCATCATCTGATAACAATAACAAGTGCTGTAACTTAGAGGCTTGTACATTTATGTTGGCACACTTTGAAAAATACTAATGTGAACTGAATCTCTTGTCTGCCCTCAAAGACTAACAAACACCATTCATTTCCTAGCGATTAGTCTCAGCCCATCAAACACTTTTGTTGAGCCCAAAAGAATATTTCATTTATTTAGATAAGTGCCATTTGCTCACATATGGGCCACAACTCATTCAACAAGGAGTAGGCTGTTACAGTTTGGCCCTACTTTTTTTTTTAGTAAATGAAACGGAGCAACAAATCAGCAACACAATCCTCTTTAATACTCTAAAGAGAATGCATTATACAAAGATTGTACAATGTAAGAATCCGCAAGAATATTGAAGCAAAATTAAATCACACAGGCACGTGTAGTTTGGTCTAGGCAGGGGCATCTGAATTATTTGTGAGATTTCTTACTTGATAATAGTGTTGTATCATTAATGAGAAGTGACAATGCTCTTGTTTTGCTTTGTTGCAAAATATTGCTTTACTGTTGACGAAGACGGGGAAGCAATAGCTTTCTTAATAGGTTTTGGTTAAGCTTACCAACAGCTTCATATGGAACAGACGAGGCACAGCGTCTGGATCATATGTTTTATTTAGTGATAATTCACTGTTTGGGGAAAAATATTGGGAAATTGAGCATACCTTGCTCACGATGAAAATTTCCTCTCAAATATTATTATTTCCTCTCATATTATTTTTAGCAATTGTTTGCAATTTAAAAAGAGCACTGTTTTGCATATTTTTACATATGTGTGATTGGGAATTAGTATGGTGACTGATCAAGTATCTGCTGTTCATATATTCTGTCAATTTATTGACTTTCTTGGTTTACATAAGATCTAGGATCACAATGGGCATCATTGCTTTTTTTGGTATGGAAAATAAGTGCCATGCATCAATTAGCATTATTCATCATGTTGACACATACTGGATTAAGCTATAGTTCTCAGGGAGAAGTCCATGAATACACAAAGTATCTGAGATACAATTTAGAACACTTGAGAAATACCAACAAGCTTAGTTTTGGTAGTCTGCCAGAATACAGCTGCTTTTACATAGGTGTTTTGCTCTAGAGTGGTTCTCAAGCTGGAGTTTTAAAAAATGAGCATCCAGATGATGTTGTCCTCCATTTATTCGCCTTCTGACTCCTTCCAGTTTGCTTGATGCTTTCCACACTTGCTTTGCTCCAATTTGTCTCGAAAGATGATAATCAAAGTAGGTTTGCTCATTGTGTGGATGAGGTGCAGATTTTTGAACACTGGTGCCATTTACCCTTTGCATTTCTTCACACTCAGTCACCACCTCCCCTAGCAGGCATTGGCAAAATCAGTAAGTGATATAATTCTATAGTATTATACTGCTATAAAAGTAAAGCTACTACTGATTTAATACATTGCCAGCAAAAAGCCCTCCATGAGAGCAATCTGGGAGGGAATGGCAGGCACAAGAGTAAACTGAGGAAAACATGGGCAATAACCTGTTGCTGCTTTGAATGCCTCTGCATTTGCTGTGGCAGTGAGTACACCACAGGGAGTTGTCACCTTGTGCAAGCAACTTAAATGGGCAAAATCTAGAGAGACAAACATCAGCAAAGATGATGCTATCAATTTGTGACCAAATTCTGATTCAAAAAGAGGATATTGCTTGCAATTTGAAATCAAATTGTGATTCAAGTAGAGGATAATTCAGTTTTTGCAAATAAGATGTTAAAAAACTGGACTTTCTCTGCTCTTAATGCCTCTTCCAATGTGCGTGTAATAGTATTGTTAATTTCTTTGTAACTTAAAATGAACAGTGGAAGAGAGCAAGAGTCTAGTAGCACCTATAAGACTAACAAATTTAGTGGTAGGGTATGAGCTAACCCTCTGCAAAACCCACCCTATTCAATCATGCCTGCCTTTGGCATTCACCTGCTATTATCATTTGGCTTTGGTAATCAATCCACTCTCCAAGATATAAGGACAGATGGACTCACATTCTAACTGTATCTGAAGAAGTGAGCTGTGGCTCACAAAAGCTCATACCCTACCACTAATTTTGTTAGTCTTATAGGTGCTACTGGACTCTTGCTCTCTTCCACTGCTACAGACGGACTAACACGAGTAGTTTGGCATCTGTGCAGCTGACATTCAGCATCATAATTGGCCAGGTAGTTGTTGACAAATGTTCACACTTTATTGGTGTTTGGTTTACATAAGCCCCAGGCCCATCAAAAGAGGGCCGATTCCAGATGACTAACGTTAACCTTCATGCCGCCCTCTTCTGGATCGCAACGGGGAAAATGCAAAATATCGCGTTTCCTCGCGCGAGTTTTGCGCGACGACGTGCAAAACTCGCGCAAGGAAACGCAATATTTCGCATTTTCCCCGTCGCGATCCGGAAGAGGGCGGCATGAAGCGCCTTAAGGTTAGTCATCTGGAATCGGCCAAGGTCATGCATCATTTAAAATCAGTTACATTTTTTGTTGCTTTTGCGCTTGTGAAATGGATGGCATTCAACTGTGGGTGGCATTCACCATCTTTGTACTTTTTCCAGAATTTATTGGACTGGCCTACAAATCAGTTCATGCTCACAAATGACTATGGGAGTTAGGAAGGCAAAATGGGCAAGAGTGGGACTAGCAGTGCAATCCTAAGCAGGGTTGCTCTAGTATAAGCCATGGATTTCAATGGACTTAGACTGGAGTAACTCTGTTTAGGATTGCACTGCAAAGATACAAGCCATCCAGATTCTCCCATCCCAGCAGACTTCAGACAACAAAAGAAAGCACCTATTTTGTAATTTTTTTTTCTGTTGGGCAATTAATTGGTGGAGGAATGGGACATATTTTGTGTATTTGCATTCATATAAGAATGCAAATGCACAAAACGCTGCAATATAATTTGGAACAATATCAACATTCAATGAAAGAAAACATTTTCTGCTCACATTTACAATCAAATTACAATTCAAGAAGTAAGGAGTTCACCCATCACTGGTGTTCACACATCATTCATTTTATTTAGATGCATTTGTGAACCAGCCATATGTATATATACTGGTACCATTGTGAAGACTTTAATGTATATTTTATTTGTTAATGCAAGAACTGTTCAGCATGGGTTAACACCTCCTGATTCTCTCAATGAGCACATTTCCCCAGTTGTCTTCTTTTATTATTTCATAGGTTTGTTCTGCTTTGCATTCTACTCCTCTTCAACTAGAAGAATTTCTAAAATTAATGGAAAAATTGGAGCACATGCCTATGAGCATCGATAAAACACTGGAAAAATAGAAAATTTTTATGAGATTGAGCACAGGTTGCCAAAAAGATTATTTTCATATCTATCTGGAATCCAGTCTAACTGGCTTTCCTCAGATGTCAAAAAGAAGAAGAGGGACAATATTTCTGCTTTCAAAAATAAGGGGAACAAGGGAAGTACTATACTGCTAATAAATGGAGGATATGATGAGTACAAAAATTCAACAATTAATATAGTAAGTGAAACAGAAATAAATTTTGAGGTATATAATGATATAGCATTTTAGGTGTGAATGTTGTTTTAGAATATTTTCCTGTAATGTGGATTTTAAAAAAAAGTTCATGGTTTTAACACTACCAGGTATCTATGCTACTGCTACTCCTGTCAAAATTGTACATTGAGAAAAAAGTTCTGTATTTTTGGTTGACAGATGCAATTACACACCCACGTGCTTTTCAAATGCCTCTTCTGTCACACGGGTCCTCAGCATCATATGGTGTACTAGTTTCACTTCTCAACATTAGATACTCTAGCTTTTCTAAAGATTTATCCAGAATCAAGGTAAAAGTTAAAATTGATATCAGTGTCAGTGTAAAGTGTGCTGAAGCCCATTTTTTTCCCCATTTCTGTACACAGAGTGGTGTAGGTATGGAAATACCTGCATAGTGGTTGGTATTCATCAAAAGAAAAAAAAGTTGCAAATGAATATTGAATATTTAAATTTTCTCCCTGCCTGCTAGAAATGCATTTTCAAAGCATTATCCTCAGATAAGAGAAGCCAGAACTCAGAGGGCTTCGTTTTCTTTGCTAGAGTGTTTGAGTAAACAGCATTCTCTGCATTTCTACTCATTAGTGAGGAGAGTGGCTCTAAGTATAATCTACAAATTATTCTTATTCTCAACATCAGAATGTTTTAATGCATCTCTGTAGGCTCTCTTGCAGGACCTGGTTAGATATAAAGGAGTTGAGTACAAAGAAAATGTATTTTGTTTTACAGAGTGAAAAGCAAAGTAAAATTTAACAAATTGAATAGCTGTATCTAAAACTTTACAATGAACATACCAATATTAAGACTGAAAGAAAGCAAATAGTATATATTTTCCACAAAAGCCATTGTATAAATATAGCAATTATGATTTAGTACAATGCAACTGTGTTCTAAGTCAACCTTGTCCTGTGCTCAGTGAAGAGTCATCAGATGAAGAGTTGCCTGCAGTTCACCCCCCACACTGACCCAGCTGCAGCTGACCTTGAGTCTGATGAAGATCAATTACCGGCTAATCAACTAGCACAACCTTCAGCTGTAACAGACCCAGTGACAGGGAACTCTGAAGCAGCCAACAAGGCTGCAGAAGACTGCTACTCCCCTCCCTCTTCTCTGACACCCTTGCAGCATCAGCATTGTCAGAGATGGGTAGAGCTTCACAAGCACAGAAGGAGCGCATGGCTCATGAGCCAGCCGCAACTGTCAAATGACCAAGACGAATGAGTAAGTTCAGGATGTCTGCCCAGTAAGTGGCTGACAGTTTAGCTCATTAAGACTTTGCCATAAAAATGGCTGGAAGGAGCAGCAGTTTGCGGAAACTACCAGTACACTTCATGTTTGCTCTACTGACCTTGCTGGCACCCTAATGCTGGAATTCTGACCCTTGGATTGGAACTGACTTTTGATTATTCTGGAACCTCTGACATTTGGACTTGATTAACTCTTTGCTGACTGGTCATGATTGGCATCTGCCCTCTGACCCCTGGCTCCTAGGTTTCAACCTACTTAGGTTTCAACCTAAAAATAATTATTTTAAGTTATGTATTAAATTGAAGTTCATGATTTGGAGTGAATAACAACACTGATAAAACTAAAAATAAAATATTCATTCTAATATTGAAATCCTATATCTGCTTTTCTCTAAACTAGAGATGGGCATGAACCGGAAAAAAAATGAACGATGTAGTTTGTGGTTCGTCGCATTTCACGAACCATGAACCCCAAAATCATGAACCTACCCCGGTTCGCAAACCACTTCGTTTGGTTTGTGAAAACATCACATCCCGATCAGCAAATCGTCACTTTCAGGTCAGCAGACGGTAACTTCCAGGCCAGCAGAAGGCCACTTCTGGGTCAGCAGAAGATCTGCAAGAAGTCCATCCCCTGTTGCCTAGGAAACTGATTGATCGGCACCAGACTGTCTGCAGTGATGAACCAAAAAATGAACCAAGTGAATCAGCCTAAAGTTCATGGCGGTTCATCAGAAATGGGCTCTGACGAACTGCCGGTTGGCAAACCACTAACCAGCTCAGTTCATCGCGAACTTTGCTTCATAATTTGGTTCGTGCCCATCTCTACTCCAGACATTTAAAATTCCAACGGAATAATCTTTTAGTACTTCTGGAAATTAATTCTGTCCACACTTCGAGGAGTTTTCCGAAGAAAGGAGTCCCACAGTGGTGAGGTAGTCTGAAATGCATGCGTCTTTAACTGGTATCAGTATAAAAATGCAGCACAGACAAAAATGTGCACTGGTGAGACCTTTGCATTGTGGACAAAGCATAATTTTGAATATTATACACACAGTTCCCAAATAACATCATTAAAACTGAAAAAGTCCCATTAATTCTGTAGTCATGTAAATTTTAAGTTGAATACCTGTAAAGAAAGACATCAAATCATATTTTACTCTCTAAACAGCCCTTGCTGCTTCCATTCCAAAATTATTAGTATTACGGTTAATGTCTCTTTAGTTGTGTGTCTTCATCAACATGATGCTTGCAGCTTGTGAGAATACCAGCAAGCACTTCAAAAACTGACGAGTAAGCAAAAACAAGGCTTTTCCTTAAGCCCTTCACAGTTTATAGCCACATTTACATAACATTAAATAAGTCAACAAAGGCATCATTAGCTCCCATTAAAATATGAGCGAAGAAATTTAAACGAACAAGACAAGCTAATTGGTAAGTAATGTTGTGTATCAAAATTATGACTATAAGATTCCACAGTTAATGAGAACCACTACAACTGTGTTTCCTATACATTTAAAAATTAAATTAAAGGTGAACATAGTTGAGCAAAAAGTTTTTGAGAACTCATTTTGTAAGACATGTAAGTACAGAAATCTACCATGTGCCAATGTACCATTCATTTTTTTTTAATACTGTTCAATTTATAGATAGATACCTGGCTGGCAAGAGTTCATATGGATTCAGAAGATCTGCCATCTCCTACTAGGAACATGAATTTGGATGCACCTCAAAGGGTGAGATCTCCATTAGCAAAAAATAATCTGGACTGTCTTCCACTGTGGGTTGGAGAATGCTTATTTTGTATCTGGGCTCACTACTGTTAATAGCAGGTAACTAAACTAGCATAACATCTTGCTGTGGGCAACTATCACTGTATCTGAGATGCCTGATTACCCACCAGTTTGATTCATGTCCTATTTACAGACAGCAATCACAGCAGCTGAATATCCGATGAACTGTCTACATCCAAATAGCTCAAACATGTCTGGTTGTGGCAGGGGTGGGGGGGATTGTACATGCACATGTTATTTTGCTGTCTAGTGTCAATATTGCTTCCAACTTAAAAGCCACATTTGTTAAAAAAATACATTTAATATTGAGTCTTATTCTTTTCATGTTTCTATGAGCCTTACTAAAATAGAATAATTCGCTGCCCATTAATGGCTGTCCAGCTCTCTAGATCCAGATTAATTCACACATGTTCATTCTTGCATATCCTCATGAGAATTGTATGGGGAAACAATTGATGATCTGCTCTTGAAAAGTAGGTTGCTGTAATGACTTGACAAGGTCCTGAGGGATACATACCTTCCTCCCTGGTCATTGAGGAGACTGAGTTTGCCAGCCAGACAAGTGCAAAAGCAGCTGCAAGTGTAACACGTAAGAAAATCTAAGAGGGCATGACAGAACTATGACCCTGCGGTACAAATGACTACTGCACAACTGCCGAATTTATCAATACAGCCTTCAAGTCTAATATCTAACAGCAATACTGATGATCTTACCAGGGGCTCAACTCGTGTAAGTGAGGAGTCTGATCAAAAGAAGTTAGGCTGGCAAAGTGCTCAGCACCCTTACATGGTATGGAGACTTCAGCCTAATATCAATGGCATGTTCCTGATAGTTTCTCCAGCCTTAGGAGACTTCTCCAATGCTTAGGAGTCATTAGAGGAAGAGCCACTTAAGTTGGAGGAAGGCACTCTTAACTAAAGGAAGGCTTCAGAATTTGCTTAGAGGAGTGATTGTATACAGGCCAGCCTGTGCCATAGAATTCTGTTATTGAAATGGATGACAAAAAGCCATATTACTGCTATTGTTTATTTGTGATTGATGTTGCATTGGGATTAGCTCTGCCCTTCTGAATGTTCTTTGTTATAAACAGGTAACATTTTTCTATAGGTGGTTTGAAGCCTTACTTTGTAGGGAGCTGGAAAGGATGAAGCCCATATTACATTTGGTCTTCCTACAAATGCTGACCCTGTGCATACCTTTTGGGGTGATTACATGTAATAGGACCATCAGGATCAACCCCTTCAATGTAAAAAAGAATCTGATTAAGTATTTCTCATCAATAGCTTATCATGGACCAGAAAGTGAGTGCAAGTGAAGCAGCAGAATGAAAAAGAAGCTTCTTGCAGAAGGAATATTAGACAGTCACCTTCTAGAAGCTCTTAAAACCAAATGAACGGCACCAGAGGCTACAGAGAAAACAAGAAAAGGAAGAAACTACAAAGCCCCTGCCTGAGAATCTTTAAACTAATATGACCTGTCTGTCTTAAGGTTCTTACTATCAATTATCCTTATCAAGCTTGAGCAAGAAATATGAAAACCTGCCAAAAAACATGCAGTCCAACATTCTAGGCTGGCCAAGGGCAGACTCCATTTGATAGTCTGTGAGAATCAGAGTGGAAAGAGAAAAAATGCTGAAGGGAGGTATGAATATGCTGATTTTAATTCTTCAGTACTTTCCTAGGCTTCCACTGTCTGTCTGCTGTCCCTTCTGCAACTCGGTAGGGCAGTGGGTGGGTGGGTGAATAGAAGTAAGAAGAGTCATCATGCTATTGGCATGCTATCACTTCCAGCACAAACCTGGAAGTGATGTCAACTCATCAGTTGTACCATTGGATTTTGGGGAGTCCTAGAGCATCACACCAACACATTAACATCATTTCCAGGTTTGCACAGGAAGTAACATTACATCACTGACACAACATTATTCCCGAAATCAAAAAGAGTCCAGTAGCACCTTTAAGACTAACCAACTTTATTGTAGCATAAGCTTTCGAGAATCACAGTTCTCTTCAAGAGAACTGTGATTCTCGAAAGCTTATGCTACAATAAAGTTGGTTAGTCTTAAAGGTGCTAATGGACTCCTTTTGATTTTGCTACTACAGACTAACACGGCTAACTCCTCTGAATCTATGAACATTATTCCCGCCATCCCTGCCCCTTTTTTCTCCCATTGGTTGCCAACTGTATAAACTTTTGTGTGTGTGTGTGTGGAAGGGCCAGAGAATCTGGCACAATGTCAACTTTTTAATCTCCCCCTTTCCTTTTGCCACCTTGTCTTAGTTCTTAGTCTATGCCTTTACAAATTTTCCTTGGATCTACAAGCCAGCCCAAAATTTTAAGAACCTGACTGATTTTTTTAAACAACAAGGACCTTATGAAGCGGGCAGATCCAGTGAAATCCAGACTGGGTCAAATAAATATCTTGAAGGAATGGGAGTTCTGGAGCAGCAGACGATATCCCAATGGAAATAGCTTTAATGAGGATTGCAAAAAACACATTTCAGGATCCTTGCAACTCTAGTGTCAATAATGCACTTCCTCTACATACATGTTCATTTTTGAAATGCCTGACAGTCAACATGAGAGCCAGTTTGGTGTAGTGGTTAAGAGTGTGGGACTCTAATCTGGCTTGAAGCCAGCTGGGTGACCTTGGGCTAGTCACAGTTCTCTGGAGTTCTCTCAGCCCCACCCACCTCACAGGGTGATTGTTGTGGGAATAATAATAACATACTTTGTAAACCGCTTTGAGTGGGCATTAAGTTGTCCTGAAGGGCGGTATATAAATCAAATGATATTGTTGTTGTTGTTATTATTATATGACATAAATATACCCATTATTACTGATCATGTATTTTAGTCTTCACTAGAAAGCCAGTGAGTTAGAATTAGGGAGATGTATTTATTAAATTAGTATCTACCTTTTATTTAAAAAAGAAAAAAAAACCAAGACAGCCAGTAAAGAAATTTCACATACAAACAAGTGACAGCTGGCACATGGAAGGAGTTTCCCAGTGTCTCACTTCTCTCTTTTGCAAAGTAGTGAGTGGCCGATTGAGGTATGAATAGCAGAGCTAAGCCCGGCAGACCAGTGGAAAAGGCTTCACTCTCTCTCCTCCCCTTCCCCTCTTTTTCTGCTAAGCTGCAGAATGGCTGACTGCTGATAGAGTAAGAACATAACATTAGAAGAAACCTGCTGGATCAGATCAGTGGTCCATCTAGTCCAGCGTCCTGCCCTCACACTGTGGCAACCAGCTATTATGGAGGGCCAGCAACAGAGGACAGAGGCTGAGGCCATCTCCTGAAGCTGCTGCCTAGCACTGGTATTCAGAGAGTCATTGCCTCTGTATGGGGAGGTTCCCTTTAGTCACCATAGCTAATAGCTGTCAGAACTGTGGCTAGATAATGTCCTTACTCCAGACTACCTTCTGCAATCAGACAACAGTCCATTGTTTCCAAAAGGTTTTTACTGAAGAATTAGTTCATTATAGTCCACTGGCCTGAATACAATATTCAGGATGGTACATATGCATTGTTACCAATGACAGGCAAAGCATGAGGTACAAAGTAACAGATCACAGCAGGCCCAACCTCCCCCCACAGTTCTCAAAACAACCCCTTTGAAGTTAGGAAAGCGAAAGTTCTTCAAGGCCGGTTCATGGTGGAACATCGGTAGCCAAAACAATCCTTTTCTGTGAGATAGCTGCCTGGGAACCTTGGCACCTGTGAAGAGAGCACTTAAACACTGAAAGGATTAAAAATGGAGTCGGTTAAGCAAAGGCATACAAGAAAGCATTCTGGACCTGACATTCTGCCCCCTCTAAGATGCTTCCCCCCCAGGTTTATGTGGGTAGCGAGAGTGGAATGCTTTAACTAATCTAGGAGCATGAACATGTATAGAATTCACCCACTCATCAAACCCAGAATCAAAGTCCTTCCATCTGATAAGGTAAAACAGCTGATTTCTTTTTAGTTTAGAGTCCAATATTTGTTGAACTTCATAGTGGGTTTGATCATCAATTAAAGTTGGGATTGGAGGGGCCCGGGTGTGCCACTGGTCTGCAGAGGGAGCTTTTTTCAACAGACTGACATGGAAGGTATCATGCACGTGGTGTAAGTTCTTTGGTAAATCCAAGGCAACAGTCACTTTGTTGATTACTTTGTGAACAGGAAAAGGTCCTAGGAACTTTAACCGAGGGGGCCCCAGCCAGGCCAAATGGCATAACCAGATATTCATACTGGCCGAGGGGCGTGTTAAAAGCGGTTTTCCATTCATCCCCCGCTCTGATACGAACATGGAAGTAAGCGTCTTTTAAGTCTAATTTCGTAAAGACCTTACCTTGAGCCACGACGTTGAGTAGATCTCTGATGAGCGGGATGGGGTAGGCGTTGCTGGAAGAGACAGCGTTAAGTCCCCGAAAATCCGTGCACAGTCTTAAGCCCCCGTCCTTCTTCTTGACGAAAAGCACTGGTGCGGCATGGGGGCTGTTAGCAGGGCGAATGAATCCTCTTTGAAGATTGAGGTCAATGAACTTGCGGAGCTCTTCCCTTTCGTTAGGACTCATGGGATATAGACGGCCTTTGGGCAGTGAGGCGCCTGGTAAAATTTCCATGGCACAGTCCGTCCTCCTGTGAGGAGGTAAAGTATTAGCTTCTTCCTCTGTGAAGGCTTGGGTGTACGCTCTGTATTGCTTGGGTATTTGGTTGATTTCTTCCTGGGTGAGGAGAGCAGGCTCAGTGATAGTAGGGTTGTTACCCCAATTTTGATTCCAACGATGATTTTTGCAAGACTCATGGGTGAACGTGATGCTTCCCTCTGCCCAGTTGATGTAGGGGTTGTGATCGCACAACCACCGGCTTCCCAGGATCAAGGGGTATTTCGCAGTGGCACTAATGACGAATGATCTTACTTCCCAATGCTGTCCCATGCCTGTTATGACCGGAGTGGTTTCAGTGGTGACTGGATTCATGTTAGTGCCATCCATTTGCTCAAAAATGACAGGTATTTCCAATTCTTTCACAGGAAGTACTAGCCCATTTACTAGGGCTGGTGCAATAATGTCTCTGGAGCAGCCCGAGTCTATTAGGGCTTGCACGCGGATGTGCATTTTCTTGTCAGGATTCACCAAAGTTATTGGTATGAAGAGTATGGACCCGTGAGGTCGGTTCGAAACCGGAACTGACTGAGGTTTGATCTGCCGTTTGGGTCCTTTTACGACAGATCCATTTCGTTTCCCGAGGAGGGACTCTCTGGGTTCTCCCCCCCCCCCCGTTAGGGCTGTTGGATCATATTCCATAACTTCTTCCAATTCTAATCCTCTTTCGGGAGGGTTTCTCCGAGAAGCTCCTCTACCTCTCGCTGTTCTGGGAGCTGGAGTAGGGCGCGGTGGCGCCGGGTAGGCTGCGGGGGCTGGGCGTCTTAGTTGGAGCAGAGGTCTTTGCACAGGCCGATATGGGCATTGCGCTGCAAAATGACCACTTTGGCCACACTGCAGACACAACCCTTGTTGCCATCTAGCATCTCTTGATCCACGAGTAGCATATCCAGCCCCTCGGCTTCCTCGGACGAGAACGGAGGAGCGCCTTTGGCCCGTGGGTTGTTGGTGTTGTTCCACCAAACGAACTTCTAGCAGGCAATTCTCTACTTCGCAAGTTAATTGGATCCAACCTAACAGCGTAGGAGGATTATCTTGCATGAGAGCTCTGTCCAACAATTTAGGGTTTAAACCCTGTTTGAATAAAATGATTTTGGTGGATTCTTCGCACCTTGGGCATTTGGCAGCGAGCTGTCGGAATTTTGTGGCATAGTCTCTAGCCGACATGCTGCCTTGCCTAATAGACTGCAATTCAGTCCGGGCTCTAGTTTCTTCCAGGGGATCTTCATATTGGGCTCGAAGTGCATCCACTAGCCCTTGAAGTGTATCCAACTCGGGGGCACCAATCTCATAAAGTCCTACATACCAGTCAGCCGCTTTGCCTTGGAGTCTTGATCCCAGGTGCTCGATTTGACTGACTTCACTTCCGAATAAATGTCCCCATCAATTGAAAAATTGTACTACTTGAACAAGAAAAAATCCCAATTTGGAAGGATCTCCATCAAATGTAGCGTCCAGCTTAACCCAACCCATGGGAAGTTCTTGCCTGGGAGCTGGTGCTGGCATCGGGTAGACGTCGAGCGGGGCGAGTTGTAAAGGGGGCTGTCGCGGTGTTGGCGGTAGCTGCGGCGGAGGCTGCTGAGGATAAGGTTGAGGTTGTTGCGGGAGAGGCGCTCCCGGAATCGGCTGGGGAGGCCCTCTAGGTGTGGGTTGTAGCGGCGCTGGCCGTAAGGGTGCCGGCCGCGCCGGCGGTGGGCCTCGAGGCGCTGGCACAAGAGGGGCGGGAATCGGCCCTTGGGGTGCCGGTTGCAACGGGGATGGGTGAGGAGAGATGGGTTGGAGAGGCGCCGTAGCCCCCCGCGGCCCCGGCGTTTGATGAGGCCTGGGAACAGTACCTCTTCTGATTCTGCTCGTCCCAGGGATAGCTCGTGGTGTATCTCCTCTTGGGAGGCTTGGAGGCTGATTTGCTTGGGTCGTGGGTGGAGGCACTATAGGGGAAGCGGGCCTCAGCGGTTGTCCTGGTTCCCCACCTCCTCCTCCGTTTCCACTGTCAGCGGGAATGATTGGACGATCGGGGCAGGGGTCTTCTGGACTCGGTTCTCCCCCTCCTCCGCTGGCTCCGTCGGCATCTGGTATGATCGGTTGTTCAGGACGGGGTTCTCCTGGGCACGGGTCTTCGGGGCAGGGTCCTTCCCCGGTTACATAATCAGAATCCCCCGTTTCTGGTGGCTGTTGCGGCCACGGTTGGATAGGGCCCTCCGGACGGGGCAAAAGATCTTGCAGGTTAGACAAACTTTGGCTGATGTCTGGTAGACCAGCTGGCGGTTCACGACCACCATCCCCCGCCACGAGTACGGATAGCAGGTGGACTGCGTGGGCTAAGCTTTCTTCCATGTTTGCTAGTCTGGTCTCCAAAACTTGCACTCTATCAGGATTTTCCTCCTCCTGTTCCGTATAACCAGTAGCTTGCAAAGTGGGCACATTTTCAGTATGTGGCCTCGGTAGACCAGGTATGATTTCTTCCACTCCTTGTTCTTCTTGAGATCTCGCGGCTAAGATCCCTTTCACCAAACCAGTGATTGCCGATATTCCAGAGTCGATTGCAATCATTTGGCTTTGAAGCTGCACCCATTGGTGCTCACTTATTTCTTGTTGCCCCGACCACGGGGTGACTTCCGAACAATCCCAGCTCAGGGCGCCATGGCGGGACGTCTCCCATTCCGTTTGTTCGGTCGTCCTGTTCCAGTAAAGCCACGGTCGGCTACTGGCGTGCTCGGGTATAGACTCCAAACTGCGCCGGCTATCCAGCTGCGTTTGCGTGAACATCGTACTGGCCCTCCGTTTCCTTGTCTCCCTTGGTCTCGCGCCCCACTGCGTTGGAGTGGGCACGGAAAACAGTGGTTCGGCTGTAGCTCTGGGCCGGGTATCTGCACTGCTGGGAGCGAGGGTATAAAGCGTAGTAATCGAGGAGTTGTTTCCTCGCGGTACAGGTCCTTGAGGCTCCAAACCTTGAGAGCCGGGAGAGGCATACGGGTCAAACAAAGGATCCCTGACTGGGACAGCTTTGGAGTCCGTCTGATCCGGCTTAGGCATTGGAAAAGGAGATTGGTAACAATATGTCAGAACTGTGGCTAGATAATGTCCTTACTCCAGACTACCTTCTGCAATCAGACAACAGTCCATTGTTTCCAAAAGGTTTTTACTGAAGAATTAGTTCATTATAGTCCACTGGCCTGAATACAATATTCAGGATGGTACATTAGCATTGTTACCAATGACAGGCAAAGCATGAGGTACAAAGTAACAGATCACAGCAGGCCCAACCTCCCCCCACAGTTCTCAAAACAACCCCTTTGAAGTTAGGAAAGCGAAAGTTCTTCAAGGCCGGTTCATGGTGGAACATCGGTAGCCAAAACAATCCTTTTCTGTGAGATAGCTGCCTGGGAACCTTGGCACCTGTGATGAGAGCACTTAAACACTGAAAGGATTAAAAATGGAGTCGGTTAAGCAAAGGCATACAAGAAAGCATTCTGGACCTGACAATATCCACTGATAGAGCTACCCTCCACTAATCTTAAATCTATCTATAACTGTGGCCAGCACTACATCCTCTGGCAGTGAATTCCAAATCTTAATCACTTGGTGCATAAAGAAATATTTCCTTTTGACTGTTTTGAGATATGGTGACCAGAACTGAACACAGTATTCCAAATGAGACAGCACCACCATAGATGCAAGGGCATTGCATTATTGACTAGTTTATTTTCAATCTCTTTTCTAATAATCCACAGAAAAAGTTTGTCTTTTTCACTTCTGTGACACACTGGGTTGACACTTTCATTGAGTTATTCACTATGACCCCAAGATCTCTTTTCTCGTTAGGTTTAGCAAGTTGGGTTTTTTATTCCACTGTGCATTGCCTCACACTTGCCTAAACTGAACTTCCTTTGCCACATTGTTACCCACTCACCCAACTGGGGAGGGGCTGTGGCTGAGTGGAAGGGCCTCTGATTTGCATGCAGAAGGCCCCAGGTTCGATCCCTGGCATCTCCAGTTAAAAGGAACAAGCAGTAGGTGATATGAAAGCAGCTGAATCGACTGAGAAGTTAGACAGCTGCTTTCAGTCTGAGTTGACAATATTAAGTGACACTGAGAGATCTCTGTCTTTTGGTGCTACACCTCTGAAGATGCCAGCCACAGCTGCTGGCGAAACGTCAGGAACTACAATGCCAAGACCACGGCAATACAGCCCGGAAAACCCACAACAACCATCGTTCTCCGGCCGTGAAAGCCTTCGACAATACATTGACAATATTAACCTTGATGGACTGATGGTCTGATTCAGTATAAGGGATTCTCCTGGAGGTCTTCACAGTCAGCTTCATATCATGACATCTGCAAACTTGGCCACTACACTGCTCACCCACCCAATTCCAAATCATTTATGAAAAAATAAATAGTACTGGCCGCAATACTGATCCTTGTGGAACCCCACTATTTATTACCCTCCATTGCGAGAACTGTTCATTTATTCTTACTCTTTTCTTCCAGTCATGTATCCAATTTTTAATCATTTAGGGGACTTATCCTCTTATCCCATGACTGCTAAGCTTACCTAGGTGTCTTGGTGTAGAACCTTGAGAACAGCCTTTTGAAAGTACAAATATATAATGTCTACTGGGCTGCTGTCATCGACATGCTTGTTTACTTTCTCAAAAACCTCCCAGTTGGTGAAGCATGACTTACCTTTACAGAAGCCATGCTGATATTCCCTCAGTGGACTTTGTTCTTTTATGTGCCTAATAATTCTAGGTTTAGAGTCAGGGAAGCTGAAAGAAACATGCTCACTGTCTCTCTGTTGGGGTCACATATCTAAACATTGAGTGAGAGGCAAGAAAAAAACAAAACTCTGGAGAGAGGATACAGTTTATCATTGCAATTCTCATTCGAATATTAAATGAACAGAACCAACTGTTTACCAACTTACTATCTACCTTACACAAAGAAAATGGGGATGAGGTGCAATCACTTCCACCAGAGCTTTCTTTAGGATTGGTATTACCCACTGTTTATCATACTCCTTTGCTCTCTTGATCTTAGAAGGATGCATTGTCTGCTGCTATTCCAGGTGGAGTAGTCACTGGAGCTGGTAGTAGAAAAGCATGCAGAAGTAGTAAAATGATAAATGCATCGAAGACAAATAAATACAGCTTTGTTTGGATGAAAACCCAATACTGGGCTAAGTAACAAAGTAAAGGAAAGCAATTTTTACATTACCCAGCTGTGCTTACAATAATACACAGAAACTCTGTGAATCATTTCATGGTTTATTAAATGAAAATTTTGTTTGCAATTGATGAGTTAGGAAAATAAACAGCCTTGGTTGTTTTCATTTTATATTTCCCTGGTTTGTCCAGATCTTTGCAGCCTTGCATGCCAGCATTGTCCTCAGGGGCTCATTAAAAAGACCACTGTTTGCTACTCTGATTGTCCAGGGAAATCAGCAACAGATTGCCATTAACCCCTGGAGGCTGAGAGCTTGGAATTCTTGATGTATTCACTACTGTTGGCAATGGGATCCCTCTTAGCCTTCAGTGCCAAAGGGTTAATTTTGTCTCTTCGATTGCTGTTGTCAGGATTCCAATAAAGCAGTGTGTGACCACTATGGGATACTGACCACTTAATACAGCAAAACCTGCCAAAATTGGCTTAAGATTTCAGGAGAGCAAGGGGCAGAAAAATACTGCTTTTTCTAAAGTACATTGCATTACCACTGTTTACTTACAATTCTCTCATGAAAGGATTGCTTATTCTTTGGAGCATTTCAACTCTTTGAAATCTTCACAGAAAACAGAAAGCAAATGATCTCTAGTATTTTGTGAGCCTGAACATTCTCTAGTAGTAGCATCCTTTGTAAAAATTTCTTGATTAAATACAATGAATAAGATGCAGATGTCAATACCAGTAAGTGTGGATTTCTACCTTGCACTCTTGTGTGCTTCAGCCTTCCCTAACAAGAGACAAGATACCCAAGATAAAAAAGTATAGTGGTTTGGAGAAAATACATGTAATTCATCTGATGCTCAACTTTTTTTGGTCCTTTCCCCATCAGGCAACACAGTTTTCTGCAGCAACTATAACAAAGACAGGACAAGAGAGAAACAATAGCTAGTCTTGGTGTCCTACTCAATGAGTTTCAATCTCAGTGAAGTTTGATTGGTACTTCCTTTTCCCAACTGAATACAAATATTTGAGTAAACATCCAGGCAGATGGCTCTTAAATCACAGAGATGTGGTGGACAGAGTGCTTCTTCATATCAGTGTCATGTCTTGCCACCAAAATGAAGCTTTCAAATGGGAAACAGAAGTGAGTGCTGTAATTTTAGTTGATCCCAGGGCTGCCAATGTCACTATGGGTTCCTAGTAGACATGGGCATGAATCGAGATACAAATCAAATTTTGTGTCGAATTGGGCCAATTCATGTTTTGCGAAACGCATTTCGTGGGGTCGCAATTTTCACTAAATTCACGACTTTTGGGGCCGATTTGTTCAATTCGTGAATGATTTGTGATGCCAGACAGGCTGGTGCCAATCCATTGATTCCCTAGGCAACATAGGCCCGGAATGTCTGCAGACCTTTTGTTGCCATTGGAAACCCCAATCTTAGCCCACATAACTTTGATATGCAGCTTTCCCTGCCAACTGGAGAGCTTCCATTCTGCCCTATACAGCAAAGAGCAGGGGGGGTTAATCCCCCAGGCAACTGAGGAGGGGGCTGTAGCCATGGGAACACCAATCTCATCCCTCCAAACCCTGTTAGGCAGGTCTGTCTGCCAACCAGAGACCTCCTGTTCTGCTCTATGTGAGCATTTCTTATATAAGACCTTGTGCTTTTCAGTTCCAGTAGACAGAGGGAGAGGGAGAACTTGTTGCTGAGATTTGAGAGAGTGGAGAGAGTGGAACTGGGAGCTTTTGGCTGGATTTGCTGCTGCTTTAAAAGAGACTGAAAAGCCTCTTTCTTACTTTCAGCTCATGGCCTTGCTGGGAAAGTCATTGGATGAGGGTGCCTTCTTTCCTCCACCCCACCCAACCCCAGTCTCAGGGTATTTCCTGGCTCTGGGGTCTAGCTTGATTGATACCTACCTTTTTTCTTTAATTTTTGTTGCTTATATTCTTATTTAGAACATTTGTTCTTGCTGGCTTTTTGGGTGAGGGTGGGTGGAGGAGAGCCTGCTGAAGTCTCCTTGCGAGTTTAGCATCTCTGGATATGAAGGGGGCCATTGAGGTGCCCTGGGTTCTGATGAATCATGAAACTAACAAATCGTTTCATGAAATGGGACAATTTTGTGAAAGTTTATGATTTGTGATTCATGGAATGCAACGAAACACAGAACACTCATTTTGTTTTTTCCCATTTCATGCCCATCTCTAGTTCCTAGACAAAAATTCCCTTTGGGCCTTTGGCTACTAAGGAATTACACTACTTTAAGGCTGACAATGAAGAAACTGAAATTGTTAACGTTCTTCTATTCCCTGACTCAGTCATTAACCAAAAGGGAGACTGCACCAAAGAAATCAAAAGGAGATTAAGACTTGAAAGGGCAGCCATGAAGGAACTAAAAAGATCCTTAAATGTAAGGGTTGCTGGAGACCAAGATCAAGATGCAAAATATGGACAATAAATAAAGCTGATAGGAAGAAAATTGATTCATTTGAAATATGGTTTTGGAGGAGAGTTTTACTATGGACTACCAAAGGCAAATAAGTGGTTTCTAGATCAAATCAAGCCTGAAGTCTCTCTAGAAGCTAATACGACAAAACTGAGGCTATTGTACTTTGGTCACATCCTGAGATGACAAGACTCACTGTAAAAGACAAGAATGCTAGGAGAAGTTGAAGGCAGTAGGAAAAGAGGACCCAAAATGAAATCGCTTGACTCAATAAAGGAAGCCACATTCTCTAGTTTGCAAGATCTGAGCAAGGCTGTTAGTGATAGGACCCTTTGGGGTCTTTTATTCATAGGGTCTCTATAAGTCAGAAGTGTCTTAATGGCATATAACACACACTACTTAATTGCATTAAGATGGTAAAAAAAAGGATGCCTTTTTCATTTCAAAACCAGGGAACCATAAAAGAAATGTGAATGTTCAAATTGAAACAGGGTTATCAGGTATTTGGCAAATTCACTCCACTACCATGAATGTATTGCCTGATCATAGTTTGTGCTTCAAGTTCTAGCAAAGTCCAGGAAAAAAACTGCACAGGGAAAAGAGGCCTCTAAAAGGCCAAAGTAATTATGTCATTTTGAAACCACTGACCAGAATCAGAGCTTTTATCTTCACCCCAAGATAATATTTTTACATAGCTTCTAATATGTATAGCCTGTTGGGGGACTTACCTGTATCCCAATGGTGGAAGGCCCCCAAAGCAGGATTCAGCACCCCATTAAACGAAGGCAGAAATGTTGGCAAAGAGTTTATTAGAGTTAAAGACTCAAATAAACTGATGCACAGCAGATATCTCTGACAATGCATGCCATGCAGGGCACGCCTATTATCCTATATACCCTCTTAAAAATAAACTATCAAACTAAATAGGAGTATCATGTTACTTCTACAAGAATGCAAGCACATCTATTCA
The DNA here is from genome assembly GCF_028583425.1 of Eublepharis macularius. Lineage (NCBI taxonomy): Eukaryota > Metazoa > Chordata > Lepidosauria > Squamata > Eublepharidae > Eublepharis > Eublepharis macularius. The sequence continues at coordinate 89,766,498 of NC_072793.1, read as the reverse complement.
GAAAATGTTTAAAAGATAGACAGGCAATGAAGATGTGCTAAGTGTTTTACAACTGACACTCTCATGGCACCTCTTGTTATCTTTTTGCATACCAAGAGGGTGCATTCAGAAGACAATAGGAGTACTGGGGAATCAAAGCCACAACATGTAGACATTCTTGAGGCCATCTCCTGTTGTATATCATGGCACCCCAGAACATCTCCATCTCCCACTGTCTTAGGCTAAATAGCTAATTTTTCAAGGCCATTACATATAGGTGAAGTGAGGGCCAAAGGAAGGTAGACAGCCAAGACTCATCCCAGCATGCCTTCCAGGAGAACCAAAGTTTTGCTATACATGTCACAAGAGAAGTCTCATTAAAAACTTTATAGATATAAGGGAAAATCCTTTAACAAGCCTTATGCCATAATTCTCATTTTCAGAACAAAAGAGCACTTCCAACTGACCATCATCCAGTATCTTGTTTCTAACAATGACCAGATCAAAATGATATGCAGGAAATGTTTCAAAGAAGGGGCTACAATGTAGAACTCCATTTGCAACTGCTTTATATAGCCAACAGCATAAGTGAAAGGATGTGTTTCAATAGCTATTGACACTATCATCCTCTGACAACGTGCTGTACCTTTTGGAATTCGGTAGCCTCTTCAGTCAGTTACAGTGGGCCTCAGCAAACAGACTTTTGACATATGATGCATTTGAGGCGCAGGTGGCCCATCCTTTAGCTTGGACTCTGCTGATTACTAGCATTGGAGATCCTGAGTTCAGCCTCTGGTGATGCTCATGATAGCTGTTGTTGCAATCAACAATATAAACTTGTCTATGGTATTATTATCCAAATCTGATGGATATAGATTACTACAACCAGCTGTGCTCTGTGTTAGTTTTATGCTCACCAGAGAATAGTTGCTGAGATGAAACAGTCCTTTATTCCTGCTGTGCTGACATTTCCTTACATGGGTGCCACAGTCCTGCAACTCTGCTCAAACAGTTGAGGCTGTGTTGCAGTAAATTGAGGCCATATCAGCTCAAGGAAAGAATCATATTATTAGTATTGAAAAGAGCTGGGCAAAAAAAAGAAAAAAGAAAGAGACAAACACACAAAGGAACTGCCAACTTTAATGCTATTTCCTTCACTGATGGGTGTTGTGGAATGTAATAACTCTATAGTTACCGTACCTTGTGATGAAATGGACACATTGAATTAGTTGCATAGAGAGCAAATGGCAGAAAGGAAGAATTAAGACTCGACAGGTTGAATCTGTTTTCTGAGGCAATGGTGGATTTTGATAAAATGGACTGGATTCACAGTCTGCTTATAACACATAACTATACTAAAAATCCATGTAAGTAACCATCATGGCTACTTGCAAAGAAAGTGTATTTTGGTATGGGTGTACAGAATTCTCTATATTAAAATCTCACCCTGTTCACAGAACTACAGTTCTCAGCATTCCCTGACGTTACTATTAAATCATTTTAAGGATAAATAGTCTAGATGCTAAATGATCTATGGATCACCAATGTTTTCTTTCTTTTACAATTGTCAGGGCCATTGTGTGTGTGTGAGAGAGAGGGGGGGAGGGGGGGGAACAACTTTTTTCCAGAGTGTCATTTTTCCAGTCTCAAATGTCTACTCAGAGCTGCTGTTTTGGGGGTAAAGATGCAGAAAATGGGATTGAAGTCAGGACAGTGGCACATTACAATGTCCATCACAGCCAGGGCCTTCAGGGCTACTATTTACTATGAGAAATATATTGGAGATCTGTTCATGTGTTTCCCAGAATCTTATCTGGTTGATCCTTCAAAGTCACATTTAAAACCTTCATTGTGTAAATTATCTATTTTGGTGGGTTTAAAAAAAAATCACTGTTTTACAGATTTTTGGGAGGGCAATATGGTCATGATGGAGAACAACAATGTTGTGAAGTTAGTGGATGGTAGATTGTAGTCTTACACTGCATTCCTAAACAGACATGTCAGTCTCTGGAAGTACATTTTTTTCCTGATTTTAATTAAGTATCCTTCAAGGAAAAATACTTGGGACACTTCTTACACTCCCTAAGGTGCTTCAAGGTGCTTAAATAGGAGGGGCTGAAGTGAACGATAAGTTTTTAAGACTTATAAGAAGCTCCCATTCCATTATTCATGACAAAGTCACCACGTCTTTAGGCAGGTGAGTATTACTTTCCTTTCCCCTTTACAGCATTATCAACATGAAGAATGCATTCTTAACTAAGCCACAGAAGGCTTTGTTGTGGTCAGTAATAGATTCCATCCACTGCTTAATAAAGTCCACATCACAGAAAGTGCAATCAGCTGCCTCATTCCCAAGATCTCCTCTTACAAGACCTTATAAAAGTTATAAATAGATAACTCTCCATCCCTTTGTGTTGTCTGACCAACCTTCCCATCCTCTTTTCTTTTGCTAGGGAAACAGATTGGTCATTAGGACACACAATATGAGCTAAAATGTTTTGATGTGCTTGGCTGGATAGGATAGAACTAGAGAGTATTCCTCGAAGGGTCCGTACATGTGAAATGTTTTTTGAAAGTGGTTAAATGAGTGTTAAGGAGAATTAGCCATGGCAGCTTACTTGGAAGATTGTTGTGGCTCCCATTTTCTAATACATCATATTCTTTTCATTCCTTAATTACTTTTTTGTGAAAAAGACAATTCCCATAAAAAGAACACTTCATTTGCCGCCTAGTGCTGATGGGGGGAGGGAGTAGGACGCATGAACAAACCCAGACCACACCAAGCTTGGAGAAAACACGGCCACAACTTTATTGAAACAGCAGTAAAGGAGTATTGGCGCAGCATGTGGATCAGATCCCAGAAAAACATCGGCAGACCCGCCTGCCAGCCGATGGACCTCGACCTCCCCCAGACCCCAGCTGGGGGAGGGAACCACAGGAGTGGCATTTGCGGGGAGATCACCTGGGTGTACACCCCTGAGTGATTCCCCTGCCACCTGGGAGTGAGGATGCCGTGGCAGCCCCCGAGCTGGGCATGCACCCCAAGCCTCACTCCCAAGATTCCTTATGGGAATCCCCTAACGGGGAGCCTGGGGCGCGGAGGCCCCCAACTCCCCCAAAAGTGATCTGATCCAATGCCCACCGCCCGACAGTTGTGACAAAGGAACGCAGAAAACAAGGGAGAGGTGGGTGGGAGACGTGCCGAACCGAAGTGAGGGTGGGCGGGGACGGCAGCTGGTTAAATACCCAGCTGCCGGACCTGAGTGAGAACTGCGGACTGGAGGTTCGCAGTCCTCGCCCCGCCCCCTCGTGGAGCCGGCCGGAGCCCCTGATTGGCCGGCTCCGAGGTTTGAATTTGATTCGTCGTCGGCCCACCCGGGGGTTCCCGGACGGGCCGACGCGACGAAGACGCGTCCCAGCCTCCCCCCAGCCCGACGGCGGCAACCAGGCGCCCGGTAAGTCGGACGCCTCCGTTTGCCGCCTAGTGCTGATGGGGGGAGGGAGTAGGACGCATGAACAAACCCAGACCACACCAAGCTTGGAGAAAACACGGCCACAACTTTATTGAAACAGCAGTAAAGGAGTATTGGCGCAGCATGTGGATCAGATCCCAGAAAAACATCGGCAGACCCGCCTGCCAGCCGATGGACCTCGACCTCCCCCAGACCCCAGCTGGGGGAGGGAACCACAGGAGTGGCATTTGCGGGGAGATCACCTGGGTGTACACCCCTGAGTGATTCCCCTGCCACCTGGGAGTGAGGATGCCGTGGCAGCCCCCGAGCTGGGCATGCACCCCAAGCCTCACTCCCAAGATTCCTTATGGGAATCCCCTAACGGGGAGCCTGGGGCGCGGAGGCCCCCAACTCCCCCAAAAGTGATCTGATCCAATGCCCACCGCCACTAGAGCCACCCGTGGCTCCCGCCAACACTCCTACCGCTGACCCAGTCCAAGAGGCCGTCCCGCAGGTCTTGGAGCCAGATGTCCTGTCCCCAGCTGGACAGGTGAACCCCGTCAGGGGCGAAGAGGGGGCTGATGCGAAAAGAAATGTCCCAGTGCGAGATGAAACGACCGCCAGCTTCCATGATGTACTGGCCCATAGCGCGAGCAACCCTCTGCCTGATCCCATCGACCTTCCTCGGGCACCGGGCGCCACGCCAAGCCTGCCTCTGCAGCAAGTCCGACCAAATGAACGTTGTCTGAGGGAAGAGGCTCCGAAGGCAGTCCAGATCGGCGCGCATGGCCCGCTGCAGGTCTGGACCCTCGCGCCTGCCCAGGTCGTTCTCTCCAAGTTGGATAACCAACGCGTCCGGAGGCCCCAGTCGCCGGGCCTGCCGCAGGAGCATCGGCCGGAGGGAGTCCCATAGCATCCCGCGCACGCCCATCCAGTGGATCTGCAGATGGTCCTCCAGGCCCAGGTGGCTGCCCCAGCCCGATGATGCTGCATACTTCCCGGCCCAATGGACGATGCTGTGGCCACAGATCCACACCGACTTCCTTACCCCTGCCGGAAAAAACATACGAGACCAGGCCGTTAATGACTGCCCCCCCCACTGGGCCGGATGTAGGAGCGAAAGGCCCCGGACTGCCAGCGCCCGATGGCCATGATGGTCCTGTCTGGCAGCCCGAGGCTCGCGGCTTCGGTGGCCGCCCCGATACGGAAGGAGTGCGTGCCGAACTCAGAGGGAGGGAGCCTGACAGCCTCCAAGCAAGCCCGTAGCAGGGAGGCGAACTGGTAGCGGGTGAGCGGGGAGTGATCCCTGTGTATGAGAAAGGGGCCCTGCAGGGGAGGGCGAATGCCCAGGTAAGCACCCACCGCCCTGACCGGGCAAACTGGCCCCCGCCGGGTAGCCCGCAGGCACAAGGTGACCCCCCTTCCCCGCTGATCCGTCTTGGAGCGACGGATCGTGACGGCCACTCGTTGAGGGGACCAGGAGACATCTGCGAAGCTGAGAGCCCTGCCGCTTGAGTCGCGCCGGGAGCCTGCCACCAGCTCGCCGACCCGCAGCGCCCCGAAGAAGGCCAGGGTAAAGGCCGTGTGGAACAGTTGAGCCTCGAAGGAGGACCAGCAGCAGTCGGGGAGGACCCGCAGGAGGCGGCGTAAGATGGAGAGTGAAATGGGGCGCCTCCTGTTGGCGGAAGGCGGAGCCAGCCTGGCCCAGCCCTCGACAGCCCTACGTGGAATGAAGCCGCGGCACGGGTCGGGGAACCCTAAGGCCTTACAGAAGAAGGCCACCGCTGCCAGCTCTCTCCGCATGGAGCGGGGGGCCCGGCCCAGCCCCCGCAGGTGGGCCAGGTATTGAAGAACCTCGTCCTCAGAGGGGGGCAGGGCAGCCCCCCCACCCGCCCCCCAGGTGAAGCCCACGAAGCGCTCCATTGCCGCCGCGTAGGCCCTGAGCGTGGAGGGGGCAACTGAGCTAAGTACTCCCTGCATCACAATGTCTCGCCAGCCCGCCATAGTTCCTCTGGGAATGGATCCGGAGTGCGGTGAGCCTCTGGCGCCAGCGCGAAGAACCTCTCCATCTGGAACCGAGACAACGCGTCCGCAAGGCCATTATCCACACCTGCTACATGACGGGCTGAGAAAGTAATGTTAGTAGCCAAGCAGATCAAGACAAAGCGGCGAACCAGGCGCATAACCCTCTCGGAGCGAGAAGACTGCCTGTTGATGACCCTGACCGTAGCCTGGTTGTCGCACCAGAACACCACCCGCTTGTCCCGCAGAAGGTCCCCCCAAATGGAGACAGCCACCAGTATGGGGAAAAACTCCAAGAATGTGAGATCCCGAAGGACCCCTGACCCAGCCCACGAAGGAGGCCACGGCTGGGCGCACCAATGGCCCCTGAAAAACACCCCAAACCCCAGGCTTCCGGCCGCATCTGAGTGGACCTGGAGCGCGGTGCCCAGGTCGAGGGGGGCCTGCCACAGGGAGACGCCGTTGAAACCGGCCAGGAATCTCAGCCAGACCTCCAGATCTGCCTTGATGCCCTTGGTGAGGCGAATGTGGTGGTGAGGAGAAGTGACCCCCCGGCAGGCCCTGGAAAGTCGCGCGCAAAAGGCCCGCCCTGGGGAGACCACCCTACAGGCAAAGTTAAGGTGGCCAATTATCGACTGCAACTCCCTGAGGGTGCATTTTTTGCGAGCGAGGGTCCCCGCCAGGAGGTCCCGGAGGCGGGCCAGCTTATCCGCCGGCAGCCGGGAAAGCCCGGTCACCGAGTCGAGCTCGATGCCCAGATAGGTGAGACGAGGCGAGGGCCCCTCTGTCTTCTCCTCCGCCAGGGGAACGCCCAGCTCGGCCGCTAGCTCTTTGAAAATCCGGAGACGGTCGGCGCAGGCCGGGCTGTCGGGGGGGGCCATGATGATAAAGTCATCCAGGTAGTGACTGACAAAGGGGGCCCCCATGCGATCCTTGGCAGCCCATTCCAAGAAGGTGCTGAAAGTCTCGAAGGCCGCGCAGGCCACAGAGCAACCCATGGGCATGGCCTTATCGACAAACCAGCGGTCGCGAAACTTGAATCCCAGCAGGCACTGGTCGCTGGGGTGGACGGGCAGCAGCCGGAACGCTGACTGGATGTCGCACTTGGCCATGAGGGCCCCCTTCCCGCATGCCCGAACGAGCCGGACCGCATGGTCGAATGAGGCATACCTAACCGAGCACAGCTCGGGTGGGATGGCCTCGTTCACTGAGGAGCCCCTGGGGTACGAAAGGTGATGTATGAGGCGGTACTCGCCCGGCGTTTTCTTGGGCACCACCCCCAGTGGGGAGACCCTGAGATTGGGCAGAGGGGGAGCGGTGAACGGCCCTGCCACCCTCCCTGCGGCGACCTCCTTGTCAATCTTGGCGGCCAGCACCTCCGGCAACTCCCTGGCTGACTTAAGGTTGCCAGATGTGGCTGCCACGCGGGGGCCGGTGAAGGGGATGCGAAAGCCGGACGAGAAGCCCTCCCGCAGGAACTGAGCAGCCTGCCTGTTTGGGTATCTTGCCAGGAGGGGGGTGAGGGCGTGGAGCCTGACGGGGGTGCAGGCCAGGCCCCCCAGCCCACAGAAATGTTTAGTTCCCGCTGCCGGCGGGCTGGGGAGCTGTGGTACCCGACCCTCCCTCCTTGCGGGCACTGTTGTTGGAGGGCCGGCTGCCACGAAAGGGCTGGGGACCAGCTGACCCGCGAGGGCAAGCCGGGCGGGAGTGGGGCCCCCCGCAGGCATCGCAATTGTGCTCAAAACGGCACCTGGGCCGCTGGCACCTCCCCTGGTTGTATTCCCAGCACAGGCCCCTGCCCCGCTCCCTGCGGGAAGGCCAGCGGCCAGCGCGGGGGCCCTCCCCCCTGCCCTTCATGTGGGGTCCCACTAGCCAGAGCCATAACTTCTGGTTAATGAGGTCCCAGCGTGCCCTGGGGTTATGCGAGGCCCGCTTGCGGAAGGCCTCGTCATAATCCAGTGCCGCCGAGTCCCCAGCGAGAGCTCGGGCCCGAAGCACATTCCCCATGTGGTTTGTGAGGTGCCAACCCCTGTCAGGATAGGCGGCCTGCACCACCCCCAAGTAAACAGTGAAGCCCTCTAGCCAGTTCGCAAATGTGCGCTCAGCTGACTCCTTTTTTGCTCCTTTCCTCTCCTTTTTTGAGGAGGGGGCAGACCTCCCGTCCTCAGCCTCCGGCCTGAGCAGCGAAAGGACGTCCACGTAAAAACCATCTAAGATGCGCTCGCGGACCTTGCGGGGGAGATGGCTGCCCGGGGGGTCCTCGTCATCTGTAGTGGCTGTGGGGGGCAGGGGGCTGCCCTTGGGGTCCCACACCTCCCTGGGATCCCCCTCCCCGCCAAGGCACCTGAGCCGCCGGCGCTGAGCCCACTTGGGCAGACCCGGGGCCCTAGCGGCTACCCCCCAGTAATCACCCTCCAGCTCCCCTTCGTCTGAGGACGAGGACTCACCTGTGGTCCAGTCGCTGTCTGACTCCTCCTGGCGGCGGCGCTGGCTCCTCTTTCTTCGCGTTGACCTCCTCCTCTTGGCCTCTCTCTCTCGGCGCCCGCTGGCGGACCGTTCGGAACTGGAGGATGAGGAGTCCCGATGGCGTGCGGGCCCCCTCTTCGCTTTGTGGCCCCCTTTCCGACGGGGGACCTCAACAGGCTCTGTGGCAGCTGGGGCTGCCCCAAGCCCGGAGTTCCCCAGGTGCTCCACCCTAGCTGTAAGGGCCTCCAGTGCCCGGCTAATACTCTGGAGGGCAGGGGATTGGGGCCCTCCCCAGAGTGCCCTCCTCGGGCCCCGCCTGGTGCCCCCCTGCCTGTAGGCTTGCTGGTCTTGGGAGGTGCCCCCTCCCCCCGGCCTGGCTTTGCCGTGCCTGCCCGTCGCGGCCTGTTGGAGCCTCCCCCAGGGGTAGCCCGAGCCCTGCCAGAGGGAGAAGCAGGCGGCCTGCTGCCCCCTGCCTTGCCCCGGGCTTGCCCCGGCCCTTTGTGACTGCTTGCCGTGCCTGCTCTTGGGACGGACGCTGAGGGGGTGGGGCCGGGTCTGCGCCCCCCGGCAGCCCCCTTACTGGCCCTCTGGGACCGAGTCTTCCCCACCCCTGGCTTCTTGGAAGGGGCCATGTGCGTGGGAGGGAAGCCACCAACCCGGAAGCCCAAAGGCCCTGGGCAAGGGAAGAAAAAAGAGGGTGAGCAGCCGGCCGGCGAATGGAGAAAACCCCCCCCCCAAGGGGCACGGTTCCCACCCCCACGGGCGGCCTGACTGCGAAAGGGGACAGGGCTCAGCTAAACCCCAGAGCCCTGCGCCCGTGTCCTTCCGTCGCTCCTCCGGGCCGTTCTTCTGCCGAGTGAGGGAGGTTCCAGCTGGAGCGAGCGATGGGGCAGCTCTCACCCCGCTCCGCACCCAGCCACGCACCGCCCTCGCTCGGTCTTCCCCGCCGCCTCTTCTGCCGCGCTCCGCGGTCTTCCTTCTTCGGTCTTCGCCGCGCCGACGTCTTCTGCCTTGCCCCGCCGCTCTCTTGCCCTGCTCCGATGCTCCTCTCTCTAGACGTGCCGAACCGAAGTGAGGGTGGGCGGGGACGGCAGCTGGTTAAATACCCAGCTGCCGGACCTGAGTGAGAACTGCGGACTGGAGGTTCGCAGTCCTCGCCCCGCCCCCTCGTGGAGCCGGCCGGAGCCCCTGATTGGCCGGCTCCGAGGTTTGAATTTGATTCGTCGTCGGCCCACCCGGGGGTTCCCGGACGGGCCGACGCGACGAAGACGCGTCCCAGCCTCCCCCCAGCCCGACGGCGGCAACCAGGCGCCCGGTAAGTCGGACGCCTCCGTTTCTTTGAACTGTTGCCAAGAATGTGCACCGCAACTGTTGAAAAGGGAGAGAAAGGATCTGGCATGTCTATTAGAGTTTGCAAAGGCACCTTATATTTTATCCCCATTCTTTTTTAACCTTGCAGAATTGATTAAATGGATCTAATTTCTTTTCTCACATTTCCAATTTCCATTTTTCAGGGTGATAGGGTTCTCCCCTTTATAAATTATTTAGACTTCTTGAGGAAGAAATAAATATTTTTTAAAAGCATTTAAAAAGCATTTTAAAAGCATATTTTTAAAAAGCAGTCCCCCACTATGATTTTCACCCCTGCCCTTTGCTGCAAGTGTTGCTCTACATGTATGATTTCACCGCTGCCAACCCCCTTTATTGCTTATGCATGATGAGCTGTGCTCATGTAAGGTCTTTGGGTACCTACAGCTACAGGACACTGAGGAAATCATGGCCAAACATCCAGAAGCTTCAGGATATTTATTACATAAGATATTGTAAAAAATAACACCACCTGAGAGTTAATTTCACATCAGACATTCTAGATCTGAGGTTACTAGCGTACACTTTTCAACATTTGTAGGTTCTGCCTAAATTGAGGATTTAAATTTATTGGTCATAGGCTAGCTGTAGTACTTGGTAATTTTCTAAACTTACTGCTTTTCTATCAAAAAGTAGGGATCCCTGCATTTAGTGCAGTGCTCTGTTGCAGCTACCACATGTTCATTGAATCTCCTAACTGTTGATCTTATTGACTTGCTCTGCGTAATTCACCTTGGGTCTCATTGTGAAAGGTGGATTTTAAACAAATAATAAAAGGCAGCCCTTAAGCCAGCTGCCAAGAGAGTGGGCAATGAGAAAGACACACTATAAATAATACAAAATACATTAAATAAAAATTTCAAGCTCTCAAAGCCACTCAAAATGTTCAAGCCTTCAACTGTGTTGTAAAAAAGCTAACATAAAATCTTACAATATACAGCTAAGAAAAGCAGAAACAGGTCACATCAAATTACAAATTATGTTTTGTCTCAGCAATGTTTCATCTCTGTATTCCTGTATTTGAATTTGATGTTTCTTTTCAAATTTTTGCCATGCATACCTATTGTATTCTTTATTGAATGTCCTAACTGTTGGTTGCGTGGACGTACACTGTGTAATCTGCTTTGAGTTTCAGTAGAAAAGGTGAAAAGAAAGCAAGCAAGCAAGCAAGCAAGCAAGCAAGCAAGCAAGAAAGAAAGAAAGAAAGAAAGAAAGAAAGAAAGATGTAGTGCTATCCTATGGAGAGTTATGCCCCTCTTTGTCCATTGAAGTCAATGGTAACTGAGACAAGATTATGAATATACAGATGGATCTATCTGGACTTGATGGATCTATCTGGACTGAGAATTATTACAGAGGGTGGGTGCTAGGGGTGTGCACTGAGAAAATTTTCATTTTCTCACCCCATTTTCATACAGGGTTTCTGAACAAACTATTTACTATTACTGTTTCTTTCTGAGTGGGCTGTTGCTGGTTCTGCTCAAATCTATTTGTTCTCTTCCCTCCTTTATCATGAGTTTTGAAGCCATTCTTTGCAGTGAGACCTTCGAGGCTCTTTGGGGCAGCTGTTTTTGCAGTTAACAGCAACAAAATTGCACAGAACATAGCACCCCCCCTTTTCACCATAGACCCACTGAATTTGATGTTCAGTGTTTATGGTCACAAGAATTCTTGAGGAAGGTGTCAAGGCAAGGTTAGTGTTGGCTACACACATGTGGAGGGGTGGGGGAATCAGAAGGAGGGGAAACAAGGCTCTGGGGCAGCCACATTGACCATTAGTCCCATCATTCTAAAACACCGAGCAGGGCTTTTTTTCAGCTGGAATGCAGTGAAATGGTGTTCTAGCACCTCTTAAAAATACCCATGTGACTGGTGAGTATTTGGGCTCGAAACAGAGAGGATCAAATGGGGGAGTGCTCTCCTGTGTAGCAGCGGCCTGTTCCAGGCTGATTGAGGCCCAATCTGGGCCATTTTGGCCATTTCATACCCATTTTGGGCCAAATCAGGCCCCAAATGGTCCAGATCAGTCTGCTGCTGGGCAGGGGAACACAGCCCGTTTCTGGCTGATTTGAGTCCAATCATTTGGGGCCCATTTTGGCCATTTTGGGCCCGTTTCAGCCCAATTTGGGTATGAAACAGCCATGATTGGGCTGCTGCCAGGTGGTGGAGGGTTCCCCTGCCTGGAAAGGGCCCATTCCAGGCTGATTGGGCCAGATCAGGGCCACTTCAGGCCCATTTTGGACCCATTTCAGCCCAATTCAGGCCTGAAATGGCCAGGATCGGGCTGCTGCCGGGTGGGGAAGTGCTCTCCCTTGTAGCAGCTGCACATTCTAGGCCAATTTTGGCCTGAATCAGGCCCCTTGTGGAGCACAGGAGCACTCCCAAGGTGGCCACAGCCTGCATGATGACATCACTTCCTGGAAGTGATGTCATCGTATGGTCTCAAGAGTGCCTGCTGCCCAGTGTGTTCAACCACCTCTTTTCCCAGAAAAAAGCCCTGCCACCGAGTGTTTCCTTGAACACATTACACACACACAACAATGGACCCCAAGGAAGGTAACTGTTGGTGGGTGTGCACCATGATGGGAAACTGGCTGGCAATGTGGTAATAGGACAGTGGCAGCGCTGAAGTAGGAGAGCGCTGCAACCGGCAGAATGCAGTGACATTAAAAAAAATCCTACTTTATGTTCACGTTTCCCCTTTTCCTAAGTGATGATTAGTTCCAACGGCTCACAGAGGTCTTGGCTTAAGCTTAATGTGGAGAATTTGTTTTTAAATAATGTTTTGGAAGATATTGGATGGGGGGGTCCTTGCAGCTGGATGGAAACTTGAAGAGAAAAGTAGATTGTTTGTTGAAAAGGTGGGAACTGTGAAGTAGCTGAAGTTTCATTGGGGTACACATTTACCCAGTGACTCAAAAAAAAGAGAAAAAAAAAGATTGTCTATGGAGACAATAATAAACAATAGTGCTTACTCCCAGAAGTGTCATTAGGATTGCAGCCAGTAAGTCTTCCAGGGCTTTTATCAAGTTTGAATCATAGTACAGACTACTTACACCTTGCCCAGTGGCAGTTTTCCTCATAATGACTGACCGCCCAAGTGACCTGATGGAGGTAGGAGAGACAGGTAGTGCCACAAAAAAAGGCAAGATGCACATTCTCCCCAACTGGTCTACTCAGGTGTAAATCCCATGTTATTCAATAATGTTTACTTCCAGATAAGCATTGCAGCCAATGATTGAACTCTTCCAGGGCTTTTATCAAGTGTGATTAATTGAAAAGATCACTTGCACCCTTCCCAGCCGCACTCTTCCTCACAGTCACTGACCATCAAAATGCCTTGATGGAGGTGGGGAAGACAGATCAGTGCCCAGGTAGCACCGCAAACCTCCCCCCAAGATGCATATTCCCCCTTCCTTCCAACAGAGTTAAATGAACATTTCCAAAGCGAATAGGCAGGGAGAGGTCTCCCCTTGCAAAGACCTGATTGGCAGGGAGCACCAAAAATGCACACATGCACATTATGCACATTCCTCCTTCCCACTAACAAAGTTAATTAGGTGGTACAACATAATGTAAGGGCTCTCTCTCCTTGGGATCCAATTGGTGAATACTGTTAAGGAAAACAAAATGCTACCAGCTCAGTGCCTGTCTGCCTGCTGCTGCCACTGCCTGGTAAGAAGTGAAGCAAAACACATGAACTTTTCAGTGGGAGTGTGCTGTTGTAACTTGGCTTTCTAGATTTGGATCAGCATTCAGAAACCACTTTCTGATCCAATGCAACAGGGAAGAATATGTATCCCCTAACTCATAAATTTACAATATATCTCAGAATTGTGGATCATTTTGTCTGGAAATGAAACCTCTAAGCCAGGGAAATGGACTCAGAATCCAGCCTAGTCTGTGAACTAGGTCTGAATGCGTAACTCTGGTATAGAAGTTGCTATCTCTTGCACCTATTTCAGTACATTTTTCATAGAATCTTCCTCAGCTTGGAGTACATGCTACAGGCGGGGGCCTTGAAGGTGATTCATAGCAAGATACCAGTACAGTGGAATCCAGAAAGGTATTGTAACATATCCACTGCTGCATCCTTACCCACTCAATGCTGGGATTCAACTCCAAAAAGAGAAATGGTAATAAGAAAGTGCGGCTTAGGAAAGCATCAAACAATAACCTTGTTTTGGGTTTCAGAGCACAAATTCTTTAGGTTTTCAGTAGGAAGCCTATTTATTTATTTATTTTGAATATTTATATACCCTACTTTTCTCCCATTGTAGTTAGGACACAAGGGAAATGATATCAACACAAACAAACAAACATGCAAACAAACAAGTTCCAGTTTTCTAATAAAAACGGGGTAAGCGCGAGCGCCCTGACTCACTGGGCGCTCGGTTTGCTGCCGCCGGGGTGGAGAGGCGGGGTGGGCGCGGCAGCTGCAGGGTCGGCTTGCCCGGCATCCATTGGGCAAGCCGACAGCCAATTGATTCAAACCCCAGCCAGCCAATCCGCGGCGGCCGGGAGGCGGGGCGGGGCTTGCTGCCGGACCTCGGTGAGGCAGTCTTCCCCCAGGTCTGGCGGTTGCTTATTTAACTGGCTCCCGCCCGGCCCCGCCACATTCTGTTCCTGGCTGCGAAGAAGAGCAGTGAAGAGGAGGAACGGTAGCGGCGAGGCAGCAGAGACAGAGGCGGAGGTCGGAGCGGCTGGAGCTGAGCCCTCACTCGACGCCTGTCTCCGCTGCCAGTCAGCTCCCTGCTCTCGGCTTTGGTCAGAGGCAGGTGGGAGCGCTGTGCCTGAAGGCCCGGAGGTTTAGCTGAGCCCTGGGCCCCAGCGCAGTGAAGAGGGTGAGGAGGACGCCCAACCCAGCAACAGCGATCAGTGCGACGATGCCACCGCTGAAGAGGGCCGTGGGAGCTGGAGGGAAGGCTCAGGGAGGGGGAGGTGGAAAGGCAGCTGTCCCCTCCAGGGCTGGCAGCAGGGCTGGGGCAGCCTCCTCCGGGGCCAAGGGAAAGAGGGGCTCTCAGCAGAGCAGCTCCAGGGACAGGATTCCCAGCACGGGGAAGGGGAAGCGGGCTGGGGGTGCTCAGCGGCGGGTGGCCTCCGGTGCTTCTCCCCCCTCTTTGGGCCAATCTCAAGCCTCTGTGCATTCTGGAAGGAGCGGGCAAGCGGGGAACGACCGGCCCAAACCCCCTCCCGGGGCGAGAGCCAGGAGGCAAGGGGGGCCTGCAGGAGACACAGAGGCACCATCCAGCTCCTTGCACAGCATCAGCTGGGCGCTGGAGCTCCTCACGGCCCGGGTTGAGAGCCTGGGGAACTCCAGGCCTGGGGGGGCCTCAGCCCTTCCAGAGCCTGTTGAGGTCCCAAAGAAAGCAGGCAACCAAAAGAGGAAGGGCAGATCAGTGAGGGGACACCGGACAGAGAGATCTACAAGCACCAGTTCCGGGAGTTCCAGTCCCGAGCGACGGCCAGTTGCCAAGAAAAGAAAAGCCTCTAAGAGGAAGGGCCGAAGACACAGACGGCAGGAGGACTCAGACAGCGGGGGATCCTCAGGTGAGTCCTCCTCTTCTGATGAGGAGACCCAGGAGGAAGACTATTGGGGGGTGGCTGTGTCAGCCCCGGGGCTCCCTGACTGGGTAATGCAACGTAGGGGGCCAGCTCCTGGGGAGGGTGACCCACGGGGTGTGTGGGGCAGAGACCTAAATGACACCCCCCCTCCCTCAGATCCTTCACGGATGATGAGGACCCCCCGGGAATCCACCTTGCCCGCAAAGTGCGAGAGAGGATTCTAGACGGCTATTATGTGGACGTCTTCTCCCTCCTTAGGCCAGAGGCGGAGGATGGGAGGAGTGCCCCTTCCTCAACGCTGGTCAAAAAGCGGGCCAGGAAAGAGGCAGCTGAGCGCAATTTTAATAATTGGTTGGAGGGGTTTATGGTCTACATGGGGGTCATTCAGATTGCCTATCCAGAAAGGGGGTGGCACCTCTCCAACCACCTGGGCAATGTCCTGCGGGCCCGTGCCCTGGCGGGGGAGTCCGCAGCAATGGACTACGATGAGGCCTTCCGGAAGAGGGCCTCTCATAATCCCAGATCCAGATGGGATCTCATCAGCCAAAAGCTATGGCTTTGGCTGGTGGGCCCCCAAATGAGGGCGAAGGGGGAGGTCCCCCGCGGCCGCTGATCTGGTCGGTGGGACAAGTCATGGGGGATCTGTTGGGAATTCAACCAAGGCAGGTGCCAGCGGTCAAAGTGCCGCTATGAGCACAGCTGCGAATCCTGTGGGGCCCCACATTCTTGCCTGTCATGCCCCCGCGGGTCCCTGCCTTCTGCGCCCTTTCGGGGGGGCGGTCCTCCAACAGCGGTGCCCACAGGGACGGGGGGCCCAGTTCCACCGCCGCTCAGCCTGCCAGCGGCAGTAAATAGCTCGGGCTGCCGGGAATTGGGCTTGGCTCACACCCCTGTGTGCTTGCAGGCCCTGCGCCCTCTCCTGGCACGTTACCCTAACAAACTAGCGGCCTCCTTTTTACTGGAAGGCTTCTCGACGGGCTTCCGAATCCCTTTCACGGGTCCCCGCGTAGCCACCATCTCTGGCAACCTTAAATCCGCCAGGGAATTGCCAGAGGTGGTTGCAACCAAGATAGCCAAGGAAGTGGCAGCCAGCCGGGTAGCCGGCCCCTTCTCCTCTCCCCCCTTACCAAATCTAAGGGTCTCCCCATTAGGGGTGGTCCCTAAGAAGGTTCCTGGGGAATACAGGCTGATCCACCATCTTTCATACCCGCAGGGCTCATCCGTCAATGACTGCATCCCCCAAGAGCTTTGCTCTGTAAAGTATGCCTCCTTCGACCATGCGGTTCGCCTGGTGCGGTCGTGTGGTCCGGGGCCCTCACGGCCAAGTGCGACGTGGAATCCGCTTTCAGGCTGTTGCCCGTTCACCCCCTTGACTTTTGCCTGTTAGGTTTTAGGTTCAGGGAGAAATGGTATGTGGACAGGGCCATGCCCATGGGGTGCTCCTTTGCTTGCGTGGCATTTGAGGCTTTCAGTACCTTTATTGAGTGGGCCGCCAAGGGCCAGATGGGTTCCCCTCATATTACCCATTATTTGGATGATTTTTTGATCATGGTGCCCCCTGGTGGTGACACTTGCGCTGTTCGCCTACACATATTCCAGTCTTTGGCCAAGGAACTGGGGGTCCCTCTTGCCCAGGAAAAGATGGAGGGCCCAACCTCCCACATCACCTACCTGGGGATTGAGCTAGATTCAGAGGCTGGGCTCTCCCGCCTCCCTCTAGATAAATTGGGTCGTCTGCGCGACATCATCACCTCCACCCTGGCGCGGGAAAAATGCACACTGAGGGACCTCCAGTCCATCATCGGGCACCTCAACTTCGCCTGCAGGGTGGTCTCCCCGGGGCGGGCCTTCTGTTCCCGTCTCTCCAGGGCTTGCAGGGGGGTCTCAGCGCCTCACCATCACATCCGTCTCTCCAAGGGGATTAAGGAAGACCTTAGGGTCTAGCTAGACTTCCTCTCCAGTTATAACGGGGTGTCCATGTGGCAGGGCTCCCTAGACCTGGGGGCCGACTTGCAAGTCAGGTCGGACGCGGCCAGCAGCTTGGGGTTTGGGGTTTACTTTAATGGGAGGTGGTGCGCGGAGCACTTGCCCTCCTCATGGGCCAGCTCAGGGATTCTCAGGGACCTCACCTTCCTGGAGCTATTCCCCATCCTAGTGGCCGTGATGGTTTGGCGGGAGCAGCTCAGGGACAAGCGGGTCCTTTTCTGGTGCGACAACCAGGCCTCTGTGCGAGTGATTAACAAGCAGTCCTCTCGCTCTGAGCGGGTCATGTGTCTCGTTCGCCACTTTTTACTATGCTGCCTTGCTGCTAATATCTCCTTCTCAGCCCGTCATGTAGCAGGCCTGGATAACGGCATTGCAGACGCACTATCTCGCTTCTAGATGGAGAGGTTCTTCACGCTGGCCCCCGAGGCATGCCGCACACCCGACCCATTCCCCACAGACCTGTGGCTGATTGGCGAGACGCCGTGATGCAAGGAATCCTCAGCTCAGTGGCACCATCGACCCTGCAATCATACACCAAGGCGGTGGCATGCTTCTTGGCTTTCGCTGAGGGACTGGGTGGTCCGGACCCCTGGCCAGCATCTCAGGCGACGGTGCTGCAATACCTGGCTCATTTGCATGGACTGGGCCTTGCTGCCGGGACCATGCGTAGAGACATGGCCGCTATTTCCTTCTTCAGCAAGACAGGGGGTTTCCCTGATCCCTGCAACAGTTTCAAGGCTCGCAGAGCCGTAGAGGGGTGGGGTCAGGTCTCTCCCCATGTCTCTGACCAGCGGAGGTCCATCACCTTGCCCATCCTGTGAGCTATACTCCGGGAGGTTCCTGACATTTGCTGGTCCTCGTACAAGGCGCAGCTTCTCCACACGACCTTTGTTTTGGCCTTTTTCGGGGCCTTCCGAGTGGGGGAGCTGGTGGCCGGGTCCCGCTGGGATCACTCGGGCAGGGCCTTAGCCTTCGGCGATGTCGTTCCATCAAGGCACAAGGTGGCCATTACCATACACAACTCCAAAACAGACCAACAGGGCCGAGGGGGTCTCGGTCCTACTGCAGTCGTCGCAGGAGCAGGCTATTTATCCGGTCTCGGCAGTCCGGTCTTTCTTGGCAGTCCAGCCTCACTCCCCCGGCCCCTTCCTTATTCACAGGGACAGGTCCCCCCTCACGCGTTACCAGTTTGCGGCCCTCCTGCGGGCGTGCCTACAGGCAGCAGGGTTCCCACCCAAGGAGTTTGCTACCCACTCCTTCCGCATCGGGGCAGCCACAGTGGCTTCAGACCTTGGCCTTCCCTCCGTCGCCATCCAACGTCTCGGCCGGTGGCGGTCCAGTGCCTTTCATTCCTACATTTGCCCAGCCCGGGTGCTCACGCCCTGATGTTTTCTGTGTTCCCATGTTTCCAGGTCAGTGGAGGACGGTGTGGATTTGCGGCCACAGCATCATGCATTGGGCTGGGAAGTATGCGGCGTCATCGGGATGGGAAAGACACCTTGGGTTGGACGACCGCGTCGAGATCCGCTGGCTTGGCGTCCGGGGCATGGCATGGGATGCGCTCGTTCCCACATTGGTCCACCAGGCCCGCCGACAGGGCCCGCCCGATGCACTTGTCATCCAGCTGGGAGAGAACGACCTGGGCAAGTGGGAAGGCCCGGACCTGAGGCGGGCCATGTGCAGTGACTTGGACTATCTGCGCGGTTTATTCCCGGGAACCTTTTTTCTGTGGTCGGACTTGCTCCAGAGGCGTTGTTGGCGTTTCGCGCGCCATCCTGACAAGGTGGATGGAATCCGGCAAAGGCTGGCACGCGCCATGGGGCAGTACATCACAGCAGCCGGCGGTCTGCTCATCATGCACCCAGACATCTCCTTTCACTTGGAGGCATTGTTCTGCCCGGACAGGGTCCATCTGTCCAGCTGGGGTAAGGACATCTGGCTGCAGGGCCTCAGGGATGGCCTGCTGGAGTGGTTACAGCAATAGGAGCGTTGGCGGGAGCCCCCCTCCAGGGGGGGCTCTGGTGGCGGTTGGTCATTGGATCGGATCTCTTTTGGGGGGAATCAGGGCCTCCGCCCTGGTTCCCGGTAAGGGGATTCCCATAAGGAATCTTGGGAGTGAGTTACGGAGGTGCATGCCCAGCTCGGGGGCTGCCAGGGCGTACTCACTACCAGGTGGCAAGGGAATCATGCAGGGGTGTACACCCATATGATTCCCCCCCCAATGCCACTCCTTGGTTCCCCTCTTCAGCATGGGCCTGAGGGGGGAGGGGCCATCGGGTGGCAGGTGGGCTAGCCGATGCATAGGGATCCGATCCACATGACTGCCAATGCTCCTTAACTGCTGTTGTTTTAAATAAAGTTGTGGCCAGAATTTTTCTCCAGTCACGTGTGTGGTCTCAGTTTGTTGCCGCGCCCCCCCTGGCTTCCCCATCCTCAGCACTAGGCTGCAATATTATGTTTACATGGGTTCAAATCCTCATACACTGGAAAGCTCATTGGGTGACCTGGGAGGGACCAGTCACTCCCTCTCAGGTGGTATATGTATGGGGGTTGTGGAAGCTCACCTGTCTCCCTATGGGAGAGAGATACAAGTTGCCTCTTTCTTCACATATTTAAAAAAGTGAGAAGTAGAACCAAGAGTACACAGAGATGTCTGTCTTCTAGCAGTGATGAAGCATTTACTTAAGGAACTCTGCCACTCACCCCAAATGAAGCTCAATCAACACCGATTTGGTGATTTTTAAACAGAAATGCCTTTTCTTTGCAGATATTACACTGATATGGCCTCAAAGTTCTCCAACTATAACAACAGAACGCTTATATTTAACATTAATTTGGCAATATATTTTACAAAAATGTCTTTCTGCAGATATTGTATTAAACATTTAATGAGCTGAATAAAGTGTGTACACTGTATAGAGTTGACGTTGCCTATGCAAAGCCTTGTACAGATTTGACATTGCCTGAGGCCATAGTGAGTTCATTGTTTGCCCATATAAAATACTTCATTTTCATTAATATTTTGTTTTCTTTACCTCATCATAATGGAAATGGATAAAAACAAAAGATATATGGCTTATTTCGAAATCCATGCAAGTTGGATACTCCCAAAATTCCAACAAGATTACATAGAAATCTCATCTGGTAAATATTACCCTATGTTTTTGTCTTTGCTCAAGTTTTTACACAAGTTGACAGTTTGTGGTATTGTGCCCACATTTCAAAGTTAAGATCTGCAAACATATGGCAGGAGCTCAACATTCCATTCCACATGGACCACAATGTCTCCAGCCTACACTGTTTGCTTGTACTAAGTGAGGTGGAAAATAAGAATTTTCCTAGAGAAATGTGGAGACATATACAGGCAATTTCACTTTTGTTAGCCATCTCTGCTAGCTTTAAGCCCTAGAAAGATCAACACTTGCATTGCTTCCTGATACCTTCCAGTGAAAGCCAGCATGAAAGCATCTAGAACACTGGATGGGAAAATCAAGTTCAAATTTCGCTAAGCTTGAAAGATTGCTTATTTAAGCATTCATAGACCTTTATGGGCACTTCAGATACATTATTTCTGACCTGGTCTACACATGCAGCCATGTTAGTTAGCAGAGTTCTCATGTGGCAAAATGGACATTACTATTTCAGACAGTGTGTAAAGAGTTACATTTTTAACATCTCCCTGTGTACAAATTTCCTGTAAATATGAAATTAACTCACCAGGAAGGTTATAGCCTTGAACACGGTATACTAGATTTCTCCTTACAGAGAACTATTAGTTTAAGAGAACTTTAATTCAATGTAATCTCTCCCCTGCAATTTGAAGTCGGGGTGTGTGCCAAGAAAATTTCCATTTCCATTTCAGTTCTGGGGGGTTCCAAACTAATTCTGTTACATGACTAGTCTATTCCAGGTTGGCTGGTGCCAGCTCAGAGCTGATCTGTTTGGTTTTTTGGTTTTTATTGGTCCTTGTGTGGGCATTGGCCATAAATGCCCAAACTCACACTGTTAGTTTCAAGTGGTTGGGGAAACAAGTCTCTGGGGAAGCTGTTTTCACACTTAACCAAAAACAACATCAACCCCTCCTAGTCTTAACCATTGATCTGCTGAGTACACAACAATGGACTCGTAGAAAGCGTCAGTGCATGGAGCAGCGGCAGCAGGACATTCCCAAGCAGGAGAGTGCTCCAACCAGTGCAGTACAGCAACGTTAAAAACAAGCCTGCTTCATGTTCACTTTTTTCTTTTTCTATAGTGCCAATAACTTATAACCTTTGCATTCTACTGTTGTTTGTTGTTACTGTTTCCTTGTTCTTTTTAGTTTTGTTCCCACAAAGAGGAGTGAATCCAAGCCTTTTCTTTTGTTGCTCAGTGTTCCACTGAAAAATGGGGCATTTTTGCTGCCAATCTTCTCCACCTTCCAAGTGTGGGTGGACAGGCAGGCAGGCAGGCAGAATTATTGGTTGAATTCTGCCCCCTCCCCCTGTCCAAACAGATATATGTCTTTTGAATTGCAGCCTATGATTGAAGTCTTTCTTCCAAACATTTCCAAAGCTGATGGGACGGGAGGGAGATTCTCCCTTTGCAATGATCTGTTTGGCAGATATGAAGAGAATGCAACTTCCCGGGTAGCTACGGGGTAGGGGGTGGGGAGAAGGAATCAAACACATTGGTCTTATTCCTCCTTCCAACCACAAAGTTAATAATGTAAAGTCTCTCTCCCCTTGGGATCTGATTGGTGCTGTTCAGGAAAACAAAATGCTGCCCTTCGAGGTGAGCCCAGTGCCTAACTGCTGCTGGAAGGTACAAACCAAAATGAAACACACAAAGTTTTTGGCAGAAAGAACTCATTACAATTTAGTTTCCTGAATTTGGTTCAGTATTCCAGAAGCTGCTTTAATGAGCCAAACTAGTGATTTCTGTGTATTCTTGGCTCATTTTTTCCATTATGCACACTCCTGGTCTGAAGCAGGACACTCCATTCTAACACCTTAGCACTCCAGCTCTCTGCAGACAACATTATGTGGAATCAGGGCTTTTTTTTCTGGGGAAAGTGGTGGCTGAACACACTGGGGGACACATGCTCCTGGGACTGCACGCAGCCCGTGGCTGCCCTGGGAGCACTCCTTCACTTCACAGGGGGACTGTTCGGGCCCAAATTGGCCTGGAACATGCAGCTGCTGCATGGGAGGGCACTCTCCCACCCAGCAGCAGCCTAATCCTGGCCGTTTTGGGCCTGAATTGGGCTGAAATGGGCCCAAAACGGCCAAAATGGGCCCCAAAAGGCCTGGATTGGGCCTGAATTGGCCTGGAACGGGCCACTGCTGGGCTGAAACTGGCCCAAAATGTCCAAAACAGGCCTAAATTGATCCAGATTGGCCCCAAATTCACCTGAAATGGGACACTGCCACACAGGGGAACCCTCCCTCACCTGGAAGTGGCCTGAATTGGACCAAAATGGGCCCCAAATGGGCCCCAAATGGCCCGGATCGGGCCTGAATCAGCCTGGAACAGGCCACTACCAAGCAGGAGAGCACTCCCCTGCCTGGCAGAGATCAGATCCTGTCTGTTTCAGGCCCAAATTCTCACCAGTCACGTGGGTATTTTTAAGAGGTGTCAGGATGCTGTTCCACCGTCTTCTGGCTGGAAAAAAAGCCCTGTGTGTAATGTAATCAAAGTATAGTGTGGGACAACTAGCATGAATGCATCAGATTCATCCCTGCCTATTTGCAGTTATGAGTACAGAGTCTAGGTATGTACAAAGTATGCTTGGTCCCTGTGATTGGGAACATTTTAAAAGGCAGAGCCCTAATTAGAGATGAGCCCTGAGAAAATTTTCGTTTCAGTTTTGAATCCAGAGTTTCTGAATGAACTATTTACAGTTATTAGTGTTTTTGGGTGAAGCATCACCTTTTCGGCTTAAACCCATTTGGTATTTTTAGCATGTGGAAGAGACAGACCACTGCCATAGTGCTAGAGTGGTGCATATCTCTGGCCAACCTGCACCTTCTGTCTATGAGATCTCCATTCCAGCCCAGTTTAATACTATTCTGTTTGATTTTTTTAGGCAATTAACCCCTTGACATTCCCCCAACGCATTCCCTTTTCCCTCCAATGGAGTTAATTAAATGACTGTTTCTGAAGGCAATAGGTTGGGGTGGGTGGGCTGTGTTCCTCCCCTTGCAATTACTCAATTGGCAGGGAGACAATGCCATTGCCCACTGCAAAAAAAGCACTAGTGCACACATTTCACCTTCCCTCCAATTGAGTTAACTAGGTGGTATAATATAAGAGCTCTCTCGCTTAAGATCCAACTGCTAAGAAACAATGCCGTTAAGGAAAACAAGATGCTGCCAGCCCAATACCTGCCTGCCTGCCTCTGCCACTATGTGGTAAAAAGCAAAATGAAGAAACACAATTTTTTTTGGCTGGAGGGTATTCGTTATAGTTTGGTTTCCTGAACTTGGTTCTCTGTTCTGGAAGATGCTTTAGAAAAAGAAAACAGTGATTTCCATGTGTATTTCTGGCTCATTTGTTTTGTTCTATACATCCCTACTCCTAATGACAGAGATGGAACCTGCACATGCACAATTTTTACATACACAGATGACATACTCATAAGCCATAAGTTGCACATAGTAGAAGGCTGGGTCAGCACACTCATGCTTGCTACCTCACTACATTCATTGATTTCAGCACCCATAATGACTCCTGCAGATCACCTCATTTTGCTCCGTGTAGACCAGGCCTCAGTAATGATAGCTGACAGCACAGTAGCCAAGAAAATGAGTTGTGATTTGGGATGTCCACAGTTCTTATCCTTCCTCTGCCACAAACTCAAGTCGGTGTCCTAATCAGGTCACTCCCTCTTTGCCTTGGCCCAAAAATGCCAACAGGGATAATAACACTGACCTATACCAGTTTGGTGTAGGTGTTAAGACAAGAAGGACTCTAATCTGGAGAACCGGGTTTGATTCCCCACTCCTCTTCTTGAAGCCAGCTGGGTGACCTTGGGTCAGTCACAGTTCTTCCAGAGCTCTCACAGGGTGATTGTTGGGGGGGGGGCGGTAATAATAACATACTTTGAAACTGCTCTAAGTGGCTGTTAAGTTGTCCTGAAGGACGATATATAAATCAAATGTTGTTATTGTTGTTGTTGTTACTTTACAGGGCTGTAAGGATTATAGCAAAACAATGCATGTGAATTTGAAAGCACTATATATATGGCAAATTGTATTAAGGCATACAACAGCTCCATAAAGTACATCAGCAAAGATGGTTATTGAGGCAAATGAGCTAAAGCAGATTTTAAAAATAGTATTATAAAAATACTGATAATTTGTTGTTGTTTGAAAGTACGCAAAAATTCTACTGCCTGGCTGAATGGTGAGATGGACTTGACAAACAGAGTTATTTCCTTACTGCAAAAAGGCACTAAGACAGAGAAACAACAACTTGCCAAAGGCCACCTAGTAAATCTGAAGCAGAGGTAAAAACCTGGACTGCCTGGTTCACTGCAATTCTGCTACACATGTTCTCACACAGCTTGCTTTGGGATCTTGGCCAACTAGTTATTTCTCAGTTTAACTAACCTACAACTGCATAGGCTTGTTCTAAGACTAAAATAGTACTCTCTGCTCTTCAGAAGGGTGGGATTTAAATGCAGCTATTAAAAATATTTCCTGGCAGGAGAATTAAATGAGATACAAGGTTAGGACAGCATGTTCGTGTGTATTCTGAGATGTAAATTAGCAGCAAATGGCCAAAGAGCCTGTTTTCATATTCTTAACTTACAGCAGTATGTTCCTAGAGGCTTTCTTCCTCCTCCTCCCATTTTACCTAATGAGAAATCGTTTCCATACTACGGCTCAAAACCTCCAATTAAAATGCAAGTGATGCAGAACAATTCAACATAGTGATCTACTCTGCCAGCAGTATGCATAAGATTTTTATTCAGCTTTGCATATAATTGTTTGATGCCTATGGATTGTGAGCAATGTACATTCTTATAGAAGATAGTTGGGGAGCAGAAAGCTGGAATGAATGATTATGAATTGTTGCTCACTTTAGGAACATGATTGCTCATAGCATCAGTCAATATGCCACCTAGACATAAAACAGTATGGACTGGTTTGAAACACCCAATAGCATCCAAACAGTCTTTGGGGCAATTTATGGGCAAAGATGATGTGGCCATGGTTATTCATACCTTGGTAACATGTGCTACATAGGACTGACTTTTAAGAAGGTCCAGACATTCCAGTTAGTTCAAAAGGTAGTGGCTAAAGGCTTAACTTTGACCATTTGAAACATAGAGATATTACTACTTATTTTTGAACTTCAGTGTAGGAGTGTTAGACTAGAGCAACTCCAGCTGAGGCCTCCAGTAAGCCATGTCACTGGGTGATCATGCAATCAGTACTTAAGAATAGAAGTACTTAAAGAATTTAAGAAGATCCCTGCTGAATCAGATCAGTGGTCCATACAGTACAGACCTTTGTCTCACACAGTGGCCAATCAATTACTATAGAGGACCAAGAACAGACCAAGACCTTCCCCTCATGTTGCCTCCTAGCATGGGTATTCAGAGGTTTCCTGCCTCTGAAAGTAATTCTGTCTCTTTCCTTCCCCCCACCTCCACCACATCACAGAGTCATTATGAGGATAAAATTGAAAAGAGGAGCACCATGTATGCTATCCTGAATTAATTGGAGGATGAGACATAAAATATACTTTCTACGCTATTACTGATCTTAAAGCCCTAAACTATCAAGGGTATCTAATAACCGTTTCTTGCAATATGAATATATTGGATCTGTTCTCTCAGGTCTTCATCTGAGGCTGTCCTCATACTCCTTTCTCATGTACAATAAAGCAAGCATCTATTCAGCTCTTTGGCTCTGTAATTCTCTTCCTCAGAATGGGGAATGTCTGCATTTTAGTTGGCCTTCTGACACATGTTAAAAACGCTTTATTAGCTGTTCAGTGGCTCCCCTACTGTTTGGTCTCTTATTTAGTTGTTTTTTTAGGATTATTTTATTTATTATGAAGTTTTGACTGATTGTTTTACTTCGGGGGGGGGGCGTGTTTCTGCATTTTCCTCTCTTGTTGTAGAAAAGTGGTTGACAAGGTGTGCCAGACCTCTCCACAAATCAGCTCCAGCATCTGGAATGTTGAGACTAAAGTCTCAAACAAATGACATCACCCCCAAGGCAGGACAGAGTATTGTCTCACTATGAAGCATCTAGAAAGAGTCTTTAATGATCAAAAATTAAAGGAAAAGCTTCGAGACCACAGGTTCCCCACAGACTTGTGCCCCCACATCTTTTTCTCAAAAGAAAGCACTGGTTATTCAGCTGTGACAGACAGGACTGGCTCCGCCTCAGCCTCTCCTGAGAGACAACTAATGGGAGTGAGTGGAATGCTGAGCCAATGAGAGTGAGAATCCATTGGAAGGAAAAGGAGGCTCTTTGGGAGCTGCTGGGAGAAAAGAGGTCTCAAACACTAGTAAAGGAGGCAGAAGAAAGAGTGATGGCTTTTAATCTGTTCTTTTATATTGAAACCTTCCCTGTTTAACCCCAGTATGTTAACAGTTTAAAATCCATTCACTCCTATGTTCCATTGTGTAAATAAAGTTTCTTTTTGTTTTGTTTAACCCTGGCTGGGTTGAGATTGTTAGCTGAGGGGAAATATCTGACACACACACACACATAAATGCAGTAGACCAATGGGCCTAGTGAATTAAATGGTAGCAGCATATATAGGTCTAGTAGCCTCTGGCTTCCCTTCCCCCTCCCAATAGCATGGGGCTGTAGCTGGGTGAGGGAATATACATACGGGGAACTGGCTGCCTGTCTGGTGGAGCCTCTGGAAGAGGAGAGAGAGGACCCTCAGAAGATTTGGGTCAGGGCTTTCTGCCTGCCATAGTGGAGGCTAGACAGGTGGTGGCATGTGGCAGTGCCCCAGTCTTAACCTGCCTGAGTGGCAAGAAGTGTGAAGGCTTGTGTGTGTGTGAGGGTTTTTTGTCATCTTCTATATCAGCCTTACATTTAGTTGGAGACTTAAGTCTGGTTCATCTGGCCTTTTGTGAGTCTTATTTATTTAAACCAGATTGACTTTTCATTTTCCTTATTTAAACATTTTATATTTGTTTAAATGCAGTGGTAAGCTGCAGTACTGCAATCCAAGCTCTGCTCATGACCTGAGTTCAATCCTGGTGGATGCTGGGTTCAGGTAGCCAGCTCAAGGTTGACTCAGCCTTCCATCCTTCCAAGGTCAGTAAAATGAGTACCCAGTTTCCTGGGGGTAAAGTGTAGATGATTGGGGAAGGCAATGGCAAACAACCTTGTAAAAAGTCTGCAAAGAAAACGTCATGATGCGACTCCCCCTATGGGTCAGTAATGACTTGGTGCTTGCACTGGGGACTACCTTTACCTTTACCCTAATCTATGGTTATAGAGATTCATCTCACACACCCAGCTCACCACCGTGTCCATCACTCTGAGCATCCACTGAAGGAGTACATTAATTAGTAATTAATAACACTACTACTTAAGGAATTCCTGGAAAAGGAAGGGGCAGCTGCATAGGGCTGGGGGTATGAAGGCTGAGCTACATGTTATATTTGTTTTTGAGTTGTTTCTGGGTTCATCACTTTGATCAAAGTCACATGTCAGCTCCAAGAACATTGCTTTGCCACCTATGTGCTACGTCAGTCTGAGTTCCAGCAAATAACACACAGACACCATCCTTGGGTTGGAATGGCCACAACTTTATTGATTACAGCTAGATGGAGCATTGGCCAGGCATATGGGCATGGATCTCCATTGGCATCAGAAGGCCCACTCGCTGTCCGATGCATATCATGCCAGCTCCATGCTGGTGCACCACAGCAAGCATTCTTCTGCTGCCAACCATGCTGGATGGCTGTTGCCTCCCGGTCCATCAGCGTGAGCTGCCCAAATGCCCCACTCACCCTATTGGGATCCATCCCAATGCCTCAAACCTGCCACAGGAGGAAGGCAGAAGGCCCGACTCCCACCAGTGCTCCAACTGCTCTAGCCAAAAAAGTTGGAGCCACTCCCACCCCCAGGGGTCCCAACTTTGATGACCAGAGGAAGGCGAAAAAAAACCCAAGGGAGCCCTGGCCAATCTGGCCCCTTGTGGAAAAAAATCCTTCCTGGCACCCGCAGGCGACCGGCACAACTGGCCCTGGGGATCTCTGCCAGGACCCCTAGGGGGCCCAACTGCACCCCTGAATCACTAATCATATTTCTTCGCTTGTCCAGATGTTGCCGCCAGGCCGTTAAACCTTCTCTCCGAGGGGGACGCTGTGGGAAGCCCACCTGCCAATCGCCCTTATGCGGTCTGCTGACAACCCAGCCTTGGCTGCTGTGGTGGCTGCCCCAATTCGGAATGAGTGAGACCCATACTCTGCTGGCAGAAGGCCTGCTGCTTGGAGGCTGGATTTCAGAACAGCTGTGAACTGGAACCTAGCGAATAAGCTCCTGTCAGTATGGATGAGGAGTTGGCCTGCAGCCATGGGGCACTTGCCCAGATACTCCCTGATGGCTCGGACAGGGTAGGGGGGCCCGTTCCCTACTGCTCGGAGCTGTACCACTGCTCCTCACACCTGCTGGTCCATCTTGGAGTGCTAGACTCTGGCCCGCAAGCTGCTGCCCTTGAGCATGACATCACCCACTGCCAGGGCCCTGCCCGATGGATCCCCAGATGAAGCAACTACCAGCTCCCCAACCTAGAAGGCCTAGAATGCTAGGCAGAAAGCTTGCCTTGAACAGCATGGACTTGAAGGACAAGCAACATACTCCGGGGAGGCGCCCCAAGATACTTAGAAAGATGTCATGATACTTAGCCACGATTGGCTGCTGGGAGTCCTTGCGGCTGCTGGGAATCCCTGCTGGGTCAGGAAGTTACTGGTTGGGTCCATCCAACTCGTTGCCCTTTAGGAAAATGAGATGGCTGCCATGTGCCTTCTGATGGTCTTGGATGTGTACCCAAACTTGTCCATCCTAGCCAAGTATTCCAAGAACACCTCCTCTAGTACCTCGCCCTCCACACAGCCAAGCCATCTAAATAAAAAGGCCATGAATGCAGAAACAGCTGCCCCTTACGCCTGCTTAGTAGATGGCGCTAGTGAGTTCAGAACTCCTTGGAAGCTTGGTTTTCCCAAACTTCCACAACTCCTCCAGGAAGCGGTCTGGGTGTTGTTTGGCGTTTGGTGTCATGTCCCGAAATCTGTCTTCCTGAAAGCAAGAAAGGGTGTCTGCTATGTCATTCTTCACCCCAGATATGTGGCAAGCTCTGAACATGATGTTGTGCTGCAAGCAGAGGAGTACCAGCCTGCATACCAGTTGCATGACTTGCTCCGAGCATGATGATTGTCTGTTTACCACTTGCACCACTGCTTGGTTCTCGCACCAAAAGAGGACCTTCCTGTTACGGAATCTGATAGTCCAAAGGACCACTGCAACCAGAATCGGAAAGCACTCCAGGAATGTAAGGTCTCTGAGGATGTCGCTGCCCCTCCAGGCTTCCGGTCACCTTTGTGCACACCATTGCCCCTCCCAGTAAACTCCAAAACCCATGCCCCCCATGGTACCAGAGTGCACTTGGAAAGCTGTCCCCACCTCCATGGACTTGCACCAAAATGATACGCCATTGTAGTCCTTTCAAGAATATTTGCCATATCCACAGATCTGCTTTCAACTGTTTGGTAATCCGAATGTGGTGGGGGGGCCCGTCACTCCTGCAGTTGCCTTGGTGTGGTGAGTGCAGAATGGTCTCCCGGGTGCCACTATCCTGCAGGCAAAGTTCAGACTACCCAAGAGGGAATGGACCTCCTGCAGCTTCTTCTTCTTTGCCCTGAGCACATCATTTACTTTCTTGTGGACTGCTCCCAGTTTGTCCAGGGGTAGGCTGCAAGAGCCCTGAATGGTGTCTATTAATATCCTCAATTATGCTATCTGGCTGGTGGGACCCTCTGTCTTCTCATGGGCTAATGGGACAGCCAGCTCTTCAGCCACCTTCTGGGATAGTTGGAGGAGCCTCTGACAATTGGTGCTGCCTGCTGGATCCACCATGAAAAAATCATCAAGGTAATGTGTAATGAAAGGGAAGCCCACTTGATTTTTCATAGCCCATTCCAGGAAGGTGCTGAATGTCTCGAAGGCTGAGCAGGCCACCGTGCAACCCATAGGCATATCCACATACCATTTTCTTTGGAATTTGAACTCCAGCAGGCACAATTCTTTGGGGTGGACTGGCCGAAGCCGGAAGACTGACTGGATATCACACTTCGCCATGAGTGCCTCACAGCCGCAGGCACACACCAAATTCACTGCCTGGTTGAATGAGGCGTAGCATATGGAGCAGAGCTGCAGAGGGATCCCATTGTTCACAGAGGTCCCTTTTGGGTTGGATAAATGATGGATCAAGTGATATTCGTCAGATGCCTTCTTCGGAACCATGCCAAGCAGGGACACTCTCAAGTTTGGGATGGGACTAGAGTCAAAGGGGCCTGCCACCCATCCCGCACTCAGCTCCTTCTGGATTTTGGCTGTCATCACCTTCAGGAGGTCCTGTGCCAACTTCAGGTTGGCTGCATCCATGGCTACCTGGGGCCCTTCATATAGTATTCTGAACCCTTTGGCGAACCCCTCCCAAATGATGTTGGTAGCCACCCAATTGTTGTAACGCTGCAGCAAAGGCCACAGTGCCACCAGGGAAATGGGTGTTCAGTCAAGAAATCACCAGTCCCCCTGCATGCCTTCCTCATTTCTTGCCTGCAGTGGCAGAGTCACCTTGGCCTCTGCCCTGACCTGTTTGATTCCCGTCATCTCCCCATGCCTTGTTCCCTGTTGTGCCACCTCAAAAGGGCTGCTGGGAGCTGGACCCCTGAGGGCAATCCAGCCATGGGTGACACCCGTAGCACACCTCGCACACATGTCATATCTGCACCTCAACCTATGACATCCTCCCACATTGTATTCCCAGCATGGCTTCCTGAGTGAGTACCTCCTAGCACCATTCCAGTCAGCTGGGGGCTTCTCCCCCTTGCTTTGGCCATTCAGGCCCACTGCCCAGAGCCACACCATGCTGTCTAGCTGATCCCATCTGGTAAGCAAATTGCCGGACACCTTCCTCCGGAATTCCTCATCATACCTGAAGGCCGCCCAGTCCCCGGCTCCCATCCTGACCTGTGCGACCTCCCACCAGTGGCCTCTCTGAGTACACTACCTGGACAATTTCCATGTAAACTCTGTAACCAAAGATCCAGTTGTTGAAAGTGCACTCAGCCAGATGCTCCCTCTTGGCTCTTTTATGCTTCTTAGAGCATCTGCACTCCTCAGCCAGCTTGTCCAGGTGCAGCAGGGTGAAAACATCTATGAAGTACCCATTCATGATGTGCTCCCTCACTTTCACAGATAGGTGGTACCCCAATGGAGCCTCCGTGGGGTCTACTGGCGAGGGAGATCATCCTTGCATGGTGGGCCGCGAGCACTCCCACAAAGCACATGCTCCGTCAGCAGCCCTCCTGCAGTGCCTGCAGTGTCTTGCCCAATCTGCCAGCCCCAGGGTGTATGCTGCTTTCTCTCAGTAATCTCGTGCCCCACGTTCCCAATCCTCATCCATCGATGACTCACCCCATAATTCTCTGGATGATGAAAATCTTCTGCTGTGGCTCCTCAGTCATGACCAGCGAGTCTTCCATTTTGATGCCTGAGCATGACCTTGGCCTCCATCCTGCTCCACGTCACTCTCCCAGACAGCTTCAGGGCCCAACAATTCCTCCATTCAATTGGCCCTGCCTTGGTCAATGGAGGATGGGCTCCTGGGTGCTGGTGTCCCTTCTGTCTTAGACCCGACCAGTGAGGTGGTCTGCTGCCCGCGGCCCTTCTTGCCTGCAGCCCCTGGCCCGAAGCCCGTGCCACCACGGGGGCCTGGCCACTGCCCCCACCCAGTGCAGCCGCAATGGAGTCAGACAGGACTTGCATGGACTCCATGAAGATGCAGGAGAGGTCCCAGAATGTGGCCTGAACCACCTCCTCCTTGCCAGGTGTTCTGGTGGGGTGCCTACCCTGCTTGGCTGTAGCAGTGGCCCAACCATAGCTGGGCACCCACCAGGCCTCCTCCTCTAACCTTCCAGGGGCCCCCACTGCACCTCTAGTAACCAGGCCCTGCTGGGTGGATGCAATCATTTCCTTGACTTTCGAATCTGCTGCCATGCCTGTAGGAAAAATTCAAAGAAAGACCTGCCCATGCCTTTGAGGTGATCACGTGAGCACTGCATGACCACTGCTCATCTCCCAACCCTTTCCCTTTCACATTCGCTCCATGGCAGTCGTGGGGGAAGTGTGGCTGGGGCTAAGCCAAGCCCACAGTGGACCATGCATCCCCCCTCCCACCAAGAGGGCCCTGCTATGAGTGGGGGGCTGGTGGTGCCAAGCCCATCCTCCTGGCAACCCCCATGGACTGCTGGGCTGCAGTGGGCTCCCTCATGGTCTTTGGCACTGGTCACCCTGTGATGGGCCCACACCGGTCATGCCAGGTGAGCCAAGGCCTGCCAGAGAGGCTTACTCAATGTCCCCCACGGAGCTCATGGTAGTTGAAACCAGTGGAGTGCTGGTGCGCAGCCAAATCATTTAATACCTCTGACATAGCCAGGCAGGCCACATCGCCGGCCTGACGATACCAGGAGCAGCCTTGGTGCAGCGGGGGCCACTCACCACCCCATGGGCCCCTGGGACCCCCGCCGGGTGGCCGCACATACTTGCACAAGTCACGCCCACCGGCCTGGCAGAGCCAGGGGCAGCCCCAGTGCAACTGGGCCACTTGAGGCCTCCACGGGCTGCAAGGACCCTGCTAGCCACCATGTGTGCCCGCAAAGGCTGTGCCATGGCATAGAAGAGCCACCCATGGCCCCTGAAGGCCATGAGGACCCCACCGGGCCACTGCGTGCACCCTCACATGATGCGCTGGCCAGCCCAGCAGTGCCGGGATAGCCCAGCATGATGGGGCTGGCAGAGGCCCCCGTGGGCCAGGAAGGGCACCGCTGTGCCCTTACGCACACCCAATCAGGCCACACCACCTGGTTCAGCAGCACCGAGGAGAGCACCAGAGTACCATGGCCGCATGAGGCCCCCTGGGTGCTGGGCTGCACTCCGGCGCTGGGCAAGGTTCCTGCTGACCAACTAGGCCCCCAGGAACCTAGGCCCCTGGGAACCTGCAGTGGATGGCCCTGACCTGCCACTACAGGGGGGGGGGTGGGGGCCAGGCAGGGTGTGGGATGGAGCCAGGCCCCCATGCAGCTACCTGACCCCAGTGCCACCCCCCACAACTGGGCTAGGCACTGGGAGGGGGCAGGAAAAGCCTATAGGCAGGACCCCAGGGAAGAGAAGGGGATGTGGGCCCCCTGGCTCAGGCCACAGGGATCCCCCTTTCTCTTCATTAGTTTTTTAATGAAAAGGGGGATGGTAGGCCACGGGGCCATCTGGGATACTATTACCCCCACAATGTACATGGGGAGCTTGGGCTGAGAGGAATAGCTGCCCAAGGCCACCTGTTGAGGAGCCTGTTCATCTCTCCCCAAGGGGAATCCTTTCAGGAACTCCCCCCTTACCTCAACCAAGATCAGAGAAGCTGAGACAAACGTGCTGCTTCTGCCAGGAATCCTGACGGAATGGCGCTGACCATGCAGCTGGACCGGAGGAGGGCTGGACACTCCTCTTCCAGACTAACCACACCTCCACTCCACCCTGCCCTCGGTGCCAACACAGCCTGCCGGTGAGTCAGCGAGCTTCTCTTAAAAACCACAGAACCTGATTTTGCTTGCAAGGAGTGACATGGATGGAGGAGGGTTTTTTTGCATTCCCCCAGCCTTATTCCTGATGTTAACCCTCCATTAGGTAGTTATTGGTATACATTTGGAGCTGTACATGGTGTATTCTGAGCACTCAAAGGTCAACAGACTCCACCATGGAAATTCTTTCTCTGGGACTTGTCTTCAAAGGTGATTGGCTGGGATCACTCACTTCCTGATCACTTGCAAGGATCTGATTGGAAGGAAGAAATGCCACTACCTGGGAAATCAGATAATCAAGGGGGGAAAAAATCTGTTGCTGCTAATAGTAAGCACACAAACACACACAACCCCCCCCCCCCGGAATTTTTGGAGGGTATTTTTTTTCTTAATGTCTAAGAATCCTGGCTTTGTGTTACTACTCCAGACTTGACTTGAAAAAAAGATTTTTGTGTATATTTTCAGCCCTCAAATTTCAGAATGCACACTTCTAGTCTTCACTTAGTCCTTAGATATCAAGGAATACTTTGACTTTAGACACCTGTACATGCATGGTAGTGTGGTGCAGTCCTAAGCAGAGATACATCCTTCTAAGTCCACTGACTTAAATGGATTTAGAAGGGTATAACTCTGTTGAGGAAGCTTCTCAAATAAATAGTAGACCCGTGTTTTAAAGTGTAACTTGTACACAGTCTGCTAGCATAAATTTGTTATTCATTTTAGAATTTCATTCTGGCTTGCCAAGGTATCAACCCCCAACAACCATTGCTGCAGCTGTTACACATCTTGTTATGGCATTAAGCTGACTCAGGGTGATCATCTTCCAAAGGATTCTGGCATTAAATAGAGCCCTTCTAATACCCCAAATAAGGAAACCATAGTTAACAGTGTTGATGACAAGGAGATAACCAGAAAGAATGAGCCAGATTTGGATGTGCAGCATAAGACAGAGATACTAAAGGAAAGAAGAACGTTCTGTCACCAATTTGGCTCTGATCCCCCCCACAATGAAATGTAGAACAACTGGTAACAATTTGGGTGCATAAAAATATTATACATCTGCTGTACTTTGAATTGATCCCAGCTGATGTTTGTGTTTTCCAAAGAGGATGATTGCAATAGTTCTGCCCTGAGCCTGATTTGAGCATTATGAGTACCTGCAGACAGTTTAAAGCTGTTTGAAATTTTTCAATGAATTTTTTTCCCAGCTGAAAAATAGCTTTTTCCCATGGAATGGATAAGGTAATTTATTGCATGCCCCCATCTATTCATACTTTTTCAGATCCTAAAGCAATATAAAATGAAAACAACAGTATAATGTAACATCATATAATATATGAGCAAACCTTTTCCTACACACACAATTTTTTTTCTGATAAGTTTATTCAATTTCAAAAACAGTTAAAATATTTGATATCTATTTGAAATAATTGCATGTTAATTTTATTTTTTAAAAGAAGCCAAGAAAACCTCAGGACAGATGATCCTATTCAAACTTTAATCATTTATTTTTCTAACCAGTTCAAGTAACAGAGTGTGACAGGTACAGTACCTGGGATGCCTGAACACTTGGCTTGTATGTTTTTGGTTGGTTGTGAACATGGACTTGATTTTCCACAGTTTGCTTTTTTCATTGGTGTACAGCAGGCAGCTTCACTGTATTCCTTCCTAACTATGCAGTGCAGTGCATTTTTTAAATATGTCCATTTTCACACATCCTGATCGAGTCCTACTATCCTTATACTTGCTTTGTAAATGTTCCGCTTAGCAGGAATTTATTTAAATAGATTATTAGATTAATCTCAGATCATATATATTAATCATAAATATATGCTGTGATTCGATAAAATCATACCCTTTGATGTTTGGGTACATGACTCACATCTGATCAACACATTAAAAGACAGTAGGGTTGTTATGGGGTATGGAACTGCTTTTTCCAAAATTTTGTTTTTTAGCTTTAGCAATTGGTTCCTCTTATTTCCTTTGGTTTCTCATTAATCTTTGTGGCTTTTTAAACCATATGATAGTGTATATTTCTTTACCTATGGATTTCTGCCTGCTATTGTGCCACTGTAAAATGATACAAAGGTTAAAAGCAGTCTGATGTAGCAAGAATGTGTTCAGACAAATCTTGGCTTGTGTTTAATTGTTTGTGTAATAACTCACCTTGTTCTCAATGTTTCAGCTATGCTTGTACATAAATAAATAATTGCAACCCCAGCCGGAAGGAAGAGACAGACACAGGCTTGGAATAAAGGGCCGTTTATTAAAATGACCATAAAGGTAATGCACGGCAAGAGCTAACTAAGCGGTACAGGTCAAGCCCTGGGGTCAGCCCACTGACCACCACCTTGCCTGTCTGGGTGAGCCCCAATGCCCCGGGTGTAGGCCATCTCATGAATGGCTGGAACCCGGCAGCCAGGCCTTGGATCCCCCCTCAAGCACCCTTTACGCCCCAGCCGTCAAACATGAGGTTAGGCCTTGCTCCTGGGGATCCCCTCTGGCGTCTGCGCTCCTAACAAAGAGCCGTCAAAAGCATCCCGCCGTCCTGGCAGACCCTGCACCCCACGCATAGGGAAATGCCACAGGGGCTCACCGGCCTGCACCCTATTCCCAAAATCTCCTGCCAAACTAACTAAACAGCGCAACCCAACAATAACTCAAATCCCCGCCATTAGTGCAAGGTAGGCGAAAAAAACCCCTTCCCAACAGCCAATCAGGGAAAAGGGGGGAAAAAATCCTACATGGCTCTGAATCCAGCAGCTGGCTATTCCTGCACTAAAAACAGGGTGAGGTGGGTGGGCCAAACACTCAAAGAGACTGCAGCCGGGGAAAGCAGAGCCGCCTGGATCAGGCTCTTGGCTCCGCCCCCCGGCTAAGCCCAGGATGCCTGGGAAGGGAGACTGTCTCCTTTCCTCCAGGGCGGGGCCGCAAAGGACGGCTCCCAGCTTGAGCGGCATTCTGCCGCGCTGGGAGAGCCGCAATAAACAAATAAACAAATAAATAAATAACTAAATAACTATATATTACTGAGGGGGCCCATGAAAGTGTCCTGGAAGCTGACTAGGAGTTACATTGGTGTATCAACTTGTCCTTGGGCTTCAGGGCTTTTCCTGGGGTGTTAAAGGAGGCCATGATGAGGCGTCTCTTAAAGAAATCATCTTTGGACCCCACTGAGCCGATCAGTTTCCGCTCACTCTCTAACCTCCTGTTTCTGGGCAAGGTGATTGAGCGGGCAGTGGTGTAACAGCTGCTGGGGTTCCTGAAGAATACTTCGGCCCTAGATCCCTTCCAGTCCAGCTTCCGCCCAGGACATGGGACGGAGACATTGCTGGTCACCCTTCCAGACGATCTTCACATGCATCTGGATCGAGGTGGATTGGTGCTGCTGATGTTACTGGATCTTTCATCAGCATACAATATGGTCATTTATGATCTTTTAATCCACCACCTCACTGATATGGGGATACAAGGAACAGCCTTGCAGTGGCTTGTCTCTTTTCTCTACAGTCAGGGACAGAGAGTGGCATGGGGGGGGGAAGTTGTCACCCCGCCACCCATTGGTGTGTGGGTTCCTGCAGGGGGCAATACTCTCCCCATTACTTTTAATATCTATATGCGCCCCCTTGCCCAGTTGGTGCGAAGTTTCAGACTTGAGTGTCACTCAGTTGTATCTGCTGATGGACAGCTGGCCCAACTCAGCCCTGGATGTCCTGGAGTGTGCATTTGAAGCCATGACTGGATGGTAAAAGCAGAATCAGCTGAAATTAAACCCTATGAAGATGAAGGTCTGTACTTGAGTCATGGGTGTTTAGGTTAAGGACTTTGGCTCCTGACCCTCAATGGGGTGCTGCTTGTGCCAGTTCCGAGGTTTAGGAGTCTAGGGGTGATCATGGATGCCTCCCTGAAAATGGAGGTGCAGGTCACAGTGGTAGCCAGGTCCTCTTTTTTCACCTATGATGGACCAGGCAGCTTGTCCCTTACCTCTCGACCTTCAACTTAACTACAGCGATCCAGGCAACAGTCACCTCCAGGCTGGATTACTGTAACTCACTCTATATGGGACTTCCCTTGAGTCTGATCTGGAGATTGCAGCTGGTTCAAAATGCAGTGGCATGTGGAACACATGTAACATTTATACTGCGCCAGCTGCATTGGCTGCTGTTGGAGTACAGAATCAGATTCAAGGTTTTGGTACTAACCTTATAAAGCCCTATGTGGACTGGGACCAACATATCTGCGGGACCGCCTCTCCCCATATGTGCCCCCGAGGTTGCTCCAATTAGGAGATAAACAATTATTGGTGCTCCCTGACCCCAGGGAGGCCTGCCTAGCCTTGACCAGAGTCAGGGCTTTTTCAGTCCTGGCTCCAACCTGGTGGACCTGTCTGTCTAGTGAGACCAGAGCCCGGCAGGATTTACTATCTTTCCACTGGGCCTGTAAGACAGAGATGTTCTGACAGGCATATGGTTGAGGCTGGGCTGGGCCTCCACCAGCCTGGATAGAGGAGAAGAGAAGATCTGAGCTCTCACCACCAGAGTCGTCCACCATCTGGCTTCCAATTAGTGAATATTAATTGCTGCTGTCTGGCATATTTGCCATTATATTGCTCTGTATGATGTTTTATCTAATCTTTTAAACTGTTTTACTGTTTTATGATATGTAAATTGTATGGAATGTTTTTCTCTGATGTAATCTGCCCAGAACCTGCTTGCAGGGAGGGTGGAATAAAAATCCTAAATAAATAAATAAAATCTCAGACTTGTGGCATCATAACTCCACATAAGGGCTCATTGGCTTGGCATCACTCCGCCCAGGTCTTCTGCCAACTCTTGGTCATGTTGGCTGGGCTTGGGTATAATGGGGCGTAAGTGCCTGTGCTGGTGGGCTCAGGGGTGGGGCGTGAGTCAGTCAGCTCCTTAAGCCATTTTAGGCACTGGAATGCCCTCTGCAGCCCAATCCAATCATAGCCATTTAATCGTGTCCGATCCTTGGCTACTCTGTAGATTGTATCCCTCCAGGCCTTTCTGTCTCTGACTGCTTCTTTCAATTCCTTCATGTTCAGTCCAGTGTATTTCATGATGGTATCCAGCCAGCGGGTTTTTGGTCTTCCTCTCTTCCTCATTCCACTCACCATTCCTAGCATCATTGATGTTTCTAGTGAGTTGGCCCGCATTACGTGCCCGAAATAGCTGAGCTTCTGCTTTGTAATCTTCCCCTCCAGAGACATGTCAGGTTTTATGCATTCCAAGACAGCTTGGTTTGTTACTTTTGCTGTCCAAGGGATCCTCAGGAGTCGTCTCCAACACCACAGTTCGAATGAGTCAATTTTTCTCCTGTCCATTTTTGTTAAGGTCCATGAGAAATGATGGTATAGCAGGTAGACACCCATTGTAGGGGAAAACCCACCTCCCCACCTGTGTCCAGCCCCACCCAAATGGATTGGAGGAACTTTGTGAAAAATGCAGTGTACCTTGTATTTATACCCAGGAGGAGAACTAAGTCCAGAATGACTATCAACCCCCCCCCCCATGCTGATTTGCAGATTACCCGGCTCCTGAGCCCTGGCTTGGGGAGGAGCAAGAGTGCACTGACAGGTAAGAAGGAGCTAAGGAGCAGCAACCATGGTTTGCTC
The DNA here is from genome assembly GCF_028583425.1 of Eublepharis macularius. NCBI lineage: Eukaryota > Metazoa > Chordata > Lepidosauria > Squamata > Eublepharidae > Eublepharis > Eublepharis macularius. The sequence continues at coordinate 89,727,206 of NC_072793.1, read as the reverse complement.
ATTTACACCAGCCTACCCTTATCCCTTACTGACATCCCCCAAATGGTGGCCTCTGTGGTTTAGGCTTGCCTGGTGGGAAGAACAGCCCATGCCAGTTAAAGAGGCAGTCACCCAGGGAGCTGTGCTTGATGCAGCTGTTTTGGGGGGAGGGATCCATTCAGATTCCCTTGGCCAGCCCTCTCTTGGGCAGACAAGAGTGTAGTCATGGGCTGGGGTGACTGGGTACTCACTCTCTCATGATGGCAGGCACATGACCCCTTAGCTGTCTCCCTCAAAGGATCAGAGCTCCAAGCAGCCATGGTGTCATAGTACAGCCAGGGCCTGACAATTCCTCAGAGGAGGAGCAGCTGGAACAGCCAAGGCTTACTGAATGCCTTGCTTCTCCTGAGGAGGAGCAGCCTGTCTCCCATCAGCTGACCGCAGCTGAACTGTCAGATGCCGAATCCCAGCCAGAAGCTCCCCTTCCATACCCAGAGCCATCAGCCCAGATGCAGCCAGCTTCTTTATCCCCTCCAATATCTCCAGACCCCCAAGAGCAATGAGAGCAACGTCGACGCAGCAGGCACAGAAGAGACTTACAGACCCAACATCAATCAGCACACCTCCAAGCTCTAAACAGGCCAGCCTTCTCAGAGGAAGGAGGTGCTTCAGAGGAGGAGACTTGAAGCAGCTGTGCCAGCTGACATAACACACCCAGAGTATAAGAGCATGAGGGAGGGGCCCTTTCAGCGTGGCTTCAACGAGTTCTCTGAACCGCTACTGTGGTGCCTGTGCTTGCTCCTTGGAACTGTTTCTCTGACCTCCGACCCAGCCTGTCTTTGACTATCCCCTTGATTTACGGACTTTGCTCATTCCTAGCCTTGCCAGCTAGAGTCCTCATTACTAGAGGTGTGCATGAACAGGAAAAAAAGCGAACACGTTGTCATCCACGAACAGGGAATCATGGACAACCACGAACATGACCCTGTTCATGAACATGTTCATGATTGGCTGTTCATGGGAGGGAGGGAGGAGACTTGGAAGGGAAGAAAGTTCCTTGCACTGTTTGAAAACAGCGTGGGGAACCTCCTTCCCTTCAAAGTCTCCCTCTTTCCAGACTTTGTCAGGACTTTGTCAGGAAACCCCTGACAAGCAGCTGAGTTGGGGGTAAAGTGCCCCTCTTCCTGCTGCTCTGCAGCAGCCAGGAGAAGGGCATTTCACCACGGCAGACTGCACTCAGCCGCTTGTCAGGGTTTTCCCTGACAAGCAGCTGAGTGGGGGATTTAAATGTCTCTCTAGAAAGAAGAGGGTCAGTTTTTCAGTTCTGGCAGAGAAAGAAATCCAGTGTGAAGAGTTGGGAGATGGAGTCCTAATGGGGAGCAGTTTTAACACCAGCAAGAACTTGGGAAAGTTGGCAAGGAGGTTTGGGAAGTAGGTGCAATCTCCCAAACAGGCACAGAAAGGGGATAGATCTTCCAAGGAAAGGAGATTTTCCCTACCCAATCAAACATGGAGGTAACTCTGGACGGCAAAGTGATCCCTGGTCAGGTGTGGTTGGAAACAACCTGTGGAGACCTTCAGATTCAAATAACATCTGAAGGAAAGCACTGGTGTTTGAAGAGAAGGAGATTGGGGTACTAGAAAGATTGGGGTACCAGCTTTCCTAACTCCAGAAAAGGAGAATCCTAAAAGAAAATATACTAAAGTGCTTGGGGAAAAACAAGGAACCAAAACCTATAAACAGAAGCCTTTAAGTATCTGTGAAGAGCCTAAGAACTGAAGTCTGTGAGTGTTCTGATTTTACCTCATATATTTTATGTTTTATATTTTATACCATAGTATATTTTATACCATATGGTAAACATGCCATTTCTGTTGTTTAAGGACAAGGGAACATCATAGAGACCATTAACCCAGAGAGTATTGAAGAAAGGAAGAGGTAGCAGGAGGGCTATGCCCCCCTCTGAATTGGTGCTTCCATGTGGAATACCAGTCCAAGGAGATTGGAGCGCACAACCCAGCAACAGAGGGCTCAATGAAGGTGAAGCTTCACCAGCCAATAGATTGTATCATGTTTTATTTATTTTTTTAATTATATTTATAGTCCGTTAATATAAAAACTAAAAACAGGTAGCATAACAATAAAACCTGCAGCAATACAATTCAATAAAACATAGCAGCGCACATATTGCACAGATCCCTCAACATTAAAGATCCCTTATGGTGGGGTAGCCAGCTGCCAGGTACATCGCAGACCCAGAGGCAGTGTCCCCCCATGGCAGGAGGCCAATTGGATATGGGGGGGGGGGGCAGGAGTTAGTTAAGATTTTGACAGTTGGAGTTTTTGTCAGTTGACAGTGGGAAGTTGGTTGAAAAGGCCAATGTACCAAGAGAGTGGGCTAAGTGCTACACTTGAATAAGGGGAAAAACAGGGAGTTTAGAAAATGTTGATTTTATTTCTTAAGAACACATCATATTTGAACAACATCAATCTGAACTAAAATCACTTCAGTACTGAAATCTTTTAACTGCAGTCTCGGTTTCCAGATTGCCACTTTATTAGATCTTAAAAGGGTAGTTTCTCATAGACAGTCAAACATAAAACTTACTTTTAGGGGTGTGCAAAACAGAACAAATGAGCTGAAAATATACACAAACGTTGCTAGTTTGGTTCATTAAAGTGGCTTCCAGAATGGTGAAAGAAAATTGGGAAACTAAACTGTAATAATGCTCTCCACACTGAAAACTTTGTGTGTTTCATTTTGGTCCTTACTCATGCAGCAGCAGCACAGGCAGGCCTGGCAGGCCAGGCAGTGTGGGCTGGCAGCATCTTATTTTCCTTAATGGCAACTTTGCATGCAGCCAATTAGATCTCAAGAGGAGAGACTAAGCCCTAGCATGGTGTGGCATCACTCATTGGTAGGAACTGGAATGTGAGCATTCCACATGAGTGCATTTTGTCTTTGACCTCTCCAGTCAATGGCCTTGATATTGACTGGTTAACTCATGCTCATCGGGATTGATTTGCAAAAGTCTTGCTTTGCACCAAGCAGGAGAGTAGCAGATGGAATGGCACTACTAGTGTTGCCTTGGCAATCCTTTTTATGCACTTTTATGCACAGTGCACGGAAAAACTGGCAAGCAATGTACAATGTCCACACAGGCATGCACATGCAAATTTTAGAAGGAGGAGGAGGTCTCCTTTCTAGCCTCTGAGTCCCAGGCTGCTGAAAAGGCTCATCTTATGCAGATTAGGGTGAAAATTGCAAGTAATAAATGATTGCAGGCCTGGCGTCAAGTGGGGTTAGAGGCGAGGGTGAGGCAACAGAAGGTACAGACACTTGTTGGGATTAAGAAGGCCACAGCTTTGTTGGTCATGGCTTATGGAGCCTTGGCTCTGCATAGGGTGAGAATCCAAGCATCACCTGGCCCACTTGCCAGCCAATAACCCCTTAGCTCTCCAGCCTGCCTGCTGAAGGGGGACTGTCTGGTGGTCAACGGTGTTTCATCAAATTGGAGGGAGGTGTCCAGTGGGGTGCCACAGGGCTTGGTTTTGGACCTGGTACTTTTCAATATTTTTTATCAATGATCTGGATGAAGGAGTGGAAGGGCTGCTCATTAAATTTGCTGATGATACCAAATTGGGAGGAGTAGCAAACACCCAAGAAGATAGAATTAAAATTCAACAAGACCTGAATACTCTGGAGAAGTAGGCAGCTGAGAATAGGATGCACTTCAGCAAAGACAAGTGCACAGTATTACATCTGGGCCACAAAAATGGGAAGCACAAATACTGGATGGGGGATACACTTCCGGGCAGTAGTATATGTGAAAGGGATCCTGGGGTAAGAGTGGACTGTAAACTAAATATGAGCAGTCAGTGTGATGCAGCGGCAAAAAAGGCTAATTTAATCTTGGGTTGTATCAAAGGGGCCATAGTGCTGAAATCGCAGGAGGTCATAGCCCCTCTCTATACTGCCTTGGTCAGGCCACACCTGGAGTATTGTGTGCAGTTCTGGAGGCCTCACTTCAAAAAGTGAGGCCTTTGTGTACCACCACTGTGACTAATGGGTCACAGGAGCAGCAGGAGGAACTTTATTCTGCCCAGAAAGACTTTTGTCTTTTCTGGGCTCTTCCGATTAAAAGTATTAACCCCGGGTTAAAGAACAGAAGAGAAGGGCCTCAGCAGTCCCTGTGGGGTCTCATCTATCTTTCCAGATAAGTATTGCACTGGGGAGGATCAATCTGGTTACATTTTTGTGTTTTCTGTCAAACCACTTTGTTTTTAATTCAACTCATTCTTCTTCTTCACTCAGCTCTGGCTTAATACTTTTAATCAAAAAGGGAGACTAGGCAACCTATCCAGTTGCCCTTTTTTGCTTATAAAAAAATAGTGAAAACAGCAGGTCTTCAAATTCATCTTCCCTTCCCTTCCCTTCCCTTCCCTTGAGGAAACCCTTGCTTTCTGTGTGCTTTTTTACACACAATGCAAGGAAACACCAGCAAGCAGGCAACCACTCCAGCCTCTGAGTCCCTGGGTGCCAAAAAGTCTCATGTTATACAGAAAATTAGAAATAATAAACAATTATTAATGGAGAGCCACATTGAGGAGGACTCAAGCATGCGTGGAACAGGTTGTTGCCCATTCAGTAACCTTCTGTTGCTGCTGTCCTTTGCTTAGGTGCCAATGTCACCACTGTGACTAAAGAAGTCCTCCAAAGAGCACCAGGACGACTTCAACCTGCCTGGAAAGATTTCTGTATTTTCTGGGCTTTTCTGATTAAAACTGTTAACTCTGAGTTAATCACATGGAGAATATTAGCGCAGTGCACAGTTGCACACACACAACCCCATATTTGTTTGTTTCTTACTTAGTGTTTTGGCAGCAAACGGTTGTTGCTTCCTATATCTTTCAACTCTGGGTTAACATTTTTTGCAGGAAAAGGAGACTGAACAACCTGTCCAGTCTCCCTCTTTTACTAATAAAAGATAGAGAAAAGAGAGGATTACTCTTCCTCTACTTCCCTTCTTGTGAAGGAAACCAAAGATCCATCCCTCTTTTCTGTGTGCTTTTACAAGGAAATGCTGGTGGGCAACCACTATGGAGCTGGGTTCAAAGAGTCCCAGGCTTCCACAAAGGCTCATGGTGTGCAAATTAGGGTGAAAATTGGAATAATAATGAAGGGAGAGCCACACTGAGGAGGATCCAGGCATGTGGAGCAGGTTGTTACTGCCCACTCAATGATCTGTTGCTGCTTTCATTTAGGTGCCACTGCAAACCAAATGTGACTGAAAAAGTCAACCTAAGACAAAGTCTTTCCACATTAGTATTCCATATAGAAGCACAGGCCTGATAATATGGGGCTGCCTTGCTTTGGCTTCAGTTTAACTTCTTGTCCTTCATCCCACAACTCTGGGTTAATAGTTTTAGTTGAAAAATGGAGATTGGGCAACCTGCCCAGTCTCTCACCTTTTTTTTGTAAAAATAGTGAAAAGAAAGTTATCCTCCCATCCCATTAACCAAAGTAATTCACCCTTCCTGCCTCCAAATCTTACAGTCATTTACTGTTTTAGGAAAGAGAAGAATCACCAGAGGCTATAAGTGAAATGTTGACGGCCCTGCAGCAGTGCCCCAAACATTTCTCTGCCAGTGCTCTATCATGTTTTGGGTATGGCATGAATCAACATTATGGACCTATCAAGTCAATATAGATCAAGGACCAAACACAAAGGATCATGGTCATGTGGTCTGCATAGTCTACTCTGGTCAAAACACAGTAACTTTCAAAGAACAATAGGTGCTCAGAGGCAGAGGGTAACAAATGAAGTCTCAGACAAGGTTCCAATAGATCTCTCTACTATTTCAGCAGGTCCGCCATGACAAGAAATCTGATGCTGAGATTATGGTCTTTATTGGGAACACATCACTTTTGAAGCCTGGGAAGTTCTATACACAATGCTCTTCCCAGGCTTTTTGGTTCCAGAGTTGAATCAGAGCTGAGGAGCCAAATGGACCTTGATCAAATGGACTGGGGGGGGGGCGCTCCTCCTGAGCACTGAATGGATTTGTGGAAAGAGAATGCAACTACAAAGCACAGGATATATGGTATCAACAGGCAACAGCAGGATGCAAAGGTAATTTATTGGCACCATGCCATCATAAAGCAGGATTTAAAAAAAAATTCACTGCACTGTGTCAAGATTGACAATGGAGTCCATCCTGCTTGGGCTCCTGGCTGCCACTTCTTTGTCAGCTAGTTTTCCGCCATTGTGGCTGTCTGCTGACACTCACCTTCTTCAGGTCCATTGGTGTGTGCTTGAATAGAAACTTGTTGGAGCAATGGAATTTTGGATGAGGAGGTGGGACTAATGATTGGTAACGAATTTGTGGGTTTTGCTCGGTTAAGTATAAATAAAGCCTCAGTTTTCCAGTCTTTATTTGTTTTAGATTTTTAAATTTTACCTTGAAAAGAATAGTGTGTGTATGCACAACTGCCCAACACTCACCTTTATGCCTTTCCCCAAGCATTCTTGGGGTTCATAACCATGACTGAACCCCATTGTTGTCATGTGTGTGCTAAACTCAGAGGGTCAATCAATGATTTGGAAGATTGTGTCCTGAGTAGACATGGGCATGAACTGAAAAAACCCCCAAACATGGTGTTCATTGTTAGTTGCCATCCACAAACAATGAACAATGAACATTGACGAACATGACCTGTTTACGAACATGTTCATTGTTTGTTGTTCGTGGGGGCCAGCAGGCTCTCCTCCAGCCATCAAGATCCCTACCACACCACTCTCAAAAACCCTACCTGAGCAGGCAGCAGGAAATGTACCAATAATAAATAATAGCTTGGCCCCGAGCCTGGCAGCAGCCCTGGAACCTGAAGGGGTAGATCCCTACCGCACCACTCCCAGAAACCTTACCTGAGCAGGCAGCAGGAAAGGTACTAGTAATAAAAAAATACCTTGGCCCAGAGCCTGGCAGCAGACATGGAACTTGAAGAGGTAGATCCCTATCCTACCGCACACAAAGAAAATTCAAGCTCCAATGCACCATCCCTGTCTCTCTCTCAAAATGCCAACAGCAACTGTCTCTCCATTATTGTCTGCAAAGCCAGAGCTGGGAGCCCACCTCCCCCTGTTCTTTGCTTCCTTGTAACAAATTTGGAGTTCCACACTTGAAAGGAAGACCTGCCTATCAAGCTAAATTGGGCTTAGATTAGGGTTTCCAGGGCAACAGCAGGAGTTCAGACAGAGTTCAGGCAGTCCCTGCTTCCAGTTGCCAAGGGTGCCAGATTGTCTGTCTTGATGAACAGCAATGAACAGCAATGAATGAGGCTTGCAACGACCACCTGTTCGTTTAGAATGGGGCCTCACAAACAGCTTGTTCATGAACAGCTGATTGGGCTGTTCGTGGCTTTTTTAGTTCGTATTGCTATTCGTGCCCATCTCTAGTCCTGAGGGATTTTGGTGATGTTAAGTGCAAAAATAGCTATGCCAGAGCATTGTTTCTCCAACTCCCCTTGAAAAGACCATGTGTCTGTGCATGTGCAGCTAACACCTGCCTTGTGCACGTACAATGGGCTGGAACTCATGAAAATGGAAACATGAATTAGATCCAATCCAGCACCAGTTCACCAAGAACAAACCAATAACTGAACAGAGTTCATCTGGAAGCCCCAGAAACTGAAACAGAAATTTTCTCAGTGCACACCCCTACTTACTTTTACTTCCTGCCACATAAGAACATTGTTCCAGAACTGAGAGAATTATTAAATTATATCTGGTTGCTATGAAAAAGTTGTAGTGTTTTTACCAGTGTAACAAAGTGTTGATGCCTGCTTGGACTGCCCCGCCCCCAAATATAGATTAAAAATTTAAATTGCTCTTTATGTTCACTGTATACATTTTCCTTAGTTTGTGTTACTTTAAATAAATGCCCTTCTTGTTCAGTTTTTGAAAGAAAAGCTCTGTCAGTTTACCTCACTCATCAGAGGTGTCTAGCCCCCAAGGAACACAAGGCTATAAAAAATATTTGAGTCTTGAAAACAGAGTAATTGACTGTGCTAGATGGACGAATGGTCTGATTCATATAAAGCAGGTTCATTTGTTCAAAGATCCACCTAGTTAAATAATAATATGTACAACTGCATTTTGTACATATGAATATTTTTAACATGTATTTATTTACTTCTACCTTTCTCTTCAATGGGGGTGTAAAGTGGCTTACCTCAGTCTCCTCTCCATTTTATCTTCACAGCAATCCTATGAGGCAGATGAGGTTGATAGAACGTGACTCGCCCAAGTCACCCAACAAGCTTCCAAGGCAGAATGGGGATCTGAACTTCCCAGAACCCAATCTGAAAAAAAAATGGAATTTGTGGTAAATGGTGCATGTTTCATTTCCCAAATTAATTTTAACAAAAACACAGATCAGGTTCAAATTGCAAGGGAAAGCCTCCAGTTGGTTCTAAGCCTCTCAGATCTCATGATTTATAACTCATCAGACTGTGGTATAGAAGCTCGCCTGATCTTAGGTGGATTTTGAAAAACTAATAGTGCCATCCTAAGCAGACACACACAGTTCTAGGCCATTGAAAACACAGATGGCATTACTTCTGAGTGTAATGCTTAGTATTACACTGTTAGAAACAGACAGCTAAAACTCTTCAACCTGTTGTATTTTAATAAAACATTTATTTTGGAACACGGGGAGGTGGGGATGGGGGGTTGCATAGCATGGGATTTCCTAACAAGGGAAGCAGAAGAGGCTCTCTGGATTCTGAACATTGGAATTTCATGTGGCATAAATCCTTGTTAAAAATCTATATCTAGCAAGATCCAAGATCCATTAAATGTCATATATAGGCGATATGCAATTCTAGTAAAGATATGGTATACAAATGGAGTTTCTTCACCTTGGTGAGGATGCAAATGAAGAGATTCATGTCATGTGTGGTGGAAATATGCCTATATATGAAGAATTTTTTTTAAAAATCACATTTTGGCCAGATCTGACAATATTGTGCTTATTTCCAATACGAAGGAAAATTATCTCTGAAAAGGACTGTGTGAAATCAATGGGCTTAGACTGGAGTAACTCTTCTTAGGATTGCACCGTAAGTCTTTTTGGCAAGTTCAGGTTACTGTTGTTATTTTTGTCCACCTTTCTCACAGGGACCCAAGGCAGATTAAAAGTACCGTTAATAAATGTGATCCATAATGAATAAATGTGATCTGCCCTGAGCCTGCTGGTGTGGGGAGGGTGGAATACAAATTTAAACAAATAAATAAATAAATTTCAATCAATTATTAAGCAGATTACAAAAGAGAATAATATCAGGCAATCAGTGAGTGGATTATAAAATATAACAATATTTGAATCTAACAGCAAAGATTCCTAGCATGACAAAATAATGCAGCTGGGCTGGAATTGTTGAACAGCAAGGGTGACAAAAACAGAAAAATGTATGCAAACCTATCTGTTTAAGGCAACAAGACTTTCCTCAGCATAGGAAAGACTTTATCCCTAATAAATGTCACCTCCTGAGCTGAACTATTAGACAGCAGCTTTGCTCCCTCTACAAGAATGCCCTCCTGAAGAATTCAGTTCTGCACATTTTACAAAATGATAGAAGCGTGGAGGCCTTCCTAATAGACCCTGGTAAACTGTTCCACAAAACAGGAGCCACCACAGAGATTGTACATGAACAGACAATTGCCAATTTACTTGTTTGCAGGAGGTTGCAGCACAACTGCTTGTGCACTTTTCCTGAGTACTATAAATAAGTCTGTACTGTAACCCACAATGTCTTGCTTTGATGTATGTAATGTCAGCCTCATTTGTTAATTTATGGAACAACCATAAGCTTGTTTACTCAGAAGTAAGCTCAATGGAGCTTACTCCCAGGAAAGTGTTCTTATGCTTTATATCTGACATTATTAATCTGAAAACAGAAACTAGAATTCAAGTGCATATCTGCTTCAATAATGTTACAGCAAGAATATTGGCTGTATAGGTTGATTTAAAGGGCTGCTTTACAGTATCTTGATTCACAGCGAGTTACTGGATTTAATCTCTTCTCAACGTTATGGGTACTTTACACATTGCATGATTTTGGTACATGCCTAAAATCAGGGTTTTTTTTCTGGGAAAAGAGGTGGCAGAACTCTCAAGAAGGAAATGAGGAAGAAACACACAGGATTTTTTGAAATAATATTATTTTTACGTGCTATTGCTGAGCATTTTCAAGAGGTGCTGGAACTCCATTCCACTGCATTCCCACTGAAAAAAGCCCTGCCTAAAATTAAAAAACACCACCAATGTATAAAAAGCAGGAATGCAAAAGACATGTTTCTGTAAACATGTGTATAGAAATGGCACACATACCAGAGAGTTGGGGTTGCCTGAGGCTCCCTATAGAGTTTAATAGCAAACCCAGACTTGTTCAGGAATAACAATTATTGGCTTTATAATTTTACAAGTGGAAGACCAAAAAGGACTTGTAGAGGGTATCTCATTTTCCCTCCCCCTACTATTTCTTTTTTCCCTTTCCTGGAAAACTGTGGCTGAGTTGCACATTGTTGGCTGCTGGTCCAGTCTCAGCTGTGCATTGCCAGCCGCTGGGCCAAGTTGCATTGTGAGGAACCTACAAGTAGGAGTGTGCAGAAGAAAAAAAAGTTTAATCCAGTTCAGGGTTTCAAGGATACCATAAAAGTTCAGTATTCCAGAAAACTGGGTCCATTCTCTAATCTGGTTTGGAAGATTAGAGAATATCAAATTAATCTAGCCCTTATTCCCTATGGGAAAACTATCCAGGAGGATGGGGAAAACACCAAATGTGCAAAGAACCTACTCTTTCCTGTCCACTAAAGATCCCCCAAATTTGGGGAAGATTGGACCCCAGGGTCCAGTTCTGTGGGTCCCTGAACAAGCTGCCCCCAGCCACTCTCCATTGTTTCCTATGGGGGAAACCATTTCAAGGCTTTCTAGGGCAAACCTTAAACAAAGGCAACCCCTGGCCAAAAGCCAGTCTCAATACAAGTCCACCCCAATGCAAGCTGAACCAACAAAGCCCAACAGAACAAAAGCAAAGCAAAAGAATCAATGTCCAACCAGAGAGTCTCAATATCAAACCAGAGAATCACAAACTGAAGCAAGGGGGATGGGCCTTGCTGGACAAGCCATGGAGTTCAAAAGGTGCTTTGGGCCACTTCATGCCCTCTGTCCTCTCACTGCTGCTGCTCCACCTCTGCTGCCAGTGCCAGGTGGATGTGAAACTAAAGAGAACCCTCACGGGAAGGAACAACAATTACAAATTAATAAACAACTCTATTATAAGTGCCCAAAGGGCCATATGTATTTCTTATATAAATAAACCAATCAGTGAGGTGGCCAATTACAATTTATACAATGATTCTTCCTTAAACTTGAAAAATACAAAGGTCCAAACAAAATGTGTCCTGTATCTTCTTTAAATAAAGTAGCATTCATGCACAGCTATGTCCACACACGTAAGGGAATCCACGGCTGCACACCCAATCTGGGGCCGGCTGAAAAGCTCAGATTTCATACAGAATCTTCCTCAGGGGCGTGGCCTGAGGATTCCCTTACCATGTGTGGACATAGCTGTGCATGAATGCTACTTTATTTAAAGAAGACACAGGACACATTTTGTTTGGACCTTTGTATTTTTCAAGTTTAAGGAAGAATCATTGTATAAATTGTAATTGGTCATCTCACTGATTGGTTTATTGATATAAGAAATACATATGGCCCTTTGGGCACTTATAATAGAGTTGTTTATTAATTTGTAATTGTTGTTCCTTCCTGTGAGGGTTCTCTTTAGTTTCACTGTTACAGTACGGGAAGTGCCATTGTTTTGTTGCTCTCTAGTGCCAGGTGGATGGCTGGTCCTTAGCCTTTCTAGACATAACCACACCCTCAGTCATTCTAGATGGGGGTTACACTCATATATCAACTGGTGTCCACTTTTGTATTTGTGGAGTTTCAGTCCCCTAAGACCTTCCCCAATATATTTTGTTCTGCCCTTTGTATACAGAGCCCAGAAATAAATTTCTTGGGCAAATCTTTAAAAACATTGATTCTTCCATGTGGTGGAAAAATTAACCCTCCTGATTTCTGACTTGGATCTACACATCTCTTATAGAGCAGCACAATTTGCCCTGGCAGGGAAGAAAATCAGGGCTTGAGTTGTACTTAATGACCGAGTCTCCTTCATCCATGTATATCGAAACTGCTTATGTGTTTTAAGTAATTTTTATATGTTTTTAACATCACAGTTTTATTATTCGATGTTTATGTGTTTTACTTAGTTTTATTCACTTGATTGTGATGACCTTTGGCCACATGCAATAGATAAATATTATGACATTCTGGCTTTCCAGACATGGGGTGATGGTGGTGGAGGAAAGACCATCTCCCTTGGCCCATTGCCTTCATGTCTCCCCATGCTCCCGGATAGCTCCTCTCCCAGTCTCTCTGCCTGCTACCTCCTGACCCCCACTGGCCTTGCACCATTCTCCTTCTGGCTTTAGGAAGTGAAAAGGGTTAACTTCAGGCTTAAGAACATGGAAGAGTTAACAGCAATACTACCTGCAAAATCATGATTAAATGCTGCGCACTCACTTCTGCCAAGGAAACCAAATTGTGCAACCAATTTAAATGAGAGAGGTGAGGAGAAAGTGATCTGTTGCTGCCATTTGCTACTACTACTGCCACACACTATCCCCGTGATTGAAGAAAAACTGAGCAGAGCACCAGTCAACCAAAAGCAGACACACTTTTGTTGCTCTGACTTGATTTCACTTTGCCAAGGCTCCTGGTCAGGTGCTGGAAAGACAAAACAAACTCGAAACCTTTCCTACTTCCCAGTTCACATTCTCCCTCCTTGTCAATTTTAACACGGCACTTAACAGCTGTTCTGCAAACCCTTTTGGAGTACTTTGCCTAGTTTAGCCAGGAGCTCTTAGTTTCCATTCCTTTTAGCCTTCTTATGCTGGATTGTTTATCATCACCACCATCTTCATCATCATCTTCTTCTTCATCATCATCATAATTATAATCGTTATTATTTAAAGTCTCGCTTTTCATTTCTAAGGCTGTGCCTTCAGCACTTGTATAACTTTGCCTCCAATTTCCCTCTACTTTACAAATGCAAAGCAAAAATACCCCACTCTTCTCCCATACAGTACTATGGCCCTGCAGGAAGGAATCCAATGTGAGATCATGAAGTGTGCAGTGCCTAGATGCTGCAAAAATGAGACAGCCCAGAGTGCATTAGTTCCATGGAAATGTCTTTATGACTCAGGCTCACACTGGCATGCATGCACCAAATTGCTCAGTGCTCCCCCCTCACCCCCCAAAACACATTCTCTCTTTCTCTAGTGATCAGCAGGATGGGACAGAAAGGGAAACTTACATGCTAGGACTTTGCTTTCTATGCCAAAGCAGGCCAAGGGGGGTGGAAGGGATGGAGGCGAAACAGAGATTGAGTGGGATGATCATTAGTGCTGCATAGTGAAAGAGAAAGGCAAGTTCTGGCTCCACGTGGACAGGGACAGGCAACATCACAGTAGCGTGATCAGCAAGCAACAGTTCATAACAAACACCCCTTCCCCTCTCTTTTCTCTTTGCATCTTTCCACCCCAAGTCATCCTATCCTTCCTCCATGTCAAACCAGAGAACCCCATTGTCAAACCAGAGAATCCCAAACTAAAGCAAGGGGTGTGTGTGACTTGCCAGACAAGCCATGGTGTTTAAAAGGTGGCCAATGGTGGCTTGGTGGAGGAGATAGGATGGGAATCCACATCCCATCTCATGGAGAAAACCAGGCACTGGCAGCAAGAGAGCAGTGGCATAAGGTACAAAAAAGGGTGGTGGCTCAAGCTGAGGCAAGCTCCATGGCTGCATCTAGAGAGAAGCATGAGGCTAAGGCTGGCGGGGGAAAGGAAGCAGCAGGCAGAAAGGCTGGGAGAGGAGCCAGCCAGAAGCACTGGGAGATCTGACAGCAACAAGCTGAGGGAAACTGTCTTGCCCCCACCTGTTTCCTCCCTCCCCCATTTGTGGAAAAGCCCACATAAGGTTGGAGAAGCAGCTAGCCCATAGCTACAGTTGCATTTGCCAACTTAAAACAAATAAACTCTTTTTAATCTGGCCCAGCTTCCCAGATCTGACCTGGGATTCTCTAATGTAATCTGATAAAGCAGGATTATGCTGGAGCAGCATAAATCCAGCTATATTAACCAGATATGAATCCCAGGTTGCACACCTCTACTGGCAAGGGGGCACCTTACTTTCTCCTGTATCTCCCTCCTAACATGATTTCCTCTTTTATGCATTTATATGCTCCCTCTCCAGTGACCTGCTCATAGTGGCTTACAATTAAAATTATAAAACAAAACAACCACTAAAAACAAAGCTATTAAAATAAACCACTTAAAACAAGCCAATAACATTGAAACAAGCCAGAACATAATTATAGCATAAAATAAGCAGCCTAAATTCTTTTGGCTGAGGAAAACCTACTATGATCAACAAGCAAGCAGCCAGTGAAACTAGACAAAGCTTCTCTCCCCAGGCTCACTTGTAAGAATCTGAAAAGTCTGAGTGAGGAATCTGTAGCACCAGAATAGGTAGCTCTCTTCTCTCTGCAGTGGACCCCCACCTAGTGCTCCCATTACAAGTAACCCTATGTAGAATTACTCCAGTCTAAGGCCATTACAATTAATGGACTTAGACTGGAGTGACTGAGTGTAGGATTACACTGTTAGGTGTTTTCACCTGAGCATATTGCATATGTGCAATATTACAAAATTATGAGCTAATCTATCCAATTCATTAACAAGGGAAAGAAATAATAAAATATATAAGAATAACAAGTCTGAATGCTTAAAAATTGCCTTCTGGTCCTTGATATCACCATGCTGGTCAGGGTTTCTGTATTTTTGTGCACAGAGCCGTTGTGTCTTTAAACATTGTAGTAGCATCACATTCCCCTTTGCCGTATCTGAATGCAGCAGGGAAGTTTCACCCATTGATTTCTGCCAGATATGCAGCTGTTCTAGCCACAGAACCCTTCTCTCTTAAAAAAAAAAGAAAGAAAACCAGCAGCAGCAAACCAGTTGCTGCTTTATTTACAAGCTGTTCTAACAATTAGGGTAAGAGATGCATATTATTAGTTAAAGCTTATGTACCCTTAACAAGCAGCTGTAGGTCAAATGCAAGTGCCATGGGGACCATCTGTACCCCACAGGCTGCATATGTTGCCACCCCAGAATTACAATATTTTTTTCTGTGTGCACTTCATTTCTGTCTATGGAACAGCTTAGCTCTGTGCCCTTGAATGTTTGTAACCTGATGCCTTCTCTCTTCTGCTGGGGTGATCATCATTTACTGAAAGACTTGTCTGTTTACCAGGAATGTCAGGAGATTTGAGGGCCAGTGGTGTGTTTGCTATGAATATCAAGAGGCTGACATTCATAAAAATGAACAAATACCTTTTTAACCCACAGGGAAATGATGAAGGAAGATCCACATGCTCTTTATTCATCAGTGAGAAGAAAGAAAGAAAGCCAAGGTGTATTTTTTGTTTCTTGTGACAGATATCAAAGAGACAGCACTCCACAGAATGCCATGTTAAGTATCTTTCTTGAATCTAGCAGTTTAGAGCAGCAAGTATTTTTGAAAGACTGCACAGAGCTTCTTTTCTTTGCAAATTTCCATCCTCATCATCAGATGCCCCACTTAACATGCTGGCCAACTCATTTCAATCATCTGCAAGGTAAAGTTTAGCTTTGCAGAAAGCGGGACAGTAGAATGAACTCAACGGACAAGCATGGGCCACAAGGCATTTCTTAGGATGTTGTTTTTCAGAGTGTTCATGACTGGGGCTAGGGTCTCATTAATGGGCATGCCTGAGCTGTTCCAAGTCCATTACACACATTATGCGGCAAGAGTTTTAGATAGGGGTGTGCATAACAGAAAAAATAAGCTGAAATTACACACAGAACTTGTGGGTTCGGCTCGCAGCTTCTGGGATGCTGAACCAATCTGGAAAACTAAATTGTAACAAGTCCCTCCTGCCAAAAACATTGTGTTTTGTTTCAGTTTGTACCTTCTAGGAGCGAGCAGGCACTGTGCTCACCTTGCAGAGCAGCTGCTTGTTTTCCTGAACAGTGCCAATCATATTTCAAGGGGAGAGAGACTTCACATTATTAATTAATTGTGTTGACGGGAATGCGTATAAGTGCATTCTCTCCCTTCCTGCCTGCCCCCCCCCGGCTGATGCTGCATGGGAAATGGCATTCTCTACCTCCCTGCCTATCAGATCCTTGCAAGGGAAGACTCCCCCTCTTATCAGCTTTGGAAACATTTGGAAGGGAGAGTTCAATCATAGGCTGCAATTTGAAAGAACTTCCCTGAGAGTAAGCACTATTGAATAACATGGGTCTTACATCTGAGTAAATCTGTTTAAGATTGCTTCCATAGTCATTTAGGGCTCTCTCTTTTTGGGTGTTAAGTGGTCCTGAAGGTCCGCTCTCTGAGTGGGTGTTAAGTGGTCCTGAAGGACAGTATATAAATCGAACACTGTTGTTGTTGTTGTTATTAAATAATAAAATCTGGTCATGGAAACACTTTACTATAAGATATCCTTAACAGAATTTCATAGTTCTTTCCACATGTCCTTAAAGGGACAGCCCACTTACTGAATGCTGACAGCTTTCTCCCTTGACTCCAGAGGTCTCCATTTTCAAAATGGTTGCAAGCTGCTTGGCTTTTGTTTTTTTGGCAGCTTTTCTGGGAGTGCACTTTCCTGCGGTCCCAGAAAAAACAGAAGCCAAGCAGCCTGCAACCGTTTTGAAAATGGAAACATCTGGAGTCAAGGAGAAAAGCCTCCAGCATTCAGTGAGTGGGCTATCCCATGTAAGGACATGTGGAAAGGGCCCAAGTCTTCTCTAACTATTACAGCTCTTTTTAGTGAACTTTGCATTACCCTTACTTTTCACACCAAACATCACTGACAACCTGTGATGCCATGTCCATTTCAAGCAAAGTACTGTTTTGTCACACACACTCCTCCCCTTAGTTCCTCAATAGCTCTAACTCAACATGGGATCCAGAGATATATCTCAAGAAACTGTTATAAAGCAATTAAGGAAACAATAGGGATTTTACAAGAACTTTTATGCAAAATTCAAAACTTCTGATTTGCTTACCTATTCAAGAAATAAGTCTTTAAGAGGTGAAAGTCAGCAATTTTAATTCCCCCTCCACTTCTTCTCAAGAGGAATGATCACATGAAAAGGGGCTAGTATCCTAGATCCAATGAATTCACAGGCCCATAGGAAAACACGGTGAACTTTATATGAAAGTTAGCTGCTGTGAATGATTGAACACGTTGGTACTCCCAACAATCTTGTAATATTATTACTTTAGAAAAGGGCCAAGATTGAAAAGAATATTGACTTGTCTAGTGTAGTGGCTTTAATCAAGTCAATATTCTCTCAACCTTAGCCCTTTTATGAAGTAATAATACTGGTTTTCCTTACAAGTTTCCTGTAAGGAATATAAAGTTAATGTACAGCAAGAGTTTTGAAATACCTACACCTCAAATGGATATTAGAAAGTGTTTAAAGTGGTCTATTTGTATTTAGTCTAAAACACTAAACTGTGAACCAGAAAATCCCTGGTTCAAATCTTGCCTGTGCCTCAAATATATGTATACAAATAAGGAACCTACAAAAAGTTGCAGGGATGGGAATACTATTTCCTCTCTCCCTCTCCCTAATAGCCCCCGTATCCTATTCCCCTTTTCTCATCTCCACTCACCAACAACCTTTCTTTTATCTGTCTCCCACAGTCTTCAGCTTTTAAATTTATTTACTTCATTTATACCCCACCTTTCTCCCCAATGGGGACCCAAAGCAGCTTACATTATTCTCCTCTCCTCCATTTTATCCTTATAACAACCCTGTGAAATTGAAAAAGAGTGGTCCAAGGTCCCTAAGCAAGCTTCCATGACAGAACAGGAATTTGTAACCTGGTCTCCCAGATGATAGGCTGACATTCTAATCACTATGCCACTCTGGCTCTCAGCTTTCTCTCCTTCCCTTCCCAGCAGCCTTTTCCTGGGAAAAGAACACCCAAGTTGCAAAAGTCACATAGAACATTCGGATGAGTTGTGTGGTGGCTGCTGCCAGGCCCAGTCAAGTCTCATGAGTTGTGTAGCCACCACTGCAGCTAGGTGAGTCATACAAATCACATGGTACCAAGTTGCCAATGGTTGCTAACTGGGGCCAGGCTCCAATGAGTCATCTCTCCAGCACAGGTACCATGGAAAAAGGGTAGTTTGAGAAGTTAAATTAACCCTGGAAAGGGGCCACCCATCCACCTTTTATTGACAGAAACCAAGGTTTGAAAGCTGGCAATATTATCATGGTCATCTACCAACTCCCAACATGGCTAAGAGGATGTTCCTTTCCTAAAGGTACATATACTGCTTCTATTATTGGGGGGGGGGGGGAGTATCCCTACAATGTTCCTCCACTTAGAATCCAGATTTTTCTGCAAACCTGGGGCTTTTTTCAGGTTTCAGAAAGATCTGTCTCATTTATTCACGGCTCCTGTCTCCTGATAAAAGTATCTGCAGACTGAGCCATGTTGTGAGTTAGATATATTAAAAATAAGGAACCTGCAAGAACTTGTGTGTGGGGTGGGGAATCTCATTTTTTCATCCCCCAATATTTCCTCTTCCCTCTCTCTGAAAGCCCCATAGCCTCTGCCCCTTTCCTGCTTCTTTCTCTTCTTCTACCCATCAGCCAACCTAGCTTTATCTGCCTCCCTATGCAGCTTTCCCTCATTCCTTCTCTGTGGTAGCCACTACCCAGGGAAAGGATGACCCAGTTGCACAGTGCTGTCCATCAGATGGTGATCCCAGGTGATGTGATCAGAGGTTCAGAAGCTGAAGGAGAAAAAGTAATGCAGAGACTAAGACCTGCTCAAAGACTCCATGTGCAACATCACAAGGGCAGTAGATGGGATGATCCTGCTACAAAATTGTTTGGGGGAACTGGGACTACTTTTATGGACAGATAACCCTATTATCTGGAGGTTTCAGTCCCTCTTGATTCATATTAGACTGTGGGGAAAAGTTTGAATGTTACTGGATGGTTTGAAGTTAACTGCTTCCAAATTCATGCTTAGATGTTTCAGGAATGTAGGTGGTCTTACTCAATCAGAAGATTGAGCAGGGCCATCGTCACATGGGCGTCTCTTCCGTTAAATTTCCATCATATAGCGTTCTCATTGCTATCGGCACCATGATGCATTTTTCTGTCAAATCGCGTCCCCTCGCGCTTCCAGTTGCTCACACCGTAGCGCTCTGTGCCGGCATTTCGAATGGGCATAGAAGATACTCCTCCCCCTTTAAAAATCCCCCCCCCCCATATAATTCCATTATATCGAAATTGCATCATATTAACTTAACGTTAGCCCAACCCCAAATGAGCATGATGGGTGGGCCAAGTTTTCCCACCCATGGAGCGGCCAGAACGTTGGTTGAGATTGTTTTTCTTCCAATTTTGAACTTCCATAAATATTCCTTCGTCTTGAGAATAATCCCTGTCTGACGTGATCCTCATCGCTGAAGACTCAGCCATGGCTCCACAGAGAGAACTTGTTCTTCTGGTGGTGCAGCTGGTTGTTTTCATGGTGCAGAGCATGCTGACACTGTGCCATGCACACCTGAGATCCCTTCGTCGGAGGAGAAGGGTGGTGGAAAGACTTTTTCGGTCTTCCAAAAAACCAACCCCACCTGCCATCATCAGCGGGAAGGGAAGAAGAAGGAGGAACTGCGAACGGTGGCATTCCCTGGCCAGCCTGAAGGTTCCAAGAAGATTTTGGGCATGAGAGCGCAGTCGGGACTGGTGGGAAAGGATCGTTCTCACCACCTGGGATGACGGACAATGGCTGGAATGTTTCAGAATGGACCAGGAAACCTTTATGGACCTAGTCAGCGTCCTCCATGGCAGACTTGAATGTCTGCACACAAACATGAGGGAACCTGTGTCTGCGGAGCAGCGCATTGCGGTGACCATTTGTTTTTTCGCCACTGGTTCCTGTTACTGCGTGGCTGGTGATCAATTCGGTTTGGGAGCATCCACGGTTGCAACCATCGTTTTGGAGGTCTGTGAAGCTATGGAAGTTGAACTTCTTTCAAAGACTGTTTGCCTGGGATCGGAGGTTGGCAAGGTATTCCCCCCCCCTTTTTAATTTTTTTTAATTTGTTGTTGTTATGGCAATATAACATCATGTCTCAATGCCAAAAAAAATAATGTGCCATCAGAGACTTCCATTGAAACTGCCTTTTTTCACAGCACTCTCTTAGATTCATGCTAATCTCACTATTATTTGGTTATTGGGGCCATGCTCGTCATTCACATCTCTCTTATCGCCTATACTGACCAATGGCTTTAATTTCAGATAATGGATGGATTCGCTGTGCTGGGATTCCCGCACTGCATTGGGGCCATCGAAGGGACCCACATTCCAATCTGTGCACCTGGTGGCAGCCCAGAGCAGTACAGATACAGGAAAAACATTTCCTCTATGCTGCTGCAGGGAACAGTGGACCATACAGGTAGATTCATGGACGTTGAAATCGGTTGGAGTGGCAAAAACCATGATGCTTTTGTGTTTAAAAATTCCTGCATATGCGTGGCCATGGACAATGGAAGTTTTGTTCTGGGAAACCCAACTTTGAACTTAAATGGGGTTTCTGTGCCACCCATTATACTTTCTGATGGAGCATATCCCATGCACCCATGGCTGATGAAGCCCTATGGAAAGCTGGCCGTCACACGAAGAGAGCAGAACTTTGACCGTTGCCTTTCTCGATCCAGGAATCAAGTGGAAAAGAGTTTCGGACGATTGAAGGGCCGCTGGCAATGTCTTCTGTATATACTGAAGGCCAGGGAGGAGAACCTGGTGACGATTATAACTGCATGCGTGATCCTCCACAACATATGCAAGGCACAAGAGCAGCGGTACCTTGGCAATCTGAGAGATCCCTCGCCCGTCATGTTACCAGAAGAGGGGGTAGAGTCGCTGGCCAACAATAAGACTTTGCTGGAGGGGGGGAAGTTGGTTAGGGATGCGCTGGGTGCATTTATGGACTCGCGGATGAGGCGCTAGTGGCAAGCGATAGAATGACTGATTCTAGACAAATTACAGTGTGTATATATTGGCATCATCATGCATGGCAATAGTTTTACTTTGAAAACAGATTCTTTTACTTGTCTGGTTTTCTTTTTAAAAAGAAAAAGAAAATTTGTTTGAGTTCCATCTGATAAAGTTTTTTTTTTCTAATAGCACCATTGATGAATCCAATTGTGGGTGTTGTTGAATGTGGGGGAGGATGGAGTTACAGATACAGCGTGCGGGCAGCTGGCTAGGATGTCATTGTACATGAAACGGCACGCACGACACTGTATATAATTTTTGGAGGCTAATGGAAGCTTGGGCGTGACTGCGGCATCCGACAGAAAAAAAAATTAAAAAGGCAAGGTGTTTTTTTTTTTTTTAAATTGCTGCCTGTCCTGAGGCGGGTATGATTTCCTGGTATCCCATCAAAGTTTGCACCAAACATGGTCTCGCAACCGCAAAAACAAATAAAAACAAAAGGTTGAAGCGGAGGCTCCATGTTAGATTGTTATTACGACATAAGAATAAAGGATGATTGCAGGATAAAAAATAATCTTCAGGGCACATAGGGATGTGCCTTACTGGTAAACACAGAGGCAGGTGACATGCAGTGCATAGAACAGACAATTACACATACTTGAAGGAATCAGTCAATGCCACCATAAACTGACCATGGGACACACTGCAGTCATGAACAACACTTAAGGGAAGGATGAGTCAAATCATCAGTATTTTCACCCCATAATATGATAAAGTTTCCCTTCCCCCCACCCCAGGGTCTCTCTGGTAGCAAAGAGGGTTGATGACAAACTGCCCCATGAGCGCCGTCAAAAACAGAATATCGAAATGGCGGAATTGCACCGCAAATGGAGAAAAAAATGGCTTGCAATGAACAGAAAAATCCCTTGTTCATATTTTTTCTTGTTTTGGGAAAAATTGATTTAACAAAATTGGATAATCAGTTGGATCTTGAGGAGAATTCGATCCGACCACTGACCTCTCTTTCCCTCTCAGAGAATGGTTGAGCATGCTCAGTAGCAAAAATTTCTAAAGTCGTTATTACCACAGAGCAGCAGAATGCCTCCCAGACGACCGGCCTTCTGGTGCAACCAAGAGGTTGAGGCCTTGCTGGACATTGTGTCCAGCAGTGGGAAGGTGGAGAGGTTAATGTCTAGCACCCACCTACCCACTAGGGCCATTTTTCTCGGGATCGCTAGAAGACTCTTGGCCAGGGGATTCCAGAGGACCGCGGACCAGTGCCAGTCTAAATTCAAAAGGGTCAAAGGGTTCTTTTACGAGGCACTGGAATCCTGGCAAGGGATCCCCCGTCACAGCGGCAGGCCACCACACCTCAGCAGCATGCTGCATCTTTGGGAGGCAGCTGGAAGACCCAATTGGCAAGAAAGGCGGCATGCATGTAAGTGCCAAGTTAAGCAGTGACAATTTCATTTCTCTTATGTGTTTTCTAAGAGCCACAGCTTTCCCCCTATTAATTGGAGTAGAATAGTGTCGGTCAACAAAAACATGATGAGTTTACCCTGCAGTCCCCCACTCATATGCTTGTGTTCACAGATGCCCAGGGCATGTTCCTCATATGGAATATTTGCAGCACTCCCCAAGCTGTGTTTTCAAAAGGCTATATCCGTCACCAAACTACCCAGTGTTTCCCAGACCATCCATGGGATTACCAGTGATTTGTGCACACCAGTGTTTCAAAAGGACTGCTCCAGTTCTTGGCTCACGGAAATGACATTTCAATAACTGACTGCCCCATAGGAATCCACCCATCACCCAAACACAATGGCTGGGTGCTGATATACCTCTGTGCGTGTGAAATGTGGTTCTGCCTTTCCTTATGGTTTAAAAACACAAGCATGCTCTGAAAAAAGTCATGGGTTTCCGGCATTGTTCAAATTCCCCAAAGCAGAAGAGAAGCATCTCCGTTATGCTGACACAGTTATAGGTGGATTGTTGGTTTGTCTGATCAACCCTCAACTTTAGTCAATTTGTTGCAATGGCAAAGCATGGGAACAGCCTCTCCCCACCTTCTGACAATTTTTGCTGTTACTCGTGAGAGTTTTCAATTGATAATGTGACAATGCATGTGATAAAATACGCACTTCTGCTGTTTCAGCTGTTCGAAGGGAGAGAGAGATGCATGAGGCCATGGGAGACTTGCCCGGGAGTGCACACCAGAGAGGACAGGCCAGTGAAGGCAAGGAACCTCAGGAGGAAACCGGCAAGGAACACTCCAGAGATGCTCCCTCGGGTAAGATAAGGACACCAACAGAAAATGCCAAATGATATTGTTTTCTACGCAACATGCCCATCGCCAACCAATCTCATTCTTCTGACACCAACAGCATCATGTACCTGACCGCACTCTACAGAGCAGAAATCCTTCCCTCTTCCCAAACACTCAATGTAATTTGAAACAATAACGGCACTGGTGAATCACAAACCAAACTCCTGTTTTATTTCTTACAACAAAATTTCTTTTCCATGCAATTACTGCGCACAACAGGATGACAGGTGTTAAGCGGCACTCATGTCATCAAGTGACAAAACAAGGGGTTCAGAAGGGTGAGCATCCAGAAAACAGGACTATGGTGATGTTCAACCATGCACACATCCTTGTGTGCCATTCACAGATTAACACGAAACCCAGAAGTTATAAATTGGTATACACATTGACATTTTTTTTCAAAAAACAACAGAAAACTTTTTTTTTTGATTTCAGAAAACACAGGAGGAGAAGACCGGGGAACAGAGGAGGGCGAGCAAGCACCCTCGACAAGCGGACACTCCTCCAGGCCCACTGCCACAGCAGAGCCCATTTTGGTGAGCATATACTCTGCCATTCGCTCACTGGAGGAGCGGATATTTCCCTCCAGTGGGTATAACTAGACATTTGTTTCAACAACATCCCTTGCATCAGGTGATCCTTTGGTGCACATAAAAACTAATTTTTTCTTTTTTAGTCAACAGAATTCAGAGCCAGGTGAACGCCTTGGAGGCTCGATTTTCGAGACACGGACACCGTCTGCTCTCCATGGAGCGAAGGGAGCATCAAAGGGAGCATCAGTGGCAGAGCATGCTGTCTCGTGGTCAGGACCCATAGACCGAGAGACCCCAAAGATGTATATAGTTGTGATTTGTAAATAATTTCTTGTTGTCTTGGTCTTAAAAACAATTTATGCTTTGATCGTTTTCAGTGCTAGATAAAGCAATATGTTGATTCACTTGTACAGTTGTTCTTATCTAACTTGAAACAGTAAAAACTTGTTTGAATTTGTAACACATTGTCCATTTCTCCATGAACACCTTTCCAGACCTAGCAGGGGTGGACATTTTTTATCTATAGGGTCAATCGATCTCTGGCCTTCCCCACACAGGCTCTCTTGGCTGCCACTTTTCTGCTAGCCTCTTCATTGCTCTTGGGTTGCCTTTCAACAACGGAGGCCACCCCTTGAGCAATGGGAAGCTGCTGACGCATGATTGCCTCTCCCAATGTTTTAAGCGTTCCCACAGCCGCACTCATAACATCTATGTTCTGTGACCAAGATTCTTGGAACATCCTGCGTTCCTGCCGTGTTTCTTCCAAGAATTCCAGTTGTCTGCAGCTCTCCTCCTCATGCCACTTCCTCGTCTCCTGCTGCTCCTTCTCACACAGGGTCATCTCCTCGCGGTGTTCCTCAGATGCCTGAGAAAGGAATTTGTCTGCAGCGTTGTTGATCACTGAACTGCCCCTTCTAGGCCCACGAAGGTTTTCCAGACGTGTCCCAGGTGAGACAACTGCTGCAGGACCCGGTGGAGCACATGGGTGTTGCGCTGTGGAAAATTGAGATTAATCAATATTAGGCAGAAACACGCACCCACACTATCACATAGTGGCACAGCAAAACGATAAATCTGTCCCGCTTTCGAGGTCTTGTTGCCTCTCGTATTCTGGGGCAATCACGCAAATTTTGATGCTTAATAGAGAGCAACAATGCATGAAATAGGTGGTAGAATGGTTAATCCATGCTATTGCCCTCATCATCCCATTATAGAGCCTGTGTAATAGATTCCTGAAAGCAAATTCAAAACACTCATCTCGAGTTTGAAAAGGAGTGTTTTCAAGGTGCAGACATCCACCTAGTTGTGGAGGAAACCCAAGTAAGGATTGGAATCAAGCAATGCAGCTCTGTGATGTGGCTACAGTCACTTACCCGCAGATTCAGGTTGTGGCTGTGGTGGGTCATTCTCCTTTTCATTCCATGGTTCATGATTAATGCCGCTGTATTGCTCAGCATCTGTTAATATAAATGAGAAAGCCACTTATACTTTCATCTTCAAGAGTACTAGTTTTCCCTCTCTTGGATCTGCATGTCAATGAAAAAAAGAGTAATAATAACATCCATCACTTTTATCATGGTGAGGAAATATTTGCTGAAGCAAAATTCCATCATTGCATGCATGCTCTGGAGAACATAACATCACCCAGCCCAAGGATGATGGCCATCACTTAACTGTGGTCCAAAAGGTCTCCCTCCCTGCCATTGTGCCACACAAAAAATTTTTTTTTAAAGGCAATCTAACATGCTGGGAGCCACACTATAATGGTATTAAGTGTGAACGTCCATACAGACTCTCAAAGCAGCCATGGTCGCCTTGATTTGATAAGGTGTCCAGACAATTATTGGACATAGGTTTTTACAGTTGAGCATTTTGAATATTTGTTGTGTTAAACATTTGCTGACCCTGATCCTTGAGACCGTCTGGTGTGGTATCCAGGTCCACTTCAAAACCGTAGCTATTCTCATTGCTGTGTTCAATGATGTCTCCTGAAATTAATAAACATTGTCACCGAGGAAAATGCTTCAGCACCCAGAAAACACACTTCACATACATAAAGGAACTTCATGATGTTAACCCATCCAATGGGCATCTGAAGGCCCTCTAAATGGACATGTGAGCAGTGTTCCTCACCACCTTTTGGAGACACTGCATTTGATAATGGTTTGAACATTGGGTTCTGTTAAATGGTGTCAATCTAAACCTTTCCACTTAAGTCCCCCCCCCCCCCGAATGATTCCTTATCCTGGGAGGAACTCCATTTCCCCTAAGTTCATAATCAGGATACATGAAGCCCCCCCCCCACCCGTCATGATCAGTTTTGCTCTTACCTGAGGGGCAAGGTGAGGAAATCATTATGTCATCTCCACTTATGGTCACCAGCTCATGAGAGAACAGCTCCTCAGATCCCTCCTGAAGTACCACTGGTTCTGTGCACACCTGACCCATCACCTGCAGAACCATGCTCCGTGCCAGGCGTTTTGGGTACACGCTGGCATTGCCTCTAAGTATGCTCTCGAGCTCCCTGTAGTACGGACAAGTTTCCTGACCTGCTATTGTGTGCAACCACCTTTTTATATTCAAAATGCATTGTCTTTGTCTTCGATCTGCACTCAAGAGCTGATCTTCTATGCGGACTTCCGGTTTGGGATTCATGGAGGTCTAACGCAGCTCCATTTGCGGAGCTGACCGGACTGCCGTTTTAACCGGCCGGAGGGGTGAAAATAACCCGCGGCCGACTGCTCTCAGGCGGGGAGCAGGCAAAGAACGCTCAAGACCCTAGGGTGAGCTAGATCTCGGACGAGGGGGGGCTCTACTCAAGGAGTCTCCCCCCTGATCCTTGAGGTCCCACCTTGCGACGGGTCGGCTATAATCTCTGCGGCAGTTTTGGGGCCAATTCGGCTGGCATAAGACCTACATACCCAAGCTTCGATCGGGGAGGGAAGTCGAGAGGAGAATTTAAGATCGAAACAGCGATTACAACCCGAGAAAAGCTGAAGAGAAGGTAAAGATCGCTATCTCTTGAAACGGGACAGATTGATAAAAACAGAGAAGAAAGAAAGTAGATTTTTAAACTGCAGCAGACTAGTGAAAAGGAGGCGAAGACTCGGCAGGAGTTGTATTTTAAAAGAGACTAAATTTAAAGAAGTTATTGCAAAAATTGGACTATTGTTTTGAATACCTGTGGTTTCGGAGCTGTGGGAAAAAGATACCATCGCGAGACCTGCTGTGGGAAGACGGGAGACAGGAAGTGCGTAACAACAATAGAGTGGCTGGAGGGAAGCGGCCCTTGCCGACGGACAGGAAGCAGGGAATCGCCATTTTTGAAAGGGGAAGGGTCGCGGCTTCAGCGGAAGAGGAAGTAGGCCATCTTGGATTACAATAACATAGAGAAACCATAGAGAAAAGACGCCCGACATTTTGGATACAAAAAAATTAATTTTGGCAAAGATTGGGACATTTGAAAAAAAGGAAAACGTTTAAATATACGCCACGGAGTTAAGGAAGAGAGCAGATTCGTGGGAGCGAGCTAAAGCAAGCCCCACGATGTCGAAAAAAGAGTGGCAATCGGCGATAGAAAATTTGGACAAAAAACTTATAGACATGATGAAAGAACTTAAGGACACGAAATTGGAGCTTATTAAAGAGGTCAAAGAAGTTACACAGACAGTAAAGTCGGAGCTGTCAGAAGTGAAAAAAGGCGTGGAAACGATTAGTAGTGAATTACAAGGAACGCAGCAGAGAGTTAAAACAGTAGAAGACGCGATGGAGAATTTAATAGACATGCAACAAACAGAGATGAGACTGGTGAAGGGGAGGATGTCAGTTGCAGAAACTAAACACATGGAGAAGCAGCTTCGTTTTCGTGGTCTGCCGGAAGTGGAAGGGAAGTCAGCGCAAGAACAGATGACTGAGGTGTTGGCTGATTACCTGGGGAAGGAGGAGGAGGAAATTGTGGCTATCCTAGATGTGGCGTACCGTGTGAACTCGAGAATTGCAACCCAGAGGAAACTACCAAGGGATGTGATTGTGCAGTTTACAACTAGAAACATGAAAGAGAGGATAGTGACAAAACAATTTCAAGATCCATTGGAGATTGATGGCAAGACGATTATCATAATGAAGGAACTGCCCAGATCAGTGTTATTGGACAGGAAAAAATATAGAGTGCTAATTCAGACTTTGAAGGACATGAATATCAGGTACAGATGGGAGTTACCGGAAGGAGTGTCCTTTGAGTTTGGAGGGGCAAAAAAACGCATCAGATCTGAGCGGGAGATGGAGAGATTTATCAAGGACAATGAAAAAGACTTACCAACAAAACCATGAATATGGAGTGTAAAGTATTATCTTGGAATGTAAATGGACTAAACTCACCGAATAAGAGGAAAAATATTTTTCACTGGCTACTAAAACAAAAATGTGATATTGTTTGTTTGCAGGAGACCCATATTAGAAAACAGGATGTAAAATATTTAAAATCTGGAAAATTGGGCAAAGAATTTGCAGCGGCCTCTAACAAGAAAAAAAGAGGAGTGGTGTTGTACATAAAAGAGGAGCTGCAGCCAAAATTTGTTATGAGAGATGTGGAAGCTAGATTTGTAGCAGTGGAATGTAATTGGAATTTAAAGAGAGTGTTGGTAGTCGGACTTTATGCACCTAACGGTGCAAAAGAAAGCTTCTTTGAGGATTTAAGGAAGCATTTAGACGATCTTGTATATGACCAGATAATTCTTGCTGGAGATTTCAATGGAGTGACAGATTTGGAACTAGACAAAAAGACTACAACAGCACAAAAGAAAAGAGGACTATTGCCAAAGCTTTTTTTTGAGTTGATTCAACAAGAGACTCTCGAAGACGTATGGAGGAGAGAATATCCTAAAACCAAACAGTTTACTTTTTATTCTGCAAGGCATCTTACATTATCAAGAATTGATATGATCTGGGCCTCAAAGGACTTAGCGTTATGGACTAAGGAGGTAGAAATAATGCCGATGGTAGGCTCAGATCACAATCCAATTATGTGGAAATTTGGAAAAAGGAGGAAAAGGAAAGCCTGGAGAATAAATGAGGACTTGTTACAGGAAAGTGAGAATATGGAAATATTGAGAAGAGAGACAAAGTTTTTTATACAATACAACGTGAATAAAGAAGTACCAACCAATAAAGTTTGGGATGCCTACAAGGCGGTTGTAAGGGGCATACTAATGGACTTAAATGGCAGAGCAAGGAAAAAGAAAGAGGAGAAAAGACAAGAGATTGAGGAGAAAATAAAGGCCAAAGAAGCACAGTTAAAAAAGAGACCAGGGAAAAAGAAAATATATCAGGAAATCAAAATTCTTCAAGAACAGTTAACAGCAATGAGTAATAAAGAATTGGAGTGGAACCTTAAAAGACTGAATCAAAAAGCTTTTGAGGGTGCTAATAAACCTGGGAAATATTTGGCATGGCAATTGAAGAAGAAAAGAGAAAAGAAAATAATAAATAAAATCTGTGAAGAAAATAAAACGTATCTGGAACAGACTACCATTAGTAGAGCCTTTTATAAATTTTATGCTAAGCTGTATAATAAAAAAGAAGTAACCAAAGAATCAATAGCATCATATTTGGAGAAAACTAAACTTCCAGAGATCTCGGAAGCTTGGAGAAATAAGTTGAATAGTGAAGTAACCGATGAGGAAATAAGTAAGGCAATACAATCTGCAAATCTAGGAAAGGCGCCAGGGCCAGATGGACTTACGGCTAAATTTTATAAGACAATGGCCAATGAACTGGCACCATTCCTAAAAGAGGTGATGAATGGAGTTTTTAGGGATCAAAGAATTCCAGATACTTGGAGCGAAGCGAATATATCATTGATCCCTAAAGAGGGCCAAGATTTGACTAACGTGAAAAATTACAGACCTATATCACTACTTAACAATGATTATAAAATTTTTGCGAAGATATTGGCGGAGAGACTGAAGGGGTGGCTCTCGGAAGTCATAGAGGAAGAACAAGCAGGCTTTTTGCCAGACAGACAAATAAGAGACAATTTAAGGACAGTGATCAATGCTATTGAATACTATGATAAGCGTTGTGATAAAGAGGTTGGTTTTTTCTTTGTAGACGCTGAAAAAGCGTTTGACAATTTAAACTGGGACTTTTTGTTTGCCACTATGGAAAAGCTACAACTGGGAGAAAGATTCATCAGAGCAATTAAAGAAATCTATAGAGACCAGACTGCAGCAATTGTAGTGAATGATGAATTGACCAAGAAATTGACGATTAGTAAAGGAACAAGACAAGGTTGCCCGTTATCTCCATTGTTGTTCATTTTAGTATTGGAGATTCTGATGATACAAATACGACAAGATGAGGAAATACGAGGAATGAAAATAAAGGACTACTCATATAAGGTTAGAGCATTTGCTGATGACATAATGTTAATTGTAGAAGATCCATTGGAGAACATGCCAAAAGTGATAGACAAGATCAAGGAGTTTGGTGACTTGGCAGGTTTCTTCATTAACAAAAAGAAGTCAAAGATATTATGCAAAAACATGACTAAGCAGAAACAACAATTGTTAATGGAAATAACGGACTGTGAAGTAACTAGTAAGGTGAAATATTTGGGAGTTGAGCTGACTGCAAAAAATATAGATTTGTTCAAGAATAATTATGAAAAATTATGGACTCAGATAGAGAGAGACTTGATCAAATGGAATAGACTGAATCTGTCATGGTTGGGCAGGATTGCAGCAGTTAAGATGAATGTGTTACCAAGAGTAATGTTTTTGCTACAGACAATACCAATCATCAGAGACTCTAAACAATTTGAAAAATGGCAGAGGAAAATATTAGATTTTGTTTGGGCAGGCAAGAAGCCTCGAGTGAAAGTAAAAGTTCTACAAGATGCAAAGGAACGAGGCGGAATGCAACTGCCCAACCTGAGACTTTATCATGATGCAATCTGCCTAGTTTGGTTAAAAGAGTGGATGACGTTAAAGAATAAGAAACTATTAGCCCTAGAGGGATATAAAAAATTTTTTGGATGGCACGCATACCTATGGCATGACAAAGTAAAGGTCAACTCGATGTTCCTACATCATTTTGTAAGGAGAAGTTTATATACAATCTGGAAGAAGTACAGAATTTACTTACAAGAAGGAACCCCCTTGTGGGTGGTTCCATACGAGGTGATAGATCCGAGAGCTGTTGATAATGAACAACAATGTTTAACATATAAAGAAATAACTAAAATTGAAGTATCTAAACTTAGAATAAAGACGCAAGAGGAACTATCACCTAACTATGATTGGTTCCAGTACAGACAGATTAGAGATTTATACAATTCGGACTCTGCAAAAGGGGGCATACGAACAGAGAACTCGGAACTAGAGCAGACCCTTCTTAAAGAAGACAAGAAAAGAATATCCAAGGTATACCAAGTACTGTTGAAATGGTATACTGAGGATGAGATAGTTAAAACACAGATGGTGAAATGGGCTATAAACTTCAATAAAGAAATAACAATGGAGGCATGGGAATACTTGTGGAAAACTACAATGAAGACAACGACATGTATCAATATTAAAGAGAATATTTTCAAAATGATCTATCGTTGGTACATGACACCAAAGAAGATTGCGCTAGGGAACTTGAATACTTCTAATAAATGCTGGAAATGTAAGAAACATGAGGGCTCCCTCTATCATATGTGGTGGTCGTGTGCGGTAGCTAGGCAGTTCTGGGGGGAAATAATAAGAGAAATGAGTGAAATTTTACAGTTTCAAATAAATAAGAACCCAGAACTCCTGCTGCTAAACTTGGGAATGGAGGGAATTCCAGCCCATCATAGGACGCTGATTTTTTATATGACTGCAGCAGCTAGACTTTTGTATGCGCAGAAATGGAAAGTACAAGAAGTGCCAACTATTGAAGATTGGATCTACAAATTGCTGTATATGGCTGAAATGGACAAGATGACAAGAAAACTGAGAGATCTGGACTCAGGGCAGTTTAACACAGACTGGGAGAAGCTGAAACAATATCTGGAGAAGAAATGGGAGGTGGGAGGAAAACTGTGGCAGTTTGAGAACTACTGAAGTATAATAAAAGTATAAAAGAGAGGGGTGACTTTACCGGGGGAGGAAGAGAAATGTGAATTTATAAGCAGTTAGATTAATTGATTGAGATATATATAGATATGTATAGGTTAACTGATAGAGAATAATTAATGATAAGGTTTAAATATGAGGATTGAGTAATTAACAATATTTTCTTTCTTTGACAAGATTTATATGCACCAAACTGAATGTACAGAAGAGTTAAATTGATTGAGTATCTGAGGAGTTATATAGAATTACCATAAAAAGATGAAATGAGTAATACATAGAGAACAAATCAAATTGTTTGATTTAAATGTGGGAAATTTTTATGGTTTATGATATATAGGTTTATATAGAAATATTCAAAACTGGAAGATGGGATAAATTGTTTATCTAAAGACGTATAGTTTGGGTGTATAATAAGTAAAGGAGTTAAAGATGTACTGCTTAATATAATGGAGAATGTATATCTGTTTTAGACAGAGGAATTTAATAGAAGTAAGGGAAAAGGGACAGAGGGTGGGAAAGCTGTTGGAAGTCAACAAAAGGGGGGGAAAGGGAGGGGGTTAGAAACGAAAAATTAGGGGAAAATTGATTGTAATGTAAAAATAATAATGTTCTAACCCAATAAAAAACTTTTCAAAAAAAAAAAAAAAAAGAGCTGATCTTCTATGGCCCCTAGTAGTCATCTGCTCTGAGATTCTCTCAAAATAATCCAGGTTTCTGTGCGTGTTTTGAAGTGCTTCTTGGATTTTTTCCTCTCCCCAAAAGTGAAGCAGGTCTAATATCTCTCTATGTCTCCAGGAGATCCCCCTTTTAATGCTGCTCTCTGCTCTGTATGCCATTCTGTAAAACAACAGATGGACTAAGAGGAGAAAATCTGAAGTTGGTTTCTTTTTTTCAGAGGTTGAAGGAGATGTGTTCTTGCTCTGATAAAGCCAAGGATGCAGCCCTACACGATGCAAATCCTTTCAGTGCCGCCAAATTGAAAGCAGAAGCAGATGCAACGGTTCCTGATAATTGAATGTTTCCCGTGCAAAAAAAAAATCCAGTATTCATAATATCGCTATTACAATGTACTGATTTAAAAACACAATAAAAAAATGCAATTCTGGACATGACGGAAGACACCTTTGTGTTGCTTTGGGTTTTTGGTTGGAATAGGGTCTCTTTAGGCTATAATTACAGTAGATTAAACTTGCGATCTTATGTTTACTATGTCGCAATAGCGATATAAGGACGAATTTTTTTTTTAAAAGGCGCGCTCAAGACGAGCGCAAAATGGCACCTGGGATTGCAGAGCGAGATAAGTAAGGGACAGTTTCCCGTGATGACTAGGGGTGTGCAAGGAAAAAACTTTCGGCTTTCTTGTTTCGGCATTACCCGAAACAAGATTCTCTACCGTTAAAGCCGAAAGCCGAAACAAGAATCTCTTTCGGCTTTCGGCTTTCTTTCGGCATTCTTTCGGCATTCTTTCGGCTTTTTTCTATGGGAAAATGCCTCCGTCTTCCAGGACGCCTGGAGGAGGCATTTTCCCACCGAATAAGCCCGAAATTGGTGGGGACCTTCCTCTAACCCTTCCCTAACAACCACCCAAGTTTCAGACAGATTGGACTTTGGGGGGCCATGTTATGGCCCCCCAAAGCAGGTCCCCCCATCCTCCCATAAGAAAGCGAAGGAGCAGCATATTGTTAGCATGCTGCTGCTAATCTTTCTTCATTATTTCCTATGGGGAAAAAATGAAGAGGCAGGCTTCCTTTGCCAGGGGTGGCATTTTGCATGCAAAATGCCCCCTTACCCTCAGGAGCCCTTCTCCCACCCCTCCTCCCACCCCCCACCAAGGCTCAGCCTGCTCCCACTTGGGGGGGGGGCATTTCATAGCCTCCCCAAGTAGGTGCTCTAATCTCTACCACTGACAGCTGGGGGAGGCTTGTCTTGCTAGGGGTGGCATTTTGCATGCAAAATGCCCCCCAGCCCTCAGGGGCCCTTCTCCCACCCCTCCTCCCACCCCCCACCAAGGCTCAGCCTGCTCCCACTTGGGGGGGCATTTCATGGCCTCCCCAAGTAGGTCCCCTCAGCCCCCAAAGTCCACCCCTCACAGCCCCACACAAACCCAATTCCCCCCCAGCTGCCACACACAGACCCAAATCCCCCCAGTAGCCCCTCACAGACCCAAATCAACCCCCACCTGCCCCACACCCACCATAACCCCAGGAACAGGCTGGCCTGCCCTCCCCTTTTGGGAACCCCTAAACTCTCTTTCCCAGGGCAGTTCCGCACAGACGAGGGGTGCCACAATGGTGGCAGTGCCAAATCATCCCTGGGAAAGAGCACCTGCCCTGGCACACAGACAACCACCCCCCTGACCCCCCCACCACCTGCAGAGAAGGCTGGCCAGCCTGCCCCATTGTTCCCTATGCTGGGAACCAACCTCCCATCAAAGAAGGGAACACAGACACACAATGATTAAGTTTAAAAAACCTTTATTTTATCATTTTCAAATTACAAGTGGTCAACAAATCACACAACATATTACACTTATTGTCCCTCACAGCACAACACAACACAATTAACTACACATCAGAGAATCTTAAAAACAATTTTTCTTTTGAAATGGACAATCTGTAAAGTTTTGAACATTACAACAGGTTACATAGTAAGCGGGTACAACAGGGCATGGAAACAGAAGCCCACACTAGACAAGATGATCATAATAACTACCAGCCTAATACAACTCTCCCTCCATAACATGACTTAATGGGGGGGAACCACTGCAACAAAATCCCCCCCCAACCCTCTGGGGCCCTTCTCCCACCCTTCCTCCCACCCACCCCCACCAAGGCTCAGCCTGCTCCCACTTGGGGTGGGGCATTTCGTGGCCTCCCCAAGTAGGTGCTCTGCTCTCATCTCTACCACTGACAGCTGGGGGAGGCTTGTCTTGCCAGGGGTGGCATTTTGCATGCCAAATGCCACCCTTACCCTCAGGGGCCCTTCTCCCACCCTTCCTACCACCCCCCACCACATGCATTCCTTGACAATCAAGAAATCTGGAGTTAAATATAATGTGCATGTAAGTCCCTCAAAGACAGAAGCAATATGGAGGTAATGACCCATTTGATTTCCACAACCTCAGACACAATTAGGGATCCGTTTCCCCTTGGTGAGGGATCCCCCACTCTCACCTATCACCCCCTGTCACTGCTTACCTGGCTGGAAGGGGGAAAGTCAGGGAATGAGCCTTCAAGGTACGCTCCTGGGGCTGCTGCCGTGATGTCACTGATGTTATCTGGCTGCCCTGAGAGTATTCCTGTGCTTTGCAGTGGGCTGATTTGGGCCCTACAGGCCAAAGCAGGATCACTTGTGGCCCAAATCTGCCTGCTGTGAATTGTGCGTGCTCCCCAGCCTTGTGTGATGATCACATCACTTCCTAGAACAGACATCATCATGCCAGAGCATTGCCATGAAATGATCATGCGTGTGTGAACAGACCCTAAGTATCCTCTAGGCTTCAGTGATGGTATAGTCTGTCAGTAATGTTTTCACACACATTATAGAGAGAGAGAGAGACAGAGAAGGGGGGGAGGCACTGAACCTAGATTATTTCTTCTATTTTACTGTCCCCTTCCAAAGCCAGGGTGGCATTGGCACAATGCCCCCCTCCCCCCAGCCAGAGCCTTAGTACCAGTATGCATTGACAGGCCCATGCATCATAGTCCTTTTTGAGACCCAGCCAAGTTGTGTGCCTTTTGGAGAAAAATGTTCAAGTTGCTGGTGGGGGTATGAACAATTTTTAGATATCCACTGTAGTGCAATGGCTAGAGAGTTGGTCTAGAATCTGGCAGACTCTGATTCTGTGCCTTGTAGGCTTGATGGATGTTCTTGGCTCAGCCTAAGTAAACAATTGTGTTGTGTTTTCCAGAGGCAGTCTAGGTGATTTTGGGGCCCTAGACAAATGTTCTGGACGGGGCCCCAGAACCAGTGCCGCCCCACCACTGGCTCCTTGCCAAGGCCAAGCAATTTGGTCACCTAGGCCCCAGATAGAGTGGGCAGGAGTGCGTTGTTTCCTTCCTCCCCCCCACCCCCTCCAACAACTAAGAAGGCCATCGGTGGATGTAGTCACTCCAACGTGAGGCATGGAGCAGCTGTCTATTGTTAGCCTGGTTGTGATGAGGGTGAAACAAATCAAGGGAGAACAGCAATGTGTAAACCACTATAGGTTCCCATGGGGGAGAAAACCGGGGCATAAGATAAACCTTTAATTTGGTGGGGAGGGGGTATATACATTTTATGTGTATGTGTCTGTATGTTTTATGCATTCAAATAACTTATGGTGTACTTTAGAATTATTGAGCTCCAAAATATCCCAAAAGCCTTGTCCATGTATTGCAAACCGAAGTCAATCTACCACATCTAGGGTATTCTTCTTTTCCCTACTGCCTTCAATTTTTCCCAGCATTATTGTCTTTTCTAGTGAACCTTGTCTTCTCATGATGTGACATTAATCAGTAAGCACTATCATCAACTGATATCTTCAAGGGAGAAAGCAGGCCTGATTTGGTCTGGAGGCCACTTACATGTCTTTTTCGGAGTCCATGGTGCATGTAAATTAAAACTTTCTTCTCACTTGACAGTATGAATGCGTTTTCTTCCTATGAGCTTTGTCTAAATTTTACTGTACTGATACTGCTCATTTGGCCAAAAGGCCTGCCCTTGAGCAATGCCACATTAAATACTTCATAATAAAAATATGTTTTTAAAACCATTTAAAAGTGTCTTTAAGTGCCATACGCTGATTTAAAAAAACATAAGCTAAATGTTTGGGAACACAACCAGATATGTGAATGACTGAAATGCAGCCCAATCCCACTGCTACTTAAAATCCATTTTTGATGGAGGTCTGGATTGTCTTACATTGGTGTCATTGGGCTTGGAATCAGGAACCTGGAAGTGTTCCATGGGGGCTACAACTTTCATGCCAAGGCTAAGAGGGTGGGAACGGGATCTCTCTGGGGTGGCAAACTCTGGCCTTGGAAGTTACTGGCAATTTGGGGGTGGGACTTGTGGAAAGGGAAATCTGAGTAGGGATCTCCCCCAGAATCCATGGTCCACATTTGCCCTCTAAAGAGATTGCCCTTGGAAGCAGCCAGTTTCTCTGTAGGGAACAACTCTCTCTAACCTGAACTCAAGCCCAACCAGGAGTTTGGCAGCCCTAGGAAAATTTCTGAAAAAGATGGCAAAGGAGGGCCAGCAACTGATAGAGGCATGGAAGCCCACACCAGGACAGTAGCAGGGGCCTACTTGGGCACAAAGGACGACCAGTGCTCTCATCCCCCATAGTCCACTCCTTACAGCCCCACACAAACCCAGTTCCCCCACCCCAGCTGCCACACACAGACCCAAATCCTCCACTCAGCCCCTCTCAGAACCAAAACCACCCTCAGCTGCCCCACACCCAGTACCCCAGGAACAGGCTGGCCAGCCTGCCCCATTGTTCCCTATGCTGGGAACCAACCTCCCATCAAAGAAGGGAACACAGACACACAATCATTAAGTTTAAAAAAAACTTTATTTTATCATTTTCAAATTACAAGTGGTCAACAAATCACACAACATATTACACTTATTGTCCCTCACAGCACAACACAACACAATTAACTACACATCAGAGAATCTTAACAACAATTTTTCTTTTGAAATGGACAAACTGTAAAGTTTTGAACATTTCCACAGGTTACATAGTGAGCGGGCACAACAGGGCATGGAAACAGAAGATGATCATAACTACCAGCCTAATACAACTCTCCCTCCATACAACGACTTAATGGGGGGGAACCACTGCAACAGGGTCCAGCAGAACCTATGTCATTTCCTGTGGCTGTGCTTTCAGTTCAGACACACAAAGCTGAATTGGGCACTTCCAAGGCACTGGACAATGGTATTTCTGGAGCAGTTCTGCAGAGGTCTCCCCCCACCCCCACACCAGCCTCAGAATTTACCTGGGAACGTCTGCGAGAGATCATCATTGGCCGGTGCCCATCCACCACTCTTCCCGCATCCCCCAACCATGCAAACCCAACATTAACATCAACAATTTTTTTCTGGTTTTTTTTTTTTAAAACATGAACATTCAATCAACTTTTAAAAAACATAATCACAACATTTTTGGGTTTTTTTTTCTTTTTTTTACATGAACAGAACATCAACTTTCAAAAAACAGTACAACAATTCTTCTTCAATTTTTTTTTTACAAGGATTTCATCTGATAAAAACACCTAAGCAATCCCTATCTAACCTGTTTCTCCCTCCAGTAGCAATCCATGTTTCTGGGGCATTATTTTTCATAATAAATTTGGTCCCACAGGGTCTGTCTCAGTGATGGGAGATGTTTTGAATACCCTGGAGGGGGGCTTTCAAATTGCTGGGTGTTTTCCCTTTGCCACTGGTTCCTAACCACCCTCCCTCTACTGGCCGGTTTTAACTGTATATACAGGGTTTTATACAGGGGAGAGCGCGATTCCAAAGGATTGGACTCACAGAGGATGCAGGCCACAAGTTGGGCTCACCTCAGTCACTCTGGAAGTCCAGTCCTGAGAAATCGAAGAGGCGAGAGTTGACCTTCAGGAAGGTCAACTGCTCGACTCTCCATGGGAGAAGGCGAGTGCGATGTGGGCCGACAATGTCGCCCGCATGTGAAAAGACGCGCTCGCTCTCCACGCTCGTCGGAGGGCATGAGAGCAGCTGCTGCGCCTCGAGGGAGAGGTCCGGCCAGACCGACTCCTTCCTGGCCCAGTAGCTGAGCGGATCGGTGGAGAGCGACTCGCAGGGCTCCGCGAGGTAGTCCCTGACCATCGCCTCCGCCGGATCCTCTCTCACGGTCCTCACGACCCCAGAGGGGACGAGGGCCCACCGGAGCATCTCCATCTCCATCGGTACTCCGGTGGTGGCCGCGGGGGGGGGGCCTGCGCAGAGGGGGCGTCAGAGGGACCCGCACGGCAGGGCCCCTCTTGCGTCCCCCCTGTCGACAGGCGTCCCCTCTTGGCCTGCCTGCGCCTCACCCAAGAGCAGAGCCCGTCTCTGGCTTGGGTGAGGTTCCCGTCCCGCTCGGCGAAAGTGCCCTTTATGCGTGGGTCACACACGGTCGCCAACATGTATGACTCTTCCTTAGTGAGAGGAGTTAGCCTGGCAGCTATGCCCTGCTGCAGCCTTCTCACTAATGCGCGCACCGCTGGAACAAGGTCAGCACGGGGCGCGACCCGGTCTGCAAGGGTGGCCAGATTCCTCTGGAGCGTGTGCACCAGGGGAATGACCAGACCGAGGGTCGCCGTGTCTGACGAGACCGCCACAGTGAAGTCCTTGAAGGGCTTCAGGACCTCCACTGTCTGGGTGATGGTGAGCCAATCCTCCCGGCTGAACTCACCCACCTGACTCGCACCACGGTTCTCGGAGAGCCACGCGTGGAGTGCGGCCTTCTGCTCCACCAAGCGCTCAAGCATGGCGCAGGTGGAGTTCCAGCGAGTGCTGACGTCAGTGATCAGAGCGTGCTCTGGCACACCTGTCCTGACCTGTGTCTGGCGCAGTTCGTGCGTGGCCTTCACGCTGCGCGAGAAGTGACCCGTGAGCCTCCGACATTTCTGGACAAGTAACTGGAGTTCACGGGTCCGGGTATCCACGGGTTCCTTCGAGGAGCCCAACCCCAGCGCATCTCTCATCACTAGGTGAAGCTTGTGAGCGGCACAGTAGATGCTCTCTCGGCTCACTAGATGCGCCGCTGCCCTCATGTTCTTGCCACCGTCCGTCACCATGCATCCCACGGTGGCGGGTCCCTGGCCTATCCACTCGTCCAACTGTCTTCGCAAGGTGGCAGCGATGTTCTCCGCCCTGTGAGACACGTCGAGCACCTCGGTGTGAAGCAAGGCCTTGCAGTAGCCGGCCTGGCGGTCTCCCATCCTTCCCTGTCTAGCTGTGCTAGGCACCTCCCCCCGGCCCCCACCCAGAACCGACTCGGGTTCCCACCAGTGAGCAGTAAGCGAGAGGTACGCTTGCTGCACACTTGGGCAGGTCCAGATGTCCGATGTGAAGTGCACAGTTCTCCCGGCAACCCGGGACAGCTGTGCCTTCACATGATCCCCGGCAGCCCTGTAAAACGAGGGCACCACCGATCTGCTCAACGACGTGCAAGCAGGGACGGCGTACTAGGGAAAGCAATCTTGGAGCAGCCCTGAGAAGCCGAAGTCTTCAACTACGGAATACGGTTGCCCATCCACTGCTATCATGTTGACGATGTGGCGCGTGATGCGCCTGCTCGCCCTCTGGATCCCCTCTCTGGGCACACTAGTGCCCTGCATACCAAGCATCTCCGGGAGAGAGGCTTGGCATCCCTTTCCTGCAGGTACCCTTAGGGGGAGAGCACCAGAGGAGCCTGCCTCCTTCTGGCTAGCTGGCGGCCGTGCGGCGCCACTCAAACCCTCCTCCCGAAGAAGCACCGCCTGGTGGTGCCTCTTCATATGGTACCTCATCCCAGACGTGGAGAGATGCCACACATCTTTGCCACGGCTGACGCGCTGCCTACAATGCAGGCACAGGGCTGCTCGGGGATCCTCCGCTGTCTGGAAGTGCTTCCAGATTTTGGAGGAAAAGGGCAACCCACGCTACCCAGGAGAAGCGCTTTCCGGATCACCCTGAGGCACCTCCTGTGAGGTGCTCTGGCCGGACACACCGTGTCCCACTCTCGGCCGGGCAGGTGGAGATGGACGAGGCTGAAGGGGCAGAGATGTGGGCTCTTCCACCACAGTCTCTGCCTCTTCCTCCCGCATCCTCTCCTCCTGCACAGCCGCGAGAGGCCTGCTGCTGGCCTCAGAGGAAACTGGGGTGGACCGCCCCAGGGGGGGTCTCACGGGCAGTTCCTCCAACATCCTCTGGGTTCCTGGGGTGAGCGGGAGCACAGGGAAAGTCATGTGCTCCGCGCCCATCCCAGGAGACACCACATGCTGCCCCTCCTCCAGCAGCTGGCTCGCAACCACTGGAGGAGGAGGAGCCTCAGCAGCAGGCCCCCGCCCAGTGCCAGCCCCTGCCTCACGCACCCGGGTTGGGGGTGGCCCTCCAGCAGCTGCCTCAGGAAAGAGAGTCTTGCGAACCCTCTTCCTGTCACCAGAAGCCAGGCTGGTGAACGGCAGCAGCGCAGGGGAGGGCCTCCTCCACTCAGATGGGGGGGCTGCCGCAGCAGTCCCCCTCCCCCTCCCCTCCTCCCCTCTAGATTTCTCCCTAGCCTTTCCCCCGGGGCCCCTCTCTGCTTTCCTCTCTGACATACTTTCCCCTCCCAAATTCTACCCTAACTAATCAGAAAAGATTTGGAAAACAACGGTCAACTTTGTTTTCAAGACCTAACTAACCTGCTCTAAATCTGTGCTTCTAGTGGCTCTGTGACTTGGAGATGAACAATCAAGTGCCTTTTTAAGCAACCCTATTTATGTCAGGGAACCTGAGCCTGCCAATCAGCTGAATTCCTCTGGAATTGAGCTGGCCCTAAACCCCAATAACAGAGGTGACTAAGCCTTAAACACTCACACACTAGTATGCCCGGGCCGGCCTGGCACCACCACGGGTGCCAGAGATGGGCAGTGGAACCCTAGTTATGGGGGCACTAATGGGAAGCCTATTGACAGCTATTACAAATTTTTATATATATATATATATATATAGAATTCTATATATATTCTATATATATATATATTCTATATATATATATATATTCTATATATATATATATAGAATTCAAACCTAACACTCACTCACTAATGCTTTCCCTGCTGAGTCCCTATTTAGTTTTTTTTAAAAAACTAGGCTTGGTTTCCCTAATAATTATGTTGAGGGCAATTATCCACTGATCACCTACCAACTGGCCTACCTACCTAAGAGACACTATTTAGCGGGACCAATGTATCTGTGGTATGTCGGTGTGGGGTGTGGATGTGGTGTTTTGAAGATGAGCCTCCCCCCTCCCAAGCTAGCAAGAACCCACCCCCAAGCCCACCCAAATGTGAACCCGGACTCGCTCACACTAACACCAGTCCTGCAGTCCAGCGATGTTCAGGCGGTCTTGCAGCTGGTCCTCCTCTCCTCCGCGATGCTGTCAAGAAAATTGGAAATGTTAACAGAGTCAACACCACACGCCGCACACGCAACCCCCAAAATTCAAGGCCCCGTTGCACAAGCCAAGTCAGCCCCCCCCCCCTGAAAGGCTAGGGCCAACCAGCAGCAAAACAAAACACATCCACCCAGCAGAGCTTCTGGCCTGTGCAGGCCAAAAGCTGGCACACTCATTTTTTAGTCCTGTGAAACAGTAGTTCAAGCCCACCCCACACTCAAACTTGACAAATGAAACATGAAAGAAAGCAGGCACTGCAATCAATGCTGGCCCCCCCTAACCCCCAAACAATGTCCTCTTGCCCAACCAGAAAATGCCCCCCCTAGCCCAAGCCATAAAGACCGAGCCAAAGCATATGCTCGCAGGTAGGCACAGCAGCAGACATAAGCTCAAAAAACAAATTTTACAACAACCCTACCAGTCCACCACTGCAGATGTCCAGCAATGTTGATCCTCCACGCAGAGATCTGCAGGCCGATGTCCACCAAGTGCAGTCCAGTCCAGAAGAGGTCCACTAACGATAAACAACCTGAATGTGAAGCAAAACAGTGAGTGCCAGGCCAGCAAACGGGAAGGGTTACCAAAGCCAAAGCAGCATACCTGTGTGTGGGCCGCAGGCTGGCACAGTTGTTCAGGATGGAGCCTGTTGGAAAGCCTTGCAAGCAGGGGGCCAGACACAGGAAAAAAAGCCCACACCATTCCAGTTTGTGAAGCACAACTGTGAGTGCCAGGCCAGCAACCAAAAAGGGTTACCAAAGCCAAAGCAGCATGCCTGTGTGTGGGCCGCAGGCTGGCACAGTTGATCAGGACGGAGCCTGTTGGGAATCCTTGCAAGCAGGGGACCAGACACAGGAAAAAAGCCCACACCATTCCAGTTTGTGAAGCACAACTGTGAGTGCCAGGCCAGCAACCAAAAAGGGTTACCAAAGCCGGAGCAGCAGACCTGTGTGTGGGCCGCAGGCTGGCACAGTTGTTCAGGACGGAGCCTGTTGGGAATCCTTGCAAGCAGGGGACCAGACACAGAAAAACAAGCCACACCATTCCAGATTGTGAAGCATAACTGTGAGAGCCAGCCAGAAGAAAGGCACCAAAGACACCCAGCAGAGCTTCTGGCCTGTGTAGGCCCAAAGCTGGCACACTCTTGTTTTAATCTTAAAACAGTAGATCAAGCTTAAAGAAGGCAAGCACAACAACCAATGCTGAACCCCCCCCCCCACCATCAAACATTGTCTGCCCAACCTGTCCCCCAGGCCATGCCAAGAATAAACTGCAACACCTTTTTGCAGAGGCAGGCCACAGCAGCACATTGCCCAGCATCAAAAAAATTTTCAAAAATTTTAAAAAGGCCTACCAGGTGTCCTCTCAGGATGTCCAGCAGCACAGTTGATCCTCCAGGCAGATGTCCTCCAGGCTCCAGGTGCAGTGCAGTCTCTCTTCTTCTCCTCTCTCAGTCAGCAGCAGCAGCAACAGAGGTGCTCCAGACAGTCTAGCTCCAAATTTAAACCCCCTGCTGCAGCCTCAGCCAAAGATTTAAATCTATTGGCTGGCATGAAAATACAGCAGAGGGATTGGTGACTCCTAAAGTCCCCCCTCCCCTGCCTTTCCGCACCCACACTCCAAGAGCCACCCTCCTCCTGCTCCCCCTCCCCTACCTGTTAGTTTTGGCGGGAATCTCTGCTGCTTTGCAAATGCAAAGTGCAATGCAATGCTTGCACCTTGCATTTGCAAGGCAAAGCAGGATTCCCTATCCTCCTTTGCAAGAGGGGTGGGGGGTGACAGAAGGAGTGAGTGATTCACTCCTTCTCCCCCCCTCCCCTCTTCTAAGAGCCTGCAGGAAGCCTTTGCTTCCAGCAGGATTTTGCTAGCCGCTTGCTAAGGCAAACGGCTAGCAAAAACAAAATGGCGATTCTCGAATGCCGAAAGAATGCCGAAAGAATCCCGAAACG
Source organism: Eublepharis macularius (assembly GCF_028583425.1). Lineage (NCBI taxonomy): Eukaryota > Metazoa > Chordata > Lepidosauria > Squamata > Eublepharidae > Eublepharis > Eublepharis macularius. Next base: position 89,682,980 of record NC_072793.1, on the reverse strand, counting down.
TTTCGGCTTTTTCTTTCGGCTATGCCGAAACGTTTCGGCATTCCCCGAAACGTTTCGGGTTACCCGAAAGAAGCCGAAACACTTTTGTTTCGGCATTCTTTCGGCATTCTGAATGCCGAAACGCACATCCCTAGTGATGACGAGATAGAAATCAATGCTGGACAATCACACGGAAACAGATTATAGCGCAAAAATTGAGAGTGAAGGAGAATTCACAGACTCGCAACAGTAATGGAATAAGGTGGGCATTTGACAGGAGATTTCGCCATTTTCGCGCAAAATTTATGCCCGTGTGACGACAGCCCAGGTTACGTTCAAGGGACAAAAGACCAGGTGGGATTAATAATAATAATAACAAATAATGACATTTGATTTATATACCATCCATCAGGACAACAACACCAACTCAGAGCAGTTTACAAAGTGTGTTATTTTATATATATATATATATATATATATATATATATATATATATATATATATATATATAAAATTTTTATTTTTTAAATAGAAGATAGGGAATAAAAAGTAAAGGGAAGGGGGATAGAAAGAGAAGAAAGAACAAAAAAAGAAATTACACATCTATTACATTGCACTATTTACTCTAATAAATGTCTTAGTATTCTGCTAATCAGCTCTCTATTTGCAAATTTTTCCATTTATCTTCTATAATGTCCATAAAGGACCACATCTTAGTTGAAAATTAAATTTCTCCAAACTTATCTTGTATCCATTTGTAAAAAGGCTCCCAAATGTCATTATAGGTTGCAATGTTCAATTCTTTCAGTAAACTCGACAATTTGTCCATTTCAGCCGTCTCAAGTATTTTTTCGACCAGGTTTTCTTGTGTTGGGATAGTTGTCATTTTCCAAAGTCTCGCATATGCAATCCTAGCTGTTGTAATTATATTCAGCATCAGATGCTTTTGCTCTTTATTGACCGGGACCGATATGTGGTTTAGTTTAAAAAGTTCTGGTTTCAAAGGTAGTGGAGTCATGAGTATCTGTTGTAACATTGTATGTACCATCTTCCAGAACTCCACTGCTTTTTTGCATGTCCACCACATATGATAATAAGATCCCGGTATCTTCTCACATGCCCAGCAATTATTTGACATATTTAAGTGAGATTTAGCTAACTTTTGGGGTTAGGTGCAACCTATAAAACATTTTATATACATTTTCCTTCAATGAGGCCGATTTTGTCATCTTTAAATTACTTTTCCACATTTGTGACCATTGCTCTAAGTCTATTGTATGTCCCACATTCTCGGCCCATTTTATCATAGTATCTTTGACCTCCTCCCCCTGTAATTTTGCCTCTATAAGTATAGCATATATTTTCTTTATCATTTTAACACTGGTACCACATAGTATCACATCAATATTTTCATCCTTTTCGTGAAAGGTGCTATTGTAAAGGAGGGGCTCCAAAATCCCAACTTGTTGGTTTATTTATTTATTTACAAAATTTATTACCTGCTTTCTGCACCCCATCAGGCCACCAAGGTGGCTAACAGATTTAAAACATACATAATGAAAACACATCTTAAAATCCATTAAAACAAACCAAAAACACATAATTAAAACATCATTAAAACCAAGCTAAAATACACATACAAAAACATAAAAAGAATAATTAAAACACAGGGCAGAATGCTAAACAACAAAAAAAGCCTTAACGTACTGGCAGAAAATGGCTACAAAAAGTGGACAGACAAATCTCCCTGGGAGAGAGTTCCAAAGTTTTGGTGCCATGACTGAGAAGGACATCTCCTAGGTTGCTACCTGCTTAATCTCTGAAGGTGGGATCACTCAAAACAGGGCCTCTGAAGATGATCACAGTGGTTGGATAGGTTCATAAGGGAGAAGGTGGTATTTCAAGTATATTTCAAGTATATTGGTCCCAATCCATACAGGACTTTAAAAGTCAGTACCTGAATTGTGCCCAGAAACAGATTGGGTGTCAGACTGTAGTTATATGGTGCCTACGATCCATTCCAGTCAACATCCTGGCAGCAGTGTTCTGCACCAATTGAAGTTTCCAAAAACTTTTCAAGGGCAGCCCTAGACAGAGGACACTGCAGTAATCTAATCTAGATGTAAGCAGCGTATCTACCACAGTGGCCAGATCCTTTCTGCCCCGGAAAGGCTGGCAACCAGTTGGTAAAAGATACTCCTGGCCACAGTTATCAGCTGCTTATACAGCAGTAGGCCTGCATCTAAGAGCACCCCCAAACTACAGACCTGTTCCTTCAAGAGAAGTGCAACTCCATCCAGTACTGGTGACACTTTAAATCCTTCCGCTCACCAGTAACACTTCTGTCTTATTGGGATTAAGCTTCAGATTATTAGCCTGAATCCACTCCAAAACTGCCTCCAGCTACTGGTTCAGGGATCGGCCAGAAGCACAAGATAGAGTATTGGTGACAACCCAGCTCACATCTCTGGATGGCCTCACTCAGCTTTTTCATGTAGATAGATCATAAGCCAGAGCCTTGTAGGAATTTGCAAACCACAAAAAGACAAAGGAGATGAGCAGCAGCCCCCCAGAATCACTTTCTGAAACCTACTGGTAAAATTGGCACCACTGCGGCCCCTTCCAACTCTATGATTCTATGATTCTATGAATCCCAGCCCATAAAGGTGGCCTATGAACAATGGAATTGAAAGCTGCTAAGAGGTTCAGGAGAGTCACACAATCCCTACCTTTATCTCCTGAAGCAGGGACATTGATGGCCAAGGCTGTTTAAGTGCCATAACCAGGCCCGAAAATAGATTGGAAAGATCCAAACAATCCATTTCATCCAGGAAAGCTTAAAGTTGTTCAGCTACCACCCATTCAATCAGTTTGCTCAAGAAGGGAACATTTGAGAGTGGTCAATAGTTATTGAAATCTCCTGTATCTAGGGTAGACTTTAGTTATGGATGCACCAAAGCCTTTTCAAGGCTGAGGAGACCACTTCCTCTCTTAAAGGGGCACTCTCTACCTCTCAGATCTAGTCATCCCACCCTCCCCCCAGCAGGTTTAAGTTATGAGGAAGGGCAAAGGTCATACAAGCAGATGGTAGGCCTTAAACCTCCAAGGATCCTATCCACATCCTCAGACTGAATAAACTGAAAAGTATTCCAAACAATTGGACAAGTCAGCACTCTGGCTCCATCTGACCTGCTGCTAATGCAAAGTCTAAATCAGTATAGAGGTGAGAGATTTTATCTGCCGTGTTAAGCAAAATGTCCATACTGGGCCACTGAGCAGTTCATGTTCTCCTGTCGGCCAAATCCCATCAGGCCCCTGATCACCCACAACAGCCCCACTGGCCTCCACTATATGTCATGTCTAGTTTGGCCCTCAGATTAACCCTTTCTTTACCAGGTAAAGCTAGCACATGCTGTCTTTCTGCATGAGACTATTTGCTATGATTTCAAGTCAAGTCAACTGAGCAATTAGGAATCCGTGAAGAGGCTTCTAGCTGTTGCTGATAAGAGATAAGTTCAGAACAAAAGTGACATCATGCCAGCTGCTCTTTTACTCTTTCAGGAGAGTAAAATGAGTCAGGTGGGTTGCCTGAATTTTTAGGCTTCCAGAGCAACTTGGGCATGCCAAATTTGGATTCTAAGGCTCTTCTATTGGTTACGTCTGACTACAGGATTAATTGGGGTTTCAGCCATAAGGAGTAGTCCTCCTTACTATCCCTCTCTTGCACTCAACTTCTCCCCTAAAACAACTCTCCTGGTTTTCTCCTCATAGCAATTCCCTCATGTAGTGAAGGTATATTTTTAACAAAGAAAACTTATCAACACAATGAAAAGGCTATTATTGTTTTAAATGTTTGGATTGATGTTTCTACCTGCCCAGTGTAGCTTTATGTAGATAAGAAAAAGTATTAATCTTCATTTAACCTAGGGCTTTGGGGAAGCAAGTTCAGAAAGGAAAAAAAAAGAGCAAATCACTCACAAAATTATATTTTATGCTGTTTTCTTCATGTCAATAAGAATTTATACAGTTGTGGGATTGAAATTTATGTTTTAGGTGTCGCCAACCATAGCTTCCATATATTTTCTCAAACACATATTGCAGAGAAGAAATTGTTTATGATGCCACTTTAGCTGCCATAAAGAAATATACAGAATGTAAATACTAAACCATGAGTGCAAGTAATGTTACTGTTGCTTTAAAATCAGGATGCTTTGAGCTCATTTTGTGGTGGGTGCCCTCTGCTGGATGTACTGCCTCAAGCAATTGTCTATGAAGCGTTGGCAGAGAAATGGCCTTGTGTGATGAAGAAGTGGTCCTAGTATGACAATTTTACATGTGACTGGGTACAGAGGGCTGTTTCCTGCAGTGAAGTGTCCACCATTTATATCCTCCATTGAAGGGTAGAAAAAACAGATCCTTTACCACTAATCTGAAATTCTCATTATTTGACCAAACTAGCATCAGCCAACCGGAATGTGTAGGCTGCAATTTATTTTTTCTTGTGTGTATATGCAAAGTGCTGTCAAATTGCAGCAGACTTTTAGTGACCCCTGCTGGGGTTTTCAAAGTAGGAAACTAACATAAGTGGTTTGTCATTGCCACCCTGGTCTTGGTAGTTTCCCATCCAAGTACTAACCAGGGCCAACCCTGCTTAGCTCATGAGACTGGGCTAGCCTGAACCATCCAGGCTATGTTTCCAATATTTTGTCTAGATATCTCTATGACATGTTCATTTTTTATCCAGGTAGTTGGCAAATGGCAACACTAAGCATGTGGCCATCACTATGTCATGGTAGTGAATTCCACAATTTTAATAGCTCATTGAATAAAGAAGTATTTCCTTTTATCTGTCCTACACTCCATCATCTCTTCTTACTCCATTATGAATTTGAGCCGCATTTGTCATTGAACTAGTACTTTAATGAGGTTCTGTTCTTTGGAGAGAAATAAACAGATGACTTTTTCCAGTACTGAATCCCTTGCCCCACAAAATGATGCCCTCTTCCCCCCTGAAAAGATTAGAAAGAAAAGTTTTATTCCATGCAAACCTCTTAGCAGACATTTCATAGCACCTAAATGCCAGCTGCCAGTTTCTGTTGTTTTTATTAGGTTGACAGCTACTCATGGGTGGGTGCCAACTTTTATTCATTATATTTCATACTTTATAGCTTTAGCCTAGGTTTGAAAAGCTGCTGGCATTTGGTGCAACAGCAGCCCTTTCCCCTTTGGGACAGTCATGCTTCGCAACCTCCCCCTGCCTCCCCCCCCCCCAACTTCTATCTGTTCCATAACAGCTGTGTTTTCTATCAGTGCTTGCTAGCTGCTGTACACTCAGTCCCCAGGACTGGTTCTTTCTTTTCACTCCTGGATTACATGCAACTCAAATCTAGCTGCAAAAGAGACCCTCATGAAAAATAAAGAAAAATGGCTGTAAATTTACAATGCCCCACACTCAACAGCGCATCCTCTTATTATTTTACAGAGTTGCCATTTCAGTTAACTAATACCTCTCAGATCTTGTCATAATGAACACCCCTAAAATACAAAGAAATCTCTCTGATTTTCCTCATATATATGTGTAGTTCCTTCTGTCTGGTGATACAGAAGGCCGCTAATTTCTGATCCTAGATATAAGAAGTGGTAGGGGGAAAGCTTCTTTCCTGTTGTCTAACAATTACAGACTCACTTGAGACAATGGTTGTATAATTCTTGGTTGTATAATTTCCTGGTTGTATAATTACTGCAATATAGGGAACAAGCAAAAATGAGCACCATGTTCAGTTTCATTGAGTCTCCTTTGTTCATGTTGCAGCATACTTTTTGTTCTGTAGTTTTTGTGTTTCCCCTGAAACTGAAACACTCCTCCAATCCTCATGTGGTCTCATGGGTGACCTCATAAGGAAATGGTTGATAGCTAGACCAATGAGGTAGCCTGTACCTGTGAGAGTGGCTCTGCTTACTTCAGGAGCACCAAAAACAAATAGTGGAAACCCACAGCTGGGAGTGGATACTATAACACAATTCTCAAAATTGTTTTTTATAATTAAATAAGTGCAAAGTGCTACGTGTTAAGTATATATAAATACAGTATAAATACATTTACAATAAATATATAAGAGACATACAAAATATCCACAATCCAATAAATACAATATTACAGCCAACTAAGTCCATAGATTGTAATATGAAACTAACATCCAACAGAGAGTTTGCAGTTGATTCTTTCTCTCTTTCTCTCTAGGTGCAACAGCAAAAATGGATCCCAAAGGGAACAAGATGGCACACCCAACTGCATGTGAAACATGCTTAGGCTGGGTGCCACTTTTGCCTCACTGCATGGATGGAGAGACAGCCTTACATTCCTGGGCATCCAGGCTTTGGGAGGAGGGGCCTGGCCCTGTAAAGGGTGGCTCCGCCTCTGTAGGGCTCAGTCAGCTTTGAAAGCTCGGCCTGAGCACAGCATATATCAAGCTCTCTCAGCCGAGCTCCTCTGAGGCCAGTTTTACTGCAGGCCCTCAGGGCTAGGAGGCTATAGCTACCTTCTTGGGGAAAGCTGTGCTAGTTCCCTGCTTGATATCTTCAAACAACAGGAGGAGAGCCAGGGCCCAGTGCCAGGCTCAGTGGTTTGGCAGAGTTTTTATTATTATTATTATTATTATTATTATTATTATTATTATTATTATTATTATTATTATCATCCTCTTCTTATTTACACTTGGGGACTGTTGGTTATCAGTCAGGAGGGGTTATATCCAGTCCTTGCAGGCCTCTAGCCTAATTAGGCTCTTCTTCCCCTTATTTTGTTGGGAGGGTGTACTTTCAGCAGAAACAGCAATAGGCTTTTCTGTAGACCGCAGGAGTGAATTGCAGCCATCTGAGGGGTGGATTACATTACTGCTCCTGGCTTAGCAGGGTGGATGCTGGTAGGCCTCCTCTCTGTCTAGGCTTTTTCCCTCCCCCCCCCCCCCCCCGTTTATACTTACTTGGGAGGGAGTATTTCTAGCAGCAATAGCTCGGCTTAAGGCCTTCAGGCAGCAGGGGGTGCATTTTGTGAAAAGGCTTGGCAGTTTATTCAGTTGGATGCAGCCATTTCGAGTGTGGCATCAGTGGCCTTTGCCTCCTGGCAGTACAGCCTTATTGAGAAGACATCTACAATATGCACAGCTCCAGCAGTGGCCATTTTGAGTGTGGGTTTTATATGGTCTGATTTGCCTCCTGCTTACTGGCAGTGGAAGCCATTTTGGTGAGGCTTTTCCAGCTTCTGCTGTGCTGTGGTGGCCATTTTGAGTGTGTCACCCTGTGGCCTGCTTAGCCTAGCACTGGCAGCCATTTTATAGAGGCCTCTGCAGTTTACACAGTGTTTGGGCTGCTGTTTTGGGAGTATGTGTTACTGCAGTACATTGCGTTACTGTACATTTCCATCATGCCACTATGCTAAGGGCAAACAGCCACTGAATATGTATCCTGCAAAGCAGCCCTACCTGCAAAGTTAACCTTTGAGGATGATGAAGTTGCCACAGGGAGTAAGGAAATACTGGGCTATCAGTGTCCATCAGTCAGGAGGGCTGAAACATGGTTAGGCTCAGTCCCTGCAGGCCTCTAGTTTATCTAGCCCCCCCCCCAAACGTTTTCACTCTATTAGAGAAAGTACTTACAGCTACAGCTGTGAAGGCCTGGCTGAATTTTCCAATCCTCCTGGCAGTTGGTGTGGGGGAGGGAACTAGATAACCCCTCAGCACACTTCATGTGGACAATTAGGCAGTGATGCCCATACCTAACCCTTTCATCCAAATCATATAGGATTTTGAGATGGGTTCCGGAGACTGGTCCTGGCATTTATGTTTCAAAGCAACACCCAGTCTCACCTGCAGATGCAACAGGGCAGCTTGTCCCTCAGATTTCCTGTGAGCTAGGCCTTCGGGGATGGCTGTGGTTGTTTGGCAACCAGATGATATAGCCCCCAGCACACGGTGCACCTATGTCTAAGTAGATGGCGGTCTCCAGGCTGGGGCATAGGTTGGTCTGTAGGAGTTATGGCTAGTGGATATATCCCACAGTTATGCGGGGGGGGGGGGGGTTAAATTAAGGGGCTCGCCTTGTATCCAGTAGCAGCCATCAGGCAGCTTATGCACCTTTAGGTTCACCAGTAAACCTCCTCGTTTGATGTTGGCCTGGGCATTTTCTGGGGCTACATGATGTTAATGGTTGGTGTGAAAGTTAGATTCTTGAGAATTTGCACAGTGATGACCCAAGCCCTTAAGGAAGGGTCTGGTTGACATTGCACTTAGCCACAAAGAACATGATGGCCAGCTGTTATTTCTGTTTGATGGGACATGAGGATCTTTCCCTCACTCCTGGTCATTCACCAGGGGGTAATGTGTTGAAATTTCCAAGGGCACAGCCCTTCTATTACAGGCCCCACAGATGTGCATGTATAGGCTGGGTGGCCCAGTGTGCTTGAGGGGAGGAACTGTCCTCTGCCTCACATATTGTTATTCACATGTGCAGTAATAACCTGGGCTGTGGGGCATGGCCCTTGCATGCATAGGCTGGGTGGCCTTGTGAGCTGGAGGGTGGAGCGGCCTCCATTTCACATTCAGTTTGTTCACCTGGGTGGTATGACCTTGGTTCATAGGGTCTGGACCTTTCCTTACATGCTCACACAGACTTGCAGCCTGGGTTTAGGCTCTGTTTGGAAAAAGGTGTGCCTATCAGGATATGAGTCTGCACTATTTCATGTAACGTCACTGATGGCCTTCTGCGGAACTCTGAGAGGAGTGAGCTGGTGGCCCAATCCCTCACAGATCTGTCTGGGTGTGCACTGAGGGCACAGGACCTGAAGTTTGAGACTAATTCAGTAACCCTTCATATTAGGTGGTCCAAGATGGATCAGTGAGAGTGGGGGCACAATTGTTCAGGTGGGCCCTTGTGATGAGTCCGAGCAGTGCAACTGCACTGGGCTATCTGGGACCAAAGAGTAGGTCGGTGATAGTAGGCAGTGTATTGGGCATACGTGCACCCCTGCTGACGCTTTAAAGAGCTGTGTCTAATTGTTTCTTTTTCTTTTTAGGTGCTGTGATTCACTGCAGGAGGTGTTGAAGCCTCATATGTGGACACAGAATGATTTTCTGGGTGGCTTATCAGGCCAAGAGGATGCCAGTCGGGTAGTTACAGGGCCTCTGCATGCAATCCTCTGCCTCACATTTTGGTCATTCACCGCGTGGTGTTGACCTTGGCATACAGGTCATGGCCTCTTCGTTTCAGGCTCACACAGGCTTGCAGCACCAAGGCAAGTCGTGGCCTGATTGTAGAGGGGAGGTGCGGACCTCCACCTCAGATGCTGGTCATTCACCGTGTGGTGTTGACCTTGTCTCTCAGGGCATGGCCCTTTCCTTACAGGCTCACACAGACTTGCAGCGCCCAGGCAAGTAGTGGCCTGATGGTTTGAGGGGAGGTACGGACTTCTGCCTCACGTCCTGGTCATTCACCACGTGGTGTTGACCTTGTCTCTCAGGGCATGGCCCTTTCCTTACAGGCTCACACAGGCTTGCAGCGCCCAGGCAAGTAGTGGCCTGATGGCTGGAGGGGAGGTGTGGACCTCCGCCTCACATGTTGGTCATTCGCCACGTGGTGTTGACCTTGTCTCGCAGGGCATGGCCTTTTCCTTACAGGCTCACACAGGCTTGCAACGCCCAGGCAAGTAGTGGCCTGATGGCTTGAGGGGAGGTGCGCCTCCGTCTTACGTTCTGGTTATTACCTGGATGGTATTGACCTTGGTCTACTGTGCTTCCCCGTCATGGTGGCGGGAAGGGTCATTCACCTGGGTGGTGATGACCTTGGTCTGCAATGCTTCTGCGTCAGTGTGGCAGGAAGATTGAGAGCCACTAGGTTGGGGCTAGGCATATGGCCAACAGAGCCCAAGAGAAAGCTGTCGGGAGGGACTGAGCATCTATTTGCCACGTCCCTGCATAAAGGCTGAATTTGCTGACCTCTACAGAGGTTATCAGGGGTCATGGCATAAGGCCAAAATGGCCCTTTAAAAGGCTTTGGGAGCAGGAGGGGTATTTATTTGCCCTTTCCTGGCATTAGGGCCGAAGTTGCCAACATCTACAGAGGTGTCGGTGTTCACCTATTGGTGAAGGGCAACACAATATTCTGTGGTAACTGACGGCAAGGGTGATGGTTGGCTAACTGTGGGGTGCAAGGGCCTAAGCAGAGGCTTGGCCCTAGCTGTGGCAGGTTAGATTTGGGTAGACAGAGCGGGCCGGTGAGCACCCAGTGGCACCTCCCCATTGGTGGGGAATAGGGGTCTGTCAGGGATTGGCTGGCGGGCTGTACGGCTGCCAGCTGAGAGGGCAGACTGCCTGTGGGACCCCCTGTACAAGTCCTTCCCTCGGGCTTCATGGCTGGGGTGTATGGAGCTTTAAGGGGGGAACCATTCGCCTGGCCGGCCGGGTTACAGCCATTCACATGGATGGCTCGCACCTAGGGCAGGGGGTGCTCGCCCAAGCAGGTCGAGGAGTTGGTCCAATTGACCCTTTGTCTTGACCTGTACCGCTAGTTATACCCTTGCCATTATTAAGTTTAATGTTGGTCAATAAATGGCCCAAATTTATACCCAAGCCTTGTGTCTGTCTCTTCATTCCGAATGGGGGGGGGGCAAAAAGATCTACAGGTAAGTGTCCTGGATGGTCATCAATCTTATATATTCCTATAAATTATATTTTTTGTTATTTTTATTTTTGCTGCAGGTAGAACCAGAATCACAGGAAACAAGTTCCACAATCCCAACAAGAGCCGGCTAATGTGTCTTGTTTCATTGGACCAACTTCATCAGGGGATATTCATAAAGTCCACCCTGCATCTGGAATACAAACTATCAAAATAAATATTTTTGGTTTTTTATACTCATACCTGAGAATCTAATCTCTCTGTTGTTTCTTCAATTATTACTCACTCACTGACACACATGGAGTCTCTTGTGTGTCAGCATTTGGCACACCCTGTGCTCTGGTGGTGTGCAAACTAACTACATTGTTACTTCACTTAAGTGCCTTGACAGTTTAGATCCTGACAGAGGATTTAAAGGTACATACATATAATACAATTCACAAGTAACAACTGAGATTCAACTCATTATTCAAACCATGTGGGTCCAGACTTCCTAAATTGTGAATCCAGAATGCTTCCTTCTATAACAAAATCCTATGGATTCTATCTGTTTTATCTTTGGCTGCAACAAATAGAACCATATATTTAAAGGCATCACTCGTATGTTGATGTGTGATGAAATGTACAAGGGGCGCTTCCGGCATTCTGTGTTTAATTCTAGATATGTGTTCTAAAATTCTGACCTTTACAGGGCAGGTGGTACTACCTACATAGATTTTCTGACACTCACACGCAACGTGGTAAACCACTCCTGCCATTTGGCAAGTGGAAAAATGTCTTAAAGTGATAGTAACATCTCCATTTTTAAGGGAGATCTTGTCCCCTGCCAGGGCTAATGTACACACCTCACAATGGCCACACACAAAGTGGCCAGTAACATTCTGGGGTGTGCCTGCGGGTAAGAGCTGGGAAAGCTTCCTATTTGGTTGTGGTACTTCAGGAGCACAGCTGCAGCTGGGTGGAGAGAGAACAATGAGGAACCAGCAGTGAAGCCAGAACATGCAGGGCAAGATTGCACCTTCAATGAGTCCCTCGCTTTTCAATAGGAAAAGATGGCTGGTATGAGTTGGTCATGGTGAACAGCTAAAGCTATTGCTTGAAAGCATGCCTTTATGTATCTGATGGAGCTTCAAGCGACGGCAGAAGAGCTGACTGTAACATTTGTATTATTTTCCCTGTCTATTTGGGTCTGTTTGTGCCCCTGCTGTCCATTCTTAACTTGGAATGGGATAAGTTTAGAGGGTGACACAAACCTAATTTCTGTATTTTGAATTAGATGTGACTTGGACTTTTCTGAAAAGGGACTGCTTGAGCCTAAGAGACAGGCTCATCCTCTTTCTCCCCTTAGTCTTTTGGGCTGCACAAGGCACAACATAATTGCTCAGAAAGAACCTCTGTCACGTCAGGTGAAATCCTTGGAACACTTCAATAGTTTGGAATGTACTTGGCCATCCTGTCAATGCAAATTTCTTAACAGCGGTCAATAAAATTGGTGTTTCTCACAAATAAAAAAACAGATAGACCAGGTGATTCAGGACAAGTTGAGACAGATCTGCTGTCTGGAGTTTGCTGGCTGATGAAGAGCCACAGTAGAACTAGTAATTTTGAAATGGTCTCCTGCTAAAACATCAATGATCATGAAACTACTGGAAGACCTTGAAGTGTGTGGCCCTGCAACATGGCTTTGGATCTGTTGCCCTGAAGAACTATTTCTAGTGATTCCACACTGCCAATATTCACAGCTCCACTGTATGATTTACTATCATGATGAAGTGATGGCCAATGTCTTTGATGGCTTTAAAGGGGTTTGCACAAAACCATAGATAATCAGTCTATCGACAGCTATTAGCAATGGCAGCTAAATGAGACTACCATGATTAGAAGGAAAGTATCTCTGAATACCAAGAATAGACAACTGGATTGGATGGATCATCAGTCTGATATGGTGCTCTTGTTTCATTCGCCTGTCAACAGTCACTCACTATCCCTTCTGAGATTCTGCATCCATGATAAAGTCACCAGGTTTATTTCCTGCTCCTGAGAAAGAGCATCTCACTCCCCATTTTTAGACTGTCAACAGTAAGGAATTTGAACAACAAAGGTGATTTTTAAGTTTGCTATTGTTAGAGAGGTTTTTGCCTAAGGTTAAGTAGACAGCTGTCTGCTTCACTTATCTGCACAAAGGGGTCAAGATGGATGCTTTTTAAAAACTGGAGCAAATGAAGGAAGTATGAATGTGTAAAAATGTGCAGCTGAGGAGAGAAATCATCAGCCGTTCCAAGTCTGAACTCTCTTGTTTATTGGACAGATACACTGTTTCACATTAGCTATAGCTTGTGAACTAGAAGTCTGACAAAAGCAATTTAACCTCCACATTTAAGTCTCTGACATTTTTGTCATCTGAGGTTTCTTCAAATTAGAAAACAATTAAATGAAGAATCTGGCAAAATGCTAGGCCAGATGTAACAACAAATTCTCCTTATTTTTTTAAAAAAATCAAGCAAGCTGTAAAGCCTATGTAATTTAATTCTAAGCTGCTGTGTAGCCAAAAGGCTTCTTTTGAAAGAGGAAAGGATCTTTATCAAGGATTTGTGGACCAAAGTGTAAAATCAACAAGCTATTCTGGCCAGGGCAATGTGGCTGAAAATCTAATCCTCAAAGTGTGTTCTCCACCTTCCAGCTGGAATGTTTAAAATGGATGGTTTGTCTTGGTGCATTTACGCTCACCATTGTGTCAAGGGGCTTCATGATCCCATATTCCAGGCAACCATCAAGAGGGGCACAGATGGAGAATCTTCAGTATGATAGTAGCCATATGATAGTAACTATTACATACAACTGGAGCACGTATAAGAACTTGCTGCATGGATTTTTATTATTATTTTTAGCCAGAGAAATATGTGAGTTTTGTTCTATCAGAGTATGATGAAGAAGTGAGTGGAAGTGGTAAATGAATACGGGCTGATGGTACAGGAAGAAATATAATGTGTGTGAATGCCACAATTCTGGCAAGGAAATGAGATCACATAATTATTAAGAAGTTATTAAGCCTATTAAGGGGTTAGTCCTGGAATATCTGTCTGATGCAAACCAATAGGGAGTGCAAGCCCAAGGAAGGCCATCTGTAAGACAGAGCAAGAACTTGAAGAGAGAGAGATATAGGAATAGGTGGTTCAGAATAGCTGATGAAAACGAAAAGGATAATGTATACAAATAGGAACTGAATACTGAGATGCTACTACAAATGAAAACACATCTACAAATTTTCATGAGACTACTTTTATCATTATTTCTGTGATCCAAGTATCTGCTTAGATTGTGCAAAGGTTCTCCAGTGTGCAAGGGTTTTCCAGTGACCCACAAAATTTTTTGATTCCCTTGAAGAACTTTCCCTCTGCTACATCACAGCCTTTGAAACTCACTTCAGGCTCAAAAGTATCTTGCCATGTGGCACAAGCAGCAGAGGTTTAAGACAAACAACTCTAAACCACCTGAAGCTCATGATTATTTGACTGCTAATATTTACAAGATGTTCCTAAAAATTTAGGCAAAATTAAATTTCCATTCCTTTCTCCTCTGATTTATGCTCATATAATTGCGCAGTGGATTACAACCCTGTAAAAATATTCATGACTTCTATCCAATATTTTAGAAGTATTGAATGTCATAATCCTGGCCAGCAAATAAGAGATCACACAGGATGAAATGAGGCCTATTAAGGCTTTGGAACTTGGAAATCTATTGACTATCAGAAATTGTAGGAGCAAGTCTGTGGGGAGTGCAAGTCGAAGGTAAGTCATAAGGCAGTGTAAACACATAGTCACAGACAAATATAAATCAAAATAATGGTAGTTCAGACATATCTATGAAGCCAAGAGACAGAAATGGCACATTCTGTTCTGGCTCTAATATCAGGGGCTTGGAGCAGTCAAAGTATTCTTCTGAAACAAAGGGTTTGCCAGGTGCAGACTTCTGAAAAGCACGGTGGTCATCATGGCTACAGTCTCAATAGCTGGGTGCTAAATGTTGGTAGAGTTCAGGAAATAATCCGATCCAAGCTTCAGAATTTACTTTCAATGAATTTACAGCAACAGGATTTTTGCAAAAGACAAGCGCTGACTGCAGGCCATTAGTGCAACAGAGAGGCCTTCAGAGCATAAGCATTAACACATAATAACACAGCAGAGAAAGAAAAAACAACAAGAGGTAGGCTGAACTGCAAGAGAAAACATTCAATAAACACTAGTGAATGCTCCACAGCTCCCCCTAGGGTACAAGAGAAAAAAACTACCCTTTTAAGCAGTATTTGCAATAACTAGACTCTTAGCAGGCTGTGGCTTCTCCAATACTAAGGTAGCATAGAAGCAAGTGAGCCATACAAACAGGTTAAACTAGCAAGACTCTCTTGTTGAACCAGGGCTTTCATTTCCTGGAGAGCAAGAGGCCCCGCCTATTCCTGGGATTCATTTTGTCAGGATTTGATTGAGCGCTGATTCTGCAAAGAACTATATGTGCTTGGACAGTGATGTGGCTCATTATTTTGAACACAGACTGCCAGCCTGGGGCTTCTTTGTTGATGAGTTACCTCCTCATGGGTCTGTGATCTCTGTTACTCTCACCAGATGGGGAGAGAACTTGGGGGACTGATAATCTAGGATTTGGCCTTGTAAGGTAGGAAACTTGCTGCACCAGAATCTGGCACGTTGGCAGCAGCATCTGGAGCTAAGCCTTCTAGGAAAGGTTCTTCAACTCAGGTCTTGGGATTCAGGGGCTCTGAATTTGGAAGAAGCTCTGTGTCTGGAAGCTCTGGTCTGGTGGTGTCCAGTGTCATTTGAGCCTCTTCTCCCAGGGTGGAGTTTGGTTTGTCCTGGTTATCCTCTGAGGAAAAGTTCCTTATTTTTGAGTCCAACTCAGGATGGGTAACAACAAATTTCATACATGGTTATGGCCAAGCCCTAAGAAGAATGGGGGGCCCATGGGCTGGCAACAGAACTCACACTTTGCGTTTATAGGGACTGAGTTTTGCCTAAAGAGAAAAGTTGGTAGGAGTTGGACATTCCTGTTTATCCAAGAAACATCCAAAAATGTAGAAGGAAGTAACAGAACTTAGTGAAAATTTTTGAGGGTGGGAAGTGCACGTTGTATTGTCAAAGAAGTACAAGATGCCATCAATTGTGCCCCAGGAAATCAGATCCTGAGGAAGACTCTCTTTTCCTAGAAAGAAGAGCAATAAAATGCCTGAGTTGGCAACTGAGTGAAGATGAGATTCCATCCATTTGTTTAGCTGCTAAAGTGGGCCAGAAGGATGACTGCTTGTGTAACCCAGGTTAAGACATTAAAACAGAAGCTATGTGCAAATCCTGCACCACAACATCATTAGGGGGAGGCTTGCCTAGGGGGACCATGAGTGATTCCAAACCCAGGATTGGGTGGGTGAGGGTGCTGCTCATGGAGAAAAAGGTAAAAAAATCTGAACATTTTGTGTGTGTGAGAGGGTTGTGGGAATGAGCCTGCACAAGTTTCAAGGCATGAGGAGAAGACTTCAACACGGTCTGCTTTCTTAAACAGAGAAAGATCTTTATTATACTACAACTAGAAATACTACAGAGCACAGAAACACAGAGCAAACACAGAAATCACACCACAAAGGCTATGGCAGTGCTAAGAAAAGAACATAAAAACATTCTGCTAGTCTACTTGAGAGTTTCTAGGTGAATTTGAATGTCCATACTTGGTAGAATCATCTAAGGCATTTCAATAAAATGCAAAAAGAGATGTGAAAAAAATACCTTTTCTGATTAAGGTCCTGTATAACTCTAAGATAAAGGATCTCTGGAAACAAGGCTAGAAAGACTAATATAGGTATCAGCTCATAAAGTAACTAATCAAAATGCAAATTAAATTACTTCTATTCATTTATATCTTTAATACACAACATCCAATTGCTAAAAATAATGCCAGTTTGTTATTCTGATGTCGTGCTGGCTACTTTTTATGGTTACACAAGATGAGGGGCAGCAACAGAAGCAAGGGGAAGGAGTGAGTCAGGAGATAATCTAGCTGTCAGACACATCATCTAACCCAAAGAGTTAGCAGGTGTTTCCACCAAACAAGATCATCCATACAGACATTTTTGTGCACAGCATTTATATTCTCCATAATCAATGCAAGTAGGACTGTCTAGGTTCTATTATATAGAAGCCGAAGTGGACCCTGTTTTCTTGCTACTTTGTTTTCTGCTCTGTTCATGTGTTGTGCTTGTCAGCGTGCCAAGAGACAGGCATTATCATCTATTGGGGAATAGAATGGAGACAAACAATGCAATCCTAAACAGAGTCTGTTCTAAGTCCATCAATATCAATAGACGTGACTGCATCTTCTTGCCCCTAATAGTAATGTACCTAAAGGGGATAGAAGCAAATGTTTTTCTCGCACTCTCTGGATGGAAAGTAGGCTGTTACAGACTGAGAGTGTAGAAGCAAAACTTCTGTCCCCAGTGAAAGATATGCGATATTTGTGAAGAGAAAAAAATCTCAGTGAGGATCAAATTTCTGACATACCTTGGAGTATTTAACCAAGAAAGTTATAGCTAGAGTCTGAGTTGCATGGCAGCAAGTAAAAATAAAATAAACAAACAAGGTAATAATTATAAGAAAATAAATACAATTATTAAAAAATAAAACAAATAGAAAGCAAATATGAATAAAAGTTTGGTGCAGACATCTAAAGAGTAACCTGAGATCCCAAAGATTTCCTGTTAGTCAGGACAGAGAGAACTGGTCTTTTGGACTGATCCAGCACATGAGATTGCTCATATCTCTACCTAGAATATCTAGCAAAAAAGATAAGGGTTTAGTTAAAAGATAATGTTAGTGTTTATTAATAGACAGCTGGGACAGAAGCCAGCCTAGACACATGTAATGCAGTATAATGGAAGATTAAAACATGTACAAATTGTAGAACTCTTGCTGACTGATCTAGATTCTAACCCTATACATTGTTGTGTAGGTGTTCATGGAACATAATTTACTATAATATCACATATCTGAAGAATAAACTACATCCACCAGCAACAACAGCTGGGATAAAAACTGCAGAAGTCCAATACGCTTAATAAAAGATTAGTTTTGAATTACTGCCTCCAAGCATACATAACACATTTTATTCAGTGACTGCATCTCAAACACAATCTTCAAAATGTAGACAGTGCTTTCATTGAAGCAAACAAAGAGCTTGGCAAATGAACTAGCTAATTGCTTGTGTGTTGATTACGAACTGTATTACAGACTGAAAGATTTTTTTGCTCCTCTAGGGAGCAGAAATGTTCCAGATTCATGTTGGCAAATTCACTCTTCATTTTCAACAGCAAAATGTTCTTATTTAACTGTGACATTTTTGATTGGCCTTACATTTTCAGTTCAGATCTTGTTAGATTGTTTCTTTCTAAAAGTTCCACTGTATCAGGAGCAGTGAGATTCTGTTACTCTTCTAACATGAGGAAGTGATGCCAGTAGCTCTGGAACATTTTTAATTAGAGCATCCTTTGCGCTTGAGGAAAGAACAATGTTTACACTGATTACTCTCTTAAAGATGATTATAAGCCTAGCAGTGGAACATGGTGCTTGGCTAGGCAGGAATCAATAAAAATAATATGTGGGGTGTATGGTTGGGGGGCTCGAGCTGGTAAACTAGGCAACACACTTTGATAATAAATTCAAAAGCTGGATGGCCTGCTAAGCAAAGCAACCCATTGCTCCATCCCGTTTTAATTTGAACTGCACTCAGTCCCTGGACGAATGGTGGTAGAATCTGATGTGTTTTTCTTGGCATCATCATGAACTTAAAGCATTTGTTTTTCCCCTAACAGACATCCACCAAATTGGAAACATTAGAGAAGGCTATTTCAGATTAGCAAGTCATACCATTTCCGTCAATAAAGTGGAAATCATAAATATCACGTTCAATTTTGTTAATCTTCTTACAAGTTATATATTTATATGCAACACTTAGGAAAAACATAAGCATTCATTAAGTATTCCATGTAAAAATACCAAGCATTAAAGGAAGGTTAATTTTGGTCACTGTGTTGTACAGCAAGAGCAAGAGGGGAAAGAATTCAGCAAATGTACCCTTGAAATGACCTTATTATCAACACCAGGAAAGTGTCTATCTCTACGTAGTTTTTCCTGGAACTGCATGCAATTAAACATCAGAAGATTAAGAATCAACTCCTGGTTGGGATTAGTCTGTTCTCACCTAGATTGTATATTGAGTTATATAGTTTCTAAGTTTTTAAAACATTACATGAATTGAAATAAGAATCAGCTGACATTTTTGGTGTTTTTTACACTTCTTGGTATGGCCAGCATTGGGAGCGGGGGAGAATAAATGCAGCATTTTGAGGAAAACTTTGCATACAAAGTGAACACAATTATCATTTCCCATCCTTAATCCCCCTTTGTCTTAAAAAACCTGGAACAGTTTATCCTTTAATGGATACAAATTAGACCAAAAAAAAAAAAAACACCCCACTTTAACATGATGCATGTACTGGGAAATACTTGTGAAAATACTTGGCAATGTGGCACTTACAGCACACAGCAGTAATGGGCTGAGCAAGATTTCTCTTTAACCCCAAGACTGTAATTAAGTGCTTTCAGGATTAGTACACTGTACTCCAAGAAAATTACCAAGCCCTTAATATTTATTTTTACCTAAACATTAAGGAACCCCAGGTGTACATATGGGGGCGGACAAAAGAGGCTGTGATTTGCTTCAGTTTTCCCATCTTTTACTTTCATAAAATAGATACTTTAAGTGACACTGCCATTTATTTTATGCAGCATTTCTCTCCTCTTCAGTACAGTACATTACTCCTTAGATGTTACATATACATCCCCCCCCCCATCCTATAAACTGACAGCCCATGCAAAAGATCCAAGGCATTTCATACAGTCTACAGGGTGTGAAAGAAGAGGATGTTTGATACAGCAACACTCTGTTTTCTATTTAGATTTCAAAATTAATGTTAATATTATGTATAAACCTATATGTACTATGTATATATCTATATCAGATTAGTTACTTAACAGCACTCCATAGTGTCTTTATTTTATCTCCCTGCCCTCCAACAAACAACCCTTTTATTACTGCCAACCTGCCAAAGAGGTTTGCTGGCTCACTCTGACAGGTTGGGGGTGGGGGGCTGTCTTAAACAACTCACAACCATGTACTTCCCAACATAGATATGAACTCTGGGACCTTAGTCACGCCAACAACACAATCACTGGACCTAACAGCACCAGCTATACCATCTCAAGCTCATTCACTTGTTCATCTTCCAACATTGTATAGGCCACCAAGTGTCAGCAATGCCCTTCCACTCTCTATAATGGACAAACAGTTCAGTCCCTTCATCCTGCCGCCCCCCCCCCCCGGTGGGTGGTTCAAAAAAATATATAGAAAAGGGAGGAGGTAGAATGGGACAGTTCCCAGGCTGTCCACTGGAGGGGGAAAATAAGCTTGAGAGCCATGGGGGGGGGGGGAGGTTTTGCAGGCTGCCTGGGACCCCCCTCCCCACCTGGCCAGGCCTCTGCAGTGCTAGGGGGCCTGGCCAGATGCAGTGGGCTGCGTGCCAGCCCTGCAGTGCCCAGGCTCACCTCGCTGGCCTGGTGGAGTCTTGCCCTAGCCCTACTGCTTTCGCTGGACTTGGTGGGGTCTTGCAGGGTGGTGCGGCCTGCTGCTGGTGCGGGCCCAGCCTCGCTGCAGCCTAGCGTCACCTTGCTGGCCCAGTGGGACCTGGCCGGGTGGCATAACTGCCACCAGGCCAGGCAATGCCAGGCTAGCCTCCCAGGTGTGGTGGGGACAGGCGAAGCCTGCTGGGCTGGTCAGACCCCGCCAGGCCGCTGAGCAGGCCCACGGAGGCTGCAGTACCTGGCCAGGTCCCATGGCTTCCATGGGGGCCTAGCCGGGTGGTGCAGCCTTTACGAGCCTTTGTGTGAGCATGGCGTGGGCTTGGCTGGCCCAGCAGGCCTTGCCTGACCCCGCTGTGTCCGGGGCTGGCCCAGCACGGCCTGGACGGGTGACATCGCTACCCTGGTGTGTGCTATGGGCCTGTGAGGGAGGCAAGGCCTGTGCAGGCCCATGCTGGAGCCTGGAAGGGGCCTGGTTGTCCTGGAGGGCCTTGCCCCGGCCCCCACCATACCCTGGCCAGCCTGGTGTGGCCTGGCCTGGGGGGCATGGCCTGCACGGCTCACAGTTTGGCATGGCGGGTGCCGCAGTGGGGTTTGGCTTGGCCTGGCAGGCCTTTGCAAGCAGGGAAGGCCTTGGCTTGGTCACAGGGCAGCAGCAGGGCAGCGGCCTCAAGCGTGGCCTGGCTGGGCGACCCACCTGGCCTGGCCCGGCCCAGCGAGCATGCTGGAGAAGAATGGTGGCTAGGCAGAGAACACCAGCCTCATGGGCAGTGCATCCCAGATCATGCTCCCCCCAGCATCCTCGCCCTCTCCCTGCGTATAAAAAAACATGAACTACCGGGGAGGGACGATCCTGGTGGCGGGCTCCCCTTGCAGCACGCATTACCTTGCTGATATTTTCATGGTGGGGTCCAGAGGGCAGCACAGACCACCAGAGGCTCCTGTTATGATTCCAGATGGTGGAGGAAAAACTGGGCATCCCATTAGCCCAGGGGAGAACAGAGGGTTCCTCCAACCACTTGGCATATCTGGGCATATTAATAGAAACTATTCAAGGCCCAGGCAACCTTACCCAAGACAAACTGGGAGCCCTACATGAGGAAATGGATGATGCGTGGTGGGTGATGCTAGGGAGTTCAGATCTAGTTACAGGCATGGTGTCCCCCGGGGAGAGAAGGCCGAACAGCGTGGTGGCAACACCTGGATGAGCAAAGAAATTTGGAAGTGATTCAGGGGGATGTGGTTGGGCCCTTGGGGGTCCCGGCAGAGATTCCCAGGGCCAATTGGGCCAGTCACCTGCTGGGGCCAGGAAGGAATTTTTCTCACAAGGGGACAGATTGGCTGGGGCTCCCTTGGGGATTTTCGCCTTCCTCTGGGCATCAAAGTTGGGAACCTTGGTGGGGAGGGTGGCTCCAGCTTTGGCTACAGCTGTTGGAGCATTGGTGGGAGTCAGGCCTTTGGCCTGCCTCCTGTGGGATGCATTGGACCGGATCCTAAAAGGGTGAGTGGAAACTTGGGCAGCTCACCCCAATGGATTGGGAGGCAATGGCTGTCCAGCATGGCTGGCGGTGGAAGAATGCTTGATGTGGTGCACCAACCAAAGTGGAAAACCACAACTAAAAGCCAATGAAAAATTGCAAAAGTATATTAGGTGATTATTGGTAATATATAGGGGTGTGCAAAGGCACACTGTTTCGTTATTCTTGTTTCGGGTTTACCCGAAACAAGAATCTGTTTCGAATACAGGCAAAAGCCGAAACGGCTAGCCAGTAGGAGGGCACAACAGGACATGATAGCAGTGTACTACACAAAATAATACAACCCACTTCACCGTTTTTGACAGCAATTGTGTTTGGGTGATTCTCTGATGTGAAGTGAGTTGTGTTATTTTTGTGTAAGATACTGCTGCCATGCCCTTTGGTGTGCCCCCCTGCTGTGTAACCTAAAGCTGTTCAAGAAATAAAGTGTTTTTGACAGGAATTGTGTTTTTGTGATTCTCTGATGTTAAGTGAGTTGTGTTATTTTTCTGAGGTGGAATGCTGGAATGCTCTTTGGTGTGCTCCCCTGCTGTGTAACCCAAAGCTGTTCAAGAAATAAAGTGTTTTTGACAGGAATTGTGCTTTTGTGATTCTCTGATGTTAAGTGAGTTGTGTTTTTTTCTGTGTGGGGGACTGCTGGTGTAATGTGTCATAATGCTTTGCCTACTTGTACTTTGAAAGGGAGAAAATAATTTTTAAAAAACTTTATTTTGTGTTGTTCGTGTTTTATTCTTTGTTGTGCAGTTGGTTCCCATCATAGGGAACAATGGGGCTGGCTGGCCAGCCATCTCTGTAGGTGGTGGGGGAATTTGAGGGAGGGTGTCTGTGGTTCAGGTGCGCTTTCACAGGGACCAGCTGGCACTCAGAAGTGTGCCCACCATTGTGGCACTCCTGGGCTGTGCAGAATTGCCCAGGGAAAGAGAGTTTAGAAGTTCCCAGCATAGGGAACAAAGGGAGAGGGCTGGCCTTTGCCAGCCTGTTCCTGGGGTTATGGGTGTGGGGCTGCTGGGGGTGGATTTGGGTCTGTGAGGGGCTAATGTGGGGATTTGGGTCTGTGTGTGGCAGCTGGGGGGGAATTGGGTTTGTGTGGGGCTGTAGGAGGTGGACTTTGGGGGCTGAGAGCATCTACTTGGGGAGGCCAAGAAATGCCCCCCCAAGTGGGAGCAGGCTGAGCCTTGGTGGGGGGTGGGAGTAGAGGTGGGAGAAGGGCCCCTGACGGTTGGGGGGCATTTTGCATGCAAAATGCCACCCCTGGCAAGACAAGCCTCCCCCAGCTGTAAGTAGTAGAGAAAAGAGCACCTACTTGGGGAGGCCATGAAATGCCCCCCCCCAAGTGGGAGCAGGCTGAGCCTTGGTGGGGGGTGGGAGGAAAGGTGGGAGAAGGGCCCCTGAGGGCTGGGGGCATTTTGCATGCAAAATGCCACCCCTGGCAAGACAAGCCTCCCCCAGCTGTAAGTAGTAGAGAAAAGAGCACCTACTTGGGGAGGCCATGAAATGCCCTCCCCCAAGTGGGAGCAGGCTGAGCCTTGGTGGGGGTGGGAGGAAGGGTGGGAGAAGGGCCCCAGAGGGTTGGGGGGCATTTTGCATGCAAAATGCCACCCCTGGCAAAGGAAGCCTGCCTCTTCATTTTTTCCCCATAGGAAATAATGAAGAAGAAGATGAGCAGCAGCAAGCTAACAATATGCTCACCCTTCCCTTTCTTATGCGAGGATAGGGGGACCTGGTTTGGGGGGCCATAACATGGCCCCCCAAAGTCCAATCGGTCTGAAACTTGGGGGGTTGTTAGAGACGGGTTAGAGGAAGGTCCCCACCAATTTTGGGATGATTCGGTGGGAAAATGCCTCCCCCAGGCGTCCGGGAAGACGGAGGCATTTTCCCATTGAAAAACCCGAAACAACCCGAAACGTTTCGGGTTATTTTCTTTCGGATAACCCGAAACGTTTCGGGTTTCCCAAAACGTTTCGGATAACCTGAAACAACCCGAAACAAGTTTATTTCGGGTTTCTTTCGGGTTTCAGAAACCCGAATTTCACACCCCTAGTAATATAAAGTGGCACAGTGCATGACTTATCTAAATTCTAAACACTTCCAGGCTATATATATCCAATTCTCATATACAATATTACACAATATCCGGCCAACTTTAGTAAATTTGCTTCTTTCAACAAGGTGGACGCTCAAACAGAGATGACAAAGTCAGTGCATAGAAAAGCACGGAACAACACTGTTCCTGTTGTAAACATTAAACAGTCTCTTGCATGTTGCTTTCTCTTTCCAGATGAAACAAGGAGATGGTGAACTTCAAAGGACCGAAGACCTGACAAGGAACCGGTCATTGATAACACTTGTTTCCAGACGCATAAGGGGTCAACAAACCTTCTCCCCATGCATCTCCAAAGCCTCACAGCCGCTTACAATATCTCAAGAGGCAGATTGACACACCTCTTTCTTTTTGGCCTTGCATGCCAGACCCCTGCGTGCCAGACCCCCAGACTCTAGACAGGTCTCCACCAAGTTTGCTGTGATTCGGACAGAAAATCCCCCCCCCAGACTCCCAGAAAGCTGGGAGGAGGTTTTCTCATTGAAAACAATGGCCGAATCATTTCGGCAATCTCTGTTTTGGTACTAGCAAAATTTTTCAGTATTCAGAAAAAGTTTCGGTAATACTGAAAAAAACCAAAACGGCCCTGATTCGGTAACTTTAACCTAATTAGAATACCGAATTGCACACCCCTAGTTACTAGGGGCCCAAATAATAGCCTTATCTGCGCAATTGAATAAAAAAAGAATGCCCCAAAACAAGAAATAATTAGTGTTATCAAATCTCTTGAGGACCAACATAAAAAAACAGGGACCAAAAAAATATACCAAAATTATTAATGCAACGTAAATTACTAGAAGTACTGGAAATTAACAAAATACATAAAGATTTACTGTATATCAAACAAAAACACTGGTTTAACTCCCCCCCCCAAACACTACGTCTAATCTTTTAAAAAAAATTTTAATCCAAATTTAATACAAGAAATGATAAAACTGTACAGTACAAACAAGAAAGGGATTAAAACTAAGCCATAAAAGACATTATCAAAACCACTCTTGGCAAATTGTTTAAAACCCAAGAATTACAATAAACAAGCCAATACATTACAATAAACATGCATTTAAACTTTGTTGAATTGGGGGAATTACTTCTTTGGCATTTAAAACATCTAAAATCTAATGTCACATAGAATTAAAAAGAAACATTCAGCAAACTATATTAATATGGTTAATGACTGTAACAAGACTCCACACTTAAGATCTTCTGAAATCATTAAAATCTTTTGAAACTTTTACAAGGAATTGTACACCTCAAAAAACCCAGACCGGCAAAAGATATTCCAATTTTGGCAGTCACTTAAAACTATAAAAAAAAAACTTGAAGATGAACATCGTAGACTCATAGACTATTAGATAGCAATATAACACAAACAGAAATATTAGATGCCGTAAAACTATTAAAAAATAACAAATCTCCTGGTCCAGGTGGATTCCCACCAGAATTCTATAAGAAATATGCAACCTTATTATCCAAACCACTTGGGGAAACATGAAATATGATACTAGATACAGGTCTAATTCCTCCAGCATGATCAATGGCAACAATAGTAGTAATTCTGAAACAAGGAAAAAATTCTACAAACCCTGCATCATATAGACCCATTTCTCTGTTAAACCAGGATTACAAGATATTCCCAGCAATTCTAACGAAACACATCAGTTCTTTCATTTCTAATTACATCCATATGAATCAATCTGGCTTCATCCCTGGCCATGACATAATAGAAAATATCTATAAAATGTCGAACCTGCTATCACATTGCACACTGAACAAAATAGAGGCAACTTTCCTCTCCTTGGATATAGAAAAAGCATTTGACTCATTAGAACCCACATACTTACACTCGATTCTTTATTATATGGGTTTTGGTAGCAAATTTCTCAAAGCAATTGATTCAATCTACTCTCAAACTACTGCAAACATCAAAATCAATGGTCAATTATTGGAACCCATACACATCAAAAGAGGAACCAGACAAGGTTGTCCTCTTTCCCCCACACTGTTTGCAATAGCCATTGAACCCCTGGCCATCGCAATTAGAGACAACTCTCTTATAAAAGGTATAAACGTTGGTACTCAATCTTTCAAAGCAAGCTTGTTTGCTGATGATATGATAATATACCTAACAAATCCATCTCCATCCCTTAAACACTTGCAACAATTATTAGCAGACTTTAGTACGATTTCAGGTCTAAATATTAACAGTCAAAATTCATATTTTCCCAATCAACATAAACAAAAAGATAGGGAAACAAATTACTAAAGATTTTAAATATCAGATTGCAATTAAGCAAATATCTTACCTGGGAATCATTATCCCAACTGATATTAGTACTCTTATCAAACAAAATCACACTAAAATAATGAAACAAATAGAGTCAAAAATTAATGATTGGAACAAGATGGGGTTCTCTTGGTATGATATGTTCCACCTAATTAAATTGTTTGTTTCCCCAAAAATATTGGATCTTTTCAGAGCCATTCCAATTACAATCCCATGCAAGCAAATGCTCCAATGGCAAGGAACATTAAATAAATTTCTGTGGCAAAATAGAAAACCAAGAATCGCTGTCATGTCTGTACCCCTACAACCATAACATTGTTCTATGTGTTAAACCACTGCTAATACTGTACCTTGTTGAACCACTGCTAATGCTATAATGCTGTTCCTTGTTTGCATTTTGCAAATGCTCTAACAGTTTCGTTTTTCTAACAGCCTGAGAACCCAGCTGTGTTATCTCATTTCTTTGAAGCTCACTGAAATGACCTTGTACTGTCTGAAATGTTACACTTTACTTTCATGCATTCCTAGACCCTTTCCCGTGCAAACCTGTGGTCTAGCTGGGAGGGGGGAAATGCGTGGGTATTTAGAGTTGTACTTTCCTCAAGTCTTTATTCCTATCAAGGAAGTATGTACTGCTGAGATGCTTTCTTGCCTCTGAGTAACGTCGTGGAAATATATATGGAAAAGATTGGATTTCTGAATAAAGCCATTTAACCAAGAGCTTGGACTTCTTGTTGCAATGGTGCCTGGACCTGTCTACCATATCCTGTCATCCATAGCCTGACATTCGCCTTTAACATTCTACGAACAAGAAGTATAAATGGAGGTTTTTAACTACCCAGACCTTGCTTTGTATCAAACAGCAGCAAGGTTAGTTAACATCATACAACTTCTAAAACATACAGGTCTCTCAAATTGGGCAACTATTTTCCAACCTCTCCTTGGGCAAAACACAATAAATGACATAATTTGAACAGACCAAGTGACCGCCCTAAATTAATCCAAAACAACATCTTCCTAAACTCAGTATTGAAAGATTGGGATTATATTAGTAAAAAAATACCAGAAATATCTCGATACTCCTCTTTCACCTCACAACACTGGCTCCCACCAGGATATGGCAAAACCTTCAGTGCATTCTGGAAGCAAACAAAACTCACTAGAATAGTGGATGTAACCTCTCAAAAAGGACTATTACAGAAAATGGACAAAGAAAATAGCAAAGCAAAAAAATTAATTGGTTTAAGTATCTCCAATTGAAAAGCTTTGCTGATCAAATTAATTTTAAAAAGATAGTGAACACCCCCAAAACAGACTTTGAATGTTTACTAGACTCCTCAAAGTTTATAGGCAAAGGCCTCATTTCCAAACTTTATAACAACCTACTCTCTAACCAAAAGGTCACAACATTAAAATACCAAGCTAAATGGTATCAAGATTGTCAAGTAGCAAATCAACAGAACGATGGAAACAGATATGGTCCTCCAACATATTTAACTAGAAAATATTAGTAACCAAATTACAAACATACAAGATAGTCAACAGATGGTATTTGTCCCCTCCCCTAAATATCTCAGATTTCATCATTATCATCACCTCAATGCTGGAAAGGATGTGGTGAGGAAGGTAACTTCTCTCATTGTTGGTGGAAATAACAATTCCTAGAGAAATTTTGGAAGGAAGTTCTTAAAGAAATTCAACTAACAATGGATTACTCAGTTCCACTATCACCAGAAATCACTTTTCTAGATCAATGGGGGGAAAGTCCAGTTCACATTCCTTTAATACGAAGAGACCTTATAGCAACCCTATTTGCTGCTGCAAAAAGTGCCATTGCAACCTTATGGAAGTCTAAACATGTTCCGACGATTGAAAATTGGCTTACAAAAATTTGGGATCACTTTATCTTAGAAAAATTGGCCAACAAAATTTATCAAGCAGAACATTTCCCAAACAGTACAAATTTTATGGAGAAATGGTTTCTGTTTTTTGAGTATCTAGAAAGTAACAGTTCTCACCCTGGTTTAAAGCTATTTTGAGTTATAGAAAATGTATATATATAAATCTTTATATTTTGTCACTTTGTAAACTATTTCAAAGTTATGTACTATTTATCAAACTCTCTGAATTTTTGAATTTTGTAATTTGTAATTTGTATTTTACATTGTGCAACTTCTACTTATTCACTGTATGGAGCTAAAGTTTTAATAAAATAATAATAAAAATCATAACCTTTACAGATATTAGAATAACAATTGGATTAATAATTAAGCCTATTTAGTATATATTTTTCCAAATAACATGCAAAATTGAAACCTATTTTTACTCATTATTTTAGTAATTAAAAAAGAAATATATAGAATAGAATAAAAAACTCATTTTGTTATTGCTCCATCTTATTCTTTCCTTTTCTTAATAATAACAACTATTAACAATAACAATGCTTATTACTTAATGTAAAAGGTTATCGAAACCTTTAAAAGTATTAAAATAAAGTACTATTAAAGATTCTGACCTATTTCTACTCCTTATCTTAAAAAATGAAAAAAAACCTTTATCCCCCCTATATTTATCATTACCCTTTACTTGTACTACACTATTATTGACCATTATTGATGAATATAGCCTCCAGCTTGTACAGCAAATTTTGCTGCATAGAGGACTGAGAAACCTCTAATAACATTAATCATCCTGAGCTAGCAGGGTTTAGGAAAGGGGTAAGCACTATTGGGCACTGCTTGACTCTTTACCAACTGGCCCAACGTAGTGTTAAGGGCTCCACCAAGGTTATGTTTGCAGTGTTTGTGGATCTGATTGCTGCCTTTGACTCAGTAGATCAGAACTGACTGTGGGTGAAACTAACAGGTGCTAATAACAATAAACGCCTATTGTTTCTGATTCGAGAATTTCACTCCAATATATCTGCCAGAGTTCAGGTAGGCCCCATAGGCTCTTTAACAGAGGAGATCCCAATTACTCGGGGTAAGGAGGTCAAACAGGGGTGTGTTTTGGCCTCCTCTCTATGTAAATGATATAGTTCCAAGCTTGTCAGGCCCTGAGTTCTTTCCACCATCTTTGGTGGGTCAGTAAGTATCAATTCTCCTATGAGCAGATGATATGGTGTTGATGTTCCTAACTTGTATGGGTTTAAGGAGGATACTGAACAAACTGGGCAATTTCTGTAAGGGCTGGGTCTTAAATAACAACCTTGCCAAGACCAAAGTAATGGTCTTTGGGAAGAGACCTCTATTGACCTTAAATAACAACCTTGCCAAGACCAAAGTAATGGTCTTTGGGAAGAGACCTCTATTGACCTTTACATGGTCAATAGATGGCAGCCCCATTGAACAATAGAGAACCTTTAAGTATCTTGCGATGATGTTTAGTGAAGCTCTCTCATGAGAAACCCACTTGGCCTTAACAAAAGCTTCAGTTTTAAAAACCATTAGGGCTGTCTTTAAATTTTACATCTCAAAAGGAGGATTTTTATTTGAATCAGTCTTGAAACTGTTCCAGTGTAAGTCCATCCCACAGCTTCTATATAGTGCAGAGTTCTAGGGTTGGAATGAACATTGACCTTGGCCCTGGAACCAATTCAAAGCCCCTTTTAAAGAAGATTCTAGCTTTGCCTCATGGCACTCCAGCAGTTTTAATTGAATGTAGGTTACCTTCTATCAGAGCCCGTTTGCACTTGGCCTTATTTATATTCTGGATAAAGCAAAGGAATCTCTCTGTGGGTTTACTCTTAAGGCAAAGCAAAGCACTGCTGCATTCAGACGTTGTTTGCTCCACTGGTTTTAACAATATCATCCATCGTTATTCCATGGTGAATGACTTTCAGGGTGTCCTCTTGCCCGGTCTCAATATACAAGACTGGATCTTTAAGATGGATGCTGCATTGAACAGAAATACAACTCTCTTTCAAATTTTCTCCCTGGTTCAAGTTGTTCAAGAGAGACCATGGCTGAGCCTCTTATTTGACCAAAATATCCTTTCCTAGTCTTAGAATAGTTTTAACTTCACTTAGATTTCAAATCATGCCCTCAGTCTTTCTAGATAGGTGTTACACACAAATACCAATTGATGCCTGTATCTGTATTTGTGGAGCTTCAGTCCCCTAAGACCTTCTCCATTATCTTTTGTTCAGCCATTTGTATACAGAGCCCAGAAATACATTTCTTGGGGAAATCTTAATAAAACATTGATTCTTCTCTGTTGTGGAAAACTTAACCCTCCTTCTTTCAGACCTGGATCTACACATCTCTTATAGAGCAGCACAGTTTTCCCTCTCAGTGAAGAAAATTAGGACTCAGGCTGTGCTTAATGGTTGAGACTCCCTCACCAAAGTATTTTAAGTAATTTTAATATGTTTTTAATATCATAGTTTTATTGTTCTGTGTTTATGTTTTACTTATGTGTTTTACTTTGTTTTATTTGCTTGATTGAGATGGCCTTTGGCCACATGCAATAAATAAATATTCTGAATTCTGATACAAGTCAGGCGGTTCTTCTGTTCTACATAAGGTCATACAACTGTGTTACTCTGTTTTCTGCCCCTCTCCAAGCCTCTTTTCTAGGCCTCAAGACTCCCTCTGTGGCATGTCTAGTTATGACTTTCTTGGTTAAACCATATAGCAAAGGTAACAGTGATTCCAACCCCTTCATTCTTGACAACATGTTTTTGGAAATGTGACACCTATATGTACACAATCCCTTACCTGAATGACCCATGTTAGTCTGGACTCATCGGATCTTGGAAGCTAAGCAGGATAGACCCTAATTAGTATTTGTGTTGCACCAATATAGATAAAAGCACATTCCAATAATCAATACTGAGCAATACTAGGCCAAGCACTTGTATTCTAGATGAATTTTCAGACTTTGCATGAACCGTCTGTGTGTTTTTTCTATGTGTTAGGTAATTCTAACAGGTGTGCTTTAATCTTTTGACAGTTAATTAAAATAGTGGACTCTATCGAGATTAATGTTCCTCTATCAGAGATTCAACCAATGGTGATCTCTCAACTTAACTTTTTCTGACACTTCTCAGAGATTTATAGTTTTGCTTTGTAAGTTTGAGTAAAACGTAATTTTTTACTAATTGGAAGGTTGTACAATAGAAACTATGAATATTCAGTGAAGCATCAGACCAATTATCATTTGTTTGTGCTATCATGTGAATAGACCTTAAATATTTGCATATGATGACTTATAAAATTGCAAACTCAGATAGAATGGCAGAGCTCTGATGGAAGAAATCTCTTGAGAGAATTTAGGTGAGAACTTATTTTTACCTATGCATTTCATAGAAACTTTGATTATGTTAAACTTGGAATTTATTAAGAAATTGCCTTTCTGCGTTCTGTTTTTATAGGATTTATATTAATAACCATTTATATTTTGATTACTTGCTTTGTTAAAAAACTAGGGTGTTTCAATAAAGTGAAATAAACTCTAGACAGGTGTCTGTGTTTGATAAAGAGTTGCAAAGCAATATTGAACCCTATATAAATAAATGTACTGATAAACAGGTGGTTCAAAGAACTTATCTGTTTGACAGGTCTGAGAACTAATTGCTGAAAGCTTTCCAGGAGAAAGATACATCTTTCTTTTGGCTAGTAGAAGCTTAGTTTCAGACACGGGCAAAAGCTCGTTACACTTGGATGGAAAGTTCAGGGTTGCTACACAGAGACAGGCAATGACTAGACATGGGCACAAATGGGAAAAAACCCCAAACACCCTGTTCATCGTTTGGTGCCATCCACGAACAACGAACAACAAACATGGATGAACATGAAGTATTCCCGGACATGTTCATTGTTCATGGGGGCCAGAACCCCCCTACCCCCAACCCCCCCAGTTAGCCCCCCCTCCTCTCAAACCCACTAACCTGGCCCTTTAAAGATCCCTTTAAACTATCCGCTGGCAGGTGGCAGGGGGGGATTCCCCCCTGCCGCCTGCCAGCGGATAGTTTAAAGGGCCCTTTCCTGCCATGTGCAAGGGGCAGGGCCATTTAAACACCCCACAAACTACCTTCCCAATGTCCAATACCCACCAAATTTGCAGGGGACATAGTGCTTACTGTCCTCTGAAGACCCCCCAAGTTTAAGAGAGATTGCACCCCAGGAAAGGCATGATCCATGGATCTCACCGTTGGCAGTCATTTTCTCTTCACAGTGGCAAAAACGGGACTCTCTGCTGGAAGTACTTTGAAGGGTTAAAGCCAGAAGGAAAGCCAGAAGGAGTTCAGACAGAGTTCAGTCCCTCCTTGCCTGTGGTTGCCAAGGAGATTGATTACAGCAAGCTCCAGACTGTCTGGCTTGCCGAACAGCTGCCGAAGAGAATGAACGAGGCTTTTAATGACCACCTGTTCGTTTAGGATAGGGCCTCACGAAAAGCTTGTTCAAGAACAGTAGATTAGGCTGTTCATTAGTTTTTTTCGGTTCCTAATGCTGTTCGTGCCCATGTCTAGCAATGATATACCACCATTGTTCGTCTCTTGTTTTGGAAACCCTACAGAGTTGCTGTGCTATGACTTAACAGCAGCTTACACACGCACATGTACGTAAACAGTGGCATTGGGCTCCATTAATCCTCCCTACTGTGATTATAAATGCTTCTTATCCTATCTGCTGGAGGACAATGATAGGGTGACATCTTCCTTTTCTGATCATTGGTCTCTAATATGGTTTCATTTCATTTATAAAAAAAAGTTTGTTTACAAAGAGAGAAGAGGAAAAGAATATATTTTGTCACCTCTGGGCTAAACCCATTGTCCTACTCCTAAAAGCAATCATCTTTAGATATTAAAATGGCACATCATAGGCATTGCACACTGTTTCTTCTAATCTGCCTGCATTGCCAATTCACTTCACAGATTGCATCCGTTCTTCTTTGAAAGCTTGCATTGTTGAGTCAGAATTTTGCTAAGAAATGGTATTTGTTCACATAAGCATTGTGTTCAGGTGGACTGAAGGACAAATTCAAGAGCAGATCAGAGATTGCAACCTATTGAGAAAAGGGGAAAACAAACAAAGAGATTTAAGATTAAACAAATTTAAAGTGAGTTATATTATTAAGGATGCTCAAGCACTCACTGGTTCTTCTCCTCTCCTGTTGTGACCAGGCACCCGGTTTTTCAACAGACTGTTCTGAAGGCTCTGGATAGGCCTGATATAAGCAGGGGCGGCGCTAGGGTTTGCCACGCTCGCGGCTGGCTGGCCAAGCGCCCCCCCCGCGTGCACGAGCACGCGCGCACCTGCCTGCGTGATGACGTCATGTGTGACATCATCACGGGAATGCACGCGCCGCCGCCGGCCCGATCGCTGTGGTGGGCGGCCTCCGAGCTCTCCCGCTCAGTTGCCTCTGCCGCAGCAGATGCCTGCCTGCGGTGGCTGCACCCGGCCGGGGGCTTGTGCTGGTGGCGGCGGCGCGGGGTGGGAGGAATAGGAGGCTTCTGCTTTGGGGGGTGCGCTCTCGCCCCCCGCGCCTCTTCCAGCGCTCCCTCCGGCACCCCGCGCCTGCGGCCACTGCCTACCTGGCCTCAATAGGCGCGCCGCCCCTGGATATAAGCATCCAGTTAAGAAGTCCTAGCATCTAGTCAGCTTTCCTATATCAGATCATTTCATTCCTGGCAAGAGGTACAACTCAGTAACATCTTAGATTCATTATGGGTACAGTAAAGAAGTAATACTCCTGGAGAATCTCTGATTCTATTTTAATTATTCCTTAAAACAAAGCCATCACATTTTTAATATTGTCTAAGTCAACAGAAAATTATGCACTCCATTATTGTTACATAGATAATTAAAAGAGAGCAA
Organism: Eublepharis macularius; assembly: GCF_028583425.1. NCBI lineage: Eukaryota > Metazoa > Chordata > Lepidosauria > Squamata > Eublepharidae > Eublepharis > Eublepharis macularius. The sequence goes on along the minus strand of NC_072793.1, from coordinate 89,648,892 downwards.
TTGCGGAGTCCATAAAAGTATCTTACCCAGAGATAAGCAGGTCAACAGCAAGGAAGAAACTCTCAATTAATTGAACATCATATTTATAGGATTTTAAAATCACCTCCTAATAATAGGTAACTGTCCCACTTGATAAGGGCTCACATTCTTGGCTAACAAATTATCTTTTAACTTAAAAACTTTAAAACATACAAGGTTATCTATACTTGAAATTCTTCTTAAATTATATGAAAATAGTTCATTCTTGCTACTTTTTATCTTAACAAAGTCTGTTTAAAAACATTAACTCTAATTTTTTGATACATATGAGTATCTTTTGGCCCTCAACCAATACTAGGGGTTTGTACTGAGAAAATTTCTATATCATATTTGGTTCTAGGGGTTCCATTATAATTTTGTTCCACTACTGGTTTGTTCTGGCTGAGAGGGTGCTGGCTTGGATCTGATTTCTTTGGGTTTTTTTCATTTTCATGAGTTTTGACTCATTGCATGTGTGTTGGCTACACATGCAGAAATGCAAACCGTTCTTTTCAAATGGGATGGTGAAATGAGGCTCTGGGGCAGCTGTTCTTGCAATGGCACCAAAATTGCACAAAACACAGTTCTCCCTCTAAATCACGCACCCACCAATTTTGAGAGCACGCAGAAATGGGGTTCCATGTTTATGAACCTTGAGAAATGCTTGGGGAAAATGTGCACCAAGGTGAGTGTTGTGCAGGGCAGCTGTGCACATATGCACACACTGTCCTTTTCAAAGGAGGGAGTTGGGGGGGGGGGAAGGATCTGTTCATGCTTAATCAAAAACCTCATGGTCCCCAATATAGATGGTCACGAACCGTATTACGAACTTCAAAAACCCACAAAATTGGCGTTCATGTGATCATGATCTGGCAGGTCATGATTGTCCATGTCAAATGAACCAGCATTCAAGAGAGGCTTGGTTTGGTGTGTTTGGCCGTGGTTCGGGAAGCCAGACAGTCAGGCACCATCAATCAATTCCCCTGGCAACGGAGCAGGGGGAATGCCTGAACTCTGTCTGCGCTTCTTCTGTCGCCCTGGAAACCCGAATGGAAGCCCAGCTTACTTTGATCGGCAGGACTTCCTTCCAACCATGGAGCTGCAAAGTGGTTACAAGTTGGGAGAAGACACCCGGGGGAGGGAGGGGAAGGGGGGTGTTCTGTAGCCATGGGCACTACAATCTCATTCACACAAACCCTGATAGGCAGCTCTGACAGCCAAACACAGACCTCCTGCATTTCTCAATGAGTCCTCAGCTTATAAACAGCAGTGGGCTCCAAGGCTGGGTTTCATTTTCAGCTAGCAGTGGAGTGTGACAGAGCTGCTGCTTGCTACTTGCTAGCCTTTGGGGAGAGAGAGACAGTATAATTGAGCTTGGATTTTGGGGATAGGCATCTATCTCCTCTGATTCCAGGGCTGCTGCCTGGCTCTGGGGCCAAGCTCAGTGGGCACCTTGGCTGAGGGCTCACAATGATTATTGATCAGTGCCTGATCGGGTCAGGTCTGGGGGAGTGGTGGGCTAGGGCTTTAGTCCCTCTCTCCCTCTGGTGCCAGGGCTACTGCTAGGCCCTGGCACCAAGCTCGGTGGGCACCTCAGCTGAGGGTTCACATTAGTGCCTGATCTGGTCAGGACTGTGGGAGTGGTGGACTAGGGCTCTAGTCCCTCCCTCCCTCTGGTGCCAGGGCTGCTGCCAGGCCCTGGCGCCAAGCTCGGTGGGCACCTTAGCTGAGAGTTCAGTGTCATCTCCTTTCTTCTCCTCAATTGTTGTTTGCTGGCACTATGAGGCTTCAGGTGGGGGACAAGAGTGGTCGTGGGGGGAAGTGCAGAGATTGTCCCGGTTGCAGCATGGGAAGCAGTGCTGCACAGGACTCTGGAGCAGCAGATACTCTTGCTCCCCCAAAATCACCAGTTGTGGCTGTGGAGGAGGCCAAAGAGCTCTTGCCGGCGGCGGAAGAGGAACTCCTGAAAATTTTGGAACTCCTCTTCCTCCTGAAGAGGAAGAGGAAGAGGAACTCCTGAAAATTTTGGGGGAGGAGGAGGCCGAGGGATCCTTGGAGGAATGGTTGGGGTTCAAGGAAACATCCAGCCCGTCTCCATCCCAAACTACTGTCCCTGCCTGCAGTCCACCCATCACTCTTTCTTCCATTGCCAGCTCCGTGGCACATTCAGCAGCAACCCTTCATCCTCCCTCTCCTGGAACCGTTAGTGGGCCACGGTTCAAACTCAATGTTTGGAGGCACTTTTGGTCCCTTCCTACTGACCCCTGCGTGGTGCAGTGCTGTGTGTGTGAGGGTCTGGTGTACAGGGGCAATGACCTGAAGCACCTGTCATCGATGGCCCTGACTTGGCACCTGAAGAGGCACCACCCGACCCTGTGGTCTCTGTCCTCGGCCAGCGAAACATCCATCGGGGGGAGACCGAGGGCCACCAACTGGTCTGATCTGGGATTGATGGGAGGGTCTCCGGAATGCACCCCGAGCAAGAAGCCTTGCCCCGTGGGTGTGGGTGGTGGGAGCAGAAGGGACAGGCAGGCCTCCCTGGGGGACGTTGTTCCATCGGGGTCGGGGGTGGTGCCACTGAAAAGGGTGAGGTCAAGGGCTCAGGAGGCGGGCGTTCGTGTGATGGTGCAGACGATTGCCCTGCAAGGATTCCCCCTATCAGTTGTGGAGATCCTGAGCACTTTGCCCCATGGTTCTCCATGCCGTCATGGCGCACCGTCAGGCGTCGAGTCGTGCCTGCCCTGTACGAGGCAGTGCGAGACATGGTGCACAGAGAGATGTCGGCCGCCCAAGGCAGAACAGTGCACTTCACGGCCGACCTGTGGAATGGCTGCCATCACGGGTACCTTGCCATCACCGCCCACTGGTGGCAACCAGAGGACCTCCACCTCCCCAGGCCAAGATCTGGCAGCTGTAAAAATGTGCCCAGCTTGACACTGGGCTACAGGGCAGTTCTTCTTCAGGCCTGGGGGATGGATGAGGTCCACACCAGGAAGAACATTGCCGCCACCATAAAGGCGGCTCTGAGGGAGTGGACGTTCGGGGTGGAAAGGTTTGTCTGTGGCTTTATGGTGATGGACGCGGGAGCCAACATGTTGGCAGCCCTGAAAGAGGCATCCCTCCCGGGCCTGGTGTGCATGGTGCACAAGCTGTACCTCATGATGCGGGACATGCTCAGGCTAAGGAGCAAGCCGAGGGACAGCTGGGACGAGGGAACCTTGCAGACGCACAGTCTGCTGGACAGCTGCCGTCGCATTGCTTCCCACTTCTCCCGCAGCATAAACTCCTCCCACAAGCTGTTCCAGAGGCAGGGGGAGGGAGGGGACCCTGAGCACCAACTGTTCCAGGACCTGCCCACCCACTGGAACTCCACCTATGACATGATATGTCATCTGGTGGAGCAGAAGGGTGCGTTGCAAGACATCCTGTCCTCTTTGGATGTGCTGAGGAGGGGAGAGGAGTTGAGTCTCAGCTCCATGGACTGGAGAGTCCTTGCCCAGATGTCCCAGATCCTGAAACCCTTCAAGGATGCCACTGAGCTCTTGTGCTCCTACCAGGCCAGCCTGGGCCAGGTCCTCCCTCTGATCCATGGGCTCAACTGGTTTCTGGCCCAGGAGCTCCAGCAAGGGCAAGAGCTGCTCCCCAGGGTCTGGGACTTTGTCTGGAGGATCCAGGCCTGCATTGCTGTACGCCTGCATCCTCTACACCACGAGGCACCATACCAACTGGCCTCCCTCTGTGACCCCCACATCAAGGGCAGCATCGCCACACAGGCGGGTCAGATGCAGCTCTGGAAAAGGAGCTCCACAGAGCGGTGCTCTGTTTCCAGAGACAGAGGGCAGGAGAGAAGGAACAGGGCAGCGGCAAGGGGCAGGCGGTGGAGGAGGAGGAGGGGGAGGAGGGGGGAAGAGAGCCACACCAGGGAAGAGCCACCCCAACAGCCACATTCGATCTCTGGGCCTCGTTGGTGGGCTGCGTGGTTGGCCGCTGCATGGCAGGCACATCCCTCTCAGTGGAGGACCCGGCGGGGGCCATAGTGTGCAAGTACCTTGCTGAGCCCCCCAAGCCCCCCCATGCCAACTCATTACAGTATTGGGCGAAGAAATCTGACCGATGGCCAGAACTGTCCACCATCGCTACCAACATCCTGTCCTGCCCTCCCACCAGTGTGCAGAGTGAGCGGGTGTTCTCCCATCTGGGAGACCTCCTCCGTCCCCACCGTGCACGTCTGCACCCAGTCCTGGTGGACATGTTGACCTTCATCAAGGTCAACCTCAACCTACTGGGGCACCCTCCCGTGGACCTGGACCTACCCGGGCTCTGAGCCACCCTGGGGTTGTAGCCGGCCCAGCTCGTCCACAGCGGGCTCAAGCCTCCCTCATTTCTCGGTGCTGCTTCCATGGCTAGTGACCCTTTGCCCTCCTCTTCCAGACAAGTTCCCATTCCCTCTTTCAACCTCTCCCTCTCCAGATGCTGCCCAAATGACCCCTCCCCACAACTTGTCCTGTCCATCCAATCCTTCCTGTTAAAGCAGGAAGGTCGGTGTTTTCTGATGCTCTGGTTTTTGGGCACGTAGGGCAGCTCTGGATCTGCGGCAAATATGGTTGCACAGCACGGAGCCCACTATCCTAGGTTCCTGCTGTCTGCTCTGAGCATGGTGGGAATGGGCCCCTCACCTCATCTCCTGTCCATGAAGGCAGGGAGGTGAGTGATGTTGGCGACAGACTCCACTGATACACAGGAGGGGCAGACAAGCCTCTGCCACAGCAGCCTGTGCAATTCGACATGGTGGCTGTTTGGGGCCTCCTGGTCATCCTCTCCCAGACAAGTTCCCGTTCCCTCTTCACACCTCTCCCTCTCTGGATCTGCTCAGATGCCTCCCAACCTCTCCTGTCTTTCCCATCCTGTCCTTTCCGCGAAGGGAGGAAGGTGTGGTGCTGCCAGCTGATGCTGCTTTTGGCCATGAGAAACAGCTCTGCTGCTGTTGCCAATGTTAGAGTGGCACGTCATGGTACCCACCCTTCCATGGCACCTGCTGTCCCCTCTGAGCAGGGGGAATGGGTCCCCCCACCCTTTCCACCAAGGCAGGAAGGTGGGTGCTGTCTGCTGCTGCCGCTTTGGACCCCGAGGGGCAGCTCAGAAGCTTTTGCTGAGCTTGTCAGGTTTGAGCTGCACGGTGCACCCCTATCCATGTGCACCTGCTGTCCTCTCTGTGCATGGGGGGAATGGGACCTACGACCAGTCACGTGTCCTTTCCACAAAGGCAGGAAGGTGGTTGAGGTCTGCCGCTGCTGCTTTTGGGCATGAGGGGCAGCTCAGGAGCTGTTGCTGGTGTTAGTGTGGCACCAAACGGTATCCCCCCTTTCCATGGGCACCTGCTGCCCCCTCTGAGCAGGGGGGAATGGGTCCCTCGCCCTCACACCCTTTCCATGAAGGCCAGGTGGTGGGTGCTGTATGATATTTCGGCTTTGGGCCACGAGGGACAGATCAACTACTGTTGCACATAAAATTGCACGTCATGGTTGCCCCTGCCAACAGCAGCGGCAGTCCCCTCTGGGCAGGGGTGAATGGGTAATGCCACCACGACCAGTCACGTCCTTTCCGCGAAGGAAGGAAGGTGAGTGATGCTGGTGACAGCCTCCACTGTGACACAGGGGGAGCAGACAAGCCTCTGCCACAGCAGTCTGCGCACTCCTTCAGGGTGGATGTGGGATCCCTCTGTCCCGGTTCTGCTGTGCAATGAGGCCAGGAAGCCTCAGGCTTGGCCCTCCTCTCCCACACAAGTACACAGTCCCTCTTCTCACCTCACACTCTCCGGAACACTCAGTCCCCTCCCAATGACCTCTCCGGTCCTGTCCTATTCCATCCTTTCCACAAAGGCAAGAAGGTGGTTGATGCTGGCTGCTGCCGCAGAGTTCCTCAGTGGGATCCTTGGCGGGGGCCTCGCGGCTGTTGGGATCTTCTGACTTCACAGACCCTCTTTCAACCTGTCCCTCTCTGGAGCACTCTGACCCCTGCAAATGACATCTCCTCTCCCTCCCGTCCTTTCTGGAGGCTTTCTGGACCAGAAGGCAGGAAGGTGGGTACTGTTGGCTGCTGCCACAGAGTAGCTCAGTGGGAGCTTCGGAGGAGGCCTCACGGCTGTTGGTGGATCTTCCCACTTCCCCTCCAAATGACATCTCCTCTCCCTCCTGTCCTTTCCAGCAAGGCAGGAAGGTGGGTGCTGTCAGCTGCTGCCACACTGTTCCTCTGTGGGACCCTCGGGTGAGGACCTGCAGTTGCTGGGGGATCAGGCCCCGGTCCAAATGACATGTCCTCTTCCACCCATGCTGGGAATGCCAGCACGCTCCTCTTTGGTCTGGCGGGCGGGCACATGGGGGGTGCAGCCGGTGAGTGGCCAGACCCCCCGCCCCCTAAAGGGGAGATGGCTCATCACCACCTCCGCTTGCCCACCAGGCCTGGCGGCCGCTGTCATTATTACACACCTTCAGTAACTGGGCCAACGTCAACCAGTGGCTCTAATTGTATTGAGTGGGAGTTTCCCGGGGCCTTGGATTGGAGAGGGTATGACTCCAAGATACCTTTTGCAATCTTGTCCAAACTTGGGTGTTGGCTGTCGGAGAGCCTGCAAAACACTTCCCGGGAATATGGGCTCTCTAAGTGCCACGGGGGCTGTTCCGCGTCCCACGAACTGCGAACCGGTTCAGCAACGGAAAATGTTCATTTTGGTTCACGACCTCGGGATCGTCGTTGGCACCGAACCATGAACCGCAGAGTCGTTAAATTGTTTTGGTTCATGCCCATGTCTAGTCCCCAAACACATCATTCCAATGAGCTTCTCTTCAAATACATGAGAACTCACAAAGTAATGGTCCCCAAAGAAGGTGAATATTGCCAGTGGGTACAGACTATGGTGGGGAAACTTACTGGCAAAGAGGCTCCAGCATGGCACACTAGCACAGAAATCAAGTAGGAAAGTGCTCTGTTACCAGTCGGCAGAGTGCAGGAAAAAAGCTTCTTCATGATAGTGACAAAGCCAAATTATTACCTTTGAGTTCTGCTGTTATGCCATGTTTCCCTGTGCTTTGTAGTTTCATTTCCAAAAAGAGGGCCGAGCGAATCCTCCTCATCCCAATCTACTTTGCAGCAGCCTAATATTCCCTATTTAAATGCCCAGGCCACCAGCCTGTCCTTGCACTGTGTGTAAAAATGCACAAGAAGGGAGGGCTATATGTTGTTTTTTTCAAGGGAAGGAGAGAAAGGATGGTCCTCTTCCCCCTCTATTTTTTACTACCAGTAAAAGTAGGAGACTGGACATGTTGCTGGCTGCTAGTCTCCCTTTCTGATTACAACTTTTAACCCAAAGTTGAATGAAAAGGAAAAAGGAGAAATTGCAGGAAGACAAGCAGAAAGGGGGGAAAATCTGATCTGGAAAGACTTGGGTGTGCATGCGTGTGCGAGTGTTCAATACACATGGCTGCTACCTCCCTATCATTTAACACTGGAAAAGTCCAAAAAGCCTGCCAGGAGGCTTTCTGGGCCAGAAGAAATTCTTCCTGTTTCTCCTTGTCCCCTTGTCTTTGGAGGACTTCTTTATTCACAGAGATGGCCCTGGCACCATGCCACCTAAGCAAAAGACAGTAGCAGCAGAAAGCCAGCTCCACATGCCTGGCATCTCCTCAGTAGGACTCTGATTTAATAATTGCCTTTTCTTTCCAGTTTTTACCCTAATCTGCATAACATAAGCTTTGTGGTAGCCAGGAGCTCGGAGACTGAAGGAGATTCCTCCCTTCTCAGATCCCATATCTACATGCCTGTGTGGATGTTGCCAGCTTTTACTTGCATTGTATGTTACAACGCTCATAAAGAGGTGGTGATGCCAATGGCAATGCTGACGCCAATGGCACTGTGCCCTCTACTGCTCCCCTCCTCAGTACAAAGCAAATCTTTTGCAATTTGACCCCTACGAGCCACTCAATGCCAATGCCATTGCCTAGGAAGCATTAAAGAAAAATGCACTCATGTGCACTGCGCACATCCCCTTCCCACCAATAGCATTAATGCTAAGGTTTCATTCTCTCCCCTTTGGAACCATAGCATAATGAGTATAGACAGACTTGCCATTAAGGAAAACAAGATGCTGCCAGATGGCCCAAACCACTGCCTGGCCTGCCTATAAAGCCTCTATGTGATAAGAAACAAAATGAAACATGCAAACTTTTTGGCAGGGGGCTCATTACAGCCTCATTTCCTGAATTTGTTCCTCCATTCCAGACGTTGCTTTAACAAGTTGAACCAGCAATTTCTCTGTATATTTTTTGCTCGTTTTTTCTGTAATGCACACTCCTAACCACTATATCCCATTTTTTAACTGTATCTTCACTTCTGTGAAGTTGGACTTCTGTGAAGTTGCCTTTCTCAGATACTTCTGCACCTGGGCCTCAACACATAATACCTATTGATATAGGTGAGGTGGCTTCTAATATTCACAAGGCCATATAATTGTGTTACTTCTTGGTTTCTTGCCCCTTTCCAAGCCTATTTTAATCTGGGTTTCCCTTTTGGCATTGTTTAGCTGAGAGAGGCCAGGCTAGTTCTGTTTCTGTGTAGAGGCATCCTCCATGACCATTCCAGCAAATATTCTCCTATATTTCTGGCCATGTCCCTGACAAGACTGTTTATGTGTTTGTCAATTTGTTCATTGCTACTTGGTAGGTTGCTTCAGCACATTCCTTCCTTCCAGTACCGTGCAGCATAACCAGCTTCTGCTAGGGATGGTGGGAATTTACCATGAATGCATTGAGCAATCAAATTTGAAGGTGTTTGAAGGGGTCAATCACATGTTAGTCAATCTGTTTAGTTCATGCTGAACTGTTATACTTATCGGCTGAACTAGTTTGCATTGGGCTTTTGCAAAACTGCACGGGCACAAAGATGCCGCTGATTCAAATCAGCATCCATTTGTATCACAAAGGATTACCTAGTCTTAGATGAATACCAAAGGATAGGGTTTTATTGAATCACAGCATTTATTTATGAGTGATTTATATGAATTGTGAATAATATAATTGTCTATTTTTAAAAATGCCTGCTAGGCAGAGCAATTACACAGCAAGGATGGGGTGGTAGTTGGACCTGAGTGGGTTGCAGGAGAATACATATGTGTAAAAACCCAATTGCACTTTACTGCATGGTTAGGTGGGTATCTGGCGAAGGAATACAGTGAAGCAACCTGTCAAATATTGATGAACAAGTTGATGAACTATTGGACTGATTGTTGAAGAATCAGGTCTCTGTTTACAACTGGTGAACAAGATGTGAGCTGAACTGGCAGGTGTTTGAGCATCTCTACCTTTTGCACATGCACATTCTCACACAGTCTAATGCAATTCAACTTCTCCTTATCTTTGCTGTGCCATCACTCCATTCTGCAGGCAATTGTTTAAGTAGACAGTTACAGTAATAACAACTATGTAAATCATAAATAAACACTGTTTCTAAAGAAGTCGTACTGTCCAGTGCTTGTCTAAATAGTCACATGAACATATGAAGCTGCCTTATACTGAACAGATCATTGGTCAATCGAGGAAAGTAAACATTTGCAGTCCTGTTACACACATGCATGTGTGTATGCACACACTCACAGAACACATCTTAAAACTGACAGTGCATTTCAAAATTAAATATCAAATGAATTCAAAATTGAACTGCCTGGTGAAATTTGACAAAGATTGCTTGAGCTGTTCAGTCATATGAATTGCAAACAAAAGGACTGATTTAAAACCTAATGGTGGCCGGCTAATCAGTTTCAACATTTGCCTAGAAATCCAGCCTGGAATGTTCAATTTGATGCATCTCTATTTGGAATCTACTGCACTGAGTAAGGAATAAGAATAAGCAAGATGAATCCTTTCTTTACAATGTGCTCCTTTTCACTTCCAAAAACTTCCACCAAAGTTTACTCCATTATGTCTCACAGAACACCTACAGCTACAATATATTGGTTGATAGTCATAAGAATTGCATGCTTGATTATTTCATTGAAACACAACAGCAAAATTGTGCATAGAAGAAAATTAGCATGCTGTAAAGAATCCTTCTATTTGACATCTGGTTTCTATGTGCAGAGATGTTTTTATATGGAGATAATTCAAGCAGGCAGTTCCCTACCTCCAGTCTGAAGTGAATCTGTCCATCTCATGACCAGGTCACTTGTATTAGAGATGAGTGGCCCATAAATAGTTTAAAAGAATTTCTTGCTTTCCTTAAAAAACAATATCAGAACAATGGAGGAAAACTCTATTGAAATTTCACATTTGGCATTTTTCTGCATGGCCATTTTTGTGTAAATGGAAAACCAACCCTCCTCTGTCACAAAGAAGAGTGACGTCTTAGATCCAGTTGTGCCTTAAGAGGACTTCTTAAGAGCAGGGGCAAGGGCAACAGCCTTCAAATTGCTAAAGAAGCAATTTGGAGATATCATTCTCTATCAGTTCAGGTTACTAACACAGATGTCACACTTCTCTCGTTGGTTCTTACGGAGAGTACTAATAAGGACACATTCTTTTTAAAAAAAATCCAATTAGCATACAGTAAGATCACATTGTTCTCACCAAACAGGGAGGAAAACAACCTATAATTCTTAAAATGCATTTCAAGATAAATGACATGGTTTTTATTTATGACATCAATTTATTTTTCACTTTGGAATTGCGTAAAAAATAGCAATAACATGGTCAGTGAGGTGATGTGATAGATCCAGGTGCTGAATTATTCATTGCCCTTCAGTTGTTGACTTGCCATCAGATGTCTTCCTAGGTAAATGGCATAAATCACACTGGATCTTTTGGGTAGCAACAACCACTGTAACATCCTGTTTGTATCAATCCACTTTATGGTATGTGTGTAGAAGCATGCAAGCAAATCAGGACTTGAAGCACTTTTTACTCCTGCAGTCCAGGACCACAGCCCTTTGCAGAGCTGATTCACTAATTTTCTTGCCTCTTCTCTTAGGTTTGTTTGTTTATGTCATTTATAGTCTGCCTTTCTCACTGAGACTCAAGGCGGATTACATAGTGTGAGAGTAGTACAATCAGTATCAAGGACATTTCCCTACAGTGTCAAGGACATTTCCATAAACAATGTCATAGCATAAATAAATGCAAGTTTACAAAGACATAGCATTAGCAAGAATTCAATATAGAGTTGAAGAATTGCTGAAACAGAACATAATCAATTCTAGGACTGATATTAGACAACATGAAGTACAAGTAGTACAACAACATGAAGTACATGAAGTACAAGTATAGGAGTACAAATTTAAAGTAACAGATAATATGTAAGGCAATATAGTGCTGGAGTCTATGGTAACAACAACAACAACAACAACAACAACAATATTCAATTTATATACCACCCTTCAGGACAACTTATTGCCCACTCAGAGCAGTTTACAAAGTATGTCATTATTATTCCCACAACAAAACACCCTGTGAGGTAGGTGAGGCTGAGAGAGCTCCAGAGAACTGTGACTAGCCCAAAGTCACCCAGCTGGCTTCAAGTGGAGGAGTGGGGAATCAAACCTGGCTCTCCAGATTAGAGTCCTGTGCTCATAACCACTACACCAAACTGGATCTCATTACCTAACCTGGTACCTAACTCATTAGTGAAGCATCTGAGACCCCCTTTCTACAATACCAGCCTCTTATCTGAGTAAAAAGCCTTTTTAAATAATTTGTTTTTGCATTGTTTACAGAAAGCCAGGAGTGTGGGGTCTCTCCTGGTCTCCTCAGGCAGGCCATTCCATAGGGTAGGGGCCACCACAAAGAAAGCCCATGTGTGGGCGGCTGTTGATTTCGTCCATGTACAGGCTGGCACCTGCAAGAGACTCTGTTCAGATGAGCGAAGCTGCCATGGAGGGATAGTCACACAGGTATGCTGGACCAAGGCCACGAAGAGCGTTGTACGTAATAACCAATACCTTGAACTGAGCATGGTAACTGATAGATAGCCAATGGAGTGACTGTAGGATGGGAGTGATGTTCATGCTCCTGCTCAATCCCAATAACAGCGGAGCTGCAACATTTTGCACAAATGGGAGCCTCCTTGTTAACTTAGATGGGAGACCAATGTATAGTGCATTACAGTAGTCAAGCTTTGATGTTACCATAGCTTGGATCCAGGTGGCCAAGTTGGCCATGTCGAGGTAAGAAGCCATATTTCAGGCTAGAGTGAGACTGTAGTAAGCATTTTTTGCAGCTGCCTTTTCTAGTAGTAGTGCTGGATCCAGTATATCCCCTAGGTTCTTAACTGAGTCTGCAAGGGTCAGACAAACTCCATCAAAAGTGAGTACAGCCTTCCCAACAAGCATCACTTCAGTCTTGTCTGGGTTCAATTTGAATTTGATATTTTTCAGCCATTTCACCACAGCTGTCAGGCCACAGTCTTAAGATTTCTACTGCATAATGTAACATAAGTTACTCCAGCAACTTATGGGAGAAATAAATTTTAAAATCACCTAGTTTACTCTAGAAAGTTTCAGGTGGGTAGCCATGTCAGTCTGTAATGGAGCAAGATTCAGGTCCAGTAGCACCTAAAGACCAACTAGATTTCCAAGGTATGAGATGCTGAGAGTTAGATATGACAAAGGGAGCTCTGACTCTTGAAAACTCATACCCTGGAAATCTAGTTGGTCTTTAAGGTACTACTAGACCAGATCTTGCTCTTCTAGTTCACTCTAGAAATTGTCAAAAAATCTATGGTTTTACCTTGGCCATTCATAGTCTAACCAATCTCACAGGGTTGTTTTGAGGATAAAATAGAGGTGAGGAGAATTATGTAAGCCACCTTGGGTGCCCATTGGGGAGAAAGGTGGGACATAAACAAACAAAGAGCATTTCCAGAGATTCCTAAAGAGGTGTGATGTCACCAGGTTTTCCCAGAAGTGACATGGGGCAACTTTTTAAAGATTACTTTGCACATTGACTAGCACAGGAACATACGCTTGGAATGCAACTCTGGCTCAGGACAGGTCTTTATGTAATTTTTGGGGGTATAATTTGCATAGCATATAGGGGTATTGTATAGTATTTAACGTTCATGGAGCTATATACGGATTACATGCCCTCGCTATATCCTACTATATAACCATATTCTAGAAAACTCACTTCTTACCCTGGTGTGCCTCCAGAGGGTGCTGCCATGGTGGGGAGCCCAGAAGAGGCAGCCTGCCCCTCCAAGAGCACACTGTGGTGGGAAGCCCAGGATAAGACCAGGCATGGAGCAGACAGCAATGTCCATCCTCCACCTACACCCAGCTGTGATCAGGAGCGGAGCAGTATTTATTTATTTATTTTATCATATTTATATTCCGCCCTCCCCCGCAAGTAGCAATGCCCCCCCCGCCATCATCTGGCCGGGATCAGGTGTGGAGCAGGAGGCAATGCCGGTTCCTACCTTCACCTAACCAGGATAAGGTGCGGAGAAGGTGGCAATGCCTGATCCCTGCCTTCACCCAACTGTGACCAGGAGTGGAGCAGTGGTAATGCCCGTCCCCAGCCTTCACCCAGCTGGGATCAGGTGTGGAGCAGGTGGCAATGCCCTCCCCCTTTCACCCAGTTGGGATGAGAAGGGGAGCAGGTGGCAATGCCTGCCCTTTGCCTTCACCCGGCTGGGATCATGCATGGAGCAGGAGGCAATGTCCAACCTCTCTTCAACCAGACGGGATCAGGAGCAGAGCTATCAGCAATGCCCACCCCCCCGCCTTCATCCAGTCAGGATGAGGCGTGGAGCAGGAGGCAATGCCCACCCCCCTTCACCCAGCTGGGATCAGGTGCGTAGCAGGCAACAATGCCCACCCTCCTTTCACCTGCTCAGGATCAGGAGCGGAGCAGGTGGCAATGCCTGCCCTCCCTTCACATGGCTAGAATCAAGAGCAGAGCAGGTGGCAATGCCCCCTTCACCTGGCTGGGATCAGTAACAGAGCAGGTGACAATGCCCACTCCCCTCACCCAGCTGGGATCAGGAGTGGAACAGGTGGCAATGTCTACCTCCCTAGAGGAGGAGGAGGTAATGTCTGCCTGCCCGCCCTCCCCTTTCTAGAGCCCATTATATTTTTTCCCACAATGGGCTTTGTTAATAGTATTATGTATTTTTGCAGAATTCTAGTTGAACACCACTTCTGTGGAGTGAGGCCACCTAAGTAGATATTAACAAGAAGCGATTTATATTGAGAGTTATAAATGTCACTATTTTTTATTTTAACTATTCATAGTAATATTTTGACAGCATTCTGGAACTGACTTACACCAATATGTTTATTTCTATTTTTAATTTTAGGCTCCATATTTATACTACCTGGTCTGAACCAGCAATGTTTTATACTTATCAGTCATAATTTTTTTTATATGTGTGTAATAGCAAATTAGACCACTGAGGAAGGCCCTGAGGGCCAAAATGCGTTTGGTCTCTGTATACATGCAATCAATTTTGTGACTTGGCTCTTTTATATGCGCCAACAATTTTGTGACTCTGTGTAACTGATGTTACTAGGTCTCTAGGTATTTAACTTTGTTCCATGGTTTTAATTCACTTTTGCACTGTGCAATATATAATTGTATTTCTTTAATAGGAGATTACATTAATAGGAGATTGTATTTCTTTAATAGGAGAGGGCCATCAATGGCTACTAGCCATGGTGACTGAAGGAAACTTCCATATGCAGAGGCAGCAAACTTCTGAATATCAGTTCTATGAAGAAGAATCAGGGGAAGGGTTTAACTTCTGTGCCCTGTTTGTTTCCCCTACCCAGGGCAACCGGTTGGCGCCTGTGTGGCACAGGATGCTAAACTATATGAACTATTGTGTCTGATTCAATTGAATGTTCATTAGCAAGGATACTTCTACATCTGGAAAATTTCTTTCCAGATTTTGGGGATCTATGTCACTGGAGATATTTACTACAGCAGATGTCATAATATCAATGTCTCCTGGAGGTATACACTAAAAATTAGTTTTTTAAAAAAAATCCTGAAGAAGTAGTTAGTATAGAATATTCTCCTCTGTTAGACACAGGTCATTAATTTTAAAGACACCAAGGAAAATTATTCTAGTAAAATCAGAATGAAATATCCAGAAATACACACAAGTCAGTTACTGAAGGAGGGGGTAGTCCTAAGATTTAAAATTCCCGATGCAAACCATATTGTAAACATTTTTTTCTACCCCATTAGTAAGAAACATTAAGAAACATTATTTATATATCAACTGTAAACCTACATAAACCAAACCTGTGTGCCATATATGGTTGCCATGTGCCTGCTGGGGGCAGGAGATCTTTTGCCCCCCTCCCCCTGAAGGCCATGCCCACCAACACTCCAGTAGCCTGCAGGAAAAAAAGATTTTTATTTTAAAAAGCCACAGTTGCCAATGGCATGATGTTATTTCTGTCATGCCATGTACTATGATGTGGATATGAAGCAACTGAAGGCAGATTTTAAAATTGAACTGAACAACTATCTTTTTCCCAGGTGGAAGGCATTGCTTCGTCTGAAAAAATGAACAGTTTTGTCTCTCCTAATGTTATATGTACAAGATGGGCCAATCAAGAGAGTATGCCTCAAGTGTCTTATTGAAGGGAAAGAAAGAAAGAAAGAAAGAAAGAAAGAAAGAAAGAAAGAAAGAAAGAAAGAAAGAAAGAAAGAAAGAAAGAAAGAAAGAAAGAAAGAAAGAAAGAAAGAAAGAAAGAAAAAGAAAAATGTCTTGTTTCAGGAAATGAGAAAAATACAGTTTGTAGAACCATTAAGATTCTCAATCAGAAAATCCTCAGTATTGTAGAATTTCTAGAATTCATGGGCTCAAACTGGTGGATGGGGGTGGTTGCAGGGTGCATGCAGGGGGAAACTTACCATGTGCACGAGCACAGAATGCATGTGCTCTAGAGCCTTCATTGTTGCGCTGGAAATGATGTCGTTCTTGGCATGACAACGAAGGCTCTGGAGTGCACTCCAGAGCTCCAGTGGAGTACTGGATCCAATTTAAGGTTTTGGTACTAACCTATAAAGCCCTAAGTGGACTGGGACAAGCATATCTGTGGGATCGCCTCTCCCTATAATTGCTCCAGGGGACACTTCGATCATCAAAAAAAAGCTATTGGTGGTCCCTGGCCCCAGGGAGGCCTGTCTGGCCTCAACCAGAGCCAGGGTCTTTTCAGTCCTGGCTAGACATGGGCACGAACAGGAAAAAAAACCCGAACACCCTGTTCGATGTTCGGTGCCATCCACGAACAATGAAAAATGAACATGGATGAACATGAACTGTTCCCAGACATGTTTGTTGTTCATGGGGGCCAGAACCACTCCCACCCAACCCCACCACTTAGCCCCCCTCCCCTCAAACCCACTTACCTGGCCCTTTAAAGGTCCCTTTAAACTATCAGCTGGCAGGCGGCAGCTGCCAGCTGATAGCCGACTGCCAGATGATAGCTTAAAGTGCCGGGAGAGCAGTCGCACAGCCAGGCTGCCTGCCCAGTGCGAGAGAGGTGGGGAGAGGTGGATGAGGCTTAACTTATCTTCCATGTAGGTGAGGATGGACAATGCCAACTAATTTTACTTATTTGTTTGATTTCATTGAATTCACATTCCTCCCCTACAGGGACCTTAAGTGGCTTACAAAATCCTGTGGAGTAGGTTAATCTGAGTGTGTGTGTGTGTGACTTCAGATTTGATCTTGGGTCTCCCTGATCCTAATCTGCCACTTTAACCACTACATCCAGAGTGGGTTTGCCCTAAATGCTGGTAGCTATGGTGGGCTGCTTCTTAACAGCAACTTGCACTAATTTAGGCATGTTTAACTGATGTAGAGCTAGTTAACCCACATATTGCTGTCTTGTGTCCCTATTCCAGGTCTGTTATGGTAGGGAGGGGGTAAGGTAACATTCCTTGCTGGGAATCTTTCTTAGACCAATGGTTCCCTTGAAATCACCCTGGTAATGTTTGCCACCACTCAGGGATTTGCTGAGAATGTTCCTTTCCAGTGCAGTACTAGATCAACATGGAATTGATTTGGTGAAAATCCAGGAAAATATAGCAACTATGTAGCACCCATGCAGTCTGGCACATAGGTAAGAGATTCAGAGAAACATCCCAGAAAATATATTGTACTACTGATGCCAAAATAAATGTGTTTATAAACAGGTGTTGTAATGTTTTGTATGTAATGTGTTTAATTTGGATTTTATTTCTACTCGCTAATGTGAGGTTTTGAATAACAGTTATAGTGGATGGACCAGGTGAGTCTGATCTCCTCAGATCTCAGAACCAGGCTCAGCCTTGGGTAGTAATTGGATGAGAGACCTCCAACAAAGGCCAGAGTTACAGAGGCAAGCAATGGCAAACCACTTGGGGAGGCCAGGTTTACTGGTTCAGATGTAGCCAGAGGCCAGGTCTACCTGCCTGAGCCTGGCCCAGTCTACCATCCAGAGGCCAGGTCTAACTGCCCAGGCCAGTCCAGATGCCAGACTTATTGTCTGGAGGCCAGGTCTGCTGGATGGGCCCAGCTGGATGCCAGGTCTACCATCCAGAGGTCAAGTCTATCAACATGGGCTGATTCCAGATGGCCAGAAATTGCGGTTTTTCTGCGGAAATAATCGCTTACCGGCCACGCGTTCACTTTCATCTCCATCCGCTTTGTCTCGCAGCGTGCCGTGCTGTCCCGCTTCCGGATGTTCGCACGGCCAGCTGAGGTACCCGGGATTGGTTGTTTCCTCCCCGTCACAGTTGACGTCGGGGACCTTCATTGGTTTGCATTTCAGTTTTTAAAAAATTTTTTTTTTATGTGTTTTGCACAAATGCGCAAACGTGCAAGTATGCGAATATGCAGCGTCGACTTTTGTGCACTTTTGTGCGTTTGTGCATTTGTGCGCATTTGCACAGTTCAATGTGCGCAAACGTGCGACTGCGCAAATGGCGCCCGGTTTTTAAAAAAAAATTAAGGGAATATTGTTGCCGGCCGGCAAAGGAAGTCTACATTGTTGCCGGCCGGCAAAGGAAGGAGGGAAAGGGGAGGGCCTCTCCGTGGCGACGAAGTGTCCAGAAGTGTGCAAACCTGCAATACCGCGTTCACACCGTCCGCTTATAGAGCGCAACCGAGCGCCATGGACCGCAGGTAAGCCGGGACGGGAAATTGTGGGTTTTTACGAGTGAGGTCGCTGAAAAAGCGAAAGCACTCGCTCTATTTGTGCCCATCTGGAATCGGCCATGGTGTCTTTTATTGAGTCAAGCCATCTCATTTTGAGTCTTCCTCTTTTCCTACTACCTTCCACTTTTCCTAGCATTACTGATTTTTCCAGAGAATTGCGTCTTCTCTTGATGTGATCAAAGTATAATAGCCTCAGTTTTGTGATTTGAGTTTCTAGGGAGAATACAGGATTAATTTGATCTAGAACCCACTTATTTGTGTTCTTGGGCATCCATGGTATCCGAAAAGCTCTCCTCCAGCATCATATTTCAAATGAATCCATTTTCTTCCTGTCAGCTTTCTTCACTGTCCAACATTCATATCCGCATATAGTAATGTGGAATACCATAGTTTAGATTATCTTGATCTTGGTCCCCAGAGAGATGTTCATATCTTTAAGGATCTTTTCTAGTTCTCTCACAGCTGCTCTTCCAAGTCTCAATCTTCTTCTGATTTCTTGGTTACAGTTTCCCTTTTGGTTGATGATTGAGCCCAGTAATAGAAAATATTGAACAATTTCAATTTCCTCATTGTCAACTTTAAAATCATGTAATTATCCTCAGTAGTCATTACTTGTATCTTCTTGATGTTCAGCTGTAATCCTGCTTCGGTGCTTTCTCCTTTAACCTGCATCAGTAGTCATTTCAAGTCTTTGCGGACAGAAACCAAAGCAGAGATTGCCAATAAGTGGCATTGTACTTAGTGCATAATGATGTAGCTGCAATGGACTCTGTAGGAGCACCTGTCATTGCTGGCTCCTTTCTACTGAAGTAATTGTGTTTTATTTCTGACATTTGCTGCTGAAGAGGGGTATTGAATATATAGTTCATTATAGCAGAAACTATCTTAATAGGTTCACAGGATCGTCTTTATGGAATTTTTTTTAGAAAGACTGGATCCTAGGGGTTCTGACAAGATGTTTTATGATATAGCATTGTGAAAAGCTGAATTTGTACAAACAAAAATAAACGTGCCCATTCAGTGTCAAACACATTTAGTGGGAGCCTTCGCAAGATCCTGTTTTATACAGGCATTAAAAATAGTTGCTGTGTTTTTGTGGGTTTTCCGGGCTGTATTGCCGTGGTCTTGGCATTGTAGTTCCTGACGTTTCACCAGCAGCTGTGGCTGGCATCTTCAGAGGTGTAGCACCAAAAGACAGAGATCTCTCAGTGTCACAGTGTGGAAAGATGCCAGCCACAGCTGCTGGCGAAACGTCAGGAACTACAATGCCAAGACCACGGCAATACAGCCCGGAAAACCCACAAAAACCATCGTTCTCTGGCCGTGAAAGCCTTCGACAATACATAGTTGCTGTGTGTTGGAGAGCAAAAGCTTGATGTAGCAAATAGCTATGTAGAGCTGGCTAGCCATGAGCAGGAAATTAGCATGAAGCAATTTCAAGCAGCCACTGTGTGTCTACTTGCTCAAAGCACTATTTCCAAGTTACTTTGGCATACCAACTGGAGCTTTAGTACAGAGATAGCTGCAAAACTGAGACCATAACCTACAGCAGCCTGACTTAATTTCAGCATCAGTGTAACATATATTTAAATTATCTGATGTATGAAATGAAAAATACCAGCCTCTTGCAAATATAGTCTTCTTCTGTTTAATTCATTTTATAGAGATTTGTCCAATGCCATTTTAGATGCCTTTGATAATGGGGCTACCAGTTTTTCCCTTAGGAGGTTATGTCTCAGCAAATAGATCTTAGAATGTGCTTCTGTGATGTATTATATAACATGCTAGCAGGTAATGAGAGTGTAACCCATTTTATTGGTTGTATAACCCATTGTTATATGAGGCCAAAAGGTGTGTTGGGGCTGAAGAAATACTTATACACACAGGTTTGGTTTCAAAATAGTAAAAGGCACTATTGTTCACTGGTTTATTAGTATATTTAAACCCACTAGTTAGCCTTAGATAAACACAGTGGAATGCATTGTAAATCTCTAAGTAGACTTTAGTTGAAGGAGGAAGATGAGTACTAGAATGGAAAGAGACCAGGCCTGCAAAATTTGTGATCCACCACAGCCTGCCATCTATCTCCTGTAACCCACAAGCTTATTTTTGCAATCGTAGGTTCTTGTTGAACTACCATATATGATCAGTGAGCTTGTTTGGTGGCTTATAAGTTTGCAACGACCAGATCTACTTCAAAACCATGCCCAAGGGTATTCATGATGAATTCAGATCAGCCTACAAATTGAGAGCAGGTGCCCTGAAAAATGTACTAAGGAAATATACTTAAGGGTTTGGTGTTTGGCTCATATTTCTGCTGCAATGTGTTTTACCTTCACCAACATTAGGTTGAGCACTGATTTCAGTTAAAAACTGTCTCTGAGACCACTTAACAAAGCTGCACCAGAAACGAGCAATTGAGTAATACGTGGATATGACAATACTAATAAGAAAGCCCATTGTGGAAAAAAATACAATGGGCTGTAAAAAGGGGAGGGCAGGCAGGTGGGCATTGCATCCTCCTCCATGACTGATCCTGGCTGGTGAGGGGCGGGGGTGGGCATTGCCATCTGCCCCACTACTAATCCAAGCCAGGTAAAGGGGATGGCCTTTTCCACATATTCCACTCCTGATCCAGGCTAGGTGAAGGGGGGTGGGCATTGCCACCTGCACCACTCTTGATTCTGGCTGCATGGAGGAGGTGGGCATTGCCACCTTCTATGTGCCTGATCCTGCCTGGGTGAAGGGAGGAGGGCATTACCACTTGCTCTGCTCCTGATCCCAGCTGGCTGAAAGAGGGGGCGAGCACTGCCTCCTGCTCTATGTCTGATTCCATCCAGGTGAAGGGGGGTGGGCATTGCTGCGTGCTCCACATCTGACCCCAACAGGGTGAAGGGGGGTGGGCAATTCCACCTGCTCTGCTCCTGATCCTCAAATGAAAGCGAGAATAACAGTAACATAGGCAAAGGCAAAGGAACAATAGCCGTGACAAACTAACTACCTCAAATTTAGTACAAGTTACAATATTATATATTGTATATACTATATTGTATATAGTATATACAAAAGTAACAATCAAGTTACAATTTAAACCAGGTTACAATTTAAAGGCAAGCATCAAAATAATTATACTCACAACTTTAGCTATAGTCAAAACTTCAACTCAACCAGAAGTTAAAGTGCAAAGTGCTATATAAATCTATCTAGCTATCTAGATATAAAGTGCTTGTGCCTATTGTATGAGAACCTGAATTATATACAATACTAGCTTGCACAGCCCATCCATAGACTTCTCCATGATAGTAACGATATCAGCATATATCATGGCTGTTAGGTCTGCTAGGGTTGTCACTACAGTGCCCAGGCCTGCAGAGATGATCACCTTTCCCTTG
Organism: Eublepharis macularius; assembly: GCF_028583425.1. Classification (NCBI taxonomy): domain Eukaryota; kingdom Metazoa; phylum Chordata; class Lepidosauria; order Squamata; family Eublepharidae; genus Eublepharis; species Eublepharis macularius. The sequence continues at coordinate 89,627,287 of NC_072793.1, read as the reverse complement.
CCTTGGGACTTGCTGGTATTGGGCCACTGCTGCTCAGTGTACCACATGAGTATGATGTGCATATTTCTTTGCTGCATCTCTAAGTTGCTTCCTCCTTTTAGCATCGGTATATCTTGTACAATGTCTGCCAGGAGGCTTCTTGGGGGCAGTAAGAGATGATGGCTGCAAGAGGTGTGAGGTGGAATTGGACTGAGGGAGGGGTGGTGTGGTGGGCACTTTGGCAGGTTCATGTGAGAGGTTCGCATTGAAATGGCCCCTAGAAGGTCATGCACCATCTTCCCACGAACATTTAAAAACTCAGTTGCCATACTGATTTTTATATAAAATCCCTTTTCGGGAATATTGTACTGTCTTTCTTCAACTGTCTGTAGTTTCCTTTACCTGATTTTTACCTCAGAACACAGAGGTCCACAGCCAACCCATCAGGGAGGGGAGGGTGAGAGAAGGCAGGAGCCTGCGAGCCACAAAGGAAAGCCAGGCCCCACAGGGAGATTGGCAACCCTAGAGGGGAAGGCTGGGAGGTGCATTTTTTCCTCAGGACACATTCAATGATTCCCAATAGCAACTGTATACTCTTTGGAATGTTGGGGAGATGGCCAATCAAGGCCATATATGCAAATGACCTCAGAGAGGCTGAATTGGCAGTTGGTGTGGGGGGGAGCACCCTGCCAGCCACACAGGGAAGCTGTATCCCTATGGGAAAACACATTTTACGCTTTTTACCCCCTTAGGGGGTGAATTTCTTAAAATCCCTTCTTAGTGAGCCCCTACACCACAAAAGGAACATCCTGCCCATATTTCACGCTTTTAAGTCCAGGGGTTTGGTCTAGGCATTGATGAATCAGTCAGGACATTTGTTTTATATATATAGATAACAATGAAATACAGACAATACCACTCCAGATACCAAACCACAAGTTATGTCTAAAGATTGATTTCCATATTTAAAGAGACGATGCAACAAGTTCAATCAACATTCAATAAACAACATGTTAAGTCCTCGGAATTTTTAGTGGAAAATTCTTCTGAAGAAATCCAAAGATAGATATAAGTTGTTGGTAATAACTGTGATGGGAAGCCAGCAAAGTTAGCCCATTTCAACATATGTTCTTCATCCAGGCCGTTATTAATTGCACAAATCAATTCCTAAGAAATTAAGCTAATTTACTATCAGTAATATAAATATATTAAATATAATAAAAAGCTCATTTTACAAAAATACATACAAGGGCAACAATCAAACAATTTTTACAGTCTCTCAGCATCTGTCCTCCATTAGAGTCACATGCTGCTAATTACACGAGTATCCATTTTAAACTGAGTTTACCGGCATTCTTAAAGGGCCAGCGGTATGAGAAGAAAAACCCTCATAAATAACAAGATAAATAATTGTTTATATTAAGCCCATTAGGGGTGAAGGTATTAATTCTAAAAATCCACCAGGCTTCTTTTCTATATAATTCTCTCCTGATAAAGTCGGGATATTTCTGTTTACTAACATAAACTACAGTATATTTTAATTCCTGTCTCTGTGTCTCTGTGTCTCTGTGTCCCAGGATGTAATGGTCAACCAATGGAGCATCTACCACTCTGCAATGAATCCTTGAAAGATGTTCTTGTATACAAGCCTTTATGGCTCAAGTTGTATTTCCTATGTATAATCTGTTGCAAGGACACTGGATCAAATAAACAACGTTATTTGTGTTACAGCTGGAAAATTCTTGTAAGGACAAACCCAGAGCCTCCACCTCATTAAAGACATTAGCAGATTACAAGTCGAGCAATGGGCACATTTATGATGGCCCTTAGGCAAATTTTTGGTAGGTTTATGAACTTGTAATTCCGAGTGTAGTAAACTGACACGAAAGTTCTTAGTTCTACGTAAAGCTACTCGGGGAGGATTTGGACAGCCTGGCAAATCTTGAACAAGGGGCCAGTATCTGAGTACCACCCTTTTGATAGAATTGGCCAATGGCAAATAAACTAATGCAAAAGTCAATCTATCCTCCCTATTAGTACGTTTACTTCTCAAAATATCCTGTCTACCTCTACTCTCTGCCCGTACCTTACAGTCCCTAATAACTTGTGGAGGATATCTCTTATTCAAAAAGTCCTATTCCAGTCTTTCACTGTTAAGATTAAAACCCTCCATCCAAGTAGAATTTTGTTTCAACCTCAAAAACTGACTGCAAGGCAAATTTTGTCTCAGATGTGAAGGATGAAATGACCGGAAATGCAAATATGCATTACGATCCTTATGAAATGGTCAAAAGGATATCCTCCAGAATTGCTCCACTCCTGATTAGAGATGGGTATGATCCGGATTATGATCGAAAAAACCCACGATAATGGTGATTGCGTGATCATGACCCGGCAGATCGTGATCATCCACGGCCAACCATCCAGCAATTGGGAGAGGTCTGGATTGGGGTGATCGGGCTCGGTTCGGGGATCCAGACACTCAGGCGCCAGCAATCTATTCCCCTGGCAACGGAGCCAGGGGAATGCCTGAGCTCTGTTTGCCCTCCTTCTGTCACCCTGGAAACCCGAATGGAAGCCCAGCTTTCCTTGATCAGCAGGGCTTCCTTCCAAGCACGGAGCAGCAAAGCAGTCACCAGCTGGGAGAAGACACCCAGGGGAGGGAGAGGGAAGGGGGTGTTCTGTAGCCATGGACACTCCAATCTCATCCCTGCAAACCCTGAGAGGCAGCTCTGATGGCCAAACACAGACCTCCTGTGTTGCTGAATAGGACCCATGCCATGGGCTCCCAGGCTGGGTTTCACTTTCTGCGAGCAGTGGAGTGGGACAGAGCTCTTGCTTGCTACTTGCTAGACTTTGGAGAGAGAGAGAGAGACTGAGAGAGTCGGCCGCCGCCACAACCCACCTTCCCACATAGCTGGGAATACCAGCGTGCCCCGCTTTGGTCTCCACGATCCATGATCCACGGCTCGGGAACGGGAGATGATCGGTGTGGATCATTAATTTGGGATTGTCGCCGGTGCCGATCCACAATCAGCTGGATCGTTAATTTTTTTTTGGATCATGCCCATCTCTACTCCTGATTCCAGCTGGGTGAAGGTGGGGGCAGGCATTGCTACCTACTCCACGTCTGGTTCTGGCTGGGTGAAGGGGGGCAGTCATAGCCTTTTGCTCTGCACCTGATTCTATCTGTGTGAAGGGGGCGGGCACTGCTGCATGCTCCACATCTGATCCCGGCAGGGTGATGGCAGGGGGTGGACATTGCCACCTGTTTTGCTCCTGATCCCATTTGGGTGATGGGAGGCAGGCATTGCCATCTGCTCCTGATCCCAGCTGGGTGAAGACAGGAGGGCGGGCATTGCCAGCTGCTCCACTCCTGATCCCAGCTGGGTGAAGGCAGGGGGCAAGCATTGCCACCTGCTCCGCGCCTGATCCTGGCCTGGACTTCCCACCATGGTGCACTCTCGGAGGTATGGGTTACCTCTTCTGGTTTTTCCTCCACAGCAGCACCCTCTGGAGGTGCACCAGCGTAGAAAGTGAGTTGTCTAGAACATGGTTAGCCTTTTATATAGTAGGATAATCAAGAAAGTTTTAAGTTAGCATTCAGATTGAAGGAGGAACATTCTCGGCATTAGATCTAGGGATCTGTTTGGCCTAACCTCTTTCTCAAATGAAGCAAAAGGCAACATTGATGGGGGCTGGAAATCCTTGACTAATGGAAAGATAAAGTGAAGGGCTTTATAAACAGCCTATGATCCTTCCATCAACTGAAAGGGAGACTGCAACCAACCAAGAAATCAAAAGAAGATTGAGATTTGGAAGAGCAGCTGTGAGGGAGCTAGAAGAGATCCTTAAAGATATGGATGTCTCTCTGGGGACCAGATCAAGATAATCCAAATTATGATATTCCCCATTACTTTGTATGGCTGTGAGAGTGGGACAATGAAGAAAGCAGACAGGGAGAAAATTAATTTATTTGAAATGTAGTGCTAGAGGAGAGTTTTGCGGATACCATGGATGGCTAAAAAAAACCAAATAAGTGGGTTCTAGATCACATCAAGTCTGCATTCTCCCCAGAAGCTTAAAATGACAAAACTGAGGCTATTGTACTTTGGTCACATCCTAAGAAGATAAGACTCTCTGGAAAAGTCAATAATAGGAAAATTTGAAGGGAGTAGAAAAAGAGGAAGGGCCAAAACAAGATGGCTTGACTCAATAAAAGAAGCCATGTCCTCCACTTGGCGAGATATGAGCAAGTATGTTAATGATAGGACCTTTTGGAGGTCATTTGTTCATAGGGTTGTGATTTGACACACATGCATGCATGCTTTTCAGGCAGTTTTTTTGCCACCAGCTGCTGAGAAAGGACAGAGGGTTGCTTTCACTTTGACTTGCTGTTATATAAGTGTTGGGTCTGGGTGTTTTGTGTTTTCTGAAAGTTGTTTGTATAGTCTTTATGTCTATGAGGGAGTAATCTGGATGCATCTGCTGTGTGTAGTGTGTGCTTATAGTTGAATGGATCCCAGTTCACAGTTGGCATTCTGACAGAACAACAAAGAACAATGAAATTCTGTAAAAACTCTGTGCCACAGTAGCATGGAGAATCTAGAAAAACACCTGCCATTCACCTTTTCATCACCTTTCGATCCTTTAGAAGGTATGAAACAATGTTATTAAAGCATATCATGCTCTAGAATTGGTGCAATTCAACCCTGAGTTACCCTGATTCCTCTGAAGTTCCTTCTCACTGATCAAACACAGGCTGGCTGCTTTCTAGTGCACTGGGGAAACTCTGTTTCAGTAGCTTGGGACCCCCCCCTCCAAATGCTGTAGTCAATTATCTGGTTGCATTAGGTATTGTCTGGCCTGTTTCTCATATGCCAATCCAATATGAATGTAGGCATTACTTTGTGTTCAGAAAAATTAATCTGCAAGTTACCAAAAAATATGGGCTGAGTCCACTTAAAAATATGTCAGTGTCAGTGATATGAAAGTTGTATCAGAGCCCATTCACACAATCAAGTCATCACTTCATACTGCAAGTATCAAGTTAGGAACATGCATGTGACATAACAACAAAGAACAACATCAATCAATCAATCAATCAATCAATCAATCAATCAATCAATCAATCAATCAATCAATCAATCAATCAATCAATCAATCAATCAATCAATCAATCAATCAATCAATCAATCAATAATGTTGGAACCAGCTTTTAAAGTATCTTAAATCGATAATCTCAGTAGAACTAGCAGACTATTAATCAATTAAAGAGTAGTGTGGATCAAATAAAATAAGCAAATGGCAAACTCTATAAAAGAACTTACGTTGCTAACGGTATCCCAGAAAAAAATCACAATGCCAGATTTTAGCTACAGTTATTTGATAATTTCTCTTCCTTGTGACCATGACATATATTTAATGTATTTTGGGTTGTTAAAGAATCATTCTTAAAAGTCGGGCAGCCCAATCCTAAGAAGGGCAGGGAAAGTGAACAGGAACTGAACTAAGGCTTGCGACGGCGCATCTAGCCCGTACGCCCGCGTAAGTGGCCCTCCGCCCGCGCTGGGACGCGGCGCTGGCCCGCCGGCGGGCCAGCACCGGTGCAAGCCACAGGCGCCCGGGCGGCGGCGCAGGAGTGGCGTAGAGCCCTACGCCGACGCAGGGGGCGGCGGGGAGCAAGGCGGGGTCGGAGTTAGTCCGCTCCCTAAGCTCCTCCAGAAGCGGGAACGCCCACAGCGGCGCAAAAAAGCTACGCCACGGAAAAAGAAGGCGTAGCCCATAGGCGTCTATGGAACGGCGAAAAATCAGCCCCCTCTCTGAGCGCCCAGCCCCTATGGCCCGAAGGAGCATAGGATGAGAACTATCCCGGGGACCAATCAGCGTGCGCGCCCGGCGTGGACGAGCCCCCCTCTCTGCGGCCAATCACCTGCGACCGCGCCCTACAAAACATCCGGCCAGCGCCGCCCAAACCCCCAGGTAAGTGAGCACTCGGCCGGAGGCTCTGCCCGTCTGCTGAGTGGCATTGCCCCTTTGAAAACCGAAACGGGCTGAGGGCATTCACGTTGGCAGGCGCAGAATGCACTCGGGGCACTTTGCGAAAAAGTGGGGGAACTTCTCGTAAAGGGGAAGAGGTGCAAATGTCTGCCTAACTCCCTTTCTACCGTGATAGAAAGAATGACTCAACAGCTAACTGGACTCATGCATGCTAGTTGCTTCTAACTAAGCACAAACAAACTAACCCTTCCGTGGCAGAAGGGAATGACACTTTGTAAATTAACCGCATGCTCTCCCGTTTCCTTGCAGGTGCCCTGACTCTGGCGCTCCCACCTGGTGATGACCGACGGAGCGCTGACAGGTGAGGAGGAGGTGGGGGGGGGGCGTTCCGCAGATTAGTGCAAACCGCCCATTCACCTGAACCCACCCGCTCACTTGCCGCTTTGGGTGAGGCCCAGCAGGGGTGGGGGCCAACCATGGCCGCCCCTGGCTGCCTCAGAGGCAGGCGCCTCGAAAACCACATGTGGCCAGGTGTTTGTTGTGACCAGCTCATTCCCTCCCATAAAGGTAAAGGCTTCCCAAGGCTGAGTGCATCCTCGCCAGACCGTCAGGCATCAGCTGCTGCCCTCGACCATGTGCAAACCCCCCCGGATGGCGGAGTGTGGGGCTTGCCTTGCCAGTGGAACGAGGCAAAGCCCACACGTGTCTTTTTCCCCCACAGGCACGTCCAGGGCATGGCTGCTCCCCTGCGCCCCGCCCTCCCCAAACATCTCTGACGGACGGTTGGCTGCAGCCCAGGAAGCACCGTCGCGCCGCGGCCTGCATCCCAGCCCCGCCCCTCCGAGCGGGAAGGAGGGCTGTGTGGAATGCTCCGGCTCCCTCGCCAGCCTAAACGCAAGCCCGCTCTTTCCAGTGCAATAAAACGAGATGTACAACAACTGTCTTCTGTGTCTGCGAGTCTGACTTCGTCCTCCGCCCCTCCCCCAACACTCCCGTCACATCTCCCCACCTGCACATTGCCACAAATGTATCCGACACACCCCGTCTTGCCTCCCCGCCCCCTCCCTCCCTCCCCCCCTCCTCCTCTGTATTTGACCAGTGTCTGTACCACCCATCTGCCGAAGAGAACTTGATTCTCAGAAGCCTATGCCACAATAAAATTGGATAGTTTTAAAGGTGCTACGGGACCCTTTTTGAATTCGCTACCACAGGCTAACACGGCTAACCCCCCTGTATCTATGGCCAGGTAGAGGGTTGGGGCGGGGCATGTGAGCGGGGAGGGGGATCAATCCCCGGTGGGGAGAGTAGCTGGCACCCGATAAGCCAGGGAGAGGGTGGTGCGAGCTGCCGCTGCAAGGGGGCGGGAGATGGCAGGGGAAACGGTCCGCTCGCTGGAACCCTAGCCCCCACCAATGGAGAATCCAGGGTGGTGGCAGGCGGATGCCATATCCCGGGCAGGAGGTCTCGCGCACCTGGGGAGGGTCGCCCCCATCGCAGCCGCAGCCCCAGCAACACAGTCCCATGAGCGGCCGCCTCCCAGAGTGGGTCCAGCCCCTCGGGCGTCTGCAGCAGCCCCATTGGTCATTCCAACACCTTCCACCCCAGGGCGTCCTGCCTCGCATCCAATCCCGTGGAGCAGTTGCCAGCCTCCCACGCCTCCCCTTCCTCACGTCTGCTGGGGGAGGTGGGATGATATAATAATAAAGGCTGATTTCTGTGCAATGGGTGTCTGTGTTCTTTGCCTTGGGATGGGGACGAGGGGGCAGGCCCGCTGTGTCTGCCTCTTGGTGGCGGCCTCAGGCCAGCCCTCCCCTTCGGCGCCACTGGGGAGCTGTCCCCTGCTGCCAGAGACTGGCTGCTGCCCTGGATTCCTCATGGCAGGGCGCCTGCCAGTCCCATGCCAACCTCTCTGGACGCGGCCGCCACGGACTTGGTGCTACATTGGGCAAACGGGGGAAAGGCTTCTCAGACTACGCCCACCCCTCTCCTTCCCGACTGCGAGCCCCGCCCGACACACGAGCCGAGGCAGTCTGCCAGCATGGGCGCGGTTTGCCTGCTGCTCTGGGGCCTGGCCGGGATCGCGTGCTGCCCATAGGCTGCGCCTTTCCTGGCCCCTCCCCCTGACGCTTGTCAGGAACAGTGCCCTTTGGCTACGCCTGGCGGCGGCCGTGCATCAGACCCGCCCACAACACTTTCTGGTTCTCCAAAATTGCATCTCTGCACCGCTGCGGGCGCCGCTGCGGCCACACTTTGCTGGCACAGGATCCGGCCCGGCGGCGCCGCCACACCACCAGTGCAGCCGCGCCGGCGTTGGGGCCGGCCATAGGATTGCGCTGTAAATGTGACAATGGGTGGAAATTATGTGATATTAGACAATGAGCTGATTTTTTGGACAAATATTTCACTGATTTAAACCTATTCAATATTAAAAGTGCACAATCAAAATAAAGTTGTGATACTCCATTGATTTCAGTGGGCAAGAAATCACACTTTGGAATGAAAGGGCTGAAAAGTGGTTATCTTTGAATTATGATCAAAGTTTTTTTCTTGAAGAAAAAAAGATATGGGTTTTTAGTGAGAACCAGTTTTTCCGTGCTTGCATAAAACTAATCTAGATATAGTTCTCGATGAAGAATGCATCATATAGTGTCTCCTTTAATACATAAGAGCAATAGATCTTATTATGAAAGATTCAATAAACCGTCTCATAAAGACAGTGTATTGGAAGAAATGAGCAATTCAGCTATAATTCTGTCTTGTTTAACCTGACTTGCCTACTTGCCGAGGAAAATTTACTGCTGTTGCCATGAAACAACTCAATATTACAATATTTGTTGGCACAAACTAAAAACATATACAGAGATCCATTTTGCTATTATTGTGCTAAATGCGCTATGGAAAAGAGACTGAACCAAACTTTGGCCTTTCCTGTACTGTGGAAAGCTGATTCAGAAGCTTCCATTTGTGCAACATGGGAGAGAAAGATTGCTTGCTGGCCTGAGTTACAAAAACTCATCTGCCACTATTAATATGCTAATTATAATAATTTTAAACAACTTAAATAGCTTGGAGGCAGAATATCAGAAGAACTAGCTTCTGCAATACTGTCCAGTCCATTAGTTAAGATCTGCTTCTGACATCTTTCCCATTCTTCTGTGGAGGAAAAGCTGACATTCTGTTCCCAATTTCAGTGGGGTTTGGCTGACTTTTGCTGATCCAGTTAAGATCCCAGGGGTTATACTGGACAAGCAAGTTAACGCAGTGGCAAAAAATGATTTCTTCCAACTCAAGATGGGCCCCTACTTCAACATGGCTGGTATGACCACCTAGATTCATGCCACAGTAACAGTGAGACTAGGCTACTGTCATACCCTCTATATAGGTTTCCTCTCAGAGTCATCTCAGAGACTCCAGCTGGTACAGAATACCACAGCTCAGTTATTATTAGGAGAATGCATATTACTTCCATTTTGCAGTCACTCCATTGGCTGCCCGTAATTTCCTGGATTCAATTTAAGATATTGGTTATCACATAAAAAGTCCTGCTTGGCTGTAATCCCTCATATCTTCAAGACCACCACTTCCTTTATGCTCTGCTATGGCAACTTTGCTCATATAAGCAGGGCCTTTTGTGGGTGCTTCCCCACAAATCAATAGCTGCCTGTACATGTATATTCTCTGTCGTGGCCCCCAACTTATGGAATGACTTGCCTGAGGAGATTAGGAGGGCTCCCGTTCTCCTGGCTTTCTGCAAACTATGCAGCACTGAATTATTCAAGAGGACTTTTTTACACAGGTGATAGACCTGTATTGTAACAAAATGGTTCAGAAAGATTCTTTGGTAAAGAGATAGGAACTGTGGACTATACTACTGTGTATAATCCATACCACTTGGTGCTGTAAGTAGGACCCTACTATATTATTTTTGCCTCATTTAATGCATCATGTTTATACTCATGCTTTGTTTCAGCATTGTTCAGACCTATGCTTGGTTCCAGATTTCTGTAATCCAAATCCCTTTGCATTATTTATACATTCATCCCTATTTCCAGACAGATTTGAAACTAGGACTTCGTAATGTAGATATTAAGTCATGCACAATGTGTGACAGAAGTCACATTGGATGGGTTGATAAGGTATGTCCTCCCAGGTTTTCTTTTGTGTGTAGTTTTTTGTTTGTCTTTTGGAAACAGAGTCTGTATCACACAGCAATGTATAAGACTGAACTGAGTCTTTTATTGTTGCAATTGAAATTTTTCACAAGAGGCTCACTAACTGAGGCAGATAAACGAGCCTCATAGACTGATTTCTTTTAACACGTTACTCTAATTTTCTCCTTTCCTATTGATTTGCAGGGTACCACCTCCTCAAATCCCAGACAAATTGATTCTGCAACTAACATCTGTGCACACAATTAATCTCTTTCACACATCTGATGTTCCACTTTACTGGACACAGGACACACACTATGACTCATGTGTTAATCAGCTAATACCTGAAAATTAGGTGTGAGGTTACTGTATAAACAGCGACAGACCATCCATCATCTACTTGAATAAATTAATGAATTTAGCTGCGGTTTTGAAGACATCATATATTCAAAGCTGATGTATATCATTATCAAGTAACGAGCCTCAACTGAGGATGGGAAAGGGAAGAAGGGGATGATAGAAAACAGATTCTAGTTGGCTGATTCTTGCTCATCCAGAAACCTGTGCTCACTGTACTCTGAATTCTTCAATGCATTCTATATTAAGGATGTGGCATAGCTTGAAAAAAATCCACCAAATGGGTGAAGATCTCACTGTTTAGATATTTCAAGTGATTCACTAAATGATTAATTTCTTACCTACCTTATACAGTATGATAGGAAGATATTATATATGCATGACTAACAAAATTAAAGCTAATTCTCTGTCAGAGACCTTCAAACAAAGCAGTAAAACTGCTATTAGTTCAGCTAAGAGTACAAGTGTGACTATGAAATGGTAAAACCTAACCCTTTTGTTCAGTCAGAGAGAAAAACCACTGAAGGACTACAGCCTTAACACCAACTCCATATTCAAGCCAGTGGATGATAATGGAGTGTTCCACTGTGTCAAAGGCTGGTGAAAGATCTATGAGCATCAACAGGGAAGATTGTCCCCTGTCCAACTTTAAATGAGGATTGTCCACCAGTGCAACTAAAGTCATAACAGTACCGAAACCTGGTCTGAAACCAGATTGGAATGGGTTAAAGGTAGGTCATCCAAGAAGAACTTGAGCTGCTCCACCACCACATTTTCGAGCATCTTTCCTAGAAAGGGTAAATTGGAAACTGGCCTGTAGGTGGCCAGCTCATCCCTATCCAATGATGGTTTTTTGAGCATCCGTCTATAACTGCCTCTTTCTTTCTTTCTTTTTTTATTTTTTATTGGTGAGTACATACAATATTATTTAATACACAAATTCCCCATCTTATCTAAATTATATCAGCCCCCACCCTTTCCCCCCCTCCTTACTGACTTCCAACAGCTTTCCAACCCCAAACCCCTCTTATTACTCAAATTACTCTTAACCATAATTTTACTAAATCCTATATATGTTATATCACTTATTCTAAGCATGTTCAAATTCTTCTGTATCTCCGATTTTCTAATATATCAATCTACATTTCACTGTTTAAACTATCTATTTTTAATACAATCTCCTTATTACTAATGTTAGCTTAGATTAATTAATAGCTAAGTTTCCCCATTAATGGTAAAGTTACTTCTCTCTCCCCTTTATAAAGTCACATATTAATAATTCTCAAACTGCCACAATCCTCCTTTCACATCCCATTTTTTTTCTAGATATTGTTTCAATTTCTCCCAGTCTGCAATATATTCTCCTGGATCAAGATCTTTAAGTTTTCTTGTCATTTTGTCCATCTCAGCCATGTACAGCAATTTGTAAATCCAATCTTCTATAGTTGGTATTTCTTGCACTTTCCATTTCTGCGCATACAAAAGTCTTGCTGCTGTAGTCATGTAAAATAACAATGTTCTGTACTGCCTTGGAACTACTTCCATTCCCAAGTTCACTAGCAACAACTCTGGGTTCTTATTTATTTGGGTTTGCAAAACCTCATTAATTATTTCTGTTATATCTCCCCAGTATTGCTTAGCTACCTCACAAGTCCACCACATATGATAAAATGATCCTTCATGCTTTTTACATTTCCAGCATTTATCTGACATATTTGCATTTCCATGCGCAATCTTCTTAGGCGTTAAATACCACCTATACATCATTTTTTATACATTCTCTTTAATGTTGGTACGAGTTGAAGTCTTAAAAGTATTTTTCCACAAGTATTCCCATGATTCCATTGTTATTTCTTTGTGAAAGTTTATTGCCCATTTCACCATCTGGACTTTGACTGTCTCGTCTTCCGTATACCATTTTAAAAGTATTTTGTATATTTTCAAAATATCTTTTTTGCCTTCTTGTAAAATCACTTCTTCTAACTCCAAGTTTTTTAGTCTTATTCCTCCCTTTAGACAGTCCGAGTTGTAAAGATCCCTAATTTGCCTATATTGAAACCATCCATAGTGAGGAGATAACTCTTCTTGTGGTTGTTGTGGGTTTTCCGGGCTGTATTGCCGTGGTCTTGGCATTGTAGTTCCTGACGTTTCACCAGCAGCTGTGGCTGGCATCTTCAGAGGTGTAGCACCAAAAGACAGAGATCTCTCAGTGTCACAGTGTGGAAAAGATGTAGGTCATTTGTATCTACTCAGGAGGGGTGGGGTTGAGCTGAGTCATCCTGTGAGAGTTTCCCAGGGTCTGGAATGCTAATGGCTGGAGGCTTCACTGTATCCTGAGGAGGTTCTTTTGCATATGGATTGGTACTTGATGTGCTAATCTTCTCTGCAGGGCTATTGTCGGGGATAGAATGTTTTGTTAGCCTGGTGTTTTTCAGAACTGGAAACCATGCTGTGTTCATTCTTAAGGTTTCTTCTTTCCTGTTGAAGTTTTGCTTATGCTTGTGAATTTTAATGGCTTCCCTGTGCAGTCTGACAAAGTAGTTGGAAGTGTTGTCCAGTATTTTGGTGTCCTGGAATAAGATACTGTGCCCTGTTTGAGTTAGGCTATGTTCAGCCACTGCTGATTTTTCAGGTTGTCCAAGTCTGCAGTGTCTTTCATGTTCTTTTATTCTTGTCTGGATGCTACGCTTTGTGGTCCCGATGTAAACTTGTCCACAGCTGCAGGGTATACGGTATACTCCTGCAGAGGTGAGGGGGTCTCTACTGTCTTTTGCTGATCGTAGCATCTGTTGTATTTTTCGGGTGGGTCTGAATACTGCTTGAAGGTTATGCTTTTTCATAAGCTTTCCCATCTGATCAGTAATTCCTTTGATATATGGCAAAAACACTTTTCCTGTAGGAGACTGTTTTTCCTTGGTTGTTTGATTCATCCTGGGTTTGATTGCTCTTCGGATTTCATTTCTGGAGTAGCTATTTGCCTGAAGTGCGTGGTTTAGATGGTTAATTTCCTCATTGAGAAAGTGTGGCTCACATATCCGTCTTGCACGATCCACTAATGTTTTCATTATGCCTCTTTTCTGTCGGGGGTGGTGATTGGAGTTTTTGTGTAAGTACCGATCAGTGTGAGTTGGTTTCCTGTAGACCTTGTGACCTAACTGAAAGTTTGCTTTGCGGATGACCAAGGTATCCAGGAATGGGAGTTTTCCCTCGATTTCTTTCTCCATTGTGAATTGTATGTTCCGGTGGATGTTGTTGAGATGATTCAAAACCCCCATCAATTCTTCCTCCCCATGGCTCCAAATGATAAATGTATCATCCACAAACCGGAACCATACACTAGGTTTGTGGGGTGCTGATTCTAGAGCTGTTTTTTCAAAATGTTCCATGTAGAAGTTTGCTATAACTGGGCTGAGTGGGCTCCCCATGGCCACCCCATCCATCTGTTCATAGAATTCGTTGTCCCATTGGAAGTAACTGGTTGTCAGACAATGGTGGAATAAGGCTGTTACATCCTCTGGGAAAATCTGATTAATAAGTGCAATAGTGTCTTTTATGACCTACATCTTTTCCACACTGTGACACTGAGAGATCTCTGTCTTTTGGTGCTACACCTCTGAAGATGCCAGCCACAGCTGCTGGCGAAACGTCAGGAACTACAATGCCAAGACCACGGCAATACAGCCCGGAAAACCCACAACAACCATCGTTCTCCGGCCGTGAAAGCCTTCGACAAAACTCTTCTTGTGTCTTTATTTTTGGTATTCTATGTTCTATCGACATTATCTGTATATAAGTTAAACATTGTTGTTCATTATAAACAGTTCTCGGATCTATTACTTCATAGGGTACCACTCATGAATACCAGCACAGGGATACCACTTTCCATGTAATTCTTATATTTCTTCCATATTGTGAAGAGGCTTCTTCTGATATAGTGATGCAAAAACATAGAGTCCGCTTTAACTTTATCATACCACAAATAGGCATGCCATCCAAACAACTTTTTATGTCCCTCCAAAGTCAGCAGTTTACGGTCTTTTAATGTTATCCAATCTTTTAACCATGTCAGACAAATTGCTTCATAATATAATCTTATGTTTGGCAGTTGCAGCCCCCCTTTCTTTCAAATCTTGTAATACTTTCATTTTCACTCGGGGTTTCTTGCCTGCCCACACAAAATCTGAAATTTTTCTTTGCCATTTGTCAAATTGTTTGAAGTCTTGGATAATTGGAATAGTTTGCAGCAAAAACATCACACGTGGTAGCACATTCATCTTCACTGCTGCTATTCTTCCCAACCATGACAAATTTAATTTATTCCATTTTATCAAATCTCTTTCTATTTGTTGCCACAGTTTCTCATAATTATTTTTAAATAAATCTATATTTTTTGCAGTCAACTCAATTCCTAAATATTTCACTTTATTAGTTACCTCACAATCCATTATATCCATTAATTCTTGCTGTTTTTGCTTCGTCATGTTCTTACACAATATCTTCGACTTCTTTTTGTTCACATAAAATCCCGCCAAATCACCAAATTCCTTTATTTTATTCATTATTTTTGGCATATTGTCTATTGGATCTTCCACTATCAACATTACATCATCCGCAAATGCCCTGACTTTGTAGGGAAATTCCTTTATTTTTATGCCACGGATTGTATCGTCCTCTCGAATTTGAATCAGCAAAATTTCCAAAATCAAAATGAACAACAATGGAGACAATGGGCAACCTTGTCTTGTACCTTTACCTATTTTCAATTTTTTAGTCAAATCATCATTAACTACAATCGCTGCACACTGGTCTTTGTAAATTCCTTTAACTGCTTGTATGAACTTTTCTCCCATTTGCAGCTTTTCCATAGTGGCAAACATAAAATCCCAGTTCAAATTGTCAAATGCTTTTTCCGCGTCTACAAAAAAGAAACCAACTTCCCTATCACAGTGCTTATCGTAATATTCAATAGCGTTTATTACTGTCCTTAAATTGTCCTTAATTTGTCTATTGGGTAGGAATCCAGCTTGTTCTTCTGCAATAAATTCCGACATCCATCCCTTTAATCTTTCCGCCATAATTTTCGCAAATATTTTATAGTCATTATTCAGCAACGAAATTGGCCTATAATTCTTAACATTGGTCAAATCCTGTCCATCTTTCGGGATCAATGATATATTAACTTCATTCCATGAATCAGGAATCTTTTGGTCTTGTAATATTCCATTAATTACCTCACTTAGAAACGGTGTCAGCTCATTGGCCATCATTCTATAAAACTTTGCTGTTATTCCATCTGGTCCCGGTGTTTTCCCTAATTTTGTTGATTGTATAGCTTCTTTTATTTCTTCCTCTGTCACTTCCCTATTTAACTTCTCTTTCCATTCCTCTGAAATTACTGGAAGCTTCACTTTCTCCAAATATTCCACTATTGAATCTCTGTTCACCTCTTTCTTTTGGTACAGCTTTGCATAAAATTTAAAAAAGGGCTCTACTAATGGCTGATTGATCTGTCAATGTCTTATCTTCCTCTCGAATCTTAGTTATGATTTTCTTCTCCCTTTTTTTTTAATTGCCACGCTAAATATTTCCCAGGCTTATTTGCATCTTCAAACAACTTCTGTTTCATTTTTTTAAAATTCCACTCCAATTCTCTATTGTTCATTGCCGTCAATTGTTCCTGCAGGATTTTGCAGTTTAAAAATCTACTTTTTTTCCTCTCTGTTTTTATCAATCTGTCCCGTCTCAGAAGATAATGATCTTTACCTTCTCTTCACTTTTCTCGGGTTGTAATCGCTGTTTCGATTTTAAGTTCTCCTCTCAGCTTCTTCCCCCAATCGATGCTTGGGTATGTAGGTCTTATGCCAGCCGAATTGGCCCCAAAACTGCCGCAGAGATTATAGCCGACCCGTCGCAAGGTGGGACCTCAAGGATCGGGGGGAGACTCGCTGTGTAGAGCCCCCCCTCGTCCGAGATCTAGCTCACCCTAGGGTCTTGAGCGTTCTTTGCCTGCTCCCCGCCTGAGAGCAGTCGGCCGCGGGCTATTTTCACCCCGCCGGCCGGTTAAAACGGCAGTCCGGTCAGCTCCGCAAGTGGAGCTGCGTTAGACCTCCATGGATCCCAAACAGGAAGTCCTTTTTCAAATTAATCACCAAAGAAGATTGCGCTAGGGAATTTGAATACTTCTAATAAATGCTGGAAATGTAAGAAGCATGAGGGCTCCCTCTATCATATGTGGTGGTCGTGTGAGGTAGCCAGGCAGTACTGGGGGGAAATAATAAGAGAAATGAGTGAAATTTTACAATTTCAAATTAATAAGAACCCAGAACTCCTGCTACTGAACTTGGGAATGGAGGGAATTCCAGCCCAACACAGGACGTTGATATTTTATATGACAGCAGCAGCTAGACTTTTGTATGCGCAAAAATGGAAAGTACAAGAAGTGCCAACTATTGAAGATTGGACTTACAAATTGCTGTATATGGCTGAAATGGACAAGATGACAAGAAAATTGAGAGATCTGGACTCAGGGCAGTTCAACACAGACTGGGAGAAGCTGAAACAATACCTGGAGAAGAAATGGGAGGTGGGAGGAAAACTGTGGCAGTTTGAGAACTACTGAAGTATTGAAGTAGAGGGGGGAGACTTTACCGGGGGGAGAAGAGATAAATGTGAATTAATAAGCAGTCAGATTAATAGATTGACATATATATAGATATATATAGGTTAACAAACAGAACATAGAGAAAATAATTAATTATAAGGACTAAATATAAGGAGCGATTAACTAACAATATTTTCTTTTTTTTCTGACAAGTTTTGTACCAAACTGAATGTCTGAAGATATAGATGGGTCAAATTGATTGACTACGTGAGGAGAGATATATAGAACTATTATAAAAAGATAGAATGAGTAATATATATAGAGAATAAGTCAAATTGTTTGATATAAACGAATGTATGATCTATATGGTTTATGATATATAGAAATACCTGAAATTGAAAAATTGGGATAAATTGTTTATCTAAGATAGAAACAAAGGCTTACAGTTTGGGCATATAATGTTAAAAATAGTTAAGGATGTACTGCTTAGAATAATGGAGAATATATATTTGTTTTAGATAGAGGAAGCTAATAAAAGTAAGGGAAAGGGGACAAAGGGTTGGAAAGCTGTTGGAAGTCAACAAAAAGGGGGGGGAAAGGGAGGGGGTTAGAGATGAAAAAATTGGGGAAAATTGAATGTAAATGTGGAAATAATGGATTCTAACCCAATAAAAATTTTTCAAAAAAAAAAAAATTGTTCCTGCAGGATTTTCATATCCTGAAATATTTTCTTTTTTCCTGGTCTTTTTTTAAGTTGTATCTCTTTGGCTTTAATTTTTTCCATAATTTCAAGTCTCTTTTCTTCCCTACTCCTCCTAGCTCTTGCATTCAGATCCATTAGCGTTCCTCTAATAATAGCCTTATATGTGTCCCATACCTTGTTAGTTGGTACATCCTTATTCAAATTGCACTGTATAAAAAATTTGGTCTCTCTTCGTAACAACGCCATATTTTCTTCCGTTCGCAGCAAGTCTTCATTTATCCTCCATCCTCTTTTCTTTTTATTTTCCCCAAATCTCCACATAACTGGATTGTGATCTGAGCCTACCTTGGGCATTATCTCCACATCTCTAGTCCATACCACCAGTTCTTTGGAGGCCCAGATCATGTCAATTCTTGATAATGTAAAATGTCTTGCAGAGTAAAATGTATATTGTCTATTTTTCGGATTTTGTCTCCTCCACACATCTTCCAGACTTTCTTGTTCCTTAATCGCAAAACACAATTTTGGCAAAAGTCCTCTCTTTTTCTGTGCACTTTTAGATTTCTTGTCTTCTTCCAAATTTGTAACTCCATTGAAGTCACCTGCCAAAATTATTTGATCATAAGTCAATTCATCTAATTGTTCCTGTAAGTCCTTGAAAAAATTTTCTTTTGCCCCATTAGGCGCATAAATTCCAATCACCAAAATCTTCTTAGAGTTCCAAATTATTTCCACTGCAATATATCTAGCTTCTGTATCACTTAGAACCAATTTTGGCTGTAGCTCCTCCTTTATATATAATACAACTCCTCTCTTTTTCTTTTTGGAAGCTGCTACAAATTCATTTCCAAGTTTTGCAAGTTTCAAATATTTCACATCCTGTTTTTTAATATGTGTCTCTTGCAAACACACTATATTACATTTTTGTTTTAAAAGCCAGTGGAAAATAGTCTTACGTTTAAAAGGTGAATTTAGTCCATTTACATTCCACGATATGATTTTACACTCCATGATCAAATTTTAGCTCCTTTTGGTAAGTCTTTTTCATTGTCCCTGATAAACCTTTCCATCTCCTGGCCAGATCTGATGATTTTCCTTACACCACCAAATTCGAAAGCCAGTCCTTCAGGTATTTCCCACCTGTATCTGATTTTCATGTCTTTTAACATCTGGACCAGCTCTCTATACTTCTTCCTCTCCAACAACACTGATCTGGGCAGTTCTTTCATGATTCTCACCACTTTCCCATCAGCCTCTAATGGGTCCTGAAATTGTTTACTCACAATTGACTCTCTTGTTTTTCTAGCAGTAAATTGCACAATCATATCTCTTGGTAACTTCCTTTGAGCTGCAAATTTTGAGTTAATTCTGTATGCCATGTCCAGAAGCGCTGCGATCTCCTCTTCTTCTTTTCCCAGGTATACCGCCAAAATTTCTGTAATCTGCTCTTGGGCTGTTTTTTCCAAAACTTCCGGGATTCCATGAAATCTCACTTGTCCTTCCATTTGTTTACATTCAGCTGTGGCCATTCTTCCCTTCATGCCTCTCAGCTCCGTTCTCTGCACATCTGCCAAGGTATCAGCCGCCTTTTCTACTGCGTTAACTCTCGGCTGTGTAACTTGCATTTCTTTTTGAACCTGATCCATATTCTTCGCTAATTCTTCCATCTCCGATTTAAGTGCCTCTTTAAAGTCTTTCAAATTTTTCGCCATCTCTTGCATCATATCTTTAAGCTCTTTATTCCCTTCCGAAACTTTTTTGTCTAGGTTTTCCAGCGCCATTTGCCGTTCCTTCTTCGACATCGTGGGGCTAGCTCTACTTCGCTCCCACGAGTCTGCTCTTTTCCTTAGCTCCGTGGTGCGATTTTATTATTTTCCTTTGTTTTTAAAAGTCAAAGTTTAGGTTATTTTTGTAAAACTGATATTTACGCGGTCCAAAATGTCGGGCGTCTTTTCTCTATGGTTTTATTCTGAGGCAACCGCCCTTACCCTTGTCTAAGATGGCCTACTTCCATTTTCCTTGAAGCCACAGCTTTGCCCTCTTCAAAAATGGCGATATTCCACTTCCGCTGCTTACAAGCTGCTTCTCGCCAAGCTCTTTATGGTTCTGACGCACTTCCTGTTCCTCTCCGTTTCACAGCAGTTCTTGCGATATTAAAAGTTTCTCACAGTCCACTATCTCTCTCTAGCCGCAGGTATGTAAACAATAATAGTTTTTCCCCTCTAACTTTTCTTTACAGTGTCACTTTTTAATAATTTTTTGCCGGAGTTTTCTCAGTTATATATCAAGTCTTTTGCAGTTTTCTAGATCTCTTTGTCACTTTATTTCTTATTGTAATCTGTCCCGTAATGAGAGATAGCAATCTTTACCTTCTTAGATGTTTCTCTTGGGTTGTAATCGCTGCTTCGATTATCCAATCGATTCAGGTTCCCTTCTTAGTTTGCTGAAGCTTGGGCATGTAGGTCTTATGCCAAAATTTGACTCCAAAGTCACTGCAGAGATCTCAGCAACCTCTCTTCGGGTGGGACCTCAAGGGTGGATGGGGGCTCGTTATGTAGAACCCCCCTCACACCCAAGATCAACGCGCCGTCAAGGTCTTGAGTGTACTTGCCTGTTCTCCGCCTGAGAACAGGGGGCTGTGGGCAGTTTGCACCCCTCCAGCCCTACAAACAGCGACTCGGACAGCCCAGCTCCCTGAGCTGCATTAGACCTGCATGGATCCCAAACCGGAAGTCCTATAACTGCCTCTTTCAATGGTTTAGGGACAACCCCCTCAGTCAGGGAGAAGTTGACTCCAATATCTTTTCCCAGCAAGATTTTAAAAGCTAGGAAGGGCATGAGTCCAGAGAACAAGTGGTGGAAACTCTGCTGTTTCAGCTGTAGTGAAAGGTACAGCTGCTCATGCAGGAACTACATTGGAGGTTGTCAGTCTCGGGGGGCGGGGAGGGCTGGCAATCTTCTAGAATTTCAACTGATCTCCAGAAACCAGAGATCAGGTCCTCTGGAGAGAATAGCTGCTTTGGAGGGTAGACTGTATGGCATTATACCTTGCTGAGGTCCCTCCCATCTCCAAACTGTGCCTTCTCCAGGCTCCACTCCCAAATCTCCAGGAATTTTCCAACTCAAATTTGGCAACCCTAGTGCACACTGGACTCTGGAGTATCACTAAAGAATGCAGGTTCGTGTCAAATTGTATCATAATAAGCTGATAATAAGCTTATCTGATAACTTGAGGTTTCTTGACATATCAAATATACACAAATATTGTAATAACATAACAATGAGGTAGGGGGAGATGAGGTGATGGCCGGTATAAACTGAGGAAGAAAACAGGCATTCGTTCTGTTATACGTTCTTTTGCTTAGTTTCAATGGGTGTGTGCAAACCTTTTATGGAAAAGAGGGAAATAAACAACAGAAATGGCACCAGAGGAGATTTAATTTTTTAAAAAAAACCTAACTAGTTTATTCACTTCAGAGGGGAAAGGCCAGGTGAAATCAGGGGTTGAAAATTTCTGAGGTAATTCAACATTCACACACACACACACACATGTGCACACACATTTTTATGAGGTAAAATCAGAACATGTACAGATTTCAGTGCTTATGCTCTTCGCAGAGACTTCTGTTTTGAGGCTTTGGTTCCCTTGTATTTCCCCACACACTCTAGTATACTTTCTTTTGATACTCTCTTTCTCTTCTGGAGTTAGGAATGATGGTACCCACTTTATAGTACCCCAATCCCCTTCTCTTCAAATATGAGTGCTTTCCTAAATTTGAAGGTCTCCACAGGCAGTTTCCAACTACACTCGACCAGGGATCTCTTCACTAGAGATGGGCATGAACCGAAATACGAACCAAAATTAAGCATGAACCAGGCTAGTTTGTGGTTCACGAACCATGGTTCATTAGATCCCATTTCTGATGAACCACCATGAACTTTTAGGCTGGTTCGTTTGGTTCATTTTTTGGTTCATCACTGCAGACAGCCTGGTGCCAATCAGTTTCCTTGGAAACAGGGGGTGGACTTTCTGCAGACCTTCTGCTGACCCAGAAGTGACCTTCTGCTGGCCCGGAAGTGACCTTCTGCTGATCCGTAAGTGATGATTTTCTGACCTGGATATGACATTTTCATGAACCAAATGAACCGGTTCGTGAACCAGGGGCAGGTTCGTGAAAGTTCGTGGTTCATCAAATTTGACGAACCATGAACCGCATGGTTAATTTTTTTCCGGTTCATGCCCATCTCTACTCTTCACTCTCCAGAGCTACTTCCCTGTTTGACTGGGTAGGGGAAATCTCTCAGAAGATCAATCCCCTTTTCTTTGGCCCATTTGGGAGTCTGCACCTTCTTCCCCAAACTCCTTACCACCTTTCCCCAGTTCTCCAGCCAGTGCTAAAACTTCTCTCCATTAGGATTCCATCGCCCATCTCTTCACATTCCATTCCTTTCTCAGCTAGGACTGAAAACTGACCCTCTTCTTTCCAGCTCATGCTACCCAATTAGATCCCTTGGAGTAGTCTGTCAATCAAAGCTGATTCTGTGAGGGATTAACTCTTAGCAGTCCTGCAGCTGTGTGTGTGCAGCCCTTCCAGGCTTTCTAAAACATACAATCAGTCACAGGGGGGTTTGAGGAAGGATTTGAAAGTGAGAGATATGAACGCACAAATGCATTGTGACCTTCACATTGCAGAAATAGATGCAAGAAGAGACTTAGAAGTGAGAAAACTAAAAACTTGTTATTGATAATGATAATTTTTCTACTTCTAGAAGGCCTATCTGTAACAAAAGCTTTGATGCACGTTCCTGCCTCTTGTAATTCTCTCAATTTGGCTCTTAAAAAAAAAAAGAATACAAGACATTTAGACAGTAGGTTGAAGATGAATTATGATATGCAAAAAGAAATGAAGGGGAAGAAGTGGGGAGGCAATGGGGATGATCTAAAGTAAAACAAAAGCATGTTCTGAAAACGTATTTAATTGCTTTTATGTGATTGTCATGGTTCCTGTAAAAGACTTCTTGATCCTTTAGAGCTGATAGGAGATGTGAATCTGGAGGAAAGGAGGGGGGGAACTCCTCTGGTTTCAAAGACAAAGTAATTCCATTAGGGCTTGAAATGACTTGGTGAAACATGAGTAAGGGAAATCATCTGCAATAACATACCAGCTGGGCTTCATGACATCACTTGCAGGAATCAAAGGAAATGAGCTAATAAGATATGCATAAAATTCTTTTTGTTGTTTGTTTGCTTATATTATTCTGGAGTGATTTCAGGATGACAAACAGAGAGAGAGAGTTGAAAAATTTGGCATGGATATTTTGCTCCTTTAGGAAAATCATTTTATCTTTATTGAAGCTGACAATGAAATAAAATGCCCAAGATGCTTCCTATTTTGTTTTATTTCCAAAGGAACTATTGCAGGTGCAACAGTACCACATACTTCTTAATATACAATATCTGCAAAGCTGAGAAACAATATCAGAATGTATTCATTAACACCTGTATTCTTCATGCCATCATTTACATGCACAGGCATTGACCTTGTTGGATAGTTTATCAGTAACTACTTCACCTGAAAAAATCATGTTTCCTGCCAGATGCCATTAAATCAATGACACATAACTAGAATTAATATTGCAGAGAAATGGCACAAGCAGGGATATTCATGGCCATAGCAGTAACTACAGGGAAATAAAGCTCTTGTTTCAAATAAAATAAATACAACCCAGGGGCCAAAATCTTGACTTTAATATTTCAACTACTTTTGAAGCTCTGTGTGGGCAGCAACTGATTAAAAAACTAATATAAAATAGCATGTACAGGTTAAGTCTATATTCCATTAAACAGTTAAAAATACCATACATTTTGAATTTCCCACCCTTTGTCCTAGCCCACAAGGGTTAAGAAGACACAGAAAACAAAACAGATAGGGATAGTAAAAAAACATTTAGGAACAAAGTCAATTAATTGTGGTGTATAGGCTTTTGAGTTAACATAGAATTCTAATAATGCATGTTTAAAAAAAGGGTGTTTGGAGCAGTATGGTGGAAAAATCTGCATTCTTATAAAAATGCCTATTAAACAGTTCCATTCTGCAAATCACCCATCACTAGATTCATGAGGTACAAATATTGAAATATACATAAGAACATAAGAATATCCCTGCTGGATCAGACCTGTGATCCATCTAGTCCAATGTACTGTCTCACACAATAGCCAACCAGTTGCTATGGAGGACCAACAACAGGGCATAGAGACTGAGGCCTTTCCTGATGTGGCCTCCTGGCACTGGTTTCCAGAGGTTTACTGCCTCCCGTTAGCTAGTAGGCAATGATAGACCAATCCTCCATGAATCTGTCTACTCATCTTTTAAAGTTGACTATGCTTGTGGCCTACATCCTTTGGCAGCAAATTCCACATTTTAATCACACATTGGGTAAAGAAGTATTTCCTTTTGTCTATCCTGAGTCTAGTGCCCATCAACTTCACTGCATGTCATACGCTTGACATCCCTTCACCTTGGGAGGGTGAACCTCTGCCCCTACCTGCTCTCACCTGGCCCTGCTCACCTGGGCAATGGGAGGAAGGCATGAGGATAGGGAGAAGCATGTGCATATACTCTCATGTGCCCCATTGCACCTGCAAAGGAGAAATCACAATGCATGCTGAAGCTGAGCACTGTGAAAACCACCCCTTTGGGTGCCCCTTTAAAAGGGCAATTTTCACAGTGCTCAGTTTCAGCAGGCACCATGATTCCTCCATTGTACTGGAAAATGACATCCTCCAGCCCACGGTACCCCTGCCTTGGCCCCTGGGGTCCCTGGCAAGTCTACTATGCCACCAAGTTCTAGTTTTTTGGGAGAGGGAGAAAAAGTTCTCTCTATCATGTGCATAATGTTATAAACCTCTATCACATCCCCCCTTAGTTGTCTTTTTTCTAAACTTAAAAGTCCCAGATTCTCCAGTTTTTCCTCATAGGAAAAGTGCTTCAACACATTAATCATTATTCATCTTGTTTGCCTGGTTCTGTACTTTTTCCAACTCTGAAATGTCTTTTTTGAGAAACAGTAATCAGAATTCCACACAGTGTTCCAAATAAGGCCACACCCTAAACCCATACAGGGGCATTATAATATTGGCTGTCTTATTTTCAGAGTTTATGTTTTTCACCACTATGGTGGCATGCTGGATTGACATTTTCATTGAGCTATTTACTATGACTCCAAGATCTCTTTCCCTCTCAGTCCCAACAAGTTCAGACTCCATTAGCAAGTACTTAGAGTTGGGATTAGAGGTGGGCACGGATTGGCAAAACCCCACAGACCACCGGCCCAAGGTCCATCGATTTTCACAGACCACAGACCACAAACTTTTCACAGACCAGCCTCATTTCTGGACCGGTTTGTCAGTCCATGGTCAGTCCATTCAGGCAGCCCTGGCTCTGTCCCCTTCATACACAGATCGCCCAAACTCGCAGAGAATCTTCAGCAGCCTCTCCTCCAGACACCCTCCAATTTTGGTCAAGATTGCATTTTGGGACATCTGGGTTACAGACCCCCAAAGTGACCACCCCAGGAAACTTCCAGTAGATACTGGAGTCGTAAATGCCAATTGACTGGCATTGGCTAGCAGCACCAAAAAGTTGCAATGAGGCAAAATCAAACAGAAAAGGGTGGGGGAAGAGCCCCCTCACTCACTACACAGTTACCTTCCCAGCCATTGCCTAGGGAATTCATTCTTGCTCCTTGCTTGCATAGAGAAGAATGGGAGCTCTCTGGTTGGCAGGCAGAGCTGCCTATCAAGGTTTTGAGGGCTAAGATTGGCTGCAGAACGTCCACTCCTCCCTTGCAGAATGAGAGCTCTTTGGTTGGCAGGCAGAGCTGCCTATAAAGGTTTTGAGGGCTAAGATTAGCTGCAGAACGTCCACCCCTCCCTTGCAGAATGAGAGCTCTCTGGTTGGCAAGCAGAGCTGCCTATCAAGGTTTTGAGGGCTAAGATCAGCTGCAGAAAGTCCACTCCTCCGTTGCCTAGGGAATTTATTCTTGCTCCTTGCTCCACAGAGCAGACTGGGAGCTCTTTGCTCTGCAGTCAGAGCTGCCTATTAAGTTTTTTTCAGGCTGCAAAAGGTCTGTGGATGTCCTCTCCATTGCCATTGATAGATCGGATGCCAGGATGTCTGGACTCATGGACCACAGACCAATGGACTGGCCCAAATGGACCAAAATTTGTGGAAAAGGTGAGTCCCATGAACTGTGTGTTCGTGAACCACAAAATGGGCCGGATCATGCAAAATTTTGGTCCGTTTTCTAGACCGTGCCCACCTCTAGTTGGGATTTTTTTTGTTCAAATATGCATGTTTTTACACCTCCCAACACTGAACTTAATTTTCCACATTGTTGCCTTCTTACCCCACTTGTGGAAATCTTCATGGAGCTCTTCACAGTCAGCCTTGGTTTTTACCATCCTGAGAAATGTTGTCATACACTGCTCACCCAGAGTTCTAGATCATTTATGAAAAAATTAAACAGCACTGGTTTTACTACCAAGGGACCACACCATTTCCCTCTGTTGAGAAAACTGTCAATTTATTCCTACGCTCTGCTTCCTTTTGTTTAACCCATGACTGCTAAGCTTACCCAGGAATTTTTGGCAAGGCACTTTGTCAAAAGCCTTTTGAAAGTCCAAGCATATAATGTTTACAGAGTCAATGTTGTCTACATGCTTGTTCACTTTCTCTAAGAACTCCAAAAGGCTGGTAATGCATGCCTTCCCTTTGCCAAAGCCATGCTGACTTTAATTCAGCAGGTTTTATTCCTCTATGTGCCTAATTACAGGTAATTTCCCTGGGAGAGACATTAGGCTATCCTTCATATGGGAAGTGCCCATCCAGGCATCAACAGCATTGATTCACTTACATCCCAATCAAATTTATTTCCAGTTGGGCCAGCCACACTGGAGCCATTGCTCAGCAGTGATGGGTTCTGTCCCTCTCAGTGTAACATTGGCACATTGATGTCAATGAATCTTGAAGAAAGTCATTACAGGTATGAATGATGTACATGGTTTCATGGTGACTATCATGTTTCAGCATATATGTGCCCTTATATAACCAGAGGTAAAGATGTGCCTGAGGGAAACTGCAACCCCTTTTATAAATGCCATGCCTGATATGTTTGTGTGTGTATGTACACTCTAGATATGTCATCTCTTTCATATGAGCTGTATGGTGGTGCTCACATAGGGAAGTTGTGTTTACACTAGCTGTCTGCTCCAATGTGCTATGTAAGTGACTCAGGCCTCCCTAGGGAAGTAGAGTTGTGTATATCTGTTTCCATCAGTTCAGCAGTGTATGTGTGGCCTTCTGCTGCACTCACAATTCCCTGGATCTGGGCACTGATTGTTTTAGGTGGTTTTGAACTGAGGAAGAATGTTGTACTTGAAATTGCCAAGAATATTGACAACATACAATGGATTAATGACTTGCCATTTCTAGAAGTAATCAACACTGGATTTAGAGCCAGAAAGAGAGCCAAGAAACAGAGCTGCAAACTGGCAGAGAAAAAACATGCACCACCCCTATGACCCCCCCCCCCCGCCAACAGAGATGACCTGAATAATTATGTATGTATGTATGTATGTACGCAGAAAAGGAATATAATCTAATAAATGTTCCCATGCATTCCAAATTTTAGTTTGGAACCATTCTAGTTATAAACTCCTTAAGATCAAGGATCACATTTGCAATGAATCTCATACCTTTATTTTATTTTTTTGTATGTGGGGGAATGCTGTGAGTTGCCATTAGACATTAAAAATCCATTCTTCTAACTATCTGGCATACATATACGGCATGAGGAAGTTTTGGATGGGAAAAAATATTTACTTTTATGCAGTTTTTAAAAACATACAACTAATTACAAGAACAGGGACTCTTGCATCTTTAAGACTTAGAGATCAGGATGGAGACTAAATATAGAAACATAGATCTGGAAGGGACATCAAGGGTCATCTAGTCCAGCTACCTCCCCCCATCACACCCCACCCCCAGTTAGCCCTGCTCTATGCCCAGAGGAAGGCAAAAAAACCTCCAGGATCCCTGGCCAAACTGACCTGGAGGAAAATTCCTTCCTGAACCCAAAGTGGTGATCTGCATTATAAGAAAGGGCATATAAGAAAGGGCCACGAGAGCCTTGCACCAGCTCATTCCCTCATGGACTCCCTCTCCTGATCTGTGTACATTCATATTAAGTTAGAGAATCATCTTACTTGTCAGGTGACCATCTAGCTTCTTCTTAAATACCTCCAAGGAAGGAGAGGCCACCACCTCCTGAGGAAGCCTGTTCCACTGAGGAACCGCTCTAACTGTCAGGAAGTTCTTCCTAATGTTTAGCTGAAAACTCATTGGCTTTAGTTTTAATCCGTTGTTTTTGGTTCAGCCGTCTGAGGCAACAGAAAACAACTCTGCTCCATCCTCTATGTGCCAGCCTTTCAAATACTATCATATCATTTTTCAGTTGCTTCCTCTCCAGGCTAAACAAACCCAGATCTTTCAACCTTTCCTTATAAGATCATCTTTGCTACCCTCCTTTGGACATGTTCCAGTTTGTCAATATCCTTCTTAAACTGTGGTGCCCCAAACTGAACCCAATACTCCAAGTTTATTTATTTAGTTAGTTATATTTATAGTCCGCTCTCCCCAACCAGGTCCAACCAGAGCAGAGGAAAGTGATGTCATCATTTTGCATGATTGGACACTATACTTCAGTTAATACAGTGTAAAACTGCATTTGCCTTTTTAGCTACTACATCACACTGCTGATTCACGTTCAGTGTATGATTTACTAAGACCCCTACTCCTTTTTACATGTACTGCTGCCAAGTCAAGTCTCCCCCATCCTATAGGTACATCTTTGATTTTTCCCACCTAAATCCAGAACTTTACATTTGTCTCTGTTGAAATTCATTTTGTTAGTTTTAGTCCAGTTTTCCAGTCTGTCAAGATCACCCTGAATCTTCATTCTGTCTGCTACTGTATTTGCTACCTACCCTCATTATCTGCATCCATGCTCAATACACTAGTGCTTGCTGTAGTGCTGGGATTTGAATGTGGGACAAAGCATCCAGGCTTTTCTTTTCTTTCTTTCTTTCTTTCTTTCTTTCTTTCTTTCTTTCTTTCTTTCTTTCTTTCTTTCTTTCTTTCTTTCTTTCTTTCTTTCTAAATGGGTAAATGGCAAGCTTAGGTGGGGACTAGGTTTGCCAGGCCAGAAGGAGTGGGGTGTGTGTGATGTTGACATCACTATGTCACTTACTGGTACAATGGAAAGCTTAGTAGACAGAGTTTTGCCCCCACAGTTGAAATGAAAGGCAGACACAAAGCTTGGGATTAAAATTGGGCCACTTAATTGATTACAACATAACTTGTCACTATGGCAAAGGATTTAACTAACTAGCGGTACAGGTCAAGCACTGGGGTCACCTCGGACCTCCGCCTTGACCTGTCTGGGCAAGCCCCCACTGCCCCAGGGGTGAGTCATCCAATAAATGGCTGTACCCGGTGGCCAGGAAAATGGTTCCCCCTCCAAGTCTGCAGCACCTCGCTGTACAACAAGAGGGCCTTACTTGTACAGGGGAGCCACGTGGCAGCCTGCCCTCACCACTGGCTACTGTACAGCCCACCAGCTTCTCCGGACAGACCCCAATTCCTCACCAATGAGGATGTGCCAAGGGGGTCACCAGCCCGCTCATTTGCCATCCTAACCTGCCAACGCCAAGGGTCAAGCCTCTGCTTAGACTCTTGCGCCCCACAGGTGATTTATGGCCAACCTGAGCCCTTGCCATAGATCATTCAAGAATATGTTGTTGCCCACCGCAGAGAGGTGGACGCCATCACCCCTATAAAGCTCTGCACAATCAGCCTGAATCAAGGGGTGTGGCAAATAAATCCCCAGCCCACGTGCTAGGGCTTTCTCTAGGGCTCTGTTGGCCTTACGCCTAGCCCGCTCCATCCTCACAGGATGTAACACTTCCCTCCAAACCCGGTGGGGAAGCATTGCTGACCAAATGATCAGCACTTCAGGCCAGGACCTGCCTATCAACAGGAAGTCCTCACGGGCCTGCAAAGACAGGGCTTTGCCCTTAACCAAGCCTAGGTCATTGCCGCCTAGATGAACGACCAGGATGTGAGGAGATGGACAAACTCTCCCTTTAAAGAGGAGTGGCAGCAACCCTAACCAATGCAGGCCTCTTTGTCCCTGCCACTCAACCGTGGCCCACTCACTAAGGCCAAGTTGAGACCCGATCGGAGTCCTTCTGGCTTGGTGGGCTGCCCAAAAGACCATACTGTGCCCACAGATGAGGATCCGAAGCCTCTCGGCACGAGACACAAGACCTACAGAAGGAGAATGAACAAATTACAAGGATGACAGGGGTCGCACATAACCCTTGTATGCAGAGGACTGCCAACGCCCCACCTTCTTAATGACAGGTCCAGAAAAACCCATGGCCACTGCTGCTGAAGCAGCCCCAATTCTGAAAGAATGGGTGCCAAATTTAACACCCGCCAAACCTAGTCTGGCGAGAGCCTTGCCTGTAACTGCCCCAAACTGATATCTAGTGAGGGGGGGGTGCCGTCCTCATGACGGAAAAGTAAACCCTCACCTTCCCCTCTCAACTCAACACAGCACTTAAGCGCGCTCACCGGACATAAACCAGGCTCAGAGCAGGCACTTAGCTGAACTAACATCCCCCTACCCCTCAGGTCTGTTTTGGACCGTCTAATCCTAAATGCAACTGCATTGACAGTGAATTCCAGGTCCTGCGCCATAAGGGCACGACCGGACTCATCCCTGAAGGATTGTGCCACCAATTCACTGACACGCAGGGCCCCCAAAAATGCCATGAGTGCAGCCGCATGAAACAATGCCACCTCAAACTCTGAGTGGCACACCGTCCCCCATACTTGGCCAAGGCCCCGAAGAACAGAAGGGGAAATGGGTTGCCTAACATCGGCCCTTGAGCCCAGTTCATGCGACCAACCCTCCAGCATCTTCCTTAACCTAAAATCCCCAGTGGTGTCCCCCAAACCTCTAGCCTTGCTCTCAAAAGCGAGTGCCGCTAGCTGGCTTCTTATAGACGTGACTGTTAGCCCCTTACCTCTTTGTTTGACACAAAAGCACATAAGGTGCTTCACAGGTATGGGCCATACCTGTGGCAGTCCGGCCACCCGTCTAAAGCCCGAAAATTGATGCACCACCCTGCCGTAAGAGCGCCTGGTACTAGGTGCAATAGCCAATAGGATGGCCCTTTGTGCCTCTACCATCCAAGGCTCCACAGCTGCTGTGGCATCTGAGCCGGCTGTAAGTCGGCCTCCGGGGCAAGCTGCCAAAACTGTTCCATCTGCAAGCAAGACAGAGCATCTGCCACGCCGTTATTTACACCCGGAACATGTCTTGCCAAAAACAAAATGTTCAGCCTCGAACACTGAAGTGTGAATGCTCTGTCCAGCCTCATAACACGAGGAGATCTAGATGTGAGGGAACGCAGTACGAAAACCACTGCCAGGTTATCACACCAAAAATGGACAATATGGTCCGCCAGGTTGTTCCCCCACAAATAAACCGCCACTAAAATGGGGAAAAGTTCCAAAAAGGACAAGTCAGCAGTAAGCCCAAGGTGTATCCAGCGTTCAGGCCACTGCTCAGCACACCAGTGCCCCTGGAAATACACCCCAAAACCTGTGGACCCAGATGCGTCAGAGGACACCTGCAACTCTGCCTCCAGCAGGAGACACTCCCTCCAAAAAGTTACCCCATTATATTCCGTTAAAAACTCCTGCCAGACTGCCAGGTCGGCCCTCATAGCTCGGCTAATCCACAGCCTGTGATGAGGTAATCTGAGGCCTCTCATTGCATAGCAAAGGCATCTTAAAAACGCCCGACCGGGTGCCACCACCCTACATGCAAAGTTTAGATGACCAACTAGTTGCTGGAGCTCCAACAGAGAAACCTTGTTTCTCCTCAAAAAATAAGCCAACCTAGCCCACAGCTCCTCCAGCTTCTGAGGTGGCAACCGGGAAGTCTGGAGCACGGTATCCAATTCTATGCCCAAGAAGGTAATTACCGTAGAAGGGCCCTCAGTTTTCTCATGGGCCAAAGGAACCCCAAGTTCCTCGGCTAGGCCCATAAAGCCAGCTAAAAGGCGGGCACACTGGGCAGTGCCTCTAGGTCCCACGAAAATAAAATCATCTAAATAATCGGCAGTTTCCCGGCACCCAAGCTGAGACCGCAAGGCCCATTCCAGGAAGGTACTAAAACGTTCAAAAGCCACACATGAAATAGAGCATCCCATAGGGAGGGCCCTATCCATGTAATATTGGCCATCAAAGGAAAAGCCCAAGAGATCAAAATCTCCGGGATGAACTGGCAAGAGCCAAAATGCAGACTTAATGTTGCATTTGGCCATTTCTTCTCCCACCTCACACCTTCTAACCACTCTGACTGCCTCATCAAAGGATGTATAATGCACCGTGCACAAATAGTCAGGAATGCCGTCATGCACCGACACCCCCCCCCCCCCCGGGATATGATAAGTGGTGAATAGGGATGTGCATTTCGGCTTTCTGAAAGCCGAAAGAAAGCCGAAACAAAATGGCCCCCCCAAGTGGGAGTAGGCTGAGCCTTGGTGGGGGGTGGGAGGAAGGGTGGGAGAAGGGCCCCTGAGGGTAAGGGGGCATTTTGCATGCAAAATGCCACCCCTGGCAAAGGAAGCCTGCTTCTTCATTTTTCCCCATAGGAAATAATGAAGAAGATGAGCAGCAGCATGCTAACAATATGCTGCTCCTTCGCTTTCTTATGGGAGGATAGGGGGACCTGCTTTGGGGGGCCATAACATGGCCCCCCAAAGTCCAATCGGTCTGAAACTTGGGGGGTTTGTAGAGAGGGGTTAGAGGAAGGTCTCCACCAATTTTGGGCTGATTCGGTGGGAAAATGCCTCCCCCAGACGTCCGGGAAGACGCTGGAGGCATTTTCCCATTGAAAGAGCCGAAAGCCGAAAGCCGAAAGTAAGCCGAAAGCCGAAAGCCGAAACAGCTGGCCGTTTCGGCTTTCGGCTTATATGAAAGAGAATCCTCTTTCGGCTTTCTGCTTTCGGCTTTAGCCGAAAATTTTTGGCTTGCACACCCCTAGTGGTGAATGAGGCGGAACTCACCAACCGCCTTCATTGGCACCACGCCCAAGGGGAAAACTCTAAGGTTAGGAACTGGGGGGGCAGCAAAAGGACCTAAAACTCGGCCCTCCCTGCATTCCTTGGCAATCTTAGAACGCACAACATCCTCCATGCCGACAACTGAACATAAATTAGTCGACATAAAGGGGGCCCTGGGGCCCTGAAAAGGTATTCTAAAACCAAGGGAAAAACCCTCCAACAAATAATGAGCGTCCTGCCGCTTCGGATAATTAGCCAAAAGACGGCTAAGTACCCTCACCCTTATGGGGCTGGAACCCTTTTCCAGACGCATTTGAACCTCCGGCCCCGCCTGCTCCTTTCTCCCATTTCCGCGGTTGTCGTGGACAGGCGGCAACAGGATGGGAGCCGCCACAGATAAGGCACTGATGTTTAAAACCACAGGCCTTTCTGGAGCAAGTTCCCTTGGAGCTATACTCCCAACAAAGCAGACGGGGTTGAACCGACTGCCCAGCCTGGGGGCGGGGAGGAATCTGAGCCCCTTGCTGTCGCTGAACTGTATGGCCCACTTGCTGCCTCTGAACTATATGGCCAAAACGGTCACCTATATTTGGCCTGGCTGGGGACATGACCTGCAGCCAAAGCTGCTGGTGCACTTGGTCCCAAGGCAAGGCAGGATTGAGGGCGGCCCTCATCCGGAACTCCTCATCATACTGCAACCATGCAGCGTCTGAGAAGTCCAAATACCCCCTATAGATGATGTCAATATACTGTATTAAGGATGCAGCCCGCCAAGGCTGCGCCCTAGAGGTCACCCCTACATAAATTAGCATACCTGGTAGCCAATTTGCCCAA
Source organism: Eublepharis macularius (assembly GCF_028583425.1). NCBI lineage: Eukaryota > Metazoa > Chordata > Lepidosauria > Squamata > Eublepharidae > Eublepharis > Eublepharis macularius. The sequence goes on along the minus strand of NC_072793.1, from coordinate 89,593,460 downwards.
GTACGATTGACTTTCCTGCACCTCAAGCGCTCCTTTTCTCTATCATCAAGGTCATCTTTTTCTTTTTTCTCCAAGTCACGAAAAAGGAGACCAAAAATGTCCACATACTCTCCTTTCAGTATTTTTTCCCTCATATTGGGAATTAAGTGATCTCCCAAAGGCATAGCTGTGTCCCCAAATGGAAGTGCCCTGAATGGGACTGACCCATAAGGGGAAACATAAGGCATAGCAGCCCAAGGAGTCCCAAGATACTGGGAAGGCTGATTCCAAGCTGCCCACAGCCCAAATGCTCCCTGCACCTGCCCCATGGCAGGAGGAGTAACTGATTCTTGTGGCCCTGTAGAGACCGGATTGCCTTGTGTATGTGGTGTAGCTGCAGGTAACATGCCAGCTGGCTGACCCCAAGGCCACCAAGCCCATGGGCCCACTTGAGTAGGCAATGCTGACTTACCATCCCCTGAGGGTGGATCTACTGCAACAGCCATAGGTGCTGGCTCCACAGCCCAGCCTTGTTCAGCAGCATCCAGGGCCCCAAGCGCGCCACTTCCAGCCTGCATACCGAGTACGTCTGCTACTGGCTCTGCCACAGGCTCTCTTGAAGTACCTTCCAAAGCAGACAAACGATTAAGCACTGCCCTTTGAAATGCAGCCATAGACAGAGCCGCATTGGGCCTGGCACGCTTTGGGCGGCTACCCATTGCTGCAGTGCCACTTCTCGCCTGCTCTAAGGCAGCAAGCCTTAACAGTATTTCCTGCCGTTCCAAATCAAAGTCATCATCCTCAGATGAAGATAACACGGGCACTGGCCTCTTTGGAGGCGCCCGCTTAGCGGGCTGCTTGCCCTTAGATTTACCCTTTCCCTTAGGCATGGCTTACAATAGCGAGGGCTCGACACAATAGGGCTAAGTCTGCCCAGGTAGTTCCCTGTATTATTACTACCGTTGTTATTGTTGTTGTTGTTTTTATTATTACTACCATTGTTATGGTCGTTGTTGTTGTAAGTACTCAAATGCAGGCCTCCCGCCTAAGGCCTCAACCCCAAAATGGCTGCTAAACTGCCACCCCACAACCAAAATGGCCCCTGTAGCTTAAAATGGCTACCCCAACTGCTGTCTCCCAGGGCGAAGGGGTGGCTGTCTAAAATGGCTGCCCTAACTGCCCCCTCACAGAATTTTTATTTATCTATCTATTTATTTATTTTTTTATTTTATTTTATTTTTGTTGTTAATATTTTTACAAAGAACACAAGCTCCAGTCACAAGCTCCAGACAAACTTGCCCCTCACCTACCCCGAGAAAAGAAGTAAAAGAACTGGCATGGAGCCCTAACTGCTCCAACTGCCAGAGGAGATCTATATGCAACTGTAAGCCAGGTAAAGGGCTTGTTGTTAATATTTAAGGGCTTGTAAAAGCTGCCGTGGCGCCTTCAAACACAGCACAAAAGACAAAGAGGCAGGCAAAAGAGCCTGCTAAATATGGCGCCACCTTTGAAAGGGCTGCGGCACCTGAACGGCGGCCGTGGCTGCTAAAGGGGGCCGCGGCAAAGATTCGCTGTGGCCCAAACAAAGAGAACACAAGCCCAGCAAGGGGCTTAAAATGACAGCGCCGGAGTGAAGGAAAAAGGAGTGAAGGAAAAAGAGTGGAGGACTGGCATGGAGCCCTGACTGCTCCTAACCGCCAGCAATGTGCACACGGTACAGGGGGCTCCAAAACGCTGCCGCGGCTCGCACACGGCGTGAAAAGCCGCGCCAGACACCAAGGGTGACCCGGCCGGAAACGAAGCCTTCCCAACATCCTCCCGAGAAACAAATGGGGGGAAGAAGTCCCCAACAGGGACGCACGGAGCCGAGCGTGGTAGGCTGCAAGGGAGACGGACCGATGCAAAACAATGCAAGCAGTCCAATCACCCGAGCTGCCAGCGTCTTTCTGCGAAGGGAGGGGGATGCGGAGCAGGCCTATATGCCCTTAGCTCCTCCCTCCCTGAATACCCGTGTGCCGGGGAAGAAGGGAAACTCCCTTCCCTTCCTCCGAGCGGCAAAAGCGGCCCCCACCCCAACCAGGTCCAACCAGAGCAGAGGAAAGTGATGTCATCATTTTGCATGATTGGACACTATACTTCAGTTAATACAGTGTAAAACTGCATTTGCCTTTTTAGCTACTACATCACACTGCTGATTCACATTCAGTGTATGATTTACTAAGACCCCTACTCCTTTTTACATGTACTGCTGCCAAGTCAAGTCTCCCCCATCCTATAGGTACGTCTTTGATTTTTCCCACCTAAATCCAGAACTTTACATTTGTCTCTGTTGAAATTCATTTTGTTAGTTTTAGTCCAGTTTTCCAGTCTGTCAAGATCACCCTGAATCTTCATTCTGTCTGCTACTGTATTTGCTACCTACCCTCATTATCTGCATCCATGCTCAATACACTAGTGCTTGCTGTAGTGCTGGGATTTGAATGTGGGACAAAGCATCCAGGCTTTTGTTTTCTTTCTTTCTTTCTTTCTTTCTTTCTTTCTTTCTTTCTTTCTTTCTTTCTTTCTTTCTTTCTTTCTTTCTTTCTTTCTTTCTTTCTTTCTTTCTTTCTTTCTTTCTTTCTTTCTTTCTTTCTTTCTTTCTTTCTAAATGGGTAAATGGCAAGCTTAGGTGGGGACTAGGTTTGCCAGGCCAGAAGGAGTGGGGTGTGTGTGATGTTGACATCACTATGTCACTTACTGGTACAATGAAAAGCTTAGTAGACAGAGTTTTACCATAGAGTTTCAGGCACGGTACTGGCTATCACATACAAAGCTCTCCATGGCCTTCATCCATCATATCTACGGGACAATCTCCTCTCCCCCTATGTTTCACCATGGTGGCTTCACTCATCTGAATAGGACCTTCTATAGGTACCAATTTGCACATGGACAAAATCAACAGCTGCCTATACGCGTGCATTCTCTGTGGAAGCATTCACCTCATGGAATGACCTACCTGAAAAGGTCAGGAAAGCTGCCACTCTCCTAGCTTTCTGCAAGTGATGCAAAACTGAACTATTGAAGAGGGCTTTTTACTCATATAGGAAGGCTGTTTTGTAAGGTAGTGGTCACACAAAAATGCATCAATAACAAGACAGAGACCAAAGACTTGACTATTATGTGTTACTATGTACTATCTGTTGCTTTACATATGATCCTACTTAGTTCTATATTGTTTAGTATTTCAGTCTTAGAGCTGCTAATGCTGTGTTCAGCAGTTCTTCAGCTCTCTGTATTGTATTCCTGCTAGTTTAAATTTTGCAAATTTGCATTCATATACCCATTACATTGTTTATTGAAATATCCTTGAAAATATCCCTAGTGAGGACCTATTTGATTGGTGACATACTGATGCCCCCCATTATGCCCTTCCACCCTATGAAGTGGTGGTGGGGAAAGGAAGAGTTCAGTGTAGGAGGCCTCCTGCTATAGCCACCCTAGGGCCTACTTTGGTTTGCATCTTGATTAGTAAACTTCTGGCTTCCTTTCTAGACTTAGCAGAATGTGAGTAGTTTGACCTAACTGCAGTTTACTTGAAAGAACAGCAAGAAACTAAATACTGAGTACAGCATGTGGAAGAGAGTCATACCATAGTCCTGTGGGTGTTGAGTAGGCATGGGCACAAATCGAACTACAAATCAAATGTTGTGACAAATCAGGCTGATTCATGTATCATGAAAACAAGTTTCATGGGGCCGCATTTTTCACGAAATCCATGACTTTTGGGGCCGATTCTTTCGATTCGTGAATGCTTCATGTTGCCAGACAGGCTGGCGCCAATCCACTGATTTCCTAGACAACATAGCTTGGAATGTCTGCAGACCTTTTGTTGCCATGGAAACCCCACTCTTAGCCCACATAACCTTGATAGACAGCTCTCCCTACCCACCTGAAAGCTAAGCAATGCGGGTCTGTGCAAGTTTACCTGGGAACTGTAATCAGAGACTCCTTCCCCTCTCTGTTTCTTTTCTCCATTTTTAAGAATGGGATGGTGGAGTATCGGTGGCAGTGGCAGCCTCAGCAGCTCCTTCTGCCACTGCTCACTGCTCACCAGCTTCAGGAACCCTTCCCTGACTCTCTACCTCCCATCCTCCTGCTGCTCTGACATGCCTTCCCACCTCCCTGCCCACAAGCTCCCTGAAGCAGATCCTAAGTGGATCTGCTCTGCTCGGCTTTTCCTTCGAGAACTTGGAGGCAGGGAGGAGGGCATATCAGAGCAGCAGGAGGATGGGAAGGAAAAGTCAGCAAAGAGAACCTGAAGAGAGGAAAACTCAAGCAGATCCACTCCGCTTGACTTTTCTTCCAGCAGCAGCAGAAAGCAGGAGGCTAGGAGGATGGGTGGGAAAAGTCAGCAAAGAGAGCCTGAAGAAAGCTACTTGGAGGGTGGCTGAAGGAGAGCCTGCTGAAGTCTCCCTGCGAGTTTGGCATCTCTGGGTAAGAAGGGGGCCATTGAAGTGCCCCTGGTTCTGATGAATCACGAAACTAATGAATCGAATTGTGAAACGGGACAATTTCATGGAAGTTCGTGTTCCTTGATTCGTGGAATAGTGCCACCGTGCTGGGCCATCCTGTGCTATTATGCTGTGCCATCCTGTGCTGTGCCACTGTGCTATGCCATCCTGTGCCACCGTGCTGTACCATCCTGTGCCACCATGCTGGCCCTGTGGAGTTGCCTCTTCTCCGTTGCTGTTTGCCATTCTTGCTGCTTGCTACTGTGTTGTTCTGTCCAGCGGGGCCACGGAATTGGTTGTCATTGGCAGGATCCTGTTGGACTGGTTGCTGGTTTGCAGGGCTACCTGAAGAGTACCCTGCTGTACAGCTACCCTGTGCCATCTGCAGCCTCAGCAGCTTGAGCCAAGTTGAGTCTGGCCATTGTAGTGGCCCTTCAACTCCCTCCCCTCACTGGACATGGAATAGAACTGTGAGCTGGGGAGGAGGAGACAAAATGGAGAGGAGCGGAGAAGGGGAGAGGATTGTATTTGTATTGTATTTGTAGTTATTTATTTTTACTGTGATTGAGGGGGGGCTGGATAGTGATGGTTGAATTGGGAGTAGCCATGGCGGGTTGCTGTTACCGTTGGCACTGCTGTGTTTTGACTTATGAAGGGAGGTACATGGAGGGTGGTGGATGTGAAGGAGGAGGTTGGAGTGGAGCTAGGGATCCTAGTACTCCAGGGTCGAGGGAGGTATGGCGGTGGGATGTGGGGTGGGACTGGAAGGTCGCAGAGACGCTGTAGAGCTCGGTGTCCTACGTCCCATCCCAAGGCATGTTGGTTGTGGGGCTAGGAAACTTTGCCTCTCTCTGACACTGGTGTTGTGCAATGCCAGGTCCATTTATAATAAGACCAGAACACTGCAGGACTTTTTTGTGGCAGAAGACATGGACCTGACGTGCGTGACCAAGACCTGGGTGAGGGAGGGCGAGACAGTCACCTTGGGAGAACTGGCCCCACCAGGTTTCTCGGTCATTCACCAGTCCCAGACGGATGGCTGGGGGGGGGGGTAGGGGTGGCAATACTCATTTGAGAATCTTTCTCTTTCAGGACACTCCTTGCACCAAAGAACACCGGCATTGATTGTGTTGGCCTGGTTTAGGATGCAGAGGCTATCTACTTGGTGTACAGACCACCTAGCACACCAGTAGCTACCCTGTCGAGCTTGTTAGAGCCGGTATTGGGGTGGGCCTTGGAACATCCTAGACTTGGGCCTGGTGTCGTCCATGGCAGCACTGGGACTCTCCCAATTTGTTTCTGCTCCTACACATCAAGCGGGACACACACTTGATTTGATCTTTGGGGTGGGGGTTCAGATGAACATAGATGCCACTACAGTGGTGCTGTGGTCAGACCACCATGTCCTGAAGGCTCACCTGGGAGTGCCAGCCCCTTCCTGCATAGGTGGTGAGCTGATTTATGCTTGCCTGCGGAGACTCATGGATCCAATTGGTTTCCAGAATGCTCTGTGGGATCCAATGCCCCCTGACGGCTCGTTGAGTGACTTGGTGGGAGACTGGCAGGACCGTCACTCAAAAACGAGATCACTCCCCATTGCCCTCTCCATCCCAGAGTTAGATGGGCCCCCTGGTATATGGAGGAGCTACGTCTGATGAAGCAGGAACTGAGACAGCTAGACCCATGGAGAAGAGGCAAGATCATCTTATAGAGCATTTATGAAGACCTATGAGGTGGCTGTGAAGGCGACGAAGAGGGAATACTTCGCTGCCTCCACAGCATCTGCAAGCTCACGCCCGGCAAAAATTTTTTAGGTTGTTTAGTCCTTAGTCTCCCTCTCTCAGGGAGACTGCCAAAGTAGAAATTTGGCTGTTAGCTGTGAGGCTTTGGGGAGCTTTTTTGCAGGTAAAATCTTGTCTCTCTGCTGCAATCTGCCTACCATGGTTGATACAGTAAGGGAACTGGAGGCCCCTCGGCCGTCTTTTGGTTCAACCTTAGATCACTTCAGTCTGGTCTCCTTGGCAGGGTTGTCAGGTCCCTATACTCTCCTGGTGGGAGGGGGGACCTAGCACTTACCTTGTGTTGCTTGTGTGGTGACTCTCCATATGTGCATGCCCTGGCGCTTGCACTATGATGTCACTTCCAGAAGCTCTGTCATCATGCTGCTGCAGGAGCACTTCTGTGCTCTGCACAGGGCTGATTCAGCCCATTTGGGGCCCAAATTGGCACCAAACAAAGCACAAGAACACTCCCACAGCTGTCCCAATGATGTCACTTCTGGAATAATGTCACCTCACTCCCTGGGAATGTGCACACCACTCATGTTCCTGGATTGGCAGGCAAGGGGGCAAATCCCTGGGAATTTGCCTGCCACCGGTGGATACCTGGGAACCCTATTTCCTAGAGAAGACAAATATTCTAGCAAGTAATCTTGCCTTTATCCAGAATTTCCTTGTGATGAAAAAAAATTCAGATTTACATATATGTCTGCAAGGAAAGTAAAGCAAATCCAGGTTTCTTCAAATAAAAGTGTGCCCGAAAAAACGCAGCGGTCAAGTATAGTAAGTAAATAAATCAAGCAAAAGCAGGATTTCCTATGTATACTAGTCTCTTAGAAACTCCAGATTTAATTTCTAAATGCTTTCCCTGAGAGTCGTAGCCCTTAGAGTGATAATAAGAAGTTGAAAATTGTTGTTTTATGAAACCCATGTAGGAAGATCCCCACCCCATTCCCCACCACAGACAATATTCAAGTTTTTCATCTTTAAGATAAACTGTCTCTGATTTAGAACAGTTCAGATTAACTGTCAATTTATTTCCCAGCTGCAGTATGACATCTGCCATGTTCTGAAAATGAGATGCATATTATGTTAATTACTTACAACAAAATTTGCAAAATTAACTGCTGTCCCCTCTGCTGACTCATGACACACACACCTGATTTTCCCTTCCATGTTGAACACAGCTCTCAACCTTGGAAGTTGCACATTGTTTTAAGGATGTTTTCAGATTCTCCCCAGACACGATCACATAATGATTACAAAAGCACAGACTAAATCTACTGAGCCAATTTTCAGTGAAAGAGATGACAGCTGGAGAGGTACCCCTCCAACACTACTGCATTAGGTCATATTTCATAATTGTTTAACCAGTAGCCACTTATGTAGCGGAAATGTGGTTAATTTTTGTCTTGATTCAAGTAGCATTGGCTGTTTAGACAAAGGGTAAATGACAACCTTCTAGACAACTCTGCGCTTGCTTTTCTGTCAGGAGTCCCATTTCAGAATTGGAGAAAGGGGAAAATAACGTAATCAGTAGAGAGAAAATCTTCAAAACCCGAAAGCCTGTTTTTGAGCCTATAAAGAGTAAAATATACAAAGGAGGGGGGGGGTGCCCTGATGTGACTGTTTTCTCTTTTAATATTTCAAATACTTTCTACTATTGTCATTTAGCCTGGAAGATGACTCTCTTCCTTGCCCTGGATGGAAGGCCATGTGGATCCATGCCACAGTCATGTCAAGGTTAGACTACTGTAATGTACTCTATATTGTTCTGCCCTTGAAGACTATCCAGAAATTCTAGTAGGTACAGAAGCTTGATTATTACCTGGAGCTAGGCGGAGTGTGCAAATCATACCTGTTCTGCAGTCACTCCACTGATTACCAATTAGTTCTCAGGAATTCCAGGAATTAATTATCCCCTTAAAAGCCCTTTATGACGTAGGACCCACATATCTAAAGGACCACTTTTGATATGTCTCCCCAAACTTTCTGAACCTCAGGCACCTTTGGAATTCTTACACAGGGTGGTGGATGCAACCACAAAATGGCTGCTGCAAGAAGTGGAGCAAACCACAAAATGTCAGGGAATAAAGCAATAACTCTTCAACATTTCAGGCAGAAGTTCTGCTTGACAGGACATTTTTTAAAATTAACATATTGTTTAATTTTTGTTGTTGCTTACACACAGGTACCTTCAGTCACGCCATGCCGTGGTGGCAGCTTTTGCCAAAACAATATTTTTTAAAATTTACAAAACCAATCAGAAACTTTGCTGGGCAAAAGCCCCACCTGGCCCCATTGACTTTAAAAAAATATTTCACGGGACAGGAAAGATCATTGATTGCCATGGCAGCCACAGACACCACATTGCCTTACTGTGACAGATGTCCTCATCTGTGCAAAATCTGCTGAAGGTGAATGGGTAAGATCAGATTAGCACACATTCTCTGAACATTCTCTGTTGCGGCTCCCACTTTGTGGAATTGCCTGCCTGAGGAGGTCAGAAAGACTCCCATTCTTTTATCATTCTGCAGAATGCATAAAACAGAATTCTTCAGGAGGGCTTTTTCATTAAGGAAATAGGGATAATAATAACAACATTCGATGTATATACTGCCCTTCAGGATAACTTAACACCCACTCAGAATGGTTTACAAAGTATGCCATTGTTATCTTCACAACAATCACCCTGTGAGGTGGGTGGGGCTGTCACCCAGCTGGCTTCAAGGGGAGGAGTGGGGAATCAAATCCAGTTCTCCAGATTACAGTCCTGCTGCTCTTAACCACTACACCAAATTTGCTCAAACTGAATGAAGTATAATGGAATTGTTCAGGAGGGCACTTTTATTAAAGGACTGGGCTATGGTTTATGGTGCTATTGTATGCATTACCTTGTTTTTACAGGAATATTTTTAAAATTTCTGTAGTCTAGTTTTTGTATTTCTTATATGTCATGTTTTATACAGTTCCTATTGCATTTAAAAAAAAATTGTAATCTGCCTTGAGTCTTGGTGAGAAAGGAGAACTATAAATAAAATGAGTAACAGCAGTAGCACAAGACAGACAAGTAAGGAGGATTATACTTTGACACGCTTGCCAAGAACATAAACCAAGTTAAATTAAATCAATAATCAGTCTGTGTGTATACAGAATTTGGCCAAAGATGTAGCTGTTCTTAGATCATAATTACATGTGATCCATCTGAACCACGCAAAGGCATGACTAATATTTCCTGCCTCAATACTTTTTCAAATTGAAAATGTAGAGGAAGTGGTTATAGCAATCTGAAGTTTGATTTGTTTGTCTTAAGACATTCATGTCCTCTCAACTGAACTTGGTTAGCATGTTCAAACCTTCCAGGTGCATGATACCAGTATTCAGCCTATACCAGTCAGTCTTACCACCCACCTATGTTCTAGACAGAAGCAGCTGCAAGAGAAGAGGAGGTTGATATAAAGGAAAATATTGTAAGGCTCCTTCCTCACTAGCATCTCCTTCACTTCTCTATGCTGCTGGTTGCTCACTGGTGCTGGTTGCTCAAGCATCCAACCAGCCAGGGAAGGGGAATGGCCTCTCCAGACCTGCTTCTCAACCACTCTCCTCAGCCCTCACAGGAACCCACTACAGGGTTTCCTTAACCTGACCTGGGCCTCTTTCCAATCCTGCTGTGCCATTCCTGAATGGCCCTCCTCCAGCTTATGAGCTGAAAGGGCTGTCCCTAGTAGGGCCTACCTGTAATGTACTGGTCGAACTCTAGCTTGATAGAGAACTCAAGGCTATGATATCATTGGCTACTAAGTACAGGTGGCAGCAAATCAGAAGAGCAAGATTAAGACCAATCACTGAGCTGTAAATAAGTTACATTGTATATGAGTTATGCAAACGATGGTATTCTAAAATACGTGTTCTCATTGGCTATCACTATTCAGGGGGTGGAACGGATATGTATATATACTGAGGGTTTCTGTTCAGTTTGTGTTGTGTGTGGTTATACTGAATAAAGAGCTGTTGGTTTACCTCAAGTCTGAACCCACTATTTAATACTGGCGACGAAGGTGGGATCTCTGATTGGGTAGGCAGCCCCAATACCAGAGCGAAATCACTAACAAGGTGCTTGGGTAGGCAGCCCCGAGACCTGAGCTGAAATCTTAAGCGTGAGGAATTGTCACCTCAGCCATCCGGCATACGCTCGCGTCATCCAGAGGGCAGACATGGCCGCTAAGGGCCACTTGGAACCGTTTGACTCAACAGCCGAGGACTGGGAATCCTACATTACCCGGTTCGATTTCTACCTTGAGGCGAACAAGATTGAAGACACAGATCTCGTGAGAGCGACATTCTTCAGCGTGTGTGGGCGTTCCACGTTTGACATAGCGCGGGCACTAGTGGCGCCAGCCCCGCTTCAAACTACAGCGTTCGACACAATAAAGAACAGACTCAAAGAGCACTTCTCACCACAGCCATCAGAAATAGCCAGCAGACACACGTTCTACAAGCGCAACCAGGCACAAGGGGAATCCATAGCGGCATTTGTCACAGCCCTCCAACAGGCAGCCCGGCAATGCAATTTCCCTGACCTAGAGATGGCACTTCGGGACAGGTTGGTGTGTGGGCTGCGGAATGAAAAACTCCAAAGATGACTATTCGTGAAGAAAGAGCTGACTTTCAAAACGGCACATGAGGAGGCACTCGCCGCTGAAGCAGCAGAACAATCTGCAAAAGAGGTCCGGCAGTCGCACACTCCCTTGCCGTCCTGCAGGTCCGAACAGGTACATCAGGGGTGCGTAGAGGACCTGTCATCATCAGAGGATGACGAGGAAGAGGTACTGCGAACTAAGTTCCATGACAAGCAATGGGGGGGGCAACAACATTTCTGGGTACCCCTTGCGCAAGCTGTGGAGGACCTCACTGGAGGAAGTCCTGCCGGTTCCGGGAAGCACAATGCTGGAACTGCGGGAAACTGGGACACATCGCTCACGCCTGTTGCTCCGCAAAGAACCAAGTCGGATCGCCCAAGTCCAGCCACAAGTCAGCACCGGGCTACAAAAAGGCATCAACCCGCAAGAGCGACTGCCATACAGTCACAATACGCCACGCTAATGTAGCCCAGACTAGTGAGTCATTGGTGCAAGCATTACAACCTCCAAGCAGCAACAAAATAAAAGTAACCGTGAAAATCCAAAACATGCCCTGTGAGATGGAAGTCGACTCAGGGTCCGCGTTATCCATCATCTCTTCACACACACTAAAGCTGATACGCAGAAAGTCATCCACACCTCATCTTGAAGCAGCAGACATGATGCTGAAAGACTTCCAAGGCTGCCGCGTGCCGATCATGGGCATCGGCACATTCCAAATAAAGTACAAGGACTTTATTGGCCCACTACGATTAGTGGTAGTTCAAGGCCGCCAACCTAGCTTACTCGGCCTCGACTGGTTCCGACCTCTCGGCATCCAAATCGCAGGCGTGCAGCGGCTGCATCGTGATGAGGTAGCATCAGTATGCAGAGAGTTCCCAGCAGTCTTCGACGGGGCCCTTGGCAATTACACAGGGCCGCCTGTCTCGTTTGACTTAGACCCAGCCGTGGCCCCCATCTGCCTGAAGCCTCGCAGGGTTCCATTTGTGCTCAAGCCAAAGATAGATGAGGAACTGGATCGTCTGATCGAACAGGGGATCCTGGAACCAGTTTCTCACGCCAAATGGGAAACTCCCATAGTAACCCCACTGAAGCCCAATGGAGCGGTCCGAATTTGTGCAGACCATAAATGCACAATCAACAAAGCACTGCAGCAACATGCCTACCCAGTACCAGTCGTGAGACATCTCCTGGCATCGCTCCAAGGGGGAAAGATTTTTGCCAAGCTTGATCTGGCACAGGCTTACCAACAACTACCTGTGGACGAGGCGACGGCCGAAGCCCAAACGATCGTGACACACCGGGGGGCGTTCAAGGTTAAAAGACTACAATTCGGCGTCAACGTTGCCCCAGGAATTTTCCAAGTCATCATGGAAGGACTTCTACGCGGAATTCCAGGCGTCATTCCGTACTTTGATGATGTCCTAATCGTGGGAGAGTCGGAAAGCGCACTTGCAGAGAGGCTTCGCTGTGTCCTTCGCAAACTACAGGACGCCGGCTTAAAGGTAAAGAGAGAGAAATGCCAATTTGCTGTTGAGAGTGTGGAGTTCCTGGGATTCCTCATTGACGCAGCCGGTATTCATCCCACACCAGCAAAGGTACGGGCCATTAAAAGTGCGCCTCCTCCAGGATCAAAGAAGGAACTACAATCATTCCTGGGCCTATTAAACTTCTACCACGCCTTCTTGCCACATAAGGCCTCAGTTGCAGAACCCCTGCACCATCTCCTAGATTCCTCCGCCCCCTGGGGGTGGGGCAGAAGAGAAGCCGTGGCGTTTGAAGCAGTAAAAAAACTACTGTCGTCAGAGAGCGTGCTGACACACTTTGATGAGAAAAAACCGCTCGTACTCGCCTGCGATGCCTCCCCATATGGTATCGGAGCTGTCCTAAGCCACAGAATGCATACCGGGCATGAAGTGCCCATCGCCTACTTTTCAAGAACCTTGTCGGCCGTGGAACGGAACTATGCCGAAATAGACAAGGAAGCTCTGGCAATCGTAGCTGGAGTAAAAAAGTTTCATGATTACCTCTACGGCCGGAAGTTCCTCATCGCAACCGACCACAAACCGCTCCTGGGACTACTCGCTCCAGACAAGCAAACGCCCCAAATCCTTTCGCCCAGAATGCTGCGGTGGACAGTGTTCATGTCTGCCTACTCCTACGACTTACAGCACCGCCCCGGCAAAGCAATGGGACATGCCGACGCCCTGAGCCGCCTGCCACTTGCTGACCAGGGGACCGACCCATCTCCAGCTCATCACATCATGCTGCTATAAGACTTGCCGAGTCCACCACTCAGAGCCTCCGATGTGGCGTCACATGCTGCTAAAGATCGCACCCTCAGCCGCGTTCTCAACTGGGTGTGGAGGGGGTGGCCATCAGGCCAGCTGGCCGAAGAGTTTCGGCCGTTCCTCATTAGACAGCACGAACTCTCAGTACACAAGGGCTGTCTGCTATGGGGAAACAGAGTGGTAATCCCCAGCAAACTGAGACAACAAGTACTGGAGGCACTACACAATGGACACCCAGGCATAGTGTGCATGAAGGCAATGGCGTGCAGCTATGTCTGGTGGCCAGGCATGGATAGGGCTATCGAGGAATGGGTCCGCACCTGTCAGCCGTGCCAAGAAACACGCCCATCTCCAGCGCAAGCCCCAGTACATCCTTGGGAGTCAGCAAGAGCACCCTGGTCGAGACTCTACATTGATTTTGCAGGGCCATTTCAGGGACAAACCTTCCTAATAGTTGTGGACTCTTATTCAAAGTGGCTAGAAGTTGTCCCTGTCTCCACAATGACTACTGCTGTGGTCATTAGGGCCCTACGTCAGCTGTTTGCAACACACGGTTTGGCTGACACGGTAGTATCGGATAACGGAACAGAATTCACATCAGCTGAGTTCCGGCAGTTCCTGGCCAACAACGGCATCAGGCAAGTCACGTCTGCTCCGTTCCACCCTTCCACCAATGGGCAGGCAGAACGGATGGTGCAGACAACAAAGGACAGCCTTCGGCGAATCAGCCAAGGAGACTGGCAATCGCGATTGGCTGCGTTCCTGTTACAGCAACACGTCACACCGCATTCCACGACAGGGTGTAGCCACGCTGAGCTACTGATGAACAGGAAGCTCACCGTGACTCTCGACAGGCTGCACCCTGACCTAGCGGCCGAGGAAAGGCCCATGCCAGAAGGAGAGGTAAGGACCTTCCAGCTGGGAGATCTTGTATATGCCCGCGACTACAGCGGACGTCTGCCATGGGTGCCTGCGTCCGTGGACACCGCAACGGGACCAGTATCGTATGCCGTTGTCGCTGCGGATGGCAGGAAACTACGAAGACATGTGGACCAGCTATGACGCAGATGGCCGACCAGGACAACGGGAGCCGAGAGCTTACCAACGCCCAGTGTACAGGACACCGTCACTCAAGAAACGGACAGTGAATCTATACCACAGCATGCACCAACATTCAGCTCACCGGCTGCAGAGGCAAGTACTACCCCCGAGAACCGAGCGGAATTGAATAACGGGCTGCCAACCGCCCAAACACCGGCTCAATTGTCAGACTCACATTGTCCCTCGCCTCAAGTGACCATACGGCGGTCCCAGCGGACTCGGACTCCTCCCAGCCACCTGAAAGACTATATTTGTTAGAAGGTCAGTTCTGACTTAGGGGGGAGGAGTGTAATGTACTGGTCGAACTCTAGCTTGATAGAGAACTCAAGGCTATGATATCATTGGCTACTAAGTACGGGTGGCAGCAAATCAGAAAAGCAAGATTAAGACCAATCACTGAGCTGTAAATAAGTTACATTGTATATGAGTTATGCAAACGATGGTATTCTAAAATACGTGTTCTCATTGGCTATCACTATTCAGGGGGTGGAACGGATATGTATATATATTGAGGGTTTCTGTTCAGTTTGTGTTGTGTGTGGTTATACTGAATAAAGAGCTGTTGGTTTACCTCAAGTCTGAACCCACTATTTAATACTACCCAAAACCCATTTGTGGCTTGCTTGCCTTACAGGGGCCTGCTCCCCCCAGCTCAAGCTGCTAGAGTCCTCCTGCCTCCTGATTTTTCCTTAGGAGGAGGTAAAGATGCCCTGGGATCCCTGGCTGCTGCAGGTGGTAGGTAAGTGGTTCAAAGTCTGGCAAGGCCACCCACTGCTGCTGCAAGGATTGGATGTAGAGTTGCCAGGTTCTTTGACCCCCTTGGTGGGAGATTGGGAGCCTGGCACCTACCTTGCTGCACACCCGGGTCCTGGTTTCACACGCGTGCTGCTGGCTTGTGCAATGACAACACTTCTGGGAAGTGGCATCATCAAGTGGGGTCAAAGGGCAGCTGGAAGCTATCCTGCAGGCTGGATTGGCTTGCTGAGGGCTACGATTTGGCTTGAAACAGGCCTGCCGTGGGTTGCATTTTGGCCCAAATTGGGCTGCTGTGGGTGCAGGGGGGGCGTTGCGCCACCTGGGGCATGCCCCAGGGACCGTGCCCCCCTGATGGCCAAGTAAGTGGGAACAGGGGGGAAGGGTGGGAGCAGGGGATTCCCCATCCCGGGCAGGGGAATGGCACCCCTAGTTGGGTGGTACAGAGACTGGCAGTAACTGACAAATATTCTATTTTGTTTAAACCTATTCTTAGATTTTCATATATTGTTTGCAATGTTTATATTAATTTATTTACAAAATAACAGATTAAAAACTTACATAATAAAAACACATTTTGAAAACCATTAATATAAAACAAAAACATATCAGTAAAACAGTTAAAATCAAAGTTAAAATACATGTACAAAAGCATAAAAACAATTAAAACATAGGGCATATTCAGTGAGAAGTCTCTGCAGAAACTTCCCCACCTCCCCTAAATTTTCTATTGGAATAGTATTATTTTCACAAAGGAGAAAAATGTCATGTTTGGGATGCTTAGATATATTATGGAAGGACTTTTATAGAGGGAGGAAGTATGTCATTGTCCTATTAAGCAAATGCTTCAGTCAAATCCACAGCAATAGGTAATCAACCATCAACCATGCAGTTTTGGCACTGCATTAACTAAACAAAGTTATTCTGAAATTGAAGTGTGTGGCTTCAGAAAGATACTGAAATATTAAAGTAGGCACTAAGCTTAAAACATTGTAGGCAGGGCTCATTTCGAGGGGGAACGCACAGGAACGCAGTTCTGGCAGTTCTTCAAAGAGGTCACATGTCAGGTGGCCCTGCCCACCTGACTCTCGGCCATTTTGGGCCTGTTTCATCCTGGATTGGGGCCGAAATGGCTCTGACGGGTGGTGGATCATTGACCATTTTGGGCCCCTTTTTGGCCATTTTCAGCCCCTTTTTGCCATTTGGGGCCCAATTTCAGTCCTGAATAGCCAGGATTGGGTCCAAAACAGCCAGGATAGGTGATGTCAGGGGGTGTGACATATGCAAATCAGTTATGCTAATGACATATTTCCAGTGATGTCAAGGGGCATGGCATATGCTAATGATTATGCTAATGAGTCCCTCCAGCTCTTTTTCTACGAAATGACCCCTGATTGTAGGTATGGGACCATCTAAGAAGATGTAGCAGAAAGTGATATATCAGAATCTGAATGGGACTGGTAATATCAAGCATAGAGGAACAAAATTGTCACCTGTCCCATTTGTCTTTTACTGAGATTCAGTTTTGAAGCCTACAAACACTTGCATGGGAGTAAGCCCAACTGAATAGACTTCAGTAGGATTCTGAGTTGACCTGTTTAGGATTATCCTATTAGAAATATTTATGGAGCTTGTCTTTGGCCCCATGTTAACAATGGACTCCTATTACCATTTTCTAGTTGTTTGCTCACATAAGGTGGCGTGCTGGCCTTTTGTAGAGCCTGTTGCTTTTCTCTAGTATCCTCACCTTGTGGAACTAAGTAGGGCATCATCTTAGAACTTTTTAGGAGACCCTGTAAGATTGTTTCATTTGTTATGGCTTTTATTGTGGATTAAGCTGCAGGCATTTTCTTGGGGAAAATGATGGTATTTTATATTTTTTTATTTTGTATTTTTGTTCAAGTTTTGGAATGGTTAGATGCCTTGAGCCATAAGGGAAGGGTGGTGTTTATGTGTGTGTACACAACTCTTAGCCAATAAATTTGTTTGATTCCTCATTCCTCCACTTGAAGCCAGCTGGAGGACCTTGGGTCAGTCACAGCTTTTCCAGAGCTCTCTCAGCCCCACCCATCTCACAGGGTGGTTGTTGTGGGTCTAATAATAACATATTTTGTAAACTGCTCTGAGAGGTAGTTAAGTTGTCCTGAAGGGTGGTATATAAATCAAATGTTGTTGTTGTTGTTGTTAAATAAAAATAAATCTTAGTCAATCAATGGAACTGCTAAGTACAGGCCGTATACCCCTAGAAATCAGATGATCAGTTTATGCACTTTCATGACCTCAGCTGAAGACAGCATGCTGTATTGAGTGGGCCTTGGTGTTATCCAGAAAGTACATTCTTAAAACTCTTGCACAACATTCAGCGTTGTGCTTTTAATATATTTTGTAAATGCTAAACTATAGCATTTGTTTATTTTTTCAATTCTACCATACCACAAAAAGTAAAATCACCTGTACACTTTTTAAAAGCATTTTTAACATGATATGGTCAAAAATGTAATTATCCAAAACCTAATCATTCTGTCTTGTGTTCCTGGAGAAAGATAGGATACAAATATTTTAATGTAGAAAAGAGAAAGAGTCCACTAGCACCTATAAGACTAACAAAATTTGTAGTAGGGATTAGGGAATGAGCTTTCATGAGTCACTGCTCACTTCTTCAGATCCGTTTTTGAAGAAAAGTACAGTGCAAGCCTAAAATCCACAAACACCTTCCTATGAACAAGTTTCATGTGTATCATTCTAGAGAGAGTGACTATGAAAAGATGCAGCACACTGGGACTGTTGCTCACCTGAATATATACAAAGTATGTGCCTCTTCTAAACAAGATTAGGAACCTTTCCATACCATTTTAACTGGTGCTGCAAACGCCTAGTCAGTGTTATACAAAAGGCATTCTTTCTGTATTTGGAATTCCCCCAGCACACAAATACCTCTGTGGAGAGTCTCATAAGGTGCAGATCAGGGAGTAAGGTGTTAGGAGGACTCTAAAATTAGAAAGGAGGAGGTACATGTCCCCCTGCCTGGAGTAGCACACAGTATTCTGTGGCTAATTGCTTGGCATTCCAAAATTGTGATATCACTTTTTTAAGGCCTTGTGGGTGGAGAGCCTTCTTTGGGTCTATGACAGCACACCCAAAACACTCTTGACCCATGAAGGGGGGTGGGAACTATTACCATATAGTGTAACATGGCCAAACTAAATGAAGACAAGGTCTCTGTCCTACGTCTGGAAGCCAGTTAAAATAGGAACTCAGCGTTTCTCTAAACACAACGAATGTATTACCTTAGCCATAAAATCGGGGACTTTCAAATCTAATTTGTTCAGCACTAGTGCTGTTTAAGGCTGGGAAGGGTTCCAGGGGAAATCACCTCCACGCAAACAGAGATTAGCAGCTCTCCATTGCAGACATATGGAAATGATTGTCTATAATCTCCGGTAATTGTGGCAGTATTACATTCAAATCCTGTTTTCAATTTTCTCAAACTTCTAGACTGATTGTGTTATTAAATCATGCTGGCTGATGTGTTTAATAAGGACCTATTAAATGTTTATAAAATTAGGGAAATAAATATGGGCTTTTAGTCAGATCAGGTGTATTTGAGATAGAGCTGGTAGACTATTGTAAAGATAATAGCATTGCTATAAGGAATGTGTCTATAAAATATACTTCAAGACCTCACTTTAGCATAGGTAATTAGGAAGAATGCCTAATTTGGGGGAAATGTACGGTAACTATCTGAAGAAATGTCCTTTCTGTTCCAAAGAACCAGAAATGGGATAAAATATTAAGCTACAATTTTGAAAATACTTGTGCATCTGTAATCTTATGTATTCTTTACTGGGAGTAAGTCCTATTGAACATTGTGAGAATTACTCGAGATACATATGTTGTGTTTTTTTATCTGCATGGCTTAAATTTTAGGAAGTTGGATAGAAAATTGATTATACAAAACATCTAGGTTGAATCCACATTCACCCATTACCCGCATGTTTATCGGATATCTTCCGTTTGCCTCCAATCCGCGATTTTTTCCTCTTCATTCATATTCCTGCTTCCAATCCGTCTTTCTCGCGCGTCCCTCCGGTCGCGTGTCCCAGGCACAACATGATCAAATTAAGGCTGTATGCTAGCTATGCTGGAAATACAAAGAATGCAAACTAGGGTCGAATCCACATTACTCATTCTAAGTCGCATGTTCCCCGCATTCCCCACGCAATCCCTAGTGCTGGTCACATTACCTCATTAAACAGACACATTTCATTCGCATTTCTCCCGAATATGTGGTCACAGGTTTTCAACGGGAGTTTCACAGTGGCCGTGAATGGGCCAATGTGCAATTTACGCGTTTTTTTTTAAAAACCACCCCCCTTCCTGTCTCTCCGGCCGTTCCGAGAGTTCCTATTGGCTGATTCAACTTGCAAGTGCTCCGTAGTCTGCAAAAGACTGTTTTTGACTTCATAGCATTGGATTTATTGATTATGCTGTTTCTGAATCAAATCTGGTAGTTTGAAAAATCATTTTGGGGTGAATCCATCCTCAGAACGGACTCGCGAAACTTCCTTTTTAACTGTTTTTTTTAATTTTATATTACTGTAGTATCGAAATTACAAAATATCGAAATAATGACACTCCAAGGAAGTGAAACTTCAGTAAAATTCAGGCACTGAACTGTCCTGCATAGGAAATGCCCACGAAAGCTTCCCACATGCTTCCAAATTTCCAAAAAAGAAACAGGAGAGAGCCATCAGTGCTGTCAGTGGGGGAAGAGAGGCATCATTATCTTCAATGATGTTTCTTTATAAGGCAAGATCGAAATAATGGAAAAGTGCGCTCAAAAAAATAAAAAAAAATGGGCAGGGAAAAAAGGTCCCGCCCAAAAAAGCGGTTTTTGAGTGGCCGTGTGACTGGAGGGACACGCAAGAAAGACGGATTGGAAGCAGGAATGTGAACGAAGAGGAAAAAATCACGAATTGGAGGCAAACGGAAGATATCCAATAAATATGCAGGTAATGGGTGAATGTGGATTCAACCCTGGTTAGAGGACTGCACCCAAAGAGTGGTGGTCAAATGGCATTTCATCAAATTGGAGGGAGGTGTCCAGTGGGGTGCCACAGGGCTTGGTTTTGGGCCCGGTACTTTTCAAGATTTTTATCAATATCTGGATGAAGGGGTAAATGGGCCACTCATTAAATTTGCTGATGATACCAAATTGGGAGGAGTGGCAAACACCCAAGAAGATAGAGTTAAAATTCAACAAGACCTGAATACTTTGGAGAAGTGGGTGGTTGTGAACAGGATGCAATTCAACCTAGATAAGTGCACAGAATTACATCTGGGCCACAAAAATGAGAAGCACAAATACTGGATGGGGGATACACTTCTGAGTAGTAGTGTCTGCGAAAGAGATCTTGGGGTAAGAGTGGACTGTAAACTAAATATGAGCAATAAATATGAGCAGTCAGTGTGATGCGGTGGCAAAAAAAGGCAAACTCAGTCTTGGGTTGTATCAAAAGAGCCATTGAATCAAAATCGCAGGAGGTTATAGTCCCTCTCTATACTGCCTTGGTCAGGCTGCACCTGGAGTACTATGTGCAGTTCTGGAGGCTTCACTTCAAAAAGGATGTGGACAAAATCGAGAGGGTGCAGAGGAGAGCGACAAGGATGATCAGGGGTCTGACTGAGCCCTATGAGGAAAGACTGAGGGCCTTGGGAATGTTTAGTTTGGAGAAGAGGAGGTTGAGGGGGGACATGATTGCTCTCTTTAAATATTTGAAAGGCTGTCATTTGGAGGAGGGCAAGGAGGAAAGGCTGAGGCCCTTGGGAATGTTTAGTTTGGAGAAGAGGAGATTGAAGGGGGACATGATTGCTCTCTTTAAATACTTGAAAGGCTGTCATATGGAGGAGAGCAAGGAGCTGTTCCAGTTGGCAGCAGATATAGGACTCAAAGCAACGGGCTTAAATTACATGCAAAAAGGTACCGGCTGGATAGTAGGAAAAACTTTTTCATGGTCAGAGTAGTTCAAAGGTAGAATCAGCTGCCTAGGGAGGTGGTGAGCTCCCCCTCACTGGCAGTTTTCAAGAAGAGACTGGGTGAATATTTGTCGGGGATGCTTTAGGCTCATCCTGAATTGGGCAGGAGGTTGGACCAGAGGGTCTGTATGGCCCCTTCCAACTCTGTGATTCTGTGAGGGGCCAAAGGTTGAACAAAATGTTGAGAAGTTCTACCCTTTGGCTTCAGAGCAGCCACTACTTGCAGACACAAAGGTAACGTGTCCTGGCCTCTTCTAAAGCAGTTTGTGTATCAAAACAGCAGAGAAAAGGTGGAGTCCACTTTTTGCTTTGGGAAAGAGATGTATTGGTTTCAGTTTTCTCATTCTGTATACACAGAGAGGCTGTGAGGCCCAGAGATATAACAACAACAACCTTCAATTTATATACTGCCCTTCAGGATAACTTAATGCCCACTCAGAGTGGTGTACAAAGTGTGATATTATTAATCTCACAACAATAATCCTGTGAGGTGGGTGGTCTGAGAGAGCACTGAGAAGCTCTGACTGACCCAAGGTCACCCAGCTGGCTTCAAGTGGAGGAGGGGGGAATCAAACCCAGTTCTCCAGATTAGAGTCCTGCCACTCTTAACCACTACACCAAAATGCTTCTCATATCTATATCTATATCTATATCTATATCTATATCTATATCTATATCTATATCTATATCTATATCTATATCTATATCTATATCTATATCTATATCTATATCTATATCTATATCTATATCTATATCTATGACTAGAGAGATTAAAAGGTCTGTGTCTATGTCTAAACTGAGGGCACATGATTATGATGCACCTCTGCTAGTCAGTCAGATGGTAGGGAGTGACATGAACCTCCTTTTCCCATCTAATAACCTCTGTTTTAATTCCTGCACCTCAGGAATGAAATGAGCACCAGGAACACCAAGGTGCTCCCATGCAGAACATCAGTGCTTATTGCTCTAATCATAGATCTTACATACACTTTATTTTTTATATTTATAAAATGTATATACTTCCTTTCTAAAACATATTACCCAAAATAGTTTACAACAATTAAAACATTAATGAATTGATGAAAACAAGCAACCCACTTCAATAGCATATACAGCCTCCTCTAGAGACCATTACATTCAGGTATGTTCTGCCATGTTCCCTAATTGTGTGAGCAGGGCTTTTTGCTGATAAATATCCCCATATTTCCGTTTTCTTGGGTCATGAGGGCAATAAGATGTCGTGTAACACATAACAGGGTTTTTTTGTGTGAATTTCAGGAAGCAATATAATAGTGTTAATAATTCAAACCAAGTTCAAGTTACTCAGTAATATTCATTAAGACAAAATATAAAACACAGAGATTTAACCAAAACTATATATATGGGACTGTTTTATGGAAGAGTAAGGGTTAAGTTGAACTTTAACGATCAATTGGCATTTAATATGAGGACAGTGCAATCCTAACACTCCCTCTTGTGAAAATGGCCAGCTGCCCGCAGATCTTTGCTGGTACTCATTCTCTCCCTTAGGGCTTTCATGAGCAAGCCATGCTGGCAGGCAGGGTTAGGTGGGGCACAGCCAGGAGCGCACGCTCCCTAGTTTCCCTAGCAACCCTGGCAACATTCTACAATTGCTGGGCAGCTGCTGTCTACACTCTGTGAGTGGCATGGCAAGGCGCAGCAATTCTAGGCTGCAATAATCTCTGCTGCTGCCACTGTCAATTCCACTCCCCTCCTCTCCAGAGAATGGGTGCTCAGGGCACAAAGACCTCCATGATTGCAGTCACCACACTGAAGCAGAGGCACCTGGCTTGAGGGGAGCTGTCCCCAGCATGAGGGTGGAGCGCAAAACCAAGTGGCAGATAGGATGCCCACCTTGTTGCTCGCAAGGGCCTGGCTAGTAGCAAGAGCACCTCTCACTTTTGAAAACCCACATCACCAGTACTCCTCCAAGAACTCACACTCCTCTCTCAGAAAAGGTGCAACAGAAAGGGAATGGGCCCAAGAAACTTATGGCCAGGTCGAGCCAACACTACAGGAAAGCGCTGAACTCTCAGAGCCAGGAGAGGTGGTTGCCATGAGACATGCCAGGCAGGACAGGAGAGACCTCGGAGACTGATATCACCAGCAGCAACTTGGGGCCAGACAGAGAATAGCTCGCTGATCAGCATGGCTCAGTGGAAAGGCACCAGGATGGCTTAACTGGTGGTTGTGGCATGAATCTCAATCTGGGAGAAGTGTGGGAAAGCCCTGGTTCCCACCCCCCCCCCCTGCAAACAGTAGAAGGGGCAGCAGGCAGGCCTTGCCAACAAGGCATCCCTGAGTTCCACTGTTTTGGCCAGCACATTACTCCTTCCTCACATGAACTTGGCCTCCCACCCCCATGAATCACCCAGCTGCCTGGCTTACATGACATCAGCCACTGTGGGAGAGTTTGAGACTTCCTTAGCCCCCCCCCCCCCAGCAGACAAACATGGTAAAGACCCACCTCACCCCCTGCAATGTGACTGAGGGGGGAGGGGGTTTGAGAAGCTAAGTGGGGCTACAGCCTCCAGGGTGTTGTTACCCCTGCTCCGTCTTGCAGCAGAACAAACCAGATCTCCAGAGGCACCAACCTAGGGCCACAGACCATCCTTTGGGATGGACAGAGGGGCACCTGTATGGGCGAGTGACAGATGGTGGGGGTAGGGGTTCAGACTACTGTCATCCACAAGCAAGCAAACAGGGAGAGAGTTGTTGTTCAACACAGACTTTATTGAACTGCCCAAAGTGAAGAGGATGTCTGGACATGGGTTGGCAACTCCCCTTGTCTGAGAGAGCAACGGTGTCCATATGTGCAGCAGTTGGAGCTGGGAGAGCCATTCGTCATGCACCTTTCCCAGGAGGGAGGTTGAGTCATGGGACATCCCCTCCTGGAGCCAGGCTAGAAAGGATGTTGTGAAAGATTACTATGAGATGAAACAGCCATCCTCCCAGGACTCCCTGATGGGGTTGTGACTTTTTCCCAAAAGGGAAAAAGAGACATGTGCAGCAAAGAAGAGACACTTGGCCTTGCAGAAGCCACAGCCAAGTCTGCTGTGCCTCACAGAAGTGTCTGTGGCCCAGGTGGCTGTTCCATCATCGTAGGTGCTGCTGGCAACTAGATGATGAATGACCCTCTGGTGAGAAAGTCCTCCTCGACTGCATCAGGCTGTTTTGTCCTGCTGTGGCTGCTTGGAGCTCTGATCCTGTGAGGGAAATAATCAAAGGCTGCCCTTGTAGGGGAGTTATGAGTGTGAGCACCCAGTCATCCCGACCCGCAGAGGAGTGCAGTCAAGGGGTTCTGCATACAGCCCTTACATGGGCTATTAGCATCCCCACCCCACTTGGTCTGAGACAGCTATGTTGAGCACGGCTCATTGGCTACTGCCTGTTTGGCAGGCATTGGCTATAGTGCCTTGGGGCTAGGGGCTGTGCCTCCTCCCCCGGCCACTAGCCAGACTCAACTGCAGAGGCCAGCATTTGTGGGAGGTTCCAGCCCATATGCAGGGGGAGAGGGGAGGTGGGAGCAAACAAGTGAGCTGGGGAAGTTGGCTCCTCAGCTCCTCATTACCTGTCAGTACATCCATACCTCTGCAGCCGAGACTCTGGAGCCAGGTGACCTGTAAGAGAACTTGGACAGGAGTTGTTAGTCATACATCCTGGACTTAGCTGTGCTCCCATGTGTGAGCACACAGTGCTTACCAAATCTCTCTTACCAATGCTGTCTTTCCCTGCCACTGTGTGCACTCTCTCCTGCCTCATGCTCTAAGTCCCTGTGGCAGAGGACTCTTGGGCAGAGCCTCATGCCATGTCCCTGCTTATCTGGATTAATGGGTGCCCCACCTGGGGTTTATGCCGGATGGAGGGGGTTGTGATTAGGGTACTGGGAGGGGGCTTGGCCTCTGTGGGAGAGAGAGCAAATTGGTCATGGCTGTATGTTCCTATGCTATGCTTCTCCAGGCCATTTAGGTGTGGCTGAGCCTAGGAGAGAAGGCAGCTTTTGCTGCTCATACGTTATGCCACCTTTCTTTGGGGTGTAACTTTCCACTGCTGCTATGGGTGTTCCTGAGCGCAAAAGGGCTTAGGGAGCTTACTAACTTGCACCCTGCCCTCAGTATGCCTCCCAGCCTGCTGGTGCAAGGGTTTACACTGCAGATCTGTCTACATGCTGGTGGGGAGGCCAGACAGAGCAGCACCTGGCTGCTACATCATTGATATTTTGCTGACTGACAAGGGACTAATTCAGTGAGTGGCATGAACAGGAAACTTGTATATCTGAGGTTCAAATCCTGGTGAACCTTCTGGTTCCCTGTTAGTCTTCCATAAAATTGAAGGCCTTTGTCAATTTAATCATCCTAGAAATTTTACCTTGAAGCTTCCTTTTAACCTTTAACTTATTACATTTCTTTATCATCCTTATAGTTTTAATGAGTCATCATCATCAATATCTGTTTTCCTCATTCTTTTCATTAATAATTCTCACTGGGCCGAAAGCATTTTAAAATTCTAACTCATTAAAACCTCAGCCCACATGCTAAAGTAATTTGGTTCCCTGTCTTAAGGGCAAGCTTGAACCTGTTTCCTTCAACAAATTAATTTCTTTCTTTCAGGGGGTGCTGGAGGGATGAGGTTCACAAATGAATTAATTGCCGTGTTACTCAGCATAAAATGCCCTGCATCATTATGTTTACATAAACACACAATGTTTTAAAACCTGTAAGTAGCCCATAACATGGTCTTTATGGAATTCTATAAAGCAATGAAGATCTTGTATGGTTCACATTAGAGACTTTGAAAGGTCTGAAGCAAAATGGATATAAGGTTAATATTTGGCAGAGCCTTGTAAATAGCGTGGTTGTTATTTTATATTGGCTGAAGTATAAAATTCTGGGTTGCATGCCAGCAACAAGCCTCACAGTGTGGCCAGGTAGTTACATGGTTCTGTTGTTTGCCTGTTTCATGTTGGAATGTTCCTGCTCTCTGTAGGCTTTTTTTTTTTTGTATGTGTGTCTGCTTATACTCAGCTAAAATAGAGCAAGGACCGTGCACGGCAATTATTTTTTACTAAATTTTGTTGGTCTTCCCTCAGGGGACTTTCTCCCAGTTTAATTATTTGAGGAATGGTAGACTTCTGGGATTTTATTTCAAAATGTTCCTGTCGGAATTTGTTTCTGAGCCAAGTAAAAGGAAGGTCTCCCCTCTCTTTCTTTAGCTTTCCTTTTAAAACAAATGTTCAGAAAAGCGCACTAAACTGTGTGCATCCTTAAATTAATAGAGGTGGTTCTTGAGGCATAGCTTTTAAAGTTATTTGTCTAAAGATATGTTTAGAATTGATTGTATTAAAAGGCCATAAATCTGTTGTGCCCATCCCCCACCCAAGAGGCTTAGGGAATGAATTTGAGCAACGCTGCTGAATTTTAAGTTAAGGCAAACTAGGGAGATATCATTTGTCTCCTGTTGTACATGAAATAGCTTATAATAGTTGCTGCTGAGTACATGAAGTATTGGTTAGGTCTTCTTAACTATAAATCCCAGTCTTGGCATACTTTATGTATTTTTAAATCAGATACTGTCTACATAAATAATGTGGAAAATCAAAATGTAGAAGATGCCATTTCTGCATTGATTTTTCCAGTATTCCTCTGCAGAAGAAAACATAGCTCAGAAAGGACAGGATGGATATAATTAAGATCAAGGCACAATGATGCGATCATTTAAACAGCCTTTCAGACCTTAGGTGGCTATATTATTTGGTAAACCAAGTTGACTTTTTCTCACTCTGACATAGGCTCTAAAGTCCATGTGAAAGCTAGTCATAGAATCATAGAGTTGGAAGGGGCCATACAGACCATCTAGTCCAACCCCCTATGGGCTACTACCAGACATGCACTGCATTTTCTGCAGCTCCTGTGGGTAAGTGTAAACAGCTGATCCAAGCTGATGCCAGCATGTCCTCTGCAGCAACAAGTCATGTATACTGTACTCTTCTGAGCTTGTACCATCATGGGGGAAAGTCAGCTTGGCCTGATTAAAATCCATAGCAATCATAAGCTGAAAGGATCACATGAATTATCCATAAATTTACAGTTGAAGTGGCTACTGTTCTGTTTGCGTGTGTATAATACAGCCACAAATCTTACTACTAGACATGGCATGAATCAAAACATGAATCAAATTTTGTGACGAATTGTGTCGATTTGTATATCGTGAAAATGTGTTTCATGGGGCTGCGTTTCTCATGAAATCCATGACTTTTTTGGCTGATTCATTTGATTTGTGAATGCTTCATGATGCCAGACAGGCTGGCACCGATCCATTGATTCCCTAGGCAACATAGTGTGTCTACACATGATGTCTCTTCTAGTTAGGCAAACAGAAGTGACATCACTTCTCCTGCTCCTGCACTGGGCAGCAGCAGAGAACCAGAAGCAGGGCATGGGAAGTCTCCAACTATACCTGATCCCCCAAGCAGAGGAGTTACAGGAGATGGATGAACAGGTTCTGGTTTTGCACTGCGGAGCTGACAGTTAGAAACAGAAAAACAAGAGGCTTTGTATGTCAAGGACCTGCTAGCAAAGCTGAGGCTAAAAATCTAAACTGGAGAGCCAGTTTGGTGTAATGTAATGGTTAAGAGCACGGGACTCTAATCTGGAGAACCTGGTTTGATTCCCCACTCCTCCACTTGAAGCCAGCTTGGTGACATTGAGTCAGTCACAGCTTCTAGGAGCTCTTTCAGCCCCACCCACCTCACAGGGTGTTTTGTTGTGGGGATAATAACAACATGCTTTGTAAACAGCTCTGAGTGGACATTGTCTTGAAGGGCAGTATATAAATTGAATGTTATTACTATTACTGTTACTACTGCTGCTGCTGCTCCTACCACTAATATTGTTGTTGTTGTTGTTGTTAAGCAGGGAACCCCAACCTTACCCCAACTAGCTAAACTGCTCTGGGGCTAGAATGATGACACTTGGGACAGTCATTACATTCTGTTTAGGAAAACAAGCTACTGCCCTGCGAGGCAAGCCCAATGCCTGCCTGCTGCTGAAAGGTACAAACCAAACTGAAACACACAGTTTTTGGTGGGAGGGACTTGTTACAGCCCCATTTCCTGGATTTGGTTCAGCATTCCAGAAGCTGCTTTAACAAGCCAAACCAGTGTATTCTATATGTATTTTTGGCTCATTTTTTTCCATTGTGCACACACCTATTGGGGATTAAGAGATGGATGGAACTGTAATTGGGTGGCATCCTCCTTGGCATTTAGAGTGTATTTTCTCCTGAATACTCAGAAATAACTGAAGGAGATTTTTAGATTTTTTTTAAGGTAGACTGGATCATAGCTATATAGCAACCAGTTATATCAATATAAATATTTAGCATCTAATATAACATACAGATGTCTACATGTATGGTGGGAGAAAAAGGCAGAGAGAAGGTATGAGGTAGGCAATTCAAATTGACTTTTAGTAGGAGACAGGGGAGAATTTGGAGGAACTGAAGTTTGACCTGAATGTGACATCACAAGATGTGATGACATGCCCACTGAGTCTCCCCGATCCCCAAACTCTGCCCTCCCAAGGCACTATCTGATCTCCTAGAATTTCCCAAGCAAGAGTCGGCAATCCTAATCTATCTCTTTTTGAAATCCTACCTTCATTAAGTTAATTGCATTATGAACAGATGGAGAGCTTGCTGAAGAAATTAAGTCCTGATGGTCCTGCATCTACCCACTGATACAGACTTGGGACAAACTCTAGATATGAAGTTTGGAACAAAGCATAAACCAGATTATGCCTCTTGACCATGTCAAAAATTCTCTTTTAAGGCTTTTGATAAGCATAAGAGCCATCAAAGAAATCCAGATTTAAAGAATTCTAACTTAAGTTGTGAACAGCAAGAAAGGACATGGAGTGCTGGGACAATTATTTTCATGAATCCAAGAATCCGTATGAGGGTAGGGCAATGACTTGAGTCAAGGAGTGACTTTTAAAAAAAAATGCTAATGGTAAAGGGTAAAATTATTGCAAATAGGAATAGTTCTAAGTTGAGAGAAGCTCCTGTACAGTGATGGGGAAGTGTCTTGGTATTGTGTGAATCTTCATTGATTAATTGTCTTATATGTTTTTGATTTCTTTTTTATCTGTGCACTTTCTGTCCTCAGACTGCCCTCAGGAAAGTATACCTGTGCTAAGTTGTGGATAATGTTGTGACTTGAATTCTGATTGCTGTGGATCAGTTTATCCTACATGACAAAAGGAATGACAATATGATTGTAGATACCTCATCTGTGAGACTTGTCAGGAAACGGCTCTGGTCAAGAGCCCAGCAGAGCTTGGAAGAGGTTAGCAGTCCTCCTTTCTGAAGGGAGGGGGGAATATGTGACTCCGTGTAAAAAAAATTGTTATTGACATGTTTAAAGAGTAAGAGAAAGAAGCAGACAGAGGAATGTATTGGCTGAAGAACTCTGGGGGTGCTGGCTCTCTCTTTTTCTCTGAAGAAATGATGTGGCATAGCAGATCTGCTGCCATGTAGGAATGCTTCTGTGCCTCTGCCTGTTGTTCTATTTGAATAATGAATTGGACTTGAATTGTTTATTATGGTCATAGACCAGCAAAATAAGACACACAGTGGAAATACTTGAATATTTGTAAATAAAGCATACAGTAAATGTCTAGTAAGTGCTCTCTTCTCCAACCAAACTCCAAATGTTGTCACTGGAACTTTTGTATTGCTTGGAATATTGGGGTATGCTTAACAACAGTTTTTTAATGTAAAAAATGCGGCACTCCCGGCCGGTGGCAACAGCCGCTATGGCTTGGGGCCATATTTTGCCCTTCTGGAAGGAGGAAGAGGCGATAGCGGCGATTTCCCCTGTATATGGGGATCTGCGTGAGGGATAGAGCTAGGCTAGCCATTTGCTGCTGCTTCGCCCCTCAGCGTTCAGTGCACCTCGTGCTTGGCCCACCCACCTCTACCTATTTCAGTGCAGGATTAGCTGGTTGCCATTTATTGGGACCAGGTAGGAATTTTTCTCCTCCCCCTTATTGTCTCTCAGGTGGGGAGTTTTTCACCTACCTTGTACTGTTGTGATGGGGTGGTAATTGGCTCTGGTGGGTCGGGTTTCTTTCCCTTGGCAGGTAGGAGTTGGGAAATATGACCGGGCCGGTGACCACCCTTGGCATATCCCCAAAGGTGGGGATTGGGGTCTGTCAGGAGCAGCTGGCTGCTGTACAGCCCAGTTGCGAGGTCAGATGCCCTGGTGAGGAACCCCTGGACAAGCTGGTCCCCCCCTGCAGTTGTACGGCCAGGTGGGGGATGAACCACTTAGCCAGGCCGGCTGGGCCCCAGCCATACCATGGATGGCTCACACCCGGGGCTGTCAGGGGGGGGGGTGCCCATACAGGTTGGGGTGGAGGTCCTGGAGTGACCCCAGGGCCCGACCTGTACCACTAGTTAGGTTTTAAGGTTTTAAATATTTAAGACTCTGTACCCTGAAATTTTAGTGAATAGATTTGTAAATAATATGACTTACCATGACTGGGTTGTATGCTATTATTGTGTGGTCTATGACCGTAATAAAGATTGACTGACTAGTTAGGCCATTGATGCGTTGACAAATATGTTGTTACGATTTAATAAAGTGGCCCTTTAATCCCCAACACTTGTGTCTGCCTCTTCATTTCAACTGGGAGGGCAAAACATTCTTTATTTAGAAAACAGTGGCTTGGGGTTGAACATTTATCTCTTTTTCGCATTTCCAGTCCTGGAGGGTTGAGGTGAGAAGTACTTTTTAAATGACACTCACTGGTTTTTCCTAAAATAAATAAGCATCAATAATGATATTTGAAAAGGATGGATTTGCATTACTGGATCTAATGTCAACAGTTCTAAGTGCATAGGTTTTTCATTAACTGTTTACCCTGCAGACTTAAAACCAGGATCTCAACATCCTATATGCCCAAAGCATAAGCACCTGCCACCATATGAGCACCACTGATATATTGTAAGCTCAGCCAAGTATTTACTGAGATTTTTTGTCTCTTTGCAGCAAGTCTGAAGGGCGTCAGCTGACTTCCCTGTAGACAACAGTCTACATCACAAAATCACCACATGTAGTGCAACATAATTTCTCCCAATTAGCAGTCTCTCTTCTGGAAAAGCCTGAGGCAGATGCAGTAGACAGAGTCCCAGAGGAAACTGATCCATCAAGGTAGTCTTGAGATCTCTGGTAAAAATAAGGGTGGAGAGTAAATGCTCATAATACATCTTCCTTTTCTTATCACTACCTTAGGGGCACATCTGTATCTTAAAGCAAACATTAGGAAAACTCTGTGTTTTCAGTGAAAAAAATAATAGTAAATGTCAAATAATTCTATTTATTATACAATGAAAATATAAACTGTCAAAACAAAGGAAGAAGAAGAAGAAGACGAAGAAGAAACTAGTTTTAAAGCCTTTGGAGTCATTTGGCAATGATTTCAGAGGGTAGAAGTCAGTGGCATGGCAAAAGAAAGAGATGTTAGCCAGAAATATAGGTTGTAAAAATAATTCAGACATTTAGTGAGATTCTTCTATGGATAACATTATAATTCTTATGTATGTATGTATGTATGTATGTATTTATTTATAGTCTGCCTTTCTTTCTGAGACTCAAGGCAGATTACACTGTGTGAGATTAGTACAGTCAATTTCAAGGACATTTCTATAAACAATGCCATATGGTAAATAAACAAATTTACAAAGACATAGCATTAGTAAGAATTCAATACAGAGTTGAAGAAATGCTCAAACAGAGCATAAGCAATTTTAGGGCTGACATTAGATAACATAAAGCACAGGTAGCACATAGGAGCACATATTTAAAACAACAGATAGTACATAAGGCAACATAGTGGTGAAATCTAGGGTCCCTAACTCATTAGTGAAGCATCTGAGATCCCCTCCCTATAATACAAATGCCTTTTTGAATAATTTGGTTTTGCATCATTTGCGGAAAGCTAGGAGAATGAGGGTCTCTCCTAACCTCTTCAGGCAGGCCATTCCACAGGGTGGAAAGCCTGTGTACTGATGGCTGTTGATTTTGCCCATGTGCAGGGAAGCACCTGCAAGTGACCCTGTTCAGATGAGCAAAGCTGCCATGGAGGGACATAGGAAGAGAGAGGGTCCTGTAGGTATGCCAGACCAAGGCCATGAGGAGCTTTGTATGTGATAACCAATACCTTGAACTTAGCATGGTAACTGATAGGTAGCCAATGGAGTTATTTGCTATACAGAACAGGATCTTGTAACTGGTTTCAGAGCTTTTTAATCATTATGTAGGATGTAGTCCATTGAAGTTTGTACTAACTAGGAATATTTTCTTGAATGAATAGTACATACTGTCTTTTGCTGTAAGTATAACCCTACTATGTAATTTCTGCATTGTTTTACATGTCTTGTTAATGTTTATACTGCTTCATTTCTGTTTTCAGATTTCTGCCTGTTTTCAGATTTCCTATTGCTTTCTTTATTGGATGCCCCATCCTGTAGATCATATTTGACTTATACTGCGTCTCAGTG
The DNA here is from genome assembly GCF_028583425.1 of Eublepharis macularius. Classification (NCBI taxonomy): domain Eukaryota; kingdom Metazoa; phylum Chordata; class Lepidosauria; order Squamata; family Eublepharidae; genus Eublepharis; species Eublepharis macularius. Next base: position 89,560,809 of record NC_072793.1, on the reverse strand, counting down.
AGAAAGGAGGGCTATAAATAAGTGAGTGAATGAATGAATAAAAAACATTCTGAGTAGTCCTGAGTACATGATACCATACAAAGGAGTTCTGAATATCTCTGTTGCTGTTTCTGGGCATAGCATTTGTGCTTGCTTAGGAGTCAGACATGGGCAGTAAATCCTTCCCATCTCATGCTTTATCATGAGTATGCCCTCTGTGTGCATTCACATGAAAATTAGAACATGGAGAGCAACAGTAATAGCACAGCCAGTCATTCTGTGGTGAATTTGAGCCAACTATGTGGAGAAGTGAAGCTTCCATCAGTTCCCAGAACTGATATTCCCAAAAACTACCATAAGAATATAAAAAGGCTATTTGGTAAGTGATAAGTTTGTGAATGGTAAAAAGAAGTGGGGAGGAGAAGACGGGAAGGAAGGAGAAAAGCACTTAAGGTATATAAAAACATGCAAGCTCTTAGTGAATACCAGCATGTGATATTCTTGGTAAGCATCCTGATTGAAGCTAATGGGAATGTATTCTGTAATCACAATTGCCCCACAGCAAATTAAACAAGTAAAACAAAGAGAGTGAGGCTTTAAGAACAATGGCATGCTGAAGGAGAGAGAAAAAATGATGTAATTTCCGAAACTGGAGTAAGAGGGAGGGAAAAGGAGAAAAGAGGTTTGTAGGGAAATGTAAAATTTACAAATATGGTGTTTTATTACATTATTGTGATTTAACAACAGGGCTGGTACTGAATAACTCCATGATACAGGCCAACAGCACCAGCGGGATTTATTACTATGTTTTAAATGCTTCAGGGGGAATGGCAAACTGTTTTTTGGACCCAGTGGGCCTCAAAACTGGTACATAAGTGAATACTAAACATTTGGAAAGTTTACTCAGTTTACAGTCCTGAGAGATGTAGCTCCAGGGTATTTAATAGAGTGTGGTAGATTTTGCTTTCCTAGACTGTTGATTGGGAGTTTGGACTAGTGATCTGGACTCTTTCATGCTTCTAATAAACACTCTGACTTTACAAGAGTGAAAGACGATTCAGTCTAGGATGCCCATGCATTCAATTTTTATTTTGGAAGGAATGACAAAATAGTTGCTGCACCTTCACTTATGTAAAATATGGAGCAGAGTTTGTTGTCTGACTACCAATAGAGCAAAATATACTGAATGAGCATTTTTTTCCAGCTGAAAAAATTTATACAAGTCTACAATACACATCCTGACCTGAATAGCCCAAATCATGTCAGATCTTGAAATCTAAGCAGGGTCAGCCTGGTTAGTACTTGGAGGCGTAGACCACCAATGAAGTCTAGGGTTGCTACACAGAGGCAGGCAATGGTAAACTATCTATGAACAGCTCTTGTTTTTTTTTGTTTTTTTTATTAAGAAATTTTCAACATATAACATATAACAAGAGCAACAGTAACTGCATAAACATAACATGGTGCCTCTTGTTTTGAAAACTCATGGGGTTACCATAAGTTTGCTACAACCTGACAGGAAAAAAACACACACACAGATGAATAGAAGCATGTTTTTTTTAAATTTAGAATTGTTGCCCTTGGTACATATTTCTTTGAGGAGATGGAACAACTGAGAAATTTCACATAGTGTTTAAACCATGCACATGCCAGTCTGGGATTTATGAGCGAACAAATTGCTAATAAGTGAGTATGGATGAGTCTCCATATGTCATTATCACAAGAGGTAATTTTTCTTCAGATGTGACTTACTTCCAAAAGGTATAGTATCACCATTTTAGTGAAGTTCTTATTTGCTTAGAGACTATCAGCCACAATACACTGTATGCTGCTATCCTTACTAGTTCTGATATTTTGCTAATTGCACACAAAAGAAAGTCCATGAGGGAATAAAGAGATTCATTCACAAATTTTACTTGAAAAGTAATATGAGCATGCTCCGGAATTCATGAGATTCCTCTAGAATTAGGACTGCACCCATATTGTCCACTTTGATCGTTATCTTGTGCCAAATGCAGCTGTTTTGGTAGAGTAGAAATATTTGTCTCGAACAAACTCCCTAAACAAGAACACAAGACAACCAAAGCTTTAGTTTAACTCATGTATTTAGATGGCTGATCTAATTAAAGGTAGGCAATAGGAGGGAAGATGGTCTGAATTTGTCAAATCTTGGAAGCTAATCAGGGTCGGTAGTTGGATGGGCAACCACCAAGGAACACCTTGCAGAGGAAAGTGCTGACAAGTGATCCCTCTTCTTACTTGCCTTGAAAGTTCATCATAAGTTGATTGTGACTTGACAGCACACACACACACGCACACACACATAAAAGGGAGAGCAGGACTAGGCATACAGTAAAAGCGTGCCTGGAAGAGGCAGACAGCAACTTCTATGCTCTTCTCTTTGACATCCTCCCCCCCCCCGCCCGCACATTGGAGATTAGTTAAGTGTCCTGGCCAATCAGTGCCTTGTGACTTATTTGATTTCAAAGGGGCCAGGAAAACAGAATCCATGGCTTTAATGACCATGAATGAACTTTCAGAAAAATATTTTATTCCAATATTCACCTTTTCCCCTGATCTGTTAAATGCTGTTATTTCTAGTTGCCTGCCAGTGGCAGGCAATCTTCTGCCCCATTTCTCAGTGATCACTGGTGGTAATCCCGCCCCGGGCGATCACTCACCACTGGCAGGCAACCCAGGAAAATATGCACCAGGCATAGTGACATCATTGTGCTGGCTGCAGAGGTGCTTTCCATGCTTTACAGGGCACATTTTGGTCCCAAACAGGCTGAATTTGCCCCACACAAAAGTATGAAAGAACACCCATGGCTGACATAATGACATCACTTCCTGGAAGTGACATCATTGCACAAATGCCAGGAGCTTCACGCAAGCTACCGGGAGGCACAAGGTAGCGGGACCTGGCTAACCCTACATTTTTCCTGCTTTTACTTCAGTACCAATATCCCCCTCTTGAGTGTTATGTCTTTTTCCTGGATTAACTACAATACTAAATGGGATGGATTCCAAAACACCAAAATACAAAGGGACCTGCTGTGTATTATCACTGATTGGAAGGAGAAAGCCTTGCTGTGAACACATTAAGTTGGAGACTGTGACTTCGGACGTTATGTATATAAAGGAGGCTGAGAAGAAGGGAATCCGAAACGAGCAGTTTTAGCTGGCGGGCTCGTTGCCAACAACCAGGAGAACCGGGGAGGGACCCGGATGGTGTGCTCCGGAATTTGCCATCTAGATTTTCTACTATGAAATTTGCAGCTATTTGGAATTTACACCTCTTTTGACTATAGTGATTTGTTTCCTTTCAAGCCATTGGCATAGGAAAGGATTTAACTGTGCAACAGAATTGGCTTCTGTCTATTACAGCACCTTGGAAATGTATAATATGTGACTGTATTTATGGAATGAGTCTTTGTAATATTGTAACATTGTATGAAATTGTGTATATCTTTGTATTTGGATCATGATAGTGTAATTAAATTTTGATATATATAGTATACAGTTGAGGGGTTCCTGGGAGTTTTCCCTTTGTATTTTTCCTGGATTAGTCAGGTGGGTGATTACAGCCAACCAGGAACCATTAAGTAATAAAATAATCCTATGGTACTGTTTAACCAAGCAGATTTGGTTATGTGATGTCATGAATTCAAGAGTGAAAGCAAGTCAGAAGAAGGGAAGATGAACATTTGCATATGATGTGCGAAAAACCTGTTATAAAAGGAAGCATATTTCCCCACTGCCAAAAAGATTAGTGAATAGTAGGGTCTCAGCTCTGCTCTAACCAACAAACAATGCTGTCTGTTTCTTATCTGTTTCTTGCTTTACTGTGATGAGAGATACATTGCATCCATATAGGTGAACTGTGAGGTTGGTGCCTGGGCAAAGAATGTACAACACATCATCTTCGGATGAAAACAGGCCGTGGCTTTATTGATTATAGCTATTGGAGCATTGGCATGGCATAGGGCAATGGATCCACTACTACAAACAGCCCTTTACCATTCAATGGCAGACATCCTCCAGCCCACCTGCTGGGCACATCAGGATGTCAGGGAGTGCAGCATCCATCCAGGTGTGACCCCGGCACTGGTAGTCTGCCACCCAGGGTAAAGCCTGCCACAGCCAGTCTGGGTGTATACCCTTCAGCTTTGCCCAGATCCCTTAAAGGGACTGAAAAATGCAGGGAGTGAGCCAAACAGGAATGGCAGCATAGACCACAAGGGCTACTGGAGAGGAGCCAGGCCCCTCCTTCACTCCTTTCCTACTTCTCCCAGCATGTACTGCCTCACCATGGATGAGAAGCCTGCTCTCCTCCCCAGCCTCGCCTCCCAGCTGCATCACCCACCAGTGAGACTGCAAGCTCCTTTTTTGTCCTGAAGGGTTTAGTCCCATGCTTGTTCCTGAGATGGTTTACTCTTGTTCTATAATTTGTGTTATCATTACAGTCTGCTCAAATATTCCTTACTGAAAATTACTACCATTTGAAAATATCCAAAGACTAGTTTTCATCAAGGAATATCTTCCTGTGCATTATCTCAACATCATTTTTTTGCCCTGTTCTTAGCTTTTGGCAACTAAGTAGGACACCTGAAAATATTGGTTTGATTAGAAGATACTCAAACATTTGGAAATCAAGGGATTTAGAATTTTAGATTTTTAGAAATGAAAAATATTTACTTTGAACAATTCAAAGTGCAATTCAGTTATATTTTTCTGAAGAGAATTTTTTTTTGACAAATTTAAGTCAACATACCCTGATCATTTTTGTCAATGATTCCTTTAAAGTAAAAACACTTGAGGAAACAGACCAATCAAGTTACATGAAAAACAAATTGGGAGAGGGGAATCATAAATATGGTATCTGTAAACCTGAAGAAGCAGATAGATAAGTCAGCAAACAGTTTTTGATAAGGAGGCCAGCTGCCCTGGAAAATTATGCACAGAGAAGTAAAAAACAAAAAGACAGTGACAGGAAGTCAGCAGTTTACAAAATGTGTAGCATTAACAAAATACTTTCATATTTTGGTGGAAAGATAATATTTTACACAGGGCCTTCTAATGACATAGACATTGTTATGAAAAAGCATCTGTTTTCCTCCTTTCTCAATGGTTACATTGCCATTCTACTTCCTTACCCATTTAAAGGTTAAACTAACCCCCCCCCCATCTCCTTGAGTGAACAACCCTAGCAGAGCAAATCAGCAAGAGCATGCTGTGGAGACATGCTGTCCAGCTCCAATGGAGAAGAAGATTCAAAGGCTTCCCTCTTCCCTTACAGTAAGTAAGCACAACCTGCAGTATAGTATCAAGAAAGTCTTAAGCTGCTTCCCATTGCATCACACTTTGATCCACTTATAACTAAGGCAAAATAGCAGTCCAAAATAGCAGTCCAATTGCCACAATTGTTGGAGGAATGCACAAGGTTTAGGCTCAGTGAGGAACTACACGAATGTCTTAAACTGCTACAGTAGTCAAGAGTAGAGGTGGGCACGAACAGCAATATGAACTAAAAAAACCCACGAACAGCCCGATCGGCTGTTCGCGAACAAGCCGTTCGTGAGGCCCCATTGTAAACGAACAAGTGGTTGTCGCAAGCCTCATTCATTGCGTTCATCCGCTGTTCGTGAAGCCAGACAGTCAGGCACCTTCAATCAATTGCCTTGGCAACAGAGGGAGGGACTGCCTGAACTCTGTCTGCACTCCCTTTGTCGCCCTGGACACCCCAATCAAAGCCCAATTTAGCTTGATGGGCAGGTCTTCCTTCCAAGTGTAGAGCTCCAGATTGGTTACAATTGGTTACATGAGAGCAAAGACCAGGAGGTAGGGAGGGGGTAGGGGGTGTGTTCTGTAGCCATGGGCACTCCGATCTCATCCCTGAAAACCCTGTTAGGCAGTTCTGACTGCCAACCACAAACCTCCTGCTTTTCTCTATGGGACCACTGGTTATAAAAGGAAGCATGCTCCTAGCTCTGGCTTTCAGTTTCAGCAAGCAGTGGAGTGGGAGAGAGCTGTTGCTAGCATTTTGGGAGAGAGACAGGGAGAATGCATTGGAGCTTGAATTTTTTGTGTGTGTGGTGGGATAGGGATCTATCTCCTCTGGTTCCAGGGCTGCTGCCAGGCCTGGGGCCAAGCTCAGTGGGCACCTCAGCTGAGAGCTCACACTGATTACTATCAGTGCCTGATCTGGTCAGGTTTCTGGGAGTGCTGGGCTAGGGCTCTACCCCCTCCCTCTGGTTCCAGGGCTGCTGCCAGGACCTGGGGTCAAGCTCAGTGGGCACCTTGGCTGAGGCTCACAGTGTTCTCTCCTCATTCCTCCTTAATTCTTGTTTGCTGGCACAATGAGGCTTCGGGCAGGGGCCAAGGGTGGTCATGGGGGGAAGTGCAAAGTTTGTCCCGTTTGCCATGTGGGAAGCAGTACTGGGCGGAGCTCAGGGGCAGTAGAACCTCCAGCTCCCCAAGATTCAGCTGTGGGGGCTGTGGTGGAGGCCGAAGAAACATCCAACCCATCCTCATCCCAAAATCTTGGTGCTGTCCCTGCCTCCAGTCCACCCCTCACTCAGTCTTCTAGTGCCATCTCTGCTGAACGGCCTTTAACCGTCCCTTGGGGTCAGGGACAGTGCCACTGAAAAGGGTGAGGTTGAGGGCTCAGGAGGCAGGCATTCACATCGTGGCAGAGACAATTGCCCTACAAGGATTCCCCCTATCCATCATGGAGGGCGTGGGCTTCCGCAGGCTGCTTCAGCATTTCGACTCATGGTTCTCCATGCTGTCACAGTGCACTGTTGGCCATCAAGTCCTGCCTGTCGTCTACCAGTGCTTGCGAGACATGGTGCTCAGTGAGCTGTTGGCTGACAAAAGCCGTACCGTACACTTCACGGCAGGCCTCTGGAACCATGGCAGACATCTGGAGCCACAGGTACCTTGGCATCTACCACCCACTGGTGGCAACCAGAGGACCTCCGCTGCCCCAGGCCAGGAACTGACACCCCAAAACAGGTGCCATACTTGACACCGGGATACAGGGTCGTTCTTCTCCAGGCCCGGGGGATGGACAATGTTCATACTGGGAAGAACATTGTCACCATCATAAAGGCAGCTCTGAGGGACTGGATGGCTGGGGGGGAAGGGTTTGTATGTGGCTACATGGTGACGGACTCAGAAAGCAACATGTTAGCAGCCTTGAAAGAGGCATCCCTCCTGGGCCTGGTGTGCACAGCACATAAGCTGCACCTGGTGATGAGGGATGTTCTCGGGTTAGGGAGCCAGCCGAGGGACGGCTGCGATGACGGAATGTTGTGGACACATCACTTCCCACTTGTCCCGCAGAATCAACTCTTCCTGCGAGCTGCTACAGAGGCAGGGGGAGGGGGACCCTGAGCCTCCCCATTCCAACTCCTTGGAGTATTGGGTGTGTAAATCTGCCGTATGGCTGGACCTGTCCATCGTGGCAACCAACATCCTGTCCTGCCCTCCCACCAGCATGCAGAGTGAGCGGGTGTTCTCTCACCTGGGATACCTTGTACGTCCCCGCTGCACTTGTCTGCACCCAGACCTGGTGGACATGTTGACCTTCATTAAGGTCAACCTCAACCTGCTGGGATATCCTTCTGTGGACCTTGACCTAGCTGGGCTCTGAGCCACTCCAGTCTACTGTGGTTCTAGGTCAAGCCCTTCTGCAGCGTGCTCAAGATCTCTGGCCCACTTCCTGGCTCTGCGGCCAAAGCTACTTACTGATATCACCTGTCCCACAGCAGCTCAGGTCAGTTTTTTGTGAGTGGTGGGGTACTGCTCTAGCCCCCTTCAGTTCTCAGGGCTGCTTCCAAAGTCCGGTGCCAAGCTCTGTGGGTTTCTCGGCTCATGGCTCACCAAAGAAGGTGTCTTCCCAGTCCTGCTCCTCGATGCGGCCAGGAACCTTTGTCCTCCTCTCTCTGACAAGTTCCAAGTCCCTCTTTCAATCTCTCCCTCTCCAGAACCACTCAGACACCTCCCAACCTCTCCTGTCCTTCTCATCCTGTCCTTTCTGCGAAGGCAGGAAGTTATATCATGTCAGCTGCCGCTGCTGTCCTGTGACTCAGTGGGTATCCAAATGAAGGGGTCTTCCCAGTCCTGCTCCACAATGTGGCTGGTAACCCTTTGTCCTCATTCTCCCTGACAACTTCCCGGTCCATCTTTCAACCGCTCCCTCTCTGGATTGTGTGAAAACGACCCTTCCCCATGACTTGTCCTGCACATTGCGTCCTCTCCCTGACAAGTTCCCAGTCCCTCTTTCAACCTTGCCCTCTCTGGATGGAACCACTACGACCCTTCCTGACAACTTCTCCTGCCCATCCTGCCCTTTCCGTGAAGGCAGGAAGATGGGTCATGTCTGCAGCCGCCGCTTTTTGGCATGAGGGGTAGCTCAAAAGCTGTTGCAGATATGGTTGTACCGCATGGTGCCCCCTATCCATGGCACCTGCTGTCCCCTCTGAGCAGGGGTGAATGGGTCCCACAACTCCCATCCTTTCTGCAAAGGCAGGAAGGTGGGTGATGCTGGCGGCAGCCTACACTACTTAGTAGTAGTGCCTGTACTGCCTGCTCAGGTAAGGTGTCTCTGAGTGGTGTGGAACTGCTGTAGCCCCCCTCAGTTCTTGAGGCTGCTGGTCCCTCTATCAACCTCTCCCTGTCCGGAACCACTCTGACACTTACCAATGACCTCTCCTATCCTGTCCATCCCATCCTTTCCGCGAAGGCAGGAAAGTAGGTCATGTCTGCAGCTGCCGCTTTTGGGCACAAGGGACACATCAGCTGCTGTCGCGTATATGGTTGAAGAGCATGGTGCCCTATGAGCAGGGGGGAATGGATCCCAGCTGCGACTCCCATCCTTTCTGCGAAGGCAGGAAGGTGTGTCATGTTGGCAACAGCCTCCACTTCTATACAGGAGGGGCAGACAAGTGTCTCTCCAGCAGCAGTCTGCGTATCCCGTCACCTGGCGTACTTAGTTTGGGCTGACCATCCTCCCGGCTCCACTGTGTCTGGCCAGAGGGACCCACAACAGCATCAGCCTTCACTACAATGCCATCTTCTGTAGGGTACTGAATAGACTGCCATGTCCCTGACAGCAGGCAGGTAGGTGACGCTAGGGGCAGCCCACAGCTCCCCACGTGGGCACCTACCTGTCTGCCCACAATCCCCTTTCCTAGGAGAACTGATGCCTCCCCCACAACAGGGGGAAGGCATCCTCCTCTGCCTTGATGGCCAGCATGTGAGCCTCCACTTCTACATGTTAGGGGTGGGCCCCACCTCCCGCCCTTGGTTCTTTCCTTCCAACTTTCTAATGATGGGATAACCCAGATATTTATGCAATCCACCTGTCTCCCCAATATCCCTGTACACAGTATGTCTCTGCTGTCAATCCAATACAGGTATTCCATGCTTCCCTCTATCCTATACACCTATCCCATACAGCTATGCACCTGTCTATTAAGAAACCTATCTTTCCTACATACCTAACCATTCTATGCTCCATGTCCAGCAGGTGTGTTTGGGAGGCAACAGCCTCTGCACCATGTGAGGTGTGGAAAACATCATTTGCCCCAATGCTATGAAGTCCCCATCTGGTGGATGTATGTTGGTGTCTCTGACCCACCAGGGTGCATGTTTGTGTGTGCAAGGCCTCCAGGTATGCCACCATGTCTTGCTGGAGGGTGTTCTGTGCAGACTGTTGCTGGGTCATTTGGTTATTTGGCAGCTGAGGACATCACCCACCTTTTGGCCTTGCAATGGAAAGTAGCCCCTGGGAGGCTTGGCAGGTGGGCACATGTGGGGTGCCACTGATGAGTGGCCAAACCCCCTGCCCCCTAGAGTAGAGGTGGCTCACCACTGCCTCCCCGAGCCACCAGGCCCAGCGGCCACTGACATGACCCACATTAATGCCTTGGCGGAAAGTAACCTCTGGGAGGCCTGGCGGGTGGGCACATAGGGGGTGCTGCTGGCAAGGGGCCAAACCCCCCACCCCCTAGAGGGGAGGCAGCCCACCACCACCTCCCTGAGCTCACCAGGCCTGGTGGCCGCCAACATAACCTATATTAATGCCTTGGCGGAAAGTAGCCCCTGGGAGGCCTGGTGGGCGCACACACGGGGGGGGGGGGTACCGCTGGCAAGTGGCCAAACCCCCCACCCACTAGAAGGGAGGCAGCCCGCCTTCAAGTTGACCACTTGTACACAGGGCCAAAGTCAACTGGTGGCTCCAATTGTATCAAATGGGAGTTTCCTGAGGGCGTCAGATTTGGGAATGTATAACTCCAAGATCCATATTGCAAACTTGACCAAACTTGGGTGATGTCTGGAGGAGAGCCTGCTGACCACTCCCTGTGAATATGGGCTCTCTAAGTCCAAAGGAGGCAGTTCTAGCTCCAATGAGCAACAAACACCGAACATGTTTGTTAACGGGACATGTTCGTTACTGTTTGTCTGTTCATGTTCGTCGATGGCAATGAACAACGAACAACGTGTTCATTTATTTTTTCCCGTTCATGCCCATGTCTAGTCAAGAGACAAGAATGAATAATCAAAACAGTTTCTTGGTATTCCTGAAGTTGTTGCAGATATTTTTATTGCATGAAAGAGATATATGCATTGCCTGTGAGAAGGTGTTGAGATTCCTGTTGAAAACATTGCAGGCCTCTTTGTTACAAGACTGCATTGGCACTGTTCCACAAATTTCAACAGGTAAATATGGCTGCTTATTACCTAGGTTAACTTCAAGAATTCCTTTCTGAACGCAAAGCTGTCCATTCCAATCTTCTCCTGGGACATGATAACATTTTATTTCTATTCTATTTTTTCAATTTCTAGCCCTCCCTCCCCGCGAATGGGCTCAGGGCAGGTTACATCTAAGTATAAATACAATGAAAACCACAATAAAATAATGACAATCATAAATACAATTTAATACAAATACAGTTTACAATTTCCAAGATGGCGGTCCATATCCATATCATCCATTCCTGATGATAGTGCACAGACTGGAAGGGAGGGAAGGAGGCAGCAACCATTGGATCACCTTAAGTATACTGTATTCTTACATGTTACTACATGTTCCATTCATGGTAAATTTGCCTTCTTTTTGAAATATGTCATTATATAAGCTACTTAGTAGCTTCTTAAAGTCACCCAGAAAGTATTCTTGCAATGCAGATTCCATGACCCTGAAAAATGATTTGTGGTAAAGTTTTTCTTTGAACTAGGGCCAAGCTACAAGTGACGAATGATACTTGAATGGCAAGTGTATTTCTCCCTGTTCACTTGCCCTCCACTCAATCCACTTGCCGTTCAAGTGTCATTTGTCACTTGTAGCTTGGCCCCTAGAGTCTTTACTGCACTTGTTTTAAGGTGATGGAAAATCAACCTGTTGAGAGCATGAAGTATTCCTTCCTGTCTCATCTTCTATAATGATTATAATACACATTTGTTTCACTAGGCATTGAATGTTAATTTCTGGTTTAGTGCTCCTATAGACTGTTGTTTTAGATTGCTACTTTTACTGTTTTTTAAAATGCACTTTTAATAATCAATCAATCTGTTTATTATGGTCAAAGACCAGCATAACACAAAAACAAGAAATTACACTACCCTAAAATATGATTTTAAAATGTAAAACCAATATACAATTTAAAATGTGCTACAATATGCATTAAAAATTAAATGGTTATATACATATAAATACATCCAAATAAGTAGATACAATAGTTATGGCAGCATTATCCTATAAAATTATGCTATCAATTTCAAATTTATTATATAGTCAAAGACCAGCATAGAGAGAATACTATAAAATTATGAAGTTAAAATTATTAGTAAAAATAACACAAAGTTAAAATAATTAATTAAAACAGTAATATAAAAGGGTGGTATTTACATAAACCTCAGTAACGAAAGCACTGATGGATTTTATAGGCTATTGCTCTAAATTTTGCGACTGAGGCTGTAGTTGTTGAATTTCCATTTTTATTTTGCTTTCTAAGCCACTTAGACCACAGGAGGCAGGATTGTAGCTAGGGTGGGGCAGTGGGTATATTGTCCCATCAGGTACATAGTTTTGTGCCTCCCAAGACTTTAAAAAACAAACAAACCAGGCATTTAAGCTGTGGTGTGGACATTTTCATTTAAAAATGGGGCTCTCGTGTAGAATAGGAAGATTTCTGATTTTAAAAATTCTCCCCTTTAAGTATGAATGGTTATGATGAACATGACAAGGTTCTTTAGTAGGATGAGGGGTAACTTAAAGCAGCAGTGGCCAAGTTCTTTATCCTGGAGGCTGCAAGCCACCATTTTCTACTCCTTGGCAGTGGGGAGAGCGTCTGGCTGTACATGAATATGTTTCCATCCCATCTTATGAGGAAAGTTAGCTATGATTCCGAAAGGAAAAGTGGCATATACATTGTATTTTTAAAAGTTACATGTAGACATAACAAAGGAAGAGCCACTGAAATTGAAAGAAAATTCTTTAGGCTCAAGGAAGGCTTCTAACTTTGCTCACTGGAATAGTAGGTAGTCACTCCATTGGCTACCCGTCAGTTACCAGGATCAATTCAAGGTTTTGGCTATTACATGGCCTTGGCCCCTCATATCTACAGGACTACCTCTCTCCCTACGCTCCACCATGGCAGCTTTGCTTATCTGAACAGGGCCTTCTGCATGTGGGCAAAGCCAACAGCAGCAGTACATGTTTATGCTCTGTTGTGGCCCTTAATTTATGGAATGGCCTACCCGAAAAGGTCAAAGAAAACTCCCAGTCTCCTAGCGTTCTGCAAACTATGCAAAACTAAATTATCCAAAAGGGCATTTTTACACAGGTAATAGGGCTGCACTGTAAAGAAATGGTTCAGAGAGATGCTTTGGTAAAGGGATGGGATCTGTATTTCAGCTCTCTATCAGATTTCTTCTCATTCTCCTCCACATTTCTGCATTCCATACTCTATTGCACTATTTATTGAATGCCCCAGCTGTTGATCATATTGACTTACACTGCATAATGCACATTGAGACTCAGTGGAAACGGTAGACAATAAATAACAAATAAAAAATAAAACACAATGTTGACATAAGCCAATGTAAACTATAGCAACTTCCCAGTATTTTAGTGTAGTCCATAGATAAACTGGTCTTCAGATCTCTTCTATTTTAAAAAGTGCACTTATTCCATCTTAATTTGTTATTTTCCCTAGACCTTGATATTGGTTTAACAGAACAAAGCAATGGCTATCATGAAGCAAAAGGCCAATGCCATCACATCTGGCACATTCAGTTTTTTTGGATTTTGCAAAGCTTCCCTGAGGCTGTGTGCCCCCTCCATTCTTAAAATTGTATACAGCTAGCAGACTTGGGTGATATTCTGAATAACAGCTTGGCAATCCATAGTAGTTACCCATAGAGCTATATATGTTCGAAAAGTAAATTTATGTCCATGGTAGATGCTTCCACTGAGAGATACAGTTTAATATGTACCAAGCATGGCATAAATTCCTCATTAACCTTTACAACCATCTGGAGAAAGAACTGCTGCTCATATCACAACAGCGATGTCAGTGACAACGACTGCAACCTAAAATGCTGTATTTTACGAGATAGTGGAGGAGTTGGTGCCAAGGCATTCAACCTCAAGAGCTATTAAAGGATTAATGGGGGCACATGAGAGGCACCTACATAGGTCTGTAGATTTTGGAAAATGCTTGAGGTATCATAACAGTGCAGAACAATTGCAGTGATCATTCAGCATCCTAGGGCATGGGTAGAACCCTCCCCAGTGCAGATCATTCCCGGAGAATTTGAATTTGAAGAAGGTGAGTGTATGTGGCATACATTCGTACGGTAAACTTGTAGCCCTTACATTTTTTGACTTCTATTAGCAGGCAACAGCTTTAATATAATACAAAGCTTGACTGTACTGAACCTCCGAAGGCAGCTACCCACTTAGTGCTTCAATTTCCATGTTTTATTTTACATGTAATTTAAAGTCCATGGTTCCTTAATTGTAAAATAGGCCTTATTAAAATAATAGCTTGAAAAGCAGTGGGGTATCCAGAGCTGTGGAATGAAGGTTGCTAGTTTAACTGCTGTTTATGTGAATTTAAAAGGAGGCAAAGCCAATATAAAATCGTAGAGATGTTTCTAATGCAATCAAAAACTTCAGGGTAATACAGCCTTGGTCTTCTATGTGTCGTTGGTTCTTCACTCTCCACCTTTGCTTAGATTCACAGGCACTTCCATTACCTTTACTGTTTTGTAACTGATGATGTAGCAAGGATAGAAATGTTCTAGAAAGCAATATGCAGCTTCCAGCAAAGATTGTATTTTTATGCTTGCAGAAGGCCAGAGAGAATAAATCAAGAAGTGGCTAGAACTGTGAAAATGAACAGGAACCCCATGGTCTTGTGAATCTTTCCCTAAAACCCGCAAACATCCAATCATCCAGATTAGGCTGGCAGAACAAAGTATCAAAAATGGAGACAGGGCATGTGATCCGTGGATCCATAGTGTTCAGAGATTGTTTTGTAGCGCACTTTTTTGCCAAAGTCCAACAAGAGTATAGCTTTCAACATGCCAATAAAATGTTTTGCAAGGGAAATTCTTGCCTGACAGAAGTGAAAGAATGGCTCAGGTTTAAACAGTAGGAGTATTAAGTCTGGAACAAGCTGCCTGTTCAGAATCTCTTCCTGCAACAAAACCCACAAAAGTCTGTGGTAAGCTTAACTTGGAAAACTATTAACAATACCTTGAATTCTAAGACTGTCGTGAAGACAGAACAAGTTAAGTTTGTAAACAGAAAGCTGTGTGCCTTGGAAAGTACAATTTGGTTGGAGTCACTGTATGTGTTTTTTTAAACTCAATGTAAGAGTTGCTCATTTTTTGATTGTATGATTAGGGTTGTTTTGTGTACTGAGATTTGCTTTATATTTATATGTACTTGATTCTTTGTTAGTTTGTTAGTACACTTGCATGTTCCTTTTGGTATGTGCATCCATGTTTTCTCAAAGCTGGCTTTTAAAATAATGTGATTTTTCACTGAGGTGCTTGTCAATACTGTGGAATAAACTAGCATGTTTTTGATTTTGTGCTTTTAAAATATTGCAGATAACATGGGATTTTTGTTTACTTGTTTTGCAGTTTGGTCCCCCATCTGAAAATACTTTAGATTAAACTATTTACCCTATTAGAGCCTGCACATCACAATTGTACCAAGAGATGCTGCCAATCAAGGCCATTTTCCTGTGTCGGTCAACATGAAGGTTTAGGTATTAATCAACAATACCAAGAGAGATACCTCTGCAGGCATTTGGATTGGACTGCCTAAACAGTCTAAATCTTTGCCATTTCCAAGAGTACTTCTGAATGGCGGAATAGTATTGAGCTGTCTCACTGACAAAGTAGTCTGGTGCCTTCCCTTTTCAAAGAAAGTGGCTCTTAGCAAATGTAGCAAATGTTGATCTTCTTTGGGTTTGAAGGCTTAACCTGGATGCCCACAGTAGTGCTGGAATTCCCTAGATCCTAGGGAACCTAGGATTTATATCCTAATTTTTAGCAAACAATCAGTACAACAGAATCATGTCCTCTAATATTGCCTCCAGCTTCCAGATATCTTAACAAGACCCCATGATTCACAATACTGAAGGGTGCAAAATCAAAAAAACAATAAAAAGTGTAGCCCATTCTGGCAATCTATAACCAGGCCGAGGGTTGCCAACTCCAGCTTCAGAAATTTCTAGAGATTTTGGGTAGGGGGTTGGTTAGGCTTATCAGGTTGCCTGCTGTCACAGTGGTAGACTACAGGAGGATGAAAGACATTATGAATATCTCAATGTTACTTCTGGATGCCACAGTCATGATACAGTAGAAATTGACCTTGTCATGCAACACTTTCCCCTCTCTGTGCCCCACCCGATAGTTACTAGGATTGCCAGACACAGGCCTGGGGAGGTCAGAGTTTCAGGAGTAATACGGAATACCATAGAGTCAGCCCTCTGAAGGGTGCCATTTCTTTCAGGGAAAGTGAAGAGATCAGTTGTAATTCTGTGAGAACTCCAAGCCCCACCTTGAGGTTGGCAACCCTAGCCAGGCCTAAATTCAAGTTGAAATCAGCTAAGGGCAGATGTAAGCTGCTTTGAGCATCCTTTCAAAATGTGGATGCAGTTATAACTTCCCATTCCTTTCTAATGCAGATTGGAACATTCTTTCATACATGCTGATTAGTGCTAATGTGAGCAATGAAAATACCTCACTGTATGTTTCTGTCTTTGAAATGGGGCCAATGGTTAGAGGAGTCTACAAATGTCATGTCACAACTAGAGATGGGCACGAACAGGAATATGAACTAAAAAAAGCCATGAACAGCCCAATCAGCTGTTCGTGAACAAGCTGTTCATGAGACCCCATTCGAAATGAACAGGTGGTCATTGCAAGCCTCGTTTGTTGCTGTTCATTACTGTTCATCAAGCCAGACAATATGGAACCTGCAATCAATTCCCTTAGCAACCAGAGGCAGGGACTGCCTGAACTCTGTCTGAACTCCTGCTGTTGCCCTGGAAACTCCAATATAAGCCCAATTTAGCTTGATAGGCAGGTCTTTCTTTCAAGTGTGGAGCTCCAAATTTGTTACAAGGAAGCAAAGAGCAGGGGGAGGGGGCTCCCAGCTCTGGTTTTGCAGACAGTGAGGGAGAGAGTTTCTTTTGGCATTTTGAGAGAGACAGGGAGAGTGGATTGGAGCTTGAATTTTCTTTGTGTGTGGTGGGAAAGGGATCTACCCCTTCAAGTTCCAGGGCTGCTGCCAGGCTCTGGGCCAAGCTATTATTTATTACTGGTACCTTTCCTGCTGCCTGCTCAGGTAAGGTTTCTGGGAGTGGTGCAGTAGGGATCTCCCCCTTCAGGTTCCAGGGCTGCTGCCAGGCTCTGGGGCCAAGCTATTATTTATTATTGGTACATTTCCTGCTGCCTGCTCAGGTAAGGTTTCTGGGAGTGGTGCAGTAGGGATCTCCCCCTTCAGGTTCCAGGGCTATTGCCAGGCTCTGGGGCCAAGCTATTATTTATTATTGGTATATTTCCTGCTGCCTGCTCAGGTAGGGTTTCTGGGTATGGTAGGGATCTTGATGGCCCCCACGAACAATGAACATATTCATGAACAGGTCATGTTCATCTATGTTAGTTGTTCGTGGAAGGCAATGAACAACGAACACCATGTTCGTTTTTTTTTCCTGTTTGTGCCCATGTCTAGTCACAACTTTCTAGCTTCTTAAAGAGGGAATCACAGTCTCTAGACTGGGACCAATGAGTAGAAGCTAACTTAGACCCCTAGATCCCTTCCAGTCTGGCTTCCGCCCGGGACATAGGTTGGAGACATTGCTGGTTGTCCTCATGGATGATCTCCGCAAGCAGCTGGATCATGGCAGATTGGCACTTCTGATACTATTGGATCTGTCAGCAGCATTTGATATGGTCGATTATGATCTACTGAACCACCACCTTGCCAATGTGGGGATAAAAGGGACTGCCTTACAGTGGCTTGTCTCTTCTCTCCACGGTCGGGGACAGAGGGTGGCACTTGGGGAGAAATTGTCATCCCACCACCCATTGGTGTGCGGTGTCCCTCAGGGGGCAATACTCTCCCCATTACTGTTTAATGTTTATATGCGCCCCCTCGCCCAGCTGGTGTGGAGTTTTGGACTTGGGTGTCATCGATATGCTGATGACACCCAACTATATCTGATGATGGACAGCCGGCCTGACTCTGCCCCAGATGTCTTGGAGCATGCCTTCGAAGCTGTGACTGGATGGTTGAAGCAGAGTTGGTTTAAATTAAATCCCACAAAGATGGAGGTCCTGCATGTGGGTCTGGGGGCCATGGGCACGGGACTCCGGCTCCGCACTCTTGATGGAGTGCTACTTGCACTGGTTTTGAGAGTTAGGAGCCTGGGGGTGATCCTGGATGCCTCCCTGACTATGGATGCACAGGTCGCAGCGGTTTCTCGGTCTTCATTTTTCTATCTAAGACAGGCCCGGGAGCTTGTCCCCTACCTATCAACCCATGACTTAACTGCAGTGATTCAAGCAATGGTCACCTCTAGATTAGACTACTGCAACTCACTCTATGCAGGGCTTCCCCTGGGCCTGATCTGGAGGCTACAGCTGGTCCAAAATGCGGCTGCACGAGTAATTGCAAGGGTCCCAATTAGGGAACATATAACACCTATACTACGCCAGCTGCACTGCTTACCAGTTGAGTACCGGGTCCGGTTCAAGGTTTTGGTGTTGACCTATAAAGCTCTATGTGGACTGGGCCCAGCATATCTGCAGGACCGCCTCTCCCCATATGTACCCCAGAAGATGCTTTGTTCAACAAATAAACAACTGTTGGTAGTCCCTGGCCCAAGGGAGGCCCGGCTGGCCTTGACCAGAGCTAGGGCCTTTTCGGTCCTGGCACTGACCTGGTGGAACTCTGTCTTAGGAAACCAGGGCCGAGCAGGATTTATTATCTTTCCGCCGGGCCTGTAAGACAGAGATGTTCCACCAGGCATATGGTGGAGGCTAGGTTGGACCCCCACTGGCCACACTAAAGATCTGTCCACCACCCTACATATGAGCCAGGGCTTGAAAAGCAGTATTTTATCGTCACCATCTGAAGAGAAGCTGTATTGTATAAAGTTGTTTTAATGTTATTTGTATACTGTTTTATCTGTTTTTAACTGTATTTATGTAAATTGAAATGTTGTACTCCACCCTGAGCCTG
Source organism: Eublepharis macularius (assembly GCF_028583425.1). NCBI lineage: Eukaryota > Metazoa > Chordata > Lepidosauria > Squamata > Eublepharidae > Eublepharis > Eublepharis macularius. The sequence continues at coordinate 89,542,052 of NC_072793.1, read as the reverse complement.
CCTGGCGGGGAGAGTAGACTAAAAATCTAATCTAATAAATATAATAATAATAAATTAGGGTTGCTAGCCACACAGTAGAGGTTGTGGGGAGAGACTTGGGAAAATAGTAACACACAACATTCTAGGAATTTCCCCAATCTCTATGGTAAAAGCAATAGAAATTAGGGGAATTCTACATCATTTCATGACACCATTCCATTTCCCATTTTGGCTTCTGCTGCTCCTTTCAGCAATGGTAGGAGCCAAAGCATTGGGAGAGGGGGTGCCTACCACAGTGGGCAACCTGGTAAATCTAAGATAAACTAATGTTGCAATTAAAGTAACATAGAGATGGACCCAGCAATCTATTAGTAGAAGGTACTAGTAGATACAGATCTTTGCCATGGTCCCCCCTCTCCTTCCAAAGCAGTCTTCTGACCATTAGGAAAGATGTTTTCCAGGGTCTCAAGACCCCCCTAGAAAAATAGCAAGGTAGATTGGGAGGCTGGATTTTGAATGGGAAAGGAAGCAAAATCTTACTTCCTGCCTTACCTGTCAGTAAAACTATGCTGATGGAAAAGGAAGAAGAGGGCAATTTTGTCATTTTCCTCTTCCTCAGTGCAGCCTCTGATCTGCTTAGTTATTTATTCACACAGCTCCCCCATCCCTGGGAAACATTTTTTCAAGGGTTGAAAAGGACTTCTCGTGGGGAGGGGTGCATGAGAAAGATCCGTGATCCTTGTACCCATGGATCACAGGAACATGTCCATTTCATTTAATAATATGTTTACACTATTCTTCTCCTACATTACAAGATTCAAAGCATCTTATACCTTAAACCAGAAATCACAATACATTTAACAGGCAACCCCCTATTACCATCAAAAGCAGGCTTGTACAATTTTGCTTTATATGCTTTTGTAAATTTCTGAAGGGTAGATGAGTTTCTTATTGTATCAGTGAGTCCATTCCTTAAAATGGGAGCAGCCATTGAGAGCAGCCACGTTCTAAATTGAGCAATCATGAATTAAGATAATTACAAAGTGTCCGGCGACCAGGCCGGACTTGGGAACCCTCCCAGAGCCACACCCAGAACCCAGACTGGCAGCCCCACCATCCAGCCTTGCCACCCTTGACACTCACCCGACAAGGAGGAAACAAGCAGCAGCAAGGAGGAGACAGGCAGCAAAGGCACCAAAAGAGAACTGGAACGCTGAAGAAGGCCCAGGTGTTGACAAGCTCTCGTCGGCAGGAGGTAGGCTAGATGGCAGCTCCTGGGTCCTAGCCACTGCCCTCTTTCCAGCCAGGCCCTTAGAGCAGCCCAGCCTAGCTGGAGGAAGAGGGCACAGGGGGCAGAGATAGTCAGCCCATGCCACCACAGGCAGCAGATCATGGGCAGCACCGGTGGCACAGGGCTGCACCCCAACCCAGTGGCAGGCATGGGAGGAACTACAGCCCAACAACCCAGCAAACAGGCTAGAGGGGATGGAAAAGGGCCAGAAGAGGCTGTGGGCAAAGGAGGCACAGCAGTGGCTACCTAAGGCAGCCAGAGCAGCAGCTAAGCTGTTGGGGGTGGGGCTAGGAGGTGGTGCCTGGGAATGGTGAGGGGATAAAAGGAAGGTCCACCCACAAGTGGAGGAGGGAGGTTGAGAGGAGAGTGTAGGAGCAGGAGGCTTGCTTGCTTGCTTCTGGAGTGGAGGTCAGTCTACTCAGGGTTGTAGAGGGGCCCCTGGGAAATACCCAGGGCCCAATCACCCTGTTTCTGAGACCTTCAGGAGGCAATATCCTGGCAGCTAAGAGGGGCTAGTGGGCCAACAGTGGTGGAGTAGACCCAAAGGCCAAGAAGTAGAAGTCAGGCAGGTGGCGAGTGAGCAGCACCCTGGCAGAAAGAGACACGTGAGGGGTGGGGCATGCCTGAGCCTGACACAAAGGTGCACTACAAAATTTGTGTGTTTGTGTTGACATATTACATGTCCTTGAACTGAAACTGTTAAGTTGTGCGTTTTTAAACTATGATCTTGAACTTTAAGGTTTTTCAGGACAATTGGCTGGCCAATTTGCAAATGAGTTGCCATATTCTTTGTTGTTTATTCATGACTGGAAAGATTTATTTCCCTTGCTCATCAGTTGCATAACACATTCTTATGTTTTGTTATAAGAAGAGTATCCAATTTTTCATGCATTCACCTTGACTGATTCTCCTTGGCTCTGATTCTCTGATTTATCTCTCTGAAAAACATTTATAGCACACTAACCTTATTAGCATATTCAAACAGCTGCTTTTTAGGTCATCAGAGAACTATTTTCATCTCTGGTCTTCTAAACATAAACAGAAAATCCCACCAGCTTAATGCCTTGTAGGTCTAGCAGTGACCTCAGGCCTGTTGCAGAAAATATATAGGCTGAAACCAAATACAGGATAAATAATACATTTTTGGTGGAAGTCTTGGTTTATTGGATGGGTCATGTATCATTTAAAGTTATGATTATTCTAAGTGGCACAGAAACAAGAGTATGCCTTTTCTGGATATTTTTAAGTTTTCTGATTTGCTTCCTTTTGAAAAATGAAGCACACTGTACATTTTTCTAAAATCCTTTTAGGATGAAACTTTTTCGTATTAGGATCACAGCCAAGGCTATACTGTAGAACTACATAGGATATTAACCCAGGTTGAAGTTCAGCATATCACCCCCAATTTAGAAACAGCTTGTTTATTTTACAATATTTTTAAAAAACGGTGCACAACCAGGATGTCATCAACCTCAAAACATTTAATACATCAATAATACTTTAAATCCAAATATATGGTGTGATTATTGGAAAATATAATTACATTAAAACACTAAATGTAATCTTAGTATCAATGTTAAGCACAATTCTAATAATCCCATCCTCCAAAGTTAAAACATTCAGTAAATTCCTTAAGAATGACTGAAATGTTTAGGGGTACTCCCAGAGCTTTCAGTTATTATTAAAATAAGATTCCTTCTTTGGGGATAGCATGAAACATAAACAGTTTTTTTCTTTAATGATTAATTAAATGCTACCTTTAGAAGGGAAATCCTATTTCTACTGAAGCAGAGAGAGGTCAAAAATTTTATCCTTTCTTCATGTGACAAAGCATCTGCTGCAATAAATTAATCTTTGAGGGGCTACAAGACTTTGTTTTTCCAAACTGTGTTGCTTTAGCTGATGCAGACTAACATGATGACAAGTTAGAAACACTGAATAAAGGAAGAATTAATTGTGAGGGTTGTTAGCTGCCAAACACTTTTTTTTTTTTTTTTAGAAAAGTTTTTATTGGGTTAGGATCAATTATTTATACATTACAATCAATTTCCCCATTTTCCATTTCTAACCCCCTCCCTTCCCCCCCTTTTTTTTTGTTGACTTCCAACAGTTTTCCAACCCTTTGTCCCTTTTCCCTTACTCCTTTTAAATTCCTCTATCTAACAAATATATGGTCTCCCATTTGTTCTAAGCAATACATTCTTAACTATTTTTAATACTCTATACCCAAACTATGAGTCATTATTTCCATATTGGATAAACAATTTATCCCAATTTCCATAATTCCAATTTCAAATATTTCTATAAATCATAAACCATATAGATCATACATTCGTTTAAATCAAACAATTTGACTTATGCTCTATATGTTACTCATTCTTTTAGTTATATATAATTACTTTAATATTTCTACTTCCCTTCAATAATAATTCTATATAACTATCATCACATAATCAATCAATTTGACTCATATATATCTTCAAATAAACATATTCAGTTTGTTACATTATACCAGTCTTACCAAAAAGAAAATATTATTAGTTAATCAGTCCTTATAATTAGCCCTTATGGTTAATTATTTTCTATCGATATTCTGTTTATTCGTCTATGTATATCTGTATCTATCTTGTATATCAATCTATTAATCTAACTGCTTAGAAGTTCACAATTATCTCTTCTCCCCCCCGGTAAAGTCACCCCCCTCTACATTTTATTGTACTTCAGTAGTTCTCAAACTGCCACAGTTCTCCTCCCACCTCCCATTTCTTCTCCAAATATTTTTTCAGCTTCTCCCAGTCTGTGTTAAACTGCCCTGAGTCCAGATTTCTCAATTTTCTTGTCATCTTGTCCATTTCTGCCATGTACAGCAATTTGTAAATCCAATCTTCAATAGTTGGCACTTCTTGTACTTTCCATTTTTGCGCATACAAAAGTCTAGCTGCTGCTGTCATATAAAATATCAACGTCCTATGATGGGCTGGAATTCCCTCCATGCCCAAGTTTAGTAGCAGGAGTTCTGGGTTCTTATTTATTTGAAATTGTAAAATTTCACTCATTTCTCTTATTATTTCCCCCCAGTACTGCCTAGCTACCTCACACGACCACCACATATGATAGAGGGAGCCCTCATGTTTCCTACATTTCCAGCATTTATTAGAAGTATTCAAATTCCCTAGCGCAATCTTCTTTGGTGTCATGTACTAACGATAGATCATTTTGTAAATGTTCTCTTTAATGCTAGTACATGTCGTTGTCTTCATTGTAGTCTTCCACAAGTATTCCCATGCCTCCATTGTTATTTCTTTGTTAAAATTTATAGCCCATTTCACCATTTGTGTTTTTACTGTCTCATCCTCAGTATACCATTTCAACAGTACTTGGTATACCTTGGATATTCTTTTCTTGTCCTCTTTAAAAAGGGTCTGCTCTAGTTCCGAGTTCTCTATTCGTATACCTCCCTTTACAGAGTCCGAATTATATAAGTCTCTGATCTGTCTGTACTGGAACCAGTCATAATAAGGTGATAGTTCCTCCTGCGTCTTCATTCTGAGTTTGGATGCTTCAATTCTAATTATTTCTTTGTAAATTAAACATTGTTGCTCATTATCAACAGCTCTCGGATCTATCACCTCATATGGAACTACCCACAAAGGAGTTCCTTCTTGTAGGTAAATTCTGTACTTCTTCCAGATTATATATAAACTTCTCCGTATATAATGGTGCAGGAACATCGAGTTCACCTTTACTTTATCATGCCATAGGTATGCATGCCATCCAAATATTTTTTTATATCCCTCTAGGGCTAGTAATTTCTTATTCTTTAACGTCATCCACTCTTTCAGCCACACTAGGCAGATTGCATCATGATAAAGTCTCAAGTTGGGCAGTTGCATTCCGCCTCTTTCTTTTGCGTCTTGTAAAACTTTCATTTTCACTCGAGGCTTCTTGCCTGCCCACACAAAATCTGATATTTTCCTCTGCCATTTTTCAAATTGTTTAGAGTCTCTGATGATTGGTATTGTCTGTAGCAAAAACATTACTCTTGGTAACACATTCATCTTAACTGCTGCAATCCTACCCAACCATGACAGATTTAACCTATTCCATTTAATCAAGTCTCTCTCTATCTGAGTCCATAGTTTCTCATAATTGTTTTTAAATAGATCTATATTCTTTGCAGTCAGTTCAATTCCCAAATATCTCACCTTACTTGTTACTTCGCAGTCCGTTCTTTCCATTAATAATTGTTGTTTCTGCTTAGTCATATTTTTACATAGTATCTTTGACTTCTTTTTATTAATATAGAAACCTGCCAAATCTCCAAACTCCTTAATCTTATCTATCACTTTTGGCATGTTCTCCAATGGGTCCTCTACAATTAACATTATATCATCCGCAAATGCTCTGATCTTGTATGAATAGTCCTTTATTTTTATTCCTCGAATTTCTTCATCTTGTCGTATTTGTATCATCAGGATCTCCAATACTAAAATGAACAACAGTGGAGACAACGGGCAACCTTGTCTTGTTCCTTTACTTATAGTCAATTTCTTGGTCGCTTCGTCATTCACCACAATTGCTGCAGTCTGGTCTCTGTAAATTTCCTTAATTGCTCTGATGAATCTTTCTCCCAATTGTAGCTTTTCCATAGTGGCAAACATAAAGTCCCAGTTTAAATTGTCAAACGCCTTTTCAGCGTCAACAAAGAAGAAACCAACCTCTTTGTCACAACGCTTGTCATAATATTCAATAGCATTAATGACTGTCCTTAAATTGTCTCTTATTTGTCTGTCTGGCAAAAAACCTGCTTGTTCCTCCTCTATAACCTCCGAGAGCCACCCCTTCAGTCTCTCCGCCAATATCTTCGCAAAAATTTTGTAGTCATTATTAAGCAACGATATAGGTCTGTAATTTTTCACGTTAGTCAAATCTTGGCCCTCTTTTGGGATCAATGATATATTCGCTTCACTCCAGGTGTCTGGAATTCTTTGATCCCTTAAAACTCCATTGATCACCTCTTTTAGGAATGGTGCCAGTTCATTGGCCATTGTCTTGTAAAATTTAGCCGTAAGTCCATCTGGCCCTGGCGCCTTTCCTAAATTTGCAGATTGTATTGCCTTACTTATTTCCTCGTCCGTTACTTCACTGTTCAATTTATTTCTCCAAGCTTCCGAGATTTCTGGAAGTTTCGTTTTCTCCAAATATAACGCTATTGATTCTTTATTTACTTCTTTCTTATTGTACAACTTAGCGTAGAATTTATAAAAGGCTCTACTAATGGCAGTCTGTTCCAAATACGTTTTATTGTCTTCACAAATTTTATTTATTATTTTCTTTTCCCTTCTCTTCTTCAATTGCCATGCCAGGTATTTCCCAGGTTTATTTGCACCTTCAAATGCTTTCTGATTCAGTCTTTTAAGGTTCCACTCCAATTCTTTATTACTCATTGCTGTTAGCTGTTCTTGGAGTATTTTAATTTCCTGATATATTTTCTTTTTCCCTGGTCTCTTTTTTAACTGTGTTTCTTTGGCTTTTATTTTTTCCTCGATCTCTTGTCTTTTCTCCTCTTTCTTCTTTCTTGCTCTACCATTTAAGTCCATTAGTATGCCCCTTATAACCGCCTTGTAAGCATCCCAGACTTTGTCAGTTGGTACTTCTTTGTTCACGTTATATTGTATGAAGCACTTTGTCTCTCTTCTCAATATCTCCATGTTCTCTCCTTCTTGTAGCAAGTCCTCATTTATTCTCCATGCTTTCCTTTTTCTCCTTTTCCCTAGTTTCCACATAATTGGGTTGTGATCTGAGCCTACCATCGGCATTATTTCTACCTCCTTAGTCCATAACGCTAAGTCTTTTGAGGCCCAGATCATGTCAATTCTTGATAATGTAGAGTGCCTTGCAGAATAGAAAGTAAACTGTCTGCTTTTAGGATATTCTCTCCTCCATACATCTTCGAGAGTCTCTTGTTGAGTCAACTCAAAAAAAAGCTTTGGTAATAATCCTCTTTTCTTTTGTGCCATTGTTGTCTTTTTGTCTAATTCCAAGTCTGTCACTCCATTGAAGTCTCCAGCAAGAATTATCTGGTCATATGAAAGATCATCTAAATGCTTCCTCAAATCCTCAAAGAAGCTTTCTTTTGCACCGTTAGGTGCATAAACTCCGACTACCAACACTCTCTTTAAATTCCAAGTACATTCCACTGCTACAAATCTGGCTTCCACATCTTTCATTACAAATTTTGGCTGTAGCTCCTCTTTTACATACAACACCACTCCTCTTTTTTTCTTGCTTGAGGCTGCTACAAAGTCCTTGCCCAATTTTCCCAATTTTAAATATTTTACATCCTGCTTTCGAATATGAGTCTCTTGCAAACAAACAATGTCACATTTTTGTTTTAATAGCCAGTGGAAAATATTTTTCCTCTTATTCGGTGAGTTTAGTCCATTTACATTCCAAGATAATACTTTACACTCCATACTCATAATCTTGTTGGTAAGTCCTTTTCATTGTCCCTTATAAATCGCTCCATCTCCCGCTCAGATCTAATGCGCTTTTTGGCGCCTCCAAATTCAAAGGACAAACCTTCTGGAAGCTCCCATCTGTACCTGATTTTCATGTCCTTCAACATCTGGATTAGCGCTTTATATTTTTTCCGATCTAGTAACACTGATCTGGGTAATTCCTTCATTATGATAATTGTCTTGCCATCGATCTCCAATGGATCTTGAAACTGTTTAGTCACAATCTTCTCTTTCATGTTTCGTGTTGTAAATTGCACAATCACATCTCTTGGTACTTTCCTCTGGGTTGCAATTCTCGAGTTCACGCGATATGCCACATCAAGGATAGCCACAACTTCCTCCTCCTCCTTCCCCAGGTACTCAGCTAACACCTCAGTCATCTGTTCTTGCGCTGTCTTTCCTTCTATCTCCGGCAAACCGCGAAATCTGAGCTGCTTCTCCATGTGTCTACTTTCCGCAACCGCCATCCTTCCCCTCATCAGTCTCATCTCTGTTTGTTGCGTGTCTGCTAAGTTCTCCATCGCTCCTTCTACTGTTTTAACTCTCTGCTGCGTTCCTTGTAATTCATTTTGTATTGTTTCCATACCTTTCTTCACTTCTGACAGCTCCGATTTTACTTCTGACAGCTCCGATTTTACTGTCTGTTTAACCTCTTTGATCAGCTCCAATTTCATGTCCTTAAATTCTTTAATCACCTCTAAAAGTTTTTTGTCCAGATTTTCTATTGCCGATTGCCACTCTTTTTTCGACATCGTGGGGCTTGCTTTAGCTCGCTCCCACGAGTCCGCTCTCTTCCTTAACTCCGTGGCGTTAAATTTAATACCTTTTTTGTTTCAAATGTCCCGGTCTTCTTGCATAAATTAGTTTTTAAAGAGTCCAAAATGTCGGGCGTCTTTTCTCTATGGTCTCTCTATGGTTTTGTAATCCAAGATGGCCTACTTCCTTTTCCGCTGAAGCCGCGACCCTTCCCCTTTCAAAGATGGCGATTCCCTTCTTCCTGCCCTCCAGCAAGGGCCGCTTCTCTCCAGCCACTCTATTGTTATTACGCACTTCCTGTCTCCCGTCTTCCCACAGCAGATCTCGCGATGGTGTCTTTTTCTCACAGCTCCATAACCACAGGTATTCAAAACAATAGTCCAATTTCTTTAATAACTTCTTTAAACTTAGTCTCTTTTCAAATGCAACTCTTGCCGAGTCTTCCCCTCCTTTTCATTAATCTGTTGCAGTTTAAAAGTTTACTTTTTTTCCTCTCTGTTTTTATCAATCTGTCCCGTATCGGAAGATAGTGATCTTTACCTTCTCATTCACTTTTCTCGGGTTGTAATCGCTGTTTCGATTTTCACTTCTCCTCTCCACTTCTTCCCCCCAATCGAAGCTTGGGTATGTAGGTCTTATGCCAGCCGAATTGGCCCCAGAACTGCCGCAGAGATTGTAGCCGACCCGTCGCAGGGTGGGACCTCAAGGATCGGGAGGGGACCCGTTGTGTAGAGCCCCCCCTCGTCCGAGATCTAGCTCACCCTAGGGTCTCGAGCGTTCTTTGCCTGCTCTCCGCCTGAGAGCAGTCGGCCGTGGGCTATTTTCACCCCGCCGGCCGCTTAAAACGGCAGTCCGGTCAGCTCCGCAAATGGAGCTGCTTCAGACCTCCATGGATCCCAAACCGGAAGTCCTTTTTCAAATTAATCTCTTCTGGCCAATATTATAAAATTTAACCAATATGCCCCAAAGATGCTTATCAGAATGTTAAACCTGAGATTTAAGATTACAAACTGACTTCACTATCACCCAATCCAAGAGAGTATTGATTTCAAGTCTTAGTATGAATTAGTTGTTAGACATCCTCTTGTTGATTATGTATAGTAGTCCTAGATGGCAGATGGGAATCTGCATCTCCGTGCACATTATAAGGTAATAATGAAGGTACGTGTTTATCAAAGGTAGGGACTGTAGACAGGCATGAACTGGGAAAATTCTGAACCGTGCGGTTTGTGGTTTGTCACATTTCACGAACCACAAACCATGAACTTGCCCCAGTTCGCGAACCAGTTTGTTCGGTTCATGAAAACATCACTTCCAGGTCAGCAGAAGTTCTGTGGAGAGCCCCGTTGCCTAGGAAACTGATAAGTGCCAGGCTGTCTGCAGTGATGAACTGAAATACGAACCAAACGAACCAGGCTAAAATTCATCACAGTTTATGAGAAATGAGCTCCTACAAACTGCCAGTTTGCGAACTATGAACCGGCATGGTTCGTGATGAGCTTCAGTTCATATTTCAGTTCGTGCTCACCTCTAGTAGGTACCCATCCATCTGATACATATCTGAATTACCACCTGTAGCCATACCATTCATAATGACTATGATGGGCCTTATGTAAAGGTACAAAGGTAAAGGTAGTCCCCTGTGCAAGCACCAAGTCATTATTGACCCATGGGGGGGACGTCGCAGCACGACGTTTTCTTGGCAGACTTTTTCTTACAGGGTGGTTTGCCATTGCCTTCCCTGGTCATCTACAATTTACCCCCAGGAAACTGAGAACTCATTTTACCGACCTCGGAAGAATGGAAGGCTGAGTCAACCTTGAGCTGGCTACTAGAACCCAGCTTCCTCCAGGATTGAACTCAGGTCATGAGGAGAGCTTGGATTGTAGTACTGCATCTTACCACTCTGCACCACAATGCACCAATTGTTGTCTGCGTTTGCTGCCTGCTTTCAACTAACCAACTTCTTTTTATTTATTTCTTGGCATTTTAAAACAAGGGGAAAAAGCTGCTAGGTCATATTATAATGTCTCATAAACATGTTCAGCCCAGAATGTTGATGCCAGCATGAATAAAGAGAGCCAGAAAGCACAGGAATAACAACAACAATAATATAAACTAGGATTCATCTTACTACACAGGACAAGTGACCATACAAAACAGCTATGCAAAACATGAATTTGTCCACCATAGCATTAATTCTTCCAAAAAAAGTAACAAATTGGCTGATTTTTAATATCTCTCTACTGCAGTCTCTGCTCTGTAAGCAGCACTGGAAGCAATGTACAACATGAAAAATAACATAACATGCAAGTGTCAAACAGAAGTACATCCAAATAATCCTTAAAATCACAAAAATACAAAGAACACTCACCCAAAATATTAGCAAAATGTTTTTGTGCTGTTAAATTAATTTTTAATTATTGTGTTTATGTTATTTTTACAATGTAATCCAAAACAGAGTTACGCAATGGGCTTAGACTGGAGTACCTCTACTTAGGATTGTGCTGTTAATTGCTTAGATACAGGGCTGGATCTAGGGTTGCCAGCTCCCAGGGCAACCCTAGTCTGACCCCTTGCGCGCGTGCTCCCAGTGCTGCATGATGACATCACTTCTGTGACATCATCACACAGGGCAGAGTGTGCCGCCCACGTGGTGCACCGGCAGAGGCAGCATGCAGGGCTGGGAAGCCGCCCACGCCATTTGTCTCCCCACAGGACAGGGGGTGGGTGGCCACCCCCTGTCCTGAGGGGCAGGTGAATGGCACGGGCAGCCGCGCAGCCCCCCGTGCTGCCTTTTGCCTGCCTCGCAGGACAGGGGGATGCGGCAAGCTAGCCACCCCCTGTCCTGCGGGGGAGGCGAAAGGCAGCGCGGGGGGCTGGGAGGCTGCCCGCACTGTTGCCTGCACACTCCCGGCAGCTGGCAGCTGCTCCCGGCACCCCCTCCCTGGCGGCGCTGGGGGCAGACTACCCCCCCTGCTCCCCCTCGATCCGGCCCTGCTTAGATACTTGTAGCTCCAGGAACCAGTTTTCTGGTTGTAGAACAGGATATAACTATTTAAAATAAAGAGAGTTCTTTTGGACAGCACAAAATACCTTCCTAAGAACCAGGTTTCAACCAATCATTGAAATAGCTGTTGAAAATTAGAACTAACAGAAGCTTGTCCCAGATTATAGGCATGGATCCATTCTCTCGTCACTAGCAAAAGTAGGCCAAAACACTGTACTAATGGGAAACATCTTGATCACATTTTGTGATCACATCAAGGGATTAGATAATTTAATGGAAGACAGATACATCAGGTAGTTAAATGGAACCTTCATGTTCAGAGGTAGTACACTTTTGAGTACCTGTGCTGATGGTCATCAATAGGCAGAGGTCTGGTCCTCTGAACTTGTGGGTGTTTTGAGGCATCTGGCTAGCCACTGTTGAAAATAAGATGCTTGGCCTTTGGAATGATCTGGGAGGTGTCTGGAGAAGGTCATGGGATGGATAAGGGCCAATAAAATGAAGTTCAGTCCAGACAAGATTGAGGTACTGTGGGTCAATGGAGAAGCTGATCAGGGCTGTGGATTCAGCCTATTTGGAAGTGGGGGTGGGGAGGGAGGTGGCACTCCCTCTGAAAGAGCCAGTTCATAGTTTGGAGGAGCTACTGAATCTTGGGCTATGGTTGGATGCTCAGGTCTTCGTGTGCCTTTTATTAACTTAGCTGGTTTTAACTTAACACAGTACCTTTTATTAACTTTAGCTGGTTTTCCAGCTACAACTGGTCCTCAGAATGAATCATCTGATTGCAGTGATCCATGATTTGATCACATCCAAGTTAGATCACTGTAATGTGCTGTACTTGGGGTTGCCTTTGAAAATGGTCCATAAACTTCAATTGGTTCAAAATATGGCAACCAGACTACAGTCCGGGGTTGGTTACAGGGATTGTATCAGTCCTATGCTGGAAGACCTGCAGTGGTTACCGTCTCATTCCAGGAATAATTCAAAGTGATGGTTCTTACCTGTTACTAAGTATAATTTTCTTTCCACCACTGTTGCCATTTTATGTTGTGAATCCCCTTCACACTGGCTCAGATTTTGCCAGGACTTCAAATCAGTTTTTCCCCTCCTCCATTTAAATTTGGAATAAAAGTTAAGTGCATGGTTATTAATTTGTAATGTTTATAAAGAAACAGAGAAAATGTTTGTTCCACCTTTATATGCTTCTAATGAAGCCTTCAAATGCATACTAGCACAATGAGCTGGAAATGTCCAATAGGTCTCTAGTCTCCTGAGGGGACAGGGATCTTGTTTACCACATTGCATAATCATAGTTTTGGCTAGCTGGAAATGAGAATTTTACCAATTTTTTTTTTAAAAACAGGACACAGAATGAGAAGGAAATATCTAATAACCTTGCAATTCCACATCATTCAGTGTGGGTGTGGTGAAATTTATGTCTACACAGGAAAAACTGATTTGAAGTCCTGGCAAAATAATTAGCTGTTTCAAAGGATTTGAATATAAATTTATTCTCTAAGCACATCTGTCCTTTCTGCTTTTAATTTCCAACCATCAGTAACATAATCTCTGTTCAGTGAATAAGAATGACATAATAAGCAGAGCTAAGACCTATAGCCAAAGCTTTGCTCTTATTAAGAAATCCGGGACAGGCAACCATTGGACAATCCTTCACTCTTTCCAGAACATAATCTTCTGAAGCTACTGCTCCTTCATAGTATTTAAAAGAGTGGTGTTACTCTAAACATCCTGGACACTTCTTTCATGATGGAACCAAAGAACTAATTAGCTCGAGAAAGGCTAGTTTCAAACAAAGGCTGGACAGTCACCTTTGGATTTCCTGCACTGAGCAGGGGGTTGAAGTATATGATCCACAAGACTCCTTCCAATTCTATTATTCTAATAGTTACAAAGCTGAAAGAAACAGAGCAATGTATTAGAATTGTGGAAACTACTGAGGTGGTCTGACATAAGATCTGTAACATATTGTTATTATAGTGAAGAATCAGCAAACAGAAGATTATACAGGTTGAATGGAATGATTTCATGGATGGGCATAATTTAAATGGAATTAAATTTATTACTGTAACTGACAAACCGATGCATTTGGAGACAAATATAATGAAGCCACATTGGCAGGAACCAATAAATTATGAAACAGGTCTTGGTATTTCAGCTGGTCTCAAGATGATTATGTACCATAGTGAAAGCAGCTCAAAAGAAGTCCAGCACAGATCTTGAAATTATTAAAGGTAATAAAGTAATAAGGTAATTAATAAGGTAATATGCACCTATAAAACAATTGGCTTTTTCTTTCATGTAATTTTACAGCATTAATGAAAATAAAGGGTTAACATTAAAGAAATTCTATGTCTGTACCATTGAAGCAGCTGGTTTGGGGGTATCTGATTGTGCATGTGTAGAATCTCATCTAACTCTCAGAGATGGAGGGAGATGGGGGGGATGGAATGGAACATGGTTAGCAACTGAAGTACACTATGAGCTGGACAAATTGGTATAGCAATGAGGTAATTACAAGTGTTGGCAACACCACCAATGTAATGTCTCGTGACTGGTCTTGGCCAACTTTAGCTGTTGCTGACTTCATGCATGGCTTGGCCCTTAGGCCTTACAATGTTTTGTTTTATTTAGAAAATGTATATGCCACCTCTCCGGAGACCTGCTTGAGGCAACTCACAAAGTAAAACAGTACAATAAAATTATAAAACAACAGTATAAAAAACAAGTCATAGAAACACCAGCATAAAACAAGTCAGAGCATAAAGACAATGTAAAACAACATTCAGCATCTTAAAATGATGTTCATAAAGAAGTTCTCAGACAAGGAACAAGCTTTAAGAACAGCTAGAAATAACAGTATCCCACCTAGGCAAAAAGAAATGTTTTGGCCTGGTACCTAGAATAAGGTAGGTTCCAGCCAAGTCTCAAAGGGGAGGCTCATGTTCTTAAGCCACTGCCTGATCAGCTCACCAAAACATTCCTACAAAAATGGAACACGTGTCTTGAGATAATGAATGTGATTAATCTATCCATAATTTCCCAGAAAGACAGCTATTGGAGGTAACAGTCTGTGACAGTACAATCCTTTACAGAATTACTCCAGTCTAAACTCATAGACTTCAATAGATTTAGACTGGAGTAATTCTGCATAGGATTTCACTGCATGTTATCCTAAGCATCCTATACCTTGATTTCTTTGTAAGCTGTCTCAAGCCGGTTCACTGGAGAGGTGTGGTGGTGGAGAGTGCCCTCAAGTCAGCACAGAAACTTTCTAGACAGACAGACAGATCTTTCTGACACTGATGTTTAATGAAATGCTGATAAATGGAATATCTTGTTACTGTAGGTTCTTGAACTTCCACTGCAATGTCCGCACAAGATTAGAGGGGAGATGAACAATTTCATATATGTATATAGCATGCTCATACTATGTTGAATGCACAAAAGGCAGAATGAGGGAAGGCTTCGAATTCCCACTTAAGTCATATATTTTAAATATCAAGTGTTGCTTGCTAATTTCCAGTTTAAAAAGAAGCAGGATTTAGGTCTTGCTAGAGCATTTGGAAGCTCCTTGGGGATGTAACTTTCTCTGTGCCTTATAAAAACCAGGCTTAACCAATAAATCAATAATAACATCAGAAGGGTTATGAGCATGCTGCTCTTTCCTTGCTTCTTGACTGTTATATCACACTGTCTAGACTGCTAGACTGGGTGTCCAGTGATGTAGGGGCTTCTTTTCAGTTATTCTACTGACCTTTTGCAAAAGATGAATCCTTTGCTTTTGTTTTGCCTACTAGTTTAAAATATATTGAAAGTATGGCCATCACTTGCAGCCTGTGCAGTGAATACAATATCCAATATGAATGATACCAATGACAGCAAGAGTACCCCTAAGTTGTATTAGAATTGAGCTACTTCAGGATTTAACCAACAAAACTGTGTAAATAGGAAGGAATAAAAAACAATAAGGACATCACAGAAAAACATTGACTGGTGGTGATTTGTATGTCATGGCGTGTATTTTGCATATAAGTACATTCATACTTTGGCACAATCAAGCTAAGACTGCAATGCCAGGACGGGGCTTAACTCTTCTCATCCTTTTCTCTCAGATAGAAAAT
Organism: Eublepharis macularius; assembly: GCF_028583425.1. Lineage (NCBI taxonomy): Eukaryota > Metazoa > Chordata > Lepidosauria > Squamata > Eublepharidae > Eublepharis > Eublepharis macularius. The sequence goes on along the minus strand of NC_072793.1, from coordinate 89,526,353 downwards.
CAGTGGTGATTAGCCATGACATGGAAAAATACAGACAACCTGTCTTTTTTCCTCACCAAGGCTAATGGCTTATGGGGAATAAGGGAGGGAATAATTTCTATCCAGGAAATTGGCAAGTAAAGAATTAATTCTCCTCTCCCCATGCTCCAGCCCCAAATCAAATTCCTCCCAGTAGGTTCTTTCAATGAAAAGCATATCAGAAGATCTAGTCACAAATCTCTCACATCTTGAACCCTTATATACATTTATGCAGGTACATTATTAACTCAATAAAATGAAATGGACAAAATTATTCAAGAGGACAGAAAAGGGGCAAAGGAAAATGGAAGTGGGGAGAACCACATACACTAACCTGAGCTACCTGGAACAAAGGCAGGATAAAATGTGACAATAGATAAACAGAAGAAAAAATGTAACCTATAAGTAGGATGAATGTAATCTAATCCAATTCAAATCTTTGCTGACAATCACATGAAGGATTGCTAATATGCTTGGGTGGTAGACCTCTAAGGAACCTCTCAGAAATTCCTGGAGGAAGAGGATTAAATTATAAGGCTGCATGGAAAATGAAGGAAAGGTCTTTTGTCTATATTATTGTTGAGAATTCTGTATGAATGTATGTAGTTTACAGACATAAAAGCTGCTGTTTACGTATGTATATATGTATGTAAGGCTACACTATTAAATAACTTAAACCTCTTTCCTGTCAAGCCATGAGCTTCTTGCAGAAGTTCTAACAAGTGTCACACTTGCTGGTATCATCTAAACTTACTCTAAGGTAAATATCAACTGTAACAACAACAACAACAACATTCGATTTATATACCACCCTGTTAGGACAACTTAATGCCCACTCAGAGCAGTTTACAAAGTATGTCTCTATTATCCCCACAACAAAACACCCTGTGAGGTGGGTGGGGCTGAGAGAGCTCCAGAGAGCCATGACTAGCCCAAGATCACCCAGCTGGCTTCAAGTGGAGAAGTGGGGATGGGGAATCAAACCCGGCTCTCCAGATTAGAGTCTCGTGCTCTTAACCACTACACCAAACTGGCTGTGAAGTTTATTTCTCATATGAGAAATTGATTTGTCTTCTGGATACATATGTTACTATGTGGGAGGATACACATTCTCTCTCTCTGCTGTTTTGGATTGGGTCATATGTCCAGTATCACTGCAAATTATCTGACCTTTTTCCTGAAAAGTATACAGTAGGTTTCCTTAAACAATTGTTGTTCCTTTATTATTAAATACAACCATTGATATATATGTATCTCAGTGGTAGTATTTAATAAAAAAGGAACTAAAATCAATTCTACTTCACACCACATCTTGGTTGCTCTTAACAGGGTCACTAGACAGGTAGTTAGTTGTGTGCGAGGGTACATCTTTCTTTTACATCTTGTATCTCTTAACAGAACAAGGATTCTCTTTTTAAGAAAAGGAGGGGGAAGTAAGGGGGCGGATTGGAGACAAACACATAAAAGAAAAAAGTGAAAGATAAATGGGAAAGGAAATCTTAATAAGGTTCCTTTTGGGGAAGACTGCTGTATTAAATTAAAGTCATACATGGGTTTCAAAGGAAATCATATGTCGGCAGAATGGTGAGCCCACCTGACAATGCATGCTAACAGAATTGTAAATGTAAAGGGTAATGCTTGTCAGCTCCTGACAGCTCTAAATGGCCTTTTAGTTCAGTACGCGGAGCTGTCATAAAAAAACATAAAAATGCATATGCAGACAGCTGAAACTGCTATGCACATCATTATCTGCAAATGGTATAAGGGCCTTCCAGTTTAAGGACATGCATAAGACATTTTTCTGCCTCTAGCCTTAAAACAAAGTACTGTAAAAAAAACAAGATTTGCAATGCCAGAACTAAGGATTCTCTGTCAATCAGTGAGGTGCTACATTTGTACATATTTTTCTGACCCCAAATATGAGAAGAGCATTCCTAACAGATGTGTATTTAACTTCTGGCAGACACATCTGTTTCTTCTGTAATTTTTTGATATCTTTTGACTCTTTTTAACACTGCAGAGTGGAACAGTTTTGTTGTGTATTTATTTGTTTCTTTGTACCTTGGCTTCTTCCTTCAGCTCCTCCACCCCTTAAAGTATCCATTTAATGGTATACTTTTTAAGTTGAGATAGCTGAAAGACCTTGCTATTTTAACAAGGGAATTAATTAAAATATTATGAAGTCTCTTTGGATGGCAACTTTGTCTGTGATTTAAATTGATTAGAAACATTTCTTCTTGCTTTCCAAAGTGCACAATTGAGAGGAGTAGACAAGGGAACATTTAAGTTAGAATCCAAAGCAGTGTATCAAGAACTTCATGCAAGCAGCTCTTATTGCAGTTCCCCCTGTCCACTCTACTTCTCCCCAGCAGTAATCTCCTCTTCCTGTCAAGGCCAGGGAATGGTTTTTTTCTCAAATGGCGTAATCACTGTTTCCCTCTACACTGGGTAGAAGCATGAGCATCCAGGAGCATCTAGGAGGCAATGCCTGACAGCTCCCATATCAAGTACTGTGCTACACTGGGCAGCCTCTGTTTCAAGCTCTTACTTTAATGGTTTAGCCAAAGAACCACCCTGCTTTCTCTTGCTCATCTGGCTGCAATAGAAGCCTTCAAGCTTCTGCTGCCATTACTAGATCTACCTTCTTTCCTCTTTATCATCTACCTACATTTTCTTTATTTATGATTGTATCTTTTCCAAGTCTCATTGTGAATTTTTGTTCCTCCTGCAGTTTAAATGAGGTCAGTCAAAGCCAACAAGAAATGTAGGTAGTAAGCACTCTTGAGCATCAGCTCAGTTAAGTAAGAACCTACCTAAAAACAAAACTAGCTTATCTTAAAGTAACTTATATTTGCTGAATCTGCCCATATTACTTGTATTATTGTGCTGCATTCTGTTTTTGTGAATGTTTAACCAAAGTATCTCCTCTTTATTTCTTCTAATCCTTTTTGTGGGGAATAAGGCTAACCAGTCCTGTGATATTTGCAATGGAGGCTGTCCATAACACAAGAAGCCAAGAGAAAAAAGAATTATTATATTATATATTATATTATATAATTATTATATTATTATATAGTAAAGAAAAAGGGGAGGGGGAAATTATGTACATAGTCTTTTCATATTGATACATTGAGAGTGCACACTTCATTATTATAATATTTATGATAATATTATTTATTTATTATTATTTATGATAATATTCTTAACAGTATTTGTAGTAGTAAATTTTCTGGCATTGACTGATTAAGTTGATGTGCTGGAATACTCACAAACATTCTTATCTACTAGAGGAATGAAACAATCAACCAACAGAATATTTGCAAACAAGTCAACTTCTGTAAACAAAGCAGAGGAAAGTAAAAAACTAAGCAGAGAAAGCTCAGTAAGGAAATTATATGCGGTAAGGATTCCAAGAAGCAGGGATCAAAGTCAGCTCAGCAGATTGACGTGAGAATAGGTAGTGGAGTGGGAAACAGGAACCTGGGGATGGGCAGGTAAGTATTATCGTTAGTGGTAGAATTTGAGAAAAAATCCAGGAAAGTAGAGAAAAGATGGGTTGTAGAAATGGCTCACCAGGGTTTAAAAACACAAGAACTGCAGGCTATTGACAGAAAGAGCACTAGAAAGAACAAGAATGCTGGGCAGGTGAAGAGGCTATGAATCAAGGTGCCTGAAGGAAGTTGGACACAGAGGGCAGTAGGCTGAAAAGAAACAAACTGAGGAAACACTTGGAGATATGGAAGGAAATGAATAAGCAAGAAAGTCAGTGACCTGTTGCCAGGAAGTGAGTGAACAATGAAAAGCATTGTAATGTCAGGAATTATGGACCAGAGAACCAAGGGAGAATAGGGTTGCCAAATCTTGCTTACCGTCCTAGAAAGGAGGATTCCTTTTTGAGACAGACTATAAATGCTTTAAATAGATAAAAATATTATGCTAAGCATGGCTTCTTCCAGTGCCCAAATATAATGTTACAAAAATAGGAGGTGCTGGTGGAGAGTGCCCTCAAGTCATAGCTGACTTATGGCGGCCCCTGGTGGGAGGTCTCCTTAATTGATTGGCAGAATTAGTATTAAGGAGGCAAATGGGAGGCGATAATTAGGAATCTCCAGCAATGATTATGGGATTATTCCCTTAGAGAATTCTCAAATAAGTTAGGCAGATGTTCAACTGGAAAGGTTTTTAATGAAAGAAATAAAAAGGGCAATAACACAAATGCACACAGCACACATACAAGGCTAGCTAAGAAAATCAGGGAGGAAAACGGGGGAAAACAGTTTGAATTATTAATTTGAATTATTCCAGACATTTCTGGGTTTCAGCCTTCTAGTTTTTTCTGACGTTTGCATTCATCACACAGTCATGTAGTAGAATTTTTAGACAGTAGCTATGTTATAGCTAAGAAGCTGTAGATAGAAAGGGGCAGGAAGAAAAAGGTGTATTCAACTATTTCAAGCAGTCCCAGCAAAAAAAGTTTTGCTTTATCACTATTCTTTGAAGATACCCCACACCATGTGCTTTCAAAGTTCTTGAAGTTTTGGACACAGGGTATAATAGATTATTTTTTCAAGAAATAAAATTTAAAAAGTACTTAATCAGCCATCCTGCAAATAAGTGCTAGTTTTATAATTCCAAAATTCTCTTCTTCTGAATTTCTCCCTGGATTTTGGAGTTCCAAATTATTCCAAATATCAAACATCAAGACCATTTTTGCAGTAATTCTTTTTTTTTTAATGTAAACATGCCCAGTGGTAATATACCCAGGGAAAGATACACAAATAAACAAGTAGCACAAGCTCCAATTTCAGGATTAAGTTTAGAAATTGTCCTAGTTAAACTGGAATTAAGAAATAATGGAATACAGTAAAAATAATATTTTGGAACAAGGAAGGAGTGGAATAGGGTAAGCACAGTCATCCTTAATTGTAACTGCTTGATCTTCTATTGTATTAGTCCTGTTTGAACTGCTTGTTTTTTTCATCTGCATTTCTTGGCTAATGAGACTGCTTTCAGACAGCCAATCTTAATATTAATGACTTTGTGAGTCTCTCCCCACCCAGCTCTTCTCTCATATGGTGCACAAAGATGGAAAACTTCAATTTCAATTAGTAGGAAGGTCTAAATATGGGTGTTTGGTATTAGACATGGGCATGAACAGCATTACAAACGGAAAAATCCACGAACAGCCCGTTCGTCTGTTCGCGAACAAGCTGTTTGTGAGGCTCCGTTCTAAACGAACAAGTGGTCTTTGCAAGCCTCATTCCTTGCCTTCATCAGCCATCTAGCCAGACAGTCTGGGTCCTTTCAATCAATTCCCCTGGCAACGGCAAGGACTGAACTCTGTCTGAACTCCTTCTGGCTTTCCTTCTGGCTTTAACCCTTCAAAGTACTACCAGCAGAGACTCCCGTTTTTGCCACTGTGAAGAGAAAATGAGAACAAAAGGAAGAACCCATGGATCATGCCTTTCCTGGGGTGCAATCTCCCTGAAACTTGGGGAGTCTTTGGAGGACAGTGAGGACTATGTCCCCTGCAAATTTGATGGGTATTAGACATTGGGAAGGTCAGTTTGTAACCTCTCAAAGTAGCTGACTTCCAACAGGCAGTCCCGGTTTTGCCACTGTGAAGAAAAAATGACAGCAAAGGGGGGGGACACATGGATCATGCCTTTTCCGGGGTGTAATCTCTCTGAAACTTGGGGGGTCTTCAGAGGACAGTGAGGACTATGTCCCCTGCAAATTTGATGGGTATTAGACATTGGGAAGGTCAGTTTGTGGGGTGTTTAAAGGGCCTTTCCCCTTGCACATGGCAGGAAAGGGCCCTTTAAACTATCAGCTGGCAGGCGGCAGGGGGGAATTCCCCCTGCCACCTGCCAGCTGATAGTTTAAAAGGATCTTTAAGGGGCCACGAACAACAAACATGTTTGTGAACAGGGTAATGTTAGTTACTGTTCATTGTTCATGGATGGCAATGAACAACGAACAGCCTTTTCAGTTTTTTTTTCCATTTGTGCCCATGTCTAGTCTGGATTCACAGGGTTTGTATCCCTCCCAGTATAAAGGATTAAGAATCCTGTTTACTCAGAAGGAAACTAATCCCAGTCAGTCCAGATGTCTTCAGTCAGATGTCACAACTGATTGAAGTTAAAATATTCCCATTGCCAATATCTATGCAAGGGGAGGAAAGAGGGCAAACAGGAGCATGACTGTTGACTAGGATTATGGCCTCCCACTGTTCACAATGTAATGTATTGATAGCAAGGATTCCATAGTTGAAAACCTGATTCACAGATTGTTGGAAAGGCTGCAGGCTAGAGACTAGACATGGGCCTGGCTATTTTGAGTTGTGTTTGTTCTCCAGAGTCCTCTACTGAATCGTAAATATAGGGCAATTAAAAATGTGGTTTATCTCTTCAGGAATGAGTACAGAAATGTAAACAAAAAACAAGCTGCACAGCCAAAGTGTATGTTTTATAGGAACTCTGGATGGTAGGCACTGACAGTTTATCATGTTTGAATGTACAAGTCCTGTGATTTGACTAACAGTTTTAGTGCAAAAAGATTGAATTCTGAGTTTGTTTGTTTTTTTAAAAAGTTTCAATTGCTAAAGAGAAAGGTAGGAAGGTTTACTGTAAACTTGGTATTCAGAATTTGTTTATTAATCTGATTCTGAAAATTTAAAATCAGATACCTGATTCATGGCTCTATGATGGAAGATTGTTTTTTTTTAAATTAATTGACTTTTGCCACTTTACTTAATATATAACAAGACTTCTGTTCTCCCTTCTCCTTTTGTACTCTTCAATGCATTCCACACAGCTCCTGAATTATCCAAGAGGTTTTCAACATAAATTTAGGAAACATGGATAAAAAGAACTGTAAATTTTTAAAATTTTATCATGACAATGATAAAATACTTCAGTGCACTAGAAAGGTAAAAAAAGAATAAACATTGTCAATAGGAAATTTCAGTCCATTTTATGGACGCTGTTCAAAAATCACTGTATCTCATTCTGTGGTTTTCCTAGTCTGAAATTATGCCAAAAAATGACAGAATTTCTAGCAATTTCTCCAGCAAAATTCAGAGTCACTGATGCCTCCCCCATTTGAAATTTGGAAGTATGAATCTATAGACATGTCATTTTTGGCTAGGGCTGCTTTATCCAAAGAGCAATTGCTCAGGGCCCACTATTCAGCCCCACTGTTTGGCCTATAATAATGATCCCTCTAGGAGAAATGTCACTTTTCCAAGTTGCCAACTTTTTCCTTTTCTCCCACATAGGTTAGAGGAAGGTAGCATTGTCTACAGCCATAGGGAAAAGGTGGACAGCATGCACTATAGGCTCAGTCTGTTCACTCGGTAGGTTTAGCCTGAAGAGGTGATATGATAACCATCTTCAAGTACTTGAAGGGCTGTCATATAGAGGATGGCATGGAGTTGATTTCCACTGCCCCAGAAGGTCAGACCAGAACCAATGGGTTGAAATTAAATCAAAAGAGTTTTCGGCTAAACATTAGGAAGAACTTCCTGACAGAGCAGTACCTCAGTGGAATAGGCTTCCTCAGGAGGCAGTGGGTTGTCCTTTTTTGGAGGTTTTAAAGCAGAGTCTAGATGGCCCTCTGACAGCAATGCTGATTCTCTGAACCTAACAAATGCAAGCGGAGTGGAAACCACCTGGATATCCCACGATAGTTATATAACCACTTGTGTTTGGCATACTTAAAGTGGTTATATAACTATCGTGGGATATCCGGGTAGTTTCCACTCCGCTTGCATTTGATTGTTTGCCAGGTATCAGGCTTGTGTTTGGGATTCTCTGAATCTAGGCAGATCATGAGAGAGAGGGCAGGAAGGGTTCTGTCAATCCCTGGCAGGTAGATCCCTCAAGCCCATCTGTAGAGAACACACGTCAATTCCATAAGAAGTAGCTTTATTAGAATCCATACAGTTCAGGTCTGCACTCCATCACGGAGTTTGACAGAAGTGGCAATTCAAATCAGGCAATCTCTGTTATACTTCATTTTCCTGCACTTCAAACAACAATTAGAGTTTTGGCACACAGCTTACACAGGTTCTGTGAGAATCAACTTAGTTATGACTATGAATCAGATAGACAACAACTTATTCCCAGCATTTGGGGTTAGTAGCTGAGGTTGGCATTTACACCTCAAGGTTACAGTTAGCCGAGATGCACATATGCTTGGGTCTTTAGTAACATCTGCACTACAGTTATGCAGGAAGAGAGAGAGAGAGTGCATATTAATTAATACACATTAATACAGTAGCATGACTTTAGCATAATATCAGCAGTAGAAAGCAATAAATGTCAGCAACACAATCATGGCATGTATGTAGATAGACAGACATGACAGGTTTCATCAGTGCTTAGTTCTTGTAGCCCCTTCTTACATGCCCCGGGTAATGCCAATTGCCACCCTGGGATTCAGAAGCAATTTTCCTTAGGCAAAACACTGTCAGGAAGGATCCCTAGTCAATTTTGAATTGACTTGTTGAATATATACCTAGGAATCCAGCACTGATAGCTTTATGAGTGGTTTAGGTGGTCCACTACCTAGCTTGGCCTCACTTGCACATCTATAAAAAGGGAGAACAAAGACCTACTACATAGAGGTAATGTGAAAATGCAAAAGAAAACTGAATATATTTTTATCCCTTAAAGGTTTTATTAAAATGATTGAGAACAGATTTTGGTATCTAAAGTCTAGCAAAAGCAAACTCTTTTAATTGTTTCTGCCATTTAAAATTATGGAGGGAGACTGCAAGAAAAGATGCTAGATGTTGGGGGATCCTAGTTAAGGAAACAAACTTTGGCTCATGAAATCCCTTCCCTTACAAACTGCAATATAATTATTGTTTAAAACCTATTTATTAACACTGGTTAAGAATCTCTTTTCTGTCCAATAGCAAAAGTTTTTAAAACCTCATTCTCAAACTGTCCCCCACACAATCCTCTCTGCTTTTAAATCTGCAGCATATTTAAAGTAAGAATGTTGCCAGGGGGGGGGGGGGTTGATTACATTTCTTAGCATGGTATATATGCATTCTCTCTTTCCTTTGGAAAGATTCAGCCAGATTTATACAAGGTGAATTTGACCTTCAGGAGGAGGAACATCTGGGAATGACAATTAAAGCCATCTGCACCCAAGACAAACAGGTTGTTCAGTACCAGCTCTGTTCTGCTGCTTCCAGAAAACGGAGGGGGGCTAATCTCAAGACAGTCATCCCCCCTTTTTATTGTCTGTCCTCTGATCCTTTGGAGAAGTAAAAATATTGAAAATCTGACCATGTCCTTTCCTAACCTGATTCTTCCCAAACAGGCAGAAATATCACCATGTAAAAATAAAGCTGGCCCATCAGTCCCCTTTTAAGGTTCTGTTCTCAAACTGTTCTTTAACAGTAATCTATAACTTTTGTGCTAATGTTGATCCCAGCAAACAACTCTAATGCTAGCACCACCATGAGTGGGCTCCCCTTCTTTTTTCAGTGCATAGAGGTACCTGAATAAACTCCATTACTACGATCAGGGCTGTGTATGTGGCTTTGATGGCTCATGTCTCTGTCTGGTGCTGTCAGTAAACCTTCCATGTGATTCTTTAATCCCCCATATGAGAGGCACTAGAGACAAGGTGGTCAGCCTCTTAATGAATGCAATCCAATAAAAGATATTACTGTACCAACTTTGTCCTTTGTCTTTTTCTTTCTCTGGGGTCAGTCTCAAAATAGTTCTATACTGAGCACAAGGACCTGGAAATTATGGTTTTAGTGGCAGTTCCCTTGAGAAAGGCTGAATCTATCTTACTTTATTGCAGTGGGATTCATTCCAAGTATTGTGTTTGGAACTGGGATCTGGGTTAGCCAGATTTGTTCCAAATCCCTAATGAGCTTCAGAACTACTCAAACCAACCTCATTGCCTTGCTCTGTTTGGCTGCATGTCTGACCCATTCCTTCTCTTTAGAATGAAAACTCTTCAAGGAAATATATGATCATAAGAGAGCATTATAAAGATCTATTTACATGTTGCATAGAATAAGATGATAGAATTAATTAGACAAGTTTGTGGGCTGTACTGTTTCCAATCTTTGGTTAGGCATCATATATCTGAGTGCTCTCCCATATTTAAAATATACTTTCCCTTCTGTCTAGAAAATTAACACACCAAGGGGAAATGCTGAATGTTGCCCTCTCTCTGATATGCAGATTTACTACATGCAGGGAAAGAGTTAAAATATTACCTCATATGTCCAATATGAACTTCAACCTTTTGGCTGAGAGGTGAGGTATACAATTTTGAAATAAATCAAGAAAACAATAAATAATACATCCAGAATTCTGAGAGTGTTGGGGGAGGGGGACAAAGCGGAGTAAAGGCAAGTTACCTAGGGTCAGAAAGGCTGAGGTCACCCAAGATATTTGTTCTTATTCCTTAAGATTAGTGCACAAACTAGATTTTGCCTGTCTGAGCTTTCGCCCTTGATATTCAGGGCACTGGCTTACACAATCAAATAGGAAGACTATTTGCTTACCTCTCAGAATGCATAGTTGTTGATGAATTCATAATCATTCATTCTTTTTTTATCATAGTTAAATAAATATTACATACAAATCTTACATTTATTACATCAGTATTCCATGTTCTTAAATATATACTATATTGCTTCCTGACAGTATTTGGGATGAATGTGTGCAGAGGAAGGCCCAAGACTACATTTTCCCCTGGCCTTAGGTTACCTCTCCCCCTGTTTGAAATATGTGAGGAATATTGGTTGTTTTATACTGGACTCCTGCCCCCCCAAAAAGCTGTACAATATTTAATTTTCGCAGCAAATGGCAAATCCGTCCATTATACCCGAGGACAGTGAAGATGCTCAATGTAAAGGATATATTTGGCATGTAGAAGGCCCAAGGTTCAATGCAGAAGGCCCAAGGTTCTCCAATTAAAAGATCTCAGGTAGGAATGTTGGGAAAGACCTTTTTCTGCCTGTCAGGATACATGATACTAACTTGATATAAGGCAGCTGTAGATGCTCAGGCATCTGAGTTTACCCTTCAGCAAGACAGATCAATGTATCCATTGGTGAGAAGTAAATTACACATTCAGAGAAGCTTCCACTAATGTAAACTGCAAATAAGACAAGGGAGAAAAGGTCAGCTCATCCATTCCTTTAGGAAGATCATCACACTAGCTTCAGAACAACAGCTAGTTTGGGTGTGACTTATAGAAACCAAAGAGTCTGGTTACACATGCAGAGATTTTTTTAAAAAAAAATATCTTCACAGCAAATGAAACATGCAAGCATGATATCCTAAGAGATTTAACCCCACCTTCTTTCAACAAGAAACCAGACACTTAGAGAATTAGCCAAGAGTTTATTGACAGTTTTAGGTTCCACAACAATTCACCTTGTATATGCCCTATAAACACCTTTCTTTTTGGTGTCACTCACATGCTCATTTTCTGCCTCAATAATTCTCTACTAAGATCCCATTCTCATAATAAAAAGAAAAAATGAGTGACACCTCAAACAATATTTGATAGTCTAACAACAATTTCCAACTTCAAAGACTATATACATAAAAGTTGAAGACTTTTGCTACAAAACCAAACCACTGGGAAATCATTTTCTGACTGACATCAATTCCCTAGCCACTAGAGTGAAGTCTTTCACTAAAAACATAACTTTTATGGCGTTCTTTAACATTTTAATTTAGACACTAGAAAACATAGATAAAATTCAGTACATGTTTGAGTTCAAGATGGGGAGAATAAATGAAGTAACCCCAGAAAAACAAATTCTTTTTTGTTAGATGTGGTTGCTAAGAAATAAAATATGTTTTCATAGATAAAAAACAAACTCAAGTTCCTATAAAATAAAAACTCTAGTATTTTGTGGGATATTTTTTTAAAGAGCCCAAATTATCTGAGCTTTCTTGATCGTAACAATGGGATAAAAATTGCTTCATGATTATGAAGGAGGGGTTATGAAGGACTGGTAGATCCAGTCTTTAGAGAAGATGTTTAATTAAGATTCATGTAAGATCTCATGAAGGAGAAAAAAGATTAATTATACTAAAAATGATCATTTGTTCACACTATAACAGCATGGGATCACACCATGCTGAAGCTACTCCCATGCTACTGGGAATCCATCTGAAGGGTATATAATATTTTAGAGAATGTAGCAATGAGTCCTTAGTGCCCCAGTTCTAATTACATTACCTTTGTCTGTGCAAATAGTTTTCATTCTCACCACATTTGTGCTCACATAGATAAACATAATAGCTCACAAATAGAGATGGGCACGAACAGCAATACGGACAAAAAAAAGCCACAAACAACCCAATCTGCTGTTCGTGATCAAGCTGTTCATGAATCATGAAGCCCCATTCTAAATGAACAAGTGGTCATTGCAAGCCTTGTTCGTTGCTGTTCGTCAAGCCAGTCTGGCACCTGCAATCAATTCCCTTGGCAACTTAGGCAGGGATTGTCTGAACTCTGTCTGAACTCCTGCTGTTGCCCTGGAAATCCCAATCTAAGCCCAATTTAGCTTGATAGGCAGGTCTTCCTTTCAAGTGTGGAGCTCCAAATTTGTTAAAAGAAAGCTAAGACCATGGGGGGGGGGGCTCCCAGCTGGGGCTAGTCTTTGCAGACAGTGGAGAGGTAGAGAAAGCTGTTGTTGGCATTTTGATAGAGAGACAGGGAGAGTGCACTGGAGCTTGAATTTTCTTTGTGTGTGGTGGGATATGGATCTACCCCATCAGGTTCCAGGGCTGCTGCCAGGCTCGGGGGCCAAGCTATTATTTACTATTGGTACCTTTCATGCTGCCTGCTCAGGTCAGATTTCTGGGAGGATTGCAGTAGGGATCTTGACTAAACTTGGATGATGGCTGGAGGAGAGCGTGCTGGCCCCCATGAACATCCAACCATGAACATGTTCGTGAAGAGGTCATGCTCGTAAGTGTTTGTGAGTCCTTGTTCGTGGATGGCAACAAACAATGAACATCATGTTCATTTTTTTTCTATTTGTGCCCATCTCTACTCACAAACTCCTGTGATTGCCATAAAAAAGTGCCACCATGGTTATGTGAACTAGTACAGATTATATCCAGCACTGTCCCCAGTGTACATAATCCACTCATTTTAAAACATATCCAAGGGCAGTTCAGCTCTTGATTTCAGCAGAGCTTTCCCCTGCAAATATGTAATTAAACATGCTTAAGACTGTTTTACTAAGCATGCCTATTTTGTATTGAGTTGAGTAGAAACTAGTTTTGGACCATACTTTATGTCCGAATGAAATATACAGTATTTAGTTTCAGGTGGGATGGAATTTTATAGCTTTTCAGTACACTCCTGAGTTGAGTCTATTCAGAGTCCTACTAACATGTATTCAGTTGGGCTTATACCCAGAAAAGCATTCTTAGGATTACACTGTCAGTGTAGATTTAAGTGGCATTAATAGTTGTTTTGTATCCCATGAGGGAAAAAGGCAAGAAATGTCTTAAGGAAAAAATATCACAACAAGTGCACTTAGCTTTCTCTGAATTCACATCTGGAAGCTCCAGAACATTCCCAGGGCTTCCACAGCTAGCTATAGGAGATGAAAGTGCAAAGAATTTCATCCATAGTTGACAATGAGATACTGACACAAAGCTACAGTCTACCTGTATCATAGAATGTTCAGGATCTGGGTGTGATCACATTTAGTTTTGGCGCATCGGTTTTTTAGTCACATGATTCATGCTTGATTATGTTTTCCTTTGTAATTTTAATGTTATGACCTCATCTCATTTTGCTAAGCCTTCCCTAAAATATGAGTATTCTCATTTGAATTACCATGACTAAATATACTGGAAGCCATTTAAAGTTCTTAGTGCATTAAACTGGTAACATGCAATTCATCCATGTTCCTGTTGCCAAGTTGCATAGTAAAAGTTTATATGATTAAACCAATTTAATGTATGAAACAGGCATTCAGTGAGACATAGCAGTAAGTCAGTTTTTCCAGTATAACACTTGCCTAGTAGTTCACATTGTCCAGAGTTAGGGGAATGCCTTTGCCAGGAGAAAGTGAAATAACCAATACAGATAAATAAAAAAAAATTGCCCTGGATCTTAAACACATTACCTCATACACTGAAAAATCTGAGAGGGCAATGTCAGACATGACAGTCCAAGTATCAATTGTGAATTTTATTTTAATAGATTAATAACATCTGTGGCTACAGTGTGGGAGTTGGAATAATAAAAACAGTAATGAAATAGCTAGTGGGAGTTCAAAGCTGAGTGTCCAAATAAGGCTGATTAGAGACTGCCTTATTTTTCCTTTGTATACCATTGGACAAGATTGGCCAGCTACCTATTATTTTCCATTTTTTACTTTATTTTTTTTTTTAAAAAAATGAGTAAATAATGGTTTTATTTCCATAAGTCTTTTGAATGTTACCAAGAAGGGACTTATATTTTGCATTTTGTTGTTGTTTTACTAAGAATCCACACACCCCACATTTTCACCTTTGAAATGCCACTTCCTAATAGAATCAATCAGACCTTCATTGGCATAAACACTTCCTAATATATACACAGTATTGTTTCAAATCCAGATTTTTATTAAAATAAGAACTCCAGAAGGTGTGTTTAGAAATGGCTGTTTTTCGTTAAACACCTATGAAATTGCCTTATACTAAGCCAAGGAGCTTCAGTCCATTTCAGAAATGTCTATGCCTAGTAGCCTATCCAGGGTCTCTGGAAAGGAATTATCTTTCCAAACACCTTGAATTTGAGATTTTTTTAATCTGGAGATGGTGAGGATTGTACTTGGAATCTTCTGCATACAGGACATATGCTTTGCCTATAGCCTCTCTTCTCAATATGTGTATAATACAAGCCTCTCTTCCCTCTTCTCCAACTCAAACAAACCGGACTTGTCTGAATTGGAGTCCAATGGCACCATAGAGACCAACAAGATTTTCAGGGTGTAAGCTTTCAAGAATCAGAGTTCCGTGTTCAGACACATAAGATGAGAACTACTCAATGAAGATATAAAGGAAAACCAAGTGTACACTGTACTTGGATTGTACATGTGTTCGCTGTAACTTGTGAACATGACTCATGATACACCGCCAATGGGAAATGTACCCAATGGCAATGAAAGAGTCCCATACTGCAAGTCAACTATACTCTGTTGCCTCCTACAGGTACCCGACCCATCAGAACACAGGAGATCTATCCTGAGGAGTTTGTGACAACTCTGTAGGTAGTCCAGGAGGATTCTTTTCACATTCCATTTAGCTTCACGTTCCTTTTAAATTCCTTTTAGTGCCAAAGTCACTAAGAGCTAAACTATACAAGATGCTCTGCACGTGTCCTTCATGTGCTGAATCCCCACAAGTTTCCCTGGGAAGTGTAGTCTGAGAAAGAATGGCCACTCTCTGTGATTCTCCACTGGGGAGAATTGCCAGGGGAAGGATTCTCTTGGGAGGCCAGCTGGCTACTCTTCCCCACCTGGTTTCCCTCCCTTGCTCTTTGCAGTCGCTCTACACTCACACTTCACCGGGCAAATGAAGCTTGCTTTTTTGTTGTTGTTTTAAAGATGCATCTATGCAGCTACTCGGGGGGAGCAGTTCTTCCACCTCCTTCTCCTCCAGCTTTGCAAGAGAGAGAGAGAGAGAGAGAGAGAGAGAGAGAAACCCACAGGTGCTGCAGAACTGGGAAGATGAGACCCATACTGCAGGTTACCCTTTTCCCCCTAGTCCAGTTCAGGACAAGTCACACTTTTCTTCTTCCAGTAGGCAGCACGGAGAAGGGATACAAAAGTGAATTCCACGCTGCCTACTGGATGAAGAAAAGTGTGCACTGCCCTAGAAAAAAAAGGGTGACCTGCAGTGCAGTGCAGCGCGGGTGTGTGTGTGTGTCCCATTTCCCCAGTGCTGCAGCATCTGTTTTTCCTTTCTTTTCTCTCTTGCAAAGCTGGTAAAGTGATTACAGCACCATCAGAAGGAAAGGGGGAGGAGAAGGAGGAGGAAGAATGCTTCCCCCCAACTATCAGCCAAGATGCATCTTTAAAACCACAAAAAAGCAAGCTCCATTTGCCCTGTGAAGTGCGAGTGCAAAGCGATTGCAAAGAGCAAGGGAGGGAGAGGTAGGGAAGAGCAGCCCCCTGGAGAGAATCCCTCCCCTGGCAATTCTCCCTGGTGGGGAATCACAGTGAGCAGCCATTCTTTGTCAGACTACACTTCCCAGGGAAACTTGCAGGAACCTGACATGTGAAGGACATGTGCCAGGTGTCTCATATAGTTTAGCTCTGAAAGGAACACAAAGGTACATCTCAAATCAGAAAATGAGACTCCTGCAACATTGTTCTGAAGAGTAAGGAGCATTATTGAAATTCTTTTATAATGCTGATTAAAGTTGCCAACAGCCTGGAGCAAAAAAAGAGTCTCTTTAATAGAGGCTAAATGGGATGATATGTACCAGATCCTTGTATTTACCACCATGAAATGTATCAGCTGTCCGTTGCCACATATTAAGCCTCTATTAAAGGGAAAGGACATGTTTTTTTCCTTCCAGTCCTGTTAGCAACCCTAATACTAATGGCACTAAAAGGAGCAAGACAGTGACATGTTCTTATGTTTGCTTCTGCTGCCTCTCTCCCCATTAAGTGGGAGATTGCCTCAGAGGTCTTTTAATGCTGCAGGAGTTTCTGAGGAATATTACATTCCCTGAGGGGCAGGGTTCTAGGGCCAAAATAGATGGGATGGCATCCACAGGTGTGAAGTGAGTGTCAGGGCTTTCAGTGACCGCCGCTGGGCAGGGCACCGGTCTGACTGGCCCTGACGTCAAAGGGGTGCCAGGGATGCTGCAGGACCCTGCTCTGTGCAAGGAGGGGTGGTATACCTCACCCAGACTCCCTCTCAGTCCACTTGCTGGCCTGCTCAACCTGTGCCACTCACCCCCTTTGATCTCCGCCATCTCCTCCTTTGTCAATTTGCCTCCACTCTGCTCCAACTCCACTCCATTGCTCCTACTCAACCCACCCTGCCCTGTGGGTGGGCTTCCCTTTTATCCCTTCAGCCTAGCCATGCTCCCGCTGCCGACCACACCCTCTTGCTGCCTTCCACCCATGGCCCTAGCTGGCCTAGGCAGCTGCACCTGTGCTCGTTTGGCTGGAGGCACTGGGCCAGTCCACCTGCGCCTCGTTGGCTGGCTGCCCAGCCTCCTTGGCTGAGCTGACGGCTGAAGGTAGGCACAGCTGAGCTTCCCTGGTGGGCTCTCCCTCTCCTCCCCCAGAATGCCTCAGGCAGCCCCACCTGGAGCTGCTTAGCTCCTAGCATCCCCTGGGCTAGGGTATTGCTTTCCAGCTGGGCTGCAGGCTGGGGCGTGGCTCTGATCTGCTGAGGCTGCTTCTCTTCCCTGGCTGGTAAGGCTTCAGCTTGGCCCGCTGGTAGCTGCCTGTCCCCACTGTCTTGGCCCTCCCTGTCTGCTCTAGCCCCCTCTGGGTTGCCCCCAGTCTCCCTACCTGCCCCCCTGGACTCCCACTGGAGGGTGGGGCTGGCTGGCCTCCACCTGCCCCTTCTAACCCTCTGAGCCTTGGGTGTCTCTTCCCTTCCCCCTGTGGCCAGCTGGGGCTTGGGCATCTCTTCCCTTCCCCCTGTGGCCAGCTGGATCTGGGTCTGGCTGTCTGCCAAGGCAGCTGGGCCACTGTCTCCTGGGGGTCTCCTGTCCTCTTCTCCAGGTAAGTCCAGGGGCTGGGCTGTAGACCCCAGACACTGAGGACACCGCCTTCATTTTAAAGCAATTTAAAAATGCAGCAGGCCCTAATCATGGTGAGGCCTACAGCACAGTGGGCTGAGTTGCTCTTGTTTCCCATGTCTTTTCAAGTATGAAAAAGGCTACCTCCCTGGCTTGAAAAGGGTTGGATTGAGGACAAGAACCCACCATGCTGTCAGCTTGATCAGGACTGAGCCCTCATAGCATTTTTATATAGCTTTAAAATGTCGGCACTGTTCACAGATTGAACACATGGACAGCATCACTTCTAGTGTGGCAGCTAGAAGAGAGGCCAAGCAACTATTTCATGCCTCTTTTAACACCCACACACCAGAGGTAGAGTTGTAATGGGTTTGAAATGGAAGGGAACCACAAAATGAAAGGGGAAAGAAAAGAAATGGAGCCATGAAATTTGGGGTAGGAAAGGAAAGAGGGGAAAGAGTTGTAATGTGTTGGACCTCAGCAGGGTTACTGAGTGGAGATTAGAACCCAGGACTCAGCCAAAAGGACTATAATGCTAACTGTGCACTGACGTGCAAAAAAAGTGTATTTAATACTTTTGAAGTAGCCTTTACAGCAAAACTACACACAGTAGAGTGACCTAATGGAACTTACTATATCAGTTTAGAGGTAAGAAATCACATATTTGTAACCTTTTTAAAAGCTCTCCCACCCCATTTCATCTAGATTTCCATGTGTAGGGAGGTTTATTTTGTTTTTTATGAAAGGTATCTCCATTTGTGCATGTAATGTATTACCACACTAAACAAAACAAAATAGTGTTCTTAAGTAAAAAAAAATCATTGTTACAATTAATAAAACAAAACAAGTTATATAATAAAAATTTCAGAATTTTTGATAACCCACAAATTGATTCCAATATCTAACAAATGGGTTCCACTTTCTAACCATCAATTTTTATTTTCCCATGATGCACAATTACATGATAAATGAATTTTAATATTTCAACTACAGACCATATTTTTAGCAATAACTAGGAACATTGGGGTATTTGAGAAGTCTTCCATTTACTTGCCAGCTCTATTCAAGCAATAGCTAAAACATTCAGCTAAAACATTCAGCAGAGTTCCAAATCTATGTTTTCCAGTTAGCCTTTTATATATCTCATCACCATAAACATGGAACTCATCAGCAACACATAACTGTTACATTTGAAATGATTTTTTTCAATTTAAAAACCAAGAAGCATGCTAAATTTAAGGTACAACCATTAGAAATATTACTCAGCTGCATTTGTACTATCACATTTCTAGAATCCATTCTAGAATCCATTTATACTATCACATTTCTAGAATCCAAACTGGCAAGTGTTCCTTTTAAATACCTTCAGCCCTATAGAAATTCTCTAAGGTTCATGGCAATCATATATCCATGTAAAAATCAAGGTGCATGCCTATGTTATAAACCCATTGTTCATTATAATTTAGTATGGTCTGCAGTAGGGATGGAAAAAAATTCTCAGGTCCATTGGTTTGATTCAAAACATACTGTTTTTTCATTGTCTTGTTTTGGAGGGGGGGGGGAATCTAAATTCCCTCCTAAGTTTTGTCCTTTTTTGTTATAATGGACAATTTTGTTTGCCTTCTTGAGAATCATGTTAAATCTTTCATTGTGATCTATAATAGTATTTTAAACAATTACATTCCGTATTTCTAGTCCTGTTGACCCTCTGCTATAGGAAAATAAAGAACATGAAAAAGATTACTGCGTAATTTTAGAAATGAGATTATTCAGTCTGTCTTCTGTATACTACTTTATTCACTCCACTCTAATTACCAATGATATTAATCATTGTCATTAATCATAAATAGAGTTACACCCTTCTAAACCCACTGACTTCATAGGTCTAAATCTGTTTAGGATTGCACTGAAAGTATCTTCCTTGGTTTGTTGAGCAGTCATTCTACAATGCAAATTTGTAGGTGAATGAAATAACCCAGTCTGTTAATCTAACACCATGGCCTATAACTACTGATTAAAACAAAGTTAATCTGGTCATGCTAATAAATTTAAAGCTTTAATATCTTTCTAAACCCCATTGATTTGCAAAGGAGATATTAATATTCCTAGACAAACAATGCCTCCTCCTTCACACTTAAGGGGAAAAGAAAGCTTTAAAAAACAAGCTGCCCACAAAAGAACAAGTTTTAGTAAATCAAAAAACTAATATTTTAAGCTATATAGTTTAAAATATTGAGGCTAAAAAACTAACTTAAACCAAACATCATACTAGCACCCTAACATTCAAGTATTTATTTTCTCTATATTCAGCATACTACAAACTGACTCAATAAAAAATTGTCATAAATGATGAATAGTAAAATCTTCTTGGGCAAATCAATATTCTTCCAATCTCTTTTTTGAACAACTGACTTGTTTGCCTACCATGTTATAACAGATTTGGTGGGGAGCAGGGGATAGAATCAAACATACCAGAGCATCATTGAACTTACCTGACCTTGCCCTGCGACCAATCTCCTAAAAATGTAGGTTTCTGGGCCTGCTGAGGTTCATGGAAGAGTTTCATGTGAAGTCTTCTAATGATCTTGATCACAACATTTGGGAGCAGCTGCATTCTGTTCTGTGGCCTCCCAATGAGATCAAGTCTATAAACACATATGAAGAATTTTCATGAACATTTATGTTTATCTGCAGGCTATATAAAAAGCACATGTGAAATCCTTAAGCATAACAAAATAGTGTCAGGAACGAAGAGATTAATCGTCCTCATTGAAATTGCTGAAATTTGCACAATTGGCTCTGATCAGCAGCATAATTCTTTATTTTTCACCAAGGGAATTTTAGCTGGCAGCACTGGAAGTTTCATTTTTCTTACAATATGTATAACTAAAATAATGATGTCCAAAGGGCATATATACATAAAAATGAGTAGGCATACTGAAAATATATTTTAAGGTGACACAAGTTGTGTTCTTAACCTAAGAAGCACTCTATAGATATTTCCTAGATTTGTTCAGTTTCATACAGTTAAATTTAACTGTCTTTTCATAAACCACAGGGTCACATTTCAAGAAGAGTCCTCCTCAACTTTCCTGACATCAACTCTGTGTATAACATGACCAAATTGGAAACTTCAGCATACCCAGCCAAGTCCTAAACTTCAAGGACAAACCAAACATTCATTTTCTTTTGTCTGATACCAGTGTGGGTTTCAGCACTGTTGTAGGTTTATACAATAGAAGACAGGCACTGTTAGGCTTCACCACACCAAAAGGTCTTCAACCTGACACTCCTCTTGGGGCACTCAGTTGTAGCAGTCAGGATTCTTCTTCATTCTCTCTCATGCAAGTAGACTGCGGAGAGCCTTTGAATTTCATATTCGTTTGATTCTATAATAGAGATGGGCACGAACCAGAATACGAACCAAAAAAACTCACAAACCATCCCGGTTCATGGATCGCGAACCAGTGGTTCGTGGAAGCTCATTTCCACAAACTTCCATGAACTGGTCTACTGGTTCATTTGGTCCATTTTAAACAGCAATGCCCCTTTCCCTGCTGCTGCAAAATGGCAGGGAAAGGAGCATTTAAACCCGTGTATCAGCTGCTTGTCGGGGAGATCCCCGACAAGCAGCTGATCATTTAAACAGCAGGGCTTGGCTGCCCAGCCAGGAGTTCCCGGCTGGCTAGCCAAGCCACACCCACAGTTTAAATGGCCATTTCCCTGCCATGTAGAGCAGCTAGGAAATGCCCATTTAACGAGTGGGTGAGGCCAGCCAGCCAAGCCCCACACGCAGCTCAGAGCGGCACAGAAATGGCCATTTAAACAGCGGGGCTTGGCTGGCTGGCCGGAACTCCCGGCTGGCCAACCAAGCCTCACCCGCAGTTTAACTCCTGGCCAGCCAAGCCTCACTTGCTCTTTAAATGGCCATTTCCCATTTAAACAGCCCCACTTCTTGAGCTGTCTTGCAAGACTAATCAGAGAATCTTCATCCAAACCAAAAGATATACAGAACTGCTTCACAATAGTTACCAACTTAGTGGTAGTAGTAAAAAGACAAAGCCCTGGGAGTGGAAACATCCCACCTGCTCGAGACACAAGAGCTGTTTTCCAAATAAGACGCTGTTTAAATAATCAGCTGCTTGTCGGGGATTTCCCCGACAAGCAGCTGGTCCGAGGGTTTAAATGCCCCTTTCCCTGCCACTGCTAAGCGGCCAGAAAGGGGCATTTGAACCCCCTGAACCACCAACCACAAATCGGTTCATGAACTTGCCCCAGTTTGTGGGATTTTGTGGTTCCTGGTTTGTGAAAACACCATGAACCACGAACTGCATGGTTCGGTTTTTTCATGGTTCATGCCTATGTCTATTCTATAGCTTCAGTGCCTGAATTTGCTATGACTTTGCCTAAGCTATGAATAATAGTAAATGTCAAACCCTTTTTCCTTCAGACCTGAGGAACATATATATAAAAAAGTCAGAAAAATTAAAAAAACAGAACACTTCAGTTATTCTAGATTCATAATCATGATCTTTCAAGGAAAAATTGAATGAGGCTGGCTCTAATGCCTCTGTCACTGTGTCTCAAATTATATTATTCAACTTATATGGTTCAAATTATGTTGTTCAACTAAGTACATTTGCTTTTACACTATCAGCATTAAGAAAAAATATTTTATAGAAATCAAAATAGGGTCTAATCTTCCTTGCATTTTTGCTGGGTCAAAAAAGTTCAAAGAGTACAGTAACTTTCTATCAAGTGCTCATATAATATTAATTCAGACAGAGTGAGTAGCCAATATTTACTCCATTTGTCCAAACTTACTCACTTAATAACAACAACAACAGCATTTGATTTATATACTGCCCTTCAGGATGACTTAACACCCACTCAGAGTGGTTTACAAAATATGTTATTATTATCCCCCCAACAAAATACACTGTGAGGCGGGGGTGGGGGGGAGGCTGAGAGAACTCCAGAGAGCTGTGACTGACCAAAGGTCACCCAGCTGGCTTCAGGTGGAGGAGTGGGGAATCAAACCTGGATCTCCAGATTAGAGTACCGTGCTCCTAACCACTACACCAAACTGGCTTTGGGCATGTAAAATGTTAATTCAGGCATGTCTGAAAAGATTAACCATGTTCTAGGCTACTTAAAAATGGTTAAAAAGACAAGTTTAGCTCTTAACTAATTGATAATAATTGATAATGGACCCTTTGCAGCAAGAGGATGCCATTTGGTTAACAAATCCTGGAGATTCTGCAGGCACGGACATACTCACTGTATGGTGTCAGATTCATGCATAAAATCAGGACGGTAGCTAGCGGTGCACTGATCTACCTGGATGACTAGTTTGCCGATGTAAACATTTCCATATAAAGCAATGGTTCTCAAACTTTCTGAAATTTTAAACTTATGGTACCTTTTGGATCCCACGTACAAACTCTGCACTGCTCCCCCTCCTCCACAATGTAAACCACAAGAATCTCACATTAATTAACAACAACCAAGCTTACTTTTGTCAGACTGAGGCTTGAATAAAAGCTGCAATCCAGACTACCCCTTGCAATGAGACAAGAGTTCATTGATTCCAAAAGGCTTTTACTGAAAATAAACAACTAATATAAGTCCACATTCCCAGATCCAAGGATCAGGGCTGAGCTTAGAAATTGTTACGAATGACAGGCAAAAGCAAAGGTACAAAATAGCAGTTCCCTGTGGGCCCCATCCTCCCCCTTAGTTCTCAAAACAATCGGCCCGAGGGTGAGAAAGCGAAAGTTTCCCAAGGGCGTCGGATAGGCAGATATATGTAGACATAACATTCCTCTTCTCTCTGTGAGCTTCCAGTGGAAGGCTTGCCACCGGCAAAGAAAACACTTAATATACAGACAGGATTAAAATGGTTTGGTTTGAACACAGTCAGAACCAAATGGTCTTTGGTTTGAACACAGTCAGAACCTGACATTCTGCTCCCTCTAAAATGTTCCTCCCCCAAGTTTAAGAGGATATAGAGTGTGAAATGCTTTTAACAATCTAGGGGCGTGAATATGAATAGACTCCACCAACTCATCATGCCCAGAGTCAAAGTCCTTCCACCTAATGAGGTAAAACAATTTATTGTGTCTAATTTTAGAGTCCAAAATTTCTTGTACTTCATAGTGAATTTGATCATCAATTAAAGTAGGTATTGGTGGAGAGGTGGTACGCCATTGGTTTGCAGGGGGGACCTTTTTCAGCAAACTGATGTGAAATGTAGGATGGACTTGACGTAAATTTTTTGGTAAGTCAAGTGCTACAGTAACTTTATTGATCACCTTGTGAACAGGAAAAGGTCCTAGAAATTTTAGAGCCAATTTACAGCTCGTTTGAGCTACTCGTAAGTTCTTTGTTGAAAGGTAAACAAGATCTCCTGGATGTAATTCCCATTCGGCCACACGATGGCGATAGGCGTATTTTTTGTAATCCCGTTTGGCTTTGTCAAGATGTGCTTGAATTTGAGTCCATTGTTGCGCAGCTTCCCCCCACCATTCTGAAACATCTTTGGGAGCTGTCGGAGGGGGAAGAGCTTCAAAAGGATAGGGTTTAAAGTCATAGCCATAAACTACTTTGAAGGATGTTTCCCCAGTAGAGGCATGTACACTGTTGTTATAGGAAAATTCTGCCAAAGGTAAAAGATCAGTCTAATTATCTTGTTGAAAATTAATATAGCATCTGAGGAATTGTTCTAAGATTTGATTAGTTTTTTCCGATTGTCCGTCGGTTTGTGGGTGGTGGGCGGAGCCCAAACCTTGTTCCACGCCCATAAGTTGAAGGAGCTCCCACCAGAAGTTGGCAACGAACTGTCCGCCGTGGTCGGATATTACCTTTGATGGAAAAGAATGTAGTTTTACAATATGTTTCATAAAAATGTCCGCTAATTTCTTAGCTGAAAGTATAGTGGTACAAGGAATGAAATGGGCTTGTTTTGAAAATAAATCCACTACGACCAGTATACATGTGTGGTTCTTGGAGGGGGGAAGATCAGTGATAAAGTCCATCGAAATAATCTCCCAAGGTCTGCTTGGGGTTTCAAGGGGTTGTAAAAGTCCTGGAGGCTTCCCTTTTCGTGTTTTGGTGCTGAGACAAATTGGGCAGGAGGCCACATACTGGGAAACATCTTTGTGTAAGCCTGGCCACCAGAATTGTCTCTGTAAGAGGTGAAGAGTTTTCAAATATCCATAATGGCCAGCAGTTGGGGCGTCGTGACAACGGTGCAAAACTTCTTTCCTTAAACTAGCAGGTACATAAAAACGATTGCCCCAAAGCCATTCCCCTTGTGCAGATTGCGTTAGTTTCTCTTTGGGCACATTTCCCCCCTCCTTTTCCACTTTGTCTTTCAGTGTTTGTCTCCACCCCTGATCTGGGTGAGGAGGTTGGGCTGCACGGCTGCGCGTTGTGACCACACCTCCTAATTGCGTAGGCGAAAATACTGTGTCTACTGTCTCCTCCCTCTTGCTTTTGAGTTGGGGCATGCGTGATAGAGTTGGGGCATGCGTGATAGATAGATTTTCCGCTGGGAAATTTGTTTTGCCAGGCAAAAATTTGAGAGTGAAATTAAATTTGGAAAAGTATTCTGCCCAGCGTAACTGTTTTGCATTCAATCTCCTAGGGCTGCGTAAGGCCTCCAGGTTTTTGTGATCCATCCAAACTTCAAAAGGATGATGGGCCCCTTCAAGCCAATGCCTCCAAGAGGAGAGCGCTGCCTTTACTGCAAACACTTCCTTTTCCCAGACATTCCAATTTCTCTCTGATTCCGAGAACTTGCGAGATAAATAGGCACACGGTTTAAGGCTATTATCTTCCCCTTTTTGCAGGAGCACACCCCCAATCGCTGTATCGCTGGCGTTTACCTGTACAATGAAGGGGTGATTTTCGTCGGGGTGTTGTAGTACTGGCTCGGATATAAATTGCTGTTTTAAAAGATTAAAAGCCAATTGGCATTGTGGTGTCTATAAAAGCTTGGAGGATGGCTTTTTGGCTTGCTCCCCTTTGTCTTTTGTCTTAAGTAGTTCAGTGAGGGGAAGAGTGATTTGGGCAAAATTCTGTATGAATTCGCGATAGAAGTTGGCAAACCCCAGGAAGGATTGTAGTTCTTTACGAGTTGTGGGGGTTTGCCATTCTTGCACTGCTTTAACTTTGCCTGGATCCATTTTTAGCCCATTTTTTGAAATGCAGTATCCCAAATAACTGAGTTCTGACTTGTGAAATTCGCATTTAGATAATTTGATGGGCAATTTATTGCACATGAGGGTGGTTAGTACTCGTTGTACTAATTGAATATGTTCTTCTTCTGTCTCAGAGTAAATTAAAACATCGTCCAGATAAACGGCCACCCCTTTATATAAAAATTCATGTAGTACTTCATTGATCATGGACATGAAAACTGAAGGAGCTCCAGCCAGGCCAAATGGCATGACTAAGTATTCATACTGTCCTAAGGGCGTATTGAACGCGGTTTTCCATTCATCCCCCTCTCTTATGCGAACGTGGAAGTAAGCATCTTTTAAGTCCAATTTTGTAAAGATCTTACCTTGAGCCACGACGTTGAGTAGATCTCTGATGAGGGGTATTGGATAAGCATTTGTGGAGGAAACTGCATTGAGACCTCTGAAATCTGTACATAATCTTAATCCTCCATCCTTCTTTTTCACAAATAGTACTGGGGCAGCATGAGGACTATTAGCTGGCCGAATAAATCCTCTTTCCAAATTGGTATCAATAAATTTGCGTAGTTTACCCAAGGGTAGGTACAATCTACCCTTGGGTAAAGGGGCTCCTGGAAGAATTTCTACTGCACAGTCGGTCCTCCTATGGGGAGGTACGTTGTTAGCTTCTTCTTCTGTGAACGCTTGTAGATAGGCTCGGTATTCTTTAGGTATTTGGTTGATTTCCTCTTGGGTTAAGAGAGCCTGTTCCATTAGGGTAGGATTGGTACCCCAATTTTTTTTTTTAATTTTTATTGGTGAGTACATAAAATATTACACAAATTCCCCATCTTACCTAAATTATATCAACCCCACCCTTTCCCCCCTCCTTATAGACTTCCAACAGCTTTCCAACCCTTAGCCCATCTTATTATTTAAATTACTCTTAACTATAATTTTTCTAAATCTTATATATATTGTATCCCTTATTCTAAGCATATTCAAATTCTTCTACATCTCCAATTTACTAATATATCCAATCTACGTCTCCCTGTTTAACCTATCTATTTTTAATACATTCTTCTTAATACTAATATTAGCTTAGATTGATTAATAACTAAATTTCCCCATTAATGGTAAAGTTACTTCTCTCTCCCCTTTATAAAATCACGCGTTAATAATTCTCAAACTGCCACAGTCCTCCTTTCACATCCCATTTTTTTTCTAGATATTGTTTCAATTTCCCCCAGTCTGCAATATATTCTCCTGGATCAAGATCTTTCAGTTTTCTTGTCATTTTGTCCATTTCTGCCATGTACAACAATTTGTAAATCCAATCTTCTATAGTTGGTATTTCTTGCACTTTCCATTTCTGCACGTACAAAAGTCTTGCTGCTGTAATCATGTAAAATAACAATGTTCTATACTGCTTTGGAACCTCTTCCAGTCCCAAGGTCAGTAGCAGCAATTCTGGGTTCTTGTTTATTTGGGTTTTCAAAACCTCATTAATTATTTCTATTATATCTCCCCAGTATTGCTTAGCTACCTCACAAGTCCACCACATATGATAAAATGATCCTTCATGCTTTTTACATTTCCAGCATTTGTCTGACATATTTGCATTTCCAAGCGCAATCTTCTTAGGCGTTAAATACTACCTATACATCATTTTATAAACATTCTCTCTAATATTGGTACAAGTTGAAATCTTCAAAGTGTTTTTCCACAAATATTCCCATGATTCCATTGTTATTTCTTTGTGAAAGTTTATTGCCCATTTCACCATCTGGACTTTGACTGTCTCGTCTTCCGTATACCATTTTAAAAGTATTTTGTATATTTTCAAAATGTCTTTTTTACCTTCTTGTAAAATCACTTCTTCTAGCTCCAAGTTTTTCAGTCTTATTCCTCCCCTTAAACAGTCTGAATTGTATAGATCCCTGATTTGCCTATATTGAAACCATCCATATTGAGGAGATAACTCTTCTTGTGTCTTTATTTTTAATATTCTATGTTCCATCGACGTTATCTCTTTATAAGTTAAACATTGTTGTTCATTATAAACAGCTCTCGGATCTATTACTTCATATGGTACCACCCACAAAGGGATACCACTTTCCATGTAATTCTTGTATTTCTTCCAGATTGTGAAAAGGCTTCTTCTAATATAGTGATGCAAAAACATAGAGTCCGCTTTAACTTTAACCACAAGTAGGCATGCCATCCAAACAATTTTTTATGTCCCTCCAAGGCCAGCAATTTGCGGTCTTTTAGTGTTATCCAATCTTTTAACCAAGCCAGACAAATTGCTTCATAATATAATCTTATGTTTGGCAGTTGCAGTCCCCCTCTTTCTTTTGAATCTTGTAATACTTTCATTTTCACCCGGGGTTTCCTGCCTGCCCACACAAAGTCTGAAATTTTTCTTTGCCATTTGTCAAATTGTTTGAAGTCTCAGATAATTGGAATAGTTTGCAGCAAAAACATCACGCATGGTAACACATTCATCTTTACTGCTGCTATCCTTCCCAACCATGACAAATTTAATTTATTCCATTTTATCAAATCTCTTTCTATTTGTTGCCACAGTTTCTCGTAATTATTTTTAAATAAATCTATATTTTTCGCAGTCAGCTCAATTCCTAAATATTTTACTTTGTTAGTTACCTCGCAGTCTGTTGTCTCCATTAATTCTTGCTGTTTTTGCTTCGTCGTATTCTTGCACAATATCTTCAACTTCTTTTTGTTCACATAAAATCCAGCCAAGTCTCCAAATTCCTTTATTTTATCTATTATTTTTGGCATGTTATCTATTGGGTCTTCCACTATCAACATTACATCATCCGCAAATGCTCTGACTTTGTAGGAGAATTCCTTTATTTTTATGCCACGAATTGTATCGTCCTCTCGAATTTGAATCAACAAAATTTCCAAAATCAAGATAAACAACAATGGAGACAATGGGCAACCTTGTCTTGTACCTTTACTTATTTTCAATTTTTTAGTCAAATCGTCATTGACTACAATCGCTGCACATTGGTCTTTATAAATTCCTTTAACTGCTTGTATGAACTTTTCTCCCATTTGCAGCTTTTCCATAGTGGCAAACATAAAGTCCCAGTTCAAAAAAGAAACCAACTTCCCTATCACAGTGCTTGTCGTAGTATTCAATAGCGTTTATTACTGTCCTTAAATTGTCCTTAATTTGTCTATTAGGTAGGAATCCAGCCTGTTCTTCTGCAATAAATTCCGCCATCCATCCCTTTAACCTTTCCGCCATAATTTTCGCAAATATTTTATAGTCATTATTCAGCAATTGGCCGATAGTTCTTAACATTAGTCAAATCCTGTCCATCTTTCAGGATCAATGATATATTAGTTTCATTCCATGAATCCGGAATCTTTTGGCCTTGCAAAATTCCATTGATTACCTCCCTTAGAAACGGTGTCAGTTCATTGGCCATCATTCTATAAAACTTTGCTGTTATTCCATCCGGTCCAGGCGCTTTCCCTAGTTTTGTTGATTGTATAGCTTCTTTTATTTCTTCCTCTGTCACTTCCCTATTTAACTTCTCTTTCCATTCCTCTGAAATTGTTGGAAGCTTCATTTTCTCCAAATATTCCGCTATTGAATCTCTATTCACCTCCTTTTTTGGATACAGTTTTGCATAAAATTTTAAAAAGGCTCTACTAATGGCAGATTGATCCATCAATATATTATCTTCTTCTCGAATCTTAGTTATGGTTTTCTTCTCCTTTTTTTTCTTTAACTGCCACGCTAAATATTTCCCACGTTTATTTGCACCTTCAAACGACTTCTGCTTCATTTTTTTTAAAATTCCACTCCAATTCTTTGTTATTCATTGCCGTCAATTGTTCCTGCAGGATTTTCATATCCTGATATATTTTCTTTTTCCCTGGTCTTTTCTTAAGTTGTATCTCTTTGGCTTTAATTTTTTCCATAATTTCAAGACTCTTTTCTTCCTTTCTCTTCCTAGCTCTTGCATTCAAGTCCATTAGTATTCCTCTAATCACAGCTTTATATGTGTCCCATACCTTATAAGTTGGTACATCCTTGTTCAAATTGTACTGTTTAAAGAATTTGGTTTCTCTTCGTAACAATGCAATGTTTTCTTCCGTCTGCAGCAAGTCTTCATTTATCCTCCATCCTCTTCTTTTAGTATTTTTTCCAAATCTCCACATGATTGGATTATGATCTGAGCCTACCTTGGGCATTATCTCCACGTCTCTAGTCCATACCACCAATTCTTTGGAGGCCCAGATCATGTCAATTCTTGATAGTGTAAAATGTCTTGCAGAGTAAAATGTATAATGTCTATTTTTAGGATTTTGTCTCCTCCATGCATCTTCCAGACTTTCTTGTTCCTTAATCGCAAAGAACGATTTTGGCAAAAGTCCTCTCTTTTTTTGTGCACTTTTAGATTTCTTGTCTTCTTCCAAGTTTGTAACTCCATTGAAGTCACTTGCCAGAATTATTTGATCATAGGTCAGTTCGTCTAATTGTTTCTGTAAATCCTTGAAAAAAATTTCTTTTGCGCGTAAATTCCAATCACCAAAGTCTTCTTAGAGTTCCAAATTATTTCCACTGCTATATATCTGGCTTCTGTATCGCTTAGAACTAATTTTGGATGCAGTTCTTCCTTTATATACAATACAACTCCCCTCTTCTTCTTTTTGGAAGCTGCTGCAAATTCATTTCCAAGTTTTGCAAGTTTCAAATATTTTACACCCTGCTTTTTGATATGTGTCTCTTGCAAGCACACTATGTTACATTTTTGTTTTAAAAGCCAGTGGAAAATAGTCTTACATTTAAAAGGTGAATTTAGTCCATTTACATTCCAAGATATAATTTTACACTCCATGATCAAATTTTAGCTCTTTTTGGTACGTCTTTTTCGTTGTCCTTAATAAACGTTTCCATCTCCTGGCCAGATCTGATGTTTCTCCTTGCTCCACCATATTTGAAAGCCAGTCCTTCAGGTATTTCCCATCTATATCTGATTTTCAAATCCTTTAACATCTGGACCAACTCTCTGTACGTTTTCCTCTCCAACAACACCAATCTGGGCAGTTCTTTCATGATTCTCACCACTTTCCCATTGACTTCTAATGGATCCTGAAATTGTTTACTCACGATTGACTCTCTTGTATTTCTAGTTGTAAATTGCACAATCATATCTCTTGGTAACTTCTTTTGAGCTGCAAATTTTGAATTAATTCTGTATGCCACGTCCAGAAGCGCTGCTATCTCCTCTTCTTCTTTACCCAGGTAACCCGCCAAAATTTCTGTAATCTGCTCTTGGGCTGATTTTTCCAAAACTTCTGGAATTCCACGAAATCTAAGTTGTTTTTCCATTTGTATACATTCAGCTATGGCCATTCTTCCCTTCACTCCTCTCATCTCCATTCTCTGCACATCTGCCAAAGTGTCAGCCGCATTTTCTACTGCATTAACTCTCTGCTGTGTAACTTGCAAGTCTTTTTGAACTTGATCCATGTTCTTAGTTAGTTCTGCCATCTCCGATTTAAGTGCCTCTTTAAAATCTTTTAAATTTTTCGCCATCTCTTGCATCATATCTTTAAGCTCTTTATTTCCTTCTGAAACTTTTTTGTCTAAATTTTCCAGCGCCGTTTGCCATTCCTTCTTCGACATCGTGGGGCTAGCTCTACTTTGCTCCCACGAGTCTGCTCTTTTCCTTAACTCCGTGGCGCTACTTTATTATTTTCTTTTGTTTTTAAAAGTCCAGATTTAGGTTGTTTTTCTAAAAACTAGTATTTACGCAGTCCAAAATGTCGGGCGTCTTTTCTCTATGGTTTTATTTTGAGGCAACTGCCCTTACCCTTATCAAAGATGGCCTACTTCCGTTTTCCTTGAAGTCGCAGCTTTGCTCTACTTCAAAATGGCGATGTTCCACTTCCGTTGTTTACAAGCCTCTTCTCACCAATCTCTTTATGGTTCTGATGCACTTCCTGTTCCTCTCCGTTTCACAGCAGTTCTCGCCATGTTAAAACTTTCTCACAGTCCGCTATCTCTTCCTAGCTGCAGGTATGTAAACAATAATCGTTTTTCCGTGCTAACTTCTCTTTACAATGTCACTTTTTAATAATTTATTTGCCGGAGTTTTCTCAGTTATATGTCAAGTCTCTCACAGTTTTCTAATTCTCTTTGTCACTTTATTTCTTATTGTAATCTGTCCCGTATTGAGAGATAGCAATCTTTACCTTCTTAGATGTTTCTCTTGGGTTGTAGTCGCTGCTTCGATTATCCAATCGATTCAGGTTCCCTTCTTGGTTTGCTGAAGCTTGGGCATGTAGGTCTTATGCCAAAAATTGACCCCAGAGCCGCTGCAGAGATCTTGGCTACCTTTCTTCGGGTGTGACCTCAAGGGTGGATAGGGGTTCATTGTGTAGAACCCCCCTCACACCCGAGATCAACGTGCCCTCGGGTTCTTGAGCGTACTTGCCTGTTCTCCGCCTGAGAACTGGGGGCTATGGGCAGTTTGCGCCCCTCCCGCCCCTACAAACAGTGGCACGGACAGCTCAGCTCCCTGAGCTGCGTTAGACCTTCATGAATCCCAAACCAGAAGTCCGTATTGGTACCCCAATTTTGATTCCAACTGTGATCTCTGCAGCCGTCTTGCCAAAAAGTAACGCTCCCGGCTGGCCAATTAATGTCCGGGTTGTGATCCCACAACCACCTGCTACCCAAAATCAACAGGTATTTGGCTGTAGAGCTAATCACAAAGGATCTCATCTCCCAATGCTGTCCCATTCCTGTGATCACCGGTATGGTTTCAGTGGTGACTGGGTTCATATTGGAGCCATCCATTTGTTCAAAAATAACTGGAGTTTCCAGTTCCTTCATTAGGAGGACTAATCCATTAACTAGAGCGGGTGCAATAATATCTCGGGAGCATCCAGAATCGATGAGAGCTTGAACACAGATGTGAGTCTTTCTTTCAGGATTAACTATTGCAACAGGCATGAATAATATGGACCCTCGTGGTCTTTCCACTATGGGAATGGACCATTTGGTGATCTGCCATTTGGGTCCTATTACAACAGATCCATCTCGTTTCCCGAACTTGGGCTCTCGGGTCCTTCTTCTCCAATTAGAGCGGTGGAATCTAATTCCATAACTTCCTCCAGCTCTAATCCCTTTTCTGGAGGATTTCTCCGGGTGGCTCCGCGCCCTCTAGTAGTTCGAGGGGCTGGCGCTGGGTGGTATGGCGGGGGAAGGGTTGTCGAGGTTGGATGTGCTGGCTGGAACGGAGCTCGTTGCACAGGCCTGAGTGGACATTGTGCTGCATAATGACCGCTTTGGTCACAATGTAAGCACAGTCCTTGATGCCATCTAGCTTCTCGCGCTCCTCTAGCCGCGTATCTGGCTCCTCTTCCCCCTCTGACAATTATCGAAGTTCTTCTATGCCCTGTTGCTTGTTGTTGCTCTACGAGCCGTACCTCCTGCAACCGGTTTTCTACTTCACACGCCAATTGGATCCAACCCAATAGTGTTGGGGGGTTGTCTTGCATAAGAGCCCGATCCAATAATTTAGGATTCATGCCTTGTTTGAACAAGATTATTTTTGTAGACTCCTCACATATCGGGCATTTGGTGGCTAGCTGTCAGAATTTAGTTACATAGTCCCTGGCCGACAGATTGCCTTGCCTAATGGTTTGCAATTCCGTTCGGGCTCTATCTTCTTCTAACGGGTCTTCGTATTGGGAACGGAAAGCTGCTACCAAGCCTTGTAAGGTGTCTAGCTCTGGGGCCCCCAATTCATATAAAGTTACATACCATTCTGCTGCTTTCCCTTGCAACTGGGATCCTAGATGTTCGATTTGACTGGCTTCGTCCTCGAACAAATGTCCCCAACGATTGAAAAACTGAAGTGCTTGCACTAGGAAAAACCCTAACTTCGCAGGATCTCCGTCAAACGTGGCTTCCAGTTTCACCCATCCCATCGGTAATTCTTGAGGTCTAGTGACTGGTGATGGCAATGGGTAGTATTGTAGAGGCACTGGCCTCTGCCCAGGCCATGCATCGGGATGTTGCAGACCCTGTTGTATTGGGGGTTGTTGAGGTCGTGGTTGCGGGTACCCGTGTTGTCTTGGAGGGCCCTGTGGTCTCGGTGGGGGGGGGACCTGCAGTCTCGGAGCCGGAGGACCCTGCAGAGGTGGCAGGAGACCTTGGCGTCGCGGAGGCGGAGGACCCTGCGGTACTTGCCTTGGTACTCGGCCCCGTGGAAGAAGTTGATGAGGCGGCTGATCTTGCGGCGGTGGGAGTCCCGGGGGAAGCTCCTGGGGCTGGAGTGGTTGTTCTCCTGGGGGAGGCGGCGGCTCCTGCAGCTGGAGAGGAGGTTGCTCTGCTGGTCATTCCTCTCCATCGTCTCCCGGGAGCACTGGCGGGGCAAGACCATCATCTAGTGGGAGCTCACCTGGTATCCCGTCCGGTGGATCTTGAGGTTGGTCAGGCAGTGGCATCAGGGGTTCTTGCTGATCATCCTCCGGCAAGGGCTGCAGCTGCTCACCCTGAGGGGGGACCTGACCTTGTGCTGGCTGTAATCTGGACGGGCCCCTCTGGAGAGCTGCTACCCCATGACCAATCGAGATTCTAGGACGTTCCCCAACTTCTCGCGGGGGATCTTCTCCCCGTCCTTCTACAACCAGTACGGATAACAAATGCACTGCGTGCGCCAGGCTCTCCTCCATACTGCCAATCCTATCTTCCAATCTTTGTACGTGTTGCGGTACTGAAGTATCGACATCCTCATATGGCGGTTCCTGGGGCAACCCTGCTGGAAATTGTGTATTGTCTATATATTCTTCAGAGGAGATGGTTGCTCGGGGCCAAGGCCGAATCTCTCCCATTCCAGTGGCCCCTGTACTCTCCTCTTCCTCCGATATGCCAGCCAGGATTCCTTTTGCTAGCCCCGTTATCGCCGAGATTCCTGCATCCAAAGCTAATGTGCGGCTTTGTAATTGCTGCCAACTATGATCACTGGACTTGTGCTGCCCCGTCCACGGGGTAACTTCAGCGTAGTCCCAACTCATCAGATCGTGATGGGTAGTTTCCCAAACCTGGGTACTTTCGGTACCTTTCGGGTCCCACTCCAGTTGGTCGGATTCTCTATTCCAGTAATACCACGGCTGGCTACTGGTCCGCTCCATTGAAGAACCGACAGTCCTTTTTCCATCCATCTGCGACCTGGTAAACACCGTGCTTGCTCTCCTCTCCCTTGTTTCTCTTGGCCTCGAACCTCACTGCCTCAGTGTAGGCAAGGATATCAAGGGTTCCACCGCTGCCCTTGGTTGAGCTCCCCAGTCCATCTGAACATCCTGGGTGCCAGCTCTGTCGGGTGCGAGGGTATACACTGTTGCAAGCCTTGACTCCGTTTCCCCCCGAACGGGTTGCCTTGTATTAGTAGGTTCCAGTCCTTCCGTATTAGAGACATAAGGATCAAACAAAGGGTCCCTGTTGGGCACGGCCTTGGTATCCGTCTCCTCCAGCCTAGGCATTGGAACAGATGTGATTCATAACAAAATGTCAGACTGAGGCTTGAATAAAAGTTGCAATCCAGACTACCCCTTGCAATGAGACAAGAGTTCATTGATTCCAAAAGGCTTTTACTGAAAATAAACAACTAATATAAGTCCACATTCCCAGATCCAAGGATCAGGGCTGAGCTTAGAAATTGTTACGAATGACAGGCAAAAGCAAAGGTACAGAATAGCAGTTCCCTGTGGGCCCCATCCTCCCCCTTAGTTCTCAAAACAATCGGCCTGAGGGTGAGAAAGCGAAAGTTTCCCAAGGGCGTCGGATAGGCAGATATATGTAGACATAACATTCTTCTTCTCTCTGTGAGCTTCCAGTGGAAGGCTTGCCACCTGCAAAGAAAACACTTAATATACAGACAGGATTAAAATGGAGTTTCTTTGGTTTGAACACAGTCAGAACCTGACAACTTTATGCCCATTTCTCACATTAGGACAAAAGAGGAACAAATCCACGGGAAGCACAATACAGATAATCGTGCCAATTTAACAATCATTCACAAAAATGTATTGAAAGTGCAAGTGCTATAGATAATTCATAAATATTTCATACAATCTCATTTCATACATATATATCAATGGATCAACCAGGGAACTTTTCTTGGGTACATAGTGACCAACCGGGTACAATATAAAGTCTCTTAGAATATAGTCCTCCCATGTCCTTCTTGATGTTAGCAAGCGGAAAAAGGTGAAGCTGAAAGACGGAGTTCCAGACCACGCCCAATCTAGGGCCGGCTGCACGCTAAAGATTTTGTATCAACTTCCTCAGGAGCGTGTGGTCCGCTTCACTACAGGAGACAAACATATAATTCAAAAAGACCCGGAGCGAGGCGGCATTGCTTTCTCTCTTGCCATTTCTCTCATTTCTCACATTATGCAGAGGCAAAGCCACATTTGGCAATAACGCTCCTAGTCTCCTTTCCCAGTCTCTCCCCTTCCCTCCTGATTTCACTATACATTGTATGAGTTATGACCCTTCTGACTATGAGATGGGGGACAGGGACATGGAGGCACCCTTTGCAATATTCTGATTCCAATTCCAGGTTGTCAGTCCTCTCTAGGAATCACTGGAATCTATGGTCTTACCATAGAATTTCTGGTGATTCCTAGAAAAGACTGATGCCACTTCTGGGTTTCCCCCTGAAGTTATGTAATGCTGTCAAACCAACAGCCATTTTTTGTTAAACTTTTGGGAGCTGGAGGCAGGGTACACTCCACTCCAAGTAGACTCTTGGCAGCCCCAGTTCTGAACCATAGTGTAAGAATCACTGACAGAAAGAATGGTAGTTGTTTTCTGGTAAATTTCACTTTTTAAAATTTCTCATTTAGCTACTGTTCCTGGAGAAAGCAGATTATTTGGATACTTCCAGTCTAATTTCAGGTGGCCCAGCTATGGGATTAAAACAGCCGAAATCACCCTGGTGCATAACCTGCTCAGGAAGATGAATAGTACAACTGTGTTGATCCTCCTGAACCTCTGCACAGCTTTCAATATCATTTATCATGGTATCCTCCTGGACCACCTTTCAGGGTTAGGACTGAGAGGCACTGTTCTGTGGTGATTTCAGTCTTACTTGGATGGTAGGTTTTGGACAACGATGCTCAGGGATTGTTTCTTGGCTCCTCAACCCTTGGCCTATGAAGTCTTGAAAACTTCCATGCTTTTTAATATCTATATGAAACCACTGGGAGAGATTATCCAGAGATTTGGGCTGGGTTGTCACCAATATGGAGATGATACTCAGCTCTATCTCATACTTACATTGGATCCCAAGAAGGCTGTGGAGATTTTAAACCTGTGCCTGGAGGCAGTAAGGATGGGTGAGGGATACTAAAGTGAAACTTAATCATGCCAGAATGACAGTGCTACTGGTGGGCAGAAGGATTGACTCAGGAATTGAGGTTCCTCCCGTTCCTGTCTCCTGTTCTGGATAGGGGTGGACACTCCCAAAGGACATGTTCATAGCTTAGGTGTGCTGTTGGTTCCAAGCATCTATTTGGATAAACAGGTGGCAGAGGTGGCCCAAGGTGCCTTTCATGAGCTTCCATTACTGCAACCTTTCCTGGGCAGGAAAGATATGGCCATAGTGGTACATGCCCTAGTAACATATAGATTAGACTACTGTACTGCACTCTACATGGGAGTGCTGTATCTGGTACTGAATGTTGCAGCCAGAATAGTGACTGGAGTGAATCATTTTGGTGTAATGGTTAAGAGCATGGGACTGTAATCTGGAGAACAAGGTTTGATTCCCCACTTCTCTACTTGAAGCCAGCTGGGTGACCTTGGGCTAGTCACACTTATCTGGAGCTCTCTCAGCCCCACCCACCTCACAGGGTGTTTGCTGTTACGGGGATAATAATGACATACTTTGTAAACTGCTCTGAGTGGCTACTAAATCATCCTGAAGGGTGGTATATAAATCGAATGTTGTTATTATTATTATCATCATAAGGAACAGAATACACCAGCCTTGTTCTAGCTACAACAACTCCCAATCAATTTCTGGGTCTCATTTAAGGCGCTGGTATTGACCTTTAAAACCCTATATAGCTTGGGATCGACATATCTTGAGGACTGCCTACTACCTACTAAAGGCCACTTCCACACATCCTTAATGGGATGGCCTGCCAACAGAACTCTGGCGGGACTCTGGTTATCTCACTCATCATTTCCCGTGCGTGAGCAGGTTATGATGATCCTGGTTTTTAAGCGTTTTTTGGGAGACCTGTTTTGGTCTGTGTTTATTTTTCATGCAGTATTTCCATGTAATTATCCTACCATATCAATGCATGCAGAGGCTTTTTTGCGCTCCCACAAATCTTGGTCATGGCACTAACATTATGGAATTCCCCTCCCAAGGAGATTCATCTGTTCACCTCTTGTCATCATATTCAGACAGCAGGTGAAAACTTACCTGTTTCATTTGGCATTCCTTCACTGACTTGTTTAAGTGTTTTGATTATCTGCTTATGTATCTTATTTATTTATTTCCATTGTTTCTCTGCTACATCTTCAAAATCCTGTTTGAGGCAACTTACAATTAAGACCACATCACAATATTAAAAAGAATTTTGTTTGAATTGTTTATTGTAAAAATATTTAATTTAAACAAGTATTGTTTTTATAATATGTAGTTCTCTGCCTTGGGGCCCCTAAACTGGGTGGAAAGATGGCATTAAAATGTCTAAATTAAATAAATATTAGCAAGACAAACTGTTTAAAGGAGGTATGGGTAGATGGTGTAATTTATAGTACTGAATTCTCCTCAACCAAGCTGTTTGGAGATTGGACTGCTCCAGTCGTAATGTCACAACTTTTTTTCTGCAAATTGACCCTACTAGGAAATGTAGCCCCTACTTAGTGAGAAAGTCTAGCTATGACCCCCTGGATCAAATTTTAGAAAATGTTTCCATACTGGCGTTGCAGACTGTGCACCTACTATGTTAGTACACTTTTTAAAGCTTTGATTAATTCATCCCATCTCAAATGATGAAGACCTTGCAGGATTAGCATCCATCAATCAGAGTACTTTCTCAGTTTGAGACCTGTTAGCAGGTGCGCTCTATTTATTGGTTAAGTATTGTGGAGATGGATCTGTTGCTATGCCATGAACTTAGTTTTTCCACAAGCTAATTCTTTCTGCTGGGCTAATATGATTGGCGCACAGTAAAAAACAGGTGAAGGAGCCAGGCTACAGCTGAGCAAATGATCGGTAATGAATTATTTATTTGAGGAATTTAGCCCTTTCATCTGACTGTCAATTATTAGTGGTCAGATTTTGCTTTTTAAAATTCAATTGTTTGACAAAGGTTCCATGCAAATATTGCTTATATGAGGTCTTTGAAGACGCTTCATTTTGTCGATGTTTGACTCTTCACACAGACTTAATTACGACAACTACCCTCCCCGCTCAATATAAGATTTCTAAGATTGTTTTCAACTTCAAGCTAACCTTAATAAAGCCAAAGACTGTGAAAAGTGTGGCAGTTAAATAAGACTTCAGCATAAGTCTTAAATATATTGCTGAACTGGCACTACTTACTTCAAACTGCTAATCAAAAGCTATTACTACTTTTATATTCTTAATGGACTTTTTCAGATGGAAGGGCTCGAGTTCTGAGCTGAAGCCTCAGAATTCTGTGATCTTAAAATGCTCAGTATATATACTATGAAAGTCATTTTTTGCATATTGAAAAATTGCAGTTATGAATTGTGATACTCCCCCTTTTCCAGACTTCTGGGCTCGACCAGCACTGGCTTACTGCAACCTGAGCAGGGTCCTCAGATCTCAAAAGGGGAAGAGAATGGGGCTGTACTACCTTTTTCCTCCTTTCACCTAGGACTCCTTTGCTTCCACCTTTCCTCTCCAGCCTGTTGTGGAGCCCATATTATATGGGGTTCATAATCATAAACCATCCCCTAAACAAGACCACCCAGTCACTCTGCTTCCCTACCCATCACATGGGTCACTGTACCTGTGGTTAGGAGGGTGCCCCTCCTTCTCCTCTATCCTCATGGTTGGCTGTCTGCCCTTCCACTCATCAGTCCTATCCAAGCTGTTCTGGAAGACCAGACAAGCTGGGTTGCCCTCCATCTTAGCTCAGTCCTGCCTCCTTCAGGCCTTCCCTAGCATAGAGTCTTCTGCCAGTAACAACCCAATGGCATCCTGTGGTGATGACATCATCACATCTTTGGCTGTTGCTGTCATCTCCTCCTTCTGGCTGTCCTCCTGGGGCTGCTAGAGATACTGGGGCATGCCAGCAGCCCCATCCTTCCTGTCACTTGCTGCACGGGACAGAAATCCTGGGGCTGCTGAAGGTGCTATAGTACCTGGGAACAGAAATTCTGGAGGTGCACCTGCTGACACTGCCTCTTCCCCTTCCTGGTTGGGCTCCTTGGGTCATGATGTGTGTGCGTCTGGAGTCAGGGCTGCCACCAAAAATATGTGTAAAAAATGCCAGGTTGAGATATTCATGGATTAAGGTAGTGGTGAGAAAGAACAAAATACAGAATAGAACTTATATATTAATTCTTTAAAAAATTATTAGCCACCTCTCCATAAAAATGTTTGAGGCCACTCACAATACTAATAAAACATTTGGTTTAAAAAAAAACAGATATAAACAACAATAAAAGCTGGAGCAAGTAAAACTATTAAAGCAGTGTCAAAAATAGAAATGCAGGCAAATTAAATGAGGACACAAAATTTTAAAATATACAAAAATATTTGCCCAGACACTCGGTTTTCACTCAGGGCAAAAAATGTAATGTTAGATGCCAGACAAACCTCTTTTAGGCGGTATGACATTCTCTCATTCTTAAAACAGAAATGGCATCAGAGGCATTTTTAAAATTCTAAAAATAACTATTTTATTTACTTTAGAGGGAAAAAGTCAGGTGAAATCAGGGGCTGAACATTTCTGATGTAATCTCTGAGGTAAAATCGGAACATACACAGACTTCAGTTCTTATGCTCTTCACAGGTAAAGGCTTCTGTTTTGAGGCTTTGGTTCCCTTGCTTTTCTCCAAGCACTCTAGTATACTTTCTTTTAGTATTCTCCTTCTCTTCTGGAGTTAGGAATGCTGGTACCCACTTTCTAGTACCCCAGTCCCCTTCCCTTCACACACCAGTGCTTTCCTTCAGTCGTTAATTGAATCTGAAGCTCTCCTCAGTCAGTTTCCAACCACACCCAACCAAAGAGCTCTTCATTCTCCAGAGCTACCTCCCTGTTTGACTGGGTAGGGAAAATCTCCTCTCCTTAGAAGATCTATCCTCTCTCCTTTGGCCCATTTTGGTATCTGCACCTATTTTCCAAACCTCCTTGTTAACTTTCTACAGTTCTCCTGCCAGTGTTAAAACTCCTCTCCATTAAAATCCCATCTTCCAGCTCTTCACATTTGATTGTTCTCTGCTAGGACTGAAAACAGATCCTCCTCTTTCCAGCTCATGGTACCAAGTCAGAGGCTTTGGAGTAATCTGTCACTCAAAACTCTCTGTGTCTGTGATGTATTAACCTTTAATAGTCCTGAAGCTGAGTATACAGCACTTTGATGGCAATCCCAGCCATGGTGTAGCTGTTAAGACTGGGTGCCGCCTTTTGCTGCCCTGGAAGGAGGGGAGGCAACTCTCCCCTTCCAGGACCTGAGGGGTGGGGGGAGCCAGCATGTTAAAGCACGCTCCACGTGCATCGCCCCTCATTTGGTGCCTCGAGCTCGTAGTGGTAGGAGCCCTCTTGCAGTGCTCTGAGCTCCAAGGCCTTAGGAAGCGGCAGCGGCGGTGAAACGGCGAAAGTGGCTCGGGCAGCAAAGTGGCAAGGCCAGCAGCGGGAGAAGTGGCAAGGCAGCGAGGAAGCTTCACTTGCCACACTCCCGGCCCATTTGCTGCACAGTGCAGCAGTTTTCCGGCAGCGGTTTTGCTGCTTGGCTTTGCCCCTTCCACTTCTTGTACTGCGCGTTAGCGCAGCATGGGCGGCAATTAGTCTCTCAGCGGGGCTTCTGCCGCTTGTCTTTCCCACCTTTGCCCTTTTATTCTGCGCGTTAATGCAGCGTTGTCCTTCAGGACTGGTGGGGGCTGGGGTTGTCATTTCTACCCTTCTGGGGAGGGTGCGGGGGTTCCCCTTGCCCCACTTCATTACCAACCTGGGGCCGGTTGGGGTGGATATTAGGCAGACTACCGGGCCAGTTTTCCCCTGGCTGCATGGGTTGGCAGCCACAGTGAGCAGTGTGGCGGCCATTACTTCTATAGCTGCTACCCTGGGGTCTGAAGGCCCGGTCGGCCATTTTGGGGCCTGGCAAGTGGCCATTTTGTGGCACACTGGTGGGCCCCTGGAAACGAGTGGCCATTTTGGGGGTAGGTAGCCTGTTAATTTAGTGGCTGACTGGGGCTCATTGGCTGCTCCGCAGAGCAGTAGCAGGCCAGTTGGCCTGTGCTCCTTGTGAGTTGACACAAATTGGTTCATTATTTAAAAGATAAATATTTGAATTAAAAGACGAAAGGAGAAGAATAAAGGAGAGGAATATATATGTATAATTAAAAAAAAACCCTGTGAGGATACAATGCTTTCCAAAAAAGGTGTGGGCACCTCCGCCGGCATTGTCCTCATCGGATGAAGAAGGGGATGATTCAGGACAGCAA
Organism: Eublepharis macularius; assembly: GCF_028583425.1. NCBI lineage: Eukaryota > Metazoa > Chordata > Lepidosauria > Squamata > Eublepharidae > Eublepharis > Eublepharis macularius. The sequence goes on along the minus strand of NC_072793.1, from coordinate 89,483,665 downwards.
GAGATTTTGGTCCATTTGGCAGCAGTAGAAAGGGATTGGGGCATCCCCTCTGCTCCCAGTGGGGATTCAAAGAGGCCTAGGTCCACCAGGGCATCATCTTGTTTAGCATTTCAGGCAGAGGTTCTTAAACGTTTGTCTGCTATTGAAGGTTCAGCCCGCCAGGCAGGTGAGGATGACTGCAGTGCCACGGAGGTGAGCGAGCCTGTGATTGTCGAAGATGAGGGGGCAGCCAGCCAAGCAAGATCCCAGGCGTCCTTGCCGGTGGCTGTGGCGGTGGATAACCTGGTGGGTGATGGTAAGTCATCCTTGCTTCAGTCCGCAACTGCCTTGCCTTGGGGCAGTATGGGTAGGGCTCAGTCTCAGGTTCTGGTGCCTCTGCCCCTTATGCTAGCTCCACCTATTAGCCTTCGCCACCCCCTGGGCAGCAGGTGCTCTTAGATCCTTATGGCAGGTCAGGGCCAGGACTGTCCTTGGCACAGTTCCCTGGGGGCGCATGGCCACAATGGAGACAACTCGCTTGGCAAGCGAGTTGCTCAGCTATTCTGCCTGCTCAGCAGACTTCAGAAGTGTAGCCAACTTTGTTTACTGGCCATGGCTTTGCTTGGAATGGTCAGCCTCATGTTCAGTCCTGTTATGGGTTGGTCCCATTTAGAGCTCTCCCCTTTGACGATACTGCCTTACCATTGGGAGACCACTTGACCCCGGCCACTCGGGAAAAGATTTTGAAAAGGGGTGTCCGGGGTTGAGCAGTCCTGGCACCCTGGACTTCCCCAGCCCCCCACCTGAAAGCTGATGGGATGCCAGCGGTAGGCACAGGGTGCACCTGGGAGGGGGTGCAGCTCCAGCCAGCAGAAAGGGAAGGGGAAAGGGAGCCAGAGGGAGAGACCAGCCAGGGGCATGCTGCCCAACCCCACCCCAAAAGGCAACAGGCACCCACACCTGTCCAGAGTGCCAACGCATGGGTAGAGGTACTGGAAGCCCCTGCCCAAGCCCTAGGGGAGAAAGAGGCAACCCAGCCACAGGAACATGGAGCAGCTCCCAAGCCCCAGAGGATCAGAAAGAGCAGGTGGAAGCCAGCCAGCCCCACCCTCCAGTGGGAGACTAAGGGCCCTGACAGGGAAAGTAAGGACAGCCAGGAGGAGGCCAGGGCAGAGGAAGAAAGCACAAGAAATAGGGGCAGCCAGCCCTCAGCCAGCCAGCCAGCCAGCTACCTTACTGGCAGGACAGCAGAAACAGCACAGGGCCACGCCCCAAGCTGCAAACAGGGAGGAAGGGAGGAAGAGAGACCAACTGAGGCTGCTGGAAACTTAGAACAGAGGAAGCTTGGCAGCCAGCCAAGAAAGCACAGCTGTAGTTGTCCAATGCAGCCAAACTAGCTACCTCAGGTGCAACTGCTTGAGGCAGCCCAGGCCAATGCTGGAAAGCAAAAGAAGGGTGTGGCCTGGCAGATGGAGCCTGGGATGAGGGGCAGGATATAAGGAAAGTCCACCCACAGGGTGTGGTGGGTTGTGTAGGAGCGATGGAGTGGAGGAGGAATGGAGAGAAGAGAGAGAGAGTGCGAGGAGGCAAGTTGACAAAGGAGGAGATGGAAGAGAGTAATAATGGTGACAGGGTCAGGCTGAGCAGGCCAGCGAATGGACTGAGAGGGAGCCAGGGTGAGAAATACTGTCCCTCCTTCCACAGAGCAGGGTCCTGCAGTATCCCTGACACCCCCCTGAAGTCAGAGCCAGGCACGTTGGCGCTCCGCCCAGCGGCATCCATGGTGAGCTCTGACAGGGGAATATGTTGATGTCTCCACCCTTCTCTTCAGAGAACTGGAGAAGAAGGATAAAGAAGACTTAGATGATAGGGAGAAGGAGAGGCTGAAGCGCAGACAGGTGGATAGGATGTGGTTCAATTGACTTCCGGGGTTCTTTATATATGCAAGTGTGCTGGCTTGGGCTCAGCCTTGGAGGGCAGCCTCGCTCATTCAGTATATGGACATGATCTACAAAGGGTATTCAGACTTCAGTGGTGCTGCCTGGTTGCAGTACAACAAGAAGTTCCATATGTGGGCTGCCATGAACCTCAATCTTCCCTGGGACCAGATACACCAGCAGTTATGACTACAAGTGATGTCACCAGCGAAGCCAAACCCTAGGGATAGGTCAGATAGTGGCCACCTTGTCCATAGGGCATCGACTTCTTCTGGCACCCATGCCTCCGTGGGGCAGTCGGTTCAGACACGGCTCCTTTGCTGAGAGTTTGCCTCCCAAGGTGTGTATGCAAGAAGGTCTTGCCCTTACAAGCATGAAAGGCCCATGTGTGCAGGACCCGATGCCTTCACGGCTTGCCCCCAATCCAAGCAGAAAGGGGGTCAAGCGCCCATGGGGGGGGCAATCAGAATCAGGCAGGAAAAGGGACCCAGCCCAATAAAAATGAGACTCTTCAGTGACTTGTTGTGGATTACCCTCGTCGGGATGATGCCAGTTATCTGTTGAATGGGTTTTAAGTTCGGGTTCCACATTCCCTTTCAGGGCCCAATGTCCCCTTTCATGTCAGCGAACCTTAAGTCGCTGGAAGGGGTGGTTAGGGATAAAATAGCAAAGGAATGCGCAACGGGCAGGGTGCTTGGCCCATTTCCTGCCCCACCTGTGCCATGCCTGCGAGTGTCCCCTTTGGGGGTGGTGCCTAAGAAAGCAGCAGGGGAATACCGCCTGATACACTACCTCTCGTATCCGAAGGGGGCATCAGTTAATGATGGCATTCCCAATCATTTGTGCAGAGTTTGCTACACGTCCTTTGACCAGGCAATGCCTGTGGTCAGACATTCTGGTGTGGGGGCTGAGATGGCCAAATGCGATATCAAGTCTGCATTTTGCCTTCTTCCCGTGCATCCTGATGATTTCGAGCTGCTAGGATTTGCCAGTTTAACATGGATCGGACTCTGCCCATGGGCTGTTTGGTCTCATGCTCTGCCTTTGAACACTTTAGCTCATTTTTGGAGTGGGCCTTGCAGCAGCGTATGGGCTGTCGTGATACTGCTCATTATCTTGACGACTTTATTTTCGTCGGGCAGGCTGGCACAGGGCAGTGTGCATGGTTATTGATGGGCTTTATGGAGCTGGCACAGCAGGTAGGGGTTCCTCTGGTGCAAGAAAAGACTGAGGGCCCTGAAACAGTCTTAACCTTTTTGGGGATTGAACTTGATACGGTTCTCCAATCCTTTAGTTTGCCATAGGAGAAGGTCCATGACCTTCGGGAACATTTAGCCTCCTTTAAGGAGAAATGTAAGGTTTCTCTTCTTGAACTGCAACCGTTAGTGGGGCATTTAAACTTTGCCTGTAAGGCAGTTGCTCTGGGGAGGGCCTTTCTTAGGTGGCTGTGTGATGCCATGGCCTCCTTGAAGCTACCACATCACAGGCTGTGCATTACTAGCAGCATCAGGGAGGATTTGGAGGTATGGGAGGCATTCCTCACCTCGTTTAATGGGGTCACTTTTTGGAGGGAGGACCTATTGATCAAGGCTGAACTCCAGATCACTTCTGATGTGTCTGGGGCTACTGGCTTCAGGGTCTATTTTCGGGGGCACTGGTGCGCTGAACAGTGGCCAGTTGACTGGCATGATGGGGTTCTAGACAGGGACCTCACTTTCTTGGAGTTTTTTCCAATTCTGGTAGCAGTTTGGTTGTGGGAGGATGAGTTGGCCAACCACATGGTGCACTTTTGCATTGCTCTGCTTTCCCATTCCGGGAGTGCCAGAACTCCCCCTCCCTGACTGGGACCCACCACACCCGGTGGGTGTGTCATTGCGGTGACAACCAACACTTCTCCATGTTGCTGTTCAGCTGTATGCTGCTCTCCTAGGCAGGCCTCACCTGGGGGAATTATTTTGTGCTCCTGTCCTGCCTGCTCTCACTCCCCGACAGGGGAAGGGCTTCCGTTGGTGCTGCCACGGCAGGCCGGTGGGTGAAGTCTGTGGCTCCCACACCCTATCCCGGGAACTTAGAATGGCCTCCTCTCAAGGTTGGGAAGGCATCTGTGACTGCCACCTCATCTCAGAGGTGTCTTGGAATCAAATTCACATACTCAGACAGTGTCCTAATACGTCAAAAGGTGAGAATATGCTGCAATGTGATATGAAATACTGTGATAATGTGTGACTATGCAACAAAGATATGAAATACTAAATTATGTGATTCCAAGATTTGGGTGGGTTTGGTTTGGTTGGCAGCCATGTCTTCTAGGGAAGAGCTGCCTCACACTGTTGAGATCATAAGCTGTGGGAGAATAATAGGACCCCCCCAACCCACCAGTGGGACTTAGAATAGCCTCATCTCAAGGAGGGGGAGGCGTCCGTCAGTACCTCCATATCCAGGAAGTGAATTTTGTCGGTGGCCAGTCACTCACCACTTCTCAGCACGAAGGATGGGTATCAAATCAGCCTGTTTCCCGTCTGGTGGGGTGCCATGCACACCATCCATGGGACTTCGGCTCCATTCGGGGGAGTTACTCTTACCTCCATAACCATGGGGAGGAGGGGGCAGCCACCAACATGACCCACACACCAGCCGTACACAACAGTGGCAGCCCATAGGGGCATGCAGGTGGGTACAGAGGGGTGCCATCAGGCACCTGCCAGATCCCCCGCCCCTGAGTTGGGAGGCAGCCTCCCTGAGACTGTGAGGAGGAGGCGGCCACCAACATGGCCCACACACTGGACATACATGAGAGTGGCTGTCCATAGGGGCATGCGGGTGGGTAGAGGGGGGTGCCGCCAGGCAGCAGCCAGACCCCTGCCCTCAACTTGAGAGGTGGCTGGTAGGGGTGTGCAAGGAAAAAACTTTCGGCTTTCTTGTTTCGGCATTAGCCGAAACAAGATTCTCTATCGTTAAAGCCGAAAGCCGAAACAAGAATCTCTTTTGGCTTTCGGCTTTCTTTCGGCATTCTTTCGGCATTCTTTCGGCTTTTTTCTATGGGAAAATGCCTCCGTCTTCCAGGACGCCTGGAGGAGGCATTTTCCCACCGAATAAGCCCAAAATTGGTGGGGACCTTCCTCTAACCCTTCTCTAACAACCACCCAAGTTTCAGACAGATTGGACTTTGGGGGGCATGTTATGGCCCCCCAAAGCAGGTCCCCCCATCCTCCCATAAGAAAGCGAAGGAGCAGCATATTGTTAGCATGCTGCTGCTAATCTTTCTTCATTATTTCCTATGGGGAAAAAATGAAGAGGCAGGCTTCCTTTGCCAGGGGTGGCATTTTGCATGCAAAATGCCCCCTTACCCTCAGGAGCCCTTCTCCCACCCTTCCTCCCACCCCCCACCAAGGCTCAGCCTGCTCCCACTTGGGGGGGCCATTTCATGGCCTCCCCAAGTAGGTGCTCTAATCTCTACCACTGACAGCTGGGGGAGGCTTGTCTTGCCAGGGGTGGCATTTTGCATGCAAAATGCCCCCCAGCCCTCAGGGGCCCTTCTCCCACCCCTCCTCCCACCCCCCACCAAGGCTCAGCCTGCTCCCACTTGGGGGGGGCATTTCATGGCCTCCCCAAGTAGGTCCCCTCAGCCCCCAAAGTCCACCCCTCACAGCCCCACACAAACCCAATTCCCCCCCAGCTGCCACACACAGACCCAAATCCCCCCAGTAGCCCCTCACAGACCCAAATCAACCCCCACCTGCCCCACACCCACCATAACCCCAGGAACAGGCTGGCCTGCCCTCCCCTTTTGGGAACCCCTAAACTCTCTTTCCCAGGGCAATTCCTCACAGACAAGGGGTGCCACAATGGTGGCAGTGCCAAATCGTCCCTGGGAAAGAGCACCTGCCCTGGCACACAGACAACCACCCCCCTGACCCCCCCACCACCTGCAGAGAAGGCTGGCCAGCCTGCCCCATTGTTCCCTATGCTGGGAACCAACCTCCCATCAAAGAAGGGAACACACACACAATGATTAAGTTTAAAAAACCTTTATTTTATAATTTTCAAATTACAAGTGGTCAACAAATCACAACATATTACACTTATTGTCCCTCACAGCACAACACAACACAATTAACTACACATCAGAGAATCTTAAAAACAATTTTTCTTTTGAAATGGACAATCTGTAAAGTTTTGAACATTTCCACAGGTTACATAGTAAGCGGGTACAACAGGGCATGGAAACAGAAGCCCACACTAGACAAGATGATCATAATAACTACCAGCCTAATACAACTCTCCCTCCATAACATGACTTAATGGGGGGGAACCACTGCAACAAATCCCCCCCAACCCTCTGGGGCCCTTCTCCCACCCTTCCTACCACCCCCCACCACATGCATTCCTTGACAATCAAGAAATCTGGAGTTAAATATAATGTGCATGTAAGTCCCTCAAAGACAGAAGCAATATGGAGGTAATGACCCATTTGATTTCCACAACCTCAGACACAATTAGGGATCCGTTTCCCCTTGGTGGGGGATCCCCCACTCTCACCTATCACCCCCTGTCACTGCTTACCTGGCTGGAAGGGGGAAAGTCAGGGAATGAGCCTTCAAGGTACGCTCCTGGGGCTGCTGCCGTGATGTCACTGATGTCATCTGGCTGCCCTGAGAGTATTCCTGTGCTTTGCAGTGGGCTGATTTGGGCCCTACAGGCCAAAGCAGGATCACTTGTGGCCCAAATCTGCCTGCTGTGAATTGTGCGTGCTCCCCAGCCTTGTGTGATGATCACATCACTTCCTAGAACAGACATCATCATGCCAGAGCATTGCCATGAAATGATCATGCGTGTGTGAACAGACCCTAAGTATCCTGTAGGCTTCAGTGATGGTATAGTCTGTCAGTAATGTTTTCACACACATTATAGAGAGAGAGAGAGAGACAGAGAAGGGGGAGAGGCACTGAACCTAGATTATTTCTTCTATTTTACTGTCCCCTTCCAAAGCCAGGGTGGCATTGGCACAATGCCCCCCTCCCCCCAGCCAGAGCCTTAGTACCAGTATGCATTGACAGGCCCATGCATCATAGTCCTTTTTGAGACCCAGCCAAGTTGTGTGCCTTTTGGAGAAAAATGTTCAAGTTGCTGGTGGGGGTATGAATAATTTTTAGACATCCACTGTAGTGCAATGGCTAGAGAGTTGGTCTAGAATCTGGCAGACTCTGATTCTGTGCCTTGTAGGCTTGATGGATGTTCTTGGCTCAGCCTAAGTAAACAATTGTGTTGTGTTTTCCAGAGGCAGTCTAGGTGATTTTGGGGCCCTGGACAAATGTTCTGGACGGGGCCCCAGAACCAGTGCCGCCCCACCACTGGCTCCTTGCCAAGGCCAAGCAATTTGGTCACCTAGGCCCCAGATAGAGTGGGCAGGAGTGCGTTGTTTCCTTCCTCCCCCCCTCCACCCCCTCCAACTACTAAGAAGGCCATCGGTGGATGAAGTCACTCCCAATGTGAGGCATGGAGCAGCTGTCTATTGTTAGCCTGGTTGTGATGAGGGTGAAACAAATCAAGGGAGAACAGCAATGTGTAAACCACTATAGGTTCCCATGGGGAAGAAAACCGGGGCATAAGATAAACCTTTAATTTGGTGGGGAGGGGGTATATACATTTTATGTGTATGTGTCTGTATGTTTTATGCATTCAAATCACTTATGGTGTACTTTAGAATTATTGAGCTCCAAAATATCCCAAAAACCTTGTCCATGTATTGCAAACCGAAGTCAATCTACCACATCTAGGGTATTCTTCTTTTCCCTACTGCCTTCAATTTTTCCTAGCATTATTGTCTTTTCTAGTGAACCTTGTCTTCTCATGATGTGACATTAATCAGTAAGCACTATCATCAACTGATATCTTCAAGGGAGAAAGCAGGCCTGATTTGGTCTGGAGGCCACTTACATGTCTTTTTCGGAGTCCATGGTACATGTAAATTAAAACTTTCTTCCCACTTGACAGTATGAATGCGTTTTCTTCCTATGAGCTTTGTCTAAATTTTACTGTACTGATACTGCTCATTTGGCCAAAAGGCCTGCCCTTGAGCAATGCCACATTAAATACTTCATAATAAAAATATGTTTTTAAAACCATTTAAAAGTGTCTTTAAGTGCCATACGCTGATTAAAAAAAACATAAGCTAAATGTTTGGGAACACAACCAGATATGTGAATGACTGAAATGCAGCCCAATCCCACTGCTACTTAAAATCCATTTTTTATGGAGGGCTGGATTGTCTTACATTGGTGTCATTGGGCTTGGAATCAGGAACCTGGAAGTGTTCCATGGGGGCTACAACTTTCATGCCAAGGCTAAGAGGGTGGGAACGGGATCTCTCTGGGGTGGCAAACTCTGGCCTTGGAAGTTACTGGCAATTTGGGGGTGGGACTTGTGGAAAGGGAAATCTGAGTAGGGATCTCCCCCAGAATCCATGGTCCACATTTGCCCTCTAAAGAGATTGCCCTTGGAAGCAGCCAGTTTCTCTGTAGGGAACTACTCTCTCTAACCTGAACTCAAGCCCAACCAGGAGTTTGGCAGCCCTAGGAAAATTTCTGAAAAAGATGGCAAAGGAGGGCCAGCAACTGATAGAGGCATGGAAGCCCACACCAGGACAGTAGCAGGGGCCTACTTGGGCACAAAGGATGACCAGTGCTCTCATCCCCCATAGTCCACTCCTTACAGCCCCACACAAACCCAGTTCCCCCACCCCAGCTGCCACACACAGACCCAAATCCTCCACTCAGCCCCTCTCAGAACCAAAACCACCCTCAGCTGCCCCACACCCAGTACCCCAGGAACAGGCTGGCCAGCCTGCCCCATTGTTCCCTATGCTGGGAACCAACCTCCCATCAAAGAAGGGAACACAGACACACAATCATTAAGTTTAAAAAAAACTTTTTTATCATTTTCAAATTACAAGTGGTCAACAAATCACACAACATATTACACTTATTGTCCCTCACAGCACAACACAACACAATTAACTACACATCAGAGAATCTTTACAACAATTTTTCTTTTGAAATGGACAAACTGTAAAGTTTTGAACATTTCCACAGGTTACATAGTGAGCGGGCACAACAGGGCATGGAAACAGAAGATGATCATAACTACCAGCCTAATACAACTCTCCCTCCATAAAACGACTTAATGGGGGGGGGGGAACCACTGCAACAGGGTCCAGCAGAACCTATGTCATTTCCTGTGGCTGTGCTTTCAGTTCAGACACACAAAGCTGAACTGGGCACTTCCAAGGCACTGGACAATGGTATTTCTGGAGCAGTTCTGCAGAGGTCTCCCCCCACCCCCACACCAGCCTCAGAATTTACCTGGGAACGTCTGCGAGAGATCATCATTGGCCGGTGCCCATCCACCACTCTTCCCGCATCCCCCAACCATGCAAACCCAACATTAACATCAACAATTTTTTTCTGTTTTTTTTTTTTTAAAAACATGAACATTCAATCAACTTTTAAAAAACATAATCACAACATTTTTTTGGTTTTTTTTCTGTTTTTTTACATGAACAGAACATCAACTTAAAAAAAAACAGTACAACAATTCTTCTTCAATTTTTTTTTTACAAGGATTTCATCTGATAAAAACACCTAAGCAATCCCTATCTAACCTGTTTCTCCCTCCAGTAGCAATCCATGTTTCTGGGGCATTATTTTTCATAATAAATTTGGTCCCACAGGGTCTGTCTCAGTGATGGGAGATGTTTTGAATACCCTGGGGGGGGGGCTTTCAAATTGCTGGGTGTTTTCCCTTTGCCACTGGTTCCTAACCACCCTCCCTCTACTGGCCGGTTTTAACTGTATATACAGGGTTTTATACGGGGAGAGCGCGATTCCAAAGGATTGGACTCACAGAGGATGCAGGCCACAAGTTGGGCTCACCTCAGTCACTCTGGAAGTCCAGTCCTGAGAAATCGAAGAGGCGAGAGTTGACCTTCAGGAAGGTCAACTGCTCGACTCTCCATGGGAGAAGGCGAGTGCGATGTGGGCCGACAATGTCGCCCGCATGTGAAAAGACGCGCTCGCTCTCCACGCTCATCGGAGGGCATGAGAGCAGCCGCTGCGCCTCGAGGGAGAGGTCCGGCCAGACCGACTCCTTCCTGGCCCAGTAGCTGAGCGGATCGGTGGAGAGCAACTCGCAGGGCTCCGCGAAGTAGTCCCTGACCATCGCCTCCGCCGGATCCTCTCTCACGGTCCTCACGACCCCAGAGGGGACGAGGGCCCACCGGAGCATCTCCATCTCCATCGGTACTCCGGTGGTGGCCGCGGGGGGGGGGGGGCCTGCGCAGAGGGGGCGTCAGAGGGACCCGCACGGCAGGGCCCCTCTTGCGTCCCCCCTGTCGACAGGCGTCCCCTCTTGGCCTGCCTGCGCCTCACCCAAGAGCAGAGCCCGTCTCTGGCTTGGGTGAGGTTCCCGTCCCGCTCGGCGAAAGTGCCCTTTATGCGCGGGTCACACACGGTCGCCAACATGTATGACTCTTCCTTAGTGAGAGAAGTTAGCCTGGCAGCTATGCCCTGCTGCAGCCTTCTCACTAATGCGCGCACCGCTGGAACAAGGTCAGCACGGGGCGCGACCCGGTCTGCAAGGGTGGCCAGATTCCTCTGGAGCGTGTGCACCAGGGGAATGACCAGACCGAGGGTCGCCGTGTCTGACGAGACCGCCACAGTGAAGTCCTTGAAGGGCTTCAGGACCTCCACTGTCTGGGTGATGGTGAGCCAATCCTCCCGGATGAACTCACCCACCTGACTCGCACCGCGGTTCTCGGAGAGCCACGCGTGGAGTGCGGCCTTCTGCTCCACCAAGCGCTCAAGCATGGCGCAGGTGGAGTTCCAGCGAGTGCTGACGTCAGTGATCAGAGCGTGCTCTGGCACACCTGTCCTGACCTGTGTCTGGCGCAGTTCGTGCGTGGCCTTCACGCTGCGCGAGAAGTGACCCGTGAGCCTCCGACATTTCTGGACAAGTAACTGGAGTTCACGGGTCCGGGTATCCACGGGTTCCTTCGAGGAGCCCAACCCCAGCGCATCTCTCACCACTAGGTGAAGCTTGTGAGCGGCACAGTAGACGCTCTCTCGGCTCACTAGATGCGCCGCTGCCCTCATGTTCTTGCCACCGTCCGTCACCATGCATCCCACGGTGGCGGGTCCCTGGCCTATCCCCCCATCCAACTGTCTCCTTAAGGTGGCAGCGATGTTCTCCGCCGTGTGGGACATGTCGAGCATCTCGGCGTGAAGCAAGGCCTTGCAGTAGCCGGCCTGGCGGTCTCCCATCCTTCCCTGTCTAGCTGTGCTAGGCACCTCCCCCCGGCCCCCACCCAGAACCGACTCGGGTTCCCACCAGTGAGCAGTAAGCAAGAGGTACGCTTGCTGCACACTTGGGCAGGTCCAGATGTCCGATGTGAAGTGCACAGTTCTCCCGGCAACCCGGGACAGCTGTGCCTTCACATGATCCCTGGCAGCCCTGTAAAACGAGGGCACCACCGATCTGCTCAACGACGTGCGAGCAGGGACGGCGTACCAGGGAAAGCAATCTCGGAGCAGCCCTGAGAAGCCGAAGTCTTCAACTACGGAATACGGTTGCCCATCCACTGCTATCATGTTGACGATGTGGCGCGTGATGCGCCTGCTCGCCCTCCGGATCCCCTCTCTGGGCACACTAGCGCCCTGCATACCAAGCATCTCCGGGAGAGAGGCTTGGCGTCCCTTTCCTGCAGGTACCCTTAGGGGGAGAGCACCAGAGGAGCCTGCCTCCTTCTGGCTAGCTGGCGGCCGTGCGGCGCCACTCGAACCCTCCTCCCGAAGAAGCACCGCCTGGTGGTGCCTCTTCATATGGTACCTCATCCCAGACGTGGAGATATGCCACACATCTTTGCCACGGCTGACGCGCTGCCTACAATGCAGGTACAGGGCTGCTCGGGGATCCTCCGCTGTCTGGAAGTGCTTCCAGATTTCGGAGGAAAAGGGCATCCCACGCTTCCCAGGAGAAGCGCTTTCCGGATCACCCTGAGGCACCTCCTGTGAGGTGCTCTGGCCGGACACACCGTGTCCCACTCTCGGCCGGGCAGGTGGGGATGGACGAGGCTGAAGGGGCAGAGATGTGGGCTCTTCCACCACAGTCTCTGCCTCTTCCTCCCACATCCTCTCCTCCTGCACAGCCGCGAGAGGCCTGCTGCTGGCCTCAGAGGAAACTGGGGTGGACCGCCCCAGGGGGGGTCTCACGGGCAGTTCCTCCAACATCCTCTGGGTTCCTGGGGTGAGCGGGAGCGCAGGGAAAGTCATGTGCTCCGCGCCCATCCCAGGAGACACCACATGCTGCCCCTCCTCCAGCAGCTGGCTCGCAACCACTGGAGGAGGAGGAGCCTCAGCAGCAGGCCCCCGCCCAGTGCCAGCCCCTGCCTCACGCACCCGGGTTGGGGGTGGCCCTCCAGCAGCTGCCTCAGGAAAGAGAGTCTTGCGAACCCTCTTCCTGTCACCAGAAGCCAGGCTGGTGAACGGCAGCAGTGCAGGGGAGGGCCTCCTCCGCTCAGATGGGGGGGCTGCCGCAGCAGTCCCCCTCCCCCTCCCCTCCTCCCCTCTAGATTTCTCCCTAGCCTTTCCCCCGGGGCCCCTCTCTGCTTTCCTCTCTGACATACTTCCCCCTCCCAAAATCTACCCTAACTAATCAGAAAAGATTTGGAAAACAAAGGTCAACTTTGTTTTCAAGACCTAACTAACCTGCTCTAAATCTGTGCTTCTAGTGGCTCTGTGACTTGGAGATGAACAATCAAGTGCCTTTTTAAGCAACCCTATTTATGTCAGGGAACCTGAGCCTGCCAATCAGCTGAATTCCTCTGGAATTGAGCTGGCCGTAAACCCCAATAACAGAGGTGACTAAGCCTTAAACACTCACACACTAGTATGCCCGGGCCGGCCTGGCACCACCACGGGTGCCAGAGATGGGCAGTGGAACCCTAGTTATGGGGGCACTAATGGGAAGCCTATTGACAGCTATTACAATTTTATATATATATATATATATATATATATATATATATATATATATATATATATAGAATTCAAACCTAACACTCACTCACTAATGCTTTCCCTGCTGAGTCCCTATTTAGTTTTTTTTAAAAAACTAGGCTTGGTTTCCCTAATAATTATGTTGAGGGCAATTATCCACTGATCACCTACCAACTGGCCTACCTACCTAAGAGACACTATTTAGCGGGACCAATGTATCTGTGGTATGTCGGTGTGGGGTGTGGATGTGGTGTTTTGAAGATGAGCCTCCCCCCTCCCAAGCTAGCAAGAACCCACCCCCAAGCCCACCCAAATGTGAACCCGGACTCGCTCACACTAACACCAGTCCTGCAGTCCAGCGATGTTCAGGCGGTCTTGCAGCTGGTCCTCCTCTCCTCCGTGATGCTGTCAAGAAAATTGGAAATGTTAACAGAGTCAACACCACACGCCGCACACGCAACCCCCAAAATTCAAGGCCCCGTTGCACAAGCCAAGTCAGCCCCCTCCCCTGAAAGGCTAGGGCCAACCAGCAGCAAAACAAAACACATCCACCCAGCAGAGCTTCTGGCCTGTGCAGGCCAAAAGCTGGCACACTCATTTTTTAGTCCTGTGAAACAGTAGTTCAAGCCCACCCCACACTCAAACTTGACAAATGAAACATGAAAGAAAGCAGGCACTGCAATCAATGCTGCCTCCCCTAACCCCCAAACAATGTCCTCTTGCCCAACCAGAAAATGCCCCCCCCTAGCCCAAGCCATAAAGACAGAGCCAAAGCATATGCTCGCAGGTAGGCACAGCAGCAGACATAAGCTCAAAAAACAAATTTTACAACAACCCTACCAGTCCACTACTGCAGATGTCCAGCAATGTTGATCCTCCACGCAGAGATCTGCAGGCCGATGTCCACCAAGTGCAGTCCAGTCCAGAAGAGGTCCATCAACGATAAACAACCTGAATGTGAAGCAAAACAGTGAGTGCCAGGCCAGCAAACGGGAAGGGTTACCAAAGCCAAAGCAGCATACCTATGTGTGGGCCGCAGGCTGGCACAGTTGTTCAGGACGGAGCCTGTTGGAAAGCCTTGGAAGCAGGGGGCCAGACACAGGAAAAAGCCCACACCATTCCAGTTTGTGAAGCACAACTGTGGGTGCCAGGCCAGCAACCAAAAAGGGTTACCAAAGCCAAAGCAGCATACCTGTGTGTGGGCCGCAGGCTGGCACAGTTGTTCAGGACGGAGCCTGTTGGGAATCCTTGCAAGCAGGGGACCAGACACAGGAAAAAAAGCCCACACCATTCCAGTTTGTGAAGCACAACTGTGAGTGCCAGGCCAGCAACCAAAAAGGGTTACCAAAGCCGGAGCAGCAGACCTGTGTGTGGGCCGCAGGCTGGCACAGTTGTTCAGGACGGAGCCTGTTGGAAAGCCTTGGAAGCAGGGGGCCAGACACAGGAAAAAAAGCCCACACCATTCCAGTTTGTGAAGCACAACTGTGAGTGCCAGGCCAGCAACCAAAAAGGGTTACCAAAGCCGGAGCAGCAGACCTGTGTGTGGGCCGCAGGCTGGCACAGTTGTTCAGGACGGAGCCTGTTGGGAATCCTTGCAAGCAGGGGACCAGACACAGGAAAAAAGCCCACACCATTCCAGATTGTGAAGCACAACTGTGAGTGCCAGGCCAGCAACCAGAAAGGGTTACCAAAGCCGGAGCAGCAGACCTGTGTGTGGGCCGCAGGCTGGCACAGTTGTTCAGGACGGAGCCTGTTGGGAATCCTTGCAAGCAGGGGACCAGACACAGGAAAAAAGCCCACGCCATTCCAGTTTGTGAAGCACAACTGTGAGTGCCAGGCCAGCAACCAAAAAGGGTTACCAAAGCCGGAGCAGCAGACCTGTGTGTGGGCCGCAGGCTGGCACAGTTGTTCAGGACGGAGCCTGTTGGAAAGCCTTGGAAGCAGGGGGCCAGACACAGGAAAAAAAGCCCACACCATTCCAGTTTGTGAAGCACAACTGTGAGTGCCAGGCCAGCAACCAAAAAGGGTTACCAAAGCCGGAGCAGCAGACCTGTGTGTGGGCCGCAGGCTGGCACAGTTGTTCAGGACGGAGCCTGTTGGAAAGCCTTGGAAGCAGGGGGCCAGACACAGGAAAAAAAGCCCACACCTTTCCAGTTTGTGAAGCACAACTGTGAGTGCCAGGCCAGCAACCAAAAAGGGTTACCAAAGCCGGAGCAGCAGACCTGTGTGTGGGCCGCAGGCTGGCACAGTTGTTCAGGACCGGAGCCTGTTGGGAATCCTTGCAAGCAGGGGACCAGACACAGGAAAAAAGCCCACACCATTCCAGTTTGTGAAGCACAACTGTGAGTGCCAGGCCAGCAACCAAAAAGGGTTACCAAAGCCAAAGCAGCATACCTGTGTGTGGGCCGCACGCTGGCACAGTTGATCAGGACGGAGCCTGTTGGGAATCCTTGCAAGCAGGGGACCAGACACAGGAAAAAAGCCCACACCATTCCAGTTTGTGAAGCTCAACTGTGAGTGCCAGGCCAGCAACCAAAAAGGGTTACCAAAGCCAGAGCAGCAGGCCTGTGTGTGGGCCGCAGGCTGGCACAGTTGTTCAGGACGGAGCCTGTTGGGAATCCTTGCAAGCAGGGGACCAGACACAGAAAAACAAGCCACACCATTCCAGATTGTGAAGCATAACTGTGAGAGCCAGCCAGAAGAAAGGCACCAAAGACACCCAGCAGAGCTTCTGGCCTGTGTAGGCCCAAAGCTGGCACACTCTTGTTTTAATCTTAAAACAGTAGATCAAGCTTAAAGAAGGCAAGCACAACAACCAATGCTGAACCCCCCCCCCCCCATCAAACATTGTCTGCCCAACCTGTCCCCCAGGCCATGCCAAGAATAAACTGCAACACCTTTTTGCAGAGGCAGGCCACAGCAGCACATTGCCCAGCATCAAAAAGATTTTCAAAAATTTTAAAAAGGCCTACCAGGTGTCCTCTCAGGATGTCCAGCAGCACAGTTGATCCTCCAGGCAGATGTCCTCCAGGCTCCAGGTGCAGTGCAGTCTCTCTTCTTCTCCTCTCTCGGTCAGCAGCAGCAGCAACAGAGGTGCTCCAGACAGTCTAGCTCCAAATTTAAACCCCCTGCTGCAGCCTCAGCCAAAGATTTAAATCTATTGGCTGGCATGAAAATACAGCAGAGGGATTGGTGACTCCTAAGGTCCCCCCTCCCCTGCCTTTCCCCACCCACACTCCAAGAGTCACCCTCCTCCTGCTCCCCCTCCCCTACCTGTTAGTTTTGGCGGGAATCTCTGCTGCTTTGCAAATGCAAAGTGCAATGCAATGCTTGCACCTTGCATTTGCAAGGCAAAGCAGGATTCCCTATCCTCCTTTGCAAGAGGGGTGGGGGGTGACAGAAGGAGTGAGTGATTCACTCCTTCTCCCCCCCTCCCCTCTTCTAAGAGCCTGCAGGAAGCCTTTGCTTCCAGCAGGATTTTGCTAGCCGCTTGCTAAGGCAAACGGCTAGCAAAAACAAAATGGCGATTCTCGAATGCCGAAAGAAAGCCGAAAGAAAGCAGGAACGTTTTGGCTTTTTTCTTTCGGCTATGCCGAAACGTTTCGGCATTCCCCGAAACATTTCGGCATATCCGAAAGAAGCCGAAACCCTTTTGTTTCGGCTTTCTTTCGGCATTCCGAATGCTGAAACGCACATCCCTAGTGGCTGGCCACTTCCCTGAGCCTGTGAGGAGGGGTTGGCCACCGACAACCCACACACCAGACATACATGACAGTGGCCACCCGTAGGGGCATGCAGGTGGGCAGAGGGTGGTGCCACCAGCCCCCCCCCCAAGTTGGGAGGTGGCCAGCCACCTCCTTGACCCCATGAGGAGAGGGTGGCCACTGACATGACCTACATGCCAGACATACATTTTTTTAAATTTTTTTTATTGGATTAGAAATCATTAAATTGTACATTACAGTCAATTTCCTTTAATTTTTCCAGTTCTAACCCCCTCCCTTTCCCCCCTTTTGTTGACTTCCAACAGTTTTCCAACCCCTTGTCCCTTTTCCCTTACTCATTTCAAATTTATTCTATCTGTCAAACATTAACTTTCACTTTCTTCTAAGCTTATCTATATAACACAGTGCTTCCTCTGTCTTCCTACTTACTTTAACAACTAAATAATGCATAACTAAATAATACATTCTTGGCATATATTCTTTTAATAATAGTCATTTAACTAATTTTAGTACTCTATACTCTATCTTATAATCTCATCTTCAATATGGGACAAACAATTTATCCCTCATTTAGCATAATTTTAGGTACTTCTATAAACAATACATTCAATATAAGTCAACCAATTTAACTTATACTCTATATATTACTTTTTCTGCACATCTTATCTTCGTACTGTTTTAATTATATAATTCCTCCATTATGCAGCTATCCACCAAAAATAGTCAACCAATTTGACCCATATATACCTCCAACCTAAGTCAATCAATTTAACATACAGTCTATACATTACTATGTATTTTTCCCACCTTGCTTAAGTTTCTTCATTGCAATTATAAAATATCTCCATTATACAATTATTGCCAGAAATGAAATTAATTAGTTTCTATCCTTATAATTAGTTAATTTCTATCATTATAATTCTTATAATAACACCTATAATACTTAATACTATATATAATAGTCAAATAAAATAGTTGCTTAGAAATTCTCATTTAACTCTCCGCCCCTCGGTAAAGTCACCTCCCTCTACTTTTATTGTATTTCAGTAATTTTCAAACTGCCACAGTTCTCCTCCCACCTCCCATTTTTTCACTAAATATTGTTTCAGCTTCTCCCAATCCGTGTTAAACTGTCCTGGATCAAGGTCTCTCAGTTTCCTTGTCATTTTGTCCATTTCCGCCATGTACAGCAATTTATAAATCCAGTCCTCGATAGTTGGCACTTCTTGCACTTTCCACTTTTGCACGTACAAAAGTCAAGCCGCTGCTGTCATGTAAAATAGCAATGTCCTGTATTGTGCTGGAATGTCCTCCATTCCCAAGTTCAGTAGCAGGAGTTCTGGGTTCTTATTAATTTGAAATTGTAAAATCTCACTTATTACTCTTATTATTTCCCCCCAGTACTGCCTAGCTACCTCACAAGTCCACCACATATGATACAAAGATCCCTCATGCTTTTTACATTTCCAGCATTTGTTAGACGTGTTCAAATTCCCTAGCGCAATTTTCTTTGGTGTCATATACCAACGATAAATCATTTTATAGACATTCTCTTTGATATTGGCGCATGTTGTGATCTTCAACGTATTTTTCCACAAGTATTCCCACGCCTCCATTGTTATTTCCTTATTAAAGTTTATAGCCCACTTCACCATTTGCACTTTAACTGTCTCATCTTCAGTATACCACTTTAACAACACTTTATAAACCTTAGAGATTTCCTTTTTGTCCTCTTGTAGAATTACCTCCTCTAATTCTGAATTCTCCGTTCTTATCCCTCCCTTCACACAATCCGAGTTATAAAGATCTCTAATCTGTCTATATTGAAACCAGTCGTAACTTGGAGACAGCTCGTCTTGCGTCTTTATTCTTAATTTAGAAGATTCTATTCGTGTTATCTCCTTGTACGTTAAGCACTGTTGTTCACTATCGACAGTTCTCGGATCTATTACTTCGTAAGGAACCACCCAGGAGGGAATTCCTTCTTGTAGGTAATCTCTGTACTTCTTCCAAATTGTGAAGAGGCTTCTCCTAATATAATGATGTAAGAACATAGAGTCTGCTTTTACTTTATCATACCACAGGTATGCATGCCATCCAAATATTTTTTTATATCCCTCTAAGGCCAGTAATTTACGGTTTTTCAACGTCATCCAGTCTTTCAGCCACACCAAGCAGATTGCATCATAATAGAGTCTTAGGTTGGGCAGTTGCATTCCCCCTCTTTCTTTTGCATCCTGTAATACTTTCATTTTCACTCGAGGCTTCTTGCCTGCCCAAACGAAATCCGATATTTTCCTCTGCCATTTTTCAAACTGCTTAGAGTCTCGAATAATTGGTATTGTCTGTAACAAAAACATTACTCTTGGTAACACATTCATCTTAACTACTGCGATTCTTCCCAGCCATGACAAATTTAATCTATTCCATTTAATCAGGTCTTGCTCTATCTGAGTCCATAATTTCTCATAATTATTCTTGAATAGATCTATATTCTTTGCAGTCAGTTCAATTCCCAAATATTTCACCTTAGTTGTTACTTCACAGTCTGTTATTTCCGTTAATAACTGTCATGTTTTTACACAATATCTTGGACTTCTTTTTGTTTACATAAAATCCTGCCAAATCCCCAAATTCCTTAATTTTCTCTATTACCTTTGGCATATTCTCAATTGGATCTTCCACAATTAACATTATGTCGTCCGCAAATGCTCTGACCTTATAGGAAAAGTCCTTTATCTTTATTCCACGGATTGCATTGTCTTCTCGAATCTGTATCATCAAGATTTCCAAAACCAACATAAACAACAGTGGAGACAACGGGCAACCTTGTCTTGTACCTTTGCCTATGATCAATTTCTTGGTCACCTCGTCATTCACCACAATTGCTGCACTCTGGTCTCTGTATATTTCTTTCACTGCTCTTATGAATCTTTCTCCCATTTGTAGCTGTTCCATAGTGGCAAACATAAAGTCCCAGTTCAAATTATCGAATGCTTTTTCAGCATCCACAAAGAAGAAACCAACTTCCTTGTCACAGCGCTTGTCATAGTATTCAATAGCGTTTATAACTGTCCTTAAATTGTCTTTGATTTGTCTGTTTGGTAAAAAGCCAGCTTGTTCCTCCTCAATGACTTCGGATAGCCCTCCCTTTACTCTTTCCGCCAATATCTTCGCAAAGATTTTATAGTCATTATTAAGTAGTGAAATAGGTCTATAATTTTTAACATTAGTCAAACCTTGTCCTTCTTTGGGGATCAATGATATATTGGCTTCACTCCAAGTGTCAGGAATCCTTTGACCCCTCAGGATACCATTAATGACTTCTTTTAGGAAGGGCACCAGTTCGTTGACCATTACCTTGTAAAATTTGGCTGTAAGTCCATCAGGTCCTGGCGCCTTTCCCAGATTTGTTGACTGTATTGCCTTCCTTATCTCTTCCTCCGTTACTTCACTATTCAATTTGTCTCTCCATCTTTCCGAAATTACTGGGAGCTTCATTTTCCCCAAATACGTCGCTATTGAATCTTTATTCACTTCTTTTTTGTTATACAGTTTAGCATAGAATTTGTAAAAGGCTCTACTAATAGCCGTCTGTTCCAGATATACTTTATTGTCCTCACATACTTTATTTATTGTCTTCTTCTCCTTTCTCTTCTTCAATTGCCACGCCAAATATTTTCCAGGTTTGTTTACACCTTCAAACGACTTTTGGTTCATTCTCTTAAGATTCCATTCCAGTTCTTTATTATTGATTGCCGTCAACTGCTCTTGAAGGATTTTAATATCCTGGTATATTTTCTTTTCCCCTGGTCTTTTCTTTAATTGTATTTCTTTGGCTTTTATTTTCTCCATAATCTCCTGTCTCTTCTCCTCTCTTTTCCTCCTAGCTCTTCCATTTAAGTCCATTAGTATACCTCTAATTACTGCCTTATATGTATCCCATACCTTATTAGTTGGTACTTCTCTATTAACGTTGTGTTGTATGAAGAACTTAGTTTCCCTTCTCAGCATCTCCATATTTTCTCCCTCTTGTAGCAAGTCCTCATTTATTCTCCATCCTTTCCTTTTGACTCTTTTTCCAAACTTCCACATAATTGGGTTATGATCTGAGCCTACCATGGGCATTATTTCTACATCCTTAGTCCAAAGCGCTAAGTCTTTAGAGGCCCAGATCATATCAATTCGTGATAACGTAGAATGTCTCGCAGAATAAAACGTATATTGTCTGCCTTTAGGATTCTGTCTTCTCCATACATCTTCCAAAGTTTCCTGTTGCATTAATACAAAAAAAGTCTTTGGTAATAGTCCTCTTTTCTTTTGTGCAGTTACTGATTTTTTGTCCTGTTCCAAGTTTGTAACTCCATTGAAGTCTCCTGCAAGAATTATCTGGTCATAAGAAAGTTCATCTAATTGCTTCCTTAAATCCTCAAAGAAGCTTTCTTTTGCTCCATTGGGTGCATAAATTCCAATCACCAACACTCTCTTTAAGTTCCATGTACATTCCACTGCTAAAAATCTAGCTTCCACATCTCTCATCACTAATTTTGGCTGTAGCTCCTCTTTTATATACAATGCCACTCCCCTTTTTTTCTTTTTTGAGGCCGCTACAAAATCATTACCCAATTTGTTCAACTTAAGATATTTTACATCTTGCTTTCTAATATGAGTATCTTGCAAGCACACAATATCACATTTTTGTTTTAATAGCCAGTGGAAAATACTTTTTCTCTTATTCGGTGAGTTAAGTCCATTTACATTCCAAGATAACACTTTACACTCCATATTCATAAGCTTGTTGTTGGTAAGTCCTTTTCATTGTCCCTCATAAACTTTTCCATTTCTAGTTCAGATCTGATGCGCTTTTTCACACCTCCAAATTTAAAGGATAGTCCTTCTGGTAATTCCCATCTATATCTTATCTTCATGTCCTTTAGAGTCTGGACTAGGGCTCTGTATTTTTTCCGATCTAGCAACACCGATCTGGGTAACTCCTTCATAATAATAACCGTCTTGCCATCAACCTCCAATGGTTCTTGAAATTGTTTACTCACAATCATTTCTCTTGTATTTCTAGTCGTAAATTGCACAATCACGTCTCTTGGTAATTTCCTTTGGGTCGCAATTCTTGAATTTATTCGATACACCACATCTAGAATAGCCACAATTTCCTCCTCCTCCTTTCCCAGGTATTCAGCTAACACCTCAGTAATCTGTTCTTGAGCCGTCTTTCCTTCTACCTCCGGCAAGCCGCGAAACCTTAGCTGCTTCTCCATATGCTTGCTCTCCGCAACTGCCATTCTTCCCCTCATTACCCTCATCTCTGTTCGTTGCGTGTCTGCAAGGTTCTCCACCGCCTTTTCCACTACATTGACTCTTTGCTGTGTCGCCTGAAAATCGTTTTGTATTGTTTCCATTCCCTTCTTCACTTCTGCCAGTTCATTCTTTACTGTCTCTTTAACCTCTTTCACTAGCTCAGGTTTCATATCCTTGAGTTCTTTAATCGCTTCTGAAAGTTTTTTATCCAAGTTCTCTATAGCCGTTTGCCACTCTTTTTTCGACATTGCGGGGCTTGCTTTACCTCACTCCCACGAGTCCGCTCGCTTCCTTAACTCCGTGGCGCTTGGCTTAGTGTCCTTTTATTTTAAATGTCCCGTTCTTTTTGCAAAAAAGTTGTTTAAAGAGTCCAAAATGTCGGGCGTCTTTTCTCTATGGTTCCTCTCTAGTTTTTGTAATCCAATATGGCTTACTTCCTCTTCCGCTGAAGCCGCAGCTCTTCCCCTTTCCAAAATGGCGATTCCCTTCTTCCTGTCATCCAGCAAGGGCCGCTCCTCTCCAGCAACTCTATCGCTATTACGTACTTCCTGTTTCCTGACTTCCCACAGCAGTTCTTGCAATGGTAAAGCTTTCTCACAGCCTGATATCTCCTTATAACCACAGGTATGTAAAACAATAGTCCAATTTCTTTAATAACTCTGTTTAACTTAGTCCTTTTTCTAATATAGTTCTTGCCGGATCTTCCCCTCCTTCTAGTCAATCTGTTGCAGTTTTAAAATCTGCTTTAAAGTTTCATTGCTTTAAGTAATCTGTCCCGTTTCAAGAGATAGTGATCTTTACCTTCTCCAGAGCTTTTCGCGGGTTGTAATCGCTGTTTCAATCTCAGATTCCCATCAATTCTTCTTGCCCCTGTTGAAGCTTGGGCATGTAGGTCCTATGCCAACCGTATTGGCTCCAGAACTGCCGCAGAGATTTTAGCCGCCCTGTCTTCGGGTGGGACCTCAAGAGTTGGGAGAGAGTCCGTTGTGTAGGACCCCCCCTCACCCGAGATCAACGCGCCCTGAGGTACTTGAGCGTTCTATGCCTGTTCTCCGCCTGAGAACAGTTGGCCGTGGGGGTCTTTTTGCCCTGCCGGCCACTGAAACGGCAGTCCGGTCAGCTCAGCACTTAGAGCTGCGTTAGACCTCCATGAATCCCAAACCGGAAGTCCCATGCCAGACATACGTGATGGTGGCTGCCTGTAGGGGCATGTGGGCAGGTACAGGGGGTGCCTCCAGGCAGCGGCCATATCCCCTCACCCCCACAAGGAGGGGGTGGCCACTGACATGATCCACGTCTGGGGGTCCATCACTTCAAATGGAGGCATTAGGCAATTAATAATGATAATACTAATAACATTTGATGTTAATGATAATACTAATAACATTTGATTTATATATCACACTTCAGGATGACTTAACACTCAGAGTGGTTTACAAAGTATGTTACTATTATCCCCACAACAAAACACCCTGTGAGGTGGGTGGGGCTGAGAGAGCTAGAAACTAGAAGCTAGAAGGTCACCCAGCTGGCTTCAAGTGGAGGAGTGAGGAATCAAACCCAGTTCTCCAGAGTCCAATGCTCTTAACCAGTACACCAAACTGGCAAATTGACATTGATGGCTCCAATTGTATTGAATGGAACTTTCCAGGGGGCACCAGATTTGCAGGTCTATAACTTGGAGGTCCATATTGCAATTGTCACCAAACTTGGAGGGGGGGCTGGAGGAGAGCCTGCTGTAACCTCTCTGCGAGTTTGGGCTCTCTGAGCATGAACAGAGCCATCCTGTCCCCCGGAAACCACAAACCATGAACCGGTTCATGAACTGGTTGAAGCTCATTAAAGTTTGTGGTTCATGGTTCATGAATCTGAATGAACCATGCATCTCCCAGTTCATTTTTTCCCCAATTCGTGCCCATGTCTAGTCCCTAATATTAGGACTAGGGGTGTGCAGTTCGGGTTTTGGAAACTCGAAAAAAACCTGAATCACCCCAATTCGGGTTGATTTGGGGAAACCCAAATCGATTCGGGAAACCCAAATCGATTTGGGTTTTCCGAATCGCCATAACCCGAATCGATTCGGGTTGATTCGGGTTTTTCAATGGGAAAATGCCTCCGTCTTCCCGGTCGCCTGGGGGAGGCATTTCCCCACTGAATCAAGCCAAAATTGGTGGAGACCTTCCTCTAACTCCTCTCTAACAACCCCCCAAGTTGGACTTTGGAGGGCCATGTTATGGCCCCCCAAACCAGGTCCCCCCATCCTTGCCTAAAAAAGGGAAAAGTGAGCGTCTTTTTAGCTTGCTGCTGCTAATCTTCTTCATTATTTCCTATGGGGGGAAATGAAGAGGCAGGCTTCCTTTGCCAGGGGTGGCATTTTGCATGCAAAATGCCCCCCAACCCTCAGGGGCCCTTCTCCCACCTCTACTCCCACCCCCCACCAAGGCTCAGCCTGCTCCCACTTGGGGGGGCATTTCATGGCCTCCCCAAGTAGGTGCTCTTTTCTCTACTACTTACAGCTGGGGGAGGCTTGTCTTGCCAGGGGTGGCATTTTGCATGCAAAATGCCCCCCTACCCTCAGGGGCCCTTCTCCCACCTCTACTCCCACCCCCCACCAAGGCTCAGCCAGCTCCCACTTGGGGGGGCATTTCATGGCCTCCCCAAGTAGGTGCTCTCAGCCCCCAAAGTCCACCCCCTACAGCCCCACACAAACCCAATTCCCCCCCAGCTGCCACACACAGACCCAAATCCCCACATTAGCCCCTCGCAGACCCAAATCCACCCCCAGCAGCCCCACACCCATAACCCCAGGAACAGGCTGGCAAAGGCCAGCCCTCTCCCTTTGTTCCCTATGCTGGGAACTTCTAAATTCTCTTTCCCTGGGCAATTCTGCACAGCCCAGGGGTGCCACAATGGTGGGCACACTTCTGAGTGCCAGCTGGTCCCTGTGAAAGAGCACCTGAACCACAGACACCCTCCCTCAAATTCCCCCACCACCTACAGAAGATGGCTGGCCAGCCAGCCCCATTGTTCCCTATGATGGGAACCAACTGCACAACAAAGAATAAAACACGAACAACACAAAATAGTTTTTTAAAAATTATTTTCTCCCTTTCAAAGTACAAGTAGGTAAAGCATTATGACACATTACACCAGCAGTCCCCCACACAGAAAAATAACACAACTCACTTAACATCAGAGAATCACAAAAGCACAATTCCTGTCAAAAACACTTTATTTCTTGAACAGCTTTAGGTTACACAGCAGGGGGGCACACCAAAGGGCATTCCAGCATTCCACCTCACAAAAATAACACAACTCACTTAACATCAGTGAGGACCCAGTTTAGGACCCAATGAGAGTGATAGTTTGCACTTGAAGTCCATGGAAGTTGAAGGACTCACAGAGGATAATAGCAATGCCTCTTCCCTGACCAAGTGTGCACGGTTGATAAAGGACTGCATAACCAGATGACATTATCTGGGATAGACACACCATGGCCGTTTCCACACGGCTTACCTTGTTCCAGAAAACAGCAAAATCTCGCACGAAATTGTGAGAGAAGAGGCGATAACAGTGTCTTCTCATGCAATTTCACATGAGATTTTGCTGTTTTCTGGAACAAGTTAAGCTATGTGGAAACGGCCCATGTCATGTTCTTCCAACCATTATTGGTTGAAATACATGTTACACAAGCCAGGCCAATTTCCTCTTTCTGTAACATCCCAGGTGTGCCACACTGATGTGGTATTGCACAATGTTATTGCAGAAGTGGGAGAAATAGGTCCCTTTGCATTGTCAATTCTTAGTATGCTACAGAGGTTAGATAGTGAGCATCTTTGATAAATCCCCCCACCCCATCCCCCATTCCTTGAATCAACCAAGGGTGACTGCACCTGCAGGTGAAACACTTGTAAGATGCTGCCTCTCCAGAATATGCTGAAAGTTTTCTTAAGTAAACAGAAAATCAGAACCCAATCTTCATAATACCTTTCATTAGGACCAACTAAATGACACATACACTACAACCTTTTATCAACCTAGATGTTATAATTTTTTAAAAAAATGTTTAAAAAGAGAGAGGAAAATTCCTGAGGACATGATGGCGAATCCTGGTCATGCTGCATCAAATGATGCTTGGAGTAGGGCAGCCAGGTTCCCACCCCTGGCCCCACCACTCTCATTGGTGCACAGCTGAGAAACAAGAGCAAAATTGGGAGGAAAATTAGTGTCACAGTGATGCTGCAACATCACTTTCACTGTGAATCAGGAAGTGATGCCACTGTGGTCAAGTCTCTATGCTACAAACCACCAAGTTTTGGGTGAATTGTAGACTGTCACATATGAATTCATGCCAGAAGTGATGTTGCAGCATCAGAATGAAGCCAACTATGAAGACTCTGCTCCCCCAAATCTCCCAGAGGTTATCAGCACTGGGCAGATTGTATTCTAATTTTTGGATAGTACTTTGGGACATGCACAGCTGCTAACTTCTTTTGAAGTAAACAGAGTATAACTTCATTCAGAACGAATAGTTTAAAACTAAAAGAGAAACACATGCCCTACCAGAATTCTTCATAGCAGCTTGCCTACATCCAGCTTATCCAGAGCATATGAAAAAACCTGGAACACCTCCTCATTCTGTAACTATAACAAAACATTGAATAGACTTTTGAATATTACATTCGTCACCCTTGCTTTCCTCCTACAAAACAAAATCTTATTTTGAGTTTATCTAAGAACTGTATTAAACAGTTATCTTATCATACATTCAACTATTCTAGAAAGCCACATATTGTCCTTACCAAATATTCTGCAGAATACTGTGTGATCAGGTAATCTTTGAAATGTTCTGGGCATTTTCTGTTGGTTCATTGTGGCTATCTTGAGACTCCATATGACCTGAAGAAACTGGATTAGAACTTGTTGATGTGGGAGGTGAACCAAGTTGTTTGGTGTTCTGGCAGCTCCAAGTCATCATCCAAAGGCATTTGATTTTAAAATGAAAAACATTTTGAGTGCCTTTTTTGCTGTTCTTGGGCTGTAGTCATGGTCTGTTGTATTCTTGTGACTGTGAATGGATGATAAAAGAAAGTTTGTCTCCTGAATGTAGTTTTATCATGAAGACAGTGTATCTGTTTATATGACTGCCTGCTAGTGTTGCCAGGCCATGGTCAGCAACCTCAAGAGCATTTTGGGAGCAGCCACTGCTTTGCTGGTGTCACACCAGCACGTTGACATCAATGCTAGCAAAAAATCAGATTTGCTGTCATGTGGCACTCTAAGCTCTGCATAACTCTATGGTTTCACCATAGAGTTTTTGCAAATTTTAGAGCATCCTATAGTGTCACTTCTGGTTTTCAGTGGAAGTAAACTTGTGTGCCAATCATTTTCACCTGCCATCATTTGGGTACTAACAGATGACACTGATGTTTGCTGGGAGCTCTCCTGCCATAGCTACAGGTTCTAGCAAGCCAACTTTATGCTATGGTGAGACAAAGAACAAATGTGAGAGGAATATAAGGACTTCAACCTTGACTTTGACTAGGTTATATTTGAGGAAATGGTGCAGAAAGTAAAAGACAAGTCTGATTTACTTCATTAGCTTATGTTGTGGCAGAGAGTCATTGCATTGTTTATTGTATCTGAACTCTGAAAACATTCAAACAGTTCCTATTTTCAATATTACCTTCAAGAAAACAAATGCCCTACAGAGCATGGTAGCATGTGGTGTTACTGTACTGCAAACAATGTTTAAAATCACATTAATAGAAGTCATTAAAAATGAGCTTTTCCTCTCTGCAGCAGTCACATTCAACCCACTTTCAATTGGCTTTCTAACTAAATAATTGTAATGTGGTATTCACACTATTCCCTTGGTAGCCTCTGTGCAAGCACTGGGAATATTGTGGTAATGTTATATAATTACAAATGGCAACATAGAAAAGTTTAACAGGAACAACTGTGTGCACTTACAGTTGATACTCTATGTGCAACGTCTCACATACTAATGCTTTCTGGCACATTCTTGGACTTATTTCATGGTGCAGCTACAAAGAATCCTGTTTGTATCAAGAAATGCCCTGTCTGAACATTTACTACACAAAAATAAAAGAATGTATAAAGTAAAAAAGTGTCAAAGTATCAATCTTTCCTTGGCTCTTTGCCTGATTCTTTCAGTGATAAGGCATAGCATAGACTTTTGATAATGTACTTTTTAATGTGACTTTTATAATCAATTATCAGCCAATAAAAAGTAAACAATTGATAACATTCCAGGGTTAATTCTGCGGAATTATTGTTAAGGTGGTAAGTTGTCACATCAAAGACAAAGACATAATTTTTGTCATGATACTTCCCTCCCAATTTCCAAAATAGTAATACAAAATAAACATGGTGACTTGAACAACATCCTTCCATCAGATTTCCCAGCATTCCTTAACACTGACATATGTAGTCATAGCTGTGTTTCGAGCTGAATGGAGAGTCTACCAAATTGACTTTCCTACCATTGCATACGAGTAAGTAAAATAAAAGATAGGTCAAAGAGGGGGTCATGGCTGGAGCTCAATTTCGCTGGAAATTTGGGATTGGATCATTTTGTTGAGTATCTGGAGAACATTTGCTGAAATAATTAGTTCTGGTGCAGATAGGAAAGTGGCCTCCCACATACAACTGTGACAGTGAATGCTTTTTGCCAGCAGTCTTGAGTCCGTAAGGCATTTAGGAATTGGTGCCTAATGTTGTGTGATATTTTCATAAATTCCAACTGAAATAAGGAGAAGTAGAGAATGCACATTTTTATGCACTGAGAAAGCCTGTAAGGAATAATATTCCTAACTGTGACCCTCCCTACAATTCTTAGATGAGTCCTGTCTACAAAAAGAAATAATGGTTGGCAGCAAGCAGATATTTTTGATCTGAAAGGGTGGTGGTTCAAAAATTATTTTTCATGTCTTCCCCAAAACCCTTAAACTGGGCTGACTCTAAGAACAGAAGTTAGCTGAGTGTCCCCACTGGTTCAAAAATAGTTGCATATATGGTTTTTACTTATATTAAAAATGGAGTTAAACTAAAGCATATAAAACTTGTGGCAGGGGGCAAAACAATACAGCTTGTGAAAACCAGATGTTCTGAAGAACAGAATATAACATAGAAACATACCACATGCACGTAACTATCCTGAAGTATTTCACTGCATTGCTTTAACTTTACTTGCTGGGATTTTTTTATGCAATAATACAAATTTTGCTGAAAACTTATTTCTTTGTATTGTACAATACTGCCATATTGTACAACTGAACCAACAAATGGATTTATTCTTGTACTGGAATGAAAACTAATGCAGACCAGAGGAGTTAGCCATGTTAGTCCCTTAGCTGCAAAATAGTAAAGAGTCCTGTAGCACCTTTAAGACTAACTAATTTTATTGTTGCATAAGCTTTCAAGAACCACAGCTCCCTTTATCAGATGCATGGAGGGTATGAAGAAACTGGCCAGAGATATAAAGGTGGTGAGGGGAGAGGGTGCAGGGAGTGAGGGTCATGTAAATGTAAATCAGTTGCAAAAGTTATGAAAGAGGTGCGCAATCCAGGCTGGGTGTGACCCCTCCCCTCCATTGCTGAATCTGAATGGAATGCCTGAAAGGCAGTTACTTCTGATAGTGAGATAATCATCCAAAGTCTCTATTCAAGTCTGAATGTGTCAAATTTACATATGAATTCCAATTCAGCAGCTTCCTGTTGGATTTTAGTTTTGAAATGTTTCTGCTGAACTATGTTGACCTTTAAGTCCTTGATGGAATGTCCTGGTAGATTTAAGTGTTCTCCTACTGGTTTGTGGACATTGCCATTTTTAATGTCAGATTTGTGTCCGTTTATTCTTTTGTGCAGAGGTTGGCTGGTGTGTCCTATGTAGAGCAGATGGGCATTGTTGGCACATGAGGGCATATATCATGTTGGAGGATGAGCAGCTGTAAGAGCCAGAGATTGTGTAGTTGACACCATTGGGTCCTGTAATCGTATTTTCTGGGTAGATACGTGGGGAGAGTTGGTGTCTGGTTCTGTTGCAGGGTCTGGTGTTGGTGACTGTTAGCTGGTTCATGGTTGTTAGTAAGAAGCCATTTAAGGTTGGGGGGCTGTCTGTAGGCAAGGAGAGGTCTTCCACCCAGGGCTTGTGAGAGAAAGGCATCGTTTTCCAGGCTAGGCTGTAGATCACTGAAGATACATTGGATAGGTTTGAGCTGGGAACTATAGGTGACAACCAGTAATGTTCTGTTGTTGATTCTTTTTGGTTTGTCCTGGAGCAGGCTGTTTCTGGATACTAGTCTAGCCCTGTCAATTTGTTTCCTTGCCTCATTTGGAGGGTACTGTAGCCCAAAAATACTTGTAAATCTCTTAAGTGAGAGTCCCGATCAAGAGCATTGGAGCAGATATGATTGTAACGAAAAGCTTGGCTGTAGACAATTGACTGAGTGGTATGTTTTGGGTGATAGCGGGAGGCATATAGATATGAATGTTGGTCAGTGAGTTTCTGGTATAAGATGGTCTTTATCTGTCCATTATGTAGTTGTACAGTGGTGTCCAGGAAGTGTACCTGTTGTGTAGAGTGGTGCAGACCAGGCTCTTAGTAGGTTTCCCTACCCATTTCTGCCAAAGCAATATATCAGAAATATCTGGAAATTCTGCCATTATCCGAGTATTATTTAACATATTTTTTATCCCATTGTTTATCACATGGACTCAGGGCGGTATATAGCCCCCTCCAATTTTATCTTTTAAAAATTCTTTAAGGTGATTAGGCTCAAGATAATGACTGGTCAAAGATCATCAGAAGAGCCTTATCGTAGACAAGTTCACCAGAGTTGCATAGAATGTGGGCTTAGAAGGCTGTCACTCTGAAACAGAGCCCCCAAATAGAAATAAATCTCTTGGGGAGTGAAGTGAGTTTAATCACTGAAATGAAGCCCCCTACAAAGGGAAGACACTTATATGGTAAAATGATTCTCAGCAGTGGGTCACATAATGGAAGTGTAATGTGCTGAAAAAGAATCCCAGAATGGGAAGCCATCACTTGTGGTGAGGTGAAGTTTGAGCTGTTGAAACACAGCCCCTCTCCCAGTAGGAAGGCATTTATATGGTAAAGCAATGCTCAGCAGTAGGGGGAGGGGGGCAAATGGGAAGAAAATCTCAGTGTTAAAGGAATATGAGGGAAATACAACTCCCTTGCTCTTTTGCATGTTCCTTTGCTTTCTCATGCATGCACTTGTATACTACTGTACTAGACATAGATGTACAGCTGGCCAGTGAACACTGATGAATGGCTTAGTGATCACACAAACTAAACAGTGATCAACCTGGGGTTTATTTGCCACTGCAATTATGATATGAACTGAACCCCTAGGGGGTTGAACATCCCTAAACCCGATATTCTTTGTGTTCAGATATTAGGGTAATTGGAAAATCTATCACAATCTGTATTTTAAGCACTGATGGAAATCTCTCTCTGTTTTGACACACACAACATACACACACATCTCAATATGGTACTGCAAATATGACAGAAGCAAATGCCCAGATGGGGCCTTAGTAATAGTAACCTTCATTCTAGAACTGCACTTATAGCATCTGTTCAGCAAATTGAACATGAAATGCAGGCAAATGAATAGAATTAAGAGAAACATTCTCATGTTAAAACTAATACCATAACAAAGATTTAATAGTGTTAGATTGTGTTTAGTGGCTTGTTTAATGGCTTTGCTTTTAATGGTTGTAATGTTTTTCTGTAGTAAGCTGACTCAAGAAAAGGTATCTGGACATGTGGCACACACATTTTCTAAATAAATAAATGTAGTTGGATACTTGAATCTATTAAATGCGGAAGCTTTAATACTTATGAAGAGGAAAGTACCATCAAGTCACAACTGACTTCTTGGCAACCCCATGCACAGGGAGTACCAAGCAAGAGATGAGCAGAAGTGTGTTTGAGAGGTTGCCGAAACGTATTGAACACCAGAACAATCTATCGTTTTGTCGTTTTCTGTTAAAGGATAATGATACAGCGATTTCTAAAGTGGTTGCAGAGTTTTTAGTGGGTGTGCTTAAGATTCATACAAGTTTTGTATAAATATATTGACTTCTGAAATTTTATGTAATTTTATAGTGACTTGTTTGCTGTCTTAGATCTTTGTATGCCATTAAAGGTATTTGAATTGAATTGAATTGAATTGAATTGAGCAGAAGTGGCTTGCTATTGCCTTCCTTGGTGGTCTCTCATCCAAATGCTGATCATGGTCAGACCTGCTTAGATCCTAAGCTCTGATGAGCCTGGGCTAAGCAGGGCTATTCAGGCAGTCTTAACACCAATGTAGAAAGCACAAAAGAGTATATTGTATGTGTTGATGCTGATCTCTCATGTGGAAAACCAAAGGTAGCCTAGCTCTGTGGTAAAGCATCTGTTTTACATGCCTTAAATCCCAGATTCAGCCCCTGACATCTCCAGTTTAAGGACCTTAAATATGCTGGGAAACAGTCTGGCCACTATATTCACCGAATTAACCAACATCTCTGTGGTACATTTCCTACTTCACAGTTCTCCATCTGAACAAAGTTTAGGCAATTTAAAACGGTCATATTCATCCCCAATTATTTCTACTATGTGAAGCATATTCAGTTAAATTATTTCAGTCTGTCCTCTGATCCTACAGTCTCATCTGCTTCTCTCCTCTGAGCTTTTCCAAGTTTTCCTGACTCCTTAAAATAAGAGAAGCATAATAATGTTGCACCTGAGCAGGCTTACAAATCCCACTGAAATCTCAGTAAACATAGACTGAATCCACACAGGTGTATGAAAGGCACCTCTGCCAGCAGAATGAGGAACACACACATTCCCATGCCACTCATTGCTGCTGCCCCCTCCACTCCTCCTGTCATGCTGCACTGCCCTCCCCTCCCCCCCCCGAAATCCCCCTTTCTCCTCACTTTCCCTACAAAGTGATACAGTAATATTACAGTGTGGCTTTAAAGGGAGTAAGCCCTTTAAAGAAATGGTGGGGAAATGACGTGAGACACAGCACTCACGTTTTAAGCTTGGATCTGCTCCTCCCTCTCCATAATGGTGATAGAGGAATGTCCTGTGCTTCCCCACAGCCAGTCCATGGATTTCCCTTTGATCCTGATTAAAACAGGTTTAAAAATCAAGAGTTGTGAATGGTGTCATGTGGACATTGCCTTTTTATATGGAATCTTCCTACTTTTCATGCACAGAAAAAATGGAAGCAGCACTAATTATAATTGGGGTGCAAATCTGTTGTGGCTTAATTTGTGCTAACTACAGTCATATTTTTTTTATTCTGTTGTTATTTCAATTTGTGCAAATGGTGATGTTATAATTAGGCACCAGTTGATGCAGCTGCGACAGTTTGTTCAGGATATCTCATAAGACAGGTAACACCCAAATATGTTACATTTCTCTTTCAACAGAAAAAGAAGACAAGGAATAGCTAGGGGGTTGGTAAATAATCCCAGATGATATCCAAAGAACCACATCTGAAACGTAGACGTTCTTTCAGTATTCAATGAGAAGAAACTTTCCTATGTGAGTAACATCCTTTAATGGACATTTGTATTATCAGTTTTATAAGCAGATATCCTTAACTGCTTGAATGTTTTTAAATAAAAAAAAAATTTCCTAAATGGGGGAAAGCTAACCATTTTAATGCCATTGACTTCCTTCAAGGAGCTCAGCAAAGTTTACATGAACTCCCACCCCCTATTTTATCCTTAAAATAACCTTGTGGTGTGCTGTGGTGGCTGTAGGTTGACAGGTAATGATTTGTCCAAGGTAACACAGCAACCTATGTGGCAGAATGGGAAATGAACCAAGGATTTATCAAGCCCCAACCAAATACTGCAGCCATCACAATCACATTGCCTTTTTGCTTTAATGACAGGTCAATGTAGAGTTAAACATACTTGTCTATTGATTTAAATGAATTTATGTGCTCTGTAGTAGACTTGAAATTCTCATTTTTTCACAGGAATGTTTTGAATTACAAATGCTTCACTTGGCGGCCCCCAAATGGGTGTGTTTTCATGAGTATACACAGTTGCCAAGTGACAACTAGAACACACCCAACCCAGTTGGCAATGTTACATGTCTCCCAGTTAAAGTGTACCCTTTGCATTTTAAAAAAGGTGTTTGCCGCCATGTAACTCAAAATTGAGACCATTCATTTCAATGGTTTTAAAGAAACTTAATTTAATGCTGGATTGTGACCAACATGTCATTTCACAGGCATATTCTTCACTTGTATATAAATGGAATGTTCTCGTA
This sequence comes from Eublepharis macularius, assembly GCF_028583425.1. NCBI lineage: Eukaryota > Metazoa > Chordata > Lepidosauria > Squamata > Eublepharidae > Eublepharis > Eublepharis macularius. The sequence continues at coordinate 89,449,327 of NC_072793.1, read as the reverse complement.
GCCAGGGCATGTGAATTCTGTCAATGAGAATATTAAGATTTTCAGTCCAAAAAAAACACCTTGCTTAACTGGGGAAATCTGTCTGTCTGTCGTCTGTCTGTCGTCTGTCTGTATCTATCTTGCATATGGATGGGTGATTGGATTGCATATGAGTGGTCGCATTTTTATTGCTTATAAACATAAAAAGAGCAGCAATAGATGTTGGCTGAGGTGGAGTCATAAAACTAAAAGGTAAACTACCTAAAATTCACTGTAGGACTAACTTATCACAATGCTGCTCCATAGCATCAATTCATGACTTAGACAGGGTTGATTTTTCTCTCCATCCAATACACCAAGGAGTTGCATACTAGTTCAGTGGATTTCCTGCACAATTACAGATTATTGTCATGGCAACCTACCACATCACATGACAACTTTGTTACCTCCGAGACTAGAAACAGCCACTTAAAGGAATACACATAATCTAGTAATGGGACTTTTTACTGTTGGCCTCACAATGTTTTAAGTAATCCATTTGCTTTTCTATAGACATGTTTTTCCTCATCTTTTTTTAAAAAAGAAGTCATAATAATTTATTTTAGCTAAAGCAGCTAATTTTCACCTTTTTTCTCCCTCTGCTTTAAAAGGAAATGTAGAGGATATACTTGGTTAAATAAATATAAAAATCAGGTCTGTGGTTTACAGGGAGGAAAAATCAATGACGCGAACAACTGAGAACTATTTAGACATACTGAGAACTTAGCCTTGAACCTGTTTACCAGGTGAACATAACTTCTTTGACAGCCATGCCTTTCCTGTGAGTCAAACCTCAGATCTCTTCTTCTTATCTCTCCCCTTACTGCCTGGCTCAAGCACCAAGCTGGACAATTTTGCAGCTGCATAGTAGGCACTCTTGATGTTAAATCTTATTGAGAAAGCAAGGGCTAAGCAACTGTAAAAATATCATCAACAGAAATGTTAGATCTTGAACTTAAAAAAAAACACTGTTGAAATGCAAGAGGCCAGAACCAAACAACCCAATCAACCTCTAGGAGAAAAGCTAAAATAAGCTGCAGACTCAAAAAGGCAATAAACAAGCAAATCTAAAATGTGGTATAAAACTAAGACAGCATTAGTTAGCAAAGAAAGGTCTCACTTGTTATATACTGGTGACAGCTATCCCTATAAAATTGCATGCCCTGAAAAAAAGAAAAGACTGCAGTGTTTGTCAGGAAAAGAATCATTTAACAGAGCTGCAAAAGGGAACAAATAAGCCAAAACCTTGAGTAAAACAAATAAGACAAACATTGAACAGGAAAGAGGATTACATTTCTGGAATAAAAGTGAAAGCTAAAGCATATTCAAAAAGAGGCAGAGGCAACCTAAAAGAATTATTTACATGGATATACAATTGTTTGCAGCTACAGGAGCAATGATCATTATTCTATGTGAAACAATTGTGAGAATCAGGAAGAATGGTGTGTTGTTGGACTATATAGTCACTGCAGTATAGGCATATGGTTCTCTGAAGGAGAAGGTGCAAATTAAATGAAAATGAACTATGGAGGTTAAATCTCAACATTCCAAAAATATTACAACATTTTACGTAGCTGACAAAAAATTTAGCTCACTCTTGGGCTATGAAACAGCCTGTGATCTGAACTGTATAACAGCTATCAAGAAGGAGAATAACAAAAACTATACTGGCTCATTTCTTAGTAGTGGGAAAGTTTTAAAAAATGCAAACATAAAATCCATGGTAAAGAAACATACTGTTCTGTATTAGGAAAAAAGGAGAAGGGAGTGGAAGTCAAGCTAACCTGAGAAAGAGTGGACACCACAAAACAAGAGTTGGCCTAACACTGAAGATGCTAAGAGGAAAAAAATCTAAACACAGAGACTTGCTGATACCATGTATGGCTTATACATCCGTATAAGTAAACTACACTATGTCATCTAGAATTCAATTTCACACTAACAGTGCAATCTGGGGGCAGGGAGTGCACAGGAAGCCAACTAGAAGGTACAACAGTGTATCTTGCATTTACGCCATTGTAATCTCCTATGACAGAACAGCAGCCTAGTGCTGCTCCACTAGGGTTTCCCACTGGCACTCAGCCACAGCAGCTGGGCATGAGTGGAACTGGGTTGTAATTCCTTGAGCCAGCAGGCCAGGGGGTGGATGGTGAGGTAGTCTGCTTCCTAAGCCATTTCTGGCATGGGAACACCCCCAGCAGCAGCAGCAAGTTATGCCTCGAAAAAAGATCGCATAGCCCATAGGCACCCATTGTAAGGGAAAAGTCGCCTCCCCCCATGCCTGGCCCCACCCAAGTGGCCCAGTGAAGCACAGGATGCAATTGCCGTGTGTGAATGCAATCTGTTTGCACCTTCGCAGTGGCCAAGACCCCTCCCTGGTGCCCAATAATGAACCCAGGTAAATAGGGATGTGGAAGTAGGCTCTGCCCAAGAGTCCTCTGCTGTGAGGACTTAAAGCATGAAGTGGGAGAAGTGCACATGGTGGCAGGGAAAGAGTGCAGCGGGGAACTTTGCAAGCATCAGGGTGAGCAGGGGAAGGGGAAATGCAGCGATGCACCTGGAGAGCGGGAGGAAAGGTGCCCCAAGCCCATTTTTAGATGTTCTCTTTAAAAATGAAATACAGAAAAAATGATCTCATCCACTTCCATGTGAATGTCCAGGATCGTCTCTGAACGCTTCACAATGCCAAAGCGCTCATGTCCCTGCTCATCCTTCCTATGTTTTCAATTGATTTTCCCACTCCTCTCTCCCAGAAGCCCTTTTGCGATTGGCAATTAATTTTTAGCACCTAATTAATTTTTTTTTAAAAAAATAAGCCTTATTGCAGTATTAAGATCTTCTGTAATGCTAGAAGAAATGCCCGAAGGCCCTTTCCCCATCCTAATTCAAAATGCAAAGTAAACGTATATTCTCTTATTGTATGACCTGCATTGGCTTGACCAATGTTTTCGCCAGTTCATGGGCCTTTCCCCTGTCGCACGGAGCATCACTCCACGCCCCCCCCCCCTGCTCCGGGCTGCATGGCTTCGGGTGGAGGCCAGGCGAGCGAGGGGGGAGATGAAGCGATGCTCTGGGCGCCTTTCCTCCTGCTCTCCCAGTGCAGCCTGGCGTCGCTCTGAGGGGGCCAGGCCAGGAAAGGGGGGAGATGGAGCGGTGCTCTGTGTGAGCGGGCTATGTAGTGCAGGGCCGCACAAGTGAGGGAAGGGGAAATGCAGTGATCCACCTGGAGAGTGGGAGGAAAGGTGCCCCAAGCCTGCACTTCCCTCCCTGCCGCTCTGTACATGTTAAACTTTAAGCTGCAAGGACTCCTACACTTCCCAACAAACCTTGAGGTAAGGAAACACGAGTTGAACTCTAGTATCTCATCACATCTGTTATGGCTCTCATTCCCTGGCAACCCCTCACAACTGGTTCTCCTGCCTAGCCCCTTGGACAGTTCCCTAGTCAGCTGGAAGTAGAATAGAGACTTAATAAATGTCAAGTATAAATTATGGAAGAGATATTTAATCAAAAACTATTGATATTAAAGTTTGAGTATAACCAATCAAGGAGAGGGAGAATAGAACTTTGACATAAACAAGTTGTGTTGTCATATATTTCAAATATATTTTTCTGTTGTAGTGTAATTGTAGTTCAAATGTAGTGCTTTGTATTCTGTATAAGTTTCTATGCACTTTCGATTGTTATTTCTATTTCTTTTTCAAATAAAACTTTGTTTAAAAACAGAGCTGCTGGGACCGAAACAGGAAGACTGGCTCTCCCAGTTCCAACTGATGTGCACATAGGCATAGTCGCCATCCTGGGCAAGTTGCCCGGGCATTGTCCTCTCTGTAGGCAGTGTAATAATGTCTGTGGCCAGTGCAATAAAGTCCACAACTCTCTCCATGTCTGTTTCTTTGCCTGTGACTAAATGAGTTTCCCCTTCACTCCCCCATAGGGAGTGCCCTGTTGCACAACCTGGACGATGGTCTCTGGCTCTGGACTGGAACAGACAGAGTGGCTGCAGATAAGCTCCTAGTGATGGTTGTTGTGGGTTTTCCGGGCTGTATTGCCGTGGTCTTGGCATTGTAGTTCCTGACGTTTCGCCAGCAGCTGTGGCTGGCATCTTCAGAGGTGTAGCACCAAAAGACAGAGATCTCTCAGTGTCACAGTGTGGAAAAGATGTAGGTTATTTGTATCTACTCAGGAGGGGTGGGGTTGAGCTGAGTCATCCTGTAAGAGTTTCCCAGGGTGTGGAATGCTAATGGCGGGAGGCTTCACTGTATCCTGAGGAGGTTCTTTTGCATATGGATTGGTACTTGATGTGCTAATCTTCTCTGCAGGGCTATTGTCGGGTGTAGAGTGTTTTGTTAGCCTGGTGTTTTTCAGAACTGGCAACCATGCTCGGTTCATTCTTAAGGTTTCTTCTTTCCTGTTGAAGTTTTGCTTATGCTTGTGAATTTCAATGGCTTCCCTGTGCAGTCTGACAAAGTAGTTGGAAGTGTTGTCCAGTATTTTGGTGTCCTGGAATAAGATACTGTGCCCTGTTTGAGTTAGGCTATGTTCAGCCACTGCTGATTTTTCAGGTTGTCCAAGTCTGCAGTGTCTTTCATGTTCTTTTATTCTTGTCTGGATGCTATGTTTTGTGGTCCCGATGTAAACTTGTCCACAGCTGCAGGGTATACGGTATACTCCTGCAGAGGTTAGGGGGTCTCTACTGTCTTTTGCTGATCGTAGCATCTGTTGTATTTTTCGGGTGGGTCTGAATACTGCTTGAAGGTTATGCTTTTTCATAAGCTTTCCCATCTGATCAGTAATTCCTTTGATATATGGCAAAAACACTTTTCCTGTGGGAGACTGTTTTTCTTTGGTTGTTTGATTCATCCTGGGTTTGATTGCTCTTCGGATTTCATTTCTGGAGTAGCCATTTGCCTGAAGTGCGTGGTTTAGATGATTAATTTCCTCATTGAGAAAGTGCGGCTCACATATCCGTCTTGCACGATCCACTAAGGTTTTCATTATGCCTCTTTTCTGTCGGGGATGGTGATTGGAGTTTTTGTGTAGGTACCGATCAGTGTGAGTTGGTTTCCTGTAGACCTTGTGACCTAACTGAAAGTTTGCTTTGCGGATGACCCAGGTATCCAGGAATGGGAGTTCTCCCTCGATTTCTTTCTCCATGGTGAATTGTATGTTCAGGTGGATGTTGTTGAGATGATTCAAAAACCCCATCAATTCTTCCTCCCCATGGCTCCAAATGATAAATGTATCATCCACAAACCGGAACCATACACTAGGTTTGTGGGGTGCTGATTCTAGAGCTGTTTTTTCAAAATGTTCCATGTAGAAGTTTGCTATAACTGGGCTGAGTGGACTCCCCATGGGAAGAAGAAACCTTAAGAATGAACCGAGCATGGTTGCCAGTTCTGAAAAACACCAGGCTAACAAAACACTCTACACCCGACAATAGCCCTGCAGAGAAGATTAGCACATCAAGTACCAATCCATATGCAAAAGAACCTCCTCAGGATACAGTGAAGCCTCCCGCCATTAGCATTCCACACCCTGGGAAACTCTTACAGGATGACTCAGCTCAACCCCACCCCTCCTGAGTAGATACAAATAACCTACATCTTTTCCACACTGTGACACTGAGAGATCTCTGTCTTTTGGTGCTACACCTCTGAAGATGCCAGCCACAGCTGCTGGCGAAACGTCAGGAACTACAATGCCAAGACCACGGCAATACAGCCCGGAAAACCCACAACAACCATCGTTCTCCGGCCGTGAAAGCCTTCGACAAAAGCTCCTAGTGCTTATGCACCTTCTCAGGGCTGCACTGCCCAAAAGAGCAGGGTCCCAGAGGTACCTTGGAGGCCATGTCCTCATGTAGCTTGCCTCCTCTCTGCCTTTCCTCTAACTTGCATCTGGGAACAGGGTGGCCCCTGGAGTGTGGCCTGTTTGCTTGGGGGAGAGGCTAGGTCTCTCTATCCCCTGCCATGCCAGTAGAGTCTGAGAAGCCAGGCAGATGCCCAGAGATTGTGGGGGGCAAGGATGATGCCTGGGAGGGGTGGCCAGTATCTGTGCTGCATACACATGCACACAGCTGGGAGGCCAGATCCCTATTCCTGGGGGCCATGACAGGGAAACAGCTCACATTGGAATTTCTCTTCACCAGTGAAAGTGGGCGACTGGGCAGATGGCTGGCTGCCAGCCCCCCATTCCATCTGAGAGTGTTTACCCAGAAAGTATTGAAGAAAAAGAAAATGTAGAAGGCAGGGCCAGTGGCTCCCATGGATCAGTGCCTTCATGGAGAATACTGATCTGAGGAGATTGGAGCGTGCATTTGTGTGGGCATGCAAGCACACTCCTGCTCTTCGTTAGTACTCATCAGGTTAACAGTCACAATTAGACCAGTCCAGATAGCCCAAAGGCTATGCAGGCTGGATGTGTCCGCTCCGCCAGCCATTTCCAGAGGGTCTTTTCAGTTGTGGTGAACAGCCCTTCTGCCCCAGTATGGAGAAGCTGGCCAGCAGCAGTGGAAGGTCTTAGAGGGGCCATAGCAACTGCTAGCCTGAGATGGCTGCAACCACCTCCTAGGTGGGAATCATCTGATGGAGGTTGTCACCTAGAGGCCCCCCTCATCTGCATGAAGAGATCCTTTGTGACAGTCAGGGAGTCAGGGTCATGGTGTGGTTGACTCCCTTGGACCCACACATGTGTAGCTGGTTGGGGGAGGCCAGCTCTCCCAGGTGAAGTGTACAGTGCTGACTCCGGAAGGTGTCACAAACCTGCAGGTGCCATGGACGTGGCACCCTCCACCCTTCCCCCATATGGGAAAGGGTTGGCAACCCAGGTCATGCTGGGCCAGTCAGTGCCCCTGGCATTGCCTGGGAATAATGCAGGTCAGTGACCTGCCCAGATGGTTCCAGGAGTTGCCTCTTTGGGCTGAACCAGCAAAGGCAGTGTGGTGATGCAGCCAAGGTCATACATGATGGAGCCCCCTGCACGCCCCATAATGGCCTCACAGATCAGTGGCCATCTCACCAAATGCATTCCCACACCCACTCATGTTCAGATGTGTCCCTGTCATTCCAGGACACTGCTGTCTCCAGTGGCCTGCTCCCCATATAAAGGATCTTTCCCTAGCTCCTCTGTCGGGGCAATAGAAGCTGCTGCCTGATGGCCATGTTGTGAAGAATGGCACAACATGGCCATCATGTTGATGACTGCCATGGACTGCATGAAGCTTGATGACTGCCATGGGCTGCATGGCTCACTGGCCCCCTGTATGGTGGAGGCAGCATTCTTGTCCACCAGTGAGCTTGGTTGTAGGCAGCATGGTCTGCTGAGATATATGGGGCCAAGAAGCATGGCAGGAGTAGGTAGCCTCAGTCACCTGCACAAGTAGGGAAAATGACAGGCATCAGCACCCCTTTCCTACAACATCACCCTCAGCTTACCTACCCAGCAGCCAGCAGTCACCCTCCAACCATGTGGTAAGGAGGTGGTTTAGGCTAGATGCCACAAAGATCTGGGCATAGTGCATGGTCCCTGGAAACTTAGCTACTAGGTCCATGAAGATTCCCTGATGGTTGCAGGATGGTCTGGATGATAAGGCTGTAGGAGCTGTGGTGGTTCTGGAAGACCTGGGGCTCCTCCTGGGGAGTACATAGAGCTATGTGCATGCAGTCTAAAGAAGCATGCTGGATACAGAAGAATCTATCTAAATCTGGTCCAGGACCACACTACAATTTCAGGATCTATGACAAAATGTCTACATTCCTTAAAAAGTTAGAACAGAGCACATATCATATTATAACATGTTATCATAAGCTACAGACATATTCCAAGATGTTATTTGTGAATCATAGGAATCTGAAGAATGAAAAACCATAGTAATGAATGATACTGTTTTCAAGAGTAACATGACAATTGATTTAAAAGCAAGACTTCCTTATTTTTGTGACTAAAAGACAAAATTATCATTAAATACTCTTGAATAGAGTACTCTATTCAATTGAATAGATGTACTCTAAATATGGGCTCTCTCTAGCCTTAGAGAAAATACTTCTTTTTCAAACATTAAACACACACACTCACAAGCATTGTAATGAGGTCAGAAGCCAACTGGGACCAATCAACTGTGTTTTGTCCTGAGCTATCACAAGACTACTACACTATAAGCAAAATGTATAATGAGAATGAGGTAAAGATGATAAAGCTTTACCAACTGCAAGAGAAAAATTAATCAGCTTTGCTGTAAGGCATATTTTGACTAGTGAACTCTCCTTAGCTCACTTCGATTTACACTAACTTTCTGCAAGTTTTCTTTGTGAGAACTCAAAAGAAATCTCAAAATTCTAGAGCCAGATCTCACTTAGCAAGTGTAAAGTCACACATACACACACACATAAACACACACAACTCCACCATTTCTAAAGTACCCCATCACTCTTTATCCTCTTCTAAGCTTACCTACAAGTTGGTCAGCAGAAAATCCCCTCACTTCTTATCCTCTTTTCCCATTGCACATTGATAAATGCTTTAATAAACATTGTCCCAGGTACAAGGAGCCTCTGGTAAATATACACTGCCCAGGAAACCAGTACAAATGAACATGCAGCAATTTGCCAACCTTTAAGGGAAAGCCTACAAAACTCTCAGAATTACAATCTCCAGACTACAGAGACCTTTTCCCCTGGAGAAAATGGCTGCTATGAAGGCTGGTCCCTATGGTATTTTACCTCGCTGCTCTTGCTCTCCTCCTCAAACCCCACCCTCCCCAGGCTCCACCATCCCAAATCTCCACGGATTTCCCAACCCAAAGTTGGCAGCCCTAGCAATAGCTATGCTTTTTAACAGAATTAATGACATTGTTACCAGAATATTATCCTCCAACACAGAGAGTTGTGATTTCATACAAATGAATAATAAAGTTTTTAAAATGTTTATGAAATGGGAAATACACAGTGCAACCTTTTTGCATACCTACTCAGAAGTAAGTTTCACTGTACACATTAGAGGTTTACTCCAAAGTAAGTATGCAAAAGATCACATAGGCAAACAGACCTAGCTATGTAGTAGCACAATTTTAAGCAATGGATGAAGAAACTGTAACATCAATTCAAAACAAATGACCACACCTTACAAGAGAAAGGTACCTATTTAAGTACTTTAAAAGCTGTCAGTACAATTCTAAACAACACTGCACTCTTCTAAATCAATTTAAGTCAGTGGGTTTACATGGGTGTGACTGTTTAGGATTATAATGTGTGTGTATACTAATTGTACTTTATGTGAAATTGCAAACCAACATGGCCGTTAAGGATCTATCATATAGTACAATGATGTATTTAGCTAAAAATGGTTATCTGTAGAAGTGTGTTCTAGAACATGTCTCTTTCCTTTAAGAGAAGGAAGGTCTTGAAGAGAGGAAATGAGGATTGGAAGAGGAGAGAGCATGGAATTTCAAGATGGAAATTCTATGCTCTCAGCCATTGAAACAATTAAAGAGTCTGGCAAAGTGTTTACAGTAAAAAATAGCATATACACAGAGCTTGACATGCCTGCCCCATACACTTCAGGGATGAGGGATATTCTACACACTTAGCCATTGCTGATTTCTCCCATTAGGAAATAAATTAAGCAACATAGGCAGCAGCACATGATGGCAAATGTCAATCCAGAAAATATTGAAGAGCCGATTGAAGAGCTGATGCTAAGTTCAGGATGGCTCATGTTTAATAGTCTTCTCAAGGAGTTGGGTTAATTTAAAAGCATGTGGAATCTTTCTATTTTTTTTCAAGAGACCTCACAGTAAAATCTCTGTGTACATGGAATTTGGCACTCCTGGCTGTGCAGGCTGGGGGGGGGGGCTTTGCCCCCCCCCTCAATTGGAGGGAGAGGCAGGTATTCTCTTCCCAGGCATCCTGGCCTTCTAGGGAGGCAGATCCAGGCCCTATATAAGACAGCTCTGCCTCTTGGAGCCTTGCAGTTGTCTCAGTGTGCACCCTATAGCAATGCAGAATTAGCTGGTCGCTGCTTGCCAGGTAGGAATTTTTTCACTTTTCCCAATTGGCTCTTGGGAAGGAGTGTTTGTAGTCTGTCAGGGATCAACTAGCATGCTTCATGGTTGCTAGATGAGAGGGCAGACTGCCTGTGGGACCCTCTGTACCAGTCCTGCCCACAGGCTCTGCGGCTTGGGGTCCTAGGAGATTTAAGGGGGGAATCATTCACCTGGCTGGACCGGGATACAGCCATGCACATGGATGGCTCACACCTCGGGCAGTCAGTGACTCATCTAGACAGGTTGGGGAGGAAGTCTGGGGTGACCCCTTTGACCTGATCTGTACCACTGTACCCTTGCCATAGCTATGATTAGAGTTATCTTGTGCCAGTTAATAATGTGGCCCTTTAGTACCTAAGCCTTGTATCTGTCTTTTCATTCTGGATGGGGGGGGGGCAAAGTCCCTGTCCTGAATGGCTCCCAAATCTAAATGAAGAATGCAGAAGAAGATAAAAACAAAAAAGGTGATTGAAGACATCTGTTTAAATCACTTCTATTTTTATTATGATGTAATTTCTGCATGAAACTCTGTATTTCTCTAATTCCCCCCCCCCCGACTTTTTTTAAAGCCAAGAAATCCACATTATTTTTTATCAACAAGTATTCTTGTATTAAGAAATAACTTTCACTAGTTGTTCATGGTGGGTGTACTTATAACTCTGCTCCAGTATATTTTCTTTGTGTTAAAGAGCTGTTGATGCCTCAGGGAAAATTCAGATGCAAATCCTAACTAGAAACAATTCCCTTTCTCTGACTAACATCTTTATTGTGCTAATTTTATAGGTATTTGAATACCTGCATTTCTGAATTGGGCATTTATAAATTGTTCAGTTTTTTTCACTGCAAAATCACAATAGGTTTGACACTAATGTAAGAAAGACAGATTTTTGGCCTATGTTTTTCATGTAAATAGCTTGCACAATGAGAAATAAAAACATTTCTGTTATAAGGAATAGCTCAATATATTTTTAATAGTAACCAACAAGGCTAATCCCGGTACAAACTAAGCAACAGAAGTGGGAACCACCCGGGAAAACACACCAAAAATGTCTACAATGCAAATAGTAATATATTCAAGCAACTCATACAATACATACACAGCCAGTAAAGTGCAATGTGCTTTTTTACAATATTTGTGCAACTCTACAATGCTTAAATATACTTATGACTATGTATGTCATGGAATCGCTAGGCGATTCCAGTCAGCGTCATGCTCTGGGGTATGACTGGTGAAATATACAAATGGTGGAACAACTGTGTGCTCCTGAGGAAGTCTGCAAGATGAAAAGCTGTGTGATTGATAACCGGTTCCAGTTTGGGCAGAGCAGCTGTGTCTCCAATATATTTTAAGGCATTTTTTCCAGTTTGGGGTGGAGCATCAAACAAACTTTACCCAGGATTCTACAAGCAATATTGCCTCTGCCCGTGTTATTGTATTTCTTTCTGATCAATTTTTTATACTAAATAAATATAGCTTTCTTTATCAACATGTTCAAACTGAAAGGTATGCTTCTCTCCCATAATTTCCAGTTGATTATATTTTTTTTGTATTCTTGCTTCAAAAATGAAAAATAAGCAATCAAGCTATGGTGATGTCTCATTCTTTTATTCCATGCACATGAGACAAGCATGAGCTTTCAACAATGTAGATCAAGCAAACAAGATGAACACTAGCTCTTCAAAGACATCTTAAAATGATTTTCCTGAAGTGGTATGTTATAAAAAACCCACAAGGGCCGTTTCCAGATGGCTTACCTGCACCCGGAATGTCACGCGACGTTGCGGGGAAAATGCAAAATATCACATTTGCTTGTGCAAGTTTTGCGCAATGTCGCGCAAAACTCGCGTGAGAAAATGTGATATTTTGCATTTTCCCCGCAACGTGGCGCGACGTTCCGGGTGCAGGTAAGCCATCTGGAAACGGCCAAGGTGATTTTTACCCCAATAGGTTACATGTGCTAGAGTGAAAAACTACCGTGATAGCAAAATAGATAGATTTCTAGGGCTGTTTTTCCACACGGCACTTTTCTGTTTACAGAAAACACACTGTAAATGATAACTGGGTGTACTTTGGACTAGAGATGGGCACAAATTGAATTACGACCCAAAAAAACACACGAACCAGGCTGGTTTGTGGTTTGCGAACCAGTGGTTCATGGAAGCTTGTTTCCATGAACTTCCACAAACTGGTCTACTGGTTCGTTGGATCATATAAACTTTTCCTGCTGCTTGCAAGTGACAGGTCCCTTTAAACTATCAGCTGGCAGGTGGGGGGATCCCCCCTCACCGCTTGCCAGCTGATAGTTTAAAGGGACCTGCCGCGGCAGGGCCCTTTAAACGGCCCAAACCTCTGTATAGGTAACAGTGTATAAAACATAATAAGTTCTTTAGCAACTTTTATCTGCATTCTGCCAAAACAATAGATCAATGGGGTGTGAAAATGTCTCAAAACATTGTTTAAAAGTTCTGAGGTCTTCCTAATTATCCCAGGATTTCTTGTTTCCACCTCTCTTCCACATAATATACTATTAGTGCTTAGTCAATTCTCACTATTTAATTTCTCTTTTTGTTCCTCACCATGTCCACATTAGTGTTGTCTCAATTCAGAAAGATAGAAGAATGCTATTCACACATACAGACATGCACTCACATACTTAAACACATTGCTCTAGCATAAGAACAACTTAATAATAATAACAACATTCTGTTTACATACTGCCATCCAGGATGACTTGACATCCACTCAGAGCAGTTTACAAAGTATGTTATTATTATCCCCACAACAACAATCACCCTGTGAGGTGGGTGGAGCTGAGAGAGCTCCTAGAAGCTGTGACTGACACAAGGTTACCCAGGTGGCTTCAAGCAGAAGAGTGGGGAATCAAACACAGTACTCCAGCTTAGAATCTCATGCTCTTAACCACTACATCAAACTGGCTCTCAGTTCTAAGTTGTATTTTTAAGGTAGCAAGATCTGAATAAAGATTGCAGTTCCGAGGTCTTCTTAATTATGCTAGGGTCCCACATCTCTTAAACATCCGAATAGTGGATGCTTATTTACATTATGGTAATATAAGGGCGTAGGGAGTGGAGAGAGAACAGAAATACATTTAGCTCTTGAACAACATAAAAAGGCAAAAAGTCATACTGTTGAAATGACTTGAACATAAACCTGGCATTAGGTAGAATTAATAGTCTGCACCTCCAAACCTTCATAAATTCCCAGTTGAATAAAAGATGGATTTCAAAGACTCCAAGATACCTCAAGGCCAACATCTCTACAGAAGACAAGAGCTGAGTGGAGCTGAAGCATTTCCTCTCACAATGCATTTGAGTGAGCATTTTAAATCTCCAAAGATTGAACTATAAAGAGAAAATAGTTCATTAATAATTCACAGGCTCCAAGAAGAAAAAAATGTCAAAAGAATATGCTCATGAACAAAGCTGATTTTATCTCCCCCACCCACCCCCAATTTGGTGTGGAGCAACATGTAGGAAAATGGAGGATGCCATGATCAAAAATTTAATTCAGCATTGTTGTTTTTCCCCCTCTTTACCCATGTAAGCATTTATTCTGACTTCTTTGCAAGCATTGAAATTCTCCAAATCCCAAATGATTTGTGTGAAACATTAAAGGCATGCTATCATCTTCAAGTCTTTAATAGGCCAGGACATTTTCATGGCATAGTTGTTATCCTACAGCTCTTAATTTTAGTCTGGCAGTTAGACAACATTTCCATTGGCTGCAAAAAAAATCGACAAGGTATTTAAGAATGTGTCAAACTTTCAAACTGTGAGGAATCTAGATTACAGTCAATGATTTGTTTTCTACTATCAACAGCGTTTTTATGGGGGGGGAGTGCATGTAAGTATCAGTGAATCATGCAGTACTGTTGTGTAAATCCACATTAACAGAATACTACTAGAAATACCCAACTTAACCAAATGTAATTTGTGATGTACCCCTAATTACTCCAAGCCACTTGAAGATTGCATCAATAGGAGTATTCCTACAGAACAGATTTATTATGATCATCTGTTTTCCCAGTAGTTGTGTCTTTTGAAGCAAAGTAGAAAGATTTTGTACGTTTTGTCAGAGGTTTAAAACTGTTGCTTCATTTCCAAACAATCATGGTGATCCAATACATATAATCAGCTAGGCTCCGTCCTAAGGTTGGGAAATTTCTAGTGATTTGGGGGTGGAACCTTGGGAGGGAGGGTTTGGGGAAAGGGAGAGACCTCAGTGGGGTATATTGCTATATAGTCTACCCTCCATTTTCTCCAAGGGAACTGATCTCTGCAGTCACTGATCATCAGCTGTAATTCCAGGGAGATCTCCAGGCCATACCTGGAGGTTGGCAACCTTACCCAGGAAACACATGTAGCAGAAAGAAATTGTAGACTATAGAATAGACTGTACCACTTCAGTCTGCAAATTGGGAGAGTGACACTTTTGAATACTACCCTTCATATAAAACAAGTAGTCTCTACAAGTACAAAATTAACCTACTAGATACAGTGAAGAATCTTTAATGCTAATGTGCTATTTTCTTTCCTTTTTATTAGCATTAACTTATGCCAAAAATGGCACTCTATTCCTGCAGTCTGAATTATATAGTCCACTCTACCATATTAAGTTTCTACTGCTTCATTCTGCTGCATATGTAGACCAGAGAGTCATATTCAAGACCAAAAAAACCCCCTTTCCTGCTGAATGCAACATCTAGCTTTTAAGAAGTCTTGATTCAAATGTAAAAATGAAATATTGTAATTTTTAACTGATCTGAAATTTAAATTATATCAGTGAAAGATTTTTTAATTCAAAAATTAAATTTTAATCCTATGCAGCACACTTGTGAGAAAGGGAGTGCTATAGATCTTTTAAAAACAGAACTCCCTTTGAATAATGGAAAATACAACAAAGAAGATCCATAAAAGGAAGTGTCCTTCACTATTTATACAAATGTCCAGCTGTATGTGCTTTCTATCCACATTATAATGTTAGCTAAGATTCTCCTGAATGGGGTGGGTGATCTTTCAATACGTATAGATCTGGTTACCATCCTCCAGGTGAGGTATGGAGTTCTCCCAGAATTACAATTGGTTTCCAAACTACAGAATCAATTCCCCTAGAGAAAATGGCAGCTTTTGAGAGCGGATGATATAGTATTACCTTCCTGCTAAGCTTCCCCTCCCCAAACTTCATCCCCCCCCCAGGCACTGTCCCCAAATCCCCAGGTTTGAGATGTGTGTTTGTGATGTAACTCTAAGGCAACATTCTGATGACAGGGCACTGTCAAAATGTACCATAGAAAATGCGAGAGGGAAGAGCAATAAAATAAATAATAATCACCAATAGTACAACATTATTTCAAAATTCATGCAATAAGTAATATGGATAGCATGCTCCAGAGAATTGCTAACAGGTGTATGTGAATAATTTGCATAGATATCAATGCTCTGCAGAATAATTTTATTGCAGAAATGAATGTAACATAAATGCATTTATCATTATAAAAAATCCTTTGCAGAAATAAATAAGACTTCCATGTTGTCAGAAATCTAGTAAACTCTCTTCTCCATCTCATGGGAATCTGATCTATTTACTTAAATCATTAAAAAAACATACATGAACTTATGAAATTCCACAGAGGATTCTATTTTTGTCATTCATTGACAATCAATGTGGTTATTAATTCCAATGATATTAACTTCTTTTGCAACCTATCTACATACAAGATCTTTACTTGATAAAAGATCACCTCTAAGAGTTTTTCTTTTTCTTTTGTAATGGGCTCTAATCCCATTGGAGTTTCAAGCAACCGCTCGCATGTAACATTGATTGCCCTAGGTATACTCCATGTCCTCACAAGAAGAAACTGAGTTTGAAGAGAACTTACGAGTAGACATGGGAGGGAGAGGATGTGTCATCATGAGGAGGGGGAGGGAGAAGATCCCCCCCCCAACCTCCAGGCCAAAGAAGAGCACGCTGGTATTTCCTGTGCAAAGGGGCTGGGAATCTCTGTCTCTACATACAGTTCTCCAACCATATACCATTCTCTAACTGCTAACATTCATTCTCTAATGTTTGTGCATACATTCTAGTGTCTTTTGCATTATACTGATACATTCTGTACTGTTTGTCTCTTTCTCTGTTTTTGATTTTCAATCCTTTTCTCCATGGATGTGGCTTGTTCTGTTCCATTCTATATCTCCTTGATGCATTCGCATTCTATTTCTAGTTCTAGAATGGCTGATATCTGTGTGCCCCTTTCTATCTGTTTCTCTGTTTCTCCCTCTCACTATCTATTTGCAACTTTCTATCTCTCTCTGTCTCTTCCTATGTGATTCCACCACTATTTATCTGAATCTATCTCTTTCTACGTATATATCAGTCCTTTATTATTTCTTTCCATCTCTAGCTGTCTTTTTTTCTCTTTCAATAACTATGTTGTTTTCTATTTTCCTTTCTCTATCTTCATCCATATGTAGGCTTGTGTGTCCATCATTTTCCAATGATTTTGTTTTTGTTTTTCAATACATCTTTCTATCTTTCTCTCTGTCTTGTTCTGTCTGACATGAGGAGGGGGAGGGGGAAGATCCCCCAGCAGCCGCGGGTCCTCACCCGAGGGTCCCACTGAGGAGTAATATGGTGGCAGCCTACAGTACTCACATTCCTGCCTTGACGGAAAGGATGGGAGTTGTGGGACACATTCCCACCCAGCTGAAAGAGGTCCTGTCAGTCCCGTTGACAGGGGAACCACCACGTTGTCAACCGACTGTATCCATACACAATACAATCGGCTGTGCGATCGCAACCGAGCTGTGTAACCAAGGAGGGAGCAGTAACAGGATAGTCCCTCATGAAGCAGGGGCTGACCTGATCCGCCGTCCTGCCTTTGCAGAAAGTAGGGGATGGGCAGGACAGGAGGCATTGTTTGGACGGGTCAGAGTGCTTCCTGAGAGGGGGAGATGGAAACATGACAGCAGCAGCAGCGGCTGACATCGGCCACCTTCCTGCCTTTGCGGGAAGGACATGAGTTGAGCGACCCATTCCCCCCTGCTCAGAGGGCTCTGCATTTGCGATGGATGGGGGCACCGTGTGGCTTAACTATATGTGAAATAGTTCGTGAGCTGCTGCACAAGTGCCCAAAGGAGGCTGCCATCAGCAGCATCACCCACCTTCCTGCCTTGCCGGAAAAGATGGGAGGGAGAGGAACTGTCATGTGGGGGGTAAGTGGGAAGATCCCCCTGCAACCGCCAGGCCAAAGAGGAGCATGCTGGTATGCCCAGTGTGGGAGGGAGAGGATGTATAATTTGGACCGGGGGCCTGATTCCCCCAGCCACCGCGGGTCCTCACCTGAGGCTCAGCCACCTCCTGAGCCATCAGCCTTGAGGTTGTAAGCGGCACTGTCCCAGACCCCAAGGGGAAAACCTCTGCCAGGGCGGCCTGCCAGAGCGCTCTGCTCTCACCAGCATCACCCTCAGGGCAAAGAGATCCTCCCACTGACCCCTGCTCAGAAGAGCTGGTGGCCCCCTTTCTCCCTCCAATGGATGTTTCACTGGGTGAGAAGGGAGACAGGCTCAGGTGGTGCCTCTTCAGGTGCCAAGTCAGGGCCGTTGAAGACAGGTGCTTCGGGTTTTTGCCCCTGCACACCAGGACATCACAGGCACAGCACCGCACCACATGGGGGTCATCAGGAAGGGCCCGAAAGTGCCTCCATACGGAGGCATTGAAACGTCGACCGCTAACTGTCCCAGGGGAAGAAGGCTGAATGGTTACAAGCTGCGCTGCGGGGCTGGACACGGACGATGGGGTGAGGGGTGGACTGCAGGTGGCGACACCACCAAGAGTTTGGGATGGGGATGGGAGGGATCTTTCATAACACATACCATTCCTCCAGGGATCCATTGCCCACCCACCCCTCCTCAAAATGTTGAGAGAGTTCCTCTCCCCCCTGCACAAAGACCTCTTGGGCCTCCTCCACACCCCACATAGGTGAATTGGGGGGAGCGGGAGGACTCTCTACTGCCCCCGAGCCACACCTAATACTGCTTTCCACAACTGAACCAGGAGGACTGCCATCGCACTTCACCCCACAACCACCCTTGACAGCCAACACAAGAGGAAGACTCATTGTGCCACCAAACTAGAATTAAGGAGGACAGGAAAGGAGATGACTCTGTGTGCCCTCCACCATGGTGCCCACTGAGCTTGGCCCCAGGGCCTGGCAGCAGCCCTGGCACCAGAGGGAGGGAGGAACTACAGCCCTAGCCCACCACTCCCACAGACCTGACCCAATAATAATAATAGTAATAATAAGAATCAGCACAGTTTGACTTGTGCTGATGGCAACCTCCTGTGAGCCTGGATGAAGTGGAGCCATCTGGGCAACTGCAGGAGACAGGTGAGTCTGCTGAGTGGCTGCAGGCTGTTCCCCAGAGTTGTGCCTGGGCATAGGCTGCAACTGGCCTAAGGGTGAGAGACGCCTGGAGGCCTGTAGGGGATCCTGCAACTGAGGTACTGCCAGAGGCTGTGCTGCAGGGCCTAAAGGGGGTGCCTGCTGCTGCAGGGCTGGTGGTGAGGGTGGACAAAAGGCCGGCGTCGCCAGACAATTCTGCCCTCCCCACATTTCCCAATCTATATGTCAAGCCTCACAGTAATATAACAATTCACACAGTAATACAAGGCTTAGTATGTAATCACAACAAATTTAATAAATTCAAACCCTACTTATAAATGGAATACCACTCATACCAGTGCTAACATGGAAATTCTATACCAATAAAGTGCAAGGGGTCCAAAGTGCTATTCATATACTCATATATTGCACATAAGAACAAAGTGCAAATGCAGTAAGAGCACCATATATACAAGTCCATTCAATTATTGTTGTTTCCAAAGCACCGTGTATCCGTTTTCGTAGGTAAGAGTGTTCAATGTCAATTTCCTCATGGATGGCTGTAATTCATTTAAAGATCAATGTACGAAGTAATATTTGTTCTGATGAGATAATTTGGTAGTAATTCCTCTAACGGGTTGTCTAGATCCCAATTGCCCGTTTCAAACCATCTTTTTCAAAGAGTACAGTCACTAGAGGAAAATTAATAATAATAAATACACCAATAATACAACAATCATTCAATATACCCGTGAAATACAATATATTCACGTATTCCATTCAACCAATACTTTCTTCAAAATTAATCCTCATGGGTATCCAGTAACATAGCCTTTCCTTATAGCTAGCCTGTATTGCACTATTGTAGCAGAGGCTCTTATATCATCAAAAACCACACCTTCATAGAGAGGGGATGTTTTGTTAAAGGGAAAGCACATTATTATACTGTGTTTGTTAATTTAGCCCAGAAAGCATGTAAAGTCATTTGCGATGTTTAAACCACACTAGGCTCTTCAATCTGTGAATCCAGAAAGTCTCCTTCCTTTGAAGTTCTCTTACAGCAACATCTGAACATTTGTGCTCTGCCTTATACAGTATTGTAAACTGCATGTCAGTTTCACTATGAGGTTTTTCTACATAGTGTTGTACTAGTGGAGCCTCCACCATTTGATTCTTTATTCGTGATTGATGTTCACTCAAACGGGTTCTAATAGGGCAAGTTGTACTGCCCACATATAAGGCATTACAAGGGCATCGTATGAGATACACCACACCTTCCGTATTACAATTCATGAACAGCCATGGAGTCCAAATGCCTAATTGTTTTACCTCATCTGCTTTCATTATTGAAGGGCACTGCACACATCTCCCACATTTAAATAAACCTTCCGGCAAACTCTTTTTCTGGTCCTTCCTTTTGGGGGAAATATCTGAACGAATAATCATGTCCCTAATGTTCTGAATTCTTCTCAAAGCTATTAAAGGGGGCACCCTAGAATATCTCTAAGCAATGGCCAATATTTCATAATTGCTTTTCTTATATGGTTAGCCTTTGTGCTATGGTCAAAGCCCCCAACTATGCGTTGAGTTTTTGTACGGTCCCTAACCAAAAATAAATCTTTCCTTCTGATGTTATTTGCACGTTGCCTTGCATTTTCTAGAACTTCCAGTGGATATCCCTGTGTCCTAAAGTCACTAATCATTCTTTTGCTCTCTATATCAAAATCAGCTGGATTAGCAGAATTCCTCTTAATTCGAAGGAGTTGCCCATAGGGCAAATTCATTTGCAGGTGATTAGGATGGAAAGATCTAAAATGTAACAAGGAATTTTTATCTGTCTTCTTTCTATATGGCCGCACTGCAAGGGTGTTTTCGGCTGATCTGTAAACAGTCACATCCAAATAATTAACCAATTCAGTGCTTGAATGCCATGTGAACTTTATGTTTGGATGAACACTGTTCATCCATTCCCCTAATTTTGTAACATCAATAGTTTCATTCACCACACGGTGCTTTGGAAACAACAATAATTGAATGGACTTGTGTATATGGTGCTCTTACTGCGTTTGCACTTTATTCTTATGTGCAATATATGAGTATATGAATAGCACTTTGGACCCCTTGCACTTTATTTATTGGTATAGAATTTCCATGTTAGCACTGGTATGAGTGGTATTCCATTTATAAGTAGGGTTTGAATTTATTAAATTTGCTGCGATTACATACTAAGCCTTGTATTACTGTGTAAATTGTTATATTACTGTGAGGCTTAACATATTGATTGTAATATACTTTATTGGTGTCAGTAGTCTGACGTGGGTTTTTTCTGTTTTTCTTGTGCCATATACCACGTTTCTCTCTTTTTTTGATTGACTCCCCACATTTCCAGCAGGCTCAGGGTGAATTACAGACACATAGAGGTTAAAAAATATAAAAAACAGTTATTATAAATTAACAATCCTAAAAGCATCCAAATTTTCACAGATTAAAATACATATATAAACATCAACAAAGCTGCATAAAATTCCACTGACCAGATTTAAATCATCGTCAGAGCATCTTTGCAGTAAAAGATTTTTAAACGGGGGTTTTGGTGGTGGGGAGGGCCCAATCCATCATCAATTGGCCAGGGGGGCTCTGTCTAGCACCGCCCATATGTCTGGCGGAACAGCTCTGTCTTGCAGGCCTGGCAAAAAGATAACAAATCTTGCTGGGCCTTGGTCTCATTAGACAGAGTGTAACACCAGGCTGGGGCCAGGACCAAAAAGGCCCTGGCCCTGGTTGATGCCAGGCGAGCCTCCCTGGGGCCAGGGACCTTTAGCAGATGTTTCTCACTAGAACAGAGAGTCCTCTGGGGAGAGGCAGTCCCACAGACACATTGGTCCCAGTCTGCATAGGGCTTTATAGGTTAATACCAAAACCTTGAACTTGATTCGGTACAGCCAGTACAGCTGACGCAGTGCCAGTGTTATATGCTCATGCATTGGCAACCCCGTGATGACATGCGCCGCTGCATTCTGCACCAGCTATAATCACCGGATCAGGTTCAAGGGAAGCCCTGCGTAGAGCACGTTACAGTAGTCTAACCTAGAGGCAACTGTTGCCTGGATCACTGTAGTCAGGTCGTGGGGCGAAAGATAGGGGGAAAGCTGCCTGTCCTGTCGGAGATAGAAGAAAGAGGATCTGGCAACTGCTGTGATCTGGGCCTCCATTGTCAAGGAGGCATCCAAGATTACCCCAAGGCTCCTGACTCTCAGGGCTGGCATAAGCACCGCCCCATCGAGTGCAGGAAGCTGGGGTCCCAAGTCCACATTTCTGTGACTCAAGTATAGGATCTCTGTCTTTGCAGCATTTAACTTCAGCCAGCTTTGTCTCAACCATCCAGCCATGGCTTCAAAGGCATGCCCTAGGACATCTGGGGCAGATCCAGGATGGCCGTCCATCAGCAGATATAGTTGGGTGTCATCCACATATTGGTGGCACCCAAGCCCGAAACCGCACCAACTGGGCGAGGGGGCGCATATAGATGTTAAACAGTAATGGGGAGAGTATCACTCCCTGTGGCACACCAAATACTAGTGGCCGACAGGACAATAACTTATCTCCTAGCGCCACCCTCTGTCCCCGACCACGAAGAAAGGAGACAAGCCACATTGGTGAGGCGGTGAGTCAAAAGATCATAATCAACCATATCGAACGCCACTGAAAGGTCTAATAAAATCAGCAGTGCCAATCCACCTCAATCCAGGTGCCTGTGGAGATTGTCTGTGAGGGCAACCAGCAATGTCTCTACCCCATGTCCAGGGTGAAACCAAGACTGTAAGGGATCTAGGGCTGAGGTCTCCTTCAGGAAATTCTGCAGTTGGTTCACCACCGCCCACTCAATCACCTTACCTAGAAATGGGAGGTTCTAGACCGGATGGTAACTGAGCGGGTCAGCTGGATCCAACAATGGTTTCTTTAAAAGAGGCCTCACCACAGCCTCCTTAAGTGCTCTGAGAAAAACCCCTGCGCCCAGGGACAAGTTGACAATGGCCTCCAAGGAGTCCCATAATCCATCAACACTTGCTTTCACCAGCCATGACGGACATGGGTCCAGGAGGCATGTGGTAGGCCTCATTCCCCACAGAATCCTGTCCACCTCTTCCCCAGAAAAAAAAGGGGGCTGAAGTGATCAAATATCACCCCCGAAGATGGCCAAGGGGCCTCTAGTTCACATACAGTGTCAACTGTGGTTGGTAAATCGCGGCGAAGAGACAAGATTTTATCAGCAAAAAACCTCGCAAAAGCCTCACAGCTTATGGCCGATTCAAATTTTTGTGGTGTCTTCCAGGAAGGGAGACCAATGAACAAACCACATTGAACAATTTAGCCAGGTGTGAGCTAGCTGATGCAATGGAGGCTGCATAAAATTCCTTCTTCACAGTCTTCACTGCCACTTCATAAGATTTCATGTTTTTTAACTAAACTGTCATTATGAACTGTGTGTGTTTGTGGTGCCCTCAAGTCATACCTGACTTATGGCAACCCCTGGCAGAGTTTTCATGGCAAGAAACTATCAGAGATGGGTTGCCATCACCTGCCTCTGCAACTTTGACCTTCGTTGGAGGTCTCCCATCCAATTACTAACCAAGGCCGATCCTGCTTAGCTTCTGAGATCTGACGAGATCAGGCTCACCTGGGCTATCCAGTTCAGGGTGAAATGGAAGCCTTGTGTCTTGTTTCCCCACCCATCCCTTGAGTGTGTCTAGAGATTCTCAAAGTACAAATAGGATGTGTTCATGCTGTGAATTTCTCCTGCAGCTAATGGTGGAGCAGGCAGACAAACTTACTTTGTGATATGTGACCATTGTTTGCTGAAAAGCTTTACATGTAGTGAATGAAAGAAGAAGAAGGCAGAAACTCCTGGCTGCAGTGATCTGCTGCTACTGCCGGGTGCCATCATTTGCTGTCCTGGAAGGAGAAGGGGCAGTTCTCCTTCCCGGCCATCTGGGCTCTAAGCATGGGGTGGAGCCTGATGCCTTAAAAGGCTGCTCCACCCCACAGCGCTCATTCTGCACCTCGTGCTCAGCCTACCCTCTGTACCCTGTAGCAGGGCAGGTCTAGTTGGTCACCATTTAATGGGGCTAAATAGGATTTTTTTTCCCCTTTCACCAAATTGGCCTAGGTGGGGGATGGTTTTTTGCCTACCTTGTTCTGCATGCAGTGGTTGTGGTAACTGGACTAGGTGATGCTGTAATACAATTCAGCCACTAGTAGGTTAGAGTTGGGGAAATGAGAGTGGGCCAGTGAGTACCTTTGGCAAATATCCATTGGTGGGGAATTGGAGTCTGTCAGGAGCAGCTGGCATGCTTCATGGCGGCCAGCTTCAAGGGCAGACTGCCTGATGGAACCTCCTGGACAAGTCCTTCCCTCGGACTCTGTGGCTTGGGGTGTTTGGAGCTTTAAGAGGGTAACCATTCACCTGGCTGCCCAGGTACCAGCCATGCCGCATAGATGGCTTGCACCTGGGGCAGTCGGTCTCCCAGACAGGTTCAAGGAGGAGGACCCAGCGCAACTGTTGGCTTGACCCATACTGCTAAGTTAGGCCCCCTGTTGCCACATTAACTGTTTATGTTTTTGCTTTAATAACATGGCCCTTTGGTACCTAAGTATTGTGTCTGCCTCTTAATTCTGACTAGGGTAGCAAGCATGACATTACGGTTTTCAGCAGCAGCAGCCCTGTGTCTGAGGTAGCATGAAGAGAATCACTTAAGAGAATCACTGTCTGCTGAACAGAGGACACCTACATTTCCACTGGTCTATCCCTGCATATTTTATGTTCTACTATTCCCAAGCATTAAGGACAAGGCAGTTAATAAATTAGCCCTTATTTTCTAGCTGATGTGCTGTTTATATTTATTTCTTACTTACCATTATTTCTTGGAAGAATATTATTATTACTGTGGGAAGGAATCTGATGAGAAAGATTGAAGGGCTCCTCCTAGCAATCAAGAAATGATTATGAGAATAAAACAAAGAAGCATTTATAATGTTAAGGCTCTGTGCAATTGTCCAGACTCTGAACTGTTTCCAGAACCCTGATGCAGCTGTGATTCCCATGGGAATCTCTACTGACTCATACCACAGGCTGCTCCTAAGGTTAATCCCACTGCATAGTACTTGGCCAGCAAACCATTGCTCTATGAACATAATATATTCAAGTGTATGGTTTTTTTCCTAGGACCAGAAGCATCTCTCTTACGCCTGCAATGACAGGACTATTCCAGATGAGGGAAAGTGAAGAAAAGTTTTGAAGGCCTCAAACAAGACAATCTAATAAGGGATTTTCAGTTCAGATCTCTTGAGATATTTGCTATCAAAATATCTTGCAAGAACCTGAGGGTAACTTCTATATTATGTATATCAGAATAAATAAGGGACAGTTTAAAAGTCCAGTAAGATATTTGGCAACAGATATATCTGCCAAAGTAAGCTTTGAATAATGAAAACTTATACTCTGAAAAAACGAATAATCTTTAAGGCACTATTACTACTACAGGCTAACACAGCCACCTGCCTAAAACTATCTTCACGAGAGTTTGTCAACTTGTATCACTGAAAGGGGTGTGTGATGACTTTGAAGTTCCAATTGAGATGATGCTCAGCTATTAGAAGAAACAGGCCAAATCCTAAAATATCGTCACCACCTGTTCTTGCTCAGGTAAAGCTTTTATCTGACTAAATCCATAGTCTGGGATCCTATGACATCATTTCCTTTGCACTTATCTCTGACTACTGCCAAGGCTTTCCTCTGCTGCAGCACTTACTTCCTCTGCTACTGGCACTTCTGTATGTGCAAGATTCATGTTTTTCAAGGAGCATTTACACACAGAGAAGTGCTAGTGGCAGAGGAGGCTACTCTGCTGCAGAAGAAAGTTGCCAGTTGGAGCTATAAAGGCACATTCACTTGTTCAATGAGATTCACCCTCTGAAAACAACAATGGTGCCCGCTGATAACCATTGACTTGTAGAAGTTCAACCCCAGCTCAAATAAACCAGCTACATATTTGCACATATTTCAACTGTGCAAAGCCACATTGTCTCATATCAAGAACTAGTTAAAAATCCAAATGGTTATTTAAATTTTAACCATAATGATATCAGTCATATGGATAATAAAACATCCTGCTACATAAGCTAGAACTGAATCCTTGACCTTCAGATGTCCTTTTCTAAAGGACCATCATTCATTCTACAGGAGCAACTATTTGTCTGTTTCTAATTCCATTACTAGAGATAGACTTCACATATTGGCCATTAAGTTAAACAGCTGTTCATTAAGCTGCTGGAACAGAATAGCAACCCAATATTGTGCTTGCTACTGGCACAAGGGAGATGCTTCTGGTGCTAGGAAACAAAGGCTGAGTGCTTGATCTCATTCACATACATTTGCACCAGTATAAATAGCCGCAAGAAGGTCTGGAAGGTGTTACTTAAAGTCAGGGTCAAGCTAGACTTGCCCTAGAATGGAGAGTACAGTTTGCATAGAAAGGAAGAGACTGTGCTACAGGATCTGCATTCTGAGGGTCAAGCTAGATGTGCAGGTTTTTAAAGAGATGGGTCCATGTTCTCCAGACGCAACTCAGGTTCCCCACAGCAACACAGCAGCTGTAGGTAATGGCTGTTAAAAAATAAAGGAGAGGCTGAATGGCCTCAGAATGCCACTGTGAGAGAAGGATGAGTCCCCCACCCCTGCAAGTAGTTTTGCAAAATAGCGAGCAGGAAGGATACTTTGTTTTTGATACTCCATGTGGTGTATTCTATACATGCACAGCAGTAAAAACAGGGTAAAAAATCCTCCCTCTGTGCTTTTTTGAAACTGGGAAACAGCTTGCGGGGGAAGGTAGGAGCCTTTCCTCTACCCACGGTGGTGTTCTGAGGCCCTTTGGATTCTATTTTTTAACAGCAATTCCCCATAGCTTCCGTGTGGCTTCAGGGAATCCAAGTTGGGTCTGAAGAACCTGGGCTTAATTCTTTAAAAACCTGCACATCTAGCTTGACCCTCAGAATGCAGATCTTGTAGCACCATCTTCTCCTTTCTATGCAGACTGTCCTCACCATTCTAGAGCTCCTTCCTGTCCACCCTCCGGAAGCAATGCATGTGTACCGATATAATACAAAACGTAAGATCATCTAGAGCTGAGCTTCATTATGGAAAATGTGAAACAATGATAAAGTTCTTTACAGATGAATGAGTGGGCTTGTGTGTAATGGGTCCTCCATTGCTGCTTTTAAATACATGGGCAAAACCTGAATTGATGCCATTGGGAGACAATATATCATGGAGTGTATTTGCTAATGGACATTTTCAATGGTGCCCAGATGTCATCACTTATCTTGGAATATTGATTCTTAGAAATATTAAGTATATGATTGCACTGAACGTTAACAAGTTGATTGCTGATATATTCTTGGATTTGGACAGATGGGCAATTTTAAACCAGTCACTATAGGGTAAAGTAAATACACTCAAAATGAATATTATATCTAGAATTATGTGTTTTATGTGCAATTCATTTTCATATACTTTGCAGATATATTCATAAAATGAATACTTTATTTCAGAAAGTTATATGGGGCTCCTCATTGCCTTGGATTTCTCTAAAGAGGATGTAATTTCCATTTAATGAAGGAGGATTTGGCTTTCCTGATCTTAGTTGATATCATCAGGCAGACCTGTTAACTTGTACTAATTACTGGGACTGCTCCTCCCAGGTAGATTATCCATCTTTGGAGGCTTCCCCACCTTTAAATGGAGTGCATTAGGGTATATTCATGCTAAAATGGATCCTCTAAGGATTTATATAAGAAACTGACCAATAGAAATTCATATTTGGATTATCGGTCTTATTGTCAGGTTCAGAATGCTTTCATGTATGTCTTTGCCTAACTGACTCCATTTTTAATCCTTTCAGTGTTTAAGTGCTTTCTTCACAGGTGCCAAGGTTCCCAGGCAGCTATCTCACAGAGAAGGATTGTTTTGGCTACTGCTGTTCCACCAAGAACCGGCCTTGAAGGACTTTCGCTTTCCTAGCTTCAAAGGGATTGTTTTGAGAACTGTGGGGGGAGGTTGGGCCTGCTGGGATCTGTTACTTTGTACCTCTTGCTTTGCCTGTCATTGGTAACAATGCATATGTACCATCCTGAATATTGTATTCAGGCCAGTGGACTATAATGAACTAATTCTTCAGTAAAAACCTTTTGGAAACAATGGACTGTTGTCTGATTGCAGAAGGTAGTCTGGAGTAGGGACATTATCTAGCCACAGCTCTGACACTTATCACCCCAGACACATGAGACAAAACATCCCATATGGGCAGATGCTCCATTTGAAATGTAATTCTACAGCAGAGACAGACTATTATAGAGAACAATGAACAATGAAGAGGGCATTCCTTGAAAGAGGATACCCCCTTCGGGTATTATTGCAGGCTGGGAATAAGGTAGAGATATTTCCTAGAACTGATTTGTTTAAACCTAAGGAACAACAGCCATAAGAGCCAATTAATTGCGCATTAGAAAATACACCTCTGGCCCATGATATTAAAGATATTATCCATCGACATTGGCACCTAGAGTCTGAAATTAGTGGATGTAAGAGACCTCCTAAGGTGGGCTTTAAACGGACCAGGAGTATTAAAGACATCTTAGTTCATTCCAATTTCAGAACACAGGATGATAATAGCCGCCTTCCTAGCAGCATTTTGCCTGCGGCCACTGCTGGGTCTGCCCTCTAGCCTTGTCTGGTATGACAGTCAGTGTAGCCGGCGGAACATCAGATATTAAACTTAAATATTTCTTCACATGCCAAACAGAGGGTGTAGTTTACTTAATTATTCGTAACTGCAACAAACTATATGTGGGCAGTATTGGGAATATATATATATAGTTTGGTTTAGTTTAGTAACATAGCAGAGTAACATAGATTTATTTAGTCAGAAGCATTTAAACCCTTAAAAATGCATTAATTAATTAATCTTCAGACAAAATTATAGAAAGATGGAACTTACAGTTTATTGTGGCAGATTTCTTCCATTGCAATATCTTCTGGTAATAAGAAGGGAAAGATCCTAAAGAGTTACATTCCCTATTCTAATGCCACAGCCTGAAAATATAGGAAGCGAGGCTGGAAGTGGGTCTGTGGATAAAAGGGGGCTCCATAAGGAGCATAGAAGATTTACATCCTTCCTCTTGGAAGACCATGTGGAGAGAGAGATTTCCCAAGAGGCACAGATGCAAGAGAGGAGGAGTCAGTAGGCGTTCCCACCTTAGACAAGAGAGTGGCAGATTGCTAGACTTATACATTACATTCAAAGAGACATGCAGCGCCCCCCAGTGTCCAAAGGCAGGCTGAGTTGCCTATTCCAAAAGGCAGTACCCCATACACTCCATACGGTCCTGTATTTTGGAGCATCTGTCCAGAATAAGAAATTGTGAAGCACTTCGTAAAGAATCATTGTAAAGAAACGGAATTTAAATTTACAGTTTTGCATGTCACAACTAAGGAAGTTCAGTACAATATTCAAAGGGAGTTATTACATCGTGAGGCACATTGGATACATACTTATGGGAGCCTCCAACCCAAGGGATTGAATTCTGAATTTAATATATCTTGCTTTTTGTAAATGAATCATTGTACATCATTAATGCATTTTGTTACTGTGTCTTTAAATGCTATCTTCGGCTGCTGTGCATCTGTATATAATGTCTCTGGTGGGGTGGGAACATTTACATATGACCATCTTAGAGGTGTGCTGAAATTATGCACATGAGATTTCATTTGTTATTACTTTGGTAAGCGTCTCAGCCTTTGTTGAAATTTGGGTAACATTGTATTTGGTAGGTGGCTACAAGAAACAGACAGGTTTATAATAAATAAATTCTTTTTATTTTTAGAAAGTTGATTGTATGGGTGGATCAGTTTATCAGCCCCTGAGGAAGTTGTTGTTGGATGAAACAAGCTTGATAACATAGCCGGCCGCTTGTTGGGCTGGGGTTCCTTCGGGGTCCCCTTTCCTGTTTTCTCAGCTTTACCTAGAAGGAAGAAAAGGAGAAAGAAGCATTACGTTTGGTTAAAGCAACGTTATTACACCTACCTTAAGGCGACACTTGATTATGATGAGTGGGGGATCCTTCGGGGTCCTCTGCCTCTCTTTCGGCTTCACCTAAAAAAGAAAGAATAAAAACAAAGGAAGAAGTTGTTAATTTTGATTCAAGCATTGCCACTGGGACCTACGCACTTATTACTTTGGTAGCTACGTGGGAGTTTTCAGTGTCGGGACAGCCATTTAGAAATTGAAGAACAGATGACCATTCATTCAAGAGACTAACGAGCCGGCACTGAAGGACCTTTTTGGAGGGACACGGTCTATTTTGAATGTTTTTGAAAATTTATGATCTTTAAACAGTTCCTTCTCAGACGGAAGAGTGGGTTGTTGTATTGATATGTAAATTGTATTTATTGTATTTAAGATTTATTAATTGTATTTATTGCACTTAGCACTTTGCACATAGAGAGATAAATTTATATAATAGAGATATTAGTGTCGGATAATCTTTCATTTATCCCCAAGTGTGGCTCCCAACCAGCTTTTGCAAGCAAAGCCTTTGCCCTTGCCTAGCCAGCTCAGTCTTGAAAAAGGAAACAGCTACAGTTAACACAGCACCTGTGCTTATACAAAATAAAAAAGCCCTACCAAAGTTAATGAGATCATGGAACGGTTGGCAGAAAGTGGAAGTGCTGAGTACAGGCACACCAACAGGGGATGGTCCTATTTAGCAGAAGATGAGCTAACTCTTTTGGCTGGTGGATGTTTGCTGTCACGCTCTCTCCTTGCTGTTCCCCTTGCCTCCTGCAACAGTGAAACCAAACAACAAAGAGCCAGAATAAATGGTCACATTTGAAGGTTTCCTACCACTCTTGAGTGACCTTGTTGGACCTTGATTAGTAACTTTGCAATGGAACATTTCTATTCTATATCATTTTTAGGAAAACTTGTAACAGACATTTGAATACTGTAGCAGTTTTGAAATTGTCAGTGAATGGTCCCCTTCAATGCAGATGCACGTTTTGATTATTCACATTATTTTGTATTGGATAATGAATACAGAAAGTATTTAATTAATAATTACTTGCTCTTTTCTTTCTCCTGTCATGTTATTTACTACAGTGGAACAGTTGTCCACATTTGTCAGTAACAGCATGCCATATGTAGAAAATCAATTCTAAACCAAGTTCAAAGGAGACCATTTTATTCTGGATCTCCCATCAAGAAGACAAATGGCTTCTAATGAGTGATAAAGAAAGGCTAGCATGTAGCAAAACTACACCTGTTATTTGATTCCTCAGTTAAAATAACCAACAATTGGTGGTAGCAAATTACACAACCCATTTCCTCCTCCATCCCGCATCTTCAGGAACCAGGGCTGCAAACTGCTACCAGTTCATGTAATCTTCAACACAGAGTTGTCCCTAGAATGCTATTCCATGAATAAATTGACATGATCATGTTGTGAAGGAACTTGATGTAGCATGATTCACATAAGCATGGGGGCACAGCTGCCCTGTTATGCAAATTGTCATTAATAAGGGGCATCTGTTTACATGATTGCACCTGTTACAATGTTACTTGTTTCACATGTTTGTATAAAGGGTGCTGCTCCACATGGCAAATTCTAGAGATATGAACTGTATGTGACTAGACTAGATTGGTTATTTTGTCTTCCACTTCTTAGGCCTCTCCTTCAATAATTTCCCATTGTTTTTAATATCTATTTGTGTATGGGCTTGAATCTTGCAATGATGATTGCTGAGTATGTGTATTGCTGGAACTAAATTTTTAAACTCTCCTTTTCTTCCCCACATCAGGTTTCATACATCATGTAAAAGGGGAAGAGTGTCTATAGACCGGTGTAAAGTGCCATGATCTCCCCACAGAGGAGCATCAACTATTATCTGCATACCCATGAATAGGAAGAATGGTTTCCATATGATAGACATGAGCATATCATCCAAACAGAGCCAAATTCTGCACCTGTCATTTATATATTCAGCAAAAGCATATGGCAAAATTCATGAATTCCAGCATATTTTGGAGAACACAACCACACCCACTGTCAAAACCCCAAACAACAAATGCATCAAAGCTGTCACAGAACACATTTGAGGGGGAGGGAAATCACTGCATTACTGGATCTAGCACTGAGAACCAGCAATGCCTTTATTGCTTGGTGGGCCTCAGTATTCTGAAGCATCATCGTACCACCAGGATCATCTTTGGCCCTTCCTTCAGATGTGAAGCAAGGAATAAGGCATTCTCAGCCTGGAAACAAGACCCAAGTTATCCTATTTGCTTTAACATAATTTATCTATTTATCTAGCATAATGCTAAATTTAGAGAGAGTGTACACGCAGCCCATGGAAATAGCAATGTCCACATAAAACTTACCTTGAAATGTAAAGCCTAGCAAACTGAAGTCAGCCAAATGGGTAAGCAGAAATCAATTCTCTACAGGTGCAGTATCATTCTGAAGGGTGGAGTTACTCTTAGAAGCTGAATTCCAGTTTAGCTCTCCAAATGACTTGGGACTGGAGTACTTAAAGGACCACCTTCTCCCATACTATACAGGCTGCTAGTTGCCTTTTACCAAGTTCTTCCCTCTGTGCCTCTACTTGTAGAGGTGAAAGGGACAACCAGAGACAGAGCTTTTTCAATGGTGGCATCTGAACTTTGCAATGCCCTCATCTTACCTTGTTGTCTATTAAGTGCTAGGCCAAAACATTTCTCTTTACTCAGGCTTTTAATTAAAATGTTCCATTTTTAAAGCAGTTCTACTTCTAGTGTGATTACTCTTAATGGATGTCATTTTAGGCTTCTGTTTTTATGGCTTGCTTTAATATTAATAATGTAATGGTTGCTAATTTTATGATTATATTGTATTTTCCCCACCTTCCTTCCAGCCTCTTTGATTAGTCCATATTACTAGCGTGCCACAATAATCTTTTTTGCCTTTAAATTTTTCTTTATTTAAACTATAAACTATACACCATAACATAATAAACAATAAACATAGAGAGTAAGAAAAAACACACAATTCTAAACATGACAGCCAGAGAGGTATTTTCAAACAAAACCTAAATTTGTATTTATTCCATACTCTCAGGATTGCATGCCTTACATGATGATGATCAAACTCTGCATTGGCCTTAACTTTATCATACCATAGATACCCATGCCACCCAAAGTTTAGATTATGCCCTTCCAGGTCCAGTAACCGTCTATTTTTTAACAGCATCCATTTCTTCATCCAAACCAAACAGCCGCAAAATATAATCTCAAATCTGGGAGGCCCAAACCTCCTCTTTCTTTTGCATCCTGTAGAGCCTTAAATTTAACCCTTGTCTTTTTGCCTTGCCATATAAATCTTGATATATCCTTCTGCCACTGATTAAATGGTGCCTCTGTTGTCAATACTGGAATTGTCTGAAATAGGAATAACATTTTAGGTAAGATATTCATTTTAATTGTAGCTATTCTTCACAACAGTGATAATTGAATTCTATCCCATCTTAGCATATCTCTTTTAATTTCTTTCCAAGTCTTAATATAATTATTTTGGAATAACATACAGTTCATATTTGACAAAGCAATACCCAAGTATTTTACCTTTTTCTCAACTTTAAACCCTGTTTTGCTCTCAAGTTTCATTTTATCTTGTATTTTCATATTTTTAGTTAAGACTTTGGTTTTCTGCCTATTAACCTTAAACCCAGCCACTACACCAACTTCTTTCAACTTTGTCATTAGAGTTTCAATTCTGTTCAAAGAGTCCTCCAAAATCAACACCAAGTCATCTGCAAAGGCTCTCAGTTTGTAGTTCTCCTGTTTCACCTTAACACCTCGAATTCTCTCATCTTGTCTTATGTCCCTATTCAAAACTTCAAGCATCAGTATAAATAACAAAGGTGACAATGGGCAACCTTGTCTTGTGCCTCTTTGTATTCCACATGGTTTGGTTAACTCTTCATTCATGACTATCGGTGCAGTCTGGGTTGTATAAATTGACTTAGTCTATTTAATAAAACTGTCCACAAAGTCCATATCTTCCAATAGCATAAACAAAAATTTCCAGTTTAAATTGTCAAAGGCCTTCTCAGCGTCTAGGAAAATCAAAGCAACTTGTCTTTCATTATGTTTTTCTAAATATTCCAGAATATCTAATACTGTTCTTACATTGTCCTTTAGATGCCTCCTAGGTAGGAATCCACTTTGGTCTTCATGAATAATGTCCCATAGGATACTTTTAAGTCTTCCTGCCAAGATCGATGCAAACAGCTTATAGTCATTATTTAATAGTGATATTGACCTGTAGTTTCTTGTCAGTGTGTGATCTTGTCCATCTTTTGGAATAAGTGTTATGTTGGCCTCCTTCCATGAGTTTGGCATTTTCCCTCCCTCTAAAATAGAATTCATTGTCTTTTGTAAAGGCTGAAGAAGTTCATCCTCAAAACATTTATAGTAGCTACTTGGGAGGCCATCTGGTCCAGGAGCTTTTCCCAACTTACTCTTTTTTATGGCTTCTCCCACTTCTCTTACTGTTGTAGGTCCATTCATAATTTGTCTTTGTTGTTCTGTGATCTTAGGTAACTTCTGTTTATTAATATATTCATCTATTTTTTCCACTAATGCATCACAACTCTTACACAGATTTGTATAATACTGATAGAATGCCTTTTGTATATCTGCAGTGTCTGTTAGTACCTTATCCGCCTCTTGTATTTTCTTTCTTTTTTTTAAAAAAAAGAATTTTTATTGGATGGGTCAAAATACACCAATCATAATACATAACTTCAATATCCATCACATTATAATAATTCCACCCATTCCCCCCCTTTTCAGTTGACTTCCAACAGTTTTCCATTCCCCTTATATATACTACTTCCCTATCTCCTATTTTATTAACACCTATTTCTACATTGTAATATATAGTATACATCTACATCTACTAATTTTGAAATACATCTCTTATTTAGATTTCCACATTACTATAAAATATACTATATCACTCTTAACTATACAATATCATAATTCAATCTCTAACTAATATCAAGTAAAGATCTATCTTCCCCTCTTAACAGCTATCCAAAGACCACATTGTACCCTTCATGTCCCACTTTTTTTCCACGTAATTCTTAAGTTTCTCCCAACTCAAAGCATATTCCAATGTATCTTGTTCTTTCAATTTCCTCGTTAGCTTGTCCATTTCTGCCATGTTCAATATTTTCAAAATCCAATCTTTCACTGATGGTATCTCTTGAGTCTTCCATAGTTGAGCATAACACATTCTAGCCGCAGTAATCGTATAAAACACCATTACTCTATCCATTTTGTCAAACACTTCTAGGTTCATACATAATAACAACAATTCTGGGGTTCTAATCACATTTTTCTGTAAAACATCTGACATAACCTCTATAATTTCCCCCCAGAACTGTTTAGCTTTTTCACAAGTCCACTACATATGATAAAATGAACCTTCATGTTTCTTGCATTTCCAACATTTATCTGATATTTGGCTATTACCGTTGGCTAATTTCTTTAGCGTTAGATACCATCTATACATCATTTTATATACATTCTCTCTCACAGTGGTACATGCTGAAATCTTAATTGTATTTTTCCACAACTTTTCCCAAGCTTCCATCGGTATATCTCTATTACAATTTATTGCCCATTTAACCATTTGAACTTTCACAACTTCCTCTTCTGTGAACCATTTCAACAAAATCTTATATACTTTAGAAATCATCTCCCCCCCCCCTTGGAGCAGACATTCTTCTAATTCTGAGTTTACCATCCTAAAACCTACTTTTCTACGATCCACATCATACAAGTCTTTTATTTGTCTATATTGGAACCAACTATATTGAAATGGCAATTCGTCATTCTTTTTAAGAACATACACATTCTGACTAATTTCAAGAATTTCTTTATACATCAGCCACTCTTCCCCCTCATATTCCGTTTTTGGATTCACGACTTCTGCAGGTATAATCCACATTGGGGTTTTCTCCTCCAAATATTTCGCCTCTTGTATTTTCAATATCATTCTCTTTTCTCTCTCAGTTTATAAGCCAACCATTTTCCAGGCTTATTTGCATATTCAAATGTTCTTTGTTTAGCATAATTCACTTTAATGTCCATTGACATTAACATCGATAGTTGTTGTAAGATCTTGATATGTTGCAATATATTAGTATTTTCAGGAGCTCTCTTGAGTTCTTCCTCTTTGCTCTTTATCTCCTCCAAAATACGTTGCTTTTTCTCTTGGTTCTTTGTTCTCAACCGAGCATTAGATTGAATTAGATAACCTCTAATATATGCTTTACTTGCATCCCAGACCATTCTCATATCTGTACCTTTGTTTAAGTTTAATTCAAAATATTCTTTTAGTTTATTTTTAAAGTCTTCAATAGTCCCTTCATTTCGTAACAGAGCTTCATTTAATCTCTACCTAAAGGTACCCCCCCTATAAGTCATGATCTGAAAATGTCTTGGGTAGGACCTCTATTTTAACCACCTTGGTGGCAATGTCCCTTGATGTCAAAATCATATATATTCTTGAGAAAGAACTATGTCTTTCTGAAAAAAAAGTATACTCTCTTGCATTACCATTTTTCTGTCTTCACAAGTCAATCAGACCTAAACTGTCCATTAGATCAAAAAAAGCTTTAGGTAGTTTTCCCTGGTTCATCTTAATAAGTTTCTCAGAGCATCTATCTATCTTTGGATCGATCACTCCATTCCAGTCCCCTATCAAACAATAGTTTTCACATGCTAGATCTGTTAAACAATCCCCAATTTTTTTTATAAAATCCAGTTTTATTCTCATTTGGAGCATAAAGACCCACCACCAATGTTTTTGTCCCCTGTACATCAATTTCTACCACCACACATCTTCCATACTCATCACTCATTATCAATTTAGGCTTTAAATGTGGCTTGATGTATAAAGCAATTCCATTCTTCTTTTTGGTATCTGCTGCTATAAATTCTTCACCCAAAATTTTATAAGTCAGAAATTTTATATCTTTTCTCCTGCATGCCGCAATTATCATGATGATAGTAGGGATTTGTCTGCAATCTGGATCATAGAGGTAAAACTTCTGTATATATCTTGATTCTCCGTGCATATAATTCTATCCAATAGGGGAAGCTGGAGATAAGCAAAATGCATGTTTCATGCTGACAGCCTGATACTATTTATCCATTTTATCCATGAGAAAACCAGCAACTCAATGCTTAGCCCTGATGTTATGAACTTCTGTCCTTGCTCAGAGGTTCATGGATTGGGCTATTAGTCACAAAAGGACAACGGGCACATTAATCAGGCATAGTATGAAAGGAGCAATATGGAAAGGAAAAACAAATATGGCTGCCACTCAGGAATGAACAGTTTTCTTATCCTTTGGAGACTCATGGCTCAAGCTATATTAGTCCATGTGTTATGTCTTTCCCCCACAAGGTAGGGTCCCTTGTGCACAGTTCTGTGCTGTGTTATTCCTCTCTGCCTCCTCCAGTGTCCAATAACAATCCAATATTGATTGTTCAATGGAAATCCAGCTGCAAAGATATTAGTGGTGCCCTCTTCAGAAATAAGCATCCTTTTAGCAATATTACAGTTTCTCTCAGTCACTTGGTTATTAGAAAAATTACTCATCACTTCATTTCCCACTACTCATGGGCAATTCTTTTGCTTTTATAACCCCTGGCACGATATTTATATAAGGAAGCACACAACAGTACAGTAAGAAGATATTTTTAATTAACTGTACATTTTACAATATATAGGTTAAACACTTCTGAAATGCATGCGTTTTTATCTGCCAATAGCCGATCACAAATTATAATCACTAAGAATTGCATATTCTTTATTTATCTGGCAACAAAGAGAAATATCAGAGAAACAAGCCAGGACTAAGCACAGAGACAATTACAGTCTTCTATATTAGTCCTGGCTTCAGAGAGGGTAGTTGATTCCTGCCAGCTTCTCTGGAATGTTTGCTCAGCTGCAAAGTGAGCTTCCTACAAGATCCACTGAAGCAGACAAGCTAGGTAATATACATCATGTGCCAACTGAGAGCCAGCCTTACAGAGTCTGGCAGGGAATTCAGTTATTTCATTTTCCAGTTGAGTATTGACTAGGGAATTTGATAGTGATATGAATTGTGGCAATGGCACATCTGGCTATTGGAGAACCCAAACAGCCTGCTTTGCTGCATGGCCCTAATTTCTAGAGTTGAAGGAGGCAGACAGAAAGAGACATGAACAGTGCAATCCTAAACTTAGACTGGATTAACTCTGTTTAGGATTGCACTGCAGGATGAAGTGAGTTTTGAAAGTACAGAACCCTAGTGAGGACAGCTGAAATGGTGTGACTTGAAGCTTTTGAGCAGCTTCTGAAGGTGTTTTATAAATAGTAGTTTTATATTAATATTAGCATTAATATTAGCTCTTTATGCAAATGTTGAGGGCTAGAAACCTAGTTTTATCTCAAAGCAGCTGGCTTTTGTTTCAATAACATGCTTTCATGATACATTATGAATAATGCTGCCAAGTACCATTTGACCTGGGTGTGGGTCTTTTAATTTCATTTAGTCATCATTTAGCCTTTCCAGCCAAAGCACTAGCATTCTACCTAAGCCCAAAGAAAACAGGCAGCAGATATGTTAGTTTTCCTTGTCTTGCAATGGGACATTGTTTGAAAGTTTTCTTCCAAATCTTTTTAGGCAAGACATTCTTCAGCTGTATTCTTGGCATTAGTAGCTTGTTGGCATGTCATATTATGAGGTATATTCCCTCCTCAATTTTACACATAAGGGAATTTACATGTGCAATTCCCATTACTTCTGACATGCTTCTGAGTTAGCAAATGTTTATGTTAGTCTCTCTGACTCAGTGCTCCTTGTATGAGGGAGGGCTGATGGAATTTAATCCATCCTACATAAAATATTAACTCTACAAAGGCCTACAATACTGCTTTGAGATTCCCTAGACTATGAATATAATTTATCAGCCCGATTATGCCAATAAATCTGGGTTCAAGCGTGTCTTTTAAAGTGGAAATATGTAAAAGTGCCCTAAGATCCACATGATAAACATTTCTGATTATATCTGTGATTAGTTTGTCTATTGCTAATGTTAACAATGTGATTGTGTGTGTGGTTATTTAACCCCTGTATATAAATCACAGAAAATGGGGTGGGGGAGCTTTAGGTAATTCAAAAAAGGCTTGAGCTAGCTAGAATTGTTTCCTGCCCTTTTTTAAACACGTTCAAATATGTTGGGGCATTGGCAACTCAGTTTTTAGTCAATGGATGATATTAAATGTGAACAGATTTTCTGACTAATGTTAGAGAGGCTGTGGACATTTTAGAATGTCATGTATTTTTAAAAATATTTTTATAATATTGCATTCTGATGCTTATTGGGAATTATGGAGAGTGTAAAATCTATTCTCAATAAATGAGTTTGGTATTTAGTTGTCATAGCTAAATTTATCAGTACAGAAAATTAATCTGGAAATTTACAAACACTTGATTCATTGAAGAATGAAGAACAGTTTGGGAAGTTAGGAGTCCAGTTAAATATATTAGCTTAAATCCAGTCAACAATAAGCAGAGCAAAACTTGTAGGATGGATCTTGCCTGCTGGCTCTCCCACCGCAGCCCCCAACATTCTAATTCTTGGGATCAGTGTGCCCTCACAAACAGGATAGGGATCAACATTGGTGTCTGCAGTGGGAAACAGGAAAATGATAGCAATTTCTCCCCTTCCTTGGAAGATGAACTGTGCAATCCTAAGAGAAGGTGTGGAAAGTGAACATGGAGAGAACTAAGGCTTGTGCGGATGTAAATGGCACTTATGTGGGCAAAACCCCCTCTCTGCCAGCAGCTGCCCGAGGCGCACTACTGCAGATGGGTTGCCACTGGCGGGCATGCTTGATGACCAGGCAGAGGCGTAAGTGCGGCACAAGGTCCTGTGCCAGCAGTAGAGGGGGTGGGGATGGGGTGGGCCATGAGTTAGTTAGCTTCCAAAGCTGCTTCAGGCCCAGGAATGCCCCCTGCAGCAGCAGGAAGTTACACCATGAAAAAAGGAAGCGTAGCCCATAGATGCCCATTGAACAGGAAAAGTCAGGCCATCCTCCTGGCACCGGCCTGCCCACACGACCTGAATGGGGCATAGGATGGCAACTACCTCAGGGACCAATCTGCATGTGCTTCTGGGGTGGGCAAGCCCCCCTCCCCGCACCCAATCGGCTGCCCACACACCCTACATAGCCTCCAGCTGCACTGCTCATGAACTTAGGTAATTGGGCGGCAGCCAGATGCTCTGCCCAGCAGCCTCCTGCTGCGGGGACTTTGTGCACAAGGCAGAAGAATGGGTACACATGGTGTCAGGTCACGAGTGCACTGTGGGGACTTAGTGGAAAATTGGGAGCACCTTGTACTCACTCAAGGAAAGAACAAAGTCCAGAATAACAACAACAACATTCGATTTACATACTGCCCTTCAGGACAACTTAATGCCCACTAAGAGCAGTTTACAAAGTATGTCATTATTATGCCCACAACAAAACACCCTGTGAGGTGGGTGGGGCTGAGAGAGCTCCAGAGAGCCATGACTAGTTCAAGGTCACCCAGCTGGCTTCAAGTGGAGGAGTGGGGAATCAAACCCGGCTCTCCAGATTAGAGTCCCGCGCTCTTAACCACTACACCAAACTGGCTCTCTGACTAAGAACAACCACCCAAACACCCTCCCAGAACATGGCAGACTGGACTGGGGCTCAGACAGGGCTGGGGACTTTTGTCACATGTGTCTCTTTCCCTGGCAAGTAGGTCGCAACTTGTCCAGGAGACCAAGAAGCATGGCTGTTCCAGCCCCTGGTGATCCTCTGTGAGTGTCATTCAGATCCAGCCCAGGGAGCAGTTTCCCACAGCAACCCACATCTTACCCTCACCCCTGCGAGGGCAGAACAAGGGATGGATTTTGCAGCTCTGACTGCTGAGCAAATTGCCTTTGCTCCCTTTCCAGCTGAGGGACATTGGCAGGAAACATGTCCAGAGAACTTCTTCACCTTTTCAAGTTTAATAAAATGTGTTAAAAAACAACAAACTGCCTGTCTGCTTGCTTTCTAACGATGACAGTAGCCCCATCACCTCCCTATCGGGATGTCTTTTCACACATCTCCACAAATATTTCCTGGCTCAAGGCTGGGAAGGATGAGGTGGTCTCTGCTGCCAGAAGGATCAGGTGTCAAGTGGTGCCTTGGGGCCCCATCCAGCTTCCCTGCCCCCTTCCCCCCTCAATGTAACCTCAGGCAGTGGGGTGGGAATTGAAGTGTGGCTCATGAATGTCTGGGGGGGGGCATTACGGAGGACTTCCATTCTCTGACAGACAGAGCTGCTGGCATCTGATAAGCCAAGCAGATGACTGCTGCATGTGGGGGAAGGGGGAGGTTGCTGCTGGGAGGTGGGGGATGTGGAGCAACATCTTGGGATCTCCAGGGGTCCTCCTCTGGGAGGATGGACCACCTTCCTTTTCGCTATTTGTGGAGGCAGGGATGGGCTTGGGGGATCTAGCATGAGAAGGGGTTGGATGACAGCCCCCAGAGTAGTTTCTCTGCTCTTGCAGGCTGTCAGTCCACTCGGGGGGGGGGCATCACCCCAGGACTGGAGCATGGCTTTCATGGTCCAACCCGTGTTCTTGCAGTGATGTGTTCAAATGGCGCTGCCCCATGTCTCTGGGTGCTTTCCCCATTACCTCCAATGGGCCTTCTGGTCTCTCTCATGGGTTCCAATGGGCATTCCTGTCACTCATTGAAAAACTCACCCCCCTGCCTCTCCAGAACCTGGGAGCTGATCCCAACTGCTGCAGGCTGCAGGTGCGACCCTCACCAGATCCTGTCGCCTTTCTGGTCCCACTTTTCAGGGAGGGGAACCTGTTTCTCACAGTGGCAGCAGCAGGGGGATTTGCAAGCATGTAGAAGGCTGAAGCTACCAGCCTGGCCCTCATCAGAAATGAGGGTTGGACAGGCGAGAGGGTGGGTGCCCAATACAGACCTTCAGTGTTACCTCTGCCTCCCCTCTGCCCCTCTCCCCAGCAGGGATGCCTGTTCCCTGACAGGGGGTTGTTGTTGGACTGCAGGGATCACAGCCTCCCCATTGGCTGTACCCATCGCCTGCCTGTCATGGAAGTGGAGTCGCCATTGGCTGGTGTTGGCGCGGTTGTCAGGGGAATGGTGGGTGGGTGCTCTTGGCGGTGGCCACGCCTAACCTTGCTGAGCTCTGGTGCTGGTGTGGCTCTCCTGGAAAAGTCCATAGGGAGTGGCAGAGCAGCACCACTTTTACGTCACTGTGTTGCGGGGGGCGCTGACTCAGGCCTTAGGATTGTGCTGCCCAAGACACTTCTGTTGGTAGAAAATGACAACATGATGTTGAATTAAGAGATGATATGGGGGAAAGAAGTATATTAACTGAATGTAATTCACTTTGCAGTGGGAAATCAAATGCACCTTTTGATTCAAAGATAGGGCTGTATACTCAAAAGATGTTATTTTATGAATAATATAAACTAGTTGTCACTAGTATATTTAATATAATACCTTTTCTTCTTGAATCCCATATGAGGAATGTGTGTAATAAATTTAAGTAATATAAATAATGAAAACAAAAAGTGTACACATATTGAAATGTTTAACATATAATGAGACACTGACCATGAGAGAGGTAGCAATCCTAAATGCATTAGACTCAAGCAATAGGGGTGTGCTACAAAAAAAATGGTAAATTCAGTTCAGCAATAATGAACTAGAGAAAACATTGTTAATCTCTGATTACCAAATTGATTCCCTAGTTTGGTTCGGTAATACAGAACAAATTAGGTAAAATTTGGCCATTGTTTCCAATGGGAAACTCAATCTGGGGCTATCTGGTAGCCCTGGAAAGGGTACATTTTTTAACCAAACTTCACCAAATTTTCAAGGAACCTACTCCTAGCTGTCCACTAAATACTCCCAAGTTTCATAAAGACTGGACCCCTAAGGACAAATTTATGGGCCCCAAAAGAAGGCGTCCCCAGCAACTCTCCATTATTCCCTATGGGGAAAATGATCTGGAGGGTATCCAGAGAGCTGGGGGTGGCATTTTGCAAGCAAAATAAACCAAATTTTCAGGAAACCTACTTCTGATTATTCTATAAATACTCCATAAGTTTCAGAAGGATTGGACCCCCAGAACCCAATTCTATGGGCTCCCGAAAAAGGTGCTGACAGCAACTCCATTTGTTCCTATTGTGGGAGGAAAGTCCAAGCTGACTCCCACTGCAGAAATATATGGAGCAAAGACTGCAATGGCCAAAGACAAACTCCCAAATGCAAACTCCACACATATACAGACCAACAGAACTGACCTGAAGCCTCTGCCCCCCACTGCCCAAGTGCCCCTGAACAAGCTGCCCACGGCTACTCCATTGTTCCGAATGATGTCCCAATGATGGGACATTTTCCAAACTGATTTTCAAGGCACATACACACAGAGGAAGCATGCCAGTGGCCAGAAGCACACTCCCAATGCAAGGTCATCCCTGGGGAAGCCCAATAGAATGAAACTGACGTCCCCCAGGCTGAGCAGTGACTCTTCATTGTTCCCAATGATGGGAAATTTGCCAAGTTCTTTCCCAGAGGCAGAAACACACTGGTGCCACAGCTAAGTTATGCTACCAACAGAACCAAACGCCTTCCCCCCAAAAACCCAGCACTTCCTGAGCAAGCTATCCAGCCACTCTCTACTGTTTCCTATGAGGACAAACTTCACACCAGAAAATCACATGTATTCCACCCAAACTAAACTGAAGCAAGGGACAGTCTTGTAACTAGAAGCAACTTGAAGCAAGAGGAAGGAAATCCCCCCAGAACCAAAGTCAAGCAAGGAGACCAACTTCACACCAAAGAATCACATTCATTTCACCCAAATCAAACTGACTATCTTACATAGCCCAACAGAACCAGTGTAATTCACAGCAGCCAGGCATTGGTTCAGCCAGTGGGGGAATAGCACAGAACAAAACCAAGCCACAAGCACAAGGCAATGGCAAACAAGCACAGCTGCATAAAATGGATCCCACTTGGCCTCAGGCTGAAAGTGAGAGTGAGGTGAACTTTTGGGAAACCCAAGTTTTCCTCTCTCTGCAGTTATCCTCACTGACTCAGGTCCTTGAGGTGCCGGCTGCAGCAGCTTTTCATAATTGGCTGTCCCTCCCACTCTTTCAGTGAGGAAAGTTAACATTAGAACAACACTCTGCATACACTATATCATACATCAGCATTCTGTAGCATCATTTGAGTGTTTCTGTGGGTTTTCCTCTGTGACACATGATGTTTCATTCTCTAGTTTCCTTAACCTCTCTCTCTGACTCTTCCCATCCCAGTGGCAAGAGAACAACCTTTCTGGAGCCACTTTTCTCAATTATCTGCACAAATTTGTGCTACCATTGGCTGCTGGTTTGTCAGTGTGTGTGTATGTAGGGGGGAAGGGGATCCAAACTGGAGTGTGCATTTGTTGTGCCAACTGGATTAACTATTCTTCTCCTGCTGGTTTTCTCCCTAACTTTTAAGTCTTAGGAAGAGCATCCCCCCCCCACCTCCCCAACACAGACTCACAGAGGATGCAGGCCACAAGGTGGGTTCACTTCA
This sequence comes from Eublepharis macularius, assembly GCF_028583425.1. Taxonomy (NCBI): domain Eukaryota; kingdom Metazoa; phylum Chordata; class Lepidosauria; order Squamata; family Eublepharidae; genus Eublepharis; species Eublepharis macularius. Next base: position 89,405,068 of record NC_072793.1, on the reverse strand, counting down.
TTCACCCTGGAAGTCCAGAGTTGGGGAATCGAAGAGAGACATGTTGGCCTTCAGGAAGACCAACTGCTCAACTCTCCAGGGAGCAGGCAAGTGTGATGCAAGCTGACAATGTCACCCACATGGGAAAAGATGCACTTCCTCTGCATGTTTGTCAGGGGCATGAGAGGAGCCTCTGAGCCATGAGTGAGAGCCAGTACAATTATGTACAAACACAATCAGGAGTTCAACTGGTAAAGTTCCATGATGGAACTTCTGATTGTATTTGTACATAATTGTATATTTGGATAGCTATTGGATATTTATGGGATGAGCCATTGATATTTATGTGTATTAATTATTAGAAATTGCATGTTGACACTTTAGCACTTTGCACTTTGAAAATATAAAATACATTTTAAAAATCTAAAATTCTTAATATCAATTTATTCCTTTTGGCCTTCAAGGTTTCTTCATTGATATTGGTTGTTTCTGACTCAGAGGAGCCCTCTTGTCTACTCTAAGTTTCGTGGGGATAATAATAACATACTTTGTAAACTGCTCTGAGTGGGTGTTACATTGTCCTGAAGGGTGGTATATAAATCAAATGTTGTTGTTAGCTCAGTGGAAAGCAACTTGCAGGGCTCTGAAAACAAGTCCCTGACTATTGCCTCTGCAGAAACCTGGGCCCCTGAATCCTAGGCTGCTGCAGGGAGGGACGAAAACAGGCACTGTATGGAACCTGCTATGGAAAACAGGAGAACTTTCATATCATGAAACCATCACAGAAGGATAGTTAAATCTCCACTCCCTTGACACCATGGCTTCATCTGAATCATGGCCTCACATGATTACAATTTTCAAGGTTAAAGCACAGCAGGAGAGCCCATCCTCACCTCTAGATTAGTCCTTAGTGGGGTCTAATGAGGATGGTGGACCAGGATTGTTAGTCAGATCAGTACAGTAATATGACACAAGAGCATGCAGCTGTTAACGTCCCTATCTCCTCTTCTGAGTTATTGGCAAGTATAAGAAAAGGGAAAGAGTATGCAAATATAATGTTTCAGCAATGATAGAAAGCAACACAAGTGACCTTAGCATGGAATGTTTCCTGAACTAATTGGTTATTCACTAGGGTTGTCAACCTCCAGGTAGAGCTTGGAGATCTACCAGGACTGCAATTGATCTCCAGAATACAGAGATCAGTTGCCCTAGACAAAAAAGTAGAGTCCAGTAGCACCTTTAAGACTAACCAACTTTATTGTAGCAGAAGATCAGTTGCCCTAGAGAAAACAGCATAGGATCAGTTGCCCTAGAGAAAATAGCAAAGAGTCCAGTAGCACCTTTAAGACTAACTAACTTTATTGTAGCATAAGCTTTCAAGAGCCACAGCTCTCTTTGTCAGATGCATGCATCTAACTAAGAGAGTTGTGGCTCTCGAAGGCTTATGCTACAATAAAGTTGGTTAGTCTTAAAGGTGCTACTGGACTCTTTGCTATTTTGCTACTGCAGATTAACACAACTTACTCCTCTGGATCTATGACCCAGATAAAATGACTGCTTTGAGGTGGACTCTGTAGCCTCATACCCAGCTGAAGTCCCTCCCCTAGAGAAATTTCAAAATCCAGAGTTGGAAAGCCCATTTTTCACTATATCCTATCCATTCAGCTTTTGTTTGGGGGTGGATACTGGTCAGCAGATATTTTCTGTTTGATTGGGCTGGGTTTTTTTATCACCTCTTTCTCATCTCCAAAACAGGATCATTAATAGTAGCAAGTAATGGGGCAATTCTTCCTGAATGAAATAAGTTGCATCATAAAAATCCTGTGGTTCCAGTAATCAATCCTCAAGAATTTTCAGTTTCAAATCTGCTTTTTTGATCCAGGAAAGATTGGTCATATTTTAAATTAAGTGCCTGGTGTAAGGACTTAATTTAGATTTAATATGTTATTGATGCATTCTATGTGCCATTTTGTTATTAAAACCACATTCACTGAGGTTTTGCAGCTGTGTCAGGACAATATTCTATACACAGAGGGAGTTGCCAACAGGATGCTGTTAGTGATTCTGACATCATACGTTGGATCAAGTAGATTCTCACATTCCACAGACTTAGCTTAAGAATAAATAGGATTGTTAAAACAGAATGAATCTGGATAGCGAATGTGCTCACCATGCTCACAAGCCCAGAACTCTGCTTCCAACATACTTTGAATGGGAATAAATATGGCCCGTCACAATTTCCTGGTTTGGTGCAGGAAGAAATGAAAGAAGTTGCCCGCATTCTTACAGAGCCTCTGTGATACAGCCAAGGCCTGAATGGAATATCATTCCAGCAAAGAAAAATAAAGTGTGGGGGGTCTTCAATAGAGATGGGCACAAACGGAAAAAAAATAAACAGGGTGTTCATTGTTTGTTGCCACCCACAAACAGGGATTAATGAACATAAACGAACATGACCCTTTAGCGAACATGTTCATGTTCGGATGTTCGTTGGGGCCATAACAGGCCCCTCAGGAGTTAGAGAGCCCATAGAGAGCCCCAACTGGCGGGCTTGGGGAGGCAGTGCTGGGCCATCTTCTTTGTAGGGGGCAGGAGGCTTGGCTGTGTGCCAGGGGCACCCCCCATGTGCCTGCCCATCAGGCCTAGGAGAGGCCAGTATTGCCATGTCAGGGAGATGGGCGATGATGGTGGCTTCCCCACGCACCAGCGGCACCCCCATGTGCCCCGCCCACCAGGCCTAAGAGAGACCGGTGTCACCAATTCAGGAAGACGGGCAATGTCGATGGCCACCCCGCCTTGTGGGCTCAGGAAGGTGGTGTCAGGCCACCTCCCTTGTAGGGGCAGGAGGCTTGGCCGTGCGCCAGCATGTGCCCACCTGCCAGGCCTAGGAGAGGCTGGTGTCACCATGTCAGAGAGATGGGTGATGATGGCGGCTGCCCCGCCTGCCATGCTCGGGGAGGTGGTTGATGGACTTGGCTGCCACTGCATAACCAAATGTCCCTGAAACAATCTGCTAAGAATACCCTCTAGCAAGACATTATGGTGTACGAGGAGGCCTTGCATATGCGCGCACACACACACACCAGTGGGTCAGAGACCACAAAATATATCCACCAGATGGAGACAGCATGGCATCGCAGCAGATGCTGATATCTGCACTTCACATGGTGCGGAAGCTGTTGACACCCAAACACACAGGCTGGACGTGGTGCATTGGACAGTTAGGTACATGGGCTAGCTAAGTTTCTCAATAGACAGGTGCATAGCTATATGAGATAAGTGTATAACATGGAGGGATGCATGGATACATTGGACAGATGAGACAGATATAGTGGACAGGGATATTGGGGAGACAGGTGTGTTGCATCAATATAATTTTTGTCTCATCATTAGTTGGAATGGAATAACCAAGGGTGAAAGTGTGGCCCGCCCCTCATGTGGAGAAGTGGAGGCTCAAGTGCTGGCCAGCAAGGCAGTGGAGAATGCCCTCCCTCTGGTCAGGGGAGAGGCATCGGTTCCCCAAGGAAAGTGGATAGCAGGCAAACAGATAGGTCAAACTGAGACCCACAGGTGACATCACAGGATCCACCTGGAAGGAATGCAAAGATTGCTGCAGGAGAACCTTGTCCACCCCTTGTGTGTTGAAGTGGAGGCTGCTGCCGACATCACCCACCTTTCTGCCCTCACAGAAAGGACGGGACCCATTCCCCGCTGCTCAGAGAGGATAGCAGGGGCCACGTGTATGGGGCACTGTGCTGCACAACTGAATGTGCAACAGCAGCTGAGCTGTCTTGTGCCCAAACACGGTGGCCACAGACATTGCCCAACTTCCTGCCTTTGCAGAAAGGACGAGATTATTGAACCATTTCCCCCGGTGAAAGGGGACAGCAGGGGCCATGTATAGGGGGCACCGTGCTGCACAACTACATGTGCAACAGCTCCTGAGCTTTCTCTTGCCCAAACGGGGTGGCTGCAGACATCACCCACCTTCCTGCTTTTGCGGAAAAGATTGGATGGACAGGAAAGGTCATTGGGAAGGGTCGGAGTGCTTGCAGAAAAGCAGAGATTGAAAAAGGGACTGGGAACTTTTCATGGAGAGGAGGACGAAGGGTTACCTGCTGCGGTGCAGAGCAGGACCAGGAAGACCATAACATTTGCGAGGCCTCATCCGTTGTACCCACTGAGCTTGGCCCCAGACCTTGGAAGCGGCCCCGAGAACTGAGGAGGGCTTGAGCAATACCCCACCACTCACAGAAACCTGACCTGAGCAGGCAGCAGGACAGGTAACAATAATAATGAATATATTGGCACCAGAACCTTGCAGCAGCCACAGGATCTTGAGCCCACTGGGGAGCAGCTCTTCCTCATGCTTGAGCTCATTGGCCAGGAACTGGTCGAGCCCGTGGATCAAGGGGATGACCTGGCCCAGGCTGGCCTCGTACAAGCACAAGAGCTCGGTGGTCTCCTTAAAGAATTTCAGCAACCAGGCCATCTGGGCAAGGACTCTCCAGTCTATGGAGCTGAGTCTGAACTCCTCTCCCTTCCCCAGAAGTCCGTCGATGACAGGATGTCCTGCAACGGGCCTTTCTGCTCCACCAGATGACATATCATGTCATAAGCGGAGGTCCAGTGGGTGGGCCTCCCACTGATCCCTGCTCAGAAGAGCTCGTAGCCCTCTTTCTCCCCCTGCTGGATGTTACACTGGGCAAGGATGGAGACAACAGGTTGGGAGGTGTGTCCTCAGGTGCCTACGCAGGACCGACGATGACAGGTGCTTAGGATCATTGCCCCTGTGCACCAGGCCATCACAGGCATGGCACCCCGCCACACAGGGGTCATTCAGAAGGGTCCAAAAGTGCCTTCATATGGAGAGGTTGAAACGTGGCCTGCTAACTTTTCCAGGGGGAGGAGGATGAAGGATTACAGGCTGCACTGCAGAGCTGGTGCCGGAAGACGGAGTGAGAGGTGTACTACAGGCAGGGACAGCACCAGGAGTTTGGGATGGGAACGGAATGGATGTTTCATCGAACCCCAACCATTCCTCCACAGATCCCTCCCCCTCCTCCTCAAAAAGTTTAAAGAGTTCCTCTTCCCCCAGTGGCAAGACCTCTTTGACCTCCTCCACAGCCCCCACAGGTGAATCTCAGGGAGCAGGAGTCTCTGTTGCCCCTGACCACCCCCCAGTATTGCTTCCTACATGGCAACCAGGACAAACTTTGCACTTCCCCCATGACCACCCTTGGCCCCTGCCTGAAGCCTCATGGTGCCAGCAAACAATAATTAAGGAGCAGAGAAAAGGAGAGAACACTGTGAGCCCTCAGCTGAGGTGCCCACTGAGCTTGGCCCCAGGGCCTGCCAGCAGCCCTGGAACCAGAAAGAGGGGGTAGAGCCCTAGCTCAGCAATCCCAGAAACCTGACCAGATCAGGCACTAATAATAATCAGTGTGAGCCGTCAGCCGAGGTGCCCGCTGAGCTTGGCCCCAGAGCCTGGCAGCAGCCCTGGAACCATAGGAGATAGATCCCTATCCCACCACACACAAAAAAAATTCAAGCTCCACTGCACTCTCCCTGTCTCTCTCTCAAAATGCAAGCAACTGCTCTCTCCCACTCCACTGAAACTGAACGCCAGAGCTGGGAGCACATTGCTTTTTATAACCAGAGGTCCCATACAGCAAAACTGGGAGGTCTGTGGTTGGCAGTCAGAACTGCCTAACAGGATTTGGAGGGATGAGATTGGTGTTCCCATGGCTACAGAAGACCTCCCCTCCCCCCTGGTCTTTGCTCCCATGTAACCAATTTGGAGCTACACACTTGGAAGGAAGACCTGCCTATCAAGCTAAATTGGGCTTAGATTGGGATTTCCAGGGCAACAGAAGGAGTGCAGACAGAGTTCAGACAGTCCCTGCCTCCATTGTCAAGTGAATTGATTGAAGGCACCTGACTGTCTGGTTTCACAAGGATGAACACAACGAACGGGACTTGAAACTTCCACTTGTTCATTGAAAAGGCTGCCTCGTGAACAGTTTGCTTGTGAACAGCTGATCGGGCTGTTTGTGGCTTTTTTTCATTCGTATTGCTGTTCGTGCCCATCTCTAGTCTTCAACTGGGTAACCAAAAAAGGTTAAAATAATACCTTTTTCATAGAAATGCCAAAAACAAGTATAAAATATTTAATAAAATCCCAAGAATTAAAACTATATGATTAAAACAATATCACTCTGGTTCCATATAATAGACACTTTCCCCTATTATAGACATTCTTAAACAATAGCACCCATACCATTCCTGACCAAGCAAAAAAGTAAGCAACTGGATTCCTTGTACATACCATTCTTTATATGATTTATCTTGACCTGGCTTGTAGAGATCTTAGACATTTGGACTACTGAATAATTAACATCTACACTAATATGTCTTTGTTAAGTCCTGTTCTACTTGAATGGGGTAGTGAGACTTACTCCATTAGTATCTACATCTTTATATATGTGTTTATTTATTGCTTAGTCAGGCATTCTATAATATATGGTTTGAATAAAACAAATAAAAAACTCTGAGGAAGACCTCACAGCCAAAGTACATTTTAGTTACATGTTTATAATAATGATCGTAAAAGTACCTGATCATTTTTTAAGATGCCTGTAGACATCCCCATGGGTTCAATGGGTTACAAATTTCTGCACTAGGTGAAGGTACTTATATATATGGAACCAGAGTGATATTGTTTTAATCATGTAGTTTTAATTCTTGGAATTTTATTAAATATCTTGATACTTTGGGGGGGGGGGTTGGCATTGGATTTGGCAGTTGTATGAAAACATTTTTTTCTTTCAACCTTTTTGGTTACTTGAAATATCATCCAACCATCATTTGTAAAACTATGCACAATTATGACTTACTGCCACCTCTACTGTTAAGATCACAGACAGCACGAGTTTGCTATATTCTAGAGATTGCATAGGTCCAACCTATATGATGTAGCAATTGGGTGGGATGGAGAGAGAAGATTTTTGCCATGAATACTTGAGCCATTAATTCATTCTTGTTTAATTAAAGATTTTCAAGAAATGTTTGCTGTTCAGGAAACTCAAAAGGTGATGTTTTTTATTTAAAAGCTCCTTAATTCACCAACAAACTCTTGTGCTCTTTTTGCTGTTATTAGATACCTTTTTAATTTAAACCCCAGCTCATTCACTCTCGCAGTTATACTCTCACCCCATTTGGACTGGTGTTTAGATGTCATCATTTTTCGTTGCTGTGGAGACTGGCTCGAGTGATGACAGTGTCAAAAGCCTGTGAAGAAGAGAGGTTGTGAAGATCTGAGCCTCTCCCTTTCCCAACAAATTTTCTGTTATAAGTAGCAAGCTTATTTATAAACGTTGGACAGGTAAATGGATCTGAGTTCACACAAACTGTGTTCGAAAGTTTTCCCTAGTGTGAAAATCCCCAGCTCTGCCCTTGTGTTCAAAGCTTTTCATTAGCTTACATGAGACCTTCTCCAATTACTCTTTTATGCAAAGAACTCCAGAAACCGGGAACAGTTCTGGTGCTGCTGACATGGGAATCTGGCAACCTTATGAATACCTTGTTTGTCTCATTTTACAGTTATATTTGGAGACAGGCCCAAGAGGCAGAATTCCCATCCATTATTCATTGATTATTCCAACTGTAGTAGCACCTAAGGACCCCAAGTTGGTCTCACGGCCTCTAGAGAGCAGGCACCATGAAGATGAGGTACTCAAAGACATTCCCTGCCCTAAGGAAACAATCCAATATTTAAAGAATGTGCAACAAGCAAATAAAGGTACAAGGGCTTGGAAGGAGAAGAGGGGCAATGCAGGGAGTAGGAGTCAGAAACTGAAATTTGAAGCTGCCCAGATTCACAAGCTCAACTAAAGAATATATTAGATTCTCCATCTGAAATAGTTTAGTTTAGTTTATTTGGTGTTTAACCCGCCCTCCCTACAAGTGGGCTCAAGACAGGGTACAACAGTCATAAAATACAATTATATAGCAGATTCTACAATAAAATCCAGCAATTAAAATTATATATGTACAAAAACCTAATATAGTTGGCTACACATTCCTGCCCCCAGTATACAAAGAGGAGGTAGACAGACACACGAGCTGTACTCGAATACCAGAGACCAGTGGGAGGCTCAATGATGGTCCTGGCGCTGGCCTCAACTGTAAGCCTGGTGGAACATCTCCGTCTTGCAGGCCCGCCAAAATGATACAAGATCCTCGCGGGCCCAAGTGTCCTCAGACAGAGAGTTCCACCAGGTTGGGGCCAGGACTGAAAAAGCCCTGCCCCTGGTCGAGGCCAAACGATCCTCCCTAGGACTAGGGATCACCAGTAAGTTCTTACCTGCTGAACGAAATGCTCTCTGGGGCACATACGGGGAGAGATGGTCCCTCAGGTATGCAGGTCCCAATCCATTTAGGGCTTTGAAGGTTAAAACCAACACCTTGAAACGGATCCAGAATTCCACGGGGAGCCAGTGAAGCTGTTGTAGGATTGGTGTAATATGTGTAATATGGAACACCCAAGGACACAAGTAGCAGCATTCTGGACCTGTTGTAGTTTCCGGATCAGACCCAAGGGAAGCCCTGCGTAGAGTGAGTTACAGTAGTCCAACCTGGAGGTGACCATTGCATGGACCGTTGCATGGATAGGTTTTGCACTAAGTAAAGCTTGTAGATATGCCTTGCATGTCAGATCAATCATATATCTGAGCACAGATTTCAAGCAATCAGTGGGCATTTGGTGTAAAAGAAATGGAATCTGAGTATCTGAAGTGGGAGGACATATGCTCAAAAGCTATGTGAAGAACATTTTCAAGCATTGTCGTCTCTTTTATTTAAGGCACTTTCTGTAATGGTCCTGGACTGTTTTTTTCTGGTGGCTGCCAGTAGCAATACTCACTTAAAAAAATGTTCTAAATTTATAACTGCTTTTTTAAAAAAGGGGAGGATTTTTGGTCTACTGAAATTTCAAGAGGTTATATACTGCATTTGTAGTTTTTTTCAGGCACTTTTTGATTCTGGAATGTCAGTATCTGCCGTTTAAAACCAACAACCTGAAATAAAAAATGGTGCCATTTCCCACTCCCCATTTCTTTCCCAGAGGCAGCAAGAGAGGGAATGGAAAGAGGGAAACACACCACAACAAGCTGCTGTTTGGCTGCACATCAGCACTTTAAATTTTAAAGGAGCATTATTTTCTATGGGAAGTTCTCCAAACCATGGCAGCCAAGTCTACTTTCATAGAAAATGATGCCCCTTTAAAATTAAAGGACACGTGGGCCAAAAACCAGCTGGTGGGCACTCTGAAGAACAGAAGGTAGTCCTCGTCTCTGAGTCTGGAAGCAAGGCCTACTGCCCAATATTTAGTGTACCCCGCCCCATAGTTCCTCTGCACAGTTTACAGAGGAATTACCATATTTATTCAAAAGAAAGATGACAGATTTTTGGCTTTCTAAAAAAGGAAGGGATTGTCTACTACTTGGGTATACAGATCTGCTGAGTGTGAGAGGTGGTTCATTGCACACACAGAGAGGGCTTTAGTGAAAGTGTGCTGACTCATTCACCAGCTGAGCAGAATGGCAGTGGAAGTAACACTGCATCTGAAAATATTGCCTTTCAAGCTGCTTTGAGTTTTAAGAGGAGAGGGGAAGAGTCAGGTGGATTCACTGGCTAGCTGTAGAAACTGCAATTCCTTGCTTGGCAAATGGTAAGAAGTGCCAGGAACAATCAGAGTGGCTGTGATCCTCTACTGACCTATGTTTCTGGCTTAGAATAATATACCACACCAGCTTTTGCTTCTTCCCCTGTGCTACAAGCCTGAGTTGTATAGTAGTTCAGCTCTTTTTTTCCTCAGGAGAGAGAAACTCAAAAAGCCTCTTAGTTTATAGCACAACATTAACCATAGTTGATGAGTTTGTGGACATTTTAGACAGGGAAGTATTAAGGCTAGTATTTAATTTTTAAAAACCTACTGGATTAGAAATATAATGTCTTCTGTTGGGAAAGTATGACTTCCCAACCTATAGAAAGTGCTATGAAATGTGGGGTTGGGTTTAACTGGACATTCCTAACACCCTTCTAAGCCCTTTGATTTCAAGGGATTTAAAAAGGTATAACTCTGTTTAGGATCCCCATGGCTCAGAGTGGTAAGCTGCAGTACTGCAGCCCAAGCTCTGCTCGAGTTCGATCCTGGCAGAAGCCAGGTTCAGGTAGCCAGCTCAAGGTTGACTCAGCCTTCCATCCATCTGAGGTCGATAAAATGAGTATCCAGTTTCCTGGGGGAAAAGTGTAGATGACTGGGGAAGGCAATTGCAAACCACCCTGTAACAAAAAGTCTGCCAGGAAAACGTCATGATGCAACATCCCCAGTAATGACTCGGTGCTTGCACAGGGGACCAGCTTTACCTTTACCTTTTAATTCTGTTTAGGACTGCACTGCCAAGTGATCAATTTATCTGAGCCTTTGCCTAGTAGTTCAGCTCTTGGAGAGAGTAAAAAAACTGATATCTTGCTTTTATAAATTGGAAACAATGTGGTCCAATACTACTTGTGAACAGTTACAATGCAAAGAGGTACAGAAAATGAAAGTTATTTTCTTCTGTGGTCTATATTATTTATTATATAAAAACTTTGTTTATGCTGCTACCTTTGGGAGTTTATTTTAAATTGAGGGTCATCTGCTTTTATGTATAACCCTCTCTTTTTTATGGTGTGGGGATTGTCTTATATTCAGGGTCATCTTTCTTTTGTATAAATACAGTATTTTTCTACGGGGGTAATCCAGACAGAGTTCAGAAGCCACATCTTCCCATAAAAAGTTGGTCCTTTAAAATGTAAATGGAACCCACATTCCCAAACAGATATTTGCTAAGGGCACTAAGTCTCCCTCCCCACTCTTGCACCTTGTGAAACCTGAAAAAACTTCTAAAATTGACATGACCAGGACCTCATAAAGTAGTTTGAGAAAGAATGAGTATTGAAAAGCACTTTCTGCATTTGGCACTTTAAAAAAGATTAGAGAATCCAAATTATGGCCTCTGGTTTGTAGCAGCAAAAATGAAGAGCTTTTCACCAAGGATAATGTTTCCAGAAGATTGTTGGGAATATATTGTTGAAAGGGGTAAAAGTATTGCTTCTCTTCTTCCTCAGGGCATGCCTGATACTTCTGACCTTAGGACGATCCAACAGAAATATACCCCTCGTATCTTACAGTATCTCTTTTAGAATCGTCAACATTTCATTTTTGCTTTGGAAAGTTAGGTATCCAGAAAGAAAGCAAAACCAATAGTTTGCTAAATGTAAACACACATGGGGGGAAAGTGTATTTATTTTGAGTGTGGAGAGATACTTTCAGCTTGGAATGAATGGGTAGATCTGTTCACCTATGAATTCAGATTGTAAGCAGGCCTGTGAAGAGTACTATATATGAATTTGCGTCACTGAATCATATTCTCATGAGATGAACTGTTGAGGTGTGTTCACATGGAATCTGAGTAGAAGAATTTTTTACCTGAGACTGATAACAAGCATTAGAGATGGGAACAAACCAAAATACGAACCAAAGTTCATGACGAACCAGGTTCTGACTAGGGGTGTGTGCTTCGGGTTTCCGATCCAGGAAAAATACCTGAATCGGACCCGATTTGCAAATATTCAGGATTTCTGAAATAGCCCAGCATACCGGGGCCATTTTGGGAACCCCAAATCAATGATTCCCGAAGTTATTTGTGTAGCTTCGGGAAGCTTCAGGTCAAGGGCCTGAAATGCCACTCTCCATGCCACTGCGCAGCAGGAGGGAGAGAGACATTTAAACTGCCCATCAGATGTTTGTCGGGGGGTCCCCAACAAGCAGCTGAGTGCAGCCTTCTGGGGTTTAAATTTCTCTCTCCATGATGCTGCACAGCAGCACAAAGAGGGACATTTAAATCCTTGACTCAGCCGCTTGTCAAAGGTTTTCCTGACAAGCGGCTGAGTGCAGCCTGCTGGGGTGAAATGCCCTTCTCCCTGCTCCTGTGCAGCAGCAGGGAGAGGGGCATTTCAACCTCGACTGCTGTGTAGCAGCACAAAGAGGGACATTTAAATCCTCAACTCAGCCACTTGTCAAGGTGAGTTTGAGAGAGAGTTTGAAGGGAAGAGGTTCCCTGCACCATTTGCAAGCGGCGTGGGGAACATTCTTCCCTTCAAACTCTCCCCCATTCCTCCAACCAGCTGGAAAGGAGGAGAGTTTGAAGGGAAGAAGGTTCCCTGTGCTGCTTGCAAGCAGTGCAGGGAACCTTCTTCCCTTCAACCCCCCCCCCCTTCCTCCAGCCGGCTGGAAAGGGCCCTTCCGCACTTCACCTGAGTTGTGGGGGTTTCCCCATGATTCAGATGGAGTTTAAAAGGCTGGTCACAAGCCCCACCAAGCAGCTGATCTGCTCGGTGGGGGTTGAACTTCGCCTTCTCAAAGCGGGTCAAACAAGGAGCACACCAAAGTGGGTCAAACAAGGGAATCCCGAAGCAGCAGAATCTCTTATTTCTGACACTTGTTTCCTGCTTCGGGTTTCCCAAAGCAGGAAACCCCCCCCCCAATTTTTTTCCACACCCCTAGTTCTGACAAATTGCCATGAACTTTAGGCTGGTTCATTTGATTTGTTTTTTGGTTCATCACTGCAGACAGCCTGGTGCTGATCAATCAGTTTCCTAGGCAACAGGGGATGGACTTCCTGCAGACCTTCTGCTGACCTGCAAGTGGCCTTCTGCTGATCCGCAAGTGGCGATTTGCTGACCTGGATGTGATTTTTTCATGAACCAAATGAACCAGTTCGTGAACTGGGGCAGGTTTGCGGAAGTTCATGGTTCATGATTTGTGAATTGTGACAAACCACAAACTGCACGGCTTGGTTTTTTTCCAGTCCATGCCCATCTCTAACAAGCATAGTTTGTTGCCAAGTTAATCAGTTACAATACTTCATTCATAGCCGATAGTATTTTCCCAGGGAACCATGAAGTGCCTACATTTTAGTTCTTAGGGGTATATCTATAAAACCCAACTGTAGATTTTAAATCTCTTCCCTCCCTCTTGCAGAAGTTCGTTTTTTTGTGTTACAACTAGCTCTGCAGTAAAATAAAAACACACTTTTACATGACAGCTGAAGGATGTTGATCTGAAATGTTTTGGGACTATTATATTTTACAGTTTTACTAAACAGGAAGAAGTTGTCTGGCTTTATTTCCCCCCATCTTACAGACTCTTTAATTAAAGGAGTATCATGGACTGCCTGCATTGTAATAAAACTCTACTGCATATCCAGGTACCAAGGGATTTATTAACTTGTACTTAGCCCTAGCAATCAGGAGCCATGGTCAGATGTGCCTGCTGATGATGACATCATCATTTTTGGCAGCTCCATTCTATGAGTGTTGAGTGAGGTAATGTCCTCAGTATTAAATCTGACAACAAGATTAATAGTGATGGATTCCCTGACTTTTTCTTTGTGATTTAAATGGGCACTCTGTTTCTTCCATCCAGGATTCCTAAGAGATCATCATCATATTAACATGATCCCCCATGGTTCTTACATAAAGAGGGCATTCTGAGACCCCTGGTTTATGTACATGTTAAAGGCATGTGCAGTCTAATGAACAGCAGTATATCACATTAATAAGGAATAATGAAAAGGGACGTTTATATGCTAGATTCAATCCTCAAGAATTAGAACTGGCAAAATTGAGAATGAAGTTGAAGGAAACTAGACTGAGTCCCTCTACCTTATGTGCACCAGTTCTCTCAGCATTTTTCTCTACACTTGGTTATGATACCAGACAGCAGCAATGCTGGCAGGGAAATGATGAAAGCACCAGAATTAGAAATGGGATGGGTCACAGTTTGTCTCTTCTGACCTGTAAACTCCAGTTTTGTTTAAATATGGACTTGCATCCAGCCATGCACCACTTTCTTTTTGCCTTACCAAGGCTTATTGCTGCTAGCATGTACATATGCGAGAGATCTACATGGAGAAAGAGAATGGTGCAGCTGCTTAGTGATCAAACATGAAATTAAAGAATTGAGAGAGCAGGTATCTCAGGAGTTTTCTCTCACAGGACATGCAGACTAACTCCCTCTCCCTGTCTCCCAGTTTGCCAAGCATGTCAGCTTCTTTTTCATGAGGAGGGACAAGTCATTGTATCAGCCCCTATTCCCCCTCCCCTGGTCTGCCCTGCCTTATGAATGTGTGCCAACACCAAAAAGCAACCTCTCTTTTAACAGATATAAGTAGGCACTGGGATAAACTTCAGATTGAAAATTTCCTGAACACCCCTGAATGTTTGAAATAAGTTTGTTCACATCTGGAGCTTTCTTGTTCAGGTCAGATTGCAATGAATAAATATCCAACTGCACATCCTTATTCACTTTCCTCTGCAGCTGCTAGTTGATGGTGTTAGTGAATCATAACTTCCACAACAAGGGAGCTGCTGCTGATATGTCCTGTACCTATTTGTGAGCAACAGTAGGTCAAAGCAAATGGCTGGCTGCACAGTGACATACAACTGAGTCTGGATGTGTGGTAATGCCTAAAAGCAACCCTATTCTTGAGTTTAAAATATGCATAAAACTCATCACCTGCTGAAGAATCAACTGAGCAAGTTATGGAGCAATCAAACTACCAGCTTCCGCAAAGATTGACTCAACCCACCACATATGCAGATGTGAAATGGCCTGTGCAGCTTCAGTCAACCCCATACTCTCTCTGTTTCTAAGGAAAGAGTTTGTGTCTAAAGAAAGCTGAAGAAATGGAAATCTGAAATCATGAGGGAAGAAATGAGCAAACCTTGGGTCATTGTTTAATTTGCTAAAAGAACAACCCCACCTAAGATTCCTTCTGCCATCTGCCAATGATGACAAAACAGCCAACGATAAAGACAAATATGCTGCAGAGATGGAGCACAGCTGTTGTAAGAGCAACACGAATGGGGGAAAAAGTTGGAAAGACCTGCATGAATAATAGCAATATGCTTGCTAGACATTCAGCTTGGTGCTACTAAATCCAGCATTACACATTTATTTCTTTGCTTACTTTGTCCTTGAAAATACCTTGCAATAATACAGTCACTTCCTAAAGTGTCTTACTTCCAAGAGCATATAAGGAGCTTGAAAAAAACATGCATAGGAGTTCAGAGGCAAGATTGGTTAATCAAAACCAAGCAGCCAGAGGAGGGAAATCACCATTCCTTGTCCTTCTGTATTCAGAGATGCATGCAGTCCTTCTCCGAATTATTCCTCTCATTATTTCTAATCAGTTAATTCCTGACCTGCACTCCATTTTCCCATTGACTTCAGCAGCATGGAATTAAGTAGTTGTTTAAGAATACATATGGGCCAAATATTTTATGATAATAATCCAAGGGCGTAACCCTTGGATTATTGTCATTTTCCCATGAATATTGTTGCTGGGTGCAGCCCTGCTTTGCAAACATTATGAGCAAACTTATGGTGTTGATTTTTTGTTAGTGACATTCAGACAATGAACATTTGTCAGCTGCATCACCAAGGAAGCAGTTAGACTACGAATAATAAAATCTATGCCAGTTTACTGTCAATACCCATAGCTGTAATTGCTCTATTGTGCTAGGCTATTAAATTTGTGTTTGCATATGCAGATGGCCAAACAAAAATCTAAATATAAGTGAATTATTTCCCTAGCCTGTTTCCTGCAGACCTCCACTGACCAAGAACACTGTTCCACTATTACTATTGTGTTGGAAGGCACAATATATAGCAACTTTCCTATATATATATAGGATAAATGTCAGTTTGGTGTAGTGATTAAAGCAGCAGGACTCTAACCTGGAGAGCCAGGTTTGATTCCTCACTCCTCCACTTTAAACCAGCTGGGTGACCCTGGGTCAGACACAGCTCTCTCAAAGCTCTCTCAGCCCCACCCACCTCACAGGGTGATTGTTGTGGGGATAATAGTAGCATACTTTATAAACCACTCTGAGTGAATGTTAAGTTGTCCTGAAGGGCGGTATATAAATCTAATGTTGTTGTTATTGTTGTTATCATCATTATTATTATGAGAGACCTCATAAGAACATCAATCATTGATTTCCATGATGGAAAAATATTCAGGATATATAAGTAATCAATAAATATATGCATTCTTCACTATGTCCACAACTTATTTCTGTGACTTCTGCTACCACCGAATGCTACCAGCATCTTATACAGCTTGTGTGCCTACCTGTATGTGTACAACAGCATATAAAAACATGTCAGTGCCCAATGGATTAGATCCAGACTAACAGTTCCACAGGCACAAAGATTTCAGCCCATGGAGTGAGATTTTGCTGCCTCCTCCTTCCCATGGCAGAGGGAATCCCTGGAAACAGGATTTCAGGGGACATTTCAAGCTGCCGTGGAAGAGGGGAGGTGGAAAAATCACCATACATTAGCTTTTCTGGATACTAGTTTTTCAGAAAGACTTTTAGCGTGTCACTGCAGGTTGGTTCTTAGACTTTTGGCTAATTATCTTTAACTTTCAATAGTACAGGTTCACATGATTTATTGCACTAGATCAGATTTATCATGGAATATCCACAACTCAACATAGTAAGGGTAAAGCAGGTTTACATGGTTATCAATATAGCAAGGAATAAAGACAGGCAGGTGCTAAGTATGTTTCCTATGTTTCATAAATTGGCTGTTATGTAGTGATTTTAATTAATTAATTGTAAATTTTTCTTTTAAACATTATTTATATTTTTAAGTTATATGGCCCACATTCTATTTGTTTATACCCCTAACAATCCAATATGCATTTTGGAAACATGACAGTTCCATCCATGGATCTTGAAGAGTATAACTCTGGTTAGAATTTAATGAAAAGGTGCCATTGTTTGAAAGATGAGTCTTTCCCATGGGATATTTTTCTTATTGATTAAAGATGTTCTTGGTAGCATTGAATCTTAATTCAGTGCTATCTTATGGTAAATAAGGGACTGGCAAAGCTAAAAGGTCTGCCTTGCACTAACATTAGGAACAAAAGAAGATGTAATCAGCATGAGCCATCAAGAATTATAACAAAGGTGAGACCTTTCTCCACATCACACACTGACTTCATTGCACTAAACACTGTTGGGCCAGTAGATGTTTCCTGCACTCCAGAAACCGCAAATTAAATGTACAGTACATTCATTCTGTGTGTGGGGAAGAAATGAAATTCTTTCTTCCTTCCTGTTGGAAAACTCTTTGGCAGTAATGCTTGGATTGTTTTCTTTGTAAATTACATTTTTGCTGTTTTCAAGATGTTTTCCTGACTTTCTTGAAATTTGACCCGCTTAACGAGTAATGTAGACCTTGTTTCCATGTTGGGAAAAAAAACTCTCCCAGGGCTGCTAGAGACTAATGAGTAAAACTTCCATGTGTTCAGCAAAGCATGCCTCTTTTACAGAGAGTATAAGATAATCTCCCATAACTGAAGGACATTTCTCTCACCATTGGATAAACATTGTGAAATCAGAGGCAGCAACACCAAAGACCACTGTGGCATTTGGCCAGGAATCCATAACTAACACCTAATTTTCATATTTACTGAAAGAAGCCAACTGATCACAGCTGAGGCCCTGATCCAATGTCAATTAAAAAGCTGGGATGACAAATCCTAATGGTAAGGCTGGTATGCAGCATCCTTGCACTGGTCTTGCACAGCTAGCCCCTTATGAACGCAGGTGCACAAATGTATGCTCATTCTCTTTCGATTCTCCTTAGGTCTGTAAATATTCCATATTGCTATTCTTGTGGTGAAGAGCCTGAAGAACAAAAGTGTCTAGGAGTAGATATCATTATACATATTACCCTGTTCAATGAATGCATAGTAACTTTCAGCATGGTACTTGAGAGTTACACCCTCCTAAATCCATCAACTTCAATGGACATTAAATGGTGTAACTCTGGTTTGAATGGCGCTGGATAGAATCTACTCCTTTTTTATTGGGTCATCCTAAAGCACCTATACAATTCAGTATTGAGTCTTAAAACCAGGGTTCATCCAACAGTAATTTTCAGTCAGAAGGGATTTTCATCAGCCAAATGGGTCTTCCTTGCTCCCCCCTGCCCAATGCTCTCCCAGAGTTGCTCCTGGGAGAGGGGGGACAAGCATGAGGGGAAATTAGGGGGTCTACAGTGGGAGGGAAGATTCAGCAAAAATCATTCCTTTTCCATTAGCAGACATTTACCGCTAGATCCAGTCCATTGATTGGTATGGCTGTATCTCAAGGACTGATACTACAAATCTCCTTCTGTTGATTTTATCCATGAATCATTGTCATAATTTTTATATAAATGAAATTGTCATTGTGAAATACATTTCAATATATCATACAATCTTACAATGAATAGTTGGAGGTTTGTCTCATTGGTTTTAATAAAATGTTACTACCTGGTAAGAATGAATAGCTTTGAGGCTGCAATCCTTAGTAAATTTATGTGGATTGGAGCATTCTCACTAATAAGTGTGCTTAGAATTAGAGCACTATAGTGGTTTTTTTATGTCCAAATTGAAATTACTTGATTTTCAACAAGAAATTCTGGGAACTGCATTTTAGGAAGGGTGCTAATATTTTTTGAGTAGAGTCTGTTAGGGCCAGTTTGTACATTCTGCAGATTAAAGTAATAAAGAGTTTTCTAGACAATACCTCTTCAGGGTGCAGGTGCACAGGGTTGCCAGCTGTTTTACTGTCCCCTGTTCCTTTAAACAGACTGATACACAGGATCTAGCAGCTGATAATACCTATTTCCATGGTACGGGAAGCTCCATCTGATAAATTCTGGATATCAGGATAGGTCAATCTATGTTTTTTATCAACACTATAGCTGGAGTTGTGCCTATTTGAATGCTCTCTCTCTCCCTCTCTCTCTCTCTCTCTCTCTCACACACACACACACACACACACACATACACACACAGATTCTCCCTACAGACACAGGAAGAAAGGTAAGCTGCTTTACCTTTCTGAAGACGATGGTTTCTCAGGTATATTAAGGGGACTGAGAAGATGCCGGGCCTATGTGCACATGGAATGAGATACAGAGAAGGACATTGAACTAAACTAAAACATTGAACTAAATATCACTGACGTACAAAGTAGCAATTGATATGATAAATATTAATCCGAAATTCAAGATGTTCATTAGAGTACTTGTTACAGAAAATAAGCAAACAATTGAATTTACTAGCTTGGTTCAAAATTAACATTCATAGTGGTACAGAATTCTTTCATCCCTCTAACAATTTGGACCAAAACATTTTATGCTGAACTTATTATTTTTTTTAAAGAATATATCCAGGTCCATGGGGAAAGTTTTCTCTTATCCTTATTCAATAAATCTTCCACAGTCTTGAAAGCATATCTCCCCTGCTCCACTTGTTGGATGGATACCAGTCATTTCAAGTTCCTCACAGCTGGGAAAATAGTCATTGTTCCCGTGTTCTGTGATGAGGTAATAGCCACAATATTATGAACTGCACTTTGGGTTTGCCAATGAAGGATGTCCCTGTGCCTGTAACAACTATATGGCAGAGAGAGTGAGCAGGAGGAAGCTATTATGTTCATTCAGCACTTAGACAGGAGAAGCTGCACCAACCAAAAATGTCCTTGCAGTGGAGCTATGAATACCACAACTGTGGGGATTTAAAAACTCAAAGCAAAGTCATCCCACTACTTTTTAACTCCAAACTCCCTCTGAAGAGGGCAGAGTGCTGTTTAATTCAACACAACCCTATATGAAAGTGATTTGCCAGCAAGCTATGTAACTGTGAGATCTGAATCTCCCTCCCCCATCCATCCACAAAACTCTGGAATTTAAGACTGAATTCTCCACCCTCTCCTTTAAAATCTTAGCTCCTAGTGTTCAGCAATGATTTATTGCACAGTCAACAGAGCTTTAAAATACAAACATTAAAACAGAACATAGCTCCTAGTGTTGCTTTTGGGGGGTTAATTGAGGTTTCCTAATCAATATTGTCTATCCAAGAAGCTAATTTGTTACATCAAAGCAGAAAACTTTTCAGTACATCTTATACCCTCTGGGGAAGAGGGAGGAAGACAACTTTCTACTGCTGAACAGGTTGGATCTAGAGTCTTACAAGGATATTTCGAAAACCTATAGATCTTTACTATGTATTTCTCAGTAAACAGTTGTTAAGCAGCTAGTCCCAAAACTGGTTCATCTTGGCTAGAAAGCTAACTAGGAGAACCTTATATATTATATAGATAGTAATGCTTAAATCTACTGTTTAGCTTAAGTATGTCATATGTAATTGAAGTATCAATGTTTTTCCTTTTAGCATGTTTGGTGACATTTAATTTGAATTAATGGCACTGTTAAAGTATCTAATTTTTATGATGGTTGTTGTGGATTTTCTGGGCTGTATAGCTGTGGTCTTGGTGTTGTAGTTCCTGACATTTCGCCAGCAGCTGTGACTAGCATCTTCAGAGGTATAGCACCAAAAGACAGAGATCTTGACACTGAGAGATCTCTGTCTTTTGGTGCTACACCTCTGAAGATGCCAGTCACAGCTGCTAGCAAAATGTCAGGAACTACAATGCCAAGACCACGGCTATACAGCCCGGAAAATCCACAACTACCATCGTTCTCCGGCCATGAAAGCCTTTGACAATACATCTAATTTTTATGTTCATTATAGGTCAGGAAGTGCTTTGGCAGACTTTAATGGCTGCACCAAAAGCATAAATTCTACAGGCACAGCTTTTCTCAGCCCTGAGATAAATTTTGCCACAAAAACAATAGGAGGGACCTCTAGTGGCAGGGTTGGGGCATTTTGGGTTAAGAAGGGATCCCATATCTCTGGGTTTAGTTTTGTTTTTGGTGTTGTCAGAAGCACAGACTGGGGTGAACATTTAGGAGTGCCTGAATAAATATATTTTGATTGTGGTCTCAATTTGACCTGTCTCTTCTATTGACTTCTTAACTAATGCTAATGGTTAATTCAGCCTGAATCCCCACCATAAGTTATGGGTTGATGCTAGAAGAGCAAATAAAATGAACAAAGCATCACAGTGTGGAACTAAAGCATCCCAATGCTTTTCTCTCACTACTTTGGCTTGTTCACAAACTGGCACCAGCACGTGACAGAGATGCCTTGCAGGTTACAAGCAAGGACCTTATACATCCTGGAGAAAAGCAACCCATTTGGGACAGGATTAAAGCTGTGTTAATGCCAGAGAATGTCTATGACAGGCAGGCCACCTGTCAGAAGGGTGAAAGACATTCTATTTACTATTCATATAGAGAGCTGAAGGCAAGTCTTCCTAGTTGAAAACGAAGAATTGGGAGCATTCTGGATGTGAAGTTTACTGAACTGAAATATAGAACTGACCATTTTACAATTTTACATAATCTCTTCAGGAAGTTACTATATCAATAGAGTGAACTGTTCTTGTCTCTTGTCATTGGCCACTGTTTTTGTTGATGTTTTCTGCTTTGAATACACAGATAGTGATAAAGACATCAACTGTGTGCCATTCTAGACAATAAAATATTTTCTATGTTGCATAGGGAAATAAAACAATAAAAATAAGGATCAAGTAAGTGGTTAAGTCTTGTCTCCCCCACCCCAAAGAACACTGTGTGCATATGCCCAACACTCAGATGGATGCGTTTCCCAAGCTGTGTGTGCTCAAACTTGGTGGGTCAATGGTTTAGAGAGGGGAATGTATTCTGTGCAATTTTGGTGCTGATAACTGCAAAAGCAGATGCCCAAAGAGTCTAGAAGCCCTCATGGCAAAGAATGGGGCCAGTGTTACCAGAACTGCTCTTTACTATAATGGGGAATTAGCTGTAGCAGTCTGTAACTTAAAATTAGCGCGGATCTTAACCTATGTCTACGGAGGTCCCGATCCCAGACACTCTAGTGAAAAAGAGGCAGACTACAAATAGGTTCCAAACACGTGTATTTAGTGTGGCGTAAGCCTAAACTTGCACAAGCATACAGAGAACATACAAGACCTAAGAAATACAGAGTAGGAAATATAGAGACTTTCGCATTAGCAGGTTCCCAACGATGATAAGGGAAATACTCACTATCCTGGAGCGAAGCAGAGACACAGCAGCGAGGGTGGCCCAATGCCAGCACTGGGACCACAGACGGACAGCGAGGGGTTCTGGATAGGGTGGCACGAGCAACGTATGGTCTGAGAGACCAGCTTAAATACCCCAAAACGTACCCTGGGGCTGGTGCTGTACTTGGTGGTTCTCACGGATTAAAACAAAGGTCCTAATGGGTCACTGAACGGCTTGGATGGGCCACTTTGGTAATCTGATTGTGATAAGTGACACCTCAGGAAGAGGGGACAAAAGAGGGAGGGGGAAATCCAAGTGGGCTGAAAGGATGTTCCAGCGGACAGGGCTTGTCCTGATGTCATCAGCTCTGGAATGCGGAGGTTTCTTTGAGATGCATTCTCTAAGTGCTTGGGATGGTCGGCACTTAGTTCCTTCTCTGGGCGGCTCCTAAGATATGCAGAGCGGGGCGAGGTACTCTCGCTGCGGACGTGGTGTGCCCGCTTCGCCGAAATGGCTTCTCAAAGCAGTCCTTTCCCTGGGTCTTCTGGCTGCCTAAGAACATGGACGCCGGCTGGGCATAGCTGGGGCTGGATAGCAGGCTGCCCGGTAGCGAGGGCAAGCTCGGCGACCGGCTCGCGGGAGGCTCCAGGCGGGAACTGACCAGGGAGCGCCTAGCCAGGCTCACTGGAGGTTTCCCCGGCAGGCGCCCGGCTGCTAGCAGCGGCTTGGGCCCATATGAGGCAGGCTTCCATGGAGGCAGGGGGAACAGCACACAAAACACAGTCCAAAGCAGGGAACAGGCACGGTCCGTGGCAGATGGCAATGCAGGCACGGGGCATACTTGTAACACAGTCCAAACACACACTGGGAAGTCCAGGTATAGGTCAGGGCAGGGCTGCCCAGAAATAGAGTCCTTTGTGCAGTTACCCAAACATGGAGTCAGTAAACTACACAGTCTATTGCAACAGCAAGGTAATTAACAAGCAAGCAGGAAACTGACACGTGTATTAGAGCACACACGTGCAAAGCAGTCTTTGTGTAGCAGCAAAACAGTAACGCAGGAAACTTTAACACAGTTCATGGCAGGCCTTAAAGCAGGAGAGGGAGCCTACTTGGCAACACCAGAACTCATGATAATGAAAAAAACCAAATGGAATAGATCCAAGCTGGCAACTCCCCAGCTGGAAAATAATAATCCTACTATATAAAAGGCTAACCATGTTCCAGACAACTCACTTCCTACCCTGGTGTACCTCCAGAGGGTGCTGCCATGGAGGGAAGCCCGGAAGAGGCAGCCCGTCCCTTTGAGAGCCTCCCATGGAGGCCCAGTCCAGGATCAGGCACAGAGCAGGTGGCAATGACTGTGTCCCATCTCCACCCAGCTGGGATCAGGAGCAGAGCAGGTGGCAATACATGCCCCACCTTCATCCAGCTGAGATGAGGAGCAAAGCAGGTGTCTATGCCCCCCCCCACCTTCACCCAGCTGGGTTGAGGAACAGAGCAGGTGGCAATGACCACCTCTGCCATCACTCAACTGGAATCAGAGGTGGAGCAGGTGGCAATGCCTTCACCCAGCTGGGATCAGGTGCAGAGCAGGTGGCAATACCCCCCTTCACCTAGACTTGATCAGGAGCAGAGAAGATAGCAATGCCCACTCCCCTTTCAACCCGTTGAAATCAGGCGCGGACAGACAGCAATGCTCACCCCCTTCACCCTGTCAGGATCAGACCTGGAGCAGGCAGCAATGCCCCTCAGCTGGGATCAGGAGTTGAGTGGGTGGCAATGCCCTTCCCCCCTTCACCTGACCAGGATCAGGCATGGAGAAGGTGGCAGTGCTTGCCCCTGCCTAACCCAGCTGGATCAGGAGCAGAGCAGGTGGCAATGCCCACACTTCTGCCTTCACCTGGCTGGGATGAAGCACAGAGCAGGTGGCAATGCCCGCCTCCCTTCACCCGTCTGGGATCAGTAACGGAGCAGGTGGCAATGTCCACCCTCCCACCCAGCTGGGATCAGGAATGGAGCAGGTGGCACTAATTAAAAAATGGCGGTGCGGATGGGAGCCTAATGATACAGCTCCTGCTGTGGATGCAGCAATTAACACCTAATTAACACCTAAGTAACATCTAAATAACATCTAACTTAAGCTGCTGGAACTGTCGAGAGCCTGAGCTCACACCAGCTCGGCATGGACAACAGAGCTACTAATTTGCAATGGGAAACAACATCTGAACCAGGAGGTGAGCGTTGAGAGGAAGAGTCCCGGCACAGCTTGGAAGGTTGAATAAACATCAGTTGAAAGACCATAAAGCTTGACTCACCAGTCACCTTTGATGTGACCTAGTGAGGTGAGGTGAGTTGAAAATGCTGTGCTGCAGGGGACTTCCTCAAAGAAGACGCTGAGGCTGGAGAGAGAGCTACTACCTGCTATCGGGAGGCCTGCAGAGTGGCTGACGGTGCCTGCCTGTGGGGACAGGACCTGGAGTTATCGAAGGTGCCGGAGGACTGCCGAGGAGGGCCGAAGGCATCCAGGAAATATCCAGGGACTGCCGAGGCCTCTGAAGGTTGCTGGAGACACTGAAGCCCTAAAAGAACTACTGGAGACTCCCAAGAGTCTCTGGAATGTGCAGAGACCCCCAAAAGCCGCAAAGATACTGGTGGCATTCTCTCTGGGAGAAAATAAGAATGGGTTAGAGCTGCAGGAATTATTGAGGGAGGGTTGAGAAACTGTGAATGGGACTGTGTAAATCACTTTATTATCAGACTTGAATGGGACTGTGCAAAGCACTTTATTATCAGACTTGTTGAAGAACTGGGGTGGGGAGGGCTGCAGAGCTATTGAACTGTTTAAGGTTTTAGACCCATCTATAAGAAGAATTATTGAGTGCTGGGAAGCCACTGGCACACAGCAACTAATTGCTGATTGCTTTATATAGTATAGGTCATTTTCCTTGTACAGCGGCCTTAATTTAATATTGCAAATTTATAAAAGAAAAAAAAATTAATATAGTCATGGGTATGATTGGGTAGGGAATTTGAATTGATGTAAAACTTGTTGGGTGGGAAAGGATATTGGCTGGGGGGTATTGTAGTTCCACCCATAGAATTAAATGTGGCTGTGGTTCAGAACCCATACATAAGAGTATTAATTGATGGGCAGAGAAGCATTGGTCTGAATTTTGATAGGGCACTCCCCACTGATTAATGTCTGTATACTGTGATTAGCATTGCAATTGAAGAGAGCTAGTAGCGTGGACAAGCAGTGTGAGCACTGGACGTGGAGAGTGGTCAGCATGGGGCCAGAGATCCCGGTCCTCTGGGGATGAGGGAGGTATGGCGGTGGGACCCAGGGGAAGGATGAGGAGGACATGGAGATATGGTGAGGCTCGATGTCCTTCTAACCTGTGTCCCATCCCGAGGCATGTTGAGTGTGGAGCTAGGAAATATAACCCCCCTTCGACACTGATGTTGTGTAATGCCAGGTCCATAAATAATAAGACCAGAACATTGCACGATTATTTTGTGGCAAATGATGTGGACCTGGTATGCGTGACTGAGACCTGGGTGAGGGAGGGTGAGATGGTTGCCCTGAATGAACTAGTCCCACCTGGGTTCTCAGTCCTTCATCAGTCCTGAACGGGAGGCTGGGGGGGAGGGGTGGTGATTCTTGTCCAAGAGTCTTTCTCCTTCAGGCCGCTCCCCATCCCGGAGATCTCCGGCATTGACAATGTGGGTCTAGTGTTGGGTGCCGAGGAAAGTTTGGTCATCTGTGTGGTGTACCGGCCACCCAGCGCACCAGCAGATGCCCTGCCACATCTGCTAGAGGTGGCGGCTGGATGGGCCTTGGAGCACTCAAAACTATTGGTATTGGGTTACTTCAACGTCCATGCTGACGATGACGCCTCTAATCGGGCTGTGGACCTGGTGTCCTCCATGGCTGCTCTTGGACTTGCCCAGATTGTTTCGGCCCCTACACATCAAGCAGGCCACACGCTGGATTTGATCTTTGAGATGGGGATGGATGTGGTGCTAGAAACAACTGAGTTGGTGCCATGGTCAGACCATGTGGTCCTGAAGGCTCAGCTGGATATCCCACCTCCCCCCTGCAAGGGCGGTGAGCTTATTTATGCTCGCCCGCGGAGACTTATGGATCCAATTAGCTTCCAGAATGCTCTGCGGGATCCGATGCTCCCTGGCGGCTCATTGGATGAGCTGGTGGAAGACTGGCAAGTCCGTCTTTCCGAAGCCATCGATGAAATCGCCCCCCACCGCCCTCTCCGCCCCTGTACCAAACTAGCTCCCTGGTATACAGAAGAGCTATGTCAGAAGAAGCAGGAGCTGAGACAGCTAGAGCGAGTGTGGCAGTGAACTCATGACGAAGAGGCAAGAGCATCTTATAGGACGTTTATGAAGGCCTATGAGATGGCAGTGAAGGCTACAAAGAAAGAGTTTTATGCAGCCTCCATTGCATCAGCTAGCTCACGGCCAGCAAAACTGATCAATGTGGTTCAGTCTTTGGTCTCCTTGTCAGGAGGGGACCGTCAAAATTCTAATTCAGATATTAGCTGTGAGGCTTTTGGGACCTTTTTTGCTGATAAAATCTTGTCTCTCTGCCGTGATCTCCCAGCCACAGTTGATACAGTGTGCGAACTGGAGGCCCCTTGGCCGCCTTCTGGGATGATATTAGACCATTTCAGTCCACTCTTTGGGGATGAGATTGACAGGATCCTGTGAGCAGTTAGGCCTACCACATGCTCCTTGGACCCGTGCCTTTCGTGGCTGGTGAAGGCCAGCGTAGATGGGCTACGGGATGCCCTGGAGGCCATTGTCAACATGTCTCCGAGCTCCAGGATCTTCCCAGAAGCGTTGAAGGAAGCTGTGGTTAGGCCTCTCCTGAAAAAACCATCTTTGGACCCTACCGACCCAGTCAGTTACCGCCCAGTTTCGAACCTCCCGTTCCTGGGTAAGGTGATTAAGCAGGCGGTGGTAGAGCAGCTGCAGGTCTTCCTGAATCATTCCTCATCCCTAAATCCTTTCCAGTCGGGCTTCCGTCTGGGACATGGGACGGAGACATTGCTGGGCGCCCTGATGGATGATCTCCGTAGACAGCTGGATCAAGGCAGGTCGGCGCTGCTGATATTGTTAGATCTATCAGCAGCATTCGACACAGTCGATCATGACCTGTTGGTCCACCGCCTTGCCGATGTGGGGATTCGAGGGACAGCTCTGCAGTGGTTTGTCTCTTTTCTCCATGGTCGGGGACAGAAGGTGGCACTAGGGGAGAAGTTGTCATCCCGCCACCTGTTGGTGTGCGGTGTCCCTCAAGGGGCAATACTCTCCCCACTGCTATTTAACGTATATATGCGCCCCCTCGCCCAGCTGGTATGGAGTTTTGGACTTGGGTGCCATCAATACGCAGATGACACTCAATTGTATCTGATGATAGACGGCTGGCCTGGCTCTGCCCCAGATGTCCTGGAATGTGCCTTCAGAGCTGTGACTGGATAGTTGAAGCAGAGTCGGCTGAGATTGAATCCCTTGAAGACGGAGGTCCTGCATGTGGGTCTAGGGTCCATGGGTGTGGGACTCCGGCTCCCTGCTCTCGACAGAGAGCCACTTACGCTGGTGTCGAGAGTGAGGAGCCTGGGGGTGGTCCTGGATGCTTCCTTGTCTATGGAGGAACAGGTCGCAGCGGTTCTTAGATCCTCTTTCTTCTATCTAAGACAGGCTCGACAACTTGTCCCCTACCTATTGACCCATGACCTTACAACAGTGATCCAGGCAACGGTCACCTCCAGATTAGACTACTGCAACTCACTCTATGGAGAGCTTCCCTTGGCCGTGATCCAGAAACTGCAGCTGGTTCAGAATGCAGCTGTACGGGTGGTTGCCAGAGCACCAATCATGGCTCATATAAAACCTATCCTCCGTCAGCTGCACTGGTTACCGGTTGAGTACCGGGTCCAGTTCAAGGTTTTGGTGTTGACCTATAAAGCCCTATGCGGACTGGGCCCAGCATACCTTCGGAACCGCCTCTCCCCATATGTTCCCCGGAGGTCGCTTCGATCAGCCACTAAGAACTTGCTGATGGTCCCTGGCCCGAGGGAGGTCCGCCTGGCCTCTACCAGAGCCAGGGCCTTCTCAGTTCTGGCTCCAACCTGGTGGAACTCTCTGCCTGAGGAAACTAGGGCCTGGCAGGATTTGTTATCTTTCCACCGGGTCTGCAAGACAGAGATGTTCCACCAGGAGTTTGGTGGGGGCTAGGCTGTCCTTTCACCGGCCATACCACTGAAGACCTTCCACCATCCATGCAGGACAATGCTGTATTTTAATATTTTATACCCGCCAATTTTAATTGTTTTGATATGATGTTTTAATGTTTTTATAATGTTTTTACTGTTTTAAGCTGTTGTTAAACTGCCCTGAGCCCGTCTGACGGGGAGGGAAATCTAGAAATGTTTATTTGTTTTTTAAAGATTTTTATTGGGTGAGTAAAATTTAATATTACAAATTTTTTGATTAATACCCTCATTTCCATATTTCCCCACCCTTTCCCTTCCCCCCTTTATCTCAGACTTCCAACAATTTTCCAACCCGCTGTCTAAATCTACTCCTTATATCTCTTTTTCTTTTCTTAACCATTCTAATATACTACTAAAATAGATATTATATGTTAAACTATAAAAAATCTAATATCAAATTAACAATTACAGTATGTTTCTAACTTATCTTTTCTCCTCTTGTAAAGATCGCCCTCTCCTCCCTTCTGCCAAATTAATAGTTATCTAGCATCCACATTTCTCCCTTTACGTCCCACTTCATTTCCAAATACTGTTTTAGTTTCCCCCAGTCATTAAAGAATTCCTCTGGATTCTGTTCTTTCAGATTTCTTGTCATTTTGTCCATTTCTGCCATGTACAGCAATTTTTGTATCCAACTTTCAATAGATGGTACTTCTTTTGTCTTCCACTTCTGAGCGTATAAAATTCTCGCCGCTGTTGTCATATAAAATAGTAATGTTCTATATTGCCTGGGAATCCCTTCCAAATTCAAATTCAACAACAGCAGTTCTGGGTTCTTACTTATTTGAATTTGTAAAATTGCAGTCATAGCTTCTGTAATATCTCCCCAGAACTGCTTGAGGGCGGTCTAGAAATGTGATTAAATAAATAAATAAATGTCTGCCATCTGCCTTCACCCAGCCGGGATCAGTCACGGAGGAGGAGGAGAAGGCAATGCCCACCCCTTTTCACCCAGCTGGGATCAGTAGTGGAGCAGGAGGCAATGCTCACCCCCCCCTTCAGCCATCTGGGATCAGTAGCAGAGCAGTGTCATGTCTGTACCCCTACATCCATATCATTGTTCTAGGGGATGCTAATTGCTAATACTGTGTTTTGATTTCATATTGCAAATGCTATATGCATCACTTTTGTTTCTCTCCCTCCCAGCATGAGAACACAGCTGTGTAATCTCTTTCTTTGAAGCTCACCGAAATGACCTTGCAATGTCTGAAATGTTACTGTTTCTGTTATGCCTCTTTCTGTCTTGTCTAGCTGATGTATAAGCTCCAGCAAAGGTTCCCAGACTTCTTCCCACTCAAAATTTGTGGGTTAGGGAGGAGGGAAATGTTTGAGTATTTAGACCTGTACTTTCCTGAAGTCTCTATTCCTTTCAAGGAAGCTGTACTGCTTAGAGGCTTCCTTGGTTCTAAGTAAACTTACGGACTTATATATGGAAATGATCTGATTTCTGAATAAAAAGCTATTTAACCAAAAACCTGTGTCTTGCTGCAATGGTCCAGGGATCTGTCTGCCATATCCTGTCATCCATAATCTGACAAGCAGGTGGCAATCCCTGCCCCCCTGGCCAGGATCAGGAGTGGAGTAGGTGGCAATGTCTGCCCTCTGCCTTCACCCAGCCGGGAGCAATCATGGAGGAGGAGGAGGAGGCAATGACCTCCTGCCTGTCCTCCCCTTTCTAGATCCCATTGTATTTTTCCCACAACAGGCTTTGTTACTATAATAATAATAATATTTGATTTATATACTGCCTGTCGGGACAACTTAATGCCACACTCAGAGCAGTTTGCAAAGCATGTTATTATTTTTATCCCTGTGATGTGGGCGGGGCTGAGAGAGCTCTGAAAGTGCTGTGACTGACCCAAAGTCACCCAGCTGGCTTCAAGTGGAGGGGTGGGGAATCAAACCCAGTTTTCCAGATTAAAGTCCTGCTGCTCTTAACCACTACACCAAACAGTAATGGTATACTTAGTTAATTCAGAACCTCTGGATCCAAAGCTGAGACAATTTTTTTCAGTGCACACTGCTAGATAAGAGTCTTCATCCCATGAACCATTTATTGCACTTTAATTACTTCTTTCTAGATCAACCAGTACACAATACTGAATGCCACATCTTTACTGGTTCAACAAATTTTGATCACGTGAGTAGCTTCTGTTAAGATGAGGGAAAACCACAGCTGCCAAAAATGTCGAACCATTTAGACTTACAAATTTCAACTGCAAATATTGATGCCTGGCATCCAGAGGTTGTGGATTAAGTTTTCCTATGCTGGGCTTCTGCTGGCTGTGCATTCTTTTTTTATGCTCATGAATCAGAAAAGTTGGCCAGCCTCTCCTTGAGAATAAATTAAGATACAAGGTTGAGGCTATGAGAAAGGAAATTATTCTTTCAATACTTTGGAAACTTAAAGGGAAATACCTTGTGACTAGTGATCTTCTATACTTTAAATACATTCTTACCTGCAAACTTTGCTGCTGCATGTGTTTGATATAAGAGAAATTTTGGACTCACTGTCCTTTAAGAATTCCTTGAACAGTCAGCAAGTCCATAGATTTAAGAGTAGCTTTTTCCCCCCATCCAGCATCTTTGCTGGATGATCATTATTTTGATAGGCTGATGACTCATTAATGATCTGTCAATGTTTGCTCAATGAGCTTTGCTATAACATTATCCTGGGTACTATACTTTCCCTCATAAGAAGAAAATTGTTCATACAGTAAGCACATGTAGTCTGCCTTGGAGCTCCTTGGGAATATTAGGAAGAACAACGTATTATCCATTGAAGAGTACACATTTACATTTGAGCTGTTCCATGGTATTTTATTATAGCTGGATAGACTTTCACAAATCTTAACACAATTTACTTTGTTTCATATTTGTACTAATTTACAACTTTGAGAACTAAAATGTCCAGGATATAATTTTTTCCTTTCATATGAACTGAGTGCTGTTTCTGCAAAAGAATCTCCTGTAGTTTAGAATAAACCTTTAAGCAAGATTTTGGGGGGCGAGCTCAGGATACCTGAATACTTGGTAAGGATCCCTTAACTCCTCACCTTTGAAGCTGCTGGGTATGCTCATATCAGTCAGAGATGCAAAGAGCCATAGTACATGTAGTTTCCACATTACCTGTGAATTCAGGCATTCTAGAAAACTACTTGGTAGTTCATCACTATTGACAACATGGTAGGAATAGTGGGAACTCCCTTTAGATCTGTTTTCCTCAGCAACATACTGCTTTCACCCAAACATGCTTCCTTTCTGCTTTGTTCCAAAATAATTTCCTCTCTGTCTCTGAGTCCTGCCTTTGGCAAGCTAATTATCATAGCACTCACTGGCTCTGTGACCAATTTACATGCAAATTGAACAATGACTTAGTCCTTCCCTCTGCCTCTCTGGCCATGGAAGGCTGACCTCACTTGGAATCTGATCCATTCCCTTTCTCTTTCTGAAACGTGCATTTCTTCCCTTGCTTCCAAAATGGAACTTCTTTGCAAATTCAACAGACATGCTTTTATCGATATCATGCAGTTCACACCTTCTATTGCATTCTTGCTGCAGAAAATTTACTGCTTGGGCAAATAAAGTAATATTAGTATTACTTTATATTAGGGTTAGTATTTGGATGGGAGACCAACAAAGATTATCAGGGTCGCTATGCAGAGTCAAGCAATAGCAAACCACCTGTTAGTCTCTTGCCTTGAAAACTCCAGCAGGAGTCGCCATATGTTAGCTGATCAGTAGCCAACAAAGTGACTTCAGAATGGGAGTAATATGCTTTCCTCCTAGCTCCTGATAATAACTGAGCTGTGGTATTCTACACCAACTGGATTCTCTGAGCTGACTTTGAGAGAGACTTAAGTAGAGTGAAATACAGTTGTCTACTTTGGACATTACCGTAGCGTGGATCCAGGTAGCTAGATGGGCCAAGTCAAGGTGGGGACCATCTTCTAGGCGAGATCCCTTTGTGAAGATCCTATTGGCAGGGAGACACTGCCATTTCCCAGGTAGCGATGGGAAAAAAGATGCACTGAAATGCATGGTACACATTCCCCCTTCCCGCCAATGAACTTAATAATGTAAGGACTCTCTCCCTTTGGATTCAATTAGTGAATGCCATTAAGGAAAAAAGATGCTGCCACTGCTGCAAAGAAAGAATCAAAATGAAATGAAACAAACAAACTTTTGGGTTGGAGCATGTCATTATAATTTGGTGTCCCAGATTTGGTTCACCATTCGAAAACCTGCTTTAATGAAATGAAACAGCAATTTCCGAGTGTAGTGCTGGTTCATTTATTTTGTAGAAATACCTGCAGAAATAATCCAGTCCCATGCTACAGAGTTGCTTTCAATGAATTCATTGTAACAGGATTTCCCAAAATAACAATAATAATAACCGCCTGTTGGCCTTTCAACAACGACAAATACTAATACTTCTAAGTAGCGAGAAGGAACCATTAACAAGATGCACAACAAACTACAAGAGAAGCATTCAGTTGACCCTTTCAGACTTTTTAAGAACTTGGAAGTTATACTGGATCCAGCGCTGCTGCCAGAGAAGCAAGTAAATGCAGCTGCAAAAAAGACTTTTGGTCAACCCATACTAGCCTCGAAGATGGCTTCTACCTTGACACTGCCAATCTGGCCACCTGGATGTGGCCACCCTGCAACTGCTTTGCCAGCCAGTTTCCCACCACAGTGTGCACCTGCTGACATTCATCTTCTTCAGGATCCAGTGGGGTGTGTGTGTGTGTGTGTGTGTGTGTGTGTGTGTGTGTGTGTGATGTAACTGAAGAAAAACTTGGTGGATTGATAGTTTAGAGGGAGGACTGTGTTCTGTGTGATTTTGGTGCCATTCAGTACAAAAATAGTTGTGCCAAAGAGCCTGGGAGCTCTCATTGCAAAAAAAAAAAGGGGGGGGGAGGGAGGCTGAAACTCATGATAACAAAAAAACCCAAATGGGTTTTTTTTAGTGCACACACATCTAATCATTTCCCAACTCTGCTAACAACCTTCCTCTCATATTGTACTCTAAAATAAGACTTCCAAATGCTGCTCCCAGAAACAGAATTTCATGGGTTATTTGGGGCTACAGCAGGACGGGTGTGTGTGAGAGAAAATCATGCTCCACAGATAAAAATCTTTCCAGCTGTGAATACACCGCAGCTCATCCAAGTCAACACATTCAGTATCTTTTTCTAGGCACAGAACTGGAACAAAAGAAAATATGTATGTAAAACAAAAACTTTTAAGCAACTCTTGTTAATGTATATATACAAAGAATTTTTCTGCTAGTAGTACTCTTGGAAAGGTACAGAAGATATTCTGATGCCTAAAGAAGAATCTCAGTAATACATTTTCTTAAGCAGCCAAATTATAATAATAGGCTGATCAACTTAATTTATATTTACGGCTAAGAAATGTAATCCATACTTGTTGACTACAGCTAATAAATGTTAACCCATGATGACTGCACAAGAAAAAAAATCTTAAAGACCACTGGCACTTGTGACTTTAGAATCAAAATGGAAATTAAGTAACAAGGGTTTTAATCATCTTGAAGGTTTGCTCTTTGCTAAGTCAATTGTTTGTTGAGAGCAAGCCCAGCCCTTATATTGTAAGATGATATCTAAATGAGATGATCCAGTTCTGTTTGAAGTAGCTTATAAGAAGAATGACTGAACATATATTCAGGGGCCAAACAAAGAGAGCAAATCCCAAGTAATCAGAAGCAAAATATAACACAAAAAGCCAACTGCAGGTGGGCAATATAATATAAGCTGCTTTTATCCAGATAAAAATGCCAATTCACAATCAGTAATAAGTTGATTTGGCCTATTTCCCCCTTGCTTTTGTTTCAGGGTATGGTTACAGAAACATTATCAAGAAAATCTTGCTGAAGTTAAGTAAGTTTATCTGTTATTTATTTATTTATCAACCAGATTTTTATGCCACCTTTCTGCCCTCACAGGGCCACCAAGGTAGCTAATCAATTAAAACATACAAATTAAAATCTCATCTTAAAAGCCATTAAAACCAACACATAAATACTTCATTGAATCAATTTAAAACTAGAACCTAAAATAAATACAAAAGATAAGAACAGTAAAAAACATTGGGAAGGAAGGGGGGGGGGATCACTGAGGGAACTGTTGCCAAGTAGGCCCCCTCTCCTGCTTTAAGGTCTGCCATTAACTGTGTTAAAGTTTCCTGCGTTGCTGTTTTACTGCTGCACCAAAGACTGCTTTACACGTGTGTGCTCTAACACACGTGTCAGTTTCCTGCCTGCGTGTTAATTACCTTGCTGTTGCAATAGACTGTGTTAGTTTACTGACTCCATGTTTGGTTAACTGCACAAAGGACTCTTTTTCTGGGCAGCCCTGCCCTGACCTGTACCTGGACTTCCCAGTGTGTGCTTTGGACTGTGTTACAAGTGTGCCCCGTGCCTGCATTGCCATCTGCCACGGACCGTGCCTGTTCCCTGCTTTGGACTGTGTTTTGTGTGCTGTCTCCCCTGCCTCCATGGAAGCCTGCCTCATATGGGCCCAAGCCGCTGCTAGCAGCCGGGCGCCTGCTGGGGAAACCTCCAGCGAGCCTGGCTAGGCACTCCCTGGTCAGTTCCCGCCTGGAGCCTCCCGCGGGCCGGTCGCCGAGCTTGCCCTCGCTACCGGGCAGCCTGCTATCCAGCCCCAGCTATGCCCAGCCGGCATCCATGTTCCCAGGCACCCAGAAGGCCCAGGGAAGAAGACTGCTTTGGGAAGCCATTTTGGCGAAGCGGGCATACCACGTCCGCAGCAAGAGTACCTCGCCCCGCTCTGCATATCTTAGGAGCCGCCCAGGAGAAGGAACTAAGTGCCGACCATCCCAAGCACTTAGAGAATGCATCTCAAAGAAACCTCCGCATTCCAGAGCTGATGACATCAGGACAAGCCCTGTCCGCTGGAACATCCATTCAGCCCACTTGGATTTCCCCCTCCCTCTTTTGTCCCCTCTTCCTGAGGTGTCACTTATCACAATCTGATTACCAAAGTGGCCCATCCAAGCCATTCAGTAGCCCATTAGAACCTCTGTTTTAAACTGTGAGAACCACCAAGTACAGCACCAGCCCCAGGGTACATTTTGGGGTACTTAAGCTGGTCTCTCAGACCACACGGTGCTTAGGCCATTCCTATCCAGACTTCCTTGCTGTCCGTCTGTGGTCCCAGTGCTGGCATTGGGCCATCCTCGCTGTTGTGTCTCTGCTTCGCTCCAGGATAAGTGAGTATTCCCTCTACCATCGTTGGGAACCTGCTAATGCGAAAGTCTCTATATTTCTGACTCTGTATTTCTTAGACCTCGTATGCTTTCTTGTATGTATGTGCAAGTTTAGGCTTACGCCACACTAAATACACGTGTTTGGAACTTATTTGTAGTCTGCCTCTTTTTCACTAGAGTGTCTGGAATCGGGACCTCGGTAGACATAGGTTAAGATCCGCGCTAATTTTAAGTTACAGACTGCCAAAGCTAATTTCCCCCTTATAATAAAAAGCAGTTCTGGTAACAGAACTCCAAATGAAACAAAAAAGTCTTCACCCACTGACGGAAGATGGCAACAGAAGGGGAGAAAAATCTACTGGGGAGAGAGTTCCAGACTTTTGCTGCCACTACCAAAGAGGCCATCAGTGTGTTGGACACTGCCTTTTAAAAATTTTTTATGTGTTTATACCCCACCTTTCTATTCAGACAGCAGTTAGGGAGGCTAGGAAATATAAACATAAGCATCCTATAAAATACAAAACTTAATTAATCAATCATTAATTAAACAAAACAGTACTAGCATTACGATCATAGGTGGCAAAAACGGGAAAAATACTTTGCCTTCTCAGACAAAAGACAGAAGTGACTTGCAGTCCCTTTTCAAGATGTGTAGGGTGGTGGGGCTTGCACTGTAAGTGGAAACACTCAGCCTCGATGGCAAGTTCCACCCAGGCAGGAAGTTAGCAGCAGTTTGCAGTCCTTTTTCAAGGCTTGAGCAGCCAGAGATAGAGCTGACAGGTGGAAATGCTTAGCCTTGATAGCAACCTCTCCCCAAGTGAGAGAACCATGCCTTAGGATCTGCATGTAAACTAACTTGAGTTCCAGAATTAGGACTGTCATATGCCTGTATGGGTGGGGAAGATCTTGAGCAGCTGGCAGGAGAAATTTTTTTTTAAATGCTGTTGTTGACAGCGTGACATTTCCAGGAAAACCCCAGAATGACATCATACCTCTCTAGGAATCACCAAGGTCTCTATGGTAAAACTGTAGTATTTCCAGTGATTCCTAGAGGAATGATGTCACATTTTAGTTTTCCCTGGAAATGACATTAGTCATCTCTATGAATTGCTGAAAACTCTACATTTTTACCATAGAGTTTCCAGCAATTGCTAGAGTCATGACATCACTTCCATGTTTTCCAGTAGTGAAGTCACACCATCAATTATGGCTCCCTGCCATACCAATCTCCTGCTAATTGTGAAGCTGGTCCTGGAAACCCTGTCCAGCATAGAAAAAAGGAGGGGAATAAATGCAATTAAAAGTAAATTATTTTCCTTTTGAACTTTAAAAAATGAAGAGACATGTTTTATTTACATCCTAAGACACTGTGGCATATCTACTAGGCAAGCCATGGCTATGAATTTATTCACTCTGATGTGTGTCTCTGGATACCAGAGACCTTGACTTGATTATCCTATTTTCATTATTGTATCGAAGTTTTCAAATCACCAGATGGAATGAAGTTGCTTTTTTCAGAGCAGGTTAGAAGTTTAAGGGTGCTCTTGGATACAACCTTGCTGCTTGAAAAGCAGCCTTGTTCAGTGACCAAGAGCATCTTCTTCTGTCAGCTCAATCTGGTTCACCAACTCTCTTGTTTCAGCTAATCTGGCCATAATTTTGTTACCTTACAGCTGGTTTACTGTAACATGCTCTACGTTGTGCTGCCCTTGAAGACAACTTGGAAACTGCAGCTGATCCAGAATGAGTCTGCCCAATTGTTGTTGTGGCTAGTAAATAGGAACATATTTGCTCATTTTGAAATACCTATGTTGGCTGCCAGTTTGTTTCCATGTTCAAGGTGTGGGTTATGATTATGAACTTCAAAGCCATACAAAGCCTGGAACCCATATATCTGAAGGACCTTCCACATCTTCCTGTGTACCAATCATGGTCATCCAGCTGCTACCTGCTGGATGTTTTCCCACTCAGTGTAGCCTGTCATGGCATTGACCAGAGCCCAGGCTTTCTCTATTGTGGCTCTCACACTGAGGAATGAGCTGCATGAAGTGGTGTGAGGAGGCTCCTGGATTGGATATCTTTAGGAGATGCTGAAAGTCTTACTTGTTTGCCAAGGCTTTTGAATAGGGTATAAGTAGCAGGGAGGAATTTGGGAGTGTTACAGTGCCTACTTTTTCAGTGGGTTTAGACTGCAGTAACTCTGCATGGGATTGAGGTATTAATTTGGTTTTAATCTGTAATGTTTTATTATTTGTAAACTGCCTTGAGCCAAGAAGAAAGTGGGACTATACATATTTTATTTAATAAATATTGTTTTTAATCCTATGACTAATTTTAACTGAATGAGTAGATCTATGGGAAATTCATTGCTCTACTCACTCATATAATTGCTTTCCCTCAGAATTGTGGCCTCTGAGACTTCAGTTCTATCTGTGACTAGAAAGTTTCCTGTGCCTTTCCACTGTTGGACTTCTTCCAAGTTTTAAAGGCTGCCGACAGCACGACCTCCTCCAGTTATTCCAGCATCAAGACAATAACAGCAGCTGATCAGGAGATGACATCTAAGGGATATTATGATCTAAGTAATAAGTCAATATTAATGACAAACAACTTTTCATCAAGTAATCACTTTTAACCTTGAGAAAGAAAAACACTGTGGAGGACTCCAGGTTACTGCATCAGTAACAGATTGATCAAGTAATTATTGTGGTTATTAGAAGGCTATGTTCAAGCAATGTATCCTGACAGCTCATAGAAATAAATGGGGCATGTTCTTCTTATACCAGTTGTAGTACTGGAAAGGAAGGTGGCAAGAAGTGAACTGTATAAGACCCCACTCTCAGGAGAGTCAGTGTAGCGTAGTGGTTATATGAACCTGCAACACTTTTGGAATTCTGACACAGAGTAGTGGATGCAACCACAAAATGGTTGCCAAAGCAGTGGAACCAAAATATGACACAATGACATAATGGTTGCCACAAGATGTGGAGCCAAGCAAAAAATGTTAGGAAATGAAGTTATGTACAACACTGATGGTTAACACTTCAAAATTTCAGGCAGAAGCTCTGCTTAATGAGATACCTTTGTTTAAAAATATTTCTTGTATACACACAAGTATACAGAGTACCTTCAGACAGGCAATGAAGATCCTTTTGTTGTGGTGACAGCTATTGCCAAAAGCAATTTTTAAAAATCTGCTCAGCTAATCAGGTCTCCAACAGCAAATAAAAAATTCTGCTGGTCAAAAATCACATCTGGTCCCAATCACTGTCCAGGGTCTGCAGCATGGCCCCCGGACTTGCCGAGAGGATAGGATGGGAGACAGCCAGGAGGCAGCCACCCAGCCGCCCCGGCAGACCCCCAGGGCCTGGACCTACCTACACAGGAGGGAGGGAGAGAAGCTCCCAAGCCCCAGAGGGCTAGAAGGGGCAGGTGGAGGCCAGCTAGCCTCACCCTCCACTGGGAGGATAGGGGGGCAATCAGGGAGAGTGGGGTCAACCCTGAGGGAGTCAGAGCAAAGGGAGAGGGCAAAGGCAGTGGGGACAGGGCTCCAGCAGCTATCCAAGTGGAGGCCTTACCAGCCAGGGAGGAGAAGCAGCCACAGCAGCTCAGAGCCACAACCCAGCCTACAGCCCAGCTAGAAGGCAATAACCTGGCTCAGGGGATTCCAGGAGCAAAGCAACTCCAGGTGGAGCTGCCTGAAGCATTCTGTTGGAGAAGCTGGGCAGCCAGCCAAGGGGCCCCAGCTGGGCCTGCCTTCAGCAATCAGCTCAGCCAGAGAGGCTTGACAGCCAGCCAATGAGACACAGCTGTAGTGGGCCAATGCAGCCAAATCAGCTACCCCCGCTGCAGCTGCTTGAGGCAGCCCAGGACAATGCTGGAAGGCAAAGAAGGGGTGTGGCCTGGCAGGTGGAGCCTGGGATGAGGGATAAGATATAAGGAAAATCCACCCACAGGGTGTGGTGGGTTGAGTAGGAGTGGAGTTGGAGCAGAGCATGAGAAGAGGCAAGGAGGGAGGGGATCAGGTTGAGCAGGCCAGTGAGTGGACTGAGAGGGAGCCTGGGTGATGTATACCACCCCTCCTTCCACAGAGCAGGGTCCAGCAGCATCCCTGACACCCCTTTGATGTCAGGGCCAGGCATGCCAGCACCCCGCCCAGTAGCAGCCGCAGCAAGCCCTGACAACCACTTTCTAAAAACTGTTATCAGGCACCAGGAAAGGAGTCAGAGGGTGTCATGGCACCCACAGCCACCATGTTGGGAGTCCCTGTTATAGATTATCGCATTGGATCTGGAAGAATTTCTCTGCCATGAATACCACTGGATGACCTTAGCTAGTTATTTGCTGTGGGGATAAAGTGGAGGAAGAGAGAATTACGTATGTCAGCCTAAGCTCTTTGAATGAAAGGCAGCGTAAAATGGATGGATAAAGTAACCCAAGTAACAAAATGTTACATTTTTACAATGCTGCCTGATATGAAAGTATTGTATCAGAAAAAACCATAAACCTATTGAATTTTTGATAAGGAAAGTAGCATAGAACTCAGTATTAGCAAGAGTCTCCACATCAGTTGCAAACATTTCATTTCAAACATAAAGTACAATTCTGGTCCTCATTCTAATAAGCCACCAGCTCATGCCAAGATCAGTGCCTGCTTTTAGTTATTACATTATAGACCACAAGGGTTATTGTGCATAATTAAATAGGGAAAAAACCCAACCTGGAATTATAAAACCATCACCACAAACCAACAATTCTACTTGATGTGTATTAAGTCATTTAATTTATTTTGGTTTATTTCTTTTAAAGGGGAGGGGGAAGTGAATGAAAGGAATTTTTTCCTGCCTTGTAAATCATTAAAGATGCATGGAGTAAACTTATGCCAGAAACTACCCGCACATTCACTGAGGAAACTACATACAAGCATTAAAAACAAAAGGTAAGGTTTTTAAAACTGTTGTGGCTTTTTAAGAAAGCACACTTAAACTTTGGGGAAGAAATGCTTTAGGAAATGAATGAAGATTTTATTTTACCTTTTGTACAGTATCCAAATGTGGTGTAGACACAGCCATGATTTTAAAAAAATCTATTTCTTTAAAAAACTAATAGAGTGGATGAGCTGATTTTGAAAAATAAAAGTGAGAGTAAGTTGAAAGGCAAAGCCTCTTTCCTTTTCCTGCACATCCTCTAGGCGAACTGAGCTTACACAAGCCTGCAAACTGGATTGTATGGATTGACAAATTTACATAATATTAATCTAGTCTGAGCCTCCAGATTCAAATTGTGACAGCCATGAAGCTTACTGGATGACATGGGAGCACACACTATTCTTCAGCCTAAGTATTTCAGTGAGTTGTTATGGTATAAACTTAGGGAGTGCTACGAACCTGACTGCTGCATTCATCTTCTGAGGCTTTGCTTCTCGTGCCCCAGCCTTCTAATATTAGGCAAATGGCAACCGGAGAGAGGTCCTTTTTGGTTGGGACTAAAGGGGAGGACGAACTCAAATATGAACTGAGTTCATCACAAAATGGGCCGGTTCATGGTTTGTGAACTGGCAGCTCATGGGAGCTCATTTCTCATAAACCATGATGCATTTTAGCCTGGTTCGTTTGGTTCATATTTCTGTTTGTCACTGCAGACAACCTGGTGCCAATCAATCAGTTTCCTAGGCAATTGGGGGTGGGGGGTGGAATGGGCTGTCTGCAGACCAACTGCTGACCCAAAAGTAACGATTTCATGAACTGAACAAACCAGTTTGCAAACCGGGGCAAACTCGTGAAAGTTTGTGGCTCGTGGTTCATGAAACGCAATGAACCACGAACTGCACAGTTCGGAATTTTCCTGGTTAATGCCCATTTCTAGTTGGGACTCCAAAGCTCTGAAAAGTTCTCCACAGGGAACTCATCTGTCCCCTTCAGTTACTGTTTTCTGTTTTGTCTGGCATTCCCTCAAAGATCCCTTCTTCCTATTCTGATTTTAATGGTTGCTTTTATGTATGTGTATTTTATTGTATTGTATGTTAACTTAGTTTTATTGTTTGAATGATGTGGGTTTTTTATTTTTAATAATTTTTCAGATGTCTTTTTATGATGTATGTTTTTAATCTGTAAGCTGCCTTTGCAGAAAGGCAGGGTATAAATTTTGTAAACAACAACTATATATACACTGCCATGATGTTTTTTGACAGAAGTGTATAATAAAAATGTAGTAATATATAACTTTACTATTTGGGGACAAAATTAATTCGTCATTGAATTCCTATGAGGAAATGTTTGAGCGAGAAATGTTTCTATATTTCTTTTCCTATATGTTAACATAACTGAGGGGGAAACTGCAAAAAAGAAATCCTGACGTGATCATATGAACAATTCTACTGCAGAAATCTTTTGCAGGACCACATATGTGCACCAGTAAAACATAGCACAAAAAGAATCTTCACAGAATCATCAGGATGCCCAATTGTCCCTTTGCTTGAATGTATTT
This sequence comes from Eublepharis macularius, assembly GCF_028583425.1. NCBI lineage: Eukaryota > Metazoa > Chordata > Lepidosauria > Squamata > Eublepharidae > Eublepharis > Eublepharis macularius. The sequence continues at coordinate 89,362,966 of NC_072793.1, read as the reverse complement.
ATAAACTGCAGGCAGCACTCTCAAACAATCAAAAATGTGTGTTTATTATCAAAAATAAGCTATGTGGATGAACTTCTCAAATAATAAAGGAAAGGAATTGGAGGAATCCAATCATAGGTGTGCTGCTGCTGTCCCTAATCCCCTCCTCATCTGTTCAACCCACTTGGCAATACATTTCTTCCCAATCTTTCCAAGGTAAATGTCAACAGAGCTGCATGGCTTCTATCACAAGTATTCTAGACTTGCACTTTCTAAAACTGGGTATGTTAGTGTTAATCATGTGTTCTAAACTGGATTATAAATATTTTGTATATTCTTGTACTTCATTATGGATATTGTTGATCAATTTAGAACACACAGAATATGACCATGATGATCATGATGAACACTACTGACTGTCCAGGTGCAACATTAGTGAAGATGGTGCAGCTCCCCAAAGGTGCTCACTGATGACCTTTGCCCTGCAGCTGAAAAAAATGTCAACTCAGGTTTTCATTATAGACACCAAACGTTTTCTGTTAGGTGGGAGTCCACATAAAGCACTGAGAGTGAACTCCATTTACATACATACAATCCTTTCCTTATCAAGCTATAAAAGCCAAGTACCAGGGAATTGTATAGATTTACACATGTATTATGTTTATAATTCTTTCTTCATTAGTCATGTGTAGCCTTCACGCATTTTCAAAGCATGGCTACATTTCACAAAAAGGATTAAGAAAAGAGACACTCTTAGCTTCTCTACAGATGCCAAATGAAATTATTAGGAGAAGATATGGCTCACCAATAAAATGGGCTTTCAATGCGGAAAGATCCAGGTTCAGTCCTTGACATCTCTACCCACAGAATCTCAAAAAGGAGGTGTTAGGAAAGATACTTTACTGTCTGAGATCTTGGAGAACTGCTGACAGTCAGGGCAGGTAATACTGAGTTAGATGGACCAGTGATTTGGTATAATGCAGTTTCTTATGCTGCTGGTATTTTAACACAGTGTTGTAAGCCAGTTGCTTGCCAAGTGGTGAAGAGAAGCTTGTTATACATCTAAATCTTATTCAAAGCTGGGGCAGCACCCATCCCTAAAAATATTGAAAACAGACATGGAATGTAACTGGTGAAAGAGCACCAAATGCAGTGCAGGCGTGGTCATTTCCTCAAGAGATATTCTGTGGATTATATAAAAAAAAATCTACCCACCTAGATGCCCTTCATCATGGAACAGTTGGGGACCCCATGGAATTTTTCTGCCCATACGCTGGATATAATAATAAATCCACACACATAAATTCTGAGGGTATCATCCCACCTATCCTTTATTTCAAAATGGTGAGGTAAAAATGCCAGAGTTTTAGCAATAAAGCTTCAAAGGAAGATTCTTATTCAGCTGCTTTGGGAACTGATTGCACATCAACTGCTTTGAGATAAGGTCCTTCTTAATTAACATTTTAAATTTCAATGGATAGTTTAGAGAAAGGGAAATTATTAGCATGCAGTTTTTCAGAAATAAAGATCAGTTACTAAAAGGCAGTAGCAGGAGGAATGATTGTATTTCCAGTCTCATAAGAAAACCACCAAACATTATTTATTTTCATTATTATGTGTCCTTAACTTGTCATTTTCATTGATTTCTTCTCTAGATGTATCTTTTTTTCATCCATACTACTGAGATGAAACTTTCACTCATTTCCAAGATATCACCACTTGATATGGGCACGAACCAAAAAAAACCCCCGAACCATGAGGTTTGTGGTTCATGGATTTTGACGAACCAAAAACTATGAACTGGCACTGAACTGGGGCCAGTTAAGAACCAGTTTGTGGTTCGTGGGGTTTAAATATCCCTTTTTGGCCACTTAGCAGTCTGGCCATTTAACAGTTTAAAGGGCCCTTTCCTGCCTTGCAAGCAGCAGGTCCTTTTAAACTGCCCAAACCCCAGAAGTCCTTATGTTATTAATTCACTCTGTTAGCAGGAAGTGGGGGGGGGGGGCTAAGCACAAGGTGCATGAGTACATCCCGCCCAGTTGCTACCTTGGAAATGGCATTTTCTCCCTGCTAATCCTGTCCTCATAAGGGGAGCCCATCCCCTCCCTGCTTATCAGCGTTGGTAATATTTGGATGGGGGGGAGCTGCAATTTGAAAGACACTTCCTTGGGAGTAACATTATTGAATAATATGGGACTTAAATCTGAGTAGACTTGTTTCTGAGTGCATCTTGGGTTTTTTTGCAGTGGTACCCAAGCACTGCCCCCCTGCAGCAGGACATTTGGACAATCACTGTGAGGAAAAGTGTGGTGGAGGAGAGGAATGATCTGTTCAATCAATCAAACTTGATAAAAGCCCTGGAAGACTTCAATTGTAGGCTGCAATTCTAAACTTCCCTGGAAGTAAGCACAAAGAAACATGGCACAAAAGGTAATAATTAATTAGCACTACTGAAAAAGAAAAAAGTGAAGTTAAAGCAGGATTGTTTTTCAGTGCCTCCACATTTTCCTTAGCCAATCAGTTTCTCACCATGTGCATCTGCCAACACATTTTTAAGCATCCATTGTTGTTTGTGTAGTGTAATTCAGTGGGTTGATGTTTTAGTGGGAGGACTGTGTTCTGCTTCAAAGATCCTGGAAGTCTTCGCTGCAAAGGGTGGGACTGAAAGTCGTGATTAAAAAAAAAAACAGGATCAGATCTGAGCCAACAATGCCCCAGCCAGAAAAAAACATAGTGCATAATTTGTTTAGGACCTCCAGATCCAAATCTGAAACTGAATTCTATTCATTGCACACCCCTAGATGATACCCATAAGTACATAGTATAGGATAATACCAGTACTATAAGTACAGATGGAGTCAAGCAAACTCCATGTATTTTGGATGTGATCTCTGGGTTGTCTATGCTAAGGATGCTGTCACTGTGAGTAATTATCCTACAGTGCCTTAGGAAAGGACTTTTGTTTATATTACATGCAGACAGCTTTACTGCATTATATATGATCTTTGTGATTGTTACCACTATCTGCTTTCCCCTAAACACAGTGTGGATGATTAGATGATCATTTCTTAAATGACTGTCATTGCCACCCTCCACATATCCACTCAAGATGTCTAATATAGGTTTCAGCCGTTACAAATCAGTACAAATGGATGTCTGTTTAAGGATTTTAAAAAATAAGGGAGGAGTGGATTTAGAACATATTTTCTGGTATATTAATGCATAAATGTGAACAGCTGACATCCAGAAGCTGAAGAAAAAAAGGCTTTCTAGTAGGTCATATCAATATCTTCAGTTAGAGTTTTCTCTGACAGACGTTCATCAGATTTATGCCCTCCCCACCCCCCCACCCCCCACCCCCAATATTAAATAAGTTTAGTTAAGAAATTCTCTAATCAACAATGTTCAAGCTGGGGGAAATGTACAAGAACATTAACCTGGAAAACGTTTTGATGATCTGTTTTTAAAAAACCCTTTTTGTAAAGGAGGTGGTAGGAGAGGAAAAGAAAGCGTTACATTTCACAAACCAACTATATTTATATTCCTGTCTATAATGTTCCTTTTAAATCTGCTCAAAGGTCAAAATACAGTAGTAGTAACTAACCAAACAATACACTCAGTTTGGCACCTTAAAATCAAACTGGATTTTTAAAAAAAATCCTTGTCACCATCCATCACTTTAGTAGAGCTTGAGGAATGGAGATTCCAACTAACAAGCAACCCGATGTCAAGATACATGAACCAGAGCAAAACAGAATTGTGTTCTGCCCCCACTTCTTTTCTATCAAATCTTGCACTGCTGATAACTGTCCTATACCTTACTTTTTGTAAATCCACTGAGAAAACTATGATTCATAAAACAGTTCAGGAACATATATGCTAATTTAAGCTAACCATTTCCCTTAAAACAAGGAATACAGTTTCAAGGAAGTAAAATAAAAACATAAGAAAGTACACCTTGGTGATCAGTGAACTGATGTTTTGATCTATAAAGACCAGCCATGACACATATCAGCTTAATCCAGGGGTTAATCCAGGGTCCTCAACATGGTGCCCACCAAATCTTTTTAGAAAGACAATGGGGCCAGGTGGGGCTTGTGCTCAGCAGGGGTTCTGATTAGCTGCTGGAGATCTGATTGACTGTGTATGCAGATTAAAAGCCATCATGTCAAGCAGAGCTTCAAATTTATGCACAGCCTCACTCTCTGATACTTTGTGGTTGTCTAGGCCCCTTTTGGCAACCATTCTGTGGTTGTGCCCACCACCCTATGTCACAGTTCCAAAGGTACTTGCATGTTCCAAAAAGCTGGGGATCCTTACTTAACCCAGTGATTATCCCACATGTACATGAAAAAACAATATCCTCTTGACATGTTCACCGCAAGATTCAGCAAACACAATAAATAAAATATAAAAACATATGTTTCACAGCTTTTACACACAATTTAATGGATATGCATGTTTTTTTGTACATATTACAATAAGTATGTGATGAAAAGAGATACAGAGCACTCTAAAGCATTGTCTTTTTGTGCCCTCCTCAGAGCAGATCCATAGCAAAAAAATGTGCAGATGGTGTCAAATGAAATGAAAGCTTTGCTCATCTAAAATCATTTGTTCCAAGGGAAAGGTTTGTTTGAGGAAAATCCTTACATTGAATGTTGAGAAAACACATGGAAACTGTTGACAGCTTTCCAACTGGAGCTAATAGGAATGAGGCTTGCAGAGGTGAAGGCAAATGTCAACACAGTGAGTCACTGGAGAGCAAAGAGGAAAAGCAGAAGAGGCCATCAGATGCTCTCAAATGAAATCTACCTAAATAAGTGAAGGCGAGTTCACTCCTTTTGCTGTAGCTCATTAGCTTCCAACCCTTTCCAAGCTTGTTTTCAAAAGTAGGTGAACTTTGTGTCAGCATCACAGCTGTAATTGCTGCTTTCTCCTAAAACACAATCTGCTCAAACTCATCAGCTGCTAGCAAATTATACAGTGTAGCAGATTCCTCTGTTATCAAAATGTGTCCTCCTGAGTAGCATTTGGTCAAGTTGTGATAATTGAGGGATATTATAGAGAACTTCAAATTTTTAAGCTCAATGAGCTAAACACTGAGGTGGTTTTACACGCCACAAAAGCAATTGGAGCAGAAGACAAGATAGTGTGCCACAGAATTCTAGTCCACTTGGAAAATATGTCCTATGTTAAATTCAGAATACTTTCAATAGCAAAGTATTGGGCTTGTCCCACAGAGGAATAGGAGTCCCCATTACCTCCTCAAATAACCTGATGGTTTCACTGAAGTATGAGAGGTGACTTACTGCAGATATGATAGAATGTAAATGTGATATCAGAATAATGCTAAAGACTTATCTGCATGGAATAATTCTTAAAAGGGTATTTGTCAGAAATTTTCATGTGTATTATGTGTACATACAAATAAGTAGTGGAGAGTCAAGCTAGAGTGTACAGGGTGAAAACTGACATGACAAAGATCATGGAACTCAGTCAGTTTGTTAAATCTGCAGCTTGGAAAAGAGTTGTGCAGGACACCCCACATAGTTTTATTCACTGAAACCATGTTCTCTGCGTTTTTTAAAAATAAGGACATCTTTCCCCTTTAAAATGCTAATAGTAATTGAAATCCCCTTTCCATTCCCCATGTAGCTCCAGTCCAATCTGGGACTACATTTGCATGCAGGTTACTTTTTATTTATTTAGGATGATTTCTGAGCTGCTGCTTTAGAGTCCTGCTTATAGTGGCTTACAACTAAATGCATGTTTACAGATAGAGATCCGTGATTGTTGTTACAACTGTTTTGCCCCTTTGTTAATACTACAAAAGCCACATTTTTCACATTAAGTGAGGTCCAGTAGCATTTTGCTGCAGTTACTTCCTCAGCAGTACTGCAATTGCGGGGAGGGGGTATTGAAAAGAAAACCAGAGCACACAACTCTTGCCCCAGCCTTCATTAATTTTACAGGAACAGCAAAGATGGAAACTGTGAGTTTCAAAAAATCTGTGCAGGAAGAATTTTCATGATACAATGTTGCTTTGGGTGCTGGTTATAACTTGGGAAGAGGTAGAAAAAACCTACACAGCCTTCATTTTTTAAAATACTGCACATTCTTTTTTTGTGAGAGCAAAAAAGCTTCAGGAAAACCAGGTGGACATAATAATTGCATCTATTGGTTAAAGCACTCAGTTTTCAGCCTCATGCATCCAGGGCTGCCCTGGGAATTTATACTTGCCAAACTGGGTAGTGCATGTTGCACATTCCACTGCTGGGAAAGGATAAGGAAAAGGAAAAAAAGTTATCACTGTCACACAGACCATTAGTACGCCTGATGGGTTGGGAGCTGCAACTGTATCATGGCTGGTTACTCCACAGCTTGTATCAAAAGTGACAACACCACCACCAAACTCAGAAGAACTATTACCTACTATGGCTTGGTCAGGTCAATGAGATGGTAAAAAGGAATGAGAAAATATAGAATGGAACAAATAGGGGACCTGCAAGGGCTTATGGGTGGCCTCTTTCCGTTCCCTCCCCCCCCCCCCTTATAGCCTGTCCTCCTTTTCCTTCTTCCTTCTCTATTTCCCACCTACCTTTGTCTGCCCACTGTCTTCACCTTTCCCCCTCCTGCCCAGCAGCCTCTTCCCTATGGCCCAATTGCATGGTGGGGATCCTGCAAGGACCAGTGGGGGATGGTTCACTTTTCCCTTATCCCCTTCCCCACACCATTTCCTCTGTCCCTCCTCCTGGCAGGTGCTGAGACCTATACATTCTCCAGATACAGGATTCCTCTAGTCAGAGATACAAACTGACAGTTTCTTCTCCACCCTTTCCATCTGATTCCTTCAGCATTCCATTGGCCCTGATTGGTTATTAGCTGCTCTGTGCACACACACGTCCTGAACAGGCATACAGGAAATTGGTGACTGACAGAAAAGAGTTGGACCTTCGGCCATCCATCACAATGATACAGTGAACTGGAGTTCAATTTACAAGCTAATGACATTACAGAGCCAGATGGGAAGAGTGCTATACTACAAAGAAGAAGCCACCTTAGACAGCCCAGGCCACCTTAGACTAGCACCAGCATAACTGCTTCTGGGGGCTATCTTAAAAGACCATTCCTTAGCCCCTGAGATATCACAATATAATAACTTCTACAAGCAAAACTAGGGTGCAACAGAAAGCATCTCTACATTTGTTGGCACAACACTGCAATTTCTAAAACCCAGCAAAGATCCTGCTGCATGATGGTTTGGTCTTTGGCTTGCATAGTAAGGGTTTGTAGTTGTGTCTGTTTGCAAAAAACAGCTCACATTCCAAAATACACAACAGGAAGCACTGGCTGATAAGGCAGGAACAGCACCCATGAGGTGCATTTGGTAAAAAAGCCCACCTTGCTCTGAGGACCACCTGACCAGAAATCCAGAACTCCAACCAATAGATATTCACAGGATGCAGCACAACATACCCCACCCCAAGAACATTTGCTGTGGGGAACCAGAATCCCAGACAAGTCCCTCTACTTCACTGTAAGAGTTGTGGAGTACTGCATGAATGACAGACCTGCTAATTTAGAAATGGACAGTGCTGATTTGGTAATTGGAATAAACATATTGAACAAGTGTGTCAGACCAGAGTGAAATTAGCAACTGTCAGGAAATATGAATATGAATCACTATTAATACTGGGACCATTAAGAGTAGAATTAAGGCCAGTCCAGTTAAATACAACATGAATGTCAGTCTAAATGAGTAATCCTATGAGTTAATCATGTGTAAATTGTTTCAGCCTGTACAAATTTCCCTTCAAAATTTTTAAACGCTTATACACAATGCATACTGCACAATGACAAGAGGAAAAGGTGATCAACTCATACAGTTGCAGAGGAGAGGGGGGAGGGAAATTTAATTTTAAGGGATCAGAAAATATATCAGCAACTGTCCCCTTTTGTGTCAAAAAGTCTGCAGTGCAGTCTCTCCTGCTGATCACAAACTACATCAGTAAAGAGCAGAAGGAAAGAGAGCTTTTTGTACTGGTGAGTCCCAGAACTGCCTCAGAGATGATTTAGTGATTGATTCCTAAAGAAAGATACATTAAACTACTGCCGGCTTTCCAAATGTGGAAAATTCCAAAGAATGGTGGGCAACATTCAGAATATCCAGTCAACAAAATGCATTCTAGATGGGCTTTCTCAGGCAGGCTCTTGATTAGAGTGGAAGAAGAGCAGCTGGGAAAGTAAATCTGTTCTCGGCTCTTTTGCATAATTTCTTTTCTTTTCTTCTTTACTGCTTCCCCTGGCACCATGAGATTGGCTTTTGGAGTCTGGGAAGGAATATGAACAGCAGATGCTGTGTGTGTCTTTCTATCACAGGGTATAGCAAAGTGGAAATCGTGGGGCAGAATTCATCTGTGAAATATACACAACAGTTAACCAGTTCTGGAGAGTGGAGGTCACAGATTTTCCTGTGAAAGGTTTTCTTTTTATTGAGTGGAAATGATTCTGTAACACCAGCAATTGTGTGTGTTTACTTTCAGATGCACACACCCTTTTCAAAGATAGGCCTCTTTGTGTTTCCTTACGAAAATGCTCACCAGTTTTGGAAAGTCTTCTTGCTTTCATGGACAAAGAGAGGGGAAAAAGTGTTTTCTTTAAGTCTAGAAGTTTGGTTAAAAACTAGAAACTTCAATATTTATCAGGCAATAGGCTGATATGAGCTCCATTGAAATAACTGGATTTTGTTGCTAGGGAAGTACTTAATAGATAGTGTGATTAAAGTAAAAGTGTAATTCTAAAGCATTTGACAGTTGCTTGTGGAAAATGCAATGAAAAATAAATAAGGAAAGGAGTAATCACAGTGAGTTAAAAGTCACACAGGGTTCCTTTTTTCCTGTTGGGGGCAGGGGATCTCCCGCCCTCAGCAGGCCCTTCTATCCACTGCCACACATGGTGGGCTCCTGGGAGCACCTTTTCATTTGCTGAGATTTTCATCTCAAATCAACTTGTCAACAAAAACCCATCACTCAGTATAGGGACATGGATCTTGTGTATCAGATCCCAGAGTCAGTTGACAATAATTAGTATGTTTAAAAGATGCCAGCAGAGCTTCTGTCTTAGAAACCTACTAACAGCCAGAGGAGAACACTAGATGGGACAATGGCCTGCTGCCTGTCTCAGAAATAAATCAGCTTCATATATTCATATGGCAAAGCCAGTCTTTTGTTCAGGAAATGGAATGAATGATTACCTGATTAGATTCAGTCCACTGTCTTCCTTCCTTCAAACAAGTTATTGTAGCTAATCATTTTGTTGCATATGCAGCTTCAGTGTGGGGATTTCCAGCCTTAGAAAACATGTTAGCAGCACAACTGTGTGTTAATTTCTTCCTGCAGTTGGGGATACAAGAGTAGAAGGTCAATTCTCTGCCTGTATGGCGCTTGCTTTATCAGGAAATTGTATTTTATAAGGGAAAAACGTTCTTTGTAATCCTTATTTCACGAGAATTTTATGGTGGGGGCCTATCTGATCCCCAGAGAAGAAATGGAGCCAGTCATTTATTTAATAAAATGTACATCCTGCCTTTCTACTCTCATAAGGTCTAACTAATTAGAATATACATAATAATATTACATTATAAAATGATTAAAACCAACCAAAATAATACTAATAATACATATTAAAACCGTTAAAGCCACAGCTAAAAACACACGACATTTAAAATAAATAAAAATATTGAGCATGAAGGAAGGATCACTGAGGGAATGCCAGACAAAACCAAAAAGGCTTCACCCACTGGTAGAAAATGGCAACAGAAGGGGACAAATGAATTTCTCTGGGGTGAGAGTACCAGAGGTTTGGTGCTTCAACTGAGAAGGCCCTCCTCCATGTCACCACCTGCCTAATCTCAGAAAGTGGGGGCACTTGAAACAAGGCCGTTGAAGATGACTGTACTGTCAGGTGGGTTCATAAGGGAGTTGGTTGTCCTTCAGGTATGTTGGTCCAAAGCCATACCATTCCATCTGCTGCTCTTCTCCCGAGCGCAAAGCAAGCCTTTTGTGAATTGATCCCTATGAGCCACTCAATGTCAATGTCATTGGCTGGGTAGCACCAAAGAAAAAATGCTGTGCAATGCACATATTCTCCTTCCTGCCAATGGAGTTCTGCTACACTAAGGCTCAGTTTCTCCCCTGGGAATCTGATTGGTTCCCCTCAAACTCCATTCTCCCCAGACACCAGCCCCCAAATATCCTAGCATTAGCTAGTACTTTTTGGTGGGGGGAAGCCACTACAGTTTCATTTCTTGAATTTGTTTCACAGTTCTGGAAGCCACTTTAAACAACCAGACCAGCATTTTCTGGGTGTATTTGTTTCATTTTGCACACCCCTAATAGGAGATAAGATGGATCCTTGTGGAACACCACAGGCGACAAAGAGCTGAGTAGCAGTCCCTCAGCACCACCTTCAGAAACCCCCCCTTCAGGTAGGACCAGAACCACCAGTGCTTCCCACTCCAACCAGGAAAGGTGGTCCACAAGGACACCATGATTGATCATATCGAAAGCCACTGAGAGATCCAGGAGAATTAATAGAGTTACAATCCCTCAGGTCATCTCCTAGTACAGGTTATCCACCCAAATAATTAAGATTCCTGATCCTGTACCTGTAAATGCTGGGAGATTTTGGTGGTCATGACTGTTCAGGGGGGATGTAATGTATTGGTCGAACTCTAGCTTGCAAGAGAACTCAAGGCTATGCTATCATTGGTTACTAATTACGGATAGCAGCCAATCAGGGTGACAAGATAAAGACCAATCACTGAGCTGTAAATAAGTTACATTGTATATGGGTTATGCAAACGATGGTATTGTAAAGTACGCGTTCTCATTGGCTATCAGTTATTCTGGGGGCGGAGCTGCTGTATATATATTGAGGGGTTCTGTTCAGTTCGCGTTGTGTGTGTGTTCCTGTTAAATAAAGAGCTGTTGATTTACCTCAAGTCTGAACCCACTATATAATAGGGGAGGATGATAGAAACTAGGGAAAATACCTAGAGCATTGGCATCAGTGACATTTCCCTCCCATTTTTTTAATTTTGCTCTTCAAATTATAGAGGGAGAGAGATTCAGAGCAGGAGCAGAGGATTGCCTGATGCCACTGGCATATGCAGTACATGAAAGAATGAAGCTGTTGTTTGAAAATAGGGTTGCTGTTCCCCTCGTGTGGGCAGGGGATCCCTCCTTCCACGCCACTCCCTTCCACCACTCACCTGGCTGGCAAGGGGGAAGGTGGGGGAACAGGCCTACAGGATATGCTCCTGGAGTAGCGCAGTGACATCACTCACGGGAGTGTCATTGTGCTGCCCCAGGAGTGCTTCCTTGCTTTGCACAGGGCCAATTTGGGCCCCCAAAGGGCTTGTTTTGGGCCTAAATCAGCCCTATCTGAAGCACACACATGCAAAGCATGAGTAAGAGGAAGAAAAACAAGGTGAATGCTGGTTCCCCCCCTCCTGCTGGGAGTTGAAGGCAACCTGGGAACCCTATCTGAAAATCACTGATGCTCATATCTCTGTAGACTAGAGCCTAGTTAACTGAATATGGCTTTAAAATTCTAACACGCACACACACCTCATAGAAACATATCCACATACATGTTTACTTTCTCTAGGAAGTATGGCATTTTTCAAATAAAATTCAATTCTTCCATTCTCTTCTTAAGCATGAGGGATAGTTAAACTGCTGGAGACTAATAATACTGATTTCCTTTAAGCAGCCGCACGACTCAAGCACAATAAAGGAAGCTACATACATTCACTGCCCTGTGGCCTCATTTCTGACCTCAGAGGGCCACTGCTTGTGTGAAAGATAATTAATCATCCATGCTGGCTCAGGCCTAGTCTTTTCCCCTGAGTAGCCTCCACCACTGGTGCCAAATTGGGCCTAGCAGTATAGATGATAAACAGAGTCTGACATTCTGTCCCATGGACCAGCTGCCTACAGTGGATTACTATCCACAAACTGCAAGCTAATTACCTCAATCTCACTGCTTCTAAGCAGGCAGTCACTCAGTTGGTGACAATTTTTCATGCAGAAACAGAAGAAAAACATTTTAGCTTTAAAACAAGTATTTCCAGTTTGAAATATTGATTGTATGAAAGAAAAGTATAGAACTTTGACATTAAATAATCCCCTGTATTTAAACATAAATACATTTCCAGACCACACAGGCAACCAAAAAAACCACTAAAGTATATTAACATCCCCCCCCCCCAAACTTCTCAAAAGCCTAATCTATTTCATCTGATGGTAGAACTAATGCAGTGCCCGCATCCAGCAGTATCCAGAGTTACATGGCAAGTATCACTGTGTGTATTGAAATAAATCTATAATTCCTTGTGGCCAGTGAGACAGAGGCCATTTTCACAGGTCCAACTCCTTATAGGAACAGCCCACTCATGGAACGCTGTCAGCTTTTCCTCAGGATTGCAGACGTCTGTGTTTGCAAAATGGTTGCAGGTTGTTTGGTTTCTGGTTTTTTTCTGGAACTGTGGGAAAGTGCAGTCCAGAAAAGGCACTGAAAAAACAGAAACCAAACAGCCTGCAACCATTTTGCAAATGGAAACATCTGCAATTCTGGGGAAAAGCCACCAGCGTTCCGCGTATCCTTATAGACATCCCTATAAGGACATGCAGAAACGGCCAAAGGCAAATTGGTGAAATTTACTAGTGGCATGATCTTGCCCAATAGCACCTAAAACCAATCATGTTTGCAACACTGCAGCAATGACACAGAAAAGCATAATTTATGACAGCATTGGCAGAGGTTATTATGGTCCAATGTAGTGGCATTCAGTTGTTTTGTTCACATATTACCAGGGAACAAGAATACAACCATAGTTAAAAATGTAAGTTTCAAATGAGAGACATGTATATGGCCACTGTCAGGGAACTAAGCACGAAAGAGCTGATCTACACATGGAGCTCAATGAAGTGGTGGAATACTGAGAAGTGGAATGAGCTGTACTATTTCAGACTACGAGTGAGGAAAGTCCCATTTTTAGTGTCCCTCCTGTGTAAAATCTGTCTTCATACAAAAAAAATTAGCACAGCTGAAAGAAAGACTCTAGCCAGCCCTTTGAATGCTGACCTAGTTTTCCATATAGGAATCATTACAGTAAAGAAACTTTGAAAAATGTGTTTCCTCCACCTGCAGTAGTACAGTCCATTCTACCACCTTATTATCATTACAGCATTCAGCTTCATGTGCAGAACAGGCCAAGGAGGCCATACCTACTGCTGGATTTGAGGCCAGTGGCATCTTAGAGACAAAAAAATATCAGGGAATAAGCTTTCAAGAATCAAAGCTCAGTTCTTCAGATACTACTGGAATCAAATCCTATTCTTGTACTGCAGACCAACATGGCTACATACCGACTGCTCTGTTACTCTGTCCTTCATCTTCCCAACCCACCTCACAGATGGTCAGTGGTGCTATTTCTTGTTCTAAGTCTGAGATCTGCTTTCCTTCTACCCAGTCTTGAAAAGTGTTTGGTGTATTTCCAGGTACTGGATACAGCAGTCTTTCCCCTCACAGTACTCTTTTGAACTCATTTTAAGGGAGTCCTGTCAACAGAAATTTGCCATTGTCTAGAGACAATGCTAACAGTCCCATCCTAAGCATAGTTATACTTTTCTAGGGCCACTGAAGTCAATGTAAGGATGTAACACCCTTTAGGATGTCACTATGTATATCGGATGACAAATGTTTGTTTACCAGAAATCCATTGAAATTACAAAAGGGCACACAAAATGATCGGTAACTTGAGGTAAATTTTCAAAATAGTTCTCTTTGGGAAATGGTTAGACCTATATTCATATGGTAAGGCTGAATGCCACATAACAGTCATTTCTGTCTTATTTTACTGTAATGCTTTAGGAGAGCAGATTAGAGTAGATTCCAGCCCATTACATTATAATCCTTCCTCAGTGTACCCTTCCAAGGTTGCTCATAGAACTAGCATGCAGGCATTTTCCACAAACACAGAGAGGGAGAAAGGCTGATTTTGAGGTATGGAACATGCATCATGTTTGGAATAAAACTCTGCTGGATGCTACAGAAATGTTTAAGTGAATTACTATAGATCTCCTTTTAATTTCTTCCCTTTATTCCCATTCCGCAAAGTTCTTTTATTGATTTAAGAGTGTTTTTATTTTTTAAGTCAATCTGAAACTTGAAGATCATGCTTGATTGCATGGGACAAACCATTTTAAGTGGTGAGAGTTAGGGATGGAAAAAATGAAAATGATGTAATTTAATCATGGCCCACAACAATGGGGCAAGAAATCTTCCAGGAGCATTGCTGACAATGATCATCTCTGCATTCCAACCCCCTTGGCTGAGAGAATCCAAGATTTTCCCACCCCCACCCCTTTTTTTCAAACGTAGGCCTTGCTTATTCCATATTTCCAAGTACAAAACAGAATGTTAGCTGGTTTGCATTACGCTGCTACATACCAATTAATTTCTGCAAAGCTGGCAGATTAAATATTGGATACATATGAATTTCATATACTTCTAGAATAACAGTTCTCAGCCAAAAGATTTCAATTGTTTCTGAAAGAAACAAGCAGTGATGTTCCTGTTCTATGGTACAGAGCAGAATAACTTAGCCAAAGTACAATGATCAGTAATGCATAAACAAGAAGAACAGTATTGGTGATAGACAGGACTTCCATTCCTCTGCAAAAAAAAGGGAGACCTATAATCAAAATCTGTCTTACATTTAAGAATACTGTGTGGACAAAAGAAATGTGTTTATATTCAAATGAACAGCTACTCCTGTCATCTTTTTTAATGATCCTGTGTGATGTTTGTTTTGCTATAATAGAAGAATACAAGTGGCGGACACAAGGACTTGTGTGTGTATGGGGGGGGGGTATCTCATTTTTCCCTCTCCACCATGTCATTTTTCCTTTTCCTCCCCCCATAGATTCTCCCCTTTTCCTGCTTCTTTCTCTCTTTCCTACGCACTTATGTCTGCCCCGTTTTCACCTTTCCCCTTCCTCCCTGGCAGCCTCTCCCCTATAGCCGTTACATGGTGCTGGGTGAGCTGAGCCCAGTTGCATGGTGGTGAATCTGCAATGACTTGTGGGGGATACTTTACTTTTCCCTATATCCCATTCCTCACACGATTTCCTCTTTCCTTCCTCCTGGTAGCCTCCATATGCCCACATACTTCTCTCCTTCAAACCCACTAAATAACTGACCTTTTATCTATAATTATTTATTTACTTCACTTATATCCTGCCTTTCTCTCCAGTGGGGACCAAAAGCAGCTTACATCATTCTTCTTGCCTCCATATTACCGTGACAACAAACCTGATAAGAAGATTAGACTGAGAGTGTGTAAGTGGATCAAAGTCACACCAGTGAGCTTCCACAGCAGAGCGGTGATTCAAACTCAGGTTTCCCAGATCATACTCTGAAACTCTAACCACTATACTTCATTGGGGAGGGGTTGTTGTTGATCAGTTTTGTGGTATCAAGTTACCCGGTGGTCGTGTATGGGCCTGGCCCCAATGAGCCCTCCCTGCCTTTTACTAACAGCAACCAAGCCTGGAATATTGGCCAAACTGTTATGGTTGCCTAGCAACAGCCACTAAGGGCATCTGGTTAAAGTTACAGTCGCTCCTTGTTTTTGTTTGTTTGTTTTTTAGATTTCAGATTTTTCTGCAACCTAGGGCATTTTTCAGGTGTGTAGGAAGATCTATCTTATCTGTTTATGACTCCAGACTCTGAATTTAAGTATCCATAGATCAGGGCCACTTGGCTATTAGTATATATGATTTGCCATGTAGCCAGTGAGATTCAGTAAACAGAGCTTTAATTTGCAACTGAGCTGATATTCAGGTTTAGTAATGGGCTTGAATAAGTAACTGTGGGGGTGTTCATATGTCAACACCCAGAAATACTGTATGTACAGTGGAGCAGGAAGCTTATACACACCCATAAACTGCACAAATGACAAAGTATAACATAAGGTTTATTCGCATACAGATGTATGTGTGATGAACCAGATTTTTGTGTTCTTTCTTTTACCAATTTGATGTGGAATGATTGGTGTATGTGCAATATTACACATAGTTCAGATATTGCTCAGTACAGACATCACATGAAATCATGATTTAATTAAACTAAATATAGCTTGTGTGATTGTCTGAATGCATGCCACTTCACCAACTTTGATTATTTAGGGGCCATCAAATTCTTAACATTTACTCCCCATAGAAATAATTACATAGATCCAACCAGTCTATTTACAAAGACATGACAGAAATTCAATAGGTGATGATTTTTCGGCCCTCCTAGCCAGCAGTGTAGCTGCTTTGGGCCAGAGGCCGCATCACCCCCAAGGACCCACCCACCCGGAGGAGGAAGAGATGCAGCATACTCTTTCTGACATCCAGGAATCTGGGGAGGGGGTGGAGCCAAGTGCTTGAGAGATGGCTCTGCCCAAGCCCTCCTCAGCAGTTTCCCTCATGCTCAGCCTGAGCACAGCACACCTCAAGCTCTCTCAGCCGAGTTCCTCCAAGGCTAGTTTTACTGAAGGCCCTCAGAGCTAAGTGGCAGCAGCTGCTTTGGAAAAGCTGTGCTATTCTGGTTGCTACCTTCAAACTCTAGGATGACCGCCTGTTAAACCTCCCCCTGCCCCATCTAGGCTTCTCCCCCCCCCACACACACACTGTTTTCACTTTCTTGGGAGAGAGTACTTCCAGCAGCAGCAACAGAAAAGTCCTGATGCATCTACATGCAGGCACAGAGAGGCAGGGGTGATTACCTCCCCCATTGCCTTCATTTTAAAACCCTTATTAGGGGTTGGTGGATTAAAAGGCCTAGTCTGGCCTGAGAGGTTAAGGCTGCCTTCCAAGCTCTCAGCTGGTTCCCCATTAGAAATGAGGGGTGCTGCCTCTGTATTTGTTGGGGTGTCATTGGACCTATTTTAGTATTGCCTACTGGGCTGCTCACACACACACACACCCACACACACCAGCCGGTTTATAGTTGGGTAAGTGTTGGAGTGTGGACAGCAACCATTTTGTAGTCTTAGCAGGCTATGAGCCAGTCAGAGGGCAGCAGCCATTTTGTTGTTCAAAACTAGGCTGCCACCCATTTGGTGGCCAGCAGGCATATTTGTAGTTTTTAGTTAAGAGCTTGTAGTTTTAGTCGAGTGGCCATTTTGTTACTTGGCAGCCATTTTATAGTTTCTCAGAAGTCTACCCCAAAATTGTGGCTTGTGGTTCACATTAATCATGATGTCCAAAGGAGGGGGCAGAAAATTTAAGGGAAAGCAACCAGCCAAGAAGCCAGCCTCCAAGAAAGTAAGGCCAGTCCTGTCACCTTCAGATGAGGAAGAGGTTGTGAATAGACAGGAGATTTCAGCAGCATGTGTAGCAGCACTTGAGCAATCTAAGGGGGATCAGGGGCCGGAGCTGGGCACAGCCAAGAGGCAGAGGTCTGCCAGGCTGACATCTGCTGCAATTTTTCAACACGAGGTGAGGAGGAAGAGGTGTAAGCCCGGTGGCAGAAGATGTGGATGCAAATGTGGCTTCAGAGAAACTGAGCTGACCTGAAGAGGCTTACCTCATAGTGGTGACTATGGATCCAGTCAAAGGAGAGGGTAAGCACTAGAGATAGGCATGAACCTAAATATGACCCAAAAAACCCCATGAACCAGGCCAGTTTGGGGTTCGCAAACCAGGGTTCGTGGAAGCTCCTTTTCACAGAACTTCCATGAACTGTATACTGGTTCATTGGGTCGTATTTACAGAGGCAGTTTAAATGGCCATTTCCCCAGGGTAATCACCATTTAAACTGCCCCTTTAAGGTACTTGCAAGGACAGGTCCCTTTAAACTGCCAGCTGGCAGGTGACAGGAGGGATCCCTCCCTGCTGCCTGCCAGCTGATAGTTTAAAGGGACCTTTAAACTGCCCAAACCCCAGCCCCCAGCCCCAGCTCCAGCCCACCACTTACCTTCCCCTATGGTGAAGAGTCCTTCCTCTCCTCCCAGGAGGCACGGGAAGGCCATTTTGGCCTCTTCTGCCACCCCCTGGGAGGAGAGGAAGTATGCTGTGCCAAAGGGGAAGGTAATTGTGGGGCTGGGGCTGGGGAGTAGGGGGTAGGTAGGCTGGGGTTTGGGCAGTTTAAAGGGCCCTGCCACTGACAGGTCCCTTTAAACTATGAGCTGGCAGGCAGTGAGGGGGGACCCCCCCTGCCGCCTGCCAGCTGATAGTTTAAAGGGACCTGCCGCTTGCAAGGCAGGAAAGGGCCCTTTAAATGGTTAAATGCCCCTTTCCCTGCTGCTGTTAAGGCCGGAAAGGGGCATTTAAACCCCATAAACTGGTTTGTAACTGGTTCAGTTCCGTGGTTTGTGGTTCATGAAACCCACGAACCACAAACCACCTGGTTCATTTTTTTTTTGTTCCATGCCCATCTCTAGTAAGCACAGTATACCACAGCAGGCATATGCTTGGCCATTGGGGCCTTAAGGTCAGACGACTGTTCCTATGTCTTTTGGTGCTTTACGCTTAGTCAGAACCCAGGCTAGCACATCTCAGGACCTGAGATTGGCAGGACAGTGGCCTTCATGACCCCAGCCGGCATTGGCTGGACAATATGGCAGGCAGGTCACCAGTCCACACACACAGTTGGCTTTTGCCACTGTGCCATGGCAATGTAGCTCGTTGGCCCCCTGGCAGGTCTTTCCAGGTTCTTCCTGGGCTGCCTCATTATTGGGCTGACCACTTTAGGGCCTGGTCTCTTGGAAATGTTGCACTCCCTCTGAGTGACCATCTCACGTAGGCCTCCAGAGATAAAATTCTCAGGGAGAATATGGGTATGTCCTTACAGTTCTATTCAGGGAGCTGAGAAGGATAAAGATGACCAAGATGAAAGTTACAAAGAAAGGATGAAGTGCAGGAAGGTGGATATTAGCTGGGCTATTAGCCCCAGTATTTCGGATCTATGCTGGCAGTTGGCCAGGACATAGCCAAGGAGGGCTCCCCCCCCTTTACTTACTTACTTACTTACTTACTTACTTACTTACTTACTTACTTACTTACTTACTTACTTACTTACTTACTTACTTACTTACTAGTATCTGGATATATTATGTAAAGGGCACAATGACTTAGCTGGTGCTGCATGGTTCCAGTACTATGAGGAATTCAGGGTGCGGGCTGTCCGCAATCTTTGCTTACCCTAGGATAGGATATACGAGCAGCTTGGGCTACAGATTATGTCTCCTGTGAAGTTAAACACTAAAGATCATACCAACATTGGTCACCTGGTACATAGGGCTGCTGTTAATCCTAGTACCCATGTCCCAGTGGGGCAGTCAGTTCAGCCTCAGATGCTTCACTGGGAGTTCACCTCCCAAGTGGTGTGTTCTCAAAAAATCTGTAGTTTTTGCCACAAGTGCCCATCTGAGGTGGTCCTCCCTCACCTTCACAGTCTGCAAATGTCAGAGGCAAGCAGATAGGCATGCCTCTAACATGGACAGGCATGGCTGGGCAGTGGTCCTCAACAACAGCAAACTGGAGAAGGAACCTGTCCCACAAATCTGAGGGTTCTCAGGCGGTTACTGGCTGCATATCCCAAATGCCAGGATGCCCTTTATTGGCTTTCACACGGAAGTCAAATCCCTTTTCAAGGTCCTGGGACAAAATAGCAAAGGAGTGCATTGAGGGCAGGATGCTGCCCCCCCCTTTGCTACCCCCCCCCCCTGTTCCAGATTTAGGTCCTTTGACCAGCGGTCAAGGTGGTTTGGTGATGTGGGGTCAGCACTGAAATGGCAAAATGTGGCATTAAGACAGCCATTTGCCTCACTGGTTCATTAAAAAGATTTTGAGCCATTGGGTTTCTCTTTCAAAGGGCAATATTGTATGGTCAGAGCTCTTCTAATGGAGTGCTCTGTATTTTGATTGCCTTTGAATGCTTCAGCTCTCTTCTCGTGTGAGGGCTCTGCAGGTTCTGGACATTGCAAGGGGCTTTTGGCTGGTTCATCAACCTTGCAGGTGAGCCAGGAGTGTTTTTCGGTGATGATATGGCAGCAGGCCCAGTGTTGGCACTAACATCCCTGGGCATAAAGCTGGATACACAGAAGCAAGCATCATGTTTGCCGGTAGAAAGCTGTTGGCCCTGTGGGTTTGTTTGACTTCTTTTGGTGGAACAAATAAAGTTTTCCTCTTGGAGCTCCAGCAGCTGGTAGGACACGTAAATTTTGCCTGTAGAGTGGTGGCACCAGGTAGGGAGTTTTTTGTGACCCCTAAGTGAGGTCATGGGTGCCCCTCTGGTTGCTTCATCACAGGCCGAAGTTTTGCAAAGATATGCGGGAAGATTTGGCAGTGCGTGATGAGTTTCCCAACTCCATTAATGGGGTTACCTTTTAAAAGGAGGATCTGCTCTTAGACGTGGAGTTCCAGGTTACCACTGATGCTTCTGGGTTTCCCAATCTTAGTGGTAGTCTGTTTGTGGTAAGGAAGATGGACGACCACACTGTCCACTTTTGGTGTGACAATCCAAGCAGTAGTCCATTCTCAATTCACTTTCTTCCAAGCCCCCACCCCTTAAGAAAGTCATGAGTCTGGTCAGGCCATTTATCCTCCTTTGCTTACAGTTGAGATGGCAGGAGGGGAGGTGCAGTCCTCTGCCTCATCATCTGGTCATTCACCCTGATGACCTAGGGGCAGGGCATGGCCCTTTGATAGGACTTTCTGCACCCAGGCAAGTAGAGACCAGATGGCTTGACGGGAAGTGTGGTCCTCCGACTCATATCCTGGTATGGCCCTTCCCTTACAGGCTCACATGGTCTTACAACACCTAGGCAAGAAGTGGCTGGATGGCTTGAGGGGAGGTGTGGTCCTCTGCCGCATGTTCTGGTCATTCACTTGTGAGGTAATGACCTTGGCTTACAGGGCATGGCCCTTTGTTACAGGCTCACACAGACTTTCAGTGCATAGGCAAGTAGTGGCCTGGTAGCTGAGAAGAGGTGTGGTCCTCCCTCATATTTTGGGGATCATGTGATCCCGCAAAGCTTCCCTGTCGTGTGTGGCAGAAAGGTTGGGATCCAAGAAGTATCTTAAGGGCTAGGTGCAAGGCCAATAGAGCCCTATTTAGAGCACTGAAGGGCAGGCTTGGTATTTATCTACCCCACCCACAAATAAGGGCTGGATTTGCTGTCCTCTACAAAAGGAATGGGGTTCACCTACTGGTGAAGGGCAACATCTTCTTAGATAACCTGCGGCAAGGGCTTTGATTGGCAGTAGGCCACCTGTGGGGCACAAGGGCCTAAGCAAAGGCTTGGCCCTGGTGGTGGCAGGATAGGGTTTGGGAGAAATGAATAGGCCAGTGAGCACCCTTGGCACATCCCCATTTGAGGGGGAATCAGGGTCTGTCAGAATCACTGGTATTGTTTGACAGCTGCCAGCTGAGAGGACAGGCTTCTACATAGGATCTCCTGTACAAGTATGGCCCCTCATATTTGATGGCAGGAAGGTTATTAGGCTTTGTGGAGGTTCCATATGCCTGGCCAGCTGGGTTCCAGCCATACCTTGGATGGCTTGCACCCAGGGAAGAAGGGCTTGCCCAGACAGGTCAGGGTGGTGGTCCAGGAGTGACCCCAGGACCTGATCTGTACTGCTAGTGAGGCTCTTGCTGTATTATGTTTAATGTTATGTTGTTGCCAAAATAAAATGGCCCATTAGTTTCCAACACTTGTGTCTGCCTCTTCATTTCATCTGGGTGGGCAATTCTTTACTTGCATAGAAATGCAGAGATAGGAATTTTTTCACCTGAGCAATTTCTTTCTTTAAGGCACAGGGATCCTGCCAGAAAAACATGGCAACCATATTTCCAACAAGAACAAGTTTAACACATTGCCTAACAAGCAGAATTCCCTCTAACACATTCATGGTTGAGTCATTCACCAATTTACCTCAGCAGAGAAGCAAGAGATGTCACTGTTGACAAAGGGAAATACTGCAGCTCAGCACTGCTAGCTTTTAAGCTTTAAATTCTTGTTTTTCATGCACAACCATGCTAACATTCTCCACCTGTCCATGGTACCAAGAAGAATATACAGCTGTATTGAAGAGAACATTTTCTTATCTCCATTATAGATTTCAGTAATTTTATACAGAAAGCAGTAAACTATAGGGATGATGAGAATTAGTATTGAACAAATAGCCCAGCAGCTATTAAAGCTTTAACCTAAAGAAAATAACAGTACATAAATAAGACAGTCCAAAAGTTAAGTTGGGTTTTTTTGTACACATATTAGTTCATTTCTCTGGCAACCATGTGAAACTGACAATCTCCTTGTTCAAGGAATGAATGTCATATTCAGACTTAGAATGGCTACCTGATACGCATTATCTTGCTTATTTATCTGTGAATATTGACACCCATAATATATACATATGACTCATTTCCAATTTTACCTCCTCAAATGCTTGTCTGACACTGTCTCAGCTTACTTGGTTACATGACAATTGTAAAGACACACTTTTCTGGTGCTCTGTGTATTTGAAGTCTAAGACTGATTCCTATCACCAGCTCAGCAAAGGGGTCTCCATTTGTTTAGGCACATGATCTGTGACATATGTCAAGGCAGCAGTGCAAAGTCTGGTAGCCCACACAGAACTCTAAGCATTTCTTAGTATGCCACAGTGAATGCTTCAAAGCTTAGTACACTAAAAATCAACATGCCTAAAGTTCTGCACTGGAATGGCACTTGCTGTTGAAACACAGAGTCTCTCTACACAAGACTTCTGACTAGAGCTGGGCACGGACCAAAAAATGGACCAAAATTTGACAGGATCCAGCCTGGTTTGGCATTTGTGAACAGGTGAATCATAGGACTCGCGTTTTTCACAGACACAATGACTTTTTGGGCGGTCTGTGAATCCAGACTTCCTGGCAGCAATCAATCAATTCCCTAAGCAATGGAGGGGACATCTGCAGACTTTGTCTGTCTGTCAAACAGAGAGCTCCCATTCTTCCCTGTGAGAGCAAAAGGAATAAATCCCTCCTCCCCCTCACCTGAAAGTGGTTTCAGATTCCCGCAGGCAGTAAGACCAGGAGAAACTGCAGGGTGGATTTTTCAGTCACAGAGGGAGGTATTTGAAGCTTTTGCTTGAGATTCTGGCTGCTTCTGCTCCACAGCCAGGCTCAGGAGACTCACAGAATACTTTTATATATTATACTTATTACATATTATACTTATTAATAGTATCATTATTATTTAGAGCACTTGTCCTGGAAGGTGCCTGGGTGGGTCAGGGCTCCCCCCCCCCCGGGGAATTTTAACCTCTTTCCCCATGGGTCTTCCAGTCCCCTAGTCCACCAGTGCCTGCTACCCTCTGGCTGTATCCCAGCAGAGGGACAAATTGTCCGTAGCTGGGTTTATTCCAGGAGGATCTGAACCTACCTCTTTGGGAATTCCTTGCCACTAGATCATGAAGATCCATGGTTTTGAAGCATGTTTTTGCATCATGGTGGTGCAACAAAGCGGTGAGTGCATGTTTTTTTGCATGCAATTTGTGGCAATAGACATGACATGGGATTGTGTAGTAGATTTTGGGCAGACCCATGTAAAAATCAAGAGGATCCATGAGGATCTGTGCCTTTGAAACATGTTTTTGCACCATGGAAGTGCCACGGATCAATGGGTTCATAATTGTTTCGGTGATGTCTGTGGACTAGGACATGATCTATAATATGATGGCCTTTTTGTTTTGTTTCAATATAAAAATCATATGAATTCATGAGGATACATTTAAAATCACCTGGATCCAACTTTTACCTACTTCCTTTGATCTATTCCCAGAGATCATCATTCCCCTCTGTTGGCTGTCATTCCAGCCCCAGAGCAGTTTAGCTGCTCCCAGGGACTGTCATTCCACTCTGGGTGCCTTCATTCCATGCCCAGATAGGTTGCCAGCTCCAGGTTGGGAAATTCCTGGAGAATTTGGGGGGTGGAGCCTGAAGAATACAGGATTTGGGCAGGGGAGGAACCTCAGCAGGGTATAATGCCGAACACATCTCTCTCCAAAGCAGCCATTTTCTCCAGTTGAACTCATCTCTGTGGCCTGGAGATCAGTTCAGGGAGATCTTCAGCCACCACCTGGAGACTGGCAACCCTAGGCCCAGAACAGAGCAGTGCATCTAAGCTTGTGCAGAAATAACAGAGAACAGCTTCTCTGCAGAGCACTTTCTGTTCTCAGAGGAAGATTCTCTAACTCCATTCCACATTTTCATTGCAACTTGTTGGTGCTGCAGTGTATCTCAATGGAACCAATGCAAGTCAATTGGCATTTGCAGCTCCTATTATATCTAATGGAACTTTCATGGGGGCAGACGCTTTGGGTGTCTATAACTTGAACATCTGAAATCCAATCTTCACCAAACTTGGAGGATGGCTGGAGGAGAGCCTAAGCCTCCCAGCGAGTTTGGCATCTCTGAGTGTGAAGGGGGCCATCCAAGGACTCCTGGAAGTGATGGATCATGGACCAGTCCATGAACAGGGGCAGGTCCATGAAAAGTTCATGGTCTGTGGTCCGTGAAATACAATGGACCACGGACCAAGGGTCCATGGTATTTTCCAGTCCGTCCCACCTCTAATTCTGTGAGAGAGACAATATTAGCCAGGAAGGATAGTTTTAAAAGACAGAGCGGTGGAGATCTCTCTGGAGGGGACTGATTCTCTCACAGCCCTCCACCACCTCTGGTGCACCAGACTGTCTCTCCTTCCAGAGCTTTTGTCCTGCCACCCTCGCTGCTTAAAACATTGAATTAACCAAGCCTCATCAGGGCAAAGGCTCTGGAAGGAGATACGCCAGAGATGGCAGAGGACTCTGAGAGAATCCGTCCCCTCTGGAGCAATCTCTGCCAGCTCTGTCTTTTAAAACTACGCTTCCCAGCTAACATTGCATCTCTCAGCGCTTGACGAACATGTACCCAGGCGTCTCATATAGAGAGAATCATAGGGCAAGCTGCTACCACAGCAAAGATGAGATAAATTCTTTTATGAGTAAATTTGGTCAATCCAAGGGTCAGACTACCAGGGTTTGAGCGACAGCAAGGACAGTGGAGAAGCCGTAAAGTGTACTAGTTGCTTCCACAAACTGCTGCTCCTTCCAGCTGTTTTTATTGCAGTCTTAATGAGCTAAACTGTCAGCCACTGACTAGGCAGACATCCTGACCTTGCTCATTCATCCTGGTCATTTGCCAGTTGCCACTGACTCATGAGTCACGCACTCCTCCTGTGTTCTTGCAGCTCTACCCATCTCTGACAGTGCCAGTGCTGCAAGGGTGTCAGCGAAGAGGGAGAGGAGGAGTGACCTTCTGCAGCTGAGTTTGTTACAGCTGATGGCTCTGCTGATGAGACTTGTTACAGCCTGAAGGCTCTGCTGATTGATTAGCCGGCAATTGCTGTTCATCAGACTCAAGGTCAGCTGCAGCTGGGTCAGTGTGGGGGTGAACTGCAGCCAGCTCTTCATCTGATGACTCTTCACTGAGCACAGGGCAAGGCTGATACATGACACCATCCCCTTCCCCATGGCCCCCCACTGGTGGGGGAACTGGACACGATTTATGGGGGTAAGCCGTATGGAAGCATTGTATCAGCATGGACATCAGTGGCAGCTTCCCAGGAACCATCATCAGGCCTGTAGCCTCGCCAGTCCACCAGATACTGAAGACAGCAGCAACGTATACGGGAGTCTAGGATTTATGCCACCTCAAATTCCTCCTGGCCATCGAGCATGAAAGGTGAAGGAGCTACTGATGAGGGCTGGAGTGGGACAGGCTACAGAGCAGGGGCAAGGACGGAGTGGTAGAAAACAGGGTGTATTTGGAGGGAGGAAGGAAGAGCCAACCGATAGGCTATGGGGATAATCTGAGCAGTGACCTGGAAGGGGCCGATGAATTGGGTGTCCAGTCTATGGGATGGCCACTGGCATTGGAGGTACTGGGTGGATAACCAGACTTTCTCTTCAACCATGATGTCATCACCAAGTTGCCATCATTGGTCTTGTCTTG
Source organism: Eublepharis macularius (assembly GCF_028583425.1). Taxonomy (NCBI): domain Eukaryota; kingdom Metazoa; phylum Chordata; class Lepidosauria; order Squamata; family Eublepharidae; genus Eublepharis; species Eublepharis macularius. The sequence continues at coordinate 89,336,884 of NC_072793.1, read as the reverse complement.
CCCCTTCTTGTAGGCCTGCTTAGCCTCTTGTAACTGCTCCTGCAGGATGGCATGCAGTGCCTGGTGTTCTTCAGCCAGGTCCTGGGCAGTGGGAATGGTTGACACTGGAAGTACTGGAGATAAGAACTATGGGTGGAAACTATAGTTGGCTTTGAATGGTGTCTGACAGGTGGAGGTGTGTACGGCATTATTGTACACAAACTCAGCTAAGGGCAGCAACTTGGTCCAATTGTCATGCTGGTGGTTTATGTAGCAGCGGAGACACTGTTCTAATGTGGCACTGGTTTGCTCGGTCCGGCCATCCGTCTGGGGGTGATGGACAGAGAAGAGGTGGACCTGTGTCCCCAGCAGTGTGTGCAGTGCCTGCCAGATGTGGGACGTAAATTGCACTCCTCTGTCTGATATGAGATGGCTTGGCACGCCATGGAGGTGAAAGATGTGGTTCAAGTATAATTGCACGTTCTCACAAGCTGTTGGCAACCCACTATAGGGAATGAAGTGAGCCATTTTGGAAAACAGGTCCACGGTTACCAGGATGCTGGTGTGCCCCACAGAGGGGGGCAGGCCTGTGATAAAATCCAAGGAAACAGTCTATCAAGGAGCAGCTGGCATTGGGAAGGGATGCAAGAGGCCCACTGGTTTTCCCGGTTGATCTTTGGCATGTCAACAGACCTCACAGGAAGTGACATATCGGCCCACATCAGCTTGTACTCAGGACAAACAAAACTCTCGGGTCAGCAAATGGAGCATTTTGTAGTATCCAAATTTTCCGGTAGGTTTGACATTGTGAGCAAGCTGGAGCATTTCCAATCGCAAGGGCCCTGGTGGAATATACAGTCGGTCCAGGTAAGTGAGTGTTCCTTGCTGCTCTGCAAATCCAACTGGAGGCTCTTGGATGCTGTCCTGCAACTTCTGGCATTTTTGTTGGGCCCAGGGATCAGCTTGTTTAGACTCCTGTATCCTATCCCCGAGTGTGGTGGTCACGAGTAATGCAACAAAGACCTCTGGTGGCAGGACTGTGGTCTGGGGTGGTTCATGCACTGTGGCATATTTCAGTTTCTGGGACAGGTATTTGCTTTTTTGTTCTGTGATCTGGGAATGTTCATGATGGTGAAATAGAAACGAGAAACTAACAGGGACCACAGGGTCTGGCACTGGTTAAGTTTCCATGCTGTCTGTAAATACTCCAGGCTCCATCTGGATCTGTACAAGATGCCGAGCTCCTTCCAGGTGATGGTGCCAGGTTTCAAAAGCTACTTTGATGGCTAGAAACTCCCTTTCCCATATGGTGTAGTTGTGTTCAGCTTGGGTGAGCTGTAAAGAGTAATAGACACAGGGTTGCAGTGGCCCGGTTGCTCCCTGCTGTTGTGACAATAGCACCCCAACAGCCATGCTGGAGGCATCAGCCTCCACGGTGAAGGGTAATTTCAGGTTTGGGTAACATAAGACAGGCTCCGAAGTGAAGGCTTTTTTCAAGGTTTGGAAGGCCCTTTGTTGGACAGGGGTCCACTGGAAGGATTCCCGAGGCCAGAGCAACTGAGTCAAGGGTGTAGTTAAGTCAGCGTAGCTGGAGATGAAGGACCAATAATAATTTGCGAATCCCAGGAAGCACTGGACATTCTTATGGTTGCATGGGGCTTGCCAAGCAAGCGTGTTCACTACTTTCGAGGGGTCCATTGCAACCCCCTGGGAGGAGAGGCTGTGGCCTAGGAAATGTACTGAGGGCATGTGGAAACTGCATTTTTCCAATTTGGCATACAAACCATGTTGCCAAAGGCATTGTAGTACAGTTCGGACATGTTCTGTGTGTTGTGCTAGGTCACGAGCATAAATCAAGATGGCATCCAGGTATATGAACACAAATCTGTCCAAAAGGTCATGGAAGACATCGTTCATGAGGCTCTGGAAGACTGCAGGGGCATTGCAAAGGGCATGACTCAGTACTCGTATTGCCCATGTCGGGTCCCAAAGGCAGTTTTCCACTTGTCCCCATCTCGTATACGGATCAGGTTATATGCTCTCCAGAGATCCAGCTTGGTATACATCTGGGCCCCTTTTACCCTGTCAAGCAATTCTGAGATTAGGAGCAGTGGATAATGGTCCTGAATAGAGGTGGGCAGGATCCAAAAAAAAATACCGATCAAGCCGTTCGTGGATCCGGGCCGCCGCCAAACCCAGGTCACTGATTCTAACCGATCAAGTCCTGTTTCCGATCTGGAATCGGGAAGGCCAAAGTGGGAGGTGCCCTGCTGTTTCCAGCGATATAGGAACGGTGGATGGTGGCAGCGGCCACCAGGCCTGGTGGGCACAGGGAGGTGGCGATGAGCCACCTCCCCTCAGGGAGGGAGGGGATGTTCACACACATGCACACACTTAGAGCAGAGGGGGGGGAGTTTTTAACCCAGCAATGAGCCACCTCCCCTCAGGGAGGGGACATTCACACCAGGGCCGGATCTACGGTTGCCAGCGCCCAGGGCAACCAGTCAGGCTCCTGTGCGCACGTGCTCCTGGGCTGCCCCCCCCCACGCAGCAAGCCGGCTGTCCCAGTGCGCTGCGGAGCTGGCGGCAGCGTGAGTGGCTCGGAGGCTGCCCACGCCATTCACCTGCCCCGCAAGACATGGGGCAGGTGGCTTGCCTGCGCGCCCCTTGTCCTGGGCAAAGGCGAATGGTGCAGGCAGCCTCCCAGCCTCCCACGCTGCCTTTTGCCTTTCTCCAGGACAAGGGGCGGCCGGCTTGCATGCATGCCCTTTGTCCTGGGGAAAGGCGAATGGCACGGGCAGCCTCCCAGCCACCCACACTGCCTTTTGCCTTTCCCCAGGACAAGGGGCAGCCAGCTTGCCCGCACGCCCCTTGTCCTGGGGAAAGACGAACGGCGCGGGCAGCCTCCCAGCCACCTGCGCTGCCTTTTGCCTTTCCCCAGGACAAGGGGCGGCTGGCTTGCCCGCGCGCCCTTTGTCCTGGGGAAAGACGAACGGCGCTGGCAGCCTCCCAGCCACCTGCGCTGTCTTTTGCTTTTCCCTCAAGCCGGCCGCCCCTTGTCCTGCGGGAAAGGCAAAAGGCAGCGCGGGTGGCTGGGAGGCCGCCCACGCCATTCAACTTTCCCCAGGTGCGCTCCTGGGGCTGGCAACTGCACCCGGCGCCCCCTCTTTGGCGGCGCTAGGGGCAGACTACCCTCCTGCCCCCCTGTCGATCCGGTAAACACACACACAGAACCATGAATGAGGTTTTCCTGCAAAATACAGTGTTTTAAAAGCAGGTTAAAAACAGAGAGTGACAGACAGAAAAACACCCATTCCTCCTACAAAGCCCCGTTTTTTTAAAAAGCAAAAAACCTTTGTGCCCATGGCTTCAGAACACCCCCTTCCCCCTCCCTCCCCTGGGTTGCTGCTCCGTGGTTGGAAGGAAGCCTGCTAATCAAGGAAAGCTGGGCTTCCATTCGGTTTTCCAGAGTGACAGAAGGAGGGCAAACACAGCTCAGGCATTCCCCTGGCTCCGTTGCTAGGGGAATAGATTATTGGTGGCTGAGTGTCTGGCTCTCCGATTAGATCACGATGGCCCCCCTGATCAAGCCCCCCCCCCCGAACGCTGGATCGGTCACCGTGGATGGAACCGATTAGCTGAGTCCCGATGGTGCAAATGCCATTATCGGGGGTTTTTCACATCGTGATTCCGATCGTGCCCATCTCTAGTCCTGAACTGTGATTTTGGTGTTCAGTAATCAGTACAGAGCCGTAATTTTCCTCCCTTCTTTTTGACAAAGAGCACTGGGGCAGACGTCAGAGAGGCAGAGGACCAGATGAAGCCTTGTTGGAGGGTTTTTTGCCAAGAAGTCCCTCAGTGCCTCCCATTCTGATTCCATTAATGAATACAGACTCCCACTTGATAGGGGGGCTCCAGGAATCAAGTTGATGGCACAGTCATATGGATGATAAGGGGGCACCTGATCAGCCCCTTTTTCCTCTAAGACATGGGATCAACAGCCCAACATTTCTTACTTTTATGAGTTGTTTGGCTGATTGTGGGAGGAGGTAAGCAGGATATACGCATTTGCTTCTTAAATCCAGGTGAATCTCTTCTCATCTCATTGTGTACCATATTTTAATTATTTGCTGAAACACTTTTTTTCCAGGAACAGAGCTATCATCTCTTTCTCTCTCATGCACACAAACGTACACACAGAGATAAGAGAGATGGAGAAGAGACACATGTGAGTGTATCTCACAGCACTCTGAGCTCTGATTGGCCTGCAGGTAGCCTGTTTGCATAAGGCAATCACATGGAAAATCCCATGGTATAAACTAGATAGTCATTGATTTAAAAATTATGACATAAAGAAAGAAAACTGAGAATTATTATGCTCAAAAGTAAACTCTGTCACTTTCAATGGGCTGCATCAAGCAACTGGTCTCTTACAGTCTGTTTTTGAACTTTTAAAATCTTTGGTCCAGGTTTTAGGGGCTAGTTAGGCCACAGAAAGAGAAATGTTTGGAAATTAACTGGGCTCTGAGCTAGTAGTTCTCAGAGAGATAAGGGAACACAGGTGCAGATGAGATCATGGGATCAGAAAGCTTCAAGGCCATAGACCAGGATGGGATGCTCTCTACTGCATTCTATCTGATTAGTACAAGGAACACTGATTGGGGTAAGTAGCCTCAATTAAGAACATGGCCCAGCTGCAGAGAGACATGGTCACATGCCCTAGTCAGGCAAGATGAGGCCATGCTGCAGGCAGCCTGGCATAAAGCAAGGGTCTTCATTGTATTCAGTGCACTGTTTGTGGATACTAGCCACTTACCATCTTGAGCTCTTTTGTTCCTGGACTTTAGACTTTCAGAGTTTTGTTGGACTTTGTGGTTTGACCTGACAAAGTAACATCTGCAAATACAGTAATTTAGGGTAGATACTTGGTTTTATTTTATTCTTAGGGTAGATACTTGGTTTTATTATATTCTTTTCTGTTTTGCATAATTTCTACATCTGTAATCTTTTGTACAATTCTAATAAACTTTATCAATTATACTTCTGTGGTATTATTTGGGTTTTGAAGTTTCAATCTAAATCCAGAACCTTGGTCCAGTTTGGCTACAGCTACCAAGTAATTGTTTTGTGGAACTCAGCCTGTAGGCATCTGATGTTGCAGGGCTGACTTCTTGGTTAACAACCAGTAGGGCTGGAGAAATGTTCCTCTGTCTCTAAACTTAGGGTTAGTCAAGAGGGGACAGTGGGAGCTCCTATTACCATGGGAGGTAAGTCTCTCCACACTCCCCTTCAGTTTGGTGTAGTGGTTAAGAGTGGCAGCACTCTAATCTAGAGAACCAGATTTGATTCCCCACTCCTCTGCATGAAGCAAACTGGGTGACCTTGAGTCAGTCACAGCTCTCTCAAAGCTCTCTCAGCCCTACCCCCTCACAGGGTGATTGTCGTGAGGATAATAACACACTTTGTAAACTGCTATGAGTGGATGTTAAGTTGTCCTGAAGAGCAGTATATAAATCACATGTTGTTGCTGTTGTTGACTCTCACTTCAAGGGTGGTGACAGGCTGTATTCTTAGTGTGCAAAGCATTGCAGCCGGATATGTAGAGAACAAAAATGTGTTGGGAGGCTGTAAGTTGCTGATGTGGCATTGCTATAACTAATTCTGCTGATAGCGATAGATTTAGATTTAAATTTTCAATTAAAAAAATTAAAACTGCGTTCAAGAAGAGATCTTAGCTAAGGGAAGAATTTCAGTACGAAGAATTTTATTATTACAATAACAATAAGTGTCATTGCAAAGTAGTATCATTGTCATAGTCAAGCCAACCTTGAAACTGTTCCAGTGTAAGGCCATCCCACAGCTTCTATATGGTGCAGAGATTTGGGGCTGGAATGAACATCTGACCTTGGCCCTAGAACCAATTCAAAGTCTCTTTTTAAAGAGGATTCTAGCTTTGCCTCATAGCACTCCAGCAGCTTCAGTGTGGGCTAAGCTTGGGTTACCTTCTATCAGAGCCCATTTGCACTTGGCCTTATTTAGATTCTGGAGAAAGTAAAGGAATCTCTCTACTAGTCTACTCTTAAGACAAAGCAATGCACTGCTGCATTCAGACACAATTTGCTCCACTGGTTGTAACAAAATCTTCCATCATTCCCTGGGCGATAATTTTTGAAGTATCCCCTTGACCGATCTTAATATACAAGCCTGGACATTTCAGATGGATGGTGTATTGGACAGAAGGATAACTTTGTTCCAAATTTTCTCCCGTTTCAAGTTGTTCAAGAGAGATTATGGCTAGAGATGGGCACTAACAGGAAAAAAACCCGAATACAATGTTTGTTGTTCATTGCCATCCACGAACAGGGATTCACGAACATCGACGGACATGACATGTTCACAAACATGTACGTAGTTGGAGGTTCGTGGGAGCCAGAATGGCCCCCTTGGGACTTAGCTGAACTTGAGCCGGGGAAAGGAGAGTCCATGGGTCTCCCTATTTCATGTCATTTTCTCTTCACAGTGGCAAAAACTGGACTGTCTGCTGGAAGCTAATTGAGGAGTTACAGACTGACCTTCCTAATGTCCAATACTGACCAAATCTGCAGGGGACATAGTCCTCACTGTCCTCTGAAGACCCGCAAAGTTTCAGAGAGATTGGACCCTGGGAAAGCCATGATCCATGAGTCCCTCCCTTTCCTGTCATTTTCTTTTCACAGTGGAAAAAACTGGACTGTCTGCTGGAAGCTCCTTTGAGGAGTTACAAGCCAGAAGGAGTTCAGACAGAGTTCAGACAGTCCATGCCTATGTTGCCAGGGGAACTGATTGAAAGGCGCCATACTGTCTGGTTTTACAAACGGCTGATGAACGCCACGAAGTGTACTTGGAACGAACACGTTCTCCTGGAATGGGGCTTCTTGAACAGCTTGCTCACGAACAGCGGATTGGGCTGTTCGTGGCTTTTTTGTTGTTGTTCATATTGCTGTTCATGCCCATCTCTAACTATGGCAGATCCTCTTATTTGACCAAAATGTCCTTTCCTAGTCTTCATGGTTTGAAACCTCTAAGGTTTCAAACCATGCCTTCAGCCATTCTATATAGTTGTTACACACAAATACCAATTGATGCCCATTTCTGTATTTGTGGAGCTTCACTCCTTGAAGACCTTCCACACTATATTTTGTTCTGCCCTCTGTATTAGAGTTGCCAGCCTCCAGGTGGTGGCTGGAGATCTCCCGGAATTACAACTGATATCCAGGCGATAGAAATCAGTTCCCCTGAAGAAAATGGCTGCTTTGGAGGGTGGACTCTCTGGCATTACACTGTGCTGAGGCCCTTCTCCTCCCCAAACCCACCCTCTCCAGGCTCCATCCCCAAAATATCCAGGAATTTCCCAACCTGGACCTGGCAACCCTGCTCTGTATACAGAACCCAGAAATAAATTCCCTAGTAAAATATTTAAAAACTTTGATTCTTTCCACATGGTGAAAAAATTAACCCTCCTTTCCAGCCTGGATCTACACATCTGTTATAGAGCAGCACAGTTTGCCCTGGCAGCTAAGAAAATCTGGACTCGAGCTGTGCTTAATGGTTGAGACTTCTTCACCTATGTAAAACAAAGGTGCTCATATATCCTTATGTATTTTTAATACCATAGTTTTATCATTTGGTGTTTGTTTTGCTTATGTTTTTTATTTTCATGATTGTGATGGCCTTTGACCATATACAATAAATATTCTGGTTCAGTATTTCTGTATAATGGGAAAGCCCTGATCTCTTTCTCTATGCATCTCTAACACAACTGCTTTACGCAAGGGATTATCCTTTCCTATCAAAAGGAAAGCTGCAGAGCAGACTCTACCCTATTCTTCTGAAGCAATGAGCCTGAAAGGCTTCTTTTCAACACTGCTCCCATTACCAGCAGCCCTACAGTAAGAAAACTAAACTCCCCACAAGGCCCATGTCATCCTGCTGAAGAAGCTGTAGTTGAAGATGGAAAACAGGTGAAACATATGTGCACTACCAGCGCCAGGTTTTTTGGCATCCGTAGCCAGCCCCACATGCCCGCGCACACAGTGCACACACACACCCCGGACATCATCACGTTATGACATCATCAAGCGGCAAAGCCGGGCCCATTGGCTGGCAGGTGGCTGGGGCGGTGCGCGGAGGTTGCCCACGCTCCATACGCTGCCCTGGCCTCCTGCCATGCCTGGCCCGCGGCTGCTGCACTCGGCCAGGGGTGTGTGGCGGTGGCGACAGTGGCAGCATCAGCACGGGGCTGGCTGGCTTGAAGCAGCTGTGGGGCAGGCACGCCAGCTCCGTGGTGCATGCCTCCACCCCCGGCAGTCCCTCCGGCGCCCCCTCCGGTGCCCCAGCACCCACGGCGGCTGCCTCACCACCTCAATGGTGGCGCAAGCCCTGCATATGTGAGGAGAAAAGAGGTGAAGCTTGAGAGGACTGGCAAAATGCTAATCCTGTTTAGCACAGATGTGTGTGTTGAGTAGTGGTGCGTGTTGGGTAGCTGTGGACTGAAGTAGAATGGCTGGATTTCATTCAGTGGCACCTTGGAGACCAACAACATTTTCAGAATGTAAGCTTTTGAGAGCCAGGGCTCCCTTCTTCAGAGTCTAAAGAAGGGAGCTCTGACTCTCGAAAGCTTAGACCCTGAAAATCTTGTTGGTCTCTAAGGTGCCACTGGACCACGAAGAGAAGACTGGATACCTACTGGAAGATGAGGAATAGCAACAATGACAAGAAGCTATGCTGTGTCAAAAAGGTAACTCACAGTGTACTCTTAAGCAGTTATTTTAGTCTAAACTTATTGATTGCAGTGAGTTTAGAATGGAGTAACTCTGCATAGGATTGCCCTAGCTGGTTGACTTCAAATGTTTTATTCCTAAGAAAAACTTACACCTTATCAGGGCTTTTTTTGCACAGAAAAAGTGCCAGTACTCATATATAAGGCTGTGGTGATTTCTACCAATCCCCCCTCCCTCTGCTGATCTCCAGTAGGCTGTTCCTGAGAGTCCACTATTTCTTTTTCTGACTACAAGAGTCAGGCTGGCTTCCAAGGATTGGAAACTGAGACAGCCCTGGAAAAAGGTACTGGTACTCAGTACAGGTAAGTAACATCGCACACACATAAACACACACAAAAGCCCTGAACTTTATGCAGAAAAGCCAACACCTATCCAGTAACTAGTAAGTATTCACTGTCTTTCCCCCAGATCACTTAAACATGAGAACTCAAAGCAAATATGGCCAGAGAAGTAGTTTCCATGTGACCTTATCTGATTCTACTAATGCTTCCAAGAAAGAATTCTGTGGATTGTACCTAGTGTTCACATTGACCAGGAGGTGATAGCACAAAAAGAGTGACATTTTGGCACAGGTTATATAAGGAAGAGGGTATCCTCATAGTAGTAAAAAGGGTTAATGTAGCAGAAGTCAAGATATTGAAAACTTGATTGGCTTTAGACCAGCTGATTTTTCTCACAAGCATGCTTTTTTTTTTTTGAAGAAGAAGAAGAAGAAGAGGCTCTAACTTTTCTGAGTAGTTTAGGCTTTTTCAAATTTTTCTTCAGAATTTATTATTTGAACTTCTTTCTCAAGATAAGACACTCATGCTTCATTGACATTCTTTGAGTATTATGAACAAGAAAATATTTCACATTCATAAGAATTTGTAACACTATCATTTGTTGAGGTTAAGCATCTGGATAAATACATATGTCATTACCGAATAATGACAAATCATAAGGAAATAATGAAATGGTCTTGCTCAAACAAATAGGAACGTTTTTAAAGCAAGATGGGCATTAATAATAATTATTAAAAAGCAGAAACTATATACTCATCCTGTATTCAGCTATGAACAAAGTTTGGTTGACTTAGAATTTAATAAAGCAATAACACAGATACAGAAAAAGGAAATGTAAATGAAAGAATGCAAATGCCAAAGATTAATTCTAAAATCAAAAACCATCAGTTTAGGTGAAGTGTTAATACCCAAATTCATTCATGCTTGTTACTGCTGTTGTGTCCATTCGTTTTAGTAGTCATTCTATGCCATTAATTTTGACATGTCACCAAATTGTTATTAAAGATTCATATACCACTGCCTCCGTGTTTTTTTATTTGTTTGTTTGAAATATTTATAAGCCCACCTTTCTTTTGACTAAGTCAGTACCCAAGGTGGGTAACAAAAAAATAAGATACAATAAAACCATATAAAAAACCACCTATTTCCTGCAGCTCAGCAAGGATGGTCTTAGCCATGGGCCATAACAACATTTGATTTATATATTGCCCTTCAGGACAACTTAACACCGACACAGAGTGGTTTACAAAGTGTGTTATTATTATCCTCAAGACAATCACCCTGTGAGGTGGGTGGGGCTAAGAGAGCTCTGAAAGAGCTGTGTCGGACCCAAGGTCACTCAGCTGGCTTCAAGCAGAGGAGTGAGGAATCAAACCCAGCTCTCCAGATTAGAATCCTGCCAGTTTTAACCACTACACCAAACTGGCAATAGTTGAAGCTTTCCTACAGCCTAAGAATACTTCCTCCAATTTAAGTGGTTCTTTTGCTGGAGAAAGAGCCACTTAAGATGGAGGAAGTGTCCATGTATTCCATGGTTCCAGATTCTAGAGCACCTGATGATCCATATAAAGAACTCATGGCCTGGCAAAATTACATTTCTTGGGTTGCTGCTGTTGAGACTGTTATGAGGGAAGGTTTCTCACAGAGGGGTCCAGTAAGAATTCCCACCTGCTATTACAGAACAAAACTTGAGTCCAGTAGAACCTTAGAGATGAACAACATTTTTCAGGGTTTGGTATATAAGGTGCTACTGGAGTCAAATTCTGTTCTGCTGCTACAGACTAACATGGCTATCTACCTGAAATTGCAGGTAAACAACACAAAGTTCATATAATGAGACAGGTGAATACAGATATTAATGTCACTAGAACTCCCCTCTATTTTGCAGTGGGCTCAAACATCTTGAAAACCTGTTTGATGCAACTTGTATCACTTGTATTTTATTATTTTTTCAACATTCAAGTCAAATTTCAAACATAATATAGGAACATTTTTGAAAAAGCTGTATCTTAAGCATATGGCAATGCTTCTTGATATTAGATGGACAGCTGTGTCCTTTCCCACCTTTCTTGTCTAAAACTTTAAATCCATCAGCATCCACAACTAGAAATATTATTTCAGATATTATTTTTAAAAAGCTGATTTGAGGTATAAGATTTGCACATTTGTTTCATTTCTAGGTTTTTTAAACCAATATATACTCCCTAAAAATTGACACATCAATTACCTTTGAATGCATATAGGACTTTGACCTGCTGCTATGGCACCACTACATCTCTAAAAAGTCCATTGACCAAAGTAAAAAGGGATTCAGAGCCCAAACTTGATTTTACATTACAGGAAGATAAAAGACTAGGTGGAGCATGTGATTTGAAATGCATAAGGAATTTCAGGCTGTGGATCTCCCCTCTCACCCTCCCAACACTCCAAGATGTATTTTGGACAAACCACTTGACTGCTAATGAACCACAAACACAAACATGACTCCTTAATTTGCATTCAGTACCAAAAGAAACCAGTTTCTAATGAGCACTGCTGGTCACTCTTTCGCAGCTGCTGAAAAGAGCCCGCTATTCCTCCAGGGAAGCTGCCACTAGGAAAATCCTCAGGCTTTGGATGGGAAATCATATTGTGATAACATACCTCTGGCTCATACTTCCATCAGTGATGCTCTTGCATTCTGCCTGCCATCTCCATAGGAATCAAAAGGGCAGCAGGGGGCTTCAGATCCCCTTACTGTACATACACAGAGGTTTTAATCCAATTATGCAGCTCCCGCTCAGCAAGAGATGCTCTCTCCATGCTCTTTTTTTCCCTTCATTTGCTTTCAATAAAGAAGCTTAATTTGTTTGGGAACTTTCCAGAGATATGGAATCAGCCTGTTGAAAGAAGTCCTTTTCAACCATAAAGCAGCAAATTATGGTATGCAGTCAAGTAGTGGGGAGTGAATAGCATTGTTATTTCATTAAAAAAAATATTTTAAAACTGTGTTAAGTAAATTATATTTGAAGAGATGGCTCATGTCTACATGCTGCTAAGCACTCCACAACGTATTCCTTTTGGGGGGGGGGGAAATCCCTAGTAAAATAGGCACTGGTGGAGTCCATCACACATTGATTTTGACACATAACAGAATTAGAAATGCCATCTCCCCCCTATCTCTGTAGACTGCAACAGGGCAGTATAACTAGCATAATCTCATTAGGATACTCTCTTTTATCACTCAGAGCCTGCTGTGATGAGAGTATTTATGTAAATCTCTCTCTCTCTCTCTCTCTCTCTCACACACACACACACACACACACACACACACACACACACACACACACACACACACTTGCCAAACAGGGCAACAAACCTATTGCATCTCCATTGTGGGCATTATAAAGCTCTTGGGCCATAGAAAGTCCTCTTAGATAAATCATATAGCCCATGGACTTTTAAAAAAATATAGATATCCCCATGCCTATAAGATTTTAGTCTGAGCCCAGGCTACATTGGCACAAAAGTGAGGTAGCTGGTAGAAGAACCCTTGGCTCCGCTGGTATTGGACTCATACCTTGGTTGTCAGTGCAATCTGGTCCTCAGCAACTGTTAGCAGAGGGGAACCATTTGATCTTTGGTAGTGTAGTAGGGAAAGGCTGAGAGGGGCTTGCTGCACAATCGCTTCTGTAATGTGTTCTCCAAGACTGATGTGTCCTCTCTTTGTAACAGGGTAGATCCCTAGCCTCCTGGTCAGTCAGGAAGAAGAAGTAGGGTACATCTCACTGCTATACTTGCCCCACTTCTCCATTGGCATATAGACTTGTCCGACAGCTGACTGTTGACTTACAACTAACTGCTCAGATCACAATTCTGGAGCTTGCTCAGTGCAGAGAAAAGATGAACTGATAGGGGAGAACTTTCATTTCTTTTTAAAGTTGACATCCAAATCTTTGGACAAGGCCCTGTTTGTACATATTCTGCATAGCCCCTGAAATGAAATTTAAGTTATTAATATTGAGGGTGACATTTCTTAAAACTTGTACTGATTTGATTTCTCATGATTTTTAGCCTGAGCCAATTCTCCCAAGACCTAGAGAAGATGGTCCCTTCCCACCTGAAAGCGCAGCGGCTAGGATGGGGGCTGCTTTTGCCGCTCGGAGGAAGGGAAGGCAGTTTCCCTTCTTCCACGGCATACGGGTCTTCAGGGAGGGCAGAGCTAAGGGCATGTATGCCTGCTCCGCATCCTCTCCCTCTGCAGAAGGACGCTTGTTGCTCAGAGCTCCATGCGTCTCTGTCAAGGGGTTTTTCCCCTCCTTGTTTCAGCGTCACCGGGAGGCTCAGCGTGGCCACAACCATCTCTTGAATGCTCTGCAGCGTCTGGCTGTGTTTGTCAGAGCTCCTGTCCGACTTCTGAGCCAGCTAGCACAGCGCTTTGCTCTGTGCTTCTTTGCTGCGGCCCCTAGCCTTTCAGTGCCTTTCAGGCTTTCAGGCTTTTCTCGCCGTTTGCGGCAGCGGTTTAAGGCTTTCTTGTTATTTGGCATTTAGGAGCAGTCAGGGCTCTGTGCCATTTTATTTACTCCTTCTCTCCGGGGAGGCGGTATTGGGAAGGCATTGGGAAGGCTTGACTGGCGGCCGTGTTTAAAACGAGCAAACAAAAAACGGTGACTGTTTTGCGCGCCGTTAGTCAGCTGAGGGGCAATGGTTTTGTTCCTTGGGCTGTTGGGGGCTATAGCCTTTTAAAGAAGTTTGAATTATACGGCTGCTTCATTCCATTATTGATATTAATAACTTATCCATGATTGGCCACAGCCATCTCTTCCCCCTTATGCCTTAGGGAGGCAGTTAGGCAGCCATGTTAGTTGCTTGAGTGCCTTTGTAAGATGCATTTGGTGCTGAGGCTATATGTCACTTGCCATTGGGTGTGGGGGCCTACATTTAGATTAGCATAGTATAATAATAATAACAACAATAACAACAACAACAACAACAATAATAATAAGGAGAAAGAATAAGGTGACAGTTGGCGCAGCCATTTTAGACAGCCAGCCCTTCCCCCTGGGAGGAGGCAGTTGGGCAGCCATTTTAGGCTGCGGTGGCCATTTTGGTTGCTGGGTTGCTGGGTGGCAGATTGGCAGCCATTTTAGTAGCTTCAGGGTCATTTGAAGTTGCACTTGGTGCTGAGGCATTTAAATTAATAATAATAATAATAATAATAATAATAATAATAATAATAATAATAATAATAATAATAATAATGGGGAATATTTTGGCAGACTTAGCCCTATCTGCTGGGTTAAGAAGGTCATTGTAAGCCATGCCTAAGGGAAAAGGCAAATCTAAGGGCAAGCAACCCGCTAAGCGGGCGCCTCCAAAGAGGCCAGTGCCCGTGTTATCTTCATCTGAGGATGATGACCTTGATCCGGAAAGGCAGGAGATACTGTTACGGCTTGCCGCCTTAGAGCAGGCAAGAAGTGGCACTGCAGCAATAGGTAGTTGCCCAAAGTGTGCTAGGCCCACTGCAGCATTGTCTATGGCTACCTTTCAACGGGAAGTGCTTAACCGTTTGTCTGCTTTGGAAGGTACATCAAGAGAGCCAGCAGCAACTGTGGCCAGTGTACAGGCTGGAAGTGGCAAGCTTGGGGCCCAGGATTGTGCAGAGGAGCAGGGCTGGGCTGCGGAGCCTGCACCTATGGCTGTTGCTGTGGATCTACCCGCAGGGGATGGTAAGTCGCCAATGCCTACTCAGGCTGGCCCTTGGGCTTGGTGGCCTTGGGGTCAGCCAGCTGGCGTACTGCCCTCAGCTACACCACATACACAAGGCAATCCGGTCACTGCAGGGCCGCAAGCACCAGTCACTCCTCCTGCCATGGGGCAGGTTCAGGGAGCATTTGGGTCTTGGGCTGCTTGGAATCAGCCTTCTCAGTATCTTGGGACTCCTTGGGGTGCTGCTATGCCTTATGTTTTGCCTTATGGGGCAGTCCCATTTAGGGCGCTTCCATTTGGGAACACAGCTATGCCTTTGGGAGATCACTTAACTCCCAATGTTAGGGAAAAAATAGTAAAGGGGGAGTATGTGGATGTTTTTGGTCTCCTTTTTTGTGACTTGGAGAAAAAAGAAAAGGATGACCTTGATGATAGAGAAAAGGAGCGCTTGAAACGCGGGAAAGTCGATCGTACTTGGGCAAATTGGCTACCAGGTATGCTTATTTATGTAGGGGTGATCTCTAGGGCGCAGCCTTGGCGGGTTGCATCCTTAATACAGTATATTGACATCATCTATAGGGGGTATTCGGACTTCTTGGGCGCTGCATGGCTGCAGTATGATGAGGAGTTCCAGATGCGGGCCGCTCTCAATCCTGCCTTGCCTTGGGACCAGGTGCACCAACAGCTTTGGCTGCAGGTCATGTCCCCAGCCAGGCCAAATATAGGTGATCATTCTGATAGTGGCCATATAGTGCAGCGGCAGCAAGCAGCTCAGATTTTCCGCCCTCAGGCGGGGCAGTCGGTTCAACCCTGCCTGCTTTGTTGGGAGGACAGCTCCAAGGGAACATGTTCCAGAAAGGCCTGTGGTTTCAAACATCAGTGCCTTATCTGTGGCGGCTCCCATCTTTTTGCAGCCTGTCCATGACAGCCGCGAAAATGGGGAAAGAGAGGAGGCGGGGGTGGAGGTTCGAATGCGTCTGGAAAAGGGTCCCAGCCCCATAAGGGTGAGGGTCCTTAGCCATCTTTCGGCTGATTAACCAGAGCGTCAAGATGCTCATTATTTGTTGGAGGGTTTTTCCCTTGGTTTTAGAATACCTTTTCAGGGCCCTAGGGCCCCCTTTATGTCGACCAATTTACGTTCTGTTTTCGGCAAGGAGGACATTGTACATTCTAAGATAGCCAAGGAATGTAGGGAGGGTGTGTTTTAGGGCCTTTTGATGCCCCACCAGTTCCAAACCTTAGAGTTTCCCCTTTGGGTGTGGTGCCGAAGAAGGCGGTTGGTGAGTTTCGCCTTATTCACCACCTATCATATCCCAAGGAGGGGTCAGTGAATGATGGCATTCCTGACTATTTGTGTACGGTGCATTATACATCCTTTGATGAGGCAGTCAAAGTGTTTAGAAGGTGTGGGGTTGGGGCAGAAATGGCCAAATGCGACATTAAGTCTGCGTTTCGGCTTTTGCCTGTTCATCCCAGAGATTTTGACCTCTTGGGATTTTCTTTTGACGGCAAATATTACATGGATAGGGCCCTCCCTATGGGATGCTCTATTTCATGTGCGGCTTTTAAAAGTTTTAGCACCTTTCTCGAATGGGCCTTGAGGTCTCGGCTGGGGTGCCGGGACACCGCCCATTATTTAGATGATTTTCTTTTCGTGGGACCTCTGGGCACCGCCCAGTGTGCCCGCCTTTTAGCTGGCTTCATGGGCCTAGCTGAGGAACTTGGGGTTCCTTTGGCCCATGAGAAAACTGAGGGCCCTTCAGTGGCATAGAATTGGATACTGTGCACCAGACTTCCCGTCTGCCCCCCCAGAAGCTGGAGGCGCTGCGGGCTCAGTTGGCTTATTTTTTGAGGAGAAACAAGGTTTCTCTGTTGGAGCTCCAGCAACTAGTTGGTCATCTAAACTTTGCATGTAGTGTGGTGGCACCCAGTCGGGCATTTTTAAGACACCTTTACGATGCAATGGGAGGCCTTAGTTTACCTCATCACAGGCTGCAGATTAGCTGAGCTATGAGGGCCGACTTGGTGGTCTGGCAGGAGTTTTTGACTCAATATAATGGGGTAACTTTCTGGAGGGAGCATCTTCTGTTGGAAGCAGAGTTGCAGGTGTCCTCTGATGCATCTGGGTCCACAGGTTTTGGGGTGTATTGCCAGGGGCACTGGTGTGCTGAGCAGTGGCCTGAACGCTGGATACACACTGGGCTCACTGCAGACCTAACCTTTTTAGAACTTTTCCCCATATTAGTGGTGGTTTATTTATGGAGGAACGACCTGGCAGACCGTACTGTCCATTTTTGGTGTGATAACCAGGCAGTGGTATTCGTACTTCGTTCCCTCACATCTTGATCGCCCTGTGTTATGAGGCTGGTCAGAGCATTCACGCTTCAGTGTTTGAGGCTGAACATTTTGTTTTTGGCAAGACACGTTCCGGGTGTAAATAACGGCGTGGCAGATGCTCTGTCTTGCTTGCAGATGGAACGGTTTTGGCAGCTTGCCCTGGAGGCTGACTTGCAGCCGGCTCAGATGCCACAGGAGCTGTGGAGCCTTGGATGGTAGAGGCGCACAGGGCCATCCAATTGGCTATTGCCCCTAGTGCCAGGCGATCTTATGGCAGGGCGGTGCATCAATTTTCAGGCTTTAGACGGGTGGCCGGACTGCCACAGGTATGGCCCATACCAGTGAAGCACCTTATGCGCTTTTGTGTTGAGCAAAGAGGTAAGGGGCTAGCAGTCAAGTCTATAAGAAGCCAGCTAGCGGCACTCGCTTTTGAGAGCAAGGCTAGAGGTTTGGGGGACACCACTGGGGATTTCAGGTTAAGGAAGATGCTGGAGGGTTGGTCGCGTGAACTGGACTCAAGGGCCGATGTTAGGCAACCCATTTCTCCTTCTGTTCTCCATGGCCTCTGCCTTGTGTGGCGGAAGGTGTGCCACTCAGATTTTGAGGCGGCATTATTTCATGTGGCTGCTCTCACAGCATTTTTTGGGGCTCTGCATGTCAGTGAATTGGTGGCACAATCCTTTAGGGATGAGTCAGGTCGTGCCCTTATGGCGCAAGACGTTGAATTCATTGGCAATGCAGTTGCGTTTAGGATTAGATGGTCTAAAACAGACCAGAGGGCTAAGGGGACATTAGTTCAGTTAGGTACCTGCTCTGAGCCCGGGTTGTGTCCTGTGAGTCCGCTTAAGCGCTATGTTGAGTTGAGAGGGGTAGGTGAGGGTTTACTTTTTCGTCATGAGTATGGCACCCCTCTCACCAGATATCAGTTTTGGGCAGTTACAGGCAAGGCTCTCGCCAGATTAAGTTTGGCAGGTGTTAAATTTGGCACCCATTCCTTCAGAATTGGGGCTGCTTCAACAGTAGCGGCCATGGGTTTTTCTGGGCCTGTCATTCAGAAGGTGGGGCGTTGGCGGTCCTCTGCGTACAAGGGTTATGTGCGACCCCTGTCATCCTTGTAATTTGTTCGTTCTTCTTCTTCAGGTGCTGTGTCTCGCAGTGAGAGGCTTCGGATCCTCATCTGCGGGTACAGTATGGTCTTTTGGGCAGCCCACCAAGCCAGAAGGACTTTGATTGGGTCTCAACTTGGCCTTAGTGAGTGGGCCACGGTCAAGTGGCAGGGACGAAGAGGCCTGCGTTGGCCAGGGTTGCTGCCACTCCTCTTTGAAGGGAGAGCCGGTCCATCTCCTCACATCCTGATCATCCATCTAGGTGGAAATGACCTAGGTTTGGTTAAGGGCAAAGCCCTGTCTTTGTTGGCCTGTGAGGACTTCCTGTTGATAGGCAAGTCCTGGCCTGAGGTGCTGATCATTTGGTCAGCAATCCTTCCACACCGGGTTTGGCGGGAAGCGTTACATCCTGCGAGGATGGAGCGTGCTAGGAGTAAGGCCAACAGAGCCCTGGAGAAAGCCCTGGCGCATGGGCTGGGGATTTATTTGCCACACCCCTTGATTCAGGCCGAGCAGGCAGAGCTTTACAGGGGCGATGGGGTCCACCTCTCTGGGGTGGGCAACAACATATTCTTGAATGATCTACGGCAAGGGCTCAGGTTGGCCATAAGTCACCTGTGGGGCGCAAGGGTCTAAGCAGAGGCTTGACCCTTGGCATTGGCAGGTTAGGATGGCAAAATGAGCGGGCCGGTGACCCCCTTGGCACATCCTCATTGGTGAGGAATTGGGTCTGTCCGGAGCAGCTTGTGGGCTCTACGGTAGCCAGTGGTGAGGGCAGACTGCCACGTGGCTCCTCTGTAAAAGTAAGGCCCTCTTGCTGTACGGCGAGGTATTGCAGACTTGGAAGGGGAACCATTTGCCTGGCTGCCGGGTACAACCATTTATTGGATGGCTCACCCCTGGGGCAGTGGAGGCTCACCCAGACAGGTCAAGGCGGAGGTCCGAGGTGACCCCAGCGCTTGACCTGTACCGCTAGTTAGCTAGATCCTTTGCCATAGTGACAAGTTATGTTGTAATCAATAAAGTGGCCCAATTTTAATTCCAAGCTTTGTGTCTGCCTTTCATTTCAACTGGGGGGGCAAGCAAGGAATCTGCAGTAAGTAGAATCTATTTGACAACACTGATGATCCAAAATCATATATAAACTTAAGATCAACTTTGTGCTTACACTTTTGTCCCATTGGCACTAGAACAGCATGTAATAATTATTCAAGTATCCAAACATCTGGATTCAGAAGTATTTGAAAAGTTTCCCCTCCCTAATCCTCTGCTAGAATTCTAATTTTTCCATTGAGATGAAATAACCACAATGTGCTTCTAAACAGAGTAGTGAACAAAGTCAGTGCTGTTATTATCCTCCCGATATATCTGGGGATCTGGGCCTGAGAGGAGTGGACTTACCCAAGGCTACCTGCTGAGCTCATGGTAGTAATGGGATTCAAACCAGCACAGTGCTGATTTGCAACCCAATCACTTAACCACTATGCTGCAGCAGCTCTTGAATATCCTCTTGAATATCCTTGAATATTTGATTTCACAAATTATTGGTAAGACACAAAGATTGTTTTCTTCTTTCACTCCTTGTTGTATAGTATATCTCCATTTATTGAAGATATAACTTAAAATAACAAGCCCAGATCTTAACTGTTCAGTTCACAGAAATCACTAGGGTTTCTACTGGTGTTTTAAACAAATACCTATTTACACATGAGCTTATTAATCTTTTAAGAACCTTTTGTTCTGTTGCTTTAGACATCTTTTGGAAAAAGGCTGGAAAAAGGCCTCTACAGTGTCACTTTGAGAATTTCGCCTAATCTCTTCATGTTCTTTATCACATTCCTAGAGCATCACTTGAGAATGATGTTTCAACCCTTTCCAGGCATTACCTTCAAAATCTTCTGGCATTTGCTAAGGCAGTGCTGGCAATTCTGTCAGTACATGTTTGGGGAAGGGGACATGTGAGAATAATGTATTATCACTACTGAGTATTTCGTAAATTATATTCTCCCCCCTCCCCTGAAAACCTGTGTTGATGCTGTTTATTTCATTGACCGTGCAATAGAGACCACTTTCAGAATAAGTTAATGTATTACTATGGGTGCTGAAATGTTGCATTGGTCTCTACCTTCAGCCAGCCAGGGCTCTCCAGAGTTGAACAAAAGTCACTCAGAGCAAATATGTTTGATCAGAATTGTCCGCATAGGGGCTCAGGTCAATCTGTGCAATCTTTTGCTGTGAGCCTCAGAGCATGTTGACCAACTTGAAGCTCCCCACCTTGACAGTAGGGACGACGTTGATGAACGTCTTATACAGCACTGCTCCTCTGGGTAACTGAGAGATCATTTCCTGGCTCTCCTTGCTGTGGGGACCCAGCACATAGACTTCCTTTGTGTAGCGCACAATCCCGTCTTCTAGCACATACAGCCACTTGTTGTGGCCCATCCCCCCCATGAGCCCCTGGGTGCCAACAGATCATTTGTTGGGTTGCCAATATGTTGCCTGCATGAACAAATGTGCCTTCTGTTTTTTTAAAGCTGTGATGTTTCCCAGGACTGTTCCCCCCATGATTTTTGGTGGTGGTTCCACTCTTCTTTGATGTGAACCTCACTGCAGCTGCACTCATGGGAGGAATCGGCAGAACTGTGAGCTGGCTGTTGGCCGCCCTGCCCAGAAGGAAACCCCAGCAGAGCAACACCTCCATTAGTTTGCTGCTCGCAGGCTCCCCAGGCCAGCCCTGTAAATTATATTCTTAATTGGCATGAGCTTCTCTATTTATTAAATGGCTGTTGAAGTGATGGATGGAAATGAAATAGTTACTTTAAAAATGTATTGGCCCCATTTTACATCACACTCAGTTTTAATTGCTTATTGTGCAAAGGGACTGGGCATTAGTTGTTTGGAGCAATTTTGCCACACAACTTCTCAAAGTACAGACAATTTTTGCAAGTATACTGCCATTAGAGCAATAAATGCTTTCAGTGCCTTCAGCTCAGTAAATCCCTGAACATCGCAAAAAGCTATATGAGTTCTCCTGCGAAAGATTAGAGATGGGACTTCTGTGGGTCACAACTGGGAACACTAAGAAGAGATTTTCTATCATTTAGTTACTTTTCTCTCTCTCTTTAATAATAGCTGTTTTTGAGAAATGGACATTTGGAAAGGAAGGAGGAAACACTCTAAAAATGAAAACAATTTTCACTGTGAAAGCATGTTTTTTGATAGAGGCTGCTCTTGAAGAAATCTGTCTTGGAGATGATCCTGAATGATTAGCATACCTTCCTTTTCAGTCCTTTTCACTCCCACTGCTATGAGACAATAAATACTGCACAACTGTTCCTTGACATGGATTTTGTTTTAAATGGTTACTTGTATTTGCTATACGAAGTAAAAAAAACACATCAAACCCCTCATTTCAAAACATATGCATACGAAAATTTAAACGATATTGAAAGAAATGGAACAGAGGCATGTAAAACTTTGCTTGGGTTGTAGTCAGATTATTTAATTTTGAGAACGAGAAATTGAAGTGTGCATAAAAGATGGAGATTAACGGCTCAAGTGCATGTTACAGCAAACGTGGGGTGGTTGCATTGCATTTCCCCCCTTTTTCTTCATATTGCTGCTCTTACCCCTGACTGCAAGGGGCTGGATATAGGGGTTGGGGTTTGCTGATTGACCCATGGAGACTGATACTTCCTGTGTGTTTAAAAAGACCAATAGAAAGAAAGCTGGAAGAAGCTATAAAAGAGGCTGTAGCCTCACCTCCAGCTTCTTCTTGTAGAATATAGCACCCACCATCCTTTCCTAATTTGTAGAATGGGTTAGTACTGGTTGCCTTTCAGGATCAAGGAGTATTTTTTTTACCTTATTAATCTTATTGGCCTTAATGTAGGGTTATTGTTATTTTGTCTACTTCACATTGCAGGTCTTGCAGAGTATTCTGAAAGCATTGCTTGGGGGCCACTCTGAGGTGTCAATTAAAAGGGGAAGGGGAAGTTACTCAGTGTACTTCTATGGCTGCAGGGAGTGGGACAGGAACACCCCTTGGGGTTGTCTTGTTCTTTAACCCAAAGGCCCCATGGCTAGTGAGGGGCATGCTTCCCTCAGATACTTTTAGTGTTTGGCAAGGAGGAGTCCCAACAGCCCCAAAGTCTGTTCACAAGTTCAGAGCCAGGATGTACTTGCCCAGATGCTGTGGGAAGGATGCAAATATAGAAGATGCCTGATGCCTCTGCATCTTGCTTAGTTATAACCCTACTGCATTAGAGTTCTTTGGTTAATTATTCTGCATGCTGCAGATCCCTTGTGTTTAATAAAGTTGTGGCATATTTGATATCCAAAGAACTTGTGTTAGTTCTCTTTATTCTATATCCATATAGATGTGTAACATTATCATATAATGCATTGCAAAAATAGCCCTTTTGTGTGGCATTTTACTCTCTCATTTATATACATTGAATGACAATTTGTATGCCTTCCCATAGCCCAAAGACTCTCCCATAGCCCAAAGACTCTCAGGGCAGCTTACAACATAATAAAACACAAAAAAATGCAATTAAAATATCAACTTGCATTATAACGGAAAATATACAATAAAAATACCAAACCCCAACACCATCCTACTCCTAACAATCAAATCACATTCTCTTTTGCTGCTGCAGATGCCATCCTCCCCTGTGGTGCCAGCTTCCCCTCATACGAGGTACTTCCAAGATTTGGGCTCCTTGAAAGACATTGTTCTTGTGCAAGTAGAAGTGCCTGGCATTGATATTGTTTTATCTTTCATTTTCTCTGCTATATGGAGGTGTTTGGGATCAGAGACTTGGATTTGGGTTTGGGGTCAGTCACAGCTCTCTCAGCCCCATCTACCTCACAGGGTGATTGTTGTGAGGATAATAATAACACACTTTGCAAACCTCTCTGAGTGGGTGTTAAGTTGTCCTGAAGGGTGGTATATAAATTACCAGCACAATTCTAAGGGGGGGGGGAGTGAATAGGGACCAAACTAAGGCTTGCGCCAGTGGAACTGACTCCTATGTGGGCATAAATGCCCTTCAGGCGGCGGCATGAGGTGTACCGCCGCTGCGGGGCTGCCGCCACTGGGAGTGAGAGGCAGCCGAGTGGAGGAGGAGAAGTGGCGTAGGGCCCCATGTTGGCACAGGAGGGGGTGGGGCAGAGGGTGGGGGCGGAGTTAGTTTGCTCCCTAAGCCCTTCCAGAAGCAGGAATGCCCACAGTGGTGCAAAAGAGCTACACCACAAAAAAACAAGGTGTAGCCCATAGGCACCCATTGAACGGGGAAAACTTGGCCCCCTCTCTGAGCACTCAGCCCCACCCCCATGGCCTGAAGGAGCATAGGATGGGAACTATCATGGGGGCCAATCTGTGTGTGCTTCCGGCATGGACGAGCCCCCCTCCTCGCACCCAATCACCTGCAGACGAACCTTACAAAACATCTGGCCACGCTGCCCATGCCCTCAGGTAAGTGAGCACATGGCTGAAAGCTCTGTCCATTTGCCTTGTGCTGTGGGCACTTTGAACACGAGGCAGGAGAGAGGGTACCCATGGTGGCAGGCACTGAGTGCACTTTGAGGACTTTGCGAGAAAAGTGGGAGAACTTTGCACTCACTGAAGGGAAGAAGGGCAAAGTCCAAACTGTCTGGCTAACTAACAATATCCACTCATGTTTCCTTGCAGGTTATCTGACTCTGAAGTTCCATCTCCGTAAGGAGCGAGGTAGCACTTACTGGTAAGAAGGAGATGGGGTGGTGGCTAAGCCGGCTGGCTGATTTGTGCTGGGTGCCCCATCACTAGAACTCGCCTGACTGCTAGCCGTGGCAGGGGAGAGGACAGTGGCGGCAGCCCCTGCCTGCCCCAGAGGCAGTTGCCCAGAAAACTACTCTTGACCAGGTGTTTGTAACTACCTGCTCGTTTTCTCCCTTAAAGGTAAAAGCACCCCAAGGCAGAGTGCATCCTCGCCAGAGGGTCGTGCATCAGCTGGTCACTGCTGTTGCCGCTGCTGCTCTCTACTATGTGCATCTTCTCAGATGTTGGAGTGTGGGCTTTGCCTCGGCCGTGGACCAAGGCAAAACCCACATGTGTGTCTTTCTCTTGCAGTCAGGTCCTGAGCATGTCTGCTTCACCACCTCCCCCCCCCCCCCCGGTAATCCTCTGCGAGTGACATTCAGATCCAGCCCAGGAAGCAATATCTCACAGCAGTCCGCATCTCAACCTCGCCCCTGGGAGCACAAAAGGAGGGCTGTGAGAAATGCCTTGGCTCCCTTTCCAGCCTAGAAACAATGGCACTTTTCCCAGTTTAATAATAAAATGAGTTGGAAAACAACAAACTTCTGTGTTTGCATGCCTGACTGACATTGTCATTAGCCCCTCCCTCAACACCCTGTCACACATTTCCACTCACACATCCCCACAAATGTATCAAGTGGTACCCTGTTCAGCCTCCCTGCCCCCTTCCTTCCCCCAATGTAACATCAGGCAGAGGGGTGGGAATTGAACTGTGGCCCATGAATGTCTGCGGGGAAGGGGGAGGCACTGAGGACTTTCATTCTCTGATAGGCTGAGCTGCTGGCATCTGATAAACCAGGAAGATGGTTGGTGCAGGTGGAAAGCTGCTGCCAGGGGGTAGGGGTTGTGTTTGCGGAAGCAGGGATGGACTTGGCATGGGGAGGGTCTGTCAGTTCACTCTGGGGGGGCATCTCCCCAGTACTGGGACATGGCTGTCAAGGTCCAGCCCCCGTTCTCGCTTTGTAGAGATGCAGTGATGTGTTCAAGTTCCGCAGCAGCAAGTCTGAGCGCGCTTTTCATTCCCCTCGTTTCCAAACGGCCTCCCGGCCTCCCACATGGTTCCTAATGGGCGTTCCTGTCACTCATTGCTGGTCCCGCCTCCCCCCACCTGCTTCTCCGGAACCTGGGGACTAATTAGGGTTGCCAGTCTCCAGGTGGTAGCTGGAGATCTCCCAGTACAACTGATCTCCAGGCAACAGAGATCAGCTCCCTACTGTCTGGCCCTACTTTTCAGGGAGTGGGAACCTTTTTCTTTCGGTGGTGGCAGCGGCAGCGGGTATGTGCAGGTGCACCGAGCTGCAGCCACCAGCCTGGCCCTCCCCATTGCCAATAGGACAAGGCAATTTCCCAGTACAGACAAGGTGGGGCGGCACTGGACGGCATCCTGCAAAAGTCCATAGGGTGCCATCCAGTGCCATCCCATTTACACCAGTGCACGAGCAACAGCGCTGCCTGGGGGGTTAGGATTGGACTGCTCATGTTGCTGTTGTTAGCGCCTCAAGACAAGCTTTCCCAGTCTCAATTTCCCTTACTTCAGAAAACTATAAACTGTTTAGGACCAATTTCCTCTGATCAGAACAATTTCCTCTCATTTGACACTCAGTTTTCAATATTTCATGCCTCTTGTCTGGATATTTTAAGAGTGTTTCTTCTTTTTAATTTAAAAACTAATGTTTTGTATATTTAGTAAACCCTCTTGTTCATAGATAGTCATATTTTGCTGTCTTTCTGGTAGGACAATCAAGTACATTATTAGGTCCAGTGATGCAGTAAATTTTGAAGTGTACGATTTTTGGTAATACCCCATAGCCATGCTTCCTCAGCCATGCCACAGTAACGTTATAACAACAACAAAAAACCCTTTGACTTCTTACAGTATACCAGTAGCAGCTTATGAGGTAGCCACAGGGACTATTCCAGACCCTATTACTGAAGGGGGAGGTGGTGCCCTCACTGGTGGACACTGGGAAACAGAGACAGAGCAGCTAAGGCTATGTCTGCAACACTGTGTAGACACACAGCAATTGACTAGCTAGCAGAACCCTGTGCCACTAAGTGACATCACCCCCACGTGTTCCATACCAAGTTTTGTTAGTCTCACAGTAGCCGTGCACTTGTGTGGTGCTTTAGTCATAGCCCCAGCAAATCTAGCACTGTCTCAAGATGTCTTCCAATAATAACACCCACTCCTTCTGCAGTGGTCATCACTGGGGGTTTAACCCACCACATGTGCTGCTTCTGCCTAGCACAAAGTTCTTCAGGAATAAGTGGTGAACTTGGAATTTGATATGTGCTAGATGGAGTCCAACCTCTGCCTCTGAGAAATGCTACATATCTGATGTAAAACCCAAATACCATTCAAAATAGAGCTGTCTGCTCCTAGAATCAGAAGCTGAGGCAAATTGTGTGCACCATTACCAGGGTGGCTAACATAATGATCAGAAACTCATCAGTGTGAATCTGTTATAGATGGCCTTAGGCAAGCCATTCTTGCAATGTAGGCCATTTTCGCACGCACCCTGGGAGATCGCACAAACTCACAGCATGAAGCATCTTCCTAGCATGATCTCCCGGCACAATCCCCTTTAATGACCTGATGACGTCAGAAAAGGGGCCATTAAACAGGATCGGGCCAGGAAATTGCTCTAGGAAGACGCTTTTAGGCCGTGAGTTTCGCTTGATCTTCCAGGCGCATCGCCGTGTAAAAACAGCCATAGATATAATAATATTGACTTGTAGGAACCAGCCTGCTTTTCTACTGTCATCTCAAACCACTGAGCATTATTTTTTTTTTACATTTTTGTACCTATCCTCCCTCCAAAGAGCTCAGGGAGGTGCATATAATTTTATCCCATTTTATCCCAACAAAAACCCTGCAAAATAAGAGTAACTTGAGCCACCCTTGTGTGGCTGAGCATGGATATGAAACCAAGGCTCCTCAAGACAAGCCCAAGAATTTACCCAGTGGCCCAAACTATCCTCAACAACGTATTATCCATCTATGGAGACCAGGTCTCTCGAGCCTGGACCTCTGTTCCCTGATGCCACTTGATATTGCATCAACAACACATAATACCACTTCTGGTACAAAACAGAAAGTGATGTCATTGTGTTGGCAAGACATTCTAGGATTCACCCAAAACTCTGTGGTTTAACTTTATGGTAAATCCTACAGTATTGCCCTGAGATGATAACGTCACTTCTGGTTTCACAGCACACTAAGCCCCTTGTTTCCTCCCTAGTGATTTATCTCACCAGGGTGCCAGCTAGGGCTGGAAACTTCATGTCGATCTGTCTCCTATGTAGCCTACAGAGGTTTAGCCAGAGTGGGGAGCTGTCAAACCCCAGCTTGATATTTTAAAACTTTTTCAAAGGTTTTCTAAATCTCTGCAAAGGAAAGCTCCTAAAAGGATCTTTGTAAGCATATCCATTACCTTCCCATTTTTTATGTTATTTTCCATGGAAACATGTTTCCTTCTGTTGGCAGGAAGATAAAAGAGTTATGTTGCCCACAGGGTCTCACTATTCAGTCCTGCTGCTCATTGGCTACAAGAATGGCCAACACTACCTTAAAACAGGCATTTCACTTTAACTGTAATTAACTATTGTTCCTTGTCACTTTGAGGATGTTTTGATATTCTTTTCCTGTTACCTTACAGAAGAGGATTCAGAAAGTGGCAGAATTCTCTAAGGACAGGAGCACATATGTTGCTATTTACTCAAGTCAAGTCTAATCATTTGGAAAAGAAAATATTGGCCCTTTTGAACAATGTTTCCAGGATTTGAATTAGGCACCTTTCTCTCACACCACTACTTCTTGGAAAGGCTTTTGTGATTCTGTGTCAAAGCAAGAACGGACATAATTTAAAGTGACAGTTCTAAGAAGTCTCAGTATTTCTAATAGCATCATTAATTTCAAGGGGAAATCTAAAGTGAGGTATTCTGTAACCTGATCACTTCCAATAAATCTATCTCCAGAAATTCTCCTGAGCCCCAAAGCTTCAGATTGCAGGGAAAGTGCATGGCTTCTTTAGCAGGTTCAGCGTGGGGGCCTGAGGCTGGATGCCAATGCCTGAGTGACAGCAGCTAGCACATATTAAAATAACAGCAATTTTAATGAGTAAGCTTGCATTTTTCATGTGGGCTTGTCTGTTAGATTTCATATCCCTGGTGAGCAATTTTCTGTCACTAGAGCTATATTGCAGTTGCAAAGCATTAGCGGAATAATATTTTCATTGAGCTGCTATATATGAATGGGGCATTTAAAATATATTCATTAATAGAGCTTGATATCAGTTATATCAGTTAACAGTGAGAGTCTTGGAAATTTGATTGCAAAGGTAACTCTCCACAGGCTTATATCTTGTCTAAATCAGAGCTGCTGTGTTTTAATGAACTGAACATCCTGTTTGCTTCATTCCCTACTAAGGCTAAATTTTAATTTTCATCAGTTGGACATTCAACCTATTACTTTTTAGAGATGATGAAAAGTTCTCATGTTTAAAGTTTAGAAGAGAATAAGTGGAGCACCCATGAGGACTTGCAAGGTGTATCCCCTCCCCCATTCTTCTTTCCTTTCCCTGGAAGCCCTCATAGCCTCTCCCCTCTTCCTGCTTCCTTTTGCTCCTTCCCACATATCATTCAAACTTCCTTTTATCTGCTCCTCATCTTCAGTTTTCTCCCACAACCAACATATACTTCCAGTTCCATAACATCCCTCATTAAAAAAAAATGTTTTCATGTAAAAGCACTCCCTCTGCCACTTTAAATATTATCTTTAGTGACTGTGGGTAGAATGGAGAATCCATGATCCTTTTTTTTTCACTTTTAAAAATAAGGTCACGGTTGTTTAAGCTGTGATTTTAAGGGGAGGTCAGAATGGGGAAGAGGAAACAACACCTTTCCTCCCCATTATCCTCTCCATTTTCCAACACCTTTCCTCCCCAATTTGTATGCTCAGTAGAGATGGGCACAAACCGAAATATGAACCAAAGTTCGGCACGAACCAGGCCAGTTCATGGTTTGCGAACCAGCAGTTTGTCAAAGCCCATTTCTGACGAACCACCATGAACTTTAGGCTGGTTCAATTGGTTCATTTTTCAGTTCGTCACTGCAGACAGCTTGGCACTGATCGATCAGTTTCCTAGGCAACAGGTGATAGTCTTTCTGCAGACCTTCTGCTGACCTGGAAGTGGTGATTTGCTGGCCCAGAAGTGACATTTTCACAAACCAAATGAATCAGTTCACGAACTGGGGCAGATTCATGAAAGTTCGTGGTTCATGAAATGTGACAAACCACAAACCACATGGGTTTTTTTCTGGTTCGTGCCCATCTCTAATGCTCAGATTGCTTCCAGTATGGTGATCTGCACTCAGATTGCCATTACTGGACCTGAGGTAGGAGGCAATAATGCAATTCTTTTTCATTTGATACCTACCACCTCCAGTAATCATAGTTTAGATCATATGAACAAGTTCCTTGCATGCTAGACACTCTCTGCCACTAAGCATACTTCCTCTTCCAATACAGCTTCCATTTGTGCAATGGCCAAATAATTGATCTTCCACAAACAGAAGTTTTAAAGCAGGGCCCCAAAATTCTTGAGTCTGCAGGAACCTTTGGAATTTTGAGAGAGGATGGTAAGTGCCCCCCCTCAAATAGTGCCACAGGAAGCGAAGCCAAACTCCAAATAGCTGTGGCAGGAAGTGGAGCCAAGCACAATACCTCCCTCCTTGTTTGTAAAAGAACCATGCTGGACACTGAAGCGGCCTTATTCAGAGTTTGGTCATTGGTCTGCCAAGGTCTGTACTTTGGTTGGAATCATGGCATAGCTACTGGGAGGACAGCAGAAGGAGTTGGTGGTCTTTTGCTCTTGAACACTTATCTTCACTCTTGCAACAGCCCAGTCCCCTTGACTCTAAGACCGGAAGACAGCTTCATCCCTGCTTTGCAAATGATGCTCACAGCAACAATCTCTCAAGCCTGAAGGGGGAATGGGCCCACACACTGGCTAAAGAAATCCCAGCTGCTTAGTAGTCCTTCTGAACCTCTTCATTTAAATGAGTCCTTCTCATCCTCTTCAATTAATTCAGGGTAGCTAGTAGCAAGCCTTGCCTTACAATGGCCCTAAACACTTTCTAAAAGTTCAGCAGGTGCCAGGGAAATAGTGGCAGGCACCCTGGCATCCATGGGCACCTCTTTGGGGAACCATGATTTAGAGGAATAGACAGAGACTATTCAGCATGCACAAAACTCATTGATAGGATCCAAGCCCATGTCATCCATTTATAAGGCAGACTGGTAAGAAATTAGTAAGTTTACCTTAAAATATGTAGAACTGGGGGAAAAATAGATGTTGTGGCAAAGAGAATAAATTTTGCCATTTTTAAAAAAAACTAGTTTAACATTTTCAAATGTTCAAAATATATAACTTTGGTAATGCAATCAATACTTAATAAATCTCTGAGACATTCCCTGGGAATATCAGTAAATTTCAGGGGTTTCCATGAACTATGAGCATGAAAAACCTAAGAAAATGGAATATTTGGATAACAACACATTTGATATACCCTCCTGTTCAGAAGAAAAAAATTACTCATTTGTATTTTGGCATGGTGTTTCTGCTGTGCTTTGTCAATAGGTGTAAGTAGATGTCTGGAGCCAAGAGCACCTTATTTGGCAACGTATACCTGATTCCTTTTTTAATTTTAGTAGCAGGCCCTTGAGGAACATAACTGAGCTGAGATGAATTATATGCAGAGGAATAGATGTTTAATGAATAGGAGGTCAATGGAATGCAATTGACGTTGGCGCATTAACACACTTTTTCCTCTACAAAGAGACTTGTATCATTTTTCTCATATTAAGAGTAAACGAGGCCCTGTCAAGAATCAACTTTCCAGGTTGTTTAAGAAATTTGCTCATTTGAAAAATATGTTCTGCAGTTAAACCTAGGTCAACCACTTCTTTTTAAAAATCCTCACGTACAGCAATCACATGTTCAAAATGTGTGCTTTGCATACTAGTAAAATATTCTGATGCACTCTTGTTGTTTGCCTCTTTAAATTTATTAATTTATTATTTATTAACATATTTATAGTTCCCCTTTACTGTAGACCAAGATGCTTCACAAATTCAAATTTAAAACACAGAGTAGAATAGAACCCATATAATGCCCCTCCCCCATGCATGCAGCCTATAACCCATTAAAAGTTCTGGCAAACAGAGTTCCATTGCAGTGCCTCCAAAATATTTGTAAAAATGGCTCCTTCCCCTATTTCATTGGAAGCCAGTTTGATAAAGTGGAAGTTATGATGGGGAAAGCATGGGCTCTCATTGATGGAAGGTGGGCTACCCTAAGCAACCTGAAGACCACAGCTGGCACTTGGTCCTTTAGATATGTATGAATGTGGGAATGGTTCTTTAGATATGTGTGAAGGGCTTTAAAGCTCATATCTAGTACCTTCTTCTGAATTAGGAAACAAACTGGCAGTCTGTTTTTGTTGGATAGGCAGGATACGTTCCTTTTGTCTAGTCCTGACTAGAGATGGGAACAAACAGCAATACAAACAAAAAAAAGCCGCGAACATCCCAATCTGCTGTTTGCAAACAAGCTGTTTGTGGGGCCCCATTCTAAACGAACAGGTGGTCGTTGCAAGCCTCGTTCATTGCTGTTTGTCAAGCCAGACAGTCAGGCACCTGCAATCAATTCCCGTGGCAACTTGGGCAGGGATTGTTTGAACTCTGTCTGAACTCCTGCTATTGCCCTGGAAACCCCAATCTAAGCCCAATTTAGCTTGATAGGCAGGTCTTCCTTTCAAGTGTGGAGCTCCACATTTGTTACAAGGGAGCAAAGACCAGGGGGGAAGGGGCTCCCAGCTCTGGCTTTGCAGACAGTGGAGAGGGAGAGAGACAGCTGCTGTTGGCATTTTGATAGAGAGAGTGCATTGGAGCTTGAATTTTCTTTGTGTGTGGTGGGATAGGGATCTACCCCTTCAAGTTCCAGGGCTGCTGCCAGGCTCTGGGGCCAAGCTATTATTTATTATTGGTACCTTTCCTGGTGCCTGCTCAGGTCAGGTTTCTGGGAGTGGTGCAGTAGGGGTCTTAACCAAACTTGGATGATGGCTGGAGGAGAGCCTGCTGGCCCCCATGAACATCCAACCACGAACATGTTCATGAACAGGTCATGCTCGTAAGTGTTCATGAGTCCTTGTTCATGGATGGCAACAAACAACAAACATCATGTTCAGGTTTTTTTTTCTGTTCGTGCCCATCTCTAGTCCTGACAATAAGCAGGCTGACACATTCTGAACCAGCTACAGTATCTAAGTTGTTTTCAAAGGCAGCCCTATTAGCATAATCAAACTATTGGGGGTTATTTAAGAAAATGTTAATCGAGAAAGAGTCCTTTTAAAACAATGAGAAAATGGTAACTATTTTTTTTTGTGGAAATGTGACTTTTTGTGAACCTCTTAAAACAAAAAATGGCTTGTGATCTGGATTTTTAAAAATTAGAACTTTGTATTCTGTATGACATATAAATTTGTCAAACATTTTTATTTATATATGGCTTCAATTATCTTCCCATACTTCCATGATAATTTTTATAACATAAAAAGCAAGTAGATGTCAGTAATGTGATTCTCTTCTGAGTTGTAATGTGGTATAGGGAATCATTAAAAACCCACAGAAAATGAAATTTTCAGAAAAAAATTGATCATTTCCCCATATGGCTTGGTAAAGAAAATTTGCAGAGAAGCTGTTCTACGAAATACTTTTTATATAAAAGAAAAGAGACACAATTTAAGGCAATAAAATAAAATTGGACTCTTAGCCTTCAGTCTCTCATAATGTTTTATTTATATGCTAATACACAGCTCCCTTCATTCACAATATGCTACATGCTAAATATAAACTGCTTTATAGAATTTTTGGCCCTCTGTCTGAACTGCATTCTATGGAATATGTGTTGGAAGAGGAGGATCCAGCGCTGTCTCTCTCCTCAGGTTTCAAACCAAAGTGTTAGAAAGATAGAGAGGTCAGGGCACTCTGTTTACTGTTTACTATTGTTTACTGCTCTGACTGTTCTTTAATATGCAGATTGCTATACTCAGGATTTCCTCTTCCTGACTTCCTTCCTCTCGCTCCTTCTCTTCCTGGCTTTGTTCCAGGTGACACCTCTCTCCTTCTCCTCCCTCCATCATGGCAGCATGGATGTAGGCCTTGTACTGCCATCCATGCCCATCCTTAGACTAGATAGGTAGTTAGGATCTATCTCTCCTCCTTTCCTATCAGAGTATGGAGTTCCTGCAGTAAAGAACTCTTATTTCTTTTCTAAATATAAACCAAGTGTATGATTTATTATTTTCATTCCTGCACACACACCAGCCAGCAGAACCAGCTTACAACCCCCTATATGCCACAAGATAGACTCTGCTAATGGCTCAAACATGGAATCCTTTAATTAGGTTTCTGGGGCCTACATAACGATTTATTTATCAATATGTATTGGATATACAAGTAAATGCACATTTTAATATCAGTGAAGATGTACATGTGGATACATGCACAATGGAGATGTACATTCCATTGAAAACAATACAATGTCCACAGGGATGCACATTTGGATATGGACAAATGTGTCCACCTATTCAAGCCAGAAAGTATCCAGCTTGTGCAGAGGGTCTGCAGTGAGTTTCCCAGGTTTGACAGCATTGGTGCCATTTTTGGAGCCAGAATTCGCTGTCACCACTCTGCACAAACAATGGAAGCAGTAACATTAGCAGATGTTTTCCATAATCACAGGGATGGGAGACGGTCTCAGAAGAAGACAAGATAGTAGTTTTATTTTTTTGTAAACTAGGCAAGGAAATAATAGCAGCATTGTAGCATGGATGAAGAGAAAGGGAGAGAATGTTATGTGGCAGAGAGAGTTAATTACATATGGAAAACCAGAGAGAAGGGGACAAGTACCTTGTGCAGAATGCCGGGGAAAGAGGGACTTTCCAATATTACACCGAAGCACCATTTCTAAGGAACGAATAACTCCAAATTATATTATACATATGACACCAACTAGCACATTAGACACATTATTTCGTGGAATAGTACAATGGAAGGTGTCATACTAGAAGCAAGTATCTGAATCAGCAAGAACGGCAGAAAAAACACAGCAGCGGTGATGGGTGAAGTTCTATTGTGGGCCACCACCAGCAGTACTGAAACATTTCTCCTTTTCCTACTCCTACACACCCATCTCACTTTATTATAAGCAGCCCAAAGAACTGTCATGGACTCTCTTAACACATACACACGCCACTCCCCTGGGCTTGGTAACTACCTTACATTGTCTGTTTGATAGGCATCTGAGAAACAAATGAGAATGAGAAGATGTCTGAAAGGTCCATTAACATTGTTAGGTTAGATGTGCTGACAATAAGTCGATTCTTTTTGACATGACTGTCGCAGTAATGAAGGTATGTTTCTCAACGACTCTTCTTAATATAAGATAAGATATGGATGGCCCATGTTTTTTCTTCTGACACATGTCCAGCATATCAAAGGGTGGCATAAGAAAAGATTTGCTTATTGACACACTAATAGGAGATAAAGTTTTAAGATTAATAGCAATGCTGCTTTTGCCTGTCTTTTTTGTTTGGCAGATCCTCCAGAGAATAGAAAATCCACTGCCCCAGCTCCTGAAAGCAAAGGGAACATTGGGGAGGAGGGTTCTACACCAACAGCACAGCAAAAGGTCCTCTTTTCCCCCAGTGTACAAAGAAAAGGCATTCTTGAATGTCAAACAACATTCCTTTCTCTTTCTCAGGCTTTGGTATTTAGATGTGCTCTTCTCTTTATTTGTAAAGAAGACACATGTTGTGAAAGTGGCTGTGCTAAGGGAACAATGGGAAGTGTGGTAAGGAGAAATGAAGGGTTGCCTCAATAAAGGCAAGGGCATGGCATTCAGATGTAGGCTGTAACATCACTTACAAGTGACAAGAAGACAAAAAGTGGACAGGAAGTTCCATTTAGCAAAAATAAATGTATAAACCCAATTCTTCATCTTCTGCTTGTGATATTACAGGATCATAAAGAGGGGGAAATGCTTTTGCTGGAAATTAAATTATTATCTGTGTTACTGTTTGGTTACTGGGGAAATAAAAGCATCTCAGAAGAAAATTCCCTATTTTTAAGATGGGAAATATTTTATTTATTTATTTAAAACATTTTCCAGGCAAATAGGATACTCAAAGTGGGAAACATCAAGGCATTAAAGCATTTAAAATATCATTTAAAAGTATATAAAAAGGTTAACAATACCATCATCCCAAGTGCATCTCTCTAACCATGTGGTTCACTTGATGTTGGCAGGTTCAATTAAGAGCCTAGGGATTATACTGGGTCCAGCACTGCTGCTAGAGAGCCAAGTAAATGCAGATGCAAAAAAGGCCTTTTCCCAACAGACTAGCCTAGAAGATGGCCCCTTACCTTGACACAGCCAATCTGACCACCTGGATTCATGCCACAGTAACATCAAGACTAGACTACTATAATACACTCTACGTAGCTCTCCCCTCAAAGTCAATTTGGCGACTCCAACTGGTGAGGAACGCTGCAGCTTGTTTACTCTTAAGAACTGATGAGCATGCCTACTACTCCCATTCTGCAGTCACTCCATTGGCTGCCCATAAGTTATTGGGCTCAATTCAAGGTCATGACTATCACATTCAAAGCCCTTAATTTGCCTTGGGTTTCAGTGAGAAAGGTGGACTATAAATACATAAATAAATAACCAGCAGGCAAAGGAACCAATAAACTACAAAAAGGTATAGCCACCTGTCACACTGTCTGTACAAAAGTTCAGACCCACCTCTCTTGGTCTGGTTTGTCAAACACAAATTTGTCAGACACAAATCTAGACCCTCATTTGAATTTGAACAAAAATACACACAGACATGAGCCAGATGTCAAGGTGGTGCAACCTCACCCTCCAGCCAATGAAGCACAGGTGTGGCTGCCCAAGGGCCTGAAGCACTGAGCAGAGAAGGCTTGGCAGGCAGCCAAGGAAGCACAGTGCAGCTGCTTGAGGCAGCCAGGGCCATGGCTAGAGGGCAAAGGAGGGGTGTGATTGGCAGGTGGAGCCAGGAATGAGGGAAAGGATATAAGGGAAGTCCACCCACAAGGCATGGTGGGGTGTGTAGGAGGATGGTGGAGTTAAGGAGGGAGAGAAGCTGAGAGGAGGAACAGAGTGGAAGATGAAGGATGGGACAGGTGACTGGAGGCGGAAGGGAAGGCAGCCAGAACTCTGTCAGGTGGAGCAGGTCTGCAAGGGGAATGAGAGGGACTGAGGGTGATGTAGACCCCTCCCCTCCATCCACAGAGCAGGAACCTGCATATTCCCTGACAGCATTCCTGTATCAAGGTCAGGTGAGCTGGTGCCTCACAGGGCAATGCCCAAGACAGAACCTGACACTTTTCTCTCTGGGTAGATCTCTCTGCCTTACCACAGATGTTGAAATGGCATTGCTTGCCACCACTTCCTCATGTTCTAGCCAGCGAACTGGATCTTCCATACAGCTTAAGCATAGGCTGCATGACAAACAAGCTAATAGTACTTGCAGGGAGAGGAAGACAAACTTAGCTCAGGCATAAGTCAGCAGCTATTACTTACTTACAGCAAGATCTTCCTCATTCCCCTTTCTCACAAATTTAAGAGGACACAGGAAATCTTTTGGAACTCATGGTGATTGCCAGTGATCCTGCACACCAGACTTTGGATATGGCTCTTTGTGCTACCAGTTACACTTTAGTTTCTTTATCCTGGACAAAAAATTTATTGAAGGTTTACCCAAGAGGAAAACAGTAAATAGGGTGTTTTTTAAAAATATTATTATATAGCTTGTTTCTGATTTGTACTGGTTGAAGGCTTGATTGATTCATTCATTCATTGATTGATTCATTCATTCATTCATTGAAATAGGCTGTTATGTGAGTGCATTACAATAGACCTAGAAACCAAACATGATCTATTGTACCTCCTCTTTCATAATGCTCTTTCTCCAAGCCTAAAGACACAACCATCCAAATAAAAATTCTACTTTTTACATGACATTACATTTTGGATTTATCAGTGAATATTTTAGTCATAAAAAGGCAGCCTTTCATATTGTATCCTTGTGCACTGGAATCCGAAGAAATAACAGACTGTAACCTGTCAGGCTTTCTAAATCAAGAGTACTTTAAGATCTCTAGTTCCACACATATAGCTACTACTTCATCACAGGGTCTTTTTGTCCTTATAGTCCAGAACAATACAACACCTGTAGTGGACAAGCCTGGGATTACTCAGGAACTGCTTGAAACCTTGCTCACGGACTGGTCTAGGGTCGCAAATAGGCTTAAAGAAAAATGTTTGCCCTTTTAAAAGAGATTTGATTTGCAGAAATGGACAGCAAAGCTGTTCATTGCATGGAGATAAATTATATTATCTGGTCAATAACATCTCTTCTAACCTCTATTAAAGGGACAGGACACCTTTTCCCCAGGTTGTTGGCAACCCTAGAGGGTCCCATATAAACTTTACACTTTATAATAAGGAACTAAGATATACTAAGTTGTAAGCCTAGATCAGCAAAATGATTATCAGTTACATATGACTAGCTTATGGCGCAAAACCTCCAGGGTAAGAATGGGGAGAAATCAATCACTATGGTTTTTAAAGGGAGCTTAACAACATGAAGATGATTGGACAACTCCTGTACACTACACTACAACTCCTGTACTACATTAAAATATGCATCTACTGATCATGAATTTTATGGTATTGATTTTCATTAACAAACTCTCCAGTTATCCACTTTCTGTCCGAGAAATAAAGACTACATGGGAAATATCATAACACATAGTAATTAAAAATGGATACCAAAAAAGTGGTGGACTCACAAGTACTTGTAAGGGCACATCTCATTCTCCCACTCCTCACTATTTCCTCTTTCCCTTCCCTGAAAGCCCTATAGTCTCTTTTCAGGTTTCCTTTTCCCTTCCCACTCACCAGTCATAGGTTGGCCTTTATTTGCCCCCTATCTCCAACTTTCCTTCTTTCCCTCCCACAGTATCCTCTAACTGTGAAAAATATAGCCTAGTTGTGCACTGGGGAACCTGCAAGGACTTGGAGGGGGCATCTTGCTTTCCCCTGTATCCCCTTCCCCTCACTATTTTCTCTTTCCCACTTTTTGGGAACTCTCATACGTTTTCCTGCTTGCTTGTCTCCTTCCCATCCACCCACCAACCTACCCTTTATCTTCATGGCCCTCATCAGCAACATTTACTTATTTACTTATTATTTATTTTTATTTACTTCATTTATACCCTGCCTTTCTCCATAATGAGGACCCAAGCAGCTTGCCTCATTCTCATCTCTATTTTATCCTCATAACAACCCTATGAGGTAGGTTAGGCAGAGGGTGTGTAACTGGCCCAGCCCAGGGTCACCCAGTGAGCTTCCATGGCTGAGATTTCAACTTCAGTGTAACAGATTCTAGTCTCAAACTGTAACCACTACACCACACTGGCTTTTGTGGGATGGCTGCTATTGAACAGTAGCAAGCAGCTGGGCCAAGTGAATCATGCAAACAATGTGGTAGCAAGTCGCCCACTGGTTGCTGATAGGGTTGGCCTCAATGAGTCCTCCCTCAAAGGCCAAATCAGCCTTGGAAAAGGTCCTGCTGCTCCCCATGACTTTTACTCTCAGAAACCAAGGCTCAAAAGCTGGCAATACTGTTGTGGTTGCCTAGCAACTCCCAAAATGATCACTGTCAGGACGTTTGTTTATTAAAGCTACAGGCTGTGTTTTTATTATTGGGGCAGCGGTTAACCCTACAATGGTGTGTGTGTGTGTGTTTAGATTTCAGATTTTTCTGAAAACCTGGGCTTTTTCAGATTTGTTGGAATATCTATCTTGTC
Source organism: Eublepharis macularius (assembly GCF_028583425.1). Classification (NCBI taxonomy): domain Eukaryota; kingdom Metazoa; phylum Chordata; class Lepidosauria; order Squamata; family Eublepharidae; genus Eublepharis; species Eublepharis macularius. Next base: position 89,297,909 of record NC_072793.1, on the reverse strand, counting down.
TGTTCATGGCAAGGTCTCCTTATTTAAATATCCACAGATTTGGCCCTGTTGATAATTAAATATATTGATGCTGCTTCAAAAGCAGATTTCAGCCCACTGAATTATACAAAATGGTGTCACTCTGTTTTCTAACAGTGTAAGAAGCTTTAAGGAGATTTGTTTGCTTAAATATTTCTGCCTTGTATTTTTGCAAAAATTGATTGTTTATTTTTTATTTGTTTGTAACATTTCTATGCCACCTCTCCTAAGGACCAACTCAATGCAGTTTACAAATTGAAATATAAAACAGCATAAAAATATTTTAAACATTAACGAGAAGACATTATAAAATCTAAACCGTAAACCCACCCAAACTGGGCAATCCTACTTGACCCACATGCAGAGCTGGCACACAAATAATCTTCCCTTCTCTTGTACTGCTGTGCTGCCAAGCATACAGCACTTCAGCCAGGCCATTCATTCCAAGGTGAGGCACTTCACTGTTTCCCCAAGGAACACCCATCTGCTTTTTATTCCTCCTGGATCAAGCATGATTCTAACCCTGCTTTTGCTTAGAGAGCTCAAAACACTTTCCATGTTATCTCAGTAATTTTTACAACAGCCTTTTGTAGGGCTGTTATGGGACCCATGTTGCAGTTGGAAGCCAGAGGCCAAGACATCATGGGTTGCCTAGGGCCACCAAGTTAGTTTATGGCAGGGACTTGCTGTTGTGCTGAGTCTCCCATCAGATGTTAACTCTGCACCGCAGAATTCAGTAGCTTTTCAATGTATACAGAACAGCAGGCTTAGGAGCAAATTCAGCAAGGAACATGGAGCCCTCAATAATTTATTGGCCTTTAGTATTTTAGAAATGCAGTGACCTGATTAAAAGAATGCTTAAGCTTGAAATAAACAAAAATCTGTATGATGGCTTATATTATGTGAAGGCAAGCAATCATTGTATGGCAAATTATAATTTCCTTAAAAACAGAAGAAATACTACAACTGCTTTCTCCCCTTTGGATTTATAAACAGTTCACTGAAACACAATTTTAAAATGAAAATATTAAACAAACATGCTTTTATTAGATTTATTTGAAGGGATGAGATTTGTGCATGGGAGTTTGTTTTGTTTGTTTTGTTTTTGTTATTAATTCCAAAAGGGATTGTTTTGTAATTGGGTTATTTTGTTCGGTTTTGTATTGGGTTTTTGTTGTTGTTGTTTTGTTTTCATATTTCTAATTTCTTATTTATCATTTGTTTCAGTGGAACACCCCTCCCTTCCTGGGATCTGTACCTTCCTGGTCCCATACAAAATGAACAAAACTCCCCAAGAACATTCAGACTGCAAATTTTGTTCAGATGGAATAAAGGGGTTCCTCTTTTTAGAGACAATAAAAGGCACTCATGTTTAACATTAAAGTCTATAGGAGAATTAATAGGAAAAATTCCACACACACAGTAACATAGCAGCATGCAGGGAGGGAATCTGGCACTACAGCCACTTAGCTTGAAGGGCAGTAACACGATAAAGAGGCAGATTGACTGTGCAAGGGCATTTGGTGGCATAAGGAGGACACAACATCTGGGTAGGTTGGCTTAGCAGGAGGACCATGAGGTAGATTTGCTTGGACAAGATAAGGTTTGGAGAGCAGCATGCAAGCAGGGGAGTGCAGACTGAAAATATAAATTTGGTACAGCTTTGGGAGGAGAGAGGAAGGCAAAGTCCCACCCCATAAACTTCAGGATTGGAATACCTTGCACATGACTGTAATCCTAGTGACTACAGCTTGCTGTGAATCAAAAAAGTCCAGAGCCTCTCTCTCCCAACTTTCCCCTAAAGAACACAGAGTGGAAATACATGAGGCATTTTACACAAGTATGCTCAAGTGACTTACATTTTATGTGGTCTTATATTCAAGTGTACTCTGTCTCCGTAGCAGTGCACATGTATCCAGATTTCATGTGTTCTGTTTGTGTGTTAGCTGCCATGAGTGTATGCTATCAGTGCACGCACCACTGACTTGTGAGGCAAGAACATCAATTCTTCTCTGTTCCCACCCTTGTCTCCCCTAACATTTCCTTGTTTTGCTGTCAACAACAGCAGACATCACTGTTTCTCCCTTCCAATAAGCCACTTGGCTTTTAAGGGTAATACAAGCATCATAAAATAAAAAGTAAATCTACAAAAAAAAATTGCAAGACACCATCACTGAAGGCAACATCAGCATCAGAAAAGAAAAACAAGCATTTCCATAATTTTCAGCACTTGAACATTGCTGTTTCCTGCCCCAAAATAGGGGGGGGGGGAGTTAATGAAATTAGTAGAAAAACATTCTCTGCAAAGTGTGATGTGTTGCAGAAGAGAAAGGGAGAGCTCCACCTGGTGTCCGTCTGCTGTTAAATATCGAGTAGACGCAACAGTTCTTGATCTCACAGAGAGTATGCACATGTGCAAATACACAGAGCATCATGGGATGCAAGCCCCCTCCCCAGAGTGGAGAAATAGACTTCCAACACATGTACATCAGAGAAACGTATGGCTGTTGTGAGCAAGTGAATAGCCCACAATGGGAGAACACATGTATGAGCTTCCACTTTGGTGTACTAGTATAAAATGCCTTGTGTATTTCCACCCACAGTTTATGCCCTAACTAAGAAAATGCTGACTGTGTTGTAAAAGTAAAAACAGTTGAGATAGGGAGGGACAAAGCTACAATAATGAAAGAAATAGAACAAAACTAAAGAAAACCATGGGGGTGTTGCTGTTATAGGTTGTTTTTATGGGAAATTTATTTCATTTTCATATTAATTACAGTATCTATGAAACACCCCATTTTTATAAATATTGTAATTAACAATTAAAAATACTGATCTGTTAGGGATAGGTTTGGATTGTAAAATAAGAAATGGTTCAAAATAACATTTCTTACCTGCTTCTGCTAGAGTATTAGGGATTTCTATGATTCATTTTGATGATTTCTCTCTTGGCTTGAATGGTTACCATATGTAAAGATATAGAGATGTATTGATTTTTCTTGTACTGAGAGTACATGATTTATGAGAATTATTCACCACCGTAAGCACCACATGAATTCTTGCCTAAAATGTCACAATTCCTGTCATAGCTTTGATGAACTTGACAGGCAATCAAATTTCAATAGTATTCCACACGTGTACAACTTCATCTAGTATGGTATATATCATTTTTACTAGAATCAATAACATGCTGTTTAGTTTAATTTTAAAATTTGTACTGTTAAACAAATTAAGTGTGAAATGAAGATGTAAAAGTATAAGCTAATACAAATAATCAAACTCAGATGCTAGGATTCTGCTTCATACAGAAGTAGTGGGCAAACTCACCCAAGACAATTTCCTGGAATAACCCTTCACACACACTATGTTTTGCGGGTGGATACATCTCCAGAATTGTTTGTTCTTTATACCAAAAAAAATTAAATAAACTAGACCCCTGAACAAGGAAGGGAGTTTTGCTTTCTTTTGTTTTTTACTTTAAATTATTGAATACTTCTAGGATATGGCTGCAAAAGCAAAGTACATGAGCACAACAAAGTAAAGATGGTTCTTATTTGTTCACTTAGACTTTTGAATGTGTGTATTGAGTTTAAGAATAAATAAAGACAATTGTGAACTTTTGGAATATCATCTCTTATATTTTGAATTTTGATATAAGTTACGGAGCCTGTTATTTTTATTGGCTGCTTGATGATTGTATAATACTTGATGGAGCATGTAGGAAAGATGGATATGAACAGTAGAAATGTTTGCCATAGAAGTCATAGCATGCTTCTACAACAACATAATTTTTTCCCAGATGATTCCTAAATTGCTGAATGGAAATATCTTTCTTAAAGCATATGCATAATACTGCAACTTATTTGTTCTTTCCACACTGGCTAACTTATTGAAGCTTGCCTTCTTAACCTAAGCTCAGAGAACAGGGATCAGGCAGGAAGGGGAAAGTCAATTGCTACCAAGTATCACTCAAATACACACTATCGAAGCTTTGGGAATGCTAATGACTTTCCTGACCAAAGACAATGAAATGGTTAGCTCAGATGTTGGTTGAAACTTAGGAAGGAGACTGAGGCTTGTATCCTCCTGGAAATTTCAGGAAAGGATTCTTTGACCCACTACATGGTGAGAACACAGAGAAGCTAAAATCCCTTGGAATGGAAGGAATGAGTACATTTGGGGGTCCATTTTGGTGGGTCCATTTTTGGATGATTCCATCTAGAGGAAGTAGCTCCCACACCTGAGCTCCATGTTGATGGCCACCATTGCCATGTGGAGCAGACAAAGGTTTGGCTGCCTGGACAAAGATGTCATGATAATGAGAAGCTGTTAGAACACTGTGACTTCTAAGTTAAAGAGACTACCTTCGAATAAGAGCTGCTAGATCATTTATTTATTTATTTATTTATATTCAATTTATATTCTGCCCTTCCCACATCAGCAGGTTCAGGGCAGATTACACCCAGAATTTAAAATCACATTTCACAATTTATACGATTTAAAACCATAAAACATTTAAATAACCTAGATTAAAATACATATATATCTATAGAGAGAGACACAGTGGCACAATAATCTAGATGACCACCTTTTTTTTAGGTGGTGAGAGATAGAAGGTGTCACTAGTAGGGGGGGCATGTGCCATACTTCCCCAGCTAGGGGGCACCACCTCGCATCAACCATATGCCTGGTGGAACAGCTCTGCCTTACAGGCCTGGTGGAAAGCTAACAAATCCCGCCGGACCCTGGTCTCATTGGACAGAGCATTCCACCAGGCTGGGGCCAGGACTGAAAAGGCCCTGGCCCTGGTCGATGCCAGGTGGGCCTCCCTAGGGCCAGGGATCTTTAATAGATGTTTATTGCTGGAGCGAAGTGTCCTCTGGGGTTCATATGGGGAGTTCATGTATAGACTGAGGGACAGGGGAATTGAATGATGTACCTTTCTTTTATATTCCTTGCTCAATCTGTTGCTGTGCAGACAGTATGTATGTGGACTTGTTTACTTTTAAATATATTCTTTACTATTTTAAATACTGTAGTTGTTCTCCATACTACATAGACCTTTTGAACATGCTATTTAAAAGAGATGGCAGAGGAAGGGAGGTGGTCAATTGCTAAATTGCTATTTCCCTTGGAGTGTGCAAGTGTAGTAAGCCATCCCCATGGTAACCAGTCTCCGTGTAGAGGGAGATGCAGGCACTAGATAGAGATTTAGAATGGCAATGCAGAAAGAGAAGCATGAAGTACTGCCCCTCTTTACAGGTAATTGCTAAAAGAGAGCCAGTTTGGTGTAGTAGTTAAGAGTGGCAGGACTCTGATCTGGAGGTTTGATTCCCCATTCCTCCACTTGAAGCCAGCTGTGTGACCTTGGGTCAGTCACAGCTCTCTCAGAGCTCTCTCAGCCCCACCCACCTCACAGAGTGATTGTCATGAGATAATATTAACACACTTTGTAGACCACTCTGAGTGTGGTATTGTCCTGAAGGGTAGTATATAAATTGAATATTTTTATTATTAATGTTATTATTAAAACAACCACTTGGTGGTAGGATACTGAAGAAAGAGAGAGAGAGAAAAACATTCCATGGGTCAGATAAGCATGTATAGCAGCGCATCACTGGGTGGAGACTTAGGGCAGTTGCTGGGTGTCAGATGGCCAAACAGGGTGGTTCTGGCAGGTCAGCGGGGTTATTCTGCCACAGTAAGATAGGCATAACACCACTGAGGCAGCACTCAGCACTAACACCCAAGAAGGAGAGCAAAATCCATTTTGTGGCTAACATCTTGTTTCAGAGCCTTAACAGGTACCCTACCTCTGGGGACACAAACCAAAGGAGCGACCATGCACTGACAGCTGCCAGTACTCCACACCCCCTTTCCTTGTCCCCCTCACATGACTCCGGTGCCACTTCGACAATACTGGCTCCCACACAACATCATCATCATCATCATCATCATCATCATCATCTCTATTTTCTGTAGTCCACCAGATGTCTGGGCTGGAATTTTAGGCCCTCACTGACTCGGATTTTATTCAAGAATCTAGGAGTTAGTGAGGTATCACCTTAGTAGGTGTCATTTGAGGCTATTTGCAACTGGCTAGTTGTTATTCTGTCTCAGTCAATATTGCCTAGGTGTTTAGTTAGTGCTTTTGGAATCACACCTACTGTTTCTATCACTCCTGGAATAACCATTGTATGTTTCTCCCAGAGATACTGAAGCTCCAATCTTAGATCTTAATTTTTTAAATCTTTTTGTCTCTATTCCCTCAATTCTACTGTCACCTGGGATTACCACATCAATCAGTTTGACATTTTTATTTCAACCATAGTAATATCCAGAGTATTATATTCTAGCTTCTTATCCATTTGGGTTTTAAAATCCCACAAGATCTTACCTTTCTCATTTTCAACAACTTTCTTGGGCTGATATTCCCACAAGTATTTTTGGACAGTAGCTTGTACTTTTTGCATAAATTCCAATGGAACATTGCAGCTACTTTATTATGGTGCTTTTTATAGTCAGTTTTTTGTGATCTTACTGCAGCTACTGATGAAATGGTCAGCCATTTCATCCACCTCATTACAGAATCTACACATGGTCTTTTCAATTTTTGCTTTTATATAGTTTGTTCTTAATGCTTGTTCTTGTGGGCCAAGCTACACATGACGAATGACGCTTGAATGGCAAGTGTATTTCTCCCTGTTCACTTGCCCTCCACTCAATCCACTTGCCGTTCAAGTGTCATTCGTCATGTGTAGCTTGGCCCTCAGTTATGACTTAAGTCCTTCTCTCTATTTTTTCAATAGCCTTTGTACTAGCCTTTTCCGGTTGTCACTTTTGTCAACTTTATCACCTGTATTCTTAATACATTATCAATGCAGTGGTTTACTTTGCCATGCCTCCATATGACTTTTCAACGTTTCTTTCCTATATTCATGTTTTGTACCCTTAACTTTAAATATTCATTTTCTGTAAATGTCAGCCAGCATCTTCTCATTCTTGCTGTTGATGTAGTCATTCAGTACCCCTTTTTCCCTTCTTCTACTGCTGTTTTAGCTCTAACAACCCTTGGCCACCATTACTTCACAACAAATAAAACTGAACATGATTTCCCTCATTTTGCGATCTAGTGCATCCAATTCAAACTACAATTCCAGCGCAGTATCGAATCCCTGAAATGGCCCAGGTGTTTACAGCATGAATTAAATTTCCAGTTTAGTTTCAACTTGAGTATTTTTCAAACCCTTTTTATGTATTCAACTCTTCTTTTTCACTATTGCATGTTAAATATCATTAGCTTGCAATATACCCAAATATTTGTAGTTTACATAGTCTAAACTTTTGATTCTATTTCTATGCACAAGGTGTATTCCATATAATAAGGTTGTGACATCTATGGTTACTCCCTATCTTTTACTGATGCATCTCTTTGAGACTGATTCCTTATATTACAAGGATAGACAGATTTTGAGGAATGTATTTTTGCAGCTGCCTTAACTTGCTTTTCTATCCAGTACAAAACCAAGGCTTTTAACTGAGTCTGCAAGTGTCAGATGAACTCCATTGAAAGTGAGGGGTATAGTGTCCTCTTCTGATTTTCCTTATAATTTAAGGTAATCCTTAAATAGCAAATGAGATATTTTTCCTGCTTTCTGTGATATTTCATATCCCTTTGATATTTCATATCCTCCATATCATTGTCTCCTTGAAATATTCCACATCTTACCGACACATAGCAGTTCCACTTCATTTGCTATCAATATTATGCACTGTTTTCTCATTGTTGCTGACAAGAACTTTCTAACATTGTTACTAACCTTGTACCTGGAAAGCAGTTATATCCTGCTTCAATATCTCCAGGACTTCCAGAATTGTTCTCAATTTTAGTAGGCATTTTTCTTGAACATCATCTTGATTTTTTCATTCTTTAATTTTCCATCTTTCAAACTTTTCAAGCAACTTGATTCCTTCTGAACTTTGTTCAGCTTTAGATCAAGGTGAAGCTTTCATTTTGGTGTCTTCTTTTTTAATATGTTTGTTGATTTGTCAATATCATACCAAAGCTCTCTTGCTATGACCACAGCTGAACTGTATAACAACTGGTTTGCCTGCTGGGTGGTGGTTGTTAGTACTGCAGCAACAGTGCAGTTGTCATTGATGATTTCCTTCTATTTTTTGGAACAAACTTCAAGCTTGGCAAACACTTTCACTCCCCTTGCTAGCTATTGTTTCAAAGATTCTCCTTCTTAAATCTTCTTGCTTCACAATACTATGAATATTGACTTGATGCTGAGTAAAGATGGGCATGAACCGGAAAAAAATAAACTATGCGGTTTGTGGTTCGTCGCATTTCACGAACCATGAACCACAAACGTTCACAAACCATCCCCGGTTCATTTGGTTCATGAAAACGTCACACCCAGGTCAGCAAATCGGCACTTCCAAGTCAGCAGAAGACCACTTCCGGGTCAGCAGAAGGTCTGCAGGAAGTCCATCCCTTGTTGCCTAGGAAACTGATTGATCGGTATCAGGCTGTCAGACATGGGCTCTGATGAACTGCCAGTTCACGAACCACAAACCAGCCTTGTTTGTCATGAACTTTGGTTTGTATTTCAGTTCGTGCCCATCTCTAATGTTGAGGCATCAGTGTCATGATTTCAGTCCCCATTATTTCACCTTCAACTTCTTCCATTTCTTTATTTTCTTATTTACATTTTAGTTGTCTAGTTCTGTTGTTTTCCTTGTATTTCTTAAAGTTCAATATCTGAGAAAATCTTGTTTCTCATTATGAAGCATCTTTGGTAACACAATCGCTTCTCCTTTACATCTGTATCAGGGAACCTTTCCAAATGACTAACATTCATTTTTGATGCCCTCAAGTTGATTTTGTTCAGTTATAAGTAGCACTCCATTAATTTTTCTATTTCTGTTTCTTTCTCTGTGGTTGTTTTTCCAGTAGCCTTAGAGTGCCCTGCCCTGGTTGCCTAGCAGAGGTTATTGAGACTGATTATAATAATATATATATATATATATTATATATATATATATATATATTATCAACATCATCATCATCAACAACAACATATATATATATGTATATATATACATATGTTGTTGATAATGATGACGATGTCGATGATGATAGCTTTCAACACATTTACTCTGAAGAAAGTCCCACTGACTTGAATGGGATCCTCCCCCCGCTACGTAAAATTAGGATTGCCTAAAATTGCAATCCTACCCAAACAATCCCCATGGAACTCAGTGAGACTTATTTCTGAGTATATATGTTTAGAATAGGATTGTAGAAGTACTATATAAGTGACTGATAACTTTTAAGAACCCACCTTTTTAATGTGGAGTATCACACTTCTGCAATGAGGAAAGGGGTTACTGTTAATATCATGAAAGCATGCCATATTTGCAAGAATAAATCCTCATGAACTTAGTCATTAATGGATTTTGGGCATCTTCCTGGCACTTATCCACAAAAACTGGACTAGATCAAAGATTCAATTATCTGTAATGTATTTTCTCCTCCCAAATATTTATGTGTATGATAGCAAATCTTGTCACATCCCGTTGAATGAGCACCAGGAAATGTTTGGTATCGTATCCCTGTATTTATTCCACTGGATTTGGGACCAGTTTATTCATTCAGTAAAATCATGTGAGGACTCTGGTAATTTTTACTGGTTACTCATCAACCCTAAAAGTGCTGCTGCTGAATACCAGATTGGTTTACAACAAAGCATCCCTCACACATGAGCCAGTAATGGTAAAGAGGGGCAAGACTCTAATCTGGAGAGCCGGGTTTAATTCCCCACTCCTACACTTGAAGCCATCTGCATGACCTTGGGTCAGTCCCAGCTCTCTCAGAGCTCTGTCAGCACCACCAACCTCACAGCATGACTGTCTTGCGGATAATAATAACACACTTTGTAAACCTCTCTAAGTGAGTGTTAAGTTGTCCTGAAGGACAGCATATAAATTGAATGTTATTATGATGATGATTTAATAGTGGATGAGGAAGCAAGCCTGATCTGTGTCAAAGAGATGTGAGTGAGTGTAAAGGAAGGAGTGGTTCTCCCCTCGACTTTTAAAAAAAAAAATAGTGTTAGCCTATGCTTGGTGTATGGGGATGAATGCATACTTATGGCCTATCAAGACTTTGTTTTACTTGCCAGGTGCTTTGTTATCCAGAATCCACTTTTGTATATACCTGAAGCTGGAGACTCAGGACAGAATAAGGATTCTGTTGGTATACTGCCCAATGGTCTCCCTGAATGAGCTGGCAGAGGCTACGCTGGATTTGGTATTGAGAATTCCAGGCCTTATTGTTCATGGTAACTTCAACATTCATACTGATGCTGCCCTGATAGGAGTGACTCAGGATTTCCTGGCCCCCATGTCCACCATGGGGCTATCCCAGAATATACAGGTCCCTATGCATTTTGCTGGATATACACTTGATTTGGTTTCTCCGAGGGAAAAGTGCATGTCTTAGAAAGGGGGGAATTTTCCACTCTGCCCTTCTCATGGACTTGCCATTACTTGGCGCCGTTTAGACGCATAGACACTCAAAACCTCTGCAAATGTGGAGGGCCCAGGGGCTAATAGATGCAGAATGTTTCCTGATATCTTTTGAGTATTTTCCAGTCAGCAAAGTTGGTGCTTTTGTCACAAACCTGGTTGACCTGTGGAATGCAGCAGTTATATGGGTAGTGGAAATTATTGCTCTCTCCTTCTGCAGAGCCTGGAATGCCCCTTGGTTTACCAGGGAGCTTAGGGTGATGATCTCATGATTCACCCAGCTCTGCTAGTACTGACACCTTGGACAAAGAAAGGTCCCTTGTGGGCCCTGAGATGCCCATAGTACAAGGGCCCCTCAGAATGTTTTGCAGGCAGACCCTGTAGCTTTTCCCCAGCAGTAAGCAGTCCTGGTCCTCATCCCAACTTGGAACCTCTGAAAGTGACCTGCACCCATTTGGCGCCTCCATCTTCCCCAGAGCCAGTACAGGAGCCCTACCAGGACCCTGCACTTCCAGCATCTCCCTTAGACCACTGATGAAGAAGATAGAGCAGGAAAAGGGCAGAAGCATAGATCTGATGAAGAAATGCACAGTGTGCAGCCTGGGGTCTCCATTCTAGCCTTTCTCAGAAGGAAGAAAGGTGAAAACTCTTGGAAGGAGTTAGGATCTTAACCAGGCTACCCAGGAAGGTCAAGGATCCCAGTTTTTCTATATAAGCCTGAAGATGGATAGACACCTTACTGGTTCTACAGCTCCCATTAACCATTTGTGCTTGGAATACCCCTAGTCAGGAAAGAACTGGGCCTTTTACTCCATTCCCAGTCAAAACATTTTTGTAGAGATTGCTGTTCTCAGCTCCTGCCTTGCCTTGAAGTACCTGCTTCACCCTTGCTTTGCCCACACGCATTCCACAGCCTTCACAGCTCCCTTCTCACCTTCTCTGTTTCCATGTGAGGAAACTGCTTCAAACAAGGGCAAATGAAATGGCTGAGAAGACAGAACACAAGTGGAAGCAAACTCGAAAGTGAATATGACTGAACAGAGTGAGAACTCATTATCATGTCTACTTTGCAGGGATGATGGCAGCAAAGAGAGCTCCCCTCTCCACCATTACATCCACACAGTGCTTTACAGTAGAGTTTATCTAGGGAGGGAGGGAGGGCTCTTATCTCAGGCCTCTGAGGAGGTTGACCTGGAAAATATGCTTGCTGTGACTCTTTTGCAATGAATTTTTCAGATAAAATTGCTCTCATCCAGTACAAATTAGATGCCACAGTTGATTCAGCTAAATCAAGATGCTACTGAAGCATAGCCTGATCTTAGTTATATGGAATAATTTCACTTAGTAAGGCCTGGTAAACTGGATAAGCTGCTTAGAAGTGTATGGCCCTTCATGACTGTTGGCTTCAAGCCAGGCTGATTTGGTTGAGTGTGTCCAGGAGGTTAAAATCCCCTCTCTTTGGAAGACTGTAGTGTTCCAGCTGTTTTGAAAGTAGCAGCTTTGAAACCACTCATGAAGAAGGCATCTCTGGACCTCAGTGATCTAAATAACTACCTCCTGGAAGTCAACATTCCTTTGGGGGGCAAGGTGCTTGCACAAGTGGTGGCTATGCAGTCTTTGAGGAGACAGATTATCACAACACATTTCAATCTAGATTCAGGTTTGGATTAGAGGGGGAAATATCCTTGGTTACCCTAGTGAGTGATCTTTGCTAGGAGAGTTAAACAGGGGGTACATCCTTGTTTGTTTTCTAGGACCTGCCAATGGTTTTCAACCATGATATTCTTTTGAAGACGCTGGTGGGAGGTGCATGTACCATGCATTAGTGGTTCTGCTCTTACTTGACTGGCCAATTCCATGTATAGCTGGGGGCAGGGTGGATGCTTAGATCTGTGGCATTTATACTATGGAGTCTCAGAAGGATATATCTATGTTCCATCTACATATGATACATATCCATATGCTATGTTACATCTACATGAAATCAGTTGGAGTGATGATCATCCAGGGATTTGGAATGAGATGCTAACAATATGCAGATAACACCCAGCTCTGTTTCTCTGTAACAGCTGAGCCAGCTGGGTGTGGAAGGCCTGAATAGCTACTTGAAGGAGGTAATGGGATAGATGAGGGCCAGTAAACTGAAGCTCAGTCCAGACAAGACCAAGGTGCTGTTGGTCAATGACAAACCTACTGAAGGAGTGAGGAGTAATTCTGTTGTGGAAACAGCTGCACTCCCCTTGAAGGAACACATTTGTAGCTTGAGAGTGCTGCTGGATCCTGGCCTATAACTAGAGGGTCATGTCTCCTCCATGGCATGTAACACAGTTTCTTCTGATATTGCAACTATAGCTCTTCCTTGAAAAGCAGGAGATTGCCATTGTAATCACATACTGTAAAGAATTCTATGTGGCTCAGCTGTTGAAAACTATTCATAAACTTCAGTTGGTCCAGAACGCTGCAGACAGGTCATTGTCAGGAGCTGGAATCAGGGATTGCCTCACCCCTGTATTCAAACATCTGCATTGGCTGCCCCTCTGTTTCTGGGCACAATTCAAAGTGCTGGATCTTACCCTTAACAGTTCTGCAGCTGTGTGTGTATAGCCCTTTCAGGTTTTTTTAAATGTGCAATCCATGACAGAAGCATACAAATTTTATAAATAAATAAATTTGTATCTCAAGGAAAAGAGTGAATTCTGTCCTTCACTCTGACATGATATCTTTCTATGTGTAAGAATTTTTTTTTTTAGACCCAAACATGGATCCAACACCTGCAGCCCTAAGTGACAGACCAGGAACAGCTTTACTGTTTGGTTTTGCTGAATATATGGACTAGGTCTGGATATTCCCATGAATGAATATGTACAGTACATTCTTCAGGATTAAAACCATGTGTCCTGAAAATGAACAAACCTTTCCTCTCCAAAGGAAGAGTGCTTTTTGAGAAAACCCAGTAAAATAAGCATAAGGTTAGCTGTCTAATTTAGAGTCTGTTTCTTCACTATCCTTGAACATGACGTCTGAGGTCTGAGCTCCCTCTTCTGCTATTCACCTTATTTCTGTTCACTTAAGGAGCACTGGGGCACTTTACAAGAGTGACAGAACCCTCAGTGTGAACCCTTACTAGACAGTAAAGAATGAACTTTTAAAATATTTTTGACAGGAGATGGCAGGGCAAAGTTCATGATGGTTTCAGATTCCCACAATAACAACGAAGTTCTGCTCTTTCCCAAACACTTGCACATTTCCTTGGGAACAGGTGACAGACATCTGTGAGACTGAGCTCAGATCTGGAAGGGCCATAGCCCCACATGGTTGATTGTGGGTGTTCTGTTATTATAACACTGAGAAAGACATAATTTAAATATTTCCAGATGATGCTGCAATTCCCCACTTCCATTGTAATCGGGTGTGGGGAGAGGTCATCAACTGAAAATAACATAGGCTCATGCATGAGAAGTTAAAGGTAGTGCAACATCACAATAGTTATATAAAGACTGACCAAAAGGGTCACATAAACTGTACAAAACCTCTTCTATGATTTTACCAATGAAATTCAGCAAGCACTTTAAATGGATACATAAACAAGACACAACTTGCCACAAAGTACATGTAACTATGTGGTAAGGTCTATATCATCCTTATAAGTAGTAATGTGAAATTGCCATTGTTCAGATCTATAGATATAATAAAATGAATCATTAGTTTTCACTCCTCATAATGTCTTGAGCAGATCTTTCACTGGAATATTCCTATTAGCCAAAGGAAAAGAAGGCTAAGCCAGTGATGTATGAGGCAGCAGTGTAAAGTTCTTGAGTGTACTTATAGTTGCATCTTAATTAGAGGCATATGGATGGGCGTATCTCCTCCTCTCCTTGCCATTCCTCCTGCTAGCCACCTTCTCCGGCCTCACCTGGCCATCAGAAGGCAGCCTGGTGCATTATGAGCTAAGGGACAAGGTGATCCAGGTAGCCAAGAAGCCTTTTCTCCAGCAGCCAGGATGGGAAATGGGATGGGGATTGGTTACTGCAGCTGCATCTCTTGCATCTTCCATTTCTGTCATAGACAAAATACAAACTGAATACCCTCCATTTATGAATAGTTTGAGAGCAACTGGGCTTTTTTCCAGCCAGAACAGGCAGCTGGGATTAGTCCCAGAGTGTTCTTTCCCCTCCAAAAATATCCCCTCTGGCCTGTCCTGGCTGTAAAGAAGCCAAAACACTCTTTTGCTGACTGTATTATAAGAGGAGAGTAACTAGTTTACCTCATGGCAGAGGATTTGGCCTGGTAATCATTTTTTCACATGGGGGAAATGATTACTGGGTTGGATTCACTCTCCACTTTCCTTCAAGAGAACAGTGCAGTGTGTGGGAAACAGGATATCTTCCAATGGCTAGAACGGTCAACAGAGATGGTTGTAGAGACTCTCAAGGGTGGGAAGGAATGAATTAGCAGGTCAGATTTGTTTCCCTTCCAATCCTAGCTGAGAAGTTATTTCACTGTTCTTCCTTCCATAATCAGCCAAACCTCAGCACAAGATTTTCACTGAGAATTTATGGTACATTCTCACCTGTCCACAGTCAAGTATTCCCAAGTAATATAAAATGACTGTGAAAAAGCCCCACAGTCATTTAAGACATTCCAAAGCATACTGTATTGAGAGATATAAGTTAATAATTCCAAAATTGGGGCACTTCTCTTATGTAACGGCAGTACAACTGCAGCCTCAATGAATGGGGGCATTTATACATTTTGATTTTAAAGAATTCATGGTGTTTCAGCTGAAGTTGAAAAGGACTGACTGAAATATGGGGAGGGGGTCAAAAACAATGGATTATGAACATTCCTTTAATATTCAAAGGGTTTTGATAGCTTTTCAAAGGGTTCTGTGTTATCTTAGTTGTACTGGGGAAAGATTTCAATAATCTAACATCCTGTGATGTTTGGGATAATTGTGAGGGTATCACTAATTGGTGCAACTTATCAGTTTTGAAATTGGGACTCTGAGCTGAGGGAGACTGAAGTTCTGGGAAATCAGCAAGGCTAGAAGCAAAAGAAGTGATAGACCTCCTATTGTCCATCCAAGTAGCTGTTCCATAGAATACTTTGTAATGATTCTTGTCATCTCAAAATGACACACACACCCCACAACAAAGAGAAGGGGAATTATTTTGTTGGGATTTTTTATTTTTATTTTCCAATGAGAGAGGAAAAGAACCATTACTTGTGGTATGAAATATCTAACTTCCTTCAGGAAACCTCAATTTACATTACTTTATTGATAATAGGTTTTGCAAGGTATGTTGAAATCCACAGCCAAAAGCAATAGCCTTATTATAAGGGGGATGTGTGGAACATTTGGCCTCCATATCCAATGTTCACTGTAGCTTTTAAAACTATCTTTCAAACAGAATCACAAGTGACACTAAGAGCCCCAACCAAACTTTGTTTATTTAGAAATGTGACTTACTTCCAAGTAAGGATTGTGGCCTAAATATAATTGGAAATTCAGATTGTGAAACTAAGAAATAAATAAACTAACAACACTGCCTCATTTTTCAATGAACAAGTGTTCATTAATTCAACGCTCATCTAATTATATTTGTAATGTTTTTTGGAATAGAAATATTTTTGTTGGAGAGCATTGTCTTTTATGAAAAAAATACCCTCTACATCTGTGGAAATTTTATTAGGTAGTTTCAGATCAGCTGGCATCTGGAAAATATCATTCCTTCTAAACAGAAAAATATGTCATAAATGTCATGAGGGGTGTTGAGAGAACCACATGAAATTAGTTTGGTTCCTCAAATCAGCAGTGGGGGCTGAATTGTTGCTGGAAAACTAAGCTTTTGAATAAGCATTAAACAACTTTTGGTTGCATAGTTACTTGTATAGTTACTTGAAGGATTATGTGAGGAACTCTGGTTACAATTTAGAAAAACCATTCAAAGTTGAAGAGGGGGAAATGGGATTTTAATCTTCTGATGACGAGAGCAAGTTTTATCTTTTTAAAACAATGTATTAAGGTTTGTTTTCAGGATTTTTTATTGAGATAAATTCATGACTACATTCTTGCACAGTTTTCTCTATACACAATACACATTGAAGTCAATCAGATTCATGTGCATGGAATTCTTTGCAGGATTTCAGCTGAACAGTCTACAAAATGTATAATCTAAGAAGAGCTTCGCTGCATCAAACTAGTGATCCCTTTAGTCTAACATCCTATTCCGCACAGTGGCCAACCAGTTGCCCTGGAGGGCCAACAATCAGGGCATAGAGGCAACATCCACTTCCTATCACTGGCTTTTGGAAGTTTGCCTTAGTCATTATTAATAGTTGATGTCCCTTTACTCTAAGTCCATCTAATCCTCTTTTAAAGCCATCTATGCTAATGATCATCATAACATCCACTAGTGGGTGAATCCCACAATTTAATTACTCAGTGATTGAAGAAGTAGTTCCATTTGATCATCCTGAATTTACTGCCCACCAACTTCATAGAATAAACTGAAGTAGGTTGCAATTTTAACAATTTATTTACCATGTTTCTATCCTAACAAACTCATGGGAATTAGAGATGGGCACGGACTGGGATGCGGCCATGCACCGCCGGTTTGTGGTTCGTGGACTTCCACGGACCACGGACCACGAACTTTTAAACGGACCGGCCCAGTTCGAGAACCAGTTTGAGAACTGGTTCGATTCAGAAAGGCTTTGTTTTTCCCACAGATTTTCACTTGAGTAGACTTTCCCCACCAAAGGTTCTCATGTAACACTCCTCGATTATCACTTTTCCAAAGAGACAAACAACAACTTCCCCTCCCCTATTCTGACTGACCCTTACCTGCCCTTGGTGGAAGGAGGGAGACTTGTGCTCCTGTCCAGGAGAGGTGGCTGCCCACAAAACCCAACTACATGGGGCTGCATCAACAATAGATGCCCTCCCTGGGGGTGGAGAGACCAACTCCCCATGAAGGGAAATGAATGGATGTACTTGAGTGAAAGCCAACTCCGCAACAGGAGATCATGTAGCAATTCAAAGGCCCCTTGCTGGAATGGAAGGCACAGGAGGGATGGAAAGGATGTCTTCCACACCTTGAGGGAAGGAGACTTATGCTACCCTGTTCAGAGGGAGCCTCTTTGGGCAGTGGACAACGAGTCCCACCTCAGTGATGTGGTGTGTCTGCTTGCTTGGGTTAGGGGCAGGGCTCTGACCTGGGCCACTGTCCTACTTGTCACTGGACTTTGGGGATTGACCCTCAGAGGGGATCTTGCCCTCGCAGGAGCAGGATGGTCGCCGATGACACCCACTTCACCAAACGTAGTGGCGTCAACAAAGGAAGGACATGTGGGCACTGCGGACCCCTCCCCCACACCTGGGGAAAGGGAGCAGAAGTGGACTCCCCAGTTGGAGGTGCCCTTGTGCTCACAGGAGCAGGAAAGTCACCGACAACACCCACTTCACTGAACCGAATGTGGCACTGTTGGCAAAAGAAGGACATGCGGGCACTGCAGCCCCCTCCCCCATGCCTGGGGGGAGGGGCCAGAAGCAGCCTCCCCACTCGGAGGGGCCCTTGCGCTCGCAGGAGCAGGACGGTCGCCAACAATACCCACTTCCCCAAATGTGGCGGCGTCAGCAAAGGAAGGACATGTGAGCACAGCAGCCCCTCCCCCACAGCATATCCACCTTCCTGCCTCACCGGAAAGGATGGGAAGGACAACAGTCATGCCTTAGACTGTTTTGTCAACATACAAATTATAATGGAAGTAGTTGAGTTTATAAAGAATAAGAGGAGGTACTTAGAAGGTACAAGGGACAGGGCTTGTCGTCAGGAGGAGGATACCAGGGACAGGGCTTGTCGTCATGAGGAGGATACGGGGGACAGGGCTTGTCATCAGGAGGAGGATACCAGGGACAGGACTTGTCATCAGGAGGAGGATACCAGGGACAGGACTTGTCGTCAGGAGGAGGGGGAGGGGGAGGTTCCCCCCATTCCCGACAGGCCAAAATAGAGTGCGCTGGTATTCTTGGCGAGGGGGGGAAAGGAGGCCACATTCGCCCGGGGGCAGCCTGATCCCCCAGCTACCGGGTGTCCTCACCTGAAGCTCCATCTTAGCGTAAACTTGGCAGCAGCCGACAGCACACACCTTCCTGCCTTGCCAGAAAGGATCAGAGTTGCAGGACACATCCCCACCCAACTGAAAGAGGTCCTGTCGGGGAGCCACCACATTGTCAACCAAATGTATCCTCACACAATGCAATCGGCTGCGGTGAAACCAAAGAGAGAGCAGCAAGATAGCCGAAAGCAGCCAACTGCACCCACACACCTTCCTGCCTCGCCAGAAAGGACCAGAGTTGCAGCAGGACACATCCCCACCCAGATGAAAGAGGACCCATCAGTCCCATTGACAGGGGAGCTGCCACGTCGACAACCGACTCTACCCCTATATGGTACAATCGGCTGCTCGATCGCAACCGAGCTGTGTATGTAACCAAGGAGGGAGCAGTAACAGGAGAGTCCCTCGTGAAGCGGGGGGCAGACCGGACCCGCCGTCCTGCCTTTGTGGAATGTGGGGGATGGGCAGGACAGGAGACATTGCTTAGATGGGTCCGCATGGTTCCTGAGAGAGGGGGGACAGAAACATGACAGCAGCATCAGCAACAGAACTCAACCACCTTCCTGCCTTCGCGGGGCGGATATGATTCAGGGGACCCATTCCCCCCTGGCCAGAGGGGACAGCAGGTGCCCATGCAAAGGGGGAGACAACGCAGAGAGCCCCCCAAAGCGTGCTGCTAGTCGTCAGAGAGTGGGCATTTCACAGAGGCCAGTAGCAGCCCCCCCCTTCACCTCAAAAGCCAGGCAGGAAAGCTCCCCCAAAGTCACCCACTATTAACAGTCTCCTCTTGCACTTCATCAGCAGCGAAGAAAGAAAGTGGGGGAAAGAAGGAAAGAACTCAAGCAGACAGTGCCAAAACTGCCTTGCACCCACTGTGGGTCTGCGAGTGAGTGGGGTCAGAGCCCAATAGAACCCACCAGCAACACAGAAAAAAGGGAAAGTTTTTTGGGGGGGAGGAATTGAGCCCCAGAACCCAAGGACTCGAAAACGGGAAGAAATCAGAGTAACCCGATAGTACGGTAAAAGGATTTTTTAAAAAGTGCTCTCAAGAAAACCAGAATTGAAAGGAGAAAAAAATTAAACAGGAATGGAGAATAGAGTAAGCTCTCTTGCAACCAAAGCCCCAAAGCCCTAAGGCACAAGCGACGCTCTCTCAAAAAGAAAAGCTTTCCCTCAGCAAGCAGTTGCTAAGCTAACTCAGGTCCCTGCACCAGCAAAATGAAGCAGGGCTTCGCGCACTTTGTCTTTTATGCAGAAACGCTGGTGATCTCTGTTTGGCTGACAGAGCTGCCAATCAAGGTTTCCTGGGCTAAGATTGGTGTGTTCCAAATGGGGAAGGTGGCTCCACACCATTGCCTAGGAAATTGTTTGAGCAGGGATGGTGGGAATCCTGGCATGAAGGGCCAACGGACAAACGGACAAAACACCCCAAAGTTCAGCGCTTTCGTGAAAAAACACGCGCCCACAGCCTGCATGTTCGCGAACGACGAACTGGGTAAATTCATGGGGAAATTAGGTCCGTTATGTGGACCGTGCCCACCTCTAATGGGAATACATGAGGCTATCCAACTTTATCTTTACAACTGAAAATGGATGGAGTTGTGTCTTAAATTGGTTCTTTTAACTTTAGTTGGGCAGAAATTGACCCAGGACCTGCTTCACTAGATTCCAGGCCCATTCTGGAAATAGTACATGAAGTGAAGCTTGGCCAGCATGGGAATTCTCACAGACCACGCTATGTTCCCATTGTATGATCAAAGTTCTCTGATGCAATGTTGTCAATTTTTTTGTGCAGGTTCAGTTTACTGAAAATTTGAAATTTTTTTAGAATTATGGAAAATTGTATTCCACCACCCTTTTATATATGAGTGGAAGAAGGAGGTATCAATTTCATATTACAACAAACATTTTTAAAATGAAATGATTATACTCATTCATAGTTATAATGATTTTCTTTTTTATAACCTTGCTTTCTCACCTTTAGACATTTAATTCAGCTCCTCCTTACGTTACGTTAAACTTTTACCTTAGGACGGCTCTGCTCACATGCAACACTTCTTTCATTTCTACTCACCCAGAGCTTCAGTCTCTACTTTACCCAGGTCTATACAACTTCCCTTTGGGGTTTTAATCCCACTGCTGTATGACCTATATATTGCTGTTGCTTCCCAAAAGGGTTTTTCTGCCACCAAAGGCTTTTGCCTTAGCTCTCTTCTGTTTAATTGGCATTTTAGGAAGGCTTTGTATAGATTAGGGTTGCTGGTTCTCCAGTGAGGGTGGGGGATCCCCTGCATCCAGCATCCACCACTTACCTAACCCTGGGGGGGAGGAGGTGTGGAGAATGGGCCTGGAAGCTCCAAAGCGCATTCTTGCGTGCTCTGGAGGACTTTCTTGTTGTGCCAGGAATTATATCATAAGTCCCTCCCCCCCCCCCGTGTGAATCCCCTCCACATTCCCCTCACACACACCTGGTAACCCTAGACCAAGTCCAGCATTGTCTCCTACTTTGTATTGGCTTCTTACAAGTGAAAATGTTGTCACTGATAATTGCAGGTTACTGGAATAGCTAAATTGTTAATTTGATTGTCTAGTACTGTGCAATCATCCCCAAAGTTGCATCAATACTCCAGGGCTCTGAACTAGTCCTAGGGAATCTGCCCTGAAGTAAGCCCTAGAGACTGGTCAGCCACTCAGAGCCCCTGGAACTTCCCTGGTTGGGAAGAGGAGTGAGCCACTTCACCTTATAAAATGAGATAAGTGATACATTTTCTTTGAATAGAGCTTTTAGTAGCTCTGGATAAGAGTATTAGCCAAGTTAGGCTTATTCTTTTGGGATTTTTAGGTAGGATTTTCGGGCAGGGTAGGGTAGGAATCTTGTTTTAAGGAATTAAACCGGTGCCCTGTAAACAGCCCATCTAAATCTAACTTTTCTGGCATTGGTACTGAGGCCACATTCTCTGAGGATTTCAAAGAGCTGCCTAGTATTTGATAAGAAGCCTATACACTTGTCAATGAGTTAAAGTAGTTATAAAGGTTACAAAGTAGTTACATGCTGAAGAGCCCTGACTTGGGCAAAAGTATTAATTTCTCCCTTCAGCGTTTGTATTTTCAACTTAGACTCAGGTTCAACTGTTTATCAGTCATGGGGCAAAAGCATAACCTATGGGAAGTGGGGTTGAGAGCCAATTGTAGATCTGTCCTAGGGCTGCCAGTTCCCTGGTGGGGACAGGGGATTCCCCCGCTCTCAACCTCTGCCCCCTGCTGCCACTCACTTGGCAGACAGGGGGGAAAGGCCTGGGGAATGGGCCCAGGAGCCAAAAAACCTCCCAAGTCAGTGCACAGTGGGTACACTTCCGTGGGCCACAACGACATCACTTCCTTATGTTTTGTCATTGCACCTGGCAGCTGAACCCAAATTGGCCCTGTGAAGCACAAGAGCATGCCTGCCACTGGGTGCCATGACAGCACTTCCAGAAGTGATGTCATCGCACCAACTGGGAACACGTGCACACAAGAAAATCCCCAAAGGTAAGTGGCAGTGGGGGGGGGGGGGGAGACCTGGCAACCCTAATCTGCTCTATTATTTATTTCACACAAAACCTAGACTGTTTTTTATTTAGAATTGCTTTTGAATGTATTTAACTTGGTATTTAAGTGCTCTTTTAATATTTTCATTGTCCACTGCCTTGAGCACCGTTAGAATAAAGGTGGCTAATAAATATTTTAAACTAGCTTGATACCCATGCTTCGCTTCAGTATTTAGCTACTTTAAATCTAGTTATAATACTTATGGGTATGTAACATTTTCTGGTTTGTGTGGGTGTGTGTTTGTTTTTTAGTTGCTTTTGTAGTATAATAGCATAGTAGCTGGGCTTTACAAAGGTGTTGGAATAAAGCGAAGCATGTTATCCTTATTCAGGAGTCTTGTACCATCTTTCTTCAATTATCTGCAGTTTCCTTGACCTGATTTTGATCTCAGAACACAGAGTTCCACAGCATTGGAACTCAGAGAGAGGGGGGTGCAAGCAGGCAGGAGCCTGCCAGCCACACAGAAAAGCCTGGCCCCACAGAAAGATTCACAACCCCAGTGAACTTTGAGGGAAAGACTAGGAGGTACATTTTACCTCAGAACCCATCCAAGGACTCCCAATAGCAACTGCAGACTGTTTAGAATGTGGGGGGTGAGGACCAATCAGGCTGCATATGCAAATAACCTCTGTGTTCCACTTGATTCGGGGGGGGGATGTGTGGAATGTTGTGAGCTTCAATCAGCCCACATATGCAAATGACCTTGAAAGGCTGGCCCAATCAGGGAAGAGTGGCCGAGCTGGCAGTGGGCAGGGCACAACAGGCAGCAGCCTGCCAGCCACACAGGAAAGCTCTATCCTTTTGGGAAAACACATTTTACCCCTTTTTACCCTCTTAGCGGGAGAATTTCTTAAAATCCCTTCTTAGTGGATCATGAAATTAATGTTCTCACCAAATTTCATGTTTGTAGGTCCAGGGATTTGGGCTGGGTGTTGGTGAGTCAGTTAGGACACTTGTCTTATATATAGAGATAAATAAATAAATATACATGTTTCTACAACTTATTTTCTGTAAATAAATTGTTGGTTGTTCTGTTCCATATGCGTACTGTCAAAACAGCTGTGAGAAAGGGGTTTCTAATAATCTCAAAATGCAGTAGTACATTATTAAGGTAACAAATAAAAGCCGATTAGGGAATACAAAGCTACATTCTGTCATCCAGTAAATGAAAGGTTGTTTCTCCCTTTTTATGGATATTGTGGTGGCTAGGGTTTAAGCAGAAAGAAAGCTCAGGCCAGAGAATGGGGGTAATAGACCAGGGAGCCTTTACCTCAGAACTCTCCTCATCCACCCACTCTCCTCCTTCTCCTTCCCCCATCGTATCAGGATTATGCCACATCTAAAACTCAGTGGTAGCCCAAGCCATGAAGTCACAATATATAACAACAGTGATTAACAACAGTGGTTACAATTTACAACCAGGCACTAACCATCACAAATGCCATTGTCATAATCTTATAAAACAATGGATTCCTGAAAGTTATTGGTGATCATTGCCACTGTACTGATGTGGCAAAGATATTATATGAAGAAGATTTATTTATTTCAAATCTCTTAATATACAAACAAATTATCTATGCCAAAGTGGTCACATTTAAGCCAGTTTAGTTTTATTGAACCAAACAATCCAATATTTGGTAAATCTGGGGACATTTTAATGGGCTTAGACTATAGTAGTTATGGATAGGATTGCACTAGCATAGGCAATGTAAGTGTGGAAATTTTATCCTAACTCTCTGATAGCTTTACCCCAATCTCACACCAGCACCCCAAGGCACAGGGGAGTAATGCATGATGTGCTCACTGGTTGCTGCCCTACTGTTTTCATTCAGTGCTAATGTTTTTCTGATTGGGATATAAGGTGTTATGAAGTCTCTAAAGACAGCTGTGGTTTCATCACAATTCCATCATAGGATGTAGCTTTGTGTTTTATTTTTGTTTGTTTGTTTGTTGTTTTAATACAAGTAAGGGACAGCAAGACTGTATCATCAGCATTTAAAATAACAGATATTTTCCATGAACTGAGTGAGGGTAAGAAAAGCTCTAGACCCAACAATATCATTAAAGTATGAGTTGAAGAGGCAATACGTTCAAAACACAATCCTGTTTCACCCCTCTGGGTCCTGTGATTTCCTTGGTTAAAGAGCCAGAAATACCGACTCTTATTATATCAGGTATATCACTATGAAATTCTCACAGTAAAATTAATAATTGTTTGTTGATGTTTGTTCCTGCCAGTTTTCTCCAGTGCCTCTTTTAGTGGAATCAAAGGCTGCTGTTAGGTCCATGTACAGATGTTTAGTAGAGCCCTTAATGCATTGTGCATAGGTGGTGAAGAATCAGACAGTGATCAATGGTGCACTACTCCTGTGCAAGTGCCTGCTTGCTCTGGATGGATTACTTGACTGATCATTTCCTAATCCCCAAACTTGTCCAAAAGATATTTATCATGGCAGATGCTACAAGTGTGAGGGGGACATCAAGAACTTGTGGGGGTATCTAATTTTTCCCTCATTACTATTTTCTATTTCCTTTAACTGAAAACCCCTGTAGATGCTCTCCCCTCTCCCTTCCTTCTTTCCTTCCTGCTCACCAGCCAACCTACCTTTATCTGCCTTCCATGTGTTCAGCTTTCCTTCCTTTGCTCCCCTGGTAGCTCCTCAGAAGACATCTGTTTCTTAAAGCTACAGGTGTTGCTTCTATTGGGGGTGGGTTAATGTCTCAATATATTTTTATTGCCCAGTCTCCTTTTCCAACTAAAACTGTTAACCCAGAGCTGAATAAAGGAAAAGGAACTGAATTAAAGGCAAAGTGCAGCTTGACAGAAAACAATGAAATATCACCAGATCAGTCCTCCAATGTTGAATTACTGATCTGAAAAGATTTGGGTGTACTGAAACAGTGCACAGAAGAGCTTAGGCCCTTCTTTCACGTTCCTTATCCAAGAGTTAAGTTTTAATTAGAAAAGCCCAGAAAAGATTTGAAGTTTTTTTGACAGGGTGAAGTTCCGCCTGGTGACTCGACTTGTTATCTTCAAGGACTTCTCCAGTCTAGTGATAGGTGTGGTGGCATCTAAGACAAGGACAGCAGCAGAAAGGCACTGAATGGGCAGCCTCATCCCCATATACTTGACTTTACTTTAATTATGCTGTTAAAAGCAGCATAGACTACAACAGATCAGAAATAGACTTAGTACAGGATTGCAAAAAAAACTCTCAGTAAAATTAGAAAAAATACAAAAGATAACATTACAATCAAAATCTGAAAGAAGCCAACTGATCTTAGATTCATTTGTCTTACTAGACTCTAGAATTAAAGAAAATAAAGGTAAAAGAAACTTCTTCCTAGCTTCAGCCTGCCATCCCTATCGCACCACTAGCTGTCATGTCCTCCTCGGAGGCTGAGAAAATAGAGGTGCTGGTCCTTGCACCAAAGGAGCCCTCAGTGGAGAGCCCACTGGAGTGGCAGGAAACAGAGATGGTACCTGTAAGAGAAGTCCCCAAGGCCAAGGGCTCATTTTGGGGCTGAGGGGAAGCCATCACCAGAGGAACCTGTGTCACCAGAATCCCTCAAGCCAAGTGAGCGACAGAGACACTGGAAGTGGGCAGCAGCCCGGGAGTGATGTAGGAGCACCCAGATATGTACATAGTGCCAGGCTGCGCTAGTATCTGAGGCTGATGCACTGGAATCAGAGGAAGAACCTGTGCCTCAGCCTGTTAACTAATCAAGGGGATAAAAGGAGCATGCCAAGTAGAGCTCAGCATTGAAGTAACCTTGTGCACCACTCTCTGCGTCCTCTGTCTCCACACTAGGACTCTCTCAACTCCAACCCACAGTCAGAACTTTTGGGTTTTGACCCTGGATATCCTCTTGGATTTGAACCAGTCTAGCCCTGCCCTTGGACTGCCTTGCTCATGGACTGACTTGGGCTGCCTGACTTGCTTTTGAACTGCCTCCTCTGAGTACCACCCCAGGGCTGTTCTACAGACTTGCTCTTGCCTTGTCCACTGGCTACCTCTTATCTCGCCAGCTGGTTGCCTTGACTCGGGCTGGTCCACAGGTTCCACCCTTGCCCAAGCGCTTCGGCAGTACTACCTAGCCCTTGAGCACGACACATACCTGGGTCCTCCTTGGTGTGGCTCTCCTTTAATATTGATTACCTCCAATTTTCACCTTAATATGCATAACATGAGCCTTTGCAGCAGCTGACAGCTTGGAGGCTGGAGGAGACCCCTCTTTCCCTAATCCTGCATGTGCACCCACATGGATATTGATTGATTGCCAGTGTTTCTTTGCATTGTGCATAAAAACAACAGAAAGGGAGGGAGGGATCTTTGGTTTCATTCACAGGAAGGGAAGTAGAGGGAGGGTGATCCTTTCCATTCTCTATCTTTTATTAGTAAACATGGGGAACTGGACAGATCGCCGATTTTCCCTTTCCAATTAAAACCATTAACAAGAGTTGAATGAAGAAGGACAAGGAGTTGAATTAAAGCAAAGTGAAGTTTGACAGTAAACAAAAAATCTAACCAGATCAGTCCTCCCACATGCAATATTGATCTAGAAAAATTAACGAGACTATGCACAGACCTGCTAAAGCCCTTCTCTCCCGTTCTTTGATCCAGGGTTAATAGCTTTAATCAGAGGAGCCCAGAAAAAACTGAAGTCTTTCCAGGCAGGGTAAAATTCCTCCTGTTGCTCCTTAACCTGTCATCTTCAGAGGACTTCTTTATCACAGTGGTGGCAGCACAGTAGCAGTAGCAGAAAACCACGATTGAGCAACCTGGTCCACATGCCTGAGCCCTCCTTGGTGTGGCTTTCCTTTAATACTTGTTTATTATTTCCAATTTTCACCCTAATCTACATAACATGAGTCTTTGCACCAGCTGAGGACCCAGAGGCTGGAGGAGACTAGAGATGGGCATGAACCGCATTACGAACGTCAAAAACCCACGAAAATGGCGATCACGCGATCGTGACCCAGTGGATCGTGATCGGCCACAGCCAACGATCCAGCGGTTGGGAGAGGCCCAGTTCAGGGCATTCAGGCTTGGTTCAGGAATCCAGACATTCAGGCACCAGCAATCTATTCCCCTGGCAACGGAGCCAGGGGAATGCTTGAGCTCTGTTTGCCCTCCTTCTGTCGCCCTGGAAACCCGAATGGAAGCCCAGCTTTCCTTGATCAGCAGGGCTTCCTTCCAACCACAGAGCAGCAAAGCAGTTACAACTTGGGAGAAGACACCCAGGGGAGGGAGGGGGAAGGGGGTGTTCTGTAGCCATGGGCACTCTAATCTCATCCCTGCAAACCCTGATAGGCAGCTCTGAAGGGCAAACACAGACCTCCTGTGTTGCTGAATGGGACCCATGCTTATAAATAGCCATGGTCTCCCAGGCTGGGTTTCACTTTCTGCTAGCAGTGGAGTGGGACAGAGCTCTTGCTTGCCACTTGCTAGCCTTTGGAGAGAGAGACTGAGAGAGTACAATTGAGCTTGGCTTTGGTGGATAGAGATCTATCTCCTCTGGTTCACTGGGAACAGCGGGGCGCCCCTCCGCTGGGGCCTCCACGATCCACGATCCACGGTTCAGTTTGGGAACAGGAGATGTTCGTTGCTGTTCGGGAATTTGGGATCGTGGTCTGCACCGAACCACGATCCTCTGGTTCGGTAATTTTTTTTGGTTCGTGCCCATGTCTAGAGGAGACCTCTCTCTCTCAAACCTACATGTGCACACCTGCATGGACATTAGTTGGTTGCCAGCCTTTCTTTGCATTGTGCTTAAAAGAACACAGAAAGGGATGGTCAAGACAGTGCCAATGGCACCATGCTGTCTGCTGCTCCCCTCCCCAGTGCAAAACAAGCCTTTTACAAGCTGGAGCTATTCAATGCCAATGCTGATGCCATTGCCCAAGAGGCGCCAAAGACAAAATGCATTCATTCGCAATGTGCACATTCTCCTTCCCATCAACAGAGTTATGCTAATATAGGGCTCAGTCTCTCCCTTTGGGATCTGGTTGGTTAGTTGCCATTAAGGAAAACAGTTACAGATACTGCTGCCTGCCAATGCGGGCCCAGTGCCTGCCTGCCTGCACTGCCACTGCATAGTAAGAACCAAACTGAAACACATGAACTTTTTGGTGGGGGGGGGTATCATTCCAGCTTCCAGCCAAACCAGCAGTTTCTGGTTGTATTTTCAGCTTGTTCCGTTTTGCACACTTCTAGTAAACAGCTTAGCTAGAGACAACCAGTCAGAGAATTGTTTAAACAACTTGGGATATCATATCTTCCCTAGAGGTCTTGCAGCCTTACTGTATTGAAGAGAAGAAACAAGTCCTTATACCTCAGAAGCTGAGAGAAAACCATTGGGGCAAGATAGAAAGATCAGAAAAAGGAAACTTCCTGATGAAGGAAAAAAACCAGCTAGCTGGCTATAGCGGGAATATCAATTATGGGTTCCCAGTAAGGATGGAACTTTATCCAAAGCCAAGTAAACTAACAGTGTGATCCTAAACAGAGTTACTCCAGTCCGAGACTATTGAATTGTCCTGTAAATTCCAAAATGTGAACTCCTTCCTTTCATGGGCAGTTAGCCCTAGCTCCTGCTATTGTAATTTGACAAAAGCATCTCTATTTTGCTTTAAAAACTTCTTATAACCTGACTGTAGAGATATTAGATGAGTGATGGAGGTCCTCCTCCTGGGATTACACATTTGGTGGATATAGTGATGATCAAGCTCTGTTCTCACAGGTCTGCAGTCCTGATCAAACCAACTGCCATTAGAATGTGTTTGAGGCTTTGGGAATCTGTTATTAGTTGTAAAAGTTGTAACAAGGTAGACTATTTCCTTGAAATGCTTCAAGATATCTGAATTAACCCTCAGAATATCTTGACACAAAGACCTATAACCTCCATTCTCCATATTTTGTGCTATATTTGAATGCAGACAAGTAGACCAAGGCCTGGCCTATTGTAGTACATCTCATGGTTTTGTGTCTTTGGGCTAAGGTTTTCTGTAATATTTTAATTTCATTTTAATTGTTTTAATTGTACTTTCTCTTAATTCCTGCATTATATATTCCTAGGATTTTTAAAATTTCTGTGAACTGTATCTTATTTGTTTAAATTGTTTATTTAAATTATGCTTCAATATATTTGTAAGCCACAGTAGGTCCTTATAGGGGAGAAAAGTAGGATAATAAATTGCCTAAATAAATAAGTGTATCAATATCATCTTTTTCACGTACAGAATATCCTTGCATGCCAATCAAGTAGGGAAAAATATCAAGTCACATGCCAAATGCCATTGGCTGTTCAAACATCTATTAAATATTTTTAAAATATTCGGGGAATATGTGAGCAGTCAGAATATCTGGAGTATTAAAATGGTCAGAATATATTCAGCATCAAAATTCACAAAGGAGAAGGGGAGGATGTGGGAATACATTAATTTCAGTTTAGCTTCCAGAGGCATATATGCTGTTTACTTGTATTAAGGAACAAGCAAAATAATCAAACACAAAAATACAAAATTATTTGCATTTCACAGAATTTCTCTCTCTTCCTTAGCTAAAATGGAAGAACTCAGTTAAAGAGAAGAAGTGATCAGGATAAAAAAAACCCTCTTTATTGTTCTGAGTAGTTGGAGGAAATGGAACCTTCCAAGTACAATTATTGTCAGATACAGAGTTTCAGTCTAAAGATGTGCAGTATCACTGCAAAACTGAAGATGATGTACCTCCTGCTGCACCATTAGTGAAGCCACCAGCTAACTTAAGGTAAGAGCAGGTGGGGTGCCAACAGACTGCTCATATCGAGTAAATTTGCAGCCTCCCTTCCACACTAACCCAACACATAATACGGTGTAGCAATTTGCTGTTTCCCATCTCTTTGTGCCCCAGGCAAGCTCTATTAATGAGGCTATATAACAAGAATGGGCAACATACTGTCCGTAGGCCACATACATTCTCCCAGTCAATATTGCAAGGCCCTTACAGAAACCCTGTAAACTGCAATATTCAGGCAAATGGATAACAGTGTTGTGATCAGAATAGAAAGCTTAGAAAATGAAGTGAGTGTATATCTCATGGGCTCAGATAATCAAACCCAAATCAAAGTGTCCTCTAGTACTTTAGCTTTTAAAAAATCTTGTTATTTCTAAATTAATCTTTGGTGTTGAAGAATGGGCTCATAACTTTGAATCTGGGCTTGATGCAGCAGTCACAGATTTTTGGATGTCCTCCTCACATTCCAGCTGATTGAAACATCCAACTAATAGTAAGAGATAGTGTTACACTTTTTAACATGCCAGGAATTATTGCCTGAAAATGAAAAGCAATACAAGACACAGTTCTGGTTCAGGTGGCGTCACAAAAGAAATGTGACATGATGACTCCCAGCCATATTCTGGCATTCACCTCATTCATGTAAATCTTATGTCAGTGACATCAATCCACGTACTCATATACATACAAATTAGCAGCAGCCCTCCAGTTAGTGCTACATTTTCAAGGGAGCCTGTGGTACTGAACATATGTTATTTATCGATGTGCTGAGCTTAACAATATCTAAAACATTTAAAAGAAAACCCATGAAATTGAAACAAGATTTTAAACCCCTTCTGAAACCCACCCTTTCTTTCCCAGCTCCATGCTTTGCACATAGAAAGGTATAAGAACCTTAAGTCCTCCCAAGCCTCTCAACCAGAGAAGACTACAGTTTTTACCATGATAATGGGTAAATAATAGAATGGTACCAGTGGTAATGTGCATTTTATGCTATAACTAGCAAAAAGCACATCATTATGGTAATTGTATATTGCAGGGGCCTCTAGAGACTGCAGTGCCTCACAACACACTATGCACAGAAACACAAGACACGCTCCCCATTACAGGATCCCCGTCAACTAGGGCTGAGCTATGCTTTATCAGAAGTAAAGGGCACATTCTGCCTTCACTATAGTAGTGTCCCCCAAAGTGATGCTTGCTTTATTTTCCAGTAGGAGTAAAAGTAATAAAATCATTATGCAGGGAAAGTAAGGGCAATGTTGGCAAAGGTATTGGGACTAATCCTGGTCCTTGTATAGGAGATCTCAGACATTAAATAATAAGCCTTTTCCTATCTGCACAGCCCCATTTCTGTTTCTTGATCACTGACAGAACATTTGGGAACTGGCCTATATATGTATTTAGAAAGGACCATCTAAAGTTAAATTTACATTAACTCAAGAGGGGCAATTTTAATCGATTCTCCCTCCAACTGTTATACGCTCTCAGTTTGTCCTTCATGCTGTTCTGTGGATCCCTTGTATTCTAGGAGCAGCATCTCAGGGAGCATTGGGGGTTGCAGAAGAAGAGGGAGGTGACAGATCTCAATCCACTAATGGAAATACCTTCTATTAGCTGTGATTTACCTTGTTTATTATGTGTATTATCTTTCTACTCCTGTATTGTCTTATACCTTTGTAATTCCATTCTCTGCATACTATTTTTGTTTCCATTATTTTCATAATTTTGTTATCACAGTTCTATAGCATTATTAATTGAACATCTTATACTGTTTGGTTGCATTGTTTTATATTTTATAGTCTACCATGAGTCCTAACCAGAAAGCAGACTATAAAGCAAATAAATATATAAATACATAAAATAAAAAAGCGATTAAAACAGGGCAGTGATTGACAGAAACCTACCACCACAAACTCTTGTGGAGCACCATGAATATCTCTTCTGGTTGGTTCATGTGCCTGTCAAGAATATTCTCTGCTGACTCACTCTCTCCCCTCTCCCCTCCCTCCTGCCCTCATTGAACTGAAACAGTGTCACAAGTTGAAAGATAACCTGAAAGTTAAAGTAGTTTTCTGATTGTACCTGAAGCCTGTTAAGTTTCTAGAAGGATTCTGTGTAATTATATTAAAGAATGGTGCATATTGAACCATTTTGTCCAATTAAATATCCCTAATGGTCCCTGTATAGAAATTACTTCAGCAACTCCCAATGAAAAAATCATGCCTGAATTGATCTTCAGATTCAAGCTTTGCTACCTCCTCATGGTGGTAAGGTTCCACCATGGTGGGTGTGACTTTTACGGAGAACTTTTCTATATGCCCTTATTGTGCAGGTTTGGGGCATAGGTGGTAGTCCAGAGCATTCTCCAGATGATCTTAAACCCATATGATAATAAATGAAGGTCATCCTTCCTTAGCCTAATAACAGCTAGGACAAAGATTCATTGAATCTGATGCCCCCATTAGGCAGTGCAGATTGTCAATCAGTACTGCCATTGTTCTGATACAAAACCAGCATCTCTTTCCTGTAGCTGACACTTTTCCTTAAGAATATTCATATTCTTTGAATGAGGAAAAATGGAAATCTGGAAAACGTAAAGACTTGCCCCCTTGATGTAACAAGCTGCAAATGAGCTGACATTGTTTCATTTGGTCTAAGTGCTTGGGAAGTCTTTGTGCTAACAGGTACATGTTAACAAGGAACATGTTCATGTCATGCTGCTAAGTATTTTTGGGTGGCCGGTCAAGCATAGCTGCCTTTCAAGCTGCTTCAGAAAGGAGAAATATTAATAAACTCCTGGCAGTGTGCAGATTTGATTGAATTTCTCATGGATCACAGCCCGCCTGCAGCAGTGTGGCATACCTGTCAAGGAAAGACATTGTTCCATAATTGTTCTTGATGCATTGTGTGCTAATTACCATTGCTGAAAATAATCTCCAAAGATTATGGCAGGCATCATAAATAACAAGCCAGCAGTTCGACACTGCATTATGACAGGACCTCAATCGCTCTTATCTTTTACTGGAGTGGAGCTTATGCATTAGTGTTACTAATGAATCTTTTTCATTTGTACAAGTGATGTTTCCATTTGACAATGACATGAACATAAAGTGGAGGTTAATTTACTCTATTGCAAGAGGTTCATTATTTAACCTGACGTTGAGGACAAAACAATGTAGCCTAATAGACAGCAAATAGAAATCAGTTGTGATGAATTTTGCCAGTTAATGCTCTTAAATTCAGTGGCTTATTTGGCACAAGCATGGCAGAAAACTGCTGCTTGCCCAGCTCAGCCAGCTTATCTGGTCATGTACAGAGGGGAAATTTTCTACCTTTTCATCAATTCATCCTGATAACTTGTAGGACAGCAATGGATTTACAATAACATTAAAAGGTGCCTGTGCTAACAGCTGAACACAGTAACTGTGTCAATTTTTATCAGATTACTTGGCATTAATGCTGTATCACCAATTGCTTTACAAGTCAAGCAGCAGTGAATTCAATTGGATTTAGGCAGCTATTAGAACTGCCAATTTAAACAGTCAGAGCTTATCTCAACTTTAAGCCACTGACAGAAAGGCTTGGTCACTCTCACAACATTTTCCACAATATGTGCTTCCTGCAGATATTGGAACATCCAACTGTTGTACAATAGCTTGTAGATGACACTCAGACCACTCTGCTAGGCCACACTTCACAAGTTAAGAAGAGTCAGCTAATGTGTATATATTTCATTCATGTGTAATTAATTACCATTCCATTTGCATAGAATGTATATGAATTTTGGAGATTGCGAGATCCTGACAGGTGGAAACACTGCATATTTCCATCACATTCTTCATATATATACAGCTCCTGTCCATGTGATAGATCTTATACAGAATATGAAAATGACATGGTCCCTATTTGGAAGGATATAACACAGAAAAACAAATGGAAATAGTGAAGGAATGCTTAGGACAGTGTGGGGGAAAGGTTTCACTACTCCTGTAATAAGCCTATATTTTGGGAGAGAACTGTAAAACTTCAGCAATGAAAAGGGATGTTAGATACAGAACTTCAACCTCATTTTCAAGACCTTTTGCAGTGATGAGGGATAAGAAACTTGCTTTAAAATGAAAACTGATTATTTTTTTTAAGTTACTGATTGGCATTCCTTGGTATACCAAACTCGTTAAAGACTCAGGTTTAGCCTATTTTAACCCATTCTAGTTACCTAGAAAATAAACACAGTCATTGGTATGTATCTCAAATTCATTGTCCCCCAATCAAGCACAGATGTTATTGCAATAAGCAAAGTGCTGCTGAGCATAGAGGACATAAAAATGGATCATCTCAACTAATAGGCTATTATCAATATGGTTTGAATCAAGCAAATATTTTCCTTGTTTATTGCAAGGGTATATTGTGCTAAGTATTCAACCATGGTTATTTATAGTTGATAGTAAGTTAGCCAAGCAATTTACTATAAATTATGGAGTCATATTTTTAGCAGTGACATATTGTACAGGACAAAAATTGACCTTTCCCATGCCATAAGCAGAGGGAAGGGCCAGTGGGTACATCCATCATAACCCTGCCTTTTGTGATTTCATATTATCATTGCATCGGCTTCTCAGAGACCATAAAATATATTTATTCCAACATACTATTTTTAAACTCTCCAACTGATTTTGTTCTCTGGAGCTATATCATTATATTTGCAGTCTCTAAATAGTCATTAGGGGTATCCTTTTGTGAATTCACTATATTTGGCATATGGAACAGCCACAAAAATATTAATCTCAGATATGTTTCCAAGATATTGCCGCAAATCCTGTGTCAAGTACTCTAGTTTAACTGATTGGATGTATTTCTCACCTGGCTGGCTCAATTTTGTCTACAGGAATATCCTGAGAAATAATCCTGGGCATAGTGAAATTAGCATGTTTAAGAGAAAACCTTCAACAGTTGACAATATTGTCCATTTGGTGGGTCTGATTTTCACAGGCTTAGCAGGTCTAGCCATGGCATGAATTTCCCTGCCCCAAGTAGACTGCAAAGTGGCCTCTTAGGCCTCTAATGTGATCTTATAATTCACAATGGAAATGACCAGGAAACAATGTATGACTTTCTGGCATTTTTTTTTTACCTGACCAGAAACACTTACTCAGCAAAGTAACTTGAATGGTGCTACCCAGAGTAAAAAGCAATGTCCACTGCATAGTTGTCGTCCTCCAGGTGGAGCCAGGGCATCTCCAGAATGACAACTGATTGCCAAACTACAGAGATCAGTTTACCTGGAGAAAATGGCTGCTTTGGAGGGCGGACCATATGGCATTATGACCTGCTGAGGTTCTTTCCCTCCCCAAACTCCTCTCTCCCCAGGTTCCACTCCCAAACTTCCAGGAATTTCCCATCCCTGAGTTGGCAACCCTACCATTACACCGCTTCTGATTTATGAGGCCTTATTCCTGTAAAAAAACTTCAAGCCCAGTAATATTTTATTCAGCAATCAGTCTTGGGAAACATTATATATATTTGCATACGATATTCTACTCTACAAAGGGGGAAGCCCCACTGAGGACCTAATAACAAGAATTTGCAAAGATCAACAGGATATGAAACAAGTGTTAATAAATATAAAGTGCTCAGTGCTACAAAACCATCAAACATTTCATTACAAATATATCCTTTTTGATCCAAACCATGCAAGTATACAGATGATAACTCTTCATTAAATACAATAAACATGCAATAAATACACAATGATCATAATAATAAATAGCAACACCGAATTCTACTGGCTGTTGCTTCTTAGGTGTGCTAAAGAAGGTAGAAATATCTTCTGCACGACCAGTTTCCTAATGTTGAGGGAAGGAATAGTTGTACTAGACAGCACCAAAAACACACCACCACCACCCCAACTCCAATATAGCCATTCTGACTGAATTAGGCCCTGGTTTAGAGATACAGATGTGTCAAATTGGCATGTTTGCATTATTTAATTTTATGCATGGACTTGGTACTTTCATTGATGCATCTACTATTGGCACCTACTAATAGAATTATCATTACATATTTTGATTTTATATTTCATATAAAATCATTACATATTATCATTACATATTTTGATTTTATATTGATTATATTGATTTTATATTTCAAGAACTGCACATTACACCAAACTGGTAAAGCACTGGTATGTGTGTGTGCTTGTGTGCGTGCATGTGTGCATTCAAGGCAAGTGAGAAGCAGAGATGGTTTTCAAGTGGCTTCTTCTGCAGAGTCTTCCTTGGTGGTCATCCACCCAAGTACCGACCCTGCTTAGCTTCCAAGATCTGGGCTATATCAAGAGATCAGGCTGTACCATGCTGCCTTCCTTCCCTATATATGAGTACTAGCAACTAACTAGTTGTGAAAGGATGAGGTACAAAATGAAATAAGTGGCATTTCACAGATCTCTGGTCCTGGCATAATTAGTCATTGAGAATACATCCATATATCTGAATATTGAGACAAGTCCTTTCACCACATTGAGGCAAGTGCTTTACCAGTTTGGTTTAGTGTTTAAGAGTGGCAGGACTATAATCTGGAGAACCGGGTTTGAGTCCTATTCATCCACTTGAAGCCAGTTGGGTGACCTTGGGTAAGTCACAACTCTTCCAGAGCTCCCTCAGCCCTATCCACCTCACAGGGTGATTGTTGTGAGGATAATAATAACATACTTTGTAAATCTCTCTGAATGTGGCATTGAGTTGTCCTGAAGGGTTAAATCTAATGTTGTTGTTGTTATACCTAAAAGTTTACCTAAAATGTCATCCAGATTACTATAAACTACAAGGTGAGAACACTGGAAGCCAGACTGAACCATGTGAAAGATATAACTAACATTATTCTGTAAATAAATACCAATGTCAATGAATAGGAGTGACATTTCTGTTTCCTAACATATATTC
This sequence comes from Eublepharis macularius, assembly GCF_028583425.1. NCBI lineage: Eukaryota > Metazoa > Chordata > Lepidosauria > Squamata > Eublepharidae > Eublepharis > Eublepharis macularius. Next base: position 89,260,927 of record NC_072793.1, on the reverse strand, counting down.
GTTCTTTCAATCATGACATGACATACAAAAATTCAACATTTGAAGTATTCCTCACCACCTCATGTCCATGCTTGGGAAAGTTGCATCTGCATGCATGCATCAGTTCTGTCTGTCCTGAACCTGCTCAATGGACAGGACCTCTTTCAGACAAAAACTATGACATTTATCCTTGATACAGTAACCACTTGATTCAGAAGTTATCACCCTACATTTTTGCTTAATATTTCTTTTCTCAACAGTTGTCATACAAAAGAAGAAGAATGATATTTATACTAATTCAGTTACTTCTGCATTTAAAATTTTGTGTGTGTGATCTGTGATCCAGTTTTATACAAACCACATGTTTGGATTGGTGAACTTCATTTGGCTTATGTTTCAGTTTCTTCATCTTCGTCCATTGCTCCTCTTATTCTAGATACAGGTTGTGCATATATGTTATTTTTCTGAAATTATATGAGATAGATTTGAGTGGCATTTGTGTACTGACTCCAATAGTGCCATGCCAAGCAGAATTATGCCCTTCTAAGCCCATTGACTTCAATGGTTTAGAAGGGTATAACTCTGCTTAGCACTGCAAATCTCTTGGTGATCTCTTCCAATGATTTCACTTAGATATTAAATAGCATGAGCAACAAGATGGAGCCTTGTGGAAATCATTAGATCAATGACTAACAGGCAAAACAATGTGAAATCTCATAGCATCACCTTCTGACATAGGCTGTCTTGCAAGGATGGAAGCCACTTCAGCATTATACTACCAAGACCCATTCCTGTTAGGCAGTCTAAAAGTTTATCATAATCAATAGTATCAAAAGGCTCATAACCGACTGCCTACTAGGGTGACCAGCCTCCAGATGGGCCCTGGAGTTCTCCAAGTATGACTACTGGTTCGAGATGGACATGAAATGGGAAAAAAACGAAATGAGCATTTCATGTTTCATCACATTCCACGAATCATGAACTTTCACGGAATTGTCCTGATTCATGAAACGATTTGTTAGTTTTGTGATTCTTCAGAACCCAGGGCACTTCAATGGCACACTTCATACCCAGAGATGCCAAACTCACAGGGAGACTTCAGCACCCACCCTCACCCAAAAAGCCAGCAAGAACAAATGCTCTAAATAAGAATATAAGCAAAGAAAATGAAAGAAAAAAAGTAGGCCTCAGTCAAGCTAGGCCCCTGAGCCAGGTAATGCCCTGAGACTTGGGGTGGGTGGCGTGGAGGAAAGAAGGCATCCTCACCCAACGACCTTCCCAGCAAGGCCAAGAGCTGAAAATAAGAAAGAGGCTTTTCAGTCTCTTTTAATCAAAAAGAGTCCAGTAGCACCTTTAAGACTAACCAATTTTATTGTAAGCTTTCGAGAATCAAGTTCTCTTCGTCAGATGCCTGATACAGAGACTGTTCAAATACAGAAGAGCAGGAGAGAGAAGAGGCAATTAGGGGGAGGAAGGGGGAGGGAGCAATCAAAACATTCCTTTGTTAGTATATGTAAACATCTCCTTTTAGTGTGTGTATCAGTTGGCTTCAAAGGAGTTTGCCCTGTTAGTTTGTAGAAGCCAAACAGCTAGACCATCCAATTCCAATGCAGTATGGGCCTTCGATAACCACAGCTCTCCCTGCCAGATGCATCTGACAAAGAGATCTGTGGTTCCCGAAAGCCCACGCCAGGTGCCACTGAGCTCCCCCAGACCCCACCTCTGTAAAGGAAATCTGTTACCTGTGGTAATGTGATAACCATTCATAGTCCCTATTCAGTCCCAGTTTGACAGAGTCAAATTTGCATATGAATTCCAGTTCAGTAGCCTCCCGCTGGATTTTGTTTTTGAAAGGTTTCTGTTGAACCACAGCGACCTTTAAGTCTTTGATGGAATGTCCTGGTAGATTGAAGTGTTCTCCCACTGGTTTCTGGACGTTTCCATTTCTAATGTCAGATTTGTGTCCATTTATTCTTTTGCGTAGAGGTTGGCTGGTTTGTCCAATGTACAGAGCAGAAGGACATTGTTGGCACATGAGGGCATATATCAGATTGGAGGATGAGCAGCTGTAAGAGCCAGAGACAGTGTAGTTGATGCCATTGGGTCCTGTAATTGTATTCCCTGGATGGATATAGGGGCAGAGCTGACATCTGGGTCTGTTGCAGGGCCTGGTACCTGTGCTGGTGACTCTGCTGGCCGATTCATGGTTGTGAGTGAGAAGTCGTTTAAGGTTGGGGGGCTGTCTGTAGGCAAGGAAAGGTCTTCCACCCAGGGCTTCTGAGAGAGAGGTATCATTTTCCAGGATGGGTTGTAGCTCAGTGATGATACGTTGGATGGGTTTGAGCTGGGAGCTATAGGTGACAACCAGTGGTGTTCTGTTGTTAGTTCCTTTAGGTTTGTCCTGGAGTAGACTGTTTCTGGGTACTAGTCTGGCCCTGTTGATTTGTTTCTTCACTTCATTTGGTGGGTACTGTAGTCCCAAAAATGCTTGTTGTAAATCTCTTAAGTGTGAGTCTCGGTCGAGAGCATTGGAGCAGATACGGTTGTAACGTAAGGCTTGGCAGTAGACAATAGACCGAGTGGTATGTTTAGGGTGGTAGCTGGAGGCATGTAGATATGAGTATCGGTCTGTTGGTTTCAGGTATAAGGTGGTATTTATTCGTCCATTATGTAGTTGTACAGTGGTGTCCAGGAAGTGTACCTGTTGTGTAGAGCGGTCCAGGCTTAGGTTGATAGTAGGGTGAAAGTTATTGAAGTCTTGATGAAATCTCTCAAGAGCTTCCTTCCCATGGGTCCAAATGATGAAGATGTCATCCAGGAATCTTAAGTATAGTAGTGGTTCCAGTGGATGGGAGCTGAGGAAGCGTTGTTCCAAGTCCGCCATGAATATGTTAGCATATTCTGGTGCCATGCGTGTGCCCATGGCTGTGCCATTAATCTGTAGATATGTCACCAAATTCGAAGTAATTGTGAGTGAGTACGAAGTGACAAAGTTCAGTGGCGAGGTGTGCTGTGGTTTTGTCCGGGATAGTATTCCCTATGGCTAGTAGTCCATCTGCATTTGGGATATTGGTGTATAAAGCCTCCACATCCATGGTTGCTAGGATGGTATCATCAGGTAGGTTGTCAATGGACTGTATTTTCCTGAGGAAGTCAGTGGTGTCCCGTAAATAGCTGGGTGTGCTGGTGGCATAGGGCCTGAGGATAGAGTCCATGTATCCTGAGACTCCTACCGTGATAGTGTCTCTTCCTGAGACGATGGGGTGTCCTGTGTTACCCGGTTTATGGATTTTGGGTAGTAGGTAGAATTTTCCTGGCCGTGGTTCCTGGGGTGTGTCCGTATGGATGCATTCTTGTATGTCCACGGGAAGAGTCTTCAATATTTTACTGAGTTCTCTTTTATATTGCTCCGTAGGATCAGCAGGTAGTATTTTATAGAATGTTGTGTTGGAGAGTTGTCTTTCTGCTTCCTTGATTACAATGCCAGAATTGTTTTGGAGGCTGTTTATGGCATCTCTTTCTGCATGGCTGAGGTTCTGCTTTAGGTGTTGTTGTTTGTCAATTATTTCAGCCTGGGTGCATCAACGGAAGCATTCAATGTAAAAGTCCAATGAAGAGTTCCGGCCCTCATGGTTATCACATTACCACAGGTAACAGATTTCCTTTACAGAGGTGGGGTCTGGGGGAGCTCAGTGGCACCTGGCGTGGGCTTTTGGGAACCACAGATCTCTTTGTCAGATGCATCTGGCAGGGAGAGCTGTGGTTATCGAAGGCCCATACTGCATTGGAATTGGATGGTCTAGCTGTTTGGCTTCTACAAACTAACAGGGCAAACTCCTTTGAAGCCAACTGATACACACACTAAAAGGAGATGTTTACATATACTAGCAAAGGAATGTTTTGATTGCTCCCTCCCCCTTCCTCCCCCTAATTGCCTCTTCTCTCTCCTGCTCTTCTGTATTTGACCAGTCTCTGTATCAGGCATCTGACGAAGAGAACTTGATTCTCGAAAGCTTATGCTACAATAAAATTGGTTAGTCTTAAAGGTGCTACTGGACTCTTTTTGATTTTACTACCACAGACTAACACGGCTAACTCCTCTGCCTCAGTCTCTTTTAAAGCAGCAGCAAATCTGCCAAAAGCTCCCAATTTCACTCTCTCACTCCAAATCCCAGCAACAGGACCTCCCTCTCCCTTTCTCTACTAGAACTGAAAAGCACGAGGCAGAGAGCTGTTCCTTATATAAGAAATTCTCACATAGTGCAGAACAGGAGGTCTCTGATTGGCAGACAGACCGCTTAACAGGGTTTGGAGGGATGAGATGACCTTGGGCTAGTCACAGTTCTCTGGAGCTCTCTCAGCCCCACCCACCTCACAGGGTATTTTGTTGTGGGGATAATAGTAACATACTTTGTAAACCACTCTGAGTGGGCACTAAGTTATCCTGAAGGGTGGTATATAAATTGAATGTTATTATTGTTATTATTATTATTTTATATGTGCATTTTAGCTTCAGTTTAATTGTTTTAATAATGGGTTTTTGCTGGATTCAATGGGTTTAAAGAAGTAATTTTGTTATTTATATTTTTATTCTGTTAGCTGCCTTGGTGGCCCTGATAAAGGCAGAAAAGTAGGGTATAAATTTTGTAATAAATAACAGCTGCTGATAAGTTTATTTAGAACAGTTTGAAATTTATTTTCCAGTCCCATTGCTTTATCAGACAGTATTGCTTGGGTTTCAGTAGGCAAGGCAACATTCACAGACTCTTAGAAAAACTTGACAGCAATATTGGATCTTTGCAGCACATTTTGCTATTTTTTCATAAGTGGAGAACTAAACATCATCCCTGTTAGTGATCTGACACCCAATTCCAGAACCTTGATTCTGTGAGTTCTTCCCCAAAATGTATTAGGTAGGAAAATAAAAAAACACCAAACAGATGATTATTTTGGTGGCAAGGGACTTGGAAGAGAGAGTGTCATCTACTGAACTGGAAAGGAAGGTAATGAAAGTGATGATGGTAGCAAAGGTGAAACAAGGGGGTATAATCCACATTCTTTGAGCAAAAAAGTAAAGAAAACATATCATCCCAGGAGTGGTGTGGGCAGCAGTTTCACTCTGCCTTATTTTTACTGCATATTATTATAACATTACAGTCATAGTTAAGGGTCAGCTGCCATTTCCTGAGGTTTATAACTTGCCTGTTTTAATTAACATCAGGCTGAAACTTGGTAGGGGAGGTAGGGTCAGCCCAGATGTTAATGTTATTCTAAAAATGTCTTATATCAGTTAAACCATTCAAAAATATATTAGCTAGTAAACATTCGGATATGTGGTTTTGGGTGTAGTTTTCAGTAAGAAAGTAAGGAAGGGGCATGTTCTGGGGGGAAAGAATATATTTTGGTATACTTCTGCATGAACTGGTTACTTGCAGGTAGGCAGGCAGCTAGTAAGATAGACCTATTAGACACAACTACTTTTTAATAATGTTTTTACACGAATCACAAAGATCTATTAAGGTATAGCACATAAATAAATGTCCATTGGGTATTTACTCCTATGGTGTGTGCCTGGAAGTGTATCATAGACCTGGTATAACCTCATAATGCTAATGAGATGGCTTAATGACATTGTACCCAGAACAAAGGACGCACAAAACTAGAGACAACTGAAATTCCGATATAATGCGCTACATAAACAGTTCCTCTGACTTTGTTTGAGAGAAGCTATTAATCTTTCTAGTAGAGTACATACCTGGTATGCATGTCTCAAGGTGGAACATGGCAGGGAACCCAAGAACAAAAGAAGATGAAAATACTTTGCAGATGGAGATAGGTTACCTTTCCCCTTGTAATATTAATTCAGATTGGCAGCAATGTGATTGAGAGAAGCAGTAGAAGTAGAATTAAATCTTGTAAATATTCTTAATCCATACCGTTGTTTTACAATTGACTTCAATGGACATAGAAAGGTATAATTCTCTTTAGGATTACATTGTGTATCTTGAAAGAGCACCAAGCCACTAATTGTTAGAATCAGAGGGAGAGAAGGAGGAGTTTTTACTAGTGGAGAAGAAAAGATAGAAAAAGCATGTGACGGCACCACACTGGAGGAGAGGGCATGCAAAGTAGCACAGCTGCTGAGAAGCATTTAGAAGGAAATAAAGGAAGATACTTTGTTACAGACCACAACCATTTTGACCATGTGAAGGTAATTTATTTTAGCCCTGTTCACATGTTACAGTGAAGCATGTATAGTGAACATGTGTATAACATGCATGCAAGTACATGCATACATTGGTTTATATGCACATTTACTTTATTAATGAAATCAGGGATTGGTACCTGTGGGGTATATGTGAGGTTTAAAACCCACATTCAGCTGTACATGAGTTGAATGTAACTTGAGAATTGCTCAATGCACATATATAAGAAAAATTTAAAGCCCAGTTCACAAGTTACAGTGAACACATGTACAATATCTCTTGTGTCCACTTGTTTTTTGTTTATATATATGTTGAGTAAATGTCATTTTACATTCAACACATAAACCCTATATTTTTCCATGTACTAATCCCTGGTTTCTTTTTTTTTTCCAAAATTTTATTAGGTGAGAATATTAATACATATAACTTTCAAATAACATCTCAATATCATTTTTCCCCACCCTTTCCCTCCCCCCCCCCTTTTCCAGGACTTCCAACAGCTTTCCAACCCTATATCTTAATCTATTCCTAATCTATCCCCTTTTTCTATAACTCATTATATCATGTTTACATTCTACTTTGTTCAACTAAGCCCTATCTGTTAACTTCAAAACTATTATTATTAACTTAAAATCTATTATCTATTACTTTCTGTTGACTTCCAATATATTTAAGTTTAAGCTAACAATTAAATAAAATATCTACTTTATTAATTCTACCAATATCTATTAACTCCAAATCCACTTAAATTTAGGCTAACAATTAGCTAATACTTCACTTCATATGGTAAAGATTCTGTCTCTTCCAATAAAAAAAAACATTCTAATAATTTTCAAATTGCCATAATTCCCCTTTCACGTCCCACTTCTTTTCTAAATATGTTGTCAATCTTCCCCAATCAGTAAAAAATTCTACTAAATTCTGATCTCTCAGCTTTCTTGTCATTTTCTCCCTTTCCACCATGTACAGCAATTTATACATCCAATCTTCAATAGTTGGTAATCCCTGGTTTCATTTGTAAAGTGAACATATATTGGTTGTTTCTTACAAACAACTGTATGCATTTATATGCAAGATGTGTATGTTTTCACTGTAACATGTGAACAGGACTACCGAGTCAGGCCACTGGTAAACTTAACCCAGTTTTGTCTACTCAGACTGGCAATGGTCCTCCAAGGTTTTGGGCAGAGGTCACTCTGTGAAGATGCTGCATAATATCCTTTGACAGAAGAATGAATCTGGGACCTTAAAAACACAGTGCATGCAATCTATCACTTAGCCAACTGGAATTCAGAAATGGGACCCAGGAAAAGATAACAGTCTCTATTATGATCTAGAAGAAGTAGGTACTGATGTGTTTTAACTCTGGTACCTGTGTTATGTTCTGCTATGTGACAAGCTCTTTGTGTGCAGCATGTGGGTCAAGTAATTTTCTCTGTGCCACTGCAAATGGCTGGTGGTGACGTAACATGGCTCAACATTGTTAGTCTGATCAACTTTATGACCCAGGCAAGCTGTTGCATATGAATCTATTAACTGAGGGAGATTGCTAATATATGCACTTTAAAGCAACTTCCATAAGATTGTCTTAATGCAACTAGGAAGCTGATGATATGCTTGAGTTGTGACAGGTAGCATTTTTACCATGGCTAATTGTCACTTAATTTGCAGCCCAGCATCAAGGGGCAGAAGAGGGGAGACAAGCACATAACAAAGAACCACTGACACAGCTGAATGGAGGAAAGGAGGCCACAACTTTATTAATTAATGGCTTATGTAGCATTGGTGATACATGGGGGTTGGATCCAAAGCATCGAAGCCTCGCTGGACGAATGCGAAGTGAGGTGGGAGCGGAGCCAGCAGCCACTTTAAACAGCACTGCTGGACCTGAGAGGTACCTGCGCTTCCCAGGTCCAGCACCTGGCCCTGCCCCCTGGCCAACCAGCCTGGCAGGCCTTGATTTGAATTTCTGGGCATAGGGCCAGTGCAATAGGCTGCTGTGGAGGCAACAGGGCAGCCACCACGCCTCCACACCCCTTCTCTAGCCCGTGGGCCACAACTTGGCCCCCAGGTGAGTCTGGAGGGGCCTACATTTTATATTACATTCAGAAATGGCTGACATCTTCCCTCCTTTCTGAAGAAACGTTTGCACATCATTGTACAAACAGTCTTTCCTAAAACTAAAGTTCATCTACTTTTTTGTGTGTATGAATGTCCAGGATTTAGATAAAGAACAGCAGAACTTTAAGGGATGTTAAGTAGAAATTTTAATAGCATATAGCTACGTCAGTTGTGGATCGGGTAACTGCACATAAGATGTAACTGAAAGAACGCACTCTTTGCAACGTTAACCTGCTCTTCCATTAGACAGGCCAGTTCCAAGAGCATCCCAAGCTCTGTACATGACCTATCAAAGATGAACTCAAGTTGCCCAGTCCCTTTCAGACCAATCCCTTCCAGGACATCAGCCTTTCTAACCATCATCACCTCCATATTTCTTTGACTCAGTTTCAGCGTGTTGCAGCTCAGCTACTTCACGATCATTTCATTGGTGATCTTGACCACAAGGCATGAAGGAGAGAATAACCAAAAGTGAAAATAGTCCATGTATCTGAAATCCACTATCAGACAAAATAAGGTGTGGATCTGTCTATTCGTTTATTTTTAAGCAAGTTTTGAACTGGAAAAAAAATATGGACAAACCATCCAATCCAGTGATCTTGCACTAGAATTTTCCTGTTCATTTCAGTTGAGAAGATAACTCTGCATGTTCAAGAGAGGCATAATGAGTAGATGGTTCCCACAGCTGAAAAGCTCTATGTACGAATGAGAGCATACAAAAGGTCTGGATTAGGTGGACTGTCTGGCAAAAGCTTAAGTAACAGAAGACTTAAGGCAGAGCCACTGGGAACTTTGTGCCCTGAGCAGTTCCCCGTTTTTCTCCTCTCCTGCAACTGTTGCTGTCTCCCTGTCCCTTCAGCTCACCTTCTGCAGATCACCTCAGCCTTCCTTGATGTCTGCCACTTCTTTTCCTGTGACAAACATGAGGCTTGGAAGAGTAAATTATTCAGATCTTGTAAATGTGTATATTTGCATGATTTAATCCAAGAGCAGGTTCTTTGCCATGCAGTCTTGATGCTTCGGAGCACAAGGCTCTGGGCATAGCTCAGCTTAAATGCTGTTGTATAGCATGAAGAGCAAGTGGAACTGGAGGTGAGAAGACCAGATCACAGTTCCCACACTGCTGTGTATTAAGCAAAGTGATGCTTAATACACAGGAAACTGAAAATAATAATAAAAACCATACAGCAGGCACAATAATGCTTCCTTTTTTTCTCAGGGGTAACCCCTCTGTACAAAATAAAATAATTTTCTTATACAAATGAAAAATGCAATCCTCTAGCTAATTCTTTTAATTTCCATAAGCCTAGGCCATTTGTTTTCCAGGGCTGACGCTCTCGTTCAGATGAAGGCTAAAGTGTGCTATTTGTTTTTCTCCCCTCATTAGTGAACAGCGGGAGGGTGCGCGCACTGGATACACACTCGCTTTCTTTCACAGTCCAGCCATGGAAATTCCTTAGCAGTCTGTGCTGCTGTGCATTTTAGTAGAGAACATGATGCTTCCCCATGGCCATGACTCTCTTGCCCAGAAAGTGGCCAGCTTTGTAGATTCTTCTCTACATAATATTTAACATAATTAGACTTTGGAAGCTGCCAGATTTTATCATATGTTCAGAAACTGCTTCACATTCCTTCCCGGAATCAAAATTATATTCAGGAATGTTATTTTTGTGCTACTTCCTGAGACCTGCACCTTATTCCGGGGGGGGGGGGAATGTAAACAATTTTCTTGCTCTTCATGAAAATTCAGGGTGTTAAAGTCCTTTGCTCTCACTTTCATGGAAAAAGGGAATAATTCAGGAGAAGCAGATAAAGAGACTGCTTGTCTTCTAATCTGCATCTTCCAGCAAGTACAGACTTGACAGTCAAAAGCAGTAGTTATTTAATTCTAATATGTCTCATTGCAAATGAGTTTATTTTTCTTTGACAAAAATCTTTGAGAAATAATTTTTAGCTATGAGAAAGCTGGTTTCTTCACAATGAAAGGAAACCCATGGATGACTCCTGTTTCCTTATTTCTCTCCTCCACTGCAATGTGTAATATAGGACTTGGGGAACCTTAGATCCACGTGTCTTAGATTAATTTGAAGCTCAAAGTTCCTACCACAGATCTGCACACTCTTTTTCCTCATTTTTGTGAAAGTAAGAAAAGAATGTCCATGAGTCACTCATGCATCTCTCACCCACCCCTCCATTTCTAGCTATTGTATGACCAAGCTCCAAAAAAGTTAGTTGAGTAAATGCTCAAGAGATATACACATGTTGTTTCCAGGGCACCTACTCAGAAGCCCTAAATGCCTGGCACCTGGGACATTGTTATTATAGTATTTCAGCAACATGGAGGGAGATCTCATAAAGATGCCCCTAGCAAGATCTTCCCACTATTACCATGGTAGGTAAATGACAATGAAAAGGGATTCATAGGGGATTGGGAGGAGACATTGAGATACCAATGGCAGGGGGGAGACTGGTAAGAATTTAAAATTAGGGGGGAAAGCAGGGGGGCGTATTTTAATATATATCTTGGTAGGTAGAGTTCAATTCTGAATTGGGAGGGGGAGGAGGATACCCCATCTTTACCCAAAAATACTTGGCCTGGGTACAAGCATGGTACACAGGAAGGAGATGATCACGCATAATAAGTCAATGTATGCCCCCTCCTTTAAAACTGGAGTATGTTTGCAAATCAGCACTGCATAGGCAGCAGAGTGCCTTGTCTTCTATGGTGAATATGTTTGCTAGGGGGCACAAGGTATGAGAGGAAGGGAGAGTGTCCAAGCAATACTGCAGGGACTGTGGAGCTCTGTGAGATAGAAGTAAACCTCAGGCTGTTCTCCCCAGATGGGCATCACACCAGTCTTTGACTCTCAGTTCTAGCTACATATGATGCCAAAGGGAGCTGAGCTGACCCTTATAAAATGCTCTCCAAAGTTCAGAGGCCACCATATCTCCCAATTGCTACAGTAATGCTTGCACATCTCTCCCCACTCTTTACTCCTGGCCCTAGCAAGCATGACTACAAGCAGCATCATTGCATATCTAAAACAATCCTTCTGTTGCCTGAAGGGGTTATTTGCACACACAAATAATGAAGTCCTTTGAAGAAGGAGACTACATTTCACAGCTTTATCCCCCGGCCTTATGCTCAACATCCTCCCTGCAATCCACATATCACAACAGAGGTCTTAGCTCTGAGTTATTGCCAATACAACATTTCCCACCAGACTGCAGAAAGGAAAGGAACCATATTAGAAAAATTTATCGAGTATTTTGTTAGATCAATATGGGGTATGATTTAGTAGTCTCTGCCTAGGCTCTTTAAATCTATTTAATCAAACCAATTAATAAAAAAATTGCAGAAAGTTGAAGCGTCTCCTGTAAGGTGCATCATAAATATACTCTCTTTACTTAGGCTTTTGATCTTAGCCAGGTAATTAACGGCTTTAGTTAAGTTCAAGTCATTCCCTCATGTTTGCTCCTGGTCATAAAAAGCCCTGGGCTGTATGTAGCTCATGGATTTATTATGTTTTTCTCGCAGCAAGAGCTTCTCTCATTCCTTCTTCCTTTCTTTAACTTTATGTATCCATTGCTTTTGCAGCTGTCCTGTCACCTGCACTGGCCAATATTTGTATTTCTGTCTTTGTATTTCAATGCAGTATTGACTCTGTGTTCAGAAGTAAGCATTCCCATTCCTTCCTCTTTTGCGGGGAGCACTGTATAATTCCTACCTCTTTTTCTTCTAGCTCCATAAATATAAACGTGGGGAGAGACACTTTCCCACAGTTCCCTAATGATGTCATTCTAAACATCAAGCTTGGCCCAATACCTTAGATGAGTGTACTGGGAGAACATCCTCAAAGCAAGGGGAATGAACTCAGTGGATCAATCTGTACCTTGCTGATGCAGAAGCAAGGCCGGTGGAATTATATTCTCCAAGAGGCCTCAAAGGTTCTGGAATCTTCAGCTGTAATAGTCACCAGCCTGCCAAGAAAACAAATGTGGATGTTGCCAAATCATCAACAGGAAGTGGGGGGAGTTAAGTGTGTTTAACTATGAGTATCTGTTTCAGCTAAGAAAGAGGGGGAGGGAGAACATTTCTTCCCAGAGTATTTAAAGTCAAGATAGCAGTTTTATCTTTTTTTGCCATCAAGGAAATCTAGGCTTAGAGAAAGGCAAGGCAGATGAATGGTTTCCTCTAAACTTGGATAACGTGTATCAATATGTAAAGAATGTTGGCCATAGTGTTTGCTATTCAGTACAACAAAATAAATAATACTGAACAGCAGGAACTGGTTAGTTTGTAGGAATGGCTGAAGTGAAACTGAAAATGTTAGAGAGGAGGCCCTGCTGTTTGCTTCCAATAAAGAGTCAACATTCTTTTATTGGAAGAGAGGTGGAGAAATCAGTATTAAAAGCTAATTTTTTTTAAAAAAAAATGTTCTAGATACTTCTACAGGCTGACACTGAAAATCATAGGATTTTAACAACTCTTACCATCTGAGAATTGGATCCAGTGTGTTCCATTTTCAATTTTCATAGGAAAACAAGTGATCTTCACATAAGAAAGCATATAAGAGCCAATTCAGATAGTCAAAGAAGTACAGCTTGCAGAGGCTGTAGTTAAAGTATGATTAATGTACTAGTGTAACAATGAAAAGCAGGAGCCCAGAGGGATGAACGGTTATAGTCACATAAAGATTCTTGGCTCACAAGACCAATGTTTCGTTGAGAAACTTACAATTGTACTGTGATTCACAGAATAAACACACACCTTATCTTTGATTATTTTAATCTGAAAAAGTGAGTCAAGACAGTATGAATTAATCCAAAGATCATGTGAATAGGAATATTTTCCACACACTAGTAAGAACTTAGTTACTTCTACAATCACATTCCCAAAGGCAGTACCAGCACATAAATAGCTGGTCATATGCTTGGAGTCAATAATATACACAGAATTTGGAGCAGCTGTCCCACTTGATCCTGTTATCTGGTTCTAAAAGAATGGGGGGAGGAAGTATTCATATCCCTGTTTTATCCAATGGGAGACAAGACAGAAAGAGGCTTTTTGGAAGCAGCAGGCAGGCTCTTTACAGGGTAGAACGGGTATGCATGGGATTTAAATTCAGAAGCTTGTATTCAGATGATTTTCTCCCTATTGGTGGTCCAAAACTTGTCCTTCTTGACCTTTGGGCATGGCTACAAAACATGGGAGACTGGTTAGAACAGCAGGAAATTAGATTCTTGAGTACTGCAGGATATATTTTCCAAACTAGTAGCTCTTTAGTAATTCTATTTTCCCCCAATAAGCCTATTCTAAATTAAATAGCGTAAAACATTAGGCTTAAATAATGTTTAAATTTCCAAATTAAGATCACAATCCTCAGCTTACTTATAGAAACAGGGGACTCTTTAGTGTAATAGCAGAGGGCATAAATGATGAAAAGCAAGTCCCCTTTTTCAAATCTCAAATCCATCAGGAACTCATTGAGCGATCACTCTTAGATGCAATCCCTCATCTGATAAAAGAGCATTTTTCTAGGTTGTGGCACTTTAAGCTTTTAGGAAAGGTGTTTTATAAATACCAAATACTATTCCTATTAGTCTTATATTCTAGCCCTCTAGTCAAAATTTCAAATGCAGTTCCATTAATTGTGATCAGGAAGGGACAGATGTTAAATCTCACTGGTAGGTGAGGTTCAAATTCAACTTGCTTGCATCTGCAAAGTTCTCTCAGCCAAGGATACTTTCTTTGCCATTAAGCCCTTAATTCACCCTGCTAGCCACTATGAAACTGAATGTGGTGATTAGAGTGTTGAACTAACACTGAAAAGAGCCAGATTCAAATCCTTGATCAATCATTTGCCAGGTTAACTAGTCATTCTTTCTCAATGCAACCTACTTCAGAGTTGTGGTTATCAGGATAAAATGTAGGAGGCAAAAATATTGTAAGCTATTTGGGGTCTCCATTGGGGAGAAAAGACAGACAGACAGACATATATACATAAGAAAGATCCAGGAATATCACATTCATATCACTAAAGGACGGGTGAGACAGATTCCTGCAATAGATGTCTGATACAGGAGTTTGCAAGTCTTGAGAGAGAGCAGGGAAATAGCTAGAGCACGCAGTATCAACCCATAAACACAATTCAAGTAGACATGGAAAGATATTGCACAGCTGGTGCCACATTTCATTCTCACACATTTTGGTCCATTTGTTTTTGTTGTCTCTGTCTCCTTGTTGCCACAATTCCAGATGAATAAATATTCTGTTCTAAAAATTTCTTATCTTAGAAAAGACTTGTCTGTGATCCTTAGCAAGCTCTGATGAGAGCACATTTATTACAAATATCTTTACAATGCAGCTCAGGATGAGAGAGTTCTTATCCCTTTTCCACTGGTAAGAATTTGAGATGCAGAGAGAGACAGATTATTGTCACACAAAAAAGGCTAAAGAAATAGAAAACTGAAGTTACCCAAGATTCATGTCATAGATCAGAATCTTTTTGCAGAGTAAGAACTGAGATCTTGCCGTGGGGGATCCTGCCAGACAGTTGACTCCCAGCTAGTACTGCAATCTCAGATGTTCTGGCCTCTGTGGAAGCTGCCAAGAGCTTGGGTCACAACAACTTTCTGGCAATTTAAAATTTATACTGATTGCAGGGGTGATGTGATACTCTGCTTTTACAAATGGCTTGTGCCTGAGGTGTGAGCCTTTGGCACAAAATGAAGGGTGAGAGACAAAGGGCTCTTGCCCTGTGACTCTTCGTCTTGGGCCCATGGACTGCACACTGCATCCGGGGAGAAGCTCCACTAACCAGGGAGACAGAGATAATCCAGTTGCAACTCAGGAATAGCAAGGATGCCCCAAGGATAACATCAACTTTGGCTCATCACTAATCAGCCTCTGGAGTGGACTGCTTTTATAGCATCTTTGGGGCTGGCAGGATGTCAAGTGCTGAGGACTTCCAAGTGGTTCTCAGAGCCAAGCTACAAGTGACACCTGACACAGGTTGGACACTTGTCAGCTTCCCTTAAATTTTGATAGGAAATGTAGGCATCCTGGTCTTACAGCTTGGCTTTCCATTTAATTGAAGTTTACAGAAACCCCCCACACCCAGTGGAGGGGAAGGGGGGCACCTGGCAAGAGCCCAATGCCTGCACTCCCGACCTCATGTTCTCCCTCCCATAGACTGCAGCTCTGTAAATTTAAATGGAGAGCCAAGCTGCAAGACCAGGACGCCTACATTTCCCATCAAAACTTGAGGGAAGCTGACAAGTGTCCAACCTGTGTCAGGTGTCTCTTGTAGCTTGGCTGTCACAGTGGCTTTTAACTGGGATAGGATGATTCATGAAGGGACTATTTCTGTGCAGCTTGGTGCTAGAAGATATGAGGCTAGGAATTTGGTATTCTAATATGTGGTTGTAGAGTACAATCCTGTGCTTCTTACATACTACTTATTTGTTTGGTAGAAAATGTCAGGCAAATTTACAATTCCAATGCAGTTGGGAGCTGGTAGATATGGGAGCAGGACTCATGAAAGGCACCTAGCATTGAGCAGTAATGCTCGCTGCTTATCCAACCTCTCTAGTATTCTATCTGCTGACAATGGGGCCACTTCCACCACCCCCTGCTACACTAATCCTATGCAATACCAGATCTGTTAGGAACAAGGTTGCATGCATTGCGGGGATGTTGCAGGAAGAGAAAATTGATGTGGCTTGCTTAACAGAGACATGGCTGCAGGAAAATGACAAGGTGTGTCTGTCCCAACTAACTCCCCCTGACTGTGTGGTCCTACACCAACCTCACTATAGTAGCCGAAGAGGAGGGGTTGCTATTATTCTTTGTGAGTCCTTCACCTTCTGTAGATCTCCAATACAAGCTGTAGTTGGTATTGACTGCATGTACTTGTCTCTGGGAATAAAAGATAGATTGGGTATCCTTCTTGTGTATAGACCACCTAGCTCCCCCATAAGCACCATTTCTGAGTTGGCAGAGCTGCTAGCAGACATGGTGCTGGAGACACCTAGACTTATTGTTCTGTGGGACTTCAACATCCAGGCTGAGTGTTCGAAGTCAGGCCCAGCTCAGGAATTTATAGCTTCCCTGGCAACCCTGGGCTTCTCGCAAATTGTGACAGGCCCTATGCCTGAAAGAGGCCACACCTTAGACTTAATATTTTGCACTGAGCCTTTAAGGCAAACCCTTGTTTCAACATTGGAGGTTTGGTCTGAACCAGGATCAGACAATCATCTACTGAAGGCAAAAGTTAATATAGCCCCAACTCCCCACAAAATTGGGGGTCCAGTTAAAATGATTCACCCACTAAGGCTCATGGACCCTTCTAGATTCCAAAATGCCTTGGGGGATTTTAAAATCCCAGACACATGCCCTGTGGTAGCTGCTGTAGGAATGTGGAATGCAAAGCTCCTTGAAGCTATTGACACCGTTGCTCCTTATCGGCCACTCCAGCCCTTGGGACGGACACCAGCCCCATGGTTCACCATGGAGCTGGCTGACTTAAAGAGGGTTGGAAGACATTTAGAAAGGCGCTGGAGAAAAACTCATGCAGAAGCAGATAGAATATGCTACAGAACCCACTGGAGGACCTATGAAGCTGAAATGAAAGAGGCAAAGAAATGTTATTTTTCAGCAACTATTGTGTCTGCTAGTTCCTGACTATCCCAATTGTTTAAGACATCCAGATGCCTCCTAACCTCTAAATCTGAACCTTTACAGTCCCAAGAACAGACAATTAACTCCAAGGCCTTTGCTAAGTTTTTTGCTGATAAAATAGCATGAATACGCTCTGATCTAGATACTAGCTGCAATGCAAGCGAGATAGAAGAAATGACAAATACACCATCCAGCTTACATTTGAACCAACCACTATGACAGATCTTAACAAGATCTTGATGTCTATGAAAACCACTACTTGTGCACTTGATCCTTGCCCATCCTGGCTGTTAACATCAAGCAAGGACTACATAAGTGAGCCACTGAGGTCTATTGTAAATCAATTGCTAACTCAGGGCAGCTTTCCCCAACAGCTCAAACAGGCAGTTATTCGTCCACTACTTAAAAAAAAAATCCCTAGACAAAAATGATGTGGCCGATTATCGCCCAGTCTCTAATCTGCCCCTTTCTGGGCAAAGTGATTGAGAGAGCAGTAGCTGACCAACTCCAGACCTTCTTAGATAACTCTAGACCATGCCATCCTGTTGAGGCATTTAGAAACAGAAGTGGGCATCAAAGGATGTGCCCTGGACTGGTTTAAATCGTTTCTCTTGGAGCGGACTCAAAGGGTTGCCATTGGAGATCAGCTATCTCCAGAATGGGAACTATCTTGTGGGGTTTTGCAGGGCACAATCTTATCTCCCATGTTATTCAACCTCTACGTAAAGCCTTTAGGAGAACTCATTCACAGCTGTGGAGTTGGATGTCATCAATATGCAGATGACACCCTACTCTATATCTCACTATCCAGGTCCCCACTGGATGCAGTGGAAATCTTAGATCGCTGCCTTACAGCCATGGTGAAATGGTTGAAAAACAACAAATTTAAATTGAACCCAGACAAGACTGAAGTGATGCTTGTTGGGAAGGCAGAGATCTTAAAGGACATTGTACTCCCCACTTTCAATGGAGTTCATCTGACCCTTGCAAACTCAGTTAAGAGCCTAGGGGTTATACTGGATCCAGCGTTATTACTAAAAAAAAACAAGTTAAGGCAGTGGCAAAAAATGCTTTCTACAACCTCACTGTAGCCTGGAAGATGGCTTCTTATCTTGACACTGCTGACCTAGCCACTTGGATCCATGCTATGGTAATGTCAAGGCTTGACTATTGTAATGCTATATACATTAGCCTCCCATCTAAGTTAACTAGGAGGCTCCAATTAGTGCAAAATGCTGCAGCTCGCTTGTTATCAGGAGCGAGCAGGAGCATGCACGTCACTCCCATCCTACAGTCGCTCCACTGGCTACCCATCATTTACTGTGCTTAGTTCAAGTTATTAAATATTACATACAAAGTTCTTCATGGCTTTGGTCTGGCATATCTATGGGGCCACCTCCCTCCCTATGTTCCTCCACGGCAGCTTCGCTCATCTGAACAGGGTCTTCTGCAGGTGCCAGGCTGCACACAGATGAAGTCAGCAGCAGCCTGTACAAGGGCTTTCTCTGTGTTGGCCCCTATCCTGTGGAATGACATGCCTGAGGAAGTCAGAAGAGCCCCTACTCTCCTGGATTTCTGTAAATGATGCAAAACCAAACTATTCAAAAAGGCTTTTTACTCAAATGGGAGGGCTGCATTGTAGGGATGGGGTCTCAGATGCTTCACTAACAAGTTGGGGATCATAGATTTCATCACTATTTTTGCCTTATATATTATCTGCTGCTTTAAATATGTACTCCTATGTACAACCAGTGCTCCATGTTGTCTAATGTTAGTCCTAGAATTGATTATGTTTTGCTCTAGTATTTTTTCTACTCTGTCTTGGATCCTTGCTAATGCTATGTCTTTTAAACTTGTATCTGTTTACCTTATGGTATTACATTGAAATGTACTTGATACTGATAGTATTAACCTCATGCTGTGTAATCCACCTTGAGTCTCAGTGAGAAAGGTGGACTATTGTTTATTTGCTTGTCTTAAAAATGTGCTACTTGTGCTTCATATGGTCTAATGTCAGTCCTAGAATTGCTTATGTTCTGCTTCAACATTTTTTCAGCTCTGTATGGATTCTTACTAAAGCTATGCCTTTGTAAATTGTGTTTATTTACCCTATGACATTGTTATGGAAATGTCCTTGAAACTGACTGTACTAATCTCACATTGTGTAATCCACCTTGAGTCTCAGTGAGAAAGGCAGTCTATAATTAAATAAATAAATACAGAATGAATTGTATACCATAGTATAGACCTCAATCCCTGGCTATTTACCCAAGTATATTTTGGAACTATTTTGTTGCAGGGCACTTGAAGCTTTGCATGACATGATGTTAGCTAACATCACCCAATAATCACTTGCAGATATAAAATTGATGGCTAGAAGAAGCAGTTTAAAAGCTGGCAGCCCTACTTGGAGCATACATGACTAGCGATCCAGAAAGCTCTGAGGGTCACAGTGTCCTTGTGGCTGCCATGAGGGTGCTGCCCTTTTAAACTCATTTTAAAATGCTGTGAGGACCCAATCCTGATTGGTCCTGCAGCACTCTGCTCTTGTTTCCTCCCCCACCTTTTCAAGTGTCAAAACAAATGCTCTTTTAGCACTTTATAAGGCGGGGGGGGGGGGCGTGGCACATTGCTTCAGCTCCCTGCACTGTGGGCCTGATGATCAGACTTCATTTTTAAATGACATGTAGAGACCAAGAGCATGCTAGCCCATCTAGTTTGGCCCTGAGCATCACCAAAAGTGACTGCATAGTGTGATGAGAATACTGAATGCCTCTGACTGTGCTGTATGCAGAGTTTGAATATTTAATACATTTTGCTTTACATTGCATACATATCAGCAATTCAAAAGTATGGGAGATTAACTGGAGAGAAAAACAGGCATTAGAATCAATGGAAATACAATTTGCAAGCATGATATTTCAAGGTTTCGAGCTCCTAATATTGTTTTCAATTTGTTAAGGCAGATTTCTGCCCTTCTACCCTTCCCTTAAAAAAAGGTGTTTTTCTAAGGCTGAGACCTTCATGGCAAAAAGAAAGATTATCTAAGTGTAATGTATTCCTCAGTGGAGAATGGACTCTTCTCCCTTGAGCTCAGCTTGGGGCAGAAACCTAGAACAATTGCCTGTTGCAAC
Organism: Eublepharis macularius; assembly: GCF_028583425.1. Lineage (NCBI taxonomy): Eukaryota > Metazoa > Chordata > Lepidosauria > Squamata > Eublepharidae > Eublepharis > Eublepharis macularius. The sequence goes on along the minus strand of NC_072793.1, from coordinate 89,240,804 downwards.
ATTCTACAGTATAATTCATGATCGGCAACAGGGACAGGAGAGGGAGCCTTTTGAAAGCAAGACAACAAATCCATAGCTTTTAAATTATACATAGCTCTTATCCCACAATTAGTTTCTAATTCAGAAAGACTGCAGACAGTCAGGCTCCTATGTAATAATCCATGAGATCGGATTCACATTGAACTGACAAGCTTTGAAGAACAATGTAAAGGGAATGCAAGAAAATCTCCAATCCTTGAGTGGCAGAACTTCATAAATCCACACCAACAGAATATTCTAATGCTTATTCATTACATATTGGAAATCATCTCAAAACCAAACTGCACATTTCACAAAATGATGAGGTTATACTATGTTGACATAGTTCTGTATTCTACCATGATTATTATTGTTATTTTGAATATAACCAAGAATACCTTTTCACAGCAAAGAGAGGGTGAGAGAGAGAAAATAAAGTTATACTATTGTTCTGCACAGGTGTCTAAACAAGTCAGAGTGTATTTCTTACCCCATAAACTGGTATTCTAAATTAAGGTTTAATCCATGGTTTAAACCTGAAATTGTGGCAAGAATAGGAATTCTACTGCCTCCTACAGGTCTTAGAAACTGTTGTTATTCCACTAAGGCGTTCACATGACATATTCTGAATTTTGTGCAGGTTAAGCTGTCGAGCTCATTCATATCAGCAAGAGACCACTTAATTATACCCAAGGAGAAAGCCAGAACTGGGACTACCCAGGTATTAATTACTTGTATTTTATTCTTACCTATAAACTCAGTTTTCTGTATTTTAAAGGGTCTGCAGAGAGACTGGTAAGAGGATTTTAAACTAGAGTGGGCTATCTAGTTGTTTTGATTGATCCCTAGGTACTTATATGTGGAATTATTATCAAGGACAGGTAACGTACAGTGTTTAGCATATGTTCCTATTGTGGAAAATATTCACTTTTACCTTTAATTATGTGGATACCTGTACATTTTTCAAGATGAAATGACATTTTTATATCTTCATTGAATTTTTGATGGTTGTTACAAGGTTGCAGAATCTACTTTGAAATTCAGTGAATAATTTTATGCTGTATAAAAGTTGTACAATTCCAGTTCTTTTTCTGACTTTTTGAGTTAGTGTCTAGAATATTTAGCACAGCTGAGAGCAGTGTAAGAGCTAGACAAAGCCATATTAGACTCTGAGGCTCTGAGAATCCCAGATAAAAGCTCCTGTTGATCCAGGTATTACCAATATTTACATTGACTAATTTTATCTAATTATATGTTATTGCTCCATTTGACTATGGTAATTATCACTAGTGCTATAATAGTAGGCTTGAATTGGAACTCACTAAGTACTTGAGGTAGACAGAAATGTGGTACAAATTCACAGATCTTCTGCTAGTCAATGTGTACTAATGAGCGTTACATTACCTCAATGATTCTTCAGTTTAATTCTAAGGTTATTGACTTCTACTGATTTAGGCCTCTGTTTAGGATTTCACACACCTGTAGTAAATATTTATGTGTAAAATTTTTCTCACCCAAATTACAAATTTATCCCTTTGGGGGCTTTCCTCTCTGGAATCATTTGCTATTGTCAACTTCTATTACATCTTTCATGTCCATATCATTGATACAATATTACGTCTGATGTGGTAAGATACAAAGCCATTGAGAATTTTTATTAAAACTGTTCGGTCTGCTCCAAGTCTCCTTCCTGTAGATTTTGGTTTCTTCTTTTTGCAGCTTCTGTGGTGGCCTTTATCACCGCCCCCCTGACCCACAGGACAGCCAGAGTTGGGTCAAGAGCAAAACAGTCAAAGCTTGGAAGTAAATCCTCACCTCCCAGGGTAACAGGAGCCACCACCAGTCTCTCTGAACTAACCTTCAGCTGTGGGACCAAGAGACAAGTCTCCAGCCCTACCAGGTATTACAAGAAGTCAGCCCTGCAAGGCAGGACACCTGTGGGTTGTGTTTCACAAAACACTTAATTGAGTAGCTGCAGCCAAATATGCCCAAACACTGGATTAAGACTGAAGTCCTCAAAACACACATAACATCACAGAGAATTTATTAGAAGAATGCAAACATTTAAAAACATAAAAGTTGTACAGAACAGGAAAGAAAATAACAAAACTACATAAATACTCTAAAATATTGTACAGTATTTTAGATACTGTACATATAAATACTCTACTGTACTCTAAAATACTGTAAAGCCCAAGTAGAATTCCAAAGTCCAAAATCCAGACAAGAGTCCTGGGCTGACACCTATCCAGGCAGTCAGATCCAGAGAACAAAAAGGCATGTAGCAGCAGGTAGCAACAGCAACCACACAGAAAGGGGGCCAACTAGAATGAAGACCCTTCTTTTGTGCCCTGCTGCTTCAGCATGGACTGATCCTGACAAACCAATAGGGGTGCTGCTAGATCTTGTGACATGTACCTCTGCAGCTGGAATGCATTTACAATCAGAGCAACTGACTCTCACCCCGAATTCTTTGTGCTAATGAGATGGAATGAAAGTGCAAAACTCCCTCCTGGCTTGACCTTGAAGCTCTAATCTCATCTTGTACCTGAGTACTTCATGTCCATTTCATCCCCTTTTCTCTGAAAACTGCAGTCAAAGTATTTACCAGAGATAGGCCCTCTGTAGCCTAACTGGGTCCAGAAATCTGAACTAAAAATCTGAAAAGCTAAGAAATGGATCAAGGTAGTTTTCTTCAAAGCATGTTGCCTTTTTTCCCCTCCATATATCTGAAGAATTTGTTAGGGCATTTTAGAAATGTGTTTTGTTATCTGCATTATGACTTTTAAGCTCTGTGCTTCATAAGTTTTCCTTTTCTGCTTCTCCATATTCAGATGTTACATAAGAGAGAACATTATTGGGTAGATATAATTTTTTGTTATAAAGTAACAAACATTTTCTTTGTTAAAATGGGAGCATTTGTTAATTTTACCAATTTGAGCACACAAATCACCTATTTGTATATTTACAGGGCAATCCTATACACAGTTACTCCAGACTAAACACATGTCTAACCCTCTGCATAGGATTACACTGTTGATTTCTTAAATGATCTTTGTTCATGTTTTGATTTAATTCTGCTTCCTATTTTATTCACTCTCAAATTCAAATCACAGCACTACAGTAGTCTTTCTAGATGTATTCTTTCAGTTTCAGTTCAGCTGTGGAAAATTGGCTGAAAACGGACAAATTGAAAATGAACCCAGACATGATGGTACTGGCTGGGAAGCTAGAGATATGGAAGAACATTGTGCCCCTCCACTTTCAAGGGGATTCAACTGACCCTTGCAGACTCTGTTAAGATCCTAGAGGTTATACTCGAACCAGAGCTAATGCTAGAAAAGCAAGTGAGTGCAGCTGCCAAAAATGCCTTCTACAGGTTCAGTCTAGCCTGGAAGATGGCTCCCTACCTTGACATGGCTGATATGGCCACCAGGAACCATGGCATAGTAATTTCAACACTTGACTACTATAATGCATTCAACATAGGTCTCCCCTCAAAGTCAACTTGGAGACTCCAGTTGGTTCAGAATACTGCAGTTTGATTATTATTAGGAACTAGGTGGAGCACTACTCCCATTCTGCAGTCACTCCACTGGCTACCTATCAGTTACCAAGCTCAGTTCAAGGTTTTGGCTATCATATACAAAGCCCTGGTCCATCATATCTATGGGACCACACCTCTCACTGTGCTCCACCACAGCAGCTTCACTCATCTGAACAAGGCCTTCTGCAGGTGCCACCCTGCAAATTAGCCAGATCAACAGCTGCCCTTACAAGCACATTCTCTGTGGTGGCCCCCACCCTGTAGAATGGCCTCCCTGAGGATGTTAGGAAATTTCTCACTCTCTGAGCTTTCCACAAACCGTGCAATACCAAATATTAAGGAGGGATTTCTTACACAGATAATAGGACTGTGCTGAAAAGAAATGGTTCAAAGAGATTCTTTGATAAAGAGATAGGGACTGTAGACTATACTACTGCACACTCTCTGTTACTGTATATATGTTCTCACTAGGTTGTTTCTACATTGTTTAATATGCCATGTGAAATTGCTTATGTTTGTTTTAGCTCTGTATCAGATGTCTGCTTGTTTTCAGATTTCTGCAATCTGTATCCTATTGTAATGTTTATTGAATGTCCCTGCTGTTGATCATATTGAATTACACTGTGTAATCCACCTTGAGTCTCACTGAGAATGGCAGACCATAAATAACATAAATAAAAAATAAAAATAAATAAAAATAAATTTCCTGGATGTCCAATATACTACAAATGTTGTTCCACAGATGAAGAGGATCACCTGTTTAAATGATAAGTACAGTGATTAATGGGATTAGTCTGGTCTCTCCCCGTTTCAGATACCTGCTTTGGACCTTAGTTACTGTCAGAATCATAGAGACCTGCAAGCGCTGTCAGCATAACCAAGTTCAAACCCCTGATGTTGCTACTGTTGTTATTGTTATTGTTGTTGTTACTATGATTTTCTAGTGTACATATTGTACATAAATCAACCATAACCTAGCTGAGAAAGAAGATCAATCTGGCAACTCCAGAAATGAAGAGGTAAGTTTTTAAAAAGATGGATGAGGTTTAACTAGAAGCCCTCAGTCCTCTGGCCAGAGATTACGGTCAGCTTGTGCTTTCTCTAGAAAGCCTTTGTGTAGCCATGGTGTGCTTGTTTATGAATGCTGTGAGTTTGTACCTGGGGAAGCATTCAGATATGTGATTTCCCCCTCTTTTCACATTGAAATCATACCATTTAGAATCTTTCACATCACCCTGTATAGAGAGCACCTCTTTTTCATACATTGTTTCCTGTTGTTACAAATAATCTTACGCTCCACTAAGGTTAGAAAGCAGGATGTAACTCTGAGTAGGGGTGGTGAGGGTGGTAATGAGTCCCCTAATGGCTAAAACTATACAATTCCGTGCATGAGTATGTATGCGTGCATGCAAATAAATATATACGTTAAAAATATTACAAACTGAGCAGTACATAAAATTACCCACTTGTCATAAATATTGATTACTGGGCTAGTACACAATAAATCAAAGGTCTGTAATCATTAAATCAAAGATTTATACTAGTGAAAGAGCAACAATGCAATCCATCAATTCCCCATTACACCAAATGATTAATTACATCCCATTCTGGCAGTTTAGAAGCTGGTTTTTAGGTGTGAGCACTTTTCATGAGCATTCTCCCCGCCCCCCGCCCCCGGTGGGGCAGAATGTTTTGGGGGGTTGCTGCAAAGAGAAACACCCTAGCATATACTTGGCCATCTTACACACCCCTCACCTGGCAATTAGATAGCTGCTATGCTCAGTTTTAAACCTCTTGAAGTCCTAATAAGCTGCAGCTTCTTTCTGAACTAGCTTTGCCCTCAGTGACATCATTGTTGTTTACTCAAATCTTATTGGCTGAACATCACTATTACTAGGATGAAGGGCTATTTTTTAAAGGTGATGAAGCTGTAACTGAGCAGGGCTGCAATCATGATGAGTCACTCACAGCACATGAATGCCAGTGAGGAAAAAGAAGTGACCTCCACATGGTCAAGAATTTAAAGTACATCAACAATTTTCTGCTGGAAGAGATGCTGCAGCCGCCTCAAAGGATGCAAAATGGAGCATCACTCAGCCTGCCAGATTCCCCAAAGGATCCTCCTCATACAGCCATGTGTATGTTGAACAATCAACTGAGCTCACATATGATACTTAGGACCCTGGGCAGGACATGAACCTATGCCCACAATTTCTCCTCCAGGGTAGCATTACAATTTTCAAGTTTTTAAGCTTTAAATCTGTTAAGTTAGAAGAACATCACTGGGTTTTTTATCAGACAGGTCAAGCTTCTGCAGAATTAAAGAGAAACACATAGCCCTTGTTTTAAAAAGGTTGTGACAGTAGAAGTGCCGCATTAACTAAAAGCACAGGTGATCAGGGAGCTAGCATCATGACTGATACAAATGGTTATCTTGGAAAACTGTTGTCAAAATGATGAGTTTGTGCATGATACCCCCAGCTTCTGTAGGCCTCATCAGCCATATAACTAGGACCAGGCTGTGCTGCAATAACATGCTGAGACTGAACCAGTCCAACTGTGCTGTCTAAGTCATGGTAGACGCAAACAATTTTATCTGCAAAATTCATTGCAAAGGAATCACAGCAGACTTGCATGCCTTCTGGGTAAACATCCTTTGGGGTTTGAGATCAAGGCCCCTTCGCAACCTGGCTTTGCCAGACAGCATTGCGGAAAGGCAATGATGGGAGAAGAGTGAGCTCATTTCACTGGTATCACTGCCACAGAGCTGGCACAATAATGTGCTCTCACCTGTGTTCAGTCACATTCGCTTTGAGTTTTTCTCCACTTGAGCGCTGTCTGCCCAACCATTGCATCATCCAAAGCTCTTCAGTAAGGGAATGAAGGGACATTCTGTTATTCATGGAAGGAGCGAGGATACTTGAGCAATCATAACCACAGCTTGGGTCATATCCTTATTCCACAGGTCAACCAGGGCTGCAATAGGACCACCAGTAGACATGGGCATGATCTGAATTACGATTTCAAAAACCCTCCGATTTTGGCGTTTGCGCCATCGTGACTCAGCTAATCGGTTCCGTCCATGGCAACCGATCCAGCAGTCGGGGGTTTGCTTGTTCGGGACTTGATCGGATATATTGGTTTCTGTTTGGAATTGCAAACACTCTGGCACCAATAATTTATTCCCGGGGCAACGGAGTCAGGGGAATGAGCTGTGTTTGCCCTCCTTCTGTCGCCCTCGAAACACGAATGGAAGCCCAGCTTTCCTTGATTAGCAGGCTTCCTTCCAACCACAGAGCAGCAACCCAGGGGAGGGAGGGGGAAGGGGGTGTTCTGAAGCCATGGACACAAAGGAAAGGCAAAAGGCAGTGCAGGAGGCTGGGAGGCCACCCGCGCCGTTCGTCTTTCCCCGGGACAAGGGGCATGCGGGCAAGCCAGCCGCCCCTTGTCCTGGGGAAAGGCAAAAGGCAGCGCAGGAGGCTGGGAGGCCACCTGCGCCGTTCGCCTTTCCCCAGGACAAGGGGCACGCAGGCAAGCCAGCCGCCCCTTGTCTTGCGTGGCAGGTGAACGGCGTGGGCAGCTGCTGAGCCACTCACGCTGCTGCCAGCTCCGCAGCACACCGGGAAAGCCAGCTTGCTGCGTGGGCCGGGGCGCGCACGCGCGCAGGAACCTAACTACAGTTGCCTTGGGCGCTGGCAACCATAGATCCAGCCCTGGGAATGTCCCCTCCCTGAGGGGAGGCAGCTCGTTGCCAGGTTAAAAACTTCCCCCCCTCTACTCTAAGTGTGTGTGTGTGAATGTCCCCTCCCTCCCTGAAGGGAGGCGGCTCATCGCTGCCTCCCCCTGCCTGTCGGGCCTGGCGGCCGCTGCCACCAACCACCGTTCGTATATCGCTAGAAACAGTGGGGCGCCCTCCCACTTTGGCCTTCCCGATTCCTTATCGGAAATGGGACTTGATCGGTTAGAATTGGTGACCTGGGTTCGGCAGCGGCCCGGATCCACGAACGGCTTAATCGGTATTTTTTTTTGGATCGTACCCATCTCTAACCACCAGTCTTGCTGATTGGAAAACCCTAACATCAGGAACCACTCTGGATCCATCAGCCTCCTAGGACAGACCATCCAAATTGCCCGCCCCCTCCCCTCCTGAGTGGAGGTTTTGCATGTCCATACGTCTAATTCTCACTAGATAGTGGCTGGTCCCTGACAATGGTAAAGCAAAAAATTCCCCCATTACCTAACCATATACTTTATCCCCAGAGAAAACCATATCAAGTATATAACCCACTGTATACATAGGAACCCGAATGTTCTGGGACAACCACATGGTTGTCATGGTGGCCATGAGACCGGAGCTGCTCCAACCACTGCTATTTCAGCATGAACATTGAAGTCTCCAAAGACAGCAATCCTCAATGCCAAGCCTCAGATTGCCTCTGTCAGCTCAAATGATGGATAAAAGTGTGGGAGTTTGTGTCAATGGCAAAACTTACTTCACTGATTAGGGAAAAGACATTAGTTACATTTTTGACTGAATGGAAACTGTTTATAGACTTTTTACATGAAATGGCTAATAAGGACTTGATGACATCTGGAGTTATGAATTAAGAATAATGAACAATAGAAAAAAGAGTGCTCTTAGAATCAGTGAGACTGAAAATGATCCATATTTGTGGCAGAGAAAACCGGAACTCAATCTGTAGTTTAATTTAAGGGGTTTTTTTTCTTTTTTTTCTTTTTTCACTTGGTTATGTATTATTAGTGTGTCTTCTTTTTAGAATTTTTTTTATCTTCTATGTTTGTTGCCTATAGCTTGTGTGTTATTGTTTATAGTCTAAATAAAGAAAAATTACACACACGCGCACACACACACACAAAAGATTGCCTCTGTTAGCTCAGGCAGGGATATTGTTGGGCAGCATGGTGGATGGTACACTAACAGAATCTCTATTCTGTCCTGATTCTCCAGCATTAAGTACATACACTCAAAATAGGGGCTTTAGCTAACAAAGCATCTGGTGAATGCCACAGAGGCCTAACAGACCATGTCTACTCCTTCCCAGCCTACTAAGCCTAGGCTGATGTTGCACAAGGAAGCATGGGTGAAGGGAGAGCCACCCCCTCCGTTTTCACCCACCAAGCCTCCATGATACATACCAGGTCAGCCTCCTCACCCAGAATTAAGTCCTGGATGTGGGATGCTTAGTTTCAAACTGACCTGGCATTCAGCAGCATCACTTTTTAGGTTTGATTGGTGACCAGCAAGATTGCCATGGCTTCTTTGGTTGAAAGAAGGGCCAAACAGAAGAATAGATGGACACAACCTGACAATCTCTTTATCCCCTTACTGTCTTTCTGTTCTTCTCCCACCACCAAACCACCCTCTGACCATTCCTCCCTCAATAATGGTGCTTTTTGACCTTCCCCTTGAAATGCTACCCAGGCACATGATAAAAGGTTGTTAAGAAATCTGTCCTTAAGTCTTGGCTGTCTCCCAGCCACCCAATGAGATATGTTCACTCCTGGGCACTTTGTAGTTTGCTCTCCAGTCTGTAGCTACCATTCTTGTTCTTATAATAGTGTACTGGCTATCCATGTAGGGGAAAACAGTGGCAGGTGGGCTCCAGTATAGTCAGGCTACCTTCTATCCCTGTGACCACAGTGGTACTCCTGTTGCTATTAGAGAGAGGCATGAACCTAATACAAACCAAAAAAAAATGCACAAACCAGGCCAGTTCATGGTTCGCGAACCAGTGGTTCATGGAAGCTTGTTTCCACGAACTTCCACAAACTGCTCTACTGGTTTGTTTGGTTCATATTAAAGGGGCAGTTTAAATGGCCGTTTCCCCGGGGAAATGGCCATTTAAACTTTTCCTGCCCCTTAAAAGAGGCAGGGCCCTTTAAACTATCAGCTGGCAGGCAGCAGGGGGGATCCCTGCCGCTGCCTGCCAGCTGATAGTTTAAAGGGACCTGCTGCTTGCAAGTAGCAGGGCCCTTTAAATGGCCCAAACTCCAGCCCCAGCCCCCCACCCTCACCCCCCACCCCAGCCCACACACACCTAGCCCCAGCCCCACACTTACCTTGCTTCCGGGGTGGTGGAGCTGCCCTGCGGGCCTGAAGCCTTCTCCTATGAGGGGTAGGAAGGCAGTTTTTGGCCTCTTCCACTGCTGCATGGGCCCACAGAGTGGTGGAGGAGGCCAAAAATGGCCTCCCCTCCCCTCAAATGGCCACCATGGGCTCGCAGGGTGATGGAGGCCAAAACGGCTTTCACGCCCCTCAAATGGCATCTGCGGGCAGGAAGGCAGTTTTTGGCTTCCTTTGCTGCCCTCCGGGCCTGCGGCAACCATTTAAGGGGCAGGAAGGCCTTTTTCTGCCTCCTCCACCACTCTTCAGGCCCTAGCAGTGGCAGAAGAGGCCAAAAACAGGCTTCCCACCACTCGCAGGAGGAGGTCATGGGCCCACAGGGCGGCTGGGCCATGGCCTCCACCACCCCAGCAGCAAAGTACGTGTGGGGCTGGGGCTGGGGGCTGGGGTTTGGGCTGTTTAAAGGGCCCTGCCGCTTATAAGCGGCAGGTCCCTTTAAACTATCGGCTGGCAGGCGGCAGAGGGGGATTCCCCCCTGCCAGCTGATATTTTAAAGGTACCTGCCCCTTGCAAGCATCAGGAAAGGGCTCTTTAAATGATTAAATGCCCCTTTCCCTGCTGCCACAAACTGGTTAATGAACTTGCACCAGTTCATGAGAGTTTGTGGTTCGTGGTTTGTGAAAACCCACAAACCATGAACCCCATGGTTCTTTTTTGTTTTTTTGGTTTGTGCCCACATCTAGTTGCTATAGTACAATGTGCCCAAAGGGCACGAACCACAGGCTAAAAGCCAAAAGGCCAAGAGTCCTTTGGCTCATGCCAAACGCATATGCCCTTGGTAAACTGGCTTGTTTAAAAAGGCACTACTTGTTTAAAAGAGTGCTATAAATATATAGTAGTCATTTCTACTAGCAGAAGGAGAAATTAATTACCATTTCACAAGCTAACATGAAAAAATACTACTAGTATCAATTTTATACTCATATTTGCATGTGATGCCTTGATACCAGAGATTTTCTTTATTCTGAATTTAACTTCCTAAAACCATTTGTCTTATTTCCATCTATTTGCTTTCAGGATGTACAGACTGAACACCAATGTGGTGGTAAAGTTGCAACCCAGCAGTGCGTATTTTAAGAGTGGCAGAGAAAAGAACACCACTGGGAAGGAGAAAGGGAGTAGGTTAATTAACCTCATCCACATTTTCAGCTCCACAGTCTCTGGACCCTAAATCATCACTGACATATTTAGGTTGCCATTTGTTATAAAAAATTATTAGACATGCACTTTGCCATTAACAACAAGTTTTCCTGAAAAAAAAACCAACCTAGTACTTATACCTTTAGTATGACTCACACTGTGATTGGTTATAAGTATCAACAATCTGATAACTAGCTAAAAGAACCAAGCATATATTGTGAATAAAGACCTAAAAATGCCAGGTTCTGTCAAAGACTTTCATGGACCATTAGCCTAAAGTGTACAACCATAAGATGTTTAGAAGAAAGGTGGGATATAAATGTGAGAAACAAATAAACTAAGCCCCAGAAAAAGTGATGGGTAAGATGCCTTTTCACTTTAAAAATAGTATAATCAGCCTATGAAATTTATTTATTTTATATTTTTTCTTAAAATCAGAATTTTAAAGGTGACCCCCGCCCCCAAAGCATTAAAATTTCTTAAAATATCCAAAACATGAAAAGGCAACCCACAAAATTTATAAAGGTATGATTACAAACAGTGGAAAGAAAGGACACAAAATAATCCAGGATCAACAGTATCCAAGATACAGGCCGTCTAAACCAAACAAGCTTTTGCCAATCTACGGAACTTCAGCAAGGATAATGCCAAACAAATTGCTCTGTAGAAGGCATTCCAAAATGGTTATAGGGAAAGCCCTGCTTCTGATAAAAAGGACTCTGACCTGAGTCCTGCTGTTCTTAACCACAAAACTGTCTCTCACTACATCAAACTGGCTTCCCATTAGATTTTCCATCTTTTCCTCTAATATCTTTAAAGGCCATTTCTTCACAGATTATTTGCCCCAGATTCAATACTGTTGGGAAGTTGATTTTTTCTGATTCCGCAAAGCATTGTGACGCATTCCTAGGGTTTCGTCGGCTTTCCTTCGATCCTTCCCGAACCTGCTTTTCTGCCAAGTTTTGAGAAAGATTGCAGAAAAGCCTGCATGGCTGCTGTGTAAGTGGGAAAGTTTAGATTTACCTGGTCCCACTCACCCTGCAGCCTTTTCCCCTGCCCTTGTCCTGACAGCAGCCACGTCCTCCCCTGGACTTTTTTTTGTTTTTGTTTTTTATTGGCATCTGAATATCATTAAGTTTTTATAGTATTATAATAATCTGTGTATGAAGTTCTCCTTGCATTTTTTAGAAAACGAAGTATCTAGTCTCTTTGGTTGCTGAGATATAATAGGAAAGGAAGATCTCCACAAGAAGAAGGGCTAGAAACGTACTTTTTTTAAAAAAAACGAAAGCTGGGAATTCAAAGAACCTCATACATAACTTGTTATGCAATTATAAAGATGTGCTAGTCAATTACCAATTTTTTTAAAAAAAACTAAAAAGGACTGGCGGGGGATGGGAATGGCTGCTGTTGGGGGACTGAAGCAAGGAAACTATGGGGAAACCTGTCGTATGGAAGCTGACACACTGTTGTACTGGCTGCCCCAGCAGCAACAGGGAAATTACAAAAGCACGTTCCTGCATGGACTATCTTTTTATACAACACAGTATAAATTGTATACAATTGTTAAGCAAAGTGAGACAACAGAACTTGCATAACATTAAAGGTTGTTAAATTAACAATGGGATCTTAAGTAGAGTTAACCCTTCTAAGCCTATTCACTTCAATTCGCTTAGTAGAGTTTGTCTCTGCTTAGGATTCCACTATAGGTTTGCCAGTTCCCTGGTGGGGGGAGGGGATCCCTCGCTCCTACTTTCTGCCCCGTTCCACTTACCTGGCTGGCATGGGGAAAGGTGGGGGAATGGACTTCCTGGAGTGTGCTCCCAGCACGGTGTCTAGAAGTGACATCATTGCACAGGCTACCGGGGTGCTTCTGCACTTCGTGCTGGTCTGATTTGGGCCCCGAAAGAGCAGATTCTTTAAAAACTGTCCTGGTGCGAAGTGTAAGAGCAGTCCTGTGGCCTGCATGATGATGTCACTCCTGGAAGTGACATCATGGCACATGTGCGAAGACTTCCAAAAGGTGAGTGCCAGTTTCCCCACCCCTTTCACCTCTCCTCTTTTCCATTGTCAGTTACATAATTGATAATTTATTATGTTTTTAAGCATTAGGCATTATTTGGATGTTACAATTTAGGCATTAAAAAGTTTTATTCTTACACAGTTTTCAGACATACATAGTTGGCAATAAGTTATCATTACACAGTTATAATAATGCAGCAAATGATCACACCCAACTCATTGTTCACAGAACCATGGCACAGAGGTTCCTTATCACCAGAAATAAAAGTACTGGTGAAGTGAACCTAGAATGAATTTCAGTGACCTTGTTAAGCAATGCAATCTCACTCAGAACCTAAAATAAAAATATGGAAGAGTTATCTGTCTTGCTTTATTCCTTAAAGGAGCACTTTGAGAGCTGCTGTTCCAAGATATATAAAGCATAATAAGGAATTATTCCCAACAACCACAACACTATCACACCTCTAGTTAGCATAAACAAAATCTTCAGCCAATGCTAAAAAGAAGATGTGCAGACATTAAAAGCAGGCTTTAAAAGAAAATTATGTTGTACATCATCCCAAAATTTAATATGACTTTATACACAATAGTAACATGCCTGGTAATGCAAAGATATTTCTAAAGGAGCTTAATAATAGTCCAATATTCTCCCCTTTAAAATATGAAAATGTATGTCAAAAAGGGATGTAACGTAGCTGCATCTTGTATCCATTGATGGAGTTGATTTACATAGATAGCATTTAACATGCTATCATCATTATCCTATCAGTCGTCTGTCTAACACAAATGTCTTCAGACAGAGTTTTCAGTGTTCTTGGAGGTAAAAAAAAAAAAACCAAAATGCAAAATTACAATACTGAAAATCATCGAGGAGAATAGCTGAATTTCAAATAAGATGAGATTTTAAAAAATGTATGTCTCTCCTTAAATTTAGCCAGAGGTACAGGGATCACATAATGAACATACCAAATGTTAGTTAAGAATATAGAACATGCCACTATTATGAGGAGTAATAAACTGGAATATTCAGGAGGGACTGTGGCAGCTTTTAGTAGATTCTCATAAGTTGGCTGAGGCAATGTAAGCGCTGCAAATACAATTCGGTTTCATCACTGCATGTGCTATTTCCATTTCTCAATCATTTTCATTCCTACAGTTGTAGATTGAAAGTAGTACTGGCCATGATTACCGGTACATAATCAGATTTACCAAAATATGTTCCGGAAGTCACTTGCTTGGAGGAATTCCCAGCACAGACAAATTTGAGAAGACCTAGAAAAGAGCAAGAGTCCAGTAGCACCTATAAGACTAACAAAATTTGTGGTAGAGTAGAAGCTTTCATCATGACCCACAGCTCAGTTCTTCAGATACAGCTAGAACGTGAGTCTATCTGTCCTTATATCTTGGAGAGTGGAGTGATTACAGAAGCTGAATGATAAAAAACGGTGAATGACAACGTTACCCAGCAAGCTTCCATGGCAGAGTAGGATTCAAACCCGGGTCTCTCAGACCATAGTCACACACTGTAACCACTATACTGCACTGCCACTTCCCATGTACAATACCTAGCCCTTTCCTCCCTATGTATTATAGTGCCTAGAAACTGGTTGCACAATGGCTTGTGGATGCAACCCTTTATCTTATCAGTTATATTAAATATTAATGGTGATCCAGTGGGAATGCCTCCTTGGGAGATACTATGCCCTGTGGACCAATGCAGAATGCTTTTGGTATGGATGCAGCCTTACTTTACTATTTGTTCTGCAGGGTCCTACAGGGGAAACATAAGGCAAACTGACAGCGGAGCTTGTATTCTTTGGATATTTTACAAATGCATTTGGGATGTCACAGCAAGCTTCCATGCTTTCTAAGCTACAGCAGCAGCAGTATGATGTAACAGCTTCATCACAGTCCCTGAAAGTTCAGGTGCATGGTGTTGCATAAATGCAATGATGGCAGAGAACAGGAAGAGGAGAAAAATCTTTTCCTGCCATCATTGCCATTTGATACACTGTGACCTTTGACCAGATTGTTATTTACTCAGATCACTTCTGAATTCCACATATTGACCAGGGTTTCAGAGCCAAGCTACAAGAGATGAATTACATGAGGAGGAGCACATGAAGGGAGTTGCAATGTTAGCCCAGAAGCTGAGTTTTAAAAGAGATCAGAAGGCTTTGTCAATTTCCTCTCTCTACAGAGTCAGCAAAGTTAGCTCCTCAGAAGGTTTGTTTATTTCCTCTTTGCCTCTTAGAAGGGGAAATGAAAATGGCAGAGCCTTAGGGAGGCAAAGAGGAAATTAACAAACCCTCTGAGCAGCTATCTCCTTGGCTCTGTAGAGAGGGGAAATTGACAAAGCCTTCCTGTCTGTTTTAAAATTCAGCTTCCCAGCTAGCATTGCAACTCCCTTCACATGCTCCTCCTCATGTAATTTGTCTCTTGTAGCTTGGCTCTCACTTGCTGGTGGTTTCAGGGGCAACCTACTGGTGACAACTTGCCACCAGCAACAGGAAGCCAAAGATTTTGAGAACACATGCCCATAACATAAATGCAGCAGATATTGCAGCCATTTTTGCTGCTTCTTCCTAGCTTAACTGCTGCTCTGTCTGACTTTGCTGTTGTAGATCCTGAGGCAGCTGAAAGACCTGGGGATGGGGATGGCTCCATACATAAATGTGAGGCTTCTCCCTCACTAATGCTCCCAGACAGCCCTCCACCATCCTGCTAGATGCTGTTGAAGGGTTCCTTCAGGCATCAGACTAGCCAGGGAAAGGTGGTTGCACTAGGGTTGCCAGTCCATTGGTGGGGTCAGGGATCCCCCACTCCCAGCCTCCTCCCCCTGCCACCACACACCTAGCTGGTAGGGGGAAAGGCATGGGAATGAAACTGCCAGGGTGTTCCCCTGGTGTGCGCAATGATGTCACTTCCAGGAGTGACATTATTGTACAGGACCTGGGCATGCTCCTGGTCTTCAAGCCAGTCCAATTCAGCCCATTTGGGGGCCCAAATCGGCCCGACACAGAGCCCAGAAGCACTTCTGGAATTGATGTCATCACTCCATGCTAGGAGTGCATGTGTACCTTGCATGCACACAAGGACATCAAACAGTTAAGTGCCAGGTCTTCTCTCCCACCTGAAGGATAAGGGGACCTGGCAACCCTCAGTTGTGCCACCAGGTTCCTTTTCCAGAGCTATCTCCCAGCCACTATCAGCAGCCCTTACAGGCATTCACTTCTACAGGGGGTTCCTTGTCCCACCTCTGAGCCTCCTTCCAATCCTGCCCTGGCCTCCACTAACAGCCCTCTCCTCAGCCTATCAGTTGGAAGGGCTGTATCAGCCTTTTAACTTCAATCCAAGCACAAAAATACCAGACATTTATATTTCATTCATTTCCCCTGGACAGTCCAAGAAAATACCAGACTGGTGAAAACTGGACACCTGGCAACCTTAGGTGCTACCCCAGCTTGTCTGCTGTCTTGGGGCTCGATCCTTCCAGAGTCAAGCTGTTGGAAGCTTCCTGCCAGCCAGGCTGTCCTTGGACCATGCCTGCTGCCATCTTGGGTGGAGGTAAGACTGCTCTAGATCCCAAGGCTGTTGCAGGAGAGTGAGGCTTGCTTTCTCCAGGCCTGGTCCAGCCATCTAAGCTAGCCTCTTCCTCAGTGCTCAGGAAGCAGCAGGGCACCAGAGAAGCACCTGGCTCAGCCAGTCTCTTCTGCAGCACTTGGGAAGTGGCAGGGCACTGGGGAAGCACCCAATGCTGCCAACCCATCTATCCTCCTTCACAGCGCCTGGAAAGCAGCGGAGCACCAGAGAAGCACCCAACCAGCCTCCTCTGCAGCACTGAGGAAGTAGCTGCCCCGCTTGCCTACCTGGCTTCCTGAGAGCCGAGGGGAGTAGCCAGCAATGAGATCACACCCTAAGTGAAATCATTGTGCCAGACCTGGGAGCGTGCGCACACGCACACATGCAACTCTGGGATCTGGGTTTTTATTTTCCCTTTAAACTGTCAACCCTAACTGTGAAGAATGAGTGGCATAGCACCTGGCAAGGCTTCTGCTAAGATGAGACAGGCAGTGCAGAAACCGGTGGCACCAGATTGCAAAGTAACCTCAGTTCAGCTCAGTGGTCTTCCAGCTGCCTCAAAGAGATATGTTAGTACATTTTTCATTTCCCTACTTAACTGTTGTCAAAGTTAAACATTTTAGCTCCCATTGACTTCAGTAGGGAACAGGCATAAGATTCCCACTGAAATCAATGAATTATAATAGTTCTTAGTAACAGCTGTATTATATTGTTCATTATTTAATTTAAAAGCAAGCCAGTTAATTCAGTAACATTTGGTAAAATTAGTCTCAATAGGTGCTACTCAAACTATGGGTTTAGGTCATAGATAGGTCATAGAACACCACCTGTTAGGTTGCAAGACTTTATAGAGGAACCATGTTCCTGTTTTTTTTTTATAAACAAATTTAATACAAGAAATTATAAAACCATACTGTACAAACAAGAAAGGGATTAAAACTAAGCCATAAAAGACATTATCAAACCACTCTTGGCAAATTGTTAAAAACCCATGAATTACAATAAATGAGCATTTTTACTTCGTTGCGTGGGGGGAATTACTTCTTTGGCATTTAAAACATCTAAAATTGGTTTCCAGATCTCATTGTATTCAAATAAAGGGACTGCCATATGCAAGTTCCCAAAAAACGGATTATTCATAATCCTACCCATCAGATATTGCTCCCAAATTTTCTGATACCATTTTTTTAGCAATGGGCTTTTGAGGGATTTCCAATTCCCAGCAATGACCAGACAAGCAGAGGCAACTAATATTGAGACAAGAGTTCTGGTATTCCTATCTAACACAGAGTTGGGCCAAAAATCCAATAGAAGAAATTCTGGGGAGTATGGCAATGAAAGACCCATCATGTTGAATATCTCTTTGTGAACCACTCTCCAAAATTCCTGAACATAGTGGCATTCCCACCACATATGTAGGGTCGTGCCTTCCTGCTTGCAAGATCTCCAACATAGAGGGCTCAACAACCTGTTCATCTGATTCAATTTATGTGGTGTTAAATACCAATTGGACAGTAGCTTGTAAAATTGGAGTTTGATATTCCAACAACTAGATTTGTTGGAAGGGGAATTCCAGGAACCATGTTCCTGTTGATGCCTGCTGCATAGATATGGTTGCCAACTTCCAGGTGCCAGCTGGAGATTCACCCAGAATTACAATTGATCATAGAGATCAGTTCCCCTGGAAAAAAATGGCTGCTTTGGAGGGTGGACTCTAGGTCATTATACCCTACTAAGGTCCCTTTGCTCCCCAAACCCTTCCCTCTCCAGGTTCCACTCCCCTCAAATCTCCAGGAGTTTCTCAACCTGGAGCTGACAACCCTATGCATAGACAGGAAAGGTGCCATGTTTGTTGCCACTCTTTGCAAGTGTGTGTGTTATGTGCCATTAAGTCACTTTTGATACTGAGAAAAGCAGGAGGACGACAAGTACTACAACAAGGACAATGATGGTTTCGAATTGCTGTGATTTTAATTTGTTTGAATTTGTTAGGCACATTGGTGACCCTGTGAGGGCAGAAAGGCAGGGTAAAGGTCTTGTAAAAAATAAATAAGGTGAAGCCACTCAGTGGTGGAGAGGATTCTTCTAGGGCTCTGACCCATGTTTTGCTCCTCACTGTGCTACACCTTCTAGTGTTTCCTGCCCCCAGCTCTTTTAGTCTGCTATCCATGGAAATGGCCTCGACACTGATGAGGTCATAACTCTGACTCTCCTTTTTCCTTTCACATGATGCTGCTGGCATGTGTCTTCCTCTGTATGCTTGCAGCACAGTGGGGCCCATGCTTGGTACATCCTGGATTTGTAAAGGCTGAAGATGACTGGTTTAAATAATAACAGCTAATAGCAAAAGTAATATCTCTTTTTGTGAACTGGTCGATTTCTTCTAGTTTTCCAGTAGAGTTGTGGGGTTGTCAATGTTTTTTTAAAAAATCATTTACTGAAATATTTTATCTTTGGAAGAAGATAATGTTCACACAGGAACAATATTAATATATGGCAATCCTTTGAGCTATATTGGAATAGTACTAAACTGCATGAGTGTGTAAGAACAGAAACTTTACACTGTATATAAATAATGGGAGATAATAGAATGTTTATTGTGTATTGTATCAATATAACAATACAAATATTTCTATTTATGTACATTATCATTTGTGTCATCTTAAAAAAAATCACACACAATGAAGTCCAGTTTGCAGGGGGGAAATCCTTAAATATAAAGAGCCAAACGTACTGGCCTACAATACATAATCTACCAAACGTGCAAAAAAACCCTCCGGTAAAATGGGTAAGTTTGAAATGGATAAATTCCAAAACCTCAGAGAAGAGCTCTTTCAAATAGCATGGTCTTACAAAGGCTTGAAGGAATGGAACATTCCAGAAACACTTGAACACCATCCAGCTCATTAGTTGTGAGAAGAGGGCCAATTTTTTTGATGAGCTGTTTGGATGTGTCCAAATAAAGTCAGATGTGCCAAAGTCATGTGATTACACCTCTTTATTGTAAATATTGAAAAGCATAGTACCTATTGTCAACCTCTGTTGGAACTCCTTGCTGCAGTCTCTTACCTTTTATCTGCCCGCCATCTTCACCTATTTTTCTTAATTTACTTCATTTATATATTGCTCCACAAAGCCTTTTACATCATATTATCTTCACAACAACCCAAAGCATTTTACATCATATTATCTTCACAACAACCCTGAGAGGTAGATTAGGTTGAGAGTGTGTGACTGGATCAAATTCACCCACTGAGCTTCCATACTAGAGTGGGGATTCAAACCTGGTCTCCCAGATACTACTCTGAAACTCTAATCACTATGCTATGCTGGCTTTGGGAAGAGTGCTGCTGTTGAACAGTAGTAAGCAGCCAGACCTGGATGAGTCATGCAAATCATGTGGTATCAAGTAATTTGGTGGTTGCTTCCGGGCCTGGCCCCAATGAGTCCTCCCTCAAAGTCCAAAACATTCCCATAGAGGGCCTTGCTCCCTCCCTCTTCCTTTTATTAACTGAAATACTGGCTAAACTGTTATGATTGCCTAGCAATCGCCATTTAAGGTATCTGGTTAAAGCTACATGCTACAAGCTCTGCTTTAATCATTTTGGTTTTTTTTTAAAAAAAACACCAAATGTTTCTTTCTTTTCAGATTTCAGATTTTTGTGTAAACCCACTCCAGGACATTTTTCAGGGGTGTAAGAAGATCTGTCTTGTCCATTCATGGCTCCAATCTCCAGATTTAAGTTATAGCTACTTAGATATTATTATATAAGACACCATGCCTCCAGGATTATTATCTACAGGTTGAAATACTGTAAATGCTGTGATAGTAGCAATTTCAATTACATTAGAACTTCAAAACCAGAGAGGCAACAATCTGGTAAATAAGTAGCTGCTGCACAGGCCCAAAGCTGTTCAGCATAATCTTCAGCCTAGACCATTGAGATAACCCTATCAGGATCCGTTCAAAGGACTCATGTAAATCAAGTTCACCCGGCTATCATGTTTATGTCAAACTTTGCATCATCCCTGTTTCAAACACATGAACTGGCTGTCATAAGGACACTGTGAGAAGGTGCTGCTGGCTGGGCTGAGCAGAGTCCTGATTGATATAGAAGAGGTCATCTTTTATGTATAGAAGTTTCAGGCCATAAAGAGCTTTGAACATAAGAACCATTCTCTTAAATGGAGCCCATGTAGCTGTTTTAATACTAGCATAATAAGAACATAGTGATTCATTTTTCTAAACAGCTGAAATGTCATATTCTGAACCATGTTGTAGATGACTCTCGTCAGGCCAGATTCAAATATAGGTGTTTGTTTGTTTGTTTGTTTGTTTGTTTGTTTGTTTGTTTGTTTGTTTGTTTGTTTGTTTGTTTGTTTGTTTGTTTGTTTGTATTGTCGATGTATTGTTGAAGGCTTTCACGGCTGGAGAACTATGGTTGTTGTGGATTTTCCGGGCTATATAGCCGTGTTCTTGGCGTTGTAGTTCCTGACGTTTTGCCAGCAGCTGTGGCTGGCATCTTCAGAGGTCTAGCACCAAAAGACAGAGATCTCTCAGTGTCACAGTGCAGAAAAGAAGTTTGCTGGTAATTTATATCTACTCAGGAAGGTATGGTTGGGCTGAGTCATCCTGTAGGAGTTTCCCAGGGTGTGGAATGCTAATGGAGGGAGGCTTCACTGTATCCTGAGGAGGTTCTTTTGCATATGGATTGGTGCTTGATATGCTAATCTTCTCTGCTGGGCTATTGTCGGGTATAGAGTATTTTGTTAGCCTGGTGTTTTTCAGGACTAGAAACCATGCTCTATTCATTCTTAAGGTCTCTTCTTTCCTGTTGAAATTGTGCTTATGCTTATGAATTTCAATGGCTTCCCTGTTCAATCTGACGAAGTAGTTGGTTAATTATAATATTTGTTATCTTATTGGCTTGCAGAATACAGCGATCCCGCATTGGCACAGAAGGGGGGACCACCTATCATGACACAAATGTCCAGGGGTATTCTGATTGGAAGAAGCAACTTAGGTCAGCAGCAGAAATTGCAAGATTGCAATTTCTTATCTGTCCTTGGTGTTATCTCTGGAAGGAACATCTTCCTTCCTCTCACACACATCTCTTCTTATGGGCTTATTCCTGCCCACTTCTTTTGCCAATGTAACTTTTAACAGCGGTGCCCTAAAGTCGCTTCTTGCAACCTTGGGGTCTTTCCAGGAGCTGGGCTCCATGGGTGGAAAGCTATTGGAATGTGCTTGTGGTTATAGCCCCTGGCCCCAGTTTTGCAGTTTCTCTCTCTCAGCCTTGAGAGAGATGTTTCTAATCCTAGCTTGCTTTTATTGTAACATTTTGCATAGATAGTTCTTACAAAGAGCTTTCTGTATTAGAATCATACAGCAGGTACATATGACAGGTGCCTCTCTACCATATAGCAAGCATTGTGTTGATAGTTCTCAGTTCTCACAGTGATTAACATGTTTACCATACATTCTTCTTTGGTCCTTTTGATTCAAGTTTCATTTTCTTGCAAGTTGCGTTACAAATACTACAATAGCTCATGAGAATAGTAAGAGTGCATAATACTTAAAGGCATAGAAAAGTATATAAAATTCATTAAATTCACATTCTACAATAATGGCAGCATACTTACCTGGATGGCCCAAGCTAGCTTGATCTCATCAGATCTCAATGGCTAAGTACAATTGGTGCTTCTGCACCTGAGCCTCAACACATAGTATCCATTGACATGCCTTGGACAGTTTCTGTTATAGGCCATATTATTGTGTTACCCCTTTGGTTTTTACCCTTCTCCAGTATTTTTCTGTTCTGGGTCTCTATACTCCCTTTTGGGCATTATTTAACTAAAAGGCCAGGCAAGTTCTGTTTCTGGCGAGCAGAAACATCCTCCATAACCTCATTGGTCAAGACTAGACATGGGCACGAACAGCAATATGAACTTTAAAAAACCCCACGAACAGCCCAATCTGCTGTTTGCGAACAAGCTGTTTGTGAGGCCCCATTCTAAACGAACAGGTGGTCGTTGCAAGCCTTGTTCCTTGCTGTTCGTTGCTGTGTGTCAAGCTAGACAGTCTGTTACCTGCAATCAATTCCCATGGCAACTCAGACCGGGATTTTCTGAACTCTGTCTGAACTCCTGCTGTTGCCCTGGAAACCCCAATGTAAGCCCAATTTAGCTTGATAGGCAGGTCTTCCTTCCAAGTGTGGACTAGAGCTCCAAATTTGTTACAAGAAGAAAAGACCAGGGGGGAGGAGGGCTCCCAGCTCTGGCTTTCAGGGAGAGACAGCTGCTGTTAGAAAGACAGGGTGAGTTCATTGAAGCTTGAATTTTCTTTGTGTGTGGTGGGATAGGGATCTGCCCCTTCAGGTTCCAGGGCTGCTGCCAGGCTCTGGGGCCAAGCTATTATTTATTATTGGTACATTTCCTGCTGCCTGCTCAGGTAGAGTTTCTGGGAGTGGTGCAGTAGGGATCTTGATGGTTGGAGGAGAGCCTGCTGGCCCCCATGAACAATGAACAACAAATATGTTCGTGACAGGATCATGTTCATCAGTGTTCATTGTTCATTGTTCGTGGATGGCAATGAACAACAAACACCGTGTTCAGTTTTTTTTATGTTCGTATCTATGTCTAGTCAAGACCAGCAACTGTTCCTTTATATTTCTGAGTATATCCACGACACTCATATAGAACATTTTTACAGTAATCGAGACCTATGTGCCCAGATTGGATGAGTACAATTTGCAATTAAGGTCAATATGAAGGGAAAAAAACCCTGCTCCTTACAACTGCACCAACCTACATCTCCATCATCAAGGATGACTCCAGGATCATCCCCATACTTTCCCCCTGATCAGCTGGAGACAGCCAAATCCCATGTAATGTTGACAAATCAATATTATCCAGAACATTACATTTTCCAACCAACATCAACTATATCTTGTCTTTTAAAAGACTAGGAGCCCACCCTTTAAAGTACTGCAACTTTATAGTCCTCTCTCTGCTTTCCAAACAGAGCAGCAAACAGATGACATTCAAATGAGAGAATCCCGTGACACAGATGACAGCTTCAAGAAAGAAAGAAAAAGGAAATGCTATGAGACTGACAGTTACTTCTAGAGATTGCTCTGACAGTTTAGGCTGGAGCATTCCTGAAGAACGATGATCAGTTTTCTAAAGCAGTAAAATCAGTATCTGAGGGGTGATTTGAAAGCCAGTGAACATAGTCAGATATATAATCCAATGTGATAACAATACTTCAGCAAATTCTATTAGATTTGTACATTAATTTTGTTATTGATTACAATAGTTATGAAAATGGAGTGTTTCATAGTTATTATAAATATGAAAACAAATTCCCCATTTAAACAGCCTATAACAACAACAACCACAAATCTCCATAGTTTTCTTTAGTTTTATTCAGGCTTCATTCATTAATGAGGTTTCTGCCTCTATTGCTTCCACTTTTACAGGACAGGCAGCATTTTCCTAATTATGGGCATAAAGAGAGCACAGTGTTTGTGATGCCACTGAGCCATGGTGCATCATGAGTAACAGCTCAGAACGCAGTTTTGCTAACTCAGTGCACCTGGGCAGAGGTGTTCCAGTTAACATCTGAAGGCCATTGCAGCCCATCAGGAAAGGCAGATGAAGCTGGGCACCTCTCAGCACAGAAGGATTGTGCAAGCTGAGATATGGCAGAAATGCCAGCTAAGTTTGGAGCCAGGGTGAATTAGCCCAGTAGGCACCCAGGGAGGTTGCCTAGCGCAGCTAGCCCACAACATGGTCAGCTTATTTAAAATAGGCAGTAATATGGATCATCCATTGAAATAAATTAAATAAATAATTAAACAGAACTAGTTAAACCCACATGCAAATCCATATGTATTTATTGTCTCGTGTTGTATTTGGGTGCTGGGGCAGAAGAAAACTATATGTAACAACCCAATAATGAAATAGTCCCTTTTGGAATTAATAACAAAAATGAAAGAAATGAAACAAACTCCAGCACACGTCTCCTATGCCATCTCAGTCTTATTCACATATAAAATTAGCCAATAAACCTTGACAACTAAACTCATTACCAAATTAGCCCTGAACCCCTGAAGCTATTGAACATTAATTATTGTAATGTGAGACTGTTTGCACTTTGTTCATTGCTGAAATTGGTATATATAACCAATAAATGTGCAGAATTAAAACGGAAACCAAAATCTCAAGCATAACAACATCTTTTTTCACCCTATTCCAGGTAAAATGTATTTATAGAATACACACAATTTTTGTGAGAGCACAATCCTAGACAGTTATAGCAAAAATGTTTATGATAGTATGGCATCTGGTCTTCATTTACATGTTTAAGTTATTTTCAGTAATAATGTGTCAAAACTGCAATTATCACTTCCGTTTGGAAGGGTGTTTTTTTTTTTTTACATCCATCAGTGTTTCAATAGTTGTCAGCTTCTTTTCTAAAACAGAACTTTTGCGCTGAGGGTTCATGAGAATTCAGAAGAGTATGGTATCTCAGAGACCCAAAAATGCAAACAAAGATGATAGGATGTAGTTTGCTGCAAGGGACCCTCAGGCATGACTTTTCTAATTGACTGTGTACTAGAAGCTATGTCAAATGCGAACAATAATTCAAGAGTTCATACCAATGTCACAATAAACTGTGGTTTGATTAAGGCACAGTTTGTTACAAAAAGACTGATTTGTTTACCAGTTAGAGGGAATGTAGTGTGAGCTTGCTGTTTGCTACATTTCCTGCCTTCCAGCAGAATTCCCAGATACCACCCTCCGTTCCCCCTTTCCCCCTTCTCTAGTTTTCCCCCTTTCTGTTCAGCCCTTTCAATGAACCTCTAAACAATTATTTGAAATAAAATAAATATTTTACAGTCCTCCCCATTTTCTCTTTTACTATTGCACTGCTAACCTAGTTTTCAATCAAAAAGTGAGCAGCAGTGAGGGTGGGGGAGAACTTGAGAAAAAATTGTGATCATGGCCAAATCCCATGATACTACTTGCAGAGGGTAGGTGGATTATGAACTGCTGTATACTAAAAATGTTTTTTTCATGGAGCAACTTCTATGGTGTAGGCAAACTGAATAGTAGTATGTGATAATAGTAACTCTGCAATCCTATGCAGAGTACTCCATTCTAAACCCAGAGTACTCCAATCTAAGCCCATTGAGTTCTGAATGAACTGAGATTTTCACAAACCACAATTAGTACAAACTGTAGTTTAAAAGCCAGGTACATACTATGGCTTGTATATCCTTGTATATCATCCACCAACAAACCAGTTTGTTGGTTAGCCTGTATTCAGACATCACACTAAACTGGAGTTTTCCAAGCCATACTTTATGAACAGTAGCTTTTTGCAGAGTGAATGCAGCCTTTCGCTCAATGCAGCACATGTTTCAAATAGAATATACAAATATATTTTTCACTTTTCCTGACCATTTTAATACATCTTACTTTATTAAGTTTTCTCAGCAAACTTTTGAAGCAAGAATTGGAAAAGGAAACCTCATCCTGCACTTTGCAAGATCTGAGCAAGTCTGTTAATGTAGGATATTTTGGAGGTCTTTCGTTAGTAGGGTCGTCATAGGTCAGAAGCAACCTCACGGCACATATAACACACACACAACTAACATCTCTGCATAGCAAAAACACCTCTGTAAGTTTTCTAATGAGTAGAATATTTCTTTTAAAACTATGTATTTTTTTCCAATTACAGTTAAACTGTCTACATGGTTTGACTGTAATGGTTAGGAAGGACTGCATGGTTAGGAAGAAACACCCCAATAAACAGTTATGAATGGGTTGATGAATTGTTGAACCTGTCATCAAAAAATTAGCTCCCTGTTCATGGCCAGTGAACAGGAAGTGAGCCAAACTGGCAATCGTTCAAACATTCCTTTCTTTCTTTTTTTTTGTAAAAGAATTTATTGGGTAGGTTAACATACATTTCAGAGATTACATATTACATCCATTTCTTTTTCAACTAGTACTAATTGTCTTACACTTATCAGTTCGAATACACATTCCCACCCTCCCTCCCCCTTTTATCCCAGACCCCCAACAGCACTAAAACCTTTTTAAATCTTAACATTTCCTTCTATTCTAATATTTGTCCCAGTTTTCAAAGGTAAAGTTCTTACATAGTTTTTAATTCTATTATCATATACATATCAATAACTATCCATAGACCATAGTTGTCCTTTTACATCCCACTTATTTTCCAAATACTCTTTTTTCCCCAGTCCTTTAAAAATTCATTTGAGCTTTGTTCTTTCAATTTTCTTGTCAATTTGTCCATCTCCACCATGTACAACAGTTTTTGAATCCAATCCTCAATTTCTGGTATCTCCTCTTGCTTCCAGTATTGCGCATATAATAATCTTGCTGCCACCAACATGTAATACAATAATGTCCTGTCCAGTACATTAACTTTTTCCATATTAAGCCCTAACAGAAACATTTCAGGGCATTTTGACAAATTACCTTTCATAATTATCAACATTTCCGCATGTATCTTAGACCAGAATTGCTTAGCTTTATCACAAGTCCACCACATATGATAGAAGAGCCTTCATGTTGTTTACATTTCCAACATTTGTTTGACATAACATTACTCATATTTGCTAATTTTTTCGTTGTTAAATACCATCCATACATCTTCTTATATCCATTCTCTTTTCAATTAACAACACATATAGATATTTTCATAGTATTTTTCCACAAGTATTCCCATGCATCCATTGTAATCTCTTTATTAAAATTTAATGCCCATTTCACCATTTGTGTCTTAACCGTTTCATCTTCTGTGTACCATTTCAGTAACAATTTATAAAGCTTAGAAATTATTTTTGTTCCCTCTCCAAATAAAAGTTCTTCTAACTCTGAATTTCTAGTTCTGAAATCTACTTTTCTTTTATCTACTTCAAATAAGTCTTTAATTTGTCGGTATTGTAACCATCCATATTTAAAAGGTAAGTCTTCTTCTTTCTTCATTTTTACAATGTCTCTTTCTATCAACAATAATTCCTTATATGTTATCCAGTCTTCTCCTTGAAAGTCTGTATGTGGTTTTATCACCTCTGCCGGCCCAATCCACATAGGCCTTTTCTCCTCTATATATTTTTTGTATTTTTGCCAAACCAAAAAATTTACAAAGTGGTGTTGAAACATACCATCCATTTTATATTTCTCATAACATTAGTATGCATGCCAACCAAACAAATTGTTATGACCCTCCAAAGTTAACAGCTTGTAGTTGGATAACTTTACCCAATCTCTTAACCATGTTAAACATATCGCTTCATGATATAGTCTCAAATTTGGTAATTGTAATCCGCCCCTTTCTTTTGCATCACATAACACTTTCATCTTAACTCTTGGCTTTTTCCCTGCCCACACAAACTCTTGATAATTTCCTTTGCCATTTATCAAAGTGCTTTTTGTCTTTTACAATTGGGATAGTTTGCAACAAAAACATCACTCTTGGTAACACATTCATTTTTACAACTGATATATGCCCCAACAGCGACAAATTTAGTTTGTTCCACTTTACCATGTCTCTTTCTAATTGTGACCACAGTTTTTCATAATTATTCTTAAATAAATCTATATTTTTCATTCTTAATTCTATTCCCAAATATTTTGTTTTTTGAACCACTTCACCCTCCATAACATTCATTAACTCCACTTGTTTCTTTTTTGTCATATTTTTACAGAGCAAGTTAGATTTTGCTTTGTTAATATAAAAACCTGCCAGATCGCCAAATTCTTTAATCTTATTTAATAATAATGGTAATGTCTGGACTGGATCCTCAATATTAAATATCACATCATCTGCAAATGCTCTGAATTTATAAGAGAAACCTTTAAGTCTTATGCCTTTAATTCTATAATCTTCTCTTATCTGTCTTAACAGTATTTCCAAAACCATAACAAACAACAAAGGTGAAAGTGGACATCCTTGTCTTGTACCTTTTCTTACCTCAAATTTTTCTGTTAAGTCATTATTTATACATAGTGTCGCTTTTTGATCCTTGTAAATAGCTTTTATGGCTTCTATAAATTCTTGCCCTAGTCCCATCTTTTCCATTGTTAAGAACATAAAATCCCAATTTAAATTGTCAAAAGCCTTCTCCGCTTCTGTGAACAAAAAGCCCACCTCCTTTTCAGGGTGCTTATAATAATATTCTATAGCGTCCATAACAACTCTCAAATTGTCTCTTATTTGTCTATTAGGTAAGAACCCGGCTTGTTCTTCTCCCACAAAATCCATTAAAAATATCTTCAGCCTTTCCGCTAAAACTCTTGCAAAAATTTTATAATCATTGTTTAGCAGAGAAATGGGCCTATAACTTTTAACATTTGTTAAATCTTGCATCTCCTTTGGGATCAATGAGATATTTGCTTCATTCCATGTGTTTGGTAGTCCTTCTTTCTTCATTATCTCATTCATCAACTTTTTCAGTCTTTTTTCAATATTCAAAGTCTTTGCACCAAGTCTTTTTTTCAATATTTTATAAAATTTAGCTGAAATCCCATCTGGGCCCGGTGCTTTCCCTGTTTTTGTTGCCTCTATGGCTTCTAAAATTTCCTCTTCAGTAATTGGATTATTTAAAGTTGCCTTCATAGCGTCTGAAATCTTAGGTAGTTTCGCCTTGTCCAAATGCCGATCTATTTCTTCCATGTTAATTATCTTTTTTTGAAATAGTTTGGCATAATACTTATAGAATACTCTCTTTATACCTTGATGTTCCATTACTTCTTTTCCATCTTCAACTATTTTGCCAATTATTCCCCCCCCCCTTTTTTTCTTCAATTGTCAGGCTAAATATTTCCCTGGCTTATTTGCTCCTTCAAAAGTTTTTTGCTGTAAACTCTTTAGCTTCCATTCCAATTCTTTATTCACAAAAGCCCCTAACTGTTCCTGTAATATCCTAATTTCTTATATTATTTTTTTCTTTCCTGTTTTTTTCTTTAACTCCAGTTCCTTTTTGGTTATTTTCTCTTGGATCTCCTGGAATTTCTTTTCCCTATTTTTTCTTTCTTTGCTATTCAAGGTGATCAGGTTTCCCCTGATCACTGCTTTATAAGCATCCCAAACCGTATGTATTGGCACCTCTTTCCCCATGTTATATTGAAAAAAATACTTTGTTTCCTTTTGAATATAGTCCACATTCTCTTGACTCTGAAATAAATCTTCATTCAATCTCCATCTAAATTTTCTATATCCCGTTGAAGCTTTCCACATCATCGGATTATGATCAGAACTCACCTTTGGCATTACCTCTATTTTTTTTGTCAATAAACTTATGTCCTTTGTAGTCCAGATCATGTCTATTCTTGAAAAAGACTGATGTCTTGCAGAGTAGTAAGTAAAGTCTTTTAACTTGGGGTTCCATTTTCTCCAAATATCCTCCATATTTTCCTGTTTTACTAAATCAAAAAAAGATTTAGGTACTTTCCCTACTTGTCTTTGTATTTTCTTTTGCTGTTTGTCTAATTGCAAATTAACAACTCCATTAAAATCTCCCATCATCATTATCTGATCATATGAATATTGATCTAAATTTTGAATTATTTCTTTATAGAAACCATCCTTAGCACCATTAGGTGTATATACTCTTAAAACAAAAGTTTTCTTGGAGTTCAACATTATTTCTACCACCAAATATCTTCCATCTTTATCTCTGAAAATCATTTTAGGGTCTAATTCTTGCTTTACATATATCACAATCCCTCTTTTCTTTTCTTTTGCAGATGCCAAAAATTCTTTTCCCAACAATCTGTTTTTTAAAAATGTCTTATCCTGTTCTTTAATATGTGTTTCTTGTAAGCATATAATATTACATTTTGGCTTCTTTAGCCAATGAAAAATTAATTTGCGTTTCTGGGGTGAATTCAGTCCATTAACATTCCAAGAAATCAATTTGTACTCCATAGTATTACTTTTGGTAGCTCCTGCAGTCTTTTTGGTTATCTATTAGGAACATTGTCATTTCCTGCTTTGTCTTAATGCTGACTCTTGTAGATTGAAAGTAGAAACTCAGACCTTCTGGTATTTCCCATCTGTACCTAATGCTCTTCTCTCTCAACTTTTCTGTCAGTTCTCTATATTTCTTGCGTTCTTGCAATATCTTCCTGGATAGTTCTTTCATAATTCTGATTCTACTCCCTTCTATTTCCAGATTTACATCTATCTCCTCTGGTTGTTTCCCTAAGAACTCTGCCAGTGCGCCCACTATTTGTTCTTGTACATTTTGCACTGCAGACTCCGGCACTCCCCTAAATCTCAGCTGGTTCTCTGTCATTTTGCATTCCATCACTGCCACACGCTCTTGAAGTTTTTGATTTTCTTCTTTTAAGTTACTGGTCTTTTGCTCAACCTCTTGTACTGTTTGTGTTGTTGATTGCAGTTCCTTTTTCATTTCCTCTATATTCTTGGTTAACTCTGTCACCTCTGCCTTTATCAACTCTTTCATATATTTAGTCAATTTTTCAAAATTTTCTTCCATCTTTTGGCATATTTCCTTATTACCTTCCAACATTTTTTTCTCTAACGCATCCATCGCGGTCTGCCATTCTTGCTTCTCCTTTTCTGCTTTTTTTGCCATCCTTGGACTGACCTTGTCACCACTCCAAGTCGCGGCTCTATTTCTTAGCTCCGTCTTTAAAGTTGACCGTGTTTTCTTCTTTTATCCCGTCAATCAGTGTCCTCTTAGTCCAATCATTTGTCTGATTTTCTTATTTCCTTTTTATTATTTCTTATTTTAACAATTTCTTAAAATTGACCTCACCAAGATGTCGGGTGCCATTTCTCTATGGTAAATTCACTTCTTCTCTACTTCCCTTCCAAAAATGGTGGATGATCACTTCCTGTTCTCCTCTCACCTCCACAATCTCGCGATATTCCTCCACTTCCTCTTCCGTGATCTCACCACTTCCTTAACAACATCCAGTAGTAGCTCCTCTCTAGGCAGGAATTCACAGTCCTCTATTTCTTTCTCAGTCTCATGATGTTTGCTCTGCTTTTTCTTCCACGCTCCCTCCCCTTTCTCACTGTCGTTATCAACAGAGAAACACCAGGTATGCGTAAACAATTTTGTTTTTCCTTCTTTAACGCCTTAATTTACGCCAAATTCTCTTAAATTTCTCTTAACTTCCTTCTTCTGCTTATCTGCAACCACCTCCATAAATTACTTTCACTTTTTAATGTCTTTTTTCCTTTTATTTTTTAGTCCCAAAAATAGATAGCCATCTTTACCTTTTTTGTTCTTTTGGGGTTGTTCGTGCTGCTTCTTGCGTTCAAAGTTGATCAAATTCAGATACTGAAGCCTGGTTTTTGGCGGCCTTATGCCAAATATTGACTCAAAAAGAGCTCTGCAGAGATCATAGCTCGCCCGTCGCAGAGGGGACCTCAAGGTGCTGGGACAAATCCTTTATTCAGGGCTCCCCCTGGCACCGAGATCACACACTCTCAGGGTCTTGTAGCATCCTGGCTCCTCTCCTACCTGAAGAGGAATGGCAGCAGGAATCCAGTGTACCTGACCTGCCCAAACAGAGACTCTCGATCGCTCAGATTGCTGAACAACTTCAGGTCGCCATCATTCCAGATCGGAAGTCCAAGGATTCAGCGTTCAAACATTCCTAATCCCTTCTTTTTAAGGCAAATGTTGGACCAACAGTGATAGAAGAGGAAAGCCATTTCACGAACATTAGAATTTCTCCACATGTTAAGAATCTATCACACCAACTACACACACCAACTTTTGCATAAGGTTACCTAGTCTCTGTGCCAATTTTTGTATAATATTTTGCACTGAACTGATTGATAAGACCTGTTCTCTTCAACAGATTAATTCTATTGGAATGTATGTCTGGCCCTTTCCCTATGAAATTTCAGAAGACAAGTCAAAATCCTTTCTAGGAATGCCGCAAATGTCACTACAAATGCATCTGATAGTTATACTTACTATGTTCCAAGGTAGGAATCTGACATGAGTCAATCATCCAGTCTTTTTGGTTGATGTTGGCGAGCTGCAAATGCATGCCAAATAGGTTTACATCAATGTATTGTCGAAGGCTTTCACGGCTGGAGAACGATGGTTGTTGTGGGTTTTCTGGGCTGTATTGCCGTGGTCTTGGCATTGTAGTTCCTGACGTTTCGCCAGCAGCTGTGGCTGGCATCTTCAGAGGTGTAGCACCAAAAGGCAGAGATCTCTCAGTGTCACACTGAGAGATCTCTGCCTTTTGGTGCTACACCTCTGAAGATGCCAGCCACAGCTGCTGGCGAAACGTCAGGAACTACAATGCCAAGACCACGGCAATACAGCCCAGAAAACCCACAACAACCATCAGGTTTACATCAAGTTTTTGCAAAACTGTACATGCACAAAGATGCTCCCAATTCAAATTAATTGGTAGTCATTAGAGTCACTAGGTAGGCTTTTATTAAAACAAAGCTTTCCTTTCTGATTTATATGACTTGTGACTGATTTAATTTCTATCCCAACATTGCCTGCTGAGCAAGGAAGTTACACAGCAAGGACGAGGTGGCAGAACTCAGTTGGGCTATATGAGAATGTGCTTGTGTAAAAAGCCAATTGTGGTGTACTGAACAGCAATGCACAGGTTGATGAACTGTTGAACTAATCATCAAAAAAATCAGCTCCCTGCTTGCAACCAGTGAACAGTAGTTCAAGCATGCCTAATCCTTTTAAGGCAAATGTTGGACTATGGGTATGGTGACTGGTTTTGCTGCTGATTTCAGCTATTTCTTTGGTTTTATGTCCTGGATGTTGGATGTGTTTTATTTGTATTATGCTTTAAATTTGTCTTTTTAAAAAATCTTCAGTTATTTTATCTATTGCTGACTTTTATAGTCTATGCTCTTTTAATATTCTTGCCAGCAATTGCTGGGATTTTATTGTAAGTCACCTTAAGAATATTTATACCAGGTGGAACATACATGTTTAGAATAAATTAATAAATTATATTGTCCTGCTTCATAGTGTTAATAGAAGCAGCTTGTTTTGTGTTGTATGTTGCATTATGATCAAAACATTGTAAAGGTTTCTTCAGCATTTTCTAAAATCATAGAAAACATACAAATGCTACAAAGAGTCAAAGATTATCAAAAGCATGTATCATATTTGTGACATAAACCTATTTGCTGAGCAATAAATTAAGCTGATTTTCAGACTCAGTAATCAAATCTCCTTTTTTCTTGCTTTATAATGGTTGAAATGTTTCAAGTAGACTCATTTTCAGTTCCAGTTTCCAGTGATGTCATCCTCTCTTGCCAAATGGAAGCTGCACACATAGAAATCAGGCACCATATGGAAAGAGGAAGGAAGAAGCCTGAATCAGCCTACCTCTCCCCTCACTTGATCTTGTATCACCATTACTGAGTGGTGGGTGAGGGTGTATCCAGAAACAAGAATTAGGCCTTCCCAGCCTACTGCCTTCTTTCTGCCTCACCAAATCTTCAAGAATTCCCTGCTTCTCCCAATAAATCAGCAATATGTAATCCCTCTTGTAGAGATTGTTCAGCACCTAATCTGGGTTGATGGACACCTCAAGGAGAAGCAAAAGAGGCCCTAGGTTGCTGGAGGAATAAGTGGCGTGTTTAGGGATTAGCCCTTTCTTTGGATTCAGTTTTAATAAAGTTATTGTTTATCTATTGATTATACACGCACTGTCATCTGATAGCCAGTGCATGCAGTGGTTAGAGGGCTGAACTAGGATGGGTGGTGTAGAGGTTAGAGTGTCTGACTAGGCTCTGAGAGACCTGGGAATCCCCACTCTGCCACAGAAGTTTGCTGGGTGACCTTGGAATAGTCAGACACTCTCAGCCTAACCAACATCACAGGATTGTTGTGAGGATAAAATGGAGGTGTGGTGCTCTGTTTCTGCTGTCACCTTCTCCTTGCTGTCTGCTGTCGCAGATGTACAGGTTATTAAACCAAATCCCAATACCAATATTCAGAAGGAATTAAAATGTATTGAAGCCCAGTGGATATTTAGACTTGATTGTCTTGCCCCCAAGGGATTAAATAATGAAATTGACTTTTCTGGATTTTTTGTGAATAGTATGTCCCTTTAATCATTAAGAAAAGGAAATGGAGATAGGTCCCTTAAATTATCCAGACAAGGTAGTAGCGTTTGCATTTACATGGTTCTTACATTAGTTCCTGATGGAGGTTCCAGACCAGTAACTTTCCACCAATGCAGTATATGAATTTTTAAACAAATGGAGTGAAAAAAGTCAAGATTTATGATTGTTGTTACCTGCTGTTGTGATATGTTGAGAAACTTTATTGGATTGTAACTTACATGTACTTTGTAGATTGCACTCAGAGCACTTGCACTTTTGGATAAAATTTTGTATGAGTTATTTGAACATTTCTATTTAGTCTCCATAGGAGGTTTCCCCCTTCCAGTTATTTTGTGACCTCTCTACTTTGGCTGCCTGCTCATTCTGCTCCCGCTTTGCTGGTGTTTGACCTGGAGCTGAGAGGCCACCTGGCCTTGCCTTCCCAGGCACCATGGGGTTGTTTGCCAGCATGGTCATGAGAACATCCTGACCATTGTCAAGCTACCCACCCTCCTTTTCCCAGCACTGTGGAGTGTTTTTGGTGCGGCAGTGGTAGAGCTACTGGCTCTTCATACATTGAAGCTGTGGTTTGTCCTGGGAGCCTCCACTGCTGCTTCTCCTGTGCCCAGCCTCCCCATGTCCCCCACCTCAATGGGCAGTAGGGTTGCCATGTCCCCTTATCCTCCCAGAGGGAGGGGGAACCTGGCACTCACCTTTCACATGCACAAAGAATGCACGCACTCCTGAGGCGGTGGGATGATGTCACTTCCAGAATGTGACATCATCACCAGGGGCCAGGAGCCCCACTGTGCTTTGCAGCCCAAATTGGCACACTGCAAAGCATGGAAGCATTCCCAGGATGGCACAATGACATTACTCCCAGATGTTGTTGCACTGCCCTGGTAGCACACCTGGGAAGCTTATTCCCTCACCTTTCTCCCCTACCTGGCAGGTGAGTGGTGGGGAGTTGAGGGTGGGAGAGGGGATGCCCTACCCCCACCAGGGGACCTGGGATCCCTAGGTTGCGGGGCTGGTGAGGTTGCTTCTCTGGAGTCTGGGAGGGCCTGTCCCTGGTGATGA
The DNA here is from genome assembly GCF_028583425.1 of Eublepharis macularius. Lineage (NCBI taxonomy): Eukaryota > Metazoa > Chordata > Lepidosauria > Squamata > Eublepharidae > Eublepharis > Eublepharis macularius. The sequence goes on along the minus strand of NC_072793.1, from coordinate 89,205,146 downwards.
ATCCAAAGCCAGCATCAGTGTCTGAAAGGAGGAGAGGAGAATGATGTAAGCAGCTTTGTCTGCCTGTTGTGGACAAAGGTGAGGTATAAATGAAGTAAGTAAGTAAATAAACAAATAAAATATAGAAGACCTGGGTTCAAAGCCCTACTCAGCTGTTAAGCTTATAGGGTCAATCATTCTATGATTTATATAAATTGAATGATATTATTATGTTATTTATACTTCTGTTAATTTACAGAGTTACTCTACTCTAAACCCATTGTTTTCAATGGTCCTACATTGAAGTAACTGTGTTTAGGATTGCACTGTTAGTGATCCAAACAACCATGTGCTGGTAATACTGACTCTTCTATAGCAAATGGGATGATTTTGTTCTTGGACTGGACAAAAGCAGCTGCAAACTGCAATTACCACAAAACGGTCATACAGGTGCAAAGTTGTTTGGCACTGTCTATGCTTGAGATGAACTTTCTCAGCAAACACTGAGGTAATCTAATATGTAGGTCACATTGCATGTAATTTACAGAGTTGGGACAAAGTATGCATTCACCTGGTAAGCATGCTCACCACAAAGTTTTCAGCAGGCCTGATCTGACCTGGCTAACTATAGTTTGCATTTGTATTGCCCAACTGGAAATAAACCACTATTTGGGATCCAGTTTTTCAGGGGGGAAAGCTATAGTTTCCAGTGTCATGGCCACAAAAACAGAAAACAATGCCTGGCAAGCTAGGCATTGCCAGCAAACAGTAGTTCGCAGTGACCTCAAGTGGATCCAGTCAGAAATACTTGTTTGTATCTACGCTGACCCAGAATAATTTTTAAAAAAAGCACAAAAAGTTAAAAAAGGAACTTAAAAAAAGTTCCTATTGTACCTTTTATAACAACCAAAAAAAATGACACCACCCTTTGTGAAAGCTTCTGAGAAAGCCAGAACTCTTTGTCAGGTTGGGTATTAAAAAACGAAACCATGTGGGTGGTGCCACCATTTCTTCTGGAAAGGGAAGGGAAGGGGAAAGGAGAAAGGGAGGAGGGAATATGTGAGTCCAGGGATCTTCTTCGGTTGATCATGTAGTCAGATTATGGTTTGTTATTAATCTGAACCAAGCAACTTTAAGATTTTTTTTCACTGAACTATCACTATCAGCGCAATCCTATGGCCGGCCCCAACGCCGACGTGGCTGCACTGGTGGTGTGGCGGCGCCGCCGGGCCGGATCCTGTGCCAGCAAAGTGTGGCCGCAGCGGCGCCCGCAGTGGCGCAGAGATGCAATTTTGGAGAACCAGAAAGTGTTGTGGGTGGGTCTGATGCACGGCCGCCGCCAGGCGCAGCCAAAGGGCGCTGTTCCTGACAAGCGTCAGGGGGAGGGGCCAGGAAAGGCGCAGCCTATGGGCAGCACGCGATCCCGGCCAGGCCCCAGAGCAGCAGGCAAACCGCGCCCATGCCGGCAGACTGCCTCGGCTCGTGTGTCGGGCGGGGCTCGCAGTCAGGAAGGAGAGGGGTGGGCGTAGTCTGAGAAGCCTTTCCCCCGTTTGCCCAATGTAGCACCAAGTCCGTGGCGGCCGCGTCCAGAGAGGTTGGCATGGGACTGGCAGGCGCCCTGCCATGAGGAATCCAGGGCAGCAGCCAGTCTCTGGCAGCAGGGGACAGCCCCCAAGTGGCGCCGAAGGGGAGGGCTGGCCTGAGGCCGCCACCAAGAGGCAGACACAGCGGGCCTGCCCCCTCGTCCCCATCCCAAGGCAAAGAACACAGACACCCATTGCACAGAAATCAGCCTTTATTATTATATCATCCCACCTCCCCCAGCAGACGTGAGGAAGGGGAGGCGTGTAGGAGAGCCGTCTGTGCAGCAAAACACCCCACCCCACCCCCAAGGCGGCAGCGGCGGTCACCGGCGAGGCCAGCGGCCGGACCCCCTTGGCCGTCCACGGGCCCGGCCTCTCGCACGCAACTGGGCCCGAGGGAGGGGTGCCTCTGGGGCGGGTGGAGCTGCTGCAGCGGGTGGGGCCGGAGGGTCGAGGATGGCGACGAGCCGCCCGAGCAGGGCTTCGGCACGGACTTGAGAGGCACGGACCCCTTCCCCCACTTCCAGTACCGCAGCCATGAACTCCCGGCCGCGGTTGTTCGCCTCCTCCCATGCAGCGTGCACCTCTAGCCGCTCCCTCTCGATCGCCGCCCACATTGCGGCTAGTGTTGGGGGAAGCCGCTGGGCAGGGCGGGGGCCGCGAGCCCGTGCGCCTGGAAGGATCCCCTCCATGGGCCCCTCCCCCTCAGAGGCGGAGCCAGGTCCTTCCCGCACACGGCCCATGGCACCCGGGGGCGGGGGGGCTGGAGGGGATGGTGCTGCAGGCTGGGACAGCTCCTCGAGCGGCTCTGTCGATGAGGTGTCCTGAACCGGCGGAGTCCCAGGGCCACCTTCACCCTCCACCGACACAGGGAAGCTGAGCGACTGCAGGAGAGCCGCTCCGGCAGCAGAGGTCCTCCGGGAGGGTGGCAGCTTGCGCAGCTGGGCAATCACCTCCCCGCCTATCTCCAGGCGCATGGTCCCTGCTGGAGCGAGACATGGGTGGGAAGAGGCCCCAGGGAGGGAAGAGCAGCGGCCCAACATGGGCTGCCACAGGCCACCGAGCCGGGCCAAGCACACCCATTCCAACTGCGGCCGCAGCCCCTCGTCTTGAGACCGGTCGGCGCCATGAGTGGCCTTGGATGTGTGGCCGAGGCCGGCGGCCGAGCCGGTCCCTGGCCCCACCAGCAGCAGGGCCACAGATACATACCGTGCTCCGGATCCATGCCCCCCGACGGGCCCGGTTGAGGCTCCTCGTCGCTGGCAGCAGGGGCTTGCTGTGGCGGTGGAAGGGCTGCCGGTTCCTGGGCCCCGCTCTCTGCCAGGGGGGGCACAGACTCCGCTGCCTCTGCCTCCGCCTGGCTTGGGTCTGGACCCTCAGGGGCTGTGCCTACTCACGGGAGAGGCCCTGTCACACATGTGCCACGATCCATACGTCCCCCCCCTCGCCTCCCTGAATCCACAAATACTAACCGGGCAGGACCTCAACGCCCAGGCCGCCCACCACCGCCTCCGGGATGACCGCTCGCATGACCGCCTCTGGGCCTGGGAGCCCCTCGTCAAGGGCCCGCTCATAAGGAACCCCATGAGACATGAGGAGGCGCACTCGTTTGCGCGCGGGCCCGAAAGAATCATTCCAGCGCTTCATTGCCGAGTGAGCAGTGCGGGGCGCGTTGCCCACAGCCGAGACCCTGTCAGCTGCCATCTGCCAGAATGCCCGTCGTCGAGACCGGGACGAGGCGCCCCTGTGCGTGCTCAGGGCGACCTCCGCATTCTCCACCACGAGCCCAAAAAGCAGCACTCTCTCGGCCTCTGTCCAGTTTGCCTGGCGCTGGCTTCCGCCGCCACTAGTGCTCTCAGCAGACATGGGGGTAGTGCCCGCTGGAATGTCCGGTCCCCGAGATAAGTGGTGGGAACCAGCCACCTAGTCATGTGCTCACCCATCCCCTCGGCAAGATGGAGGAGGGCACAGGGGGTGCAGGACCGGGAAGGGTGGCTGGGACGGCCCATGCAGCGGACAGAGGACCTGCTCCTGAGCACCACTTGCAACGGGCCGCTGAGACCGGTAGGCCTGCTGCTTCCAGGTGCGTGGGGGGGGGGGTTCAGGGTGCTGGAACTCAACCTGCGTTCCTTCCAGGCAGGACCTTGATCATCCCCGCCTGGTGCCCGCCACTGCCGCCGCGGCTCCCAGCCATCCGGACCAGCCACCTCCTGCCAGCCGTGTTTGTCCGAGCAGCCCTCAGGCGGCGCTGCCTCAGACGCCGCCGCCGGTTCCAGGCCAGGGTGCCATCCCTGCTCCTGGGCGACATGACTTGCCTGGACCGCTTCCACCTGGACAGGGCAGCCATACAGGCTCTGTGCGAGGAGCTCGCGCCCGCCCTTCAGGGGCAAGCTGCGGCTCCCCGGGGCATCCCCGTCCTCCAGAGGGTCCTGCTGTCCCTCCGCTACCTTGCGACCGGCTCCTTCCAGGGAGTCATGGCTGAGGCCTTGGAGGTCTCCCAGTCATCCGCCAGCCGCTGCCTGCATGCCTTCCTGGACGCCCTAGTTGGTCGGATCCGCGAGCACATCCACTTTCCCACCTCGGAGGCAGAGTTGGCACCCATCCGGGCTGGCTTCTCCTCCTTTGCAGGCTTCCCCAATGTGATTGGAGCAGTCGACTGCACACATGTGGCCATATGCGCTCCCAGAGAGGAGCCGCAGGTCTACAGGAATCGGCACCGGTTCTACAGTATCAACGTCCAGGCAGCCTGTGACCACCAGGGGATCTTCACGGACCTCGTTGCCAAGTTCCCGGGAAGCGTCCACGACGCACAGATCTTCACCACCTCCGGCCTGAACAGGCTCCTGTCATCATGGCCTGAGGGGAGAGGCTGGCTCCTAGGTCAGGAGTTGGTGGGGGAGCTGTGAGGGGACGGGGATGGGAAGGGAGATCCTAACTCCGCCTCCCCTTGCAGGTGACCGTAGCTATCCATTGCTGCCTTACCTCCTGATGCCATACCCTGCGGATGAGCCCGCCGACAGAGCCAACTACAACCAGGCCCACCGGCGCACGAGGATGGTGATCGAGCGTGCTTTCGGTCAGCTGAAAATGCGCTTCAGATGCCTCCATCACACGGGCGGCCGCCTGGCCATGCAGCCGTTCACCGTCGCCAAGCTCGTGGCTGCCTGTGTCATGCTGCACAATATTGCCGTGCGCCAGCAGCTCCCCTTGCCAGCCACAGAGGGCCCAGGCGAGGACCCCTGGCTGCTGCCTGCCGGTCGCCTTTCTCCTGACGCCCCTGCAGAGCCCCAGGAGCATGACCGAGCTGTGCGAGACAGGGTCGCGGAGCACCTGTGGCATGCTGCGCGCTGAGGGCCATGCCTGGCCATGGGGGGCTCGGCCGGCCAAACACTCGCCCTTTACGCCCCTATGGTGTCCCAGGCGGCCCCTCCGAGTCCCCGCTCCCTCAACCCCTGCATGTAGAGAGCATGGGAAAGCCGCCCCGGCCAGCAGCCACCGCCCCCCATGGACGGGCTGCACGAGAAAAGCGGTTAACGAACTTGGCTTTATTCCCAATCGATTCCAGGGCCGCATCAGGCGCCCAGAGAGCAGCTTGCCAACCCAGAACCCCGGCCTCAGCAGCCAGGAGGGTGAGGGCTAGGTAGCGTGTCAGAGCAGGGGGAGGCCAGCGGCCCCGCCACGGCATCCCCGTTACAGAGCAGGGGCCCGGCTGGGGTCCAAGATGCCTGTGCCTGGGATGGCATATCGGCAGCTGCCCGGCCGTCTGCGGGGACGGGCTCCAGCTTCGGCCGCTTCCTGCCAGGCCCCTCCACTGGGTCACCCTCTGGGTCTTCAGCGGGTGGCGGGTAGCGGGGTGGAGACCAGGCGGTGAAGCCCCTCCCAAGTTCCTCCTCATCTGGCGAGGGGCTCCGGGCGGGCGCCGCTGTGGGGGCAAGAGGTGGGGGATGGGAGCGTCAGGGCCCCTGTGGGCTCTGGGGTTGTTGTCGCGGCCGCAGGCCGCCCCACCCCACATGCCCGTGCCCCTCCTGTTGGCGAGACTCACATGGTGCCGCTGCCCGCGCCTGCTGGAATGCCCCGTGAACCCGGTCCATGGCAGCCATCCACCTGTCATTGATGGTCCCTGCAGAGGGGGGAGAGAGGGAGGGGGGGCACCCGTTGGTGGCAGCCCGGCATCTGCTGCAAGCACCTGCAACCTGCGCCTCGACGGAAGTGGCTGGGACGCCTCCGGGCCCTTACGGCCTGCCCTCTGTGGCAGCGGAGGAGGCTCCCTGGATGGCGCCGAGGACCCTGACTTACTGCGCGCGGGGCCCGCAGCCACCTCCTCTTCCAGGAGGTCATGCTCCACCTCGCACAGCGCCGTGTCTAGCCACGCTCGTATGAGGTGGGCCTCCTCCGCACGGCCAGGGAAGAGCTCCTCCAGGTAAACTGGCCGCGCAGTCATCGCACCCTCATCTGCCAGGAGGTCATTCCCGGCTGCCTTGGCAATGAGCTGGGCCCCGAGCCTGGCCGCCCACTGCTCCCGCCACCCGTCGCCCTCCATGCAGCCGGGACCGCTGTGGGTATAGTGTTTCTGTGCTGCCCACCGAACTACACCGCCCGCCGGCATGACCTTGGAGGGTCTGAGATGTAACAATTCCCTATCTTCTGTCTGGCAGCTGCATAGTTCATGGATAGGTTCAGCACAGGCCCCCCCCGTCTCAGACCTGTGGGTTGGAGGGGAGGGGGCCGTGGTGGTTGGCTTCCTATGGCCCCAGGGCCCTCTTCCCTTGCGGGGATGCTGTGCTGCTCAAGTGCATCCTTGCGGGACGTGAACCCTTGGGCCTGGCTGTACGTTGCGCCGTGGGACTGGGAATAAAGCTCATCTACACATGGACCCGTGTCTGCCTGCGATACTTTGGTGAACTGCCAGCCATATCCTGCCCTGGCACCATGAGTGCATGACCAGGCCCGCGGTGACAGCGCATCCCTTCCAAGGGGGGGGGGCTTAGGATGCACAAGGACTGGCCAGGGGCCGCTCTGGCATGTCTTCCATATTGCCCTAACGCACCTGCCCTGCCTGGCATGCCGCCCTGAGCTGGGGCAGTCACGCAACCTGCCATCGGGGGGCCCTCCCGGGCCTGGGGTGGCCACCCAGCCTGCATGGCCCGGCCGGGGAAGGGGCACGCTGTGGCAGCCAGCCGGGGGGCCTCGGGCTCCCGCATTTTAGCCACTTTGCGCAGCTGATGCGCTCTTCCACTGCCCCTGTGGGCGGGGCCAGCGGCCTTCCCTGCAGGATTGGCGGGGCTGGCAGCCTCGGAGTGGTTCCCCCCCGGCAGGGCAACGCGAGTGGCCACAATTGCTGAACGCAGGAGACGGCGCCGAGCCAGGGCGGAGCCACGCGCAGCCTCGGACACACCCCACCCCTCCCAACAACCATGGCCTGTTGGCGTGGGAGGCTGGCAACTGCTCCACGGGATTGGATGCGAGGCAGGACGCCCTGGGGTGGAAGGTGTTGGAATGACCAATGGGGCTGCTGCAGACGCCCGAGGGGCTGGACCCACTCTGGGAGGCGGCCGCTCATGGGACTGTGTTGCTGGGGCTGCGGCTGCGATGGGGGCGACCCTCCCCAGGCGCGCGAGACCTCCTGCCCGGGATATGGCATCTGCCTGCCACCACCCTGGATTCTCCATTGGTGGGGGCTAGGGTTCCAGCGAGCGGACCGTTTCCCCTGCCATCTCCCGCCCCCTTGCAGCGGCAGCTCGCACCACCCTCTCCCTGGCTTATCGGGTGCCAGCTACTCTCCCCACCGGGGATTGATCCCCCTCCCCGCTCACATGCCCCGCCCCAACCCTCTACCTGGCCATAGATGCAGGGGGGTTAGCCGTGTTAGCCTGTGGTAGCGAATTCAAAAAGGGTCCCGTAGCACCTTTACAACTATCCAGTTTTATTGTGGCATAGGCTTCTGAGAATCAAGTTCTCTTCGGCAGATGGGTGGTACAGACACTGGTCAAATACAGAGGAGGAGGGGGGGAGGAGGAGGGAGGGAGGGGGCGGGGAGGCAAGACGGGGTGTGTCGGATACATTTGTGGCAATGTGCAGGTGGGGAGATGTGACGGGAGTGTTGGGGGAGGGGCGGAGGACGAAGTCAGACTCGCAGACACAGAAGACAGTTGTTGTACATCTCGTTTTATTGCACTGGAAAGAGCGGGCTTGCGTTTAGGCTGGCGAGGGAGCCGGAGCATTCCACACAGCCCTCCTTCCCGCTCGGAGGGGCGGGGCTGGGATGCAGGCCGCGGCGCGACGGTGCTTCCTGGGCTGCAGCCAACCGTCCGTCAGAGATGTTTGGGGAGGGCGGGGCGCGGGGGAGCAGCCATGCCCTGGACGTGCCTGTGGGGGAAAAAGACACGTGTGGGCTTTGCCTCGTTCCACTGGCAAGGCAAGCCCCACACTCCGCCATCCGGGGGGGGTTGCACATGGTCGAGGACAGCAGCTGATGCCTGACGGTCTGGCGAGGATGCACTCAGCCTTGGGAAGCCTTTACCTTTATGGGAGGGAATGAGCTGGTCACAACAAACACCTGGCCACATGTGGTTTTCGAGGCGCCTGCCTCTGAGGCAGCCAGGGGCAGCCATGGTTGCCCCCCACCCCTGCTGGGCCTCACCCAAAGCGGCAAGTGAGCGGGTGGGTTCAGGTGAATGGGCGGTTTGCACTAATCTGCGGAATGCCCCCCCCACCTCCTCCTTACCTGTCAGCGCTCCGTCGGTCATCACCAGGTGGGAGCGCCAGAGTCAGGGCACCTGCAAGGAAACGGGAGAGCATGCGGTTAATTTGCAAAGTGTCATTCCCTTCTGCCACGGAAGGGTTAGTTTGTTTGTGCTTAGTTAGAAGCAACTAGCATGCATGAGTCCAGTTAGCTGTTGAGTCATTCTTTCTATCACGGTAGAAAGAGAGTTAGGCAGACATTTGCACCTCTTCCCCTTTATGCGAAGTTCCCCCAGTTTTTCGCAAAGTTCCCCGAGTGCATTCTGCGCCTGCCAATGTGAATGCCCTCAGCCCGTTTCGGTTTTCAAAGGGGCAATGCCACTCAGCAGACGGGCAGAGCCTCCGGCCGAGTGCTCACTTACCTGGGGGTTTGGGCAGCGCTGGCCGGATGTTTTGTAGGGCTCGGTCACAGGTGATTGGGTGCAGAGAGGGGGGCTCGTCCACGCCGGGCGCGCACGCTGATTGGTCCCCGGGATAGTTCTCATCCTATGCTCCTTCGGGCCATAGGGGCGGGGCGGGGCGCTCAGAGAGGGGGCTGATTTTTCGCCGTTCCATGGACGCCTATGGGCTACGCCTTCTTTTTCCGTGGCGTAGCTTTTTTGCGCCGCTGTGGGCGTTCCCGCTTCTGGAGGAGCTTAGGGAGCGGACTAACTCCGACCCCGCCTTGCTCCCCGCCCCCCCCCTGCGTCGGCGTAGGGCTCTACGCCACTCCTGCGCCGCCGCCCGGGCGCCTGTGGCTTGCACCGGTGCTGGCCCGCCGGCGGGCCAGCGCCGCGTCCCAGCGCGGGCGGAGGGCCACTTACGCGGGCGTACGGGCTAGATGCGCCCTCGCAAGCCTTAGTTCGGTTCCTGTTCACTTTCCGTGCCCTTCTTAGGATTGGGCTGTATATTTTCAATGAAATATCTTTTCGAGATATTTTTGGGTTACTTCCCACTGCTACAATCCTTTCTGAATAACAAAACACAGAGTATTCTCCATCCCTCTCCCATTCAACCCTTTCCTTTTCCTTTTCTTTTTTTTTAATAAAAATTTTTATTGGATGGGTTAACATACAATTAAGATTATAACAGTTACATTTTCCTTCGTTTCCCATGGTTATATGCTTCCCACCCCTCCCCTCCCCCTTTTCTGTGTTGATTTCCAACAGCACTCCAACCCCCCCCCCCCCCCGTTTTCTAATCTTATTTCTAAATCCTAGTTGTTGCTTTTTTATTACTGGTAAAGATCTAAACTATATCTTATCTTATTTAATAACTTTCAAAAGACCATAATTGTCCTTTAACATCCCATTTTTTCTCTAAATATTTTCTCAGTTTCCCCCAATCCTCAAAGTATCCCTTTGGATCTTGATCCCTCAGTTTTCTTGTTAATTTGTCCATTTCTGCCATGTACAACAATTTTTGTGTCCATTCTTCAATTTCTGGTATTTCTTCTCTCTTCCAATATTGTGCATATAACGTTCTTGCCGCTGTTATCATATAATACAATAATACTCTGTCTTTTCTATTAACGTCCTCTAAATGCAAGGATAATAATAACATTTCTGGATTCTTAGCAACATTATATTGGAGTATTGAAGACATTTCAGCACATATTTTAGACCAAAAGTCTCTAGCCTTGCCACAAGTCCACCACATATGAAATAGAGAACCTTCATGCTCCTTACATTTCCAACACTTGTTAAATAGCTGTTTGTTCGCAATGGCTAACTTCTTCGGTGTTAAATACCATCTATATATCATTTTATAGCCATTTTCTTTAATACTGGTACAAGTTGAAATTTTTAATGTATTTTTCCACAATTGCTCCCAAGCTTCCATCATAATTTCATTATTACAATTTATCGCCCACTTTACCATTTGAACTTTCACTGTCTCATATTCTGTATACCATTTTAATAACAATTTATACATTTTAGAAATTGCTTTGTTATTATCCCCCAGCAAAAGTTCTTCTAATTCTGAATTTTTAATCCTTTGATCTGACTCAAATAAATCTTTGATCTGTCGGTATTGTAGCCAGCCGAATTTGAATGGTAATTCCTCATTTGACCTGAGTTTCAACTCATTATTTTCTATTTCTATAAGCTCTTTAAAGGTAAACCATTCTTTTCCCTTATACTCTAAGTTCGGGTTGATTACTTCAGCTGGAACAATCCATAGTGGTTTCTCTTGATCAATGAACTTTTTATATTTTAGCCAGGTTAGAAATAAATTCCTTCTCAAATAGTGGTGCTGGAACATTACGTTCATTTTATGTTTATCGTACTACAAATATGCATGCTATCCAAAAAACTTGTTATATCCTTCCAACGTTAACAATTTATGATTGGATAAAGACACCCATTCTTTTAACCATACTAGACATATTGCTTCATGGTATAATCGAAGATCAGGTGACTGCATTCCTCCTCTTTCCTTAGCATCACAGAGCACTTTCATTTTAACTCTAGGTTTCCTTCCTGCCCACACAAATTCCGATATCTTCCTCTGCCATTTTTCAAATTGTTTTTTGTCTTTAATAATTGGTATCGTTTGCATCAGAAACATAATTCTAGGCAGCACATTCATTTTAACTGTGGCAATCCGACCTAGCCATGATAAATTTAATTTGTTCCATTTAATCATATCGCTTTCGATTTGTATCCAAAGCTTTTCATAATTATTCTTAAACAAGTCAACATTTTTAGCTGTCAGCTCTATTCCCAGATATTTGGTTTTATGTACCACCTCACAGTCTGTTACTTCCCCCAATTCTTGTTGCTTCTTCTTGGTCATATTTTTGGTTATTATTTTTGACTTTTTTTATTTATATAAAAACCTGCCAAGTCTCCAAATTCTTTAATCTTGTCTAGTAATCTTGGCAGAATTTGTATTAGGTCTTCTACTATAAACATCACATCATCTGCAAAAGCTCTCAACTTGTATGAAGATCCCTTTATTTTAATTCCTTTTATATTTTCATCATCTCTAATCTGCCTTAACAATATTTCTAAGACCATAACAAACAGTAATGGTGATAGTGGACAGCCTTGTCTTGTTCCTTTTCTTATTTCAAATTTCTCTGTCAAGTCGTCATTGACACAGATTGTTGCTCTCTGTTTCTTATAAATGGACTTTACTGCTTCTATAAATTCTTTTCCTAAATCCATCTTCTCCTTCAATGCAAACATAAAATCCCAATTCAAGTTGTCAAAGGCCTTCTCTGCATCCGCAAAGAAGAACCCAACTTCTTTGTCTGGACGTTTATCAAAGTACTCAATGGCGTTTATGACCACCCTCAGGTTATCTTTTAGTTGTCTATTTGGCAAAAATCCAGCCTGTTCTTCTCCTACAAAATCCATTAGCCATATTTTAAGTCTGTCTGCTGGTATTCTTGCAAATATTTTGTAGTCATTATTTATCAACGAAATTGGTCTATAGTTTTTAACGTCGGTCAGTTCCTGTGATTCCTTCGGTATCAAGGCAATACTCGCTTCATTCCACGTATCTGGAAGTCCTTTTCCTTGCAATATATCATTCATTACCATTTTTAGTACTGGTACAAGGTCTTCCTTCATTGCTTTATAGAATTTAGCTGTAATTCCATCCGGTCCTGGTGCTTTACCAATCTTTGCCACGTCTATAGCTTGTTTGATTTCTTCTTCTGTTATTGGAGCATTTAACCTCTCCTTCATATTTGTTGGTATAATTGGTAAATCTATTCTCTGTAGATATTGATCAATATTCTCCTGAGCTATTGCTTTCTTTTGAAATAATTTTGCATAATATTTATAAAAATCACGTTTGATTGTTTGTTGATCTTTTAACTCTTTCCCTTCTTCAATTATTCTGTTGATTATTTTCTTTTCTCTTTTTTTTTTCAATTGCCAGGCTAGGTACCTTCCCGGTTTATGTGCTCCCTCAAATGATTTTTGCTGCAACGTCTTCAATTTCCATTCTAGTTCTTTATTTCCAATCGCTCTTATTTGTTCCTGCAATATTTTGATTTCTTGTATTATTGATTTTTTCCCTGTTTTTTTCTTTAATTCCTGTTCTTTTTTGTGTAGTTTCTCTTGTATCTCTTGCCATTTTTCTTTCTTTCTTTCTCTTTTTATCCTTGTTATTTAATGTAATTAAAATTCCTCTTGTCACTGCTTTATATGTGTCCCATACCATCTGGGTTGAAACTTCATTGTTACTATTAATTTGAAAAAAACTGTTTTGTTTCTTTCTGTATATATTCCATATTTTCCTGATCGTGCAATAAATCTTCATTTATTCTCCATCGTAATTTCTTCTGTCCCCTTGTAGCTTTCCATAATACTGGATTATGGTCAGAACTCACTCTTGGCATTATTTCTACTTTTTTTGTCCATAAAGTTAATTCTTTTGTTGTCCAAAACATGTCAATTCTTGAGAATGATAAATGTCTTGCAGAGTAGTACATATAATCTTTACATTTAGGATTTTCTTTCCTCCAAATATCCTCCAATTTTTCTTGTTCTATTAATTCAAAAAAAGACTTTGGTAATTTCCCAGCTTTCTGTTTGCCGCCTTTTGTTTTCCTGTCCATTTGTAAGTCCACAACTCCATTAAAATCTCCTACCATTATCATCTGATCATATAAGTCTTGGTCTAATTTGTCTATTATTTCCCTATAAAACTGATCTTTTGCACCATTAGGTGCATACAGACCTATTACTAAGGTTTTCTTACCATTTACATTGATTTCCACAGCAAGATATCTTCCATTTTGTTCTAGAAAAATTAATTTAGAGTCCAGATCCTCCTTAATATAAATCACTACTCCTTTTTTCTTTTGTTTTGTTGATGCTATATATTCTCTTCCTAATTGGTTATTTTTAAAGAATTTAACATCTTGTTCCTTGATATGTGTTTCTTGTAGGCAAATTATATTGAAATTTTGTTTCTTTAGCCAATGAAAAATTGTCCTTTATTGAGGCGAGTTTAGTCCATTTACATTCCATGATATTAGTTTGTACTCCATTCTGTTATTTTCTTAATACTCTAGGAAAGTCATTTACGTTTTCTTCAAAAAACAATTTCATTTCATGTCTTGTTTTAATTGTGACTCTCAAGCCCTTAAATTGAAAGCTGAGCCCTTCTGGTAATTCCCATCTGTATCTGATATCCTTCTCTCTTAACTTTTGGGCCAGCTCTCTCTATTTTTTTCTCTTTTGGAGAATTCTTCTGGGCATCTCTTTCATTATCTTAATCCTGTTTCCATCCAGTGATAGGGGATTTTCAAAATGTCTTTTAATAATTTCCTCTTTCATTCTTTTTGTTATTAGCTTCACAATAACATCTCTTTGTAGATTCTTTTGTTGTGCATAAGCGGAATTGACCCTGTATACTAGATCCAAATTTGCTGTAATTTCTTCTGGCTGTTTATTCAGGAATTCTGCTAAAATGTCCATCATTTGTTCTTGCACACTTTGCGCAGTTGATTCTAACACGCCCCTAAATCTTAGTTGTCTTTCCGTTGCTTTACATTCCATCATTGCCATCCTTTCCTGCATCACTTGATTTTCTTGCTTTACATTTGTAGCTAAATCATTAGTCTTCTGCTCCACTTCTTGCATCTTATTATTTGTTGCTTGTAGTTCGTTTTTAATTCCATCCATATTTTTGGTCAATTCTGCTACTTCCACCCTAATTATGTCCTTTAAACCCTTTGCCAAAGTTTCATGCATTTTTTGTATCGATTGACTCAGTTCTTTGTAGCCTTCTGTAACTTTTTTTTCCAATCCTCCAATCACTGCGTCTACTGAGGCTTGCCATTCCTTATCAGCTTTCTTCCCCGCCATTATAGGACTCGGCTTGGAGCCACCCCACGTATCTGCTCTCCTTCTCAGATCCGTTTTGCCTTCTTTTCTTTCCTTCTCTTAGTATATTTCACTATCACTGGCCTCACTATCTAATTTTTTTTTATTTAGTCCCAATGGTTACTTAGGTTATTTAGTTTATAAATGGTTATTTAGTCTCTATGGTTACTGGAATCGCTTCTTCCCTCAAATAAGATGGCGTGCTTCCTGTTCCTCTGGTCTCAATACTCTCACGTTGCTTCCTTTATTTTGCTTCCGGGTCTTCTTTCTTCTCGCTGTTCTTCCTGCTTCCTCATCTTCTCTAGGCAACAAGTTGTCTCCTCACTCAGTCTCGTCCCGTCTTGCGATGTTGCCTGCGCTTTTCCCCAGCTCCCTCTGCCTCTTCCACCCCAGTTATCTCTCTTCTAACCGCAAGTATGAATAAACAATACTTCTTATCACTTTTTTAGTCCTTAAAAACTTGCCAGTATTAAATTTTTTTGCTCGATAAATGTTCCTTGTTGTTTACTCTCTTAGATTAAGCCTTTAAAAAAACTTTTATTTTGGTCTTCTTGCCTCCATTCTCGTTTAAAAAGTCCAATAGCAATCTTTACCTTGCGCTGCTTTTTTGGGTTGTCTGTGTTGTTTCCTCTGCTTATAAATGGTCAAAGCTGGTACTGAGGCTTGGTTTCTGATGATCTTATGCCAATCAAATGACTCCAGAGGTACTGCAGAGTTAGTAGCTCACCCTTCTCCGAGGAGACCTCAAGGTGATGGGGAGAATCCTTGATTCAGAACCCCCCCCCCCCGCCACCGAGATCGCACTCTCTCAGGGTCGTGTAGCATTCAGGACCCCCTTCTCCCTGAAGGGGGGTCGGTAGCAGGCGTTAAAATGCCTCGCTTTCCAAAAAACAGTATCTCGGACAGCCCAGATCCCTAGGCTACTTCAGATCGTCATTAATCCCAAACCAGAAGTCCCCCCATTCAACCCTTTCCTATTCAGGCTAAAATATCTTGGACTCACACCTTTTGCAATATTCTTTCTTTCTTCAACCAGCAGTATGTATGAAGAAAGACACTGCTTCATACTCTCTGCTTTTCTATCATAACATTACTGCATGAAGAGATGGCAGGGGTTTTTCCTCTTTTTACAATGATACTATCAGTCAACAGAACATGTATTTGAAGTTAATCTAGAGTTTAAAAGGTTTTGTGGTGGCTTTTGTCTCTATATGTGAATTATTGAGTGGACTGTTGTGATTCCCAGTGCAATCCTAAACAGAATTACACCTTTCTAAGTCTATTGAAATCAATGGGCTTAGGAGGGTTTAACAATAATAATAATAACAACATTCAATTTATATACCGCCCTTCAGGACAACTTAATACTCACTCAGAGTGGTTTACTAAGTATGCTATTATTATCCCCACAACAAAACACCCTGCGAAGTGGGTGGAATCTGTTTGTAATCTGTTTACAATTGTGCAGTCCATCCTAGCATTGTGGTACTACCTTTCATGCTTCCTTAATTGATACTGTTACCTGTTGATGTCACCTTTTCTCTCAACACACCAGCATTTTAATATTTTATACTTGCATCATCATTATCAGGACATGAACTTAGGCGGGCCCTTTTTATCTGATACGCCTATGCAAACCTGTGGCAATTAAACTGGTAGTGGAAGCCAACCAGAATAGCTCGTGAAGAAGTAATATTTGGGGTTAGTCATGAGAAAGAGGCCATGGAGCAACTGTGGATGTCTTGAAGACTACACAGATAGAAATTATAAGATGCGGATCTCAACTAAGACTACATGCATTATCAGCAGAAAAAAACCTCTCCATATACAGAACAACTCTCTTTGCTTGAAGATTTTCAGGGGAATCTCATTTTAGATTGATGATCTTTCTTTGGATTAATGCAATGCCTTTACTGAACTTATCATCAAAAACAGAGTGAAATTTATGTTTCTGATGTCTAGAATTTTCAGCCTTGAACTTTTAGACTGCCTCTTTAAATGTATTATGAATATTATCAGTAATGTATCAAGGTGTCTTTTTTCAGGATGGTATAAGCTTCTTCTGCACTACTTATTGCCATAAAGCATACTTCCCAGTTTTTATTTATATGCACATTAGCTGAATAGGATGGGATCTGTAGCCAGCATGAAGAATTGGTGTAATTTATACATATCAATAAAGTTCTCCAGCCAGTTGCAAGGTGATCTAAGGGGAATAGTAGCTCCATTTAAACCATTAGCAGCTGGATAAATTGAAAATAACTCTCTATTTAGAGGGCAGGACATAAGACAGTTGGCAGCAGGGGTCCCTGCGCAGTGAGGTTATGCAAAAGGGAGTTTTAAAATTTCATTTTCTGTAGCTATGGGACAGAAGGTATAAAATTTAACTTTATTCATCTGATTTTATTAACCACAGTCTAAAGGAGCAGGCAAAAACTCTTTGCTAAATGTTTCTCGAGCACAGCATGGGACTGTTCACATGATGTACAGTATCTCCACTAATGTACACTGTAATTTGTACTTCACTATGTAATCCCAAGTAGCTTCCACTAACGATTAGCTGCATCAACAGTTCACTCAATCTGGATACAATTTCTTTGGAACAAATGCCTTTTCGTAACTGTGCATTGTTTATCAAAAGCTAACTTCACACAGATCCTTTAATTTCATTTAAAACAGTTTAGAGTAGAGGGTTTTGGTGGGGCAGTATAAGGTAAATTGTGGTCTATTGATGCCCCTGGTCAGTATTTTGTGAACTGCTAGACTGGTTGCTTGCATTCTTGCAAAGAACTCTGGTATTCCTTAAGAATAGTGTGTTCCTAAGAATGTATTTTTGCTGCTTATATAATTAAAAACAATTGATGGGCCAGAAATATTTTAGGAGGGGGAAAAAAGGTAATACACACTTGAAATCACACACACAGCTCAGAGTATGGGACAAATAAATACAGTTTAATTTGTTAAAACTAACTCTGTGTGTGTGTGTGTGTTATGTGCAATCAAGTTGCTTCTGATTTATGGTGACACACACTACAAATGAAAGTCCTCCAAATTGTCCTGTCATTAACAGCCTTACTCAGATCTTGAAAACTGGAAGACGTGGGTTCCTTTATTAAATCAAGTCATCTCATTTTGGATCTTCCCCTTTTCCAACTGCCTTCCACTTTTCCTAGCATTATTAACATTTCTAGTGAGTCTTGTTTTCTCATGATGTGATCAAAGTACAATCGCTTCATGTGATGGAATGCACTTTAAAGAAGGTTTCATAAGTGCAACACTCAGAGAGCTGGAAGAGAAGGAGTTAACAATTGCCTGGAATAAAAGCTTGAATGACAGACTGCTTCCTTCTCTCTGATTGGCCATCAGAACCATCAGAATGACAGTTGGTTGATGATAGGATTTTGAGAGTTTGTAAGTGAGTCTGACAGGGAAGGTTAGACAAGTTCCCCACTGGAGTGAGAAAAAGAAATCTTTTGCCCTAACTGTAAAATTATTGTCTGGAGGGAGAATTCTAGTTAAGAATTCCAAGTAAATGCCAGCACAAACCGAAACCCATTTACACAGCCACCATAGAACTGAGGGTGTGTTTTTGCCAAAGAGTGATTGGGTAGTAAGTGGAAGCCACCAGCACCAAACTCACTGGGGCCAGAGTTTGCAGGGCCACAGGTATGGGTGCAGGTGGGCCAGCTTCTCTTCGCCTGGCCAGCTCCTTCAGCACAGCTCCCATGGCTGCATGGGGAGCTATGGCCGGCTGGGTGAGGGAGGACGGAACTCAGTCCCCAACCTGAGAGGTGAAGCTTCCTCTCAGGTCCACCCTGAGAGGAGAGAGCCGGCAGCAGCGTGCCACAGTTGGGCTCCAAACAGTGATCCCTCCCACTGCTTATTTCATAGTTTAGCTGCACTTTATGTTTGTAAAGTTTTTGCAATTGGCATTAAGCATTTTCATAATAGACTTTAGCTAATTATAGTAAACTTTGTATTTATCGTCACAACTTTGGCGTGATAGTGTGTTTTCAACTTATTAAGAACACAGGGTTGTATGTTCGGTTCAGTCTTACTGCAATGTTAACTTGTCTCAACTTTGGCTGGTGGTTTGGGCATTGGGCACAGATCCCCTTTTGGGGGGAAACAGAGCCTGCATGCACAGTTTCTCCATAGATAGGGATCCCCATAAGGGATCTTGGACCAGACATGGGCAGTGGCAAGCCCAGCTCAGGAGCTTCCAGAGCATGCCTGCTTCCAGGGGACAGGAGAACCATGTAGATGCTACCACCTATTGTGTATCTCACTAACTGTTATCCTGCAGTTCCCCTTTCAGCAACCGGGCTGAAAGGGTGAGGGGTCTGATCCAATGCTGGGATCCCTACCCTATGCAGAGCCAACGCTACTATCACTGTAACCGATAAAGTTGTGGCCTCTTTTCTCCATGCAATGACTCATGCATGTTTTTGCCTGCCCAAGCACCCTCAGCCTTTGAGCTGATCCAGCAAACTCCCATTCAAGTCAAGTGAAGGGTTAATTCTTCTTAGGAGAAGAAGATTAATTCCTGCTCAGTGTCTAAAAGGGGTTTGGCTCTAAGGAGGACCCTGGGTCTGTTGTAAAGAGAAAAAAGTTTTGAACCAGTGTCAGGAAACCTTAATGGAAAAGAGAACTCTGTGAAGAAAAATTGTTGCTGTAACCAAAGCATTAAACAAAACACCTCTCACTGTTTAAGAACTAATACTAAGAAACTAAACTTCAAGAAAATTATTTTGCCTGTGACTTAAAGAGTATTCTGTACTACCAACAAATTTTACCTCAGCTTTTTCATTCCCTGAATGCCCTTACTCCATCTCTGCCTATTTAATAAAGTTGTTTATTTTGAATGTTATACAGTCTCCATTTTCAACACAGAGGAAGAGGGCTCCTGCTTTTCCCCCATCAAGTTTCTGGGCTGGGCTAAAAAGTCAAAAATATAACTGCTTATCAGGGTGGAACACAAAAGAATGTTAAAACCACAGATAGAGACACGCTACTTGGAGCTGCTCAGCCAAAGCAGGCAAACTTGGATTTTGGCAGGAAAATCTGCCTCAGAGTAGAGGAGTGAAAGGGGGGGGGTCTATCACACCTCCATTTTGTAAATTTTGCTTCTAGGGAGAATTCAGGCTTGATTTGATCTAGAATCCACTTATTTGTCTTTTTGGCCATCCATGTTATCCTTAAAACTCTCCTCCAGCACCACATTCCAAATGAATCAATTTTCTTCTTGTCAGCTTTCTTTCCTGTCCAACTTTCACATCCATACATAGTAATGGAAAATACCACAGGATGGATTATCTTGATCTTGGTCCCCAGCAACACATCTTTCTTCTTATGGCTTTTTCCCAGTTCCTTCATGACTGCCCTTCCAAGTCTTAATCTTCTTCTGATTTCTTGGTTGCACTCTCCCTTTTGTCAACTTAGAGATCAACACATTTTTCAAGATATAAGCTTTTGAGAGTCAAAGTTCACTTCTTCAGGGGCTTTGACTCTTGAAAGTTTATACCCTGAATATCTTGTTGGTCTCTAATGTGCCACTGGACTCAAATCCCGCTGTTCTACTGTAGACTAGCACAACTACCTACCTGAAACTCTTCCTTTTGGTAGACAATTGAGCCAAGGAATAGAAAATCTTTAACAATTTCAATTTCTTCATTGTCCATCTTAAAATTGTGTAATTTCTGAGTTGTCATTACTTTTCTCTTCCTGATGTTCAGCTATAATGCTGCTTTGGCACTTTCTCCTTTAATCTCCTTTAATCTTCATCAGTAACCATTTTATATCTTCACCTGCCAGTAATGTGTTATCATCTGCATATCTCAAATTGTTAATGTTCCTTCCACAATTTTTCACACCACTGTCTTCTACATCTAACCCAGCTTTCCTTTTGATATGTTCTGCATATAGGTTGAACAGATGTGGAGATAACATACAGTCTGGTATGACACCTATGCTAATTGGAAACCATTGTTTTCCCATATTCTGTCCTATCCATAGCCTCTTGTCCTAGAGCAAGTGCCAAACCAGCAGAGGATGAGAGATGGATGGATTAAGAAGTCAGGGCATTCCAGAACTTAAAAGGGGGAAGAGCTGTTCATCAGCTTATTATCAGAACCCACAGGTTTCTTAAACTGCCTCTAGCCTATCTGATCAAATGAAAAATCTGGGACACATAGAAGGCTTTCTTAGGAATATGGCTCTGTTGTGGTTGCTGAATAGCTTCCTATAAGAATTCCACACCCCCAAAGTAGTCCAAAGGGAATAGCTCAGAATACTTTTTCAGGAGCTAAGGGATCCCAGTGATTCATGGCCATGTGGCCCTTCCTTAAATATCCTTAGAAACATTTTTGTTGTAGTTGTTGCTGTTCAGGCTTTTCAACTTCTCTGAAGTAATAATAACCAAACCAGCACTTTTGATATTCATGTAATGGTAATACTATACCAAATTACAAATTACTTTGTCCAAAACATTCATGATGTAATATGCCTCTAAAATTATCCAGGGTCATTTTTCTCTACCCAAAGGTATTCTATTCCACTAGTTATTTATTTCTGGCACTTTTTCTTTTGCTTTTTAGGAACTGGATGAGGTAGTAGAGTCTTGAGTAAGCAGAATGGACTACATTTCTTCAGAAAACAGGAGAGTGTTCTTTTTTAATTCTCTCCCATGTAATTAAAAAAACACAGCAGAGGGACAGGTTCAATCCAATTCCTGCCCTTTTAATTTTCCATTTAGAAATAGGATTCTCCATATGCACTCTAAAGTAATACAATATATTCCATCATCTGAGGAGTCTAGCACATCATTCCCACTTTCATTCTCTTGCATTTGTAGACCAGACCTAAGAGAGAGAGCCCCGACTGATTACCTGTGTGGTCATGATCATTGTAAGGAGAGCCAAATCCATAGAGCATTCTTAAATGGAAGTTTTGTACACACATGTTGGCTTTCCAGAGTTCATGTTTGCAACCTTTGTTTTAAACCACATGAATTATCACCTTGGTTTGTTGCCTTCAGTATCATTTTAACTTCTGAAGAGGTGAAATGTTGACACAACATTGAAATTTTCTGTACTTCTTTGGCAATGTATGAAACTCTGGCACATCCATCTTTCCCCTTCCAAAGGGAAAGTCAAAAGAATCACATACAAAGATACACACACACAGGCAAGCACACACACACAGCAAGCTGGCATTTTTTTCTTATTAAAATTGTTTAACCGGAGAGAAAATATGCATCAGAGCCAAAAGGGAGAGAAGAACAAACATATAGCCTAGCTAATGTGACCACAAGCCCTCCCCTTCCTACCCTCAACCTAAAGGGGGAGGGGAGTTGAACAAATAACAGTGAAATGGTGTGCATTAGCATTCTTGCCTTGAAGACTTCCCCAGCAGAACCTCATGTGCTACTACAGCACTTTGAACATCTCGTTGCTCTTGTGCCACAGCCAAATTAAATCTGTTTTTTATTCCATATCCATATTCTGCCATGCTGTTCAGCATTTCTTTTAAAAACATTCAAAAGATATTATCAACATCTTAGGGCTTTACTATGCAGAATGCATTGTGTCACCGTGTGAGATGTTCTTGTGTAATGATTCATTATTTAAGGGGTGAGTTCATTGCCACAGGATCTCTTGCCTAATCTGATAGTGTCACAGAACACCAGCCATTCACAATGAAATGGAATGCTTCTTAATGGGTAGAGAAAGGAATGCAGAGGTTGGCAAGGGGTATCTGGAGAATATTCTGCTGGAAAAATGCATAGCAGGTAAGTGTATTGATATCTATTAGTCTTGAGAACAAAATGGAACTTACATGTTCAAAAGCAACATACTTTTGATAGATGCTGTCAAAGTCAAGCATTTCATGAGAAATTCCAGAGATCTCTTACTATGCTAACCAGTCTTCTTGGGTTCCAAAGGAGGTGAGCCAAATACAGAAATTCTTGAAGTTCTCTAGGGGTTGCACAGGAGGAGGAAGAAAAGGAGAATAAAGAAGAGAGACCTAAATTTTCAAAATCAACAAAATGAGGCAAACCACAAAAGGTCCTAAAATCTGTTTCTCTGTGGTGGCCCCTACCCTATGGAATGACCTGCCTGAGGAGGTCAGGAGAGCCCCCACTCTCCTGGCTTTCCGCAAACAATGCAAAACTGAATTATTCAAAAAGGCCTTTTTTCTCAGCTAAGAGGGTGGTATTGTAGGAAAGGGATCCCAGATGTTTCGCTAATGAGTTAGAAACCACAGATTTCACCATTATGTTGCCTTACATATTATCTGTTGGTTTAAATATGTACTCCTATATCCTACCTGTGCTTTCTGTTGTTCAATGTAAGTCCTAGAATTGATTATGTTCTGTTTCAGCAATTCCTCAACCCTATACTGGATCTTTGCTAATACTATGTCTTTGTAAACTTATATTCTTTTACCCCATGACATTGTTTATGGAAATGTTCTTGAAACTGTATTCATTTACCCTATGACATTGTTTATGGTAATGTTCTTGACACTGTATGGAAATGCCTGCCCTTGTCCTTGCCACTAATTGTACTAATTTCACACTATGTAATCCGCCTTGAGTCTCAGTGAGAAAGGCGGAATATAAATAACATAACATAAATAAATAAACACTCTAGAAGGTTTGCATGCTGTGAATTTATTATACCTTTACTGAAGACAATGGTCGTTTCAAGTATCCTGATAGCCATCATGGTATAGGGCTTAGACTTTTGGACTATGATGTAGGTACATATCCCAATGCAGTCAGGAAATTCACTGGATGACCTTGAGCCAGCCTCTCTCTCTCAGCCTAACCTACCTCCCCTACATCACAAAGGTGTTGTGAAGATAAATTAGGAAAAGGCAACTATTTATGCCTGTCTGAGCTTCGGGGGGCGGGCAGAATAATAGTGTAATAGATATACTGTGTGAGACATTTTCTTCTAGAGGCCTACAAGCATTCTTTCAAAGAGGAAACATGAAATGGCCATCTGATAAGAATCTGATAAGGATTAGGTGATACTCAAAATGTGTCAGGAATAACACATTTTCTGAAATGCTTCAATAGGTATTAGTACATTTTGAAATCCACCTTAGTTTGCCAAATTTGAGCGAGAAACCCCCGACGCTGAACTAAACTGGAGACATTGGTTCAGAGGTCCATAGATTTCGGTAGTGCTCCACAGGCAACATCTTGAACTGGAGAATAATAGTTTCTTTTTTACTTTACCTTCTGACCCATTAAACACTAATGCAATGCTGAGAGAGAGGAACAATTCTAAGATTTGTTGATAAACCTAGCCTCTCATAATAAACACTGACCAGATCAAATCACTGGTGTGGCAGATATTGAGGTCACTGGATAAATTCCACAGGACATTCTATAAATCAATATTGTTCATAGTTTATGAGGCTAGACTCTTCTAATCAGCCTACAAAGGCTAAAAGGCCTTTACATCCTAATCCACATTGTGGTGGGTAGCCATGTTGCTCTGCAGTAGAACTGCAGGATTTCAGTTCAGTGGCATCTTAGAGACCAACAAGTTTTTCAGTGTATAAGCTTTTGAAGGTCAGAGCTCCTTTCTTCAGACATAATGTTGTGATTCTAGAAAGCTTACACCTTAAAAGTCTTGTTGGTCTTTAAAGTGCCACTGAACTCAAATCCTGCTAATCCATTTTGAAAATCCCTTTATCATTAGTGAAATAATGAGCTAGTCTATAAAAACCGTAAATTGTTTGGTAAAACTGTTCCTAGATTGTCCCACTTCTGACCACAGATAAGACAATTGAATACACTCCCAGATTTTTTTAAAGAAACACTCTACTCCATGAAAATTAGGTTTTGGTTAAAGGATTTTAATCCAAGCTTTCAATTTTCTATGTAACTTTTCAATCCATGGAAGCATTCAAAACTGTAACACCCCTCCCCCCCCCCACACACACTCACTGACAGTTTAATGACTTGAAGTAGACTCCAGCAACAGTTTTCCTGTTCTGTCTGCTGTTTCTATAGACAAGCCTTTACTTCCAAAAAAGTGTGATTAGGATTGCACCATCAATATAATTGAGTGCTCCGTCAACATAACTGATTTTAGTGTGCTCAGAACAATCAACTGATAGGTACCAATTCAATGACAGTGCCACAATTTGTGGCATAATTCCTATGCACCATGCATATTTAGCAACAGCACCTTAACTGGACTACAGATGGGCATGAACAGAAAAAAAATGAACATGATGTTCATTGTTCATTGCCATCCTTGAATAGGGACTCATGAACAACCACGAACATGGCTCTGTTCACAAACATGTTCATGGTTGGCTGTTTGTAAGGGCCAGCAGGCTCTCCTCCAGCCATCATCCAAGTTTGGTCAAGATCCCTACTGCACCAATCCCAGAAACCTGACCTGAGCAGGCACCAGGAAAGGTACCAATAATAAATAATAGCTTGGCCCCAGAGCCTGGCAGCAGCCCTGGAACTTGAAGGGGTAGATCCCTATCCCACCACACACAAAGAAAATTCAAGCTCCAATGCACTCTATCAAAATGCCAACAGCAACTCTCTCTCCCTCTCCACTGTCTGCAAACTAAGCCACAGCTGGGAGCCCCCCCCCCCGCTCTTTGCTCCCTTGTAACAAATTTGGAGCTCCACACTTGAAAGGAAGACCTGCCTATCAAGCTAAATTGGGCTTAGATTGGGGTTTCCAGGGCAACAGCAGGAGTTCAGACAGAGTTCAGACAATCCCTACCTAAGTTGCCAAGGGAATTGATTGCAGGTGTCAGACTGTCTGGCTTGACAAACAGCAATAAACGAGGCTTGCAACATCCACCTGTTCGTTTAGAATGGGGCCTCACGAACAGCTTGTTCGCGAACAGCAGATTGGGCTGTTCGTGGCTTTTTATTGTTCGTATTGCTGTTTGTGCTCATCTCTAAACTGGACTAGTAAGTTCCATTGAACTCAGCTGTGCAGAGTCATTAATCATCTGAAGATCCAAATACATCTCTGTTGAGATGCAACCAAGTGAATTATATGGTGCTTCAAAGGGCTTGTGTGATGATGTCATTAAATGTTATTGATGTAATGATGCCATTAATTGTCATAGAGATGTATACAAAAGGAACCAACGGACTCCCTCAAATTACACAATGAACTGTTCAATTTGTATTTATATTCCGTTCAGTATACAGTCAATGAAAAAGTGCAAAGTGCTACTCTCAATATTGATGTAAATTCATAAATACGATTGCATAAATAGTAATAAATAATCAGTTCTCTGACCCATATAAATACTCCTACATCAAATGTATACAAATAGTCAAAATATCATAAATATGTTCTAGGTCAAATACATATATAGTTAAAATTCCATTTCCTATAATACAATGATAATATTATCCCGAAGTACAATCCATATGTTCAATCAAACAAAGTCAAGCTAAAGAACAGTCTCTATTAAACTGTAATGTTCCTTGTGAGGAATGGAGGTCCCCTGATGCAGTGATAAAGGAGGCCTATATATGTATTTGATCTAGAACGTATTTATATGATATTTTGACTATTTGTATGCATTTGATGTAGGAGTATTTATATGGATCAGATAATTGATTATTTATTACTATTTATGCAATCATATTTATGAATTTACATCAATATTGAGAGTAGCACTTTGCACTTTTTTCATTGACAGTATACTGAACAGAATATATATATAAATTGAATATTTCATTGTGTAATTTGAGGGAGTCTGTTGGTTCCTTTAGCTTCTTACTCTCCCTTAAGCCTCTTCAAGTTGTGGTTATAGAGATGTATAGACTCAGAGAAATTCACTTCCAGCTTTTGTTATACCTTTATCACAGTGTATGAAAAAGAAAATTTATCAAATTTTGGTTTATTGGCCTGTAGTATACTTCCATATAGAAATTCAGCTGACCCAGCTTTCATTTTCTTGCAAAAAATTCCCAAGAGCATAACTTAAATGCTATTAAAATGCTACAAAAAGAATAGTACACTTTTGATAATCCTAGGGC
The DNA here is from genome assembly GCF_028583425.1 of Eublepharis macularius. Lineage (NCBI taxonomy): Eukaryota > Metazoa > Chordata > Lepidosauria > Squamata > Eublepharidae > Eublepharis > Eublepharis macularius. Next base: position 89,178,969 of record NC_072793.1, on the reverse strand, counting down.
ACTTTGCCATTGTAGCATTTCGTACCTACAATGCGTAGACCAAGTTGGAAGAAAACACCACTGAGGCAATTGTGTATGAAAATCATATAATTAATCTGAGCAAGATATATTAGTGTCTTGTCTCGTTGCAGAGCTTATAAGAATCTCATGTTCTAATGAGCATCATCAGCATTAGGGGTGTGCTATTCAGTATTCTGATTAGGTTAAAAATACCGAATCAGGGCCGTTTCAGTTTTTTTCAGTAATACCGAAACTATTTCTGAATACCGAAAAATTTCGGTAATACTGAAACAGAGATTGCCGAAATGATTCGGCCATTGTTTTCAATGAGAAAACCTTCTCCAGGCTTTCCAGGAGTCTGGGGGGGGGGCATTTTCTGTCTAAATCACACCAACCTTGGTGGAGACCTTCCTCTAACTCTCCTCTAACTACCCCACAAGTTTCAGAAATATTGGACTTTGGGGGGCCATGTTATGCTCCCCCAAACAAGGTGCCCCCATCCTCCTACAATCTCCATGGTTCTCTAAGGGGAACCTATGGGGGAAATAAGAGAGGCTTGTCTGGCTAGGGGTGGCATTTTGCATGCAAAATGTCCCCAAACTTCAGGGGACCTCCTCCTACCTGTTCTCCCTCCCTCCACCAAGGCTCAAGCAGATCTCACTTTGGGGGGCCATTTTATGGGCTCCCAAAGATGCTGCTCTTAGCTCCCCCCTTCTCCATTATTTCCTATGGGAGAAATAAGAGAGGCTTGTTCGGGTAGGGGTGGCATTTTGCATGCAAAATGCCCCCAAACTTCAGGGACCCATCTCCCACCTGTCCTCCCACCCTCTACCAAGGCCCAAGCTGATCCCACTTTGGGGGGCCATTTTATGCCCCCCCAAAGGTGGTTCTTCTGCCACACCACTTTGTCTTTCTTCTATGGGGAAGACTTCCACACCACAGAAACACATGGGATTGGGGCTGCCAGTGGCCACAGTCACAGTCCACCTGCACCCAAACTGCCAAATACCACACACACCCTCCCCAAAACCTAACCTCCCCTGTCCTGTGGCCAGCCATGTCTATTGATTCCTGTTATGGGAAAATCTCCCACAGCAGGAACCCACGGAATGTGGCATCTATGGCCACAGGAACAGTCCCCCTTTTAAATCTTCCCCCCACACACACACACAGCCCCACACTGACCCAAAGAAACCCTCCCCAACATTCCCACACTGGCCACTACCCCAGGAGCAGGCTGGCCAGCCGTCCCCCATTGTTCCCTGTGATGGGAACTTTTAAACTCTCTTTCCCTGGGCAATTATGCACAGCCCAGGGGTGCCACAATGGTGGGCACACTCCTGAGTGTGAGCTTGTCCCTGTGAAAGAGCACCTGAACCACAGACACCCTCCCCCAAATTCCCCCACCACCTACAGAGATGGCTGGCCAGCCAGCCCCATTGTTCCCTATGATGGGAACCAACTGCACAACAAAGAATAAAACACAAACACACTGAATAAAGTTTTTTAAAAAATATTTCCTCACTTTCAAAGTACAAGTAGGCAAAGCAATGTGATACATTACACCAGCAGTCCCCCACACCGAAAAATAACACAACTCACTTAACATCACAAAAACACAATTCCTGTCAAAAACACTTTATTTCTTTAACAGCTATAAGTTACACAGCAGGGGGGCACACCAAAGGGCATTAGGAGATGGTCCCCTGAAGTATGGGGGCATTTTGCATGCAAAATGCCACCCCTAGCCAGACAAGCCTCTCTTATTTCCCCCATAGGAAATAATGGAGAAGGGGGGAGCTAAGAGCAGCATCTTTGGGAGGCCATAAAATGCCCCCCCCAAGTGAGATCTGCTTGAGCCTTGGTGGAGGGAGAACAGGTAGGAGGAGGTCCTCTGAAGTTTGGGGGCATTTTGCATGCAAAATGCCACCCCTAGCCAGACAAGCCTCTCTTATTCCCCCCATAGGGAATAGTGGAGTGGAGGTGGATAGGGGCACCTTCTTTGAGAGGTCGTAAAATGCCCCCCCCCCAAGTGGAATCTGCCTGAAACTTGGTGGAGGGTGGGAGGACAGGTGGGAGCAGGTCCCCTGAAAGTTGGTTGCATTTTGCTTGCAAAATGCCACCCCAAGCCACCTAGAAAGATGACTTGTTTTCCCCTTAGAGAACCATGGAGATTGTAGGAGGATGGGGGCACCTTGTTTGGGGGGGCATAACATGGCCCCCCCAAAGTCCAATATTTCTGAAACTTGTGGGGTAGTTAGAGGAGAGTTAGAGGAAGGTCTCCACCAAGGTTGGTGTGATTTAGATAGAAAATGCCCCCCCCCAGACTCCCAGAAAGCCGGGAGAAGGTTTTCTCATTGAAAACAATGGCCGAATCAAGCCGAAACGCGAATACTGAATCGGCTTGCTGTTTCGGTATTCCCTGAATACTGAACCGGTTTCCTGATTAAGTTAAAACCGAATCAGGTTTAACGAAACAGGCAGGCCTTGCACACCCCTAATCAGCATGAGAAATTTATTGTATGGCTAAGTTATATTTCAAATGTAATGCTTTTTTAAATTTAACAATTTAACCTAGAACTGAGTGGCTAGATTCTGTGTAGCTGCCAGAGTCTACCAAGCTACAGCCATGGTTTAGTGATACATATTTATTTCTTTTTTGTACTCTTTAGATAATGACTGTACATATATGTTTTATCTGTTAGTCTTTGACTACAAAATAAAAACGAAGAAATTGGGGGTTAGACTAGATGACCCTGGACGTTCTTTCCAACCCTATGATTCTATGAAATTAAAAATTATATTTTTAAAGTATCTATTACTTGCTATTTTTTTTAATATTATGATCAATTGATATTCTCTGTTTTTGTCTCCCAGGACTGAAGTTTCCTAATAATATATATAAGTTGAAAAGATTCTTGTTGGAATCTAGTCTGAGATTTCCAGATTTGCAGGCATGGGTTTATAATTCATAAAAGATAGATTTGGGGGGTTAATTAACCCATCTGTTCATCTATTCACCCACCTATCCATCCTAGCCCCAAGTAAAGCATCAATTAATTGATCCTCCCATTGACTTCACCATTTTTTTGTATACTATAGATGTCACATGTCAATTTTTTTTCCTTTTGGAGAGCATCTATTATTTAGTTCTGTATAATGCAACATTTCCCATATTATAAAGGGCCTGACTCAACACCCTAAAGTTAGTTACAATCTTTCTATTGATTTCATTTGGAATCACTTTGGGCAAATATATTGTGCAGAGTTTAGAAGCTGCTGACACATTTTAATCCTCTCTTGAATTTCTGATGGAGAACCTATGAGAAATAAGTAACACACAAAGGATATAGTAATGTTTCAAGTCATATGTAATATGATGTTATTTTGATGTGCTTATTGTAAATATTTTCATTATATGCTCTACTAAGGCTTAAACAGCCTTTATTATGCCTCCTTTTTTGTTCTCATAATCCTTATAACAGATATCCTGATACTTAAACAGTTTTGAAGAGGGGATACAGAAGTTTCTCAGGGTTGTGCATGAAGAATGTCTAAGAGCAAGCTCGCATACTTGGATTTACTAAATTCATTTTTACTTACCTAAATAGAAGACTATAAAACTATTATTTTATCTACAACATGGAATGAGTAACTATCAAAATAAATGGCAGATGCTCTTTTTTCTTTTTAACTATCTAGATCCTACCACACAAAATGCTTTCTCAGATGGCTAGCCATGTTTTTTTAAACAAAAAAAGTCTCTCGGTGCTTTTAAACCTGTCAACACCACTATCAGTCAGAATGCACTGTTTTTCATTCCATGTTTCTGTTTCCTAGCTAATGACTTAGGTCCCCCATTTAGCTATTTAGTGGCAGCGCTTGGCAGATACAATGGCTACTACAGACTTCTTATTGCTTTAATGCTGAGATAAGTGGATAGTAATGAGCTTGCTGTCTGAACAGCACAGTACCACCGAAGCATTCCCAATATTCTCAATACATATTATTCGTGAAAGAATGCACACCTGTTTGCCTAAGCACCATCTAAAAGCAAAAATAATTGTTTATTCAAATAATATTCTTCCAGAGCCATGCTAAAGTGAGTTATACACTTCTAAGTCCATGTAAGTCACTGAGCTTAGATGAGTGCAACCCTGTTTAGGATGGCACTGTTCATTTAGAATGTTGGAGGTTCCAAAAAGACTTACAAATCTTTCCATATAATCCCCAAAACTGGATATGCTGAAGTAGTGAAATATCATGGCCCAGCGAATGATGGTGGGCACCATAAAATTAGTTTTGCATTGAGCTGCATGGCATGGCTTAAATAGGGACTCAGTAGTTAATAACGTTGAGTGTTTTGAAGACGTGGTTTGTAAGGTCTCTTTTAGGGATAAACCCTGTCTGATCTGGATGAATACATGCTTCTATGATGTTCTTAAGTAAACATGGGCATGAATTGAAACATGAATCAAATTTCGTGATGAATCGGGCCAATTTGTGAAACAAACCTAATGAATCGTTTCACTAAATGGGACAATTTCATGAAAGTTCATGGTTCGTGGAATGCGATGAACTATGAAACTTAGGGATTGTTTTTTTTCCACTTTCATGCTCATCTCTGTTCTTAAGTCTAGATGCCAATATTGAAATTAAAAAAAATAAATCCTGGTTCAAGAGTGAGATTGAGCTATAGGATCTGGTATTGGTTGAGTCGCCATTATTTTTTGGAATAATAAGAATTTTAGCCTCATTCCAGGGGTCCAGCATATTGCCATTATTCAAAACATAGTTGCAGATATCTGCCAATTGTGAAGCCAGAATTAATGTATGATTTTTATAAAATTCAGCCAGAAAGCCATCATGGGCCGTGGATGTGTTATTTTTAACAGTGCAATCCTAACCCCCCCCCCATGCAGCGCCATCACTTGTGCGCCGGTGTAAATGGGGTGGTGCTGGACAGCACCCTATTGACTTTTGCAGGATAGTCCCACCAGCCCCCGAGCGTTGCAAGGTGAAATGCAGCAGCCCATGGGAGGTTCCGCCCACCATTCCCCTGACAACCCCGCTCACACCAGCCAATGGCCACACCCCTCCCCTCACATCCAGGCGAGGGGAAAGCAGTGGCACAGCCAATGGGGAGGCCACGATCCCCGCTGCCACCAATAGGCCCCTATCAGAGGGCAGGCATCCCTGCCAGGGAGGGGGGCAGAGGTGACAGTGAAGATCCAGATCAAACACCCTCCCTCACCCATCCAGCCCTGATTTCTGATGAAGGCCAGGCTGGTGGCTGCAGCTCAGTGTGTCTGCACATACCCACGGCTGCTGCCAGAACCAAAAGAAAAAGGTCCCCTGCCCTGAAAAGTAGGGCCAGACAGTAGGGAGCTGATCTCTGTTGCATGGAAAGCAGTTGTAATTTTGGGATCTCCAGCTACCACCTGGAGACTGGCAACCCTAATTAGTCCCCAGGTTCCAGAGAAGCAGATGGGGGAGAGGCGGGGCTGGCAATGAGTAACAGGAATGCCCATTGGGAACCATGTGGGAGGCTGGGAAGCAGTTTGGAAACTAGGGGAATGAAAAGTGCACTCAGACTTGCTGCCATGCAACGGGAACACATCACTGCATCTCTACAAAGTGCCTGATAGCCATGTCCCAGTACTGGGGAGATGCCCCCCCAGAGTGAACTGACAGACCCTCCCCATGCCAAGCCCATCCCTGCTTCTGCAAACACAACCCCCACCCCCGGCAGCAGCTTTCCACCTGAACCCCATCTTCCTGGCTTATCAGATGCCAGCTGCTCAGCCTATCAGAGAATAAAAGTCCTCAGTGCCTCCCCCCTCCTCGCAGACAGTCATGGGCCACAGTTCAATTCCCACCCCTCTGCCTGACGTTACATTGGAGGGAGGGAGGGGGCAGGGAGGCTGAACGGGGTCTGTTTGATACATTTGTGGGGATGTGCGAGTGAAAATGTGTGACAGGGTGTTGGGGGAGGGGCTAAGGGCAAAGTCAGTCAGGCATGCAAACACACAAGTTTGTTGTTTTTCAACTCATTTTATTAAACTGGAAACAGTGCCATTGTTTCTAGGCTGGAAAGGGAGCCAAGGCATTTCGCACAGCCCTCCTAGCTCCCAGGGGCGAGGCTGAGATGCGGACTGCTGTGAGATATTGCTTCTTGGACTGGATCCAGATGTCACTCGGAGAGGATTATGGGGGGGGGAGCAGACATGCTCAGGACGTGCCTGCAAAAGAAAGACACACGTGTGGGCTTTGCCTTGGTCCACGGCGGAGGTAAAGCCCACACTCCAACATCTGAGGAGATGCGCATAGTAGAGACTACCAACGGCAGCGGCAGTGACCAGCTGATGCAAGACCATCTGGCGAGGATGCACTCTGCCTTGGGGTGCTTTTACCTTTAAGGGTTCAGGTGATGGGGCAGTTAGCACTAATCAGAGGGACGGGTTCGCCGTCGCCCCATCTCCTTCTTACCTGTCAGTGCTCCCTCGCTCCTTACTGAGCTGAAACTTCAGAGTCAGATAACCTGCAAGGAAACAGGAGTGGCTGTTGTTAGTTAGCCAGACATTCTGGACTTTGCCCTTCTTCCCTTCAGCGAGTGCACAGTTCTCCCACTTTTCCTGCAAAGTCCCCAAAGTGTACTCAGTGCCCGCCACCGTGGGCACCCTCTCTCCTGCCTCGTGTTCAAAGTGCCCATGGCACACAGCAAATGGGCAGAGCTTTCAGCCATGTGCTCACTTACCTGAAAGCACGGGCAGCGCTGGCCGGATGTTTTATAGGGTGCTTCTGCGGGTTATTGGGTGCGGGGAGGAGGGCTCGTCCATGCCGGAAGTGCCCCTGGATTGGCCCCCATGATAGTTCCCATCCTATGCTCCTTCAGGCCATGGGGGCGGGGTGGGGCACTCGGAGAAGGGGCAGAGTTTTCGCTGTTCAATGGGCGCCTATGGGCTATGCCTTGTTCTTCCATGGCGTAGCTCTTTTGCGCTGCTGTGGGTGTTCCCGCTTCTGGAAGGGCTTAGGGAGCAAACTAACTCTGGTCCTGCCCTCCGCCCCGCCCCCTCCTGCACCAACATGGGGCTCTACGCTGCTTCTCTACCTCCACCTGGCCGCCTGTCGCTTGCGGTGGCGCCAGCCCACCAGCGGTGCTGCGCCTCGTGCCACCGCCAATGGAAGGGCATTTACGCTCATGTAGGAGCCATTTTGCATGCAAAATGCCACCCCTGGCAAGACAAGCCTCCCCCAGCTGTAAGTAGTAGAGAAAAGAGCACCTACTTGGGGAGGCCATGAAATCCCCCCCCAAGTGGGAGCAGGCTGAGCCTTGGTGGGGGGTGGGAGAAGGGCCCCTGAGGGTTGGGGGACATTTTGCATGCAAAATGCCACCCCTGGCAAGACAAGCCTGCCTCTTCATTTTTTCCCATAGGAAATAATGAAGAAGATTAGCAGCAGCAAGCTAAAAATACGTTCACGTTTCCCTTTCTTAGGCGAGGATAGGGGGTCCTGGTTTGGGGGGCCATAACATGGCCCCCCAAAGTCCAATCGGTCTGAAACTTGTGGGGTTGTTAGAGAGGAGTTAGAGGAAGGTCCCCACCAATTGTGGCTTGATTCAGTGGGAAAATGCCACCCCCAGGCATCCGGGAAGATGGAGGCATTTTCCCATTGAAAAACCCGAAACAACCCAAAACAATACCCGAACTGCTAAACCCGAAACAGCTAGCCGTTTCGGGTTTTGCTGTATCCGAAACGGATTCTCGTTTCGGGTAAACCTGAAACGAGAAACCCAAAACGGTGTGCCTTTGCACACCCCTAGTAACAGCCACATTCTCTCTATGATATTATTGTACTACTAAATCTTTGTTCTCATCCATCTCTATTTAGTTTGATATAGTATATAAATAAAAGATCTGTTATATTGTCATATTGATAGTTAATGTTTATGTATTTTTAATTTATATTAGCTTCTTATACATACATCGAATCAGTAACAACTACTTAAATGGTTGAATTTGTAAAGTTCAGTTATTATTGTTAAATAAAATGGTTTTTAAGAAATAGGGACTCGGCTGTACCCATTCATTCATGATAATGATAATAACTCTGTTTCCTCTGAAGATTAATGGGCTACTATTTAATATGCCTCCTGCCCCACAAAAAAAAGAGAGCGAAGTCAAGGTACAAAATAGCTCTACAGTAGTCCTTATATTGAATGTGAGAACTTTCAAGGCTGCAACAGTACCTGTAGATCACAAGTAAACACAGAGAGTTCTGTGCATGGAACACCCAGGAATTTTTCTTCATTTAAATAACCAGTGTGACAGCCGTAATTTGGATTGTGACTATGGAGAAAAAGCCTTCCCAGCATGCTGTTCCTCAGCCAAAATGCCCCTACAGAACTTTTGTCTAATGGGCTTTCCCCATTAGACAAATATGCAGGTCTTGATAGAATTCCTGATGTATCTTCAATAAATGAGGTCTGTGAAAGATTCTATTGGAGTAGCCCTATCCTCATTTCTGAACAAGTACCTCTTTCTGATGTTGGTGGAATTTACCAGACTCTCAGAAACATTACAGTTGAGAAACTGATTAAAATCTCTATTTCTAAATTTTAAAAGCTACCAACAATATTTTTGGTCTGCATCATGGCTGTATTACTTTATTTATTGAAACTTGATGTCCAGAATTTTTCAGATTTTCTCCAAAGCTATAATTAACGGCACTACAATACCAAAAAAACCCCATAGAAACACAACAAAAGTATTGAAAATAATGCAGCAATGAAAAATAAGATAGCAACAGATGAATGATAAAACAATATAACCACAGGTTATGGTAGAAAGCCAGCATGTGTACTGGTTAGAATGTTGGACTGGGGTCTGTGAGCCCCAGATTTGAATCTCCACTCTGCCATAGAAGCCTGCTAGGGCCAGTCACACACTCTCAGCCTAACCTACCTCACAAGGTTGTTGTGAGGATACAATGGAATAAATGAGAATCATGTAAGCCTCTTTGGGTCCCCATTGCAGAGAAAGGTAGGATATAAATGAAGTAAATAAATAAATATATTAAAGAAAAATCCTATCAGGAATAATCTTTTCCTCAGGTAGAGAGAAACTTTTAAATGGATTTAGCCAATAGGTCCAAATATAAATTAATCCCAAGCCAAATCTAATATAAAATAATTTCCTAACAACAAAAAGCCAGCTAACTAGGCACCTGAGCAAAACTCAAGATGGTCAGATTTTCCCCTACCTAAAAATGGAGGAGTACAGGGGGTTACAGGTGCCTGCCTGGGAGTGTGCACTTTGCGCTGTCTGAACCCAACTACCTATTTTATCTCTATTTTATCCTCACAACAACCCTATGAGGTAGGTTAGGCTGAAATTGTGGGCCTGGCTCAAGGTCACCTTAAAGACCACCTGCTCCAATATGAGTGGTATAAAATCTCCTAGTAGCTGGTATAGAATCTCCTAGTAGCTGGCAGTTTGCACCCAACCACATAGCCATCTTTGGAGGACCTGCTTCAGGTGCACCTGCCACATGAGGTTAGATTGGTGGCCACATGAGAAATGGCCTTCTTGATCATGGCACCACAACTTTCAAACTCCCTCCCCAGGGAAATTTATCTATGTCCCTCTATTTCACCAGTAGGTGAAAACATTTTGTTTGCTTTGGTGTCACTCATTAACTCTTAGGAGCCCACCTTCCTGTGTGTGTTTTTATGTGTTTTATATGTTTTATTTGTTTTAAATAATTTTATTTATTTATTTATTTTTAACCCACCCTCCCCACAAGCGGGCTCAGGGTGAGGTACAACATTGATTAAAATACAACTTAAAATCAATTATAAAAACAGATAAAATACTGTGCCCCTTTCGGGGCAACCAGTGGGAGTGGACTCTCCATACCCCTTGTAGAGGGAGACTGGTGGAAGGCTTGGCAATGATGGGCTAAAATTAGCCTCCACCATCTCCTGGTGAAACATCTCTGTCTTACAGGCCTGCCTAAATGATACAAGATCCTGGCATGCCCAAGTGTCCTCAAACAGAGAGTTCCACCAGGTTGGGGCCAGGACCGAAAAGGCCCTGGCCCGGGTAGAGGCCAGCCGAGCCTCCCTAGGGCCAGGGACCACCAGTAGATGTTTTCCGGTTGAACGAAGTGCTCTCTGGGGCACATACAGACAGAGACGGTCCCTTAGGTATGCTGGTCCCAGTCCATTTAGGGCTTTATAGGTCAAAACCAACACCTTGAATTGGACCTGGAATTCTACTGGGAGCCAGTGAAGCTGCTGCAAGATAGGTGTAATGTGTGTCCTACACGAAGCTCCAGTTAGGACACATGCAGCAGCATTCTGGACCCGTTGAAGTCTCCGGATCAAGCCCAAGGGCAGACCTGTGTAAAGTGAGTTACAGTAGTCTAACCTGGAGATGACTGTTGCATGGATCACTGTCATTAGGTCCTGGGCCGAGAGGTATGATCTGGCCCACCATAGACAAGGAGCAGTCCAGAATCACGTCCAAACTCCTAACCGATGGTATGGGCACAAGTGGTGCCCCCCCAAAGGTTGGGAGAAGGATCTCCACCTCCAACAGCCCACAGCCCAAGAACAGGATCTCCATCTTCACGGGATTCAGCTTTAGGCTGCTCTGTTCTACCCACCCAGACACGGCCTCCAGAGCTCTCAACAGGGTGTCAGGGGCAGAGTCAGATCGGCCATCCATCAACAGATACAACTGGATGTCATCTGCATATTGATGACAACCCAGTCCAAAACTCTGCACCAACTGGACAAGGGGACGCATATAAAGATTGAACAACAGGGGAGTACCGCCCCCTGTGGGATGCCACGCTCCAAAGTTTGGAATGTGGACAGTCTCTCCCCCAGCACCATTCTCTGTCCCCTTCCGTGGATAAAAGAGACAAACCACTGCAAGGCCATCCCACAAATCCCCACATCGGCGAGGCAGTGGGCCAACAACTCATGGTCAACCATGTCAAACACTGTTGAAAGGTCTAACAAGATGAGCAGCACTGACCCGCCCCAATCCAGGTGCCTACAGAGATCATCTGTGAGGGCAACCAACACTGTCTCCATCCCATGACCTGAACAGAACCCAGATTGGTATGGGTCCAGGACAGAGGTCTCTTCTAGGAACACCTGTAGCTGATCCACCACCGCCTGCTCAATTACCTTTCCCAAGAATGGGAGGTTCGATACCAGGCAGTAACTTTCAAAAGAGGCCTCACTACGGCTTCCTTTAGTGCCCCGGGAAAAACCCCAGAGCTCAAGGATGTATTAATAATGACCTCCAATTGGGCCCCCAACTCATCAGCACTAGCTTTCACCAGCCACGACAGGCGGGGTCCAGGGATCACGTAGTGGGCTTCAACAGCCGCAGGATCCTGTCCACGTCCTCCTGGGAGACCAGGCTGAAGTGATCCAAAAATGGGCCGGAAGACAGCCAAAGGGCCTCCAGTTCCCTAACTGTATCAATCGTGGCCTGCAGATTGCGATGGCAGGACAAGATTTTATCTGCAAAAAAAAAGCCTCACAGCTAATAGCCCAATTTCCAATTTGATGGTCTCTCTGCAATAGGGAAACCAAGGACCGAATCACCTGGAACAATTTTGCCGGGCGTGAGCTTGCAGATGCTATGGAGGCGGCAACGTATTCCTTCTTTGTTGCCTTCACCGCCACCTCAAAGTCTTTCATAAGTGCTCTATAAGATGTTCTTGCCTCTTCACCCCAATTCCACTGTCACACTCACTCTAGCTATCTCAGTTCCTGCTTCATCAGATGTAGCTCTTCTGTATACCAGGGAGCCAGTCTAACGCGGGGATGGAGAGGGCGACAGGGAGCGATTTCGTTGATGGCTTTTGAGAGACGGTCATGCCAGTCCCCCACCAGCTCATCCAACAAACCGCCAGGGGGCATCGGATCCCACAAGGCATTCTGGAAGCCAATTGGATACATAAGTCTCCACGGGCAAGCATAAATCCGCTCACCACCCATGCAGGAGGGGGCCAGCTCACCCAAATGAGCCCTCAGGACATGGTGGTCTGACCATGGCACCACTTTAACCGCATCCAGGTCCACCTAAATCCCTGCTCCAAAGATCAAATCCAGCGTGTGGCCCGCTTGAGGCGTAGGAGCTGAAACAAATTGGGAGAGTCCCAGTGCTGCCATGCATGACACCAGGTCCAAAGCCTGAGAAGAGGTGGCATCATCAACATGGACGTTGAAATCACCCTGGACCAACAATCTAAGATGATCCAACGCCCACCCCGACACTGCCTGTAACAAGCTTGACAGGGTAGCTACTGGTGCGCTAGGCGGTTGGTTTACCAAGTAGATAGCCAAACTCTCCTCAGCATCCCATGCCAGTCCAACACAATCAATACCGGAGATCTTTGGAGCAGGGAGAGTCCTGAAGGAGAAAGACTCTCGAATGAGTATTGCCACCCCACCCCCCACCCCAACCATCCATCTGGGACTGATGAAGGATCGAGAACCCTGGGGGAGCCAGCTCTTTCAAGGTGACCGTCTTGCCTTCAAATACATATTTAATATTTTCAATATTCTGAAATGCTTTTAATGTCTGACATGCTTTTAAAGCTTGAAATGTTCACATGTTATCTACCTTGGGAACTCCATATTGTATGGAAAGGCAACATAGTAATGTTCTAAACAGGCAAACAAACAAATACAGTCACACTGCAAACTTTCAGGGATCTGAATAGTCTTCTTTAGAGATGGGCATGAACAGGGGGGAAAAATGAACATGATGTTCGTTGTTCGTTGCCATCCACAAACAGAGACTCACGAACAACCACAAACATGCCATCCACAAACAGAGACTCACGAACAACCACAACCATGTTCATGGTTGGCTGTTCGTGGGGGCCAGCAGGCTCTCCTCCAGCCATCATGGAACTTGAAGGGGTAGATCCCTACCACACCACTCCCAGAAATCTTACCTGAGCAGGCAGCTGGAAATTAATAGCTTGTCCCAGAGCCTGGCAGCAGCCCTGGAACTTGAAGGGGTAGATCCCTACCCCATCACACACAAAGAAAATTCAAGCTCCAATACACTCTCTCTATCAAAATGCCAACAGCAACTGTCTCTCCACTATCTGCAAAGTCAGAGCTGGGAGCCCCCCTCCCCCCTGCTCTTTGCTCCCTTGTAACAAATGTGAAGCTCCACACTTGAAAGGAAGACCTGCCTATCAAGCTAAATTGGGCTTAGATTGGGGTTTCCAGGGCAACAGCAGGAGTTCAGACAGTTCAGACAATCTCTGCCTAAGTTGCCAAGGGAATTGATTTTAGGTGTCAGACTGTCTGGCTTGACAAACAGCAAGATGAACAGCAACGAACGAGGCTTGCAACGACCACCTGTTCGTTTAGAATGGGGCCTCATGAACAGCTTGTTTGCAAACAGCAGATTGGGCTGTTTGCAGCTTTTTTTTTTGTTTGTATTGCTGTTCGTGCCCATTTCTAGTCTTCTTCATCACTTAATGACACTTGGAAAAATGTCCTCTTTGTGTGTTAAACTGTTAGAAGGAAAAAGTCTAGTAGAATGGTGGAAATCCTTGTTACCAGTTAGTCTTTCTGCCTAAGAGTACACGTACATTACAAACAAATGCTAAATATGATGAAGACACCATCATTGATCTCTTTTAACCATTGCTAGTACTGATACCCATACCAGTCCTGTTTTATGTGGATTCTAGTGTGTCACTACTTAAAGGCTATAAGTTAAATCAGTAGTATTATTTAAGTAAGTAATACTGATACCCATACTTAGTTATAGGGATTAATTAAAAGAAAGGCAATCAGAGAAAAAAGTACCAAACTGGCAATTACTATGGCCTCACAAAAAATCTGACTGAGCCATCAAAGGATATGGAATAGTTCGTGCAATTTATAATAGAAATGCCAGTAAACTTTAAGTAATTGGGGCGGGGGGGGGGAGGGATCTGCTGGTATTAATCAAGTCATCAGACTTCAAACTCTCTCAGCTGCTTAAACCTAATGAAAACAATTTCCCTGTTCAGAAAGGAATACCTAATAGCCTTAGTAAAACTTTTTAAAATGAGCAGAACAGTTTGTAAGTCAGAACAATTGTCGGTTTTTCTTTTTTTTCCCTTTTCTTTAAATTCCAAATTTGGCTGTGCTGGCAGTTATATTTGCAAATGACAATTACTTTGACATTAATTTGATAGCTCAACAGCCCAAAAGTGGTATAGAATCTCCTAGTAGCTGGCAGTTTGCATTGTGCCACCTTGTCTACATGGTAACTGTCATCTTCTGTTCAGTATAGTAAATGCGATCAGCAGACAGTCTTCTAAAAAGTTATAATTCCTTCCAAATGATTGAAGCCCATGGATATTTCACTCTCTCTTTCCCTCTCCCCTCCTTGCCCCCCCCATTCCATTCCTTTCAAGATACAGCACCAGTATTGATGACAGGTCGTTTAACACCAGTTCTCAGTGATATTAAGTAGTTGTCAGACAGATATCATTGGAGACTTAGGGACTGCTTTTGGAAATCATTCTGAATTGCTAACTAATGGGGAAGTTGTTCTTATATGTGCATTGATTCTTTTGTGTCCTGATTCTTACTTCAGTACAATCAAAGGTATTCTTGCTTTCTGCAGTTAGCCACAACTGATTTATGTTAGCTGCCCAAAATGTTACAGAGGTCCAGTGGCACCCTGAAGGCTAAAAAAAAGTATACCAGTATAAGCTTTTGCAAATTACAACTCATCATCAGATGCACTGTAGTATACATCCATTAATTAAATGCTTTTATTCTATTAGAATAAAATAGAATCTATCTTTTCTTATGATAGATTATAGAAGAGTCCGAGGTGTAGATGGAAAACACAATCACGGAGCAAGCCCGGAACCACAGCCGGAACCACAGCCTACGTAGGATTTTCCACGTTGCAATGGGTGATGTAGCAGGCGAGATTGAAATGTGAGAACATAAGGTTATTGCCCCTGAGGAAGTCTTGAATGACAAAGAACTAAAGAGAAAATTGCCGGCTGTAGTTCCGGGTTTGCTCCGTGATTGTGTTTTCCATCTACACCTCGGACTCTTCTATAATCTATCAAAAGAAAAGACAAAAGAGAAGAGGACTTTCACTTGAGAAGTTCTTCATATAACGTCTTCTAAGACTTACCTGCTTTGCTTCCATCTTCCTGTACACCCCTGGGTCCTCGGTTTGGGGACTCTGTGTTATGAATATATATGTTAACTTGGTATATTTAGGATTGGCATGTGAAACATATGTGATACATTGATTGGGTATATTACTAGTAGGTTTGCACCTGAACAAGTAATATATAACCTGTCCAATATAGTTCACTGTATAAGTCTTATTGGTCACCAGAAATTGGCAGGCAAGCAGGAAAAAATTCCAAGAGATTGTCCTCCACTACTGGACACCTGGGATCCCTAGCACAGAGACAGCACAGTGTTTCTTAGTGGGAGGGAGGAGAGAGGCTCTCAGATTTCTTGATTAACTGCAAACTGTAGCCGCTAGGATTACATACATGCGTACATTGTTCTAGTCCTGAAGGGTAGGACTTTGCCTTCCTCTCTCCTCCTAAGGCCTGCCCTGCCAAATTTTCCCTTGCAGACTACACTCCCCTGCTTTTCTGTTGCTTTTTAAAACTTACTCTTTGTCCAAGCAAGTCTACCTCAAGGTCTCCCTGCTGCTACCTGCCTGGTCTTATGCTTTACCTTCCTTGTGCCACCAAATGCCCCTGCCCTGTCAGTCTGTCTTTCCTTGTGCTGCTTTTCTTCAAGCTCAGTGCCTGCAGTGCTGCTTATGGTACTGTTTGTAATCTTTCCTATCAATTCTCCCATAGACTTTAATGTTAAATATGGGTGCCTTTCATTGCCTCAAAGGGGGTGGGGTGTATTTTATCTGTCTGAAATTTGGCACTGGGGGTGTCCTTGAGGAATACTACAACCCCCCTGAGTTTTGTCCAATGTGGATTTCCATTCCCCAAAAAGGCAGCTTCTTCCATTGAACTCAATGGGAAAGAATAATAAATGTCCATTAAGTACACTTTAGTATGATTCTGAGCAGGTTCATACGTGGTAGAAGGTGTTGCATTGCCTAGGCAGGCACTGTGTATGTCCTGTGTCACAGCTCCCATAATTCTATGTGCCAGCTGGGACTATCAGCCAGCTCTGTAACGCAAATTTAGCATGGTGGAAAGTGGAATTTCTTGTTCTAAGATTTTAGATATACCCATTATTTCCCCTTATTCTTTTTTTTCTCTTTCAAAAGAGGAATTTCTCTTTCTTTTTTCTTTGCAGTTTTCTGTTACACATGACTTACCCACAGTCACAAACCCACTGGGGCTCCTTAGATAGAACTCAGTGTGCCTGCTGCCTTGCATCACTCATTACCTGGTACTATTGTGATAGAAAGGCATTTAATCAAGAAATAAAGAACCTACAATGCAGATTATCTTGTAGTTAATTATCTACTAGTCTATCCCCATTATTAATAATGGTTACCTGGTAGAAGTTGGTCATCTATTTCTTTTCTTTATGTTTAAAATATTTTTATCTATTCCCATTGACTTCATGTCATTCATGCTATGCCTCTGATCAAAGCTCTAGCTTCAGCCTGAAGCCATCCTGATTCATTGAAAAAGCTTCCCCAATGAATGCTGTATAAATGGAGACAAGAGTTAATGGGATAGCCCTTGCTTATATGAGAGCTTCCTGGGTATACCAGAGCCTACTCATGCATAAGAAAGGTTGTCCTTGCCCAGTGGGGAGCATACTGGTCCTACCCTTGGGATTTCAAATATCAACTCAATTTACTGAACATTCGGACGCAAGCAACCATTTGTCTACCTGAGTTTCCAGTATGTAAAATAGGAATACCGAGCCTTAACTCATAGTCATCCTGTGTATAAGAGCAAAACAGAAACTCTAAGCATTGCCATGAGCTTTCTGCTATAAATGAACAATAGGAAGAACTGCATCCAGTCACTGTTATAATAGCCAGGTTCACTGTGATGGAGAAAAGAACACCCCTTCAAAAACAGAGATAATACTTCAGCCATTGCATCTTATTCAGCAGCTTTCAGTTTCAGCATTCAGATTATGACTACCAAAACAATTTTATCATCACAACAGTTATTAAGTCTAAGGATCAGAAACTAAGTTCTACATTCATAGATGTGTTATATATCCAAGAGAAACTGGAAGAAGTATTTCACACTCGGACATCTCAGTTCTGTACTGTTTCAGAGCCTCTGCCTTGCACTTTCCAGTGATGAAAGGGGGCGGGAATTCTATATGGGTGCTACCAGAATTAAAAGTCTTCCTCATGTTCCACTCCCACTGCAGTACCCTGTCACTACCTTACACTTCATGAAACAAAGGCAGCAGCTGTTTCCCAGGCTTATGCCCAATGATTCCACCAGATTAAAATATACATGTGTATATTTATGCCGGCAAGAAGGAGGGAAAGTGCGACTTTGACTTGGTGCCTAAATTTCCTGCCTCCAAAGCCCAGCTGGATAGCAGGAGTTATAACAGAAAACAGCAGCACAATTAGTTGGGAGTTCTGTAGCTGTCTGCAGCAGACTGCTTGCTCCTGTCTCTCTATAGGTGGTCTCCCAGTTCATCAGTTCATAAATAAGTAATTTGAAATGTGTTCCTGGGGGAAATTTCCCTCCTTCTCTCCTGAACAGACTGTACTCATCAGTTTTCCTGTTCTCAAGGTACCCGGTGTTCTCATTTATAATGGCCAGAGGAACTGTGCTGTTCTAATTCCTGCTTCATTACATCTCCTAATGCTTGTTTTCAGCAGCTTCACAACTCCACATTTTCTTTATATATTGATAAAAAAACTCTTTGCATATATTATTTATTGGCACTTTCATGTTAGCTTTACTGCTGATTTAAATGGAATATTTTTACATACCAAGTAAGGCAGCAAAGTTAGGTTCTGGTCTGGGGGTTAGAGCTTTCAATTTAAAAGACAGCAGTGGAAACTTACGGAGGAGGACAATGGGAAAGTGGAATAATGGTCACCAGACATCTCTCATTGACCTTCTCCCGTCTTCATCCTGGGGTCTAGTTCCTTCCTGTGGGTACATGACTGCCAGACAGCACTGACTACAACTGGGAGAGATGCAAAGGCAGCATCAAAGGAATATTACACAGGATTCTTCCAAGCTATGAAGGCAGGTTCAGCACTGAAGGTACCAGACTGTACTGGGAATGTGAAAGACCTTGACTTTGTTCCTTGTTCTATCTCTGGTATGTTTTTGTGCCTTTCCAAAAATCACTTTACCGATCTTAATTAGCAGCTACTGGAATTTCTTAATTTGGTTAGCCATACTCTGAATTTCAAGGATGCCAAGAAGCAACCACACAAAGTAATAGGAGGGTGAGGGCACTTAGTAGCCACCATTACTGAGCAGTCAGCAGATTGAGGAAGAGAAGTAATTTGAGCTCTTCTAGCCCTGCATTTTAGCAGAGGGTTTTTGCAGCCTGCACGGGTCCAGATAAATGGCAGCATGAAGGTATGGCTCATATCTCTTTGAAGACTATGAGTATATTTAAGTTTCAGGCACCTGTGCAGGGGAAAGTCAAGCATGTAATATTTCAGCAGCTTTCAGCATAATATGCTACCACTTTAGCTTCCCAAGGACAGGTTTGGATAAAAATTTAAAGCAGAGTGAACTGGAATCAGTTACCCAATAAGAAACCCAAATAGCACAGTCACAAAAGATGGATGTTCTGTAAACATTCAACCACTACACACAGCTACAAGGTTTAATCTAATTAATAAATTATTCTTTCATACAATGAAGGGTAGCTTTGTTTTTAAAATGCACCTATGTTGAGGTTATTGGGAAATATAATCAATTAATTTAGAGGCATATGATTAATCCAGTAACAATTATTTAATTGATTCACAACCATAGAGAATATCATTTCAAGGATGTTTTAGTCAATCAAGTACCTAATTATTTTAAAGGCATTAACTGCATCTATCATTATAGTAATGTATTTAATTGACTGTGTTAATTTCTGGACTGATGCTTATGATTATAAATGATAATTCCCCTATCATTCTTGATATATGACTATTAGCTCTTCTTCCAAATTTTCCTTCAGTTGTGCCTGGTTATGTCAGAAATGTTCTTAATAAGTTAGCCAGGAGAAAGGTGGACATATTGTTACTCAAATCTGTTTCCTTAATTAGTAGGGTGAATTAGCATTAAAAGAGGGGGTAACAAGGAATCTCCACCAATGTTTATGGGAATTATTCCCTTAGAAAACTCTCAAATAAATTATGCAGATGTTCAACCAGAAAGTTTTTTTTATTAAAAGAAAAATAAAAAGGGCAATTGCACAAATACACACAGCACACGTACAAAGCTAACTAAGAGGAAATTAGTGTAGAAAGCGGGAGAAAGCCATTTCTGGGAGGACAATAATTACGTGTCTTGAAGAGCAGAGGTCCAAGAAGGCAGCAAAAAGACCAGCGTTTCACAGAGAGAAGAAGAGGGATGAGAAGGTCCAAATGAATTTGGGGATGTGTGGATGGGTCCCAGAACTCACACACAGAGCACATGGCTGGGAAGCCCATTTATACGGCAAAACATTCCCCAGGGCAAGATGATATCTTGCTCCAAAAACAATGGCCTCACAATTCGTCCGGAGGTAGAACAGTAAGTGGGGAGAGGTTTGATGGCTATTGTCTGGGATAAACTATAGATGAGAATTTTTTTTTGATGACCTGGTAAACATCAGATGGGAAGAGCTAGCAGGTAAACTAATAGCTTCGATTAGGGTAAATGGGTGAGGGGAGGTATAGGAAGGCATTGATGAGCTTAGACAGGGGTTTTCTCAGGAAGCCTTGTTATCTCTGCATCTCTCTGGGGCATGGAAGGGCAGTCAGTCAGTCAACTGCCTCTGATCCATTTCTACTAATTTTCCAGGCTCCTGCCCAGTTGGCATTCACCCTGCCCTGGCCCAGGCAGTACCTTAGACTTGTAGCATATAATGAAGAGGTTTATGATATTCCATCAATCAACTGCCCTCTTAGCATGATGAGGGGTCTGACTGCTAACAATGTAGTTGTTTTAAATAAATAAATAAATGTCTGCAATATTGAAATGCATTGTATTCTTCATAAGCAGGGAATAACTGCATTTCTTTTAAAAGAAATGAAGATGTCTGAAGAATCTAAAATATCCAGGCTGTGGAAATATAATTTGTGTTGGCGTACTGCAATCCCCTGGAAATCTGGATAATAAATACAAGTTGTCACTATTGTGAAAATGGTAACAAGCTTAATATGGTTGTGATCAGAGTATGGGAGTATCTTGTCTTTCTTATTTATTTAAATAACTATATTTTGATTTTTCCCATGGATCAAGGCAGCTTACAAATTCAAATTTAAAATACACAATAAATATAAATGAAAACAAGCCCCCTTTTCCCTACAGTGAAAATTCCCCAAATAACCACCTTCCTCCAAAAACACTTAGCCTATACCCCATTAAAACCCTGGCAAATATAATAGCTTTGCAGCGCCTTGTAAACACTTCTACAGACAGCACCCTTCTCACCTCCTGAGAACCTTGCTCTATAGAGCTTGCTGGAAAAGCATAGGCTCTAGGCAGTGCTAGATGGATCACCTTAGCAGGGAAACGACTATCAAATGGCAACCTGTGATGACTGCAGCTGACACACACGGCATATGGGAAGAGGCGATGCTTTAGATATCTGGGTCCTACAGTATATAATCAGCACCTTCAATTGAACTCAGAAATGAGCTGATACTCATTTTGCTGTTGCTGGTTTAAAATATTGCTGTTTTAAAATATGTGAGATATGTTCCTGTTGGACCACTTCATTCTGAACCAGCTGCTGCTTCCAAGTTGTCTTCAACAACCGCCTAATGAAGAGTGTATTACAGTAATCTGATCACAAGTTTACAAAAGCATGGAATAGTGTGGCTAGGACAGCTGAGTCTACAAAGGACAGTAGGCAGACAAGATGCAAATGAAAGAATGCAGTCTTGAACAGTACATGAACCTTTTTCTAACAGCAAAGCTAAGCCCATGAACACCCCCAAACTCTTCCATCATTATTCAGTCTTAATGGAATACAGCTTTATATTATTCTGCCTTAGCCACCTGATGGCCTAAAAACACTAGTTCAGAGCTGAAATGGGCACATCTGGAAGTTTGGATAATAAGGCTGAGTGTCATCAGCATACTGATAACATCCAAGTCCAGAGTTCTGAGTGATCTCATTCAGTGACCTCATATATAAATATTAAAGAGCAGAGGGGAGAGAATGGATCCCTGAGGCACCCCACAGAACAAATCTCAACTTATTGATACTACTTCTCTGGTGGAAACTCTGTGTCCAAAGATGGTGGCTTCTTGACACACACACATCCTGATGGTGGCTTCTTGACGCACATAAAAGAAATTAAAAGCAATTAAAAATAGAAAATCATGTCTGGAAATTGATATTATTTCTCTCAATGATAAGCCATGACTCTACAGAGATGCAGAAGCCTATTGCATTTTCCGCTGAGGGGACTTATTTCAGGTTTCTGTGATTTTCAATAGAGAGTAATTCAGACTCTGCATACAGGGATATTGTCAGAGAGAGAGAGAGAATTGTACTATTGATACCCAAAGTATCTTCTGGACAACCTCACTCTGAATATGCTTCAAATTGTCAAGAGCCACCCTTTTACATACATAGATACACAAACACTGTCATACATACCTCTTCTTTCTTGCACCCTTAACACATTATTATACATCCATTCCCTCATCTCAATGCATGCTGTTACCCCCACAGCACATTATAGGCAAAGCAGGAGAATGGCTGATGGAAGACAGAATGTGGAAGGGGTTACTTTGCCCCAGGAACCCTTATCTAAAGTCCTCCTCAAAAGAGGAAATGAGTTGATTTGCATTTTCCTACTGAAGCATGCAGAGTGGTGGAGGAATGTTTCTTGTTACATTATACCATTTTCCTGGGTTTGCCCCCAGGCCTGCTCGCAGGCTCTCAACAGCTCTGAAAACACCTGTATGGCTCCCATTAAAATAAAAGCTTCAGACAAATCTTTTCAGAGTCTTTCAAAAGACATAGACTAATATTTTTCCTTGCTTGCATGTATTTTCTTTTTTCCCCCTTTGCCGAAGGCAGAAATTAACCATTTTATGCCCATGTTCCTCTGTGCCCTTTGGAAAATTTTGCCTCTCTGAAGACTTTGGTTAAAGATTGAGTTTGAAATAATTTAATTCTAAGCAAAACATTTTGGAAACATGCTGTTATTTAGAGTGGATATTGTGAGGCATGACTGTTCTTTTGCCAAAAATGTAAAAACAATATGTTAGTCCTATATACTTCTGCTGCTGTTGTTTCTTTTTAAAAATAAATATTACTGGAAAATTATCACAGGTGTATTTGGTCCCATTTTAAAGGCCTCAGTAGAGGAAACTGTGGCTTTTTAAAAACCAGTCTTTAAAATCCAAAACAACTTCTAAAAAAATCAGTTAAAAAACAAAAATAACATTTGTAGTTCCTGTTTGATCTATCTCATAACAATGCTTGCAGTGCTTGTTTCAGATAAGTTCATTTGTACAAATTATGAAATTAATTCCTTTCTTTATACATTCCTGCATATGAGGATGAGGATTCACTGGGCAGCTTGAACAGGCCAAAATTTAAGCATAATACGATCAGCAGCCTGGGCACCAAAGTACAACATTGGCTCAGAACCAGTTTCACTAACCATCCATTTACTTATCTAATCAGTAGTACTAGTAGTGATTAGAATCTGAGACACTTGTGTTTGTATCTCTGTTCAGCCATGAAAATTTTACAGGGTGTCCTTGAGCTGTTGCTCCCAGCCTAACAACAACAACAACATTCAATTTATATACCACTCTTCAGGACAACTTAGAGTGGTTTACAAAGTGTGTTCCTCACAACAATCACCTGTGGGTGGGGCTGAGAGAGCTCTGAGAGAGCTGTGACTGACTCAAGGGCACCCAGCTGGCTTCAAGCAGAGGAGTAGGGAATCAAACCTGGTTTTCCAGATTTGAGTTGGGCTGCTCTTAAATAGAGATGGGCACGAACAGAAAAAAACCCTGAACATGATGTTCCTTGTTCGTTGCCATCCATAAACAGGGACTCACGAACAACCACAAACATGGCCCTGTTCACGAACATGTTTGTGGTTGGCTGTTTGTGGGGGCCAGCAGGCTCTCCTCCAGCCATCATCCAAGTCAAGATCCCTACTGTACCACTCCCAGTAACCTGACCTGAGCAGGCACCAGGAAAGGTACCAATAATAAATAATAGCTTGTCCCAGAGCCTGGCAGCAGCCCTGGAACTTGAAGGGGTAGATCCCTAGCCCACCACACACAAAGAAAATTCAAGCTCCAATGCACTCTATCAAAATGCCAACAGCAACACTCTCCCTCTCCACTGTCTGCAAACTAAGCCAGAGCTGGGAGCCCCCCTCCCCCCTGGTCTTTGCTCCCTTGTTGTAACAAATTTGAAGCTCCACACCTGAAAGGAAGACCTGCCTATCAAGCTAAATTGGGCTTAGATTGGGGTTTCCAGGGCAACAGCAGGAGTTCAGACAGAGTTTAGACAATCCCTGCCTAAGTTGCCAAGGGATTTGATTGCAGGTGCCAGACTGTCTGGCTTGATGAACAGCAACGAACGAGGCTTGCAATGACCACCTGTTCATTTAGAATGGGGCCTCATGAACAGCTTGTTCACAAACAGCAGATTGGGATGTTCGTGGCTTTTTTTTTTGGTCGTATTGCTGTTTGTGCCCATCTCTACTCTTAACCGCTATACCAAACTGGCTCATAGGGTTGTTGCTGTAACCAAACATAACTACACCAAACATAACTCTCAAGGTTGTTGCTGTGAGGATGGAGGAAGGTAGAACAGTGTGTGTTGGTTCAGAAAAAAAGCAGGGTATAAATAAATAAATAAATAAATAACAAGTAAACAACATCAGAAGTTGAATATTCAGTAAGGCTGTAGTGCCAGACCAACAAAAATCAGGTGACCCATTAGGAATTCCCTACACCTCCAAGATCTCTTCCTTCAATATCCCATGAATTCTCAGAAGCTTAGGCAGACCCATCTTCTCTCTTCCATCCCCTGAAGATATAGAGCCCCTGTCTTGTCTGCATGTTTTGCTGCTTTTATTACTGTCAAGAGCCTATGGAAACCCTGTCTTGCCCTCCCCAGCCCCCTGCCACCCAGCTGCAGGAGGAGCAAAATGGAAGGGAAAGAGTATCACAATGAGGCTACATTACTTCCAGTTGTGTAAAACCATAGAGATTTGGGAAATTGCTGGAGCATCATCACAACACTCTGACATCATTTCCAGTTATGTGACCTGAAGTGATGTTATGGCATCACGTGGCATCATATGATGCCATGTGTTGCATGCCCTCTCCCCAAACCTCCCCCAAAATGAGCGACCCATTTTACTGTCAGATATAATGATGTGGAAAGGCCACTGACTACCTGATTTTCAGGCATCTTAAAGTTTATGGTAACTTAATTATATTCTGATGTTAAGAGCTTGTAAAGAAACTTATTAGGGAATTAAGCTGATTACCTGCTTCCAAAAAATAAAGGTATGCCATCATTATATCTAATTCTCAACATGGTCCCATCTGTGGATACTTACATCTGGAAACTGAAGCCATGGACAAACAAAACATATCTTTCTACAATCCTGAGAAAAGCCCCAGGTTTTCATAAAAATCTGAAACTTTGAAAAAAAAAACATGGATGGGTTAAAAACCACCAAAATAATAGAAACAGCATTTGTATCTTTAAGAAACAAAATCCCTCTGCAGTAGCCATTGTGTTGGTTGCTAGACAACCATAGCAATTTGCCAGCCTTCAAGTTTTGGTTTCTCTCTGTAATAGGCATGGGGCAGAAGTAGAGCATTTTCTAGAGTTGTTTTGCCCTTTGAGGAAGGACTCAATGGAGTTCGGGAAGGACTCAACTGCTGTCCCACACTGCTCACCCGGCAGGTGAGGGGAACCAGCTGACTTCCTGTACTCTGTCCAGGATGCATGCAGATGAAATGGGTGCATCATCTCCCATGTCACCAGAAAATGACTTCATTTCCAGCATGACAAGGAAATGATGGGTTGTACTGGGGGCTGAGGCTCTAAAAATTGGTCCTGAAGGTATTGGGCCCAAGTGCAACCCAGTGCTTCTGCACTGCACTGGAAATGACATCATTTCCTAGCAAAGCGGGAATGTTTGGAAATACAAGCAAACAAAGCATATAAAGCGAGGATGTGAGGATAAGTACTTGCCACCCCCATCCCACACACATCCCATCCTCTGATTTGGCCCCCAGGGGACCTGACAATTCTTCAGCTTGGCCAGTTTTTTCCCAGGGAGAGGCTGCCAGAGGGAAAAATGGAGAGAAAGATGGTGATGGCGAAGATAAAGCAACTTTGGCTGGTGGGTGGGAAGGAAGGAGAGAAGGAGGAAGAAAAGGAGCTACGGGGCTTTCAAAGAAGAGAAAGAGGAAATAGTGGGGAAGGGGAAAATGAGACACAAACACCTCGCAAGTCCAACTCTTTTTAATATCTGATGCTGATAAGTGGGAAGAAAATAATGGTATTAGGGACAGATTATTTCCAGAAAGAAAAGCACATAGTTTTCCAGGGCATACTATATTAAGTGAAGATTATGCCTGCAGTAGAGCAAGGATAGGGAAGGACAATAGACAAGCAATCTTCACGCCCCTCCACTTCCAGCTTTTAGAAAGTAAAAAACATTCACCATTAACAAATAAGAATCCATAAGCAAAGAATGGAAAGGAATCCCAAAATAACAAAATTCCATAATTCATCTTATACGTTACAAAGATGAGCAATAGTAAGCGAGCAATCACTAGCCAATTCCCAGTGGCATAGCTATCCTTCTAGTTGTGAGATTTATCCAGATACCTCATGTAGCAGCAAGAGGCTACTAAGGGGGCCCTTGCTGCTCCCCCTTGCCCATATGTTTACTAATCAGAAAGTGCCACAGGAGCCAGTCCATGTGTGTGTCATGTGCCGTCAAGTTCCCTCTGACCTATGGCAAACCTATGCATGAAAGACCTCCAAAAGTCCTATCATTAACAGACTTGCTCAGGTCTTGCAAACTGGAAGATATTGCTTCTTTTATTGAGTCAAGCCATCTCATTTTAGGTCTTCCTCTTTTCAGACTGCCTTCCACTTTTCATAGCATTATTGACTTTTCCAGAGAATGTTGTCTTCTCATGATGTGACCAAAGTATGATAGCCTCAGTTTTGTTGTTTTAGCTTCTAAGGAGAATTCAGGCTTGATTTGATCTAGTACCCACTTATTTGTCCCCACCAAAGGATTTTTCCCTTTCATTGTCTGAGAGATGATTACTCTAAGGGGCTGAAAAAAGAAGCATTTGGGAGAAAATGTGACAGCTTTTGGCAATGTTCCTCACCCTCAGAACAATCTCTTGCATACAATATACCTCTGCCCAACTGTGGCTACTTAGGAGGAAATCTTCTGTTATAAAGGGATCACTGACCCTAGCCCTAGATTCTGTACTGTCAGCGTGGAGGAGAATGGCTACAAGCAGTCTGGAAATCTCTATCTAGATCTGCTTTTAGGCCCACTCCCCCATTGGGAAAACCAAACATTCCATCCAATAGTGCTGTGTTAAAACTAG
The DNA here is from genome assembly GCF_028583425.1 of Eublepharis macularius. Lineage (NCBI taxonomy): Eukaryota > Metazoa > Chordata > Lepidosauria > Squamata > Eublepharidae > Eublepharis > Eublepharis macularius. Next base: position 89,152,188 of record NC_072793.1, on the reverse strand, counting down.
AGATGGGCACGAACAGGAAAAAAAAACCCGAACACGATGTTCGTTGTTCACTGCCATCCACAAACAGGGATTCACGAACACAGACGACTATGACCTGTTCATGAACATGTTCATAGTTGGAGGTTCATGGGAGCCAGAACGGCCCCCTTAGCTGAACTTGAGCCAGGAAAGGCATGACCCTTTCCTGTCATTTTCTCTTCACAGTGGCAAAAAGTGGACTTTCTGGAAGCTACTTTGAGGGGTTACAAACTGGCCTTCCCAATGTCAAATACCCACCAAATTTGCAGGGGACATAGTACTCAATGTTCTCTGAAGACCCCCAGGTTTCAGAGAGATTGGACCGCAGGAAGGACATGACCCAGGGGTCTCCCCCTTTCCTGTCATTTTCTCTTCACAGTGGCAAAAACTGGACTGTCTGCTGGAAGCTACTTTGAGGGGTTACAAGCCAGAAGGAAAGCCAGAAGGAGTTCAGACAGAGTTCAAACAGTCCATGCCTACGTTGCCAAGGGAATTGATTGAAAGGCACCAGGCTTTACAAACAGCTGACGAATGCCATGAACAGGGCTTGGAACGAACACATGTTCACCAGGAATGGGACCTCATGAACAGCTTGCTTGCGAACAGCGGGTTGGGCTGTTCGTGGCTTTTTATTGTTCATATTTCTGTTCATACCCATCTCTAGTTAAAACTTAAAAGCTGGGCCAAACTTTGAATTATCCAACCATCAGCACCAGCATATTTTCCCAAATGGTTCAGTATGACATTTTCTGCCTCTAGCCCAGCATGTGCTCAAAAAGAAGCCCACTGATACATGGGTGTCACCGTTTTTGTAGATGTGGCAGGAGATAAAAGCTGAGCAGATCAACACTTACTCTATGACATACATGCATACATTTTTCTAGTCCCCAGATAGAAACAATAATTCTCCCTGTATAAAAGGAAAGAAAAGCCACTTTCCTTCATTCTCCCCTCCTTTTCAAACATATAGCATAATTGTAAAGGCTAATTATGAAATAATGTTTAAGCCTTTGGGACTGAGACAGGAAGTTACAAAAATGCTTTAAATTCACAGTGCAGCAACAGAAGAATTTGATTAACTAACGCAGAAGCAGCAATGGTGGAAGTTTTCAATAAAACCAAGTATTCAGGACTTTTAAAAAAATGACTGTTGATATATGTACAATCATTCCCATTACTCTAAGCAATTATTCAATGAAAGTTACAATTCAAAATTTACATTTCTTTTGTGTCATTGGCACAAGGTACACTACACAGACTTTCCCTAGAGCTTGTATCATATGGCCTCATCAATGGTAAAATCCAACCAGCCTCCTTCAGCACCGCAATGGTCTTCTGCTCCTCATCTGGCCATCAGCAGGCATGATGAGCACATGGCCCAGCCCTCCTTCCCCTCCTCATCCTTCTTCTTTCTGGCCTCCTATTGCACCAAGTCCAAATTAAACGACACCTTCACCATGGCAGCGGCTGAGGTGCCACCTCCTCTCCTCTGCTCTTTGGGGCTGAGGGGATCCCAGCGGGGTCAGGCTGAGCTCCATAGGTCGGCTCTCCTCTGTTCTCCAGTTAGAGAGCTGGCAACAACTGGAGTCACCCTCTGGCTCTGCCCCAAGAGCTAAGCCAGCCACAGCCGGAAAGGAAGAAGTGGGACAAGGCTCCATCCCTATTGGGCCCACCTGCTGACGCCAGCTGAGTGGGAGGGCAGGGCCACCTGAGAGTTAATACCTGTGAGCTGCAGCTGAGAATCTGTGAGCAGAGGAGTCAGAATCTGTGAGCAATTGCTCATGTGCTCACATTAGTGGGAACACTGATGTTGAGTACTGGCTACTTTCACTATGTAAACTATAAATTGTTTTACACGCACAATATTAGAAACCCAGATACGCGAGAATTGCAACCAATCCCATCTGTTTGACACATAAATCTGTTTCATACTTACAATTTATTCATTTATTTATTTACATAGGGTTTTTCTATGCTGCCTCTTCAGAGATTTGCTTCCATAAAACAGACCTCAGACCAGAAGCAGAACATTTTAAAATGTTGGTAATATAAAACCCCTAATTAAAAGCCTGGGTAAGAAGATGTGTTTTGGCCTGGCACCTAAAAGAAAATAAAGGAGGTGCTAGGTGAACTTCTAAGGAGAAGACATTCCAAACACAAGGGGCTACCACAGAAAATGCTACATCTCTAGTCACCACCACTGGCCTCACCTCTGAAGGCCTGGCACAAAGAACAGGGCATGATAGGCAGATTATTAAGTCACATTTTTAAAAAAAGTTTAAATATTAAAAACTTCAATATGTAAAAAGCCCTGGGATATTTTCAGTGGGTTGGATAGCACAAAAGGATTGTCACCACCTTCATCTTCACCCAGCAGCCTCTGTTTGTGCTAAAGATCTTCTTGGAGGATTAGGAGACCCGTGAACAAAATGCACCACAGTATAAGGGACTGTGAGGAAAAGAAATCATGTCTTCCTCCCTCCCTTGGCCAGTGCAGGCCACTAATAAAAGAGGGTGATCTTGCCTGATTCATCCTTTTCACTGTAGCCTCCCACATTTTAGAGTCAGCATAATATAGTGGTTAGAGTGCCAAACCTGGCTTCAAATCTTCATTTGCCCATGAAGCTCACTGGATGTTCTTGGACCAGTCATTCTCTCAGTCTAACCTACCTCACAGAATTGTTCTGAGAACAAAATGGGAGGCAGAGAACCATACATGCTATCCTGAACTCCTTGGAAGAAGGGTGGGTAAACATATAGATTTTGTTTACAAGAGTCCCCCAGTCCTCAGAGAGCATTTTCAGGACAGTCAGCTGGCTGCTTTCTGCTCAGCCCGCCTGGCCATCCATTCCTCCCTCTGCCACTGCTGCCTCCATCTCCCTTCCTCCATGCTCACCTGCACAGCTTCCTCCTCGCACCCACCACTCATCCCAGCTCAGGACGGGCAGCTGCAGCCTTAGAAGGAGGTGCGGCGCCAGCCCTGGTGAGAGGACACTGGCACAGCTTCCTCCTCATGCCCGCCACTCGTCCCAGCTCAGGGTGGGAGGCTGCAGCCTTAGAAGGAGGTGCAGCGCCAGCGGGTGGTAGAGAGAGGGAGAACGTGAGAGAGAGAGAGAAAGAGTGTGTGGGGGTGGGAAAGAGAGAAAGTGTGTGCATGCATGCGTGCGTGTGTGTGGAGGGAGGGAGAGTAGGGGTGGTATATATAGAGAGAAAGTGTGTGTGTGTGTGTGTGTGTGTGTGTGTGTGTCTGTCTGTCTGTCTGTCTGTCTGTGGACGGAGAGAGAAAGAGAGGGGGGGGGGGTAAAATCCTTGTTTGGATTTTATGAATCCAAACAAGGATTTTGGCAGTATCAGTCATGGGGTGGGGGTAGAGCATCTGTGTTTCTTCTGATTTTGTGATGGATTTCTGACTTTTCAGTGTTTTAATTGTTTATTGATTGTTATGAATTGCTTTGCAACTTCCAGATTTATAATATCTTAATGCAATCTTTAATTCCTTTCATAATTACCATGGAGCTCTTGTTGGTTGTATGGTTTAGTGCATTATTTTTAGTTGAAATCCCTCTTGGTTTTTGGAAGTAACTTCTAAATCATTCCACTAGCTGGCCAAGCCTCGTTTGGGTAATTCCTGGAGATCTAGGGCAGAGCCTGGGGGACATGGAGTTTGTGGAGGAAATTTAGTGGGGATGCAGTTCCATAGAGTCCACCCCCTAAAACAGCCATTTTCTCCACCGGGACTGATTTCTATGGCCTGGAAGTCAGTTGTGATTCTGGGAGATCTCCAGTCACTACCTGGAGGCTGGCAACTAGAGTTTAGAAACCTAAACTTTGCCTTTAGTAGAGAACAAATAGTACATACAATTTTTTAAAAAGCAAAGGAAAATCAATCCACAGATCTTGAATACAAAAATCCACAGATCTTGAATTCATTTCATCTGACGCCCAGCTCTACTGCTTCGGTTATCTGCCTAGCGTGCCATTTTACTTCTTGATTTCTCTTGATGTTATAATAAAAGCATTTAACATCTTGACTATATTCTTTGTGCTTTTGAAGCAATTTTTTTCCAGGTAGGCCTGCCAGCTCTGAGTTGGGAAATACCTGGAGATTTTTGGGGTGGAGCCTGAGGGGTGGGTACTGCCTTCTGACACACTTCTGGTGATGTCAGGAGGTGTGGCATATGCAAATCAGCTATGCCAATGACACACTTCCAGTGATGGCAAGGGGTATGGCATGTGCTAATGAGTTATGTTAATGAGTTATGCTAATGAGTTATGCTAATGAGTCCCTGCAGCTCTTTTTCTATGAAATGACCCCTGCACTCCATTATTGGGAAGAATATTACTTTTTTTTCAAAAAAATGCCTTATCGTAAAAGACAGTGACTGGACATGTCAGCCACATAGCAGTCACACCATCCTTTGGCTCTTTCAACAGTAAAAAATAATAAGCTGCTATTGTTCTTAACTCAGTATTTGTGAGGAGCGGTGAAGAGTGGGTTGAATCAACAACTGCTCTTGTGAGATACACTTGATTCTTTCAAACTGTAATCATGGGGGGAAATTGGTCTTCATGGTAACTACAATGGATTTGAGATTAAATTGGCAATTTCCACCATTTTCCCCTTCCCACTTCAGATCCCTCCCCCCTCCCTCATAGTCCCCTACCCACCCCAAGCAGCACTTTGTAAAGATCACTGTGTTGCAGTGGGAGGGGAGACCCAGGAAAGTTCCACTGTGCTACTGGATCACTTATTCAGGATCACAGAATCACAGAATTGGAAGGGGCCATACAGACCTTCTAGTCCAACCCCTCGCCCAATGCAGGTTGAGCTTAAAGCATCCCTGACAAATATTCATCCAGCCTCTTCTTGAAAACTGCCAGTGAAGGGGAGCTCACCACCTCCCTAGGCAGCTGATTCCACCTTTGAAGTACTTTGACCGTGAAAAAGTTTTTCCTGATATCCAGCCAGTACCTTTCTGCATGTAAGTTAAGCCCGTTGCTTTGGGTCCTATCCTCTGCTGCCAACTGGAACAGCTCCTTGCCCTCCTCCAAATGACAACCTTTCAAATGTCTAAAGAGCGCAATCATTGGATCCTACCAAATGAGTATCCAGAATCATTCCTAATACTAAAAAATAATCTCTAGCCTATGAATTGCAAATCCAGACAAAGCTTAATATTCTGAGAGTCATAATCAAGCTGTCCTGTGAAGCAAGTATGGTTTCAAAACACATTAGTATTGGTCCCAAACTGACATAATTTTGTGACATCCACATTCATCAAACATTCCTTGACAACCATATGATAAAATGGTAGGCCTGCAGGAAAACCAGAGAAGAGACATCTGCTCTATTGAAATCCATTAGAAATGAAAACCAGCATCCTTGCCTCATGTTCTCTTCTCTGGGGCAAAGCAGAGCCAAAGGTTGTCTCAGAAGCCAGCCTCTCTACCCAAGTGTTTGACATTTTCAAAAGGAATTTCCCAGTGGTGGAATCGCTCTACAAGCTCTGAAAGTTCAAATGTTATTCCTGTTAAAGAAAGCATAGATTGACCTGAGGCACACAACAACACTAACTCAGACCTTGCTGCCTCTGCTCTAACATCTATATAGCATTAGAATGCAAGATCAAATCATCTGGGATGCTAAGGCAACTTTAGCATGGAAATGGGGTTATCCTCTGTTACGCGTAAAAATCTTCAGAAGGGTAAGGTACATTGCACTTCAGTTCACAAGAATTTAATGCAACATGAAGAGATGTTAAATAATGTGGAAAATTAGAGTTGGCTAGAGTCTTCATTTCAATAAAGCAAAACAGCTCTACAGCTTTATTTCACTGATATGGTTTTGAATGTTAGCAAGTTATGCCTGTTCTTTTTAAAATGGGACCTTCTGTATGTATTCAGAAAATAAATGTCAACATGGAGATAAAAAAGGTAAAGCGACAAATGTTACTGAGCAAATTTCTTCATTGTATACCAAGTATGCCATCAGCTTATCCAGAATCCTTTGTCAAACAAAATACAATTTCTTCCAATCCAGCAATTCTGTGCAAGCACAGGAGCTTTAATTGATACATGGGTCGAATCCACATTCACCCATTACTCGCATGTTTATTGGATATCTTCCATTTGCCTCCAATCCGCGATTTTTTCCTCTTCATTCACATTCCTGCTTCCAATCCGTCTTTCTCTCGCGTCCCTCCAGTCACACGGCCGCTCGAAAACCGCTTTTTTGGGCAGGACCTTTTTCCCTGCCCATTTTGTTTTTATTTTTTTGAGCGCACTTTTCCGTTATTTCGATCTTGCCTTATAAAGAAACATCATTGAAGATAATGATGCCTCTCTTCCCCCCACTGACAGCACTGATGGCTCTCTCCCGTTTCTTTTTTGGAAATTTGGAAGCATGTGGGAAGCTTTCGTGGGCATTTCCTATGCAGGACAGTTCAGTGCTTGAATTTTACTGAAGTTTCACTTCCTTGGAGTGTCATTATGTTCCCAATAGTCACTGGCCGAATCTGCATTCACCCCACACCCGCATTTTCCGCTTTTGCGGGCGGGAACAAATCTTCCCGATCTTTTAAAAAAAAATTTATTGTTTTAAAATTACTTTTCCGTTATTTCAGTATCATGATATATAGATAACGATGTCTTGTCTCTCTGATGCATTGACGGAGACCCAACAGTGTGCCCGCATGTCTCGTGCCCCATTTTCCTTGTGTGAGGTTATAGAACATCATCCCTGACAGTTTTCGAGGAAATGTAAAATGTCATTGGGGACCGATTATAACTTGGGGGAAACATGGAGGAGTGATGGAGGTCCTGCTCTGTGTTTTCTTTATTTCAAATGATTGATTCACCGTAATTTCGATATTACAGTAATATAAAATAAAAAAAATAAAAAACAGTTAAAAAGGAAGTTTCGCGAGTCCGTTCTGAGGATGGATTCACCCCAAAATGATTTTTCAAACTAACAGATTTGATTCAGAAACAGCATAATCAATAAATCCAATGCTATGAAGTCAAAAACAGTCTTTTGCAGACTACGGAGCACTTGCAAGTTGAATCAGCCAATAGGAACTCTCGGAACGGCCGGAGAGACAGGAAGGGGGGTGGTTTTTAAAAAAACTGCGTAAATTGCGCATTGGCCCATTCACGGCCACCGTGAAACTTCCGTTGAAAACTTGTGACCACATATTCGGGAGAAATGCGAATGAAATGCATCTGTTTAATGAGGTAATGTGACCGGCACTTGGGATTGCGTGGGGAATGCGGGGAACATGCAACTTAGAATGAGTAATGTGGATTTGACCATGGATGTGGCATGACCTGACCACAGTTATCCATCACATCTTCTAGACAAGATTACTGAAATGAGCTATAAGTGGGGCTTTCTTTGAAAGTTGTTCAGTTGGTTTAGAATGCAGCAGCTAGCCAGCCACTAGAGATGTGCAAAATGAAACAAATGGGCTGGAAATACACCCAAAAATCACTGTTTTGTTTAGTTACAGTGGCTTCCAGAAGAGTGAACCAAATCCTGGGAACCAATTTTTAACTGTACCCTCCCACAGAAAAGCTCATGTGTTTTGTTTCAGTTCTTACTGTGCAGTGGCAGCCACAAGTGGGCAGGCACTGGTCCGGCAGCATCTTTTTTTCCTTAACAGCATTCTACCAATCAGATCCCAACGGGAAAGAGTCCCTACATTATACTACCAAATTAACTCGGAGGGAAGAGGGAACGTGCACATGAGTGTTTTTTTTTTACTTCACTACCCAGGCACTGGCTTATCTCCCCTACTCCCATCAGGGCACTTGGACAGTCAGTCATTGAGAGGTAAAGTGCTGCTGCATGGAGTACAAATGGTCTGCTCAATCAATAAAGCTTGACAAAAGCCCTGGGAGACTTCAGTCATAGGCTACAAACTTAAAGACACTTCCCTGAGAGTAAGTACTATTGAATAACATGGGACTTACTTCTGAGTAGACTGGTTTAGGATTGCTTCTATAGATTTTTGGGCTCTCTCTTTTTCTGAGTCAAATAGCAAACGTGTACCCCAATGAAACTTTAGCTCCTTCACAGTTCCCATCTATGCATCAACTAATCTAGTTTTCTCTTCAGGCTTCTATGCTCCCCCTCATCCAGCATCCTTCAAAACATTATTTTAAAAGAACAAATTATCAACATCAAGCTTAAGTCAAGCCACCTGCAATCCATTTGTCTATTCCAACCTTTCAAAAACAAACCTGCTTGCCTCCACTGCAAAAGAAAAACTTATGGAGAAAGCATAGGTCTACTTGGGTGGGGGGTGAGGGGATTCAGGAAATCCTCCTGCCTGCCTGCCTGCTTGCACTTGCCAGCTTGCACATGCGTGATGGAGAAAATTGGCAGCAAAATGCTGAGCATCCAAAGGAAGAATCCAGATTTGCCCCTCATCATGGGAATGAGAGTACAAAGCTCAAGGAAACATGGCAACAACTGGCAACAGCAGGATGCAAAAATAATAATTTATTGGCACTATAGAAAAAGAAAAAAGTGAACATGAAGCAGGATTGTTTTTAATGTAGCTGTACTGTGCTGATTGGAGCGCTATCCTGCTTGGGCACCACCGTGCAGCTGCTCACACCCTGCTACCACTCTGCCAGCCAGTTTCCCACCATAGTGTGCACCTATTGACACACACCTCCTTTGGGATCCATTGTTCTGTGTGTGTAGTATAATTGAGGGAAAACTCAGTGGATCGATGGTTTAGAGAGAGGGGGACTAATGGTCAATGTGTTTTCTGGTTAAGAGCAAAAATAACTGCCCCAGAGCTTCATTTCCCCACCCCCAAAAAAGAACAGTATGCACATGCACCACAAACACTCACCTTACCCAGGGCCGGAGCTTCCATTTAGGTGGAGCCGGCCCCCGCCTTGGGCGCTGAACACTGAAGGAGGCATCATGCCAGCCCCCCAACGACTGGCGTTCCCTGCAGTGTGCGCACTCCCATGTGCACGTGCAGGAATTCTCCTCTCTTGGCGCAAGGCATTTCTTCTGGAGTGCAGAAGGGCAGCCCTGTCTTCCTGCTCAGCCAGTCCCTGAGAAGCTTCTAGTTCAGCCCCATCAGTGAGGACATTTATCTCTCTGCCTTTTTTCCCTCCTCCTCTCTCACACTCTCAATTTAAGCCTTGGGTGAAGCTTCCATGAGCAAGAGACACTCTAGCTGGCTGGGGAGCACCGAGCTCCCGTCTGACCTTTTCTCCCCCTTGTTCCCTTTGTTCTTTCTTGCTTCCCCCACCCCCCGCCATGTACTAAAAGGAATGACAGGAGGATTGCCCATTGGAAATAATAGGAGAGGCTTGAAGGCCCATTGGAGATAATGGGAGCCAGGGATGCTAATTTACTTGCCTGGGCTCCATTGAAATGCATCACAACACAAAAAAGTTGCAAAGAAAATGTGGAATAGATTTTCCATAAAGGTCTCTGGGACCAGATGGAATACTCTGGGAGTGAAATGACAGCCCCCAGAGTACAATGATGGTCCCCGATAGAGTTTGTGCTCCAGGACCAGACTGATAGGTTTCAGAGTGGAATGACAGTCCCTGGAGTAGGCTCAGTGCTCTTGGACTGGAATGACAGGCACCAGACTGGAATGACAGCCCCTGGGAGTAGAAGCAGCATTCTGGGACTGGAATGACAGGCACCAGACTGGAATGACAGACCCTGGGAAGAGCAGAAGTGTTCTGGGATTGGAATGACAACTTCCAGAGTGCAAGGACAGTCCCTCAGAGCAGAATCTGTGCTCTGGGAAGGAATGACAAGTTGCACAGTGGAATGACAGCCCCTGGTAGTAGAGAAGCATTCTTGGAGTGGAACAGGCACCACAATGGAATGACAGCCCCTGGGAGTAGCAGAAATGTTCTTGGACTGGAATGACAGCCCCAGAGTGGAATGACAGCCCCTAGGAATAGAACCTGTGCTCAGGGACTGGAATGACAGGTCGAAGAGTAGAACAACTGCTACTGGGAATAGGGTCAGGGCTCTGGGACTGGAATGACACCTCCTGTCATTCCTCACCCACTGCCATTCCAGTCCCAGACCACTGATTTTTCTCCCAGGGGCTGTCATTCCACTCTGGGGCCTGTGTTGATAGATCAAGATGGGTAGCTGTGTTTGTCTGTAGCAGTAGAAAAAAGCAAGAATCCAGCAGCATTATTTCCAATGGGCAATCCTGTCATTCCTTTTAGTACATCCCTTTCCCCCTGCCCGGCTAGCATCAAGTCTGCTTCTCACCTTTCCTCAGGCTTTGGGGGGGGGGGCTGCTTTTGGTGGAAAGAATGGCTGGTTGTGTGTGCACCGCCACAGAGGAAGGAGGAAGTGAGGTGAGAAGACACACAATTCCCTTTCAGTCCCTGTGCGACTGGTAGGAGCAAATCACTGTTGTTGGGTTTAAAGTTGTTGTTTTAAATTCTATTAATTTCTTACCCCCTTCTCCCTTTGGTTTTTCCTCCCCCTTGCTATTCTCCGATCTCAATGCTGCTCCCCCTTCACTCCAGTAGAGCAGCGCCCCGCCTTGTGCCCCCTCTTTATCACCTTCCTTTTCTCGTTCCCTAGTTTACATATATCACCCCACCTTCCCCCTCTCCCCAAATAGTTTATTTCAATATTTATACACCCCATGCTTAGCTGTCAGCTGCTGTTCACTTCAAACCCAAGGGGGGGGAGAAGGATGAGCATGGAGGGTAGTTCCCGAAAAGGATCTCTGACAAAGGTGATCAATATTTTAAGGCTTGGAGAGGGTCGGAGAGAAAGAGAAGGCTTCAGCTCAGTCTCCCCCTTCCAAACATCTCTCTCCTCCAAGCAGGCCCTGTAAGAGAAGCCCTCCTTCTACTGCCAAGAGCCTCTGGGTTCAGAGAAAGGTGGGAAGAAAGAGAGAGGGAAACTTTTTACACACACACACACACACAAAAGGAGGTGTGCTCAAAACTTCAATGCAAGTCGCTGTTTCTGCTCACAAAATAGATTTTTGGCTCACAATAAGAAAAACAAAGATTGTTGTTATTCTCACACTTATTTTAAAAAATTAAAATTTAAAATTTAGATTAAGAAATCAAATCAAAAATGTAAAAAGTTTCAAGTTTTGTGCTTTTCATTTTTCCTACATTTCTTCTGTTTTTAAAAATTGGTTAGCAGGGCACAAGTAGGTATCTCACCTCAGGTACCAGAAACCCTGACACCGGCCCTGTCCCTACCCAAGCATTCTTCAAGGTCTGTAAACTCTGAACCTTGTTGTTGTGTGTGTTCAAACTCAGTAGGTCAACACTTTAGAGAGACGACTCCGTTCTGTGCCATTTTGGTGCTATATACTGGGAAAATAGCTGCCTCAAAGAACCTCGAAGGTAGACATGGGCACGATCCAAAAAAAAATTCCGATCTAGCCGTTCGTGGATCTGGGCTGCTGCCGAACGCAGGTAGCCGATTCTAACCGATCAAGTCTCGTTTCCGGTCCGGAATTGGGAATCGGGGAGGCCAAAGCGGGAGGGTGCCCCTCTGTTTCCAGCGATATAGGAATGGTGGTTGGTGGCAGCGGCCGCCAGGCCCGGCAGGCAGGGGGAGGCGGCAATGAGCCGCCTCCCCTCAGGGAGGGAAGGGACATTCACACACACACTTAGAGTAGAGGGGGGGATGTTTTTAACTCGGCAATGAGCCACCTCCCCTCAGGGAGGGGACATTCCCAGGGCTGGATCTACGATTGCCAGCGGCCAGGGCAACCGTAGTCAGGCTCTTGCGTGTGCGCGTGCGCTCCTGGGTCCCCCCCCGCCCATGCAGTAAGCTGGCTGTCCCGGTGCACTGCGGAGCTGGCAGTAGTGCGAGTGGCTTGGAGGCTGCCCACGCCATTCACCTGCCCCGCAAGACAAGGGGCGGCTGGCTTGCCCGCGCGCCCCTTGTCCTGGGGAAAGACAAATGGCGCGGGCATCCTCCCAGCCTCCTGAGCTGCCTTTTGCCTTTCCTTTGTGCCCATGGCTTCAGAACACCTCCTTTCCCCTCCCTCCCCTGAGTTGCTGCTCTGTGGTTGGAAGGAAGCCTGCTAATCAAGGAAAGCTGGGCTTCCATTGGTGTTTCGAGGGCAACAGAAGGAGGGCAAACGCAGCTCATTCCCCTGACTCCGTTGCCCCGGAAATAAATTACTGGTGCCAGAGTGTCTGCAATTCCGAACAGAAACTGACCCATCCGATCAAGTCCCGAACAAGCAAACTCCCGACCACTGGATCGGATGCCGTGGACGGAACCAATTAGCTGAGTCACGATGGCGCAAATGCCAAAATCGGGTTTTTTTTTAAAATCATAATTCAGATCGGGCCCATCTCTACTCGAAGGTCTCATTGCAAAGAATGGGGCTGAAATTCATGATAGCGACAAAACCAAATGAATTAGATCCAAACTAGCAACACCCTACCCTGAAAAATACAATAACTGGACATAGTTAATTTGGAAACCCCTGATTCAAAACTGAAACAGAAATTTTCTCAGTGCACACCCTTAAAAGCCACAAAATGTAAGGACCATCACTTTAGTATTAAAAGAGTAATTCTAATTACTTATTTGTTTCTGTGCATAATTCAAAGCACTACTTACTATCTTTAAAGACCAAATGATATAGATTCAGGCACTATGATTTCTGTAAGTATCTGCCTGACTGATTAGATCATTTACTGAGACACTATTCTGCCTGCCTGTTGATTTTAGCAATGAGGTAAGTGGCTACCAGAGAGATAACTTATTCTGTAGTGGCTCCTCATTTATAACAGAGATCTACACAAGCAGAGTCAGAACCATTTTTCTATCAGTCTCACAACATGAGATATTCAGGTAACCCAATGAAGCTGATATGCATAAAATTCAGAACAGAAAAAATACTTCCTTCAATGCATAATCAAAGAATGAATTTCACTACCACAGATTTTATGGAGGAAATATGTAGTATACTCCTAAACATGTCTATTCAGAATCCTACTCAAGTCTATTCAATGGGGCTTCCTCCCAGAATGTGTTCTTAGATTTGCACTGATAAGGATCCTAAATTCCAGATTTCCATCATAATCCTAAAATGGTGCTTATGAGTTATGAGGAGCACTACTGGGGGGAGAGGAGAACTAAATGAAATGTTCAAAAGTGGTATCTCTGATTACTAGAGGATTGAAACCAGTAGCAGCTGATTACTAGTGGATTGAAACCAGTAGCAGCTACATTGCCTACCACAACATAAAGGCCTTTAGCTAGCATCCGAAACAGATCCTTGGACATAGATGTTGTTTCCTCTGAGCCTACACCCAAGGATAAAATATTACAACACCTCGTTCAGGGAACCCAGCCAACCTCGCATTCCCCATGATTGAGGAATTCATAGACTTGATGTCCACATTATGTGAAAAACCAATGTCTATCCCTCCTACATCTAAGAAGGCTGGAGGCCTTTATAAAACTAAGGAGGACAAATGTCCCTTTCTATTTTCTCATCTTCCTCTGTCATTGTTGGTCACAGAGGAAATGCAGTCAAGGCACAGGCATGGTCTCTATTCTACACCTGCTGACAGAGAGAGAAAGAAGCTGGATAGCTTGGGATGGAAAGTATATGTATGCAGCCCTCAACATAAAAATCGCTAATTATGCTGCTATTATGGAGCCTTACCAAATATTCCTTTGGAATAAGATAGCAGCATAAAATGAACACCTACCAGAAGACCAGAAGGTATTAGTCAAAGTAATTCAAAAGGAGGCAATCAGGCTATCCAAGCAGCAAACAAATGCTGGAAGGCACATAGCCAACTCTTCTACCAGGGCTCTAGCATCAGCAGTAGTCCTTCAGGGGTATGCTTGGCTCCAGTTCATGGCTCTACCACTGGAGACAAGAAAGAAGGTGGAAGATTTACCATTCAAAGGTGAAATGTTATTCTCCTCAAAAATGAATGAATATTTATCATGAAAGCAGAATGATCGGCAGCCCATGGGATCCTATGGAGTGTTGCCATCCCCTCAACAGTCTACAAACAGCAGCTGCAGCAGCAGTATAGAGCCCGTTACTCAAGATACCAACACTATCAGCATATGTATCCTCACAGTTGTTCGAATCTGTTGGTCAAGGGCAGTATCAGAGGCATAAGCATACTCACAAATCGAGACAAGTTGTCTCATCAGCTAGGTGTGCAGTGCTAGACCATAAAGATGCCTATTTTCATATTTCAATCCATCCCTCCAGAAATTTCTAAGATTTCAGTTTGGGGAGAACATATATCAATATCAGGTCCTACAGTTCTGACCAGCTATGGCTCCAACAGTATTCACTAATTGCATAGCCATATTAGTTGCACACCTGAGAATGAAAGGCTGTTCCATTTACTTTTATCTGGACGATTGGTTGATCTCTGCCCATTCCAAGGAAGCCTTACAAAAAAATATAGACATGATGTTAGAGATGGCGCTGTTTGGAATTGATGGTTAATTTTAAGAAATCTAACCTTATCCCTTCTAGAAGAGCGGTATTTATTGGGGCGTTACTAGACACTGACTCAAATAAGGCTTTTCTCTCAAAGGAGAGAGCACAAAGGATTAAAACCTTAGTCAGATCTATGATGAACTATAGATTTCAATCAGCACTAAAAATTCAAATGCTTCTTGGGCTAATGGCTGCAACTACAGCTGTGACTCCTCTGGCTAGGCTGCATATGATGGAATTACAAATATGCTTCCTATCTGGCCATAACTCCACACTCCATGCCCAAAATAGAAAGTATTCTATTCTGAAAGCAGTTGTTAGATTCCTGTACTGGTGACTATTGGATCCCCATCTACTTAAAAGGTTCCATTTGGTGCCCCAAAGATCAAAGCTACTGTTCCCACAGATTCTTCAGTAGAAGGCTGGGGGGCACATTGTGACCATCTCACTACCCATGGCACTTCGTTGAAAAATGAAAGAAATTTACATATCAATATACTGAAAATGAGGATGGTTCATTATGTGCTTATCTTCTTCACAGATATTGTGCAAAACAAACATGTCCAAATACTTACGGACAACTGTACAACCATGTTCTACATAAACAAACAGGGAAGCACCACATCAAGGAGCGTCTGCCTAGAGTCTGGAACTGGGCAGTACAACACAATGTGTCCCTCCAGGCCATCCACATCCCGGGGGAATCCAATTACATTGCAGAAAGACTGAGCAGACTAGGCTTCTCCACTCACGAGTGGTCGCTGAAAGAGTCATGTATACAACCAATCTTCCAACAATAAGGTTTTCTGGACAAAGGACATTTTCACACCTCTTACCGACTCTGGTACATTGTGCAAAGCTCCCGCAAGGTCAGCGTCTTCCTGATGTGATTTCGCACAAGAACCAGGAAATCGTGCCAGGAAGACACTGTCATTGCGGGTGCTTTGCGTGACATACCGGAGCCGGTAAGACGTGTGAAAACGGCCATAGACTTGTTTATGATAGAACAGCAAGTCTCTGTTGTTCTGTTCCAGAGGGGGAATGGAATCAAGGTCTCTGGGAGATGCATTCCAGTTAACATGGTCAGGGTGCCTCTCCACCATATTCACCCATCTCCACCTATACTCTGCAAACAGGTTCCCCTAGATTACCAAATTTCGTTTGGAGACAATCTAGTTTATACCATAGAGAAAAAGAGAGAGAAGTGCTGCTTCCAACTTAGTTTAAATCAGCAAGCAGATTACATCACCACCTTTTGTGGTGGTTTTCTTTCATTTTATATTTTGTTCCCTTCAAACTAACTTTCTCCCTCTCTGTTATAAAGTTAATTTTATGCTCTTTGTTCATTTTCCTAATCTGCAAATTACATCCTTCTGTAGTCTGATTACTTACTATTGGAAAACAGACCTTCTATATCAGTTCCCCACCTCCTGCTGCTACTGCTGCTCTGCTTCCAGTTTGAATATTTTTTGCATTATCTTGATGACCTTAATCTCTTTTCCTCCATACAGAAAAGCAGTGAACAAACTAGCAATACTTTATCAGCCAGAAAAAAATGGCTTGAGCTGCTGCTCTCTGCCCAGCCCTTGGGCTGACTTGTTTTCTTTTTCATTTTTATCATCTTTACTGACCCTCAAAAGAGGAGAGAAACAGAATCATGACAGGGTGGATTAGAATTCACAGGAACTCTTCCGTCATCTCCAAAATCCTTCATTTCCTATTGGGAAGGAACATGAGTACAATCAATCAGCAAGTCAGAGACGAATGATTCAGGAACTAGTGGCCACCGAATATCACAGTAAGATTGCTGATGCTTGCTTTGTGATACCTCTAAAAGCAGCCAAAAATCCTAAAGCATTTGCAGTTGAAGGATTCCAGACATTTCTAAGATGAAAGGCCATCTATTCTGCAAAAATAGTCACTGGATCAATTCTATGAAAACCAGTATGGTTTATTGGTTGTATTAGTCCTTGGGATACTCAGAATCAAACTCCCATTTTACTATGAAGATCATTTGGTCCATTTCCACACAGGTAATTTGCCATGGGTTTGATGCTCTTGGGAATTGTGTGTGTGTGTGCAACCAAATATTGATATATCAATGTCACATTAAAATAATATATGTAACAGGTTTTCTGAATTGCTAGCTTTCAGTTTTTTTAAAAAAAGTCTGCAGCCCATTTCCTTGTGGTGATATAGGGGGAAAGGCATATTTCAGCAACAAAAGGAGCTAGAGACTTCATTTTTATTAAAAAAAATGAAAGCTGGTAATTCAGAGCAATCTGGGGCCAATTACATGGGCAATCTGGGGCCAATCACTCTGTCTCAATCTAATGTACTTCATGGCATTGTTGCAATAATAGAAAGGGGAAGATACTGAAAAAAAGGTGGAATAAAAATAAGATTCATGTTATCCTTCTCATATCCCCTTCCATTCATAGAGACAGTCAACTTTTTTTGTTGTTCTTTCAAAGAACAATTGAAGGTGGTTCCAGTCATCTTTAACATTGTGTTAATCAATCCAAAATTAAATTCATAAATACACATATTCCAGAAGGAATAAACAAATGGACATAGGAACATAGAATGCTGTAAAGCTGGGGTAAGAGCACATACTAGCTCATTCTAAAAAAGCTCATTCTAAAAAAAGAAACAGCTTTTCTAGGGAAATGCATTGTTCTGAAAAGAAGACATACTGTTCACTAATCCAAGCCAGAGACTAAGTAACCTGGATGCTAGCAGCACATCAAATGAAAACAATGCAGCACCCTAGGAGCCCATAGCAGACTTTGGAATGCATGCAAGAGGGACCCTCCAGAGTCAGGTGGTTTGTGAAACCTTGACTGAAGCCGATTTCCTTTGAGACATCTAGTACTTCAGAATAGATTCCCCCTACTACAGAATATTTGTGTATAGTGTATACCAATATGTAATGCACAGCATCACATCATTCATAAAGAGCACCAATGTTTATAATTTGCCGGTTTTCACTTAAAAATATAAATGAGTACAAGGAAAAGATTGAGATTCTGCTCACGTAAAAGGGAAAGTTGTGACTCAGAACTGATGTGGTACATGCTTGTTTTATACTCAGGAATGTATTTCTGAGTACAAAATGTCTTAGACAAAGTGACCCTTGATGACTGATAATCAGCAAAATGCCTGGGACTCAGAAACTGATATTACTAAGATCAGGGTTTCCACCCCCTATTTTTTTAGTGTTAAATTTTTGTGAACTCATATGTCATTTTGCTGGTTATTTACAACCCTTACCCAAATCAAATAAACTTCATTGATAAGCTATTCCTATCTTATCTTATCAAAAAGTAACATAGTGGGAAGACTCGGAAGTGTCGTTAACCATCTGAGCCTAAGTCATAGGTAAATATTTTTGTACAGATCACATTCTTCAGGATTTCATGTTTTGATCCCTTCTGTACCTTTGACTATCAATTCTACCTTTTGGTCAATCCACATTTTCATTATATTTCTTTTCAAAAATTAGAAGTCTCTTTTGTTCTAATTTACCTCCTATTGGTTGAGTGCTGCTATTTTATATTCTTTTAAATATTTATATTGGAATGTTTGTTATTGTCATTTTAAATTATTTTAAAGTGTAAATTATATTGTAATGTTTTATTTGAGTGTAATCCACCCTGAGCCTACCTGTGCGGGAAGGGCGGAATAAAAATTGAAAATAAATAAATAAATGATTAACACTCATTTTTCTTTTAAAAATGAGTAACTATGTAAAGTAATCTTTACCTTCCGCCATGAGCCTTTTATTAGGTCCCTCAGGAAGAGACTGGATGGACACTGAACCAACAGGTGAGTTTGATTGTTGAGCCTTTAAACATAAGAAAATGCTACTTTTCAAGTAGTTTAAGTAGAAGAATGTCACTTCTTGGAATCTTATACATCCCTGCATTAGTAGCCATCTTCCTCTTAGATTTACTTCTCTCTGTTGGATTGGAATGGAGCTTATCCAGTCAACCAGGGTTTGGTAGCTGCATCACAAGGTTGCTAGGTCCCTATCATCCTAAAACCCTGAGACTTGGCTGAGGCCTGGCGATGCCACATTGAACAACTGTATTAACACACTGCATGATATTTATTAATATCTGTTAATGCAAGAAGTAACAATCATATGGCTTTGAAGAGATGGGCTATTCACCACACACAATATTTTAAAAATGGAGATAATGCACTGAATGTAATATGTAGTTGAGCTGTTACTATCTTCCATCCCCAAGTTACAAGTGTAGTAGTTACTATAAGCAGGTTGTCACAGAAGCCATAGGAGACATCAAGTGAATGGACTTCCTGATATCTCTGAGATTTCAACCTACTACCTAAGAATGAGCCCTTAACCTTGAGTTTCAGGGCCAAAGTTTGAGTCCTGGCAAGCCTACTATAAGCTTACTCAGCACCAAGAGCCTCTCAGGTGTCCAGAAATCTTCATATAATGTCCTCATCAGGGGCGGTGCAAGGGTTTTTGGTGCTCGCAGTCGGCCGGCTGGGCAGCCCCCCCCCCCCGCGTGCGCAAGCTCGCGCGCACCAGCCTGCATGATGATGTCACGCGTGATGTCATCATGGGAGCGTGCGTGCCGCTGGCTGCCTGATTGCTGTGGCAGCACAGCTCTGACGGTGTGCGGGTGGCCTCTGAGCTCTCCCGCTCAGTTGCCTGCGCTGCCGCAGATGCCTGCCCACAGTGGCTGCGCCCAGCCAGGGGTGTGTGTTGGCAGCAGCAGCAGCATGGGGCAGGAGGGATAGGAGGCTGCAGCTTTGTGGCACGCGCTCCCGCCCCCTGCGCCTCCTCCGGCACTCCCTCCGGCACTCTGTGCCTGAGGCCACCGCCTACCTGGCCTCAATGGGCACGCCGGCCCTGGTCCTCATCTCCACAGAAACCAATTACCTCCTTCCGTCATGTTCTAGCAACTTCTCCTTTCCAGTTGCTTTCAAAGACATTTGTCTTTCATATCCTCTGTCTTCTTGCAATAGGATATTTATTTAGGGCATTTATATGCTGCCTTTCTACACTGAAAAGATGTCCAAGTCAGCTTACATATAAAACCCCAAAATTAGTAATAAAATCCACCAAAAAAGCATTAAAAACCACACTAAAACAATCATTGTATCTACACCACTGAATGGAAGACACAAGACACCAAGTGTATGGGTTAAGTTAACTTTTTTATTCTTAGCTGATCTACAAAATTGAAGCATTAATAAAGCAACACCTTTTTAATTGTGGATTGCTTCTAACAGGCAGCCTCTAACAGGCAACAGCATTGTGGACAAATCCACCCTAGCTCTAACACTGGCCAGCATTTCTGGTAGCTTCATTCTAGGACTGCCAACCTCCAGGCAGGGCCTGGAAATCTCTTGGAATTACCACTGATCTCTAGACTACAGAAATCAGTTCCTCTGGATAAAATGGCTGCTTTAAAGGGTGGATGGACTTGTAGAGGCATACGCAGAAAAATATTGTGCTTTTGAGGAGTTTAGTGGTATACCACCATTCCTCCATCTTATGCCCAGTTTGCTGTGCAGATCAAGTCTGGACATTCCTTTTTGGCAATGTAAGATGTTTTTCACTTAAAAATCTTGTTTTTCATTCTATTTATCTGATCATAGCATCATGTTATTACATTTAGGAGTGAGGTCATTTAGATTAGGAGATGAAGAAGAAAGGGGGCCGCATCAAGGCAAAATGAAGAAAAAACAGCAATTGGTATAAAGGGAAGACAGCACCGTGCAACTGGCCAGAACCAGTGGTCTACCTGTTGTCGTTTCGAGGGGTTCCCAATGGCAGTATAGGAGCATAAGCATACTCTATTCTATTCTATACTCGATAAGCTTACTCTGTATCTATTCTCAGTTTTGCACTTATTCATTTCTTTCCTGCAAATTACTTGAGAGATTTAATCAATCTGCTTTCCTTCCACATCTGTGCTTATTTTCTCCAAATCCAAAAGAACCATTTTCCCTTTGACAAAACAGAACGCTATGCCATTATACCTTGCTGAGCTCGTTTTCCTCTCCAAACCCTACTCTTGTCAGGATCCTTCTCCCAAATCCCCAGGAATTTCCCAACCCAAAGTTGGCAACCCCACTTCATGGTGCACATCCAGAGCATTAAACCTCATCCCCCTCCCTTCAAGTGCCATTCAAACAATTAAAAGTTTGGTTGGTGCTGCTCAATGCGAAGTGGGTCTCCTTTCCACATGTCCGCTCAAGCCAATGATAAGTTTGCTTTGAGAATGGCCCTGCTTCCATAGATGCTTCTGAGAGTGTGACTACCAGTGACTTTCTTCACATGGAGAACACTAGATTTTTCTCGCAAGGTTACCTGGGAAGTGAAGTCCAAGTGGTCCTTCCCCTCTCTGTTAGAATCGCTGCTTGAAGAGCCACAAGAGGGCTTAGTTTGGGGGTGGGCAGCTGCTACTTTCTCTCAGGGCGTCCTGCAGGCTGCCTGCTCCCGGGGAAGCTGCTCTGGAGAAAGCGGCTGCATTGGTGAAGCTTCAGCCATAGCGACAGTGGAAGGATCTGAAGCAGATTCTTCTGCTGTTGCTGCAGCTGAAGCTTCACTGACACTGCTGCTTCCAGAACAGCTCCCTGGGAGCAGGCAGCCCACAGGACGCCCTCGGAGAAAGTAGCATCTGCCCATCCCCAAACGAAGTCCTCTTGTGGCTCTTCAGGCAGCAATTCTAACAGAGAGGGGAAGGATCACTCGGACTTCACTTCCCAGGTAACCGTGCAAGAAAAATCTAGTGTTCTCCATGTGATGAAAGTCACTTCTAGCTTTGCTCTGAGTGATCACCAAATAATCCTACTTATGGATTGGTTACCTTACTATTCCTATCAAGTAGGCCTAAGCAGTCAAAGAGGAGACCTAATTATAGTCCAACCCAAACCAACGAACATTGTGAACAGGTATTTTTAAAAAGGTGTCCTTTCAGGCCAGTTTGAAGAAAGCCTGCTTGCCCCATCAATGACCAGCTAGTCCCACATTGTTTAAAATTGGGGGGGGGGGGGGGTTTGAAGCAGGACAAAATAAACGCAAAATAAAGGCTTCCAAAATAACACATTTCCAGTTGCTCCCAGAAGCTCTGAAATAATGTCACCTGCCTTACTTTCTGAAAAAGGGAGTTCCATAATCTGGGATTGGCATCTGAAAAGACCCTTGCTCACATCCTTACCAGCTGTTCTAGTAAGGTCCCAACCAGATTGAATCTGTACAGTTCCAATAGTGGCTGGTAGCTTTCTCAGAGACCATGGGAGAGATTCAAAGACAGATAAGAAGTTTCGCTGATTCTGAGGTTGAGGTGGCCAGTGCCAAATTGGAGGTGTTATTGCCCACTTTTGGTTAGCTGTTAGCAAAAATAAATGATATAAGTATTTTCATAAATAAGTAAATAGTCTTGTTCAGGAACTAGCAGGGTTCCTGTACTTGCACTGTACTAGTGGTATGTACCTGCCACTCCAGCCCGCATAGTTTGAAGGCATCCCTCAGGCTAAGGACACTTCTTCTAATTTTAATGGTTCTTAAGTGGCTCTTTACCATCATTCATATGCTGATACACAATTGGTATCTCAGTACAAGTACTTGAAAAACACATTTCCAGCCATTCCTTTATTGTATTTTACACTTTTTTAAACAATCAGATTGCCTGAAAAAGGCTGAAGCAGCTGTCATTCATCTTGCATTCCCCTCTGTTTTGTCCACACTCATTTTTCTCCTGCATGATCTTCTTTTTCTTCCTTTCTCACCCCTTCCTTTCAATTACTCATGTACTTCCCAGTCTTAGTTTATATCCCTGTCCATCCTTTCCCCCTCTCGTGCTTCATTTGAGTTCCCAATGTCATGCTTTAGTTTTTTAATGTTTACAGATTGTTTTTATTAACGTACACATTACAGCGTACAAGTATATAATAAAACAAGTTGCAGCTTTTTTTAAAGGTTTTATGTTTGGCTCTAAGTAGCTCTACTCAGAGATGGTGCTCAAATCAAGGAGCATCTCTACAAAAACATGGCAGTGGCAGCTTCCACACACCTCTTGAAACAACCAAATGAGGACCACTGGTTCTATGAGTAAAATCACTGTTGGAGTAATATAGTTGAAAGTCCCAATTTGCAGTGCAGACTGTTGAAGTTTTTATGACCCTCCAATGCAAACAGCAATTATGACCAGAAAGTATTACACCAATTCAGAAGCCAACTGTTTCAGCCTTTATATTCAACATGCTGCATATCCTGTTTCAGATCTGAATACTAGCTACTAGTGCACAACCATCTCATAATATCTTTTTAAAAAATTCCAAGAGTTCTCCTCATCAGTTAATGGCAATATAGTTCAGTTGAACTAATGTTTTAGAAGGTGGATACTGAAATCAGACATGCGTTGCAAAGTGACAGATGGCTGAAAAGCAATTGTAAGTCAGCCTCCTGGCATGGCCATTAAGTGAGTCAGAAACCAAGTACATTTAATACTGCCTTTCTGTTTTTCACATTTGTATACCAACAACAGAAGAAAAGCTGGAAAGTACTTTAAGTAGTACATGTGAATTCTGTTTCTTTACTGAGAAGTGCCTGTTATGCTGTGTTAAGAAGTAGCTAGCTGACTGATGCAAATAGCCTAATCAAACTTCTCACACCCATCTAGTAGATGTTTGGTAAAGAAAGAAAATAGAAATATGATTGGTGCAGACCACTTGGAACTCAGTGAGAAATGCCAAAGCAGGTCAGACTTGGCCCAAGTTATATGTGTGAAAGACAAACAGCAGCGTTCTGTTCAGCCAGTTAAAAGATACGGTAAAGTTAGATAAGAAACCAGTCCTGTCTTTTAATTCGTGAAAAAGTGCCTCCATTGAAGAAAGCAGAGCTTGCATTGAACAGCCTACTTTTGGCAGGCATGGGATAATTTTAAACTAATTAGGTATTGAGGTTCTAATCCAACCAAACTGAAGGAATTTTCTGTTCCATCAATTTAAGCATGTACATAAATCATTCCCAAAAAGATTTCCAAGTGTTTAACTTTGGAGGAATCATGCTCTTTATTTTTTATTATGTGTATTTTGTTACCTTTTTATTTGTTGCCACTCGTCCCACAGCCTTGAGATGCGGAAGGTAACAAACAATACTAAGTCCCAACTATGTTTCCGTATCTTTGAGTAAGTTGAACAGTTTGTTAATAATGAAAAGGTACATAAAAGAGAGGATTGTTTTAGAAATCAAGCCGTTCTAAACTCTTATAGGCTTCTCTTTTTCTTTCCTGCTTTTGTTTTGCAATGGCCGTTAATGGTATGTAAAGCTTTTATTACACATGGCACACTCAAAATGGGCTTTTCTTAGAAAGCAGCGCCATCTAGCAGGAACAACTATTAATGCTTGTTCACTGAGTGGCAAGAATAACCTGAATTTCTGGACTTTTCCTGGGAATACGGACTCCATGAGAAAACAGATTTTTCAAAATACCTGACTGTACTTATTCTGCCTGTTTCTCTTAATGCTTATATCCTGGATTTAAACACTGCGCAAATAATTGCTGTGACTGTGCACATATATTCCTGTAAAGTTAATCTTTTCTTTCACTAAGCTTTAAACAGACTTTCACGTTATAAATCTGTTTGTGTGTATAAGAGAGAGGGGGGGAGGTATCTCCACATAATAGGGTATTTTTAATTATTTAAACAGAACAAATTATATGTTGGATATCTTAGTAGTTGGCTGAAAGCATGAACTGGTTAATCACTATATTTAATTTGTCAAAACTGCAGATTTTTGCAAGGTCAGAGCTGTCACATATGTAAAGGCATTGACTGTCTACAACAATGTCATGTTGATGCATTTCCTGAATTAGGTATGGCATTTAATACTTAATACATTACTCCAACACTAATAAATAATATATCTGTACTATTTGAAATAATTATAAAGTAACCTAAAAATATCATTTTGTTAAGCTATAGAACTTATTTTAATAGCTTAAATAGTTGAGACTGGAATTCCATGCATATCCCCATTGGAATAAATGTAACTTAATTCAGTGAGACTTACTGCCAAACAAGTGTGCATGGAATTGAAGAAGAACTGAAAGGGTTTAATTGGATGACATACTTTTTCATAATAGGAAGAATGAATTTTGAAAAAAACGATTTTTCATTACAAGTCATCTGCAAGAAGCAACATAAAACAGTTCATACTGGATCAACCTAGTGTTCTGTGCAGTCTGTGATCATGTATTTGACAGTGGACAAAAGTATATTTATTTTTAAAAGAATTGCACAGAACAAATGGGAAAGATGTAGAATCAAGTGCATATGATTCTTCTGCCTACTTTATTTAGCATTTGTCCTGGCATTTTTGCAAGTATATGAGCATTACTTAAAGCAGTCCTTAGTCCCTATTACATTGAAATCAGTTCCATCTTATTGATCCACAAGAAAACACTAAACATATTTTACAGACTCTGGATCAGGTTCACAATTAATTTGTTTAAGAATTGTGTATTCTTATTGGAGACAATTTGCTAAAGGGACCAAAAATAAAGAGGCAACATTCATTGGATCAATAATTCATTGTGAATTATCCTTGTAGCTCTACAAAGCTCAGAACTCCTTTAAGTGAACAGCCTTGCTGAGCTTTGCAATGAGCCATGAACACCCTTGCTTGGTTCTATTTGTATTTTCAGCTTGCTGTGTCATAAATATTTGCACACTTCTCCAATTTTCATAGCAATTAATAGTTGCATTTAATAAAACAGTTCTCTAAACAAAATAATTTTGTTTATAGATTTTACTCCTGGGAAGCCTTGCAAACCAGACTCACCCTCTCTCCAATGATAAAGCCCAGAGCAGTTCCTATCTAATTATTAAAGAATCTTGGGGCAGACATTTATTTGCAAGCTAAGCTGCTCTGTTCTCTGTATTACAATATATCTGTTGCCTGTAACAGAGGCTATGTTCCGAAACATCCATATTCTTAGGACTTCCATATTTAATAGGTTTGTCTCTATAGGGATGTCAAAGAAACTTAAGTCTAGTTTGGATTTGGCTCGTTTTGTTAAAATTTTTGTTGAATTCTTTAATTTTGTTACCACACATGTTTCAAGTCATTGTGTTTGGATGATGCTCCCGTTTAAACGGGAAACACATTTCTGCCCATAACTTTCTTTTTGTCTCCCAGTCAATTGGAATTAAATGTTCATGGGTTACTCCCCTCACCCAGTGGAACCTTTTTCCTCACTTTTCACACAGGTAAGTAAAAATTTTCCTTGTTCTAAATTATTAGTAAGTTAATATCGCAACCTGACTCAGGAGGAAAAAACCTTTTAAACAACCATGCATATACAATTAAGAAAAAGTCTCAGATCCTGAATCAGTAGATCTCTGAGAGATTTTATCTGGTTCCTTGTTATCAAGGATGTTTCTCACAGTGGTGTGTGTGAGTGTGTGTATGCGTGCATGTGTGTGTGTTTAATCACTCTTTATTATAGGGGGAAGTCTTAAGCCTCTATGTCTCTGGTCAGGTGTGCTGCCTATTATTGAAGAGGGGAGCCTAAGATTCTGCCTTTATCTCCCCAGCAAATCTTTGCCCAGGCCTACTTAGCATATATACTGAAAGAGAGTCCTTAAGGACTTCAGGCCCTGATACATCTCTTGCCTGGCAGAGACCTAATAGTTGTCTCAGGAGCCAGTGGTTAGGGCTCGCTTGCAGGTTCAGGCAGGGAGGCTTCTAGTAATGCTGGAATATGGTCAGCAGGTGCCCCTGTAGCATCAAGTCCTCCCTGATCCTGCTGGTGTTCATGACTAGACATGAGCACGAACAGCATTACAAACAGAAAAAACCTACGAACAGCCTAATCTGCTGTTCTCGAAGAAGCTGTTCATGAGGCCCCATGCTAAATGAACAGCTGGTCGTTAAAAGCCTCGTTCATTGCCATCGGCAGCCGTTCATCAAGCCAGACAGTCTGGCACCTGCTGCAATCAATTCCCTTGGCAACCAGAGGCAAGGAGGGACTGAATTCTGTCTGAACTCCTTCTGGCTTTCCTTCTGGCTTTAACCCTTCAAAGTACTTCCAGCAGAGAGTCCCGTTTTTGCCACTGTGAAGAGGAAATGACAGCCAACGGGGAGACCTGTGGATCATGCTTTTCCCAGGGTGCAATCTCTCTGAAACTTGGGGAGTCTTCAGAGGACAGTGAGGACTATGTCCCCTGCAAATTTGGTGGGTATTGGACATTGGGAAGATCAGTTTGTGGGGTGTTTAAAGGGCCCTGCCCCTTGCACGTTGCACAAAAGGGCCCTTTAAACTATCAGCTGGCAGGCAGCAGGGAGGAATCCCCCCCTGCCACCTGCCAGCTGATAGTTTAAAGGGATCTTTAAAGGGCCAGGTAAGTGGGTTTGAGGGGAGGGGGCTAAGTGGGGGGGGGTTGGGGAGGTCCTGGTCCCCACGAACAATGAACAACGAACATGTCTGGGAACAGTTCATGTTCATCCATGTTCATTGTTCGTTGTTCATGGATGGCACCGAACAACGAACAGGGGGGGTTGGGGTTTTTTTTCCGTTCATGCCCATGTCTATTCATGACTCCCTGGCCAAAACTCCTTAGGCCGTTCTCCTGGACCCTCTAAATTAGGACACTGAGGGCCAAGCTACAAGTGACGAATGACACTTGAATGGCAAGTGGATCAAGTGGAGGGCAAGTGAACAGGGAGGAATACACTTGCTGTTCAAGTGTCATTCGTCACTTGTAGTTTGGCCCTGAGCCAGAATACTCTGCATCAAAGTCACTGAGCCAGTCGGGGCTGGTCAGGGGGGCTGGTCAGAGGGGGTCATGACAATCAGGATGGTTTCATTTGGTGCAAACATGAGCTAAATGTATTCATTGGATGATGCCCCTATCTGACGTGTCCTCTGAATTTCAGTCATATCTCTCAGTGGCCATTTTCACACTGCTTACCAGCCACGAAACATCATGCTGAGCTCCCAGAAGGGCAGTGTCTTCCTGGCACAATTTCACGAGAGAACTACCGTTCTCACGCAAAATTGCACCAGGAAGATGCTGTCGTTCCAGGAGCTCGGCGCGATGTTCCATGGCCGGTAAGCAGTGTGAAAATGGCCGGTGTCTCCCTCCAGCCTTGCCACCCCTGTGAAATGGAAAGTTAAAATAGGCATGGGGAAATGGAAACAGAAAGCAGCACACATTTGTCTAAACTGAGTGGTTCAGAAATTTCTACATGCACCTTTGGACCTTTGGGGTGGGTTGGGGGGAAATGGCAAAAGAAATGTCCAAATAAATAAATAAATTTTCTCCCTCTGACAATGTTGTTTGGAAGCAGCCTGTGTCATTCCTTATGAAAGTTAAGAGGCAATTTCATTTGGATTAGCTATCCTCCAAGTTTAACAAACAGGTCTTGTTTGAAATTAGTTTTTATTTATTATATTCTGTATGTATTTCACTAGATTATAGCTCAAGAGGAACATTTTTTCACATAATCTTTCTCTTCTTAAGTGAACAATTCTGTATTCAAATACAGTATATCAAATACAGCTAATTGTTTATGAACATTAGCATAGCTTTGTTGTTCCAAGTTATGCATGTGGCAAAGCCACATTAGGTTCCCAGTATGTGGATCTAAGCCAACAAATACACTCGGCCAGAGGGTCATCATTAAAATGTATATACTTTGCCCAACATAGAATAATCTCTATGTCAGAAAACATATTTTATATCATATTTGCAGCTGTGTTAAATCTACCAGATGTACCTGCTTATATTCTGGTATGGAGCAATGTGGCATGAAATGACCCATAGCACTTGGCGTAACAGAAACACAGCACTGCATCCACACTAATGTTTAAGGCAGATTGTGCAGGTTGCTTCAACATCTACTCTTGAGACCAACCCTCACTTTATATTGCAGGTTGTACAAGATTTTTATGCAACTGACCACAAATTTGTGCTAGCACACACAGGGATAGGTGCCATAGAAAGGTAACTGAAAGAAGTGCACCTTGTGTAAAAGCCAGTTTCTTCCTTTGAATAGTGGTCATGGTTTGCTCCTTCCACATTTTTCAGAATCAGGGCATGAGACTATAGTTTATATAGCCTTATGCTGCCCTGCCACTTATTTAGAGGGCTATATAAAACTCATGTGCCTGTTTGGGCCAGCCTTTTAGGCAAAGCTGACCTACCCACCTGGTCTTCAAGTTACAGCACAGCAAGTTGCTTTGGAACTGAACAGGATTTCTTTGGGGACTGTCTCTGAGTGGCTGTTAAAAAGTTCTTTTTCACCATAGACTGAAGGGACAGTTTTTAATTAGTTTATTAATTAAACTGGCCTGATCAGAGTCAACTGGTGAGGATTTAGGTAGGCAGCAGGACGAGTGTAAGCACCTTCTCTCAGTACCAGATGTCAATGCCTGAATCCTGATGCTGACTGGCACAGGGAAGTGGTCTTAATGGGCAGCATTTCTTGGCACAGATTGGTGCACAAGGTAAATGAAAAGTGGCCATGTTATTGCTCTAATCTTAGAGCCAGGGTGAGATTGCCCAGATGCTCGTGAACATGTTGGGTAGACTCAAAGAATATACCAAGTTTGGCTCATCTGTTAAATGAATACACTTTATTTTAATCCCAATGCACTGTCTGTATCTTTGGGAGACCAAGATTTCCTGTTCGCATCATCTAATGAATGACTACTTTTGAAACTAATTAAAGCAGATGCGTAAGGCTGCATTAGTCCATATTGATACTGGAAACATATTCCCAACTCAAAGATGTCAAGATATGCTAAGGCCCTATACTGTGTCAAATGTAAGAGGCACAATAATGTTATCACAAAAATATAAAACTTAAAATGTAGTCATTATTTGTATCAAGAGTTCCATCAGTCATAATCTGAGGTTAATTTGCAGTTTACTAAGTTTATGCATACATCCAGCTCTGGATGTCACCTTATATGGTAGCAATGTGATCTTATTGGTAAGTGGTTTTCATTCTTCATTCTAAACGAGTCCCCCCGGTTGAAAAAAAAAGAAAGACACATTCTAATTAAGCAAGCCACCATTCTCAGAATACTGATTGTCCTCTACCTCTATGTGTCAGTAGTAAATAGTTCCTGCTAGTATTTCGTAGATATTGAGGGCCAAACTAGATGTGACAGCATCCACGGGTCTGATCTGTGGATGATAATGCCATTTTAAAAAGATATAAAAATGAAGAGCCATAATAATCTCTTTTCTCAGTTCTCAGTTCTCTGGAGAGCTGGGTTTGATTCCCCACTCCTCCAGTTGAAGCCAGCTGGGTGACCTTGGGCTAGTCACAGCTCTCTGGAGCTCTCTCAGCCCCACCCACCTCACAGGGTGTTTGTTGTGGGGATAATAATAACATACTTTGTAAACCACTCTGAGTGGGCATTAAGTTGTCCTTAAGGGTGGTATATAAATCGAATGTTATTACTGTAGCCATTTGTCACTGTGGTACATGCCATGAAAACATCAAGATTAGACTACTGCAATGAACTGTATGTGGGGCTGCCCTTGAACAGTGTTCGAAAGCTACAGTTAGTACAGAATGCTGCACCCAGAGAACCCCCGTTATACTATTTCATAGATTTGGCATCCATTCCCATATTAGAAAGATTTATGTGATCTGAAGAGAAACCAGAGTATTCCCATATTAGAATTGTGTGGTTTGATTGTGCAGCCGTGTATTTTCCCACTAAATACCCTTCACACTGGGGTATTTTATCCTATATCACCCGATCCAATAATGATGCTAGAACTTAGCATCATGATGCCCGCAGTTCATAAAAATAAACTTCTTCAAATTGAATGTATTGCCTGGAAATAAATGTGAAAGTATAGAAATTTTCTGAATGAGGAGGTGAAATAAATTAAACAAAAATGGTATTCTGTGAGTGAGTGGATTGAAGCATTCATTAAAGAAAAAATACAGGAACTTGAGAATGTAGTTCAGAGCAAACAGCATAGGAAATGGACTCCATGAACTCAGCTTCAAAAGTCAGCTCAGTCATGGATTCATTGTAAGAAAAAAATCTGGATTTTTGCCTGTATACTTTTGTTTACTTTGATTCTAAAAACCTTTTCACAGCAGATGCCTCTGCAATGCTGGCTTACTGCAGTGTTGGCATGGGATATGACTCCATTCATCAGAAGTGCTTGTATTCTTGCCACTGCAAGCCTTAAGGCTGTTAGATAGAACCCCTATCACTTTTTTGTGGCTGTTATCCAACTTAAAAATGATTTGCACAAAGTCAGTCTCAGTAATTCTAGCACGGTTTTTTTCTCTGTAGGTATTTCTGCACCTTTGAGCATAAGATCAGTAAAAGGAAAATAGCTTTCTTGGCCTTGTGGTTTGGAAAGTGAATAAGTAGCATTTTTAAATCATAGCTGATTCTTCTTTTGATTATATTCTGAATTATAATTCCAGGCAGTGTCCCATCCAGACACCTAACGAGACCAGAAACTGCTTAGTTTCAAGCTTAGTTTTAATGCTAGAATTGCATCATCTGTCTTCAGAACACCTAATGAAGCGTGTGAGATAAAGCTTTCAAAACCTATTGCATATAATAGACTAGAATACCTCAATAGACTAGATCAAATCTGAAATATCTTTAGAAAGAGCTATCATTGTAGAAGAAACTTGCTAGCAATAATTTTCTGGAAACTCGCCTTAAACAATGATTAAATAGTAATGTATTTTTGAATTACCTTTGAGTTATACTGACTACATATGTAAAACATTTCACGTATTATGGAAACAGGACTACTCCACATGCTTACTTCAGTCAATGATCATCTTTCGGTGGTAGAGCAATGGGCTTTCAGCCAGGCACTTCTGAATCAGGTGCTCCCTGCAGAAGCCAGAGTAAGCCTGATTTATTTTCACAAGATTTCTCAAAATTTTTAAAGGGTAAGAATTTCATGAATGAGATCATCTGTACAGGCCTCTATGGGGTGTGCCTGTCTCATATGAATTCATGTACTTGGTAGAAGAATGTATGTGCACATAGAACGTAAAAAGCACTACCTGTTAGGTAAGTGTGTAAGTCAACCTACATAAAATTCACTGTAAGCCTGGTTCACAAAGGCCTCTGGTATGCAGATTTTACTGACAGGAAGTTGCTTGAGTTTCAGGTTTGCCTCCAGCAAAGGGGAAATGCTATATCTAATCTAAGACTTATGCATAAGTCTTATGCTTGTAATCTCCTACCCATATAATCCATCCAATATTTTCTTGTGTTGCACAGCTCATACTTATGTGCCTACACAGTGAGTCATGCATGATATTCTATATATAGTGGCAGTGGTGCCCAAAATTCAGTCATATGCCCCAATGGGGAATTACATGAACTGGTTTTCAGAGCAGGAAAATTGTTACGTGTGGGGTCTTCGTTTCTGGAGATTTTATTTACTGATTATGAGATCCACACATGATTCAAAGAGTGCTGATAGATGTTCTATTAGCTATATCACAATTTGGAACAATAGCAGGTACTTCATTCCTGATCAGGTACATTCCTTTAAAGTGGGGAAATGAAGTTGGAATCTATTTGGGTTTGGATACCTCAGAATAATATAGCTTGAGGGCTTGAACCCACTAGTATAGCAACGTTATACTATGCAAGCCTTTGTTTCTGCTGCCTTGCCTTCGCAATTTTGGGGGTCAGTGGTACAAACATGTTGTAAATGACACACCTTACAAATCAGTTGAGCCTGACATTGTGCTGGAGCATTCATTACAAGCTGTAAAGAAACACAACCAAGAAAACCTTCAGTTCTCCAGCCCAATTTTCCAATGCAATAACCCAATTAACTAGTGTGTGTTTGTTTTACAAAACTCCAAGCTACAATAAACCATGCAGATACACAGGCTGCAGAAAGCCTTGTAATTAGGACAAGGTGTACAAATTAAACCACTCTTTTAAAACTTCAAACCAGCTAACTTCTGACATACTGTACGGCTGGGGCTTCTGGGACCAAACCCAATTAACATCTTAGTATTTTATAAGCATCGTTTTAATTGCATTTGTATGCAATCTTCTCTCCAAATGCCTTTCAAGGTGCTAGCTCTTGTTCCAGTTTTATTACTTTAGTGATTTAAATCCACTTTCTCTGTGCTTCCTGTTAATAATGACTGGTGCTCCTTCAAATGATAGCCCAACATAAACCAGTCTCTCTAAAGGATTATACTTTAAAACTATTACATTTAACTTTATTATTACATTTAAAAATCTTTTCCTACCTCTGTTGGAGCATAATGCCCAGAAATGCTTTTATCTAAGTGTCTGGTCTGAAAAGTGCTGCAAAAGAATCTTTTATTTTTCATCATTCTTTTCAGGCTCATCTTCATAGCTTACCTATGGCATATTCTGGATGGTGGATGCAAGTTTTGTAAGAGTTGCCTGATGATTATTATCTTTGGGAATAATGAGGTGTGATGGGGGAGGGCAATATAGTGATTTCTTTGATGGTAAATATTCTCCATCATCTTGGTGGACGCTATAGGAATGTCCTCTTTAATCAACACTTCTCTCTTTGGCCACTTTTCACATTAACTATTACAGTGCTCTGTTACAAGGAAGAAAGACTGTGATGGTTTATGGGGCAGGGCACAGGGGAAATCTCAGCCTCTACCTCAGTGAACTCATAAGGGAGAAGGGGACAAGACAAGAGGTGATGAAGAAGCTGCCAGAGCCACTCAGAAGACCCACACCTGCATTGTTCTGCAGCCATGGCCCTGCTATCTCCATTACTATCTCCTGTGATGTTCACCCTTGCTTGCACATCAGGAATAGGGTACTCACTCAAGTTCCTGATCTTTGGTTCACACAGATAAATGAGTATCTTCAAAAAACCATCCATTTATTAGCAAGAAGATACAAGGATGGGAGTAATTGGTTTTAGGGCAAGGGAGCTCATGAAGTCAACAATTCTAATTAAC
Organism: Eublepharis macularius; assembly: GCF_028583425.1. Classification (NCBI taxonomy): domain Eukaryota; kingdom Metazoa; phylum Chordata; class Lepidosauria; order Squamata; family Eublepharidae; genus Eublepharis; species Eublepharis macularius. The sequence continues at coordinate 89,118,726 of NC_072793.1, read as the reverse complement.
AAAAAAGACACAGAAGGGACACCACCCCATGACACTAAACCAAACACACAAATATCAGAGAGGGGAACAGACTGTTTCATTGTAATGTATATAGTAAATACACCAGATCCCCCTTCTTTACTGAGGGGTGCTCACTTAGCACAATTAAACAATACAAAGATATGGATCCAGAAGTTACTAGCAACTCACTGTTGGGGTTCACCTTTTCCATGAATCCATTATATGGTCTTTAAACTTATCAGGCAACTTACCCACTCCTAGTCTGTACACCTTCAGTGGGAGTATCAATTAGTTTTGGAAGGATACTTTGGCTGTAACCACCTTCATGTTCTTGCTGGTCCAGAACATCATCAGAGATCTGTCCTGGGATTGTTTCACTAGGTGTTATAACAAGTTCTGCAGGGACAGGGGAGCAATCTTTTCTCAGATGCCTCCTATGCCTGAGCTATACTTTTCCACTTGGTGTTTCCACTATATAAAAACATGATTCAGCTGTTGATCCCAGGACCAGTGCTGCTACTCATTCTAAAAGTGTCTGTATTCGCACACTCTCCCCCTCTCATATGGGTGGAAGAAGCACAGTCTGCTTATCATAGCAGGCCTTTTGTCAACCATGGAGATTCTTTAACTTCCAGTGACTATCAATCAGTCATCTTAGTGTCAGTGTTGCTGAAATCGCTGGCAGAGTGTGGCATAAAACCCTTCCCATTAAGAACTGTCCAGGGGCATATTCAAGACCTGAAATGGGATTGTTTCTCAAATTGAGCAAAGTCAAACTGAGATCTGAAGCATCTATTAAAGCTTTCTTGAACACCTGTTTGATGATTTGGACCATGAATTTGGCCTAACCATTGGAATGGGGGTATCGGGACCAGAACATGTAATGAAGATGCCCAAGTCTGAAGCTGAACTAGCAAAAGAAACATGGTCACAAATAAGTTCTTTAGGAATACTGTGGTGTGTGAACAATGCTTTAATCTTGACAACAACCATGCCTGGCAATAACATCATCATGATATTTTGAATTATAATAAACATTATAAGATAGAATTGTCCATCAAGCTCAAAACTATCAGCTGTGTGGTTGAACCAAAGCAAGTCTGGAATCTTTGCAGTTGCTAGGACCAGGCATGAGGCACAATGTTCAACCTATTTGAGAATTCATGCTGGGCCATTACATGATTTGATGAGCCCATGATTTTGACTTCTGAATGTCTTGCTTTGAGAAGTGAAGCAAGGTTTGCATGTGAGTTCATGCCCCTTTAGGAATAATTATTTTAGAACATATCATAAGCAAGTCATCATCAATTCTGATTTGGTCTCTGAGGGGCCACTAAGGTCTAAGATCTGGTTTAACCTGCTTCATTCTGTGTGGTCACCCTTGGACATGCAGATTTCTGAGAACCTGTAATTCATGGTTTGCCCTTCCATGGTCTTGCAACTATTTTAACAATGAGTCACAGAAGGGGTCCATGTCCATCAGATTTAAATTATTTTCTCCACCTGGATAGGATATGGTGCAAAGGATAGAGGAATTTTACTCACTCTGGAAAGTCTACCTGCCACCAGCACGTCCTTGCCTTCAATATAAACAACTCGTATATCATATTTTTGAAGCTGTAGGAGCAGCCACACAGGAGCTTTTCCAATAAGCTTAGAAAATATTGTCACTAATATTATGTACTAACATTTGAGTGCCAGACATACTGGTAGAACTTAGTTATAGGAAACATATCAAGCGATTTAATCATAGCCAGAAGGTCCTTTTCAATCAGGGCATATTTTTGCTCATTCTGTGTCAGTACTCTAGCACTAGCAGTCAAGTGATAACTCACAAGAAAAATGGATCACTACAAATTTGCCTTGGTCCATGTAATCTTATTAAAGCAGTGGTGAGACAACATTTCTCTTTCTCCACTGTTTAGGTTTGCACTGTTTGTCTTCACCAAGCCTGCCACCATCTTTAGTAAAAACATGTCCTATGTACTTGACACTAAGAACTAAATCTTATCCCTATTAAACTTTACAACCCACAGTCATGCTCTGACAAGAATACATTTCAAGATAGCATCATGTTCTTCTTTGGTTGCTGCTGCTGCAATGGTCAGGCCATCTGCAATTATGTGGACACCTCTGATGTCATATTTGTGATTCTTTTGTTGAAATACTTCACTTGCTGGCTGGATGCTTTTATTGGATGTTCCAGCTATAGTTCACATTGACTTTCAGTCAATGTGACTGAAAGTCACATCGTTCACATCGACCTTCAGTTTAACTAAAAAAGGTGGACTATAGATAACATAAATAAAAACATAATATCTGCCCTATGGGATGTTAGAGGTGCACCCTTTTGCTGATTCTTTATCTGTTTTTACCTTCCAGAAGCCATTTTTTCAGTTGAGGATGGTTAACTACTTCTTCTCTGCCAAACTCTTCCTGATATCCTCAGCATTGGGGACAGAGAAATGTTGCCCCACTGCTGCCTTAGTAAGATCACATGGACCAAGGCAAATTTGTAATGATCCATTTTTCTTGTGGGTGGTCACTTGACTGCTCACTGAGGGAGCGGGCTTAATCAGCAGTTGAATTGTGGCCTTTATTTTTTCCAGTAAAGAGCAGGGGGTCTTCCTATACCCATGGACAATTGAGGATATAGCTGTGTTCAAATAAGTACAATGAGTGATTTTGCTGTACTGAATGTAGTGTTGCCTCTGCAGACATAGTTCAAGTCTGGGCACTGGTAAGAGCTTTTGTTCTGCAAATAGCCATAGCTTGTTCAAAAAGGAGTGCAGGTTTTTCTAGAAGTTTTCCCTTAAACTTGCAATAAGTTATGCTGAACACAGTTTTGTCCATTAGCATAAGGGCCTGTGTTTGGCCACGCTCGCAGTGCTAGGCTTTTTTCTTAGCTCTGTGCCAAAATAATCTATTCCAGCAGCATCATTATATTGTAATTGCCAGAACTGGTATCTCTCAAGCACAGGATTTTTCCTGGGTTCACAATAAGATCTGAACCTCTGCTAAAGTTTTATTGTCAAGGTCTGCAAATATCCCTTGCATATTATTATAAATCTCAAGCATTTTTTCTCCTCTGCAATGAAGCAATACTGTGATTTTATGATCCTCAGATACTTCTTGAAAATTTGTGTCTGCTAGATTCAATTTTAATGTCTGATTCTAACATCTCCACTTTTCTCCTACTTTCCCCACAAAGGATAAATCTGATGGAGGATTGAAATGTTTCAATACTGATTAAAGGGTATTATTTGGAATATTATATACTTCTGGTGACATAATGAAGTACAAGTACCAATGCCAAGGTTGCCAGGTCCCCCCAAAATCAAAACCAGGATGTGGGGGGGGGGGGGGTGCAGGCGGTTACAGGTACTTGTGTGCACACATAAAGGGCACACGTATGCATGCCCTGGGATTACATCATTTCTGGCATGGCCCAAAAATGAGTTGAACCAGGGCCAGACCATTTTTTAAAAATTTAATATTTAAAATATTTTTTTAAAAAAAACCCTAGAACAATCTGTCACTTCCAAGTCATGCCAGAAAGTATGTAATCACCAAGAAGCAAGGGCATGCATGTACCCATTTAGCCCTCATGCCTGCTAGACTGCCTCTGCCTTTTCTTCCCCCTGCTGGCCAGGTGAGCAATATTGGGGGTGGCAACTGGGAGCAGGGGACTGGCAACTCTAACCACAGAAGTCATTATGTGATGTTTCCTTTTGCTTGCAAATCAGGAACAGGAACCTCATTCAAGTTCCTGCTCTTAGGTTCACATAGCAGAACTGGGTGTGTTGAAAACATCCATTTATCAGCAAGAAGATAAAGCGATGGAAGCAACTGGATTCATGACCAGGGAGCACGTGCTCCTCATGAGACTAAATCAGACCTTACAAATATCAGAGGGGAGAACAGGCTGTTCCATTGTAATGTATATAATAACTATACCATAGCCCCCTTCACCCACTGATAAAGGCACTGCCTTTCCGTCCCCTTCAGCAGTACATAGAGGTGGAGGCTAGGATGTTCGCTGTGCCCAACCCAACATTTTATTTTAATTTAATTTATTTACATTATCTGTAGCATGCCTTTTTTACTGAGAAGGCAGATTACATAGTGCGAAAGATTTATGCGATCTGAAGAGAAACCAGAGTATAGATTACATAGTGTAATTCAATACATAGTCTAATTCAAATCATGCTGCCAATAAAGTAAGTCAATATCTAGTTCAGCTCCCTGCTGATTGTAATAATTGTAATAACCAGCAGAAAATCCAGCATTTACTTGCCAATAAAGGCAAAGGTATAAGTACAAAGTTAGCTTATTTTGCCTTTGCAGCATAAAAGTGTGCCAATATCATCTTGATACATAAGTGATAGTTATAAAGATAGCTAAATACTGGTATTGTATGGTTATGAATGTATTCACAATCATGGCTCATGATAGTTATTATCTGAATGATACTGGGATATTGATTTTATAATTTTTTCTGGTATTCGTCTATTATTTTTGTTATAACCTATGGTGTATACATAGCTATTTTCAAACTATTTACCTTCAAATAATGTTTTTCATGTTGATTTGTCTGCTGAGAAACCTAGGAATGTCTGCCAGAGAAGCGCTGTACATGGCAGGCATCCTGCAGCATATTTCAGGTCACATTTTTATTACAACAGGTACTGAAGACACCACTTTACACTCAGAGCCAAGCTACAAGTGACGCCTTACACAGGTCGGACACTTGTCAGCTTCCCTCAAGTTTTGATGGGAAATGTAGGCATCCTCATTTTACAGCTTGGCTCTCCATTACAGCTGCAAGACCAGGATGCCTACATTTCCCATCAAAACTTGAGGGAAGCTGACAAGTGTCCAACCTGTGTCAGGTGTCACTTGTAGCTTGACTCTCAGTATCACTCCATATTGAAATGAGAGTGCAGTTCTAGAACATTAGTAGAGGCCTTTGGCAACCAGTGTGTTCTAGGGAAAATTTGTAGTTCATAAAAAGTGCATACAACTTGACTTTAAAAGATAGGTTTTTAGTTTGATTGTTAATAGAAAGAAAGAAAGAAAGAAAGAAAGAAAGAAAGAAAGAAAGAAAGAAAGAAAGAAAGAAAGAAAGAAAGAAAGAAAGAAAGAAAGAAAGAAAGAAAGAAAGAAAGAAAGAAAGAAAGAAAGAAAAAGAAATTGTATACCAAATAAATCAGGCTTACCAAAACAAATGCAGGTCAGCAGCCATGTACGGTGGCCTAGCAGAACCTCAACTGACTTGAATTGCTGTCCAATAATGCAAAATTGGTGGATTTATCAAGGACTTGCCATGACACAATTTATAGCTCTGGGCTTTAACTTGCAGGGTCACAAGTTATATAGTCCTAAGTAAATTGCTTCTTATGTTAAGTAGAGTTGTCAAACTCTGGGTGGAGCCTGGAAACCTCAGAATTACAATTCCAGACAACAGAGATCAATTCCCCTGGAGAAAATGGCTGCTTGGACTCTATGGTATTATACCCCACCTCCCCAAACCCCACCCTTCCCAGGCTCCACCTCCAAATCTTCAAGAATTTCCCAACCTAGACCTGGCAACCCCAGTGTTAAGAGCATCCAGGCATATAGATCCTATTTTTCTGGCAACCACTCAGAGTGACTTGTCCTAAAGTATCTGTGGTGGTGCCAGGCAGAAGCAGTACATTGTAGGCATCTTTATAAGGCACGAAAACTCCCTGGTACACTTGTTTGTACATTATCTCCTACTTGGCTGCAGGATCATTGGCATGTTTCCCTTTACTAACCAGTATTATCCCATCACCCATCAGGGGGTGGAGCTGTCCCTCAGCTTGTCATGGAAACATGTCGGTTCAGTTACAGAGGTGCCAGCTCTTCTCTCCGAAGCAAGACTGCTTGATTCTGGCCCTCTCCCTTCCACCTTAGATCCCTTCTCCTCCAGTTTTCACCACCTTCCATTTTCACCAGTCATGGGCTAGCATCAACAAGTGCATTTTGAGACCCACTAACTACCCTTGCTATCATAGCTACCAGATGATCAGTGCAGGGGAGGCTTTTCCAGAATAGTGTGCCAGCCAGCACTGATCCCACTTGACCCAAGTTTAGGGATCCCAAGTGCCTGCTGGTGGCGGGTAATCTCCCAGCCTAAAAATAGCCCACCACCAGCAGGCAGAAACACACGCAGCATGTGCACTCCCAGCAGACACGATGTCACTTCCAGAAGTGACAAGAGGCTCCTTTTCCTGATAAAAGCCCTATATACTGATACAACCACCAGGATTAGATAAGCATGAGCATTTAACAAATGCCATCCCAGTAGAGAAAGGAGTCAAGCAGGGCTGTGTTCTGACTCCCTACCTCTTCACCCTTTATATAAATGACTTGATCAGCAATCTTAAAACAGTTTATACCCATCCCCCGTCTTAGCTAACTGTCCTATAGTTGCGCTTCTCTATGCCAATGACATGGTTCTGTTTTCCAGGACAACAGTCAGTCTTAAAAGGGCACTAAAACAATTGGGCCACTACCGTGATTCAAATTTCCTGGAGATAAATTACCAAAAAACCAAGGTTATGGTCTTCAGTAAGAGGCCCAAAATAGGATCCTGGTCCATTAAGGGCCATAGACTAGAGCAAGTACTAAATTACAAATATCTTGAGGTTATGTTCCAATGTACAGGGACGAAAAAGAACCATCATGGTTACATTGCTAATAAAGGACGTAAATCAATACTTAGTATAGTCAAATTCATCATGACTAAAGGGGGACGTTTCATCTCTATTGGCCTCAAATTATACTCATCTAAAACAATCTCACAATTAATGTATGGTGTCACATTGGGCCCCCCTTCCTCTTTACTCCATTGGAAAAAATCCAATCAAAATTTTTAAGAGCTATATTCTGCTTCCCAACCATTGTCCCCAATGCCGCCCTATGTCTAGAAAGAGGTCTGATTAGACTAGAGGCCAGGATAACTCTTGCTGCCATAAATGTTTGGCTGGGGCTATGTCATAATTCCTCTGACATTACCGCTCTAATTCTTAGAGAAAGCCAGTATTCATCTTAGCTTAAGGCAGTATACCACAAGATCTCCCTACTAGGGTTCTCATTTGAGTCGCTGCAGATAATGCCACCTGAAAAAACTAAGGGTATAGTCAAACAAAGAATATATGACATAGAAAGGCAGAATGATATTGCAAGGGTTCCTAGTCATCTGGCCCCACAGAAAATAAAATATGTAGTAGCCCCAGCAGCGTACTTATCACTTCTAGAGATTCCAACACATTGTAGGGCCTATTCAATGGCCAGATGTAACATCTTTCCATCAGCAGTAACAGAAGGCCAGTACAAAAAGGTGTCATTGATAGAGCAGCTCTGTCCTTGTGGGTCGGGGAATACAGAATCGATTGAACATGTATTATTACATTGTAGGTTCTATGAGGACAGCAGAGTTTATTCACCCCTTATTAAAGAGGCTTCATGGGCTTGTGGACATGAAAATAAGCCAAAAATGACTTTTCTACCCTAATCCTCAGTATATATTGAATTCTGCCAAATTTCTAGCTATAGCCCACAAAATTCACAAAGATAAAGCCTAATGCAGTTGGGAAGTTGTGGACTCAAGAGAATGAGTAGTTCCTGCATTTTGACTGTAATTGACCTAGAGAAGGTGGGGAATTTTAACGTAAATACTGTAGATAGGACTTAGTGTATTTTTATAGTCTGGATTTTAGTGTATTTTTGTTTATTTATACTGTTACTCTGGATTTAATACAAAGACTTGCGCTGGTTATATATCAAATACACCTTTTACACATAGCTAGTAAAAAGTAGTCAGATAAGTCCCACTTTTCTTGGGAATAACCTCTATCAACAACTATGTATCTATATGGATGTATAAGGAGAGCAGGATCCTGCCCTCTGTCCCTGTTCATAGCCTCTGTGTGCTGAGAGCCTAGAAATGAGATACTAAACAGAATGATATCCTTCTAAATTCATTAAAGTCAACAGGGTTAGAAGGGTGTGTATCTGTTTAGGACAGCACTGTAAAACACAGATGTAGTATGTTCATCATGCAACTGAGGAATGTGCGTTTCGCATACATGCAGAGCCCGAGTGTATACAAGCTTTATGTACATAGGCTCAGTGCACATATGAATTTATGGAGGCTGGAGTAGGGTCAGCTTTCAATTCTTCCAAAGGGCTTCTGAGAGCCAAACTAGACAAAACAAATTACATAAGGTCATACGAGTGTCTGGAATCTTGTCTGTTCCTACCTGCCTGTGTCCATTTTACCCCTGGTGAACACATGTCCTGTAGCCCTAGTCTGTGCATGTATCAAGTAACTGGTGTAGTTGTGGTTGCGAGGGTCCATAGTCAATGGTGAGTTGCCACTGTAGAGCGTCAATTCTGAGTGGCTTCCACTTCTCTCTCCCCTCTTTTTGCCCTTAGATTCACTTACACTAAAACTGTTTTGCTTTTAATCTGGCAAGTTTTACATTCTCCCATTTTCTAGTTGATGTCGCCAGCTCCCTACTCCTTCTTCCTGCATCCTCCTTCCCTCTTAACTTCCTCCTCCTCCTCTTCATGCAGCATCTTCGGTTGGAATAAGGAAGAGGTAGGAAGAAAGATCGTGGTAATATAATTAAGCATCTGTGCAAAAATTCAGAAACATGCCTGATACATGAACCTGAAAAGGACGAGATGGGGGGTATTCATTCTCCAGTTCAGCTCGGGAATACAGAGCAAATTGGGTAAAATTTGGCCATAGTTTCCAATGGGAAATATGATTTGGGGCTTTCTGGGGGTCTGGGGGGGCATTTTAGGACTGAATTTTACCAAATTCACTGGGTACCTACCGCTAGCTGTTCTCTAAAGACCCCCCAATTTTCATGAAGTTTGAACTTCGGAGGGCCATTTTATGGTCCCTGAAGGAAGGTGCCCCCAACCACCTTCAATCTCCATTATTCCCTGTGGGGAAAACTAGAAGAGATATCTAGGGGGATAGGAGTGGCATTTTGTAAGCAAAATTCACCAAATTTGCAGAGGAGCTAGTCCTATCTGTCCCCTAAAGACCTTCCAAGGTTCAGAGAGAATTGACCCTGGGAAAGGCACGATCCATGGGTTTCTCCAGTTCCTGTCAATTCTTTCATCGCAATAGGAGCAAATGGGGTGGTGCCTTCTTTGGGGTGCCAAAAATGGTTCCCAAAAATGGTTCCCCAAGGTCCAATCTCCCTGAAACTTCAGGGGTCTTTAGAGGACAGTTAGAAATAGGCCCCATGAAAATGTTGCAGATTTATTTTGCAAAATGCCACCACATCCTCCTGGATAGCCCCCATAGTTTTCCCCATAGGTAATAATGGAGATCGGATACGGCTGGGGACAAACAGGCAGGAAACAGTTGCTTCTGACTGACAGCAAGAAATGCTGCTGCAGCTCATGAACTGGAGATCGCTCACCTCCCTTTGCATAGATGCCCCCCCTTCCTGGCGGCTGAGCTGCAAGATCCCAGCAGGGGTGTGGAACCCCTGTTTTTAGCCCCCTCAGGAAACCCGTTGGGTTTTTTCCCTTCATGTGTCCAATTGAGTAAACAAGTCTCCCTCTCAGAAAAGCTACAGAGGACGGTTTGAGCATGCACAAAAAGAAGGTGCATCATGGGATACCATCTCTTGTCTGGGAGGAATGGGGAAGAAACATGTGCCAGTCTGAAAAGTGTAGATCAAGTGCAATATGGCTGCCAGTGCAAGTGAATAGGAAAGCAATGGGGAAACACGTGTAAGTGTGTTTACGTGTCATACACGTGTAATTCTTCTCGTGTAGTTTGGCTCTGAGCTGAATACTTGGTGAAACTCCTGGAGAAAAACATATTTAAGAGTGAAAGAAAAGAAAAGAAAAAAGAAAAGAATTGTTCCACACTGAGCCAACCCAAAGAAAAATAAACTCACAAACACTGTAATGAATAAAGACCCATAAATCAAAGAGAATATATTTCACAGCCAGGCTAGATGGAGCTCTGGTCTGAACCAGCAATGCTATTCTTGCCTTCTCAAAAGGCAGTGTTATAGAAATCTTTGTTATCCACTTAATAAAACCCTGAATTAGGTATTAAATGCAAACTTGTGTTCCCAGTATGATACTTAGGCATTTTTATATACTCAAATGGAAAGAAGTTGACAGAAATGTTTTTGATCATACTTAAATGATTAAAATTATTAACTTCTTTACATTAGATTAGCCATAACATACATGCTGACAATCAGACACACAATTTTTTCCCACCTCATGTATTGCTGGTTATGAGGAATGCTAATGTATAGCAATATTACTTATTTAGGATTTTTGTTATCCAGATACAAATATTGGACCTAAAAATGCAAAAGGTTCCTCCTGGAATATTTTAAACCTTTTCTCTTGATAGAACGTCTTGTCAAACAATAGTGGCAGCAGCTTTCTTGGAGCTATCTGAAACTATGCAGATATGATTTCTTTCATTTCTTTATTATGTGTAGGAATAAGCACAAGCATGTATAAATAATCTACAGCTGGCACTTTGGATACAATGCTCAAAGGAGATAGACATTTCTCTCTTCCAGCATCTAGCAATTTCAGATATTATACAGCCAGTCTTCCAAGGACCTCGTAACCTATGAAATTCCCCTCCGAAAGTGTAAGTCTTTCATATGTACCTTGCAAGAGCCACCAGTATGATCAGAACTGCACAAATGCTGCTTTTCTGCCTTGATTGAAGGTGAAGTTATATTTGCAATTATTTCTAGATTAAGTGTGCACAATGATTTGTGGATCTGACATTCTCATGTAAGTATAATATTTTCTTGCATATGAGTAGCAGTCTAAAATAGTGCAACCCTAAACAGATTGACACCCTTCTAAACTATCAGAATTCAAAACCTTACCTTTAGGATACAGATCTTCCTCCTCACATGGAATTAGGGAGACTTCCCACCCCCTGACACAATTGTCTGCTACTGCCCAGTGCAGCAGTGGGAAAAATATTTAGGGAAAGACTGTCATCATGATATAGTTTTACCATAGAAAACTGGAGGATTGCTAGAGTATCACAGTCATGTGTGCTCCGACTTATGGTTATACAATTTGCAGTGATATCAGGGCATCATGCAACACCAAGCGCTGCTCCCAAAGCTCTTTCAGTTTGTCAGCCCTCCAGTAGCAAGCCTACGTGGGATACTGGGTATGTGCCCAATTCCAATTTGATTTATACAGTGAACACAGACCAATAATCTTATATGTGCTTTGATACTTCACTGTACATTGAGAACTGGGTTTCCATTTGTGGAACATCTTGGGGAAGATTCCACAAGGGAGATCAAGCTGCATTAATCCTGACCTCACACCCTCCAATAATGCACACTGAAAGATCAACTTCATAACATTTTATGATTCTGCACATGTTTTCTGACACAGCAAAGCTTAGGCTCATGTTGAACTATTTTTCTTGACAAAAAATACAAGTTTGCTATATCTAATGCTTCATGAGACTATGCACAATCCCTGTTAAAATACTAGTGGATTGCTCACATGGCACATTCTTAATAGAGGTTGGGTGGAGAATCCTTTGGGAAGGATGTACCACTTCCCACACTTTCACCGTTGTACTAAAGCACTCAAACTGGAGTGATGGAAGCTTTCTTTTGGGTTTATAGGGTGGCCAGAGGTATGAGGAAAGAGGAAACTCAGAACACAAAAGCCAGTTGTATCAGATGTAAGCTGAACATCTGTTCGTTCCTGGGCATCTCCAGAAGCTCTTGACCCTTAGTTCTTAGCCTGTAGACCTGTGTGTGCTGTGTTGATGGAAGCCTCACCAGTCAGGACAATCACTGAAGTTCATTCGCAAAAATGTTAATGTTACTTCCCAAATGCAGGCAATTAAGCAGAACAAAATGCATTTGGAAAATGCAAAAATAAGCTTCCATCAGGCATCAGGACTAATAAACGAAATGTGAATGGGAAAGTCCATGTTTATTTATGCCAATATCCATCTGCTAAACCCTATGGCTTCCCTTCGTTACCTTGCTGCATTCTGTGGATTTTAAAAGTGAGCTGGGCTGGAAGAAAACTGTTGAATGCACAGCAAAGTAAAGTGTAAATACACTGAGTTGAATCCAACTAATCCCCAGGACAACACCCAGAACTTTTATCTGTGTTTCTCGTCCCACAGCAGAATCTTTTGACTCCCCAGGAGACAGTGTCGGGGGGGGGGGGGCGGGTCACAGGGCCTTATGGAGAAAAGTCATGTGGGTTGGGGGCTGCAATAAAAAAGGGCTGTCACACTTGGCTCAACAGCACATCAGAGGTAAGGGGCACCCATCACATGAAGGGATCCCAGGTCCCCCAGTGAGAGGCAGGGGATCCCTGTTTCCACTCTCTGCCCCCTCCCACCTCCACACACCTGGCCGGTGGGAGGGCAAGGAGCAGGAACAGGCCTTCTGGGCACACTCCTGGGGCAGTGGGACAATGTCACTTTTGGGAGTGATGTCATCACACCACCCCAGGAGAATTCCCACACTTGCATTTGGCCTGTTTGGGACCCAAATCGGCCAGCTGCAAAGTGCACATGCACCGTTGTGCCTACATGATGATGTCACTGGAAATGACAATATTGTGTAAGCATGGGAAGAAGGAGAAGGTAAGTGCTGGGTAGGAACAAACAGAAGGTAAGTGCCAGGTCTCCCTTCCTACTGGAAGGGTAAGGGGACCTAGCAACCCTATTTGATTCTAAAATGGAGTCTCTCCCCCTGCCTTCTTCGGAGATTGTTTCTCAGAATAAAAATCCTAATGAAATTTATTCCAAGCATCAAGACAGAATGCTGAATAGGCCTCATAGTAACAAGCAGCAACTCTATGCTACATCCAGAAATAATGATACAGGTGATATTGGCTGCTTCTTCTGTGTAGTAAGGATTTTGTTTTTTTACAAAGAATCAAAGTTTCAAGATTTGGTCTCTAAATCAGAAGTAGTTGCCGTGTATATCCCAGCTCTTGTATAATTGTGCTCTGAGTTATGCACAGTACTCCAAATGCCACTGGCACCTTTTCAGTGGGTTGCCAATAGCAAATTCTTTGTTGGTACTCCAGCAGTCAGTAAACAAGCTTGGCTTCAGCAACTGATATGTTAACATTTTATTCTGAGAGTGTTTGTAAAAAAAATCCACTTTTAGCAAAATACCTGGGGAAGGCTAGCAGGGTCCGTTACGTGCTTCACAGGTAGATTTTACTGAAACAGGACTAGTAGAAGTTGGAAAGGTACAATGAGGCCTATGAGAGTAAATGGGTGTGCTTTTCTTTATTAACTAATAAAAAACTGAAACAAAAAAATCACTAATCATTACTGTTATTATTAAGCAGGAACATGACAATAAGCAGCAACATTACAATATTCATTTTTCTGGTGCTTGGCTGTAGGCTTAGAGATTTCGAGCTGAATTCAGCTGCAGATGGAGAGTTAGCAGAATAAAATTTATCTTGAAAGAGAAACGTTTCCTGATCGGTCATTTTTTCTGCAGTGTTTCCACCAAACATTGATGACATGGGGAATTCTTCTATATAAACAGTGTCTTTATCCAATTATTGTGCCTGTAACAGTGCAATTCTCATAGTTATTGTGGGAGTATTTAAGGGCCAGTCTCTGCATTCTGTCATTGTCTGTTACATTACTGTAATTATTTGTAGTGCTCACAGTCAGACTATGGGCACTATGAAGAGTGACATGTACACCAGTTTTTTCCACCAGTACTATTATTTCCTGGTTTACTTTCCATCAAGCATTTCCATGTATTGTCTGAAATTAGGAGTTGTGCCAAAAACCAGAACAAATGCTTCTTGTCTTCCATGGAATAGCAGTATGTCTACATCCTTCAGGTGACAAATGCAAAGTCACTGAGTAATGCTACCTGACACCTTGAAGTGTTAAGTCCCAGCCTCTGCCTGCTGCACAAATGAAATTGTTATTTGTCTATAAAACTGGGACCCTTTCACCAGCTTGTCTGAAATTTGATAGGATCTCTTTCATGAGCGGTACAGTGTATGGGACTTCCATCCCAACTGGATGGGACATACAGATGCTACAAAAAGAAAACAAAAACTAAAATGAATAAATGTGAAAACAAAAACAATGAAATAAATTATATATTGGAAACAGAGCAAAAAAAATATTTACACAGTCCTTGTCAGGCTATACAGAGGCCAAGAGTGCTAAAACCTGAACTGAAAATACCCAAGATTCAAGCATATTAAAACTACCAGAAAATGTGGGAGCAGGAATGTTGTAACAGATTAATGAACATTACCGAATCCAGTTTCTTTACAGACCAATAAAAAAGCTTATCTTCCTCTTTTTATATAAAAAGATCAATTTATTCCATTGGTTACCAGGCATAAAGAGAGAAAAACTTTGAGAGTTCTCATAGGTAATACTGAAGTGTGCAGTCAGGCATTTTGTACTTTGTGTGTCAGATAGGAATGTGGTTACTGCAGGAAAGAACTTGGAAGACAAGCCACTACACCCAGTACAGCTAGTTTTATACTTAGAGCTGAATCTGATTTAAGAGGATTACGGTCTTGTGGAAATGTCCTAATAGTAGTTAATTAACTATTTGCATCCCCTCTTGTACTCTGAATTCTATCCTTAAGTATATTTATCTCAGTGTTCAGCAGGCAAGATTCCTATAGCCTGTTTATTTGACCATAAAAAACTCAGTTCACCCTGTCATTGACTTCCAGTGGCTGAAGTGAGTTAAATGAAAATCAGCAACATTGGCAAGATGAGAAGTTCTAGACTCATTTCTTTCACTCTGTCAAGATAAATAAGTACATCATCTCTAGCTTGGTTGCTGTCTCTGCGGGTGAAGTTCACACTTCCAGAGCTAAACACAGCAACCTTCTAATAACACTTAAGAGTCAGCAAAGCTGTGGTGATTCAAATTCCCTGATTCTTTTATCATGCAGACGAGTTATCTCTTGAGACAGTTACCAAAGATAATAACCTCTGTATTCTGCAGTAGAGATGGGCACAAACTGAAATATGAACCAAAGTTTGGCACGAACCGACCCGGTTCGTGGTTCGTGAATCGGTGGTTCATCAGAGCCCATTTCTGACAAATCGCCATGAACTTTAGGCTGGTTTGTTTGTTTTTCGGTTCGTCACTGCAGACAGCCTGGCACCAATCAATCAGTTTCCTAGGCAACAGGGGATGGGCTTTCTGCAGACCTTCTGCTGACCCAGAAGTGACCGTCTGCTGACATGGAGGCACCATTATGCTGACCTGAAAGTGACATTTTCAAAAACCAAACAAACCAGTTCACAAACCGGGGCAGGTTCGTAAAAGTTTGTGGTTCATGGTTCATGAAACACGATGAACCATGAACCGCACGGTTTGGTTTTTTCTACTTCATGCCCATCTCTATTCTGCAGACAAATACAACCATATCTATATATATAAAGACAAGAGTCCTGACTGACTCATCAACACCCAGCCCAAACTTCAGGACCTAGAAATGTGAAATTTGGGGAGAACATTCTTTTCATGATATAAATACCCACCAAGAAGGGATTTTAAGAAATTCGCCCCTTGAGGGGATAAAAAGGGGTCAAATGTGTTTTCCCAAAGGGATACAGCTTCCCTATGTGGCTGACAGGCTGCTGCCTGCTTGCGTCCCCACCCACTGCCAGCTCGGCCACACTTCCATGATTGGGCCAGCCTTTCAAGGTAATTTGCAGATGTGGGCTGATTGGGGCTCACAACATTCCACACCTCACCTTGCCCCCTCAGAGACAGTTGGAACACAGAGGTCATTTGCTTATGCGGCCTGATTGGTCCTCATTCCCCACCTTCTAAACAGTATGTAGTTGCTATTGGGAGTCATTGAATGTGTCCTGAGGTAAAATGCACCTCCCAGTCTTCCTCTAAAAGTTCACTAGGGTTGCCAATCTCCCTGTGGGGCCTGGCTTTCCTGTGTGGCTGGCAGGCTCCTGCCTGCTTGTACCCCCTCTCTCAGATTGGTCAGCTGTGGAACTCTTGTGTTCTGAGGTAAAAATCAGGTCAAGGAAACTGCAGACAGTTGAAGAAATATGGTACAAGAGTCCTGAATAGGGATTTTATATAAAATTCAGTATGGCAACTAACTTTTAAACGTTCATGGGAAGATAGTGCATGACCTTTTTAGGGGCTATTTCAATGTGAACCTCTCAGATGAACATGCTAAAGTGCCCACCACCCCTCCCTCAGTCCAACTCCACCTCACACCTCTAACAGCCATCACCTCTTACTGCCCCCAAGAAGCCTCCTGGCAGACGTCGTGCAAGATACACCAACACTAAAAAGAGGAAGCAACTTAGAGATGCAGCAAAGAAATATGCACATCATACTCCTGCAGTGCTCCAAGCATAGGTGGCCAAGTACCGGCAAGATCACCCCGAGGTGCACAGAGCAGTAGCGTCTTTCTATGAGCAAAACAATCCTGAAAGATGAATAGAAAAATGCTCACTTCCATGAAAGATCAAGGCTTACTCAGGCATGGCATATGATCCTGATGTGGCTTATGAGGCAGACAGCACTGTATCTCTGGGTACCGTGACCCGCAAATGCAAGTACTGCAGTGCCCTCAAGTGAAAGGAGGAAGCCCTTGGCATGTGTTGCAGCAACATCAAGGTGCAGCTCCCACCCTTCAAACCTCTGCCCCAGCCTCTCTACAGCCTGGTAATGGGTAGCCACCCTGACCATATCCATTTCATGGACCATGTACGGAAGTACAATGGCTGTTTCAGCGCGACACCATTCAGGGCCAGGCAGGTACTACAAGACGGCTTCATGCCAATCTTCAAAGTTCAGGGACAGGTGTATACCGCTCATACCATCAGATAACCCCTTCGAGTTCAAGAGACTGCAGTTCCCCCCCAAGGTCTCCTTTGCTATGATGATCAACGAGTCCTAGGACCAGACACTGAAGGTGGCAGGAATTGAGGGAGGACTGCTTCTCACTTGGGCAGTTCTACATGGCCTGCTGCAGAATGAACTCACCCAGCAGCCTGGTGATCCTAGCACCTGAGGGGAAAACCACCAGTGTGGTCTACAAAGCGGTCCTTCAGTAGAAAAAAAACAGGTTGTACATATTTTTCACTTTATATATTGCACTACAATATTTTCCTTTAAAAATCTCTTCAATAAATGTTACATTTTGAAATTCACTTCATCAGTTTTCAGTGTCAACACGCTTCGCTTTATTCAAACACCTTTGTGAAGCTTGGGTACTATGCTATTATACTACAAAACCAACTCCAAAAAAATCCCACAAACAAAAAATGTTACATACCCTTAAGTATTATAACTGTTCTAACAAATGCTGGAAATGTAAAAAACATGAGGGTTCCCTGTATCATATGTGGTGGACGTGTGAGGTAGCTAGGCAGTACTGGGGGGAAATAATAAGAGTAATAAGTGAGATTTTACAATTTCAAATTAATAAGAACCCAGAACTCCTGCTACTGAACTTGGGAATGGAGGACATTCCAGCTCAACGCAGGACATTGCTATTTTACATGACAGTAGCGGCTAGACTTTTATATGCGCAAAAATGGAAAGTACAAGAAGTGCCAACTATTGAGGATTGGATTTATAAATTGCTGTATATGGCGGAAATGGACAAAATGACAAGAAAATTGAGAAACCTTGACCCAGGGCAGTTCAACACAGACTGGGAGAAGCTGAAACAATATTTGGTGAAGAAATGGGAGGTGGGAGGAGAACTGTGGCAGTTTGAGAACTATTGAAACATAATAAAAAGCAGAGGGGGGTGACTTTACCGGGGGGCGGAGAGGCAAATGAGAATTTCTAAGCAGCTACCTTGTTAGATTGCTATATATAGAATAATACATAGAATATTGATAGAAAATAATTAACTATAAGGACTGATTAACTAATACTATTTGGGGTAAAAATTGTATAATGTACTAAATTGAATAAGTCTACCTGAAGATATATATGGGTCAAATTGATTGATAACTTTTGATGATAGTTATATAGAGGTATAATCAAAGTAGAATAAAAATAATAATATAATTAAATATAACTAAAGCAGAATGAAGATAAGATATGCAGAAAAAGTAACATATAGAGTATAAGTTAAATTGGTTGACTTATATGAATGTACGGTTTATATGGTTTATGGTTTACAGAAATATTTGAAATTATGAAAAAAATGGGACAAATTGTTTGTCTAAGATGGAAGAAGGGACTTAAAGATAGGGTACAGAGTATTAAAAATAGTTAAAGAATTATTGCTTAGAATAAAGGGAAAGTATATGTTTGTTAGATAGATGAATTTAAAATGAGTAAGGGAAAGGGACAAAGGGTTGGAAAACTGTTGGAAGTCTACAAAAAGGGGGGGGAAAGGGAGGGGGTTAGAAATTGGGAAACGGGGGAATTGATTGTAATGTGAAATTAAATGATTCTAATCCAATAAAAAATTTATTAAAAAAAAAAGTATTATAACTGGATTTAAAGTAGTTAAATACCATAGCAAAGCACGAGTATCAAGCTGGTAAAATATATGCAAGTCTTTGTGCTACAAGTACAGCCTACCTTTGCTTTTAATCATTTCAACTCCTGGGGTCATTTTAGCAGCCACGGCACAACAAGCATTGCTAACACCAGCAGAGTGAAACAAATAGAGCATTGTTGATGGGGAGTCAAGGTCCTCAGCAGAATGGTGAAATTCCTTCAGTTGGCCCAGCTGTATCATGCAAGGTCTGAGGAAAGACATGAATGAAACTGAGAGCCAAGCTACAAGTGACGCCTGACACAGGTTGGACACTTGTCAGCTTCCCTCAAGTTTTGATGGGAAATGTAGGCCTCCTGGTCTTGCAGCTGTAATGGAGAGCCAAGCTGTAAAACCAGGAGGCCTACATTTCCCATCAAAACTTGAGGGAAGCTGACAAGTGTCCAACCTGTGTAAGGCGTCGCTTGTAGCTTGGCTCTGAGCTGTCTCATTACTGGGCTTTGGCCCCAGGATCAGTTCAAGAAGGCAAGGAGGGCAGGGAGCACCTTCAAAGCAAGTCTGTGACACAGAGAGTGAACAAACAGTAACTGCTTCTCCCAGTCATCATTGCTTTTCACTCACCCACCTGGGTAAATAAGCAGCTCCTGCTGCTAAAAACAGTAGTTGATGCTTGATCACCCACCTTATCCCTCTGATCAGTGGTGACTCCTAGTAACCATCACTGTTTGCATGGGCTGGTGAGTGAACAATGGACAGTGGCACACATTGCTGTCTGCCCTCTAGCTATCTGACCAAGAAGGATTGGAACAAGTGCAAGAGCTGCTACTTCCACCTAGTTTTGTACATGATTGGGGGGGGGGGTAGTGAAGGAGTTATGCCCAAACCTTTTCAGAGGCATCCAGTGTCACCACCCAGAGAAAGAGGGCAGGCTACAGTCATTACTTCTGTAGATCAGAAGAACTTCCCAAGGCCATGGATCCTCAGCTGTCCAATTATGCTACCTTTGTAGCTGGCTCTGAAAACGTGCTCTTTTATGGGCACAAGCCATGCACACCATTTGACAACAGTTGTGTCATTGGGAGACGGGAAGTAGCATATATATCTGTTCCTCCATTAAAGCTGAGACTTGATAGCCAAAACACTTGAGCCCAGTGTTTTTAACTGATTGCCTCCACCACAGAAGGTTTTAACACAATACTTCATTTTTCGTTCTCCCAGTTCATGATATGAATTCACACTTATTACTGTTTTCTATCAATTCGTATTTTATATGACTCAGTCGCTCATATAAAAAGACTACAGTAGTTTATAGACTTTTTAAAGTGATTCCCTGTAGGCAGTGTAAAATATGGTGTCTATTACATGACAGCTTAGTGTTTATTGCTAATTTTGGAGCATTGTTCAAGAACCCATTGAAAGATGACATAGAGAAAAGACTCTTTATCCTGTAAAACTGAAAAGTAAAGTAGCAGTTTTCTTTAAGTGTTTCTTTGCAGTGTTTTTATATAATATCTCATGGATGTTCTGTGTAATCCTTTTAAGAAACAAAGGAAACCAAATAATAAAAGAATGCAATTCTTATAGTACAAATAAAAATTGTTAGGTACCATTTTTTGTTGTTGTTAAAACAGCCTACAGGACTGTAATCTTGGTGAAATCTGTTGCTTCTCTTGATTAATGGCCTATTTGTTAGTTAGCAGATGTTATTTTAACTAAAGAGGAATGTAGCTTTAAAAAGTGATACTTAAACATGATGATGGAGAGTGTAGGAGGCCTGGAATAATCTCTCTCACTGTCAATGTTATGGAACCAAGAGCAATTCTAACTGGGATTATAAGGACTAGCAGAGGAATCAAAGATTATGTGGAGGATCCTGATTATCTGATCCTCAATTACTGCAACATACAGTCTCCTTGTAACCTAATGCCAAGAAATCACACACACAATAGTTTCCCAAACCTCCTCTGTTTTACATAACTTCTTTGTTTTGGTTATCAGTGGTAGGAAAGCATTCCTAAGGAGTCAAAAGAAGTAAAACTTGAACCAATTTAATGTGACAGGATCCACAGTTCTCTGGCACAGCACATGCTTTATGTGCAAGAAGTCCCAGATCCAGTATCTGGAAAGTTCCAGTTTAAGGAGAGGTCCTTTCTCAGGAATAGAAAAGGTCCTCAATGAGATTCTGAACAGTTGTTGCCAATCACAGAAAACAGTACTGGGCTGAATGAACTGATATGGGGTGCCAACCAATCAGCTTTTGACTGATCCAATTATTTTTTGGCATTTGGGTATAGCTGCATCTGGGAGCCATTTGGGTATAGCTGCATCTGGGAGCCAATGTTGGGGGCAGGGTATGCTCTGGTACCCTAGAAACAGGAAAGTAAAAAGATCTTGTGTAGCCTGACAATATGTTGTTGTTGATGATGATGATGATGATGATAAGTAGTAGTAGTAATGTGCTTGTAGGGTCAGGGTGTGTAGAGGGGGCATTGATCAGTGGTATAACGACTGCTTTGCTTGTGTGCAGAAAGTCCCCCTTTAATCCCTAGCATCTCTACCTAAAATATCAGGGAGTAGGTGATATGGACCATTGGTATAAGGCAGTTTCATGTTCATGTATGTGTTCAAATTATCATGGCTGACAGATTGAAGCAAACCTGTGCTAACTAAGGAGGTAGCTTTAAAAAGGAGCAGGAGATCGTTAATCATATAGGCAGTCATAGTAATTAGAAAAGAGCCTAAGAAGGATTTGATCTGTGAGCAAGCAACAAGCTCTCCCAACAACTTTATCTGGCCAGCTCAAACACTATCAGTCCCTAGTAATCTCACTTCTGCTGAGTTGGTAGCTACAATAGCACTATATGGCCATTTGCAGTGGCAGCACTGAAGCACAGAAATGCCAACTGTTCTCTTCTTTGACAAAGTACAGGGAAGGTTTTAAAAAAAGGTTAAGTCCTGATAACCTTACAAGGAGCGACCATTCACCATAGGAAGGAAATTCTAAGCTACATCCCCACAGCAACTGTTACATATACTACTAAGATTTTGATTGGAGCCTTAATAATCAAATCCTTTTAAAAGCAATTTAGTTGGATGCTGATGACATCAACCCAGAGCAATAAGCATGTGCATAGCAGGAAATCATGCCCAATCTGGCAGAAAGAATAACAGTGGCAAAAAGAATGGCAGTTCTTCTGGCTTCAAAATAAAATGAATATTGTGCTTCAGTGACATACATTTTCCCCTAAGGTTTGATGGGAAGGGAAACATCAATAGATACAATGGGAAATTAGGGTGAATTTGCTTCTTTCAGGAAGCATTTCACAAATCAGGAAAATGTTAGATGACCAAACATTAACTATGACGTTTCCAAAAGGTCAGAACCAGTGCTTCCAGGTACTTCAGAGGAATCAAGCAGGCTAAGGAGAAAGATAATAAGAAGTTGGATAAAATGACAAAATAATTTCCTTTTCATTCATTCATTCATTCATAATAATAGACCTACAGCTGACCTTGATACTTCCCAAAGGTGTCTCTCTATTGAGGCATTAAAATAGGGGAGACAGTAGGAACAGCAGAGGGCCTTTGATCTTGGAGAATTTCACTCACTTGCTGAACTTTTGAGCCACACATTCCAATAAATTCAGCTGCAGATGAACCAGAACTTTGTTTTAAAAGGTAGAGGGAAGGGGACTATTCATACTTTTTAAAAAAAATTGCAGGGTTCTTTTTCTTTGTTGTCCCATCTGGCTTCCAAAAGAAATCTATAAGGTTCCTGTCAAGTAGACAATGAAATAGATGGAAGGGGACAAAATGATAAGAATAACATTTCAATGAAACCACAAGCAACAGAAGAGGAAACTTTTAAAGACACCAAAGCCAAAGAGAAGAGAAGTCATGAGTTTAAAAAATATCCTTTGGAGCTAATGGATCTTGAATACACTTAAGGATAATTTAGGAATGTCATACAGTCTTCATCAATCTGTTTCACTTTCACATCAGATTTGCAATGATCATCAATTAAAATGTAAATAACCATCTATTTGTCATGAAAAGGGTGATCACAGCAACAAAAAAGGTGTCCACTGAGAAAAAAACGTTATAATTTTGGATTTGGGAGTGAAATCTTTACTGTGATTGTTTATTTTCAGGTAGGATGTCACTGGTTTGGGATTCAAATTCATGTGTTTTGGGGAGGGAGGGATTTGGGGGTATTATTTTTAATAGGGAACAAATGTCAGGGTCTGGGGCAGCTGTTTTTAAAGATAACGGCACCAAAGCCATCCCTCTTACCTAAAGACCTTCTAAGTTTCAAGCAGAATGGACAAAGAGATTTGATTATCCAAATCTCCAAAGTAAGTCCCTCTCCACAAAGATACAATTTCTCTACAGATTCCTGGTGGGGTGTGGGGGCAGGAGAATGGTGGTGGCCCAGCAGGAGAGTGTCAGACCCCAGCAATTAAAAAAACAATTCCTGTCTGTGATGGAAGTGATTTTAATGAATTAGAGTATTTTATGTGCCTTTACTATTTCTATGCAACTTTATTCTCAGGTGCTATTAGAGTGTTTTTACTGTATTATGCAAAGGATGAACACTGGAGCAAAATAGTTAAGCAAAAGTCACATGAATGTATGCTAGTTGCTGCAAAAGCTGAGGCCAATCATTGTGAAGTGCCTGCTGGGTAAAAGGATAACCCAGGTTACTATATATGCTGACTGAGCAAGCTTGCTGCAAGGTAGATGCACCTGCACTCACTGTGAGCTATGCTACACTTATAGGTTGATAAGGGAAAACCTGTTTCTGAACCATTCATGCCAAATGTAGCAATAGAACAGAACAGACAAGAAAAGCGAGCTGCAAATGGGAGGATTTGAATAGCTACTCTTAGATCAAAAAAGGATAATTGCTGAACCCTGGACTGAAAAGAAGAGCGGGTGATAAACCACCCCATTGAAAGAAATAAGCTTGCTTCAAATTAATTAGATTAGCAGAACTTTTCAAGGCTACAAGGAGCCCCAAGCAATAGAAATGGGGGGGGGGGCTTAACGCAGCTTCAACCACATTCTTGAGGGGAGAGTGCTCCCCTCCCACTGTACTCAAAAGAACAATCTCTGCCTGTAACATACAAGGTTGCTGAAGTGACACTAAGACACCCTTGGCAAAATGTTACACTGTCCAGGGAGAAGGAAAAAGAAGTCTATGAATGGGAAAGTGTGAGAAAGGAAGAGAGATGTTCCTTGAAGAGATAAAACAATGCACTAATGTGATAAGTGATGCTAATTGGGAAATATTGTAATTGTGCTGCTGACCAGAATTATTCTTCCAATAGGGGACCACTGGATCATTGGAGGTGGTCACCTACACAGACCAATGGGGATCACAATTATGTTCGAGCCAATGGGACACCCACCAACATTGTAATTAACCAAAGGGTATAAAATGCTTTGCACAGCTATTGTAGCTCTGATGAGCGTTGGACACGAGGGAACCTTTTACTCTCTGTGTAACTGATGCTCCTCCACATTTAATAAACATAGGAGACTTGCTTCATTCACAGGACTGTCTCTTCTTGGAATTGGCTAAGGGACATTCGAACCACTAATTGTGTGGAACAAACCTGGGGGCTCGTCCCATAAGTTGCGCCCCCAACAGGCACTGCCAGCGCAGAAGGACATCAACGTCTCCCGGGAGGTGCACCCTGATTGATTTCAGTCAGCCCATATATCTTGGTGCTGCCCGCACAACAGCATCCCAGGGAGCTGCAACAGACCTGTCAGAAGCCAATGGAGTCCTGTGACAGAAGCTGGGGAAACGTGTGATTGAAGCCACAGGATAGAAAGGTAAAAAGGTCCCTCCCCCAGGCAGGGGTGGGTAAGTCCTCACTGAGAGACTCAGAATAGAAGAGCAGGGGCACCGTTTCACACGGGGGAGGAGGTGGGACCCACTATAGTGACAAAAGAAGAGAATGGAGAACCTAGGTGTGTAAAAGTGCTGGTGCCAGTGAGTGTGCTTAAGGCCGATTCCACTCGAGCCAGCCAGGAGGAGCTGTGAAGAGCATGGCCGGGCTCGAGGGAGTGAACTGAGCAGAAGTGTGAGCACGCATCTCGACAGGGGCGCAACCAAGCTCAACGGTGTGAGCCGTGTGTGTGTGTGTGTGTGCAGGGCTTGATGAGGCAAGACAGTGGTGAGCCTCGATAGTGCGAGTCAGGTGAACGTGCATGCGCCTCGGCTAGGCGAGAATGTAGACAGGTTTGACGGTGCAAGTCTGGGGATTTGTGTGGGCACCTCAACCATATGGGGAGGGGGCCGCCAGGCCTGAGCGGGCAAGACTGAGGAGTAGGCAACTTGATGAAGTGAGGGTGCTGCCAGGGTTGGCATTGCGGGACTGAGGAATAGGTGCCCCGATGGTGCAAAGGGGCTGCCAGACTTGACAGCGCAGGTCTGAGAAGCGAGCATGTCAACTGCGTGAGGGTGTGCCAGGCAGTACAAGCCTGAGGAATGAGCACATCAGCAGTGTGAAAGTGCACCAGACTTGGCAGTGCAAGTCTGAAGGGGCTGAAGGATGTACTCTGCATGTGTTTTCAGAGTCATCTAAATTGTTTGTATTTATCCCAAATCTGTGTGTGTCCGTCTGTCTTTCTCGTTGGTCCCACGTGAGTGGAGAATGAGTTTACCTGTGTGTGCGAGTGCATGCACAGAACAACAGAAAAGGAGGGTGCAGGGAAGCACTGTTTTGAAAGCGGCGAAGCCCCTCACCCCCACCTGTACTAACAGTGCGCTTGAAGAAAGAAATCTCATGTCTCACTGTTGTGTGCCAGTGTCTTAGAGTCATAAGCCAGGAAACCCAAAGCTGGGTGTATCCTTTGGGGCGGGGAAAACAGAATTCTCCCCCAACCCGAAGGGGTGTCTCGTGCTTCTCCCAGTAGCGCCTCAAGTCCTACCCTTTTCCCCTGCTGAAGCAACCGGTGTGGATCCTCTTCGGGGGCGACATGCTACAGTCTGCCAGTGATTTAGGGACCCTGACAGTCGCAAGACCCACGTCTATTGGAGACACCGCTGTTGCCTGTTTCAAAGGGAACAACAGACTCCTAGAAACATATTTGGGGAAAGGGCAATCCACCGACCAGACTGGCCAAGCCTAGTGTGTTGCGAAGGCATCCCCACACACACCTCTCATCTTTGGCACCATACTCTTGTTACTAATATGTGTGGGCTAGGAGTGTTGACTGTTGCTGAGAAGGGAGAAGAGTGGGAGGGGAGTAGAATCTGGGTACAAGGAGTAGGGATTGCTCTGTGACTCCGTGCTTAGAGAGAAAGAGAGAAGAGATGGGGTATCGGGGAAGCAAGTGATTGGAGGATGCTGCCCTAGGTCCTGCTCTGGAACAGATGATCCAGAATTGGAATAGGATTGTAGATACAGGGACAGAGGCAAAACAGTATCCAGTTGAAAAGTTGGTGACTTATTGTATGGGGAGATGGTCAAAATATGTATTAGCACAGGGGTGGCCAAACTGCGGCTCGGGAGCCACATGTGGCTCTTCTAGACATATTGTGCGGCTCCCAGAGGTCTGTGAGTGTTGTCATGGCCATACATTTGATTTTAGTTTAGTTCTTTCCCTCCCTTTCCTCCTTTCTTTCTATGTCTTTCCCTCCCTCCCTTTCCTTCTTTCTTTCCATGTCTTTCCCCCTTTCCCTCCCTCCCTCCCTTCCATGTCTTTCATATTTTCAATAAAAATGTTGGGATTGCCAGGTCTGACTCAGAAAATATCTGGGGACTTTAGGGGTGAAGCCTAGCAAGGATGGGATGTCACTTTTGTGATGTACCATCCAAGTCAAAGGTCAGGTGATGGCTCTTCCCCAGCTCCACCTCTTCTAGCATACTGCACCAAAACCCCACCTCTTCCTGTGATGTCACTTTCAGGGCACTCCCCCAAACCCACCTCCTCTTCTGAAGTCACTTCAGTGCATCATGTCTTGTGGCTCTCAAACATCTGACATTTATTCTATGTGGCTCTTACATTAAGCAAGTTTGGCCACCCCTGTATTAGCAGATGGCCTCAGGTGGCCAATGGCAGGAACCTTTAATCGGGACAAAATTAGGAAATTAGTTGAGTACTGCAGAGAAATTGGGAACCGTGAGGAATCTGAATTTGCTAGAATGTGGTCTAAGGCAGCTAAACAATGGGCAAGACAAAACCAATCGATCGCTCTGTCTGCAAATGCCCTTAAGATGGGGAGATGAAGGTCCTATGTTAAATTCACAAATGACTCAGAGGAGGAGGGACTGATAAAGCGATCGGCATCAGCCGACTCTGACTTGCCACTCATAGGCGACCCCATGGACAAAGTTATGGTCGCCCCCAGCACTGCCCCACTTAATGTTCCCCCACCTAATGTACCCTCAGCCCAACTGAATCAAACTGCATCAATTTTGTTTATGTAATCTTATGGTGACTGAGGGTCTTTTTAAATGTGCAGGTTTTTAAAGAGTTGAGTCTGGGGAACCCAACTTGGACCCAGCTTGGGTTTCCACAGCCATACAGCAATTAAAAAGTAAATGGCTGTTAAAAAATAAAGAAGAGCACAAACAGTCTCAGAATGCCTCCATGGGGGGGGGCTCCTCCCTCCCCTCTCAAGCCATTTCCCTGTGTCACAAAAGAATGAAGTCCCCCTCCCCCCCATTTTAGTACTCCATGTGCACAGAATATTCCACATGGAGTGGAACAAACCTCCTTCTTCGACTCTTTTGACATGGGGAAACAGCTTAAAGGGGAGTGAGGAGCCCCTCCACCTCCCATGACAGCATTCTGAGGCTCTGCTGTCCTTTATTTTGTAACAGCTATTCTCCAGTGCTGCTTTGTAGCTGCAGGGAAACCCAGACCCATCTCTTTAAAAAACTGCACGTCTAGCTCAACTCTCTCTCAAAAAATTACCGTTTGACTTAAAGTTCTACATTTGTCATTCTTCCTTGACATTTTTCCTTTCACAAAATGAGAAAGGAGTCCTCTGTAGAACCAACAACACTATGGCTGCTTCCACACACGTTGGATAATCCACTTTCAATACTCTTTAGTGAACATTTGAAACTGATTTTCCATGCGTGGAACAAAAAATCCACTTCCAAAGGATTGTGAAAGTGCATTGAAAGTGCATTATTCAACGTGTGTGGAAATGGCCAAAACCCCATCCTTAAAATAGTTGAAGTTAGTTCATTTTAAAAAAATAAGAGCATGTATGTGATTGCATGTGATGAATCAATCATCCAGTTGCTATGAGACACATGTTTTTATGCTGGACATCGACTAACAGTAGGGATATCTTAATTAGTCGTTAGTAATACTAATACTATATAAGGGATTTTTGGAGGTTGAGGTGGTAGCATCAGGGGGCCAGGGCGCAGGAGCCTGTGGGCTAACTTTCCATGATATGTTTGTTTACTTGTTTCTTTGTTCATGACTTTTCCCCAGGTTCACAGCAGTGATCAGAGCATATTAGCTCCAAGAACATTGCTTTATTTATTTTATTTTATTTTATTTTATTTTATTTTATTTTATTTTATTTTATTTTATTTTATTTTATTTTTAACCCACCCTCCCCACAAGCGGGCTCAGGGTGAGGTACAACATTGATTAAAATACAACTTAAAATCAATTATAAAAACAGATAAAATACTGTGCCCCTTTCGGGGCAACCAGTGGGAGTGGACTCTCCATACCCCTTGTAGAGGGAGACTGGTGGAAGGCTTGGCAATGATGGGCTAAAATTAGCCTCCACCATCTGCCTGGTGGAACATCTCTGTCTTACAGGCCTGCCTAAATGATACAAGATCCTGGCATGCCCGAGTGTCCTCAGACAGAGAGTTCCACCAGGTTGGAGCCAGGACTGAAAAGGCCCTGGCCCTGGTAGAGGCCAGCTGAGCCTCCCTAGGGCCAGGGACCCCCAGTAGATGTTTTCTGGTTGAACAAAGTGCTCTCTGGGGCACATACAGGGAGAGACGGTCCCTTAGGTATGCTGGTCCCAGTCCATTTAGGACTTTATAGGTCAAAACCAACACCTTGAACCAGATCTGGAATTCTACTGGGAGTCAGTGAAGCTGCTGCAAGATAGGCATAATGTGTGTCCTACATGAAGCTCCAGTTAGGACATGGGCAGCAGCATTCCAGACCCGTTGAAGTTTCCAGATCAAGCCCAAGGTCAGCCCTGCATAGAGTGAGTTACAGTAGTCTAACCTGGAGGTGACCATTGCATGGATCACTTTAAAAGCCAAAGAAGCTGATTTTGCTGAGAAGGGGCAAAATGGGTGGAAAAGGTGACTCTTGCTCCTCCCAGCCTTTTTCTTGATCCTAAAGAACTCCCAGTAAGATATTATTTGCATAAGTTTGGAGCTGCATGTGGAGTAGTCCAAGCACTCATAGCTCAACACAGACTGCTCTGTGGAAATTCCTTCTCTGGGGCCTGTCTCCAAAGGTGATTGGCTGGGAGCACTCACCTACTGCTCCCTTGCAAGAATCTGATTGGAAGAGAGAAATGCCATTGCCTGGGAAATCAGAAGAATCAAAGGAAAACAAGACACTGGCCGCTGCTGACAGTAACCGCCCACAAACAGAAAACATGAAATTTTGGGGGGCAGAGGAAGTGTTTCTCGCAAGGTCTAAGAATCCTGGATTTGTGTTCTGGAAAGTCATGGTAACAACCCAAAACAGTTGTTTTCATAAACACTTTCAGCTCTGGAATTTTGGAATGCATATTCCTAATCAATAGCAAAATATGAATTAAATTCCAAATATTTTTGATGCAGTAATGTATTTCTAAAAAATGGTCAAGAATTATCTGCTGTTGAATACAAAGGGGGGAAAGAAAGCCTGTCAGGCACTCAACAGAAAAGGAGCAATTACTGGGAACTGAAAAGTCACAATGGCCACCATTGTATCTATATGCGGAAGGAAGGAAGGAAGGAAGGAAGGAAGGAAGGAAGGAAGGAATTATGTTTTCTGAAGATACAATATAGACAAGAAATTAATTGTACTTGGCACATATAGAGTATGTTCCAATGTGCAAAGTACCACACAAATATCACAAATAGGTCAATATATTGTCCCCATGTTTTAGATGAGGGGCTGTGGCTTAGAGAAAGTGGCTTCCATTTGACCTTCTGAGTATGTAGCTTTGATGAGATTTGAAATGAGTATCTCCCATTTATCCTAATAACACAGCACCACACGAGACATAACAAGTAAAGGTCCTTTGTGTTGCCTTTATCTCTGGCACCCTGAATATTCAAATAATTAGAGTTGCTACTTACCTAAAATCATATCCCTTTCAATTTTTTTAATACTATTTGGAGGCCATCCACAATCACACATTGCCTGGTTTTGTATGCATAAATTCAGTTTCTACTTCTACTTTCCATTCCCAAACAATTCTCACAACAGCTTACACTGAATGACAAAATACAATCCAACTATGGAAGTTTCCACCCCCTTTGACATCAGAACACTTTGGATTGGCATCCCACCTACACTTCAGTCCTCATTAAGACTTTCTAAATGTTCCCATCCCCTTTCATCCAGGCTCCCTCCCCAACTGCTGACCATTTGAAGGTTAGTTGCGGGGCTGTGGTCTCTTTACTCCCTCCCACCCAGACCTGTTTTTTTTTTACTGTCCCAAGGCAGAGAGGGAGGAGCCGTATGAAGCTGTTTTTCCTCAACTGGATTAAGTTTGAATGCTGGGTTGTGGCCCTTTGCTATTATAGCTTTTACAGAATGCCACTGCCAATGCTGATAAAGCATTAGACTTTGAAATAATACATACGCAGTAGGGTAATACATTTATTTTTGAAGACAGTCAGTTCAACAAGAAGAATAGTTCAAGTATAGAACCAGTGTGAAGAACGAATGTGAAATAGCCTATAGCTTATTTATTGTTTGATGCAGTAGGGGTATTACAATGCTAACTATTCCTGTAAGTGGAAACAGGGCATGTCTCTCCATGCCTCAAAAGCAGAAAGAACTTTAAATGTGCCAGAAACAGAAAATGTACAAAATAATTTTTTAAAAAACAAATACTGTATCTGATTATATGGCCTCAAGCAGTTTTTTTAAAAAATCATCACTTGTCATCATTTCTGTTACATTTATTGATCAAAAAGTCTATCAGGTTGGTGTTTAAAAGATTAAAAAATGCCCATATTTCTCCACAGATTATCCTCATTAATAGATTTTTATTGGATGTGTCAATATATATTCAATTTCAAATACAAATACATTCCATTTCAATTCCCCTGTGTATTATTTCCCCACCCCCTCCCCTCCCCCCCTTTCCAATAGTGACTTCCAACAGCACTCCAACCCCCCGTTATTAATAATACCTTATTTCTATACTAAAGTTGTTCTTTTCTTATTATTAGTAAAGATCTTAATTATATCTTATCTTACGTAATTTCTTTAAAACCCCTCGAAAGACCATAATTGTCCCTTAACATCCCATTTCTTTTCCATATATTTTTTCAACTTTTTCCAATCTTCCAAAAATGCTTCTGGATCTTGCTCCTTCAAATTTCTTGTTAGTTTGTCCATTTCAGCCATGTACAACAATTTCCTTGTCCATTCTTCAATTTCAGGTATTTCTTCTCTCTTCCAGTACTGAGCATATATTATTCTAGCTGCAGATATCATATAATATAACAATATCTTATCATTTCTATTAACATCTTCCAAATGCAATGATAATAACAACATTTCTGGATTTTTTGCAACATTATAACAAAGTATCAAAGACATCTCAGTACATATTTTGGTCCAAAAGTCTCTAGCCTTACGACAAGTCCACCACATATGAAATAGAGAACCTTCATGCTCCTTACATTTCCAACACTTATTAGATAGCTGTTTGTTGGCTATGGCTAATTTTTTCGGTGTTAAGTACCATCTATATAACATTTTATAGCCATTCTCTCTAATACTGGTACATGTTGATATTTTTAAAGTATTTTCCCATAATTGTTCCCATGCTTCCATCGTTATTTCATTATTACAATTTATAGCCCACTTTACCATTTGCACCTTGACTGTTTCATCTTCGGTAAACCACTTCAATAACAATTTGTACATTTTAGAAATTATTTTACTATTATCTCCCAACAGTAATTCTTCTAGCTCTGAATTCTTGATTCTAAGGCCTGTTTTTCTTTGTTCTGAATCAAGTAAGTCTTTGATTTGTCTATATTGCAACCAACCATATTTGAATGGCAACTCCTCATTTGGTTTAAGGTTCAACTCATTATCTGTTACTTCTGTTAAGTCTTTGAGAGTTAGCCATTCTTTTCCTTTATATTCTAAGTTTGGGTTCATCACCTCAGCTGGTATAATCCAAAGTGGTTTCTTCTGGTCTATACATTTTTTGTACTTTAGCCAAGTCAACAATAAATTTCTTCTCAAATAGTGGTGCTGAAACATTGCGTCCATTTTATACTTATCATACCACATATATGCATGCCATCCAAATAGTTTATTATAACCTTCCAGAGTTAGTAGTTTATGATTGGTTAAAGACATCCATTCTTTTAGCCAGACTAAACATATCGCTTCATGGTAAAGTCGAAGATCAGGTAACTGCATTCCACCTCTTTCCTTAGCATCACAAAGAACTTTCATCTTTACTCTTGGTTTCTTTCCTGCCCACACAAATTCCGATATCTTCTTCTGCCATTTTTCAAATTGTTTTTTATCTTTTACAATTGGTATTGTTTGCATTAGGAACATCATTCTAGGCAACACGTTCATTTTAACTGTGGCAGTCCGACCTAATCACAACAAGTTTAGTTTATTCCATTTTATCATATCTCTTTCCATTTGTATCCAGAGTTTTTCATAGTTATTCTTAAATAAATCAATATTTTTAGCTGCCAGCTCTATTCCCAGATATTTAGTCTTGTGTACCACCTCACAGTTTATTATTTCACTTAGTTCCTGTTGTTTCTTCTTGGTCATGTTCTTAGTTATTATTTTTGACTTCTTTTTATTTATATAGAAGCCTGCCAAATCTCCAAATTCCTTAATTTTTTCCAGTAATCTTGGCAGAGTTTGTAGTGGATCTTCTACTATAAACATCACATCGTCTGCAAACGCTCTTAGTTTATAAGAAGATCCCTTTATTTTTATTCCTCTTATGTCATCATCTTCTCTGATCTGCCTTAGTAATATTTCTAAGACCATCACAAATAACAACGGTTATAGTGGACATCCTTGTCTTGTACCTTTTCTTATTTCAAACTTCTCTGTCAGGTCGTCATTGACACAGATTGTCGCTCTTTGTTCCTTGTATATTGTTTTTACTGCTTCTATAAATTCTTTGCCTAGGTCCATCTTTTCCATTGATGCGAACATAAAGTCCCAGTTCAAATTGTCAAAGGCCTTCTCTGCACCTGCAAAGAAAAAGCCAACTTCTTTGTCTGGTCGCTTATCAAAATATTCAATGGCATTTATAACCACTCTCAAGTTGTCCTTTAGTTGTCTGTTTGGTAGGAATCCAGCCTGGTCTTCTCCTATAAAGTCCATTAACCATATTTTAAGCCTGTCTGCTAATATTCTTGCCATTATTTTATAGTCATTGTTTATAAGCAAAATTGGTCTGTAATTTTTCACATCTGTCAAGTCTTGTAATTCTTTCAGGATCAAAGCAATACTCGCCTCATTCCATTTATCTGGAAGTCCTTTTCCTTGAAGTGTGTCATTCATTATATTTTTTAATATCGATACAAGGTCTTCCTTCATTACTTTGTAGAATTTAGCAGTGATCCCATCCGGTCCTGGTGCTTTTCCAATCTTTGCTGCTTCTATTACTTGTACGATTTCTTCCTCTGTTACTGGAGCATTCAGTCTCTGCTTCATTTCTTCTGTTATCTTTGGTAGATCTGTTTTTTCCAAATATCGGTCTATTGCTTCCAGATTTACTGCCTTCCTCTGGAATAATTTTGCATAATATTTGTAGAAGGCACGCTTAACTGTTTGATGATCTTTCAATTCCTTTCCTTCCTCCATTATCCTACTAATGATTTTCTTCTCTTTTTTCTTCTTCAGTTGCCAGGCTAGGTACTTCCCTGGTTTATTTGCTCCTTCAAATGACTTCAGTTTTAATAAATGACTTCTGTTTTCTGTTGCTAATGGCTCTTATTTGCTCCTGCAGTATTTTAATTTCTTGTCTTATTGATTTTTTCTTAGGTTTTTTCTTTAGTTCCTGTTCTTTTTTATGCAATTTCTCCTGTATTTCATGCCATTTCTCTTGTTTTCTTTTCTTGTCCTTATTGTTTAATAAAATTAAATTTCCTTTTATAACTGCCTTGTATGTGTCCCGTACCATTTGGATTGAAACTTCATTATTATTATTTATTCGAAAAAAATGTTTTGTCTCCTCTCTCAAATAGTTCAAGTTGTCCTGATTTTGTAATAGATCTTCATTTATTCTCCATCTTACTTTTCTCCAACCCATTATTGCTTTCCATAATATTGGAATATGGTCTGAACTCACCCTTGGCAAAATTTCCACTTTTTTGTACTTAAAGCTAGTTCTTTTGATGTCCAAATCATGTCTATTCTTGAAAATGATGAATGCCTCGCGGAATAGTATGTGAAGTCCTTGCCTTTGGGATTTTCTTTTCTCCATCCTCAAGTTGTTCTTGCTGGACTAATTCAAAAAATATTTTTGGTAACTTTCCAGATTTTTTGTTACCTCCCTTTATTTTCCTGTCTATTTGTAAATCCACAACACCATTGAAGTCTCCAGCCATTATCATCTGGTCATATGAGTCCTGATCCA
Organism: Eublepharis macularius; assembly: GCF_028583425.1. Lineage (NCBI taxonomy): Eukaryota > Metazoa > Chordata > Lepidosauria > Squamata > Eublepharidae > Eublepharis > Eublepharis macularius. The sequence continues at coordinate 89,084,369 of NC_072793.1, read as the reverse complement.
ATTTGTCCATTATTTCTCTATAAAACTGGTCTTTTGCACCGTTGGGTGCATAGAGACCTATTATCAATTTTTTTTGGCATTTACACTAATTTCCACCGCCACGTATCTTCCATTCTGATCTTGAAAAATTAATTTAGAGTCTATAGTCTCTTTAATATAAATCACTACTCCTTTTTTCTTTTGATTGGACGACGTTATATATTCTTTTCCTAGTTGTTTATTTTTTAGATATTTAGTATCTTGATCCTTAACATGTGTCTCTTGTAGACAAATTATATTGCAGTTTTGTTTTTTTAGCCAATTAAAAATTGTTTTTCTCTTTTGGGGTGAGTTTAGTCCATTTACATTCCACGATAATAATTTGTATTTCATTATGTTAAATTCTTAATAGTCTGGGAAAGTTCTCCGCATTTTCCTCAAAAAACTTTTCCATCTGCTCTCTTGTTTTGATGATGACTCTTAAAGCTTTATAATAAAAGCTTAGTCCTTCTGGTATTTCCCATCTGTATCTGATGTCCTTTTCTCTTAATTTCTGGGTCAACTCTCTATATTTTTTCCTTTCTAGGAGAATCCTTTTTTGGCATTTCTTTCATAATCTGGATTCTGTTTCCCTCTTCTGTTAAGGGATCTTCAAAATGCCTTTTGATAATTTCCTCTTTCATTCTTTTTGTCACTAATTGGACAATAATATCTCTTGGTATCTTCTTTCATTGTGCATAAGCTGAGTTGATTCTGTATGCCAGATCCATATTTGCTGATATTTCCTCTGTCTCTTTATTTAGAAGTTCTGCCAGAATTTCTGTCATTTGTTGTTGTGCAGTTTGCGTATCCGATTCCTGCATGCCGCGAAATCTTAGTTGCCTTTCCGTTACCTTGCATTCCATCAACGCCATTCTCTCTTGCATCCCTTGATTTTCCTGCTTTATATTCGTTGCTAAATCCTTAGTCTTTTGCTCTACCTCTTCAACTTTTTTGTTGGTTGCTTGCAATTCCTCTTTTATTCCATCTATATTTTTTGCCAGTCCCGCTACTTCCGCCTTAATAGCATCTTTCATATCTTTTAAATCTTTTGAAAGCATTTCCTGCATTTTTTGCAGCAATTCTTTGTGATTCTCTGCAACTCTTTTTTCTAATCCTTCAATTGCTGCATCTACTGAGGCTTGCCATTCTCTGTCTGCTTTTTTTGCTGCCATCATAGGACTTGGCTTCACGCCTCCCCATGTATCCGCTCTTTTCCTTAAATCCGTTTTGAATTCTTTTAGTTCCTCTCTTATTTCAAAGTATTTAAATAACTTTTATTTAACAATTAAAAATGGTTCCTTTTGATTCCAAAATGTCAGGCATTTTTTCTCTATGGTTTCTTAGCCGCTTCTCTATAGTTACTGGCTTTGCTTCATACCTCACTTAAAATGGCGTGCTTCCTGTTCCTGTAGTCTTTGTAGCCTTTCCAGTACTTCCCTTGTTTTGCTTCCGGGTCTTGCTTCTTCTAGTTGGTCTTCCTGCTTCCTGCCCTCTGCTGTCTTCTCTAGGCAGCACGTTATCTGCTCCACTGTTTACTTCCCATCTTGCGATGCTTCCACTAGTCCACACCTTCTTTCTCACACTGGCTATCTCTCTTCTAACCGCAAGTATGTATAAACAATATTTCTTTTAACTTTTTTAGTCCTTAAAACTTCGCCAGCATCCAAAATTTTACTCAATAATTGATCCTTGATGTTTACTCTATTAAATTCTGTCCTTTTAAATTTTTTATCCTGGTCTTTTCACTGCCGTTCTGATTTACAAAGTCTGATAATGATCTTTACTTTTCGATGATTCTGCAGGTTGTCTGTGCTGTTTCCTTTGCTTATAGTTGGTTAAAGCTGTTACTGGAGCTTGGTTTCTGACGATCTTATGCCAATTAAATGACTCCTGGGGCACTGCAGAGTTAGTAGCTCACCCTTCTCCGAGGGGACCTCAAGGTGGTGGGGAGAATCCTTGATTCAGAACCCCCCCCCCCACTGAGATCACACTCTCTCGGGGTGCGCAGCGTTCAAGCAGGCGTTCCAGCACCTTGCTTTCCAAAAAAACAGTGCCCCAGACAGCCCAGATCACTAGGCTGCTTCAGATCCCCATTAATCCCAAACCAGAAGTCATTTCTCCACAGATTATCCAAAATGATGTGTCTGTCAGAATGAAGACATGTGACAAGATACTAGAGAAAGCACTTACTAGAAAGAGTCTTTTCAAAATACAATATGAATTGCAATGCAGAAATATCTATGCAAGCTTGCCTTGCCTCTCCAGACAAGATACCAATAGGTATCCTTGCTTTCTTTCCAAGCAGCAAGCGATGCATAAGGAATGAAGTGTTCACAGTGGACATGAACCAAAGAAAATGCATTACCTAGCTCATGTTCACAACACTGTGCTTCAATGATCAACAATGGGTTGCTAGTGCCATAGTGCCCACTGAGATGCTTCCTGTAACCCTCTTGCTTCTTTCCCACAAGCAAAAAGCCAATCCTGGCTTTCTTCCACCTCATTAGAGAGAGAGGTGCTTCAAATTACTCCAGAAGGCATCACTTTGGGGTCTGAAAGGGTGATTCATTCAGAAATAACCATCCCAATCATAGGTGAACGCCTATCTTGGGACCTCCCAACATTTTGTAAGTGGCCTCCATGGTGGGCCATTTTTGTTGGCAGTGTTGGGTTTAGTTAAGGATGGCTCGACCGGTCAGACAGTCCTTCCTTTCCTTATTAACAGATTGCTCCTCCTGAGCTTCAGCATAGCAGCATGGCCTAAACTAATATTTACCACACTATCTTACAAATTGCACACTGACAGCATCTCCCTTAAAGAACCAATAATGGTCTATTTATTCTTAGAAGTACATTAACTTAAGTATAGTGGAGAGAAAAAAATTACTAACTAAACTAGCTAACTAGGATGGCTTAAGATTGATGACAGGCATCTGCTTCATTTGTCCCAGAAGGAGATACCATGCTACTTCTCCTGATACACTCAGGGAAGAAGAAAGAAGAAGAAAAAAGGATGGAAGTTCCCTTGAATTACATTCTACCAATCAAAGAAAGTGAGTGATAGAGGAGTAGACAGAAAGGAGACTGATACTAGCCTATCTATTTAACTCTATGGTACTTGTCTTGAAGTTTTGAGCCAGAGACATTGCCAGTCCCTTTTTCTAACAGGAAGGAATAGACTACACAGTGTCACTTAATGCTAGCACACACATCAGGTTCTCAGGCAGGGCCACCAGGTGCCACCATGGGTCCCTGGACAAAAATCCATCTCCCCCCCACCATATAAAGAAGAAAAACGTGCTGTCAAGTTGCAGCCGACAAATAGTGACCCCAACCACGGGATGTTCAGAACAAGAGATGAGCAGAATGGTTTGGCATTGCCTTCCTTTGTGTAGCAACCCCTCTCATCTACAACAAATGTCATAACAAAACAAATTATTTGGCTTTCTATTGCTGAGAACAGAATAATAATTATAATAAGATATGCTGCAACTCCCCTCCCCCCCCAAAAAACAACAAATCAGGAGCAAGCAGAATCAGGAAGACTCCGGCCAAAGGCCTAGCCAGAACACTCAAGAACACTATCAATTAAATATAGGCAAGGCAGAAGTTACCTAGAAATAAGCCCCATTGAATGAAATGAGACAGCAGTCTCTCAAAAAAGTACTAAACAGGAAAAAATACTTTAAAATATTTCTATTAATCCAAAACAAAAAAGTAAACTCACAACAACATAAAGATGCTTAAAGAGGAAAGAAAAGTTGGGGAGATGTGAATAGATGGTTTTCTCCTGTACAGAGAGGTGGCAGATGAGTCAAGTCTCCATATACTGTTAGCTTCCTACTGCTGCCCTAAATACAGAAAGAGATTCTAGCCCCCAGATGCTAAAATCCAACTAGCTATAGTTCCCTTCCCCTCCTTCTGCTGCAGCCTTCATGAAGAGAAAAAAAGAAAGCAGAAGCAGGGCAAATTGGGCAATTGAAATGACCCTGGAAATAATTTCTTGTTTTATTGTACTAGTTAAAATAGACAGTACTGAAATATCAAAAAGAGTCCAGTAGCACCTTTAAGACTAACCAATTTTATTGTAGCAGAGGTGGGGTCTGGGGGGAGCTCAGTGGCACCTGGCGTGGGCTTTCGGGAACCACAGATCTCTTTGTCAGATGCATCTGGCAGGGAGAGCTGTGGTTATCGAAGGCCCATACTGCATTGGAATTGGATGGTCTAGCTGTTTGGCTGCTACTAACTAACAGGGCAAACTCCTTTGAAGCCAACTGATACACACACTAAAAGATGTTTACATATACTAGCAAAGGAATGTTTTGATTGCTCCCTCCCCCTTCCTCCCCCTAATTGCCTCTTTTCTCTCCTCCTCTTCTGTATTTGACCAGTCTCTGTATCAGGCATCTGACAAAGAGAACTTGATTCTCGAAAGCTTATGCTACAATAAAATTGGTTAGTCTTAAAGGTGCTACTGGACTCTTTTTGATTTTGCTACCACAGACTAACACGGCTAACTCCTCTGCATCAGTACTGAAATAGAAAGACCAATAGGTTTGTATGGACAATTGAGGGTGCGGGATTATGGTCACATCTTCTGTTGCAGTTCAGTTAAAGAGACAGAGCAGTTCTCTGACTTGCTGCCTTAGCATAAAGAAATTCAACATTGATTCAAGTTTACAGTAGATTATGCATAGTGGATTTTTTTAACCTGGAAAAGCCCACAGAAAAAGTAAACTGTGTTAACAGTCAAACCCTACCCTCAAGCTAATAGGGAAATTATTAATATGGCAATATAGGCTTGCCTTTCCCCTCCAGGGGTGGGGGATCCCCTGCTCCCACCTCCCACCCTCTGTCCCCACTTACCAGGCCAGCGGGGGGCATGCCTCTCGGGGCACCCCCCCCAGTGGCACAGCACACTCCCAGGTGGTGCAGCGTGCTCCCGCACCCCGCAGCAGGTCCATTTCGGGCTGAATTGGGCTCCACAGGAGGGCAATTCAGCCCTTCACAAATGCAGGACCACTCCCGGGCCGCCCTTTGACCCACATGATGACATCACTTCCCAGAAGTGATGTCATCACACCAGCTGAGAGTGCGAGCACGAGAAATGCACACAAGGAGAAGGAGAAGAGGTAAGAGCCAGCATCCCAATCTCCTGCCGTGTGAATGAAGGTACCTGGCAACCCTATGGCAATATCATAAACCCCTTCTCCTCACATGTTCTGAGGAAGACAAGCTGCCTGGCTAGGCAAAATGGATCCCAACCTGGCTGGAGTTGGAACAATTACTGGAATATAAGTCATAGGCAAGACTGACTAGCTGCACCACATCCCGGGGAAGTGCATTAGTAAGACAAAAGAGGTCTTCCAGAAGTTCCTCTGTTATTCTCATCCACACACTTCCAGTCTTCCCCCTTTCCCCCTTCCTAATCAAGGCCACTCAAAGATCTGAGAGCCCTTCCTATCCAGCAATTGTGAGTCATCAATCACTTTTTTAACCTTTAGTAATACCCAAGAAGGTATAATTAAGGTTTTCTCAAATTTATTGTCTCACCCCCAGAGACTGACATTAAGTATTGTTTTGGGGAGCAAGATGTCAGTTTTGCCCCAGGATACATTTTGTGCTATAATTGGGCTGCCCTGCCATGTGCTCAGTGTGTGTTCTTGACCCACCCATGCACCCTCAGGTTACATCTGAGCCCTCCCTTCTCTTCTGTGAAGCGCTGATCATTAATTTGTTCCTCCACAGACCTCTTCTCCTTCTTCAAGACTGGTATCTATAGCCCTCTCTGAAACTGTATTCCTATTTTCTCACAGTTTTCCTAATTAGCTCTGTGTGTATGCTGTGTGTGTCTCCTGTATGTTTGCCTTTTTATTGCCCCATTCCTGTTGAACACCCACCTGTTTATTAGAGAGTTCTCTAAGGGAATGATCCTAGTATACATTGGTGGAGATCCTGACAGTTACCCCCTCTTGCTGCATCTCCTTGTATGCTAATTCCCCCAACTCACAAGGAGATAACCCCCCTTTGGGTAACAACTGCACAAAGGGATGTCCAAACAAAGGTTGCATCCCTCTCTGGCATAGGTGGTTTGCACACTGCAACTCTGATGCAATCCCACAGATGGAAAAACAAAGTTTGACCCCTGAGATTAATCACAAGAATTGAAATGTTTCTAATGACTGTTATGGTGTATTCAGTCTAAGACTTCCAGACTGTGTTTTGCCAAATAGAGCGACAGAAAAACCAGAAGATCCTTAGAACTGATTCACAACAACATCTGTGGATCCTTACTCACACAGACTATTAACATTATTTTTGATATTTTCTGACTTTTATTGATGGTTACTTCCATTATTAGGTAACCTATCAGCTTAAGCCTGAATTCTCCCTAGAAGCTAAAATGACAAAACTGAGGCTATTATACTTTGGTCACATTATGAGAAGACAAGATTCTCTGGAAAAGTCAATAATGCCAGGAAAAATCAAAGGCAGTAGGAAGAGAGCAAGACTTAAAATGAGATGGCTTGACTCAATAAAAGAAGTGACGTTCTCCAGTTTGCAAGATCTGAGCAAGTCTGTTAATGATAGAATGTTTTGGAGGTCTTTTATTCATAGGGTTGCCATAGGTTAGAGGTGACTTGACAACACATAACACACACACACATCGTCTTAGTCAAAAATCACAAGTGCTGGGTAAACTAATACAGTACACTGCCCTGATGAGCCCTCTCCTTGGATGGAAAGGCAGTACATAAATATTTTAAATAAATAAACAAAATATGGGAGAAAGCCTCAGGTCCTGTCAACAGATGATGGTGCAGACTATACAGCTGCAGCTACCCAGCAGTTCCTGGGGGAACAGGGCATTAAGGATCAAGCAGCTGTTCCCTAAACCCCTCAGCAAAATGCAGAGGCAGAAAAGAAGATCGGGACTCTTCTTGATGTGGTAGAGTGCATGCTGCATGACGTACACCACCCCAGCAAGTTCTGAAGAGAAGCTGTGATGGCCACATATATACAGAACAGGACACCTACAAAGCCCAAATGTGCCACACCATATGAAGTCTATCATAGGCAAAAGCCAAACATGGAGCATCTTACAGTGTTTAGTTGCAAAGTTTATGTTTACTTCCCAAAGAAAAAAGGGACAAAACAAGATGACTGGGTTGTGGAAGGGATTATGATCGACTACTTTGCCAAATATGTACAAGGTCATCACAATCAGGGATGTCTGCTTCAACAAGACCAAGCAACCTCCATGTCCAGATGGGACCACATTGAAGTGAACAGCCGAACATGCTGTCCTGAAGCAAACTATACACAAAAACAACACCTGAACACTCACAGAACCACCTCCTGACAAGAATATTGTAGAATGCAAATAAATTTTCAAGATAAAATGCAGAGGGGGAGATCCAGCAGTACAAAGCAAGCTGAAGAAGCAGAAGTGAGGGTTCCACTCAGTCAATCAAAGGCATGCTTGCAAAGAGACTACCCTACCTCACAAGGCTGGTGGAAGTACATGAACCAAAAACACAAATAATTAGCCAAGATGTCTTGAAGATGAAGCTAAAAAATTAAAACAGGTAAAACAAGAAAAGCTGGAGGCTCTACACAGAAACACTGCCACAGAACCATCTCCTGCCAAGAACACTGTGAGTTACAAATGGATTTTCAAGATAAAGCAGTGTGCAGAGGGGGAGACCCACTGCCAGAAAATGAGACTAGCAGCAAAAAGATACTTGCAACCATTTGGAGAAGAGTTTGATGTACCATTTTGCCCCTGCAGACATTTGCACATAGGGATAAGAATACTTCTGAATATTGCTGCCAGGAAGGAAATGCAAGTTACGCTTCTAGATCTGAAGACTGCTTTCCTATATGGAAAGCTGGAAGAAGACATCTACATGGAACAACCTCCTGGTTAGATAAATAGCTAGAAACCTACTTTTTCCTGTCAAGTATGGACTTCTCTTACAGTAAATAACTTCCATTTCTTTTCTGAGTAACAATTCTCAGTGCAAACTTATTTCTCAAGCAGCCAGAACATAAAATTCCACTGGACAGAGACTCAGTTCTGCTTTCAATTTTGCTACCTCCCATGCTTCCCATGACAAGAGATTTTATCTGCAAAGTGCTGAGCAAAACAGTCACAGTGGGCTACTGAGTTGTTTACCACCTCCTACAGGCCAGATCCCAAAAGGCCTCTGATCCCCTGGAACAGATCTGCTGGCCCAAAATGTGTAGATGCAGTGGTGGTTAGAAAGTGTTGTTTCTTTGCCCATCACAGAATACACTTTAAAATGAACTTTGCCAATGTCTTATCAGATATAACTCTAGCCATCTCTCGTGTCTTTTCATCACCCTCAGTCCCTCAGAAAACCAAGAGGCTACATGTGCTCTAATATCTAAGAGGGACACTTAAGACCAATTATGTCAACCACTAGGGGCCATTTCCTCATTCCAGAGGTTAACCAGGGCATCGACAGGAGCACCAAACTTATCAACAGGAAAATCCCCTAGAGCCATCAGAAAACCATTTGGCTCCATCTGGCTCTGAAAGCAGATCATTTTTAATAGATCCCCCCACCTCTGCAAAGTCTTGGTGTCTCTGTAAGTCTAAACCTGAGCAGATAGCAATCTGTCCATGACAAAGAAACTGCCATCAATCCCTTTACTCTTATATCCAGATCAACAGTGTGAGCTGCACAATGTATAGAACCAGTTATTACCTGAGGCAAGCCAATGGTTGTCATGGAGGTCAGGAAAACCTGAATTGTTTCTGATAAAATAGCCTCAGCATGAATGCTGAAGTCCCCCAGAACAACCAGCATAGGGATTCTCAATTCCATGCTTGAAACCACCTCTGTCAGCTCAGGCAAGGAAACTGTTGAGCAGAGGGGGTGGGAAGTATACTAACAGAATCCCAATCCTGTCGCTCAGAGCCAGACTACAAGAGACACATTACACGTGACAGGTTCACGCAAGTTTACTGGGAAGTGTAGGTGGAGACTCCTTCCCCTCTCTGTGAGAATGGATGGTGGAGTAGCAGCTGTGGCGGTGGCAGTGGCAGCCTCAGCAGCTCCTTCTGCCACTGCTCACTGCCTGCCAGCTTCAGGCTTCCTTGCTGGATGAAGAGCCAGAGGCAGCCAGCAGCAGCAGCCATCACAAATCATTCTTCCAGGCACAAGCCCACCGGACACAAGGGGCCCCAAAGCCCATTTGGGGGTGGGCAGCTGCTGCTCTCTCCCAGGGCGCCCTGCATCTGGCAGGCTGCCTGGCCCTGGGGAACTGCTTCAGAACAGCCGCTGTGTCGGTGAAGCTCCAGGCACAGCAACAGCAGAGGGATCTGCTGCTACTGCTCTGATATGCCCTTCCCCTGCCCCCCAGCTCCTGGAGGAAAGCTGGAGTGACAGCACGTCAGAACAGCAGCAGCAGATCCCTCTACTGTTGCTGCGGCTGGAGCTTTGCCAACACGGTGGATGTCTCCGGGGCAGCTCCTGGGGGCAGACAGCCTGCCAGATGCAGAGGTTGAGGCTGAGGCTGCTGCCACCACCGCAGCTGCTACTCCACCATCAGTCCTCACAGAGAGAGGAAGGAGTCTTTGACTACACTTCCCAAGTAAACTTGCATGAACCTGCCACGTGTAATGCATCTCTTGTAGCTTGGCTCTCAGTCCCAGAATTAAGTACAGAGTCTCAAAACTAGACACCTGGATGGGATACTGGGCTTGGGTGATAGAATCCTTATAGACTACAGCAACACTAGCTCCCCACCCACCATACCTATGCTAATGTATCTCAGAGTACCTTGGGGATCACAACTGGGAGAGTTTAATCCTCCCTCTACCAAAACCAGGCTGCTGTTTTTCCAATGCCTAGCCTGGCATTTAGCAGCAGGATGTTATATCCTGGTCGGTTGCTGAAATAGTGAAATGCACAGACAAGGATCACAGCAGATGCAGTACAGATGGATGCAGGCTGGACATCCTCACATCATTCTGGGCAAGTTCCCCAGGAATATATTTGCACATATGAAACTGGCTTATATTTAGATAGATCACTGGTCAGCATTGTCTTCTTCTCTAATGGACAATGGCTCTTCAGGATCTCAAACAGATAAAGCTTTTTCTGAGCACCTGCTAGCGCCTTCTGTATGCCCAGAAGGTGCTATCTTCCTATTTAGACCATATTTGAGCCCATTTGTAGGCAGGGCAGGGTATAAATCGAATTAAATAAATAAATAAATAAATAAATAAATATTTTACCCTTCCTCCATAGAGAATATTACTATCTTCTCTTTTTCATCCTCACAACCACCCTGTAAAATAGATAAGATTGATAGAAAATTACTGGCCAAATGAGTATCATAGCAGAGTGGAGATTTGAACCCAGATCTCCCCAGGCCTATTCCTACATTCACAGTGCAATCCTATGAAGAGTTACTCCAGTCTAAGCTGATTGACTTCAATGGGCTTAGACTGGAGTAACTCACCATAGGATTGCATTCTCAACCCACTACACTCACAGTGCAATCCTAAGCAAAGTTACTCCAGTCTAAGCCCAGTGAAGTGTCCACTGTTAATAAAAGATCTAAAGAATGACGAATCAAAGAAGTATTTATTGTCCTTTCTTAATAAAAACACTGTATTTTCTGATCTGCTCCTCTTCATCAGAGATCAGTTTCTATCAACAGTGAAGACAGAGAGAGAGAGAGCAGAACACATTGCCTTTAGTACATACACTCAGTGGTGTTTCTGAATTTTTAGCCTACCCTCCTCGCAGATGGGCTCAGGGTGGGGTACAATAAAATGCTCAACAATATTTTAAACGTATAAATACATTTACAGTGCATTCCTAAGCAGAGTTACTCCAGTCTAAGACCATTGAAATCGATGGGCTTAGACTGGAGTAACTCTGCTTAGGATTGTAGTGTTAAAAATCCAAAAACATGAATACATAGAACAGCATTTAAAAATGGCAGCCCCCTCCAATTTCTTCAGTCATAACATCAACACAAGGGGGTGGATGCGGCCACAGTTAATAATATTCTAGTGACTGCGTTCATGGGGGGGGGGGATGATTTCATGGCCCCCCTGGCAGGAGACCAGTAGGGAGGCTGCTAAAATGATTCTGACTATATTGAACTGAGCTTGTTTTTTACAGTCCCTAAGTTTCAAACTGGCTTGTAGGGTGTTCAGAGAAGGAAGCAGTTGGACAAAAAGAAGGATTTGGAATCCATGTTGCATACAGGTAGCTCCTTTGGAGCCCACAAATAGGTGTATTATCAAAATATTATGGAATAAATACTGTTATCTTTCCTTCTTCGTGTCATGATGCTGCTGCAGTAGAAAGCTGACCTGATTTTTTTTTTCATTACTCATTGATGGGAAACATGAAGTTTCTGAATGTATTTGCTGTTCAAGTAAATGATTTTTATTGAGGTACAGAAATTCAGTCAGTAGAAAATATCATTAATTCAAGGTGTTGCTTGCCTCTCTAAGCATCAATTTTCATTCAGTTCAGCTGATATCATGAACAGCTGTGCTCCTAAATCATCATTATTTCTTTCCATAAGTTGTTGATATATATATCTGATACAGAAAAATTAGGCCTCAGAAAAGAACTTATTAAAAATGTATACAGCTTATGACAGCCTCTTTCAGAAACATAACCCCTAACTAATTCATGTTCACTTACCCTGCAGATTTCTATTTATAATACTTTACAATTTCTCTGTATTTGTATGATAAATTATTCAGTGGCATCACTGTTTTTATTTTGATGAGGGAATTTTTGATGAATTTGACAGAGTAATTACTTCAGATCCAGTTCAGAATTGCTAGGAAAATATTTAATTTTGTTGACTCCAATAAATAATTAAACCAGGAGAGTAGCAGGCATACTTGCATTGCTTGTGGCCCATTGCTTCTGTTTGCTTCTCCCTAATTAAAACAGTAATGTTGTTGATATGTGCACAGTTTTTAATATGCTTATATCCAATTTGGTGTATGATAATCTTCACTAAGAAAGCATGGCCGACTGATGATATTCCATCTAATTTCCTTTTCTAATACCCCTTTCCCATTTTCTCTTTAGATCTTGATTCTCCCAACATGGAACCAATCTGCTCCCATAGGGATCTTGCAGTCCAATAAGTTCTGATTCATCCCTGAGGATTTCTTACCAGAACAACACAACTAGCAAAAGTATTCATCTGATATAACTATTCATTTCTTATAATAACAGATAAGTCACTTTCTGTACAATCAGTTGGTGGAAAGATGCAGATCTTTTATTCTCATGATCACTACTGTGTATGAAAAATAGAATAATGTGCATGTATATGTGCTATCAAGTTGCAATCAACTTATGGTGGCCCCGCAAGGGGCAGTCAAGGCAAGTAAGAAGCAGAGGTGGTTTGCCAGTGCCTTCCTCTGCAGAGTTATCCCTGGTGATCACTCATTCAAGTACTGACCCTGATTAGCTTCCAAGATCTGAAGAGATAGTGCTATACCATGAAACTTTCCCTCCCAAAGTAGAATAATACTATGACCCCCTTTAAACACAATGTCAAAACAGGCTTTTGGCACTGCAAAAGTTATTCTTGAGCTCATTCTTGTTTCATTCTTCGATTCCTTGGTCCCTTCCTCCCCTTTCCCTCTCCCATCTCCCTTTGTGGACTACAGTCCCCTTCCTTCATTCACTATCAGCAAGCCATGATTTGCCATTATGTGGGAACTAGTAGCAACACCAACCCCTGGATCAGAATGTATTACTCCAATATACATATACAAAAGTACACCAAACTACTGTTATGCCAAAATGTTCATTCAAATTGTATAAATATTCACTCAAATTGCGTAAAGTACCATTCATAGCATACATGTAAATCCTCAATTATTGTATACAATTATACTACCATCTTGTACAAATAGTAGACCGTGTTGCCTCTTAGTCCATATATCCAATTTTAATCTTGCAGTACATCTGAATAAAGTTATTCAAACTTGAGTGTGTAGCTCGTTTTTCTTCCAAGTTGTTTCCTCAATGCACTGCAATCCACGATCCTCCCAATGCAATTAAGGGAATCTTGTGGAAAATTGTCATTCCAAAGCAAATTCAACTGCCTGCGGGTAACCACCTTGCACACTCCTTTGTGGTTTATTCATAAATGTCTCTCATAAATGAGAAGAACACATCGGAGTGAGAGCCACAAGGGTCTCCCTCTCCTCTGCCCTACAAGCGGCCGGCAAGAATCGCTCAGCTTGTTTCACAAAGGTCCGTTTCCTCAGGGGCACTTATGTAGTTCTCCACTCAGTAAACCTAAGAAAGCATTGAAAATTACCAACAGTGTCTTAACAATTATCAAAATCACCTTCAGCTTGTCAAGAGTAATGTTTACCCAACAGCAAGTAACAAAATCTCTGGTGCTTCATATGTACAATGATTTGGATATGGAGTTCTGTAACTTTAAACTGATGATACTGTCCTCATATAAGTATAGTGGGTGCGGCAGGTGTTTCTAATTGCTAAGACCGCATTTGAGTGCGTAGAGTGAAGCACCAGAGATTTTGTTTGATTGATTGTCAGGGACTGATTGTCAGGAAATACTGGAACAGGAAAGTGACAACCCAGTGGAAAGTATCTGGTGAAGATAAAGACAAGCAGTATTGTGGTTGGAGTCTGCTACAGATGGCCTGACAAAGGAGATGACATGGATTCTGTCCTCCATGAGCAGCTTAATAGGGTATCCAAGAAACACAACCTTGCAGTTATGGGAGACTTCAACTTCCCTGATGTGTGCTGGGAGACCAATTCTGTTATATGTCCAGGGTCACTTAACTTCCTGATCTGCCTGGCCAACAACGTCCTTTCTCAAATGGTGGTTCAGTTGGTTGATGGGGTAAAGGTGGTGGGAACCTTAGGGAGAAGTGATCATGTCCTCCTAGAATTCCTTTTGTTGTGGGGTACCAAGGTAGTTTGTAGTGAATGCGCATGTTAGATTTTAGTAGAGCAAACTTTAATACACTTAGAGATATGATGAGAGTTATTCGATGGACAGGAATGCTGGAAAGAAAAGGAGTGAGTGAAGGGTGCACTCTCTTAAAAGAAGAGCTCTTGCAAGGTCAAGCTATCACCTTTCCAGTAAGATGGAAATGCAGTAGAGGATCTAAGCCAATGTGGATTAACAGAGAGCTCTGTGATGAGCTAAGGAAGAAAAAGGAGATGTTCAAGAAATGGAGAAGAGGAAATGTATCTAAAGAAGAGTAGCTAGGGATAGCTAGGCACTGTAGGGCATCTGTCAGGCAGTTATCCATGGCCGCACTCTAAAAAAATCCTAAAGTCCCTGGCATAGAGCAGTGGTATAAAAAAGTCTGGGATCACTTTGTGATGGCTAAGTTAGCGGATAGTATGATACAACTCACTAATGCTGACTATAGCACTAAATTTCATACCACCTGGTAACCAATTCTGCAAGATCTTTCAGAAAATAATGTAATCCCTCCTAGAACTATTTACAAAGATCTTCTACATTTTTGAAATCCTGGTTGTTTGAAGTTACAATATGTTTTTATAAAATGATCCCTCCCCAGAGTCCACACCTTATTCCTGAATCTGTAGTACATGTGTTTTTTATTGTTACGTTTTACTGGACTAAATTTTTTTTTAGAAAAAGACATTAGGAAAAACTTCTTCAGATTAAGAGTAATTCAGCAGTGGAATTGGCCGCCTAGGGATGTGGTGACATCCCCTTCACTGGCAATCTTCAAGGAGCAGCTGGACTAATACTTGTCAGGGATGCTTTAGGCTGTTTCTGCATTGAGCAGGAGGTTGGACTAGATGGTGTGTAAGGCCCCTTCCAGCTCTACAATTTTATGATTCACACCTCACCTGTGTGACTATTTTGCTTTTATCATCATACCTTGCTATCTTTTTTTTCCTGTGAGTAATTGGGTCAATACCATGCTTAAACACAGAGAGCTGCTGCTGTGACGTTTAGTTTGGCCCTATTAGTCCCTCCCTGCTGATAACTGATTTGATTATACCTCCATGAGTTAATGCAGTAGCAAACTCTAATAACACAACTTCCAGAGAGCAGCAAACATATTTCTGAGGCCACCTCTATGAGGCTGTGTAACACCGAGTAATGCATTCAGTCCTATAGAGTTGTAAGCATTCTGGCTGCTCAGCATGTATTGAGAATAATTTATCTGCACTGCAACCTAAAATCTTGCATCTGACTGTTCTATTCATTTTCCAGCCTAAATAAGGACTTGGTGACACCCACCAAATGAGAAGCAAAAACTTGATGAAACTGAGACTGAAAAGTCTAAACTAGATGTGACATGCAGTTGTTCTGTGTATCTCTCATCAGACTTTATTTTTTAAAAGAGAAAGAGAAAGAAAGAAAGAAAGAAAGAAAGAAAGAAAGAAAGAAAGAAAGAAAGAAAGAAAGAAAGAAAGAAAGAAAGAAAGAAAGAAAGGTAATTCCACTCAGAATTACCTCCATGTCTTCCCTCCTAGATGGAACAGCAGTTTGTAAATAGAACATTTTTGATGTATTGTCGAAGGCTTTCACGGCCGGAGAACGATGGTTGTTGGGGGTTTTCCGGGCTGTATTGCCGTGGTCTTGGCATTGTAGTTCCTGACGTTTCGCCAGCAGCTGTGGCTGGCATCTTCAGAGGTGTAGCACCAAAAGACAGAGATCTCTCAGAGATCTCTGAGAGATCTCTGTCTTTTGGTGCTACACCTCTGAAGATGCCAGCCACAGCTGCTGGCGAAACGTCAGGAACTACAATGCCAAGACCACGGCAATACAGCCCGGAAAACCCCCAACAACCATAGAACATTTTTGAATGAAAAAAGAAGCAGAAGAGAACTGGTTAAGCAGTCCCTGTTAATTTATATGCTTAAAATCATACTGCTTTCCAAGGCTGCTAAGGTAAGTGGGTGGAATCCTGTTAAGGTGAAGATACAACCCACTACATGTCATGTCTAGTTTGGGGGCAAAGGCTGACACTTAGGAGCAAAAGACAGCCCCTTTTTGTCTTTATAAAAGGCTTTAAAAGCTGCAGACAGAGCACAAAGGAAACTTCTGCTGAAGGGTCAATTGAGTGCTACAATGAGCAGGGTGGGAACCTGCATTCATCCTTTTCTTGTTTAAAATCCTCAACATTGCTCGACTACAAAGCTGAAGGGTGAATTGACTATGAAAGGGTAGAGAGCGCACAGCTTGTACACATGTGTGCAATCCTGAGCAGAATTTGCTCAAAATGTACTCTAGCCCTCTGCTCTTATATAATGCTGCTTACACTCCCACTTATAGCCACCTAAAAATAAACTCAGCAATTATCACTGGGCATAACAACCAAATAATACAGTGTAAGGCATACCGGTAAAACATATAACTGAATACAGCTCATCAGCCATGTCTTACATCCTACCAAGGCTTCAACAGACCTTCTACCCTTACTGCTTGCCCGAGACTGCAAAATGTATGGTTATCAAGCACCTAGCCAGTTAGAATACATGAGGAGTGGTATCCCAATACCAATGATAGCACCTGTCGAAGAGACTTTCTCTCTCTCTCTCTCTCTCTCTCTCTCTCTCTCTCTCACACACACACACACACACACACACACACACACACAGTAAATTCTTCAGCATAAGACAGCACATATGCACGCACACCTGGGTTTTCTCTGCTGGCAGCCCTGATCAGCCACAGCTGTGCTTTCCTGGCTGGCTGCTGAGTGCCTCAGGTCACCATACCTGGGATGGCTTTGCTCCCAGCTTTTTCTGGTCCTGGCTAATCCCTGCTAGCTTGCCTGGAGGCTGGGGTGTGGTCCTGAGTAGAGATGGGCACGATCCGCATTACGAACGAAAAAAACCCACGATATTGGCGATTGCGGGATCGTGACCCGGCGGATCATGATCGGCCATAGCCCACGAACTAGTGATCGGGAGGGGCCTGGATCGGGGCGTCCGGGCTCGGATTGGGGATCCAGACACTCAGGTGCCAGCAATCTATTCCCCTGGCAATGGAGCCAGGGAAATGCCTGAGCTCTGTTTGCCCTCCTTCTGTCGCCCTGGAAACCCGAATGGAAGCCCAGCTTTCCTTGATCAGCAGGGCTTCCTTCCAACCATGGAGCAGCAAAGCAGTCACAAGTTGGGAAAAGACACCCAGGGGAGGGAGGGGGAAGGGGGTGTTCTGTAGCCATGGACACTCCAATCTCATCCCTGCAAACCCTGATGGGCAGCTCTGATGGCCAAACACAGATGGCCAAACACAAATGCAGATGCCGCCGGCATCACCCACCGTTCCTGTATCGCTGGGAACAGTGGGGTGCCCCTCTGCTTTTGCCTCCACAATCCACGATCAACAATCCACGGATCGGGAATGGGAGATGCTCAGTGTGGGTCGTTAATTCGGAATCGTTGCCAGCGCCGATCCACGATCAGCTTGATCATTAATTTTTTGGGGATCGTGCCCATCTCTAGTCCTGAGCTGTCTTTGCTGCTGCTTTTCCTCCCCTGGCAGTAAGGTTGCTGGCTAGCTTGCTGGCTGACTGCCCTTGCTTTATGAGCCTTCTCCCTTGGGGCTGTTCCCTCCCTGGTGGTCCTCACTCTCCTAGCCTGTCCCTTGGGCCTTCCACTGGAGGGTGGGGCTAGCTGGCTTCCACCTGCCCCGCCTGACTCTCTGGGGCTTGGGTGCTGCTCTAACCTCCTGAGACTGGGGTGTCTCTCTTTCTCCTTCTGTTGTCAGCCTGGTCTGGTCCTGGGTGTCCATTGGTGTGTCTGGGTAGCTGTTCCCCAGCTGCCTCCCATCCCCTTCTTCTGGCAAGTCCGGGAACTGGGCCCCAGACTCTAGACAATACGAATCCTCTGAGATCATAACTGAGACTAGAAATGTATGTATAAACCAGCTGGACAAAATGTGCAAGCCAATTGCAGGGATTATTACTGAAAAATTTTAAGCATGTCATTTTATTTAGACACTAATAGGATCTGTCCCTTGTGTTCTTTCAAGCTGAGGTGAAATGAATATTTACAAACATTATAAATTCATCATTCTCTGTTTTTGCCACCCATGTTGGAATGAAAGAACTCAATGAAAAATTCAAATTCACATTTGTAATGTGAAATTTTCAACTAATTTAAACTCTTCACAGTGCAGTCCTAAGCAAAGGTGCACC
Source organism: Eublepharis macularius (assembly GCF_028583425.1). NCBI lineage: Eukaryota > Metazoa > Chordata > Lepidosauria > Squamata > Eublepharidae > Eublepharis > Eublepharis macularius. The sequence continues at coordinate 89,066,146 of NC_072793.1, read as the reverse complement.
TTTTTTAGTCAATTGAAGTTAATGGTCGTAGAAGGGTGTAACTCTTTTTAGTTAGCATCTCCATTGTTGCTTCAAATTTCTGAGATTTCGTGCCATCAAGTCACCTCCAACCTATGGTGACACAATGAATGAAAGACCTTCAAAACGTTCTATCATTAACAGACTTGCTCAGATCCTGCAACCTGGCGGACATGACTTTTTTATTGGGTCAAGCCATCTCATTTTAGGTCTTCTTCTTTTCCTACTGCTTTCCACTTTTCCAAGCATTATTGTGTGAACAAAGTACAACAGCCTCAGTTTTATCATTTTAGCTTCCAGGAATAATTCAGGCTTGATTTGATATAACACCCACATTTGTCTTTTTGGCCATCCACAGTATCCACAAAACTCTCCTCCAGAACCACATTTCAAATGATTCAATTTTCTTCCTGTCAGCTTTCTTTACCATCCAACTAGAGATGGGTGTTAACTGGAAAAAAGGTGAACCATGCATTGTCGAAGGCTTTCACGGCCGGAGAACGATGGTTGTTGTGGGTTTTCCGGGCTGTATTGCTGTGGTCTTGGCATTGTAGTTCCTGACGTGACACTGAGAGATCTCTGTCTTTTGGTGCTACACCTCTGAAGATGCCAGCCACAGCTGCTGGCGAAACGTCAGGAACTACAATGCCAAGACCACGGCAATACAGCCCGGAAAACCCACAACAACCATCGTGAACCATGCAGTTCATGGTTCATTGCATTTCACAAACCACGAACCATGAACTTTCACAAACCTGCCCCAGTTCGCGAATCGGTTCATTTGGTTCATGAAAATGTCACATCCAGGTCAGCAAATCATCACTTCCGGGTCAGCAGAAGGCCACTTCCAGGCCAGCAGAAAGGCACTTCCGGGTCAGCAGAAGGTCTGCAGGAAATCCATCCCTTGTTGCCTAGGAAACTGATTGATCGGCACCAGGCTGTCTGCAGTGATGAATCGAAAAATGAACCAAATGAACCAGCCTGAAGTTCATGGCGGTTCATCAGAAATGGGCTCTGATGAACCGCTGGTTTGCAAACTAGCCTGGTTTGTCACGAACTTTGGTTCATATTTCAGTTCATGCCCATCTCTACATCCAACTTTCACATCCATACATAGTGATGGGAAATACCATAGTTTGGATTATCTTGACTTTGGTCCCCGGAGAGACATCCTTAAGGACTTTTTCTAGCTCCCTCACAGAGCTAGGAAAGTTCCTTAAAGATAAAGATGTGTTAACCATCAAATACTAATTTGCATTGCTTGTTAACTATCAAATTATTTTTAAAAGCACCATTACGTACCAAATATATTGTACTCTCTACCTTATGCAACTATCAAATGATGTTTCAGTGGATGTTAACCTATCTTTTGAGGAATTCTTTGTACACCCCTGAGGTGTTTCTGAGTGAGAATAATAGTTTGGTCCTCACTACTGATCTTCCTTTAGTATGCACATACACAGGGGAATGTTGGGTGTGTCCTTAGACCTGTTCTCAATTAGCAATGGGAAACGGTGAAGCCCAACACTGCCCATTGTGTACTGCAGTTGCCTAGAACCTCGTATATTTAATTCCCAGGTGACCCTGATATGCAGATACTTAAATCTGTGGATCGGGATCACTTGGCCAATAAATAAATGTTTCTGCAAACTACCCTACCCAGGCTTGCAGAAAATCTGACAACCTGAAAAAAATACATGGGGGAGTTAAATCCCCCTCCAAAATGAAAGCAATGCCTGCACATGTGCAGACAACACACCAACTCTGGACTCCAGGCTGTGGCATGGTGAAGAGAAAAAGTCCTACCTGTGAGGTTTCTTCCTCAATACTGATTTGGTGGGGGGGAAGGTAGTCAGACATGGTGGGATTTCCTCCTGAGTTTGCTGTGCTTCACAGTGGTTTCAGTAGTAGAGCCAATGCAAGGGGGCTAGTCCAGAATGGGGACAGCTAGGGGAACAGAGAGAGCTGAGCAGCTTTTCCTTGCCTTTGAGTCATGGCCAGCTTCCACACAGTTTATGAGGTGCTCAATGTCAGGCCCTGTGAGTTCAGCATACCTAGAACTCAGGAGAAAAAGGCGAGCCTGTAGGAGAAATGCTTTCCACCAAAACCCACCCTCCCCTTTCCCTCAGGCAAATAGTGAGTCACATCAGGCCCAACAATAATGGAGATGGTGGGGAGCAGGGGCATGGCTCCTTGCCTCCACTTCTGGGTGCAGCACTGCTCCTAGCCTCAGCTGCTAGGCCATGCATATTGGGGGTGGATGAGCTGGAGAGCTGCCCCACAACAAAGCTTGGGTTGAGTGAGAGAAGCAGCAGCAAGATTGGGGTCAGGTGGGCTAGGGAAAGCCACCAGCAATTCTGCTGCAGAGAAGCTGGGGACAGGGCCAAGGAGAATATCTGCTATGATACAGCTGGGGTGATACAGTTGTGGGGCAGGTTCCACTGCCTCTGTGAACATAAGAACATAAGAGAAGCCATGATGGATCAGGCCAATGGCCCATCCAGTCCAACTCTCTGTGTCACACAATAGCTAAAAACCAGGTGTTCTCAGGAGGTCTGCCAGTGGGGAAAGGACACTAGAAGTCCTCCCACTGATTGCCCCCCCCAAACACCAAGAATACAGAGCATCACTGCCCTAGACAGAGAGTTCCATCTATTCCTTGTGGCTAATAGCCACTGATAGACTTCTGCTCCATATGTTTATCCAATCCCCTCTTGAAGCTGCCTATGCTTGAAGCTGCCACCACCTCCTGAGGCAGTGAATTCCATGTGTAAATCACCCTTTGGGTGAAGAAGTGATTCCTTTTATCCATTCTAACCCAACAGCTCAGTAATTTCATTGAGTGCCCATGAGTTCTTGTATTGTGAGAAAAGGAGAAAAATACTTCTTTCTCTACCTTCTTTATCCCATGCATAAGCTTGCAAACCTCTATCATGTCACCCCTCAGTTGTTTCTCCAAGCTAACGAGCCCCAAGCACTTTAACCTTTCTCCATAAGGGAAGTGTTCCATCCCTTTAATCATTCTAGTTGCCCTTTTCTGCATTTTTTCCAGTGCTATAATATCTTTTTTGAGATGTGGTGACCAGAATTGTACACAGTATTCCAAATGAGGCCATACCATTGATTTATACAAGGTTATTATGATACTAGCTGATTTGTTTTCAGTTCCCTTCCTAATCATCCCCAGCATAGTGTTGGCCTTTTTTATTGCCGTCGCACACTGTATCGACATTTTCAGTGAGTTATCTACCACAACTCCAAGATCTCTCTCTTGGTCAGTCTCCGCCAGTTTGGACATCATTGTGTATTTATATTTGGGATTTTTGGCCCCAATGTGCATTACTTTGCACTTGGCCACATTGAACCTCATTTGCCACGTTGATGCCCACTCGCCCAGCCTTAACAGATCCCTTTGGAGTGCCTCACAACCCTCCCTGCTTCTCACTACCCTGAACAATTTAGTGTCATCAGCAAACTTAGCCACTTCACAGCTTACTCCCAATTCCAAATCATTAATGAACAAGTTAAAAAGCACCGGACCCAGTACTGAGCCATGCGGTACCCCACTGCTTACCACCCTCCACTGTGAATATTGCCCATTTATACTCACTCTCTGTTTCCTATTCATTAACCAGTTTTTGATCCACGAGAGGACTTGTCCTTTTACCCCATGACTACTGAGCTTACCTAGCAGCCTTTGATGAGGAACTTTATCAAAAGCTTTCTGGAAGTCCAGGTAGACAACATCTATTGGTTCCCCCTTGTCCACGTTTGTTCACTCCCTCAAAGAACTCTAACAGGTTCGTGAGACAAGATCTTCCCTTACAGAACCCATGCTGAGTCTTTCTCAATAGCTTCTGTTTATCAATGTGCCTATTAATTCTTTCTTTAATAATGGTTTCCACCAATTTACCTGGTATTCACGTTAGACTGACTGGCCTGTAATTTCCCGGATCTCCTCTGGAACCCCTTTTTAAAGATGGGGGTGACATTAGCTACCTTCCAGTCCTCAGGAATGGAGGCAGATGTTAATGAAAACTTACATATCTTTGTCAGGAGATCCACAAGTTCATATTTGAGTTCTTTCAGAACTCTTGGATGTATGCCATCCGGTCCTGGTGATTTGTTAGTTTTTAAATTGTCTATCAGTCATAGGACCTCCTCTCTCATCACCTCAATCTGACTCAGGTCTTTCGACACTCCTTCTGAAATCAGCGGTTCTGGTGTGGGCAAGACAGAGTACAGGACAGGAAAAGCCAGCAAGAACTATATTCATATGTGGATTTTTTGAGGAATCCTGCTGCTAATATTCTACCAGTACAATTCTAAGAACACTTTCCTTTGAGTTAATCTAAATGAATATATCTGAATAGGATTCTAACTAGACCTGTTTAGGGATTGCTCTCCATGGGTTGAATCTATATTAAATTTTCCATCAATGGAACAAAACCTAAACCTGTCTCCCCCCCCCTCCTACGGAACCCCACTGATCTCCATGAAATACAGCTTGTGAAGGATAGAGGACCCTGATGAACAATGAGAGAGTGCTGTGCAGCAGGAATGGAAAGTCTGGAAATTGGCAGTTTAGTATGGATCCTACCTTACACGTGTTTCAGCCCTAACTGGTGCCCCCCGTTGATAAGAGTTTCACATTTTGCTGGAATATTTCTATGTATAATTTTAAAAATCAAGACAGGAAAACTCACCAGGGGCTAGCAAAATGTTTACTGAAATTATTCCAGAGCAGTTTGGGTATATATCCTCTTCTTCAGAGGCAAGCTGCCTTTATTTCTTTTTTTTCCCCACAATGTGGCACTTGTATTCTCAGTTAGTGTGATCCGTATAGCAGAATTGCCCCTGGTTGGTAGTTTTACACTCTAAATTCTTTGGTTTATTTCAATAAACTGTTTCCTAGACCCTGCTGAGTTATCTTCGTCTGTCTTTTCCGCTGCTCTTTGGTGCTGTCTTCCATTATATTTTTCCTTTGTTTATTTTTCTGTTTATGCAACACCTTTCAGTCCTCTAGGGATACCCACTGGGAATATCATATGAGATGTAGATTGTGACCACAAGTGCAAAAGTTAATTCCCAGGGCACCAGAGGCCTCAGCATGGTGCAACTAGCCCCTGGGAACCAGAGTAATGGTTTTGCAGGATCTCTAACCTCCATCATTGGAAAGATTATTTCCTAAAATAATTTTACATCTGCATATTTGCTTCCTAGTACACTAAAGATGCTCATTTACTCTGTCACAGTGTGATTATCCTTTCTAAACCACCCACTGTCCATTACTAGGGAAATAAGCATAATAGAAAAAGCAATACACAATTTATATTTTAACACAAGTGCTTCTCTCCTCTGAGAACATGCATATTAACTGTACTAAGTCCCCTGTGTCATTTGCATTTCTTCTCCCTCGTCTCTTTTTTTAAAAAAACATGGATAAAACAAATGTTTAAATCTCCAAAGAGGGAAAAGGCAGAATGGGAGGTAAAGGGGGTGGGGGTGGGATCGCTCAGGATTGCCAGAAACTCAGTGTGTGGGAAAAGGCACCAGCAATATCACAAGCCGTGAAAGAGCAGGAAAGGTTTACTGAGAAACAAAGATGTAGGAAAATCTCTTATGACATATATAAAAAGGCCCTTTCTGATTTAATTAGTAGCAACCAGTTCAGATAACCAGCAATGCAACTTCAGTTGTAAGGGGGCCACATTTCATCCCAGCCAAGCACATGTTGAAAGAGCAGGAAAGCGGGATTAAGATCTGTTGTAAAGGGGCAGCATTTGGAACCAGATGGCCTTGCCCTGCCTCTAACATGTCATAATTTGTTTCCTTTCCAATACTATGTTCGCTGACTACTTCTACCATATGTTATAATTTTTATATTATCATAAAAAGGAAGTTGTCTTGCCCAGTTCTTCCACTTTTTCTCCTCTCCCAAAAAGATCCATGCTGCTCATCAGTGTAGGGCATATTAAACTGATCTCCTTTGCCATAAAGGTTCTCTCAGGTTTATAAGCAGTGGGACAGCACAGAACAAGCAAAATTTTTGCAGATATATATTTTACTCATTGGCATGAAAACTACACAAGCTGGGATGCCACAATGCTCAGATAGTCTTGACCATTTTGGCACACCACTTTGGGCTCCATTGATTTCTATGACAACTGCATTATCAAGAATCGTACTTGGTCAGGGAATGGAAAGATGAGGCAGGATGCAGGGAATCTTGCTCTGTTTCCTTACTCCATCAGAGATCCGAAGGATCATCAGAAAGGATGTGGCCAAAATCGAGAGGGTGCAGAGGAGAGTGACGAGGATGATTAGGGGTCTGGAGACTGAGCCCTACGATGAAAGGCTAAGGGCCTTGGGAATGTTTAGTTTGGAGAAGAGGAGGTTGAGGGGGGACATGATTGCTCTCTTTAAATATTTGAAAGGCTGTCATTTGGAGGAGGGCAAGGAGCTGTTCCAGTTGGCAGCAGAGGGTAGGATGAGAAGCAATGGGCTTAAATTACATGCACAATGGTACCGGCTGGATATTAGGAAAAACTTTTTCATGGTCAGAGTAGTTCAAAAGTGGAATCAGCTGCCTAGGGAGGTGGTGAACTCCCCCTCACTGGCAGTTTTCAAGAAGAGGCTGGATGAATACTTGTCAGAGATGCTTTAGGCTGATCCTGCACTGGGCAGGGGGTTGGACTAGATGGTCTGTATGGCCCCTTCCAACTCTATGATTCTATGAGTCTATGAATCTTCAGCAAATTCTCCACAATTACTTAAGTGCCCACCATGGGAAATTCATAAAAAGATTTTTTAAAAACAAAACAAAACAAAACTGCTGTAGTTTCCTAGTAATCCTTGCAACAATCCTATAAAATAAGCCAATATTTATCCCCATAATACAGATAGGGGGCTGAGAAAGAGAATAATTTAGCAAAGGTCACCAGACATGCTGAACCAAGGATTGCCAGTACATTTGAGCAGGGGTGGCCAAACTATGGCTGAGAAGTCATCATGAGCAACAATTCACTAAATAACGTGGGTGAATACTCCCATGGCAATCAGGTGCTTCCCCCCATCCACGGTAGGTCATTTCCCGCTTTTCATGCAGTGACCATGAACTCTTGCATTGCCCCCTCTTTCTATGGATCTCTTGCCCATGACTGGTTATAAAGCTCAAGAAAGAAAGATGGGAAGGATCTCATTCCCTCTTCTCCCTTTCTTTAATTGTTGCAAGCCTGTAGAGAAGAGTAATGACTGAACAAAACTGCTTTTCATTCATCTTATACAGCCATCACTTTCACCACTGCCTATTACAGTCCTGAATCTTACCAAAAGAAGAGTGCAGAGTTCTCTGTCAGGTCTGGTCCCCCACCCAGTTATGCTTACTTTGGTTTCTTGCTCAACTGGCCTCTTTTGAGAGGGGACAACTCTTGTGTTCCGTCTGAACTAAGGTGAATACAGATCCAATCTGTGGCTGCCGACATCATCTTAGAGGAAATTTTAGCCATTTAAACATTGGCACAAGGATCTTGATCAGGTCCATGGTGCAGTGGCACCATACGATCTTGTCATGAGGAGGGCTGTTTTGGCACTTGAAAAGACATGAGTGGGACAGGATGTCATGGTGCTGCTGTGCTACAGGCCCTCATGACAATTTCAAAAACATGAATTCTCCTCTACAATGGCCTTGGCAGCCATGAGTTGCACAGTGTCTGTCATAATGTCTGGTTTGCTTCTCTGCCTCCTGTGAGATGAAAAGCAGTTCAGCCGTTCTCATAACCTCATCCTCTATCTATATACTCAAAAGTAAATACCACTGAACTATATGAATGTTGCTTTCAATTAATCATGTATATAACTGCAGCCTTTCAGTCTGATCCTATGCATTCTACTCAGCAGTAAGTCACAATGATTTTAACAGCTCCTTCAAGTTTAAATAGAGTTTCTAAGAGTTTCTATGTTTACTTAGATGTAGTTGTGCCTAGTCCATTCCTATCCATATTTACTTGGAAATACCACTGTATTGTGGAGCTTACTGATCAACAAATGTGCTTAGAACTGCAGCCCCAGGAATATAAAGTTGTCTCCATGTGGGGAGGTGGTAGAAAAGACTGTGGAAAGCCCAAGGGGAGGCAGAGGTTCAAAACAGTGGCAAAGTAAGATCCAAGTTCAGAAGATTAAATCAGCAAGACTTCATAGGTCAGGTCAGTTTGTTCTGTGTATATGTACAAGCAAGATACTTTCTCATCTACCAAAGAACCAGGAATCTGGTTGCCTTATTAACTGAGATTTGCATTACTGAATTACTGTTACTAGTTTTTTGGTCCTATGAATTTCATTAGTGGAGGAGGCTCTTCAGTTCTCTTCCCTTCTTCCTCTTTTGGATAAGAGTCTCAGAAATAATCAATTCTAAAAATCTATTGTATTATAGATTATTATTTTGACTAGGACAAAGCCATGATTTCGTAACTGTGATCTTAGTATTTATATGGTGGGCAGCTAGTTGAGGTTTTTTTAAAAGCAATTGTGCATGTCTTGCAGCTCTCAAACTTCTGCAGTTTATCACACATGGCTCAAAAAGTCAATAAAGTTGCATTATGGATTTACACTGTATGTCCTGTTGTAGCAATTGCCTTCACAAAAGTGGGCATATTTTCAAAAGCAAGCCTAGCAAAACAAGAAGCAACTCTCAAAAACAAATATAAAAATGGCACACAAAAAACAGTTATTCATGCTGATTTTTTAATCTAAGCAAAGCAATCCCATTTTTAAGAGAAATACGCTATTCTAATGACATGCAGGAAAGGATAATGATGATTATACCTTCCTTGGGATGAAACCTTCATAAATACAATGTAAATTGCATTATACTAATGTGGGGAATAAAACTTCTGATTCAGGAGAAAGTGACTGGGAGGATTAGGATGGAGTATGTTGAAAAGGGAGGGATGTTTCCTGGTACTGTAAGTTTTAAAACACCATGATAACTAAAATTCATTACCTGAAATTTTGGGCTATGCTATGAAATTGTTAGTTCAAGGAGTCCTCCAGTGAGATATACTGGGTGCCATTAGTATTGCTTTGGATTAGAACCCATGTGTACCAACACTCTTAGATTATATTAAAGCTCCAAAATCAATAACACAGCCTAGCTTTCGGAAGTGATAATAAAACACCCTAAAATATTACTTCTATAAATATTTTGCTTGGCATACTTATGTTAAAAAGCTTGTCAGTTCTGGCACTCTGAAAAGCTTAGAAATTACAGGCCTTCATATTTGGATTTGATAAACCTCCTGCTTCTTTAGGTCACAAAGGGCTACACTCTGCACCCAAAGAAATCATTATTTTTTCCTTAATATATAAATTACTAGGCTATATTTCACATATCACTCAGGCCTGCAGGTATCGGGGGCTTAAATAATAAATAACAAATAGCTCCATTCATTTATTAATAATAATGCATCACTTTTTGTTTTAATATATATCCCAGGCAACATATTGACTAATAGTCATGTGAAATGACAAATAGCTGGGCCATGGGGAACATTTAAATTTTTTCAGTTTAAAAAAAAATGTCTAATCCCTGGCAGCTATCTTTGCTTTGTCAATTGCCCAGGCATTGAAGGGGGTCATGATTTGTAAATTTCAAAGTCGCAAAAACACTTTAAATTTGTATTAGCTAATGGAAACTGTTTCATGTGTCATTTCTCAAATGGAAACATTCTTTCTAGTGTGTGTTTAACTAGAAATACTGATATGGTGCTCAGACCACAATTATATTTTAGAACCTTTGTTTTCCTGGGGAAGGACAAAATAAATAAGTTTGATTTAACAATCCAGGGGGGGGGGCAGGGGGGACTGACAAATATTGAAAAGAAAAAGACCTTACCACCCCCAGCTGATACAAGTTGGTATTCACCTGCTATTTATCCATATATCTGAAAATCTGTCCATAAACTGTACGGGAAAGTTGGGTATGAAGAAGCCATAGGAATTTGGGGGCAAATGGATCTTGTTTGGCTGATTTAGAAGTATTAGACTAAATGGTATTGCATATGAAGAAGAAGCATTTGATTGCTGAGGGAAAAGGATGTATTGATGTAATGTGGGACTGGGAGGAAGAAAGGCACCGATGATTGAGGATGAAAAGGTTAATACCAGGAAGTGGTGGAACTGAGCAGTTCCCCACTTTTGGTGATGCAAGGGCAATGTCAGTCCCTGGCAGTTAGATCCCCAAGTTCTCCATAGTTAATACACAGGTGTTCTAGCTGAAGTAACTTTATTAGAAATCCATTCAGTACAAGGTGCTCAGACAGTGGAATTGGCAGAAGTGACATATGTGGGGATAGCAATGTTAGTTATAGGGAATATTCCCGCCTTTGGGAAAGAGGTTTGTTAACGGGGGTTGGGGTTGGAGTGAGACATTGTTTTAAAGGAGACAGTGAGAAAGATTAACTTTTTTGGTTTTTAAGAAGGATACATTTCGAGCCAGTTTCAGCTGGCAGTCAAGGACACTGGCTCATCGGAGCCAGAAAGAGAAAGTAAACATTTGCGAGATACCCACTGGCATTGCAGCAATAAAGAACTTCCCATATTCTCAGAGACCAGAGGCAGAGCCAATATGGCGGATATGCAGGAGGCATATATGACAGGCAATGGAGAAAAGTACTGTTGCCGTTCAGGGAGTTCACACTAGAAGGTTTGGGATGAGGTCAGGGCTGAAGTAACAAGTGGAATATCAAAGCATTATGCAAGATGAACAGGCAACTGTGTACCATGATGACAGGGAACTCTGAAATCATTTAGAGCTACAAGAAATGATTGACAGCACTTGGGCACAACAGAAGTGAATTGTACAAGTGCAGGAATGACTGGGGGGGATTGGAGTGGAATTGTTTGGCAGGAGGAAAATGACCAAATTTAATCTCTCAACAAAGTGTGAGCCCCCTACAAATTATTGGTCACCAGTCACCACAGTTCCCTCCAACTGTTACTATAAACATTATGTTGTAATGGACAGAAGGTGGGACTTAGATTAGAAAAAACTGGTTTTAAATCCTTCTCACTCGTGCTATAGAGCAAACTGAGTGACCTTGGCCTAGTCACCATTCACAGGGCTCAGCAATTTATGGTTCTTGAGCTAGATGTGGCTAAGAATGGACCAAATATGGCTCTTTTAGTAAGAAAATCAAACCTTTAAGTTAACATATAATAGGGGAGTATGTAGCACACTAGAATAACCAGCATGTGAATGGAATGGCAGAAAAGGGTTTTAGGGGAATAAAGGTCTTCTTAGAATGCTTTACAGAAAGGAAAATGAGGGAGGTAAACAGCTGCCAGTAATTCCAGTGCAAACTACATGCAGATTTATATCAGTGTACTAAAATAAGGGTGCTCGGTATATTTAAAACTTATTGTTAAAACTCATGTGTCCTAATAAAGAACTCACAACAACCAGAATTCAGGCTGTCATAACTGTATGGATAAAGGTCAGTTATTAGTAGTATTAAATTGTGCGGTTTCAATGACGGACTTTCTTACACTGGCTCTTTATTGATCGCTTGCTGTCAATTTTGATGTTTTTTGGCTTTTTAATTGTAAAAGGATGCAGATACCTAGCCAATCTCATATAATTGTAATGAGAAAAATGGGATAACTCTATGTATGTTATCTGGAGCTCCTTGGAAGAAATGCAAGATTCAGATGTTTAACAACAACAAAACTAACAATAATTTCCCCTTTGGCTGAGCTATTATCTTTGTCATTTTCTCCTTCTATTTGTTGTCACTACAAATGTCATGACTAGAGATGGGCATGAACCGCATTACGAACTTCAAAAACCCACGAAATTGGCGATCGCGCAATTGCGATCCAGCAGTTCATGATTGTCCACGGTGAATGAACCAGCGTTCAGGAGATGCCTGGTTCAGTGCATTCGGCCACAGTTCGGGAAGCCAGACAGTCAGACACCAGCATTCAATTCGCCAGGCAACGGAGCCAGGAGAATGCCTGAACTTTGTCTGCACTCCTTCTGTCGCCCTGGAAACCCAAATGGAAGCCCAGCTTACCTTGATCGGCAGGTCTTCCTTCCAACCACAGAGCTGCAAAGCGGTTACATGTTGGGAGAAGACACCCAGGGGAGGGAGAGGGAAGGGGGTGTTCTGTAGCCATGGGCACTCCAATCTCATCCCTGCAAATCCTGATAGGCAGCTCTGATGGCCAAACACAGACCTCCTGCATTGCTCAATGGGACCTGTGCTTATAAATAGCCGTGGGCTCCCAGGCTGGGTTTCACTTTCAGCAAGCAGTGGAGTGGGATGGAGCTCTTGCTTGCCACTTGCTAGCCTTTGGGGAGAGAGACTGAGAATATAATTGAGCTTGGATTTTTGTGGGAGTTTCCTGGGGACCTTGGATTGGAGAGGGTATAACTCCAAGATCCCTTTTGCAATCTTGTCCAAACTTGGGTGATGGCTGTAGGAGAGCTTGCAAAACACTCCCCGGGAATATAGGCTCTCTAAGTGCCACGGGGGCCATTCCGCGCCCAATGAACCACGAACTGTGAACCGGTTCGGCAACAGAAAATGTTCTTTGCAGTTCGCGATCTCGGGATCGTCGTCAGCACTGAACCGCAAACCGCTGGTTCATTACATTTGTTTGGTTCGTGCCCATGTCTAATCATGACAGTCAGGCCCCATTTCTGCCAGAGCCTTGACCTGCTCAGTTGTCTTCAAATCAACTACCTGAATATAATGCCCCAAAGTATAAAGAAGAGAGATGAAACACTTGCGCTCACACAAGGCCTGCTATTGTCCATAGAGGTAAATTAACTCTTCTTACATTCACCTTGACACAAGCAGGTGGAAATCCGTAAGCCCTGTATTCACAAGGGAGTGAACTTAGTCCTTGCGTGGAGGGTGAATCTTTTTACAAGAGCAGAAGAAAAGCACTTTGCATTCATATTACAAATGTTTTGACATCCCCTTTGGCAAATGAAATAAAGCAAGACGAGAGTATTTCAAGTGTTTCATTGAGGATACAGATGCAGTCTGAGAATTTATTTATAAATGTTCTTTATCCTCTGATTGAAGAAGCAACACGGTAGCCTTCAGTTAAGTTCAAAAGGCAGCTTCTCAGGTCTCCAAACCATATTATGCATCTTATTAAGGGAACATAGTTTACAAGTGCCTACAGGGTCCACATTATGTGCTTCTTCAAACCTATCTCCAATGTGCCATGAGAAGATTTTTGACAAGATTTTATCTAAAGAGCCTGCGACAGTGAGTATCTAAAAATGCAGATGAGAAATCAGATGCACTCCCTGTAACCCAGTTTAACTGGGCTCTTGATGGTTGCAGTGATTGAGGGCCAAGCTACACATGACGAATGACACTTGAACGGCAAGTGTATTTCTCCCTGTTCACTTGCCCTCCACTCAATCCACTTGCCGTTCAAGTGTCATTCGTCATGTGTAGCTTGGCTCTGAGTTACTTTTTGCTTGAATCAGTTTTTGCATCCAGTATGTCATTGCCCCGTTTGTGGCCTGTGCAATTTGTTCTTATCTTGCTTTTGGCCATTCCTTGAGTTATCCTGGTGCCCAAGCCTAAAGTATAAACACATGCAGACATACATAGGCTGGAAGGACTTGATCTTTGTTTAAAGAGTAGGGTCAGCCTCTCACTGTGAACAGATTTTTCATCTTTGGGAACAGGTTCTTGTCTATGTTTCCTGCTCCAGTGACATATTCTGGGTTTCCAACATGTGCTGCACATCTGCTGAAGAAATCTGCATTTAATTTTACTAGACTTGGACATTGTTATTGCAGTGCTATGCCCCTTTCTCCCTATCCTCCCCCTTTCTCTGGTTCTTTAACTAGATTGGCTGTTTTTTTGGCTATATAAAAGTCCTAATACCAAGCCATATAATTTTATGTGCAAAGGGGAAAAACCCCAAAACGTTTCTTTGCATAGCACCTGAGCTCATTAAAAGTCCCCAAATTCCATTTTTTTTCACCACCACATACTGAAAATAGTATTTAGTACTTAACAGCATAATTTAATTACCTGGAATCTTCCCAGGGAATGCTCATTCTTTTGGGAAATGATGGGACAAATGCGGCCACTACCCTGCACTTAATAATCATAGGTTGTTAACCTCCACACATCACAGCTCATGGTGAACTGAGAGGAGGGAAGAGATTGGTTCCAAAACCTGGATTGCAGTCTGTTGTTAGGCCTTATAATGTATGCCAGGGTCTGGACACTGACTTGTTTCAGTTTTCCAACTAACACAATGCCTTTTTGAAAGAGACCAAAAAAAAAAAAAAAAAAGCCTGTACCGTACAGAGTCACTTAACAAATAGAGAGTTATTCAAGATACTCAAGGCAGACGAAATTCAAACTAATTCTAAGGAAAGGTGATCATTGTAAGCATTTTAATGAAAAATTCTTCTTGGAAGTTTAACAGTGATTCTCTGTCTTGTTTGTGGCTTAGCCCTTCATTCTAATACTAAAGTATTTCTGCTGCTGAAAACTAAATTTTTATGGGGTATAGGGAGTGATCTTTCCCAAACCTAGAACTATAAGTATTTTGGGATGCCACCACTTATGACTGGCAGCCAGTCTAGCACATTAAAAATTGATCCTAGACTAGCACTCAGGGCCGGCGCGCCCATGGAGGCCAGGTAGGCGGTGGCCTCGGGCATGAGGGAACTGGAGGGGCGCCGGAGGGGGTGTTGGGGGCTGAGGCACACGCAGTGAAGCTGGCATGACTGGGCTGCAGCTACTGCTGTAGCCAACCAGCCAGCCCCGTGCTGCCGCCACCACTGCCGCCGCATGCCCCAGCCGAGCGCAACCTCCGTGCACCGCCCCAGCAGCAGCTCGCAGCTTCTGCGCCCAGCTGGGGCACATGGCGGCGGCGGTGGCATGGGGCTGGCTTGTGTGCTCCTCCACTCCCACATGCCCCAGCTGGGCGCAGAAGCCGCCGCCGCCGCCGCCGCACGCCCAGCCAGGCGGAGCCTCCGTGCGCCACCCCAGCAGCAGCTTGGGGCTTCTGCGCCCAGCTGGGGCATGTGGCAGTGGCGGCGGCATGGGGCTGGCTCGCGCGCTCCTCCACTCCCACACGCCCCAGCCGGACGCAGAAGCTGCGAGCAGCTGCTGGGGCGGCGTGTGGAGCACGGAGAAGCTTCCACGCGCCGCCCCATCCATCTCGCACTGCGTGATGACGTGACATCATCACGCGGTCAGAGGTGTGCGCGCACACAGTGCGCGCGCTCATGGTCGTGGGCGCCAGAAACTCTGGCACCGGCCCTGCTAGCACTTATGTATTAAGGCTTCCTCTTCCCCTGTGCATGGCTGTGCATGGGACCTGGGTACTTTCTCCTCCAACATCCTTGCTCCCCAACTGCAGCCAACAGCACTTGCTGAAGAAGAGACCCCAAGGCAAAGGCGACAATTTCAGCATTGGCTTGAGCCCTGGAACCTCTCAATTACACTCTGCATAGGAGGATAAGAAGCGTGAAGGACCAAAGCATACTAACAAAGAGAAAATCCCTCCTCTTCTCTCACTTGTGCACTCAAGTTCTAACCTGTCCTTCCTTCTGAGCTAGCTTACAGAAAATCAGACAGGTTTCTTGGACTTGCTAAAATTTTGGCACCCAGAATTCTAGGACCCACAATTTGTAATCTGAGCCACAATCCAGACTCCAAATGAATCCTGTAACCATACATGTTATGTCCGATACAAACTAGACCTAAACTGAAATTCTGAAAAATATTCCAAATTTAGCAGCATTTCAAATCTTACAATTAGGATTGTCCTTGCTACTGATTGTACTTATCTCACACGATGTATCCGTTTTGAGTCTCAGTGAGAAAGGCGGACTATAAATGACATACATACATACATACATACATACATACATACATACATACATACATACATACATACATACATACATACATACATAGTGGTAGTCTTTGCAATTTGGTTTTCATAACCAACATTTGAAATTCAGTGGTTCAAATTTAAGCTTCCCATTCAAGGGATCTTTCTTGAAATTTAAACCTGGTGAATGAAATTATAGTGCAAAATTAACTAACTACTGTTAGATATCCTGTCAAAACAATCCACTGACAGGATTTCTGTCAGCAGAGTATGATTTACTTGTCCCCTCTCCTTCTGTTGCAGCTGAAAATGCTCCTGAAATATTGCCTCAGGGGATCCCAGAACAGCATATAGGGGGAATCAGATGTCTACTATGGGAGGGGGAAATCGGTAAAAACTGTCCCCTTTTCTGTATGCAGTAATCCTCCATAGGACCCAACTCATTACCCAATACTGAATGTTCTCTACGTATTTTTTTAAAACCAGCAACCAGGCCTGTTGTAAAAACTCCAGGTTTTAGAAAATGGCCTCTGGAGGGCCGCACCACTATGCTAGGCCTTCCTAGGCCTCCAGAGGGCCAAACTGGCACACTGGACCTTCTCGGGCCTCCAGAGGGCTCCACTGCCTTACTGGGCCCTCCCACCACCACGCCAGGCCTTCCCCCTGCTACGCTGGGCCTTCCGGGGCCTCCAGAGGGCTGTGCTGCCTTACTGGGCCTCCCTGCTGCCTCTATGGCCACAGAGGCAGCAGAGGCATGGCACAGTGCCCCTCCCAAAGCCCCACAGTGACAGAGAAGGCCACCGTGGCCCTCCAGAGATCTCCTTGGGAGGGCCACACCATGGAGACCTTGGTTGCTGCTTACCCTGATGCAGGTGCAGTGTTCCCCATGACTCACTGCACCTGAGCCAGGACAAAAAGTGTGTCATCAGCAACACAGTTTGCCTTTTATATCTTAGGATATTTGTATGCTGCTTTTCCATCAAAGTGCTCAAAGCAGTTAACAACAGTCAAAATCAATCAAGACCAAATACAATATAACCATTAATAAGAATAACCCAGCAAAATTATTATAAAACAGCAAACTCCCAAGCATTTCAGATAATTTCTAATGCTGACTGAATGATACTGCATGGAGTCTTAATAGAAAACCATCAACCACTGACTATGAAATACTGTCCATTGTTGTCCACTGCTCTCAAACCATTCTGATGTTTAGTCTCAGATATGGTCTGCTCCTTAGTTGTGGAATCTCCTACTCAAAGAACTTTCCAGAATCCAATAGTTGTAAGACATTTTGATTATTTTATTTGCTAAGGTAAAGAAGGTGTGAGATAATCTTAATTCTGTTATTTCATTTCACTTCTGTTATTTATAGATGTCATTGAATTTTGATTTTAACATCGTTACTTGCTCTGACAACTTGGGATGGGACAGGATAAATATTCTCCTAATTAACAAACTGCCTAGATTAAAATCTGCAAAGTTGGGGGGGGTACCTCTTAAAATGTACTGTCCTACCTAGAAGCACAGCAATAAGATGCACCTTAAAGCTTTTGCTTTTAACAGTCATTTAGCTCAGATGTCACCTTTAAATGACAAAGGAAAAGAGGCATCTTGCTTAGAAACTGGCAGTTGCTGCCATATAGCAGAAAACCAGCCCAACCTACCCTATCATTTGCCAGCAGCTTCAACAGCAACTGTCAGACACCAAGGCCTGCTTCACACAATCCAAAGAATGAACTGGTAGAGGGCTGAAGTGTAGAATGGAGTGCACCACTTTAGTCTGCAGATTCCAGCACCGAATGTTCTTTTGCATAGAAACTATGCAAATAGAAAACTTAGCACACCAAAGAGTAAAGTTCAATCCCTTCTTTTTGCTTGCTGTGCTGGTTACCTGGTTCAAAGAGACTGGCAGAGGGGAGCGACTACAGTCTGAAGTGGTGCGGTTCATCCTTCCATCTCAGCATTCTACTAAGTTCAGAATTTTTCATTTATTTATTTACATTATTTTTTAGGCTGCTGTTCTGATTGAGACTCAAGGCAGATTACAAAGTGTAAGTCAATACAATCCAATACAGATGGGATATTCAATAAACAATATAACAGGGCATAGATTATCAGATTTCTGCTTGTTTTCAAATTACTGTAAAGAGTTGAAACAATGTTGAACAAAACAAAAGCAATTTGACATGACATAATTAACCACAGTAACAGTGCATGATAAGAAGAGCAAACCTGATGTGGTGGAGCATAGAGAGAGAGACAGTCCCATAGATATGATGGACCAGGGCTATGCAGGCCTTTGTATATGATAGCCAAAACCTTGAATTGAGCCCAGTAACTGGTAGGAAGCCAATGGAGTGACTGCAGAATAAGAATAATACTCATGCTCTACCTATCTCCTGATAATAATCAAGCTGCAACGTTCTGGGCCAACTGGAGTCTCTGAGTTGACTTTGAAGGTCCACCTACATCGAGTACATTACAGGAGTCAAGTATCAATGTTACCTAGGGGTGTGCAAGGAAAAAACTTTTGGCTTTCTTGTTTCGGGATTACCCGAAACAAGATTCTCTGCCGTTAAAGCCGAAAGCCGAAACAAGAATCTCTTTCGGCTTTCGGGATTCGGGATTCTTTCGGCATTCTTTCGGCATTCTTTCGGCTTTTTTCTATGGGAAAATGCCTCCGTCTTTCAGGACGCCTGGAGGAGGCATTTTCCCACCGAATAAGCCCAAAATTGGTGGGGACCTTCCTCTAACCCTTCTCTAACAACCACCCAAGTTTCGTACAGATTGGACTTTGGGGGGCCATGTTATGGCCCCCCAAAGCAGGTCCCCCATCCTCCCATAAGAAAGCAAAGGAGCAGCATATTTTTTTTGAAAAAAATTTTTTATTGGGTTAGAGTCCATTATTTTTACATTTACATTCAGTTTTCCCCAATTTTCAATTTCTAACCCCCTCCCTTTCCCCCCCATTTTTTTGACTTCCAACAGTTTTCCAACCCTTTGTCCCTTTTCCCTTACTTCTATTAGATTCCTCTATCTAGAACAAATATATATTCTCCATTATTCTAAGCAGTACATCCTTAACTATTTTTAATGTTATATACCCAAACTGTAAGTCTTTATTTCCATCTTAGATAAACAATTTATCCCATTTTCCATTTTTTAAGTATTTCTATATATCATAAACCATATAAATCTTACATTCATTTAAATCAAACAATTTGACTTATTCTCTATATATTACTCATTCTGTCTTTTTATAATAATTCTCTGTAACTCTCATCACATAGTCAATCAATTTGACTCGTCTATACCTTCAGACATTCAGTTTGGTGCATTGTACAAATCTTGTCAAAGAAAGAAAATATTATTAGTTACTCAATCCTTATACTTAATCCTTATAGTTAATTATTTTCTATCAATATCCTGTTTATTAGCCTATATATATCTATATATATGTCAATCTGTTAATCTGACTGCTTATAAATTCACATTTATCTCTTCTCCCCCCCGGTAAAGTCACCCCCCTCTACATTTTATTATACTTCAGTAGTTCTCAAACTGCCACAGTTTTCCTCCCACCTCCCATTTCTTCTCCAGATATTGTTTCAGCTTCTCCCAGTCTGTGTTAAACTGCCCTGAGTCCAGATTTCTCAGTTTTCTTGTCATCTTGTCCATTTCAGCCATATACAGCAATTTGTAGATCCAATCTTCGATAGTTGGCACTTCTTGTACTTTCCATTTTTGCGCATACAAAAGTCTAGCTGCTGCCGTCATGTAAAATATCAGTGTCCTGTGATGAGCTGGAATTCCCTCCATTCCCAAGTTCAGTAGCAGGAGTTCTGGGTTCTTATTGATTTGAAATTGTAAAATTTCACTCATTTCTCTTATTATTACCCCCCAGTACTGCCTAGCTACCTCACACGACCACCACATATGATAGAGGGAGCCCTCATGCTTCCTACATTTCCAGCATTTATTAGAAGTGTTCAAATTCCCTAGTGCAATCTTCTTTGGTGTCATGTACCAACGATAGATCATTTTGTAGATGTTCTCTTTGATATTTGTACATGTCGTTGTCTTCATTGTAGTCTTCCACAAGTATTCCCATGCCTCCATTGTTATTTCTTTATTAAAATTTATAGCCCATTTCACCATTTGTGTTTTAACTGTCTCATCCTCGGTATACCATTTCAACAGTACCTGGTATACCTTGGATATTCTTTTCTTGTCCTCTTTAAGAAGGGTCTGCTCTAGTTCCGAATTCTCTGTTCGTATACCTCCCTTTACAGAGTCCGAGTTATACAAGTCTCTAACCTGTCTATACTGGAACCAATCGTAATTAGGTGATAGTTCCTCTTGCGTCTTTATTTTAAGTTTAGCTGCTTCCGTTTTAGTTACTTCTTTGTAAGTTAAACATTGTCGTTCGTTATCAACAGCTCTCGGGTCTATCACCTCATATGGAACCACCCACCAAGGAGTTCCTTCTTGTAGATAATTTCTATACTTCTTCCAGATTGTGTATAGACTTCTCCGTACAAAATGGTGCAGGAACATCGAGTTGACCTTTACTTTATCGTACCATAGGTATGCGTGCCATCCAAATATTTTTTTGTATCCCTCTAGGGCTAATAATTTCTTGTTCTTTAGTGTCATCCACTCTTTCAACCAAACTAGGCAGATTGCATCGTGATAAAGTCTCAGATTGGGCAGTTGCATTCCGCCTCTTTCCTTTGCATCTTGTAAAACTTTCATTTTCACTCGAGGCTTCTTGCCTGCCCATACAAAGTCTGAAATTTTCCTCTGCCATTTTTCAAATTGTTTAGAGTCTCTGATGATTGGTATTGTCTGTAGCAAAAACATCACTCTTGGTAACACATTCATTTTGACTGCTGCAATCCTACCCAACCATGACAGATTGAGCCTATTCCATTTAATCAAGTCTCTCTCTATCTGAGTCCATAGTTTTTCATAATTATTCTTGAATAAATCAATATTCTTAGCAGTCAGTTCAATTCCCAAGTATTTCACCTTACTTGATATTTAACAGTCCGTTGTTTCCATTAACAATTGTTGTTTCTGCTTAGTCATATTTTTACATAATATCTTTGACTTCTTTTTGTTAATATAGAAACCTGCCAAGTCTCCAAACTCCTTGATCTTGTCTATCACTTTTGGCATGTTCTCCAGTGGGTCCTCTACGATTAACATTATATCGTCCGCAAATGCTCTGACCTTGTATGAATAGTCCTTTATTTTTATTCCTCGAATTTCCTCGTCTTGTCGTATTTGTATCATCAGGATCTCCAATACTAAAATGAACAACAGTGGAGACAACGGGCAACCTTGTCTTGTTCCTTTACTTATAATCATTTTCTTAGTCAGTTCATCGTTCACCACAATTGCTGCAGTCTGGTCTCTGTAAATTTCCTTAATTGCTCTGATGAATCTTTCTCCTAATTGTAGCTTTTCCATAGTGGCAAACATAAAGTCCCAGTTTAAATTGTCAAATGCCTTTTCAGCGTCAACAAAGAAGAAACCAACCTCTTTATCACAACGCTTATCATAATATTCAATAGCATCAATCACTGTCCTTAAATTGTCTCTTATTTGTCTGTCTGGCAGAAAGCCTGCTTGTTCCTCCTCTATAACTTCCGAAAGCCACCCCTTCAGTCTCTCCGCAAAAATTTTATAGTCATTGTTGAGTAACGATATAGGTCTGTAATTTTTCACATTAGTCAAATCTTGGCCCTCTTTTGGGATCAATGATATGTTCGCTTCAGACCAAGTGTCTGGGATCCTTTGGTCCCTTAGAACTCCATTGATCACCTCCTTTAGGAATGGTGCCAGCTCATTGGCCATAGTCTTATAAAATTTAGCTGTAAGTCCATCTGGCCCTGGCGCCTTTCCTAGATTTGCAGATTGTATTGCCTTACTTATTTCCTCATCCGTTACCTCACTATTCAATTTACTTCTCCAAGCGTCCGAAATTTCTGGAAGTGTCATTTTCTCCAAATATGACGCTATTGAGTCTTTATTTACTTCTCTCTTGTTGTACAATTTAGCGTAGAATTTATAAAAGGCTCTACTAATGGTAGTCTGTTCCAGATACGTTTTGTCATCTTCACAAATTCTGTTTATTGTTTTCTTTTCCCTTCTCTTCTTCAGTTGCCATGCCAGGTACTTCCCAGGTTTATTTGCACCCTCAAACGCTTTCTGATTCAGCCTTTTGAGATTCCACTCCAATTCTTTGTTACTCATTGCTGTTAGCTGTTCTTGCAATATTTTAATTTCCTGATATACTTTCTTTTTCCCTGGTCTCTTTTTTAGCTGTATTTCTTTGGCTTTTATTTTCTCCTCAATCTCTTGTCTCTTCTCCTCTTTCTTCTTTCTTGCTCTACCATTTAAGTCCATTAGTATGCCCCTTATAACCGCCTTATAAGCATCCCAAACTTTATCAGTTGGTACTTCTTTATTCACGTTGTATTGTATGAAAAACTTTGTCTCTCTTCTCAATATTTCCATATTCTCTTTTTCCTGTAGCAAGTCCTCGTTTATTCTCCATGCTTTCCTTTTTCTCCTTTTCCCTAATTTCCACATAATTGGGTTGTGATCTGAGCCTACCATCGGCATTATTTCTGCTTCCTTAGTCCATAACGCCAAATCTTTTGAGGCCCAGATCATGTCAATTCTTGATAGTGTGGAGTGCCTTGCAGAATAAAAAGTAAACTGTCTACCTTTAGGATAGTCTCTCCTCCATACATCTTCAAGAGTCTCTTGTTGAATCAACTCAAAAAAGAGCTTTGGTAATAGTCCTCTTTTCTTTTGTGCCATTGTAGTCTTTTTATCCAGTTCCAAGTCTGTCACTCCATTGAAATCTCCAGCAAGAATTATCTGATCATATGAAAGATCGTCTAAATGCTTCCTCAAATCTTCAAAGAAGCTCTCTTTTGCACCATTAGGTGCATAGATTCCGACTACCAACACTCTCTTTAAGTTCCAAGTACATTCCACTGCTACAAATCTGGCTTCCACATCTTTCATTATGAATTTTGGTTGTAGCTCCTCTTTTACATACACCACCACTCCTCTTTTTTTCTTACTTGAGGCCGCTACAAAGTCCTTGCCCAATTTTCCCAATTTTAAATATTTTACATCCTGTTTTCGAATATGAGTCTCTTGCAAACAAACATTATCACATTTTTGTTTTAATAGCCAGTGAAAAATATTTTTTCTCTTATTCGGTGAGTTTAGTCCATTTACATTCCAAGATAATACTTTACACTCCATATTCATAATCTTGTTGGTAAGTCTTTTTCATTGTCCCTTATAAATCGCTCCATCTCCCTCTCAGATCTGATACGCTTTTTGGCACCTCCAAATTCGAAGGACAAACCCTCTGGGAGCTCCCATCTGTACCTGATTTTCATGTCCTTCAACATCTGGATTAGCGCTTTATATTTTTTCCGATCTAGTAACACTGATCTGGGTAGTTCCTTCATTATAATGATTGTCTTGCCATCGATCTCCAATGGATCTTGAAATTGTTTAGTCACAATCTTCTCTTTCATGTTTCTTGTTGTAAATTGTACAATCACGTCCCTTGGTACTTTCCTCTGGGTTGCAATTCTCGAATTCACACGATATGCCACATCTAGGATAGCCACAACATCCTCCTCCTCCTTCCCCAGGTATTCAGCTAACACCTCCGTCATCTGTTCTTGCGCTGTCTTTCCTTCCAATTCCGGCAGACCGCGAAATCTCAGCTGCTTCTCCATATGTCTACTTTCCGCAACAGCCATCCTTCCCCTCATCAGCCTCATCTCTGTTTGTTGCGTATCTGCTAAGTTCTCCATCGCTCCTTCTACTGTTTTAACTCTCTGCTGCGTCCCTTGTAATTCACTTTGTATTGTTTCCATACCTTTCTTCACTTCTGACAGCTCCGATTTTACTTCAGACAGCTCCGATTTTACTGTCTGTTTAACCTCTTTAATCAGCTCCAATTTCATGTCTTTAAATTCTTTAATCACCTCCAAAAGTTTTTTATCCAAGTTTTCTATTGCCGATTGCCACTCTTTCTTTGACATCGTGGGGCTTGCTTTGGCTCGCTCCCACGAGTCCGCTCTCTTCCTTAACTCCGTGGCGTTAAATTTGGTACCTTTTTTATTTCAAATGTCCCGGTCTTCTTGCATAAATTAATTTTAAAGGGTCCAAAATGTCGGGCGTCTTTTCTCTATGGTCTCTCTATGATTTTGTAATCCAAGATGGCCTACTTCCTTTTCCGCTGAGGCCGCGACCCTTCCCCTCTCAAAGATGGCGATTCCCTTCTTCCTGCCCTCCAGCAAGGGCCGCTTCTCTCCAGCCGCTCTATTGTTGTTACGCACTTCCTGTCTCCCGTCTTCCCACAGCAGATCTCGCGATGGTATCTTTTTCTCACAGCTCCAAAGCCACAGGTATTCAAAACAATAGTCCAATTTCTTTAATAACTTCTTTAAACTTAATCTCTTTTCAAATACAACTCCCGCCGGAGCTTCCCCTCCTTTTCGCTAGTCTGTTGCAGTTTAAAAATCTACTTTTTTCTCTCTCTGTTTTTATCAATCTGTCCCGTATCGGAAGATAGTGATCTTTACCTTCCCTTCACTTTTCCACGGGTTGTAATCGCTGTTTCGATTTCAAATTCTCCTTTCCACTTCTTCCCCCAATCGAAGCTTGGGTATGTAGGTCTTATGCCAGCCGAATTGGCCCCAAAACTGCCGCAGAGATTGTAGCCGACCCGTCGCAAGGTGGGACCTCAAGGATCGGGAGGGGGCCCGTTGCATAGAGCCCCCCCTCGTCCGAGATCTAACTCACCCTAGGGTCTTGAGCGTTCTTTGCCTGCTCTCCGCCTGAGAGCAGTCGGCCGCGGGCTATTTTCACCTCGCCGGCCGCTTAAAACGGCAGTCCGGTCAGCTCCGCAAATGGAGCTGCGTTAGACCTCCATGAATCCCAAACCGGAAGTCGTCCAAAGGAGCAGCATATTGTTAGCATGCTGCTGCTAATCTTTCTTCATTATTTCCTATGGGGAAAAAATGAAGAGGCAGGCTTCCTTTGCCAGGGGTGGCATTTTGCATGCAAAATGCCCCCCAGCCCTCAGGGGCCCTTCTGCCACCCCTACTCCCACCCCCCACCAAGGCTCAGCCTGCTCCCACTTGGGGGGGGGCATTTCATGGCCTCCCCAAGTAGGTGCTCTAATCTCTACCACTGACAGCTGGGGGAGGCTTCCTTTGCCAGGGGTGGCATTTTGCATGCAAAATGCCCCCCTACCCTCAGGGGCCCTTCTCCCACCCCTCCTCCCACCCCCCACCAAGGCTCAGCCTGCTCCCACTTGGGGGGGGGGCATTTCATGGCCTCCCCAAGTAAGTGCTCTGTTCTCCACGGCTTGTCTTGCCAGGGGTGGCATTTTGCATGCAAAATGCCCCCCAGCCCTCAGGGGCCCTTCTCCCACCCCTCCTCCCACCCCCCACCAAGGCTCAGCCTGCTCCCACTTGGGGGGGCCATTTCATGGCCTCCCCAAGTAGGTCCCCTCAGCCCCCAAAGTCCACCCCTCACAGCCCCACACAAACCCAATTCCCCCCCAGCTGCCACACACAGACCCAAATCCCCCCAGTAGCCCCTCACAGACCCAAATCAACCCCCACCTGCCCCACACCCACCATAACCCCAGGAACAGGCTGGCCTGCCCTCCCCTTTTGGGAACCCCTAAACTCTCTTTCCCAGGGCAGTTCCGCACAGACCAGGGGTGCCACAATGGTGGCAGTGCCAAATCGTCCCTGGGAAAGAGCACCTGCCCTGGCACACAGACAACCACCCCCCTGACCCCCCCACCACCTGCAGAGAAGGCTGGCCAGCCTGCCCCATTGTTCCCTATGCTGGGAACCAACCTCCCATCAAAGAAGGGAACACAGACACACAATGATTAAGTTTAAAAAACCTTTATTTTATCATTTTCAAATTACAAGTGGTCAACAAATCACAACATATTACACTTATTGTCCCTCACAGCACAACACAACACAATTAACTACACATCAGAGAATCTTTACAACAATTTTTCTTTTGAAATGGACAATCTGTAAAGTTTTGAACATTACAACAGGTTACATAGTAAGCGGGTACAACAGGGCATGGAAACAGAAGCCCACACTAGGCAAGATGATCATAATAACTACCAGCCTAATACAACTCTCCCTCCATAACATGACTTAATGGGGGGGAACCACTGCAACAAAATCCCCCCCCAACCCTCTGGGGCCCTTCTCCCACCCTTCCTCCCACCCCCCCCACCAAGGCTCAGCCTGCTCCCACTTGGGGGGGGGCATTTCATGGCCTCCCCAAGTAGGTGATCTGCTCTCATCTCTACCACTGACAGCTGGGGGAGGCTTGTCTTGCCAGGGGTGGCATTTTGCATGCAAAATGCCCCCCAGCCCTCAGGGGCCCTTCTCCCACCCCTCCTCCCACCCCCCACCAAGGCTCAGCCTGCTCCCACTTGGGGGGGCCATTTCATGGCCTCCCCAAGTAGGTCCCCTCAGCCCCCAAAGTCCACCCCTCACAGCCCCACACAAACCCAATTCCCCCCCAGCTGCCACACACAGACCCAAATCCCCCCAGTAGCCCCTCACAGACCCAAATCAACCCCCACCTGCCCCACACCCACCATAACCCCAGGAACAGGCTGGCCTGCCCTCCCCTTTTGGGAACCCCTAAACTCTCTTTCCCAGGGCAGTTCCGCACAGACCAGGGGTGCCACAATGGTGGCAGTGCCAAATCGTCCCTGGGAAAGAGCACCTGCCCTGGCACACAGACAACCACCCCCCTGACCCCCCCACCACCTGCAGAGAAGGCTGGCCAGCCTGCCCCATTGTTCCCTATGCTGGGAACCAACCTCCCATCAAAGAAGGGAACACAGACACACAATGATTAAGTTTAAAAAACCTTTATTTTATCATTTTCAAATTACAAGTGGTCAACAAATCACAACATATTACACTTATTGTCCCTCACAGCACAACACAACACAATTAACTACACATCAGAGAATCTTTACAACAATTTTTCTTTTGAAATGGACAATCTGTAAAGTTTTGAACATTACAACAGGTTACATAGTAAGCGGGTACAACAGGGCATGGAAACAGAAGCCCACACTAGGCAAGATGATCATAATAACTACCAGCCTAATACAACTCTCCCTCCATAACATGACTTAATGGGGGGGAACCACTGCAACAAAATCCCCCCCCAACCCTCTGGGGCCCTTCTCCCACCCTTCCTCCCACCCCCCCCACCAAGGCTCAGCCTGCTCCCACTTGGGGGGGGGCATTTCATGGCCTCCCCAAGTAGGTGATCTGCTCTCATCTCTACCACTGACAGCTGGGGGAGGCTTGTCTTGCCAGGGGTGGCATTTTGCATGCCAAATGCCACCCTTACCCTCAGGGGCCCTTCTCCCACCCTTCCTACCACCCCCCACCACATGCATTCCTTGACAATCAAGAAATCTGGAGTTAAATATAATGTGCATGTAAGTCCCTCAAAGACAGAAGCAATATGGAGGTAATGACCCATTTGATTTCCACAACCTCAGACACAATTAGGGATCCGTTTCCCCTTGGTGGGGGATCCCCCACTCTCACCTATCACCCCCTGTCACTGTTTACCTGGCTGGAAGGGGGAAAGTCAGGGAATGAGCCTTCAAGGTACGCTCCAGGGGCTGCTGCCGTGATGTCACTGATGTCATCTGGCTGCCCTGAGAGTATTCCTGTGCTTTGCAGTGGGCTGATTTGGGCCCTACAGGCCAAAGCAGGATCCCTTGTGGCCCAAATCTGCCTGCTGTGAATTGTGCGTGCTCCCCAGCCTTGTGTGATGATCACATCACTTCCTAGAACAGACATCATCATGCCAGAGCATTGCCATGAAATGATCATGCGTGTGTGAACAGACCCTAAGTATCCTGTAGGCTTCAGTGATGGTATAGTAATGTTTTCACTCACATTATAGAGAGAGAGAGAGAGACAGAGAAGGGGGGGAGGCACTGAACCTAGATTATTTCTTCTATTTTACTGTCCCCTTCCAAAGCCAGGGTGGCATTGGCACAATGCCCCCCTCCCCCCGGCCAGAGCCTTAGTAACAGTATGCATTGACAGGCCCATGCATCATAGTCCTTTTTGAGACCCAGCCAAGTTGTGTGCCTTTTGGAGAAAAATGTTCAAGTTGCTGGTGGGGGTATGAACAATTTTTAGATATCCACTGTAGTGCAATGGCTAGAGAGTTGGTCTAGAATCTGGCAGACTCTGATTCTGTGCCTTGTAGGCTTGATGGATGTTCTTGGCTCAGCCTAAGTAAACAATTGTGTTGTGTTTTCCAGAGGCAGTCTAGGTGATTTTGGGGCCCTGGACAAATGTTCTGGACGGGGCCCCAGAACCAGTGCCGCCCCACCACTGGCTCCTTGCCAAGGCCAAGCAATTTGGTCACCTAGGCCCCAGATAGAGTGGGCAGGAGTGCGTTGTTTCCTTCCTCCCCCCCCCTCCACCCCCTCATACAACTAAGAAGGCCATCGGTGGATGTAGTCACTCCAATGTGAGGCATGGAGCAGCTGTCTATTGTTAGCCTGGTTGTGATGAGGGTGAAACAAATCAAGGGAGAACAGCAATGTGTAAACCACTCTAGGTTCCCATGGGGGAGAAAACCGGGGCATAAGATAAACCTTTAATTTGGTGGGGAAGGGGTATATACATTTTATGTGTATGTGTCTGTATGTTTTATGCATTCAAATCACTTATGTTGTACTTTAGAATTATATTGAGCTCCAAAATATCCCAAAAACCTTGTCCATGTATTGCAAACCGAAGTCAATCTACCACATCTAGGGTATTCTTCTTTTCCCTACTGCCTTCAATTTTTCCTAGCATTATTGTCTTTTCTAGTGAACCTTGTCTTCTCATGATGTGACATAAGCACTATCATCAATTGATATCTTCAAGGGAGAAAGCAGGCCTGATTTGGTCTGGATGCCACTTACATGTCTTTTTCGGAGTCCATGGTACATGTAAATTAAAACTTTCTTCCCACTTGACAGTATGAATGCGTTTTCTTCCTATGAGCTTTGTCTAAATTTTACTGTACTGATACTGCTCATTTGGCCAAAAGGCCTGCCCTTGAGCAATGCCACATTAAATACTTCATAATAAAAATATGTTTTTAGAACCATTTAAAAGTGTCTTTAAGTGCCATACGCTGATTTAAAAAAAACATAAGCTAAATGTTTGGGAACACAACCAGATATGTGAATGACTGAAATGCAGCCCAATCCCACTGCTACTTAAAATCCATTTTTGATGGAGGTCTGGATTGTCTTACATTGGTGTAATTGGGCTTGGAATCAGGAACCTGGAAGTGTTCCATGGGGGCTACAACTTTCATGCCAAGGCTAAGAGGGTGGGAACGGGATCTCTCTGGGGTGGCAAACTCTGGCCTTGGAAGTTACTGGCAATTTGGGGGTGGGACTTGTGGAAAGGGAAATCTGAGTAGGGATCTCCCCCAGAATCCATGGTCCGCATTTGCCCTCTAAAGAGATTGCCCTTGGAAGCAGCCAGTTTCTCTGTAGGGAACTACTCTCTCTAACCTGAACTCAAGCCCAACCAGGAGTTTGGCAGCCCTAGGAAAATTTCTGAAAAAGATGGCAAAGGAGGGCCAGCAACTGATAGAGGCATGGAAGCCCACACCAGGACAGTAGCAGGGGCCTACTTGGGCACAAAGGACGACCAGTGCTTTCATCCCCCATAGTCCACTCCTTACAGCCCCACACAAACCCAGTTCCCCCACCCCAGCTGCCACACACAGACCCAAATCCTCCACTCAGCCCCTCTCAGAACCAAAACCACCCTCAGCTGCCCCACACCCAGTACCCCAGGAACAGGCTGGCCAGCCTGCCCCATTGTTCCCTATGCTGGGAACCAACCTCCCATCAAAGAAGGGAACACAGACACACAATCATTAAGTTTAAAAAAAACTTTATTTTATCATTTTCAAATTACAAGTGGTCAACAAATCACACAACATATTACACTTATTGTCCCTCACAGCACAACACAATTAACTACACATCAGAGAATCTTAAAAACAATTTTTCTTTTGAAATGGGCAAACTGTAAAGTTTTGAACATTTCCACAGGTTACATAGTGAGCGGGCACAACAGGGCATGGAAACAGAAGATGATAACTACCAGCCTAATACAACTCTCCCTCCATAAAACGACTTAATGGGGGGGAACCACTGCAACAGGGTCCAGCAGAACCTATGTCATTTCCTGTGGCTGTGCTTTCAGTTCAGACACACAAAGCTGAACTGGGCACTTCCAAGGCACTGGACAACGGTATTTCTGGAGCAGTTCTGCAGAGGTCTCCCCCCACCCCCACACCAGCTTCAGAATTTACCTGGGAACATCTGCGAGAGATCATCATTGGCCGGTGCCCATCCACCACTCTTCCCGCATCCCCCAACCATGCAAACCCAACATTAACATCAACAATTTTTTTTGGTTTTTTTTTTTTAAACATTAACATTCAATCAACTTTTAAAAAACATAATCACAACATTTTGGGTTTTTTTTTTCTTTTTTTTACATGAACAGAACATCAACTTTCAAAAAACAGTACAACAATTCTTCTTCAATTTTTTTTTTACAAGGATTTCATCTGATAAAAACACCTAAGCAATCCCTATCTAACCTGTTTCTCCCTCCAGTAGCAATCCATGTTTCTGGGGCATTATTTTTCATAATAAATTTGGTCCCACAGGGTCTGTCTCAGTGATGGGAGATGTTTTGAATACCCTGGGGGGGGGCTTTCAAATTGCTGGGTGTTTTCCCTTTGCCACTGGTTCCTAACCACCCTCCCTCTACTGGCCGGTTTTAACTGTATATACAGGGTTTTATACAGGGGAGAGCGCGATTCCAAAGGATTGGACTCATAGAGGATGCAGGCCACAAGTTGGGCTCACCTCAGTCACTCTGGAAGTCCAGTCCTGAGAAATCGAAGAGGCGAGAGTTGACCTTCAGGAAGGTCAACTGCTCGACTCTCCATGGGAGAAGGCGAGTGCGATGTGGGCCGACAATGTCGCCCGCATGTGAAAAGACGCGCTCGCTCTCCACGCTCGTCGGAGGGCATGAGAGCAGCCGCTGCGCCTCGAGGGAGAGGTCCGGCCAGACCGACTCCTTCCTGGCCCAGTAGCTGAGCGGATCGGTGGAGAGCGACTCGCAGGGCTCCGCGAGGTAGTCCCTGACCATCGCCTCCGCCGGGGATCCTCTCTCACGGTCCTCACGACCCCAGAGGGGACGAGGGCCCACCGGAGCATCTCCATCTCCATCGGCACTCCAGTGGTGGCCTCGGGGGGGGCCTGCGCAGAGGGGGCGTCAGAGGGACCTGCACGGCAGGGCCCCTCTTGCGTCCCCCCTGTCGACAGGCGTCCCCTCTTGGCCTGCCTGCGCCTCACCCAAGAGCAGAGCCCGTCTCTGGCTTGGGTGAGGTTCCCGTCCCGCTCGGCGAAAGTGCCCTTTATGCGCGGGTCACACATGGTCGCCAACATGTATGACTCTTCCTTAGTGAGAGGAGTTAGCCTGGCAGCTATGCCCTGCTGCAGCCTTCTCACTAACGCGCACAGCTGGAACAAGGTCAGCACGGGGCGTGACCCAGTCTGCAAGGGTGGCCAGATTCCTCTGGAGCGTGTGCACCAGGGGAATGACCAGACCGAGGGTCGCCGTGTCTGATGAGACCGCCACAGTGAAGTCCTTGAAGGGCTTCAGGACCTCCACTGTCTGGGTGATGGTGAGCCAATCCTCCCGGCTGAACTCACCCACCTGACTCGCACCACGGTTCTTGGAGAGCCACGCGTGGAGTGCGGCCTTCTGCTCCACCAAGCGCTCAAGCATGGCGCAGGTGGAGTTCCAGCGAGTGCTGACATCAGTGATCAGAGCGTGCTCTGGCACACCTGTCCTGACCTGTGTCTGGCGCAGTTCGTGCGTGGCCTTCACGCTGCGCGAGAAGTGACCCGTGAGCCTCCGACATTTCTGGACAAGTAACTGGAGTTCACGGGTCCGGGTATCCACGGGTTCCTTCGAGGAGCCCAACCCCAGCGCATCTCTCACCACTAGGTGAAGCTTGTGAGCGGCACAGTAGACGCTCTCTCGGCTCACTAGATGCGCCGCTGCCCTCATGTTCTTGCCACCGTCCGTCACCATGCCTCCCACGGTGGCGGGTCCCTGGCCTATCCACTCGTCCAACTGTCTCCTTAAGGTGGCAGCGATGTTCTCCGCCGTGTGGGACACGTCGAGCACCTCGGCGTGAAGCAAGGCCTTGCAGTAGCCGGCCTGGCGGTCTCGCATCCTTCCCTGTCTAGCTGTGCTAGGCACCTCCCCCCGGCCCCCACCCAGAACCGACTCGGGTTCCCACCAGTGAGCAGTAAGCGAGAGGTACGCTTTCTGCACACTTGGGCAGGTCCAGATGTCCGATGTGAAGTGCACAGTTCTCCCGGCAACCCGGGACAGCTGTGCCTTCACATGATCCCTGGCAGCCCTGTAAAACGAGGGCACCACCAATCTGCTCAACGACGTGCGAGCAGGGACGGCGTACCAGGGAAAGCAATCTTGGAGCAGCCCTGAGAAGCCGAAGTCTTCAACTATGGAATACGGTTGCCCATCCACTGCTATCATGTTGACGATGTGGCGCGTGATGCGCCTGCTCGCCCTCCGGATCCCCTCTCTGGGCACACTAGCGCCCTGCATACCAAGCATCTCCGGGAGAGAGGCTTGGCGTCCCTTTCCTGCAGGTACCCTTAGGGGGAGAGCACCAGAGGAGCCTGCCTCCTTCTGGCTAGCTGGCGGCCATGCGGCGCTACTCGAACCCTCCTCCCGAAGAAGCACCGCCTGGTGGTGCCTCTTCATATGGTACCTCATCCCAGACGTGGAGAGATGCCACACATCTTTGCCACGGCTGACGCGCTGCCTACAATGCAGGCACAGGGCTGCTCGGGGATCCTCCGCTGTCTGGAAGTGCTTCCAGATTTCGGAGGAAAAGGGCAACCCACGCTTCCCAGGAGAAGCGCTTTCCGGATCACCCTGAGGCACCTCCTGTGAGGTGCTCTGGCCGGACACACCGTGTCCCACTCTCGGCCGGGCAGGTGGGGATGGACGAGGCTGAAGGGGCAGAGATGTGGGCTCTTCCACCACAGTCTCTGCCTCTTCCTCCCGCATCCTCTCCTCCTGCACAGCCGCGAGAGGCCTGCTGCTGGCCTCAGAGGAAACTGGGGTGGACCGCCCCAGGGGGGGTCTCACGGGCAGTTCCTCCAACATCCTCTGGGTTCCTGGGGTGAGCGGGAGCGCAGGGAAAGTCATGTGCTCCGCGCCCATCCCAGGAGACACCACATGCTGCCCCTCCTCCAGCAGCTGGCTCGCAACCACTGGAGGAGGAGGAGCCTCAGCAGCAGGCCCCCGCCCAGTGCCAGCCCCTGCCTCACGCACCCGGGTTGGGGGTGGCCCTCCAGCAGCTGCCTCAGGAAAGAGAGTCTTGCGAACCCTCTTCCTGTCACCAGAAGCCAGGCTGGTGAACGGCAGCAGCGCAGGGGAGGGCCTCCTCCACTCAGATGGGGGGGCTGCCGCAGCAGTCCCCCTCCCCCTCCCCTCCTCCCCTCTAGATTTCTCCCTAGCCTTTCCCCCGGGGCCCCTCTCTGCTTTCCTCTGACATACTTTCCCCTCCCAAATTCTACCCTAACTAATCAGAAAAGATTTGGAAAACAACGGTCAACTTTGTTTTCAAGACCTAACTAACCTGCTCTAAATCTGTGCTTCTAGTGGCTCTGTGACTTGGAGATGAACAATCAAGTGCCTTTTTAAGCAACCCTATTTATGTCAGGGAACCTGAGCCTGCCAATCAGCTGAATTCCTCTGGAATTGAGCTGGCCCTAAACCCCAATAACAGAGGTGACTAAGCCTTAAACACTCACACACTAGTATGCCCGGGCCGGCCTGGCACCACCACGGGTGCCAGAGATGGGCAGTGGAACCCTAGTTATGGGGGCACTAATGGGAAGCCTATTGACAGCTATTACAAATTTTTATATATATATATATATATATATATAGAATTCAAACCTAACACTCACTCACTAATGCTTTCCCTGCTGAGTCCCTATTTAGTTTTTTAAAAAAAACTAGGCTTGGTTTCCCTAATAATTATGTTGAGGGCAATTATCCACTGATCACCTACCAACTGGCCTACCTACCTAAGAGACACTATTTAGCGGGACCAATGTATCTGTGGTATGTCGGTGTGGGGTGTGGATGTGGTGTTTTGAAGATGAGCCTCCCCCCTCCCAAGCTAGCAAGAACCCACCCCCAAGCCCAACCAAATGTGAACCCAGACTCGCTCACACTAACACCAGTCCTGCAGTCCAGCGATGTTCAGGCGGTCTTGCAGCTGGTCCTCCTCTCCTCCGCGATGCTGTCAAGAAAATTGGAAATGTTAACAGAGTCAACACCACACGCCGCACATGCAACCCCCAAAATTCAAGGCCCCGTTGCACAAGCCAAGTCAGCCCCCCCCCCCTGAAAGGCTAGGGCCAACCAGCAGCAAAACAAAACACATCCACCCAGCAGAGCTTCTGGCCTGTGCAGGCCAAAAGCTGGCACACTCATTTTTTAGTCCTGTGAAACAGTAGTTCAAGCCCACCCCACACTCAAACTTGACAAATGAAACATGAAAGAAAGCAGGCACTGCAATCAATGCTGCCCCCCCTAACCCCCAAACAATGTCCTCTTGCCCAACCAGAAAATGCCCCCCCTAGCCCAAGCCATAAAGACCGAGCCAAAGCATATGCTCGCAGGTAGGCACAGCAGCAGACATAAGCTCAAAAAACAAATTTTACAACAACCCTACCAGTCCACCACTGCAGATGTCCAGCAATGTTGATCCTCCACGCAGAGATCTGCAGGCCGATGTCCACCAAGTGCAGTCCAGTCCAGAAGAGGTCCACCAACGATAAACAACCTGAATGTGAAGCAAAACAGTGAGTGCCAGGCCAGCAACCAAAAAGGGTTACCTTAGCCAAAGCAGCATACCTGTGTGTGGGCCGCAGGCTGGCACAGTTGTTCAGGACGGAGCCTGTTGGAAAGCCTTGGAAGCAGGGGGCCAGACACAGGAAAAAAAGCCCACACCATTCCAGTTTGTGAAGCAAAACTGTGAGTGCCAGGCCAGCAACCAAAAAGGGTTACCTTAGCCAAAGCAGCATACCTGTGTGTGGGCCGCAGGCTGGCACAGTTGTTCAGGACGGAGCCTGTTGGAAAGCCTTGGAAGCAGGGAGCCAGACACAGGAAAAAAAGCCCACACCATTCCAGTTTGTGAAGCACAACTGTGAGTGCCAGGCCAGCAACCAAAAAGGGTTACCAAAGCCGGAGCAGCAGGCCTTTGTGTGTGGGCCGCAGGCTGGCACAGTTGTTCAGGACGGAGCCTGTTGGAAAGCCTTGGAAGCAGGGGGCCAGACACAGGAAAAAAAGCCCACACCATTCCAGTTTGTGAAGCACAACTGTGAGTGCCAGGCCAGCAACCAAAAAGGGTTACCAAAGCCAGAGGAACAGACCTGTGTGTGGGCCGCAGGCTGGCACAGTTGATCAGGACGGAGCCTGTTGGGAATCCTTGCAAGCAGGGGGCCAGACACAGGAAAAAAAGCCCACACCATTCCAGTTTGTGAAGCACAACTGTGAGTGCCAGGCCAGCAACCAAAAAGGGTTACCAAAGCCGGAGCAGCAGGCCTTTGTGTGTGGGCCGCAGGCTGGCACAGTTGTTCAGGACGGAGCCTGTTGGAAAGTCTTGGAAGCAGGGGGCCAGACACAGGAAAAAAAGCCCACACCATTCCAGTTTGTGAAGCAAAACTGTGAGTGCCAGGCCAGCAACCAAAAAGGGTTACCAAAGCCAGAGCAACAGACCTGTGTGTGGGCCGCAGGCTGGCACAGTTGATCAGGACGGAGCCTGTTGGGAATCCTTGCAAGCAGGGGGCCAGACACAGGAAAAAAGCCCACACCATTCCAGTTTGTGAAGCAAAACAGTGAGTGCCAGGCCAGCAACCAAAAAGGGTTACCAAAGCCAGAGCAACAGACCTGTGTGTGGGCCGCAGGCTGGCACAGTTGATCAGGACGGAGCCTGTTGGGAATCCTTGCAAGCAGGGGGCCAGACACAGGAAAAAAGCCCACACCATTCCAGTTTGTGAAGCAAAACAGTGAGTGCCAGGCCAGCAACCAAAAAGGGTTACCAAAGCCAGAGCAACAGACCTGTGTGTGGGCCGCAGGCTGGCACAGTTGATCAGGACGGAGCCTGTTGGGAAGCCTTGGAAGCAGGGGGCCAGACACAGGAAAAAAGCCCACACCATTCCAGTTTGTGAAGCAAAACAGTGAGTGCCAGGCCAGCAACCAAAAAGGGTTACCTTAGCCAGAGCAACAGACCTGTGTGTGGGCCGCAGGCTGGCACAGTTGATCAGGACGGAGCCTGTTGGGAATCCTTGCAAGCAGGGGGCCAGACACAGGAAAAAAGCCCACACCATTCCAGTTTGTGAAGCAAAACAGTGAGTGCCAGGCCAGCAACCAAAAAGGGTTACCAAAGCCAGAGCAACAGACCTGTGTGTGGGCCGCAGGCTGGCACAGTTGATCAGGACGGAGCCTGTTGGGAAGCCTTGGAAGCAGGGGACCAGACACAGAAAAACAAGCCACACCATTCCAGATTGTGAAGCATAACTGTGAGAGCAAGCCAGAAGAAAGGCACCAAAGACACCCAGCAGAGCTTCTGGCCTGTGTAGGCCCAAAGCTGGCACACTCTTGTTTTAATCTTAAAACAGTAGATCAAGCTTAAAGAAGGCAAGCACAACAACCAATGCTGAACCCCCCCCCCACCATCAAACATTGTCTGCCCAACCTGTCCCCCAGGCCATGCCAAGAATAAACTGCAACACCTTTTTGCAGAGGCAGGCCACAGCAGCACATTGCCCAGCATCAAAAAAATATTCAAAAATTTTAAAAAGGCCTACCAGGTGTCCTCTCAGGATGTCCAGCAGCACAGTTGATCCTCCAGGCAGATGTCCTCCAGGCTCCAGGTGCAGTGCAGTCTCTCTTCTTCTCCTCTCTCGGTCAGCAGCAGCAGCAACAGAGGTGCTCAGACAGTCTTGCTCCAAATTTAAACCCCCTGCTGCAGCCTCAGCCAAAGATTTAAATCTATTGGCTGGCATGAAAATACAGCAGAGGGATTGGTGACTCCTAAAGTCCCCCCTCCCCTGCCTTTCCCCACCCACACTCCAAGAGCCACCCTCCTCCTGCTCCCCCTCCCCTACCTGTTAGTTTTGGCGGGAATCTCTGCTGCTTTGCAAATGCAAAGTGCAATGCAATGCTTGCACCTTGCATTTGCAAGGCAAAGCAGGATTCCCTATCCTCCTTTGCAAGAGGGGTGGGGGGTGACAGAAGGAGTGAGTGATTCACTCCTTCTCCCCCCCCTCCCCTCTTCTAAGAGCCTGCAGGAAGCCTTTGCTTCCAGCAGGATTTTGCTAGCCGCTTGCTAAGGCAAACGGCTAGCAAAATCAAAATGGCGATTCTCGAATGCCGAAAGAATGCCGAAAGAATCCCGAAACGTTTCGGCTTTTTCTTTCGGCTATCCCGAAACATTTCGGCATTCCCCGAAACGTTTCGGGATAGCAGAAGAATGCCGAAACACTTTTGTTTCGGCATTCTTTCGGCATTCTGAATGCCGAAACGCACATCCCTAATGTTACCATGTCATAGATCCAGGTTACCAGATCAGCAATGTTCATGGTAGGGGGGCATCTTTAGGCTAGACTGAATTTGTGGAAAGTATTTTTTGCAGCTGCATTAACTTACTTTTCTAGCAGCAGAGCTGGATCCACTATAACCCCCAAGCTCTCAACCAAGTTTGCAAAAGTGGCAAGCTCAATATCCTTCAATAGCTCTGCCTTCCCAGTCAACATCACCTATGTCTTTTCTGGGTTCAGTTTCAGCCAACTGACCACAGCAATTTTAAACCTCTACTGCATCACCAGGGGATTCGGATAGAGAGATATAAAGCTGGGTGTCATCTGCATATTGATGGCATCCAATTTCATTGCTATGAATGATTTCTCCTAAACACTTTACATAAAGGTTGAACAACTCAGGGGATAAGATTGTGCCCTGTGGAGCCTCACAAGATAACTCCCACCCTGAGGGAAATAAGGCTCACAGAACTTCTTTATCCCTGAGTGCTGGTACCTGATCATTATAATTTGCAAACATGCTCACAATGTCACTGAGAAACTGTATGTGCAGCTGGAACTTATGCTATCACTTAGAGATAGCAAACTATCACATGCAAATACTATTCAAATAGTGTCCTGGCTGTGCTCACTTAGCTGGATCCAGGTTATATTCTCTGGGTTTACTGGAAGTTGCATATTTTCAATCAAGCTACTAAGTGAGGGGCATAGCTTAAATCTGTTTTCTTTGCTATGGTAACATTCCTTCTTTGATCCATACATATTTGTATACTCACAGCTGGAAATGTGTATAATTGCAGTGGATAACTTGGTTACAACCATCCTTTGGGGCTTCAGATGCCCTGTGCTGATGTTTGCTGAAAATCAAGGGGGTCTGGCTGTTTAAAAAAAACTTCTCCTGCCCAACCTCCCTTTTCCCTACTCTAGTATTGAGTTGCCACTCTAAAAACTATTCTTGGACTTGGCTCCTTTTGCATGCCATAAAATTTGTGTGTATGCATG
The DNA here is from genome assembly GCF_028583425.1 of Eublepharis macularius. Lineage (NCBI taxonomy): Eukaryota > Metazoa > Chordata > Lepidosauria > Squamata > Eublepharidae > Eublepharis > Eublepharis macularius. The sequence goes on along the minus strand of NC_072793.1, from coordinate 89,027,406 downwards.
TGTGTGTAAGAGAGAAAGGAGAACCTGGGTGTCCCCTCCTTCTATCCCTCTTTGTCGATATATCTATCAAAGCAGTACTTTTTGAGCATTGGCAAAACTGGTCACCAGAACTCCAGCAGTCTTAACATGAGAGAGATTTTCTCTCAAGCAGTCTTCAGTGAACACCCAAAGATCATGAGTATAATAATTTTTAATAACGGAACTTAAATCCCAGAGATCACAGATAATTGGGAAAAATCAGTAGACAGACAATATGGAAAGACAATATGAAAATGTATCTTGCTAGTGGATCCTATTCTTACAAAAAGGTCCTTGATATTTCTCTTCCTTGGAATGGGTCCAAGAAGGAGCATCTTGGAACAGCTAGACAGGGTCTGCCTTTGATATCAATGTTTTGACTACAGATGGGCAAGAACAGCAATACGAACAAAAAAAAGCCACGAACAACCCAATCTACTGTTCGCAAACAAGCTGTTCATGACTCCCCATTCTAAATGAACAGGTGGTCGTTGCAAGCTTCATTGGTTGCTGTCCATTGCTGTTTGTCAAGCCAAACAGTCTGGCACCTGCAATCAATTCCCTTGGCAACTTAGGCAGAGATTGTCTGAACTCTGTCTGAACTCCTGCTGTTGCCCTGGAAACCCCAATCTAAGCCCAATTTAGCTTGATAGGCAGGTCTTCCTTTCAAGTCTGGAGCTCCAAATTTGTTACAAGGGAGCAAAGACCAAGGGGGAGGGGGGCTCCCAGCTCTGGCTTAGTTTGCAGACAGTGGAAAGGGAGAGACAGTTGCTGTTGGCATTTTGATAGAAAGACTGCATTGGAGCTTGAATTTTCTTTGTGTGTGGTGGGATAGGGATATACCCCTTCAAGTTCCAGAGCTGCTGCCAGGCTCTGAGCCAAGCTATTATTTATTATTGGTACCTTTCAGGTGAGGTTTCTGGGAATGGTGCAGTAGGGCTCTTGACCAAACTTGGATGATGGCTGGCAGAGAGCCTGCTGGGCCCTACGAATAGCCAACCACGAACATGTTTGTGAACAGGGCCATGTTCGTTGTTGTTCGTGAGTTCCTGTTCATGGATGGCAATGAACAACAAACATCATGTTTGTGTTTTTTTCTGTTCGTGCCCATTTCTAGTCTTGACACCCAGCTCCAATCCATGCTAAAAGTTTTATAAATTTTCCTGCAGCCTGGAAGTTTCCTTTCCAACTTAATCAGAAATCACAGTTGCAGGGACAAAGTTTCCCTCCAAAGCTGCTCTTTACCAATCAGTTCAAAAGTCTGGTTAATGAAGGAAAATTAGAAAGGATCCATCATGGCAACTTGGTCAAATAGTGAGATGCCCCATGATTCAATTCTGTTTTTAAGCTCCATCAATCACTATATAAATGTCCCTCCCATCCTGGAATGTAACTTTGGGATTTATTTGCCTCCATCCCATAGCTGAGTCTGTGTTATTCTAAGAACACATTTTATACTTCCATTATAACTAAAACAGGGATAAACCTTGGATTCACCCAGTGAAGCTAATTTGCATAATTTCAAAACAAACAAAAAGACTTTCTTCATACAATGTGATTAACTTGTGGGATTCACAACTACATAGTGTGATGATGGCCATTTGTTATTTTTTAAAACTGGACATATTCATGGAGAATATATATAACTATGTGAACAGCTGTAGCATCTAAGAGGAATCTCCATATATAAAAGCAATTCAACGGTCACTACACTGACAGTCAGTTATATCCACTTGTGAGGGGGCTTTCTAAAAGTCTCTTTGGATGAATTAAAGCAATACACTAACTGCTTGAAATCAGAGTGCTGCATGGGTAGAGGAATATTCTTTTCACAGGACTCAGCTTTCTAACCTTCAGGGTAGATCAGAAATTTGTTTTTTCCAGGTTCAGAGTGAAAACCATGTTTTCCCAAGCCAAGGTTTATCCAGTGATTAAGTTAAAATCTTTATTTAAATGTTGTATAACAATTCTAGATATGGACAGATAAAAGGTTATTATTGAAACAATAACACAGGTATAGATATAGGGTATTAAAATTATCTAAGTATACATGACATTCCTACTGTACCTACACTGAATTTAAGAATGAATTGAAATCTCTAAGATTCTTATCTAGAGCTTTTGCCAAAAAAGAAAAGTTTCACTGAATTCCAGGTCTGAGAATTCCATAAAGTCACATTTCTATTGAATTGCTGGATTTCTCACCATCTAAAGCTTGACATTCCCCTAAGCATTCTTTAGCTACTTAAAGTTTAACACAAGTAACTATTCTTATTGTTCTGGGATTTATTTTGGCAGAAGACCATCTATTCATCCTGCTAGCTAAATAACTATATTATCCCTGTGTACTGGAACAATGAGAAATATCTTTCACAGAAGGCTTCTATAAACCATTGTAACTTCAGGCCTGCTAATGAGAGCCAGGGGCAGAGGAGATGGCAGCTCTGGTCAGGCTCCATCCAGTTCCAATCTAGAATTTTAATGCCACATTCAAAGGATACATAAGCTATTGATGTTCTTGTGAGTAAGGTGTGAATGGTGGACTTCTCACAAGAAGCATAGGTTCTACTTTCCTTCTGTTTCTTATCATCTGACTTTGAACACAACCTCACTGACCCTTTTCAAGAACAGGGGGCCTTCAACATGTAGGATATTCTAAAGTTTCCTTGCATTCCTTTCCAAGATGTAGCATTCTTGTGACTTTTTCTTTTATTTTAGATGCATAATTAATGCAAATAATAATCACTTTGTAAATCCAGTTTTTGAGCTCACTGGAGCTTTACAGAGATATTCCTTCTAGGTAAGAATATTGTGGTTCATTAGTCTCTCATTAGGAAAATAGAAAAAAGTTACATTCTCTGTGCCTGCAAGGAGTTTTTTTTAATAATGTTTGCTAATTCTTCTTCAGACTTGCCAGACTTGTATATCCCACAAGCAACATCACCAATCTCTCCAACAATGAGATCAGTCAGGTAGAACACCTATCCCATCAAAACCAGTTTTCTTCACATGAGGTCTATATAAAAGTTGCACTAATTCACACAATCACACTGTAAAAAGGAAAGCCATGATTACAGAAATCGCAGTGGTCATACAAAATGTACTCCCCCTGAAAGTACCAGTACTGATGAACAGCTCTTCTACATGAGTTTTGTCAGATTAGAATCCCCACAGCCATGTAGCCATGATTCCTGATGCTATGACAATACAAAGTATGAATTGGACCACAGATTCATAGCAAGGCCTTGGGAAAGCCATTTCAACTTCCTCCCCACTTTTACAAATAATATCTGTCTACCTCATAGGGTTGTAGTGAGGATAAATGTACTGAAAATTTACAGCTAATTAGAAAAAAATGCCAGATAAATAAATAGTAGATGTAGTACTCAATTTGCTAAAGGCCTGATGTTTAATCAGGCAGAATATAAAAGGTACTATTATGCGGCAATAAGGCAAGCAAATTTGCCTTATCAATGCAAATATTTCCAGGCACTTCAGACAAATTGTAGCCTAATCACAAAATGTGCAATCCAGTGGGGAATTAAAGTCTTAATTATGTACTTAAATCTCATTGATTTCAATAGGACTCAAGCATCCCTAGCATACTCAAGGTTGGGCCAGAAAGTTTAACATTCTATACACATAAGTAATATTGACCAGCAATTACATACAATTTAAACATTGCTATAGTGACCCATAAATACAAGATCATCATTCAATCCACTGTATCCATTGACTTAGATTCTAGTTATATTTTTCATTTGCGGAAGTCACTTCTACCTGCAGAAGAGGGAAATGATTCTCCTTGCACCTCATTATGTTCCCAGCAGTTCAGCAATACTTAAGAGCAGGATTGGGGGGGAGGGGGGAGAGAGACAGGAAGCAGTAAGATACTTCCCTTCCACAAGTACTGGCATAGAACATAGGCCTTCATGTTAAACAAAGTTTGACTTAGCATAAGTGGTTAACATAGTCTATTTCTTGCATTTATACTTGCACAAGAGCTCTAGTGAAAGTGGGAAGTTTGCACTAGATCCAACCCACATGTTTTTTATAAAGGTTTTCTTTTAGAATGTGCACAAGTGTTTCCCCAAAGGTGAAAAGCTGCTTTCTCTTGCAATCACTTCTTACTGTGAGTTAGCCATTTTCTGAAGCAGATGAATGCCCACAAACTGCAGTCTTTACGTATGCTGTAATTATTCTTTGGTTTTACAAAGTACTTTAGAATGCTTAAAGCATTTTTTCATACTTACCTTGGTAATACTTGCAACAACCCTGCAAGTTAGTTCAGCATTATTATTATTACATTACAGATGCAAGGCTAGTTCATAGCTAATGCAGCATAGAATCAGGACATCCTGGCTCACAGCTCATACCTCAAACCACTGTAGTGTGCTAATTTCCAATTGTAGTGTTAAACTGGATTTAGAGAAGTTTTAATAATTTTCAACAGACATTCCCATCACATTTTGTATGTTTAAAAAAAATGGTGCTAGGTTTCCTCTGACCCCAAAATTCCTACGAAGAACATCATTTTTCTTTGCACGTCTTCAATAAGCCAGTGTTGCTTTTATTTGCAACAAATTACCTGGATCTATATTTGACATGTTATTTATCATCTCTTGTCACTGAGCTTCTAGGACAACCTTTTCTTTGCCAGCTCTAACTGTATTTTCACTCATGCTGCAGCTGGAACTCCAATGGAGGTCAAGAAAACATGCCTTGGCAACTATCCCCAGAACATGAGTTTATCACTTCTCTTGCCTGTTTAGACTAAAGATTCTTCGGTGCAGAGGAGATTATTGTGTTTAGGGCCATTCTCGACTGATTAGGGGCATGGTGAGGTAGAGAAATGGTTTAAGTCCCCTCTGCGCGCGCGCGCGCGCGCACACACACACACACACACACACACACACACAGAGCTTCACTTATGGAAACCAACACCACTAGGCTGCATTAGCCCTGTAAGGAGGGAGGGAAAAGTCAGGCATTTTTCTTTGGAACCGTTTTCCCATCGTCTGATATTTGACAGGGACAATTTCATTCCAATTGGATAGAAATAAAGATGCTAGAGCCAGAAATGTTTTTAGCCATATAATTGTCTATAACATTGTGACCCTTCCTTTCAGTCAGAAGTTCATCAGAATGGTTCCCTTGCCAAAGGATGTGATCCCTGAAAGGTCGATCATTGAATGTATAACAAAGAGGTTAAAACCATAAGTTTGTTTCCTGAAAGCAATAGAAAGTTTTTTAAAATGAGTGTAAAAACAAAATGAAAATGAATGACATTTTTGCAGGAAGTGAAATATTTCACATCTCTACTAAAGAGCCTGGTCTGCAATATCTTAGCCATGTACAGAGAGTAGTTATTTTTCTTTCCACTGTAATCTGCAAGGATAATTCTATGTCATTTGCATCAACACGGTTAGTCAAAGATGGCCATATGAAAGTAACTCCCATGTGTATTGCAATTCCTCTCCCAAATTATGGGTCATCCTCAGGCAATGTTGTCAGTAGAGATGGGCACTAACCAGAAAAAAAACAAACCATGGCCGATTCCAGACGGCCCTCCCCATCCGAAACGTCACGTGTCGTCGCGCGAAATATCGCGTTTTCTCGCGCGAGTTTTGCACGACATCGCGCAAAACTCGCACGAGAAAACGCGATATTTCGCGTTTTCCGCGTGACGACACGCGACGTTTCGGGATGGGGAGGGCCGTCTGGAATCGGCCCATGTGGTTAGTGGTTCGTCACATTTCACGAACCATGAATTTTCACGCACCTGCCCCAGTTCATGAACTGATTCGTTTAGTTCGTGAAAACGTCACATCCAGGTCAGCAAATCATCATTTCTGGGTCAGCAGAAGGTCAGTTCTGGGCCAGCAGAAGGCCACTTCTGAGTCAGCAGAAGGTCTGCAGGAAGTCCATCCCCTGTTGCCTAGGAAACTGATTGATCGGTGCCAGGCTGTCTACAGTGACAAACCAAAAAATGAACCAAACGAACCAGCCTAAAGTTCGTGGCGGTTCATCAGAAATGGGCTCTGATGAACCAGCAGTTCACAAACCATGAACCAGGCCAGTTCATCACAAACTTTGGTTCGTATTGCGGTTCATGCCCATCTCTAGTTGTCAGTTCTCAGTGTCTGATGCCAAGACTCAGGTTTGGAGGCTCATTCTCAGAGTCTTAGGACAACCCAGCTGACACCTGCACATTTAATGGCTTTTTTCTAAACATTCTACAAATAACAGCTTGTGATCATTACTGCACTTGTTCTCCTCAGGTTGTAAAGTTACTTTTAGGTGGCCTATTCTACATTATGTCTTCCCTCTCCATTTTTTTTAAAAAAACTGTTAAGCCCATTAGATCTAGTCTTGCCCTCTAGGGCAACAAAGAACAAGGCTCTACACTTTTCCATGTGATAGCCTTTCTGGCAGTTGAACAGCATGAGCATGCTTCTCTTCAATCTTCTCTTCTCCAGGCTAAATATACCCGCAGTTCCTTCAAATATGTCAGTTATTCTTTACTGTTAACTTTTGCTGGCAAGAGGATGGATTTTGCAGGGTTATACGGAAATAATAATGGTGGGTGCTGCTCCCACCCCATTCCTGAGCAGTTTTGGTGACCCATCTGTATGATGTGGCCCTGGGAATATATCTTTCATTTAGCTTCAGCGCCACACATAAGATTACCATCTTAGATAATACTAAGTTATCTAGAAATCTCAAGTTATCTCAAAATCAGTAAGGTAATTTAGAATCTCCCTCAGCCAATAAGAAAGCATTTCATATCACTTCCAACAATCTATAGGAAGAAACAGGGACATGTTTGTTTACTTAACTGATCTCTATTTTTGCACCCTTCTCACCCCGCACAGCAGCTGTATTCACCTATTCTGCATGTAGCCTATGAGTATTGGCTTCTTTGAGGGAGCAGGAATTTAGGGTAACCTTCATTGCAACAGTATTTGTCATTCCAAAGCTGTCCTATGGGCATGCGGAAGAGATAACTTTTTTCAAAAAGTTGAAAAGTTTTTCGTTTTTTTGAATTGGTGAAACTGTGGAGGGGGTTAAATTATTAGTTCTGTGTGATGAATATTTGCTGGGTTCCTATCACTTGAGTTAGGAACACAGGGGCTGTACAAGTAAACTCTTACTGGCCCTCCTCCCTGGTTGTGGTGTTTGTTTATATGCGAATGTATTTTTACTGTATTTTGATATGTATTTTAAATATAATTTTAATGTTTTAGTTATCTTTCACCATCTTGGAGGCCCTATTGTGAGTGGGAAATGCTGTATTTAAATAAAATAAATATACTCCCTGACTATACTTTCAATAAAGGTCATGCTTCAAGTGGAGGAGTGAGGAATCAAACCCGGTTCTCCAGATTAGAGTCCCGCGCTCTTAACTACTACACCAAACTGGCTCCCACCCTCTGCCCCTCTCCTCCATTCATCTGGCCAATGGGAAGGAAAGACCAGGGAACAGGCCTCCTGGGCACACTCATGGAGCAGCGGGACAACATCATTCCTGGGACTGACATCATCACGCTGCCCTGGGAGCGCTCCCATGCTCCACAGCAGGCTGATTTGGGCCCCAAATCAGGAGTGATATCATTGCTCCACACAAACACACTAAGAAAAGTAAGTGCCAGGTTCCCTCCTCCCACTGGGAGGGTAAGGGGACCTGGCAACCCTCCTTGGAATGAACATCCTGAGGAGCCAACACCAGGGGACAAAGAGGACCCACAAGATCAGAGAGAGCCCAAATCAGCCCCGTGTGAAGTGCAGGAGTGCTCCCAGGGTGGCAAGATGATGTTACTCCTGGGAGTGACATCTTGCACTGTCCCAGGAATGTGCCCAGGAGGCCTGTTCCCCCACCTTTCCCCATCACCAGCCAGGTAATGGTGGGTGGAGGGTGGGAGTAGGGGATCTTCCATCCCCTCCAGGGGAATGACAACCCTAACTTGTAGCTCTCTAGGACTCCCTGCCTCACCACAGGAATAGTGGTAGCAAAAGGCCCAAGCTGAGGTGGAAAAAAGGAGATGAAGTGCCAGACTGGCTGTGTGCCACATCCTTGTAGATCTAGGATGGAATGCCAAGAATGGTACTTCCTTGCAGGCCAGACCACCCTGCAGCTGAACCTGACTGACACTCAGCTTTTTTAGGCTGAGGCTTGCAAAGGCTTGCTGGATCAACCAATCTACTAGGTACTATCCCTGTGTATTAGCTCCAAGCTGGCCCAGTAGTGGGTCCTACTAGGGTTGCCAGATTTAAAAAATAAACTGGACTCTGGAGTTCTTCAAGCACACACCCTCCCAGGCCTGATGTGATGATGTCATCCTGGAGTGACATCATTACTGGCCATTCGCCTGATGCTCAGGAGGCCAGGCAGGCAAGGGAGTCTGCTGCTTCCCAGCTATGCAGGAGGAGGCTGGGCCAGCAGGTTGCTCCTCCTGTACTCGGGTAGGCGAGTGGGCTGGAAGCAGGGGGGAGGTGGCACAGGCAGTGCAGGAAAGGGGGTGGAGGCAGCACAGGAAGGCTGGCTGGTGCTGCTGCCATGTCCTGTAAGCCAGAGGCCAGCCACTCCTACCCCATGCACAAAAATACCAGACATTTATATGTCCAGTTTTTTAACCTCTCCTCCCTCAGACAGTCTGATTAAAAAAGGACCATCTGGGGGAAAACAGGACACTTGGCAACTCTAGACCCTACTCCTCAGGAGTTCAGACCTGGCCAAACTGCAGAGTGCAGGGCAGTATGTTATTTTACATTTAGCACAGTGAGTTGGATCCTACCAGCTTTTCCACTGCTAAAAGAGAGAGAACCACTGGAAAGGTTATGCTGGAGATCATGGAATCCATGTTTGCAAAAGTCAGGCAGAAGCAGGCTGCAGCACAAAAGGCAGTTGTAGTGAGAAAGACAATCATACAAGGTCAACCAGGAGACCTTGTAAGAACAAATTCATTGTTAATTTACATAGTGTCATGGTTAAGAGTGTGGGACTCTAATCTGGAGAGCCAGGTTTGATTCCCCATTCCTCCACTTGAAACCAATTTAAAAAAAACTAAAAACTTTTCAACTTTTTGAAAATAGTTATTTCTTCCGCATGCCCATAGGACAGCTCTCTGGAGCTCTCTCAGCCCCACTCACCTCACAGGGTGTTTTGTTGTGGAGATAATAATAACATACTTTGTAAACCGCTCTGAGTGGGCATTAAGTTGTCCTGAAGGGCGGTATATAAATCGAATGTTTGTTGTTGTTGTTGTGGTGGTGGTGGTGGTGGTGGTGGTGTGTATAACAAATCATCCCCAGTCCAAGTTTAACACACTGATTACTCTGTTGCCCAAATAGGAGGTGTCCTTAATTAATTGAGGGAAATAGCATTAAGGAGGCAAGCAAGAGGGGACAACTAGGAATCTCCACCAATGTTTACAGGAATTAATCCCTTAGAGAACTCTCAAATAAGTCAGGCAGATGTTCAACAGGAAAGGTTGAACAAGAGAAAAGAGAAATAAAAAGGGCAATAACACAAATACACACAGCACACATACAGGGCTAACTAAGAAAATCAGGAAGGAAAAAGAGAGAAAGCAATAATTACCGGTCTCAAAGAGCAGAGGTCTGCAGAGACAGCAAAACTGCCAGTGTTCCACAGAGAGAAAAAGAGGGAAGAGAAGGTCCAAATGAATTTGGGGGTCCATGGATAGGTTCCATAACACATACACACAGCACATGGGGAGCCTAATTATATAACTGGAGTCCAAGTGCGGAGCCAATTATAAGGCAAAACAATGGCTCAATGGCTATCACCAGAGGTGGACAAAGGAGTTGGGAGAGGTTTGATGGTTCATATCTGAGGTAGACTATAGGTGTGCAAGGTGCTTGATGACATGGTAAGCACCAGATGGGAAAGCTACCAGGTTTGCTGAACAGCTTTGGTTAGGATAAGTGGGTGAGGGGAAGTGTAGCAGGGTGTTGATAGGATTAGCAAGGGTTTTCTTAAGAAACCTCATTACCTCTGCGTCTCTCCGGTCAACCACCTCATACTCTGATAGGTTTCCGGGCTCCCCGCCCAGCTGGCATTCACTCTGCCTTGGGCCAGGCAGTGCCTTGGACTAATGGCATAGGAGGAAGGGGTTTGTGATATTCCATCCATAAACTGCCCTCTCTACATGAAGAGGGGTCTGACTGCTAACAACTACATTCACACTTGCTGTATTGTGAATCTTGGGATTTGGAAAGCTGGGGATCTGCCTATTCATGAAATGGATCAACTATGTGCCTATTTTCTGGAACCAATGTAGTGTGATCCATTCCTGATCGTGATTCTCAGTAATATTTTAATGAAGTTTCATTCCTAACATAGGACCTCTTCCACAAAGCCAGCCTCTAAAGATGGAAACAAGTGGTAAGTTAAAATGAGCAGTAAAAAGTAGTCACTCTCTGAGAAATACTACTTTGCTCTCATGAAGTTAGCACCATTGGTGTTAATTTACCACCTATCTATAGAAATACTTATTAGCAGAAAACATAGGATTCTTTTGATTAAGCTTCAGTATTTAAGGAAGTCTGTAGATGGAAAAATAGAGGTCATAGTTGAAAGCAATTTACATGTGTACTCTCTGTTGCCTGGTCATTGACAGAATATAGCTTTTTCCTGTGCAGATTTGTTGATATTTCCGTGTGATGTGGTTCACTGCAATGTCAGAGCTTACTGGTAACTACATCCTGTCAACAGAGGAGAATGTGGATATATTTGGGTTAGGGTAAAGAAGAGGTCGGGTTAAAAGTTTGGCAAGCAGACTAATAAGCCACATTTCCTCCATGGGCCATTGAAACTCTTCCTTGAGAACTCCCACACAGCTCCTTTCCCCTCATAGCTCCCTGCTGCTGGTTTTTGGCCATAAGCTCCCATCTCCCGTGTAACTCTGCTGTTTCCTAGGAGATGGCATGCTGCTAACCCCACACCTCATCCCTGATGACGGTGTGACATCACCAGGTCAGCACAGTCATAAAACACTGCAACTGAGGCACTGGAGTCATGGCTTGACTCATTTGTGATATTAGCAAATCCTAAAGGATGTGTGAACCATATGACAGACTGTAGGGTTTGCTTTTTTCATTAGAGTTGTTCTGATGAGAGCTAGACATAGTGTCATTGAATGCAGACATCCTAAAAAATATAGGCTGCAGAGGCAGTCACAACAGAGGGCTTTGTTCAGGGCAAGGGCAAAAATGACTTTAAGAATCAAGCAATTTTGTTTGCTGATTCAAGCTGACCTTTTAGTTTCAGAGTAACACACAACAGGTCTCAAATCTATGAGTCATCTTGCAACTTCTGTTTGAGACTAAACTAGATGCAGAAACCATGCTTTGTGCAAATGTTTTACCTTTTCCTACTTTTATGGGTCCCTCACCTAGGAAAGAATCCTAAAGAGGAAACAACCTTCTTGTAGATCCACTGCAGCATAGCAGCTCTGTTCCATTACACTTCTGCTGCATTCAGACATCATGCTAAAATCACAATGTGCAGCAAGGGGCACAAACATGATTTGCTTCTAATGTTGATACAACCTGCCTTCTCCCTTCTCCTATGGACTATAATTATAGAGTGGTGTGTTTTGCTGTCATGGGTGTCAGATCCATAGAGTGGTCTCCCCAGTAAAAGACTAATACAAGAGTTTATGTGGCCAACAGCTTTTAGAGAAGCAGCTTATGTGTGTTTGAAATACATTTTTAAAAGAAAGTAATTCACTGTGCCCTCCTTTTGCATTGGCATATTTCTTTTTCTGCCTTCTTTTTTACTATATTTTAGTCAAAAACCTGCCCATTGCCAATATATACCTTTTTAACCCTAAGTTATAACTTTTACCATTTTAGTCATGTTTCCATAAGGTTTCCTCCCACCTTTGAAATAGTCCTCCTCTCCCCAATTGTTTGCTATTTCACAAGGTGTAATTGGTAACATATTAATTTTTTATCACTCTGCATTCACATCTTGCTAATTCCCCCCATCATAGTAACTATACCTTACCAACCTGCAGCCTCAGTTGCTATCTCCTTGCTAGTGTTTGGCACAGACACTCCTTATTCATGACAAAACCTTCTTTCTAATGAGCCCACCTCTTAACACCACTTGTCCCCTCTTGACTGCCTGATCTCTTTCTGTGACATACATACACGGCCTTGATATCATTTTCTCATCTGTTTAATTTCCTTTGACATCACAGATTTCTCCCCCTCTTCCAGTTTTAATCTCCAACAACTTTACTGTCTGTTGATAAGCCTATGTCCTTACTGGGTAGTTTCCTCATCTTTAAAGTCGTAATGTTCAATTACTTATGCTTTGTTTCAGCAATGTTTTATCCCTGTGATTTATGCTTGTTTTCAAATTTCTGCAACCCTTACACTATTGTATTTGTTCATTGAATGTCCTTGCTGTTGATTATATTGACTTGCACTGTGTAATCTGCTGTGGGTCTCAATGAGAAAGGTGGACTACAAATATAATTGATTGATTGTTTAAATAAAATTTGGGTTAAAATTATCTTTATCTTTTTTCACTAACGGCCAGGTGTATAACTTCTATCATGTAAAATTTGTGGATTAATGTTCACCTCTCTTGTAGCCACCACATGGTAACAAGATGTATGAAATGAAATGATGCTGATGCAAACATCTCTCTGGCCCTCAGAAGACTTCTTTGAAAGTGCTAAGTTATGGAATCCTTGACTGTGGTACCTTCCCCAAAAGTTTATATTTTACTACAAGTGATCTTTCCTAGAGATCTTTCCTGGATATTTTCAAATTTACTGAACCAATCATAGGGGCTAAATAGTTTATTTCCATTACTTCACAATTTTTGCTGCACATCTTACCCACAGGAGGCTGTAATAGCCATAGACTGTATTTGGATATTCCAATAAACTGTGGTTTGTTTAAAACTGTGTTGCATAAACCCTCATTAGTCTTCCAGATGTACTTAACAAACCATGATATGATCATAAATCTCAGGGCGTGTGCTTCTTGCTGCCTCCAAGCAGAGTCCCCAGATGCCATTCCAAGTTCCCTTATATTGCTGGTTTTCTGGCAAAGCCTCACAACACACACATGTCCGATATTTGTCAGCAGTAATAGAGAAAGGGTGAGGAAGTTCAGAGTAAGCCAAGATTCCTTGGAGATCTTCAGGCCACATTAAGCTAAGTCAATATCCAATCTCCCCCTCCATCTTTTGGTCTAGCTGTTTCACTGCCATTCCTAATTTTTAAAAAACTTCAGAAACCAAATAGATTTTTTACAACCCTTCCTCATTTCTCTTTTGCCATTTTGCCACATTCTCTAACCTGGTTGTCCCTCTATAATAAAATAAAAGCTTGGAAAGAAGTACACAATCATGGCCAGGTCACTCGTACTCTCTTTCTCCTGGGATATAAAAGGGAGTATGAAGTGAGAACTCTCTTTATAGGAGAAAAGTATTGAACTGACTGTAACTGTGCTTTGTGTTAAGCAACTTCTATCGTATATGTTGGCAGACCAAATAAAAGCATATGATTAAATGAGATCTTTACATTTCCCCTCAGCAGACACTGGAGCTCACAGCCAAGCTTGTTGAGTCATCATTAACAGCAACGGATAGGCATGTGGCAAGAAATCATCAATACCTGAATGCTGCTGAAAGGCCAAGGTTTTCCTTATGCTCCCTGCAGTCATTTCTGTATGTGAGGTGCTGAGTGCTACCATTGAACAAACTGGGGTTTCTGCATTCAGACATAACAATAAACCAGAGGTAACAAGCCAGATACAAACCATGATTTACAGCCCCAGTTTAGCATACACGAACATGTTACAGTTTATCGGGCAGCCTGCGTTAAAGTGTCATGCTAAAGTTGAGTTTAATCAAATGGTTTATAAACTCTGGCTCACTGTAACATCTGAATGCAGCTATTGACTCAAGTTTAAGGTACACATTGCTTGTAATTTTTGCCTCTTCAATTTTGTATACAGCTATATATATATTCTATATTTTACAAGGATGGAATTGATCTCTTTGATGCATGATCTTTGTTGCCCCAGGAGTATAACCCCTGACAAGGGAAAGAGGTTTTCTAGAAATCCTCATGCTTCAAAAACCTGCTCCTCACAGTCATTTTCTGCTATGTCCACCTCAATAGATATCTTTGCTTTTACTACAGAAAGCCAATTAAATTAACCTGGCACTTGGAAGTTCTTTTGTTCCTAAGCTAACAGTGAAAACGGTATAAAGACCATATAGTCTCATTCACTGTTGTGAAGCAAGATGCTTATTATATGTTTTTCAATGAGGCAATACTCTAAATGGCACACAAGACAAAAATAACTGTACATAAAAACTATAGAGTCTATAAAAGCAATATCATATTATTGTATCAAAAGACTAAAACAACAACATTACCATATTCAATGAATCTCTCAACATTCATGGATTCCCTTTTCAGCCATTCTGATTCTGGTACTCCTACCTCATTTACCAGGAGACATGCAATCTTCCTGATTCATATGGCCACTGTTTTGTGTAAATTTACATATTTTCTAGCTTTGTTATGTGTGATCATAACACATTTTTAGCATGCATGTTCATGCATGTCAGTGCTGAAAAATATGCCCATTGGCCAATTCATGCAAGATGGTAACCATGCATATCAAGAAGATCACACATGTTGTGCTCTTTCAGTATGCATGATAGGCATCCCAGAATTGTAATTACTGAAAAGGACACAAAATCAGCTTTCAAGACTAACAAGATTTATTTCAGCATAAATGAGAAATGTAGGCATCCTGGTCTTGCAGCTTGGCTGCCTACATTTGCAATAAATGTAGGCTGCCTACAAGCTGCCTACATTTCCCATCAAAACTTGAGGGAAGCTGACAAGTATCCAACCTGTGTCAGGCGTCACTTGTAGTTTGGCTCTGAGAGAAGGAAGGTGATAAAGAGGGGGCACAGTGCAGGGCACTGCTCTGCTGGAGTGGAGGGGGAGCAGCATTGAGATCAGAGAATAGCAAGGGGGAGGAAAAGCCAAAGGGAGAAGGGGGGAAGAAAGTAATAGAATTTAAAACAACAACTTTAAACCCAGCAATAGTGATTTGCTCCTACCTGTCGCACAGGGACTGAAAGGGAATTGTGTGTGTGTCACCTCACTTACTCCTTCCTCTGTGGCAGTGCACACACAACCAGCCATTCTTTCCACCAAAAGCAGCCCCCCCCCCTCAAAAAAAAGCCTGAGGAAAAGTGAGAAGCAGCCTTGATGCCAGCCGGGGAGGGAGAAAGGGATATACTAAAAGGAATGACAGGATTGTCCATTGGAAATAATGGAAGAGGCTTGAAGGCTCATTGGAGAAAATGGGAGCCAGGAATGCCGATTTACTTGCATGAGCTCCATTGAAATGCATTACAACATACAAAAAAGAGCAAGAGCCCAGTAGTGAAGAAGTGAGCTGTGGCTCACGAAAGCTCATACCCTACTACAAATTTTGTTAGTCTTATAGGTGCTACTAGACTCTTGCTTTTTTCTACTGCTACAGACAAACACAGCTACCCATCTTGATCTTGTATATTTTATCTTCTGTTGTAACCCACCCTGAGCTTGCTTGCGGGGAGGGCGTATAAATATTATAAATAATAATAATAATAATCTATCAACACATGTCCCAGAGTGGAATGACAGTCTTTGGGAGAAGAATCAGTGGTCTGGGACTGGAATGCAGTGGGTGTGGAATGACAGGGGGTGTCATTCCTGTCCCCGAGTCCTGACCCTATTCCCAGGAGCAGTCGTTCCACTCTTCGACCTGTCATTCTAGTCTCTGAGCACAAATTCTATTCCTAGGGGCTGTCATTCCACTCTGGGGCTGTCATTCCAATCCAAGAACATTTCTACTACTCCCAGGGGCTGTCATTCCATTGTGGTGCCTGTAATTCCACTCCAAGAATGCTTCTCTACTACCAGGGGCTGTTATTCCACTGTGCAACCTGTCATTCCTTCCCAGAGCACTGATTCTGCTCTGAGGGGCTGTCATTGCACTCTGGGAGTTGTCATTCCAGTCCCAGAACACTTCTGCTCCTCCCAGGGTCTGTCATTCCAGTCTGATGCCTGTCATTCCAGACCCAGAATGCTTCTTCTACTCCCAGGGGCTATCATTGCACTGCACTCTGGGGGCTGTCTTTCCAGTCCCAGAGCACTGAGCCTACTCCAGGGACTGTCATTCCACTCTGAAACCTGTCCTTCTGGTCCTGAAGCACAAACTCTATAGCCAGGGACCATCATTGCACTCTGGGGGCTGTCATTCCACTCCCAAAGTATTCCATCTGGTCCAAGAGACCTTTATGGAAAATCCATCCCACATTTTCTTTGCAACTTTTTTTGTGTTGTGATGCATTTCAATGGAGCCCAGACAAGTAAATTGGCATCCCTGGCTCTCATTATCTCCAATGGGCCTTCAAGCCTCTCCTATTATTTCCAATGGGCAATCCTCCTGTCATTCCTTTTAGTACATGGCAGGGGGGGAGCAAGAAAGAAAGGAGGGAACAAGGGGGACAAAAGGTCAGATGGGAGCTCGCTGCTCCCCAGCCAGCTAAAGTGTCTCTTGCTCGTGGAAGCTTTGCCCAAGGCTTAAATTGAGAGAGAGAGAGAGAGAGAGAGAGAGAGGAGGAGGAGGAGGGAAAAAAGGCAGAGAGAGAAATGTCCCCGCTGATGGGGCTGAACTTGAAGTTCCTCAAGCGCTGGCTGAGCAGGAAGAGAGGGCTGCCCTTCTGCACTCCAGAAGAAATGCCTTGCGCCAAGAAAGGAGAATTCCTGCGTGAGCTCACGGGAGCGCACACACTTCAGGGAACGCCAGTCGTTGGGGGGCTGGCACGGGACCTCCTTCAGAGTTCAGCACCCAAGGCAGGAGCCGGCTCCGCCTCAATGGAAGTGCCGGCCCTGGCCCAGAGCCTAGTGTTGGGAATAGCAAAGATGTTGCCCAGAGCTTTGCTGTTGGGAAGCACCAGCCCATTGCCCAAAGCCTAGTTGTTGGGAATAGCAAAGATGTTACCCAGAGCTTTGCTGTTTGGAATAGCAAAGATGTTGCAATGGGTTATATTTATTTATTTCAGTTTTATCTTGCCTTTCCAACCAATCAGGGCCCTCAAGGTAGTGAAAAATACATTAACAATCCCATCAAACACACCTACATACATATACAGCAATTAAAACATAAGAAGAAGAATCAGTAACAGAATGCCAAACAAAAACAGTGAAGGTATATGATGGTTCATGATTTTTGCACTTTTTCTTCCCAATAATAGCAAAGTAGTATTTTCTGAAACCCTCAGTTCTTGTTCTATAACAGATAAGTTATATTTATCTATAGACTTTTTAATAGGTGACTATGGTTTCTAAGTATATCTTCTTTACCTTCCCTCTTTCTTCCCTTGCTAACACAACTGCCAAAAAAATAAAATAAATGGAATCAAGTTCAATATGACAAGTTGTCTCCAACTACTCAGAAGATAAAAATGATCTTGGTTGTACTATACTTTCTGAACCTGACATCTCGCCATATCTGCTTTTCTTCCATTAACATGAGTCATCCTACAGATGTCCTTTTGGTACTCTGAAGAGTCATGTCAGAAACAATCATTGACTTATTGTCAACAGACTCAGCCTACCATGTTAATGGAGTCTTTGGAGCCTCTTTCACCAATCATCTTGTTCTTGCAGCTGAAAAACTACTATAAAACAGCAATGTCCTTAAGGTGAGGTGTGGGGGAGGGGTATGAATGCTTTCTACTTTACATATGAGTGATTTAGGAAGAGTGCGGAATACAAATTCTTTTCCCTTAGACGAATACTAGGTGGCAATGCACACTTTTCTCTCTGATACATCCACCCACTGTTTCCAACTTGTAAGTTCTGTGTGAAGCCCAAAATTATCCATAAAATATACTGTTAGAGCCAATCTGCATGCTGCTAGATTAGTATGGCTGCCAGATCACCACAGATCAATTGCACTGTACTGCAATAATGCTTGAGTAACAGAATCCTGTGAGCAGATGAGTCATGAAGTTCCTGCATTAGCACTAGTGGCCTCAGAAAGGTACCAAACTCTTCTGGGAATTTCCCATACTGCATGACTTTGTTATTCAAATGTTACCAAAGCTGTATAGGGACTAGCCAGGGAGAAATGACACACTAGTAACATATTTATTGGGCCTTACTCTATAGCAGTGTAGTGCTTCCCAATCTTTTCCCCCCCCATAAATGAACCCCTACATTAATTTTTAAAATCCGGAAGAATTCCTACCTATGAAAACATTTACAAGCCAGACAAAGTCAATGGTGAGGAGCAAATTCAATTACTACTAAATTATTGTCAAGAAAACTTATTTGCAAATTGCTGAGAGAGGGGGCGAGTGAAAAAGATATCATCTTACATTGTAAGAAAAAAAGAAGCATTTTTCCTGTCTTTTTTCCTGTCTTTCCTGTTGTTACCAGAACTGCTCTTTAATAAGGGGAAATTAGCTTTAGCAGTCTGTAACTAAAATTAGCGCGGATCTAACCTATGTTTACGGAGGTCCCGATTCCAGACACTCTAGTGACAAAGAGGCAGACTAAAAATAGGTTCAAACACGTGCATTTACTAATAGTGTGGCATAAGCCTGAACTTGCACATACACACAAGAAAGCATACAAGGACTAGGAAACACAGAGTAAGAAATCTAGAGACTTTCGCATTAGCAAGTTCCCAACGTTGGTGGGGAATACTCACAATCCTGAAGCGAAGCAGAGACACAACAGCGAGGTGGCCCAATGCCAGCACTGGGACCACGGACAGACAGCGAGGGGTTCTGGATAGGATGGCACGCGCCCCATGCGGTCTGGGAGACCGGCTTAAATACCCCAAAACGTACCCTGGGGCTGGTGCTGTACTTGGTGGTTCTCACAGATTAAAACAAAGGTTCTAATGGGTTACTGAATGGCTTGGATGGGCCACTTTGGTAATCTGATTGTGCTAAGTGACACCTCAGGAAGAGGGGACAAAAGAGGGAGGGGGAAATCCGAGTGGGCTGAATGGATGTTCCAGCGGACAGGGCTTGCCCTGATGTCATCAGCTCTGGAATGCGGAGGTTTCTTTGAGATGCATTCTCTAAGTGCCTGGGATGGTCGGCACTTAGTTCCTTCTCCGGGGTGGCTCCTAAGATATGCAGAGCGGGGCGAGGTACTCTCACTGCAGACGTGGTGTGCCCGCTTCGCCGAAATGGCTTCTCAAAGCAGTCTTCTTCCCTGGGTCTTCTGGCTGCCTAAGAACATGGATGCCGGCTGGGCATAGCTGGGGCTGGATAGCAGGCTGCCCGGTAGTGAGGGCAAGCTCGGGGACCGGCCCGCGGGAGGCTCCAGGCGGGAACTGACCAGGGAGCGCCTAGCCAGGCTCACTGGAGGTTTCCCCGGCAGGCGCCCGGCTGCTAGCAGCGGCTTGGGCCCATATGAGGCAGGCTTCCATGGAGGCAGGGGGAAGAGCACGTAAAACACAGTCCAAAGCAGGGAACAGGCACGGTCCGTGGCAGATGGCAATGCAGGCATGGGGCACACTTGTAATAAAGTCCAAACACACACTGGGAAGTCCAGATATAGGTCGGGGCAGGGCTGCCCAGGAAGAGAGTCCTTTGTGCAGTTATCCAAACATGGGGTCAGGGAACTACACAGTCTATTGCAGCAGCAAGGTAATCAACACGCAGGCAGGAAACTGACACGTGTACCAGAACACACACGTGCAGGGCAATCTTTGTGTAGCGGTAAAACAGCAACGCAGGAAACTTTAACACAGTCCATGGCAGGCCTTAAAGCAGGAGAGGGGGCCTACTTGGCAACACTGTCATTTTTTAATCTTTTTTACAAATATCAAAATATCAAATCAAAATAAAATTCACTTTGATATTAAATAAAGTTCGCATCCAAAATAAATATAAAGTTTATTTTCAGTGTGATATTTGGGCTTGTATATTTGGTATTTAAAAACTTTTATTTATTAATTCCATAATTTTTCATAGAACCCCTGACGATGCCCTGTGGAATTGCAGGGTTCTGTGGAACCACTATAGTTATGATGCATACTGCTCTAGTTATGATCAGTGTCAGTTCTAGGGATGGCAGTCCATGGCAGATAGACCCCCAAAACCCTCACAGCAAGCAGTCCAGTGCATTAGTTGAAAGGCTTTTATTTAGAGATCCATTAAGTTCATGGGTACATCCATAGATGGGAAAGTTGGCAGGAATGATTATACAGGCAAAGGCACTATCTATATAGGGAGTACTATTCCCCCCTCCCTTGGAGCAGTTTGCATTTAAGCGCGAAAACGTAAGAAGTTGCATGAGGTCCAGGTTTGTCAGGGTAAAGTCTGTGGAACTTGGCAATGAGTCTTGGGGCTTTCATATGTGAACTTTCTCTCTTTTTTTTAATATATCTTTTTATTCGAGTTTTTAGTATCTGTTGCAAATGCAACATACATTGTTCGTATATCGTACATTTCATATTGCCATTTTTCCCCTTCCTCTCCCCCTACTCCCTCCCCTCCCCCTTGTAGCCTCTAGTCTTTTATCCCCAGCCACGGGCACAAAGTCTGAATCTTCCACCGAATGTCTTTTCTTCCTTCCGTTGACATCCACTCTAGGTAGGTCTTCCATCTACTCCTTATTTCATCGTTCTTTTCTTGCCATGTAGTCTTCTGGCGCATTCTCTCGACGATATCTGACTGTATGAATTCAAACAGATAGTTGTGCTGGATTTCTACAGTCCATTTACTTTTATCCTTCCAACCCAGAGCAATAACTGCTTTACTTGCTAATAACATAGCCTTAAAGGTCGCTTGGTCCCCCTTATTTACTGTCAGGTTCCCTGTTATACTCATTACCATTACGTTAAAGTCTATAGTTAAGGATACTTTGCATATCCTTCCTATAATTTTTAATATTTTTGTCCAAAAAACCTTGACCTCTTGGCATTCCCACCACATGTGGGAAAACCACCCTTTAGACAGTCTACAATGCCAGCACATTGGGCTGAGTCCCGAAATCATATTTGCTAATTGCGCTGGTGTTTTATACCATTTTGTAAAAAATTTATGTTCCAGCTCGTTAAATGTCATAACTTTGATTTCCTCTAGACCTTTCATGATTTTGCCTGCTGTCTTTTCTGATATCTGACCCTCCTTACTCCAAGTTTTTTGTGAATATGCTATTGTCTTATCTTTATTTCATAACATTCTCCTATAAGTTCTTCCTGCTAATCCTTGTTTTGACTCTTGCATTTGTTTATATATTTCTTCCATTGGTTCATCTATCCATATTGCCTTTCTTCATTAATCGTTTTAACCCTATTATAGAGACCTACTATTTTTAACCAGTATTTCTTACCTATCTCCTCCACTATATCCTGTAAGGATTTTAAGGTTCCTCCTCTGTACATATCTCCCAGTCTATAATATCCTTTTCCTCTTAAGATTTCCCGCCATTTAGTTTCTCTCATCTCATTATACATAGTCTCTAGCGGTGCCCATCTTGGAGGTCTCCTTAGCCATAGAGGTTGCCATTTCCTCCATACTTCTAATGTTGAGCACCTGGGCCCTATAGTTGATTTTATTCCCCACCATATTTCTGATCCACTTTTAGTTAGGTCAGCCGTCTTGAACCCATGCAAGGTGGTCCAGTCCTGGTTGTTGTCCTCCAGGCTTTTGCCTTCCCCCAGCCACCACGCTACAGGTTCCTGTGGGGTTATGAACAATAATCCATTAATGGGTCCTACTACTGACTCGTCTTCTGGAATCAAGGGCAGCAGAGGTTCTAGCGAGATGCTTGAAGCTCTCATCTCATTGGGGCAGCATCCAAATAGGGCTCCTCTCCACCTCACCTTTTCCTCCCATGGACAGGGTGCCCATTGTCTAGGAGTAGTTAAGGTCCATGTTAGATGGGTGACTCCCGCCTTAGGGATTGCTCACAGCTCCCTAGGCGTGGGATGGGTAGACAGGTCCTCTGGCTCCATGGTCCTTGGGTTCAACTCAAATGACATGATGCTGGTAGCCAAACTCTAGAGGTGTCGGGTACAGAGAGAAAAAGGGGATTCCTGCCAAAATGTCAGTTCTAGGGACAGCAGTCCATGGCAGATAGATCCCCCAAGCCCCTCATAGCAAGCACTCCAGTGCATTGGTTGAAAAACTTTTATTTAAAGATCCATTACATCCATAGATGGGAAAGTTGGCAGGAATGACTATACAGGCAAAGGCACTATTGACATAGAGAGCACTATTCCTCCCTCCCTTGGAGCAGTTTGCATTTAGGCACGAAAACCTAAGCAGTTGCATGAGAACACAATAGCTTAGTCTGGATAGAAATGGCAGAAGATTACAAAGAAATCAAAGTCTTTCTCTCTCCCGTGGGAAATGGTTACATTTCTGGTTCCAGCTGCAAGGCCAGCATCACATATTTTCAGAGATAACTGGCTGGTTACTTCCCCTGTGAAATCAGTATTAGTACTTTCATTTCCAGAATGTAACACATGTAGCTATTCCAGAATGTAACACATTAAGCTATTCAAGCATTATTTTAATATCCCTGAATGGAACTTTAGTGACTGCAGCACAAAACATGAAGACTGAAAATAAAAACAGGTGTTGTCATGCCACTGTAGGCCAATAACATATTGACTTCACCATTAACAGTGGCCAATCAGATGCTTCATAGCGATGACCCACCTTCTACTGTTAATCCATACTATTTGTTTATTTAAGAGGCTGGGGGGCACACTTGAGTCCTTCCTCATCTTCAGAACACTTCACACGAAATAAAGTATGCTGAAAAAGAGTAAGACAATCCAGTGAGCAGCTGTGGTCTGGCCATTTAACTTGCAGAGAAAGTTCCCAGTAGGCCGTTACCCTGAAGGGCCAGGAGCAAGCAGAGCAAAGCCCAAATAGCTATGTCAGTTTTGAAGGGACCACTCCACTTATAACTAGCTAGAGGCATCAACTGTGGGCACTGGCTCACTTCTTCCATCCCTGTTGCTACCTGGAGGAGGCAACAGGTGAGCCGAAACCCATTATTTTAGTGCTGCTGGCCAGGTCTGAGCTGAGTTCCCTCTGCAGCACTTGCTGCAGGGACCACTTAGACTGCCCATTTTAACTTCTCAGTCCATCATGCTAAAGTCAGAATTTGAACCCCAGTTTTTCCCATTCTTGTCTGACACTCTTAATTACTACAGAACCTCCTGGCTGTCAACCACTACTTGGTTCTTGGAGGCATTCTAACTTTGAAAATGGAGGTCAGCCTTTGATTTTATAAAGTTAATGCTGACTGTAGCTTCTGTGCACATCAAAGCCTTTTAAAAACCTATTTATGCCTCTTGACATCACAGCTAGGATTGCCAGCTTCCAGGTGGTGGGTGGAGCTCTCCTGGAATTACAATTGATCTTCAGGTGACAGAGATTAGTTCCCCTGGAGAAAATGGCTGCTTTGGAGGGTAGACTCTATGGTATAATACCATTCTGAGGCCTCTCCCCAAACCCCACCCTCTCCACACTCCACCCCCAAAATTTCTAGGAATTTCCCTACCTGGACCTCTCACAACTGACTTTTGTAATAAGTTCTCAAGTTGCTATTCTTCCCTTTGCCCTTTCTTCAAGTTCTCCTAGCTCTGCAGCTGTCACAAATACCATGTTATCATTTCAACTCTTCTTTTTCTGAAACAACCAAAATTACTTTTGGTTGCTCTGTGCACCCACTGCTATGCTAAGCATTCAACATTGGTACTCAAAGGGGAACAATCTGACAAGCTAAGTGGGTTGGTCAGCCCAGCGTGGAGTTGCTGTGGACAAGCCGCCACAAGCAGTGTAATTCTGCAGCCAAAACAGACAGCAGCCTCATCCATAATTAAAACTAATTATTCAAAGGCACTCTGCTCATGGCACGTTGCTCAGAAGCTCCCTGCGATGAGCATATAGGCAGCAGGGCTGTTTTTCTTCATAAAAACTTATGAGGAGCACTGAGCAGATTAACAGCTTTAATGACAAAAATTACTGCTTACAACACCGACTTCAAATCAAAGAACAATATCCTCAGACAGATATTTTCATGGTTTTCATAACAATTCATTATAGGTGGCACCAAGGGATTCCATTTTTATTTCCCTTGTGTCATTTCTCTCAGACTCAGGTTCATTTCTCTTAATGAGGCAACGGAAGATAAAGGGCAGTGATGGCTCTTCCAGTGCTGCTGCCGAGTGTGAGGAATTTAGGGGCACGGTGATAACTGATCCTCTAAAGGACGATGGGGAGGGAGGAGAGGGTGGGAGAATGACGGGAGGGAATGCTCTCTGCCATAATGAACTAAAATTAAGACATAAATTCTCCCACCTTTGTTCTGACCAAATCTAATGCAGGGATTCGGCTTTTTTAATGAGGAATAGATCAGTAGCAAAATTATTAGCTAATTAATTGTAAAGGGAAGGGGGAAGAGAGGAGAAGGTGGGAGAGAATGAAAATTCTCTTTTACAGCCCTTTGGGAAAAAAGGAAGGGGGGAACTAAAGGATTCAAAACTGAAGCTGGAGCATAGAAAAATAAGAACCATTTCATACATTGCACACCCTGACCTGGATAGCCGAGGCAAGCCTAATCTCATCAGATCTTGGAAGCTAAGCAGAGTCGGCCTATGTTAGTAATTGGATGGGAGACTTCCAACGAAGATCAGGGTTGCAGAGGCAGGTAATGGCAAACCACCTATGTTAACCCCTTGCCGTGAAAACCCCACCAGTGGTCACCATTAATCAGCTATGACTTGATGGCACTCTCCACCACCATCATACATTGCACAGTGTCAAACTAGGATTTTCCATGCAGTATGTGTTCAAGTCAACAGGGAGTCAAAGTCAATCACAGTTCACTGTATAGTTAACTGCATGATGCTCATATTTGCAAATATATGTTTGTTGTGATCATAGCTTATAAATTTTACTCTCAAACCATCTGAAATGTGCATCTAAAAATGGGAGTATGCAAAGTAGCCTAAAGCTTTGCTTAAGCCACTACAAATACACACCTAGGGTTGATCAGCAGACTTTGGGAACTCTAATTTTATACTCCCTAAAACCATAAGGCAAATTAGGTTAAGAGAGTTGTCTGGTCCCAGTCCAAAACTCTGTGTACACAACTCTTATTCAGATTAGTAGTTTGTTATCAGGTTATTGGTGTGTGAGAAATGCTGAAAGTGTGAGCTAATCCTTCTGTGGCACCTTATAGACAGACATTTTATTTATTTATTAACATTATGTACTGCTTTTCCTAAACTGAAAGTGGTTTGCAGGTTTAAAAAAAATATATAACATACACAAAAGACATCATGATAAAAAAAATCATGACCTAACCAAATAGCTACAGAACTGACTATTAACCAAAGAATATAAAGACTGTAGGGCCTGACCTGTAGACATGCGGCAGAATGAGGTGGTAAAATTATGATGTGGCAGAGTAGGCTGTATCATTTCAGACTGCAGATGGAGGAGACACTTTCAGCAGTCTATCATCTAAAAACTTCTGCAGGTAAGAAATTAGCACACCAAGAAAGAATTTCTAAACTAGCTGTGTACTAGTTTCCTCTTTGCAGGGAATTATCAATGCAGGGGAACATGGAAAAATGTAATCCCTTACCTGCAGCCAGATAACATCAACCAGAGTGAGCAAACTGAAATGTAGTAGCAATTGCTCAATTGGTTATTTCTGATACTTCTAGAATAAATCCTGAAAACAACACATCATGCAAGCTGGACTGGATGTGAGTCTATTGTCAACTAAAAAAATTGAACCAAAGTATTGCAGCAGTTTGCAGATAGCTCACCTTCCAATAGTTTGGATTTTGTATTTAGCAAACCTCAAAATATATATGCCACGAAACCATAAGTGGCCATATCAGCAAGCACATACTTATCATTGCATAAAACTTAGCTTTCAAGAAGCACTTTTAAAATCTGCTCATTTTTGGTATAGTACCAATTACTGAAGTGAACTCAGTTAAGTAGGTAGCAGTGGATTGGATCTTAATATTTAGAGTGGAATCTTAAGCAGATCTGCTCAGAAGAACCCTACTCAGGTCTAGTCAGTGAGGCTCACTTCCAGGAAACTGTTCTCAGGATTGTAGTTGGTGTATTCATCTGGTGCAAGATGTCCTTCAGGGGAAAAAAATAGGATTGAAGTGTCCAAAAGGTATATCACAAACTATTCTTGACTGCATAAACATGACTGGTGATTTATATGTCATGGCCAACTTTTTTAAAAGATGCCAAGGATAACTTCAAACATTACATTTTTAAAATGTCAGATTTTTCTGCAATCCTGGGGCATTTTTCGGATGTGTAGGAAGATCTGTCTTGTCCATTCATGACTCTAATCTCCAGATTTAAATATCCTCAGTTCAGAGCCACTTGGCTATTGGTATTTAA
This sequence comes from Eublepharis macularius, assembly GCF_028583425.1. NCBI lineage: Eukaryota > Metazoa > Chordata > Lepidosauria > Squamata > Eublepharidae > Eublepharis > Eublepharis macularius. The sequence goes on along the minus strand of NC_072793.1, from coordinate 89,000,900 downwards.
GATGACAAAAATAATTACTTCCCTGGACAACACATCTAACTACTTTGTCAGATTGCACAGGGAAGCCATTGAAATTCATAAGCATAAGCACAACTTCAACAGGAAAGAAGAGAGTTTAAGAATGAATAAGGCATGGTTACCAGCCCTGAAAAACACCAGACTAACAAAACACCCGACATCTTACAATAGCCCTACAGATAAGATTAGCATATCAACCACCAATCAATTTGCAAAAGAACCTCCTCAGGATACAGTGAAGCTTCCCCCCATTAGCATGCCAAAACCTGGGAAACTCTTACAGGATGACTCAGCCCAAACCCACCTTCCTGAGTAGATATAAATTACCTGATAATATTTTCTCCACACATTGACACTGAGAGAATTCTGTCTTTCGGTGCTACACCACTGAAGATGCCAGCCACAGCTGCTGGTGAAACATCAGGAACTACAATGCCAAGACCATGGCCATACAGCCCAGAAAATCTACAACAACTAATTACTTCACTGTTTGGAGATCAGAATTAGACATGGGCATGAACCGCATTACGAACCAAAAAAACCCACAAACCGCCTGATCGTCTGTTCGTGAACCAGTGGTTCATGAGGGTCCATGGCCAATGAACCACCGTTCATTGGAAAGCCCGGTTCGTTGCGTTCGCCCATAGTTCATGAAGCCAGACAGTCAGGCACCATCAATCAATTCCCTTGGAAACGGAGCTGGGGGAATGCCTGAACTCTGTCTGCACTCCTTCTGTCACCCTGGAAACCCGAATCGAAGCCCAGCTTACCTTGATCAGCAGGTCTTCCTTCCAACCGTGGAGCTGCAAATTGGTTACAATTGGTTACATGGGAGAAGACACCTGGGGGGAGGGAGGGGGAAGGGGGTGTTCTGTAGCCATGGGCACTCCGATCTCATCCCTGCAAACCCTGATAGGCAGTTCTGACGGCCAACCTCTTGTACACTGGGCCAGCATCAACTGGTGGCTCTAATTGTATCAAATGGGAGTTTCCTAGGGGCCTCGGATTGGAGAGGGTATAACTCCAAGATCCCTATCGCAATCTTGACCAAACTTGGGAGCTGGCAGGAGGAGAGCCTGCTAAACACTCCCTGGGAATATGGGCTCTCTAAGTCCAATGGGGGTCGTTCTGATGCCCACGAACCATGAACCAGTTAGTCAGTGGGAAATGTTCATTTCGGTTCATTAGTTCAGGTTCGGCAGCAGCACCAAACCACGAACCGCTGGTTCATTAAATTTTGTTGGTTCGTACCCATGTCTAATCAGAATCAATGTAGTTGTGAATTTCCTGCATTGGAGAACCAGTTTGGTGTAGTGGTTAAGAGGGGCTGGACTCTAATCTGGAGAACTGGGTTTGATTCCCCACTCCTCCACTTGAAGCCAGCTGGGTGACCTTGGGCTAGTCAAGGATCTCTGGAACTCTCTCAGCCCACCCACCTCACAGGGTGTTTTGTTGTGGGGATAATAACAACATACTTTGTAAACTGCTCTGAGTGGGCATTAAGTTGTCCTGAATGGTGGTATATAAATTGAAGGTGGTGCTGGTGGTGGTGCAAGGGGCTGGACTCGATGACCCTGGAGATCCCTTCCAATTCTATGACTCTATGATTCTATGAATGCATTTGAGGGAACAACTCTTTGGATCTTAAGATAAACTAGAGAAACACAGCAAACTAAGCAAGAACCTACTTTCCAGGACAACATAATAGATAGAAAATAGTAAAGAGTCAAGTAGCACCTGACGAAGAAAACTGTGGTTCCCAAAGGCTTATGCTATAATAAAGTTGGTTAGTCTTAAAGGTGCTACTGGACTCTTTTCTATTTTGCAACTACAGACTAACACAGCTAACTCCTCTGGATCTATAATAGACAGAGGGTCTTAGAGCACATGCTAAGTACCACTTCCTCATAAATGAGTAGCCACTAGGGATGCTGTGAAATTTGCAGCAGACATATTTGATAGGTGAACATGCCATTTGACAGATGCACCCATTCATAAGCTGAATAACCAATCTGTTTCTTTGTTCATGATCCACCTTGAACAGTTTTGCAGCTGCATGCTAGCTGTGGTAGTGGATTTTCATTTTCTTGTGGTACAATTTCATTTCATTGACTTGAAGAGGCTTTTGCATCTATACAGTACAGAAGATAATTCTCTCCAAGGTCAAGAATGGACAAGACAGGTAATTAAATGATGTGGGTGGAACTATATCTCCCATAAGGCTGTGCATGAAATAATGTTGATAACACAGATTTAAATGAACATTGGATAGTAAATATAGTGTTTATTTAGAATTATTGGCTGACATTGATTTGCTCACTGTTTATTTACATGAGTCCCGTGGTGCAGAGTGGTAAGCTGCAGTACTGCAGCCCAAGCGCTGCTCATCATGAACCAAGTTCGATCCTGGTGGAAGCCGGGTTCAAGTAACCGGCTCAAGGTTGACTGAGCCTTCCATCCTTCTGAGGTCGGTAAAATGAGTACCCAGTTTCCTGGGGGTAAAGTGTAGATGACTGGGGAAGGCAATGGCAAACCACCCCGTAAAAAGTCTGCCAAGAAAACGTCATGAATGTGACATCCCCTCATGGGACAGTAATGAGTCGGTGCTTGCATAGGGGACTACCTTTACCTTTTACCCTATTCATATGATTGGTTGTTGTGTGGCATGCAGTAGTAATAGTTCTAAGAGAGAAGGGGGAAAGTAGGACTGAAATCAGCATGCACATGTGTGAATCACTGCTGATGGCACTATATTCAGTTTACTGTTAATTACATGAAAGGCTGAACCTGGCAACTTATGGGAGGACAGAGGTCAGGGACAAGAGGGGGTGTGTGTCTAACATCAGTGACATTGACAATGTTGCTATATCACTTCTGGGCACAATCCGAAAGTGACAAAGAGTAGCTAGAAATTCTATAGTAAAACGCTATAGTAAAACCACAGAGTTTCTGGTGATTCCTAGAGCTACCCTTTGTTACTTCAGAATTGTACTTGAAAGTGACAGCAAAATTGGCAAGGGTCACTATTTTTTCTTTTATTTTTCTCCTGCCACCACTCTGAGTGGCAGAGAACAATAGGGCTTGCCTGCAGAATTCTTCTTTCCATGGCTGTAGGCATAACAAGCCTAAACCAAATCAGCAGGTGTTTAAGCATCTCTTGTAACCACAGTCAGGCCACCACACACATCTATGACTAAGAGGGTGTGAATCAGTGGTCATAAATTTCATGCAGCCTTCACTTGAGCACCTACACTTCTCTCTAACTGCAGGTCTCATGCCCAAGTTTTATATGAATGTTCAGAGTAACAAGATTAATAGGCAGTTGTTTGTTCAGATAGTTATATTAAAAAGCTATGTAAAAACAGCAGTAAAGTTATAATGCGAATTCAAGCGCTCTTTCAGTGTGAAGCAACTCTTACAGCCTTGCATCAGGCCACTCTCATTGTGGGTGATTCTATTTCCTTTTCCTTTCCCTTCATTCAGTTTTTCATGAAGACAGGCTGGGTAGTCTGTGAGATTTAATGACTAGCTTACTCTCACCATTTGTTTTCTGCATAATCTGTCTTGTGGCAGACAGATCCTTAACTTTAACAAAGGCAGACCCTTAAAAAGAGAAACCATTAACCCTTAAAGAAACACATTTAGTCCTTCTGACATTATCGCATAAAGAGATATGGATTTCTTCAAACCAGTGAGCAATAAATTCATTCTACAAATAGCTTCAATTCATTTCTATTTATTTCAGGAGTTTCAAATTTAATTTGATTGAGAAGCTGGCAAAGGCCAGGAATGGAAATTCCAGCTAGAAAATTTGTCCTTGGAAGTCAAAGGAAATTCCCAGCACAATCTATATCTCATCAGATAGTAGGAGGCTAAACGTTTCCAGTGTTCCTGCCAGAAGCTTGCATTTGTCTTTCCTGGACAAAAGTTATTGCCACCCTGTAATCTCTCTCTGAAATACAGCACGTGAAGTCTACATTGAACCCAATTTACTCTGGCAGATGAATATAGCCAAGGTGGTGGTCTGAATGTTTGGCCTCAAGGCACAATCCAATTTTCAACTGTTTCAAAGCTATTATGTCAAAGGCTATTTGCATAAACATAACAATAGCAGCTGATTCAAGCATAGGAAAGCCTGCCCTCTAGTGCCTAATGTATGTTCATATATAGACAAGAAAGAAAGAAAGAAAGAAAGAAAGAAAGAAAGAAAGAAAGAAAGAAAGAAAGAAAGAAAGAAAGAAAGAAAGAAAGAAAGAAAGAAAGAAAGAAAGAAAGAAAGAAAGAAGTCACAATGCACAGAATCCCCTTGGTAATTTGCTCATGGAAGCACTTCCACAGATACCACTGTTTTTCATAATCTGGTGAATCTAGTAAAAAGTATTTTTTCACCACCATTAATGAAACAGTTTGTCAATACCATCACCCAAGTCCTCTGTGAACAATCATAGGATGAAGACAGTCATTCTTCAAGAGTGGAGGAACTGATTTGAACACATACTCTCTGCCCTGGAAATAAATACTGCAAAATGCAGCAAATGTTTGTTTTGAAACTGATTTGAACACATCTTCCTTGAAGTAGCTCATAACATGTATAAAATACAATTCCTCAGAATCCCCTTCAAAACTGAAAATTAATATTGTAAATATATAACATGAGTTGATTCGGAAGAGCTGATATGGTATAGTATATTCAAGGTTCCTTTACCTTGTTCTGTGCTACAGGGTGTGTGTGTGAACAAATGTGCAGTCAGACAAATTCTACCACACTTAAAATATTGTATTGGCTTCACTCACAATGTTCTGAGCACTGGTCCTTCCCGTGAATTCCTTGACTAAGAAACCAGTCTTTGTCTCCTTTTTGGCAAGCTACCTCTGTGAAATGTAAGTAACCATGCCATTGTGCTGGTGGAAGGCAAGAGATTGGGGGGAGGGGGGTTGATAAGAAATTAAGACTGACTAGCAACTGCTCCAGAATTTCTGTGAAGGTATAATAATAACAACAACAACATTTGATTTATATACCGCCCTTCAGGATGGCTTAACACCCACTCAGAGCAGTTTACAAAGTATGTCATTATTATTTCCACAACAAAACACCCTGTGAGGTGGGTGGGGCTGAGAGAGCTCTTAGAAGCTGTGACTGACCCAAGGTCACCCAGCTGGCTTCAGGTGGAGGAGTGAGGCATCAAACCCGGTTCTCCAGATTAGAATCCCGTGCTCTTAACAAGTAAACCAAACAAGTATAGTTTAAATGTTTTCTTTTTTAATTTTGACAGATACATAGCTTGTGTGGCTGTAAAGTATCATTATGTAAAGTAGGTATCAGTATTTGGGTTAAATCCATCGCCTGCATCTCCAGCTCAGTCCCAAACCCAGCAATGAAAGTGTTTCAAAGGAATAGTGAATGTAGCCATAAGACTTGTCACCAACTGATTTGAGTTCCCCAGTTAAGGAGTTACTGATCAGTAATCTAAAGTATGACTTTCTACAACGTAATTTAGGATTGAATGAATTTCACATATCTGTAGCTGGTGATTTGAAATCCTTTTTGTTTTGGATGTTCAGCTTCAAAAGGCCTGCAAGGATGGGGGGGGGGCGCTCAACATTTTAAAAAAGACCATTTAAAGTTTTGCCAAAGTCTATTGCATATAATACTATGTAGTGTCTTACAGGGCAATCCTAAATTGACTTTAATGAATTTAGGAGGGTGTAACTATGCTTAGAATTGCACTGTTACTAACCAGACACATGTTCTCATTATATACCTCCATATAAAAGTGATTAAACAAATCCAGATGGTGTTTGCATGTGTATTTACAGATGTAGGATTCTGTGCGCATGTACACATCTTTCTTGCATGGATGCTGATAAAAGGCAAGTACGCAGCGCCAGCAATGGCAATTTGAGGAATGTTAATAACTTTCTAAATTTTCTCATGCTTGAGAAACAGATGTGATTATTCAGTTCATTAGTACAAGAAAATACATCTTACTACAGCAGTGTTCCTTTGATGAGCTGACTATGATGTGGGAATCTATAAGAAAGCCTTTTCCCTTCACAGAGCTGGAGACGTCTCAAGCCACCAGCTCCTGTTAGTTTTCCCAAAGACAGCCTCACCAAACACCCTAGATTCATAATTTCCACATCTATTCCTTTTTTGTGTTGCATGCAGAGTTCAGAGGGGTTTTTAAAAAACAAAAATCTCATATTGAAATGCCTCTTTCATGGAAAGGCTAGAAGTTTTGAATCAGCTCAAAACCTGTACCTGACCACAGAGACTTGGAGCTGGATCCAGTGATCAGTCAATGGACAGTGGTGATGGTCTTGGGTCTTCCTAGCTTTCCCCTCCCCCAAACAGCCATTTCTGTCTACAGAAAAGTTGATCCTGGGGCTACAGGTCCCCATATGGAGTTAACAGCCTTATGGTTCAGGAGGACAAAATAGGAAGGGGGGAGGGAACAAAATTGTCCCTTCTACCATTTTCTCTCAGCTCAGCTTCACTGATGGAAAAGAAAGAAAAGCGTCCTCATGCTGTTTTGACACAAAATGAAACTTTAGACATCTGTTCTCAAAGTACATGAGCCAGGGAAAATGCTCCTCCAGTCATCTTGGCCCTACAGCAACTTATCCAATAGTTAGCAAAGTGGGAATGCGTGAATTCACTTCCCTCTCCAATCATTAGTGAATGATCAGGTAACAACTTATAGTACATTTAACTCAAAGTGACTAATTTAAAAGATTTAGTAGTAGCTTTAGGCAGTCCCAAGCATATTTGATTGAAAGTAAATTCTATTAAAATCATTGGGATACATAACACAAGCAGCGCAAAGAGGCTCCTTTAAATATCTTCTTTTTCCACCATTACAGCTGAAACATCATCTATGGAAAGGCCAGTGTCTCAAAGCAAAGCACTGAAAGACTAAAGTTAGCCACCATCTATAAGGCCAGTTCACACATGCATGTACATTGCTTGATCTTTTATTACAGACTTTTTCAGACATTTTCAAACATGATAATGCATACTGAGTATAAATCTTCCCAATATGTGCAGTTGCTATGTGTAAACAGAAGCAATGTGCATTTTCCCCATGTGTGTACGGAACCAACACATGCAAATTAAGCACTAGATTTTTTAGATTTTCATGCTTGCCAAAGCCATATGTGCACAGTAAATATATGTGTTGCTCTTATTCATACAACATGGTGACCATGCATAGGGGGAGGATTGTGGGGGAAATGGTTGGTAGTTCCCCAATACATGCAATTGTAAGTTACATCTGAAAAAGGCTCATATAGTCATTCAAGATGGCTCACAGCTTAATGTGTAAAAACATCTCAGTTGAAAAAACTGTTTGCATTGCATGAGATGAGGTGAATTTTTCTACTTGTCGTATATGTAGATCAGTCATATATTTATTGTCATATTTATTAACATATATTTTTCTAAAATATTTTACTCAGCAGTCAGCACTTCACAAAGTTATTTAAAAATAATAAATTTCTGTAATACTTAAAAAGATGTTTAGTACAACTGATAGCAGCTTCAAGGTCACTCTTCTAATGATTGCCAAATGCTTGGTGGTTGTTTTTCTCCAAACCCAAGGAAAGACTGGGTACAATAACTGAGAAGATCTGCTAGAGGCAGCCACTAAACATACCTCCTAATTAAACAGAGTATAGCCCTGACCTGGATAGCCCAGGTGAGCCAGATCAGATCTCAGAAGCTAAGCACGGTCAGCCTTGGTTAGTAAATGGATGGGAGACCTCCAGTAAAGACCAGGGCTGCAGAGGCAGGCAATGGCAAACCACCCTGATAGTCTCTTGCCATGAAAACCCCACCAAGGGTTGCCATAGGTCAGCTATGACTTGAGGGCACCACAAACACAAACAGGGCATGCAAGAGGACAGTGAAGAAAGCTGACAGGAAGAAAATTGAATGTGGTACTGGAGGAAAGTTTTGCAGATACCATGAACAACCAAAAAGACAAATGAGCGGGTACCAGATCAAGTCAAGCCTGAATTCTCCTTAGAAGCTAAAATGACAAAACTGAGGCTATCATAATTTGGTCTCATCATGAGAAGACAAAATTCTCTAGAAAAGTCAATAATGCTAGGAAAAGTGAAAAGCAGTAGGAAAAGAGAAACACCCAAAATGAAATGGCATGACTCAATAAACGAAGCCATGTCCTCCACTTTGCATGATCTAAGCAAGGATCTAAGATAGGACATTTTTGGAGGTCTCTCATTCATAGGATCGCCATAGGTTGGAGGCAACTTAACAGCACATAACACACAATACACACACATGCAAGAGGACCTCTGTAGAAAATGTCAGTAGATGCATCCGTTCATAGGGTGCAGATCTTTCCCACAGTAATGTACAAGTCATGACTTGATGGTATAATCAATGAGTGATGAACCTGCATGTGTAAATAGATCCTAAGTGACATTGGCATTGACTGGCCTTACCTTTCAGATCTAAATTTTCAAGAGATGGACCAATGGTCTGATTCAGTTTAAGGCAGGTTTGTGTGCTAATGGTTACATTTGGAAACTCTGTTTCTACTGTCCCTAAAGGAAGTACTTGACAAAAGAAAAATAAGACCAGTTAATACATATGTGATTTTTATCTCTTTTCCTGTGTTTACCAACCAGTGAAATAATATCTGCTATTAAGATATAGAATATCTGTATCCCATTGTGAAAGACTCCTCCTGTCCAGGCAGTCTGGGGAGGCTTGCATGGTGTTAGTGAAGTACTTCAGGGATTTTGCATGAAAGAATCTATCGAAGCACAAAGTAGCATTGTTCATTATTGCTGTAATCAAAGCTGTTAACTGTAGAAATACTGTAAAATGCTAGCAGGCCTCCAGCCAGGAAAAAAAAAAGGAAATGGCTAGTTTCTCCCTCTTCGCCCATCACATGCAGATTAACAACTTTCCCTTGTTCTGCAGCAGTCCCTGAACTTACACTGTGCGCCACTGCCGAATCCTTTACAGATGCAAAGCATTAGTAAAGCCTGCCATTCCGCATCCTGTTTTTCCAGCAATTCTTCCAAACTCCTCCACGTTTCTCAGAGGCTTTATCAGAAAGGACGTTCCTCTGAAACATTGCAGCGAAAGGAACTGACAGCGCCTCAAACACCAGCTGAAATTCATTTATTTTCTGCTGCTTCCCACATTTGCAAAGGTCATTAATGTTTCACAGGAATATACTGATTAAGATTTTCACTGGTTATGCTGAAAATCAAATAGAGGAAGCAGGGCATCCTATTATAGTGTACATGGGTCCTACAAACATCCACAAATATACATTTATATTATATACACAAACATGCAATACTCATATGCAAAGCATATGCAAGCCTGTATGGAACATGAATCAGGTTTCCATCAAAATTCTCTGGCTATCCTTCAATCTTCATGAGAGTATAAAGAGAGGTCATTGTTTATTCTAATGTTATAATTATTGGTATTTTGTGAAGATTGGCAACCACTAAAGTTTGGGGTTGTGCATGAGTGGGCATTTATCTTTTGATCAAATAGATCAAGAGAGTGCTGAGAGAATAAATCTGTTGGGATCATCTCAATGATTTCATGAGGAAACTGACCCATAAGAGTGAGTGGGGAATTGCCCCACTAGACTCAGCTGCTCATGGTTTTCTCCTGATTTCCTCCTTACTTATTACTAGCCCAGGGGGTGGCAACCCACCATCCTCCTATTTAATGTCAGGACCAAACTATATGTTTGGGTTCCCCTGATCCAACCCAGGTTCCCTGCTGCCTCATAGCAGCTGCAGGGAATGGCTTTTAAAAAATAAAGGAGAGCCCACATAGAATTGGAACACTCATGCGGTAGAAGGGAAGGTTCTTGTCTTCCTCCCCAAGCCACTTTCCAGTGTTGAAACAGCATGGGGGAGGAGTTATTTCCCTGTTTTTGCTGCTCTACATGTATAGAATACTCCATGTGAAGCAGCAAAAATGGGGGAATTACTCCCCCCCAGCACTCTTTCCTCCCTCTCCCTGCAGTGGCATTCTGAGGCCATTTGGACTTCCCTTTGTTTTTTAAAAGCCATTATCTGCTGCTGCTGTGCAGCTGTGGAGAACCCGAGGGGTCCAGGAACCCAGATCCAGTGCTTTTTTAGGGTTTTTTTTTTAAAGAGGTGTGGGTACACCTATATACGCTTGAACTGATTTCCACCAATTCCTCTTCAGGACTTGGAAAAGCCCCCCCCCCCCCCAACGTGCCAGTAGTAAGTACTAGTGAATACCTCCACAAGAAACACTCTACCTGGACCCAACTTTTTAAAAACCCAAACATGTAGCTTGGTTCTCAGTCTTATCATTACGAAACTCTGCAGACAAGGCTCTCTTCACACAGACTCATATGCACAACACTTTTTTCATAAAGATGTGTGTTACCATGTTATGACATCATGTTATGATGTTATTATAATATTCTACTGACAAAAAACAAAAAGCCTTCCAGATGATTGGGGGGGGGGGGGGTAAGGGAATGGTTGCCGCAGGAACTGACCAGGGAAAATGGCATTCGTGTTGGGGGTACCAGAAAATGCCAAACTTTTCCTGCCATATGGCAGCCATTCAGGCTTTGCTGTAATCTTTTCCAAACCTTAACAGTAAAGCAGGTTTGGGAAAGATTTCAGAAAAGCTGGGAAACCTCAGGAGGTGCATGCATGTACTATGGTTTTGTGGGAAAGCTGGGGGGGGATCACTTCTCAACAGCAGTGAACATGGGGGCAAATAACCCATGTGAAGAGGGCCTAGATTTTGATTTGTTAGGATGATCAGATTATTAACTATTTGCAAAGTATGAACTCAATGTATAATGTAAAACCAAAATGTGAATATAGTTTGTTCTCACTTTTTATTTCTATTGCAAATTGGTACTCTATATTCATTCTGCCCTACTAGCCCCACCAGTTTCCACCAGTTTCAAAAACAGAATCTCCATATATAACTATCCGTGAATATTTGAAAGCAGAGTGCATGCTTCACACTGAGGAACCATGAATTCTCAAGGAAGTTCAAAACATCACCAGTCCATCTGACTCAGGGGGAATTGTTTCCTTGTTAATCTGAATACAATTACAAGTTGAACATGCAGAGAAAACAAAGCCTTGAGCATCTTCTAAACATTAATATTCTTTCTTTTAAGTCTCTTCTGTGTCTATGTCTGATAACTCAGAGAACAGGTAAGATCCCATACTATTTTTTAAAATATTTTAAGAAAACGTTTCTGAACACAAAGGACCCCTGTGCCCTATGTTTACCGTATTAACCTGTAAACATATTTCACCAATTCAAGCACATGTATTTAAGTTTCAATATGTATTATTTGTGATATGGGTTGGCCTAAAGAGTAGTCATTCAATATGTTAGCATTATGCATAAAACGGACATTTATGCTCCAGTACACATTATTAACTCTGAAAATGCCTGTCATCCCCAGCAACTGGAAAAGGGACAGGGTCCAGGATGAATGAAGAATTAACATCAGAATCTAACTTTGCCCCCCAGCTAGCAAGACTTCTCCTTCTCTCCAGCTACAGATTTGATGCACTAGAATCTGTCCTTCCAGAAAAGGTGAACCAGCACTATTTTGCCTCTAGCTTTTCCAGCCAGTAGAATCAGCTGTAGGAGGGAACACTCCAGGCAATCAAACAGGCAAAACTTCCTGTTTCCTGTATAGATATCTGTTAGAAGAAGGGACTGGCAATGTCTCTTGCTGAGGCCTTTAGGACTGCCAGCAGAGAAGAAGGTGTCAGACTATGGAATCCCCGTTATCTAGAGTTCGTCTCCCCCTTCTGCAAGAAGCACAAGTTTCTTGATTTCAAAAGGTTTATTGAAAGACTAGGCTCTGATACAAGTATCCATATTCCAAGGCCTAAAAAGGATCTTGACTGAACATAGGCATTGTTGAGAATGAGAGACAAAACGAAACTGGCAATACATCAAACCCCTCATTCCCAGCCTCCCCCCACAGTTCTGTATGTTGAGAACGTGGACATGGGAAGGCTCGGGTTGTCAAGGTCTTCGGCTGAAGAGACAGATAAGAAGTATTCTCTCCCATGGAAAACATGGTCAAAACAACATCTGGACCTGGAGGGAGAAAAAGCTTAACAACTAACTTTACACATGGCGTAACTCTGGTTAAGAACATGAGTATTAAAAGGCAACAACCATAGAGTCAGTTAGATAGATAGGCTGCTTTCAGTCTCCTTCCTTCCCTTTTCTCCCCCTCCTCTCTCTCTTCTTCCCTGCATCCACCAGGAGAGGCAGTATGGTGTCTCCTCCTGAGATACATGGCCTACTTTCAATCTAAACCCATCCTTAACTATTTAGATCAGTTCTTTGTTCTTTCTCTCCACTAATCTTAAGCAAATGTATTTCTTTAGATAAATAAACAGTTATTGGTTCTCTAACTTGGATGAGATGCTTTCTGCGTGCAGTTTGTTTAGTTAACGTGCCTTAACTAAAACCCAATAATGGTTATGGGACCAGCCTCATCAAGTTAATTATCAGGACACACTATCTGAGTTCTGATTAACCAAGTAGAACGTCAAAACTGTGGAGAGAGAAAAAGAAAGTATAAGGCATAATGGCTGCTACTATAAAGGATCAAGACATGTTTTTGTTCTTGAGGATGATAACTTTGCTGAATGGAAAAAAGGCCGAAGTTTAATCTCAAGAAAAAACACTTGGAGAAACAGCTCACAGAAGGCCCACCAGCTGAGGGCAACGAGAGAGTGAAGTGGAATCAGGAAGACAATGTAGTACAAGTAGTCATTGTAAGTTCTGTCTCTACCAATTATCTAGAATTGATTCAGGACTGTGAAACAGCTAAGAAGATGTATGACCTTATACTTAAAGAGCATGTGACAGATGATTGGGCAACCAGGTCATTTCTGCAAAATCAATTGCAAGTGTTAAGATATTCAGACAGACAATGCTTTAAAAGTCACATGAGAAAGCTACAGGGCCTGTTCTTTCAGGATGCCCAAGCAGGGGAAGAAAAAGATGATTCTGCCAAGGTTGTAGCTTTGTTTAAATCTCTAGAACACACGTTTCTGCCAGTAATCTCCCAATTTGAAATAAAGGGGAAATTAAATTTTCGAGGAGCAGTCATACAAATTGAAAAGGAAGTTGCAAGACATAAAGCTTTAAACTCAAATTTATGAGAATTGCCTGACCAGTTTGTTCATAAAGTCTCCCTAAGAGCAAAAATGCAATTTGCCTCCTCCAGCCCTGGAGAAAGACATTCCTCAAACTATCAAATTGGCAAGCATCCTAAGGGGACTATGTTGGCCAGAAAGAGAGAATCCTTAAGCAAACAAAGGTTCACTACAGCAACCCAGTATGAGGCAGGGCAAAACTCATTTGCAACCACTCCAAAGGTAAAACAATTAAGATGTTACAATTGTGGGGGTATATGCCATAAGCAAATCAACTGCTCTTTCCCCAGAGCAATGGGAGCTCCCCCTCCCTCTTCTAACATGAAAGCAAGTAATTTTAAACGCAAGACAGATCAGCAAAAGAAGTTTAGTCTGAATTCAGTCAGCTCCAGCCTTGCAAATACAAATACCATATTATTAGACAGTGGAGCATCTGTATCAGGCTTTCACTCTAAAGAGTTCTTCAAAGAATTAAAGGACTTAGAACAGCCCATCAAATTAAAACTGGCTGACTCACATGAAATCTTCACCATCAGATGTGGTACTATCAGCATTCCTCTTCCACGAGACACTTCCAAAGAATAGCTAGAAATACAACATGCTGAATTCCAAAGCAATGTGCTTTCTATAAAGCAAATCTGTGAACAACAAACCTAGAGGGACACTTTGATAAAGAGAACATTGTACTTGCAAAGAATGGAAAGGTGTAGCTCTCAGGCAGTACCAAAAGTGGACTTTATATACTGGACAAAATATCAGAGACAGTTCAAAATAATTTTTACATGGACAAATATCAAGAAGAATCAGATATAGAGGAAGATGATGAAGAGAAAGACTTTACTGATATGTTGCAGCAAGAGTCCTCTGATTGTAAAAATAGACACGAGCAAGTAAATGTCACTACAACCTGCAACCATAAAGAATGTTCCACCCTGTGGCACCTAAGATTTTGTCACAGGAACTTAGAAACTATAAAGGAGATGCATACAAAGGGGCTTGTCAGAAATATGTGTATTAATGATTGCAAAATTAACCAAAGCTGTGTTTCTTGTCTAGAATGCAAGGCAGTGTGACAGCCTTTCTCAAAGGGAAGCCAGGAGAAGACAAACACCCCAATCCAACTGGTTCACACAGACTTATGTGGACCACTTCCAACCACAGTGGGAGGAAACAGATACATTCTGAATTTTATAGATGATTTTAGCATGTATAATGTTTGCTATGTCTTAAAGGAAAAGTCTCAAGTGTTTTGCAGGCTCAAAGAATACATAACAATGGTGTCCAACAGATTTGGAAGAAAGCCAGAGGTCCTACGCTCAGATAACTGAGGCGAATACATGTCCAATGAGCTCCAACAGTTCCTGAGAGACCAAGGCATCGTTCACCAAAGGACAGTCCCCAGATGTCCAGAACAAAATGACGTAGCTGAAAGGAAGAATCACTATCTACTGGATGCAGTGAGATGCATGATTAAAAGTTCAGATCTACCACACACCTTTGAGGGTGAGGCTGCCCTTACAGCTAATCACACACAAAATAGGCTACCCACTAAGGCTACAGGTGTTACATCATACCAACTTTGGTTTGGCTATAAGCCATCAGTTGAGCACTGAAGAGTCTTTGGATACAGAGCTTATGCACATGTTCCAAAAGAAAACAGGCACAAGCTAAATGATAGAGCAGCGGCTGGCATATTCACAGGTTATGCTGCCAACTGCAAGGGTTACAAAATCCTGAATCTTCAGACCAAGGAACTGATAGTAAGCAGACCAAGGCCGTTTTCACACTGCTTACCTTCTCTCGGAATGACCCGGAACATTGTGAAAAAAACGTGGAAGATCGCATTTTCTTTTGCGAGATTTGTGCGATGTCCTTCTCAGCCAAGAACAAAAGATCAGAGATTTATTGAAAGACCTGAAACTGGAAGATAGTGCTCCCAAATGCATTCCAATGGAGCCTAACTATAACAAACAAAGAAGAGATACCCAAAGAGAACAGATATCATGAAATCTTGGTTAAGTTCTTATACATTTCAACCCTGACATGACCAGACATTAGTTCAGCAGTAGGACTATTGTGCAGAAAGTTTACCAAACCCACAAAGAAAGACTGGAAAGCCCTAATGACTTTAGTAAGATATTTAAAGCAAACTGCAAGCCTTAAACTCAGACTACAAGCAGACAGCATGCCAAAATTGACACTTTACATGGATGCAGATCATGCCAGGGACAAATCTGACAGGAAGTCCACAAGCAGTAGAACTATTGTGCAAAAAGTTTACCAAACCCACAAAGAAAAACTGGAAAGCCCTAATGACTTTAGTAAGATATTTAAAGCAAACTGCAAGCCTTAAACTCAGGCTACCAGCAGACAACATGCCAAAATTGACACTTTACATGGTTGCAGATCATGCCAGGGACAAATCTGACAGGAAATCCACAAGCGGCAACATAATCTTCTATAGTGGTGGAGCCATAAGCTGGGCAAGTAAGAAACAGACCATCACTGCTGGATCTACTGCAGAAGGTGAATATGTTTTAGCAGCATTAGGATGCAGAGAAATTCAATGGCTACACAAAATAACTGAAGATCTAGGCCCAAATATACCTACATCTGTCATCATATACAAATGCATATTTCATTATCCTCAGATGTCACAAACCGAAGACGTCAGTACATCTTTGAAGCACATTGACCTGAAGTACCACATAGTTAAGCATCTGTACAAAGATGGGACTATTAAATTAGTCTACTGTCCTAGCAACGAAATGATTGCTGTTGTTTTAACTAAACCTCTCCAGAGAGAATGTTTTGAAGCTCTCTGAATAAAGATGGGCCTGGTACACTGAGCCAAGATCCATCAAGAGGGAGTGTTAGAAGAAGGGACTGGCGATGACTCTTGCTGAGGCCTTTAGGACTGCCAGCAGAGAAGAAGGAAGGCAACCATAGAGTCAGTTAGATAGATAGGCTGCTATCAGTCTCCTTCCTGTCTGAGGAACTTCCTTCCTTCCCTTCTCTCCCCCTCCTCTTTCTCTTCTTCCCTGCATGCACCAGGAGAGGCAGTATGGTGTCTCCTCCTGAGAGACATGGCCTACTTTCAATCTAAAGCCATCCTTAGCTATTTAGATCAGTTCTTTGTTCTTTCTCTCCACTAATCTTAAGCAAATGTATTTCTTTAGATAAATAGTTATTGGTTCTCTAAATTGGATGAGATGCTTTCTGAATGCAGTTTATTTAGTTAATGTGCCTTAACTAAAACCCAATAATAATGTCAGTAGCTCTGGTTTTCAGTTTCAGCAAGCAGTGGAGTGGTACAGGCTGTTGCTAGAGACAGGGAGAGTGTATGGGAGTTGAGATTTTTTGTGTGGTTAGATAGGGATCTATCTCTCCACTGGTTCCAGGGCTGCTGCCACGCCCTGGGGCCAAGCTCAGTGGGCACCTCAGCTGAGGGCTCACATTATTATTAGTGCCTGTTCTGGTCAGGCCTCTGGGAGTGCTGGGCTACTGTAGCATCAGCTCTAGAACAGCAAGATTTGAATCCAGTGACACCTTAAAGACCAACAAGGTTTACAGAGTTTACAGGGTGTAAGCTTTTGAGAGTCAAAGCTCCCTTCTTCAGATATCTTCAGATCTTTGACTCCCGAAAGCTTACACTCTGTAAACCTTGTTGCTGCTTCCCATATAAACTGCTGTAACATGTAGCCAAGGCTCATGTGATCAAACAAAACCTAGTTTGAGAACCTTCCATTGGAATCAATCACACATATAAATAATGTTCTTGAGGTGACAACGATGAAGTCAAATATTTAACAAGTGGTGCTCCTTTCATATTACACTGTATTCTTATGCCACATCTAATGCTATCAAAGAAACAGAGAATAGAATCATAGAATCATAGAATCATAGAGTTGGAAGGGGCCATACAGACCATTGGAATCAATCACACATATAAATAATGTTCTTGAGGTGACAACGATGAAGTCAAATATTTAACAAGTGGTGCTCCTTTCATATTACACTGTATTCTTATGCCACATCTAATGCTATCAAAGAAACAGAGAATAGAATCATAGAATCATAGAGTTGGAAGGGGCCATACAGACCATTGGAATCAATCACACATATAAATAATGTTCTTGAGGTGACAACGATGAAGTCAAATATTTAACAAGCATAATTGTAAGTGCCAGCCAGCAGAAAGACACCAAAGCCACCCAGCAGAGCAGCAGGCCTGTGTAGGCCACAGGCTCGCACACTTGTTTTAAAGCCTGGGAAGCATTAAATCAAGAGACCATACTGAAGCATAACACAGGAAACATCAAAGCAAGCTAACAATCATGTCTCTAAAGCATAATTGTAAGTGCCAGCCAGCAGAAAGACACCACAGCCACCCAGCAGAGCAGCAGGCCTGTGTAGGCCACAGGCTGGCACACTCGTTTTACAGGCTGGAAGCATCAAAGCAAGCTAACAATCCTGTCTCTAAAGCATAATTGTAAGTGCCAGCCAGCAGAAAGACACCAAAGCCACCCAGCAGAGCAGCAGGCTTGTGTAGGCCACAGGCTGGCACACTCGTTTTAAAGCCTGGGAAGCATTAAATCAAGAGACCATACTGAAGCATAACACAGGAAACATCAAAGCAAGCTAACAATCCTGTCTCTAAAGCATAATTGTAAGTGCCAGCCAGCAGAAAGACACCAAAGCCACCCAGCAGAGCAGCAGGCCTATGTAGGCCACGGGCTGGCACACTTGTTTTAAAGCCTGGGAACCATTAAAGCAAGCCCACACTCAAGCATAACACAGGAAACATTAAATCAAGCAAGCACAACAAGCATCATTGAACCCCACCCCCACCCCCAAACATTGTCCTCTTGCCCAACCTGCAAATGTCCCCCCAGGCCAAGCCATCAGAAATAAAGAAGACTAAACTGAAACATCTTTTTGCAGAGGCAGGCCACAGCAGCACATTGGCCCAGCATCAATAAATTTACAAAAATTAAAAAAAAAAGATTCCTACCAGGCCTCCTCTCCGGATGTCCAGCACAGTTGATCCTCAAGTCCAGGCAGATGTCCTCCAGGCGCAGTCTCTCTCCTCTCTCAGTCGCAACAGAGCTGTCCCAGTCTTGCCACAAATTTAAATCCCCTGCTGCAGCCTCAGCCAAAGATTTGAATCTATTGGCTGGCAGAAGGATGCAGCAGTGGGATTGGTGACTCCTAAAGTCCCCCCTCCCTTGCCTTACCCCCCCACACACTCCTACAGTCACCCTCCCTCCTGCTCCCCCTCCCCTACCTGGTAATTTTGGCGGGGATCTCTGCTTGCTCTCATTGCTTTGCAAATGCAAAGTGCAATGCTATCAATGCACCTTGCATTTGCAAGGCAAAGCAAAGGATTCCCTCCATTGCAAGAGGGGTGAGGGGTGAAAAAAGGAGTGAGTCACTCACTCCTTCTCCCCCTCTCCCCTCTTCTAAGAGCCTGCAGGAAGCTTTAGCTTCCAGCAGGATTTTGCTAGACGCTTGCAAACGCAAACGCCTAGCAAAAACAAAATGGCAATTCTTGGTTACCAAAACGATTACCGAAACAAACCGAAATGTTTCGGTAATTGCTGTTTCATGATTACCGAAACATTTCGGTAATCATGAAACATTTCAGTAATCCTGAAACAAACCGAAACAGGTTTGTTTTGGTATTTTTTCGGTTATATGATAACCGAATTGCACACCCCTAGTTGGGAGATAATAGGAAAGCAATCTCTAAAATGTATAAATGGTTATTGAAGTGGTTCACAGAAGATGAAACAGTTAAGGTGCAAATGGTAAAGTGGGCTATAAACTGTAATAATGATATATCTGTGGAAGCATGGGAGGAATACCTTAAAAATATCAACTTGTACCAGCATTAGAGAGAACGGTTATAAAATGTTATATAGATGGTACTTAACATCTAAAAAATTAGCCATAGCTAACAAACAGTTATCGAATGTTGGAAATGTAAGGAGCATGAAGGTTCTCTATTTCACATGTGGTGGACTTTTCAAAAGGCTAGAGACTTTTGGTCTAAAATATGTACTGAAATGTCTTTGATATTACAATATAATGTTGCTAAAAATCCAGAAATGCTGTTATTATCTTTACATTTAGAAAAAGCTAGTAGAAGTGATAAGATATTTTTATACTATATGTTAGCAGCAGCAAGAATTTTATATGCTCAGTATTGGAAAAAAGAAGAAATACCGGAAATTGAAGAATGGACAAGGAAGCTGTTGTACATGGCCGAAATGGACAAACTGACTAGAAATTTGAAAGAGCAAGATCCAGAGCATTTTTTGGAAGATTGGAAAAAGTTCAAGGAATATTTGGTGAAAAAATGGGATGTTATAAAGGACAATTGTGGTCTTTGGAAGGATTGTAAATTAAATTATAAGAATATAATGAAGGGAAAAGACGCTAAGATTTTTACCATGGTAAAAGTAATAACAAGTATAGCAAATAATAATGTATATAAATTAACGGGGGGTTGGAGTGTTGTTGGAAGTCAACGGAGAAAAGGGGGAGGGGGAGGGGGTTCTATATTTAGAAGGATATGATTTGGATAAGATGTATGTACTAAACAAAATATTATATTACCTCATCCAATAAAAAACTTTATAACAACAAAAAAAAGATTGTCCCAGTTGCCTCATGGGAAGCAGTGCTGGGCAGGGCTCTGTGGCAGCAGACACTTCCACTCCCCAAAAATCACCTGTGGGGGCTATGGAGGGGCCAAAGAGCTCTTGCTGCCGGGGGAAGAGGAACTCTTTCAAATGTTTGAGGAGGAGGAGGCTGAGGGATCCATGGAGGAATGGTTGGGGTTCAATGAAACATCCATTCTGTCCCCATCCCAAACTCCTGGTGCTGTCACTGCCTGCAGTCCACCACTCACTCCGTCTTCCATTGCCAACTCTGCAGCGCAGCCAGTAACCCTTCGTCCTCCCCTCCCCCGGAAGAGTTAGCGGGCCACAGTTCAAATCGGCTGCATGGAGGCACTTCCGGGCCCTTCCAAATGACCCCCGTGTGGTGCGGTGCCATCTCTGTGATGGCCTGGTGTGCAGGGGCAATGATCCAAAGCACCTGTCATCAACAGTCCTGACCAGGCACCTGAAGACGCACCACCCGAGCCTGTGATCTCTGTCCTTGGCCAGCAAAGCATCCAGAGCGGGGAAACAGAGGGCTACCAGCTGTTCAGAGATCAGTGGGAGGGTCACCAGAATCCACCCCAAGCAAGAAGCCTTGCCTCGAGGGTGCTGCCGGTGGGAGCAGAACGGTCAGGCAGACCGCCCTTTGGGAGGTTGTTTCATCAGGCTCTGGGATAGTGCCATTGAAAAGGGTGAGGTCAGGGGCTCAGGAGGCAGGCATTTGTGTGGTAGTGGAGATGATTGCCCTACAAGGATTCCCCCTATCCATCGTGGAGGGTGTGGGCTTCCAAATGCTGCTTCAGCATTTTGCCCCATGGTTCTCCATGCCGTCACAGTGCTCCATTGGGCGTCGAGTCCTGCCTGCCCTCTACCAGTCCATGCAAGACATGGTGCTCAGGGAGCTGTCGGCCACCAAAGGCCATACTGTCCACTTCATGACCGACCTCTGGAGCGGCTGCCATCATGGATACCTTGCCATCACCACCCACTGGTGGCAACCAGAGGACCTCCGCCACCTCAGGCCAAGAACTGGTTCACAGAAAAAGGCACCATGCTTGACACCAGGCTACAGGGTAGTTCTTCTCCAGGCCCGGGGGATGGATGAGGTCCATACTGGGAAGAACATTGCCACCACTGTGAAGGCAGCTTTCAGGGAGTGGATGGCGGGGGTGGAAGGGTTTGGCCATGGCTTCATGGTGACAGACACAGGAAGCAAAATGTTGGCAGCCCTGAAAGAGGCATCCCTCCTGGGCCTGGTGTGAATGGCGCGCAAGCTGCACCTGGTTATGAGGGACGTGCTTGGGCTGGGGAGCAAGCCAAGGGACAGCTGGGACAAGGGAACCTTGCAAATGCGCAATCTGCTGGAGAGCTGTGGCCGCATCGCTTCCCCCTTCTCCTGCAGCATCAACTCTTCCCACGAGCTGTTCCAGAGGCAGGGGGAGGGGGAACACCGAGCACCAACTATTTCAGGACCTGCCCACCCACTGGAACTCCACCTACAACATGATATGTCGTCTGGTGGAGCAGAGGGGACCATTGCAGGACATCCTGTCATCCACAGACGTTCTGAGGAGGGGAGAGGAGCTGGGTCTCAACTCCATGGAATGGAAAGTCCTTGCTCAGATGTCCCAGATGCTGAAACCCTTTAAAGAGGCCACCGAGCTCCTGTGCTCCTATGAGGCCAGCCTGGGTCAGGTCATCCCCCTGATCCACGGGCTCAACCAATTCCTGGCCAAGGAGCTTGAGCACGAGAAAGAGCTGCTCCCCAGGGTCCGGGACTTGTGAGGAGGATCCAGGTATGCGTGGCCGAGAGCTTACATCCTCAGATGCTGCGCTTGAAAAAGGAGGTCCACAAAGCGGTGTTCTGTTACCAGAAAGAGAAGGCCAGCCTGAGGGAACCAGGCAGGGATGAGAGGCGGGTGGAGGAGAAGGAGGAGCAGGAAGAGCAGGAGGAAGAGGGGGCGGGGGGAGTTGGGAAGAGAGCCATGCCAGGAGAGACCCACCCAAACGGCCCCATTTGATCTCTGGGCCTCGTCGGTGGGCTGCGTGGTTGGATGCAGCACAGTGGGCACATCACTCACGGTGGAGGACTCAGCGGGGGCTATGGTGTGGGAGTACCTGGCGGAGCCCACTGAGCCCCCCCCCCACTCTAATCCCTTGGAGTATTGGGTGAGAAAATCTTCCATATGGCCAGACCTGTCCATCATGGCAACCATCATCCCCTCCTTCCCTCCCACCAGCGGGCAGAGCAAGTGGGTGTTCTCCCACCTGGGACACCTCCTCCATCCCCGCTGCGCATGTCTGCACCTGTACCTGGTGGACATGTTGACCTTCATGAAGGTCAACCTCAACCTCCTTGGGCATCCCTCCTTGGACCTGAACCTACCTGTCCTCTGAGCCTCCCCAAGTCTACTGTGGCTCTTGGCCGAGGTGCTGTGCAGTGGGCTCCAGCACTCCTCGGTTCTCGGGCCTGCTTCTGTGGCTGGCAACCTGTGGTCCTCCTCTCCCAGACAAGTTCCCCAACGGTCCCTCTTTCTACCTCTCCCTCTCTTGATGGCAACTGTATGACCCCTCCCCTGTCCTGCCCATCCTGTCCTCTAGCTGACAATTCCCTGAATGGTCCCTCTTTCATCTTCGCTGACTGCGGTTGCAACCGCTCCCAATGACCTCTCCTCTCCTGCCCACCCCATCCTTTCCACGAAGACAGGACGGTGGATGATGTCAGCTGCCACCGCTTTTGGCCACAAGGGACAGTTCTGCTGCTGATGATGATGATAGGGCCCTGTGTTGCCCTATCTATGGGCTCCTGCTGAGCCCTCTGGGCTTGGGGGGGGAATGGGTTCCTCCCACCCTTTCAGTGAAGGCAGGAAAGTGGGTGCCGTACAGCTGCCACTGCTTCTTAGCATGAGGGGTGGCTCGAAAGCTTTTGCAGATATGGTTCTGTGGCAAGGTAAGGTGCGCCCCCATCCATGGGCACCTGCTGTTGCCCCTGTGCATGGGGGGAATGGGTCCTGCAACTCCCTTTCCACAAAGGCAGGAAGGTGAGTGATGTTGGCGGCAGCCTCCAATTCGACACAGGAGGGACGGACAAGCCTCTTCAGCAGCAGTCTGTGCACTCCTTCAGGGTGGATGTTGGGGTCATCCGTCCCGGTCATGCTGCGCAATGCAGCCAGGAAGCCTTTGTCCTTTTCTCCCTGTCCACTCCCATGTTCCCTCTTTCAACCCCCCCCCCTCTCTGGAACCACTCCAACCCTTCCCAACAACCACTCCTGTCCTACCCATCCTGTTCTGTCCGCGAAGGCAGGAAGGTGGGTCATGTCAGCTCCTGCTGCCACCCCACAACTCAGTGGGTTTCTTGGCTCATGGCTCTCCAACAAGGGGGTATTCCCAGTCCTGCACCATGATGCAGCTGGTGGCAACCCGTTGTTCTCCTCTCCCCATCAAGTTCCTGGACATTCCCTCTGTTGACCTTTCCCTTTCTGGAACCGCTCCGACCCCTCCCAACCTCTCCTGTCTTGCCCACCCCATTCTTTCTGCAAAGGCAGGAAGGTTGGTGATGCTGGTGATGAACATGAACAAACAAATGTAAATGAACTTGTCCTGTTAACTAACGTGTATGGTGTTCATTGTTCATCAGCACCAGAGTGGCCCCCTTAGCACTTAGAGAGCCCATATTCACAGGGAATGTGCAGAAGTCTTTCCTCCAGCCATCATCCAAGTTTGGTCAAGGTTGCAGTATGGATCTTGGACCCTCCCCAACAACCTCTCCTGTCCTGCCCATCCCCATCCCATCCTTTCCGCAAAGGCAGGAGGGTGGGTCATGTCAGCTGCCACCACCGAGCACATCAGTGGGTTGCTCGGAGGAGGCCTCGCAACTGTCGGGATCTTCCCAGTTCCCAGTCCCTCTTTTGACCTATCCCTCTCTGGAACCACTCCAACTCTTCCCAATGACCTCTCCTGTCCTGTCCATCCCTTCCTTTCCACGAAGGCAGGAAGGTGGGTGAGGTTCGCTGCACCCACTTTTGGCCACGAGGGACAGCTCTGCTGCTGTTGCACATAAAATTGTACGTTGTGGTGGCCCCTGTCAACGGCAGCGGCTGTCCCCTCTGGGCAGGGGGGAATGGGTACTGCCACAAGCAGTCACGTCCTTTCCGTGAAGGCAGGAAGGTGGGTGATGCTGGCAGCAGCCTCCAGTTCGATACAAGAAGGGCAGACAAGCTTCTCCAGAAGCAGTCTGCACACTCCTTCAGGGTGGATGTTGTGGTCCTTCCGGTCCTGCTGCCCAATGCGGCTGTTAAGGTCATCCTGTCCTTGTCAAGCTCAAGGTCCCTCTTTGAACCTTGCCCTCTCTGGAACCAGTCCAACCCTTCCCAATGACCTCTCCTGTCCTGTACCATCTTTTCCATGAAAGCAGGAAGATGGGTGATGCTGGTGGGAGCCTACACCACTTATTTGAAGTCCTTGTCCTGCCTGCGCAGGAAAGGTGTTTCAGACTGATGTGGATTGCTCTATCACCACTCAGCTCATGGGGCTGCTGGTCCCTCTTTCAACCTCCCCCTGTCCGGAACCACTCTGACCCTTCCCAAACTTTCCTGTCCTGCACATCCCACCCTTTCCGTCAAGTCAGGAAGGTGGGTGCTGCACTGCTCTCTGCTGCTGCTGGTTTTGGCCATGAAGGGCAGCTCAGAAGCAGTTGCTGTCCCTTCTGAGCAGGGGGGGAATGGATCCCGTGACTCTTGTCCTTTCTGTGAAGGCAGGAAGGTGGGTGATGTGGGGGGCAGCCTACAGCTCCACACATGGCCACCTACCTGTCTTCCCACAATCCCCTTTCCTAGAGGAAAAGATGCCTCCCCCACAACAGGGGGAAAGGCATCCTCCACCACCTCAATGGCAAGCACATAAGCCTCCACTTCTACATGTTAGGGGTGGGCCCCACCTGCCACCCTCAATTCTTTCCTTCCAACTTTCCAATGACTGGATAATGCAGATATTAATGCAATCCACCTGTCTCCCCAATATCCCTGAACACGGTATCTTGTCTCTCCTGTCAATCCAATACAGGTATTCCATGTATCCATGCATCCCTCTATTCTATATACCCATCCCATACAGCTATGCACCTGTCTATTGATAAACCTATCTATCCCATGCACCTAAACATCCAATTCTCCTTGTCCAGCCAGTGTGTTTGTGTGGTGACAACCTCTGCACCATGCATGGTGTGGACAAGAGCATTGGCTCCAATGCCATAATGTCCCCATCTGGTGGATGTGTGTTAGTGTCTCTGGCCCACCAGGGTGTGTGTTTGTGTGTGCAAGGCCTCCGCGCATGCCATCATTTCTTGCTGGAGGGTTTTCTTTGCAGACTGTTGCTGGGTCATTTGGTTATGCAGTGGCTGCAGGCATGACCCACATTACCTGGTGGAAAGTAGCCTTGGGGAGGCCTGGCGGGTTGGCCCATAGGTGGTGCCGCCGGCCAGCAGCAAGACCACCACCTCCCCGAGAGGGGAGGTGGCCCGCCAGGTCCACCGCACGGGGCCAAAGTGAACTGGAGAGGGAGGGTGGCTCCATTAGTATTGAATGGGAGTTTCCTAGGGGCATTGGATTTGGGAATGTATAACTCCAAGATCCATACTGCAACCATGACCAAACTTAGGTGATGGCTGGAGGAGAGCCTGCTGCACATTCCCTGTGAATATGGGCTCTCTAAGTGCTAAGGGGGCCGCTCTGGCGCTGATGAACAACAAACACCGAACACGTTAGTTAACAGGACAAGTTCGTTTACATTCGTTCATTCATGTTCGTCATCAGCAACGAACAATGAACAGCCTGTTTGGGGTTTTTTCCTGTTCGTGCCCATGTCTACCAGATAGAGGAGGCTTTAAGTATGGGTAGTAGAGCTGCTCTTCTTTTAGGCCACCCAATGCAAAGACTTCCCCATGTGTTCATTTTTGTTTTGTTTTTACATCAACAGTTATACTGATATAAGCACATGCAAAAAATAAAAGGCATCACCAATGATGCCACCAAAGATGACAGCTTGGAGACAGACTGCTAAGAAAATCAGGAATAGGTTAAGTATGCAGAAAAGCCCAATGATTCTCATAGACCACATGAGAGACTCATACAATTGGATTGACAGTTGAGCTCTTCCTGTCATATGATTCCATTTGTCTGTGAGAACCTCTGTTGGAAGAGAAGGATCCAACACTGTCCCTCTTCTCAGATTTCAGAGGGGGACAAACCAAACAGTTAGAAAGATAGCGAGGTCAGGGCACTCTGTTTTCTGTTTACTATTGTTCACTGCTCTGACTGCCCTTTAATATGCAGATTGCTATTCTCAGGATTTCCTCCTCCTGACTTCCTCCCTCTCACTCCTTCTTTTCCTGGCTTTGTTCCAGGCAACACCTCTCTCTCTTCTCCCTCCATCTTGGCAGCATGGATGCAGACCTTGCCCTGACATCCATGTCCATCCTTAGACTAGATAGGTAGTTAGGATCAGTCTCTCCTCCTTTCCTATCAGAGTATGGAGTTCCTGCAATAAAGAACTCTTATTTCTTTTCTAAATATAAACCAAGTGTATGCTTTTGTTATTTTCACTCCTGCACACACACCAGCCAGCAGAACGAGCTCACAACCACCTATAATCACACTTCCTGTGCCACACGATAGACTCTGCTAACGGCCCAAACATGGAATCCTTTAATTAGGTTTCTGGGACTGACATAACGATCAATCTCATTCCTCCCTTCTTGGCCCAGGAAACCTGTGAAAAGCACAAAAAACCCAAGCTGCAGTTTCAGGGCAAGGGGTTAGTTTTGCTGGGATTCTCTGGTTCTGTTGGGTTTTGTTAGTTCTTTGAGGTAGGCTTTGGGTCAGTGGTTGCTTTTGTGTGCTAAAGAAAGTTTAGGATTCCCCCTGCCATAAGATATAATGGAGAGTGGCAGGGACCTTGTTTAGAACCCCTTAGAATTTGACCCATTGTCCTGATCTTCTTGAAACATGGGTGGGGGTCTTTATACAGCCCTCTTTCCACTGCAATTTTGGTACAGTTTGCTCCAAAAACAGCCCCTCCACCCTCCTGGAAGATTACCCCATAGGGAATAACAGACCCTGTTAATTCCAAATATTTTCAGAATTAACTGGAAACACCAATATATGAAAATCCCAGATTTGACTGGAATCCCTGAATGTACCTGAAAAATACCAATAGGGTATTTTTGTGTATATTTTCGGACCACATATACTGAATCACACACCCCTAGTTGCCAGGTTGAGGGACATGATAGGCTTATATTTACTCCCTCTCCCATAATTCTTGAACTTGGGGGAAGTTACTGGGCAGTAGGTTCAGGATAGACAAAATCCTAATCCATTAGTCTATGATTTTGGAGGTTGCTTTGTTTTTTATAGATCTGGGGACAAATATTACCTGTGCTGTACATTTAAAGTTGTTTGAGATTGTCATCTTTGATTAAAAAGGTAACTATAAATTATATAGAGTCAGATTTAAATTTTGCATTTTGAAACCCTAAATTTGTTGAAAATTGAAAATAAATAGTTGGCTTTTCAGAAAAAAACACATTTTATGACTTTTTTCAGGGAAAAAACTGTATTTGAATAAAGGTGGAGTAGTTATCTACCTTTATGTAGCTGGTTGTTTTTATGCATAGGAAACTTGCTTGCAAACCTTTGGTTTTATATAGAGAGAAATATTTAAAGACATTGCACAGACTTTAAAACAAAAAACATCAGGACTTTTATTTTTTTAAGGATCTCATTTTTCATGAGAACTTTCTCCAAGGAACAATAGAGTGGTAGAGAAGTAAAATCCTTTTTCTGAACAGAAATGCTCAAAAGCAGACTACAGACTGCCCATACAGCTGGTGTAGCATTTATTATTTATAGCAAGTAGACTGGGATTTCAGCAAGGCTCAAAGCAGGTGACCCTATACTAGAGGTGTGGAGAAAGGATGCCAAGTTCCTCCTTCCAGTAACAACAGACAATTTATGCCTGAGCTGAATCTCACAAGACAGTGATGTGTACCACCTTACAAATAAGTTCACAAAATTTACTAGTTTCTAACCACAAAAGTTAATAGCCAGCCTAGCAACACATATATAAATTTAAACTACTTTTTAGAAACAAAATCTCTAACCACAGGCCTTAGGGGAAAGAGTTATTCAGGAGCTAAAATGCTTTTTAAAAGAAAAAAATCTGAAAGGGAAAATATTTGGTATTTTTTAACCTTGATGTAACTTCATTGGAAGACAACAGGTCATATGGCTAAATCCCAGCCTTAGTTTTATTTAAACCCTTCATTGCTTCCTCTCTTCCACAAGTTTTAACTGATCAAAGACAAAACTAAAATAACTTTTGTCCAAGATGGCTTCTATTTACAAGAAAACTGTGCAGGATTTTGCAGGGGAACATTAAAACTCTATTTTGATTTAAGAGATTAATTCAAGCTAGAACTTTATTTTACTGCCATGACTGCCTACGAATGTGTGAATTAATGGATGGTGTCAGGACTAGTAAATTTCCCTTTTAGTCAACAAGTATAAGTAATTTGACTCTGTACTCAACTAAAAGCTGTAGAAAACATAGTACTTGGATTATTTTCTCATAAGGAAGCTGCAGGTTTTGCAGTGAAGGCTAACACCTAATTAGAATTTACAGTTTTTCTTACAACTCATGAGAGCCTAACTACATGACACAGTGTCCTTAGGTTGAGTCCGTGTCCACTACAAGAGCTGTCAGTCAGACATGATGGTGATTTTTTTACTTGGAACTCAGTTCCTAGGTATGTGAGGTCCTGCTTCCCAATGTCCCAATGTCATTTTCCCACCCTAAAAGGGTTGAGTCTTGATAGGTCCAAAAAGGATAAAAACAATTCAGCTCTTCGCAAAACAAAGCAGTGCTTCTAGGGCTACACTACTAGCTCAATAATTGACAGATGTTCAGTCAGCGCTGAATTGATTTCTTAAGGGACTAAGTTAAACTAGAAAATGTGCTGTAAATTAGAGTGGGATGCTGTGTCATGGTCTGTCCATGTGGAAAAGGGTGGTCTCAGCTACAATGCAACTGGGAAACCAGTTCTGTGCCTCAGCTGGGGAGCAACACTGGGTGGCCTCCAGTTACTGAGCTGCATTTGCTCCAGCCCACTGCTGGCCTTCCACAGTAGATGAGGACGGTGACAGGCAATCAGAAGCAGGCAGTCAGCTATCAGGCAGTGGAGGTGGAGGCAATGAGTTGGGTAGTGGGGGACAGAGCCCTCCAACCCCCTACAGCTGTCAGAAAGAACCAGCAGTACCGGGGACTTCCGGTTTGGGATCCATGGAGGTCTAACGCAGCTCTAATCGTGGAGCTGACCGGGCTGCCGTTTAAGCGGCCGGCGGGGCAAAATCAAGCCCGCGGCCAACTGTTCTCAGGTGGAGAACAGGCATAGAACGCTCAAGCACCTCATGGCGCGTTGATCTCGGGTGAGGGGGGGTCCTACGCAACGGATCCTCTCCCGACACTTGAGGTCCCACCCTAAGACAGGTCGGCTATAATCTCTGCGGCAGTCCTGGTGCCAATGCGGTTGGCATAAGACCTACATGCCCAAGCTTCAACAGGGGAAAGAAGAGTGGATGGGAATCTAAGATTGAAACAGCGATTACAACCCAAGGAAAGTGAATGAGAAGGTAAAGATCACTATCTCTTGAAACGGGACAGATTACTTAAAGTAAAGAAGAATTAAAGTAGACTTTTAAACTGCAACAGACTAAGTATAAGGAGGGGAGGACCCGGCAAGAATTATATTAGAAAAAGGACTAAGTTAAACAAAGTTATTAAAGAAATTGGACTATTGTTTTGAATACCTGTGGCTATAAGGAGATATCAGGCTGTGAGAAAGTTTCACCATCGCGAGAACTGCTGTGGGAAGTCGGGAAACAGGAAGTACGTAACAACAATAGAGTTGCTGGAGAAAGGCGGCCCTTGCCAGAGGGCAGGAAGTAGGGAATCGCCATTTTTCAAAGGGGAAGAGCCGCGGCTTCAGCGAAAGAGGAAGTAAGCCATATTGGATTACAAAAATCATAGAGGAACCATAGAGAAAAGACGCCCGACATTTTGGACTCTTTAAAAGTTTTTTTTGGAAAGACCGGGACATTTAAACTAAAAGGACATTAAATTAAACGCCACGGAGCTAAGGAAGAGAGCGGACTCATGGGAGCGAGCCAAAGCAAGCCCCACGATGTCGAAAAAAGAGTGGCAATCGGCGATAGAGAATTTGGATAAAAAACTTTTAGAAGAGATTAAAGAGCTCAAGGACATGAAACCGGAGTTGGTGAAAGAGGTTAAAGAGGTTAAAGAGACAGTGAAAAATGAGCTGGCAGAAGTGAAGAAAGGTATGGAAACAATGCAAAATGACCTGCAGGGAACACAGCAAAGAGTCAAGGTAGTGGAAAGCGCGGTGGAGAACTTAGCAGATACGCAACGAACAGAGATGAGGGTGATGAGGGGGAGAATGGCGGTTGCGGAAAGTAAACATATGGAGAAGCAGCTGAGGTTTCGCGGCTTGCCGGAAGTGGAAGGAAAGACAGCTCAAGAACAGATCACTGAGGTGTTAGCTGAATACCTGGGGAAGGAGGGGGAGGAAGTTGTGGCTATCCTAGATGTGGTATATCGTGTAAATTCAAGAATTGCGACCCAGAGGAAACTACCAAGAGATGTGATTGTGCAATTCACGACCAGAAATATGAAAGAGAAGATTGTGACTAAACAGTTTCAAGATCCATTGGAGATTGATGGCAAGACGATTATTATCATGAAGGAATTACCCAGATCGGTGTTGTTAGATCGAAAAAAATATAAAGCTCTAATTCAGATTCTGAAGGACATGAAAATAAGGTACAGATGGGAACTACCTGAAGGAGTGTCCTTTGAATTTGGAGGAGCGAAAAAGCGCATTAGATCTGAATCAGAGATGGAGCAGTTTATAAGGGACAATGAAAAGGACTTACCAGCAACAAGATTATGAATATGGAGTGCAAAGTTTTATCTTGGAATGTAAATGGACTTAATTCACCGAATAAGAGAAAAAGTATTTTCCACTGGCTATTAAAACAAAAATGTGATATTGTATGTTTGCAAGAGACTCATATTAGAAAACAGGATGCAAAGTATCTAAAATTGAATAAATTGGGCAGTGATTTTGTAGCGGCCTCTAATAAGAAAAAAAGGGGAGTGGTATTGTATATAAAAGAGGAGCTACAGCCAAAGTTAGTGATGAAAGATGCGGAAGCCAGATTTTTAGCAGTGGAATGTACATGGAATTTAAAGAGAGTATTGGTGATTGGAATCTATGCACCTAACGGAGCAAAAGAAAGCTTCTTTGAGGACTTGAGGAAGCAATTAGATGAACTTTCTTATGACCAGATAATTCTTGCAGGAGACTTCAATGGAGTGACAAACTTGGAACTAGATAAAAAGTCAGTAACTGCACAAAAGAAAAGAGGACTATTACCAAAGACGTTTTTTGTATTGACGCAACAGGAAACTTTAGAAGATGTATGGAGAAGACAAAATCCCAAAGGCAGACAATATACGTTTTTCTCCGCGAGACACTCTACGCTATCAAGAATCGATATGATCTGGGCCTCAAAAGACTTAGCGCTTTGGACTAAGGATGTGGAAATAATGCCTATGGTAGCCTCAGATCATAATCCAATTATGTGGAAGTTGGGGAAAAGGAGTAAAAGGAAAGGATGGAGAATAAATGAGGATTTGCTGCAAGAGGGAGAAAATATGGAGATGTTGAGAAGAGAAACAAAGTTTTTCATACAATATAACATGAATAGAGAAGTACCAACCAACAAGGTATGGGACACCTACAAGGCAGTAATTAGGGGCATATTAATGGACTTAAATGGAAGAGCCAGGAAAAAAAAAGAGGAGAAGAGACAGGAGATCACGGAGAAAATAAAAGCCAAAGAAATACAGTTAAAGAAAAGACCAGGGAAAAAGAAAATCTACCAGGACATTAAAATTCTTCAAGAACAGCTGACAGCAATGAATAACAAAGAATTGGAATGGAATCTTAAGAGAATGAATCAAAAGGCGTTCGAAGGCGCAAATAAACCTGGGAAATATTTGGCATGGCAATTGAAGAAGAGAAAGGAGAAGAAAATAATAAATAAAATCTGTGAGGACAATAAAGTGTACCTGGAACAGACAGCTATTAGCAGAGCCTTTTATAAATTTTATGCCAAATTGTATAATAAAAAAGAGGTGAATAAAGACTCAATAGCGACATATTTGGAGAAAATGAAGCTCCCAGTAATTTCGGAAGCTTGGAGAGACAAATTGAACAATGAAGTAACGGAGGAAGAAATAAGAAAGGCAATACAGTCAACAAACTTGGGAAAGGCGCCAGGACCGGATGGACTTACAGCCAAATTTTATAAGGTAATGGCTAATGAACTGGCACTATTCCTAAAAGATGTGATTAATGGTGTTTTAAAGGATCAACGGATCCCAGACACTTGGAGTGAAGCCAATATATCACTGATCCCCAAAGAGGGGCAAGATTTGACTAACGTGAAAAATTATAGACCTATATCGTTACTTAATAATGCTTACAAAATTTTTGCGAAGATACTGGCGGAAAGAGTGAAGGGATGGCTTTCTGAAGTTATTGAGGAGGAGCAAGCTGGTTTTTTGCCAAATAGACAAATCAAAGACAATTTAAGGACAGTTATAAATGCTATTGAATACTATGACAAACGTTGTGACAAGGAGGTTGGTTTCTTCTTTGTGGACGCTGAAAAAGCGTTTGACAATTTGAACTGGGACTTTATGTTTGCCACCATGGAAAAGCTACAAATGGGAGAAAGATTCATAAGAGCAGTAAAGGAAATTTACAGAGACCAGAGTGCAGCAATTGTGGTGAATGACGAGGTGACCAAGAAATTGACTATAGGTAAAGGAACAAGACAAGGTTGCCCGTTGTCTCCACTGTTGTTTATTTTGGTTTTGGAAATACTGATGATACAGATACAAGAAGACAATGCAATCCGTGGAATAAAAATAAAGGACTTTTCCTATAAGGTCAGAGCATTTGCGGACGATATAATGCTAATTGTGGAAGATCCAATGGAGAATATGCCAAAAGTAATAGAGAAGATTAAGGAGTTTGGAGATTTGGCAGGATTTTATGTAAACAAAAAGAAGTCAAAGATACTATGTAAAAATATGACTAAACAAAAGCAACAACTATTAATGGAAATAACAGACTGCGAAGTAACAAGTAAGGTGAAATATCTGGGAATTGAACTGACTGCAAAGAATATAGATTTATTTAAAAACAACTATGAGAAACTGTGGACTCAGATAGAGCAAGACTTGATTAAATGGAACAGACTGAACTTGTCATGGTTGGGAAGAATTGCAGTAATTAAGATGAATGTGCTGCCAAGAGTGATGTCTGAGAGATTGTCTGTTACAGACAATACCAATTATCCGAGACTCTAAGCAGTTTGAAAAATGGCAGAGGAAAATATCAGATTTTGTTTGGGCAGGCAAAAAGCCTCGAGTGAAAATGAAAGTGTTACAAGATGCAAAAGAAAGAGGCGGAATGCAACTGCCCAACCTAAGACTTTATTATGACACAATTTGTTTAGTGTGGTTGAAAGATTGGATGACGCTGAAAACCCGGAAATTACTGGCCTTAGAAGGATACAAAAAATATTCGGATGGCATGCATACTTATGGTATGATAAAGTAAAAGCGGACTCTATGTTCTTACATCATTATATTCGGAGAAGCCTATTCACAACTTGGAAGAAGTACAGAAATTACCTACAAGATGGAATCCCCTCATGGGTGGTTCCATATGAAGTAATAGATCCGAGAACTGTCGATAATGAACAACAGTGTTTAACATACAAGGAGATAACCCGAATGGAATTTTCTAAACCCAAAATAAAGACTCAGGACGAGTTGTCTCCAAGTTACGATTGGTTTCAGTACAGACAGATCAGAGATCTTTATAATTCGGACTGTGTGAAGGGAGGGATAAGAATGGAGAATTCGGAATTAGAACAGGCACTTTTACAAGAGGACAAAAAGGAAATCTCTAAGATATATAAAGTGCTGCTGAAATGGTATACTGAAGATGAAACAGTTAAAGTGCAAATGGTGAAGTGGGCTATAAACTTTAATAAGGAAATAACAATGGAGGTGTGGGAATACTTGTGGAAGAATACATTGAAGATCACGACATGCACCAATATCAAAGAGAATGTCTACAAAATGATTTATCGTTGGTATATGACACCAAAGAAAATTGCGCTAGGGAATCTGAACACGTCTAATAAATGCTGGAAATGTAAAAAGCATGAGGGATCTTTGTATCATATGTGGTGGACTTGTGAGGTAGCTAGGCAGTACTGGGGGGAAATAATAAGAGTAATAAGCGAAATTTTACAATTTCAAATTAATAAGAACCCAGAACTCCTGCTACTGAATTTGGGAATGGAGGATATTCCAGCACAATATAGGACATTGCTATTTTACATGACAGCAGCGGCTAGACTTTTGTACGCGCAAAAGTGGAAAGTGCAAGAAGTGCCAACTATTGAGGATTGGATTTATAAATTGCTGTACATGGCGGAAATGGACAAAATGACAAGGAAACTGAGAGACCTTGATCCAGGACAGTTTAACACGGATTGGGAGAAGCTGAAACAATATTTAGTGAGGAAATGGGAGGTGGGAGGAGAACTGTGGCAGTTTGAAAATTACTGAAATACAATAAAAGTAGAGGGAGGTGACTTTACCGGGAGGTGGAGAGTTAAATGAGAATTTCTAAGCAATTATTTTATTAGACTATTATATATAGCATTAAGTATTATAGGTGTTATTATAAGAATTACAATGAGAGAAATTAACTAATTATAAGGATAGAAACTAATTAATTTCATTTCTGGCAATAATCGTATAATGGAGATAATTTTATAATTGCAATGAAGAAATTTAAGCAAGGTGGGAAAATATATATTAATGTATAGATTATGTATTAAATTGATTTAGTTTGGAGGTATATATGGGTCAAATTGGTTGACTATTTTTGGCGGATAGTTGCATAATGGAAGAATTATATAATTACACAATTAAAACAGTACGAAGATAAGATATGTAGAAAAAGTAATATATAGAGTATAAGTTAAATTGGTTGACTTATATTGAATGTACTGTTTATAGAAGTATCTAAAATTATGCTAAATGAGGGATAAATTGTTTGTCCCATATTGAAGATGAGATTATAAGATAGAGTATAGAGTACCAAAATTGGCTAAATGATTATTATTAAAAGAAAATATGCCAAGAATGTATTATTTAGTTATGCATTATTTAGTTGTTAAAGTAAGTAAGAAGACAGAAGGAGCACTGTGTTATATAGATAAGCTTAGAAGAAAGTGAAAGTTTACGTTTGATAGATAGAATAAATTTGAAATGAGTAAGGGAAAAGGGACAAGGGGTTGGAAAACTGTTGGAAGTCAACAAAAGGGGGGGGGAAGGGAGGGGGTTAGAATTGGAAAAATTAAAGGAAACTGATTGTAATGTACAATTTAATGACATCTAATCCAATAAAAAATTTTATAAAAAAAGAAAAGAAAGAAAGAACCAGCAGTACCAGTGAGCTGGGCAGAGCGATATGGGGGCAAGGCTGTGCCCTGCCCCCCTCACACCCAATGATTCTAGAATCACTAAGTCTGCCCCTCATATGTAGAGAATGTCTCATTTCCAGTGGTTCACTTCATAATGACAAGCTTGATTATATTGCAGTTATGTATGAACAGGAAGAACAGTATGTGTTCAGATTGCCTTCTGCACAGTTGCTCTGTTTTTTAAAAAAAATCTTATTTTGCATTGCCCTGCTTCTTTTCAAAATCCCAAATAATAAATAATATATAGATTGCAGATTTAATACAGTTTTACAATTTTTATAGTGGTCTTCACAGATAAATGTTTAACCTTTCTCAAATAAAATTAATGTTACCCATAGCAGAGAAAGGGCGACTAGCTTAGATGGTTTTAAAAATCATTCCATAAATTGCTGGAAGATAAAGTCTATTGATAGCTAAATGGAATTTCCATTTCATAGGCAGTATATACTGTTGGAAGTAGCAATATCTGGTGTACAAAGAATGAAGAGAAGAAGATGGTAGTACAGGAGGCAGTAAGGATTAGTCAGATAGGAATGTGAGGACAGCACCTCTCTTTTCTGTTAAGTGTCCCTTCTTTTCTCCTATTGGGCTTAACAAGGGCAATATCCTCCTTCGCTCTCCACTCTCTGAGAACATTCTCTCTCCTAGGTAGCTAGATAGCCAGCCGCTATCTCTCTCTCTCCTCTTTACTATCAGAAATGTAGTTTCTAAATAAACTCTTTTTTACACTTTAAACCAGTACTGCATAACTATCGCTGTATTTTTGGCACTCTGCCAATACATATATTGCCCTGACCTGAGTAGCCCAAGTGAGCCTGATCTCATCAGATCTCAGAAGCTAAACAAGGTCAGCCTTGGTTAGTAATTGGATGGGAGACCTCCAACAAAGACCAGGACTGCAGAGGCAGGCAATGGCAAACCACCTCTGTAAGTCTCTTGCCTTGAAAACCCCACCAGAGGTAAACGTAAGTCAGCTATGATGTGAAGGCACTCTCCAGCACCGTATACTTCATTACTAAACAAGCAATAGAAAATGACTGTCTCTTTCATGCCTTATATGCTAAGTTCCAAAGAGTTGGAAAAAGAACGGTGGACTTGATAGACCTTTGGGTACAATGCACCAATTTTTTCCTTGAAATGCTATTTTGGACAAGTCCAACCTGGAAACATCCTTGTCATTCCATCAGCACTTGCTGCTGAAAACTGAACATTCTTAATTATTAGATTTCCTATTCTTATGGAACTTCATTTGCACGTAAAGGGTGTGGGAACCCCTTCATCACGTATCATCTCTCATTCTTCTTTTCTCACAGCAGAATTTCTTCCCTGCACATCCAATTCCTTATCTGCTGACTCCACTCATCTCAGTATTAACCTTGCTTCCTCAGTTTTCCAGCCATTGCTACATCTAACAAAGAGCAGCTCATAACATAGAGGTAAAACCCCTTCCTTT
Source organism: Eublepharis macularius (assembly GCF_028583425.1). NCBI lineage: Eukaryota > Metazoa > Chordata > Lepidosauria > Squamata > Eublepharidae > Eublepharis > Eublepharis macularius. The sequence goes on along the minus strand of NC_072793.1, from coordinate 88,963,854 downwards.
CCGAAGAAACATGTCTTTGCTGTCTAGTGCCGCTGCTGTAACTGAGCCATTCCAGATAGAACACTACTTAACACTATCCTTTCAGCAATAGTACTATTGCACAACAAACCATAGGCCCACTCCTACAACCAAAAATTATGATTAGGTGACTAGGGGATTTTTGACAGACTATGAAAAATCATGTATAATTCCCACGTATTTCATACATAGCTTGCAGAAAGCTATCGGTTGTGGCTGCAGTATTGAATCCAGTGGCACCTTAGAGACCAACAAGATTTTCAGGCTGTAAACTTTTCAAGAGTCAGAGCTCTCTTATTGATGCATGGTAATAGTGGTAATTCAAGCAATGGCTACTATAACCCGGCACGGTAGCACAACTCTCTTACCTATGCCAGATTTTGTCCTAAAAAAGCTTAAAAGGTAATGACATGAATTCTGAGTTTAAGATGGTAGGCTTGGATCTGAAGTGTGCATGTGACAAGACAAAAAGTCCTGAATTTCTGGACATCATAAAGAATCTATTATCATTGTAGTCACTTTCAGCTACATTGGTTTCATTACCATCTGTCTTCATCCACTGGTGCTTCAAGAATTAATACAAAGATGAAGATTTTTCTCCCTAAAAATGAGTCATAGAATGTAGGCAAGGAGACAGCTCATCACTTCTGTGATTTCATAGCACCATAGGATGCAAAAGAAAGTAAGATGGTTAGGTTCATTGAGTTGAAAATAAGGGTTAGTTTTTCAGTTGAGCAATAATTCTCTTTTCAAGGTGGGCAATATTTAAGCTATCATCCCTTCAAAATTGGTCATTACCACTAGCTAATGACCGATTTGTGAGCTAATAGCCCAAGGTGAAGTCAAGGGCAGCAAATGCTCTGGCAAACTACTCATTGTCGGCAGTATTAACAGATTTCAAGGGCATCATTACCATTATAAACCATGTTCATTGATTTATAACAACACTAATATGTTTTAGAAAAGTGCAGTTGCAGTGAGCTGGAAAAATGAGTCCCAATTTTGAATGTATGTACCTGATGCTTGGAACTCAGGACAGAACAGAGATTCTGTTGGTGTTCCCTCCACATATCAGCTGAACTGATAAAGGTAGTATCAGTTTTGGTGTTGAGGACCCCTGAGTTTTGTTGTCCTTGGGGACTTCAATGTCTGTGCTGGGCTGCCCTGATGGGGACAGCTCAGGACTTCATGCTTACCATGCCAATCCCGTGGCTACCCCAAAACCTTCTAGACTCTACATGTTTAGCAGGCATACACTTGATTTGGATTCCTCTAGGGCAAAATGCATGGCTTGGGAATGGAGTGGGGAGGGTTTTCCACATTGTCTGACCAACCATTCGCTGGTGATGGTTAGACTCACAGACATTTGGAACCTCTGCAGGGATGGAGAGTTAGTTAGGATGATCCATCTGAGGAGGTTGATGGATAAAAATGCCTTCCTGTCATCTCTTGTGGACTTTCTGGTCAGCAAGGCTGGTGCTCCCTGTCGCAGCCCTTGTCAATTTATGGAATACTGAGATGAGGTGGGCTATGGACATGATTGCTCCTGAGAACCCTTGGTGTACTGAGCTTGAAGCAGTGAAGTAGTTGGGCAGATGGTTGGATTGCAAGTGGAGGAAAACTCAGTGTGAATGCAATCGAACATGGGTGAGAACACATTATCTTGCTTATTCTGTAGTGTGACAATGGCAAAGTGAGCTCATTTCTATGCCGTCATTGTGTCTGCATGATGACTGTGAGCAGGCTCCTATTTTGGGCCCCCAGGGAACTAGACCCAGAAAACATACATGTCTGCTGTGATGTTTTTGCAGTGCATTTTGCAGATAAAATTGCTCACATCCAAAGAGCCTGTGATTTCCCAGTTGCTTCAATTTAGTCCCAAGATGGCGTTGGAGCACAGTCTGATCTTAGTTGTATGGATGAAAAGCATGATCTAGCCACAGTGATCTATGCTTTCATTACTTCCAGATTAGAGAACTATAATTAACTTTACATGGAGTGCCTTTGAAAATGGTCTGGAAACTTCCTTTCGTTCAGAATGCAGTGGTCATTTTATTGTTAGGTGCGGGATACAGAGATTTTATGACCTCCGTGCTGGAAGTTCTGCACTGGCTGCCCATTTGTGTCCCAGCACAGTTCAAAATGCTGGGGGGGGGGGCGTTGCTTGCTTGTTTGTTGTATTTATAGTCTACCTTTCTCACTGAGACTCAAAGCGGATTACAGAGTCCATACAAGAGACATCTAATAAATACTGTTTAGGTCAATACAAGCAATATGAGGGACATTGAATGAACAATGTACTAGAATTAGAATTATCAAAAACTGAGTAAACCTGGTATATTAGGCATGATATAGAGTGTGGATATAAGGAGAAGTACAGAATTACATTAGTAAAAATAATGAAATGACAACAGGGTTGGGTAGAGCAAACTGCTAATACAGACTACATATAGCAGTAAAATCCCTAGTCCCTTTCCCTTTATAAAGCACCTTCCTTAATTTTTCTGTTATCATATAATCCCATTGCTTGATCTGGAAAATCCAGGCAAGATGAAGCTCATCAGATCTCTGAAGCTAAGCAAGATCAGCCTTGGTTAGTCATTGGATAGGAGACTCCCAAGGAAGACCAGGATCACTATACAGAATAAAATAGTAAAGAGTCCAGTAGCACCTTTAAGACTAACCAACTTGATTGTAGTATAAGCTTTTGAGAGCCACAACTCTCTTTGTCAGATGCATCTGATAAAGAGAGCTGTGGCTCTTGAAAGCTTATGTTACAATAAAGTTAGTTAGTCTTAAAGGTGCTACTGGACACTTTACTATTTTGCTACTACAGACTAACACAGCTAACTCTTCTGGATCTATGTACAGAGACAGGCAATGGCAAACCACCCCTGTTAGTGTCTTACACTGAAAACCCCAGAAGAGGCTGCCATAAGTCAGCTGTGATTTGATGGCACTCTTTACTACCAGAGCCCTATTACATTTACAGAAAAATTCTCCTGAACAACTCAATTTGACATAATTTGCAGAATGCCAGGAATATGGGAGCCTCCCTGCTGTCCTCAGTCAGACTATTTCAGGTCCTAAATGGCTTAAGGCCAATGTGTCTGAAGGAATACCTCCTCCCATACCATTCAGCCCACCAGTTAAGATTTGTCTCCCAAACCTTGCTCTCTGAGGTGCTACGTTCAGAGTTAAGGTGGGTGACAACCAAAGATAGGACTTTTCCAGTAGTGGAACTTCATCTGTGGAATGCCTTTCCCTTTGAGGCTCATCTGGTGTGTACTTTACTTTCTTTTACTCTAGCTTTTAATTAAGGGGTTGATTTTTTAAAATGAGTTCATAGTATGCTTTTTCTGTAAACTGTTAAATTCATTTTAAGCTGCTCAGTAATTGCAATGAGATTATACTGAATTATGCCTGATCCTGCCTTTTCTCTGCTGTGCTTGTCTTCTACATGGCTTGAAACTCATTTTCTAGACCTTGAGTGTCTGGCAAAGAAGAGCAAGTGTCAACATGTAATAATAATAATAATAATAATAATAATAATAATAATAATAATAATAATAATAATAATAATAATAATAATAATATCCAATTTATATACCACCCTTCAGGACAACTTAATTCCCACTCAGAGTAGTTTACAAAGTATATTACTATTATCCCCACAACAAAACACCCTGTGAGGTGGGTGGGGCTGAGAGAGCTCCAGAGAACTGTGACTAGCCCAAGGTCACCCAGCTGGCTTCAAGCAGAGGAGTGGAGAATCAAACCCAGCTCTCCAGATTAGAGTCCCGCGTTCTTAACTATTACACCAAACTGGCTCTGGGGGGTGGTAAGAGAGATGCCAGTAAAACAGAGACTTGACAGTAACAGATTATTATGATAATTGAAACAGTTCCCACTTTTTACACAATGTTGTAAACTGGAATTACTGTTGTTATTAATTTACTCAAAACTCAATACTCCATGCAAATTGTTGGAATTAGGATCACAGAGTAGACTTCATCAAGGGTGTTTTCTTTGTCTGTGGATGGGAACAATTCCAAGAAAAGTACTGGTTTCAGGACAGTTGTTTTTAGGGATTATATCACAGTGTGGCATGTCAGTAAATTTTGAGTATTTTCAAGGACATCTTGAGAAGAATTCTTCAATTGGTTTTATAAAAAGTCCATCAGAAAGATTATACCTAGAGAACACAAGCAAAAATATAACATTTACAACATCTGGTAGATTAATGTTTTGAAAATTGCTGCCATGTTTAACAACACATTGAGAGTGAAAGTAATCTTGGAAGGCTGAATCAAACATTAGCAACACAATTAGTTCTACATGTAAAGGATTTTTTTCTGCAAACAACTATGGTTTCTGTTATTCTTATACTGACCCCCAGAATTGGTAGTCATCAACAATGTCATCCTAAGAAGAGTTTCACCATTCTAAATCCATTGAAGTCAATGGGCTTAGAAGGATACAATTGTTTAGAATTCTTCTATAAGAGAAGGAATCTAGCCTAACAACTAATTAAATTCTGTATATGGATTTGTAATGGTTTCAACAAGTTCAGAGCAAAGATTAGTAGCTAGTAGCTTTGGGTCCACTGACAAGTTAAGAAACTTAACATCTCAGTGGCTCACTGAGGGTTCTTCACTTCTCTATGGGAAACCACACTGCCACCAGCTGGTCGATTAGAATATTTCCTGCCAACAGGAGAAGAGTGATAAGAAAAAAAGAGGAGGGGGGGGGGAAGAAGCAGAAAAAATGAATGACCTTAAAATAATTTCAGTGAACTGCCTTTCCCTCCTTTTTTCCTTGTTCTTTTGTAAAAATATTTCTAGAGCAAAGGCAATTTTCCAGTGATATCTTATTTGTTTCTGTTGCAACTCTTGCCTCAGATTTCCAGATTCATTTCTTCTCTTCATTATATTTGGTGGTAGATCTTGAAATATTTGTATTTCTTGTCCTTCAATTTTAGCCATTTTTTCTATGTTGTAATAAGATTATATCCTTCAAATTTTTAATGGGTGAAATTAACTAATAAATCCCGTGGTACTTTATTTTGACTTCCATACTTTGAATTAATTCTAAAAATTCGTTCAATTGTCATGCACTTTCAAATAATCATGTATCCATTCTCTAAATCCAAATCACCAAGATTTTCTGGGATTCTGCAGAACCATAGATTGTTACTCCTAAATTTCATTTCCAAGATTCAGAGGAGTTAAGCCAAGTTAGTCTGTAGTTGTAAAATAGTAATAAGACCAGTAGCGCCTTTAAAATTAACCAACTTTATTGAAGTATAAGCTTTCGAGAAGAGAGCTATGGTTCTCTAAAGCTTATGCCTCAAAAAAGTTGGTTAGTCTTAAAGGTGCTACTGGACTTTTTACTATATTTCCAAGATTTTGATTCTTTGATCTGCTTCTGTCAGAGAGCTGGCTTGTAGTTCTTGTACTAATTCAATTTTTAGGGGCACCAATTGCTACATTATATCACTTCCTGGAAAAGACAGTAAGAGAAGGATTGTCCTACAAGGGGATGTGCAAACAGAGAATTTAAATCCCCTGACATGAGGAGAACAATGTCCATTTTGGCAGATTTCATCGGGGATAACTTGGAGGAAGGAGGTGTCACACCTGGGTTTCCATCTTGATGGCTGTCATGAACATGTGGAGCCAACAAAGGGCAGAAAGAACAGGCGAAGACTCAGCGTAATGGATGACTAATGAACTGTTGTAACTTTAAGAGTAAAGCGCCTAACCTAGAATTGTAATAGCCAGGATATGTCTACAGAAGGGAACAGAGGAAAGCCTCATTGAACACATTACTAAAAAGGTGCCAGGAGAAGGAAGGTGATTGGTCAATAGACCACTAGGTCCCTGGGAGAGTACAAGTACAAAGCCATCCATGTGAAGGCTAGTCAGAATGAAAGCAGGAGATGTGGGCACTAGGTGGAACATAAAAATAGCAATTCAGATAGACTGCTGGCTCTGATGGCAGGAAATACTGTAATCAACCAGCTGGTGGCAGTGTGATTTCTCATAGAAAAGATCATCTCCGGTAGCTGAGTGAGCTCAGGAGAACGGTGAGCCACTGAACAAAGACCCAGAACAGAAGTTTCTTAACTTCTCAGTGGACCCAATGCAGAACGGAGCTCACAGTTTAGTGGAGTGTTCTATGACAAAATCCAAGGTACTGAGATAATATTAGGGATCAGGGAACATTGTTCATTCAGTGGTTTTCATTCCCTATTATCCCATCCTGATATTTCTTTTAAATCCCTTTTTCTGCAACTTCCACATGGCAGGAGCATGGATGAGTCAGTTAGCCTCTGCCATATCAAAGTGAAAAAAATTAGGAATCACAATGATATTGTGGCCAGGTATAGTCAGGTTGCCCTGGCAATTGAATGTAGCTGTAATCCCATCTCCTGCCCTCATCAGTACTTATTACAATGTGCCATTCTTTTATTATTTCTTTTTCACTAAGATTTTCCAATCTTGTATTTCTTTTGTAACATCGGTGCAGGTGTGGGAATGCATTTTCTGGGGTAGGTCTGGTGGGGAGGAGTTAAGCATTCCTCCTTCCCATCTGTTGATTTTTCTTTGCAAATTTCCTTCAGCTTGCATTAGAATTATGGATACATAACATGTGGTTCTGCATTAAGACTTCAGTACTAAACTTTTTTGTTTTCTGTTCATTTATTTTGAAACCTGCCAGAGTACCAAACCAAACTCTGTCAACTTCTCCATCAATATTTTAATTCCCTCTAATGAGTCTTCCAAAATTAAAACTAAATCATCTGCAAAGGCTCTTAATTTGTATGACTCTTTTTAAATTTTTACACCTCTAATCCTTTCCTCCTGTCTAATGTCTCTATTCAAAACCTCCAACACCAAAATGAAAAGGAGCAGCAACAACGGACGTCCTTGACGTGTTCTTTTTTGAATCTCACATGGTTTAGTTCATTCTCTATTAATAATAATTTTAGCATTCTGTGATGTGTAGATTGATTTCACCCATTTTATAAAATTCTCCCCAAAATTCATCTTTCCTAAAACTTCAAACATGAAAATCCAGTTCAAATTGTCAAAGGCCTTCTCAGCATCCAAGAAAATTAGAGCTGCTTGTTTTTCATTGTGTTTATCCAAATATTCCACTATATCCAATACAGTTCCAATATTGTCTTTCAACAGTCTTTTGGGTAAGAAACCACTTTGATCTTCATGAATAAAGTCTTTGATAACATACTTAAGTCTTTCTGCTAAAATCGTGGTAAATAGTTTGTAGTCATTATTCAGCAATCATAATGGTCTATAGTTTTTTACTAGTGTCAAATCTTGCCCTTCTTTGGGTATCAGTGTAATGTTCGCATCTTTCAAGTCTTTAACATCTTTTCTCCCAATAAAATTGAATTCATTATATTTTGTAAGGGTACTAAGATCTTACCTTCAAAGCATTTATAATATTGGCCAGATAGTTCATCAGGACATGATGACTTCCCAGTTTTCATCTTTTTAATTGCTTCCACCACTTCTTGAATTGTTATTGGGCTGTTCATTACCTTTTCTTGTTTCTCTATAATTTTAGGTAGCTTCTTTTTTGTTAAATAATCACTCAATTTCTTTAAAGAAATATCCTGTCTTCTGTACAAGTTTGAATAATACTTTACAAGGGTCTTTTGGATGGCCCCATTTTCTGTCAGCATAGTATTCCCATCTTGTAATTTTAAAATAATTTTTTTCTCTGTTCTCAGTGTATAGGCCAACCACCTTCCCAGTTTATTAGCAATTTCTAAATTTCTCTGCTTAGCATAGTTCAGTTTTTTCTCTAAATCCCTTACTGTTAACATTGATAGCTGTTGTTGCAAGTATTTTATCTCTTGTTGCACCTTAACGTTCCCCAGTTTTTCATTCTTCCTCCTTTTTAAAATTTCTTGCAGAATACCTTGTATTTTTCCTGCTTTACTTTCATCCCAAACCATTCTCAAATCCATATCCTTGTTCAAATTTAATTCAAAAAATTACTTCAGCCTTTTTTTACAGTCCTCTGCAATTGCTGCAATTACAGTCCCCTGTAGTAAAGATTCAGTTAGTTGCCACCTAAATGTATTAGATTTGGTTCTATAACTTATGCTTATAGAATTATGGTCTGAAAAGGACTTTGGCAATATCTCCACTTTAACAATTTTGGTCACCAAATTTTTCAGTACTCAAACCATATCTATACATTTATGTCTCTCAGAACAGAATGTATATGCTCTTGAAAACCCATTTTTTGTCTCCAAACATCCACCAAACCCATATTATTAATCATGTCAAAACAAGCCTTTTGTAATTTGCCTTGAGTATCTTTGATGTTTTTCTCAGAGCACCTGTCTATTTGTGGAGAAACTACACCATTCCAATCACCCATCAGTTGACAATTTTCATAGGGCAAATCCACCAATTTTTCTCAAAGACATTTGTAGAACCTCCCCTTTTCCTTATTTGGCACATATATTACCACCATCAAAATTTTGCTCCCATTTAATGTCACCTCCACCCCCACAAATCTACCATGATTATCAGATATTAGAAGTTCTGGCTGCAATGCTGGTTTTAGATACAATACCACCTCATTTTTCTTTTTATTATCTGAAGAGACAAATTTTCCCCCCAAAATCTTGTAATCCAAATACTTGATGTTTTTTTTTCTGATACAAGTTTCTTGTAAGCAAATGATATCAGCTCTCAATTTTTTCAAATAATGAAATATTTTCCATCATTTTTGCGGAGAATTCGCCCATTTATATTCCAAGTTATGCATTTGTAATCCATATTTGGGTTTTAATTATTATCAGAGCCCACAACTTCTTATTCTTCCTCATCTTTCTGTTCCAATGAAGACTGTTGTGAATCTTCTGAAAACTCTTCTAAGTCTTTCTTGTATCATTCAAAAAATCTCTTGCTTTTGGAACCAAATTCAACCTGAATCTCTGTTATTTAAAAGTAAAAATCACTCCTTCCAACTTGTCCTACGTAAATGGGATTTTCTTCTGTTTCATTTTGCGAGGCCAGCTCTAAGGCTTAGGGTAATGGGCAGGAATAAATATGCATGACACGTTGTGTGGAATAAAATTAAGCCACAACTTTTATTGGTTACAGTGTTAGGAGCATTGGCCCATCATAGGGTGCGGATCCCTGCATCGGCTGACCTGCTGCCAGCCAATGACCCCTCACCATTCAGTCCGCCTGCTGAAAGGGAAAACTGCGGGATGACAGTTAGTGGGAACCAACAGGCGACAGCCTCTGAGTGGTTCCCCTGCCACCTGGAAGCAGGCATGCTCTGGTAGCCCCCCGAGCTGGGCTTGCTCTTGTCCATGCCTGTTCCAAGATCCTTTATGGGGATCCCCATCTATGGGGAAACAGTGTACACAGGCCCTGTTTCCCCCCCAAGGGGATCCGTGCCCAATGTCAAAAACCGCCACACAGAGATACCATAAATCATGTTATAGTGATACCAAACATGGAAAACCATACTAACCCAACGAACTCACCATAACCCAAAGTTGTGACTAAATGTACATAGTTTAACTCCTTTTGCCAAACTTAAATTAACATTGCGTAATAACACAAAATAGCCTATGAAAACATTAATTGAAGCGGTGGGTGGGAGGGATGGCTGTTCAGAGCCCAACTGCCTCGTGCTCCCGGCTGACTCCCTTTTAAATAGAAGGGAGCCAGACCTGAAAGAAAACTAGCTCTCTCAGGTCAGGGACTGAGTCCCCGACCCCTTTCACCCAGCCTGCCTTTCTGATTGACTGGCTGGGTTTAAATCTCACAGCTCTCTGCGTGTTCTTGGGAGCTGCATCAGAGCCAGCCAGGAGGAAAAGGCTAAGCTGCCTTTCCCTCTCTCCATGGTCCGCAAACACCAGCCCCATTAAGATCGGGGCCGGTAGCTTTTCAGTTAAAAATGCATAGTCTCTTCATTTCCTCAAGATTCTGAGTGGTATCTCCTTTAAAATAATAACTCCAACTTCCTGTATTCTCAATTTCTTCTTGTAATGTTGTTGTAGAATTTGATCTCTTATTAACTTTTTGACAAAATGTACTATGATATCTTTCGGTAGCTTGTTCTGTGTCACATACCTGGTGGAGACTCTGTGTACTTTATCCAATTCCATGTCAACTCTTGGGATGTCCCACTGGAGAAATTGTGCCAAGGCTTCTACCACCCTATGTTGAATATCTTCATCTTGTGTCTCTAACTCCTCATAGTCTCAGAGCATATTCTTTCTCCCTTAGTTCCAATAAGGCTAAGTTTTCTTGATGTTTCTCTAACTCTCTATCAAACACTACTTTTCTGTTGTCCAGGATCTCCACTTGATTGTTCAATTTCTTCACCTTCTCAGGTGTTTTTTTAACACCATCTTCAGTATTTTTAATTTGCTCAGTTAAATCTGTTTTAAATTTCATAAAATTGTCTTCCATTCTCTTTTCAAATGAATCTAATTTGTCACCTGATTGATCAAAGAGTTTTTGCATTAAATCTGTGGATGTAGAAGAGTCTATAGAAGTAGATCGTTTTCTTGTACCTTGAGACATTTTCTGCTAGATGACTCTGTTTCTCTATGAATAATCTGTGAAGCCTTTTCACAGATAGTGTTGTTTACTATCAACTTTGTTTACACTCCAGACCCAAATTTCAAGGCCATTGCTTCAACCTTAGCTTCTTCTATGCAGTTTTATTTTAACCAGTCCGGCCAGAACACTTTCTCCCAAAACAAATTGATAAATTAGAGAAAAACAAACAATAAGATTTTTGATTCCCCTGAGTCCATTAAATCTTTCCTTCTCATGTAGTTTAAGAGCTTTCTGCTAATGATGTATCATCATTTTGGAATATGATATCTCTAAATTTTGGAGATATTAAAACTAAATGTATAATGTTTGTTAAAATATCATAGGTGTTGTTTTACTTAGTTAGCATATGTACTTATTATTACTTATGTAATCTTTATGTAATCTTTTTAACTAAGACAAATAATATAGTTAGAGTAGATAGTAGGTATAATATAGATATATACTACATTAATATTATAGATTTTAAGAATTTATATGATATACTTTTTAGATTAAGTTGGGTATGGAAAACTGCGGGGAGTCACCAGAAAAGGGGTGGGGAGGATGGGGAAAATGCAGTGGGGTGAATAATGATAATGATTTCTATGTTTATCTTTGTAAACCCATCCAATAAAAATTCTTTGAAAAAAATATATCATAGGTGTTGTAGAGAAAAATGGAAAATGAAATATGTATTATTTTTCTTTGTTATTTTCAATCTTTGTTCTTCTTTTTCTCTTTGTATTCTTTTTTCTTTACTTTTTTCTTCTATCTCTCTGCTCTTTTTATTGAGTTTTAATCTTATTAATAAAATAAAAAGTATTCCTCAAAAAAAAGGACTTCAGCCCTAAATTAGTGCAATTTGTTGTTTTGTTTCATTTACTATTTATATTTTAAATAAATAAATCTACATAGCTCTCTCAATTTGTACTGCCAGCATAGGCTAAGAATGTTCCCTGTTGGCAACTATTGCTAGTTCATACCATGCTAAAATAATGATCTACCACCAAGGTCTTTCAAACTTGTACTCTCACAATCCTATTGTGAAGTCAGTCAGTTATCCTGCCTTATGTGGATGGGATATTTTAAAAAGTTGATACTTGGGGCCTCAACAATCCCAAGATATCGAAGCCATGAAGGCTGTAGTCAGAGGTAAAATCATATCATTAGCCTCATTCTATAAAAAAGAGAGAGAGAAGACTAGATCAGAAATTATATCCAAAATCCATGCTCTTGAAAATAAACACAAAAAATACTGCAATAAGAAAGACTATAATCAATTGACTTTAGAAAGGAAAAAGCTGGAGGCACTTGAGACATCTTCCATACAGAAGAATCTACTGTTTTTAAAACAGAGGTACTGGCACAAAACCCCTAAAACGTTACGCCTCCTAGCTTGGAAAGTTAAAAAGAAATCCTCTTCCAACCAAATTTCTTTAATTAAAAGAAATGGTAAATCTCACACTTCCAATAATAAGGAAATCCTAGATATATTTCGTGACTTTTATTCTACTTTATATAAATCAAAGAATCCAACACCATCTGGTATTGAGGACTTCCTAAGCTCTCTTACAACCTTGAAACAAATTACTCCAGAGCATAAAGCTTTCCTAGATCTACCGATCTCCTCTCAGGAAATCACTGAAGTCATCAAAAATCTCAAACTAAATAAAACTCCCGGCAGAGATGGCTTCCCTGCCGAATTTTATAAAAAGTTTATACACATTCTGACAGAACCCCTTCGCCAAACTTGCAATGCAATCCTTTTAAAAGGCAACTTCCCAAAAACATGGTATGAAGCTACAATTATTGTAATCCCTAAGCCAGGGAAGGATGCCACCCTCCCATCTTCTTACCGTCCCATATCATTACTAAATCAGGACGCAAAGATATTTACAGCAGTACTGGCTAATCGTCTGAATAAAATCATAAGTCATTACATACAATCTGATCAAACTGGCTTCATACCAAACAGGAGTATTACAGATAATGTAAGAAAAACTCTAAACATTATCAATCACTGTAAAACCAATCAAATAGAGTCGATCCTGCTCTCATTAGATGCTGAAAAAGCCTTTGACAGCTTAGAAACAAATTATTTAATAAGATTGCTCTCTAGGATGGGATTTGGCCATTCTTTTATTCAGATTATCAAACTATTATATGCTTCTCCTAAGGCCCAAATAAAACTCAATGGATTGAAATCAAAAGACTTTGAGCTCACAAGAGGAACCAGACAGGGATGCCCGCTTTCCCCATTATTATTTGCCTTATCCATAGAACCTCTGGCTGAGGCTATACGGCAAAACAACGCCATTAGTGGCATCACTATTGGAAAACGCGTTTATAAAATTTCCCTGTTTGCGGACGACATGGTCCTTTACCTTGCACATCCATGCACCTCATTACCAGCCCTGGAAAAAACCCTGCATGATTTTGGTTACATTTCAGGTCTTAAAATTAATAAAACCAAATCAGAAATTTACCCTATTCACCTAACTCCAATCATTAGGTCAGAGATAGCTTCTAATTTTACATATCAATGGACCCATAAGCAATGGACTTATTTAGGCATTAAGATACCAGTTGATTTACTGGATATAAAAGAAGCTAACTTTAAACCATTACAAAAAAAGATAAAAGACAAAATTAAAGAGTGGGCGGAAATGAAGTTGTCGTGGGCAGAAAAGATTAATCTGGTAAAATCTATGATTCTCCCACAATTTTTATTTAATTTCCGCATGCTGCCAATTAAACTTACAGATCAAGACTTCCAACATTGGCAAAAAATTATAAACAGTTTTATATGGGATGGCAAACGCCCTAGGATAAACTATTTAACCATGAAACGGTCTGCTAAGAAAGGTGGATTATCAGTCCCAGACTTAAAACAATACTACATAGCTGCCCAACTAGCAAACATCGTAATACTATTAAATACTGTAGAAGGTTCAGGTTGGCCACAAATTGAATCATCACACATCTACCCACACGACTTACAGGATGTGATATGGGCTGAACCTAAGAATAGACCACCTCAAATTCATACTAACCCCTTTCTAAGAACCACCTTAGACATATGGGACAAGTTAAGGCAACATCTTGCTCCAACCATCTCGCCATTATCATCTTTTATAGATCAGAATTGGTTCCCACCTGGCATGGACTTAAATTCTTTTAAATTATGGAAAGTAATTAAACAAAACAGGATTATTGATATAACCAAACATGGGATTATCCTGAACAAGGCTCAAATAGAAAAGGATACAAATGCTACGATCCCATGGTTTCAATACCTCCAAATCAGACACCTACTAGAAAGTCAGCCACTTGTAACCTCATTAAAGCGTGAACTAACTGACTTTGAATATTTACTTAAATTAACACAATCTCATAGGAAAGGTTTAATAGCTAAAATATATGCTATTTTAAACTCAAGGAATGATCAGCTCACATTGAAATACCAAGCAAACTGGAGCAGAGACTGTAATACAATCTTATCTGATGCTCAGTGGTCTTCCATCTGGTCAGGAAACTGCTTGCAGTCTAAAGCAGTGAGCATCAGAATGACATCCTTTAAAATAATGGCGAGGTGGTACCTGTCTCCCACTCTTCTCCACCACATTAATCATGAAACGAATCCACTATGCTGGAAACAGTGTGGACAAAATGGAGACTATATTCATCTATGGTGGTCTTGTCCTAAAATTCAGTTGTTCTGGGATCGAATCATACAAAAAATTAAAACAATAACAAACTATGCAATTCCCAAGTGCCCTGAAGTAATCCTGCTAGGACTCTGGGAGGATCAGACGGTCCCATCTACTAGGAAAAATCTGATATTTTTATTGATTGCTGCGGCAAAATTGCTTTTAGCCTCAACCTGGAGACAGGAAAAAACTCCAAGTGTATCACAATGGCTCAGAAAACTATGGGACATTTTCATAATGGAAAAAATAGCGGATCACCTTAAAGGTTTAGATAATCCACAATATCAATCGTGCTTTCTTGTACAATGGCTACCATTTTTAACCTATTGTCATAATACCAATCAGTTACCTAACGTAGATTTACATACACTTAGCTTCTTTGCTATAATGTGACTTCTTATACTCAGTGTATTGTTTTCAATGTTAATATTGGCTGTTTGTTAAAACATCAAGGTTTTCATCTCTTCCATGTATTGCCCATTATGCTGTTGTTTAATTTGGTTATTTGTAGTTTTGGAAAAAGTTATATAAAAATGCAAAATAAAAAGTTAAAAAAAAAAACAATCCCAAGATATCGATGGAGATCTTTGATTGTTCACTGACAGGGAGATCGCTTAGTGAGAAGCCATAAGTGCTTTGTGCTTTCTTTTGCATGCTCCTGATGTTGTCTTTTCTACAGCAAATTTCCAGTGAGAAGGGCCATGGTTCAATGGTAGAGCCTCTTCTTTGCATGTAGAAGGCCCCAGGTTCAATCTCCAGCATATTCCGTAAAAGGGAATAAGTAGTGAGTGATGTAAACGACCTCTACCTAAGACCCTGGAGACCACTGCTAGGCTGAGTAACAATATTGATCTTGGTGTACCAGTGGTCTGATTCAGTATAAGGGAACTTCCATTTGTTCAAAAGAGGATTTATCCAAGACAGTGACAGGTGGTTTAGCCAGATATTTCAGTGTTATGCTTTTGCCTGTAAATACATATCAATTATAATCAGAATGCCAAGTGGACACTTCAACCCTGCAATTTTAATGGAAATGAGGCTCTAAATCTGTATTATCATATCAAGAAAAATGGAGCTATTTTCACATTTCAGTTACCTAATGGAGTAGATACACATTTTCCTTTGTCTTGAGGAATGAGCTGCAAGCGACAGGCTTCCTCTTGGTTGTTAATGGGATAGTATGCTATTGGCTAATTCATGACAGCTCATGGTGAGGCTTGCATAACAAACTTATACAGAAAGTCTTTTTTTTGCTGCAGCAGCTGCTACTGCTGCTGCAGTGGTAGTTATTTTCTCTTAGAACTACCATTGCACTAGCCCTGCATCTAATCATGAGATAAAAACTATGTAAATAAGAGCGATACAATTTTGGTCAGGTCCACATCTATAGCCCTAGCCTTACTTTTCCCTTGTCACCTGACTGGCTGAGGGAGAAATCAGATTGGGGGTGCATGCATACATTCAGTTCCCTGTGTACCTAGATAATGAAATATATGTATATTCTAGGTTATGCCTGCATGCCATATTTGCTTTAAATTAAGTATCAAGACCTGATTTGAATACCCATAGCAACTGACTAAATTCTTCTTCTTCTTCTTCTTCTGATCCTGCAGAAAATTTTTATTTTATTGTTCATAGTTCATTGAATTCCATGTTCTTATTTGTTACTGGTCTTTTTGTTCCAAGAGAACATGTGGATGACTGTTTTGAAATAGTTTAAGCAGAAGAATATTTTTTAATCATACAAGTTTTTAGACACCCTATCTAACAGTGAAGAAAAGTGTTTGTGGCTTTGTATTTTCTGTTTTTATCACTTTTATCATCTTTAGAAATTTACTTTGGTTTAATCCCAGATAATTCTGTTTTTTCTTTATAATGACTTTTAACTCTGGCCTGGATTTTTTTGTCTTTTTACTATGCCTTCCTGTCTAGCTTTGACTTATGCTGCCAGAATAAACTCAAAATAAATGACATCCATTGGTTCTTTTATAAGAGCATTATCAGACATCTTTGAAAAGCCTTAACATCCAACCTTGTGGAGGTTAATATCTAGAACATATCCCATCTTGTACATTTGTATTCCCAGTTTTTGTCCAAAGAACTCAGGGCAGAATACCTATTTTCTTCCTCTCCTCTAAAAAAGTTTTACAGATTTTGAACAGAATCAAGTTGGAAGATATGGAGACGCAAGGCAAGATTTTAGAGGGAAAGGAACCTTTTGAACTTTTTGTTAAAAATATTAATTTTAAATTAATTTTTTAAAAATATTAAATTAATGTGACCAATACCACATAATGAGATGGAGCTTGATTAGACAACATTTATGCTTGTAGATGAAGTGCCCATTGTATCTCTTTGCACATAAGTGGTATGATTTGAACACCCAAACACTATGCCATTTACATCACCCCCAAACTTCCTGGCCTCCGTACACTTCTAGATTTTACTTCATTACCATGCAAATGCCACAAGAAATTTCCCCTCATCTCTTGGCCTGCTGATAATATTTTAGTATATGTTCCAGCAGCTCTTTAAAATACCTACGTGACTGGTGTCATGTGGGTATTTTTAAAATGGCCTATTTTGACTATTTTGGGCCAGGATCAGGCTGCTGCCAGGTGGGGGAGGGTTCCCCCATCCAGCAGCAACCTGATCCAGGTCATTTCAGCCATTATCCTGGCTATTTTAGCCATTTTGGGCCCACTTAGGGCCCCAAACTGCCTGGATTGGGGCCGAAAGACAGGATCAGGCCAGTACTGGGCCGAGGAGCATTCCTCCATCTGGTAGTGACAACATCCAGGCCATTTTGGCCCTGATCCAGGCCATTTTGGTGCCATTTTGGTAGTTTTGGGCCCATTTCGGGCCCCAAATGGCCAGGATCGGGGCCAAAATGGTCCAGATTGGGGCCAAAATGGCCAAGATCAGGCTGGGACCCTCCCCCACCCAGCAGTCACCCAATTCTGGCCATTTGGGGCCTGAATTGGGCCCCAAATGGCCAGGATGGGGCCACTGCCCAGTAGAGAAAGACTCCCCTGCCAAGCAGCAGCCTGATCCTGGTCATTTTAGGCCCCTTTCAGCCTTTTTTGGCCCAATTTGGCCCCAAAATGGCCAGGATTGAGCCCAAAATGGCCAGGATTGGGTCTCTGCCGGGCAGGGGAACACTCCCCCGCCCAGCAGCAGCCCAATCTTGGCCATTTTGAGCCCCTTTGGGGCATTTTGGGCCTAACTTTGGCCCAAAATGGCCTGGATCAGGCCCAAAATGGCCAGGATTGGGCCTCTGCCGGGTAGAGTAAAACTCCCTTACATGGCAGCTCCCCAATCCTGGCTATTTTAGGCCTCTTTTGGCCATTTTGGGCCCAATTCAGGCTCAAAATGGCCAGGATCAGGCCTGAAATTGTTAGGATTGAGCTGCTGCCCAGCAAGGGAGTTCTCTCCCATGTGACAGCAGCCCGATTCTGGCTGTTTCTGGCCCATTTTAGCCCAATTTGGGCCCAGAATGGCCCAGATCGGGCCCTAAATGGCCCGGTTCAGGCTGCTGCCCTGCGGGGGAGTGCTCTCCCATGTGGCAACAGCCTGTTCCACATTGATCCAGGCTTTTTTGGGCCTATTATGTCCCATTTTGGGCCCAAAATGGCCCAGATCTGGCCACTGCTGGGCGGGGGAGTGCTCCCCTGCAGCAGAGCGGCCTGTTCCAGGCTGAATTGGACCCCCCTCCCCCATGGAGCACAGGAGTGCTCCTGAGGCAGCCATGCCTGCATGATGACATCACTTCCTGGAAGTGACATCATCATGCAGTCCTGGAAGCACATGTATTGAGAGGCACACCTCCTCCTCCTGGGAGTTGCCCTGGGTAAGAGTTCTCCCACCTCTTTCCCCAGAATAAAAGCCCTGAATTACACCAGTCTCATAGAAATGCAGGATTTTCTTTTGCAATCACATTCTTTGATTCACTCCCCCACACTCTATAAATTGGGTTTCAAGATGGACTTACTAGCTTTAGTTGACATTATGTACTACATGTAGTTAGATGAATCTTGGCTTTGCTCTTCTGAAAGATGCCAGACTGGGCAAATTCTGTGGTCCTGTTTGATTTGAAAATCTTTTGAGTTCAGTGGTTACATGATACTACACAGCACATCCATGACTCTTATCCTTAATCAAACCATATTGTCATCTGAAAATTGCAAGAGAGCTGCCTGGGCACATTTTGATCAGGATGGAAAATATGTCTGTAGGCTCCCGAGAACCATAATGTTAAACATTCCAAAACTAGCTCCAGCCAACAGAACTAATAAAGAGTGTCAACTGCAATTAAAGAGTTTAGACAAGTAAAGAACAATTGGAAACATAAATCTATTCTGTGGATCCGGGCTGGCACCTCAGCAAATGTTTACTGCTTTTTATTCCTCCTTTCTCATGGAGTGCTTGTTTTTTTAAAAAAAGGGAAAGAAAGATGACAAAGAATTAACTGTAAGCTAGAGGTTTTATTGAGTTTCCTAGAATTTATTGTAGTGCCAGAAATTAATTTATGGATAATAGCAAACTTGAGATCACAAGGACCTTCATATGAGAACAAAAAGACAATATTCTACCCTTGAAAATGCTCTAACTGGCAGGAAAAGACTTGATCTCTCTAATTCAATGGCAAAAATGAAGATTAAAATTTACATGCCAGCAATTTTCTACATTCTAAGACATTCAAGATAATGTTTAGATGAAACACTCTTTCATCTAAAAAATTGTTGGCCTTTGCCCTGCTGGTTTGGTCATCTATTGTATTGTGGCTGCAATAGAATGATTCAGGGATGGCTGAAATGTGTCTTTTGCAAACCATATGTAGATTCTCTATAGTGTGGTTCATGGATCACAATTCTTTGCAGCCCCCCCACCCCTAGATATCTTTTTTCTTTCCATCATCATTATCATTTTCCTCTCCTTGTGGGGAGAAAGGAAAGCCATTGGAGAGGGAGGAAGGAAGCAGTGAGAAGCTGAAGCCAGAGATAAGGGGAGAAGGGAGGAAAGGGGACATCCCCTCCCTGCAAAACCTCACAGATTCATGCCACATATGCAAGAATGAGACTAATAATCATGTGGTGTACACATCCATTCTCTTGAACATCCTAAGAGGCATTCTGAACTCCAAGTATTTTTCAAGCCTCTTATGGTACAGCAGGCACATATCTTGTTCTAGCACCAGCTATGATCACCGACCTTGATGGACACTTTGTTGATCTCAGAGTCTCTCTTCACAATACTTTTGACATGTGTTCTTTATGTGTTGTGAGACACAAAGTTAGCTGGGAAGCATTGTTTTAAATGACACAGCCTGCAGAGAGTGCTCCAGAGAGGAAGGATTCTCTCTCAGAGCCAAGCTACAAATGACGAATTACACGAGGACTGCACATGAAGGGAGTCGCAATGTTCACTGGGAAGCTGAGTTTTAAAAGAGTACTACACAGTAAACAAGCCAACTTCCGTTAAAGCACTGTTAAACCACTGTTGGTTTGCTGAGTTTTAAAAGAGATCAGAAGGCTTTGTCAATTTCCCCTCTTTACAGAGCAAGGGAGATCCTTCCTCAGAGGGTTTGTTAATTTCCTCTTCATCTCCTAAAACAGGAGGTGAAACTGACAGAACCTTGGGGAGGCAAAGAGGAAATTAACAAACTCTCTGTGGAGCTATCTCCCAGGCTCTGTAGAGAGGGGAAAATTGACAAAGCCTTCCAATCTCTTTTAAAACAGCTTCCCAGCTAACATTACAACTCCTTTCAAGTGCAGTCCTCATGTAATTTGTCATTTGTAGCTTGGCTCTCAGCCCCTTCTGGAGCCTTTATCCTGCCAAGGCTTAATTAATTCCAAGTTTTAAGCAGCGAGACTGGCAGGGTAAAAGCTCTGGAAGGGGAAACAGTCTGATACACCAGAGGCAATGGAGGGCTGTGAAAGAATCCATCTCCTAAGAGCAATCTCCGCCAGCTCTGTCTTTCAAAACTATGCATTCCAGCTAACATTGCATCTCCCAACACTTGATGGACACATGCACCAACATCTCATGTAGAGAGACTCTGAGAAACAGAAAGTTACTCAAATGTATGGTACTCAAATGTATATGATGGCAGCAGAGGCTCTCTCGAGATCTGATACAGATGGAAAAGAATGACAGTACATATTACAGAGGAAGCGTAATTTTTTTTATAAAATAGGACAAGCACTGAGTACTTTTTAAGTTTGAAAGACCTAAATTCAATAGATAGTGTAGTATATCAGTTTAAGCAAATACTTACGTTTATCATTAAAAAATGGAATATGTTAACTTACAGGAGCTATTTAAAAAAACTGTAGAGTCTTTAAATGCCACTGAAGTTTTTTGGCACAGAAAACAAAAGTTGCTTTGATTTGACATATTTGTGATGTTCCTTCCATGCCAAATCCCTCCTTACTGTCTCCATGTGAGTATAGTAGGGGTCCAGATCAGAAGAAAATCATTTTATGAAGGAATGATAGAATATGGAACAACCACCACAGAGATAAGTAGCATATACTCCACTAAAGGTAACTGAGTTAGCTGTGCAATTTATTCAATTGAATTGAGTTTTGCATTCATAATTTGCAGGTTCATTAAAATGCAGTGATTTCTGTTCAAGTGGTAAAACAAGGAATAACAACATCTGACGCTACAGAAGTTAATAGGGTTCACTCTCTTGCTCCAGACTGCCAATCTTTGCTGACAGAAACCAGTTCTTCAAGGGATGGCTGATGTCTCATGATGATCTTTCCCTCAAATTCCAAACTGAATAAAAGTGAGTGTTGTCAGTCAGAGAGAACTGATGGTTGGACATTTCCGCTGGCTGACAGACTTCTATTTTTCCTGCTTCCCTTCCTCACTAAGTGAAAACCCTCTCTTATTTATTTATTAATAGTTCTTTTATATGGGAAATTTCAGCAGGTGCAAATTCTTCCCCATTCTCCCCTCTCATGACAAGCTGCATCTATAATGTCCTCATCTCCATAACTATTAAAAGTACATGAAGCCTATCCCTGACACAGTCTGCTCCCTATATTATAATGGAGAGGAACAGGGAATATTTTTGCCTGATGAACAGGAGGAGTGGTTCTGTGGCAGAGCATCTGTTTTGCATGCAGAAAGTCCCTGCTTCCATCCCTGGAATCTCCAGTTAAAAGAAAATCAAGTAGTAGGTGATGTGGAAGACCACTGCCTGAAACCCTGGAGATCTGTTGCAACAACAATATATTTTAATATTTTTATTTAAAATCAATCTGATCAATCTTGATATTATCAAATATTATCAAACAAAGATACCAAATAGGCTTCCATAGGTAAAAGATATCGGAAACAGATAAGCATACATGTCATCATCCCTTATGCTATCTATCTTAAATCTAAAAGATAAAATACTATTTTTAAGAATCTCACCAATGAACTTTCAGAAAGATTAGATAGTTTCATACAACCCAAGTCTGAGAGATTCAGAACTATTTTGGGTGTGGCTATCTTATATAGACTCAATTACATGAAATTTACATAACCATACCAAAACATTCCAATTCATCACTTCTGACAGTATGATGGGAATGCTTCTCTGAGCTTTCCCATCTGAGTATATGTATCAAAATGGTGTACTTTAAGATCAACCTGTTCAGAGATTAGTCTAGGCATTCATCTAACTTATTCAAAATTATCTCTTCCAAGAATGGAATAGTGAGAACATAGATGAGCATTATAGAACATGTACATGTTTTGCAAATTTCAAAACTAAAGCAAACTCTCAGGACTGTTTTTTGTTCAATCAATATCTTTCACATACACAATTAAATCCAAATGGTTTAAATCAATTTTCTCCACCCTTTTGCAAGGAACACAATATATGCTGTTCCCTTTATTCATACATCACTATGAAATGTTAGGCAGCAATAGACTTAATGGCCACCCAGTGAACTTCAGGACTGAGCCAGAATTTGAACTTAGTTCTCTCCAATAACAAAACTGAAGTCTGCTTCATGGAGTTAATGAGGAGATTGTTAGACATAGACCTGTAAGGCACAGGAATAAAAGGCTTCAGTTCCACATCTACAATCTGGGAATAGCAAAGACATTCTTCACTTCATAAAGTTAGTAAAATGCTTTGTTCATTAAAAATGCAGGTAAATCGCATTACAGTGAAATTGCTAAGTACATTCTTGATGAAAATTGCAATGTCAGAAAAAATACTGTCAATTATATTAAGCTGAGGTGATTATTATGCCAGTACTGGACCATAGCAGCCATAATTGTTTGGCCCTGGAAAGAAATCAAACTTAGGATGTCTTTTGTTCATATCTAACTTACAAACCACCAGGCTTCATTCTCATAAAAATCATCAGTTTTCAAGTGACTTCCAATTCTCCTGATGTTCTAATGACCTGAGGAAGATTTGTTTATATTAGGTTGTACTATATGCATATTTTCTGTGCAATGTTCTGTTCTTCTTTCAATTCCATGACATGGGGGTGAGAATGAGGGGGGCAGAAATTTGGAGAAGGAAGAGAAATAACTGCTTTTAATATGAAATTTTCTCAATATGTGGTTATATGTCAGAGTCATCGAGGGGTAATGGAGCAATCCAGCTTTTGCCTAGATGAATTTCCCATGACAGATGATACTGGCTCATCTTTTGTGCTAATGTTCAGATTCCCAGTATTTTTCTTTCACTAAAGCATGGGTAAAGAAAGCAAAAGAGCTCTTGTTTTCCTTGGGACATTTGTTTCCAATTTTGCAAACACCGTGAATGCGGTTATTTTTATAGCCCCGTTATGAAAGCATGGCATTTGAGTCTTCATCTTGTAGTTAATTATAAATCATTTTGGAGCTGCACTGCCCACAACAAAGTTCTCAGACCCTGAAACTGAATCGTTTGTGATCGCTGCTCTCTCAGCCCCCTCCTCTCCCGCGCTGTCGCGCTGTCAGATCCTCTTGTAGGGAGGGAGAGGGCGTTATTTTAAGATGTTGTTATTGGCTTGGAAATATATGAAGTGTCAGTTCCAAAGTCTTTTTTTTCCCAGAGCAAGATAAACTCTTTTGGATCATCCATCATTGGTCTTTTGCATTGCTTGACAGGACCCCACATTTAAATGCCTTTGCAGTCCCATATCTGATGGATTACGGGAGGGTTCCAGTTTTTCATAAGGATCTATCATGAAAAGCCCCTTTCAGAAGCACTGGGCTTAAACCCAGCTTTCCTCTTTAACACTCTGAACAGAGGCAGTTTTTCTCTTCTTTCCCTATTTAAAAAAACTACCTTGCTTGATCTCTGCTGGTTTAAGTAACATTTTGTTGTGTTAAGGAGTTTTCCTTTGTTTTGATGTTGTTTTTGTTTTTAATATTTATAGTATAGCTGTTATGAGGATTTTACAGTCAAGTTAGACTCACCCATGTTCCTTAAAACAGATTAATTGTGCCAGAATTCAAGGCAGGAAGTCACATCAGGTTTTGTTAAAATAATTTTAAAAATCTACTACTTGTACCTACTCTGCATCAGGTATTGTTAGAGTTTACTAATTCCTCACATTTACATCCCCTCAAGGAGTTCAGGGTGGCATACATGGACTAGGCAATTCCCTTGTGCCATCACCATAATGTCATGAGACAGGTTAGATTGAGTGGCTGATTGGCCCAATGAGCTTCATGGTCACAACAGGGATTTAAACACAAATTTCAGAGTCCAGAACTCCTAACTACTACTACTGTGTGTGTAAAGTGCCTGTGTGTGTAAAGTAGTTAGAGAGGGCTATGAGAACAGCCCTGTCATTATTGGGGGAAGAGCAATATAACAAATAATAATTTAATCAACTTCTTGTTCACAAATTCAAAATCCATTTTCACTTTAGATTGTTTTTTAATTTTAAAAATCAATGTAGGGGAGTTGTTACTCACATGTATATTTGAACTCTAAAAGAAGATCACATTAAGTTTCAGGCACAGCAGCTTGAACCAGAGTAGCCCCACTGGAATCAATAGCATTATTCTGAAGCAACTGGTTTGAAAATTGCATTTTACTTCAAACTAGGATCCAGTAAATTCAAAAGTAAACAGCAAAAGTATAAAACAATTTTACTGAGCACAATCTAATATGTTTAAGCGTTAATATAGTCCATTATGTACTTAAGTGTTTGCTGTACAGAGACAATTTCCTGCAGGCATCCCTTTCCCAAACATTGCATCAATTGTTTACTGCAATTCAATCTTCATTTTGGGAAGTTGTTCTTGGAATCTAAGAAGCATCCACATGTGATAGGAAAATGAATGCTACATTAGGAAAGCATGTCTGTAATAGTATGCAGAGGAAGTGGGGTCAGAGACCAGAAATTTTACATGGAGGAGACTGCAGCTTAGCACAACCTCCAGCAGTGATTGAATAAAATTGCTCAGGATGAGATTTTTGTGGATGGTGGCTAAGAACCCTCAGGTATGCTCGAAGTATGTCTTTGAGCTAGAAGATCTCAGAGTATGACAGAATCATGGCAGCAAGCTTCAAGTAGTCCTTTCATAACCTTTTTAATTTAAATACAGCCCTTCATGCTTTTCGGAGGTGGGGAGCTCAAGAAGGAAACAATTCTTTTAAACACAATCAAGCTATACTATTAGAAACAAGAATGGGGAGGAAAAGAATGAGAAATTATCATCTTTATTCCTAGCAAAAATAGTAAAATCAACCAAATTCTTTCAACAAAGACTTGAAAATGTCTGTATGTCGGTCATCTGTTTCAATCTGGAGAAATATAGACAATTCTAAGGGAGGGGGGAAGAAAAAATGTCTTTATACTTTTGGATCCAGACTTGGGGTGGGGGTGGGGATTTTTACCATGATAACTTATTTCCAGGTAAGAAATTACTGGTTTGGGGTTTCAAATCCATGTGGTTTTGCAGATTCCAGAATTTGGACCATTATTTCCAATGGAAAATGTGTATGAGGGCTGTTTATAAAGACAATGGCACCAAATTTTCATGAAACACAGTCGTCCTTCTAATCTAAAAACCCCTTAAGTTCCAAGCAGATTGAACAAACAGGTTTAATTATACAAACCCCCAAAGTAGATGCACCTCTGTGCAGATGCACTTCTCTCTACTGATTCCTAAAATGGCTGTCAAGCAGCAATCTAGCAGGAGAGCACTGACCACCCACCAGCATTAATAATAATAATAATAATAATAAACTGCATTCATTTCATATTCCTACTCTTACAGTGACTGACTGACAATTAATATATATATATATATATATCTCTTTCCACCGAAAAGTGCATTTGCCATCTTTTTTGCTGCTGTTTGTTTCCTTTCACAAAGTGAGGAAGGCTTCCTTTGCAGAACGTCCCCCTAGTCCAGTTCTACGGGTCGCGTCATTATTCTGTTACGGGGGATATTTTTCAGGGGTGCTGGAGTGGCTGTTTTTCCATCCAAACTGCAGGGCCACTAGTGCTGCCTGTCCACTAAAGATATTGCAATTTTAAAGAAAATTGGACCAAGGGGTTCAATTCTATGGGCCCTGAACAAGGTGCCTTGAGCTTTCATACTTGCAAGAAACAAAAGGGCTCTGTCCCCACAAAGAAGTGAGGGAAGGAGAACTGTGGCTCTCTACCAATTATTTCCAAAGGTAATAGGCTAGGATTGCTCCATATTCCTCTCTTACAAGGATACAATTGGGAAATCAATGGAATCAAAGACAAACACAGGCTCCTGCTGTAGCAGGCTACGAGCACCTGAAGATGAGAACAATATGGATTGTTTGGGGAGGGTGTGTGTGTTCATAATGCCTAATAACCCCAAATTTGTGTTACCATTCCAGAAAATCACAGTAACAAGCCATTTCCACATACATCCTCAGTTCAGGAATTTCATAATGCATACCCTGAATTTCTATGAGAAAAGGAAATTAAACAGGCAGTTCACGTACAAAAGCAAAAGAAGGTTCTTCTAGGCTGGCAGGAAACCGGAGGCTGGGAAATTTCAGAAGGAGGAAAGCAGGAAGAGGAAGGAAGAGAGGAGGAAGGGAAAGGTGACCAAGGGGGGAAAGTTGCTCAGGGGAAAGGTATAGAGAAAAAGTCATGGGGAGAACAGGAGTGAGGAGCTAAAAAATGGGAGAAGAGCTGAAGAGACTGACCCTCTGTGCTGTTTAAAGGATAATAAGGAAGCAGGAAACACCCCAGAAAACGAGTTCCAACTGTGTGACTTGCCATATTCATCTGCTGAACCCAAGCAAGCTTTGGAACCAAGGATCAAGAACAAGCTTGTATCACCAATAATGATAATAACAACAATCATAGCAACTTTGCTTATATACCATACTTCTAGCCAGACCCTCAATCAGAGCAGTGAACAAAGCCAGTGTTATTTTTAATCCCACGATACAGCTGGGAAGCTGGGGCTGTGAGGAGTAACTTATCCAAGGCCACTACAGACTTCATGGCAGTAGTGGAATTCAAACTAACAGAGTGCTGATTCACAACCCAATCACTTAACCCCCTGAATACATCCCTGGGACTAGAGAAGTACTGTTACAGCCTCTCTCCTTAAGTCATAGACTTACTGATTGGCTCCTTAGATTCAAGCAGCATGGGTGAGGAGTGGAGAGCGAGGACAAAGGAAAGAGATTTCTTCTTCTGTGACCTTGCACTGTTTCTCCTCAGTTTTTGTGGGGTCTAAATGTAATTAGTTTGATTGTTATTGGTTTAGATTATGAGATTTAACTGACTAGGATTTGAATGAGAGGGAAGCACATGAGTGGAAGAGGAAATGTGCTCCCTAGTGTATACAAGGATGCATATTCAGGCTACTTGGAGCAAGAGAACTGCAGTGATGGTAACAAATGACAACAACAACTAAACTTTTGACCACTTACCTGCACTTTGAAACCTTGCTTTTGTGTAATATTAACAAAAATATTATTGTTAAACAGTAATAGTAATTTATTTGGAAGAATCACTAAACATAAATGAAATTAATCTAAATGATAGTTCTGAACCTAATAGCGCTCCAAGGGACACCCTAGGCTGGAACAATTCAAATGTAGATGCAATATGAAGGTACCACCTGCTCTTATTAACTGCAACTGGTGTGGCTTACGGAAGATGACTTTTTTAAAGTCATCAATCTGAATTTTATATAAGCATAGTAAAAGCCCAATTACATCCTAGGAGAGCAGCAAATGATATGATATGCTAATTCAGTACTGATGCAATCAATTACATAAACTTCACAATATATTTTAAAACAATCAAGTCAATTCTTAATTAGCACACAGAAACAGTTTCATTTTTTAAAAAAAAATCTTAGTTAAGGTTTCTGGTATTTGGTAAGTGAAAATATTGTCTTTGAGACCCAAACTGAGGAGGTCTATGCATGTATATAGTCCTTATGGCAAAGTGAGGAGTATGACCTTTAACACACCTACCAGTTGTTCTAGATTGTAAATTATATGTCTATTCCTTGTTTATTGGCCCTTGTTTATTAGCCCTCTCTCTACTTATATGCATGACATTGTCATTCTCTATATTCTAGCACTACTCACATCCTTCCCATAAATCATCTGTATTTCTCACCATCACATCCCACATGACAGGACTACTTCATATGTTATAAAATGGCAAAACCATATTTGATACTAGATAACAGAGAACTAATTTGTTATAAACATATATCATATTCATATAAGTGTATTTCATGGAAGAAGCTCAAAATATAAATAGAATGTTGTTGCTGTTGTTGTTGTTGTGAAAAATGGGCACAAATGATCTCGAACATTGTTCATCTCATCTCATTCTCTTCCTGTCATGCGTATTCACATCAGTGCACACACCCTTCCTTACATGCTTCTACATATGGTTCTTACTTCACTCATAAAGTCCACCCACAGAGAGAACTAGGCCTCTTGCATATTTCTTTCCACCCGTTCTACTAACCCCAGTTCCTTCTTCATTTTCTCTAACTTTGGGAGGGAATTTTCCTGACATAATTAACTTAAACACCCAAAGTGGTATATTAAACTTGCATTTGAAGTATGCAGAAGTCTACACACTTGCTCAGAGGTATTTTTTCCCTCAAGACTAGGTTTTATGGCTAGAGTAATTATTCTCATTTTATATGTGAAAGGCTATGGGTTCAATTCTCAGAAAAGCCAAGAGCAAGAGGAAGCAAATTGTTTATAGTGGTTGCAGAATGGCCTAATAGTTTTGAAGTGAATGTGCTAAGCACTGGATTTTCTTATGTCACAAGAGGAAGATATAGCTTCAGATCTTTAACTAGGGTCCACAGCTCAATAGGAGAGCATATATTTTGAATGTAGGTTCTGTCTCAGTCCAACTCTAGTTCAAAAATCTTAGTTAGCAGGGCTGGGGGAAACTCCCTGAGACTTGGAGAAAAACTGCTTAGTAGGAGTAGATGATCTTGCTCTTGTGAATCAATAATATGACTCTGGCGCCTTTGTATGATAACAAAACTACCTATTAATGAGTAGCTGCTAGAAAAACCTGCCATACTACCCATGAGCAAGCATTTCCAGCTTTGCAGCCTACATGACTCACATCGAGGGATACAGCACATCTATGCAGACAGAACCATATGAAACAGAGGATCATGCTAAGTTAGCAGCAGGATCCATTTTTTCCTGGTTTCCCTGCTGAGAGAGATTCTATTTTAGTTGAGTCCTCTGAGTGGTCAAAATACACATAATGCCTCCATTATCTTGTATCTGCCTGTACTTGGCAAAGCCCAGTCCAAGGATATTATTAACTTTCCAACATTCCTGCTGATGGAGAATTGCCTCATTATTTTACTTGCAGCTCATTTAACCATGCCCCAGTTTCTCAGGTGTTACCCTGAGATCAAAATTCCTCCTTTGCATCAGATATGTAATTCTGTGTGCCCCTCCTTGCCAAAAGTGTGTGCAGTTTTTCTGGCCATCTTCAGCCAAGGAGCAGAAACTGGCTCTCGGTTGCTCTTTTACACCAGCATGTTGTAGTGGTTAGAGTATGAGACTAGGATCTGGGAAAGCCAGTTTTGAATCTCCGCTCTCTCATGGACGCTTGCTGGGTGACATTGGGCCTGTCACATTCTCTCAGCTTAATCCAACTCACAGACTTGTTATGGAGATAAACTTGAGGAGAGGAGAATTATGTGATCCACCTTGGACACCCATTGGGGAGAAAGGTGGGGTAGAAATACAGTAAATAAATAAATTTTAATTTAGGTTCACTTGTCAGTTTTCATCCATTTGTAGGAAAGGATTACCCTGGAACGAGAAGCCCTTAGGCATTATCCTACTTCCAAAGACACGAGAGAATGAGGCAAACCAGATGGAGGAGGGCTCAACTGCTGCTGCGGCAGGGCCCGCGGGCTGTCTGCCAGAGGCCCTGTACCTGCAGGATGCCTCATCTGCCACTTTGCCGGGGGCTGCCCCATGTCTCCTCTTCCTCTTCGAGACTCCCTCCTGGTCGGTAAGGTAAGTCCGAGGGGGAGGAGGGGGCTGCTGACCCCCGACAGGTCTGTTAAATCAATCACACTTGGTAAAAACATGGAAGACTTCATTCATAGGCTTCAGTCATAAGACACTTGAATGTCTGAGTAGATCTGTTTAGGATTGCTTCCCCCCAATTCAGCATCTACCAAAACATTTTTTTTTTTAAATTCTCCATGTCAAGTTTAAATCAAGACCCCTGCAAGCCATTCTCCTACTCTGCCCTTTCAAAAACAATCCTGCCTTTCCACAGAAAAAGGAAAATTTATGTAACAAACATAGGTCTGTTTAGGTTCGGGGAGGAGATTCAGACAGTTATGCTGCCTGCCTGCCTGCCTGCCTGCCCTTGGATGATGGAAGCTGGCAGCTATTAACATCCCATTTTGCAGCAAAAAGCTGAATGTCAAAAGGAGCGATTTGCCCCTCATTGTGGGAACAAAACTACAAATTACAAGGAAATATTGCACCAACAGGCCACAGCAGGATGCAAAGGTAACAATTTATTGACACTATAGAAAAAGAAAAATGAATATAAAGCAGGATTGTTTTTAATGCCGCTGCTGCACTACCCCTTTGCCAGCCAGCTTCCCACCATAGTGTACACCAGCTGCTGCTCACCTTCCTCAGGGTCTGTAGATGTGTGTGTGCGCATGTGTAATGTAGCTGAGGAAAAATTTGGTGGATCAATGGTTTAGAGCAGCCTTTGTTTGGTGAGTAGATTTGTATTTAAGTTAATCAATAATCTTTAATTGCTTCTTGTAAACATGTGGTGGTTTTGTCACCACCACCCCGTTTGAGCTTAACTCCTCTTTTTTTCCTGTTCATGTTTACTGAGGTAGACATATCATCTTTCCATGGCTGACGATATGAGGTGGGCCATGGCAGGTGAACTCAAGCTTCAATTCAGAGGGAACTATATGATAATGCGCATAAACATTACAACAACATATGCGGCAAGCTGGGGAAAATATTCAGGTCACCTTTTCTCAAACACTCAGAGCGGAACCACAAGTGACAAAAGGCACAGGTTGGACACTTGTCAGCTTCCCTCAAGTTTTGTTGGGAGATGTAGGCAGCTTGGCGGAATGTTGGACAAGTGACAGTTGAAAGGTCCATTGGACAGCAGTCAGAGAGCCAAGCTGCAAGACTAGGATGCCTACATTTCCCATCAAAACTTGAGGGAAGCTGACAAGTGTCCAACCTGTGCCTTTTGTCACTTGTGGTTCCGCTCTCAGAGAAAGTTCATAAATACTCAGCTGATTCCAAACAGAGCCAAGGGACATCTGCTCATCCATACAAGTTCTACGTAGTATACAGATGACAGGTAGGTTGAAAGCTGAAATCTGAAGCTTTCATATAAAGGGGAAAATTAAGTTTCTAGTCCTTATGGCTTTGTATACATGAGGCAATTTTTCCTCTGACTTTTTTTTACATATGACAGCAAATGTTTTATTCAAAACCCCAAACGTGGAAACTGGAATTCCAAATTATGACACAACCAGTAATTAAATTATACAGGGATAATGTGTAGTCAGCCTCCTCAACTTTATCTACCTTAATTGAACAGGTACAAGCTACAAGCCTGTTGTTTACCATGCTAGAACAAATGGTGAACATGATCCTTTCATGCCACTACTACTAGCAGAGTTAAATACATTCTTTATAGCTCTCCCAGAGAAACTAATAAGACAACTGAGTGCTGAACTTTGGCTGAATTGTGCAATACAGTTATCTTGTGATTTTTTAAATTAAAAATGCATTTCTGTAGCCCTTAGACTCTCTAATATTTTCATTGTGGCCACCTGAAACCAAAATATTGTCCTCCAGCTAGCCACTCACGGAGACACTGCAGCATAATATGTATTTGGTTCAATCAGAATTCTGACTTTCACAGTAATTTCTAATGTTGCTATTAAATACAATGGAAACTGTTATAGTTGTTGTGGCTATGGTTGTGGAGAAAAGTATCGCAGCACTCTCTGAAAGTTTTCTTTTGGTGTCATATTCCAATTGTTCCACTAGATGTCAGGGCAGAGCACAGAGCTGCCCCGCTTTGATTAACAGCTCCTTACACGCTCAACACTTTCTTAAGGCTGATGACACGTGCATGACTTCTGTTCTCCTTTACCCTTTCCTGACATCTGCTATGTTGAAACCAATTTATAACTCTGCGTGTCACGGGAGAGATGACAGCAGAAGTCTTTTGACAAGATTCCTTCAACAAGAGATTTGCATGGCTGATTGACTTCGCTGAGGAGAGCGCGGTGTTAAGTGTCCACTGGATTCTCCAGTACACACTGGCTGCTAGGAAACCAGAGAACTCCAGTCAATACATTGCTGCTAGAAGCAGTCGACTTTAATAATTTAGGCCTCAGAAACTTCTGCAGCCATTTTATTATCTTTCCTTCTTCTCAAAATACACCTATAGAAATGTCCTGAAATGCTCCTTCCAGTAGCAATAGTAAATTCCTCTAACAAATCATTACCATGGTATGGAAAATCACACCCACTGTCTTAATTCTTAGTTTCTAAACAGAGGCTTGCCATCATAAAAATGTTCCAGGACTAAACTCTAGATAGTCCTAATGCAAAGGCCAGAAAACATCAACCCTATAAAAGTTTCTCACATAGAGAGAGACATGCGCACACAAATTGCTGTTGAGGCAATGTGAAGTGTTACGTACAGGATAAGAA
Source organism: Eublepharis macularius (assembly GCF_028583425.1). Taxonomy (NCBI): domain Eukaryota; kingdom Metazoa; phylum Chordata; class Lepidosauria; order Squamata; family Eublepharidae; genus Eublepharis; species Eublepharis macularius. Next base: position 88,931,326 of record NC_072793.1, on the reverse strand, counting down.
AAAGTGTCTGAGAGAAGAATGATATAGACTAGTTGTGTGTATTTTCTGAATTCCTTGTTTTTCTCCCTGGCTTTTTACTATGTGACAGAATGCTTTGTATTTTAAAAGTCGGGTTGACTTCCTGTAACTAGCAACCAGAGGACAATGTCATTTCTGACTTTTTCCCTTTGCTCATGGCTGGGTGGCCAAGCCTGTCCCGTTTCCCCTACATCTGACATCCCAACTCTTCCAGACACAGGAGAGATACGGCAGCGTCCCAGCATTAGCTGTCAACTTGAAAACAGCACAAGTGACACAAGGAGCATATTGATGTGTATTAGCCCTTTTCGTCAAGGCCAGACAGTAATTTTCACTTGGAGGATCTTCCCTTCCAGCGGGAATACTATTTGTACAATGGAGTCGAGGTTTCACAACCCAGCTTCTGAAGAGATTTTTTTCCCTGTAAAGCCTCTACAGTACTTGCAGAAAGAGACCTGACAGCATGGTGCATACACAAACATACACACACATGCAGGTGAAAGCAAAGCTAGAAGAAACATATTTCTTAAGAACACAGAAAGTCTCAGTGGAATGTATTTTTTGCAAGAGCTTTCTCCACCCATTCTCCATAGGCAAGGAAACACCCCAGATTGTTTAACTCTTTACATTTCCATGAGGGAATCTATTTCCCCAATGACCTGCTTTGAAAATTCATCTAGTAGTAGGTGTGAAAACATCTCCAGCATCCTCTCTTTTTCTTCCTTCCAGTAACCCAAGGGAGCCACTGAGCACTCTCTTAGCAAGAGGAAATGTGCTGTCAGAGGGACCAAAAGACTCCTCAAGAGAAGAAGGAACGTTTTGTTGTGGGGGAGGAGGCTCTCCCTTTCTGAAAGCAATATAGTGGTGAACTTACAAGTGCAGAGAGTTGGATGCTTCCTTTTGCTTTGTGCTTCCTTTAGAAATCTCCGTATTGTGATGCTGTGGACAGTGGAAGTCACCATAAAATTTAAAAAAGAGTTCAGATAGCAGCCATTACTAGGGCTGGTTTTCATCTACATGGGATGCTGAGCTTCGGGCACATTACTCTCCACTGTTGTCAAAGAAGCAGCAGAAAGGAACAACAATCCAATGGTTTCATTCTTCCTTTACAAATAGTTTCCATTGGAGAGGAAAAGTCAGCTTGGAATCTAACTGTTGTAGTTCAACAGAGGTCTCTTTTTTCCCCTATGTTATTTAAAATTTTATTGTCTACAGCTTTGGAGTTGGCTATCATCAGTATGCAGATGACACACAGTGCCATATTTCCTTCCAGAAGCTATTTAGGCTGACCTGGGCCAGTTTCTTGAAGCCATGGTCAAGTAGCTGAGGGCTGACAAGCAAAAAGCTGAATCTAGCCAAGATCAATGTGATATTTATTGGAAGTGCATGTGTCTATAGATTTGTGAGCTCTCGATGGGGTAAAATTATGCTTAACATATGAGGCATACGACCCCATTTTGGATGGGGACAGCAGCAAATGGGGAGAAGGGATTTAAGCCCCTCTTGCACCATTCCTCTGACCTGAAAACAGGATGCTATTTACCCCATTGGGGAAACTTGTGTGTACCCCATCAGTACACATGGAGTACTCAATGGGGCCATAGAGGTATTTCAGGTCAGGAAAATAGCAGAAGAGAAGCTTAAGCCTGCAAGACATAGGCTACCAGAACATGTCTGCCAAATTCACCTAGGGATATACCTGAGAAAAATCTATTCTGTGAAGTTAGGTCTTCTGACATGAAGCTTGCTGGGTGACCTTTGGCCAGTGACATACTTTCAGCCTAACCTACTTGACAAGGTTAGTGTGAGGCTAAAAAGAGGAATGGAGAACCATGTGTGTCACCCTGAGCATCTTGGAGGAAAGGTGGAATAAAAACGGTAGATATACTTGTATGGTCACTTGTTATGTCCATTGGTATTTTTAGTATATAAAATGTGTTCTACATGCTAACCTAACTGTATCTAGATGGAAAAAAAGTTTTCATGTGTACAGAGGGCAAATTGATGGGGGGGGGGGGAATCTACAAACACTGATGTTTGGTTGATATCCTTCTATAGAAAGGCCATTTTGAAGAATCATTGAGGTAGTCACCAACCTTACCTTTATCTCTTGTTAGATTCTTTTCCTAAAAATGACTTTTCCTTTATATTTCAGAAAAGAGAGTCTTCTGGTACTCCTAATTCCCATTTGTCTATTATCTGAGGTTTAGCACTGAAAAGTTGTTGTTGTTTTAGAACAACTGTTTATTTACAAGTTTCCAAATCCTTTTCCAAATTCTGTTTATTGTTTTCAAAATCTCAACAATACAAACAACTTTTACAAGAATAAGTATCTATAAACAATTATCACATTCAGTTTGTTTTCTAAATTATTATACATTCATACAATCATAAATAACATATATTAACAATTCATATACAATCAGATAGTTTCCAAATCCTGTGCTAACACCATCATTTTTTTAAAGGAAAAAAGGATAGGTGCAGACATGTTCTCAGAGTGAATAAAATATCATAGGGCACATTTTTTAAATTTTTAAAACTGCAATTAAACCAAGTGTCTCTTTGAAAATATAACTTGATTTAAAAGGAAAATTGAACTTAATACAAGCATGCAAAACTTACACGTAATCTCTTAAAACTGAACCATGACTATATAACAGACATAGTGAATTACAAATCACAGTCCTGTATAAAAGAGAAGACTGTGGTGGAGGGGAGCCTGAATTTGAGGTTTTGCACTCCAAAGAACATTTGTATCTCACTCCTAATTCAATGTCAACGGTGCAGCAGAAGTGGGCACAGCTTCACCAAACATTTTGACTATGCTTGTAGAAATTGCATGAAGGAGGCTCAATTGAGCTGCAAGCCAATATATTTATTTGTTAAACTAGCCAACAGGTATGCATATTAAGGAAATATATTAATTTCAAAAGAGTAAGTTTTATTTAAATCAGTTATTTAAATTGGCCTCTCTCTCTTAGATATTGGCTCCTCTGTGGGCAGGGTCTCCACCAGGCCTCCTGCCATGATGCAGCCATGGTTTGCCGGGTCCTGGGGTTGCCCTGTCCATGAGAGGTCACTTCCTGGCCACTATCAACAGCCTTTACCCTCCAAGGGCTCTCCCCTTTGGGCCTAAACTATGGATGAGGAAGAAGCCAGGGTTACTGCACCTTTGGAAGCCTTCCTTCCTGCCCTGAAGATTGTTCTTTAGGCTGCAGAGTCAATCCTCCCATTTCCTCCCCAGCTGGGGTTCTGAGCCTTCCTTATGTCCCTCTGTTCCTGAGGAACGCCCAACCCTGCCCCCACTTGCCCACCCTGAGGGTGATGCGTTACACCTGGGCCAGGGGTTGTAGCATAGTTTGACCCCAGCTCTGTTTCCACCCCCCTGAAGGGGCCTCCACCTGGCCTGGTCCCTCCCCATGCTAGGGCTGCTGTCTTTGTTCCCACCTGCAGGGGCATGAGACAGACCAACTGCTCAGGGACATCATCAGGCCAGCAGCAACAGTGACCCCCCGCCCCCAGGCTGCTGGTGGTTGTGGCTGCCAGCCATCTTACAGAGCCAGCTGATGACATTGCAGCTGGCTGTTGCAGGCCTGGCAGCATCCTTAGAGTAGGTGAGGGTTAGTGTACCTCACTCTCTGGCTGCCACCTACTGTGGCACTTCTGGGCATTGCCTGCTCTGATCTTGCTGGGTGGGCTCTTACTCTTACCATCCTTTAAGCCGCTGCCTGCTCCGACGGCAACCCCTTTGCCAGCAGAATCCTCTGGGTCCTTGTTTGACTGAGCAGCCACCTGGCTAGTGGAGCTCTTCTATTCGTCTGACTCTCTCCCAGGGCCTGTGGACACTGGGTGAGTCTCTCCTGGGGACTTGGGAAGTGCAGACCTCACGATGGGGCTAGTAGGGAGCCCCAGTTTTGTCCAGGCCACAAAACAGCGCCAGCTACAGACAATAACTTAAAGTGCCTGAATTAAAATCCTGTGTGTTCAGCCACAGCACATGTAAATACAAAGTATGTGACACTTCATTACCAAGTCATATTTTTATATCCTCTTCTTTTTTTAATCTCCCTTTTTCTATAGTTCTTGTTTGTCCTGTCATTTCCATTTGCTATTAAAGCTGGTGAGAAGTAGAACTGCAAGAATTTTTCACTTCAGTCCCAGAATGTCTCCAATCATTTAGCTCATGGCCAAACAAAACACTAAGTGGGAGATGCGTATCTGCGTATTTGTTGCCCGACAGTGCTAAAAGGCAACTGGAGGGGGGCCCATATGAAATAACAGTCACAGTGGCTAGGGGGACAGAAGCTTAACCATCTTTCCTGTACTGTGTCCTTGACAGATCTCTCCCCCCCCCCCACACACACACACAAAGCAGGGAAGTGAGGAGAGAGAGACAATGTAAGCACTCTTGTTGCCCACTGTGATTTCTGTTAGATGAAGTGTCATAGGGGAAAGAGTTGATTCACTTTCTTCCAATGCTGCAGCCCTATTCCAGGTACCATTTTTTAGCTTTGAAGAAATGGTCAGGAAATAAGATCATAGATTTCCGACATAATATATAATTTTGCCTATAGGGTAGAGAGGGGGTTTCCATTTTTACCAGGCACACATTTCATTCCCCGCCCCCCCCCCCCCCGCCCCCGAATTTATACAGTGTATTCCAAAGGGAGGTTACATTCCCACTTGTAGTAAGCCTATGTCACAATGATTACTTTTAAGTATACTGTATGTAGCACTTTTATTATACAGTATGATTAGTTTTCTCTTGCTCTTTCTGTATTCTGTAATCCGCTTAGAGTCTCAGTGAGAAAAGCAAACTATAAATAAGCTAAACAAACAAACAATACTTAGTACTGTTAAAATCACTTTGCAGCTGTACACTTACAACAGCCCCGTAAGGTAGGCTAGAAATATTATCGCATATTGCAGGGCTGAGACTGAGAGAAAGTGGCTAGCCTTAGGTCACCTTGTGAGATTGTAGAAGAGGTGACAATTTAATCAGGGGCCTCTCAGGCTTGCAGGAACAGCTGAACCTTAAACTGTCAGCTCTTGTATTGGGAGCTCTGCTGCCCAGTGTGGTGAGCCATAGAGGCTGCAGACATCCCCAGGGACTATACAGAATTTTTTAATTAGCATGGCTCTGTCACATGTAGCGCATTGATTTCCTGTAGCAGGAAGCATTATAACAGCCTTAAGGAAGGCTATGCGGTCAACTGTCGGGGTTATTGGTTTGTTCTAACATAAGGATCCTTTTTCCTGCTCTCCTGATTCCTGACCCTGGAATTTGCTGTAACTTCTGCTCCTGTATATTGATTTGGTGCCATTTCAGCTTCTCCAGTATTGGCCTCTGCCTTCCCTTGTTAACTTAGCTCTCATCTAGTGGTTTGTCATGTTCTTGGATGTTCAGAATGTCTGAGAATCTCTCTACATGAGACATCTGACACATGAAGAACATGTGTCGGGAGATGCAGTGGAAGCCAGGAAGAGTTGTTTTAAAAGACAGAGCTGGCAGACGGGCAAAGGCTTTGTTATACACTGGAGCTGTGTGAAAGAGCTGTGAAATGCCAGAAGGGAAACTTCAGCCCATTATAACGTCTCCAGGTCCAAGCTCACCTCTGGAAGGCAACTCCATCCCATTCCATTCCTCACTGTTTTCTGGTTGTGATCTCACACAGTTTTAGATAGGAAAAGTGAAATTGACAGAGCATTTGGGAAGGTGAAGATGAAATTAACAAACCCTCTGAGGGTCTTTTTAAACTATGCTTCCAGGCTAAAACTGCATCTCCCTATACTTGACAAACACGCACTGATGCGTCTCGTGTAGAGAGACTCTGAGGTAAATACCTCCTCAGCCAGTTTCTACAGCCAGCCATGGAATCTTACTATAACCCTCTTGGCAGTTACCACCACCACTGCTTGCCTACTCACTCTCCTATGCAGTGCTTAGCACCTTCAGGCAATGAAGAGGAGGGACAGGGAAGTTTCTGTTAGTTCTCCTCACAATAGCTTCCTCAAGAAAACAAGGACTGCCCCAGAAGGTAATGAGATGACTGGCAGCAGCAAAAACTTGCTGACTGGTTGCCTGCAGTGGTGATCAGAGCTTACAGCTGTTACATCCAGCCAGAGGCCTCTGTACATCAGGGACTGGATCATGAGCTCCAGTGTGACGTGTCTGACTATTCCACATGAAGCAAAGGAACAGTAGTCCTGCCTGCAGCTGCCAGCAATTCTTGTGTTTTGTTAATGCAATTGTTCTTTGTCTGAAGTTAAGTTACATGCCCGGTAGGTAGGGGTAATACTACTCCACAGTTGTTCAATTGATTTTAGAGTCAGGTCCTGAATTTTTTACAAATATAAATGTCATACAAAGCTCCAAATCATACTTATTGGCATTCTTCATCAGTGACAGCAATTGAACAACAAACTCAGCAAGGTATAGTAAGCCTCCTGTAAATTGTTTAATGGTTTATTATGTCTCCGGGCTGCCAATCTATCTCTTTCTCTTCTTACTTGAGTCACTTTTATGTCTGCAGTCCACATGTAATGTGCTCTCCTTTTTTTCCTTTACAGCTTTCCCCCCCTTTAACAAGCCTCCAAGCCAGCAGGAGCATGCTGTAAATGAGATATGGCATCTCAGTGTGGCCATCTTAGGAACTCACATTCAATAAATATGCAAATCAATTCAGATATATCTCTCCTCAGGTGGGGAAAGGTGTGTGAATACACTCAAGTTTCACTTTAAATCATCTTTGCTGCAGAACAGAATAGCACTTTTTAAAAAACAAGCTTAGGATGCAAAAAAGAGGAAATTAAAGTTGTTTTATTGTGGAAAGAAAAAACAAAAATCTATTTCCTATCACTGTATGCAATAAGTCCAAATCCAAAAGGCTGGCTGGTTGGAAATAGTGTATACAAAATCCCCTTGAGAAATGTTGCCTGACTCTCAAAACTCTTCAGGCTTTGTGCAAAATTCTTTTGATATTGTGCCTAAACCGGAGCCTCCAAGTTCTACACCTTGAACTTTCACTTCAGGTGAATTTTTTTTCAGCATCATAAACGTCACTTTTGCCTTTCTTTCATAACATTCCAGCAACATAACTTGAGATACCTCCAAAGTCCATAACTCAAAATCAAACTTGGCCACTGATAAACCTTATCTCCAATCCAAGACATCATCACAACACAACAGGAGCTCAGAATCTAATTGGCACAGAGTTTAATTCCCTCTGTTTCCTTCCCCGATTGTTTTCCTGTACTGGGAATGTTGTCTAGGGCACAAGGAGCACTAGGAAATGTAGTTCCCAAGATGATGATGATGATATATAATATACTGCCCTTCAGGACAACTTAATGCCCACTCAGAGCAGTTTGCAAAGCATGTTATTATTATTCCCCACAACAAAACACCCTGTGAGGTGGGTGGGGCTGAGAGACCCGAAGGTCACTCAGCTGGCTTCAAGTTGAGGAGTGGGGAATCAAACCCGGCTCTTCAGATTAGAGTCCCATGCTCTTAACCACTACACCAAACTAGATTTCTAGTGCCTGGGACATACCAAAACCAGCACTTAAGGAGAGAGAAGGGAAGGAAAGGATGAAAGACATCTCCCACTGTCTCCTTGTGAGTTGGGGGAATTAGCATTAAAGGAGATGCAGTGAGAGGGGGTAACTGGGAAATCTCCACCTATGTATACCAGAATTATTTTCTTAGAGGACTCTCAAATAAATAGGTGGATGTACAACAGGAAAGGCTTCTTTATTTAAAGAGGACTAAAAGGCAATCAAGCAAGCATAGAACACACACAGCACACATACAAGGCTAGCTAGAAAACAAGGAGGAAAGTAGGAGAGAATAATTGGGATGAGGTGATATTTATCAGTTCTGAAGAGGGGGGGATCTGTGATAGTAGCAGCAAAATAACCAACATTTCATGGAGAGAAGTGGGGACTCAAGAAAACTTGAGTGGGGGAGTGGATCCAGAACACATACACACTCAGGGCTGGCGCCACCAGTGAGGCGTGCGCCGCGAGCACTGCGGGGCCAAAGGGGTTGCCAGAGAGGGTGCCGGGGGTGGAGGTGCACGTCCTGCACCACTGCCAGCCAGCCCCGCACGACCGCCAGCCAGCCCCGTGCCGCCGCTGCCACTGCCGCCCGCCCCCAGGCAGGCGCAGCAGCCACGGGCCAGGGACGACAGGTGGCTGGGGTGGTGTGTGGCGTGCAGGCAGCCTCCTCACCTCCACCCCAGCTACCCGCCGGCAGCACTGCATGATGACATCATCATATGATGATGTCATCACGGAGTCTGGGGCGCACACGCGCGCGCAGGGTGCGCGAGGCTGGCCTCCAGCATCAGAAACCCTGGCGCCGGGGCTGTACACACTGAGCACATGGCTGGGAAGCCCAATTATAGAGCAAAACTTGTCCTGAGGCAAAACTGACATCTTGCCTCAAAGATAATGGCATGATGGCTTGTCCAGAGGTTTGTACAAGTTAGGAGAGGCTTAATGGCTCTACCTGGGTTAGATAAAAGGTTTGAATAGGGCTTAACAACCCAGCAATTGTTGGATGAGGAGAGTTACCAGGTTCACTGAATAGCTATGAGGTGAGTTGAGGAAAAGGTAAGTTGAGGAAAAGATGCAGGGCATTGATGGGATTAGCCAGGATTTCTTGGGAGATCTCATTGTTCTTAGGTATAAGTCACTCTCTGGGGTATGGGGTGTCAGCTAGTCAGCCACCTGATTTAGCTTCTGGTTGTTTTCCATGCTCCAGGCCATCTGGCATCTGTGCTGCCTTGCTAGGCAGTGTTTTGTGCTTATGGTACATTGAAGAAGGGGTTTATGATATTTCATATCCATAAATTGCCCTTTTAGCATGAGGGAGGGGTCTGACTGCTAATGCCCCTTCTCAACTACTATCGCCACTAGTATAACAAAATCCACTATGAGGTTTGGTGGGGTTGGAGGAAGTTGAGGTCAAGTGATCAGTAAATCCCTTTGGGAAAAGTGAATTATTTTCCAATTTTTCAAGAAAATGACTTTTTCACCAATTCCAAATCACATTCTAGGTGTGTGCTCATCACTAATTTCTGTTGGCATACTGGGTAGCTTCTTTATGAATGAGTTCTGTGTTTAATCACAGACCTTATTGAAAGCAATAAGCATATGAGGTCCATTCTCAGAAAGAATTGCTAATGTATCCATCAACAACTTCTAGAGATCTGAAAGCCTAGAAATGCCCCCAGAAAAAAATACAGAAAAATGCCCCCCCTGACTCCCCCCCCCCCAAATATTTCCATTAGAAAATTTGAAAAACAGACCTGGGGTGGTGGAGAATTAGATTTTTTTTCTTTTAAAAAAGTCCTTCACTTCTTTAGCAACATTGTTTATGCTGATGAAACACTGTGAGGGGCTGTGGGTGTACAGCTATTGATAGAAGCATTCACATGTGAATGTAACTTGTCTTTATATGGGTTATTATGCTACAGCAAAGCACTTACTTCAGAGCCATCCCACTTCATCTTTAAAAAGAGCAAAGATGCTTCATTCCCTTACAGTGGTATTGAGAGGATAAATACATTTCAGAGTGCAAGCAAGTCACTTGGGTATTGGGTAGTAGATCTTCTATAACTAACATTTATAGGCTGAATAGAAGCCTCCCTGGTATAAGCAAGAAAAATTATTAAACTGTGAAAGTCTTCAGGTACTAACTTTCCCAAGAAAACTAGCTGCACAGGTACGGGAAAACAATACAGGTAAACAATACGATATTGAGCATATAAAATCGATGTTGGGTCTTCCCCCAACCCACTCCTTTCCATGGATGGTAGCTGGACTGTGATGTGTGGTTCAAATAGTAGAGCTGAGAACAGATATAGCTCTCAAGAATGCCACACATTTCTCCTTACAGAGAGAGAGAGAGAGAGAAAGGGGGGGGGGTATGTGATAGATTGAAAAAGAAGCTTGTATCAAAGGATATTCTAATAAAGGTATCTGTAAACATTCTCTAGCAAGCCAATCAATCTCCATATTTTCCAGTTACTTTCCATGTTAATTGCCATTCATTAGAGAGTGGGAAGAAAAAGATGTTGCTAAAGATTCTAAATCCATTGTGTGCTAAAGAGGACATAGTTGAAACAAGAAGTCATGATGGATCTAGTGCACACAATTATGGATATTGCTAAATTTAGGAGTTCGTGGAAAAGGCAAGGTGTAAAGGCACGTATAACATTGTTCTAATCAACTCATCAAGAATTGCAACTTACGTTTTTTTTAAAATTTATCCTTCAAAGTAGAATCTCAAAAACAATTACTGGGGGAAATGTATCATTTTAATTTTCAAAATTTTATCACATTTTAAAATAATACATTTGGAGAATTGTCTCAAGGATCAAAACTCTACTGTGCCAATTCACAATACAAGCAATGCACACGGTGTGCAAAAAGCACTATTGTTTTCAGCCTAAAAGTCCTTTGTTAATTGGTGCAATTCAACTGACCAGATATTCTCATTGCTAAATCTCAAGACTGGCCTATGAGCACGAATCCGTCCTGCAGGTCCTGACAATGGCAAATTGGTAAAAGTGGAGCATCAAAATGTTTGTCCAGTATCTACATATCCACTGCCCTTGCTAACAGTGTTTGAGCATTCAGATCAGTTACAGGCAAAGGGGGGGGGGGAAACCCTCTATGAGACAGCTGTTCTACTTCTGTGTCCCTTCTAGTATCTGTAATAATATATTCCCCTTGCAGTGGAATGCCATTGCCTCCGGCAAGGTATCCCTTTTACTGAGGGGAATGCAAAGCTCAAAGGCCTCAAAGGTATGAGAAAACGAGTATTCTACTGGTGCCATCTAGCTAGTTGTACCTTTATGCCTTTCTCTGTCATTGAAAGGGCATGCCTTTTAAAGATTCTGGACAGTTCTCTTCCATTCCATGGTGGAACTGATGCATTAGTGATCAACACTAGAAGAGCAAACTGTAATCACATCATAATTTTAGCATTCTGCAAGAGAGAAGACAAACTGATCATTTTCTGTCAGTTCTCACCCAGTTTCTACTCTTGCTATTGTTAAAAACTCATCCCGGTCTCCATTAGCAGAATTCCTTTTACACTTCTTACACTTGCTTTCACATCATGGCTGCTTTCCTGTTGCTTCTACCCAGCAACAACTCCACCATGCAACTCTCATAGCTGTAAATGCAGAGGCACTCACAGAGACAACTGAGCATCCAGCCTGTTGTTTTCCTCCCACTTTGCTTGTCCCAGCCTCTCACAGCTGCCATCTCCTCCTCATCCTTCAAAGGTTTTTTCAGGGTTTTTAAAAAATGGTGATGGATGTTGCAAGATCAGTAACCTACAAAAATATGTCAATTACATATTTTAAGCTTGCCACAGGCCAATTGCATTTGGTAATTGGCCAGTTGTTGCAGTTTACATACCACTGTAGCCTAACATTATAATCCCAGCTATTTGCCACAAGAGGTATCTTTCTGGCTTTTTAAAAAAAGAATGGTGATTGACATATCACAATACCTTAAAATTGTTAATTCACATGCCACTGTAACCTAATGCTATAGTGATATGATAATTGCATTTTTTAAGTCAGAAAAAGCCTTCTAGTGGCATGACGAGGAATAGTGGCCATAGGGAGCTGGGGCAAAAAAAAATCATGCCCATGTGTGCAGGACCTGCAAAAGTATGTGTCATCCCATCCATACAGTAGGCAAACACAATTAGACTGTGATCTTTCTCAAAAGAACATGTCTTGCTAGGTATGGGAATGACAGGAGAAAAACAGGTGGAAATCTGAACAGTGGACCATTTGCGGGCTATGACATTTATTTGTTTATTTAATTTATACCCCAGTTTTCTCTCCAGTGGGGACCAGAAGCAGCTTACTTCATTCTCCTGCTGATCACTTTATCCTCACAACTACCCTGTAAAGTAGGTTAAGCTAAGAATGTGTGGCCTGGCCATGGCATCTCAGATGACGGTTGCTGACAGGATTTTGGGGAGTGTGTGTGAGAGAGTCTGACAGAGAAGGTCAGACAGGTTCCTTTCTGGAGTGAGGAAAAAGAAATCTTTTGCCCTAACTGTAACATCATTGTCTTGAGGAGGAATTCTAGTTAGGAATTCCAAATATAAAAGCCAGCACAAGCTAAAACCCATTTACAATGCCACAGTAGAACTGGGGGTGTGTTTTTTGGCAAAGAATGACTGAGTAGTAAGTGGAGACTCCCATTCAAGCCAAGTGAAGAAGGAAGAAAAAGAAGGATTCCTGCTCAGTGTTTAAGGAAGGTTTGACTCTGAGGATTACCATGGACCTGTTGTAACAGGGAAAGAGTTGTGAACTAACGTCAGGAAACCTGACTTGAAAAAAGAAACTCTGTGAAGAAACATTGTTGCTGTAGGCAAAGTATTAAACAAAACACCTCTCACTGTTAAGGATTAAGAACATAGAAACTAAGTTTCAAGGAAACTATTTTGCCTGAAACTTAAAAAGTATCCTGTTCTACCAACACATTTTACCTCAGCTTTTTCATCCCCTGCCTGCCCTTATTCCATACCTGCATGTTCAATAAAGTTGTTGTTTCTTTTGAATGTTATACAGTCTCCAGTGCCATTTCAAATAGAGGAAGAGGGTTCCTGCTTTTCCCCTATCAAGTTTCTGGACAGGGCTGAAAAGCCAAAATTAAAACTGCTTATCAGGGTGGGACACAAAAAGAACTTTAAAACCACTTGGGGCTGCTCAGCCAAGGCAGGCAAACTTGGATTTTGGCAGGAAAATCTGTCTCGGGGGGGGGGGGAGTGAAGGGGGGGTCCATCATACCACCACCAAACCACACCCAAAAGTGTGTTTTGGTACTTACTGTGCAGAGGCCACACAGGCAGGCCATATAGTGGGGTGGGCTGTCCAGCAGCATCTTATTTTCCTTAACAACAAGAAGCCTGTCTGCACAGTCATGGATCCAAAGGGGAGAGATTGAGCCCTTAACTCCATTGGTGACAAAGGGATTGTGCGTGGCACACATGAGTGCATTTTTAAGCACTTCCTGGATACAAGTATGGCATTGATATTGATCAAATCACAAATCACAAAAGGTTTGCTTTGTGCCAGAGAGGAGAGCAGCAGATGGCATGATGCCATGGCATTGCCATCACCAGTCGCCATCCCTTTCTGTGTATTTTTTACATACAGTGCAAAAAAAGGCTGGTGACAGCATCTATGCGGGCGTGCACACACATACATGAGTTTGAGGAGGGAGAGAACTCCTCCTGCAGTCTCTGAGCCCCTGGTTGCCTCAAAAGCCTATGCTATGCAGACTAGGGGGAAAATTGGAAAGAAAAAGAAATTACTAAAGGAAAAATGCACTGAGGAGGCCTGTGGAACTGATTCAGTGGCCTTCTGCTGCTGCTGTCCTTTGTTTAGGTGCCATGGTGCTAGGGCCACCCCACTGTGACTAAAGAAGTTCTCGAAAGACAGGGGGTTGAGGAGCACCAGGAGGAATTTAATCTTGCCCCAAAAACATTTCTGACACAATCCATGAGAAATACACAAGCAACCTCTGAAGGAAGCCAGACCAGGGTAAGGTGTTTGAGGTCACCTCCCACTGGGACACCAGCAACCACTTCATGGCCCATGGGGGACTTTACCCATTTTGCCGACTGGCGCTTCTTCCACTGCACCAGACGGAATGTTGTCCCCCTCAACAGAGCTGTCAAGTTCAGGATCAGGGACAAGAGCTGCCGACGCTGCAGGAACCCCAACGAAATGCTGCCCCATGTGCTCTGTGGCTGCCGCCCTCACTCCACCACCTGGAAGCTCCACCACGACACCATAATGCAGCGACTGGCCAAGGCCATCCCGACCTCCTACGGCACTGTCTCTCTGAACTGAGTGGTCCCAGAGACAGGAAGCCAGTTAAGACCAGACATCATCCTCTGTGATGAGATGAAGAGGAGGATCACAATGGTTAACATCATCCCCTTCGAAAACCGGAAGGCTGCCATGGATGAAGCTAGGGAGCACAAGCACCAAAAATACGCTCCCCTGGTGGATGCCCTAAGATGGAGGGGATATGAGGTGTCTGTCCACGCCCTCCTGGTCGGGGCCCTAGGTGGCTGCAATCCGAAAAACAAACCCATACTGTGAGCCTGTGGCATTGGAAGCCGCTATGCCAAGCTGATGCGCAGGCTTATGGTGTCTGACATCATACGGTGGTCCCGAGACATCTACGTGGAGCACATCTTGGAACACTGCCAGTATGAAGAGCCGGCTTGCCCCCCCCCAGCGCCCAGAGGGGGGAGCCACAACCGGCCCACTCTCCTAATCCCAGAGGAGAGGGGCCCCCACATGCTCTGTAACCTGAGCCCAACCAGTTGGACTATTTCCCTAGAGACTCTAAACATACTCACCCCAAACAGACTTAGACTGCATGTTGCAATATTTCAGTTTAAGCAGAATTTTGATTCATCTAAAGGACTTTCACATGCATCTGCTCTTGCTGGGATAGGTTTTATGCTTTCATTGATTGTAACTAAAACATTATTTGAATAAAACTGTTGACCCAGCTTTAAATGATATGGGGGGATGGGGAGGGAGGGTAAACAGTTGTATGCATTGCCTGCTTACACACACATGTACCCTCAAGTATTTCCAGATCAGGATTCCACGTAGGAGGACCAATCTGGTCTGATTTCTTCTTTTGGGGCATAACAACTGGACTCTCTAGTTCAGTTTCTCTTGTGATTCCTCCTTCTTTCTTTTGATTCAACTCTGAGTTAACAGTTTTATTTGGAAAGGGAGACTGGCCGCCAGCAACCTATCCAGTTTTCCACTTTTACTAGTAAAAAATAGGCGGAAAAGAGGGCCATACTCCCTCTACTTCCCTTACCATGAAGGAGAAACCCTAGCCCTACCTTTCTGTGCACTTTTACACATACTGCAAGGACAGGGCAGCAACTTAAAGTCCTGGCTCTGGCTCCTGCAGCTGATTAGGGAGGAGGATTCACCCAAATGGTCCTTCATAGTGGAAATGACACTAGAAGACACAGGGTAACATGGCATAATAGCAGAACTCAAAGGTAAAATATATTGGTTTGTCACTAAAGCAGGTTTTTAAAAACTGTGCTGTGACAGTTGGCAATGGAGTGCTATCCTGCTTGCATCCCATGCCTGCACTGATTTGCCAGTAAGTTTTCTGCCATTGTGTGTGGCTGCCGACATTTGCCTTCTTTGAGGTCCATTGTTGTGTGAGTTTTCATGTCCTTGAGAAATTTATTGGATCAATGGGGTTTTGGATAATGTGGTTTTAAGTTAAGTGCAAATAGAGTTGCATTTCCCCAGCTTCCTCCTTGACAAGAACAGTGTGTGCATGCATGCGTGAGCAGCTGCTCAACACTCATCTTGAAGTATGAACACCTTGCCCAAGCATTCCTCAGAACTCTGTTGTTGCATGCTCTCAAACTCTGTGGGTTGATAGTTTAGAAGGAGGACTGTGTTCTGTGTGATTTTGGTGCTGTTATGTGCAAAAACAGCTGCCCCAGAGCCTTGTTTCCCCAGCTCCCCTTGAAATGAAGAGTGTGCATTTGCGCATGTGCAGCCAAGGTGCGCAATGGGCCAGAATGAAAAAGAAAAAACCAAATGGATCAGTTCCAAGCTGGCACCACCCCAGCTGGAACAAACCAGTAATGAAACAGGATTATTCCAGAACCCCCTAGAACCAAAACTGAAACTTTCTTGGTGCACACCCTAAAAGAAACACAATCTATCCAATATCCACACATCTTACTTGCTCATTATTATCATTATCTGCTGCTAGAAATCAAGAGGTGAAATTACACTGCCCCAACTGACCCATTTTAAATTTAGGGATGAATATCTGTAAACCTTGGTTCAGGGAGAGTTGTAAGTGCTATACGTAGAAACTGCTGAAGTAAAAATAATCTGTTTTAGAGAGCAACAATGCCTGCCTGATCCTGCTGATTTAACACTTTTTTCCAGACCAGAAAGCCACTGTCCACACCACCCCCTGTATATTCCTGACCGGCTGAGCAATTCCAAACAGAGGAGAAAGAAGGGGAGAGAGCTATGAGGGAGGGGAGTCAAAGAGTTTGACAGCAAAAGTTGCAGCACCAAACCTTGTGAGTTCCCTACTATTCTTAAAGGCAAGGGACACAATTTTTTTCATTAACAGCCAAAAGACTCTTTGTCCAGAATCCCTGTGGGGAAGGGTCTGACCATGTCCCCTAGCCAGCTGTCACCCAGACAAAGCCTTTAATCCTTTATTTACTAATAGCCCAAAGGAGTCTGGAGGAGAAGCATCCTTTGGCTCTGATGGAATATAGTCTTTCGACATACACACACGCACGCACGCACGCACAATGTCCTTGACGCAGTGCCCCAGAGTCTGGCAGAATGAGAAGGGCAAAGTAAGTTTGCTTACAGTTATAAACCCAAATGCTTAAAGGTTAAAAAGAATGCCAGCTATAAGACCACCTGTGTGCAATACCCTGTGGATTTTCACAGAAGCTAGACATTCTTACAGATTTTTACAGGTTGCTGAAGAAAATGCCTAGAGCCACTGAATAGCAAGCATTTAACTAACAGTAGCCATCTGGTGATAGAATAAAGCAGGTGCTATCTTAAGGATGCTATCTCAATAATTTGCCCATCAGCTGAAATAATAAAATGTTGAAAAGAAAAATTTGTATCCTTTCTCCAGTTAAAAGACCTCAAGCAGCCCCCCCAAAAAACTGAGTGAAGAGATGGTGGTTGTGGGTTTTCCGGGCTGTAGACCACGGCAATACAGCCCGGAAAACCCACAACCACCATTGTTCTCCGGCCGTGAAAGCCTTTGACAATACATTGATTGAAGAGATTTTGGGTTGTCCACCATGCCAACAAACAAGCTAGAGGAATCCTTTCATCAATGTGCTGCTGGTTTAAATATACTTAGAACTATAACAGATTCTGAGCCTATAAAGAGATTTTCTGAAATGCAAGGCATATGGAGACCCAGTGTGGTGTAGTAGTTAGTGTTCAACTAGGATCTGGAAAACACAGGTTCAAATCCACCTTCTGCCATGGAAACTCACTGGGTGATCTGGGGTGAGTCATATAGTCTCAACCTCAACTACCTCATAGAGTTGTGGGGGGGGGGGAATGGAGATGGGGAGAACAATGTAAGCCACTTTGGGTCCCAATTGGGGGGAAAGGCAGGATATTAAATAAATGAATGAATAAATAAAAGCATGAGAGAAAGCATGTCTCTACTCCTGAAAATGAAGCACATGGTTAACAGTGACAGGAACAGCACAAAATCTTGTCAGTCAATCCGCTTCAACATGTACCCTACTGATCCTAGGAATATTTTTGCCCCGGAGCATCTCCAGTACTTAAACCCTTCCCCCTTGTTCCCTGCCAACCTAAATATTTCTAATTGTGCAAGTGTATACGAATACTACAATAAAATTGTATAATGCCTGAATTAGATAATGCAAATTGCAATATTGAGTTTGCAAAATACAGTGTGCTATATTAAATTTTATTTAACTCTGATGTCAGTGTTCTGTGGTTCCGTCCCTTTTGGATCCATAAAATGAGTTAGCAGCATTCCAGCAGCTCAGTATTATGAACAGACTGCAGGTAATGCTCAGAACAGTGAAATGAGCACTTTTACCAGCTCCTTGTATCCTAAGAAAGTATTTTGAGAATACTAGAGGAGTAGCTGTGAATTTGGTCCTTACAAAAATACAGTGACAATGTTCTTAGACAAAGTAAGGAAATGATGAAATTACCAGTAAAAAGAATCAATGTGACTTCAGAAGTCAATAGAGACCAAGTGTGGCATAAAACGGCAAAAAATGCTTCCTACAACCTCACTTTAGCCTGGAAGATGGCTTCTTATCCAGGCACAACTGACCTGGCCCCTTGGATCCATGCTATGGTAACATCAAGGCTTGATTATTGTAATGCTCTATACATAGGTCTCCCATCTAAGTTAACGAGAAGGCTCCAATTAGTGCAAAATGCTGCAGCTCGACTGTTATCAGGCACTACAGTCGCTCCACTGGTTACCTATCAGTTACCGTGCACAGTTCAAGGTATTAATTATTACATACAAAGTTCTTCACAGCTTTGGTTCGGCGTGCCTACGGGACCACCTCCCTCACTATGTTCCTCACTATGTTCCTATCTGAACAGGGTCTCCTGCAGGTGTCAGGCTACACACGAGTGAAGTCAGCAGCAGGGCTTTGTCTGTGGTGGCCCTTATGCTGTGGAATAACCTGCCTGAGGAAGTCAGAAGAACCCTCACTCTCCTGGCTTTTTGTAAACGATGCAAAACCAAACTATTCAAAAAGGCTTTTTACTCAAATAGGAGGGCTGTATTGTAGGGATGGGGTCTCAGATGCTTCACTAACGAGTTAGGGACCATAGACTTCATCACTATATTGCCTTACATATTATCTGCTGCTTTAAATATGTACTCCTATGTACCACCAGTACTCCATGTTGTCTAATGTTAGTTCTAGAATTGTGTTCTGCTTCAGTATTTTTTTCTACTCTGTATTGGATTCTTGCTAATACTATGTCTTTTAAACCTGTATCTATTTATCCTATGGCATTGTTTATGGAAATGTCCTTGATAGTATATTGAAATGTACTTGTTACTGATTGTACTAATCTCATACTGTGTAATCTGCATTGAGTCTCAGTGAGAATGGTGGACTATAAATGACAGAAATAAATAAAATAAATAGTGGTTAGAGCATCAGATTAGGATCTGAGATGGTTTTTGCCCAGCCAGCAGCCTGACTAGATGGGGAAAAGAATATTTTTGCTTGTAGAGCAGAATCAGTTGACAGAAGGCTTAAATATCCCCATTGATTCTTCTCTGAAAATTGCCTATTCACTCACCCCCATTACGCAGAGAACATGTTTGCTGGTATAACACACAATTCCATCTACTTGACACTTGGGTATCTTGCACAGAAGTCCCTAAAGACGGAGCATGCGGATCATCTGCGAAATTGTAAAGAATCTATGTTCCAATTCTCACAGACACCTATTGTTTTAACTTTTAAAAAATTCTAGTCTAAACAAAGAACATAAAAGAAGAATGGGAGAGAGCGCTTTGTTAAGCTGCCGAAATCCTGCTAACTAATTCTATGGGTCCAAAAGGGATGGAACCATAGAACACATGTACTTCCATGGCTGCCAAACCCTCCTGCTTTCAGCTGGCACCCAGCCTTACAGAAAGACCTGTAATATGTTTTCTAGCAGCGCTTTGCATAACAAGGCAACCCAAACAACCTGGATTGTTTAGTTTCATGCCACACGATTTATTATTCATTTTTAAAAAAAGACTGAGGGCTTTTCTCTTGTCAACTGATTATTTATACATTACACCCCTGTAATAATTTTATTCACATTAGGAAGAAATTAGAGCTGCTTCAAGCTGTTATGTTGGAGACAGCCTTTCTGCTCAGAGGAATTTAATGCAATTTAAGATGTCATCTACATCATTACTAGTGAATAAGTGGTCAGTCACCTTTCTTTATTCCAAACACTAACAATTTTATTCAATGAATTGTGTAGTTAATCCCTTCCCCTTCAACTCCTCATTTCCTATGTGAGATCTTCCTCCTCTTAAAGGAACAGGTGCACTTCCAAACATACAGGACACTAACAGTGCAGTCCTAAACAGAGTTACTCCGGTCTAAGCCCATTGGAATCAACAGGCTTACACTGAGTAACGCTGCTTAGGATTGCACTGTAAATCAGCGTATAGAAATGTATTTATGAAATGACTGTCTTTAATGGAGAGTAAACAGAATGTCAATAACAGATGAACTACAGTTTGGATCATTTTTCCTAGAGTTTCTTCCAAAAGGACTGTGTCAGAACAGACCATTTTTATGTACTTGCATTATTACCTACTCCTAGCAGCTTGTACAAAATCTTCGTAATGCAAATATTAAGTTCTTTGTTATGCTTGTATTTTTTGTATTTGATAATTAGTATATCACAAAATAAATCTCATTCTTTACTTTTATGTCTGTTAGCACTTGTAAAAAAGTTATTTCTACAAGGTCATTTCACAGTTTATCTATTCCCAGCCATTAACCATTGTTCTATCTATCAGTCTTCTAAACTGTTAACAAAAAAATTAAACTAATTTCACACACATTAACAGTTTTGAAGGGAACTCTTAAGTCGAAAGACCTAGATCCTACTTGGCTCCTTAAGGGCATTTATTTATTTAAAATATGTATATGCTTGTCTTTTTCCTGAGTATCATCGGTGGCAGAGTGGGAAGGAAACACAGCTAGCAGAATTTCCTGTAAAGCCTGAGGAAAGCACCTACATTCTTTCCCCTGCTGCAGAGGACATTATTATTTATTCAAATCATTTTATTGCCACCTTTCCATCCAGCTTAGGGTCCCCAAGGCAGCAAGCAATCCATTTTAACAAGCTTTAAAAATACGTATTATTATAAAACCAATAAAAAACAACAATTAAACAAACACATAAACATACCATATACATGCATATGAAGGAGAGTCAGTGCAGGAATACCAAATGAAACATGTCTTCACCTGCTAGACTGAGACAAATTAATCTCCTGGGGAGGGAAGTCTATAATTTTGGTTCTATGAATGAGACCACCCTTTCTTAGGTTGCCACCTTTCTGACCAGATGGTAAGGGCACCCAAAAAGAGCCCATGAAAGTGTTGACTGTAGTGACTTTTTATAGCTATGCAGACTAGTGACTTTTTATAGCAGCAGTCAGTTCTTGAGGCTTGATGATCTCAAGCCTTATAGGGCTTTAAAAGTCAATACCAGCATCTTGAATTGGGCCTGGAAACTTGTGTAGGCGGAGCAAGACTAAAGAGATATGGTCACTACAATCAGTCATCATTCTGGCTGAACATTCTGTACCAGCTGTAGCTTCTAAACACACTTCAAGGGCAGCCTCATATAGAGCACATTGCAGTAGTCTGATCTAGATTCTACCAGGGCATGTGCCACAGTCTACAGCTGGTGAAAGGCACCTCTTCTGACCACTCCTGTCACCTGCTCATCCAACAGAAGGCCCAGGTTTAGAAACACCCCTCAATCTATGAATCTGCTCCCTTCAGGGAAATGCAAGTCCATCAGGAAACACCTCAATTCCTAGGTCAATCATTCCGTCCTCCAGTAGCATCTCCTTTTGGGGGAATTAAGTTTCAGTTTATTAGCCCTCATTAATCCCTAAAAACTAGCACTGTGCTGGTTTGACTTCCACTACTGCCATGAACTCAGTAGGTCACCTTGAATAAGCCACTCCTCTAAGCTCCAGCTCACTAGCTGTACTGTGGGGACAATAATAACACTGACTTTGTTCACTGTTTTGAGGATGCAGGTATGGTAAGGTCTATTCTGATAAGTTTAGCTAATTCTAGTAGTAGCTGATGCAGACATTTTCCTTGTCTGACTATTCTGACCTGTATACATTAGATGCTATATTTTGGCAAATATGTGTGAATGTTTGCTGGGACAGGCTTGCCTGGGTTGTGCAGGCAGGATGCAAGTGCTCAAAGTGCAATATACAAATAACATGTCAGTTACAATTCCATACAAAAATTCTCCTCAAGTAACATCAATCATACATCATATTAGTTAGATGTTATATATCACATTAGATGTTATATTTTGGTCCTTGGCAAGTACGTGTGAATGTCTAACGGGAGCATATAACTCATTGTAACAGCATTTCAAAAGTCTAGCTAGAGCATCTAATAGCATTTCAAATTTGCCAAAGTGTTTTATAGCTTTTAATCCAAACAAACACCAGGCAAAGTAAGACACAGTGAAATAACAGTATTATATGCTTGAAACTAGTTCATGTTTGCTGTGGCTGTCTAGGTGGTAAACAATTATTAATACACATCTTCTTGATGTGTATTAATTGTATTCTTGACCAACTTTTTAGAGTATAGACATTTTAAAAAGAAGGCTTAACAGGCTTGCTTGGGCCATTAATTAACTTTAAAAAGGAACTGGTTCAGCATCCACTTCAGCAAACTTAAAAAATCACAGGCTTGAAGAAGAATATCTATCTACCAAAAGAATCTTCAAATCCTACAGCAATATATTTACTGTAGTATTGAAAGTGCTACTCAACTTTTTTTTTCAATTTCATCTCAGCACTAGTAAATTGGTTGCCCCTTTGAAGCTGTATCATACCATTTTAGGTAACAGCAAAATGAAGAGACTGAATATGGATTGTGTACACATTCCTTGTCAATGTTCTCTCTGAGTTATATACAGGGCAAAAGGAAATTTTAAAAAGGCCTCTGATTTATATCCC
Organism: Eublepharis macularius; assembly: GCF_028583425.1. NCBI lineage: Eukaryota > Metazoa > Chordata > Lepidosauria > Squamata > Eublepharidae > Eublepharis > Eublepharis macularius. The sequence goes on along the minus strand of NC_072793.1, from coordinate 88,908,952 downwards.
CCCCCCTCCAAGTCTTGTTCATGCAGATGGGCTTTCTCGTTGCTTCAGAGAGACAACACCCACACTGCCATTTTAGGAATTGTCCTTTTCTTCAATAGATGCCACCTCACCTTTTAAAAATGGAATGGAAATTGAAAGGAGATTAGGAGTAGCTGAAGCAGGTTCCCCACCCCCACCCCAGACACACTACCATGAAAAAATTAACTGTTCTCCATCAAGGATATATAAACCCATCTCACATTCAGCAAAAACTGCAGCAGCAGCAGCAAGCGAGCAAACAAACAAAAAACTATTTTAACAGTAAAACATAGGCCATACCTTTCCCCAGTGTTCCATTTCCAAAATACAATGTAATGATAATGTAACTGAAAAGTAAAATAAAATAGAGATTCTCTTCTCTATTGAAAGGAACAGAAACTGGTATTTAACAGAGTAGCACAGATTGCAAAGAAAATTTAATGGGCAGTTAGAGCATGGTGGCGGGTGTGAGTGTGAGAGAGTAAGTAACAAACTTACACTTGCCTTATGTTTAGAAAAGAAGTAAGAATTCTTTATTATAGGAACTCCATAATTTGATAGGAAAGTAGAGAGATAGATTCCTATCTACCTATCTAGTCTAAGGATTGGCATGGATGGAAGGACAAGTCCTGCATCCATGGTGCAAGATGGAGAGAAAAGGTAGAAATGTGACAAAGGGAGGAAGAGAAGAATGTCATGAGGGAGAAGTCCTGAGATTAGCAATCTACACATCAAAGGATAGTTCAGGACAGTAAATGAGTAAACAGTAAACAGATTCCCTAACCTTTCTGTCTTTCTAACTGTCTGGTTTGTCCCCCTCTGAAACCTGAGGAAAGGAACAGTGTCAACTCCTCTCTTCTAACATTCCCCAAATGTAAGCTGAAGCCAACCAAGTTTGGGCCCAACATAGGCCTTGCAGTCTGTTGATACATTGAAATGGATGGAGCCAGTCAGGGTTAAGGACTAAGCTACTTTGTGTGGACCATAGCCACAGTGCATAAGGCAGTGCATAAATTCTTTTAAATATTTTTTATAAAAATAAACAGAACAGAAAAATAAAATAAAAATGATATTGCAATTATAATTGCATCAAAAGAAAAAAGAAAAGAAAGAGTAAACACATAATGTAATAAATAATGATACTGTAAACAGTAAAAATTATATGATAATAGCAACCATTTTACTATGTCTTCTTGTAATAAAAAATTATCATTTAATCCCCATATTCCTCTTCTGCCTGTTTTGTTCCCAACTTATTACTAACTGATTGTGATCTGCAAAGGTTTTTGGTTGTATCTTCGCACTCTCTAGATTAATAACTAAGGTTTTTGATATCCAGCACATATGTTTGGTGTCTATCAGAAAAGAAAGTATTGTCTCTAGTAGTCAGATTTTTGATCCTCCAAGCATCTACCAATTGTAACATTTCCATTTAATTAAAGTTTGTCTTCTTTGGGTTTTTTAACCCATCTTTTTAAAGATCCATTACCCCATTCATGTCTCTCCTTAAAATCTAAAATGGATTGGAATACACTTCCATAATTTTTTTCTCTTGCATTGTTTGAGGCATATATTGTTGTGAGTGTGTAAATCTTGCCTTCTGGGAGCCTGATTTTCAAAGTCATATATCCTCCTTCAGAGTCTCCTAATTCTTCTGTAACATTTATTTGTAAGTTATTTATATAAACTGTGACTTTTTAAAATTATAAATTCTTAATAAATGCACAAATACATACTAGCAAACAGGAACAAACCCCCAAAGAATCATGGAAATCCAGAGGGGGCTTGAGCCCCTCAGCCCCGCCCCCCCCCCCGCCCCATAGTTTACACCTATGACAGGAATGCAACAGAGGATACATGCTGTTTGTTAAGTGTGCTCTGAGTTCATCTGAAATCCTTAATTATAAAAATTCACTGCCTCCTATTACACCTACATGAATGTAAGCAGCTTAAACATTATTCCTCTATATTCTTACTACTGTAGGTTTGCAAAGCTTATGCAAATTCTTCTACTTTTAAAACCAATCTCAACTGGCATGGCAACATTTGACTTCAGTGTGTGATATGTATTTTATAAACCTCATCTGTTTCACTGTTTGCTTTATACAAACAGAGCATAGAATTCCAGTTCCATCTATTATCTAGCAAGCCTACCATTAGTTAGGCTAATGGTAGATAAATACCATTGCAAATAAGCAATACTCAGCAATACTTTGTACTACAAAGAAATATTTTAATAATCTCAGCAAAATGGCAGTTTCAATTTCACCAGCATATATAAAACTGTGAAATGTCTCCAATACATGTTTTCTTTTTTTAGAAAAAAATTATCAAAGGAGATGTTTAAAATGTTGGACAACAGTTGGACACACAAACCAGAGTTAAGTCCCTCACTTACTACATATGGAAATGTTCTTAATAAAACATAAAAAATTCAAGGTGCAGGGGGAAATGGCTTTCTGACTCTCAGTTTATTTCTAATTTAAGGGATTTCCAAGGGAGGTTCCTTTGAAGCCAGAGGACACCATCTATCCTTATAAAATAGGCATGGTATTGAACTAGGCGTACTAATTTTGTGCTGATTTGTCTGATTTCTATTTTTTAATCCTAATCTTTTTTCAAAACATGTCTTCCTTGTTATAAACTTTGCAAATGGTCTAATCCTGAATTTGGCACATGCCAACCTCAATTTAACACCTTCTTCTGCCTCACTGGTCCTCCTATGCCCTCTTACCTACAACATGAAAGAAAATGCACCATGTTCACAACATATATCATTTCTCTAGGTGGTCTTCTGTATGCATGTTTTGATGTGGATAACCTATTTTATGTCAGAGGAGAAATTGCTTTGATTTAAACTAACTAGAAATGTATATTAGAATAATTACTTTTGTAATTACCTTTTGTAATTACTCAAACAATAAGCTTAAGTTATTCTTAACAAATCTGTCCCTTTATTTTGAATCTTCAGTTCTCTGGACCACATACACGACTTGTTCGCTGTTCCGAACCATTTTCATACATTATGTAGTAGTGGCACCCTCACCCCTACCATCACTGCCACCGATAGCATATTCAGCAGGGAGCCACAGACAATCCTGGTACTCTGAGAATCATACCTGCATGGTACATGTATTTACAAGCATGTGATGGTCACAGTCATCTGTTAAAAGTTTAGGTATACAATTAACAGTGCAGTGGTTGGTAAGCAGAGTTACATCCTTTTAAGCAGAGTGATGTCACATAGGGTATAACCCTATTTAGGATTGCACTGCGCATCATATTAGGTGCACTCAAAATATGTAGGCTTGCCAGATGCTCACTGGTGGTAGGCAAACTTCCAGCAATTTTCCTCTCTGCCTGCCAATTGCTTATGACTGCTGGGAGGAGGCAGGACACAAAGAGATCACTTGCCATAAGCAGGCAGCCCAGGATAAGTGGTTGTTCACTGTGCAATGACAGCATCATATGATATATTTTCTTATAGAATCTGCCCTGGTGCAGTGCCATCATTTCCAGCATAACTGGAAGTGACATCATTGCACTGCATGTGCTGATGCACTCATGCAAAACAGGAAGAGTACCCACCCCCCATCATCCCAGCCTCCCAGTGGTTGCCTAGGGGGACCTGGCAAGCAACCCTAAAAATAAGAGACCTTAAGACTCTCTAAGGCTGTAGTTATTTTATATGATATTTTTATATATTATATTTTATATTATTACTATTAAGGAGTAGTTGCCTTTATATAGTAAGAAAAATCATAATTTAATTGTAATACTTTTATGAACTGTCATGTCTGTCTATCTACATACATGCCATGATTGTGTTGCTGACATTTATTATTACTGCTGACATTATGCTAAAGTCATGCTACTGTATTAATGTGTATTAATTAATATGCATGTCTCTATGTCTCTCTCTTCTTGCATAACTATAGTGCAGATGTTACTAAAGACACAAGCATGGGCCTCTTCCTTATTTTACAGAAATATGCCAGTCTCGGCTAGCTGTAACCTTGAACTCTGTGATGGAGTGCAGACCTGAACTGTATGGATTCTAATAAAGCTACTTCTTATGGAACCAGCATGTGTTCACTACAGATGGGCTTGAGGGATCTACCTGCCAGGGACTGACATGAACTAAGTATGGTCAGTATGACATCATCATTTTAGTTTCTGCTCTTTTTCACAGGCAGACAACAGTGAGTTCTAGTGGAACTGCTGATCTCACAATTACCCAACTGTTGATCCCACAATCACTCACTGAGGCTATTTTTGAAAGTGAGAGCATACAGTGGTCACCAGGGCCAGGAATCCTGCAGGTACTTACAGCTGGACTTGTTCTAGCATCCTTCAAAACCTCATGATGGTTCTTGAGGGTCACAACCCTCACGGCAGTGGGGAGATCCTGAGCAGCTGACAACCACCAAGCACAGCAACCACCACCACTCCACCACCAGAGCTAAGCCTCTACCTGGGCTTTCTGTCTCCTCCACTCCAGGGGCTCTAGGGGTGCCTGTGGAATCCCTGTGAAGGGCAGGTTAGTTCTTTGGTGGCCCCCATGTCCAGCTCCTGTTCATGAGCCCTTTGCTTTTCTTGTCCTGTCGTCTCAGCAAGTGGCCATTCTGAGCACTGGATGTTTAAGGGCTGAGGAACTGTGGGATCTTCTGGGATCTTGATCTTACAGGGTCAGCCACAACATTCCCCATGTCTTTCATGGAGGACTGATCAGCCCTGACCCTGACAACCTGCTAGTTTAAACCATTCTTTCAGTACTGAAACAATCCTGTGATTTGATCTTAATTGTCAACAACTTTCACAGGTAGTCTTGCATTCTTTCTTTATTCATGATAAAGTATCTGTAAAGAAACTCTCCAAAGGCTGGTACTTCTTTGATTCTCCACTATATCTTAGTGTTCATTGGCAGAGAAAAGATTGCTGCCTGTTGTTTAGTATGTTAAACATGGCTGCTTACTGGACTTGGCAGTTTATCAAACATTTTGCAAATCAAGTTTCTCAAGAAGCCACTGACAAAAAACTTTTAACCAGACAAGCAATGAGCTGCAAAATCATTTTACAAAAAAGAACACTGAAGTAAAATTTTAAACTTTAAGGTGAAACATCATAAATTAGCCATCACAGACCTCAGTGCATTGCAGAGTTAAATACACCTAGATCCAACTCTAAATTTGATCCTACAGAGCTACAAAAAGAGACAGAAATTGAGGGGACAAGATTGTTGCCTTCGTCTTCCCACTGTGCCCTATGAAAAACTGTTCCTAAGGATTGGGAGACATTCGACAATGGCATAAGATGCAGCACAGAAACTGCTGCTAGTAGGTGGAATTTGCAAAAAGTGGATAGCCATACACTACCTGTGTCTCAGAAGAAAATTTCTGCCCATCTGACACACACTGCATGCATCCTACACCATACTCAATGGCCTGTGACCCATAGTATTAACATTGGGAGAAGGGCATACTGGGCCACAGCCAGAACAGAAAGGTGGCAAAAATCCCTTCCGCAAATAATGCTCCAATAATTTCAGAATCCAACCTTCTGTGCTAAATCATGACCATTCAGCACATAATTTATTACATTCATGTAAAGATAGTTTTCTAGAATGGTAAGATAAAATATCCAGTTCGAACTGAATAATGGTTATGTATCATTATTATTGTTTGACTAAAACATTTTTTTAAACTAAAGAGCTAAACTGCAGTAAAAACTATCTACTCGTTTTGTTTTTTATTGCTGCGAGTTCAGATTCATAAACATATTTTAGTTAGCAAATAAATATGCATGCAGGTATACCTCAAACTACACCATTTGAGTGCTGTTGGCATTTCATTCCAGTTTTATTTGCTACATGAAAAACAAGAATTATATAAGAGGTAAATTAATTTTGTAAAACCCAGGAAATAAGCCCCACAACAAACCCAGATGACAAGTCTGTCCCCATATCTACTCGGCCAGCACTGTTAAGGTACCTAATATCAGCCATTCTGTACCATGCAACCTCGTGGCCCAGAATGCCCCATAGTCCAATTCAAAAGGAAAAGACGGAAGAAGTCCTGTGAGGAGTACAAAAGCTTATGTTTATTAATAATCAGGAAGAGTGTTGGATACAGAGAGTGAAAAGCCCTTCAGAACCAAGCAAGCTCTCCGGGGTTCCAAGGCCATGACGTAAGGCTTTATCCCTTTGGGTTCATTAGCAAAAATTATACAAAAGGCAAATAACTGGTCAAACAGGTAAGGCACACAAATGACCTGTCAAAGTTCCATTGGATAATTACAATTTTGGGTTGTCCATTCTCAAATTAACAATGTTTAGAATATCAAAAGAACACACTATTCTTCCTCTTGGCACCTCTGTGTCAATAAGGTTACTTTCAGCAGAGATGTACCATCTTCAAGGGCAATTGTTTATCAATTTCCCACTCCTTGGTATCAGTTAACACAACAAGACCTCATTGTAAATCCATCCACATACTGATGTAGGAGTTGGGAGTAACACTCTCTAGCCATTACTTGAATGTGGGGGTGTCTTGCTCTTATTTTGCTAAGAACCGAGGCACCCGCCTGACATGATTTTGCATGGGCTATCACCTCTAGGCCTTGAGGCTGAAGGTTGTTATCACTATTCCGCTTGTTAGTTTGCTAGTCTGAGGTTCCTGTGTCTGCTTAGTATCTAATCAGTTGACGTTACTGTTTCCAGCCACAGAGCAATTACATTCCTTTTGGCACTCTGGCTAGTTTCACTTCTGCAAATAAGCAAAAGGGCACTGGCTATGAGTATTAGTTATAGGAACATATAGGATATCATACTATTCAGTGATTAAAGTTATACCAAAGAATGATCTATATTCTAGAATTATTCCTCTATGTCTACTTGAGTATATGAATGTGTGGATATATGAGTCCATAAGTATATGCTCATCTCTGGGGTGCTTCATGAGACTTGGGACTGGCATTTAATGAAGCTGGATTATGTCCCACAATTCCATTAAGGTCACATTCACCTGCTCATTCTCCAGGGAAATACAAGCTGAAAAATAACAAAAGTACTATTTGCCCCCTAAGACAAACAGGTCAATCTCTACAAAATGACATCAAAAATGGCAACATTCAGAAAGCAGTGAGGAATCTTTTAGTTTTACAGGGCTGATGTTGATCTGAAACTCACTTTTATTCAAAATAAAAACTTCAAAGGGAACAATTGTGAATTAGAATTTATCAGTTTGATTAGGGCTTGTGATGGATTGCACATTTTTAAAAGCCTGGAAGTGGTGTACACATACAGCTGCAGGACTGTTAAGGGTTAATCCCATACAGAATCAGAGAGCATTGAGTGACAGACTCCTCCAAGGCATCTGATTGGGTATCATGAGCTGGAAAGATGAGGGTCTTTTGTCAGTCCTAGCAAAGAGAGATGAAGTTGAAGCGTGGGGTGACAGGAGTCCTAAGGGAGACCAGTTTTAACACCAGCAGGAGAACTAGAGAAAGTTGGCAAAGAGGTTTGAGAAGTAGGTGCAGACCCCCAAACGGGCCAAAGAAAGAGGATAGATCTTCTAAAGAGAGGAGATTTTCCCTACCCAATCAAATAGGGAAGTAGCTTTGGAGAGTGAAGAGATCCCTGGTCAGGTGTAGTTGGAAACTGCCTGTGGAGAGCTTCAGATTCAGTTAACAACTGAAGGAAAGCATTGGTGTTTGGAGAAAAGGAGTTTGAGGTACTAGAAAGGGGGTACCAGCTTTCCTAACTCCAGAAAAGAAGGAGAATACTATACGAAGGTATGCTAAAGTGCTTGGAGAAAAACAAGGGAATCGACGCCTTCAGGTATCTGTGAAGAGCATAAGTACTGAAGTCTGCATACGTTCTGATGTTACCTCAGAGAGAGAGAGATGTAGAATTACCTCAGAAATTTTCAGCCCCTGATTTCACCTGACCTTTCCCTCTAAAGTAAATAAATTAGTTATTTTTGGAATTTTAAAAACACGTCTGGTGCCATTTCTGATGTGTAAGGATGAAGGAACATCATAGGGCTCAATTGCAAAAATGGTTTCATCTCACACTACAGCAGTTAAATTAGCTTAGCAAGGGTCTAAACACACTTAGAAAATATTTTTAAGCTTGTGCTGCATGGCTTGTATTATAACCTATTAAATGCTGTTGAGAATGGTCACTATTGCTTGTTGTATACATTTGAGCTTTACATAGAAATGTCATAGATTATACTCCTTGCGTTTTATTACAGTTGGAACTTACTGTGTATGCTTTTATGCCAGTGTGTGTATCTGCCAAATGACGATACACTTCATGAATGTGATGATATGAGGAGTAATCCATGGAAGTTTATTCCATAATAAAGCTGTAAAGTGCCACAAGACTCTTCTTTGTAGACATCGCTCTCTCCCTGACAGATAAAATTTCGAAGTGGTAATATTGTCAATTCAGCATTGTGTCAGTACAAAAATGCATCGTAACATACACCCACACCTCACCGTTCTCTTCTAAACTAGTATTAACTATCTTTGTATCCTGCAAAGTGTTCGTAGTAAATGGGAAAGCACATTGTTGCACCTTAAAGACTAGTAAGATTTTATTTCAGCATTAGCTTTCATGGACTAGAGTCTACTTCTCAAAAAAAAATATTTGGCAGTGCTTATTTTCCTTGATCGTGTGGGGGAATTGATCCCATGGTCCATAGGCATGGGTCTTCTGTCCATCTTCATGACTTTACGGTAGATCTTCACAATTCATAAATGTGTGACTTGCAATTTCACTTATTTTTGGTCTGCGAACTACATTATACTATATGTCACTTTTTCACACACCCTTAATTATTTTCAGGTAGGTAGCTATGTTAATCTTCATTAGAACAGCAGAATTTGAGTCCAATGGCACCTTAGAGACCAACAAGACTTTCAGGGTACAAGCTCTCAAAAGTCAAATCTCCCTTGAAGAAAGCTTGTTGATCTCTTAGGCGCCACTAGACTCAAATCCTACTACCTTTAATTATGGTGCAGAAAAGAAAAGCAAGTGATGCAGACTGTAGTATAAAAAGGGGGGAAAGAGGAGGGGAAAGGTGATGAGCAGGATTAAAATGTTAATTGGTACTTTACAGGTATTTCTACACTATCTCCAGCCTGTTTTTATTCTCACTACAGCATCATTGCTGTCATTACATTGTTGCAATTTGTACAAAATGAGGTTGTTTTGCTACTGGGAGGTAGGAGACCTCCTGTCTGTGAATTTTACCGTTTGTGGTGATCCCAGGAATGGGTTCCCATGAATAGCAAGGGTCTACTGTACAGACAGAGGTAATTGTGGGGCCAACACACAATCACTCGTAAGTGATGATACACATTTATTCTGAGCACGCATTTGAAAATGCATGGGCAAAAATATCTCAGAGCTCCCAAGCCTTAGGAGAATTCTCATAATTAACACACCACTGTTCAAAAGAGAGGCCTTATCTCATCCTAAAATACTTCAGGATATGTGAAACTCCTAGGTAGAATTCTTCCTTAACAACAATTTACCTTGGCCAGAACAATGGATTTCCACAGAAAATTTCTTTCTGAGTTTCAGTAATGAGAGAAATTCAAAACTTAATCAACCCTGGCTTTCTCTTCTGGCACATTTTTCACATTCTGGAATGTTTAATGTGTCTCTCCTGTAATCATTTTCCCTTCTCTGGTTCCTTTGACATTTTGCTTCAAGTAGATTCTTATTTACAGGTGGTGGTGGTGGTGGTGGTGATGGTGGTAGCGATATGCTGGGGAAATTATATTATGTTCAATCCTGAGTTGCATGAGGTTCCTTCTCACAAAATGACTTTTTAAGTTTCTATTGGTGGCAGACCCTCATGCCTCCCCACAAAGGCCCTGACATAATCAGTGGATCTTTGGAAGAGAACTCCAGCTCAATATCACCCTGTCTGTGCCGCTTTTTTGCCCCTTGAGTTGGATGGGAGGAATGGCCCTCTTTCCCTTGCAGATGAAAAAACATTTTGATTGAGGCAATTTTGATTTGAAATACAAACAATGGAGAAAAACTTACTCACATTCTCCCCACCCAGCCAGAAAGGTGCCAGAGTGCAATAGTGGAAGAAATGGGAGGGGGGGGAGTGGTGTTGCAGCAATGCCATGGCGTCACTTCTGATTGATTATCCAGAAGTGACCACACATCAACCTGATTCTCCAGTAATCCCCCCAAACTCTATGGTAAATCCATAAACATTTAGGGGACTGCTTGAGCATCACAGTGTGGGAAGTAGATTTAATGAAGAATACTTCATATACCTTTATGTGCCTTTAATACTGCTATGCATTATTATTCTCAGGAGCTAATGTAGTACTTGTAATGTAACTTGCAAGAAAATGAGACTTGAAACAGAATGATCAAAGCATAATGTATGCTATGTATGTTAATCACTGTGAAAACTAAAGACCAGTCACTGTGAAGCTTGCTATAAGGTAGTTGCACCTGCAGGACACCTGCTCATGACTTGATACAGAAACTTCTTAGTAAAGCTGCTTTATGCTAAATGTAGCAATAGAGAAAGGGGACAGAAAATGTGTTGCTGAAAGAAGGAAGCTAGCAGTAAGTGAATTAGATTAAGCTGTACCTTTCAAGGCTGAGAAGAAGCCCCAGAGAAAGGGGAATGGGTGCTAAATGTAACAGCAAGCACATTCCTCAGGAAGGGAGAGTGATTTCCCCCCCCCCACTGAAACCAGCATACAAGGTTGCCAGAAGCGACATCAGGGCACCCTTGGTAAAATGTTACATAAGCTAGAGATGGGGGTAAAGTGAAAAGCCTATGAAAGAGATGTGTGGGAAAGGAAGAGAGATGTTCCTCCTAGAGATAAACCAAGGACAGATAAAATAAGAAATGGCAATCGGGAAATATTGTAATTATGCTGTTGACCAAAGATGTTTGTTCCAATAAGCATACCCCTGGACTATTGTATCATTAGAGGTGGTAGCCCACTTGAGCCAACGGGGACCACAGCAAGATCTGAGCCAATAGAATAACAAATATTGTAATTAATCAAAAGGTATAAAATGCTTTGCACAGTTATTGTAGCTTTGATGAGCGTTGGACACAAGGGAACCCTTTACTCTCTGTAACCTTCGATCCTCCATGTTTAATAAACATTATAGACTTGCTTCATTCACAAAACTCTGCGTCTGTCTCTTCTTATGATTGGCTGATGGACATTCGGACCACAGATTGTGTGGAACAACAGCATCATGCATCATCTGGTTCCACCCACCCCAAAAGCTCCTGGGAGTTGCCAGCCTTTGGCTAGTCCTCAGCTGGCAACTTTACCTTGGACCAAACTCTCTCTCTCTCTGTCTAACCTACTTCATAGGGCTGTTGTTGTGAGAATGAAACAGAGAAGATAAAGTAATATTGTAAGCCACTTTGAGATTGAGGAGAAAAGCAGGGTATAAGTAAATGAAAATAATAAATAAAATAATTCTGCCAACCCACCTACATAAGATGCAGCTTGAGTCTTAACCAAGTAGGTGGTGAGGTTTTCATGGAGAAAACAACCACCAAAATAAATAAGCTAGTTTGCAATTAATGCAAACAGCAGCCAAAAGTCTTTGTCAGGCTTCTAACAAGACAGTTTGCGGGGTGATTCAAGTAACACTTCAGTGATGAGCTTGTACTTCGAAATAGCTCAGACTGGCTCAGCACTTACAGGATTTTATGGAGGCTTTGCAGGAAAGTACATGTCAACCCTCAATGATAAAAAGCTAAATTACTTTTGAAAGACCTGATTGCCAAATGCTGCTCTTTTATTGGCTATGTGCATTTCCCATGGATGGCTTTAGTAGATATGCAACCAGAAGTGAGTTTCCTCCCAGGAGTGACATTCATTTTGGCGACTTAAGTGCAGTCCCTTGTCATGATGGATTTTTCCACAGATGCATATTTTTTCAAGTTTGCATGTCTTTTGTCAATACCTCAGCTCTCTGAGGGACAGGATGTCAACTTCCTACACTCTTGCATTTGACTGTTACTAAAAATCCGTCTGTTATGGTTCTCTGAAGCCTGTTTGATGGGGAAAGGTTTTTGACAACTACTGCCTCTATGGAGCTCTTACCTTGCTCTTCTTTTATTTCTCCTTCTCGATAACAAAGCCTTTCATACCAGGTAGCATCATTTATACTCCCCTTGTTGCCCCAGTCTACTGAAAGAAATGCACAGAAATAAGACCCTTATCAGGAAACTCTTGCAAACAAGCATCAAGTAGCTTAAGAGATTAACATTTCTCCCTAAGGAATCAAATCTTGGAAGCTGCAGGCTTGCATTAACTTTATACCTAAGAGAGAAATTACAAATACAATGCCATTGGAATAGCCAGGGAATTAAAGTATTACAAGTTTATAAAATTTGGGGGGATTTTGGTAGCTTGTGAGTAGAAAAGACATGGCATTTCTTCATTTCATGTTGCTTATACTGGCTATGTTATCTGGCATGGCTAAAAGTGTGACTACACCAAATGAAAGGATAGAATGTACATCATTTTGCTCCATTAAACAGCAAGTGTGTTCTGGTAAGAATACAGGCTGGCTGAAATGGTATTCTGATTACCAAAACCTTTTGCATTAAAAACATATAGTCAAGTTTAATTCAGTATTTCTCTCAAAGGATGCAGTCTTGACTCTTGAATATACAAAATACTGCTGTATTCCCTACTTCCTAGAACAATGCAAAGTTACATGGAGATCACTTTCTTGGAAGGTTCTCTGTGGAGAAGAAAGCACTAGAGATATTGTTTTGAAATATACAAGAAAAGATCTCACGTACAGAGCAGCAAATCAGCTAATCTCTATCAGATTCCCAGTGTGTGGGGGGCGGGGACAGGAGAGACTGCACTCCAAGGTGCTTCAGTCAACTCACAGCAGTGTCTTTCTAATTCTCTCTGGGTTAGTTCAGACATAATATATATTTAAACTAACCATAGTGAATCGATTATCCAAACAAGTAGCATTGTATTCATTATGGTTAGTTTGGGACAGTAAAACCAGGAACTGAACCCAGGATATAGCTGCTTTACTAACCATAGCTTGGGTCAAGTGATGTGCATGGACTTAGAGCATTTCTGCTTGCATAGGATTTTTTTTTATACCTAGCACTTTCATACTTATATATGAATATATTGTGAGTTTGCTTGCAGTTGATGCTAAGAGGGTGAAATCAATGGGATTAGTGCTAACGTGTTTTCCTAGCATTCTCAACTAACCTACAGCATAGTCAGATGTAAAACTATTGTTTCTGTATTTCCTTCTTCATTTTCATAAAACAACGTATCATTCCTTTACACACAACTCTAATACTGCTTTCTATGCTGTATAATTTTGCTGTCTAAAATAGCTATTCTGCTTCAGACTAGCCTGCCTTGCTCTTTTTCTTCTGAAGAAGTTATTATGCCAATGAAAGTCATTTTACACCACACAGAAATTATACATCTCATTCATTCGATTAAAGTTGACAGTATGGCTGTGCCTGAATTATCATTAATTATATAGCAATGTATCACATGAAGGAACTTGCTTTGTTTGCTGTATCTTGTGGTTGGAAGTCCTCTTCTTCCTTGGTCTCATTACTATATCCAGGCACAGTAAGTAGGTTCTGAATATAACTTCAGCCAAAATGTTTTCAAATTTCATTTCTACTGCTTTGCAGTTTTCCAAAGTCACTATAATTTTCTCTCATACAATTAGAAATCTGTCTCCTTTCCCTCCTTCTGATCTACATTTTAGTTGGAGTATGAGCCTCTGCAATATGTTAGACTGGTACCACATTACCCACAGAAATTAGCAAATTATACACTTAGTTCAATAAATTTTCCTGCTCTTATATTTGAATTACATGGGCGAATTGCCCATTGATTTCAAGTAGGATTGCTAGCCTCCAGGTAGTGGCTGGAGATCTCCCGGAATTACAACTGGTCTCCACAGGCCACAGAGATCAGTTCACCTGGAGAAAATGGCTACTTTGGGGGGTGGACTCTATGGAATTATGCCATGCCGAGGCCCTTTCCCTCCCCAAACCCCACTTTCTCCAGGTTTCTCCAGGTTTCATCCCCTAGATCTCCAGGAATTTCCCAACTTGGATCTGGCAACCCTAATTTCAAGGAGTTTGGAAAGCTATACCTCTGCTTAGGATTGCACCATAAAGAAACAAATCAATACCTAACATAGCTAAAGCAGAGGTACAAACCACCTAAAGGAGAAAAATAATAACTTCTTCACCACCACACCCATCCTCTATTACAAAGCATCAGAGGCCCGACACGCAAGCTAGAGCTTGCACTAACGTTGCAACGCATTTCCCAATCTTCAGTGTGCGCAGTATGAATATAAGAAGCATAGAACATAGTGGTTAAGGGGAGTCTAGGGATGTTTACGTAAAAACAGAGATATTTTTCAGACTTGAGTGTGAGGATGGGCTTATATACCAATATTCAGGGGTGTTCAAGTCCTCTTTTATTGTGTCAGTAATTGGTTTCTGTTTTTGAGGAGAGTGGAGGATTCCAGAATTATCTTGGATTCTGTTATTGCCTATTGGGGGAGCGGATGGCTGGAGAAGTTGTTTTCCAACTAAATGGCATCAAAATTGCCAGATACTTAATGCTGCTGCCTATCCACTAAAGACTCTCAAGTTTCAATAAAATTGGACCAAGGAATGACACCCAGCCATCCTATTTGTCTCTATAGTTTCCTCCTTGGTGGTGGGGGCAGGGGGAGAGATCAAATAATCCAATAGCCAAACACACAAGAGCAACCACTGGCTGAAAGCCTCCAAATGTAAGTAGAACAAACAAGTCCAAGACAACCGATGTTAAAGCAGAGAAGCCCAGTAGAACAAACTTAAGCAAAGAGACACTGTTGCAAGCCCAATAGAACCAACAGCCCTTCATCACTGGTGCTCCTGTTCCCTCCCACCCCTGTAAAGAAGAAACACAAAAGCAAAACAGCAAGCATGAGCTTCATTTTAGGTGCTTTTGTGGGATTTGCTTGTGCTTGTTTTAAATTGAAATACTGATCTACTTTCCTAACATTTCTTGGTCCAATGATATTTACGGGTCTTTTTCATTATGATGAACATCATTGTTCTTGCCACTGTATTTATTTTTGGGCACAGAAGTACTCCCCCTAACATCTGATTCCATTGCCTGGGAGAGCTGCCTCCCCCCCCCTTCCTCCTGAAGCCCAGAAAACTTGTAAAACTGAAGAGAAACAAGATGGGTTTTAGTCTGTCTGTAGCAGCAGCAAAGAGCAAGAGCCCAGTAGTACTTATAAGACTAACAAAATTTGTGGTAGGGTATGAGCTTTTGTGAGTTACAGCTCACTTCTTCAGATACAGCTAGAATGTGAGTCCATCGGTCCTTATATCTCTGTGTGGAGTGATTTCAGATGCCGAATGACAAAAGCCAGTGAATTACAATAGCAGCTGTGATTGGATAGGTTGAGGTATGCAGAGAGGTGGTGGGAGTGGAGAAATCAGCACTGGTAATGAGTTTCATTATCAGTTACAATTTAGCAGGGTGATGAACCAATTCTCGATGCCACTGTAACAGGTCAACATACATCTTCCCTGACAGGCAAAAAAGTGAGATAAAAATTGTAAATAAATATAAATAAATAAAAACAGGACATATATAAAGATTTCAGCTTTACAGAATCCATGGTGACTCCATGGATCTCTTTTGAAAAAAAAAGGTAAAGGTGCAAGCACTGAATCATTACTGACCCATGGGGGGACATCACATCATGACATTTTCTGGGCAGACTTTTGTTACGGGGTGTTTTGCCATTGCCTTCCCCAGTCATCTACACTTTACCCCCAGGAAACTGGGTACTGATTTTACCGACCTCGGAAGGATGGAAGGCTGAGTCAACCTTGAGCCGGCTGCTTGAACCAGGCTTCTGCCAGGATCGAACTCAGGTCGTGAGCAGAGCTTGGGCTGCAGTACTGCAGTTTACCACTCTGCGCCATGGGGCTTTTGAACAAAGTATATTCATAATACCAAAGATGAAAAAAGGAAGGCGAAACATGCAGTTTGAGTAGGATTGAAAAGTATACTGGAAAAGGGTTTAAAGCTATGGAGTTACTCTCCTAACTGCAGCATATTCATTATGCTGTAAGAGAGTTATTAACTGCTCAGTACTCTTGAGTAGATGAGAAATAGCAGAAGACAAATCTTGCAACAAGTTGTTGACAAGTAGGTTGAGTTAGTATTCTCTTGAGGTACCTTTAATGCACCAGTTCTTTACCACTCTGCAGTTTTGTTTGCTATTTCCTAAAAAGAAAAGGGGGGGAAAGGACTCTTCGAGCATTGCAAGATTATTTCCAGTGCCTGTGTTTAATATCAGCTTTTCCCTTTGGGGAATCATTTATTTAGCTTTTCTTGAAATTGTTTCTTGAACATCCGCATGCATTTTCAGTTTTAGTATCTCTGTCCAGTTTTTCCACCTATGTTTTGACAAATGTCAACTTCAGTGTCACTTTTTTGTTTCTCCTCACCACATTGCTTTAGATCAATAGTTTAAGCTTTGGTATACTGAGGACTGTTACACCCATATCTGGTGTATACATATGAACATCTCCACAGGTGTAGGACCTGAATTGGGATTCTAGGTGATCTTCAAGCTTGTTGTATACACAGTTCTTATCTCGAACCTGATAAATCCCCAAGGGAGAAGGAAGAGGGAGGGTGGCAGATGTTTAAACAGAGAATAATGTTATTGTCTGACTCCTATCCAATATACAGAGTGGCAAAGAAAAGTCAAATAATAGGCAGTTCAGTGATAAAAATAGGCAGTTCAGTGTATTTTATCTGGCAATCCAATAAAAGATTCATTTTGCAAATCCTATAGTCCAAGATACTTCCTCCCATCATAACCTTCTCTTTACATGTTCTGGCCTTCACTGGCAGTTCAGGATAGTCATAATTTGCCGCCTGTCTAGTCTCTGTATATCAGGCAGAGAGCCCCAAACCCTTTCCACACAGGGTTCCCATCTCTTTTTCCCAGATACTTCACCAGATGGTCCTGCCAGTTCTCTATATTAACCATCCTTCACCAAGCTGCTACCCAAGGCTGGGTCTAGGAACTCCACACTTTTCCACTGCTACCAATTTCCATAGGTCTGTACGTTGTAGAGCAACTGAGGCTTTACAGGTGTGTATGTAAGAGTGAGTATATGTTTCTTTTTCCCTAATACAGACCATTTTCAGTCAGTAGGGATTAACTATAAATAAGGAGCGAACTTTTATTAAAGGTTGAACAACATACAAGTAGTTCATAAAGATCTATACATGGTTTTACATTCAAACTTTTGACCCTCCAGTTTATTCACACTTTCAGGTCTTTTTGTTATTAAGAATAAACTAGAGACAGCCTCTGCTGCTGTGTGTCTCTCTGGCTTAAAACTTCCATCTGTTCTACACAGCTTACCCTCATCTCTCTCTCTCTCATTCTCTCTCTCTTTCTCTCTCTCTCTGACCAACTGCTTTTTTCCACCTCACAGCTATCAGCATTCTGACAGCTCCCAATGGCTGTTCTGAGCAAGAGGCAGAACCACAGCTGTCAATCACATTCAGTCATAGTTACTTTAAAACAAGTGTCCAATTTCAGTTACATTAAGTCCAGAATTCTGCTACTCCTTCATAACTATCCCGGGAAGCAAAAATGCAGGGCTTCCCTCACCCACCAGGGATGCAAACATACAAATGACAATAGGAGACAGATTAGAAAAGAGGAAACAGGTTGTACCTGGTGAGGAGAGGAACACTTGAAGGGGGGGGTATGGGAAACCAGGGGAGTGTAACACATGATACCAGGGGAGTGTAACACATGATATAGCCCGATCTCGTCAGATCTTGGAAGCTAAGCAGGGTCAGTACTTGGATGGATGACCACCAAGGAAGACTCTGCAGAGGAAGACACTGGCAAACCACCTCTGCTTCAGTTGCCTTGAAAGCCCCTTGTGGATTACCATAAATTGATTGCAATTTGACAGCGCGCGCATACACGCACAGCTATTTTTTAAAAGGATTCAATTGCTATGTGTTAGCAGCAGCAGGTTCAGGAGCAGAACCGACAATAAAAAGGCAGGGACCTTTTTCCTGACACAGCAACCTCATCCAGGAGGGGTCTTAGCCAATAGCATAAGCTTGCAGGCTCCCCACAAGGGATTTGAGACCTCTCAGACACACCAGCCTTCTAGAAGGCAGGTGGAAAGGACAGCACTGCTTTGTTCTAGTCTTAGGGAATATGAATGGGCCAGGATTAGAGCCATCCTGCTTGTCTGAATATTTGCTCAAAAGTTTCAGTCTTCCTTAACATTAAGAAATAGTGTTAAGTAGTCTGATAGTCTGGGTTATTGTTGTGACAATATTAGCCACTAGTTATCCTAGATGTGAGGAGCCATGGAAAATAACAGACAAAATGAATCCTGATTACAATGATCCAGAGTTCTTGAATGCCAGCTACTTCCTCTTACAGTTACCCTTTAGCTGCACTCTGCTTGATTATGATTTTCTGAAATGAATAGTGTGTCCTCAGACCGCTGGTGTTGTAAGGCCATAGGATTCCAGAGCGGTTCAAAATGTATACTTTGGAAATTGATAAAGGAAATGCGAAGGATGCTGCAGCGGAAAAAGACATTCTGCCCAACTCTTTCTGTTTGACAGCATATAAGAAGTTGTCCTGAATTTCAGAAATGCTGTGTTCATATTTTAACACAGGCTGTTCTGAAATTTGGATCATCTGGCAATAATGAAATTTGACTGAAAAATCAAGGGACCAAGACATTTTCAATGTTATTCCCACCAGTGAACCAGCAGCACAGTGTTCCAGCAAATGCAAACACAGCTCTCTAATACAAAGTGCAGCTGTGAAAAACATTGTCCTGCAAACTTGGTGACTACCTCCAGTTGTTTTTCTCATTCTTCTCTTTCTCAATATCAAACCATAGACAGATGGAACGTTGAAGCAGACAGCGAAGTCAATTGAAGTAATCTACAAACCCTTGGAGGACATGAGAAATGATATAGTAACAGAAATTAAATGTTTCAAACCTACACTGTGCTTAATATTTTTTTTTAAAAAGAAAGCTTCTGAAAATGTGTTATATACACAACAAAAGGGACACTTCAATGTGTTGCACTAAGCATCATTCATCTGTTAATACAGCTGCAAAGACATTAACAAGGGCCTATCACAACTCCATTTCCAAAGATATAGGAGGAGATTACAGGAGAAGGGGGTAATGTTTCAAATAATTATTTAAACTATCTAGCCAGATCTTCAGTAGGAGGTCTCTAGGCACACACACAAAAATACTCCACTTGAAGTTGCCAATCTTTTTTCAGAGGTCATCTTACCATTGATAATTTGCTGAATATGGTCTACTAATGGCTTTTGAGCACCTGTGAGAATGTAAATATTCCCTTTGCACCACAGCAGGTTACTAAAAACCCTT
This sequence comes from Eublepharis macularius, assembly GCF_028583425.1. Lineage (NCBI taxonomy): Eukaryota > Metazoa > Chordata > Lepidosauria > Squamata > Eublepharidae > Eublepharis > Eublepharis macularius. The sequence continues at coordinate 88,889,423 of NC_072793.1, read as the reverse complement.
GCTCAAACAAAAAGTTTACTTCACTAATCTAGTGTGGGGGTTGAATAGACCCCAAATGTAAATCATAGAAATTTAAAAAAAGGCTTACGGGTCACATTGTCCAAGAAAAAGAACAACCACTTATTAAGCATTTCTCTTTAAACTTAACAAAGCAGTAGTAAAAATATTAGGGAGAAAACTGTAGGAAAATAGAATTTTGTCAGTTTCATCATATATGCTAATTTCAGTTTTCTTATCACAGAAAATAGTTCTGACATAGTTAAGATTGAGAAATATGCAGCATGTGGGGTTATTTGAGACTAGAATTCCATTTTTTTTTCATTTTTTTCATCCAGGTTGTTTTCACTCCACAGTTTAGGTAACCATTGCTTCTACTACAATTGGCAGCTCCAAGTAAGGTCTGCTATTATTTATTTTATTATTTATTATTTATATTATTTATAGTCCACCTTTCTCACCAGGACTCAAGGCGTGTTACACAGTGCAATATGATCAACAGCTTGGATATTAACAGTGCAATCCTAAGCAGAGTTGCTCCAGTCTAAGCCCATTCAGGTTAATATGGATGTAGAACAGAGTCCTGTCAATGTTGCTCCCCTGCTTTCCCACCACATAAAACTCAGGCTGTCCCAAGCCTGGCAGGGATGAAAGAGGCCTAAGTTTCCTACTCCAGTGTATGTAGTCTGAGTGCAAAGTCCAGTGTTCAGGAGGTATACTGGCTATGGACATGGAGAAGGAAAAGTGATCTGATCCTGCAGAGAAGTTCTTATGGACAAGCCCATCTATGGTCCATAATAACTAAATAGAACCTCCATGTTTAGCAGCAGTCTACTGCTGAATGCTGATGGCTGGGCGTAGAATAAGGTAAGTTCATTGGGCCTGGCTGTTAAAAACTAAAAAAAGAGATGCTGATCGTCTTTTATGGCAGTCTCTTATCAAAGCCACCAAAGAAAAAGACAATGTTAGTTTTTGGAAGATTATTTCTAATCTCCAAACCAAAGCACCCAAGGTATCCAGTACTATCCCCGCAGATGTATGGGAAAAGCACTATAGTGCTTTGTTTAGGGATCAGTGGCACTCTGCTCCCCCTGCTATCTCATTAGATAACTCTACACAGTGGCCACCAGTCTCTGAATCTGAAATTTCCTTGTTAATTTCACAAATGAAATCTGGTAAAGCCCCAGGAAGTGACTTTATTGTTGCTGAGCTTCTGAAATCGCATATAAACTGGTGGGCTCCGGTCTTAGCAAATCTGTTCTCATACATAGATGCCTCAGCTCAATTTCCTAAGGATTGGGGCTTGGCCACAATTGTTCCCATATTTAAAAAAGGTAATCCCTCTGATCCCTCAAATTATAGGCCAATTAGTCTTTTGAATGTGATCTGTAAGTTATACATGAAACATCTCTGTTTAAAACTGTGTGAATGGTTAGACCAAAATAATCTACTCGAGATTGAACAGGCCGGTTTTACACCTGGTCGCTCCACTATTGACCACTGCTTGGTGTTAGATTATTTTATTTATAAATATGTGAAACACTGGAAGAAGACACTGTATGGGGCCTTTGTGGATCTCAAGGCAGCCTTTGATTCTGTGTCTAGGGGAAGGCTCTGGGTTAAATTGGCTGACTTGGGCATCAATAAAAGGCTATTATTTTTATTAATTAAGTTACATGAAAATAATAGCCTTCAGATAAGACTTACACCGGACGGCAGACTCTCAAAAAGAATTCCAGTCCAAAAAGGGGTCAGACAAGGTTGTCTACTGGCCCCGTTCCTATTTAACATCTATGTCAATTCTCTAATCACATGCTTTCATACAACGGACACTCATGCCCCTGTGTTCTCTAGTGGCAGAAAAGTTCCAATTTTAATGTATGCTGATGATGCTGTTCTTTTATCTCAGACCAAAGTTGGCTTGAAGCGAGCTTTAGAAAAATTTAATGATCAATGTAACATTGAATTGTTAACAATTAATTTCTCTAAAACCAAAATTGTTCGTTTTGGCAGCTCATTTAGGAAATATATCTGGAATATGAAAGGAAATGTCATAGATCAAATTAAGAACTTTCAGTATTTAGGCATAACTTTTTCCTATAATGCCAAATTCTCAGCACATCTGACCTCATCAGCCACTTCAGCAGAGAGAAGTGCAAATGCCATCCTTAAATTGTTTAGAAGGAAAGGCGCTGGCTTTCTCCCTATGGCCTTAAAAACTTACCAGGCAAAATCTTTGGCCCAACTTTTGTATGGCTCACAAATTGGACTCTCTGCCAATCTTAAGATTCTTGAAACAGTCCAATCAAAATTTCTTAGATCTCTATTTGGTGCTCCCAAGAGTACATCTAATGTAATACTTAGACAAGAGGCAGGATTACCCAGAGTTGAATTAAAAGTATGGGAACAGGCAATATTCCTCTGGCTGAAAATTCATTATAATCCAAAGGGAATGATAACTCATCTCCTAGCTGCGAACCCTTATCCACCTTGGTTCACACAAATCTTTAACAAGATCAAGCAAATTGGCCTAAATCCTGAAGATCTTTTTAATGGAACCCTGAATATGGCAAAAACAGCTATTACTCAGAGGCTTCTTGATATTGAACTTCAAAATGAAGAAGCTTCACTTCCCAAGAACTTCAGGTGCTTAAAATCTTGGCCTAATTTTTCAGCTGCCCCATATTTATCCAGTATTACCCATGAGTCCTACAGATGGGCATTTTCTAGAGCCCGGTTTGAGGCATTGCCTTCAGCTGTATTGTACGGCAAATTCTGGCAGATACCAATGCATGAGCGCTTATGTCCATGCATGGACAATATGGTGGAATCGGTTACTCACATACTTTTATTCTGTGAATTTTATTGTGAAGAACGGTCTTGCCTCATACTACCTCTTTTGTCTAAATTCATCCCTTTGCAATCCTATTTGGAATTTAGACCAGAAGGTCTGCGCAAATTTCTTTTAGAAGATTCTCAGAGCTCAGTAACCTATGCTGTGGCCAAATTCTGCTCTTTAGCTATCAGAAAACGTAAACTTCTCTTAGTGGAAAAAACATTATAAATTTTTTTCTATTTTCATTATTGTTATTCCATTTTCACTCTTATCCCTTTATGCCTGTGGTTTTCCTGTATTAATAATATTGATTTATTGCTTGTAATCGTATTGTTTTATATTGCTGGCTTTTGCTGTAATAAATTGGATTTGGATTTGGATTTGGATTGGGCCTGGCTTGTGTCCTTCAGCCAATATTAGGGAAAGGACAACTCCACCATTGAATATCTTCCTTATGGCATTGGGTGGGATGGCTGGGAGTAGGCTTAACTTCTCACATTCTCTTTCAAGGTGCATTTTTCAATATCACAGATACTTGAGGATTTTTTAATGCCAGTCTGTCACTTGGGGTGGAGGGAATATTGTGGAGTGACACCAGCAGAAAGATCAAGACACAATACACAACTGGTTACAATCAGGGAAGTGGTTTTGTTTCTATGGGTTGCCTAGCCAAGCAGCATGTCTTGTGCTCAGGGCACATGAGGAGAAGAGGTTTATGATATTGCCATATCCATAAACTGCCCATTGAGTGCAAGGGAGGGTCTGACTTCTAACATGTTGGTAGGCCTTCCATTTACCCCCCGGAGTTTGAATTACCAAGCCCAGATTTCCCACCCCAAGCAATTGGGGAGTGGGAGAAAAAATGGCCTCCACATAGTAACACTCAAGGAATTTACCCTAGTTTCTATGGTAAAAACCCTGATACAGAACATAGCATTCATTTCAATATAGGTGCAGCTACTAAGGAATAACCTAATTGAAAACCATTTTGGTAGGTTTGGGGAAGAAATGTAAAATCTTTTTGAGTTGGATTCATCAGTCTCCAAGAATCCTAAATCTGCTTGGAAAGAGAGAGGGGAGCTACAGTTAATTAGGAGGTCCTCCATTTCATTAAAGCCTTCTTAAGACTTCCTAGGGCCACTCTGATTTAATTGATAAAAAAATATAGGAGGAGAAGGCATCCTCTGCCACCCAACACCCTGATTTTGCCTTTCTTATTCCCTAATGCAGTGGTGGTGATGGTGGGGGGTGATTTTAATTGGAAAAATATCACAAGGGGAAACCCTCCACCTTGCTCATCACCATGACCCAAATCCAGCCATCACCCGAGCCTGTTTTTAAGAGTCAAAAAAGACAATTTTTAAAATTTATTTGTGTAAAGCAAAAAAAAGAAATTCAAAAAACAAACGGTAGCATAATACCTAAACTTCTATAAAAGGTCTCCAGATATCTAAAAATAAGTACATAAGCAATTGTCATCTATATGTGATATACTCAAATGTTAATAAGTTTATAAGGTTTTCAATCCAATGAATTATGAGAAATGGGCTTTTGTCTTTCCAATGTCTTTAAACAACTGCAAGGGCATGGAGTGTCCACTTCTGTTGAAAGTGGTTATGTTCCATGCGACAGGCAAATAGTTTAAAAGTACATAAACATCCTCAAAAATAAATTAGTATTCAAATACAAAATTAATATGACTAATGATTTCCTCCTAAAAGGACCAAATAACTGAACATGTTCAAAGCCTATGCTTAAGAGACGCATGTTGTAAGGTACATCAGCAATTGGACACTGTACTTAATCCTTTACTAAAAAGGTGCTGTGGTATCCAATATACCTGAAACATATTTTTTTGCGGGAAAAGTCATAGCTGAAGATCTATAGAAGCCACAGATATAAGGCTTAAAGCCATGTTCCATTGCTTTGGTAAAATTGGATGCTCTCTGAGTTTCTGAGGAGTTAGCCCTGTTAGTCTGTAGTAGCAAAATCAAAAAGAGTCCAGTAGCACCTTTAAGACTAACCAATTTTATTGTAGCATAAGCTTTCGAGAATCAAGTTCTCTTCGTCAGATGCATAGTACAGAAACTGTACTATGTTTCTGTACTGTTTCTGTACTATGCATCTGACGAAGAGAACTTGATTCTTGAAAGCTTATGCTACAATAAAATTGGTTAGTCTTAAAGGTGTTACTGGACTCTTTTTGATTTTGACTCTGAGTTTCTGAGACTCTGCAAATCCGAGGCAGTGAGGAACCCCACATAAATTTCTGAAAGCATCAATTTTATGAATTTATCTACAATGTATATGAAACAGAATTGTACGCAAAAACACAGAATGTGAGATCCAGTCATGAGTCATCAACATTCTTTGGCCTTTGTTTTTTTGTGTGAAGTTCTGAATCTTTAAACCTGGGTCCTTTTTCTTTATAGCAGCGTTACTTGATTCTTTAAGAAAGTTGACTGAGGGCAGTTTCTAAACAAATATTAAAAGGTGCTGACCATGTCTTCCTGGGCATTTGACAATAAAATTCTAACATAATAAATTAACATGTTATTTATGATACCTCAGGCTCTCCCCATATCTCCATGAAATAACTGACAAGTAAGTTGAACCAGCTCATTAATCTGTGGCTATTTCATATCACTGTTTCTTCTCTACTGTTTTCTCTGCAAACTAAAAAGGCAGGACAAAATGTTGAGCTTTTTCTTGCTTTTATATTTAACATCAGTTAAGTCCAGGTTATTTGGTTTGCGGAACTGAATGCTGGGACTTTTTAAAAAAATGCAAAGGAACATCAAGGAAGAGGGAGTAGAGAGTTTAGTTTTAAAAGCAAACACCAGCAACTTCCATATGCCCTTGTAGATGTATATCCAGAAGTGAGACATCTGATGCAGCACCCAGGCATATTACCCAGAATGGCTGATATGAATTTACATCTGCATTGCAATGTGGATGTGAATTCACACACCCCAAATCACTGTTTCTGGTCATATGTGCACATATCTAGATTAAGGTTAGGCCAGCTCAGGAGTCTTCATTTTGGATTAAAATGTAGTATTTATTTTGGTATTTTGGTCTGGATTTTCTGCTAAAAAGGGAAGGAACAAAAAACAATATAGAACAATAATATCTATCAATAAAGCACCGTAAACATTTTTTTCCAAATAAGCAATCACAACTCCCCTCTCCTAACCCTACCCCCTTTATGCTCCACCCCCAAAATCTCCAGGAATTTCCTTGTCTGGAACTGGCAATCCTGTGACTAAATGATAGGGTTGCCAGGTCCCCCAGGGCTCAAACTGGGGAACAGCGAGGTTGTTGCGGGGCAAGATGGGAGTACCATCTACTACTTCCCCCAATCTAGTGTTAGGGGCTGATTTTTACCACTGTGGATGGTGCCCAGAAACAAACTGAAAAACTGTGATCCTTTCCACTGTTAGAAATGTATTTCTAAGAGCCTCTCCCATTGAGCTGCAATATTCTTGGAACTGACAAAGGGTCCAACATTCTTGAAAGGCAGCCTCTCGCGCAATGCATTACTCTAATTGAGTATGGCTGCTATCAGATCACGGGTAACATCATTTCTATTCAGAAGGGAACATCGCTAGGGTATCACTAGAAGCCGGTGAAAGATGCAACAGTTGCCACCTGTGCGCCCAACTGCAATGGTGAAACTAGCAGATTCCTGAAGTGGCAAACATAATCTTTAAAGGGGAATACAATCCTATTCAGTACAGGGGAAACTACACTTTCATTGGCTAGTCCACCACTTGCCATCAGAATCTCTGTCTTGTCTGGACTGAGGGCCAAGCTACAAGTGACGAATGACACTTGAACACCAAGTGTATTTCTCCCTGTTCACTTGCCCTCCACTCAATCCACTTGCCATTCAAGTGTCATTCGTCACTTGTAGCTTGGCCCTGAGTTTTGGTTTCTTTAGCTCTCCTCATGCGCATTACTGTTATCTGTTTAGAAAATTAAGCCATTAATACAGACTTTTTACCCCATTTCTCTGGTTCAATGTACCCTAGCCTAGAAGGACACATTTGACTGTGAATCTGGTTGCGCACCAGTGACCCGACATGTATTGGTTAGGGTATGTTTTGCTTGCCCTTCAATACCACTGTAATGGTTTGCTTGCTTGTTTTCTTTTAAAATTTTGCCGTTGGTCTCTTAATTCAGCTCCTCCTTATGTTAACTTAAACTTTTACCCCCCAGGGCACCCAGGTCACAACCATCACTGTTTATATTTCCACACAACAAGGCTTATACTTCAAGAACACCTTCCCTTTTTTGTGACCTATATACTGCTGTTTCCCAAAAGGTCTCTGCTTTTGGGAAGGCCTTTTGCCTTAGATCTCTTCTGTTTAACTGGTACTACAGGCAGGCTTTGTTATGGATGGTAGTCTGACAGGACAGTCAGGGTGTGGGGGTGGCAGTGAGGTAAAAAAGGGATTCTTCTTTCTTAACCAAAAATATAAGTGTGATGGTTGTAGTTTTAATACGCATATTGGATTCAGAATAGTTTTTACACTTGGTGATTTCAGAAATAATCTCTTCTTAACGGTATATTCACAGACTCAGTCACACAGACTAATTTTCCAAACAGATCTTCACTAACAGAATACACTGTCTTCTCATCCACACAGACATGGGTTCACTCCTTTCCTCAGGCCTTTCCACACAGCTTGCCTGACCTAAATAGAATAATCTCTCAGATATACAGACTGACTCAGACGCACACAAAGTTTGCCTGATTTAGCCAGAATAAATCCCCTTTCAGGCTTCCACAGTTTGCCTGACTTAACTAGAATGAATACTTTCTCTCTGCACACTGACTGAAAAACATTATAACCACCAACTGTTCCAGCACCTTGATGAACGGAAAATCTGCTACTGGTTAATAATGGGAAACACAGGCAAAATACTGCCTTCTCTTTCCTGTGATGTTAGAAAAGAAATTAAATGTAGAAACAAAGGGTGTGTGTGGCTACGACACTTGGAAACGTTTGGTTGCGGGTGTTAAATGCATGCCTTATCAACATTTTTCTGCGGCAATTACGATAGCATATCTGTTCTTAGAATTCAGATTCCGGTTTTCGTGTTTGCAGGGGAAAGCTTCAGATCCAATCAATAACCCTCTAAAACAACTTAGAAACCAAAATATTTTTTCAGGACGATCAACCTCCCTTCTTCCTACATTGTGGTTACTACAAGGCAAACATGCAACTCGTTAAACCTTTCTTTATTAGTCTAGTTTTCCTGCGCATCCGTATCACCGCTCGCACGCCTCCAGTAAATCCAATTAAGATCAGTCTAAGAACATGCATCCCCCTCTACAAACTTCAACTCCAGCAAACTCCAGTAGAGGGAAGGTGAAGATTGCCCTCAGCCGTATGCTTCGGCCACGCCGCCAAATTAGGGAAAACTCCGTCTCCCAGTATACTCTGCGATCGAACGCCTTTCTCGCTAACAAGGCTCGTTCCGGAAGAGTAGCGGATAGACTTCATGTCCCAGCAGGCTTTGCGGCTACAAGCTGCCGGTTTCCGGAGGCAGAGCCGCTCTTTCTGTGCCGTTGGGGAAGCTGTGGAGGTGGCGAGGCTAGACGGGGCCTGGCCTGGCGGTGCCGTGGCTGAAGAGTGCCTAGTTGAGCTCCTGGAGGGGGAGACTGGGGCAGCACTTAGGTGCCTAGACCGAGAGGGAACCTCTCGGCACCTCCACCGCCACCACGGCTGCGATGCTCAATATGTGGAAAGTCCGGGAACTGGTGGACAAGGCGTGAGTATTATGGGGTAATGGGGTAAATCTGCACGCCTGGCCGGCGTCTCTTTCATTGAACTCTTACTACAGCCTTCCTTCTTCCTACCCTGCCTCATCCTACGTCCCACTTTATTAAAAAAAAAGCCCCCCTCCATTATCCTCCTCCTAATTGCTGCCTTAGTAGCCACATTTTGTGATTCCCTCCTTTGCTGCACCTCCACCCCGCTTCCCCCTTCTAAGAAACCTCCGTCGTTTCTTTTCTTGCCCTACACAAACTTGGTAGTCTTTTCCCTTGCAGTCTCCTCGTCCCACTTCCCTTGTTACAGATCGTGATCCTGGCTGAAACTTCTTGGATTTCACCTGCTGTAACTGAGACGTATAGCATTCTCATGACCTGATGATTCATTTCTTGTGGACTTTAGCCTCTGGCTTAGTTAATTCTTTACCGACCCCCACCCCATTTCAATAAAACACTGACTGATCTTTGCAACCAGGACTTTTAACTCCCGTGTAACATACGTTTGTGAGCCTATCTCTTTCTTGGTAGCCACCTCCTATTGAACTGTAACTTTCCTCCAACTTTCAGTTTTCCCTGCCTTACTTACTTTTGCCATTCTCTTCCTCCTCTTTTGCACAGATATGTATACGTAACCCTTGGTTGTAGTTTAGAAATTTATTGTTCTCTTGCTGAGTTGGCACAATCTCTGGGCCCTCTTTACCCGTTTGCCTTGATACAATACATGATCTTGATGGAAATTCCTAGGATACACTACTGTACATCTCAGGCCTCCACAGCCAAGTCTGCCTTATCATGACAGTGTCTTCCTGCTTTGCTGGAGTGCATGAGGAAAAGGAACTTCATTCAGGAAGTAGAACTTGATACCTTGGGAGGGAAACCTGTATGTAATACGGTTTTGAGCCAATAGCATCCCTATAGATAAGCTTTTCTGTTACTAGCAACTCTTACATCTGTTCAGAAAAAAAATGTGGGATGGGCAAACATTTATCTTGTACCGCCCTTGCTTCTGAAGAAGCAGAAAGCCTTCCTTACCTGAAACCATAGCTCTTTTGCAATGTCAGGCTTGTTTTTCACAACATGATATTTTCCTGTGATTAAGAACATTGACTTCTAGAGATCTGCATTTGCCATCAGTTCTAGAAATGGCAAAAAAGACTTCCTCCTACTAACAGCACTTTCCATTATCAAGGACATTCTCTGCTATGACTTAGTTTCAAAAAAAAGAAGAACTGACATTTAAAGGCCTTTGTGGGTGAGGCTTGTTTTGGGCAGGCCTATTTACCTTTTGTTTATGATAGTTGGGCTTTGGAAGGGAAAAATGAAAACTGCTCATAATAGAGTGATGTTAGTTAAATACTGTCTTCACACTGTAATGTTGGGTGGTGACCACTCAATAAAAATCTACTAAAGGGTCAAGATTTAAAGAGATCATCCTGTGTTTTGGTGCATTGACATTCCACAGTGTTTTAGTAATTTAAGTTTTCTAAGCTTTTCTTAGGTTAGGTTAAGGTTTTCTAAGATTACTTGATGATTCCAGGCTGTTATGCTGGAGAAAGAAATACAATAAAACCTGATTTTGTAGTGTTTGAGCAGTGAGTTTTTAATCTGTCATCAGCCTTTTGCATTAATACTCAAGGCAGAAGTTAGTGGGAAGCTGTAGAATATCACATCAACTAAATAATAGCAATGAAAGTGAGGTCACACAACTATGTCAGGGTTCATGGTTTCCTTTTTAAAAGGTTGTCTTCTAATTAGAACAACAATTTCTAACTGAGAAAAAATTATATTATGAAAGTAAAGCTTGGTTGAACACAAGCAATAACATGCTCCTTTTATGACTTGTATATACAGTTTCAGAAATATTTTGTAAATTGTGATAAGGTGCACTTGTTTGTCTGTCATGGACACCAAACGTCCAACAACAAATAGTGTGCCATAAACTTCATAAGAGAGTTTTCAAATGAAATACCATTGAGATCTACATTGCACATCAGAAGAATTAATGACAATGTTTATTACACTGTTTGGGACAACAAAAATGGCACTGTTGTATACAGAAGCCCCTCTAGGAATAACTTACAGAGTGTACACGTTCTTCAGTTTGAAGTGTATGAATGCAAACTTGCATTCATATGCATAAATCTTGGCTTGAAAAGCTTGCTTGTTTTTAGACCTACACTGACCTTGAATCTGTGCACAGCACCTATGTCCTATTTGCTGCTATATACTGCTAGATTGTTACATAAATTCAAGAGGCTGAAAATATATTGATTGAGACTTGAGTGTGGTAAAACCATGGAAACGATTTTTTAATGGGTGCATACTCTTTACAATATCAGGTTTTAGAGTGTGAAAGGAATGCTGCTATGCGAACTTGCTTTGAGATGGTGCTACAAGTGGTTATTTAAAATGCTTTGTTCAGTGTGATAGTTCACAGCAAGTACAGATTGTTTTGCTGCATTATTTGTCCAGTGCTTGGTCAGCATCCGATTGTATTCAACACTGTATGTACTTAAGAATTCTTAACCCCAACTAACTTGCAGGCCCTGGTAATTACTTAAAGTGCTTCTCGATAGCTGTTGCCACCAAAAGCCAGGATCATCCTAGGTTGGCAGAGTTTGGTCTAGATGTAGATTAGGAAATAGCAGATGCTTCCTTTAGTTTACTAGCTACTTTATTTCAAAGTGGTAGCTTTAGAAAAATATTTCTATTATTCTTTATATTTGGGAAATAACTTTACCTGATTATTTCCCTCATTTTTAAATATGGCTTTTCCTCTTGTAATTTCTGTATAATTGTGGTGGTGGAGGGAGCCCGCAAGTCAGAGTTGACTTATGGCAACCCCTGGTGGGGTTTTCATGGCAAGAGACTAACAGAGGTGGTTTGCCATTGCCTGCCTCTGCAACCATGGTCTTTGTTAGAGGTCTCCTATCCAATTACTAACCAAGGCCGACCCTGCTTAGCTTCTGAGATCTGATGACATAAGGCTCACCTGGGCTAACCAGGTCAGGGCATAATTATACAGAGTAAAAAAGGGTAATTCCCCAAGGATGCAGTCCTATTCATACTAAACTGGTAGCGAGTTTCAGTAAATTCTGTGACACTTACTTCAGCATACTTGCATCTAAGGCTATACAGTTTCCCACTAAGCTGAATAAAACTTTTCAGTAAAAAAAAATTCACAAAGTTGTATGTTGTAACTTTCACAGGGTGGTATAAAATAGTGTGGGGCTTTGTTGCTATATACAGTTTAGAGGATTTTACATCTTTCATTTTATCCCTGTGGTTTCTACTGAACTAGATTTCATGGAGTGGAGTTTAGAAATAATTCATCATGTGATAGTGCCAAATACCAAAAGAGCTAAGCAAAAATTGCTCGAGTGTGTAGATTTAGAAAGAGGTACTGTCTCAACAGATGTAATTGCCACTTGCAGCCCTGTAATTTGAACATACTTGTCTTTTTAAGTTAATTTTAAACTTCAACTTTTGAACAAGCATAACCTTTGATTTCTTGAGCTTAGAATTGTTCTTAAATAGGTGAAATTTCAAAGCAGCAATTAACCACGTAAAACATATGTTGCAAGCCTGACAGTTTTAGTTCAGTTGGTACCTTAAGTCTTGCCATCCTAGCTCATCAAGAAATATCCAGGTGTCACATACTGTGAAGATGGTTGTGTCACGTGGCACCTCGGCTCTGAATTGATTGCTGTACTGATGCCCTGGTAAATTCTTGTGCTACTACATCTGAGAGGCTATTGGCTTGCCACCTGATCTGTAATTCAGTAGATTTTTGTTGTGTTGTTTAGTATTTTGTAATGTTTGTATCTAATATTTCCTGTTTTTGAGCAGGGTATCCAGTTGCCTTGGTATCTCATCATTTATTTATTTGATGTTCTTTGTGCAAAAAGACTTTTAAAAAAACCAGAAAACCCATTCCAACCTGTTAACCTATTCATTCTTTAAAATGAATTTCCTTGGTTCATTTGACAGAAATAAAATTGTTTGCTTCACTGCCTTTGGTAAGTTCCCACTCAATTATATTTCAGTTGTCTCGGATGGTTTGTTAAGTTGATGGTATTCAGTTTCTGCAGTAACTTTAATAATGTAATGAAGTGAGAGTGCAAAATCCAGTTTGTGAAATATAGTCAAATATAAATTAAACGAGGACCAAAAATGAGGAGAAACGGGGGGAAATTATTTTCCATAGTTTGTGACCACATTGTTTCTCCTTGATTTATATAGTTTTTCAAACTTCAGAGAAGAAATTTCGGCTACATACATATAAATTAATAAATATGAGCTTTAAAATATACAGTATTGGAGAGTTACCTAGTATGATTAAGGGAGCCAATGAGTTAGTTTGTCACTTATGTCAGTCTGATTTTTAAGTTTTTCTCTTAACTTTTACACTGAAACCCCTTACACATGTGTATCTGACAGAAAAAATTATTTCATTTATAGTCTGCCTTTCTCACTGAGAATTGAGTAGTTCAAATTAACTACTGTTTGCTTATTAAAATATTTATATCCCTCCCCCCATCAAAGGGAGTGAGATGTATACTACATGAATTTGGCCTTTTGTGAATTGTTTCCTCAAAAAGTGAGATGTTCAAACATGATTACATCTAATCCAGTCTGAGGGAGTTAGAGATTCACATTGTGTGTGGTGTAAGAGTGAAGGAGGGACAGGGCAATGCTGTAAGAATTGCACATAACAGTACATTATTTTTCCTTCGGATTCATGAGACAGGTTCATTTGTCTGTTTTTCACTACATACATACTAATCAAATTGGATTGCACTGTAGTAATTGATTCCACTGCCTGAAAAAACCCTTTAAGATTCTATATGAGTCATCCCCAGGGGTCATTTAATAGAAAACGAGCAGGAGGAACTCATTAGCATATGCCATGCCCCTTGACATTGCAGAAGTGTGTCATTGGCATAACTGATTTGCATATATCACACCCCCTGACATGACTTATCCTGGCTGTTTTGGACCCAAACCTGGCCATTCGGGGCCAAAATTGGGCCCAAAATGGCAAAAAGGGGCTGAAAATGGCCGAAAAGGGCCCCAAAATGGTCAGGATCGGGCCACTGCTGAGTGGGAGAGTGATCCACCACCCGTCAGAGGCCCGATCCGGGCCGTTTCGGCCCCAATCCAGGGTGAAATGGGCCCAAAATGGCAGAGAGTCAGGTGGGCGGGGCCTCTTTGGGGAACATCTCGTTCCCCCTCATGATGAGCCCTGGTCATCCCTATTTCTGCCTTATTAAGACTGGTTCGTGCTTGATTCTTAATTGTATAAGTGGCTGGACATTTTAGTTTTTCTAGAAAGTTGAAAGTTATATGATGGAGGCATCATGACCTATGTACGCATTTGTTTCTTTTGTCTTGATGTCTCTGTTCTAACAAGTTTTGAGGTATTACAACCCCTTGCAAAATAGCAGGCCAGAAAAAAAGATGAAATACACTATGAACTTTGATGGCAATATCATATTACCTCATCTCTCTGCACAATATATAATCTGTCTCCAGCCTCTTTGTATGCTGTCACGTCTGGCAAGTAGCTTCAGTTGCTGACGGAGTAAGTCTAATGCAGTAATTTTCACCTGACTAAACTACGCAGGAGTTAGTGTATTAAGAAGAGTATAATATTTGTACCTCTCACGTTACTTCCCTTTTTGTGTCAACGTGGTGTAGTGGCTAGTGTCTGGGAAATCCTGGTTCAGATTCTGACACTATCGTGGAAGCTTGCGGGTTACCTTGGGCTAGTCACTTGCTCTTAGCCTTTCTTACCTCATCTGGTGGTTGTGAGGATAAAATGGAAAAACAGAGAACAATGTAAGCCACGTTGAATCATTGGGGAGAAAAGCAAGCTATAAATAACTAAAGTAAAACTTACTATATGTATCAGCATACAGATGTTTCACCTGGCTGTTGATCAAATGACTGGAAAACTGACAACCCAGCAGGTAGCAGTGCAGAACTTCTGGCCTGTCACCCATTACTTCCCCTCTGCACCCCAGTCACCAGTGGCTGTTTGCAAAGAACCCTATGGTCCTAATGGTTTAGTCATCAAATCTTCCTTTGGTGGGAAGTTTGAATGAACACCCCACTTTCTGATTTGGACCAAAAAGATTTTCCTGCTCCTGAGAAAACCCTTGAATTATAGGGCAGAAAGAAGGAAGCTTTTTTCATTTTTGCCAAATCTGTTGCCTTCTGCGGGAAAATGATCCATCTCTAAGGAAGGAGATGTCTGAAACTTCTAAATTTTAAGTTGGGGAAAAAACAATATTTTTTAAAAATTATGTAATCGTATCCTTTTGTTTCCCCATTAGCTTATTTGTCTACATGTAGAATAAAACTTTTTAAATATTTGTACTTTGATTTCCGAGAGACTTTCTAAATTACTGCCTTCACATGCTGGCTGCTTTATGCTCACTCTACCAGACTAAGGCAGAAGAAAAGGGGGAAGTTGGAATCCACATGCACACAGCCTCTGGTCAAGAAGAGAATTATCGGGTGGCCTCGAGCAGCCTATTTGTATTCTTAAAGTTGGTAGGTAGTGGCAGGGAACTATACAAAGGGTCCAAGATGCTGGGGTTGCCGTGTAAATTCTTATATGTGTATACCTGGAGGATCCAGAACAATTACGCAACTACTTTTCATGATATTGGAAGGCAGAGGTTAGCACATAGTTTTGATATTTTGCAGTGCTGCACTATCCTTAAGTCAATGGGTTTAGGAGGGTATAACTCTGCTTAGAATGGAACTGCTATGACTGTTGTCCAGTGATGGGGAATCAAGTGTCCAGTGACCTTTTTTTGTACTTTCTCTCAAAGCATGTTGTTGTCAAAAGCCCTGTCTCTGATGATGAGACATGGTTGAAATGGAAGAGGTGTAATAGGATGGAAACAGCTACTCTGCCAATATTTTAACTTCCAAAGCACAAACACTTGCCCACTATGAAGAACATATGTAAAAATAAGAAAAAAAAATCTGAGAATAGTTTGAAATCCGTCCCCGTCCCCCCCATCCCCCCGTTTTATTCCAAGGCATGAGTTGGAAAAATAGAGAAGTTTCTGGGGAAATCCTAGAAAATTTCATGTTCTTTAATAAGTGAAATATTTATTAAAACCGTGTTTTAGAATGTTACCCAACAATTTGCAGTGTTGCAGATCTCCTAGGTACAAATTCTATGGGAGTTAGTGAGAGCATTGCTACTGTATTTGACTATACAACATGCACTTCTAAGACTTGATGCTGACAAAGTGCTTTCTAATGTCACAGAATACAGTGTATTTTAAAATATTTGGAGGAAGAGTGCAATTATGGAGACTTTCAAGCATATTCCTCCTGTAACATGCGGGGCAAAGACTCTATTGTACAGTTTCTCTTTGTACAGTACAGTTTCTAAGCCTTCTTGCTCTTCAGGTACCTCAGATTCCTGCAAGAAACTAATAGATATTTGAAAATGCACATACATGAACTAACAATAGCATGTGAAAGAGTTCAGGAGCTTGTACTCAGAAGTCCAAGAAACTGAGTGTGAGAGTTCAGTATAGCTAGTGACTGTTTCAGACACTGCAATTGAGTCCAGTGGCACCTTCGAGATCCACAAGATATTCAGGGTGTGAGCTTTCCCCGAAGAAGGGAGCTCTGAGTCTTAAAAGCTTACTCCCTGAATATCTTGTTGGTCTCTGAGGTGACACTGAACTCAAATCCTGCTGTTGCGCTGCAGACCAACATGGCTATCCACCCAAAACTAGCTTAGACACTAATTCTGATCAGCAAAATAAGCTTGAGTTATGCTAGTGTTTCAAAGGATGTATTTATAGAGATCAAGCAGGATCTAAATAAACGTGGGCTCAGGATTGCTTGTTTTGTCTACAGTTACCATAACACTTGCTATGGATGATGATACCCTACTGAGACTCAGTGTTATAACGTTGAACAGAATTGTTAAAATTTTCTTCTCTTAATTGCATTACAGGGATATTTATTTTCTAAGGTTTTCTCCAAACATGTCCACCTTCTTTTTCCATGTGCAGATGTTGAGGTTTACATGCTGCTTCTAAATCCAGTTATTCAAAGTTTCATTTTGTTTATTGTGGTGTGTTTTCCTCTGATTTTTTATTTTAATAAATTAAGAAAAATAATGTATAATTAGGATATACTTAGAGTTTCAGGTTGTAATAGCTTGCAGCTCCATCTCTGTCGCTGAGCATAGTCATTATAATTTTTTATTTATAACATATTTTTTTTTCAGAAATATACCAGTAATACAAGTATGTAGCAATAATACACTTTGTATATGTAGCTGTTTCATTTTCCTAAAGCAGAAAATTGTGTAGGTTTCAAAATAAGGTATTACATATTTCTCATTCCGTCTCCTCCAAATCTGTTTTTTTTTTGACAAAATTAGAACTCCAACCTTAAAGATATTGAAATACCTTGTTAAATTTCTATTGAGAAGTAGTAGAGAGTCATGCATGTTTGAAACTAGAGTATTCTAAGAGAAACACTAAAAGCAATCCTATGCAAATTACTTCAGTGCACCTTGACTAGAATAATTCTGTATAGGATTACATGGTATCTAGTATACTAAAAGAGTAGTTCATTTGATTTTCCAATTTGTTACTTCTTTTCTAATTTTTCCATGTAACAGACTTCACATAGTAGTAGTGGTTATGATTGTATATGGCTGTTCAAAAGCACACTGTAATAACTACAACTATGAGAAGAATCTGTTGTTTATATTTTATGATATTTATATCCCACTTTTCAGACAATTTTCTTGCAAAGCAACTTACATCAATTGATAGAAAGTCCCTGCACACAGGCTTGCAAATTAAAAAGACAAGATTTTATGAGGCTAATTTTATTATGTCCTCATAAGTGAAGAGAAATGAAATTTTGTTTCAGTGTCAAGGATATGGTGAGAGAGGTGTCAGATGACATCATTTAGGCAGTGGTAAAATTACAGCCTAGTATTTATCTCCTACTGTTTAACTTCCTAAAGTCCTTTTTACAGGATCATCTCCTGTGATGCAAGCAAAAGAAGGAAAATAGTGATGTCTATATGCAAACTTACAGTAAAGCTCGATGACACATTTAAATACATATCCATCAGATTTTTGTTCCAAGTGTCATCTTTCCCATGGTTCCTGTTCCTGGTAGATAAACAAAATATTCTGTAGCAAGGGGACTATACCTATACATTAAATATTTGAAACTGTAGTTCAAAGTTGTTACAGCAAACCATAATGATTGGAGTACGTTTAGTAAGGCAATTTAATTAGTGGCAATTATTTTGCATCTTTGGCACTCACTAGTGTTGCTTTTGCAGTTTATGTCTAAAAGTAAAAACAAGCACAACTTGAAATTGTCAATAAAATAAGAGCTTGAAATTGTGATTTGGTTTTTTTTTTTGGTATGTAAATATATGTTTTTCTCAGGCTACATTAAACTGTGCCTCTGAAATTATTTATTTAGAAAATGTATATTGCTACCCCTCCCATCATCTAACCAAAAAATCACCAAATCCAAAAAGTCATTGTGTATATCTGCCTGTCAACTTTTGTGGACTCATTCCATTCTCAGTTTTTCAGTGCAACCTTCTAGAAATATGCAAGATGCTCTAGTAATCCCTTGAGTCTCTTTTCCCCTTCAGGAAGTTAGAAAAAGGAACAACTTCTTGTTGCTGCATGTCCTAAATTCTTCAGAAACTTCTATACTTCCTCCAATAACCAAAATACAAAGATTACACCAGTTTGTGTGTCCCTAATTGAGTGTTTTGTCAATCAGTGGTGTTAAATTAAACTCAGAGTCACCATAGCTCAGCCCAGAAACTTAATTTCAGTGTGAAGATTTAAGTCATCGATATAGAGGTGAAAATATCTTTAAGTGTGTGTAGTATCTTTGCTTTACCTCTAAACCCCCTTCTAGTGATACTTGCATGTGGATTAGAGGGTAATGGCTTCCAAGGAAAAGAATGTGCTATCTTGGCAGACTGAGTCTTTTGGACAAGCAGTGTTTAAATAAGCTGCGTGCATATGTCTTCTACATAGACTGGTGCTACATAACGTGTGACAGAAAAAAAAAATCTCCCTATCATGCAGGTAAATCATTCAATATTGGGGGCAATGCTGAAAGCTTAATAGGAGCTTGAGTTACATCAATCGTTTTTATCAGCTATGCCATTAGTTAAAATGCAGTCAGGTGTCTACCTCCGTGTCTTCTCATTCAACTTCTGTTACAATCCTGAATCTCTCTTATCTCTCCTGCAAAAGGCTGTTTTTTCCAGCAGCAGAAATGGAATAGTCATGTGACAGCTGAATATGCCCGCTCTCTTAGTCTTTAAGGACCAGTTGACAGAATATTGTAGTGATATTATCCACGTGTTCTTTAAGAAAGATGTGTGGATGTTGCTGAACAGCTATCAGCTGCTGTTTTTCAAAGCTTTAAAAGGTTGGAAGAAAGAGCACCAAGAGTTTGGTGTGTCAAGTAGATGGCAGGAGGAAGTTGCAATTTGCCACCCATTTGATTACCTAATTCAGGCCTTGACAAATTTTCTTTGCCTTTAGCAGCCACTGCAACAATTTAGGAGCCAGATTTACTTTTCAGCCTTCAAGGTTTTGTGTTTTAATGGCCATCTTATACACTAATATCCAAATGGCCCTGATCTGAGGATACTTAAATCTGGAAGTTGGAGGCTTGAACAGATAAGACAGATTTTCCTATGCACCTGAAAAATCTCCTAGGTTTGCAGAAAAATCTGAATTTAAAAAAATACATTGGGGAATTTAAAAAAAACACAAATGATAAAAGGTTCACTTGTAGCTTTAACCAGATGCCCTCAGTGGCTGTTGCTAGGCAACCATAACAGTTAACCAATATTTGAGGCTTGGTTTCTGTCAGTAAAAGGTGTGGGGGCAGGGCCTTTGAGGGAGGACTCATTGGAGCAAGCCCTAGAAGCCTCCACCAGATTATTTGATACCACATGACTTGTATAACTCACCCAGACCTGGCTGCTTGCTACTGTTCAATAACACCCCCCCCCCGGCAAGTCAGCATAGTGCAGTGGTGAGAGTGTAGAGTAGGATCTGGGAGATGCAGGTTTGAATCATCACTTTTCTATGGAAGCTCACCGGGTGACTTTCATCTAGTTACTCACTCTCAGCCTAACCTACTTCTCAGGGATAGTGAGGATAATACGGAGACAAGGAGAATAATGTAAGCTGCTTTGAATCCCCATTGTGGAGCAAGGCAGTATATAAATGACGTAAATTAAAAAATATAGGTGAAGATGGGGGACAGATAAAAGGTGAGTTGTTTAGTGGGTTTGAAGGAGAGAAGGATGTAGGGGAAAGTGAGCTTATGGAGGTTGCCAGGAAGAAGGAAATAAGAAATAGCATGGGGAAGAAGATACAGAGAAAAGTGAAGTTCCCCTGCAAGTTCTTGCAGGTTCTTCATCATGTAAATGGGCCTGGCTAAGCAGGCACCACACAAGTGGGTCATATGGAAGAAGCTATGGGGGGATCTGAAGATGGGGGGGCAGACAAAGATGTGTGGGAAGGAGAGAAGGAAGCAGGAAAAGGGAAGAGACTATGGGACAGCCAGGGAAGAGAAAGAGGAGTGGAAAATGAGATGCCCCCTGCAAATCCTTTTGAGCTCCCAAATGTACATTCTAATTATCACTACCACAGAACCTGATCCTAAACTCTTGAAAATTGTTTGTCTTTTTTAAGCTATAACAAAATTGTCGTAGTGTATATATAAATATGGGTAACCCTGGTTGTCGTCACAACGAAAGGCAGAGCTCCCTCACCTAAATAAACTTTGTACTTCTACTAAGACACTTTGTACTTCTGCTAAGAGGCACTTACAGTAAATGAGTGCTGAAGATAATGTCACAGTGAAATTTCTAGGTGCCTTGACACTTTGGCATTTGTTGAATTGTGACTCAATGACAGTTGCTCCTCTTGGCAAGTAAAGAACTGGCAAACTCCATGTTTGTTCTGTGTACAAGTCAAATCATATTTAATGTTTGTGTGACCGTAGTTAGCTTCTTAATGTAGACAAACTGTAAGTTCAGTGTAACAGTATGTGACCATTGTGGAGATGGAAATGCATCAGAAATGATCAGTAGATGAAATTTGTTCTACCAGCATCAGGATGCTTCTGGCTGGTAAAGTGCTCTGCAGGTCACTTTAAAAATACTCGTATTCAGAAAGTAGCACAGCCATATTTAGAACCTAAATGTATCCTATGACCCACTAAGTTGAAGGCCCCCCCCCCCTTATGTATTGGGACTTGCCAAGTACTTGAAAAATCCTCTGTTCCTGTACGTGAAGTCAGACAACAAGGAGAGGAGATCTGTCAAGGATATATTGGGCTACCTTTGGGCTACCTTTGGCTTGGTAGATTATACATTGTGCCTAGGTGTAAGCATTCAGGAAGTAATGATATTTGAAGTCACTCAATTGTTACATGGCATAAAGTTTGCCATAGAGCTAAAGTTTAACATTCTTGAGACAGGCAACTAATGCTGCCAGATCATGTGGCCTTCTCCTGTGCATTACAAGGCGTTGCGCACATGAATAATGTGTTTTGCCATAATGACTTCCTGAGGAATTACTAGTCTAATTTTGCAGCAAACTTTCCAAAGTATAAGCAAGCTTTCTCTTCTTTCAATGAATACCTCATACAAAGACTTAATCTGGCAAAATAGTTTGTTCCAAATGAAGACTGTTAGCGGAAATAAAAGTGCACCTTGGGTTATGGAATTACTGAAAAGCAACAGCTGTTAAGTTTAGATTAATCTCAACATTTTAGTTTAACTTGTTCACTTTCTGTGATGTTAAAGGGAAAGCATTTTATTGGAGGGTTAACTCTGTTACTGAGGTAAGAAACTACAATTTTTGTGGGTTTGGTATAGTTTTGGTAACGACATGAAGATGGTTTTGAGTGGCCAATCCTGAATGCCTCTGAATTGCTTTATACTGCTTTAACTTCTCTTACTCACATCAAGGGGAGAATAAATTCCTCCATTTTTGCTTGGGGCCTGGGCAAGAAACTGGTCATCTGTTCCAGGCCTCTGGACTTCATGCATTTAATTTGACAGGGGAGAGTAAGAATAGTGGTGACAGTGATAGTAATGGCCTTACAGGATGCCATAAAACTACTGTGACAGCCTGTGTGAAGCAACACTAAATGCTATTTGCTAGCAGCAGTAATTTGACTAAAGGGATTTTAGCAATACATTTTTAATAGTTTTAAGTTCAGTCACTTTGAGATTTCTAAACTAATAAAATAGAATCCTGCCAGGACATACTACTATTGAATATGCGGTCTGATTTTATTTCACATGGAACAGTCATTTTTATATTCTACGTTTAATATCAGAATGTAGCCTTTTCCTCTTGCATTGTTTTGTAGCGGTTTAGTGTATTTCATACTGGACTTAGTTATACTGACGCAGAGCACTCACATTCCCTTTTTAGGCTTGGTGTGATGTATCACTAAATTCTTATGTTTCTTCACTCATCTTAGTTCATGGAGTCTTCTGTATATTGGGACTCGCAAAAATATTGAGCAGTCCTAAAACTTGCTGCGCCCCAGAGGATGTTACAACCTTATGGCTATGTTCTTATACTCCATTTTACAGCATAAAATATGTTTCACATTGTAGCCATGGGACATATTGACTACTAAGAGTTTCTTCATTTGACTAATGAATTCGTTGATGAATGGAAGGGAGCAGTTAAAAGTAAAGCATTAAAGTTAAGTGCAAGTTAAAATAACAGCTGGGTAAGGAGGAACTTGCTCCCTTGTTGCGCACTGTAGGGAAAAATGTTATGCTAGAATTTAGATTCTATGAGTTATATTATCCTCATAATCATTTGTGACCACCCCTGTCCCCCCAAATGCAGTGGTGACTTATCACATGTGCCATTGTTGACTAAGGGAGGAGTAAAGGGAAGGTGTGTGTGAGAAGTCACAAATGGAGTGTCAAAACTGGATAGAAGGAAACTTCTTCATTTCCCTTGTAATATTTCAATTTGGATCAACCAGTGAAACAAAGTTTCATGACTGATGAATGAATGTGCCTTTTCATATAATCTGTAAATGATTTATAGAATTCATGACCACAAATATGGTGATGGCCTCTCGTCTAGGTGGCTGTAAGAAAGGATTATGTCAAGTAAGGGAGGATAGGTCTGTCAGTGCCAATTAGATGAGATAGTTTAAGAGAACTTACATATTCAAGTGCAGTATACCTCAGTGCCAGATGCTAGAGGCAATGACAGGAAGGCTAAGACTTTCACACTATGTGAGCGAACAGAGGCATCTGGCTCATTGATGTAGGAAACAAAATTCTGGATCTTTGTCTGATTCCATAGAGCTGTTCTTACGAACTTTTCAAAGTTATCTGGCCTATGGAGAAGTTGCACCATACTAGATGAAGCCTTGGTATAATCCAGTGAGGCATTTCTTATGCAAACTTAAAGAACATGGCAGTAAAACTCTCACAAGTTTTTCAGGTTACATTTTTACTATTTATCCATTCTGAGTATTTTGTAAGTAATACATATCGTGAACTTTGCCATAGAAATTTTCTCTTCTTCCTCACCAAATGTATAAATCCCAGGTAGTCCAGATTTTTTTGCACTAAAGAAGCAATGCTCATTGGTTTTCAGTGACAGAAATGTAGTTCCAGTGTAACATACTATTCATATACTACAAAAATTATTTAGTCACATAAAGCAAAGGTTCATATTTCCAGAGTTTTGACACATTAACTGATCCTGGTACATTAGGTCTGTCTTCCTTTGTGTACTTAACAGCAATTTGTGTCTTTTGAGACCTTTAAGCCTGTGTATATATGGGTCAGGATTGATACAATATTTTTCAGAAATGAAAGGAGGCAAAGGACATATAAATAATAACTTTTCTTTAGAATAAAAAGGACAGAGTTAAAGAAAAGCAGAGAGAGGGGATGCATATAAAATCAAAACTAAACAGTTGTTCCGGTAGAGTATCATATACGCCCAGAAGTGGCTAATGTACTATCTAGTCTTATGCAAAGGTAACCTGAGAGGGGACTGTTGCTAGCTCAAGGGAAATAAAGGAAGAATATAAAATATAATTTGCCTGTCCCAACAAGAAGAAAAGGGGTGGTCTTAGGTTCCTTGAAGATTGTGAAGGAGAGACGGTCCTTGGGGAAGATAGAATATCTGTTCTAGGTTCTCAAGGGCATCTGAATCCCATTTCCTGGGCAGGGGAACTCTTTTTATGTTGTTGGTCCTGTGGACCATTGGGATTTGAATTTGGACTGAATAAATCATTTTAGTAGCTCTACTAGGGTCTGCGTAGAGGCTGGCTGGCTGGCTGTACAGGAGCTTGATTAAGATAAAGGACTGGCTTGGGTGGTGATTGTATTAGCGTTTTTAATGTCCTATTTCTCTTGCTGACTCAGGATATCTGCTTTCATTTTGGGTGAAATTTATAGGTTTAAATCTGTTGGAGGGTAATTTGTCATGCAGAGGCATGGGCCAAGTGGAGTTACAGTAATTACCAGGTATCCAAGACAAGCCCTTGATGCTGCTGCCTTGACTTTCTCCAAGTTATTTTCCTTGCATGACTAGTTTTAAAATTCTTTTTAATGACACAATGTACTCATTTTAATCCAAAATGGGAGGAGTGCGTAGACCAAGCCACATATACATGCCTAGTCTGAGCACTTTGGTTCAGGCTTGTAAGTTCTCACAGGCCCAGATCTGGCTTGCCACCCTGGAAATGGGATGAACAGGCTCCTTAATTAATTGTACCTGCAGCCTGTGGTTGCAAACCAAGATACCCTTGGGTGGAAGGGAGTCTCATCTTCGGTTGCCTTCCCCACTTTCTCAGGCCTAGCAATGCTGATATTGAATTGTGCTCTGATTGGCTGATGGTTCTAGAAAAGATGGCTCCTCGCTGCACTCAGACATGCTACACATGCTCTCACTTGGACCTGGTTTCACCATTCTATTGCTACATTTATTTGATAAGCGTGTGAGAGACTTTGGTACATGTCAGGCCTTATGATGACCAGAGCTGCCTGACATGGTTTTGGAACTTTGTGAGTTTGAGCACTGTTAAGTTACTTCAGAGAAAAGCAAGCTAGTAAGCTTCATGTCTAGTCAGATAGTTTTAGCTAAGAATTAGGCAGGCTGTTGTTATTTTATTGCCTTTTGCTTGTGCCTTATAATGTGGTTCCTGTACCTCTGCATACACTCTTCTGAATTAATAAACAACATTTATATTTAAGCCTGTCTTGAGTTTCTGGCCACTTGCGGGCAAATTCACGCAGAAAAACCCGGAGACTAGGAAGTCTTGAATAAAATAGGTGACCTCAACCCTCCAGAAGGGCTGCTATGAGTTCTAAGTGGCTCAGTGCTCTTCAGACTTAAGCTGAACTGTGTGAATATATAAAACTTTATATTTAAAAGCATTTCAATTCATTTCAAAGAAAAATCGTATTTTTTGTAGTCTCAACATTTCACCCAATTTTTCCACTGGCAAAAGTTGCAAAAAAGCCCTCAGACAATTTTTTTTTAAATATATTTTTCTTGGGCACTCATATTTTTGCTTCTTAAGAAGTAACTACTATGAAAGAAGTACCTCTAGCCATTTTTTAATGCCATGAATAGGCTTCATAGAGACTTTCTTCAAGATAGTCAGTAGAGATGTGGTATGGACAATTTTCCTTTTTCTAAAGATTCATTGATTTCTAAAAATAATAGTGAATGGATACCATTACCAAGACAGTATTAGACAAGCCTGGCAATTTTAAAGTTGTAATTAATATTTTTCAGATTATTATTCCTAGGAATTATGTGAGACAGAGCATATGTTTTATTTGTAAATCAGGCAAGGGTATGTGTGTCTAACTACAAATACATATAGTAATCCAAATTAAAAACCAAGGTATGAATTCAGCTGGTTGCCTGTGCAGATACACATCTCCTCTCACATGATGAATCGCCAGTCTGAAATAGAATAATAGGTGGTGAAGTCCCCCAGTGACCTACGTGGATTTCTATTGAAATATATGAGAGGGCAACTACAGCATATCAAGCATTTGTAGTTGGTTTCAGGTGGATAGCCATGTTGGTCTATTGTAGAAGAGCAGGATTCAGGTCTCATAATACCATAAAGATCAACAAGATTTCCAGGGTATAAGCTTTTGAGAGTCAAAGCTCCCTTTGTCAGATATAAGTAGGAAAGGAGATCCCTGAGCACTTATATCCCATTAGTAGCCAGTGTGCTCAAATTTGTGTCAGCAGTTTTCAGGGCCTCCCCTCCTTAAGTTTAAACAATATCTGGGAAATGTGTGCTGCATTGTCTTTAAATGTTTATAAGCATTAGTCCAATAAAAATAATTTTCACAAAGCATTTAATTTGTTTAAATATAATATTTAAATTAGAGAAACTGTTGTCAAACTCAGATTTTACTGCACTACACCAGATAGTGAAATTTTGTGCTCTGGTTGTTAAAGCCCATTAGAGTGTAGACCTTCATTTTGGTTGCTTGCTTAGAACTATGCCGACTTCCTGGCTTTTACAAATTTTGATAGATATTAGGAAATTATGTTTTTAAACTGTATATATTCATATGTTCCATGTTCAAATGGTTGTAAAATGTGCACTTAAATTTCTATGGTAAATGTACTGGCTAAGTGCTGTAATTAAATAAATAAATAAATAAATAAATAAAATAATATTTAAACCAGACTAGAGCCTCCCCCCTTCTATCACATTTCACTTGAGCTATCTGTTGCTTTTTGGACATAAAATTAACATGGGGTACTCTAAAAAGTCTACTAAATATATGTCAGAATAAACATGCTAAATTGGATCATGTTCTGTTTAGGGCATTGACAAGCTTTCTGATTGTAATTTTTCCAGAGAACCAACATCACTAACAGTCAGTATGGCAGGTAGGGTACTTCACAGCAACTCTTTAGAGAAACACAGCCCTGATGTTGAACAAGCAGCTATATCATTTTTTCCCCTAGACTGGAAATATGAATGATTGTCCTTTGTAAGTACATAGTATAACTGCAAGGACTTAGTGCTGCCAAGCTTGCAAATCTTGTTTGTGGATTCCTGATAGCTTAGTGTTATTCACTCCTAAAGTCAGAAAGTACACCAAAGAATTTTTTTAGCTGTAGTAGTCCTTCAAAGCTACTAGCCAGAATAACTCCAGCTCTCGTGCTGGCTCAGGGAATAAATGTTGAAATACTCTTGCAGCTACTTTTCCGTCTTAACGAGGTAGATGGTAACAATAGCTACTAGGGCTGTGCTATTAGGGTTTCGCTTCGGGTAAAGCTGCCCCCCCACCTCCCCCCCACCTACCTTGCTGTGGCTCTAGGCCGGCTCCTCTGCCGCCGTTGCACCGCCGCCTGAGCCTGCGGGGTGATGGGGAAGGCCGGAGCTGCCTCCTCCGGCTCTTCCTGCCCCTCAAATGGCCGCGCCATGTGGCCATTTGATGGGCAGGAAGGGCCGGAGGAGGCGGAGAAAGCCCTTCCTGCCCCTCAAATGGGCGCCAGCCACCAGCACACCGTGGCCATTTCAGGGGCAGGAAGAGCCGGAGGAGGCATCTCCGGCTTTTCCCACCACCCCGCAGGCTCGGGTGGCGGCATGGTGGTGGCAGATGAGCCGGCTGGCTCCAGGCCACACTGCCTTGTGCCGCCGCCACCACCACCATGGTGGCGGCGGTGGCCCACTGCCCAGCTAATGACCCTCCCGCCGCCAAGTAAATCGGTGGGGGTTGGAGGGGTCTCCCCAGGGAGGGTGGGGAGGAGTTTCCCCCTTGCTTCAGTATGCTCCGAATCTTTACGGAGCATACCGAAGCGATTCCTGAACCCCGAATCTGAAGTGGCTTGCCACTTCGGATTTGGGGGTATTCCGAATCAGTTTCCCGCTTCGAGTAAACCCGAAGCGGGAGTACCGAATATCCCCACCCGTGCACAGCCCTAATAGCTACCTTTCTCTCAAGGATAAATCCTTTCCAGAGTTTCTCTTCAGACACATAACCAGCCAGTGCAGGTTCTGGAGATTGCCACATTTCACACTTACCCACCCACTCATATTCAAATATTTGAATTACATTTATAAAACAGCAGACTTTCATTTGAAGTGAAAGGGGCAGCCTGCTAATATGGGGGCTCTGCCCACATTATCACAAAGTACACAAATCACATAGGGCTTCATTAGGGTGATGCAAAGGCATCAAAAGTTACAAAAATCCCTTGATTATTATTTTTGTTACCCTTTGAATGTATTTTAAGTCATCACTGATGCAAATTAAAGTATCTTGCATTAGACTTATATACATAGCATGTATTTACGGTTGGTGGGAAGACATATGCACTGACATTGTACCGTACTTGTGACCAAGTATGCTGAACCCACCACTTTTCTACACTTATCTGCCTCATACGGGCACAGTGTCTATGTTTGTGTACTCCACTGCCGTGAACAGAATGCTGCTTTTCTAATGTTCCAAACCACTGAAATAGCGGTTATACACATACATTTTTAAGCATACAAGTGCTATGCCCCACATGAGGTGAATGCATATAGCATACTCGCTTCTATTCCCTCTTTTATATACATTGGCCTTAAACAAATACACACACACACAGTCGCGTTATATATGGGGCCATTGTCTTTCAAGGACTTATTTGATTCGATTAACTACTAGTATAACCTATTTAACAAATGGTATCTCTGAAAGTGAAGGATACTCTTCATATTCAGAGAGATGGCAGGGCAGAGCTTCTTCAGGAGAACAGTTGCATACAGCAGGAGTCGACTAGTTGCTGCTGTAGCAACAAATGTCAGCTTGTATTGTCGAAGGCTTTCATGGCCAGAGAACGATGGTTGTTGTGGGTTTTCCGGGCTGTATTGCCGTGGTCTTGGCATTGTAGTTCCTGACGTTTCACGACAAAGTCTAAGCAAAAAAGACCGTTGTAAACCAACCAATTCTTGTATTCAATGTCGTTTTAATATTTTCCTTTAGGCAACATCACAATCACACGTAGTTGACAGACATCCGTTCAGAGAGTGACAACCCCTGGGGGTCGCTCCCGACGGGAGAATGGCAACGGGTATGCCCGGCTGAATATCCCGTTTCGCTATACACACGCTTCTTCAAAAGCCTCCGTATAATTGCCTGGAATTATATATATATACAATCAATACATATACATGCAATAACTACATAAATTATACCATCTACACAGGAATTATCATTTAAAACTGTCAATGAAACATCAATAGCTACCCCCCATGTGTGCTTACCAATAAATCTGATGAATTACAAAGCAGGAGTCGTCCACCATAAATTTCATCTATTTAATATCGGGCTCAAAGCCTCTGCTCTCTCTCGATCCCCTGTAAGGTACTGCTGCAAACCTGGGTGGGATTTAAATACGCAGCCCCCTAATGAACATTACTGCCAGGTGCTACACTATTTAAAGTGACCCGTGTTCTTATACGCTGGAAATCACCTTTCCTATTTTAACAGCCACACCGGCTATACTGTATTCATATGAACTGGAGCATCGCATATACAAACATGTTCTCCAGTATTAAAGTTACAAAATACCCCCAGTGCATTACAGAAATGGTGTAAAGTCTGCCTCTTGATTAAGACCACCGGGAGCCAAGGTATGAAGTTTGAAAATCCATTCTGTTTCTAATCTTAATAAAGATCTCCTGGTATTCATACCTCCCCCACTGTTTAGAACTCTGAGAACAGTAAATTGTAGCTCCCGTTCATTTGTATGGTGGTGAATGAAATGTTGAGTAAGAGGTGCTTCCAAGGTTTTATTTCTGATTTTTGACATGTGTTCCTGAATGCGGAGCTTCACTGGTCGAATTGTGCTCCCTATATACAACAAACCACATAGACATTTAATTACATAAACCACATTTTGGGTACTGCACGTGGAGAAATCCCTCGAATATAAATTTTTCTTGGTCACAGGATTCACTATGGTGTCCGTGTTCACTGATAAGGAACAGACATTACAGTGGCCACAAGGGAAGTGGCCAACTGGTAAGGTACGAGTTGTTTCCTCCCTCCCGAAGTCAGAATGCACTACTAAGTCTTTAATGTTCTTGGATCATCTAAACCCCACCAGGGGAGGCTGTGCACATCCCGTGATGCTACTTATTATGTGCCAATTCCTTCGGATTACATTCACAATGGGTAAAGCTAAGGGGGGAAAATCAAGTGACCATGCCATCCTGTTGCTCTGTCCCCTCTCGGCTGGACACAACAAAGAGCTTCTAGCAGTGGCATCCGCCCGTTTCCTTGCCTTATCTACCACCCTGTTCGGGTACCCTCTCGCAATAAAGGCATCCCGCATCTTAACTGATTCCCTTTTATAATCCTCTATCCTGGTGGAGTTCCGTTTGATTCTTAGAAATTGTCCGAATGGAATATTATGCTTGAGATCCATTTTATGATAAGAAGAGTAGCGCAAATAAGCCCATCTGTCCGTGGGCTTTCTAAAGGGTTTTACTCCTAATTTACCTTCCAAAGTCTTATAAACTATCACATCCAAGAAATTGATACTATAGGGGTCAGACTGCCAGGTAAGTTTGATGTTGTTATCCACCGAGTTCATCCATTGCCCCAATTCCTTGATGTGTTTATTAGACTTCAGGATCATGGCCACATCATCAATGTACCTCCTGTAATAAAGAATCTCCCCATAAAGGGGATTCTCCTCTGGATTAAGAAAATACCTTCTTTCCAAGTCTGCCATATATAAGATGGCTATGCTGGGTGCAGCAGGGCACCCCATAGCCACCCCTTTGCGCTGATAAAAAAATTGATCTCTGAAGCGGAAATAGTTTCTTTCCAAAACAATATCCACCAGCTGTAACAACAGGCTGGTGGGAGGGACATTGAGGGGCCGCGAGTGGAGAGCATTCTCCACTACTGCTCTTGCCCCCTCATGGGGGATCGAGGTGTATAACGATTCCACATCCATGGTAACTAGCAGGGATTGTGGAGGGACCCTCAGTTGTTCCAAAGAATTAATAAAAGCCGTGGTATCTTTGATGTACGTCTCTGTATTTTGTACAATAGGCTGTAACACATGGTCAATTAGGAAGGACAAAGGTTCCAAAACAGAGTTGGACCCTGACACGATAGGGCGGCCTGGGGGTGGAATTCTATTCTTATGTATTTTAGGGAGAACGTAGAAAACTGGGGTACGTGGAGAATCTTTCATTAAGTCCTTAGCTGAAACGTCATCCAACTCTCCTGTTAATGTAGCTTCGTCCAGTACAATTTTGATAACCCTCTGAATGTCGGGTAAGGGGTCCTGACTCACCGGTAAGTAATTTTCAACATTACCAAGTTGCAATTCAATTTCCTTGAGGTAATCAGTCGTATTCAGTATCACTACTCCCCCGCCCTTGTCGGCCGGCTTTAAAGTAATAGACCTGTCATTGTCAAGATCTCTGAGTGCATTTCGTTCTGCAATTGACAAATTTTGCCGGACTTTAAAGGGCCGGCTTTCTAACCGTTCTATATCCATTTTTACTAACCTCTCAAATGTTTCAATAAGACCATCATGTATTCTGGGAACGAAGGTCGAACGATGTTTAATCCCCCCCATTCTACTAGGGGCAACTTGATCTCCAAAGAATTTTTTTAATTTAACTTGTCTGAATAACTTAAATAAATCAACTCTCGTCTTGAAACCGTCATAAACGCCAGTGGGAACAAAACCCAAACCTTTATTCAACACTTGGATCTCTGTCTCCATTAAACTCCTATCAGATAAATTAAAGACTAGGTTCGAAACCTCCCGCGTCTGGGCCTGTTGCCCCTCCCTAAAAAAGTACCAGACCGCTGATTCCCATATGCTATATCCCTATTCCTTAATGTTCTCACATATCGTTGTTCATCCCCAGATAGGTCGGTGTCAGACGGGTCTGTTGTTTCAAAGTCAGAACCCGCTTCCTGGACACCGCCCCAAGTAACGCGTTTTTTATTGCGTTGAGATTCCTGTCTGTTCTCCCATAGATAAATCCTCCCGCTGCTATAATCCCTACGGTCCCTTGTCAATTTTTTATTCTTAATGTCCCTGAGTTTATTTTCACAATCCTTAACCAGTCTCTCTATATCCTTGGTCCTAGTCTGATATTCCTCCTCCGTCGCCGTGCCCTTAATCTTATCCTTTAACCCGTTAATATCCGTGGTTATGTTATCCACCTCCATGAATGATGTTTCTATTAACAAAAGCATTAAATCAAAGGAACAATGATTTAAAATGGAAGTCCATCGTTTCTTGAAAGCATTGTTATCTTTAAACATGCCTGGGGGCTTGTGAAGTCGAAGCCCTCTCGGAATCATGTTGTCCTTACAGTACTCAGTCAGAGATGTAGCATGCGCATTAAACCTGGCCTTCTTACATAGTAATATCTCCAAAGAGTCCCAATCTTCATTCGGAGCTGCTGTAGCATTGGCAGGAATGTCCCGTGCAATGGACAAAATCCTCTCTCTCTCTTCCCTTGAATAGGCGAAAGTGTCCGCACAGTCCATAGTCCCCAAACACCGGAATATCAAAGAACAGAAGGGGGGGAACGGTCACTGACAAGCACGACAAAGTCTAAGCAAAAAAGACCGTTGTAAACCAACCAATTCTTGTATTCAATGTCGTTTTAATATTTTCCTTTAGGCAACATCACAATCACACGTAGTTGACAGACATCCGTTCAGAGAGTGACAACCCCTGGGGGTCGCTCCCGACGGGAGAATGGCAATGGGTATGCCCGGCTGAATATCCCGTTTCGCTATACACACGCTTCTTCAAAAGCCTCCGTATAATTGCCTGGAATTCTCGAAGGCTTGTGCTGCAGTGGAATTGGTTGGTCTTGGAGGTGCTACTGGACTCTTTTTGATTTTGCTACTACAGACTAACACGGCTAACTCCTCTGAACCTTTACAGAAGCAAACTAATCTCCATATCAGAAGGAGCTGTTTGCATCTCCATATCAGAAGGAGTTGTTTGCATCTACTTCGCCCTCCCCTCTCTTCCTCTATATCTGACCAGTTTCTTTTGGCCCTCCATGCATCTGACGAAGAGAACTGTGATTCTTGAAAGCTTATGCTACAATAAAATTGGTTAGTCTTAAAGGTGCTACTAGACTCTTTTTGATTTTGCTACTACAGACTAACATGGCTAACTCCTCTGGATCCCTGACTATGGTTAGCTCTACCTCCTGTGGCAGCCATTTTGTGGTTGTGCCCAGCACTCTGAATTTCAAAGGTGACTGCAGACTGAAAAATGTTGGGAATCCTGATCTAGAGTAAGAGAAACTATATCAATAACTGAGAGGAGTGCCGACTGAATGTGAGATTGCACAATACTGCTTGATAGCAGTGCCATCACTGTGGAGGCAATAATGTGAAAATAATTGGGACAGAAATGTACATGAGATTAGGAAATGCTATCCAAAGATAACAAAGATGAAGGATAACTTTAAAATGTTCAAACACTCTTTGAAAATGTGAATTCTGGTCAGCATATGCTTTAGTCTGTTGGAAATGAAAAGGAATCTTGTGATACCTTGTGGTGGATTAGTTACAGATTAAGATTTCAAAGGCTGTGGGATGCATGGAATGTCCCAACTTTAACTGAGCAATGCATGCATGCAGGTACTGAGTGGAACCACTGCCGGGGCAGAATGATATTACTTGCTGGTAACAAGTTCCACTAGCAGTTCAAAGCTGTGGGCCTCCATGGTGCTGCAGATGTGTCCATAGAATTCTGATACCTGCTCGTCAGGGTGCTGCTTTCTTCTCCCCCACCTTTCAGCAGGTTACGGTGGCGGAGGCTGGAGTATTCTCTGTTCCTCATGAGCTATCACTGATCCATGGAAGTTTTTCCAGAATCTGTTAGTCTTTAAGATGCCACAAGCCTTTGTGGGGGGGCATGGAGCTGAATCAATAAAAATTGGTTTTGATTCAGAACTTTAACTCTTCTGTTCATTTCTGGTACAGACCCTAACTTTGAACCAGTTACTGAACAACTTTTTAGATGCTTTGAATTGGTTTAGATCTATTTCATGAAGGATAATATTGCACCGTTTGCTTGTAGTCTGGAAAGGGAGCTCAGGTTGAAATAGGGTGAAGAAGAAAGAATGCATCCTGATTAGCATGTTTAACCTGATTATTTTATTAATCACTTCGTAACTTTGCAGGAAACCTCTCTGGGTGGTTGGTCTTACATTCCTTTCCCCCCTCGCCTGCCAGAAGAGACCTTTCTCTCAGGATACAAACATTATATATTGGTTGGTTAGTTTTTCTTTTTTGTAAATTGTATTTGCAATTTCCTGGTGAGTAAGCTAGTTACTGAACTGTATGTAATACAGCTGCTGTACTGTCATGCTACTTTTTCTTTCCTAAACCTTGAATTTTTCTAACATTTTTATTGCATATAGCAAAAAACTAACCTGCACTGTTAATCTGGAACATTTTTGGCCCAGAATTTCTTGCTGAGATTCCATGCAGATCACAAAATTGGAATAGGAACAATATAATATAGCTAATTCTAGTAGCCCTGTTCTATGGGGATGCTTATATCTGATGACTGGGGCTACTTCAGAACACACCACAGGCTACTACAATCTTGGGGAACCTCCCAGAGTTATGGAAAAACCTTAAAACGGGGGAAAAACCAAATGGGGGTGTGTGTTAAATTCCCTCTCAAAGCACTTACCTGCCCTCTATTCTTTCACAGCCCTCTGGCAAGCTGCCAGATAGACCCATAGGAACCATGCAGCCTCCAGGTGCTCCAAACAACCAGTCCACAGCAGATAACCACCCAAGGCCTGTTTAGTGCAGTGGTGGTGAGGTGCCCTGGGGCCGGGGCGGTGAGGTAGCAACATGGCGAGGTGACCCAGGTCGAGCCCAGACATCCTTACCAGGATGGAAACAGGCAAGGAACATGGGGGGTGGGGGTGGGAATAGTCTGGGGGAGAGAGGCAAAGGACAAGAGTGTTTTTGAGTGGGCAAACCAGAAAGGGCTATGAGGTGCAAAGGGAAAGTGCTTGGAAACAAGGGGACAAAGGGGTGGGTCTTTGGAGGGGGTGCAAAGGGGAAGCTGTTTTGAAGCAAAGGGTCAAGAGGAAGAGTCTTTGAGAGGGGGTGCAAAGGGGAAGTTGTTTGGAAATGAGAGGAGTAAAGGGAGAAAGATTTGCAAGGGAAGCAGGCAGGAAGCACAGCATGGCTCCCTGGAAGCCTCCCCCCACAATTTGTGTGGGCACCCTGCTTTTAAAGACATATAAAAGCCAGTTTGGTGTAGTGGTTAAGAGTGGTGGGACTCTAATCTGGAGAACCGAGTTTGATTCCCTACTGCTCTGATTGAAGCCAGCTGGGTGACCTTGGGTCAGTCATAGCTCTCCAGAGCTCTCTCAGCCCCACCCACCTCACAGGGTGATTGTTGTGGGGATAATAATGACATACTTTGTAAACCACTCTTAAGTTGTCCTGAAGGGCAGTATATAAATTGAATGTTGGTTGTTGTGGGTTTTCCGGGCTGTATTGCCGTGGTCTTGGCATTGTAGTTCCTGACGTTTCGCCAGCAGCTGTGGCTGGCATCTTCAGAGGTGTAGCACCAAAAGACAGAGATCTCTCAGTCTTTTGGTGCTACACCTCTGAAGATGCCAGCCACAGCTGCTGGCGAAACGTCAGGAACTACAATGCCAAGACCACGGCAATACAGCCCGGAAAACCCACAACAACCATCGTTCTCCGGCCGTGAAAGCCTTCGACAATACATCAAATTGAATGTTATTATTATTATTATAAACATTGTAATCAAATTGGCGATAATATTAGAAAATAATGCAATAAAACAGTACAAATCATGGTGGAAGATATGCAAGAACTGGATTCAGAACTTGGTAAACAATCCAGT
Organism: Eublepharis macularius; assembly: GCF_028583425.1. Classification (NCBI taxonomy): domain Eukaryota; kingdom Metazoa; phylum Chordata; class Lepidosauria; order Squamata; family Eublepharidae; genus Eublepharis; species Eublepharis macularius. The sequence continues at coordinate 88,853,812 of NC_072793.1, read as the reverse complement.
AAACATAAGAATTGTGTTACAGTGTTGTACTATAGCCAAATTCCTTTACAAAAAACGCCATCCTGAATAATTCGATTTTACACTGAATTCTCAGAGCTGACTGTTTGATTTTCACAACTTGTAACTGGATCAGAACTCAGAATAGCAGCAAGGAGGAACTCCAGAGCCAAGGAAATACAAAAATCTTCTAGCCAAATTAAGAATCTTTCACACCGTGAATGCTTTTTGCCTTTGCTTCAGCACAGAAGGATCATCAATCTGTTCCTGCTTCTCTTTTTTTCAGATGGCTCCCTTTGAAATACAGTTTCTCCAAACGTAGCTGGAGCAGAGATGAGCACTTAACATCTCTTTTAAAAAATCTCCTGAGGGCCTAACTCTCGAAGCACTTCGGACCATTTTTTCTTTAAGGATTTTGTTCCAGTTAAGCTTCAAGGCAGGAGAGTTTAGATTCTAATTCAGTTCTTGTTCACTGAGAGAACCTCTCTGAACTGGTTTTGGGTTTAGTTTGACTCCCTTGTGTTTTTTGTTTTTATTTGCAGCAACAATCAGTTTTGTCTGTTTGACATAGTTGTACACTAGGGACGTGAACTACACTAATACTGTGTGAGGGTAATGTAATCTGGGGGCAGGGGTAGGGAGGGTTGCATTGCACCATGTTTATGAAGAACTATACCAGTGCTTTAGGTAAAAAAAATGTTGAGTTGTTGAAGTAAAGTGAGTTTTAATCTGTTCAGGATTGTGTTGTGGATTATAGTTCTAAATCCTTTATGCTCTGGCTTCATGGAAGGAAGTTATTGGAGTTAATTCTTCGTGATATTCATAGTTGCCAAGTTTGAATTACTTCAGTATCCATTGTTTGATTCTCTTTCACTTGTGTGCACTCTTCGCCCTTGTGTAATTGAAATTGCTAGTGTTAACAAAGTAAGGTCTCCTCTACTCTTAATTATTGAACTGATGTTTTTTACTGTTCAAATACTTGTCAGTTCTTAAAATACAAGTTCTTTTATTGATAAATTGGCAGTAGTATCACATGTTCTTGATCTTAGAAAAACTTGATGTAATCTCTAATGGGAAAAGTACCCAAGTGAGCCCATTAATAAATACTATCAATAGTCCAATATCCTCAACATTTAAGAATGCCCAGCTTTTAAGAATGCCTTAGCTGTACAGGAGGGTCAAGAGCTTGGATCTGAAAATTGCTTTGCTGTGTGCTCTACTCTTCTTTTTAACAGTGAAATTCATTTAACTTTGCAAAAACATTCGTTCTGGAGAAGTATTGGCAAAATATTCCTTACAATAATCACAGTATTTTCTTTGTCTTTTCATCCCAGATAATAGATTTATATATTTATTGTTCCCTTTCTCCCTGAGGTCCAAGGCAGATTACACAGTGCAAGTGAAATACAATCAACAAGTAGGATACTCATTGAGCAAACACAATCATGAACAACAGTTCATATGCAAAAGGGCACATTAGCAGAAATTACAGTAGTAGAATTTAAAAACAGGCATAAAGTCAAACATAGAGATGAAATCTTTTTTAAACTACTCATAACTAATTTACATGGCATGTTAAGCAATGGGAAAACTCCCTAGTGGCACTGGCACTTATCTGCATCAGCATATGGTATCCAATAATATAGCATGTAGTCCCTGTCCCTATCAGAGCACCGTTTTGAGCTATTTCTTATGACAGTTGTATAATCTGGGTAGAAAGCCCTCCTGAATAATTAAGTTTCCCATAGTTTGTGGAAAGCCAGGAGAGTGGGAGCTTTCCTGACCTTCTCAGGCAGGCCATTTCATAAGGTGGGGGCCACCACAAAGAAAGCTTGTGTGCAGGCAGCTATTGATTTTGCCCTACTGCAGAGTTGTAACTGCAGAAGGGCCTCTTCATGTGAGTGACATTGCTGTGGTGGAACATAGGGGAAGAGATGGTAACACAAATATGAGGGCCCGAGGCATGATAGGCTTTGAATGTGATAGTCGTGTGACCTTGAATTGAGCCTGGTTACTGATGAGACTGGAGTCTGATGAGACTGGAGATGGTTTCAGTTTTCAAAGTGCTTCATGTTATCTTGTTATATTCATATTGCAAATGTGAGGCTGAGAGCGACTTGCCTAAGACTGCCTATAAACTCATGGCAGAAATGAGATTTGATCCAGGGAATTCCTGGTTTTAACTCATTCTTTTAGTCACTTTGTTCTGCCAACTCTCTCTAGGGCTGTATGAAATTCAAGACATTTATTTATAACCTGTCACAATTATTATAGCAGAATGGTTTGGTATTTTGGATGCATCCTATTCTTGCTCAGCTTTAGATTAAAGTAGTGGTTTGATACTAATTGTGAGAGGTTTAATTTGGGGCTTAACATAAAATAAACACTGTGTAACAAGACAGTGGTGTGTATCCTACCACTCCACCGGGCAAAGTTTGAAGCCTTCCTCCAACTTAAGTGACTCTCCAGCCAAAGATAGGATATATGCCAATTTTATGAACTTTTCAGACTTCTGTGATGGACACTTTGCTTTTAAAATACTGTGTGTATTGGTATCCTAGTTCTGAAGTGTGCATCCCCAGAAATACATCTCAGGTCATATAATCAAGTTCTAGTGCTTATGTGTGTGTTGCAAAGAGCATCAACACAAAGGTAGTGATAGAATGTTCTACAAAAGGCCAAAAATCAAAAGGAAAAAGGAATGCTGAACTGAGTTCAAATACGGTGTTCTCGAATGCTGTTCTACTCCCAATAAAACCAAACAGTGGCTCCTGAGCTGTAGTATTAATAGTCTTGACATTGCTCCAGGATATGATAGATGTTGCACACAAAAGTCAAGACTTTTGTAAAAAGTGACAATAGTTTGAATGTTTTATTAATTATGATCTGTAAGCAAAACCCACTGGGTTTTTTTGTATATTGTGTTCTGGATGCCCACAGACTGTTAATTAAAAGTAAACACATAAAGCAAGTTCAGTTGAATTTGAATCAAAAACTAAGCTTATCTTTATTTTTCTAAAACACCAAATTAGAACGTGAATCATTTTCTAAAGGTCTGACAGATCCCTGTTGGAACAGAACCCTTCCTCCAAATGTGATGTGGTAGTACATGTACTGGCCACAGTCTAGGACCAAAACATGAATATGTATAATCCTCCCTAAGACTGATTTTTAATATGGGCTTCTATAATCTTGCCTTTCTCTTTTCTGCTGAGAAGCAGCCAGCAGGATGAGGGTCTTCTGTTTCCATGATATGATCTGAACTGGAAGACAGAAGTTGTTAGCAGCATGTGGTCTCATAGTAAAAACAGAACACAGTTTCCATAATAGCTTTTATTAAGACAAACCCAATCTTTGGGGCTAGCCTGATCTTGTCAGATTTTGGAAGCTAAGCAGGGTTGGACCTGGTTAGTACTTGGATGGGAGACTACCAAGAAAAGTCCATGGTCACCATCCTGAGACAGGCTATGGCAAACCTCCTCTCAATGTTTTTTGGCCTGAGAACCCTACAGGGTAGCCATAAATGAGATGTGACTTTATGGCCTTTTACGCAACACACACACAGCCTACCAAATAATGCATAATTTGAGTTTATTAGAATAGAGCCTTCAGCAAGCTGGATGTTACAAAAACTTTTAAATGTTTTTAAAAAGACAAATTCCTCAGATTGTGATGGTGAATCTTGATCATGCTGTTTGCATTGCTTTCCAGTACAGGTTTGATGCAGAATATGATATTCCAGATCTCTTAACTGTATTGGGAGTTTGGAACATTACCACAGTGTAGTTCCTTCCCCATCTTCATCAGGTTTGTGTGCTTTAGTACCATTGGTAACCATAGCTGTGATTTGCAAGCTTGTTAGCTAATACAGGTATAATGTTGCACCATAGTTAGCTTTGACAAATGCAATGTGGAGGAATTGGAGCCCAAGGGGAAAGGTATCTGTAGGTCCAGTTTGCTTGCCATGATTGAGACTGTTGCATTTGCACTGGGCCACAGGCAGTCTTTGTTCCATATGAGGACGTCTTCTTTTTCTGCCTCAAGCCTCAGCAAGAAAGGCAGCTTATAAGATGCCACACATCTTAATTTATTTATAGTCTACCTTTCTTGCTAAGATATGCCACACATCTAGAGAGCCCTATGGCGCAGAGTGGTAAGCTGCAGTACTGCAGCCCAAGCTCTGCTCACGACCTGAGATTGATCTTGGCGGAAGCTGGGTTCAAGTAGCCAGCTCAAGGTTGACTCAGCCTTCCATTCTTCTGAGGTCGGTAAAATGAGTACCCAGTTTCCTGGGGGTAAAGTGTAGATGACTGGGGAAGGCAATTGCGAACCACCCGTAACAAAGTCTGCCAAGAAAACGTCGTGATGCAGTGTCCCCCCATGGGTCAGTAATGACTTGGTGCTTGCACAGGGGACTACCTTTACCTGTATGCCACACATCTAGCTAAAAGTGTACAATCTTAAAAAGCATGTTCCCTCCATTCCTTGAGGAACACCATGCCTGAAGATTTTCTGGGGAAGAAAAATGTTAGATTATCACATATGGATATCCATTCTTCATGGTATTTTCACATATTGTCTTGTGTTTAATTCCTTTTAAAATATCAAAAGTTATTGTTTCTTGTACTTTAATACTGAAAACTAGGGTATGTTGCTTGTGTTTTGATTATGACCTGATCATGATGACAGTTCTAACAAGTAAGTGCAAGAAAGAGGTGGATGTGATGAAATCCTTGTGCATCTATTCTGCAGTCTGTGCAAGAAACGTTGTACAGAACCTTAGTGGGGGTATGAATTCAGCTTCCTAAGTGTCCTAACTTTATAAAAATAGAGAGAGTTGGAGTTTCTCCTTTTAGCAAGTATGTATGGAAGTGCTAATGTTGATGCCTGCTGAAAATAAGCCAAAAGTATGCCTGATTAAGATCCCCAGTAGTCAAAGGGCAGTGTTTTAGTGTTCTGCATAGTTTCCTGCCACTGTCATGATTAGCATAAAAAGACATTATGCAAAATAATACAAAGCAAACTAAATGATTGAAATTGATTAGATAAATTAAGAAAAATGCATAATATAATCAAATTGCAGAATTAATTTTAATAAAATAAATTGAAGAATTAAGCCTTTTTGACACAAAATTAGGCTATTTTAGCATAGACTCTTAAAAATTAGCCAAAGGTACGGCCTTTCTTATCAGAACCCCTTCACCAGGCCAACAGTGAAGTGTGCACATCGCTTTAAAACATTGTCCCATTTTCTTGCAAGTTAGCATGGTCTCGTTGTAGGCCATTTCTTATGAAAAGGTCCTGCTGCAATGAATCAGTTAGTCCCCGAGGTGTCCCTGTGCTTCTTGTCTTTAAAAACTTGTTAGTGGTTCACCTAATGCACAATGCTCACATGGATGTGCCTTGAACTATAATTCATGCAGCACAAAGGTTACACTGGCAAAAACAGTGTGAGTGAGAAGAAACAGGCTCGAAAGGAAAAGAATTAAAGGAGTTAGTGTTAAAAGGACAGAGTTCATATTCTTGTCCTGTGTTCATTCTCTATTCATTGGTGAAAATGAGTTACAATGGACAGGAAAGATCAATCTGAAACTTTTCCCCCTACCAAATAACTTTTAAAACTTCACCAGCAGGAGGCAACTTCCTCCCGTGGAATACAGGAAGCTAGTCCTTTGTGGCCTTTTAAAAGATCTCTGATAAAAAAAACAGCTTTAATTAAAGGGACCTCACTGTTATATTTAATCTTTCAGACTTCTCTCGGCCTTTCTGACAGATGTGGAAGAACTGAAAGATTGACTTCATAACCTGAAAATTCAGCTTGAAAGGGAAGCTCTTTAGTTAAATTTAACAGCTAACTTCTAGCATGTTATACTCAAATCAGAAAAAAACTTATGTCCTCAGTCTTCAGCTGTTCTGAAAGCGTGGACAAGGGGGTCTGCTTAATGGGTTATCTTGTTTTCTTGGTCTTTTTTAACCACAAAAGTTGTGAGGAGCAGGAAATAGCTTTTATAGTTCCTTCCTGCCCCAAGTCATAACTCAGATGTAGACATCAGGATGTTTTTCTTGGCTTATCGCTTTGAGTTCAGTTTGTCTTGCACATCTGCCACATAAATTATTAAACTTTCTTCCAAAGATGGAAATAAAAGTCTTATAGTGGCATGCTGAAGGTGGCATTGTTGGTCAGAAGAGATAGCTGTGGTATTTTTGGAGCAATTGTGGTATTGACGGCATTTCTTAGCAAGGTGTTAGCCAAAAAGAGGAGTATTTAGGAGGCAGTTTGTACAGTTAAGAAGAATCTGGTTTTGAAATACAGGTTTGAGATTTCACAATGTTGCTGAAGGCCACCTCATGCATGCACCAGGTTATGGTTTTTCCCCATGTGTGTGCAGAATCACAAAAAGAAAACTCTGTGTTAATTGAGCAATCTGGAGAAAATATAACCACAATTGCATAAATAACTTCAGGCTGTGTGAACAGGCAAACTTTCCCCATACAGTTTCTTGCACAAGAATTGGTTCCAACAGCCGGAAGTTCAATTTTTATTTATTTTTTATTTCATTTATACCCTGTCTTTCTCCTCATTGGAGACCCAGAGCAGCCTACATCATTCCCCTCTCCTCCATTTTTCCCTCACTACAAACCTTGCAAGGTAGGTTAGGCTGAGTATATGTGATTGGCCCAAGATCAGCCAGTGAGCTCCCTTGGCAGGGCAGGGAATCAGACTTGGGTTGCCCAGATCCCAGTCTGTCGCTCTAGCCACTGCATCACAGTGGCTCTCAATTGTTGCCTTCTCATCACAGCACATTACCATACACTCTGGAACTTAGTTATGTATATTATGCTAATTGACAGTTTTAAACTTAGTAGGGTATAAATTGAAGGAAGGATAAATTTCATTGTAATCTTGTCTCCCCATAAGAGGAGAATCTTCTTAGGATGTGCTACATCAGGGCATGATGGATTGAAATACCAATGTGTACAAAAGAACTTGGTTAGCTCTATGCTTATTTATCCCTGCCAGCTCCAGCCTTTTTGCTGTGCCTGATTCTATTTTGACATCATCAAGTGGGCTTCCTGCTTGCCTTCCTGCCTGCTTATTTATCTGTACCCCAAGGGCTGTTCCAGGGTACTGGTTGCCAGAGCAGGAACCTAACCCTGAGTGAGATGGGTGAGCAGATGCTGGTCTAGTTGTTCCTAGCTGCTATTACCCCTCTGTGTGTGTGTGTGTGTGTGTGTGTGTGTGTGTCTCCCACACACACACAGTGAATGAGCTATGATGCCTCCTCCTCAGTTTCTTTAAAGTAAGATGTCTGTTATCTGTCACAGCTGATATCTGGGACTGGGAGTTTTTAGAATACCTCTTTTGTCATCTCGTGTTCATTCCTCCATACCAGGTTCAGGAACTATGAGACCAAACTTGATTGATGTGACTTTCTTCTTTGTCAAAGCCTTCTATTTCTAGTTCTTCAGAACTAGACCCTCTTACAGTTTCAGAAGCATCACCTTTTAAAAATTTGTTTGTTAGTAAAAAACCTTTTTGCTCCCCATTCTTGAAAGGATAGTGCAGCAAAATTTTTCAGGTTGTGGTTCTGTGCTGTTGTGTGGCTGTGGTTGTTAGGGCTGGTTCTACTGTTGTTTTTTTGGCTTTGCCCTGTATTCAATTTTTAGTGTTTTGTTGTTAATCTTTTGAATGCGAACTGCCTTGATGATCCTGGAAAGGGGGCTGTAAATGTCAAATAAATTTTTCTGAATGACTGATCATTTCATTCTGAGTCTGTGGAACAAGTGATGTCATGGGCTCTTGGGTTAATAGTAGATGGAATACAGCTGAATGACAGAAGTTTCCTTCTTTGTAGACGTTTATGTTTCTTGCATGTTTTACTGGCCTGTAGTGGCTCATGAACAGTGTTAGGGTTCGAGAGCCCAAGTTTCTCGTGATTCTGCTTATAATAAATGCATATGGAAAGACTCAGTTGGTTCACAAGAACTTGGGGGAGACGGTAGCAATACCATCCTTGCTTATGAACATATTAAATGCAGGATAAACAAATTTATAATTGGGGTTAGTTTCTTATCCCAATAGCAAGGGGAAAAAAACAGTAATCTGTTAAAAGGACTGCAAGATTAACCTTTTTCCTGTTCCAAAAATATACAGCTATGTATTGCACTGAGAAGTGAATGTGGAGAGATACAATATAATTTATTATTTAAAATACCATTGCCATAAATGCAATCTGTGTGGTAGAGCTTGTTTTCCTGATCTCAGTGTGTATTGTTGGCCGTGTAATATATTGCCATATTAAGATGGGTGAAAGTAAAGTAAGCCACAGACAAACTTGATTTTAAAACAATAGCCCAGTTTTATATTCTGTGTGTGTATCTCAATTTGAGCATTGAGATAAGTTGAAGATGTCAGCTTAATTCTCTTGATTTTTATGACATTTGTTTTGGGCTGGTATGACCAGTTTTGGTGTGTGTACGAAGTTCAGATGCTGTTAGTCAAATGGAGTGTAAATGCTTGCTGGGTATTTAGTGATCAGATTTGTTTAAATCCTTTTCATCTGAGAACTTAAAAATACTTTTTAAAGCTAATTTAAGAAATTACAGAATATGCCTTGAACATTAATACCACCATTATTTTCTTGGATATTTTGATGCAGTATATAACGCCGATCTGGAATTCATGATGAACTTACATCTGTCAAAATGAGCATTATTCCATTTTGAAAGTGTGCAGAACCATCTTTCATCAAAGAATACTTCAACAGGATTTGGTCTTATGGTATTAATCTCCAAGCTGAATTGATTGAAGAATGGATTTTATTATATTATGAAATGACAGGTTCTGAGACAGCTTTCATTGCTACCTTTCTTTACTTTCTTTGAACTCTTTCATTGACTTACTGTCATACAGTGTAGAGTCTCGTAGATCTTAAGAGCTGGGATGGCTCGCTACTGATACCTGTGTTTAGCAGGATGCTCACAACAATAAATAGATACATGGCTCATTTTTACATAGAGAAACTTAATCTCTTTGATGGATAGTCATGATTTAAGAAACTGAAAGTATTGGCTTTAATGTGTTCAGAATGCATTTAAAAATAAATTATTTTTAAGAGGCATTATAATTTCATTGTTTTTAGAGAAGCAAAAAATACAATTTAAATCCAAGCTTAAAATGTATTTTTTCCAACATATGAAGACTGCACAGTAGATGTCTGACAGATTAGCTCTTCCATATAGCCTTTTTTGGAAACACAACTTCTTACTATTGATGAGTTTTTGGTAGTGCGCTTTTCTTTGCAAAATCTTGAACGGGCTGTGAGTTCCACACTAGGAATTGCAATATGCAAACACTTGAAAATATGTTTTGTGTAAGAATCTTCAGAGGAAGGCTCGGTTACCCAGAACAATGAGTATTCATAAGCTTCATTATCAAGCTTTCCCCTCACAATATTTAAAATCATTCTCTTCCCCATCCCCACTCTGCTCTCTGGAAACTATTTTAAAAATTGTCCATGGCACTAATGTGATTGTTTTCAGCTGCAGGATACCTTCTACTTCAGCATTTGTTTTAAGAGTACTTTATGAGAAGATTTTGAAGACAAGCTGATTGGTTTATAAAAGTCTAGAAGTACTTTTTAACACACCATAATTCCAATCCAGTTGTGTTGGAGAATGTAAGCCTCTTTTCGATTGCAATGATAGTATCCTCTCAAAAGTACAGGAGTGACTATGGTCACTAAAGGTAACTTGAGCATTGGTATGACTTTGTGCTATAGAACTGAACACTGAATGCACTATAATACATATATAGCAGTTAACCATCATTGTCCAAAGAGATTTTAAAAATTCTCTTTTGTACGCATAACAACGCTGAGCATTGTTAAAGCTGGAGAATATTCTGATTCGTTTATACTAAAAAACTTTTGTTATCTCTAGATGTGGGATCTAGTTCACAGAAGCTGATACTAGAATAAATTTTAGTCTTAAGGTGCCAAACGGCTCCTGTTTGTTTTTATTTCCATATACATTGATTCCTGTGTGTAGATTCCTCCTTTATTTTCCAAGTTATACTTATGATTTCAGTGATAGTAAATGATTACCCAGGGTGTTCTGGGCTGGGCATGGTGGGTTGACATGGTGTTGCTTGGACCAATTTTCTTTCAATGGCTTGTGTCATGGTCAGGGGTTACACAAAATTATATTAAAAATAGAAAAGGGAGACTCAGTTGCAACTGATACATTTAAGCAAGCTACAATAAATAGATTTTAAAGAATACTTTTCGAGGTTATCATATGCTAATGTGTTTTCTAGAAAAAAGAATCTGAGGTGGGGGGGGGGGAGGTTTGAAAAAAGTTCTTAACATTTCCACTTCAAATTGAGGCTGGATTATTGGACAAGCTATAGTAATCCTTTCTAAAACGAGGAACCTTTTGAATGTCAAATAAATTTGTCTGCTAGTAATAACCAGACATTTAGGTAAAAATTGGTGCCCATGAGGAGCACTAGTTGAAAATCTGAGTGTGGTATCTTGTATGTTCTCCCCCATAGTCTTTCTTTGCCTAGTAATATTTGAAATAGGTTGGTTACTCCAGAGTGGCTGTTCTACCCTGCTAATACTGCAACTAATACTGCAAGCAGCAAAGCAAGTTCCAAACGGGTCATATAACTGCACTCTTGTTAATAGTATGGATGTGTGTTTGAATATTTCTGATGCAAAAATACCAATATATTTGAGTATTTGTATGAGATTCAGGATTTTTCTGGATACAGTAAATCCTGAAAAATTGTGGGAATAATGGGGTCTGGCATTTTAAGCTCCCAGGACTGTTTTCATTCCATTGTACGGCATGCTTGCGTGAGAGTCTTTTTACCATGTCTTGATACTGGCTTGTCAAGTTGGTTTGGTTTGGATTCTCTAGTTTGAAATTGGTTCTGTTGGGCTGGCAACAGAGTTCCTTACTTACGTTGTTTGGCTGGAAATCTCTGGCTTGATATTGATGATGCTGGGTTTGCCTCATCGGCCCAAGGTTCTGCTGAAATTCTTTGCTTTGACGCTGATTTTGATGTGCTTATTGGTTCTGTTTGCATTTGGAGTCTTTTGGCCAATGGTTGCTCTTGGCCTGGGAAGTCTGGCATTTTTCTCCCACAGGAAAAAATGGAAACAAGTAAGATGGCTGGGGGCAGCTTATTCAGGGGTGTGTAGAATTAGACCTATGACCCAATCAGCTTGAAACTTGTGGAGTCTATAGTGGAAAGGCAGGACTAGGTTCCCTGCAATTTTGGTGTCATTTGCTTGAAAAACAGTCACTCCAGCCTCCTGGAAAGATTTCTGCATAGGGATTGATGGACCCCCCAAAATTTTGAGATTCAAAACAACAACAACAACCCTGGAATCAGAATACAAAAAGAGTATTGGGGGACCTGAATGGTGGTATTTGTGCCATTCCCCAAACCAGAATCCAGAAAATACAAAATTTTATTTAGGTGCACATTCCTAGTTCAAAGAGGTCTGCCCACAAACTCAGCACCTATTCTTTGTGGTCTTTCTGAGCTTGTGTGTCATCTAGAGGTATGTAAAAATGATGTGAAAGCCACTCATGTTGCAACTTAACCAGTGAATTTAGTTTTATGGTATCTTGCTTCCATATTGGTTTTTTTTTGCAAAAAAGTGCTGCTTTTATAAAGATGGAAAAATATTTATAATTGTACATAGTTTTAATGTCTTCTTCTTTTATAGTAATAGCTGCAGTTTTTTTACTTCTGTTTAAGATCACGTTGTTGTTGAAAAATTAATATGGCTGGAAATAAGGTTTGTCTGGCTTTATTCATCTGGACATTTTTTAAAAATACTTGCAAAGATATTAACTGCTGAGGTTTGGAAAAGCAGGCTAGTTACTTCCAGATAATGTCTTGGTTTATAATAGGCTTTTAAGTATAAAATGCTCAGAGTCCATTTGTCAATCTGGCTATTGTGTAGTCCATGTGTATTTGCAAAGAAATTTGTCCATCAGGTTCAGCAGAATTCTTTGGAAGAGGCCCAGGATAAACTAACTAGAGAGCCCCCCCTGGTGTCTGAAAGTGTCCTTGGATATCAAATTTATATCAATCACAGGAAATCTTGGCAGTCAAAGTAGTCACTTTTTCCCCTAACATCTGGAATTAAAAAAAAAATCTGCTATAAAGGTCATAGGCATCATGGGTAGGGCATGGAACAAGGGCCATAGAAAACATGGGAAAGGAAGAATAAAACTCTATTTCCACCTTTTTAGAAATAGTTATTTTTAAATGACCTGGAATGTAGCCAAGCTACACAACCTCTTTTTGCAAGTTTACGTTTGTTGCTGAATTAAATGTGGCTGAAGGATTTTGTTCTGGAATGCTAGATCTTTTCTTGGAATTTATGAGCGTTTCTCTTGTGTGCTGAGAACAATATTTTTCTTATAAGCAGAATGGATTCAGGATTTGAGTGTGTTGCTCTACTGAATGCTGTTCATAACAAAAATATGTGTGTTTTGTATTAATTTTCTCCAATCTCTTCTTTAACATCTTCAGGGATTATTTTACTCCTGAACAATTAATTGCTATTAACTGAACAGATAGCAGTGGGGAATGTATTAATGGATGTTTGTGGCTTTTTCCTCTACAAAACTTGCAGTCTTGAGTATTTAATCTGGAGAAATGTAGGAACTACTGCATCTTTTAATATTTCCTTAAGCCCTTAAACAAGAGCATGAGGAAAAGTGGTAAAAGAATAACCTTCCCAGTTTGATCAACAAGTATTACTTAAATTTCAGAAAGAAAGCTAGCACACTGAAAACCTACTTAACCTCTGAAGCCTGTATTGAAAATTAGTTCCATGTGAATTAGAATTTAAAAGTAGAATTTTAAAAAGGGATTATACAAACTTAACTTCAAGTTATGTTTTGATGAGATGATCTTTCCATAAAACAATTCTGATTGCTGCTATATAGACTTCTGGTTCCAAGGATTCTTGCAGTTGAGAGAGAGAGAGAGAGAGAGAGAGAAATCTGTTAAAACTTTACCCTCAAGGTGGCTAACAAAGTATATTAAAAGAACAACACAATAGTTTCTAAAATGCAGTCAAGAAATAAAATATGACCTGAGATAGTCATAAACATCCTTAAATCAATCATAATGCATCCAAAAATGATTGTTGGAATAAAAGTGCCTTATCTCATCTTCCTATACTTCACCAGGAAAGGCAGGGTATTGGCAGATTTCATTTGTGGAATGTATATCTCAGACTTGAAGTCATAGCCAAAATTAAGTTCCTTTGTCTGGAAACTGTTTTCAGCTGTTTGTTCCTCAAGCTTAGTGGCAGAGCACGTGCTTTGAAAGTGGGAGGTTCTAGCTGCAATCCCTGGCATCTGTAATAGAAGAATCAGGTAGCTGGTAAAGTTGAAGGGTTCTGTCTGAGATCCTGTCAACTACTGCCAAATAGTAGTGGGTTAGATTTGGCATTGTGTGTGTTCAGTATGGAGGTTGTTGGGTGGACTTTACAGGAAAGACATGTTACAGGCTTATAAAGGCCTTCATCCTACTATATAAAAGGCTAAGCATATGTAAGACCTCACTTCCTACCATGGTGCGCCACCAGAGGGCACTGCTGTGGAGGGAAGCCCAGTTGAAGCAGCCAGACCTCCATATACCCTGCCTTGAAGAAAATTGCCTAGATTAATTCTCTCCGTTCTGGCCGGGAATAAACACAGTTTCGGCACTCCCCCTTTCCCCTCCCTTTTCCCCTTCTCCCCTTCCCTCCTCTCCCTTCCCCCCCCTTCCCCCCCCTTCCTTTCTCCTCCCCCTCCTTCCCCCTCCTCCCCACTCCTCCCCCCTTCGGGGGCTCCTTCCTTTTCTCCCCCCCCTTTTCCCCCCCTTCTCCCCCCCATTCCCCCCCCTTTCCTTGAGCGTCCTGGAGATGGTATGAATGATGAATTTGAACATGTGTAATGTATATAAGAATGCTATATAAGAGTGCAATATATTTATTATTCATACCCCTTTTAGTGCGAGACGACCTTAATTGATCGTTAAATGGTAATTACCCATGAGCCTTGGTATATAACTGACTATAGGCGTTTTTTCCCCTTCACCCTTACATGGAAATTGACAAAATTGTTTTGTATATGACTACTGACACGAATTTGCCTGATTAATTGTGAGTATGGATTGTTAAATGGGAATATTGGGACTACCACAAATGGGCTGGTTCTCAATGTCTTATAATATTGTAGGATATTGGTGGCCTGACGAAGGACCCCCTCTGAAATGAGCGGAAAGGAATAAAACCGGTGTAGCTCGTTGCCACCTTTCCCTTCAGCAATCTTGGATGCCACCATCCAGCTCACCCTGGAATTGGCTGGCACCGTCATCGTTTGGCGTCGTGAGCAAAGCCTGGGAGATTTATTCTGGATATTGTATTGGGACTTTCTTCTCTCTTCATACATGTGTACTGGACTGACTGTTGATGTATTGAGTAGCCATTAGTGCTGTATAAGTAATATAATTGTATTTGTACATATTGGCATACTTCCTTTGTCTTTGTTAAGTAATACCCATCCCCCACCTTCACTCATCTGGGATCAGGAGTGGATCAGGTGACAATGCCCACCCTCTACCTTCACCCAGCTGGGAGGACCTTGTGTCCATGCACCTACAAGAGAACAGAAACAAGTATTTATTTAGGGTGTGGATGGACTATTGTGTTTGGAATTCCTGGCCGCTGCTTGCACTAAAGAAGATTCTCAGATAGAAATATATTTTTGTATTGGAATATTCCCTATTAATTGTTGAAAATTACTATTTATTATTGTATTTTGCACTTGAACATTTTACACTTATAAAAATTATTTATATACAATAGTTGCTATATATCTTTCCCCGGACCTTGGATTTCTATTTTGGTAATGGGATCAAGAATGAAGCAGGTGGCAGTGCCTGCTCCCTGCCTTCACCCAGCTGGGATGAGGCGCGGAGCAGGTGGCAATGCCCGCCTTTACTCAGCTGGGATATGGAGTGGAGTAGGTGGCAATGCTCGCCCCCCACCATCACCCAGCTGGGATCTGGAGCAGAGCAGGTGGAAATGCCCATCCTCTTTTCACCCAGCTCGGATCAGGAGCAAAGCAGATGGCAGTGTCCACTCCCCCCTTCACACGGCTGAGATCAGGAGAAGAGCAGGTGGCAATGCCCACACCTCGCTATCACCCAGGTGGGATCAGGTGCGGAGCAGGTGGCAATCACCGTTCCCGTTAACCTGCGCTGGTGCGCTATGGCGCATGAATTTTTATAACTTAGCGCAGAGAAGAAGAAGCCCAGCGCACGCAGGGTTGCCCTGGGCCCCACCTTCCCGAGAGCTTGGTGTGACTCTGGCCCTGGCGCTGAGGAATTCCCTTTCTGGCCTCTCAGTCCTTGTGCTGGAAGCCAGAGAAGGAGGTGATGGTGGGTGGGCAGCCAAATGACCTCCCCTCCAAGTCCACTGTGCTGTTCTTCAATCCCAGCACCGAGAGCTGGAGGAGGCGGAGGAGGCGGTGGGGGTGATTACGCTCTCACACAGCCTCTTTGCCGCATCCGCCACAGGGTCCCTTTGTCTCAGTGCCAGGAGCTAGAGGAGGCAGCAATGGGCGACCACCCGTGCAGCTTCTCCACCGCACCCACTGTAGGATCTCTCCATCCCAGCACAGGGAGCTGGAGGAGGCGGCGGCTGCAGGCGGGTGCCCACATGGCCTCTTTGCCGGCCCGCCAAGCAGCCTCTCCATCCCGGTGCTGGGAGCTGGAGGAGGAGGCGGCGAGCAGACGCTCGCTTGGCCTCTTTGCCGTGCCCGCCCTCCGTCTCAGCACTGGGAGCTGGAAGAGGCGGCGGCAGGCGAGTGCCCATATGGCCTCTTTGCTTGCCTGTGAAACAGCCTCTCAGTCCGTTTGGGAGCTCTAGTGGGGGAGGCGATGGCAAGTGGGCGCTTGCGCGGCCTCTTTGCCGCGCCCTCCATCCTGATGCTGGGAACTGGAGGAGGCTGCGGGGGCGGGGCACCCACGTGGCCTCTTCGCGGAGCCCACCAGGCAGCCTCTCTGTCCCTGTACTGGGAGCTGGAGGAGGCAGGGGCAGTGAGACAAAGCTATGTCAATGTAAGTGTGTTTCATTATAATGTTACCATTCCCCCAAAGACATTTTACATGTTAGGTGTAAATGTTATTACATTTAAGTGTTACATGTTATTACAATTATTTTCATTCCTATTTGTAGTTAAAAAGCAAATTATACCATTTAAAACAATGGAAATTTAATGGTATCTGTGAGGGTAGTTATCAGGGCTGAAATACAAAAGAACCTAAGCCAAGGAGATCCTGGGCATTTTACTGAAGGGTTTTCCTTGCACAACTTGCAGTTGTCAGGAATATATGACTGTCCTTGATAAATCAGACCAACATGCAATTTTAAATTTAGTTTTCTCCTTCCACCAATGGAAACAGCAGCCTGTTGGTGGTTCAGATGTCAAGCGTATCAACTTAGAGAAGCATGTCCTATAGACAAAACCTGGTGCTGGTGGTGGAGTGGTGGAGAGTGCCCTCAAGTCAGAGTTGACTTATGGCAACCCCTTGTGGGGTTTTCATGGCAAAAGACTAACAGAGATGGTTTTGCCATTGCCTGTTTCTGCCACCCTGGTCTTCACTGGCGGTCTCCCATCCAATTAATAACCAAGGCTGGCCTTGCTTATCTTCTGAGATCTGGCTCACTACCACCTACAGCATGAAATATTCCAAGTCATGACAACTTCCATACCAACATGGCTTGCTTCCAATGTGGTTATTATTGACAATTTCAGTCCTTTAATTATTGTTCCATCATCTTCAGCCATGTCCCTATGCCATGCAGTGCTTCTCTTTAGCAAAATTGTGGCAGTGTATGAATAGGCTTCAGCTGTTTCACTCAGCTGCATTGAATCTCTTGCTCTCTTGCTCTCTCACAAACACACATATTTGAATATATCAGCTATGGTATCTTTGAATGTCAACCTTACAAAGTTGTGATTTGGAATTGTAACCACAGGTGAAACAAAGGTGTTTGTGAAAAGAATTGTTGGGGTGGGCAAAGGTCTGTGCACTCTAACTACAGGACAGCGGCCTGAACCTCTGCAGCATTTACACCACTGAACTTAGTCACCTACAATATTACTGGGTGCAAGAGGGAGAGAACACAATACACAACCATGTATGAATGACTGTTGTTTTAAGTGAGAGGCAATACAAATTTGTTTGTTTGTTTGTTTGTTTGTTTGTTTGTTTGTTTGTTTGTTTGTTTGTTTGTAGACTGAAATACATTTTTTTAAAAAAAGGAGGCGCGCTCACAACTTTAATCCAAGTTATTGTTTCAGCTCATGAAGTAAATTTTTGGCTCACAACATGGCACAGCTTAGAGGGAACATTGGTGGCAATGTCTGCCCCCTTCACCCAGCTGGGATCAGAAGTAGAGCAGGAGGAAATGCCCACCTCTTCACCTGGTCGGGATCAGGTGAGGAGAAGGTGACAGTGCCTGCCTCCTTCACCCGGCCTGGATCAGGAGCAGAGCATGAGGCAATGCTCACCCACCCCTTCACCTGGCCTGGATCAGGTTAATAAAATACTAATTATTACCATAGAAGTGGCTTCTAATTTGCTACAAGGTTCAATTCAAGGTATAGAGCCAGTGTGTTGTAGCAGTTAGACGAGACTAAGATCTAGGAGACCCAGGTTTGAATTCCCCCTCTGCCATGGAAACTTGCTGTTGATCTTGGGTCAGACAAATTGCCAAGCTAACCTGCTTCACAGCGTTGTTGCGAAAATAAAATGAAGAAGAGAATTATGTAAGCCACGTTGTGGAGAAAGGCAGCATATAAAAGAGGTTAATAAATAAACCTCTTTAGTTTCTTGTGGTCTTTTAATGCTTTAATGTGGTATGTTAATAAATATAGTCTAACCTTGCCTGTCATGATTGCAACAAAAAGTTGAACTCATTTTTCGAGTTGTGGGGTGAGGAATTTCTTTTCCAAAATGCACTTTTTAAAATATAGCCATTGATTCCTCTTACTCTTCTTTTTCTCTTTTAAGAGCAGTATTCCTCTTTGAAGAGAAATCAAGATGCCCTTTTGTAACTTCAGCCTTGGCAGTTGTTTTATATTATACACTCCAGGTGGTATTCTTGCAGGAAGATAGGAAGGCTTTAGAAGACACTTCCCCCTCAGAGCATCTACAGCAGCGATGGCGAACCTATGGCACGCGTGCCACAGCTGGCACGCAGAGCCCTCTCTGTGGGCACGCGAGCCAAGTCGCCGATCGCTAGGTCCAGGGCTCATTTGGAGGGGGAATGCTTGGAACGGCGTTCCAGTAGCTCTGAGCAGAGATCACATGGGTTTTGGCCCTGCCCACGTGATTCCTTTTCCTCAAGGCTGCCTCCCTGCTGCCCGTCTCTTTAGCAGCAGGAAGCAGAGGCAGTAGCCGGGCTGCTGGGGCTGGCTTTCTAAAGAAGAGTAAGCTGCTTTGATTTAACTTGCTTTACTTTCAGTCTTTACTTTCAGTCGTGGCTCGTGAGTGAGTGAGTGAGAGAGAGAGAGAGAGAGAGAGAGAGCTTGCAAGTAGGGCTGCTGGTGTGAAGAAGGGCAAACTGCTTTGATTTAACTTGCTTTACTTTCATTCGAGGCTCCTGAGAGAGAGAGAGAGAGAGAGAGAGAGAGATGTTAATTAGTTCGGACAACTATGAGTTGTTTTTTCTTAAAACCTCAGTATTCAGGTTTAATTGCAGTGTTGGAACTTTGAAATAAATAAGTTGGTTTTGTGTTGCAGTTTGGGCACTCAGGCTCAAAAAGGTTCGCCATCACTGATCTATAGAGTGAAATTCTGAAAATTTGCAGAACCTCCCTTCTTGCCCCGCCTCACTTTAAATTTCTTTTTGATCAAAAAAGAATTGATTAGAAACTGACTCCAAATTCCTAAAAAGAGGAAAAGAAAAGGATTGTTGGCTTTCAGGCAGAAACTGAGTAAAAAGAATTAAGAGACTTTCTCTGAACAACCTTACTCATTTCGAAGTACTCCAGAAATGATTTTTTAAAAAATCAAGGAAGGCCCAGGCGTTAATTTAAAAATATGCATGGGATCCCAATGAAAGAATTCTCAAGAAATGTACCTCTTCAGGGCACCAGGTTTCATTACTTCAAGTGTATCAATGCAGTATAAATGTTTCATTTTGTTTTTACTTTGTGGACAACAGTGAGGTATAAATGAAGGGACCAAGAGCTGTCTCAAGTAGTTGTAACCAAACGGAGACAACTAGGTGAAGAATTTGCGCTTGTCTAATACCAGGTACCACAATGACATTTCTAAGCACCATTGAGATCTGGCACCCAGGAATTTGTCAATTCATATTTATAGGGATTTTAAGAAAAGACCCAGGAGTACTTATGGGCAACAAACTTTCTAAAGTCTGTGGATCCCCTTCCCCCCACAGCATCATTGAATCACTCTTGATAATCCTGTTTTCAGTCTGTTGTACCAGATATAAGCCATAATCCTCTACAGTTCTCTCACGCACGGGCATTCCGAGTTAGGGCTGCTTACAGAAATAGCACCATGGAAGTGGGGGGTGGGGGAGAGATCCCATCCAAAGCAGGCGTGAACTCACTTTGAGAAATTTATGGGACCATGCCACCATTTTTTCTGCCTTGCCTTTTTTTTCAATCACTGAAAATTATTTAAAAAGGAAATTAAATATACCACTCCATATCTTAACAGATGCCAAGCAGCAAAATAGAAATTGAATTAAGAGACATCAAAAGTTGCTGAGAGGTGTGGAAGTTCCTTATTTTCTAGATGCTGATAATATACCCGGCCTACCAAGGAGTATGTGAAGGATAGCCTGAATTATGACTGTGATGGATCCAGAAATCAAGAAATGTCTGGTGCCACAGCCCCCTATGTGTTTATAAGGGGGAGAATGGGGAAATCTGGAGTCTGGCAATTTTGCCTAGAGTTTTTGAACAGCTTTCCCTCTTTGAATTTAAGATAGACTAGTTGTAGTTTCAAAATTGATAGCAAAAGTTTCTTTATTGGACTGACCAGTCAGCATTAGATGAATGCTTTACTTTTCTGATCTTACAAGAGAGGATTCTGCCTCTTTCAGAAGTATTCAGTCGGCCAAGATGAACAATGGTTAGGAACAGAAGTGCATGCCTTCAAGCATCTTGTTTACATACTTGGACAAAAAAGACTAGATTTTGCTCCAAGAAAACCAAGGGATTGATTAAGGATAGCATAAGTGTGGATTATCTCTGTGGCATCCAAAGCAGATCAAATGCAAGAGACTTTATTTACAATCATGCAACAAAAGTGTTACAGCAAGCAAGGGGGCTGTGGATAGGAACAGCTGGGAAATATCATCTTCAGCATGTTCTTTCATATTGGGAAACCTTTTCTATAGTTCTGCATATTGGCTATATAGAAACTCCTTTCCTAACCAATACATGTCTGTAACAGGTACATGTTTGCAGAGCCTGTACGAAGACCTGAATATGCAATGTTGCATAGCTTTTTGTAAGGGATACAGAACATGCATATGTACACGCACACATTCAGTGTATTTGAAGAGTGGAGAATTGCTATCCCCTTGGTAGCAAGTTTATGTAAAAGCATATTCCAGTTTTGAGCCAGCCCAGCAATTTTTTAGTATATGAATTCATTTCCAGACCATCATTACATACTTTAGGGATGAATTTGCCTCCCCTAGGGGTATTTGACAACATTATAGGCATATTAAGTAGCCAGTCTGATACTTCATTATGGCTGACGGTAAAACCTTTTCCCTTGTATTGCAGGTGATCTTAAATGTATAGATCTTTTAATATTTTCATTGGGCATCAGTAGGCACAAGGCCATAGGTCTCTTGTTGAAAACCATTTTGCTTGTGACCTTAAGCTTCTCTTCAATCTGCACAATTATTTTCTTATCTGCTGCATGAGGGAAATTTATTTTTCATAATAGGATGGTTTGAAAAAGTTCATGTACCTTTCATGTGATTAAGCTCTATATCCTCTGGTCAATATGTATATATAGCATTGCATTTGAAGAAGTGTGCTATTGTTTAAAATGCCACCAGGTTTCTGTTTAAGTATAGCATGTATATTTTAAAACAAAGTAGTTGTGGCTGGGAATGCTATCATCTTTAAAACTTCAGTTTCACTTTTAATTTGACCAAAAGCCATTTTTTACTGGACTGGTTCCAGGTCTAATGTAATTCCTGCTCTCTGATCTGTATTCTGGAAGGCTAATGGAATAGTAAAACCTTCTTAAAGATACTTAAATGTGTTGAAGAGTATCCTCAGGGTAGCTTTTTCACTAAAGATGTTTTCTTTCCCACCCTGTAGAGGTATCTCATTAAGGCATCCACTAGCATCATTATTAAGTTTTCATGTGTTTCTCAGTTTTGATGCTAATCTTTGTGCGTGCATTTAATTCTGTTTTTTGCAGCACCAATGTTGTTATGAATTATTCAGAAATCGAGTCTAAGGTTCGAGAAGCAACCAATGATGATCCATGGGGACCTTCAGGGCAGCTCATGGGAGAGATTGCCAAGTAAGTGATAATTTGACTCAGCAATGAAGAAAGGTGCATCTTTATGCAGAAATATATATTTCTTCTTCACTCACTCACTCACACACACACACATTTTTTCCTGCTTCATCACCTCAGAAGAAGATACATAGATGAGGTGCAGAAAAAAGGGTGGTAACTGTCTAAGGCTCACTGCCACATATGACTGATAGCCACAAGGAACTGTTTATTAAAACTGTTTCCATGATGAATTATAATTTTTTGCACAGAAGGTTCCCTTGAGCCAGTTTCTTGCAAAGTATTTTTCAGAAATAGAAAATTAAGAAGTTTGGGCTCCTTAAATACAATGGCTTTCACAGAAAGGCCCAGTGAATGGCATAATGGCTTAAAATAACAAGAGGCTCCTTTTTCATTATTTTATTGTTTAGGGCATAAAATTTATCAGCATTGCTAATCCAGTAAGTAATTGTGTATACAAAGTATTTGGTACAAATGTTAGTAGCTCTTCATTGGATAATGACTCTAATTTAGAGCGAGTGTGCCATCTGCTGTCAAATGCAGGTCCTAGCAGGCCTTTGCTGAAAACATCTCTGTGAAGATAATTTTTCCTTTTTCTGTGCTTTATTTTTAGGGCTACTTTTATGTATGAACAGTTTCCTGAACTTATGAACATGCTTTGGACACGAATGCTAAAAGATAACAAAAAAAACTGGCGGAGAGTATATAAGGTGTGTTTGCAGATTTGTGAATAAGTGATTTTATGAGCTTTGTAAAGGTTTCATTTTCTTTTAGATGGTGCACTTTGAAGAACAAACACAATGGTGTTTATTTTGTCGTGTCTTATCACAATTGATTTCAGTTTGTCCTTTCTTTAACTAAAAAAAATCCATGCTAAACGTTGGAGATTTCCAGATCCTCTGTAGGCAGTTAATACTGGCTTGATTTCTTTGTGTACTCTTTTAAAGAAAAGAAGCCTGTGTTGAAAAATCAAGAAGTGTTTGTTTGTTATGCCCTTAATTGAATACCTTTGAGTAACAATTTTATTGCAGCATAAAATGCCAAAGAGGCAATCATCAATAGTTTGATCGTTTTGAAACAAGCAAGCAGTCTTAGCACTAGTGTACCATTGAGCGATTTCTTATTTTCCTTTTAAAACATCTTTTAAAAAAGTAAAGATTCCATTTTGAACCCATTTGGAAACTGAAAATATATTAACACTGAAGTATTTCCTGCTTTGTTTTCTTCCTCTCACTACACACATTATTATTAATTCTATATCTGATATGTATGGAGAGAAAGTAGACAATCAGTTCCTTGCCTTACACATGGATATGCATGAGTGTTTGAATAATATATTTAGGACAAAATGTTTTCTTTTGTTCCTGTTTCCTCCCTCCCCCCCCCCCCCCCGCCCAGTAAAATGAAGCATATGCAGCACAATACTTTTTCTATGTCTTATAACGTTGAAATGGTTTTTAGTTTTAAAATGTCTACTCAACAAAATACTGCTAAGGCAAGGTTACCACTTTTGTTAGGTATTTGATTTAGATTTTGTGTTACAATGATTGTTTTCCTTGAATCATAATGTAAATTATTTTTAATGCTGTTGTGCATATTATGTAATGTTCTTGAGGATGCCTGGAATTATCTGTCAACTTTCAGTTTGTTGCAATTTACAAACATGTTTCTCTTGATGTCAGAATGATTGCTTCAGATATGACAACAGTGTGTGGGGGGGATCCTGGAAGTTTCAGGAAGTTCATAAAATTAAAATATTTATCAACTTATTTTTGTTTTGAAGTTTGCTCAAATTTACCTGAAAATACTGAATTTTGTACATCAACACACTTCCTGCAGAAAGCTACATAGATAAATTGCTATAAAAATTGCTTTTAAATGGAAAAACACTAGGGAATAAGGCAATTGCCAAAAGAGAGACACAAAAGAAAATTGTTTCATTCTGTAGAGTTCAGTTTTTTTTAAAATTGCCTTAACCATAATTTTCCCCCTTCTGGAGAACAGTTATCCTTAAGGCAAATTACTTATGATTTAATGTTCTACTTTTTTTGTTTTTGTGATAAAATACAGTTTTACATTTTTGCACTATAATATTAGAGGTTCTTTCTGTAAGACACTGCATGCTTATAGTTGGCTTGCTTAGTATGAACGCATTCTGCAACTATTTACTAATTTTATTACAGTTGGAAAAAAATACTGATGGCTTTTGTTCATGCAATCATAAGGTGCTTTGTATTTTTATAGTCTCTGCTGCTCCTATCTTACCTCATAAGGAATGGATCAGAGCGTGTTGTTACAAGTGCCAGAGAACACATTTATGATTTGCGATCCCTGGAAAATTACCACTTTGTAGGTGAGCGATAGAAAAATCTTTTAAGCAAATTAAAACAGTAGTTGGAGTTGTCAGTCACCTGAACCAGCTTAGAAGCTTCCCTGCTCTAATTAGAATGTGACTGTTGCCGGTTGTGTGAAGAGTGCAGAATGCAAGACGTAGGGCCCTAGAGTATTAATTAGTGAAGACAAGAACTTGCAGAAAAGACTGGCTAATAACAACAGAACCAACACAACATGAGTGTTCGGGTTTATATTAAAATATGCACTAGAGACTGGTCCCCTGTGGTGTGTGTAAAGGAATAGCTTTAATCATATGGGAAGAAAAGGTTAGAGCTCCAAAACATACACATCTGTTTGAAGCTGGGGATTTTTTTCCTCCCACCAAATAATATTTACAGTGCAAAGGCAGCAGGGCCAGTGTGTGTTCTGAATAAGAAAGAGGCTTGGGGAAGTGAAGCAAATTTTAGTTTGCAGTACACTCTAGCTGACAGGATACAAATAAAAATTTAAAGGAGCACAGTCATCTAACAACTAGCATTTACAAAAAAAACCCTGATCCTAGAAAACTAAAAGCAAAAAAGCTTGTTTAAATGAGTTAGAACTGGTAGAAAGTGTGTTTTGTAAGGATCATTTATTGAAATTTTAAAATAAAACCTTAAATTGAAATGCTCAAATGTTGTCACTTAACTTAAGATGGAAATTTGGTTGTAAAAATTCTTTCATTATAGATCGTTGCTTTGGAATGCCATAAAATCTGTATTTCTTTTGCATCTCAGTTTTTGTTAGCACCTAATGCTAATGCTTAAAACTGGTACTTCCAAACTTCTTCCTTTTTCTGTGCATTTATACAGATGAGAATGGCAAAGACCAAGGTATAAATATTCGTCAGAAGGTGAAAGAAATGGTAGAATTTGCCCAGGATGATGATAGGCTTCGTGAAGAGAGGAAAAAGGCAAAGAAAAACAAAGATAAATATATTGGGGTTTCTTCAGACAGTGTTGGAGGATTCAGATATAGTAAGTACAGTGCCATGGAAAGGGAATTAAAATTAGTATCTTGTTATGTTACCTTGGTTCTCTGGGTATGCTGTAAGAAATAAATGTAAATGTTTTAAAATATTTTCAGTGCTATAACTTAAATACAGTAACTCTTCACTTATCCAAACAAGGTGGAGAAATGAACTTAGTCTGTGACCTTCAGAAACATTCACTGGATTAGAAAAGGATTACTTCAGTAAATACTACAATTTGATTATTCATTGAGAAGAAATACTTCCTTCTGTCTATTCTGAATTTATTACCCATCAGCTTCATTGGACACCCTTAGTTGTAGTACTGTGGAAGAGAAGAAAGAAAGACTATCCACTTTTCCCATCCCATGCATGTTGTTGTTGTTGTTGTTGTTAATGATGATGATAATGATAATAATAACAATAATATCACGCCCTCCCCGCAAGCGGGCTCAGGGCGGGTTACAACAGAAGATAAAATATAGAAAATAAAATCACAATAAATTAACACAGCTTTCTAATAAAACACCTGCTCACCGTATAAAAACCTTATAACATCTGATGGAGGTGGAGGTGCAGCTTAACCATGCGTGGCTGCTCATATTTGGGGGGGGTAGATGGTCAATACTCCCTACAGATATAGAGGAGACTGGGACAGAGGCTCATTTGTTGGAAACCCTGATGGCCTCAATCATACACCTGGCGGAACATCTCCATCTTACAGGCCCGCCTGAAGGAGACAAAATCTTGGCATAATTTTATGAACCCTCTTCCTTTTACCTTCCTTCTGACTAGTGCCCTTATTTTTGAATATTTTTTTCTTTTTTAAATCAAATATTATTATGTTAGCCTTTTAAGGCAACTTTCCACTCGTGTCAGTGCTGAACTTAATGCCATTGTGGTCACTTGGAATATCTGCATCTCACATGAGGTTTCAGATTCTACTCTCAACCAAGTTGACGGTTGCTAATCCTCTAATCAGCTCTGTGACTCAAGTGTTCCATCACACAGTCATTTATGATATCTAAAAATCTCATCTCTATGGTATGATTTGGGGCATACTTTTTCGTTGGTGTGAGAGTAGTTGAAATCACCCATTATTACAACATTTTCTGCTTCAATCAACTCTCTCACTGGATAGCTTTTACCCCCACTTCATGACTGACTTTGTCATTTAAAACTCTTAAGGTTGAAGATAGTGTTCTTACATGAAACTATGGCAATTCTTGTCCTGAGAAGGATAATGTATAGCGTACTGATGCTGAACTTGCATAGGAGCTTAACTTGTCCACCTTTTTAAAGATGCTTTGATTTTGGGGTTCTCTCCTACTTTCACACAATCTTCCCTACTAAACTTCTATACAGACATCTTGTGTCAGCAAAACCCTGGTTACATGCTTTGGTCACACATTCCTGGGGTATACAGCTGGGCAGGGAGAAGGTGGGCAAACCGCTGCTTTCTCCCTGCCCAGCTGATCAGCAGGCAAGGGGGGTGGCAGCAGAGCCTGCCTGCCACTCACCTAGGCAGGGAGAAGGCTCTAGGGTTCTCCTCTCAGTACTTCTGTTCCAAAGATGGAAGTCTTCATCCTAGTCTCATTCTTATGTCATAGAGTTCAACAGATATATCTGACCACAGAAATTAATAGTATCATAGAGTTGGAAGGGGCCTTAGTCCTACTCTGTCCAATGCAGGAACAGCCTAAAGCATCCCCGACAAGTATTTGTTGAGCCACTCCTTGAAGACAGCCAGTGAAGGAGGAACTCGCCACATCTCTAGGCACTGTTGAATTACTTTTAATGTGAAAAGGTTTTCCTAATGTCCAGCAGTACCTTCTCTCCTGTAGTTTAAACCCATTGTTTCCTGTCCTATCCTCCTTTACCAACAGAAACAGCCCCTTCCTTCTCTAAGTGATAGTCTTTTAAATCCTTAAAGAGAGCAGTCATGTCTCCGCTCAACCTCCTCTTCTCCAAACTGAACATTCCCAGGTCTCTCAGTCTTTCCTCCTAGGGTTTGGTCTCCAGGCCTCTGATATTCCTGGTTGCTCTCCATTCCAATTTGTCTACATCCTTTTTGAAATGAGGCCTCCAGAACAATGCTTCAGGTGGGGCCTGACCAATGCAATATATAGTGGGACAAGGATATCCAGTGATTTGGATGTTATGTTTTTCTTGATACACCCCAATATTGCATTCGCCTTTTTTTTTCTACTGCATCACAGTGCACATACTTCATTTCCCATCCACCTGTATCCCAAGATCTTGTTCACACACACTGCTCCCCAGAAGTGTATCCTTCATCCAGTATGCAGGCTTTGCATTTTTGTTACCCAGGAGGAGAACCTGGCACTTACCCAGGTTAAATCGCATCTTACTCAAATCTGCCCACTTTTCCAGTGTGTTCAGATCTCATTGAATTCTGTCTCTATATTCAAGGGTGTTTGCTACTCCTTCCAGTTTGGTGTCATCTGCACATTTAATAGTAATCCTGTCACACCCTCATCTAGATCATTTATAAAAATATTGAGCCTTGTGGCACTTTACTGGATACCTGCCTCCGATCAGATGTGATGCCACTGACAATTACTCTTTGGGTGTGGTTATCCAGCCAGTTTCTTATCCATCTAACCATCCTGGAGTCCAGACCACAACCCTCTAGTTTGCCCATCAGAACATCATGAGGAACCTTGTCAAAAGTTTTACTGAAATCCAGATAAATTGCATCAGCAGCATTTCCACGATGCAGTAAGCCTGTCATGGTCATAGGAGATGAGCTTGATCTGGCAAGACCTGTTGAGGACAAATGAGTACTACTGACTTTCCCATATCTAACACTCTGGGTTTGCTTTGCTTCTGTTTCAGAGATGCCTCACTACATTTCTACAACATTGTGTTCTATGTTTTATAGTGGGAGATACCTATTACCAGTGCAAAGTGCTTGCCCTTAGTCTCTCAGCTGCCCCAAAAGTTGTCTTGAAGTTCATTTATCTATTTAAATATTCCTCTTTTCTCCTCACTGGTAATCCAAAGTAGCTTGAAAAGAAGCACAAATATAATTTATATGAACAAACAGCAAAAAATGCACTCTGCATGGCAAAGGTTGCATCACATCTGCCCCTATGTAGACACCTGGTTCCTCACAGTTCCCATTTGTCTCTCATTCTTCCACCACACAGGTAGCAATCTGTATCTCCACAGCCACCTTGAAATTGTGTGTCAATGGAGAAATGTACCGTCCTGTAGTGAAATACTGTGGTTCGGATAACAACCCTCAGCACAAAAAATGAAAGATTGCATTGAGATGCTTAATTTGTATTTGGGCATCTGCGAGATTTTCTTAGGTTTATAGATTTTGACAAGCAAAAACAGTTTTCTTTGGGAACTCTTGAAATCCTTATTGTATGGTTTTAAATCTAAAATGTAAATTATTTCTTGTGATAGCTTAAAAATAACCTTAGAGACCTAAATTAATGTGAGTTACTTTATAAAATTCAGGCTGAAGCAATTAACAAGATATTTAAAGCTGACACCTTCTGTTTGCAGTCCTCAGCCTTTTGTAGTTCTTGGTTCTCTGCATTTGTGAAACAACTTTTGTTTATATGGCTAATTTGGGGTGATGATAGCAAGTTGAGAAATTAAGGAGCCCTAACTAGCTGATGAGGGGATAAACTGTTGCATTTTCTTTAATGGTTTTTCAAGAGCTTCTTAAGTTGGTAATTGAGACTACAGATATTGCCGTCTGTTTTCACACTTGCCTTACACAGTTGGTAGGACCTCCTCTGGTATTCATGAGTTTTTGAAACATTCAGTTTTCTGAAAGGCTTCCTAGTCTTGTCATTATGGCTAGGAGTGGCATATCATATTATATAATTATTTCTCATGTCACTAATGTCTTTGCTACTTGGAATTGCACTGTTCTTACAACACTGCCTACCTATATTCTGATATACAATGCTGTTAATTAAAGTAATATCTTCATAAAACAATATCTTTTGAATGCCAATTAATGATTGGTATCACCATGTAAAGCCTTATTATGATTATGTTGACTAAGCCCCCCCCCCAAGTTCCTTCTAGTTTACCTTGAAAACTATAGAAGGCATGTAGTAGGGGCAAAAGTGTTAATAAGATTTGATGGTAGTTCAGTATTAATCCTTGTTTCTCTGTCTCCTCCAAACTTTACAATGTGTGTATTATATAGGTGAAAGATATGACGCTGAGCCCAAGTCAAAGTGGGATGAAGAATGGGATAAAAGCAAAACAGGGTTTCCATTCAGTGATAAACTAGGAGAGCTGAGTGACAAAATTGGAAGCACAATTGATGATACCATCAGCAAGTTCCGAAGGAAAGACAGAGAGGATTCTCCTGAAAGATGCAGGTACTTCCTCAAACTGCTTGTTTTTGCATAGGGTCTCTCTTTCTCAACCTCGCTCCATCTGATTTTTAGCTTTTAACTGGTTCTCCTTTATTTAAAAAAACAACATACTACTGGTAATTTAGCATTCTAGACCTAACTTGTAAACAACTGGTGTTTCTAAGAATTTGTATGGCTGTGATTATGGGTTAGATACAGCTAAATTGGCAGTTTCCACTGGTTCCCTTTTCCTGCTATAGCTCTCATTCATGTCATTCCTCAGGGCCCCCTATCCCCCTGGCACAGCATTTCATGGAAATCAGTGGGCTGCTGTGGAAGGAGGGAGGCAGGGAAGTACCGTTCCGCCTTTGGAAAAGTTATTCTGGATCCAATCCTATAGGATGATATGACACCTTCTGCAGGCGTCACCCTGTAAATGGGCAAAATCAGTGTCTCCCTGTATACGCACATTCTCTGGTGGCCCCAGTGAAGAAACTGACTTGTTCTAGTCTATCTATTGGTTCAGTTCAAGCTTCGTGTCTGATAGAAGCCGGTAAAGTCATCACGACTCTGCAGTTTCAGAGCTGGGATTGAACTGTGCAGGTGCAGTGATGTCATAGCTTCAAGGACTTGCACCTACATTCCATCATTCTAGCAAAGGACCTTTGGTGAGAATATGTGCATTGTCCTTGATTGGCTAATTGGGATCAGGCCTGTTGCTACGGTTTTATATTTAAAAAAAAGGCCCACCCCCACCCCTGGGATTTCTCTCTCTGGATTTTGAGACTTTGAAATTTTGTTTGGACTTTTTTAGTTTAGCCTGAAAAGTAACCTTGAGCTGAGAGAATGAAAAATCTGTTGAAGTATGTTGGAGTATAATCTTATGTGCTCTTTGGGAATTTGTAAGCTTCAATCTGAATCCAGATCTTTGATCCACTTTGGTCACAGCTACCCAAATAGTTATTAAGTGGAACTCAATCTGCAAAGTGGTCTGCTTTGCAGAGTTGACTTCTTGTTTAAAACCTGGTAGGGCTGGGAACTTGCTTCTCTGTTCCTCAGCTGAAAGTTTAGTCAAGAGAGGCTGGTGGCATCTTGTTACCTTGGAAGGACCCAGTTTTGAGTGTTTTGCTCTGGACCTCCTACTCAGGGCAGCTTGTGGATATAGCCATCCTTGACAGCCCCTCACCATATGGAACGGCCTCCCTGAAGAGGTCAGGAAAGCTCCCACTCTCATGGCTTTTGGCAAACTATGCAAAACTGAATTATTCAGGAGGGCTTTTTTGCACAAATAATATGCTTATACTGTAATGAAATGGTTCAGAAAGATGGTTTGGTAAAGGGATAGGGACTGTGAAATATACTACTATCTTCTATCTGTTACTATAAGTATGTCCTACTAGTTAATTTCCACATTGCTTAACATGTCTCATGTAAATGCTTGTGCTTCAGATTTATTTTAGCTCGCGTTCTGTAGTCCAACTCCTATTTCACTGTTTGTTGACTGTCCCATCCTGTTGATTGTATTTGACTTACACTGTGTAAACTAACTGCTTTGAGTCTCAGTGAGAAAGGTGCACTATAAATGATGTAAATAAACAGCAAAATTAAAAAAAAACTTGAAAATGTGTGGGCAGACTTCATTAGACGTTTAAACTTTGTCCTGGGCACCAGGGATATGCTTACCCAGGTACACTTTTTTTTGCCAAAACATAAGAGTGAATTAGTGGTTCTATCACTTTGCCCTTTGAGGACTTTGTCTGTTGCTTGATATCCCTAAACATACATTAATTTTTGTTTGTTTTCTTTATCCTACTCTTGAAAAATTGGATTTCCCCACTGGAGTAACTTTGTACATCAGCCCACATTAAGAATTGGTGTACAACGTTACTCCAGCTTAGAGTAATTAATAATGTAACCAAAGTTGCTTGTTCTGCTTTCAGTAGAACTGTTATTTTTATAATTTTATGAAAAATACACTTGTCACTGATTACTGAATGTTCATTTGGGATACAAACACACCACAGGACATGGTGATGGTGCACAGTGCATCCTGTGATACATACTAATTTCTGATTCAGTTATATTTCATTGGGATTAGGGGTGTACACAGGAAAAAATTGGTTGATTCAGTTTGATAATACTGAACTGGAAAAAAAATCTGGAATTCGAGGAATACTGAATTCAATCTCCAGTTTGTTCAGAGTAAATTTGGTAAAATTTGGCCATTGTTTCCTATAGGAAACTCAATTTGGAAATTTCTGGTGGCCTGGCGGGGGGGTCATTTTGCAACTGAATTTCTCCAAATTTGCAGGGAACCTACTCCTAACTGTCCTCTAAAGACCCCCTCCCAAGTTTCATGGAGATTGGACCCCAGGATCAATTTCTGTGAGCCCCTAAACAAGATGCCCTCAGCCACTCCTTTTGTTCCTATTGTGAGGGGAAAACTCCAAGCTGACTCCCACTCCAGAAACACATGGATCAAGCTCTCCAGCAAACACCACCCAGAAGAACAACAACCAGCAACAATTATAGCATGGAATTCTAAATTTCCTTTCATAGGCCATTTTAGTGGATTGTAGCTAGCACAGCCAGTGCCAAGAAGAAACTGCATTCAGAGTAATGAAAAGCTGATATTTTGGACAGCTATAGAATAGCTCTGTCTTCAGCTGTTGTGGTTTCAGAATAGTCCATGATGACTTTTCTATGTAAAAGCTGATATTTTGGACAGGTATAGAATAGTTCTGTATTCAACTGTTGTTGGTTTCAAAGTAAGTGGTTCATGATGCCTTTTCTATCACAGAAGTACAGGCTATGGTTGGATTCTATTCTGCCTCTGACACCATTATCTTGTCATACCGGTTGAGGTCACCTGATTCCTTGCTGCTTGCTTGTCAATTAACCTTATGAACACTGCATACAACAGCTAGATAAGGTTTGGAAGGCTCCTGTGGGACTTCTGCTCCATGGGTTTTATGTTGCCTACATTTCTGTTTACTCTCTAGAGCTGCAGGGATTTGAGCTAAAGCATAGGTTGACAACCTATGGTCCTGAAGAAAGGAATACCATCACCATTTATTTTTAAAAGTAACTTTCAAACTCATTTTTTTAAGGAGCAAAAAATTCTTTTGTAATCTTTCCATATTAAAGTTCTGTGCTTTTAAAATCAGGAGCAGGCAAGGTCCTAACTAATCTCAATCACGGCAGTAACCAGTTTGTGCCTCTAACAGTAAAGAGTAAGTCCATAGTGCCCTGTTAATTTTATTGCCAAAAGAGTATGGAGGAAGATACTCTTTCAATGTTGCCCAAGCTTGTAACTTGGAGGTAAAATGTTTTATCACTTTCCACTTGAGCTTTAAGTAATTGCTGCTCACTTTTCAGCTAACCTTTTATGAAGTAAGGCATACAGTTGGTTAACTTAAGTATTTATTTAGTTCATTTATAGCCCACCTTTCAAACTGATAGTCAAGGCTATCGGGCATGATTCCCACTCCCCATAGATGCTTAAACTTTTGCTTGGTAAAGCAACATATTGCAAATTTCCTTTTTCTTCCCCTCCCCTCCAATTTTAAGTATCTTCATCACAACTTTTATACCTCATCATGATTTAGGGAGATCTTTAAATAGTGTTTTAAGGGATGTTCCATGAGCAGTGGACCAGTTTTGAAAGGATGGAGAATACAAATTATAAATGTCATTCAAGTGCCCAAAATGTCACCTCTCTCATTCTTCAAACTTTCAGAATGGGAATTATTAAATGCAAGCAACACTGGAAGAGATAATGATGAAAACTTGCTTTCGGGGTATTCCAAATAGGGTAGAATGAAAAAAAAAGGCCTTTCTTTTATCAGCTTGTCATTACAGCAAACATAATAATCATTTTTCTTTCCATTTATTTTTATATCTATTGTGCATTGAAGTAGTCCTCTCCTTTTTTTAATGATCTCTGTGAGCAAGTGTGGCTTGTACCTTAGTGAGCCCAGAAAGCTGATGTCTCTTCCTTATGCCAAGTTCTGTCCTCCAGGGCCTCGACAAACTGCCACACTAGATGGAGCAGCTGCGTTTGCATCAGTTTCTGACTGACACTAGCCGCATGGCAGACCTAGACTCTGCCTCAGTAAAAGCTACTTCAGTCATGTTAGCTTCTCCTCTGTAAAAACTCCTCCCCAGGGCATAAAAAACAAAAGGGCTGTAAAAAGCTGGCCGGCAAAGCCAGTCTGGATAGAGCTGCATACTCTAGCTTTGTTTATCCTGTCCTAGATATGCAGATCCCCAAGAAACATTCTTGTTCCTTTTGGGAACTTTTGAGCTGCATTAAGCTGTTGGAACAGATCCTGCCCATACTTTGTGTGATAGTGCCTGATTTCATTCTTACGTGCTCAACAAACAGTTTTCAGAAAACTTGCCTTCAGTAGTCATGCAGTATAAGCCCTATATAGGCTTTCCCCCATCACACACAGGCTTGGCCAGGATTGCACCACAAGATCGAAGTGCGGCAAGCAGCAGATTGGGCTCTTAAGTACATAAGCTGTTCTGTAAATGGGTGGTGAGGGCATCAAGACTGACCAGCTTACAAACTCTCTATACACTAGGAAATTATTTGCATGGGGCTATACTCATGATTGCAAAGGAAAACAGTTTCTATTTATGGAGCAATGCAGCTGTTTCTTTGTCCTGCTGTTCATGCTGCCAAAATTAGTAAGGCCACATGTTGCATTAAGTTTTAGACATGGTTTTGCTTGAGCTGTTTTCTTTGCTTCAGGACAAGATGACAGTGCAGGATATAACCCACAATCTGAGTGTGAGCACAAGCTTTAGATCATGTGGTTGCATACCCACAGAGGCTAGTTTTGCTGCCTTATACTGCAATTTCTTACGTTTACTACTACCACCACCAAAAAACACCCGCTCTTGAGGATTGGGAAGTCTTGATACGATGTGGTGCAGGAAGCTACAGCCAGAATGTGGAAACTGCATAAATCCATGCATGCCACAAATTCCTAGCTCTTCCTCCTAGCTACAGCCCATGTTGTCCTAAGTCTCCTCTTGCCCTCCGGAGCACATCTTGTTGAGGAACTTAGAAGCCTGTTCTGGTGAGAGGACAAAATTATTTCTGTGAACCTCTGTTCTGTTTGTGATAATATAAAATCTTATGAATTATCTATCTGGGTCAGCTCAAAAACAGTCCACCAACCCCAGGTTTCTTTAGAAGAATCCTGGCAACCAGCATGCACTATATGGCCTACTAGCAGATTACAATCTACCTCTTGCTCCCATCCCATTTTAAAGTATATGATGTAACTATGACTAAGCGGATTTCCATTAATCGTATTTCTATCAGTTTACCAAATCATTCCTAAACTGTAAATATTCTTGTAGTATAGATTATATTCTACTTGCATAAATGACAAACTTTTTAAAAATCAAGCTGATTTCAAATGCATACAGGCTGTTATACGAACTCCGCTCTTCTATTTTAAAATCATAACTGGAGCCATGGAAATGAAGACTTACTTGTTAACCTTGTGAGCCTCCCCCCCAAAAAATCAGGTTTCTGTGTAGTCATAGATGCTTCTGCCTTACGCTTCTAAATTAATAAGTGCTGAGACTTTTGGCTGTAATTCATGGTTTGAAGAAACAGAACAGTAACATTGAAAATGCGATTGTATTTTGGTGTCTGTTTACTCATATTTCCCCTTCTTGTTGAATCTCTTGTCTGCATATCAGCAAATGCAACTTTTTAATGTGCAAGCAGCAACTCATTCACATCAGCATCTAATTATGCTGAGCATAGTGCCTCTGCTTCAAACTGCTGGCAGATAAGTTTGTTGACAGAAAGAGTTGTATTCATTTATGATGAGCTCTATCCTAATTAAACCCACAGCAGGCGGGAGGTTGTATAGGACACCCTGGATTGGTTTTAAATCAAGTTAACATTATTTGAATAATCTAAAGCAAGAGCATCTTGATTCTCTGTTGTTATATACATATGTGTGTATATATATATGTGTGTATATATATATATATATATATAACCAAGAATTTTCACTAGCACAGCCTTCTGGGTAGGGAATGTCAGGAGCGAGGTGGGGGGCAGGGAAGATAGGCACAGCAATATGGGCCTATCCTCTAAGACTTGGATTAAAATCTAAATTATATGGCACAAAACAGAAGGTTAATGTCTTCATTTTATTCCTCTGCTTGTGACAAAACTAATATCCTCTTGGGGTCCTTTTAGCACAGTCTCTGCAGTTGATGGTTCTGTACAAAATGCTGTAAAAGAATTATGTGGGAATCTGGCACTGCATTTAACTCGGCATGGGAGCAATCCGCCCAAATGCTGTTGCTACATAATTTCCCTTCATTTTAGTAGGACTTGAATTTCTCCAGAAAAGCCTCTTGGAACAGAGGGAGACTGCTCAACAGCAGTGTTTGGATTTACTCCCCTTACACTTGGCTGGTGCTGTTAGTGCCTTTTATTAGTTTGCATCTGTAATCTCTGTTGGAATAGAAAGTGAAATGCTGGGTATTTATGTTCACTGATCTTAATGAATTAAACGACCTTTGCTGGCAAGTAGATAATATACAGAGATGCAGTGGGAGGCATAACTAAGTAATAATAATAATGGGAAAAGCCTAAACCATTGTTAGTGGAGAACAAAGGCTATCCCGCAGAGCATACTGCAGTTTATGTTGCATCCATGCTGACAAGAAGACAGTCTTTCTTAAATCAGATGGTTTAGTGCTCTGTTACATTATTGAAACATAGAAACCTTCTGCAGCTAGTTCCTGCTTGAGAGTAGTTATCTTTCAAAATATTTTTCAGTCTGTTCCTTTTTATCATTCTGTGTTGGCCTACAGAAATTACTTTTCAAATAAAATACAGGGCAAGTTAATACAGTTTTGTTGACTACTTTTAACCTTGCCTTTTTCTAGAAGCATAGGACAAATAATAATAATAATAACATTCGATTTATATACCGCCCTTCAGGACAACTTAATGCCCACTCAGAGCGGTTTACAAAGTGTTATTATTACCCCACAACAATCACCCTGTGAGGTGGGTGGGGCTAAGAGAGCTCAAGAGAACTGTGACTCGCCCAAGGTCACCCAGCTGGCTTTGTGGAGGAGTGGGGAATCAAACCCGGCTCTCCAGATTAGAGTCCCGTGCTCTTAACCACTACACCAAACTGGCTGTACACCACTACACCAAATGAAAATAACATTTTCATTTTCAAAGCAATATATAAATTCAAACATATCCCCTGCATGGGTCCATTGTGGACATATGCTCACATCTGGCAACCTATGAGAACAAGGGTCACTGATTTTTGTCTTGTCTTCCCTCCAACAGTACTTTTTGTGGTTCTGTGAAATTTGATTTCCATATGCAGGTTGTTTTCCACTAATGGATTGTTGTATCAACTCATAATGCTGGATCCTGGCAAGCTACTGTTTGCAAATCAGGAGTCAGGGTTGGAAACATGCATGCTCTTCATCTCTTGCTCCTACCTTTGTTGGCCTTAAGCAGAATTTGTGTTAGATATGTTCCAGACCTAACCAGACTTCCCACCTAGTCAGGGCTTGCAGACACTGATTAAAATGGGATTAGCAGTAATGATAGTTGTCACCAGTGTGTATATAATTCTAAGGTCAATAAGGGAAAGAGGGAGGACTTTGTGCCCTAGAGAAGAGAAAAGGAGAGCAAGAAGGCACCTATTCCGAGGCTGGTTTCTGATTTGCAGGGTACAGTTTGAAAGATGTCATTGTGGAGGTTGTACCAGAACAAATGTGTGTGAATATTGAATATGTTTGTGCATATCTCTTGTGTCATTTAATCCCCAAGTCATCAAAACCTGCTTATATAAAAGTATGTCTTCATTAATTCCAAAAAGTTTAGTGAACTTCATAGGAAAGAAATTCTAAAACTGGGGAATGTCACCAAGCACAGCCAGAGAAGAGACGGGCAGCAGGAAGGGGACTCACTGCATAGAGGGCACCATCAGTAGACTATCAGAGCTGCTATAAAGCACAGGGGATGAAGTAGTATGTAAACCCTGGCAGACAAAACCAGTTCCTGAGAAATCTAATTCCTGTCAGGAGGCAGGAATGTTGAAGCTGATAGCAGTTACTACTATCAGAGTAAAGATTATGAAGATATACCAAAATTAGATTCTTCTCAACTGCTTGTTGAGTTAGATGAGACGTTCTTGCTGTTGTTCAGATAGTTTTATATAGTCAGCCATACTAGTCAGCAGTGAAGTAGAAATGGAACCTGATCTCACTGAGCTGTGCCGGTCAGTCTTTGACATCTAACCCAACTGAATGTACCCAGCCTTGCAATACTGCCATGTATTGAAACTTGACAATTTATGAAAATGAAATTTAACCATGAAACAATTTCTGTTGCTCATCACAGTCATAGAAGGAATAGCTGTAAGCAGCCATTTTAAGCAACAACCTTCTTTCATAGCTGAAGAGGGTGAAGCTACTCTTCAGGCTAACATGAAGGCCTTCTTTCCAGCAGCAAATTGGTCATAAATTCAGGAAATTATTCCATTTGGTTGATGGTTATAAGGCTTTCCTGCTCATTTACGTGCATAACTCTTTAAAAACATAAAGCCTGAATCAGTGCTTGGTTAAAATTCCCTTTTTAGAAGCTAGTGTTCAACATGACTGTTTTTAACACTGGCATCTGTTAAGCTCTTTAAATCCTTCACCACTCTTTATTTTTGCAGTGATAGCGATGATGAAAAGAAATCTAGAAGAGGCAAATCTCCCAAAGGCGAATTTAAAGATGAAGAGGAGACAGTGACAACAAAACACATTCACATTACACAAGCTACAGAGACCACCACCACCAGACACAAACGCACAGCAAATCCTTCCAAAACCATTGACCTGGGAGCAGCTGCACATTACACAGGGGACAAAGGAAGTCCAGACCAGAATGCTGCAGCTCACACACCACAATCTACAGCAAAGGTAGGAGCACTGCAGAAAGCATGACTGTACAATTAAATTCACATTCACCATGATTAAAGATGTTGCCATTAAAAGAAGTACTGTTGATTTTTTTAGTGTCTTACAGGAATAATTCACTGACAGCAGCTATTATTTTTGAGGGATGGTAGAGAGATCAGGTCTACCGTCCATAGGAAATAATGGGCCGTTTAAAATTTAGAGGGAGGGACATTGCCAAACAGCTATATGGTGGGCCAGCTTCATCTCCCTCTCGACTTCTGAGAGGAAAACACATCCAAAATTCCAAGAGATCCATTTTTGTTTCTTCCAGAGTCTGAGAATGTTTTGTGTCATTTCAAATATCCCTGAACCCAACTCTAAACAGCTAATTTCTGGTTGATTTTTGGGCTCAGATATAGCCAAGTAAACACCTATAAAGGGGTTCTCTGCTTCCGATTCATGGAGTAAACATTCTGTGATCTGATTGAGATTTGTGCAATTGCTGCTTGCTCATCTTTACTACTGGGTAGGCAAGTGTCAGGGATGCCAGGAGCTTATCTTTAACAACTGCATTTGTTAAATGCACCGTACACCTTTCTGAAAAAGATTGTCTACCTGTGCTGATCAATGTCTAGAATTGATTACAGTAGTAACTTTTTATGTGCAGCTGCCCTGAAGTAATCCGAGAAGCTCTAGCTAGTACAGAGCTCTGCAGTCTGCATTT
The DNA here is from genome assembly GCF_028583425.1 of Eublepharis macularius. Lineage (NCBI taxonomy): Eukaryota > Metazoa > Chordata > Lepidosauria > Squamata > Eublepharidae > Eublepharis > Eublepharis macularius. The sequence continues at coordinate 88,814,822 of NC_072793.1, read as the reverse complement.
TAGTGAATATGGGAGGGAGGAACATATTGGACCTGTTCAGTTCAGTTGATGCAGGTTACAAATTACCTTCCAGGCTCATTTTAAGATTTCTGATATTGTCTTCAAAGACTTCCATAGCTTGCAATCAACATATCAGGCCAGCTGCTGTGTGTTTTGTGCAGGGCACTCCTTTCTCTTAAGTTCCCTTAATATGTGAGGTGAGGACTATTTTGCAATTGCTCCAGAACCATGGAATGATTTTTTTTCAATGAAGTTTTGTGTGATTTTTTTTTTTGAGAGGATGCAGAATCTTTCTTTTCCAAAAGATACATGGCTGCGGAGTGGGCATCTCAGCCTTGTGCTGCTGCTGCTGCTGATCACATTCTCTTTACGGATTATTTAATTTTCTCTTCATTCTGTTTTTGATTTTGTTGAAGTGACTGCAAGTTGGGGAAGGAAGTCAAATATTTTAAATAAGCACAGTAGTATTAGAGTATAGGAAACTCCTATAGCAGAATTACTCAAGGGCATATCTGTATTACTTCAAGTCCTTTGGTTGCTTGTATTCACATAAGTGATAGAATGTTGAATTATTTAGTTGAATGATTTTGCCAGAAGAATGCAAGATTGGATTTTCAGAGGATCAGTGCCCATTAGGCTGCAGATCAATTTAATGAATGGGTATTTGTGTGAAAGTTGATCAAGTGGCCTTGATCTCAGGCCTGTTGCCTGTTTTATTTTATAACTGCATATTCTAAGCACTTATTCCCAGTAAACTGGATAGTCCCACTAACAAAATGGAATTGTCTGTGGATAGGGTACAGGTTTTGATATCTTCGGGAAACTTCACAGTTATGAAGAAAGGTGTTCATTTGTAAACGCAAAGGGGAGGGGGCAAACTGAGGTGCTTGTTGTCTCATAGGAGCCACTGAATACTGAGCAATGTAGTGTTTAGTTAAAGTGTGTGGGGGGGATGGGGGGAGTGAGGGGATTTGCCTAATTTGGAGTAGATTAGGTACAGGGATTATGTTTAAAAGAGCCCCACCCCATTCTGGATGCTTTGAACTTTTTAAAAAGGCTGTGACCCCTAAAAGGGTCCTAGTTAAGAGGATTTTCAGGATCAGAGGGAAAAAGTGTTTCTTCCAATCCTAATTAATCTAAACCACCCCGACTTGTTCAGATGTTAAATCACTAATTGTTTATAGCATCCTGGAATGAAGGTAAAGTTTGAGTTGGAAGATGTGTGTTGTGGACTCACCAGCCCCAATCACCTTCTCCTTCCCAGTTTGTCCATACAGCACAGGAAGGGAGATCTAAGATTGTCTCTTCCTGTGCTGTACTGTTGAGGTTCAGCTCTAGATGATTAACCTCCTGCTTACCTAGCCTGAAGTTTTAGAAGTCGGGATGATTGAGCTATAGTAGCAGACTGCTATGGTTCAAGACCAGATGAGCATCTAGACCAGCAGCTTGGCAGCATTGCACTAATGTGCCACATGAGGAACTTCCATTTATTTCCTCTTCCTTGTTCCCCTGCAGTTCTTCTCAGACTCATTTTTTTTCCATAGGACACCAATTGAGGGTCCAGTTTTTGCATTTTAGGCAAAACAGGCTGTCATGCCTAGAAAGGTGCTTTGGTTCTGGTTTAAGTGATGTCAGCTGAGCTAGAAAAACTTGCCTGTGTGGGATTGTACATGCCCAGTAACTTGTTTATGCTGGGTCACATCACTTGTGTGTGGTTCATAGGTATCTGTAGTCTGTGCAGATGCTGTGATGGTATGCTAACCTTGTTTTCTCAGCTCCCAAATTTCCTTTAATCCAGATACACACAACTTGTGTTCTGCAATTTTTCTCTGCAACTCTTTCTGTTTTGATTGGTCTCAATTATTTTGCTAGTCCATCTAAGCGTGAAAGTCCTCAGTAAGTGCACTGGAGAGAACTTCTTCCTTAAAGGCAAATTAAGCAGACAAATTACTTGTTTTAATCAATAAAGTTGTAAATAAGCAGGTTTTCTGGAAACCCCTCAGGTGATGCATTGAGTTTATCATAAATGCTCTTGACATTGTGCCAAGGTTCATAGAATATTAAAAATGACATTATGCTCCAGGAAAAGTACTTCTCACATATGTTGCCATCATTTGTAAATTCATGCAAAAATCTAGGTTTAGTCAGTGATATTGAAGGATGCCATTACTGTATGGTGAACTGTGCGTATGTGTAAGAGAGAGTACATGTGTTTGAGAGAGACTGAATCTTTTTTTTTTTAATTTTTATTGGAATTAGAAATATTTTGTCATTTATAACAATCAAATTACTTTAATATTCCAGTTCTAACCCCCTCCCTTCCCCCCCCGTTTGTTGACTTCCAACAGTTTTCCAACCCTTTGTCTATTCTTCCCCTACTCATTTCAACTTATTTTGTCAATTAAACATATACTTTCACACTCTTCTAAGCTAGTCTATTATAACACAGTGCTAAGTCAATTTCCCTTCACTTATCAGCTAACTAATACATTCCTGGCATGTTATTCAATAGTAATAATACTGGTAATATTCTCAATATCCTGTACTCTAACTTATTCATTCTAATGTCATCAATATGGGACATATTGATGACATATCTCTCTCTCTCTCTTTGATTATTCTATAGAGAGAGACTGAATCCATGGATCATGTTAGTAAACACATCTCTTCCTTGTGACGTATAGGGGGCGGAATGAGTACCTTTAAGTTTATCGAAAAGATTGTTTACATTCTACAATCTGAGTTCTAGTTTTACAATTAAATTCTGCTCATTTCATAAAGCTGAAAAACAGCTTTAAATATAAGATGCACATTATCTCCATTATTGGATACAAGTCTGGCAGGACTGTGGTTCAGCCTTAACCATACATAAGCATTGAGAAACTGGGTTTGTTTGTTTTTTAAGTACGTATGTTCAGATTTGGGACGCTCAGTTCAGATCTCAGGTTGGCTCTGAAGTTCCACGGCCAAGAAATTTCCAAGAAATTGACTATAAGCAAAGGAACAAGACAAGGTTGCCCGTTGTCTCCACTGTTGTTCATTTTAGTATTGGAGATTCTGATGATACAAATACGACAAGACGAGGAAATTCGAGGAATAAAAATAAAGGACTATTCATACAAGGTCAGAGCATTTGCGGATGACATAATGTTAATTGTAGAGGACCCACTGGAGAACATGCCAAAAGTGATAGATAAGATCAAGGAGTTTGGAGATTTGGCAGGTTTCTTCATTAACAAAAAGAAGTCAAAGATACTATGCAAAAACATGACTAAGCAGAAACAACAATTGTTAATGGAAACAACGGATTGTGAAGTAACAAGTAAGGTGAAATATTTGGGAATTGAACTGACTGCAAAGAATATAGATTTGTTCAAGAATAATTATGAAAAATTGTGGATTCAGATTGAGAGAGATTTGATTAAATGGAATAGGCTCAACCTGTCATGGTTGGGTAGGATTGCAGCGGTTAAGATGAATGTGTTACCAAGAGTGATGTTTTTGCTACAGACAATACCAATCATCAGAGACTCTAAACAATTTGAAAAATGGCAGAGGAAAATATCAGATTTTGTATGGGCAGGCAAGAAGCCTCGAGTGAAAATGAAAGTTTTACAAGATGCAAAAGAAAGAGGCGGAATGCAACTGCCCAATCTGAGACTTTATCACGATGCAATCTGCCTAGTTTGGCTGAAAGAGTGGATGACATTAAAGAACAAGAAACTATTAGCCCTAGAGGGATATAAAAAAATATTTGGATGGCATGCATACCTATGGCATGACAAAGTAAAGGTCAACTCGATGTTCCTGCACCATTTTGTACGGAGAAGTCTATATATAATCTGGAAGAAGTACAGAATTTACCTACAAGAAGGAACTCCTTGGTGGGTGGTTCCATATGAGGTGATAGACCCGAGAGCTGTTGACAACGAACGACAATGTTTGACATACAAAGAAATAACTAAAATAGAAGCATCTAAACTTAGAATAAAGACGCAAGAGGAACTATCACCGAACTACGATTGGTTCCAGTATAGACAGATCAGAGATTTGTATAACTCGGACTCTGTAAAGGGAGGTATACGAATAGAGAATTCGGAACTAGAGCAGACCCTTTTTAAAGAGGACAAGAAAAGAATATCCAAGGTATACCAAGTACTGTTGAAATGGTATACTGAGGATGAGACAGTTAAAACACAAATGGTGAAATGGGCTATAAATTTTAATAAAGAGATAACAATGGAGGCATGGGAATACTTGTGGAAGACTACAATGAAGACAACGACATGTACAAATATTAAAGAGAATATTTACAAAATGATCTATCGTTGGTACATGACACCAAAGAAGATTGCGCTAGGGAACTTGAATACTTCTAATAAATGCTGGAAATGTAGGAAGCATGAGGGCTCCCTCTATCACATGTGGTGGTCGTGTGATGTAGCCAGGCAGTACTGGGGGGAAATAATAAGAGAAATGAGTGAAATTTTACAATTTCAAATAAATAAGAACCCAGAACTCCTGCTACTAAACTTGGGAATGGAGGGAATTCCAGCCCATCATAGGACGTTGATATTTTATATGACAGCAGCAGCTAGACTTTTGTATGCGCAAAAATGGAAAGTACAAGAAGTGCCAACTATTGAAGATTGGATTTACAAATTGCTGTACATGGCAGAAATGGACAAGATGACAAGAAAACTGAGAAATCTGGACTCAGGGCAGTTTAACACAGATTGGGAGAAGCTGAAACAATATCTGGAGAAGAAATGGGAGGTGGGAGGAAAACTGTGGCAGTTTGAGAACTACTGAAGTATAATAAAATGTAGAGGGGGGTGACTTTACCGGGGGGGGGAAGAGATAAATGTGAATTTATAAGCAGTTAGATTAATAGATTGATATATATATAGATATATATAGGTTAATAGATAGAATATTGATAGAAAATAATTAATGATAAGGTTTAAATATAAGTATTGAGTAACCAACAATATTTTCTTTCTTTGATAAGATTTGTATAATGCACCAAACTGAATGTACAGAAGAGTCAAATTGATTGACTATGTGATGAGTTATATAGAATTACCATAAAAAGATATAATGAGTAATATATAGAGAATAAGTCAAATTGTTTGATTTAAATGTAAGATTTTTATGGTTTATGATATATAGGTTTATGATATATAGAAATATTTAAAACTGGAAATGGGATAAATTGTTTATCCAAGATGGAAACAAAGACTTACAGTTTGGGTATATAACAAGAAAAGTAGTTAAGGATGTACTGCTTAGTATAATGGAGAATGTATATTTGTTTTAGATAGAGGAATTTAATAGAAGTAAGGGAAAAGGGACAAAGGGTGGGAAAGCTGTTGGAAGTCAACAAAAGGGGGGGAAAGGGAGGGGGTTAGAAATGAAAAATTTGGGGAAAATCGAATGTAATGTTAAAAATAACGGATTCTAACCCAATAAAAATTAAAAAAAAAAAAAATGAAGTTCCACGGCCCCTTAAAGAAATTAGTCTTTTCGGCAGCCCTCAGAAATAATCAGTGCAGAATAGAAGTGGTATGTACAGAATTAAAATTATTTCAATTAAAATTATTTTCAGTTATTTAAATATGTGTATTTAAAGTTGAATGTTCCACATTCATATAACCTCTAGGAAGAAATGTAAAATTTCTGGAAATTTTGAAACTAAAGGGAAAAGAGGGTATTTTCTTTCTGAGGGAAAAACAACTCTGAGGGAAACCTTTTACTAATATAACAATATTAAATGCATCATTTATAATGTCCTTATATAAAATTACACTATTTTGTCTAACTATCAAATTTTAAAGTAAAAATGCCTTTATTTTCTATAAGAAAAATTGTAAGTATACCCAGTACTTGAGAAAGAGTTGCAAACTGCTGCACACTATGCTATCATAAATATGTATAACAATTTTTGCCAGAGGTATGAAAAGTTGAAGGTAGAAAACAATTCTGTAGAAAGCAAAAGAAAGTGTATTATTTGGGCAGAAATACTGTCATAGGTAGCACTATGTTTTGGGTATTAAAATTTAATACATTATTTAAAAGTGCAGTGCCCTCCATGTTAGAAACATATTATAGTATATTGATTAAATCAATATTAATTAAATCAATATTAATTAAATAAATTTAAACAAAAATATTCTTGAAAATGTTTCCTCTTTCATTTTTAACATTGATAGTGTAAATTGATTTCCACATAGGCTATAACTATACTGAATAGCTGAAGTCTTATATATGCCAGGTAGATTCATAGACATATTTGTCTCTGTTCTAATTCAAATTTTCACTCACCCCAAACTGCCTGCATAGATAGATTTTCAATTTTTTTAAAAAATTTTGGGGGGCTCTAAGATGCTTTAACGTTCATAACTATATTTCTTAACCCTCTCACTTGTGCTTGTCTGTAGGTTCCTGGCAGCAAATCATCCAGTGACCTGGTTGATCTTTTGTTTGATGGTGCCGATCAATCAGTCTCAACAGGTAAATGACATTTCAGTCTGAGAAACTGCTTTAGCCACAAGCAGATTGAAAGATCAAAATGTTATAAAGCTAAGGAAAATTATATGAGTCATTTAAATACTGAGCTGTGGATATGTTCATAGAATCACAGGCAAATTACCACTTTATATAGATTAATAATTATAACACCTTAGAAAGATTCACAGCTAAGTCACTCTGTCAGGAAATGCAGTGACTAGAATGCATTCTTATTCATAATTAATTCTAAAAGGGTGTAATCCAGTCAGGTTTCAACACTTCTCATATTACGTGTTAAGAGAGAGGCAGTGTTAGAAATGGATGACTTCCATGTACAAGTCACATCTAATGTATATGGTGAAAATGAACTCAATGCTTATAATCTGTTTTATAGATCTTATGAACTATGAATGTCACCCTTTCCTCTTTTCTGGACCTGTGTCCAATTTTGAAAAAAATAAACCCAGGCTGGTGCTGGGACTGGGGCAGCCTTACGCCATGCAGCATGGAGCATAGCAATGAGGAAATGGAATTGGATAATATTACCTGTTTTCTTCTTGTGCCAGCCCTTCATTATCTTCCTGGCTCATTCTTCTTCGCTCTCAAAATAACCTTTAGCCCCGGAAAGAAGGTGCTAGAAAGCGCCCCATCTAGCAGCTACTGTTCTGAAGCCATGGATAAGCATCAGGGGACTAATACTGGAAACGGGTGGGGGGGGGGCAGGTGGAGGAAAGGGAAGAATATTAGGCTTGATCTTGTGCAACCAATTTTTGGCCTTTTGCACATTGCTAGATTCAAACCATAGTATTTTTTAAAAGCCTCTTATGGTGAAGGAGTGAGATAGACTCTAATACATTTTAAAAATACGTTTGTAAAATTTAGATCTGATTCTAGTCATCTACCAGTGAGAACCACCTGCTCTCAAATTATCTCATACTTGAATTGGATGCGGCTGGTTAAACATAGAGATTGAAAATCCAGAGATTTCATATCACAGGGCTGGCATGCCCCTCCTCTCAAAAAAAATTGGGGGACCCTCCAAGGTGCGATTCAAAGAACTGCAGTTGCAAAGAAAATCTGGCAACCCCACTACCACTGCCATCACACACACACAGTGAATGGAATCACTTTCATTTAGTGCACTGGTCTCTTTGGATCCAATGTAGAAACTATATCCCATCCTCTAATCAGTTCATTTACTAAGGGAGTTTCTTTTCCTATTAGGTTGAATAAATGGTCTTTTAGAGCTATGTTAAGGAAAATAAGAATTTTGTGTAATGCTTCAAGAATAGAACATGATGGCTGGCCTTAGATGTAAGATCCTTTCTCGCTGTTGTGAAACCTTTTCTGGATTTGCTGTTTGAATGGTGTCCATAATTTTCTTTCCCTGCTACAATGGAAATTAATGTTACCCCTTCTTTTTAACATCAGCCTTTAGGAGATCTCCTAGAGATGAGACATGCTACCAGCTGGCCATCACAAATAATGTCTCTGCTGCCCTAAGGAGGCAGATGGAATGAGTTGATTTATAACGACAGTTCTCACTTGGGAGTCTTTGAGGCCAGTTGATGTTGTGGAGATTAGCACTGTCCTTCATAAGCAGGTGCTTTTACTGACCATCCTGCTACTTAGTGCACAGGCTGTGCAAACACACTATTTGTGACATGCATAAAACAGTGAAAAATTCAAAACCAGAATTTGATCTCCCTTGCGAAATATATTGGCAGGGATATCATGTTCTCAAGAATCTTTGGAAGCAGTTGTCTAGCAGCTAGTCCATATCTATTATACGAAAACAGGAAGCATCTTTTTTTTCTTTTAGAAATGGTATTCTTTTAATAAAGTACCAGATGAATAGATTTAAGCAAACTATAGAATTGAGGAGGGGAGATTAGAATGGTGATCACCATTTAGACAATATTCAAAGTGCCCAGTATAATTATTCAATAGGACATTTATTCCAACTAATGTGATTGCTATGGTTATTAGATACTTGAACTGTAATAGGGAGAAGAAGAGGTACAGTGTTGAGATCAGGAGAAAAATGTAGGCTTCCTTTTAAAATGCATGTAACCAAAGGAATTCCTTTTTTTAATCCCATGGATATGCAGGAGAGGTATATCTAAGAATTAAGGCTGACTAACCACTGTGTACACTGTTGAAAAGTTGAATTAGTTTTATTGACTTCAGTATACCAGCTCTCTGACATTCCCAAAGACACATAGTTGTGACAACATGTGTAAAAAGTTCTGTGACTGTCTGCCTTTAGCAATGCCGTATGCTGGTCCTACTACTTTACCTGTAAGGTGAAAATCTGTTCTCAAAGATAGCTACCGAAACTTAGGTGTTGCTGTCCTCTTCAGGATCTCTGCCACTCAACAGGTTTGTGAAAGGTAGCTGTGGACCCACACCAGTGCATGACTTTAGGCTGACGGTAGCTATGTTGGCACTACTTTAGTAGTGTCACATTCAAAATTCCACGGCTTTGTAGATTTGCTTTTGTTTAGCTGTAGGTATGCCCCATATAGGTACAGCTATGCTGATCAAACAGCTGTGTCATAAACTTGAGTTAAGCAGGTGGTGCTTACTCTATGCAGTTCACAGATATGCGTTCAGAATGTACTCTTAAATTGGTTATTAGGTGTGCATGCTTATGTGTGCCATACAAAATAACGTTTATCTTCTGATTAGCAAAATGTATTGAATGCCCTGAAGTTATTTGGATAAATGAAGTGTAGCTGAGCTTTTTCATAAATCTTCAACACAACTCCCATAATGATTTAAAATCAATTCTAGTAAGTGCCCAATCTGTCTCTAATGCATGGTTTACAGAAGCATTCACCTTACAGAATAAGTGAGAGATCTTTACAGTTTTCTTATTAAGTGCATCCTGAAGGTAGATGCTGATGTCAGCATCTGAAATCTAAGCATGCTTTCTGAATATTGACTGAAATAAAATGGTATTAAAGTATGCATGTAGTTGAAGGGAACTTTCTTTTATTACTACTAGCCATTTATTAAAAAAGGAGATGGTTCTAGTTTAATTAACCCAGTTGAGAGCAGCAGATGGGGCACAATGTCTTGCAGTGATAAGACAATTCTGAAATGGCACCAGATGTTGGAAACTGTCCCTGGTGGTGTTTGAGTGCAACACAGATGTTACAGTCCCACCTGGCTAGTTTCTAAGCACTGCAGGCTAAGCAGCTGTGATGTAACCCATATAATGTACGCAAACACTAAAAGCAGAATAATTGAGCTGCTGCTACTCCTTGGAAGGATGTGACTACTTGGAGGTGAAATCTTTTAAGGACAAACTGTGGTAACTAAGCAAACTCTTTTTCATTCTTTCAGGAGAAGAATGACTTACCAGTACATTGCAGCTAGAAGACAACCAGACTAAAGAGAAACTGCTTCACACAAGACATTTCTCTCCATGTAGGAAAATCTATTTCTCTGTGTGAGAAGAAATGCACACACTGTGTTGTGTTAAATCAGCACAAATGTTTTCTGTGAACACTGTGGTCTAGGAGCCATTTGGTTTCCTGATAAAAGATAAGACACACTCACAGACTTTAAATAAAGTGTTCCTACTGTTCTTCCTACATGGAAATGGTCTCTTTTATAAGAAAGAATGTCATGTGTGAAACAGCACTCAGTTTAATCTGATAAATTTCTTTCATCAGAATTATGACCAAAATGGATTATATCAGGCATTTCTGTCGTGATTTATAAAATAGGCTGTAATGAAGGATAGTTAAAATTCTGTATTTTGATGTAAATAATTTATTGGTAGCATACGAATGCACATTGGGACTTTTGTGTTCTGCTTTAGAAAGAAAGCAGACTTATAAAAATTGAACACTAGTACAGGCTTTATAGTTTGAAATTATGAATCTGAAATCATTGGCACATCATTTATGCTTAAAGTCGCGCAAGAGTTATATATAAGACGACCTTTTAAATTTTTCATTGTACATGGTGTTGAAAGGATTCCTCCAGTATAAACCTCTTTTGTATGTTAAAGCTAGTTCTTTTTGGAATTGGTCTGATCTTTACTCTGTGGTATTTTTGCCAAGCCTCCATTGGCCATATAGCAGTTTTATGTTCTATGAAGCTTCATCGTCTTTATAAATTATTACTGAAATGGGTACATAAACCACTTGTTTGCACTGGTGTGCAAGTGATACGTTGGATGGAACAGTTCATCTACATTCCTCTTTAAAAAGGAGGAAACGACTAAGAAAGCAGGCTCAGGCTCAGAAATTTTAGATTTGATGGTGCTTAGTGTTCCCCTTACTTCGTGTACTCTCGCCTGCGCTTCCATATCAGATACTCATTTTCTTTCTCATACATCTGCTGAGATAATTGGATACCTTAGAGTATATCATCCATATGGCTTAACTATTAATTTTCATGATAATTTTTCAGTGCTGTATTAACATGTAAAAAACTCGCTGCAAAAACTGGTCAAAGAACAGCACAAGTATCTCCGTTTGCAGGATTTCCACAGGCTTTTGTCAGACAGCACAATAACACAGAAATGTAGCTTCTTTTGCATCAACACAGATGCTGAGAAATTTTCAGGGCACATGTACAAGTTGGTTGCTAGTTACACATACAATTAGTTCTAAGCTAGATGATAGCTTAATATGCAATCCACTAAGCTGTGCAAAGAACAGAAATCACACAGAAGTGCTTCATGGGTCATACCCTTTACCAAAACCGTATATTTTGGGTATTCTGACACTTGACATGCAAGAGATTTTAAATGTAAAATGTTGTTATACTACGTTGAGTAGTTTACAAGCTTATCTAAACTGTTTCTGTCAACTGTATCGAAGTAGTTCTTTCGGTTCCAGTAACAGCCTTTTAATTGCTTCTGGTTTTAGGTGGATCCGCTGACCCCTTTGGAGGGTTTGCTGACTTTAGCTCTGGAAGTTGTCCTCCATCACAAGGTACAAGGCTATTAGTGGCAAAACTCCTTTTGAGAGGATGGTATAAAAAGCTGTTTGGCATTTTGATCTTTCTTATTGTGATTGATCTTTTCCTCAGAACACTTTTTAAATGCCAGATTGTCATGTTGGTATGCCAGATAAGCTGTTGAGCTATTTTGGGGGTTTGATACAACAGCTATGGGTTTAGATACCAAGTTAACTACCAGGTAGTTATTTAGGATAAGATACTTTATTTGTTCTTTAATCTAGCCTTCCGTACTGTAGAACAGTGAACTATTAGTATAACAGCAACAATTCACAAAAACTTTTTGTAGTCAACGTCGTATATGGCAAAAAACCTATTTAGAAACATTTGTGTACATCACTGAGAAAAATGTATTTTTTGTATAGCAAAGGGGTGGTCATTTTGGATAAAAGCATATATGCAAGTTGTGAAATCCAGGCTCAACTATCCTTTGCTTAATTCATGCCCACTGTTTTGCTTCTCCTATCAAATAACTTCCATTCTGTTAGGTATGCAGAGAGACTTGGATGAACAAGTTAATAAATTTTAATCTAGCTGCTTTCCATTCTTACGTGTCCTGGATTTTTATGTATCGCTTAGCCCATTTGGAAATGTTAAACAAATGTTAGAGATTATTTCCCTTGGAGGCCTGATGTTACTCTGGATCAAATAATTTCATTCCTAGAAAAGTCTTTCTCTAACTGGGTTTATATAGTACGTGTGTTTCACATAACCATCATTTTCATGAACACAAGTTATGTGTCTTAATCTTTTTATCTCCAAGGAGGAATCATTGATTTCTTTTGATAGCATAATCTATGCTTGCCCTGACATGCTTGCCCTGGCATGACATTTAATATACTAAGTCAAGTCAATTTCCCCCCCCTTATATGCCTGAGTGTTCTCTTTTGTTAGGTAGGTCAAAACTGCTACCAGACAACAGCTTTCTGACTGCTATATAAGATGAATAAATTCTCAAACAAATTACTACTCAGTTCCCAACTCCTTGGTTGAAGTTAGGAGTCGATTTTTTTTTCTGTAATGGCCTGTTTCCTAGACAAGTAAAAAAGTTTCAATAAGTTTTGAATGTATCTTGTGCATTTTAATTCATCTCAACATTTAGCAAGCAGTTACAAAAAACGTTACCCACTATTAACCTTTGCATGTATTGTTGGGTTTTTTAAAAAGTTCTTAAACAAAGCTGAGCACAAGTTTTTATACATACATTTTGATAGAACAGATAGGACATAAATAAATTCTACTCTGATTGTAGAATTCCTTCATAGCCTAATCCTAAAGGGATTGGGTTGGTCCAGTTAGCTTCCATTGATACCAGTGTGAGATGTAAGTCATTGCTCTGTACAGTTCCTGTTCCTACTGTGAATGCACAGGGATCAACATGGAAGTTTCCCTGCACTTTCCTTGCCTAAGTGCCCTCCTTGGGGGCTGCCAGTTCTCCTAGTGCCACTGGAGGGCTTTTTATGGTTTTCCGAAAATCAATAATAACTACATCACTATAACATAATGTTCTCTCTCAGTGGAGGAAAGTATCCTGAATGGGTTATACTTGCTCTGCAGTCAGGGTATGCAATGCTTCCAGGTCTTTAAAAAAAACAAAGAGAAAGGGCCAGGTGTAGCAAGGAGAATGATCAGATGTCAAAACACTCGGAGTCATTGGGTGTGGCAGCTGCCCACTCCTGTGCCCCTTCAGTGCTCTCCCCAAGGATAACCCCATCAAAGCTGGGAGAGCTTTATAGCCAAAAAGTGCCAAAAAGTACTGAGGCTTCTGCTGGGGTGGGAGCCTTTCAAGCTGCTACTGCCTCTACTATAGTGATTGCAGAGAAGACTCTGTTGGAGCATAGGGGAGCTACTTCTGATTCCAGTGTGTCAATCCCCTCCAGCATGACTCAAGCGGGCTGAAGTACTTCCAAGGCTTCAGAGCTCATAATTATTGGCGGCAACAGGGCTTCTCATGCAGTGAGTAATCAGCAAAGGAACTTAGTATCTCCTTCTTCTAGGGATCTGGCTCCCCTTTTTCCTCCCCTCTAGGAATTTTCAACAGGGTGTCCCTATACCCTGCTATTTGCTCCTAGATCACTACCAAGATTATTAAGTATGTGCAAGAGGGGCTTTGAAAAAGCAGGAGGGGAAAACAATAGTGGAGAAATAGAGACTGTTCTCCCTTATCATATTTGCCTCCCTCCCATCCCTACTCAAAAGGATTCAAGAAGAGCTGTAGGGCTCATCACAAGCATTCCTCTGATGAAGCTGACTTCTATTCTACAGACCCTGGCCTACTTCCAGGAGCAGAGATTCTAGGAGCTGCCTTCCTCTGTGGCCTGCATGCAGCTCCACAGTGTCCCCTCTGATCATTCATATTTTCTCATCACTGAAACTCTGCAGTCTGATAGAGGAAGGGGAGTGGTTGGCCAAGGACGCCTCAAGTATAGCACCAGCCTCCACCAGGATTTCTCTCGCCTACTAGCTCAGGAGTCCTTTTTGGAGGAAGAGCATTAATTTCTCCCGTCAGCATCTGTGTTGTTAATTTAGGCTCAGGTTCAACCATTTAAATCCCAGTGGGGGGAAATCATAACCTCTGAGGAGTGGAGCAGTTGGTTGTACATTTGTTCTTGCTAGCCATTCCATACTAAATCTTTAAACAGAAGGAAAGGAGAGGCCACAGTGCATGGGTAATTGAACATCATTCAGTTCAGAGAGAAGTTTACCTCAGAGGTCTCCTCAGCTGTCCCTCCTTCACCTTCCCCCATCATATCAGGCCTGTACCACAAATAAAATCAGTGGTAGCCAAAGCCATGCAGTCACATTATATAACCAGGCACTAACCATCACACAAGTGCTGCTGAAGATCAAGAGAACCTCAGCCTTCATGGCCAATGCCAGTTTGGATGTCATGCAATTCTCTGGAAGATTCCTTACAGCCAACATTGTGATTCAGTGTAATCTATGGTGAAAACACTGAGAAATGTATCACTTGTCCAAAAGTGATCTTGCCTCCTTTCCTTTCCAAGGAGAAAATCACTTGAGGATGGAGCCCTGGATAATGTATTAGTCTGGACTAAAAAGGTTATGCCCTTATCTTCCAAAAGAGAGGAAAATAAATCCAACAGGCCTACCCAGACCTCCTACCACGCCTGTTTATGACCCTTTACTTTCTCTTGGGTAGATTTTGCCTTTTATCTTTCCTTTAACACCCTCTGGGTAGTTTGCTGCCGCCAGGAATTTTCTATTCCAAGATATTTTATTTAAGTTTTCCCTTTTGTAACGTGCCTAAGCATCAGGCTCCTTCGTGGTTCTATGTGGCCCTGAGGTTGGAATGGGATAAAGCAATGACAGCTACTCTGGGATATAACAAAACAAAATAAACTTTTATTTTGTCAAGAAGCGTATTGGTTTCATAAAAGTAGTTCTCGGTTCTTAAAGTTACTTCATTTAAACTCATTCACACAGATCTCTTCTAAGGCTTCACACACAGTTAGCCTCTTTCGCTGACTCAATATTTCTCTCACAGACGTGCTTAAAGTTACTCAGGCTGCACACAGCTTGCCTGCTTTCCTCTACCTCAATATTTCTCTTACAGAAATATTAAACCTGTTCAGGCAGCACACAGCTGGCCTCTCTTTCCCTGACTGAGTGTCCTTTCACAAACATGCTCAGTTCAGGTTCCATACAAGTTACATATCTCTCATAAACACTTCAACATACTCAGGCAGCACACAGCTTGCCTGCTTTCTTCTGACTGAAACTTTTGCTCTCCACTCTCAGTCTAAACTGCATTCACTCCACCCACACTCAGTCATCAACCAATCATATCCCTCTTACCCCCACTCTTCACCTATCTCACACCAAGCATTTAAAGATACATGCACACATTTACTTGAAATCATTACAACTCCTTTCACAGTTCCTGTGAAACTGGAGCCAGTTTGGTGTAGTGGTTAAGAGTGACAGGACTCTGATCTGGAGAACCAGGTTTGATTCCCCACTTCTCCACTTGAAACCAGCTGGGTGACCTTGGGTCAGTCACAGCTTCTCGGAGCTCTCTCAGCCCCACCCACCTCACAGGGTGATTGTTGTGAGGATAATAATAACACACTTTGTAAACTGCTCTGAGTGGGTGTTAAGTTGTTCTGAAGGGCAGTATATAAATCAAATGTTACTATTATTATTCCTACAAACAACATGACACCAGAAGTTCCAGATACTCTAAGTGTTCCTGGAACAAAGATTAAGCCAGCTGAGGGTTCCCAACCGAAACAGGCTAGTAGGGAAGGGAAGAGACAGTTCCTTCAATAACGCCATCATAAGCAGATGCCTCAAGCCTTTGCTCAAGCCTGGAGAGCATCCTCTCAAGACAGGTGGGTGCATGATACCATCAACTATGGCTACACAATATAATTTACATGCACCCCACAGGACAGATTTCTTCCTTCCCCCAGATCCAAGTACAACCAAAAACATACACTCTTAGTGCCAGCCGAAAAGCACCTCTTTGAAATTCAAGTGATAGAGCCTGTTCTAGAACTTCAGATTTTCTGAAACATACTTTATCTTGTTTGTCATGCCCACAAAAGAGAGAATGGAGAGCCATTCTTGACTGAAAACTTCTCAGCAAAAGGGTCCATGAGGTATTTTTGCATGGTCCTTGCACTCCATGGTAGAGGCTCTTCAACCAGGGGGACTTTTTAGTGTCAGCGGATCTCAAGAAGGCATACCTACATGCGCCCATCTACCCACTTTCCAGGAAGTTCCTTTACTTTGCCTATTGCAAAGCAATCAGTGCATTTCCCCAGTGTATTTGCTGCATCAACTGCATCTGTTCCTGGTTCAGTCACATCTAACCCCAGTGATCCATGCCTTGGTTCTCAATAGGACTGTTGCAATATGATCTACTTGGGGCTACACTTGAAGATGTTTTGGAAGCTGCCTGCAACTAGGGCAGAATGCTTTGGCTAGACTGCTAGTTGGGGGCAGATATTGGGAACATATGACCTTGACCTGACCTGAATAGCCCAGGTGAGCTTGATTTAATCAGATCTTAGAAGCTAAGCAGGGTTGGCCTTGCAGTCCACATTTCCAATACTAGATACTCCCATTTGGCCTGTTGTCCTCCCCTTTGGTCTTCTTACTATATTGATGAGTATCTTAGTTACATGGATATAAATATAATTACAGTAAAATACATTTTACCTAAAATATAAAATATAAACAACTTTAAGATCAAATGGTTACTAGCAGGTTAAAAGGCAACAATCTGTATCAATCTGTACCAGTTGTTTACTTTCCTAGTTGCCACATTTTCCCTTATTTTCCTAGCAGCCAGGGCGTAGAGTACCATCCTATTGGAAATAAAAGGATATGTGTCTGAGAGTATAAAATTTAATTTATCAAAATCAGGCAGAAGCTAAAGACCAGATAAAATATTGGTGAGAAATTTTCCCCTTGGTTCCTGGTATAAGGGACAGTTTAAAACATAGTGTGGTAAGTCCTCGATTGAAGCTCCACAGATACATATACACTGATCAATGGATTTTTTTTTAGAATTGCCCAAGTAGCTTCTCAGTTGGCACAGACTGGAAGCGTAATGACGTAAATGCTACCCATAGCTTATAAACTGTAATATCAGACAAGTAACGTGCTCTAGTGTGGTCTTTTTTGATGGTTTTATACCATGGAGCAAATTTTGTTTTACTGATCAGAAATTGATCAGTTAGAGTATCTTCTTTATAAATCCATTCCCTTAAGTCGACATTGCTTCTCGAAGGTTGAAGTAATTCATCTGGGATGGTGTATTGAGATGCAGTGTCATTAAGGAAGGCCCACCGAGTTTTGTCCTTACTTTGCAGCAGCTGATAGCTCAAATAACTCAAATTACTGGAGGAACCAGCGTCTGTTAGTTGATATTTTTTTCTGCAATTACCTTAGTTGCCCACCTTAGGACGAAAGGAATACACTCCTACCTGGATGATTTCCTGATCACATCTCCATCCAAGGACAGAGGGACCAAGGATGTTCACACAATGTAGGAGACATGAAGCATGTAAAGAGCTCGCTAAACCCATTATAATCTATCATCCATTTGGGCACACAGATAGAAAAAAGCATCTGCAGGATCTCCCTCCCAGAGGAGAGGCTATCCAGCAGGCTCTCTTTCCCCTCACACAAGCCAATTTGGCCAATTTAATGACTGTAGCACAATTGCTAGGACTCCTGATTTCCTGCATCAACATAGACCACTTCCTGGGTGTGCTTTTACCACAACGTTTTTTAAAAATCCACTTTGAAGTCAGCTGTTTCTCCATGCATACTCTTTATCAGGGTGGATTTGATTTAAATCAAACTGATTTAAATCACGATTTAAATCACTAGTCAGTAAGGCTTGATTTAAATCATAGTTTTCTACATAAAGACTAATTCTTGCTGGTATAACTTTAATATGCAAGTAGATGCCTGCCTTACCGATAGGTAAAGGAACTTCATTAAAGTATTCCCAAACTGGGTCTCTTTTACGGCCTGCTGCCATTATAGGTTTTTTCCTCCAAGGAAAGAATGTGATAAACCTCAGGTCATACACACAAAAGATCCAAAGACTTGTGCAGTATTGTGCTCAAAAAGTTTCACTTTCATTTTGTACTGCTTGCCCCTCCCTCCTCACACTTAGTTTCTTCTTGTGCAGATCTATTCCACTCCAAACAATCAGAAAAATATTGTTTCTATTCACTGAACTTCTTGAAACTTAGCACTGAAGGGGTTGATTCTGTCTTCATAGGTTTGTAGAACAATAGGATTAAGGTCTTTTTCTCAACTCTGTTCATGTTATAACATTTTTGCTGTGAAGAAGAGGCATGTGATCTCTGCTGAGCTGACACAAATTCAGTTTTGAGAACTGCAAAACCAAGCATCTGTGATAATATCTTGTAGGCAGAGAAACTGCCCAATAATCTTACAAAAACCTCTGGAAGAGCATGACTTTGTGAATGGATTAATGGAATTTATTTACCAAAAAATTTAAACATATATAGCCTTATTCTACATAATTAAAAACTAATCTTTATTTCATGATGGAATAACCTTTGGATGGTAATATATTTTCCTCAAAAAGCATTTTATTTTAAAAAATCCGATTTAAATTAAAAAAATCCGATTTAAATAAAAAAATCCAATTTAAATTAAAAAAATCTGATTTTTTTAAAATAATCATTGATTTTTATCCACCCTGCTCTTTATTCCATTTTTGGTGTTCCACCTACTCCCCCCCTCCCCCTGGCCACCTGCCAGCCCACTGCACTGTGATTGTGTTACTTTCCTCTGTCCAGCTACTCCCTCTGCCCTTTCCATCCACCCCTCTTTCCTCTTTTTAATTTTTTTTTTTTTTTTAGTCCAGCACAGGATTGATGAATCACTGGTTTGAAAGCATGCAGGGGGAAGTTCCCTTTCTATTCTTTTTGCTTTGCCACAGGTGGGAATATTGTATAGGGGGCTAGATATCTGGGTATCAGAAATAAAATAATAATAATATTGTGGAGAAACAGATGCTTGGGAGCAATAGAGAAAGGGGCAGGAATGGAGCTTTGCTAGCAATGCATCGCTGCTCTGATGAAATGATCACTTCAAGAAAGGCTGGCTATAAATAACAAACAAATAAATAAAATTCCTTTAAAAATATTATTTCTATTTGTTTCTAGGAAAGAACATTTCCTTATTTGTGTGAATGATTCAAGCGCATGCTCAAATCCCGCCCCCCTTTCCTCTATTGTTTCCACTGTTTGGCTGGCCAGTAGGCAATTCTCACAGCTAATCATATATGGAGTTCCTTAAAAGGAAAATGTTGTTAAGACATTAACCCCAGGCAAACGTGAGGCATTAAAAATGCTGTGTTACACTGATGGATGGGGCACAGTTGAATCAGCAAATCAGGATTAACCAAGGGAGGGGTGGAGAGGCTGAAATCCAGGAAATAAGTTGATCCAGCGCTCCAGTAATGCATTGATTCAGCACGTGCACCAAAATAAAAAAGAAAGGGCAAGCACTGTGATGCCACAAATGACAGCATTGGTGACAACAACAAGCACTTATGATCTCGACTCATTTTGGCACAGTGCAGACTAAAAAAACCCAGCTCCACACCAACCAAATGTGAGAGGTATGAACGGCCACATACAAGCCAATTCCATGCCTTTTGGCTTGACTTCAGGGAAAGTGAGGAGTTATGTCCTTGGTGCAGAAGAGTCCCAGGCTGCCCTCGCACCCACTACAGTAGCTGCTTTTCCCTCTCCAGGACAGCATCCTGCACTGCATCCACACAAATCCTCCTCCAAAAGAGTGTCTGTACTTCCTTCCTGTGGTGTTAAAAAGGGACAACTGCACAAAAAAAAGCCTCCCTCTCTTCATCCTCCCTGGCAAAAGATAGCCACAGATGCCAGCCTACAGGGCTGGGGAGCTCACTGCCAACGTCAAAGGTTCAGGGCAAGTGGAACTGCTCCAAAATCAGGCAGAGCATAAACTGGTCGGCTCTCAGAGCCATCTGAATGGCACTCCTGGCCTTTCAGCCCAGATAGAGTGCTCTCACCTGCTAACCCTCACAAACAAAGTGACAGCCAAGGCCCATGTCACTCAGCAAGGAGGTACCTGATCCCACTCTCTGCAGAAGGAAGCTATTCTCCTTGTTCGCTGGGCAGACCCACATGGTCTTCCTGTAAGCTAAGGGATCTGCTACCTAAAAGTGGACTGGCTTAGCTGCCAAGACATCAACCCCAGCAAGTGGACCCTAAACCCAAGAGTGTTTCAGGCAGTGACCGGACTGCTGGGCACCCCAATCCTCAGACTTCTTTGCCTCTCCAACCAATTACAAGGTACCCAGATTCCTTTCTAGGTATAGGACCAAGGGAGCAGAAATACAGAACAAGTACATAACTAGATCGTTTTGGGGACAGCTATATGCATTCCCACCAGTTCCTTTTCTCTCCTACATCCTGATCCAGACTGCGTCCAGCTCTCTGCATAGAGATTGAATGGCATGGCTACCCTACTGAGTTTATAGCCATCATGCCCACATCCAAGAAACCTTGGTTGAAGGATCTATGAAGCAACATAGAAAACATTCAACAGGTGGTGCTGCAGAAAGAAGTTAGCAGTTCTAACTGGTTATTGTGGGAGTTGCTAGGCAACAAAAACAGTATTGCTTGCTAGCCTTTTAATTTTTGTCAGTAAAAGGCACGGGGTAGGGCCCTTTCCAAGGCTGTTTTGGCCTTTCAGGCCAAACCTGCTCACTAGCGGGGGGGCCGCACTCCACCGCCCCCCCCCCCACACACACACGGAGGAAGGAATTGTTGGTGCCAGGCCTGGAAACAGCAACCAGGTAACTCTTTACCACATTACTTGTATGACTCACTCAGGCCAGAGGCCGTTATCTAGCAACTCATAGAGGTATAGAGGTTAAGAGTGTCGGACTAGGAACTAGGAGAACCGGGTTTGAATACCTGCTCTTTCTTGGAATCTCAGTTGGTAACTTTGGACCAATTAACATTCTCCGTGTAACCTACCTCAAAGGGTTATTGTGAGGATAAAATGGAGAGAAGATAATGATGAAAGCTGCTTTGGATCCCCATTGGGGTGAAAAGTGAGGTATAAATAAATAAAAATATAACTGAAGATAGGGGGCAGATAAAAGGTAGGTTCATGAATGGGTGGGAAGGAGAAAAGAAAGTGGGGGAAGTCAGTGATATGGGAACTGCCAAGAGAAGGGAAAGAGGAAATTGGGGAGGGAGATAATAGAGGAAAGTAAGGTGCCCCTGCAAGTCCTTGTAGCAATCTATTACTGATCTTTGAAAAAGCTTGAAAAGGCTTTTGAGGGGGCTGGGGGCTGCAGGGGCTGAGATAAGAAAAATGGTGCTAATGTTGGGTGAGACCTGCAACAGTCACTTTCACATTCACAAAGAACCCAAATGTACTTCGGCAATCTTTCCAAAAAGATTGTCACCTTGGTTCACCTGGTGAGGATTAAAGTTAACTATGAAATACTTAGAGGTAGTAATTGATGCAATCACTTGTATATTGCTTGTCTCACTAAATTATGAGTTGAAACATTGTATTTTTAGCATGCTTTTCTCACTGAATTTTCTGCTGGGCATGAATTACATGTGTAAAATAAGAAGGGGTGGGGGATTGTCCCTAACCAGGTTTGGGAAATACTACAGCAAAGCAAGAGAAAACATGGAAATGGGGTGAACAAAGAATAATGTTGGGGACATGCTCCTGAAAACAGCGCTGTGAAAAGGAAGCCCATGTGGAGCAAAACATCCATGTGGAAACAGCCCTGAGTGTCCTACCTCTGTTTTATTGGAAGAGAAGTTTTGGGACTGATAAACATTTAAATGTGTAATCCTATACAGAGTTACTCCAGTCTGAAATTATTTGGCTTAAACTGGAGTACAGCTGCATAGAATTGCACTGTCCTAATAAATCTTTGGTACCCCTCAAGATTGCATAAAAATCTAAAAACAAAAAAAATATATAAAAGGAATTTAAAATCCTTCCCCCCAGAGTTACCTGCCCTCTGCACTGCACGGTACTCTAAAAAGCTGCTGGATTGGCTTTAGGAACCGAGCAGCCGCCAAGCACTCTAACAACTAAGCCAGTATAAAAGATGGCTGGGTCGAGACGGGCATGCTGCTGCCACAGGAGAAGCAAGACCTGTCTCAGTCATTGGCTGCCACTTTGCCCAGGCACCACTACGGCAATCCAGTAGAGGCCCAGCTGGCAGCAGTGCGGCTCCAAGCCAGCCCAGGCCATGAGGCTGATGGGAGTGATGCGTCCCAGGGTCCTGGTGCTGCTGGCCAGTGCTAGCCTGCCCAGCCCACAGCACTGACCTGGGGCGGTGAGGCTGGCTCCGCTAGCCTGGGGCAGCACTAGCCTGGGGCAGCAAGACTGGTATGCAAAAAACAAACAACAACAAAATACATAGGGTTGGGGGGAAGAGAAAACTGTGATAGGGTGAGGGAGAAGGAAGGTTGAGGAGGAAACTAAACAGAAGGGTGTTGGGGGTAATGAATAGGGAACTATTTGTAGTGGGAAATCAAATAACGGAGGAATCTGGGGGGGCAGGAAGAGGGTTGGAACTTTGAAAAAGAGAGGAAGAGACAGAGTAGGGTCTTTTGTAGAGGGCAAGCTATGGTAAGGGGGAATAGGATCTTCCCTTCCTGCACCAGCCCTCCCCCACCCAAGTGTCACTATTGCCAGCACCCTCCAAGATTGCCACAGCTCTCAGCATTGCAAGACCTGGTGCAGCTTGGAAGAAGGCTGAAATTAATAGCATTTTTTGTACAATGCTTAACTAATAGATGCTTTAGGCAAGATGTCCAGCTAGGAAGAGAAGGGTGGTGTTGCTAATTTGTTTGTATTGATTTAAGCTCCTAGTGGGACTGTAGGGACTTTATATTAAGACCTTTCAGCTGTAATGAAGGAGATTGTGTAAATGCTGTGATTAGCCCTGAATTGTTGTGTTTGTCTTGAAATGTCGCTATTTTTTTCCTTACAGCAGTACTTATAATAATCATTCAGACTTGGATCCTGAGATGCCATTCCATTGGCACAGCAACAGGCTCCTATGATAGAGTGGCTTTTCTACCTGCAGAGGAGGGGAGGGAGATTTTTGCTGCTTTCCCTCTTACTGCTGCAGACTCTTGATTCTCTCTCAACACACTGTTCTTTTGAAGCATAACTTCAGTGGCACAGCAGGCTTCAATGAGAAGGGGGAGGTGGATTTTATATAGCATAACTCTACTTGTTTTACTTAGGTTCCAAACCTGTGGTATCTAAACAATCCCATCCAAAAAGAGCTCTAATGATTTTTTTTCCTGTTGAAGTTAATTGATTAATTTCTGGAAATGCGGCTGAAAATTTGTTCTATTGCAAAGCAGTTAGTCTAGAAGAAAGGACATTTTAAAAGACATGTCTTGTCTTGGAAACAGGATCCAGTCATGAAGCTGTGCTGTTCTGTCTTGATTGTACTGAAAATGAAGGTTTGGAGTTTTGGAAACCTATTATGCAAATAATGCAGTCTAACATGAGATATTCCTTTATCAGTATTAATATGATTAATCTATACTGATCACCATTATGCAAGGAGCCAACAATGATTAATCATTCTTGAACAATAAAACCCCTCTAGAACTCTTAGTTGATTAATCATCTTTGGTAAAGTTCCCAAAAGAATGTCAACCAATTGCTCTCCGTTCTCCCCACTTCCTTTATATGTCTGTTTGGTTGTGAGCATCCAGTAACTGGAGAATTGGCACATTCAGCATTTATTTATCCATCAGGAATACTTAAAGTGTGCTTAAATTTTTAATAGGCAGTACTAATTGAAATACTCCCAATAATGTCCCTTTCGTAGGGCAAATCAAAGCAAAAATGTTTCATTACAGCCCCAAGCTAAGGAATGTCAGTCTATTTGCATTTAAGCAGGTGGTAGAGCATATATATTTGTTAATATTCTTTTCCTTCTCTTTCTTACTTAAATTTCATGAAGGTAAAATTAATAAGATTTTTATGCTCAAGTTGCACAGGTAGTATTAAGAAATATTGACATGAGGTGAAAATTATTGCAGCATTTTAAGATTAGGGAAGTAAACTAACAGGCATGTTGTAGATAGTTAATTTCTGGACAGCTGTATAGACAAGATTATTCTGAAGACAGTAGGGTCTCCTCTCTCTGACCTTACATCTCCCAAGTCTGTCATTTTGCACTTGGGTAGGAAAACTCATCAAATGCTCATGTAATCACTGATTAAAAATCCTGAAGTATTTCTTTTGTCCATATACAAGTGATTTCTTTCCTACTTGAAGAGCATGAATGGCATCTTGTGTACTTCTGAAAACTTCTTTCATGCATTTGGAACCTTCCTTCCAGGATTTGTATGTGAGCAGCAAGCAAAATACACCGATTTGTCTGTTTCAGGCCGTGGTAGTAAAATCATCTTAACAATTCAACGTGCTTTTTATTACATGAGTATTTCACAGCTGAAATACTCAGTGGCTAGCGAATGTGCTCAAGGCTACAGTATCTTAAAAATAGAACATAGTCCTTCTTCACCTTTACAACTTATAAATCCATCTCTTAAGTTTATTCTTCAAGTAAAATATTTTAAAATTGGGAACTAAAGACTCCCTTCTAGTATAAAAGAAAAGTAAATGTTTGCTATAGGAAGATTTGAGAGCCTGTGTGAACTTTGAATGCACATTATCAAAGTGGCCCCAACTTATGAAATTGGGTCTACAGATGTGATGCTCTTTTGGACAGTCTTACAATTTCCCAGTCTAGATCTTCCCCCTGGTTTAAACTGATCAAAAGAGATCATGTTAAAGCTCTTTATTTAGTGAATATCACATCCTAAAATCTCAGAAAATCATTTACCTCCCTGCGCTTTCAAACAATGCCGACAGCTTTACTTACAGGAAGATACCATCAAACCCCAATGGCTCTCCGTCTCTGCATATGCGGTGCCTCAGTTCCTGAGGATCTTCTACATTACACCTTATTTTGTCCCATGTATGCTGAGGTTAGAGCTCAATTTCTTGCTAACTTGTTAGTGGGGCGTAACTTTACCTCTGATATTGACAAATTAGTTTTTTTGTTATCTGATACTGATTCATTTGTCACTAGCAGAGTATCCCTGTTTGCCTTAGCTGCAAAAAAGATTCGGGCCAAGATTGTTTCCTCAGAGACCTAACTTTTCTCATAACTATCTGGTGTTTATTGGGGTCCCATTTTGGTTGTATTTTGTTTTTATTATTTTAATAACTGTATTTTATGCTTGTAAGCTAGATTTCTGTTTTTACTGGTTTTAATTTTGTATTGTGACGGCCTTTGGCCATATACAATTAAACCTACTACCTACCATATTATCAAAGCACCCGTAGATAAATGCTACATAATGCTGTTAACAAGCACAACAGAGGCGAGATAAACACCCTGAGGCAGCTGAATTTGAAAACCCATGATTTTATTGGTATCCTACTTAGCAATACTGGTTTAATAACTCGTTGTACAGCGAGTAATTTATATGTAATCAGATGGGTTTGAACAAATTGCTATTTTTATGACTTCTAATGGCTGTGAGACCAACCTTGTTCACAGTGATTGATTCAAAAAATCCACGAGTTGATGTTAGCAGCTTTGCTTAAGCCTCCAGGTTTTGGATGCTAGCAGTTTAGGACTGAACTCCTGCTATGCCTTTGATGCCTTCTATGTTCACGACCGACAGCAGTTTTTATTGGAGATTTACTTAGAGGTTGCAGGTTTGCTCTTAAGAGATCTGTCTCTCTATCTCTCCCTCCGTGCAGAGTCCATAGATGATGAATTATCTAACCATATTTTTCTGGAGCTGGGGTGGGCATTTCTTATTTCCTTGCTAACCTGTTAAAACGGTTGGAATATTCACGAGGGAGACTGATGTCCAGATGGAGATTTTACCTGCAGATGTTAATCTGGATGGGCACAAATCAGCTCTCATTTGATTCACTTCATGGAGTGTGGCATTTGTTCTGTGCCCTTCCTGAAGTCTCTTACCTTTTCTTTTCCCTCCCCAGGTACAGTTGCAAGTGGGAATGGAGAGTTTGGTGACTGGAGTGCCTTCAACCAAGCCTCTTCCACTGGAGAGCTCTTCAGTGGCCCTGCTCAGCCAGCTGTTGAGCTGTTTGGTGGCCCTGCTCAGCCAAGTCTTGGCCAGCCTCCAGCTGCTTCAAATTCTACTGACCTCTTTGATTTGATGGGTTCCTCCCAAGCCACCATGACCTCCTCCCAAAGCATGAATTTCTCGATGACGGGTTCTAATACTGTCAGCCTCAATCTACCCATGTCAAGGTCACAGGTATGATATTCTTCAGTCTCTCAACAAAACATTATGAAAAGTACCTGAATGGTTTTGACAAACTTCTAGTTAAAGCAACTTGTCATTTGTAGCTCTCGAGTGCATTCTTGTCTTTTTGCTTCTATTGCCACTCTTTATATGGGATTTAGTTATGTTTGTGTATGCATGTGTGCTTAAAAAAAGATAGGTAAAGATAGTCCCCTGTGCAAGCACCGAGTCATTACTGACCCATTGAATTATTTTTATACTGTTTTAAATGTTGATTTAAAACATTTAAAATGTTGCTCTACCCTATTTGGATTGAAAGGCAGCATACACATGTTTTAAATAAAAAAAGAAAAATCCTTAAGTTATCCAAGAGGCCATAGAATATATTGTAAACTTCAAACTTGTGGTACATTGTAGGGAAAGTAATAATTTTGGATGTTCTGTATCATAGGAGATTTTGCCCAGCTGGAAAATAATGGACTATTAAACAGTCTTTTTTGATTGGTAAACATAACAGACAATGTTCTAAGATACATTAGAGTTGGAGTAGTCCGTTTTGGGAAGTGGGGGGAGGCAGCAGAGTTGGTACACTTCAGACTTTGGGGAATTACTACCATTGGCACAGTTACAACAACCAACGAAGTACTCACAGGTGATCTTGAGAATTTTATGAGCGTGAACTTCAGCTTCCTTGCCTCTTAAGTTCTTTTAGGCAAGCATAACTGTCCATCTGCTTCTCTTTATGGAGACTGAATGAACTCTCAGAAATTACTACTCTAAAATATGGCTAGCAATGAATAGCATACATCTTAATTTTTTGTTATTATGCTTCTAGCCTTTGCAAAGTGTTAACCCAATGATACAGAAGCCTAACCCACTTTATAATCTGGGCACAGAGATGGTCCAGAAAAATGCAAGTAAAACTCTGCCATCCACCTGGTCGGACCCTAGTGTAAATATCAGTTTGGACAATTTAGTTCCTGGTATGCAGCCTTCTAAGCCCCAGCAACCATCATTGAATACGATGATTCAACAACAAAGTAAGTAATTTGGGTAAACATTATTGTTGATTTACATTCGGCTAATGCCCTTTTTAAAAGAGTTTGTTTGCTGATGTGTTTTTTTGTACTCTATCTTTGTAGTCATTATTGATTCTTCTAAATATAGAATAAAAGAATAATACTTTCTCCCTCTGAGATGGAGGACATCTTGATGGGTGATTCCCACCCTCCATTCAGGGAGGCAGGAACAAGTTTTCTACTTCCTGTCTTCCTAGTGGGAGTCACCCTTTCTTTCAGTTTCATTTCTGCCTCGACAGGGAGAGCAGCTTCATCTGTGCGCTGCCTTGCCTTTCAACTGTTTTTCTTCCTTTTCTTCACTTCTATTTTTCAGAACGTGATTCTTGCCTTGTTTACTCCTTTCTACTCTACCTCCTTGCTATTCTTTTTTTCTCTGTGCACCTCTCTCTTCTATGGCCAGAGTATCTGAGAAAACTGTACAAGCATTCACTTTTATTTTTTAGCTTGCACAAATCTGATTACAGAAATATCATTTTTCATAGGGGGTTGGGTAGGCAATATGTAAGAAGCACTGAGGAAACATTCCAGTTGGGGAAAATAAATCCTTCACAGGAAATGTGAAGCTGACTTGACTGCCCAGATATTGGTCAGGAAATGGTTACCAAACCACAGCATGTGCCTGATAGTCTAATGCTCAATGATCAGGTACAACAATGTTTTTTGCAATGATTCTGCAGCAACTTTTGAATTTTGTAAGCTTACATCACCTGATCTGTAATGTGTTGTTTGAGTAATTGTATCCTTATGGGTGCTTCTTGTGTTTTTAATACCAGAAAGACTATGAAACACGTGCAACACACGTGATCCACCACCAGCCACATACGGTGGCCTTCTTCATGTTTGATAGCCCATTTTGTGCAAATGCTAGTTAGGATGCAAAAGCAAGAGGTTTTCCTTCAGAAACTTAAAATTATGCTTTATTTTGAATACTCCTTCAAAACTTTGAATCTGGAGGAAAGACTAAGAAATACTTGATTTTTTAAAATTTCAGTAGCAGAAATAGCTCAACAGTTCAGCCTTTTAATTTACACTTTGTTTTTGTGTAGATATGCAACAACCTATGAATGTGATGAGTCAAAGTTTTGCAGCCTTGAGTCTCAGCTCACCACCCAGCATGATGCCTGTTCGACCTCCAGCAACCCCATTGATGGGAGGACCTGTTCCTGTGGGAATGGGAATGCCCACTGCGATGACTGGCACAATGGGCATGGCTTCCATGGGAGGCACACCTATGATGAACCAGGGAGTGATGGGAATGAATGTGAACATGACTATGCCTGCTTCTGGAATGGGCTTGGCAGGCACAATGGGTGTTCCTAATATAACTATGGCGTCTGCCATGACTCCTGGAACTGTGCAACCTAAGCAAGATGCCTTTGCAAACTTTGCCAATTTTAGCAAATAAATTGTAAACCAATCAGTCAGATTGAATGAAGGATTTTAGCTGCACAAAAAAAAGCTGTGGTAAGGGTGGGAAATGCTGATCATTTTTTTCCTTTTGCTTTTATCACTTCCTTTCAAGGAACCCACATAAAGAACCCAAAAGTTGTTTTATAAATTCCAAAAGTACTATTGTTCAAGTTTTGGTGAGATTAAAAGTTCTTCTAATGAAAGGAGTCAAATAGCTGATATTGTAATGACTAAGCCTTGCTTTGTGACAAGACAATTAAAAGCCTTTCTAGATGGCAGAACCAGTTTTAACTTTGAAACTTGTGGAAAGTCTGGAATTCAGAGGCTGGATAAATATGTGTGAATCTAATTTTATACTTGATTTGTTTTTTCCCCTCTTGGAATCTGTTTATCATAATTGGAGCCATTCCTTTCCTACCACTGAGTCAAATTTGAATTCAAAATATGCTGATCAATTTTTTATAAGAATATATATTTTTGTCCAAAAATGGCTTACATATGTGGTTAAGGCTAATTCAAAGGGACCTGGAATGTATATATACTTTTGCTACTCTTCCAGCACACTGATATACTATCCAAATTTTTATTATAGACTTCTTTAAGCAATTTGTGGATGGGTAGGGTTTGTGGAGAGTTTCCTGCCTCTTTCTCTTGTCATATCCAGTGCAGAACTGATAGAAGTTTCATCCAGAGGTACTATATGGTTTCTTTTCAGAGAACTCTAGAGAAAAAAAAAACATGGTTGGAATTTGTTTGGGGTGTTTCTTTTCTGCAGTCCTACTTCATTGATAACTGGCATACTTCAGTCACTCTTGGGGCCACTGTTAACACCATTGAAAGTCAAAAGGCAAAAATAGTTACTTTTTTCCTTGGAACTTTACTAAAAAAAGAAAGACATTAACTGCATCTTTTAAGATAATGAACATCCCTAAACCACTTGTCGATTGGATTTTAGATTTATACGCTTGGTTTATTTCTCTTATGTAAATATGGCCTTAGCAATTGCGGAATCCAATAGAGAGGAATTAAATATATAAATATATAAATATATATATTATTAAAGGAAACCTGTAGCAGTCAGAGTTTATGGATTTAATGAAAACAAAGGAAATGAATGAATTAAAAGCTTTTTTTTTCTTTTCCTGCTATAATTCTGCATTTAGGTTCACACACAAATCATGATTTTAGTCTGGAATGCAGAGGTTCGGTTTATATTCACAAGCCAGAGCTGCTATTGAGAATAAGTACTATACTCTAGGTATGAAACTTTATTGCCTCCCCTTTCTTACTTGGATTTTTTATTATTATTAAATTGATGAAACTTTATTTCCATTGTATTCATAATATTCTGTTATACATAACATTAAAGTGTTCATTAAAAACAATGTTGGGGCTCCCTCTCTTTTCATTCCATTTGACGTTTATGAGAGTGGTTGGTGGAGGGGGGAATAATTATATTTTGGGCAAAGTAATTTTTATAAATAATTTAAAATTGTTTAATGACTTTTTATCTCCCGCCTTTTCTATCTGACTCTACTGTTAGGAATTAAAAATGAAGCAGCCAAGATATCTTGACCCACTCCAGCCTTGCTAATGCTCCATCTACAACATTTCTAATTAGGCAGAAATTCATGTACTTCAGCTAAGTGGTAATGAAAAGTGATTCATTTGCTGAATAAGAGATGAGAGTGAGTGTAATTAGCTGACTGCGGTTTTTAATCTTTCAACAATTCAATGTGTTTAAATTAGTTTCAAAGAATAGGAGCTTTCAAGAGTTGTTACATCAAAGTAATCAAGACAAGCTTTGCTGGCTGAGCAGGACAGATCACCTTCTCTTCAGCCTCCAATTTTGAAACCCTTGAACTTTTGTAGGAATTGTCTTCATAATTTTGGCTTCTGACAGATTTTGAGATGCAAAAAAGAGGAATGTATATAATCACAGGAGATGAGAGCAAACTGTTTTTCAGGGGCCAGCATAGAAGCTGTCAAACCTGCTTTTAAAAATTCTCATTCTATTACAGTGACACTAGTGCTGCCAAATCCAAAAATGTATTTTGTATGTACAGTAAAAAGCTAGAATGTGTTTCTATAGAGCAAAATTTGGAGCCAAGTAGTAAAGAAAATGAATTAAGAAACTTTCTATGCTGAGAGACCTGTCAGCTCTTCTGCTAATCTCTCTACTTCAAAATCCTGGTACTTTCCAGAGGGCTCAGGACTAGACATGGGCACGAACAGCATTACGAATGCAAAAAACCCATGAACAGCCTGTTCGTCTGTTAGCGAACAAGCTGTTCGTGAGGCCCCATTCTAAACGAACAGGTGGTCCTTGCAAGCCTCATTCATTGCTGTTCATTGCTGTTCGTCAAGCCAGATAGTCTGGCACCTGCAATCAATTCCCATGGCAACTCAGGCAGGGATTGTCTGGACTCCTGCTGTTGCCCTGGAAACCCCGAATCAAAGAAGCTTCGGAGTTTAAATGCCCGTTTCCGTGCAGCTGCTCAGCTGCACGGAAAGGGGCATTTAAACCCCTGAATCAGGTGCTCATCAGGGGCTTTCCCGACAAGCAGCTGAGTGCCGGCTGCCCCTCTCCTGGTGCGAGAGGGATGGGGAGAATTTCCCCACCTCTCTTGCACCAGGTCACAGCAGCCCAGTGGTGCCGGCTCTCCTGGTGCCAGAGGGGTGAGGAGAATCTTCCCATCTCGCACTGGGAGAGCTGGCGCCGCCGGGCTTCTTCTGCCTGGTGTCACATGTGGCTGAAGCAGCCCTGAGCGCTCGCTGTCCTGGTGTGACAGGGAGAATCTCTCTGTCCCTCTAAGTACCAGGAGAACCAGCGCGCTGGGCTTCTGCCCTGTGACAGAGGGACGAGGAGATTCTCCTCATCCCTCTGACACGGGGCTGAAGCAGCCCAGCGCGCTTGCTCTCCCGGTGGGAGGGGGGAGATTCTTCTCGTCCCTTTCAGCACTGGGAGAGCCGGCACTGCTGGGCTTCTGCCCCATGTCAGAGGTAGCCCTGCACACTCACTCTCCTGGTGGGACGGGAGAGAATCTCTCCGTCCCTCTAAGCACTGGGAGAGCCGGCACTGCCGGGCTTCTGCCCCGTGTCAGAGAAATGAGATTCTCCTCGTCCCTCTTACACAGGGCAGAAGGAGCCCGGTGCGCTTGCTCTCCCGGTGGGAGGGGGGAGATTCTTCCTGTCCCTTTCAGCACCGGGAGAGCTGGCACCACCAGGCTGCTTCTGCCTGGAGTCAGAAGGATGGGGAGAACCTCCCCACCCTGCTCGCACGGGGTAGAAGCAGCCCCGCAGCGCTGGCTCTGCTGGGTGAGGCCCCATACTCTCATGGGGTAGAAGCAGCCCCATGGCGCCAGCTCTGTCGAGTGCGAACGGGATGGGGAGGATCTCACCACCCCGTTGGCACCAGGCAGAAGTAGCCTGGCAGCGCTGGCTCTACCCGGTGCAAGGAGCATCGAGCAGCCTCTGCCCGGTGCAAGAGGGACGGGGAGAATCTCCCTGCCCCACTTGCACTGGGTAGAAGAAGCCCGGAAGCACTGGAGTGGGGCAGGGGGGTGGGGGTGGGGGCTGGAGATGTTTAAAGGGCCCTGCCGCTTGCAATTGGCAGGAGAGGGCCCTTTAAACTATCAGCTGGCAGGCAGCAGGGGGGAACCCTGCCGCCTGCCACCTGATAGTTTAAAGGGATCTTTAAAGGGCCAGGTAAGTGGGTTGGAGGGGAGGGGGGCTGGCCCCCACGAACAACGAACATGTTCGTGACCGGTTCATGTTTGTCAATGTTCGTTGTTCGTTGACGGCAACAAACCACGAACAGCCTGTTCGGGATTTTTTCACGTTCATGCCAATGTCTACTCAAGACTGAAAGCAGTGAATTCGAAACAAGTGTGATGTATGAAATAAAACCATTTTAGCAAGTTACCTAACTCGAACTAATTGAAATAGGCTTCCAAGTCTCAGGACAGATAGTAACTTGTCACATTATCTTCTGGAGAACAGCTTCAAAAAGTTTGGTAAAGGGCTATAGTCAGCCCCAAATGATGATGTTGACTAGATTTATAGATGCTGGTATCAAGAATAGTGATTGTTCAACTGATCTTGGATCAAGGAAACATAACCAGGAGCTGAGATTGCACCACACAAGGATGAAATATGATATTGGCTGTGTTGTTTCTTTTAACTTGTTTCCACTGTTTTCCTCCTTTGCTGGAACTGTGTGTGTTATGTGCTGTCAAATTTCCTCCGACCTATGATGACTCTATGAATGAAAGACCTCCAAAACATCCTATTGTTAACAGACTTGCTCAGATCTTGTAAACTGGAGGACATGGCTTCCACTTTTCCTAGCATTATTGACATTTCAAGAGAATTTTGTCTTCTCCTGATGTGACCAAAGTACAATAGCCTCAGTTTTTTGTTATTTTAGCTTCTAGGGAGAATTCAGGCTTGATTTTCTTTTTGGCCATCCATGGTATCTGCAAAACTTTCCTCCAGCACCACATTTCAAATGCATTGATTTTTTTTCTTGTCAGCTTTCTTCGTTGTCCATCTTTCACATCTATACATAATAATGGAGAATACTATCATTTGGATTATTTTGAGCTTGGTCCCCAGAAAGAGATCTTTATATTTAAGAATATTTTCCGGTTCCTGTTAGGGAAAGTTCTTTAATAGTACTCTGATGCCAATTATAAATTTCCTTCTACCACTTACACAAATATAATCCAAGACATCAGCCACAGTGATACAGAGAAATAAGAGTTTTATTCTTAGACAAAACTCAGACACATGAGGTTCCCTAGGGCCTGATGTGTACTGAGCTACCTTATCCTTATGCCTAAATACTTCAATGCTAAATTGTTTGCAGAACAAAATGAATCAGAAGATCTAAAAGGTTATTACACACAGTTCACTTATACTTCATCTTACAAAGAATGATGGCACCCTTACTTTGAATGGCAAGATACAATCAAAATACTTAATGCAAATAAGAATACTTTCTGACTCCTTGTGGTAAGGCCGGAACATAAACAATCTGCAATATAAAGTATCCAAGGCTGAATGTGGAACTCTTAATTTAGATAAAAATTGCTTATAGTTATGTATTTTCAAAGTTGTGTAGTGTCATACCAACCCACAGTATAGCAACAATCACAACAAGGAACACAGAATGTGCTGTTTAGGTGTTATCCATAACTTTCACATGCTAGGCAAAGTTTCTTGCTCACAAAACTAAAATTGTAGGGGTCTTTATTAAAAACTCCCTAACAGTTCTTTCATAGTTTCTCTTCCAAGTTTCTTTTCTGATTTCTTCGTTACAGTCTCCCTTTGGAATGATGATTGAGCCAAGGAATAGAAAATCTTGAACAATTTCAATTTCCTCATTGTTAACTTTAAAATTGTGTAATTCCTCAGTAGTCATTACTTTTGTCTTCTTGATGTTCAGCTGTAATCCTGCTTTGGCACTTTCTCCTTTAACCTTAATCAGTAGTCGTTTCAGGTCTTCACTATTTTCTGCCAGTAACGTGTTATCATTTACATATCTCAAATTGTTAATGTTCCTTCCACCAATTTTCATTCCACCTTCTTCTAAATCTAACCTAGCTTTCCTTATAATATGCTTTGCATAGAGGTTGAACAAGTAGGGAAATAATATGCATCCTTGTCTGACACCTTGCCAAAACAATCAGATGTTGTGGCATCCCTATTTCTTTTAACACTATCCATAGCTATTCATGATCCAAACAGTCAAAAGCTTGGCTATAATCTATAAAACACAGCCTGATGTTCTTCTGAAATTCCCTGGTATGTTCCATTAGCCATCATAAATTTGCAATGTAATCTCTAGTGCCTCCTCCTTTTCTGAATCCAGCTTGAACATCTGGCATTTCTCATTTCATATATGGTCAGAGTCTTTGCTGTAAAATTTTGAGCATCACCTTGCTTGCATGGGACTATAGGCTTGAAAATATATAGGCAAAATCTCAGAATCTAAAAGTGAAGAGGAAGCAGGTCTATTTCCAAGAATTTATAGACAAAAATCTTAGTATGTGCCTAGAAGGCTGCTGAAAGTATAGTCTTTGGAGATCTGACAGAAAGTGTTTCTGATGACGACTATATTCTGCACCTTCTGTTTATTTGCTTCATTTATATCTCATCCTTTCTTCCCAGTGGGTGTGCAAAGCAGCTTACGTCATTCCTGTTGCCTCCATTTTATCCTTATAACATTTTATCCTTATAATTTACCTATGAGATAAATTAGATTGTGTAGAGTAGAGATTTGAACATGGGGCTTCCAGATCCTAGTCTAACCATTACACTAGTCATTAAGAACATCTCCAAACTTAATTCTCACAGCTATAACCTTTGCCAGAAGAGTACAAACATGAGTTGTATTCTTCCAGTTCAGGTGTCCCCAACCTTGTTAAGCCAGTGGGGCGCCTTTGGAATTCTGACATAGCGTGGTATGCACAATCACAAAATGGTCACTACTGGAGGCACAGCCAACTACAAAACAAAGAGTAAGGTTATGTATAACTCCGATAGCAACTCTTCAACATTTCTAGTAGAAGCTCTGTTTAACAGGATTCTTTTAAAAACATTGTTTAAAACTATTTTCTTGCATATACACAGCTTACTTTCAGTAATGCCGTGAGGATTCTTGTACTGTGATGGCAGCTGCTCCCAAAGCTCCATCTGGCCCCACCCACTTTCTAAAAACACTTGGTAGGCACTGGGAACGGTGGTAGGCACTATGGTACCCACAGGCACCATGTTTGGGACCCTTGTTCTAGCTCATCTGCTGAGACAACAACCATGATTGCTTCTTCTCTCTAAGAAACCATTTCTGGTGAGATAATCAGTAGTGCTTGGGAAGTTATATGACAGGATAACTTGGGAAGCTTGAACTCCACGTGTATTCACTGTCCAGCCACAGCCTGTGACTAAGTACAGAGATTTATAGTGGATTGCAGAAAAAAAATAAAAGGTAAAACTCAGTTCTATCAGCATATTCATTAGAATATGCAAAATTCTCAATTTCAGTTTCCAGCAAGATAGTCATAATGAACAAGAAGAGATCCCAGGTGGGGCAGCTGTGGAGCAGCAGGGGTTGGAGTGGTAGGCTGCTGCAGAGCGGCAGGAACTGGAGCAGTAGGTTGTTGCAGAACAGGAGCTGTAGGTTGAAGCGGAGCAGCAGGATGAAGTGGAGCAGGAACTGGAGCAGCAGGTTGTTGCAGAGCAGAAATTGGAGTGGTAGGTTGAAGCAGAGCAGCAGGTTTAAGCGGAGCAGGAACTGGAGCTGTAGCAGAGGGGTGAAGTGGTGTAGGAACAACCTGACTTGGGACGAGCACATGGGAGACCATAGTCTGTGGGCGAAGATGGTTGGAATTCTGAAGCAGCTGGGTTTAACACCGGACGTATGTATGGAGGCCCTCTGTTCCTCTACATAGGTCCATATCTGTTGGGACGTGTCTACTTCCTCTGGATCTGGCATGCTGAGATCTGGATCTTAGCAACCATCTTCAAGAACTCTGGCCCAAGCGAGCAATTCCGCGGCTTCGGCTTCTTTTCGGAGCATTTCTATCTTCGCATCCCACTCCTCTTGCTCCAACTGTATCCTGATAGCGTCCGTACGTAGCTTGGCTGTGTCTCTCCTTCCTTTTTGGCGAACTCAGCTCTCTTGGCCACAGCAGCAGCTTCACCTTTTGCCTTGACAATCTCCATGCGGCTGGCGTGTGACAACTTGCTGAGTTTGGCTGAAGAAGCCTTTGAAGATGCATTGTGTGCTGGAGGTGCAGTAAGAGGAATGGGATTTCTAGATGCAGTAGCTCCAGCATGTTGTCCAGCATCAACCGTGCCAAGGAAGTGTGCTTCTTCTGCCTTGATGAGGTCTTCCAGGTTTGTCATGGCTGTCTCAACAAGGCTTTCCCACCCATTGTATACATCCTGCAGATAATGCCTTTCCCTCCGTGCCTCAGTAGTGTTCAGCTGGTCTAGGATGCTGACGATGCGGTCTCGAAGTGCTTTCCAGGCTAGGTACTGGGCAGTTAAATGAGTTCGTGCAGCATCCACTTCATCCAATCCAGACACCTTGGCAATGCTGTCCAGTACTCTCTGCACTTGAAGCTAAGCCTTCTCGGCTTTCAGATGCAGTTCAGCCTTCTTATTGGACAAATAAAATGTTCACGTATCCGGGGTGAAGGATTTCTTTCTCAAGTCTGAAGCACAGCCTTTGCTTCTATGTAACCAGTTGTGGCTGATGCAGATGTGTCACCGGAGGGGACTAGCGTCATCTCATCAGGAGTGATGACTGCAGTAGAATCAGGGAGGTGTCCCAAGGAATCTTCCATTTGGGGCTGTAAATTAGTAAGAACTGCAAGGAGAAACTGTGATGCCATATAAATCCACTCCATCTTATTGCTATTCTTTAAAGATTCCAGCTCAACGCAGAGCCTTCACATTGGCTAGACTTAACTCCTTCCCCTCTAAAGTGCTTTCTGGTCGATGTATTGTCGAAGGCTTTCATGGCCGGAGAACGATGGTTGTTGTGGGTTTTCCGGGCTGTATTGCCGTGGTCTTGGCATTGTAGTTCCTGACGTTTCGCCAGCAGCTGTGGCTGGCATCTTCAGAGGTGTAGCACCAAAAGACAGAGATCTCTGTCTTTTGGTGCTACACCTCTGAAGATGCCAGCCACAGCTGCTGGCGAAACGTCAGGAACTACAAGGCCAAGACCACGGCAATACAGCCCGGAAAACCCACAACAACCAATGCTTTCTGGTCGTTTCTCTGGACTCCCTTATTCTGAACAAGTTTGTGACTGGACAAGGAAAGTAAGAGACCTTGGATCATATAATAGTTTTTTGCCCTAAGTGGAGTAAGGAAAGAGAGAGATTTATTATTCCTATTATGTTAAAAGCTTCCCTTCCTTCCTTGGGCAATCTCAGTGTTACTGTCTGATAACTTTCCTGACAATCAAACCTCTGCTATAGTGACTTCCTTTATAGCCACGGTGATAAAGAAACAAGATTTTCATGAGTTTAGATAGTTTAAAGTGATAATGACGAGTTATGTCTGTGTGAATTGGGTATGTTCAAGTGTACAGTTCATATTTTGTTGGTGTTTGTATGGCTTATGGCTTCGGCCGGAAAAGCAATAAACATATTATTATTATTATTATTATTATTATTATTATTATTATTATTATTATTATTATTATTATTATAATAAATCCACTGGGTGGTGCTGTCACAGAGTGGCTGTATGACAGTTGCTACAGAAGGCAATTAGGTGTGATTGTGAGTTGACCACCAGAGGGCACAGCACTCAGGGATATCTTCCAAACTTCCAGTGCTCTGGCTTTGCACTAAGGGGAGCTGTGGCTAGGCTGTTTCCTCAAGCACAAGGCTGATTGGAGGGTGGCACCGTGCCAGCATTTATCCCAATAGAGGCTTGCAGTGAGTGCATGCTGCAGAGAATTGGAAGGAGAGGAAGAGGCTGCGTGCAATAGCTTGAAGGCGTGAGATGAACAGTTAGCATTTGCAGAACAAAGGCACCTAGGTTGCAGGCTTGTTTAAATCACGGCAGAGATTGCTTGGAGCTGATGCTTGGAAGGGAATGAAACTTTTGCATGCACATTTCTCTGCTGTTTGCTTGAAGAGTAAAGCATGCAGTACTTCACTTGGGAGGGATTCAGTTTCCCAATTTGCAAGATGCTCTTCTTTCTGGATTGCAGGGCAGACAGGCAAGAGCAATCTTCCCCTTTTCCTTTGCAGGACAAACATGCAAGATCCCCTTTTCTCTCACAGGGCAGATAAACAAGAAAATCTCCTCTCTCCTTTTTTTACTATCCTGATGCAAGGAGGGAATCCCAACCCTTTGTTGTCAAGTGTCAACGCACATGCACAGGTTACAAACTTAAATGGTTTTTATTCAACTTCTTCATGCCATGCAAGGAATGTCTACTCACCGTTCTACTAAATAAGAAAGGAGAGAGTGCATCTTTCATGCATAAAGGCGCTTGGTGGAGCTTTGTTGAGCCAGTGAATGTGGTGGAAAAAAAGAGATTACTTGCTCCTCTCCCTGCTGAGGTGTGACTGAACAAAGGAGGAAATGGCCCTAACAAGTTTTGGCAGGCTCTGAATGCCCCAGGAACTGAAACCTGTGGGGTAAGTAACTACAGCTCCCAAGATTCACTTCTCTTAAAGCTATAGGCATAGATTCTAGTCTAGCATATACTGATTAACTGAACAACATATTCAGCTTGCTGCTAGAACAGTACAGTCATAATGAACAAGAAGATGGGAAGTACTGGACTCTATGGAACACAGTGACAAAGGTACTGAAGGGAGCAGGGGCACTGGGTCAACAATTACAATCTGCTCAAAATTTAATTTACTTTGTAAGACAACTTCCTTACTAAGCACACCCATACAAACCAGGCAGTCAAACAAGTCTACAGAAGTGGTTCAAAAAACCAGAAATAAAAGAAAATGCAATTACTTACTATCTAACATTCAAATCTCAGAGCATCTTTCTATCTTGAAAGAAAGCTCTAGTGCCTTAGCTTGGCACCCAGTGACAGTTTATAGGCTGACAAAAAGTTATCCTCTTGACATGAATTTTTCCAGAATTTCTTTGGGGTTGGCTTCCTTTTTGGACCAAGCGGAAGGGGGTGGGGCAGTTTAAAACTGCCACCAAAGAAAACCTCAATGAACATTTGTTTCATGAACTTGGGTTGTCTTTACATTTAGCCCTTAAAATGATATGGAGTGCCATATACTGAGTGCAGATAGGAAGAGAGATGTCAGGCTTAGGAAAATGCAAACCACCACCACCACACACAGATAAGAATGTGTCAGAATGGCTAAAGTGTTTTATCTGTATTCTGGTTTCTCTTTCCCTTTTTCCCAGCTAAGAGACTTGGGTGCTAGCTCAATGAAATAGTTTGGTGCTTTACCACAAGCTCAAAACAGGACAGGCCTGCTCCATCATAAAAACACATGAATGAGTTCATAACAGTCTAAGGCAGTAATACATAGTGGCTCTTCTGAGCACTATTATCAAATGACCCTGTTCCAGGAAAGCAGGCAAGCTCATTGGCTGGTAATGCTTGAAACAGACACCACTGGAGGACAGGTAAGCTGGTGTCTTGAGGAAACAGTCCTTCATCTGGGCTGTTGGCAACGCATTGCAACATATAATCTTGTATGGCCACCTCAGTTTTGGAATTGCCAGAATATTAAGATAATGAGGAGGGCCAAAATGGGTAGAATGCTAATTCCTGCATGGAAGAGCGGGGAGCATTTTCGCACAGCATCCTTTTGAAGGGAGTCCCAGTCCTGTTTAAGCACTTTCTCTATAAGTAGTGCTTGTCTTCTTTCAGTTAAAAATTTTGTACTTTGCTTCAAGCTGTGGAAAGCGTAAGACAGCAGAGAGGGAAGTAGAAAGCATGCAGGCTTCTTACAAAACAGAGGCTTCATGACACGGCTGGCTGTGATGTGGAAAGCCTCAGCAACCTTTACTTCCCGCACCACCTTCCTGCTCTCTCCTGAGCATGAGGTAGAGTAAGCTTGGCCATGTTGTTTTCACCTGAGCTGTGTACCTAGTGCAAAGGAGAGAGCCCAAAGACATGACGAGAAGTAAATGGTACCTTGGTTCAACAGTTGTAGGGAGAAACAACCCTTCATGTTCAGAGGAGCTCTGGTAATTGATAGATCCTAGTTAAATATTTAATATTAGTTAAATTAGTGTATGCATCTGTCTGTCTCTTTTGGTTGATGATCATTGCAAATGTGGCCTTCCGTAAGTTGCAGAATGAGTACCGCTACCATACAGGCATTTCTGAAACTTTGATGGAACAGGCATTAGAAATGTTTGGAAGCATCCTCCACAGTATTTGGAGCCAATTCTAAGAAAGTCCTACCTTACCATCCTATCAGTCTGAAATTCCCATGCTATGGGGCCTTGTGCAAACAGTGGGTTTTATTGTGTCAACAAAGAAGTAGATAAATATTTAAGTACTTCATAAGTTTCAGATTTAAGGCACACAGCCAGAATCTAAATGATATTTTTGTTGTTTAGAATATAAAAAGTATGTTTGGCTCTCTGTCTACAAAATGCATTTCTGCCATCACAATGCTGAAAGTTTAGCAAAGGAATAGAGTGCACAGGTGCAGGCTTGCTGATAACCTGAGTACTCAGTGTGTTGTACAAAACACAAACTGCATTTGAAACCGCTAAACTAGAGTATTTATGGCAGCATCTGTTTCATCTCTATCCATCAGCAAAGAGGTATCTGATGTTTCTTAGGGAGAGAAGGAGGGAGGGGGAGGGATTTACCAATGAAATGTTTGCATAATGTAAGCAGGCATTTGGTACTCAAGGTGATATCAACGGTAATAGTAACAAGCACTTAAAACCATCTATATTCTCCTAGGTCTTTTGCTCCCAGAGATACTTTACTCCAGGAAACTGTTTTTTTAGCCTTTGCATATGTCCATGAGCATAACAAGTCCTGGCTAATGTCTTGCCTGGATCTAATCAATATTTTATTGCATTGCTAGGATCTACAAAAGAAAGATGTTATTAAAGGACATTTCATATGTGCATGATCCACCACAGCATAATTTAAGTTCATTTTCATAGCAAATGCATCATTTTGGTTTGGTTTGGTTGACTATTTCAAGAACAATTTGGTCAAACTGCTACTTTCCAAGTTACAATTGCTTTTATACACCACTGTTCTCCCCAGTGTACTCCCAATAGTGATTCAGACTGCAGTCCTATGTGCACATTCCTGTCCCCTAGACATTGGAATCTACCAGCACTGTCATTTCTAACTGGCAGAATAAGTTAGCTTTTTAAACAGTTTTTTAATGCTTACCCCTCCCCCCCAAAAAGCAAATTGCCTTATGTTTACTTTGCTATTGCATTTTAATTTATTTTAGTTAAGCTATTTACACTTACACTACTACCTTTTCCTGAGACATTTTCACCCTTATAGGAAGGGGGACTTTCTGCTAGCCCTGGTCTATATTAAGTATCTTTATAATGTACTATAAATGCACTCTCTGACAGATTGCAAATCCTTAATCCAGATTGAGTTTTGAAAC
Organism: Eublepharis macularius; assembly: GCF_028583425.1. NCBI lineage: Eukaryota > Metazoa > Chordata > Lepidosauria > Squamata > Eublepharidae > Eublepharis > Eublepharis macularius. Next base: position 88,772,873 of record NC_072793.1, on the reverse strand, counting down.
TACCTGTGGATACTGTACTTTGGACCTTTTATGTTATGTTTTCTAACATGGAAACGGAGAAGTAACCAACAAAGCAGCCTCCGGCAAGATAAATCTACAGCATAGTAGTATTCCCTCACCCCCATTCTGTTAGAAGTTTGCATGCCTATAACATGGATGTAGATTTAGCATTAACATTTTGTAATTTACAGAGAACAACTTTTTTGAATTAAATAAGTAGAAACCAGAAGTTAAATTTGGTTGTTCACATAGTGTTGTTTCCTTACTGCCAGGGGCACATGTCTCATTATTACAACTAGGTTTCTACTGTATATACTTTCAGCAGGAGTTGTCAATAACTGCATTTAAAGACATAGAGTCACGCTACAAGTGATGCCTGACACACGGTAAACACTAGTCACCAACACGAACACCAAGTTTTGATGGGAAGTATAGACATCTTTTCTGACTATCGTAGCTCAGCTCCTTCCCAGCCACTGGGGGCTGGAGTTTACCAAAGGAAATCACATAGTTAACATAAAACCTGTCCAACTTGCAGAGTTGGGGGGAGAGTGCCTGCATAGAGATTGCTAGTATTTACAACAAATGTTTATTACAAGCAAAGCCTGTCGGCGGCAGGGTTCAGGGAGCTCACCTTCTGCCAGCTCAAGGTAGCCCCTAGCCATTGCTGCCACTTCTAGCCTCCTTATGCCGTTTCACTGGTGGCTGGCAAAGCTGCTGGCAGCCAGGACATTTGGGAGCGCTCCCGCTGGTGGTAGCGCAGAAAGCTTCCGGCTCCTCGCACACCCGTGCCTGCTTTGCCCACCAGCAGCAGCACACCCCTTCTGGCCTCTGCGGCTCCCCTCCCGCCTGGTCTCAGACCAGAGAGCCATGCGAGATCTAGCAGGAGGAGGGGCAGCTCAGGAAGCTTCCCGCACTTTGCACGCCCCCGGTTCTCTCCCCGCCCTTGGCTCTCTTCCCAAGCCTCGCACGCAGAGGCCAGAAGGGATGCGCTGCTGCCGACGGGCGAAGCAGGCATGGGGCGTGCAAGGCAAAGCTTCCCGTACCTTGCAGGAGAGAGAGCCGAAGACGTGCAAGGTGCGAGAAGCTTTCTGAGCCACCCTGCCTTGTGCCAGATTACACGCGGCTCTCCAGTCTAAGACTGGGCGGGAAGGGAGCCGCAGGGGCAGGGCGTGCGAAGCACGGGAAGCTTCCTGTGCTACCACCAGCAGGAGCGCTCCCAACTGTCCCAGCTGCCAGCAGCTTTGCCAGCTGCTGGTGAAATGGCATAAGGGGGCTTGGAGTGGCGGCAACTGCCAGGGGCTCCCTTGGGCTGGCAGATTGTGAGCTCCCTGCACCCTGCCGCTGATGGGCTTTGCTTGTAATAAACGTTTATTGTAAATACTAGCAATCTTTATGTAGGCAGTCTTCCTCCAACTCTGCAAGTTGGACGGATTTTATGTTGTTAACTATGTGATTTCCTTTGGTAAACTCCAGCCCCAGTGGCTGGGAAGGAGCTGAGCAATAGTCAGAAAAGGTGCCAGCACTTCCCATCAAAACTTTTGGGAACCTGACTCGTGTCTACCTCGTGTCAGGCATCATTTGTAGCTTGACTCACAGATAAATGTTGGCATACCTGAGGGTCTGAAATACAGCCACAGCTCATGTGGAGATAATTTATCAAACATTGAAATTATAAACAGTTCTGACAAGCACACAGTCAGAATTACAGGAAAAAATTATTTCAGATATCATTGAAATAAAATAGCTCCAGAAAGTTCAAATTTGAAATGAAAGCTGCTGTTAGCCAGATGTAGTGTAAAATTGAACCAAAAGAAATAAAAATAAGGAGAGGTTTTTTGTATGGGGTTTGTATTTTGTTTCTTGATTTCATATTAATCGTTCAAGTGGAAGTACAATCAATCTCTACAACATTTCAGATTTATTCATACAGTTCAGTGTAGGGCTGGCAGACCCCCGTTGGGGGTGGGGGATCCCCCGCCCCCACCCTCCCACCCCCACCCCTACTTACCTGGCCAGCGGGGGATCACGCACCTTCCATGCGCATCCCCCTGCGGTAATGCGTGCCCCCACGCACAGCAGCCGCCAGGATCAGGCCTGTTTTGGCCTGGATCGGGGCCCCTGTGGAGCGTGGGAGCATTCCTGTGCTCCGCAGGGGCCCACAACGGACCTGATCCGCGTCAAAATGGGCTCAATCCACACCAAAAAGGGCGCGGATCAGGCCCATTTTGGCGCGGATTGGGCCCGTTGTGGGCCCCTGCGGAGCACAGGAATGCTCCTGCGCTCCACAGGAGCCCAAAACAGGCCCAACCCGCGCCAAAAAGGGCCCAATTCGCGCCTGTTTTGGCACGGATCGGGCCCGTTTTGGGCTGCTGCGAAGTGCAGGAGTGTTCCTGCACTCCGCAGCAGCCCCCAACGGCACAATTCAGGGGCTGCGTGATGATGTCACTTCACAGAAGTGATGTCATCACGCTTGCAGGAGTGCACGTGCGCCCCTCCCCCAAGGTAAGAGCTAGGCCCCAATCTCCCACTGGGAGATTGAGGGGGCCTGGCAACCCTAGTTCAGTGCCATATTCCCACTTTTCCTCATCCACAAGATATAGTGGGCCTTCTTAAGTCTATCCCTTAGGTCTGACCATGTGACCATGACTGAACGCACACAGTCATGTGGAGAAAGGAAAGAGAACCAGGCATGACAGGGCCGCAGACCTACAGGGGATTTTTGTGGGGTCAGGAGATGTGCTACCTCACATGAGAACTTGTTGAAAAACAAGCTTTTTGACTACTTCTAACTGAAGGGTTTTTTCTTCATAATAGACAGTTTTCTGATTTGAACAAAGTGATTGCGATCTACCAATCCAATCCTTCCAACTCGGCTTACCCAAATCTTCCTCTGACTACACAGAGCTCTCCTGTATTATGCTTTTATACAGTACACATTCACAATAGCAACAAAATAATATTAGAAGATACAAGATTTCCCATACGGTATTAAATGTAAATGGTTGTGGTGAAGATGCTTTGCAAGCAGCTTTCTTCAGTCTTCCTTGACTGTTACAGGTAGAGTATAGCTGGAGGAAGAAAACTGCCTCTGATCACAGACTATAATATACATTAAAATCCCTCATCTAAATGAGTCCTACTTTAATATACATTTAAAAGAAGTGTAAAATATATCGCTCTATTTTAAAGTGATAAAAAGAAGGCTCCAAAAATTTATTATTTTAAATATAAAAGGGGGCAAAAAATGACTGGGTGCCATAAGGTACCAGTTTAGTAATTAGTTGACTTTTAGGGCCTCAATTACTTTGTTTCATGATAAGGGGCTTTTAAAAAAAAAAAACATTCGAAGACAAAGCTACATTCGACATCTGGGAACCTCTGAACAGCTGGCTACCTAATGAATATGCATCTGCTTAAGAGGCTGCACTCCATTAATAAACCAATAGATATAAAGCAGAAACAATCTTTGTCAGCTTCAAATGAGATTGGATTCAATGTGCTGTGAAGTGTCACTGTCACATTGAATTGGGCTGGTGAGGTTAACAGTCAACCGCCTGGTACCCGTGTCTTTGTATCTGGATGCAGGGTTTTGCTTCCCCTCCATGGTGAACCATGGAGGTTGATGGCATTGCGTTTGTTGCATTTTCCCTTTATATTTTTGGATGCTCAGTGGCATGCTGGGTGCTTCTGGTATCCTCTTGAAATGTCTCTTTTAGACAACACAAACAATGTTGTGCATTTTAGGATCCTTGGAATTATTTTAGTGGTCCAAATCAATTTAGAACCCCACCATGCAAAACAGTAAGCAAAAAATTTTAGTACAATCCTAGCTCAAGATGAACATATTAATAATCTGCATCATACTAAGAAGGTTGGTCCATCTAGATCAGTTCCTGATTGGCAGAAGCGATCTTGTATCTCAGGCAGAGACAGGTCTTTCCAACAATCCCTACTACAGAACCTTTAACTGGTGTGAAATTGGTACTTTCTGTCTGTAAAGCATATACTTTAAATCTGAGCTACAGACTCTGCCTACTCTTTATGGTCTCAACATGATACAGGCAATTTTATCTTTCTCTTTGCTAATATTTGTTATGGAATTTCCTAATCCTTGTAGCTATGCAGTGAAGTCTCTGGTGCCAGTGTCATGTGTGTTTACTGATTATAATAAAAATATTATCTATATTAGATGCAACTATATCTCTTTCTCAGCATCCCAAAGAGTACCTTGTTTGGTCTATTACTGCCTTCAGTGAGAGGACCTATATATAGCTGGATCAAAGCAGGGCATCCAGCTAACTCCATCTCCTGTCACGTTTGAAGGAAAACATCGTTCATATGTAATGTTGATGTAAAGTAGGTTTTGACACAAAAGAATATCAAATTATGTTACGATGTAAATAATTGTCCCAAGATTTTTTTATTCCTTAGCTCAATCATCCAAAGGGAAGATTGCAACCAAGAAATCAGAAGAAGATTGAAACTTACATGAGCAGCTGTGAGGGAACGGAACTAGAAAATATCTTTAAAGATAAAGATGTCTCTTTGGGGACTGAGATCAAGATAATCCAAACTATGGTATTGCCCATTACTGTGTGTGGATGTAAACACCGGAAAATGAAGAAAGCTGACAGGAAGAAAATTGATTCATTTGAAATGTGGTGCTGGAGAAGAGTTTTGCAGATACCATGAACTGCCCAAAAGACAAATAAATAGCTTCTAGATCAAATCAAGGCTGAATTCTCCCTAGAAGCTAAAACGCAAAAAAGTGAAGCTATCATACTTTGGTCACATCGCGAGAAGACAAGTTCATTTGCGGTCTTCTGTGCAGTCCCACAGGGGACTATGCACATGCAGCCCTGCCAATTGGAAGTTTTTGTAGCTTTTTTGGTCCACTAGAGAGCGCCTTTGCCTCCCAGAGCACATGTGGGGCTGTTTTCCCACCAAAACAGCCCATTAGGAAGGCACAACACCCTCTGACCCTCAGTTCCTCTTTCGCCGCCAGTAAAGAGAGGTTCCTGCCATACAAGAAAATCATGCCCCAATGGTCCTTACAACTAGTACTAGCCAAATTGTTAGCCAAACAGTTTGAACTGTTGGCCAGCTGCTACTTAAGGTTACTATCTCTGAAGGTGGTGTTGCTAGTGGCGATTACATCTGCCAAGAGAGTGAGTGAGCTTGCAGCCTTACACATGGAAGAAAATTGATTCATTTGATCCCCCTTCCTAAAAATGCACCCAGAAATGGTTGTCCTGAGAACCAGTTTGGAATTTTTACCAAAAGTAGCATCAAAGTTCCATGTGTAACAAGAGTTAGTATTACCTGTATTCTTCCAGACCCAATCAGGAGAAGCAGAAAGAGCATTACATACCTTAGATGTTAGGAGGGCGTTTCGAATAGACACGTAGCTGTTCATCTGCTTTGCAGGGCCTAATAAAGGAAAAAAGGCAAGCACACAAACCATCGCCAGATAGGTGGTACAGGCAATAAAACTGAGTTAACAGAATGCTAACTTGCCTTGTCCTTTAGAGGTCCACGCACATTCCACTAAGTCGCAGGCATCCTCAGCAGCATTGCTAAGCAGAGTGCCACTCCAGGACATCTGTAGGGCTGTGATGTCATTGTCGTCGGACTCTGTCGTCAAGCACTACGCGTTGGATGTCCTCGACAGAAAGGAGGCAGCAGTGGGCACAGCAGTACTGCAATCTCTTTTCCTCTGAAGAGCAAGCTCCACCACCCAGGTAAATAGCTTGTTAAACTCCCATGTGGGACTGCACAGAAGACCGAAAATGAAAAACAGGGTTGCACTTATCTGTAACTGTTGTTCATTGAAGTCTTCTGTGCAGGCACACATACCCTCTTTCCCTGATGCTATTCATAATTATCTGGAGAGTATGGCAGGGTCAGAGGGTGCCACACCTCTCTAAGGAGCTGTTTCAGCGGGGAAACCGCCATGCGTGCACTCTAAGAGGTGACAGTGCCCTCTAGTGGACAAAAAAGCTTCAAAAACTTCCAATCGGCAGGCCTGCACGTGCGCAGTCCCATGTGTGCCTGCACAGAAGACCTCAACAAACAACAATTACAGTTAAGTGCAAGTTGTGCAACCCTGTTTATTCTCTGGAGAAGTCAATAATGCTAGGAAAAGGGGAAGGCAGTAGGAAAAGAGGAAGACCTAAAACAAGAACCCATGTCATCCAGTTTACAAGAACTGAGCAAGTCTGTTAATGATAGTACATTTTGGAGGTCTTTCATACCATAGGTTGGAGGTGACTTGATGGTATATAATACATGGAATTAATATGGAACTAATTAGTCTGCGTGCAAAAAAGACACATCAAGGGTGACTCAACAGCAGCTTGAAAAAAAAAAGCTGAGGAAAAGTCAGGGAAAGGTAGATTCTGCATCTCACACTTCTTTTCTCCATGTGGAAATCTGGAAATTGAGAGAAGCAGAATGGATTCTGAATGGTCCTAAAGTGACCATGCAACAGGCCCTTGTCTATTCAGAAGTGGAAACTTGTTCACACAATAATATATAGGTTTCAGGCTCCATGGTTTAATAATATTGTTCTACGTGGTATATGATATCTGCCAGATGACATGGAAGTAGTTATGCTGCCCTTCAATCTTTGACACTGCCAACACAAAACAAAGTTAGACTAATCAGTACTAATAAAAAAAATGCTCCAGTTTATTCCTGCTTTTCTCCCATAATGTGGGTCCTCCCATGTCTTTTCACCTTTTATTTCTCCTCAGCTGAAGGGAAAGTAGTGGTGGAAGAGAAGCTGTGGCAGGAGGGAGGAGGTGAAGCATTCCCTTCTTGCTGCTTTTCTGTGAAGCGTCTTTCCTCCCAACAAAGAACCAACCCTTGGGTTAATCTGACAAGTCAGTTTTGTTCTGGTGTCTCTTTTAGCCGCTCATGACTTGTCAGAGCCTCACCAACTTTTTGAGAAGCAATCTAATGCTCCTTTTTATTTGTTTGTTTGTTTGTTTATAATATTTTTAACCCGCCCTCCCCACAAGCGGGCTCAGGGCGAGGTACAACATTGATTAAAATACAACATAAAAACAGCATAAAAACAGCAATAAAACCATTCCAAGACGGGCAGTCCTGCACTCCTGCCTGTCAGCATACAAAAAGGGGAGGTAGTAGCGGACAGATAGATTACTATACCCCTTTTCGGGGCAGCCAGCAGTGGACCCTCCATAATCCCTCATAGAAGAAGAACTGGGGAAGGCTCAGCACTGATGGACTAAAATTAGCCTCCACCATATGCCTGGCAGAACATCTCTGTCTTACAGGCCTGCCTAAATGATACAAGATCATGGTGGGCCCAAGTGTCCCAGGTAGAGAGTTCTACCATGTTGGGGCCAGGACCAAAAAGGCCCTGGCCCTGGTAGAGGCCAGCCGAGCCTCCCTAGGGCCAGGGACCACCAGTAGATGTTTTCCAGTTGAACGAAGTTGAACTTCCAGTTGAACGAAGCACATACGGGGAGAGATGGTCCCTTAGGTATGCTGGTCCCAGTCCATTTAGGACCTTATAGGTCAGAACCAACACCTTGAACTGGATTCGGAATTCTACTGGGAGCCAGTGAAGCTACTGCAAGATAGGCGTAATGTGTGTCCTACACGAAGCTCCAGTTAGGACACGCGCAGCAGCATTCTGGACCCGTTGAAGTCTCTGGATCAAGTCCAAGGGCAGCCCTGCATAGAGCAAGTTACAATAGTCCAACCTGGAGGTGACTGTTGCATGGATCACTGTTGTTAGGTCCTGGGCCGAGACATAGGGTGCCAGTTGCCGGGCCTGCTGAAGGTGGAAAACGGCTGCCCGAGCCACACCCTTGTTCTGGCCCTCCATAGACAAGGAGGAGTCCAGAATCATGCCCAAACTCCTAACCGATGGTACGGGCACAAGTGGTGCCCCCCCCCAAAAGTCAGGAGAAGGATCCCCGCCTCCGACAGCCCACAGCCCAAGTACAGGATCTCCGTCTTCACAGGATTCAACTTCAGCCTGCTCTGTTCTACCCACCCAGAAACAGGGCAAACTGTTAACAGGGCAAACTCCTTTGAAGCCAACTGATCCACACACCAAAAGGAGATGTTTACATATACTAGCAAAGGAATTTTTTGGTTGCACCCTCCCCCCCTAATTGCCTCTTCTCTCTCCTCCCCTTATCCTCCCTCCTCTTCTGCATTTGACCAGTCTCTGTATCATGCATCTGACGAAGAGAACTTGATTCTCGAAAGCTTATGCTACAATAAAATTGGTTAGTCTTAAAGGTGCTACTGGACTCTCTTTGATTTTGCTACCACAGACTAACACGGCTAACCCCTCTGCATCTATATACATAAATGAACATTTGATATTTAATCACTGAATAGCTATGCTTTCAGCAATGTGGTTCTGATGTATGTGAAATTTTACCTCAAGATAAGCAATCATCCTACTCTTCCCTTGCAGACTGTGGGTTTGAGCCCTCTTCCTCCTCCTCCCTCTGTGTATTCTGAATATTCTTAAGTGATCTGTGAATGCCCTCTAAGAATTAAATCTATCAATTGTTTTTATTTGAATGTTTCTATCTAGCCTGTCTCCTAAGTCTTAACTTGCCTCACACAGGCAAGTGTGCAATAACAGCTGGAAACAACTTAAGAGTTTTTAAAAAAACCCAAATAGAAGAGGCAGGAAGGGTGATTCTTAACCCCCCCCCCCCACACACACACACTTTACTCTTCTGAGCTCCACACAGATGTTGCTATCCCAGGAATCAGCTTTGCTCTAGTTGGATGTAAGTGCTGTGGGGAACACAGTAAATATCAGCATCTTTGTGCTAATGGATCACAAGATCCAACCAAGGATTTTGCTGATTTTACATTTCAGTATCTTTCCATCTAAGCTGTTACACTGCATGAATATGATAATGAACAGGATACTAATTTCATTTTCGTTTTAAAGGAGCCTAAAAGCATGCCATAATCACAATAACCTTAATAGTTGCAGTTTTTGAGGGTTTAAAGTCTTGAGGCTTTGGGCAAGTTGTCTGAGTCGTGCATCCTACTCTGTGCCCTGGGCGATTTTAGTACATCATTGACAGATGTAACTTACAGCAAGGTATCTCCCCTAGAGCTTAATGAATGATGGGGATTCTTATGTGAAAATATGCTCCCTAAGAAATGCTGGCCCCAAGCCGTACAGTGTTTTGTATGGATTGCCAGCACCTTTAATTGTACCTGAAAGTAAATAAACATAGTCGTTGGAGAGGATCCAACCATCCTCCAAGTAGCTTTCCTCCAACTAATGTGGCTCCTTGACTGAATTTGGCTGGAGGATGCCTTTGAACTTCAGCTGAAAGGAACAATGGGGCATAAATATTTTAATAAATAAGGAATTTTTGAGCAGTGAAAGGTAGGATCTACCCCATCATCTTACTAAACGGAGACTAATCAAATTCATGGATAATGTGTGTGCCTGAATGGAACCATCATGTTCAGAGACAGTATTCCCCTTGAATACCAGAAACCACTTCTGTTAGTATCTTGCCATGAAAACCCCACCAGGGGTCGCCATAAGTCAGCTATGACTTGAGGGTACTCTCTACCACCACACCCGAAACCAGGGCCAAACAACAGATGAAGGGGATTTTATGGGTGCTGCTGGTGAACTTCCCAAATGCTTTTGACTTTGCTGCTCTTGGAAAGAAGGTGCTATACTAGATGGATCTTGGTGTGAGCTGGCAAGACTCTTATTTTTATGACAAGACACAAATGCTTCTTGCAGCAAGGCAGGCAGGAGCCACCAGTTTCAGTTTCCAAACCATTTTTCAGAGCAGCTCCAATAATGGTGTGTGGCCATCATCGATCTGTGAGGTTACCAAGTCATGGATGATTGCCACATCCTTATTTTCAGCAGTGAACTAGCCAGTATCTCCTATCTGGCTGATAAAAAGCACTCCTAGTTAACACCACTATCTGTATTTCTAGGAACACTTGCAGACTAATCTGTAGATTATATTGTACTAGAAATCCTAGGTAAACATAATGAATTAAGCTATTGAATCTGGCGTTTGAGTGACTGCATCTGTCAAGCAACTGCAAGCCTCTGGACACTCTAGTTGTGGCTTGGTGTTTTGCCCATCCCCCCATAATTGGCTTATTAATGATAGCATCTTAATGATCTGTTTAAAATAAATAAACCATTCATGCCATTTCAAAGGTATTTTGTGAGGCTCAGCTGATATTAAAAATAGCACCAACCTTATGTGCTTTTTCAGCAAGTGACCTAATTAGTTAATAAAGTAATTGAATATTAAAAAGGATGTTGCAAGTGATTAAAATTTAAGAGCCTTCAGAACATTATTAAAGCTATAAATCATACATCACTGTTTTAATTTGCATAGCTACAGAATTACTAATGGTCCCACATGCATACGTTACTTGGCAATTAGTCTTTTTACAAAATGTTGGTGATGCCAAGGGGCTTACCAAAACCTCTCCCACTTTTTTTTTTTTTGCTAATTTCTGATTTGCACACAAAACTAAGATGAGGAGGGGAGTTAAGACCCTCAAAGGGCAAATGCACTTCCAAGTTCCTTTATGGTCCCAAATGAGGCATCTCCATCTCCAATGACTCCAAGATCACTTGTTCTCTGAGCCCCCTTGACAGTGATATATTTACAACCACAGCTGTGAATAAAAAGAAAGGGAGGGGGGGCAGCTTCCATTGCAAAACATGCAAAGCCAAGCAGATGAGTCTTTTTCATTCAGTGTAAGTTTAGGGATTTTGTAAGAAGAGTCTCAGAGTCTCGCACTCTTCTCTATTCAGCTGGAGTGCAATTGTTGTCACTTACAAAACTCTGATGTAAGAGATCCTCATTGAGGCTCACTGTTTCCTAAAACAAGAACAAAAGCTGTATACGAACTTTTATTAAGACCAATCAAATTGACACAAAACTTTATGCAAACTTTTGTGCTCACCAGAACTTTTCATCAGGCTGCAGGTTATAAAATTTAAAAAGATTAAGGGTGAAAAGCAGATTGCTCAGGCCTGGTTGCTGAAGCCTGATCTTGCATACATCCCCTCTGAGGGATGCTAGCAGGCAGTTAGCTTATGCTCAGGGAAGCTGCAGGCAGTCCATGTTGTCCATTCTTCGTTCTTTCGCAGAAATACAGAAACCATCCCATCCAAAACGATTCCAAATGGCAAATGAGAAACACAGTTCCCGTGCAGACTGAGAGCAACAGAAAGCATCTTATAGTCTGTATGTCTGGAATACTGTCTGAAATAAATTTAAGGTATTACACAAGATAACAGTCAATTAAAGCCAAATTTACCTTATTTTAAGAACATAATTTTTACCCAGGTCTACTATCAATTTGTTGACATTTTATTTGAAACCAACATATTTGCACTGAAACAATGGCTGGGTCTTATTTCTGATGGTGCATTGTTATTGGTTAATCTTTTCATTTATTTATTTACTTCATTTATACCCTGCCTTTCTCTCCATTGGGAACCCAAAGCAGCTTACATCATTCTCTTCCCTATTTTATCACTGGGGATGAAACGGAAGAAAAAGTTAGGATCCAAGACCCTGACTCTAAAGCAATATGACCTGGATACAGGGAAATATGGTATAACAGCAGGAGTCAAATGTAAAATTTATTGACTTTTGTCACTAAAACATGGTTTTTTAAAAAAAATTCGCTGTGCTGTACCAGGCCAGTTGGCAATGGAGCACTCTCCTGCTTACGGGCCATGCTGGCGTCACTTGTTTCCCACCGTTGTGTGCACCTAGTCACTGCCAATACTCGCTTTCATTAGGGTCTGTTAATGAGACACAATTGTTCTGTCTTGATGGTGAGATGAGTAAGGCAGGCTTGCTTCACTGGAGTCTGGATGCTGCAGAGATTGAGGGAAGGGGAACTCATACCATCACACCCCACAGTTTGTCTCTGTGTGCTCCTATGCTGAGCATTGTGTTGCACCTGTGGTTCTCTTCAGGGTAGTAACAGAAGAAGAAAGACTGTTTTGGTAAGCTAATATGATGCTGATCACAAGTAAAGATATAGCATGCTGGTCATCACACCTAGCCAGAGCCATGAGGCTTTCTTGTTTTAGTGGACAGGCTTGGCCAAGTTCAGTTCCTCACATCACCAGTTTAAAGGATTCTCTCTGCCTGAGACCCTGGAGAGCTGCTGCCAGTCAGCGTTGTCAATATTGACATTGAAAGACCAAGGTCTGACTCAGCATATGGCAACTTCCTCTCTGTTCCTAGAACAGAGGACAACATGCATGTATTTTCCACCATCAGCTCCAAAAGCCCTCATGGTTTGACATTTGTGTAAAACAGTTAAATTGCTATGCAGATTTTTGTTTGTATGGCTTTTGCAAAATATTTCATGTTGATGTTCTTATTGAGGCAACAAGCTGCATTCATTCCTGTCATCCTGAAACACTAACTAATATCCCTTAAAGTATGTATTGTGACAAAAGCAAGATCTTTATTCATTAGATGACACAGGCAATAAAGGCAGACCTAAGAGCCAGATTAGTGAACAATTCATACACCGCTATGCACAAGCGTTCAATGTGCTGAGACACTTGACATCCTCTTTTAAGGAGTTGAGATTTTAATTAAATAGGAAGCTAATGGAAGAAGTAACCTCTGAGCATCTTTAATCCAACACAGAATGACAACCACAATGCTGCTTTTAAAATAAATTAACTCCCACTGCCTTATGGCATAAGGAAGGCATTGTGTGAGATGGCTGGACAAAAAGTCCACACACATAAATTGGTTAAGAGCCCAATGATATCAGCCAAGATTAGTACAAGGAGCTGTCAAGCTCAGTTTGAGTCTGTCAGAATTTGCTGCCTCTCTCCTTGTCTTTTTAAAAAGCAAGTGAAGTTTACCTCAGACAGAAATTGGTTGGCTTTTATTATTTTTTAATTTGTCACTTGTGTGTGTTTAAAGTGAAGTGTTAGGTAATAGTGTTTAAATCAAAGTAAACTAAAACATACCCACTAAAGTATGAATAAGCAACACAAACTTAAATATATATGGAAGGTTAACTCCAAGTTTTAAAAGCCGTATCAAACTCCTGCCCCCCCCCCCCCCCATTTTAGTTTCACCACCTTGGATTGAATTGGAACAAAGATGGCCAACCTGCTACAGACAGCACAGAAAGTAGAATTTATGGAACTCTTTGACAGTAAACTGAAGATCTGTAGGCCTAGCGAGGGGGTAGAGAATCAGACCTACATTCTTCCCTGACTCTCCTGCGCTGCCTGCCCTCTGGCTCAGTAAACTACTCCAAGGCTCAGAGAGCATGCCTACATAGTGTAGGAGATACAATATTATACTTAAGACTTGATTTGTGACACTCTTCCCTCATAGATCGGCAGTCACTGAAAAAGAAGTTCCTCCACTGGCCCTCAATAGCTAGCTATTCTTGAGGGGCATTTGAACAGACATTTAGAATCTTTGATGAGGAGGATCATGCAGAACCAGTTTGTTTTGCTTAAATAACTGTAGGGCTGTGAAACATTGCCTCAGAAGTTACACTCGGTGCGCGTCAGTGTTATCTGTCCCTTTCCCTTTTTAAAGTTTTCTGACATGCAACACCAGGCAATGGCTGAAAGAATCAGTCTGATGGAACTGACAGGAGAGCGGGAAATCCACAAAGACAAACTTAATCTGAAAACCAGAGGTTTGGGCTGAATTGTATACAAAAGGCTAGGTGGTTTGTTTATTTGTTTAAAACATTTCTATGCTGCCTCTCTGCCCAATTCAAGATTCCCAAGATCCCTTCCCTCCCACCCTGTGTAGTATCAGCAGGGTGGATGTTAAAAATGAGGACCACCATCTTGCGGATTATAAACTGCAAAGTGTAAATTTTATGTGTATTATGACTGTGTGATTTTACTGTAATTTTAAGTTGTATTTATGTCTAATGTAACCCACCCTGAGCCCGTTCACAGGGAGGGCAGATTGAATTAAATAAATAAACATTAAAAAGCATTTAAAATACAAATATATGTAAAAATATTTAAAACAAACATATAAACACACACACAAACAGAGGAGGGCTAATAAAAGTTAGGGAGGGGACACCAAACAAAACATCTTTACCCACTGGCATCAGACAACAATAGAGGGAGACAGACAAATCTCTGTAGAGAAAAAGTTCAAAGAGCCATGACTGAGAAGGCCTTTTCTAGGGTTGTCACCCATCTAGGCTCACAAGCAGAGCCTTCAAAGATGAGGTGGACAGGTTCATTCGAGTGTAGACTGTTCTTATGGTTGGTTTATTCCACCTAGCCAATTTCTTCAGTGACCTAGAATCAATACATCCCATTTTAGGCCAAAGAACCTCTAATAGAAATAATCACCTTTTAGAATGTAAAACCACAGAATGTTATTGCAATGTGGCCTAAGTTAATTATATATATATATGTATTCATCAGCTGTTTTATCCAAGATTTGCCATTTCCACTTCAACCTGTCACTTCTTTAAAAAACCTGATTCCACAAAGCACAGGTTGCTGATAAAGCAGATGATGCCAGTGGTACCTTTAATGCAGAACATAAATTATCTTTAAAATGCTGCCATCTCGTGGGCAGTATTGAATATTACAATTCCATGTTTAAGGAAGTTGTAAGAAATTCAGCTTTTTCTTTGGGAAAGATTTGCAGCAAGAAGAGGATATTGGGCCCAATGCATTAAAATGAGATTTTACAATGTCTCCATTTATAGTTTGATACTTGTTGTTCACAGCAAAGCTGCTCATCTAATAAGAGACTGCGAACAAATACCAGCTTAAAGCACGGGTATATGGCACACTAGCAATTACTAGATTAATTGGGACAAATGTTTCAAGTAAGGGAAATAGGTTGGTGTTCAGGAATTGTTCATGCTAGAAAATTAGTTATATGCCCCATGCATCTGTTGCATTGTAAACTTTGAGACCTGGTTTTCTCTTGAAGTAGAAAACAAATACAAAATGACACTTCAAGCTGCAGGTTTCCTCCACACTCATACACACTTTAATTCACCTAGAAACCTTTCATATCATAGAGCAGGCTAAACTAGAACTCTTTTCCAAATATGCTAATTTCATATTCATGAGGGCTTTTTAAACTGGCTTTGAATTACATGAGCTACTGTCTGAAGCACTACAACCCCAATCCATATGGTAAAATCCTGAGCAAAGATTCAAGTAGGTCTATGGGAGTGGGGGATCTTTCATGAAAAGATGCTATAGAAATGGCTTATCTGTTGGACAAATGGTTGATGAAAATGATCCTAGTATTTGAGGAAAAGATTTTCTCAGGATAAACACAAGCATTTTCCAGTCACTAGTATAAGCCAGACAAACCAGCAAATTTGAGTCAATATGCATCTGCTGAAGGCCTATGGTCCAGTGTAAAGTTATGAAATCAAGAACATTCACTTCTTCCCTTTGTCTCAACAGGACTTAATCATGACCAACTTTTAGTCAGGTCAGTGTCAATGCATCTTTGTGGAGAAAAAAATACACATTTCAGAAATAAGAACTGACCTCTTCAGTACTAGAACAATTACTGAACAGGAAATACAGTAATCAATACACTTTTAAAAACTCAGGACACAGGACACTGAAAGACAGAGGCTCGGATCCCTCCTAGAATTTCTGTAGGCATGGCAGGGAAAATATTAATCTATTTCTTGCTCACACAAATGATCCCTGATTCCTCCCAAACTATTCCTGGTGGGCCCATATACCCATAACAACATTGGGGGGCTATTTTTGATTGCCATGGCCAAAAATTGCCCTCCTCCACTTGCCATGGCCAAAAATTGCCCTCCTCCACTTGCAAACAGGCAAAAGTTCATACTAGGGGGGGGAAAGACAAAAATATGTATGAAGCATTCACTGGTAAAGCAACAAGATTAGGGACTTGGCACAATAATAAGAGAGAGGGTGATCATTTTTAGCCTTTCCATAAAAGCAAGGTGTTGTTTTCAGTTGGAAGTAGAGGTGGGCACGGACTGGGAAAAAGCCACGGACTGTTGGTCCGTGGTCCATTGCATTTCACAGATCATGAGCCTTTCATGGCCCTACCTGTTCGCAGACCAGTTCATTGATCCATGGTCCATCATTCCCGGGAGCCCTAGGACAGTCCCCTTCACACTCAGAGATGCCAAACTCAAAGGAGGTCTTCAGCAGGCTCACCTCCAGCCACCCTCCAAGTTTGGTGAAGATTGGATTTTGGATGTCCAAGTTACAGACACCCAAAGCAGCTGCCCCCAGGAAAGTTCCATTAGATATAATAGAAGCCACAAATGCCAATTGACTTGCATTGGCTCTATTGAAATACATTGCAGCACCAAAAAGTTGCAATGAAAACGTGGAATAGAGTGAGAGAATCTTCCTCTGAGAATGGAAAGTGCTCTGCAGAGGCCCTGTTCTCTGTTATTTCTGCACAAGCTTAGATGCACTGCTCTGCTCTGGGCCTAGAGTTGCCAGCCTCCAGGTGGAGGCTGGAGATCTCCCTGAACTGATCTCCAGGCCACAGAGATGAGTTCATCTGGAGAAAACGGCTGCTTTGGAGGGAGATCTCTATGGCATTATACCCTGCTGAGGTTCCTCCCCTCCCCAAACCCTGGAAGAAGGATCCACCCTGGAAGGATCCACCCCCAAATTCTCCAGGAATTTCCCAACCTGGAGCTGACAATCCTATTTGAACCTGGAATAAAGGCCCCCAGACTGGAATGACAGTCCCTGGGAGAAGCTAAACTGCTCTGGGGATGGAATGACAGCCACCAGAGGGGAATGATGATCTCTGGGAACAGATCAAAGGGAGTTGATAAAAGTCGGATCCATATGATTTTAAATGGATCCTCATGAATTCATATGATTTTTATAATGAAACAAAACAAAAAGACTGCCATATTATAAATCATGTCCTAGTCTACAGACAGCACTGGCACAATGATGCACCCATTGATCTGTGGTGCCACCACAGCGCAAAAATATGCTTCAAAAGCACGGATCCTCATGGAGCCTCTTGATTTTTACATGGGGCCACCCAAAATACACCACACAATCCCATATCGTGTCTATTGCCACAAATCACACTCAAAAAACCATACACTCACTACTTCGGTGCACCACCATGGCGCAAAAACATGCTTCAGAACCACGGATCCTCATGGTCTAGTGGCACAGAATTCCCAAAGGGGGAGGGGTTCAGATCCTCCTGGAATGAATCCAGCTGTGGACAACGAGTCCCTCTGCTGGGATGCAGCCAGAGGGTGGCAGGCACTGGTGGACTAGGGGGAGGACTCATGGGAAAGGAGGTTAAAATTCCCCTTGTGTGTGTGTGTGGGGGGGGTACATTTGCACTTGACAAGGACAGGGGTGGTCTAGAGCCCTGACCCACCCAGGCACCTTCCCAGCTGGGACAAGTACTCTAAATAATAATGATACTGTTAATAAATATAATATATAAAAGTATTCTGAGTCCTCACAGGCTTAGCCTCTGAGCATGGCTGCGGAGCAGCAGCAGCCAGAATCTCAAGCAAAAGCTTCAAATACCTCCCTCTGTGACTGAAAAATCCACCCTGCCATTTCTCCTGGTCTTATTGCCAGCTGGAAACTAAAACAACTTGAGAGGTGCGGGGGAATTTACTCCTTCAGCTCTCATAGAGAAGAATGGGAGCACTCTGCTTGACAGCCAGAGAAGGTCTGTGGATGTCCCCTCCATTGCCTAGGGAATTGATTGATTGCCACCAGGAAGTCTGGATTCACAGACCACCAGACTGCCCAAAAAATCATCGCATCTGTGAAAAATGAGTGTCCCACGACCTGCCTGTTCACAAAAACTGAACCAGGCCGGTCCGTGTCAAAGTTTGGTCCATTTTTCAGTATGTGTCCACCTCTAGTTGGAAGCAATAAGGAACAAAAGGCAGGGATGTTTATTTCCCCTTGCTTGGGCTAACTTTTTTACTATAGTCATTGTTTGATTTGGCCTCCCAATCTGCAGAAACAGAAATGTTTGTATGTTAGACCTCTGCTACCTTTTTTGTCTGCTTCCTCACACAGAGATATTTATATATATAATTACACAAGAGTTTACATTTTGTCTCATCAGAGCCTTCTGTTGAAGTTGTACGAGATCTTCTAACTATCCCAAGACCAACCCTGCTATTCCCTGCCACCACACCCCCTTGAAAATACCATACATTCTTAGGAAGTACAAAAGCATTGAGCTGATAGGGACTGAACTGTGGATGCTTGACCAAGAAAAAGCTTTTGAGGTTGTGAATAGTTCAATGAAAAGGCTGCAGCAACAGTGAAAAAGCCAACCTCTGCACTTGGGGTTACTTGGAAAAGAATTGAAACCGAAATGGCCCGAATGCCCCTTGAACGGCGCAGCATCCTAAATCATCAAGGAGTTGCAGCACCTTCTGTATGAGAAAGGGGTAGGAGGTTTGGGGCTTCTTAAGAGAAAATGACAAGAGACATAAGAGGTTTATAAACCTAAGCACGGGTAGGAGAGCGAATTTTGCCTCCCTCAGGTACCCTCATTAAGCAGGTTGCTATAGATTCTGGGCAGACAGAAAGTAAATCTTCAGAGTATTTAAGTGATGGAATTTATTGCAAGATGTAATTATGGCCACTATTGAGTTGCCTTTAAAAAGGAATCAGAAAAATTCATGTAGGGTAAGTTCATCAGTAGCTATTAGCTACATTACATGTAACCTCCACATTCAGATAAATAGTCCTTTGAACACCAATGCTGGGGGATAACATCATGAGAAGACCTTCCTGGGGTACCTGGTTGGCCACATGTTAAAAAAGGATATTGACCTAGATGGCCCATTGGTCTGATCTAGCCTGCTTGCTCTGTATTCTTATTATCTCTAATTATGTAATGCCTAAGCCACTCAGCAGAAATTGCCAGTAAGCATAAATCAGGAGCTGCTCTTAACTGACCACTTCTGTCCTAATCCCAGTCTCTAACAGGCAGGAAGTGCAAACGATGCAACTCTTGGGCCCACAAGAAATAACCTGAACAGCCAACATTACATCAACGTATTTATTGCCTTAGAGGTTGCACCCTTTGTACACAGCTTTTTACATCCATCAAGCAAAAATGTTATACATTCATCGATAGGTTCATAGCAGCAATTCTTTCTTAGAAATAACACACCTAGGAAGACGGACAGATTTGGAAGCAACTTGTGCATTGTTTCATATTTCTGCTCATTTTATCTTCTCATTCCCAAGTACTCTGATAAAATATATAGCTGCAGGGGGTTAGCCTTGTTTGCAAGCCTCGGATGTGTTGTTTATATGCCTGATACCTGTAAGACAGAAGGCTAAAATTGTAATGGCCTTGTTTCTGACAAAAGAAGGGCTGAAACTCATACTACTACAACTATATTATGGTTTGTATTACAGTTGCCACTGATCTTGTCTAAGCACTATGGACTAAATGCGTGATTTTTATAATCAAAAGGATATTAACAGAGTATCAGACTCTGGTATACAAATATATATTAGCAACATTTCATGGTTGTTGGACCCTTGTTTGCTTACATACTTGCTCGTATGTAATTCTGAACACATTTTTTTCTTTTAAAAAAGTGTAAATGTTTTCCATTTTACAAATAAAAAAATGGAAAAAAGGAGACTGGGCAAGCAAAAGGCAGAGAAAACTCAGACCCAGTGGTTGATACAAGGATTATATACATACTACAAATGCACACCAATGCTGAGCCTCACGGCTCCTAAGCAAAGAGTACTGGGAACTCTAGTTCCGTTTGAACAAGGTAGGCACTTTTCAATATTGTGTTGGATCCAAAGCATGGGGCTGCATCCAAAGATGTCCTTCCACAAGCAGAAGGGCACTTTCCGATCCAACCCACTATCTCAAAATAGCAAATCCCAATATTCAATTGGAAAAGCTGTAACAGTTAAAATGGTTCAAATCTGTAGTGTAAGTTGTCTGTTCACACAGCTTGATGCCTTGCCCGATCTATACAATTATACTGGGCACACATGCACCAACAGCACGAGTTAGCTAGAGAGATTCTTGACAGAGCCAACAGAGAAGTTGGAGATTTTTTTTTTTTTGCAGTATCTCAACTTAAAATTGATCTATCAAGAGGAAGACACAGGGATACAGCTGCACTTTGCTCTGAAGTAGTGAATATCAAAAGCAATTGCTAAAGAAGCCTAGAGCAGCTTTCAACTATTTTTTCCTGAGGGAGAACTCCAATCTTTTGAGAGAGGAGAAGGAAAAGGCTAGATATGTTTTTACACAACCTGATCAAACTACTTTTCACTCTAAACGAATACAAGACTGACAGAGTCTCAGGTGTACTAATTTTCCCTCAGCTAAATCATCCTATTCCATGTTATGAAGCTAATAAAACAGCTATCCAGGAACATCATAAGCCATTTTCCCCCGTCTGTGACAGGCTTTCACCTCTGTCAGTGGAGGGTGATAACATTTTCAGAGACAGCTAAAAAGGCTTGTATACATCAGGAGACAAGCCAGCCCTATTACTCCTCCACTCAAGCAGGGCCCTCTCATCCATTTTGAGGAAGCTAAACAAGCTTCAGCAAGGCACTGGTGTATTCCTAGTGCTGAAAAGAAGCTGGATTCTCTATATTTTCATCCCCAATAGGGCTTCTTTGCAAATTTGGGGAACAGAATTAAAATGTGTTTCAATCATTCTCAGAGTTGCTCTGTGAGCAGCATGGAATGTGCAATGAAACCGAGACTCACTGGTTAAGTGTAAATACGTTTCTTTGAGTGTTTCTTCTGGTAAAAATAGTCACAACCAAGACAAGATTTATATTTTCATAGAATATGATAAGGTGGCTCTAACACATTATACTCAACAGCTCAAAACAACAGGCAGGTATCCAGCAGGCAATTTCAAGGCATCCATACAGAGTACAAGTAAAGTCCTCTCATTTTGATCTCATAAAGCCACGGTTATATGCAGTCATGAACGTCTGTGCTCATAAGGCTACTAACTCTTGTTCAAATGCTTTCAACTACTGCACAGCAGGGAAAAGGATTCAGTAGTTAGAGTTTCACCTTTCACACTGGTGGGTGTAGGTTCTTCTTCTAAACCACAGCTGGTCAAGTTGAGTAAAGAAGGAGTCAATTTAAAATACTGCAGTTCCCATAAGGAGGCTGCCCAATCCCTCTTCCTTATGATGGGGCAGTACATATATCCATATTATTTGAAATTTCACGTCTGTGAAATTCTTCATGTAGCTGAGTTAACATGGGTACAAAACATATAAGAATCTCATCAAATACATAAAATGCTGCATCTGAATTGATTTTCAGCAACCTCCCTATGTAGACCATAGTAACACTTAACATCAATCTACTGACCAACAGATACCCTGAATCTCAAAGTTTCCCCACAAATTCTTATTCACACAGAACAAAGCAGAGAATACAGAGAAGCCACTTTGCATAGTATTACAGGTCTATGAGGCAGGGTTGTTCAGCATAATTTTTCACACTTTGCTACTTTTGTGATCAGACCAACAGCTAACCATCATTAGAAAGTTATTTGCTCATATTAAACATAATTAACTCAGAAATAACCTTGGAAGAATACAGTTAGCATAAAATGCATATCTCTCATATACCAGCAGGGTCTTTTGCCACAAAATTCTTTGTTCTTGAATACTGCTCTTAACTACCACTGAAGCTGCCATCCTTTAGGCGCTCACACCAACTCTCTTTTGATCTCATACTTGTGCTCTGGAAAAGAAGCTGGAAGAGAAGACAAATTCCAGCACAGCAGCTGTATTACTCTGTTGCTGCAAAAAGAAGCCTTGTGGCACCTTAAAGGATAACAAACATTTATTGTGGCATATGCTTTTAATAAATCAGTTAGCCACTATACCGTTTTTTTGTGTGTGTTGGGTTTCCACCCCACCCTAGCCCAAGACAAATCAGAAGTGACATAAGGAAAGTCTTGATTTTGTGCAAAAGTATCCTGAGTAGATGAGTGGTGGGGAGAGTGGAAGGGGGAAGAAGAAATAGTAAAACAAATACTTATTTCTTATACATGAATGTTAGCATTCAAAAATAATATACTGGAAATTGAGCTTAGCACCTTTGAGCTATTGGTCTCAATTAACAATAGAAGACATACCAGTCAATATATAATGTTACCAAGAGTTGAAGACAACAAAATCTCCTGAATGAAGACAGTATGTAGAATATGCAGGATTAATTATAGAACAGGCATAATAATGATATTTAAATTCAAGAACAGAAGAAACCAAACAAAAATGTTGTGGTGATCAGGGAAAGATCAGATCAACCATTTATTAACAAAGAAAATCCCAAAGAACTGTATGAATGTGGTAAAAATACAGTTTAATACAAAAGGGCCAACAGTTTTAAGGCATTGTTTAGTTCTTGAGCAAAAGACAAATGAGACAAATCCAGAGCCCCACAAGGGCTACGATTCACACAAAGGGTTGAAACCTAGTACTCTACTCAGCAATGAATGACAGCTTGTTTCTCCAGTACAAGGAGTATTCCACTAGTGCAAGAGCTTCCACAGCCAACAGAACAGCATCTACCACTGACAGAAGGTGACTTCTTGTGCATGAGGAATATGCCAATACCAGCAGAGTGAACCAACCCACAGACTTCCCCATCTATATGTATCTTCCTTTATGTAGGTTGCTCACATTCCTCCATAGAAAGGAAGAGGAACCCAGTGCCTTCACAAATTCTTGCACCCAAATAAATGCTGGACCAGGATGCATGAAAAGTTTTTGGAAGACAATAGCGATAGCAAAGCATGTTAAATGAGATGGTATATTACAGAACACAAATATTTGTTGTAAATACATAACAACATAGTGAGTCATACTGGACTCACACTGCATGCTCTGCAAAGACTCATAAAGTGAACTAGTACAAAGAATCAAACTGAAAAGTATCTTCAGCTTCCAGATGGAAAAAGCAAGACGAGTATATGAAGGAAAGTATTTTATTTTCTCTTTGTCAAATACAGTGTTTGACCTTCACTCATGAAGATCTGGAGACTAGACCTGAAGGAAAATCATACAAAGAATACAGAAGGTCCACTATATTATTACTTGTGACTCACACTGCAGAAAAATGGAAGAGATCATTAAGAACAGGAACACGGGATCTATTCTCCCCAAAATAAAGGGTTAACATTTTAAGTGAAAGGAAACTCTCTGGAGTGTAGAGTCAAACACAGCTACTTTGAATGGAAGTGCAGTTGAAGCAACTGCTACAGCTGAGAAGTCAAGAGATCCCAGAACAGACATGAAATCCAAGCAATGACTGTCAAAGCAAAGTAACTGCACCTTTGAAAACTGGAAAGGGCAGAGATAGGCTGCTCAGGAAATAAGCCACTACGTCCAAACACTTTTTTCAGAAGCAAAGAGGAAAATGAGCTGCTGATGAAGACTTTTTAAAAATCAGAATGCTGTTTTTATAAACAGAAGAAGACAGAGACAGCCCAAGAAAGATGTCTGGATTGGAGTATCACTGGGGAGGCTACAAGTCAGACCAAGATGCCACACAAAATTTATGAATGTATGCATTGATTTGTTTTTCTCTATCAGCTTAGTTCCACTTCCTTGCCTAGCTATTCCCCATCTTTTCAATCTCTAACACCTTGAGCTGGATTCAGACAGATGACTAATTCCAAGACTCCTTGAACAATAAAAGTTGCCTAATTTACCTTGTGCCTGGGGAAAATCTCCACCACTAAAAAGACTGCTAGGTTATTCCAGAAATGCACAATGAAAAAAACTGTGTTTATATTAGCTACATACTACAAAGATGTGGAAACTGCTCTTTGCTATTAGTGAACATTCTTTGCATTACAATACACTCGGCGAAAGTCTAGCTACCAGAATATCACACATACATATATACACAATGTAAATATATGCCAACCTTAAATAGCACCATGTACTCTTTCTTGGCAGAGAGTTTATACATAAGCATTGTTACATCTTGCACAGTTCTTCTGATTACCCAATAATGAAGAATAATTAATAGCACTGATTTTTCTAAATAATCACTATTCATGCCTTGCAGTAGCCTTAAACATGCTTCTCAGGAAGAACCCGACTAGCATTAGAGAAATGTCATTTATAACTTAGAAATCACCAGGAACAGTCTTCTCAATATCAAATGTAGCCCTATTTGTGACTCCCATTAGATGCTGAGAAATGAGCATCTCAAAGCACTGTACAACTGTGCCCAGCATAAACGCCACCTGTTCTTGTAAACAGTTCTAGCAACATATGCACATCAACGTAGACTTCATTATTCTGCCACACAAAGAGACGGGAAGAGAACTTTAAAAGATTGGATTGTTTCAACCCATTTATAACACGCTGAGGCAAGCTCTGGGTAGCAAAACTCACATCATTAGCTGCATTCATTGTTTGCTGGTGTTATAGAGGAAGAAAGCAGGGAAAGATGGGTTAAGAGCACAAGCATTATAGTACTGAAGAAAAGGCAAAACTACTTTTTTTGCTCACACACAAGCAAAAAGATGAAATGAGGCTTCTTCTACTGAATGTTGCCATGCAATGACAACTCACGTCTGTTTCCATTCATTTTGCTCCAGGGACCAGTTTAGACAGCAGAGGGTGCTGTAGCTCAAGACTGGAGTACCTCTTTGGGGCCAGCCATGCAAGCTATTAAGACGGATAGGGGAGATTGGGTGCAAATAAGCTAAAACCTAAAACCGTTCCTCCTTTTCACAAGCTCTTTAATTCCTTTATTTTTCAAAGCATGCTTTCCTGTAATTTTAGATTCCTACCATTCTATCAATGAAGCACCAAAGTCACTGGCTTGTTTCTCGTAGCTGCTTAGCAACAAGAGAATACTTGGCATCTGTCACTAGTTTCATGTTACACATAGTTAAAAATATGAATACTTGTCCCATATCTGGCATCATGATTTTGAAAGGTCCATGAGACCTTCAGGGTCTGGGATATCAATCTCTTTGAAGAACCTTGTTCACATTCTAATCTGAACAAGCAAGCAACTGGTTCAAGGTGCTCCTGCTCAAGATTACTGTTTCCTACTTTCGGTAAAAAAGAAAAGCTTCTCAACAAACATAGAGAAATGTCACTTATAACCTCTGTCTCACAACACTGCTCATTAGCACACAGCTATTGCAGCAATTCATGCTATTGGTTAAGCAGGCTCGGTTGACTCAATGCGCTAGGTGAACAAGTAAGACATTCTCCCCTCGAATAAAAATTTGGTTTATGTGCCGTGTGAAAACTTGCTGGTAATCCACCCTGGGTCTCCGCTTTTTTCGTGACCGGCCTCTTGTGCTACTTGCACTAGTCCCCTCTGTATGCAAGGTTCTGTTCGGCAGATCAACATCCTTCCCACGCGCTCGAGGCAAGCTAGAGCTCCGTGCCCGCTCTCTGCTTGAATGTTTCCTTGCTTCACGTTGTTCTTCTGATCTTCCCCGACCTGATCCAGCCTTTCGCCCAAGTGTCCTAGGGTCACACGGAAGGCTTGGGAGTTCTGCTGCTATCTTTGACTCAGTTCCTTTTTTAACAGCAGATTCCTGCAGCTTAAGTCTGTCAAACAACTGCAGAGAAATATGCAAAAGAGGGGAAGGAGAAAACGTGTCATTCTGTCTATAAAATGACTTTCAAAAGTGCACAGTCCAGCACAGAAAAGGCAGTGAACACCAGTTATATTGTATGTACTTATTGTAGGCTGATCAGCGTAGATTATGAGCTTTTGTGAAAGGAAGATCACCTGTTTTGTGGTCAAGGAGTTGTCTGAGTTCTGCATTTTATTTATATATCCATTCATAGCCCATGTATTGTAAGTGTATTGTATTAATGGCACTGCTGTATTACTATTGTTCTGACCCAGAGGATAAAACAATTGATAAATTTGATTTGCACTGCAGTCCTTCTGAGGAAGGGACTGTACAACTTATATGGATTTTACAGTAACCAGCAAACTGCAGGAATTAAATAAATGCCGTATTGTAGTATAAATCTAGTGCTTATTTGTAACTTTAAGCCTTGAAAAAAAATATTATTAAAACATTTGTGACATGTTTTCACTTGCATAGGGGGCCCGAGTCTGGAAACACTGCTGAACAGAGGGAGGTGATTCCTATGGAGAGGCTGGCTGAGTGGTTGCCTGGCAACAGGACGGGGTGGGGGGGGAGAAGATAGGACATTGGCTAAAGCATTTTTCTCCTGAGGGAATAGAGAATTTCTGAAGAAGTTCTTCCAGAGGAGAAAAGCCTGTGGAGAGTAAAACAGGCAACTGTCAGAAGAGTGGCCATCTTTTGGGGTGGACCTTTTGTTCTGTACCGTTGAAAAGTTTTCTCTTGTGACCATAAGGAAAAGTGGCTTCCTACCATTTGTGAAGGCCCTCACCAAGGATCCAACAAGACTTGCCTGCAATTTGTGAGTCAGAGTCCAGATAGTAAAGAGACTTCTTTCTCTTTCACCCTCACCTGGGGACTGCTCAATAGATTTTATTATTCATACTCAAAAAGAGTCCAGTAGCACCTTTAAGACTAACCAATTTTATTGTAGCATAAGCTTTTGAGAATCACAGTTCTCTTCGTCAGATGCATCTGACGAAGAGAACTGTGATTCTCGAAAGCTTATGCTACAATAAAGTTGGTTAGTCTTAAAGGTGCTACTGGACTCTTTTTGATTTTGCTACTACAGACTAACACGGCTAACTCCTCTGCATCTATTATTCATACTGTTTTGTTTAAAATACCCAGTTCGAACTAAATCCATTCTTTCCCCCACCTTTAAATAAAAGCTCTTTAAGTGCTGTCCAAGTTCTGAACAAGGGATCCACAATTCTGTGATCACTAATCTGGCCCTTTCAAGGCTAAATGGATACATAATGAATAGCAATAACTAAGGCTCAATTCACCCACATAACCTCAGCAGCATTCTGTAGCAAGTGGCTCAAGTGAAAAGGTCCTCAAAATCAAAAGCTTGGATCATACAGTGCATTTCCAAAAACAGAAAGATGCCACTGGAAGCAGGGGAGGGGGATGATTTCCACTAATTCCCTCACTCCTGCATTAACAGATCCAGTATCAAATGAACTCACTGTGCATTGCTTACAGATTAATAAAACAAAACATATTTTGGGATTTCCAAAGACTAATGCATGATTTCTCAGTGTAAACATAGATGTATAAAATTTCTAAAGCAGCCATGGGAGGTTTGCATTAGATATACAAACCAGTAAATTAAAAATGGGATCAGCCCTCAGTCTTCCCTTTCTCCTCACATGTCAAGAAGACTGTCTTTTAAAAGGAACATTATTCATGAAAAGGATCTTCTTTCAGCTTACTGTATCCTTTTAAGTATTTTTTTAAAAAAATTTAAATTGAAAACAGTTTGTAGAAATTCCCTTACGATCCTGATTTGAACTTGATTCTCATCTCATGCCTGGTGAGTTTTTTAAAAATTACTGAGCACTCCGTATTGTAGAAATTGTGGTGGAGGGTGTATATGCTGGTAATGACACAAGTGCTAGCTAATTCACAATTAAATTTACTCCACTTTTACTCCAAATTTACTCCAAGTTGCACTAATGAAAAACTTGCAGAACCATTTTTTGCAGAGCTGACCCTACGATGCAGAAAAGTGTTACTGCTCTGCAGATGATCAAATCATTTCTACAGCGTTGTTTATTTCTCATTTTAACAGGATACAGGTAGTCAGCAATTATCTTACAATCACAAAACTGGCTGCAAGTATATTGACAGCAGAAAGGAAGAACACCACAAACAGGATCCAGCTGGTTTCTTAAAATACTGGAAGAGGCTCTGCTGAATACAAGACAGACTACAACACTCCGTGATACTGCCAATTCTCCAAAAAATAACAAAGGATCTGGAGAACCCTTTCCTCAGACACCAAATACATTAGATGTACTTTTGCTGCTCTATTCAATATCATAAAAATTCACTAGCACTTTAATTTGTAATACATTACTAATGTAAACACTATTTGAAATCATCCATTTTTACTGTAATCAGCAGACTTTTTTTCTTAATAGCACTTTTTGAGCTATATGTGCGAATGGGCTGAAACGAACTTGGTGGACCTGAACCAGCCAACTAACAAGCCGAAGAATGGCTACTTACTCTGGTGAGAGTCAACTGTGGCTCAACGTAGAATGCTCTGCCCAAAACAGGTTTTCGGTATGTCTCGTCCACATCTGTCAGAGCCTGGGGCAAAGAAAGCAGATGTGCAGCAGAACGACTTGAGACTTACACATTACACTTGTATCATAACTTGTATTACATCTAGAGATGAGAGTAGGGGAATAATAGGGGAACCAGGCCCTGCTTAATACACAGCTCAAGATCACACAATTTGATTTGACTCCTGTGCTCTCTGAGAGTAGTGACAGAAGTAAGAAGAGAATAGGTTCATATTCTGATTCAGGAATATTTTACTTTAAGAAAGAATTAGCATGGTAGAGCCTACAGCCTTTTCCAGTCCCCTTCCCCTGGTGCCTCAATCTGTTGTAGAAAGGGTGCCTTTTTCTGATTGGGAAAACAATATTTAAAGCCCCTTTAAAGCCCCTTCCCCTATGATCCTGATTTGAACTGGATCCTCATCTCATGCCTGGTGAGTTTTAAAAAAATTACTGAGCACACTCCACACAGGAAACTTCCACATATTGTGCAATTAGGCTGTCAACTTCAGCTTATCAGACGGCATAAAAAAGAGCAACTGGTTCAGCTTCCGTTCCCCTTCTTCTCAAGGTTCCATCACTGTGTCCTACAAGATGCTTCAAACGCTTCTGAAGGCCTTTGACACAACTTTGTCTGAATTGAAATTAATGTCCAGGACTTGGACAAACAACAAATACTTTTGATTTTCATGTCGTTTATTTATCAGGAAAGGTTCTTCCTCAAGAACAAACATTTTGAGGGGGGAAAAGGAAAACTCACAAAAATTCAGTGCAAATTCAATCTAAATAATGAAATTGTATTAAAATCTATAAAGCAAACAAAGGCAGGCTTATTACTGTATGGAAACTGCAGCATATATTTCTGAAAGAAATTAGATGAATCAATTAAATATTTATATCCTGAAAAAGTTATTTTAATTTGACAAGAACACTGCATTTCTACAGCCAAAAAGAAGTTATGTACAACAGTATAGCATAAAGAAGCAAATCAAAAACAAGAAACGCTCAGTCTTAAGGCAAACATTGGTATTTTAAGAGGCAGCACTACTGCAGATTTAAAGCCTGGATGGAAAAAAACCTTTAATGATTTTTTTTCTTTTTGAAACGAGTGAAATGCTTTTTATGACAAGGTTTTACTCAAAATACATAGTATGAAAATTGTTATACAAGGTAATCTGCTGCATTAGACAACAAGTGTGGGACCCATAAGGACTTCTAGGGGCATCTCATTTTCCCTTCACCCACAATGTCCTCTTTCCCTTTCTGCCCCACATAGCCTCTCCCCCTTTCCTCACTTTCTTCTCTCCTTTCCACCCACCCTTGTCTACCCCTGATCTTCACCTTTCCCCCTCTACCCTGGCAACCTCTCCCTTATGGCCCAGTTGGGTGACGGTGGCTGAGCTGGGCCCAGTTGCATGCCGGGGAACCTGCAAGAAGTTGCAGGGGGTACTTCACTTTTCCTTGTATCCCCTTCCCCACACTATTTCTTCTTTCCCTCCTCCTGGCAGCCTCCATATGCTCATCTTTCCTTATGTCCTTCTGTCCTTCAAATCCACTAAACAACTTACCTTTTCTCTGCCCCCATCATCATCTATATTTACTTTACTTCATTTATATACTGCCTTTCTCCACAATGAGTACCCAAAGCAGCTTACATCATTCTTCTTGCCACCATATTATCCTCACAACAACTCTTGAGAGGTAAGTTAGGCTGAGAATGTATGACTGGATCAAAGTCACCCAGTGAGCTTTTACAGCAGAGTGGTGATTTTAATCTCAGTCTCCCAGTTCCTACTTGGAAACTCTTAACGGCTACACTACACTGGTGGGGGCAGGGAGGGCTGCTCTTGGAGCAATCAGCCAGGCCTGAATGAATCATGCCAGTCATGTGGCATCAAACTGCCCAGTGGTTGTTTCTGGGCCTGGCCCCAATGTGTCCTCCCTAAAAGGCCAAAACAGCCCTGGAAAGGGTCCTGCAACTCCCCCTGCCTTTTACTGACAGAAACCAAGCCTGGAATACTGACAAAACTGTTATGCTTGTTTAGAAACAGCCACTGAGAACATCTGGTTAAAGCTAAAGGTGCTCCTTTGATAATTTCGTTGTTTTTTTTAAGATTTCAGATTTTTCTGCAAACTTGGGGCATTTTAGGTGTGTAGGAAGGTCTACCTTGTCAGTTCATGGCTCCCATCTCTGGATTTAAGTATCCACAGATCAGGCCACTTGGCTATCAGTATAAAAGATCATTCCTATATATACTGTAGACATATACAACATATTTTCAAGAATATGTTTATTGTTTAAATGTGAATAGTTTTGGAAAAAATTAATATGCTATAATGTGTTTAATGACAATATATTATTGAAGAGTTCACTGTTTTCCATGTTATAAATAACA
Organism: Eublepharis macularius; assembly: GCF_028583425.1. Lineage (NCBI taxonomy): Eukaryota > Metazoa > Chordata > Lepidosauria > Squamata > Eublepharidae > Eublepharis > Eublepharis macularius. The sequence continues at coordinate 88,742,221 of NC_072793.1, read as the reverse complement.
TGATATCCAAACATGCTGACAGCCCTACATACTGTGACTGCAGGAGAGGGTTTCGATCCAAATTAGACACTTTATTTTGTTAGTTTCTGAAATGGTTTTCTACATATGCTTTTTACCTTTCCTTCAGATAGCACAAGTTCAGATATACGTACTAGAGCAGCATAGTTTTTAGAAAATAAAGATTTATACTTTTAAATTCCATAAATATGTCAAAATAACAATTTTATATGCAAACTAATTTATAAATGATGCATTTGATGTTGTTAATTTGTTGCCAAGTAGGCCCCCTCCCCTGCTTTGAAGCCTGCTATGAACTGTGCTAAAGTTTCCTGCGTTGCTGTTTTACTGCTACACCCAAAGACTGCTGTGCACGTGTGTGTATTCTGATACACGTGTCAGTTTCCTGCCTGCGTGTCAATTACCCTGCTGCAATAGACTGTGTAGTTTACTGACTCCATGTTTGGATAACTGCACAAAGGACTCTCTTTCTGGGCAGCCCTGCCCTGACCTGTATCTGGACTTCCAAGTGTGTGTTTGGACTCTGTTACAAGTGTGCCCCGTGCCTGCATTGCCATCTGCCACAGACCGTGCCTGTTCCCTGCTTTGGACTGTGTTTTAAAGTGTTGTTCCCCCTGCCTCCATGGAAGCCTGCCTCATATGGGCCCAAGCCGCTGCTAGCAGCCGGGCGCCTGCCGGGGAAACCTCCAGCGAGCCTGGCTAGGCGCTCCCTGGTCAGGTCCCGCCTGGAGCCTCCCGCGAGCCGGCCCCCGAGCTTGCCCTCGCTACTGGGCAGCCTGCTATCCAGCCCCAGCTATGCCCAGCCGGCATCCATGTTCTCAGGCAGCCAGAAGACCCTGGGAAGAAGACTGCTTTGAGAAGCCATTTCGGTGAAGCGGGCACACCACGTCCGCAGCGAGAGCCCCTCGCCCTGCTCTGCATATCTTAGGAGCCGCCCCGGAGAAGAGCTAAGTGCTGACCATCCCAAGCACTTAGAGAATGCATCTCAAAGGAACCTCCGCATTCCAGAAGCTGATGACATCAGGACAAGCCCTGTCCGCTGGAACATCCTTTCAGCCCACTTGGATTTCCCCCTCCCTCTTTTGTCCCCTCTTCCTGAGGTGTCACTTATCACAATCTGATTACCAAAGTGGCCCATCCAAGCCATTCAGTAGCCCATTAGACCCTTTGTTTTAATCTGTGAGAACCACCAAGTACAGCACCAGCCCCAGGGTACGTTTTGGGGTATTTAAGCTGGTCTCCCAGACCACTCGGTGCTCCGGCCATTCCCTATCCAGACCTCCTTGCTGTCCGTCTGTGGTCCCAGTGCTGGCATTGGGCCACCCTCGCTGCTGCGTCTCTGCTTCGCTCCAGGATAAGTGAGTATTCCCCCTATCATCGTTGGGAACCAGCTAATGCGAACGTCTCTGTATTTCATACTCTATGTTTCTTAGACCTTGTATGTTCTTTGTATGATTGTGCAAGCTAGGCTTACGCTACACTCAATACACGTGTTTGGACCTTACTCCTTGTCTGCCTCTTTTTCATTAGAGTGTCTGGGATCGGGACCTCCGTAAACATAGGTTATGATCCTCGCTTAATATTAATAGTTACAGACTGCTATAGCTAATTCCCCATTATAATAAAGAGCAGTTCTGGTAACAGTTTACTGGTGGAGATTGCGGGCATAACCCAGTTCATGTGAATGCACGTGAGTCGACACGCGTGTCTTCAGCGAACTGACTTAGAGGAAAATTTTCCAGACCTCAGTGTAAAGAGCGCAATTTAGCTCAGGGAATTAAAAGTGTGAGTGTGTGTGGCTCTAGCGAGCAATTCTCTCTTGTGGGTTGGCTTTTCCCCATTTCCTCCTTCAGCCAGCTTTGGACTACTTGCCTTTTGTGGTGCACCGCGAGGCCCTCCAGCCGTTATAACCGGTGTACTGTGGGTGAGGACCTCTGAACTGGTGAAGTTCCTGGCCACTTTCCGGGCCGCCTAAACGCGTCTATGTGGGTGGGATCCCAGAAGTAGGCTCTAGATATATACGCATATATACTTCCTGAAGCAGCACATATAAAATTCTTTTCCGCCCTCCCCCGTCTCTCCTAAGTCCGTCCAGACCCCGCTCCTGCCAGCACTTAGGCTTCAATCCCCGCTCCGGAGGAAACGTGAAGGGATTGATAGTCCGTTCGTTTTAGTTTAGCTTTGGGAATCTGAAGTCAGGTTCCTGAAGCCCCGCGGCAGCCGGCCGCACCGTGCTTAAGAGTTTTAAGTTAGACTCTTGAGCGCTTTTTGCTTGAGAGTTTTAAGGTAGACTCTTGGGCGCCTTTCCGCTTGCGAGTTTTAAGTCAGACTCGTGGGCGCACCTTGCTTGGGAGTTGTTAGAACTCTTGAGCGCTTTTCCGCTTGGGAGTACCGTGGTTTTACTCCTGAGCACTTTTGCTTGGGGACTTGCAGAGGCAGTCCTTGAGCGCTTTCAGTCTTTTGGGTCTTGGCTTGGAGACAGTTTAACCGTTTGTCTCTGAGCACGAGGCCTGGGGACACTTTGAGTACAGTTCTTGGGCAGAGAGCTTGAGAGCATTTGTAGCTTCCGAGCAGAGGCTTGGGAGCATTTCTGGTTGCCTGAGCAGAGGCTTGGGAGACCCCTTAATTGCAGTTTCTGAGCAGAGGCTTGGGGACACTTTTTGGTTTTCTGAGCGCATAGGCTTGGGAGACCCCTGAGCTTTGGTTTTCCGAGTATAGGCTTGGGAGACCCCTGAGCTTTAGCTTCTGAGCAGAGGCTTGGGAGCACTGAGCGTTTTTGGTTCTTGGGCTTAGAGAGCTTGAGAGCACCCTCTGAGCCAGTAAACTTTTCCTGGTCCCGTGGCTTGTAGGCAAGCTTAAAACGGGAATAGGAGTTTTCCCTTCTCCCCCGGTGGAGAAGAACTGAGTGTAGGACCCTTAAAATACCCTGTTAACCCTAAAAGTAGAACCTTAAAACCCCCTGGTAGAAACCCTTGAGGACCTGAGGGAAGGATAAACCTCCCAAAAGGAACATAGAGAGGAAGAAGTTGTTAAAACCCTTGAGCAGCTTTAATCGCCCCACCCCTGGTGTCGCTGGTCCACTCTTTAACCTCCCCCGAGATCAGCCTTAAACTAAAAAGTAAAATGTACCGGGCAGCCCCCACCGTGCCCCGCCTGGAGAAGTGGCTAGTTAAGAAGGGAGATTGCCCTTGGGAAGCCGGTTCCTTCAAGGGACCCGACCCGCTCCAGATAGTCAGAAGCGCCTTCCAAGATTTTTGTGAAAAGGAGAAACCCAGGTCAAGTAAGAAGGATAGGTATGGAGCTTGGGCACTTTTCACCGCCCTACAGGACAGCGTGTCCCTAATTAATAAGCTACAGATAGCTCAGGAAGAACAGGAACAGGAGATAGAAAAGCTAAGGAGAGAAAAGAAGGAACATGAGGAAAAAGCAGCCGAGTGGCGTTCAGAACGCGTTAACTTCATGCTGGAGAAGCAGGGACTAGCCGCTGCCCTCCAGGACGCCCAGCACAAGGCTGAAGTAGCCACCGCTCGTGCCGATATGGCTGAGCACGCAGTAATTGAAGGACAAGAGAAAATTGCCAAATTAACCCATGCTGCCCAGTTCATGGCAGAGCAGAAAGTTGCAAAGATAGCCGCAGCAGACCACTCCGCTTGTAAGAGGGAGCTAGAGGCCCTAAAACAGCACCTGGGAATGCAGCAGGCCGTAATTTCCGCCGTGCATCCCGCAGCCCTCTTGGCCCTCCCCGAAGGTAGTACCGACAGTTGGTCACCCCCTTCGTCCCAGCCCGAGGAAGCTCCACAGCCCCTCCATCCGATAGCTACCAAGGAAATTGTCTCCACAGACGAGGATGGCAGGAAGACAGACCGAATAGTTAAAGAGACCCGCAATTGGAGGCCCGATGAGCTCCAAGCCATAGCGGACCGCATGGGACCCCTGAACCGAGACTCAGCTATACAATGGTTTGCACACGTGACCATGTCCCAGCCCTCCGCCAGTGGCTCCGATGTAGCTCAGCTGGCTCGCCATTGTGCCAGCCCCGAAATAGTCACCTCCCTCAACGCATATATTTCTAACCGGAGACTAGCCACTCGCAGTCAGTATGGTGCCATGAAAGAGTTGTGCGCCTTCCTGTGGCCCACCAAGAGTTTAAAGGCCCTGTATATTGCAGAGTCTCAAAAACCCGGAGAGGATCCAGAGGCATATTTAGCCAGGAAACAGCTCCTAGCCGAACTAGCAGACGAGGTAGATTTAGATTTGAGCGACATGCCGGACTTCGACGACTTAGAATTCAGGAGGGCAGTCATAGATGGACTCAACAGCACCACTCGCCTAGCCCTAGCAGGAGTCGAGCCCGGGAGCATTACATGGGGAGAGCTGGAATCCCGCATCAGGAGCATTGCTGGCCTGTTGCGAGAGACCGGCGCCATCCGCCATGTGAAGTCCCCGGCCTCGCGTAGAAAGGAAAGCGAGCCGATTAGTGCAGTTACCTATGCCAATCATGGCCCCCACTCTCAGTACCGACCACAGGGACGCAGCCCGTATCCGGAGGCAAGGGGAGGAATCCTGAGGGGAAGGAGCAGTAGCTTTAACCGGGGAAGAGGACCGAGGGACTACCGTCCGGGAGTTTCCTTTGCGCCTACCCCGAGTTACAGTTCCTCCTCCCAGCCGAGACCCCACGAGCCCCGACTACAGGATGCACCCATAGCCCCTTCTCACTCGCGAGCATCGCACCCGTACCACCATCAGGTCTACCCGCCTCCAGATCAGTCTAATGCTTGGGGAGCATCGCAGGGCGACCACGAGGGCTACCGGGACCGCGGCAGCACGCCCCAGTCCAGGGACTCCCTCCGTTGGGAACTATGGATGCGCCTCAAAAACATTGGAGCGAACATGGAGCTCTTCGACGGAAAGCCCACGTCCGTTCTAATGAAGGCGATCATGGAATGGGAAGACCAGCAGCAGCCCCCAGTACCTCCGTCGGCGCCCCCTTTGCCGCCGGACCCTCCCTTCTCGAATCCCCCGATAGCTGCGGTTCGGGAACGCCCGAGCCCCAACAACCCCTTTAGAGGAAGCGCCGCTTCCACCGATCAGGGTGCAGGATCAGAATAGGGTTGCCCCGAGTCCCAGTCTCCCTCCGTGGGCATAGTTGCCAAACTAAAGCCGGACACATGGGGGAGACCGACAGTGAAGGCAGGGATCGGGACTCCCGGGGAAAAGAAGAAGCCTGCCACCCTCCTCATAGATACCGGAGCTTCACTTAATATACTCCGGCCCACCTTAGTCACAAAGGGCACCCAGACCCCCACTACCATGCAGCTCGCCGGTTTTGGGGGCGGCACGCAGGAATCCCCGGTCTGGCAGGATATCCCCCTCTCCGTTGGGAACCTGGCCACCCGGATTTCGGCGTGCGCAAACCGGGGAGAAGACGATGGACTTTTGGGCATGCCATTCTTCCGTGCCGAGGGACTGACCATTGACTTAGCGAACGGGCTCCTGTGGCGCATCCCGGGAGGCCCAGACTTTGTTAATGCGGTCCATCGATGCGCAGCCCTCAAGGCCCCCCTTCCTCTCGCCCCCATCACAGGAGACCCCTGGGTTCAGGACTTTCCCGAAGTATGGGTGACAGACAAGGCCGAGTGTGGGATAGTGAAGGGCGCCTGCGTCCTGATTGAAGGAAAGGACCCCCCTCCCCAACGACAGTACAAGTACCCAGCGGAAGCTGAGGCAGGGATAGCCAAAACTATAGAAGGACTCCTTGAGTGGGACGTCATACTCCCGATGCAGTCCATCTGCAACGCCCCATTGTGGCCAGTTCTAAAAGCAGATGGAGTGACCTGGAGAATGACGGTCGACTTCCGTGCCCTGAATGCCACCACCCCTCCAGTTGCCCCGGTTGTGGCCAAGTATAATGAGATCCTAACGGCCATTGCCGCTGGGTCCCGGTTCTACTCGGTCATAGACCTGGCCAATGCTTTCCACTCCATCCGGTTGCATGAGTCTTGCTGGTACAAGTTCGCGTTCACTTTCCGCGGCCAGCAATACGCATTCAAGCGGACCCCCCAGGGATTCCACTCCAGCCCCAGCATTTGTCATGCTCATGTAGTTCAGATGTGGGAACGCCTCCAACCCTCCTCGAGGCCCCACGTACTGAGCTACGTGGATGACATTTTGGTCCACGCCCCCACGGAAGAATTAGCCCGCCAAATCACCAGGGAAGTCCTGGAACTCCTCCGCGAGACTGGGTTCAAGGCTAGCAGGGAAAAGGCCCAATTGGTTCAGACCAGCGTCAAGTACCTGGGTCTGACCCTGGGACCCGAGGGTCGCACCCCGGACGCCCAGCGAATGGAGGTCATTTCCAAGCTGTCTGCACCCACCGATGTCCCCTCCCTCAGAGCCCTTCTAGGAACTTTTAACTTCTCCCGAGACTTCATCGAGTCCTTTGCAGACAAAGCTCGCCCCCTTTATGCTCTCCTCAAGAAGAACACTCCCTGGGAGTGGGGACCGGAGCAACAGACAGCCTTAGCCGAGCTAAAGCGCAGTCTGGCCGCAGCCCCGGCCCTAGCCCATCCAGATGTTACCCAGCCCTTCTTTATCCAGTTAGCAGTATCAGACAAGAGCATAGGAGCCACGCTCACCCAGCAGCAAGCAGGAACCGCTAGAGTAGTAGCCTATGCCTCTCGCAACCTAACCGCAGTAGAAACTAAGTTTAGCCCATGCGAGAAGACATGCCTTGCTCTGGTTTGGAGTCTGACCCATTGGGAATTTATCATAGGAGGTTCACGTACAATAGTTCAAACCACTCACACGCCCCTCAAATATATCCTGTCGGGAAAGATACAAGACGGACAAGTTTCAAACGCTCGCATAGCCCAATGGACCCTGGCCCTGGTCAACCGCGGAGTAGAATTCAAAAAGGAAACCACTGAGCCACCAGCCCCCTATGGCCTATTGGTAACCGGGACCGAGCACGAGTGCCCCCTGGACCCGCCACCACAGGTTGTCTGGCCAGTCACTTGGGGAGTCCCGCTAGAGGAAGCCCGACAGAACGGCTTCACATGCTGGTTCTGTGACGGCTCCTCCTTTCACGTTGGAGGCTCCCCTCGGACAGGCTACGGCGCCGTGCGAGTGAGCGACGCCCATACCCTCAAAGGTCCAGCCCGTCCCCATTCCAGCCAAGCGGCTGAGGTGCAAGCGCTTCTGGCGGTGCTTGAGTTTGAGCCCCCAGAAAGCCCACTTGCCATTTACACAGACTCGGATTGGACGGCCAAAGCCGCCACGGTCTGGCTCCCGGTGTGGCAGAATCAGGGGTGGAGAGCTAGCGATGGGAAACCCGTAGCCCACCTACAGCTATGGCAGCAAGTAGCAGCACTCCTCCAGTCTCGCTCAGGCCCAACGCAGGTGACCCATGTCAAGGGACACCAGAAGACGAACTCAGAGACCGCTTATTGGAATGACCAGGCAGACCTTGCAGCCAAGGCAGCCGCCACTGAAAGTGCTCCCCCACCGGAACTAGCCACCGATTGTCCCCTCCGCCCTGTCACCACTCGGGCACAAGCCCGCAGACAAGCTCAGGGAACCGCAGGAACACTAGACCTAGCACAACTGCAGCTATCTGACCCAGAAATAACTGACCTCCTAACCGCAGGAAGGGATCAGACAGGAAGACTCATGATCAAAGAAGAGGAAGGCATAGTTTGGGCAGTAGATGCAGCCGGCGAACGCCATTGGGTAGTACCATTGGAAGTTAGGGCTGACTTAATTCAGTTTGTCCACGAGCAGGGACACCGAGGCAAGGATCTGACTCTGGAAAGGGTAAAAGAGGTTGGTTGGTGGCCTGGCATGCGCACCGAAGTAGCGCAATGGGTAGACAACTGTCTGTCCTGCGCTATGGTTAATGCAGACCCCACCGGACCTAGAGCTCCCCTCCAGCATCAGAGAATTGATGGACCCTGGGCTCGCATACAGATTGACTTTATCGGCCCCCTTCCCCCCACTGCTCGTGGCAATCGCTACTGCCTCACTGTCATAGACCCCTTTAGCAAATGGGTCGAAGCGTTTCCGTGCAAGCGCAACAATGCAGCCACCACAGCCAAACTACTGTTCAACAATGTCTTTTCAAGATGGGGCATTGTGCGAGTCATGGACTCCGATTTAGGCTCACACTTTATCGGAGAAGTTACACAGGAGCTTTGTAAAGCACTAGGCATCCAGCAACGGTTCCACATAGCCGGCCACCCTCAAGCTTCAGGCGCCATAGAAAGAACCAACCGGACCCTCAAGGAGGCTCTCCGCAAGATGGTCCGCTCCTCCGGGAGAGACTGGGATGAAAAACTCCCCATAATCCTAATGGCCATTAGAGGCACTACCGCAGTTCACGGGCTCACACCCCATATGGTAATGACAGGGCGAAGAATGCAACTCCCGGAAGCCTTCTGGCTAGATACGCAGCTCCCTTCCGACATGCAGCCTGTAGTGATTAATGATGCTTGGGTCCAGGACCTGCTCTCATCCATACACGCCGTCCACATGCAAGTGGCCCAGACGTTGGGCACAGCTCAGAAGGATATGGACCGCAAATTGGGATGGGTCAGGAACCCCAGGCAGTGGGAAGAAGGACAGCTCGTTCTGTACAGGAAGTTTTCGCAAAAGGCGCACTCACTAGCAGCCAAGTGGCAAGGCCCAGTCCCTATCACAAAAAGAGTCTCCCCAGCTGTCTATCAGGTAGCCATCCAGAGAAGGACAGGAGGAACGTGGCTAAAATACTTTCATGCCTCTCAGTTAAAAGAATGGAAAGGGAAGCCGCTGCAAACCGCCCCTCCTGTGTACGACCCTGGGGGAACCTCCACCAGTCCAGCCCCCCTCTGCCCAGTGATTCGCCAGATATCCCTCCACCCTGGGCCAGAGATACCGTGTGTCCCCTTAGACCAGACCTTTGTAGCTTTAGAATAAAAGAAATAGTAGAATATGTAGATATCGGTGTAAATGTTAAAAGTTTTCCAATTCTATTCTTTAACTTCATTAGGCGGGCCCCACAGTTGGGACCCTTGGGGAAGACACGGCAACCAAAGCCAAATAGGACCACCACCGAGAGTGATTCTTAATTGGATTGTAAGCCGCATGTTCGGAAAAAATTGCACAGGCAAAAGAGATTTGCTGTGTGTGAAAGTGGTTGGAGAGGCTTTAGCCCAAAAGTGAATGCGTTTCCAATATTGGAGACACACCAATAAAGGTGATCTCTGTATTTGAAAACATTTCACCCGCCATGCTGGTGAAGATCCCGCATCTACGTAGATTCGGGGTCTCACCTGCCAGACCCACGCTTTCGCATGATGGTCGGCTTTGGCTTTGAGGGCCGTGCCTCCCCTGGAAGAGGATCCCCAAATAGCCCAACATCCCTCTTTTACTAATGTCCATATTCGTCATGGTGAGTTGCTATACGGCGCCACCACTTAGTACGCTTTAGTGCAAAAGTAAAAGACCCGCCAGTATTTTGTAAATATGTTAACCCTGGAATGTGTTATTGAGGTGCGTTCGCCACGCACAAGGGGCAGCATGCCTCATTTACATAGCCAGGATCCCCCGCGCCAAGATGACCCCCGAATAACCCAGACCCAGTGGCGCCGGCAGATCTCGGCCGCCTCCGCCGCTTTTCGATAAACGCTGCCGAGCACCTTCGGCTCCACTTCGGCCCTTTCCGCCAGCAGCCGCCCGCCCCACGTAATCTTTTCCCTTGCCCGTACCGTATAAGGGAAAAGAAGGGGGGGAGACATATCGAAGTTATAGTGAAGCCCTGCCAGGCCTTCCAAGGGAGGGCAACCCGAAAGTACCCCACACCCGTATGCTTCTTGCTCCGTGTGTTTTTCTTTTTTGCTCAGTGCATTTTTCTTTTGCTCAGTGTATTCTTCTTTTTGCCCGGTGTACCTTTTTTTTTTAAACCAGAAAATGGGGCCTCCCGAGGGAGCCCCTCCAAAAATTGCTTGTCCTGCAAACATATGACGAAGGCCTATTTTTGAAAATTACAGCGAGGGCCCCCGTCTGCAGCAACCCTTATAGCTACTGGATACCGCTCTCTAGTTTTTTCCCTTTTAAAGCGGCAAGGCCAGGCCGAGCCGGACCGATAACTCTCAGCCCGCAAAATAAAAATAGCCCGCCGCCAAGCAAGGGGCACCTGAAGGCCACATAGTCCAGGCACCCAGGGACCCCTGGGGCGAGTTTGCATAGTCCCGCCTAACGCACAGCTGACCCTTGCCCGACGCAAAGACGTTACCCTCTGAAATATACATGCTTTAAGAAGAAGCCCCCGCACAGGAGTTCCCCAGAGCAACAAGCTGGAAGGCTCGCTTAGTGCTCCGGGACTTCTCGTTCGAACCCCGCTTAACATACAGTGCTGGCAGAAAAACGCCCTCCCTTTTCTTTTTCCCTACTTCACCTCACTCATTTATTTTGCTGCAACAAACTCAGGGAACCTGTACTTATATCCGCAGGTCTCCCCAGGATATTTTCGCCACAAAAAGGAAAAAGGAAGGCCAGGAGATGAGGCACCTGGCCACTCTGTGTTTGCTCGTGCTGGCAGGCACCCTAATAGAGGGACGCCCGTCCAAATTAATGCCCTACCCCCACTGGAGATGTATCAATACACTAGCAGGGAATGAAATGATGGTCTGCAAGGTTGTGCAGCAGATTAATATGACCACCCCCATGGATCGCACTAACTTCCGCAGTTGTGAAGAGCAGTGGATCCGACCCCCAGAGCTTGTTATTTTATGTGTGGGAGTCAAGACTCTGTCCCAAGAATTAGTGTGTTACTCGCCTACTGATACAGTTTCACCACTTGCTCCAATTCCATGTATGTTTCTTCCCCGTATCAGGCCAGCCCCCACCGCAGTCCCGGTGGTAAACAAATATACCACCCCTGCCAACTTCGAAACCTCGCCATTTGTCACTGAGGCTTTCGGACCATACTGTGAAGTTATTTTAGTGTCGGCCGCAGTATGGAAGGCAGGAGACCCCTTTAGAATGACCATCCTACTAGGCACTACTACCACTGAATCTGCATCAGTCACTATCACGCCCCCTTCAGGCGCAGTTCTCTCCTTTGCTATAGAACGCTGGGAGAACCTGACCTGGATTGTAAAAGAGGAAGACCTAGCCAAACATGGCCCACCCGATTGGATTCTGGTTCAACAGACGCCCGAATGCCAAACCAAGCCCCTAGTAGAGAAATTTCACCGGCTTGGGCTGCTCTTTGTAAATTTGACTCACGAACCAGGCAATTACTCCCTGCTGATCCGGACCCAGGAGACCCACACCATCCAAATTGACCCTTTGATTGTTAGCAGTGAACAATTAAGCCAAGGCGGCACGCATATAGTGGGCTCCCATGTTTTGAAAACTGACATTCGAGAGAGAGTTCTAGTCCGCCCACAAATGTCTTTAAAAGAGATCCGCATAGACTTAGCTGAGCTAAATGTAACCCAGAGGCTGCCGCAGTGCGCTCCCTATCTGGAGGCCGGTAGCAAGGGTTGGAATGCATGGCTACAACTGTGGATCGATCCCTCCCCCTCTCTCTCGCGTGCCAGACGAAGCATCGCCGACTGGACTGCTCCTGCAGCCGGAGGCCTAGCAATCATGGATTCGGTCAACATTGAGACTCTCGCTAATAAGTTTGCCCATGTCACGACTAGCATCTCCGACTTAGGTAAACCGGTGGTGCAGTCCCTAAATTCCATTTCAAATGGGCAACACGAGATCAGCTCCATTTTAGTTAACTGGGAGAGTCAAATTGAAAGAGATTTTTCTCTGCTGCTCAAAGGAACACAGTCTTTTGAACGCAACGTGTCAATAGCCGTGGCATGTATGCAAGCCCAACAATTAAACCAGGCTGTGGCCATGGGGCTAATTCGGCAAGCCACGGACGGGCACCTGCCCCTGGAAATTAAAAGATTGATTATGCCCAAATTGTCACCCATAGAACTGGAGCTTGAATCCTGGTGGTCTCTCGTAAATTCCTCATTCTCACCGACTACCCAGGAGCTTAAATTATTTTTATTAACGGCCAGTGCGCACGAGTCATTCCACGTGTATCCAGTTGTGCCTCTGGGACTCCAAGTCAGCGACACCGAAGTCCTCTACGCCCGCCACCCTGACCATTGGGCCCGCTTCACCCCGACCGGATGGCAGCTCGTCAGCCTCCAAGGGTGCCAGCATCGAGACCAGACCGGCTTCATTTGCCAGGACCAAGCCTTTGCACCTCATCACCCCTGTGTAGCCCCGCAAGTCGACGCCCTCAACGAGTGCCCCTTCGAGGTCGTCCGGGAGAACAGCTCCGCTGTCGTCTACATTGGGAAAGGATGTGCCTGCGTGCGAACGGCCTGCGATTTTGTGGTCCTGAACTCGTTCCAGCTGAAGCCCGTGATCCCGGGAGTCAATCGCTGCTTTTGCAACCTGTCTTCGGTGGCAGCCTGCGACTTCACCTACACGGTACCGGTCTGGACCCAAGAAGAGATCCTGGTGGCACCCTCCATCTATCGCTATGTGAAGCCTGTCTCCCTTGGCATCGGTCTGGAGCTAATCCACGAGCTCCTGGCCCACCCGCAGCTCCACCGCACCCTCCAGAGCATCCAGAGGGACGGGGACACCACTGCTTTGGTTGTGTCCCACAACGGGAAAGAGATTTTGGATCTTGTCCAGCGGATTAAGACCACCGGCGAGCACTCGTGGTGGGAGACCCTCTTTGGTTGGAGCCCCACTGCCACTGGAATTTACAATTTGGCTCTGCACCCGATCGTTGTGATTTTGGCCTTTCAAGTTTTATTATGTGCCTCATTACTTTATTTGGGCTGTTGGAGCCGCCGACAGCTCCAGCAACTCCAGCTGTCTTACCGCTTGGATCACTATAGCCCCGACCTTCTTCTGCCTTAAGGGTTGTTCCTGGCGCCCCGTTTTAGCCTTTGTTTGTTTTATTGCTTGTGTTGTTATGATCATGTGTACGGATCCTGAACCAGCCCCATGGACGCTTTGCTGCCGGACACCGCTCCGAGGCCCTCTTGTGGACTAGGGGGGGACATATTTCTCTGCCTCCCAGCCCACGGCCCGTCTCCAAACGACCGCCAGCAGCGCCACCTCCATGAGGACTAGAACTGTGTGCCTGAAGCCCTTCTCGCCGCTCACCGACCCTGCTCTGCGGATTGTCGCAGACAGCAAGGGGGGGTGGAAGTGTGTTTTGGAACACATGGACTAAGTTTGCCTGTTTCTGTAAATATGCAACCCAGTCTAGCAGCTGTACTGCGGACTGAGCCGTCTGTGATCTTTGCTGCTCTATTGTTTTATGAATTTTCTTTTTATGAATTTTAACTCCCATGAATTTAGCCCCGAACTAGTCCCTCTCTCTATCTATTGCAAGTGCGCCCATGAACTTTATCCCTATGAATTTGATTTTAACCCTAGGAATTGCCTTTTTAACCCGACTCCCTCCGCCGAGGTAATTCTAGCATATCCATTATTTTATGAATTTGGTTTTAACCGGGACCCCTCCGGAACGGTCTCTTTTAAAGGTTATGTTATTTCTGATTTTAAGCTCGATGAATTTGGTTTTAATCTGACTATATGAGTTGGTCTTTTAATTGCAGAGTTTATTTTTCTGACCCCCTATGAGCCCTTCCGCCGCTCACCCCTCATGAATTGTTTCCACGCACTTGCTTTTACTCTTGCTGCTTTTATTGGTTTTAACCTCCCGAATCATTGCTTTTAATCCTATATATTTATGTATTTATGGTTTTAATTATCTATGAATTGTTCAACCCTTGATGAATTGATCTATGCCTTGCTTGCACACTTCACTTTCATCCTCTATGAATTGCTTTTACTCTTACATTCATGAATTGTACCCATGAATTGTCTTTGCCTTTAATCCTATGCTTACGAATTATGAATTGCCCCTGGTTTTAGTGTATCAATCCACCATGAATTACGGACCTCCAGTTATGAATTGATCTATGTACGCAAAATATGAATTATTTCTGCTTGTATACATGAATTGCTATTACCTATGAATTATTACTATTTATTCTGACGGTTGCACTTAGCACACCCCCTGGTGTGAACCCAGAGACCTGCAGCCCATTGGCTGATCTAAATTGCACTTATTCGGTTAGGTGGTTCTCCAAACTAAATTTTTGAGTGACGCCTCCTCCCCCTTCCCTTCCCACTCCTTCTTCGCTCGAAGCTCGACCACCGGACATTGCCGACCACCTCGCCTTTGAAGTCAAGTTCGGAGACCCGCGCGCCTGACGTCCCGGGGTCTCCGAGGGGGGGAATTGTTGCCAAGTAGGCCCCCTCCCCTGCTTTGAAGCCTGCTATGAACTGTGCTAAAGTTTCCTGCGTTGCTGTTTTACTGCTACACCCAAAGACTGCTGTGCACGTGTGTGTATTCTGATACACGTGTCAGTTTCCTGCCTGCGTGTCAATTACCCTGCTGCAATAGACTGTGTAGTTTACTGACTCCATGTTTGGATAACTGCACAAAGGACTCTCTTTCTGGGCAGCCCTGCCCTGACCTGTATCTGGACTTCCAAGTGTGTGTTTGGACTCTGTTACAAGTGTGCCCCGTGCCTGCATTGCCATCTGCCACAGACCGTGCCTGTTCCCTGCTTTGGACTGTGTTTTAAAGTGTTGTTCCCCCTGCCTCCATGGAAGCCTGCCTCATATGGGCCCAAGCCGCTGCTAGCAGCCGGGCGCCTGCCGGGGAAACCTCCAGCGAGCCTGGCTAGGCGCTCCCTGGTCAGGTCCCGCCTGGAGCCTCCCGCGAGCTGGCCCCCGAGCTTGCCCTCGCTACTGGGCAGCCTGCTATCCAGCCCCAGCTATGCCCAGCCGGCATCCATGTTCTCAGGCAGCCAGAAGACCCTGGGAAGAAGACTGCTTTGAGAAGCCATTTCGGTGAAGCGGGCACACCACGTCCGCAGCGAGAGCCCCTCGCCCTGCTCTGCATATCTTAGGAGCCGCCCCGGAGAAGAGCTAAGTGCTGACCATCCCAAGCACTTAGAGAATGCATCTCAAAGGAACCTCCGCATTCCAGAAGCTGATGACATCAGGACAAGCCCTGTCCACTGGAACATCCTTTCAGCCCACTTGGATTTCCCCCTCCCTCTTTTGTCCCCTCTTCCTGAGGTGTCACTTATCACAATCTGATTACCAAAGTGGCCCATCCAAGCCATTCAGTAGCCCATTAGACCCTTTGTTTTAATCTGTGAGAACCACCAAGTACAGCACCAGCCCCAGGGTACGTTTTGGGGTATTTAAGCTGGTCTCCCAGACCACTCGGTGCTCCGGCCATTCCCTATCCAGACCTCCTTGCTGTCCGTCTGTGGTCCCAGTGCTGGCATTGGGCCACCCTCGCTGCTGCGTCTCTGCTTCGCTCCAGGATAAGTGAGTATTCCCCCTATCATCGTTGGGAACCAGCTAATGCGAACGTCTCTGTATTTCATACTCTATGTTTCTTAGACCTTGTATGTTCTTTGTATGATTGTGCAAGCTAGGCTTACGCTACACTCAATACACGTGTTTGGACCTTACTCCTTGTCTGCCTCTTTTTCATTAGAGTGTCTGGGATCGGGACCTCCGTAAACATAGGTTATGATCCTCGCTTAATATTAATAGTTACAGACTGCTATAGCTAATTCCCCATTATAATAAAGAGCAGTTCTGGTAACAAATTCAGTAAAATATGATTAGTTTAATAGGAAAAGAAGCATTGTATATATTCTAATTTTCCCCAAAATTTCTGCTCCCTGTGCCCACAAAAATGTTACTATGTACACACTACAGAAAGTTATAACAATATGTTAAACAAAAAATTGGGAGTGGTCCAAATGACGTCAATGATAAAACTCCCATTAAGCTGAACAGATAGATTGCACTCAAATGTAGAAGCTGTTGTGCATATAGATTGTTCCTCTACATCATCTGAAGTATTTACATTGGTAGAGATAAAATAATGGAAAAGGATGATTATTACCATATTCCAGAACTTGTCAAATGCAACCAAGAAGCCAGTGCAGACACCACGAAGCCCTTTGAAAGTTCGGATATGGACATTGACTTTAACACCATCTCGGACACAGCGGTGAAGTTCCCCAAGTGGACTGCCTTCATGGACTAGAACAAAAACAAACCACCATCTTTGGTTACTGGGACAAACATCATGCGGAATAACATGTATTACAAAAGGCTGAACTCACAGTTACTGTGAAATTTGTTTTGAAAATAATTCCCTAATTTATACAGCAAAATAATATTGCCACAAAGGTGCAGCATATTTCAGTGAACCAGACTATATTATAAGAGAGAAAAAAATATATGAGATAAAAAAAATCTCTTATTAAAAAAAGTCCCCCTTCCTTTTGCATTTCATTCCGCGGGTGAAAATTCATTCTGGTTTCATAAAAGCCTTCACTAGCCAGAAATTGCTGAAATATCCTTCTCCCTATATGAGTCCCATAAAATGCCTTTTTTCACTTGGTATGTTCAAGAAAAGTACTCAGCTGCTTAAGAGAATGAAGATTCCTCACAATGAAAGAGTAGTTCCTTCTAGCTTTAATAAACATCTATTATAGAAAAACTAAGGACAATCTTCCATAATATAAATTTCCCATATATCTACCAATCGACACATTTTGGGAGAGAGGGGTAGCCCCAATTGAGCGGTAAATCATAGTTTGTGTGAAGGACCACCTTCCACCCAAGAATTCACTCCAATGTTTCAATTATTTTGATCGCTCGCTGGCCATCGATGGGAACCCTGCTGTAGAACGACAACTGAGACAAGGGGTGGAGATAGCAGCTGTCAAGCCCCCAGCACCAAGCATTCAAGTTCTTAGTTATGCTAATAGCCTACTACCTCAGCTGCTAGTAAGTCAGACCTAGAGCCATAAAGCTAGGAAGATTGAAGTGACAGAAAGAAAATTTCCTTCGGAACAGGAAGGCTATCCTAAGGGCTATGTGTGGAGAAAGAGAAGTAATAAGGTAATGATGATCTCAAATTCACAGCAATTTCAAGTAAAGCTTATCCTAAAATTCAACATCATTTAGAAAGTACCTAGGGACAGAAGACAACACATTTTCACTTCTTCTTTGTTCCCTTGCTAAACCCAAACTGCCTAAATGGAGTGTGTGTATTATCTTAACCATTTTTAAAACTTTCCTATATTTTAAATGCTCTATGTCTGATCTCTGGAAAAATACAATATTTATTTGGTCTTACTATCTGAAGTGTGGTACTGGGGAGGGACAGCAGAGCAGCTCTCCATCCCTGGAGCATGATTGCTCAAAGGTGTGTTGTGACGGATCATCCCTGTGCTTGCCTGTAGGACAGTGGGATGTGCAGCCACTAAGTAAGCCTCTAAATGATAACACAGGTACAGAATGCTAGACACGTGACTCCGTCTGGCAAGAGAGGGAGTCATTGGTGGCAACTGGTACCAGGTTGTAATTGGAACCTCAGGGTTTTTTCTGACTTCCCAGGGGCACAAACACAAGGAAGGGCTTGCAAGACAGTTCCTTCACAGTTTGCATCCAGAAGGTTCAAGGTACAGTCCCTGATGTCTCTAGTTTAAAAAGGATTACATGCAGAGCTCTTTCATACACCTGGCATTTGGAGAGTCACCATCAGGAAGCACAACCAATACTGAGTCAGATGGGTCAATTATCTGAATGGATAAGACAGCTTTCTATGTTTAATCCAGAACCAATAACAAGTAATCAAGCTCCATTACTAAAGACTGGCCAAATTCGATCAACTGATTGCTTATTGATGGTTGTTGTGGATTTTCCGGGCTGTATAGCTGTGGTCTTGGCATTGAAGTTCCTGACGTTTCGCCAGCAGCTGTGGCTGGCATCTTCAGAGGTGTAGCACCAAAAGACAGAGATCTCTCAGTGTCACAGTGTGGAAAAGATGTTGGCAGTTAATTTATATCTACTCAGGAAGGTTGGGTTGGGCTGAGTCATCCTGTAAGAGTTTCCCGGGGTGTAGAATGCTAATGGAGAGAGGCTTCACTGTATCCTGAGGAGGTTATTTTGCATATGGATTGGTGCTTAATGTGCTCATCTTCTCTGCAGGGCTATTGTTGGGTATAGAGTTAACAACACTCTATACCCGACAATAGCCCTGCAGAGATCTTCAACCACCAGGTTGCATGCATCTTCACAGACCTGGTGGCCAAGTTCTCTAGGAGCATCCACAATCCCCAGATCTTTGTGGCATCTGACTCCTTTCCGTGTGGCTGGAGAGTAAGGGCTGGCTGCTCAGTAGAGGGCCTGGGGGGCTGCTGCAGGGACAGGGTGCTGACAGCTTCCCTACTCATGCAGATGACCAGGGCTACCACTCATCCCTTATCTCCTGACCCCGTATCCCTCGGACGAGCCAGCAGACTGTACCACCTACAATGAAGCTCACTGGCAGACACGGATGGTCATTGAGAGGGCATTTGGTCAGCTGAAGGTGCAAATCTGATGCCTGCACCATACAGGGAGGCCACTAGGTACTGCAGACCATGGCAGTAGTGAAGCTCATGACTGTCTGTGTCAAGCTCCACAACATCACCACCCGACAGAAGCTTCCAGTGCCCAATGGAGGGATCGGGAGAGAAGCCCTGGAATGGAGCCCTGGCCACCACTTCACCTAAGCCAGCAGCAGAGCACAGTGACAAGAGTGTGACGGAGTGTGAGTGAGGCCGTCCCACCCACACCCCCACCCTGTGGCTGTGAACTGAAGATTTGGCTGACGTCACTGACCACACCAGTTCCACGCCCCCCCCACAGCACTACCAAGGGTGCCTACCTGCCCGATGGGTGGCTGGACTCCTGCATGGCTGGGGGCTGTGTCCCTGGCCACATTGCTGGACAAGGGTAGCCTCCCCTGCCTGGCCGGACCCTTGTGGGTGTGGAGGCTGGTCTGCTCCTCACCCCCACACCCCTGCCACCACAAAGAATCTCCATATGCAGATGAGGGGCTGTCCTGGCAAGAACCACACTCAGTTGCACCCTGCCGGGGAGGTGCTCACAAAAACCTTGCTTCAGCAGCTCCTGCAGCTGCCCCAGGCCCCCTGCAGTGCTGGCTGGCTGGCTTCCCCATGCTGAGGCAGACAGGCTGCTCACTGTGATATTTCATGTAGAAGCACCAATACGGGCGGGCCACAGCCCTCCTGCCACCTCTTCCTTTTATTCAGTACTCCCTTGGTTAACAGTGCCAGTCAGAACAGGAGAATGACAGGCAGCCACCTATCCAGATCCCCATTTTCATGGTGAAGAGAACCCTCCCAAGGGCAGCAAGCTTCCCCTGCAGGCATGTGCGTGCAACGCATGGACTAGCCTGCCCCCCTTCTGGTAGATCATCCCCACACCCCAGGCCACCATGGGTCATCTATCTGGCATCTCAGGCCCCAGCTGCACTGAGGGGGGCTGCTGGCCCTCCCCTACACATGGGCGGGACCCCGTATCAGCCCATTCACCTCCCTGCCATGTGAGGGGGAGCTGGATGGGATGGGAACTGTGTGCGGTAGCAGTCCCATGGGATTAGTAGCTCCCTGCTCCTTATGGAGGCCAAGCCAGCCAATGAGATGGAAACATAGCCCCAGACTGGTCCCCGGTGATGTGCCATGGAACTGTCCCGGGGGGGGGGTTGGAGGATGGGGGGGCTGATGTCAGCTGCAGATGAGCAAAGAGGCAGGGAGGCACTAGCATAGGCTATGCCAGCTCAAAAACAGGGGCTACGCCCCCCCGAGCCTCAATTGCAGAGGTCAGCATTTGGAGGGGGCGTGGGTGAGGGGAGAGGGGAGGCTGGTGTGAATGAATGAGCTGGGGCAGCCGCCTCCTCAGCTCCTTTTTACCTGTTGGTGTGCACTTATCCCTACGTGAGCTGGGATTCAGGACGGAGTTGGAAAACCTGCAAGGGAACTCGAATGGTAGTTGTGAGTCAGATATTCTGGATGTGGCTCTCCTCCCACGTGTGAGTGCTAGGCATGCCCCGGATTTCACAAAGTTCTCCCTGCACACTGTTGCCCCGTCACTGTGAGCACCCTCTCCCGCCTCATGCTCCAAGTCTTCATGGCACAGGGCTCTCAGGTAGAGCCTCCAGCCGCCTCCCTATTTACTTGGGGTCATGGGTGCCCCATCTGGTGATTATGTAGGGTGCCTGAGGAGCTGATTGAGCATGGGGGGGGCACTTGGCCACCACAGGGGCGCAAGCAGATTGATTCCTGCAGTAATTGGTATCCTATGCTCTGCTGGACCTTTTGGGTGGGCCTGGGTACAGGGGGTGGGGTGGGAAATTGACATTTTCTGTACAATGGGCACCTATGGGTTTTCATGGCGTAACTTTCCTCCACTGCTGGGGGAGTTCCCGTGCCTGAAATGGCTTAAAGAGTCGACTAAGTCACACCCTGCACTCCGGCCTGCTAGTGCAGGGAATTATGCCAACTGTTAAATAGTGGGTTCAGACACGAGGTGATTCAATAGCTCTTTATTTAGCAGGAACACAACACACACTGACAGACTGAACAGAAGTCCTCAATATATATACAGCAGCTCCACCCCCAGAATAACTGATAGCCAATGAGAATACATATTTTAGAATACCATCATCTGCATAAACTATATACACTGTTTGAAGTAGACAGGCCACTGATTGGTCTTTATTATAGAGGACCGATTGGCTGCTGTCATGAGAAAGTAACCAGTGATATTGCAGGGATTATGGACCAATGAGAATGCAGGCTTTGGGAGCCTTGACTGAACCTCAAGCTCAACACAGTATAGTGCATTACAATCAATACAGTAACTACTTTAGAGGCCTTGCTCGGCCCAGTACACAACACCCCTCCCCCCTTAGTTTGGAATACCCTGTTGTTCGCAGATAGGCTGGGGAAGATGAGCCAGAATACATTAGAGGCCCTGAGACCAATACATCACACCCCTTCCCCCCTAGTGTGGAACTACTTGATGCCAACAGAGTCCTGGAGTGGGAATGGGGAAAGGTGAGCCTGCCAGAGCCTGCACGGTGCAGTCGCTCCAGAGTTCTTTGGGGCCGACAGCCCCGTGTTCCTTGCTGGCTTTGCTCTGGAGGTGCAGTCTCTTGTGGGAGTTTGCGAGCCACTTGAGGCCGTGGATTGCGGAGAAAAGTCCCGGTTCTGTTTCTGCTCCCATAGCGGCCAAGGCAGTTTAAGCTGATGTAATTGAGTGCAGAGTGGACCTGATGCTCCTTCCGATGGCTTGTCTTCACTGCTGGCGTGGAGACGGGCGGCCCTTTGCGGCGCCCTGATGAAACGTGCCTGGCAGGGAACTTGCTGTGTGCCGCTTTGCTTATGGATGGGCTGCCTTGTTGGACTCCGGTAACGCGGATGCCCAACGCCTTGAACCAATCAAGTCCCAGCAAACTCGTGCAGTGCCCCTTAACCACAACAAGAGGAAGGAGGCCGTGAAAGTCCTTGTAGCCGACCACAACTCGGCCAGCTCCAACCACTGGAACCCGACGACCCTGGAGATCCATCAGGCGTAGACTGCTGGGCTTGAGCGGCTGGTTCTTGCCCTTGGAGCACAAGCGGATGTAGGTGTCCCTGGAGACAATTGAGAGCGCTGACCCGGAGTCAACCTCCATGACACACAGTGTTCCCTCAATACAAACCGTGGTGTAGATCTTATCTTTGTTGCCTGCTTGTGTGTGCATGATGACAGTTGTGGTGTGGCATTCATTCAGCTGGCACTCTCTTCCTCCTGGCCTTTGGCAGCGCGGAGTGAGGCGAGGAGACTGCTGCGGAGAGCCTCCTTTCCTGACAGTTATGCAGGCCCGAGCGATGTGGCCCTTCTTTCCGCATGCCCGGCAGTTGGCATCCCGGAACCGGCATTTCCTTCTTTCGTGGTCTCCCCCACAACTAGAACAAGGGGAACCGTAGTATGGCTGCCTCTCAGAGTGCTGGGCTTGCACTGCATGGAATCTGTGCACACCGTCTTCTTCCTCAGAGCCACTGTCAAAATCCCCATAGTGGACTGGCTCCTCGTTCAGGGGCAGATCTGGACTCCGCCAACGTCGCACCTCCCGGGTGGACTGGTCTGCTGCTTCAGCTGCTAGTGCTTCTTTGAATGCTGTTTGGAAGTCGAGGTTCTTCTGCGTGAAAAGCCGGCGCTGTAGCTTCTCATCACGAAGGCCACACACCAGGCGATCACGTAGTGCCATCTCAAGGTCAGGGAAGTTACATTGTCTGGCTGCCTGTCGGAGGGCTGTGACAAATGCCGCTATCGATTCACCTTGCGCCTGGTCTCGGCTGTAGAACGCATGTCTGCAGGCTATCTCAGATGGCTGTGGTGAGAAGTGCTCCTTGAGTCTGTTTTTTATTGTGTTGAACGCTGTAGTTTGAAGCTGGGCTGGCGCCACTAGTGCCCGTGCTATATCAAACGTGGAACGCCCACACACGCTGAAGAACGTTGCTCTCGCGAGATCTGTGTCTTCAATCTTGTTCGCCTCAAGGTAGAAGTCGAAGCGGGTAATGTAGGATTCCCAGTCCTCGGCTGTTGAGTCAAACGGTTCGAAGTGGCCCTTAGCGGCCATGTCTGCCTTCTGGACGACGCGAGCGTATGTCGGATGGTGGAGGTGACAATTCCTCACGCTTAAGATTTCAGCTTAGGTCTTGGGGCTGCCTACCCAAGCACCTTGTTAGTGATATCGCTCTGGTATTGGGGCTGCATACCCAATCAGAGATCCCACCTTCGTCGCCAGTGTTAAATAGTGGGTTCAGACACGAGGTGATTCAATAGCTCTTTATTTAGCAGGAACACAACACACACTGACAGACTGAACAGAAGTCCTCAATATATATACAGCAGCTCCACCCCCAGAATAACTGATAGCCAATGAGAATACATATTTTAGAATACCATCATCTGCATAAACTATATACACTGTTTGAAGTAGACAGGCCACTGATTGGTCTTTATTATAGAGGACCGATTGGCTGCTGTCATGAGAAAGTAACCAGTGATATTGCAGGGATTATGGACCAATGAGAATGCAGGCTTTGGGAGCCTTGACTGAACCTCAAGCTCAACACAGTATAGTGCATTACAATCAATACAGTAACTACTTTAGAGGCCTTGCTCGGCCCAGTACACAACACCAACGTTATGTCCATGCCCAGTCGCAGTGGCTGGGCACCGGCAGGGAACCAGGGCGGAGTGGCGCCAAGCCACTGTGCCAGAATGGGGGAGTGTTACGCCGGTGTAAGCCCAGGATATGCCACTGTGACTCCTAGTTGGCTCCCAGGGTGCCTCACCCCTCCCCTCCCCAGGACTATGCTACAAATGTATCTCTCTGGAAATATCATTCTGCTAACATTTTAAAAAAAGCTATTATGCTAAGCTCTGCAGGTCACTATTATGTTCCTGTGGTTTTACACACTACAGACTTTTCATCAATTATTTGTGAAGCTAATAAGTATATAATTTGGTACTCAATAGCAGTGAAATAGATTTTTTAGTATAAAACATATGCTCAATACCTTGATTCTAAGGGATTATTAAAAGCCTACCTAGGAGGTTATCACTGTACAACAGAAATATTTCTGCTACATAAACACTACCTCAGTAACAAACTGGCATAATTTATGAAGGAAGAGATTCCAGAAAAGAATGGCAGTCTGTTTTGATATGACAGAAGGACATTCTTACAGTGCAATCCTAAACAGAGCCACCCTGTTCTAAACCCATTGACTTTAATGGATTTAGGTGTAATTCTGCTTAAGACTGCACTGTTAATCAAGGCATCTTTTTAGAGAACTGTCTAGAAAAGCCAAGAATGTAAACAGACTGTGGCTTCAGTAAATTTACTTTGTGGGTGGTACTAGGTTTTTCTGGAACTGGTTTTGACAGCTGACACCTTGCTTTTAAATGCTTTTTAATTGTATAGTTTTAATTAAATTTAGTTGCTAATCTTAATCTGTAGCTTTCAGTTTTCTGTAATTTTACTGCTGCTGTTTTATGGTGCTGAATTAAAAATTTTGCTACTGATTTTAAGGGTGGTTTTAGTCTATAGTACTGTCATATGTTGCTTTTATTATCATGATTTAATGGAAATCACCTTAAAATGCTCTGGATAGTGCACCTATACAAACATTTTAAATACATGCAATCATATAAAAGCTTCTTAAGCATGAAAAATTCTTAACCTGTGGGAAAAAATTACGAAGCTGATAAAAAGTATAGCCATGTCACTACAACCTTGGCAGATGCCCTTACCAAAGGTAAGCGAATCAAGAGAATATATAGCAGTGCCAGCAACTGCTATGGGAAAGAGGTTAAATTTAGAGTTAGGGCCCAAGTTACAGTCACTTCGGTGAAACCACCAAATATCACTGGACCAGTCATCCTTACCCAGACCATTTTATTTTGAAGCATTCACTGTGTGTGTATCATAGATATTATGTTTCAAATCTCCATTCCATGTTCTTTGAGGTTACTGGAAAGGTACACAGTCTTGAAATGTAATGAGTGAGATCCATACAAAGGGCTCCAAAAAAAATGGAGCATGTGATAATTTACCAAAGAGATCAATTCTGGCATCAACCCTTGGCAATCTGTGACTTCAGCCCTTAAGCAAAAACCAGAAAAATGGGAGAGAGCAACCTTTATGACTCTAATATCTGAACTGCCAGAATTCTGATGTATGGGTAGTGTTCCAATTTGCTTCTGAAATATAGATGTATCAGGGTTGTGTATTACCATCTCCAAAAAGATTGCATGGCATCGAATCTTTCAAAATACCAGAAGAAAAAAGATTATAATGACTGGATTATAACAATTAAGAGGGAATTTAATATATCCCTCTATGCAGATTATGCACCATTATCTTGGAGCCTGTGAAATTTTTAAAGCATGTTTTCTTAAAGTTTATGAACTCAGTAATGCTTCAGACTACAAAATCAATGAATCCAAATCAGACTCTCTTTAGTTATGTTTGTCAAAGGATCAGAAAGAGTTCTTATAAAAAGCGTTGTCAAAGCCTGTTCAATATTTAGAGGTTAAGAAGATTCAACCAATCTAAACTCTTTTTATCAGGGTAAATCATCATTTGCTAGTCATCAGGATGTACCAATATAACAATATTAAATACTACCTTTATAAATGGGATATGTATTTTCTTGCTAACATTAAAACATTCTACCAAGTTATCTTTTTGTTTAAAATACTGCCAATGATCCAAAAACAAAATAGAGCAGAAAAGAGAGGCAACATCCATCAAGTAGCATGACTACTTGCTACTTGACATCAATCAGTCTAGCAGACTATAAAATAATCAACATAAAATGCAAGTCAGTGGTCCATAGTAGATTGCTGTAACAAAAACTGACACTGACACTCCAGGTAAAACCAGTTAACACATAGTATAAATTACTGAACACTGGCAGCTACACCAGTCAAAATAAAAGTTAAGGTCTGACCAGAGCAATGCCAATTCAGAGGACGTGATTAATAATAGTGCCTGTTTATCTATATGCTCTGTTTATTAGTTAGTTGGACATAAAGGCACATAACTTTGCAACTCTAGCTAACACTGACTAATTTAAAAGTCATGGGATAATAACCGTAAGTCATGTAAGTATATTTGGGGTTTTATGATCCAGTGGAAGCTAGGCCATATTCCAAGTCAAACTAAGAAAGTTTCAAGAGAAGAAAAATCTGGAATTTAATCATTTAAAGGGGGAGGAATCAGCATGTACATTAAACACATAGATTTTAACCAATTTTGATTGCAGTGACAAAACCATGATATACATTCACTGGGAAGTACTGTGGCTATATAACATTCTCTTTATTTTTCCCCTGCCTTTCAATCAAAAGGACTTGAAGGTATGTGTGAAACTGCATTACACAGACCATTAGCCTATGTAGCCCAACACTGACTTGCAGTAACTCTCTAAAGCCAGTCCCAACCATAGGTCTTTCCAAACATGCAGAGTAAAAACATTCAGCTAGAACCTATTCTTATACCATTTTTATTCCCCTTATTTTGTATTTATTTATTTATGCATGCATTATATTAAACTTGGAAAACCACATAGTTAATGATGAAAAATGTTTTTGTTTGGGGAGGGTAGCAGAGCATACATGATTATGAATTAATGCAACCTTTATTTACAGAATGTTAATGACATTAATCTTGTTATTATAATACCCTCCAGAAAAATAGTTAATCTTGGTATTCAGGACAGAAACTGGGACTCATGTGTGCAGACTATGCTCTACTGCTGCCCTCTGGCCCCTCCTGACCCATTTTCTTAATCAATTATTTTTCATACAAATGTAGAGTTTTACCAGAACATTATTTATATTATCTAAAAAGATGCAGTAATCCTAGTACAACCCACATTTATCATCTATTACTTCTCCAATGTTTAAATAAACAAACATTTATTTACTATAGACCTGACTTTAGTAGCAGACATATGAAATTTACTATTCTCTCTTTGCCCTGAAAAAAGTAAAGTTGCACATTCTTGTCTTCTGTTCTCAGAGCAGGTATCTAAATCGCAAATGAAACTCAGATCCTACAGAAATACACAGGAGTTCTAAGATGATTTCACGTATAAACTCATAAACAATTGTAATTCCTTCTTGGATTTATTTGTAGTTCATGGTTTTATCAGGGAGTTGCTATGCAATAGTTATAAACCTAGGGTTCATGATTAAGCTTATAAGAGTGTAAATGATATACTGTTGTCAACTAGTGGCTAAGAAAGTCAGTGCCAAAGTTCTGCTTCAAAAAGTGGTATTTTTCATAAACACAACTGCCTCTTTTCCAAGACTACTCAAACAGAGTAAGAAGAAATTAAGCAATCAGAGGAAAGGATACAGTGGCTGTGGCAGGCCTACCACCAACAGTCCAATTTCCTTAGGAAGGTTTTGTATATTAGCACATATTGTACAACAAGCTGAAATTTTACATATAAGTTATCTAAAGCTTACATGTACATTTTAAAAAACATGTTTGATATGGATGCAAAGCATGCTGTAAAGCATAATGTCACTGACTGTAGTTCCTTTTGGTAGACTGGTATTTTCAATTCAGGTGGTAACCATGCTGGAGTTTTTTTTTCCAGCATGCCTCTCCCCCAAAGAACCCTCTACAGGTTACAATAAAAGCAAACAAAATACATAGACAACAAAATTTAAAACACATGAACCAGAACTAAAAAAAAAATTAAAAATACTGATAGTCTTGAGACTAAGTATGCTGATTTAATTACCATCTCGTAATAACAAAGTCAAAGCTAGTTTCTGAAAAAAACTCTTCTCCTTACGTGAACACCTGTACATTCAATTCAACACCCTGATGAAAATCATTCTCTCATTTAGCAGTATATCTGTTATAGACCACATTTCCAAGCCATTCTGCCTGACACAATCTCTGTTGCTTCCCAATGCTCTCAGCAGTTGCCATATCTGTCCCTCCCGAGTACCCTGGACAGTTCTCTGATTACTGGTCCTAAAACAGGAGCCCAATGGTACCTTAAAGATCAACAAAATTAAGGTGCCACAGGGCTCTTGCTTTATTGATTACTACAAAATAACATGGCTACCCATCTGGAATTACCCTCCATCCTGTTACTCAACTGAGACTCAGGGGATGCAAACTAAAATAAATGTCCACGTGGCCAAAGCTGAAATACCATGTGTGCATTGGAGTAGTTCAGATGTTCTATTTTTTAATACCTCTCTTTCCCTCTCATGCTTTTCCACCTTGAATGTCAATTAGAACATTTAGCCATTCCCTCTTGCACAGAACTCCTCCTGCACTCCACACCAATTTCATCTCTCTCTCTCTCTCTAGTTCAGAAAATAAAATTATTCAATTTGTCTATACCATTCTGTACCTAAGCCTTCACACTTTCAGTCCTTGCTTCCACTCGCCTCCACTTTTCCCACCAGTTCCTCTATACCCTATAGAGAAATAAGGTTCCTCTTTTTTGCCCCTTCTGACAGGCCCCATTCCCTTTCCTGCATCCCATGCTCTCTCTATCTTGCCTCCCATTCCTGATGAAATCAACTTTTTATTACAACTGCCTTTGGACCACTACATGAAGAAATGTTATAAATACTTTAATACACAAACAGCAGGAAAACACATTTTTGCATCCACAAGTTACAGCAGACTAGCACTTCGGATAGGACAGAGCCTCATTGTTGCATGCATCAGAACAGCAAGCATTTGATCTAATTCACAATGCGCACACATATGACAAGAAACCGCCCACAGCACCACTTGGCACATCAAGAAACTGGCATACCAACTGTCCAGTAGGTATACATTACAAACAAAGGCCCAGTTATGGCTCCCTACACCATGTACCGACCATGCAGACTCACAAGGCACACTGCAGCAGGCAGGGTGGGCAGAAGCATACTTGCTAATCCCATAAGCCTCAAGGGTAGGACCTGCTTTCACCTCCAGGCTCAACTAGGATTCACATGAAGGACTAAAGAGGGGCTGCCACTGAACACGGGCAGAGGCCCCTCTGGCCCCGAAAGCCTCCGGGCAGCCCTCGCCCGGCCCACTCCTCCCCGCCCGCTGCTTACGGGGCATCCTGGTAAGGACGTTGCGCGGCGCCCTCCTGCCCCGCCCTCGGGCCTTCTCGGATGCCTCCCGCTCGGGCTCCTTGGCCACCATGAGGCTGCGGAGGCGCTCGAGGCGCTCAGGGTCGGCAGGGGCCCGGCCGGCTCGGCTCCGGGGACGCGCCCCGGAGGGGCGGCTGCTGCGGGCCGCCGCCCGTTGCTGGCGGCCAGGACCGCGGAACAGGCCGCGCTGGAAGCTCTCGTACTCAGCCAGGTTGTTGAAGCAGGGCGCGGCCGGATAGGGCAGCGGCGTGCGCTCCGAGTACAGGGCTAGCAGCGGGTCGAAACGCTGCGAGCTGACGTCCAGCCGGTCGGGGCTGGGGGATCGCTCCGAGCTGCTGTGGCCGCCCGACCGGCGGCGGTGCCGCCTCGGTCCGGCCTCCGCCTCCTCCATTGCTGGCGCTGCTGTCCTGGCCTCGCGGGGAGGGGTGAGAAGGGACCGCGCGCCGCTCCCCGCGCTCGCCGCTAAGGGCCGCCCCAGCCCCGCGATAGCGCTACACAGCCGGCTCCCTCCCACCCTCGCCTGCGAGGCTGAGGGAAGGAGAAGCCGATTCAAGGCCAGCTGGGACCGAGCGCCTCGCTCTGCTTCCGAGACGCCGGCTGAGCTGCTTGGTCGCCCCATGGTGCCCGCCAGGCCCAATCCGCTGCTTTTCACGGGCAAACCCTCGCCTTTGCATTGCTCGACTTTTGATAACTCGAAAAAATGAATAGGTCCCACTTTTTCTTCCAAACGGGAAACGTGTTTGGTATCTCTCCCCGTTTGAAACCCGCATTAAAACTAAAGTGGACATGGATTTTAAATGACTCTTTGGCATATTTACTACTGTACAAGAATAGCAAGAGAAACTAGAGGAATATTTTGTTGTTCGAGAAGGAGGAGCACATTAGCGCGGATTAAAAATATCCACTACTGAGTACATGCCTTGATTTAGATCGCCCAGGTTAGCCTGATCTCAGAAGCTAAGCAGGGTCGGCCTTAGTAATTTAGATGGGAGACCTCCAACGAAGACCAGGGTTGCAGAGGCAGGCAATGGTAAACCATCTGTTAGTCTCTTGCCTTGAAAACCCCGCCAGGGGACGGTATAAATCAGCTATGACCACCAAATACATATCCATAAAGGTATTTATTTCAGCCCCCTTCTTGAATATGATAAAGGGTATTCAGATGTTGTTTACAACCACTGGTGCAAAAGCAAAATTCAGAACCAAGATCACACACCCTACATAGTATCTTTTAAATAAATGGTATTGCACAAATTGTGTTCTAGGTTTTGAAATTATATTCAGGCAAATTATTCCTAACCAAATCCTCCTTAACTGTGCTGCTCAAGCACATGCTACTACTTCTAAAAACTGCTATAGATCCATATTGCAACCATTCTCTGTGCAGAGGAAGAATAACATTTTTTGTACTAAGGAAAGTGCTACTGAAATTAATTCAGTCACAGCGGGATTAACACATTTTAGGATCCATTTGGCCAGGACTGCATTAAGGAAGGCTGAGATCAAACAGTGTCAAATTTAAGAGGCTCCATAGCATCAACAAAAAAGGGTAATTTAGTAATTTTAACAGTAGCAAAGAGCAAGAGTCCAGTAGCACCTACAAGACTACCAAAATTTGTGGTAGGGTATAAGCTTTTGTGAGTCACAGCTCACTTCTTCAGATACTCATGAAAGCTCATACACTACCACAAATCTGGGTAGTCTTATAGGTGCTACTGGACTCTTGCTCTTTTCTACTGCTACAGACAGACTAACACAGCTACCCATCTTGATCTATCTTAGTAATTTTAAGCATTCTTTTTTAGAGGACCTTCATAATCAGAGGCCCTAAAGTTTGCTTAGTTTGTATATAAATCCAGCTCTGCATCAGGTTAATTTATTTTTATAAACATTTATATGCTACCTTTCTATTCAAATAGTCACCCCAAGATGTCAAACAACAAATATTAAAACATTTAAAACACTTCTTTAAAAGATCTAAATACAATAAAAACATATAGACTTATAAACAAAGACACACCACCATGGAGGAGGGCCAATAAGAGTTTAGTGGGGATACACAAACCCAATGAAAGTCTTTATCTGCTGGCAAAAGAGTAACAGAGGGAGATAGGTGAACCTCCCTCTCCTTTCTTGAGTTGCCACCTATCTAACCTCAGGTGGTAGGGGCATTCAAAGTAAGGCCTCCGAAGTTGACCAGAATGGATAAACAGATTATAGTAGGTCTTGTATTGGAATGTTGATAAGAACGTCAGATATCAAAATCTTTCTGCTGGCTAGCAAAATTATTTTCCCCTCAAAATCCAAGAAACGTAATAACTCTGATTTGTATGTCTAGCAGGGCCTAGTGCTTCACCCCTACCTTCCAATGAAGTCTGTATTTAGTGGCTCAGAGGAAACACAGAGCAAAGGCTTATGAACATGGGCCATATGTCCATGCTGGATATATGGCAAAATAGGTAGAAGTGTAGAATTCACTTGTATAATCCTTGTTTTAAAAATGCTGTGGTAAATAGTTGATAACAATCATATACTGTCCACATCATGTTCCTATATACGTGGAGTAAAAACCCCTCTTCCTGCATTGCATGTACAGGATCCACTTGGTTTGCTTGTGAAATCCAAAAGTAGTGTTCATAGTATGTATTCTGCTGTTTTTATTGCACTGTCTTCCGAGTTTGCAATCTAGTCGTATTACTGTCCACATGTATTGCACTATTCTCTATTCAGGTAACTCTTGCATTACTGTCTGTGTTGTACTGTACTTTTAGTGTAACGTTCTAATTTTGTTCACAGTTAATGTGGAGTAATTGTCAGTTGTATTTATTATACTGTTCTTAGTGTATTGCTTGTAGTTATAATACACCTTGAGTCTCAGTAAGAAAGGCATAAGTAAAGAAAATGGATCAAAACCATTAGTTTGTTCAGAAATAACTCATTCTGAAGACTTACTCCAGAGAGAATTTTTAATCACAAAGCAATCTGGATGTCAGAAACAACATTTATTCATACTATCTCCTGAATGGTGTAGATCAGTGATTCTGAACTGGTGGTATATGTCCTAGTGACTGTACTTGTCACAGAAGATTGTCTGTATGTGACCTTTTGGCATGCTAATAGTAACAGAATGCCTGTAAACAAAAAAATTCTTAGAAACAGTGGGCTTTTTGTTTCTATCATGATAGGACAGATTGATACAGTGATTGGTAGGACGTTAAGATACAAAAAGCAAGAACCACTTGATGTACATGTTATCCAGACCTCTTCTAGCCCTATAACAGACTACTTGCTTTAAAAAAACCCCTTCCATTTATACCCCATCTTTCCTCCCAGTGGGCACCCAAAGTGACTTACATCATTCTCCTCTCCGTTTTTCTTCCCAACAATAGATTAGAATGTAGTATCAAAATTCTGAAAGTGCCCACGGGCCCAAAAAGATTAGGGAGCCCTATACTAATGCAAATGAAAGCCATTCAAGCTGTACCAACACAACACAGATTGTCAAAATGACAGAGAAACTTCTAGTTTGATTCCAATACTTTGACAATCATAGTAAAAACCTAAAGGTATTTATGACTGCAGTATGAGATGCTGGGAAGTCTTGCTATAGTCATAACTGGAATACTAACAATAACAATTTGCATATATAATGTTTATATACTGCTGTAGACAGATTAGTGCCCCACTCAGAGCAGTGAACAAAGTCAAGTGTTATCATTATCCCCACAATACAGATGGGGAGCTTACCCAAGGTTACCGGCTGAGCTCATGGCAGTAATGGGATTAGAACCAACAGAGTTGTGATTCACAACCCAACCACTTAACCACAACATGACTATACAGAAAATTCAAAAGGCTAATATAAATCAATTTGTTGTATTGCTGATGTAACATTCCAAAAATTATTTACTCATATAGTACTCAAGCAGCTGTATGTGTTGTATACAACTTCCTAATCACTCCGTTATTGTATATACATTCCCACCATATTCAGTGTTGCAAAGGTTTATCCCTGAGTTATGGCATTACATACTATGATTAACTTACTAGTTCACTAGTTCCAGACAATACTAGTCCTCAAAATGGCCTGAAAAATTTAACTGTGTTAATGAGGGCAGAAAATGGCCACAACTTCAGATTAACTTTTCTTGTAAATCATTTCCGGTCCTTTAAAGGAACAATAAGAAAAGGCAAAGGATGAGAAACAATGTCAGCAAAAGACTATTCTAGTTTTTTGGGTTTTTTTAAAGAACTTCTTTCATCCTCTTCCGGTCTGTGTCATAGGCTACACTATGCAGTCAGATGCTCATACAAGTCTCACAACTGCTCCGAAATGCCTCATCTTTTTTCTCTTGGCACAAGTCTTGTTATTTCATGGCTCTGCAATAGGGAGATGCAGAAGGCCAACACAGATTCTTTGAACTCCGTTACAGGAAACAAGAACTTTCTGCAAGTTGGCTGCCACAATCCTCAACAGCAGGAACTGAATAGCTTCCCAGGCAGCAGAAAAATGAGAGCATGACCTGCAAACATGTCCTGCTGTGATACCCCCCTTATGCAATAACTTTATTACTCCAGCTTGGTCACCCGAGACCTTTTCTAATAACCAGTAAAGCAGCGAGGAGAGAGTCCAAACAATAAATGTAAGATTACAGAGGGAAATTATGTTTCCAGAGCTTTCAAAAAGGCCAGGACTAATTTACACTAGAGAGAAAACTTCCTAATTAGTTTCAGCTACTTGCCAGGGTATTTTGTTTATCACTTGTATAATCCAGAGACATTAGCAACTAGAATAATTTGTAACTTGACTCCCTGATGATAGAACTTAATTTGAAGTACAAGTCTAAATGTTTTCAGAGTTTACAATGGGCAGCTTAACATCTCATGGGACTTGCACCAGTAGAGCACCTCTGAGGACAACAGCCTAAATTAAAGGCATTCCTTTTCCTCTATAATCTTAGCTGCTATGATGATATTATTATACAGCAACTCATGAGTCTGGAGGGAAACCCTACACAACCACAACACTATAAATACCAATACTAACATAGATTTTTAAAAAGATAAAACATGGATTTATTCCTTTATCTTCTGCTGACATATTGTACATATTTACACCATAATATTCATTTGGGTCATCCAAATTTTCTGCTCTTCTTCCCTCATATGGTCCTTGCAGAACAAACTATACACAGTCATTCACCAAAATCTAGATAGAATACAGAAATGGTCAGCTATCTTCAGCTAGAATCTCAGGATACTGGTCCCAGAACTGATCCCCAATGATGTCACAGTGCAAAGGTACTGCTGTCATCTTTATCCGGGTCACTTCAACTTCCTTCTCTTCTGTTTCTTCAGGAATTTTAATTTTTTTCTTAATAACTTTATTTACCTATAAATTCAATTGACAATGCAGAATCACAGAACTTGAAGTACTTCAGGACTAAAAAGCTATTCAAAATTCAGTTACTTACAATAGTACACTACTTAACTGATAACTGCTTACTTCATTAAAAAATAATTATTTTAAAAAGCCTACTCAATGTATTAGGAGTACTTTATTAAGAAAGAGGGGGTTTGTACTCTGTTTAGGACTGCACTGTCAGTATCACAATCATTTATGAGAATCTGTGAGAAACCATGGAGCGAACTTCATGCCTGGATCTGGATTTCTCATTCCAAACATTCCAAATTGCCTAAAGAATTATTTTAAAATATATATTCAGTGCTTCCACTTAATGTCTCCAAGGCAGTTTGCATAAAAAATTGTAATCATCTGCCTCATAAACATTTTAAACTGCAACAGAAGTACATTTTTGAGTTAGTGAAGAGTGCTATATTTGAAATTTAAGAAACAAAAGCTATGCATCACTAGATTATCTATTACAATAGTACCCCATAATCTTACAAAATAAACCAGCTTGCAACCTCATTGGTTAAAAGATGATTTTACTGATTAATCAACTAAAGCTCAATTAAAGTTTAACCCAATTAAAGCCAATGACCTCACTGTAACTGCAACACTTTAGCTTCTTCAGCACAGCCCATGTTTCCAAAATATTAGCTGAAGGATCCACTTTCAGGAAATCAGAGAAATATTAATTATTTGAGTTTCTCAATGCCGCAAAGTTACTGCTAGCAGCCTCTGTAACCCTAAAATACAAGATGATCTGATTTTTCTTTCACTGTATGCAAACATGTACATGCCTCAAGCCCAATTTATCAAGTGTGTTCATATCATTCTCGCATCTTGAATATAATGACAGTAATTTGGAAAACATTTACAAAAACATAAATAGACCATTAAAGTTGTTACCATAGATGAAAATATTAAACTAAAATGGATACTACACATTGGATGCAAACTACACTAACAGAATAGATATTTTTTACCTTCTCCCTAGCTACTACAATCCACTACCAAAATACTGCACCCTCCAAGGGGTTGAGAACTCTCAGAACAGCAAAGAGTACAAGGGGTGTGAAAAAGAGAAAAAATCACTGACGATTTCTCTCTATCCCCTGTGCAAGTAGAAGTCACAAAAAAGCTCATAGAAAAATACTTCAGACCCAATCCAAAATATCCAAAGGTTGATCATACTTTGAAAATATCTATAAAAAACAGCATTTGTTTTAGTGCCCTGCCTGCCAGAATTACCACTTTACTTTTTATCTAAGAGCAGACAATGTTAATTTTTTTTTAAAATGCAGACACCTAGGGTTAAAAATTTCAGGTTACCTACAGCCAAATTCTAAAAGTTGTTGTTACAGCAAACCCTCATCATTTGCACAGGATCCTTTCCCAGGATCACTGTGAATGGTGAAATCCAGGAATATTAACAGGGGCAGCCTTGGTCTGGAAAAGGACCCCACCCCGATGGAGGTGCAGCTGCCAGATGCATTGCCTGGTCCCAGTGGCTCTGGCGGCCCTGCAAGTCATCCAGTCTGGGTCACACAAGTGGCTTGAGTCAAGGTGATTATGAGGAGGCAGGGGTGGAGGTAGCATGCTCATGCTCTCCCTCTCTGTGTGTTGACTGACCACACAGGGAGAGGGGTCAAGGGTTCAGGACTAGGCACATCACATGGTTGGTCCACAAGCCACAAATAATTGAAAATACAAGTGGCAAACCCATGAAAGGCAAGTACCTACTATATAGCACAAAACTGGCTAAGATAGCGATATGCCAAACGATGTCACAAAATGTGGTGTTACTCCAAATATGCCAATGCAAATGTTCGTAACTTGTACATTATAAAATACAAATACAATTTTCAAGTGTAAACTGAATACCTTTTTATTTAAAGAACAAGAACATGTGGATTTTAGTGCCTAATGAGTGCCAAGAACATGTGGATTTTAGTGCCTAATGAGGAACAGATAGATTAAAATAAAAGAAATGAAGCAAAATATGCAAGGACAAGGCAACATACTTGAAGTTGTAAAAAAGTATAGGTATCAAAGCTGAACATAATACACCTGTTCACACTTCACAAGCAGGAGTAATCATTACTGGGATTCTAGAGCATGAGAAAAAAGCAAGAGTCCAGGAGCACCTATAAGACTAACAAAATTAGTGGTAATGAGCTTTCGTGAGCCACAGCTCACTTCTTCAGATTCTAGAATTAGCTATACCTCAAGCTAAAATTAACCTAACCACCCCTAAAGAAGTTCTAGTAGTTCAATTACAGGGATAGTTAAAATGGTACGCACCACTTAAAATGGGAGTAAGGCCATTATAGCTGATGAGTTCAGTATATGTGAAACTGTAGAAAGCCTATTCATTTTTCACGAAGTCCCAAGGTAACTGTCCAATTTTTTAAATAAACCACATACTGCCATTTTTATACCCACACAGGTGCCTGTATAAATGATTTTTACCTTTTGCCACACTAGAACCGTTCCTTTTCTATACATCAAGGGTTCATTGTTGTAGTTAATGTTGAATTCAGAAAATAAAATTTCATTCTTTTCACCTGCAAGTGTTCCCTGAAGAAAGGAAAATCATATGATAAAAAGCAGCATTATTACACAGGAACATGAGAGCATTACATCTTGCAATAATTTTCTACTCAGTCTATATGAGCCCTGCATTTAAGTAAAGCATTTCCCCAAGTCATATTAGTAAAACAAATATGACATTCCTACATATACATGCTTACAAAACACAGCAGTATTTATTTCTAGGTAATCATGTTTATGATTGGGCAGCAAAAGGCTTTCTCTGCTTGTTAAGTAGTTCACTTGTTGAACTATATGAAACAGGCATATCTAAACACAATGCTAGCCACCATGCCACATTGTCTGTTCTCCTAACCAGGTCTGCATATCTATTCCCCTGTCCCATCCAAACTCACTAATTCCAGTTTTGGCCAATAGCACCATTTCCTCTATTTGTATCTGGGTAACTACAGGTGCATAATAAGGGCATACCAAACACTCCATTCTCATAGCTGATTTTTCTCCCAAACTTTCATTCATCGTTGGTGATAATGAAATCCACGGACTTTCTTGTCACAAAACGTAAAGTATGTTTTTTGTCTCCAGTTCAGCTTTCCTTCTAAAATTGATCCTCAACATTTACATATCTGCCCCATCTCGCTTTTCCAATTGCTTTCAGCCAACCAGTCCTCTTCATATCGTCTTTACCTGGCTAAGGACTCTTTCCCTCCCATTTATCCCACTGCACCTTTTGGTCCTTTTTAGGCAATCCTGTGATGGTGCAATGTTCATACTGATAAAATACTAAGGCATTGCTTTGAATATTGCAACATGGAATAACCTACTACAGGGAAGGTGATACTCCTAAAACCATGCTAGTAAGAGACAGGGTTGCCTTTGGGGTATCTGGTGGTTGGTACCATATTCCTTGAGGGCTGACCACAGCCCATGCCTGTGGACTAAGGCATCAGAACCGGGGCGGGGGGGGGGGAGCATGGAGGAATTCAGTGCTTTGGAAGCACAGCGTGGGGCTTCCCCCTCTCCCATGCATGGGGGAAAGTGCAGAGGCTTGAGAACAAATGGATTCCACTGGTTTCACTCCCCTTCCCTCCCAGCTTTATGGGCATGGCAATTATGCTTGCTTTTCAGTGTAGTTAGTCAAATCACTTTTAAGTCACTTCAATAGGATGAGCCCCAATGCAAACCTTCAAATAGACTAGTAGATCTTGGAGTTCCTTGCAACTTACACCAAGATATACTGTACTGCTCTGATTTATTTTGTACATCAAAGCTATAGAATTCTTTCCCTTAGAACCCACTCTGGATATCACATCCAACCATAAGCTTAGTAGAGTCCTGTCACTAGCAATCAAGGATCTACATTAAGGGAATCTGCCAACACTAATCCATAGTATCCAGACTTCCATCTCTTCTAAACTCTGGTACCTAATCAATCGCACATCTCTTGCTTTCCCACTGCATACTCAAAGATTCAAACTTCCAATCCTAGCTGCCCTATCTGAATGATGACATGTACCAAGTGTCCATATTAATGAGCTGTATTTACATCCAGTAGAGGTGCCCTATAGTATAAAGGTATATCCCATTAGATGCTGTTCACTTGTCCTCTGTGCCACATGTATTTTTCCTGCATCCTTTTTGTGTACTTTTAATATACTCCTACAGTGCCTTATGCACTATGCATGCCCTTACATAGGCACCTTTTTAACCTGTGAAGGTTGTTGTGGCTACTTTGGGCGGGGGGGAGTTCCACACTTGGAAGTTTTCCACCTCAGATCCTTTGCTCTTCAGGACAGGTCACATGCCTTTATCATCACTCCTACACTTACATATATACTAGCATATTTAGGAACACCTAGAAACATCAATGACAAAATCTGTAGCATTCTTGTTAGTCATGGCTGTGTATGATTTGTAATTGGGTATGACAGAGTGTGCACAAGTGAATAGCTTTGTTTGTTACCTATTCTTCACTGAATTCTTTCTAGTTTGTACCATTGTTTGTCTGTTTGTTATAGTAAAGTCCCATGATCATACCTGAGTGTGTAATTTCACCACAAGTGTGATACTGGAGGCATTCCATCCTGCCTGTGTCTCCCCCCTGCCCCCTCCACCATTCAGCTCTCCCTGCCTCTTGGTTGCAGTGCAGGTTAGCGCTACCCACGAGACCCCAGTATAAAAGATCCCAATTCATATGTTAACACTTTCGGTGCCAGTCTGCATTCCAGACATGCTCAGAGGGACGCTGCTCACAGCTAGAGAACAGACACATGTACCCATCCAGGGAAAAAAACTTTTAACCTTAGTTTTGACAGGAAAGTAAGTATTGCATATACTTGAACAGTTCTGTTTTTTCCAGCAGGAGGGGGAGTTTTTCCCTATAGTTTCAAAGCTTTTGGAAATTTTGTGTCTCTAATCTGAAGAGTATCTTCATTCCAAAAAAAGATCAAAGAATCACTCACCCATTAACAGCTGACACACTCTCAACAACTGCCATTTCCTCAATTCTTCATACCTTTGTCACAGAATTAGCTAAACTTTATTTTCCTAAATTTGAGGTATATAACTGGATGCTAATTTAAAATTTTGATAATTCAAATAAGAATTTAATTTTAGTTTACAAGCCTATTTATAACTCTTATCCACTATGAATTGTCCACTAGCTGATTACAAGTGAAAAACTAAAGGAATAAGCACTGCAACAAGAACAGAAAATCTAAAAAAAGTGGCACACTGTACATTAAAAAAAACTCTCTGCTTGTGTGTGAAGTGTCTATAATAAATGTCAATGGTTTTTCTATGCCCAACTTCTAGAAAGGTCTAAATCAGATAAAAAATTATGGGGCTTTGGTTACGAAAAGACAGAGCTTGAAAAGGAGCTTTGTACAAATGATTAACATGTTATTTCCAAAATGTACAAACTTGTTGAAATTTGAAATAGAAGAAGAAAGTGTGAAAGATTGTATGGTAAAATGGGCTAAGAATTTGGGATATAATATGCAATGGACCAGTGGGAAAATATGTGAGTAAAGGGGCTTAAATTCACTTTGAACTCTACACTTAAAGAAAATTTCTATGAAATGATGCATCGATGGTATATTTCTCCTGATAAATTACCAAAAATGAGTAAAAGTATGTCAAATAAATGTTGGAAATGTGAGCAACATGAAGGAACATTTTATCATCTTTGGTGGACTTTCCCCAAAGAAAAAAAAATTTGGTTACAAATTCATATGATAATACAAAAAAAATGTTGAAGATCAATATACAATTTAAACCAGATGCCTTTTTGTTGGGATTAATGGATAAACAGTTGGAAAACAAACATGGTATCTTATTTCTACATATGACCATGGCAGCTAGGCTTTTTATATGTGCAAAAATGGAAAAGTACAGCATTGCCTTCAACTGGATCATGAAAATGATGGAGTTAGCGGAGATGGCTAAATTTAACAGTTCCAGTAAGAGATAAAACACTGTCTATATGGTTTACTGGAAATCCCTTATTGACTTCCTGCGTGAGATGAGGAAAAATGAACTGATGATTTGTGGCTTTGATTTCTAAGAAGACAAATTTGGGAAAAATAAATAGAAGCGGACAGTATTGAAAAGGTAAATTTTGGCAATATTAAAACTAAAAGTATAATGTTTGTTAAAATATAATAGGTGCTGTAGAGAAAAATGGAAAATGAAATATGTATTATTTTTCTTTATTTTCAATTTTTGTTTTTTTATCTCTTTGTATTCTTTTTTCTTTACTTTCTTTTTTCTATTTCTTGGCACTTTTTTATTGAGCTTTTAATTTTATTAATAAAATAAAAAGTATTCTTGATTTTAAAAGAAAACACTCTGCCTGTCAGACCTATGTGTGTGAAACAGTTTGAACTACAAACACTGCTGGTGTTAAACACAAACTACTAAAAACTTCCTACTAAAGGAGGAATCTTAAAGTTACATACCTGTAATCTCGTTTGCGCTTGTACAGGTGTCAAGCCACTTCTCTGTACAAGACTCCAAAATACCGTATTGTACAGATTATTAATGTGGCCTGTAGGAATACCAAATAGAACAACAATTAGACTATTTTCAAAGTCTAGAATGGGAATGTATTAAACAAGATTTGTCATGACCCAAAACAACACTGTAAAAGATGCTGTTATAAACAGCAATATGAGTACTTTAGAGAAACCCAATTTTAATTTTAGCTCTGCTACATATTGTTCAGCATATGATCCAACTATAAAGTCCTAGGACAGATTTTTAATGTGGGTACATTTTTAAACTGTACACCTGTTTTTTCTTGCTCTGATTAGAGAGTATAAGTTTTAAAATGCTTAAATTAAAGATTAAATTTACAACCAAAGTTGACTGGATAACTGCTGTACTTGACAAGAGATACACGGAAATCATGCCTCCTCTTCTTAATTTTGTTGTTGTACTCAGTGCAGGAAAGCAAAGACAAGAACAGATTCAAATCTTTCTGTACAACTAGAAACATACTATTTGTATGTGCTCTGTTATATGTCTTTAACTGTGCAGGTTAGAGCAGGCCTTGACAAATTTTCTTTGGCTTTATGAGCCACTCTAAACATTTACAAGCCAGACTTATTTCTCAGTCTTCAGGGGTTTATATTTTAACAATAAAAATGTCTAATTGTTGCTTCCTCCAAACATACAACAAAAGTGTTGTAGTGTATAAATAAATATGGGGTAACCCTGGTGTCATCGCAACAAAAAACTAACCACTATCCTTCATCAAAATAAACATTGCACTTTCACTGTTAATCATTTAGAGGCACTTACGATAAATGACTGCTAAAAATACTAGGAGCCACAATGAAATTTCCAGCCACCCTAGTGCCCTGGATTTGTTGAGCTCTGGGCTAGAGACATTTTAAAACAAGAACTAAAAACCTAGATGAGGTTGGCTGGTTGCAGCCTATGCACCTGTCCATTCTCCAAGGTTATGGCTTGATGAAACTATTTTACCCACTCACCCACCACCCATTTACAAGCTAGGGGTTTTCCTAGCTTGAAAATAGTTGCTTACAATCAGCTTGTCTCCAACTGAGATAGTCCTTTAGATTCTGGTCACTAGGATAGAGTACGACACGTCCATCAAATCCTGGTGGATACAAAAGAGGCTGGTCTTCAAAGTAAT
Source organism: Eublepharis macularius (assembly GCF_028583425.1). Classification (NCBI taxonomy): domain Eukaryota; kingdom Metazoa; phylum Chordata; class Lepidosauria; order Squamata; family Eublepharidae; genus Eublepharis; species Eublepharis macularius. The sequence goes on along the minus strand of NC_072793.1, from coordinate 88,700,429 downwards.
CTTTCCAATAGAAAACGTAGCTGGAGGCAAACTGGGAAACCACATGAGTCATGAACTTGCTTGCAAAAAAAATAAAGGAGAAAAGTTAATATCATCACTGCCACTAAAGACTATCTGCCTGTCTAATCTAATAACACACTTCAAGTACCAAAATAATTTATTTCTGAGATAACATACGTATTTTAAAGATTTATCCTCCATTTTTCAATTAATCAAGTTACCTCCAAGGTCGCTTATACCAATGCAAGGAACATGACTTCTGATTGAACACAGCCATTGTTATATGTAGGGAGCTTGTGATGTTCAAGCCTCTAAGCTCAGCACTCTGGTGCTCCTACTGCCATTGTCCTTACAGAAGGCACTGTAAGCCCTAAGTAAACACCTGCGCCAAAAAGCGTTCTGTCAAGGAGCACCGACTGGAACTGTATCTAAGACAGCATTTCTCATCTCGGCCCAAAGAAATGTGATTCCCAACTCATTTTGTGGCGGTGAAGAAAGCTGATGTTACAAGCCTCTCCCAGACCGGGGGTAATAGCTTCTGCCAGGTATGTTCAGCACCAATTGTAAATGTCTCTAGCTGCAGTCACTACCATACCCAGGGATACTGCCTGCAGGTAACTATTTAAAAATATTTGGATCTCTGCATGCAAAAAAGGATGCAAAAAAATCTAAGTGTTAAGGTTTTCCTCCAACTCTCTCCTTTTACATGATTCCATTTACTACCTTTCCAAGCCTACAGTTACCCTAATGTCATAGCACCTGTTAAATTTGGTGATTTCTTCCAAAATCAGAGTCACTCTGATTCACTGTACCAGGGTAAGACTTAAAAAGCCAAATTTGCTTATGTCTCTTTAAAAGGTATATACTATAAAAAGGGCATACATTTAAAGAGGAGAAAAGAGAGCGAAGAGAAGGTCTAAAGCCAGTTACCTAGATCGCCTCTTAAACCAGTTACTTCTCTTTTTGAAAATAAAGCTGTATTCATCACTTTGTCCATAAGCAATAGCAATATCCTTTAGCTCCTGCATTACTGTCTGTGCACACCTGTTCATCAACTGAAGGGCACGGTCATCATTGGGCTTCTTGAAACCATGTTGCTCAGCAAAGCTTTAGAGAGGAGAAAATATGTTAGAGGAATGTAATATCAAACGTATTCAAAATGCCATACTTGGACTTATGTTCAGCACATATGTTCTGAAGCCCAAAGACAACCCATATGTACTGGGGGGGGGGGGGGAGAGTAATCAAAGATCATTCTAAAAACCTCAGTAGTACCTCACAAGTTACCCAGTATCTTCCACAAGAGTGAAACAACTATCTTGCAACTGCAAATATCCTCCCACTTCCCTTAGAAATTTTGGTGGGATATAAATTTATCCCAGTTAATTTCATTAATAACTTAGCTGAAGTTGTTCATTCCATTTTCAATGAACGGTTACTTTGATAGTTTTATGAAAGAATCACGAAACACTTTATGTACTCAAACGTGCATTGTGTATTTTGATAGTCGTTCAGAAAGCAACGACTGTAACTCTTAGAATGCGATAGCGTATGGGGCTGTGCGCGTGCTCCGTTACTGCTTCTCGCCGTGGGATCACTCCCCCCACCCCACCACACGCACACACTCCGCAAGGCACTACCATCCAATCGAACTCCATCCGACCACGCACCAGTCACTGGTTTTGTAAGGGGTTGGGGTTCCGCTGGCTGCGGGGTAAAGAGACATCCCCTCCCCACCCTAAAGTGTTGACCGCAGATGTCTCCCCCTCTGCCTCACTCTCAGGAGAGCAGGCATTGCCCTTGGCAACCACTAAGAAGCGCGGAAGAAGCCGATGACGGAAGTAGGCCCTACCGGTGGAAGTTGCGGCCGTCCAACCGGACCACCACCCAGCAGTTGGGCAGACACGTATCGTCCGGTTCGAAGTCTCGCACGTATTCGAACTTGCTCTTTGCCATGGCGACGCGGACGCAGCCCAGCCGCGCGCGGGTTCCGCGAACAACGGTGGCGGCGGCCGCAGCAAAATCACAGGCAACCCTCTGCCAGGGGAACATCAGCGGAAGTAGCCTACAGCGGCAACCGGAAGAGGCGAATCTAGCTCCTGTCTCTATGATGATGCAAGGTCTTCGTAGCTAATCACTTAGTCGGTGGGTGGGAGGGACTTTTCTACAATAGACTAACACGTGGTTATTACCCCCCCCCCCTCCCGCGCTTCGGTCGATTGCGCCGGTCTCTATAGCGACAGTTCTTGTTTTGAGCGTTCCAGGGACCCCGGCTCAGGTTAAGTGATGTCTAGTGACCCCTCACACCACACGGGGCATCAGACGGCTTGAACACCACAAGACAACCTCACTTGAACGGTTCGTCGCTTTGTTCCCGCACCAAAAATGCCAAGAGTCTCTCGCGCCGGGCGGGGAGCGCAGCGGTGCACACATACCCACGGGGCGTCTTGAGACGATTGGCCGCATCCTCCCCCCGCCCCCCTTGACTTAACAAAAACCTTGCTTCGTTAAAATTCCCAAGAACCGGCAGTCGCCTGGGGCTTGGCGCAACTTGAAGCGACATGGCGCGCCAATGTTAAACCGCGGGACCCGCGCTTTCCTCCGTGGGTCTCGCGGGCGACCCCATTGTGACGCATCTCTCAGGGTAACCATGGCGACCCTCAGGAAACAGGCCCAAGGAGGGGAAAGCGGGAAGCACGTGGAGCCCCACAAGTGGCGGCGCGAAGCTCCCGCGAGCCTGAAGGCGGAGTCTCAGAGTGGCGCGTGCCTCTCGGGTTGGGGGGAGGTGAGCTGAGAACGTTTACAAACCAACCGCAGGAAACAAACGGGCATAACAGAGGGAGGTGGCTGAGCTCATAATCCCACAACAATCCCACTCCCGGCGGTGGGCTGCAGCATGGAAAAGGGGGCGCAGGAAGAAAGCCCCCGAGAGCAACACTGCCTCCTGCATCCCACAGCTTGGCAGGGCGCTCCCTGCATGGACCACCTTCTCCTGCACCCACTACCTGGGCAGGGGACCAGGGACTCGCCCCTGTTGCTCTTCTCTCATAAACAAGGTCCCCAGCATCATCTCTTGCAACCCCTGTCCCCCAACCCCAGTGCCGTGCACAGGGAACGGAAACCTCCACACTCTGAAGAAGGCTCTGGCAAAGAGCAGCAGCAGCACTTTGGAGAGGAGCAGGCTTGCCTCAGCAGGCAGCTTTCCCAGTCCATCGTTGGGCTGGAGCCTGCAGATTGTGAGAAGCAGGTTCAGGAGAAGAGTCAGCAGAAGGAGGGGCAAGTGAAAGCTGAAGAATTGGAGCAGGAGAGCCAGTCGATCTTGACAAGCAGTGGCAACAAGAAGAAGAGAGGGGATCATAAAGCGATTGCCACCCATCAAGGAGGGAAGGATGAAGGCCAAGTCTTGGGCAGTGACAATGCAAAGGGCAAGGGGGGACTGAAAGTGGGGAATGTAGAAGAGACAGAGGAGATAAAAAAAGAGGCAAACGGGAAAGAAAATTGTGATGCTGAAACACAGTCAGGAAGAGAGGAGCCCATAAAAAATGAACTGGTGGAGCTTCCTGAGGAGGACTGTCAGGGGACGGAAGAGGTGGCATCCAAGCCTCATGCATCCTCCAATGGCCCAGCTCACATGAGCAAGGATGCTGCCGTGTCTCAGCCTCTGGGGATGCAGCATTCTCAAGAACTGAAGATTCCAATGACACTTCATCCTGTCCCTCCTGGGGCCAGAATCCAGTTCCAAGGACCACCTCCATCTGAGCTCATAAGAGTGACTAATGTGCCTGTGGCACAAGTGCCCCTTAAAATGCAGTCTTTACTGGAGCCTTCAGTGAAAATTGAAACAAAAGATGTGCCTCTTACAGTGCTTCCCTCAGATGCAGGTATTAGATAGGAGAAGATTAGACTGTGCTGTGCCATATTACTCTTTAGATGGTAATGAATATATAAGCATTCACTGGAATAAAGCTCTTCTTACACAGAGAGCTAAACAAGCTGTTTAAACAACTTCACATATGACTTTGACAGCTGTAGCAGGCATCAGGCAAAAGCAGATGAGATGGCAGTACACACCCTCTACCATTTTAGCCTAATGTTTTCTGGAGTGTAGAAATGTAGAGAAGAAACAGTATTCTCTTTTCTATAAATCTCTAATTAAGGTATGGTGATAAAGTTATTCATAGACACAAAATAATTATTCATAGACACAATGTCTGTGTCATAGCACCAGAAATAACATAGAACTATGACACCTTAAACTAACATTTATTGAGACATACACTTCTGTGGGCTAGAACCCACTTTATCATACTATAATGTTTGATGCTACAATACATTTGTTAGCCTGATTTATTAATTTCCAGCCTGTTGTTCCTGTAAGAAACTCAGGAGCAAAAAGATTATTTGTTCCCCCATGCTGGTGTTTTATTGTAGCCACTGTGAGATACTTAATCAGGAAACTACACAGGAAGAAGAGTTACCATAAGAAGAGCCCTTCTGGATCAGACCAGTGGTCCATCTAGTCCTGTATTCTGTCCTACAAGGTGGCCAATACCAGAGCCCAAGTGGACAAAGACCTCCCATTGATGCCATCTCCTCGCACAGGCATTCAGAGGTTTACTGGTCCCAATTGTGGAGGCTCTGCTTAGCCATTATGGCAAGTAGCCACTGACGGACCTATCTTATGTAAATTTAATTCCCTTTAACCCCATGCCTGTGTTCTGACTTCAGTCCAAAACCCCTCTCTTCACATCTACTGTTCAATGTTAAAAAAAATGTTGGACTTTCCAGTTATGGATGCAGTTACAGAGCTCCATGTAGTTTGACCCCTAGATGTCACCATTTACAGTTCCAAGAACCACTTCCATCTCACATAAAAATGACAAAAGTGCCAATGCACTGTGTAGTTTGACCACTAGATCTCACGATTTATAACTTGTGTCCTGAACACAGAATCATCCTTCATGGTGGGCATGGAATGTTTCTTACACAAATTAGCAGGAGCTGTTGCTTCACTGTTGATCTTTCAAGAGTGCAGTCATAACCACAGTACAGACTCCGCATCAGCCGTTAGTGGCTCACCAGCAAGCCCATTGCCCTCCACCTGTGTGCCCCCTTCATCCACTTTCTTGCAGTCCCTTCCACCTGCATTCCTGGCCTATTTAGGGCTTTAAAGGTCAACACCAGTGCCTTGAATTGTGCCTGGAAACAGAAAGGCTGCAGCTGGCTAACTAGTTGAAGCTAGTTAAAGCCATCCCTGGTCACAGCTGCCATTTACTTATCAGCTATAGGCCCAGGTCCAAGAGTACCCCAAACTATGGACCTGTTCCCAAGGTGAGTGCAGCCCCATTCAAAACAGGTGACCCTTTAAGTCCCAGTCCAGATTTTCCACTCACCAGTAGCACTTGTCAGGATTTAGCTTCAGTTTATTAGCCTGCGTCCACTCCAAAACTGCCTCCAGACAATGGTTAAGGGTTTCTAAAGCCTCTGGGATCAGTCAGAAGCATGAGATAAAGCCAATGTCAGTTGCATATTGGTGACAACAAAGCCCAAATCTCCAGATGACCTCATCTAATGCTTTCATGCAGATGTTGAAAAGCATAGGGGACAAGAACCTCCCAGGACACCAAAGGCCAAGGGGCTGAGCATCCCCCAGCATCACTTTCTGAAACTTACCCAGAACCGCTGCTAATCAGTGCATCCCAGGCTTAGACAACATTCATGTTTTAACTAGCAACTGCAGTGAATAGGTTTTAAAAATAAAGGAGAACCCAAATGGGCTTCAAACTCTGCCATTGAGGGAGGAAAAGTTGCTAGTTCCTGCCTTGCCCCTTGGCAATTTTACTTCATGGAAGCAATACTGGGAGAGAGTTATTTCCCCATTTTTGCTGCTTCAAGTAAACAAAATTCTTGATGCAGGGCAGCAAAAATGGAAATAGCCACAATGCTGTTTCCAGGTGAAAAAATGGCTTGGGGTAAGACAGGAGCCCTTCCTCTCCTCTGACAGCATCCCAAGTCTGTTTGGGCTTTTATTATTTTTTTAAGCCATTCCCTGAAGATGATTTGAGTGGCTGTGGGAAACCCAGACCCAATGTGTTAAAAACCCAAATGTAGTTTGGCCTCAGTCCCAGCTTGGAAAGGTGGTCCAGGAGGAGGCCATGTTTGAAGATATTGAAAGCTGTTGAGAGGTCAAGGAGAATCAACAGAATCTTACCCCCTCTGTCCATCTCCTGATGCAGGTCATCCACTAGGACAACCAAGGCTGTTTCAGTTCCAAAACCAGGCTTGAAACAACACAATTAGAATATCAAAAGCAAAAGAAACCCTCATAAACCAGAAAAACAAAATAATGGAGAGGGAGTTCCCTCTTACCTGAATATGCTGCATATAACTTTAGAATGTTTTAAGTCGTATTTGTCTTGAAAGCTCTTTTTCATATAAACAACTTACAAGATAAATATGATTTCAACATTTCAATTTTTTTCTTGAGTAGCTATCTAAAATAATACTAAAATCTCTTGATTTATGTCAGGCTTTGATTTACCATTTCAGTTTTGAAATACAACTCTCCCTCCCTTCCTCTCTTTCTTTCTTTCTTTCTTTCTTTCTTTCTTTCTTTCTTTCTTTCTTTCTTTCTTTCTTTCTTTCTTTCTTTCTTTCTTTCTTTCTTTCTTTCTTTTGGCTATTAAGGATGTTCTTCAAACCCATAATTTCTTTTATTTGGAAGAGAACCAAAAAGTATATGTCCTAATTTAGGTTAGTGAAGGTAAAGAATGTTAGATAATACCCAATTCCTTCCAAAATGGGATTATTACAGAACAACTTCAAGAAGTATAAACCACAATAGCCAATTTTTTAAATAACATTTTACTCCTTTATTGTATTTTGTGATTTATTGTTATCATGTTGTAAACTGCTTATAGAGAGGTGAGCTATAAATATTTTAATTAATCAAATAAATCATCATTTACACCAGCAGAACATGCTGGCTTTAAGAATTTGTGTGGGAACCAGTGAGTTTGTAGAATAATTCTGATGACTTTGGAGCAGCCCTAAATACAAATCAACAGGGATCTGCATGATTAATCTAAGAACATCTTAGATTAATCTTATGTAGTTTACTGACTGGATTCAAGTCATCCAAAAGTGGCCTAGATATAAAATCTCTACAATATGTTTGCTCAGTATTAAATCAGATCTACAAAGAAGTAGTATTTTAAAGAGGTTTAGTACCTGTGAAGGTTCTGACATTCTAGTTGTATCAGGTTCAAATTTTTGTTGATAAAGGTGAATTACGGTACAATCCTAAACAGAATTTCTTTAGTCTAAGCCTTCTGATTTCCATATGCTTAGCCTGGAGTAACTCTGCTTAGGACTGCACCGTCAGACTGTTTTGTTGCTTGGCAGTCCTAAGCAGAGTTACACCCTTTTAAGCCCAATTACTTCAATGGATTTAGAATGCATTGTAAGTTACTCCAAAATAATCTTATAGAGAACATTCCTACTCGGGTCTATTCACTGGGACTTGCTCCCAGGGAAGTGTTCTTAGGAGCATTCCTTCTCTGCCCCTTGGCCATTGGCCTGTGCGGTTCCACAAGGTTTGATCTTATCCTCCATGCTATTTAATCTCCACTGGGAGAGGTCATAAGGAGGTTTGGGCCCTTGTGACTCCAGTATGCAAATGATACCCAGCTGTACCTCTTTTCCAGCTAATTCCTAGGATACTGTTGCTGTTTTGAACTGGTGCTTGGAGTCAGTAATAGACTGGATGAGACTGAACAAGCTGAAATTGAATCCTGATAAGACAGAGGTTATAGAAAGTTAATAGAAAGGCAGAGCAGGAACTTGAGATCTCTTGTGTCTTGGAAGGGCTTATACTGCCCTTGAAAAGCCAGGTTTACAACTTGAGAGTACTGCTTGACACAGCAAGAGACGAGTTACATGAGAACATGTTCGTGGAGTCGCAATCTTAGCTGGGAAGCTGAGTTTTAAAAGAGATCGGAAGGCTTTGTCAATTTCCCCTCCCTACAGAGCCAGGGAAGAGCTCTCCTCAGAGGGTTTGTCAATTTCCTCTTGGCCTCTGTAGAAGGGGAGGTGAAACTGATAGAGCCTTCCAGAAGCAAAGAGGAAATTAAGAAACCCTCTGAGGAGATCTCCCTGGGGTCTGTTGGCAGGATTGTCTGGGGCTGAGGCTTCAGGGGCAGGCCTAGGGATCTGTGGGCTCTGAGAGGTATCTGGTGGTCCCAGGTGCCCCCAAGCTCCCTCATCTTACTCCAGAGCAGTCCTAGTTCATGCTGGTCACCCTTGGATGAAGAATCTGTTCTTGAGTCCAAGTCTGATTCAGGTCCTGACACTACCATTGAACCATAGCTCCCTCCCCTAATAATTTCTTGACATCAGGGCTTTTTTTGTGGTGGTACTCATTGGTACTGAGTACCGACATCTTTTGAGGGGGCTCCCATGACCTGAGGAGGAATTGGTAGAAAACCATTTATGGGTACTAGAAGGGGGGGCTTAGCAAAAAAGCACTGCTTGACATTATTTAGCAAACCACTATGTTGCTGAAAAAAGTCAGCATTCTTCATCAAAGGCACTTCAAAGGGAGAAACTGGCAAGAAATTGCTGAATTACCATTTATCCATACATTTAATTGTTAACCAGTACTGAAATATAATGCCCTTTTCAAGATATACACACCTTTCTTAGACCTTCTTGGTAATTGAACCAATCTATGGAATGGTGTTCCAGAGAAGGACAGGAGGGTACCATCTTTGCCAATTTTCAGAAAGTCATGTAAGTGTACTGTATTTTAGAGAGTCTTTTGTTAAGGTTGATGGTTACATATTTTGGGGTCAGTTCAGGAATTGTTAGGAATTTTTCAGTTGTGACTTGTATTAATGATAAACTGTAATTCTCATATTTTGGTTAGATTTTGTATGTTGTTAGTTGCCTTGAGTCTGTGGAGACAGGCAGAATATACATGTTTTGATTAATAAATTTAAAACCAACAACATAGCCAATGTCTTTTTTAGCCTCTGCAGCTATTATATTTGTAACTTAAGTAGACTATGCACCAAATTATATTTTTCAATGACAAATATTCTCCTCAGTCACACAGCAGTTACTGAGAACTAATTTCCCAACTGCCACAGGAGCCCAGTTCAGATCAGTACCTGAACACAGGGGAAGAGATTCAGCCATTTTCCTGGCCTACAGCCCTGGATGGGTGTAGCCTCATTGGAGAGTTGCATTAAAAAGAAGAGAGTTGGGTCAGCGGAACCTGCAATCCCAACTCAGATATGTTTGATGAAGTAGACTCTAGCCATGAAAGCTTATGCTTCAGTATACCTTTTAGTCTTTATGTACCTCAAGACTTCATTTTGTTTTGACATTATGTTAGCATCCATCTATTTAAAAACAGATCATCTAGTTTTTAGCAATTTGGAAATCTCACTTCATCATTGAAAATTTTCCACTCCCAAGATTCTGTAAACTCTCAAGGAGTCTGGACAGGATAACTTTCCTTCCTCTTCTTTCTTCCTTTATCCAGGGGTCTGTTTCCATGAGATCAAGTTCACAGGGTGGCGACCCATGACCCAAACTGTGAACTCCGTCACAATCATATGTTACTTGTATGTTCTGCTGTCTTCCATATGTGCACTTTCCACTCTGGATCAAGACTACAGTGCAGAAAGAACTTCAGTTCCTCTTCCTGGTATGCTATTATCCCAAACAGCAAGTTCAGGGGGACAGTTACTTAACATTTCAGAAGAGTTCTTGGTCTTCTGCAATGGACCAACAATCTCTTCCCTGGATCATTTCTGTCCAGGATGCGGGGGGTCGGGGCGGTCTGGAGCTACTTTTGTATTGGGGACATGGTGCCAATCTGGAAAAGCAACAGTGCTCATGGGAAGAAAGAACATGCATGTAATGTTTGCTGTGACAGAGTTCACAGGTTTGGTCAACATTTCACGCTTCTGGAACATATTCAGTCCACGTGTGGCTTTGGAGGAGTATTCATTTTCTTTTTGGTTAATTTACAGAGTCATTTTTACATATCTGAGAAATCCCTGTTTATGTAAAGAATTCCTACCTTGTAAATGGGTGATCTGCTTTTGCTGCTTCTGTGATTATAACAAAGGCCAGTTACTTTACTATTAAATATAGTGTTAAATTCATGCCGATATTCTGTCTGTCTGTCTGTCTGTATATTTACAACATTTATATGCCTCCTTTCCAACCACCTCAGAGTCCCCAAAGTGGCAAACATTAAAAGATTTCAAACAATAAAACTTTTCAAACATTGAAAAAAGTTTTAGGATACAAACATATATAAACTATTTAAAACAATTAAATAAAACATACAAACACTTAAATGCATATAAATACAAAAACATGGAGAAGAGGACACTAAACAAACAAAAAGGCTTCATCTACTGTTAGGTTAATGATAGAGGGAGACAGACAAATCTCTCTGAGGAGGGAGTTTCAGGTCTTGGGGCCATGACTGAAAAAGCCCGTTCTCAGGGCACCTGAAGCAGGGCCTCCAAACATGACTGAAGTGTTCAGGTAAGTTTATATAGGAGTAGGTGGTCCTTAAGGTCCAAGACATATATAAGGCTTAAAAGTTAATACCAACACTTTGATTTGGGCCCAGAAGCAATTTGGGAGGTGGTGTAGATGGAACAAGACTGGAGTGATATGGGCCATACAACCCACTTATGAACACAGCATTCTGTACCAACTATAGCTTCCAGTCTTCAAGGGCACATCTATGTAGAGCATATTGTAATAATCTAATCTGGACATGCATCACCGTGGCAAGATCTTTCCTACTCAGAATGGGCTGCAGCTGGCTTACTAGCTAAAGGTGATGAAAGGAGCCCCTGGCCACCCGTGCTACCTGTTTACCCAACAGGAGGCCAGGGTCCAGCAGTACCCCCAAGCTATGAACTTGCTTCTTTAGCGGGAGTGAAGCCACTTCCAGACCAACATACTGTGTAATTCGTGGGCCAACCCCCCACCCCCCGCCCCCAACAAGAGCACCTCTGTTTTGTTGGGATTATGATTCAGCTTGTTAGCCCTCATCCATCCCAAACCTGCCTCCAGGAATCTGTTCATGGTTTCCATAGCCTCAGGATCTGTTGGAAGTGCAAGATGGAACTGAGTGTCATCCTCATAGTGGCAACTCCAGATGATCTTGTCCATCAGCTTTACATTGATGTTTAAAAGCATGGGGGACAAGATGGAAACTTGCAAGACTCCAGAGGCCAAGGGGCTGAGCAGCGTTTATCTTCATTAACATGAATGATTAACACATATCTTCATTAACACTGTGGATTCACCTGATAGACAATGAGTATTCAGATGATGACAAAAGAGTCTTCCTTACTGATAGTGTATGTTGTCCTTAATTGGCTGAAATGTTCTCTTCTTTTTCTGTGACACACAGCAAAGCTAATGGGCAAGTCAGAGGGGGAAAATAAAACATGTTTAAATCTAGAGTCCGAGCATGTCAAACAAATAGTTGGGAATTTGGGGGTAAGTTTAGCTGGATAGGAAAAGGCCTGAGAAAGCACTGGCTTGTTTTTATAATCTAAAGCAAGGGGTCAGCAGTTTGATTGCTACTGTATGAATCTGTTACTTCCAATATTAATTTGTAAACAAGAATGTTACAAAGACAGCACAACTCTATAGTACTCTTGCATCCAAAGGAAATTAAGGTGGCGACCCTGTACAAACTAATTTAGTAGCATTGGATATTTTTGACTACATGTGCACAAGACAGTACTGAAAACCTTACAATGTTACTGCTCAGTGTTTGTGTATGCAAATGCACGGGGGGAGGGGCAGCATGCAGATTCTCTGCAGCCACTGGAGAGCATCTTCCCACTATCCACCCAAACCTGGAGAGAGTTTCCATTTATTTTACAGTTTCTAAACATTGTATTTGGGAAACTGTGCTAAGATGCTATAAAATAATAGAATCCAGACATTAAATACAGTATCAGGATATGAACTCTTCTGTGAAGTCTTTGGCAAAACTTCTTTGTCTCCTCTCTTTCTACAATTAAAATGAATTTCTATTTCCCTGTTCTTCCCCACCTCCCTCCCCTTCCTCTATTGTCTTTCTTGTCTCCAGTTCTGGACTGTGAGCTCCTCAGGGCAGAGACTGGTCTTCTTGGACTACATATAGCACCGTCAACATTAATGGTGCTATATAAATAATAAATAGTACAAGATATATCACTTCCAATGTTTCTTTTTACCATCAGCAACACCTTTCCTTAGTCTCATTACCATCATTTCCAGTAGCAGTTCTCAAATTCTTTATAGAATGTGGAGGGAACCAAAAGCATGTTGACTAGGATCTGAAGAGGCTTACGCAAGGGGCTTGCAATAGTCCCATGGATTTTAAAAATGTATTTCTTGTTTAAACAACTGATACCTCTTCCCCTGTCCATAGCATATCGCCAACTGCTTTAAAACTTCCCCAAGTTTCAAAAGTAATTTTTTGCCAAACATGATGTGCGAACTGCTGTTCAAGCAAAACAAATCTAAAATCCTTTGAGGAGGGTTCAATTCTTTGAATTCTGGTCATTGTTATAGTCTGTGTTAGACCAACATTGATAGCATGCTTACTGGATTAACCTTTGAATGAAACAAGGTAATACTACATTTGCTGTTTCCTTCTCTCTGTCCTTCAGGAATACCAGATACTCCATTTAGCAAAGACAGAGATGGCCATGTCAAGCGTCCTATGAATGCATTTATGGTGTGGGCAAGAATTCATCGGCCAGCCTTAGCCAAAGCCAACCCTGCTGCCAATAATGCAGAGATAAGTGTCCAACTTGGACTGGAGTGGAACAAACTCACTGAAGAACAAAAAAAACCTTATTATGATGAAGCTCAGAAGATTAAAGAAAAACACAGAGAAGAATTTCCTGGTAAAGAATATTTATTTATACATGTTTCAGAATCTGTTCGTTGTAGAGCACCTTTTGTATAATCCTGAAATAGAGCAGAAACAGAAATAACTATTGAGATATGTCCTCTAGATATATATTTTCACTAATATATCCATTTCATTAATTAGTGAAAATAAGCTTTGAAGAATCGTAGTTTCCTTAATAAAAAATTTCAAACATGAACATTTTTTTCTGTAATAAAACTGTTCCATTCTGTTTCATTCCCACCCTAAATTTAAATTCTTCCTCTCCTAAATTATATCATGTTTTATTGGTTTTATTTCTTCTTGTAACCATCAGATATAACAATGCCTTGAGTTTAATTTTATTTCATATCTATTTTTTCCAAAAAATGTGACGAAAATTCAAATTATACAAATTTAGCACAAGCAGAACAAATCATGTAAGTATTACTTGATGTAATAAAATGATCAGAATCTGACCACGTTTTTATCTCTGAGAGTACTTATTGATGAATGAAAGAGAATAACGTGTTTTGTCTCACTGAGCGTACTTTTAATATTTTTACAGGTTGGGTTTATCAACCACGACCTGGTAAAAGGAAGCGTTTCCCCTTGACAGTTTCTACTGTATTCTCCGGCACTACTCAGAATATTATTGCTACGAGTCCAATAGCAGCCTCCACTGTTTTTACTGGGACCTCTCAGAATATCATTACTACAAATCCAACAACCATATACCCTTTCCGATCACCCACCTATTCCGTAGTCATACCCAGCGTACAGAACAGCATTGGACACCCAGTCTGTGAGTTCATTCCAATAGTTTATGTGAGTTCTTTAAATGATAGAAAACAAAAGAATCCAATGTGTGTATGCATGCTAAGAGAATAATGATATAAGAATGTTTAAAGCAGCAATCAAATAACAACAATATGTCAACAAAGGCTTCACAAAAGATAAACAGATGATAAGACACAGTATACTTTGTGACAGCTTAATTATTTCCTTTAAGGATTTGATTCTTTATTATAATGTGCAAAATAGTTTCTAAACCTTAACCTCTGTCAGTGCAAACATTTGGACATCACACTATTATTACTAGTAAAAATCCTAGGGCATGGTGCAAAGGCACAAAATGCCACAGCATTGTAGCAGCAAGCAGGTCTGAGTTTGTTCAAGTAGCTATCTAGTGCTAAGCCAGCTGCCTTGAGTTCAAAGGGGAAAGGCTGTTATGTAAATGTTATAAATAAATAACATTACTGTTTCACAAGGAGTTCCATTCCTTCCATCCATTATTGAGTCCATTGTCTTAGGTTCTTCAAGAGAGCAGGGCTGAGCTAGCCTGCTTTTCCAAATCTGACTCTTATAACTCCAAGCCTAAAGACTCTTAGGAGAAAGTAAGGAACAGTTTCCCACCACAGTCACTGGAATCTCTTACGGATTCTCACTGCCTCTCCTCCACAAATTCCAAAGCTCCTATCTTCAGAAAGGGCAAGAGGGAAATTGCATTCACACATGAAACAGTCTAAGAGATCTCCTCACATGCCTCCTCTCAGACTGCAACTATTCATACTGTCCCATAGAATTCATGTGGGTTCTGCTTTTTGGTCATGCTAGAATATGACAGAGTGCTGGGAATTTGGTTTTATTCTTATGAAGATGGAGAATTGAGAGACATGCAAATCATGCCAGAGGGAGGCTACCACAGGCCAATGGTAACACTATGCCTCGTGGATTTCATTGTGTGGAGTCTTGAAGAATATTTATAATGAGAATACATTTTAAAAGATAAATTAAAGATCACAGCATTTGCTATTTTTTAATATTGTTGATTCATGGAAAGAATGTTCTAATGGTTATGGATATTGGGCTGGAGGATGTCATATTTAAAAAAAGGAAGGAGCAGGTTTGGGGGGGTTGATACTGAGGCTTACAAAAACAGGAGAAACGAGCTCTCTGATTTTTAATATAAATGCAAGATTTGAGTTCAGTAGCACCTTAGAGACCAACTAAATTTCCAGGGTGTGAGGTCTTGAAAGTCAAAGCTCCCTTTATCAGACACATGGAGTGGGAAAAGGTAGGAATCTTTAAAATCCATGTCAAGGGTGAGATGGGTATTGCAAATTAGACTGTCAGGAAAATAGCTATAATACTTGTTGCAATTAGGTTGATAGGTTGATAGATAAATGAAGAGTGATGCCATATAGGTTCATGGATTTTATTTTATCTTTCGGTCACAGTATGTTTTACGTAGTATGAGATGTAAAATAATGGGGACTTCTCACTCATGTCATAACTGGATCATTTCTCTTTTTCACAGGTGAAGCCCCTTCTAATCTCCAGCTGCCAGCTCCTTCTGCTCAGCATCCAGGCCCCATTACGCTGTTCCAGCCCAATGTAGGAAGCACACCACAACTGGCTGCCCCAGCTACAAACTTGCCGATTCGCCCCATGCTTCAACCTCAACGTTTTGCTGCACCCTCACCCACAGAAACTCACCGTGTGTCTTCAGCAACAAATTGCTCTCTAAAAAGACCCACCCAAGTTTCCATCGAGAGTGCAAGCAGGAACCCAAATAATGCAAACACTGCACATTCCAGATATGGTGTCTCTAATAATCAGCCCCCTAAGGAATACTCAGGTGTTTCTTCTTGTTCTAGAAATGGACCCATTCCCCAAGCTCCTCCCATCCCTCATCCACATGTCTACCAGCCTCCTCCCATTGGTCATCCAGCTACTCTATTTGGAGCTTCTCCTCGATTTTCATTTCATCATCCATACTTCTTACCTGGACCACATTATTTCCCATCAAGGTAATACAACAATTTACATGTGCTCCAGAATAAAGAATCATATGATAACCAGGCAACCACTGAAGGATTTGGACTGGCAAGATCTAGTATGAATTTCTGTAAATGTTCTTTTTTTCTCCTACTTTCCTTCTCACTCATTTCTCATCAGTAGTCCAGTGGCTAAATCTAGGGCTGCTATGATGTCCTGTATATGGGGCTCCCTGTTGCTGGGAGACTTCTGTTTTCAATCCTTCCTCCCCCCGGGCAACCTCTACCCTGTAAAATTATGGCCGAGTTGTAGGGTTCCCAGTCCCCCTCTGCTCCTCACCACCTCTTACCTGGCTAGCCGGGGGTGGGGGGAGTTGCAGGGGAACATCATTCCCAGCACCACAACAAAGGGAAGGCATACACCCCCAGATACCCCCAACCTCCAGTTTAGACCCTGGGGGACCTGGCAACCCTACACAGTTGGGTAGTGCTGGCGGTTGAACTGGGCTCAGTTTCACAGTAGAGAATCTACAAGAACTTGCAGGGGGGCACCTTCCCTCCTCTCCTTATATCCCCTTCCACACACAATTTCTTCTTTTCCTCCTCTTGGCAACCCCCATATCCTCTCCTCTGTCCTGCTTCCTTCTTTCCTTCTCATCCACCCATCAACCTACCTTTTATTGTTCCCCATCTTCAGCTATATTTATTATTTATTTAGTTCATTTATATTCTGCCCTTGTCCCCCGTGAGGACCCAAAGCACCTTATATCATTCTCCTCTCTCCTCTGTTTTTCTCCTCACAACAACCCTGCAAGACAAGTAAGGCTGAGAATATGTAACAAGCCCAAGATCACCCAATGAGTTTCCAAGGCAGAATGGGGATTTGAACCTGGGTCTCCCAGATGCTAATCTAAAACTAATCACTACATCACACTAGCTTTTGTGAGGAAGGGCTGCTGTCAAACAGTAGCAAACAGTCAGGCCTGGGTAAGTTGTGCAAGTCATGTGGTCACAAGTTGCCTGGTGGTTGGTATCTGGCCTGGCTCTAATGAGTCCACCCTTAAAGGCCAAAACAGCCCTGGAAAGGGCTCTGCCCCTCCCCCTGCTTTTTACGGGGGGAAAAACCCCAAGACTTGAAGGCTGGCAATACAGTGTGATTGACTAGCAATTGCCAGTGAGGGCATTTATTTTTTAAAGCTACAGGATCCTCTTCTATTATTTGGAGGGGAGGAGTTAATCTCCAGTTTTCTTTTTTAAGATTTCAGATTCTTAAAAATCTTTTTTAAGATTTCAGAAAAACACCTGAGGTGTGTTTCAAGTATCTAGAAAGAAGTGTCTTGTCTGTTCATTGAGCATTAAATATATTGATGATAAATCCTATGTACAATGTACACATTTTAATTTTTTTAAATGTAAATAATATTGGCAACTGCTAAACAGCATTAAAATATTTAATGATTATATATTATTAACAGTTCAGTGTTTTCAGTGTTATAAAGTTTAACTTAATATCAAAATATGCTGATTGTCCTACGTTTTGTGACTATGTAAAAGTGTTTCTGTTCAAGTAATACACCCTCTTTTGTTTACTGCAGAATTTATTTTCTGCCTTCCAATCCAAAGAGTCACCAGCCAGTTTGAATACATTAAAATAGGCCTTCAGTTATTATAAGACTTATTATAACATTTCTTTGTCTCACTGCAGCACATGTCCATACAGCCGTCCTCCTTTTGGCTATGGGAACTTCCCCAGCTCCATGCCTGAATGCCTTGGCTTTTATGAAGACCAGTATCAAAAACATGAAGCTATGTTTTCCGCTCTGAACAGAGACTATCCTTTCAGAGAATACCCAGATGAGCATGTGCATAGTGAAGACTCCCGGAGTTGTGAGAGCTTGGAAGGGACGTCCTATTATAGCAGCCACAGTCAGACTGAAGAGGAATACTTAAACCCTATGCCGCAGCTGGACATTGGGGCCCTTGAGAATGTTTTCACAGCAACCCCATCCACACCCTCAAGTGTACAGCAAGTCAATGTGACTGATAGTGATGATGAAGAAGAAGGAAAGGTGTTAAGAGATCTGTAATTTTAAAAACCAAGTGATAGCATCTAGCATATTTTAAAAAAGAAAAAGAAAATAAAACATGTTGGTTATATCACAGTGTTCTAGTGAGTGTGGTTAAAAAGCCATAACAAATCCAGATTTTCTTAAAACTTATATGCCATATGGAAGATTTTTCTGGACAATGTAAGATATCGTGCTCTCAGGAATTATATCTTCTTACTTCTGCTTTCAGAAATTGTACCCGCCAGTTCTTATGCTTGTACTGTTTGTTACATCTGTCTTGTTCCTTGCTTGTGATGGCAGGTAACACTTCTAATACTATATTGCCTGATGCACAGTGCCAAAATATACACGTATAGATGACACTGTTTATCATCCTTCTGTATTCCTGCCATTACAAATACAGTACCATAAGTGGCACCACTTATGAGGGGCAGACTGTATTATCTTAAACAAAAACTTTATTATTTGTGTTCCTATGTAACATAGTAAAATTTTCATCCAGTTTCTTCTGGCTCCCAATTTAGTAAATGAAATTATTCTATTTATACATTTCCTAATTGTGCCCAGAATGTATATTCTGTTGCCCTTCGAGATAAAACTTTGCAGATTTTAAAATGTAGCCTTTGGTCAAAGTGGTTAGCTTTTAAACAACAAACTACAGTTGTTTCAGAACAATATATATAGTGGAAACAGTTATATGATTATTTAAAAAGATACAGCCACTTTTAAGGTTTATCTTTTTTTCTGCAAGAAGACTCGTATATGAAAATTCCTACAGTGTTAAATGTTTCTAAACCATAAATAAGAATGAATCTAGTTCATATTTTGTGTACAGATGAGCTATGATTCTATGCCAGAGACTAAACTCTAATGCATTTTTTAAAATAAAATGTTTATAGAAACAGTTGCAAGATAAAATGTTGCTAAACTATCTATTCATGTTACAAAACATTTCGTTTTATTTTCATATTTTTCTTTGTTTTAGGGAGTTTGTGGTACATTTGTTCCTTTTTTGTTACATTAAAATAAAATCACATGAACTATATGTTGTTAGTTCTATATATTGTGGCAGATATGAGTTATGTTATCAATATCATCATCCTCTTTGTTTATTCATGAGAAAAGTGAAAATGTTTAGCATTTTTTGTTTAAACATCTCTTGACAGAAACGTGTACCGCAAAGCAAGCTTGAACATCTTGTAGATAGACTGTTCAAAGAAGGTGACATCACACATGTTTTTTTAACGTATGTGTACTTACTCATAAGTCCAACTGCAGCCAGTGGGGCTTACTGTCAAGTTGGAGTGTATATAGGCTTGCAATAAAAGCTGGAGCTGCTGGGTCAGAACAAGAGCACACTCCAGTGTCCTTTGTAGGGAGCATTTGTGGCCTCAGTACTGGGAGACAAGGGGGTTAAACGCATCCTGTAACCTTTGTCTCCCTGTCTCCCATGCTAGACTTCCCCACAGTATAGCAGCACAAGAAGCCCTGACACACCCTCCTTGGCCTTTTGCAGTCTCTCCCTTCAAAGGAGTCAGTCAAGCCCCACCCATTCAGGAAGTTCCAGAGAAATCCTGTGTGTATTTCCTGAAATGAAGGTGTGGCTAATTTCTTCACTTGTCTTCTGAGCATGCTGGTGGCTGGCTGGCAAGTGGTAACAAACCCCACTGTTATGCCCGGAAGCAAACAGAGAGAGTCACGGAAAAATAGGTTAACCAACAGAGCACGCCGTGACCGACTAAGTAAAGAAATAAGTACTGTTATAGCAAATATATGTCTTTATAATATAGTAACCAAAAAAAGTCCAAAAGGTTATATACAGACAGAAATATACTTCAGAGTATCATGAAATCCCCTGAAACGGTCATATAATATGTCAATTACAAAGTGCAAAGTGCTATAACTCTAAATATATCACAAGGGTATTGTGAACCTGAAGTGTTATAAAGACATATATTTGTTATAACGGTATTTATTTCTTAAGTTAGTCAATCACGGCGTGCTCTGTTGGTTAACCCACTGTGATGCCTGGCTCCTTAAGGGAGCCACATGGCTTTACCAGCCTTTTTAATCCTGCTTCTCTTCCAGGGCCTACCAGCTTCTCCTTTGGGTGCACTGGGGGTGTGGACCCATGTTGTTGGACCTTCTGCATGGCAGGTGGAAGCTGCCCCCATTTGCTGGCATTGGTAAGTGTGGGGGTGAATTCCCTAACTCCAGACACACTAGAAGCAGCCACATTCTATCAAACTGTACATGTCACTAGTGGTAAGAAAACAGACAGTGGCCATTTTTGTTCAAGAAATCTTGCCAAATATGAAAGAAGGCATACTGTGGACTTGAATCCTGGAAATGGATGTGCATTCAACTCTTCAACACATTAAGCTGTCCTATTTTGAATCATACAATTGTTCTATCAAGGTCAGTATTGTCCACTCATACTGGCAGCTGCTTTCCAGATTCTCAGGTAGGGCCATCACTACTACCTGATCCCTTTAGCTAAAAATCGAATCTGGGACCTGCATGCAAATCAGATGCTCTGCTACTGAGCCACGTCTCCTCCTGAGAGTTGTCTCCTTGGCCCCATGGCCAATTATCTACCTTTGCCAGTCCTAATAGAGTATGGATTCTCTTGTGATTTTATTATTAAACATACCATTATTTATAAAAATTTAAAATCCCTTTCCAAAGTATTGATATTGTAGCTGGCCTATAATTGTATAATATACTACCTTGACGCCTGTGCTTCACTACGGTATTTAACTACTTTAAATCCAGTTATAATACTTAAGGGTATGTAACATTTTTGGGTCTGTTTTTTTTAAGTTGGTTTTGTAGTGTAATAACATAGTACAAACTGCCTTGGGGGCAGGGGGATGAGGTGTAGAATGTTCTTAGCCCCAATCAGCCCACATATACAATTGACCTTCAAAGGCTAGCCCAATTAGGGAAGAATGGCCAAGCTGGCAGTGGGCAGGGGTGCAAGCAGGGAGCAGCCTGCCGGTCACACAGGGAAGCTGTATTCCTTTGGGAAAACACACTTGCCCCCTTTTTGTTCCCTTAGGGGGCGAATTTCTTAAAAATCCCTTCTTGGAGCCAAACTACAAGTGATGCCTGACACTAGTTGGACACTTGTCAGCTTCCTTCAAGTTTTGATGGGAAATGTAGGCATCCTGGTCTTGCAGCTTGGCTCTCTGACTGCTGTCCAATGGATTTTTCAACTGTCACTTGTCCAACATTCCACCAAGCTGCCTACATTTCCCATCAAAACTTAAGGGAAGCTGACAAGTGTCCAACTAGTGTCAGGTGTCACTTGTAGTTTGGCTCTTAGTGGGTGTTTACATCATGAAAGGAATGCTATCCCCAAATTTCATGTTTGTAGGTCCAGGGATTAGGGCTGGGCGTTGAAGAGTCAGTCAGGACACTTGTCTTTATATATATAGACTAGCTTGATGCCCGTGCTTTGTTACAGTATTTAACTACTTTAAGTCCAATTATAATACTTATGGGTATGTAAAATTTTTTGGGTTTTTTGGGGGGGGGGTGAGTTGGTTTTGTAGTATAATAGCATAGTACCCGAGCTTCACAAAAGTATTTGAATAAAGCGAAGTGTGTTAATGCCAAAAACTGATGAAGTGAAATTCAAAATGTAACAAAATCAAAAAGAGTCCAGCAGCACCTTTAAGACTAACCAATTTTATTGTAGCATAAGCTTTCGAGAATCACAGTTCTCTTCGTCAGATGCATGGAGGGCAGAAAGAAACTGGTCAAATATAGAGGAGGAGAGGGGAGGGGAGGAGGAGAGGAGGGATATAAACAACTCCTTTGATATGGAGATGCAAACAGCTCCTTTTGATGTGGGGATCAGTTTGCTTGTGTAAAGGTTCAAAGGAGTTTGCCGTGTTAGTCTGTAATAGCAAAATCAAAAAGAGTCCAGCACCACCACCAAGACCAACCAATTCCACTGCAGCACAAGCCTTCGATAACCACAGCCCTCCCCGCCAGATGCATCTGACAAAGAGAACTGTGGTCGTCGAAAGCCCACGTCAGGTGCCACTGGACTCTCCCTGACCCCGCCTATGTAAATGAAATCAGTTACCTGTGATAATGAGATAACCATTCATAGTCCCTATTCAGTCCCAGCTTGACAGAGTCAAATTTACATATGAATTCCAATTCAGCAGCTTCCCCTTGGATTTTGTTTTTGAAAGCTTTCTGTTGAACTACAGTGACCTTTAAGTCTTTGATGGAATGTCCTGGTAGATTGAAGTGTTCTCCCACTGGTTTCTGGACGTTGCCATTTCTAATGTCAGATTTGTGTCCATTTATTCTTTGGCGTAGAGGTTGTCTGGTTTGTCCAATGTAAAGAGCAGAAGGACATTGTTGGCACATGAGGGCATATATCAGATTGGAGGATGAGCAGCTGTAAGAGCCAGAGGCAGTGTAGTTGATGCCATTGGGTCCTGTAATTGTATTCCCTGGGTAGATATAAGGGCAGAGCTGGCATCTGGGTCTGTTGCAGGGCCTGGTACCTGTGCTGGTGACTCTGCTAGCCGATTCATGATTGTAAGTGAGAAGTTGTTTAAGGTTGGGGGGCTGTCTGTAGGCAAGGAAAGGTCTTCCACCCAGGGCTTCTGAGAGAGAGGTATCATTTTCCAGGATGGGTTGTAGCTCACTGATGATACGTTGGATGGGTTTGAGCTGGGAACTATAGGTGACAACCAGTGGTGTTCTGTTGTTAGTTCCTTTAGGTTTGTCCTGGAGCAGGCTGTTTCTGGGTACTAGTCTGGCCCTGTTGATTTGTTTCCTCACTTCATTTGGTGGGTACTGTAGCCCCAAAAATGCTTGTTGTAAATCTCTTAAGTGGGAGTCTCGATCAAGAGCATTGGAGCAGATACGGTTGTAACGTAAGGCTTGGCTGTAGACAATAGACCGAGTGGTATGTTTAGGGTGGTAGCTGGAGGCATGTAGATATGAGTATCGGTCTGTTGGTTTCCTGTATAAGGTGGTATTTATCCGTCCATTATGTAGTTGTACAGTGGTGTCCAGGAAGTGTACCTGTTGTGTAGAGTGGTCCAGGCTTAGGTTGATAGTAGGGTGAAAGTTGTTGAAGTCCTGATGAAATCTTTCAAGGGCTTCCTTCCCATGGGTACAAATGATGAAGATGTCATCCAGGAATGTTAAGTATAGTAGTGGTTCCAGTGGATGGGAGCTGAGGAAGCGTTGCTCCAAGTCCGCCATGAATATGTTAGCATATTGTGGTGCCATGCGTGTGCCCATGGCTGTGCCATTAATCTGTAGATATAAGCTGTCACCAAATTCGAAGTAATTGTGAGTGAGTACGAAGTGACAAAGTTCAGTGGTGAGGTGTGCTGTGGTTTTGTCCGGGATAATATTCCTTATGGCTTGCAGTCCATCTGCATGTGGGATATTGGTGTATAGAGCCTCCACATCCATGGTTGCTAGGATGGTGTCATCTGGTAGGTTGTCAATGGACTGTATTTTCCTGAGGAAGTCAGTGGTGTCCCGTAAATAGCTGGGTGTGCTGGTGGCATAGGGCTTGAGGATAGAGTCCATGTATCCTGAGACTCCTACTGTGATAGTACTGTGAGACTAACAGAGGTAACTCCTCTGGATCAAAATGTAACAGTTATTTAAGTGATTTTTAAAAGGAAAAGATTTTAGTGCAAGAAATAAAGTCAAAAATACATACAACTGTTTTATTTCTACTGAAGGACATCTTTGTAGACCACATTGGTGGTTTTCCCCTCAGGTGCTAGGATCACCAAGCTGCTAGGTGAGCTCACTCTGGAGCAGGCCACATAGAACTGCCCATGTGAGAAGCAATCCTCCCTCAAGTCAATTCTGCCACCTTCAGTGTCTGCCCCGGGACATGTTGATCATCATAGCAAAGCAGGCCTTGAGGGGGAACTGCAGTCTCTTGAATTCGAAGGGGTTCTCTGATGGTATGAGTGGTATTTGTAGTATGAACACCAACTCCCCTCGAGCGCTACCGGTGAACAATGTGGCCTCAATGATATTCCTGTGGAAGGCTTTCACTCATGGTGTGGTGCCATTGCAGTTTGGGTGGGTTGAGGTTC
This sequence comes from Eublepharis macularius, assembly GCF_028583425.1. Classification (NCBI taxonomy): domain Eukaryota; kingdom Metazoa; phylum Chordata; class Lepidosauria; order Squamata; family Eublepharidae; genus Eublepharis; species Eublepharis macularius. The sequence continues at coordinate 88,676,554 of NC_072793.1, read as the reverse complement.
TGGAGAAGCATCAATGGAGCCCCCACTTTGAGGAGAAGCTTGTGGGCTGGGAAGCCAGAAGGGCTGAGCGTGTTGAGGAACTCCATGGGGTAGTGGACCACATCATCCATTTGCACCACTGAGTCCACAGATCTGTACTCCATTTCTGCCCCTTCGAGAGAGTTAAGTTGTGTTTCATTAATGATGGCAGCCTTGTTGTTCTTGGGGGTCAGAATGGCACGCTTTCACAGCCAGTCCATGGACTTTTCCGTGATAGTGACAATATAAGGTTATATCATGGTTGTTAGGTCTGCTAGGGTCGTCACTACTGTGCCCAGGTCTGCAGGGCTGGTCACCTTTCCCTTGGACTCAGGATACACTCTATCCCCTATTTTTAGTAGGAGTTCAGAGAATTCCCCAGCAGACCCCTCGCTTCTCAAGTGGACCCTCATGTTCTTTCTTAGAGTTTCCTGGTGAGGGGGCACAGATACAACACCTTGACATACACAGTAACCTCATCAGCTCACCTTCGGACTACTGGCAAAGTCTGCCAGAAGTCTCCAGCCAGCAAAATGGTGACTTCCCCCATCACTCATTGCCCCGACATCTTTTTTTTTTTTGTAATAGATTTTTGTTAGGTTTTTTAAAAGGAAGAAAGAAAACTTTTTAGTATCAGGTTCGTGTACAAGATAGTCATTATACATCCAAAATTTCAAAAAAAAATTGCAATACAAACATCAATCCATAGAAAAAGAAACAGAGTAACTGACTAACCCTCCTTCCCCCCCATTTATACAATACACAGTTCATTTAGATCTCTCCAAGCACCTTTTAAATTCCTTGCTCTTTTACCCAACTACTCAATTCCATTTCTCATTTCTTACAATTATTTATATTCTAAGTGAACAGCTTCTTAAGGCACACTTCAATCTTTTAATTCTTAAGCCTAGGGTACTAAGCCCATGGCCAGTCCAGAAACAGAGCTAAGAAAAATAAACAGCCACATCTTTATATTCTATTATTAGTCCCATTATTTGTGTATATCATTGACTAAATAATTTCTTAAAGGAGAAAAGTATACAAAAGGATTATTGTAACAGCCTACCCTCCGTCTTTCACACATCAAAATCCAAGGGACAGGGTAAAAGCCGGAACGAGACGGAACAGGCCGGAACGGGCACTAAAGAAATGCCAGTGCCACAAAAAAGAGGGGGATGTGTTAGAGACACTCCAGAACAATATTTTAGAAATGAAAACTCTGGACTGCCCCGCTTTTATTAACCCTTTCCATGCCAAAAAGCTCCCGGAACAGCACAAAACAGCCCAGAACGGGCACTAAAGAAACGCCAGTGCCACAAAAAACAGTGGGATGTGTTAGAGACATTCCAGAACAATATTTTAGAAATGAAAACTCTGGACTGCCCCACTTTTATTAACCCGTTCCATGCCAAAAAGCTCCCGGAACAGCACAAAACAGCCCGGAACGGGCACTAAAGAAACGCCAGTGCCACAAAAAACAGTGGGATGTGTTAGAGACACTCCAGAACAATATTTTAGAAATGAAAACTCTGGACTGGCACCCTTTAATTAACCCTTTCCATGCCAAAAAGCTCCCAGAACAGCACAAAACAGCCCAGAACGGGCACTAAAGAAACGCCAGTGCTACAAAAAACAGTGGGATGTGTTAGAGACACTCCAGAACAATATTTTAGAAATGAAAACTCTGGACTCCCCCCTTTTATTAACCCGTTCCATGCCAAAAAGCTCCCGGAACAGCACAAAACAGCCCGGAACGGGCACTAAAGAAACGCCAGTGCCACAAAAAACAGTGGGATGTGTTAGAGACACTCCAGAACAATATTTTAGAAATGAAAACTCTGGACTGGCACCCTTCAATTAACCCTTTCCATGCCAAAAAGCTCCCGGAACAGCACAAAACAGCCCGGAACAGGCACTAAAGAAACGCCAGTGCTACAAAAAACAGTGGGATGTGTTAGCGACACTCCAGAACAATATTTTAGAAATGGAAACTCTGGACTGCCCCGCTATTATTAACCCATTCCATGCCTAAAAGCTCCCGGAACAGCACAAAACAGCCCGGAACGGGCACTAAAGAAATGCCAGTGCCACAAAAACAGTGGGATGTGTTAGAGACACTCCAGAACAATATTTTAGAAATGAAAACTCTGGACTGGCACCCTTCAATTAACCCTTTCCATGCCAAAAAGCTCCCCGAACAGCACAAAACAGCCCGGAACGGGCACTAAAGAAACACCAATGCTACAAAAAACAGTGGGATGTGTTAGAGACACTCCAGAACAATATTTTAGAAATGAAAACTCTGGACTGGCACCCTTCAATTAACCCTTTCTATGTCAATATGCTCACGGAACAGCACAAAACAGACTGCAGTTTTCTGCAGACTCGGGACTGAACGCACACCCAGACCATGTTTTTCGCTTCCCTCCACCCCAACAATTATCTGTTTTTTTAGCCTGGGACTTAGCCTCAGGCGAAGAGGAGTTACCTGGCTGGATGCTCCAAGTAACAATTAAAAAATGTCCTATTTTTTTCAGTTATTTATTTGCCGGAGGCGGGGCGGGGGGCGTCGGGGGGAGCGGCGCAGCCGCGACCCCCGGGGGCCCGGCTGTCTTCATCTTCGTCTTCGTCTTCGTCTGGGGATGGGGATGGGGAATTTTATTTTTGGCAACCTCTTCTACATGCAAAACTTTTTTGGTACAAAGTTGTAATGTTATAAAATGGTAAAAATTTAATAAAATTGTAATTTTACTAACAATACAACTCAAATAAGCTTATAGATAATTCAAACAGTATTGCTTCTATAATCATATTAGGCATAAATATTAAACATAACTTTTAAACATTAAGTAAAAAGTATTAAATACTCGGTAGAGATGGGTTGAAGGTTTTATCTTAAATCCTGAGCAGCTTGAAACCTTCAAGTGAGAACTCAAAACACGTTTCTCTGTTTTAGAGAAACTGCTTTTCAGTACAAAATAAATGGGATGTATGTTTTTGTTGCACTCTCCCAACCAGGAGACAGACTCCTCCTAAGAGTTTAATGGCTTCTTTCATTAACAAACACTACTCGTTTTCATTACGTGAGGTATCAAAATATAAATGTTTATTTAAACAAAACATAGAAAAATAGAACAGATGAACACAACAAGAATTAAGTTTCCTAACATTTCTTAATGAAATCTAACTCAGTCAGATTACCGATGAAATGCATTCAAGTTACCATAGCACATATTACAAGGGTAAGTTTCCTGCCTAGATCTTCATGAGATTTCTTTTGGCCAAAACCCTGATCTGCTATTTGGATTACCATTTTTATATATTATCTTATGCAGAAATCTAAGATCTTTTCATATGATAACAAAGATAAATATCAAACCAATCATAATTTAATTCTTTTTTACTATTTCCAATCATGTGACATTCTACCTAGCCAAAAGTACCACTATGCCCAGCTGCAAGATAAGAGATATGGATAGTAAAAATGACAAGAAAAGTTACATGACCAGATCATCCTTGGTCTCTGCTAACAATTACAGAACATGTATCTGATACTGTTCACTATTTTTAATTGGCTGTCAAAGATAAAGCACCAGTTATACACCATACTAGAAAAAGAACTACAGTGATGTTCATACAGCGTTATTTAGAATGCATATGTTTCACGAAGTATGTGTTCTAAACCATAATCAGCAGTCTACTGGTTTGAATCCCACTACTGACATGAGCTCAATAGGTGGCCTTGGGTCAGCCACTCCTCTCAGCCCCAGCTCCATTGTGCGGATAAGAATAACACTAACTAGGGGTGTGCAAGGAAAAAACTTTCGGCTAAAGCCGAAAGCCGAAAGCCGAAAGAAGAATCTCTTTCGAATAAGCCGAAAGCCGAAACAAGAATCTCTTTCGGCTTTCGGCTTTCGGCTTTCTTTCGGCTTTCTTTCGGCTTTTTCTATGGGAAAATGCCTCCGTCTTCCAGGACGCCTGGAGGAGGCATTTTACCACCGAATAAGCCCAAAATTGGTGGGGACCTTCCTCTAACCCTTCTCTAACAACCACCCAAGTTTCAGACAGATTGGACTTTGGGGGGCCATGTTATGGCCCCCCAAAGCAGGTCCCCCCATCCTCCCATAAGAAAGCGAAGGAGCAGCATATTGTTAGCATGCTGCTGCTAATCTTTCTTCATTATTTCCTATGGGGAAAAAATGAAGAGGCAGTCTTCCTTTGCCAGGGGTGGCATTTTGCATGCAAAATGCCCCCTTACCCTCAGGGGCCCTTCTCCCACCCTTCCTCCCACCCCCCACCAAGGCTCAGCCTGCTCCCACTTGGGGGGGGCATTTCATGGCCTCCCCAAGTAGGTGCTCTAATCTCTCTACCACTGACAGCTGGGGGAGGCTTGTCTTGCCAGGGGTGGCATTTTTGCATGCAAAATGCCCCCCAGCCCTCAGGGGCCCTTCTCCCACCCCTCCTCCCACCCCCCACCAAGGCTCAGCCTGCTCCCACTTGGGGGGGCCATTTCATGGCCTCCCCAAGTAGGTCCCCTCAGCCCCCAAAGTCCACCCCTCACAGCACCACACAAACCCAATTCCCCCCCAGCTGTCACACACAGACCCAAATCCCCCCAGTAGCCCCTCACAGACCCAAATCAACCCCCACCTGCCCCACACCCACCATAACCCCAGGAACAGGCTGGCCTGCCCTCCCCTTTTGGGAACCCCTAAACTCTCTTTCCCAGGGCAATTCCGCACAGACAAGGGGTGCCACAATGGTGGCAGTGCCAAATCGTCCCTGGGAAAGAGCACCTGCCCTGGCACACAGACAACCACCCCCCTGACCCCCCCACCACCTGCAGAGAAGGCTGGCCAGCCTGCCCCATTGTTCCCTATGCTGGGAACCAACCTCCCATCAAAGAAGGGAACACACACACAATGATTAAGTTTAAAAAACCTTTATTTTATAATTTTCAAATTACAAGTGGTCAACAAATCACAACATATTACACTTATTGTCCCTCACAGCACAACACAACACAATTAACTACACATCAGAGAATCTTTACAACAATTTTTCTTTTGAAATGGACAAACTCTAAAGTTTTGAACATTTCCACAGGTTACATAGTAAGCGGGCACAACAGGGCATGGAAACAGAAGCCCACACTAGACAAGATGATCATAATAACTACCAGCCTAATACAACTCTCCCTCCATAACATGACTTAATGGGGGGGAACCACTGCAACAAAATCCCCCCCCAACCCTCTGGGGCCCTTCTCCCACCCTTCCTCCCACCCCCCACCAAGGCTCAGCCTGCTCCCACTTGGGGGGGCCATTTCATGGCCTCCCCAAGTAGGTGCTCCCATCTCTACCTCTGACAGCTGGGGGAGGCTTGTCTTGCAAGGGGTGGCATTTTGCATGCCAAATGCCACCCTTACCCTCAGGGGCCCTTCTCCCACCCTTCCTACCACCCCCCACCACATGCATTCCTTGACAATCAAGAAATCTGGAGTTAAATATAATGTGCATGTAAGTCCCTCAAAGACAGAAGCAATATGGAGGTAATGACCCATTTGATTTCCACAACCTCAGACACAATTAGGGATCCGTTTCCCCTTGGTGGGGGATCCCCCACTCTCACCTATCACCCCCTGTCACTGCTTACCTGGCTGGAAGGGGGAAAGTCAGGGAATGAGCCTTCAAGGTACGCTCCTGGGGCTGCTGCCGTGATGTCACTGATGTCATCTGGCTGCCCTGAGAGTATTCCTGTGCTTTGCAGTGGGCTGATTTGGGCCCTACAGGCCAAAGCAGGATCCCTTGTGGCCCAAATCTGCCTGCTGTGAATTGTGCGTGCTCCCCAGCCTTGTGTGATGATCACATCACTTCCTAGAACAGACATCATCATGCCAGAGCATTGCCATGAAATGATCATGCGTGTGTGAACAGACCCTAAGTATCCTGTAGGCTTCAGTGATGGTATAGTCTGTCAGTAATGTTTTCACACACATTATAGAGAGAGAGAGAGACAGAGAAGGGGGGGAGGCACTGAACCTAGATTATTTCTTCTATTTTACTGTCCCCTTCCAAAGCCAGGGTGGCATTGGCACAATGCCCCCCTCCCCCCGGCCAGAGCCTTAGTAACAGTATGCATTGACAGGCCCATGCATCATAGTCCTTTTTGAGACCCAGCCAAGTTGTGTGCCTTTTGGAGAAAAATGTTCAAGTTGCTGGTGGGGGTATGAACAATTTTTAGATATCCACTGTAGTGCAATGGCTAGAGTGTTGGTCTAGAATCTGGCAGACTCTGATTCTGTGCCTTGTAGGCTTGATGGATGTTCTTGGCTCAGCCTAAGTAAACAATTGTGTTGTGTTTTCCAGAGGCAGTCTAGGTGATTTTGGGGCCCTGGACAAATGTTCTGGATGGGGCCCCAGAACCAGTGCCGCCCCACCACTGGCTCCTTGCCAAGGCCAAGCAATTTGGTCACCTAGGCCCCAGATAGAGTGGGCTGGAGTGCGTTGTTTCCTTCCCCCCCCCCTCCACCCCCTCCTACAACTAAGAAGGCCATCGGTGGATGTAGTCACTCCCAATGTGAGGCATGGAGCAGCTGTCTATTGTTAGCCTGGTTGTGATGAGGGTGAAACAGATCAAGGGAGAACAGCAATGTGTAAACCACTATAGGTTCCCATGGGGGAGAAAACCGGGGCATAAGATAAACCTTTAATTTGGTGGGGAGGGGGTATATACATTTTATGTGTATGTGTCTGTATGTTTTATGTATTCAAATCACTTATGTTGTACTTTAGAATTATATTGAGCTCCAAAATATCCCAAAAACCTTGTCCATGTATTGCAAACCGAAGTCAATCTACCACATCTAGGGTATTCTTCTTTTCCCTACTGCCTTCAATTTTTCCTAGCATTATTGTCTTTTCTAGTGAACCTTGTCTTCTCATGATGTGACATAAGCACTATCATCAATTGATATCTTCAAGGGAGAAAGCAGGCCTGATTTGGTCTGGATGCCACTTACATGTCTTTTTCGGAGTCCATGGTACATGTAAATTAAAACTTTCTTCCCACTTCACAGTATGAATGCGTTTTCTTCCTATGAGCTTTGTCTAAATTTTACTGTACTGATACTGCTCATTTGGCCAAAAGGCCTGCCCTTGAGCAATGCCACATTAAATACTTCATAATAAAAATATGTTTTTAAAACCATTTAAAAGTGTCTTTAAGTGCCATACGCTGATTTAAAAAACATAAGCTAAATGTTTGGGTACACAACCAGATATGTGAATGACTGAAATGCAGCCCAATCCCACTGCTACTTAAAATCCATTTTTGATGGAGGTCTGGATTGTCTTACATTGGTGTCATTGAGCTTGGAATCAGGAACCTGGAAGTGTTCCATGGGGGCTACAACTTTCATGCCAAGGCTAAGAGGGTGGGAACGGGATCTCTCTGGGGTGGCAAACTCTGGCCTTGGAAGTTACTGGCAATTTGGGGGTGGGACTTGTGGAAAGGGAAATCTGAGTAGGGATCTCCCCCAGAATCCATGGTCCACATTTGCCCTCTAAAGAGATTGCCCTTGGAAGCAGCCAGTTTCTCTAGGGAACTACTCTCTCTAACCTGAACTCAAGCCCAACCAGGAGTTTGGCAGCCCTAGGGAAATTTCTGAAAAAGATGGCAAAGGAGGGCCAGCAACTGATAGAGGCATGGAAGCCCACACCAGGACAGTAGCAGGGGCCTACTTGGGCACAAAGGACGACCAGTGCTCTCATCCCCCATAGTCCACTCCTTACAGCCCCACACAAACCCAGTTCCCCCACCCCAGCTGCCACACACAGACCCAAATCCTCCACTCAGCCCCTCTCAGAACCAAAACCACCCTCAGCTGCCCCACACCCAGTACCCCAGGAACAGGCTGGCCAGCCTGCCCCATTGTTCCCTATGCTGGGAACCAACCTCCCATCAAAGAAGGGAACACAGACACACAATGATTAAGTTTAAAAAAAACTTTATTTTATCATTTTCAAATTACAAGTGGTCAACAAATCACACAACATATTACACTTATTGTCCCTCACAGCACAACACAACACAATTAACTACACATCAGAGAATCTTAAAAACAATTTTTCTTTTGAAATGGACAATCTGTAAAGTTTTGAACATTTCCACAGGGTACATAGTGAGCGGGCACAACAGGGCATGGAAACAGAAGCCCACACTAGACAAGATGATCATAATAACTACCAGCCTAATACAACTCTCCCTCCATAAAACAACTTAATGGGGGGCAACCACTGCAACAGGGTCCAGCAGAACCTATGTCATTTCCTGTGGCTGTGCTTTCAGTTCAGACACAAAAAGCTGAACTGGGCACTTCCAAGGCACTGGACAATGGTATTTCTGGAGCAGTTCTGCAGAGGTCTCCCCCCACCCCCACACCAGCCTCAGAATTTACCTGGGAACATCTGCGAGAGATCATCATTGGCCAGTGCCCATCCACCACTCTTCCCGCATCCCCCAACCATGCAAACCCAACATTAACATCAACAATTTTTTTTTGGTTTTTTTTTTTTTAAACGTGAACATTCAATCAACTTTAAAAAAAACATAATCACAACATTTTTGGGGTTTTTTTTCTTTTTTTTACATGAACAGCACATCAACTTTTAAAAAACAGTACAACAATTCTTCAAATTTTTTTTTACAAAGATTTCAGCTGATAAACACCTAAGCAATCCCTATCTAACCTGTTTCTCCCTCCAGTAGCAATCCATGTTTCTGGGGCATTATTTTTCATAATAAATTTGGTCCCACAGGGTCTGTCTCAGTGATGGGAGATGTTTTGAATACCCTGGGGGGGGGGCTTTCAAATTGCTGGGTGTTTTCCCTTTGCCACTGGTTCCTAACCACCCTCCCTCTACTGGCCGGTTTTAACTGTATATACAGGGTTTTATACAGGGGAGAGCGCGATTCCAAAGGATTGGACTCACAGAGGATGCAGGCCACAAGTTGGGCTCACCTCAGTCACTCTGGAAGTCCAGTCCTGAGAAATCGAAGAGGCGAGAGTTGACCTTCAGGAAGGTCAACTGCTCGACTCTCCATGGGAGAAGGCGAGTGCGATGTGGGCCGACAATGTCGCCCGCATGTGAAAAGACGCGCTCGCTCTCCACGCTCGTCGGAGGGCATGAGAGCAGCCGCTGCGCCTCGAGGGAGAGGTCCGGCCAGACCGACTCCTTCCTGGCCCAGTAGCTGAGCGGATCGGTGGAGAGCGACTCGCAGGGCTCCGCGAGGTAGTCCCTGACCATCGCCTCCGCCGGATCCTCTCTCACGGTCCTCACGACCCCAGAGGGGACGAGGGCCCACCGGAGCATCTCCATCGGCACTCCGGTGGTGGCCTCGGGGGGGGCCTGCGCAGAGGGGGCGTCAGAGGGACCCGCACGGCAGGGCCCCTCTTGCGTCCCCCCTGTCGACAGGCGTCCCCTCTTGGCCTGCCTGCGCCTCACCCAAGAGCAGAGCCCGTCTCTGGCTTGGGTGAGGTTCCCGTCCTGCTCGGCGAAAGTTCCCTTTATGCACGGGTCACACACGGTCGCCAACATGTATGACTGTTCCTTAGTGAGAAGAGTTAGCCTGGCAGCTATGCCCTGCTGCAGCCTTCTCACTAATGTGCGCACCGCTGGAACAAGGTCAGCACGGGGCGCGACCCGGTCTGCAAAGGTGGCCAGATTCCTCTGGAGCATGTGCACCAGGGGAATGACCAGACCGAGGGTCGCCGTGTCTGACGAGACCGCCACAGTGAAGTCCTTGAAGGGCTTCAGGACCTCCACTGTCTGGGTGATGGTGAGCCAATCCTCCCGGCTGAACTCACCCACCTGACTCGCACCGCGGTTCTCGGAGAGCCACGCGTGGAGTGCGGCCTGCTGCTCCACCAAGCGCTCAAGCATGGCGCAGGTGGAGTTCCAGCGAGTGCTAACGTCAGTGATCAGAGCGTGCTCTGGCACACCTGTCCTGACCTGTGTCTGGCGCAGTTCCTGCGTGGCCTTCACGCTGCGCGAGAAGTGACCCGTGAGCCTCCGACATTTCTGGACAAGTAACTGGAGTTCACGGGTCCGGGTATCCACGGGTTCCTTCGAGGAGCCCAACCCCAGCGCATCTCTCACCACTAGGTGAAGCTTGTGAGCGGCACAGTAGACGCTCTCTCGGCTCACTAGATGCGCCGCTGCCCTCATGTTCTTGCCACCGTCCGTCACCATGCATCCCACGGTGGCGGGTCCCTGGCCTATCCACTTGTCCAACTGTCTTCGCAAGGTGGCAGCAATGTTCTCCGCCGTGTGGGACACGTCGAGCACCTCGGCGTGAAGCAAGGCCTTGCAGTAGCCGGCCTGGCGGTCTCCCATCCTTCCCTGTCTAGCTGTGCTAGGCACCTCCCCCCGGCCCCCACCCAGAACCGACTCGGGTTCCCACCAGTGAGCAGTAAGCGAGAGGTACGCTTGCTGCACACTTGGGCAGGTCCAGATGTCCGATGTGAAGTGCACAGTTCTCCTGGCAACCCGGGACAGCTGTGCCTTCACATGATCCCTGGCAGCCCTGTAAAACGAGGGCACCACCGATCTGCTCAACGACGTGTGAGCAGGGACGGCGTACCAGGGAAAGCAATCTCGGAGCAGCCCTGAGAAGCCGAAGTCTTCAACTACGGAATACGGTTGTCCATCCACTGCTATCATATTGACGATGTGGCTCGTGATGCGCCTGCTCACCCTCCGGATCCCCTCTCTGGGCACACTAGCGCCCTGCATACCAAGCATCTCTGGGAGAGAGGCTTGGCGTCCCTTTCCTACAGGTACCCTTAGGGGGAGAGCACCAGAGGAGCCTGCCTCCTTCTGGCTAGCTGGCAGCCGTGCGGCGCCACTCGAACCCTCCTCCCGAAGAAGCACCGCCTGGTGGTGCCTCTTCATATGGTACCTCATCCCAGACGTGGAGAGATGCCGCACATCTTTGCCACGGCTGATGAGCTGCCTACAATGCAGGCACAGGGCTGCTCGGGGATCCTCCGCTGTCTGGAAGTGCTTCCAGATTTCGGAGGAAAAGGGCATCCCACGCTTCCAAGGAGAAGCGCTTTCTGGATCACCCTGAGGCACCTCCTGTGAGGTGCTCTGGCCGGACACACCGTGTCCCACTCTCGACCGGGCAGGTGGGGATGGACGAGGCTGAAGGGGCAGAGATGTGGGCTCTTCCACCACAGTCTCTGCCTCTTCCTCCTGCATCCTCTCCTCCTGCACAGCCGTGAGAGGCCTGCTGCTGGCCTCAGAGGAAACTGGGGTGGACCGCCCCAGGGGGGGTCTCATGGGCAGTTCCTCCAACATCCTCTGGGTTCCTGGGGTGAGCGGGAGCGCAGGGAAAGTCATGTGCTCCGCGCCCATCCCAGGAGACACCACATGCTGCCCCTCCTCCAGCAGCTGGCTCGCAACCACTGGAGGAGGAGGAGCCTCAGCAGCAGGCCCCCGCCCAGTGCCAGCACCTGCCTCACGCACCCGGGTTGGGGGTGGCCCTCCAGCAGCTGCCTCAGGAAAGAGAGTCTTGCGAACCCTCTTCCTGTCACCAGAAGCCAGGCTGGTGAACGGCAGCAGCGCAGGGGAGGGCCTCCTCCGCTCAGATGGGGGGGCTGCTGCAGCAGTCCCCCTCCCCCTCCCCTCCTCCCCTCTAGATTTCTCCCTAGCCTTTCCCCCGGGGCCCCTCTCTGCTTTCCTCTCTGACATACTTTCCCCTCCCGAAATCTACCCTAACTAATCAGAAAAGATTTGGAAAACAAAGGTCAACTTTGTTTTCAAGACCTAACTAACCTGCTCTAAATCTGTGCTTCTAGTGGCTCTGTGACTTGGAGATGAACAATCAAGTGCCTTTTTAAGCAACCCTATTTATGTCAGGGAACCTGAGCCTGCCAATCAGCTGAATTCCTCTGGAATTGAGCTGGCCCTAAACCCCAATAACAGAGGTGACTAAGCCTTAAACACTCACACACTAGTATGCCCGGGCCGGCCTGGCACCACCACGGGTGCCAGAGATGGGCAGTGGAACCCTAGTTATGGGGGCACTAATGGGAAGCCTATTGACAGCTATTACAAATTTTTATATATATATATATATATATATATATATATATATATATATATATATATATATATATATATATATATATATATATATATATATATATATATATATATATATATATATATATATATATATATATATATATATATATATATATATATATATATATATATATATATATATATATATATATATATAGAATTCAAACCTAACACTCACTCACTAATGCTTTCCCTGCTGAGTCCCTATTTAGTTTTTTAAAAAAAACTAGGCTTGGTTTCCCTAATAATTATGTTGAGGGCAATTATCCACTGATCACCTACCAACTGGCCTACCTACCTAAGAGACACTATTTAGCGGGACCAATGTATCTGTGGTATGTCGGTGTGGGGTGTGGATGTGGTGTTTTGAAGATGAGCCTCCCCCCTCCCAAGCTAGCAAGAACCCACCCCCAAGCCCACCCAAATATGAACCCGGACTCGCTCACACTAACACCAGTCCTGCAGTCCAGCGATGTTCAGGCGGTCTTGCAGCTGGTCCTCCTCTCCTCCGCGATGCTGTCAAGAAAATTGGAAATGTTAACAGAGTCAACACCACACGCCGCACACGCAACCCCCAAAATTCAAGGCCCCGTTGCACAAGCCAAGTTAGCCCCCCCCCCCTGAAAGGCTAGGGCCAACCAGCAGCAAAACAAAACACATCCACCCAGCAGAGCTTCTGGCCTGTGCAGGCCAAAAGCTGGCACACTCATTTTTTAGTCCTGTGAAACAGTAGTTCAAGCCCACCCCACACTCAAACTTGACAAATGAAACATGAAAGAAAGCAGGCACTGCAATCAATGCTGCCCCCCCCTAACCCCCAAACAATGTCCTCTTGCCCAACCAGAAAATGCCCCCCCTAGCCCAAGCCATAAAGACCGAGCCAAAGCATATGCTCGCAGGTAGGCACAGCAGCAGACATAAGCTCAAAAAACAAATTTTACAACAACCCTACCAGTCCACCACTACAGATGTCCAGCAATGTTGATCCTCCACGCAGAGATCTGCAGGCCGATGTCCACCAAGTGCAGTCCAGTCCAGAAGAGGTCCACCAACGATAAACAACCTGATTGTGAAGCAAAACAGTGAGTGCCAGGCCAGCAAACGGGAAGGGTTACCAAAGCCAAAGCAGCATACCTGTGTGTGGGCCACAGGCTGGCACAGTTGTTCAGGACGGAGCCTGTTGGAAAGCCTTGCAAGCAGGGGGCCAGACACAGGAAAAAAAGCCCACACCATTCCAGTTTGTGAAGCACAACTGTGAGTGCCAGGCCAGCAACCAAAAAGGGTTACCAAAGCCGGAGCAGCAGACCTGTGTGTGGGCCGCAGGCTGGCACAGTTGTTCAGGACGGAGCCTGTTGGGAATCCTTGCAAGCAGGAGACCAGACACAGGAAAAAAGCCCACACCATTCCAGTTTGTGAAGCACAACTGTGAGTGCCAGGCCAGCAACCAAAAAGGGTTACCAAAGCCGGAGCAGCAGACCTGTGTGTGGGCCGCAGGCTGGCACAGTTGTTCAGGACGGAGCCTGTTGGGAATCCTTGCAAGCAGGAGACCAGACACAGGAAAAAAGCCCACACCATTCCAGTTTGTGAAGCACAACTGTGAGTGCCAGGCCAGCAACCAAAAAGGGTTACCAAAGCCGGAGCAGCAGACCTGTGTGTGGGCCGCAGGCTGGCACAGTTGTTCAGGACGGAGCCTGTTGGCAATCCTTGCAAGCAGGGGGCCAGACACAGGAAAAAAGCCCACACCATTCCAGTTTGTGAAGCACAACTGTGAGTGCCAGGCCAGCAACCAAAAAGGGTTACCAAAGCCGGAGCAGCAGACCTGTGTGTGGGCCGCAGGCTGGCACAGTTGTTCAGGACGGAGCCTGTTGGGAATCCTTGCAAGCAGGAGACCAGACACAGGAAAAAAGCCCACACCATTCCAGTTTGTGAAGCACAGCTGTGAGTGCCAGGCCAGCAACCCAAAAGGGTTACCAAAGCCAAAGCAGCATACCTGTGTGTGGGCCACAGGCTGGCACAGTTGTTCAGGAGCCTGTTGGGAATCCTTGCAAGCAGGGGACCAAACACAGGAAAAAAGCCCACACCATTCCAGTTTGTGAAGCACAACTGTGAGTGCCAGGCCAGCAACCAAAAAGGGTTACCAAAGCCGGAGCAGCAGACCTGTGTGTGGGCCGCAGGCTGGCACAGTTGTTCAGGACGGAGCCTGTTGGGAATCCTTGCAAGCAGGGGACCAGACACAGGAAAAAAGCCCACACCATTCCAGTTTGTGAAGCACAACTGTGAGTGCCAGGCCAGCAACCAAAAAGGGTTACCAAAGCCGGAGCAGCAGACCTGTGTGTGGGCCGCAGGCTGGCACAGTTGTTCAGGAGCCTGTTGGGAATCCTTGCAAGCAGGGGACCAAACACAGGAAAAAAGCCCACACCATTCCAGTTTGTGAAGCACAACTGTGAGTGCCAGGCCAGCAACCAAAAAGGGTTACCAAAGCCGGAGCAGCAGACCTGTGTGTGGGCCGCAGGCTGGCACAGTTGTTCAGGACGAAGCCTGTTGGGAATCCTTGCAAGCAGGGGGCCAGACACAGGAAAAAAGCCCACACCATTCCAGTTTGTGAAGCACAACTGTGAGAGCCAGCCAGAAGAAAGGCACCAAAGACACCCAGCAGAGCTTCTGGCCTGTGTAGGCCCAAAGCTGGCACACTCTTGTTTTAATCTTAAAACAGTAGATCAAGCTTAAAGAAGGCAAGCACAACAACCAATGCTGAACCCCCCCCCCACCATCAAACATTGTCTGCCCAACCTGTCCCCCAGGCCATGCCAAGAATAAACTGCAACACCTTTTTGCAGAGGCAGGCCACAGCAGCACATTGCCCAGCATTAAAAAAATTTTCAAAAATTTTAAAAAGGCCTACCAGGTGTCCTCTCAGGATGTCCAGCAGCACAGTTGATCCTCCAGGCAGATGTCCTCCAGGCTCCAGGTGCAGTGCAGTCTCTCTTCTTCTCCTCTCTCGGTCAGCAGCAGCAGCAACAGAGGTGCTCCAGACAGTCTAGCTCCAAATTTTAACCCCCTGCTGCAGCCTCAGCCAAAGATTTAAATCTATTGGCTGGCATGAAAATACAGCAGAGGGATTGGTGACTCCTAAAGTCCCCCCTCCCCTGCCTTTCCCCACCCACACTCCAAGAGTCACCCTCCTCCTGCTCCCCCTCCCCTACCTGTTAGTTTTGGCGGGAATCTCTGCTGCTTTGCAAATGCAAAGTGCAATGCAATGCTTGCACCTTGCATTTGCAAGGCAAAGCAGGATTCCCTATCCTCCTTTGCAAGAGGGGTGGGGGGTGACAGAAGGAGTGAGTGATTCACTCCTTCTCCCCCCCTCCCCTCTTCTAAGAGCCTGCAGGAAGCCTTTGCTTCCAGCAGGATTTTGCTAGCCGCTTGCTAAGGCAAACGGCTAGCAAAAACAAAATGGCGATTCTCGAATGCCGAAAGAAAGCCGAAAGAAAGCCGAAACGTTTCGGCTTTTTTCTTTCGGCTAAGCCGAAACGTTTCGGCTTTCCCCGAAACGTTTCGGCTTATCCGAAAGAAGCCGAAACACTTTTGTTACGGCTTTCTTTCGGCATTCGGAATGCCGAAACGCACATCCCTAACACTAACTTGTTCACTGCTCTGGGTGAGGCACTAATATGTGTAGAAGAGCGGTATATAAGCACAGTTATTATTATTATTTATATTTCCATGACACCATCCCTTGACCTGTGAAATTAAGTATTTTGATAAATATGAAAGTGATACCAAATATAAATGCATTGCATAATGTGTGAGTGTACATATACAAACTTTAAAAATTGTATTGGATAATACCGCAAAGCATGATTACTGAGAAAGCTGCTTTCACTGCTTTCAGTGTGGAGAGCTGCTTGTAGATCAAAACAACCTGACGAGCTGTCTTCATGCAGAGTACACTTGATTCTCTTGGCTTTCAATTCTGCTTTCGTTCAGCATGGGTAAATCAATGTGTCAGCAGTAAACATTTGCATCACTCCTCTCTGAATGACGTTTTAAATTTTACTGCCTATTGTGTCAAAGCAATTAAAATTAACAATACAGTTACTAATCTGCTAAGATCAATTAATGGCTCTTAGGCTTTATCTATTGATCTAGTGACATCTTCAAAACCCACTGGTAACAGACTATACATACTTCTCTTCTATCCACAATATATACACAAGGATTGATTACATATTCTTATCTTCTAAATTACATATTTAAATGACATATTCTTATCTCCTAAATTAATTAGTCAAACTCTTATATCAAGGATTGGTGACAAGTTGTGGACAGACTATGCTTGGACAGAATGTACACTGAGAATAAATGACATCAAACAAATTGGAAACTAAATAAATCACTTTTATTTAACAAATAAATTTCTTCTGAAGTCTCTTTAGAAATTAAACAATAGAAACAAACTATGTGGCATTCCTCAAATCCACGTGTAGGATGCTATGGAAGTGGTACTTAGAGGGAAATTAATCTCCGTTGCCTCCTGTCATGAAGAGCAAAAAGAAAACATTAGAAATGAAATGATATCTAGAATAAGAAAACTAGAAGATGAACACAAAAAAGGCCACCCAATCTGTAAACTTGCTTGCATGAAAATTAGAGGAAAAAACCTCCTCACATTCTATACAAGCTATTAAAGGCACCCAGGAAAAACTCAAACTAATTCTGTAAAATTAGCCGATGTATTTGCTGAATACTACCAAACCATTTGTACATCAGACAATCCTGACACTAATCATATTTTAAATTATTTATCATCACAGGAAATTTGGGGGAAAAACTCACAAGAACATAAACAATATCTGGATCAACCAGTCACAACAGAAGATGTTACAGTCACTATCAAATCCTTGAAAAAAATAACAAAGCTTCAGACAGGGATGGATTCCCTGCCAAATTTTTACAAAAAAATACATTCACCTACTTTCAACTCCACTAACTGCCACATGCAACTCTGTTATGTTAGGAGGTAGCATCCCTCTATCTTGGTCAGAGGCTGAAATAGTAGTTACTCCAAAAAAGGACAACCATATTACAAATACTAAATCTTCTCAACCAATACCCTTACTGAATCAAGACCAAAAGATCTTTACAAGCATATTTGCCAAAACATTGTCTAAATTTAAATAACCAACTACATTCACCTTGGCCAGACAATACACGTAACACTTTAACTATAATTAATTTCTGGGAAGCATACAAAACCCCTGCATTACTTCTGGCCTTTGATATAGAGAAGGCATTTGATTAAATGGAAATACCATATCTAAAACTTTTACTTCAAAAAACGGGTTTTGGCGACCAATTCTAAAATGCTATTATTATCTTTCTCCAAAAGCTACAGTTAGGACTAACAATGTACATTCAATAGATATCCATATAGCAAAGGGAACTAGACAAGGCTGTCCCCTTTCCCCATTTCTGTTTGCCATAACTATAGACAGGGCCAATGCTACCATTAGACCAACTAGGCAGCCGCCTTGGGCACAGACCTCAAGAGGGGCATAGTTTTAAACAGATTACTTTCTTGAAAAAAATGCAACTGAGAAAACTTATTGAGCACCCCCTAAATGGTCCTGTCCACAGACATCAAGCAGCTCAGAAGCTCACCGTAACTTTTTTATTTATTTATTTATTTATTTGATGTATACCCTGCCCTCCTCACAGATGGGCTAAGGGTGGCTAACAACATTAAAAAATACATTAAAATCACAGAAACATAAAATCAATAATATTTTTTAAAAAATAATTAAAATAGTCCAGGAGCAGGCTATTTAAACAAATATTGGGAGTCCGTATACAGGCATGGCAGATGGCTGAGGGCAGCTCCGGAAGAAATGGTGGTCTTAGATGGAAGAAGGACACTCGCTGGCACTCAGCCAAAGGCCCAGCAGAACATCTCCGTTTTACAAGCCCTGCAAAACTGTAACAGGTCCCACAGGGCCTAGATCTCCAGCGGGAGAGCATTCCACCAGGCCAGGGCCAGGGCAGAAAAAGCCCTCGCCCTGGTTGAGGCTAGATGGATGTCCTTTGGGCCAGGGACCACCAGGAGTTGCTTGTTTGCAGAGCGCAACACCCTGCAGGGGACGTAATGGAAGAGGCGGTCCCGCAGGTATGGAGGTCCCAGTCCATGAAGGGCTTTAAATAGCAAGGTTAACACCTTGAACCAGATCTGAAACTCCACTGGAAGCCAGTGCAGCTGGCACAGCACATGATGAATGTGCGCTTGGATGGGCGTTCCGGTAAGGATGCGTGCTGCTGCATTCTGGATCAGCTGTAACTTCCGGGTCAGACCCAAGGGCAGTCCAGGATAGAGTGAGTTGCAGTAGTCTAGCCTGGAGGTGACCGTTGCATGGATTACTGTGGCCAGGTCCTGTGGTGAAAGATAGGGCGCCAGTTGCCTGCCCTGTCGAAGATGAAAAAAGGCAGACCTGGCAACAGTCATGACCAGGGCCTCCATTGAAAGTGTAGCATCCAAGGTCACACCCAGACTCCTCACCATCAGGGAAGGTTTCAATTGTACCCCATCATCTGCTGGGAGCCGGTTCCCAGCTCGATTGCCCCATGATCCAGACACAGAACCTCTGTCTTCAGGGGATTCAATTTCAGGCGACTCTGATGTAACCATACCGTCACAGCCTCAAGACCCTTGACCAAGGAATCCAAAGCAAGATCGGACTGGCCATCTGTAATGATTCCAAGTAAATGTGTGCATGTATCTTTAAATGTTTGATGAGATAGGTGAAGAGCGGGGGGTGAAGGAGATGGATGAGTGAGTGATATGTGTCAGGCTATGGCATTCCAGACTTGATAGTCTGTTTCACTCCCTTCTGCAAGAAGACGAGGTCTTTTGATTTCAAAAGGTTTATTGTGAAAGACAGCATTCAAGCCCAGATGTGCATATTCCAGAATTAGAGATCCTGGCCGAGCAAAGCGTTGCTAGGAATGAATCATAGAGCAAAGGTTGTTACATTTTACACTCCCGGAGCCCAGCCTCCCCCCCAAGTTCATACAGCAAAACTTCTCAGAGGTGCGCTGAGCTGGCCAAGGTCGAAACAGCAGATAAGACAGGATCCTTTCCCATGGAATCGGCTCCTTGCAGGTGTTGCCTGGAGGGAAAGAAGTCTAAACACTACACGATTAAATATGGCGTTACTTAGGTTAAAACAGTTTCTGACAATATGATTGGTTGAGGACTGAGAGGGTGGGTGGAGTGAATGCAGTTTGAGACTGAGAGTAGAGAGAAAATTTTTAGTCAGAAGAAAGCAGGCTAGCTGTGTGCTGCCTGAATATGTTGAAGTGTTTATGAGAGAAATATAACCTGTGTGGAACCTGAACTGAGCATGTTTGTGAAAGGACACTCAGTCAGGGAAAGAGAGGCCAGCTGTGTGAATGAGAGTAAATGAAGTAACTTTAAGAACCGAGAACTACGTTTATGAAACCGATACGCTTCTCAAATAAATAAAAGCTTATTTTTGTTTTGCTATATCCCAGTGTAGCTGTCATTGCTATATCCCATTCCTATCTTCAGGGCCACATAGAACCACGAAGGAGCCTGACGCTTAGGAACGTTACCAAAGGGGAAATTTAAATAAAATATCTTGGAATAAAATATTCCGGGTGGCAGCAGACTACCCAGAGGGTTAAGGGATAGATTAAAAGAAAAATCTACCCTAAAGAAAGTAAAGGTCATAACACCATCCATCAGCAGATAGAGCTGAGTGTCATCCGCATACCAGTGACAACCTAGCCCAAAGCTGCGGGCTAACGGGGCAAGGGGGCACATATAGATGTTAAATAGCATCGGGGAAAGAATCGCCCCCTGAGGGATGCCACATACCAAAGAATGGTAAGCAGACATCTGTTCCCTGAGTGCCACTCTCTGTCCTAGATTGTGAAGGAAGAAGTTCAGCCACTGCAGGGCTGTTCCACGAATCCCCACATTGGCAAGGGAATGGGTCAGAAGATTATGATTGACCATGTCAAATGCTGCTGTAAGATCTAAAAGTATCAGCAGTGCCGACCCACTCCGGTCCAGGTGTCGCCGCAGATCTTCTGTGAGGGCAACCAGAGCCTTCTCTGTACCATGGCCAGGCCTGAAGCTGGACTGGAATGGATCCAGGATAGAGGCATCACCCAGGTATACCTGCAGCTGTTCTGCTACCGCCCTCTCAATTATTCAAACTTATCTCAGAAGTCTCAGTCAACTTGAGAGGAACAATCCTTAGTGAAACTACTCCTTTTTAGCTCTCCAGAGAGCCAGCTAAAAAGAAGAAAGCAAACAAATTAAGTAACTGCAGACAAAAGTATCTCCTTTTCAAGTACAACACAATTCTCTCTCTCATTGTCTCACAGCAAACATGAGAAGGGGGTGGGAGTAGAAGACACTCTGTTGTGCCAGCCAGGAAAAAGGTGGGGAAATAGCTTCCAATGCTAGAAAAAGAAACTTTTCAGCAACTTGAGGAAGCCAAGCAAGAAGTGAGAAGGAAAACAAAAGGGAAAAGGTGGGAAACTGCCTCCAGAGCTAAGAAAAAACCCACTTCTTAGAGCAAACTGTATCCCAGCAACACCAAGAGAAGAGGCAGAGTGGAAAACACTAAAATCTTCACAGCTATTCTGCTGTGTCTGGAAAGAAATGGGCAGAAAGTCAGCTTCATGGATGCAATAAAAGGGCGGAAAGTAGGGAAATTCTGCTGTAGCAATGCGCAGAGCATACTTGCTGCAGAGGAACAAGTGCAGGGAAAAATACCTCTGCACTAGAACCTACAACTATATAGCCAAGCTTTTAAGGTTTCCTCAAAATCTGAAAATCCTTTAAAGAGTTATTATGACCTCGTCCAATCCTTAAGGCCACTTTTGGTAGGTGCTCGAGAGGGAAAACTGGTCAAGACCAATTTGTCATCTAAACCTTGGTTTGATCAAAGCTCTATTTGTGCTAAAAATGCTTTAATCTATGCCTATAAGCTAGCACTGAGAGCTGATGAAAAGACCAGACAAGATGCATATCGTTCTCTTTCATTTTTTAAAAAAGAAGTATAAATCACTGGTTGCCCGCTGTAAGAAAGAACATACCAGAAAACTGTGGGCCAATATAACTGAAGCAGCTACGAGCAAAAACTCAGTGGTGTTCTGGAAACTAGTGTCAAACCACGCCTCCACAGCCGCCTCCCCCTTGGCTTCCTCTATCCCCCCAGATAAAGGAACTTCTTTTTTCCAAAAAATGTATGATGATCCTATTCAACCCCCTCCTGCCCTAACAATAGAAAATCTGGCCAAATGCCCCCCAGTTCATGCCGAAGAGGTAAAAGATTATATTAGCCAGTTAAAGAATGCAAAAGCCCCTGGGCTTGATGGAATATCTCCAGAATTACTAAAAACAAATAAGGACTGGTGGGAAACTTTCCTAGCCTCCCTATTTACTTATATTGATGAAACCGGCTACATCCCCAATGATTGGGGAATGGCTATAGTAGTCCCCTTCCATAAGAAGGGAAAGAAGGAGGATCCATCCAATTATAGACCAATCAGCTTACTAAGCATTGTAAGCAAGTTGTCTACAAAACATCTGCTGAAGAAATTTTTAGACTGGCTAGAACAGGAGGATATAATTGCTGATGAGCAAGCTGGGTTTAGAGCTGGCAGGTCAACAATAGATCACTGCCTAGTAATGCAACACCTTGTAGAGAAATACGCTACAGGAGACCAAGCATCACTTTACTGGGCATTTGTTGATTTAAAAGCAGCTTTTGACACAGTCTCTAGAAATAGACTTTGGAGGAAATGGCAGGCCTCCTCTATTGATAGGTGACTGCTGTCCCTTTTGGGGGCTATGCACAAGCAAACTGCCCTGAGTAAGGTGCAGCCGAATTGGGCATTTGACTGACCCCATTCAAACTTACAGGCAGGTGTGCCTTCTAGCCCCCTTTCTGTTTATCTTCTACATCAACAATTTGGTAAACCTTTTGAATGACCCTGGATTGCACCCTCCCAAATTAGCAAATAGGCACATTCACGTACTGCTCTATGCAGATGATGCTGTATTACTTTCTAGGACCCCCATAGGGCTGAAACGAGCCCTAAAAAAAATCTCCCAATTTGTGACTAGCTAATCCCATGCTAGCTGCGGCCTTATAAAGGGAGTTTCTCCTACAGGTGAGGCTGGGTTCATTAAGCTTCTTTCTCCAAGCTGGCTCATCTCTGCTAGGAGGGTTGAGAACCACAGTGTCATCAAGCCAGGCGGCCTTAGCATGGACCTGCCTGCTGCCAGAACTGCCACTGTCTCCCAAAGAACCCCAGGAGCAGCGAAGGCTGAGGGTAAGGGCAGAGGCATGGACCAAGCACAGGAGCGCATGCCTGGCAGCCCACGGCCTTCCCCCTGCTGAGGAAATGTCAGGAGAGCCAGTACAGGATCTGATCTACTCCTCCTGAGTAGCAGAGATGAGCCAGCTTGGAGAAAGAAGCTTAATGAACCCAGCCTCACCTGTAGGAGAAACTCCCTTTATAAGGCCGCAGCTAGCATGGGATTAGCTAGTCAGAATTGTGGCATTCTGGTCTTGGCTGTTGGTGAGCTCTTAGGCTCTGGCTGCCTGAGCCTTGGTGGGTCACAGTCTTTGGTTTTGAAATCTGTTACTTGACCATGGAGTTTGACCTGAGAATCTTTGTTGTTGCCCCTGTTGTCGTCAGAACTTGCCTCCAACCTAGTGAGCATGATATTTTTAATCCTTCTGTTTCTATTTCCATTATACTGTTTCTATCTCCATTATACTCTTAGATTATGTTGCTGCTGTTTCTGTGGGTTTGTCATGAAAATATGGTTTAGAGCAAATTATACTAAGTGATACATGTGTATTCTAATGAACTTTGTTTTAGAATTTCATTAGGCTGTCTTGTTTTTGGGCATAAATTGAGCCAAATGTGTAAGTTTGGTTTTCTATAGTGCTTTTAATAAATATGAATCTGCCTTTTGGATCTCTTAGTGTATTTTTACGTTGGAAGGGTAAATATTTTTACTTTACCCTTTCAACATAAATTTTAAATTTCAGGCATGGGAGAGATGGAGCTCTTTCAATGTGCTATCATTCTCTTCAACACCGACACCACACCCTCCGCTTTTCTCCATTTCTCAGCTTCTTCTGGTGGTAGCTAGGATATTTCACCCCATGAAGTAGGTTCAGGTATTTCTCCTGTTCTTAGTGCAGAGGTAGTCAAGTCAAGTTTATTATTACAGTCTGCGACCAGTACATATAAAACCATTTGCAAATCAGTTTAAAAACAGTTGAGACTGGATACTGGGGAAGAACGATGAATAAATATAAGAGTAAAAAAATAAGATCATCATAAATTAGTTGTTTAAGCTGCCTTATGTGATTTACGTTGCTTGTAGACCTGGGCACAGAATCTTGCTACTTGACATGGTGTCTGGTGATTCTGATCAGACAAAAGATAATCAAGTTTGATTTTATTTGAACTTCCAGGGAATCTTTCTACTAATGGACTTATGGTTTCCGCTCTAATTTTACTATGACTTGGGCAGTTGAAGAAGATGTGCTCCATTGAGTCAGTTTCTCTTAGGGGATAGGAGCAAAGCCTAAGAGAGTAATGGACAGCTTTAAACTTTCCTTCCAGAACGGCAGAGGGTAGAGTTGAACTTCTAGCTAAAGCAAATGCCCTTCTGGAGTTACTGGATTCAAGAAAGTAAAAATAGGCTGCAGGAGCGGCAATATATTTAGTAGTATCTGAAGAAATAAAACCTGGTGCTCTAAGAAAATGTTTGTCTTTCAATGTCTGTCACTCTCTGCTTAATGAGTGATTTTTCTCGGTCTAACCCCATGACTAGCAAACTTTGAGGGGAAAGACCCAATTTCCCCAGGGATTTCAGAGTTGCCTTTTGCCAATTAGATTGAAATTTGTCTTGGAATAACAGAGGGAGCAGACCTTGTGGGTTTAGACACACTGACAGCCATTTGAAAATTGAAAGGATGGTGATTCTGGCCTCTACCCTTAACATTCCTGTTTCCAGTCTAACCCATGAGTTAGGCATGCATTTGGGCACTTGTAATAGAGCTCTAAGGAATTTGGAGTGCACTCTCTCAAGTTGAGAGAAAGAGGAGGATAGCAGCCCCAAGAATGATCCGTATACTAATTGGGCCAATGGTTTGGCTTTAAACAATCTGAGTGCAGCCGGTACATACTGCCCCCCTTGTGATCGATAGAATTTCAGTATACCGTGTGCTGTTTTTTCTCCCACATCAGCAATGAAGCTGCTATGTGTTGTTTTGGTACTTGAGGTTTGCAAAACTACACCCAAATATTTGAAGCTGGTAAGTTGTTCTAACTGATGCCCCTGAAGCTCCCATCGTCTGATCTTTGGATTTTTACCGAAAGCCAGGATCTTAGTTTTTTGGTAATTAGTTAGAAGGTGTTCAGTATCACAGAATTGGGAGAATTTTTTTAGGGCTCGTTTCAGCGCTATGGGGGTCCTAGAAAGTAATACAGCATCGTCTGCATAGAGCAGTACGTGAATGTGCCTATTTGCTAATTTGGGAGGATGCACTCCAGGGTCATTCAAAAGGTTTACCAAATTGTTGATGTAGAAGATAAACAGAAAGGGGGCTAGAAGGCACACCTGCCTGTAAGTTTGAATGGGGTCAGTCAAATGCCCAATTCGGCTGCACCTTACTCAGGGCAGTTTGCTTGTGCATAGCCCCCAAAAGGGACAGCAGTCACCTATCAATAGAGGAGGCCTGCAGTTTCCTCCAAAGTCTATTTCAAGAGACTGTGTCAAAAGCTGCTTTTAAATCAACAAATGCCTGGTAAAGTGATGCTTGGTTTCCTGTAGCGTATTTCTCTACAAGGTGTTGCATTACTAGGCAGTGATCTATTGTTGACCTGCCAGCTCTAAACCCAGCTTGCTCATCAGCAATTATTCCCTCCTGTTCTAGGCAGTCTAAAAATTTCTTCAGCAGATGTTTCGTAGACAACTTGCTTACAATGCTTAGTAAGCTGATTGGTCTATAATTGGATGGATCCTCCTTCTTTCCCTTCTTATGGAAGGGGACTACTATAGCCATTCCCCAATCATTGGGGATGTAGCCGGTTTCATCAATATAAGTAAATGGGGAGGCTAGGAAAGTTGCCCACCAGTCCTTATTTGTTTTTAGTAATTCTGGAGATATTCCATCAAGCCCAGGGGCTTTTGCATTCTTTAACTGGCTAATATAAGCTTTTACTTCTTCGGCATGAACTGGGGGGCATTTGGCCAGATTTTCTATTGTTGGGGCAGGAGGGGGTTGAATAGGATCATCATACATTTTTTCGAAAAAAGAAGTCCATTTATCTGGGGGGGATAGAGGAAGCCAAGGGGGAGGCGGCTGTGGAGGCGCGGTTTGACACTAGTTTCCAGAACACCACTGAGATTTTGCTCGTAGCTGCTTCAATTATATTGGCCCACAGTTTTCTGCTATGTTCTTTCTTACAGCGGGCAACCAGTGATTTATATTTCTTTTTAAAAAATGAAAGAGAACGATATGCATCTTGTCTGGTCTTTTCATCAGCTCTCAGTACTAACTTATAGGCATAGATTAAAGCATTTTTAGCACAAATACAGCTCTGATCAAACCCAGGTTTAGATGACAAATTGGTCTTGACCAGTTTTCCCTCTCGAGCACCTACCAAAAGTGGCCTTAAGGATTGGATGAGATCATCATAACTCTTTAAAGGATTTTCAGATTTTGAGGAAACCTTAAAAGCTTGACTATATAGTTGTAGGTTCTAGTGCAGAGGTATTTTTCCCTGCACTTGTTCCTCTGCAGCAAGTATGCTCTGCGCATTGCTACAGCAGAATTTCCCTACTTTCCTCCCTTTTATTGCAGCCATGAAGCTGACTTTCTGCCCGTTTCTTTCCAGACACAGCAGAATAGCTGTGAAGATTTTAGTGTTTTCCATTCTGCCTCTTCTCTTGGTGTTGCTGGGATACAGTTTGCTCTATGAAGTGGGTTTTTTCTTAGCTCTGGAGGCAGTTTCCCACCTTTTCCCTTTTGTTTTCCTTCTCACTTCTTGCTTGGCTTCCTCAAGTTGCTGAAAAGTTTCTTTTGGTAGCAGTGGAAGCTATTTCCCCACCTTTTTCCTGGCTGGCACAACAGACTGTCTTCTACTCCCACCCCCTTCTCATGTTTGCTGTGAGACAATGAGAGAGAGAATTATGTTGTACTTGAAAAGGAGATACTTTTGTCTGCAGTTACTTTGTTTGCTTTCTTCTTTTTAGCTGGCTCTCTGGAGAGCTAAAAAGGAGTAGTTTCAGTAAGGATTGTTCCTTTCAAGTTGACTGAGACTTCTGAGATAATTTTGAGTCTCCTAGACTATTTTGAGATGCAGCAATGACTGGCAGTATTATCTGAAAGCAGGATGATATAACTCATAAGGTTTGCCTTTTTTGAGAGTTAATGATCTCATATTGCCTATCCAAAGCCATACCATACTGCTGTTATTCAAAGAACTATATACACGAATCGCTAGCATCTTTTTCACCTTGATAATTACTTCAACTGGTCCACTTTGTTGGGGGAAAAGGTTAAAAAATAGCTTTTCTTCTGAGGTGCAATGGATCTTGAATCAATAGAGAGTCAGCACACGAGTTTAGCTTTTAAAATCATTTACTTCTAAAGGAAGAAAGGTTAACAGGATTGCCTACAAAATAACAAATGCCTGGAGCTACATTCTCACTACTGGTTACAAACAAAGAGCTGGGATAACTGAATCGAGAATCTTCTTCTTCCTCTGTCTTCTTGACCCTGAAAGAAAATCATCTGACCTGTTGACCAATAACAGTTTACAAACACTCAAGTTTTCTGGGCTTGCAGATTATTGGCTTTGAGCCAGGTTCCCCTTCCAGGTCAATCTAAACAATAGCATGGTAGGTAAACACATTAACCCCATAATGACTGAATCTCAGACCTTGCAACACACATATATTCCAACACATTTATGGTACAGGTTTCTCATATTTGTTTTACATATTGGGAAATGACTTGTTGAGGTAGTGGTGCTCATTCGAGTCTTTCTCCATCAGGCTGCTCCCTTTGCCAAAGATTGCTGGCA
Source organism: Eublepharis macularius (assembly GCF_028583425.1). Taxonomy (NCBI): domain Eukaryota; kingdom Metazoa; phylum Chordata; class Lepidosauria; order Squamata; family Eublepharidae; genus Eublepharis; species Eublepharis macularius. Next base: position 88,649,240 of record NC_072793.1, on the reverse strand, counting down.
TTGATTGTGTGGGCCTGGTGTGGGATGCCGAGGAGAGTATAGCCATCTGTCTGGTGTACCGATTGCCCAGTGCACCAGCAGATGCTGTGCCTGGCCTGTTAGAGGTGGTGGCTGGCTGGGCCTTGGAGTATCCCAGGCTTCTGGTCTTAGGGGACACCAGTGTCCATGCCGATGATGCTACCTCCTCACAGGCCATGGACATGATAGCCTCCATGGCAGCATTAGGACTCTCCCAGTTTGTATCAATGCCCACACATCGAGCAGGACACACACAGGATTTGATCTTTGGGTTCGGGATACAGGTGGATCTGGATGAAGCTATAGCAGTGCTATGGTCAGACCACCTCATCCTGAGGGCTTGTCTGGGCACCATGACCCCCTCCTGCTTGGGCGATGAGCTGATTTATGCTCACCCGTGGAGTCAAATGGATCCAATTGAATTGCAGAACGCTCTGCAGGATCCGATGCCCCCTCGTGGCTCATTCGATGAGCTGATAGAGGACTGGAATGTCCGTTTCTCTGAAGCTATTGATGAGAACGCTCTCTCCGCCCCCGAACTAGAGTAGCTCCCTGGTATACTGATGAGCTACGACAAATCAAATGGGAGCTGAGACGGCTAGAGCGAGTGTGGCGGCGACTCCATGATGAAGTGACAAGAACATCTTATAGGACGTTTATGAAGGCCTATGAGATGGCACTGAAAGCTGCAAAGAGAGACTACTATGCAGCTTCCACTGCGTCCACTAGTTCTTGCCCAGCACAACTTTCCAGAGTGATTTGGTCTTTAACGTCCCTCACACATGGGACAAATAAAAATGTAAATTCGGTAATAAGCTGTGAGGCTTTTGGAGACTATTTTGCGAATAATGTCTTGTCACTCCGCTGGGATCTGTCCACCACAGTTGATGCAGTATGTGTACTGGAGGCCCCTTGGTCGTCCTCAGGGTTGATATTAGATCAATTCAGGCCACTCTCCCAGGAGGAGGTGGGCAGGGTCCTTCATGCTGTGAAACCTACCACGAGCTCACTGGACCCATGCCCATCATGGCTGGTGAAAAGTGGTGGTGATGGGATTTGGGCACCGTTAGCTGACATCATTAATCTTTTTCTGAGTTCTGGGTTTTTTACAGACTCACTGAAAGAGGCAGTGGTGCGGTCCTTCTTAAAGAAACCATCACTGGATCCTGCTGATCCAGCCAATTATCGCCCAGTTTCGAATATTCTGTTCCTGGGTAAGGTAATTGAGAGGGCGGTAGCGGAACAGCTGCAGGTATACCTGGGTGATGCCTCTATCCTGGATCCATTCCAGTCCAGCTTCAGGCCTGGCCATGGTACAGAGACGGCTCTGGTTGCCCTCACAGATGATCTGCGGCGACACCTGGACCGGAGTGGGTCGGCACTGCTGATACTTTTAGATCTTACAGCAGCATTTGACATGGTCAGTCATAATCTTCTGACCCATTCCCTTGCCAATGTGGGGATTCGTGGAACAGCCCTGCAGTGGCTGAACTCCTTCCTTCACAATCTAGGACAGAGAGTGGCACTCAGGGAACAGATATCTGCTTACCATTCTTTGGTATGTGGCATCCCTCGGGGGCGATTCTTTCCCCGATGCTATTTAACATCTATATGTGCCCCCTTGCCCTGTTAGCCTGCAGCTTTGGGCTAGGTTGTCACTGGTATGCGGATGACACTCGGCTCTATCTGCTGATGGATGGTGTTATGACCTTTACTTTCTTTAGGGTAGATTTTTCTTTTAATCTATCCCTTAACCCTCTGGGTAGTCTGCTGCCACCCGGAATATTTTATTCCAAGATATTTTATTTAAATTTCCCCTTTGGTAACGTTCCTAAGCGTCAGGCTCCTTCGTGGTTCTATGTGGCCCTGAAGATAAGAATGGGATATAGCAATGACAGCTACACTGGGATATAGCAAAACAAAAATAAGCTTTTATTTATTCGAGAAGCGTATCGGTTTCATAAACGTAGTTCTCGGTTCTTAAAGTTACTTCATTTACTCTCATTCACACAGCTGGCCTCTCTTTCCCTGACTGAGTGTCCTTTCACAAACATGCTCAGTTCAGGTTCCACACAGGTTATTTTTCTCTCATAAACACTTCAACATATTCAGGCAGCACACAGCTAGCCTGCTTTCTTCTGACTAAAAATTTTCTCTCTACTCTCAGTCTCAAACTGCATTCACTCCACCCACCCTCTCGGTCCTCAACCAATCATATTGTCAGAAACTGTTTTAACCTAAGTAACGCCATATTTAATCGTGTAGTGTTTAGACTTCTTTCCCTCCAGGCAACACCTGCAAGGAGCCGATTCCATGGGAAAGGATCCTGTCTTATCTGCTGTTTTGACCTTGGCCAGCTCAGCGCACCTCTGAGAAGTTTTGCTGTATGAACTCAGGGGGGGGGGCGGGGAGGCTGGGCTCCAGGGGTGTGGAATGTAACAACCTTTGCTCTATGATTCATTCCTAGCAACGATTTTCTCAGCCAGGATCTCTAATCCTGGAATATGCACGTCTGGGCTTGAATGCTGTCTTTCACAATAAACCTTTTGAAATCAAAAGACCTCGTCTTCTTGCAGAAGGGAGTGAAACAGACTATCAAGTATGGAATGCCATAGCCTGACACATATCACTCACTCATCCATCTCCTTCACCCCCCCACTCTTCACCTATCTCATCAAGCATTTAAAGATACATGCACACATTTACTTGGAATCATTACAGATGGCCAGTCTGATCTTGCTTTGGATTCTTTGGTCAAGGGTCTTGAGGCTGTGACCGTATGGTTACATCAGAGTCACCTGAAATTGAATCCCCTGAAGACAGAGGTTCTGTGTCTGGATCATGGGGCAATTGAGCTGGGAACCGGCTCCCAGCTGTTGATGGGGTACAATTGAAACCTTCCCTGATGGTGAGGAGTCTGGGTGTGACCTTGGATGCTACACTTTCAATGGAGGCCCAGGTCATGACTGTTGCCAGGTCTGCCTTTTTTCATCTTCGACAGGGCAGGCAACTGGCGCCCTATCTTTCACCACAAGACCTGGCCACAGTAATCCATGCAACGGTCACCTCCAGGCTAGACTAATGCAACTCACTCTATCCTGGACTGCCCTTGGGTCTGACCCGGAAGTTACAGCTGATCCAGAATGCAGCGGCATGTGTCCTTACCGGAACGCCCATCCAAGCGCAGATTCATCATGTGCTGTGCCAGCTGCACTGGGTTCCAGTGGAGTTCCAGATCCGGTTCAAGGTGTTAACCTTGGTATTTAAAGCCCTTCATGGACTGGGACCTCCATATCTGCGGGACCGCCTCTTCCATTACGTCCCCTGCAGGGTGTTGCACTCTGCAGACAAGCAACTCCTGGTGGTCCCTGGCCCAAAGGACATCCATCTGGCCTCAACCAGGGCGAGGGCTTTTTCTGCCCTGGCCCTGGCCTGGTGGAATGCTCTCCCGCTGGAGATCTGGGCCCTGTGGGACCTGTTACAGTTTTGCAGGGCTTGTAAAACGGAGATGTACTGCTGGGCCTTTGGCTGAGTGCCAGCGAGTGTCCTTCTTCTTCCATCTAAGACCACCATTTCTTCTGGAGCTGCCCTCAGCCATCTGCCATGCATGTATACGGACTCCCAACATTTGTTTAAATAGCCTGCTCCTGGACTATTTTAATCATTTTTAAATAAATATTGATTTTATGTTTCTGTGATTTTAATGTATTTTTTAATGTTGTTAGCCACCCTTAGCCCATCTGTGGGGAGGGCAGGGTATACATCAAATAAATAAATAAATAAGTTACGGTGAGCTTTTGAGCTGCTTGATGTCTGTGGACAGGACCATTTAGGGGGTGCTCAATAGGTTTTCTCAGTTGCATTTTTTTCAAGAAAGTAATCTGTATAAAACTATGCCCCTCTTGAGGTCTGTGCCCAAGGCGGCTGCCTAGTTGGTCTAATGGTAGCACCGGCCCTGTCTATAGTTATGGCAAACAGAAATGGGGAAAGGGAACACCCTTGTCTAGTTCCCCTTGCTATATGGATATCTATTGAATGTACATTGTTAGTCCTAACTGTAGCTTTTGGAGAAAGATAAAGAGCATTAATGGCATTTTAGAATTGGTCGCCAAAACCCATTTTTTGAAGTAAAAGTTTTAGATATGGTATTTCCACTTAACCAAATGCCTTCTCTATATCAAAGGACAGAAGTAATGCAGGGGTTTTGTATGCTTCCCAGAAATTAATTATAGTTAAAGTGTTACGTGTATTGTCTGGTCAAGGTAAATGTAGTTGGTTATTTAAATTTAGACAATGTTTTGGCAAATATGCTTGTAAAGATGTTTTGGTCTTGATTCAGGAAGGGTATTGGTTGAGAAGATTTAGTATTTGTAATATGGTTGTCCTTTTTTGGAGTAACTACTATTTCAGTCTCTGACCAAGATAGAGGGATACTACCTCCTAACATAACAGAGTTGCACGTGGCAGTTAGTGGAGTTGAAAGTAGGTGAATGTATTTTTTTGTAAAAATTTGACAGGGAATCCATCCCTGTCTGAAGCTTTGTTATTTTTTTCAAGGATTTGATAGTGACTGTAACATCTTCTGTTGTGACTGGTTGGTCCAGATATTGTTTATGTTCTTGTGAGTTTTTTTTCCAAATTCCCTGTGATGATAAATAATTTAAAATATGATTAGTGTCAGGATTGTCTGATGTACAAATGGTTTGGTAGTATTCAGCAAATACATCGGCTAATTTTACAGAATTAGTTTGAGTTTTTCCTGGGTGCCTTTAATAGCTTGTATAGAATGTGAGGAGGTTTTTTCCTCTAATTTTCATGCAAGCAAGTTCATAGATTGGGTGGCCTTTTTGTGTTTATCCTCTAGTTTTCTTATTCTAGATATCATTTCATTTCTAATGTTTTCTTTTTGCTCTTCATGACAGGAGGCAACGGAGATTAAGTTCCCTCTAAGTACCACTTCCATAGCATCCTACACGTGGATTTGAGGAATGCCACATAGTTTGTTTCTATTGTTTAATTTCTAAAGAGACTTCAGAAGAAATTTATTTGTTAAATAAAAGTGATTTATTTAGTTTCCAATTTGTTTGATGTCATTTATTTTCAGTGTACATTCTGTCTAAGCGTAGTCTGTCCACAACTTGTCACCAATCCTTGATGTAAGAGTTTGACTAATTAATTTAGGAGATAAGAATATGTCATTTAAATATGTAATTTAGAAGATAAGAATATGTAATTAATCCTTGTGTATATATTGTGGATAGAAGAGAAGTATGTATAGTCTGTTACCAGTGGGTTTTGAAGATGTCACTAGATCAATAGATAAAACCTAAGAGCCATTAATTGATCTTAGCAGCTTAGTAACGGTATTGTTAATTTTAATTGCTTTGACACGATAGGCAGTAAAATTTGAAAGGTCATTCAGAGAGGAGTGATACAAATGTTTACTGCTGACACATCGATTTACCCATGCTGAACGAAAGCAGAATTGAAAGCCAAGAGAATCAAGTGTACTCTGCATGTAGACAGCTCGTCAGGTTGTTTTGATCTACAAGCAGCTCTCCACACTGAAAGCAGTGAAAGCAGCTTTCTCAGTAATCATGCTTTGCGGTATTATCCAATACAATTTTTAAAGTTTGTATATGTACACTCACACATTATGCAATGCATTTATATTTGGTATCACTTTCATATTTATCAAAATACTTAATTTCACAGGTCAAGGGATGGTGTCATGGAAATATCAATAATAATAATAACCGTGCTTATATACCGCTCTTCTACACATATTAGTGCCTCACCCAGAGCAGTGAACAAGTTAGTGTTATTCTTATCCCCACAATGGAGCTGGGGCTGAGAGGAGTGGCTGATACAAGGCCACCTACTGAACTCATGTCAGTAGTGGGATTCAAACCAGTAGACTGCTGATTATGGTTTAGAACACATACTTAGTGAAACATATGCATTCTAAATAACACTGTATGAACATCACTGTAGTTCTTTTTCTAGTATGGTGTATAACTGGTGCTTTTTTATCTTTGACAGCCAATTAAAAATAGTGAACAGTATCAGATACATGTTCTGTAATTGTTAGCAGAGACCAAGGATGATCTGGTCATGTAACTTTTCTTGTCACTTTTACTATCCATATCTCTTATCTTACAGCTGGGAATAGTGGTACTTTTGGCTAGGTAGAATGTCACATGATTGGAAATAGTAAAAAAGAATTAAATTATGATTGGTTTGATATTTATCTTTGTTATCATATGAAAAGATCTTAGATTTCTGCATAAGATAATATATAAAAATGGTAATCCAAATAGCAGATCAGGGTTTTGGCCAAAAGAAATCTCATGAAGATCTAGGCAGGAAACTTACCCTTGTAATATGTGCTACGGTAACTTGAATGCATTTCAACGTCAATCTGACTGAGTTAGATTTCATTAAGAAATGTTAGGAAACTTAATTCTTGTTGCGTTCATCTGTTCTATTTTTCTATGTTTTATTTAAATAAACATTTATATTTTGACACCTCACGTAATGAAAACGAGTAGTGTTTGTTAATGAAAGAAGCCATTAAACTCTTAGGAGGAGTCTGTCTCCTGGTTGGGAGAGTGCAACAAAAACATACATCCTGTTTATTTTGTACTGAAAAACAGTTTCTCTAAAACAGAGAAACATGTTTTCAGTTCTCACTTGAAGGTTTCAAGCTGCTCAGGATTTAAGATAAAACCTTCAACCCATCTCTACCAAGTGTTGAATACTTTTTACTTAATGTTTAAAATTTATGTTTAATATTTATGCCTAATATGATTATAAAAGCAATACTGTTTGAATAACCTATAAACTTATTTGAGTTGGATTGTTAGTAAAATTACAATTTTATGAAATTTTTACCATTTTATAACATTACAACTTTGTACCACAAAAGTTTTGCATGTAGAAGAGGTTGCCAAAAATAAAACTTATTTTTAACCCATCCTCCCCATCCTCCCCTCGGCCGGGTACGAAGGCGAAGGCGAAGGCGAAGGCGAAGGCGAAGGCGAAGGCGAAGGCGAAGGCGAAGGCGAAGGCGAAGGCGAAGGCGAAGGCGAAGGCGAAGGCGAAGGCGAAGGCGAAGGCGAAGGCGAAGGCGAAGGCGAAGGCGAAGGCGAAGGCGAAGGCGAAGGCGAAGGCGAAGGCGAAGGCGAAGGCGAAGGCGAAGGCGAAGGCGAAGGCGAAGGCGAAGGCGAAGGCGAAGGCGAAGGCGAAGGCGAAGGCGAAGGCGAAGGCGAAGGCGAAGGCGAAGGCGAAGGCGAAGGCGAAGGCGAAGGCGAAGGCGAAGGCGAAGGCGAAGGCGAAGGCGAAGGCGAAGGCGAAGGCGAAGGCGAAGGCGAAGGCGAAGGCGAAGGCGAAGGCGAAGACGAAGACGAAGACGAAGACGAAGACGAAGACGAAGACGAAGACGAAGACGAAGACGAAGACGAAGACGAAGACGAAGACGAAGACGAAGACGAAGACGAAGACGAAGACGAAGACGAAGACGAAGACAAAGACAAAGACAAAGACAAAGACAAAGACAAAGACAAAGACAAAGACAAAGACAAAGACAAAGACAAAGACAAAGACAAAGACAAAGACAAAGACAAAGACAAAGACAAAGACAAAGACAAAGACAAAGACAAAGACAAAGACAAAGACAAAGACAAAGACAAAGACAAAGACAAAGACAAAGACAAAGACAAAGACAAAGACAAAGACAAAGACAAAGACAAAGACAAAGACAAAGACAAAGACAAAGACAAAGACAAAGACAAAGACAAAGACAAAGACAAAGACAAAGACAAAGACAAAGACAAAGACAAAGACAAAGACAAAGACAAAGACAAAGACAAAGACAAAGACAAAGACAAAGACAAAGACAAAGACAAAGACAAAGACAAAGACAAAGACAAAGACAAAGACAAAGACAAAGACAAAGACAAAGACAAAGACAAAGACAAAGACAAAGACAAAGACAAAGACAAAGACAAAGACAAAGACAAAGACAAAGACAAAGACAAAGACAAAGACAAAGACAAAGACAAAGACAAAGACAAAGACAAAGACAAAGACAAAGACAAAGACAAAGACAAAGACAAAGACAAAGACAAAGACAAAGACAAAGACAAAGACAAAGACAAAGACAAAGACAAAGACAAAGACAAAGACAAAGACAAAGACAAAGACAAAGACAAAGACAAAGACAAAGACAAAGACAAAGACAAAGACAAAGACAAAGACAAAGACAAAGACAAAGACAAAGACAAAGACAAAGACAGCCAGGCCCCCGGGGGTCGCGGCTGCGCCGCTCCCCCCGACGCCCCCCGCCCCGCCTGCGGCGGGCCGGGGGCCCCCGGGGGTCGCGGCTGCGCCGCTCCCCCCGACGCCCCCCGCCCCGCCTGCGGCGGGCCGGGGGCCCCCGGGGGTCGCGGCTGCGCCGCTCCCCCCGACGCCCCCCGCCCCGCCTGCGGCGGGCCGGGGGCCCCCGGGGGTCGCGGCTGCGCCGCTCCCCCCGACGCCCCCCGCCCCGCCTGCGGCGGGCCGGGGGCCCCCGGGGGTCGCGGCTGCGCCGCTCCCCCCGACGCCCCCCGCCCCGCCTGCGGCGGGCCGGGGGCCCCCGGGGGTCGCGGCTGCGCCGCTCCCCCCGACGCCCCCCGCCCCGCCTGCGGCGGGCCGGGGGCCCCCGGGGGTCGCGGCTGCGCCGCTCCCCCCGACGCCCCCCGCCCCGCCTGCGGCGGGCCGGGGGCCCCCGGGGGTCGCGGCTGCGCCGCTCCCCCCGACGCCCCCCGCCCCGCCTGCGGCGGGCCGGGGGCCCCCGGGGGTCGCGGCTGCGCCGCTCCCCCCGACGCCCCCCGCCCCGCCTGCGGCGGGCCGGGGGCCCCCGGGGGTCGCGGCTGCGCCGCTCCCCCCGACGCCCCCCGCCCCGCCTGCGGCGGGCCGGGGGCCCCCGGGGGTCGCGGCTGCGCCGCTCCCCCCCGACGCCCCCCGCCCCGCCTGCGGCGGGCCGGGGGCCCCCGGGGGTCGCGGCTGCGCCGCTCCCCCCGACGCCCCCCCGCCCCGCCTCCACTCCGATTTTCTTTTAGGTAAGTCTGTCCCATCAAAATTCTCTTCTAACTTGGCATCTAACACCATGCTCGTGCCTGTTTTTATTCCAAGTGTTTCGTCTGCTTTTCTTAATACACAATCCATCAGTTTAGAAATTTGTTGCAGCTTTAAAAGTATGTCTTCCAGAAAACGCCATTTTGTCCACTCACTTACAAATGTTTAATCACAGATCTTTTAAAACTGGTAAAAAGCGCCTTTGCTCTTATTATTTGTAATTATAAGGTTTTTTGCTCCCCAGCATCTATCCCAGGAAATCTCTCCTTACACTTCACTTCTTGAGTGTCAGTTTCCTAGTCCATGAGGCAGCCGCCTCTCCGGGGGATAATAAACCCTCCTCATCAAGCTGTTTAGCCATCGTAAAGCAATAAACAATACTCTTACTTGGAGAAATGTCAGGTAAATCACTCTTTTTGGGTCTTTCAGTTGTCCTTGCATCTATCTTGTCAGGAATCCTTGCTTTGTTTTAGCTTGTTTCAAAGTCTCGGGGTTCGTAGCTTATGTTCCATTAAGGCTTCTTCCTTGGTCCTTGCCTTCAAGCTGGTGTGGGGGCTCCAACAGGGGGTTGCGAATCCCCATGAGCTCCTCCACCTTGCTCTAGCCTACCCCCCTCTCCATGGGAGAGGGGTCTTGAGGGCCCAAATCCTTGGGTCCCAGGGGATCGGGGAGATCATGGTACTGAGCTCATAAACTCAGCTGCCGTGACATCGCCACACCATTCCAGAAGTTGCTCCTGACATCTTTGAAGGTTATGCTCAGTGCCTCAAAATACCCCTTCCTCCTTTTAGCATTGGTGAACCTTGCAGGTTTGCCAGGAGGCTTCTTGGGGGCAGTAAAAGGTGATGGCTGCAAGAGGTGTGAAGTAGAATTACACTGAAGGAGGGGTGGTGTGGTGGGCACTTCAGTAGGTTCATGTGAGAGATTCCCATCGAAATGGCCCCTAGAAAGGTCGTGCACCATCTCCCCATGAATATTTAAAAACTCAATTGCCATATTGACTTTTATATAAAACCCCCATTCAGGAGTCTTGTACTGTCTTTCTTCAACTGTCTGCAGTTTCCTTGGGCTGATTTTTACCTCAGAACAGAATTCCACCAATAAACGCCGATATGCAACTGACCTCAGGGCAGAGTGGCTGAGTTGGCAGTTGGCTGGGGGGAGGGGGGGATGAGCAGCTTCCCAACCACACAGAGAAGCTGTATCCCTATGGGAAAACACATTTTGCACCTTTTTACCCCTTAGGGGGCGAATTTTTAAAAATCCCTTCTTAGTGAGCCTCTATACCACAAAAGGAACATCCTATCCAAATTTCAGGTTTCTATGTCTAGGGGTTTGGGCTAGGCGTTGTTGAGTGCCTGTCAGGACACTTGTCTTTATATAGGTCAAATCCACATTCACCCATTACCTGCATGTTTTTCGGATATCTTCCGTTTGCCTCCAATCCGCGATTTTTTCCTCTTCGTTCACATTCCTGCTTCCAATCCGTCTTTCTCGCACGTCCCTCCGGTCACACGGCCGCTTGAAAACTGCTCTTTTGGGCAGGACCTTTTTTCCCCGCCCATTATTTTTTTATTTTTTTGAGAGCACTTTTCCGTTACTTCGATCTTGCCTTATAAAGAAACATCATTGAAGATAATGATGTCTCTCTTTCCTCCACTGACAGCACTCATGGCTCTCTCCTGTTTCTTTTTTGGAAATTTGGAAGCATGTGGGAAGCTTTCATGGGCATTTCCTATGCTGGACAGTTCAGTGCCTGAATTTTACTGAAGTTTCACTTCCTTGGAGTGTCATTATTTCGATATTTCGTAATTTCAATATTACAGTAATATAAAATAAAAAAAATTAAAAACAGTTAAAAAGGAAGTTTCGCGAGTCCGTTCTGAGGATGGATTCACCCCAAAATGATTTTTCAAACTACCAGATTTGATTCAGAAACAGCATAATCAATAAATCCAATGCTATGAAGTCAAAAACAGTCTTTTGCAGACTACGGAGCACTTGCAAGTTGAATCAGCCAATAGGAACTCTCGGAACGGCCGGAGAGACAGGAAGGGGGGTGGTTTTTTAAAAAACCGCGTAAATTGCGCATTGGCCTGTTCACGGCCACCGTGAAACTCCTGTTGAAAACCTGTGACCACATATTCGGGAGAAATGCGAATGAAATGCATCTGTTTAATGAGGTAATGTGACCGGCACTCGGGATTGTGTGGGGAATGCGGGGAACATGCGACTTAGAATGAGTAATGTGGATTCGACCATATATAGATTAAATAGTGATAATCGTTATTGGATGACACTACACTGAAAAGTATAAAGAGGAAACTGATATGCTTGGGATATCTTTTATGGACTAGATATGGTAGTGTTTCACTATCAACAGTTTTTTTGTCTTTATAGCCTTATGTTTTCTGTTTGATAACATACCTGCATCATAGCATTTTGGAGATGTTGTTCCAGCTACAGAACACAATTAAAACAGTCATGTCCTGTCTACACTAAAGACTACAGCCAGACCCTGTGCTTCCATAGTGCCTTCTTTGTCAACATTACTTTTAAATGAAAGTCTTATTAATAGCCAGAAGCATGCCTTAGTTCCTAAACAGGCTTCTGAGTGAAAGTTGATCTTTAAGAATTCTTGTGGGCAAATGTGCTATTTCCTACATAACTATGTCTCTAAAGTTTAAAACAGCTGTTATCATATTCCCTCCATCTGACTTTTTCCATCACTCCTGCCCTACTCTCTTTTTATAAACTGCAGTGGTATAAAGCAAAAACAGTACATTGGTTTACTGCTGTTTTTACTTACGCCAGACCTAGTGTGAATTATGAGCAAGGTTTTTTTTTAAAAAAAATAATCGTTGCCTAGTGTGGCATTAAATACTATATGAGGATGCTAGTGACTATTTTATGTATCTGGATCTCAATCCCACATAATATTGAATATTCGTACTTTACATATATATAGTCACTTCAGTCTAAGTCCAATGATATCTGCATAAAGGATTGCACTATTTGTCTTCATAAACAAAGTTATTCTTGATCTTCCTCTTGAGGAAAAGTTTCCCCCTTTGATTATCACTTTTGAACCACTTTTTTATGTTGTGGACACTAGTTTTAAGACAGTTGGAAACACATTTTCTCTGATAGTTTTCCTTCTATCCTCTCTCTTTTATCTCTTTGTCTTAATGATTAAACAATACAAACATTTATAAACAATAAAAAGTTGAAAGCAGTTTAACCAAGACACCATTATGCATGGTATATATGGTTGTGGAAAGTGCTGTCAAGTTGTAGCTGACTTATTGTGACCCCTGCAGGGGTTTTCAAGGCAAGAAACTAATAAAGGTGGTTAACCATTGCCTCCCTCTGCAACCCTCATCTTCGCTGAAAGTCTCCCATTCAATTACTAACCAAGGCCAACCCTGCTCGCCTGGACTATCCAGGTCAGATTATGATATATATATATTTGCTTCTTATTCATCACTGTTAACTTTTAGCCAACAGATTTTTGCAATTTTCTGTAGTGCTATAAAAACAAACGATCTGTACACTGTAGACAACAAAAGTATGAATGTATGCACTACGGCAAGTCTTTTATGCCATTTGCAACTTCAGGGTGGTGGTGGTGGTGGTGGTGGTGGGTTATCATTTGTCCCCAGTTAAACTGCTGGGACAAGCATCACTTGTAGAATGCATGTGTGTGTGTGTGTGTGTGTGTGTGTGTGGAGACTGTTAAAGGCAAGAGGGGAAAAGGCCAGTAAAAAAGCAGGCAGCCCTATAGACAGAATACACTAAGCAGCCTTTTCGGTTGCATCAAATATAGATAGTCAGGGAGCAATCCTGAATAGATCTCTTAGAAGTAAGCCCCATGGGGTTTACACCCTCTCAGTAAAGTGCTTCTAGGACTGCAACTTTAATTACACAAAAGCTCTGAGTGAACTTTTGAAGCTAAGCACTAAACTGGGGATTTCATAGTCCTGTGTTAGGGGACATAAGGTAAAAGTGTCATTTGTAGGGTTTTTTAAAGCTCTTTTAGCATTTTAAATACCAGGTGCAAGATATTGTCAAAAATGTGTTGGAAATAGCAATTCTAGTTGCAGCTGACTTTTAAAATGCTTACTTCTGTGTCTTTTTACAGCGGGTTTGCCAAACATCCAAAACAATAAATATATCAAAGGTTTTCAATAACAAAGAATGCTTGCTTCTATTTTTCTTAATTTAAGCTCTTAGAATCCAGCCTCTTTTGAAAAGTGAAAGAATGAATTACAGTTACAGGGACCAAAGAGCTTTCTTATTTGTTTTCTGGTTTTCTCCCCACTGAGTACTCAAAGCAGATTACTAAGAAACACAAAAATATAACTTAAACCAGGAAAAATAGTAACAAGTATCTAACAACTTCAGTATCCTGGCTGGCCCTGGAGCCTGTGCACTTGCTCACAGTGCTGCAAGTGTAGTTGCCACCTCTGGGTTGGGAAATTTGTGGAGCTTTGGGGGTTAAAGCCTGGGGAGGGTGGGTTTGGGGAGGGAAGGGACCTCAGTGGAATATAATGCCATAGAGTCTGTTAGAAGAGGAAGACCTAACGCTGTCCTTTTCCTCAAGTTTTAGAGGGGGACAAACGAGAAAGTTAGAAAGATAGACAGGTCAGGGCATTTGTTTACTCTTTACTGCCCTGCACTATCCTTTGATATGTAGATTGCTCATCTCAGGACTTCCACCTCGTGATATCCTTCTCTTCCTCTCTTTGTCACACAACTATCTCATCTCTCCATCTTGCACCAAGGATACAGGACTTGTCCCATGGCCATCCTTAGGCTAGATAGGAAGATAGGAATCTGTCTCTCCTCTTTCCTGTCAGAGTATGGAGTTCCTACAAGAAGGAACTCTTATTTCTTTTCTAAACCTAAGCTAAGTTTCAGTTGTTTATTTTCTCTCTCATACACACACCAGCCAGCAAGCTCCAAACACCCATCACATACTTCCCTGTTATTTATTGCTACTCTTCCCAGTCCACATAAATATATTTTAATAGGGTCCATTCTTCAAAGCAGCTGTTTTCTCCATTGATCTTTGTAGTCCGGAAATCAGTTGTAATTCTGGAAGATCTCCAGGTCCCACCTGGAGGTTGGCAACTAAAGCTGCAAGCGATTCTTTTACTTACACCTCTGACCATTCCCCAACTTTGATACATGTACCATAGAGGGAAACAAAAGCCTAGCAAAGATTCTTTTTCAGCTGGCAGACATGTTCTCACGATTCCTCTTCCCCACTAGTTTAAACTGGGCCAGGAGGACCTACCACAATTTAGCAGTATGGCTCAGGCCATATAGGGCTGCCATACCTTGTACTGGCCTCTTAGTTTTCCTGCTGCCATTCCAAGCAGCAGTGGGAATTTTTTTTAGTGGTGGTGGTGGCGGCGGAGATTTATGGATCTGCTTGGATTCCAGAATGCTCTGCAGGATCCAGTGCCCCCTGGCAGCTCATTGGATGTGCTGGTAGAGGACTGGCATGCCCATCTCTCTAGAGCCAATGATGAAGTTGCTCCCTATCACTCTCTCCGCCCTTGTACCAGTCTAGCCCCGTGGTATACTGAGGAGTACGATGGATGGAATGGGAGCTGAGATGGCTAGAGCGAGTGTGGCAGCATACTCGTGACAAAGGAGCAAGAACATCTTATAGGATGCTTATGAAAGCCTATGAGATGGCAGTGAAAGTGACCAAAAAGGAGTTTTATGCCGCTTCCATTGCATCTGCAAGCTCCTGCCCAGCTTAATTATTTAGAATAATTTGGTCTCCCTGTCACAGGGAGAAAGGCAAATTGTTGATTCAGGACTTAGCTGTGAGGCCTTTGGGAGCTTTTTTGCAGTTAAAATCTTGCCCTGCCGCCAGGACTTGCCAACCATGGATGAACTGGAGACCCCTTGGCCATCTTCTGGTTTGGTTTTAGAATACTTCAGCTGCCTCTCCTAGGGTGAGGTTGACAGGACCCTCACAGCTGTGAGGCCTGCCCCTTGCCCCTTGGTCCCTTGTCTGTCATGGCAGGTTAAATACAGCGGTGACAAACTTCAGGTTCCATTGGCAGAGGTCATTCATTTATCTTTGAGCTCGGGCATGTTCCCTGGAGCATTGGAAGAGGCAGTGGTAAGGCCCCTTTGGAAGAAGCCCCACTGATCCGTCCAGTTACTGTCCAGTTTCGAATCTCCCATTCCTGGGAAAGGTGATTGAGTGGGCAGTGATGGAGCAGCTGCAGGTATTCCTGAATGACTCCTCAGTCCTGGATCCATTTCAGTGCAGCTTCCGCCCTGGCCATGAGATGGAGACAGCACTGGTCACCCTCACAGACAATCTTCATCTGCATCTGGATTGAGGCAGGTCAGTGCTGCTGGTGTTATTGGATCTGACAGCAGCATTCAACATGGTCAATTATGACCTCTTGACCGATGTGGGGATCTGTGAGGCCGCCTTGCAATGTCTGGTATCTTTTCTCCACAGTTGGGGACAGAGGGTGGCGCTTGAGGAGCAGATGTCACTGAGGTACCCACTGGTATGCAGTGTTCCTCAAGAGGTGATTCTCTCCCCAATGCTATTTAATATCTATATGTGCCCCCTTGCCCAGTTAGCCCGAAGTTTCGAACTGGGATGCCATCAATATGCTGATGATACCCAAATGTATCTGTTGATGGACGACTGGCTGGATGCTGCCCTGGATGTTTTGGTCAAGGCTTTGGACGCTGTGACTGTGGATGAAGCAGAGTTGGCTGAAGCTGAACCCTATGAAGATGAAGGTCCTGTATCTGGGTGAGGGGTTGTTGAGCTCAATAATCTGGCTCTCAGCCTTATACAGAGCGCCATTGATGCCTGCGTCGACAGTCTGGGTGTGATACTGGAGGCCTCCTTTTCTATGGAGGCCCAGATCTCATCGGTTGCCAGAACTACATTTTTCTATCTTTGGCAGGTCAGGCAACTTGCTCCCTACTTCTCCGCCCATAACCTAACTACAGTGATCCACACAATGATCACCTCCAGATTGGACTACTGTAACTCACTCTATGGAGGGCTACCCTTGAAACTGACCCAGAAATTGTAACTGGTCCAGAATGCGGCGGCTCATGGGAACCCCATTTACGACATGTATTCAATCTGTACTGCACCAGCAGCACTGGCTCCTGGTTGAATTCTGGGTCAAGTTTAAGGTGTTGGTGTTAACCTTTAAGGCCCTTAATGGACTGGGACCTACATATCTTTGGGACCATCTCTCCCTGTGTGTTCCATGGAGGGCATTACACTCTGTAGATCAACATCTTCTGGTGGTCCCTGCCCCCAAGAATGTTTGCTTGGCCTCAGCCAAGGCCAGAGCCTTTTCAGCTCTGGCTCTGGCCTGGTAGAATGCTCTGTTGGAAGAGGAGGACTCAGAGCTGTTCCTTTCCTCATGTTTCAGAGGGGGACAAACCAGAGTTAGAAAGATAGAGAGGTCAGGGCACCCTGCTTACTGTTTACTGCTCTGACTATCTCTTTGCTATGTAGATTGCTATTCTCAGGACTTCCTCCTCCTGACTTCCTCCTTCTCACTCTTCCTGGCTTTCTTCCAGACACCATCTCTCTCCTCCTGCCTCCACCTTGCAACAATGGATGCAGGACTTGTCCTTTCATCCATGTGCATCCTTAGACTAGATAGGTAGATAGGATCTATATCTCCTCCTTTCCGATCAGAGTATGGAGTTTCAATAAAAAACTCTTATTTCCTTTCTAAATATAAGCAAGTGTATCCTTTGTTATTTTCTCTCCTGCACACACACCAGCCAGCAGAATCAGCTCATAATGACCTTTAATCACACTTCCACTGCAATAAACTCTGCTATTGGCCTAAACATGGAATCCTTTAATTAAGTTTCTGGGGCCAACATACAATTTATTTATCACACTCTCCCAGTTGAGACCCACGCCCTGCGGGACTTACTACAGTTCTGCCAGGCCTGTAAAACAGAGATGTTCCACCAAGTCAAGAGTGGTTGAGGAGCTGGCAAACTATCCTGCTGGTCCCTTGCCTGTTTTCCTTTTAATTTTTTAATGCTTTTAACTATTTATTGTATTTTAAATTGTGATTTTTATGGTTTTATGATGTGACCTGCCCTGAGCCTGCTTGAGGGGGGAATGGGATAAAAATCCAAATAAATAAATACCACATTGCTTCCAGGGAACACCTGAAAGTGACATAAGGTAGCTCTAGGAATTGCCAGAAATACTATGGTTTATGGTAGCATTTCTAGCACTTCATAGAGCTACCCTACGTCACTTCCTGGTTTTCTCATAATGGATGTAGTGGAGCAGATGACAGCACAGTTTCCCCATGTCTCCTCCCCCAACCCTTCCTCTGACAATCCTATCCGGAAATGTTTTTTTAAAAAACCCTCAAACCATGTGCAGAGGAGCCCCCTCTATTGAGTAATCACAACCAGCCTCCTTATGTCTGAGTCTTGGAAAATCACTTTGGGGGCGGGATACAGTGTCAGTATGCTTGTCATCCAGGCATCAGACTTTTCATTTTAGAATTTACAAACTGTCCACCAAACAGACTCACAGGAAAACCCTGTAATACAAAGCAAGTGGAGTTCCACTATCTGTGACTTATGGCAAGGGAGATAAGAATGCAGTTTATGCAAGCTTCTGGGGCAAAGCTATGACTGGTATGGAGTTCCTAACAAAATGAAAACATGACATGCACAATCAGATTGATGTGACCACACTGTAGAGATGCAAGAAATGAACAAAAATCCAGTAAGCAGCCTGATTGTTCAACATGAATAATGGGCAGGGGAGGGGGGGGGGGTAACCAATAGTAGTTTCTTACCATTGTTGCCTATTCTTTGCATTGATGTGCTCAAATTAAAATCTGCAAGCCCAAGACACGGCTTGTGCACAATTAAACCTATAATTCCTCTTATCCCTTGTAGAGTTCAAGTCTCATCACCCATGGAAAGTGCACTGCTGCTTGATTATCCATGTATATGTCTGCAGTGAACTTTATTCCATAGCAATGGCAACTGTTATAACAACAGATCAGCAATGCAATTCATCATCTGTCTCGTCAATGGAACATTTTGAATAGAAGAAAAGTGGTTTTATGCATTTTGCCTTTCTAAAATGGAGTCAGACCAAGGCTTCACTGTATGGAATATCATCTTTCCACATACTTCCTTGGTTTGGAAAGGACAGCTGCTTCAAGGGCTTGTAAATATTTCTTGCCAAAGCAGTTCCCTGTGGTTTAGCAGCGCCTTCCTAGGCTGTCCCAACCTAAATCAAGTGCCAAATCCCAACAACAAATTCCAGTCCTGTCCCTCCCAACATTTTAATGGCTCTGCAGAATAGAAATGTAGAGTAAAATCCTTACATAGAGACTTCAGGACTCTATTAAGAATGCCTTTGGGTCATTGTTAAGGATCTCTAGCTTAGTTCCTGCATTACAGTATCTTTGCACGAGGGTTCTCCCACAAATCAGAGCCTAACTACACAATCCATTGTATTTCTGCCCCCACATAAGAAATGAAAATCCTAAGAAGATCCCTGGATCAAGCAGATGTATCATCTAGTCCAGCATCCTGTTTCACACAGTGGTCAATTCAGTAGCCTGGAAGGCCAACAGATAGGGCAGAGAGGCTCTGCACTTCCTCTGATGTTACTTCCTATCACTGGTATTCAGAGGTTTGCTACCTCTGGGTGTGGAAATATGCTTTAGGGTGTCCTTGGGGGTAGGGGTTGCAGCCATTTTGGCACTTGAAAATGTGGGGGGACAAGAGCACCTCACCCCACTGCACTGCAGGATTGGACCCTCACAGCATTTTAAAATCTCTTTAAAAAAGCAGCCACATCCATGGGTTGGACTTCTGGTCTAGTTGTGATGTCTAGTTTGGTCCTGTGTCATTATAATTGATAGCCGTTGATGGACCTCTCCCCCAAGAACCTGTCTAATTCCCTTTTACAGCTATCCCAGGTCCTGTCAACTAGATGCACACTGGAGAGTTCTGTACTCAGAAATGGGTTCATGGCCATAGCATGGGGAAAGGGGGCTTTTTCACAAGTATACACAAAGCCCACCAGTGCAGGTAAGTTTCCCCAATCGAGGAAATAGCAGCTCCCCAGTCTGTTTCAGATCAGGAAAAGCCACCATCCACAGGCACTGCAGTCTCAGTCTAAATTAATCACCTGCATGCTTGGAAATTAAGTTATGAGCAAAGAACTCTCACCACACAGCTGGTTAACAGGACCCAAGGTGGATATGTATTGTATAGTTAGACTCTCTGTTTCATGTTTGACTAACCACCAATTCACACATTACTTCATTTTCCAGGGGTTTCCTGGCTTTTCTCTGTTCATTCTTATACCTGCTTTGCTCCAAAATTTTGTTGACAACCATATATACATTTTTGGTTCATTATGAGACTAAGGTCTTTTCTGTATGGGATAGGTTTTTGTAATTTCCCTGTTGCAGCACAGCAGGTTTAGGAAAGGTTGGAGAAAATCTGGAGTCACCCCACGAAGTGCCCGAATGCACCATGATGCTTTGGGAAAGCAGGAAAAAAAAAACCCACTTCATAATAGTAATGAAACTTGAGCAAATAACCCATATGGTAATGAAGTAGTTGGAGACACAACATCACCATATTTCAGATGATCTTTTTATAAAAAGCAGAAACTCAGAAGAACATTCTCTTACCAGCTTATTTTCCAAAGTTTCAGCACATCAAGGGAGTTCATGAAATATAGAATGAGACAGAAAATCATTATCTCTAGCTAGTGTACTTTTCCTCCAAATGGGTCCTTTATTCTCCTCCACTTTGGTTGATTGATATATGTTCTATTGCTCCTAATCAATGTACATCTAGATCTTCAAACCACCACTCTTTTGAATATTTTTCCTGGTTGCTTTCCTATGCATTGTCACTTTGTTAACACAGAAGGAAAGTGGAGGTCTTTAGAGAGAGAAAGAGATCAATCTTCTTCTTGAGGAGTTGAATAGGGATATATGGTCTCCTGAGGGTTTCACAAAAACATTTTCACAGTTACCAATCTATATATATACAGACAAGTGTCCTGACTGACTCATCAATGCCCAGCCCAAACTCTTCGACCTAGAAATGTGAAATTTGAGCAGGGCGTTCCTTTTGTGATGTAGGGGCTCACTAAGAAGGGATTTTAAGAAATTCGCACCCTAAGGGGGTAAAAAAGGGGTAAAACGTGTTTTCCCATAGGGATACAGCTTCCCCCACCAACTGCCACCAACTGCATGTGCGGCTCTGATTGGCCATCAGCCCAACATTCTAAACAGCAGGCAGGACACATGCAGTACTCACATTCAGTGACGTCCCAGTTATTGAACGTGTTCTGAGGTAAAAAATACACCTGTCCTGAGGTAAAAAATACACCTCCCCTCTAGGGTTGCCAATCTCCCTGTGGTGCTTGGGTTTTCTGTGTGGCTGGCAGGCTGATGGGTCAGCTGTGTAACTGTGTTCTGAAGTAAAAATTATGTCAAGGAAACTGTAGACAGTTGAAGAAAGACAGTGCAAGACTCCTGAACAGGGATTTATATAAAAGCCAGTATGGCAGCTGAGTTTTTAAATGTTCATGGGGAGATGGTGCACGACCTTTCTAGGGGTCATTTCAATGCGAACCTCTCACATGAACCTGCTGAAGGGCCCATCACACCACCCCTCACTCAGTCCAACTCCACCTCACATCTCTTGCAGCCATCATCTCTTTTTTTTAAAAAAAATTATTGGATTAGAAATTCAAACAATTATTCATACAATCATTCCCCTCTAAATAATTTCAATTCTAACCCCCTCCCTTTCCCCCCTTTTGTTGACTTCCAACAGTTTTCCAACCCCTTATCTATCTTTTTTCTTACTCATTTCAAACTTACATTTCTATTACAAATTACACTTTCATTCTCTTCTAAGCATATATATTGTAACACGGCACTATCTTTGTTCCCTTCCCCACCTTTTTTATCCAGCTAAATGTTACCTTTCTAGCATATATTCTTTAACTATATGACATTTTGTCTATTCTCTACTCTCTTACTTAATCACTCTCATCTCATCGATATGGGTCAGTCAATTTGGCCCATACTCTACCTATTTCTAAATACTTTTATAAACGCAATGTGCATTCCACATAAGTCAATCAATTTAACTTATATTCTATATGTTACTATGTACTTCTTCCCACCTTCCTTATGTTCATTCTATTTTAACTATATAATTTCTCCCTTATACAGTTATCTGCTAGAAATATAATTAGTTAGTTTATCCTTATGGTTCTTATAATAACACCTCTATTACTTAGTATTATATATAATAATCAAATAAAATGCTTAGAATTTCTTATTTTACTTTCTTCCCCCCGGTAAAGTCATTTCTCTCTTCTTTTGTTGTATTTCAGTAATTTTCAAACTGCCACAGTTCTCCTTCCACCTCCCATTTTTTCCCCAAATATTGCTTCAGCTTCTCCCAATCCATGTTGAACTGTCCTGGATTAAGGTCTCTCAGCTTCCTTGTCATTTTGTCCATTTCCGCCATGTACAGCAATTTATAGATCCAGTCCTCGATAGTTGGTACTTCTTGTACTTTCCATTTTTGCGCATATAAAATTCTGGCCGCTGTTGTCATATAAAATAACAACGTCCTATATTGTGCTGGGATGTCTTCCATTCCCAAGTTCAGTAGCAGCAGTTCTGGGTTCTTATTAACTTGAAATTGTAAAATCTCACTTATCACTCTTATTATTTCCCCCCAGTACTGCCTGGCTACCTCACAGGTCCACCACATATGATACAAAGATCCTTCATGTTTTTTACATTTCCAGCATTTATTAGACATGTTCAAATTCCCTAGCGCAATTTTCTTTGGTGTCAAATACCAACGATAAATCATTTTGTAGACATTCTCTTTAATATTAATGCATGTCGTAGTCTTCAACGTATTTTTCCACAAGTATTCCCACGCCTCCATTGTTATTTCTTTATTAAAATTTATAGCCCACTTCACCATTTGCACTTTAACTGTCTCATCTTCTGTGAACCATTTTAACAACACTTTATAAGTCTTGGAAATTTCCTTTTTGTCTTCTTGTAAAATTACCTCCTCTAATTCCGAATTCTCCATTCTTACCCCTCCCTTCACACAGTCCAAATTATAAAGATCTCTAATCTGTCTATATTGAAACCAATCGTAACTTGGAGACAACTCATCTTGCGTCTTTATTCTTAATTTAGAGAATTCTGTTCGTGTTATCTCCTTGTACATTAAACACTGTTGTTCATTATCGACAGTTCTCGGATCTATTACTTCATAAGGAACCACCCAGGAGGGAATTCCTTCCTGTAAGTAATTTCTGTACTTCTTCCAAGTTGTAAAAAGGCTTCTCCGAATGTAATGGTGTAAAAACATAGAGTCTGCTTTTACTTTGTCATACCACAGGTATGCATGCCATCCAAATATTTTTTTGTATCCCTCTAAGGCCAGTAGTTTGCGGTTTTTCAACGTCATCCAATCTTTCAGCCACACCAAACAGATTGCGTCATAGTAGAGTCTTAGATTGGGCAGTTGCATTCCACCTCTCTCTTTTGCATCCTGTAATACTTTCATTTTCACTCGAGGCTTCTTGCCTGCCCAAACAAAGTCCGATATTTTCCTCTGCCATTTTTCAAACTGCTTAGAGTCCCGAATGATTGGTATTGTTTGTAACAGAAACATCACTCTTGGCAACACATTCATCTTAACTACTGCAATTCTTCCCAGCCATGACAAATTCAATCTATTCCATTTAATCAAGTCTTGCTCTATCTGAGTCCACAATTTCTCATAATTATTCTTGAATAGATCTATATTCTTTGCAGTCTGTTCAATTCCCAGATATTTCACCTTATTTGTTACTTCACAGTCTGTTGTTTCCATTAGTTGCTGTTGTTTTTGTTTAGCATATTTTTACATAATATCTTTTACTTCTTTTTGTTTACATAGAATCCTGCCAAATCTCCAAATTCTTTAATTTTCTCTATTACCTTTGGCATATTCTCAATTGGGTCTTCCACAATTAACATTATATCATCCGCAAATGCTCTGACCTTATAGGAAAATTCTTTTATTTTTATTCCACGGATTGCATCATCTTCTCGAATCTGTATCATCAATATTCCCAAAACCAAAATAAACAACAGTGGAGACAGCAGGCAACCTTGTCTTGTACCTTTGCCTATGGTCAGTTTTTTTGTCACCTCGTCATTCACCACAATTGCTGCACTCTGGTCTCTATAAATTTCTTTCACTGCTCTTATAAATCTTTCCCCCATTTGTAGCTGTTCCATAGTGGCAAACATAAAATCCCAGTTCAAATTGTCAAATGCTTTTTCAGCGTCCACGAAGAAGAAACCAACCTCCTTGTCGCAACGCTTGTCATAATATTCAATAGCATTTATAACTGTCCTTAAATTGTCTTTAATTTGTCTGTTTGGTAAAAAACCAGCTTGTTCCTCCTCAATAACTTCGGATAGCCATCCCTTTACTCTTTCCGCCAATATCTTCGCAAAAATTTTATAGTCATTGTTGAGTAACGAAATGGGTCTGTAATTTTTAACATTAGTCAAATCTTGTCTTTCTTTGGGGATCAATGATATATTAGCTTCACTCCAAGTATCTGGAATCCTTTGATCCCTCAGAACACCGTTAATCACTTCTTTTAGGAATGGCACCAGTTTGTTGACCATTACCTTATAAAATTTGGCTGTAAGTCCATCAGGTCCTGGCGCCTTTCCCAAGTTTGTTGCCTGTATTGCCTTCCTTATCTCTTCCTCCGTTACTTCACTATTCAATTTATCTCTCCATCCTTCCGAAATTACTGGGAGCTTCATTTTCTCCAAATATGTCGCTATTGAGTCTTTATTCACTTCTTTTTTGTTGTACAGTTTAGCATAAAATTTGTAAAAGGCTCTACTAATAGCCGTCTGTTCCAGATATACTTTATTGTCCTCACAAATTTTATTTATTGTCTTCTTCTCCTTTCTCTTCTTCAATTGCCACGCCAGGTATTTCCCAGGTTTATTTGCACCTTCAAACGACTTTTGGTTCGTTCTCTTAAGATTCCATTCCAGTTCTTTATTATTCATTGCCGTCAACTGCTCTTGAAGGATTTTAATATCCTGATATATTTTCTTTTTCCCGGGTCTTTTCTTAAGTTGTACTTCTTTGGCTTTTATTTTCTCCATAATCTCCTGTCTCTTCTCTTCTCTTTTTTTCCTGGCTCTTCCATTTAAGTCCATTAGTATGCCTCTAATTACTGCCTTATAAGTATCCCATACCTTATTGGTTGGTACTTCTCTATTCATGTTGTGTTGTATGAAGAACTTAGTTTCCCTTCTCAGCATCTCCATATTTTCTCCCTCTTGTAACAAGTCCTCATTTATTCTCCATCCTCTCCTTTTAGTTCTTTTTCCAAACTTCCACATAATTGGATTATGATCTGAGCCTACCATAGGCGTTATTTCCACATCCTTAGTCCAAAGCGCTAAGTCTTTTGAGGCCCAGATCATATCAATTCATGATAGCGTAGAGTGTCTCGCAGAGAAAAATGTATATTGTCTACCTTTGGGATTCTGTCTTCTCCATACATCTTCTAAGGTTTCCTGTTGCGTTAATGCAAAAAAAGTCTTTGGTAATAATCCACTTTTCTTTTGTGCTGTTGCTGATTTTTTATCCTGTTCCAAATCTGTAACTCCATTGAAGTCTCCTGCAAGAATTATCTGGTCATAAGAAAGTTCATCTAATTGCTTCCTCAAATCCTCAAAGAAGCTTTCTTTTGCTCCATTCGGTGCATAAATTCCAATCACCAACACTCTCTTTAGATTTCATGTACATTCCACTGCTAAAAATCTGGCTTCCACATCTCTCACCACTAATTTTGGCTGTAGCTCCTCTTTTATATACAATGCCACTCCCCTTTTTTTCCTTTTTGAGGCCGCTACAAAATCATTGCCCAGTTTGTTCATTTTGAGATATTTTACATCCTGCTTTCTAATATGAGTCTCTTGCAAACACACAATATCACATTTTTGTTTTGATAGCCAGTGGAAAATACTTTTCCTCTTATTCGGTGAATTAAGTCCATTTACATTCCAAGATAAAACTTTACACTCCATATTCATAGCCTTGTTGTTGGTAAGTCCTTTTCATTGTCCCTAATAAACCTTTCCATTTCTAGTTCAGATCTGATGCGCTTTTTCACTCCTCCAAATTCAAAAGACATTCCTTTCGGCAATTCCCACCTGTACCTTATTTTCATGTCCTTCAGAATCTGGGCTAAGGCTTTATATTTTTTCCGATCTAACAACACCAATCTGGGTAGCTCCGTCATAATAATAACCGTCTTGCCATCAACCTTCAGTGGATCTTGAAATTGCTTACTCACAATCATTTCTCTTGTATTTCTAGTCGTAAATTGCACAATCACGTCTCTTGGTAATTTCCTCTGGGTCGCAAATCTTGAATTTATTCGGTACACCACATCTAGGATAGCCACAGTTTCCTCCTCCTCCTTTCCCAGGTATTCAGCTAACACCTCAGTAATCTGTTCTTGAGCCGTCTTTCCTTCCACTTCCGGCAAGCCACGAAACCTCAGCTGCTTCTCCATATGTTTGCTCTCCGCAACTGCCATTCTTCCCCTCATCGCCCTCATCTCTGTTCATTGCGTGTCTGCTAGGTTCTCCACCGCATTTTCCACTACATTAACTCTTTGCTGTGTCACTTGCAAGTCATTTTGTATTGTTTCCATACCCTTCTTCACTTCTGCCAGTTCATTCTTTACTGTCTCTTTAACTTCTTTCACCAGCTCAGGTTTCATATCCTTAAGCTCCTTAATCGCTTCTGAAAGTTTTTTATCCAGGTTCTCTATCGCCGCTTGCCACTCTTTTTTCGACATCGTGGGGCTTGCTTTACCTCGCTCCCACGAGTCCGCTCGCTTCCTTAGCTCCGTGGCGCTTGGCTTAGTGTCCTTTTAATTTAAATGTCCCGGTCTTTTTCCAAAAAAGTCACTTAAAGAGTCCAAAATGCCGGGCGTCTTTTCTCTATGGTTCCTCTATGGTTTTTGTAATCCAATATGGCTTACTTCCTCTTCCGCTGAAGCCGCAGCTCTTCCCCTTTCAAAGATGGCGATTCCCTTCTTCCTGTCGTCCAGAAAGAGCCGCTTCTCTCCAGCAACTCTATCACTATTACGTACTTCCTGTTTCCCGACCTCCCACAGCCGTTCTCGCGATGGTAAAACTTTCTCACAGCCTGATATCTCCTTGTGACCACAGGTATGTAAAACAATAATCCAATTTCTTTAATAACTCCTTTTAACTTAGTCCTTTTTCTAATATAGTTCTTGCCGAGTCTTCCCCTCCTTATAGTCAATCTGTTGCAGTTTAAAAGTCTACTTTAATGCTTCATTACTTTAAGTAATCTGTCCCGTTTCCAGAGATAGTGATCTTTACCTTCTCAAACGCTTTTCACGGGTTGTAATCGCTGTTTCAATCTCAGATTCCCATCAGTACTTCTTGTCCCTGTTGAAGCATGGGCATGTAGGTCTTATGCCAATCGCATTGGCTCCAGGACTGCCGCAGAGATTTAAGCCGACCTGTCTTCGGGTGGGACCTCAAGGGACGGGAGAGAGTCCGTTGCGCAGGACCCCCCCTCGCCTGAGATCAACGCACCCTGAGGTTCTTGAGCGTTCTATGCCTGTTCTCCGCCTGAGAACAGTTGGCCGCGGGCTCTTTTTGCCCCGCCGGCCGTCCAAACGGCAGCCCGGTCAGCTCTGCACTTAGAGCTGCGTTAGACCTCCATGGATCCCAAACCGGAAGTCTCGCAGCCATCATCTCTTACTGCTGCCAAGAAGCCTCCTGGCAGACATTGTGCAAGATACACCAATGCTAAAAGAGGAAGCAACTTAGAGATGCGGCAAAGAAATATGCAAATCGTACTCCTGTGGTGCACTGAGCAGCAGTGGCCAAGTACCAGCAACTCTCGAGTCCAAGGGAAAGGTGACCATCCCTGCAGGCCTGGGCTCAGTAATGATGACCTTAGCAGACCTAACAGCCTCGATACACCCTGATATCATCACTATCAGAGAAGTCCATGGCCTGGCTGTGAAAGCGTGCCATTCTGACCCCCAAGAATGACAAGGCTGCCATCATTAATGAAACACAACTTAACTCCCTTGAAGGGGCAGAAATGGAGTACAGATCTGTGGACTCAGTGGTGCAAATGGATGATGTGGTCCACTACCCTGTGGAGTTCCTCAACATGCTCAACCCTTCTGGCTTCTCAGCCCACAAGCTTCTCCTCAAAGTGGGGGCTCCAAAGTGGGGGGAAACCACCAATGAGGTCTACAAAGAGGTCCTTCAGTAGAAAAAAAAAAGTTGTACGTATTTTTCACTTTATTTATTGCACTACACTCTTTTCCTTTTAAAATTCTCTTCAATAAATGTTACATTTCAAAATTCACTTCATCAATTTTAGGCATCAATATGCTCCGTTTTATTCAAACACTTTTGTAAAGCATGGGTACTATGCTATTATACTACAAAAACAACTCAAACCCCACAAACCAAAAAATGTTACATACCCATGAGTATTATAACAGGATTTAAAGTAGTTAAATACCGTAGCAAAGCACGGGCAGCAAGCTAGTTAAATATATAGACACCCCCAATCCTTAACAACAACAAGTGAAATAAATTTTACTGAAATCCACAAGACTTTAATACCAAGCTTAAGCTAATGGCTTGCACCTCATGATTCTGTGCCACAGCTGCCAATTAATGAACATCTGGTTTGCTTCAGGGTATGTCCATCCTTTCCATTTGTTAACCAGTGAAAGGATCTTAACCTGAACAATATTGGACTGGGGAGTGACTATTGCACATCACTCGCTCTTCTACAGTTCACATGATTTTGTCTTTCCAAGGACATTGCTGTAAACATATAATCCACTTTACTGGATGATGTCTATGCCAATGGTTCCCAACCTGGGTCTGGAGACGCATGGAGAGTTGTGGAGGTACTGCCAAGGGTCTGTCATTATGTATTTTCTTAACAAATACTAATAGTACAACTATCATGTGGGGGGGGGTCCTCAATTTTTTTGATATTAAAAAGGGTCTTCATACTTGAAAAGGTTGGGAACCACTGGATTATGATATCTCTATGAGACATCATCCAACAGTAGTCCCTCCCTGGTCTAGCGGCATAATTTGGAATCCCCATCATCTGCTGCCCTCTCTTCAGCCTAGAACAAAGGGGGAAGGCTAAGGCCAAGGTTGATCCCCAAAGCCTTCTCCTGTTTTTACCACTTTCCACCAGGCTGTGCGTGTATATGTTTCAATAGTTGATCATTTAAAAAAATCTACCGCTTTCATTTAGTAACATTGCTTTTCTCTGGCACAAAGGCCAAGTTCACACCAAAATGCACAAAAGACCCTTTGAAGTGTTCTCGCTCTGGGTATCTGAACCAGAACTGGTGTCAAGACAGAGTCAACATGGTCACACAGCCTGCCAAAGGCTCATCTTGGACTATCCTATTCATTCCCAGAAGGAAATGGGTTGATCATGGAGTCCAGGAAACAGCAGAACATGGCCCATTCATGCTCTAAGAAGCCCCACTGACACTGACAGTCCATGAAGAAACTGCCCCTCCATATGCCTCCCTACAGGTAAGCAGGAGAAAGCAGAAACAGAGTTCTACTCTTTCAAGCTCTGGCAATGCCTGCAGGGCTAGAAACAGCCATGTCCCTCCTCCTCCTGCTCGAGGGAATGTGCGCCTGGGGGAATGTATGTAAACAGTGATGGCTCATTGGATGACATCTTGCCCAGTCCTACCCACAACCTTCAGCCCTGATTTTGATTGGTTTATAGCCAAAGGTTCATTTGCAATTTCATTTCAACCTTCCTGTGGTTTAGATCAGCATCTCCCAAACTTTTTCTTTCCATGGAAGAACCGCTAAATTAATTGTTCAAATCCTGAGAAAGCCCTACCTATGAAAAAGTTTATAGGCCACAAAAAGTTGATGGCAGGGAGTGCTCTTCAATTGCTGCTAAATTATTGTCAAGAAAAAGAGCTGCAAATAACTTTAAGAACTGGGATGTTTCAAGGGGTATTTGGAATTTTTTGTGGTATTTCAATATTGTTCCTTATTTGTTTCATTATTTCTTGCAGAACCTTGAAAAATGTCATGCAGAACTCTGGTTAGGGAACACTACTTTAGATTGCAAATGTGATTTTGGTCTAAAGCTATCCTGGCCTTCCATTATGTGAGGCCATTAATGCAGGTGTATACCACTAATACAGCACTATTCATTTACATTTTAACCAGAGGTCATTCTACCTCTTCCACCACCTCCTAGAGGTATCAAAATGTAACTATTCATAAAGGATCTAGCTAGCACATTTTCCCCACCTTCCTCCAGGTCGCTCATGGTGGGATTTTATCCTCACTACTGCTCTTTGAGCTAAGTTAGGCTGAGGAAGAATGATTTGCCTAAAGTCACATAAGCATATTTCATAGCAAGTTTAGATGACACTGGAAGAGAGGATGAAATCTAATTTGGTAGCAAATACTGTTATTTATGATGAAGGGCCAGAACTAGGAGGAGAGTGCAGTGGAATGGGGCGTGGCAGTAGTAGTAGATCAGGGTTTGGGATAAAAAATGTTTAAGCAGCAGTGTTCCTCCATTACGTTTTCCTTTCCAACATTATTTTATGGGGTTGTGCTTTTTCTCCTTTTCCAAACAGACAACTAAGGCAGAAAAATTATTTACATCACAAGTCAATCTATTCAATTTATCACTAAATAGGAATTAGTATGCTGATCTTTCAAGGCCATAATTCTACACCTGAACCATATATATTTGTGATTTTGACCTTTTGACATGTCAGTTAATAAACAGTTGCAACAGGAGGAGGAAGAATCACTTGGTGGTGGTTGTTTTGAGGGCCCTCTTTCAATTTTATAAATTCTGGTTTGGTGTTGCAGCTGTTTTCTAGTAGAGCTCCTTTGCCTTTAAAAGCTGCATAGCGGAATAAATCCAGCTAGTGCACACTTTACAAGTCACTGTATCCTCCATGCTGGGGAAGAACCAAGCTGAAATAGTTAACATTCTATTTAAACAGAGTAAGCAGAAATGGCTCAGCAAATGTATGAGAACAATGTAACATGTTTAAAATTTATTTCTATCCGCAGACTCCTTCAGAACTCTGTATGAAAGCTAGCTCGGGTTCCAGGCGCTTTGCAGTAAAATTTCATTCACCACAAGAGGGCGATCCAACAGTTTAGGCCCTCCGAGTTATCACCTCGTTGGGAGCTTGCGTGAGCATAAACTAGACATTAATTCCCATTACGCTGCTGGAGATGGACACGATTCTCCAAAAGCTGGAGATCCACCGAGCTCTTTTTCATTCTTATTCGATTGAGTGGGAGATTCTATTAATCTATGCATATGCTTTTTTTACAAAATTGATTTGAGAGGGATCAACATTGATTTCAGAATCTACGATGATTTAAATAACAAGAAATTGCTGCTCCTGAGGGGTTGGCAGCAGCAGAGCCGTCTTTTGAATGTTGAAGACGGATTGTAAGGAAAACCGATTACATCTCTCAGGCCCCGCCCACTGCTCTCTTAAAGGCTCGATGTAAAATCGTGGTTGGAAGGCTCGTTGGATAGTTGCTGCTACGTCACTGGGCAACATCTGGATTGGAATGGTGAACGCTGGTTTCCATCGGCTAATTTTGATAAGGCATCTGTGGTCGTTGCTGCTTCTTTGTGTGTGCGCGCGCAAAATCGAAGGGTTCCAGGCTTGCCTGTCGTAGGTGTATGCATCCTAGCGGCAGAAGGTTACAGGCAGCCGCAGCAACCATCAGTCACTATGCAGGTTCTATCTCGCTGAAATATCCTTCTAGACCTTGGGAGGGATCATGCCTGGTGCTGTAGAGCGAGCCCTGGTTTCTTTTGTTTCTCTTCTCTTGCTTTGGCTGAGACAGTTTCCAGCTCAGGCGTCGGGATGGAGAGGTACGTCTAAGAGGGGCAAAATGTATAATCTATGGGACTGTAGCAACTGGGATATAATGCACTGAAAATACTGGGAACCTTTGATGCAGCATGTTTACCTCTATATTTTGGAATGTAAGATGCTGATATTCAAGGGTGGCCGCTTTAACTAGCATCTTATGCTGTGGGAAAGTTTCAGTGTCTCTAGAAAGATGTCCTTTTTTGACAAATGCTTGATACTGTGTTTATGAACACCAGGTGTAGAATGAACCTAGAGCAAAAAGGTTAATACTTGCTGCCTCTCTCTCTGGCTCAGTTGTTTGGTTCTTAGATTAGAAGCAATTTGTTTGTGACTGGGTGTGCAACAGGTAAGTATGCCCCTGGAGAGTGTTACAGAAATAGAAACACTTCCTTCCCCGTGTCCCTTTGTAACATGCTAAACACTACATCCTCAGAATTGACTGAGGTAGTGCATGTTAACTGTGATTAAAAGTGGAGCTCTAGAAATGGGTAAAATGCAGGAGCTTTTAATTGTGGGGAGCAGTCTTAACAGCTTGATCTCATCAGAGCTTGGAAACTAAGCAGGGTTGGATGTGATACTGAAGGGTTGGCATACAGAGGAAAGCAATGGCAAACCACTGCTCACTTCTTGCCTTTAAAACCTCACAATGGCTTGTCATTAGTTGGTTGTTATTTGATAGCACATTATTATTATTGTCTCTATTTTCCACAGTCTACCAGATGTTTAGGCTAGAATTTTTGTTCCCTCACCAACTAAGATTTTGTCCAAGAATATAGGGGTCAGTAAGGGATTGCCTTAGTATGTGGCATGTTCCAAGCAGTGCAGCTGTTTGCAACTGGCCAGTTGTTATCCTATCTATGCCAATATTGCCTAGGTGTTTAGTCAATCCTTTTGGAATTGTGCCTATTGCTTCTATTGCTAACAGAATAACCGTTGTATGTTTCTCCCAGAGACACTGGAATATTAATTTTATCTTTTCAGTCACTTTTTCCTCAGTTTGATTGTCACCCGGAATTGCCACATCGATCAGTTTCACTTTCTTACTTTCAACCACAGTAATATACGGAGTATTATGTTCTAGCTTCTTATTGGTTTGGCTTTTTAAATTCCATGAGGTTTTAATTTTTTCATTTTCAATTACTTTCATGGGCTTATGTTCCCCCTAGTATTTTGTGGACATTAGCTTGTATTTTTACATAAATTCCAATGCAGCATTGCAACTACTTTATTATGGAGATTTTAATAGTCAGTTTTGCGATCTTACTGCACCCACTGATGAAATGGTCAACCATTTCATCCACCTCATTACATAATCTACACTAGCTGTCATTCAAGGTCTTTTCCATTTTTGCTTTCATATAGTTTGTTCTTATTGCCTGTTCTTGTGCAGCAACTTATAATTCCTTCTGTCTCTTTTTTCAACATCGCTTGTGTTAGCCATTTCCAGTTGTTACTCTTGTCAACTTTACCCTCAGTATTCATCATGTATTGACCATATACTGGTTTACTTTACCATGCTTCCATACAGTTTTTCAACATTTTTTCTCTACATTTGTCTTTTGTACCCTTAACTTTAATTATTTCTTCTCTGTAAATGTTGGTCAGCATCTTCAGTTTCTTGCTCTTAGTGTAATCATTCACTGCCCCTCCTTCTATTATTATTAAGTTGTAGATGACTCATAGGATTCTCTTTATAATCTGACCCTTACAAAGGGTGAACTTGATTCTTAAAACAAGATGTTCTGGGACTCAGGTTATGCCATCTGCCCTAATGGAAACTCTTTTCCATAGTCTAAAAAAATAGCTTCTTAAATTTGCCAGATCATCAAGCTCAAGGTACACATGGACATGTATGTCAGTGCCTTTTCTGAGGCAGGCCATTGGTCTGCCAAGGTCAGACAATATAGTCTACTCTGATTAGTAGTGGCTCTCCAAGGTCTTAGGCTGCTTATATCCCAGTGATGGACAGGACTGGCTCCAGCTCCACCTCTCCTGAGAGACAGCCAAGGGGAGTGGACAGAATGCAGGGCCAATGAGAGTTTGAGTCCATTGGAGGGGAAAGGAGGCTCTTGGAAGCTGCTGTGTTGCCCAAATTGAGGGGGAGGGGGTGCCATTGTGAGTTGGAAGAATTAGCATTCAAAGAGATGCAGCAAGAAGGGATAACTGAGAAATCTCCACCAAAGTATACAAGGATTTTCCCCTTAGAGAATTCTCAAAGGGCAGTTCCAATTGCTGCACTTGAATAACTGGCTGAACAGAGGTTTCTTCCAATGATAGTCGTGAGCTAAAACAGGGATCAGATATTTGGAATGCCAGCACAACTTTATTAAGTTAAATCATTATAATTTTCTCACAAATTATTCACATACTTGCTTCCACAGCTTAAACAGGACTCTAGCAGTGCAACACAACATCATAAAATGGTTTCGATGTTTATGATGTATTTTACACCAAAAAAAAGAAATAATAAGTGGCAGAATATGAACAAATCCCATATATAGAATGAAATATTTTATAATGGGTATGAGTGACATGTGCTCCAGATAGGAGCCAGGGTAGCATATCAGACAGAACCCTGGGTTTGGATGTGGACAACACTGTTCAAACTCTCCCCTTGCTCGGAGGGAAACTGGCCATAGTAAGTCACTGGTTCTTATGGCTATTTCATTGGGTTGCTGTGAGCACAGGGCAGAGATGCTTGTATATCATTTTGTACAGTGCTATTAAAATTGTGCTGGTACTTATTAGTATATATTACTAAAAAGACGCTTTCTTGAAACCAGCAAGCTTCAGGAACATCTCAGCGCTTATTTTTACACAGGCCTTTAGTCATTATGATGGGGTCCCCAACCTTTTTAAGGCTGTGGGCACCTTTGAAATTTTGAGAGGGGGTGGCGAGTGCAACCCTAAAATGGCTCCCACAAGAAGCAGAGCCAAACCCATAATGGCTGCCTCAAGAGATGGAGCCAAATAGAATGTATCCTTCCTCTTTCCAGGAGGTATGAAGGAAATCTTGAAGGGGGAATAGAAACACATACTGACTAAGGAAAGCCCAAGTACTTACCAGTCTTCTGCATCATCCAATGGAAGATTCTTTCACTTGAATAAGAGAAGCCAATCAAAAGGCCAGCCCATTTTCTGAAAAGTACAGCAGGTGCCAAGGGAAGTACTGGCAAGTACTACACTGGGGAGCCCTGCCTTACGGTAATATAGAAGGATAGGCTATAGGCAAGGCTGTGATGTGATTGCTGTGTTCCTGAAGTGCCGCTGAACAAGTTCCCCAATAACTCACCTAAATAGTTCTGCATGAGGGTAACCTGGTGTAACATTTTGCTTATTTTTGATAGCACTCTGTAATGGTTTGCTTAGTTTGATAACCTTTAAAAAACTTTTTACACCTTTGCCGTTAGACCTTTAATCCAGCTCCTCCTTACTTTACCTTAAGCGTACCTCAGGAGGGCTCTGGTCACAGCCAACACACTTTTTAATTCCACTCATACAGAGCTTAGGTGTTCTCTACTTTACCCAGGCATACATCTTGAGAACTCCTTCCCTGTTTTGTTTGTGTGATCAATATATCACCAAATTGGCTCGTGGCACAGCCCGTTACTTCTGCATCATGCCGGGAATGATGTCCTTCCTGGTGCGATACAGAAGCATTCCAGAGCGCGCTCACACAGTGCTCATGCTTGAGGTAAGCACTCTCACCATGCCCTGCTGCACCCCGTCCCAATCCCTCAGTTTAAGCCCCAGAGGACCTGGCAACCTTACCTGCATTAGCAAGCAGAGATAAAACAAGTTAAAGGCATTATATGCAAAACATTATACCTGGTGTTTTGATAAGAATGTTGGACGAGAGTCAAAATCTTACTCAGCCATGAAGGTCTTGGGCCAGTTGCTATGTTTCAAGCTAATTTCAAGGTTGTTAGGGTTCAACAGAGAGGGGGGATACTTGGAGGAAGGACATTTTATTTATTCTCCAGAATTGTTTGAGGATTTCAGTATATTCCTCTCTTGCAGTCTTTAACCTTGTGGTCTCATAGGACAAACAACAATCCTCTTTTGAAGTAATATTATGCCAGAGGGGTCAACAAGATACATTACTGAATAATAAAAATCCAGATTGTTAAGCAAGTAAAATGTGTTCATTTCCCATCGATAACATCACCCACAGGTGTCACCTACTGTGGTTTACTGGGAAAACTCCTTGCACCCAAACACAGAAATCTTTTAGCCATCTATCTCTCCAAGCAAAATCTGCCTTAATACTTTTGTATTGCAAATGCATGAAAATAAAATGTCATCCCTCTAATTATCCAGTATGTGGATAAATAATATTAGTTCTCTTGCTCTTCTTTTTACTGGATAGACCTTTTTCCTTACAGAGCCTATGTGTGGTTGGAACTTATATCTTGGGCTGAATCCACATTACCTCGGCGCATCCCAGTGCTGCACTAAATGTTCGCTAAACACCCAGAAGTATAGGGTCTTTCTAGCGCTATTCAGAAATCGCGCTTGAAAGACACTATACTTCTGGGTGTTTAGCGAACATTTAGTGCAACACCGGAACGCGCCGAGGTAATGTGGATTCAGCCTTGGTGTTATTTTGGCAATCAGACAATGAATGCTTCCACATTGATAAGATGATTTTAATGGCTGCAAACTTTTAAATGGACTGTTCTACTTTGGACGTATAGGCAGCTGCTGACTTGCAACGAGAAGGATCTAGAGCACTTAAAGACACTGATGGCAACATAGATCACATTAAAGGCTGTTGTGCTGCTTTTCTCCAATGACCTTTATAAGTTGATACAGGAGTTTTGAACAGCTGCTTCTTTTTCCCCAGAGACGAGGAATGCAGTCCATTTCCAGGTGCACCATGAAATCACAGTACCTCAGTGGAGAGCAGATGGAAAGATTGGCAGCGAGAAGGTAGGTTGCCTAGCTCCAGTGACAGGAAAGCTGTTGCAGAAAAATACCAAAAGGAAAATTGATCCATTGGGGGGGGGGGCTTAACACCTCCCAAAAAAACAACAGGGCATGCTGTGTGCAGGTGCTACGTATCCACCTGCTGTTACAGTGCATGCCAGAGCAGCCCCACAAAGCCCAGGCAATATTGATATGCTGGGACGGCTCTGGATTGGCGGGGCGTACTCCGCCTCCCCTGCAGCTTCAGGACACAAGGTGGACACAGAAGAGTGACAGCAGTGGAACAGCCCTAACTGCTTCCTTCTATAGCACCTGAAAGTCCCAGCAGAAGGAACAAAGGTGCTGAGGGTTGGGGTGGGGAAAGCAGCTCTCCAGACTCTCCTCCCTTTCTCAGGTCCCACTAACAAAGAAATTCATTTTACAGGCAATTTTTAAACTTCTAAAATTGCTTGTAAAATGGCATCAGGGCAGCAGCAGCAGGAGGAGGGTAACTTCCAACTTACAGGGGAGTAGAGAGGGAGGGAAGGTGGGTGACGCCCAGTGTACGCATGCATGGGTGAGTTACAGGCAAGGGTGGGGAGCTAGAGAGTTGTGGCTGGGTTACAGGGGGTAAGAGAGGACCCACTTGTCAGTCTGCTTACCAAACTTCCTGTTCTGAGAAAACATTTTATCACATCTGGTGGATGTAGCAAAGTAACTGTTTCTCCCTTTTTAGAACGTTTCCAGTAACCACCACAATTTATCCAAACCTTAACTTACCACAAAGACATTGTGTTCTATTTGTGTCTCTTATATGCTTGTGTATTATTATGAAAAGGTAAGAATAAAGTATAAAAATTAAGTATAAAATCTGAACCAGGAGTCCTGCAAGGACTTCTGGGGGCATCTTTTTCGTGCCCCCCCCACTGTTTCCTCTGTTCCTTTGCTGAAAGCCCTCCTGAGTTCTCCTCTTTTCCTGCTTCCTTCTCTCCTTCCCACCCACCATCCAACTTATCTTTATCTGCCTCTCTGTCTTCAGCTTTCTTTCCTTCCCTGCCGCTACCAACTTCTCCCTGGACGTACGTGAGCCCAGATGCACTATGACAGCCACTGGTTGAGGCTGGTTCCAGTTACAAACTGTGAAATCCACATGGACTTGTAGGGGGCACTTCCCTTTCCCCTTTATTCTCCTCCTCATACTATTTTGTCTTTTCTTCCTCCTGGAAGCCCCCATATCCTCACCATACCTTGCTTTCTTTTTATCTGTCCTGATCTTCAGCTACATTATTTATTTACTTCATTTATACCCACCTTTTCCCACAATAGGGACCCTAAGTGCTTTATATAATTATCTTCTCCATTTAATCCTCACAACAACCCTGTGAGGTGGGGGGGAAGGTGTGAGGATGATGCTCCCAGTGCGGCGCAACAGCATCACAGGAGTGATGTCATTGTACAGGCCTGGGAGTGCTTCTGGTGTTCGTGCCAGGCCAATTCTTAAAGAATCAGCCCATTGGGGGTCCAAATCGGCCCTGCACAAAGCCTAGGAGTGCTCTTGGGGCTACTGTGATGACATCACTCCCAACAGTGATGTCATCATGCTGCGCCAGGAGCATGCATATGTTTTGTGCATGCATGAGGACATCATAGAGGTAAGTGCTGGATCCTCCCCACCTGCAGGGAAGGTAAGGGGACATAGGAACTCTACTGTGAGGTAGGTTAGAATGAGAGTCATTCAGCAAGCTTTAGTGGCAGAGTCAGGGGCGGCGCTAGGGTTTGCCCTGCTCGCGGCTGGCCGGCCAAGCGCCCCCCCCCGCGCACGAGCACGCGCGCACCTGCCTGCATGATGACGTCATACGTGACATCATCACGGGAGCACACGCGCCGCCGCTGGCCCGATCGCTGCGGCGGGCGGCCTCCGAGCTCTCCCGCTCGGTTGCCTCCGCCGCAGCAGATGCCTGCCCGCGGTGGCTGTGCCCGGCCGGGGGCTTGTGCTGGCGGTGGCGGCGGCGGGGGGTGGGAGGAATAGGAGGCTTCTTCTTTGGGGGGCGCGCTCTCACCCCCCGCGCCTCTTCCAGCGCTCCCTCCGGCACCCCGCGCCTGTGGCCACCGCCTACCTGGCCTCAATAGGCGCGCCGCCCCTGGGCAGAGTACGGTTTCAAACCTTGGTTTCCAAGATCATGTTTTGAAACTCTAACCACTGCACCACATTGGCTTTTGTGGGTTGGTTGCTGTTGAACAGTAGCAAGCACCCAGGCCTGAGTGAGTCATAGAAATCTTGTGGTAGCAAGTAGCCCTGTGGCTTCTTGTGGGCCTGGCCCCAATAAGTCCTTTAAAGTCTAAAACAGCTCCGGAGAGGGCTCTGCACTCCTTCCTCCAATATTTTAGTGACAGAAAGGAAGGCTTGAAGGCTACTGTTATTGTTGTGGTTGGCTAGCAACACCTTAACAGCCACTGAAAGGGCATTTGTTTCTTAAAGCTACAGGTGCTGCTTCTATTATGGGGGTGGTGGTTAATCTCCCATTTTTTTTTAAATTTCAGATTATTCTGAGGCTTCTTTTAGGTTTGTAGAACAATCTGTCTTGTCTGTTCATAATAATAACAATAACAACAACAACAACATTCGATTTATATACTGCCCTTCAGGACATCTTAATGCCCACTCAGAGCAGTTTACAAAGTATGTCATTATTATCCCTACAACAAACACCCTGTGAGGTGGGTGGGGCTGAGAGAGCTCCAGAGAACTGTGACTAGCCCAAGGTCACCCAGCTGGCTTCGAGCAGAGGAGTGGGGAATTAAACCCGGCTCTCCAGATTAGAGTCCCACGCTCTTAACCACTACACCAAACTGGCTCATGATTCTAGTATCCAGATTCAAGTATCCCTTTGCTCCCAGGGTAGGGAGCAAAGGGATAGGACATCCCATTGGGATAGGGATGGGGAGAGGACATCCCATTCTCCTACCTTTCCTCCCACTAACCCTTTCTGTCACTCCTCCCCCAGTTTTGTTTTTCCCTCCACCTCTTCTTTATCATTCTTCTCCCCTCTTTTTTTTCTCTTCCCACTCCTTGTCTCACTCTCCCCACCCACCCCCTGGATTCACCTGGCTGCTCCTGTGGCAGCTCAGTTTTCTGCACTTCCTCCCCCTGCCAATCTCCTGCACTGCTGCTCTTTTGTGTCTATATAGCTCTGATCCACAGATTTAAGTATTTGCAGATGGGGCTGTGCTGACTATTATATATAGGGATGCCAGTCTCCTGCCGAGGGCAGGGAATCCCCCGCTTCCACCCGCACCCCTGCTTACCTGGCTGGTGAGGGGGAAACACGCCTCTTGGGGTGTGGCCCTAGGTGGCACAGATTGCTCCTGGATGGCATGGGGCACTCCTGGGTGGCGTGGCATGCTCCTGCAAACCGCAGTGGCTCAATTTGGGCCCGATTTGGGCCTAATACGGCCCAAATGAGGCCCAGTTCATCCTAAATTGGGCCCCTGCATGGTGTGGGAGCACTCCCACACACCCCAGTGGCTGGATCCAGGTCAAATTGGACCAAATGGGGCCTGAGTCAGGCAGAATTGGGTTGCTGCATAGCACAATTGGGTCAAATTGGGTTGCTGCATAGGCTAAATTTGGCCCCCTGGGGTACACAGGAACACACTCCCAGGGTGGCCTGTGACCTGCATGATGACATCACTTCCCAGAAA
The DNA here is from genome assembly GCF_028583425.1 of Eublepharis macularius. Taxonomy (NCBI): domain Eukaryota; kingdom Metazoa; phylum Chordata; class Lepidosauria; order Squamata; family Eublepharidae; genus Eublepharis; species Eublepharis macularius. The sequence goes on along the minus strand of NC_072793.1, from coordinate 88,609,402 downwards.
TGATGTCATCACACAAAGCAAAACCCAAGGTAGGAGCCTGGCCCCAGATCTCCCTCCAGGGGAGGTCGGGGGACCTAGCAACCCTAATTCCATATATTGAGGAGGAAAGGTATAAGAACAGTAGGGCTGCCAGCTCCCCCTACACTCCTAGCACGATGAGAGGACCTGGTACTCACTGGCATGAGTTTGTGTGTGTTTGTGAAAACTGTGCCCGCACTCCCAGCACCAACGCTATGATGTCATTTCCAGAAATGATGTCATCATGCTTTGTGCAGGAAGGCTCTTATGCTTCGCGCGAGGCCAAGTCAGCACTTCAGGAAGTGATATTGTCATGCCCTGCCAGGAGCGTGCCCGCCATACTCTTGCTCAGGTTGCCAGCCAGTGGTGGGTGATTGCTGGGCAGCCTGCAACCTTCTGCCAGGCACCGTTCCTGGCACCCATCAAGTGTTTTTAGAAAGTGTGTAGGGCGAGGATGGGCTTTTGTCTAAGGGGGCTACTAATTGGCCACTGGAAATCTGATTGGTTGTGCAAATTTTTGAAAAATTGCTTCAGTTGTAGCTGCTACCACAGCACAGGGATCTTCACTGTGATTGAGGGTGTATGCATGAAAACATTTTTAAATAATATGTTCATTTTAAAAGGCATCTTGTTGAACAGAGCATCTGCCTGGAATATTGAGAAGTTACTGTTAGAGTTATGCATGACCTTCCATCCTGATATTTTTGCGGTTAGTTCTGTCTCCTATGGCAGCCATTTTGTGGTTGGCTCCTTCTCCTGTGGTAGCCATTTTGAGGCTGCAGACATCATATTTTGTCAAATTCCAAAAAACGCCTGCAAGCTCAAAAAGATTGGGGACTCCTGGGTTAGATGAAACAGTATCACTGCAAATATGGACATATGTCAGGATGCTTAAAGATATGTCAACTGTTTACAATGAAATAAGCTAAAAATAAAATTGATGGGTGCATAATAAGCCAGTGATCCTTAACATTGGTTCTGTTAAAAACCACTTGTTTGTCTTGGCTGTTCTTTGATTCAAAATTTCTTTCTTCTAGCTTTTCACATGATTTGCATCAAATTCTATCTTGTTTAGGGTTGCCAGGTCCAGACTGGGAAATTTCTGGAGATTTTGGGAGTGGAGCCTGGAGCACGTGGGGTTTGGGGAGGGGAGAGTCCTCAATGTGGTATAATGCCATAGAGCAGCCATTTTCTCCAGGGGATCTTGTCTCCATTGCCTGGAGATCAGCTGTAATTCTGGGAGATCTCCAGATACCACCTGGAGGCTGGCAAGACTAATCTCATTATATTTCCTTTTTATCTTCAGCACATACATTCAGTACTGCCATAGTTCAGCATTCATCCTTGTTTGCTCCATAAATGATCTTTCGACATCATCTGTTTGCCCTGTGGTCTTGGATATTATTCTATGGGACACTTCCAAGCAATTAAGCTTGGGCTTAAGCTTTAAGTGGTTTGTAGACAGCATCTTACTCTAACCAGGATAGCCCAGGTGAGCCTAATATTATCAGATCTCAGAAGCTAAGCAGGGTCGGCCTTGGTTAATAATTGGATGGGAGACCTTCATGAAGACCAGGGTTGCGGAGGCAGGCAGTGGCAAACCACCTCTGTTAGTCCCTTACCACGAAAACCCCTCCTGGGATCACCATAAGTCGGTTATGAATTGAGGGCATTCTTCACCACCAGACTGCACTTTAAGAATCACAGAAATAAATCATTTGTTATTTTGTGAACCATGATTTAATACTTTGACTTTAATGACCCCTTTGTGAATTATATGTAAACAACAGTTTCTATTCCATGCAGCATCCACCCAGAGCAGAAGTCATTATAACAGCGGAAGGAAGGCAGCTCATCTTGGACATTGAGAAGAATGAGTAAGTTTGTTAGTCTTATTCTATATAGAGTTACAAATCCTAAAGTGGGGAGCTGGAGTTCTTCCAGAATTACAATTGATCTCCAGACTACAGAGATAAGTTCTTCTGGACAAAACTGTAATTTCACTAGGTAGACTCTTGCATACTTTATGGTATCACATTCTCACTGAGCTCTCTCCCAACACCAAACTCCACCCTCCCCAGGCACTGCATCTAAATCACCAGGAATTATCAAAGTTGGAGTTGGCTAATCTAATTCTGTGAATTAAGCAGAGGCTCACAGGGCTTCCAAAAATCTCCACAGACCTACAAACGAAGGTTCCGTCTAGACTCCCTCATACCACCTGGATCCAGTCCCAAGATCATATGAAAAGAAGTCATGTGACTTGCTCAGCTCTGTGGTCCCACAGATGACCTGAGCTCCAGGAATTTTGTTCCCCTGTTCTCCTATCCCGAGTGGCCTGCTATCGACAAAGCCAAAAGCCATACTTATATCTTGAATAGTTATTCTAGCAGGGAAAACTTCAGCAAATACAGCTTCTATCGTAGAAGTGAAGAGGTTCCTCTAGTAAACACCTCATTAAGATCATATGCCTTGCAAAACTCTTTTTAATCCTGTACCCAAATATTAGAAATTAGATCACTTTAACCCATGCACCAAGCGTAAAGACATGACTGCTGCATGTGGGTGATATTTAGATACTTCCATCCAGCCATACAAAACAATTTAGGGCTTCAGTATTACCTAATCCAGGTCATAGATCCAGAGGAGTTAGCCGTGTTAGTCTGTAGTAGCAAAATAGAAAAGAGTCCAGTAGCACCTTTAAGACTAACCGACTTTACTGTAGCATAAGCCTTCAAGAACCACAGTTCATATCACAAACAATTCTGTCTTCTTTCCAAAACGGTGAGAATGGAAATATAAATATTTTGCTTTTCTCTCACATATAGAGATTCAAAGCTGTCTGGAGAAATAAATGCAAAAAACAACTCATGATGCTTCAACATCCAGAGATGATGCTGGTTTTGTTAATTTGGATCACTTGGGGCCATAGGCCGGAAGCCAAGGGTCTTTTGGTTCTTGCCTTTCAACTCACACTTCTGACCACATCCAGCCTAAATACCTGTAACCAGGGCTTTTTTTCTGGGAAAAGAAGTGGTGGAACTCAGTGGGTTGCCCTCAGAGAAAATGGTCACATGGCTGGTGGCCCTGCCCCCTGATCTCCAGTATGAAAGACATTAAAATTATTGATGGCTGAGCAAATATCCTATCTCATGAACTATTAAACAGCAACAAAAAACCATTTTTTCATATGAAGCGCAGCTGTGGGCCAGATCACAGTTTGAAACTTCAGCTTAATGAACAACAATGTTTTTGTCAACATTGCCACTTGCCATGTAGCAATTAGGGGCAAAACCGATGTGATAAAGATGAATCTCAATCAGTCTATAAACATTGTAGTCACATGCAGATGCAGTACGTGGCTGTACATGAACACAACAACTTTTGTACAGACTGATGGAGATCAGGTATACGGGCACCTGCGTAGGAAGCATGGCAAGAAGATGCCTATATCCTGTCTCCTGAGGTTCACAGTTCTCGTAAGGGAGTGTCACTTCCTATATTACAGTAGAAGCTATTAAAGGAAGAGTGCAAGTAATTTATACATTTTTCCTCACTTCTCAAGAAAAAGAACAAGTTACACTGAAGCCACAGAGAGGAAGTGACACTTGGCGGCGTGGAGGTCAATCTAAACTCCCCTGTGTCTGGAGATCAGGGGGCGGGGCCACCAGCCATGTGACCATTTTCAAGAGGTTCCGGAACTCCGTTTCCCCTGGGAAAAAGCCCTGCCTGTAACAAAGAAGGAACAGAATCTTAGTCCAGATCTCAGTCTGCTGGCAAAGATGTTCCACTTGCTACTTTATGTTGTTTTGTTAGTTAAACTAAATGCGGTCATATGTATGAAGAAGCCCCAACAGTCCATTCTGTCTTGCAAACTGCATGGTGGTAGACAGGAAAGTGGTAGACAGGGAAAGACAGGAGAGAAGGGATTCTTTAACCCTTTCAGGGAGTAATACTTTGTCTGGAGAAGGGTTAAGAGCTCTGTTTTCCTCCACACTTTCTCAGATTCTTAGTGTCCCTTTTTGATGGTGTTTTGTACAGGAGAAACAGATGTTGTGTCACTTCCTCTCTGTGGCTTCAGTGTAACTTGTTCTTTTTCTTGAGAAGTGAGGAAAAATGTATAAATTACTTGCACTCTTCCTTTAATAGCTTCTACTGTAATATAGGAAGTGACACTCCCTTACGAGAACTGTGAACCTCAGGAGACAGGATATAGGCATCCTCTTGCCATGCTTCCTATGCAGGTGCCCGTATACCTGATCTCCATCAGTCTGTACAAAAGTTGTTGTGTTCATGTACAGCCACATACTGCATCTGCATGTGACTACAATGTTTATAGACTGATTGAGATTCATCTTTATCACATCGGTTTTGCCCCTAATTGCTACATGGCAAGTGGCAATGTTGACAAAAACATTGTTGTTCACTAAGCTGAAGTTTCAAACTGTGATCTGGCCCACAGCTGCGCTTCATATGAAAAAATGGTTTCTTGTTGCTGTTTAATAGTTCATGAGATAGGATATTTGCTCAGCCATCAATAATTTTAATGTCTTTCATACTTCTGTGAATGCGAAGGGTATTGCTTATATGCTTCAATCAAGTGCGGTTTATTGACTACAGCCAGATCTGTGGTAGAATACAGCCACTGCCTAACACACATATACAAGCATTGAAGAGCCATTTGTAAAAGAAGCTAGATCTGCCTTGGTTGAGTTGAGAAGTATAATGGAAACAGGGCTGATGATGCCTGGATGTTCTAAATAATTTTATCTGAATTCTATAAAACAACTGTACTAATCACCTGAAAGTGTACCAGCAGATTAGAGACGTTTCAAGATTAATGCAGGTATTACTGTTTGCTCAAGTAGGACAAATTCTGTCTTGCTGGACCTAAGCCAGGTTACAGACATTTAAAGGGCATCTGTAGGGATTCATGGAAGATGCAAACCCACTGCATTTATGTCCCCCCCCCCTAGAATTCTCTCTTCTTTGCCCCCTTAGCCATTGGAGCTAATGCTGATTTCACTCCTGTTCTAGTAAAGGATGGGGTTTCTAGTACTTCCCAGATGTTTGTATACTGTTGCATTTGGGAAACAAAGGAGTAATGTTAAATGCAGGAAAGATGACTTGTTGCAACAACTCAATAACAGGCTTCCATGCCAGACCCTTTGTTACAAAAAGTTATCAGTACTTTGTTCCCATGAATTAGTCTGGATCTGCATCCTAGTATAGAGATGGTACCCTCTTTTTCTTGTTGGTTTATTAATTTGCTACAGCATTTTTGACCCGCATATAGCAGTAATGGTAAATCTATGAATGGTACAGTTAAGTTGGCAAGAGCAGAGTCTTGAGCAAAACATTAGCAGTAGATTAACTCTGAATATGATGACATAATTTCCAGGTGCCTCCTGGGAATCACACAGTGCTATTTTCATCAGATGTCTGCTCTCAACAAGCTAGCAAAACGGAACACCTATATTGTGTTAACTTCCTGAGCTGGAGCTCTCATTCATCTAAACTTGCTGTTCATCTTTATAAGGAAATCTGTACTTGATACGTAGAAAGTACAGTAAGTATAACCCTCATGGGTAACATTCACCCTGTACTGACTTTTAAACCATGGTAATTCTAATTATGCACAAGTAAAAAGCAATTACACCTAAAACTGAAAGGATAAACTAGTCAGTTAGTTGTCATCTGGTATGTAGTTTGCTGCTGGGTTTATACCCCAATCTGAAATGGATTGCATCACTAGTATCGCCATTATTTTTTTACAGAAGTTTTAGGGGAAGTAAAGAATGAGAAGCAGTGAAATGAAAGCATAGAGATCAACACAATAAATTAAAAAATGAATCCAGGGTTTAAAAAGAATGGAAGTTATTCCTTGTATTAAGGACAGTACCTCTAAAAATATCTTAGCAGATAATACAATCGGCCATAGAAACAAAAGATCACAAGCAAGAAAGATGTATCATGTCAGGATTTCTCTGAGAGCAGGGAATGATGATGGTAAGCAAGCATCTGGAGGGCTTCAGCAAGAATGTAAATACTCATATTACAAGCAAAGGGGAGGAAAAGCAATCTCATAACAAAAAACAATATGCCTTTAGTGATCAATATGCATTTTATGATCTGGAACTAGGGGTGAACAGTGTAGTGGCCATGTTTGCAGGTGACATGAATCTCTTCAGGATGGTGAAAACCAAGGCTCCAAGAGGATATCCACAAATTGGGTGAGTGGACAACAATGTGGCAAAGGAAGTTCAACACAGGGAAGTGTGAGATGATGCAAATTGGAACAAAAATCCCAACTTCAAATATATGCTTTTGGGGTCTGAACTTGCTGAGACTGAGAGGGAAAGAGAGGTTATAGTGGATAGCTTGATGTATGTGTCAACTCAGTGTGCCGCAGCAGTGAAGAAGGCAAACTCTGTGCAGGGAATTATTAGGAAAGGGGTTGAAAATAAAATGACCCATTTGAAACCCATTCAAATGGGTTACTAAGAAGATGAGATATCTAGGAGTTTATATCCCCATACGCTTGAATGATGATGTGCGGGTAAATTTTGATGAACTTTTCAAATCTGTGCTTAACCTTTTTTCCAAATGGAAAAAACAAAGTTACTCATGGTTTGATAGGATCTCACTGGTTAAATCTCTTATTCTCCCTAAGTTTATGTTTCTATTCTGATCCCTCCCAGTTAAAATACTTCCAAGAAAATTACAGATTTTGCAAAGGGCTCTCAATGAGTTTATTTGGTCTGGTTGCAAACCAAGAGTTGGGTTTTGGACGTTACGTCAGCTATCAGGTTTAGGTGGTCTGAATGTCCCAGACCTTTCTTTATATCATGCTGCCTCTTCTTTGGCTCCATTGATTCAGGCTTTAAAATTGAATCCAACGGAAGCCTGGATCTCTGTAGAAAGTTTCTTTTCTTCACCACTTTCCTTACCAGTAACCTTCTGGTCCTCAGCTAAAAACAGGCCAGTTATGACTTCTTCTAATTCCCTATTAGACAACTTGCTGAAAACCTAGGATAAACATAGGAAAATCTTAGCTCCTGGTATTTGTTCCCTAACACCTTTCACTAACCAAGATTGGTTTCCTCCAGGAAAGGATTTAAGTGAGTTTAGGGAATGGTAGACTCTGGGTTATTGTTGATTATTAACTGGATTAAAAATGGGACAATTCTAGATACATCTATAGTGGAAGAAAGATTCAGAATTAGGATATCTTCAGCTGAAACATCTGTTCACCAAGTTGATCAGGTCCAAGGATTTGCTTTGACCCCTAACTCCTTTTGAGGAAATGATTTGGGGTGGGAATGATGGTAAACAAGGTATGATTTCAACCCTTTACAAATTATTATTAAGGGTGACATATAAAGACCCTCTGCCGTACCAAAAAAAATGGTCTGATTCTTTAAAACGGATTTTCTTGGAATCTGATTGGCAACAGATATGGAACTCCCATTCCAATAAATCTAGTTGTTGGAATATTAAACTCCAGTTTTACAAGCTGTTGTCCAGTTGGTATTTAACGCCACATAAACTGAATCAAATGAATAGGTCGTTGAGCCCTCTGTGCTGGAGATCTTGTAAGCAGGAAGGCACGACCCTACATATGTGGTGGGAATGCCATTTTGTTCAGGAATTGTGGAGAGTGGTTCACAAAGAGATATCCAACATGGTGGGTCTTTTGTTGCCATACTCCCCAGAATTTCTCCTATTGGATTTTTGGCCCGACTCTATGCTAGATAGGAATACCAGATCTCTTGTTTCGACATTGGTTGCCTCTGCTCGTCTGGTCATTGCTAGAAATTGGAAATCCCTTGTAGGGCCATTGCTAAAAAAATGGTATCAGAAAATCTGGGAGCAATATTTGATGGGTAGGATTATGCATAATCTGTTTTTTGGGAACTTGCATATGGTAGTCCCTTTATTCGAATATGATGAAATATGAAAACCTGTTTTAAATGCCGGAGATGTAATCCCCTCAATGCAACAAAGTTTAAATGCCTGTTTATTGTAATTCTTGGGTTTTTAACAATTTGCCAAGAGTTGTTTTGATCATTTCTTTTATGGTTTAATTTTAATTCTTGTTTGTATTGTATTTTATGGTTTTATCGTTTCTTGTATTAAATCTTTAATGAAAAAGAAAAAGAAAATGACCAATATTATACTGCCCCTATATAGATCTATGGTGCAGCCTCATTTGGAATACAATGTGCAGTTCTGGTCACTGTATCTCAAAAAGTACCTTGCATAGTTGGGAAAAAAATACAGAAGAGGGCCACCAAGAAGATTAGGGGCTTGGAATGTCTTTCCTATGAGGGAAGGCTGAAGAGTCTGGAACTTTTCAGTTTAGAAAAGAGATGACAAAGGGAGGACATGATAGAGATTTATAAAATTATGCACGGGTTGAGAGAGTAGAAAGAGAAAATTTGTTCTCCCTCTCCTGAAATACTAGAACTTGTGAGCTTCCAATGAACCTGATGGGCAGTAGATTCAAGATGGACAAAAGAAATAACCAATTAAGATGTGAAATTCACTGCCAGAGGATGTAGTGATTGCCACAGGCATACAGAGCCTTAAAAGAGGATTAGACCGAGTCACTGAGGATAGGTCTATCAATGGCTGCTAGCAATGGTGATTAGAGGGAACATTATTTTCAGAGGCAGTACCAATGCCAGGAGAAGGGCACTGCCTCAGGGGAAGGCCTGTACCTCTGTACCCTGTTGCTGGCCCTATATGGTAGCTGGTTGGCCATAGTGTGCAACAGGGTGCTAGACTCAATGAACTGCTGGCCTGATCTAGCAGAGTCCTCCTTGTGTTCATATGAGCTCCAAACAATAGGCAAATTCAGTATCTTTCTCCTCTCACCACAAGTCTGAATGCAATTTGTGCATCTACATAATTTTCCTGGAAGAAATCAATTATTTCCTTAGTGTTAGCATTGCTTGCAAAAATCAAAACTCATTTGATGAGCTTTGTAGTAATAATAGTGTTGTGACTTCCTCATTTTTGAAGGGGAATGATATTGCAGATAAAAGAAGGATACTAGAGTTGCAGAGTTCTCTGTAAGTGCTTCATCTCAACATTCCTCTAGCTGGAAAAAGAGATACTGGACATTTAAAACTGTATTCTGTATCTTGAGACAATGAGCAATCATAGCTTGGGAAGTCACTGAGTTCTCTAGATTGCATTGCTGGGGTCAAAAGCATATTTTGCTACTGAAATTGCTACTTAAATATAATGTTGGTGCTATCAATCTAAAAATTTTTTCACTGTGGAGCATATGTCAGACACTGAACTATATACTTACATTTATATTACTTCTATTTTGCATACAAAATCAAAAAGAATAAGGTATGGTATATGTATTTTACAACTTGAGAACTTAAATTTTCTTTAAAAAGTTATACTGTGGGCATTATATTTTGGATGTGTGTATGGCTGCAAGGGTCTAGTTGAAATTTCTTTGGACTTCCTCTTGGTCACCCCTGCTATTATTGGAAGAACAATTGGTGGTGTCACTATAAATTTTATACTATCCATGGTGTCATTCACAACTGGGTTGGTTTGTCTACACAGGATAATCTAGTTGTGAATGAATGCTGAAGCATGTCAATAGTGCCATATTTAGCAATCTCTGGATGCAGCTGTATGCTGCTTGTAGACTAAGAATAGATACAAGGCCATAATCATGAAATGAAATCAATGAGTTACTTCCAGTGTACTATCCATGTTCCAAATGTGACTTATATGATTAATACTGGGATGTGAGATTGCCGTAAATGTATCCAGATATTCTTTGATAATTTTTAAATTATGCTGAGTTAAGCTGCTATGCTGAGTTAAGCTGCTTCATGGGCTTATAGCAGGAAAGACATGGACCACACTAGCATACTACAAGGATTCCTTTCTCTCTCTGTTCAGATGGGGCTTTCTGTTATGTAAGAAAGGATGTGGTCTCCAGAACAGCCACGCGACAAGGGATCTGTGATGTATCTCTCTATTCCCATGCTTCCATTTTATGACATAACGCTTTGTTCTGCTCTAAATTTCCATCTGCCTCACTCATAAGATATTTGACATCCCTATCATGTAATGGTGCTTAACACCACAAAATAGAAGCCCCCTTCTCTGCAGGCTCTTTCACGAAGCAGCCCCATGGCATTAAGATGGAGGCTTTGTTCTGAACAATGGCGCCATTGATGGGGTGAATCGGGGCCAAATGGAGCTGGAAGAATAACACAGTCTTTAAGACATCTGTACATTATGGCTCTGGGCCAGACCATTGCTGACTCTTTGGAGTTAACCCTGCTTCTAAGGTTTTCAGTTAAATGAAAACTGGCAACAGCTGCCTACTTTCAGCCAGGAATTATATACCATTATGAGGATGTTAAAGCTGTAGGCAGAAAGTTACATCTACACAGGTTATTTAAAAACAAAAGGTTAACATGTGCAAAGATGCTGTAAAAAGATTAAGTTCTCTCCAGTTGCCCAACTAATGATATCCTTTCTGAGATGAAGCATTTTCTTCTGGGATTAAGGCAGACAAAGTTGCAGTCCTGTGCATGCTTTCTTGGGAATAAGCTGTGTTGAACTTGTTGGAAATTATTTCAAAGTAAATAGGCATATGATTGTGCTACATGGTTGTAATCCTATTCAAGCTACTTGGGAGTGCATCCCATTGAGTATGACTCTGTGCTCATTTATTCAGAATTCATTTCACTCTAACTTGGTGTGGCTTCAGAAAGTCTGTAGAATGTTCTTATTCAGAAAACACTATGTTTACTTTTTACATCTCTCTCCCCAAGTTCTACAAGCAATTATGGAGGGTGGGGGCAGTGGTCTAAAGTTACAATCCTATACATACTTTCTTAAAAATAAGTGCCACTGAATGTGATAGAATTTATTTCTGAGTTAGCATGCATAGAATCACATTGCTAAGTTATTTTGCCCCAAATCACTGTTCTTTCTGCTTGGATCACAAAAATAAGCAATGCTTGTTTTGTGATTGTGTATTTGATTGCACACTGAGATACAAAATTGCACATGACTTAAGACTAGACATGGGCATGAACAGCATTACGAACGGAAAAAACCACAAACAGCCCGTTTGTCTGTTCACCAACAAGCTGTTTGTGAGGCTCCATTCTAAACGAACAAGTGGTCGTTGCAAGCCTCATTCGTTGCTTTCGTCAGCCATCTAGCCAGACAGTCTGGGGCCTTTCAATTACCCTGGCAATGGCAGGGGCTGAACTCTGTCTGAACTCCTTCTGGCTTTCCTTCTGGCTTTAATCCTTCAAAGTACTTCCAGCAGAGAGTCCCGTTTTTGCCATTGTGAAGAGAAAATGACAACAAAGGGAAAGACCCATGGATCATGCCTTTCCCGGGGTGCAATCTCTCTGAAACTTGTGGTGTCTTTGGAGGACAGTGAGGACTATGTCCCCTGCAGATTTGGTGGGTATTGGACATTGGGAAGGTCAGTTTGTAACCCCTCAAAGTAGCTACCTTCCAACAGGCAGTTCCATTTTGCCACTGTTAACAGAAAATGATAGCAAATGGAAGGACCCATGGATCATGCCTTTCCTGGGGTGCAGTCTCTCTGAAACTTGGGGGGCGGTCTTGGGAGGACAGTGAGGACTATATCCCCTGCAAATTTGGTGGGTATTGGACATTGGGAAGGTCAGTTTGTAACCCCTCAAAGTAGCTTCCACCAGAGAGTCACGTTTTTGCCACTGTGAAGAGAAAATGACAACAAAGGGAAGGACCCATGGATCATGCCTTTTCCAGGGTGCAATCTCTCTGAAACTTGGGGGGTCTTCGGAAGACAGTGAAGACTAGGTCCCCTGCAAATTTGGTTGGTTTTGGACATTGGGAAGGTCAGTTTGTGAGGTGTTTAAAGGGCCCTGCCCCTTGCACGTGGCAGGAAAAGGCCCTTTAAACTATCAGCTGGCAGGGGGGAATTCCCTCTACCACCTGCCAGCTGATAGTTTAAAGAGATCTTTAAGGCGCCACGAACAACAAACATGTTTGTGAACAGGGTCATGTTCGTTACTGTTCGTTGTTCATTGTTTGTGGATGTCAACGAACAAGGAACAGCCTGTTCATTTTTTTCCCCGTTCGTGCCCATGTCTACTTAAGACTCTTAACACATTGATGCAGGGTCAACAACAGCAATTCTGGGACTTTTTGAAAGAACTATTCCCAATTTATAGTTAGTGTTATCAAAAAGAGCACATTTCTCTTTGAGCAGTGTAGATAAAATACAGATTAAAACAAGTCAACAAATGCTGATATTAGCACCTTACAAGGCTGAAACACCAACAGCTGTTTTATAAAATAACACATCAGCAAATGTGGCTCTGCTTCCTGGCGTGCAGATTTGACTGTTTTGGCACAATATTCATTGTCAAATGTTGTTATTCTTTAGGGCTGTTATTTGTGGTGGTAGTAGAAAGAGTCAGTAAACAGGGCTAATAGTAATTACTGATTTTCGTGTCCTGACTGAGCAAAACACAGACGGTTTCCACATGGAGATGGTTCTCTGCATAGTTCACTTATATTTAATGTGTTCATAAAGGCTGTACATGGCTTGTGGCTCTTGATCTTTCAGAAGATTGCTGTACATGACTCAGAAGGTCTCAGAGATTAGGCCATCCTCTTGTCTAGGTGTTTTAAGGACGAAATAGCTTATAGTTTATTTGCTTCCTGTTTTCTGAGATTCTGATACATTGTGCTATCAAATGAGCTTATGCTAAAAAAAAACCTTTAATTGTCTCAGATTTCAGCTAATTCTACCCAAAGATATAATGGGAAAGCACCATAGAGTTTTTTATAATTCTTGCACTTTCACTTTAGAAAGTGGTGGCGAGGAGACTATAGAGGTTTATGCATTGCTTGGAGAAAATGGACGAACCTTTTCTCCCTCTTCCAAAATACCAGAACTCAGGACTACACTATGAAATTGATGGGAAGTAGATTCAGGCCAGACAAAGGAATAATGTAAAATTAACTTCTGGAACTCTGGCATGGTGATGGCCACTATCTTGTATGGCTTGGGTTGAGAGGAAAGTAAGCAAATTAGTGGTACAAAATGTCTGTCAATGACTGAATAAGCTCAGAGGCAGTACACTTAATTGCCAGAGGAAGCATCAGGAGGAATCTCTGTGACGTTGCTGGTGGCTTTCCAGGGCATCTGGTCAGCCATTGTGTGGAAAACAGGATGTTTGACTGAATGAACCATTGGCTTAATCCAGCAGGGCCCTCCTTATGGCATATCTGTGGGGCAGAGAAAATATACCTCATGACTCTTTATCCCCCAATAGCTGAGAGTGCATGAAGTAAAGATTTACCTGTCAAAAGGACTGTCAAAAGGGTTTGAACGTTAGTTGTTTTGCCAAAAAATTGACTTTTTTTCCCTTAAAGGAATAGCATATGAGATGTGCAAAAATTACTTTAAAAGTTTGTGGCTATCAGCACCTTACAAGATTTGGTTGATACACCAACAGATGTGTTTAAATCAGTTTTTCAAGAGACTGTATTGGACAAGTGACATTTGAACCATATTGCCATTTGTATATTAGATTGTCATTTGACTAAACAATTTTGATTTTGCATTGTTTCGGCTATGAATCCTCAACAGGGATTTCTTTAAAGGAATCTATTAAGCATTTTTTATGCTTGTATAATAGTGAACCTCACCTGAAACCACAGTTAAGACAAAGAGTAGATAATAAACCAATTCCAAGCCAAGATTTCAGATCCTGGCTTGATGGACCTTAACTAATCATAGTTAGCTGAGTGGCCTATGTTCAGATGATCTCACTAACTGTAGTTAATTTTAATTATAACTATGCATAACGTCTGCATCAAGACTTAAACATACTTAAAAGCCCACTGAAATCAGTGAGTGTTGGCATGCCTCACTCAACACTGGGCTGTGCTCTGGTAGCTTCATCGCTGACTGATGTGAAATCTTGATTGAGTTCAAAACACAAACACGAGCTATTACACTTGCTAACTTCTCCATCCTTTGCTCCTAAGTGTAGGACACAGTAACATTGTTTGTGTAAGAATGGCAAAAATCAGATTGTGGAGGTTTGTTTGTACATTTGGTTTTACTGTAAATAATCCCTTTATTTCCTGTTTTTTTAAAAAATAGTTTAAAGAATGTCATCATACTCAGGGAAACAATAAGAGGAAACTGAGTGAATGGCAAACAATTAAGGGAATATATAAACAATATAACTTGATTATATAGTACCCTTCATGGTTTCATAGGATTTCCCGGGTGTAAGTCCTGACTTGGATATTGTTCAACCAACCTTTTTGAATCCAAAGCACTATCAGGCATCAAAGGCATTCAGTCAAGCTGAACTTCAAGTGAAAAAATGTGAAGGTCTACAGATTATCCTAGTTTCTGCATCCCTCCGTTTTCTCACCTGAATTTCAGTTCACCTAAACATCTTTCAGTGCAATCCTAAACAGAATTATATCCTTGTAACACTATTGAAATAAATGATCTTAGAAGGCTATACCTGTTTAAAATTGCACTGATGCCTTGGTTAGGGCTTCTTGCTGAAAAAAATAATAATCAGGACTTGGAGATACAGCTTATGAAGGAAGTTTGGATAAAAAGCTTTCTACTGAGTCAGTCATTTATGCTGAGTTACATCCGGGGCTTTTTTTCTGGGAAAAGAGGTGGTAGAACTCAGTGGGTTGCCCTTGGAGAAAATAGTCACATGGAGGCGGAGGCGGCGGCACGGAGGGCAATCTAAACTCCCCTCTGTCTAGAGATCAGGGGGTGGGGCCATCATCCATGTGACCATTTTCAAGAGGTTCTGGAACTCTGTTCCACCGCGTTCCTGCTGAAAAAAAGCCCTGGTTACATCTAATCTAGGCTACTATAACACACTTCGTACATTGCTGAGGGATGTGCAGTTGGATATATATGATACAAAAATATATCCAAAAATACTTTATCAGTGTTTTGGGGTATATTATGTTAGCTAGAGCAGTGTTGGGGATTCTTAGGAATACCAGTATCCGGGTCTTATATGTTTCCAGAAATATTCAGGAATATCTGGGGCCAGCATTTTAAGGATCTTTGAGTTTTTTCCCTTTAACAAGTTTCCTAGGCAATGGAAAGGCAGCACCTGACTGGCATGAGTCTCACTTGGTCTGGGAAAAGTAATTCCCAGCCAGCATGAGCCAGGTGCACGCCCCTACAGAGCTGCAAGTCTGGCTAGCTCCTCCCCTTCTTCCTTTGTAGTGACAGGGCTCTTTTCCATGTCTATTTTTCCTCCCAGTCCACTCCTGCAAGTGGAATGGCTGGGGACCCTTGTTCTTCAGAGGCCAGTAGAATTGGACTCCTTGGTCCAATTCTCTTGGAACTTGAGGGAGGAGGTGTTTAATGGACAGGCAACACTAGCTCTCCTGCATTTTGGTGCCATTTGGTTGCAAAACAGCCCCTCTAGTGCCACGAAAAAGTTTCCCATAGAGAATTAATGGCAGAGTTGCCTAGTGGGTACCTCAAAAGTGTGCACGTATGCCCACAAAAGAACAAATATCCACAAGGAGCATGGTTTTATCTTGAGCAAAGAAATATGTGTCCTTTATTTAAAGATCTCCACTTGAGATAGGAAAGGAGCAGAGATAGCATTCTAATTTGACTATGTAAGCTAGGATGCAGAGAGATACAGGAAGCATGTCCTACACTTATGGCTACAAGATGGAGAACAGAGTGAGGAAAGGGAAGGTGAAGAAGAAAGGAAGTCCCTAAGAGTACCAATCTGCACTTCAAAAGGATAGCATCAGAATAGTAGAAAGGAAGGATGCACAGACCCTTGACTTCTCTGTCTTGCTGACTCTTTTGCAGTCTCCCTTTGTAACTTGAGGCTAGGAGATAGTGTAAAGTCCTTCATTTCCAACAGGAATAATGGAAGCCATTAATTCTGGAATCCTGGAAAAACCCAAACCTGAATCCTGAAATGGTACTAGGGGACTTGAAGACCATAGAATATTAGCATTTATGTCCTTCCTTACATCCATTTTGCAGTCATTCCACTGGCTGCCCATCAGTCACCAAGCTCAATTCAAGGTACTGGTCATCACATACAAAGCTCTGGGTACATTATATATGCAGGACCACCTCTCTCTGTATGCTCCACCACAATAGCTTCACTCATCCCCCCTGTTGCCTGCCAGCTGATAATTTAAAGGGACCTGCCACTTGAAAGCAGCAGGAAAAGTTTAAATGGCCATTTCCCTGGGTTAATGGCCATTTAAACTGCCCTTTAGTACGAACCAAATGAACCAGTAGACCAGTTAGTGGAAGTTCGTGGAAACAAGCTGCCACGAACCACTAGTTCGCGAACCGTGAACTGGGTGGGGTTTTTTTGGTTTGTATTCAGGTTCGTGCCCATCTCTACTCACATCCAATGCAAATCAGTCAGGTGATTCTGGATTATTTATTTATTTATTTATTTATTTATTACATTTCTAACCCGCCCTTCCCGGAAGCGGGCTCAGGGCGAGGTTCAACAGTTATAAAATACAATACAAATATTAAACAACAGTTCATCAAAACAACAGTTCAAATCATAAAATCCACAGATAATAACTGTCCCAAGATGGGGTCAATTCCAGGTTGTAACTACATTTGTCATTGCAGCGTAATCTCATTTAGTTTCCTGAAAACACCCACAGGCAAGCGGATGGTTTGGTGTGGCCTATTCAAAGGATTTTTCTTGCTCTCTGATAATGTTCGAGCTGGTTTCCTTGAGGTTAATACAATTTGGAAGGGAAGTAATGTGTTTTTTGCAGCTTCATGCTCTACAGCCCATGATGGTACAGAAGATAGCAGGGCTTACTTTCTAGTGAAATGCATTTGTAGTATTTGTGTCTGTATTATTTATGATTTGCTGCATTCTGCAGATGCAGGACTATCAATGGCTTGTAGCAGTGATGATGAACAGAAAAAAATGAATGGGTTTTGCAGGAACGTAGCAAAGAAATAACTGTCATGATGGCATTAGTCATTTTCAGTTGTCTCTTTAGCACATTCTGAGTAAAAATGCTTTACAAGTCTTACATTATTAATGTTATAAAATACATTAGGCAAAGACTTAGTAACTTACTCAAGACCACCCAGTGTGCTTCGTGGCTTTTTAAGGTTAGAAAAGATGACAGTGGAGGCAAGATATATGTTTATAAATTATGGAGAGGGTGAAAATCGAGACATTTTTCCTTTCCTTGAATCATGTTAAAGTCCCAAAGGCCTCTTAATATCAAATGTCATCCTTTCAGAAAGCCCATCTACCACTATATGTGTTTTATTCAGCATTATGGTACATATTGTACTTTATTTCAGCAATATATTGTGCAACCAATCAAAAGCACGCTTTTGCTGACACAGCTTTGAACAAGCCCAACCTTAATCCCACATAAGTTCTGGAACGATTTATATTTTTTTTGCTGAATAGTAGGATAAGCCCTTGGAGAGACATGGCAGCATGATATTGTTCACTCAGTTGGACAGTTTTGCTAACATGCAAAATGTAATTCTTTCTATCTTTATATTTCTTTCTCATTTCTGGCAGGCAGCTCTTTGCACCAAGCTATACTGAAACTCATTATACTAAGAGTGGAGCCCCCCACACCATCGCTTTGAACCACACAGTAAGTATTTCAATGTCACTGCTTTAGGTTTCCAAGTTAAGCTGGTTTAGGATTATACTTACAATGCAATCCTAAACAGATCTGCTCACTGAATTCAATAGGACTTACTCACAGGACTGAAGACTTAAACCTGGTTCAAATGTATAAAGGCCCCCTCATGAAAGCCTGCAGGAATCTGAGAGGCTGCTTCGTGGTTTATAGCCTGGTGAGAATGTGAGAGGGCTGTGATTGTATGTCCTCTTCCATGTAAGACTTACACATCTCACTGCTGCAGTTTTGCACAATCACAGCAAACATTTATTCAAGCTTCTCAGCAAATCTTGGTATAATTGTAGCATATTATGCCAAGGTAAAAGTGATGCTTCATACAATTGGTGCCCCATGCAATACTTTCCAGGCTGCAAGATGATAAATGCAAATGAAACTGCCATAATTTTGAGAATGTGTAACATGCCCAGAGATCAACGAAAGTTAGATCAAGGAAGAATTTAATTATAGTGGGACCACCCTGGCACCTTGTCCGTCTCCTGGTATGATAAACCAGCAGGGACCGCCAGACTCCTTAATGGTCGAAGTCTAGAGATCAGGTACAGAGGGAAAATGGAAGGAAAGGCCAGTTCCCTAGGTGGTTGGCATGGAATGTGCCTTTAGGGATGTAGGAACATATCCTGGGTAGGTCGGGAGAGCCAGCCCATCACTCCCAACCCCAGCCCCCCCACTTACCTTCCATCTGATGCTGGGGTGGTGGTGGCCTCCTCCACTGTCCTGCAGTCCCACACGGCTGTGGAGGACACGAAAAGGGCCCTCCTGCCCCTCAAATGGCAGCCACAGCTGCCATTTGAGGGGCAGAAAGGCCATTTTTGGCCATCTTCTCTGCTGTGCAGGCAGCGAAGGAGGCCTCCACTGCCCCAGCATCAGAGGGAAGGTAAGTGGGGGACTGGGGCTGGGGTTTGGGGGGCGAGGGGCTGGGGCTGGGAGGGTGGGGGTGGGCCGTTTAAAGGGCCCTGCTGCTTGCAAGCAGCAGGTCCCATTAAACTATCAGCTGGCAGTCGGCAAGGGGGGGATCCTCCCCTGCCGCCTGCCAGCTGATAGCTTAAAGGGTCATGCCCCTTGCAAGCGGCAGGAAGAGGCCCTTTAAACGATTAAATGCCCCTTTCCCTGCTGGAAAGGGACATTTAAACCCCACGAACCACGAACTGGTTCGTAACTGGGCCAGTTCCATGCCAGTTTGTGGTTTGTGGTTCTTGGAAACCCTATGAACCACAAACCCCATGGTACGTTTTTTTCCTGGTTCATGCCCACGTCTATTCATTACTCTCTGAGCCTTTGGAAAGTGACCCTGTGGTGCATATGCAAAAGATTGTTTTTTTAAAAAAATTGGGGCATGTACAATTGGCAGCAGGACAGGAAACAGCTAGTTTGCTTGGAGGAATTAGGTACAAAACCTCTCCAATTAATTTAAGCAGACCTACTTTTTCTCACTTTCCTACTTTTGCCAATAGCAGAGACCATTGTAAGTTTGTCAGCCTGTATGTATTTCATATTTTCAAAAGCCAGCTGTGACTTAGATATTCAGACTTTGTAAAACAGCAAAATTATCCTGTAGCTGGACAGATACAACAAGAAATTGTTCCTTAATGAAAAACTGTGGCTTTAATCTAAATTCAGGACTCATGTTCCAAATGGTTGTTTTTTGCAGGGCAGGCCCATCAATGGCTTCTAGCTATAATGACTAATGGGACCCTCCAGAGACAGTAAACCTCTGAAACCCAGTGCAAGGAGCCAACTTCTGTGGAAGGTCTTGGACTCTATGCCTGTTTGTTGGGCCTCCAGGGCAAATGGCCACTGTGTGAAAAGGGATGCTGGACTAGATGGGCCACTGGTCAAATCCATCAGGGTTTTTCTATGTTCACAGAACAAGATTCAAGTCCAGCAGCATCTTAAAGACCAGGTTATGAGCTTTTGAGCGTCAAAGCTCCCTTCTTTGAATATATTTAGAAGTGGATCTATGAAGAGTTTTTGTCCAGCCAGAAGATGAGAGGAGTATTTAAAGTAAGGGTGTAAAGTAATACCTCTTCTCTCTCCTCCTCTTCTGTATTTGACCAGTCTCTGTATCAGGCATCTGACGAAGAGAACTTGATTCTCGAAAGCTTATGCTACAATAAAATTGGTTAGTCTCAAAGGTGCTACTGGACTCTTTTTGATTTTGCTACCACAGACTAACACGGCTAACTCCTCTGCAAGTAATACTGTAGTTAGCTTGATAGAGCAGGGGGTATGGAAGCTAAAAATGAATATCTGTAGTGAGCGAAGAATCCAATGAAAGTTCCTGTTAAGCCCCCTGGGGGTGTCATTGTTCCGAATTTGCAAATAGAGTCAATTTCAGCAATCTCGTGTTACAATTTTCTTTGGAAGTTTCTTCACTTGAGAATGGCCGCTCTTATGTCAGTAATGGAATGTCCTTGTGTTCTGTTGTTGTTTTGTTTGAGCTTATCATGGAGTAGGTCATCCCTTGGTATCATTCTAACTTTGTTAATGTTTTCTTACTGCATCTGGTGGGTATTGTAATTCCAGATCACGCAGGTGAGAGAATCTCTGTCAGAGGGATTGGAGCAGATGCCACTGTAGCATAGAGCTCTTACGTTCATACACATTGAGCATGATAGGACGTAGCTTTTCAATATGATGACTATTACACCATTGTGACCTGTTCTTTCTTAATTCATCTTTCATGCTTTACTGAGAACTTCCTTTTCCTTGCAAGTTTCCATGCAGGATGTTATCTCATTCTTCAGTGATAAAATTGAAGCTACCCACTGCAATCTCACTACCTCCCACCCCAATTTCTCCAAGCAAAGCCTTTATCAATGAAGCTCCCAAACTCTACATGTGATATATATTGGATACACATTGCAGTGTCTCTGCATGCCTGTTATAGCCCTTTGTCAGCTGGTTTATGTCCAGAAAAATCTTTCTTGTGAGTTGGAAAAGCTTTAACTGGCTGGCACTTTGCAAAGATTGCAACCAAAGATGATATTGCTATTTATGATTTAAAAATAAAGTCCATGAGCTCATTCTCCTTGGCACTGCTTCCTCTTCACTTCCTTTCAGCATAAAGTTTTCTAAGCAGGATTACTGTGATGGAATATTATTGTCAGCCAAAGTCCTAAAAGCCTATTTCATGCCATTAATGATGATGGGAATCCATAGAGCATTATCGCTGCATGCCATATGATTTTTTAAAGATCTAAAAATGACAGTAATCCCAGAGCCATGTGTATTCAGCATTGTAGGTGTCACTGTAATTTGATTAAGGTGTTAGCTTCATTCTTCAACATAATCATTCTCCACCCCATTCAACTGAGCAGTATGATTCCAAACCAAATGTTTAGAGGTAAGAATGATGCTGATTGGACTTTATCCATCCTTTATGTTTCCTTTGATTGTGAAGTTGCAGGATAGGAACTCCTGTATATCTAATTCCATACCTCAGTGTCATTAAAAGGGATCCTTTGAAGTAATATAATATAGGTTACTTGAACACAAAGTTGTTTTATACTGAGACAGGCTATTGGTCTATCAGGGTCAGTATTGCTTATTCTGACTAGCTGTGGATTTCTTAGAGTTACCAGGTTGTGGCTGGCAACTCCCAGGAACAATTTGGGACTGCAGCTGGAAGTGACAAAGGGAGATGCTGTAGCATTTCACAAAATCTCTATGGGATGCTAGAGTGCCCCATGTCACTTCTGGTTTAAACTGGAAGTGGCATAGACATGCTGGCATACGTAGACTCTCTAGAGTCTCAGGCAGAGATATTTCATGTCATTTGCTATCATCTTTTTAACTGGAGACTAGGAAGATTTAACCTGGGACCATCTCCTGCATGGTCCCTAAGACATGGTCCCTTTCCCTATTTTTCAGCGCTGCTTATGGCAGTGGAAAAGGTCCAGGGAAAATGAGCCTTAAATGTTTCATTTCTTGTTGTATGATTCTGAGAAAATTGTGGAAGTGCACTGCTGATATACATTATCAGGAATTTCCCTCAAAATCAAGTTTAAAGGAGATAGAGTCCCTTACCGACATCTTACCCAGTGTATGTGTGTGTGACAGAGACAGCATGGTCTAAAAGGAGGAGGACAGGTACAGTGAGTTGATGGAATGACATCTTCCCTTGACAGTCTCCAATTTGTCTCCCCAGAATCATTGCTTTTACCATGGTGTAGTGAGAGGGATGGAAGATTCCAGTGTGGCACTCAGCGCATGCAGTGGTCTACGGTAAAGTGTAATCTCTCTCTCATAGAAAACAATCTCAAATTAGTTCTTAAATCTGTTTCTGGATTCATTTGGATATTCTTAAGCTAGGATGAAGACCAAAAGCTGCTGTGGCTTTTCAAATGAGAAGACAGGCTGCTCAGGGAGAATAGGCCTGTTAATGTCTATTTGCCTTGATAGCTGTTAGCCATCATCTTCATGCTTGTAAACTTTCAGAGGCGTCTGCCTGGCTCAGATGCTGAATTAAATAGGTACTAAGTCTGTTCCCTCAGGGTGGCTACTATATTCTCTAAGATGAGACAAATCAAAGCTATCTTAATCTTCATAGGATGTAATGCTCATCACATACTGCAGAATCTAAATTATTCGAGCTGTTTTACACAAAATATTTCAAGAGCAAGAGTCCAGTAGCACCTATAAGACTAACAAAATTTGTGGTAGAGTATGAAGTTTTGTGAGTCACAGCTCACTTCTTCAGTATCAGATATAGGTGCTATTGAACTCATGCTCTTTTCTACTGCTACAGACAGACTAATATCTTGATCTATCACAAAATATTTCAGGTAGTCTTTTTTTCGAGATCTCCCCCCCCTCCCCCCCCTTTTTTTTTACTCAGGCTTACCTTTTTGCCTCCTTATATTCTCACCTTTTATTCTTTGATCTATGATCTGAAAGTTTCACTGCATATTTGGTGTTATCATTTATAACCATCTTAAAATACATCTCTTCTACAACCCCATAGGTTACTGTTCAATCACAGACATTAGAATTCTACAACATCCTACACAGCCATGACACTGTCATTCAGATTTGCAGACATTTAATTCATACAGGGATCTGATTCCAAAAATGATTAATTAAAGATACTTTTGAATAAACAGGATGTGTTTTTCTTTCAGTCACCTTCATTCAAAATCATTTGTAAGCTCAGTTGCTGGGCGATAGTCCAGTCAGGAAGCAATTTGTGCCAATTTTTCTTTAAAAAAATCCCTCAACAACCTCAAGTCATTTCAATGTAAACAAACAGTCTGCTGGTATAAACAAAGTAAACCTTGGCCACTTATGGTTGACAGAAGACACAGCCCACACAAAATAGGAAGTGTTGCAGGTGCAGCATGACCCACTTTCATCCCTCCTGCTTCTAACTCTTTTTCTTGGCTACAGAGTCCAAAAGAGCTCTCTCTGTCCTTGCAGTATAGTTCCCATCCGCCCAGCTGGCTAGTGTGCATCACATTATTTTAAACCCTTTTAGGATTATTGGTAATATATGGAAGCTAAACATGCACATGTTTTTATTTCCATGTTGAATTCTCTTGAGTGATGGGGAGCAGCAGGTGGGGAAGGATGTGCCTCTCTATTTCTACAATCTCCTCCTTCCTTTGTCCAATGTGTTTATAAAAAAGCTCCTCTGAGAAAATGTTTCCAACCCTCCTGCATGAAAAAAAATATTGAATTATACTATGTAATATATGCCCATTCATAGGTCTTTATGGGAAACTAGCACCAGAGCCTGTTGTGAAGTAATACAGTGGGCTCTAGCAAGGGGTGCTGGGCCGAGCTGCCCTGCGCTGCAGCAGGCCATTGTGCCGGGCAGCCCCATGCCACAGTGGGCTGCCAGACCAGGCAGCCTCATGCCACAGTGGGCTGCTGGGCTGGGCTGCTCCTCCTCACCAGGCCCCAAGGCGGTGGGAAAGCCTGGGGCTGTGCTGCTCTGTCTTCCCACTGCTGCGGGTCCTCCTGAGGCAGCAGGAAGCTCCAGAAGCACTGTGCCAGGTCTTCCTGTTGGTGGACCCGGGGCTTCCTGGGCCTCTGGAAGCCCTGAGGCAGTGGGAAAGCCTGGTGCCATAGTGCCGGGCCTTCCTGCAGCCATGCTGGCCCTTTCTGGGCCTCTTGAGGCCCCAAGGAAGAGGCAGGGAGGCAACTGTTTTACTCCCACTTTCTTCTTATTCCCGCATACTGTGCATGTGTGAGGATAAGAAGTGAGTCATCAGCAACACAGTTTGCCTTTTATGTCTTAGGATAGGCCTTTTGGCTACAATAATAGGATTAGTGCAACTTTAGTTTCTGCTAGAACCTGTGTCAGGACAAAGTAGGAAGTATTAATGAAAACAAGTTATGCACACACCAATATTGGAAACTTTCTCTTATGGAAAAAATATCACATTTTAATTATATAGGACCTTTTGTAAACTGCCTCCGTTCCACAAAATTAGATCCCCATTTATAAACTACCTGTTCTCCAAAAGGGAGCCCAAAGTTTTTAAAAATAAAATCCACAATAAAACGTAACAAAATAAAAGTTAAAAATCAAACTTCCAATAGGCCTCCCAGACTTACAGTAAAATTCTAAGCAGAGTAACTCCAGTCTAAGCCCATTGGATTTCACTGTTAGAGACAGAGCCCAGCAGCTTGGTAGCTTTGATCTAACTACCGTACTTTGATGAATAACAGAGCTTTCGCTATGGCATTAATAATACTGTGAAGTCTGTAGGCAGAGTGTATAAGGGCAGGCATTTTTCTTGTTTTCAGAAATATGTGTACCTTTTAAAAATGTAGTCTCATTCCAAAGGATTTTAAAATAATTGTGTTTTTCTGAATAACTTAAAAATGTAAATATTTATAATCATAAACATTCTCATTTTTAAAAAATGAAGCACAAAATCTGGAACCGCATTGCAACACAGGGAAAGTTACAAAATAACTTGCACAGCTCCCAAGTGTCTTTGTAGCTATAGGTGTGCATGCACACACACAAATTGAAATTCTTTTGAGCTCAGTACTAAAATAGACACTAAAGATGTATGAGAAAGTAATAGTGTAGGTCCCTTAAAAGAGAACAATCAGTGTTTACTATTAGTGATATAATGGCCACTATTTTGGCTCACATCAGTAAATTAAATGCTAATCTCGTAACCTAAAGAACAGCCTCAACTTTATCCTGCAGCAAAGTCACAAATCGTATACTGGGATTATAGCAGACCCCAGACAAGGGTGTTTTCCACATGGTCACTTTGCAGCGTTTCAGAATCTATTCTGCTTCCCATGTTCTTCAGTGTTCCACTTGTGCAAGGGAGTCATGGGAAGCAGAAATGTTTTTTGTCTGTCTTTTCTGCATTCCCCCCCCCCCCCCCTGCACACGTTCTATGATCTTTTTTTAAGTCACTGCTGGCACGTGTTATGTCCATGCAGAATCAAAAACCCTCATTCTGCTTCTCGTGCTTTAAAAGCTAGGAAAGGGTTAAATGGCTGCTCTTTACTTCCTTCCTTGGTTGTGTGAGCACACTCTCATTTTTTTCAAAGCTAGGAATGAGTTTAACATTATTGCTAATTCCTCCTGGCTTTAAAAGCCAGGAAAGCGTTAAATGGCTCCTTTTCTCTCCCTCCCAACATCTTCAAATGCCAAAGAGGAAAAAAACCTCAAGGATTTTGCACAGCTGTTTGCAAAACAAAGTCAGGAGGGAATGAAGCAGCAGCACTTTAACCCTTTCCAGGCTTGGCTTTAAAGAAAAATAAATGTGAGTGGAATAAACACAAAAAGTACATTTCCCCCGAGAACTTTGCCGCCAGTTGCCTCTCCAGTGGGCATGTGGGGATGAGTTTCAACATTGCAACGTTACCACACATGCGGGGGGGGAGGGAGTCAGCTCCAGCCCCCCGAAATGTGGCTCCAATCAGACACCAAATCTCCTCAAGGTTGTGCAATGCAGAATAGTGGGACCCCAAGCCGTTTCGGCACCAATTGGAATGAATACTCAGCATCACTGGCTTAAAATGCACTGTGCAGAATAGGCCAAGGACATATGGCCCCAGATTTCTGTGGTGCAAATGGTTAACATGTCTTTGATGTCTGTTCTGCAATCTAAGGCTTGAAGGTTCTATTGAGGTTTCACAGGTTTGAAATCCAATCAATACCTTAATATTTATTTTGTTTAAATTCTATCTTGTCTTCTGGCAGCTTCCAACACAAAAAAAACCCCTAATATATACAAACGTACATGGTATATACAAAAAAAGCTCTGCATTTACGTTATGAGTCATATCTTCATAAAATATTTCAAAACATTAGCAACTTGCAAAGCTTTCCTTTTGCTGCAATTAATGTTTCCCAATTTCCAGGAAACCTTGCTGAAATCAGCTCTCATTTTTATCTTACACAATTTCTCTTTGCTGTAGTTTTTGATTTAAACTTGATGTTGATAGGCAATACATTCAGCCTAAAACCTCATCTAATATTCCTGTGCATTTTGAGATGGAATCACTGGAACCCTTTAAAGCATTATAAATCTTGCCTAGGGTAGCCAGCTATTTCAAGCCATTGTTTTTGATGAGAAAGTAGAAAGGTTCAAAGCATCTACCAGGGGAACCTTCCAGAAGAAAACTGGCTAGCATCTTAGAGAGAGGTCTCTGTAGTGGAACTGTCATAGAATCATTATTTATTATTAAAATACCAGTGCAGTGTCTGGTTAAAGAGGCAATTTGAGCTTTCAAAGGGCAATTGTGCAATCATGCAAGACTTTGTACTAGCTGTACAGTTGTGTCACACTGATAGCTTTAAAAAATCATGAAATTTTCAGCTGCTAGAAATTAAACCCAATAGCAAATAAATTATTAACAAAAATATGTAATTATTTTGACTTTTTCAAAGTTTCTCCCTAAGGAGAACCTTTTCTGCATTGGTGAATTGGCTGTGTGTATGAGGATGCACAGTCAGTTCATGCAAAGCATTGATCACATCATAATGTTGTTCTATGTGAACTGAGAGAGCATCCTGGAAAATACACAGTATTCTGCTATAGTGATGGGCAAGCCATCATACAGAGAAGTTCATCTGCCTTTACCAAACTTTTCACTGAGAAGTCATCGATAAGCATCCAGACAGGTCCAAGATTCCAAAACACATTTTGAATAGTTATTTTTTATTCTGCCCTTCCTTCAAACTCAAGGTGATATACAAAGTTCTTTCCCCCTCCAGCAGTTAGATCCTTACAACACCCCTGTGAAATGGGTTATGGTAGAGACAGTGACAGGCCTGAGGTCTGTGTTTATATAACTTATGTTTTCCTTTCTGAGGTAAAAACCTTTGAAGTATTAATCTACAAACAAACCATTTATGCTGTTCTTTATTTTTGAATTTGAATTGAGGATTGTTCTCTCTGCTTTCGAAAGTAAAAGTTTCCTGGAATGAGTTTTCCACATGGTCACCAGTAATTTCCATGACCTGAAGGACATAGTTGACTGATGATGGAGAGCTTGACCCTTTCACAGTCCTTCCATCTGTTTATGATTTAGTCATTTATCTCCTCTGAAAGAAACTTGACATGACTGGCATTGTTGACCATTGGTTCTGATGGCAAAAATCTCCGTCCATACACAACAAAATAATCAAATCTTTCTTTGGGGAAGGGCATCCTCCACTGACAGCCAGATGAATATTTTCATATTAAAAAATGTTCGAGCTTCATCCTACTTCTATTTAGCCAGTATCTGGCTCAAAGTTATTTATCATTTTCTTTTCTTTTCTTTTGCTTTCTCTGATGTGAAGCCCCCAATCAAGGGGTAAGACATGTTAGAATTTTGATCAGGAGTTTTAAAGTTATAGTCAACTACCCTCTGATACCTGACCTTGTATGTCATTACAAGAAATAAAATCCTTTAACTTAAATTTGCTTTTAAAGTGTAGCTGATGTATCTTTCAACAACAATGTATTATTTTAAGGATGTAAGAGGAAGGCCTTCAGGTGTGTCTTAAAGGGGCTGTCTGACATATGGCAGATTCCAGTGAAGGAGGAGGGGATGCTGGGAGGTTCATGGATATTTTAAAAATTGTAATGAGGATCTCCAGATTTCTGAAGTATGAGAACTGCTGGTTCATACTAAAGTTAGTTCTAATAAACCCAGAGTTTGTCTGGAATGTTGCTCAGTAAATTCCTGAGAGTTCAGTCCTAAGCAGAGTATATAAAAGCAATGCTTAAGCCAGACTCAGGGCATTTCAGAAATCCTATGTACATGTTCTTTATTATATAGTATTTTATTAAGCATTTTATACAAATTAATAAAAAGAAGAAAACTCGTAGCTAAAAGAAAAAAAATAAGGACCAATTTTCTCTGTGAAAGATATATTACATATTATATACTGACTCCAAAATTACCATTAGTTAATACTTCCCCTTTTCCCTCTAAACGCTTATTGTATGTACATGTTCTGAAACAGATAGAAGGATAATTGTGTCTTTTCTTGTGCATTAGTATGAAATGTAGGTAGACCTACAGAACATACATGGGGCTAAATGGTTATTGCTTAGTAGTCAGGTAACTAAAATGAACTCTTGGATAAATGAGGACAAATACATGCCTTTTAAAAGTTTCATTTTATTGGGTTTATTTTTCAGTGGTCTTATAATACTGAGCAACAACTTCAGTTATATCTTGGAACCACTTCCTCATAGCCAAGAGCAACACCTAATCTACAGATCTGAACATTTCAAGTTCCCCAGGGGTACCTGTGGATACGAACACTCAGGGTCAAAAGTCACAGATTGGCTCACTGAGCTGACAGGTCAAGCTGAGCCAAGCTATCATAGAGTGAGTACTTCTGAATTATTTCATTATATTCTGTAAGATATAAGATTAAAAAAAATAAGCACTCCTGTGGCAGTTTCCTTAGATGCTCAGAGTGCTTCATATATGCTATGCCAATAATTCTTACAGGAGCTCTATAAGGATGTGCAGTTTATTGCCTCATTGTTAGAGAAAGAGCATGGAGGTTGAAAAATAGTAGTTTAATCAAGGGCCGTACTAGATATGACATGTGATCAGTATCGCCTATGATTTTTCAAAAAAATTTCAAAGTGGCATAAGGGAAAACATCTTGGTAGCAGTATGTTTCCCGACTGGAACAAACGGCAAATCTGAGAGGTGCTGTAGGTTGTGGAAGCAGTGTGAGAGGATGAGTTAAACACCCCCTTCCTCAGTACTGCTTCTCTGAACCAATTTATACAGACACACCCTGCAGGCATTTTGAAGTTCAAAAATAGTGCTGTAAATTCTGATAATACAGATTCTCTGCATATTACATCTAGTTTAACACTAAACCACTGAATGGATTCAGAACTAAGCTGGGAAGTGAACCCTGGACTGCAGCTCCAATTTACATTCTTAACCTCAAAGCGATGACCAATGATTTTTAATACATTTCTATTTTGAAAACAAGCAAGAGTTTTTGCCAAGTAAATATCCATTCCATGTGTATAATGAAGCGAGCTCAGTTTATGAAAGCTTACGTCATTACTCCTTAGGGTGCTACAAGACCCCAATTTAGTTTGCATGTAGCAGACTAACATGGCTATTCCTTGTGACACCTTAAAGTCTAACAGATTTATTATAGCATGAACTTCCATGGACTAGCACTGTTATACCACAAAGGCCATGCCCCAATAAAGCTGTTAATCTTTGAGGTGCCATGCTAGATCACAACAAGCTATCGTCTAACTGCATAAGATTGAGAACAACTGTGTTATGAGACAGTCATTTAGTCAGTCATGCTGAGGGTAAGAAATATTTCCTTATGATTTTAAGATATGGGAAATTTAAAAAGTTTCAGGTAGTAGCCATGTTGGTCTGCTGTAGAACAGCAGAATTAGAGTCCAGATTTTCAGGGTATGAGCATCTGAGAGTCAAAGCTCCCTTCTAAGGTACCACTGGACTCTCTAATTGGGAAATTTAAAGTATAATTCGAAATTAGAAGATGCAACCATTCAAAAGGCAAGAGCTGAAATTTAAAAAGAGCAGTTTAATTCTTATTTTGGGAGGCGTGATAATATGTTGATAATCTAATCAAAATTCAAATGATCAACAATATGGGATGTGTATGTTTGTGCAAGGTAAGTGAGACTGAAACTAACATAAGGAAAGTAAGTGAACTATCTGTACAAGCACAGTTGCTAGGAAACAATATAATTTCCCATTCGTTCTTATTATGAAATCTGCTCACACAGGATAAGCACTGGTAATCAGGTGCTGTTAAACTGCTATTTATGTAGAGTCTTCTTGTACTTTAAGAATGTGAACATTGCATTTTAAATAGTTTTCTGATATGGGTGGGCTCAGACATTTCTATTCTTTTTACATAGGTGAAGAGGGATGATGAACAGTCTATGAAATATGTGGAGCTTCTGTTAGTTGCTGATTATGCAGAGGTAAGAAAGAGATACTCTGATTTGCATGGTCAGACTAGTCTGATCTTGTCAGATCTTGGCTACTAAGCAGGTTTAGCCCTTGTTTGGACTTGGTTGGGAGACCACCAAGGAAGTCCAGTTGCTATGCAGAGGCAGCCAATGGTAAAGCACCTCATCCATCTCTTGTCTTGAAAATGCCACGTGGTCACCATAAGTTTGGTGTAACTTGATGGCACCTTATACTCAAGAAAAAAATTCATTATTTGTATCAGATTAAAATCAAACCCAGGATAAATGGTTCAAATTCCAACAATGGTAATAATGTGCAAGACTACGTTTTTCTAAACCCAAACTAGCAATGGTCCTCTGCTATACCTGCAGTCATAACTCCCATTTCAGCTATAGGCCCCGTGAAGTGATTGTAAAAGAAAAAATGGGAGGCCACCAATCATTTATTTCAGGTCAACCATGGAAGCAATTGACAGGAATATAAAAACATCCTGTCAGCAGATGCATGGAGTCTGTTTCTAATCTGGAGCTGGTTGGCTTGGGTTTGGTCCATGTCTCGTTAACTGTTCCCAGGAGCATTAGGTCATTCATGCATCTTTTATTTTAATGACATTTTTTTCCTGGCACACTTTTCTGAAAAGATGTGATTGCAGCTCATATAATTTCTCCGGGGGTAACTTGATCCTCTTATTGGAGCTCTGCATGACTGCTGTTTTCCCACTTGTAATTTTGCAATAGATATGAAGTGCTTATTTCTACCATAATCAACACAAACTCAGGGTTCAGACGCCTATCTGATTCCTCCAGGCATAAGCCATTTAATATCATACCTGGCAATTTCTGATCATTTTGTTATAACAGAGTGAATGAGCCAACCAGTGCCATTCACATTGTAAAGCATGCTGTTAAAGCTGTGCAGTCCCTGCTGGGCCACTGGCTATATTTTATGCTGAGTGAAACCAGAGGGGGTAACATAATTTTTCTGTTCCTGGACAATGAGAAGCTGTAAGAAAAAGCAGAGAATTCAGGTTTGCTACATTTGCTTCCCATATATCTTTTACTAGATAAATGACCGAAACAAATGAATTTGGTGACCCCACAGAAAATGAGAAACTTCATTTCCACCATTTTGACTGAAAAAATACTGGAGTGTTTGTGTGTCAAATGGATGTGATTCAGGTAGGGTTGCCAGTCAGGGGTGGTAACTGAAGGGAGTCTGAGGAGGCAGAGACATGATGAGGGTGGGGGTGGACGGGCAGAGGGTGATGTCAGCATAACAACATTAAAATTACTTCTGAGAAAAACCGAGGAGGAGTTTTTCACAGAAGCGACATAATACTGTCACACTGATGGTGATTGATTTTGTCCTTCATTTTCCTCTCGGCTGTCAGAGCAGCAGTGGTCAGCAGGGGTTGCTGATAGGAGGTCTCCCACCATAGCAGGTGATCTGGCAACCCAAGATTGGAGGGTGAGCCTTTTAAATACTTCACTTCACCAAACACCACTCCAGGTTTTATCACTGTCCCACTTTCCTCAGTGCACCAGGGATCCCAGCCAGAGGGACAGAATGTTGTGCCTTGGATATAAAACCCACCCCAAACTATGTGGCCAATAACAGAGGGATGAGGTAAACTGGATAAATAGAAGATGGTTTATCTTTTGAAAACTTAAGAAGAATGAAATGTATTGAAAACAATTTACATAAATGGAGAGAAATAGTAACAGTAACATGCAGATAAAGGTTTTCAGATTTTAAATCATTCGTGCCCGGGGGGAAAAACCTCCCAGGCAGGCTTGTATATTACATCATACTCTTGATCAAATTGTTACAAATATACAAAGCACTGTAACTCCATAACTATTTCTTCTAGGACTGCATACAGGGATCAAATAAATAATCTTATCCCAATGCTGCCCTTGACCCACTCTCCCATTGTACTAACGCTTTCATCAAGATCTGTAATCCCAGTTTTCAACTGACATTTCTTCTTAACTAAATTGCTTCCTGGCCCAGAGCTCCCTCTGGTTGCTGGAGCTCTGATCTCATTGGCAAGTTTGTTGCTGGGTGATTTTCTTCCCTCCCTGTAATAATATATGTCTATTTATTTTCAATAGTTTATTCTGTTTTATGATTTATTTAAATAATTAAACATGTATTTTCACCATGCACAGGAAGGGAAGAGATTTATTATATGTCATTATTGGAACAAAGGCATTTACAATCTGTCATGGGATATGCTGAAAGCTCTGTTTCAGACTCAGATGATTAATAACATTGGATAGCTCCCTTGGTCAGCATTACAAAATAGCTTTACCATTATTCCACAGGAAGTTGACATGGTTAGGAATAGCAGAGATCTTGCATAGATTGATTCTGAATTGTTTCCCTCTCTCCTTTTTTAGTTTCAGAAAAATAATCATGATCTTCAAGCAACCAAGAATAAATTGGTAGAGGCTGCTAATTATATAGATAAGGTAAGTCCAGATGTGCATTTTATAAGAAAATGTTTCCTCACATCATTGCAGATTTTACTATTGATGTGTTATAGCAATCTTTTGCAACTGGATTTTCCTGTGTGAACAAGACAAACTAGCTAGTTTGTTGTAGTGGTTAAGAGTGTGGGACTCTAATCTGGAGAACTGGGTTTGATTCTTCACTCCTCCCCTTGAAGCCAGCTGGGTGACCTTGGGTGGGTCATAGCTTCTAGCTCTTTCAGTCCCACCCACTTCACGGGGTGTTTTGTTGTGGGGATAATAATAACATTGTAAACTGCTCTGAGTGGGTGTTAAGTCATCCTGAAGGGCAGTATATAAATTGAATGTTGTTGTTGTTGTTAATCTAGTTGCAAATGAATGCTGTAGTAAAATGATAGTCCAGTATCCTACAATGTGTGGAATACTGCCCTAAAAAAGAAAAAGATAAGGGACCAACTGCATATTACATGCAAAGACACACTTTTTCCCTTTGGGAAAGGTATCTCTAGGAGTGGGATTAGAATGGCAGAGAGAACTTTTTTGGGTTTATCTGGCAAATATAGCTACAGCCTTTTTAAAGCTGGCTGGCTGCTCCTTTTCCCCACCAAATTTCAAAAGCTTTCCAGGGCTTTTTTTCCCCAGGGGAGGAGGGAGTGAGGCAGAAGAGTGGGGAGTATGAGGTTACCTCCCTTTGGAAGTTTCCCAGACTTGTCTGGTAATGGTTTGATGTTGGTTGTTGATTTTGTTGGGCTTGAAAATGTGTCGTTCCTTGCTTCAGTTTGGTCCAGTTTTGGTTTTTGACAATAGTTTGCTGGTATTCTGTGATTTGGGGTTGGTTCTGGTGTGTTTGCATTGGCTCTGGCTTCTGCCTGTCTGGGTTCTTTGAGTCAATTAAAGGGGGAAAACCCGCGAGGGTTAGTAATGAACAATGCTATAACCAATACTTATGCAGCTTTTCTATAAATCAAAAATTGATCTTAGTTCAGTAGTACAATAATACAATAGCAACAACTTTTACAGAATGAACCTTCAAAAATCAAAATAACCCGTCAGTGTATTTCTTTGGGCAATGCCTTACATTATACAGGCTAAACACATGTACAACCAATACAATCAAGTAATCAGGTGTGTAGGCAGTCCAAACGGTAGCAGCGGTAAAAGTTGAGGGACAAGCCCCCTAATTCAAATCCACTCCAATGCGGTAGCCAACCGGTCAAGCCGAAGAGACATGCCCAATCTGGGGCCGGCTGAAGCAGAGATTTCGTCCCACGCCTCCTTTTGCTCGTTGGGTTCTTTGAGTGACATTGGTTCTGTTGAACTTGCTTCCTTGAATACATTTGGTTCTGCTGAGATTCTCTTAGTTGATTGGTTCTGATGTGACTTTCAATTTTGACATTGTTCTGGTGAGATTCTCTAGTTTGACATTGGTTCAAGTGGGATTCTCTGGTGTGATGTTAGTCCCCTTGCTTCATTTTGGTTCTGGTGGGATACCCTTGCTTCATTTTGGTTCTTTTGTGCTTTGTTGGTTCAGTTTGCATTTGGATTTGCATTGGAAGTGGTTTTTGGCCAGGGGTTGCCCCTTTGCTTAAGGTATCTTTGCCTGGAAAACCTTGGAAATTTCCCCCCAATAGGAAACAATGGAGAGTGGTTGGGGGCACCAGGGCTCCATAGAACTGGACCTCTGGCCAATTACTCATGAAACTTGGAGGATCTTTAATGGAAAGTCAGGACAAGGTTCCCAGCAAATTTGGTGGAGTTTGCTTGAAAAAGACATCCCCCAACCCCGCCCCCCGGATAGGTTCCCCCATAGGGAATAATGGCTGAATGTATTTGGGAATCCTGAATAAAATCAGATCCAGTTATCTGAATATCTGGAATACTGAGTATTTATGGTATCCCAGATATCTAGATCCAAATAATACCTTTTTTTTTTGCTGCATACTCCTAGTTTGAAAGCCGAAAAATGGTAGACCAAGAAAGCGTCAATGCTGTCCTTCTCCCCTTTTCTCCATTTCATTTCACTCCCCCCCTTCCACCAACGTTTGGAGAGAGATCCATTGGGAACAGATTATAGGAATTCGCAAAAAGCATCTGGTTCAGCCCTAACAATCATAAAGAACTAATTAATTCAAACAGGACTAGAGAATATCCTAGCCCTTTTCCTACATGATTATGGATTGGATCTGAAGAGTTGTGAGCAAATCTCTGCTCACTGAATAGATCTTTGCTGCATCCCCTCCCCCATCTTCAGTAGCTTCCTGCATATTTGCAAAGCTGCTTTTGAGGATTGGGGGAATCTCATAAACTGCATAAGATGGAGTACAGAGAGTTATGGAAGAGCTACTTAGGATCCCACTTTATCCTTGAGGGCAAGCTGGGCAAGGAAAAGTATGTTGGATATTAAAGTAGGGAGCTAAAATTGGCTGGAAAAATTCAGCATCCTATATCCTAGAGACCAGTATCCTAATATAGGCTGGATGAAGTTTGCCCAGTTTAAGGAGCCTTCCTCCAACTTAAGGGGCTCTTCCACTGGAGGAAGGCACTGAAGGCTGAACGAAGGCTTCAGACTTTGCTTAGTGGAATGGTGGGGTACAGGCCACTAACTTCAGCTCTTATCGTCTTTAACCTTTTAGTTTTACAAATCACTGAATATACGGATTGCTCTGGTGGGACTTGAGATCTGGAATGACCACAATAAATGTGAAATCTCTGCGAACCCACATTCAACTTTGTGGTCTTTTCTTGCTTGGAGGCGTAAACAACTAATGTATAAAAAGAATGACAATGCTCAGCTGATCACGTAAGTTGTTTATAGAAATAGTACAGTCCTTTTAACCCTGAGTTCTAGTTATAGGATATGAATTTATTAGTACTCTTTATGTTCATTATATTTAATTTTGAGCAACAGCCTCAGAGTGTGGGTCAAAAAATCTTTACAATGGGCCCATGTACAAAGAGATTATTTTGTTCTACAAGTCTGGGGGAAATCTTAGTTTTGCAGTAATAAATGAAGTGTAAAACAAAAAAAATGCATTAGCTAACAAACCCAAAAATCATAGAAGCAGTATCTGTTTCTTTAAGAAAAAGAAGCCCCTGAGATCTTGTGAGGCTATGTTGTAACATCTCAGGAACCATTTTAAGAGTTGTCAGGCAACCCCCAATGACCAGTGCTGGTGTGGAGGAAAGAGAAATACTAAAAAAGGTAAAAGATGGGTGAACGGAAGGTAATACTGGAGAGAGAAGAATGAAAAAGGTAAAAGGAGAAATGGGAATATGGGGGAGTAGAACAGAAAAAGTTGGGTGAAGGGGGTTGCAGAGGCTGCTAGAGGTGAAACAGAAAAGGTAGGAAGGAATGAGAAAAGGAAAAGGGGGGGGGACTGCAGACACTGCCAGAGGAGGCAAAGAGCAAAAAACAAAGAAGCAGCAAGGGAATGGGGGCGTGAGATTTTCCATTAATCTCCTATTTATCGAATTATGTATGTATATACCATTGGGAGATCATTCACTTTTATTAGTGATAGGGATGATGACATATTCCACTTCATTTGCTCATACATGTGTATGTTCCATGAACATCTACACATATTGTTTGGAATATCTGGGTCCTACAGAATCAACTCCCATTTTATCTTTTATTTATTATTTATTTTTATTTTCAATTTATATTCCTCCCTCCTCACACCAACAGGCTCAGGGCGGATTATACTTCATAACATACCAATAAAATTTACATTTAAGAAGAATTTAAAACCACAAAAAATACAGTATAAATATTTAAAATTGCAAATTTACAAGATTTCAAAAGTAGCATGGAGATCCATCAATCTCTCACCCAACCATCACTGAGTTTTTAAGCAAATAAAGTTTTAGTACATTCCAAAGTTTTAGTACATACCATAGAGAGAGGGTATCATCTTGGAACTTGTCCAATTAATAGTCTGTATGTGGTCATACATCAATCCACATTAATTTTGTT
The DNA here is from genome assembly GCF_028583425.1 of Eublepharis macularius. Taxonomy (NCBI): domain Eukaryota; kingdom Metazoa; phylum Chordata; class Lepidosauria; order Squamata; family Eublepharidae; genus Eublepharis; species Eublepharis macularius. The sequence continues at coordinate 88,572,790 of NC_072793.1, read as the reverse complement.
CCCTTTAACAGGTATTGCTTTGCATCTATTGAAAGAACTTTTGTGAAAAGCCAAAACTTTGACAGAAGGGTTCTTATAAATCTACTCATTATCAGCTTCATATGAAGGGGAATGCAACTCATATTTGAAAAATATCTACAGCAACTTTCATATCCTGCCACATGTTCCTATAAAAGGCATGTAAGCTTAAGGAAAATCCACAAAAGCAACAATCACAGGCATTATTTACATATTTGCTTTTAAAACAACTGTATTTACAGATAGATAGCAAGGGTCTACATCTGAATCCTTTAATATTCAGCACTGTATAAAACAACTCTGTCCAATTCATTTCTTTCCATCCCCAAATGTGTTTCAGAGGGATGTCTTTCCATGGTACCACTATTGGTTTGGCACCCCTCATGGCCATGTGTTCTGTCTATCAGTCTGGAGGAGTGAACATGGTAAGTTATTCTTTGTAAAAGCATAAAAAGAATACATATCAGGAAGCTGCATGTCAGGTTCATTGAAATGAATGGAAGTGTTGCAAGATCTTGGCAGTACACAAGTCTGTGTCCACAGTGCCTTGAACATGTTGCTTCAATCAGCAGAATTCAAAGTCACCTTGTGACATTGATTTGGCAGCAGATTGGCAGCAGATTGGCAGCAGATTTGGCAGCAGACCAATGGAAGTAGTTCTTCACATAATGCACAATTAACTAATGGAATTAACTGCCACAAGACATGATGATGGCCACTAGCTTGGAAAGCTTTAAAGGGGGATTCTGCAGAATAGCTAAACGGAGCATCCCTATTCAGAAATAGTGTGCTTGAATATGAGATGCTAGAGAAAATATTTTTTAACATAATTTTTCTCCCACTGGCTGCAGAAGCAGGAACCAGGGGTGTAGGATCTCCCAGTAGTAAACTGTCAAGCCCCAGATGCTGTGGAATTATTACATTGTTATTACAAACATATATATTCATGTATGTTGCCTGTGACACTTTATTCTGTGCCTGGACAGGATCATTCTGATAATGCCATCGGAGTTGCAGCCACCATGGCACACGAGATGGGACATAACTTTGGGATGAGCCATGATTCAATTGGCTGTTGTAGTGCCAGTGCTAAAGAAGGAGGGTGCATCATGGCTGCTGCAACAGGGTAAGGTGGCATTGCACAGTGTTCACTTTAAAAGTATTATGAAGCTGAGCTGTGCTGGTCTTGTATTTGTATTAATTTAAACCTAACTAAGACTTTTGCTCTGAATTATAGTTTGGTCTGTGATCAGTGTAAAGGAGGGTGGCACTGGGGGCCCACCATCAAACTATCTCCAAATTAGGATTATCAACCTCCAGGTGGGGCCGAGAGTTCTCCTGGAATTAAAACTGCTCTTCAGGCTGCAGAGATCAGTTTCCCTGGAGGAAATGGCAGCTCCAGACAATGTATGTATGGAACGATTATATCCATGCTGTGCTTCCTTCACTTCCTGCCATGAGCCTGCTATTGCGGGGAGGGCGGAATATAAGTTGAATTAAATAAATAAATAAAACTCCAGCCTCTCCAGGATCTGCCCCCAAATCTTCAGGAATTTCCCAACCTGGAGGTAGCATCTCTACTCCCACGGACAAGTCCTGGTTGGGAAATTCCTGGAGATCTGGGGGAAGAGCCTGGGGATGGCAAAGTTTAGGGAAAGGAGGGAGCTCAGCAGGGATGTGATGCTGTAGAGTCCACTGTCCAAAGCAGCCATTTTCTCCAGGGCAACTGATCTCTGTTGTGTGAAGATCAATTATAATTCCAGGAGATCTCCAGGCCCTACCTGGAACTTGGCAACCCTACACTGGTCCCAGAATTAGCAGAGAAGGGGGTTTCTAGCACCTTGTTTCTCCTTTGCCTCCTCCTCACTCCTTCTTTCACAGCCTGTGGATGGTATCCAGGTGCCATCCTCATGAGCCATCTGCCAGCTACTTTTAAAGGCAGCTTGACAGGCTGCAGGTGCCCTCTGGTATCCTCTGGTGAGGAGTCCTCTCCCTGTCAGAGGCAGGAAGCCAGCTGGGCAGCTGCCAAAGGTGAGACGTGCCTCTCTCTGAGCCTCCCTGCTGTTGCAATGGCAATGGCTCTTTAAAGGGACAAGCCTCTGAAGCAGTCACCAAAACAAGTGTCAGCTTTTTTTCTACCTTGAGGCAACCCCCCCCCAGTGAATCTAATAGCCTCCTACCCTTGAAGAGCCAGTATATCGTAGGTAGATATCCACCATATTTTTAGCTTATCAAAAGATCTGGAGTTATCAAACAAGAAAGTACTTGTATCTTAAAAGTGAATTTTATTTTATTTTTACTTCATTTCCACCCTGCCTTTCTCCCCAATGAGAACCCAAAATATCATTCTCCTCTCATCTATATCATCTTCACAGTTGGGTAGTTAGACGAAGTGTCTGTGATTGGCCCAAGGTCACCCAGCAAGCTTCTGTGGCAGAGCCGGGATTTGAACCTGGGTCTCCCTGATTCTAGCCCAACACTCTAACCTCTCTGGCTCTAATCTAATAGAACAGGTGTTCCACAAAGGATGGATTCCAACATAGGGTGAACTCCAGCTTCAGCCAAAAATATATGCATTCCTAGGAGGCTTGCACTTTATTTAAAAATAACAACTTTGTCACTTGTTATGTATTTAGAATATTTATACCAGCCTTTCTATTACTCAGAGTGACTTACAAGATTAAAATATGTATCCCAGTAAAATCCAAACAATTGAACAAATCACAGGAACAACATAAATAAATACATTAAATAAGATAATAAGTGGCAAATTTACATTATGTAATCAAATACATAGGATTGTGTATTTTCTATATATTGATGATTCCATGTGGCCACCCCCAGAAGTTTCATGTAGATCTCATGGTAGAGAAAACAGAACTTTTCTCTATAAAGAAAGTTATTCTTTGACACTTTCTGGTATCAGAATGTTTTCTTGTTTAACTGTAATATGACATGTGATAATCAAATGAAATATTGGGGTGTTTTGCTCTGGCTTATTTACAGGCACCCATTCCCCAAGGTATTCAATATGTGCAATAAGAAGGAATTGAACAGATATATGCAGTCTGGAGGAGGGATGTGCCTTTACAATATACCAGATACCAAGACTTTATATGGAGGACAAAGATGTGGAAATGGTTATCTGGAAGAAGGAGAAGAATGTGATTGTGGAGAAGTGGAGGTAACTTGTGCATGGATCAGATTATTTTATTTTATTTATTTATTTATTTATTTTATCGTAGACTTCATGTTTGGAAGGGAATACTTAGTCTGACTTCCTCTGACCCATAAAAATAATATTCTAATTTTAAATTAAATTTAAATGAAAAACATGGTCTGTAGTAAAAGGTATAATGTGTGTGAGAGAGAAAACTGGAGTGATGTGTGGTCTACTTCAAGGGTTGGATTGTATCTGTGCACTAGCTTAAAAGGTTAGGTGGCCTTGTTAATGCCCACTTATGGAAACATTCCTCAACCTGATAAATATTAAAATTGTTAGTTTCTCCTTCTTAGACCTGTGAGGCTTATGTTTTTTTCTGCAGGCGGCCTATCAAAATGCCCATTACAGGCACCTGTAGCTAAAGTATCACTTGGTCTGCTTTTTTTGACTGCCTGACATGTCTCTTTTGTGTACATTTATGGCCAAGGTAGATTCAACTTGCGTCTTCACAGGCTCCCCACTCCTTTTTGGTTAATTTACGAAGTCATTTTTTTCTACATAGTTGGATATTTCTCTGAGTTTGTAGAGACCTGGTTCTTGTCTGTAAATGGCCTAGTTTTGCTGTTTTCATCATTTGCAGGAGGGCTAGCCAGTCTACTATTACATATAGGACAGGGCCGGATCTAGGGTTGTCGGTGCCCAGGGCAACCCTAGTCCAACCTCCTCACGTGCGTGCGCACTCCCAGCACTGTGTGATGACATCATTTTGGTGACATCATCATGCAGGGTGGAGCAGCAGAGGCAGCGTGCGGGGCTGGGAAGCCGCCCGCGCCATTCGCCTCCCCGCAGGCGAATGGCACGGATGGCCTTGCAGCCCTCCCCCGCACTGCCTTTCACCTGCTCCGTAGGACAGGGGACGGCCAGCTTGCTGCGTGCCCCCTGCCCTGCAGGGCAGGCAAAAGGCAACGTGGGGGGCTGCAAGGCCACCCGCGCCATTCGCCTTCCCCACAGGACAGGGGGTGGCCAGCATTACGGGGGGCTGCGAGGCTGCCCGTGCTGCTGCATGCACGCTCCGGCAGCTGGCAGCTGCTCCCAACATCCCCTCCCTGGCGGCACCGGGGGCAGACTACCCCCCCTGCCCTCGTCGATCCAGCCCTGATATAGGAGCAAACTGGTGCCCATAAGGAATCATACATGGAAAGGGAATGATTTGAAAATCTAATCTCACTCTCCAAAACTCTTCCGCTCCAGGATTCTTTATGCTCAGAGTCACAAGTGCTTTTTGAGGAGGCTGATTTCCCCCCTCCCAGACCTCATCAATGTATTTGGGTTTTTATTTTTTCCCCTTTTTCTTATGATTAATTTTATAAAACTGAGTACATAGCAGTATGTACTCTCATATGTGGGTGGCCTGATTTGGGTGCTTTTGGCATCTTCATAGGGGCCTGCCAGTGCCCTATTACACTGAGGATATCAAGGATTGTGTGGTTTATAGACCGTGACTCTGAGGCCATGTTCTCTCTGGTGCTTGCTTTTTTATGTATAAAAAGGGGTTTCCCCCCACTTTTTCCCCACCAGAGTTTGTTTCTTTCAACTGGAAAAACAAATGTAGGACTGGACTTTGAATCTACAGCAGTTGGTGGTTTACAGAAAGCTGCAGCAGCAGTATATGAGAAAGTGGCAAATGCTTTCTGATGTGTCAACTCATGTAAAAACATAGCATGTCTCTTGTTTCTCCCCTCTCTCAGGAATGCAATAACCCTTGCTGTAATGCTGCTAATTGCTCTCTGAAGCCTGGTGCTGAGTGTGCGCATGGCGCTTGCTGTCACCAGTGTAAGGTAGGCTTTCTTGTGTCCTTCATCTATGACATAAGAAAAGAATTGTTTGTTGTTCTCTATATAGGACAATAATTAAGAAAAGAGGGAAGAGTATATGAACTCATAGGACTTGAGGCCATCTTTAGTTTGTAAACTCTGGCTTAAAAACTAGCCAAGTTTAATCTGAAAATACACAAGTTGCAAACAGAGCACATGTGTTTAATTGACATTTATTTATTTAAAACATTTCTATGCTACCTTCCCACCAAAATACAGTCCCCAGTGCAATGAACATCAAAACAGCATTTAAAGTAAGGTATATATAAAATACTTTAAAAGTTCATTAAAAACATAGACATCCCACACACACACAACACAACTAAGGAGGAGAGCCAACAAGAGTTTCCAGGGGTGCATCAAATAAAACAAGAAAATCTTAACATGTTGGTGGAAGATAACAATAGAGGGAGACAGAGTTCCCTCTATTAGGGAACACCCTGGGAAAGGAGTTGCAAAATTTTGGCACTGTGAAAGTCTGTGTTTCCTTAAATAAATACAGAAATACAGAAATTGTGACTGGGAAATTGAGAGTTTATTGGATTTTTTAAACTCCCCTGTGGCAGTTTGCAGTGTCTTCCAATCTATAATGCATTATGCTTGAAAGCAGTGAATCCTCTGATTCTGATTGCTTGAGCATAGAGTATTAGTTGCTCAGAGCAACTAATTAGAGCATAGCGACATAGAGTATTAGTTGCTTAGGGAACTAAACTGTTTCCAATCCGTCTTCTGGGAGGGAAGGTTAATCACCTTGTGCATTACTGCATGTTCTAGTGGCAAGTTGCACACCAATAAGGGGAACCAGAAAAGCTAAGGTCATGGAGTCTTGCAGAAAAAAGGCTAAAGGGAGCAGAAAATGGACTGGAAAAAAAAAACAACCTGAAGGGGGATATGTGGCAAGGGAAGCTTGAGGAAAAGAACACAGGGACAAGGAACTGAGGCAAGAAGGAGTAATCAGAAAGGAAGCTCTTAAGTAATTTCATGGTTCTTAAGGTCATGAGGGACTATATGTTCTTATAGAAGGAAAAGAGAAGTAATGAGAGATTGGTCAAAAGAGAAGAGAGAGGAAGTAGGACAACGTAAACAGTGGCCTGGAAAGCACGGACCTTAGGAAATAAAGGGTTGGCATAGATATGAAGGAAGTCATAGGAAGAATAAGGTAGAACTATACAAACAGGAGGGTCTGCACTATTGGTGGCAATTAAGTGAAGAGGCAAGGGAGGTTTGGAGAGCTGGGGATTGTGGATTCAGGAACTAAGAATACGTAGAGTTGCTAGGTCTAGAACTGGACAGGGAAATTCTTATAGTTATGATATCTTCAGACGATGCAACGTTTTATTTATTTTCATTTATCCTGCCTTTTCTTAGTTCAAGGTGGTATACAATTAATTAAAATAATATATACTGTTCACCAGTACTCTTTGCAGAAAACCTCATCTGAGCAGTCCTGCAGAACATAGTAAGACTGAAATTATCAAGTGAGGGGCAATACAGAAGAACTCCACCCTGGGGAAATATAATAATAAAGATGCTTTATGCACCTCCTCAGGAAGCCTGTTCCCTAATGACAGGAGCTGCCATTGAAAATGCTCATGTCGTTCCCATGGATGAGTGAATTTGGCAGGTTGATAGTTCTATTAGCAAGTCCCATTAAGCAAATCTCAGTTGTCATGGAGCTGACTTTAGGGTAAGGCAATCTTTTAGATTAACACCTGGCAATCCTAAGGATTTGAAGGCTAAAATGTAGTGGGGAGAGAGCTGAAATTTCACATAGAAAATATCTCAGTCAATTCTTCATTTGTATGCTTCTAGTCTTGTTTATTATATACATTTTTTAGACTGCATGTCAACATATTATGAAGACTCCTAAACATAAATCTTCATAATGAGAATCAGCTTGTATTGGGTTTGTTGTTATATGACCAGAGAAACTCTCCTTGCAGTAGAAAGAACGGTTATATGAATCCTCCCTGTATCACTTCAGATGGAACTTAACTTGGACTTATAAAGCGCAGCTGTTCAAAATGTATTACGTTTGGAACATTTTACAGTATTAACAAGTAGTATATTTCTGCATTCTAGAGTTTCATAAAATATGCTGTATCCTGCAATGGCTGTTACTATCCTGCCAGTTGTTTGAAATTCCTTTGGTTGCAGCATTTTTATAATAGTCTGTGGAGTGAAAACTACAGGTGTTGGAATGCCTAGTCTAGACTGATAGAACCACCTATTTCATTGCATATCCTTTGAGGAGCCCCATGCCACCTGTTTGGGCTTATATTGGCGCCACCCTATGATTATGGAGGACTTTGAGGGCCAAGCTTGTCTTTCAAAGAAGGCAACTGGCAGGGGTTGGAATATACCATGCTTGATTGTGTTACCAGTTTAATGGCCTCTCTTTTTGCTTGATGTGCCCCCAGCACCTGGAAAGGAAAAAACATACCCATGAGAACACAGAGGGTTTTCTCCATAGGGATTAGAAAGTCTTGAAGCTTGGTCAATAGCTTTTTGTTATACTCTGTATTTATTTATTTATTTATTTATTTATTTATTGCATTTCTAGACCGCCCTCCCTGTCAGACGGGCTCAGGGCGGTGTGACAACATACAATTAATAACATACAGTTTAAAAACAATAAAAACATTATGAATAAACATTAAAACACTATTCCATATACAATAAAATTTCTCAATTGGCGGATATAAATATTAAAATACAGCATTTTAGGCGCAGGGCTCGGCTCTTACATCAAGCCCTGCATTACACTTATGAGCTCCTGCATGGGAGGTGGATGGTCTTCAGTGGTATGGCCAGCGAGAGGACAGCGTAGCCCCCACCAAATGCCTGGTGGAACATCTCTGTCTTGCAGGCCCAGCGGAAAGATAAAAAATCCCGCTGGGCCCTAGTTTCCTCAGACAGAGAGTTCCACCAGGTCGGAGCCAGGACTGAAAAGGCCCTGGCTCTGGTAAAGGCCAGAAGGACCTCCCTGGGGCCAGGGACCATCAGCAACTGCTTATTAGCTGATCAAAGCGACCTCCGGGGAACATATGGGGAGAGGTGGTCCCGAAGGTATGCTGGGCCTAGACCGCATAGGGCTTTATAGGTCAACACCAGAACCTTGAACCAGACCCGGTACTCAACTGGTAACCAGTGCAGCTGACAGAAGAAGGGTGTTATATGTGCTATGATTGGAGCTCTGTCAACCACTTGTGCAGCTGCATTCTGAACCAGCTGCAGTTTCTGGATCAAGCCCAAGGGAAGCCCTGCATAGAGCGAGTTACAGTAGTCTAATCTGGAGGTGACCATTGCCTGGATCACTGTCGTAAGATCATGGATTGATAAGTAAGGGACACGTTGTCGAGCCTGTCTTAGATACAAAAATGAGGATTGAACAACCGCTGCGACCTGTGCCTCCATAGACAGGGAAGCATCCAGGACCCACCCACCCCCAGGGTCCTCACTTTCGACACCGGCATAAGTGGCGCTCCATCGAGAGCAGGGAGCCGGAGTCCCGCACCCATGGACCCTAGACCACATACAGAACCTCCGGCTTCAAGGGATTCAGTCTCAGCCAACTCTGCTTCAACCATCCAGTCACAGCTCCAAAGGCACGTTCCAGGACATCTGGGGAAGAGTTGGGCCGGCCATCCATCATCAGATACAATTGGGTGTCATCTGCATATTGATGGCACCCAAGTCCAAAACGCCATACAAGCTGGAGAAGGGGGTGCATATATATGTTAAATAACAAGGGGGAGAGTATTGCCCCTTGAGGGACACCACACACCAATGGGTGGCGGGATGACAACTTCTCCCCTAGTGCCACCTTCTGTCCCTGACCATGGAGAAAAGAGACAAACCACTGCAAGGCCATCCTTCGAATCCCCACATCGGTAAGGCGGTGAATCAGCAGGTCATGATCGACCGTGTCGAATGCTGCTGATAGATCTACCAATATCAGCAGCACCTACCTGCCTTGATCCAGCTATCTACAGAGATCGTCCATCAGGGTGACCAGTAATGTCTCTGACCCATGTCCCGGATGGAAGCTAGACTGGAAAGGATCTAGGGATGAGGAATCATTCAGGAAAACCTGCAGCTGCTCTACCACCACCTGCTCAATCGCCTTACTCAGGAATGGGAGGTTTGAAACTGGTCGGTAACTGACCGAGTCAGTAGGGTCCAAAGATGTTTTTTTCAGGAGAGGCCTAACCACAGCTTCCTTCAACGCTTCCAGAAAGATCCCGGAGCTCAGAGACATGTTGACAATGGCCTCCAGGGCATCCCGTAGCCCATCTACGCTATTGTATAATTTTGTGCAGAAGTATACTAAAGAAACTGACTGTTGAGACACCAGCATTGAGATGTGGTGTGGTGTGGTGTGTGTGTGTGTGTGTGTGTGTGAGTGAGAGAGAGAGAGAGAGAGAGAGAGAGAGAGAGAGAGAGAGAGAGAGAAATTGAGGCAGGCAGGCGAAGGATTTTTTTGTCTCATTTTACATCTCAACTTTCCTAGGAAAACATGGCCAAAATATTTGCAGTGTGTTAACCTTTTCTGTGATCCTTGCTTACGGTCATGCTGTCCAAGTGAGCTCTATGTTTGTGGCCAACTAGTCATGTGCAGCCATTTCACATGTAGTAAGCTTTTGGCATATCACTGCCAACATTATTTTTTTTGTGTGTGGTAGCATAAATATTTTAATTTTTTGTATGACAGTGGCTGCACACTATCAGGATACTGGTGTGTGGCTGATACATGGAGCAATTGCAAGGAATCACCTCATAACAGTTGACTCATAATACTCTTGAGATTTGCATTTTTGAAATTTTTGTGGACATAGATTCTTCTCTTTACGGTCTCCATGATGAATATAGTAAAGGAAGTGCTTAAGTTAGATTAGGCACATGAATGTGCATCTTCGGATGGGTTGGTGTCAACTAGAAGCTAACATGAGGATATGATAGAGCATGTAAAGACATGTATTGTGATTCTGATTCTAGAGCCATGTCCCATACTCTGAAACTAATGCTGCACATTTAGACTGAAGGGCTGCCAGGTAAGGGGTAGGGAGGTGAGGGGGCCCAAAACACGGGAGCGCCCCTGGGGAGGGCAGTGTGCCTTGTGCAATGATGTCACTTCCCGGAAGTGATGTCATTGTGCGGTCTCAGAAGCATGCATGCGCTTTGCGTGCGCGCGTGTGGTACCATGGGCACCACCTCCTGCTGGGAGTTGCCCCGGGTGCTGGCAACTCATGCTGCTCCACTGAATTCTACCACCTCTACCTGGATACGTCTAAGCTGAAAGGAGGCCCTTTTTATGAATGGTGGCATTTTTCCTCTGCAAGCATCCCCCACATTAGTATAACTAGGAGAATTTTGGTGGAATCCTCATTTCATAGCATCTATGGTAGTTCCAGCCTGAAATAATGTGTTCATTTCTTTTATCTTCTTTAGATGGTTTCTCCAGGGACTCTTTGCCGGGAGCAATCTAGACCATGTGATCTACCAGAATACTGTACAGGCAAATCTCCATTCTGCCCTGCAAACTTCTACCAACTGGATGGCACCCCATGTGCAAGTGGGAGAGCATATTGCTACAGTGGAATGTGCCTCACATATGAACAGCAGTGCTTGCAGCTCTGGGGAAATGGTAAGGAAGGCTTTTCCCAGAGAATGGAATGTGGCCAAATTGGGGCCTTTCTGTCATGGGATCTCAGGAAATAAGGCAGTATATTCCTCTGAATAATAGACTGAGGGACTGTAGTGTAGTGTAGTGTATTGCAGTATTTATTCTGTGTATCACCTTCCTTTTGTACATTGTCCTCTACCTTTGTAACCCACTTTCTGCATTATGGAATGTCATGCTGCAAACGGCAGCGGTGGGTGGTGTTTGTTTCTTTGTTTTCATTATTTTCCAGTAATCCAGGTCCCACTGCATTGTTAATCAGAGGTCTTTGCTGTTTGTTTGATTTTATATTTTATAACCTGCCTTGAGTCTCAGGGGAAAAGGTGGACTATAAATGAAGTTAATAATAATAATAAATAATCAAAATGGTGTAATAGAAGTGTAGATACTGGTTGGTGTCTCCATTCACTGAATCTGCCGTGACTATATGCAGTAAAATACAGAAAAGTGCTTTGAATAGCTGAGAAGAGGGACATTTAATGGCTTGGATCCCACTTAGATATCTGTGGGTACAATGAAAATCTTTTTATAAAACTGAATAATATAGATTTCCATGTGAAAAGTTGCCAAATCAACTGCATGTGGGCAACAAGATGTATACTATACAATTCTGATGTTTGTATCTGTTTATTGCTTTTAACACTAGTCTATGTCACAGGAAGAATTGAATACAAGTATACAGGAATGCCCAGTGATACTGATGTCCTGTCCCATGAGGGGAGCCATTTTTGTTCTGTTCTTTAAAAAATATTGATGGATTCCCATCTAGTGCCCTAGCCAAAGGTGGCTAAGTAATAGATCTGAGTAAGCGGCCATCTTCTGTGCAAATCAGTCATATGAATCTCTTCCATCCAGGAGCACGGCCAGCACCTGACCTCTGCTTTGAGAGGGTTAATGCTGCTGGAGATCCCTATGGGAACTGTGGGAAGGATGTCAATGGCAGATACAAGAAGTGCGATACAAGGTGGAGTGCAGATCAGCTGTTCTTTATGAGATGAATGCATTTGTGTTCTCAGAAGTTAAAGGTTGAAAGATTATTCAGATCTATATCATGACCAGCTACAAGTCAACTGTTGTTGCTTGGTAATTCTGTTACATTTTAAAAATGTAACATTACTACCTACCGTGATTGTTAACTTAATAATTCTTTTAGAGGGGTGCTCATACCATGGGCTTCTGCTCAGAATATTCTTCTGCTACTCTTGTGAGTATGCAATTCACCACCAGGTAGAGCAGCAAACTAATCACTCATGAGCAGGTATCCTGCCTCTGGTGTGATGTAGCAAACTAGGGTACCTATTCAAGAGTAGATCTGCTACTTGGAATGGAGTCCTTCTTGGCCAACAAATGTTTCCTTGATGACAGGATGAATATATGAAATTGCCTTATACTAAGTCAGGCTGTTGGTCTAAGTTGTTCAATATTGTTTACTCTGATGGATAGCAGCTCTCCAGAGCCTAATCCATTAAATATTTTATAGGTCAAAACCAATGCCTTGAATTATGTCAAAAGAGTAATGGAAATTCACTGCATATACTGAAGCATATGTATAGTGAATTTCCTAGAAATTTACTTCTGTTATGAATTGGGGTACCACCTGCTTCATCTGTGCTGTAGCACAGTAGTTAAGTGATTCGGCTGGTTTGAATCCCACTACTGCCATGAGCTCAGTAGGTGGCCTTGGGTAAGCCACTCCTCTCAGCCCTAGCTCTCCAGCTGTATTGTGGGGATAATAATAATTATAACTTGTTCACCACTCTGGGTGGGGCACTAATCTGTCTAGAAGTGCAGTTATCATCATCATCATCATCATCATCATCATCATCATCATCATCATCATCATCATCATCATCATCAATTGAACTTTCCAGGGGGGCATCCCCAGACAGAGCATATTTTAGGGCCAATTTAGATGGTATGACATCCTGTGTCTGACCCATGAACATAGATACCAATTTAGGGCTGAACTTGGCCATTTAAAATGGTGCAAGGACCAGTCAACCTAACAGGACTGGGCAATGTTGTCTCCCCCCCACCTCCCGCCTGCCCTTTTCATGAGCTGAAACAGGCTGTTTGGGCACTTGAAAAGGCATGGAGGGATGCAGGCCACTCCTCTGTGGCATTTAAAATGGCTGAGTTCAGCTCTAAAATGGTGTTACTGTCCACAGGTTGGATCTGTGGACACCATAATGTTTAGTTTGGCCCCCAGTCATCTATGCTTGAGGGTTACTAGAATAAATGGTGGTTGTCATGTCCCTAAGAATGCTAAGTATCAACAGGCCCTTCATAGCTCCTTAGAAACTTTACTGGTTGTGTTCTGATTACTGTACCCTTTATTCTATTTCAGAGATGCCAAGTGTGGGAAGATCCAGTGTCAGAGCTCTGCATCAAAACCTTTGGAGACCAATGCTGTTCCGATTGATACAACTATTACGTTAAATGGAAGGCAAATTCACTGTCGTGGGACTCATGTATACCGAAATGAAGAAGAGGAAGGGGATATGTTAGACCCAGGGCTTGTGATGGCAGGAACAAAATGTGGTGACAATCATGTAAGTGCGTTGCCTTCTGCAGTCTTCTTTCTTCATTTTGAAATGAACTTTGTTCACTATTCTTCAGCATCGTGCTGCTGTTTTACACAGCATGAGGGAAGGAACAAGGAAATGGAGCTGAGCTGGTGGAAGGCAGCTCAGTTGAGGAGAGGATGTCTCACCTTCAAGCCTCTCTTATCTGTACCAGGCTTCTCTCTTGCTGTCATACCCAGGACAAGGAAAAACTTGGAGGCATTCTGTGTCCACTTTTATCCTGCTCTTCCTCCAAGGAGCTCAGGAATCTTCCCTTCCATACATAATTATTTCTTGGCCTGTTTCATCCTTATGACAACCTGTAGAGGTAGCTTAGGCTGAGAGAGAGTGACTAGACCAAGGCCACACAGTGAAATTCCTGCCTGAGTGAAGATTTGAATCCAAATCTGGTAGGGCCTTGTCCAATACTCTAATATGCCATAATGACAAGCCTCAAGTATAGGCTGGCTGCATGTAGTATGTGATATGTAGTATAGAACTGCAAAGGGTAGGGAATTCTTGTCCAATATCATGCAAGCAACAAGGGAAAAAATAGAACAATAATTAGCTGTTAGTATTGGTGGTGGAAAGTGTCCTCAAGTCATAGCTGACTTATGGTGACCCCTGCTGGAGTTTTCAAGGCAAAAGACTAACAGTAGTGGTTTGTCACTGCCTGCCTCTGCTTACCAACCCTGCTCTTCATTGGAGGTCTCTCACCCAATTACTAACCAAGGTTGACCCTACTTAGCATCTGAGATATGATGAGATCAGGCTTGCCTGGATTATCCAGGTCAGAGTGCTTGCTGTTGGTATTCCCCTGCCAGCGTTAATGATTATTGCTGTTAGCCCCTTTGGCAGTTGCCAAGTACTGTTTCTAGGATGGCTGTTGAAGTTAACAAGGGACCAGGGCCTTCTCAAGTGTAGTGTCATACAGCTTAGTGTTTCATATACTGCAAACAATTTACACTTCCTGTATCTTCAGCATTTTTTTCCTCTTACAGGTCTGCTTTGAGGGACACTGTAGGAACACCTCCTTCTTTGATACTGGAGACTGTGGGAAGAAATGTAATGGTCAGGGAGTAAGTATCTTTTGCCTAAATTTTTGGCTTCTAAATTAGACTCTGCATACTTTTATGCTTATTGCTTGACTGGTTTCCTTGGCTTTCCCCACTACATTTTGTAAACTTAGATGAACTATATGAAGAGCAGGTAATGCAAAGCAGAAGATTTTGTTTAGCCATAGAAATCCCCACCTGTGGAATGGCTTTTTATTTAATCAGATTGATTAGGTGGGGACATGGTATTCATTTATTTTATTTATGTTATCACATTTCTAGATCACCCTCTCCGTCAGACAGGCTCAGGGTGGTTTAACAACAGTTTAAAACAATAAAAATATTATAAAAACATGACAACATTATATCATAAACAATTAAAATTGGCAGGTATAAAATATTAAAATACAGCATTTTCCTGCTTAGGTGGTAGAAGGTCTTCAGTGGTATGGCCGGCGAGAGGACAGCCTAGCCCCCACCAAATGCCTGGTGGAACATCTCTGTCTTGCAGGCCCGGTGGAAAGATAACAAATCCTGCTGGGCCCTAGTTTCCTCAGACACAGAGTTCCACCAGGTCGGAGCCAGGACCGAAAAGGCCCTGGCTCTGGTAGAGGCCAAGCTGACCTCCCTGGAGCCAGGGACCATCAGCAAGTGCTTAGTAGCTGATCGAAGCGACCTCTGGGAAACATGTGGGGAGAGGCGGTCCCGAAGGTATGCTGGGCCCAGTCCACATAGGGCTTTATAGGTCAGCACCAAAACCTTGAACCGGACCCGGTACTCAGCCAGTAATGAGTGCAGCTGATGGAGGATAGGTGTTATATGAGCCATGATTGGTGCTCTGGCAACCACCCGTGCAGCTGCATTCTGAACCAGCTGCAGTTTCTGGATCAAGCCCAAGGGAAGCCCTGCATAGACCGAGTTGCAGTAGTCTAATCTGGAGGTGACCGTTGCCTGGATCACTGTCGTAAGGTCATGGGTCATGTATGGGACTTAAAGATCTGTTTTTGCTTAGATTGGTTTGGAATATGCCTACTTCCAGAATGTACATTTTAAAAAATATTATCTAATGCATTTATTCTGCATTAGGAACACTCACACATAACAGAAATAATGTGTAAAAGCCGGCTCAAATACAGCCTGTGTCTGAAACGGTCCTTACAAGTTTTTAATGCATTTTTATCTTAGTCTTCTTCCAAGAAGCTTAGGGTAGTGTATGAAAAAAGCAGGAGCTGACTTAGAGGCCAAAGCAGCCCGGAAAAGACCCCCAATGGAGGGAGGAAGAGTGAAAGTGAGGGCTGCTGACTTTTGGGGTAGCTTCCACCTCTCTTTGCTGTGCAAAGGAAGGGATGCTGGCTCATGGCAACTTCCACCTAGCTTAGGCGAGGCTATCCTGCATGAGGCAAACCTGCCCCTCCCTGGCCATTGACCTACCAGAACTTTTCCTGGTCTCCTTAATGGTCAATCCACCCCTGAAAAGAAGGCAATGGAATGGATATTGCCCTGTTTATATATGATTTTAATCATTTAAAAATTCACACATTGATGTGTGATGTGATCTGCATATAGAAGAACCTGTTATGGTGCAGAAAGTTAGAGTAGATGTCCTTCAGGCAGCACTTAAGTGGAGCCAGTGCTTGATCCTGAGTCTGAATCTCAGCAATGAAGGCTTCTTTCCTACCAGAAGAGAAACTGGGCTGAGAAAAAGTACACCAGAACTGTGGTCTGCCCCTCTAGCAGTGTAATCTGATTATGTTGAATGATTAAGAGCATTCTTCTGTTTTTCTATTCATAAACATTAAGTGGAGTGTCTGACTAGGAGGTGGTGTGGAGGGTAAGATTGTTGGATGGGAGACCTAAGTTCCCATCCCACTCAGTCATAGAAGCAGAGTTACTCAAGTCTAAGTCCATGGACTTCAGTAGGCTCTGTCAGCAGTAACTCAATTGTACTGACTCTATTTCAAACCTGAAACTGATTGGTGTCAAATATTTATCAAATTATTGACAGATTTGTTAGGGAGAGTATGGATGATTATTGGACTGTTACGTCAATGGTAATGCTGAATGTTGGATATACTTACTTTTACTACTGGCTTTTCCATGGCCAGACAGTATTATAGAGAGTATCTTCTGGAAAGTTAAAAATAGTTGGGAGTCATCTGGGTCCCATTTTAGGAATGCGTATACCTCAAGAGGTTTTTGAAGGGTTGAAATATATCCTTTGGAATTCAGATTATAGAAATGAAAAGAATCTCTGAGCTCTGCAGTTCTGAGGAAGAGTGTATGAGCTCTGATTATCAGCAGTTCATAGATTTAGATTTTCAAATTGTTGAGTTTCAACAAATGTTAATGGAAGGAACAAGAGTGTCTTGCATATCAAAGGAGGAGTCTTTTTGGAGCAGAATGATTGTGGATAGCTTTTTTTGTAGTTGGGGGGGTGCTAATTGGGAAAAACTGATATCAAGAAATTGTTTTTTTCTGCAGTTTTGCAACAACAACCAGAACTGCCATTGTTTCAGTGGATGGGCACCTCCATTTTGCAATAAACCAGGGAACGGAGGAAGTTTTGACAGTGGGCCCATGCCTCAAGAAAGTAGGTGTGATACGTGTTTGTATTTGTAATGATTTGCTTGTTTTTATTTTTAATGCTTTTAAAAACCTTTGCCTTTGGACCTTTAATCAAGCTTTAATCAATTTACCTTAAACTGATACCTCAGTAGTTCTTTGGTTACAACCAACATTCTTGTCTTTCCACTTAACATAAAGCTTCAGGTGTTCTTTACCCAAGCTTTTTCTTTGAAAACACCTTCCCTTTTGTTTTGGTCTGCCTCCCTGGCTCCCTCAAAAGTTTTTTGCTGGCACTAAAGTCTTTGGCCTTAGACCTCCTCAGCTTAACTGGTAATATCAGAAGACTTTGTATAGATGGTAATTTGACAGAACAGTCAGCACATGAGGGTAGCTGTGAGGTAAAAAGGGGGCTCTTTCTTGCTTAAACACAGAAGTAGAATTTATTTACGAGAACGAAGCGTGCTGGTTGAGAGTTTTGATAAGCGTATTGGTTTCAGAATAGTTCATAAGTTGAGATGGCATGAACCGAGAAAATGTCGAACCACACTGTTCATGGAGTTTTACGAACTATGAACCACAAACCACCATGAACGTGCCCGGTTTGCAAACTGGTTCGTTTGGTTCGTGAAAATGTCACTTCCAGGGAAGCAGCAGGTCTGCAGAATAGGGGTGTGCGCTTTTGGTTTCCCCCTTTCAAACACAGGTCGCTTTTCAGCTGATGGTTAGGGGATCCCCCATCAGCTGAAAAAAGCTTCCAGTGTTTGAAAGAAGCAACACTTTCCTTGCACAGCAAGAAAAGTGTTGCTGCTTTCAAACACCAGCTGCTCTCTTTTTCCCCAGGAGTTAAAGCGAGGAAAGTCATAAGGCTGCTTCTCTGTTGGCTTCCTTCCTCCTGGGTATGCAAGCACTCTCTTTTTTCCCCTCAAAGCCAGGAACGATTCCTAATGTTGCTGCTTATTCCCTGCTGGCTTTAAAAGCCAGGAAACGGTTAAATGGCTGCTTTTCCCTTCCTCCTTCGGGGTATGCACACACACTCTTTTTTTTCCAAGGCAAGAATGGGTTGTAATGTTTGTAACATTGTAACATAGTAACTTTGTAACATTAACATTACTGCGCATTCCTCCTGGCTTTAAAAGCCAGGAAAGGATTAAATGGCTGCTTTCCCCTTCCTCCAAGGCATGTTTCTAGCTTTGCCAAAATAGAAAAAAACCCAAGCGTTTTGCACAGCCCTTTGGAAACAAAGTGGCAGGGAAGTTGCCGAGAGGGAATGAAGCAGCAGCATTTTAACCCTTTCCTGGCTTGGCTTTTAAAAAAATAAATGAGAGTGGAACAAATACAAAAAGTACATGTTTTTTCCCCCAGAACTCCGCCACCAATTGCCTCTCTAGTGGACAGGGGACAGCCCAATCAGCAAATGGAGGGGAAGGGTTCCAACATTGCAATGTTACTACACCTGCTCAAAGTTTTTTTAAAAAAAGTGTGACATGAATTGCAAAGTCCTGGAAGCCTGAAACTGCAGAGGCTTCACAGCTTTTTTTCATATGATGGGGGATCTCCCTCCCATCAGCTGAAAAGTGGCCGGGTGCACACCTCTACTGCAGAAAGCCCATCCTTGGTTGCCTAGGAAACTGATTGATTGGTGCCAGGCTGTCTGTAGCGATGAACCAAAAAACAAACCAAACGAACAGACCTAAAGTTCATCACAGTTCATCAAAAATGGATTCTGATGAACCGCCAGTTTGTGAACCATGAACCAGTTTGGTGCCAGGCTGTCTGTAGTGATGAACCAAAAAACGAACCAAACGAACAGACCTAAAGTTCATCACAGTTCATCAAAAATGGATTCTGATGAACCGCCAGTTTGTGAACCATGAACCAGCCCGGTTCATGATGAACTTCGGTTCGTATTTCAGTTCATGCCCATCTCTGTTCATAAGCTCAGCTCTTACAAGTGCTGTTATATCTACAGTCACCACAAATGAGGAAGAACTCTGTGAAGGGGTGACCTTGATAACATTATTGGCTTTTCTCTTTCTCCAACAGGCTCAATTCCAATCATTGCAGGAGTCCTGGTTTCCATCTTGATTTTGACTGCCATTGGAGTTGTTTTTTGCTGCTATAAATGGAGATCCAGGCTTGGGTCACTAAAGCAGTCTATCATTCCTTCAAAGAACATGCCACAGTTCAGGTGATTATTTATGGCATAGTATAATTCCATCTGTAAAGCTCTCTTTCACGTTCTCTTTCTGATGTGCCTCCTTAAATCCATACATCGTCTTCCTGGCTGTTCCTGAACTCAGTAGAAACTCCTTGTCCTTGCCTTCAAAGTATTGCGTGATCATATGATTCTCTTTTACCTTTCCACTCTCATATTCTGATACAGACCCTATCTCTTTAGCTCTACCACTCACACCTCACTCCTTTAACTTGTGTAGAATCTGAGTTCCCTTCCCAGCCATTCAGTGCTCTCAGCACTTGTCATACACATGGAGAATTTGGTTGAGATTTATCAACAGTGCTCAATACTTGTAAATCTGGGTTATACCATATAGTCTGTGCATTGGCCTCTTGGGAAAAAAATGATAGCCATAAGGATCTATCCCAATGTTATTTAATTTGGACTGCAGTCCTTAGATTGAATAGCATATGTGGTAACAGAAATGGCTATTCATTATGGTTTCCCTTTGTTTATTCCCAAACAGCACCTCCTCTCCCGTTCAGAATGATGTGAATGGTCATGCCAATCCGGCCTTCAAACTGAAAACCCCACAGGAACATAGAAAGGTACTTAAAACTTCTGGTGGACACAATACTGAGTATTGCCTAATTTCTATATATCCATTTAAATAAGTACATTTCAACTGTCTGTTTAAGCTGAGGAAATAAACCTGTCCCACGCATGTATTCTATAACTTTTACTTCAACAACTGGATTGCAGGAAACAATAACTTAATGGTAGGCCTTTAGGTAGGAGAGAGACTTTTGGAATGTATCTAATTTAGAGAAAAAGCACAACAAGAGTCAGGGGGAAACAAGAGAAGCATTCAATAAACCTCTGAACAATAGAAGACATACATTACAGCTCCCCCTAAAGTTAGAGCAAGCTAAACATTCTTGGTATCAGTACTAGGCTTGTCATACCCCTGCCTGCACCTGCCACCCCACCCCCCAGCCAACTCACCTGCCCAGTGAGAGGAGAGGCATGGCTATGGAAAGAAAGGCATGCAGTGTTCCCATGCTCCCCCACTGCACTTGCAATAGAGGAATTGCAATGCACTCTGAAGCCAAGCACTGTGAGAACCACCCCTCTGGAGGAAGTTTTTACTGACCTCTACTTTAGTGCGCTCAGTGACTCCTCTGTCACACTCATTTCCCTACATGATGGTGCATGTTGAAGCAGAGCTCAGTGAAAACTGCCTCCAGAGGGGCAGTTTTCAGAGTGTTTAGCATGAGCATGCACTGTGATTCCTCCCTCATGCTGAAAAATGACATTTTCTGGCATAATGGGAGAGCATGGGAGTGCATGCAAGCTACGTGTGTGCATAGAAGATGGTCCCCTGCTGTCCCCTGCCCCTCAACCTTCTGCACCCTGCTTGGTCCCTTGGGGCCCCTGGCAACCCTAATCAGTACTTATGTTTTTATTCATATTTACTTAGGAAATTTGTATGCCACCACTCCAGACCAGTTAAAAGCACTTCACACCTAAAACCATAAAGCAAACCCAATCAACACAATAAAAAGTCAATAAAAACAAGCAAAGCCAGTAGAATAGATAAATAAGGAAAAATAATAAAAACAACATAAAAACAAGTCAAGCCAATTGCCAAGGCATAAAAGCACATAAAACAAACAGAGCAATCTAAAAATGATCTTCATAAAACAATCCACAGGCTAGGTGATATTAGAAATAGTTATATTTCATTTGTTACCTGTCAGAAGCATTTTCCCCAATTATCTTCAAGCAATCATATTGTAGAAAAGATAGAACTTACAGTTTATTGAGGTAGAGTCTATTCACAGCAATATCATTGAGTAGAAGGAAAGAGTCCTAGTCTAAAGAATTACTTCTTTATACTATGGCCACCTTGTGCGGCATCAGGCTGCATGTGGGTGTGTAGATGAAGCCTTCATGGCAGGAGCTCTGAAAAATACATCCTTCCCCCTTGGAAGGCCATGATGCAAAAAGGAGAGACTCTCCTAAAAGAAACAGAGAGGGGGAGGAGTCAAGAGGCTTTCCCACTGCAGACAAAGAGAAGTAGTTTACTTACTTTAAAAAAAAACATACACACAGAGACATGCAGTGCCCTCCAGTGTCTAAGGCATGCTGAGTTACCCATTGCAACAAGTGGATGACTCCTGAGGGTTGCTGCTATGTCTGCAAAGAACTGGAAGTCTAGTCTCAAAAAAGAGTAGAAAGATTCCTTGATATATCTATAATAGAGCACTCAGATATAAAGGAAGATAGAAGGGAGCATGGGGAACATGGACAAAACTATCTTCTAGTATGAAGAAAGCCTAGAACTGTGACGGCCTGTGATTCTTGCACTTCCCAGTTCTGAGACTGCTCTATTAGTCCTGTCAGCCTTGTAGAAGGAAATAATCAAAGGGTACTTTAAGGAATAAACAAGTCAAAGAAAGAGGAAAGGGGGGTAGTTATAAACCACGTGAGAATGCATACAGCTAGGGCAAAACCAGAGCTATCAGCATTTTTTAAAACTCAGCACAGGTGTACGTGGTTCATCAGGCAAATAATGTCTTCCCAGGGCCATTTCCCATTGGAAAATGACACTAGCGAAGATTCAACATTCCCTCAATTTTTGCTGCAGCCCTGGTCTGAATCAGACTCCTGCATTCTGAATAATTGCATTTAAACGTTTGCTGGAAGTTCCCAACCACAGTGTGGGTTATCCCCAAGGAGAAGCAGAAGGCCGATGGAAGAAGTGATGTCTAGTTTGGTCCTGAGAGAGAGAAAACATCGCACCCCCAAGTACACCATGAGGACATGGTGCCACTTTTGAGTTTTTTAGCTTTTCAAAGCTCTGTGGAAGGGGGCCAGTTTTGCTGGGCACCACATAGAATTGCCAGGTTCCCCCTATTAATTAGTGGGTTTACTCACCACTCTTCTTTCCACACGTGTCAGCACATGCATGTGTCTTTGATGCCTGTTGGTGACATCACTTAGTGTTTTTATTGTGTTTTGGGCCAAATCCTAAAGAATTGGCTCCAGTGCAACGCCATCACTTCTGGGCTGTACCAGAAGTGACATCATTAGTCAGGGACGCAGGCACAATTGCACCCATTTCCCTGGCCTCCTTGCCAGATTCCTGTGAATGGCAGACAATCTCCATGCAGCCAGCCTCCTCCTGCCTATTGCCAGCAATCAGTAGGCAGAGGCTACAATTGCTGGGAGATTGTCCACTACCAGCAGGGACCTGACAAGTTTAGGGTTGCAGCCCAGGGTGTTTAGGGGCTCCTCTCCCCCTACCTGGTGCTGCTTCCAAGTGCCTATGCTCTAGTTTGGCCTTGAGGTATATGAGCTGCTGGAAGGTCTGCCCTTCTTCCTTTATATCTTTACAGCCATGTTGCTTAATCCTTATGACTTGTATGTAGGTTATTGGAATACATGTTCCTGCAAACCCAGAAGTGCTTTACTGCCAACCACCCCCAGAGCTCAAACTCCATGTCCAGCTGCCACCTGCACTCCCAGCTAGCAACAATAGGAAGCCGCCCTCTCTAGGATACCAGACAGGTGTGAAGAATTTGCCAAAACGAACTCCACCAAGCAGACCAGCACCTCCTGCTCCAAAAGTCATCATACCTCAGGTAAGTGATTTCCCACAGACTCAGAACCAGATCCTGTGACCTGTTTGCATAGCTGGGTAAGAACAGAGTTCATTATATGAATCCTAGGTGCTTATGGGCTGTTTCCAACATCTATTATTTATTTTATTTACTAGATTTATATCCTACTTTCAGCCCAGTCAGGGCCACCAAGGCAGCTACCAAATTGGATGCAAACTCATCATAAAACAAGTGAAAAACTAAAACAAAAAAAATATATTTTTATATGCATATATATATATATATACGTACCTATGTACATACATACGTATGTATGTATAAAATCAATTAAAAACATAAGGGGTTTAATTGGTTCTGGCCTTATACTTCTTCAATTTATTTCCCGATTTCTGAATGTTTTCTTGGGCCTCTATTTTTCATCTCACTCCCCCTGCCCCCATTATTTTCTGCTTCTTTTGAGAACACTTTTACCCCAGTCTTTTTTTAAAACTCATTTTGATTCATCATTGTTCCTCATGCATAATGTTTCCTTCAGTTTTGTTTATTCAGCCCACTTCCACCTATCTCAAACCCACTTTTCAATTATTGGACTTTTGTCATCAAACAACAACATCTGTTTCCCCTTTCCTTTTCAGGTGTAATTGAAATGTGTAATTTCATTTTTTATCTTTTTTTTTTAAAATGCATGTTTATTACCCTTCATGGAATGTCACCACAAGCTCCATGGACAGAATTTTTATTTGTAACCAGTCTACTCAAGGAGATTTTGGGGAAGGTGGGAGGGGGGCACAACTGACAGAGCTGTTCCTGAGAGCCTGTTCATAACCCTCCCTCCCTTCTTAAAAATTCTGTGCTTGTTATTGTAGCTATTGTTATTTATGACTGTGATTTGATATCACTTCCTATATATGATCAAATGGCAATTTTCATGCATGTGCACTACTTGTTTTCTTGCACTTATAAGACTAACAAAATTTGTGGTAGGGTATGAGCTTTCGTGAGTCACAGTAGTGCAGTATCTGAAGAAGTGAACTGTGACTCACGAAAGCTCATATACTACCACAAAATTTGTTAGTCTTATAGGTGCTACTGCACTCTTGCTCTTTTCTACTGCTACAGCTAACCAATTTGATCTACTTTTTTCTATCATTTTCTGTTTTGTGTGGAGGCAAAGAGGGTAGAGCATTGGGTGAGGAACAGCCCTTCTCTAGCATTATATCAATATATCAACATGGCACACAGACAAATTTTTTGAAAGGGGTGTCTGTCTGTCTGTGCATGCCTAGATACATGCATTCGCTGTGCGAAAATCTGAGAGACGATATGGGTGTAACAAGAACAATACTTTCCAGAAGAGTAGCCATGTTATCACTCCATGACATCCAAAGAAACACTCCAAGTCTCAGTTCAGACATCATGCAAAACCATATTTAATTAAACTAGAGTGATTGTTCGAACAAGGATTGAATGGTCATCTGTGATGTGAATCCTGGTTTCACAAACTCACCGTTGTTAAAATAAACTTTGGTTTTGTTGTTTGTGCTGCGCTTCAGAAGGAGACTTTAACCATCCTTTGCTTTATGGCTTTAGGATTCTTCCAGACCACAGCCCCCTCAGAAAGCTCTTCCTGCTAATCCTGTTCCTTCAAGCAACAGAGCTGTGCTGCCTAAAATGAATGCAAGAGCAGTACCACCACATCCTACTGCAAAGAATCCGGGAATCCATCAGGTAGGACATACGAGATGTTTTTAAGAGTGCAAAGCAACTTGTCTAAGTGTGCTATAGCAATGTGCCTCACTGAGTCATACCAGAGGTCCTCTGGGTCCCTATTAAGTTGGAAATAGGGAAGGACCCATGATCCAGCAAGATAGTTCTTAATGTTCTTATGAAGCTGGTTCATCTTGCTATTGATGTCACAATGCTGTTGTGCCCTGTCCGTCACTTCAGAAGATGGGAGGTGATTGTCCATGCCTTGCAGTTCTACCAGAACTACCAATTAACACATAGTCTATTAAGGGCTCCCTGTTACATTGGGGGAAAAGTCTACATTGACTTGTTTTTCTAACGTATGAAAATTCTTCCAAAGAATTAGTATTTCGGGTGTTTAGGGTCTGTTTTTTATTGCGGTATAACATAAACCAATGAATATGCAGTCAAGGAAAATCTTAGTACATGGGCTCTGCATTCATAAACTTTTTGGCTGATTAAAGCTACTAAGATGGTTTAATACTGTTATCTAACGTTCGTGTTAATGGGCATATATAAGATAGCTGCACTCTGAACCCCTGAATCTCTCAAACCTGGGTTGTAGAGAGACAATCTTATCTTTTCTGAAAAGAACTGGTAAAAACTTTAAAAATTACATTTTATCTTTAAATGCAAACTAGGTATGAGAAGGAATGATATGTATGTATTTATTTTATTTTTAACCCACCTTTCTCTCCAACGGGGACCCAAAGCAGCTTGCATCATTCTCCCCCATCCTGCATTTTATCCTCACAACCGTGACATAGGTTAGGCTAAGAGAGTGTGACTGACCCAGGGTCACCCAGCAAGCTTCATGGAAGAGTGGTGATTCAACCTGGGTCTCCCAGTTCCTAATCCAGCACTCTATTACATCCACACTGGCTGTCTGTATACTTTTAAAAATTTATAATCTCATTTACATATGCTAGTATGCTAGAGTTCTCTGTATAAATGTGAATCTTTATTTTATCTGGTCAAGAACAGCTAGAGTGATTTTCAATGAAGTTCTTAGACAACATTGAGTGATCTATGGCTGGGATACAAGGTGTGGAGAAATGCTTTTATTCGTAGGTTTGGACTGTATCAAAACCTTCAACTCCATTTTAAAAAGTGTATCTTAACTGAGAACAAGTAGGAAGGGGAAGGAGAAGCCAACTGCTTTCTAAGCTGCATGACTAAAGCCCAGCCTCGGGCTTTAGTCACACAGATAACGGCCAGAAGACTTTCTGCTAAAAGCAGTCCTTTCCAAGTTTGGTGGGAGGAGAGGGATGTTACAGAGAATTAGAGGACTAAAATGCAAGAAAGGTTTCTTGGACCCTTGGCCTTTCTGACCTGCCCTTTTGACCTGTCCAAGGGGTGGGCAGAGAATAAAACTTCCTGGCACAGGGAGGAGAGCCTCTGGTTGATCTGAGCTGGAAGCAAAAGGAGCTGAGACTTCGTAGGGTTGCCAGCTCTAGGTTAGGAAATTCCTGGAGATTTGGAGGGTGGAGCCTGGAGAGGATGGGTTTTGGGGAGGGGAGAGACCTCAGCAGGGTATAATACCATAGAATCCACCTTCCAATTTCTCTAGAGGAACTGATTTATGTCATCTTGAGATCTCCAGCTGCCACCTTGAGGCTCGCAACCCTTGCAGGTGGTGGCCATCAGCCTTGTGGAGATTGGAGGACTGAACGATGAAGGGTATGAGGAATTCTCAGTAAGCTGGAACTTTCTAAAACAGAGAGCCTAACAGAAAATCTAAGAGTCTCTCTACATGAAGCATCTTACATGAGGTTGTTCAAGTGTAGGGAGACGCAATGTTAGCTGGGAAGCCTAGTTTAAAAAGGCAAGCCAAAGGCTCTGTCAATTTCACCTCTCTATACAAGCTGGCAGAGATGGCTTCTCAGAGGGTTTGTTAATTTCATCTTCACCACCCTGAAGGCTCTGTCAGTTTCGCCTCCCCTTCCTGGAAGCAAAGATGAAATTAACACACCCTCTGAGGAGTGAACTCCAGGGGCTCTGTCTTTTAAAGCTACCCTCCTGTAGAGAGGTAAAATTGACAGAGCCGTCTACTCAGTCTTTTTAAACTACGCTTCCCAGCTAACATTGCATCTCCTTACACTTGAGCATCCTTGTATAAGATGTCTCACGTAGAGACACTTTAAGTTAGGCATGTACAGAGGAAGGGACAGAGAAATTGTTTGTACCTATTTCTTTTGAGTTCCCTTACTTGCTTTGGTGCTTTGCTTAATAGTATGAATGTGAACTGTTTAAAAATAAATGCTTTTAAAGTTCTTAAATGCTGATACCTGTTCTCTGTACTACATAGACTGCCACTGCTTAACCACGCACAGGTGCCATGGAAAGGGGGTGGTCTGTAGGCAATTTGCTGGTCCCCCAGTGGTACTCTAGTATAGCACAAGCAATCCTTGTGCTTGCTATACTAGAGTACCACTGGGTAACAGGAGATTGGGCATAAAGCAGGACTCAGAGTGGCAAGCCTGCACAAAGGCCAAGTGGTGGCTGTCGGTACAAGAGAGAAGGAGCAAAAGCTCATCTGAGGGTTGTGGGGGGGGGACACCAACTGGGTAGCACATACCAGATGGAGACTTGAGCTGTCACTGGTTAACCCCAGACCCTCTGGAGGACAAGAGGGGCAGCGCTCATAAGTCAGTGGTGCTGTTCTGCCACACAAGGTTTTCACCAAGTTTTGGAATAAATAAACTTCTGTCCTCTCTTCACTCAGAAGACTGGTACCTATACTGAATGATCATTGGAGAAGGTGATAATTCTCTACACAGCCTTGTGATTTATTTATTTGAAACATTTCTATGCCACTTTTTCACTCTATTCAGGGTCCCCAAGGTGGCAAGCATTAAACCATTTCAAACATTAAAAAACATTTTAAATACAAAAATACATACACATTTTAAAACAAAAAACAATAAACACATAAAAACACATAAACAGGGAGGAGGGCTAATAAGAGTTACTGAGGGAACACCAAACAAAATGAAAAAAAAATCTTCACCCACTGGCAGAAGATGATAGAGAGAGACATATTAATCTTCCTAGAGGTGGGCACGAACCGCAAAAACCCCAAACTGTGTGGTTCATGGTTTGTGGCGTTTTCACAAACCAGGAACCATGAACTTCCACGGACTGGGGCAAGTTCATGAACTGGTTCATGGTTCGTGGGGTTTAAATGCCCCTTTCCAGCAGCAGCAGGGAAAGGGGCATTTAAACCCCCGGATCAGTTGCTTGTCAGGGAGATCCCTGACAAGCAGCTGATCATTTAAACACCGCAAACTTCAGACTGGCCAGCCAAGCCCCGCCCACAGTTTAAATGGCCATTTCCCCACTGCTCCGAGTGACCATTTAAACAGCCCCGCTGTTTAAATGATCAGCTGCTTGTCAGGGATCTCCCCGACAAGCAGCTGATCCAGGGGTTTAAATGCTGCTTTCCCTGCCGCTGCTAAGCTGCTGGAAAGGGGTATTTAAACCCCATGAACCACAAACCATGAACCAGTTCGTGAACTTGCTGGTTCGCAAACCATGGACTGGGCCAGTTCGTGACTTTTTTTGGTTCGTATTCCGGTTCGTGCCCATCTCTAGGAAAGAGTACTAACGTTTTGGCTTTGTAACTGAGAAGGCCCTTTCTTGAGTTGTCACTTGTCTGTAGCCTTATATAGTAGGTGCTCTAAACATGACCAGACTGGTCAGGTAGAGCCAGTTGATAATGCAGTGGATATGATTTTTGGGTTCCATGTGCTTGTTTTAAAGTAATATCCACCAATAATAAAAACAGCAGCAATGAGTGGGATACTTTTAGGTGGATAGCTGTGTTGGTCTGCAGTTGAACAGCAGGATTTGAGTCCAGTGGCACCTTAGAGACCTACAAGATTTTCAAAATCTAAACTTACAAGAGTCAGAGCTCCCTGGTGTCTGAAAGAATGGAGCTCTGGCTCTCGAATACTTATACCCTGGAAATCTTATTGATATCTAAGGTGCCACTGGACTCAAATCGGTGGGTGGGAAAATACTTTGTAACAGGGTAGTCCTGTGAATTTACTTTAGCAGCAGCATTAATGTTCATTTGGAAGTATGTCAGCTTTGAAATTATACAGAACACTTCATGAAGCAAAATGATAGTATGCAGGGCTGCAGGGCTGTATATTCTTGAAAGTAGTATTGCTCCCCATGAGTACATAGACTATCAAGCTGTTATATAGTGAAAATGGTTGCGAGTGACTCAAAACATTAGCATTTAAAAGAGATATTCCCCTTCTGCTGATCCACTTGAATTTTAGCAGCCTCCCTTGTTCCTCTGATCCATTCCATAAATACTCATAATAATTTCTTCTTTTCTAGAATTCAGCCAGCAAAAACCGTGGAGCAGTGGGTACCTGGAAGTATGCATGCTAAGGTTCATGTTGAAGTACTAAAATCCACATTGGTACTCTTCAACCAGAGACTTCCCTTGAGATGCTTGGCTTTTGTTTCCAGGAAGAAGACATGCTGGTCATGTACAATTCTCAAATTGTTCTCCTTGGTTGCATATGACTACAGGGCAAACTCCTTCTCTGCCATCCTTGGCACATGTGGATGCAACTCCCATGGAAATGGATAGGCATTCCACCACTGCATGCCAAGGTGAAATGTGACCTGCTTTATCTTTTGGAATTTTTTCATTATAGGATTTACAAGGGATGGGAAGCAGCAGTAAAATTTACAATATGCTGAAAGCAGAGAGGGGAAGAAGCCTTGATTTTCCTTCAATAATTCTCTCAATTGTAGATGAACTGACTTAATCAACATCAGTACGTCCCTCTCGTATTCCCAGAATACCTACATACTTGGTTAGAACTTGGAATGTCCCCTACAACAAAGTACTGTGATGCCTTTTTGTATGCTTATGGCCTGAGGGGACTTCTTCAAAGTACTTCTCACCATATGGGAGGAGTTTCCCAATCTCATGGAATTTTGTTACATAGGCTCAGGAGAAGAGGGTTTCTTTCCCTCTGCAATGAATCGTCCCGAGTTCGTTATTTACCTGCACATGTTCCTTTTCCAATGGGCCTATCGTCTTCTCAGCCCAAAGTTTTTCTGATCATGGCCTTCAGGTTTTGAAATCACTGGTAGTATAATGCTTCACTCTTTACTTTGCACTTGGCTTCCAGAGTTCTCTAAAATCAACTTAGGTCCATGGAATGCTGGAAGTATTTTGTGTGCAGTAGCATTTTATTCCCACAGTGATCGCTGTAGCCCTGGCATTTTTGGTCCCCTGACATTGGTGTTCCGTTGTTCCAACCCTTGCCATTCCAGTGCTTCCTCTGTGACCCACTCTGGCACATGGTCATTGAGGAGTAAGCTTCATTAGAAATAGTGGGAGGAGGGGGATCACTCCATCACAAATTCTATTGACTGATGCTTTATAGATGACATTTTTTCTTCTCTGATCTAAGTTCCAAGTAGAAAGAAGTTAGTAAACCAGAATCTGTGGTGAGAGGTGCAAACTTTCCTTTACCTGGAGGACTTGATCCCATCCATGTACTGTTATGCCATACTTCACAATAGCTTAGGCATGCTTTCCCCTTATCTTCATTTTTAAAAAGTCATGTGTGGAGCAGCCACTGTTTTCAGATTCTAAGTTAGAAAATCATTCAAGAGGAAAAAGTACCTGTGCTCCAAATAACTGGTTTTAGAAAGAAGCAAATACTTTGTCAAATCAACCACATTTTAGCAAGATCCTTTCAAGTTTTCATAGGTTTGCATTTAACTATCAAATTTTTAAAAAACAAATTGTCTTGTTTATATAATACATGCTCAGTTTAGATTTTGTGTATTTGTCTTTCATTAGAATGGGCTGGTTCACACAGAAAGTTTATTGATTTTATCCCAGAATAATTCACTCTGTGGGTCATAACTTTGATTCAAAATGTACATGTAGCATGATCAAACTTCAGAAGGTATCTTGGTTTTATAAACTGGTACACAGGATTGAATACCTTAGGTTTAATTTAGAATTATTTAGTTGGATATAATTCTTTATCACTCTTCAGTATGATTTGAAATTGTTTGAATATTTCTGATTTTAGTGCTGGTGTTAAAGCAATTAGCTATGGTAAATCTATGATGTGAATAAGCCCCTAGAAAAGGTACTACAAGCAAACAGCAGCCATAATAGAGAGGGAAACTATGGATTGTTATCCTGTTACTATGATATTTTGTGTATCACCTCATTCAACAAATGTTCATAAGCATTATGCTTCCCTTCTGGGCTGCACATGTCATGTCACACGTGGGTACCTAATCAACAAACTAGTTAGCTATCTCTATGTAGCTCTGTTGGCTTAATTGGAAGTT
The DNA here is from genome assembly GCF_028583425.1 of Eublepharis macularius. Taxonomy (NCBI): domain Eukaryota; kingdom Metazoa; phylum Chordata; class Lepidosauria; order Squamata; family Eublepharidae; genus Eublepharis; species Eublepharis macularius. Next base: position 88,541,975 of record NC_072793.1, on the reverse strand, counting down.
TAATTCATGGTGCTTTGACTAATAGGCAGCTGATTTAAATCTGAATTTCCTGTAACTGGACACCATGGTGCAAGCTGTCCTTTATGCACTTTAAGCAACCTGGGGGTTCCAATTATGCAGCTGCAACATTATTACTGATCTGAGGCTTTAAGTATATTATCTCAGGTTTTAAAGTCTTTGGAGTGTTATGTTTGCACTGTGATTTTCCTGTTTTCTTTGGAATATGTTGGTGCTACAAATAAAGAGGAGATGCTTCATTTCTGAACTTTAGTAGTCAGGAAATTGTAACTACAATGGACAGGAATATATACAACATCTACCTAAGTACTGTTAATGCACCTAGTTTAGATTTCTGGGCTGTAATATACATAGATTTTATGTGCATTATTATCTTTAAAAGCCCACAGTTTCATTTTAGGCTTGGCTCTGCTGTTAAGATTGGAGATAGGAATTACAGCACAGTTGTACCCAATTATATTTCAAAAGTATGAAGTTCAAGTGGATAACCAAAAGTCCTTGGTGACTAATTCACATGCATCCAGTTCTGGCAAAACAACAACCTTAATACTGTACCTTCATTCCTTTCATCTTACCATGCAAGTAGTTTATATTTACTGAATATCTAAACACTGGTAGGTTGTTCTGAGCATTGCAAATTCTCTCTCTGTGGTCTTAATGTCCTATCAGGTCCAATACTTGTTCCAAAGTCTCATAGAGAACTTGCTTAAAATCTGACAACCCTCAAGTATTTTGTAGTCATTTTTAATTTTAACACCAGCCATTTCCTCCAATATGGAAAGTATGTATTCTCCAGTAAATTCAGTAGCCATTGTAGTTGGTCTCTACCCATTCAGCTTAAGTCTTGGGCTGTATCAGGGCAGTAAGATCAATAATCCTGAACAGGGAGATGGGGAGATACAACAAGCCATTTCTGATTTGAATTCAGTCCTCCATCTAAATGTTGAGTCTTGTTATTGGTCTTACTAAAGCCACCTCAGCATATTTCAAAAAACATCTGGATAGAATTCAAAAGAAAACCTTTAGAGCTGACCAGTTAGTAATAGGGTTGCCAACACTCAACTGGGATGTCTTTAAATGCTGCAGAACAAAAAGATTAGTGTCTACCTTCCCACTCCTCAATACTGCCTGGCTGCTAGTACAGTGTGATTATCAAGGCCTCTATACTATGCAAGATGGAAAGAAGAAGAGAGTTCTTAAATCCCTGCTACACATGATGGAAGGAAACCAGAACTGCCAAACTTCTTCCTTATATGCAGCTTCTCTCAGACTTGACAACCTTATCTCTAATAAGTAAAGTAAACCATAAATGATTTTGTATTTTCATGTGGATGTTATCAGAATGGGTTGAGAGAGAAAAATAGTGATTTTTGTGTTTATTATTTTGGGAGACCCTATGTATCATGTGTCATATTTTATGTCTGATAGGTTTACAGTATGATCTCAGTGCATCTATGCAAATACTTGAATAATGCTGTTCATTGTGCCTTTTGCCTAGTTTATATTTAATAAATTTTGTGGTCAGATCATTAAATGGGTGGTGGATGGTTTTGTTTCTGAACTAATCTACAGAGGGTTTGAGAATCATGTACACATTTGTCACATTTCTGATAGTCGAGGGACATTTTTTCTGAACTAAAATAAAAGACATGCTTTATGCCCTGAAGGGTTCACTTTAAGAGAGTGCAAAAGGTAAGGAGCAACTTCCAACCCTTGTGTTTCTGCATAAATCTAGGTATGCTTGCTTGTTGGAAGGAGTAGCAAATCATGATGATATGTAATATGCAGCCTCTTCCAACAATAGATAAATCTCTTGCATTTATGCATGGAAGTGGTGGAGTGATCTGGTCAGTACCCAATGGAGGCATGGCAAAGGTAGCTATTCCTAGCAGAGGCAAGGCTTAGAGCAGAGAATGATAGAGAGAAGCCGAATGGCTGTTTATTTAGGGCTCATAGAATTATCCCAATATACTAGTAGTTCCGTATGTGCTTTGGCATACAGTTTGGGAATGAGGGGTTGATTTGTTTAAAAGCAGTGGGAATAGCAAAATGAAAGCTTCTCTCAACTGAAAGGTGAGGCCAGATTGCGGAAGATTTAGCTCTCTCAACCTATCTCAATCAACACATGTTAAAATTGTCCTAGGTGGGGCGAAAAGCAAGGTACTGCTTAGGCAGATCTATGACTCTCTTGCAAATGTTTTCTCTAAATACAGGAAGCCAAATCTCAACAGTTATTTCGCAGTGCCAGCAGAGAGCACTGTAGTCCTAGCTGTTCCTTGCTGCTGATGGGATTGGAAAGCACACATTATACAGAGCAATTCAAAGCAACAAATGAAGAGTAACCAAAGCAGATTCCACCCCCCTTTGAAGAGTTTATATTAAAAAGGTTTATTCTCTCTCTCCAAGTACAAATAAACAGTGTTGAAATGTCATATGATCAGACTTGAGGACAAATCCCAGTTGTACATCAAAACTATTTACAAAGCTACAATGATCTTATTTAATTGTCAAACACATTCATAAGCAACAAAGACCCCAAGAATTTTAAAAGATTTTGTGGGCAATGTAGCCACATTGCCTTGATCTTGTAGCTTCAGGCTCCCCCCCCCCTTTTTTTTTCTTTTGCACAACAAACTGCACTTTTGACTGCAGTGTTTTAGAAGATGCTCTCTCCAGTGAGCTGGGAACTTACATGTTCTCTAATAATAGTTGGTCCACAATTAAGGCCCCCCCTCTCCTTTATCCAACCCAATGAAGATGGCATGCATTCTAAAGTTCCTAACTGCTATGATAATCGTACAGAATGTGCATATATTTTAATTTTTCATAAAGGTCTAACCTCACCTTGACAAAAATATACCTTCATACTTACAACCTGAAGCAGAGCAGAGAATGAGAACCAGAATTCTGTAGGCAGCTGTGGGAGCTCAAATACAGTGTATCAGTGATCTAAATCAATGAATTAGTCCCACATGCCAGTAGTAAGACCTCAGAAAATGGCTTGCTCAATTGGGTCATCAGGTCTAAGCATCCCTAAGTAGGCTTCCAGTATCATTTTAATATAGGACTTCCAAAGGTCTCAGTAGTATCTAGAAATGCATCAGCGTGACTAATTTCAAATATACATATTATAAATTTCAAAGTTATCGGACATTAGAATTACCTTTTCCACTGGAAATGGTGATAAGTGCCAAGTAGAGGGTTACACACAGAGAAACTGGGACAAAGAGCGGGAATAATTTGGCATAAACACTGTAACAGCCAGGGTCACCTGCATGTGCCAAAGGTTGCTTTATGGATTTTTTAAAAAGGATCGTCTAAAAGGACGAGGGGGGGTATCATAATCTGAGAAGACGGACAGCACTTGGCAGGGCTTCTGCTTGCACAGCAACAGAAAAATCAGCATTATGTGGAAGGCAGAAGAGCAGTTACATCACAAAACACTATCCCATCTCCTTTTAATGCAGTTCTTTTCCAATGCAGCTTTCTGACAAGTTGAACTAGATGGAAGCACAGTTATTTTCAAAAGCCCCCATGCCGTTCTCTGCTACCACAATAGCACCTTGGGGCTGTGGATTAACTGCTGGTGTCACAGGAACATGAACAGTCTCCTCTGTTAACTGGGAGCCTGCACTCAAACAATTTAGTTTGCTGTTGCTCCAGAAGTTCAGGGTGTCAGCTAGTTTTGTGAATGTTCTGTCTACCAACTTTGGTAACTTTGGGTTTAAGAAACAGAAACTTACAAAAAAATATCTCCATGTTGTTGTCTGAAAAATGCTAATCTAGAAATCACAATCAAAGGAAAAAAATCTCATACATGGCTCAACAGTCTCATGATTTTTAAAAGTCTTGCTTGTAAATCAGCTTTGTAGACCTTAGGTGGATTCCCACAATCAATTAAATTACATACTATTTTTATAACATCTTGGTCATCTAGGCTAAGAAAACACTTTCATTGACCAAGGAAAGATGATAAGCATTCCTGGGAGGCCTATCTCATTCGCTTGTCATCACACTCTAAACACCAGAAGTTTGAACAGCCTTAATCCCAGCTTACATCATTATGGTCATATCCGGGATGTCACAAACACAGAGAGAAAACACAGTTCTTTAACATTAGGGAGCATAATTCTTCCCTTGTACTCACTCTTCTTCTTACAGAAGGCACCTGAAAATAAATACACACGGTTCCAAGTTACAAACCTTACTGAGAACAGGCTCCGTTTTTGTTTGTTTGTTTTATTCAATTTATATCCCACCCTCCCTTCTCTTGCATATTGAGCTACTCCATTTAAATGAAGCAGAGCATAGTTTTCCAAACAAAACTGAGGGGCACCATTGTTTTCTTTGTATACAGTTGAGGCACGTGACCTACAAACAGCAGTTTTTGCACTACTTTGACAGTGTATGAGATGCAGCAGCACCATTCGTCATTTCATTGCCTCGAGGTAACATAGGAGGAGTGCATGTTCTGATTTTAAAAGATATCCTCAAATGTTGTCTGCTGATAAGATGTCAAGGGGTAAACATCATGGGAAAGATGCCACTTGGGCACCAGATGTATGATGCCCAAGCAGTATCTTCCAGCAGTAGGCATTCAACCACGAGACAAGGGAAACATTGGGCTTTAGCATCTGAATATACCATAAGAAGAATTTTACCATGTTGTCTGTTGTTAATTAGAAAAGTGAGAACATGGCAAAATTCTACACTGCAGGACACTGCCATGCATCTCTATGCCTTGCAGTAACCTGCCACATGGTAAACAGATGTTTATGTTCATCCTTGAGCAGAGCTGTAAAACCATCATGCCAATTTGTCAGGCATAAAATCTATTTGCCAACTTAATAGAACTACAAAGAATATTTTGTCTTATCAAAAGTGTACTTGTGGATATAGGATATCTTCTGATTTTGCATATTTTCCCCCAGGTTGTTATTGCATAGACATTGTGGGCCAAGAAATCAAAACACTATCAAAATTAACCTACTATTCCTGGGTACTGAAAAACTGAGGCTGCATTATGAATCAGCAGTACTGAATGACATCATTAATGTGCTAAGACCAGCAATTTTAGCAAATACTATTTAGAGTGGTGGAAACCCAAAGGGACTTGATGTGGATGTAAACGGGATACATACAAGATACTATCTTGTAAAATCTACAAAGAAGCATACTTATGGTCTAGTCCCATTGGGATTGTACCACTACAGAGAACAGAGGGTCACACAAGTGAATTCTTCCTCATATCAAGAACTTCCAGGAAATAACATAAAGCTTCTATGTCAATTTTAGCACAGTATCTCTCTGACATAGCTTTTCAGAATAAGTACCACCATATATTTTCTGTAACACTTTCAGTGTTTTTGAGGCATCAGAAACTTCAAAATGCAATACTCTCTTTGGTCTAATAGAGTCCAGAGGTTGCGTGCAAAACATTTTTTCTTCATGCTCTTAGGCACACTAAAGATAATGTCAGAGGAAATTTCTTCTGACTATTCTGCTGTTACACACTTGAGGTGACACTGAGCTGCATATTTTTTAGATGTCTTGTACAGGAGTATAGCAGCAACTTCAGCCATTGGGCAAGAAACCGGATTTCTTCAAATTACCAGTGAAGATCTTCCTGTTGGCTTGAAACAAGGCATAATAATGTCATCCATTACAATTCTATACAGAGAGAAGAATGTGCAGTGGAATGCCAAAATCTAAAAGACCAAAGGGATCACTAAGCAAAAAAAGATTGGTGGAGGAGCTTATTCATCGTGTTCAAAGAAGATGTATTTTTCATAAGATATATATGGTCAAGCTTCATTTAATGCAAACTTGAATGTTCAGGCTTAGCCACATACAGTCTGGTCCAAGTCTCTGAAGCTACAGAATTTGTTATTTTGGGTTTCAGCTATATATCATGAATACTTTGGGTTTGCTGTCAACTGTGGTGCCAGAATTATCAAGTTCTATCAGGATATTCTTGTCATCCTTGATTACCGGGGTCTGGTCAGTATTCTGAAGTATTTGTGGTAGGGTCCTTAAACTGAGATCCACATCTTTGAAGGCATGAAGTAAAAACACTCCTAAAATAATGGTGAGGAATCCACATATTGTCCCAATAATGTCCAGTACAGACATCATGACCCATTCTTTAAAGAGAATAACTGAAGTGGTGATGACTATGGTGGTAAATAGCACATAGTAGATGGGGAAAACCATGGAGGTGTTGAAAATGTCCAGAGCCTTATTGAGGTAGTTGATTTGGGTAGTGATAGAGGCTACCAATGTGATGATGAGGATCCAGGTCAATGGATTTTGCAAAACAGGACGGTGAGCAAAAAACCCCTTGATGGCAATACCCAGCCCTTTGACTGACGATACTGAGAATGCTCCAATCACAGAACAGATGGTGAGGTAGATCAGAATATTGGTTTGGCCATAACGGGGTGCCACAAAGAAAATCAGAATTAGGCAGATCACCAAGAGAATGCCAGCATAAACAAGGAAACCTGCAAAGGAAAAAAAATGACATGAAATAAAATACAAAATGAAATTTGCGTTTGGTAATGGAATGGAGTACATTGACTGGAGCAAGATGGCAATACACAATAATGTAAAGCCTTAAATAAATCAGCAGGAAAAGAAAATGTCTTCATTCTACCCAAGGAATGGAACTATGTGAACTATGTCTGCCAAGAGGACGGGGGGGGGGAAACACACATTTTCTACAGGTGGGGTCCAAAGAGGGCCACACGTGCACACTCTGTTCCTGTGATTGCATTTTTCCAATAAATTGTCAGAAGCTGCTCCCTCACACAAAATCCCCAAAGTGCTATGATTTCGAAAAGGAGTTTGATAAGGGGCTCAACAGCTTTTTCAAGGGGCTGTATCCCTCAGGAAGAGTGAAGACATTCCACATGACAGTGCTAAACCTATCAGTGTTTACAGATGTGATAGTAGCCACGCTTAAAATCTAGCAGCAGTTTTTGACATCCTCAACACTACAGCCATCACATTTCAACTGGGCCTCAAGCATATTATATTTTCAGCTGAACTGTGACACTTTTAATCATTGCTATCTTGCTTGGTACTTACCCGGCTCTTTCAGTTTAGAGAACATCTCATTCAAAGTGGTAACTTCCTCTTCCTCAGGAGCATGAATCACAAGTACTGTACTGCCCACAATGCTCAGCATGCAACCTAGTTTCCCCAGCAGATTGAGCCGCTCTCCAAGCAGATATGAAGACAAAATGGAACTGTGTGGAACAGAAAAGAGATGCCAAAACAATTGCTTAGAGAAGATGGCAAATGATAGATCTGTCAATGATAACAGAACTATAAAACTTTGGAAACTCCTTTTGAGGGGGAGGGGGGAGAAAGAAGATTTCAGTGGTATACTCAGTAGTTGGATACCCCCAGTTGATTTCAAGGTTCTGGGATTAACCTATAAGACCTTGTGCGGATTGGGACCAGAGTATCTATGGGACCATCTCTCCCCATATATTCCCCGGAGGACACTCCGATAAGGGGACAAACAGCTGTTGGTGGTCCCTGGCCCCAAGAAAGCCTGCCTAGCCTCGACTAGAGCCAGGGCCTTTTCGGTCCTGGCTCCCACCTGGTGAAATGCTCTATCTGCTGAAATCAGGGCCCGGCAGGATCTACTATCCTTTTGCCGGGCCTGCAAGACAGAGTTGTTCCGCCAGGCATATGGCTGAGAATGGGCCTCCGCCAGCCTTAAAAAAGGGGTGTATAAAATCTTAACCGTCCCTGTGAAGGCTGTCAACTATCCTGTTTTAAATCTGTATTAATACACTGTTTTAATGTAGATGATTTTTTATTGTATTTTAATATGTTGTTATCCGCCCTGAGCCCACTCACAGGGAGGGCGGAATAGAAATTTGAAATAAAATAAATATCAACCATATGACTGACACTGTGTCTTCTTGGAGGTTTCAACACCCAAATAAATGCAAGTAAAATGAACTACTGCAATTTAATGAAGAGATCTACTGCTAATTGAAAGTGAAGGAATGTAGAAAAAAATTAATGTTAGATTGCAAGTCACACAGTATAAACCACTATCAAGAGTCAATCAGTGGTATGAGAAAAATGCACAGCTCATTGCTAATATCTGACTTTCTGTATAGCAGGAGAATATTACCAAATTATTTTTCTCTCTGTATCAAATACCACATTAGTACAACCTGGGCCGATTCCAGATGGCCCTCCCCATCGCGAAACGTCGCACGTCATCGCGCAGAAAACGTGATATTTCCCGTTTTCTGCACGACGACGCGCGACGTTTCGCGATGGGGAGGACCGTCTGGAATCGGCCCTGGAGTCTTTCAGGCCCAGAATAAATCTTGGAGGAGCAGATAGAAAGGGCAGGAAATCACCTTATAAGCACACTCAGTGCTCCGAGAGGAGTAACAATGGTTGCAGGTGCAAAGGCGTATGCAGCAAAGTTGGCAGCTTCTCCTCCACCCACTGAGCAAATAGATAAATGATAAACATAGAATTACAATTCATATACTATTCTTGTTCAAATTTATGTGCTTACTTTGTTTGCATTTTGTAGCATTAAGTTAATCCATTTTTAAAGAGAATTGAAACCCAGTGACCATGACCAACAGTTATGGTTGCATGACCATGATTCTCTGTATGATCTTTGTACAGTTATATAGCAGGTAGGAACAAATGAGCTCCAAACAGAAAACCAACTTACAAACTTTCCTGAACTGGATCTCTGAATCTAAATCAGAGAGGTACACAAGTCAGACAGTGATGTCTTGGCACATCACTGTCTTTGATCTCTGCTGAGGTAAATGCTCTTTAAAGGAATGCTTCAGTCATTACAGTCCTCACAGAGAAACTACAGAAAACTGGCTTCCTGTGGCACTGCAATGGCGTTGTTTTCCAGGACTCTTTCCATTCACCACAGAAAGCAAATTTCAAGTTTGGGTTGCCAGTCTCCAGGAATTACAACTGATCTCCAGACCACAGAGATCAGTTCCCCTGGAGAAAATGGTTGCTTTGGAGGGTGGACCCTATGGCATCATAACCCACTGAGGTCCCTCCCTTCTCCAAACCCCTCTACCCTCGCCCCCCCCCCCACTCCCAATTTCCCAAGCAGGAGTTGGCAATCCTATTTCACATATCACAGACTCTGTAAAGAATGTTACCATTTAGAAGGGCTCGTCAATAGTCTCCATATGTACAGCTGTAACACATGGGCCCCCAACCTTTTTGAACCTGGAGGCACATTTGGAATTCTGATAGTGTGGTGGGTGCAGCAACAATACCGCGGCCATAAAATGGCTGCTGCAGGAGATGGAGCCAATCACAAAACAGCTGCTATAGCTGACCTTCAGACACACACCTTGTGCTGTGGAAAAAGTTTCTACCGAAGTAATGTTTTTAAAAATCTGCACAAATGATCAATACTCCAATGGCCAATCAGAAACCATGCTTTGCAAAAGCCCCACCTGGCTCCACCCACTTTCTAAAAACACTTGGCGGGCACCAGAAAAGATGTTGGCAGGGACAATTGTGCCCACATGTACCAACTACATTGGGGACCCCTGCTATAACATATGATGTTTCCTTTAGCTCACCAGGAAACTGAAAGGGATCAAATCTTTATTTATCTTCAACATTTTAGCAGGTAAAAATTCAGGATACAGCGAATAATCATACTTACTGGTGACCAAACCAGCCCACCACAGCCAGTCCTTTAGGTATCCATGACCTCCATCCCCTAAGAAAATATCAGCAGATGAAACACATGCTTAGAGACAACTAAAAATCAAAGAAAAACAAAAAGAACAAATAAGCTAAGTGAATGGTTGAAAAGAATCAAGAAATATGACCTGCAAGTGAAACCTTATTTGCAGCCAATAACAGTTGTGAGCTATCACAAAAGTATTTACTAGCTGGGTAGGCACTGCAGTATAGACACAACAGTTTTTAAATTCCTTCCCATGATGAAAATGAAGAATTACCTGACTGACAGGGAAGTCCATAGAGTTACATCCTTCTAAGCCCACTGACTTCAGTGGACTTTGAAGGGTTTAGGACTGAACTGCATGTCAGCTTTTGTAGCATTACATTATAAGCAGCCCTCCAAAAATGAAAAAGAAATTGTCATTCTAGCTCCTAGTCACTATCTGTATGAATCTGCTAAATGAATACAAACAAATTTTTCTTACATTGGATCAGATCATTGGTTCATCTATCTGCTCCACCTGGAACTGGCATTCTAGCATCTCAAATAAAGAAAGGATCTGTCAGGGATTAAAACGTGGGTCTTCCAAAGGCAAAGCATGTGCTTCACAACTGAGTCACAGAGATTCTACCATAGAAATAGCAAGCATTTTTTTTCACAATCAGGAAATGAGAGCTTTGTGGGTTAAATGATATAACACATCAGACTGATAAATCCTGAATACTTATAACTCGGTACTCAAAATTATTCATACAGAATAGAGTCATCATTCCACAGTGAAAATGTATATGAATGGAACAGAAAGCAACAGAGATAATAAACAAGTTCTTTATACATCTCCTGAATTTCAGCTTCAATGGATCCTCTGATTCACATGTGGCGTTACCTATCCTCTGACTAGGACAAATGATGGCCTAGCAGTGCTGAAACACTGGGAAAATGTACCTTTGCACAGTGTATAAAGATGCTTGGTTGGTCAATACATGGGAGGGGGCCTTTTCTGTGGAACAATCTCCCCTGGGAGGTGCACCTGGTCCCCTTACTCTCTAGCTTCAGGAGGCAGCTGAAGACAACAGCTTTTGGAACACGGGCTGGATTTCAACTCTGTTTTAACAATATTAACTCTGTTTTTAACTGTCGTTTGTTGATATATCTAGGTATATTACTTTGTAAGCTGCCTGGAGCACCTTTGGAGAAAAGGCAACTAATAAATGCTTTAAATAATTAAAATAAATATAAAAGGTTGACCATTTCAATATAGCTGCTGTAGCACAGTGGTTAAGTGGTTCGGCTGTGAATCAGCACTCTACTGGTTTGACTCCCACTACTGCCATGAGCTCAGTAGGTAGCCTTGGGTAAGCCACTCCTCTCAGCCCCAGCTTCCCAGCTGTATTGTGGGGATAATAACCACACTAACTTGTTCACCACTTTGGGTGAAGCACTAATCTGTTTAGAAGAGCGGTATATAAGCGCTATTATTATAGGTGAATTTAAAATGTTGCTAGAAATGTTTTTTCTTATCTGCAGCAGCAGACATTGTTGCATTCTCCTGAGAGCAACAATCTGCCTCCTGCTGCTGGAGGCAAAGGATTCAGTAAGGAACAGACTCCCTCCATTGTACAGTACAGAATAGCCATAATGTGGCTGCTGCTGCTGTGAAAACGGGGATTCAAGATATACCAGACCTCAGAAACAATAGGCTGATTGGCAAATAAGGGTTGCTTCACATTTTTCAGGTAATTGGTTTAGTTAATAAATTAATTTAGTAAAGATTTAATAGATTAACAGGCTAGCCTATATTTTGATGGGCATGGTTAAGACACACTTGTTTATTCTTTTCTCTGTGTTGCAGTAATAGGGTAGTTTCCACACAGGGACAGGCTTGTGTGGTTTTCCTGTTCCTGTTGCGACTGTGCTGATACATTGCAGCAGCAACGGGTCTTCTACACGGCAGGTTTCTCCACAATTTTCTTGCTTCAATTCCTTAGCATTAGTCATCCCTCCTTCTCCAGGCGAAAGGGGACTTTTCAATTTTTTTAAAAAAAATCAGCTATTGAATATTGTTATATTCATATAACTTTATGACAATTTGTGTCACTGAATTTCCAGCTCTTTCATTACAAGTGTATGCCTTTCATTGTGTATCTTCACAATGAAGATATATACACCTAGAGTCACCAGCACAGGTACCAAGCCCTGCAACAGACCCAGATGCCAGCTCTGCCCCTATATCTACCCAGGGAATACAATTACAGGACCCAATGGCATCAACTACACTGTCTCTGGCTCTTACAGCTGCTCATCCTCCAACCTGATATATGCCCTCATGTGCCAACAATGTCCCTCTGCTCTGTACATTGGACAAACCAGCCAACCTCTACGCAAAAGAATAAATGGACACAAATCTGACATTAGAAATGGAAACGTCCAGAAACCAGTGGGAGAACACTTCAATCTACCAGGACATTCCACCAAAGACTTAAAGGTCGCTGTGGTTCAACAGAAACCTTTCAAAAACAAAATCCAACGGGAGGCTGCTGAATTGGAATTCATATGCAAATTTGACTCTGTCAAGCGGGGACTGAATAGAGACTATGAATGGTTATCACATTACCACAGGTAACAGATTCTCTTTACAGAGGCGTGATCTGGGGGAGCCCAGTGACGCCTGGTGTGGGCTTTCGGGGACAACTCTTTGTCAGATGCAGCTGGCAGGGAGAGCTGTGGTCATCGAAGGCTTATACTACATAGGAATTGGATACCTTCACTGCTACAAACTGACTGCACACCAAAAGGAAATGTTTACATTTCCAAGCAAAGGAATGTTTTGATAGCCTCCATGCTAATTGCATTCTGCCTTCTTGTGATTTATGCCCCCTCCCCTTTTTTCTCTCTCTTTCCCCCTCCTCTTCTGTATCTGCCCAGTTTTGATCAGGCATCTGACGAAGAGAACTTGATTCTCGAAAGCTTATGCTATAATAAAATTGGTTAGTCTTAAAGGTGCTACTGGACTCTTTTTGATTTTGCTACTACAGACTAACACGGCTAACTCCTCTGGATCTAACACCTAGAGTATTGTGTTCAGTTTTGGGCACCACAATTTCAGAAGGATATAGACAAGCTGAAACATTTCCAGAGGAGGGTAACAAAGATGGTGAGGGATCTGGAGACAAAGTCCTATGAGGAAAAGTTGAAGGAGTTCAGTATGTTTAGCCTGGAGAGGAAATGACTGAGAGGTGATATGATAACCATCTTCAGATACTTGAAGGGCTGTCATATAGAGGATGGTGCGGAGTTTTTTTCCGCTGCCACAGAAGGTCGGACCAGAACCAAGAGGTTGAAATTAAATCAAAAGAGTTTTTGGCTATACATGAAGAAGGGACCTATACACTGAGGGACCTGACAGAGAGGTCCCTCAGTGGAACAGGCTTCCTCAGGAGATGGTGGTCTCTCGTTCTTTGAAGGCTTTAAGCAGAGGATGGATGGCCATCTGACAGCAGTGCTGATTCGGTGAACCTAGGCAGATCATGAGAGGGAGGGCGGGAAAGATTACCTCAGTGCTTAGTTCTCATGGCCCATTCTTACATGCCCAGGGTAACACCAGTCACCACCTTCGGGTCAGGTAGCAATTTCCCCCAAGCCAGTTTGGCTGATGGTGTTTTGCCATCTTCTGGGCATGGAGCAGGGGTCACAGGGGGTGTGGGGAGGGGAGATAGTTGTGAATTCCTTGCATTGTGCAGGGAATTGGAATAGATGACCCTAGAGGTCCCTTCTCACCCTATGATTCTATGAAAGGGGCTACAAACTTTTTTTAAAAAATGAAAGCTGTGAGTTCAGAGAAACTGATACACAGATTGTTATATAATGTTATATCATTATATAACAACAGTTAATTGCCAATTTAAAACAAAAAGCCCCCACAGGCAGGGAATGGAAATGGCTGCTTTCCCACCCACATGGGAGCAATCCAAGCTTTACTGCAGTCTTTCCCAAAACTCTGTAGCAAAGCAGATTTGAGAAAGATCAAAGAAAAGCCAGGGAAGCCCCAGGAAGTGTATGATGCTGTGGTGGGGGAGGGGTGGACTGTTTCCCAATTGCACTGAACTTGGGGAAAATAGCCAGGAAATAACAAGCAGTAGTCTGATAAATAACTGAGTTTTATAAATTAAACTATGAATAATCTTATCCTTCCTTCATTATCTGGCAAAGGGCACCTGTACTGGAATTTTGGTAATCACGCAGTTAGTTTTAATTGATTAATCAATCTATTCAAAAGGAAGAGGATGACACTTTAGTTAATAAATTGTTTGAAAGCTGTACTAAAAAGTTACTGCCTAATACAACAGATGTATAAATATAATATGAACTCACATGTCAATGAGCCAAAATCGTTCACTGTGTCCCTTATAGCGGTAAGCAAACAATTGCTACTATATTATCTCAATAGGAATCAAAGTTTACTTGGCTTTTACCACTGAAAGTGAAATAATTCAATTCTTGCAAAGGAGCATATACTGTACAGGGTCATTGTGAAGCCTGTGGCAATGACTGAATGCAATTTTTCTTCCTATGGACTCCCCAGCCTCAGAAATGATCAGCTAGTTATTTAAGTCATTTATAGCATAGATGTTGCCATTAGCAAATTGGCACAAGACCATTGGTGATTCTGAAGCAATCGGTGTTGTTTCTGAGGCTGCTTATATCTGTTGATAGATTACTAATGTATTTAGTAATACTTGTTTAGCAATACCGTGTTATTTTTTGTAAATAAAGTACACCTAAACTAGGTGACTGTATATATTTGCTGAGTCATATTAATGGACTGATTGCTGACTCAATAACTGGCAGCTAATGGATCATTTGTTTATTACTGCATGACAAGGCTTTTGTTATTACAAAAATGTCATTGTTTTAGGAATAGATTTTCTGTTATTATTCTTAACAATTTGACAAATAAGCAGGGCTTTTTTTCTGGAGAAAGAGGTGGGGGAAATCTCACCCGGAGCGACTTCTGGGAGGAGGTGGTGTGCCTCTCAATACAAGAGCGCACACAGCGTGCGCACACAACGCGTGCGCGCTTCCGGGAGTGCATGATGATGTCACTTCTGGGACATGACATCATCATGCAGGCATTGCCACCCCGGGAGCTCTCTTGTGCTCCATGGGGGGCAGGGGGTTCCAATTAGGCTCAGAACCAGCCACTTTGCCATAGAGGAGCACTCCCCCGCCCGGCAGTAGCCAGATCTGAGCCATTTTGGGCCCAAATTGGGCCAAAAGGGGCAAAAATGGCCTGGATCAGCATGTAACAGGCTGTTGCCACATGGGAGAGCACTCCCCTGCAGGGCAGCAGCCCGAACCTGGCTGTTTAGGGCCCAATCTGGGCTGTTCTCGGCTCAAATAGGGCCAAAATGGACCAGAAAAGGCCAGGATCAGCCCAGAACGGGTTGCTGCCACAGAAGAGAGCACTCCCCCACTGGGCAGTGGCCTGATCCTGACCATTTGGGGCCCAATCCTGGCCATTTGGGGCCTGAATTGGGCCCAAAATGGCCAAAGAGGGCTTAAAATGGCCAAGATTGGGCCGCTACTGGGCGGAGGAGTGTTCCCCCACTCGGCAGAGACCCAATCTTAGCCATTTTGAGCTCAATCCTGGATGTTTGGGGCCCATTTCAGCCATTTTGGGCTCAATTCAGGCCCTAAATGGCCTGGATAGGGGGCCGAAATGACCAGGATTGGGCTGCTACTGGGGGGAGGGTCCCAAAATGGCCAGAATGGCCCTGAAATGACTCAGATCAGCGCTGAACCAGCCTGGAACAGGCCACTGCCAGGAAAGGGAACCCTCCCCCACCCAGCACTGGCCCAATTCTGGCTGTTTCAGCCCCAATCTGGGCCGTTTTGGCCTCAATCCAGGCCGTTTTGGGTCTAAAACGGCACCGAAATGGCCCGGATTGTGTCCAATCAGCCTGTAACAGGCTGCTGCCCTGGGGGAACCCTCTCCCACCTGGCACCGGCCTGATCCTGGCCATTTCGGCCCCTATGCGGGCCATTTTGGGCCCTAAATGTCCAAAACAGCCCGGATCAGAGCCTAAAGGGCCTGGAATGGGCTACTGTCAGATGTGAGAATCCTCCCCCACCCAGGCCATTTCGGCCTTGATCCAGGCCGTTTGGGGCCCGGAAGGAACCAAAATATCACCAAAATATCACCAAAATATCACCAAAATATCACCAAAACGGCCTAGATCAGGTCACTGCTGGGCGGTGGAACACTCCCTGGCCTGGCACCAGCCCTATCCTGGTGATTTCAGTCCCAATCTGGGCCATTTTGGGCCCTAAATGGATCAGGGCCAAAACAACCTGGATCAGGTCACTGCCGGGTGAGGGAACCCTCCCCTATCTGGCACCGGCCCAATCCTGGCCATTTTGGCCCCAATCCAGGCTGTTTCTGCACTGTTTCAGCCATTTTGAGCCTATTTAGGGCCCAAAGCAGCCCGGATTGGGGCTGAAATGGCCAGTATCGGGCCGGTGCCAGGCGGGGGAACCCTCCCCCACCCAGCAGCAGCCTGATACAGGCTGTTTTGGGCCCTATCTAGGCCCAAAATGGCCAAAATAGACCCGTTTAAAAATACCCACGTGACACCAGTTATGTGGGTATTTTAAAGAGCTGTCAGGACACCATTCTGGGGCATTCTGGCTCAAAAAAGCCCTGAAAATAAGGATGATGAAAACTTTGGAAACAGGGAACACTGAGTAATACTATCTGTTACACATAAAAATCCTGATGCAGTTCTAAAATTTTTATTGTAAGCAGAAAACGTTTTGGATTACAATTATACTGGCAGAGCAAGAAATACTACCTCTCCTTGCCTAACTCAAAAGAATCTTAAAATGCAAGAAAAAGGGAGGCACCAAGGCACAATGACGACAAATGCCTAGATGGAGAGATTAGATGAGCAGATAGAGAGAACATGCAACAAACTTGTCCCAAAGAACCACATCACCCACACAAGTTCAGGTAGTATAGCCTGGGTTGCAATGATTCTTCTATGGCTAGATATGGTGGTGGTGGAGAGTGTCCTCAAGTCATAGCTGACTTATGGTGACCCCTGGCAGGGTTTTTCTGGCAAGAGACTAACAGAGGTGGTTTGCCATTGCCTGCCTCTGCAACCTTGGTCTTCGTTGGAGGTCTCTTGCCAGGAAAGCTTCTGAGATCTGATGAGATCAGGCTCACCTGGGCTATCCAGGTCAGGGCATGGCTAAATAAGGAGTCATATCACACAGTCCTACACAGGACTGTAGTGCTTAGCTGATTCACACATGTATGTTCTACCACTTGGCTACAGCATGTGTGAATGAACTGTGGATCGAGATTTCATATCACCTGTAATCTCAGACACAAAGCTTTCCACTGGAGTTAGTCCACACATGTTGGAGACATGCAATACTGAGCAAGCATATGAGAGATTTTACCACAGAGTTTCCATTGATTCCTAGAGCTAGCCTACATCACTTCTGGGTTTTCCTTGGAAGTGACATAGTGGCATAGACAACATGACAGCCCCCCTATCCCTACCCTAACCTTCCCACAACCAGACAAGTGCAGATGACATCATTCCCCATCCCCTTGCTGCTGCTCATAGTGGCAGTGGGCAACTAGGACTGCTGGTTAGAGGACCCCCACCATAGCGAAAAGCCTGGCAGCCCTACATGGAACTGCTAGAGTCACGCAACCCTATTTACAATATACGTAGTCATCTGTGCACAGCATTGTTCTCTGTTCTTGCAGCCCTTTCTGATCCCTGGAAAGATTAGGCTTGTGGGGCCTGTGTGGAGGAATAGCTGTGTGGGCAGGGAACTAAACTGAGGAAGGACAACAGAGTGAAAAAACTCTTCCTTCCTCTTCCTCAAGCACAACTCCACTAAGGGGGAAGAAGAAATTTCATGTTCTTGTCCCTCTCCACTCTTGCCTCCCATTCTACACAGCTATTCCTTCACCTTCAAGGAACAATCTTTTGGGGAGTTGGAAGGAGCTGCACAAATGGAAAGGAATGCAGGAATGTTCGGTGTGCCTTCTGTGCAAGGATGGTTGAATGCAAGCTATTGTGAGTTTCATGAAGAGAATATATTCTGCAAGACTTTGGAAGAAGTCTCAGAGTTCACAGATTTCCTCTAAATTTTATGCATGTATTATAATATTCTCATTACTGTACACTTATGTTTCAACATGGAAGATACGTTTCTCATTGCAGCAAGTATTAGCATAAACAGAAGGCTTGCTTGTAGATTCTATCTTTCATTGCGCAAACTATAGGGGCACAAACAGGGAACACAATTATGGTAAGCAGGAAGCTGGCAGTCAAAACCTCAATCCAGCTGGCTCTCAGTGGAGTTATGATTATATGATAGCATGATATAATAATGAGCAGACAAAAGAAGAGGATCAGTTGGTTAACTTATATTTCTGAGTTATATCAAACTCGTAATTGAATATAAGCGTTGAGGTGTGTGATAGATCTTTGCTTTTAAATGAAAGTGACTATTTCCAACAGCACAAACACCCTTTCGGACCAGTACTACTTCCAAAGAAGTACAGCGTTTACCTCTTTGATTGTGCTTGAGTATCTAGTATGCAAGCTCTTCCTCGCAGACAGAAACAGATCATGGTCAACCCTTCCTCACACACTCATACATCACTTGAAGCCTGTCACTGAACTCTCTCCAGGGGAGCAACTTTTATATGCAGGGTTGCCAGATCTCAAGAAAACACCTTATTTCCCACAAAGGTTAATGTACCCAATTGATTCCTTCCCACTGTTCCCCAGACCCATCACCCACTGCTCCCTAATGCTGAAAGTATGGGATGAAAGACTTATAGAGGTCACCAAGTAATTCCTCCAGACCTCTTGAACAGCATCCAGGCTGTATTAATAAAACTTCAAAAGATGGGGTCTCTACCTGTGACCTTCAGGTTTTTTCAGCCATTATATATTTAGGTGTAAAGCATAAATATTGTATGGCTACATCTGAAAATATGAAATGTGAATGTGACAAATACCATGCAGGCACACACATCAAGATTATCAGTTACCTGTGGCATGTATGCTTGATGGAAAACAGGGATTGCCCTGTTTAATGTGAATAATGTAGGAACAGGCCACTGAACATTTAAAAGGCTCAAAGCCAGACTTCCACTATTTGGCTAGCACTATAGTTCATACAGGCAACATTTTCTATTGCTGCCTCTGCAAGCAACTAAATCATACCTGCTCTGGTGCCTCCTTTCTCCACTAACCGTAGCAGTCCTTTCTTCTTGAGGATAACACTGCTGCCAATGAGAAAGCTGGAGAATATGGCCAGGGCCAAGCCAATGTAGAAACCATATTTGTTTTCTACCTGCACCATCCAGTCAGAATCCAAGGTATGATTTTCATGAGGTGAGATTGTTGAGCTGACATTCCCAATGACCTGACAGACTGCCTGCCAAGACAGGCAAGTCAGGGTCAACAAAGAACCTAGGAACATAAGAAGAAGGGGTAGGGGGAGAAATGAAGACTTTAATGAATAATCATTTCTGTGCCTCTGTCTAGCTGACCATCTCTCAAGGCATCGTTATTTTTTCCCCCTTCCTTGTGATTTCTATATCTTACAATGTAAAGAATTTCTTCATAAACATAAGAATAAACATTCCGTGTTTTAAACTGTCGCTAGGCATGTGAAAAAATGGTACCCACATTATTTCTTACTTCTGCCTTCTGTTCTAAATTAGTACCAGGAGGTTTTAAATGAAACTGTTTTCTTGGTTTAAATGTGCAAACAAATTTTACTCTGTGTGTGTGTGTGTGTGTGTGTATGAGCAAGCGATTGATGGCATAGTTTAAGGACACACTGTGGAACAATCTTCACCTTAACAAATGTATAGCTAGAATCTGCATTACCTTTCGATAAAGAAGAGTTTCTGTGACTTGAACGCAATAGGTAAAGCTTTTCTCATCACTTTCTTGAGGAATAACTTTACCTGCTGACTTGCTGACAGGAGCGCTGCCAGAAAAAAGGATCTGTAATTGATCTGACCACAAATGCCACAGGAACAGTCCGATTCAAAACGTTTGCAGATCCATTTTATTAATTCACATCTAATTTTTCAATACAGAAATTATCTCAAGGCAGATTAAAAGCCAAGGCAGATAACAGAATCAATGCATAATCTTCAGGTTGCTACCACCTTTCCTATCAGCACTTTTTACAGCTATGCAATGAGAAATTCTGGTCAAGCAATCAGAATTTGCATTTACATCTCATCATCAAGACACAAGAAGCTCAATTAGCACAAGAGATGGCAACCCTTATCAGCCTGGCAGAGAGTATGAATGAATATTAGGGTTGCAATTCTGTTTGAAATAAAGGTTCTGCTACACAGGTGGCCACAAATCCAACCAGAGAAACTTTTCCTAGCATGAAGTATGGCAAGTTGAGAAAGATAAATGTGCTTAGTTTCTGACCAACTTACAACTGCTATGGACAGAACAATTGTCAGAAAAAAAGAATGACAACTATGGCAAGGTTTCCTTGACAGCTGACCACAATGGTACAAATTACCTGTAAAATAAAACAAAACACACCACAGTTCAGGAGAGAAAAGAACATTATAGCACTGACTCTTCAACACCCCACAGGGAAGGGAGCCTGATTAAAATGGTCCGCCCACAAATGGTCCACCCTACTGGATTCCAGAACAATCTGGGTTTTTTTAGGATTTCCAACACAAGCTCTGTTGAGGCCATGGTAGCAGCTTGGAATGGCATGCTCCTTGAAGCTATTAACATGGTTACCCCTTGTAAACCTCTTCCACCTTTGGGGCAGAACCCAGCTCCTTGGTTTACCATGGAGCTGGATTACCTGAAGAAAGCCAGCAGACTTCTAGAATGACACCGGTAGAAAACTTGCCCTGAATCTGACAGGGTATAGAGCCCATTAATGTTAGTTCTCAGCTACCACTGCATCAGCTAGCTTGCAAACATCCCAGTTGTTTAAGGTATTTTAGCATCTGTTGACTCCTTAATCTGAGCCTTTAATGATTCAGGAACAATTAGCCATGATACTTTTCCAAAATTTTCTGCTGGTATAATATTACAAATATGTGTTGATTTGGATACTGGTTGTAACATAGGTCAAACAGAAGAAATGTATAATACATCATCTGGCCTATTTATGGAATATTTTTACGCAATTACTGTGATAGATGATGACAGGATCCTAGGATCTGTGAAGGCAACTACTTGTGACCTGGACTCCTGCCCATCCTGGCTGCTAAAATCATGCAAAGACCACATCAACGAGCCCTTGGTAGCTCATAAATCAATCACTAACTTGGAGTACCTTCCCTCGGCCACTCAAAGAAGAAGTTATCCATCTACTACTTTAAAAATCATCCCTACAGAAATATGGTATCACCCAGTCTCTAATCTGCCCACTTGGGATAAAGTGCTTGAGAGAGCAGTTTTGGATGTCTTCTTAGATAACTCATCTGATCTAAACCCTTTTCAGTCTGGCTTCAGGTCAGATTATGGGACAGAGACAGCTCTGGTGGCTTGAGTCGATGACTTCTATCTGAACATAGACAAAGGCCATGCTTCTTTGTTATTCCTCCTGGACTTATCTTCAGCCTCTGATACAGTGGACTATGCCACCTTGTTGAGGCATTTGGAGACAGAAGTAGCTATCAAGGAGATGACTGGTTCAAATCATTCCTTACAGACCAGGCGCAAAGGATTGCCACTGGAAACCAATTGTTATCAGTATGGGATCTGTCCTATGGGGTTCTATAGAGAACAGCCCTGTCCTCTGTTCTATTCTTCCTCTATATAAACCCGTTAGGACAATCCCTGCCTATCAGCTGTAATTAAATGGCTAAGACTGAACACACTGAAACTAAATCCTCACAAGACAGAAGTAATGCTGTCTGGGAAGACAGATCTTAAAGGACAATGTGCTTCCCATCTTTGATGGGGTTCAGCTGACCCTTGATGACTTGGTCAAAAGCTTAGGGGTTATATTGGATCCAGCATTACTGCTGGAGAAACAAGTTAATGAAGTTGCAAAAACTACTTTCTACCATCTCAAGTTTAGCCTGAAGATGGCCCTTTACCTTGATTTAGCCAACCTGGCCACCTGGATCCACTGCATGGTAACATCAAGACTATACTACTGTGATGCACTCTACATACGTCTCTCTTAAAAGATAACTCAGAGACTGCAATTAATGCAGAATGCCAGAGCTTAGTTATTATGAGAAGCTAAGTAAAGCATATATATTAGCCCTATTCTACAGTCACTCCATTGGGCCCAAGTCATGATATACAAAGCCCTACATGGCCTTGGACCCTCATATCTGCAAAACTGTCTCTCTCCCATGCTCTACCATGACAACTTCACTCATCTGAACAGGGCCTTTTTGTAAAATGCCACCCTGCAAATGGACAAGATCAACTAATGCCTATACATGAGCATTCTCTGATGTAGCCCCCACTTCATGGGAAGGGCCTGCCTGATGGGGTCACAAAGATTCCCACTCTTCTGGCATTTTGCAAATGGGCAAGATCAATAACTGCCTGTACACATGCAATCTCTATTGTGTCCCTCATTTTATGGAAGGGCCTTCCAAATGAAGGCATTTCTACACAGCTAATAGGGATTTTTTTTGTAACAGAATGGTTCAGGAAGTATGCTTTAATAAATGAAAACAGACCGTGGACTAGAATACTGTTTATATTGCTGTAAGTATTATCCTACTATGTAATTTCTGCATCGTTTAACATGTCGTGTAACTATATATATTTTAACTATTTCAGACTGCTACAATCCAAATGCTATTGCATTGTTTATTGCATGTCCTATTTTGTAGATTGTTTTGACCTACACTATGTGATCTACCTTGAGACTCAGTGAGAAAGGCAGCCTATAAATAAAAAAATAAAAACAAGAGGCAGCTGACTTATGGTGACTTGATAGGGTTTTCAAGGCAATATATGGTCAGAGGTGGTTTTCCATTGTCAACTTGTGCATAATGACCCTGGACTTCCTTGCTGGTCTCCCATCCGAGTATTAACCGGGGCTGACCCTGCTTAGCAGCCAAAATCTGCTAAGACTGGACTAGCCTTGGAAAGAGAGTATGAAAAAATGCTAGCTTTACAGAAGATATTTACCAGATATTTACCAGATATTTACCTTCTGTCTATCTCTTCAGAAGAAGTACATGCAAAAGAGGGTAGGTTGTGAGAGGCACCAGAGCTTGACAACATGAAACATTAATTTTATTATATAAAAAACTCTATGCAATAGAGTATCTTCAGTACAATCTATATACAAACATACAATTCAATAAAAAAAACCAATTAAATTAGTAGAACAGTTCCGGTTCCTACTCAATAACGAACATTATTATTTTATATGACGACGGCAGCAAGACTTTTATATGCGCAAAAATGGAAGGTGCAAGAAATACCAACTATTGAAGATTGGATGCATAAATTGCTGTACATGGCGGAAATGGACAAAACGACAAGGAAGCTGAGATATCAAAATTCCGCGGAATTTTTTATGGACTGGGGAAGATTGAGAACATATTTAGAAAAGAAGTGGGACGTAAAGGGGGAACTATGGCAATTTGAAAATTATTAGAATGGATTTGTTATTAGAAGAGATAGAGTCTTTACCATATGAAGTGAAGTGTTAGCTAATTGTTAGCCCAAATGTAAGTGGACTTAGAGTTAACAGATATTGTTAGAATTACTAAAGTAGATATTTTATCTGACTGTTAGTTTAAATTTAAATATATGTGGAGCTAATATAAAGTAATAGATAATAGATTTTAAGTTTATAACAATATTTTTGAAGTTAATAGATAGGGCTTAGTTGAATAAAAGAGTAAGTAAACATGAGATAAGGAGTTACAGAAAAAGGGGACAGATTGGGAATAGATTAGGATATAGGGTTGGAAAGCTGTTGGAAGTCCTGAAAAAGGGGGGGAGGGAAAGGGTGGGGGAAAAGGATAACGAGATGTTATTTGAAGTTGTATATTAATATTCTCACCTAATAAAAATTCTTATAAAAAAAAAATTAGAACGTAACCAGTCTTGAAAGCCACTGTTTTCAAATAAATCAAACAAATAAAAATTGCTAAATGTATTTTGATTCCTTTATTTCAGTTTATTTGATAGCTTTCTTTGGATTTACTAGTATGTTGGTAGATGGATGATTACCATATGAAATCAAATTGATAACAACGAGATCCTATATAATAAAATTAATTTTTTTGTGTTTATTGCATTCAGTTTGGTTTTGTACCTTTATTTTGCAGGGATTTTGTTGTGGCACACTTAATTTGGCTTCTCCCATGTTAAGTGGCTAGAATGCATAGAAATCCCCCCCAAAGTGTTATGGTGAGGGCAATGAGATAAAGGGATTGTACCCAGTTTTAGAATCTTTGCATTAGAATTATACAAACAGGTAATACGGGAATTCTGGATAAACATAGATGTTAAAAAGTGCTTTAATAATCATATTAAAAGTGATATTTTTCAAAATCTCATATACTTGGGCTGCATTAGAAATATTTCCTCACTAACATTACAAGCCATAAAACAGGGAGAGCTTGACTGAGGTACAGTTAGAAATAATTTAATGAACTCCCAAGTTTAATGGTTTGATAAGGAATATTACATAATGCATGAGTTTCCTTGCATTTCCACTGAGGGGCAACCACACAATATGCTGGATTTCCATGAGTGAAATTCCAGATGTTATTTGGCCCTAAAGAGCCATTAGAGAAGCATATGGATTTAGGTCAAAGTGCAGGAGATGGGGAGGGGTATAATCTTTCCTGCATCTAGTGTTGTTTTGCTGATTGAAAATACCTCCCCTTGCTAGGGAAAACAGGCACAGTATGGGTAGCCATATGTTTTTTCCTTCTTACAACAGCCTAAAGTGACCCAGGAGAGCCTTTCTAAGTGGGAAAATGAGAAAGGTGGGTAAGTTACCATTCCCCAGAACCACAATCATGATGACCCATATCGCAACACAAATCAGCATATGCAAAGGCAGTAGGGCAAAATTACATTTTGAGACTTACAATCAGGCTTTTAAAAAGCCCTCGATGCTGATAGTTTACCAAATGCTGCTAGAAAAGTTGCTTGGACTTTATGAGGAAGTTAATCAAACAAAATAATCCATATACAGATGGAATAAAACGTACCTAAATTTTTACAGAAGGAATTGAAACTCTCACACACAAAACAAGGGGCCAGTAGCACCTCAAACACTGACAAAATCTATTGCAGTATAAGCTTTCATGTGCTCATTGGACCTGAGGAAGTGAGATCTGATTCATAAAAACTTATGATGGAATAAATTTTGTTAGTCTTTGAGGTGCCACTGAATGTAAAAACGTAAAAGGAGCTCTGCTGAATCAGACCAATCAACCATCTAATCCAGCATCTTGTTTCACACAGTGGCCAAACAGCTGCCCTTGAGGACCAACAAACGGGACGTAATGGCCAAGCCCTTGCCCTGATGATGTCTCTTTGCACTGGTATTCAGAGGTTTACTGCCTCTGAATGCAAAGGTTCCCTTTAGGCATCGTGGCTAGTAGCCCTGATGGATCTATCCCCCATGTATCTGTCTGATCCCCTATCCATGCTAAAGGCCATCACTGCATCCATTAGCAGTAAATTCCACAATTTAATTGCTTGTTGGCTGCTCTGACTTAGAGATGGGCACAAACAGCAATACGAACAAAAAAAAGCCACAAACGGCCCAATCTGCTGTTTGTGAGCAAGCTGTTCGTGAGGCCCCGTTCCTGGCGAACATGTGTTCATTCCAAGCCCTCTTTGTGGCATTCATCAGCCATTCGTAAAGCCAGACGGTCTGGCGCCTTTCAATCAATTCCCCTGCCAACATAGGCACTGGCTGTCTGAACTCTGTCTGAACTTCTTCTGGCTTTCCTTCTGGCTTGTAACCCCTCAAAGTAGCTTCCAGCAGACAGTCCAGTTTTTTCCACTGTGAAAAGAAAATGACAGGAAATGGAGGGACCTATGGACCATGGCTTTCCCAGGGTCCAATCTCTCAAAGCAGCTTCCAGCAGACAGTCCAGTTTTTGCCACTGTGAAGAGAAAATAACATGAAAGGAGGAGACCCATGAACTCTCCTTTCCCTGGCTCAAGTTCAGCAAAGTCCCAAGGGGGCCCACGAACCTCCAACTACAAACATGTTCGTGAACATGTCATGTCCGTCGATGTTCGTGAATCCCTGTTCATGGATGGCAACAAACAACGAACATCGTGTTCAGTTTTTTTCCTGTTCGTGCCCATCTCTGACTCTATTTCCTATCAACTTCATTGTATATCCTTGAGTTCTAGTATAATATGACAGGGAGAAAAAAAATTCTTTATCCACTTTCTCCCCCACTTGCATAATTTTATAAACCTCTATCAAGTCTCCTCTTCGGTGGCTTTTTTTCTATACTGAAAAGTCCCAGACTTTTTGCCTTTTCTCATAGGAAAGATCCTCCAACCCCTTAAATCATCTTGATTGCCCTCTTCTATACTTTTTCAGTTCTGCAGCATCATTTTAAAGATATGACAACTAGTGCAGTTGGGAGCTGATACATACAGGAGCAGGACTTACGAAAATGCCCAGCATCAAGCAATAATGCTTGCTGGTTATCCAACCTCTCTAGCATTCCACCTGCTGACAATGGGGCCACTTCCACCACTACCACCAACCCTGCTACACTAATCCTATGCAATACAAGATCTGTTAGGAACAAGGTTGCATGCATTGCTGGGATGTTGCAGGAAGAGAAAATCAATGTGGCTTGCCTAACAGAGATATGGCTGCAGGAAAATGTCAAGGTGTGTCTGTCCCAACTAACTCCCCCTGGCTATGTGGTCCTACACCAACCTCACTAAAGTAGCTGGGGAGGAGGGGTTGCTATTATTCTCTGTGTGTCCTTCAACTTCCGTAGATCTCCAGTACAAGCTGTAAAATCAAAAAGAGTCCAGTAGCACCTTTAAGACTAACCAATTTTATTATAGCATAAGCTTTCGAGAATCAAGTTCTCTTCATCAGATGCCTGATCAAAACTGGGCAGATACAGAAGAGGAGGGGGAAAGAGAGAGAAAAGGGAGGGGTCATAAATCACAAGAAGGCAGAATGCAATTAGCATAGAGGCAATCAAAACATTCCTTTGCTTGGAAATGTAAACATCTCCTTTTGGTGTGCAGTCAGTTTGTAGCAGTGAAGGTGTCCAATTCCTATGTAGTATAAGCCTTCGGTAACCACAGCTCTCCCTGCCAGTTGCATCTGACAAAGAGAACTGTGGTCCCCGAAAGCCCACACCAGGCGTCACTGGGCTCCCCCAGATCACGCCTCTGTAAAGAGAATCTGTTACAAATTGTGACAGGCCCTACTCATGAAAGAGGTCACACCTTAGACTTAATATTTTGCACTGAGCCTTTAAGAGAAAACCTTGTTTCAACATTGGAGGTTTGGCCTGAACCATGGTCAAACCATCATCTGCTGAAGGAAAAAGTTAATCACTAACTCAGGGCAGCTTTCCCTGGCAGCTCCAACAGGTGGTTATTCATTCACTACTTCAAAAACCATCCCTAGACAAAAATGATGTGGCCAACTATTGCTCAGTCTCTAATCTGCCCTTTCTGGGCAAAGTGATTGAGAGAGCGGTTGCTGACCAACTCCAGAGGAGTTAGCCATGTTAGTCTGTAGTAGCAAAATCAAAAAAAGTCCAGCAGCACCTTTAAGACTAACCAATTTTATTGTAGCATAAGCTTTCGAGAATCACAGTTCTCTTCGTCAGATGCATGGAGGGCAGAAAGAAACTGGTCAAATATAGAGGAGGAGAGGGGAGGGGAGGAGGAGAGAGGGGATGTAAACAACTCCTTTGATATGGAAATGCAAACAGCTCTTTTTGATGTGGGGATCAGTTTGCTTGTGTAAAGGTTCAAAGGAGTTTGCCGTGTTAGTCTGTAGTAGCAAAATCAAAAAGAGTGCTGCTGGTGCTTCTGGACTCTTTTTGATTTTGCTACTACAGACTAACACAGCAAACTCCTTTGAACCTTTACACAAGCAAACTGATCCCCACATCAAAAGGAGCTGTTTGCATTTCCTTATCAAAGGAGTTGTTTACATCCCCTCTCTCCTCCTCTCCTCCCCTCCCCTCTCCTCCTCTATATTTGACCAGTTTCTTTCTGCCCTCCATGCATCTGACGAAGAGAACTGTGATTCTCGAAAGCTTATGCTACAATAAAATTGGTTAGTCTTAAAGGTGCTACTGGACTTTTTTTTATTTTGACCAACTCCAGACATTCTTGGAAAGCTCTAGAGCTCTGGACCCTTTCCAGTCAGGTTTCAGACCAGGGCATGGGACAGAGACAGCACTAGCAGGAGCATGAACATCACTCTCATCCTACAGTTGCTCCACTGGGTACCCATCAGTTACCGTGCTCCGTTCAAGGTATTAGTTACATACAAAGTTCTTCACAGCTTTGGTCCAGCATACCTATGGGACTGCCTCCTTCCCTATGTTCCTCTATGGCAGCTTTGCTCATCTGAACATTGTCTCCTGCAGGTGCCAGGCTGCACACGGGTGAAGTCAGCAGCAGCCCGTACAAGGGCTTTCTCTGTGGTGGCCCCTATCCTGTGGAATGACCTGCCTGAGGAAGTCAGAAGAGCCCCCACTCTCCTGGCTTTTCATAAACGGTGCAAAACCGAACTATTCAAAAAGGTTTTTTACTCAAATTGGAGGGCTGTATTGTAGGGATGGGGTCTCAGATGGTTCACTAATGAGTTAGGGACCATAGACTCCATCACTATATTGCCTTACATATTATCTGCTGCTTTAAATATGTACTCCTATGTACCACCAGTGCTCCATGTTGTCTAATGTCGGTCCTAGAATTGATTATGTTCTGCTTCAGTATTTTTCTACTCTGTATTGGATTCTTGCTAAATACTATGTCTTTTAAACCTGTATCTATTTATCCTATGGTATTGTTTATGGAAATGTCCTTGATACTGTATTGAAATGTACTTGTTACTGATTGTACTAATCTCATACTGTGTAATCTGTTTTGAGTCTCAGTGAGAAAGGCGGACTATAAATGACATAAATAAATAAATAAATAGAACTGTACACAGTGTTCCAAACAAGGCTACACAATAGATCTAGACATTACATTAGGATTTCTTTGTTCCAAAGTACACATACATTGAATTCAGTTATGGTAGTACCCATTCACCCCATGCAGAGAGATCTTCTGGGAGCTCTTCACAATATGCCTTGGTTTTCACCATCTGGATTAAACTGCAAAATTGGCCACTATACTGCTCACTCCCCAAATCCAGACCATTTAAGAACAAATTAAATTGCAGCCCTGATCCTTGCATGAGTCCAATTTTCACTTCCCTCCATTACAAGAACCGCCCATTTATTCCTACTCTCTGCTTCCTGTCCTGTAACCACTTTTTAATCCATGAAAGACCCACCCTTTAATCCCTGCTAAATTTACTTAGTAGTCTTTGGTGAAGTACCTGTTCACTCGTCTCCGGTTTTATTTTGCTTCTACAAACTGGCTTCCCAACAGGAATTCTCTCTCACACAATGACTCTGCTTTGCAAGATGAAACTTGTAATCTATTTTTAACAAGACCAAACACAGGTACGAATCACCTTTCATCAGTTAAAAATAAATCAGTATCTGCAATCTGCATCTAAGGTGTGTTGGCCAGTGTGGGCTGGGAAACTGCTGAGTCTCTGTAGTTCCCACACTCCAGACACACCTACTCTACCAACACTACAGCTCACTCCAGGCAAGTCAATGTTGTAGGCTCTTTAAAACACCTATGTAGTGGTTAATATGGAAAAGGTGGTAGCCAAGATGCAGAACATAAGAAACCTCACATCACAGATAAGAACGGGTGAGGCATGGATAAGAATTTCTGAGGGCAAACAGTGGCCACTAAACTTGAAGGCATGGATCCCCATGTATAGTGCATGAGTGAGTTGGGCCCTGGCCTTCAGCACTGGGGGGTGGGGGTGGGGAGAAAAGGGCACTGTTGCATTTTGTACAAACCATTTCTCAGCTCTACAAAGTGAGTTATACTGAGCACAAAGTTCCCTGAAAGGAACTTAAGCTGCTACTGAAGATACAGCTTTAAAAGAAAAAAAAATGGGCAGCCCTAACTGAAAAAGCTTGTGTGGGAGCTTGATGAATTTCAAGTATAATTACTCTTTTTTATTCATAACATTCTACAGGACATTTTGCTCCTCACTTCTGAAGGAGTTCAGCTGACCCTTGCAAACTCAGTTAAGATCCTTGGGGATTATACTAAATCCCACATTACTGCTGGAGAAGCAAGTTAATGCAGCTGTGAAAAAAATGCTTTCTTCCTACGCAGTGTAGCCTTGAAGATGGCCCCCTATATCCATACCACAGTAACATCAAGACTTGACTAATATATTGCACTGTACATTGGTGTCCCCTCAAAATCAAAATAGAGGCTGCAGTTAGAGCAGAATGCTGTGGCTCACATTACTTGGAGCTGGACAGAGCATGCGTATTACTTTCACTCTACGGTCACTCCATAGGCTCAAGGGCTATCACATACAGAGCCCTTCATGGTCTTGGTCCCTCATATCCGTGTGATCACCTCTCCCTCTATGCTCCCCCATGACAGCTGCATTCATCTGAGCAGGATTTTCTGCAGACGTCTGTGTTATGTGCCATCAAGTTGCTTCCAACTAATGGCAACCCTATGAATTAATATCCAAATATCCTACTATTAACAGCCTTGCTAAGATCTTGCAAACTGAAGGTCATGGCTTCTTTTATTGAGTCAAGCCACCTCATTTTGGGTCTTCCTCTTTTCCTACTGCCTTCCACCTTTCCTAGCCTTATTGTCTTTTCATGATGTGACCAAAGTACAATAGCCTCAGTTCCATCATTTTCGCTTCTAGGGACAATTCAGGCTTGATGTGATCTAGATTTGTCTTTTTGGCCATCCACAGTATCCATAAAACTCTCCTCCAGCACCACATTTCAAATGAATCAATTTTCTTCCCCAGCTTTCTTCATAGTCCAACTTTCACACCCATATATAATAATGAATTATCTTAATCTTGGTCCCCAGCAACACATCCTTATCCTCAAGGTTCATTTCTAGTCCCTTCATGGCTGCCCTTCCAAGTCTCAATATTCTGATTTCTGGGTTTCAGTCTCCCTTTTGGTTGATGACTGAGCCAAGGAATAGAAAATCTTTAACCATTTAAATGTTTTTCATTTTCAACCTTGGTGGTGGTAGAGTGCCATCAAGTCATAGCTGACATGGCAACCCCTGGTGGAGTTTTCATGGCAAGAGAATAACTGCAGTGGTTTGCCATTTCCTGCCTTTGCAACTCTGGTCTTTGTTGGAGGTCTCCCACCCAATGACTAACCAAGGCTCTGCTTACCTTCTGATGTGTTTTGGCCAGGTGCCTAAAAAAAAAGTAAAGTAAATGCCAGAAGAGCCTCAAGGGAGGTCATTTCAGAAGTGAAATGCCATCACAGAAAATGCCCTCTCTCTAGTCACCACTCATCTCACCCCTGAAGACAGGGGCACAGAGAGCAGGACTTAAGAGGCAACTCAACTGAAGTGCTGGACAGCATGGAAGGAGATAGTTCTTCAAATACCCTGGTCCCAAGCCATTTAGGCCCCTGAAGGTAACACTTCCAGGTACTTTGAATTGTGCATAAAAACTGCTGGGTAACCAATCTAGATCTTTCAACATAGGGGTGATACTGTAACCAACCCCTGACAGTATCCCGGCTGGCACATTTGGGACCAATTGACATTTCTAAATCATTTTCAAAGGGAACCTCATATAGTGTGCACTGCAGTAATCTAATTTGGATGGTTCCCTGTGGCCAGATTGCACTTTTTGAGGAATGACCCCAGCATACAAATCAACTGGAGCTGATAAAAGGTGCTACATGCCACAGATGATTCTTTCTATATTGAAATGAACTAAATCCATTTTATGTCTATTAATATTTTATATTCCAGTAAAATACTGAAATAAATTTTGTTCCAAAAACTCTATACTCCAATAAAATCTTACATTAAATACAAGACAAATACAAGACAAATCTATGTGTGTCCCCTTGCCCAGTTGGCCCGAAGCTTTGGACTGGGTTGTCATCAGTACGTTAATGACACCCAGTTCTATCTGTTGATAGACAGCTTGCTGGATGCCACACCAGAAGTTCTAGCCAGGGCTTTGGATGCTGTGACTGTGTGGATGAAACAGAGTCAACTGAAGCTGAACCCTATGAAGACAGAGGTCCTGTTTCTGGGCCCGGAGTTGTTGATTTTGGGAATCTGGCTCCCAGCCTCAGACGTTTGACACCTGCATCAATGATGAGGAGCCTGGGTGTGATATTGGATGCT
This sequence comes from Eublepharis macularius, assembly GCF_028583425.1. Classification (NCBI taxonomy): domain Eukaryota; kingdom Metazoa; phylum Chordata; class Lepidosauria; order Squamata; family Eublepharidae; genus Eublepharis; species Eublepharis macularius. The sequence continues at coordinate 88,509,746 of NC_072793.1, read as the reverse complement.
TCCTTATCCATGGAGGCCCAGGTCTTGTCAGTTGTCAGATCTGCGTTTTTCTATCTTCATCAGGTTAGGCAGCTTGCTCCCTACTTCTCTGCCCATGACCTATCTACAGTGATCCATGCAACAATCACCTCCAGATTAGACCACTGTAACTCATTCTATACAGGGCTACCCTTGAAACTGACCTGGAAACTGTAACTGGTCCAGAATGTGGCGGCATGGGTCCTTATGGGGACCCGTTCATGATGCATATTTGACCTGTGCTGCACCAGCTACACTGGCTCCCAGTTGAATTCCAAGTCAACTTCAAAGTGTTGGTGTTAACCTTTAAAGCCCTTAGCGGACTGAGACTTGCATATCTATGGGACCATCTTTCTGTGTATGTTCCCCGGAGGGCATCACTCTCAGCAGACCAACATTTGCTGGGGACCCCTGGCCTCAAGGATGCCTTGAGACTTGCATATCTATGGGACCATCTTTCTGTGTATGTTCCCCGGAGGGCATCACTCTCAGCAGACCAACATTTGCTGGGGATCCCTGGCCTCAAGGATGCTTGCCTGGCCTCAACCAGGGCCAGAGCCTTTTTGGCTCTGGCAAGGGCCTGGTGGAACACTCCCAGTTGAAACCTGGGCCCTGTGGGACCTATTACAGTTCTGCCAGGCCTGTAAAATGGAGATGTGTTACCAGGCCTATGACTGTGGTTGAGGAGCTGGTGAATTATCCTGCTGGTCTCTTGCCTGCTCTGCTCCGCTTCTGCTGCTTTGATTTAATTAGATCTGCCATACCTGTCCACAGTAACTACGTCTGAAGTTACTGGTATGAAAGCTGCATTTTGGAAGTTCCTTTGGATTTTCCTGTTTTATACTGCATTTTATAGTTTTTTAGTGTTACTCTATATATTACTGTAGTATTGTTATGATGTTGTGACCTGCTCTGAGCCTGCTTGAGGGGAGGGCGGGGTAAATATCAGATGGACGGACAGATAGAATTACATGAGCTGATCCCTCAAATGTTAGTCTACCTTTCCAGTACAAAGGCATACTCTGCCTTCTCACAATATTACAATTATAGTTTTGAATTGAGTTTTAATTTTAATGGACTTTTGAATGATGTCTCCTTTTTCTGAATGATTTATTTGTGAGGCTAAGGAGAATACTCTCGTGCTGCTTATCATTCTGGGCTAGCTAGCCATAATAAATATCGACCAAATGCTAAAAACACTGGTGTTCATGTTTTATTATGGCAGTTTCCATGTGGCTGAATGCTGTTAGGAAGCAGGGGTGGGAGGTTCCCACTTCACCACAGTATTCTGTTGCATTTGTGCATCTCCCGGGTTCTTCCCCCTTTTCTTCTATCTTACAAACTCTGCTTTGCTGTGAAGTTTTGGGAATCTTCTCAGCAAAGACCGGATAGTTGCTGTGTTAGTGGGAATGTTTGGATTTTCCTGTTCCTGACTACATGACAGCCATTTTCCCTGAACTGTCACCCAGATACAATTAAGAAGTACATTTATATGTACTCCAGGGAATTCAGGGCAGCTTATCTGGTTCTTCCTTTTCTATTTTATCCTCAGAACAACCTTGTGAAGTAAGACAAGGTGAAAGTGAGCTACTGACTCCAGATCACCAGTGAACTTTACAGCAACATGAACCCGGCTATCCCAGATCCTGTCCTGACATGTTAACCATTGCCTTCTTGTCTTTAACAATTGCACAGAAATCCGAACAGCTCAATCTTCTCCAGACAGAGATGCAGTGCTGGAGAAAGCTTTACTTGATGAAATTTGTCTATTATGCAACTCTTAAAGCCATGGAAGCTCTGCCAGAAAAAAAGATATTGGCAACCTAGAGCCAACAGAAATGGTACATACATACTACAGTTATTTAAATTTGAAATGAGAAAGCAAGAAAGGAGATGTACTGGGGAAAGAAGATCAGATCCAGTCATCACAAAAAAATAAATAAACTGCTACCGCACTGTAACTATGGTAATGTTAATATGGCGTGGTATTCTGATACTGGCACTTTGCCTGATACAGACTAGTCTTTGTGAGCCTGCAAACAAATGGTGAATTCTTAGCTCCATTGTACACACAATGCCCTAATGTCATGTAGCTCTTTTCTTCCTCAAAGATTGACAATAAAACATCCTCAAAAGCAACGATCCTGTAAAAAGAAAGAAGAGGAGCGATCGGAGAAGCCAGTTAGATTTAACATCATTTAATTAATGCTGGTTCTGCCACATTTTGTAAAAAGAAATTAAAAGAAAAGCACCACATTTCAAAGCCTTTTGCAATTCAACCCTCCTCTTGGAACATCCAGTTTAATTGACTGTAATGTCTTGCTCGTGGGCTACACTTGAAGACTGTTTGGAATCTTTAATTGGTTCAGAACATAACATCTTAGGTTACTAGCTCAGATGCACCATGCTGAATATACCTCACACATCCTGAAAGATTTGCACTTGCTACCTGTTGTTTTCAAGAACAGTTCAAGGTGATAGCTTTGACTTGATCCTCAACATAGCAAGAAGGATATTTGAAAGACTGCCTTTCTCTTTATCAGTCTGTCTAACCTCTACAAGCTTCTTCAGAAGACCTTCTTTGGGTGCTTCCTGAAGCTGGGTAGATGGCAGCCGCTAAGAGGACCTTTTCAGTAGTGGAAGCCCATGTTTGAAATATTTTCTCCTGGGAGATCTGTGAGACATCAATATTTTATCATTCAGGTGCCAGGATCAATCAATTCAATTCACCAAAGCTATCAACAGTTGAATTACATTTCTGCTCTGCCTTTTCAGGCTTATTTATTGCTCTTTCATTGTACAATGTTCTGTCTTATTTTTATTAGCCTTTAAAATGCAATTTATAGTTTGGTAACTTGATTTGGATGTAATGTTTATGGTTTTTTTTTCTTTTAGAAGCCATATTTACATATAAATACTAAAACGAATGTTAGAACAGGTTTGAGTCACATTAAAAATATTGCTTTTTTAAAGGATAGGAGGGAATGGAAGTCTGGAGCTTAATTAGAAAATATGATTTACAGCATGAACTAAAACATGCTTACTGACAATTCCTCCCAGTTTTCATTGGACTTACTCCAGTGTAGAAGAAATGGCAGCCTTCAGATGATACCATCATGTGACTTATATAAGATACACAACAGCTGAATTCAAACAGTGAATTCTGAGTAATATAAGACATGGCAGTCGAGAGTAAATGAACAAATCTCATCCCCCTCTCTGACTGATTGTGTTAACCTGAGATTATTTTTCAAGCAGAATTTATAGATATCAGTTATGAAGAGTGATGGCCCACATTAGGAACTATAGATAGCCTGATCCAAAAACCTAAACCTCCTCAAGCTACAGAGGAACTATAGACAGTAAATTATTCATGTTTGCTTGCCTCTTTGCACTCAGAACACATTGTGGGGACAGCTCGAAGGATGGAAGGTGAAGGGTATGGCAACAGCAGATACGGAGACATCACATGGAGTTTAAAAGGCCACAACTTCATTGAATCAGCTTTAAAGAGCATTGATGCCTCATGGGAGTCAGATCCAAGCATTGGCTCACCCATTTGCCATCTGATGATGCCACATCTCCTCAGCCCGCCTGCTGAGGAGGAAACTACAGGAAGGCAGTCAGTGGGAAGGAGGGTTGCCAGGTGCCCTTACCCTCCTGGCAGCAGGCGGGGGGCAGCACTTACTTTTTTCTTCTTCCCTGGATTTTTATCACATGAGCAGGCCCTGTGCTGTTGCAATGACATCACTTCTGGGAAGTGATGTCATCGCATGAGGCCAATCACCTGCCAATCGCAGGCAACAGCACATGGTCTGCAGGCCCAGCTGGCTCCTCTCTTTATGCCCTCCCACAGCTAGTCCACCTCCGATTGGCCGGCTAAGCAGTCCATGCCTATCGGTTCCCAGCTGGCCATGAAGGCCGCTGGGAGCCAATCAGGCCGAGCCAGCATAGTGGCCGCCTTGCCCAATGCCCTGCCACCCTGCAAAGAAGCCTCCTGGAAAGTTGGGAGACTTGACTTTGTTATACTTCAGCACCTTGACAGGAATAGTTGTATTATATATAAGAGAGAAAAAACTGAATGTATAAGAAAGAATTGAAATACTAAGACCCTGAAAAAAGTTCTACTCTTCCATCTTTGTATCTGTTTTTTCTTTCCTTACTGGAATGTGTCTGAACTTGAGATTCACAACACGCTAAGCCAAATTTTTTGGATCTGAGCTGAGTTAACTTCTTTAGTTTCTTTGAAACTGAACAGCTAGTTTGGACACCAGCTCCATATGTGGCATAAAGGGCTACTCATGGATGCTGACTGTGCTGATGTAAGCTGATGTCCCACCTGTTATTAAAGGGGTTTTGGTCTTCATTTTAAATATATTTATGCCATTCTACATCTTGTTAATTTTCCTATTGTACTTATTTCTTAGCAGGAGCAAAACCTGTCCTTTATTATCAACAGACTGTCTTGTCTGTACAATCTTCACAAGGTTTCGCCACCACCAATTTTAGGCAAATTGTATTGTGTTCATTCAGGTATGTACAAATTCAATTATGCAAACAAATGATTAAGAAAACCAAGCTGGCAAGGCACAGTGTACCTTTCTAATCTGGCAGTAAAGTTTTTTAGCTACATTGGCAAAGTGTAGAAGAGGAAGTTTAATCATTGTTGTTGTAGATGCCCAGTTGTTATTTACTTAACAGTGAGTATTACCTGAAATTAAAGCAACTGTACTAGCCACACCATTCCTCTGTGTACTGTCAGCTGTAGGAAGTAGTGTTGTTTAACTGAAGCAGCCTGAACTTGGTCTAACCACAGATGTTAACGGAGAAACATTCACTTATTTTATGAGGTTATGGTAGTTCCCTAGGCTGCCCAACTTTAAGTACTTTCAAAAATAAGCTCCAAGGAACGCTTCTAGAAGAACCACCTATAAAAGTGAAAAGGACAAAGCATCCTGTGGTGCTTGCAAGATGAACAATTTATTGCAGCATGTGCTTGCAAAGCTTAGAGTTCATTCCATAGGCTGTAGGCCATGAAAAAAAAACAGATCTGCCAGTTTTGGGGTGCAATGAGACTCTTTGATTCTAAAATAAAGGTTATACCTATGGAATTCAGTCATGAACAGCAAGCACCCATTATGTCCTTTGAAAAGTATATAAGGGAACATTTTTGTTTCCATATAAACAGCAGCACATAGATTGTCTTATTAATCTCCATACTGGAATAATAATAAAAAGTATTACATGGCTTTTGTTTGGGATTTTGTTTTGGAGCAACAATACCTGCAATCTGACTCTTGGAACAAGTTCTCATTCTCCTGCCTTCATCACCTTCCACTGGCTTCTTGACCTCACCCTGGTGTGTTCTGGTGACTAACAAGAGACCTTGCTAAGGAGCAAATACATTCCCCATCACAGCAAGAAACAGAATAATTTCTGTAAAGAAGACTGTTTTATAAGCAAGGCAGCTGCATCTGACGACTCTGTTGGACAGAATCACTCCTTTTCAATGGCTCTTATAAGTCTCTTCATGGAAATTATAAAAGTGAATTCTATACCCTTATTTAAACTTGTGTGTTTATTTTGTTATTAATTACAATAAATGCAAAAATGGGATGTTTCCTAATTATTGTAATAAACATGAGAATGAAACATATTCCCCATTTAAATAACCTATAATGGAAAAAAACCCACATAATTTTTATTGAGTTTTGTTCTGGTTTCTTTTGTTGTTGCCATCTCTTCCTCTATTGGGTCCACTTTTGCAAGGCAGGCAGCATTTTCCTAGTAAGGGCATACAGAATGTAAAATGTTCCTTTGGGGGAGGAGGGAGACAGGCTCTGGGCTTTCTTGATTGACAGTAAGCTTTGGCGATTAGGATTACATAACATGTGTGAGGTATTTGAGTTCTGCAGGATATGAGGTGGGACTTCATCCCCTGCTCTGCCATATTTTCCCTTGCAGGTGGTGCTTCCCTGCTTGTCTGCTGCTCTTCAAACCTTATATCTCCTCCAAGCAAGTCTACCTCAAAGTCCTCCTGCTGCTGCCTGCCTGGCCAGATGCTTTACATTCCTTGTGCCACCAAATCCCCCTTCCCTGCCAGTCTGTCTCTTCCTTGTGCTATTTTTCTTTAAGCTCAGTGCTGTCTGGGTTATTGTTTGGAATCTTTCCTATCCATTCTCCCACAGACTTTAATGTTAAACATGGACATCTTTCATTGAAAGATGGGAGGGATGCTTTATTCTATCTATCTGAAATCTAGTAGTGTGGGTGTGTTTAGGGAACACTACAATCCCCCTCAGTTCTGTCCAATTTGGTTGGAAAACCATGAAGAGAACGGCTATGGGGTATCTTCCCTTGAAACCAACAGGAAACAAAATAACTAAATACAATTATGAAAATGAAACAATAACAAAAGAGGCAATAACACAACAAACCATCTAAAACAACCCAAAAAGGAAACAGCCCCTTTCAGAATTAATAACAAAAATGAAAGAAACAAAACAACACCCATGCACATCTAGTGGTGTGGTGCTTAGAGCATCAGTCTAGGATCTGAGAGACCCAGGTTCACATCCCAACCTGGCATAGAAGCCTGCTGGGCGACCTTGAGCCAGTCACACACTCTCAGCCTAATCTACCTCACAGAGTTGTTGTGAAGATCAAATGAAGGAGAGAAGAGCAGGGTAAGTTGCTTTGGGTCACCACTGGGTGGAAAGATTGGGGTATAAAAAAGGAAGGAAATCAAATACAAAACCGCCCTACATTCCAAGAGAGCTTGACAATATTGGATAGACAACAAAGTAGGTACACACTTGGATTGGTCAACTCTGGCTTAGGAAATTCCTGGAGATTTGGAGGTGGAGCTTGCAGAGGGCAGAATGTTTGGAGAGGAGGGTGCTCAGCAGGCATTTGAACCCATAGAGTCCAAAGCTGCCATTTCCTCCAGACAGGGGAGCCGATCTCTGTAGCCTGGAGATCAGTTGTAATTCTGAGAGAACTCCAGGCCGTAGCTGGAGGTTGGCAATCAAACCTAGGAGTCTCTGCCGCACTCACACTCCTTCACGAAATATAACACTCAATCGAGCCCTGTTTCTCACAATCACTGTTTCCGGCATAATTCGAGCATTTACAGATGCCCTGCCCCAAATCCACGAGTCACCCACTCCTTGCTTTCTGGATCTGACAACGAGGTGGCAAACTAGATCAGCAACAAAGCGCGCTTGCAAAACGAGCTGCGTCTTGGTACGAAACTTTTGCACAATCACTCTTCGGGACGCGGTCATGCTGCGGGGGAAAGGCAAGGCACAATTTGAGAAGCCAGGTCGGAATCGCCGGCTTCTGGACGCCCTTTTCGCAAAACGGCCGGTCGTGTTTCTCACACGGCGCCAAGCCAACGCCGTTCTCTCTCGTACGGCATCAGCCATTTCGGATCGCCCTAAAAAGCGCAGCAGGTCTCCCAACAAAAGCAGGTTGGCGTGGGGAAAAGACCGAGCGCCTCCCACCCCATACCCGCTCTTGTCTGTTTCAAGTCTGGGCTCATTCCGAGCCGTGAGGAAAGGGATGGAAGTCTCCCCCCACCCGGCCCAAGGGAGAGGCGCGAAGCGCGTCCCCCTCCAACTGCCTCAACTCCAGCCCCAAACTTACCGTTGGCGCAGCTGCTGTTCACCCAGAAAGGCTGCGGTCTCTCCATGTGCTTGCTCCTGCCAAGGCTCGAGCGAGGTCAGCGCATCCCCGGGCAGCCGATGCCCAGGCCAGGCTGCTGTCAGAGGGAGGGGAGGAGGGGGTGCGTGCCGCCCGGGCGCCCGCCGTTCGCTGCTCCGCTGCTGCACTTCTGCTCCTCCTCGGTCAGCGAGGGAAAGAAGCCCGAGCCGAGCCCCAACCTGTGGTGAGCTGGAAAGTTGCTCCTGGCGAGACTGGGCCCGCACCTGCACCTGCAGCAGCCGGCTACGTCACTCCGAGTTCTTCCTCCTCGTTTCTCTACCTGGCTCAGCGCACCTTTAGCTCGCCCAACACCTTTATCGCAGCAGGAGCCAAGCAACGAGGCTGCCTAGAGTATACATGCGGAGGGGCCTGCGCATTGGAAAGCCCGCCTTTCCCTTCCTTGCCCCTGCTGCAAGAATTATCCCTGCGACAACCCCGAAAGCCGTATTTGATGCACCTCTCAGTTTAAAGGACTAGTTCCCCTACTACTTAGTGTGGAAGTCTTTCCTTGGCGCCACATTCTCAGCCAAATTAGAGTTCTGTTTCCGCCCCCCTCACCTACTGATCGGTTGTCACTGCATGCTGTTAGGAAGCTAATGGTACAAAAACAAATAAGTGAGAAAATATGTCAGTCAGCCAATAGTTATATAAAAACACCTTGTTTGGTAATCATTTAGGTCCATGTTATTGAGGTTATCATACATGCACGTTCGCATAAGAAGTGTTATCTCCCCCGTCTATCATTTAATTATCTGCCTGACCATCCATGACTTTGGGGGGAAACTAAGGAAAGGATGTACTTGGGCAAAAAAAGCCTGATATTTTGAAGTTGCCTACTTTTCTTCTTCCGCTGCAATATATCCTATTGAGATAGTATGAGTGGACAGAGCTTTTTTTCTGGGGGAAAAGGTGGTGGAACTCAGCGGGTTGCCCTTGGAGAAAATGGTAAAGTGGCTGATGGCCCTGCCCCCTGATCTCCAGACAGAGGGGAGTTGAGATTGTGATGTAAACTCCCCTCTGTCTGGAGATCAGGGGGTGGCGCCACCAGCTATGTGACCATTTTCAGGAGGTTCCGGAACTGCATTCCACCGCGTTCCAGCTGAAAAAAAGCTCTGTGAGTGGCTCTACGATCACGCACATTTAATATTACATAAAACCCTGAGAATAGAACACTGTTCTGAAAGGCAGATATGCATATTACAGAAAAATGTGCAACAAATGTGCAAGAGAGGGAATGAAATGACATGTGAGAGATCTTCTGGCACGGAAAGATTTTTGAATTATTAGAGTGATAGTGAGAAGAAAAAACATCTAGAAGTCCAGAAATCTATGCCATGTAATGTATGAATATAGTTCAAAGAGGCTTGGTATTTATACAGTTTAGAATGTCTAAAAGCTCCACCTTCATGCATGGTCACAAGCATACAGTGTAATGTGATGGCCGTACACACAATGTTATGACTTGTATGGATCAGCTCTGGAATATAAAGGGAGAACAAGTTTTCGTACACCAGAAGATTTGACCATTATTTAAAAACAAACACAGCTGTTGCAAACAGGAGGTTTATGGAGTTATCATAACATCCTGTAGTGTTGTGACTTACACCTTAATTATACAAAGCAAAGAAACTTGCATTAGAAGGACCATTAGTGTATGCTATATAATCATGAAAGATTTGTCAAGTATACACTCCCATGTATGCACCTTTTTTAAAAAATGTACAAATTCATGTATGGAAGGGAGTTTCAGACATGTATGCACAAAATTGCAGTAAGAACAACATATTAGACATAAACAGCAGATATTTAGACAACAGATTTTATTTACATGTCATTATGTGTAAAAATTGTCACAATCTGTATTGTATTTGCTATCAAAAGAATGCTATGTGGTGGATCATTTTTTTAAAAAATTTATTTTATTAACTTGTAACATACAAACTGTAATAATAACAATCTTAAATACTTAAATCTCAACCAAATCATAATACAGAGATAATCTTATCAATATATATAATTTTAAACTTTCATCCAATCATGAAATGAGAAACATACCTTTATAACAGTAACCTTCTTTCCCAATAGTTATGTTTACCAGAAACCCCACTTTTCCAGTTCCATAACTTCTTGAAATCTCAATTTTGTTAGTAAAAGTTCGTTTTTAGCTAGAAAATCTAAAAAAAAGTTTCCCATTTTGCATAAAAATTTGTATTTCTTGTTGGGTTGGCTTGAAGATATAGCTTCTCAGTTATTTTTTCCATCAGTAGGAAGTCCCAAACTTTGTTATACCAGGTGTTAATTGTAGGGATTGACTTTGACTTCCAGTGTGATGCCAGTGATGTTTTAGCTGCATTGAGTAATATTATAATTAGATCTTTTCTGATAGAAGGTATAATCAAGTCCTTCCAGATGCCCAAAGAATATATAAGAAATACATATGGCCCTTTGGGCACTTATAATAGAGTTGTTTATTAATTTGTAATTGTTGTTCCTTCCCGTGAGGGTTCTCTTTAGTTTTACTGTTACAGTACGGGAAGTGCCATTGTTTTGTTGTTCTCTAGTTATTATGGCATCTTTTAAAAATGTGCTAGCCTTTTCGGCAGAAGAACAGGACCAAATTCTTTCAGGAATGACCTCTATAATGACAGGAACTAAGGCTGCCCCTAAGGATGAGTGGGATATGCTCAAATTCTTGAAGTCTAAAATGACTAAGTTTGATTTGCATGCTGCTACTCTTTATGATTACTATACTGCCCAACGCATTCCGCGAGGGCTCCGTATACAGAAACCCCCAGGTATGTTTGGGGAGGATGATTCTTTTAAGTCTGACTGGGCTTCAATTCTGAACAAATGCAGCTTTGACCTTATGCTGCTGGTAATTAGGAGATGCAAAAAGGAAAGTGCCACCCTTTTGGAGGAGATTCAGACGTTAACTGAGTCCCTAAAGACTCTTCTCCCTTCAGTGGAATATGAGAGTCGGATTAGTGAGATAGAAAAACAAGTTAAACAATTTGAAGTGAGGATAAAGGAGGTTAAGATCCAGAAATTCAAAAGGGACACATTAGATTATGCCAATAATCGTGTTTATTTTTGGTGGGACCAGTCTAAGGGTAGTAGAGGCACCCAGAGGAAAATTACTTGGGCTGACCCAGTGAGCTCCTTTTCTGATTTAGAAACTTCGGCAGCCTCTGACAGCTCTGGGGACGAGGGCCCCAGTAGTAGGAATTTACGTAGCAGAACTATTTTTTCTAACAAGAGAGGGTTGTCCCTTTTAGAGAGAGGCAATAAAAGAACCTTTAAGAGGGGCCGAATGAAACCTTGATATTTAATTTACTTTCCTGCCCCCTCAGCCCTGTAGAGGGCTCAGTTCTCCATCAAGGACTGGGCTTTATCCCAAGGACATGATATAGATCTTTAGATTAAACTGTGTGCGTTTTTTAAGGATAGACCTACAGAGGCTTTTGGTTCAGTTTAAACATTATCCAAATGATTAAAGGGATGCTCACAATTTTATCCACCTATTAATGACCATTGGATTGACACTTATGAGTATATCATACTAAAAAAACTGCAGACTTGGAAAGAGAACCAATTTGTGTGTGGCATAACTTCTCCTGCCCGGAGCGCACAGCTTTGTATACTTTATAAAATGACGGGCATGGCAGTCTTAGAGGTTCCTCTTATCCAGCATTTCAGAGTTAGCAGCACTTGGAGACTGACTCTCGTGTAGTAGTTCTTTGTGTTACACAGGGCAATAAACAGAGTAATTTACTGCAGAAGGAAGCCTGTTGAGAACTTTATAACCATTAGGGCTTAATACTGATTACTTTGAGTTGTTTCCTTTGATGTGTAGTTTGAGTGTCCCTTTAAGACAAAGTCAAGCCATTGGGGGTAGCTCAATATAAACGTTCCTTACTTATTGCAATGGCGTGCTTTAGAAGACACAGCCGCCCTGCTAAAAGAAGATACAGCTGCTCAGGTCCGGGAGTGAATAATTGATACAGTGTTTAAGGGTCTACCACACAGGTTTGTTGTTGATATCTGCTGACAATTGTATATTATGATGAATTTGTATAAATTGGATGTCATGTAAAATTGCTTATGGTATAGTATGTAAGATGTTTGTTTTGCAGCGTTTGGCCATGCCCCTGAGGAAGATTCTATACGAAATCTGAGCTTTTCAGCCGGCCCCAGATTGGGTGTGCAGCCGTGGATTCCCTTACCATGTGTGGACATAGCTGTGCATGAATGCTACTTTATTTAAAGAAGACACAGAACACATTTTGTTTGGACCTTTGTATTTTTTAAGTTTAAGGAAGAGTCATTGTATAAATTGTATTTGGTCATTTCACTGATTGATTTATATAAGAAATACATATGGCCCTTTGGGCACTTATAATAGAGTTGTTTATTAATTTGTAATTGTTGTTCCTTCCCGTGAGGGTTCTCTTTAGTTTTACTGTTACAGTACGGGAAGTGCCATTGTTTTGTTGTTCTCTAGTTATACTGGGGAATGGAGCATTTGGGGGTGACCGAGACTCCCATTTTGCTCCTGCCATTCCATTGATCAAGGGCAAAGGCAGGATCCCCTGCCACTAGCTTAGCTAGCTGGCAGGGAGAAAATGGTGGGGCACTAGGGGGATTTGCAATGTACTGACACACTGACATTCTTCCCCATGCAGCCAGAAGTGATGTCAGTACGTCGTCAGGGGATGTTAGGGACTCTCATAGAGTTTTGCCCAAATGCCATAGTGTTCCTAACAGCATGCTGAGGTCACTTCCAGGTATCTGGGGACGTGCGCATCACCGGTGATGTCAGCATATTGCTGATGATATCATTATGTCACCAGCGAAGGGATGCCTCCCTCTGACAACATTAATCTCCCACTGGTTGGCAGGAGGGAACTGGCAACCCTAGGTAGGAGTTTGCTAGCTGTGACAGGAGTGAGTCTATGTTCCTCGCCTTCTGATGGAAGCAGATTGTAACTATTCAGAGTCTACGTGGCTAGAAGGAAAAGGTAGCATGAGTGTTTTTCATATTCTCTGGTCATATTAGGTTGTCTGCCTGGACTATCTGTCATTTATGGGTTTAAACAATTTGTTCGTTCAAGAAATTGAAATAAAATAAATACCCATTTTCGTTTCAAACAGAAAGGGAATTTATTTGCTGTTGACAGATACTGTTAAACCCAAACAAAAGATATTTGACTGTCCTAACTATAACCTTATTTTTTACAGATTTTTTATTTTTACATTCCCAATGAAACTTCTTGCTGGACTCTTAGCAATGCAGCCACACTTGAAATACTAGTTTACAAGCTCTGTGCTGTGAGGCTGAGATAACTGCAAGAATCTGGAGTGTAGGTTAACACTATTGGATACTGCTTTCTGGTATGTTCCTTGGCTGTATAAAAAACTAACAGCGTAACTAAGGGTGCCAAACATATAGCACTTAAGGTGGCGTGTCCACTGCATGCTTCTCGACAGTGGTCTGGAAACCACTGTTGATGTAACTGGAGGCCATTACTGTTTCAGGGAGAAAAATATTTTTCCTAGTGTATACTTGCTTCAAGATATGAAGTGGGCTTTTCTAGATGGGCTATATACACAGTAGATCATGCCATCTTGTTGAGGCATTTGGAGGCAGAAATAGGTATCAGGGGATGAACTGGTTCAAATCGTTCCTCATGGAATGGACTCAAGAGAAGGTTGCTATTGGAGACGGTTGCTATTATCTTCCATGTGGGAATTGTCTTGCTGGGTTCCATAGGATGCAATCTTATCCCCCATGTTATTCAATCTTTATGTAAATCCTTTAGAACTCATTTGTAGCTATAGAATCAGATGCCATCAAAATGCAGATAATACCCAACTCTGTATCTCCTTATCCAAATCCCCTGGTGATGCAGTAGAGATACTCACTGCTTGCCAGCGGTCGTCAGTTGGCTGAAAACAAACAAATTGAAATTGAACCCAAACAAGATGGACTTTATGCTGGTTGGAAAAGCAGTTATCTTGAAGGATATTGTGCTTCTGGTCATTGATAGGGTTCAGTTGACCTTGGCTGACTCAGTTAAGTGCCCAAGGGTTATACTACATCCAGCACTGCAGCAAGAGAAGCTAGTAAAAGCAGCTGCAAAAAAGGCCTTTTCACAACTCAGACTAGCCTGTAAGGTGGCCCCCTACCTTGAACCCAAATGTGAAACTTGCTCCCCAAAATAAACAGAATAAAAAAGGTCTTCCTAATCATACATGAAAATATATAAGTAAACAAAGAAATATGTATTCATGCATCCCTACTTGTAGCCAAATAACAGTCTGCCTGGAATGTTGTGTAGATGGTCAATGTAAACATTAGGCAGTAGAAAGCAGTTTGATGCAGTTCAGACCGATGTATCTTTAGTTGCTAATATAGTATTTCCTGTTGCTACACCAATCCCTGTAGGCCTACAAACCAAAGTATTTCCTGAAAAAGAGAGGCTCACTCTTTCTTTGAAATTGCTGCACTCCTTTGCATGAGAAAGAGAATATATAGACTGCAACTGTTATGAAACAACCCCAGATGTTAGGAAAGGGGAAAACAGAACCCTAACTGACTGGGTAAGATGCCTCGTGAGTTTCAAAAGGGTGTAACATAGGGCAATTTTACCAAAGTAGGAGTGGCCACATAGTAACAAATTGGTAGGTAACAAAGCACTATTAAAAGCCAAAGCCAAATACGAAATAGTGTTTTTTCATTTGCTGTTCATTTAGTGCTAGAAATACAACCCGACAGTGTTGAAACTGGATTTTCTTTTCTTTCAAAGACAGTATTTATCTAGATTTGCTGGAATATTTAGATGCTGATACAACTCTCTTAAACAGTGTAGTAGTTTTAATCAGAAGAACTCTAAACGTGTTCACAAAAATGCAACTAGTTATCTTCTTTCCCCTTGCTTTTGTAAACACTTGTGGTTTTTATCTCTTTGACATGTAATTTGTATCAACTAATAAAGGAGAAAATGGGGAGGTGGGGAGGACATAAGACATAGCATGGCAGCATCTATGTTGGATAGCCCTTTGATCTGATCCAAAAAGTCATATATTTGAGACCAAGTATGTGACTGGAAGAATTAGTCCACAACCCAACTGTTAGGTGGACTTTAACCCATTGATTTCAGTACATTTATTTATTGAACTGAGAACTGTTTTTTAAAATACTGAAATCAGGCTTTAGTGTACACTTGATTTTCAGCTACTAAGGGCACAACTAGACATAACAGCATTCACAGGTCTAACTTGTGGGTGATGCTTTTTACAGCTGAACTTGGACCATTTAAAAATGCTAGGAATCTGATTCTGATTGGGCCTGCAGTGCAGCAGAGCAAGCACTCTTCTCTTCCCCCTTGCCCCTTTTCAAGCGCTGGAACCACCGTTTCAATGCTTGACAAGGCCTTTTTGCCATTTTAAACAGCCCATCTTCAGCTGTACAATGGCCGCAGAGTTAATGGGTCAGAACCACAGATGCTGTAACATCTCGTCATGCCCTAACATATACTTTGTTTTCATATTAATAGGGAATTCTCCTCAGGTCAGGAGGAGGAATCAGGAAGGTATACATCCTTTTGGACCTATGATTCTGTGAAACTGAAAAGAAGGGAGATGAAAACTGAATTTTCAATGAGGCCAAACTACAACTCATTAAGTTTTGTCCAGGTCCACTACAAGGACTTTCAATCAGATATCTGCTACAGGAGAGGGGCGTGTGTGTGGGGGGCATGATTAGATTGGAACTATGGCATGGAGAAAGAGGATCCTCTTTAAGTCCCATGCCATTTTCTTGGTGGGCACTGTTTGCCCTTTTGAGGAAACCTACATTTACCCCATTAGCTCATGCATATCCTCCAATAGGACAAATACTGCAACCCCTCCACCATGGTTGCTTCAGGTCAGGAAAAATGGCACAAGGGGGTAGGTGGGAAGCAGTCTAAAGCACCCTTTCACCATGTGATGTGGTCCCAATCTGAAAACAGGATTCTGCATGCCTGGGAATTGAGTTCCGAGCAGTGAGAAGCATGCAGCACATGCCTGACAGAAAGTCCTTGTGGTGGGCATGGACACAATCAGTACATCTTAAAGTGCTTTTTTTCCTTATGAGGAAGTTGTTCCTCCTTTTTCCGTGTCTACTAACACCCTTCTCCACTTATCTTGCCAATAAATGTGTAAAGGTCCTAAGAAGCAACTTCCTGTTTTGGCGCCCCAGTTTTGGAATCCCCCAGATGACTTCTACCTTCACTTTGGGGAAAAGTGGGTGCTTTCTTGCTCCAACAAGATTTTATATAAAATACTTTATTTTACTGTGCTTCTACTGATGACTGTTGTTGGTGCTATTGTTATTATGTAACTTACTTCTATACAACATTGTTGTACAATTAATTTATCACCTGATGATGTTTATGTTTGTTTCTGTAAGCTGTGTTGGAGCTCCAAATTGTGTGGAATGTGCGCATTTTTGTAAACTTGCTTTGTGGCTTCCCTTCTTGGAATATGCTATGCTACATCCTCAGTGTTCTCACCATCATTTAAAAAAAAACAAACATTGTGAATTAAAGTCATGTTAGTGGTAACTGTGGTAAACAATTTACACAATATAGGAAGCAGCAGCTGAGGAAGTCTGAATCCCCAAATCTAACTTTAGGAACTCAACACCAGTAAGTTCCTAATAGCTTTGACTCAGGTTAATTTGGGGCTTATCACAAACCGTACACGTGGAATATGGGGGCTTCTTCAGCTTTCATTCACAGTCTTGTAGACTATACCATTTATGACCCAACTTTTATTTTCCCCTTGTTGACAGGATTCATCCCAGCTTAGCTGTACACATTGGATGCTGCAATACAGGTCATTATTTCAATATTCACAAGGTGTTTTAATCATTACAGATGCATTTTGAATGAAAATGAAAAACAAAACTTCTGTTGACCAAGGATGTAGGAACAAAAAAATACAAAACAATATATATCATTTTCAGCTGCATAGCACATATGAATCAAGAATTCAAACACCATAGTTGATCACTACTGGAAATATACTGCACCATAAATAAATGTAAATTCATTGTACAAAAGTCCTGGACAATTCTTCATACAAATATGGTACATTTGACAGTATTATGCAAAGTTTTCTTTAATTTTTTTAAAACAACACCTTGCTCATATTCTCAAATAGACAAATATCAATAAATCCAGAATAATACATAAGAGGACAGGAATTAGTATGACCATTCATACTCCTGACAAGTGCTGTTAGGAAAAGAAACATGGTTGAAGTGCACAGAGTTTGCTCTTCCTTTAGGCCAATTCAGTTAACGTAAAGTGACAGTGGACTGTCTATAAACTGGAAAAGACCCTGGCAGTTCATTATCACATCCGCAGAAATTTGTTTGCTCTCTGGCCTGGTTTATCCTTATACTTCTACTCTAGGATTTCTTACATTGTGGTACGTATCTCTGTGGTTTCCTTCACATTGGTGGTACTTAGAGCCAAAGTACAATCAAGAGTGGAAGAGTGATCATAGTGACCCAGTGTTGGGGTGAAGAGAAGACTGCTTTGCTTACTCTTATTTGCTCATTTGCTATACTCTCCCAACTGCTTTCCCACCCTTGGGAGAAAAAAAATGTATAGCCTCAGTAAAATTGGAGGTTCACTTTGTCCTTACTCCTTCAAAGCTGTATATTTGCATACATTGTATATGACTGATAACCACCTGGCCTCAGCTAAGTTTTGCCTCCCTATGGTTCTGCATGGGTCACTTCTGGGCATTATTCTTCTGAGAACTGCTATCTGAACTGGTAGTGAAGCAATCATCCAGTCATACCTGTTGCAGAAACACACTATAATTACAGCTCACAATTCAGGGCAGTGAATCATAGAGACCATATGGAGGGTAGGTAGATAGTTTGGGTTCATCAAAGTCTTCAGTTATTTAATTGATGTACTTCTCATGATACATAAGCCATGTTTTCAATGGGCACAAATGTTCACGGCACAGTTTGGGAATTACTGATTTAGGTCTTAACAGGTTTTTGGCATGGCAGAAACATGATTTTCTTCAACTAATTCTTTGACAGGAACTTCATTATGTAGCCCACAACAAAAAGTAACCGGAACTATCATGTGAAGAATGTCTGATAAAGGCCAGGGGGATGTACTGCAAGGAATTAAAAATTTGCAGAGAAAAAATGGCTGGTATAATAAGACATTGATGCAAGGAAATACATTAATTTTCCCTGAGCTTTTACCACACAGTGACTAAAATTATTACCCTGAGGTTAACCCAGTCATTTTTGCCACAAATTATATTTATCTCTCCAGGGAGTAAACAGGAACCCCTGTGCATTATTGTAAAAAAGCAATATGTGAGCAAACCTCCACAAATGAATTTCATAGATTTGAAGATGGTTATTAAAATTATGATCCTCCAGTTGACTCTGCTACAAATCATGAGATGTAAAATGTAACATACAGCAGTTGATCTTATAATACTTGCTTTTGAATCTTAGAAGTTCTCAAAGAGAACTGATCATTTTCACCTGTGGTATCTTCATCGGGTGATTAATTTACCAACAATATTGAAATGTTGATTTTATTTTATAAATGTGAGAGTAAGAAGAATAAATGAGTATCAGCAGGCTTGTCTAATTTGGGTACAGTTTTGTGCATTTGAAGGAATACTAGGATGAATAAGGATAATAAAGTCAAACTACATCAGCAATACATACTCCCCATAAACAACTTGTGCCATTTGAGTTGTTCTAACAGCAACTTAGGATGGGTCTTAATAGATGACAATCCTTTCCCCTTCACATTCTGAGCTCCTTTGTTTAATGTTCCTTACAAAGTCAAGTCTTCATATGACTTTTCTGACATTTGCTTTTAGTCTGTATTACAAAGTGCAACAAATATGCCTAAGTAATCATAGCTGACAAATATGTTTACCAAGTTCTGTGGGAGGATAGCTATCAGTTACTGGGGAAACTGATACAAGCTGCTAAAGGAACAAAGGTATTTGTCAATGGAGATATACCTCATGCTAATAATTTATGGTACTCCCATTACTTGATAAAGAATGTTCTGTATCTGTATCTGATCAAGGACAAAAAAAATGTTTCTACCTCATATTCTCCCAGAAAAAACCCCAACTGCTTCTAGTTTGGCTCCAAAGACCTATTGTTGTACAGTGATGACCCAAACACTTGCAATCTCATGGTGAGAGACAGACCAAAATATCTGAATTCTAAAAATCTGGCAATCTGCTTTGGCCACAATAAGACTGAGGAGCAGGATGAAAACATTGCAAGATGATCTGGTGCTGTAAGACAGCATTAAGGGTGTGCAGTCCTCCGTCCTCCCCCCAAAAATTGGGTGATCTGGATCTAGCTTTCAGGGATACCAAAAAGAACAGTACCCCTGAAATCCAGAAAACTATCATGGGGGTGGGGTTATGTTTCAAGCAAAATCCTCCAAATTTTCAGGGAACCTACTCCTTCCTGTCCATAAAAGTCTCCCCCATCTCAAATTTCAGAAAGATTGGATCCTGGGGTCAAATTCTATGGGTCCCTGAAGAAGCTGCCACTATGGGGGAAACATTTCTAAGGCTTTCCAGGCAAAGGCTTTCCAGTTCTCAAAATGGATGACAGTGAACAGTGGGGTTCCACAAGGACTGGTTTGGGGATAGGTGCTGGTTAACTTGTTCATAAATGGAATTGGGAGTGAGCAATATAGTTGGTGGATAATATTAAATTATTCTGTATAGTGAAAACCACAGCAGTTTATGAAGAATTCTGGGAGGATCTTTCTAAACTGGGTAAGTGGGCAGCAACATGGCAAATGAACCTCAATGTAGGCAAGTGTAACAGGAAACTCCATCCTAGGAATAATTAGGAAATGAAATGAAAATAAACTGGCCAATACTGCAATGTCCCTGTATAGAGCTATGGTGTGGCCTCATCTGGAATACTGTGTGCAGTTTTGGGTGCCACATCGCAAACAAGGTAATGCATATCTGGACAAAGTACAGAAGAAGACAACCAAGATGATAAGGGGGCTGGACCACCTTTCCTATGAGGAAAGGCTGAAGAGTCTGGGGACTTTTCAGTTTAGAAAAGAGATGAATAAAGGGGACATGGTTTATAAAATTATGCATGGAGTAGAAAAAATGGAGAGACAGAACTTTTCTTACTTTCCCATAACACTAGCACTTAGGAGACATCAAATGAAGTTGATGGGCAACTGATTCAGGACAGACTAAATTAAATACTTCTTTTACTCAATGAAGATAGTTTAAGGTGAGTAGCCATGTTGGTCTGCACGAGAACAGCAAAATTCAAGTGCAGAGGCATCTGAAAGACAAAAAAGATTCTCAGGGTATAAGCTTTTATGAGTCAAGGCTCCCTTTGTCTGAATACTAGCACTAGGAGGCAGTAACGGGAAGGTCTTGGCCTCTGTGCTCTGTTTGTTGACCCTTCAGGACAGCTGATTAGCTGGACTAGATGGATCCCTGGTCCAAACCAGCAGGACTCTTCTTATGTTTTTCACTCTGACAAGGAGTTAATTAACTTTAACTTTTGTTGGAATCCCCTGAATGAGGGGAACTGCATATATTAATGGAAGCTGCTGCCTGTTATGAAACAAAGAAGAAATGTATACTTTCCTGAAACACAGACCAGTACTCTTATTATTCTACTGAACACATTCCAAATTGACTGACAGTGAATTTTTTTAAGAACTTACAATCCGCTGATCTCATGATATCATCAAGAGTCTGGAATGTGAGGCTCTCTGCCTCTTTCTTTTCCTGGCTGTCTAAAATGCTAAATCCCGAAAGACACACATTTGCTCAGATTAACATACATTTGTGCAAGATCTTGGACTGTACCAAAACAAAGACATTCAAAGCAATATTTGTGAGATTTTTTTTGTCAATATTCCACAGTTTATCTGAATTTACCACAAATAAATTATTCTAAAATAGCAGAAGGAAACATGCCAATGGCAATACCACTAATTCTAAATGAATAGTAATATGCTATTCAGATTCTAAAGGGGCATGACTTTCTTTGACTGAATCAAACAATTAGATCTTCTTAACCTGCCACTCAAAAGCCATTATAGCTGATACAACAGAGACCTGTCATGAAATTGACAGTTTATAACAAGCTGTAATTCTGTCTTTGCCTTTTGAGCCCTGAATGGAAGTCTTGCAACGCTTTGAATCACTGGCTGCTTTACCTGGAACCTGGAATAATGACTAATGACCATGGAGTTTTGTGCTTGGTTTCGGTGGCTGTGGGCCACCACAAAAATAAATACCACAGGAGAAAAAACACTTCATGCTCCTTTTCACAATAATATCAAAAGTATGGGTAAAACCAACCAGAAGGATACATGCATTCAAACAGGGCCTTCTAAGGAAATCCATCCTTGTATATTTGGTACATCCAAGTCTGCGCAGTTGCCAGATCTGTGTTCTTCCAGTTTTCTCTTCCAGACTTTCACTGTAGTCTAGTCTCTCCTCCTTCACCAATTTCAAATGGAGAGATAATGATCCTGTCATCACCTTTCCCTCACCGGCTACCTAACAGGTGGTGGCCAAGGACTGGTGAATAGGAGGCTGGAAACAACGCACATGCTCAACTGTAGAGCTATCTGTTTCCACTGACTTCATGTACTTGTTCAGGATGGCAAAAATCTCATTGTTCAGAATCTGGTATTTCCGGATCCTGTCAGCCATTTTCTTAAGTGGCTATGAAAAGACAAGCAAGGAAAAGTGAGATGAAATGACTGATCTCATTCTATAGCTAGCTTGGTGCTGAAAGAAGCCAAGAAAACAGCTGCAGGGATGAATGCAGAGCACAGTCCCTTCCAGCTTCTCACAGGCAGAAATGAATCCATCACCATCTCATACAATGACTCGCTATATATCATTTATCAGACTGCCAGATGCGAGAATATGCTGAGAAAGAAGCCTGGCATTTTTAATCTACTTTTTAACGCCTGTGTGTTCAATTAGCAAGGCAAATATAATCACAGCACAATTATAACAACAGTCCACATGTGAGCTTGAGAACATCACTATTACTTGACAAATGAGAAGATCAAACACATAGGCAAAGCACTAGGCATTCCTACACCTTGCAAAACTGACTGGAAGCTCAGGCAGTTTGGTACCTGCTGAGTCACAGAATGCCTGTCTTTTCCTGATATGACCAAGGCTTGCAGACAGGTGACTTGCAGTACAAGCCTAAACAGAATTAACACCCTTCAAAACCCACTGGCTTCAGTGGACTTAGAAAAGTGGAACTCTGCTTAGAACTGCACTCCCAAGTCCTGCCTCTTTTTATTTCCCAAGCTACTGAGGATTGATTATTTCCCTTTCCCTCAATCTCAGAGCAATGTGGAGATATTTCTTTCTTACCCAAACCTTTTCATTTTCCCGCCTCACTCCTTGGCTGCTTCTTCCACTAAGCTCTCCCAATACATCCCAAACTGATTTGATGGCCAGAACAGTTTGCATATGGCTGGACTGCCTTGCCAGTATGCTAAACTTCAAGAGATTCGTTGGCCACGGTTTTACCCAGAGATCTAATAAAAATTCCAAGCAGCCATATTCCTATAGAAGCTCCATGTGTGGCACAATCTTACTGTCTGACTGCATGGGAATCACCATTCACTATCCTGCCAGCTGGCTGGTTCCTCCTGTCTGCCCCTAAGTCCTTTGCATGATCCACATGCCTCAAATGACAAAAATCCAGAAAATGAAAATATAACTATTTCCATTTACTTCCAGCGCTCCCAACTTACCACATTTTTTATGATTTCATCCTTCCCATCCTGCCTCTGCACTTTTAACAGGTGGTAACAGAAGTCAAAGAGATCAAAGCGGCGCTGTTGTCCCAAGAGAACTATGACTGAACAGCCAGCCCAGTTCAAACCATCACCAAAACATTGCCTAGTGGAAAAGAAAACATAGCAAAATTATTTAGAGAAAACTGGCACATAAGATACGGTATAGCTGCTTGTTCTCTGATTCCAGAATGCTTGATTCTATCATCAAGTTATAACAAATATGTGCAGCTGACTTAAACACAGAACGTGGTATTACCAAAGCCACTGGAACCAACCCGTGCACTTAGTCCAAACAGACTAGAGTCATTCAGACCCACTTGACTCCACCTAGTGAATCCTGGATCCTACTTCTGATTCAACAGCAAAATACAGGACTGGCAATAGAAACAGTACTCTTACTAGTAAAATGGCCCATGTTTACCTACATAAAATCAAAACCCAAGTAAAGTGGTATTTGTAGATCTGCTATAACTCTAAATGCTTGAGGGAAGGGGAAGAGAATTCAGTAATCAGAATTCAATGCTTTGTACCCCACTGCACAGCAGGCCTACTCACTCAGCAGTGAATTCATTTGTTCCCACAGGAATGCAGTAGACAAACTGCATGGCACTCCAGAGTCGGTGGAACTCAACACACTCATCAACGTGCATGACGCCATTGGTTGGGGGAGGGCCACGCCAGATGGGGTCCTGGAGGTAGCTCCGAATGCGGGTCAGAATAACTTCAAACATGGACAGGCCACAACACAACCGCTCCTTGGTCAGCAAATCTCCTTCACGAGCTATGGCTATTTGCTGAGAAGTCCAACAATAAAAACAGAGTTAAGAGGTCACTTTTTCTTTCATCTTCATGCCCACCTTTCCCCCACTGTCTTTTGCTCCTGGTAATATATTTCAGGTATGAGTTTACATTGCCCTCTATAAAAATTCAACTAAACTTTGTGCCCGAGAGCATTCAGCTGGCTTGCTGTTTCAGTTATGAAGGTGGAATTGTCCAAAATACCCACTGAAATAGTCATTACTTTAAGGATATCATTGAGAAAAGCAATCACAGATTGGAACAGGGAAGCTGAAATTTGCTTCTCTATCAGTATCTTTTTATCTTCAAGATTTCCTGCACATTGTTTTGTTTTGGCTGACTTATCTCCTGAATGCTAGGTACTGGTTTGCATAGGAGTTGCAGGACTTGTAATGAAGGCTGACCTACCATGTTGTGTAGTTTTATACAGCATAATTTCTTTTACATGCCTATTTGTTAACAGAAGCTAGTTAAATGCTAACTACTATAATCTGAATATCCACACCCATGTGGGAGCTACGGTTTGGGACTATTTAAGATACATAATGAAATGCAGAAGTATAAGTGGGACTGTAAAGTTTTACAAAGACCTTAAAATCATATAGAAGATAGAGACATGATAAAAGCACTGCATGTTCTAGTGGCATTTTTGTATGCATTTTAGTCCTTGTTTTGGCAATTTTAGCATGTTTTTGTACTACTGCTGCCTTATTTAAAGGAGTAGCTGGAAATGTGCTCCTATCTTAGTTTTGTAATCCACATTTTGTAATATAAACAAGGCAAGAAGGCAACATATGGAAATGAATGAAGGTTGCCATTGCCTGCAGAATTGCACTCATAAACGGCATGCTCTTATTGGATAGAGAATACTAACACAAAATACAAATATGCAGCACAGAAATGAGCAGCAGAATAGCAAGATGAAATGGGGGCAGAACTGGGGACAATTAAAGAGGCCTTTCAGCCATCCTAGAGCTATGTCACTTTAGCATATCCAACATATACCAGTTACTTTTTAGAATGCAACTAACAGAGAACACAGCAAGATGGATTTGAAATTTGCTTTGCAACAGGATGGCATAGCAGCAAAATCAGTGTGTGCCACTTTTTGTGCTACAGCAGCTATGTATGTAATTATGATCAGAATGCTAACATTCCCATGAAGGATTCATACTTCATTCCCTAGTGGCAAGCTAAAGGTGCAAGCCTAGTATGGCATGTGAAATTGTTTCAGCCTTAGCTATCTATGTGGACTGATCAATTGAATAATAAAAATGGAAGATATTTTTAAAAAGCCACTTTGGAGAACCTTTTCCCAGAAGTAAGACAATACATGCAGGTAAGTTTCATAAAAGAAACTATTTATGAATTTAATATTTTTGGTTCTATGCTATATACCTTCTTGCACTGAAATACTGGTATATATTTTAGGCTGAAATTCTATATCCACTTTTGAGAATGAAACCCATCGAAGTCTAGAAATTACTCCTAACTATGAATCAGATCAGGTAGCAGGATTTTATAACAATAGCATTCAAACGGGATCTTGACAATTTAGCTAGATGTTATTCATTAAGGAACAATTATTTGGTATTTCTAAATATTTTCACAATAATAGATTAATCCAGAAAATCAAGTAATCATATCGAGCCAGGAGTTCAGCCTGCCTGAAGGGAACAGGCATACTCAGCCGATGATCCTTTAATTTTCTTTCTCATAGTTAAACCTTACAATGTTTCCTTTAATCTGAATAAGATGTCAATTAGTGGTTTCTAGCCTCCTCTTTTCCCTGGCAGGCCTTCTCCAGTAACTCTGTCATTATGCAGTAAAAACGCTCTCCAGAAGTTCTTAGAAAATTATGAAGACCAGGCTCAGCAATAGCACCTGGCTTCCTTGATTCAAAACCTGTTTCAGTCAGTAAATATTGAGATTAGCAGTTTTAACCATAGTTATCTAAGATATAGTTACAAGGTCATTGTTTTGGAGAAGAGAGGAAGTAATATTCAACTGAAAGAACATGCAAAGGGAAGAAAATGAAATTACTGCCCATAAGCTTTACAAATGGTAGATTTTTCTGAATAGCAGGTATTTGCTAAGCTTAACAACAAACTTGAACCCTGGTTTCATAGATGACTTCTCTTTTCTAATGATTAAGTTTAGTGATAGAAGCATTAAATCATACCTATACAGTTTAAACAGACCTGTATTTTAACTTGTGTAACACTAGTGTTCCTCACAGTAAACACGTAAAATGTAAAAACCTGTTCTGTGGCTCTCTGTGACATATATTCCTGGGTGCTAAAGGTACATATGCCTGCACTTCACACCTTGCCCCTTACTGGTGAAGCATGGCTCTCAAGCAGAACGATTACCCTAGGATATTCCTATCTTCTCAATATGAGTGTGATGCCCAATATTAACTAGGATTGAGGAGAGAAAAAAATTGCTGTCCATTTAACAGAGGCTTAATGGGATGTGATTTACCTCCATGCCATAAAAAGTTTCAGCTGACCTTTTCTACACATTAACTGTGCTATGGTAAGCAGAACTACACCTTTCTAAGTCTGTTATGGCTTTTAATTAAGCCTCTATTAAAAGGACAGGACATTTTTTTCCTTAGGCAGTTGGCAACACTAAGATTAACAGCTGGTCCAGAGCAAGTAATTATTTCTATTAATCAGGAGTAAACTGCTATACAGCTACAAGCTACAAGACTCTTGGCCCTATGAACAAATGAAAAGTGGAGCATGTATGCATGCCTAGGGTTGCTCATTAATAATTAGGTACTGCATCTGATTCAACCACTTATGTATTCTTCCATCAGCATAAACATAACCTCATTTATTATATATATTTTGTTTTTGTGTGTAAGGCTAACTTTAAGTGATAAGATTTAATCCCAAATACATTTTGCCCAAGACTACATTCTTTTCAGAAAAGCACTTGAGAACAGCACTTAAATAAAGTTATGTGTGTACACCCTAAACATACACATAATGCTAAATAGTGTATAAAATGCTTTCTGAATCAGAGACAGCCTCATTTAGAATATTTTTAAATGCTCTTCTGAATTAGATCCTTTAAGGCATGATGGTTCTCTTTAAAAGTAGTAGTTCTGCATCCCAGTTATACAAGTTTATTTTCCTTGAAGTTAGGCGTACGTGCATGCAAATAGCTGCAGAACTGCAGCTTCAATAAACAATCACAACTCCTTATGAAATTTCACTTGCTCGTAATTCCTTTCTAGTCAGCTCTCATGATAAGAGACAACAATGACAACACAACACATTCACTCTCCCTATACCAGAACCCTCTCTCTCTGAAATGAAATAGTACTAGTCCTCTGTTTTAGATGTGTTGTGAATGAAAATTGACACAGCAAGCAGACAGCAGGTGTGTTGTAGGAAAAGGCTTGCAGAGGAAATAGCTGGAGATGACTCATGCAAATGAGCCAAGCTATAGGCAGCAGAAGAAAGACAGACAGACCTCCCATGTCACTTCAGCTCTAGCTGGGGATTTCCCCCCCTTTCTTAAAGATGGGGTGGTATTTTTCAAAAGTAGCATTCCTGAATCCCCGTTATATGAGCTCATTTCCCCCAACCTGATGATCACTTGGGGCCACTTCACATGTTTCACTTCCCATGATTAGGTATAATACAGTTAAGTGTTCATCAAAAATATAAAGTGCAAATACACCCACAGGGTTTCTGAAAACACATGTATTGCACATAACCCATATTCAGAGAGCCAGACTTTGTCACTGCTTGACATCTACGTACACTTCATAGCAAACACTGGTTCACTGCAATGAAACATATAGAATGGGTCCCAATATACATTATGATACAATATACATGATGGTATCTTCTAACCCCTAAATCTGAACCTTTAGACTCAAGAATAGACATTTAGCTGCGAGGCCTTTGCTAAGTTTTTCGCTGATAAAATAGCTCGAATACGCTCCGATCTAGATATTAGCTGCAATACAAACAAGAGAGAAGAAATGCTTAATACACTTTTGGGCCTATATTTGGACTGCTTTGAACAAATTACAATGACAGACCTTAACTGGATCCTAGCATCTATGAAAGCCACTACTTGTGCACTTGATCCTTGCCCATCTGGGCTGTTAAAATCAAGTAAAGATCACACAAGTGAACCACTGGTCTATTGTAAATCAATCGATAACTCAGGGCACCTTCCCCCAGCCACTCAAACAGGAAGTTATCCGTCTGTTAATTTAAAAACCTTCTCTAGACAAAACTGATGCGGCCAGTTATCGTCCGGTCTCTAATCTGCCTTTTCTGGGCAAAGTGATTGAGAGAGCAGTAGCTGAACAACTCCAGATCTTCTTGGAAAACTCTAGCACTCTAGACTCTTTCCAGTCTGGATTCATACCAGGGCATGGGACAGAGACAGCACTAGTAGTGTTAGTGGATGATCTCCATTTGAGTATAGACAAAGGCCATGACTCCTTATTAGACATGGGCATGAACCGGAAAAAAAAAGAATCACGTGATTCGTGGTTCATCGCATTTCCATGAACCAGGAACCACGAAATCCACAAACTATTCCCAGTTCACAAATCAGTTCATGGTTCCTGGTTTGTGGAATTTCAAATGCCCAGCGCTGACTACTGAAGCCGGCGCTGGGCGTTTGAAACAGACAGACCCCTTCTCCTGCAGCTCGCAGTGGCAGGAGAACGTGGCTGTCACTATCACACACCCCAAGCTGGCTTCAGCCCATCAGCTGAAGCCGGTGCAGAGTGTGTGAAGCTGACAGCCCCGTCGGCAGGAGAACGGGGCTGTCAGCTTCACTCACCCGTGCCGGCTTCAGCCCAACGGCTGAACCCAGCACGGGGTCTGTGAAATGACTTCTCGTCATTCGGGCGGTAGAAGAAAGGGGCGGTCAGCTTCACTCACCCCACACCGGCTTCATCCCATCGGCTGAACCCAGCACAGGGTCTGTGAAACTGACAGCCCTGTTCTCCTGCTGCCTGAGTGGCAGGAGAACAGGGCTGTCAGTTTCACACAGGGCCAGTGATGCCAGCCTGTCTGGCTTTACAAACTGCTGACAACCCTCACGAACTGGGCCCCCAAGGTTGTGGAGTTCATGGAAAACACAGTCCCACGAACCATGTTTCCACAAACTACAAATTGGCCTGGTTTGTGCGGTTTTTTGCTTCGTATTGTGATTCGTGCCCACCTCTACTCATTGCTCCTCCGGGATCTGTCTGCAGCCTTTGACACAGTAGACCATGCCATCCTGTTGAGGTGTTTAGAAACAGAAGTGGGCATCAAAGGATGTGCCTTGGACTGATTTAAATCATTTCTCATGGAACGGACTCAAAGGGTTGCCATCAGATATCAGCTATCTCCAGAATGGGAACTATCTTGTGAGGTTCTGCAGGGTGCAATCTTATCTCCCATGTTATTCAACCACTACTTAAAACCTTTACGTGAACTCATTTGTAGCTATGAGTTGGATGTCATCAATATGCAGATGATACCCAACTCTATATCTCACTTTCCAGGTCACCATAGGATGCAGTAGAAATCTCAGATTGCTGCCTGACAGCCGTAGTGAAATGGCTGAAAAATAACAAATTAAAAATGAACCCAGACAAGACTGAAGTGACGCTTGTTGTCAAGTCAGAGATTTTGAAAAACTCCCCACTTTCGAAGGAGTTCGTTTGACCCTTGCAGACTCAGTTAAGACCCAGGGGTTATACTGGATCCAGCGCTACTACTAGAAAAACAATCCAGTTGCAAAAAATGCTTACTACAATCTCACTCTAGCCTGGAAAATGGCTTCTTATCTTGACACAGCTGATCTGGCCATGTGGATCCATGCTATGGTAACATCAAAACTTGACAATTGTAATGCATAATACATTGGTCTCCCATCTAAGTTAACTAGGAGGCTCCAATTAGTGCAAAATGCTGCGTCTCAACTATTATCAGGAGCGAGCAGGAGCTTGAACATCACTCCCATCCTACAGTCACTCCATTGGCTACCTATCAGTTACCATGCTCAGTTCAAGGTATTAGTTATTACATACAAAGCTCTTCACAGCCTTGGTCCAGCATACCTATGGGACCACCTCCCTCCCTATGTCCCTCCACAGCAGCTTCTTTCATCTGAACAGGGTCTCTTGCAGGTGCCAGCCTGTACATGGGCAAAATCAACAGTAGCCCGTACATGGGCTTTCTCTGTGGTGGCCCCTACCCTATGGAACGACCTACCTGAGGAGGTCAGGAGAGCCCCCATGCTCCTGGCTTTCCGCAAACTATGCAATACTAAATTATTCAAAAAGGCTTTTTTCTCAGGTAAGAGGGCAGTATTGTAAGAAAGGGGTCCCAGATGTTTCGCTAATGAGTAAAGAATCATAGACTTCACCATTATGTTGCCTTACATATTATCTGTTGCTTTAAATATGTACTCCTAAATACTACCTGTGCTTCATGGTAAGTCCTAGAATTGCTTATGTTCTGTTTCAGCAATTCTTCAACTCTGTATTGGATCCCTGCTAATGCTATGTCTTTGTGAACTTGTATTCATTTACCCCATGACATTGTTTATGGAAATGTTCTTGACATTGTATGGAAATGCCTGCCCTTGTCCTTGCTGCTGATTGTACTAATCTCACACTATATAATCCACCTCGAGTCTCAGTGAGAAAGGTGGAATATAAATGACATTAAGTAAGTAAGTATCTGAAATCTAACCAATGGATGCAGTCAATTGAAGTGGTGAAATGGGCTGTCTCACTTCAGTCTGCGGCTGGAGGGACATTTTAATGCTTCTCCGTGTAAAAGCTCCCTGTAAATAATGACACATCTAAGGTAGATTTTCTAGCCTAGCTTTTTTATGCAGTGCTAATTTTCTACATAGAAGGAAATATTAACATAGGAGAACTTTGAAAAATGTAACGCCTTGCCAGCAGACTGAAATGGTACAGCTCATTGAACCACTTGTTCCCTTTATCATCTTATTTCATCTTATGCTGCATGTGTAGATCAAATCCTAAACTGGGCTGCCTATTATGTTAGGAGGAGGGGAAATTCACAGCATGATGTATCTGATTCATGCAGTTATTGCCACTAGAGATGTAGCATGTCAAGAAATTTTAAAGACAAAGGGGGAAAACAGGGCTTTTTTTCATTTGAAATGTTGCGGAAAACTGAAATACATGCAATACGTTCTTATTGAGCCTAAATTTATTTTATTGCTTTAAGAATCTAATGTGCTTCATTCATAATGTTGTCACCCGTTATACTATTTGGTGTATTTATATATTTTAGTAAAAACACCTTAGTTTTGTTCAAACAAAATTGCCAACATTCCCACTATTAGAGAGAAAGAACTGCAAATTGCAGCAATTAAGAACAAACCGATTCCCTTTGTTCTTAGAATTGACGGTGAACTATGTAAAGGGGTAGAAAAGAGCAAGAGTCCAGTATCACCTAAAAGACTACAAATGTGAGGTGGGGTATGAGCTTTCTGAAGTGAAGTGAGCTGAAGAAGTGAACTGTGGCTCACGAAAGCTTATACCCTACCATAAATTTTAGTCTTACAGGTGCTACTGGACTCTTTGCTCTTTTCTACTGCTACAGATAGACTAACACAGCTACCCATCTTAACATAAGAGGATGTGAATGCTCACAAACAACATACAGAAACTCACTGAAGACAATCTAACTCTTCTTGGTCATAGTGATATATACGTAGATAAACTACAAAATGTAGGACTGCAACCCACGTAACAGCTGGAAAAACTTTCTGAACCTCAGGGACCAACCTGGGGGATGCAGCTGATAGCAATTTTGGGTAATCCACCTAATGTGTGGGTTTTAATGTCATCCTTACCTGAGGTGTTCCCAGCCTCTCTATTAAGGGAACCAGGTGAAGTGGGGCATATTTGGCTTCGAGACGCTTCATGCGCACCTCCAAGCGTTCTCCTTCTGTTAAGCGAGCAGCAAACAGTGATATGAGAAAGCAAAAACAAAAAAAACGTCTAGCATTTCAGAGTCACCACCCAACCATCCTCCAACTCTGGGACCAATGAGACAGAACAAAAACGAAGTAATGCATTGTGAAGAAGGAACTGTGATTACAGCCACAACACCAGCACACTTGTAAAAGGTCCTTGTTTTAAAAATAAATGCCTTGCTTTTGTTGATAGAGTTGTCAAATTTTACCTTTCACATGGATTGTTCCGTGGCTGGCTAGGGGTTTTAGTCTTTAGACCTAAGGGGTTTGCTTTGGAACCTACTAATCAAGAATGTATATATATGGAACTTCATAGGCATTGCACAGCTTTGGGAATAATGACGTATCTGTTCACCTCTTCACTCCTTACCTTTGATGTAGACCCTGGGCAAAATATTTTGGAAGGGAGCAGCATGCAGCAAATCACACACTTCTTCCTGGGACTGAGGCAGGAGGAAGAAAGATAAAAGGTGTTAAAAATTCCCTAAGGGATTGGTTCTTCAGCGGTCTGAAGGTCTGGGGGAAAGTAGGTGGATTCATTTGCCTCGAGAGGGGTTAATCAGATACAGCCCAATTTGCATAAATAACAGAACTGGAAGAAAATGCCAAGAGACTCCAAAGTAACAATTTATACCATCCTATACAAGGTAATTTGTTTTCTGAAAAATCTGGAGCTTTGCAAGTGGTTCTTTAGCTTATCCAGTTACAGAGTCTAAAGCAAGGCTTGTTCAATCAGCTGTCCAAACCTTGGTGCTGAGTGGTGTGGCATTCTGTCATGATTCCAACAAGTGCCATTCACTGTTAGCACAAGCTCCTTATAAGGGAGTGTCTGCACCAGTTAATTGGGTGGTTACAGACAACCATCTGCTATATATTCACTGCTTGTAAACTTATCTTGGTGCATATGGAAAGACAGTATTATGACTTGGTCCCCAGACTCCTCTATTGGTAACTCTTAAGATTCCAGCCTTAAACTATGGGCAAGATGTCTCATAGCCCCTGATTCTACTAGGATTGGATTCTAGTGGGACTCCCTGAAGAGGAAGATGTGCAACTAGGATCTAACATGGGAGGGGCTATTCACAATGTTCTGAGTCTGAATTAGGGCACCCACCACCACTCAAGACAGTGCTCTCTCTGGGTCCCTGTTCAATGATGAAGGGAGGGAAATCATTCATTACCATATTTTTCTGCAGAGAAACCCATTTCTAAAAATGCATTGCTTCATAAAATTAATCAGTATTATAATGCATAAAGGTAATACCACTCAAATTGGAGAATTTCAGAGTTGTAATTTTCCAAATGACTATCCTTTGGAAGTGTGTGTGTGTTTGTGTTGTGTGCGTGTAATGATAAGGATCTTGATATAGGGACCCTGAAAGAGACCTGTATTCATAAGCAGTCAATCCAAGTCCTGCTGAAGGACTGTCAGATATGAAAGGTGGACAAAACGGCTGAACTGATATTGTTGGCTTAGGTTCAAGGTGCTTGCCCTCTGACATAAGCTGCATCAACATGGGGGAGTGTTGTTTTTGCAAAGGCATCTTTGAAACCAGTATGACCTCCTTTACAGCATCAAGGGATGTCCAATCTGGGTTGTATCCTGGGGTTGAGAAGGCACTGGAGCCAAAGATGGCTTGGTCAGGTTAATAATAATAACAACAACAACAACAACAACAACAACAACAACAACATTCGATTTATATACTGCCCTTCAGGGCAACTTAATGCCCACTCAGAGCGGTTTACAAAGTATGTCATATCCCCATAACAAAACACTCTGTGAGGTGGGTGGGGCTGAGAGAGCTCCAGAGAACTGTGACTAGCCCAAGGTCACCCAGCTGGCTTCAAGTGGAGGAGTGGGGAATCAAACCCGGCTCTCCAGATTAGAGTCCTGCGCTCTTAACCACTACACCAAACCATCTGCTTTATCATGATGGTTATACTTATGGTATGCTTTCTTAGGAGACGGCTCTGAGGTGTTGCGCCTGGGGATAGCCAGAACTGAAGACAAGGTCTTGGCTGGAGCCAAAGATGGACCCAAAGATGTCATAACCAGTCTTCGAACTGACAAAGAGCATGGCTCTCTTTTAGGAGTCAGGAGAGGTTTGTGTGCTAGGATGGCTTTCAGAAACAGAGCCAGGCAGAGCTTTCTCCCATAATGCTGCCGTATAGGAGCATAGATAGGAGGCCTGGTCATGCCTCACCTTTGGAGTGAACTGTCTACAGTCAGAGCATCTCTCGGTACTGTCAGCCTACATGCCCATCTTTTTCCTTTCGAGGGCTAAATAGCAGCACAAGAAGGGATATGATAGGTGAGACAATGCTGCAATTCAGCTTTAAAATGATATAAATGCAGATCTCCCAGAATATTATGTATTTTGATTCCTTAAGCTTTGGGATTCATATCTGCTTTCATTTATGACTCCCCCTGGAAAGTATCCCAATTCTGCAGAGCCAGAAGGCAGAACTACAAGTTTCATGTAGTTCTATCATTCATTTTATAGACCTTTTCTTCTTCTACAGAATGCACTGTGGGACTGTGATGTAAAGAGAGATTTTTCCACTGAAAATTGCTTTTAACTCCACTGGGGGAACTTACCTGTACCTCTTTAAAATGCAACCCCTGTGGCTGCAGTCTAAAAACAAAAAAGTCTATAACATATGTTATTCCTTAGTGTGTAACATCCCCTGAACCTGAATCTGCTATATTTCTGCTGGAACTTGATCTGAAGGTACTGACCAGGCATGGCTTTGCACCTGAAGCTCACACCCTGGATGAAATGGAACACCACATAAATAAAACCAATTACTGTAGCATCTGAGGTAAAGAAGCAGGGTAAAATTGACCTAAACTTTATAAACAACTGGTTTCCTATATGGGTGCACACACAGAGACTTAAGTTTACAAGCAGTGATCATGTGCTAAATGGTTTTCTGTAGCTTCTCCCTGTTACTTTTAATTTCTTCTCAGGGTGCCCATTATTGAGCCTTTGTTTGTTGCTGTGCTAATCTTTGCACATTTGCAGTTCATATGCACCAAGATCAGCACAGGAATAATGAAGGACAATGAGGGACAAATGCATTGATTAAAAAAAAAATAACAAAATGGCAGGCTGGGTGACTTCTCAAATAGATTTACTCAATGTCTGATGCTCGAGTTTACTGTTTGAAATGGCAAACGTACAGGAAGCCAATGTTTCTCACAGTACAAAGCAATCCTAATCAGGGACCCCACCCAGCACAAGGAACAGAGAAATGGTCCCAGGTATGTTTGTTGGGCACATCTAGAGAGAAAGTGGCTGGTGCAGAACTAGTCCATGCCTTCAAAGTGAGTGAAACTTTGGTGTTGCCTCCATTAGATAAATATAGTTTGGAGACCCCCCCCCTTCCAAGATTCATAAAAGAGAGCTCTGAAGGGTATAGCTTGTGGACCACACAAAGGTACATGGAATTTAAATGCCCACTTTCAAACACTTAATTGGAATCAAGACTCATTGATGTACATTGTAGCCTGACAACTTCCCTGCCATTAATTCATGGTCTCACAATACTACCTCTTGGTGTGAATGACCCTGTAGCCGCCCCTCCCCCCACTTTAACTCCCAAGAAATCATGATCAGGATGGGGCTAGAAGAGGCCTAAAGAGGAATCAGAGAATGAGAAGCAGCTTGAAAACACACAGTTGATCAAGTTAATCCAAACCGCAGACACACAAAGAGGCAAGATCTGGGAAGCAAGAATGCCGGAGGAGACTTGAGTAATGGTTGGCAGCAAATTCTGCATGAGTCTACAGGGCAGAACAGCAACAAAGGAAACCATGATGGCTGCAGGCTGCATGCAAAGAGGCAAAACACTGCAAAAGGAGGTGTCAGTATCTCTCTGTTCTAGGATGCATTTAGAATGCTGTGACCAGTTTCCCAATCTCCAGCTATGTTTTATAGTGTCGACACGATGTACATGGTCCCTGATCCAAGTCTGATAGTTCAAATCCTATGCAAAGTTACTCCAGCTAAGCCAACTGAAATCAACAGGCTTAGATTAGAGTAATTTGTACTGCTGGTCTTTTACAAAAGCAACTTTACAAGATAGTGAGTTAAATCACAGATTTCAGCTCCCATTTTATTACTTACAAGTAGTTAATAGTCTATAGGGATATAACTGCCTTTTACTTTCTAAGAAACATGCTGGAATATTTGAGGCATATTGGTCCAATCTCATCTTACCGCTAGAATGTCAAACGCAGAGTGGAAGGTTTAATTGAAGGCTAATACAGCATCTAGCTGTTACAGTACTTAAAAAATGTTACTACTATTACTGTTGTTATTTTTATTGTAGCTATGACTATAGCTATAATTCCATTAGTGCACAGGTCTCGCCTTCCATAGGGAACAATGACAAAGCCTTGTTTGCCAACATATACCTTGGGTTTTATTACATGGCAGCTTCAGGACCAACTGTGCCCCATAGCACATTCTGAATATCTAACTGGTTGTGCACTCCTAAGCAGTCACACTCTTCTAAGCTCACTGATGCGTGCAGCTCCGCTTGTATGGTAAATTCCTGCATTAGTAAATTCATACATTACCATGACTTTGAAGAAGAATTTGTTTAAATAAAGCATAAAACAAATGACATTATGATGTTCAGGAAATCATGAATTCAAAAGGTCTTTATTAATGGCCAGCCTACTGGGAATACATTTTTTTCTGCTAAAATCCAACTTGTTCTGTGAAATTTTGATGCAGAATAATAGTTATTTTGGGGCAGTGAAGTTAAGGAGGAAAAAATAAGCTTATTTCAAAATATTCTCTCTTTAAACAAAAGACAAGTTTTGGTCTCTGAGCCTGTGTTTAACAAATCAACCCACAGAGCAATTATATCTGGTAACTATATAGCATACATCCTATATAAGTTAAAGCCTCCAGAAAGTCCAAAGGAATCCCACAAAGTCCAAAGAAATGTATTATTTTCATGCAGAATCAAAAACCTTACTGAAAAACTTAGAACTCAGAGAGGATAAGATTATTACACAAAAGACATGGATTCTGCTGCCTATACCTTTCAGACTACCACAGGCTCATATGTTTTTTTCACAGTGTGGAAGTGATTGATCTTACCTCCAAGTTGTCATTCCTGTTCTTGTTCCTATGGTAATCTAATATTAAACTCTCTAATGATGTATCATTACTATGAGAAGCAATTAAGCACATTAAACGTCCCACAATAAGGAAAAGAAGATGTCGTGCACATTCAAGCACAGGTTGCAGATCAGAAGGACCAACATATTCATAATGGGAGAAAGCATTACTCAAGAGAACTGTGATACTTCCAAGAATCCTAAGCAAACATCTATTTTGTCTTACTGGAAGGTAGCAGCTACCAAAAGGACTACACTAGACACTTATGAGTACATCCTACTTCTCATATGCTGGGTTGGTTATCCATAGGCTAAATAAGAAAGGCAGGAAGTTGGACAGAATAGATACCTTGAAAAATCAGGTGCTGCTTTTGCAGGTTCCAACGTCATGTAAATAACACAGTCTGTGCTCACTATTGTTACTATACCTGACCTGGGAATATGTAGAGACATGCAAAGGATCAGCCAGGGATCAAGTTAAGGCTATACTTGGACTGCAAAGACTGGCTCTCGATAGGATGCACACATATCCTGCATAAAAACCACTGCAAATGAGCTCCAAATCTCCCAGCCTGACCACAGAATGGCATGGCTAGGAGTTCATGCTATCTGTACACAACACATGTCTACCCACAAGCAAACATGATGATCAGTTTAGATTTCTAATCAAAATTCATAAAATCCAAACTACTTTCAAATTAATGTTCTTCCAACATGCAGCAATTTTTAGATTATGATTTCAGCAAGTTATCCCCTATGTATAGCTTTACAGCTGACACTAAATCCCTGTCAATGTACACATTTAAATGGTACTACAAGATTACCACTATATGAATACCTTATTGAACTGGGAGTCTTATCTGACTTATTCAGTCACCTAGAATAGTTTAAAGTTTACCGATATTCAAAGGAATTCATTTTAACTCACCAAGGCCTGCTCTATGAGAAGGCAGAAAAGAATGGCGTTACCCACTTCCCTCAGACTCTGGAACACATCAGTCTTTAGCTCTGCATATTCAATTATGTCTTTCAGCTGGTGATGGAAAAACTCCAGGATTCCTTAAAAGAAATAAGGAAGAAAGAGGAGGATATGATAGGAAAGAATGATGATAGACATGAAGAGTATATTGGTGATGCCTTTGGAACTAGCTATGATCCTCAGTCGTTGACTTATGCTCTCTCCAAACATTTCATCCCAAAATGTACCCTTCCACTATATGGGGAATTTTACCATAGAAGAAGTCATCCTTCCTCCAATGTCAGGAGTACTCCTCCAATGAAAGATTTAGTGTAAGAAAACCATCAGATCCCACTCTGTGCATGTATCTGCATTATACTGGTGGGGTGTTACTGCTCTAGACAGTAATGATGTAGAATGAAATTGCTCTGCATTGACCCACCTCTGCTACTCCCTATATACAATGATAAAACTTCCAAACCAGATTGCAGTTTGTTGGTTAGTTTTTCTCTATTTTTCTTTCAGCTCACAAGACAGCTGCCTGTGCGTGTGCATTCTCTGTTGCGGCCCCCACTTTACGGAATGGTCTAGTTTAGGAAAGCTCCCAATCTCCGGGGTTTCTGCAAACTATGCAAAACTGAATTATTCAAGAGGGCTTTTTTACTCAGATAGGAGGGCTATAATATAAGGAAGCTGTCTCAATGAGATACATCCATAAAGGGATAGGGAGTGACTTTACACTTTACTACTATTGCTATAAGTATGATCTTACTGGGTAGATCCTATGTTGTTTAATATGTCAATCTAAGAATTACTTATGCTCTGTTTCATTATTTCTTCAGTTCTGTACTGGATTTCTGCTGATTTAAAACCTTTGCAAATTTGCATGTATATACCCTGTTACATGTGTACTGAAGATAGTTTAGGTGGGTAGCCATGCTGGTCTGCAATCAGCAGGATTTGAGTCCAGTGGCAACTTAGAGACCAACAAAATTTTCAGAGTGTAAGCTTTCCAGAGTCAGACCTCCCTTCTTCAGACAACATGCATCTTTGACATGGGCTGTACTGTCACTTACTGAGTAATATGCCTTGAGTCTCAGTGAGAAAGGTGGATTATAAGTAACATAAATAAATAATAAAAATAAGATAGCACAATCAAATAATTAACAACTAATAATCAAGCAAATATAAAACAGTGGGCCAAATCAATCAGCAATTATAATGGCTGTCAGGGGGAGAGAGGGAGTAAATAATTAATACTGCTCTGCAAAGACCAATCAAAACAAGTATGTTTCTAGAAAGCCTAGAATGTGTACTTTGCAGAAGAGCCTGTTCCCTCAACAACTCCCTACCATTGCAAAGAATTATGCAGTGGCTGAACTGCTGTAGTTCACATCCCCCCTCACTGCTGACTTGTTATTCACTGAACCCAACCTTTACAGATTGGTCTTAGCCTGCACTGGATTCAATAGCAAGTTAGCTAGGCTGTCTACATGTTCCCTTGGTGGCATGCCACTGGTGCCTTCCCCCTATCACTTCCTCAGAAGGCTCCATTCGTTAGTGCGCAAGTACCCAGAAACTCCTACATAAACAATGCCAGGTTTTTGTGTACTGGACAGTGTGTTGGACCTGAACTAGACAGAGTTCAAAACCCTGCTCAGCCATGAAACTCACTGGATAGCCTTAGTCGAGTCACTATTTTGTAGGCTAACTCATTTCATGGGGACTGTAAGGATGAGACCATTTTAGCAACCCTGAGTAACTTGGAGAAATGTCATAAATAAAGATACAAAAGTTGTAAGCAGCCATATTGGCCCACACAAAATCCAGGAAAAGGAACAAAATTAGCACCAACCCAACATATCTCGTGTCATTTATGCTGGCTTCCATAAATAAGGCACCCATGATAAAAGAGTTATTTAGAAAAATCTAATGCAGTCCAAGTACCAACCTGGAGATCCATATTCGTGTCTTGGCAGCCGGCATATTTTTGGCATAACCTCTATCAAAGTTTTCACATACTGAAGGATGGTCCCTTGTAACTATTAGAAGCAATGGAAAATACAATCAGCACTACAAGTGAGCCTTATATAAACTGAAAACTTGTTTAGTTTTACGAAGAGGTCAGCAGACCACAAATTTTGGTTGGCCTTGATAATCAGTCCACATTAATGGTGGCCCCTGAACTTCCCCCAACTCTAAGGCCTTGTTTCTGAAAACATGCTAAGCTTTGCAGGCATGTGCAAACAGCAAACAGCTACTTGTAGATGTCTAGTGAGATTTTTAAACTTTTTTTTTTACTTTGAAAAGCACACATCTTCCAACCATGCTTTAATGCACATTTTCAATCCCTTTTCAAAAGTGGTCATTTTTTAATTTTTTTATTTATTTCAAATTTGTATTCCGCCCGCCCCGTGAGCAGGCTCAGGGCGGATAACAACGTATTAAAAATACAATTAAAATTCATGTTAATTAAAAACATTTAAAACAGGATGGTGGACAGCCTTCACAGGGAGGGTTTTATACACCCCTTTTTTCCAGGCCGGTGAAGGCCCAGCCTCAGCCATATGCCAGGCAGAACTACTTTGTCTTGAGGGCTCGGAGAAAAGACAGCAGGTCCTGCCGGGCCCTGATTTCAGCAGACAGATACAGTACTGAAAATATCACTGAATAATACTTACCTTCTCCTCTCCTTGGACCTGGAGCACCTTCCCTGTTCTTAAAAGGATTTGGAATAGGGCATGCAGTCTCTAGTTTGACTTTGACTGTTGAATTTTGTATTAATGTACTTATGAATGTTTTGTACGTATGAATGCACAATATTTATGAAAATTGTTGAGCACACCTACTGTATAAACCTTTGAGCTTTTTGCCTCAATATATAGAAATATTTTTCTTAATTTCCCTGGGTGGATGTACTTTGCCATGGCTCATAGGGCTGAGCTGAAACTACACATTCAGCACTCAGATATAGATCTAACTTGGCGTACCTTGGAAGACATCAGAATTTGCAGAGCTCATTCTTGGTTCCACCTCAAATCAATTTCAATCTGGCCTAAGAAACTTCAGGAAAGCTATAGGCTTCTACACTAAATAATGATTGGGAATCCTGAACTAACCCACAGGATCTTAGAAAATATGTTGCATATCTATACTACAGACATAAATGCATTAAACAATAACTCCCTTGCCTCAGGCCACTACAGTTCTGTAGGAAGGAGCCAGGGATCTCTCAACGATAATTCTACGCATCCTCACTAAACAACAAACCCCAAGATTCTTTGAGAGAAGCCATGGCTTTTAAATTCATATAAAACTGATATGACTTCATGAGGTGGAAATACATTCCAAATTCTTGTTGCTTATATTTACTTTCATGTGCAGAGTATCACCAGAATAAAGAATGGACTATTTCACCAGAGTCCAAAATTTTCAATTAAGATTCTTTGCCAGAATTTGATAATAAATATAGATATAACTGATAAAGGAATCCTAAATTTCAATCACTTTAAAAACTATATTCTAAATAAATGTCCTAAAATAAGATACACTTATAAAAAAAAAGTTTCAGCTACAGATTTATTTAGTTGTGTTCTGAATTTTGCATCCATTTTAGCATTTTGCTTCAGATTTCACCATTACCAGGCTCTTGACAATCTTCAGCAATTCTTCCATCACCACAGCTATCCCTTGGTATCCAAGAAGACGGCAGATCGTTTTGAAATGAGGAGGCCCCACAAAGTTCCGGTAGGAGCTATAGATATGGCTATATGCAATATTGAGTGGCTGGGGGGAAATGAAAAAAGCTGGTTAATAACATAATAATCTATTCAAAGATCACTTGAGCATCAGATAATTTATATGGCCATGTCTATCTATCTAAAATTTACCTGGCCCATCCAAAAAGCTCAATATGACAGTCATTTTATCTGCATAACTAGCCTGTGAGGCAGGTTGGCTCAATGAATTTCCAAATGTCATCCAGTTTTATGATTGAATGGGGTATGAATTTGTCTCTCATCCAAGTCTAGCACTCTAGCAACTGCACTGGCACGATGCACAACAGAGTGAAGAATACTGTACTGCTTATGACAGAGCTCCCCTGCTCTGTCACTGAGGACTTTCTTTCTTTCTTTCTTTCTTTCTTTCTTTCTTTCTTTCTTTCTTTCTTTCTTTCTTTCTTTCTTTCTTTCTTTCTTTCTTTCTTTCTTTCTTTCTTTCTTTCTTTCTTTCTTTCTTTCTTTTCTTGCACTCCAGTCTTTGGATTGCATACAAAAAATCTCTCACTTTTATTTATTTAGTCCTCCTTTCCCACTGAGACTCAAACAGAGCAAACCTAAGTAAAGTTACTCCAGTCTAAGACCATTGATTTCAATTGTCTTAGACTGGAGTAACTCTGTTTAGGATTGCACTGAAGGTTGATTACACAGTATAAATCAATGCAAGCAACAAGATGGAACATTTATTTGATTTATGTATTTATGTTATTTATAGTCTGTCTTTCTCAATAAGACTCAAGGTGGATTTCAATAAACAATGTAATAGGGTATGTAAATGCAAGGATTAGGATTGTGGAAATCTGAAAGCGAGCACAAAGCTGAATCACAGCAGAATATAAATTGTAAGTATCAATATGATGTTAAACAATGCAGAAATGTCATATTAGGATAATACATACAGTAGCAGATAATACATACCATACAAAGCAGTATAGTCCACAGTCCCCTTTCCTTTTTTAAAGCATCATCTTGACCATTCTGTTCTAATATGACCATTTTACTTGTGCAAAAACTCCTCCTGAGTAATTCAGTTTTATATAGTTTGTGGAAAGCCGGGAGAATGGGAGCCCTCCTAACCTTTTCAAGCAGCCCATTGTATAAGTTGGGGGGCCACTACAGAGAATGCACATTAATA
Organism: Eublepharis macularius; assembly: GCF_028583425.1. Taxonomy (NCBI): domain Eukaryota; kingdom Metazoa; phylum Chordata; class Lepidosauria; order Squamata; family Eublepharidae; genus Eublepharis; species Eublepharis macularius. Next base: position 88,467,337 of record NC_072793.1, on the reverse strand, counting down.
GCCAGTTGTTAATCTTCCCCATTTGCAAGGTGACACCTGAAGAAAGCCCTGTTCCGATGAGAAAAGCTGTAGTGGCAGAGCCCAGGGGAGAAGAGGTCCTGCAGATATGAGGGTCTCGGGATATGAAGGGGTTTGGAAGTGAGAGCCAGTACTTTAAACTGAGCCCAGTAGCTGATGGGCAAAATGAGAGTAATATGCATGCTCTGCCTAGCTGCTGGTAATAACAACACCCAGCCTTGCTTCAGCAGCAGTAGTGTGATGTTTATGCAAATGTAACTGGGAGAACGTAACTTTGCTGCAGGGATATAGTCCTGCTAAGAGGAAGCTATGCCTCCAAGTGAGGGAGGAAAGGTACTTCAAATGATGATACAATTTAAAAAGAAGTAATAGTAGCAGAAATACTAGTTTGGAAATGCCTGGACTCTATTCATGAGGTGCAGCAGTGGAGGACACACCTGTAAAAGAAGTTTAAAAAAACTATGGGGAAAAATAAAATGCACCTTTAAAAATAATTATGGACATTAATGATTTGTACAAATACAGAAGGCACAAACAAGTCACATTTCCTTTGTTTGTATGTATCAAGGACAGGGGAAACACAAAGGGTTTGCTGGTTCAGAGAGAGCTTTCTCAGAGAATAACCTGCTTCCAGCCTTGGTTGCTGCCCCCCAATCCCTACTACTGTCCTAGCTCAGAGGCTGGGGAAGTAAGATTTAAGCTTACTGGGCTATGCCTGGGAGACACCAAAGCCGAGTTCCACCCAGAAAGTTACAAAGGTAGCACAGGGCCAAAGTTGGCCTAGGCACTGATTCAGATTGAAACTACAAACCAATGAAACATCACACAGTTGTAAAATATATATTTATTAAAAAGGCGAATAAAAAACTAATTTGTAGACAGCGCACAAAAAGGATAGTTAAAACAATAAAAGCTTAATAACTTAACACTTAAACATAAGTATGTTGATAACTTGTAAAGGTAACACAGATTTCTGCTTTACAGATTCCAGGTCTCAAAGCACAGTTGCAAGACACAATGGCCGATGGACAGGAATTGAGATTGGACTCCTGACTCAAGACAAAGGCATAACTGAACTTCTCCAGTTTATTCCAAGTTGTCTGACAACATGGAGAGATCTCATGGACCAATGAGGGCTCTGCAATGACGTGTGAGGATGACACTCACTGCTCTGAGCACATATTAGCTTCATTTGAGAACTGAAACTGGGCTTAGATAAGCTAATCGGATGGAATGCTTTGGCACTGGCTCCCTGGGACTCCCACCTATAATGGTCTCAAACTTTCACCTGGGCTGGGAACATCATATCTCTGTAAGTTTCCTCACTCATTAACAATGTTTACCCATAATGCATTTCAACTCTGGCCATGGTAGGCCTATACTTTATTACAAATTCTGGCCAAGGCAAGCCTGATTCTTCATAGTATATATCAAGGATTCCCAGCAGGATCCTGTCGTTCCTACCTGGCTCAGGGACAGACACACACAGACACCCATGTCTGGTATCCGGGTTAACAACACTTAACAAACCTGCCAGTGAGAGTCTACTTCCCCCCATAAGGCTGAAACATGTTTCGTCAGGGTCACATAAGGTCTTTGTATGGGATTTTAATCTGAAATGAGGCTATATTGGGGCCTGTAATTGTTTTTAAACTATTTTGTAATAAATAGTTGATATATATTTATGTCACATAGTCAGCAATTTTAATACTGGGCCCTTTAATTTGGATTCATTTAACCTTCTAGGTTCTTAATTCATTCTTTTGGTTTAAGCCCCCCCCCGTCTTTCTCACAAAGAAGAGCCCATACATGTCCCCTCACTGCTTTTCTCCATACAAGAGCAGTAATGAGCAAAGGGCCATCTTACCCCAGCAGGAGATAAAATAACTGGGAAACTGAAGCTGGGGGGAGATATATTCTTTTTTCGTCTCTGCAGTGCTACTTGCATAGCTTCAGATGTTTCATGATGATCATGCTTCATTTGCTTGTCAAAGTTAATTACTTGATGTACTAACCATATAGTGATGATGACTACTATCTAAAAGCTGGTACAGAAATAAAAGATTTTTCTGAATCTAATGTAGGGAACAAATGTATATTTACTACTAATCTGGCTAAACAAAGCATTGTTTTAAGATGCATCTTCATTTTTCCCCTTGCCAAGATTCAATTCTAGTTTGTATTTAGACAGGATAGAACTCACTCGTTCACATTCAAATTCACTCTAATCCAATACACAGAAATCAGCATTAACATTTTTTTCAAAGAACAGAAAACAAAACATAACAAACGGGTAAATTTGTATCTTTCGGTGAATGAGCATTTACTGATAGAAGAATATGTGAGCTTTTTGAGCTATGCAAAATTTATTGTTGTATAGACTGGAAAGGTATTAATGACACATCTATTAATTCACTATGGCCCCCATGTGGAAGCTGCTGCAAACAGCACCTTAATATACTATAGTTGTGCATAATGTGAAGTGTTTACATGTCAATCCTTCACATTATATAAGAAAAGAAGGAAAGGGTTACGGTTCACTAACAGAGCACGTGCTTTGCATGCAGGATATTCCAGATTCAGTTCCTGGCATCTCGATTAAAAGGATCTCAGTGCTATCATCTCATGATCCAGTCACCACCTTTGCCCAGAAAACCATTACCAAATAATGCACAAACATTAGAATAGTGCATTTGCACGCTATCTGCACCAACATGCGCACTATGAAGAGATGGTTGATAGTGACACGTTTCCTCAGCTTCCTATCTTGCTCTGTTTAAACCCTGAAGAGTCAGCCTTAGCTAATAAGAGTCGACACGGATGAAATAAATTGACCAATGGTCTTACTCAGTATTAGGTAGTTTCAAGTGTTTCTAAGAGTCTCAATACCTGTGCCAGAAGATGTGGGAGTAAAATACAGGTGATTACTCTAGTAAATGTTACATATTATACATTTTCAAATGGTATCATCCAAGCAGGATTAATCTGTAGACTGTACTGACTCTCAATTGACATACAGAGCAAAATTCACATCAAGGTACCTTTTCATGCATTGCAAACAATAAATCGGTCAACATGCTGAACATATATAAAATCTTTTATTTTGTTTAGCACAAAATCCTATAACGTAAAAACATTCATTTGTTCGATGTATTGTCGAAGGCTTTCACGGCCGGAGAACAATGGTTGTTGTGGGTTTTCCGGGCTGTATTGCCGTGGTCTTGGCATTGTAGTTCCTGACGTTTCGCCAGAAGCTGTGGCTGGCATCTTCAGAGGTGTAGCACCAAAAGAGAGATCTCTGTCTTTTGGTGCTACACCTCTGAAGATGCCAGCCACAGCTGCTGGCAAAACGTCAGGAACTACAATGCCAAGACCACGGCAATACAGCCCGGAAAACCCACAACAACCATTAATTTGTTCGTTCCACCAACTGTCTAAATAAATTTTTATTCTATTCTTGCAACATTTTGAAGAACCAAACTTTCATGGAACTTCATTTAAAGGAAAAAGATTCACTACTTACTCTCTGGGTATCTAGAGATTGTGTGGAAAATTCAAACAATTTCATTTTGAGGTGATCACGGAAGTTAGCAAAGTACAGGATTATTAGATACCATACTTGAGTTTTCAGTATATTCAGCACTGCCATGCAAGTATGAATTAGGCTGTATTCCATATTATATATCAAATAGAACCAAGATTAAATATATTCAGTTCTGGATTTTGTAGTCAGAAGTTAATCTATTTTTTCCTCTGCCCCGTTCAAAACAGAATTCAGTGAATTTACAAAGAATATTCAAGATGACAAGGGGTTTTATTTCACCTTGATATCATTATAAAGGGATTTTGCAGCTGTTGCCTCACACTTGATATTAGGGACATCGAGAGACTTTGTCTGCTTGGTGATATTGCCATTTATTGTGCAACATCACACACAGAGAGATTTCTTTCTCGAGAACTTGATTCTCGAAAGCTTATGCTACAATAAAATTGGTTAGTCTTAAAGGTGCTACTGGACTCTTTTTGATTTTTCTCCAGTTGTGAGAATAGATCTTTTTTCTTCCAGGCATGCATGAAGTATGGTCTCACCATATATTCTAATTTTTTAAAAAAATGCCTTCCAAATTAGGTGGTGAATAGTAAATATGTTGCTTAACTCACCTTAGATCCATAAAGATAGTATGGTTGGACATTGGCTGGTTTGTCTCTCTGAGGTTCTTGTGTGAATGGAATTGCTGTCCGTACAAACCTGAGTGTGCAAAAATGAGAAGAAAATGGATTAACAACAACTTTTTTCTTTTTGGAGCACTTGTGCCAAGTTTTGAATAAAACTCTGAAGTCCTTGTTAAATCAAAGAGCTGGTCAAATCCCTTTTTCCTTAATTTTACTAATATTCTAAGTATTTTGATTGTTTCCAACCATAAAGTTTAATAAAACGCCTTTCACCTGTCAAAAGTGAATATTTATAGCTGTTAACACCAGCTATTCTTATAACTGCATGCACTTCAGAAAGTATACTGAGTAAAGCTGTATTGTTTATTCACAATGGGAACAATCCACAACAGATCTAATCAGAGGAAAGTTCCATTTTATTTAATGGTGCTTACTCCTAGGAATGTGTTCTTAGGATTGCAGCCAACATCTTCAATAAACTCAATATAACAATAGTGAGTTTCATGTTTATTACCAATTCTATTACAATTGTGTATTTTAAAAAATCTAAAATTGCTTCTGCACAAAACTTGACTAATTCAAGATACATGTCTGATGTATCTAAAACGCGGTGTATGAAATTAGTTATCTAATTCATTCAGATTTCATTCAGTTTAAGCAATAACAATGTACAAGGCCATGTGGCACTAGTGACCTATTCTGAGCATTCAAACCAGACATTGGCATTCCTTTTTCACCTGTTAGTCGATCCGTTGTAGCAGTAATTCGGTAAAAAGTCAAAGTTTAGCTCCCAGAAGACATGCAGGGTGATGCGCCCATAAGGAGCAGAGACATTGTGATTGGCTTCCCGGAACATGGCATCAAAACTATCCAAGGTCATGTGCTTGCACAGCAGTCTATGTGTCAGGCGGTTTATCTCCAAAAGCCACTCAAGCTCCTGCTCCCAGAGAAAGTAGCATCAAGAAGACATTGTATTATCAGAATCACAACAGAAAGGTCTCATTATATCAGAAAGGACATGAAATACAGCGGAGGTTGAATTTGCAAATTCTTTTTGCTCTAAAGTCTAGGAAACTATGAAGGGTAAAAATAATAGGTCTCTCTCAAAGCACAGTGTTTCCAGAACGTCACCATTTACATCAGAATATTAACAAGTTAGAAAATGGAATTTCTACACTGCTTGACTCTAGACACTTCTCTAAGAAGTTGTTGATTGAAACACAATGTGTAACCATTCCATAATCAGCTCTAATTTGAACAAATACAGAAGAATAAAGATAAAAGTTACACATTTACTTAACAAATTAGTATTGGAACTAATGTTTCTCTTCTACTGTGATGAAGTAAAATATTAGATCCAACTCTGTATCTTAACATTTATACAGCACTTTGAAGTGTACACATGCATTTATCTCAGTGACAGTAACCCTTATAACTCTTTCTATGGGTCGTGTGAGGAGTGGGGTGGGGAGATAGTGCCTTGTCTTAGACAGCCTCTAGTGAGATCATGTCAAAGCCAATATTTGGGGGATTTCAAACTACAGCCTAACCTTTCACAAGACAATCAGTTAAAATGTAATCCTAAACAAATTTACACTTTTTAAAGTCCATTGAATCAAATGGATTTTAAAATGTGTGGCCTACTTAGGAATATATTGTTAGTCACTATACTAGAGTAGCTCTAAACTGCAATTATTTTGTGGCAGAGCTATCTGAAAGTTTTCCTAATATAATGAGTAATCCTTTGTGCCTACTTCAGGGAAAAGAGAGTCAAGAAACTATATGTCACAAAGAATCCCCATAGTGTGGAGACTGACAATAATCACAAGGAAATATTGGTAATCTCTGCATAATCAAGATATAGCATGGTGAATGTGGACAGCTTCCTAATGTTCACTGCCAATAGATGTGTACAGAATTATCAACAGGTACACAAACAGAATGGATTTTATAGTAATTAGGAACACAATAACTTATCTTGTATACAATTAGGTAGAAACCAAATACAGATAGTTAAGAGATGTGGTATCCAAGCAGTTGGGAGCAGTTCTGGTCATCTAATTTTCCTCTTCACTTACCACAATGGATGTGAGGTCCTCGCTCTCAAAGCGACTAATGGCCTGGTCTAGTGATTTGTACATTGCAGCTGAGATACGTTGGGTAATAAGCCTGTTTAGGTCAATTGACCTACCCAGAAGCTGTGGAAAAAGCAAAATGCAGGCAGCCATTGAAAACAGAATTTTTTTTTTAAATGTCCACAATTCAGAACAAAACATAAAGAGAAAAAGTTTTCAGAACGCAAGTTAGTTTTCTTTAGGTAGCAAGTCCAAAATTAACTGGGCAATTGTTATACAAAATTCTCATGGCTTAGTCATTCACTTGTGTATAGTTGCCTACAGGGCTTTTTTTGAGCCGGAACGTACTAGAATGGTGTTCCGGCAGCTCATTAAAATACCCATATGACTGGTGTCACATGGGTATTTTTGGCCATTTTGGGCCCGGATCGAGGCTGAGATGGCCAAGATTGCCAGGTGGGGGAATCCTCCCCTCCCAGCAGTAGCCCGATCAAGGCTGTTTGGGGCCTGATCTGGGCCCAAAATGGCCAAAATAGATTATTTTAAAAATACCATGACACAAAATGGTGCCAAAATGGCCTGGATCGGAGCAGAAACGGCCAATATCGGACCGGTGCTGGGCCAGGGAGAGTTTCCCCACCCAGCAACGACCCAATAGAAACCGTTTTGGCCCAATCCAGGCCGTTTTGGCCGCTTTGGGCCCATTTAGGGCCCAAAACGGCCGAGATCAAGGCTGAAACGGCCCGGATCGGGGCCAAAATGGCTGAGATTGGGCCAGTGCATGGCAGCAACCCGATCCAGGCCGCTTCAGCCCTGATCCAGGCTGTTTGTGCCATTTCATGCCGTTTCAGCTCCGATCCAGGTAGTTTCAGTGCTGTTTTCGCTGTTTGGGGCCTATTAAGAGCCCAAAACAGCCTGGATCGGGGCCGAAATGGCCTGGATCGGGGCCAAAATGGCCTGGATCGGGCCAGTGTATGGCGGGGGAGGGTTCTCCCACCTGGCAGCAACCCGATCCAGGCCATTTCAGCCCCGATCTAGGCCATTTTGGGCCGATTATGGGAGCAAGGGAGTCTTCTCCCATGTTGCAACTGCACATTCCAGGCCGATCCGGGCCATTTCTGGACCATTTTGGACCAATTTTGGAGTAGAATGGCCCAGATTGGGCCCTAAACGGCCAGGTTTGGGCTGCTGCCCTGCGGGGGAGTGCTCTCTTGTGTGGCAACAGCATGTTCCAGGCTGTTCTGGGCTGTTTTGGGCCCAATGTGGGCCCAAAATGGCCCAGATCTGGCCACTGCTGGGCAGGGAAGTGCTCCACCATGGCGGAGCGGCCTGTTCTGGGCCAAATTGGAAAAAAAAAACCATGGAGCATAGCATCACTCCCGAGGCGGCCACACCTGCATGATGACGTCACTTCCTGGAAGTGACATCATCATGCAGTCCCGGGACCTGTGCACACTTATGTATTGAGAGGCATGCTACCGCCTCCTGGGAGTTGCCCTGGGTGAGAATTTTCCCCACCACTTTCTCCAGAAAAAAGTCCTGGTTGTCTATATTTTAAAGTGTGTTTTTCTGACGAAAAGCCATACAAGCACTCCAATACACACACAGAGTGCCTATCCATATAGGCTGCCACGTTAATTTCAATGGAGAAATAAATTTCAATGACAGTATACCATTTTATAACATGAGCCATCAGTTCATTCTGCTAATACCCATCATTTCACCAGGGAAACAGAAAACTGACTATATTGGAGCCATAGAATCAACTGATCTGGCATGCCATATAAATACTGGGTACCCTACTGAAATTAGCCAAGTTTTACCTGAACGTGTCTCTGTTTGAGCAATGTCTCATAACGGTTGGATGGTGGGTAAGGGATAATCACTCCATAATTCTTACATTCAGCCCGGAAACGTTTATCCAATAAAACACTGGGATTAGAAAATAATGTCAATACATTTACTCAAATGCCTCCTGGTAGTCAAGATTCACATCTACATGGTAGAAGCCTGTTGATTGACCAAGCTAATCTTTTTCCCTCTCTGCTTTCTATGCTTTGAATTCTAGCTCATGAAATCTGCTACAGGAGATCCAGCAACTGATGGATCACCTATCTAGTGTGCTGAGTAGGAGACTCATGCACAGCAAGTACTTGGGCTATACAAAATAGGCTATACAAATTCATCTAATGTAGGTATTGCCTAATTTGACTATGGTGATTTAGCGCATAGAAAATTGCGTGGGCCTCTCTGAATACAGTATCTGGCCTTTTCCTGATAGAGAAGCTTAGTTTTTCTGGCACAAGTAAGTTTTTTTCTGGCACAGAATATTGAGTTTAGACTTCACAATTTAGCCAGGTGATGGCATCCAGTACTTTCAAAGATAATTGCAGTCAATAGAAGGTATTCGTTCTACCCAATGAGTTGGATGCAGACTAAATTTTCTGTTAATGGAAGGGGAGGGGTAATTGCCACCCATTTTTCCTGCTGAAGATCTCTGATTTCGGGCATCTCCTGTCCCCTGGAGGGGAATTTCATGGAAATCAATGGGCTGCAATGAAAGGAGGGAGAATGAAGTAGCTTATGTGAATGGAAAATTTAGCCTCAATCCAACCCACTGCAAGTTAAGTCAAGCTTAAAAAACGTTGTGCTACCCCTTTACAGATTTTCCTTCAAATATGGATTGTTTTGGAAACCTTTCCAATTAGGCCCCAAATTAATATCTGAGATCCTCCTCTCTCTCAGCCACTGCTGAGACCGTCAGAGAGAGAGGAGGTAGCAGAGTGAACATTTTATTAAATTTTAATTGTAATCTGTACTGTCTTCATTCCTGTGAGTTGCTTTGAGAGCCAACCTGGCTGCAAACTGAGAATCGATAAATATAAATTTACAATGTTATTATTTTGGGAAATGATCTCTCACACTTGATCACAGCAGTCATTTCTGAATCTGCGCTATCTTCTTCTCTCTCTCTCTAGCTCTGATTATTTGATGGTTTGATTACTTGCACAAGACATAAGATCTTCCAGCGAGATACTAAATTGCTCCTTGTAAAAATTACAACAGAAATCAACATAAGCCTCATACCTGCCAGCCATTGCTTTATAGTAAGCAAAGATCTGATCTGCCAGTTTGTACACAAACTGATCAAAACACAAGTTCACCTGAGAGAAGACACGTGAAATAAGCAGACTTTAGAACAAATATGCAAGTGAATAATTGCTTTGTGAAAATCTTAAAGCAGTTATTGATAGAAAAAAAAGAAACTCACTTCAGCTTCAATTTCATCATAGAGAAACTGCTTCTTAAACTTGGTCAAAGCATAATAAGCGCTGTCATTGTACAGGTCCAATGGGTAGAGCACATACCTGCAATTAAGGAAACAGGGAACTTCACTACAAACATCACTGACAGCTCAACATTCCCTGCAATTTAGAGGGAATATTAGGGGGCAGAGGATCATTTCGGTCAGGGTCACACCACCAGGGGGCGGGGGTTTAACCCCTTCTTTCAATACCATTTCCCCCATGACAGGGAAAACTTCTGAACTGCCATTAAAAGCCAGACTTAAAGCTCACTTATGATAGCCCAATTGGTCCTTCTGCCACAAATGAAAATAATTTCTCTCATTAAGCAGCAAGTACTTTGGATTGGTCACATTTCCTCACATATACTAGAACTCTGATTGCAAATAAAACCAAATCTCTGCAAACTGCTATTCTCAAAATACTCGTGCCCGTTCATTTCATAATACACTTTTCATTATATTTGACTTCTTACTCCATCATGGAAGGCTCTTTGGTTTCCAGGATGTGATCTGTTAGAATCCAAGGCATAGACATCTCAATGGGAAACTGAATTCGACGGCCCATGGTCAATTCCAGAAAAAATTCTCGGAACCAAAGCTGGGATAAGTCACAACACTGTTGAAGGGCTTCTGAAAACAGACAATATATACTCAGCATCAGGAGGAAGAAAGATTCACTGCTTATTCAGCATGACATACTGTGTTACCCCATCACTACTACTTACCACTAATGTTGAGAAGATGAGTGAAGAAAAAGGATTGCTTGTGGAACTCTTCAATGGCCAGAACAATTGGCCCATCCAGGCTGCTCCTGAGAGTCTTCTTCGAGCCACTCTTGTCTGCAATGAGGGACTCCAGCATGGTTCTTACCATATAAAGCTGTAAGAAGATGCCCACTTTTCTCATTATAATGTTCCAAAATGAAGCATCTCTTAAAGGTCATGACTATAGGTGCAAGACTACATTCATTTGTATTTATACACTTACAAGTGGAGGAACAAAAAGGACTTGTGGTGGACATCTCATTTTTCCCAGGATACCCCACTCCACACTATTTCCTTTTGTCCTCCTGGCAGCCCCCATATCCTCCTCACCCCTTTCTCTGCTCTGCTTCCTACCCACCAGCCAATCTACTTTTTATTTGCCCCTTTTGGTCAGCTAAATTTATGTTTTACTTCATTTATAACTCACCTTTCTCCCCAATGGGAGAGAGCAACTTACATCCTTCATTCTATCCCCACAAAAACCTGTGAGACAGATTAGGCTAGGCGTGCATGACTGGCCCAAGGTCACTCAATGAGTTTCCATGGCAGGAGTAGAGATTTGATCCCGAGTCTCCCAGATCCTAGTCTGAAACTCTAACCACTATACAACACTGGCTTTCATGGGGAGGCGTGCTGTTAAACGCAGTAAGCAGCTGGGCCTGGATAAGTCTTGCAGGTCTCGTGGTATCAAGTTGCCTGATGGTTGCTGTAAGGCCTGGCTCCAATGAATCCTCTCTCTAAGTAGCCCCAGAAAGGCCCCTGCCCCCTAGTCCTACCTTTTATTGACAAAAACCAAGGCTCGAAGGCTGGCAGTGCTTTTGTGGCTGCCTAGCAACTCCGCCCCCCCAATGGCCACTACAAGTTACAGGCATTGCTTCGATGATGATTATGATATTTCAGATTTTTCTGCATACCTGAGATTTTTCTCAGGTTTGCAGAAAGACCTGTCTTCTTTGTTCATGGCTCCAATCGCTGGCTTTAACTATCCTCAGAAGGGGTCATGTTGAGAATTAGATATTGTTGGATAAAAGCAAAAAAATTTATGTGGTAGTGTAAGAGAATCTAGGATTCATATCAGAGGTGGTCAAGAGTCACTGCGTTCTAACTGCGTGGGACAGTGCCCAGCAAGGTACCTTGGCAATTGCTCCACCATGCTAATATACTGGATTTCAGTGGAATTTACTTCCAGGTAATAGTCACAATCCTGATAGCATTAAAGATCTTGTGAATGACATATGGAACATTGGATCTGATCCTCTATTCACAAAGAACTGCTGAGGATAAAACAACATCCAGTACACCTAGTGCTCCAGAACGACTTCCTTGCACAGATGTTTAGTGCTGCCACCTCTGGCAATGCTGGTCACCTGTTTGTTGAGGGAAGGAAAGGTCTTACTACATTCAGTAGTCATGATGAGATAGGTACTGTCTGTACTCAATATGTACTGAATATCATTTGGCTATAGCAGAGAGCATCCTTGAATGTGATGTGGGTAAGTAGTCTACAACTGCAGAAAAAGGCTCTTTGTATCAGGCTTTTATGAACAAACTGTAAACTGCAGTGACCTGCCAGTCAAAATAGCATGACAGAGAAGGCCATAACAGAACAAAACTGTTCTAAGAGATGAAATTGTACCTACGTATACCACAAGGTAGCTTCATACCTGCGTGCTGGATGGCCCTACTGCTCGCCGTGGGACCTTGATGTCAAAGCCACCTTTGGGGTCCTTCTCTCCCCTCAGACATGGGTCATTTGGAGGCTCACGGCCGCCTTCCCAATCACAAATGGTCTTTCTAATAGCCTGAAGGACACTGGAAATATGAAAGAAAGCATCTTAAATCACTTGGGCTGGAAAGATTTGATTCAAACTCCTAATTTGCAATGACATTCCCTGAGACGCCATGGACTGTCTGTCTGTCTGTGTCTGTGGTATTTATGTACTGTTTTTAGCCAAGAAAAGTTTTAAAGTCACTTAAAATTAGGGGGGGGAAAGATTTACAGAATTCAAACCTATAAAAACTTAACAAACTACAATAACTTAACAAGGTACAGAAGTATCATAAGAACATTCTTAAGCCTTTGTTAAAACAGCATTATATTTCAACAAATAGTTTAACTAGGTACCACTTCCAAAAGCTTGGCAGAATAACAGGGACTTTACCTGCCTCTTCCTGAAGCAAAAGAGTGAGAAGGTAACACCAGCTTCTGGTGGATCTGTTCCATGATGTCAGGGAGACTGCCAGTGGATGCCAATTTTGCATCCACATGTGATGGAATTTAAAGCAGGGTCTCACTATCTCAGCTTGCACAGGGGTTTTTTTATATAGGAAAAGATATTCCTAAAGGTACTATGCAACCAGATTATTTATGTCTTTAAAGATCAAAACCAGCATCTTAACTTTTGCCCCAAACTTACAGGCAATCCATGTGGGTACAATACGCTGCTTCCTGCTCACTCTAACCAACAGACAAGCAAACAGCAAAATAAACTACAGTTTTCAGTGTAAGAGAAACACCACACTCATCATCACCATCTTATCTGGGCTGAGCCTCACTTGCTCAGCTACCTTTCCGGGATCAAATTACTAGTATTGTTAGCACACTATTGTTAGCACACTAATGACATCACACTCTAAATCTCCAGATGACTTTTCCTACCAATTATACATAGATGATAAACAGCATGGAAAACAAAACTTAATCCTGAGTAACTCTGTGGACTTCTGCTGTTGAAGAGGATCAACAGTCTTCTAGAAACACCTTATAGAATCTACCCTCCAAAGAAGGACTGTTTCCCCACGTCTTAAAAATCTCACGACACTCACAGAACACTGGCAGCTTCATGGAGCGATTTCTGATGTCAAGCAGTGATGATTCTGTTTTCATGGTGCTATGACATCAGAAATTGCACCATGAAGCCGCCAGTGATCCGTGAGTGTCATGTGATTTTTAAGATGTGGGGAAAGGCCTAGGACTGCAATCACTGCCAAGGAGTCTCCTATATCTATTTCTGCAAGACATCCTAGGAAGAATCCATAGGTAATATTATTGCATGTCAAGAAAAAATCTAGGAGACACACCAGTGAAAGTCATCAACTAGGGAAACCAGAGCAGTCTCTATCCCTAAACCTGTTATGAATCGCAAATGAAAAGGATCAAGATAATCCATTTCATCTTAACACAACAGCCAATGAATATGGAAAACAAAATAATGGCCCACAGACTGGAAATAATCTACACTCCAATTCTGAAAAAAGGAGGTATCAAAGACTGCATCAACTATTGGATCATTGCATTAATTTCCCATGCAAGTACAGTGATGTTCAAAACTTTACAACAAGATCCTCACCATATTTGGAATGAGAAATGCCTAATGTTCAAGCTGATTTCAGAAAAGGCAGATGCGCTAGAGATCATTATGCAAATTTACATTGGTTACTGGAGCAGAGAATTTCAGAAGGAAATCATTTTGTGTTTTATAGATTACTGCAAAGTTTTGACTTTGCAGATCATGAAAAACTATTGATGGTTTTAAAAGAAATGGGTGTGCCACGATATCTGATTGTTTTGATGCACAACCTATACTCAGGACAAAAGGATACTGTTAGGACAAAATATGAGGAAACAGAATGGTTTCCAATTGGCAAAGATGACAGACAAGGATGTATATAATCTCCCTATCTGTTCAACAAATATGCAGAACATGGATTAGATTTAGATGGCGGAGTGAAAACTAATGGAAGAAACATTGACAATCTGAAAAATACAGATGACACCACATGAATGGCAGAAAACAGTAAAGACTTGAAACAACTACTGATGAAGATTAAAGGAGAAAGTGCCAAAGCAGGATTACAGATGAACATCAAGAAGACCAAAGTAACAACTACTGGAGTCTTCTTGATGTCAATGACTACAAAGTAATGACTACTACATAACTTTAAGAGTAACAATGAAGAAATTGAAATGGTTAAGGATTTGTTATTCTTTGGTTCAATTATCAACCCAAAAAGGAGACTTAAGAAATCAGAAGGAAACTGAGACTTGAATGGGCAGCCATGAAGAAACTAAAAAAGAACATTAAGTGTAAGGTCCTTGAAAAGAACTTCAAACATGCTAGGAACAGAAAATTTGTAAAGACTGACAAATATTCTGAAAGACAGAAGTCTACTTGGGAGCCACATGCAAGCTGCTCTGAGCTCTTATCTGGACTCCTGCTTTCCACCCACATATAGAGCTAATAGCTTACAATTTCCACTGAGTATTTGCATGGATATGAGACAGATGGCTTGGTCCTAAGTGCAAAACAAAACAGCGACAATATAGTCAATGTTTCACTTGCCTCCTATCTCATCAGATTAAACAGTTTATTCCCAAATTTAGACTTGTGGTCTAAAGGGGCTCACAATGCAAACTCCCCAAATTTTCGAATTTTCATCCTCACCCCATTTCAAGCTGGGGCCAGACTCCTTTGAATTGCTGCCTGACCAGAGTTTGCCTCTCCCTTTCAGTCCACACTTTCCAAGCAACAAAAGCTCATGTCTGTATAGAGAAGAGGAGTAAACAGTAATGGAGGAGGGCTCATTAGACACAAAAAAGCCCATTGTAAGACTTCTAAACTGGAAATCCAATTTATTTATTTATTTATTTATTTATTTACTTACTTACTTCATTTATATACCACTGTTCTCCCCAATGGGCACACAAAGCAGCTTAGAGCATTCTCCTCTCCTCCATTTCCCCATCACAAAAACCCTGTGAGGTAGGTTAGGCTGAAAGTGTCTGACTGGCCTAGGGTCACCCAGCAAATTTCCATGGCAGAGAGGGGACTTGTGCCTGGGTCCCCAAGATCCTAGCCTGATACTCTAACCTCTACATTGGCTCTTTACGCCATGCTCCCAGCCACTCTCCTACCAGGGATTATAGGATTTATAGTTTTTATTAACTGAATTAGGAGGCAGTATAAACAACAAATCCCATTAAGAAATGATGATCGGGGTATAGGCTTTCTATTGCCTATTAATTCTGTCTAAAAAGCCTTTCCCCTGATTGTTTGCCCATCTCCCTCTTCTTGCAATCAGGGAGTGGTGTCTGCGTATTTTGGGGGGCAGGGGAGAGGTGATTTGTTTGTTTTTAGTGTATGAAAGACAATCAGAGGGAGGGGGCGGGCAGGTTCCCCATCAGTGCTACAATATCACAGCAATGTGAATGCTACCAGGGATGTTCTTTTTATCTAGAAGGAATTTGAAGGACCACACACTTATAAAGACATTTCACACCGAGTCAGTCCTCTGGCCCATCTAACTCACTGTTTTATACTACAACTAGTTTTATACTTCAACTGGCAGCAACACTCCAGAAATTGTTTCAGCAGAGGCCCCACTACCTTTTAATTGGAGATGCCACAGACTGAACCTGCATGCAAAGCATGTACACTTACCTATGGCTCCTAACAAGAGCTTCTGAATGGATAAATGCATATCACAGCTCCATCATTTTTACCAGCAGCCCAGTGTTCACCATAATATCTAGAGCTCCCCCCAGAATGCACAACAAAGTTTTAGGAGAGCCCGTCTCACCTGATTAGGACATTCTTCTTCTTCCTGACAGCTTGCCTTAATGGCTCTCTTAGTGTCACCTGAGCAAAATCCTGCAGCGCTGCATAAATAGTATTCCTAATGGCTTGGTTGAAGACACTCTCCATGCGGCCCATGAGCACTTGCAAGCCTTTTATCATCGCTATCACCTGAATAAATAAAAACAAAAAGGATCACTTCTTTTCTACATCTTGTTGTAAGGAAGAAAGTGTGCACCATCAATTTCCTTTCAGGAAATTAAGACTTGTCAGCAAAACGAAATTCTATGCTAAGGAAGAGAATGTTAAACATTTGACCATTTCAAAATTATTTGGTAAATCTTTCCCTGTATGCTCAGAATATGAAAACACAGAAAAAGTTTATGTTGAAAAATGATACATACAAAGTATATAAGAATATTCTCATACCTATTTTGTTAATTAAAAGTCATGATTTCTTATGAGGTTCCAATGGATATTTCTGACTGTATGAATTTATCAACCATCCAACATGACCCGTATCAGAACTTTAGATAAACAAGGTTACTTTATCTTTTGATTTTTCTTTACAGATAGACTGCTCCTTAGGCTTATTTTAAGATTTTATGGCTGGCCTACTGGTACTTTTACTTTTTTCCCTTTGAATCCCAGTGCTATATCATAAACAACTTCTGAAACACTTACAGTTTCAGGAGTACTCTTCCATATGACATAAGATTGTTTTCAAGAAAAATAAGGCTAAAACTTTTCTTGGACTCATAGAACTAAGTTGATAGTTCTATGGAGCTCCAAGATAAGCCAGAGAGATGTTAAATTTCTGAAGCCCAAGTTTCATTTTGGAAGGAGATATTGTGGAGAAAGATGTCAGGATCAGAATGCTCTTTTGTATACTTATGCTTAACCGACTCCATATTTAATCCTTTCAGTGTTCAGTGCTTTCTTCCCCAGGTGCAGAGGTTCCCAGGCAGCTATCTCTCAGACCAGCATTGTTTTGGCTACCGACGTTCCACCAAGAACCGGCCTTGGGGAAGCTTTCGCTTTTGCAGCTTCAAAGGGAATATTTTGAGAACTGTGGGGGGAGGATGGGTCAGCTATGATATTTAATATGTATCTCTTGCTTTGCCTGGCATTGGTAACAATGCATATGTACCAACCTGGATATTGCATTCAGGCCAGTGGACTATAATAATCTTTTTCTTCATTAAATGCTTTTTGGAAACAATGGACTTTTGTCTAATTGCAGAAGGCAGACTGGAGTAAGGATTTTATCTAGCCACAGTTCTGACATTTTGTTACCAATCATCTTTCCAATGCCTCAACCGGATCAAACGGACTCCAAAGCTGTCCCGCCCCGGGACCCTTTGTTCGATCCGTATGTCTCTCCCGGTCCCCGAGGCTCGGAATCTTCTCAAGTTGTGCCAAGGAGACAAGGATCTACGGTTACAACCATTTTTACCCTCGCTCCCAGTACGGAGAGAACGAGGCCCAGCGCATCAGCCGTTCCATTGTTCAGCGTGCCGACCCCGACGCAGTGGGGCGCCCGGCCCAGAGAGACGAGAGAGCGGAGGATCAGCGCGATGTTTACCCAAATACAGTTGGATAGCCGGCGTAGCCTGGGATCTATACCGGAGCAAGCTGAGGGCCGTCCATGGCTGTTCTGGAACCGGACGGCCGAGCGAACGGAAGGGGATACTTCCCAACGAAGTGCTCTGAGCTGGGACTATGCCGAAGTCACCCCGAGAGCGGGGGAACCAGATGTCGGAGAGCACCAATGGGCACAGCTCCAGAGTAGAACCATTGCCATTGATTCTGGGATTTCAGCAATCACTGGATTAACCAAAGGTGTACTTGCTGCGCGGTCGCAGGAGGAACAAGGGGTGGAAGCACCCCTGCCATGGCAGCAGACGCTGAGCACGGACCACCCGATAACCCCTCCAACTACTGGGGATACGGAGGATCCGCAGCAGTCCACAGACAGAGTACAGAGGTTGGAGAACAGACTACAGAATATGGAAGAGAGTCTAGCCAACGCTGTACATCTGCTTTCAGTTTTAGTGGCGGGAGACAGAGACAGGGCCCCGCCAACGGGCCTGTCTGGCATTAGCCAGAGTCTGGCTAACTTGCAAGACCAGATATGGCCGCAGCAACCGTCGGAAACGGGTGAGGAGATTGGGGCCACTGGAGGGGGATCCCTCTTGACGGGAGAAGGTGGTGAACCGTGTCCGGACGACCGGTACCCAGACCAGCCTGCAACCACTGATACCAGCAGCAGCGAGGAGACGGAGAAGGAGGAGGAAGAACCGCCGCGCATACCGGCTTCCCCTATAATTCCTCCACCAACCACCCAAGCGACTCAGCCCACCACACCGACGGTGGTTCCAGGAACTTTGCCGGCACAACCACGCGGGCCGACTTCCCCTATAGTTTACCCACCGACAACCCAAGCAAGTCAACCAATTACGCCGCGGGTGGTTCAAGGAACGCAGACCTCGCCGAGGGGACCTCGCCCCACCCGACCAGCGCCAACCCGACCGACGCCGCGCCAGCCGACATCGAGGGGACCCCTGCCGTCTCCGGGGTCGATACCGCTAACGGGGCCGGTGGCCCCTCCGCCCCTACAACCTCTGCACCCGCAGCCGACGCCAAGGCAACCGGCCCCCCAACCTCAACCGTATTCCCACCCGCGCCAACCCCCGCTGCAACTGGGGCCAATGGACGTTTATCCCATGCCAGATCAAACCCCCAGACAGGATTTACCCATGGGATGGGTCAAACTGGACGCTACTTTTGATGGAGACCCTTCCAAATTGGGATTTTTCCTGGTACAAGTGGTGCAATTTTTTAATCGTTGGGGACACCTGTTTGGAAGCGAAGCCAGTCAGATAGAGCATCTGGGATCGCGTCTCCAAGGTAAAGCTGCTGACTGGTACGTGGGACTATATAATGTGGGGGCCCCCGAGTTAGAAACTCTCCAAGGGTTAGTGGATGCCATTCGGGCACAATATGAAGATCCCTTGGAGGAAACTCGGGCTAGAACGGAGTTGCAAGCAATTAGACAAGGCAGCATGTCGGCTAGAGACTATGCCACACAATTCCGACAGCTCGCTGCCAAATGCCCGAGGTGCGAGGAGTCCACCAAGATCATCTTGTATAAACAAGGATTGAATCCAAAATTACTAGACCGAGCGCTCATGCAAGACAATCCGCCTACACTGTTAGGATGGATACAGTTGACTTGCGAAGTTGAAAATCGACTCCTGGAAGTTCGCCTAGCGGAACAACATCAGCAACCCCCGAGCCAAAGACGCTCCTCCACACCTTTGTCTCTGAGAGGGAGCAGGGGAACTGGGTATGCCACCCGTGGAGCGCGAGATGCTAGATGGCAACAGGGATTGTGCTTACAGTGCGGCCAGGGTGGCCATTTCGCAGCGCAATGCCCATATCGGCCTGTTCAAAGACCTCCGCTCCAATTACGACGCCCAGCTCCCTTAACCAGCCCGGCGCTACCGCGCCCTTCTCCGGTACCGAGAGCTGCCCCGAGGAGTAGGGGAGCTCCAAGAAAAAGTTTCCCAGATAGAGGACTGGAGTTGGAGGAGATCACCGAGAACGATCAAACAGCCCTGATCGGGGAAGGAAATCCCGAGAGCCCGGAGTCGGGAAACGAAATGGATCTGTCGTAAAAGGACCCAAACGGCAGATCACACGTAAGTCTGGTCCGGTGTTAAACCGACCCCCGGGGTCCATACTGTTCATTCCTGTAACGTTAGTAAATGCTGACAAGAAGATGCACATCCGTGTGCAAGCGCTTATTGATTCGGGCTGCTCTAGAGACATTATTGCGCCTGCCTTAGTTAATGGACTAGTACTCCCAGTGAAAGATTTGGATATACCTGTCATTTTTGAACAAATGGATGGCACTAACATGAATCCGGTTACCACAGAGACTGCTCCGATCATAACCGGCATGGGATCACATTGGGAAGTCAGATCCTTTGTCATTAGTGCCACAGCTAAATATCCCCTGATACTGGGAAGCCGATGGTTGTGTGATCACAACCCCCACATTGATTGGGCAGAAGGGAGTATTACTTTCACCCATGAATCTTGCAAAAATCACCGTTGGGATCAAAACTGGGGAAGAAATCCCACTATGTCTGATTCAGCTCTACTCACCCAAGAAGAAATTAACCAAATACCTAAACAATATAGGGCATTCACTAAAGCCTTCACAGAAGAAGAGGCCAATACGCTCCCTCCGCATAGGAGGACAGACTGTGCTGTGGAGATTTTACCAGGGGCCTCACTGCCGAAGGGTCGGTTATACCCTATGAGCCCCAACGAAAGAGATGAACTTCGGAAGTTCATTGATCTCAATTTGCAAAGGGGGTTCATCCGCCCAGCTAATAGTCCCCATGCAGCCCCAGTTTTGTTCGTGAAAAAGAAGGATGGGGGCTTGAGACTGTGTACTGATTTTCGGGGACTAAACGCTGTGTCCGCTAGCAACGCCTACCCCATTCCACTCATCAAAGATCTACTCAACGTCGTGGCCCAAGGTAAGATCTTTACTAAATTGGATTTGAAAGATGCTTACTTTCATGTTCGTATCCGAGAAGGGGATGAATGGAAAACCGCGTTTAATACCCCACTCGGACAATATGAATACTTAGTAATGCCTTTCGGCTTGACTGGCGCCCCGTCGGTTTTCATGTCCATGATCAATGAAGTCCTACATGAATTTCTGTACCAGGGGGTAGTGGTGTATCTTGATGATGTGTTGATTTACTCACAAACGGAGGAGGAACATGTGGAACTTGTACAAAAGGTGCTAACTACACTCATGAATAACAAACTGCCTATTAAACTTTCAAAATGTGAGTTCCACAAAACAAAACTCACTTATCTGGGCTATTGTATATCGTCAGAGGGCTTGAAAATGGACCAAGAGAAAATACAAGCTGTATTAAATTGGCAAGTCCCCTCCACCAGAAAAGAATTGCAGTCGTTTCTAGGGTTTGCCAATTTCTATAGAGAATTCATTGCTAATTTCGCCCAGACCACGCTCCCCTTAACTGAACTGTTAAAAACGAAAGACAAGGGGGAGCACGCAAAAAAACCTGGGGCGAAGCTCTCATGGACACCCGAATGCGAGGCAGCATTCAATCAGTTAAAAGAACAATTTGTCTCAGAACCCGTCCTACAACACCCCGATGAAAACCGCCCCTTCATAGTACAGGTCGATGCCAGCGATATGGCAATTGGGGGTGTATTATTGCAGCGAGGAGAGGACGGAAATCTTAAACCTTGCGCCTTCCTCTCTAGAAAGTTTTCTGAGGCAGAAAGAAACTGGAATGTCTGGGAAAAGGAAGCCTTCGCTGTTAAAGCGGCGCTCACAAATTGGAGACATTGGCTAGAAGGCGCCCGACATCCGTTTGAAGTCTGGACGGATCACAAAAATTTAGAGGCCCTGCGCAGCCCTCGCAGACTAAACGCCAAGCAATTGCGGTGGGCGGAATTTTTCTCGAAGTTCAATTTTACCTTAAACTTCCTACCAGGCAAAACTAACTTCCTCGCTGACGCTCTATCACGCATGCCCCAACATAAAAGCAAAAGGGAGGAGACAGTTGACACGGTGTTTTCGCCTACGCAATTAGGGGGTGTGATGACTACGCGCAGCCGCGCTAAGCCCTCCCCGTCACCCGATCAGGGGTGGAGAGAAAAGCTGAAAGCCGAGGTGGAGGAGGGGGGGGAGGCGCCCAAAGACAAACTGCAACAATCCGCCACGGGGGAATGGCTTTGGGGAGACCGTTTTTATGTGCCTAAATGTCTGAGAAAGGATGTTTTACAACGATGTCACGATGCCCCCACAGCGGGACACTACGGTTACTTAAAAACGCTCCACTTGGTGCAACGCCAATTTTGGTGGCCAGGCATGCGCAAGGACATTTCCCAATACGTAGCCTCTTGTCCCATCTGTCTCAGCACCAAATCCCGAAAGGGCAAACCTCCGGGGCTTTTGCAACCCTTAGAAACGCCAAGTCGACCATGGGAGATTATTTCTATGGACTTTATTACTGATCTACCTCCCTCTAAGGGACATAATTGTATTTTGGTCATAGTCGATTTGTTTTCCAAGCAAGCACATTTTATACCGTGCACCACCATTCCCTCTGCTAGAAAACTGGCTGATATTTTTATGAAAAACATTGTGAAAATACATTCTTTTCCATCCAAGGTGATTTCGGATCGCGGCGGGCAATTCGTTGCCAACTTCTGGCGGGAGCTTTTGCAACTACTGGGAATTGAACAAGGGCTTAGTTCAAGCCATCACCCAGAAACAGACGGACAATCCGAAAAAACTAACCAGATATTAGAACAATTTCTAAGATGCTACATCAGCTTCCAACAAGACAATTGGGTTGATTTGCTCCCGCTAGCAGAGTTCTCCTATAATAACAGTGTACACGCGTCTACCGGAGAAACTCCTTTCAAAGTAGTTTATGGCTTCCACTTCAAGCCGTTCCCGTTTGAAGCGCTCCCCCCTCCAACTACAGCTTCTCAGGACGTCACCGAGTGGTGGGGGGAAGCAGCTCAACAATGGACTCTAATAAAAAAACACCTCGACAAAGCCAAACAGGACTACAAGAAATACGCAGACCGCCACCGTGCGGCGGAATGGGATTTACAACCTGGCGATCTTGTCTACCTGTCTACAAAAAACCTAAAATTATCTCAAACCAGCAGGAAACTAGCTTTAAAGTTTTTAGGACCTTTCCCAGTGCGTAAAGTAATCAACAAAGTGACTGTTGCTTTAGATTTGCCAAAGAACCTACGCTACGTGCATGATACTTTCCATGTCAGCCTCCTAAAAAAGGCTCCAACAGATAACCAGTGGCACATCAAAGGCCCCCCTATTCCAACGTTAATCGATGACCAGACCCACTACGAAGTACAACAAATACTGGACTCTAAACTTAAACGAAACCAGCTGTTTTACCTAATTAGGTGGAAGGACTTTGATTCTGGGTTTGATGAATGGGTCAGTGCTGTACATGTCCATGCCCCTAGGCTGGTGAAAGCGTTCCACTCTCGCTATCCACATAAACCGGGGAGGGGTTTCTTAGGGGGGGCAGAATGTCAGGATCAGAATGCTCTTTTGTATACTTATGCTTAACCGACTCCATATTTAATCCTTTCAGTGTTCAGTGCTTTCTTCCCCAGGTGCAGAGGTTCCCAGGCAGCTATCTCTCAGACCAGCATTGTTTTGGCTACCGACGTTCCACCAAGAACCGGCCTTGGGGAAGCTTTCGCTTTTGCAGCTTCAAAGGGAATATTTTGAGAACTGTGGGGGGAGGATGGGTCAGCTATGATATTTAATATGTATCTCTTGCTTTGCCTGGCATTGGTAACAATGCATATGTACCAACCTGGATATTGCATTCAGGCCAGTGGACTATAATAATCTTTTTCTTCATTAAATGCTTTTTGGAAACAATGGACTTTTGTCTAATTGCAGAAGGCAGACTGGAGTAAGGATTTTATCTAGCCACAGTTCTGACAAAAGAGGGACATGATATCTTTACCTAATTAGATTTAGAACACTGGTATGCGCATTCTCCATCTCCTCAGAATCTGATATTGTAGGAAACCTTCTTCTTTGTACTCCATACAGAGCTTGATATATAACTGGGAACAAGAACTATATTCAGAGACACTATATGAAAAAAACACTAGTACAGTTCAGTTGTTTTGTAATATTTAAGCCCCTAGAGACCAAAATTACTTTATAAGTTTGTGGGTCAACAGACACAAGAAGAGAAAAGCCACATTTTACCCCAGATTTCCTGAACCTCAAAGACCATTTCTTCAATCACCCTTTTAAATATACACTTCCTGCTTTAAAAAATCAGTGTAACCACCCACCTCAACAAAAGCAAACTTTTCCTCACTGGTGTAATTGTACCGTGTGGCTCTCTCGTACTCTTCAGCTGTGCCTGGGCAATCTTTGTTACAGAACTTATCAGTGGGATGGACCAGCTTCCATGAATACTGAATGAAGAAAACAAAAGCATGAACAGAAGTACAAAATAATCCAGGCACCAGTTTATTATTTTAGAAAAAAATTGGAATCATTTCAAGATCACATCATTCCTCCATCAGGTCTCTCTGCTCTCTTTATGACACTCATTTCACTTCCTTCAAATCCCCGTTCAAAATCTTCCTTTGCCCTCAAGGCTTTGACACAATGCCTTGGAAACCCTTCACATAAACTACACCTAAGAATGTGAAACTGGAATGAATACATGTTTTCTTCTGCTTTTTATCTCAGTCTTCACCTTTTTCCCAATGGGAACTACACTGAGCTTTTAACTGAAGAGAAGTGGTATAAAATCAAATAAATAAATAAATAAAAAGTACCAAACAAATATATTACTGATATAACAATAACATCATAATAATAGGCTCTGCAGCCTGGTTATTAATATTTACACATGAATTTCTCAATAAAATATTCTTTGATTATGGTCACACAGGCTACGTGCACCAAATATGGCTGAGTGTGTCTAACATGAACTTACCACTTCCATGACATGCGCACTCCACTTGGACAGAAGTTGTAATCCTCGTAAAGCCAGGTCAAAAAGCTCCCTGTATTCTTCATCTGACTTCTGACTGTCCAACCCCGAGCCAGTCACAACCTGGAGGATATCAGACAACTATCAGGCTAAGGTATTCCATACTGTGGTAGCTGAGTATCTTAACAAACGTATTTTGTCAAATGCCACTTCCATTACTGAGATAAATAAACTGAAGGATAAATAGGAGCAAGATAATGTAAACACTTGTGAATTAAAGAAATGCAAAGTGAATGCAATGACTAAAAAGAAGAGAAGCCAGAACAGCTGAGACATGGTAGAATTGAAATAAAAGGCTCTTGCAGCATCTTAAGGACTTTTTAATCAATAGATAGAATGCAAAACAGAAATAAGGGCTTGGAAAACAGTAAGACCAGGAAGAAGAACAGTGCAGGGTCCAACTAGATGTGAATGCTTCAGACTCATGTTTTAGAACACAACTTACTGTGGAATGGATATAATGGTGAAATGTCATGGATAATAGATGGAATAGGAGCAGGTACTGAAACCTTTCCCGGCCTCTATCCTCTCCCCACCAAACTGTTTCCTAAATTGCTTTTTTCCAAGCTGGGGAATTAAGCCTATCAGAAGAACAGTGGCTGGAGCGAACTGTTTTCAAAAAGGAAAAAAACACATCTTCTCACAGCTTTTCTGCTGAATATCACCCCTGCGTCCATTCCCTTTTAGACTAGTGGTCATACCCCACTTTCTAGTGCCCGAAATGTGCTGCTATCACATCCAATTTGACCTGTGTTAATCAAGGTGACATAGAATCAAAGCCATAACAGAACAGAAAGACAAAAGTGTGATGTTTTCAGAGATTCTGAATCTAATACAGGCATGGTTTTGAGAAAGAAAGAAAGAAAGAAAGAAAGAAAGAAAGAAAGAAAGAAAGAAAGAAAGAAAGAAAGAAAGAAAGAAAGAAAGAAAGAAAGAAAGAAAGAAAGAAAGAAAGAAAGAAAGAAAGAAAGAAAGAAAGAATACTACACTAAAAGAAAAACTCGTTCATGCTCTCTAATCAAGCCACTTCTGTTATTTATCTCACAAAAGCAAGTATAAAAATGGAGAGTGAGGAAACTTTGTCCCGTTACCCACTGAATTCCTGGACAATCTATTTACTCAAATCCGTATTTAGCATTGCCTTTTTTATCCTTAAAACTGTAGTGGGCCCTGCTTTACTCTCTGGATAGTCTAAACTTACCTCACTGTTACTGTAACGAGCAAGTTCTGAGATAAAACGAATGTGGTCATCTCGGATCTGTACCATCTGCTCACAGATGTTATACTGGGGACTGATGCTGCTCTGAGTACATGTCCACCTGGGCAGAAAATCAATGCCTTTAGGTGGGTGGGTGGGTGAGTAACACTGTAAAGCAACAGTTAGCACTTGAGACATTTTTGCTTCATTACTTTACAAATACATCATTATACCCAGTATGGCTTAGCTTGCTTCAACACAGACATGAACATCTGTCAAACTGTGCTAGTGAGTGTGCCTCTGCATGACATAATGTTAAATATGAACAGAGGAGGATCCTTTTGTACTTTCATGTTGCTACCCAGACTTAATAAATTAATTTCAATGAGTTTGCGCTTATTTTGTAGCCTGAGGTGAAACTAGACATTTATTATGGCTTTGGAAACAAACTGTGTACGATCAATTTCGTAAATGCTTGAAGGAGCTGGAAGATTGGTCACCAATAGCTGTTGTATAAAGAAGGTATAATCGGAACAAAAGTAGGGGGAAAGGTCTCTTTAGTATTTGTCAGCTCTGGGATATTAGCTCAGAACCAACAAACAAAGATCACCCGTGATGAAAACTGAATTGAGTAATTTGCAGGAGAGGTATAAATAGCATGTCTGTAAATAAAACTAAGAACCATTCACTTTTTCTTCCACAGTTTTGAATTACTCAGATTCAACAACTGAAGTGATTATATAAAACTTGTTTGACATATTTTACCTAACTTCAGCTCATGGTAGTCTTAGGACTATTTGCCAAAATGGCACTTCATAATTCAAAATCTGCAGTTTATTTTGGGTCATCAGCAATATGTAGACCCAACACAGTATTTTTTATCCTGTAGGACACAAAACTACATCACCTTGGTATCACTGTGGTAGATGCAGTTCTGTTAATCATATTGACAGAGGACAATCATGTCCAGTTTTATCTTTAGATGTCCCCAAATCCCAGCACTTCACTCTTACCCTTTCAGTGTCCTGCTTCTCCCAAAGGAATCGGCAGGTTAACATGGATGATCAGATACCTTGCTGCCTGCCACATATAATCTAGTCCATAATGCGGAATTAAAACACCATGCAAGAAAAACAGAGTTAATTGCATCTCAGCACAATGGAGAAATGTGTAAGGGAGAGGAAAATAAAGAGAAAGGTGTGAAAGTGCAGGAACACAGGAAAACTCATGGAAACCATTTAGTATATGAAATCTTTTTCTCCAGGGAAGGAGAGAGCCCCAAGGGTCACGCTGCTCTGGTTGGAAACTGAATGAGAAAGGAACTGTTAGTATAAGAAAAATATTAAGAAGATATATTTCACAGTTTGACCATTTGGATGTAATTGGAGATATCAGAAACGGGATTAAACAAACACATTGTTAGACAGCTTGCATAAATTCTATGAATTTACCTTGGGTTAGGTTAGGATCCAACAGAGTTTGGCAGTATGTGGGAAAGGTTAGGATGATGAGTAAAGAACTGCACATTCATGCTGGTGAGGGAAATAATTTATCAGGCAGACCCATTCCAAGAGTCATAATACCAGATAAATACAAATCCAAAGAACACTGGTTGGGTTTTTTTTACCAAGTTTATAGTGAAATATAGATTTTTGTAATGGTAATTACATATAAGTAATTATTTGGTAGCTTTTGAATTCCTGGGGTCTTTTCTTGATTTAAATCTAAGATGTACCAGGAAATGTGTTCCACATAGTTGGCGTGTATTTACTAAAACTTCACAAAAATTATAGGAACACAACATGAGCTTGTGTAGTGTAATGGAAGTAGAGAATATTATCAAATATATACCATCTGAGAAATGTGGACCTAATTTTAATACAGCTAGTATTTTTAACTTAGATGATACCAGAGTAATACTGAACTAGTCTTCGCAATGTACTTTTCTGCAGGCTTTTTGTTAATAAAGCCAGACAAGCTTGAGTCACATATGTAATAGATCACATGGAGGGTCTTTGAAACACAACCGTGAGGAGACTGTTTCATGCAGTTCCATTTCAAGAGGCTGTGCATGATTTCTTTTGCTTGTGCAAAATAAGCCTGACAGAATTTCAAAAAACGGTTTTCACAGTAACTGACAATGAGGGTCATAAAGCCATGTTAATTTGCCTACACTATGGTACTCAACATCCATTTCCAAATTCATTTCATATGATCTGAATCCATATCATTAAGCCATTTGAAAGAGACTCTAAAAGAAACAGTGGGCCTGAGCTCTGGTTTGGTACTATATTTCCTCTGCTGTGCCCCTTATAAAATTGTTTGAAAATTCCTACGTTATAGTGCTGTCTCCCAACTATCTCCCTTGGTATCAGACAGAGAGAAAAACCGCTGTGTCCATGCTCTGGAGCATTTTGTACCCTCTACTGAAAAATGTGGATAAAAACTACCCAGAGCAGGCACACTTCATTCACATTCACAGCATGGGCATTCATACCTGCACTCATAACCACCAAGCAGAAAAGCATACAAGAACAGACAGTGGACATGCAACAATATATTCACAGTATATGCTCACACGTATACTTTTAAACACATACTTTTGTTCTCAGACACATTCGATTGATCCATATACACACACTTACTATCCAGCCACACTCTCATAATCATGAACACCCATAGCCAATCTGGTATTCTTTCACATATATACATTAATTAACTACTTTTAGGGCCAAACTTAACATGATGTTTGTCACATGGTCACCATATGTCTGCTTTAAGTTCCTCATGGGAGCTCTGTTTAGCAGAGCTGCAAGAGCCAAATTCTGGTTGGGACTATGGTGTAGGGGAGGAGGAGTTGTGTAATAACACAGAACTCAGTCTAGGCAAAACATTAGGGCAGAATCTTGAAACAGCATGCAAGATAGTGAGAATGGAGGTCAAAACTGTTTTTTTGCTTGGGGCAAGAAAAGCATTTTTATCAGTGTACCTACAGAGGCCTAGAGAATGACGGGATGAAGTCCTAAGCAACTAAGGTAAAGTGTGCAAACAGCTGGATAAAGCAAGCACTTAGGGCCTTAGGCAGCAGGCAACAGAAAACAGACAACAGGAGGCCAGAATTAAAAGACGGGGTCTGCAGGACCAGGACAAGCTCACAGGGAGTTCAAATATTGCTCCAATGACAGCCAGAGCATCCCTGAGCCAAAGGCTTTGTTCCCAGGTCTTCAAAGGACAAAGCTCTGGCACCTCTGAATGCCCTTCTGAGACAGGAAGGGAGTATCTTGCATTGATTGGCAAGGAGGAGGATTCAGTTTCTGTACCTGAAAGAGTAACCTCAGAAGCAGTCAGTTGTCATGTTCTCTTCTATAGGGCTGCCTTTCAGAATGATCCTGAGGCAAGTTCAACGAAGATGGCAGACTCCCCCTCCTCAAGGCCATAGCCTGTCCTGGATGTCTGAGGTGTGGGCCACATATAAGGGCAAACCACTACAAGAGGAATATGGGTGCAGAACATGCAATTCCCAAGGCAACAGGGTGGTTCACAAAAAGAAAAAAAACCCTCTGTAGTGGTCTGCACAGAGACATAATCAGAAGTGGTATGTTAGCCTCATCCTACTTCACTGGGATTGTTTTGTGAGTGTGAGAGAGGGGGGGAGTTCATTCTTGTGCAGTGGTCGGTTTACCTGTTTCAATGGATTTTGGCAACAACTAATTCTGTTTGACCACTGTCATTCCAGGTACAAGACAGAGAGGGTGAAGAATAAATTCACACACATCCCACATTTAAGCATTCATCCATATGGAGTCATGCCCAGGAACATAAATCTATAGACATACACTCACAGGCACCCATGCAAAGACCTCACACACGAGAGTAGGAGAGTTGCAAGCATCTTGGCAACTTCCTCTCTTGACCAGGACACACCAAAGCCAAGAGACATTATGGCAGGCACTCACTTGGATTTGTTCTCCTCATAGTGAGCACTGGTCTTAATGTATCTGGCCAGTTCTATCTGCATATCGCCGAATAAAGGAACCACCTGCAGCTGCTGGAAGAAAAAAACAGAAGATGGTTTAAATGAGGCAGAGGTTCCCTTTTGGTCTGACAGAATAATACATGAGATCAGCAAAAAAGGGAGAAATCAAAGCCCCGGACAATCTCCCCAAAGAGTGTTGCAAGTTTTCAGAACAAACTGGGTAAATGTAACAAGAGTAGTGTGGCGTGGGTTACTATTGTGTCTTGAGCCAGATTCACACATTAATTTTTGATATGGTAAAATCCCGAGAAGCTCATGAGAAAAGTGGGTTTATATTTTAAAAATATAAATAAAATCACCACAAGATTCCTTTTAACTAGAATTTTTAAGTGGTAAGGATTTCTCAAGAGTTTACAGGAAAATGCCACTATGTTCTGGGGAATAATAACAATGAAACACCAGTATATAATGACTTAGTAAGATATTTAACAGTGCATTCCTATGCAAACTTATGCCAGTCAAAGCTTGCTGATTATAAAGGGTTTAGATTGGAGTAACTCTGCCTAAGATTGTATCTAAAAATGGTACATTTATGTGCATGAGAATACCCACCTAAATGTGCTTGTGAGTGATAAGTTCTCTGTATAAATTTCCAATCACACACAAACACACAAGGTGGAGCATCCTGTCACACACAGACTAGTAAGATGAACATAAAAGAAAAAGTATTGTCATACCAAACCAGAAACACTAGGTCTAAACCCCCACAACAGGAAGCATCTCTTTAACGTGCTGGTTCCTGCTTTCCGGCACCCAGCAATGACCACAGTGTTTTTTATGACCATGATAATAACACAATTGCCTAAAGTTATTAACAAAAGATCAGCTCCAGACAGAGCCCTTTGATCATGAAAAGCAGGCAGATGGAAAGCTTTTAAGAAAATAAAATTCCACTTGAATCTGACTAGAGTTCTGTACTTGGTTATGGAGCATAGCACAGAAGGATTATTACTGACTACTTTCCCCATTTTTTCAATTCACAACCATCTTACAACTTAAGGTTGTGCCAATGTCAGTTTTAGATTAGAGGCATGTCAGTTTCACCAACCTTCTGACATCAAATCAAGATATTTAACCAGTGACTAGTGATTGGTCATAGGCATTAGAATGTAGAGAAGCCATGATGATCAAAAGGTTCCAGTGACCCACAAGAAAGAAGCAATGACAGAATGGTCTTCCGCAACATGTGGATCTATTCCAGAATCTGGCTAATTATTCATCACCACCCCATCCTTAGGAACAAACCTACAAACAGCAGCTACTAGAACACCCACTAGGACGACACATAGGAAAAACATAGTGACAGATATGCTTTTCTCTGAGCTGGGTAAAGCTCATTTATTTTCCACTACTTTCTCAAAATTCCCTGATGGATACTCATGGTCTAGATCTTGAAAAGACTACAGCAGTATTTCCCAAACAGAGTTCCACAGAATTCTGGGGTTCTGCAGGACATCATCAGGAATTCCATGAGAAATTGTGGAATAAATAAATTTAAAAATTGAAATACCATGAAAAATCCTCTGCAGAAAAAATAGCCCAGGTGAGCCTGATCTCATCAGATCTCAGGGTTGGCCTTGGTTAGTAATTGAATGGAAGACCTCCAACTAAGACCAGGGTTGCAATGGCAGGCAATGGCAAACCACCACTGTTAGTCTCTTGCCCTGAAAACCCCAGCAGGATCACTGTAAGTCAGCTATGACTTGAGGGAACTCTACACTCCACTCCAAGGTTATATTTAGTTGTATTGTGTCCAGGTTCATTTTGTACAGTTATAGACCATTGACAATAGAAATAATTGAGTAGTAACTGATTTCGCTCCCTGCTACCAACTTTTCCTGGCCTGTAAACATTTTCATAGGTAGGGGATCTTTGGGATTTGAAAAATTAATTCAGGAAGTTCTCCATGGAAAAAAGGCTGAGAAAGACAGGACTATAGAGTCATTCCTGAAACTGCATTTTTTTCCCTCAGGGGATGGTGGAGGGGTCAGTTCTAATACGTTTTAATAACTCTGGGTGCCAAACCAGAAACACCCTCTTGCAGAAATAATCTATTGGAGGAACAATCTGAGAAACTCATCTCCTTCCCAGATAGTTCATTTTAATTCAGATTCTGACTGATCAGGAGGGCACTGATCAGGAGGGCACTGAGAACACTTAGCGGATGGAAGCAGGACAAAAATGAGAAGGTGATGTGGAAGTCTGACACCCCCTACAAGTCTAGCTTGTCAGGTGGACTAGAGGATTCAAGCATCAGTGGGTGTCCTCCACTGCCTGAGGGAAAAAAAATGACACACTATGGAGGAGGCTAAATTTTGGCCAATTGGAGGACTCTGCCAATTAATCAGGATGCAGTAAGTAGAATGAAGAGCTATTGTCCTGTTCAAATGTCTAGCAAAGGTAGGTGTGGAAAACTAGAATTTTACAGCATTCAAATAGAAAGGGTAAGCATAGGAGTTGTGAAGAAATGACAAGATAGAGAGGTAAACTCTCTGAAGTGAATGAATTTCAGGTTCCAGTACTACAACAGAAGACAAAAGCCCAGATGAGAGTAATGAAGGAGCAGCAAAGCTACTAATGTGTCAGGACTGTCGGGACTCTAAGGAAGTCTATGGGAAAATGTCTCAGGGCCACCTTCCCACATTACACACAGACAGGAAGGTGAAGAATAGGAGCACATATCCCAGCAGAGTTCAGCAAAGACTGTTAAATCTGTTTTGTAACATCAATACAAAATTAAGAGTCTCACAGCAACTCTTGATTTTAAAAAAATGCAAACCAAAACAATACCAGAAAGAGTACTGCACAAACCATGAAACGTTTAATTTTCCAGATGCAAAACCATCAGTTGATTCAACTGAATAGTCAAGTCAAGTCAAGGTAGCCTTTATTGGCATATAGCAGCAATTCAAGTTATCCACTTACAAATTCAACTGAATATTGCATTTGAGCAAGTGTGTGGATGGCACTTATCAACTGAATAGCTGATTACTTGACTGACTTACATTCATGGATGTATTTACTTGAAGCAAAAGTTCTGCTAGCGATAATGACATCTTTTCATACAATCAAGTCAAAATAGTTTTGCAGGATAGCTGAACCAGAAGGTTTACCAAGTAAAAGTTGTCTCCTTCGTTATTGAAGGCCTTACAGGTGGACTCTGTTGTTATTAGTTAAAATAGACTGAGAAACAGAAGCTATTTTTACTAACAGATCAGGGTACTTCCTCCAGCTGGTAAATGAAGCTGTATATGATCACATCTGAACAGCAACAGATGGAATATCGGTGAAGGGATATAATGAAGGTAAAAACAATAGCTCTTAGGTTACAGTTCATAGTGGAAAAGGGTTTTCTTAATTAGAAACAGAAAGAAAGAGCTTACAAGATGGTGCACCCACCTGGCAGTGCAACTGAATTCTCTAGGAATCCTAGAGTCCTAGGAATCTCATTTGGCTGCACTTGAGGGCAAGAGCTGTCCATTGGGGCCTACTTTGATCATGGGTTTACCTCTGCTACACATTACTTCCTCTATGAAAGCAGCCAAGTATGAACTTGAAAAAGGCTTCTGATGCATATGTGAACTGCACCTTAGTAGCTTTTGCACTGCAAGTTACTTCTAAATTATGTGTTTGATCCAGCCTGGCTGTGATTGTGAAATGGATCTTTTTCCAGGTTCCATAATGGATTTATGCACCTTCTGGCTTTTCTGTGATCTTTCTAAAATCTGTTTTACCGCAATTTTTGTTGAAACATCACAGCAAAGCTAAGTTAGAAGCTATGTAAACAGGAAAGCCCAGATCTTTCCCAGTCCCATCCATAAAAGCATCATTTTCCCTGTCCCAGCCCCCTATGGTGGCTATGTACCCCCGACTCCAGAATCAGAGTTGTAGTTGATAATTGGCACATTACTATAGCATTATAACATTACAGTGATATGTCAATTACCATTTTTAAAAACAACCTCAGAACAAGCTCTCTGGTGACACAACAGGGAAGAGGAGGAATGGCCACTGAGACGGACAGGAGCAGATAGTTGAGAGAAAATCCACATGTGGAAGTACCATGGCCACTGCAAATGTCTCTGCACTCACATCAACAATAAGAGTCCATCGCCATGTGGAAGCAGCCACTGGACAAAGGGAAATTGTCTATTGCTAGTATGTGAGGATAACTAGATATTAAGTAGCTTTTTTACTTAAGTGAAGCTCAAAGCTATAGATTTTGTTAGTTTTATCACTGTTTATTGATTTTATGATTTATGAAATTTTGTTGTAAACTGCCTCAAGCATTTTTATGAAGAAGTAGAATACAATTGCTATTAATAAATAAATCATAAGTATTCATAATGCAATTAATTTCTTGCGTTTGGGAAAATTCTGTCTAATGTCACAGACAGAATAAAAACAGGAGGCCTAGGCACTGCTATCAATGGCTAGATTTGTCAGGCCGGGCAACCGAAGGGAGGACTTGCATGGTGTCAGGGGGCACCTTTGCCCGCAATGTCATGAGGTTGCCAACAACATGCTGATGTTGCCAACAATATGCTCACACCAGCACACCAGGTCTTTTCCTCCAATACTTCCCCACATTTCTCTTGCTGGCACTAGTGGGTATCAAAGGGAAATGTATCCCTAATCTATATCAAAGGGTAGCTTTTTTTCTTCTGGTACTGGCACAAGAAATAATGTGAGGATCAAAACAGACATGACAGAGATGCCAAATCTGTTAGTTATTTAAAGCTCATTAGAGTCTGATATGTATTGAGATATGTATTGGGGCCATGTGGGGAGTACAGTGGGTCTTAGTCCTTCCAGCCCCTCACAGATCCATTCATTGAAACCCCTTCACCCATCTATCTGTAGTAGGTTTACATGCAGAAGACCACTGTATGGCAAGGAGACAGCGAATCTTTACAAAACCATATGAATTCCCTCCATTTGATCTCTTTCACTGTATCATAGGCTTCAGGTCTGCACTGATAATTTCCCAGCCAGTTAGTACATAGCTGAAGACAGCCTGACTGCAGGTAAGCATCACACAGACAAGTGCTGTGACTTGATTGCAACTAGGCAGCAGCAACTTTTAAACAGTTAAGCAAACCTCAAGGTCTCTGGAGCTCACTGGTTGTTTGGGAACTGTGTAGATACGTGACCAGCAATTGGCCCCACAGAATGACACCTCAAGAGGAATGCCAGGTATCCCCAATCTTCAGAAGAAGGACAGAGTAGGCCTGTCTTGGCTCGGTCTTCATTGTTGTGTAACTTCCACGCTGCTTATAAACATTTTGTTAAACCTTGTTAAACCACTATAACCTCAAGCAACCTATTATCTTCTTGGGCAACCTACAAACCTAAAAGTAGAGTCTGGCAGGTCCTGACTTTAAAATAAGGTCCACTATTATTAGCCCTTTAAAGGAAAAACATTTGCCGAGCTTTTTTTCTTAAAGGGGCTAAAACAGATTAGGGTGGTTATAGGAATGATTAAATAGTGCAGCAGTGAAAGGGTTAAATGCCTTCTCCAATCCCTGTATGCCCACTACTTAAAAGATTCCTGGAAGCTGTGGTGCATATCCAATGGCTTGTGTATTGTGACTTCCAGAGTGCACTGGAGGAGTTTACACCAGATATGGCTTCAGTTTTCTTTCTCATACTATAATGGGAAAAGTGGTACCTGCAAACTTTCCCTTCTATGTAACAAAGATTCAGGACCCCTTTCAGTATTTGGAAGTGGCAGTGCTATTTCTACTGCATGCCAATGCAATATATTTGTCTGAATCTGCAAGATATCATTGTTTCAGTTAGCTATTTCTGAAGCTGCAAGATATTATCGTTTCAACTGACTTATAATGACCGGAATTACAGTGGCATATGTTATGTTTTATACTATACACTTACCTTTTTAACCATGTTTTTAAAACTCTTTATACTGCCTTAGGGATGCAGTTGGATAGAGACAGAAATGAATGGGGCCATAACAGGTTAATACAAGAGAATCATTAGTAAAAGAAAAAAGAACTGTAGAAAGTTAACTTATATTTGCACCTGACAAATATCAGCTTCACACAATGAATATCAAAAGGACATTGTTATTTGTTGCAGTCACTCCTTATCTTCGTTCCATTTGATCATTTGAAAGTTACCCCGATCATAGTCTTACATATAAACATATTTAAGACCTAATAAAATCATTACAGCTTACCAGTGTATAACTGATGGAAGGTCTAGACATCTAGAATGTTACAAGTGGGAGAAAGTGGTACCTAAAAAGGAACAACCAGTTCTGGGGGAGGGTACCAGGGGCAATGGAAGCACAATGAAGCGTTTTTACAAATACATTTATGCTCTGAGCCCCAGAAGAAGGTAGTGAGTTAACATAGAAATAGCTCCTATAGTTGCACAAGGACTTCACCACCAAAAATCAAAGTAAGCAATATACCCCAATAGGCTCAGCTGGCTGCAGCAGAAGGCAGAAGGGAGCAAGACCTGCTTTATGAAGTCTGTGGATAGTTGGATACATGCCAGTATTGGCACCACTGGTATTTACAAATTAATCCTAGAGCCTGAGCTGTTAAGAGGTCAGGAAGAAAGTTTCTCCCCCGCCCACGTGTATGGGGAATGAGGCCATCTCCTTTAAGTCCCTAACTATAACCTGCAGACAGTCAATGGAGGCAGAGATCTCAAATCAGTGACTCTGACTATAGGCAGACTAGAAGTAGATTTGAACCCTGGCAGTTTTTCATCATTCCCTTTTCTTGCACCATATGGCTTAACTCACTTGCTTATGCCATGTAAAGAACTGTTCTTCATGTTCCTCTCTGTAGTGAGTCTGCCATCTACTTGTGACACACATTGTGATCTAAATTGCACTGGACATTCATAAAGAAATTGAACTTTATGGATGTCTTGTCTTCTAGTTCCTTCTTTTATGATCCCTCTAATTTTACCCCTATATGATCCTATAATTTTATTTTCAGCATGGTGTTAGCATGATATTAAAATGCTTTTAAAGGATAAGTCTACAATTATTTTCAATTGTGTAGTATGTTATGATGACGTTACCAAATTAGTTCCTAAATGTATACATGGCATTGCCAATAATGAAAAAGTAGCATTTTCCACTCAGTTAGGCAATGAGTATTCAGTATGTCAGATCACAGTTTGCACAAAACCGGGTGCGATCCAGAGAAAGATCTATCATGGTCTAACTGCAACCTCTGCAATGTAACAGCTCTGTTTCAGGTGGAGCCAACTTATATTGTAGTCTTGCTGCAAAAGTGGAACACAAGCATCCAGAAAGGCTGCAAACAGACATTAGTGACATTTTGCTCAAAGAAACATGACACATACAAACGGTGGTCCTATAAAGAGGTGAAACTAGTTTAAGCAAGACCAGCCCAACATGTAAATTACGTCATCTTCTCAGTCATACACACAGCTCTTCTGCCTACTGCAGTATCAGACCCTGAATATTTCCATTATGTCTTTGATTCCAGATCACTGATTCTTCATACACTGTGTTAACTTTATCCCTAGATAGATAACCAAGCACAGGGTCACAAACGCTTCTGGAAATCATCCTAAATTGAAGGAACTTCAAACACTGACCTTGAAGAATTTATCAATTTTACTGAGGTTGATTCTCTTCTTGGCATCTAGTTTATAAATGTTACTGACATTTCCATCCATCAGATATAGACCAAAACCCATCACCTAAAATAAAAATGAAACAAAGAATGAAACCAGCAAAAAGTACAGAGGGGATACATCAATATGCTGAAACTTTTACTCACTTAGCCTTGACAATTTTGTTCCTTAAATTGTCACCTATGTCATGATCCTAAAAGGAGTACAAAAAGGAATGTAAGGCTAACATTTCTACCATTTACTTATGATGATGATGTCATTTCCTTGCTTCTCTTGGATGGACATGGATCTTCTTTGGGAGTCTCAGATGACATGTTTTATTTCCATATAAAAATACAGATATTTATTTGTAAGGTCAGGCTATTCCCCAGCCAACCCATCCCTATTTCTCAAAGCTAGATTTGCGTGGGGAATATAAAATTGTTAATTTTCTTGCCTCTTTATAGAGAAGTCCAGTACCATGCAGAGGAGAGAAGGAAAAGTGCAAGAAAAAAACTAGAGAAAAAACAGCTATGAACGCATTAATTCTAAAAAGAGAAATCACAATGAGAAAGGGCAAGGACATATCTTTGAGGATAGGGGTCTTTGTAGAAACTACCTTTAAGAGCATGTGCTTCTCACTGGGGGTCAAGTACATCTTGTTTTCATAGTAATCCACACAGATGTTGACGATATCAGCCAACAGTTCTTCATAACCAGGGATAACTTCTAGCTGCTGATGCAAGCACTGAAAAAAAGACACTCAATACTTTCAAATTATAACAAAACCAATAAACGAAAAGTTCCAGAGACTGTTAAATTTGTTTATAAGCCAAAGTTAATTTAAATGAGTTGCTTAAAACCTTTTCAGATAATCAGTACATGCAAAGTTAACTCACTTGTTGCACAGAAATATCTTCCCTCAAAGTTGAAGACCTGATGTAAAAATGGAAAATTCTGTTGCTGTGTGAAAATGTTGTTCCTAGTCTAGCTTACCCATTAGTATTGTGAACATTAAGTAGAGCATGCCAGGAACACCTGCTTCAGTGCACCAAGTTATTCATAAACAGTCATGCTCAGTAACAGCTGGTGTTCTCCAAAAGTGGGAGTGCACACAGTGCAGTCCACTCGGCACTCCACCCTCTGCAATTATTCTCATGTATCCACACCACACACACTCCTGTCACCCAAGCCCCTCCATACACAATTCCCACCTTAACCCAACCCAATTAGGTTTCCAAACAAAATTCTCAATGTGAAGCCCCTCTTTGCAAACACACAGAAAGAAGAGAGGTGGTTTATTTCCTATCCCCTTTTTTTGCCAGAGCTACAGGCAAGGATTCAGTGAACCCCTTGAGCTGTGATAGGAGGCTTCACTGTGATAGCAGCCAGACAGGTCAGCTTATATTTCAGTAGCATTACAGTTCTTTAATTTGGATTGCTAAATACATTAATGATGAGCGAAAAAAATAGTCCGGGTCCTAAAAAGCAGACATTATTATTTGTATCTCAGAGCAAAGCAAATTCGTATCAATGTTATTGAGTACAAAATGCAAGATACAGTAAAGAGAAAAACAAGATCCCTACCTGTGTGATTCTGTTGTGATTTGCTAGGAACATTGAAAGGTTCTGTGATTCTTGAATGGACTGGGGGTCAGCCATTTTCCTCAAAAACTGGGCTGCTCTGAAAGACAACAGAAGTTTTAAATCTCTAGGTTAGTATAGGGTTAGATAATACAGTCCAGTAAAAGGAGCCTATACCATAAATTTAGTATCAGTTTATTATCTTTATTTTATTGTCAATAGGTTTTGAGAGAATATGGATTCAGAAAACACTGTTCCACTATTGTTCTTAGGGACTCCAATAAGCACACAGGCCATTATTCAAAGTGTCCTCATAACAGCAAAACTAAAGATTCACTGGCACTTATCAATCTCACCTTTTGTAGGCCGAGTGGTCATTTTTGACACTGCATTTCATGTTCTTCAGTTCATCCAGGACAGCAAACATGTTGATGAACTTCCCCAGTGTTAGCAGATATGCTTCTGAAACAAAGTCTTTCCTTCTCTCTGCATGGCACAAGCGCTTTACCTCACTACAGAATCGTTCAATAGCCTTTCGCTGAAAGACAAAACCCCCCCAGTAATTTGGGAGTTGGGGGTGATGGCAGATGGCAAAGGATTCACCAAACAGTTGCCGAAAATTTTTGAGTTATGATTAGGCTTTCATGGCCATAACAGGCCTCTTTCTTCCTTTCTTTGGGTTCTTGTTTGGACAGAGAAAGAAAAGTCACTCACGTCAGTCTGAGCATTTGCTGACTTAAATGAAAGCTGGATGGAAGGGGAGAACTCAGCCAGCACTGACTATCATGTGTGCTTTCTCCCACCTCTTTCGATTGAAATCAAATAAGAATTTGGGCAAAACTTTAAATAAGTAAGAATAATGCCAAATATCCCAAAATATAGGACAGCAGCATTCATGGTTGGGACATTACAAGAAGACTGAGATAAAGAGGACTAAGGCAGCAATGCAATAGGATGGTGGAAAGTTCATAACTGTATCTCCTACATTTTTAAGCCACCTCCTATAGAAACAAGAGGAACAGGATTTGACCAGACGCTATTGAGAAGGGGAGAGGTAATTTAACCCATGCCATTTTCCTGATAAAAATTGCCCCGTCCCTGTATCACAGAGCAAAATTTATGGGTACAAGTTATGTCTACTTTAGCCTTATTGCACATTACTAAAGGTATTTTCAACTTGACTCCCAATATCAAATTTGCTCACAATGGTGGGCAACCAGGATCATGCTGAGGCATAGGGAACAGGAAGCTTGTCTACCTGAAAATACATGAACTTCATGAGCTTTGTGACCTCTGGTTCCAAGACTTCCACAGTCTTCTCATAAATTTCAACCCTGTTTGGCTGTTCATTACACTTCACCTGAAAGACAACACCACTTTTTAAATTATGAGTCCCAATAGTCATACATTGGGGGGTTTTGTTTCAAAATTATCAAAATAAAGAACAGGGCCAGAAAATTTTATGGTTATCTTCAAGAAGTACTGAATACAACTAGTAAATATATCTATTATAGTTTTGCTTATTTTTTCCTAGTTTGAGTACAAGAACACTATATTTTTATTCATTCATGTTTTGTTTTCATTTTTTAAAGAACTATACTTAAAAAAATTATCAAAGCTTTTCTTTCAAATTCAAAGCACCGCTATTCATAAATTTGGATCAAAGTATAATGATGAACAAAAGAATAGTAAAAACGATCCGTTATTTCTAATCCCTTTCTTTTAAAGAAAGATAAAACAATCCCAAAACTAATACAGATAAGATATTTGAAAACTGTGTACTTTCTGCTGCTTTGTATATATTAAACAGTTGATGAATGGATGACTTTTCTGATGTGCTATACAAATTCTATTCCATACACCTAAATCCTCTTTGAAGATTCCAAAAAGGGAGAATTGAAATGTAACATACATGCCTGTTAGATGGAAAAACAAACCTACACATGCACAAGAAAAAGTTCATCTCCTGAGTCATTCCTTTCACCACTATATTTCGGCAGAATTGTACTTGGTTTCCATTAAATTTTGCCTGAAGCATGCTGTGGTGATCAAAGGAAGAAACTAGAGCACATCAAAAGGTCAGGGTTCCCCCAATCAGACTCTCCTTCCCTTCAGTCAGAGAGCAGCTGCTAGGAAGTAATTTCCAAGCACCAGAGAGGCCAAACTGAGATCAGG
Source organism: Eublepharis macularius (assembly GCF_028583425.1). Lineage (NCBI taxonomy): Eukaryota > Metazoa > Chordata > Lepidosauria > Squamata > Eublepharidae > Eublepharis > Eublepharis macularius. The sequence continues at coordinate 88,426,175 of NC_072793.1, read as the reverse complement.
ACTCTGGCAAAGAAGGAGGCCCAACCTAAAATGGCCCAAGCAGTAGCTGTTATGACAACTTATTAACAAAAAACATCTAGTTTGGCCATAAGCAGAACTGCATTTTAGCATTACTTGTTGGATTATAGCTTCCAGAGCTTTGCAAAAAAAACCTTTGAGATCACAGTCATATTGCATTCACTCTGGGAAAAATACGATAGTAATTCAAAACAGACACATGGTAAGCAATCAGGATTTGGAACCTGCTAATAACAGTGCAATCCTACACAGAGTATTCCATGACTGAAATAATATAGGACTGCACTGTAGGTGAGGCAAAACCTATACACAAAATTGTTTAGAGAGTTTAATTAATTTAGAGAGGATAATTAAAGCAGCAAAGGTCAAGGAAGAAGGAAGATTTGAGCTCAAACTAAGACAGATAGCAGGACTCAATAAGACTATATAGAGGGAGAATTAGAAAGATTACAATGGACTCAATACTATGCTTCATCAGAAGAAAGACAGTAGAAGAGAATTTGGGGACCATCTGCTGCAAAGCTGCCATACAGAGGGAGCTGGGAAATCCCTGATTCATGAACTCACTGGATGTTTTAGGTAAACCACTATCTCTCAATCCTCCAGCTGTAACATTGCTTTCCATCCTGGGATCATCTAAGAATTATTGCCATCAAGAATGTGAAGAGCTGTGAATGCTTAGGAAAAGTGATACACACTCATCTTTCCACAAATGAAGGTTCCACAGCTTCTCTATAAAAATGGTTTCACTGCCAAACTTACTGTCAGAGAGATTACAACAATTTAGTGTACTTCTATCTGCCTCAGCTTAATCACAACTTTTTACAGAATCAGGATGAGCTTCTATGTTATATCAACAGTGTACAAAATACTTAATACCAGCAAAGATAAAAGAAAAACTTTCATTTGTGACTTTTTCTCATGAATTTAATGGCATCACTTAAACAATGCTATAATCTTCATTTTTTTTAGGTCAGACATACCAAATTTTCTATGTAGTGGCTAGAGTGATGGCCTAGGATCTGGATGACCCAGGTTCAATTCCCAGCTCAGCCATGAAAGCTTGCTGGGTGACCTTGGGCTAGTCATATTCTCAGCTTAACCTACCTAATAGCATTGTGGTGATAAAAAAATGGAGAAGAGAATGATGTAAGCCACTTTGGGGTCCCCATTGAGGAGAAAGGCATGTTTAAATGAAGTAAAATAAAATAAATTTTAAAAGTGTAAATATAAATTACATAGCAAAATTTTATCATCTTTGCTTGTTCATGTCCCTCTTAACAGTCTAGTGTCAAAAACTAGTCACAGTACCCCAGAGGAAGCTTTAGCAATGTTGAATGCAATAGCATGATTATATTTTGACAAAAGTATGCTCCTTAAATGCCAGAACATTTTACTTCACCCTTTCTCCAAGGAGTTCGAAGTGGTACACACTGTTTTCTCATCATCTAATCCTGACAGCAATGCTGTGAGGAAGAAGAGGTTAAAAGAGAGCGGCTGTTCCAAGAACATCCAGTGAGCTCCGTGGAGAAACAGGGATTGGAAACTTGGGTCTCCTCGATCATTGCACCACAGTGGCTTTGCAGTCTCATAGTTACTATGGGTAACTTAACTACATTAGACATCCTAAGAGTAGGTACAGATTTTTTTTAGGGAAGGAAAGCTTATGAACTCCTTACCCATAACACATGCCTTCCCCTCCCAGCCAATATCGAGTTTCACAGGCACAGGATCCCTGTCAATAACTATTCCATGCAGAATTTGAAAGTGAGGGAAGAGGAAGCCTGTGCAATTTCCCAGAACCTATTGGGAGTCCCTACTTCAAGACTGCAGCTTGATCTCTCTCCCATCCTCCTATTTATTTCTTACTAGATGGCATTTTACCCAAGTAGGGAAGGTATACTTTACCTGTGGAATTGCCCTAGAACAGCTTCTCCAGGTATAAAGCATCACTGCATATTCATGTCCTTCCTCCAGCATTTCATTCTGAAACACAGAAAAAACATATTATGGCACAATGGCAGCACCGATTTTCAGAGAAAACAAACTACAGTTCAGTTATAATTCAACAAATCCTACCCTGAGTCCCCTCCTCTGGAAGCAGCTGCCTATCACCTACCACACTTACCATGCTCGAGTGCACTGTAGCTTGTTCAATATATCTGGCAATGCCAGTCACAAAGGCATTTCTGTCTTCAAAATTGGTGTCAAAGTTAGCCTGGGAGCAAAACCAAGAGAAAAGGGTTAATACTATTTACAGTTAAAATGTGAACAACTTCACAAATGTTATATACATGGTGGCCCCAATTGTTATTTGATAACTTAAATAATTACATTCAGTGTGTTGTCACTGGAACTGCCTACTATCTTCTGAAGTAATTAGCCAAGAACAGGAGCCAAGAAAAGAGGTTTTAAGAAATGATACATAATACAGTGGCTGATGCTAACACTCTGGAAATGCCCATTCATACTTTTTACAGTTCCCAGGTTAGAAAGATGACTAATTAATCTCAGAATGGAAATCATATAGGGAAAAGTTCCATTGTTTTCCTCTATGCTCACCTTCTATTAAAATTTTGCTCATGGGTTTAAGGGGAGAAAAAAGTATAACGAATAAAAATACTGAAAATTATATTAAAGATTGGAATACTACATTGTATAAGCCTCACTGCAACCCAATCATCTGGCACTGTCTAACCAGACAAAACAGAAAGAATATATGCTACAGCGATGACTCCCTACTAGACATGGGCACGAACCAAAAAAAAAACGAACCACGTGATTTGTGGTCCGTAGCATTCCATGAGCCACGAACTTCCAACCTTTTCCCAGTTCGGGAATTGTTCGTGGTTCGTGGCATTTCAACTGTCACACACCGGCTGCTGAAGCCAGTGCGGGGTGTTTGAAACAGACAGCCCCTTTCTTCCGCTGCCCGGGCAGCAGGAGAATGGGGCTATCAGTTTCACAAACGCTGCATCGGTTTCAGCCTATTGGCTGAACCCAGCGTGGGGTCTGTGAAACTGACAGCCCCTTTCTCCTGCTGCCCGAGTTATCAGTTTCACAGACCCCGCGCTGGGTTCAGCCGATGGGGTCTGTGAAACTCCGAACCAGCCACAGAACGGCTGGAAAAATTCATTTGTTCCATAAAAATGTGGTCTCACAGACTGTGTGTTTCACTGCAAACGAACCAGCCATTCCGTACGGAATTTTGTTCCGTGGTTCATTTCGTGCCCATCTCTACTCTCTTATATTTTCTTTTTTTCCTTTTCAACCCCTTAGCTTGTTGCTCCGTTGCAATTATATACACAGCACAAGGAGCACAACATCTGGTTCTTATGCATGCTCTTGTGGAAAAAAACATGTCATACAGACGATCACAGTGTGTCTTAGTGCACAACACACCTCTTTAGATAGAAGTTGGTAACATAGAGTTATGGTACTTTCAATGGACTGCCTAATTTTCTTCTGTGTTTTTAAATACTACTTTCATACTGACACAATGGTTTCTACAAATTGACTATATCCATTTACTACTCATCAGAGTCTGACCAGAGTATTTCATAATGCCACAGTAATCTCTATCCTCCACTTGGATCCTTCTATGCTTTGCTCTTTAGTTCTTGCTTACAGCCCGGCATCTTCTCCTAATAACAATATATTTTTGTCATCAAAATATTAGGAACTGCATAAATGAGTTGTATAGTTCTTTGCTTGGGACAAAATGTTTGAGGAGCTGCTGCTTACCTGGTACATTATCGATGAAGGAGGTGGCTCGATGCATGGCTGCTGGTCAGGTAATGGAAGCTCCTCCAGCAGGTCCACATTGGACAGAGCATCTTCCAGCGTGACATGAGTCGTCATGGCTCTGGGCTTTCAGTCTTATTGCTGAACCAAAAGAAATCCAAATTATGGTAAAAAATGAATCCAAGACATTTTTGGGGTTCAAAATCATGAAAGCAAAAATAGAGCGACGTGTTTGTGTAAGCCTCCATTAAAATCAATTTAACCAAAGCATGGTATAACGAGAGATGTTAGAACACTTGCCACAGTTCTACTTCTTGGTTGTGAGCAGGAAACTGATGTTTCGCTGAGCACTTCAGCAATTCATGGGCAATTCAAGCTTGTTTAGTGGGCTACATTCTATGTATATGAACAGTACAGTGTAGTGCAATTGGCAGCAGTTCATGCATGTGTATCTCACACAACCTGATGACCATCCAGGCTCTCTCCTCACACAGATCTGTTGTTGCTCTGCACCACATGGTAAAAAATAATTTAAATAATGAGAAAACCAGCCAGTCAGCTAGTGATAAACACTGCATTTAAAACTAAGTTTTACCATTTTGTGTCCATTTAAAGTCCATGTTAATGATGTTATTTAAAGCATAAACATTTTCATACAACTTTAAGGGACTCACAGCCTCCCACCCCCATTATGCCTCATTTAACTAACTGACAACATCCAGGACCCTGAGGTAAAGTTGATTTCACCTATTGTGCAGATGCAAAAGCAGCCACAAGGCAGAGGGGCTGAATCTCCACTGCCACAGCTACTGTGCAGTTGCAAAGCTGTTTGGCAGCTGCTCATGTCAGACACATGCCAGGAGATCCAAGGCTCAGCCTCCAACTGATCACAACTGTCAAAAATGGCACCTCTTGTTTTAACTGCAGAGTATACTACAGTCTGTTGCTGCAATCAGATTCACAGCTACTTGAAAATCAACCCCACTGGTATCAGCAGGATCTAGCTCTGTCAGATGGTATCAGAACAAGGCAGCGGTATAGTAACGTGGCTGACAGGTGTATGATGTGTCTATACTAAAAAGGCACAAAGAGGCAAAATGAGAGATACAATCCTCAATCTAAAGTTTGTGAGTACCTCACATATAAAATAACACCTGAAATCACTGTAATCTGCATGCCAACATATAATCTCTCAATCTGTATCTTGGCTTCCATACTGGCTAAAACTATATGGAGAATGCTCATGATTCAGTTAATTATATGGTTGGATCCAATCAATTGATCTCCTTTGACCACCCAAAAAGGCTATGCTGGGGATCACAGGTGTAGTAAATTGGATGAGACTGAGGGAAAAGCTGATTGAATCCAACTCATAATGGTTAGCATTCTGGGACTTAAAATCATGTGCCTCTACAAGTATGTTTGTGTAGGGGCAGTCTGCAACAGAATTACACTCCTCCTTTCCTACTATGAAAACATTTTCTCCTTTAATAGATCTTCCTCTGATAATTCCTCTGACAGATCCATCAGGCACATTCTTGCAGAGATTCTGTATAGTCATTGTCAGAAAAGAAAAAAATTCTTAACAGGTGTTCTCAATGGTGGAGTAATGCAGTTATTTCTGCAAAGGAAAACTAAGCCTTGAGGGACAGTGTATGAGCATCGTGCAGCAAATACATGTGTATTTATTGCTCAAGACATTAATCTAATGGAAACATCTACTCTTTTTCTTTTATTGGTATTAACATTTTGTACACTGTTGATACATTGCAGACTAATGTTAAGTGGGGGAGGAGAGCGGGGAGGGGGGAAAGCGACAAAAACACACAGACACAGCGCTGGAGGTAAAGAAGGCCACAACTTTATTAAGATTACAGGTCAGGGAGCGAAGGCGCATATAGGGCACGGATCCGAGCATCAGCTGACCTGCCTGCCAAGCCAATGACCCACACACCACCTCAGACCCCTGCTGAGGGGGGGGGGGAACCATGGGATGACAGCCAGTGGGATGCCACATGGGTATACACCCCTGTGTGAAACATCCCCTGCCACCTGGGAGTGAGGTGGACTGAGCCAGACTGGGCATGCACAGGCCATTTCTCACTCCCCAGATCCCTTATGGGGATCCCCATAATAAGGAAACTGAGCATGAAGGCCCTGTTTCCCCCAAAACGGATCGGTGACCAATGTCAATCCGCAGCCTACTAACTCCAAAGTTGTGACGAAAGGGAGGGTTGGGCAGGATGCCGCCACGGGCCAAGTGCTGAGGGGTGGAAGCAGGCCTCCAGATCAGGGGCTTGTACCAGATGTCCTGGGCATGCACCCCTGGTCATTCCCCTGCCCCTCACTACAGGGCGGCCGCCCTGCCATCTCCCCGCACACTTCCCCTGCATCGCCCGCAAACTGGCCCTGCAGGTGAGCCTGGGAGCCATTGCTTACAGAAGTTTATATTACTGGAAAATATTATTTCAGAATCTATAAAAGCTGTGACTTTAAGTCATCACAGCACAATAAGCATTTTGAGAGCAAGCAACATACCCTGAACTCTCCTGAGTCAAATTTTTAAAAAATTCCCAGAAGCATCATTGTTTAGTATGGAAATGTTATCAGTTCTTTTTTTTAAAAAAAAAAAATCTGTACAGATCCATATATGAACGCCTGAATTGTGCTTCAGTGGCTCCCAGATAACTGCTCCATTTGGTGAGATGCTTTGATCCAATGAGGTTATAATCTAAATACAAAAGAGACAACAGATGGACACAACAAACAGATGAGGTAATTTTGAAAATGTTCTTATGATACGTGTGATAAGAAGCTGTCATGGCAAAGCAGCTGCCTGCCTAGGCTTCATGACCAGAGTGACTTATAAGGAGAGATTTCTAGAAGAATGACATATGGGGCCAAACAGTTTCATTTTAAAGTATTTAATCTGAAATCTACACTTAGCCAGAGTCTCAGAGCTTGAATTTCATTGTCCTGTTAGCAGTCACAGAGGTAGGAGGGGTTCTACTGTGAGAACATGCATTGTAATAATATTCCTTCAGATGTACTGAAGCAAACCTGTTTATCTAACTACAATACTGTATTAGGGGATCATATACCACAATTCAACTCTTCAGAGTTTCTGTTCACTGCATGAGAACGGGGCTGGTTCACCTCTTGCTTTTTCATCATTGGACAACTCAGATGAATGTGTAAATTGATTCCATTTAAAACCACCATGTTTTAAGTGATGTGAGGTAGAAGGACCCACACAACAGTGGGTGTGGCACTCACAGACTGGAGTACCAATGCACCTCTGCTATTTCTATTTTTAAAATGCTGAGAAGATCTTATTGTGGGTCTCCCAGTGTCTTATCTAGTTAAGCCCTATTATCTTCTGAAGGCAAGAACCAGCAGTTCAGCCATAATCTATCCTCCTTTTGCCCCTTCTCTATTAGATGAACTCACACTGATATAATTTTAGAAAAAAGGGAACAACAGGAGAGGGTGGATGGAGTACCATTCCACGTTTCCTAAGAAAAAATGAATCCTTACATAAAAGTGATGCTCTACTTCAAAGAAGACTTAAAAAACTATTTGGGGCTGCAGTAATACTGGCAGAAAAACAGGTTTTACTTACCATAACTGTTGTTCATCTAGGTCTTCCGTGCAGGCACACATGGGCCTGCCGATACCGGAGATTTTAATAGCTAAAAACCACCAGGGGGCGCTCCCGCCTCCCAGCGCGCATGCGCGGCCGCTTTCCCGCCAAAACGGCTCCAAGGAGGAGGAGCGCCCCTCACATACCCTCAGTTCCTCTTTCGCCGCCCCCTGCAAGGTAAGTACCAAGAGAGTTAGCGGGGAAGGAGGGAGGGCATGTGTGCCTGCACGGAAGACCTAGATGAACAACAGTTATGGTAAGTAAAACCTGTTTTTCATCTACGGTCTTCCTGTGCAGTCCCACATGGGAAGATTCCAAAGCTAAATACCTGAGTGGAGGTGACGCCAAGGCATCACTCAAAGATGGAGTGCAGAACAGCTGTGCCCACCACTGTCTCCTTTCTATCTAGGATGTCCAGCGCATAATGCTTCACAAAAGTATCCGCCGAGGCCCACGTCGCCGCTCTGCAGATGTCTTGGAGTGGAACACCCCTGAAGAGAGCCACTGACGACGCCTGGGACCTGGTGGAGTGGGCATGCACTTCCAAAGGACAAGGTAAGTTAGCAGCAGAATAACAAGTCAGTATAGCCTGGACCACCCATCTAGAGATAGTCTGAGACGAGGCCTGTTTACCCTTATTCTGTCCAGCAAAACAAACAAATAAATTAGAGTCAATCCTAAACGGTTTCACCCTATCCAAATAAAATAGAATGGCCCTTCGAACATCCAAAGAATGAAGGGCCGTCTCTGCCTCAGAAGCCGGAGTTGGAAAGAAAACCGGTAGAACCAATTCTTGAGACAAATGAAAATGGGATACCACTTTAGGCAAAAATTCGACCTTTGTACGAAGAACGACCTTCTCCGGGTGGAATTTCAAATAAGGGGGCTCGCAGGATAACGCCGCTAGCTCCCCAACCCTCCTGGCTGAAGTAGCCGCAACCAAAAAGGCCACTTTCATGGACAAAAAACGGAGTGGACAGGAAGCCAAGGGTTCAAAAGGCTTAGACATCAAATGAGTCAGAACCAGGGGCAATGACCACTGAGGGACCAAAGCCCGCACAGGGGGAAACAAATTATTCAACCCCCGTAAAAACAATTTAGCAGAATAGTGGGAAAAAACAGATTTCCTATCCACCGGAGGGTGAAAAGCAGAGATGGCTGCCAGATAAACCTTGACTGAGGAGTTGGCCAAACCCTCCTGTTTCACCTCCCACAAAAATTCCAAAATATCAGAAAGGGTGGACTCAAAAGGATCCAAACTCCTGCGACTACACCACACAGAAAATTTGTCCCACTTAAGGGCATAAGACTGCCTGGTAGACAAACGTCTAGCATTTAAGAGAACATTAGTCACAGCCTCGGAGAAGGCAGCCCCGGCCTGATCAACCACGCTGTGAGTTTGAGTCTCCTGATGTCGTGGTGAAGAACCCCCCCGCAGGTCAGGAGATCGGGAACCACCGGGAGACGGATTGACTGAGTCTGCAGACTCAGAAGGGAGTGAAACCAGGGTTGTCTCGGCCAATACGGGGTCACCAGGATGACGGACGCCCTGTCTCTCTGGACCTTGCTGAGGACCCGTGCCAGAAGCGGGAACGGAGGAAAGGCATAACACAGGGGACCTGACCAACTTAATTGAAATGCGTCCCCACTTGATTCTGGGCCTACTCCTCCTCTGGAACAATAAGCTAGGACCTTGCGATTTTCCACTGTCGCAAAGAGGTCCAACTCTGGAGTCCCCCATTCCGAGAAGATAGGGGCGAGATACTTGTCCTGGAGGGACCACTCGTAGTTTTCCCTGTGGAGTCTGCTCAGGTGGTCCGCCATGGAATTCTGTACCCCCGGGATGTGAACTGCATGCAGCCACACAGCATGATCTATGGCCCACTTCCAGAGTCTCATCGCCTCTGTGCAGAGAGCCACAGACGCCGTGCCACCTTGCTTGTTGATGTAAAACATTGCCGTCGTGTTGTCTGTCAGGACTTGAACGGACTTGTTCCGCACGACATCTGAAAAGGAGACCAATGCATATAAAATTGCCCGTAACTCAAGAATATTAATATGTTCCTCACGTTCAGACTCAGACCATAACCCATGGGCATAAAAGCCAGCACAGTGAGCCCCCCAACCGAAAAGGGAAGCATCCGAAGTAACTGACAGATGAGTTTGTTGAAAACCAAACTCCACCCCTTTAAATAAATTAGCATCATCCAGCCACCACTCCAGGGAGGACACCACCCCCCTAGGGACGGAAAGTCTCCTATTTTGAGAATCACGGGCCGGTGAGAACACTGAATTGAACCACAATTGGAAGGGTCGCATAAATAACCTGGCCAGTGGAACCACTGCTGTAGTAGAAGCCATGCAACTCAAAAGGGTTTGGATAAAGTGAACAGATTGGAAATGACACCTCTGAAGGGTCGAAATAAGCCTCTTGATTTTTGAAGCACGCTCTGGAGGTAAGAAGCCTGCATCTCTAATACCATCCAAAATTACTCCAATAAATTGGATGGAGCGCACAGGGGTCAACTTGGATTTCTTCTGATTAACAAAAAGACCCAGGCGTAAACATAAATTTAAAGTGAGAGACACCTGATTAGATACAGATTCAGCAGAATCACCAACCAAGAGCCAGTCATCCAGATACGGAAAGATTTGGCAGCCCTGGAGGCGTAAATGAGCCACCACCACTGCCACACACTTAGTGAACACTCTAGGAGCAGTGGCCAACCCAAAGGGCAAAACATTGTATTGAAAAACACGGTGACCATAGACAAAACGTAAAAACTTTCTGTGCTCAGGGAAAATTGAAATATGAAAGTACGCATCCTTCAGATCCAGGACTGCAAACCAAGACTGTCGGGGAAACAAAGTTAAAACCATTTGTAAAGTAACCATTTTGAATTTACGAATTCGTATAAATTTATTCAATCCCCTGAGATCCAGGATAGGCCGAAGCCCACCATCTTTCTTCTCCACTAGAAACAGGTTGGAATAGAATCCCAAACCAGCTGAAGCAACCGAAACCTCCTCTATAGCCCCTTTCTGCAATAGGGCTGAGAGCTCCCCAAGGATCTCTGAACGAGGGGGGTCAGAAGAAAACACAGGGAGACGTAGGTAAGGTAAACCAAGAAATTCAACTTTATAACCAAACTGGATAATAGACAAAACCCAAACATCGGAACAAATTGAACACCACGCACCCAAGAAAGCATTAAGCCTGTCCCCAAATATGGGGTCAGGTCCCTGTGATTGTCAGAATTGCTTATGCAATTGGTCCTGGTCCTTGGCCTGATGCTGTTGGGAACCAGGCTTGGGACGTTGGCCCTGCCTCCGTCAGGGAAAGGCAGATTGTGGGCTCTGGTAGCTCCTGCGCGGCTGGTAAGCATACCCTTGATAGGGCTGATAGCGGTGTTGTCTGCCACGCTGGAAGGAACGATAGTATGGGCGAGAAGACTGCTGCGACGGCTGGTGTAGAACCCCATACGAGCGGGCCGTCAGACGGTCGGTCCTCTTCTTAGAGAGGAACTTGTCAGTTTTCTCTGAGAACAGGGTGGTGCCCTCGAACGGCAGGTCCTCAACCCTGTTCCTCGTCTCCACTGGTAGGGCGGTCGTGCGAAGCCAGGCGTACCTGCGCAGTACCACCGAGGAGAGGAGCGATCTAGATGCGGTGTCAGCCATACTTCGCCCAACATTGATCTGGTGTCTGGATAGGCGGACAGCCTCCTCCTGAATGACCCGAAGCAAGGTGCGCTGGTCTTCGGGAATCTTAGGAAGAAAAGACGCCACCTTCTTCCATAAGAACAGTTGGTAGGCCGCCATCATCGCGGCATAATTCGCCACTTTGATGCCAAACGTAGCTGAAGTATACAACTTCCTGCCCAAGGCATCGATCTTTCTACTATCCTTGTCAGTTGGAGCCGACAGAGAGCCCTGGCGAGGCCGAGCTTGCATCTCCTCAGTGACAAGTGAGGATGGAGGAGGGTGAACAGCCAGGAACGGATGAGCATCATCTTTGATTCTGTACAAGCTCTCCACCTCCCGGTTAGTGGCCGTAGCAGACGCAGGTCGAGACTGCAGCTTCTTCCAAAGATCAGCAAACCCCTCTATAAGGGGAAAGGCAATCGAGGGAGTAGATCCCGAATAGATATGTTGCAATATCTTATCAGTAAATTTAGATTCAGTGGAAGTGACTTCAAGGTCCAAGGCTTTCGCCATTCTTTGGAGCAACTCGTTATAGGCCCGAAAATCATCAGTGGGCGAAGCCTCATCAGATGGCCCAATTTCCCTTTCAGGTGACTCCGACAAAGGAGAAACACTGTAGCGGGCACGGGGCCGCGGAGAAACCCGATCCGACAGGAGACGGGACGGGTCATATCCAACATCGGAACCGACTCGAAACGAGGGAGACAACGAAGCACCTCTATAATGCCGGTCAGAGTAGTATGAACTCTCCCTACTAAAGTAACGAGGAGCAGGTTCATCTCGACGTCGACTCTCCCTGGATCGGCTCCGGTAGGACCGCGGCGGGCTCCGACAGCTAGAGCGACGGGTAGACCGACTCTGTCAACTCCAAACTGAACGAACCGAGCCCGATTCGTAGGAGGCCGATCGGGTCCGACCCGAAGGTGTAAGAGGCTTCTCGAGGAGTATGACGTCGTCCTCCTGAGCCTCCCGGTCCGGAGGAGTCTTGGACTGCGGACGATCACCCACTTCTGCCTGCTGCTCCACTTGGACAGGAGTGGAGTCGATCGGAACCGACGGGGGAGAGGTGAGTAAACCTTCCAACACTGCCTTATCATGCTTACTGGAATGCTTATGCTTTTTCTTCTTCTTTTCAGGAACGGTCTTCGACTTTACAGAGGGATCCGAAGTCGTCGGAACCGTAGAGGTTGTATGAGTCGGAGGAGTCGACCTCGGAACCGACGGGGTCGAACTTCTACGGGCTCCATGGACAGGTGAAGCCTGGACAGCTGACGAGATCGAAGGAGGTCGACTTGCCAAATGTCTCGGAACCGAAGCGGTCGGTTCCGACAAACTCCGACCCGAAGGGATCCTCTCGGGCCTCGACTCCGAGCAACTCGGAGACGGTTGTGAACGAGGAGTCTTGGAACCCGACGCCACAGGAGGACGAGAGGATGCAGACGGAGCAGACGAAGACTTCGGTGGAGGGTCCTCGACCGACATCGCACGCTGCCAGAGGAAGGCATGCAAACAATCCGCCCGTTCCGCCCTGGCCTTGGAGGTAAACGCGCGGCAATGCTTGCACACCTGAGTGTTGTGTGTTTCTCCAAGGCAATATAAGCAAACGGAATGACCATCCGACCTTGTCATCTTACGATTGCAGGTCTCGCAACGCTTAAACAAGGCCTTCTCAGACATCGCGAACGAAGAAAGCTGTAAACCTCAACGATCAGCGGCGAAAGAGAAACTGAGGGTATGTGAGGGGCGCTCCGCCTCCTAGGAGCCGTTTCGGCGGGAAAGCGGCCGCGCATGCGCGCTGGGAGGCGGGAGTGCCCCCTGGTGGTTTTTAGCTATTAAAATCTCCGGTATCGGCAGGCCTGCGCGTGCGCAGTCCCATGTGGGACTGCACAGGAAGACCGTAGATGAACAAATACTTTGCATACAGAAGGCTTCAGATTCTCAGTTAACATTATGGAGGGGGGGGGGGGAGACCATGCCTAAGAGACTGACAGCACATTACATGCAAATGAATGTAATAATTGGATTTTTTAAATTTGTTTTCAAGGAAATCCCAGCTCGGGAGAAGTCCATTTGGAGCAATAGAACAGGAACTTTCCCCACATGGCACTTATTCACTCCATATAATCCCCTAAGAGGTTCCAAGTGTTTTTTTTTCCCCAAGGGCAAACATGCGGAATCCTGTATGAAGAAAAGCTGCTGTTGGTTTGGAGAAGAGAATTTGGAGAAGAGAATTGTCAGATAGGGAAAAAGTCAGGCATCTTCTTCCACTACCAATACTCCATGCTGACCCCTACCCAGCAACTCATTTTTAGCTTGTTTTTAGGCTATCTTACACAATTTCGTGGAATTTGTGATTATATCCTCTGAAACTCTGGAGAGTTCCTGTTAGATGGGTATTAGCCTTCTAAACTGCACAAGGTAAAAAGAAAAAGCAGGAACATTTTCTGAGCACCATGCTATCCTCCTTTTTCAGTATCAATGTAGAGGTCCACCACTCTATTTGTATTCTTTCTTTCAAGCACTAGGCCCACTGGAGATACACACATCCTACAGCAGTCCTGCATCACTTGTAATCAAGATGAACACAGTCCAATCATGTACTGCAGGTGTTTGCTTTTGTGTCCTCCCCCCATATATTGAAAATGCAAAATGTTTGATGGACTGTATTCTGCTTGGTTTGTTGATTGATTGATTGGTTGGTTGATTCTGAAATTGTATGTCCCAATTCTACCTTTTTGCTTACAATCATAAATTACAGTCTTAAGAAGTAACAATTATAACTAAAAACAAACTCACAGTCCATAAAAGCCACAACCATTTCTGTAATACACAAAAGCACTAAAGTTCAACTGGAATAATTAAACTATATTAGCTATCTGTTGCTAGAAACTGATCACCTAAGCAAACACAGGCAACTTCTTTTTTTTCATTTAGCAATTCACATAGCAGTAGTTGAACTACAACTCCATACATTTTTCCTACCCTTCCTCCAAGCATCTTAGTCCTTTCTTCCTTCATTTTATCCACACAACAACCTTGTAAGTTAGGTTAGGCAGAGAGAGAGAGCGTAACTAGTCAGAGGACATCTAGAAATCTTCAGGGCAAAGTGGGAGTGTGAATCTTATCTCCCAGATCCTCCTGTGCCATTCTACTACTATGCTGACTAAAGCTCTACAATACTATTACCTTGTTTTATTCATTTACATCTCTGTCATATGGGGATGCTAATTTAGATTATATGGTCTTTGGAGCACTGCACCAGAAGCGTGTGGTGATACAGTCACGGGATAAAAAGGAAAACTTCTAAAGGATCCACCTCAACCATAAGAGTATTGCCAGCCTTCAAGCCTTGTTTTCTGAAAGTAAAAGGCAGAGGGAAGGGGCAAGGTCCATTCCAGGGCTGTTTTGGCCTTGGAAGGGGAATGGCTGGGGCCAGGCCTGGCAGGAAACACTAGGTGACTTGCTACCATACAACTTGCATGACTTACCCAGGCCTGGCTTCTTACTACCGTTCAACAACAGCCCTTCATCACAAAATCCAGTGTGGTCTAGTGGTTAAGAGTTTTAGACTAAGAGCTGGAAGACCCAGGTTCAAATCCTCGTTCTGTGTGATCTTAGGCAGTTACACATTCTCAGTCTAACCTACCTCACAGGGGTGTTGTGAGGATAAAATGGAGGAAAGAAGAATGATGTAAGCTGCTTTAGGTCCCCATTGGAGACAAAGGCAAGGTCTATAGAAAGTAAAACAAATATATATATAGCTGAATATGGGGGCAGATAAAAGGTAGGTTGGTGGGTGGGTGGGAAGCACAGAAGGTAGCAGGGAAAGGATACAGGAGCTGCCAGAAGGAAGGAAAGAGAAATAGTGCAGGATGAGGGATACATAGGCTTGCTAGCCCCTCTGCCTCCTGCCACCTCCCACCTGGCTGGCAGGGAGGAGGTGCAGGAATGCAGCAGTGGGTGGCGAAGCATGCTTCCGTGTGCTGTAGCACACCCTCACATCATGCCAGAAATGTTGTCATTTAGTATTTGGGGGACAATTTGACCCTGACATGATCCGTCACTGGGAATGACGTCATTTCTGGCATGATAAGGAACACTCTGGAGCTCGTGAGCACTGTGGACATGTGCAAGATGAGAGCCCCACCTGCACTACTCCCCCCACAACCCCCCTATGGAGTACCAAAACTCCATACTTTTGTCTAGCAGCTTTTTGTTACAAGAATGCCCTTTAAGTACTGTACATATGTAGTTTTTATAAGCAGAGGGGAAAGAAATCTGTGGCTACAACAAATATAACTTACAGTGATAGATGTTCAAGTCAATTTGTTTGTTTGAAAGGAAAGGAAATAAGGAACTGGGTGGAAGACAATGACATACATATCATGTAGCCCACGCCAATGTGTTTGCTAAAGAAATAAGCATTACTGACTTCAATAGGAATCTCCTTAATAAGCATGTGTAGGACTGCAACGTTAGATAGGAAAAGGAAAGCAGAGGGAAAATCTGGTGGCAGAGAACAAATGTGTAGGCAAGTCAGGTGCCATTCCCTCACCTTAAGTATTTGCAGGTGTTATGCAACGCAGGGGAATTTAAAGCACAAGTGATTCATTTTTCCTGTTTTGTACACTACTGTGCCGCATCCCAAGACAAACTTTCCTCCTGCTATGATGAGAAGTGCAAGTTTATCCTGCACTGGAAGCCTGTGCACTTTGCTTGGTGTTTTTTTTTGGGGGGGGGAGAAATGCACCCACTTCAGTCATTACAAACACCCATTGAAAACTAGCACGGTTTGAGCTTTTCAATCACCACACATTCCATGAAATCCAGCTCTGTCTCTCTAACTCCCTGTCAATGCTCTTGGGTTCTGGGGACTGATATATTTGCATTCCCAACTTTTATCTCTACAGTCATAACACTTGCTATTTGTAAATTAAAGCTACAAACTCTCCATTGCAACTTGCATCCTAAATAGCAAATTTCATTTTGTGCTTGCACAGCAAACCAATGAATGCACAGAACACACACACACAGCCCTCTAAATGCTGCATGTGTTCAGGAGGAAAAAGGCTGCCAGCCCTTGAAATGAAGGAGACTTGTGTGTATTTTAACAACTTCATAGCAATGAGAATTTGAGAAGTAGCTCTTGTTGCTTCAGACTGCTTGGGATGCTGTTTTCTTTGATAGGAAGAATCTTACTGGCTGAACTTCTATCTGAAGCTGCTCTTAAAAGAAAAAAGAATCCATTTCAGGTTTAAAATTGGCAACCTTTGCCTACAGCCATTCTTAACCCCCTTCTATTACATCTTGTAAATCTTTAACTGTAAAAGTCCTGAGGAAAAGGCAATGTGCTTTCCCCCCAACATATCAGAGCAATTCATGATTTTTATAAAACAACTAGCTTGATTCCCGTGCTTTGCTACGGTATTTAACTACTTTAAATCCAGTTACAATATTTATGAGTATGTAACATTTTTTGATTTTTTGACCCTTGGACTTGAGATACTCTCCATCACCTATTTTTAGTAGGAGTTCAGAGAATTCTCCAGCAGACCCCTCGCCTCTCAGGTGGGCCCTCATGTTCTTTCTTAGTGAGTTTCCTGATGAGGGGCCACAGATATGATGCCTTGACACACACAGTAACCTCGTCAACTCAAGTTCCCCTTGGGACTCCTGGCAGAGTCTGCCAGAAGTCTCCAGCCAGCAGCACAGTGACTTCCCCCATCACTCTCTTGTTGCCCCTGACGTCTTTTAGGGTTATGCTCAGTGCCTCAAAACACCCCTTGTGCATCATGGTGCTCTCATCCCAAACAATGAGCTTACAGTTCTGCAGCACTTGGGCCATGTTGCTTTGTTTTGACATGCTGAACAGGGATGTTTCTGCATGGATGAGGTTAAGAGGCAGCTTGAAGGTAGCGAAGGATCATAGGCCATGCCTTGACCTTCCATGGAAGTGAGTGTCTCTCTACTCTGCCACTCTGTACACCCTGCGGTGATCTTGCTGGTACTTGGCCACTGCTGCTCAGTGCACCACAGGAGTACGATGTGCATATTATTTGCTGTATCTCTAAGTTGGTTCCTCCTTTTAGCGTTGGTGTATCTTGCACGACGTCTGCCAGGAGGCTTCTTGGGAGCATTAAGAAGTGATGGCTGTGAGAAGTGTGAGGTGGAGTTGGACTGACGGAGTGATGGTGTGGTGGGCACTTCGGCAGGTTCATGTGAGAGGTTTACATTGAAATGACCCCATCTCCCCATTAACATTTAATAACTCAGTTGCCATACTGAGTTTTAGATAAAATCCATATTCAGAAGTCTTGTACTGTCTTTCTTCAATTCCTTGACTTGGTTTTTACCTCAGAACACAGAATTTCACAGCTGACCCATCAGAGAGAGGGGGGTAAAAGCAGGCAGGCCTCACAGTAGGGTTGCCTGGTCCAGGTTGAGAAATTCCTAGAGATTTGGGGGGCAGAGCTAGGATAGAGTGGGGTTTGGGAAGGGGCCTCAGAATGGTATAATGCCATTCTGGAGTCCACTCTCCAAAGCAGCTATTTTCTCCAGGGGAACTGATCTGTCACCTGGAGATCAGTTGTAATTCTGGGAGATTTCCCTTAGGGGGTGAATTTCTTAAAATCCATTCTTAGTGAGCCTCTACACCACAAAAGGAACGTCCTCCCCAAATTTCACACTTCTAGGTCCAGGGGTTTGGGCTTGTTGTTGATCAGTCAGTCAGGACACTTGTCTTTATATGTATAGATAGATTAGACATGAAGGTCCATAAAAAAACCAAATAAAAATCAGTAAAAAAAACCCTACTTGCCATTTTTGGAGGACCTTTTCAGTTTTGCCATGGGGGGGGGGGGGCGGGGATTGAAATTTTGGAGTGCACTGAACTCCTATAAAATATTATCTCTTTTAGAATGACTGAAATTTTTATAACACAAAATTTCACTTATCCAAGATGTACAGTTTGGAGTTTTTTTTTATTTTAGACAATCTACAGCATTAGACACTACTTCCTGTATATTCTATACACACATACAATTTTTCCAGGGATATGTTTACAGTTTAAATAGGACTCATTTTGTCTAAATTTAATATGCTATTATGTATATGGTATTTATATATATTATCAAAGAATACAAAATTTATAAAGTTTAACTAGATTTTCAATTTTTCTTTTTACTACCCTTCAGACAGAAAAACTAAGATTCATGTTATATATATGGTATAGCAGTTTATAGTCCTCCAGTAAAGTAATAAAATAAGTTTAAGGATGATAAACAAAAACATCACATACATTTCAATCTCCCCCATCATTTAAAAATGTCTGGAAATATCACATCTCTAGCACCCTAGATTTATCAAGCGTTCCCATGTGAGCCAAGATATCTGCCTGATAATGCCACCATCATTCTCACAATCAGCTCAAGCTAAATAGAGTTCTTCTTTTTCAGTGATACAGCAATGAGGTCACTGGGTCAGTGATCAAAAGGTCAGCTTGGGGTATTTAACTAGCACAGGCCATCTGCGTCTCCCAAGCCAGAATTGGGCAGGGTTCATGGAAACAAGCGCTCCAAAATGTAAGAAAACAGCACAAAAAGAAATCAACAGGACTCTTTGTGGTTTATGTATAGGTGCAACACTTCCTGCATTGCCATCCTTGTAATATGCTGCAACACCAAACAGATGCTCAGTATGTTTCTAGAGTAGACCAGAGGTGTCTACAAGCCAACTTAGAAAGAGGACTTCTGCAAAAGGAGAGGCTTTACCTTCGTATGGGAAATAATCTGTCTTCAATTAAACTATGAAGCAAAGAAAACAGTATCTCCAAACAATTGTGTGTGTGTGTGTGTGTGTGTGTGTGTGTGTTTTAAATGATTTTTCATGCAATCCTTTCTTTTTCTCACTCCAGCAAGAGAAGAGTATTTAAGTGTTTCCAGACTTCACAAAACTAACCTAAATCAGAACCTTTCTCAGAAAACTAGTGATGTGCTAGAACCATATTACACTGTCTGAAAATACTTGGCTTTTTAGTGAATTTGAATAATATATTTGGTCTGTGCTACTGTTTTTATAAGTATGTTGCTGCTTTAGGGATCAACAGCACAGCAGTTCCATATTTAAAAAGGAGTAAATGGCTATGCTGGCAGTGAGTGCAGTTTTAAGAACACTTCCCTGGGAGAGAGTTCCATTAAACAGCCCCGAGTATGATTCTGAATGGATATGCTAAAGAATGCCTTCTAGGTGCATAAATACTGACCAAGGTTAACTGCATTTTCCAAGGAACATTTTGATATCGAGTATCTCCCAGCTAACATAGGCTATTTCAAAATTAATTATTTTATTTATGCAGATAGCTACTTTACTTTTCTTAACACAATTTACTGCAATGTTCCTGAATTCATTTTATGTAGGAACTTAAAATTCTCATCTTCAATATATGTGCTTCTTGTAAAAATATGGTATTCACTGCTAGTTCTTATGCAACCCCCCCACCCCCAAACCAGACCTCACACTGTTAGGGCAACGCCTGTTGAATCTCAAATACTAGAGTATTAAGTAGGCTTTTGAATGATCAGGGGCAGGACTCTTGGGAGAGCTGTGATTAGCAAGAATAAGAAAAACCATGCTGAACAGCAAGCATAAGCAAATCTGCATGATTTATACATATACTAGCCTACCACATCTATTGTAAACAATTCAGACCACAATGTAGTGCTATGTGTCCGGGGTCTGAGCCCCAGCCCCCAGACTTGACAAGAGGGAACAGCAGGGGACAAAAGGGTGGCAGCAACCCCACCCCCCAAGCCGGCAACCAGGGCCAGAACCTACCTACTCCAGGGGGAAGGGGTAAAAGGCCAGAACCTCAGAGGGGTGGAGGGGGCAAGGAGAGACCAGCCAGTCCCACCTTCCAGGGGGAAGAAAGGGGGCTAAGCAGGCCAGAGGGAAAGGGCCACAGCAGGGGGAATGTGGGACCAGCAGCAGCAGCAGCAGCAGCAGCAACCCAAGCAGAGCCCTTACCTGGCAGGGAGAGGAAGCAGCCTCTACAGCCCAGAGCCACACCATGGCTAGAAGACAGCAGCCTGGCTCAGGAGTTGCTAGAAGCCAAGCCTCTCCAGGGGGGGCTGCCACAGGCATTCTGGGGGAGGAGATGGGTAGCCCCGCCCAGCATTGCTGAGCTGGCAGCGCAGAAGCTGGCTAAGGCAGCACCTCATGAGCAAGGCCAGGCAAGCCCAATAGCACGGAGGCTGGCTGGGGCAGCTCCTCGTGAGCAAGGCCAGGCAAGCTCAATAGCACAGAGGCTGGCTGGGGCAGCTCCTCGTGAGCAAGGCCAAGGAGCCCTCAGCTGGGGATGGCTTGCACTCAACCCCACCCTGCCAGCAAAGCAAAGGAGCCCAGGAGGGATTAGTGGTTGGGGGGAAACACCTGGAGGGACGCACAGCTGGGCCCGGTCAGGAGAAGGAACAAGCCTAGAAGGAGGGCGGGGCAGAGAGAGGAAACCCTATAAAGGGTGGCTGGGAAGAGCTCTGGGGTGGTGGGTGTGAGTGAGTAGTGATGATGTGGAGTGAGAGCAGTAGAATGCAAGGGTGGAGGCTTGGAGGAGAGTTCTGGAAGGAGGAGATGAAGGAGGACGCAGAGGGTAAGCAGGCCAGGTTGAGCAAGCCAGCGAGTGGACTGAGAGGGAGTCTGGGTGAGGTATACCGCCCCTCCTTCCACAGAGCAGGGTCCTGCAGAGTCCCTGGCCCCCCTGTGACATCAGGAGCAGACCGCCCAGTGCCACGCCCAGCGGCAGCCGCGGCAAGCCCTGACAAGTTGGTGGCCCGTACGGGGAAAGTCGTTCCGACGCAGGCGCCAGTCGAAGGGATGTATCCCGACGCCGACGCCCCAGCAGACCTCAGACTGTGGCTGGAGGAACGCTTGGACAGGATACGGGGGAAGCTGGAGGCGGCCTTCCAAACAGCTCAGGCAGAGCTAATGCAAGCCGTAGAGCAGCGGATGCAAGCCTGCGCCCCCACAGCCTCCTCGCCCGTGGTATGTTCGTTGGCTTGGGAAATTAACCCGCCAGCTGGCAAGAGGGTACAGAGTCTGTGCGCCACCGTGAGGATAGGCCGGCAGAGCCTGCAGGCCCTGTTGGACTCAGGGAGTGCAGTCTCGGTGATCCACACCCAACTCGTCCCAGCTGCCACCCCAGTGCACCGCTGGATCCCGGTGACGGATGTGATGGGCCGCACCCTGCCGTATCCTGCGGTCTGGGTGATGGTGGAATACCTGGGGGCGATCCGCCGCATAGAGGTCGTCAAGGTAGCCCACTTACCCCACCCAATGCTGCTGGGAAGAGATGCCCCGGAGTTCTACAGGCTGCTCAGAGAGGCAGCAGGGGGGTTGGCAGGCCCACGAGTCGCCCCAGTTCTGCAAGTGAAGGAGGCCGCCGACCCAGACGAGGGTCCCTCTGTCAGACCAGGGGCAGAACCATGGTCTGAAGACCCAGCTGGACCCCCGGCAGACCGCCCATTCCACGATGCCCAAGGGGCAGATGAGTCCTTGCAGCACTTACGAGAGACAGCAGCTCGGGAGGAGGAGCAGGTGCGGGACGAGCGGAGGGCCCAACGGCTCCCTCGCATCGAGAAGCAAGGAGGGGTTTGGGTTCGCATAGCTCGCGCCCCAAATGGCCAGGGGGAGGTCCGCCAGCTATTGGTGCCAGCAGCCTACCGGGCCGAAGTCCTCCGCACGGCCCATGAGCATGCATGGGCCGGGCATCTGGGGCACCACAAGACCCTGAGGAAGATCCTCGAGCGTTTCTTCTGGCCCTCAGTGAACGCAGACGTGAAGGCACACTGCCGCTCCTGCCCCACCTGCCAGAGGGTGGCAGCGAGACGCCCGCCAAAGGCCCCTCTTTCCCCGCTGCCAGTGATGGGGGTGCCCTTCCAGCGGATAGCGATGGACTTCATCGGCCCACTGCCGCGCACACCCCGGGGATACCGTTTTGCCCTGGTGATCGTGGACTATGCCACACGTTTCCCAGAGGTCATTCCTTTAAAAACTATGCAGACCCCGGGGGTGGTCCAGGCGCTGTCCAAGCTGTTCGCGATGGTGGGGCTGCCCAGCGAAATCTTGACGGACCGGGGAGGGCCCTTCCGAGCAAAGGCCATGCGTCAGCTCTGTCAGAACTTGGGGATCCGGCAGGTGTTCACCTCTGCCTACCACCCCCAAACAGATGGATTGGCAGAGCGCCTGAATCAGACGGTTAAGGAGGCCCTGAAAAAGATGACGCATGACAAACCTCACCAGTGGGACCTGTATATCGATCCCCTGATGTTTGCCCTCCGAGAGACCCCCCAGGCCTCCACTGGCTTTAGCCCATTTGAACTGCTGTACGGGCGGAAGCCACGGGGAATGCTCTCCCGCCTGGTGGAGCAATGGGGTCCCCAAGCCAGCCCCCCAGCTCCCCCAGTCCAGGAGTATGTGAGCCAACTCCGCGAGCGGGTGCAGCAGTTTCAAGCGGAAGCAGGCCGACAGCTGGCCCATGCCCAGACACAACAGAAGGCTGCGTACGACCGGGGTACGCGACAGAGAACCTTCCAGCTAGGGGAGAAGGTCCTCGTCCACCGCACAGTTTTCCCCAGGGAGGAGGGGGACCCCTGGCGAGGCCCCTATGTGGTGACAAAAGTATTAGGGCCCACAACCTATGAGGTCCAGTGTGGGCCTCGTCGACGTCAGAGGAAGACGCTCCACGTGAACCTGCTGAAGAGGTGGTATGAGCGGGACAGCCAGGAGTGCCGGCTGGCTGAGGACCCCCTGGAGCTTCCTGACAGTGAGCTGCCATGGACTGCCGAGGCCCCAGAGTTCGAGGAACCACAGGTGGACCCTCAGCTCGACCCTGCCCAAAAGGCCCAGCTGCAGGACCTGTGGAAGCGAGTGCCCGGGGTCTTTTCAAGACGCCCCGGGGTTACAAAATTAGTGCACCATGCCATCCCAACCCAGCCGGGGCAGTCTGCCCGGTCGACCTGGCGCCCCATTCCCCGGAAGCAGTGGGAGGCAGTGAACCAGGAGACGGAGGAGATGCTGCGCATGGGGGTCATTGAACCCTCCCAGAGTGAGTGGCGCAGCCCTATAGTGTTGGTGCCGAAGCCGGATGGGACGACCCGCTTCTGCATCGACTACCGGGAACTGAACAAAGTGGCCAAGTTCGATGCCTACCCCATGCCCAGGGCGGACGTCCTGGTCGGGCAGCTGGGGCCAGCCCGGTACCTGTCGGCCCTCGACCTGACGAAGGGGTATTGGCAGGTACCAGTGCGCCCTGAGGATAGGGAGAAAACCGCCTTTGCCACCCCCCGGGGCCTCTTCCAGTTCCGCCGCATGCCCTTCGGCCTCCACGGGGCGGCAGCTACCTTCCAGCGGTTGGTGGACCAAGTCCTGGGGGACTGTCGGGACTTCGCGATGGCCTATATCGATGACATTGTCATCTTCAGCCCTGACTGGCCCACCCACCTACGGCACCTGGAAAGGGTCCTCAAGGCACTACAGAAAGCGGGTCTGAAGGCCAATCCCAAGAAAAGCCACTTGGGGTTCCAGGAACTCAGGTACCTGGGCTTTGTGATAGGGGGAGGGCAGGTCCGGCCGCCACCTGAAAAGGTGGCCTCCATCGCAGACGTGCCCCAACCACAAACCAAGCGGCAGCTCAGGCGGTTTCTGGGGCTCATGGGGTATTATGGGCGCTTCATCCCACATTTTGCGGCCCGCTCAGCCCCCCTGACTGACTGTCTGAAGAAGGGCAGCCCCAATCGTCTCAGCTGGACCCCGGAACAGGTGGCTGCCTTCACTGACCTGCGCACCGCCCTGTCCGACACAACAAAGCTGTGGAACCCGGACTTTGAGCGGCCTTTCATATTGGCAACCGATGCGTCGGCCTCAGGCCTTGGGGCAGTCCTAATGCAGGAGCAAGAAGGAATAAAGGTACCCATCCTGTTCATAAGCCGCAAGCTCCAGCCCGCGGAGCAGAAGTATGCCACCGTAGAACGGGAAGCCCTCGCCATCAAATGGGCCATGGGAGCACTACGGTATTACCTAGCCAACAACCCGTTCACGCTAATGACGGATCATGCGCCACTCCAGTGGATGCACAGGATGAAGGAGCACAACCCCCGCATCCTGCGGTGGTACCTTTCCCTTCTGCCATTCCAATTCTCCGTAGTGTACCGCCGGGGGGCCAACCACCTGGATGCGGATTTCATGTCCCGCCTCTTCGAGCCGGGCCCCTCCGAGCCAACGTCCAGGCTAAGGGGGGGGGTGTGTCCGGGGTCTGAGCCCCAGCCCCCAGACTTGACAAGAGGGAACAGCAGGGGACAAAAGGGTGGCAGCAACCCCACCCCCCAAGCCGGCAACCAGGGCCAGAACCTACCTACTCCAGGGGGAAGGGGTAAAAGGCCAGAACCTCAGAGGGGTGGAGGGGGCAAGGAGAGACCAGCCAGTCCCACCTTCCAGGGGGAAGAAAGGGGGCTAAGCAGGCCAGAGGGAAAGGGCCACAGCAGGGGGAATGTGGGACCAGCAGCAGCAGCAGCAGCAGCAGCAACCCAAGCAGAGCCCTTACCTGGCAGGGAGAGGAAGCAGCCTCTACAGCCCAGAGCCACACCATGGCTAGAAGACAGCAGCCTGGCTCAGGAGTTGCTAGAAGCCAAGCCTCTCCAGGGGGGGCTGCCACAGGCATTCTGGGGGAGGAGATGGGTAGCCCCGCCCAGCATTGCTGAGCTGGCAGCGCAGAAGCTGGCTAAGGCAGCACCTCATGAGCAAGGCCAGGCAAGCCCAATAGCACGGAGGCTGGCTGGGGCAGCTCCTCGTGAGCAAGGCCAGGCAAGCTCAATAGCACAGAGGCTGGCTGGGGCAGCTCCTCGTGAGCAAGGCCAAGGAGCCCTCAGCTGGGGATGGCTTGCACTCAACCCCACCCTGCCAGCAAAGCAAAGGAGCCCAGGAGGGATTAGTGGTTGGGGGGAAACACCTGGAGGGACGCACAGCTGGGCCCGGTCAGGAGAAGGAACAAGCCTAGAAGGAGGGCGGGGCAGAGAGAGGAAACCCTATAAAGGGTGGCTGGGAAGAGCTCTGGGGTGGTGGGTGTGAGTGAGGAGTGATGATGTGGAGTGAGAGCAGTAGAATGCAAGGGTGGAGGCTTGGAGGAGAGTTCTGGAAGGAGGAGATGAAGGAGGACGCAGAGGGTAAGCAGGCCAGGTTGAGCAGGCCAGCGAGTGGACTGAGAGGGAGTCTGGGTGAGGTATACCGCCCCTCCTTCCACAGAGCAGGGTCCTGCAGAGTCCCTGGCCCCCCTGTGACGTCAGGAGCAGACCGCCCAGTGCCACGCCCAGCGGCAGCCGCGGCAAGCCCTGACACTATGTACCTCAGATAAAATCTGAAGAAGGGAGCTTTGACACTTGAAAGTTTATACCCTGAAAATCTTGTTGATCTCTAAGATGCCACTGGACTCAAATTTTGTTATTTAGTAGCTGAATATTTTTTTAAAAGCTTTAGAGGACTATTTCCCTGTTGTACCATTCCAGCATGAAAGCACTTCTATACAACCATCAAGTTTGTTCCCTCCTCATGCAGCAGAGTCCCTTGATAGAAATGGAGTTCCTTTAGGGGTGTCTAATGGCTGGCTACCTCTACACAACAAAGCTGTCTCTACACAATTCATTCATTATGTAGTTCTTAAGGCTGCTAGCTAATGGGAATTTGCTGGTTCTTATTTTGCCCATAAGCTAAGATGTAATTCGAACAAAAATTTCCATATTGGGACTTATAAACTGAATCTAAAATCCTTCCACCAGTAGCTACTCCTCTAGAGAAAGGTGGAGATGATTTTGGCCAATTCCCCCTCCTTACTACAAGCCCTGTGTCATGGTGACTTTTGCTGAAAAGTGTTCCTAGCTCACAGGAAAGGGTTTTCAGGGATCACAGAGAGCTGCCTAAAGCAGCTTTCCTACTAATATTTTATCTCTTGCTAGTCAGTCATTTAACTGTCTTAGGCTATTTTCACACAACCTTTCCAAACCATTTTGGCTGCTGGCTACTAGTGGATTTCAGACACAACCGGTTTGGCCGCTAGTTGCTTATAGATTTGTAAAATCTTCTCACACAAAGCAGCTTGTGTCTCCTCTGTAGTGTGGGGTTGAGCCTTCTTTTAAAAAAAGAGCTTTCTCCCATTTGCAAGTGTGTTGTGTACTTCTTGTTCACTGCAGTTCACAGTTTGAAAGGTTTGCGGCACTTTTTATTTTCCCACCCATATCCAGCATGTTCTCCCCTCCCCCTTTTAAATGGACAGTGATTGTTGCTGTAGAGCTACAGCAATGACCATTGTATCGCATGTATAATATCACCATATTAGTGTATTGATGCTATAGCACTGAAGTTCAAACCATTAAAAAACCTGTTGAACACCACTAAAAAAGCAGCACTGTTTGAAGTGGCCATAGCAATTCACATACAGTTCAAAAATGGATGTACATACTATCTGAAACCATCATTTCCATATCATTTTACACAGAGTCAAAGCAAAAACAGAAAACAACCAAGTTAAAATGGAAATGTAATAGGGTCCTTAGAGTTAACATATATATAATTAATTCCTACCATATACACCTATGCTACCATTTTCAAATTCCTTTTACTGTGGTATTATTGCTTTGCCAACTGTTTCAAAGTAAGAACAACTAGAGGGAGGGGACCCAATCCAAGAGATGTTTTAGAAATATATGTTGTTTTGACTGGCGACAAAGGTTTATTCTACAAATAAATGTGGTTGTTGAAAGATAATAACTGTGCTTATATACTACTCGTCTAGACAGATTAGTGCCCCACTCAGAGTGGTGAACAAATTCAGTGTTATTATTATTTCCACAATACAGCTGAAGAGCTGGAGCTAAGAGAAGTGGCTTAATGAAGGCCACCTACTGAGCTCATGGCCAACAGAGTGCTGATTCTCAGCCCAACCACTTAACCACTATGTTACAACAGCTATATAGTTAGCATACTTCCTGTAAAATGAAACCACGTTCCATAATAATCTGCTATGGTGATTAATTATTAGAACATCATTGTCCACAAAGCTTGAATTATGATTTTTATAGTTAAAAGATCACTGTGGGGGTCATCCACTCAGGGACAATTTCCTGCAGTTTCCCTATTGCCACTGCTAGTGATTCAGTGCAGCAGAACAAGGCTTCAAGATGGTGCGTTTCTGCACATTTTCCATGTCCCATCCATCCTGCATCTTATACTTGTGCAATAAAAAGGGCTAGAGATTTACTTTTTTAAAAAAGGTAGTTGGTAACTAGGAGACTGTGACAATATTCTCCTTGGTGGTGGAATGACACAATTGGAATACTAGGATTGAGGGATACAACTTGTTCAAAAGAGATAGACAAGTAAGGAAGGGGGGAGAAGTAGCATTATATGTAAAGGATGTATATACCTGTGAGGAAATACATGTATCAGAACACGGAAATTCAGTTCAGAGTTTCTGGGTAAAAATAAAAGGAGTAAGAAATAATAGTGATACTACGGTGGGGGTTTGCTATAGACCACCAAGCCAAGCAGAAGACTTGGATGAGAAACTGCTAGAACAAATTACTAAGTTCACAAAGAGAAAGAATACAGTGGCCATGGTAGATTTCAGTTACCCAAATATCTGCTGGAAGTTAAACTCTGCCAACAATGAAAGGTCAAATAAATTCCTGACTTGTCTTGCTGACAACTTCATTTTTCAAAAAGTAGAGAGGAAAAGAAGGGGTTCTGCTATCTTGGACTTGATACTTACCAACGGGGAAGAACTGGTTGATGAGGTGAAAGTAGTGGGCACCCTGGGTAGTAGCAGTGACCATGTAATTTTGGAACTCAGGGCCAAGCTACACATGACGAATGACACTTGAACGGCAAGTGTATTTCTCCCTGTTCACTTGCCCTCCACTCAATCCACCTGCTGTTCAAGTGTCATTCGTCATGTGTAGCTTGGCCCTTACAGTCTTGGGGAAGGGAAAAGCTGTACCTAGGCAGACATGTAGGCTGGACTTCAGGAAAGCAAATTTTAACAAACTGAAAGCTATACTGGGTAGAATCACATGGTCAGAAATACTTAAGGAGAAGGGAGTTCAAGAGGGGTGGGAGTTTCTTAAAAGCAAAATATTGAAAGCACAATCACAAATGAATCCTATGAGAAGGAAAAATGGGAGGCGCTTAAAGAAGCCACCATGGCTTCATAAACGGCTTTCGAATGAATTGATAAATAAAAAAGACTCATTTAGGAAATGGAAGGAGGGCCTTATAACCAAAGATGAATATAAACAAATAACCAATGCTTTGTAGGGACAGTATTAGAAAAGCTAAAGCTCAGTATGAGCTTAGGCTAGCAAGAGATGCTAAAAACAACAAAAAAGGGTTCTTTGCTTATGATCAAAGTAAGAAAAAGAGCAAGGATATGGTAGGTCCATTGCAGGTACAGGAAAATGCAACTGTAACAGGTGATGAAAAGAGGGCAGAACTGCTCAATTCCTACTTTTCCTCAGTCTTCTGCAAGGGAAATAGTGCTCAACATGGCAATAACAGAACACATGATGGGGGAAGGGAGTTACAGCCTAGGATCAGCATAGAGGTAGTACGTAGATCAATCAATCTTTCTTTAGTCCAGTCAGCAATCAGAGAGGAATGAGATAAAAAACAACCAGAATATAACATATATAAAATATAGCAAGAGTGTAACAAATCTAGACATGGATACATAACTTCATAATAAACACAAACGTGCAAACTTAAAAGAAGTCCACCAGGACCAATCAAAACTAAAAACATACTAGTGCAGTACTAACTAAAAGGCCAATGTATGCCTAGCATTTAAATCCGGACAATACAAGTGTAGATAACGGTTTGCAAAGTATGGCTGAGTTGACGTGTTACATATTACAATCAATTCTTCATCAACATTGTCTGACAAGATGTGAAAAGAACGAAGTTTGATTGCTTGGGAGCAAAACTTGGCCAAGTGGTCTCTATACTTTAGTCAGACAGAAGCCTATTTATGTTGACCAAATCAGAAATGTCTGTAGACTGTTCAAGTAGTGGAAGGATATGCACAGCGCGGATTACATTGTAAAAAGGGCAGCGAAAAACGTATGGTCCATCGTCTCTGTCTCACCACTATTACATGGGCATAATCTCTCTGCCCACGGGATCTTGCAATATCTGCCCTCGATGATTGTAGATGGCAGAGCGGAAAATCTAGCCAGAGTGAAAGCTCTTCTTTGGTTGTTTTTTTCCAGCATGTATAAATAAGTAGCCAGGATAGAAAGGTATCATCTATGAGGTGCTACAATATATGTGAGAAATCTTGAAATATCAGATTGCTGTTCAGTGTCTTCGACTCTCTGCCTCAAAGCTTATCTGGCTGAGTCTCCACCCATCTGAAGGAGGGCTGAAGAGGAGAATCTGAGTTGCACGATTCTCACTTGGGTAACCTTAAGCCAGCTGGATCGAAAGTCATCTAGCAGGATGAGTGGAAGGAGGCTGTGAAGATGTGAATTTATTTTGAGCCAGAGAAAGAGCAAAGAAAGTGATATTCTGGCAGCAACCTTTTAGCACCCCAGTCTCCAGGAGAATCATAGAATTTGATATACATCTGGGAACTTGCAAGACTGCTCTCAAAAACGTTGACTGAACGTGTTTGAGAGGGGTAAAACAGGAAACAGGTGGACCTAGGAAGGTCCCATATAGTAGTTGAGAGTCTTTGCTTGAAAAAGCTTAAGGGCAGCTGGTGAGAAATGGCTGCCCTTGGTGCGGAGAAACTTGATGATGATGAGAGCTGACCTTTCTCCCTTATCCGCAACATAATCACAGTGGGATGTTCTGGACCTGGAGGCTTGCACAACCATCCCCAGATATTTAAAAGAATAAACTTGTTCTAACCTTTGGCCATTAATCGACCAGATTCTTTGTTTAGGGAGCTTACCAAAGGACATGACCTTAGTTTTGTGATAATTAATCACAAGCTGTTGAGAGCCATAATACAGAGCAAGACTATGAAGAGCTCTTCTTAGCCCAACTGGGGTCCTGGAGAGAATGTCGGCATCGTCTGCATATAGTAGTACGTAAACACCTAATGTCTTCAAATGGAACTAAGTCTTCAAAGCCAGATGAACTGCACCCAACGGTACTAAAAGCACTTGCAGATGTAATTTCTGAGCCTTCTCAGAAATTCTTTTTTGAGAATTCTTAGCTATCAGGCAAGGTACCAGAAGATTGGAGGAAGGCAATTGTTGTCCCCATCTTCAAGAAAGAGAAAATGGAGGATCCAGGTAACTACCGACCCGTCATCTTGACATGTATACCTGGAAAAGTCTTAGAACAAATCATCAGTCCATCCATGAGCATTTAGAAAGGATGGCAGTGATTTGCTAAGAGCCAGCATGGGTTTCTCAAGAACAAGTCATGTCAGACTAACATCTCTTTTTTTGAGAAAATTAGTACCTTGCTGGATCAGGGGAATGCTGTAGTTTATCTCGATTTCATTAAGACTTTTGATAAGGTTCCACATAATATCCTTGTCGACAAGTTGGTAAAATGTGATTTTGATCATATTGTTATTAGGTGGATTTGTAACTGGTTGACAGATCGCACTCAAAGAGTGCTAGTTAATGGTTCTTCATCCTCTTGGAGAAGAATGACAAGTGGAGTTCCTCAGGGATCAGTCCTGGGACCTGTTCTGTTCAACATTTTTATAAATGATTTGGATGAAGGAATAGAGGGAATGCTTATTACATTTGCAGATGATACGTAATTGGGTGGGGTAGCAAATATGGTCGAAGACAGATTAAAGATACAGGATGATCTTGACAGCCTGGAGAGTAGATGACTGAGAGGTGATATGATAACTATCTTCAAGTATTCGAAGGGCTCTTATATAGAGGATGGTGAAGAGTTGTTTTCTGCTGCCCCGGAAGGTTGGACCAGAACCAACGGCTTGAAATTAAATCAAGAGCTTTTGGTTAAACATTAGGAAGAATTCCCTGACAGAGCGGTCCCTCAGTGGAACAGGCTTCCTCAGGAGATGGTGGGCTCTCCTTCTTTGGAGGTTTTTAAGCAGAAGCTAGATGGCCACCTGACAGCAATGCTGATTCTGTGAACTTGGGTAGATCATGAGGGAGAGGGCAGAATGAGTTACATCAGCGCTTAGTTCTGGTGGCATTCTTACATGCCCAGGGTAATGCTGATTGCCACCTTGGGGGTCTGGTAGCAATTTTCCACATGCCAGTTTGGCTAGGAATGCTGGAGGTATTTTGCCATCTTCTGGGCATGGAGCAGGGGTCACTGGGGCAGTCGGAGGGGTAGTTGTGAATTTCCTGTATTGTGCAGGGGGTTGGACTAGATGACCCTAGAGGTATCTTCCAACCCTGTGATTCTATGAACAGATTGTTATAACGTTAAAATACTATAGCGATATAGTGATATCCATTTCTTTAAATAGCCCTCCAGTGTTAGGGCAGAAATGACGGCCACTGGGGACAACAGCAGGGAATATGGTGCCAATGGCAGAACAGTGGGATAAGCAATTCCCCCTCAACATGGCAGCCACCACAATTTTGCTGCAATCTCACCAAAAAGATTAGAGTGAATCAGCTATTGGAAAAAAACACACAGAAAAGCCAGGGATAAACTAGGAAATACATGTAATCATCACAATACTGTGCGGAAATGGAGAAGAGACATGTTTCCCAACAAAATCCAAGCAGGAACAAACAATCCATATATGACCCTCTATATCTAATTATGAAGGGAAGGCCCTTGTTCAAGTAACAAAATCTATGTAACGGAGCTACCCATGACTATGGTTGAGGGTTCTGTAAATATGTGAGGATCCATAAAACTTTGAAGAAGAAAACACACACATAATCTGACGGTATTAAAAAATCCAAAAATAAATTCACAGTGATGTCTGTGTACACATAATATAAAGTGGGAGGGGGGGGGGGGGAAGATGAAAACAGGTGGAGTATGGTTGTCAACCACAATGTGCACTGAGACCTAGCTCATTATTTGGCCCAGAGCGGGCAGCAAGGCCAAGACAAAAAAGGAAGTGGCAATGAGCACAGAAGAAGATAAAGATGACAATGCGTTCCAGAAACTGGGGTGGGGGAGCAGCAACCAGGAGGATGGGGAAGGTGATGACAAACAGGAAGAGACGGGAGAGGCATCGGTGCGCAAGAGTAGGGGAAGTAAGAGGGGAAATGGAAACCCCTCCCCATTTCTCTGCCTGTACTTACCTAATGCATGATAAATATGTTACAATGCAATTCTTCAAATTTTGGCACAACAAGAGGCAGGGCAGCAGAACATCTGCTGTGTGGTGGCTGTTTAAAAATCAGCCATGTGTAACTTTTACTTAAGTAGTTAGGCACATCTTAGTAAGTAACTCTTCCACTGCATAAGGGGAGGGGGTGCAACAGTCACATCACTATGCTACATACAGGTCAACACCATGTGTCAAATCAGCATTAATGTGAATTTGCCCTAAATCAAAAGAACACCATTTGAACCTCCCCAAAGATACTTCATGCAAAATGGTGACTGGGATACAAAGAGCACCATGTGAAGTCCAAGGACTTCTTCTGCATTTGTCCCATGGCTTATCCAATTTCTCTTTGTTACTGCAAAAGTAAGTCAATTCAGAGGATCAGGAACGCTTTTAACTCCTGTTTTAAGAGCTGGACAGACCAAACAAAAGGCGGAACAGAACTGCCAGGAAAAGGTTAACCTAGGATACATAGAAATGCACACACTAACTCAGGGGTCCCCAATGTGGCACCCATGGGTGCCATGGTGCCTGCCAACACCTTTCCTCTGCCCACTAAGTGATTTTAGAAAGTGGGTGGGATTCTTGTCCAGCAGGGCTTCTGACTGGCTATTAGAGATCCAACTGCCTGTGCAGATTCAAATAATATTGTTTCAGTAGCAGCAGCCACCACACTGCTATTTTTCTCTCTCTTTCACTCCTTTTCCCCATTGAATTTTTTAAATTAACCCTCTTCTCCCCTGCACTCTGGCTTTCTCTGTGTGAGTGTCTCTGTTTCCTATGACAGCCATTTTGAACTGCACCCTCTACCCTGTATCAGAACTCCACAAGTGTCCACAGGTTCAAAGAGGTTGGGGACTCCTGCACTAACTCAAAGAGCCTTTTATCACAGTGATTAGTGGCTGCCTGGTAAAGGACCTTTCTTCAGCCATTTCTTTAGTTTTTTACAACCATTGTGAGAAGTTTGTGTTTTTTAAAAAAGTCATGTTTTTAAAAAAAGGTTCAGCATTCCATCAGCCAAAAATTCTCTATATGCACAAGGTTTTTCCTTCTAATAAAACAGACCATAAATAGCATCTAACTTTCTTTCCATGCCTTTCTCGCCATTTCCTGTAGGCCATAGTTCACCTTTGGTGGTTTAATAATCTTAAACTCAACCTAATTACTTTGAGTTCTTGCTATGTGAAATCCCACAGCTCCAAGTTACCACAAATGTAGCAACAGATGGTGCAGAGGCCCCTTCCATATCACTAACTGCAAAATCCTTTTCCTCTTTAAACTTCACATTTTTATTTATTTATTTTTTCATTTGAAGTGTTTGTATGTTCTGGATCTCACACACACTTTAAAAAGCCCAGAGACACTCCACATAAATGCATCCACTCTCATTTTCACAGATCTTCCCTCTGATTTCCCCAACAATTATCTACAAAACCTAGTCTGCAATCCTAGGAAAACTCTCATGGAAGTAAGTGCCACTGAATGAAATGGAACTTACTTCTGAATAGACTTGCTTAGGATCACTCCCGTATTCTGTCATCTGGCAACAGAAATTAACTCACTTTCATCACACTCAAAGATTTGACTCGGACAAATGCAGTTGCATCGTGGTGCTTTAATATCCTCTCAAGGATGCAATGTAGAAATTGGTTCAAAGGAGATCAAGAGGGGAAAACTGCAGAATCAAGTTTTATTTACTGTTGATCAGTCAAAACTATGTATTTTAGTATGTCTAACAGTTAAGCGGTTTAGGATTGTTCTCTAATTCTACAGCAGTATAACATTCAATTCCATAATTTCAAACTCTGCAAATACTTCTGTTTCCCCCCCAGCTCAAAATATTTTCTTTTCCATTTGGGCTGTTTATTATACATTTCTTCACCTCTAGTGCCGCATCATCTTTTTATTTTCAGTTTATATAATGTTTACAGGTACATAATTCCAAACTATTTCCTACTCCTCCCCCACACCCAGATCTATTTGTGCCTATACACCACATCTACGATACTATCGTAAAACTAAAACAAAAAAACAGCATAATAACCAAATTCTAATCAACCGTGTAAAGGATGACAAGCTAAGATTTTATCCCCCCAAACCATTGCTTAATTAAATAATATTGGCTGGGAAAGAAAGAAATTTCATCCAGAATGCTAGGTAATAATCACATTTCTTCCCAGAGACCACTTGTAAAGCCTGATCACGTGCTAGTTGCTTGGTGCACTATAATAAACAAGAAGGCCCTGAATATTGCAGGTATCTCTAAGCATTCTGGGATATCTCTTGTAAAATCGTACATCGGGACGAAGCTGGGCCCAGTTTCTTTTCAGAGAAATGGCAGCACCTGAAATGGCTTTTGAAAAAAATGCTTGCATCCTCCTTCTGGATCTCGGATTATCATTTTAAACCATCAAGCAACACTAACCCCAAACCCCAGGGCGCGGGCTAGAAGCCTGTTGCAAAACGGTTCGTGCCATGGCAGAGGTTTGCAGTCTCATGCTAAGCCACCCTTTGGCAAAACTGTCACTTTTCGCTCCTAGAAGGCAGCCAGACTCGCATCCTCCAGAACAGCACTGCCTAGACCCTTCCTATCAAACAAACAGCAATACCGCCCCCCCCCCCCCCTTCCAAGTCGCCGCCGCAAGATCGGCCAGTCTGAGTAAACCAGGCAATGGATAAATCGGGGGCGACGGGCAGGTCCCAGTTTCCGTCGCTAAGGGAAAGGGGGCCGTGGAACTCGCGCCCCCCTCCTTTTTAGCACCCCCCTCCTTTTCAGGCATTAGAGTCCAGCCTCGTGCCCTACGCCCAGCCGATGGAGCCGGGCGACATCTCTGGAGCCGCAATCGCGGTGCCCCCCCCGCCGCCCCCACCACCGTCGCGCTCTATGGTGGCTTCCCAACCACGCAGCAAAGAGATTGCCAATGATTCCCACGACCCCTCTATAAGAAAAGCAGGGAAGCCTCGTACCTGGTAGAGGGGGTGCGAAGATGCTGCTAACCTCTGCGAGTGGGCGCGGGATGCAGCAGCAGGAAAGGAGGCAAGAGATGCTCAGGCAACGCTGCTGCCGCCGCGCCGCCGCCACCGCACGGCAGTCTCCGCCTCCTCCGCCCCCTCCTGCTACTGCCTGGGTCTATCTGTGTCACAGAGAGAGAGAGAGAGAGAGAGAGAGAAACACACACACACACATATACAAAGAGCAGGAAATGGCTGCAGCCAGTGCACTTCCTGAGCTCTGTGCTGAACTCACCGCCATCCGCCCACTGGAGAGAGAAGCAGACCCCCACCCCCACCCCCTTCTCCCCATGCAGCTACTCCCTTTTCCTCAGACAGCTGCACCTGTTAATCAGACAACAGGGACACATTTGAGTCGACTCCTTTCTGTTGTCAAAAAGACTAGTCTCATCTTTTGGCCTCATAATAAAAATAAACAGGCTACCATTGACGGCATGGAATTTGTGGTTATTTTTTTTTTAAAAATGGACAAACTTTTGAACATATTGTATGGGGTAAGATTGGTTGATTCCCCCCTCCCCCATACACACACAAGCTGCAAAATGGGTAAATATTCGTTCCTCCATAAAATTATAAACTTGAATATTACAAAAAAGGCTGTATTCACTTTGTATGTCACATTAAAACATATGTATAATATTGTTTTGAAAAAAACTCAGAAATCTGAGGTAGAAATTAAGCATTTTCATTTTTGTATTTGTAAACATTTCATTCTTAATACTATGACATAAACATACAATTTTATCATGTTTTCAGTCACTGAGACTTAAGCAAAGTTACCCACAAACCTTTTGAATTATTTAAAATAAACTTGTTATCACATCTGTGTACGGTTGCCAGCTCCAGGTTGGGAAATTCCTGGAGATGTTGAGAATGGAGCCTGGAGATGGTGGGGTCTGGGAAGGGGGCGGGGCTTCAGCAGGGTATAATGCCAGAGTCCACCTTCCAAAACTGCCATATTCTCCAGGGGAACTGATCTCTGTGGCTTGGAGATCAGTTGTAATTCTAGGGGATCTCCCCCTACTGCCTGGAGGTTGGCAACTCTAGTTATCTGGTTCAAATCCCCACTCTATCATGGGGTCACCAAGGTGTGACCTTGAGCCAGTCATATGCTCTCAGCCTAACCTACTTCACAGGGTTGTTGAGAGGAGAAAATGGAGTAGAGCGAAATTATATTAAACAGAATGATCTTGAGAGGATACAGTATGATTTTGACAAGCTGGAAAACTGGGCTAAAACAAGTACAATGAATTTCAACGGAGATAAATGCAAAGTTCTGCATTTACGGAGGAAAAATCAAATGCATAATTATAGGCTGGGGGAGACTTGTCTTGTAAGGAGTATGGGTGAAAAGGATCAAGATATCTTAGTAGACCATACACTGAACATGAGTCAGCAGTGTGATGTGGTAGCTAAAAAGGCAAATGCGATTTTGGGCTATAGCAACAGAAACATAATGTCCAGTTCATGTGAAGTGATGGCATTGCTTCAGGGCTTTTTTCCTGGGAAAAGAGGTGGTGGAACTCAGTGGGTTGTGCTTGGAGAAAATGGTCACATGGCTGGTGGCCCCGCCCCCTGATGTCCAGACAGAGGGGAGTTTAGATTGCCGTGGCGCGGAGGGCAATCTAAATTCCCCTCTGTCTGGACATCAGGGGCCAGGCCACCAGCCATGTGATCATTTTCAAGAGGTTCCGGAACTCTGTTCCACTGCGTTCCAGCTGAAAAACGCCCTGTATTGCTTTACCCTGCTCTAGTTAGACCTCACGTAGAGTATTGTGTTCAGTTTTGAGCACCACAATTTAAGAAGAATATAAACAAGCTGGAAAGTGTCCAGAGGAAGGCAATGAAGATGGTGAGGCAACTGGAGACCAAGTCCTATGAGGAAAGGTTAAAGGAACTCGATATATTTAGCCAGGAGAGGAGACAACTGAGAGGTGATATAATAAACCATCTTCAAGTATTGGAAGGGATGTCATATAGAGGATAGTGCAGAGTTGTTTTCTGCTGCCCCAGAAGGTTGGACCAGAACCAACAAGTTGAAATTAAATCAAAAAAGTGTTCAGCTAAACATTAGGTAAAAATTCCTGACAGTTAGAGCGGTCCCTCAGTGGAACAGGATTCCTCGAGAGGTGGTAGGCTTTCGTTTTTTGGAGGTTTTTAAACAGAGGCTAGATGACCATCGGACAGCAATGCTGATTCTGTGAACCTAGGCAGATCATGAGAGGGAGGGCAGGAAGGGTTACATCAGTGCTTAGTTCTCATGGCCCCTTCTTACATGCCCAGGGTAATGCCAATCACCATCTTGGAGTCAGGTAGCAATTTTCCCTAGGCCAGTTTGGCAAGAGATCCTGGAAGTGTTTTGCCATCTTCTGGACAAGGAGTAAGGGTCACTGGTGGTGTGGGGAGAGGTAATTGTGAATTTCCCGCATTGTGGAGGGAGTTGGACTAGATGGCCCTGGAGGTCCCTTCCAACTATATTATTATTATTATTATTATTATTATTATTATTATTATTATTATTATTATTATTTATATGCCGCCCTTCAGGACAACTTAATGCCCACTCAGAGTGGTTTACAAAGTATGTTACTATTATCCCCACAACAAAACACCCTGTGAGGTGGGTGGGGCTGAGAGAGCTCCAGAGAACTGTGACTAGCCCAAGGTCACCCAGCTGGCTTCAAGTGGAGGAGTGGGGAATCAAACCCGGCTCTCCAGATTAGAGTCCCGCGCTCTTAACCACTATATCAAACTGATTCTAAACATTTCCAGTTCTGTTGGAGAGAAAGGTGTGGTATAAATGTTGATTGATTGATTAGTTATTTAAAGCAAATAGGATGTAGATAATTGTAGTAGATTGCTGCTCCATATGTAGAGAAGAACTCATAAGTGAAACTATGATTGTAGCTTTGAAGGGAATTTTATTGATGTAACAGAGAGAGGATAAGAATTAGTACAAATTATCTGGGGTATTATACAGTATAGAGCCCCACTGTCTGTGTACTTAAACACTTATAAATGATACATCTTCTCATTCTGACCCATTTAGCCACATCATAGGGAACTACTACACTAACCTGTTAACGTGTTACAATGAATGCACATACAGCCTGCATGTACATGTGAACATCTATTTGCAAGAAAGAGCTAACAATTCTAGCAATACAGGAACAATATATGAGGCACATACATGGACCTAAACTGCACTGTATACAAGGTATGTTTATTTTCCTACATGGAAGTGATAAGGGAAATTTGGTGTGTATACGGTAGCCTTTCATCTGCTCAGGTCTGAAGCAATAATACATAAAAGTACAAGGATTCTTATTTAGAGCAAACACTGTACTGAGTGGGCCTTTCTTTTTTCTCCAAACAACAGGGAAGATTAAAGTGGGAAGGAGGAAGAATTTATAGTTATGTATCCCTCCCCTTTCCTTAACAGTGAAAAGTTCTGGGGGCAGCATTTCCTGGGTTGGCTCTCTTTGAAGGAGAGAACATTGGAGATTTATAATGGATTGACAGTCTCTGGTGACATGGATAGGGAATCTGAGGTCATTTGGAGTTTAAAGAGAGTTCCCTGTTCCATTCACCACTGCATTCCTGAGGTAATAAATGGCCTTAGGCAAAGTTCTATGAAATTGACAACATATTTAGCCACATTGCAAATGCACATGCATGTCATGCTCGGAATTTATGACCAAGATGTATTGCCAGACTGAGGCCATTTCCACACACAATGAATAATGCACTTTCAATGCACTTTAGCAATCCTTTGGAAGTGGATTTTTTGTTCCACACATGGGCCATTTTCAGACAGCTGACCTGCACCCGGGACGTAGCGCCACGTTTCGGATCGTGCCGGGGAAAATGCGAAATATCGCGTTTTCTCGAGCGAGTTTTGCGCGACATCGCAAAACATTTCCCCAGCACGATCCGAAACGTGGCGCGATGTCCCGGGTGCAAGTCAGCCATCTGGAAACGGCCCTGGGCTGCTTCCACACACGTTGGATAATCCACTTTCAATACTCTTTAGTGAACATTTGGAACTGTTTTTCCACGTGTGGGACAAAAAATCCACTTCCAAAGGATTGCTAAAGTGCATTGAAAGTGCATTATTCAACGTGTGTGGAAATGGCCTGAGTCTCCCATAGGTAAAGGTAGCATTCCTAACACAGAGAAGTTTTCTTTAACATGCCAAGTATTACTTTTAATCAGGTCTATATTGTTTTTATTATGATTTTACTAGTCACACATATGGCTATCAGTATTCCCAATATTGCTATTACCACTACTGCTGCTAATTACTATTTAGCCATTTTTAGTGCCAGTAGCACACAAAGCATGAGTATGCACAGTAATGGAGAGAGAGGAACTGCTGTCAAGAAATGCATATGGTATAATGTGAAGAATGTATTTATTTATTCAAAACACTTATAAACCTGCCTTTTTTCCAAAAGTGGGTAACAGACTAAAACCCACATAAATCAGAGAAAGTTTAAAACATCAAACTATTAAAGCAGCCAGAAAAACCTTATAAATAGCATCTGTTCCTGCCTCTAAGAACCAACAGACTATAAAAGCCATCAAGAGATTCCTAAGGCTCTCTTTTAAAGCTCTGTCTTACAACACTTACCAAATAAAAGAAATTGGGCCTTCCTAATTTATTCTGGAAAGCTGTTCCAGAAAGCCCATGGGAGTGGGGGCAGGGGAACAGAACACACCAGCACAGAGGTGTTGCTGTGCTGAGCGATTTTGCCATGGAATAGATGGTACTTCAGGTATGTGAGCCCAAAGTTCTCCAAGGGCACTTTAAATTGGGCTTAGAACCAACAGCAAACCAATGAAGACATTGCAAAATAGATGTGATATATGACCCATGCAGCCTGCCCTGGTAACAGAAGGTTCGCCAAATTGCCACATTTTGCACTAATTACAGTTTATGAATAATCTTCAAGGGCAGCCATACACAGAATATATTACAATAGTCAAAGTTAAAGTTACGTAGATCAGGGTGGCTAGATCAGCATTCTCCAACGGTAATTACCAAAAGACTATTCCACATACATATGTCTCCAAAGACAGAACAGAGTGCAAGAGAACTTCCAAGTTCTTCACAGTATTTGTCAAAGAAAGTTGGAAATAAATCAGGTGAATTCAGGAGAGGCGGACCAATTTAGGATTCCTACACAACTTTTAAAAACAATGGCTAAAGGCACCTTCTCAAAATATAAGAATATTGGGAACAATCCTAGTAATACAAACACTGTACACTGGAAAAAAAGAGCAGACAGAACACTATGTGGTAGATCTGTGCAACTAGCTGCAAGAATAATTGCAAGCTTTTGCTTGTAATAGATGGCACAATTCTAGCTTGAAGGAGCGGAGATTGTTCAACAAAAGTTCTTCCGTGTCCTGCAGCTGGTCTGGCATACTGCCCTTTGTGTTTCCTTGTTCTCTTGCTTGTTACATTCTGTAACACCGATGATCACTGGTGATGTGTAGGGATGTGCATTTCGGCTTTCTGAATGCCGAAAGAAAGCCGAAAGAAATGTCTTTCAGCTTTTTTCGGGTTATCCGAAACATTTCGGGGAAAGCCGAAACGTTTCGGGTTATCAGAAACAAAATAACCTGAAACGTTTCGGGTTTTTCGGGTTGTTTCAGATTTTTTAAATGGGAAAATGCCTCCGTCTTCCCGGGCGCCTGGGGGGAGGCATTTTCCCACCGAATCATCCCAAAATTGGTGGGGACCTTCCTCTAACCCCTCTCTAACAACCTCCTAAGTTTCAGACCGATTGGACTTTGGGGGGCCATGTTATGGCCCCCCAAACCAGGTCCCCCTATCCTCACCTAAGTAAAGGAAAATTGAGCGTCTTTTTAGCTTGCTGCTGCTAATCTTCTTCATTATTTCCTATGGGAAAAAATGAAGAGGCAGGCTTCCTTTGCCAGGGGTGGCATTTTGCATGCAAAATGCCCCCCAACCCTCTGGGGCCCTTCTCCCACCTCTACTCCCACCCCCCACCAAGGCTCAGCCTGCTCCCACTTGGGGGGGGGCATTTCATGGCCTCCCCAAGTAGGTGCTCTCAGCCCCCAAAGTCCACCCCTTACAGCCCCACACAAACGCAATCCCCCCCCCCAGCTGCCACACACAGGCCCAAATCCCAACATTAGCCCCTCACAGACCCAAATCCACCCCCAGCAGCCCCACACCCACCATAACCCCAGGAACAGGCTGGCAAAGGCCAGCCCTCTCCCTTTGTTCCCTATGCTGGGAACTTCTAAACTCTCCTTCCCTGGGCAATTCTGCACAGCCCAGGGGTGCCACAATGGTGGGCACACTTCTGAGTGCCAGCTGGTCCCTGTGAAAGAGCACCTGAAGCACAGACACCCTCCCTCAAATTCCCCCACCACCTACACAGATGGCTGGCCAGCCAGCCCCATTGTTCCCTATGATGGGAACCAACTGCACAACAAAGAATAAAACACGAAGAACACAAAATAAAGTTTTTTAAAAATTATTTTCTCCCTTTCAAAGTACAAGTAGGCAAAGCATTGTGACACATTACACCAGCAGTCCCCCACACAGAAAAATAACACAACTCACTTAACATCAGAGAATCACAAAAGCACAATTCCTGTCAAAAACACTTTATTTCTTGAACAGCTTTAGGTTACACAGCAGGGGGGCACACCAAAGGGCATGGCAGCAGTATCTTACACAAAAATAACACAACTCACTTCACATCAAAGAATCACCCCCAAAAAAATTGCTGTCAAAAGCACTTTATTTCTTTAACTGCTTTAGGTTACACAGTTGGAAGGCACAACAGGGCATAAAAGCAGTGTACTACACAAAAATAACACAACTCACTTCACATCAGAGAATCACCCAAACACAATTGCTGTCAAAAACGGTGAAGTGGGTTGTATTAGTTTGTGTAATACATTGCTATCATGCCCTGTTGTGCCCTCCTACTGTGTAACCTAAAGCTGTTCAAGAAATAAAAGTGTTTTTGAAAGGAATTGTGCTTTTGTGATTCTCTGATGTTAAGTGAGTTGTGTTATTTTTGTGTAAGATACTGCTGCCATGCCCTTTGGTGTGACTCCCTGCTGTGTAACCTAAAGCTGTTCAAGAAATAAAGTGTTTTTGACAGGAATTGTGCTTTTGTGATTCTCTGATGTTAAGTGAGTTGTGTTATTTTTGTGTAAGATACTGCTGCCATGTCCTTTGGTGTGCCCCCCTGCTGTGTAACCTAAAGCTGTTCAAGAAATAAAGTGTTTTTGACAGGAATTGTGCTTTTGTGATTCTCTGATGTTAAGTGAGTTGTGTTATTTTTGTGTAAGATACTGCTGCCATGCCCTTTGGTGTGCCCCCCTGCTGTGTAACCTAAAGCTGTTCAAGAAATAAAGTGTTTTTGACAGGAATTGTGCTTTTGTGATTCTCTGATGTTAAGTGAGTTGTGTTATTTTTGTGAGGTGGAATGCCCTTTGGTGTGTCCCCCCCCCCTGCTGTGTAACCTAAAGCTGTTCAAGAAATAAAGTGTTTTTGACAGGAATTGTGCTTTTGTGATTCTCTGATGTTAAGTGAGTTGTGTTATTTTTCTGTGTGGGGGACTGCTGGTGTAATGTGTCATAATGCTTTGCCTACTTGTACTTTGAAAGGGAGAAAATAATTTTTAAAAAACTTTATTTTGTGTTGTTCATGTTTTATTCTTTGTTGTGCCAGTTGGTTCCCATCATAGGGAACAATGGGGCTGGCTGGCCAGCCATCTGTGTAGGTGGTGGGGGAATTTGAGGGAGGGTGTCTGAGCTTCAGGTGCTCTTTCACAGGGACCAGCTGGCACTCAGAAGTGTGCCCACCATTGTGGCACCCCTGGGCTGTGCAGAATTGCCCAGGGAAAGAGAGTTTAGAAGTTCCCAGCATAGGGAACAAAGGGAGAGGGCTGGCCTTTGCCAGCCTGTTCCTGGGGTTATGGTGGGTGTGGGGCTGCTGGGGGTGGATTTGGGTCTGTGAGGGGCTAATGTTGGGATTTGGGCCTGTGTGTGGCAGCTGGGGGGGATTGGGTTTGTGTGGGGCTGTAAGGGGTGGACTTTGGGGGCTGAGAGCACTTACTTGGGGAGGCCATGAAATGCCCCCCCAAGTGGGAGCAGGCTGAGCCTTGGTGGGGGGTGGGAGGAAGGGTGGGAGAAGGGCCCCAGAGGGTTGGGGGGCATTTTGCATGCAAAATGCCACCCCTGGCAAGACAAGCCTCCCCCAGGTGGAATTGGTGGAGAAAAGAGCACCTACTTGGGGAGGCCATGCAATGGCCCCCCCAAGTGGGAGCAGGCTGAGCCTTGGTGGGGGGTGGGAGTAGAGGTGGGAGAAGGGCCCCAGAGGGTTGGGGGGCATTTTGCATGCAAAATGCCACCCCTGGCAAAGGAAGCCTGCCTCTTCATTTTTTCCCATAGGAAATAATGAAGAAGATTAGCAGCAGCAAGCTAAAAAGACGCTCAATTTTCCCTTACTTAGGTGAGGATAGGGGGACCTGGTTTGGGGGGGCCATAACATGGCCCCCCAAAGTCCAATCAGTCTGAAACTTGGGGGTTTGTTAGAGAGGGGTTAGAGGAAGGTCCCCACCAATTTTGGGATGATTCGGTGGGAA
Source organism: Eublepharis macularius (assembly GCF_028583425.1). Classification (NCBI taxonomy): domain Eukaryota; kingdom Metazoa; phylum Chordata; class Lepidosauria; order Squamata; family Eublepharidae; genus Eublepharis; species Eublepharis macularius. Next base: position 88,382,092 of record NC_072793.1, on the reverse strand, counting down.
AATGCCTCCCCCCAGGCGCCCGGGAAGACGGAGGCATTTTCCCATTGAAAAAAGCCGAAAGCTGAAAGCCGAAAGCCGAAACAAAGCCGAAACAAAGCCGAAAGCCGAAACGGCTAGCCATTTCGGCTTTCGGCATTATCCGAAATAGATTCTTGTTTCGGGTAAAGCCGAAACAAGAAAGCCGAAAAAGTTTGGCTTGCACACCCCTAGTGATGTGTTTTCTGTTTTATGAGTCAAAATTTTAAAAATATTTGTATTTGGAAGGTGGATCACTTCTGTTTTGCTGAAGTGATTTTTTTATCCTGACCTCTTCAGACATGACAGTTCTATGGATACAGCGAAATACTCATATAATCTCTATTTTGGTGTTCCTTGCCTTGTGAATCAGGTGTTATAGAAATTTATAGAATCCAGGGGAAAGATAATTAAATCTAGAGACTAATCTTCTTGAATAGCTTTACATATTTATCTTTATGCAAATGAATAATCCTATTAACTTCAAGTGAGAATACATTCTGTTTCCTTAGTTTAACATTAAACATACAATGCATTTTAGAACCCTTTAAAAACAAATAAGAAAAAGTTCAATAACATTTACTTCAGAATCTCACATAGACTAAAATCTGGTCCATTGGAAATTCAGGCATTTTTACTAATAGAAATGATGTTGAGCTTTTTCAGTTTACTGAAGTTCTTGGTATAAGAAATATTGTCATAAGTAAGGAAGACATGTTGAAATCAATGGGCTTAGACTAGAGTAACACTTTTTAGGATTACACTGAAAAGTGTCAGCACTCATCCCATCTTCCCAACAAACCTGCCAGACAGGATTTTTTCCCAACATGTGTTATGAAACTAATAAAAGCACAACAAGAAAGAGGAATGCAGAACACAGGAGAATGAAGGGATGGGAAACCAACAGATAGAAGGCAGGTTTATTAACAAGATTTTTTTTCAACAGCACATTTTGACATACATGGTCTTCAATATATATAATTTAATCTCACTCAATATGTACAGTTTACACTAGTGTAAATAAACAATTGTACATGGCTGAATAAGTACATTCATTTAATCTGAAAATTCCACTCAGATTCATTAGCATAAAGAAGTTTCTTTTTCCACATCATAAACATGCTTTCACATTAAAGTAGCGGATAACAATCCTAGACTGTGGAGAGTAGAAAACAGGTTATTCCTCCCCCTCAAAAAGTTTTTCTATTATAATATGGGCTAGCACGATTACAGCAAGAAGAGGATGGGCAACATCATTTTTTAAAATAATCTTGGTAAGCCTTTTTAAAAGTCAGTGGCTCCTCAAGAAACATGACTTTACCAAAAAAAAAACCCAAACCCCAAACCCTTGGTTTTCAGTTGGGAAAACTCACTTAGAGGCATATGATTATTTTCTAATGAGACACTAGAAGTTTAAGATATCCCAAAATGCAAAAATGTATCAAAGATTATCCTGATAGCAAATTATCTCTAAATTAGTATGATATTTTGCTCTGATCCAGGTGTCAATAGTCAAAATGTAAGAATAGGTGGTCATGAATAAATTAGAGGATGGACAACTCCATCAGCAAAGTGGACAGAAGGCTGCTTAGGCACAAAAGGTATGCTAAGTCATGGCTTTTGTTTTAAATGTGTTGCATTAGCCTAACCACCAACATATTATGATCCAGAAAGTTGATAGAAACTTTACTGAATGTGAACATCTACTGCCTGTACTATTTTCTAATGCTACTGTGCAACAAGCTGTGGTGAAAAGCACCCTCAAGTCATAGCTGACTTATGGCAACCTCTGGTAGGATTTTCATGACAAGAGACTAACAGAGGTGGTTTGCCATTGCCCGCCTCTGCAACCCTGGTCTTCATTGGAGGTCTCCCATCGAATTACTAACCAAGGCCGACTCTGCTTAGCTTCTGAAATCTGACTAGGCTCACCTGGGCTATCCAGGTCAGGGCAACAAGCTGTAACCAATAAATATTTTTCTTAACTCCTACAACTATAAATATAGTATTGCTTTCTGGAGCAGTGCTATAACTCTCAGCATTAAAACAAGTCATGATTTAGGGGACAAAAAGTAATGCATAATATAACTTGACATTGTGAATGAACAAATAGGAACAGAGCCAGACCAAGATATTTTGGCACATTAAGCTGAAAATCTGTTATATGCCCCCACCTCTTTATTACTATGTAATAACAAATTGTGTGTGTTATGTGCTGTCAAGTCACCTCTGACCTATGGAGACCCTATGAATAAAAGACCTCCAGTGTCCTAACATAGGACACTAACAGACTTGCTCAGATCTTGCAAACTGGAGGATATGGCTTCCTTTATTGAATCAATCCATCTCATTTTAGGTCTTCCTCTTCTTCTACTGCCTTCCACTTTTCCCAGCATTATTGACTTTTACAGAGAGTCTTGTCTTCTTATGATGTGACCAAAATACAATAGCCACAGTTTTGTCATTTAAGCTTCTAGGGAGAATTCAGGCTTGATTGGCTCTAGAACACTTATTTGTCTTTTTGCAAAACTCTCCTCCAGCACCATATTTCAAATGATTCATTTTTCTTCCTGTCAGCTGTCTTCATTGTCCAACTTTCACAGCCATACATAGTTATGGGGAATACCATAGTTTGGATTTTCTTGATCTTGGTCCCCAGAGAGACAGCCTTATCTTTAAGGATCTTTTCTAGTTCCCTCAGGGCTGCTCTTCCAAGTCTCATCTTCTTCTGATTTCTTGATTGCAGTCTCCTTTTTGGTTGATGCTTGAGCCAAGGAAGAGAAAATCCCGAACAATTTCAATTTCGAACAATTTCAATTGTTTAATTTCATTTTTTTAAAAAAATTAAATAAATATAATTGACTGCTCTTATAAATAATAATTGGCTGCCTACAAACAAGCTCACAAGAGGCACATGAGATAGGCCAAAGTATCTTCATTAAGTTCTAGTTGTTAGTTTATGTTTACATCAGCTAAATTCTTCTGCCCTTGAACCTGCTGTGTCTTTCCATCCAAGGATCAGGCTCCCTTTAGGATGCTAGGAAGACCGGCTTTGAGAAACATGATGTGTCATCACACAACATGCAGAAAGGTATGTGAACAACAACAATGAACCAACAAGCAAGGGCTAGAGCATGTGCTGACAAAAAAGAAAAAGAAAAGAAACATCTCACAAGAGAAGTGAGATGGAAAAATTATACTAATTTGTTATTTCAGGCAAAGAGAAAAGTTTCAGAAAGAGCAAAAATTGCATTGCTTAATGTTTTACAGTAACACTCTCTTTACTTTGGAAATTGAGGCTGCATAATATTTAATAGACAAAATAAATTGAGTTAAAATTTTAAATGAGGGTGTATTTTCCAGATCTTCCTTTTGATATCTAATTTCTACATAGATAATGATTATTTTGCTTGAATCCTACTCTAGATTAATGATTTTTTTTCTTTTAAAGTCTATGAAGTGCACATATTCAGCCAAATGATAAATACTTAGGTAATTGCCATCAAATGGCAACATAAAACGTCAGAATTAAAACTTAGTTAAAGATTTTTTCTTTATGTCTAAAATCCACTTTTTAAAAGTTTGTACCACCACCATTCATACAAGTGCAATTCTTTTTTATTGACACATCTATGGATATCACACTTGAGAACTAACAGAAGACAGACCATTCCTGACCTTTTCAGAGCACAAGATGCAGTTCTTAGGCCCAGCTGTTCCTGCTGTTGTGACCCATCTTATATGATAACTTGTGTAATTTCCTTTTACAATGATCATGTTTCAGATCTACTGCAAAAATGTTAGTTGAATATTCCCTTTCAGCTTCAAACAGTTTTGAACAGTGTGTGTGTGTGGAGGGGGGGAGGTCGTATGTCAGTTTCTCATCATCTGGAACACTTTTCAATAAATAAATGGTTTTATCTTTGTAAAACAGTGGCTATTTGCCTCACCATAAGCATTATTATTCTGATATGATAGAAAAATAACACTGGAAAATAAGACTCAGGGATCTTCACTGACTAGTCTGTCCAATTCTCAGACAATCCTGAAAGCAATTGACACTACCCATTTTCTCAATCTGCAGCAGTGAGAGCAATTCCTGTAAGAATTTCTGTCCCAAGCTGGTTGTCCCCAGAAGATTTCTATGATGGAAAAATCTGGCTGGCACATGTATAAGAATAGGCATGTTTTTCATATGTTGTCTGTTTCAGGAGCTAAAAAGCCCTTCAAAACATTGGCTGCAGATCAGAGTCAGAGATTTCATTGAGCTGGTAAAGCAGGGTAGAGAAGGTTGGTCTGTCATCTTGCTTCTGAAGGGGAAAATATGAAAAAGCCACATTAAATACTACTTTGTGAAGGCCAGTAACAATTAGAAAGCAATACTGAAAACCTCTTGAAACAAACAAAGAGAGTATATTGCAGGCTTGGTTGTGTAACAATAGGGATCATACGTGAAATAGTCAGATCAGGGTCAAAGCAGATGAGATGCTGAGATTCAGACTGAGGCTGCACGAGGGTGGGAAAGGGATACTACTCCTTTGCATCATTTTACCAATTGAAACTTCTCCTGCTGTGCTCCTATTAGCCTTGAAAGGAAAAAGAGTGGGGAGGAAGGTCCAATAGGCAAATTGTGCACAGGTGGAAAGAATAAACCCTCCTCTCCTTCCCTGTGTAGCACTAATCCATATCAGGGCTATGCATGATGTAATTAATCTTTAAAAGAAGGTGGGAAATCTTATCTAGTTTGACCTTCAGTCTCCTATTGCCAAAATAATAAAGAGTCCAGTAGCACCTTTAAGACTAACCAACTTTACTGTAGCATAAGCTTTCAAGAAACACAGTTCTCTTCGTCAGATGCATGGAGGGTATGGAGAAACTGGCCATATATATATGGCTATGTGGCTATGTATGGCTATATATATATATATATAGGTGGTGAGGGGAGGGAGGGAGTAAATGTAGATCAGTTGCAAAAGTCATGAAAGAGGTGGAGTGCACAATCCAGGCTGGGTGTGACCCCTCCCCTCCATAGCTGAATCTGAATAGAATGTCTGAAAGGCAGTTACTTCTGCTAATGAGATAACCATTAATAGTCTCTTCAATCCAAGTCTAACTGAGTCAAATTTACATATGAATTCCAATTCAGCAGCTTCTGGTTGGATTTTGTTTTTGAAAAGTTTCTGCTGAACTGTGATGACCTTTAAGTCCTTGTCCTGGTAGACTGAAGTGTTCGCCCACTGGTTTCTGGGTGTTGCCATTTTTAATATCAAATTTGTGTCCATTTATTCTTTTGCACAGAGGTTGGCTGGTTTGTCCAATGTACAGAGCAAATGGACAATGTTGGTACTAACATGGCTAACTCCTCTGGATCTATTGCCAAATTATCCTCTTTCCTTTCTCTGGTAGCAAATGAGCTTTCTCCTTTCTAGCCAGTGATTTGATAGGAAAATTAACTATGGAATGAGAAAATTGCAGGGAAGCTTTTATTCTGAAAGTGGTCCCATGTTATATTTCCTGCCATTTTGCTCAGGAATTTCTCTCCAATTTATGGCTCCTCTGCAGAGAAAGAGCCATTCAAGTTGGCTCCTTAGGCTGGAGAGTGAGCAGAGCGCTGAGCAGAACAGTAGGGTACAGGCCACTATCCTGCCCTGAAATATATTTTAAAATATTTCTTTTAAAAAACACGGTTAACTATGAATCTGAACATACGGGATTACTTTCAGAATAAAGCTTCAATGTGGACAAAGAATGGACCAAAGTTAGGTTAACATTTCCTACCAATAATTATTGCATAAATTCATCTTCAGTATTCATCTTTCCCATTGACTGGGAACAATTTTACAGCCATCCAAATCAATTTGACTTATAGACTGGCTCTACAGAGAGAGAACAGCATCTTGGCATTGAACCATATGTGAGAAGATGTTCTAGGACCTGTAAAGGGGGATAGAGTCTCCCTTTTATAGATGGTTGTCTGAGGCACAGTGGTGTTGGCTTCACAGAAATTCAGTCATGTCCACCTTTACTTCCAGGCATGCCGTCAGAGGTATGGAGTTTTCTTAAGCCCTCAGCAGCCCCTGGTCTCATTTTTTTTAAAAAAAATCTCCGTTTGCTGGATAAAAAAGATTCATGGATCATCATCAGCTTGGAGGCTATAGTTTGGGCATCCCTGGTGTCAGATGTACATGGGTTGGTCAGGTCTCAACAATATTGGCTTGTGTAAAATATAACTGCTCCTTAATCTTTTGCATTACATTCATTTTCTTTGAAATCCTTTAAAATTAAATTTTACTGATAATCATATCTTGCAAACAATGAACAACTGACAAATGGAACATTCTAAGTCTTAATTTTTTTTAAAGAATACTGAATGGCATTTTAAGTTTGGATTTCACTTGCTCTCTATTCTTCATTTCCCATGTAAAGGCCAGGGCTGTATTGGATCCTCTGTTATGAGGTAGCTTGCTGAGTCCTTGCCTTGCCTGAGCTAACCCGCACCTGTTACAGCACTGACCTCACTCCAGCAATTTCTCATGAGCTTGTAAACAGTATTGGAGGCTTGTCTGGGTTTATACAAGCGGAGACCAGCACTGATTTCTTCTACTACTTCAGCATTGCTCCGATTCTCATAAGGTGCTTTGCCTTCACTGAACACCTCCCACATCAACACTCCTGAAACAAAGAAAATATAATTTCTAGCGCAGCATCATGGTATTGTTAAAGTTCCTAATCCATCTTTTCCTTATAGCTGTCTTCAGACACCATTAAGATCATTTTCCCAATGAGAATAAATGAGAGGAGCTCTCTTATCCAAATATCCCTACCAGCTCTCTGATTATCTGTTTGCCTCTGCTGATATGTATTGTGATGTTTCTTATTACTGTGGCTACACAAGAGCTGGAAATATTTGTATCCAGCTTTATAACTGATATATGATCTCATCTTAATAATTTAATCTCTTTTTGTAATGTAGTTGGATTTTATGCATGTTTACTCAGAAATAAGTTCCACTTTGTTCGACGAGATTAACTATTTGGTAAGCATTATTTCAGCCTGACTGTTATTTCTTCATTGGAATCAAGATCGGGTTGTTCCTGGGCAAAACGTTTTAACACTGCCTTCCTGAGCTGAATACAGACTGAAGCAAACAATCTGGTTTTTCAATTCAAAGTTTTATAGTTTCATAACACTAGAGACAAAACTTGAAACCACTAGGGATCAATTCAAAATAAGCTAGCAAAATGGCAATGTTTTATTTTGATTCTGCCCAAACCAATATTTTTCTTTGACAGAAATATTAATTACAGTCCGCTGAATGCAATGCAAATAGCTGTCATTTCTGTAAATCAATTTCCTGTTCAATTCAGCTAAACTGTGCTGGTTGTCAGACAAGGAAACATCTTCTTAAGTAATACACTTTAAAAGCATTCATAGGAAATATTTTTCCTATGATCAAAGAATAAACTAAATTATTAAATTGTCCTAGAGATTATTGCTAATAGATTCAACCTAGTTCACATGTCCAGGATGTTTTTCTTTAGGTCACAAATAGGATTTATAGCCAAGTAGAAAATATTAAAAGAGTGGAGAGTAGCAATGAGGAAAGCATCAGAAGCTGAAGCTTTGACATGACAGAGGAATCCTCTTATGCAAACAATGCTATGAAGACTCACAGACAGTGCTGGTGTCAGCAAATGTCCTCCAGTCCTTATGAAACATTTAAAATAATCTACATCCCTGAATTAGTTTTCATAGATATCAAAGTCTTCTTATGGTAGAAGAGAGGTAGAATTCAGCTAAACCTTCTTACCTGGATAGGATTCGCAACTGAGCTAGAAAAGGATATACAAGATTAAGAATTCTAAATGATTCTATGAATGGCAATTTCCTGCTTAAAGGTTCTTACCAAATGCCCAGACATCAGATTTGGTGCTGTACCGACTATAGGAGAAAACCTCTGGTGCTGACCATTTGACGGGAAATTTGGTGCCCATGGAGCTTGTATACTGATCATCAAGGACATACCTGGAACAAACCATCATGTTTAGTGCCACAAGCATCATAATAATTCTTGTCATGATACAAAGGCTGCAACTCAGTGTTCTACACAAGCGCTGCAAGTATGAAGTTTACTGCTCAGAATCTCAGCTAGTGGATTAATTTTATACCACTGCCATGATGACTCTCAGTGTGAATTACTAGCAGTGGTATAACAGTAATATGATGTCTTGTCTCAAGAAAGCATGCTGCGGTTAAACAATAATCAAGTAATTCTGTCTGGAGGAAACAAGATTTCTTCCATAAGCCTGCCTGGAAAAGTGTACCTTCTACTCTCTCTAATACTCCATCAAGTCAGCCATTGTCCTTCTTTGCATATTACTGAATACACTGGTTGGGCCCAGAATCTCCACTCTGTGTCCTATGTAACAGTCTGATGCAGGGCTTTTTTTCTGGGAAAAGAGGTGGTGGAAGTCAATGGGTTGCCCTCAGAGAAAATGGTCACATGGCTGGTGGCCCCACCCCCTGATCTCCAGACAGAGGGGAGTTGAGATTGCCCTCCGCGCCACACTCTGTGGCGCGGAGGGCAATCTCAACTCCCCTCAGTCTGGAGATCAGGGGGTGGGGCCACCAGCCATGTGACCATTTTCAAGAGGTTCCGGAACTCCGTTCCCCCGCGTTCCCCCTGAAAAAAAGCCCTGGTCTGATGTGAGATGCAGGTTCACCTCAGTTTCTCAATATATGGTGCCTGGTTCAGATCATGACTGTGGTGTACTTGGAAAACAGGCTTCAGCTTTCCCATCCATGCCATTTTCCTGACCTGAGAAAGTCCCAGGGGGAACTGTTTGACTCAGTGGGCAGTGGTTTACAGTCCCCTTGTTCAAGAATTAACAGCAGTTTCGTTATCTGTGGCAAGTCCACATATTTAAATATTGTCCTTGCATGCATGCATCTTTTCTCTTTTTTTTGTAATACTACCCAAACTTCTAAAACTTGTTTAACCAGAGATGACAATATAAACTATCAATGAGTAAAGTATGGAAATAGATGCCTTTCTCACACAACCTCTTATGCTATTGTTTATCCATAAAGAGGAAGAAGGAGGAAGTAGAAGAAATTATAGCAATAATATGAACTTCAGACCAGCTGTTGAATTTATCACCACAATAAGCTTGATGTTAGATGCACTTGAAAGGAGGATCAACATTGATGGAATTTCGCCAGTGGAGTAAATGGTTAGTTATGCATATGAAGTTCAAATTACCGTGACATTCCAAAATCAGATATTTTGACAACATGGAATTCTCCTACCAGACAATTCCGAGCAGCCTATGAAAACATGAGAAAAAGAAGATTATCAATTAATAGGGCCCAGCTTTCCGGAATATTTTTTCAGGACCCAAAAGTGCATGCACACACACATCCTGAAATTTTTTTAGAAATGCCTGTGAAAATTTGCATTGCCCTCTCTGCTGTCTCTATCATCTGGCTTTGTTTGCTTTCAGTGATTATCACATACCAAATCTGAGTGGACATGTAGTTACATCGTTCTTTTTACTGCATGATTCCTAAGTGGCTCATTCAAGAAAGTTTTGCTCTTTCTGTCAACTGACTTTGTTTGTCCTGACTGATGTAATCGCATAACCAAATCTCATTCACCACACAATATATGCTCCCCAATTGGCTGTAACTGTCCTTGTATGATGAAAAACGAAGCACTAACCAGAAGAAAAAAAAGTTGCTGAAACAACAGATGTAAATAAGGGAAACAATGGTACTAAATAAGATAGAAAACATATGAATATTCTCAGAATCAAAGAGAAAAAATTCTCCACTCTGAAATCACACTACTTATGAGCTGAAAATTTAAATTGAAAAAATACTTGGTACAGCTTTAATTGTTAGAAATTAATGATTATCTGGGGGTCATGATTTCCTTTTATTCCTTCTTTAAGATATACTGAGTATAAGTCAAGACAGACCCAGGCATACCAGATCTCTATGGATGATTGACACTTGTTCCAGATAAGCCATTCCTTCACATACATCCTGGCACATTCCCAAAAGGTCTTCCTTTGAGAAGCTTCCACGTTGCCTCTTTAGGTAATCACTCAAACAGCCATATTCCATGTACTCAAACACAAGGCACATGGGATCTTGTTGCATGCACACACCATGAAGCTGGACTAATTTGGGATGAGACAGCTTCCTGCCAATACAAAAGGAGGGATTAGTGATGGCCTGTACAGTCTTTTCATAAACCAAAATATGGGTTTACTCAGTAGGAAACTTAAGGAAGGAGTAAAAAAAATGTGAAAGAAGCAAGGCAGGTATGGGATGATAGGTCATTTCCTAGGCCATTTCAAGTTGCATTCTCTCTGTACAACTCTTGAAATGTAAAATCAACTGTTCACTTTTTAGGTACATAAATAAAACATCACTGACTTACCCCCTATTGTCCATAAAGCAAGAGCTAAAGCAGGAGAAATAGGTTAAACCTAACCTATTCCCTAACAAATACCAGCTATAAAATATCTTTTTTTTCTAACGCAATACAGTCTTACACTGAATAACAAGTGTAAGACTCTTTCCTACTAGGGATTGATGCATCTTTGCAAATTTGCATTTATATATCTTATTACATTGTTTATTGAAATGTCTTTGAAATTGACTGTACTGACTCATACTATGCAATCTGCCTTAAGCCTCAGTGAGAAAGGCAGACTATAAATAATGTAAATAAATAAATATTGCTTCACATTTATTTGAAGTACTTGCTAACCCCATTCAGTATAGTTATGTTACAACACAGTGGACTGGAAAGTATCTAAATTCTGTGCTTGAAAGCATGACCTCATCCTCTCCCATTCCCGCTGCAGTCTGAAATGTCCCCTGAAATACCACTCCTGGGGGATGGGGGACTCCCCAGGAGTAGCATGGGGGGCAGATCTGAATAGCTGCTGCAGCAGGGGGAAAATCAGTGAAAACTGCCTCCCCAGTTGCATGTGTGAATTTCTTCCAGTGGATCTAATCCAGGACTTTTCTTTGGCTGAAGATGATTTCTGTGTAGAAAAAAAATCCTTGTGTAGCAAATCTAACCAAGTAAAATATAGTATCTTAGCCGTCTCTGTGTCTCTGTGGGAACATGCATGAGATAGTCTAGCTTATGGAATTTTGCCTTAGTAGTAGCTATACAAATGATATAGTTATGATTTCAGCTAACATATTTTCATTTAAATGAGTACCAGTTATGTCACAATATTTCCACCGTATTCTTTAGCATCAAGGGCCGCATTGGATTCTTAGCATGAGCAAAAGTTTGAGAGCTAATCTAAGTATTTCATTTCAGTATGAAATCAGTAACTTTCAGCCAGCTAAAACAATCAATCACAACATTCAAAATAACAGCTGAACACCTCCATGCTCAAGATAATGGTACCTAAATGTCAGGCATCATTAGGTTCACTCAGCATTGCTCTCTGAAGATATGATACAACGTTGTTCATCTTAGTGGAGTTTTGTGTTGCTTACATCATGACCTGGGCCTCTTCAATAAAGTCCTCTTGTGACATTGCTCCTGTACGAATAGTCTTTATGGCCACCTTCATCTGCTGAAGCCAGAAGCCAAGATGTACTACCCCAAACTCGCCTACACCAATTTCCTGGTCAAAAGTCAGTTCCTGTGGGTTTATCATCCATTTTCCTAGAAGAGGAAGCAGATAAACACTCTAAATCCTGATTACTGCTTTTAAGAAGGAAAAAAATCTTGAGTACAATAGTGGGTTTATCTATATATACCAATAGTTACAATGACTTTTTAGGATCTTGAATGGTTTTATTTATTTAGTTACTTAACCTTATCACTAATGAGAATGTGGTTAGCTTCAGAGAATATTTCAGCACTTTGGATTTGAAGGTCCTAGCATAATACTCGTTAAGAGATCTCAAACTTTCCAGTTGTTATCCTTTTTATATAAAAGGAATATAAAAAGTTTTGAGATTAGATTTCTGTTAGTTCACTGAGACTACTTCATATTTTAGAGTGGGTTAAAGGAGCAGTGTTGGGTTTCAAAAGGACTTATTTATGGTTCAGAAAGGAAATTTTTCCTAAGATTATCTAGTTGTCTTCACTTATAATATGGATCATGACTTCTTTGTTCAAGTAATCTATAACTATAGAACAACTATTGCAGTCTAATCCTATTCAGAGTTGTATCCTTTGAAGACCATTGATTTTAATAGATTTAGAAGGGGTTGCATTTGGGATTGCATTGTCAGTCTCTAAAGTTGTTTATGGAACAACTTTCAGTCCTGGCCCCAGCCTGGTAGAACGCTCTGTCTGAAGAGACTAAGGCCCGGCAAGATTTGTTATCCTTTCACCGGGCCTGCAAGATGGTGCTGTTCCGCCAGGCATATGGGCAATGCTAGGCAGAGCCCCCCAGCCGGTTGATGAGGGATTGGGCCCTCCCCACCACCAATACCCCCATTTTAAAAAAAAAGCTCTTGAATGCAGAGGTACTCTGAAGTTGTTTTAAATTTGATCAGTGGAATCCTGTGCTGCTATGTTGATATATATAATTGTATTTTAACTGTAAATTGGATGTTTTTAGAATTGTTAATTATAACAACTGTTTTATATATTTTAACCTTTATGTATTTTGTAATCTGCCCTGAGCCTGCTGGAAATGTGGGGAGAGCGGAATAAAAATCAAAAATAAATAAATAAATAAACACAAAACAAGATATGAATTTATATAATGACCTGTGAATCACTGGATGCTAGTGTGGGTTTTTTGATCTCTTCCAGCTCTATGATTCTGTCTTTTGTAATCTTAAGAATAGTATTAATTTATTTTTAAGAAGACTACACCATGAACCTCCATAGGGGCAAATCAATGTAAGGAATAATTTGATCCTGCCACAATCCCTTAGACTATTTAACTTATTTTTCCATATGAGATGCAACTGAATAACAAATACAGTTCGATCAAACTAATCAAGACTGCCTACCATAACTCAGACCAGCAGTGACAGGGGCTTTTTCTCTCCAGGAGCAAACAGCATACCGTAAACGAGTAACAAGACCTGTATTATCAAGATAAATAAAAGATGGAATGAGGGAAAGAAGTGCCAGGGAGAACTGATAGAAGGAATACTAGGAAGGGGCATAGTACATGATAGAAGGATCCAAAAGAACACAAGAGCATAGAGGCAGATTTGGACAACATTTCACACAGTAATTTGAAATAACTAGCCATATTTTTGTTAGTGTCAAAAACAGAAGATCAGTTGTTACCTGAATGGCTACCTAAGTTTCTTCCCTGACATCTAGAGGCATCCCTCTGAGAGCGTTCGAAGTGCAAACCAAACACTACCACTAGGGTGAACATATGACAGGTCTTTCATCCTACCTATACTGGTGTCCTGTGGGGGTGCTGTCCCTTGTTGCCAGAGGAGGAACTACTTACTGAAGGAAGGGAGATCTCTCAACCCTCCCATGTTACAACTTGATCTAGTGAGGAATCAACATCACCTCAAAGCAACCAGTGAGCTGATTCCTTTACTTGATCATGAAAAGGATTTATTAAAGTGAGATAGACATACAATGGAATAGCAAGAAAAGCAATGATCAATGTTCAGATTACTACAATCACTAAACAACAACAAGAGAAGTCAGGCTTGCAATCTCCCATTGGCAGTGCAGAGGTAAATGCCAATCTCTAACCTCTTAAGATCTAACACAAGGTTTTGTCAAAATTACATACAAAAGCAAAGAAATGGCTACTAAGGCAAATACTAGAAAACCTATCACTAGTGATACCCTTGCCATTATTAAATTTAATGTTGGTTAATAAATGGCCCAGATTTATACCCAAGTCTTGTGTCTGTCTCTTCACTCTGAATGGGGGAGCAAAGGGTCTTAAATTGTGGTACTCTGCATCAAGATGACTGGCGTAGCTAGGAAGGGTGGCACATGAAAAGCAGATGCACACCCACTGTTCCTTTCTGGGTTTCCTTTCTACCAGCCAAGCCATATGCCATGTAAATGAAACTACTTAGTACGGACACTTAGTGCATGTTTCTGTATCCATTGGATGTCTTGAGTTAATTCAGGTTGAGATTAGAAGTTGGGGTATTTGGATATGCAGCAGGAAAAAGAGCAGGAAAAAAGGGAGAATCTGACCGGTAAGCCACTGAAATTGAATCGAGACATAGTTCTGTGTACCTGGGATTTGAGGTTTAGAACTTCCTGTTCCTTAACACTGTAATATAGAGACGATGTAATATCCTGATAAAATTCTTAAGAGTACAAGGATCACATCTGAACAGCTTTGAAATATCAGGGAACAGTATACTAGATCTTGATATTGATCATTATCAACTCTGGTGTTATTCTGTATATGCTGAAACCCTTCCACTTGATCAATTTACAATTGCAGAGTTGTAAATGCAAAAGAATGCAAAAAATGCAAAATCCTTTCTGAAAGATTGCTTTTGATGACAAAGGAGGGAGTGTAGATTGTATGAGTGACCATGTCTTCCATGAAGTTTTCTTCTCTTGTGCTTGCAAAGTTTGTGTGTGTGTGTGGGGGGGGGGAGTTGCATGATTCCTTTACTCTCAGCTGACAGAACACTGAAATTCCTCAGCAGATGTTATGAGTCCATTCTTGGGGTTTCCATGGGGGTTGTTCCAAGCACACCCTATCTTCCTTATTCTTGTTTCATTACACTATGGACTATGCTAACTCCTGAGGGTAACTTCTCTTATGGTATTTTTATAGCTTGCTCATGTTTGCAGTGCCTAAGCATTCATTAAGATGGCTACTGTGTTGTCACGCTGCCATTACCAACATATCAGTTATATCTGGGCTGCCACTCATATATTCCAAAGGAGGCCACTGAATTTCCCGGTTGATGTAAAAAATGTAAAAGAAGCATGTTAATTTCCTTGAAAAATCTTCCTAGTAGAACATACGAGATTTTGCTCAGAATATTCAGGTAGTAAGATTTATGCCGTAGTTATATGGAGCGTTTATATTCAATTTAGTGCATCACCTAAAATTATTTTCCCTCATAATGTAAAGATTACCATGTATTTTCTTCTTTATCTGATTCCCAACTTCATAGATATCAATAGTGCTGAAGAAGGGTTTGATAAATTTCTAATATGCCATAAAGCATATTTCTTCTCTTCACCCCCATCTTGTTGATGTTGTTGCACTTAATATGCAGCTAAATTAAGTGTTTTAGGGAGCTTAAAAGCTTGCAATCATTATTTTGTGTTATTTTGGATTGCTATAATAAAATTCAGCTAAACTTTTACAGATTACATTCGATGATTCTCTTAGCATTTAAAAAGCACTGTTTATTTTCACAGTAGTTGAATAAGTTTAAAAGATAAATTTGAATTGATTATTTTGAGAAACTTCTTTTCCGAAGAAACTTTGAAATATTTCAAACTTGTTTCCTCTCTCTCTCTTTCTCCCTCCCCCTCCACTGCTTCTACTTACCTCCTGCATTGTGACGATGATAGTTGATCATTTCCGGGATAGAGTCAAAGACATACTTCTCTGCCAGGTAGTACCTCTTGGGGCTGTCACATGTCTCTTTGATGTGATAATGCTTTATAACTGGATTGTTCTCATTGCTAAAAAATAACAGTCTTTCAAGTTTGTGTAGAGATGACTAAAGCTCAAAGTAGGGCAGAGGAACAAATGATCAAGCAACAACAAAACTTGGGGCACACACTGCAGTTATGACATAAATCATACCTCTGAAGACAATAAAGCAACATTAATGGTCTCTGCAGCCTCAAGCATAATAAAACCAGTTTACTTCTTTCTGCTATTTCCATTAGAATACATAAAACCATTAGAATTATACACTTCAGAGTAGATGGGTTTGATATTTTTTCAAAAGCATGATGTACTCTTCAACTTCCATCTTCTTCATCACACCTTACCTCAGCATGAGAGGTTCAGTTTCCAGTGAGGGGGACATCAGTCTTGTATAAAACAATTAGGGATGCGCCCCATTCATTTTTTTCTTTTAACAGAAATGAATGGGGGGGGGGGAAATCAAAACAAGTGAGAAACCAATGAAAAACTTCATTTATTTTGTTTCCCAGTAGTTTTTCCATTGTAATACAAAGCAATGTATTTGAGGCATTTTGCTTTGAGTACATTGGCTGGCACATCAGAAAAGATACAAGAAAGAGGGAAGAAAACTCTCCATTTGGCAACAGGCACATTTGACAAATAGGAAGTATATAGGTTATACCCCCCCCCTTTTAAAATTGTGTCTAAAATGAGCTTCCTTTGTTGTATCTTACTGGAAAAGGGCAGGTCTGATGGCCTGATGTGCTAGCAGGATGCTTGAAAATTACATGCCATTTGGATGTAAAACAGAAATGTTAAAGGCAGGAGAAGACTGACTGGTCTCCCACTAAAATAAATGGAGACCTGAAATGAATGGCAAAAACAAAATAAGGAATAGCTAATGAAATATGAAACACGTATAATTAAAACGTATAATAATCCAAACAAATGGGATCTTTAAAGTGAAAATGGAGACACAATTTTTCTTTCAAGCATGACCCTAGCAACAGCTGTATGGGAAGCCGTTACCAAATTATCTCATGGCTCCTTTGTTACCAGAATGGCATGGCAAGGAGCCTTGTTGCAGTGGCTCCCACGCCACTGAAGTAATGTAAAAATAGGCCTTCAGCAGAACGCCGTAAGAATGTGAGTGCCTTCCTTGTCTCCCACTGATATCCCTCTCCGATCTTCAATCATTCCTACATTTCTCATGTCATTAAATGTTTTATTGCTGCATCAGGCCAATATAATCAAAATGATTTTCAGAACAGGCGTATTTTTTATGCTGAGAGTTGAACAGAAATAATAACGTATATGCATACTTCACAATTCATCTGCATGTTTTCGAGCTGACCAAAGAAACTTCCTATGGTTTGGATCCAAGTTTGCAGTGAACAGAAGGGTATTCATGCAAGACATGAAGCTGATTTCCATCAATCCCCTCAAACCACTGCATCCCTCAAGCTTTGTCCAAAGCTGTTCCTGCTGTCCAAGCTGGTCCACCATGATCTCATCAACCTACCTACCTACCTACCTACCCACCTACCAGTTGATACAAAACAGTATGGAATTAATAAATTTTTGCTTTATGAGCAGAACTCAGCTCATGGCATTTTGGATCTTGTGTAATCTTATGTAGCATTAAGTCCAGGAAGGCATTTCTATGCAGCTTTTATGGATCTTAGAGCTGCCTTTGATTCAGTCCCAAGATGCCGCGTTTGGGCTAAATTAGCTAAAATAACAATAGGGCTACTTTGGTTAATTTTAAATTGTATGAGAATCCAACAGCAGAAATTCACTGTGGACCAGAGGGCCAACTGGCTGGTCCTATTTCCCTATTCAAAGGTGTCAAACAAGGCTATCTTTTAGCCCCTCTACTTCTTAACTATTAAGTAAACGACATGACTCTTTACCTCCAAAAGTTATCACTTCATGTACCTATATTGGCTGGACATGAAACCCCTGTCCTGCTTTATGCAGATGACATGGTGCTACTAACTAGATCAGAAGCTGATATTCATAAGGCATTATTTGAGTTTATTGATTATTGTATTGAGGGAGGACTATCTGTAAATTATGATAAATCTATGATAAATAACGATTTTCTCAAAAAGGACTTGTTCCAGACAGAGGACTTGGCTTGTTAAGGGAGGGAAAATAGAACAAGTGGTTCATTTCAAAGATCTGGGAGTAACATTTAATCATAATCTCACCTAGAAAGCCCATGTTTGCTCAGCAACTGAAATTGCGAGGACCAATACAAATGCTCTTTTAATATTCTGTTTTATTTAAAAGGAGTTCAGTTTGTACCTGCAGCTATTAAAGCTTTTAATGCTAAAACAGTTCCTCAGGTTTTGTTTGGGGTAGCCATTTGGATAAAAGGAGTTTCTGAGTCTCTGGATTATACAGTTCTTCAGTTCCTGCGATGGATGGCAGGAGTGCCTAGCTCTGTCACAGAAACTGCACTCAGAGTAGAGTTTGTACAGTGTTAATTCAAATCTAGACCCTGGATTACTGCATTTTACCTGAAATTGAAGGTACTTTTTTCTGTACGCAATGCCCAAAGGGGGCTTCTACACTTTATGAAGGAAGACAATTTTAGAAGTGCTTGGGAGAGATGTGTAGATAGTGGCTTGAGCTCCTGGGCCTTTCCCCATAACTCTTGAGAACATGGACAATCAAGAAGCACTGAAGCTTAATCAGAATGAGGGTGATTGACCTTGACCGTGTCAGCACACTAATCCGGGCCAGGCATGTATGCTCCACTTTTGCATTAGAGATCCCTCCCCGTATGACCCTCCCCTCATATTTTAAATTCCTTACAAGCCCTAGTCATAGGCATGCTTTCATGTTTGCCAGATTAAATGTTCTGCCAAAAGCAGAACTGAGAGGACGATTCACTAAAATCCCATTTTCAGACCACTTTTGTGACTGTGAATCTAGTACAATACGGTATAACCTTTTGTTATACTGTAATAAATGGACTATCTCCAGGGCTCTTTGGATTGTCCCAATTCTGTCTAAATATCAGCTTCCTGCTGAGTCCTGGGTAGAGATGGGCACAAACAGAAAAAAAAACCAGAACATGATGTTCATTGTTCGTTGCCATCCACGAACAGGGACTCACAAACAACCACGAACATGGCCCTGTTCATGAACATATTTGTGGTTGGCTGTTCGTGGGAGCCAGCAGGCTCTCCTCCAGCCATCATCCAAGTCAAGATCCCTACTGCACCACTCCCAGAAACCTTACCTGAGCAGGCAGCAGGAAAGGTACCAATAATAAATAATAGCTTTGCCCAGAGCCTGGCAGCAGCCCTGGAACTTGAAGGGGTAGATCCCTATCCCACCACATACAAAGAAAATTCAAGCTCCAATGCACTCTATCAAAATGCCAACAGCAGCTGTCTCTCTCCCTCTCCACTGTCTGCAAAGCCAGAGCTGGGAGCCCTCCTCCCCCCTGGTCTTTGCTTCCTTGTTGTAACAAATTTGGAGCACCACACTTGAAAGGAAGACCTGCCTATCAAGCTAAATTGAGCTTAGATTGGGGTTTCCAGGGCAATAGCAGAAGTTCAGACAGAGTTCAGACAATCCCTGCCTAAGTTGTCAAGGAAATTGCTAGCAGGTGCCAGACTGTCTGGCTTGACCAACAGCAATGAACAGCAACGAATGAGGCTTGCAACGACCACCTGTTTGTTTAGAATGGGGCCTCACGAACAGCTTGTTCATGAACAGCTGATTGGGTTGTTTGTGGCTTTTTTTGTTCATATTGCTGTTCGTGCCCATCTCCAGTCCTGGGTAGTATATTATTAGCAGATTTTGATCTAGAAATAACTCGATCTGTTGCAAAATATTTGGCTATAGTGGTCTTTTAAAATGTTGTTAAAATGAGTTTCATTTTGCTGATTAAATGAGAAATTGTATAGGCTCATCCATTTATTTTATTCAGTCTAAGATACATGTATTTCATTGCTCAGTATGTTACTTTTGTTGTTTTGTCATGTTTTTAAACTTTGTATTAACCTGTTAGGATGTACATTTTCAAATAACTGACTCAGTTACCTCAGAGCTTTTGTGAAGACAGAGACTGTATATGTGCCTGGGTGCCTTGAGTCTCTCACCATGAATGCTCCTTCCTTAGCCTGAAAACAAAAGGAAAAGGAATCTGTAAGGATAGCATAGCTTTCTCTCTACAAATAACATTTTTAGATGAAAAAGTTAAATCACTTTATATCCACTAGGTGAATGTTGTAGAGGAAGCCATGAGATATCATTTTTTTTAAAAAAAAGATGAAGAAAGTCAGGAGGTGCTCATCTCAAAAAGAAGCATTAAACACTCCGTTTTTCTCTGACCTTGTCAAGTAGAGAATTCTTACATGTAGATCCCACATCTGGACCCCAACTTTTCTCTCAGGAACTGAGGAGAGAATTCATGTGGCGCACCCCCCCCCCCAGTTTTAATCCTCTCAACAACCTTGTGAGGTAGTTGAGGTTAAGCGTTAGTTCCTGGCCCAGTGAACTCCATGACAGAGCAGGGGACTGAAACTTAGGTTGTGCAAGTCCAGCACTTTACACCTCACTGGCCTTGAAGATTTGAAATCTACCATGACTCTAATTCCTTAATTCATTTTGCTTCCACTGATTTCAAACTTAATTGTAATATCAAGTTATAACTAAACAAAGCAAGTATGATTTCCTTTGGCCAGGAGAATGCTGAGCTTTGTTTTCGGTAGGAGATGATGCAGCCCAGAGCAACGGTAAACATTAATGAAATTACCCAGAAGTCTGCCTCTGGCTCTGGGTTCAAAAAACAGCAGAAAAGGTATGAACCAAATATAACCTTCTGTATAGATGGCTCAAAATTATATCTATATTTTAAATATTTGGAAATAGCAATTTGACTATTTATATATTTATAAAAGTATAAATATTTTCAAATACCAGACTCAAAATCAAACCTGTCCCTCTTGTAATGTCAGTTTTCCCCCTTAGGTTGATCCCCTATATTATTATATTGCCAATATGTTTGAAATTTAAGGTGCATTTCAAGTTTTTGTGCATTTACAACTGCAGTTGATAGCATTCATTATCTCTCTTGACAACCATATTCAGGGAGTTTTATGCCAGGAATTTAATTCCTAGGCACATATTAGCTGGATTTGGAACTCTGGCACATGTGGTGGGAGCTTGAGCTTTCCCCCTATACACCACAGCTCTTGTGCACTGTGCACAATATAAATCATGGCTACTCATACCTGGAATTAAGTTCTCAATGCATATCTAGTCAACAGTTCTTGCATTTGCCATGTGGACTTCGTAACATATGAATATGTTTACTAGCATATGTATCTCAAGTGAGCAAGCCATGGTAAACCTTGGAACAGGATTGATCATGCTTTGGCATTGATGCTATAATAACTGCTGCTGACTAATTATAACTTGCAATTGCCACAAAGTGTTACCACATGCACTCCAAAAAAAAAAATGTGAAGAAAAATCAGTGTGGACTTTGATTAAAGTTAAACTACGACTTGTATTCTGGGGCTAAGCAATGGCAAATTTATTGACATTGTGAGTGACCATGGAGCTAAGCTTTAAGAACTTAATACAAGATGATCCTACCAGATAGTTACCAGAATAGCTGGAGGGATGGGGCTCAAGTACAGGAGAGGCACCTGCAATTGAATCTGAGAAAGCAGCCATGTAATTGGATCTCAGAAAGCAGCACAGCCCAGATTTAGCTCCATATCACATAGTTTCCCGTATAGACAATAGCCCACCAAGTGATTATGAGCCAAGCACCTATTATTATTGATAAAATACAATTCCTAACAGGGCTAATAGTCATTTGGAATCTGGGAGGGTGATAGAGATTTCTGTCCAGGAAATAGCACAGGGGAAAAATTAAACCCTGGCAGCCACCACCACTGCTCTTTGTTTCCCTTGCATTATAGACATTTTCCTCCTTAGAGGCTTTCCAATAGCAACTGAAGCTTTTTTTTAAAAAATCCAGAATATTTTAAAAGGTTTTAACCATTGTTATTTGCTTCATTTGGATTTCAATATTGTAAGATGCTTTCAGTATTTATTTTTAAATAGAAAGTCAGGGTACCAGTGTTCTAATAAATAAATAAATAAATAAATAAATAAATAAATACTTCTCCTGCCACAAACAAGATCCCAGTGAACAAAGAGATGCAGTTAAGATGAATGGGAATTCTGATGACTTGTGTTGTGGTGGACTATAATGAGGTAAATAACAAATCAGTGAAACAAGCAGGAGATTCAGGTAACTTGAATTTTGATAGCAGCTTTTTCAATTATCAGTCCATTCCTACAGTACCAGTGCAAATCTAAGCAAGCCTACTCAAAATCTTCCTCCAATCAATTCAATGGGGTTTACTTCCAGGAAAGTCTTCTTAGGATTGCACGGTGTGTCATTAAACTTCATGTTTAGAATAACCAAAGTCACAAATATTCCAGAAGATGGCTGCCATCTTACCTCCTCTCTGAGTAGTGCTTCAGCCCTGGTTCGGCTGATATTCTTGTTGTACCACCTGCAATGATATGGAAAGTCTTGGAGCTTGATGCTTTAGTTTCAATTTTATGCTTACTGGGGGTTTATTTATTATTTCAAATAACGAATTACCTGTTTTTGTACTTTTTAAAAGTCTCCAAGGCAGCATACAATGAAATCAAACAAGTATAAAACAGTAAATGAAAACAGACTCAAGGATTAAGCGTTATTCAAACAAGCCAGTCACAAAAACATTATCAGAAAGTTAGCACACACACAACCTGAAGCCAAAATGAGAGTAACACAGGTGCTTCATGAATCTGTCTGGGGAGGATATTCCACAAACAGGGCTAAAACTACTAAAAAAGCCCATTCTCCCATCTGATCCCTGAAGAGTTACCACACCAATTTTTATTCTAAGCTTGTCACCCATTTCTTATTTCAAGGAACAATTTTAAAAATGTATTTTAAAAATTGAGCTCATTTTCAAGAAAAGATGCACCATAAGTGAAAGAACTGGTATTCATTATAAGGAAACTGTAAGACTGTGACCACATGCATTCATAGGAAACAAGTTGTATATTATCTAGTGATGTATGGAAATACTGCCATTAACACTTCAGTGTGGCATCTCTAGGCCTCAGCTGTGACAATACTGAGATCCACCTATAACATCATCAGGTCCTACCTCCTGTGACTTGTCGTTTGGTGGTAGCAGACCTGGCAATCCAAACCCCCAATGTATTCTCATTCCCTCTAACCCTAAAATGTATGGCTATAGGCCTGATGAGATTCATAATTATTCATTTGTCCCCCCTCTCCTTAAAAACTTTAATCTAATTACTCCTCCATTTGGTGATCTTGGAAAAAAGCTACTTTCTTCAGTGATACCACATCAAGCACTAAGTCTTGCATGGTGTAGTATAGCAATTAAAGAAACAAAATAATCTTACTCATATATTTGTAGATTTTCTGGTGATTTGTCCACTACATAGCTGCTTGGTACATATCCTTCATGCCTAAATAAAATGTTTTAATATTAGTTTATTAAAAACTCAATAATTTTCTAGCAAAAGAAGACACAGGAAAAATTATCTATAATATACTTTCTCTACAAGTAGCCACACTATATGTGCCTCACATTGATTACAGATATAGCCTATTCTTTTAACTTAAAGCCGAAGATCAAGAGATGCACTGGCAAAAAATAATGATGGTGATGAACTATTCCTCCATCCCGCTCTGCAGCATAAAAAACACCCATTTACTCTTGAACATACCTTAAAATACTAAACATACTAGTTAGGATAGTATCCAAATATATCTTTAATGCTCATTTTGAAAACTTGGGTTATATATAACTCATATGGATGCTTTACCTGGTACCATTTCAGTTAATGTAATACATATTTTGTCCCGCATTTGAATGTAATGCATGAAAACATCTTTCATTCCCATAAGTGAGTGTACTTTTCACTGGTCCTTCACCTGTTTGTAGAGCAAATTGATACAAAAGTATGGCAGTAAAGACTGCCCCCTAACTGCACAAAATAAATGGCTGGTAGGAACTAACCAAATTTAATTTAATTTAATTTAATTTATTACATTTATATTCCGCCCTCCCAGCATCAGCGGGCTCAGGGCAGATAACAACAATTCAACATATTAAATATCACTAAAAACTTTAAAAACTCTACATCTAATCATTAAAATGACAACTATGCAGATATAAAAATTTTCATATATATACATATAAATAAAGAGGCAACACATAGTTTAAATTCGGTGTTCCGTACAGCAGTTCTTCCCAAAGCAAATATATGAAGTATAAAGTATGGACAACAGCATCTGCATAGGAGGGCATATGATTTAACCCCCTCCCCCTCAACGGGGGGGGGGGGGGCAGGCACCGCATGGCATCAACCATATGCCTGGTGGAATAGCTCTGTCTTACAGGCCCAGAGAAATGCTAGCAAATCTTGTCTCATGAGACAGAGCATTCCACCAAGCTGGGGCCAGGACTGAAAAGGTCCTGGCCCTGGTTGACGCCAGGTGGGCCTCCCTAGGGCCAGGGACCTTTAAAAGATGTTTCCCACCCGATCAAAGAGTCCTCCGGGGCTCATATGGGGAGAGACAGTCCTGTAGATACGTCGGTCCCAGTCCGCATAGGTTTATAGGTTAACACCAAAACCTTGAACCTGATTCAGTGCTCCACTGGTAACCAATGCAGCTGGTGTAGCACCGGCATAATATGCTCCCACACCGGTGCTCCAACAATGACACGCGCCGCTGCATTCTGTACCAGCTGTAACCGCCGGATCAGGTCCATGGGAAGCCCAGCGTAGAGTGCGTTACAGTAGTCCAACCTAGAGGTGACCATTGCTTGGACCACTGTAGTCAAGTCACGGGGCGATAAATAGGGGGCGAGTTGCCTGGCCTGCCGAAGATAATGAAAGGAAGACCTGGCAACCACAGTGATCTGATCCTCCATCTTCAAGGAGGAATTGAGAATTACCCCCAGGATCCTAACTCTCGGGGCCAGTGTAAGCAATGCCCCATCGAGTGTAGGAAGCTGGGGTCCCAAAGCCATGCCCCCACGACTCAAGTACAGGATCTTCGTCTTTGTAGGATTCAATTTCAGCCGACTTTGTCTCAACCAACCAGCCACAGCCTCGAAAACACGCTCCAGGACATCTGGAGTTGATCCAGGCCATCCGTCCAACAACAGATAAAGCTGGATGTCATCCGCATATTGGTGACACCCAATCCTGAAACTCCGCACCAGCCGGGTGAGGGGTGCATATAGATATTAAATAGTAGTGGGGAGAGTATCGCTCCCTGCGGCACACCACATACCAGTGGCCTATGAGACGATATTCTCTCTCAAGCACCACCCTCTGTCCCGATCATGGAGAAAGGAGACCAGCCACTGCAGTGCTGTCCCCTGTATCCTCACATCGGCAAGGCAGTGGGTCAAAAGCTCGTAATCGACCGTATCAAACGCTGCTGACAGATCCAATAAAATCAGCAGTGCTGATCCACCCTGATCCAGATGTCTGCAAAGATTGTCTGTGCGGGCGACCAGCAATGTCTCGACCCCATATCCTGGGCGGAAACTGGACTGGAAGGGGTCTAGGGCCGAGGTCTCCTTCAGGAAACTCTGCAGTTGCTTCTCCGCCGCCGGCTCAATCTCTTACCCAAAAATGGGAGGTTAGAAACCAGTCGGTAACTGAGCAGATCGGCGGAATCGGCGATCCGTACCACAACTTCCTTTAGTGCCTTAGGAAAAACACCAGAGCTTAAGGATAGATTTATAATTGCCTCCAAGGAATCCCGTAGTCTGTCAACACTGGCTTTTACCAGCCATGATGGGCACGGGTCCAGGGGGGGCATGTGGTAGGCCGTACCACCTGCAGGATCCTGTCCACCTCTTCCCCGAAAAGAGGGCTGAAATGATCTAATATGGGTCCCGAGGATGGCCAAGGGGCCTCTAGTTCACTTACCGTATCAACTGTGGCTGGTATATCGAGGAGGAGAAGCAAGATCTTGTCAGCAAAATAGCTCACAAAGGCCTCACAGCTTATCTCCAAATTCGAGTTTTGGTGGTCTCCACCTAATTGGGAGACCAATGAGCGAACCACATTAAATAATTTAGCTGGGCGTGAGCTAGCTGATGCAATGGAAGCTGCATAATATTCCTTCTTCACAGCTTTCACTGCCATCTCATAAGACCTCATAAACAGCCTATAAGATGTTCTTGCTTCCTCATCACAAGATTGCCGCCACATGCGCTCAAGTTGTCTTAGTTCCCGCTTCTGTCGCCGTAGCTCCTCCATATACCAAGGAGCCTGGTGGTCCCGGCAACGAAGAGGACAACGGGGAGCGATTTCATCAATGGCCTCAGAGAGCTGGACTTGCCAGCTCTCCACTAGCTCATTTAATGAACCACCATGGAGGGTCGGTTCCTGCAGAGCATTCTGGAAACCAATTGGGTCCATAAGTCTCCGCGGGCGAGCATAAGTTTGCTCACTGCCCTTGCAGGGGGGGAGTGGCATGCCCAGCCGGGCCTTCAGAACTGCGTGGTCCGACCATGGCACTAGCTCTACCCTATCCAGAACCATATCCAATCCCATCCCGAAGATCAAATCCAGCATGTGGCCCGCTCCATGTGTGCGTGCCAATACAAACTGGGAGAGTCCCAGTGTTGCCATGGCTGACACCAGGTCCACAGCCTGTATAGAGGTGGCATCATTTACGTGGACGTTGAAATCCCCCGGCACCATCAACCTGGGGTATTCCAAGGCAACTAGTTACATATAACAACAGACAGCTCTGGTGAGGATGCATATTTTCAAGCATATCATAAAAAGTATCTTTCAATAAGGTCCTTGCTAGAGTGAAGAAATGTCCTTATGAAGTTTGAGGATATCAAAGGGAAGGAGGCCATGAAGATATGATCTTTGGCTTTGATCCAAGTGACTGTAAGTTGCTTCAGCACACAAGTTAGATTTGAGTGATCGCCTTCTGCCTGACAAATTACTTGTGAACAGGGCCGGTGCCAGAGGTTTTGGCGCCCGCGGCGGCGTGCATGTGCGCGCCCGCCACGGCCTGCGTGATGACGTCATTGCAGACGTCATCACGTGCCGCAGCGGGGCTGGGCGGCGCACGGAGGACTGCCGAGTGCAGAAGCTGCGAGCTGCTGCTGGAGCAGCGCGCGGAGGTTGCTCTGTGCGCCGCCCCAGCAGCAGCTCACGGCTTCTGCGCTCGGCTGGGGCGGAGGAGCGCGCAGCGGAGCTGGCGTGGCTGGCTGCAGCTGCTTCTGCAGCCAGCCAGCCCCGTCCTTCCGCCGCCACCGCGCACCCCAGCTGGGTGCACAAGCTGCGAGCCGCTGCTGGGGCGGTGCGCAGAGGCTGCGCCCGGCTGGGGCGTGTGGCGGCGGCAGCGCGCCGGCCCTGTGCAGAAGCCCCGAGCTGCTGCTGGGGCGGGTGCCGCACGGAGGCTGCTTGGCACGATGCCCCAGCAGCGGCTCGCGGCTTCTGCGACTGGCTGGGGCGTGTGGGGGCAGAGGAGCGCGCTGCAGAGCTGCCGTGGCTGGCTGCAGCTGCTGCTGCAGCCATCCAGCCAGCTCCATGCCACCACCGCCGCCGTGCGCCCCAGCTGGGCGCAGAAGCCGCGAGCCGCTGCTCGAGCGGTGCACGGAGGCTGCGCCCAGCTGAGGTGAGTGGCGGCGGCGGCGGCAGCAACGGGCTGGCTGCAGCAGTAGCTGCAGCCCAGTCATGCCAGCTTTGCTGCGCGTGCCTCCGCCCCCAACACCCCCTCCAGCGCCCCTCCAGTGGCCGCGCGCCCGAGGCCACCGCCTACCTGGCCTCCATGGGCGCGCCGGCCCTGCTTGTGAAACTCATGGAAACTCATGGGAACTGCAGGAATGTTTTTCAATGCAGAACACAGTTGGAGAGAAAAAGTGGGAAGTTCAGTGCATACATGGAGACACTTATATACCCAAAAGATCCTCAGCTTGACTGAAATATCTAAGGCATCAGATTTTGTGCTGTGTGTGCTCTGAGATCCAAAGCCTCCCCTCTGGGTGTGTACAAGAAGCTTGGACTTGTTTTGTTTTGGGCCCATGGCCGGTTTGCCTGGGTGCACATGTTACCTGCCTGTTGGGCGGGACGTGGTAGTTGCTGGGCCCAAGCTTTCCCCGCTGGGTAAGTGCATGAAGCTTGGGCCCCAGTTTGCTTTTTTCCTAGGCTCCCACACATGTTGTGCGAGGAGATTGGAATTGGTTGATGGGCCAAGCGAAGGCCCTAGACTCCGCTTATAGTTTTGTGAAATGGGGAGTGCCTCTCCCACCATCTGCAAAGTTGGGCTGCATTGCTGACCTCTGCTGAGGGGATGGAAGTAACAACATTTGGAGGAGATGTGGCAAGGGATTGGCGGCTTTAAGCCACCTGTGGGGCACTATGGCCTAAGCAGAGGCTTGGCCTTAGCGTTGGCAGGTTAGGAGTTTGGGAAATTGAGCGGGCTGGTGACCATCCTTGGCATATCCCTATTGGTGGGGAGTGGGGTCTGTCAGGAGCGGCTGGCTGCTGTACGGCCCAGTCGCAAGGTCAGATGCCCTGGTTGGGAACCCCTGGACAACTCCGTCCCCCCTGCAGCTGTACAGCCAGGTGGGGGAGCTTTAAGGGGGTGAACCACTTAGCCAGGCCTGCTGGGCCCCAGCCATACCATGGATGGCTCGCACCCAGGGCTGTTGGGGGTTGCCCATACAGGTCAGGGCGGAGGTCCAGGAGTGACCCCAGGGCCTGATCTGTACCACTAGTTAGGCCCTTGCCGTGTTGACAAATATGTTGTTATAAATTAATAAAGCGGCCCTTTAATCCCAACACTTCTGTCTGCCTCTTCATTCTGACTGGGGGGGGGGGGGGGGGACAAATAAGATCCTCAGCTTGACTGAAATCTCTAAGGCATCAGAATATTTTTGTGACATTGTGTTGCTACAGTCAAAACAGGCTAACCTCTGCATTTTTCTTCTAAAAATTTAATTTCATTTGCTCTACATCTGTATACCTTGATTCTCAATAAAGTGGATGTAAGTATAATATCTGATCATGCTAACTGATAATTTTACAATTCCTTCTGGTAGTCTCAGCTGCAGAAATGAATCAGGTCTATGAATGCTAATACAGAAAATGTAAATCTTTCCATCATGCTATCGAGGAGGTTCTCATTTTGCTTAAACTCCAATCTCTACATTCAAATGTAGCTTCATTGCTGAGATTTGTCTGTAAAATAATTTGAACTAGTGGATTATGGGCCATACTGCACTATCTTCAATAAAAAAATTGCACCATAGTCCAGATATGGTTCTGAAAGAGGTACAGCAAAACAAAATAAGTACTAAGTTGGAGGGAAAATACCAGCATCTGGCTTTTGATATATCTATTAACTTTAATGGAGTTCATAATTAAAAACAGAGTGGATATTCATAGACATTGGGTAATTTTTTTTTAAAAGTTACTTACCCATTTTTATCCTGAACCAACCACCAGTGATCCTCAGAATTGTCAATAATATAATATTCTTCATTACATTGTAATGTCAGTTCCTGGGGATTCTGAGCTCTGTAGTCATAAATAGCAATAACTAAAGATTCCTTGGTATTTAGAAGTAATCTCTGTATAAAAGTTAAAAAAAACTGAATCAGACACATTAAACAGAGCCAGTGAGATATAATAGCATGAGTGTTGGAGGAAGATCTGGGAGACCTAAGTGCATATCCTGACTGTATCATAATGCTTGCTCTGGGACCTGAGGCCACTCTCTTTCAGCCTAGCCTAGATGTGGTGTTAAGATAAAATGGGAGTGGGGAGAATTATGTATGTTCTAATAATAAACTGGATGGTGACGGTGATGATGATAATTTAAACAAAATAAACTGCAGTTAGTACACCTGCATGCACAAAATTCCAGATTTCTACTGCCCCCCTTCTTAAGTTGGAAAGTATGTAGGGATTAGATATACCCACATACAGTTGAATATACAACTTCCTGCACCACATGTCATATTACAAACATGGTAGGACAATACAGGGCAGTCCCTGCCCATGTACATATAATATAGTTTAACAGTACAATCCTATGGTAGGGGGAGCGCTTAGGGAGCCAACAAGCCATTACTCTGGTGTATCTTGCACTTACACCAGTATAAGCTGGAGTTGCACCTTGACATACCATGCTGGTCCCATTTGCTGGTGCAGCCCAGCTACGGCTGCCCACCAGCAAGACACCAGCACATGTCCCCATGCTGCTGTGGGAATGGAAGGCCCAGGGATGTGACTGGAGTTAGTTGGTTCCTTAAACTGCTCCAGCCTGGGAACACCCCAGACTGTGGTGGAAAGTTATGCCATCAAAAAAGGCAGCATAGACCATAGGTACCCATGCAAACCAAAATTCCAATTGCTCCCCCCCCCACATGATCCCACGTCAAAGACCCACAAGAGCCCAGGATGCCGACTACAGCTGCATCCAACTGGCTCCCACCCCTGCAGCAGCCAAATCTCCTCCCTTGGACACAGTCAGGACTCAACATAAACCCTGAGCAGGATACCACATAAGTCATAAAGTAGGGTGCATGGCACAGCACTTTGTCTGAGAGCTCCCTGCCGTGCAGACAATGAGAGCATGGCACTTCAGTGGCAGTAACAGCACAGAATGGGCACTTAGAAATACTGGGCAGGAACTTCACATGAACACCCCAGAGGAACAGTGAAGTCTATAATGTGTGGCTAACATGTCTCACTGCAGACCTCTAACAGATACCTCTTCTCTGGAGGCAAGGGGTAAGCAAGAGCCAGGAATTCAGCTGCCCTGACCCTGCTATCCACATCCCCCACCCCGTTTCCCTTGCATGAAGCTGGGTGCTGCCCCCACAATGCTGCCATCCACAGTCAAGCCCATTGGTGTGTTGGGGGAGGCGTCTTCTTGACCCAGGCCCTCCAGCCACTACGGCCCATGTCATACAATGGGGCAGGTTTGAGGGAAAGTGTACCCTGGAGAGCTGCCTCTGATGGATGGATAGTGATGCTTACAGCCCCATACTGAGCTGTTAGCACTCTCACTTGACATATACTCCCTCCTTGGGTGATGAATGGAGCATCGGTGGGTGGGGATGCCTGGGAGATGCTCCACTGCACTGAGTGGATCAAGTGGCCACTCAACCCTAGGACTCATCCTCTGCAGCACCAGGAACAGTACATCACTCATTTGCAGTTGCTGAGCACTTCCACACAGGATGGCTAAGTGTCATTTGGAGGGCACTGTGGACCCCGTCAGAGCACTGCAGACATGGCTGTGGCTGGCATAGCAACTGTGTCATTTGCCATCATTGTGCACTTTGCTTTCATGCAGGTGGTGATTCAACAGGGAAACCATGGAGCGTCACCATTACTATTTCTGCCCCTCTGCTCAGTCTCTGGTTCCGGCCTGTCTCCTAAAGCATCATGCCTCAGGTAGCTGTTGGACCTGGGAATCTGCCTCACTTAGAAGCATGCTGTGCTGGGGAAGGCACAACCTCTTTCCCATATTGCCTGGCAGCAGCTATCCAAAGCGAAAGTGCCATACTGAACAGAGGGGGTTGGCAACTTGACTCATCAGTCCCTTTCATGATTTGTAGTTTAATAAAGTCTGGGGTTTTCCACAACTGTTTCTGTTTATGAGTGAGTGAGACCACACTATTCCATACCCCACCTCCTCCCTCCCATCTGTAACTTCCCCTTAAGAGGGCCTGTTACGACCCTTTTTTCTCTTGGATAGATTTTGCCTTTAATCTTTCTCTTACACCCTCTGGATAGATTGCTGCCACCAGGAATTATATTCCAAGATATTTTATTTAAATTTCCCCTTTAGTAACATGCCCAAACGTCAGACTCCTTCATGGTACTATGTGGCCCTGAGGACAGGAATGAGATATAGGAATGACAGATACTCTGGGATACAAAAAAAACAAAGTAAACTTTTCTTTTTATAAGAAGCATATTGGTTTCATATTATTTCTTAAGCTTGATTGTTTTAAAGAGTGTTATTGGTTCTCAAAGTTTCTTTTCATAGATACAGTCATACAGATCTTCTTTTAGGCTTCACACACAGTTTTCCTGCTTCAGATATCAACCTCTAACTCAAATACACATAGACTTTCTCTCTCAGGCGCACACACAGTTTGCCTGCTTCAAAAAGAATGAATATATAGTCTCACAGACACACACAGTTCAGGCTTCCACACAGGTTGCCTTTCTCTCAAAAATACATGGATGCTCTCAGGCTTCACACAGCTCACCTCTCTTGCCCTGAATCTTTTCTCTCCCTCAGTAACTAAAAGCTGCATTCACTTCGCCCACACTCTCAGTCATCAACCAATCATATCACTCATTCATCCCTCTCTTTCACCCCTACACTTCATCTGTACCACACCAAGAATTTAAAAACACACACAGACACTTAAAATCATTACAGAGCCCCTTCCCATTTCCAAGACAGTGGGCTCTGTCTCAGAGTTGACCATGCTGGAGTGGCTGTGGTTGGTTTTTGAGGTGCTGCTGGACTTCTGTGTTGTTCTGCTGCAAAACACAGCAGAGGTCCTGTGGCACCTTGGAGGCTGACCCAACACTTAAGTCCCTACTCCCTTCCCCTGTATGCACTCTGCTGGCTGCTGTGTGCAGCTCACATGGGGAACGGGCTGTTGGGTGGTCAGAAATAGTGCATGGCAGCTTTGGGGGGATGTCTCTGGGTCCCACACTCTCCCACAGCACTGCTGGTGTCTGATAAGCCACGCAAACTGTTAGTGCATGGGCAGGGAAGCCACAGAGAATGCAAGAGATCCACTGCCTTGGGAATCGCTGAGGGGGAGTTGTGGAGTGGCATCCGAGCCAAAATGATAGGTCTATGGGGTGGCCCATTGACTATGGCTGTTTCCACACTACTCACCTTCAATCGGAACACCGCAGAACGTTGCAAACAAAACCCGGAAGATAGAGCGTTTTCTCGCGCAAGTTTTGCACGATGTTGCACAAAACTCAAGCGAGAAAACACTATCTTCCGTGTTTATTTCACAATGTTCCGCAGCGTTCTGATTGAAGGTGAGTAGTGTGGAAATGGCCTAGGTGTCCAGTTCCCCCTTTTGTCATTTGCAGGGGCAAAAGGTCAGCCCCAGGGGTTTTGCCCACCTTTCAAACCAGGAGTCTCAGCCTGGAGTCCAAACCAGGAGTCTCAGCCATATTATCCCAGTTCCACTGAGCCAGGCTTATCTATGCAATGTTCCTCGCCTTACTCCATGTGGCTACTGGTGCTGCCAGGGCTGCTGTGAGGTACGTGCTGGCATGTCTCTTTGGAACCTCCCCTCCTGGCACTGGGGTTGCAGGACTGGTATTGGGTGTCAGGGGCTGTGGGTCTGAAGCAGGCATCTTTGTCTAGCTTTACTTTTCTGGGGGTAGGGTGTGTGTGGGGCTTGAACTGGGGATTTTTGCACTTGGGCAGTACTTTAGCTGTCCTTTGGGCCCTTGTCAGGGAAGAAGGGGCAGGTGTCCTGTCTGCCATAGTACTGGATGTCCCCCTCTGGGCTGGGCTAGGAAGGGGGACTCTTTGGCCATGTGCCTCTGTTGGGATGTTGAGGGGCCTTTCATCTCTGTCCGATGGCAGAGGATGGGAGTGGTGACCAGATCAGCAGCCAGTGATTGGCTCTGCCTGTGTATGCCACTCACAGGACCATCATCGGTTGCCAATGCCTGATTGGTGGATGCTGCCAGGGTTGCTATGGACTCCAGCAAGCTTGCTATTCCGTCTGTGCCTGGTGGGGAGCCATGCATTGTTGTTTAGCCATGTAGAATATCCATAGGGAACAGATTAGCAGCACCACAGTAATGCTGATGGCCAGACACCTCTGCTGTGGAAGACCTCAGGATTGTCCTGCCCATGAACTAGACCCACAGATACTTTAAGTCAATGCATAATTTGATTCATTTATGTTCTATGGACAACTGCACTAAAAACTTTGGGGGAAAAGAATGCGTAACGCATTAAGACTGAGGGCCAAGCTACACATGACGAATGACACTTGAATGGCAAGTGTATTTCTCCCTGTTCACTTGCCCTCCACTCAATCCACTTGCCGTTCAAGTGTCATTTGTCATGTGTAGCTTGGCCCTCAGTCTAGGATTATTCCCACATTTTCCCATAGTGTGTTCTGAACAGTCAAAAGATATCACCACATAAAAAGATGAAGAAACTAATAGGTCACAGTATATTTTTGTTCCTTGGATCTACACAAATATTTGAACAAAAATATTATAAAAATGAAAACTAAATCACAAACTCTTTGAAAGCGTTCATTTCAATATTGCGTGCAAATTCTGACATGAAGTTTCAGGCAAGCTTTAATCCTCTCATTTTTAATTTCTGTACATGTCTATTTCCCTGTGCTTACCTGGTTATCCTCTGGAGTCGGAGGAAGAGGTTTCTTGGCAACTGAAAGAAATGAGAGGCAGAAAAGGTCACATGACCGGGCCAAAGCAGAAAGAACTTTGGGGGAAATGAGCTCTACAGCTTCAGTTATTACTTGGCTGGAAATATAGGTGGGTCCAAGTAACCACATGGTGGCTCTGTTCTCAGTGAAAGCTGGTTGCTGTAGATTCTGGTCATGCAGTGAACCAACTGTTATCATACTTCTGCATCAGGCCAGATATTGGAGGAAATAGGATGAAAGCATGATAAAGGCAGACAAGAGAGAAAGATCGTAATCAGAGAAAAAAGACAACTGCTTTTCATGTGATCAGCTCTCCTGTACAGCAAATGCTCATTTAGATCCATTCCAAATAAGTTTGCATGTTCTTTTTATGAAACTCATATTCAACCATTCCAATTTCCAAATATTTCAATCATTTTTCCATTATATGGAACTGGTCCTCCATCCTTTATGGACCTATTTTCTTTTCTTTAAAATAGGAATGATAATACTATTGCTACAGTGTTCTTGGGAAGATAATATATAGGATATGTTCCTTCTATGTAGAAGGGCACATAGTACAGCTACTAACACCTGAAAGACAAACTAGTTCCTACACAGGGCTTGTGACAATTGGAGGATGTAATCCACTCTATCATAATCCAGTCTACAAGAGTGTCTAAAACACAGAGCTAAAATGCATGCATGGCAGGTTAACTAAAGTATATGAGTAGACTACACATTTGAATCACATATTTAATATACAGATGTACAACAAATCATGAAGGAGTTAACTTTTTAGAATTCAATCTAGAAAACTCATTTTATAACAGTCAGCACTTAGACTGACAGTCTCAGGTTCCAAGAATAATCAGTTAGTCTTTGAGAGAGATTTCAAAACCTATGCAGAAGAACAGATCATTCAAGGAAGTGAGCCAAATCCAGAGAATACAGCTCAAATTACATAATCACCCATACACTAACATTCCCTTTCATTCTTCCACTTATAAAGAAAAATAGTCTTTCACTTTCTCGCTCATCATGTGCAAAGAAAATGGATGGATCAAGGCCTGCCTCTCACTGATCTGCCTTCTGTTGGCTACATGCTATCTCTGTCTGTATACCCAGCTCTATTTCTTCATCTCATGCTCTTTTCCACTGAGAACTCCAGTCATCCAGTGAGTATGGCTCTGTCCTCTTTACCACCAAACCCACTTGACACCCTGATATTAGTGCAATGCTGGTGCCATTTACCCAGCTGTGGAGTACAGTGCAAACATTAGTGCTCCAAGAAGTGAGCCAGCCATTCCTTTGGGGACTGCACCACTGTTCTCAATAGCTACTGCTGGTGCTGTCGGTGAACATCTCAGATTTTGTGAGTGTGAACCAATGCCATGCACAGACATGCATCCTTCTACTGTAGTGTAGATCCAATACATACGTATGCTCACAGTACACATGTACAAAACAAAATTTAAACAAAACACCTGGATGAAAAACAGCCTGAAGGTAGGAAAACCAGTCCTGCTTGCATTTTAGCCAGAAAAAGTTAGTGCCACACACTCCAAAACTACCTGTAGTTTTGGACAGTAGTTTTCTAGTTGGTTAGCAACCCTCATATATACTGGAAGATCCTTTACTTTGTTTGCTCCCCCTCCTCACTTTGGAACATGCAGCATGACACGGGTCATTATACAGCTTCATCTCACTAACTGCAAGGTATTACATATTGGTTTTGGTCCACGTGATCTCCGTTTTTAAAAAGACAAACAGATATCAAGCTGTATATGCAGGGGAAAATATTTTGAAAATATAGAAGAGGGTGTGGGGAAAAATATGCCAAATGATTTTGAAACAAGCTTTGATTTTTGATGTTGAGAATTTAACTCAAGTTTCAGTCAAAATATTTATTTATTCTCATATAAAATTTTTCAAGACAAAAACCTAACAGCATCTCACAACGGGCTAAATCACCAATTAGTACAGATTCAGAAGAGTTGAAAACTCTTGAATGAGTTTCATACCATTCCTGGCTGCAGCATATACCATACAGCCTGTTGCCAACTTGTCACTCTGAGTACAACATCTCCATCTCCCATCTATCCAGAAATCTGGGTGATATTTTGTCACCAAATTGTTGTTTTTAGTTTCTGAAACAGAAGGATAGACAGTTAAGACTAAGTCAAATACCATCAGCATCTTCTTTATGGTGCCAGCCAGCAATCTTTAAAGATCATGTCATGAATAAAGAAATTATTACAGTAACAGTATAAACTGACTGATGGCTAATGATTTGTAACTGCAAAGCGTAGTAGCAGGATGAATTCAATTTAGCTTTATCTGCCCCAAGCACGATGTACCTGGTCTATCCCATCAAGACAGAGATAGGGTTGTTTCTAGAGGCTTCTGGAGCTGAGCTATGGCTAAACCCAGTCCCTCAGAGAAATATTAACTGAAAAAGTTAACATAGAAGAGCTATTCTGCACTTTACTTAGAGTGCAATCACAGACTCAAAGGGTAGCATTTCAAAAGCCCCCTGCATGAAAAGGTGGTTATAGTAATTCTATCTTGCTAACGCACCTGTTTGTATATGAAGTTCTTTATATAGGGAAAGCATTAAAATATATGATCTCTCATCCACAGTCCAGAATTTTACCATCACTATCTAACATTTCATTATGCATTTGAGTCCAGTTGCACCGTAGAGACCAAATCTAGTTGGTCTCTCAGGTGCAAATGGACTTGAATCTTGTTCTGCTGCAGATCAACACAGCTACCCACCTGAAACTATATTATGTATTGTGGTTCTACAGCATGATTTGTTCTATGTTAGGATCCAACTACTGCTCTGTCCTTGGAAATCATAAAACAAGAGTAAATATCTAATAGACAGAATAAGTTGGATCTAACAATGTTGCAAGTAGAAACATGAATGGACTTAGTGCAGTTTTGCTTATGCAAAATCTTGCGCAACACCTATTATAGTGCCAAAAATGATTGTACACGATCTTGTACAAATAGAAAGACAAGTGGGGATACAATGACTTTATGCAAGCAGCTACTGTAGCCTTTTCTTGTGCCTCTAATTGCAAGTGAAAATATTGTGGATCCAACCCACTGTCCCTAATCAGAAATTACATACTTGTTTTGGAAATCACTGAATGCATTCTAAGGCATGATCTAAACATTTATATACAATAGTGTTTGCTTAAAAACTGCCTGAGCTGGTTCACAAAACTGAAGCACAGATGTGGTGGCACAATTTCCTATCTTTGAAAATATTATGCTTATTAACTGTGACCAAAAAGAAAGAGAATCTTTCATTATATGTAAGAGAAGTTTTTAAAAGCCACACCTAAATTTGTAGAGTTCTAATAGAAAATTGTTGGTATTAGTTTAAAATGTATGTTTAGTGTTACTGCCTTTTTTGTAAATTGAGATCAACAAGCTCAGAAAGATATAACTATTTAAGATTGCACTGTAAATCTACATCAAGCACAGCTATCAATCAGTTATAAAACTAGACACAAATGCATTTCAAACTGCACTTCCTCATACACACACCAAGAATACGAGACAGTGGCAGAAGTGCTTTAAACACCATCGTATGATTGAAATCAGGGCTTTGGTTCATAAGAGCTTATGCTTATAGATTAATTAGCCTTTAAGGTGCAAAAAGACTCTTTGTTTTTTTTCCCCACTGATCTTGGAACATATTGATGTGAATGGACTACACTATGATCAGTTACCTTCTTTCAAAGTAAGCACCCATCTCTCCCGACTTTCTTGGTTGGGCGTAAACACATACAAGAGATAGTTGTCATGAAAAATCTATGGGAGAGAAACATGTTTAAGAATAAACCCCAAGCCAAATAAAAGATAATCATTACCTAATTAGATTTTCTGATGTATGGTAGTTCAATTAATTGCCAAAGTCTCCTAAATTCCATTTCTAGAATAAATCTTGCAAATAGAGTATAGTTTTTGTTTTAAATGAGTGAAATGTTCCTTCTGACTTTGAGAAAAGACTAGAGTTCTGACTGAGACGAGAGTCTCTAGCGTTGACTGTCAAGGGTGTGGGGGATCCTGCTCATTTATGCATTTAGGAACTGTCTCTATTCAAAAAATGCACATGGTGGCTTGCAATAAACACACCAAGTGAATATTGTCAAATTGTTTAACAATTTAACAATTAAATTGTTAATAGAAGCCATTGAATGTTTGGCACTAATTACTGGGTTTTATCTTTTTAGAGTAATATTTTTGTAGTAATTTTACATTGTATTTATTGTGTATTATTTGATGTTATTATAACCCACTCTGAGCTTGCTTGTGGGGAGGGCCAATTGATGGTGCTTCTCATTCCCTTTTCTCCAGAGTGCATAGATGCTGATGAAGCAACAGTTGGGCCAGGTATACTAATAGAAATGACCACACTGTAGCCCTGTTCACAAGTTACACTGTACACGTGTTTTTCTTCATATGTGCTTCAAGTAATTCTCATGTTACATTCAATACATGAACAGCAGCACATGTGACTGAAACCACACATTTATCCATACACTGGTCCCTGATTTTGTTTGTAAAGTGAATGCATGTTGGCTCTTTCTTATGAACAGATGTACGCACACACAAGATGTAGGGGAATCACTGTAACATGTGAACAGGGCTTCTGTCTTCTTCCTTTTATTAAGCAGAATAAGTGGCCTCTTGATGGAGTCAATTGATTGGTGTCAATACACAGTAGCTGTTTTGGCATAACCCACACATTTTCAAGTTCATTTCTGCAAAAAAGTCTCCCGCAAAAAAAAAATCTAGATACTTGCATTCCTAAAAATGAAAGCCAACTGAGATTCTCAGAGTGCTAAAATTTTGTGCTATAAGACTCAGGAAGTGTGGTATGTATTCAGTTGTGGTTCAATGCAATTAACCATTGAACTTGACATCACAAGATCTACTACAAATTATGAGTCCTCATAATATTGTCAAATGTGAGGGTAGGGTAAGGAGGATATTTTTAAAATGAAATTAAGAAGTTAATCACAAGCAGGACTATGGGTCTCACATGAGACAAAATACACTCGAATTACACAGGTAATTCAAGTGTATTTTGTAATTCGAGTGTATCTGAATGTAATTTGAGTGCAATTCAAATGTATTTTGTTCCATGTGGTTTGACCCTACAGGTCTGTAATACTGTTAGCAGCATCAGTTCGGAGAGGAATTTCATGTTCGTTAGCAAACACAGGATTTCCAACCTTGTGTTTGCTGTCATTGTGAACAGAAGTGGCAACCTTTCCATGCTTAGCCATCAATCATTCAGAACCCAAGCTGGTAAAAAAGTATCGTGGAGGGAGAAATGTAGCAGAGAAAAAGAGTGGGTGGGAAGAAGTTAAGAGTAACCTCTAAATCCCCTCCCTTCTGCTGATTTAGTTGTTGGTGGCAAGACAGAGACAGAGATCTCTCAGTGTCACAGTGACACTGTGCCTGTGACACTGAGAGATCTCTGTCTTTTGGTGCTACACCTCTGAAGATGCCAGCCACAGCTGCTGGCGAAACGTCAGGAACTACAATGCCAAGACCACGGCAATACAGCCCGGAAAACCCACAACAACCAACCAGAAGGTTGTTTTTATAACCATACCCTAACCCCCACCCCCAACACACATACCCCACTAGTATCACACTTCCCTTTAAACTGCTGGCATTCAAAACCCAATTAAGGAATACTGTATTTTGACTAAAAAAATACAAAGAGGAAGATTTTAAAAATCTGATACATTGATTAGTCTCTGTTTTTAGAAAACACTGACATTTTACATACATTTCCTATAAAATGGCACAATAATTGCCCGGGCTGTATTGTCATTTAATTCTACGAAGTTGCATTCTTCAAATGCAAATTTGACCACTATGTCTAGAAAGAGCTGATAGTGTACCTCAAAAGGGCTAAATCTACTTTCGGTTGTTCTAAACAATATGTTGGTTTTGAGATAAAAATGGTAGATTCTCAATGCTTAACATATTAGTATAGCTTTAGGGGGGAAAGATAATATTTTACCATGCTTTAGGGAGTTTGCTGTTATTATCACACTTTTACTTACCTGGAAAGGATATTTATAGTGACATGGAATTATGATGTCGCTTTTCACAATTTCTACACATTTAATCTTGGACAGTTCAACCGAGCCCTTTAGAGTTCGTTTTTTCTAGAAGATTTTTTAAAAGTACCTAGTTAGTAAATTCAGTTTTGTTAAAGAATTATATAGACAGTGCTTGTTTTACAGTTGATATTACATTAACAGTCCTTGGTCATGCCTAGCTGTCTGAAACGCACATCGATAATACAAAACTACAAGACTGGCTATTAGAAAATGACACATGGAGTATGATTTTTCAGCATAAAGAGAAAGAAATTCCCAAGGAAACAAGCAATGGGTTTATTTCTTGAGCTGTACCACAGTCTCATTTCTTCCAGTAGATCTTTATGAGGCATCAATGGATCAGCCTGAACGCCATTACAAAAGTAGGGCCCATTAGAAAAATGTATGTGTATGAAAGACAATTAAGATTCATATACGTTTTGTATAAATATATTGACTTCTGAAATATTTTATGTAATTTTATAGTGACTTGTTTGCTGTCTTAGATCTTTGTATGCCATTAAAGGTATTTGAATTGAAATGAAAGACAAGAGGAATAAATGCCTGCTCTCTAGTCTGGTGCTTCCATTTCAAGGCTTCTCAGCACATGGTTTTTGTTCCTTGGGGGTAAAATCATTTCCTGTTTTGGTTCTTCTAAAGATGAAATGAGATGCTTCTCATCACTTAACCCACACAAATCTTATATCTTAAGTACGCATAGTTCACGAACAGAAGAAGAGGAGCTAAATGGGCTGTATCTCATCAGATAGCAGAAGGAGATCATTTGATTGAATTCTAGCATGTTAAGAACTACCATGTCAGGGAAGGATGGGCTAGATCCCTTCTACATCCAATTTTCTATGAGCAGAGTCATGTACAGAGGAGCACTCCAATCATAATAGTAACCACCTGCAACCTGATTAAGATTACCAGCCTCCAGCTGGGGCTTGGAGTTCTTCAGAAATAACTCATACCTAGACTACAGAGATCTGTTCCCCTGGAGGAAATGGCAGCTTCAGCAAGTGAATTCTATGGCACCATATTCTAGCTGAGGTCCCCCCTCTCAAATCTCCACTAGACACCACCCCTGTCCCCACCTGCTGACCCCCAACTCTACTCACTTTACCTCACCTCATGCACACACTCCTGCACTCCCCTGTCATGCAGGAGCTGCAGGGTATGCTGAAGCCAAGCTCAGTGAAAACTGCCCCTTTAGAGGTGTTTTTTAGGATCAGAGTATACTGCGACTTCTCTGTCAAGCTTATTTTCTGACACAACAGAAGAGCCACAGGGCACGCTGAAGCCAAGATTGTGAAAACCACCTCCAAAGGGTTGTTTTTACTGAGTTCTGCTTCAGCTTACCCTGTGGCTCCTCCATTGCACCAGAAAATGACGTCATTTTCTGGTGTGATGGGGAAGTGGGGAAACACACACAGGGGAGGTAAGTACCCCAATGCCCCTCAGCCACCTGCACTTCTGCTTTGGCACATGTGGTCATTGGGGGGCCCTGCTTTATAGCTTTACCATAGAGTTTGAGGGATTCCTAGAGTGTCTTGGCAATGCATTACATCACTTCTGTTTACATTTCCAAAAGTGATGCCAAATGCGGCATTTCCAAAACCTCCCAGGGGTTGCCAGCCTTTTGTTGGCAGCTGTAAACATACACAGAAGTCCCTTTTTATTTTTTTCTTCACAACTATCATGTTCAAGTAGAATAAATGGAGAGAGAGTAATTGGCCCAAGGTCACCTTGTGAGCTTCAGGAAACTTGAACTGTAGCTTCCCAAGTCTTAGTCCAACACACTAAACTTCTCCACACTAACCCTTCATGAATTTCCCCCAATATATTTGTATTTATTTATTTGGAAAATGTTCATGTTGCTTCCCCAGAGGCCTGCTTGGAGAAGCTCACAAAATAAAATAATACAACAAAACCAAACAAGCCACTAAAAACAAACTAGGGCATAAAAACAGCATAAGACAAACATTTGACAAACATTTAGCAGCTTAAAATGATATTCATAAAATATCCCGTTCTACAAGCAGCTCATAAAACAAGTAAAAAATATGGATCTTCTCAGTTAAAAGCCTGGATAACCAAGATATTTTGTCCTGGTGCCTAAAATAAAGTAAGATAGGTGCCAGGTGAACCTCAATGGGGAGGGCATTCCCTAGGAGACGTGCCAGTGAAAAAACTCTGGCTGCCACCTGTCACACCTCTGCAGGCAAGAGCAGAGAGCAGGGCTTTGGAAGAGAATCTTAACTGTAGCTCCACATACACAATCCAATGTCTTTGGAACATCATGAGGTTTTAGTGTTTTAAGAAAATCAAAACAATCTAAAGGCCAAATTAGACATGACATTTTTTAAATGAGTCAGAGCTAGGTTCCCCACTGGATTGTGTCCAGTTTTGAACTGGATATTTGTGTTTGCTGTTGGGAAAATAAATTGAGAGAAAAATAGACATAAGGTATTTTCTAATTAAGAGTTCCAAGAAACAGGCAGATCCGAAGGGACAGAATTGGGGAGGGGGGGAGCTCAAAGGTTAAAATAGAAAGGAAGTAAGAAAATAAAAGAGCAAATAAAGAAACCAAACTTTCAGGCTTGGCTGTGGAGAATAGGCTGGTCAGGCAGACTGTAGCTGGAGCTACCATTTCCATTGTTCCCCACCTGAGAGGACAAGAAGATGAAGCTCCCCTCCACAAGCAATAGAGTGCTCCCCTGAATGGGGCAGGTACAGTTTTATTGTCCATGTGCTGAGGCTGTCCCTTGTGCTGCAAGGCATGGATGTGGTTCTTCCCTATGCTGCAAGGTGAGCAGTAAACTTTTGCTCATTATTGTTGTACGTTTCTTCTCCTTTCTCCTTCTCACTTGGGGATCTGCTTTACCTGCCGTGTTTCACCTACCCCTTCCAAAGCCCAAATGTGCTGGGAGTGGGCATGATGAACTTAAATTCCCATTGTGCAGTCAGCCCAACCATGATGACATTCCTCTCAGACCAGATGGTGGGATTGTGGTGATGGTAGTGAGGGAGATTTCACTGCTTTAAAATCAGTGCAACAGTTCCCAAAATCACTTTAGCGGGTATTTTAGCCCCTGTGAACTAGTCTCTCCCCCCATTCCTCCCCTTACCCTCATCTCAAAAGGAAACCCCACTGCAATAAGACTAACGTCAAATAAAAATGTAACTTAGTTTATAAGTGCTTA
This sequence comes from Eublepharis macularius, assembly GCF_028583425.1. Lineage (NCBI taxonomy): Eukaryota > Metazoa > Chordata > Lepidosauria > Squamata > Eublepharidae > Eublepharis > Eublepharis macularius. Next base: position 88,338,623 of record NC_072793.1, on the reverse strand, counting down.
CTGAAAGTGCTAGGTGCAAAATTCACAGTATACTAATGGTTATAATAGAAATAAACATGTCATTCTATCCATTTTCAATATAAAAACAACACAGTACAAAACATATCTTTCACTACTCTGTTTCCTGGTTAAATATATTCCAGTTTCACAGCCTCAATCTGATGATTACATGTATGTAAACTCATTACAGTCCATAGATCATTGTACTGTGTTCCTGTTACTTGTTTCTTATCAGGTGGTCTCATCAGGCTGTTGGAACAGTTCAGAAAGACACCTTCAAGGGTCAGTCAATAGAACAAATCAAGTTGTGAAAGCTGTGCAGATCAACAAAGTGTTGGCTTGAACTTTGTTTCATCCCTCCTCCTCCCACACGACGGTCCCATTCTGTATTGCTAAAACATGATATCCTCAATGGCTCTTACTTGCTAAATGAAAACTCTGTGACACATCTACTTTAGGCCAAGTTCTCATTTTAATTAGGGCCGTTTCCACATGGCTTACCTTCTTTCGGAAAACAGCATCTTCACAAGTGAAATCACGCGAGAAGACGCTGCTATTGCGTGAAATCGCGCGAGAAGACGCTGTCTTCTGCGATAACAGCATCTTCTCGCGCGATAACAGCGTCTTGTCGCGTGACTTCACGCATGAAGACGCTGTTTTCCGAAAGAAGGTAAGCCGTGTGGAAACGGCCTAGGACTATTCAATTATATCAGCACCATCTGCACTCTAAGTGGTACAACTCAAACACAGGTTTCACTGCCTAGGGAGAAAGAGAACAATGGTTCTTAACTTTTAATCCACCACTGTTTAGAAATTATGCAAGATTATCATCAAGCCTCAAGCCACAAGTAAATTTGGACATATAAGGTCCCTAAACACAACAACCTTATATAAGTATATTTATTATATATGCCTATGATAAATAGACCTCAGGCATACATGTAGTGAGACTCTTGTGCCTGATGGCTTCTTAAACTTGATTTCTGTGTGCCACTTTTAAAAGACCTGAGTAAGAAATCTAGGATATGGGATTTTAACCTGAAGGTGGGATAAACGGTATAAAAACTCTTCTAAAAGTCCTCCAATGAGGAGGTTTGTCTTCCTTCCCTCTGCTGTTCTGCAACCTATTCATGTTAAGATGCTGTTGAGATGTGCATGTTAGCACAGAAATATCAGCTCCTGGTCCAAACAGTGCCAGTAGAGAAGATTATCACCCCACCTGATGCATCTTTTAGGAAACATAACAATGCTCAGAATTGAGCCAAATGAAGTTTATCTTCATTTTTCATTCTTATTTTTTTTAATTTGGAAAGAACACTATAAAAGGCAGTGCTAGTTTTTTTGTTTAAAAAACAGCCTTAAGACGGGGAGGAGGGACTTGCCATTGCCAATCATATATTATCCTTAAAGTAGTTGGGAAGCTAAAGATAGTTCTCCCTGTACTCTAAACTGGGTCATTTTGTAAAAAATTGGTTTGTTGTAAACCTCAAGAATTTTTCTCCCAGCCAAAAAAAATGGTCAGACAAACAGAAGCAAAACACACCCAGCTCTGTTTGGTAGTGTCTGTCTATATACATTATAATTAAACTTGTGACCTGTTTATTTATTTTTTCTTCCCTTCCTGTGCTTTCAAATTTACTTATTGTGAAGCAGAGTATAATTTTAAATTAAATTTGTTCTGGAACTCATGCTCACAACTCATAACATAACCACTAATCACCATACTAAAGCTAACATCATAATAACAAAAAGTCAACTGACTGAATGTAACAATTCTATAGAATTGTAACACCCTCAAGAGAATCAGATAGAAAACCACTTCACACCATCCCTTTAAAAAAGCTCATCCCCTCTCCTCTGACTGTGTTTTGATTCTCCTTCTAAAAGCCCTGATGTATTAGGAGTGAATATAATCACTCATTTGAGACACAATGCACTCTGTCCATACACAGATATGCTAGGATATGCTATCTGTTTACTTCCCTTATAGCCTGCCCTTCTCTGAACATCTCTTTCCTTATATAGAGAAAGGTTAGAACTTGATCATGCACAAATTTTAATGATATTTATAGTACGGGATGTTGTTTGAAATTAAGTCAAATCAAACATTGAGAGAAAATTGGTATAAGATGTTTTTTTGATGGTATATCCTCCCAAAAGATATTGAAAAAATGGAGAAAGAAGTATGTAGGGACATGCTGGAAACGTAAAGAAGCAGAAAACACTTTTTTCCATATGTGGTGGACATGCAAAAAAACTCAATTTTTTTTGGAAAGATATACATGCTGAGATCCAGAAGATTTTAAAAACTGATTTTGCTATGAAACATGAGACCATGCTGCTGGGAATAATACCAGATAATGATGACAGAATACTACATGATAGGAGTGTGCACTTCAGGCATCTGATTCAGGAAAAATGCCCGAATTGGACCAGATCTGTAAACATTTGGAAACCCTGAACCAAAGGTTCCCAAAGTGATTTGGGTCACTTTGGAAAGCTTCAGGGCCTTTCCTGGGTTTCAACTGGCCCGTGGGGGGGATTCCCCCGCGGTTGAAGTTCCCCCGCCAGTTGAAGTTTAAAGGGCTCCTTTCTACCACCTCACTTACCTGTGCCTTCCCGGTGGTGATGGAGGAGGTGGTGCGGGCAGGGGAGGTGGCAGTTGTGGCCTTCCACGCTGCCCAGCTGGCCACTGTGGCAGCAGAGGAGGTGGCACAGGCAGCGGAAGTGCCTTCCCCACTGCCCAGCTGGCTGCTGTAGTGGCAGAGGAGGCAGTGTGGGCTGCGGAGGTGCCAGTTCCGGCCTTCCCCACTGCCCAGCTGGCCGCTGCAGCGGCGGAGGTGGCAGCATGGGCCGTGGAGGTGCCAACTCTGGCCTTCCCTGCCACCCAGCTGGCCGCTGTGGCGGCGGAGGAGGCAGCGCGAGCAGCAGAAGTGCCGATCCCGGCCTTCCCCACCACCCAGCTGGTCTTCTTCCTGGCTCCACGGCCAGGTAAGTGGGACGGGGTGGGGGTGGAGAGGACAGGGAGACTAAGTGGGGGGAAGGATGGAGGAACTAAGTGAGGGGTGGGGGGCCTCACTTCAATATGCTCCGAATCTTTACAGAGCATACCACAGTGATTTAAATACCAGAAGCCGAAAAAGCTTGCCGCTTTGGCTTTTGGGGTATTATAGATCATTTTCCCCGCTTTGGGTGTACCCAAAGTGGGAAACCCAATTCCCCCCGCCACCGTGCACACCCCTACTACACGAATTACTCAGATATCTGCTGATGGCAGCTAGAGTAGTAATGGCAAGTAAATGGAAAGAAGAATGCCCAACCAGGGAAAACTGGAAAGATAAAATGTCAGAATATGTGGTAATGGCAAAACTGATGCATTATATAAACAAAAGAGCGATTAAAGAATTTGAAGATAAATGGAAAAATTACATCGCTTGTAATAGATAAAAACTGGAAATAAATAAATGAATAAGACAAAGTAGCCCTGTAAATTTGATTATGATTATGAGTTCTGATTATTAGAGGCCACTGAGATGTTGTTTTAAGCTTAAGATTTTTTTGAGATGGAGGATGGATAAACGTGTTACATAACAAAAGAATATATATAGTATATATATAGATATGTTTTTCAATTTGTTCAGTGTAAGATGTAAGCTGCTTTGAGTCCTCATTGGGGAGAAATATGGGGTATAAATAATGTAAATAATGATAATAATGCTGGGTAATTTAAATGCAGGCAAGCAGCACGAGGGAGGGAGACTACTGAAGACTGTTATCTACACACATTGATGAGATTTCCGATTATTCTCATCAATAACTTTCATGGCATTTCTGTAGGCGCATATGGTCAGCTGTCCATTTGTCACTGCTAAGGACTTGCTGCATTTCACTGAGAAAAACAGCAAGACTGCATAGGGTTGTTTTGGTGCTGGGCACAGAACTATGTATGCCACGGAAAGCTCCTCAAAAGAAGGGTGAGATTCATATGGACTGAATAATTTAATTGCTGTTACTTTAGGACACACAGAGGAAATCGCTCTGTGTTTCTTGAGACCAATTACAACCTTTATACTCAGTGTTCAGCTTTGATCATTTTTGTGGATTGCTTTGCCTTCTCATGAATGTTACCAAATATTTTGAACTGCAGCCATCTTAGCAGTGGGAAACATGAGTGATTGAGATGCTCTTTACAGATGCTGTTTTGACAATCCAAAAAGCACAATATGCAAGTTACCGTGGCTTTTGCCATTATACTGATAATCTGAGATAAAGGGGTTGTGAGTTGCAATGAGGCATCCCAATGCCAACGGGAACAGTTGATTGGTTTATGGTTTACTACATTGTTCAGGGCTCAACATGCACTATTAGGATAAACATTAATTTACTAAAGCCACAATTATTGGGATCAGGCTGCAAAACACCAGATTTGCAGCCCTAGTGTGGGCTTAAAAGTAAATCCCACTTGACCAATAGTGCTTACTCCTAAACTTTGTTTTGGAAACCTAACTTGGGCAGAATCCAGTAAGCTTTGCACCTAAACAGAGTGGCAGCAATTGCATTCACAACTTGACCCCTCCTTTCCCCCACCATCTGCTGTACTTCAAACAGTGCAGAGCAGAAGAGGAGTTACAACAGCACAGGAGGGGCTTTTGGTCTCCCTCACATAGTGGTTTCACCCACACAGTGCACATGCTCTGTGAAATACAGCTTGGTGAAAACAATAAACCAACTCCAAACAAAACATACCACATCTGCAAGTTGCAAGCATACATAGCCTGCAATGAGAACTGAATTATATACACAGCAACTGCAACTGCAATGAAAGCACATCTAAGCATGAGTAACTTGGCTGATACTTCACCCTTTTTATGTATAAAACTGTAATCATGATGACACATTTATTGTTATTATATTGTGCTATACACTGTGTACTCTAAATTTCATTCTCTTCCTTAGCATGTGCATCTCTTATTAACCTCCGTGAACATGTAGGGTTGCCAGCAACCTGGTGAAAAAAATTCCTGTGCCTTTAATAGAATCTTAGTGTGGAAATAGGCAGATGAAGCTTTTCATGGTTCAAAGGTAAATAATATCATCTGGTAAATAACATCACATTAAGCTTCTATTAAAGGGAAACATTTTCTTCAGGCTGTTGGCAACCTTAGGCATGGCGGTAAATAACATTAATGCTAAATTAATATTCCACTAGAAAGTGAAAAAGCAGTCATATAATTCAAATGTGTATTTTGCTTCATATTTGAGTTACCCAAAAACTGCTTTAATCCTCCTGTAAGAAAAGATCCAGAGTACCGATCGATTGGTATATGCAACGAATAGCTTCTTCTGTCCATTTCCACACTTTAAGCCAGTATTAAAGAGAGAATTTCTTTTTCAGGCCTGTTGACAACCCTTCCTGCTTATCTTACCCATCCTACAAAGAGCTCAAAGCAGCACCCATGGCACCTCCTTCCTCATTTTATTTTCACAATCCTATAAAGCAGGTTGGTCTGAGAAAAATGATGAGCACAAGGCTACTTAATAAACTGTGTGACTAATATTTAATTTGAACCTAAGCTTCTTTCTTCCTAATTTGATATTCTGATGTAAGGCAATGAATGAACACAAGGACAGGGGGGAAACAATGGCCAGAAATAGACTACTGATCAACATTTCAATCAGTGACCCCTAAGTGTTTATGACCTTTTTTAGAACCATACATTCATATTAACACTGGACTCAGACTGAGCATGAACAAGTAGGAGCACTGGTTGAAGGGTTACTTTATGCCTGGGCTCCATGTTCAGGAATTATTTTTCATCGCAGAACTAACATCAACTTCACAGCCTACCCCCGTTTCTGCCTCTTCTCCTGAGCACCTGCATTTCCACAATCTGTTTTCCTCTGCTTTTTTATGAACTTTCCCCCTATTATAACCTGGCTTGGCTGTGTCACATTCCACCCATGCAGTGATCCACCCTTCCTGCCATCTAAATGGCACTTTAGTTGGTTGGCAATCAATACTAACTGAATGCTAAACAAGTGACAGAGGGTCCCTGGTATGTTAGTCAACTCATTGAAGAGGAAATATGCTATAAAGAAAAGGGTGGTGGAAGGATGCTTGTTCCCCTGCTCTCAGCAGTAGCTGCCTCCAACCCAAGCTGGTTGCCACTCGGGTTTTTGACAAATTAAGCAATGTAAAAAACGATTAATAGAAAACAGTTGGAAAGGAAACACAATTCAGTGGAACCAATCTGAGCAACTGGGAACTTTATGGAGCTTTATGTGAGAAGGGCTAAGCTAAAGGCTTGGTCTGAACATTATACACTTACCAAGTGGAGATTTCTGTTTTAACATGGCACAATTGTTTGTTAATAAATTTTCTGTTACCATTTGGTGTGTTGCTAGCTAGCTACCTCAAAAATCTATCTCAAGAATTCGGTGATGATTTGACATTGGCCATTTCCACACACATTGAATAATGCACTTTCAATTCACTTTAGCAATCCTTTGGAAGTGGATTTTTTGTTCCACACATGGAAAAGCAGTTCTAAAAGTTCACTAAAGAGTACTGAAAGTGGATTATCCAACATGTGTGGAAGCAGCCATTATCTTTTTGACCCATGGCGTTTTGAACAAGGTATTTAGTGACTTCAGGTACCTGTTTGGGCATTGTGTTCTGATTCCAAACTGTCTGAAAGAATGGAGGATGTTTAGTTTTCTGGGGGTGTACTCTATAGTTCTTATTCAAAGTGCCAGCTTTGGGTACAGCTTCAACAATTTCCCTTAAAAAGTTAACAGTGACACTTGGGATATGAAATGTCTGCTCTTTGAGACATGGTATGGGGGGGGGCAAACATATCATAATGGAAAAGTTTTTAAAAACCCTTTCACCACACAATGCATATTATCGGCAACCATCAGCATGTGACAAATACACCACAGATCACGTCACCAATCAGGAAGATGATAAGCGAAACATTTGGTCTAAGATAGCTTCACATATACAAACTGGGTGGAAGAGTACATGAGCATGTGTATGAGGGAAAGACACATCTTGAAAATAACAAAAGGAATCCAACAGATGAAACAAAATGCAGGGGAAAACGTAACAGTTACAACTGTGTAGAAGAAAAATTTAATTCCTGATACTTTTCAAACCTTAATCTCTCTCAAGGATTATTCATTCAAATGGATGAGCAAACCTAATTGCCTAATTTATTTGTGAAACATTTTCCCTTGAAAAAGACTAGTGTTCAGAATCCAATGAGAATTACCTATTGTCCCTCACAATTTCATCAGGGAAGCCTACCTCACACTTTGGGAAGCCTGATCCTAAGTGATTATAGACTTCTAAATGCAAATGAAGAAAACTCGTCACTCTCACCCTTACCTTTCTTGCCTCTCCAGAGGTATTTTTATTTATTTATTTATTTCCCATTTGTATTCCGCCCTCCCCGCAAGCGGGCTCAGGGCAGATAACAACATATTAAAATACAATTAAACTGAATTAGGTAACTGAATTAACTGGAGAAAATAATTATTATTGTTACAGAGGGCAATATGAGTCAAAATTTACACACAGGGAACAGACCATTGGACATTTTATATAGTCCAAGTACAATCACACTAAATGTTTCTTGATCTATGCGCACCAAAGTTCACAACAACTATGTGTGTTCCTCAGACTATACAGATCCCAGTGAAGGAAAGACAGTATCTTATTGGTAGACAGGATAGGTGAAAAACAGTTAAAAATTGAGCACTGCTAATGGAAGGAACTTGGTGTAAAGGACAGAGAAATGTGTGATATTTTGTTTCCTTTGTTATTATAGTCACGCTTATGAGCATTTCTAGTTTTGCTTCAAAATATTTTTACATCCTCATTGTAAAAATACACAATTACAGTTATTTCAGTTAGGGTTGCCAGGACACTCCTAAGGGCAGGTGATGTCTTACCCTCCAACTCCCATTTCCTACCACTGCTCTGAGCAACAGGTGAAAAATAATTTTTAAAATTGTCCATTGGCCTGACAGTCATTGACAGAATTGCCATAAAGTTTCTGGCAATTCTGATACCACAGAGTTTCCACTGATTCTGAAAGAGGTGTGATATCACTTCTGGGTTTTCCTGGAAGTGACATCATGGTGTTGCCAGCAGCTGCCCCCCAATGCCCCCAGTTCCTGTTCTCCTGCTAGTTGCCAGGCATGGCCTGGTCACCTAATTGCATTATATTACATTACACAATTACATTAGAATATATAATCATTTGAATTACTGACTAATGATTAGTGGCTGAGGCTGCAATCCTAAATACACTTTCTTGGGATTAACCCCCTTTGAATAACATGGAACACTTACTTTCTATAGACTTGCTCAGGGTTGCTTCCTAAGGAATACCAGTGCAATACTAAGAACAATCTACTGAGAATAAGCTCCATAATAGAATTTACTAGGATTCTGAGTAGACATATTGCTTAGGATTGCTCTCTGCATTATGAATCAGGAAGTCCATGAAGCTAAACATTACCTCAGACATGAACTCACAAGTTGACCTTAGGCAAGCTACTGTCTCTCCATGTTTCTGATATAATATGTCGATAATGATACTGAATTACCATACAGGATGTTGTAAGACCATGGGACCAATCCTAAACAGGTCTACTCAGAAGCATGCTATTCAGTTGGGCTTACTCCCAGGAAAATATCCTTAGCAGTTTACTGCAGCCTAATATATGTAAAGCACTCTGAATACTTAAGTTATACACACACATATTAAGTATTAAATATTATTACATACATATTACATCGAAAATAAAATAGGGATAGATGATAAATAGACAGAAAGAAAGACAGGAATTGTATTCATCATTACATTTTGAGAGAAATTTGATTGCTTTGCCACTGAGATGCAGCAGAACCCAGTAACGATTTGCAAATTTCCCCATTTATAGTGATCCCAAAAAAGGATTCCCTGCAAGTAGCATGGGGTGTGTGAGAGAAAGAGGGAGAGAGAGACAACATGGTTGAGTTGACTGTTGCAGGTTTAGTTTCTTCTTGACGTTATTTTAGTGACTGTAAATGACATTTTGATATGATTTTAATGCTGTGAAATGCATTGAGGGCATATGCAGAGAAGGCAACAGTTACATAAACAAACTTTATTTCTGATCTTAGAATCTTGGCAAGCATTATGAGAATTCCATCAAATTACATAATCAAAGAAATATAAATTATTTCTGTGTCTTATTCCTGTATCCAAGCTGACTGATCATTTACCATGTCTGAGTAATGAAAACCTTTGCTAAATAGGTTTTTTAATGTAGTCCACAATGAATTCTTAATATAAGTCAACATTTACAGGATTCTATAAAATCAACATATACCAATTTGCTATCTTTGCAAAAACTCATCATTTCTCAACATAACCAAAGCAAACAGACTATTTGCTCCAATTTTATTTTCTGTCCCAGGTATATTTGTCTGTCATTCCAATGTTGTCCTTGCATTTTTTCACAAAAATGACTGTTATACACATCATTCTTCCCATATATAGTCCTTTTCAACAACTGTTTAAAGCAAATGAAAAGCTAAGGACAGCAGAATTGTCAGAAATCGAATTATAATTAGTAGGTTTATTTTTACTGTGTCTTGAAACAAGACACTGCTATTTGATTACCCATTTCCAATATCTATTTTCTACTCAAGACAAGGTCTTTTAATAGTTTTTCCTTTCAGCAGTAACAAATTACAAATTACAAAGATACAATTGTGTGAAGTTTCTAAATACCGGCACTGTTTGTTATGGTCTTTATTGTTTATGCTTTTTACATACTATTTTTATGGCAGTGGTTGCCACTTCAAAGAGTAGTACCAATAGAAACATTAGGTGGACCAAAGGAATCACTAATAAGATTCTAACAACGAAGGAAAAGCCTGACTTATAGAAAAGCTTTGGGTGCGGCTGAAGCTCAGAAATATCTTTGTTCTCAAGTACAGTGGCTGCAGTGGACCATAATTTGAATGTGCGTCCATGCCAGTCTGGATAGGAGAGACAGCACTCACCACTCAGGGCTGAACAACTTTGGAATACTGTGACACCTAAAAACACACCACTGAAGCATTGTATTATCTTTATATTATTGTATATAATTGTATTATTGTATTATCTTTATATAGCTTCTTTTTAAAAGGAAAAAATACTAATAAAATAGGTTGTCTTAGGAGAATTGTATTGTCAAAGTTCAGTATTAGCAGGCCTACAATCTTTTAAAAGGCAAGCTCCCCACCCCCAGTGGCTTTTAAAACTGTAAGTTTTGTCCCTGCCACAGAAAGCTCATTCTCTTATAGTTTCAGTACGTAACTGCCATTAACGTTAATGAAAGGTTTGTGTATATATCAGGGGAAGAATGAACCCCAGAAAATCTAACAACAATAAGGATCTGTGTCTTTTGAAATTCATTATACAGTGCACAATTAGGAGCTGTCTGACCATGAAGTTAAGTGTTCATAATAGATATGTGTTTTCAGGCTTGCCTCCTCACATAATTCTACCAGTGTCTTATAATAGGTTTTCTTATTATAACATGCAAATTACTGCTAAAGACAAAACTATTTTTTCTAATAGACTGATCTGATATATGTCAGATACTGACATATGTGCACTAATGATTCATATGCCAGTGGTCTAACCAAATTTAACAAGAGCCTGTTCATAAGTGAACGCTCTCCTGCAAGGACAAATGCCTCCATAGTTCAAGCCTTTTTAAAATCAATCAGATTACCCCCTCAGTAAAATCTGGGCATTCAGTGTTGGTAAAAAGAAAATGTACCCATATCTGCTTTTTCAGCCTAATTAGGATTTATAGCTAGAACTGTCCCCTGCACTTTCAGAAAAAAAATCCCATTTAAGGATACTTACAGATCTAACCTCACATTAGAGTTGAAGATTAGGATTGAGGAGGTTTGGGTTCAAACTCCTGCTCAGCCATGAAGCCCACTGGGTAATTTTTGGGCCAACCATTCTTTTTTAGCTTAACCTAGTTTACAAAATTGTTGTGAAGAGTAAATGGAGGAGGGCCTCTGAAAGCTAGTAGAGGCTGCCAGAAAATGACCCCCCCCGCCCCCGCAGATCCCTCCACATACAACCAATCTTAAAAGAATGCATTAATTTTATTAATTTTACTCAGTCATCCACTTTTATTCTAATGCCTTAAATTCTTCAATAAAACCAATATTAATAAAAGAGTTAAATGGTTACTGAGAAATTAAAAGCTGGCATAATATGCTGAATTAGCTATATTGTCCATGGGAAAAAAACAGAAAGACAGGGAGTTTCCACATGGGTATGGTGTAGTTTGTAGTGGCAAAAAGCGGCAGGACTCTAATCTGGAGAACTGGGTTTGATTCCCCACTCCTCCACTTGAAGTCAGCTGGGTGACCTTGGGTCAGTCACAGCTTCTCAGAGCTCTTTCAGCCCCACCCACCTCACAGGGTGATTGAAGTGAGATGATAACACACTTTGTAAACCGCATTTACAAAGTGTTAAGTTGCCCTAAAGGCAGTATATAAATCAAATGTTGTCACAATCATCATCATCATCATCATCATCATCATCATTATATGTGTTGTTTCCTCATTGCTGTCATGACTGCTGATACAGCACAGTGGCAATGGGGCTTCCACATGGCAGATTTCCCTGCAGTTTCCCTGCCCCAGTTCCCAGCAGGTACCACTCTCACCCCCAAGGAACAGTGGGGCTTTTGCAATGTTTTTAGAAAACTGGCATTAGAATATTATTATAATATTCTAACAATAGATGTAACAGGTTCTTTGAACACCCAGCTTTCATTTTTTTTTAAAAAAAGTCTCTAGCCTCTTCCATTGTGAAGATATGCCTTTCCTCTTATATCTCCAGACAAGAAGGGGCTAGAAATTCACTTTTTTAAAATGGTAGCTGGGAATTCAGCAAAACTGTTTCATGCATTCTAGTGTTTTAAAATAAATAGATGAATAAATAATTCCTTAGTGGAAGGGAGGAAATGGTTACCATAGGAATTTTCCTATCCACACAGCAGCCACTCAGGCTTTGCTGTGATCTTTCCCAACACTTTGGAGCAAAACAGGTTGGAGAAAGATCAGTGATAAGTTGGAGAAACCCCTGGAGTTGCACGACTGCACTACAATGCTGTGGGAAAGCAGGGAAAAAAACACATGCTTAACAACACTGAATTTGGGCTGGACAACCTATGTGGAAATGGTCAAAGACTTTTAAATCTGACTGCAAATAAATTCATTCATTCATTCATTCACTTTTAAATCTCCAGTTCAAACATGAGAAAGAGAAGTGTGGGATTTTTACCCATTCCCTTTATGGCCGGATCTCCAACCTTGTTGAGCCTCTGAGTACTTCTGGAATTCTGCAAAAAAGTGTCATGGTTGCCATCACAAAATGTTGTGTTATTCCAAGCCAAATGTCCTCTGACAACAGAGGCAACTACTTCTAAATGGGTGCTCCCAGCAGACACAAAGCTGCTATCCCCGGGCCTCTTCAGAAGCACCTCCAGAAATAAGAAGGCAGAGAAAAGCTGGGATCAGCACTTTGCTTTAGGGAAAGAGATGCTAGCCAGTATTAGCTCACACGGCTGTGACCCACCTGCTAAGGATGAGCTCATTTCACTACTATGGTATTTGGCAAAAGACAAGAAACCATGATGAATCCTTCATTTTGGAAGATATCCTAATCCTGAAAACAACAGGGCTTTTTGAAAATTAGATTTTTGTCGGACTGAGATTCAAGGAACAGATTATTTCAGTGCTCAAAGGATGGGGTGATTGTCTATCTGCAGTAGGTGATCTGCGGTGTGGCTTGGCTCAATTTTCTTTTGTTCAAAGCCACAAAATACAAAAGGCTTTGATAAGGCTCTCTGTTTGTCCTCATTCTCTAAAAGATCATCCTCATGATTACCAAACTACTGAAAACCTTAAAGATAATACATTTACTTCATAGATTAGCTCCCACTTCATCAGGCGGTAGGTATATAATCTTGGGCAAGGAAGGAAAAATGTAGATAGTGGGGTCAAAAAGCAAGGAAACATGATCTAGTCAGTATCCATAAAAACACAAATGCATCAAACAAAGTATAGCATCCATTCTCATAATATCTCACATTGCCTTATTTTCTTGGCATTGATAAACCAAAGACAACTGAGGGCAATATATGCAAGATTCAGATGTGACTGATTTGAACCAGTTTTCCTGTAAAGAAACAAACATTATTTTGCATACCTCTACTAGTTTTGACACAGTAATGTAGCATTAGGAAATTATCTCTCATTTGCCTAATCCATGACACAAGATTGTTGTGATGATAAATCAATGAAACATATTCATTCCTTAAAAAACGTAAATAGGTTTGATCCCTGCCTTTGCCAAAACCAATAGCAGGACTCAGCTTGATCTCAAAGGATTTGTCAAGTTCATTCGGTTTCTATTTTAATTCTTTGGTAAGGAGTTGTATAAATACAAAAGATATGGAAGACACAGCACACATACCCCAGGACGATGTTCAAAATAAGCCAGCCTTGACTTGGTTAAAACAAAGTATCGTACTTTAAAGTTGGAAGGAGAGGTCCTTCTCTTTTGCTGGGACCTTTTGATCAGCTCTTCTTCAAGAAGAATGCAGTTATTCATTGTTCAGCAGGTAATGACAGTATTCCAGGACAGAAAGGCCCCTGCCCCGGTACCTGACCATCACATATGTATTCAGGAAAGTGAAAACAAAAAGACTGTTGAATCTTACAAAAATGGATTCAAAAGCAGCGTAGGTGCTTTATCTTTCCATCTGTCATCCAGACAGAGTTGTTCAGCTTCCTTTCTGATGTCAAAAACGGTAACCACATCCTTTCAAACACTGACATCTAAATAGTGCATGCTACATTATGATATATGGCAAATGAACTAAGAAAAAAAGGAAAAGCATCCTTAATGTATAGTCTTGAGACATTCTTGAAATAAAAAACTGCGGAGCAATTGAATCTGGTTATTCATTACCTAACAAATACAGAAAAAAGAAACACAAGTGTTTCCACATCCTGTTTCCACATTGTTTACAGATAAATACAAAAAGCCTGTTGTTTCATTTATAAGACACCTCTGGTATGACTACAAAGACAGTAGGGATAGAAGTCTTGTGTTCAAGCACTCAAAATTTCACTCACTCTATATAGTTCGTTTTTAAGATATTAACATCTGTTTAACAATTTTCCTCTTTTTGATCATTGTAAGCATATGTTGGTGAAGAACATCTTGTTTTATTGACAAATAATATTCCCTAATCAGATGGTTGAGGAAACTGATGGCCATTGTACATTGTAAAAAAGATATTATCCAAAAGAGAACAATGGGCATGATTTATAACTGTTATCTATGTACATTTAGGGGGAGGGGGTGAGCATGTGTGGAATTAGGCAACACATCATACATCTTCCTGCATATGGTTAAGAAAGGTTAAGTCATTCATTTTCATTACGTCACTGTTTCTTTTGCAAATTATATTTGAAAAATTTATTTTTTCCTTTATTTTTAAATAGTTTAAATGGTTTAGCTGAAATGTGGAAATCATCAACCCCAAAATTGAGTATTTCAGTAACTTTTGCTTTGACTCTTTATTTTTAAAAATTATTTATGTTATTATTGTCCACATTTTTCACTGAGACAAGGCAGATTACACAGTTGGAGTCAGTACAGTCACTTTCAAAGACATTTCAATAAACAATGTAATTGGCAATATAAGTGCAAATTTGCAAAGCTTTAAAACTGGCAGGAATCAAATACAGAGTTGAAGAAATGCAACAGAGCTTAAGCATATTAAACAAAAACTATCCTATACGATCATACTTACAGCAACAGAACGTACATAGAAGTAAAGTCTATAGTTCCTATCCCTTTACTTATGCCTATCTTTGGGACCACTTCCCTACAGTGTTAATCTTCACCAATGTACAGAATCTTATGACAACTATAAGGCATACATAACATATACGAATTACTTCCATAAACCAATTTCATAAACTAAAGAGAACAGAAGTATCCTTCTCAAACCAGGATCAGTGCTGCTCTCTACAGTGTAAGGGAGGCATAACATAAATTATACTTTGTTACTGGACTTTTAATCTAAGACAGTAGTATCTGTCTGAATTTCTTATAGCAACTATTTATATTAATAACAGATGATATTGTCCTGTAGATGGCATCTAGATTTATCCCACAGCTATCTCAAATCAAATTCATGGCTTCACTTGGGAGGCCTTGGGTAAATCACCGTCTCCTTGCCTTAAGGTTGCATCAAAGGTTGTTTTTCCTTATTTGCATCTAAAAAACCATTTCTCTTCAAATAGAGAATTGCAAAAAAACCATCTGATGCACGCACTTTTGCAACATTAGAAGCATCTACATGTTGGAGTACATATACTCGGCGGTTAGCAGAAGACATATTCAAACACAGACCTTTCAGATGTTATAACCATATGTGAAGGCGTGTGCGCATGTGCGCACTTCTGAGAGTAGGACAATTGGAAGAAGCTCTGCTCTAATAATATTTATAGGTCCCAGTGTGGTTAGTGGTTAATATCAGACTAGGGCCTGGAAAAACCCAGGTTCGAACATCCACTCTGCCCTGGAAGGTTGTTGGGTGAGCTTGAGCTTTAGAAACATACGCATGCGTGTTCTTTCTCTTGCGCAGGCGATGCGAAAAGACGAGACCAGAGAAAGGATAGGTGAGTGAATATTACGGAGGCTCTGATTGGCAGCAAGAGCAACCAATCAGAGGCAACTGACATGGGCCAGAGTTTCCTCTGTCGATTGTTCCTTCTCCTTCCGGCTTGCTTTCTATGATCCCAAAGCCAATAGGGAGGTGAGAGATTAGAGAGGGGCGCCGGAAGTGTCTCTGTGCCGGTGGCTAGCGAGCAGGGGAGAGGAGCTGGACGCTGAGCGGAAGCCGCTGTCGCGTTAGCCGTGCGTGGGTTCAGGTGAGGGCGTTTTCCGTTTCGTTTTTTGGGTCTGCTGTTCTTTGTGCGGGTCTTCAGCGAAAAGCAGAAGAAGCCTCTCCTTCCCTTTCATATTTTTGGTTTTAAAACCTTATAACGGTAATTCTAGAACAGTAGCTGTGTTAAGCTGTTATAGTTCTAAGGAGTTTTATGGTCCCTTAAACAATAATAAAAAGCTTATTCCAGCATAAGCTTTCATAGTTAACAGCCTGCTTCTTCGTATGCAAAAAGTGGATTCTCGCTGTGCAGGCATTTTATATATAGCATAGTCGGAAAGCCATGAAACGCAGAGCGTGCAGGGTGACACGCAGTTATGTGAACTTTGAATCCGGCCCCCCCCCTCCCAAACGCTAGCGATATTAAGATAGTCAACACGTATAATGAATGGGGAATCCCAGGTTTTGTTAAGATAATTAACACCTGTATTTTACACGGCACAGGTTTTAAATTCCACAGGAATGGTTAGATAACCAGTTGTGAATTGAAGGGTTGTTTGTATTTCTTCCAATAATTTTATAATGTCTCATTTTTGTATTTCCAATGACCCTGCTCCAAAGGAAAACAGAGAGGGAAGCAAACTCAAATCATTCCATGAGTCAAGGTTCAGTATATTTTGGACACACAAGATGGAAGTATTTCTTCTGTTAGAGGGATTAGTTAAATAATGTAGTGGAGCCAATTTACTTAGTTGCCTTTAAAATGAGATTAACACCAGATTGGTGTAATGGTTACAGTGTTGGACTAGGATCTTGGCTACCCAGGTTTGAACCCCCAATCTTCCTTGGAAACTTGCTGGTTTACCTTAAATTAGTCGTGTTTTCTTTGCCTAATCCACCTCACTGTGTTGTTGTTGTTAAAATAAAACAGAGGAGAACAATCCCACTAGAGATCAAACAGCATATGTACAGATCTTCTCTTCTATTTTGTCAATTCTCCACTGTTATTTCTTCCAACAATATTCTTAAAGTTCAATTATTTCTTTCCAGGAATCTTCAATAACAAGTTCAGAAAAGTCATACAACGTTTTTTGGAAGCACACTGCTAGTAGTTTCTTTCCTGCAACAGGCACAGCTAGAGTTCGGGCGGGGGGGCATAAAAGGTAAAGGTAGTCCTCTGTGCAAGCACCAAGTCATTACTGACCCATGGGGGGATGTCACATCACAACGTTTTCTTGGCAGACTTTTTGCCATGGGGTGGTTTGCCATTGCCTTCCCCAGTAATCTACACTTTACCCCCAGGAAACTGGATACTCACTTTACCGACCTCGGAAGGATGGAAGGCTGAGTCAGTTTTGAGCTGTCTGTCTGAACCTGGCTTCTGCCAGGATCGAACTCAGGTTGTGAGCAGAGCTTGGGCTGCAGTACTGCAGCTTACCACTCTGCGCCACGAGGCTCCCCATGGGGTGGTGGTGGTGGGGATATTGAGCATGTTTTTGAGTGCAGTGAAAGGTCATACCTTGCAATGATAAGATCTAGTATACATGGCCAGTGGTCTATGTGAACTGAGTGCAGGTTAGCACATACCCATAATCTGCAAAACACTGGAATTCTGAGTTAGATACACAGTTTACCAGAAACACAGACGAGTAAAAGCAGGAATAGTTCTTGGAAAGTAAAGTATGGAACCAACTCTTATCTCTTCTGTTCTCATTCCAATTCTTTTCTCTGTCTGGCTTCTTCTTAGGCATGTCTTTGGCTTTCTCTTTTTCTCCTTAAAACTGTTAATCTAGTAACCTATTCATATCCATAGTGCCTGTTGATGTCAAGACATCCTTAATTTCAGTGTTTACTGGAACTGAAGGATTCAGCTACTGGGGAACCTGTGTAACATTCTGATTCCCACCCCAACCCCAGACTCTGGCATTTTTTTTTTTAGCTATATTCTCTACTTCCAACTATGCTCAAAACAGGTTTCAGTGTAAAATCCGTAAAACACAATAATGAAACATAAAATCACATCTAAAACACACATAGCTCTAGTCCAGCAGCAAATAACTCTTTCCAAAATTCAAAGTTAATTTCCAAGGAGACATAATTTAGTCAGAAAGAGCTCAAAGAAATAAAACAGCTTTGTGTAGTTTAAAGAACCTTCTCTGAAGGTCAAAATTGGATGATATCATGGTCATGGGCCCACAGCAGGCCCTTGTGGCATTTTAAATGGCCAAATTTGTCTATAAAATGGCATCTGTGGCCAGGGGTAGGACCTGTGACCACTGTAACATTTAGTTTGGTGCTGATTTGCTGTTTCCTGGGGCAGGTGTCACCATTTCAAAGGCAAATAGATCACCTATAAACAGCACTTCCAAAATCAGCTGATGGGCCAACTGCAGATGTCAAGCAGGTCTATATTGAAATAGGCTGTGAAATTTCTCCCAGGTTTGTCTGACCCTCACATATAAAGTGCCATGGCATCATACTGTGTTCAAACAGGCATAAGAATTCCCAGGAGACAAAACAATTCCAAGTTTCAGGCATGATATTGACTGAATGTGCCTTTGCCCATCCCTGTTAAAAAATTGTTTCCTAGCCAAAGGAAAAGCTGTGCATGTAATAGGATGTCCAAATCTGTCATCAGATAGCTTTCTGTGGCAATAATGCTACAACCAAACTGGTGATTTTTGTGAATATGGAAATTGTTGATATACCTGTTTTTCAGAATGTAGTAGCTTCCTGTGTAAGCAATACCAACTGTACAAAAATATTCACTGTTGTTGTTGTTGAGATAAAAGGAAATGTCCAAATGACCAAGCTGTGTTCTTGCCAAACTAGGTTTTTGGTTGGGTAATCGAAGGTGGTTTAATTTTGTATATTGCCTTCTTCCAGTTCTTACTGTTATATGCATTATACATGCTAGACTGATGGATGAATCACTGTCATTCTGAGATCTACAGAATCAAGTAATCCTAAATTTACAAATATGGCAATACCATCCCATTCAGAGTTAATCTCAGTTCCCATGAGCCTTTGGAAATCCTTGCCTGTCCTCCTGCCAAATGCTTACTTGCAAAGACAAGGTTCATCTTGCCACATGGTGAGAATAAAAATCTTACCAAGGCTGGAAAGGCTCATTTCTACAATTCACCTGTTGTTTATGACCATCTCAACATTTTTCTCTTTAAACTGTCAGCGCAGAACAGTGAGAGCACACGTGCTGTGTTTGCTTTTAAACTCTCTCCTGTGTAGCAGTGGAAGACAGGCTCTTGTACTTACAGCTTGGAGCAATATGTGCTGCAATAGGATGAAGATTGTTTGGAATGGCATCATGTATTGAGGTGAAGCTGTGTTGTTGGAAAAATAACCCAGGGTTTTTACTGAGAAATTCTTAATTTTGCTGTAAACATTTGAAAACATACTGTTGAAGACTCTGCCACCTGTTAAATATAACTATATGATATTTTGAAATCAATGATGCCTAACCAAATTTGGTTTTCATATACAGTTTCTGACAATAACTTCATTTATCTAAACATTTTCAGGTAAGTATTGCTTTTGGCTTTTAACACTAGGTGGCACAAATAGTAATTTCTGAGAATAGCCTCTCATTATTCCTATTAAAATGTTCTTCAGATGAACTTTCTAATATTGATGATAAAAGTGTGTGTAAATCCTGGCCCTGACAAATTTTCTTTGGATCTAGGAGGTTTTAGGATCAGGCTACTTTTTCAGCCTTCAGGATTTTGTAACTGAATGATCAAATTTTTTAATTCTTGCAGCCACTTTTCACAGCTTAAAAATCTGTTAACTTTATGACAAATATTGGAGTATGTAAATAAATATGGAGTTAATGCTGGTTCTCATACCAAAAAAAAACCCCTTGCTAACCCTTAAAATAATATCATCTTCTTTTCTTAAGTTCATTTCTTCTTTAAAAAACCCTCTTTAACTAAATATTGGAGCTAACATAGAAAGCAGTTGGTTAGGAAATAAATTCATCTACTGAATAGTGTAAAATTTACATATACACAAGATGGATAAACAAGCAATAGAAAGAACTTCATGCACATTTATTTTATGACATACAAGTGAATATAATACTCTGATTCCAAATGATAAAATTAGTTTGGTACTTCTTGCAAAAATCACTGAGACATGCTGCAATAAAATAATTTTCAAACACACTACAGGAGCTACGGTGAGGTTTCTGAGCACTGTGGTGACCAAGATGTGCAGAGCTTGCATTAGTCATTGTGCCACATAGATCTAAAAGAAAAAGACATTTTGTTCTGTTTTCCACATCTTCCCTGCATAGCACCTGTCTTAATATATGGGCCCTGTTTGAGAGGAAAGCCTCTCAAATGAGTGTTTTAATGAGTGTTTTAAACAAATAAGTCATAATGTTAGCTAATGTGGGCTGTAAACTAAAATTCTGTTTATTTGTTCAGCTGCTACTTCAATCTGCCACAATGGGTGAACCTCAGCAAGTGAGTGCCCTTCCTCCTCCTCCAATGCAGTATATTAAAGAATATACAGATGAAAATATTCGGAAAGGTGTGGCCCCTAAGCCTCCTCCACCTATTAAAGATAGCTACATGATGTTTGGGAACCAGTTCCAGTGTGATGACCTCATTATTCGACCCTTGGAAAGCCAAGGCATTGACCGTTTGCATCCCATGCAGTTTGACCATAAGAAGGAACTGAGGAAACTCAACATGTCTATCTTGGTCAATTTCTTGGACCTCTTGGATATATTGATAAGGAGCCCTGGCAATATAAAACGGGAGGAGAAGCTGGAAGACTTAAAACTGCTGTTTGTTCACGTGCATCATCTGATAAATGAATATCGGCCTCACCAAGCCAGAGAAACACTGAGAGTCATGATGGAAGTGCAAAAACGTCAGCGTCTGGAGACAGCAGAGAGATTCCAAAAACATTTAGAGCGTGTTGGTGAAATGATCCAGAACTGCCTGGCCTCTTTACCTGATGATCTGCCCCATTCAGATGGAGGGATGAGAATAAAAACTGAACCCATGGACACAGAGGACAACAACAGCAGTTGCACTGGGCAGAAAGAGCAGCAGAGAGCAAGCTCCAGCATCAAGAAGGATCAGGTTCTGGATAAAGATGCTTCCATGTGCATGATTATTGATGAAATGACATGAAAAGTAGGGATTGATGTTCCTTTTATGTCACTGTAGTAAGACTTTGAGAGTAAGACTGAAACTGATGCTAATGATTTTGATTTTTTTTCCTTCTATGCTGCCTTTTTATAGCAATAAGCAATCATGGAACACAGTCTGTAAGAGACAATAAACCCAAATGATGTTTTTGTAGCTTTTCAATATGTGCTTTGTTTTTTTAAAATTTGGCTTTAAAGAAAAGAAAAAGTGTAATTGCTTATTGTTCTACTGGGGAAAAATTGCGGTGTGTCCATTGTTCAGTGGTTCTGAAGCATCACTGGTCATTCCTCTGCTTTCATTGTTGCTCATTTTACTCATGCATGTGGGAAGTGCTTTAATGAATTTGGAACTTAGCTGATGTTTCTTTGTTTTAAGCAAGGTCAAAACAGACTTGCAATATTGCAGAAGTTATATCTGTATATATATACTTATGCATAATTGCAGCAATGGATCTGTAATTTCAGTTATAGAGCAGCCAAGTATGTGTTCTATGGATTTGGGTACATGAGCTGGCAGCAACAGTGCTTCAGTCACATATGAAGATTTTGGTGTTTATGTTGAACTGTTTATTTATAAATTAAATATTGGTTGGTTGTTGACAGGAGGGTATTTAAAAATTAATTCTATTTTGATGCAAATCTGTCTTGAGTGCTTAGTGTGTTTTCACACCAATCTAGCTTGGCCTCTTACAAGATGACCATCTACATATAATCAACCCACTCCTGTTGTGTGAAGAAGCATCTGCTGTACTGCTTACCTTGGGAACAAGAAAATTGACTTAATACATTTATGATGCAACCCTATGGAGTGTTACTCCAGACCAGGCCCACTGCTTTCATTATGCTTACTAGCAAATGACATAGGGTTGCACTGTTAACGGCAGAATTTGGCAGTAAAACCAGACAAAAGTGAGTGGAATGTTATAGTTTTGCTTTTGAGTCAGCAGTGATCTAATGGAAATGTTGCTTTACTGAAGTTGCTACTGTTAATTTTCCTGTGCCCAGGCAGATTTTTTTAAAAAAAATCCTTTAAGATCATAACACTTTTTGACAGCTATACCTATGATGTATGTGTTTTTTACATGAAAGGCTTAAAACTGGGTTTGATTGGAAAGGCTTTGTGTTAATATAAGTGCATTAAATTTCTACAAACTTCAGTTGCTAACTTGCCATTCTTGTGCAGTTAGGGATTCTTTCATACATTTTATTGACTTAACATTAAGGTTGATGTACATTTTCTTTTGATGCCAACTCATGACAGAGAATCCAAGTATTTTCACTCAAATTTGATAGTAAGTTTTCTTACAGTGTGTTGGCTACACTTAGAAACTTTAATAGGTGAGACAGATCCCAGATGAAGCATAACTCTTGTTTCTGTACATCTTGCAAATATCCATAAGGATATCTTATAGCTAAAAATACAATTTTAATTTTTTTTCTATAATTTAATCAAGCTATACAAAAAAAGTATGTTTCTAAATAACCTTTTCCACTCATGTAACAATGAATGTGTGTATGTCCAGCATGTACATGCATACATATGTTTGTAAGAAAGAGCTGCGGGTATAGGGCTAGAAATCAGCAAGGAGCTGTGTATGTATAACAAATATACAGTCACATTTAATAAATCAACAGTCCTCTTAATCACTAAAGATCCAGTATTGAAGGTGTACAATATACATAATTACAATAAACACTCATCCAAAAGGGAAACCGCGTCCCTCACCAGTTCAGTGTCCAATATGTCGATTCCAAAATGTTCAAAGGCTAAATGATTCAGTTCACTGAGGCAATGGACCAAACCGGTCCAAATGGTGAGGTGCCAAAGAACAATCCGTGTTGGGAGGCAGTGTTACAATCCACAAAGGAAGATGCCTGATGGAAAGGCGGTGGGTGAAATGCAGAAACAGAGTTCCACAAACCGGGTTCTCCGCCGCCTTACAAGGCTCCGGATTCAGATCTTGTTTCGCGGAAAATCCACTTCATCGGGACGGTATGCATCACACCACAATTACAAGTCCCCAATCTTCTGTGTGTCCTGAGTTCTTCTGCCTAGCTTCAACGCACATGGAGAGCGGTGGACTGCTCATATGTGCTTCATTCAAGAGCATCTGAAGCTGTCCAACCACTATTCCAAAAAAATAAATAAATAGGTATTGTCCAAAAAAGGCAGATTAGATATTGTCCTGATTGCCCAGGTTAATAGTGTCCAGTTCTTCTTCAGGAGGTACCAGATGGCTGGTTCCTTCAAGATCTCAAATACACATCTCTCTATAATGACATTTTCATCACTCAGCTGATAAGGCTGAGGTGTCTTTCCTGGCTGGCCATTCACCAAGAAGCAAGGGTTAAGAGGGGCACCTCACATGTTGCTGACATCTTTTCTTAATACATTGGGGAACATTGCTCATGCTTTTGTCACTTTCCAGCACATATCCTATGTAGCATGTTTATCTGCCTCTGTCTGGTAAAAATGGTTGGGTCAGCAAATATATAAATGTCATTCTCTTCTTGAAATCAACAATGCACAGTTTCCCGTTTTTATGAGGATGTGACTGCAGCAAGGTCTGAAAAGCAGCTGTGAAACTAATAAAAATGTGTCAGGGCTCTGCTGCAGGAAGAGGCTTGGGTGGTGCTGTCCACTGAGCGTGGTAAGACTATCATGTGAACAAATGCTGGCTAGCTTTTTTCCTATTATTTACTGAGACTAATGGGATGGATTATCACTTCCTTGTTTTACCAAGTTACAAAAAAAGGTTTGCCAATTTAGTTTCTCTTGGTTAACAAATCTCAATTACCAACAGAGTATTTAGCACTATTAATTCATCATTTATGAAAATAGGGTATTAATAAAATTAGTGAAAATGAGAGCCATTGCCAATGGCATTGGTGTGAATTATATGTGTTAACTTGAAACAAAATCATCAAAGGTGTTACCAGCTTTTCTGCTTAATGTCTCTCAATTCCCTTCCTTGTTGAGGTCCTTGTCCCCCAAGACATTTTTTCCATGTGATTCCCAATATCACTAGTATTGCCTTGCCAGTGGTCAAGAGGGAAACCTCTCTTTTCTTTGTCCTTAGAACATTTTATGGTATTCAGTCTTAAGAGGTTATCTGCCCACTAATAAATATTTTTTCTTGCTAGCGCTTAAAAATCTGATCATCTTTAAATAT
Organism: Eublepharis macularius; assembly: GCF_028583425.1. Classification (NCBI taxonomy): domain Eukaryota; kingdom Metazoa; phylum Chordata; class Lepidosauria; order Squamata; family Eublepharidae; genus Eublepharis; species Eublepharis macularius. The sequence goes on along the minus strand of NC_072793.1, from coordinate 88,314,290 downwards.
CTTCTCAACATTATCTATATTGGGTGTAAATTTTATGTATGATTGCCCCAAAAGAAGTTTTTAGTACTCATAATAAAGCTTTGGAATTTTAAAAAATTCAGCTTCATATTCAGAGATAATTTTACCCATATTAGTTTTTTGTTACCAGGTAACTAGTGCTTTCTGAAAATGTAATTCCAGCAATTACTTGAAAAATCCTCCAGTATACCTTGCCACAAGTTTGACACATTTTTAAAATACTGTCAGCAAAATAGGGAAATGCAAAGTGAAGCAAAGTCTAACTAAATATTAGAAAAAATTACTGACTGACAAGCCAACCATACTAAACCATCAACAAACTCTGAGTATGTATTCAAATTTTCACAAAGCTTCACACTGGGTTGTCTTGAGGGGGTGGGGTCCCCATATTTTGGCAGGGTTTGGCATCCAGCAATTCTAAATATTTTGTGAGACATTGTTTTCTTACTGCATGGCTAGGAATCAAGGAGAATCTACAAGTCATGTGATAGTTATCCCCACAGAGTGGGGATCCTGAACTCTATTTGTGGTATTCTTCCCAAACAAAGTGAATGGGAAATCCTTGCTTGCATATTTCATGTATGCTGGGAACTCTCTGAAGCACTGCTAAAATTATATGATAAGTATGCTCCAGATGTAAGCATTTAAGACCGTTGCAGCTGGCATGCATTATAAAAACCAAACTGGTGACATACCTAAGCATGTGATGGAGGTGAGGCTTGGTTTATTCTGAGTGAAGCCTCTTGACTTTCACTGGCTGCAATCTTGTGAAGGGACTTTTGGTTTATTTGACTCAATGAATTGCTTTACAGGGCATCATTGACAAAAAAACTGTAATGATTTGATTGCCTTCATCCCAATTCTTTTTCTATTTTCTACACACACCCACACACACCATTTATAGTGTGCCTATCTTACTGAGACTCAAGGCGAATTACATAGTGTGAGATTAGTACAGTCAATATCAAGGCCATTTCAATAAACAATGCCAATAAACAACAGGGTAAATCAATGCAAGTTTACAAATATATACCATTAGCAATAATCCAATACAGAGCTGAAGAAATGCTGAAACAGAGCATAAGCAATTCTTGGGTTGACACTAAACAATATAGAGCTACCCAGTAGGATCATACTTAAAACACAGGCAGTACATAGGAGCACATACTTAAATCAACAGATTGGGTGTAAGACAACAGTGGTGAAGTCTATGGTCCCTAAATCATTAGTGAAGCACCTCTTTGAGACCCCCTCCCTACAATACAGCCCTATCTGAGTAAAAAAGCCACTTTGAATAATTCAGTCTTGCATCATTTGTAGAAAGCCAGGAGGGTGGGGGCTCTCCTGACCTCAGGCAGGCGGTTCTGCATCCTATGGCAATACTCATACATACATATACACACTGTTGGCTACAAAAATTTTAAAAAATAGCATACGTACAAATATTTAAAACTTCAGAGCGATTTTTGAATAGGTTAGGGAAGTGTGACAGGAAACCTATTCTCAGAATTTCTGTTTGCTGTGAAACCTTGTTAAATGTTAACATAGATTTCCCACATACACCAGGCACCAACATTGGCTAGTCCAGAGAATAATGAGTTAACCACAGGAAAAGGCAAGCCTCAACAGAGCTTCTGCTATGGTCTGCTATGCAAGATGTAATGTGTGATACAATAATTAGAGAAGTTAGAAACCTGTTTTGGAAATCAGCATTCTTCTGTTAAACACTCTGCTGCCGTCTCAGCTTTCACCATGTTTCTTTCTTTGTGTCTGGCGAGCATCACAGTTGTGCTGTTTGAAGGTAACTTTATTAATAAAATTTTAAATGATAGTAGATGACATGTCTCCGAACTCACTGCTTCAGAGATATATAGCATTTTTAGAGTATACAAGGCGTTAGATGTTCCATGTTCAAGTTAAATCATTGGTATGTGACTGCAGTTCCATAATTTATAAGTCTCTAATCCCAAATTTATAAAGAAGTAACTGCACTCCTAAACAGAGTAACCCTTCTAAATCCATTGACTTAAATAAACTTAGAATTCTCCTTAGAATCATGTTGTAAATCCCATTGATTTAGTTCTAAGTAAATAAATTTAGGATCAGACTGCTCAATTTATATAAAGTTAATACACTGATGTTATTTATCTATGATTGGTAAGCATTATCAAAGCCATGGGAAATTAATATATTATTACTTGTACATTAATTCATCATGAACAATATGCCATATTTCGATATTTGAATAATATGTTTACTATTTTTATTAGCAGAAGAGCTTATAAGCTATCTTCCATTCTGAGAACCTGTGGGATCTTTTGCTGTGGAATGCATTCCATGGTGTGGATATGTAGCATAAGCTGTGACATGTTTCCCCTCAGTTTTATAAGAAACAGTGATCATTATGCACTATAAAGCTGTGACAGCAAGAGCTGTGAGAATAAAGGGTAACATGCTATCTGAGCACTGAGTTCAACATTTGAAAATGAAATACATCTGCCAGAGATGATTAAGAGTGGCTGCATAATCAGACCACAATTCTTAGCAACTAAGGGCCTGTCCGCTAAGTACTTTGGTTTCATGCTGTTTTGTTTCTGTTAGATAACACTTTTTTAAAATTAAGAAAACGAGCACTTAGCATTTTGTTTTCTTTTGGTACTTCTGTCTAGTCAGAGATGCAAAGGGCATATTCCGAACTGAATCATAAAAGAAAGCCTTTGTAACATAAAAATGATATTATATGAAGCTAGTCTTAAAATAATTTACTAATCATTTCAGAAACAGCTTCAGTAAAAGCACATGGTATTAACATTTTTACTGAAAAGTTAAGCTTCATGAAGATGAAGAAATGGTTATGTGGCCATAAATAACTCAGCATTTTTGTCTGGGCACCCCCACTTTTATTCATTTTTAAATGTCTTGTTTGGGTGTGTTATACCTCCAACTCCTAGGCTTGTCTCAGAAGAACTTTATACTTGAGGATGTGGGAATATATACTAGGCAAAATATTATCAGAGAATAAATGGCCTCTTAATGAAAGATTACTGAGCGGGACCTCTTAGAGATATAGAGACTATTTGCTTTGATACCATTCTTTTTTAATCACAATAGCATCTTCCCCTATAGGTTTCTTGGCATCAGGTGACAGAAATCTAGTGCGAGGAGTGGTGGGCCAGAACATCACTTTACCCTGTAATTACTCTACTGACAAACATGGGATTACAAGTACATGCTGGGGGCGAGGAATTTGTCCCACTTTTAAATGTTCTGATACAATTGCCTTGACTGATGGACAATACGTAACGTACAGACAACCCAGCATGTACCAACTAACAGGAAATATTCATCAAGGTGATGTGGCACTGACCATTGTGAATGTAACCGAAACAGCGAGAGGGATGTATTGTTGTCGTGTGGAAATCAAAGGCTGGGGCAATGATCAGAAAACCCATGTGCAAGTTGTGATTGAGAAGGGTGAGCAGAACACTTCCATCTGGTGCGGCATTATAGAGGATTGTGCTTGCAGCATACTTTAAGTCTGAAACAAGATTACAGTTATTAATGGCTTGATTTTTCAAACTTTTCCAGAAAAAAAATTACAACGTATTTGACAACTTATTACAACGCCATTTGAGGGGTGGCAAGGCCGTTTTCGGCATCCTCTGTCCCTTTGCCGGCCTGAAGGGTGGCGGAGGAGCCCCAAAACGGCCTTGCTGCCCCTCAAATTGCCGCCGCACAGCCATTTGAGGGGCAGCAAGGCTGTTTTCGGCCTTCTCTGTCCTTCTGTGGGCCCTCTGCGGGATCCCCCCCCACCTGCCAGCTGATAGTTTAAAGGGACTTGCAGCTTGCAAGGCAGGAAAGGGCCCTTTAAACTGTTAAATGCCCCTTTCCCTGCCACAGCTAAGTGGCCGGAAAGGGGTATTTAAACCCCACGAACCACGAACTGATTCGTAACTGGCCCAGTTCTGTACCAGTTCGTGGGTTTTGGTTCATCAAAATCCACGAACCACAAACCTCATGGTTCGGGTTTTTTTTGGTTTGTGCCCATGTCTAGTGCAGAGTCTGATTTCAGCCTGAGCTGAGAGGGGCCACGTACTGACAGTTTTGAGATTCAGCCCTGACTGAGATCAGTTTAACACAGACAAGAGAACTGGGGGAAAGTTGCCAAGGAAGTGTGGGAAGTAGGCAAAGACTCCCATTAAGGCCAAAGAAAGGGGATATATCTTCTAGAGATGAGAATTTCCCTATCCAGTAGGGTTCCTAGGTGCTCACTGATGGCAGGCAAACTCCCAGGGGTTTGCACCCTTGCCCGCCAATCTGCCAGCGATTGGTGGGAGGTGGCAAGCCCCTGTCTATGCATGTATTGATTATACAGTTATCTATACTGAGTTACCTCAAATTTTCAACTCTTGATTTCACCTGACCTTTCGCCTCTATGTTAAATGAAATATTTTGTTATTAGTGAATATCAAAAAGCCACGAGTGCCATTTAAGTTGGCTAAAACAAAGAGGAAAGGGGGAGAGGTGTCATACAAGGCATTATGTTCATAACACTAATTGATGATATATGTTGCCAGATGAGTAAAATTGCTGAGCACAGCAGCTGTAGTTACGAGTATAACCATGTGAAAGCTTAATCCAGCTACCAACTGTTAGTTGAAACTAGACATGGGCACGAAAGGAAAAAAAAACCCGAACACCCTATTCGACGTTTGGTGCCATCCATGAACAACGAACAATGAACATGGATGAACATGAACTGTTCCCAGACATGTTCGTTGTTCATGGGGGCCAGAACCATCCCCAACCCCCCCGCACTTAGCCCCCCTCCTCTCAAACCCACTTACCTGGCCCTTTAAAGAACCCTTTAAACTATCAGCTGGCGGGGGGGGGAATCCCCCCGACTGCCAGCTGATAGTTTAAAGGGCTGGGAGAGCAGTCGCACAGCCATGCTGCCTGCCCAGTGCAAGAGAGTTGGAGAGATTCTCCCTGTCCCTCTCGCAACTGGGAGAATCTTCCCAATGTCCAATACCCACCAAATTTGCAGGGGATATAGTCCCCACTGTCCTCTGAAGACCCTCCCCCCCAGTTTCAGAGAGATTGCACCCTGGGAAAGGCATGATCCATGGCTCTCCCCCTTTAGTCCCCACTGTCCTCTGAAGACCCCCCCCCCCAGTTTCAGAGATATTGCACCCCGGGAAAGGCATGATCCATGGCTCTCCCCCTTTAGTCTCCACTGTCCTCTGAAGAACACCCCCCCCCCAGTTTCAGAGAGATTGCACCCCGGGAAAGGCATGATCCATGGGTCCTTCCCTTTGTTGTCATTTTCTGTTCACAGTGGCAAAAACGGGACTCTCTGGTGGAAGCTACTTTGAGGGGTTACAAACTGACCTTCCCAATGTCCCATGCCCAGCAAATTTGCAGGGGACATAGTCCTCACTGTCCTCCGAAGACCCCCCAAGTTTCAGAGAGATTGCACCCAGGAAAGGCATGATCCATGTGTCCCCTCCCCTTTGCTGTCATTTTCTGTTCACAGTGGCAAAAACGGGACTCTCTGCTGGAAGTACTTTGAAGGGTTAAAGCCAGAAGGAAAGCCAGAAGGAGGTCAGACAGAGTTCAGTCCCTCCATCCCTCCAGTTGCCAAGGGGATTGATTGCAGCAGGCTCCAGACTGTCTGGCTTGCCCAGCGGCTGCCGAAGGCAACGAACAAGGCTTTTAATGACCACCTGTTCGTTTAGAATGGGGCCTCACGAACAGCTTGCTCGCGAACAGCAGATTGGGCTGTTCATGGGTTTTTTCTGTTCGTAATGCTGTTCTTGCCCATGTTTAGTTGAAACTATCCAGTTCTTTTACATCAATTATGCAGCTTTCATTATTTTTGAATAACCATTCCATGTTGTTTATATACATCATTAACTGGGAATTACACTACTACTTGTTCTTGATACACTCCAAAGCAAAATAACATTTTGAGGGTATTTTGTATAAGGGGATAATCTGAAAGCTATTTGGACTATTAGTTTTAACAAGGTAACTGTTCTTAACAAAGTAACTATTATCAATTCTACTGATTAAATTTATCTGCCTAGTAACTGAAGTGTCTTCATCTCCCGTAGTTACAGTTCCCCTCTGAAAAGGAAGCAAAACCTCTTGAACGTTTCTGTTATAAATGGGATATGTATATCAGTCAGATATATGAGTAGTAGAGGAAGTCTAGCCTAACCTCCTGTCCTCATACTTCTCACAAGCTGCAATGCAAAGAGGAATTTCGTGTGCTCCAATTTTAGCATTAGTAGAACTGGTTTTAAATTACACATAAAACAAAACAAAAATGGGCTTTCACAGCAGGAAATTTAAACAAGCAATGATCCCACAAAATTTCATATTTGACTCATGTTTGATTTAGTGGTCATGGCAGAATGCTATGTATTTTTACCTGCAAGTAAACTGTTAGATGGAATTTACTACTCATCAGTGTGCATAGATTATCACCTATGTTGATTTACTGTATACCTATTACCTCTTTGAGTTTTATAATCAAGGAATACTAGTGGGGGGGTCAGTCTTCATTAATGCAGACAGAGCAAATAATCTACAGCTCTTTTGAAATTGTCTGCTCATTTTGTGCAATCTACTGTTTCAGCGTATGTTGCCTGTATCCTCTGTAGGCCTTTTCCAAATTACACTGAAAATATCACCACCTCTTGCACTGGCCAGTGAAGGAAGAAAGGAACGAAATTGGCAGTGAAAAAAAAATGATGGATGAGAGAATGTGTGAAGCATGTAGTAAAGTAAAATAAAAGTACTATAAATCTAAATGAAAGGAAGAAAACAAAAGAATAAAAAGTATGATACACTGCACAGTTCATGGTGCTTTATTCCTATTTTAAACCAAATGTATAAGATTTTTATTCATTCAAATGATATGAGACTCTGTCATCCCAATGCATCCATTTGAATGCATAAAATAAAAGACACAAACTGTTTACAAATCATTCTGGATTATATTAATGAACGTATTACTTTATGCCTGCTTCATCCAGCTACCATGCATTTCACTGAATTCATTCCTTTGGAATCAACATGGTCACCCAGTACAGAATCACCACCCGATGTAAGTATCTTTTCTGTCTTGTCACAGATTGATATGGAAACAGTAGAACTATAGGCATGGAACAGACTTGAGGGTCATTTCACTATAATTCATGTATGAAGTATAGTGGCTTGGGCATTTATACTTCTGGATATCTGCTGAAACAACTGTACTTCTGTTTCTACTGGCTGTGATCATTTCTACATTTTTCTGCTTTTACAGAATGTTTCTCTATATTTTCCCACACTGGTAAAAGAGCAAAGGAAGCCAAAAACCTGGTCAGGCATATACATTGGAATGGGTGCAATATTCTTATTCATCATTCTAGGTGTGATTCTCCTGCTACTAAAGTGTAAGTAATTTCCAGTGAAACTCTTCCTTTCCAGCTATAGTGTAGGGACACTGTAATGAGCACTTTTATAGGGGGGCATAGTCAACCAAAGTACCCCATTAGTTTATGAGGCCTCGGGTACATTACTTCTGCTGATCTGTCCCCGTGCTTAGCTCTCACTTTCCAACCAGCTCTCTTGTATCTTTCCCTAGTAAAGACACAAGTTAAATAAACTATAGATTAGCTTAAATTCTTATCGATATAATTGTAACTCCAAAACAAAACTTCTTGTGTTAGATGTTATATTTTGCATACAGCATTTGTTAATTGAAATCCTTTTTAAAAATATGTTGTAACTCTAGTGTGGAAATTGCTACAACCACCACAAAAACTATATTTTGATGGCAGCAGGCATTGCACAATTTCAGCTTTTAAAAACATACAGTTAACTATTACTGTGTATTTACTGTAAACACATTCCACATTCATTATTGTCTCAAGGAATTCATTGTATCAATATGATAGAGAACAGAGCATCTGCTTCCTTTTGTAACTTGGTCTTTTGGTCAATATTTCCTAAATGTATTTTTGAAATTTATTTTTGAACAATGAATACTATGATATGGATAGCGATGAAAGATTATTCCTCACCCCTTGTACAGACTAGGAAAAATGGGAAAATAACTCATATTTCTTGGCCTGGTTCTGAATGTTCAACCCAGATGACTAACCACCACCACACTGACCTCTGACCCTGCCTTATTGCCATCTCTTCCCGTCATCTGAGTACTGCAAGTCTCTCTGATGGCTTTCCTCCCTCCTACTGGATATCTGCTGAAACAACTGTACTTCTCTTTCTACTGATCAGTTCTACGTTTTTCTGGTTTTACAGAATGTTTCTATATATTTTCCCACACTACAATAGCATCAGAGTTGACTTGGACCCTGGGAGCATTTGAGTACCTATGGGTATTAAATGCCTTTATGAAAGTACATTTACTGAAATTCCCCAGCTCCAGGGAGCAGCAGTCAATGTGTCAGAGAGGAATGCTCATGGCCACATTAGGCATGACAACATTTATAGGTCTGCCACCACCATTTTAAAGAGATTTAAAAATGCCACAAAGGCTTGATCCTGATCAGGCCCACAACTCTTCTCCCAGGCACTTTAAAAGGTGGTGGTGGCGGCGGGAGAACAAGAATGCCTCAACTCACCACACTGTGGGCCAAATCAGGATCAGGCCATTGTGGCATTTTTAAATCTCTTTAAAATGGTAGCAACATCCATGGTCTCATTAAATTTGTCTCTCATGGAGAGGCCTTGCAGCCCCTGCCTCTGAATCCAGGTAAGTGGGGAGCACAAGAGGAAGGAAAGCAACTTGATTTTGAGCAAAGCCAGAGAAGAACTCTCAGACTTACAATGCTCTTTTTGAAGAGAATAGGAGAATTATGAACGGCTGGAATTGATAAAATGTGCTTGCTCATTAGAACCTGAGCAGCATCATTTGTTACAGAGTACAAACAATGGGAGCATCACATATTCAGCCAATATGTGAAACATCCATCTAATTTAATTGCTGCACGTACACACATGCACGCACACACACACACACACACACCAGCAAAGAGTCAGAGCAGACTAATGCATTATGACACATTGCACAGGAAAGCGTTATTTGGTATCCTGTGTGTGTTTGTCTTATTTTTTTAATCTAACTAAGCCAACCAGATTTTATTCCTTTTTGATTTTAAGATTTTTTTACATTGAATCTGTTATTTGAATCTATTACAGGGTATCTGCCAAAGAATCAAAAGATGATTATTTTTACAAGGTAATTACTGTTCACTCTGTTTTAACTTTAGTACTGGGTAGATTAGATGTAGTAATCTTTTAACAACTTTCTATAGCTTTAGTATAATGAATTATTATACTGGAGTTGTAAAGGTCAGAAAGTGTTCCTTCTTTAAGGTTGCCGTGTATTCATAGGCTTGGGTCCAAGGAACTATGTAACTAGTTCATATTACCAATAGTGCTATGGGCTTCTAAATAGCATCTCTATCCCCACGATGCCACAAAAAATTCAGACATATTGCTGCCCATGCTTTTGGAAGTATCACTTCGACACAGTGGACAATGGACTCTAGTGGTTGCATTCAACAGAGTGTTTCCAAAAGTGGAAAGATTTCTGCCCGTGGAGTGCAACTTGCTCACTTTCTCCCCCTCCTTTTGCTGCACTAACAACCCTCCCCCCCAATACTGTTCTTGCCTCAGAAGCAGAAGGGGGGCACTGGCAGAATATGCAGTGATGGCAAAATTGATGAGTTATATAAACAGAAGACCAATAAGAGAATTTGAAGAGAAATGGGGGAATTATTTTGCTCATAAAGGATAGTATATACAAGATGTTTTAGTCTTGCAAATCTGAACAAGATCGTATACTGACTCAGAGCAGGACCACAAGTGACGCCTGACACAGGTTGGACACTAGTCAGCTTCCCTCAAGTTTTGATGGGAAATGTAGGCATCCTGGTCTTGCAGCTTGACTCTCTGACTGCTGTCCAATGGACTTTTCAACTGTCACTTGTCCAACATTCCGCCAGGCTGCCTACATTTCCCATCAAAACTTGAGGGAAGCTGACAAGTGTCCAACCTGTGTCAGGCGTCACTTGTGGTCCCGCTCTCATTGTACACAGTTTATAAGAGGTCATAGTTTGATAAGGGTGAAAATGCTTGAATATATAATTGCTGAAATAGATTGTAGGATATGGAAATATTGGTATAAAGTTAAGTAGAAATGATTTTTATACTAAAAGTTATGTTAATCAGTTATATTAAGAGATAAGTTGAAATATTATAGTAATAATGAAATAAGGTCTTTCCTTTTTGATCATTAATTTTTATTACTGAATGTTGAGAAGGAGGAGGTGTGCTTTAAGTATGCGTAGTGTAGAGGGCTAATATATAGTAATCAGATTTAATACAGGTTGTAATCTCCATTGCTATATTGACAAACATTGAAAAAGACTAAGTTTTTGTTTACTCTGTATTCTAACAACTCTTGTAGAGAACAGTTGTAAAATCTTCTGGACCTTATTATTTCCTCCCCTCTCCTTTTTTCTTTCTGTATCCTTTCTTATTTTGATAAAATAAAATAAAATAAAATAAAATAAAATAAAAAAGAAGCAGAAGGGGAGGCACCTTGGACTGCAGTGGGAGGGGGAGGGAGAAAGTTGCATTCTGCAAGTCTGCAAGGAAATCTTTGGGCTCAGGGAAATGGTACCAGGACCATCAATCTGTAATTTACAAGGTTAAATGTTAGCAGCCCTGCCAGATCTGCAAAACTTAGGCTATATCAAACCAAACACAGACTGCCAGGTATGAGCTGTGATCTGCCAGGTGCTTAGTAACCTCTCCTCCCAGTCTTTCAGTCCCAAAACAGGCAGCAAAATATGCTTGTGTGTGCCCGTGTAGTATATCAAACACCTTCCTCTCATTAACTAGCATATATATCAGCTGAGCAATGTTTGGTAATGTGGCCGGTGTTGGAAGTCCCGTCATGCAGCCATTTCTTTAAGGAGATCAGTACACGGAGGAAAGAAGCATCGAGTAGGGATCTGCATTAGCATGCCAAGCAGGGTTGCATAAATATAAATATCAGCAGATTAAGTTTTTACCTCTTGAAAATGTTCTATTCAATAGCACATTTCACTCTGCCCAAATTTCCCCTTGTTTTACCTGTGCTTATTTACAGGCAGGCAGAATTCTCAGACTCAGCAACTGGAGGAATTCAGCACATTGTGGAATCTGGGGTCCGTGTTCAGGAAAATATTTATGAGTTGAACTGAAGAATAATATGCACTCGTCAGTTTGTCTTGGATGGAGAATTAAGAAAAGAGCTGCTGTTCTCGGAGCATAAGACCATTGTTACAAAATTAGTTATGCTAGGAGGTTCATGCCATGTACATTAGTTATGCTAGGAGATTCATCTCGCCTCGACCAGGGCCAGGGCTTTTTCACCCTGGCCCCCACCTGGTGGAACTCTCTGTCTTTGAAGACTCACTGGGCTTTGAAGACCCATTGGGCTTGTAAGACGCAGATGTTCCATCAGGCTTATGAAGGTTAAGGCAGGCAGGTTCTCCAACCAGCCTCCTGCCAGTGGCGGGGGTGCGTGGGGGGGAAGGGACATATGCCCTCCCATTCTAGGTTGCCAACAGGTGGATGGCCACCCTGCCCCATGGGCTCCAATATTTGGAGAATGGGGATGCACTGTGGGCACTGCATTATGATGATATTTTTACACAATGTAACTGCTACCATTGTTTTTATCTCCATGTACATTACCATGTTGTACTCCGCTCTGAGCCTGCTCTGCGGGGAGAGAGGACTAAAAGTCCAATAAAATAAATAAAGTTCTTTTGGAAAGATTTAATCTCTGTACTCAGCTTTATGCTTGTTTTCAAATTTTCTGCCACCATACCCTATTGTATCTGTTTCACTGAACGTCCTAACTGATGTTCCTTATTGTCCTTTGCTAAGTGAATGTCCTAGCTGTTGATTATATTGTATTGCACTTGCATTGTGTAATCCGTCTTGGATTTATTTGAGAAAGGTAGACTAAGAACAACAATAATATTGCTAGATCTTTCAGCAGCCTTTGACACAGTTGCCTACTCTATTCTCATTCACTGGCTTGAATACGGTGTTGATGTTGGTGTAGCCCTTCACTGGTTTCACTCTTATCTTTCTGACCAAATGCAAAGAGTCTTCACTGGAGACATGGAATCAAGTGGGTGGGATGTCTTGTGGAGGATTCTGCTCTCTCACACATGCTTTTTAATTATATATATGAGGCTGCTGAATGAGATTATCCTAAGCACTGAGACCTCCAAAATACAGCTCAATGAAGGTTGAGCCCCCCGCCCCCGCACGTTCTGTGCAAAACAGTAAAGGTTGAAAAGCTAGCAGTAGCCTTCAACTGGAAGGGCAGCCTTTCAATTGCTAACCAGTAGGCATGGGAGAAGGGGCAGTGTTATAATCAATGGATGACTACTGTGGATCCTGATTGGGAACCTGTCAATAAAATGGATTGACTGCACCTATTGGCTATTGCTGGTGGCCTACAGAAGCATTGCTACATTGCTTTACATGTCAAAAAATGGCTGGCTGATGGCGTGGGACCTTTTGGCAGTCTGAGGAGGTCTCCCTGTTGATGTGGACCATACTGTATTATGGCCATGCCATGGAACTCATGGCCAGTACACGTCTGAGGAACTGGGCTGTATATAGGAGGATCACTGAGGAGCTTACCAACCACAGCTTCACCTGGACACCTAACCATTGTCTGACCAGTGTCCCTAAGTGATGGTGAAATTGACAGTGCCTTCAGGGAGGCAAAGATGAAATTAACAAAACCTCTGAGGAGCGATCTCCACTGGCTCTGTCTTTTTAAACTACCCTCCTGTAGAAAGGTGAAATTGACAGAGCCTTAGGCTCTGTCTTTTAAAACTATGCTTCAAGTGCTTCAAGTGTGACTTCTGGAGTTCATTGGAGGCCTGGCAGGGGATTCTATGGAGAAGTGGACAGATACGTCATCACGCGAAAATGATGTGGCTCTGGGAGGCTGTGGGACAACCTTGTTGGGAAGACAGGCACCATGAAGGTACTGTCAGTGAACTTTAAGAACAGGAGGGGGTGGGTGGTGAGCAAAAAACCTCTGTGCATGTAGACCTGTCACCCCTCTTATGCTGCGTGTGGCCCCAAGTAAGAAATTTCTTATACTGACTACCCACTTTACTCTCTTATCGGTAAGCACCAATTTCCCCCTTTGCAGTCAAGAAATTGTTGCTGCACTTAACTTGTTCTGTTTAGCAGAAGACAAGCCCATCTGAAACTTGAACTAGCCCCCACTGTGTCTAGAAGGGAGCTCCAACTCTCGCAGGCTAACACCCTGGGAATCCTGTTGGTCTCCAATGGATGCAATTAATGCTTTTCTGCTGCGGAGCAAGACTGCAACATGCCCTAAGCAGCAGTGGCCTTAATCCAAACAGAACTTTTGGAGAGGGATTTGTGAATATGGCACTGTTTGTGGATATGGCACCGTGTCTTATAAGAAACCAGGAGATGCTATAAGTGGGAACTGTAACATTAAATATCCAAGGCACTTAGATTCAGAGCACCCTACATGTTAAAGATGTTTAGTATTTGTATTGGTCCCATTTGATACTTAGGCTATCCCATAGTTGGGTGGGGGGCAGGTTTACCTCAATCACATACATGTTGTCGTTGAAAACAGTTCTATACAATATCCCTCCGCAATTGGTTTGTTTGTCTAGCTTTATTGCAACACACCTATAGCTTGGGGCTCAAGGCACAGGATGGGTAATCTAATGTGCTAATAAAGATTGGACTTTGATTGCAGACCTTTGATTAAGAGAGTAAAACTGTTATTCAGGTTTTGTCAAAGGAAAATGATTCCCTACAGTAGACAGTCATTTGAGGGTGATGAACTGTGATGAACTGGTAACAATAACAACAGCAATTTATTGAATAACATTGTTTAACACAAACAATTGATAACTACAACACACAATAATAGCATAAACATTATAATAACTGGGACCAACAGAAGAACACCACTCTGTGAGAATGATGAAGGGGTTTGCCCTCCACCCAGAAGGTCCCTGAAGGCTGCGTAGTGAAGCCTTCTTTGCCTGGGTGCTGGTGGAGAGCTGGTGCCAGGGGCATCATTGTCAGACATTCCTGGAAGAGTGGGTGGGGTGGGGATCTCAGGGGACCATGGAGTCAAGCCTCTGGCCCCCTTGATATCTTCATCCTCCTCTTCCTGCTCTGTCCCTTTTGCTGTTTTGTGCAGGACAGATAAGGGGAAAGTGCACTTTGTCTCCTCTCAAAGTATCTCAAACCTAATTTTCAGGAGAAACGGGATAAAGGGTAAAGTAAGGGGTAACATGATATTGGGTTAAATATACATCACATTATCATGTGTTACTACCCACCCATGCACAGGGAGAGCTAGGCAAGGAGGCTTGATCAGAAACTTTGCTAGAAAGAGAATGCTCACCTCCTCCTTTTCCTAAGCGCATACTGCACCCAGAGAGGAAAATGAAGTAGGCGTCACAAGAACTCTCAATCCACAGTACTGGGGAATACAGCAAATAAAAGAAGGAACTTGTTCCAAAGACACTGGCACATTTTGTGCACTTGATCATGCATTTTAAAGAAAATGCTGGACATACAGTGTGTGTGTGTGTGTGTTCTCAGCCTATAATGTCACCCATTGCAGGGAAGGGGATGTCAGGCATTTGGGATGGCATGTCTCTGGAGGAAAGCATAAAGTATGTATGGCCATTATTAAAGGTAGCCCCATGCAACGTGCATGTAAACCTGGGTATGTAGCAACGTGCAATTTTCTGACTATGCACTCTGCATGAGGCTGCCTTAATCTTATAGTTGTTCCATTAGCAGAGGGTCACTCTAGGTCAGTGCTTGGTTACAAGTTAAGGGTCATATCACTTCCATAAGATTTGCACTTGTTAGTTATCCAGCTGTAGAACAAACAAAGCACTGGTTCTGACCTGTAAGGCCTGTAAGTGAAAGTAGCAGTGAGAGACTCATCTGCCCCATCAATTTAATTCTGGAGAAATAAGAGGGATTTTTAAATGATGGAAACTTGTATAACATTGCAGTTTTCCATTGGGACTTGAGGGCAATTTACATTAGAGCTTGAACTGCAGTTTCCATAGCAGTAAGATTCTGAGTCAACATCTTCCTGAACATCGGTCTAACCTGTCTTGCTTCCTCAACAGTCTCTCTGTGGCAGTAGTCTGCTGAGGCTAAAAGCTTGTTGTGCCTGTAGTTCTCACACAGTGTCTCAGACAGTCTGCCTCTGTACTCACTCTCCTCAGTTGCAGATGGCTCAATTATATGCTCAGCCATATCATTTAGAACTGAAATACGGCATTTTCTATTTCATGCTTTTTCAAGCCGTATGGCAGGTGAGAGCTCTGCAGCAGATGTAGTTCCTCCCTGACCAGGAGTTTCTGAAAAAGCAAGGGGAGAAAGTACAGAAAACGTTACTTTAATAAGCCCTCAAATGATCAAAACTACAGTTCACTTTAGATGGGGGGAAATCCAATCCTGTGGTCCCATAGTTCCTATAAAAGAAATGGTAAGAGAAAGTGGTATCTGACTCCATAGTCATAGTGGGAATGTCTATCAGTGTATGTCTACTCTCACAAGCATGGCTGAATAGTTACATGGCAAGTTTCTGTATTACAGCAGCCACAGTAATGATTTGCTTCAAGTAGCACCTTAGAGACCCAGAAGACTTCCCTAGTGTAATCCGCAGGATGCCAGAGGTCCATTGTTCAGGGAGTCAGGGAGTCAAATGATTAAACCTATCATGTGGCTCTGAAAGTTGCCTTTCGATTCAAATCCTGCAGTGCTGTACTCATAAACCAACCTGGAGAATCTGCACTTGCAGTTTCAGGAGGACACACGTCTTCTCTATCCTCTCTCCCCGCCATTCCTGATTGCACCAATCTATATGTGGAGAAAAGAGTCATTAAGTACTTTACAGGTATGAGGATTCCTCCATGTATGGCCATTGTGAACTTGAGACATAGGAACAGGTAGTGGATAGCACAGGGAAATGTTTTGTGGCTCAGTACAAGTACTGAGGAGCACAGTGGATTCTAGGGAGGTAGCATACAGAGTGTACATGATAAGTATATGGGTCCTGCTTGCATAAGATAAAATGGGGCAGAGAGTGAGATAAGTGCCGTGGAAACAGTCTTTTAAGATATGTTCCTAAGCAGGGTAATATTTAGAGCTAGAAGCAGACATCTGTGCCTTGCAGAGGTTCATTTGAAGAGAGAAAATGCATGGCATGGTGGAAGAATTTACCTTTCTCTAATCCCGCTCTTGCTCCTTGATTAGTCACAAATGTCTTCCAGGTCTGGTGTATCATCATCATTGATATTTTGTTTCTCTGCAATTGATGCTGGAAATGAAGGAGATGGAAGGTAGATGAAATGCCCATGCTGTATACACAACTCACAAAATTGTTTGGGGGTTAACCTTGGAAACTCAACTCATCCACTGAGGAGTGAGTGTTGCCAGTCTTTAAGATGAGCGGGAATTTATTTCCATCATCACCCCTTACAATTATTCCTCAAGAACCTGGTGAGGTTGAGAGTAGAAATGGGCATGAACTGGGAAAATTGCAGTTCGTGGCAGTTTATGGTTTGTCACGTTCCACGAACCATGAACCAGCACAAAATTGCCCGGTTTGCAAACCTGTTTGGTTTGTGGTTTGTCACTTCTGGGGGCCATAGAACAGCCCTCTTGACAGTGAAAGATGCCAAACTAACAGTGAGTCTTCAGCAGGCTCTCCTCCAGCTACCCTCCAAATTTGGTGAAGATTAGATTTCAAATGTCTGAGTTATAGACCCCCAAAGCAGGTGCCTCTAGGAAAGTTATACTCCTGCTGCTCTCATAGAGCAGAAAGGAGCTCTCTGGTAAGCAGCCAGAGCTGCCTATCAAGCCTTGGAAGGCTGAGATTGGTGTTCCCAGAGCTGCAGAAGGTCTGCAAAAGTCCATCCCCACCCTGTTGCCTAGGGAATTGATTGATCAGTGCCAGGCTGTCTGCAGTGACAAACCAAAAAATGAACAAAACAAGCCACTCTAAAAATCATACCAGTGCATCGCAGCTCGTCAAAAATACCATCCAATGAACCACCGGTTCGCAAACCAAAAAACGGCCCAGTTTGTGATGAACTTTGGTTTGTATTTCAGTTCGTGCCCATTTCTAGTTGAGAGTTTGGAAAATCACCGAAAATCACAGTGATGTGGGGATAACACCCTGGGTTACCAAGGTACTAATCCAGCATTACAACCACGGCTGCACTCCTGTCTCCAAGGCATGCCAGCATTGAATTAGTCTTTTGCAATCAAATTAATAAGGGAGTAAAAAAAAATGTACCCAAATCAGAAGGTGATGAAGAATGTATGTCTTGTATATTGATTATTGTTGAATTGTGCAAGAAGAGTTCTTTGGATCCCTCCATAACCTCCAAGCTCAGGTCTTTGGCTACCTCAACCATTCTGTAGGGCAGACCTCTGGCCACTTGCCTAAGCTTTATACTCGCATCCCTTCTAAAAATGTGGTGGAGCTGGTGGAAGAACAGGCAGGATGCTGGCGAGTTCCCTGAATGGCTGTTGTGGACCACAACTCTTATATTCCTGGTGGAATTTGGTCTGGCATTCTGTGGCTGTCCTGAGGTGTCCCCTTTCTTCCATCTGTCCTGGAAAATGTCTGCATTTGTCATATACTTTTAATTTTTTCAGTGCAGTGTCTTCTCTCTTTTTCCCTATTGTGTCCTATGTGGATTAACAGCAGCAGCAGCAGCATTTGATTTATATACCGCTCTTCAGGATTTAATGCCCACTCAGAGTGGTTTACAAAGTGTGTTATTATTATCCTCACAACAATCATCCTGTGAGGTGGGTGGGGCTGAGAGAGCCCAGAGAAGCTGTGACTGACCCTAGGTGACCCAGCTGGCTTCAGGTGGAGGGGTGGAGAATTAAACCCGGCTCTCCAGATTAGAGTCCCACACTCTTAACCACTACACCAAACTGGCTATATTCACACTAACATCTGGTGGCACTCTCCCATACGGAAATACCATGTGGGGCTGTAATGTTTAAATTGATCCTAAGGGAGTACTTTCAAAGCTATTTTGGCTATTCTCTTTGGCTTTTACAGAAAAAAGATAAATCCAAAGAACAAATAACATGGTGAGAAGTAGGGACTTTGAAATGATGTGGAGATTGTGAAGCGAGTGAAAATTAGGTTCACATTATGGATCCTGTAATTACGAAAAGAAGCTCAATTATTTCTGATCTTCAGAAAAGGAAAAACAATGCTCATAGTTGCTCACTAGAGGGCACCAGATGTATATCTTAAATGTAACAGTTTGGCATATTCTGGAGCTTCTACATTTCCTGGAGACGCATTTCAAAGTTTGCTGTAATAAATGTTCCTAACTCAATGCACACACACATCCAACCTCACCAAATATCGTTCCAAAATATAATTAAGGTCCAAACTACACAAGACACTGGGATTCCGAAGCAGCTTGCCACTTTGGTATTCACTTTATTCCGAATTTCCCCCCCAATTTGGGTAAACTGAATCAGGAAAACTGAATCAGCCTGGTACTGCACACTCCTATTTCTTCATACATTCCTAAAGACTTGGGATAGGTGGAGAAAGAAGTTGGCTCCAGATTTCTCTCCAATGCAGGCGTTTACTAATCAAGCATGGTTTCTGCCAGGAATGGAATGCCAACCTCACTGGAAACAAGCAGGCATGTTAACGCTAACTGATATCACTCACAAAGGTACTCTTAGGGGAAAAGCTGATCTAGAACGATCTTTAGATGCAAAGATACCTTGGTACTGCTATCTCCAATTACAGCATTTAATAAGAGACCCAAATGTTCAAAAAGCAATAAAGAGACCCAAAACAGACTTTGAAAACATACTTAATATAAACGAAGACGCCATGAAAGGTTTGCTGTCAATTATGTACAAAATCCTGCTTAAAGAAGATGCAGTTAAGGTTCTTAAATATCAAAAGACCTGGCAGAATATGTGTTCCATAGATCTGACAGAACTTTGGAATCACATATGGAAATCATTTTCAAGGAAGGCCTTCCCTATCCAATTGCAAGCATTCCAAATTTTGACAAACTGGTACCTCACTCCCCCAAAATTACATTGTACAGATAAATCCAGATC
Source organism: Eublepharis macularius (assembly GCF_028583425.1). Lineage (NCBI taxonomy): Eukaryota > Metazoa > Chordata > Lepidosauria > Squamata > Eublepharidae > Eublepharis > Eublepharis macularius. The sequence continues at coordinate 88,295,027 of NC_072793.1, read as the reverse complement.
TCCCTTATGCTGGACGAATTGTAGAAACTCTGGCACATATGCTCACCGTTGGTGGGCTTGCCCCAAAGTGAAAAAGTTCTGGGAGGAAATTGCTAAAAAAAAATTCATGAAATAACTGGGTATTCCTTGCCAAATACACCAGAATCATTGCTACTAAATGTCTGGGAGAACAGGCCTCATTTGTCATTATGGAGAGAACTTATAACTAATCTAATAGGAGCAGCAAAAATGGTCATTGCAGCTAAATGGAAAGATGATTGTTCTCCCGCTATTCAAACATGGCATAAAAAAGTATGGGAGTTTTTTACATATGAGAAAATCTCACAAGGTCTGAAACAGTCAGATACAGAGGGCTCTATGCCAAATTCATGAAAAATTGGTTTCCACGGCTGACTTACCTCAGCAAACATGACATCTTACCACCTTCCTATGTCCCTCAGGCTCTCACCTCCTTCTAAATATGTTGGGATCTTACATATGACTGGTAAGCTAAACTATCCTGATCTTTTTCAAATGTACTTTATCTCCAATATTAGTTTCTTCTAGCACATTGTTCTGTTCAATTATTATATTGCATTGATATTCTTGTAATTTCAATTATCTATTTCAATCTCTGTATTATGAATTTTTAAAGAACATCAATAAAAGAATTTGTGGGGGGGAAATGTAAGTTCACATGAGTGCAGCAGAAAAAAGGATTTCAGTATACGAAGAGATGCAAAAGATTAAAGTATCATTTGGAGTTGAATCTGAAAAATATGTTATTATTAATTATGTTACTGAGTAATATTACCAAAGCACAGGGCAAACTTCTAAAGTATATGGTAACAGTTGTGAAAGTATGGCCCTCCTGGCCAGAGACATGAGCCACTGTGGCTGGGGGCTGCCCTTTGCCTCTCCGGAGGAGAAGGAGGCAGTTGCTACTTCCCAGTCATCTGGGGTTTGCTTGAAGGGGTGGAGCCGGAGGCTTTATAAGGTTGCTTCCTCCCAAGCCTTGAGGATGTGAGTACAGCATGGACTGCGGCGGCTCCAGCTGTAGAGCAGATAGCCACTCTTGTTTGGTTTAAGTCCCGGGCCTTTCCATGTCAGTTTCACACATGCTGTCCCTGGAGGCCCCTGCAGCCCAGTGGTCGCTCTTTGCAGGCTGTGGAGCCTGTGGCTGCACCCAGTGGTGTGAGCTGTAGGCCCAGATAGCTGTGGGTAGTCTGGCTCAGTGGTTATGTAGCCCCACCATCAGGCAGATGTGCCCTTGCCTTAGAGGAGTTTATTTTGGGTAGGCACAGAGCAGGGATATTTGGGGGCATTTGGGAGCAACTGCAGCAGCCTTTGCCTGTGTGTACGTGGACCCCTTCTGCCCCATCCCCCAACTAATTGCCTTTCAGCCAACCCCCCAACCCCTGATGCATTTACAGGCTGTAGCTCAGGGGCTTGGTAGTGGGGTTCTACTAACCTTGGCTCATCCAGGCCAGCTCAGTGGCCATTTTCATCTAGACCCATTGGCCATTTAATCAAAAGTATCAGCCCCATTTTGTTATCCGTAACCAATGGCCATTGAACATTAGGACTGTCCTTCTTCACCACTTGAGTGGACACTAGTTGTCCAGAAGAGTGATATATAAGCACAGTTATTAAGCCCGCTAAAAAGGCCATTTAATCAAAAGTATTAGTCACATTTTGTTATCCATATTCAATGGCCATTTTGTTTAATTGAGCAGGGGGGAATATTAGGACTGTCTTTCTTCACCACTTGATTGGACACTAGTTGTCCAGAAGAGTGGAAAGCCGGTCCTCCCCCAGCTTCACAGCTGGGTGGTTGGAACCAGGCCAGGTCACTTCACTTGGCCAGCTGGATCCTAGCCATGTGCATGGATGGCTCACATCCAGGGCAGCGGGGCTTGCCCAGATAGGTCAAGGCAGAGGTCCAGGGGTGACCCTAGGGCCTGACATGTAATATTAATTAGGCTCTTGCTGTGTTGACAGTTGTGTTGTTGTAATTTAACAAAGCGGTCTTTTAGTTGAAAACCAGGACTGAAAGAGTTCCCTCCCAAGATACTTGGATCAAAAACCTAGATGTTTGATTTGGCTCCCTTTCCCTATCCCAAGATATCCCATAATGCCTGCTGATTAAATTAATGCAACCAGCAGCCTGCAGTAAACATGTCACCATAGTAGCATTGCCAGCTCTGGGTTGGGACCTGTAAATTTGTGGGTGAAACCTGAGGAGGATGAGGTTTAGGGAGGAGAGGGACCTCCTCCCTAAACCTCACCTCGGTATAATGCCATAGAGTCCCATCATCCAAAGTAGCCATTTTCTCCAAGTGATCTGATCTCTGTAATTGGGAGATCTCTAGCCCCTGCCTGGAGGTTGGTACCCCACACCTGAGGGCCCTATCAGACTATACTAACCAAGGCTATCTAAGTAGCCCTCACAGCTCCTGATTTTAGAGAGCACCAACGAATTGTCAGAAACATCTTAAAGTCTCACTTTAGGCTGGTATTACCTGGCTCAGTCTTTATTGGTGATAATCTGGACTAATTTGAAAATGCGAATGGCATGATCAGAGTAAAGGGTGGGGAAACTCATTCTGGTGAAAGACAAGAAAGAAAAATTAATTTCAAGCTTTAAATGTAGCACTGAATGGTGAAATTACAGTGCTTGCAAAATAGAGAAATCACACAAGGCAAAGCTCACTCAGCAGTTCTAATCTGTATATGACTCAACACATTCTTGGATACTGGATACCACTGAAGCCTGTGACCAGTGAACATGCTTCATTTATTGCTTCTTGTAATTCATCTTTGTATAGGTGAGTGTTATGTTTTAGTGTGCTCAGGGATAAATAGGATTTCTTTTCCATTATTTAACAGAACAAATGCTATATTTCCCATCCTTTGTTTGGTGGCACACTTAAGGCAACTACTTTAGTACCCATTCTTTCTATATTTAGTATCATTTCTTCTGTATTTCATTTTTAAAGAGAATATCTAAAAAATTTAGAGTGGGTGAAAAGAAAGTTTTTGGAAATCAGATTTTATATTTTAGTGGTAAAATCATCTCAACTTGGTTATTGATGAAGTATCAAAAAGAGTTGTCCACCTCCCCTCTCTTATTTGCATTATCTTCTGAGCTGCTGACTAATGTGATAAGATATAATCAAAACATAAAGGTTATTATGATGAATTACTACAAGCACATTATTAATTTGTAGGCAGATAATAGCAAATCCCAAAGAAGCAATAGCGCAGTACTTTTCTAGGAGCTGAAGAAATTTAGTTTGGTTGCAGGTCTAAGCATTAACATAGATATGTCTAAGCTCCCTCTAAGGAGGATCAAATGATAAGAGAATTAACTTTACATAACAAGGTAACCAAATATCTTGGGGTAAATATATCAACATTTGTCTGTATTGCAGAAATGCAATTTTAAGTCATTAGCTGATCAAATTCAAAATGATTTTAAATGTTGACAGGTTGTAATTGCAACAGTAAAAATAATAGTTTTGTCCAAATTTAATTTCATTTTCAGAATTTAATAATATTTATGTTGCAAATTTATTGTTAGAAATTTCAGAGCCTACTTTGTCCATGGTGAGAAAAAAAATCTAGACTGAATTAAAAAAAATTGTTTTGGGAGATTCCAGTACTGGAAGACTGAGTATAACTAATCTATTATGAAGTTCATCAATTTACACAGATTTTGGCTGTTATAAACACAAGAAAACAGGCCTCAACAGATATTTATGGAATGTATTGAACTAAAATAGTATGTTATTCAATCAATCCTTAACAAAGAGGTAGTCCACAATCATTTAACAAATGCTACATTGTTGTGTATGGAAAATTTGGAACACTAAATTGATACTCATAATATCACTTTGATTTTATTTATAGAGTACCCTTTCTTTTATGGTAACAACAACTACAAGGCATTTTAAATAATAGAGGTTAAATCTATTGAAAGATTTAATTGAAGTAAGACAATGTGTTAACATTGCAAAATTGATTTTTTTTTGGTTGCACAGCAGAAGTTACAAGAGTCCATCTACAGCAACTCAATTGTTTTAATAGAATCCAATAGTTTTAGAGCAAGTTGCACATTCCATTAGTCCCACTGAATATTTAATATTAGGGATAGGAAACAACACGGAGTCTAGCTCTAGAATTTATACCATTTCTAATCTTTATGCTGGTTTCAACTGTTTTAAAAGAATCGTGGGATAATGACCTTTATCGAAAAAAATTCCCAATAAGACTCAGATTTGGTTTAACACACCATTTAAAACAATTGCTACTAAAAATGAAGGCCTTTCCTTTAAAATGAAACTTCATTACAATAGAATGGTTCAAGACAAATGCTTTACTAAAGGAAAACAGATTGTAGACTATATCAGTGGTTCCCATACTTTTGAATATGGTGTCCCACAAGCCCAAATTTACTTGGTACTGGGACCCATCCAGGGTTAGCCCAAAGTTTTCTGGTGCCCTAGGCAAGGTATGACCTTGGCACCCATCTAATTCAGCATTCCATTTTCTACAGTGACCAACCATATGTTTTTGAGAAACCGACAACCACCACATCCTACCATGAACCCCAGGCAAGTCACATTCCAAATATACAGCCTTTGCATGTGAAGGCTACATTCCAGCCTTTGACTACTCTCTTCTTCTCCATTATTCCCTATAATCTTCTTTAAGAGTCTAAGAAATGCACTCTAGTAACTATTTACTTTCTTCTTGATTCTTTATCAATCAACATGGATATGCAGTAAAGAAAAGAAAACAAATAATGTGTGACACAGAAGGTACTATTTCTAGGATCAGGTCTTTGCTTCCAAAATGTAGGTCAAAGCCTTGCCTCAACTTAAGCACCAAAGCTAGTTCTTGTAGGAGCTACTTCACACATGATGATTTACCTTCAGAAATATTGTTCTATGTAAGAAAATGTGTATACCTGTAAAGTTACTAGTTGCTAGATGGTTTCCCCCCTCTCATTATTATTGCAAAGGGTGGGAGAAACAAGAATGTGAAAGTGGGCATGGAGGAAGAGGAGAAAAAGGGAGCAATGCAAAGGGCATGGGGAGCCGTTACAGAGGGCTGGCCTACAAGCCATTTTCAGAGACTTTGTGACCCACTTTTATGTCCCAACACATAGGTTGGGAAACCCTGAACTATTCTACTGTGTATAGTGCATACTATCTGTTGCTGAATGTATTATCCTATTATGTAGTTTCTGCATCATTTAATATGCCATATTATTACTTAATTATGTTTTGTATCAGCTTATTTTTACTTGGTTTTAATTTCTGCAGTCCTAATTCTATTATATAGCTTATTAGATGTCCTGTTCTACCCTCTTGACTGCATTGATTTACTCTATGTAATCTGCCTTGTCTCAATAAGAAAGGCAGACTATAAATAATGTAAATACAAAAATAAAATAAAAATAATTCATAGGTGGTACATGATACCACTAAAGTTATATCACCAGTACAGCCCTAAGAAGAGCTGCATCCTTCTCACATCAATGAACTTAGAAGGGTAGACACGAGCAATTGAAGTTTTTTATGGCATGACGATAAATTACATCACCTAATAATCCTTTTAAGCTGCTATTAATAGTATTACCATCTTCCAGGTGGGACCTGGAGATATCCTGGAATTATAACTAGAGATGGGCACGAACAGCAATACGAACAAAAAAAAGCCACGAACAGCCCAATCTGCTGTTCATGAACAAGCTGTTTGTGGGGCCCCATTCTAAACAAACAGGTGGTTGTTGCAAGCCTCGTTCGTTGCTGTTCATTGCTGTTTGTCAAGCCAGACAGTCTGGCAGCTGCAATCAATTCCCTTGGCAACGTAGGCAGGGATTGTCTGAACTCTGTCTGAACTCCTGCTGTTGCCCTGGAAACCCCAATCTAAGCCCAATTTAGCTTGATAGGCAGGTCTTCCTTTCAAGTGTGGAGCTCCAAATTTGTTACAAGGAAGGCTCTGGTTTTGCAGACAGTGGAGTGGCAGTTGCTGTTGGCATTTTGATAGAGTGCATTGGAGCTTGAATTTTCTTTGTGTGTGGTAGGATAGGGATCTACCCCTTCAAGTTCCAGGGCTGCTGCCAGGCTCTGGGGCCAAGCTATTATTTATTATTGGTACTTTTCTTGGTGCCTGCTCAGGTCAGGTTTCTGGGGGTGGTGCAGTAGGGATCTTGACTTGGATGATGGCTGGAGGAGAGCCTGCTGGCCCCCACGAACAGCCAACCACAAACATGTTTGTAAACAGGGCCATGTTCGTGGTTGTTCATGAGTCCCTGTTTGTGGATGGCAATGAACAACGAACATCATGTTCATTTTTTTCTGTTTGTGCCCATCTCTAATTATAACCAAACTTCACATGACAGAGATCATTTCCTCTGGAGAAAATGACTACTTTGGAGGATGGATTCTATGACGTTATGCCCCACTGAAGTCCCTCCTCTCCCCAAAGCCTGTCTTCTCCAAGGTCCACCCCTAAATCTCCACAAATTTCCCATCCCAGAGCTGGCAAGCCTACCCATTAAAGGGAAAGGAGATTTTCCTCCAAGTCTGTTGGCAACTCTAGCTGGGGGCAGACATTATCTGGGGTGGGGGGAGTCACATTTTTCCAGTAACAAAATATTAAAGTTTGAGTACTGGTAAAATATGATGTTTCACTAATAAACACAACTAGCAGGAATGTTTATGATTAGTTCAGCCTTATGTTTTGGGGAAACTTCACGAAAATTTTAGATCAGAATGTAACTCTCTGACCCTATGAAATGTAGGTAACCTAAGCCTATTTTATTTACTTAAAATAATGTACCCTGTCCTCAGCTAAACTTTTACTCAGAGCAGTTTGCAAAGAAATTCTAAAATACAAGTATTAAACACAATGGAATGCAGCTACTGTGAGGGATAAATATTCACTTCATTGAAATTTCTCAAAGGGACAAGGAATAAGAGCTTTGCTAACAAGAAAAGGGAAGGAGTAGGAGATATACCTAGCAAATTGGATATTTACATTCAAATGTTTCTCCCTAAAGCTAATTTTGCTTTATAAAAGTTTTGAAGAATGAACTTTTATAAACCTTCTCATCCATAGCAACTCAAGTTCAGTATTTTCATCTTTCAACATTGTTTTGTTGTAACCTTGTAGAAAATTGCCTATATCCCTGGAAACACATTATTTATGTTCAATTTACTTAAGTGAACTTATTTCTAGCAAATCTATGCCTGCAATGACCTTGCTCATGAGAGAACAAATAGTATTACAGGACTGAATCCCACCTAAAACATAGAGTTGGATTTGTGAGTTCTACATTTAAAATAATTAGGTTCTGCTTCTTAAGATATGTTAACTTCTTAACGTATCAGTTTTAAGCAAATTACCAAATATATGTAAAAAACTAGACCACATTAAAATGACTGTGAAAATCACAAGCACATAAAATTTTGCAACAGAAAGAGTGATAGGTCTACTTATCTTCTAATAAAAGAAGTAATGTCTCTATGTGATCTATATTTTTGAACAAAAGAAAAATGGAAAGAGTTCTAGCCTCAGAAAAATAACTACAATTGAAAGCCATATGATACACTATCTGCACTGTAGTTGCATACTCTATTAGAGTATGGTATCTTGAGATACCTCCCTTGCAGAATGCTAGATGGTAAGGCATTTAGGAATGCCAACATAAAGGTACACCTATACAGAGGAACAGACAAATATTACCAATAGTCAGGAAGATGGCCAGTTGGAAGAATACCAACAAATTGAGTAGAACAAACACATTTTGCTCTACAGATCTTGCTATTATAATCATACTTAAATAAACATTTCTTAATCATGCTCATAGTTTCCTGTTTGGTAACTGAATGGAGCCCAAAGAAAGACTGAGGAACTGAAGTTGTTGTTCTATGAGTTTATTCCAAAGGGAAACATAAAAATCCTCTCTAATCAAGCTAAGGTAGCACTCTTGAATGGCAGAAATGTATACTAACTTTAAGAGACAAGAGTTTCAGCTTCAAGAGATAATTGTCCCAATTTGCCTTGGAGGGCCACCCCTGCAACACCATTCAGAATTCCAGAGATGGAATGTAGAAATGTAAGAAGTATTGAACCAAACAGGACTCCCCTGTTTTATCAATCTGGATACTAGCTCCTTAGTAACTTTGTGCAGTCGGCTTGGCATTAAAAAGTTTAATGGCAGCTGGAATATACTGAGCCTGAGAAGAATAAAAAAAATTACAATGACATTTGTTGCCACTGTAGCCAGTCTTTTAACATGAGTAGCTTGTACTTAATCTCTTGCCAAACTAGTGTCTTAGATAGGGTACCTCCTCAATGTTATTAAATATGCTACTTATGTTATATATGAGATTTTTTGCCAAAGAAACAACCTTGGATTTTTTTAATAGTTAACTAACAGGTTCTCTTCTAAACAATAAGAGACAAAAGCCTTTATCAAAGAAGATAGTCCTGAAGTTGTTCTTGATAGGAGAACTGCATTATCAGCAAACAGTAAAAAGAACTTTAATATTAGTGATAGATAGAAAGTAACAGTCTTGGGTGGAAACAGCAGAAATCATATCATTCATATAGAAGTTAAACAATAAAGGGGCCAGCATGCATCCTTGGCACACTCCTTGTTATAGAGAAAATATATTGGAAAGTTGTCCATCTAAAGCATGGTGAACTTGTGCAATGGGATTAGAATATAGAACCTCAATCACAGCCAAAAGCCTCTTATCAATAGATGTTAATTTTGTTAATTTATGTCACAATTGGGCATGGTGTACAATATAAAAGCCAGCATGCACCTCTGGTACAGTATCAAAAGCCACCTTCAAATCCGTGCTGACACTTGGTTGTATATTTATTGATTAAAAACTGTAATGTCATCTGTAGTTTTTGATTAGCAATCTGATGGCTAGACATTGGGTTCAGCGAGGCTGCTCCTTGGGATACCTATCTGAGTTGAGTTAGGTGCAATACTGCTGTCTCTTCTGTCTCTGTGATTGAAAACATACATCCTGGCCTGATGCAAAAACATAGAGGAGAGAAACCGGTCTGACATTCTGCAATGATCAAATACTTTATGTTATGTCCTGTGAAGGTGCCTCTTGTTGGTAAAGTTTTGGGCTTTGCAATAAAGGGCAAATAATTTTTTTTTGCTTTCCAAGTCATTATCTGCTTGCTTTGCACCCTTCCCTATGTTATTCTTTTGCCTATATAGTAATTAGGGTATTACTGAAATATGTAAACCTAAGGGCCAATAAGAAAAGCATAATAGAGTTGGAACATCATCTCAATAACATACCCTGAAGCAAAACAACACTATCCTAATGTCACCTGGGGAATATTGCATGAAAATTATGAGAGCCTATTTGGAGGACTCTCTGCATTTTCCCTGGGAATCTTGCCAAGAGGAAATAACATTTACAAAAGTAGCAAAGATGGCCTGCTGCTTCAACAATCAAATGCTAGAATTGAGGTACTCTGTGAAGTTTGATCTGCTGCAGGCATTACATGACCTTCCTACCCTCTACAAAGCAAAATATTAGAAGTTACTTCATACGGAAGACAAGAAAGATATAGATTTTGAATAGTCCAGAGTCCAGACCAAGGGGAAAGGATGGGTTAAAAAGCAGATCTGATGGAATGTAATATATTCTCTGCTTTCTTTACTACATCATTATCTTTTATTACGGTGCCTTAAGACAAGTAGGAAAGAATTCACTCTCTCTAGGATTCAAGTATCACATTAAGAGGGCTCTGACCTCCACCTTGAACACACCATTTTGGCAATGGCAGCAAAAATCACTACTTACTGAACTCCAGTTGGACAAGGTGGCTTAAGCAGCCCTAGGAAAAGCTAAGGGCAAACTGACAGAGAACAAGTAAACAGACTAGACATAGTGGAGTTCAGGACTGGCTGTTGATAGGTTCATATGATTGCATGTAGGACATGGTAAATGGGATTCATGCTAAAGCTTGCCAGACGCTGGCTGTTTCCACACATCCTTAAAGGGATGGCCCACTCACTGAACACTGACAGCTTTTCTCCTTCTTTCCATATGTCTCCGATTTCAAAATGGTAGCAGGCTGTTTGGCTTCCGATTTCTTGGTGCCTTCTCTGAGAATGCATTTCCCAAATTCCCTGAAACAGATGACACAGTGACGCAAATCATGGATCTGTATCCATGATGTCCTTGAAAAAGGTAGATGAAACAGGATTAAAAAGCTAGCAGCCCTGTTGGACGAATAATTTTTGAGATATACACTCCGGCAAGGGGCTTCTGTCCCTGGTGATGCTAGAAAGGTGGGGCAGCTGAGCGGTTGCTGATTGTCTTGCGAGATCCGTTGTATCGTACTTGTAACCAACCAAGACATAAGTTAAGAGAGAAGAAATTATTAACTCTTATTTGCTATTGATTCGTTTACCTTCAAGCACGGAACAGGATACTACTGGACTAATTTATTGACTGCAGGAACAACATTAGTGATGCACTAAGCTGTCCACAAAGATGTTTGTATATCTTTAAGAGTGCTGGAAGACAAGCACTTTATGAATTTTTTGGTCCCAGAGTATAGAATATATTTATTTATATAATATTGTATATTTATTGCTAACTTCTTTATTTCCTGGAACATCTGATATAGAATGTATATTTATTATATCTCATTTGTAATATAATGTGTTGCATATTATTCACTTTTGAGCACTTTGCACTTTATAAATGATCAAAATTATCAAAATTCTGTATATATACGAGTCACATTCTGTTAATTGGTAATCCACAGGGGATTTGGGTCCTTCTTGTGTTTGTAAAGGGATATGGACTGCAGACTGTAATACTCTGTTCTGTCTATTGCTATAAGTATGCTCCTACTATGTAACTTCTGCATCTTTTAACATGTCATTTTGAAATGCTTATGCTTTGCTTTGGGCTTGTTTCAGTTCTTTTTCAGATTTCTGCTTATTTTCTGCAATCTGGATGTCCCACTCTATTATTGGATGCCCCATGCTGTTTATTGTATTTTAGTTACCCTATATAATCTGCCTTGGGTACATTGTAGCTAATAACAGTGGTAATAATAATAATTTATGTTGATTGTCAATCACATTGAATACTGTCAGTAGAAAGCTTCAGACAAATTCTTATATAAGTAAATAACTAAATGCACAAACTGTCATGATAGTAATGATCAAAAGCATGCAGACAAAAATACCTGACTGAAATATCAGTATCTATTGTTAATTTTAAAATATATGCCCCACTTTCCTGCAGTGCAATATGTGAAATTCATCCCCCCACTTCTGTGTCAGTATTGTCCCCTTTCTTAAGCATGTTACACTATTGTTACAACAGCAGGAACTACACCCAAAGTTCTATTTCATGTATTTTTTATTAAGCCCAATCAAATTTATTTATTTTCTTCAGAAAAGCTAGACTGCAAATCTTTGTTGCCTGAGCAGTTTGAAATTTTGTGTATATTCTGTGTCAGTAGAAGCAATTTGGTTAGCTGGTGCAACAGTTTTTACTGCAACAATATAGATTTTTAAAGAACATATATTCTTAATTTTAGAGAAGCCAGATTGATTATTGTGACAAATATTCTTGACCTTTTCCTCTGCTGTTTTCTTCTCAGTGGGCATCCTATCCCAAACAGTAGTAAGAGGGGTAGTGGGCCAGGAAATCACATTGCCGTGTACCTACAGTGTTCAAGATGGCACAACTCACATGTGCTGGGGCCGAGGCGCCTGTCCAAATTCTAAATGCAGTAATGAAATTCTCCGTACAAATGGAATGCAAGTGACATCAAGAACTTCAAGCAGGTATCAGCTAAAAGGTCGGGTTAACAGAGGAGATGTATCTCTAACCATTGCAAATCTGAAAGAAGGAGATAAGGGAACATATTGCTGTCGTATTGAAGTCCGTGGGTGGTTTAATGACTTGAAGAAAACCTTGAATCTACAGGTTGACAGAGGTGAGTGGAGTTATTATTGTTCTCTTCTACATTTAACATACAATCTGAAACATTAATTTAGAACTTGTCTGCACTACCAGTTGTCTGTGGATAATTTCTTAGATGAAGCTGATTAAACTGACAAGAAACCTGCAGTATCAATAATGAACACATTTAAATCAAAGTAGGCTGCACATTTTTCACAGCTTAAGTTTAAAGTTAAATTGTTAAAATATAATATAATGTGAAAATGTGTGAGAACTGATGTTCCAAGTTAATATGATGCTTGGATGTTCTGATTGACTGGAGAAGACTAGGCAGGTTTGTCTTCGTGCACTGGCCCAGCCATTTCTCTACTAGGGAGAAAATGACTGCACACTCAGGTGAGTTTATTTTCATCTGGTGCATAGAGAGATGAATATCTTTGAGTGCATAAAGAGATGAATATTGTTGTACATACATCTTTAAGCTTTCCATAGAAATCTATGGAACAACAAATATGAAGCAATAATTTTGGCAAGGTTATTCCCAAGGAATGCAACTGTAAACTGTTGAGAAGGATTCTGGAAAGGTAATGGAAGCATTTTTTTATTTCATCTTTTTTCTATTTGGCACCATACAGTAAGAGTTAAATATTGTAAACATGCCAGAATGGCTGAAAGATATCCAATTGTCTGTCTAATCATCTAAGCTACCTGCTATAGTATGCTGCAGTATATGAATTCCTCCCCAATTTTGGTAATTCTATGTTTGTGTTTTTCATTGTCTTATCTAGAGAATGCACAATATAGAGCCTAACTGAGTTTGTCTCCAAATGGGAAGAGGCTTGTGCAGTTTCCCTGTTGCTGTTGTGGCAGCCAGTACAATGCAGCAGCAATAAGGCCTCCGCCTGGCAGGTTTCCTGCACCAGTTCTTCTGCCCCAGCCAACCACCTGCTCTCATCACCAGGGCTTTAATAGTTTTTTTATATCAGCAATTGAATATAGTTAATCCACTAGAATACTGTAACTATCTGCGTATCAGACTCTCTGCATTCCCAGACTGCATTTTGAAAAAGTCTCTAGCTCCTTTTGTTGTAGATTTACAAGCAAAAAAGGGGCTAGAGACTTCTTGAAAAGATTAAAGCTAGGAATGCAGAGAAGCCAATACACAGTTTGTAATATCATTATTATGATATAATGATATTCATTTGTTAATTTTATCCCCCCCCCAAAGCCCCCAGTGGGAGGACAAGGGAATGCAATCAGGGCAGAAAAATAGCTGCCATATGGGCAGGACCAGGAACATTTGAACTTTCTTACCCAAACGGCAGCAATCCAGATTTCACCACAATGTTTTCCAAAATTTTGCTGCAAAGCAGTTTTGAGAAATACTGAAGAAAAGCCATCCTCAGTTTCCCATTGCAACATGGGTCTACTGGTCAACCTGGTGCTGCTCTCCTTACGATCAGAAACAGATAACAGTATGAAGTGCTTTGCAAACCAACAGTGCTATACAAATACTAAGTATTAGTACTGTGTGGGTTTGCCACTCATTTTGTGGAGAGTAGTTTTTCCATTTCCATTCTCTCTGATATGCCAATTAGTATATATATTGTTTAGCATGAGATGGTATTTTGTTTAATTCAGATCCCCAGCTATGGCTCTGATTTATAATGTTGGTGTTTTTTTTTTTAACAGCAACAACCACAACCTTCCAAACAACTACCACAACCAAATCTCATACCATTCCTATCACAACTACATCTGTTCCACTAATAATAACAATGTCTTCCCCAACAACTCCTCTTTTCTTAACAACTAACCCTCCTTCTTTGGCAGTTCCTACTGTTGCCCCATTATCCACTAAATTTCCACTAATGACTACAGCTTCTGTGAAAGAAGACACTGAGTTTTTGACCAGTGATCCTCCAGCCGTCAACATCAATCTTTCAACAACTAGTCTACAGAGAATGTATGACTATTACTTTCCTACCACAGAATCAGAGATTGCCACTTCTATTGCAGGTATAAAGACTACCCTCCACCCCGCATGGCAGTCATCAGGGTTAGCTGCAATCTTTCCCAAAAATTCACTGCAAACCACATTTGAGAAGTACTGAAGAAAAGCCAGGGAAGCCCTCAGAGATTCATGAATGCACCATGATGCTATGTGGAAGCAAGGACGGGGTGGGGGTGGGGAAAACACTTCCCAACAGCATTGAATCTGGGGCAAATTACCCATGTAGAAACAACCAGAATGAGCTGTGCGCGACAAGGTCTGTGGTTCAAATCTTGCCTCTGTTATGGTGGCCTTAGATATGCCACGCTCTCCCAGCATGGAGATTTATGGGCAGACTTATAATTTCTAATGTTAAAAAAGAATTGAATAATAAGATGCCACTGAGGACATGACAACTAGCCTTTACTGACTGTTAGGTAATGTTCAACGTTCGCTCTGTAATGGGCAAGAAAATAATTTGTGAATCTCAGTGCATCTTATTAAGAGTGAAGGAAAGATAAAGTTTGCTTGCAAATTGCTTCTCAGTACTTTCCTAGTTCCATTTCAAGACTGTATTTATAATGTTCCACCTGCAGAAACACATTGTGCTCATTTCCAAAAGTATGCTTAACTTCCTGATATTGCACTATGGTCTGGTGCCATAATAAAATAATAAAACTAACCATGACCAATAGTTCTTCTTCTTCAACCTACACATATGATAGCAGAGAACTTAATAGTACTAATGAGTCTGGCTGATTCCACATTGTCAGTGCAATTTGTAGAACATTTGCAGTAATAACGGAACATCTACAATGGGGCAAATGATTTTCCCTCCCCATTCCCTTGCTCTTCCCTGTGGGTTTCGAAACAAAATCAGCAGGAAGTATATTACTATTATAAACGATTCCTTTTTTTAAGCTGGCAAAAAGCCCTCTAGAAGTAGAGGTGGCAAGTGACAAGTGCAAGAGGATAGGGTGGGGAAATGGTGCCAAATATGGGTGAGGAGGTTCAGATCCAGAAATCAGCCTTCTCCCATCCACTTGGGGGCTCACCTACTTTGACTTCAATGTTTCTGGAAACATCCGGTTAAAGTACATTCTGGAAACATTGGTGCAAAGGAACTGTGGAGGAGAATGGGAGAAGACTGCTGTGTGAAGAAAACTGCTGTGCTACAACCCACTGCAGTTTAAGAGGTGGTATGAAGAAATTGACTAAACAGTAGTGGGATTTTTAAAAAAATCTTAATTTGGTTTTTATTTGCACAGTGAGGGGGGTTTTCTGTATTTTTTAGTAGTTACATCTCCTCCATCTACACTGCTGACCCACAAGAATACTGAAAACTTTGACAACTGCCCCACATCAGGTAGAATTATCATTACAACTAATAAAGGTAACATATATTTATACTTATAATTCTAACTAGAGATGGGCACAAACCGAAATACGAACCAAAATTAAGCACAAACCAGGTTTGCAAACCAAGGTTCGTCAGACCCCATTTCTGACGAAACACCACAAACTTTTAGGCTGATTCATTTGGTTCATTTTTTGGTTCGTCACTGCAGACAGCCTGGTGCCAATCAATCAGTTTCCTAGGCAACAGGGGATGGACTTCCTGCAGACCTTCTGCTGACCTGGAAGTGAACTTCTGATGTCCTGGAAGTGACCTTCTGCTGACCCAGAAGCGACAAATTTCTGACCCGGAAATGACGTTTTCATGAACCAAACGAACCCGTCCGCAAACCAGGGGCAGGTTCATGAAAGTTCATAGTTCGTGGTTCGTGAAATTTGACGAACCACGAACCACATGGTTTGGGGGTTTTCCCAGTTCGTGCCCATCTCTAATTCTAACTATTCACCTTATTCAAAAAAGTGTTGAATATCTGGGGAATTTATATTAAAATGTAATCCAACAGTTTAAATGTGTCACCTGCAATCTTACATTACTCCTGACAATCTACCATTTCATATTTTCATATTTCATATGAGTTCATCCTCATTGCAGGCCAGCTCTGAGAGTGGAAGGGGAGCAAGGAGGCAAGGTGACAAAAAACTCCAGACAACTATGATGGAGTTAAAATAGGCCACAACTTTACTGATTTACAGCTTGCAGAGCATTGGCGCTGCATAGGGCACTGATCCAAACATTGGCTGACCTGCCTTCCAGCCAATGACCACCACGCCCCCTCAGACCCCTGCTGGGGGGGGAATCATGGGATGACAGTAGTTAGTGGGATACCACATGGGTGTATGCCTCTGTGTGGACCTCCTGCCACCTGGGAGGAAGACATGACAGCCCCCAAGCTGGGGCATGCACTTGCCATGCCCCACTCCCCAGACCCCTTAAAGGTGTCAGACTGTGGCTTGCTAAAAGTTGCAATCCAGACTACCCCTTGCAATGAGACATGAGTCCATCGATTTCAAAAGATTTACTGAAGATAAACAACCATTATAGTCCACAATCCAAGATACAAGGATCTTGGCTGATATTGAAGCGTTGTTACGAATGACAGGTAAAAGCTGAGGTACAGAACAGCAATTTCCTGCAGCCCCCCCCCCCCACAGTTCTCAAAACAATCGGCCTGAGGGTGAGAAAGTGAAAGTTTCTCAAGGTTTGAAAGGCTGTAGTCAAAACATTCCTCTTCTCCCTGTGATCTTCCAGCGAACTGCTTACCACTTGCAAAAGAAGCACTTAAGATACTGACAGGATTAAAATGGAGTCTCTTTGGTTTAAACATACATAAAACATAGTCAGAACCTGACAAAAGGGATCATAATAAAGAAACTGAGCTTACATGCCCTGTTTCCCCCCCAAAACGGATCAGTGCCCAATGCCCACACCATCTGCTCTCTCCAAAGTTGTGACAAAAGGGAGGGATGGGTGTGATGCCGGTTAAGAGCCAAGTGTCGAGGGGAGGGGGCAATAACATTGAGAGACTTCAAAGATTTTATAATAGAAAGCAATTTAAAACCACTAATAATTTTAAGTTATTCGTTTATGGTTTTGAACACTGACCTAGCAGCTTTTAGTTTAGAGATAGAAAATTTGTTTTTAGAGAGTAGAAAGTGATGTGCAGGTACCACTCTGCAGTTGGGCTAAATCAACAACTGCCTGCACACATTCTTTGTCTATGGTAGCTCCATGTTATTGAATGGTCTGCCTGAGGAGGTCAGGAAAGCCACTCTCCTGGCTTTCCACAAATTGAATTATTCAGGAGGGCTTTTTAACTTAGGTAATAGGGCTGTGCCATAAGAAACGGCTTAGATAGATGCTGTGGTAAGGGACAGGGATTGTAGACTATTCTACTGGGTACTATCTGCTAATGTCATTATGGATGTCAGGTTTAATTACTTATGCTTTGTTTCAGAAATGTTTCATCTCTGTGTTTGGATTTATGCTTGTTTTCAGATCTCTGCAACCCATACCCTATTGTATTTGTTAATTAAATGCCCCAGCTGTTGATTATATTGTATTTTTGTTTGTTAAATGTTGATTATATTGATTTACATTGTGTAATCCATCTTGGGTCTCAGCAACAAAAGCAGACTATTAAACTAACAGAAACAAAAAACCAACAATTTTGATGAAGAGGTTTTGCAAAGTTTTAGTGTTCCAAAGAACAGCAAAATGTTTTTCACTTGAGTTGACAGTGAGTCAAAGGAGAAGTACGTGTGTACTATGGGAAGCAATACCTTTCTCAAGCCAATTTCAGCTCTCTTAAAAACTACTTTCTTTCTTCACTCTTAGTACTTCAGTTTACTGAAGGTCTCAGGACAGACTCACATAGCATGCTATTTATTTATGAGAATTATGTGGGGAAATAAATTCTCAATTGTCATGCTTGATTGTTTTTTCAGGTGAGGGTCAAGAAAGTTTGTCCCTGTACCCTCCTTTGTTTTTGTCCAGTTCTCTGGACAGAAACCTGAATTTCTTTTCACCTGGTTCATGAGGGGTGGGGGGCATATGCCTCTTACATTGATATTTTTGTAGAATGTCTGGTTTTGTTCAAAATGACTGACCTCTAATTCTGTTCTTTCATTTCAGAGACAATCACAACTTATCTTGCATCTATAACCAACATATCTCATATAGTTGCTATGCCATCTACTAAGGCTCCCCTGACAACCACACTTACCACCCCAACAACTTCTCTTGCTACAGAAGCTGTTGCAGGTACAAAGACTAACCAGAAATAATATATTCCATTAAGGTGTATGTAGATCAGAGTTACAATTTAAATACTGGAGTGGCTCTTGTAATCATCCTTTCTATATGATAATGATGCAACAACAGAAGGAAGTATTTGGGGAGAGGGCTACTGAATCACATCAGTAAGATGTGGTTTGGACTGGAGTTATTTATAAGTTGGCTCTTAAATGGTAAAGATGCTGGATGGGATCCTGCTTGAACATTGTTATTAGCGACTCTTGCACTCATTTTTAGTAAACACACTAAAATTCTTTAGCTATAAACTAACATAAATACTTTAAATCTGGATCATTGCTTTTAAGGCACAGGTTAAGATGGGAGAGTGCAGCAAGAGTGTGTGGAACCCTATCTGTGCCCACCAGCCTCTGAAATAGCTTCCCTCCAATTGGTTTCTTTTGATAGGGCTCCAGCCTAGAAGCAACAGTCCTGGGGGAAATGACACGGAACAAGCAATTTCAAAGGAGAAAAGCACATAAAAGGGACAGATTAGGTTCTCCCCTCCCACCAGCTCATGCTGCACTTTAAATATCCCCCTATCCTGATCCTTTGTAGAGATTTGACATATACTCAGATCGGGTTATGTAGGGCCAAACTACAAGTGACGAATGCCACAGTTTGGACACTTGTCAGCTTCCCTCAAGTTTTGATGGGAAATGTAGGCAACTTGGCAGAATGTTGGACAAGTGACAGTTGAAAAGTCCATTGGACAGCAGTCAGAGAGCCAAGCTGCAAGACCAGGATGCCTACATTTCCCATCAAAATTTGAGGGAAGCTGACAAGTGTCCAACCTGTGGCATTCGTCACTTGTAGCTTGGCCTGTAGTCATCCCATCGTATTACAGGAGTTACACAGTGGCACTTCTGCCCAATTTGGTGTAGTGGTTTGGTGTAGTGGTTTGGTGTAGTGGTTAAGAGTGCAGGACTCTAATCTGGAGAACCGGGTTTGATTCCTCACTCTTCCACTTGAAGCCAGCTGGGTGACCTTGGGTTAGTCACAGCTTCTAGCTCTCTCAGCCCCACCCACGTCACAGGGTGTTTTGTTGTGGGGATAATAATGGCATACTTTGTAAACCGCTCTGAGTGGGTGTTAAGTCATCCTGAAGGATGGTATATAAATCGAATGCTATTATTATTATTAAATTAGAATGGGAATTTCTGGCTTGTTAACAGACAGAATTGTTATTGGTAAAGGGGTGAAGCACAGATGTGTGCTGGCCTTTTTACTATTTAACTTGTATATTAATAACATAGTTGAGAATTTGTCCAGCCCCTGCATTGTTTCCCCTTCTTTGTGGCAACAAAAAAAATTCTGTTTTGCTTTATGCAGATGATATAGTTTTAATCTCTCAGACCAAAACTGGTCTGTGTAGGTTACTACACCAACTAGGGTATTATTGCATGGAGGAAGCTCTTAATATCATCTTTGAAAATACTAAAGTAATGGTCGTAAAGAAAAGGGCAAAATTGTCCTCCTGGAACATTCTTGGTAACCCAATTCTTTTAAATGTCTTGGTGTTACTTTTAGAGATACCTTAAACTGGAATGCTCATTTGGAAACAGTATTTAGCACTAAGAATGGTAGGGTCTATCCTGTGTTTCTGTTACTCAAAAGGTTGATGTCCTATTGATCCAGTTGTGAAATTTTTTCAGAGCAAGGTCATTCTTCATCTTTTTTTATGGAGTTGAAGTTTGGGGATGGAGATAGTAGCTAGTATAGAAGTAATCCAGAACCATTTTAAGACATATCCTAGCCCTCCCCAGGGGGTCTCCAGCTGCTTTGATGAGAGCAGAATCAGGTTTCCCCTCCCTTAGAGCCCGAGCACATCTGGCCATTATAAAATATTGGGTAAAGAATAAAAATCCTAGACAAGTTTCACTTGCCTGTCAACAATCCTTCATTTTTTTGATGGCCAATAACTCACAGCACTCTGTTTACCTTCATGAGATATTCTTAAGGTACTCTATTCCTGATGATCTTATAGGGTCTCTGGTCACCTATCCCCAACATAGGGATTGGATTTTTAACTCCGATGCATTGATTGATTGCTCCCAAATTCTAAATTCAAAAGCAGCACCGTAGTTTAAATGTATTAAATTTGACCACATCCACTCTCCTTATCTTGTTAACATCTCTAATCATAATCTTAAAGCATCCTTTACTGTATTGTGATTTAAATCCATGCCCTCAGCAATATTGTCTGGACATTATTCTCAAACTTGTATAGCTCAAAGGGTCTGTATCTGTGGATTTCACACATAACAACAACAGCAGCAGCATTTGATTTATATACCGCCCTTCAGGGCAACTTAATGCCCACTCAGAGTGGTTGACAAAGTATGTCATTATTATTCCCACAACAATAATCACCCAGTGAGGTGAGTGGGGCTGAGAGAGCACCTAGAAGCTGTGACTGACCCAACATCACCCAGCTGGCTTCAAGTGAAGGAGTGGAGAATCAAACCTGGATCTTCAGATTAGAGTTCTGCATTCTTAATCACTACACCAAACTGGCTCTCTTTAGAGGATTTACCTCATTTTATCCCTTTTTTGCCCTTTATATTCTGACCCCAGATCTAAGTTTCTGGCAGGATTTTTATTGGTTCTAAGCTTATACATAGATGTGAATAAAATTTCATTTTTGTTTTCTGATGTTGACGTTTACGTTTCATGTAGAGTTTCACTTTTTGCCTTTGCAGCAAAGAAAGAGGGCGTTACCTGAACTTACAGTTAACGTATTGATTTTCTGGTTTTAACTGATGTCTGTTTTAATGGAATTTTCCTCACATTTTGGTAAATCTGTATGGTATATATAATTGTATGTTACCTAATTTTTATCTTATCTAACGGGTTTTTTGTAATTTTGTGATGGCCTACGGCTATACACAATAAACTCTGAACTTGAACTAGTCGTCCCATCCAATTTGTCTTTAAACAAGGTTGCATTGGATTGGGGTCTTTCTGGTGCAACAAACTAATATAGCTTGATGGCAACAAACAGGAAGCAAAATATTTTCTCTAGGCAGGGTTCAGCGTGACCAAACCTAAATACAGAATTTGTTAGCAAAGCATGTTTCCAGAAGTTTACTGAAACATAGTAGCTTATGTCAAAATGACTGCTTCTTTTCACATTTCACATCTCAAATTGGCAGTGTCAGGACTGGAGAAATCAGGTAGTTTCCTTTCCTTCTTCTTTTGAACTTCTTCATTTCCCAAAGGGATTGCAAACACATTTACTTTCAAATCTTCTTTTGCACGTCAGCTTAGAAATGGTAATCAGGGACAGTGTGTTTTGAAGTGTTATTTTTGACAACGATTTTCCATTCTTTATTTGTTCATTTTAATGACAATAGTACCCCCGCCACATGTGCAAACATCTAATCCCTATATAGGTAATAAGTGTGTTGATATGGACAGTGTCCCAGTTTGCAAACATTACACAATTGACAACTTCGAACTGACTTGAATCAACTATGAGGAACAATACCTATCAAAATAGTTAAGATAATCAAGACACCCAGATGCTTACATATTATACCCATCCTTGTTTTTGCTCCTGTCTGCACACAGTACATTTCTTATCCCTGCATGTCCATCCTAAACAGAGTTACACACTTCTATATCAGTGGACTTAGAAGGGCATAGCTGTGCTTTGGACTTCACTATTAATATGCCATTGTAACTCTTTCAGTCCAGTATAAGAAATATTAAATCAATGCAGCCTTGCAAAGGGTTGTGCTGCTTGGCGGGATAAAAGCAGCAGTCTTCACTATAAGTCCAGTGCCTAGTCCTTACATTTTTATTATTTATTATATTTACTAAACATTCATACTGTTTTACATCACAGATATCTGAAAAGTTTACAACAAAATGCAAGAAAAATGCTGTGTACTTTTACAATTATGGAATCTCTGCTTCCATTCTAAGCCTTTATTAACAAAACAATTATTTAACAATCTTAATATCAACTCAATCAACAGAAAATCATATCATCCATTATAACTACATAGATCATTTCAGGAGAGCAATTACATGAGTCCAAAAAAGTATCATACCCAAAGATAAGAAGGTCATAGGCAAAGAGCCCCTTCTAAGAGGAAACCCTCAATCAATTTAACCTGCCACATTTATAGGGTTTCAAAACCATCTCCTTAAAATAGCTATCTGTCTTGCTTCAAAGGAACTCACATTCTTGGCTAACTTATTATCTTATAACTTTAAACACCACACAAAATCATCCATATTTGAAACACCTTAAAATATATAAAAAGAGTTAGTTCATTCTTACTACTTCTTATCTTAATCAAGGTTACGGCAAATTAGTGATTACAAGTTTTTCATACATATGAATATCTTTTGGCCCTAAACCAATATGTCTATTTTTGAGTAATATCACCAGCTTCTATGAAATTAGACATCCCTTCAATTCTCATACACTCTCTGCACCTGGGCTTTAATACATTGTATATAATGATACAACTTAGGTGGCTCTTCTAATCTACTTGAGGCCATACAACTGTGTTACTCCATTGTTTCATGTCCCTCTCCAAGGTTGTTCTCTTCTAGGACTCTAGTAGACTCACTGCATGTCTAGTTTGTGGCTGGGCTAGTCCTGTTTCCCTGTGCAAAGGAATCTTCTATTACTTTCTTGGTCATATCCAGCAACTGGATACGGTCCTATAGGTCTAACTATATCTACGGCATGACCTTCAAGTCTGATTTTGTGAAGTTGCATTTACAAGAAAGCTTTGTTATAGAGAGGAGAGCTCACTCTGACCCTTCTCTGGGTTAAATGATACCCCATTTTAACCTGTGGCTTCTACAAAACTGTCCAAAGATTGTCAATGCCTAAATTGAAACAATCAAATATAAGTACAAATTCCATCAAAATTTTATTACGGAGCCTACTATCTCCATTGAAAGCTCCAGTAAACATACAATAAACAGCCAAGGTCGAGGGAATATCCTGTTTTCCTACTGCTCCTATTTTAATAGTCCAATAAAATTATGAAATATTTCTAGCATTGGTCTGTCCTATATGAAATCATAAAAATTATAACCCTACTTTCTATTACTTTGCTTTTGATTTTTTCACAATACCACAGATCAGCCTTAAAGAAGCTGTAGTGCAGGGTCCCCAACCTTTTTGAACCTGCGGGCACCTTTGAAATTCTGACAAAGTATGGCCAATGCAGCTACAAAATGACTGCTGCAGAGGGCAGAGCCAGTCACAAAATGACTGGTGCAGCTTATCTCCAGTCACACAGTAAAGATTCTTGTGTTGTGGTGTCAGCTGCTGCCAAAACAACCTATTAAAAACTCTGCACAGTTGATCAAATCTCCGAATGCCAATCAGAAGAATTGTTGAACAAAAGCCCTACCTGGCCCTGTCCACTTTCTAAGAATACTTGGCAGGCACCAGGAAAGGTGTCAGTGGGTGCCATGGTGTCAATGGGTACCGTGTTGGTGATGCCTGCTGTAGTGCATGAACGGTTCACCAAAACTGCAATTTTCCTATAACATCTTACAGAGTTGTTGAAAAGCTTCCATATTTTTTCCTTATGTACCAATTCTATTAAGCTATTATAAGGGCTTGTAATTTGTGTTGATATCTCTTTAACTCACAGCAGTGCCTAAGAATGGAATAGAAAGTCTGTGGAAATCAAGTTGGATAATTTCACTGATTCTGCTGTTCTGTGAACTGGGCAATATGGGCCTGAACAGTGTGGTACTATATGAAATGGCCTGATCTTTTAAAATAATCTTATTTGATTACCCTTGCACCCACTATCATGAGTTAGCTGGGGGAATATCAGAGAACATGTTGATTGATATGTGTGTGAAAGAAGCAAAAACTTATTTTTGTGACATAGCATGGGTCTCTATCTGTTTCTTGAAATTTTATTTCTTATTTTACTTTTATCAGGGATAGCACATCCCCAGACAATACTTGCACATGTAAGTACAAAATCTCTGCTTGCACCTGCACAGATGTTGGTCCCAGTCATCGTTATCATATATACATTGTGTTTGATATATTGTTGAAGGCTTTCACGGCCTTCGACAATATATGTCGAAGGTGTTTGCTTACCATTTCATTGTTTACCATTACATGGTGTTTGTTTACCATTTCAAGAAGGCACCTACAAAAGATGTCACTTGCCAGCAGCAGGTGTTACCAGAAGGCTGGTATATAGTTTATGATTAGACTGTACACTAGGGGTGAACTGGTGGAGAGAGAGAGAGAGAGAGAGAGAGCTTGTGTCACATTTGAGATTAGAAAATAGTCCCATAGAGATCTCTTGAGTTCTGAGCTTTCATGTTTAAGAAAAGGAAATTCAGATGTAGTGCTAGGTACAGTGAGGTAGAGCCATAGTGCCCAGCTCAAGTGAAGTGGTCCTTTAGTTCTTTCAGTCCCATCCTCCATGACTAAACTGTGTTTACATGCTTTTCTTTTTTAGAATCACATATACATTCCAATTTCTTGTGCCGTTGTGGTTCTTGTACTACTCTTGATGCTACTGGTATTACTAGTGAAAAGTAAGTATGGAACATAGAATAATTTGTGCTTTTTATGGGAGGAGTCTTTTGGAGTTTTCTATTAATAAATCTGAACTAACCAGTTCCAGTCTACTAATCTAGCTTTAGAACAGCAAGATTATTTTCTCCCACTACAATAACATATTTGACAGTTTGCAGAAGTTTTCCTTGTTACCCCCCTTTTTATATAGGTTTTTTTCAAAAAAAGGTTATATATTCCTTCCTTACAGTGGCAGAGAACAGACGCAATTATATGTGGAGCTAGAGAAGAATCAACCCTGTAACTCAGACATGTGTGTTTAAAACTCACTAATTGTAGCAATGGTTCTTTTACATTTTAATTTTTTTATTTATTTGTGCAAAGCAAAATTTAAAAAGTAGCAATGAGTAGCACTATCCTGCTGTAGTGCATGAAAGGCTCACCAAAACTGCAATTTTCCTATAACATCTTACAGATGTTCCTGTCTTACAGATGATGACTTTCAATCAATTATCGTAGAATAATCCTTCAAAGAACTTTTATAATTTCTAATGTAAATTCAGACTTCTTACAGGATACAGTTTATATGTTCAGCAGAGAGAGAGTCATTAAAGGTACCAGCTTGCACATGGGTGAAATTAACAGCAGCTCGTACACGGGCTTTCTCTGTGGTGCCCCCTGCCCTGTGTAATGGCCTGCCTGAGGAGGTCAGGAGAGCCCACACTCTCCTGGCTTTCCACAAATGAGGCAAAACTGAATTATTCAAAAAAGCTTTTTACTCAGATAGGAGGGCTGTATTGTAGGGAGGGGATCTCAGATGCTTTGCTAATGAGTTAGAGACCATAGACTTCACCACTATGTTGCCTTACATATTATCTGTTGCTTTAAATATGTAGTACTACAGTAGTGCTACATATTTAAAGCAGGACTTTTTTCTGGGAAAAGAGGTGGTGGAACTCTCTGGGATCATTTGTGTGCATGCAAAGCATGCGCATGCTCCCAGGACCATGTGATGACATCACTTCTGGGAAGTGACATCATTGTGCAGGGTGGAGCCACCCCAGGAGCTCTCCCATGATTTGGGCCCGCTCGCTTCCCTGCCCCTTACCTGGCACCAGTGTTTCCTTTAAGAGGTGCAGTGTTGTGAGCCAAAAATCTACTTTGTGAGCAGCAACTTGCAAGTTTTGAGCCTGCCTTCTCCAAAACCAGAATCCATTTGATTAAAAAGACTTTTGAATTAGATTGTTTGAGGCATTGGTATTGGGTGCGATCAATATTTTGATGACACCCACTTATGTATGTGGTTCTCAAAAGCTTATGCCTCAATAAAGTTGGTTAGTCTTAAAGGTACTATTGGACTTTTTACTATTTTGCAACTACAGACTAACATGGCTAACTCCTCTGGATATTAAAGAGTGCATCTGTAATATATGGAATTCACTGCCACATGAAATGGTAACTGCTAGAGGATGTTAGAGACTTAAAAAATGATTCGAGAAATGTGTGGATGAAAAGTATATTCACACTTAACTGGGCTTCTTGTATTGTTTTAAGCATTTTAAAGGGGAAATGAAGCATTTTTTCTTTTAGAATGCTACCACAGCACAGGGAACACAGCTTTGATTAGCAAAAGCAAACTGGACTTGAAGGGCCAGAACTCTTTCCTCTCCCTGCACAACCCCAATCTAAATCAGGGATAAGCAAGGGGAGACCAAGCATAGGCTTGAGACCATAAGAGTTAACTGGGGCAGTATACCACCTGAGCCCAGACCAGGACAACCCAGGCTAGCCTGATCTTAGATCTCAGAAGCTAAGTAGGTGATCCCACCAGGGTTGTTTCACAGAAGCAGACAAAGGCAAACCACATCTCTTGCCTTAAAAACATTTATGTTAACATTTTCATGGTGCAAAAACATGGTGCAAAAACAAGACTTGGAGTATGCAAAATGACTGACCACGGAAATTAAATAAACATCATGCACAGACGGGTTTTTTAAAAAGGCAAATGTAATGCATGTGGAACTATCCACAAAATAAAATTCAATGTCCCTCAATGAAGTTGAAATTTAAACAAGAAATAAAACCCCAATGAATTTTTAAGTGTGCACTTGCAATTTCACTTGGTGCACATATGAGAAATGACTCATTACAAATCTACCAACACAGGTAAAGAGTAAAGGAAGGTATAGTAAAAATGTCACAAACATGCAATTATTTCACCAAAATATAAAGAACACAAGAACACCCAGTAGGAAAGCCTATTTGCTAGTGTACCAGAATTCAAGAAAGTGAATATAGGAAAGGCAAAAAAAAGAAGGGCACAACTGACCTGTTTATTTTTAAGCAAACTAAAAATACATTTTTAAAAGCAGCTCCTCATTCAGGGGCATTTGCTGCATTTAGTAGGGAGAAAATCAGACTGCTCTGAAAGAATTATCTCTCCTCACGTCCCTGGGACTGGCCATTACAGGAAGTTGCACAGTGTTTTACTACAGCTCCCAGAATCCTTATTGCCTACAACTACCATACTGCACAGGTCCAACTATATTGTTAAGCCCTTTATTGCTCATGTGCTACTTTGTGCCACAAAGCTCCAGTCAATTCAGATTGACTGGAAGGGCTCTTTAAATTTTATCCCTCCCCCCTTCATCTGGCTTGCGGGGACTGATTAAAAACAATACGTCCTTTTAAATTGTTAAGTCAATATAGTGGTATCAAAATTAAAAGAGGAGAATTACAGGGGATTTAACATAACTACCAGGGAGAGTTTGAAGGGAGAATATGCAACAGAAGACACAACTTCTTGAACATGCAGGGTGAGGGCTGGTTGAGAGGGAGGGGAGGAGAACACACGATCACGTGATCTCTTTGGAGAACTGCCGGAACAGAGTTCTGGTTCATTCTGGCAGAAAAAAAGCCCTGTCATGTTGGTTTCAATTTCAAACTGTCTTGACTAGATTTTCTGCTTTCAAAACTGATGGAGTTATGGGATATGTTTCAGGTGGATACCCTATTTGAGTCCAGACCAACAAGATTTCCAGGGCATAAGCTTTAGAGAGTCAAACTCCCTTTATATGCTTTATAGAAAATAACCAACAAATATAACTTATATGTTTAACGACCGTTTAGTGAAAATACATATGCAAACAAACATAACTTGCTTTGTCCTCTGAAACACATGAATGATGTCTTATTTAATGAATTATCACTTAAGAAATGGAATTTATTTCTCTTCTAGGAAAAAAGATAAGAAAATATCAGCTCAGCAAAACAAAAAGGTGTGATTTTAATTTACAACCTTTCCAGTTAAGTCCCATTGAGACGCAACTGATTTCATATTCTGTTGTTGTTGTTTTTTTAAAACAAGCCTAGGTTAACTTTTCTGGTTGTATTCATTTGCTTCCCCTTTCCAAATAGTCTTGACTTTCTTTGGACTGTAAGCCCTTGGGCAGTGTTTGCTATGTTTATGTTGTTGTTCTTAATTAGCAAATTTTGCTAATCTGGCTGTAGTCATTCTACTCCTGTGGGTTTTAGATGCTAATTGTGCAGAGAAGGGAATCTGGCATTTTATACCAAAGAAATACTCTGCCACTGGTTATTTTACAAAGGTGCATGATGCAGCATTCAATATTCCCAAAAGCAATATACTGGCACAGTTACTGTACCTACATAGTATTTTCCAGTTCCACTGACTTCAGTGGAGCCAAGCCAAAGTAAATCCAGCTGCTATGCCTTCACCAATTCATATAGTTATCTTATAATCCTCACTTGGCATCAGAACTGGGTAGAAAAAAGTTGAGATGTGCTAAATTAGCTTAGCTAAAGCTAGCAAATTTTCCTATCCTGTCTTTTGAGAAGCACCATGAGTCTCATGCTTAATTCTCCTCAGAATGCCTATTTTCATTACTGTACAAAAGGACATGTGCATATCATTGCAGCTTAAATGAACTGGAAGAACCTGAATTGCTCCTTACTGGAACAGAAGAGGAAAATGGACTCTTTGCTCTGTAGAACATCTCCATTCCTGTTTTCAGCCTTGCTACAATATCTGTAAAAAGGAACATTTCAAAGAAACATTCCGGAATAATGAACCTCTAAATGATACTAGGCAGTATCATTGCTTTCATTGTGCTTCCACCTGCCAGTTAACCTGTCCTTCCCCAGCATCACTACTATTCTACTGGAATGTCTTTTCTGGTTCCATCTTAAACTATAAGATCTCAGGGCAAAAATGAGTTGTATCCAATGGCAACCAGGCAGGTAGCAGAGCTTCAAGAACAGGACTTTCCTAGTAACATATCCCACTGTAGCCCATTACTCCTGCTGAAACACTGCCCCCAGGGTTCACCCCCTACCCCTAGTCTGTGTTGGGTACACAGTTTGCATTGTGATGGGGAAATATCCTTGAGGAAGAACATGACCATAGGATAAATATACATGAAATGTCTATGTTTTGTGTTAAGCAGATTGTAGGCACAAACCCCGCCCCCCTGTCAATAATGGTGGTAGATATGTAAAGAGCAGCATCAGCAGTAGTACAAACATCATTAATCAAAACTGACCTTGATATGCACACATGTGTGCACACACACAGAGATGTTTACTATTTGTATGGGTATTTTTCTGTTTCAGCAATTTCTAATGTTACAAGCTGAAGTCATCATTGTTTACTCAATTTTTCCTTAGATGTTCAGTTCTTTTGACCTAGATCATGCAAATACTGGGCCAGGTAGTCACTTCTAATAACACCAATCATTAAGATCTAGCAACAAAGCCCATTGCATGAAAAAAAATACAACAGGCTCTAGAAAACTGGTGATTCATTGGGCCCCCTCCCAGCAATGCACCTGCACAATGATCAATGTGTAGTCTGCTCTTTGTCCCCTTGGGGCCCTTTTGCTTTGACCTTGGGGGCCACTGCAAAGTGCCTGCTTGCCACTACGAGGGGGCCCGGCAAATCAACGGCCTAAGTGCTCCTCCCCATGCCACCCCTCAGCACCCTCCCACTCAGCCTCCATGCCACTGCAAAGTGCTCACTTGCTGCCAGGAGAGACCCACCAAATCAGTTTTCTAGAGCACAGAACAGGCATTGTTTCTAGTACATAAAATATGTGTATGTGCGTGTGTGTGTGTGTGTGTGTGTGGAGAGAGAGAGAGAGAGGGACGGAGGGGGGGAGAGAGAGAGAGAGAGAGAGAGAGAGAGAGAGAGAGAGAGAGAGAGAGAGAGAGAGAGAGAGAGAGATCTTGCTGAAAAAGCAAAATAATCCTCCCAACTCTTTGGTATCATTCTCCGAGAATCCAAGGTACAAATTCATAATTAAACAATGTAAATTACAAAAATATTCATGAGAAATAGCTACTGTCATGGCCAGTGTCAGGAAATATTATTTTAGAAATGAAAAAAATTGATATTATTGGTGCTTGACAAAATTAATATTCTTGAACAGGTAGTTATTGCTGGACCTAGTGCTTTGAAGGACTTCTCTGAGGCTGTAATTTGTGTGCTGCCTCGAGTCTTCTTTAAGGAGAAATAAGGGGCATGGTTATGGAGAAGTACTAAAATGAGTGACGTCCCTGTAATTCTTTTTAGTATACCCCAATGTGTGTAGTCCTAAACACTTTGCTTTTCTGTAAATCCAATGAAGTCAATGTATTTAGAACCATGTAAGAGTGGCTCTTTAACCTGGATTTAACCTTGGACCTGGATCTTGCTCTGGGATTACACTACTTTTTGTAATTAA
The DNA here is from genome assembly GCF_028583425.1 of Eublepharis macularius. NCBI lineage: Eukaryota > Metazoa > Chordata > Lepidosauria > Squamata > Eublepharidae > Eublepharis > Eublepharis macularius. Next base: position 88,264,600 of record NC_072793.1, on the reverse strand, counting down.
ACAGATGGAGAAGACGACAGTTATTACTGCCTTTTATCATCTTTAAATCTGAGCCCCCATGCAACCCAAAGAAATAGGAATACAGATGGGCTGTGATCCTTTCTTCCCCATCTGCAACTACAGTAAGTCAGTCTCAGCCACTGTCCCAGTACCAACACATAACTATTGCCTGTGTTGGTACTGGGCATACAACTTTGTTATTGTTAAAGCTTCAGATTTCCAAATGAAAAACGGGAGAAGTCTTGATCAGCGGGAGGGCGGCAGGATGTTGTGGCTGTGCTGCAAGGTCCAGAGAAGCTCCTACCTCCTGCACAAACTCTCGGTGCCTTCCTGCTTGCGTGAGCTCAAGGTGGTGCTGGCCGCTCTCACCGGGGTGCCTGTCCAGGCCCAGCGGCTGCTGCTAGGCTTCCCCTTATGGTACATCAACCTCAGTGACAGGGAGTGGCACCTTGGAGAGCTCAGTATTCATTCGGGTATGAAGTGAGACTGGTCTGGATTTTCTCAGATTTGGGGTGGGTGGGGAACCACCTTAGGCTCAGCCAAACCATGTGGCCCAGGGGGCTCTGTTGCTGTGTTTCTGGAACTGAGGATTATCACCTCATGAAATGGCTCCAGTCTCTATATTTAATTATCTTATGTATTAAGAGTTTTATGTAATTAAAAACAAACTTAAAAAATTACAATTACAGACATACTAATAAAAGAAACAATAACAAAACAACTAAACAACATACAAAAACATATATGATACAGAAAAAACAACAACCAAAAAACCAAACAATCTAAACTAAAAAGGTTTCTGGTATTTTCCAAAACAAATATTCATATCATGTCAAATTTACACTTTCTCTAGGTACTTAAAAGCTCTCTTTGATTAAATCTTTCTAGATTTAATTATCTACAGATCAGGGTTACTTAGCTATTCGTATATATTCTTTTTTATATCAGGAAACAAAAATCAATGTATTTCTTTAACTGGATGGGTCCAAAGTGAGTCTATAAATAATATTTTTTGTACTTTTGTGGATCTGAGCCTATTATTTGGCTGGTCATTTACAGTGTAATTCTAAGCAGAGTTACACTGTTCTAGGTCCATGTAAGTCAATGGGTGTAGAAGGGTATAATTCTGTTTATGATATCACTGTAAGCAGCTTCATCTGAAAATAATTCTTCAATACTCCAAGGTCACGCTAAGCATCAGGCTGGTGTGCATGGTTGCCCTCTGTTGCAACCCATAGTTTTTCTCATGCCAAGCTTCCTCCATGGTTTCCCTTGTCTTGCTGATGCTGCCTCCAACTTGCTGACCAGGCATTTTGCTTAGTCTTGAAGAAAGGGAAATAGACATGTGGTGATAATATTGTGATTATTGCTGTTTTTCTGAGAAGTGACGTGTTGGAAAAGCTGAAACTGGGAGGTAATAGCTGCAGGGGTAGCCAGAAGTTGGAAGCACACATTCCAGCAAGGCACTTGGCACCTCACATAAGACTAGGGTCTAGGGCAAACCATTCCATTTGACCAATGAATGGGCAGGGCTGAAATCAACCCATAGCACTGAATCAATGCGGTATAGTGGGTTGAGTGTTGGAACTGGTGAGACCCAGGCTCAAATCTCTACCATGCCCTGAAGATCACTAGCTGTTGTTGAGTCAATCATTGTCTCTACACTAAACCAACCTTACAGAATTGTGGGGAAGATAAAAGGAAAGCAGAGAGCCATGTATGCACTTATTTAGAAGAAGGATGGGAAATAAATGTAACAATAATAATATCATACAAAAAGTTATAGTATGTTATAATGAGATAAACTACATACCAAAGTCAGGCTTGAGCCTAGTGGAGACTTGTTCCAGAAAAGAAAATGAGAATCCACACAGACACCTGTGCATTCCTCCCTCCCCTTTCTTCTCCATATCCCCAGTTCCAATTATTTACTCAGTCTCATATTTGAATTTACAAAGCAAATCAGAGGACAAGAACCCGAACAGAACTCTAATGAATCCTGTTGGAACATATTTAAATGGAAATGCACTAAACTAATTCATGAGGAACTGAAAGCAGCTGTCAGCCCATTTAATGAAAGGTTAAAGAGATCTTTTTGAGAGGCAACCAAGAGAGAAGTACATTTCTCTAAAGAAAACAAAGGTATAAGAAATGCAATGCCTTGTTGGCCGGAAAATTTTACAAACATGGCAGCGTTCATAACAGAGTGATTATTTCAGACAACGAGGCATTAAAGTCTGTTAACATTCAGCATCACTAACAAGAAGTACTTCACACTGAAATGCAAATGTTAAAGAGAGCAAAGGAGTAGTGATGAGGAAAATGGCTGACCAGTTTCATTAGCCAAAAACATAATTTCATTTTATTTGATAAAAAAATTGAAATATAAACCCAAAGGGTTGGCTCCAACTGTACTGCTAATGATGCAATGATCCTAGAAGAGATGTACTGCAAGTAAGGACCCTAACTTCAGCAGAAGGCTCCATCATTAAATTATTATTATTATTATTATTTATTATATTTCTAATTCGCTCTCCCCATGAACGGATTCATATCAGAATATTACATGAATAAAATACATAAACTTATTATTTTTAAACCAGATAAAAACATCAATAAATATATAAAACAATTTCTAAAAGACAGCAGCACACATATTGCACAACCCAAACACCAGTCTGTGAGGCCAAATGGCTAACTATTAGATGTTGACAGAAGAGGGGGTAAACCCCTGCTCCATGGCAGGAGGCCAGTTTCACAGCCCACTCGTCTCAACCACTGTATGCCTGGTGGATAGGGTTGCCAGGCCTTCTCAACCTCCCGACAGGGGATTGGGGTCTGGCACTTACCTGTTTTGGTGTGTGGGGGGTGCGTGTGTGCAAAGCGTGCCTGCACCCCTGCAAGCATGATGCTATCACTTCTGGGAAGTGACATCATCACGCAGCCCATGGGCCCAAAACGCACCCACTTTGGCCCAGATTTGGCTCATTTTGGGCCCATTTGGGCACAGATTGGGCCTGTTTTGAGCCACTGTGGAGCGTGGGAGCACTCCTGCATTCCACAGTGGCCTGAAATGGGCCCAATCCAGGAAAATATGGAAACGTTTCGGGCCACTGCAGAGCGCAGGAGCACTCCCACACTCTGCAGCAGCTCAAAACATGCCTGATCTGTGCCAAAATGGGCCCCAAACGAGTCCGAACTGGGCCAAAACGGGTGCGTTTTGGGCTCTTGCGGAAGGCAGGAGTGCTCCTGCACTCTGCATTGACCTGGATATGGGCCAAAACAGGCCTGATCCAGGTGGCTGCAGTGCATGGGAGCATGCAGCGCCGCAGGGGAGCACTCACAGAAAGTGTGCTTCCCCCACTGGCCAGGTAAGCAGGGCCGGGGTTTGGGGGGCGGGGGATCCCCTGCCCCCAATGGGGATCTGGCATCCCTCCTAGTGGAACATCTTTGCCTTACAGGCCTGGTGGAAAGATAATTCCCGCTGAGCCTGGGTCTCCACAGACAGAGAATTCCACCAAACTCCTGCTAAGAAGGCCCTGGTCCTGGTTGAGGCAAGGTGGCTGTCTTTGGGGCTGGGGACCACCAAGAGATGATTATACATTGATCTAAGTGTCCTCTGGGGAACATAGGGTGAGAGGTGGTCCCGTAGATATGCTGGTAAAGATACAGAATATCTGGATCCAGTCCATGGCACTGGTAGTAAATGTAACCAATATTTTGAAAACTATTCTGTAGGCATGGTCCAGTCAAAATTAAGCATTTTTAATTCCTATTTCTTTAAGAGAGAGGGTGGTGGTGGTAATCTTCAAAGCAAGAAAAGGCTTTACAAATACTAAAATCTGTGTATTTTATGTGTAATATCTTTACATTTATCATACTTATTTGTTTATACAGAACCTGCTTACCTGTAAAACAGTATCAGTTCTCAAAAACAAGACAGCACTCACAAAAACTCACAGCACATTCTGCCACTTCCACTCAATGTTCCTTCTTTGAGCTTGCTGGTAAATCCCACACTTCACTTACTGGCCTCATTACAACTCCTCAAAAAGTTTTTCTCCATCACATGTTCAAGTATATGAGAAGTGCTGGGCTCTTTCACATAGATATGCTGGGCTTATGAATACGCCTCCCCCCACCACCCAAGAAAAACAAAGGAATCGAGGTTGGCTCTAGACTAAATCAGTAATTTCACCAGTTCCCCCTTCCCACTGCAGACCTGCTCATGCCATTCTTCAGAGTCCCCGATCCTGCAGCAGCAGCATTTCACAGAGATCAGTGTGCTGCAGTGGGAGGAAGGAAGCAGGAAAGTTCATTTCCACGAATGGAAAATTTAATCTTGATCCAACCCCTGGTTTAAAACTAACTCTAGTTACCAACAATATATGAATGTAGGCACGTAGCTTAACTACCATCTTCTTATTGGCCACTGAAGAAAAAAATTCTTTCTATAAATGCTCATTAAATAAATAACCTCAGCTGGTAATAAAAACATTAACCTGTCATTAGCAAGCAAATACATTTACAGAATATGGACATCTCTTCACCTGACACGTAACATAGCTTTCCTGTTTATAATTGATAGACTGGACATCATAATGACATAATGATTTAACTGGAAGGCTGGGAGTTGGGAAATCTAGGTTTAAATCTGTTTGGTCATGAAGCTTGTGAACACTATTGTTTGCAGCTGCCTCTCAGTCTAATCTACAAAGCTGCTGTGAAGATAAAGTTGGAAATGGGAATTCTGTGTACCTGTAGCTTCTTAAGGAAGGGTAGGTCAAAAATGTAATAAAAATCACTGCTTCAGTAGTACATCCTACTGAGTAGTAATCCCAAAGCTGCTCTGTAAACAATTTGGGATAGCAACTAAGCCCCATGCTGGCATAATTTGGAGATATGCCCAAGTGTCTGGAGATAGGGCAATGCTGTACTCGTGTAGATATGCTAATAACTGCACTGGAACAGGGGTGCCTGTGACCTTATCTTTGGGTAAGATTCTTTTTTGGACTCAGATAATTGCACTCCTTAATGGTCTTTGTAGTTATTACAATGGATTGTATGATTTCTGTTGATTGAGACGATATTAAGATTGCTGAATAATCAAGTTGTTTTGATAAAGGCTTAGAATGAAAGCACAGATTCTGTAATTGTATTACTTGTATACCATTCCTGATAACAAACCTAAAAAATTATCTGTGGTGTACCTTTTGCCAAGAATTAAATGATTCGATATAGAAAAGCTAGCTAGACACTCAGGGCTTCTTAAGAGTGTGCCTATATGTGAATCAGGCCTGGCCTGGGTCATCCAGAACAGAGATCAAGACCTTCTGTGAGCTTTCCTCTACCAAGTATACTGTGGAAGGATCTGGATAATATGGTTGAAGTAGTTGCACTTTCTTCTTTGTGAATCAGCCTCGAAAAAAAGAATTCAAGTTCCTGTCTGCAGAACTCCCAGGAGGTTACTATACATTCCACAGCCTTCCACAGAGTAGAAGGCACTGCGTTTTCTATTTTCTTTTCCACATTATATTTTGTGTTGGTAAAGACAGGGTGACATCAGGGAGGTGTTCTGGCTTCATCATATTGGCTGCTTCCATATTTCCCCATCATGGACATTGTTGGCATGTCGCTCTGCGATCGGTAGATGTTGACTATCTCTCTGTGAACTCTACCTCAGTTGTTATTAGGGGTGTGCATAATGAAAAAAATGAACTGAAAATACAGAAATCATTGGTTCAGCTCATTGAAGCAACTTCTGGAATGGTGGAACAAATTTGGGAAACGAGGCTCTAACAAATCCCCCCTCCCCTCCAAAAAGTATGTTTCATTTTGATTCTTACCATGCAGAAGCTGTACAGACAGACCAGGCAATCAATCAATCAATCAATCAATCAATCAATCTTATTATGGTCGTTGACCAGTAAACAGTTTGTTAAAAAAACAACTAAATAACAGTTAAAATAAAATGATATTAAAAAGAGAATACAATCCCATATAAACAAAGTTTTAAAATTCAAATATTCTAAAAATTAAGATAAATATCAAAATTGGAGCTACATTTAAACCTATATGTACTTCTTTCTCTCTCTCCTAATTCGATAGGCCAGCCATCCAAATTTGGCAACCATCCTGGTTAACTTTTGATTATTACCCGCCAGCATGATTGACAAAAGTATTCTTCTGTTTCGACCTGGATAGGCATTGATAATAGGTTTGATAAAAACGTCCCTAACATTAAGGTATAAACCACAATAAAAAATGACATGTTACAATATTTCATCAACTCCCATCCCACCCATACAGTCTTTTCCCAAGGATCTAGTAAATGTAGCCTCCAGGATAGCTGATGGAAGGGCATTATACCTTAAAAGCATAAAAGTTCTCCTATGATTAAAATTCTCTAGAAATTTAATATACAAACTTAAAATTATCTTATTAGAAATACTTATATCAGATAGAGGATTCTTAATACTACTCATATCCACCTGTCGTTCAACATCTAAAATTCTTTGTTTTAAGATGGATCTAGCCTGAGCTTTACCCAAAGACTGTAAAAACTGTTTTGTAAAACCATCGTAATCCACAAAGTCACCTAACAAAGATGGTCAGTACAAATAGAAGAGTAAAACAAGGGTGTATACTGGCGCCACTTCTATTTAACATATATATAAATGATATGGCCCAGTGTCTGCATGGACCTGATTTCCACCCTCCTAGGCTTGCAGATAGGCATGTACTATTATTACTTTATGCAGATGATGCAGTTTTGCTCTCTCAGACCCCAATTGGCCATAGGAGAGCTTTACATGCTCTTTCTGAATACTATAGACAAAATTGTTTGCAAATAAATTACACTAAGACCAAAATAATGGGATTTGCCAACAAGCCTAGGGTGTTTAACTGGTTTATAGACACTCGTCCCATAGAACAGGTCCGCTGTTATAGATATCTTGGAGTTGTATTTCAGTTGTCCGGTTGCATGAAAGGCCATGTTGATTATCTGGCCACTAATGCGCAGAAAAGCGCTGGTGTCATCCAAAGTTTTTTTTGGTCTAAAGGTGGCCATAATTTAGAATCTGCTATTACGTTATTTTCTATTAAAGTATTACCCCAGTTACTATATGGAGCACCTTCATCCCTTCAGACTGATGTGACTGTTCTTGGAAGAACGCAATCGAAATTCTTAAGAGCAATCTTCCAAGTTTCAATGAGTGTTTCAAATGCTGCAATTCGTTTAGAGGCTGGTCTGGTTTCAGTAGGAGCAAAACTATGGATTTCTGCTTTTTACTATTGGTTAAAATTGATTTTCTCACCTATTGGCCTTACTGTCCCTTTAATACAAACCAAACAAACCAGTAGACCAGTTCGTGGAAGTTTGTGGAAACAAGCTTCCACAAACCACTGGTTCATGAACCATGAACTAGGCTGGTTCGTCAGTTTTTTTGGTTTGTATTTGGGTTCATGTCCATCTCTATTTACAACTATAGATAGAACTGGTAAAATACCTAAGGATTGGGGGGAGGGATGTGGCAATAGTTGTGCCTATCTATAAAAAAGGAAATAGTGAGGATTCCGCCAATTACAGGCCAATCAGTCTCTTGAGCATAATAAGTAAGCTCTATTTAAAACATCTACAATGGAAGTTAAAAGAATGGATGGAGCAGGAAGGTTTTTTGGGACAAGAGCAAGCAGGCTTTAGAGAGGGATGATCATGTTTAGATTAATGTGTGATATTGGAACATTTAATCTCAAAGTATTCCTCAAGTTCTCTTGTTTTCTTGTATGCAGCCTTTATAGATTTTAAATCTGCATTCGATTCTATCTCATGAACTATCTTATGGGATAAGTTGAAATTGACTACAATAGGTAGGTGCCTATTGTTTCTTCTAAGAGCTTTGCATAAAAATACTTCTATAAGATTTAGACAGGCCAGGCAATGGAGTGAGCTGTCTGGTAGCTACGTGTTTTCCTTAACGGCAAGTCTGTCTGCACTCATCATGCAACCAATGGCATCTAAAGGGGAGAGTCTGAGCCCTTAGTGTTAACTCTGTTGGTGGGAAGAGGATGTGCATGGTTCCCACTAGTGCATTCTTTCTTCCTGGGCAATTGCATTAGAATTGAGTAGCTCTTAAGGATCAAATTGCAAAAGGTTTGCTTGGTGCTGAGGAGGAGAGCAGTAGATGGCATGGTGCCAGCAGCAGCAGTGGCACCATTGCCATCCCTTTCTGTGCATTTTTATGCTCAATGCAAGAAAAGGCCGGCAACATCCAGATGCGCATGCACATGTGAGTTTGAGGCGGGAGGGATCTCCTTCAGCCTCTGAGCCCCCAGCTGCTGTAAAGGCTCATGTTATGCAGAGTAGGGTGAAAATTGGAAAGAAAATGGGGAAGTACAGTATAGAGCCATTATAATTGGAAAGAAAAAGCAATTGTTAAAGGAGAACTGCATTGAGGAGGTCCCAGGCATATTGAACTGGTTCATGCCCATTCAGTGGCCTTCTGCTGCTGCTGTCTTTTGCTTAGGTGCTATGGTGCCAGACACACCATAGCACCATTGTGACTAAAGAAGTTCTCCAAACATAGTGGGTTGAGGAGCACCAGGAGGAATTTCATCTAAGTTTTATTTCATTATTTATTTATTTTATAGCTGCCCTCCCCACAAGCGGGCTCAGGGCGAGTTACAGCAATATAATCATACAAAGACAAAACATATAAATACATTTAAAATACATTAAAATCAAAACCAACAATATGGACAATCAAACCCAAGATGGCAGGCTCATCCACACTTCCCAGCACAACATAAGCAAAAGGGGGAGAGGGGGTTGCCTTCTGGCAAGCTTTTTGGGCTTCTCTGATTAAAATGGTTAATCCAGTGTCAAATGACAGGGAGGTAGCAGGCATGTGCATTGCACACTCACATACTCATGCACACGCAAGTCTTTCCAGATCAGTATTCCACATGAAAGGACCCATCTGGTAAGATTTTTTTTTCTTTTTGCCTTCCTGCAATTTCTCCTTTTTCCTTTTCATTCAATTCTGGGTTAACAGTTGTAGTCAGAAAGGGAGACTGGCATTCAGCAACCTGTCCAGTTTCCTACTTTGACTAGTAAAAAATAGGGGGGAAAGAGGGACATCTTCTCTCTCCTTCCCTTACCTTGAAGGAAAAACTAACATCTAGCCCTCCCTTTCTGTGCACTTTTATGTACAGTGCAAGGACAGGCTGACCAGAGGCGGACCGACATATTTGGGACCCTGAAACTTGAATTGTTATGGGGCCCCCTTCTCAACCAGCAATAATAGGGCAACATCCAACAAAGGTCCAAAGGGCCTTGCCGCCCATGCAAGGATCTCGAGGCCCAAATGGCGGAGAACAGGGTGGTCACACCACCCAACATCAATATGCAAAAAGAGTATTGGTTCATTCTCTACTATAGAGGTAGAAGGTCATCAAAGGGGGTGGGGCTTGTTAGGATAAAGAGGTGAAAATCTAATTTTTAGTGTTAAAATGCACAAGCGAGACTAGTGCAGCCAGAAATTGAGAATTCAGATGTCTTTTTATGGTTCTGATTGGCTAAAGGATGAGCTGTAGAACTATTAAGCCATGCATCAACGAAGGATTCAAGAATCCAGCTGTCAAAATGTAAGCTATAAATAGATTCTGGTGAGCTTAGTGAGCCCATACAGCTGGGGGTTCAGGTGCTGTAGAAAATTTTGAAATTTGTCCAATTACAAAGACATTCTGAGACCATATGAAACGGGTATTAGAGCATATGCTAAGGTCAATATTAAGTACTTCAACTTATTGGCTTATGATTCTGTAATTAAAATAGCCTCATTTTAATAACAGGTCCTTAAAAAAAGCTCCATCAATTTTTTTGAAAAATTCACTCATAAAAAAAATGCTTCAGGGCCTCTCCAGGATTAGGGGCCCTGAAGCTTAAGCTTCATTAGTTTCATAGTAGATCTGCCCTTGAGGCCAATGGATTTATTCTGGTTCTCACTACTGCAAAGTACATGTGTGTTTGTTTCTTATTGTGGAAACAAAATTACAAGGCACAGGGAAACATGGCATAACAGCAGGACTCAAAGGTAATAATTTATTGGTTTTGTCAATATCATAAAGAAACATTTTTTAAAATTTGCTGCACTGTGCTGGTTGGTAATGGAGTGCTTTTCTGCTTGCACATTGTGTTGGTGTGCTGTGCCACTAAGTTTTCTGCAATTGTATGCACCCACCGATACTTGCCTTCTTTGGGGGGGTTTGTTTTCATGTGAACTTTCATGGGCTTGGGGAGAAACTCATCAGATCAATCGTTTTTTGGAAGATGCAGTTTTTCGTTAAGCATGAATACAGCCACATTTCCCCAACTTCCCCCCTTGAAAAGAACTGCATGTGTGCATGTGCCCTGCACAGGACTAGCCTTGATGCATGCCTTTCCCAAACATTCTTTGGGGACTATAAAAATGGAGCCCTGTTATTTTGTGTTCTCAAATTTGGTGGGTCAACATTTTAGAGGGAGGACTGTGTTCTATGCAGTTTTGGTGCAGTTGCATGCAAAAACAGCTGCCCCGGGGTCTCATTTCCACATACTCCCTTGAAAAGAACAGCAAACACCCAGTCAGTGGGCCAAAGCTGATGGAAATGAAAAGAACAAACAGATCAACTCCTAGCTGGCACTGTCCTAGCTGGAAGAAACCAGTAAAGAAACAGAATTATTCTGAAACCCCTCAGAACTGAAACTGAAATTTTCTTAGGGCTTACCGCAGTTATTATACTCTCTCTTGTAGTTGGGTAATGTTTGTCATGTCTTTTCTGTATAATTAACACTGTTCATAGAATCATAATTGTAGTGAAATTCATTTATTCAATTCATTTCTTTTTGAGTTAAAACATTTTGGGTTAGGCATTTGAGACGTGCCAGAAACTGCTACAATAAAATCATAGAGTTGGAAGGGGTCTTACAGATTATCTAGTCCAACCCCCTGCCCAATGCAGTAACAGCCTTCCCTAAGTTGTGCTGGAATCCAGGGTTTAAGACGGAGCTCCCCAATATGAAGGGTGTACTCCAAGAATTTTTAAAAATAATTTTTGAACTTGGATTTGGGGGGAGGGGTGTTACGGTGATTGCTGATTTGAGGGTAGGATGTTATCAGTTCAGGATTCAAATCTGTGTGGAGGGTTTTTGGTTTTGGAGTTTGGGGCCATTATTTTCAATAGGGAATGTATTTGAGGGTCTATGGCATCAAATTTGGGCAGAACATAGTCTACCCAAACACCCCATAAGTTAAAGCAAAACACCAAAGTTTGTGCATCTCATCACAGGTGAACTTCTCTCTGCTAATTTCTGTGGGAGGAGTATTGTGGTCAAGTGGTGGTGGCCTTAGAGGAGAGTGCCAGCCAGCCACCAGCATTTAAAAAAGAACCCTGCCTGCACTCCTTTAATTTTCCTACTCTCACAGTTTTCGTCCTGAAAATTTTATGTTTGCCATTCTTTCTTTTTGTGGTCTGCTGTTTGTTCCCTTTCAGAAGTGAAGACGTCTTCCTTTGCAGAAGACCTCCCCATCCCATCCCATAGCTCTTCCATTATTCCCTATGGGGTAATTTTTGTAGGAGTTGGAGTGGTTATTTTTCAATCAAATCAAACTGAAATTGCAGGGGAGCTAATGCTGCCTGTTCAATAAAGCTGCATCAAGTTTCAAGTGAATTGGACCATGGGGTCTAATTCTATGGGCCATGGAACTAGATGCCCTCATCTTTTCTTTTTGAAAAGAAAAAATGAGCTCTGCTCCCACAAAGGAGGAAGGGAAAGAGACCCACAGCTGTTCCATATATGGAACAATTTCAGGGGAGCTGGAGTGGCTAATTTTTCAATCAAATGACACCAAAATTGCTGGGGTTCTAATATTGCCTATCCCCTAAAGATCCCTCCTCAAGTTTCAAGCAATTTGAACCTATGAGGTCTACTTCTACTGTTTCCTGAACAAAGTGTCCCCCACCAGCCACCCTACTTACAGAGGGGAAAATATCCTTCCCCTACATAAGAGGGAGGTAAGGAATAGGAGCTAGACAGAACCACAGCTCTGCCAGGCTCTGAACCTGTTTTGTCACCAGCTGGGAGCCATTCTCCCAGAGCTACTGCCTGGAAAAATTGGTGAATGGAGGTAAAACAAGACCTGCTTCAGTTAATGGTACCCATTAGGGGTGTGCAATTTGGTATTCTGATTAGGTTAAAAATACCGAATCAGGGCCGTTTCGGTTTTTTTCAGTATTACCGAAACTTTTTCTGAATACCGAAAAATTTCGGTAATACTGAAACAGAGATTCCCGAAACGATTCGGCCATTGTTTTCAATGAGAAAACCTTCTCCCGGGTTTCTGGGAGTCTGGGGGGGCATTTTCTGTCCAAATCACACCACACTTGGTGGAGACCTTCTCCTAACTCTCCTCTAACTACATCCCAAGTTTCAGAAAGATTGGACTTTGGGTGGCCATGTTATGCCCCTCCAAATAAGGTGCCCCCATCCTCCTACACTCTCCATGGTTCTCTATGGGGAAAAATAAGTCATCTTTCTAGGTGGCTTGGGGTGGCATATTGCAAGCAAAATGCAACCAACTTTCAGGGGACTTGCTCCCACCTGTCCTCCCACCCTCCACCAAGTTTCAGGCAGATTCCACTTTGGGGGGCCATTTTATGGCCTCCCAAAGAAGGTGCCCCTATCCACCTCCACTCCACTATTCCCTATGGGGGAAATAAGAGAGGCTTGGGGGAAATAAGAGAGGAAATAATGGAGAAAGGGGGGGATAAGAGCAGCATCTTTGGGAGGCCATAAAATGGCCTCCCAAAGTGGGATCAGCTTGGGCCTTGGTAGAGGGTGAGAGGACAGGTGGGAGATGGGTCCCTGATGTTTGGGGGCATTTTGCATGCAAAATGCCACCCCTAGCCAGACAAGCCTGTCTTATTTCCCCCATAGGAAATAATGGAGAAAGGGGGGGGGGCTAAGAGCAGCATCTTTGGGAGGCCATCAAATGGCCCCCCAAAGTGAGATCTGCTTGAGCTTTGGTGGAGGGAGGGAGGACAGGTAGCAGGAGGTCATCTGAAGTTTGGGGGCATTTTGCATGCAAAATGCCACCCTTAGCCAGACAAGCCTCTCTTATTTCCCCCATAGGGAATAGTGGAGTGGAGGTGGATGGGGCACCTTCTTTGGGAGGCCATAAAATGGCCCCTCAAAGTGGAATCTGCCTGAAACTTGATGGAGGGTGGGAGGACAGGTGGGAGCAAGTCCCCTGAAAGTTGGTTGCATTTTGCTTGCAAATTGCCACCCCAAGCCACTTAGAAAGATGACTTGTTTTTCCCCATAGAGAACCATGGAGAGTGTAGGAGGATGGGGGCACCTTGTTTGGGGGGGCATAACATGGCCCCCCAAAGTCCAATCTTTCTGAAACCTGGAGGGTAGTTAGAGGAGGGTTAGGAGAAGGTCTCCACCACGTTTGGTGTGATTTGGACAGAAAATGAACCCCCCCCCAGACTCCCAGAAAGCCAGGAGAAGGTTTTCTAATTGAACACAATGGCCGATTCAAGCCGAAACGCGAATACGGAATCGGCTTGCTATTTCGGTATTCCCTGAATACCGAAACGGTTTCCTGATTCAGTTAAAACTGAATCAGGTTTAACGAAACGGGCAGGCCTTGCACACCCCTAGTACCCATACACAAGAAATAAAATTGATTTTTAAGGGAGGGTTTTTGTAATGCCTGTGAATTCTGGATTTCTGTTACTGTTCCAGAAAATCACAGTTATTTTCATATATATTTTCACCTCTGGAATTTTGTAATGCACACCCCAAAACAACAAATAGCAAGAACTATTAATTATATGAAGTTGTAGTTATAATTGTTATAGTTCTGTGGAAATCAAAAGGGTAGGATTACTACATATGCATGGGATTTTAGCATATGATGGTAATGTTTCACCCATTTAGTAGAAGGTGCTTCTCATTTTAGGTTGACTCTACACAAGCACAAATTACAACTTAGCACTGGTTGCAGGTATATGAACAACAATTCCTGGCTTTAGAAGCACAATATATTTTATGACCCTTCTTGCTCTTTGTTGCTGCCCTGAAACCACATGAGTAGAGGATACAAACACTCTAGCATACAGTCTGAATGTGTTAAGGTATCTTTGGAAAAAAAGTCAAATCCTTCTCCACACTGGACACTAGAAATGGAAAACAGACATACAAACTACACAGCTACTAGAGAACTCCACCTCCCCCACCGTGGTTGCCAACTCTGTCTTGGAAAATTCTTGGAGATTTGGGAGCAGTGCCTGGTGAGGGCTGGGCTTGTGAAAGGGAGGGAACTCAGTGGGAAAGTGATACCACAGAATCTACCAAAACTGCCATTTCTTCTAGGGAACTGATCTGGAGTCTGCAGATCTCCTTAAATTACAACTGATCTCCGGATTACAGAGATCAGTTCCCCAGGAGAAAATGGCTGCTTTGGAGGGTGGGCTCTATGGCACTATGCCAGGCTGAAGTACCTCCCCTCCCCTCCCCAAACCCTGCCCTCCACAGTCTCCACCCCCATCTCCAGGAATTTCCCAACTCAGAGTTGGCAATAATATCTGGAGATCAGTTGTTCTACCAGGAAAACTTAAAGCTGCAACTGGAGGATGGTAACCCTACCCCACACAGATACAGTTAGGGTTCATGAAGGGTGTTTGGTTGGTTGAGGGATGTAAGCCTGAAAATGTTGAGATGCCATGCACCCCCATACACTAACATAAATTAATTTGTTACCCCCATTTCCATGTATTGTAATGAGTTTCATTATCTTATGAGGTTTTTAGATAGGATTTCCAGGTGACTGCTAGTAGCATAAATTCCCGGGGATTTGTCCCCTTATCCGCTGATCACACAGAGATTGGCAGGAGAGGGCACACCCAGTGTGGCGACATCACTTCCATAAGTGACATCATCGCACCAGCAGTGAGAGCGTCCCTGCTTTCCATTTGGGCCTGATTTGGGCCCCAAACTGGCCAAATTGTGTAGGATCATTCCCATGGCTGGCACGACTAAGTCAACTTATGGAAATGACACCACCGTGTGAACGGTGTGGTGATGTCACTTCCAGAAGTGATGTCATCACACCACCGCCAGAGCGTGCATGCGAAGATTGAAACTGGCACTGTGAAGGGTAAGTGCCAGGTCCCAACCCTCCTGGCGGGAGGCTAGAGGGACCGGGCAAACCTCTATATAGCAGGAAGGCATCCTTTCAAGTTTAATATCCTTCTGAGAGTCCATAAATGCTCAACGTATTGCAGTTGCAATAGCAGAGAAAAGCTGCTAACTGGCCCAAGTGGTTTTTAATTTGTTCAGATTCAATGTCAAGATTAATAGTATTATATCTGGTGATTCCAAAGGGACAACAGCTTTACTTCATGAAGCAATGTAGTAATTAAATTGAAGATTTAGCTTAGTATAAGAAATAATTTCATAAGGAACTATACTTACTGCTTGGGGAAAGTTTACCCTGAAATGACCAATAAATTGGCTCAAAAAAGGCCTGAAAAGAAGGGAAAATGACCTAACTATACCGATGAATATGAGAAATAAAGTAATTAAAAATGGAGATATGGGTATTTCAGAACAAGAATTGGATAATGAGGAAGCACAAAAGAAAACTGTGGAAAAGCCATTCAGTGTCTGAGAAAGGAAGGCAAATCCTTTAAGAAGAGGGAATTAAAAGATTAGTTCAAGATTAATAGAAGGCCATGGTGACTTCCTTAATAGACCTCATTGTAGCAGATAATTCCTACTGGTACTTTCTTTCTTGTTTCATTACTCCTCTGGGTTAGCTTCCAAGTTGTAAGGATCTTTTCCTTTTTTAAGTTGAAGGCAAATGCATTTGAAGAATTTAGCAAGGTGAGGGTAAAAAAGAGTAATCGAATAAACTTTAAAACATGTTTCTTAGAGCCTAATAAATGAAATTTGTATAACAAATCGGAACTTATTTTTAAAAAGTTTTAATCAATTACCATGTTTGACTTCTCTTCTGTCATTCTTTTGTGTCTCTCCTGTTACTGAATGATGATGATGATGATGATGATGATGTCTGCCTTTCTCACTGAACTCCAAGGCGGATTACACAGTGTGAATGAAAACACAATCAACTGAGCTGAGTACTGAGCAAAGTACAATAATAACTCACAGTTAGGACAAATAGAAATGCTAAGTTCAATTTAATATGGCAAGATGAAAGGTTCTCACATCAATGACAGAAGATGACAAAGGGAGTTTGGTAAATAGGTGAACCGGGAAGGAAGGGCCTTTTGAAGAAAGAGAAATAAGTTGCATTTTGTTTTACCCGTTTGGAAGAGGAACAGCAATGGCAGATGATAATGATCTGATGTTTGTGAAATAGGTTTTGAAAGTTAAACTCAACCTTGTCTGCTGTTCCTATTCACTGTCAACTTGAGTACCTCATAGTAATTGCCTCAATTCAAAATAGTTTGTGTTTGCGCAGTGTTGGTGTCATATATGCCTGCCTGCATATCTGCCATGAATATATTCTGTCTGCATATCTTCCATGAATGTATTCTGTGTTCTGTACTGGTCCTCTGAGGGCATGAGAAGTTGATATTATGAATTGATATTACGGCAGTAGGTTATCTCTCAAGTATTTACTTTCTCTTTCCCCGCTGCTTCCAGAAGTGTCCTTGAAATGTATCTTTCTTGGGAACTGAGATGATTTTATTCTTTGTCCTGGCTAAACCTTCCCTGGCAACTCCCCTGGCTCTTTTGCACCCAAAAACTTTAACAGCCCTTATCCTGACATCACCAACCCCAGTTATGTCACTTCTGCCAATGTACTTGTCCAAGCACCTTGAACTTGCTGAATCTCTAATAAAGTTTCTTCAACCAATACATCTGCGAGTTTGCTGTGGAGAACTGGAGGATTCTACCTGCCAAGGACTGACAGTTGGCATCAGCACAGTAACTGGATAAGTGGTTGTGGCTGATACATGTTCACAATTTACTGGTTTGCTTAGATTATGTATGCCCCAGGATCATCGCCAAGCAGGTCCTGCATCATTTTAAATCATCAGCGAATATGCTGCCTTTTCTACCTGTGCCTTTGGTGGCATTTATCAGTTGATAGAACATGCTCAAACTTAATTTATTGAAGAATTACAGGTAGAATTAGAATGACATCAGTAGGAAAAGGCAAAGACATGAATGCAATTGAATTAGTGTGAATAGAACTCTTGACTGGGAGTCATGAAGGGAGGCAAAACAGGCAAGACTTTTATGTTTGAGGGTGCTGCTTACAATCTGCAAACCAATTGTGTACAGAACAGGCAAGTGATTGAGCATCCCTATGGGACACTGTGTGTCTCTTATTTCCATCCCTATTAATCTCTTTTGCTCGCTAGCAACGATGTGGGGAAGGGAGGGCGAGGGGCACAGCAACAAAACATACCTGACACAAGTGCTGGAGTTAAAGGAGGCCACACCTTTATTGATTTTACAGCTCACGGAGCATTGGCACTACATGGGACATGGATCCCAGCATCAGCTGTCCTGCCTGACAGCTGATGACCCCCACGCCCCCTCAGACCATAGCCAAGGAGGAGGGCATGATAGGATGACAGTTAGAGAGAGACCACCTGGGTGGACATCTCTGTGTAGATCCCATGCCATCTGGAAGTGAAGTGAACCTGACAGCCCCCGAGCTGGGCATGCACCTGCCAAACCTCACTCTTTAAATCCCTTAAGGGGATTCCATAATAGGGAAACTGAGCACCAAGGCCCTGTTTCCCCCCATATGGATCAGTGCCCCATGCCCAACCATCCCCATATGAAAGTTGGGACAAAGAAAGAAACAATTTCACAACATTACTGCATGCACCTGTGACAATCGGCAACGATTCCCCCAATCACTACAGCTGCACACTGTGCAATGAGCCTCAACACCAGAGCTAAAGGGAGGGCAGGGTGGGAAGCTGATTGTGTGCAGAATGCAGAGGGGTGGGGCCAGCCTCCCTTAAGACCCCTGGCCATGGACCTGAGAGTGAACCCTGCCTCCCAGGTCTGCTGGGCTCTCCCCACCCCTGACTGCCCAGGCTGGCCAGCATTGATTGGCTGGCCGGTAGTTTGAACTGCAGCCACCTGGGCTCTCCAGCAACTGTCGCTGGGAGCCCCATGGCCTGAACAACATGGTGGCTATCATGCATTTCACCCTCTGCTTCCCCTCACCACCAGCAGCCAGCTCTCACCAGTAAGTCTGGATGCTGGTGTTTTTCCTAGTACTAATCATCTGGCATTACTCTTACAGTGTGCTTCCTCCACTAATAGTGAGATCCTAAGAAGAAATATTCTAGTCTAAGCCCATTGATTTCAACTAGCTTAGGCTGGAGTAACTCTGCTTAGGATTGCACTGCAAGGCTTTGTTTTGTTTTTTAAAAATGTGAAATAAGTCATGTACCCATTCCCCATTCACATCCTTCCGTTGATTGTCTTTCTTCCACACACACTTCTAGATACTCTGTCTTGGTAGATCACCTCCCAGCCTTTCACTCTTTTTATAGGGCTAGTTTTTTGGATGGCAGGATTAAACTTCTAACATGTTTCGGATTTTAACCTAGGTTTATTTTGAGTCACTTTAACTGAATATTTTATATATGTTTCAATCTAACTAGGAAAGCATACTTGGGAACAAAGTGTAGAAGTCAAATCAAATCAGCATTGCCCAGAACAAAATGGAAGTGACTCAATATGGGTATCCTTTTTTGCAATATCTTTTATGTTGAGCATGAAAGGAATTGTTAAGAATGATGGTGGTTGGAAGACACTGGGTTTGATCCAAAGGTGCTCATGTGCATACAGAAGGCATATCCACTTGTATAAGAAAGAAGGTCTGTCCACCTCCAGCCTCTTTCACACAGCATTCCATGCTGTCCTAATGATGTTCTGGGCCTCACAATCACTTCTACAAGTGTTACGGGGAGCTGCAGATGTCAGGGAGAAGGTAGATATGATCCTTTCTCGAGCAAAGATACAGTTGCAATTCTTTAGCTCCAGCCCATTTGTCAGGAGAACAACAGTGATGGTAGCTATTATGTTGATTCACTTTCATAAATAACTCAGTGGCTCCAATTCTTCTTTCATTCATATATAAGGCACAAATCCAGTATAACTGATGAAGAGGAAAAATCTGGAATTAATTGTGGAACCAAATCTCTCTCTGAACTTGGAATATTGCTGAAATGGTTGTTGAAATAAGCACATTGTTAGGAAGTCTTGTACATATGTGTCTCATCATAACAGCTGAATATGCTGTCTCTTTACATACTTGGATTTCAACTTTTATGATTTAAAAGTTATTCCTCAGATAAAACAGACATTGCAGATCTTTCCCACACAAGCTCAAACTTTACTAAAGAGGCATCATAAAAATCATGTGCATATTTAATGCGCCACAAAACATATATATGGAGAAATCTTCAGTACTTTATCCAGTAATAAATCATTTATGAGGCTGGAGTATTTGTTATGCCCTGAATTAAGATGTCTCATACACAAAGGAAGCTCCCTTTGTTATGATCTTCATCACAGGCCCAACTGCAGAATGATGTCTATGACTCATATGAATTATGTAGTGCATTTTTGATTACTTGCCTGGCATTGAATTAAGATGTTGGATTTGAAGTCGCTTCCTATATCTTCTGATATTACAAAATAAAACACGCATTGTTTATATGGAATTTCTCATTTAAAGAAAACACAGTAGATATTAAATCATTTATGAAATTTGAATTCAGCATCTTCACTTCAGGCCAAGTTTTCTTTCTTCTAAAATAAACTCGCAGGCTCACTTGCAGGCTGTGTTGGCACCAAGGCCAAGTAAGAGGTGGAGGCATGGCTGAGACAGAAGAAGTGGAGAGTCCATGTCCTCTTCTTGGCTGACAACGTGGTCAGTGCCGTTCTGTAGAATCCATCAGCAGGAGCAGACTTTTTTCCAGAGAGAGACAGCCATTTGCGGAGGTGAGGGAGCTCCTACCGATGGTAGGGGGGAGGCTCGGGACTCATGGGAGAGAGGCACTGGGCTGGCCCGGACGCCCTGGCCTGTTCAGGAAACGCTACCCTTGCCGGATGCCTGTGCTCCCGGCGGTGCCTGCCTGCCCACGTGCCTTGCAGCTGGGCGAGAGGCTCGGCCGTGGCCTGGCTGGGCCAAGCACCGCTTGGTGACCCTCTCACCCCCGGGCCTGGCACAGAGAGAGCCACAGCCTGGCCCTGCTCTGAAGCACTGACCTTCACAGCGGCCTGTGCCCTCAACGGCACCTGCCTGCCCACGCTTATTACAACCCTGCGCTCCCTGCAGCTGAGCAGCAGGTGGCCTGGCTGGGCTGAGCATGTGCTCAGCAGCTCTCTTGCCCCACTCGGAAGCATTGCCCTTTATGGCTGCCTGCACTCCCGGCAGTGCCTGCCCACCCATGCTCTCTGCAGCCAGGTGGGAGGCGGGCCATGGCATGGCTGGGCTGAGTGCACGCTCAGCAGCTTTCTTGTCCCGCTCGGAAGCGCTGCCATTTATGGCTGCCTGCGCTCCTGGCGGTGCCTGACCACCCATGCTCTCTGCAGCCAGGCGGGAGGTGGGCCACGGGCTGGCTGGGCTGAGCCCGCACTCGGCAGCTCTCTTGCCCCACTTGGAAGTGCTGTCCTTCATGGCTGCCTGAACTCTCGGCAGTGCCTGCCTGCCCATGCTCCCTGAAGCCAGGAGGGAGGTGGGCCGCAGCTTGGCTGGGATGAATGTGTGCTCAGTAGCTGTCCCACCCCCAGCTGAGAACGCTCTGCATTCGCTCGGATGGCCACCATGACAGCATGGCAGAGAGCCAGGCAGAGACCTTAAGGGGCACAAAAGATCTCCACTCTGTGGAGATCAGTACCATGGAGGAGTTAGCCAGGCAGGCCGGGACTGATAGCCTCCCCACCCCTACCCTGAGGTCCCTCCAACCTGCTTACATTGCCAGCCAGTGCATCTCCCCCCATCACCTCAGCAGGGCTGTCAACCTCCAGGGGACGTCTTCCTGGAAGTCAACATACCAGACTAGTCCAGTTTCCAGCCATGGAATACAGTCCTCACTTCTTTACATTCCAGAAGACAGAACCAGAAGCCATATAACTAGCAGTGTTTAGGAAAATATGGCACTTTATGGCCTCATCCTCAGAGGAACTATACCTCTATGCAAGGTGATTTCACTGAGTTCCTCAGCAAGATAATCAACAATGGCAAGTAACTCAAGTCACCAGGTTTCCACTCCGTGTGTGTAATTTTCCATCCCTCAGCAGCTCTTCTCACCACCACTCAGTGGGTGGGGTGGTTGAAATGGGGGGGGGCATGATAACATCACTTTCCCCATGACTGAAAGTGATTACACTGTATCACCAGCAAGCCCTTGCAATTCCTTTGGAAACAATTCTTTGATGCAGATAGTTTACATCCTACTGGTTAAGTAATGTAAGAGAATTTTGACAAGGCACCCCCCCCCCAAAGTCAAATGCTAAATTGGAACGGTCTCATGGACAGTACATTCAGGATCAAAACATGGCTCTGCAGTTCCCATATCAGTCTGCTGCAGTTGGTTACGTTTCATGTTCTATCACGTACCTACTTATTTTCTGAAAATGTCAATAATGACTCCATGAAATGAATGCAAAAAAATGCCCCCCTACAACCAGTTGTCAAATGCAAGGACACTATTATAAGTCTTTTATTCCCAAAGCATCTGTTCTATTGTTGATATTCGGGACATCTACAATTTATCAGGAGAAGGGTCTTAAAGTGTCCGGTATGTCAAAGATGAATGGGGACGGCTGCTCTTTGGTTTGCCTTGTATGAACTTGGGATATGGTTGCCAACCTCCAGACAGTGTCTGGGGATCTCCCAGGGTTACAACTGATCCCCAGACCATGGCGCACAGTCCCCCTGGAATGGTGCTGTGGGAGACCTGAGCCAATGGCATCATGCCCCTAGGAGGGGATCAGGGGGGCTGCCAATCTCCAGGTGGGGGACTGCAGACCTCGTGGCACATCTGGATGCCAATCTCCAGGAGGTGGCTGGAGAGCTACTAGAGTGCATTTGGCTGGATGGGGTGGCTGGATAGCTTCACATTTACAAGGAGTTGCCAATCTCCAGGGGATGGCTGGAGATTTTCCAAAATTATGAATAGCTGCTTGCCTCTAGGCAGTGACAGGAGATCTTCTTGAATTACAACTGGTTGCCAATCTCCAGGGGGTAACAGGAAGAAAGGGGGAAAAAAAACCCCACGGGAAACCACAAACACTTTAACTGATAAATTCCTATACCAAAGTGTATTTTAAAGTGCAAATGCTCAATACTCAATACCTCTCAATAATTCATTAGTTACATGAATAGAAAATCATTCCATATTCTCTACAAGTACATAATTCAGCATAGAAAGAGTGCAATAACAATCCGGGTGTAATAAAAGTCCATTTTATATAAAGGTCCCTGTAGTCATGTCTTTCTTCTTAATTTTGTTTGTTTCTTCTTTATTTCATTTATTTCCTCCACACAAGCATAGATGTAATGAGGCAGATGGAAGGCTCCCTGTCACGCTCAATCTGGGGCCAGCTACAACAAACAGATTTCGTGCCCACTTCCTCAGGAGCGTGTTTACAGTTATAAATATAAGTTCATGAGCTAATTTCTAACAATTCATATACTCATGCAATCTATGATGTAAAAATCTAGTACTTACACAACAATCAGGAGGAAAAATCATAGTCTTTACACTCCGGGATGGTGGCGATGCTTTCTCTCGCGCGCCAGAGAGACAGAGCAATTTCCTACAAATCGTATGCTGGCTAATTGATATCAATCCCCCTAAAGGTATAGCGTCCCATTTCTTGTGGCCACAAGCATAATTCCCCTCACAGATAGCAACTTAAGGACAGCTCACTGTTGAGCCCCCTTGGTTTTACAGAATCAAGTTTAAAGATCCAAAAGGCTTCCCGGCGAAGGAGCCACGTTTGTACTGACTCGCCGCTGCCTTTATTACTTGCTATTTCCAGAATCATTGCCTTAAACGCATTTTCTGAGTGCCCTTTCTTCCTAAAGTGCTGGGTTAAGGGCGCTTCCTGCACATTGTTGCGGATGCGAGAGATGTGTTCGAGCACCCACACTTTGAAAGGTCTTGAGGTGCATCCAACATAAAATAATTTACAAGGGCATTCCAAAGCATAAACCACCCCCTTTGTCTGGCAGTTTGCAAAATGGCTAATTGCAAGCTTTACATTCTTAAGTGTCAGTTCCTTGCCTTCCCACATTATGCTGCAGATTTGGCGGTGACCACACTTAAAGTTACCACAAGGTAACCGTTGACCAGCATCCCTACTACTAATATCAGCCCGTACTAAGTCATCCTTAAGGTTCTTAGTCCTGCGAAATCCACATATCGGTTTCAATTCACAACCTGTTATGCCCTCCACAAGGCGCCAATGTTGAAATACAACCTTTTTAATTTGATTGGCCTTAGGAGTAAAGTCCAAAGTCCATATTATTCTATTACTCTGGTTCTTATTTTTTGCCTCAAATAGGGATTCCCTATTTGTAGCCCTTGCTCTTTCCAATGCTGTATTTATATACAAAGTAAAGGTCGTCTATGTATCGAAAATATTGGATTATATTTGCCCTAAAGGGGTTGGATGGATGCAAAATGTACTGGTCTTCCCATTTGCTCATAAATAGGTTCGCTATACAGGGTGCTGTGGAGGACCCCATAGCGACACCCCTAACTTGATAGTAAAAAGTATCTTCAAATCGAAAGTAGTTTTTTTCTAGCACAAGGTCCAGTAGTTGGAGGAGAAAATTTAAAGAGATGGATCTCTCTAATTTGGTTGTCAGAACCTCTTCTACCACTAGCCTGGCCATGTCATGTGGAATGATGGTATACAGGGAAGCTACATTCGTTGTTAGAAAGCCAGTGTCTTCCTCCAAAGGGAGACCCTCTACCCGTTTGATAAAGTCTCGGGTGTCATGAATCAGTGGACGTATTTCAGCCACTGCTGGCTGAAATATATACATATAAAGAAATAAGACATGTAGAGGACTTCTGTAGCTGGCTAAATAATAGGGATACAAATGTGAAATACACCTGGCAGTACAGCAACCAGGAAATCAATTATCTGGATGTTGTAACATATAGGGATAAGGATAATAAGATCAGAGTTAGGACTTATAATAAGGACACAGATGTAATTCATATTTAGACTTCAATTCTTTTCACCCCCGACATTTACGGGAAAACATCCCCTTTAGTCAGCTTTTGAGGATTAAGCGGAACTCCTTGTTACTAGTAGACTTTGAAAAAGATGGTAGGGTGTTGTGTGCAAATTTTGCTGGAAGAAATTACCCACAAGGGGTTATAAATAGAGCACTGGAAAGAGCAAGGGCTACAAATAGGGAATCCCTATTTGAGGCAAAAAATAAGAACCAGAGTAATAGAATAATATGGACTTTGGACTTTACTCCTAAGGCCAATCAAATTAAAAAGGTTGTATTTCAACATTGGCGCCTTGTGGAGGGCATAACAGGTTGTGAATTGAAACCGATATGTGGATTTCGCAGGACTAAGAACCTTAAGGATGACTTAGTACAGGCTGATATTAGTAGTAGGGATGCTGGTCAACGGTTACCTTGTGGTAACTTTAAGTGTGGTCACTGCCAAATCTGCAGCATAATGTGGGAAGGCAAGGAACTGACACTTAAGAATGTAAAGCTTGCAATTAGCCATTTTGCAAACTGCCAGACAAAGGGGGTGGTTTATGCTTTGGAATGCCCTTGTAAATTATTTTATGTTGGATGCACCTCAAGACCTTTCAAAGTGCGGGTGCTCAAACACATCTCTCGCATCCACAACAATGTGCAGGAAGCACCCTAGCCCAGCACTTTAGGAAGAAAGGGCACTCAGAAAATGCGTTTAAGGCAATGATTCTGGAAATAGCAAGTAATAAAGGCAACGGCGAGTCAGTACAAACGTGGCTCCTTCGCCGGGAAGCCTTTTGGATCTTTAAACTTGATTCTGTAAAACCGAGGGGGCTCAACAGTGAGTTGTCCTTAAGTTGCTATCTGTGAGGGGAATTATGCTTGTGGCCACAAGAACATGATTACACAAAGAAGGCAAAGCATTGATGGTTGTTGTGGGTTTTCTGGGCTGTATTGCCGTGGTCTTGGCTCAGGAACTACAATGCCAAGACCACGGCAATACAGCCTGGAAAACCCACAACAACCATCATTCTCCGGCCGTGAAAGCCTTCGACAATACAAGGCAAAGCATCTTATAAAGGTTTCAAACTTACTTTAACAATGGCAAAAGCAAAGTGCCAAGTGCAGAAGTAAACATCACAAATTTCCTATTAATATAACAAAATGCCTGTGCCTGAAATTGATAATAATACTGTCTAACAAGTAACCATAAACGTATAAGGACAATCAAGTTATTGACGGTGCGTTGCAGATACGAGAGGATGACGAAATAAAAGGCATGAAGATCAAGGGATTTACATACAAACTAAGAGCTTTTGCAGACGACGTAATGGTTATAGTAGAAGATCCGATTCAAAATATGCCTAAATTGTTGTCTAAGATAAAAGAGTTTGGAGATTTAGCAGGATTTTATGTCAATAAAAGAAAATCAAAGATTTTGTGTAAGAACATGACCAAGCAAAAACAACAAGAATTAATGGACATTACCAGCTGTGAGGTAACACATAAAGTGAAATATCTGGGGATAGAATTAACTGCAAAGAATATTGATTTATTCAAGAACAATTACGAGAAGCTGTGGCAGCAAATAGATAGAGATATAATTAAATGGAATAAGTTAGGTCTGTCATGGTTAGGAAGAATAGCAGTAATTAAAATGAATGTGTTACCAAGAATTATGTTTTTATTGCAAACGATACCAATAATAAGAGACAACAAACAATTTGATAAATGGCAAAGAAAAATATCGGACTTTGCGTGGGCTGGGAAGAAACCCCGAGTGAAAATGAAAGTGTTATGCGACGCTAAAGAAAGAGGGGGACTACAACTACCAAATATACGATTATATCATGAAGCAATATGTCTTGTCTGGATTAGAGAATGGATGTTATTAAAAAACCTTAAGCTCTTAACACTTGAAGGTTATAAAAAGCTCTTTGGTTGGCATGCCTATTTGTGGTATGATAAAATTAAAGCTAACTCTATGTTTTTGCATCATTATGTAAGGAGAAGCCTCTTCACTGTTTGGTTAAAATATAAAAAATATTTGGATGAAGGTATTCCGATGTGGGTGGTGCCACTGGAAGCTATTGACCTGAAAATAATTTATAAATGAGAGGAATGCTTGACCTACAAGGAAGTGCTGAAAGTGGAACAAAATATGATCAAGATTAAAACAAATGAGGAGGTATCCTCCCACTATGGATGGTTTAAGTATAGACAGATTAAAGACTTGTATGACTCAGATTGTCGGAAATCTGGATTTAAAATGAAAAACTCTGAATTGGAGGGATGTATATTGCAAGATGGCAAAAAATTGATATTTAAAGTTTATAAGATTTTGTTAAAATGGCACACAGAGGATGAGACTGTTAAAGTACAGATGGTGAAGTGGGCTATAAACTGTAACAGAGATATAACAATGGAGGCATGGGAATACTTGTGGAAAAATACTTTGAACATATCTACGTGTACCAATCTTAAAGAAAATATCTATAAGATGATGTACAGATGGTATTTAACGCCAAAGAAGATAGCAAATGGGAATAATCAAATGTCAGATAAATGCTGGAAATGTAAGAAACATGAAGGATCGTTTTATCACATGTGGTGGACTTGTGAAATGGCAAAGCAGTTCTGGGGGAATATTATAGAAGCTATGTCAGAAATTTTACAAAGGCAAATAAGTAAAAACCCAGAATTGCTATTGCTAAATTTGGATTTAGAAAGGGTTCCCGTACAAGACAGAACACTAGTATTTTATATGACAACGGCAGCAAGGATTTTATATGCTCAGCTCTGGAAGACGCAAGAAATACCATCCATAGAAAATTGGATACAAAAATTGCTGTACATGGCAGAAATGGACAAACTAACGAGGAAACTAAGAGAACAGAATTCAGAAGAATTTTTTAATGACTGGGGAAAATTGAAATAGTATTTAGAGAAGAAATGGGACGTGAAGGGGGAGTTATGGGGGCTAGATAATTATTAACTGAATAACTAGAGAGGAGATGTTGATCTTTACAAGAAATATAGATAAGTTAGAAATGTAATTTATGGTTTAGAAATGTATTTTAATACGGAAAGCATTTAAAGAAGGTAATTAAGGCTATAAGAATTAATTATAGAAGTTAAATAGAGATATTAGATGTAGAGGTGGACAGCGGGTTGGAAAACTGTTGGAAGTCGAAGATAAGGGGGGGAGAAAGGGTGGGGAATAAGAAAACAAGGGGATTAATGGAAAATCTGTATTTTTTTCCTGTCTTTTATTACTCACCCAATAAAATTTTTTAAAAAGTTATTGACGGTGCAGATAAATCCAATAATTTCAAATCTTCTGTATAATGATCCAAGATGTCAATTATGAGTGATAATAACTCTGAATAATAACTGCGACAGAAAGCCAGCAAATCGACCCATTTCAAATCTTCATTCTGGCAGTTATTATAATAAGGATAGATCCTAAAGACTTCAAAAATTCAATCATAAATATACAATGAAGATTTTTAAATAAAGATGAAAACAAATACATAGTCATACTCACAAATACAAGTACAATCAAGCATTTCATTTATCTCAAACACTATCAGCAGCTCAGCACCAGGGCCTGCCAATGCCAACAGGGATCCTTGCTCATATGCCTGGCCAATTCTCCATCCAGTTGTAAATCAATAAAGTTATGGCCATTCCAACCAAGAGATGTGTGTGTTAATCACCAGAACCCTCTGACTGCACATAGCACATAGGTGGCAAAGACCTTTTGCTGGCCGCTCTTTAAGAAGGTACTGGATTACATAGGCTTTCAGCTCTGATACACCAAAACAATCATAATGTTTTGTATTTATGCTTAGTCATGCCTAACTACTGGAATACATGTACGGCTTCCCACATTCTATATCTGTACATAATTTTAAGAAACATTTATATGAAAGTTGCAAGAAAATGGCAAACAATGTATATCTTTGTAATGTCAGATTTAAGCCTGTGACAGAGAAGATCAATGTGTTATGAGATGCATGTCTCATACTTGCAATTGGCTTATACCATTACAAATATGGACATCTTTAGCCATTTTCTGGCTATTTCCTTTCATGCAATTTAGAAATCAAGACAAGGTAATAACAGAAGTGACCATAGGGCAAATATAGAACTCTAGTATGTGGCTGTTCAGCCACATACTAAATCCAGAACTTCCCAGGCTGTGCTGAACCGGAAGTTTGGAGCACTTTTAACTTTTATCCTCAATGGAAATGTTTGTGTTAACTACAAAACTACAGAAAAGATATAATTGTAAGTTCTTCCTATAGTCTACTAGCTGCTGTCTCACTCTTCCTGTCTTGTCCCAAATCTCCAACATTTCATATGAACGGATGCCTTTATCACCTCTCACATCTTTTGGCATACACAATCCACCTACTAATTCCCTGTACAACCTTCCTCTGCAGAAAGTCTGGAATGATCGAAACTACTAAAAAATTATCACAGAATTATAGTTCTGGGAAGCCCCTGAGCCCCTGGTTATAAATCTTTCCATTGTCCTTGGTGAACAAGGCATATACATTGAAGCAGCCTTGTACTGAATTTAGTCTCTGATATTCTACACTATGATTGAAATAGCAAAATAACTGAATCACTTAACTTCTTGCTCACCCTTTTCCTTTTGCTGTCCCCCCGCCCCCATCAGACTAGATCCCTGCACAGAGGATATGCCTGAGTATCTCATCAATCATTCAATGCAGAGAGTATACACAACTCTCCACAACATTTCCACAGTGCCACACCCTTTTACATTTCTGTTTTATCTCACTTTTCTATTTTCTGCTACCACTTTGTTTTGAATTCTAGCCACAATGCCTCACATTTTGTCTAGTAATTTTTATTTCAAGGTCTCAGAGCACTTTATAAAAACTCTTATACAACTGCATAACATCTCTGGGAAAGAAAGTAATGGAGATTGTACATGAGGCACTGCCGTTGACAGGCAATAAGCTCCTGAGGAGGAAATAGCTCAATGTAAGAGTTGAAGGGAGGAAATGAAGAAGAGCATTTTCTTAAATTGAAATTGTAGTGAACAATTAAAGTGAGATGGATGTAATTATTGCTTGAGATAAAATCTGACCAGTACTTGAGGTCAGCCCTTGAAATTAAATGAGAAGAAAACCATACTTCAAATAATAAGAGTGGTTTACTCCATGTTATTGTTTCCTTCCTGTTCTCTATATTATTGCTATTACAGTTCTGTATATTACTGCTATTGTAAATAGAATATACATTATTTCTTAATTAATTTTACTTCAGTTGCACCCTGCCTTTCCCCCCAGTGCAGACCCAAAGCAGCTTTTATCATTCTCCTCCTCCTCCATTTTATCCTTACAACAATTCTGCAAGGTAGGTTAGACTGAGAGTGTGACTGGCCCAAGATCATCCAGTAAGCTTCCATGGCAGAGGGGAGATTGGAACTTGGATTTCCCAGTGTCTAGCCCAATATCCTAACCACTGTACCATACTGACTTTCCAAAAATGGTACAAGGTGTATGTATGTGCTTCAAGCCATTTCCCTGTGTATTTGTGGAGATAGATTTAGGTTGTTGATCTCTCTTACAGTTAATATAGAAAAGAGACCAAACTATATGTAAGCTTCCTTCCCCATTTTGATGGATTCAGTTTACATGTGGTGAATTGTAAAGGTGAAATCATATTATATCAGCTGCCATGCAATCGATGCAATCACCATGCAAACAATGTTGTGTAATTGTTCTCTCAAAGTCTTTTAGCTAATTTGTACATTTTTTTGTTAATAAGTGCTGATCCAATTGGTCCAATTCATGGGTGATCCCAAATGCCCTCTGTCATGGAAACACTAGTGTTGCAGGACATTTGCATTTCCACAGTATTCAAAACACTGTAGCATATTCGAGGAACACCTAGGTCTTGCCAGGTACTTTCCCAGTAACTTCACTGCATCACTCCAGTGTATGAGTTAAAGATGATTTTATTAAGGAATGATATCAGTTTCAAGATACTGCAACATGGTCATTGACCGGAATGCCTAAAGATAGGAAAGTCAGTTCAATTATAGGTCAGTGTCCCTTCCCCCAGGAGGGATACAGTCAGTTAGGAGTTTAGGCACCCTTCGCCTGGGAAGAAGGGAGGGGGGAAGGAGAGAAGCACTACTTAGTCTGTGCAGTAGCTTCAAGGACATATTCCCAGGCTCAGCAGGAACTAGGAATCAAAACTCTTTGCCTGAAAGAGAAACAGTTAGCAACAGGTTCACAGAACTCTGGTTCCCTCTGCACTCCCTCAGAGGAACTGAAGCCAAACACATATGAAACATGGCAGATATGCTGGGTTTTTTCTGATACTTCTGCATCCACCAACTACCATTCCACCTAATAAAATGAGCTATGTGCCAGTAGAATGGGTGCATGTCATTAAATATGGATTGTGCACTGATTTCCCTTTCAGAATTCCAAAAATCCTGATCAAAGTCTCCTACTGTGGTTTATTAGTATACTGGAGAATTATCACATAAGCTCTGATAAGAACTGCAGTAAAATTCCCTCAAAGTAGATTCACAACATGTGAGAGAGTTTCATTTACATGTCGCCCAGCCCTGTACACTAGAAAATCTGTTGTGCCAAATCAGGGTTTACATTCACAGAAATGGTATGGTGTTCACTAAAGAGATTCTGTATGGAGAGGACAGTTCTAAGTGAATGCAAAATAAAACAAGGTTTGATAAAACTTTAGGAAGACTTATGAAAGCATTATAACTTCAAATGTGAAGCAATAAAAAACAGAGTTAATTATAGCAATAATCAGGGCTCATTTTGAGGGAGAACGCGCAGGAACGCAGTTCCGGTAGTTCCCCAAAGAGGTCACATGCTAGGTGGCCCCACCCACCTGACTCTTGGCCATTTGGGGCCCATTTCAGCCTGGATTGAGGCCGAAATGGCCCGGATTGGGCCTCTGACAGGAGGTGGATCACTCTCCCACTCAGCAGCAGCCCGATCCTGACCATTTGGGGTCCCTTTTGGGTAATTTTCAGCCCCTTTTTGCCATTTTGGGCCCAATTTCGGCCCTGAATGGCCAGGATGGGGTCCAAAACAGCCAGGATAAGTGGTCAGGGGGTGTGGCATCTGCAAATCAGTCATGCTAATGACACATTTCCAGTGATGTCAAGGGGCATGGCATATGCTAATGAGTTGTGCTAATGAGTTATGCTAATGAGTTCCTCCAGCTCTTTTTCGACGAAATGACCCCTGGCAATAATCCATATTACAGATCAAAATATATGACCCATTGTTCATATTAATTCTATTTTATATCATGCAAAAATTACTAATCACTGATATTCTGCCCTGGAATCAATATTCAGGGGATTCTCTCCAAATGTTTAACTTTCCAAATCTTACTGTTTATTTTGTTGGGCTCTAGACCACAACTAAATTTTCCTTTCTCTTATATTCAGTTGTTCATCATATTTGAACTACTTCAAAGTCAGAAAATAATATAGAATTGATGTAGTACTATATGAGCTTTTCCTATTATCATGCTTGCAGTTTTAAAAGCCAACAGAGGATGTAAGGAATATTCCAAGAGAAAATGAGAAGCCATTGTGATGTATTGCTTAGTAAGAACCCCCTGCATCTTACTGTCCTCAGCATGGGGATGTAATTCCCACTTCATAATTTGCATTGATTGTCTGTGTCTCACATGCCTTCTAAAAGAGCCATGTTTGGAATTGCTATTAAAAGCAAGATATTCATTAAACAGCAACCCCTCCATTGCTGGGACTTTTTGGCAGAGCAAATAAAAACCTTGTTTGTTTTCCTGATAGGCTGATATCACAATGCAATATATGACAAAATAATGTATTCAAATGGCATATTTAATGCTGAATCTACTGTATGGAATGTTGTAGAGTACTAAAAATAAGAGGAAAAATACAACTTTACTTCTAGTTGTTTATTAATCCTTAACTAATAATAAATTACAAATCTGTTTAATTAGAAAAGATGCAAGGATATCATTAACAATGAAGGCAGTCAATAAGAAGTGGCAGCATTACAAAGAATGCTAAATATAGAGACAGTTTCCTTGGAGTGTCATCCACAAGCTATGTACAACTGAACTATGTCTGTATTTGCAGTCAACACTGAAAGAGATGGCTGAAAGACTGGCCCCAAGATTTTGGGTTCCATTCCTCTGGATCCAATTAAGATTGAATTCCAGACCTCCCTGGCTGAAACTGTTCAGATTTTATGATTACAGATACAGACCTCTTGATATCCCTTTCATGGCAGTACATACAGAGGCAGTAAGGAAGGTGAAGAAGCATTTATTTGTGACGTAAAGACCAACATAAGGTTTCTGACTTTACATACCCCAATGAATTTGTGGTGTAGCCAGAACACCTGGTAGGGTTGCCTACCTCAGCTTGGGAGATACTTCGAGATTTGGGGGTGGTGCCTGGGGAGTGTAGAGTTTGGAGAAGGAGCTCACAAGGGACATGATGTCACTCAAGGACATTCGTTTTTTCTAGATTCTATAGTATACCATGACATTGGAAGTTGGACTTCAAAGTATACCATAAAGTCTGCTGTCTACAGCTGCCATTTCCTCCAAGTGAATTGATCTCTGTAGTAGAGATATGTACCGAGAAAATTACCATTTCAGTTTCAAATCTGAGGTTTCTGAATGAAGTATGTACCCTTATTGTTTTTTTCCTGGTGGAACATTGCAGGTTCAGATCTAATCTGTTTGGGTTTTTTTTCATTATCATAAATTTCAGCTCCATTCTTTGTGATAAAGACTTCCAGGCTCTTTGGGCAGCTGCTATTGTGGTTAACAGCACCAAAATCACAAATAACATAGTCCTCACTCTAAACCATCAACTCACCAAGTTTGAGCACACACAGCAACAGGGTTCAGTGGACCCTGAAGAATGCTTGGGGAAGACATAAAGGTAAGTGTTGGGCAGCTGCAAACACACCCACACACACAGCATTCTTTTCAAGGGGGGTTGGAGAAACAAGTCTCTGGGACAGCTGTTTTTCTGTTTAATCAAAAAATGCATCAACCATTAGTCCACCTCCTAGTCTAAACTATAGACCCACAAAGTTTTTCCTCAAGCATAATAACACACAAAAAACAACATACCCTAAAGAAGGTGGGTGTCGGTGGGCACACATTATGGCAGGAAACTGGTTGGCAAAGTGGTAGTGGGGGAGTAGCAGGGTGGCTCCCTAGTAGGAGAGTGCTCCAACCAGTGCAGTATAGTGATATTAAAAACAAGCCTGCTTCATGTTCACTTTTTCTTTTTCTATAGTGCCATTAAATTATTACCTTTGCGTCCTACTGTTGCCTGTTGTTTTGTTTCCTTGTGCTTTGTAGTTTTGTTCCCATGATGAGGGTGAATCCAAATCCTTCATTTTGATGCTCAGCATTCTGCTGCAAAATGGGGAATTCTTGAATTAATCACTGCCAATCTTCTCCATCACCCAAGTACAGGCAGACAGGTAGGCAGGCAAGCAGAATGATTGTCTGATTCCACCCCCTGCCCAGCCCAAACACACCTACATTTTCCCCATAAGTTTTATTCTTTTTATGGAGGCAAAGCACTCATGGGTACATTCCCCCTTTCCTCCAACAGAATTATCTAAGGGCTTTCTTCCCTTGGGATCTGATTGGTAGACTGCTGCTAAGGAAAATAAGATGCTGCTGGAAGAGTGCCTGCCTGCTTGCTGCTGCCATGGTGAAGTAAGAACCGAAATGAAATACATGGGTGGGAGGGTGCCGTTATAACTTGGTTTCCCATATTTGGCTCACCATTCTGGAAGCTGCTTCAATGAAACGAAACTGTGATTTCTGCGTATATTTCCAGTTTGTTTTGTTTTGTTCACCCCTACTGTAGCCTGGAGATCAGTTGTAATTTCAGGAAAACTCTAGGCCCCACCTTGAATCCAGTAATCATAATATCTAGGTGTCACTGAAGCTGTAGTTTTCCATCTGCCCAAGTGCCCAAGTTTCACCACACACATGCAAGAGCATGTAAAGGGCTTGGAGAAATGTCTGGCCCATAAGGATGCTAGATCCTTGATGCTGTCCTTTCCCCCTTTGCAGCACTTACAAGGGCAACTGGAAGAGTCTGATTCCCAGTGTACTGTGCATGTGGTAGAATGGCATGTGTATCAGGTACCTGCACCTTTACATCCCTACATGTTCTGCATTCTTCTTTTGCAGCAAACAGGTTGCTTGGATGAATCGTATTTATGTGTGGAGGGTGTATGCATTGTTCTTGCTCTGACCTTGTATGCTGTTGGAATGGCGCTAATCACATTGCAGCCCTCAGAAGAGGATCTCCCAGCTTGCTCCTCCTCTTTTGGTGCTAGACTCCTCCTCCACCACAGCCTCTTCCTCGGTTGCAACCTTGCCCATGGTGAGTCTGCGAGCTTCCTTTGTTCTTGCACTGACCTTCTATGCTCTGTAAATGATAGTCTGTTCAGTTCTTTCTTTAATTATTCTAAAGCCCATCCTTTACTATACCTTCTCCAAAAGGTTTGACAGAAAGCATCAGCAATAAACCCTACAATTGTATGCTTGGAATTTGCACAGCAATATTTAGTCATTTTACAAGTTTAGAATCCAAGGGGAACTATGTCTATTAATCTTTTAGAAGAACCTAGATCTGTGTGTTTTATTGCAAAGTGTGCACTAAGGAGGAATTGGTGTTTTTGAAAACAATGCAGTTATAATGACATACAATCAAAGGGAGGATAATAAACCTGTTAGACCTTTGTATTTACGGAGGATTTTTGGCAGGGAACAGGCATTCAAGCTTGGTTTAACTATAGATGTCTGCTTCCTTTCTCTGTTTATGGCTTTCCTGATCACTCTGCTCATCTGTCGGGGGAGGTTTTTAATTCACTGATAAGGGCTGTTAACCAGTTGAAAAGTCAAGATGATAAAGTTATATAAAACGCAGTGAGCTCTTTTATCAGATTAAAGTGTGTCCTGTTAAAGGAATGGAAGAAGAAAGAGGGAGTAAGAAGGAACTCAGATAACCTCAAAAATAACCATCCAATAAAAAGTTATTGTTTTATCTGCTTTGTCCCTCCTCTTTACAGAATCACAAGGCTGAAGGAGAGTCAGACATGAAATGTAACAAGTACTTTATATTCACTCATATGAATCTGCTTTATAATTGAGATAGATGATTGGTCCTCTTGATCAAGTACTGTCTCCTCTTTGGGAGACAGGGTATGTGTTATGTGCTATCAAGTTGCTTCTGACTTATGGTGATTCTATTAATGAATGCCCCTGAAAACATCCAATCATTGAGAGCCTTGCTCTGCTAACAGGAACAAAATTGATTCATTTGAAATGAGGTATTGGAGAAGAGTTTTATAGATACCATGGACCACTAAAAAGACAAACAAATGAGTTCCAGATCAAATCAAGCTTGAATTGTCCCTAGAAACTAAAATGACTAAATTAAGGCTTATTGTACTTTGGTCATATCATGAGAAGACAAGACTCACTGAAAAAGACAATAATGCTTGGAAAAGTTGAAGGTAATAGGGAAAAAAGACTAAAAATGAGATGGATTGACTTAACAAAGGAAGCCAGATGTGAGCAGCAGGCACAGAGCAGGTCTGGACACTGGGGGGGGGGGGGGAAGGAGAGGAAGTTCATGGTCACAGATGACAAGACCAGCCAGATGGCAGCTTCGTGTGCCCAGTAGTCCAGGGAATTGGAGTCAGGGGGCTGGGAGGGCTCAGCAAGGTACTCTCGAACATCACCTCCACCGAGTCCTCCGCAAAGGCACATGTGGGTTCCCCAATGCCACCAACCTCCTAGCTTACCACTGAGGACCAGTAGGGGTGGGCTTGTTGGGTGAGTGCACATGGCCTAGGGTGCCAGGCTGATCTGTCTCCTCCTCCTCCGCTGCTACCAATGATCCCTCTTCCATGCCTTCTTCCCTTTGGCCAGATCATTTTGCTTGGAATCTGTGTCCACAGAAGTCATGTGTCCCTAGATGGAGCTGAGCATTGTGCATGGCAATGCTGCCCTTTATATGGGGGTTGCAGATGCAGGCCAGTCAGTACACCCTCTCTTGGCAGAGAGGACGTAAGCGGGTGACCACACCTGCCTGCAACCTCCTCACCAAGTGTCCGACCCTGAGGAGAAGGGTTTCCTCCTGCTCCAGTTCTTTGGCCAGCGCCTGGTCCTGCCCGTGGATCAGGAGGATAGCTTGCCCCAGACTAGCTATGTAGGATCAGAGGAGGTCAGTGGCTTTCTGAAATGGCTTCAGGACATGGCCATTTGGGAGAGGGCTAGCCTGTGGAGCTGATGCTGAGCTCCTCTCCCTCCTGCAAAATGGGCACAGAGGACATGGTATCCTGCACCACATTTCTTTGCTCCAACAGACGAGCCATCATTACATGGGTGAAGTTCCAATGGGTGGGCATATCTTTGAAGAGCTGTTGCTTGGGATGCCCCTCCTCCCCCTGCCTCTTGTGCAGCTGGTGGAAAGAATGAATGCTGTGGGAAAAGTGGGCAGCCAGATGCCAACAGTGGTCCAACAAGGCACAAGTATTCAATGTTCCCTGGTCCCAAGTGTCCTTGATGGTCCCACTCAGTCCAAGAGCATCCCTCATGACCAAGTGCAGCTTGTGTGCCAGGCAGACAATGCCCTCAAGGGATGTGTCATTCAGGGCTGCCACCATGTTTCTACTGGTGTATGTGACCATGTATCTATGGACAACATCACTTGCGGGCACCTGCTCCCTCAGTCCAGTCTTGATCACAGCAGCAATATTTCTCCCCGTGCAGTCATCCATCCCCTATGCCTGGAGCAGAACCACTTTGTAGCCCAGTGGCAGGGCTGTCCCCTCCTCCTGGGGCCCTGATTTTACCCTGGTGGTCTGGAGGTCCTCCAGTTGCCACCAGTGGGCAGTGAGGGTGAAATAGCTATGCTGATAGATGCTCCACAGGTCCACTGTGAAGTGTATTGTTCGCTCTTATGCTCTGGACAGCTCACTAGGGACCAACTCTACCAGAGCGGTAGACCGATGGCAAGACTCGCCTGCCAACGGTCTGCTGTGAGGGCATAGTATACCAGGGGGTGAAATGACACAGCACCCATCAAAAAACCACACCCTTCACAACGGACAAAAGTAGTTCATCCAGGGCAATCCTCTCCGCCACCACATGAGTGCCTGCCTCCTGAGCCCACCCCCTGTTTCTTTTACTCGGCAGTTCCACCGACCCCGAGGGAACAAGATCCTGAGCGGTAGCCTGGCTGGAAGTTCCACTCCCACCCACAGCACCCTTGGTGCGAATGTGAGTATTCTTCTTCAAGATTGCTCTTGAACAGGACCCTCTCTGCTGTGAATAAACATTCCTTTCTATGGGCCAAACTGCAAGTGACAAATGACACTTGAACGGCAAGTGAATTGAGTGGAGGGCAAGTGAACAGGGAGAAACACACTTGCTGTTCAAGTGTAATTCGTCACTTGTAGCTTCGCCCTATGTCAGTTAAAAAGGTCTGTTACTGTAACTGTCTCTCTCTTGTATAAGTCATGAAGGAGTATTCTCTCATAGTTTGTTGTTTGCTTTACTGTAAATATTTATTAAATAAATATATAGAAGACTATCTGGGATATTTAAATATATCTCCCTCACATATGTACCAAAGGAGAAGGATACTTTCATGTGGTAAGGTATCACAGTAATCACCATGTTCAGTTTCCAGTTAGCTCCTCTTCAGCTAAGTGCATTCTGGAATTCCTGAGCCAAAAATATATACTAATTTTCCAGAACAGTTACACAAATCTGGGATTCTTAGGTATTATGCCCCCTCCATCAATGTATTTTTTTATGTTTGAGTGCATACCATCAGCAGCTGCAGGCATCTTGCTTTTGTTTGATTCTCTGAATTTCCAGTCAGTAGCCCCCAGCTGGCATAAGCCAAATGGAGGGCCAGGCAGTGATGTGGTTCTGACTTGCCTTTTCTCCTTCCCTCCCTCATTTGTGGGGGTGGAACCCTTTTTCCTCAGCAAGTAGAATGGCCAGAAACATCTTGTTCAGGGGCCGGTAGAATTTGACCCCTGATTCAATTTACTTAACACTTGAGAGCCTTTACTGGAGAGGCAGCACTAGCTCCTCTGCAATTTTGGTGTCTTTGACTGAAAAACAGGAACTCCAGCCTTCATTCTCTTGAAACTTGGGTGAGTCATAGTGGACAGGCAACATTAGCTTCCCTGCAATTTTGGTGTCATTTGGTTGAAAAACAGCCACTCCAACTCCCCTGAAAATGTCCTCCCTTAGGGAATAATGGAATCTGAATAATTCTGGAATCCCTGAAAAATTTTAAACTGAATCCAGAAACAGTACTAGGAAACTCGAATACAATAGAATACTATAATTTATTTATTAATTTAAAGTTACTTATAGTCTGCCTTTCTCACTGAGACTCAAGGAGGATTAGAACAGTTAATTTCAAAGACATTTTAATAAACAATGCAATAGGGTATATAATGCAAATTTGCAAATATTTAAACCCAGCAGAAATCCAGATTTGAAGAAATGCTGAAACAGACTATAAACAATTCTAAGACAGACATTTTAAACTATATAGAACTATCCATTAGGTTCATACTTAACATAACAGATAGTTCATAGTCGTAAAGTCTATGGTCCACATCTCTTTACTGATGCATCTCATTGAGACCGCTTCCTTACAGTACAGTTCTCCTTTCTGAGTAGAAAGCCCTCTTGAATAATTCAGTTGTGTATTATTTGCAGAAAGTGAAAAGAGCTTTCTTGACCTCTTTAGGTAGGCCATTCAATAAGGTAGGGACAACCACAGGTGCCGTGGTGGAACACAGGGAGAGAAGCAGTCCCATAGATATGCAGGACCAAAGCTGTAAAGAGCTCTGTGTATTATAGCTAAAAACTTGAACAGAGCCTGGCATCTGATAGGTAGCCAGTGGAGAGACTGCAGAATGAGAATAGCGTTCATTCTTCTCCTAGCTTCCAAGAATAATCAAGCAGCAGCGCTCTCTGGAGCTTCTAAGTTAACTTAGAGGGGAGACCTATATATGCCATTCTGAAAATCTGAATCTAAAAAAATACTGTTTTTTTCCAGGTGTACATCCCTATTCCTTCCCTAATCTATCTAGATATTCTCAGATATATGTGGGAAAGATTTCAGAAGCATATCAGCTTCTTACATCATTTTTTGGTCCCGACATACTATCATGCTAAACTATCAACCTCTTTATTGTATGTAATTTGAATTTTGTTTTGGTTTCATTTTCAGAAAGTTATCACGCTATTGGGCTGTTGTATTGTTCAGATTTTTAGTGTGAAACTTATTTCTCATTTATTGTGTTGATGTATTTTTTCACAGTGCATCTACTGCATCTAAAATCAATTGCTTTGCAGGTATCGCTCAATTTGTAGGAAGTGTACCAGATCAGGCAATCTGTGAAATACCACTGAGCTCTATATTGATTTTCAGACCACCATTTCATAAGCAGAGGCTCAGAAGCAGACCCTGAGTATAAAAAAAACCCTTTATTTCATTTTAATAGATTGCACCTGCCTTATGCATCTGCAAAGTAACATTCCTGCAGCTCTCCAGTCCTGAGTAGAGATGGGCACGAACAGCAATACGAACAAAAAAAAGCCACGAACAGCCCAATCTGCTGTTCTCAAACAAGCTGTTTGTGAGGCCCCATTCTAAATGAACAGGTGGTCATTGCAAGCCTCATTCACTGCTGTTCATTGCTGTTCGTCAAACCAGACAGTCTGGAACCTGCAATCAATTCCCTTGGCAACTTACGCAGGGATTGTCTGAACTCTGTCTGAACTCCTGCTGTTGCCCTGGAAACCTCAATCTAAGCCCAATTTAGCTTGATATGCAGGTCTTCCTTTCAAGTGTGGACTGGAGCTCCAAATTTGTTACAAGAAGAAAAGACCAAGGGGGAGGGGGGGCTCCCAGCTCTGGCTTTGGAGAGGGAGAGACAGCTGCTGTTGGCATTTTGATAGAGAGAATGCATTGGAGTTTGAATTTTCTTTGTGTGTGGTGGGATAGGGATCTACCCCTTCAAGTTCCAGGGCTGCTGCCAGGCTCTGGACCAAGC
Source organism: Eublepharis macularius (assembly GCF_028583425.1). Lineage (NCBI taxonomy): Eukaryota > Metazoa > Chordata > Lepidosauria > Squamata > Eublepharidae > Eublepharis > Eublepharis macularius. The sequence goes on along the minus strand of NC_072793.1, from coordinate 88,224,147 downwards.
TATTATTTATTATGGGTACCTTTCCTGGTGCCTGCTCAGGTAAGGTTTCTGGGAGTGGTGCAGTAGGGATCTTGACCAAACTTGGATGGTGGCTGGAGGAGAGCCTGCTGGCCCCCACGAACAGCCAACCACGAACATGTTCATGGTTGTTTGTGAGTCCCTGTTCATGGATGGCAACGAACATCATGTTTGGTTTTTTTCTGTTTGTGCCCATCTCTAGTCCTGAGTATGCCTTGAGACCATAAGGCCCAATTATAATGTTTAGAATTAAGGAAATAAAATAGTCATCATTATAATTAGCATGGTGCAAAGCAAAGACACATTGACACATCTCTAGCAGGAGAGAGCCAAGGGATATTATCACATTTGGGATAAATTAAAAGGTGGTAATCAGAGATACAGTGAGGAGAGTAAAACACCAATGCCCAAAATCACTGAGGTCACCAGTGTGGGAAGTGCAGGTTTTGTCTTCCTACATGTAGCTCATATTATAGTCCATTTACATTGTCACATAAGTACAAAGTTGCATTTAAACACACAATGGTTATGGTGTCTATATATGGGGGTCAAAGTTGGCCCCACATTTGTCACAGATGAGCTAAATATCAGGATAGATGAAAGCATGTTTCCCTCCTTTTCACCTGTATCCTAAGCTGCAACCTAGTTACTCTGTCATATAAATTAAAGAAAGCCATTATTAGCTCATCTGGGATAAAATAAATGGCATACAGCTAGAGACATTCTTGAGCTGGGATGCCTGATATGCAACCAATGTCAAAGGTCTGGAAGAATTCGTGGAAATCCATACCCAGCGGCATGCCCAAGAGCAATTGTTGACATTCTGTCATAGAACAAATTCATACGGCCAGAGAGTGAAGAGCTTCACTTCCATGCTTTGGCTTTTCTTTTGCCATGACAGTAAGGGGAGAGACTGGTTATTATCACCCATTGTTTTCAGAGAATCAAGTAGTGCAAAATTTTTGAAAACCATCTTTAAATTAATATGATTGCAATTTTGTGCAATACCATATGTAGAGCCATATAAGCCAGCACCAAATGTCCAAATCCAAAATCTATTAGCAAGAAATTGAAACCTTCTGTCTGAGGGAATTGTTACATTAAAACACATTTTTTTAAAAAATGCTGCACTAATATTGTATTGATCCATTGGAATCCGTTGTCTTTTCAGTCACCCTGTTGTCTTTTAACTAGAGCAAAGGGAAATCCATAGACTGAGAAATGGGGAATGTTAGAAAGTCTGTTACCAGGAGCTGATTAAAGATTTATATTTCTTAGAGAAGTGCAGAAGTCTTTAGAGGGGCAAATACAGTCCAAAAAGCATGCCACTACCTTCACTAATCCCTGTATAATTCTCACCTATTATACCCTATCAATTCATCTCCAATTTATACTGCCATTTTGGGTCACAAGCATGTTTCTGCTGACACAATATATTATTCAATGGTCTCCTGCTTCCCCTTGGTATTCCATTGCCATCCATTAGCACAGTCTACTCCCTTCTGTCTACTTATTTAATGATATCTTTATTTTCCTTAATGGCTCTTATATACCAGTCATCCATTAAATAGTCACATTCTGTCTGAATCCAGAGCAGGCTTTTCTGTGCAGTTCTTGCCATCAGTAAATGTCACTAGCAAATGCCACTGTTGTCTTCCGAACAGTCTCTTAAGTGGAGGCTGCCTGGAAGCTATTCTGAAAAGCACGCAGATTCTTCTCCTCCTTTTAAGGCTTGATTATCCAGCTCTGTTTTGGGGCATAGCAGGCTAATCCACATTTTCTTGTATACCAGCAGATTTCATGAAAGCAGTTACTATTCATTTGATCAAAAAGAGTCCAGTAGCACCTTTAAGACTAACCAATTTTATTGTAGCATAAGCTTTCAAGAATCAAGTTCTCTTCATCAGATGCATGATTCTCGAAAGCTTATGCTACAATAAAATTGGTTAGTCTTAAAGGTGCTACTGGACTCTTTTTGATTTTGCTACTACAGACTAACACGGCTAACTCCTCTGGACCTATTCATTTGATGAATGTGTGAATGAACTTCATTGAAATTCATTCATTCATTCATAGTCTACCTTTCTCACTGAGATTCAAGGAGGATTACACAGCGTAAGTCAATATGTTCAACAGTCGATTCATTCAGCAAACAATAAAATTGGGTATGGACTGCAAAAAATTGAAAACAAGCATAGATCGGAATACAGATATGAAACACTGTAGAAACAAAGCATGTAATTTGACATGAAATATCAAACAATGCAGAAATGCCCTGTGGGAATGTATCTACACCAACAGATAGTACCCAATAGTACAGTATACCATCCCTGTCCCTTTACCAAGCCATCTGCCCTATCTATTTCTTACAGCACAAGCCTGTTACCTGAGTAAAGACCCCTACTGAATAATTCAATTTTGCATAGTTTTTGGAAAGCCAAGTGAGGAGAAGCTTTCCTGACCACTTCAGGAAGGCCATTCCATAAGGTGGGGGCTACCACAGAGAATGCACGTGTATGGGCAGCTGTTGGTTTAGCCCATATGTAGGGTAGTATCAGCAGAAGGCCCTGTTCAGATTAATAAAGCTTCCATGGCAGAGCATAGGGAGAGAGGCGATTCTGCAGATATGAGGGGCAAAGGCCATGAAGGGCTTTGTATGTGAACTTCATTGAAAATCATTATATGAATTATATGTCTAGAGTGTTTGATCTCTATGGTCCAGTCACATTGGCATGAAATCTCTGGTTCAATCCAGTTCACACTGAAACCCCTGAAAGGGTCAAGCCATTGGAACAACATTTATGGACAACAAAGAATCAGTGCCCCAAACTCATCTTTTAACCTTCATACAATTATTCCTCAGAAATCACTGGCTATCGACTGGTTCTACTCAGTGAAGGTGTGATCCAACCAAAGTCAAACACTTGTTCCAGTGATCTCAACTGGAGAATCTATATATATATATAAACAAGTGTCCTGACTGACTCATCAATGGCCAGCCCAAACCCCTTGACCTAGAAATGTGAAATGTCAGGAAAATGTTCCTTTCATGATGGAGAGGCTCACTAAGAAGGAATTTTAAGAAATTTGCCCCCAAGGGGGTAAAAAGGGGTAAAAAGTGTTTTCCCATAGGGATATAGCTTCCCTGTGTGGCTGAGAGGCTGCTCATCCCCCTCCCCCTGCCAACTGCCAGCTCAGTGACTCTGCCCTGAGGTTATTTGCATATGTGGCCTGATTGGTGGAACTCTGTGTTCTGAGGTAAAAATCAGGTAAAGGAAACTGCAGACAGTTGAAGAAAGACGGTACAAGACTCCCGAATAGGGATTTTACATAAAAGTCAGTATAGCAACTGAGTTTTAAAATGTTCAAGGGGAGATGTTACATGACCTTTCTAGAGGCCATTTCAATGCAAACCTCTCACATGAACCTGCTGAAGTGCCCACCACACCACCCCTCCCTCAGTACAACTCCACCTCACACCTCTTGCAGCCATCACCTCTTACTGCTGCCAAGAAGCCTTCTGGCAGACGTTGTGCAAGATATACCAGCACTAAAAGGAGGAAGCAACTTAGAGATATGGCAAGGAAATATGGATTTCCTGCTCCTGCGGTGCATTGAGCAGCAGTGGCCAAGTACTAGCAAGATCACCCCAAGGTACACAGAGTGGCAGAGTCTCTCTATGAGCAAAGCAATCCTGGAAGACGAGTAGAGAGGCGTTCACTTCCATGGAAGGTCAAGGCTCACTCAGGCATGGCATATGATTCTTTGCTACCTTCAAGCCACCTCTTAACCTCATCCATGCAGAAACACCCCTGTTCAGCATCTCAAAACAAAGAAATATGGCCCAAGCTCATTGTTTGTGATGATAACACCATGGTGCACAAGGGGTGTTTTGAGGCACTGAGCATAACCCTCAAAGATGTCAGGGGCAACGAGAGAGTGATGGGGGGGAGTCACAGTGCTACTGGCTGGAGACTTCTGGGAGACTCTGCCAGTAGTCCCAAGGGGAACTGGATCTGACGAGGTTACTGTGTGTGTCAAGGCATCATATCTGTGGCCCCTCATCAGGAAACTCTCACTAAGAACATAAGGGTCCACTTGAAAGGCGAGGTGTCCTCTGGGGAATTCTCTGAACTCCTAATAAAAATAGGGGATGGAGCATATCCTGAGCTCAAGGGAAAGGTGACCATCCCTGCAGTCCTGGGCACTGTAGTGATGACCCTAGCAGACCTAACAGCCATGTTATATCCTGATATCATCACTATCATAGAGAAGTCCATGGACTTTGCTTTGTTACTGTATTATGAATGGAGTGTGGACCAAGGGCTTAACTGCTAGTGAGTAATTATGGGATTTGTATAATGAATGTTTTGTTACTGTATTATGAATGGATTGTGTACTAAGTTTAATTATCTATAACTTTGCACAAGGTCAAAAGTGGATGAAGGATACGTTGGAGTGCACATATACCATCTCTGAGAAAGGGATTCCAGAAATGGGACTCTGCACCGATTTCCTGTCAGATGGATAATTCTACATGATTTATGACCTATAGTGCTTTCCTGGCCATCTATATTGTTGCATTGAATTGCATTGGACTGAGTTATTCTGTTTATGGATTCATGTATATAGCTATATAGCTGTGGTTATGGACTATTTCTTATACCAGCACTGAGCACTTTTGGGTCTTGCCACAAAGACTGTATGTATTAATATAACTTTGCATTGTGAATGGATTTTGAATATTGTCTGAATTGCATGTAATCTGGCAAATTGTAATTGTATTGAATATATGAGTGTTCACTTTTGAAGTGGGTGTCGTTAGGTGGTCCTGAATTCTTTTGTTAACTTACTCTGTCAGGACTCTCCAGTTCCTGTTATCTTGTGAAACCAGGCTGAAGTCCATATATTTGTTTCCACTTCAGGAGAGCATTTTACAAGATTTTACCTCTTGACAGAAAGCAAATTCGGTTCAAAATGCTTTAGCGCTCTCTGCTTTTGATTTCTTGTTTTAAAGTCCTGATGTATCCTTGGTGATTGACCATTTCCAACTGCACAGTCTTTATGGCTGCCCTCACATGATGAATATAAAAAAATGTAGAGAATGTCTGGGATAACACACACTTTTGTTTATGCTTCCTAGAATCCAACTGCATTGTAGAAAGATATGACTGAATCTTAGTATCAAGTTTAACAAAGGGCTTCTGGATTCCTGTAATATATAGATTTGTCATAGATACCTCTATGTACTTTGTATTTTTAATTAAGAGCAGAAAGCCTGTAAGATAATTTACTGTGGTGTTTTCAAGAACAGCATAGAACCTTAAGTTATTTAATTTCTCTATTTTCCAGCTCATCAAGTATACACAGTCTGGTTATATTATCCCTAATCAGAAAGAAAATGAAGTCACAATGTTCTAAAATAGTTTCTACCATGCAGAACTCTGCAGCCACTTGTAGATTTTAGCTTTGCTATAACCTTTTCCAGTCTTCTCTGCTGAAGTTCTAAGGGCCAAGGTATTACACTATTTACTCCTTCTAATTGTGATGTTTTCTTCAGATATATCATACAAGAACAACAAATATCTAACAATATAGCCTTTCTATTACTACATTATTATTATATATAGTGCTATTCATATGGCGCTTTGCAAAGTAAGTAAGTAGGCAAAAACATATTCCTGTCCTGAGAAACTTACAATTTAAATTTCAATAAAGAAGAGAAAGGAAGAGGAGATGAAACCAGGGTCAAGAGTAACAGAAGAAAAACATATTCATGCACCAGCTTAGTAAACAATATTTTCAGTTCTATGTCTTTATTTCAGATATTTGTTTTTCACTTGGTGGAAATTTGAATAGTCTATTTCAGATGGAATAAATACATACATCGCAGTGGGTAGAACTATACATTATGAGGCAAATCCCAGAGTTCCCACTTCTCATAATAATAATAATGTGGCAACAGTGTATAGAGGGAAGGTACTTTAACTCAGGTTACCAGTCTCAAGGTAGGGTTTAGAGTTCTCCTGGAATTACAACTAATCTCCAGACTACAGAGATTAGTTCCCTTGGAATAAATGGCAGATTCAGAGGGTGGAATCTGTGGTATTACTATAACATCTAGGAGACACAGAAGTATTAATGTGGCAGCTAAAGTTGGATACTCTAGGACATCTGTTTCTCCTGTACCATGATATATGGTATACCATAGAAACTAGGAAAAACTATCACCTGTAAAGACACCAAAGGGTAGCATCTGGACAACTTCAAGCATTCCTGGATGGTGGATTGTTTAGATCCTACAGACTGGATTATGGCACTTTAATAGGTTTGATGAATGACATACGCTGGGAGATGGACAGAGGGAATGCAGCTCTATTGATTCTCCTGGACCCCATAGCAGCTTTCAATCATGGTATCCTTCTGGGCCATCTTTCTGGGCTAGGACTGGGAGACAGCATTCTGCAGTGGTTCTGGTCCTACCTGGAGAGTAGGTTTCAGAAGATGGTGCTGGGGGAATGCTGCTCAGCCCCTTGGCTTTTGGTCTGTGGTGTCCTGCAAGGTTCTCTCTTGTCCTCCACGCTTTTCAAAATCTACATGAAACTGCAGGGTGAGGTCATCTGGAAGTTTGGGCTTAATAGTCACCAATGTATGAATGACTCTGTTATGATCTTCACTTTCTTTGGGGTAGATTTTTCTTTTAATCTTCCCCTTACACCCTCTGGGTAGTTTGCTGCCACCAGGAATGTATTATTCCAAAATATTTTATTCAAATTTCCCCTTTGGTAACGTGTTTAAGCATCAGGCTCCTTCGTGGTTCTATGTGGCCCTGAGGATATGAATGGGATATAGCAATGACAGCTACACTGGGATATAATAAAACAAAATAAATGTTTATTTTTCAAGAAGCGTATTGGTTTCATAAAAGTAGTTCTTAGTTCTTAAAGTTACTTCATTTACTCTCATTCACACACAGCTGGCCTCTCTTTCCCTGACTGAGTGTCCTTTCACAAACATGCTCAGTTCAGGTTCCACACAGGTTATATTTCTCTCATAAACACTCCAACATATTCAGGCAGCACACAGCTAGCCTGCTTTCTTCTCTCTCCCCCCTTTCTCCCTGCACTCTCAGTCTCAACTGCATTCACTCCGCCCACAATCTCAGTCAACCAATCATATCGCTCACTCATTCCTCTCTTTCACCCCCACTCTTCACCTAGCTCAAACCAAGCATTTAAAGACACATGCACACATTTACTTGGAATCATTACAGACTCGGTAGGGGACCAACAAGCTGAAACTTAATCTTGACAAAATCACCTCTGATTTTTTCTTCAAGGTTACCCTTTGTACCAAAATGTAAATGTCAGTGCCAAAAATTATGTCCCCCCCCCATATTTTTTTAATGTTTATGCCTCACTTTTGAACAGAAAACACCCAGATGGAAGAATGGTAAGGCTATATTGATATTGATATTCTGTGAATCAGATTCCATATTTAGAAATTTCTATATTTCTATATCTAGGAATACTGGTTCTTGCTGCTGGAGTAGTCATTCTATGGAAATAGTATACTGGGACACAGTGGGCATATAGCAATCATCTGTAACCCAGAGACTAATATTTATATTTTGACCCATTTTCTGGCGACAGAAAATAAATTTGGTAGAGCAGAAAGGGAGGGTAGGAGTAGGGGGATCTAGAAAGTAATTCATCACCTCAGGCGGGGTCAGCAAGTACATTTCCGCTCTCACTTGTCTTCATGACTCAAATTAACTGGGAACTAATAGAAAAATTAATCAAAAGCTATTTCATACACTTCATCCATGGAAAGGCAGGTGAACATTAAACATTAAATTTTATGATGAAATTGAGATGCCATACAAATACAGTTAATTAAGGTTTTAGAACAGCATATTATTTTAATTTATAAAGGGAAGTTCCATGGAATACATGCTCTAAAGACTGCATGAAAACCCTTGAATTCTCCCTCTCATAGCCAGATGGGATTAATTTTTTACACACCATCTCAAATGCATGGCACATTAATGAAATGATAAATGAGCTGAAAGATTTGTCTCAGGAGCAAAGACTAAAAAAAAAAAAACATTCTTGAGCTGTGGCACTTGGACATCTGAAGAACCAATGCAGCAGTGAATAATAACCAGACAAGTTTTTAAAGGATATTAGAGAAGAGGGATTTGCATGGAGAGGGCTCTGGCATTTTAATTTCTCTTTCAAACACCGTTGCTTATTAATTTTATTAAGTTTTACATTAGATATAACTTTTACATCTTACATTATTTAGAGCATAACAAAACTCTTTTAAATCAGATGAAATATCCGTCTAATTGAGTATTCTTTCCTAAAGCGGTTAGCTTTTTTAAGAACCCATCTGGTGTAGTGGCTAGAGTGGCAGACTAGGACCTGGGGTTCAAATGCCCACTTCAGTTATGAAGTTCAAAGCATGACCTTGGGCCAGTTATATTCCTTCAGCTTAAGCTACCTCACAGGGTTGTTGTGATGAAATGGGGAAGGAAGAATTTTATATACCACCCTGAACTCCTTGGAGAAACAGCAGGGTAAGATAGACAGATGCCTCTGAGAAGCTGTTTTGCAATAAAGCCATGTTGCACCCTCCCTCCATGCTTACTCCAGTGCTGAGAAAATAGGAGTCATACTACTGTATTTCATGGGCCTAGTTCACATCTTACAGTGAATATATTCTGCATGCTGCACATGCATATGTCTATTTCTAAGAAAAAGCCAATGCATGTTCACTTTATGAATGAAACTCACCAATGCCATGACATGTATGGGCTGTGGGGTGAGGAAGGCAAGTGCCAGAATGGCCCTATGAGGACTAGGCAGCATCCAGCTGTTCCTTGCAGCCCAACAGGAAGAACAGATAGGAGATACACAGAAGCAGTTGGGAGGTTAAGAGGGGAGGAGAGACACAGAGTGCATTAGAGTTAAGGAGACAGAATAAGTTGGAGAGTCTTGGAGGGAAGAGAGACAGAGAATGGGTTGAGAGGAACACTCAGAGAATAGGTTGGAGGCGTTAAGTTGGGAAGAGAGACAGAAAATGGATTGGGGTAAAGGGGGAAGACAGAGAAGGAATATGAGGGGAGGGGACAGAACAAAGAATGAAAATGGGGTGGGGGCTACGAGGGGGAAGAGAGACAATGGGTAGTGAGGATTAAGGCAGCAAGAGAGACATAAGGGAGTTGGGGGAAGTGAGCAAGATTGACACATAAGGGGTGTGGGGGACAGAAGGAGAAGTGGGGAAATGCAATTTTCCCTCTCTGCAAGTAGCCTGCCCCCAACATCGCTGCTGCCATCCCCTTGGGAAACTCTCAGCACTGTCAGACCCAGCACAACTTCCTCCCCTCCTCAAAGTCACCACCTCTGATCCAGGCCCAGTACAGCTTGTTGATTAATTTGCTGCCTGATCAACCACTGACAAATGGGAAGTGAATTGAAGTGGCAGATATTTGAGCATCCCTGGCCCAAAAGAATACCATGGTATTAGAAGCAGCAGAGAAGTACATAGCAGTCAATAAAATCACTCCTCCCTTAATATATAGAGAACAAATCAAATTGTTTGATTTAAATGTGGGAAATTTTTATGGTTTATGATATATAGAAATATTCAAAACTGGAAAATGGGATAAATTGTTTATCTAAAGAAGTATAGTTTGGATGTATAATAAGTAAAAGAGTTAAAGATGTACTGCTTAATATAATGGAGAATATATATTTGTTTTAGACAGAGGAAGTTAATAGAAGTAAGGGAAAAGGGACAGAGGGTGGGAAAGCTGTTGGAAGTCAACAAAAGGGGGGGAAAGGGAGGGGGTTAGAAACGAAAAATTAGGGGAAAATTGAATGTAATGTAATGTAAAAATATTAATGTTCTAACCCAATAAAAATTTAAAAAAAAAAAAAAATAAAATCACTCCTCCCACCCACATCTCCCTAGTGGTTTTCACCAGGGTCACAAAGACAGTTCAGTCCCAGTACTAGACCTAGACTGGATTGGATCAGCAAGCATCTTGCTGAAGAAAGGGATATTTTTTAACTGTCTGAGGAATTTGGGTCCAGGTATGGCTTTCATACCTGGCTTCTTCCTTCAAGGTGCTCTGTACCAAGGGATTGGGTCCTCAAATTGGTTTCTTTCAAACCCCTCTAGATACACCATTTTCTTGCTGCCTTTGGGAACTACCTGCTACTAGAGCACCTGCTTAGAGAGTAAAGGCAACTTTCTCTCTTTGTAAATATGCAAAGAGGAGCAGTAAGATAGTAAGACAAGGTCACTCAGACCTTTGTACCTTTGACTCTTGGTTTGTTCTTCACTACAGTATATATCCTGGTACCCAGCTTGCATTACCTGCCTCTGGTTCCAGAAGGGGAGGGACAGATGCTCAGCCTCATGGAACTTGTACTGCACTTTCCCCCAAGATTCTATTTTGTATTCCATATTTTTCAACCTGAACACTACAGGACATCTCTAAGACAGGTTGTCTGGTGAGGTGATGAACTGACCTCATTCAACTCTTGCCCTATACACACAATGTATATGGAAATTAGCCAATTTATAATGAAGGGAAGGAGGAGTTGCCCCTGCCTTTTGTTAATGACTGAGCACACTGGTCCTGGGGAGAACTGCTTTGAAGATTGAGCATTTCTAACTGCCAGCCCCGATTCTGTCTGCTCAATGCTTGAGAAGGCACTGCAACTCTACCTTGTGTTTAAGGAAGCAAAGCATTTTCACTCTCTCAATTGCCACCTGTAATAGAAATGCTAGTACTGTTTTGTTTTATTCATGACTGGTTAATTAAGAGTTGCATTTTATAGGATGTTTGTGCTTATAGTTGTTAACGGTGGCATTTTTTCTACATTGGCTACTGAACACCGTTATTTGTTAACTACCTTGAGTGTTCTTGTTAAATGTTGTTGTAACTCACCCTGAGCCTGCTTGTGGGGAGGGCAGGCTATAAATCAAATGAATGAATGAATGAATGCTTTCACCCAAATATGGATACAGTAGAAATGATTAGGTACATTACCAGTCCGGCATTCCTTATCAGAAGAATGAGATCTACAAACATGGAGTTTGTACACTTATAAGTGCTGGGTCCAAATATATGTGAATGTGCAAAGGCAGGGATGGGATTAGGATATCCAGTGATAAACAGCAAGGCATACTCCCATTCCCCCCAACATGTGCCTACATATGTTGTGTCCAGGACTGATATTTATATTTTTTTAATAGATAAGAGGGTGGAATGAATGTCCAGAGGCTGCTATGGGCCAGATGAAAGCAAAGAAAGCTGAAGCTCAGCCAAATAAGAGCAAGATACTATTGGACAATAGGAGGGCCAGTCTCAGAATGAAGTGTATACCTACTCTGGATGGGGTCCAATTATGTTTGTAGGTTAGATATAGTGTTAAGATCCTATCTATGTTTGCAAGCTCTGTGGTATGAAGTGCCTTTGGCCAGTTTCAGCTGGTGTACTAGCTGCAACACTTCCTTGAGGGACCTTTTTTGGCCATGGTTATCTATGCGCTAATCATGTCCAGTTTATATTATTGTAACATATTCTACATAGATGGTTTAGAAACTTCAAATGGTATGAAGTGCAGCTGTGAGACTGCTAAGAGGCACTGCTTATAGGGAACACATCTCATCAGTTTTGAGACAATTTCATGGACTGCCAATTCACTTCTGGCCCAATTCAAATTGCTGGTTCTTGTTTTTAATGTTCTTAGTAACCTGTGACCAGGATGCTTATGGACAAACTAGATGTGATGGCATACACAGGTCCAACCCATGGACTCTGCAACAATTTTAATGCAATTTAAAAATGCTTTGAAGGCCAGATCCTGATCAGACACACAGCATAGCAAGCTGAGGCACTGATTCCCCCCATGCCTTTTCAAGTGCCAAAACAGCTGCAGGTTGTGTGTATGCAGCAGTTCGGGGCCCATACACAGTGGGGAAAAGGGCTTCTGGGTTGTTTGGTTTCCTGCACCCTCTATTAAAGTGTCTCCGGGTAAGTACCATCCTAGTTGTGCTACAAATAAAATATTTCTCCAAAAGCCCATCACCAGTGGGGTATTTTATAGTCATCATGATTGGGAACAGGAGTTTGTCCTCATAAATCAAGGCAAGGAGATGGGAGAATTTACTCTGCCATGATGTAGAGACTTGAATGGAATCAAGACCTTAAAATCTATTAACCGTACAAAGTGAAAAGTTTGTTACTGGATCCAAGGTTTCATGTCTTTCCAAGTTAGTTGGCATGGTTGAAATGTCACCATTGTAATGTACGTGGGCTAGATGAAGCAAATCTGATTTGCTTCACTAAAAACGTATTCACAGGAGCCACACCATTAACCTCATTACTCCAGCCTGAGCAACCCACTTATTGAATTTCAGTAGAATTGTGGCATCCAGACTTTTGATGATGAGATGTAGTTTTCTTAATGACTTCTCAATAATGGCAAAAGTGCTGCTTGCTTTTTTTTTTTAACAAGAGATCTTCCAAAAGACACTGTGCACTAGAGTTAGTCATTTGCTTCCTTGGCACAGAAGTATTACTTGACCTTTCAGAAACGGTGCATGGGATTTACACGCACATATTGTTCTTTTATAAAACTTGTTCACAGTGCACATTAATTTAGTCATTCTCTTTTGGAACAGACATTCCTTGTCGGAGATGATGAATAAAAGGTGACTTATCACGCTTCCTTTGAATCACAGGGAAAGAAAAATCAGTTTATACCCACTTCTGTTGTTGACCTGAACTTGATGTGCAAAAAATGTTGAGAAGAGGATGAAGGAGTCGAAGGAAAGGACTGGAAACAAACCTTAAAGCAAACATGGCAATTTTGTTAGCCAAAAGAGGCTGTATTTCATTTTGCCTGCCTTTTATAATGGGTCAGAATAGACTTTGGATTGCTTCAAAGTATTTTTTCCATATATAAATAGGAAATTCAAAATATTTGTGTCACTGGTGTGATGCTGCATGTTAGAAGATGGAAAATAAGGTTCTGAGCAGGAACCCTCTGTAATCTCTAAACATTTTTTCTTTAAAAAGTTTCTAGTTCACATGTATGTCGCAATTGACTTATGGCAACCACAGCAAGGGGCTGTCAAGGCAAGTGAGAAGCAGAGGTGGTTTGCCAGTGCCTTATCAACAAAGGCTACTTTGATAGTTGCCCATCCAAGGGCCAAGCTACACATGACGAATGACACTTGAACGGCAAGTGGATTTAGTGGAGGGCAAGTGAACAGGGAGAAATACACTTGCTGTTCAAGTGTCATTCGTCATGTGTAGCTTGGCCCCAAGTTAGACTCTGAGATCTGATGAGATCAAGTTACACCATGCTGCCTTGCCTCCATCTGGTTCACTTAGCTGTAACAAAAATACTAATAACACCGAGTCAACATCTGCAAAAGTCTCAGGGGGGAAAAGATTTGAGAAGGTGATTTCTTCCAGATTGTGGATTGAGTTCAGCCCCTTCTATAACAGACTTGCTTCAGTGCTGTACTTTCCTGGTCCTAGATATACACCAGAGCTATACAAATCACATCACTCCTTACTTCCACTATTTGAGACTCATTAAGAAAAATCCATATTCTATGGACTATTGTTTATACAATGCAATGTAAGTGTACCCATTTTTCTCTGACAAATGTTAGCGAACATGTATTTGTTTAGACCTCCTAAACATATTCTCTGTGATATCACTAGGTTAAAGGAGCATACCATTTGGGCTTCTGCAAGTTAAGAATTAATACTTAAAAAAAAAGTCTTGTTTGGCCAGTGGGTGCCGCTATTTTACTATACTTCAATTTAGAACTGTCCAAAGTAACATGTTAGTTTACAGCTTTGCTTCCTACTGCTTTCTCTCATTATATATGGAATAAGAGCGGCTCATGGAGTCACTTCGCATATCATCATCTGATTGGTGATAACATCAGTTATGTGCCTGCTTACTTTTCTGATTGTCTCCTGTAACAGTGTGGGAACTGTATTCAGCTGCCTTTTGGTTTTGTTTGTTTCATAAAAAGATAAAAGAAAATAAGCAAATATGTGTAGACACATTAGACAAGCATAAGGCAAAAAAATAAAATAAAAATGAAACAACAGGGGAACATCATATCAGCTTCTTATTGTGGTCTGCTTTCATTTCCAGACAATTATTAAGTATATGATGATGGATAGTGATATAACTCTGCTGGTATTTATGGAGTTGTTTCTGACATGTAAAACGGCAGTTTGAGCAAATTCACCAAAATGATTTTTGAATTGGTAGCTCATACATTTTTGTCATTTCCATTAAGCTGACCATTAACTAATCCGGAACTGGTGCTATTGAAATCAGTGTACTTTGACATTTCAAACATCTCGCCAGTATATACTGTCACCTAAGACAGTTGAGTTCAAGATGCAGCCAACCTGTGAGAATATAAAGCCCACAGGCAGTTTCTGCAGTTGACAACAACAGGTATAGCATGTTAATTAATCATTTTCTCTCTCTGTTTCCCATATATCCTTTTGCTTCCATGATTCCCTTAAGCTATAGCTAGTTCTAATTTCTCCAAGCACCTTCACAGCTATCCCACCATCAGCATCACATCAATTCCTGTAAAACAAAATAAAACCCAACCCAAATCATCCTAATTTAGTAAAGATGTACAAAACACACAAATATTTTTTTTCTCTCTCTCTCCCTCCCTCCCAACCAACCAACCAACCAACCAAAAGGAACATCTATTTTGAGCATTTAAATAGGGATTCTGGTTTTTAAGACTGACAAGTTCTGCAGTGTACAATTATCAGGAATTTAGGGAAAAATAAATAGCAACATGTCAGGTCAGGTCACTTGATTACTATCAGACAATTGTTCATGATTGTTTATTAGAAAAGGAGGATATTCTATAGTGTACAAAAAGATTTGTAGCCATTTTCAAACCATTTTCCAGTAAATTAAACAGATTATAGACTTCATATTTTGTTGTGGGTGGGGGGCAGGGAATTCAGGAAAGCCATAAGAGCAAGCCTACTAAATCAGAAAAATGGTCAAAGGCAACTCAGCATCCAATCATCAACAAACCATAGTTGAGCACAACATAACAATACTCAAAAGATGTCTCTAGTGATTCTATTCCTGAAGCTAAGAGTGCTGGTAACTGAATGGGAGGCTGTCTGGAAGGTCCTCATGAAAACAGACCTTGAAAAGGGGGCACAGAACAGATTGTAGGAACCCTAGACATATTAATTATTTGTTCTGCTCCATAGCATCAATGAATTGCTTCTGATCATTTCAAATCAAGGAATTTTTAAAACATTTTAGATAGCTGCCCTTAGCATCTATGTCTATTATTTAATGATGAATTCTTAAAGATTTATTAAGCACTGCACTCCAAGGGTATTTAAAAATACAATTAGCTGATTGCTGGATCATTAATGCATGTAAGAATTGCATCCGTGCAAAACTCCCTGTCCCCATGCTTCAGTCTCATGCAACCACTGCAGAGCTAAAGACAAATTCAGCATATAGCACGTGAAACCCAGATGCCATGACAGAGAAAATGGGAGATACCAAAGGGAAGTAAACAGGCAGGTAGACAGTAACAATGTTGGTATAGTTAGTGACTAGCTAAACTTAGATTAGGAAGGTCTGATTTCAAATTCCTGCTCAGCTACAGTTCTTCTTTGGTGACTGTGACAGGCTCCTATAAATTAACAAAGGGGACCCACACATCCTATTAAGATTTTGGGGAACTGGGCTTTTAAAAATAAAGCCATTCAGTTGTTTTCCTTGGTTATAAGGTATAATTGAGGTATTAGGTATAAAGTCTTTTGGTTTTCAGCTACGAGGTAAAGTTTGTGATGGAGAGAAGAATATGGAGATCACTGAGTTGGGGTTGTATAAAAATAATGAACAAGATTTATTTATGTATAAATTATTTTTAAAGAACAGTTCAGCCCACAGGTCTCCCAACATTCAAAGGAAAATCCTGACTGAAACACAGACTTAAGCTAATTTTGGTTGCGGTTTTCTGGTTTTGCTTTTACGGCCTAGCTACAAGGTTGGATCCTTTTACACATGCACACAAACACATGCACAGAGCATTCCACCCACACTGTTAGTGGTCAGACTGGCCCTCACAATATTAGGAAGGCTTATGATTATGGAATATCATAAGCCCCTCTCCTCATGTGTGTGTGAAACATAGACAAGCTGCCTGGCCTGGCTAGGTAGGAAATGGAAAAGTACTGGAATGTGATCGATGAGGTTAGTCTAACTTTCAGCCCCACACCCCAAGATGTGCAAAACCATAGAACAATGGAGGTCTCCAGAAGTACTTGAATGAATCCATTCACACACCCTATTGAACTTCCCTTATCCACTCTCCTATTCTCATGCGACTCAGTGCTCTGATAGCCTCACCCACCTATCCATCACGGGTCATCAGTCATCATTGATAACTTTAGTTCTGCCTGGGATGAACTTATCAAACCTTTCCAGTTTATTGTCTCATCCTGGAGATAGCTCACCAGTCCACTCTCCCATCCCAAAGACAGCCTCTCAGTCCTTTGACTTGTCCCAGAGATGACCATTAAGTTATTGTTTGGAGTCAGAAGGTGCAGTACTGGCTCAAGGTATAGTCCAAGTATAAGTGGTCTGCCTGCAGCCTCATTCTCTGTGTAGTTTTGAACCTACTTATGCACCCTTGGATTGCATGTCTGAGCCTCTCTCCCTTGCCTTGCCACAAAATTCTGTCACTGAAGCAGCTCTTCCTCCAATGCCCTCTATCTTATGGAACTGGTAATTATAACCCAACTCTGCAACTCTTTCCAACTTTCCTCCCTGTTTTTCTAGTTAGCCCTGTGTGTGCAATTGATCTTTATTATTTTAAATAAAATCTCCTTTTTGATTGAACACCTGCTTCTTTATTGAAAGAGTTCTCTTGAGGAAGGGATCCTCATATAGATAGGCAAAAAGATCCTTATGTTACCCCTCCTCTTGCAGCCTCTCCTTGCATGCTAATTCTCCCGATTTGCAATGAGACCTCATAGGGTAACAACACCATCCTACTCTACCCCAAGAGTTAGACTAAAGAGTACAAGGTCTGCTCATCTCCATAGACTGGTCTCATGACTGGGTACTCCCAGAGGGAAAGTGAAACCACGCTGCCATACTACCAGGCAGAATTACCATTTAAACTGTCTGCTGTGTTGCTGAGGCAGACCCAAACTGACTGCTGAAAGATTATTGGATGCTGGAACAACACTACCTTAGGCTCAGGTGCAAAACAGCTGGTTGGTTGTGTAATGCCAGAGAGGTACAAGATGCCATTAATTGCACCCTAATAAATCAGATCCTGAGGAAAACTTTTTTCCCTAGAAGAAAAAGCAATAACATACTCACGTTGCCAGTTGAGTGGAGATAAGGTTCCAGCCATTTGTCAAAGTCAGCCCAAAGGATAACTGTTTGTGTAATTTAGGTGGGACAATAAAGCAGAGGCTACATGCAACTCATGGATCCCAACACCGTTGGAAGGCGACTTGCCTAGGAGATCACAAGAGATGCAATTCCAAGGTCAGGATTGGGAGGGGAGAATGGCGCTCATGGAGGAAAAAGGTAACAATGATTAACATCATTTGTTCTGTGGGCAACATCTTAGGTGTGGGTGTGTGCACGCAAGTCATTTCCCACCAGGAGCAATAGGAATAGAAGGACATTTTGTCTCTATTGGCTATGTTCTGGAGAAGTGATGAACCCATGTTTTTATGTTCTTTTATTTGCTCTGCCACAGCCTTTGTGTTGTGTTTTTTGTTTGCTCTGTGTTTCTCTGCTTTGTAGTGTTTCTAGATTCAGTATAATAAAAATCTTTCTCTGTTTAAGAAAGCAGACTATGTTCAAATCTTCCTCTCGAGCCTTGATGCTTGTGCAGGCTCACATGCAGACTCCTGACTGGGTTGGGGCAACAGAAGGAGGTAGTGGGTATCCTACTCTACTTACATGCACAGCTACATCAGTGCCCCAACTCATGATGCAAGTGGGGTGATGGAATAAGTTTTGTGATGGCAGGAACAAAAATACAACTAGCCAAGGGGAGAAGGAGTATGGGGAATTGCCATCTTATATACACACAAGCACACACATCTCCCTCGGGGTTGTAACAGGCTATCGTTCAGGAACAGGACATACTCCTGTCTGGTCTGTCACAGTGACCTTGTGCCCTTTCTGAACTTTTAGTTTAGGATGAAAGGGTAGAATGGGAATACACCATGTATGCTACTCTCTGTAGAGGAAGGGTAAGATAAAAATGTGATAAACAAATAATAAGCCTCTGAAAATATTTTTGCAAAGGAAGTATATACATGGATTCTCATGGATGGCTTCAGATACTATTGTGTTCTATACTCCTCTATGCAACCACACTGAAGAAAAAACAAAATTAGATAGGAACTTTATGGGTATCTTATGATATGCTATGCTTTTTTTAAAATTTTTTTTATTGGAATTAGAAATATTTTGTCATTTATAACAATCAAATTACTTTAATATTCCAGTTCTAACCCCCTCCCTTCCCCCCCCGTTTGTTGACTTCCAACAGTTTTCCAACCCTTTGTCTATTCTTCCCCTACTCATTTCAACTTATTTTGTCAATTAAACATATACTTTCACACTCTTCTAAGCTAGTCTATTATAACACAGTGCTAAGTCAATTTCCCTTCACTTATCAACTAACTAATACATTCCTGGCATGTTATTCAATAGTAATAATACTGGTAATATTCTCAATATCCTGTACTCTAACTTATTCATTCTAATATCATCATTATGGGACAAACAATTTATCCCTCCCTATACATAACTTGAGTACTCATAAGTGATGAATACATTTATAAGTCAACCAATTTAACTTATACTCTATATGTTACTCTTTACTTCCTCTTATATCTCTTATCTTTGTAACATAAAGTCAATCAATTTGACTCGTATTCTACACATTTCTAAATATACCTATAAACACAATATACATTCGACATAAGTCAATCAATTTGACCCATGTTCTGCACATTTCTAAATATCGCTATAACCAAAAATACCTTCAGCATAAGTCAATCAATTTAACCTATATTCTATATGCTACTTCTCATTCCCCCCCTTCTTGTATTCATGGATTTTAATTCTGTTAATTCTCAATTACACCCCTATCTGCCAGCAACATAATTAATTAATTAATTTCTATTCTTATATATCACATAATAACTATTACTTAATACTGTATAGAATAATCAAATAGAATAATTGCTTAGTAATTCTTCTTTAACTCTCCTCCCCCCGGTATAGTCACTTCTCTCTTCTTTTATTTTTCTTCAATAATTTTCAAACTGCCACAGTTCTCCTCCCACCTCCCATTTTTTCACCAAATATTGTTTCAGCTTCTCCCAATCTGTGTTAAACTGTCCTGGATCAAGGTCTCTTAGTTTTCTTGTCAGTTTATCCATCTCCGCCATGTACAGCAATTTGTGAATCCAGTCCTCGATAGTTGGCACTTCTTGTACTTTCCACTTTTGCGCATACAAAAGTCTAGCCGCTGCTGTCATGTAAAAAAGCAATGTCCTATGTTGTGCTGGAATATCTTCCATTCCCAAGTTCAGTAGCAGGAGTTCTGGGTTCTTATTAACTTGAAACTGTAAAATCTCACTTATTACTCTTATTATTTCCCCCCAGTACTGCCTGACTACCTCACAAGTCCACCACATATGATACAAAGATCCTTCATGCTTTTTACATTTCCAGCATTTATTAGACGTGTTCACATTCCCTAGCGCAATTTTCTTTGGTGTCAGGTACCAACGATAGATCATTTTATAGACATTCTCTTTAATGTTAGTGCATGTCGTAATCTTCAAAGTATTTTTCCACAAATATTCCCACGCCTCCATTGTTATTTCTTTATTAAAATTTATAGCCCACTTCACCATTTGCACCTTAACTACCTCTTCTTCAGTATACCATTTTAACAACACTTTATAGACCTTTGAAATTTCCTTTTTGTCTTCTTGTAAAATTACTTCCTCCAAGTCCGAGTTCTCCATTCTTATCCCTCCCTTGGCACAATCCGATTTATAAAGGTCTCTGAGCTGTCTATATTGAAACCAGTCATAATTTGGAGACAACTCTTCTTGCGTCTTTATTCTTAATTTAGAAAATTCTATTCGTGTTATCTCCTTATACGTTAAACACTGTTGTTCATTATCAACAGCTCTCGGATCTATCGCTTCATAAGGAACCACCCAGGAGGGAATTCCTTCTTGTAGGTAATCTCTGTACTTTTTCCATATTGTGAAGAGGCTTCTCCGAATGTAATGGTGTAAAAACATAGAGTCCGCTTTTACTTTATCATACCATAAGTATGCATGCCATCCAAATATTTTTTTGTATCCCTCTAAGGCCAGCAATTTGCGATTTTTAAGCATCATCCAGTCCTTCAGCCAAACCAAGCAGATTGCCTCATAGTAAAGTCTTAGGTTGGGCAGTTGCATTCCGCCTCTCTCTTTCGCGTCCTGTAACACTTTCATTTTAACTCGAGGCTTTTTGCCTGCCCAAACAAAGTCCAATATCTTTCTCTGCCATTTCTCAAACTGCTTGGAATCCCGAATAACTGGTATTGTCTGTAACAAAAACATCACTCTTGGCAGCACATTCATCTTGACTGCTGCAATTCTTCCCAACCATGACAAATTCAATCTATTCCATTTAATCAAGTCTCGCTCTATTTGAGTCCACAATTTCTCATAATTGTTCTTGAATAGATCTATATTCTTTGCAGACAGTTCAATTCCCAAATATTTCACCTTATTTGTTACTTCACAGTCTGTTATTTCCATAAGTTGCTGTTGTTTTTGTTTAGTCATATTTTTACACAGTATCTTTGACTTCTTTTTGTTTACAAAAAAACCTGCCAAATCTCCAAATTCTGTGATTTTTTCTATTACCCTTGGCATGTTTTCAATTGGATCTTCCACAATTAACATTATATCGTCTGCAAATGCTCTGACCTTATAGGAAAAGTCTTTTATCTTTATTCCACGGATTGCATTATCTTCTCGGATCTGTATCATCAAAATTTCCAAAACCATTATAAACAACAGTGGAGACAACGGGCAACCTTGTCTTGTACCTTTGCCTATAGTCAATTTCTTAGTCACCTCGTCATTCACCACAATTGCTGCACTCTGGTCTCTGTAGATTTCTTTTACTGCTCTGATAAATCTTTCTCCCAACTGTAGCTGTTCCATAGTGGCGAACATAAAATCCCAGTTCAAATTGTCAAATGCTTTTTCAGCATCCACAAAGAAGAACCCAACCTCCTTATCACAATGCCTATCATAATATTCAATAGCATTTATAACTGTCCTTAAATTGTCTCTGATTTGTCTATTCGGTAAAAAACCAGCTTGTTCTTCCCCAATAACTTCGGATAGCCATCCCTTTACTCTTTCCGCTAAGATCTTCACAAAGATCTTATAGTCATTGTTAAGTAAGGAAATAGGTCTGTAATTTTTGACGTTAGTCAAGTCCTGTCCTTCTTTAGGGATCAATGATATATTAGCTTCACTCCAAGTATCTGGAAT
Organism: Eublepharis macularius; assembly: GCF_028583425.1. Taxonomy (NCBI): domain Eukaryota; kingdom Metazoa; phylum Chordata; class Lepidosauria; order Squamata; family Eublepharidae; genus Eublepharis; species Eublepharis macularius. The sequence goes on along the minus strand of NC_072793.1, from coordinate 88,202,462 downwards.
TCTTTGGTCTCTCATAACACCATTGATCACTTCTTTTAGGAATGACACCAGTTCATTGACCATTACCTTATAAAATTTAGCTGTGAGTCCATCAGGCCCTGGCGCCTTCCCCAGATTTGTTGACTGTATTGCCTTCCTTATCTCTTCCTCTGTCACTTCACTATTCAATTTATTTCTCCAATCTTCCGAGATCACTGGGAGCCTCATTTTCCCCAGATATGTCGCTATTGAATCTTTATTCACCTCTTTTTTATTATACAATTTAGCATAAAATTTGTAGAAGGCTCTGCTAATAGCAGTCTGTTCCAGATATACTTTATTATCCTCACATATTTTATTTATTGTCTTCTTCTCCTTTCTCTTCTTCAATTGCCATGCCAAATATTTCCCAGGTTTATTTGCTCCTTCAAACAACTTTTGATTCATTCTCTTCAGATTCCATTCCAGTTCTTTATTATTCATTGCTGTCAACTGTTCTTGTAAAATTTTAATGTCTTGGTAAACTTTCTTCTTCCCTGGTCTTTTCTTTAGTAGTATTTCTTTGGCTTTTATTTTCTCTATAATCTCCTGTCTCTTCTCCTCTTGTTTTTTCCTGGCTCTTCCGTTTAAGTCCATTAGTATGCCTCTAATTACTGCCTTATAGGTATCCCATACCTTGTTGGTTGGTACTTCTCGATTCATGTTGTATTGTATGAAGAACTTAGTTTCCCTTCTCAACATCTCCAAGTTTTCTCCCTCTTGCAACAAGTCCTCATTTATTCTCCATCCTTTCCTCTTAGTTCTTTTCCCAAACTTCCACATAATTGGATTGTGATCTGAGCCTACCATAGGCATTATTTCCACCTCTTTAGTCCATAACACTAAGTCCTTTGAGGCCCAGATCATGTCGATTCGTGATAAAGTAGAGTGTCTTGCGGAGAAAAATGTGAATTGTCTGCCCTTGGGATTCTGTATTCTCCATACATCTTCCAAAGTTTCCTGCTGCATTAATGCAAAAAAAGTTTTTGGTAGTAGTCCTCTTTTCTTTTGTGCAGTTGCTGATTTCTTGTCCTGCTCCAAATTTGTAACTCCATTGAAGTCTCCTGCAAGAATTATCTGGTCGTAAGAAAGTTCATCTAATTGCTTCCTCAAATCCTCAAAGAAGCTTTCTTTTGCTCCATTAGGTGCATAGATTCCAATCACCAGCAGTTTCTTTAAATTCCATCTACATTCCACCGCTAAAAATCTGGCTTCTGGGTCCTTAAACACTAACTTTGGCTGCAGCTCCTCTCTAATATACAAGACCACTCCCCTTTTTTTCTTTTTTGTGGCCACTGCAAAATGAGTGCCCAATTTGCTCAGTTTTAGATATTTTACATCCTGTTTTCTAATATGAGTCTCTTGTAAACAAACAATATCACATTTCTGTTTTAATAGCCAGTGAAAAGTACTTTTTCTCTTATTGGGTGAATTAAGTCCATTTACATTCCAAGATATAACCTTACATTCCATGTTCATAGCCTTGTTGCTGGTAAGTCCTTTTCATTGTCCCTCATAAACTTTTCCATTTCAAATTCAGATCTGATGCGCTTTTTCACTCCTCCAAACTCAAATGCCAGTCCTTCCGGTAATTCCCATCTATACCTTATTTTCATGTCCTTCAAAATTTGGACTAAGGCTTTATATTTTTTCCGATCAAGCAACACCGATCTAGGTAACTCCTTCATAATAATCACCGTCTTGCCATCAACCTCCAATGGGTCTTGGAATTGCTTACTCACAATCATTTCTTTCATATTTCTGGTTGTAAATTGCACAATCACGTCTCTTGGTAACTTCCTCTGGGTCGCAAATCTTGAGTTTATACGATACACCACATCTAGGATAGCCACGATTTCTTCTTCTTCCTTCCCCAGGTATCCAGCTAACACTTCAGCAACTTGCTCTTGAGCTGTCTTTCCCTCCAACTCCGGCAAACCGTGAAACCTTAGCTGCTTTTCTATATACTTGCTCTCCGCAATAGCCATTCTGCCCCTCATCGTCCTCATATCTGTCTGTTTCGTGTCTGAGAGATTCTCCATCGCCTTCTCCACCACGTTAACTTTTTGCTGTGTTGCTTCCATTCCCTTTTTCATTTCTGCCAATTCACTTTTAACTGTCTCTTTAACTTCTTTGATCTCTTTCACCAGCTCCTGCTGGACCTTTAACATTTCCGAAAATCTTTTGTCTAAATTTTCCATAGCCGTCTGCCACTCTTTTTTCGACATCATGGGGCTTGACTTGCCTCGCTCCCACGAATCTGCTTGTTTCCTTAACTCCGTGGCGCTTGGCTAAGTGTCCCTTTAATTTAATTTAATTCAAATGTCCCGGTTTCAAAAGGAAAAAAAAAGCACTTACAAAATCCAAAATGCCGGGCGTCTTTTCTCTATGGTTTTTCTATATTTTTGTAATCCAATATGGCATACTTCCTCTTCTGCTGAAGCCCGTGCCCTTCCCTCTTCAAAGATGGCGATTGCCCTCTTACTGTCTGCCTTAGGGCCGTCTCTCTCCAGCAGCTCTATCACAATTACATACTTCCTGTTTCCCGTCTCCTCACAGCAGCTCTCGCGATGGTAGAAGCTTTCTCACAGTCTATTATCTCCTCACAACCACAGGTATGAACAACAATCCTCCAATTTCTCTAATTACTTCTTTTAGCTTAGTCCTTTTACGAATCTGTTTCTTGCCGAGTCTTCCTCTACTTTTAATCAAACTGTTGCAGTTTAAAAGTCCCCTTTAATGCTTCTTTACTTTAAGTAATTCGTCCCGTTTCAAGAGATAGTGATCTTTACCTTTTCAAACGTCTTTCTGGGTTGTAATCACTGCTTCAAACTCAGGTTCTCTTTCACCTTCTTTCCTCCTGTTGATGCTTGGGCATGTAGATCTTATGCCAGCCGTCACTGGCCCCAGAACTGCCGCAGAGATATAGGCCGACCTGTCTTAGGGTGGGACCTCAAGGGACGGGGGAGAGTCTGTTGCGCAGAACCCCCCCTCGCCCGAGATCAACGCGCCCTGAGGTACTTGAGCGTTCAAAGCCTGTTCTCCGCCTGAGAACAGGGGACCGCGGGCTTGTTTGCCCCCGCCGGTCACTAAAAACGGCAGCCCGGTCAGCTCTGCTCCCAGAGCTGTGTTAGACCTCCATGGATCCCAAACAGGAAGTCTCGATATTTGTGATGGCAGGAACAAAAATACAACTAGCCAAGGGGAGAAGGAGTATGGGGAATTGCCATCTTATATACACACAAGCACACACATCTCCCTCGTGGTTGTAACAGGCTATCGTTCAGGAACAGGACATACTCCTGTCTGGTCTGTCACAGTGACCTTGTGCCCTTTCTGAACTTTTAGTTTAGGATGAAAGGGTAGAATGGGAATACACCATGTATGCTACTCTCTGTAGAGGAAGGGTAAGATAAAAATGTGATAAACAAATAATAAGCCTCTGAAAATATTTTTGCAAAGGAAGTATATACATGGATTCTCATGGATGGCTTCAGATACTATTGTGTTCTATACTCCTCTATGCAACCACACTGAAGAAAAAACAAAATTAGATAGGAACTTTATGGGTATCTTATGATATGCTATGCTTCTTGATGCATTCTTCCTGGCTATGGATTGAATGCATTTTAACACCTTTTATTTATTCACATATTTGTTTATTATGAAACTCACTTATTCTCCTGAATAATGTGTAAACACTTTTGGGCCCTGGAACTCTTTTTAATTAGTTTGGAAAGCAGCCGGTGTTCAATGTTTTAATCAATTGCAAACTGCTGAAGTGTGGAACTTCGAGCAGTGTACCAGGAGTCAGGGGTCCAGCATGTGGGATAACATTATTGTTCTTCCTGCAATTTGTACTCAGCAAGGAGTGTGGAATGGCTAAACTAGCAATGGACTCCCAATAGAGAGCTTTTGCTCCCATCTCAATGAGGTTTTATTCTAAATGCCATTAAGATAATTAAACCTGACAGAGGTGAGGGGCTTAAATTTGATTTCTGCTGGGATAGTTTAAGTTCATGCTTCTTGTTTGTTTCAAAAGGAAGTTTGAATGCTATTATTGTTAGTAGCACTTTGTTGGGTCCATTGTGGTGTTCAAGTTCTTCATTCTAAATGGCAGAACTGTGATTCTAAATCTGTGATTCTAATTGGCAGAATTGCAATACAGGAACTTTCAAAGGATGCTGTAAAAATTGGCGCATGAGTCTTTTTGCTAAATTTAAAACTAATTGGAAAAAACGGATGGCTGTTTCTGCTGCACAATGGAAACTGACAAGGAACAATGTCCACAGAAACGTTAGCATTCACTGTGCTCAAAGCAACTTTACATGATTAAACAATTTTTACAAAGTGCAAATGCCTCTTATTTCTACAATAATTACATGATATCTTCAAGTACAAATACATAAATAACAGCAGCGCAGTGCAGCAATGGTAACTGCAGTACAACTCAGTTCATGTAAAGTTCTTTTACTCATTCAATTAATTTTCCTTCCAGTCATTCCCCAGGTGATAAGGACTCCGGGGTGGGGAGTGAAGACCGCCACGCTCAATTTGGGGCCGGCTACGGACGCAGATTTCGTGCCACCTTCATCAGGAGCGTGCCATCTGTAGTTAACATAACCTTATAAAATTACTATCAACTTCAATATTACCTTTCAACCCCCTTTTCTTTATAGCTCATGCTTATTTATACTCACTGATATCCCACGGAAAACTATCACCATCATATCTCTCTTTCCACCTGGTTAGTAAATCGCAAATTCTCTTCCACGTGCCTCGCTGCTAACTGCCCCTTGTTTAAATTAGCCAAAGCTGATTGGTATCACTATTACTTAAAGAGACCATGCATTTCAACATACCATTTCCATTCCCTGGATTTCCTTATGACCTCCCATGCCTCAAATCTAACAAGTACCACAATACATTACGTCTCACAGATAACAGTTTAAACATAACTCATTATTCAGTCCCTTGGGTTTTACTGTGTCCAGTTTTTGAATCCAGAATGCTTCCCTGCGGAGAAGCATTGTTTGCCCTGCACCACCACTAGTCCTTTCCACAACTTCCAAGATCATGACTTTAAGGGCATTATCTGGGTGTCCCTGTTCCCTATAATGTTGTGTTAATGGCGCTTCCTGAACATTATTGCGGATCCGTGACATGTGCTCCAATACTCTCACTTTAACTGGTCTTGTTGTACATCCTACATATAATAACCTGCAGGGGCATTCCAACGCATAGATTACCCACTTGGACAGGCAATTAGCAAAATGGTGAACCGTCAACTTATTATCATGAATGTGAAGTTCCCTGCCCACACTGAGAATGCCGCAAATCTGGCAATGGCCACATCTAAAATTGCCTAGTGGAAGGTTGTGGGGCTTTACACTGTCTCTAATATCAGCCCATACCAATTCGTCCCTGATGCTCCGAGTTTTGCGAAAGCCAATTCTCGGCGTGTTCTCACAGCCTTCTATCCCCTCTACCAAGGGCCAATGGCGATACACTATCTTTTTAATTTGATTGGCCCTAGGAGTGAAATCTAAAGCCCAAACTATCCGGTTTCCCTGCTCTACTCTTCTCGGCTCAAACAGCGGTGCTCTATCTATATTGCTGGCCCTACTCCAAGCTGCTTCTATCACTTTGTTCGGATAACCCCTTCTGTTAAACTGTCCACAGAGTCTCCTTCCATCCCTGTTGAAATCAATTGGGGTGGAGGAGTTACGTTTAACCCGTAGTAATTGGCTGAACGGAATATTTTCCCGGAGATGTCGGGGGTGAAATGAGTCAAAGCGTAAATAAGAATTCTTATCTGTGGCCTTATTGTAGGACCGCACCCTGATCTTATTGTGCGTGTCTCTAAAAGTGACCACGTCCAGATAATTAATCTCATACTTGCTATATTGCCAAGTGAACTTCACATTGGGATCCCTAGTATTGAGCCACTCACAAAACTTGCCAACTGACTCTGTTTCTCTGTACACAAAATAGAGATCATCAATAAATCGAAAGTAATGTATGATCTGTGTTCCAAATGGGTTAGATTGATCTAAAATATGCTGACTCTCCCATTTTCCCATGAACAGATTTGCAATGTTTGGTGCTGCAGAGCAGCCCATGGCCACTCCCCTTGCCTGGAAGAAAAACTGTTCCTGGAACCAAAAATAATTTTTCTCCAGAACAAGGTCCAGTAACTGTAAGAGAAACCCTTTAGATGGTCTTTTAACTCCTGCAAGGTCCAGGGCCTCCTCCACCACCATTCGGGCCGACTCGTGCGGGATGATAGTATATAGTGACGCTACGTCCATGGTGAGGAGGCAAGCTTCCTCCACCAAATGCACTCCTTCAATTCTTTGAATAAAGTCCCTAGTATCTTGTATAAGAGGGCCTATTGTGGCTACCGCTGGTTTGAGAGCCATATCCAACAAAATAGCTAAAGGTTCCAGGACAGATCCACACCCTGACACGATTGGTCTGCCAGGGGGGAAGGGGGAAATCTTTTTATGTATTTTAGGTAGTATATAAAAGACGGGCGTCCGTGGGGTCCTAGTCTGTAACAACTTATGTAGTTGCTCATCAATCTCCCCCATCTCCCTTGCTTCATCAAGAACTACCCTGATAATGTTCTTAATATGGCTTGTTGGATCAGAAGGGATCTTAAGGTAGCTAGCAGTGTCCTCTAACTGTCTCTCGGCTTCATTAACGTACATATCCCGGTCCATTACTACCACTCCCCCTCCCTTGTCTGCTTGTTTTATAATAATGGTTTTGTCATTTTTTAGCGTGTGGATTGATCAATTTTAGATCAATCTAACCCATTTGGAACACAGATCATACATTACTTTCGATTTATTGATGATCTCTATTTTGTGTACAGAGAAACAGAGTCAGTTGGCAAGTTTTGTGAGTGGCTCAATACTAGGGATCCCAATGTGAAGTTCACTTGGCAATATAGCAAGTATGAGATTAATTATCTGGACGTGGTCACTTTTAGAGACACGCACAATAAGATCAGGGTGCGGTCCTACAATAAGGCCACAGATAAGAATTCTTATTTACGCTTTGACTCATTTCACCCCCGACATCTCCGGGAAAATATTCCGTTCAGCCAATTACTACGGGTTAAACGTAACTCCTCCACCCCAATTGATTTCAACAGGGATGGAAGGAGACTCTGTGGACAGTTTAACAGAAGGGGTTATCCGAACAAAGTGATAGAAGCAGCTTGGAGTAGGGCCAGCAATATAGATAGAGCACCGCTGTTTGAGCCGAGAAGAGTAGAGCAGGGAAACCGGATAGTTTGGGCTTTAGATTTCACTCCTAGGGCCAATCAAATTAAAAAGATAGTGTATCGCCATTGGCCCTTGGTAGAGGGGATAGAAAGCTGTGAGAACACGCCGAGAATTGGCTTTCGCAAAACTCGGAGCATCAGGGACGAATTGGTATGGGCTGATATTAGAGACAGTGTAAAGCCCCACAACCTTCCACTAGGCAATTTTAGATGTGGCCATTGCCAGATTTGCGGCATTCTCAGTGTGGGCAGGGAACTTCACATTCATGATAATAAGTTGACGGTTCACCATTTTGCTAATTGCCTGTCCAAGTGGGTAATCTATGCGTTGGAATGCCCCTGCAGGTTATTATATGTAGGATGTACAACAAGACCAGTTAAAGTGAGAGTATTGGAGCACATGTCACGGATCCGCAATAATGTTCAGGAAGCGCCATTAACACAACATTATAGGGAACAGGGACACCCAGATAATGCCCTTAAAGTCATGATCTTGGAAGTTGTGGAAAGGACTAGTGGTGGTGCAGGGCAAACAATGCTTCTCCGCAGGGAAGCATTCTGGATTCAAAAACTGGACACAGTAAAACCCAAGGGACTGAATAATGAGTTATGTTTAAACTGTTATCTGTGAGACGTAATGTATTGTGGTACTTGTTAGATTTGAGGCATGGGAGGTCATAAGGAAATCCAGGGAATGGAAATGGTATGTTGAAATGCATGGTCTCTTTAAGTAATAGTGATACCAATCAGCTTTGGCTAATTTAAACAAGGGGCAGTTAGCAGCGAGGCACGTGGAAGAGAATTTGCGATTTACTAACCAGGTGGAAAGAGAGATATGATGGTGATAGTTTTCCGTGGGATATCAGTGAGTATAAATAAGCATGAGCTATAAAGAAAAGGGGGTTGAAAGGTAATATTGAAGTTGATAGTAATTTTATAAGGTTATGTTAACTACAGATGGCACGCTCCTGATGAAGGTGGCACGAAATCTGCGTTCGTAGCCGGCCCCAGATTGAGCGTGGCGGTCTTCACTCCCCACCCCGGAGTCCTTATCACCTGGGGAATGACTGGAAGGAAAATTAATTGAATGAGTAAAAGAACTTTACATGAACTGAGTTGTACTGCAGTTACCATTGCTGCACTGCGCTGCTGTTATTTATGTATTTGTACTTGAAGATATCATGTAATTATTGTAGAAATAAGAGGCATTTGCACTTTGTAAAAATTGTTTAATCATGTAAAGTTGCTTTGAGCACAGTGAGTGCTAACGTTTCTGTGGACATTGTTCCTTGTCAGTTTCCAAATTTAAAACTAAGGCAGCATTGTTACATAGGATCATGGCTATAGCTAGAAATATAGGAGAACTGTTGCTGGATTTGACCAAGAATATGTCTTTACACAGAGAAACAGGGCTAGTCTAGCCTCCCCCCACCCCCCACAGCTAGATATGCCACAAAGGGAGTCTGGAGGTCCAGAAAACAACAAATTTAGAGAGGGGCATGAAAAAGGAGAAACATAGTTGAATGCCCTTGTGTAGATTATAAGAGCCTTCTAACCCATATCAATAGATATTATGTGTTGAGGCCCAGGTCCAGAGAATGTAGTGTTACTACCCTCCATGTAGGGCCTGGAGATCTCCCAGAATTATAACTGATCTCCAGACTACAGAGATTAGTTTCCCAGGAGAAAATGGCTGCTTTGTAGGATGAACTTTATGACATTATACCCTGGTAAGTTTTCTCATCTCTCCTAATCTTGTCCTCTCCAGGCTCCATCCCCCAAACACCAGGAATTTCCCAACCCAGAGTTAGCAACTATAAGAGGTCTGAGAATGGCAGGAATGTCTAACTTCATAGAAGTAAAGATATGACTCAAGGATGGGAGTGTTGGTTGAGTACAAGATACTTGTAATTTTACATACACTTTATTAAGATAAAAAGTAGCAAGAATAAACTAACAATTTTATATACTTTAAGAAGATGTTTGATCAGGAGCTTCTTCCTACAAGGGGCTCCTTGTCTGTGACCTGTTTATCTTTGGGGTAAGATACTTTCTTGGACTCATGTAAATGCTTTCCTTTAATGATCTATAATGGATGGTATAATTTTCTGCTGATTGAGCTAACATTAAGAAGGTTGAATAATCATGCTTTAATAAAGGGTTAGAATGGAAGCAGAGATTCTATCATTGTGTTTGCTTCTGTACAATATCTAGTAATAGTAGAAAAGAGAAAGAGTGCAGTAGTACCTATTAAACTAACAGAATTTGTAGTAGGGTATGAGCTTTGGTGAGCCACAGCTCACTTCTTCAAATACCAGTGATGTGTCAGGATCTGTTTGTATATTGCCTGACAGGAAGCAACCTGACTAACGCCATGTTTAATTCTTTAGTTGTTTAGTCTTCTTTTCCCTCTAGGCACCGCCTGCAAGGAGCCGAGTCCATGGGAGAAGACACTGTCTTATCTTTTCTGGAAGCCGAGTCGACCTTGACTCGTGTTCCCACAGAGAACTCTCCTGCTATGTGAACTCTGGGGGGAGGCTGGGCTCTGATAGTGTAAAATGTAACAACTTCTATTCTGTATCTCATTCCTAACAATGCCTTGTTCAGCTAGGATCTCAAATCCTAGAGTATGGTCGTCTGGGCCTGAATGCTGTCTTTCGAAATAAAACCTTTTGAAACCAAAAGACCTTGTCTTCTTGCAGAAGGGAGTTAGACAGACTATTGTGTCTGACATTTTGTTAGGAATCACCTTTGAAGTCTTCAACCCCTCACCCAGGGAGGATGGATACCGAGGATGCCTTGATTGATCTAGCCGATCCTGGCACGGAGGAGAGAGGACTTCCCGATTCGACACCGTTGGTACCGGACAATGGACCGGGGGAGATACCCACAGATGCACCCTTCATTGTTCCTGCTGGAGGAGCGGTGCCTGTTCCCGACGACCGGACGGAGTTCGTGCCCGGCAGAGGGGTGGAACAGGCCGACCCGTCCATAGCAGGCGCACGACCAAAGGTGTGCGAAGCTACCGGGGAGAACCATTTAATTTCACTGCCGACACCGCGGCAGTGGGGCTCCCGGCCTCGAGAGGTGAGGGAGAGATGAGTAGGCACCATGTTTTCCCGATCGATGATCGATGTGAGACGCACTGTCGGGTCGACGGAGCAGGAGGGCCCCAGCGTTATATGGGATCTAAGGAGAGCAGCCTGCACTCCAGAGGAAATGCGGACCAGCATCCAACCATGGTATAAGTGGGATGTAGACACAGGCCGCCTTGAGGAGTGGGATCCCTGAGGAGGGGCTGAGGATATCCAGGATTGGGAAACCACCCGACATGAACTCATGAGCTGGGATTATACGGACGTGAACTCAGCCAGAGTGTGGGAGCGAGGGTGCACACAACAATTGGAATATCGAGCCCAGGCAGTGGATACTGGAATTTCGGCCGTTACTGGTTTAACAAAAGGGATTCTGGCCAGCATGACTATGGAGGAGGAGCAAATGTTACAAGGTGGCAGAATAGAAGGTCCGATACGGCCGTATGACACTGGGAACACGGACCATGAGTGGAGGCCAATCGGGGGGGCAGAAGGACCAATAAGGCCTTGGCCCACGGACTATGTTCCGCTGAGGTCACGGGAACCCTCTGAACCCAGTGAACGAGGGCAAGATGGAGCGAACCGCGAAGTTCAAGAATATTACCGCAGGATGGAAGATAGAATGGGGGCAATGGAAGAGGACTTAGCCCAAGCCATCCACTTTATTGGTGTGTTGGTGAGAGAACAGAGGGAAGCAAGAGCGGCAGCCAAACAAATAGTAGCGCCGCTAGTGCCACCTGTAGAGCAGGGACAAGCACCAAGGAGGGACCCAGTATCGGTTGGCACCCAATCTACTCCAGGGTCAGGAGCAGGGCCATCACTGATTCAACCGCAGCAGCCACCAACTCAGACTACACTGGCAGCACCGGCCCCGTCGACATTGATCCCACAAGTAATACCAACCCCTCCGCAAATGCTACAGCCCTCAACTCAACCGACGCTGGTTCAAACAGTCCTGCGGCAGGACCCACCACCACCCACCAGGTCCCACCACCTCTTCAGACTGTACCGCAGCCACCACCTCTTCCACAACGACCACCTCCTCCTCCTCCCAAACAGGTGCCTCCTCCACCTCCTCCTCAGATACCTCCTAGACAGGTGGTACCCCAGCAACCACCTCCGCTGAGGCCGCCACCTCCTGCTATGCAAGGCCCTCCGGCTCCCCAACCACGTCCAAGAAGTCTCCCACCGGGACCTCCGGGGCAGGTTCCGTGAGCACCGCTGCCCGGTAGCGTGCCCAGACCTTGGCCACAAGGGATTCCCAGAGGCCAGCAGGACCGTCCCAGAGGACTGATGCAGGGACTGATGCCGCTCGGGCCCCCGCCAGCTCCATGGCTGATACAGCCGGACAGATGGAGGGAGACTGAGTTACCGTGGGGATGGATTAAACTGGAAGCTACTTTTGATGGCGATACGCAAAAGTTGGGATTCTTCGTAGTACAAGCACTCCAGTTTTTTAACCATTGGGGACACCTTTTTCCGGATGAGGAAAGTAGGATTGATCACCTGGCGTCGAGACTGGAAGGCAAAGCAGCCGAATGGTATGTAATGTTATATGACTCTGGTGCTCCTGAACTAGACACTTTACAAAGTTTTATGACAGCACTACATGCCCAATACGAAGATCCCCTTGAAGAAGATCGTTCCCGCACAGAATTACAGACCTTATGGCAAGGTACACAACCAATCCGATAATATGCAGCCAAATTTTGGCAACTAGCTGCCAAATGCCCCCATTGCGAAGAAGGGACCAAAACTGTAATGTTTAAAGGAGGCATGAATCCCAGGCTGCTAGATCGAGCACTAATGCAAGATGACCCGCCAATGCTGTTAGGCTGGATACAATTGGCCTGCGAAGTCAAAAATCGCATACAATAAGTAAGACTAGTAGAGCAACAACAAGCCTTAGGGGTGAGAAGAACATCGATAGTACCCAAAGGGGGGTGAGCGGGTCCCCCAAGTCGCAGAGCAAGAGACACTCGTTGGCGACAAGGACTATGCCTACAATGCGGAAGAAGTGAACACTTTGCAGCCCAATGCTCATCTCGCATACCAGTGACCACCGCCCCTACTCCTACTCACCCCATCCCGGCCCCAAGGGCCAGCAGGGGACACGGAATTCCAAAATGCAATCAACCGGAAAAAGGCTTAGAAGCAGAAGAGGTTTCAATGGATTTGGATATACAACCCGCAGAAAGTGAAGAAGAAGCTCCCAGCCCCCAATCGGAAAACGAGATGGATCTGTCGTAATTTGACCCGAACGGCAGATTGAAAAAGAAATCGCCCAGAAAGAGGTGAGAGAAAAGGGGTCTGTATTGTTCCTTCCAGTAAGACTACTAAATCCGAAAAAAGGAACCCATATATGTGTAGAAGCTTTGATTGATTCTGGATGCTCCAGAGACATTATAGCCCCAGCCCTGGTAAACGGCTTGGGCTTAGAAACCAAAGAATTGGAAAATCCAATCATTTTTGAACAAATGGATGGGTCCAACATGAACCCAGTGACTTGGAAACCGAACCAATACCCACAGGTATGGGGAAGCACTGGGAAAGCAGATATTTCGTTGTCAGCCAAGCAGCGAAATACCCCCTTATCCTTGGTAGCCGTTGGTTATGGGATCATAACCCTTACATAGACTGGGCTAAGGGAATAGTTATATATTCAACAAAGACTACTGTAAACATTGCTGGCTGGCAGACTGGGGGAGAGACAGACCACCCCAGTTGGATGTCGCCCTTCTAACTCAAGAAGAAATTAATCGTATTCCTAAAGAATATAGAAGCCTGAAACAAGCTTTCAGTGAAGAGGAAGCAGACAGTCCCCCCCGCCCCATCATGCTACAGACTGTGCCATTGAAATAATACCGGAGGAAAGTCTACCCAAGGGCAAATTATATTCAATGAGCCCCTTGGAAAGGGAAGAGCTACGGAAATTCATTGATAAAAATTTTGAAAGAGGGTTCATACGCCCTGCTAATAGTCCTCATGCAGCTCCGGTACTCTTCGTCAAAAAAAAGGATGGCGGCTTGAGATTGTGCACAGATTTCAGAGGAATCAATGCAGTGTCAACCACCAATGCCTACCCCATCCCACTCATCCGAGATCTACTCAACGTCGTGGCTCAAGGTAAGATCTTTTCCAAATTGGATTTAAAAGATGCCTACTTCCATGTCAGAATCAAAGAAGGAGGTGAATGGAAAACCACGTTCAATACGCCATTAGGTCAATATGAATACCTTGTCATGCCTTTTGGCTCATCTGGAGCTCCTTCTGTATATATGTCTATGATCAATGAAGTACTGCATAAATATTTGTATAAGGGAGTGGTTGTTTACCTAGATGATGTGCTAATTTATTCCAAAACAAAAGAGGAACATATAAAACTAGTACGAGAAGTGCTAACCACTTTAATGTGCCACAAACTCCCTATCAAACTCTCCAAATGTCAGTTTCATAAAACAGAATTGGACTACTTAGGCTACTGCGTATCTGGCCAAGGGCTAAAAATGGATCCCGCCAAAATCAAAGCGGTACAGGACTGGCAAACCCCCTCCACTTGTAAACAATTGTAATCCTTCCTAGGATTTGCCAACTTCTACAGAGATTTCATAGAGGGGTTTTCCCAAATCGCCCTACCTCTAACCGAGCTCCTGAAAACGAAAGGGAAAGGGGAACAAGCAAAGAAACCCACCTCCAAATTGGAGTGGACCCAAAACTGCCAACTGGCTTTCAACAAACTCAAAATTAAATTTACGTCCGAACCTGTGTTGCAACAACCCGATGAAAATCGACCATTCATAGTGCAGGTCGATGCCAGTGATACGGCCATAGGAGGGGTGCTCCTGCAGAAAGGGGGAGACGGGAAAGCAAAGCCCTGTGCGTATCTCTAGAAAATTTTCTGAAGCAGAACGACATTGGAACATCTGGGAAAAGGAAGCCTTTTCCGTCAAAGTAGCTCTCACAGTATGGCGTCATTGGCTTGAGGGGGCACGGCACCTGTTTGAAGTTTGGACAGATCACAAAAACTTAGAAGCACTAAAAAGCCCCAGACGCCTTAACGCCAAACAACTCAGATGGGCAGAATTTTTCTCTAAGTTTAATTTCACCCTCAACTTTTTACCCGGGAAAACTAACTTCCTAGCCGACGCTCTCTCGCGCATGCCCCAACTTCAGAGTAAAAGGGAGGAGACTATTGACACTGTATTCACCCCCCGGCAACTAGGGGGTGTGGTTACCACTCGCAGCCAAACCCAGGCAGAAGAAAAGGGGTGGAGAGCAAAAGTGAAAAGTGAGGTGGAAAAGGAAGGGGAGGGAGCACCCAAAGCCAAAATGTCTCAAACGGTGGAGGGAGACTGGATTAAAGACGATCAATTATATATACCAGCCAGCCTCAGAAAAGAAATTCTACAACGCTGTCATGACACCCGTACCGCTGGTCATTTTGGCTACCTGAAAACCCTCCACCTAATACAAAGGCAATTCTGGTGGCCTGGGATCCGCAAAGATGTATCCCAATATGTATCCTCCTGCCCAACCTGTATAAGTGCCAAAACACGGAAAGGAAAACCACCGGGACTTTTACAACCCTTAGAAACACCCAATAGACCCTGGGAAGTAATATCCATGGATTTTATTACCGATTTACCACCCTCCAGAGGCTGCTCCTGCATTCTAGTAGTTGTGGATTTGTTTTCTAAACAAGCACACTTTATTCCGTGTACAACTATACCCACGGCCAAAAAACGTGCAGAATTATTTATGAAACATATTGTGAAGCTACACTCTTTTCCCTCTAAGGTAATATCAGATCGCGGAGGACAATTCATTGCCAACTTTTGGCGGGAGCTTCTTCAATTAACCAGAATAGAACAAGGAATCAGCTCCGCTTTCCACCCACAATCTGACAGACAATCCGAAAAAACAAATCAAGTCTTGGAACAGTTCTGACGTTGCTACTTTAACTTCCAGCAAGACAACGTGGCGGAACTTCTGCATTTCGCCGAATTTGCTTATAACAATGCAGTCCACAGTTCAACAGGTGAAACCCCCTTTAAAATAGTACATGGCTACAATGGACAAGCATTCCCCTTTGAAATGCCACAAAAAAACCAACCTGCTGGAGATCTACACCAATGGTAGTCTAACATCACCGAGCAGTGGGCAGCTATCCAAACAGCTTTAACCAAAGCCAAAGCAGACTACAAGAAATACGCCGATTGCCACCGTGCGGCCCAATGGGAAGTACAACCAGGAGATAAAGTATACATCTCTACAAAAAACCTCAAAGTGGAACAAACCAGCAAAAAATTAGCTTTAAAATATTTAGGTCCTTTTCCTGTCAAGAGAATAATAAATCACGTGACTGTAGAAGTTATCCTTCCAAAGAATCTACGCCACGTCCACCCTACGTTCCACATCAGCCTATTAAAAAGGGCTCCTACACCAGATAAGTGGCACCCATCACCAGCAGCCCCCATTCCCACCATGATTGATGACCAAGTGCACTACATAAGAACATAAGAACATAAGCAAAGCCATGTTGGATCAGGCCAGTGGCCCATCCAGTCCAACATTCTGTCACACATAGTGGCTAGAAATCCAGTGCCATCTAAAGGACTGTCAGTGAGGCCAGGACACCAGAAGCCCTCCCACTGCCTTCCTTCCAGCACCAAGACAACAGAGCACCACCTCCCCACAAAGAGAATACCATCTATCTCCTGTGGCTAATAGCCACTGATGGACCTCTGCTCCATATATTTGTCCAGTCCCCTCTTGAAGCTGGCAATGCTTGTAGCTGCCACCACCTCCTGTGGCAACGAATTCCATGTGTTTATCACCCTTTGTGTAAAGTAGTATTTTCTTCTATCTGTTCTAACCCGACTGCTCAATAATTTCATAGAGTGCCCACGAGTTCTTGTATTGTGAGAAAGGGAGAAAAACACATCTTTTTCTACCTTCTCTAACCCGTGCATTATCTTGTAAACCTCTATCATGTCTCCCCTCAGTCGTCTTTTCTCCAGGCTAAAGAGCCCCAAGTGCCTCAATCTTTCCTCATAGGGAAAGTGTTCCAACCCTTTAATCATTTTAGTTGCCCTTCTCTGTACTTTTTCCAGTGCTATGATATCTTTTTTAAGGTGTGGCGACCAGAACTGTACACAGTACTCCAAATGAGGCCTCACCATCGATTTATACAGAGGCATTATGATACCGGCTGATTTGTTTTCAATCCCTTTCCTAATAACCCCTAGCATAGCATTAGCTTTTTTTATGGCAGTCGCACACTGTGCTGACGTTTTTAGTGAGTTATCTATCATGACTCCAAGATCTCTCTCTTGGTCAGTCTCCGCCAGTTCAGACCCCATCAACTTGTATTTATATTTTGGATTTTTGGTTCCAATGTGCATTACTTTGCACTTGGCTACATTGAACCTCATTTGCCACATGGATGCCCACTCTTCTAGCCTCGACAGATCCCTTTGGAGTGCCTCACAATCCTCTCTGGCTTTCACCACCCTGAACAATTTCGTGTCATCTGCAAATTTAGCCACTTCACTGCTTAATCCCAATTCCAAATCATTAATAAACAAGTTAAAAAGCATTGGACCCAATACCGACCCCTGTGGCACCCCACTGCTCACCACCCTCCACTGTGAGAAGTGCCCGTTTATACTCACTCTCTGTTTCCTATTAATTAGCCAGTTTTCGATCCACAAGAGGACTTGGCCCTTTATCCCATAGCTACTGAGCTTACTTAGGAGCCTTTGATGAGGAACTTTGTCAAAAGCTTTCTGGAAGTCAAGATAAACAATATCTATCGGGTCTCCCTTGTCCACTTGTTTGTTCACTCCCTCAAAGAACTCTAACAGATTGGTGAGACAAGATCTTCCCTTACAGAACCCATGCTGAGTTTTCCTCATCAGCTTTTGGTCATCAATGTGCCCACTAATTTTATTTTTGATAATAGTTTCCACCAACTTACCCGGTATTGACGTCAGGCTGACTGGCCTGTAATTTCCCGGATCTCCCCTGGAACCTTTTTTAAAGATGGGGACAACATTAGCTACCTTCCAGTCCTCAGGAACAGATGCAGAGTTTATTGACAGATTACATATTTTTGTGAGGAGATCTACAAGTTCACACTTGAGTTCTTTCAGAACTCTTGGATGTATGCCATCTGGGCCCGGTGATTTATCAGTTTTTAAATTATCTAGCAGTCGCATAACCTCCTCTCTCGTCACCTCAATGTGACTCAGGTCTTTCAAAACCCGTCCCAAAGTCAGTGCTTCCGGAGTGGGCATGCACTTCTTATCTTCCACAGTGAAGACAGAAGCAAAGAACGCATTCAGCTTCTCGGCCATTTCCCTATCACCCTTTAGTAATCCTTTTACGCCTTGGTCATCCAAGGGCCCCACTGCCTCCCTAGCTGGTTTCCTACTTCTAATATATTTAAAGAATTGTTTATTGTTTTTCTTTATGTTCTTTGCAATATGCTCCTCATATTCCCTTTTTGCCTGTCTGATCACAGACTTGCACTTTTTTTGCCACAGCTTATGCTCCTTTTTATCAACCTCACTCCGACTAGTTTTCCACTGCCTAAAAGAATCCTTTTTACCTTTTACAGCTTCTATTACATTGCTTGTTAACCATGCTGGCCTTTTCCTAAACCTATTTGTGCCTTTCCTAACCAGCGGTATATATTTAATTTGAGCTTCCAGGATTGTAGTTTTAAATAGTCTCCAAGATTCCCCAAGTGTTTTGACCTTTTTTACTTTCCCTTTCAGTTTCTTCTTCACGTACCCCCTCATCTCAGAAAAGTTACCCCTTTTGAAGTTAAACATGGCTGTGTTGGTCTTATTTGGCAATTTCCTATTTATACATATGTTGTACTCAATAACATTATGGTCACTGTTCCCAAGTGGTGCAATCACATTTACATCTCTCACCAGGTCTTCAGCATTACTGAGGACCAAATCCAGGATCACCTCTCCCCTAGTAGGTTCTGTAACCATCTGTTCCATAGCACAGTCATTGAGACAGTCTAGAAACTCACTTTCTCTCCCCCGATTCGAACACCCATTGGCCCAGTCAATGTGTGGGTAGTTAAAATCACCCATTACAACACAGTTTTTTTTGTTTAGCAGCCATCTTTAATCCTGTCATCATTTTATAATCCTCCTCTATTTTCTGATCTGGAGGGCGATAACAAACTCCCACAGTTAAGTTTCCATTTGGGCCCGTAATGTCAACCCATAGCATTTCCAGAAGCGAATCTAATTCAGTTACCTTCTCAATCTTACTGGAATGTATACCTTCTCTGACATATAGAGCCACCCCACCACCAACCCTTCCCTCCCTATCCTTCCGATATAATTTATATCCAGGAATCACCGTGTCCCACTGATTTTCCTCATCCCACCAAGTTTCTGATATGCCCACAATGTCTATGGATTCGCCCAACACTAAACATTCCAGCTCCCCAATTTTACCTCGGACACTTCTAGCATTTGTATATAAACACCTGTAACTTCCCCGGCACACTTTGCCTCGAGACGTAGTTAGGTCATCTGCACTGTTTGTCTCCATCTCAGTTGACAACTCTAATCTATCTCCCTGTAGAAGTGTTATACCTAGCCCTTCATCTCTCTGAGATGAACCATCCTGAACCAGAGACACTTTATCTCTTGTCGGCTTTCCCCTAGCATTTAGTTTAAAAACTGCTCTGCCACCTTTTTGATTTTAAGTGCCAGCAGCCGGGTTCCTTCTCGGGACAAGTGGAGACCGTCTTTCTTGTACAGCTCCCGCTTGTCCCAAAAAGAACCCCAGTGCCTAACAAACTTGAACCCTTCCTCCCTACACCATCGTCTCATCCACGCATTGAGACTCCTGATCTGCGTTTGTCTCTCTGGCCCTGCGCGTGGAACAGGTAGCACTTCTGAGAAGGCTACCTTGGAGGTCCTGGCCTTGAGTCTCCTGCCTAACAGCCTAAATTTTTGTTCCAAGACCTCATGACTGCATTTCCCAACATCGTTGGTTCCAACATGGACCACGACCGCTGACTCCTCCCCAGCACTATCTACCAGCCTATCTATAACATGCGTAATGTCCGCTACCTTCGCACCAGGCAGGCAAGTCACCATACGGTCAGAATGCGGTTGTGCCACCCAGCTATCTACTTGTCTAAGGATCGAATCACCAACTACCAAGAGCCTCCCTCCCACCCCACCCAGGGATGGTTCCTTGATGCGAAAGGAAACCTGCTCACCAACTGAAGAAGAGGTCCCTTCTGAGGGCATGTTCCCCTTATCCTCAGTACGGTGCCCTGATTCCACAAGATCCTCATTCTCCTTGACAACAAGAATGCTGCCATTTTTAGAGTGGGACACATCTATCCTGTCCCTGAGAATCTTGTCCTCGTGCCTATCTAACTGTCTTCGCTTCTCCAGGTCAGCCACCTTGGCCTCAAGGGTACGTACTCGTTCCCTGAGAACCAGGAGCTCCTTGCAGCGAGCACACATCCAGGACTTCTGACCAGAAGGCAGATAGTCATACATGTGACACTCAGTGCAATACACTGGAAAGCCCCCAACCCCCTGCTGGCATTCTGACTTCATTATTCTGTTTTAGGAATAACACACTAAGAGGAAAGAAAACGGCTATGATCCCCCGGCTAAGAGCCACAGGCCAAGAGCCCTTTAGCTCTCACCCTTCGGCTCGCGCCAAGGGCTCGCGCCCCTGCCCAGCAGTTGCCTTTTCAATGCAAAAGGTCACTTCCTGCTAAGCACAGGAGGTGAGCACAAAGGGGGTGTGTGGCTTGTACTCCAGCAACCCCCAGCAGCCTTACAAACACACTCACCCTCAAACACAATCAAGCCCAAACACACTCAGCCTCAAAACTACACTCAAATCAACACAAAACTACACACAAAAAGCCCCAAAGCTAGAGAGGACCACCCTTAGCTTCTCAGCTTAACCCACCACAGCCAAGAAAGGCAAAAAGCCCTTACCTCCTCTAGCAGCTGCAGACCATGTGCTCCTGAGCCCAGGTGACTCTGCTCTGCCCTGCCCCACTACGAAGTTGAAGAAATTCTGGACTCTAAGATCAGATGTCATAAGCTTTACTATTTAATTCGTTGGAAAGACTTTGAGGAGGGATACAGAGAATGGGTGGAGTCAATTCACGTTAAAGCCCCCCGTCTAATCAAATGCTTCCATCAACAATATCCCGACAAGCGGGGGAAGAGGGGTCGTAAGGGGGGCAGAACATCAGGATCTGTTTGTATATTGCCTGACAGGAAGCATCCTGACTAACGCCATGTTTAATTCTTTAGTTGTTTAGTCTTCTTTTCCCTCTAGGCACCGCCTGCAAGGAGCCGAGTCCATGGGAGAAGACACTGTCTTATCTTTTCTGGAAGCCGAGTCGACCTTGACTCGTGTTCCCACAGAGAACTCTCCTGCTATGTGAACTCTGGGGGGAGGCTGGGCTCTGAGAGTGTAAAATGTAACAACTTCTATTCTGTATCTCATTCCTAACAATGGCTTGTTCAGCTAGGATCTCAAATCCTAGAGTATGGTCATCTGGGCCTGAATGCTGTCTTTCGAAATAAAACCTTTTGAAACCAAAAAGACCTTGTCTTCTTGCAGAAGGGAGTTAGACAGACTATCATGTCTGGAACGCCATAGCCTGCCTGGTAATGAACCTAAAACGTTATTTGAGGTGTACCTTTTGCCAGAAGTCAAATGATTTAATATAGGAAAATTAACTAGATGCTTCTTATCAAGACTAGAGATGGGCACGAACAGCAATACGAACTAAAAAAAGCCACGAACAGCCCAATCAGCTGTTCGCGAACAAGCTGTTTGTGAGGCCCCATTCTAAACGAACAGGTGGTCGTTGCAAGCCTCACTCATTGCTGTTTGTTGCTGTTCGTCAAGCCAGACAATCTGGCACCTGCAATCAATTCCCTTGGCAACTGGGGGCAGGGACTGCCTGAACTCTGTCTGAACTCCTGCTGTTGCCCTGGAAACCCCAATCTAAGCCCAATTTAGCTTGATAGGCAGGTGTTCCTTTCAAATGTGGACCTCCAAATTTGTTACAAAGAAGCAAAGAGCAGGGGGGAGGGGGTCCCAGCTCTGGTTTTGCAGACAGCGAGGGAGAGACAGTTGCTGTTGGCATTTTTGAGAGAGAGACAGGGAGAGTGCATTGGAGCTTGAATTTTCTTTGTGTGTGGTGGGATAGGGATCTACCTCTTCAGGTTCCAGGGCTGCTGCCAGGCTCTGGGACCAAGCTATTATTTATTATTGGTACATTTCCTGCTGTCTGCTCAGGTAGGGTTTCTGGGAGTGGTGTGGTAGGGATCTTGATGGCCAGAGGAGAGCCTGCTGGCCCCCACGAACAATGAACAATGAACATGTTCATGAACAGGTCATGTTCGTCAATGTTTGTTGTTCATTGTTCGTGGATGGCAACAAACAACAAACACCATGTTTGGGTTTTTTCTGTTCGTGCCCATGTCTAATCTAGACTAGAAGCTTCTTAAGTGTATGCCTATATCTGACTATATCTGACTTGTACCTGACCAGAATCATCCAGAGTAATAGCTGTTGATTCTCCTGTATGGAAAAATCATACCTAGAAGCTTAGCTGAAATCAGCCAGTCAGCTTAAAGCAAACGATGAGCTTGAGGCCATAATGAAGGGCTACAAATCAATTGTGTGTCTTAGATCATGAGTTATATTCCCTCATAGCTGCTTTTGTTGTTATGACGGAACCCCCCCTTCAGTCCCCCACCGTGAGGCAGATATTCCCACCAAAACTAAAGTTTGCTCACTGTGGCTGAGGAGTCTCAAGTTGCACATCTCTGTTTATAAAGTTCTTTTTGTCCCACTCTGATAAGTGGTTAGGCTTTTTAGTCCAGCCCAGGAGTCGATAAGGGGGAAAGCAGGAGTCCTCTTCCTTCTGTGTATGAAATGGCAATAGAGGCTGAATAATGTTTAAAAGAAACAGTAACCTTATTGAACAAGCGGGGATGGAATATAGGCAGTCAGGGAATGAAAGGACTGAGGTAAAAGAATTCTTTAAAAGTAAAAGGGAAAATATTTTCTTGCAGCTTAGTTTCAATGTTCTTAGTTCTTATTAGTGAGAGGTGTTTTGTTTACTCCTTGGGTTACAGTAAGCACGTTTCTCTGCAGAGTTCCCCTTTTAAACTTAGGTTGTCAGACTTAAGTTAAATACAGTTTTCCTTTTACACCAGTCCTGGGGTCTTCCACAGAGACAAAACCCTTTTTTCTAGACATTGGACAGGAGTCATTCTTTCTTTCCTAAGAAGAAATAACCTTTTCCTTTGGATGGAATGGAAGTCTCCACTACTACCAAATTCCCTCTGTGCCAAGACATACCCCCAGTTCTATTGTGGCTGTGTAAACATGTCTTATACTGGGAATTCTTCTCCCTCAAACAAAGTTGTTACAGTATGGCAACTGATAATAATAATAACATTTAATTTATATACTGCCCTTCAGGACACCTTAATGCCTACTCAGTGCAGTTTACGAAGTATGTTATTATTATCCCCACAACAATCACCATGTGAGGTGGGTGGGGCTGAGAGAGCTCTGAAAGAGCTGTGTCTGACCCTAGGTCACCCAGCTAGCTTTAAGTGGAGGAGTGGGGAATCAAACCCAGTGCTCCAGCTTAGAGTCCTGCCCGTCTTAACTGCTACACCAAACTGCCACTACTCCCTCTTCAAACTGTCACAAACTCCCTCTTCAAATCCCAACTCCTAACTGAACTGCCAAATCCTGTCTGCAACCCTTGCATTCTGAAAGTGGGGTTCTGACCAGCTAGTCAGAGAGAAGAGGGGAAGCTGGCCAATCCAGCTGTTATTTCAGGCCACTGTCAGCACCTCTCCCTCCAGCCTTCTAAGTGCTGCATGGTGGAAACATCCTCTAAATTGTTTTCCATCACAGTTGTCCATGTTCTCTTCTATTAATTTCTCATTTATAACTTGAAATAAACTGTCTGATTGCAAGAAAATCATGCAGAGAAAAGATCTTGAACTTTTTCTTCTATTTTTTGTCCAGGTCAAAATCACTCTTCCCAAGATGTTGCAAACACTGGTACATTCAGACTGTCTTCATAATAGCCTTCTTCTTTCTCCACTGAAGAACAGTTAACAGGATATGTGATAAGAAATAATAGTTATCTCGGCAATTGATACCAGTTATGCTTCCTTTGCAGACCACTTCCTATACTCAAGTAAATAAGAAAGGTTTGTGGACAGAAGGGCATTGTTTGCTCATTGAAGTTCCTATGCCCAAAGCAAAATGCTGGATTAGGAAAAAAAAACTCACTACAGACTGGTTGTTGTGGATTTTTTGGGCTGTATAGTCATGGTCTTGGCATTGTAGTTCCTGATGTTTCGCCAGCAGCTGTGGCTGGCATCTTCAGAGGTGTAGCACCAAAAGACAGAGATCTCTCAGTGTCACAGTGTGGAAAAGATGTTGGCAGGTCATTTATATCTACTCAGGAGGGGTGGGGTTGGGCTGAGTCATCCTGTAACAGTTTCCCAGGGGGTGGAATGCTAATGGAGGGAGGCTTCACTGTATCCTGAGGAGGTTCTTTTGCATATGGATTGGTGCTTGATGTGCTAATCTTCTCTGCAGGGCTATTGTCGGGTATAGAGTGTTTTGTTAGCCTGGTGTTTTTCAGGACTGGAAACCATGCTCTATTCATTCTTTTTTTTTCATTAATAGATTTTTATTGGATGGGTCAATATATATTCAATTTCAAATACAAATACATTCCATTTCAATTCCCCTGTGTATATTTCCCCACCCCCTAGCATTCCACACCCTGGGAAACTCTTACAGGATGACTCAGCCCAACCCCACCCCTCCTGAGTAGATACAAATGACCTGCCTACATCTTTTCCACACTGTGACACTGGGAGATCTCTGTCTTTTGGTGCTACACCTCTGAAGATGCCAGCCACAGCTGCTGGAGAAATGTCAGGAACTAAAATGCCAAGACCACAGCTATACAGCCCAGAAAATCCACAACAACCATCGTTCTCCAGCCGTGAAAGCCTTCGACAATCACTACAGACTGTCTGTACAATTATAATTAAATGCCATTATTCAGGGTTTTTTTTCCTGTTGTATTGTCTAGTTTGAAGAGTGTCTTTCCCCCAACCTGGTACCAACCTTGTTAACCTTTCAATATCAGACTAACATTTTATTTTCCCAGGCATTTGTAAATTGCTTGATTCCCCCCCGCCCCGCCTTCTGTCATCTAGCCTCATCTACCATTTTATCTCAATTCTTGATCTTCTATGTTGGTATGTTTATGCTGCTATTATGTTTTTTATATTGGCAGGGATTATTCTGCAACATTTTAGAGAGAAGAGATTGTATGGAGTAGCACAGGTTGTAATCTTCTTTATGAGATTTTTAATCTGACTCCCAATATCAGACCACACAAGACAGCACTGCATGGTGACTACTATGTATTTAACTTACATGAGCCAAGAAACTAAGTGTGATCGCATTTACAGGATCATATAGAAATCCTTAACATCAGGAAGTATCTCTTCTCTAGAGGGATGTAGTATTAAAAATATGTCAAGCAGATTGGAGTGATTCTTTTCTTTGCATTTTAATAATTTATTTTTGTTTATCATCATCCTGGGACAGGTTGCATCTGGACAAAAAAGGAGGTGGGTGGGTAGAGGAATCCTACTTCACTCTTCCACTTTTTTTCCTGCTCAGACCACCATCTCTTAACTACATTCTTACTTGCAAGAGGGAAATAATATGTGCTACTGTACCTCCCTTGCTATCTTTTCCTCCACAGAATTTTTTTTAAAAAAAATATCTTGTGATGGGAGATTTTGACCTGGCAGAAAAAAAGATTGGAGGAGTAAAGAGGAAGCAGCTTTTTTTCTGCCTACTTTCCCCGCATTCGGATGCTTGCTGTTCCAGGCTGCTTTGGGTTTTTAAAAAAGCAGGAGATGGAATCATGGAATTTGGATAGAACCAGGGCTTTTTTTCAGCTGGAATGCAGTGGAACGGAGTTCTGGCACCTCTTGAAAATGGTCACATGTCCAGTGGCCCCACCCCCTGATCTCTAGACAAAGGGAAGTTTAGATAGCCTTCTGCGCTGCTCAGCAGCATGGAGGGCAATCTGAACTCCCCTCTGTCTGGAGATCAGGGGGCGGGGCCACTGGACATGTAACCATTTTCGCAGAGGGCAATTTAAGCTTTAAAAAACTCCCCCCAGCTGACCCAAAGTGATGTCATTGTGCGGTCCTGAGTTCCACCACTGAGTTCACCACTTCTTTTCCCAGAAAAAAAGCCCTGGATAGAACCATGTATTATGTTTTGTTTAAGTCTCTGATGCAGTCAAGTTGTTGAAGGGAATAGAAATTGGTCCACTATTTGATTTGCCATAACTACATAGATTATCCCTCTGTCTTGTTATTATATGGGTGAATTCCTTTGATCTTCTGTCTCTTAAAGTTCAGATTTCTTTTATATCTTTCACTTGAAAGGTTTGCCTCAGTGCACACAAACGATCAGAGTGAATGGAGTGCATGTAGTCTCCTAACTGCTCATCCAGGCAAGTCTGCAATATGACTTTTTACCCAAAGATGGCACCATGTTTCCTTCATAATCAGCACTGGCATGTCTGAGGATATGTGTTACTTGCTATGGTTCAAAAGGTAGCAGAAAAGCCTGACCAAATGTAACTAAATCAGACGAGCATGAAAAAAGATTGTGAGCAAAATGTTATATGTGAGTGACTCTCTCACCCTTCCCAACCATTCTCAATAATTAGAGCAAAAGCTTGGCATGCAATAAATGAGGGGTATGTGCAAAGGTAAATAGAAGATGTTCAAAGACATAATTTTGTGCTTCAAAACACATCCTTGATTATTTGTCCACACACGATATATATGATAATTTTCATGACCTCAGAAAAATATATGTACAAGTGGAAAGGAAATATGTCTAATGTGAAGAAGGAACATACATAGACTAGCCAGCTGGATTCATCCAAAGCCCTGTTGAACTGAGGGGGCACATAGCAGAAGCAAGAGAAAGGCTGCTATAGGGCTACAAGAAATTGGATGGCCAGATGCCTACTCAGAGCAAACAATGGGTTCAATCCAGAGTAACATTTTCATGAGCTAAAGGATTTTTATCCACAGACATGATTTTCCTCCTTGCCCCATGCATCAACATTCAATGAAATTCTGTTCCGAGGTAAGGCGGAACCCTCAGAACAAGATTTCAGGGGGCATTTCAAATTGCTATGGAAGCGGGGAGGCAGGAGAACTGCAGTATGCAAGTAGAAATGTTGCACCTATGGAAATAGCTGGATCCAAACCAGTGGGAGGATGTTTTGCATAAGCATGCTTATAAATTGAGGACTGAATAATGATGATGATGCAGAAGAGGAAAAAAGGCACTGAATGATTACACGAAGATCAAGAAGGAGAACATGCTGGCTGACATTTACTGAGAAGGAATAATTAAAATTAAGGGTACAAAAGACAAATATAAGAAAGAAACATTAAAAAGCCATATGGAGGCATGGTCACTGCATGGTCAATACATGAAGAACATTGAAGGTAACAACTGGAAATGGTTAATGCAAGAGATATTGAAAAAAGAGACAGGACTTATATTAGCTGCACAAGAATAAGCATTAAGAACAAACTATATGAAAGCAAAAATTGAAAAGAGCACAAATTACAGTAAGTATAGATTACGTAATGAGGTGGATGAAACAGTTAACTGTCTTATCAGTGAGAGCAGTAGGAGCACACAAACCGACTATAAAAAGTGCCATAATAAAGTAGCTGCAGTGCTGCATTGGAATTTATGCAAAAAGTATGAGCTACCATCCATGAAATACTGGTAGGAAATAAGCCCAAGAAAGTTATTGAAAATGAGGAAGTTCAGATCATGTGGGATTTCAAAATCCAAATTGATAAGAAGTTATAATATAATGCACTGGATATTCTTGCGGTTGAAAGTAAGAAGGCCAAACTGATTGATGTGGCAATCCCAGGTGAAAGTTGCATTGAGGAAAAAGAGACTGACAAGAGAACAAAATATCAAGATCAATGTCTCTTGGAGAAACTTACAAAGGGTTATCCCAGTAGTGATGGGAATGCTAGGTACAATTCCAAAAGGACTGACAGATGAATTTCTTAAGAACGTATAGTTTGCTTACCTTATTTGTTTATATCATTTATACTCCACCTTTCCCACTGAGACTCAAATCAGATTGTTAATATAATCAACAGCTTATACTCTGAAATTCTTAGGTGCCATTGGACTCAAATCCTGCTGTTTTACTGCAGACCAACACGGCCACCCACCTAATCTATCCAGCTGAGACATTCAATAAACAATGCAATAGGGTATGCAAATGCAAATTTGCAGAGATTGAAAACAAGCAGAAATCCGATACAGAGTGGAAACAATGCTGAAGCAGAGCACAATTAAATATGGCATATTAAATGCAGAAACTTCCAAGTAGGAGCTTACTTACCGCAACATACTGTAGCATAGTCTGCAGTCCCTCCCTATCCCTTTACCAATGCATCTCTTTAAACCATTTCCTTATGGTACTGCTCTCCTTTTTAAAGAAACCCACCCTGAATAATTCAGTTTTGCGTAGTTTGTGGAAATTTTGAACAGAATCTACTCAGCTGCAGAAGATAGTTACAGCTTTGTTTCTTCCAAAATGAATAAGTAATAATTTCTGAAAAGTGGGCCTTTTATTTTATCCCAGAGTTACCATATGGTGATCCTAAATGAATTTTATTTAAGCAGAAATAAGATGTTAAGCATTGATATAGTTCCTAATAAGTAAAGTATTTGCCTTTTATAGCATTAAAATTGCCAAACGGTTGAGCTATCATCCAGCTGAGGTCTGCTCCATGTGCTGTTGTTTGTTCAAACCAGATGATGATTTTCTTCTATGCCGTCCTGATTCCAATGAATGTTGTTATCGGTGGTTGCACATTTACAGTAAATGATTGTCATTATACTGTAACATTCTCCTATGACATCTCAAGCAAAGGTGTCAGAAGTCTAATATACAGAGACACAACGAAGCCTTTTTGGAAAGTATAACGTTAGACATTTATATTAAATTTGATAGCTTTTAGCAATTTATTTGATCTTGCCTTTCTGATCACCTTACCAGTGGCCAGGGATGGGGGGAAGGAGAAAGATTAACTATCAGCTGATTCAAGGGCTATATAAGGTCCTAAAATAGGACTTCTAAGAAAACACAGATCCTTGTAATGAATAATACTTTGATGCATTTTATCACCACCAGCCACTAATTTGGAGCATGCACCACCCACCCTGCTCAGTTCGTTAATTCTAGGAGTATACAAAATGAAACAAATGAGCCAGAAATATGCCCAGAAATTGCTATTTTGTTTAATTAAAGCAGCTTCCAGAACAATGAACCAAATCTAGGAAACCAAATTATAATGACATCCTCCCACCAAAAAGTTTGTGTGTTTTGTTTCATTTCAGTTCTTACCTTGCTGTGGCAGCAGCAGGCATTGGGTCCACATGGCAGCATCTTATTTTCCTTAATGGCATTCACCAATCAAATCCCAAGGGGAGAGAGAGCTCTTACATTACTAACTGTGTTGGTGGGAATAAGGAATTCATGCAATGTGCATGAGTGCATCTTTTCCCCCCACCACTTTAATTCTGATAATTTGCATGAGATTCCAGTTGCAGAAAGCAATCCTTTCACTCAGTCCAATGCAATCTCAGTGTTACTGCTTGATCTCGTTCCTAATATTTCTGTTGCTCCATACTAACACAATCCTATAAGTCTGTAGGATGTTCTACATGGGACACATACTAAATGCCTTAAGAACATAAACTGAAAAATAATTTTCTCACTGTGGCTTTTTGCCCCTTTTTGCAACCTGTATATTGTAACTCCCATACTGGCATCTTGCTATATGACTCTGAATTGGCCTGTATGATGCTGCCTCCCTGCTTCTTGTTCTACATTTCAAAATAGTTTTTGCTGCCACCAAGGGCTTTCACCTTAGAGCTCTTCAGTTTGTCTTGTATTACAGGAAGGCAGGCAGCCCAATCCTAAGAGGGGTGGGGAAAGTGAATAGGAACCGAACTAAGGCTTGCGACAGCGTATCTGGTCTTTACGCCTGCGTAAGTGGCCCTCCGCCCACGCTGGGATGCGGTGCTGGCCCGCCGGCGGGCCGGCACCGGCGCAAGCCTCAGGCGGCCGGGCGGAGGCGGAGGAGTGGCGTAGAGCCCTGCACCAGCATGGGGAGGGCGGGTGGGAGGGTGGGGGCAGAGTTAGTCTGCTCCCTAAGCCCCTCCAAAAGCGGGAATACCCACAGCGGCGCAAAAAAGCTACGCCACGGAAGAAGAAGGCGTAGCCCATAGGCGCCCATGGAATGGCAAAAAACCAGCCCCCTCTCCGAGCGCCCAGCCCCGCCTCCATGGCCCAAAGGAGCATAGGATGAGAACTATCCTGGGGACCAATCAGCGTGCGCACCCAGCGTGGATGAGCCCCACCCTCCGCACCCAATCATCTGCGACCGTACCCTACAAAACATCCGGCCAGCGCTGGCCAAACCCCTCAGGTAAGTGTGCACTTGGCCGGAGGCTCTGTCCCTCTGTCTGTGTACTGCGTGGCATTGCCCCTTTGAACACCGAACGGGGGTGAGGGCATTCACGGTGGCAGGCATGGAATGCACTCGGGGGACTTTGTGAAAAAGTGGGGGAACTTCCCATAAAAGGGAAGAAGTGCAAATGTCTGGCTAACTCCCTTTTTACTCTGACAGGAAGAACGACTCAACATCTAACTGGACTCATGCAAGCTAGTTGCTTCTAACTAAGCACAAACAAATTAACCCTTCCGTGACAGAAGGGAATGACACTTGGCAAACTAACCGCAGCCTCTCCTGTTTCCTTGCAGGTACCCTGACTCTGGAGCTCCCGCCTGGTGATAACTGATGGAGTGCTGACAGGTGAGGAGGAGGTAGGGGAGGGGGGGCCCGTTCCGCAGATTAGTGCAAACCGCCCATTCACCTGAACCCACCCGCTCACTTGCCGCTTTGCGTGAGGCCCAGCAGGGGTGGGGGTGACCATGGCCGCCCCTGGCCACCTCAGAGGCAGACGCCCCGAAAACCACATGTGACCAGGTGTTTGTTATGACCAGCTCATTCCCTCCCGTAAAGGTAAAGGCTTGCCAAGGCCAAGTGCATCCTCGCCAGACTGTCATGAATCAGCTGGTCGCTGCTGCCCTCGACTATGTGCATCCTCCCGGATGGCGGAGTGTGGGGCTTGCCCCGCCAGTGGAACGAGGCAAAGCCCACATGTGTCTTTTCCCCCCACAGGCACGTCCAGGGCATAGCTGCTCCCACGCGTCCCGCCCTCCCCAAACATCTCTGACGGACGGTTGGCTGCAGCCCAGGAAGCACTTTCGCGCTGCAGCCTGCATCTCAGCCCCGCCCCACCAAGCGGGAAGGACGGCTGTGAAGAATTCCCCGGCTCCCTTGCTAGCCTAAAAATAAGCCCGCTTGTTCCAGTGCAATAAAACGAGTTGTAAAACAACTACCTTCCGTGTCTGCGAGCCTGACTTCGTCCTCTGCCCCTCCCCCAACACTCCCGTCACATATATCCACCTGCACATCGCCACAAATGTATCTGACAGACCCTGTTCTGCCTCCCTGCCCCCCTCCCCTCACAGTAACGTCAGGTAGAGGGTTGGGGCAGGGCATGTCAGCGGGGAGGGGGGAGCCATCAAGGGCGATCAATCCCTGGTAGGGCGAGCAGCTGGCACCTGATAAGCCAGGGAGAGGGTTGCCAGGGGTGCTGCTGCAAGGGGGCAGGAGATGGCAGGGGAAACGGTCCGCTCACTCAAACCCTAGCCCCATCAGCAAAGAAACTAGGGTAGAGGCAGGCGGATGCCATATCCTGGGCAGGAGGTCCCGCGCGCCGGAGGAGGGTCGCTCCTGTTGCAGCCGCAGCCGCAGCAACACAGTCCCATGAGCAGCCTCCTCCCAGAGTGGGTCCGGCCCCTCGGGTGCCTGCGGCAGCCCCATTGGCCATTACAACACCCTCCGCCCCATGGCGTCCCGCCTCGCATCCAATCCTGCGGGGCAGTTGCCAGCTTCCCACGCCAACATGCCATGGTTGTTGGGAGGGGTGGAGTGTGTCCGAGGCTGCGCATGGCTCCGCCCTGGCCTGGCGCTGTCTCCTGCTTTCAGCATCTGTGGCCGCTTGCGTTGCCCTGCTGGGGGGTGGGACCCACTCCTAGGCTGCCAGCCCCACCAATCCTGCAGGGGAGGCCGCTGGCTCTGCCCTGCCCAGCGGCTTCCCCCGACACTGGCCGCAATGTGGGCAGCGATCGAGAGGGAGCGGCTAGAGGTGCACGCCGCATGGGAGGAGGCGAACAACCGCGGCCGGGAGTTCATGGCCACGGTACTGGAGGTGGGAGAGGGGCTCCGCGCCTCTCAAGCCCGTGCTGAAGCCCTGCTCGGGCGGCTCATCACCATCCTCGACCCGCCGGCCCCACCCGCTGCAGCAGCTCCACCCGCCCCAGAGGTGCCCCTCCCTCGGGCCCAGTTGCGTGCAAGAGGCCGGGCCCGTGGACGGCCAAGGGGGTCCGGCCAGCGGCCTCACCGGTGAGCTGCGCTGCCACCTTCCGGGGGGTGGGGTGTTCTGCTGGACAGGCGGGGCCGCAGCCCAGGGTGTTATACAGCTGCTGGAGACAAGGGGGAAGGGTCCTGGGGGGGCAGCAAAGCGGGGCTTGGTCGCGTGACCTGGTCGCCGCAGCTGGGAAGGCTGGGTGGAGGGGCAGCTGCTTCTGACCATGCACTCGCACAGGCGCCGGACGGCGCAGGGGGCGAGCGGGGGGGGGCTGGCGAGGCAGTGCCCGGGTTGTCGACGGGCCCCTGGCTGCCTGTCCTTCCAAATGGGCTCTCCCCAGCCCTGCCTCCCCATGGTCCCTCGACACTCTACTTCTCCTACATGCCTCCCCTTCCTCACATCTGCTGGGGGAGGTGGGATGGTATAATAATAAAGACTGATTTCTGTGCAATGGGTGTCTGTGGTCTTTGCCTTGGGATGGGGACGGGGGCGGGCCCGCTGTGTCTGCCTCTTGGTGGCGGCCTCAGGCCAACCCTCCCCTTCGGCGCCACTTGGTGGCTGTTCCCTACTGCTGGGACTGGCTGCTGCCCTGGATTCCTCATGGCAGGGCGCCTGCCAGTCCCATGCCAACCTCTCTGGATGCAGCCGCCATGGACTTGGCACTGCATTGGGCAAATGAGGGAGAGGCTCCTCAGACCATGCCCACCCCTCTCCTTCCCGACTGCGAGCCCCGCCCAATGCACGAGCTGGGGTGGTCTGCTGGCATGGGCGTGGTTTGCCTGCTGCTCTGGGGCCTGGCTGGGATCGCGTGCTGCCCATTGGCTGCGCCTATCCTGGCCCCTCCCCCTGCTGCTTGTTGGGAACAGCGCCCTTTGGCTGCGCCCGGTGGTGGCCGTGCATCAGGCCCGGCCACAACGCTTTCTGGTTCTCCCAATTTGCATCTCTGCGCCGCTGCCAGAGCCGGCACCGCTGCACTTTGCTGGCACAGAATACTGCCTGGTGGCGCCACTGCTCCGCCTGTGCAGGCACGCTGGCGTTGGGGCCAGCCATAGGATTGCGCAGTAAGTTATAGATGGTAGCATGACAGAATGGCCAGCATGGTGTAGTGGCTGTAAGGTAAAAAAGTATCCCATATTCCAAATGAAACAGATGTTTTGTTTAACAAGAAATAGAATTTATTTTATAAGTACATATGTATAATGGTTGCGGAGTATTGATAAGTGTATCAGTTTCAGAATAGGTTTATGAACCTTGGTGTTTTCAAATTAGGTGTAGATTGTCAGAACTGTGGCTAGATAAAATCCTTACTCCAGTCTGCCTCAATTTCTCTCTTCCTCCGAAAACTTTCTAGAAAGGAAGGCGCAAGGTTTGAGATTACCATCCTCTCCACGCTGCAATAACACACCCCCAATTGCCATATCGCTGGCATCGACTTGTACTATGAAGGGGCGGTTTTCATCGGGGTGTTGTAGGACGGGTTCTGAGACAAACTGCTCTTTTAGCTGATTGAATGCTGTCTCGCATTCGGGTGTCCACGAGAGCTTTGCCCCAGGTTTTTTTGCTTGCTCCCCCTTGTCTTTCGTTTTTAACAGTTCAGTTAAGGGGAGCGTGGTCTGGGTGAAATTAGCAATGAATTCTCTATAGAAATTGGCAAACCCTAGAAACGACTGCAATTCTTTTCTGGTTGAGGGGACTTGCCAATTTAATACCGCTTGTATTTTTTCTGGGTCCATTTTCAAGCCCTCTGACGATATACAATAGCCCAGATAGGTAAGTTTTGTTTTGTGGAACTCACATTTTGAAAGTTTAATAGGCAGTTTGTTATTCATGAGTGTGGTTAGGACCTTTTGTACAAGTTCTACATGTTCCTCCTCCGTTTGTGAGTAAATCAACACATCAAGATACACCACTACCCCCTGGTACAGAAATTCATGTAAGACTTCATTGATCATGGACATGAAAACCGACGGGGCGCCAGTCAAGCCGAAAGGCATTACCAAATATTCATATTGTCCGAGTGGGGTATTGAACGTGGTTTTCCATTCATCCCCTTCTCGAATACGGACATGGAAGTAAGCATCTTTTAAGTCCAATTTAGTAAAGATCTTACCTTGGGCCACGACGTTGAGTAGATCTTTGATGAGTGGAATGGGGTAGGCGTTGCTAGCGGACACAGCGTTTAGTCCCCGAAAATCAGTACACAGTCTCAAGCCCCCATCCTTCTTTTTCACGAACAAAACTGGGGCTGCATGGGGACTATTAGCTGGGCGGATGAACCCCCTTTGCAAATTGAGATCAATGAACTTCCGAAGTTCGTCTCTTTCGTTGGGGCTCATAGGGTATAACCGACCCTTTGGTAGTGAAGCCCCTGGTAAAATTTCCACAGCACAGTCTGTCCTCCTATGCGGAGGGAGTGTATTGGCCTCTTCTTCTGTGAAGGCTTGAGTGAATGCCCTATATTGTTTAGGTATTTGGTTAATTTCTTCTTTGGTGAGTAGAGCTGAATCAGACATAGTGGGATTTCTTCCCCAGTTTTGATCCCAACGATGATTTTTGCAAGATTCATGGGTTAAAGTAATACTCCCTTCTGCCCAATCGATGTGGGGGTTGTGATCACACAACCATTGGCTTCCCAGTATCAGGGGATATTTAGCTGTGGCACTAATGACAAAAGATCTGGTTTCCCAATGTGATCCCATGCCGGTTATGATCGGAGCAGTCTCTGTGGTAACCGGATTCATGTTAGTGCCATCCATTCGTTCAAAAATGACAGGTATATCCAAATCTTTCACTGGGAGTACTAGTCCATTAACTAAGGCAGGTGCAATAATGTCTCTAGAGCAGCCCGAATCAATAAGGGCTTGCACACGGATGTGCATCTTCTTGTCAGCATTTACTAACGTTACAGGAATGAACAGTATGGACCCCGGGGGTCGGTTTAACACCGGACCAGACTTACGTGTGATCTGCTGTTTGGGTCCTTTTACGACAGATCCATTTCGTTTCCCGACTCCGGGCTCTCGGGATTTCCTTCCCCGATCAGGGCTGTTTGATCGTCTTCGGTGATCTCCTCCAACTCCAGTCCCCTATCTGGGAAACTTTTTCTTGGCGCTCCCCTACTCCTCGGGGCAGCTCTGGGTACTGGAGAAGGGCGCGGCAGCGCTGGGCTGGTTAGGGGAGCTGGGCGTCGTAATTGGAGCAGAGGTCTTTGCACAGGCCGATATGGGCATTGCGCTGCGAAATGGCCACCCTGGCCGCACTGTAAGCACAATCCCTGTTGCCATCTAGCATCTCGCGCTCCCCGGGTGGCATACCCAGTTCCCCTGCTCCCTCTCAGAGACAAAGGTGTGGAGGAACGTCTTTGGCTCGGGGGTTGCTGATGTTGTTCCGCAAGGCGAACTTCCAGGAGTCGATTTTCAACTTCGCAAGTCAACTGTATCCATCCTAACAGTGTAGGCGGATTGTCTTGCATGAGCGCTTGGTCTAGTAATTTTGGATTCAATCCTTGTTTATACAAGATGATCTTGGTGGACTCCTCGCACCTCGGACATTTGGCAGCGAGCTGTCGGAATTGTGTGGCATAGTCTCTAGCCGACATGCTGCCTTGCCTAATTGCTTGCAACTCCGTTCTAGCCCGAGTTTCCTCCAAGGGATCTTCATATTGCGCCCGAATAGCATCCACTAACCCTTGGAGAGTTTCTAACTCGGGGGCCCCCACATTATATAGTCCCACGTACCAGTCCGCAGCTTTACCTTGGAGACGCGATCCCAGATGCTCTATCTGGCTGGCTTCGCTTCCAAACAGGTGTCCCCAACGATTAAAAAATTGCACCACTTGTACCAGGAAAAATCCCAATTTGGAAGGGTCTCCATCAAAAGTAGCATCCAGTTTGACCCATCCCATGGGTAAATCCTGTCTGGGGGTTTGGTCTGGCATGGGATAAACGTCCATTGGCCCCAGTTGCAGCGGTGGCTGGCGCGGGTGGGAATACGGTTGAGGTTGGGGGACCGGTTGCCTTGGCGTTGGCTGCGGGTGCAGAGGTTGTAGGGGCGGAGGGGCCACTGGCCCCGTTAGCGGTATCGACCCCGGAGACGGCAGGGGTCCCCTCGGTGTCGGCTGGCGCGGCGTCGGTCAGGTTGGCGCTGGTTGGGTGGGGCGAGGTCCCCTCGGCGAGGTCTGCATTCCTTGAACCACCCGCGGTGTAATTGGTTGACTTGCTTGGGTTGTCGGTGGGTAAATTATAGGGGAAGTCGGCCCGCGTGGTTGGGCCGGCAAAGTTCCTGGAACCACCGTCGGTGTGGTGGGCTGACTCGCTTGGGTGGTTGGTGGAGGAATTATAGGGGAAGCCGGTCTGCGTGGCAGTTCTTCCTCCTCCTCCGTTTCCTCGCTGCTGCTGGTATCAGTGGTTGCAGGCTGGTCTGGGTACCGGTCCTCCGGACACGGTCCACCACCTTCTCCCGTCAGGAGGGATCCCCCTCCAGTGGCCCCAATCACCTCACCCGTTTCCGACGGTTGCTGCGGCCATATCTGGTCTTGCAAGTTAGCCAGACTCTGGCTAATGCCAGACAGGCCCGTTGGCAGGGCCCTGTCTCTGTCTCCTGCCACTAAAACTGAAAGCAGATGTACGGCGTTGGCTAGACTCTCTTCCATATTCTGCAGTCTGTTCTCCAACCTCTGTACTCTGTCTGTGGACTGCTGCGGATCCCCCGTATCCCCAGTAGTTGGAGGGGTTGTCGGGTGGTCCGTGCTCAGCGTCTGTTGCCACGGCAGGGGTGCTTCCACCCCTTGTTCCTCCTGCAACCGCGCGGCAAGTACACCTTTGGTTAACCCAGTGATTGCTGAAATCCCAGAATCAATGGCAATGGTTCTGCTCTGGAGCTGTGCCCATTGATGCTCTCCGACATCTGGTTCCCCCGCTCTCGGGGTGACTTCAGCATAGTCCCAGCTCAGAGCACTTCGCTGGGAAGTATCCCCTTCCGTTCGCTCGGCCGTCCGGTTCCAGAACAGCCATGGACGGCCCTCAGCTTGCTCCGGTATAGATCCCAGGCTACGCCAACTGTATTTGGGTAAACATCGCGCTGATCCTCCGCTCCCTCGTCTCTCTGGGCCGGGCGCCCCACTGCGTCGGGGTCGGCACGCTGAACAATGGAACGGCTGATGCGCTGGGCCTCGTTCTCTCCGTACTGGGAGCGAGGGTAAAAATGGTTGTAACCGTGGATCCTTGTCTCCTTGGCACAACTTGAGAAGATTCCGAGCCTCGAGGACCGGGAGAGACATATGGATCGAACAAAGGGTCCCGGGGTGGGACAGCTTTGGAGTCCGTTTGATCCGGTTGAGGCATTGGAAAGATGATTGGTAACAAAACGTCAGAACTGTGGCTAGATAAAATCCTTACTCCAGTCTGCCTTCTGCAATTAGACAAAAGTCCATTGTTTCCACAAAGCATTTAATGAAGAAAAAGATTATTATAGTCCACTGGCCTGAATGCAATATCCAGGTTGGTACATATGCATTGTTACCAATGCCAGGCAAAGCAAAAGATACATATTAAATATCACAGCTGACCCATCCTCCCCCCACAGTTCTCAAAACAGTCCCTTTGAAGCTGCAAAAGCGAAAGCTTCCCCAAGGCCGGTTCTTGGTGGAACGTCGGTAGCCAAAACAATGCTGGTCTGTGAGATAGCTGCCTGGGAACCTCTGCACCTGGGGAAGAAAGCACTAAACACTGAAAGGATTAAATATGGAGTCGGTTAAGCATAGGTATACAAAAGAGCATTCTGATCCTGACATAGATCCTTAAATGTTTATTCACTGACCCAGTCACAAAGACAAATTTTCCACACACTTATCACTTAGTCTAGTCATAATAAGCAGACTCAGTCCCGAAGATTTATTCCCCTCAGTTCTTCACTAACAGAACAAACATTCCTCTCACCCACACAGGTACAGATTTACTCAGATTTTTCCCCACACAGACTCACTGAACCTGACAGACTCTCTAAACTAGACTCTCTGCCAGACTGAACTTGACTGACTGAACTTTTCCTTTGCTCTCCGACTAAAAAATGTAGTGCACTCTGTACCCAGTGCACTCTGTACAGCTACCATCCAATCATAGTACACTTCACTCACCCATCCACACCTCTCCTTCTTGCTTTAGAGGCCTGTATTTTTAACCACAGTGACAAATTTTCAATTCCCCCATATTAATCAGCAGAACAAAACATGAAATATTTTTATGGCAAAACATTACACTAACCCTTTCCCTTTATCATCTGGCCTGAGGAAGAGTTCTAGAGAACTTGAAAACTTGCACATTGGTGTCATTAGAATTAGTCTTTTTAAAAGGTATTATATAGCTATTGTTATTGCAAATAAAGACAGCAGATAAATTTCCCATGATTTTTTTTTTAAATGAAAAGCCACCACTATGGGTTGCAATCGGGAACAGAAGTTTTGGAGTATTTAATGTTTCCCATGGTTTCCCAGTTTTGCCCCCCTGCAACCTTTCTCCATGCAGGATACAAGATCTGTAACTTATGGTGCTGATTATCAAATGGATATCCAGGAGTATGTGGATTGCCTAGCTTAGATAACACAAAATCACATCAGGTACAATGCATCTGCAGGTCACAGCATTTCAATGTGAGGCAAAAATTCTCTTATGCTGCATGCTAGTTGCAGTACAATTAAATTACTTTGAAAGATTTATGTGTTAGGAAATTGTTTGAGTAATGCCCCTATTAGGTCTTTGTCTACCATGTTGACAACCATTTCTGTGCTAACAGCTTTGGGTAATGGAGCAAGGCTCTGTCTGATGTGGCTGTCTCCACAGTAATTCCAATTTTTTAATGGTGGCACACCAGCTTGAAGTGTTGGCTACAACTACAGCATAACCCACAGAATCATTCTGGTAATCATTGTACCCTAACTAAAAATACAGAGGTGCCATTTCTTTTTAATAAATTGTTAAGTAAGACTCTTTATTACTCTGTTTTTTTTGGTGATAGTGCTGATTATTCATGTATATTATTTATACTTGTTAATACATATTTTAATATTATTGTATTATTACAATTGTATGATGCTTATACAAACTTAAGGCCATTGCAATTATGTTTATATGAATTGAAGATCAGACTAGAGATTCATTCAGTCCAGCATCATGTTTCCAACCAGAATTTTGGAGGGCCAACCAACAGGACAAGGCTTCTTCATGAAGTTGTCTCATAGCTACAGTAAAGATTTGCTGCTTCTGAATATATGGAGGTTCCTTTTAGTCACCACAGCTAGTAACCATTGATAGACCTTGTGATGGATAGAAGGCTGTCCTAGAGGGAAAAGCAGCAACGTTGGTGGGGGGTGTCTGCCTCAGCAAAAGAGCAGACAGTATCAGGGTAGCTCTGCCTGCTGGGAGAGGATAGAGTACCAGCTGTGAGCCCTTTCTGGCAAACCGGGTGCCATTTAGTCTGATCCTTGGGAAAGGGCAGATGGAGGGGGGGGGGAGTTGGAATCTTATTTGCAAAAGGATCCAACCTGGGGTTAGGCAATGAAAGTTTGTAACTATACGCATTAAAAAGAATTTAAATTGCAACCTGAAGCCATAACTAGCTTAAGTTTAAATGCCTCACCTAGAGTTCTCCTTTGATTGTCTGGAGGTCTGAACTGTTGTTCTGTACATAAATAAATATTCTTTGTTGCTTCATTGAACCTCTTGTTTCAATGATCTCTGTACTTTTCCAGTGCAATACAAAAATGATCTCACAACTAGGGGTGTGCACAGGAAAAAATTTGATTCGGTTTGGTAAAACAAATTGGGGAAAAAAATGGAATTCAGAGAATACCAAATTAATTCTCCAGTTTGAGAATACAGAGCAAATTTGGCCATTGTTTACTATGGGAAACTCAATTAGGAAATTTCCAGTGACTGAGGGGAGTGCATTTTTTGACCAAATTTCACCCAATTTGCAGGGTACCTACTCCTAACCGACCTCTAATGTCTCCCCAAGTTTCAAAGCCCCTACCTACACAAAGCCCAATCAACCCCTCCACTAAAACACCCCTTTTCCCTCTCCCCCCAACCCTTATCTCTCCCAGACATCAGGCCAACCCCCTTCCTCCAAAGAGAGAAAAGACCCAGTGAGTCTATGACAAGGCAGGCACCAGGAGTTTACTCCACACACTGGGCAGTAGGATCCAGTCACAGTCCAAAGCAGGCCAGGAGAGAAAGCCAACAGTCAGCAGCACAAACAGGCAGTGTCTCTCAATTCAATTCAGCAACATTTATTGGCATTACATCCATGTTAAGGCAGTGTCTCTCAATCTCCAAGCCAGAGTAAAATTGATGCTGACTGAGACTAGCTTTCTAATTTGCAGCAGTTTAAAAAAGGTACTCTCCTTCCTGAGAATCCCATTGGGCAGAGAAAGAGAGCTGCTGCAAGGACTGGCCACTCACTCTCCCCCTCCTTTCTCCCTTCCCCCTCCCCCTTTCTGCCTCTGACTCAGTCCCCCTCCCTTCTTCCCCCTTCCATCTGGTAAAAAAGGAGGGAAGTAGATTTTCTTTGCTGTTCCTTAGCGAAGAAACAGCAAGGAACAGCGCTGCTGTGCTTCCTGAATTTTACCAAATTTTGTTGAATAAATTGAGTAAATTTAAATTTGGTATTACAGATTCATTCAGTAATACAGATTTAATTTTGGTAGCATCAAATTTTACCAAATCACATAAAATTCAGTAATTTTACCAAATACCGTACCTAAATTGTACATTCCTACTCACAACAGTGAACCCAAAGCCTTTACACTAGCCATCTATCAACTATGGATGTTACAAAGCAAACCTAGTTCCGGACAGTGTGGATTCCCTCATCTGGAAGAAAATGCCTGTCACAGATCTATTTTTCATGAATCTGTCTAAACCCGTTCTAAAGTCATCTATTCTCATGGTCATCAATACAGCCTCGGGCAGTGAATCCCACAATTTAATTACTCATTTTGTTTTATCCTGAATCTATTGCCCATCTACTTCAATGCATAGAATAAAGTTCTAATATGCTAGATAGAGAAAAAGTGCATTCAATCCACTTTCTCCATCTTATGCATAATTTTACAAACATCTATATTGCCTCCTCCACCTTAGGACTTCACTGCTCACTTACTTCCCTTGTGAAAACTATCCATTTATTCTTGCTCTCTGTTTACTGCTGATTAACCAATTTTTAATCCATAGGAGGACCTGTCTTCTTATTCCATGACTAATAAGCTTCCTCTGAAGCCTTTGGTGAAGTACCTTACAAAAGGTTAATTGCATCAGAGTAATATCTTCTGATTCAGGGGAACTAGGAGTAATCTGTGCTCTCTCTTTATGCAGTTGATAATATTGATGTTCAAATTTCATCAGTCTGAAGAAAAAATAGCCTTATCCTCAAAAAAAGCTGCTATGCACTGTGATATAGAAAATCCCACTAAAATGCAACAAATTTATATTTCAGCGATGAACCAGGTATCTTGTTAACAAGAATTTACTGCCTTATTAATTCTAATCAAAATGCCAATTACAGAAATGGCATTTAAAGAGCTAATGCAATGTTTTCCAAAGGAATTTTAAACTAAGAGATTTTTACACTCTACGTTTTTATCTTGAACAGCTGGAATGTGTCTGGAGACTGACAAAATAAGTGTTTGCCTAATTATTTTTGTTAAAGCTGATTTTTTCCCTCCCATTATATTAACACTTTATAGAACTGTCTATTCAGAATTGTTAATACTTTAGTATAGTAACAGCTAGCCAGCAATAGCTCAGACATTCTGCTTAGTATATAGCACTCTGAAGAATTATTAGGGAAAAGAAACTAAATCACTCTGCTAAATTAGAATCATTGCCAGAGGCACATGAATGTTAACAGCCATGTAATTATGCAAAAATTTGAATTTTATCAATATAAAAAACTATGCAGATACAATAAGCATGGAACATCCATAATCCAAATTCTAGTGCTGGAAGGAGGGGAGATGCTTACCTCTTTGGCTGGTTCTTGACAGTAAACATTTGTCATGTTAAGTGATCCTCTGAAACACAACTATTTCATTTTGTATTGTGACATATTCTAAAATAAAGGCCCTGCTGTTATTATGTGATGGAACTGATCAGTTAGAATGTTTGGATCTTTCCTCTCACTCACTTAACAGATGCCTGAGCATCAGCTGGTATTAAAATGAACTAGTGCAAATGGAATATCACTGAGGAATAAGATGCTGGTTGGAAGCCCTATGATAGGGATTTAACCAATCTGTTGAGAAGCTTTAAAATATTATTTGTCAGACTGTGCCTACTTATGAGTTTTCACTGAGGGCATTCAATATAATTTAACCTTTTAAAAAAGTCTTCTCTACCTTTTTTCTCTTTTACAGGGTCTCCTATATTATGTTGCATAGAAAGACTCCCCACCACAGAGTGAATGATCCAGGAGACCCCCGTCCTTGGAGTTTTAAATCTCCAATATACTGGACAATGGGAAAAGGCCACTAGGGTCCTTCCTCTATTTTGGATTACGACAAGTACAAGCTTCGTCATTCATACAAGGGAAATAAAATGCTAACCAAACCCCATGAGACTTGAGGCACCATTGTCAACAGCATGTCTTGGATGCTTAGTAATTACTTTTATGCTGGCAGTCTATCCATGGTCCAAGCTAGTCCTTTGTTTGTCCATTGTCAATCAATTTTTCCCACTGCCAGCCAGCCTCTCAGCAGGCCCTGGTTGCTCCGCCAAAAACTGGATTTTTCCTGCATAAATTTAAACCCCTAATTTTCCCCAGAACCAACAAAATAAAAAGTGCTGTCTTGCTCAGCAGTTCAGCTCTAGGCACCCTTGGAAACCTAGAGCAGATACTCTTTCCCAAGGACAGTCATTCACCCTTAATCTTCAAGGAACCCAAGACCACATGACTCCCCCTTCTCTTCTCATTGGACAGGCAAAGTATTTTTTATATTCTCCCTGAGGCAGCAATACCTATTCCTTTCAGAGTATCTTTGCATAGGACTTGACAGCACACTAGCCTCCTTTGTGTATATACAATATGCTGCTGGACCAACTGCTTACTTTTGCATTTGCTTTATTTGTCCATGTTTCTTTTACACTATCCCTTTTCTAAATAAGCATATTATTTAAATGTCCTTTGCCTCTTTCCACTTTTGAGAAATATGGTGTCAAAGCTGTGTATACACAGCTTTAAAGGTCCCAAAGGACATGAGTATGTGAGATGTGGGAAGGCTGTACCCACATAACAGTAATAATCATTATTTTCCCTTTCAATATCAATGAATGTCCTTATTCTTTGAAAGTCTTCTTAAGTAGTGGTGAATTGCACATTATGCCTTGGTTCAGAGAGTAAACGGTGATCATTAGACACTTAACCTGGCACTTTATGTTGCTATATCAGTATCCTACACAAAAGGCTAAAATCAGGCTATAAGATAGCAACAACAAGGTCATTCTTCTCACAATCCAGCTGATCTCCTGGCTGAAGCAGAATATGCTTCAAACAGTGGAGCGAGGTACAGTGGTGAAACCACAGTTTTCTTTCCTGTCTGCTTTAGTATTATTCAGCATACGTTACAAATGAATGGGTAGACTTAAACCTACTGGGTTTTGCTCATAGCTCTAATAAAGACAAGACATATATCTGAGAGAGCACCTGAATCAGTAATTTTCAATTGCATACAGAGATTATCTGATCTGTCATCGTGACTAATCTCTTTCAAGCTGCCTAGGTTTGTGTGTATGTAGACTAATAGTGAGCAATTGGTATATTCTGTTTGGAGGAAAGATTGGCAAATAGTTCTTGTTGGATGATATCCCTGTTAGACATATATCTGCTGAGTCATTCTTCCCCAGACCTTCAATCAGAGACCCCTGTTGTCCACAGAAATAAAATGAGACAGGATGGCAGTAGAATGTCTGACAGGAAGATCTCTGACTGTTCCTGAATGTCAGAAATAGAAGCA
Organism: Eublepharis macularius; assembly: GCF_028583425.1. NCBI lineage: Eukaryota > Metazoa > Chordata > Lepidosauria > Squamata > Eublepharidae > Eublepharis > Eublepharis macularius. The sequence continues at coordinate 88,158,385 of NC_072793.1, read as the reverse complement.
TTTGTTCAGATAGAAGCATTTACAAATGGGTGCTTTTTGGGTTAGGTCTTGATTAATAAGCCCCAAATGGACATGCACTATTATTTTTAGAAATGTAGGCAAAATACTAATTCTGAAAAAAAGAACATACTAATGCACAATATGAAAGCGATTGTACAAGGAAGAGAGGAAAAGAAGGATAAATTGGAAATACAAGTAGGGTGCCTGCAACAACTTGCAGGGAGTACTTCATTTCTCCATTCTTGCATTTCATCCTTCCCTTTCTTGAAAGCGCCCATAGTATTTCTCCCTTTCCTGCTTCCTTCTTCCCACCCACCAGCCTACCTACCTTTATCTGCTCCTCGGCCTTCAGCTTTCTCTCCTTCCCCCTCGCCAGGAAAATCTGGCTGAATTGCAGCTTGGAGGGGCCCAGTTGCATGGTGTTGGCTAGGGCTGATTGGGTGGTGCTAGCCAGAATGGACTGAAGTCAGCTGTGCAGTGGGGAACCTGCAAGGAGCTGCAGGGGGCACCTAATGTTACCTTCTCCCAGCACTATTTCCTCTTTCCCTCCTCCTAACAATCCCTGTATTCCCAACTTTCCTTTATTCCTTCTCTCCTTAACCTAACTTCTATCTGCCCCTATCTTTTTTAAAAAAAACTTTTATTAATACAATAATACATTCATAACAAGAACAAGAACAAGAACAAGAACAAGAACAAGAACAAGAACAAGAACAAGAACAAGAACAAGAACAAGAACAAGAACAAGAACAAGAACAAGAACAAGAACAAGAACAAGAACAAGAACAAGAACTAAGGTGATGTGCTATAGCCATTAATAACCATACATCTGATAAGTGTTTTCTCAAGAAGAGTCAAACTAAGGTCCATAAAGTAGGGATTCAGAGTAGTTCCTATGAATTATCTAAATAAAGCCCGATCAAGAAGAATTAAAAGTCCAGATTAATAATCATTTGGTATGGAAGCTTTGTTAATAACAGTTAATTATTCGACAGAAAGTCCATAATATAACCCCCAACTTCAGCTATATTATGTATTTATTTCATTTACACCATATTTTCTCCACAATGGGGACCCAAATCAGTTTATATCATTCTCTTCTCCTCTATTTTATCCTCTCAACAACCTTGTAAGGTAGTTTAGGCTGAAAGAGTGTGACTGTCCTAAAGACACCTAGTGAGCTTACCTAGGAAAGTGAGGATTCGAACCTGGGTCTCCCAACCCTCAGAAATTCTAACCACTATGCTACACTAGTGATCACAGGGTGGCTGCTGTTGAACAATAGTAAGCAGCTGGGCCTGGATGAATCATGCAAGTCACACAGTAACAAGTCACCTGGTGATTGCTATCAACTGAGTTTTCCCTCAAAGGCCAAAATAACCCGAGAAAAGGCCCTGCTCTTTCCCCCTGCCCTTTACTATCAGAAACCAAGGCTTGAAGGCTGAAAATACCATTGTGGTTGCCTAGCAACTGCCACTAAGGGCATTCATTTCTTAATGCTATAAGTGCTACTTCTATCATTTTATTGGGTTTTAACTTTCCCCATTTTAAGAGGTTTTAATTCCTGTTCCCCAGCTCTAGTCCCCCATCTGCCATTGCCTCTGCCCTTGATCCCCCCTCCCCCCAGAGACCTGCAAGACTTGAGAGGGAGGTCCTGTCTTCTCCCCTCACTCATCAGACCATCCACTCATTGGCTTATGCTGTTCCTTGTTTGTGCAACTGCTTCCTCTGCAGCTTATGTGGGGTGGGGGGTGGGCAGCAGTTCCTAGCCCTCCTTCCACGCCCACCCAACCATAGGGAGTGCCACTGCTGTCTCAGCCCCCTGGCTCCTCCTCCCTTTTTCTTCACTTTTAGCACTACTGTCTCTAGTTTGGTGTAGTGGTTAAGAGTGCGGGACTCTAATCTGGAGAACCAAGTTTGATTCCCTACTCTGCCACTTGAAACCAGCAGGGTGACCTTGGGTCAGTCACAGCTTTTAGGAGCTCTCTCAGCCCCACCCACCTCACAGGGTGTTTGTTGTGAGGATAATAATAACATACTTCATAAACCGCTCTGAATGGGTGTTAAGTCATCCTGAAGGATGGTATATAAATCAAACGATGTTGTTATTTTTATACCTGCCTGGCTCAAGCAATAGTGATGGCAATTCCTGTGTTTGGGGAGAATTTGACCCTTCTCTATTTTTCTTTGAAGTTTTCAGATTTTTATCCAAAATTGAGGGGTTTCCTAAGTTTTCAGAACTGTCTCCATGTCTCTGTTTCACAAATATAAGTACTGCAGATGAGTCTGTGTTGACTATTTGATATGATGATAAATGTGCTCTTATTATACAAGATATTGGAGTATATACTGCAATTTACAAATATCAATTTCAAATTAAATCTAGCCTCTCAACAGAAAATCTTACTTTTCTTCTTTTTGACTGGTTCATAAGTCAGTAAAGATTTTTTATTGCATTAACTGTTAGATCTGAATCAGTACCACGAAAGTACAGGAATTCAGTTTTGCAGTATTTAGGTACATGAAGTGCTTGATTTGAATCAAGAATCTCAGACAGCTGCCACTCCACTCTTTAATGTAGATGGAAAACACTGTTTGACAACGTAAGTGTGGAAATAAGAGAAGAAAATGAACAAATCCTGGAAATAATTCCACTCAGTTTGCAATGATATATTGTTAGACTAAACAAGGAATGTCCAACTGAACCATTAATTCCTAATTTAGAACCCTGCACTCTTTCTCAATCACTTCCCTTCATTTACTCACCGAAGTCTTTGAGAAACTCAAATACCAGTGTTAATAGCTTACTTACACTGACAGCTACCTAAATAATTGGTAGCCTTAAAGTGAATTAAAAAGTTCAAAATGTATTCTCAGTCTACAAATGATGAGGTATGATCATGAGGAAGTGAAAGGATGATAAGAAGACTCATTAATTCAGATGTATACCAGAGCCAGTTGACCACATATACCCTAATCCAAATAAGGAGACCCATGCAAGTGTCTTGGTGGGTCAGGAATAGAGGTGGGCACGAACAGCAATACGGACTAAAAAAACCCACGAACAGCCCGATTGGGCTGAACTGTCTACACTCCTTCTGTTGCCCTAGAAACCCCAATCAAAGCCCAACTTAGCTTGATAGGCAGGTCTTCCTTCCAAGTGTGGAGCTCCAAATTGGTTACATGGGAGCAGAGACCAGGGGGAAAGGAGGGGAGAGGGGGGGGTGTTCTGTAGCCATGGGCACTCCAATCTCACGCCAGCAAACCCTGTTAGGCAGTTCTGACTGCCAACCACAGACCTCCTGCTTTTCTCTATGGGACCTCTGGTTATAAAAGGAAGTGTGCTCCAAGTTCTAGCTTTCAGTTTCAGCAGGCAGTGGAGTGGGAGAGAGCTGTTGCTAGCATTTTGGGAGAGAGACAGGGAGAGTGCACTGGAGCTTGAACTCTTTTTGTGTGTGGTGGGATAGGGATCTATTTCCTCTGGTTCCAGGGCTGCTGCCAGGCCCTGAAGCCAACCTCAGTGGGCACCTTGGCCGAGGGCTTACTCTGATTACTATCAGTGCCTGGTCTGGTCAGGTTTCTTGGAGTTCTGGGCTGGGGCTCTACCCCCTCCCTCTGGTTCCAGGGCTGCTGCCAGGCTGCTGCCAAGCTCAGTGGGCACCTCGGCTGAGGGCTCACACTGATTACTATCAGTGCCTGATCTGGTCAGGTTTCTGGGATTGCCGGGCTAGGGCTCTACCCTCTCCCTCTGGTTCCAGGGCTGCTGCCAGACCTTGGGGCCAAGCTCAGTGGGCACCTCAGCTGAGGGCTCACAGTGTTCTCTCCTTCTCATTCCTCTTTAATTCTTGTTTGCTGGCACAATGAGGCTTCAGGCAGGGCCCAAGTGTGGTCGTGGGGGGAAGTGCAAAGATTGTCCTGGTTTCCATGTGGGAAGCAGTACTGGGTGGGGCTTGGGGGCAGCAGAACCTCCTGCTCTCTAAGATTCAGCTGTGGGGGCTGCAGAGGAGGCCAAAGAGCTCTTTCTGCCAGGGGAAGAGGATCTCCTTAAACTTTTTGAGGAGGAGGAGGAGAAGGGCCAGGGGTCCATGGAGGAATGGTTGGGGTTCGGTGAAACATCCATCCCATCCCCATCCCAAAATCTCAGTGCTGTCCCTGTCTGCAGGCCACCCCTCACTCCTTCTAGTGCCATCTCTGCAGTGCAGCCTGTAACCCTTTGTCCTCCTTCTCCTGGAACAGTTAGTGTGCAACGTTTCAAGCTATCCATATGGAGGCACTTTTGGGCCCTTCTGAATGACCTCTATGTGGTGCAGTGCCATGCCTGGGCAATGATCCAAAGCACCTGTCATCGACAGTCCTGAGTAGGCACCTGAAGACACACCGCCCGAGCCTGTGGTCTCCATCCTTGGCCAGCAAAACATCCAGCAGGGAAAGAAAGAGGACTACCAGTTCTTCTGACCAGGGATCAGTGGGAGAGTCACTGGAATCCATCCCAAGCAAGAACCCTTGCCCCGAGGCTATTGCTGGTGGGAGCAGAATGGTCAGGCAGGCCACCCTTGGGGAGGTTGTTTCCTCGGGGTCAGGCTCAGTGCCACTGAAAAGGGTGAGGTTGAGGGCTCAGGAGGCGGGCATTCACATCATGGCAGAGACAATTGCCCTACAAGGATTCTCCCTGTCCGTAGGGGAGGGCATGGGCTTCTGCAGGCTGCTTCAGCATTTCGTCTCATGGTTCTCCATGCCATCACGGTGCACCATTGGCCGTCGAGTCCTGCCTGCCCTCTACCAGTGTGTGCGAGACATGGTGCTCAGGGAGCTGTCAGCTGTCAAAAGTCATACTATGCACTTCACGGCAGACCTCTAGAGCAGCTGCCATCATGGCTACCTTGGCATCACCACCCACTGGTGGCAACCAGAGGACCTCTGCCACCCCAGGCCAAAAACTGGCACCTGAAAACAGGTGTCATGATTGACACTGGGATACAGGGTAGTTCTTCTCTAGACCCGGGGGATGGACGATGTTCATACTGGGAAGAACATCGCCACCACCATAAAGGCGGCTCTGAGGGAGTGGATGGCTGGGTTGGAAGGGTTTGTCCATGGCGTCATGATGATGACGCAGGAAGCAACATGTTGGCAGCCCTGAAAGAGGCATCCCTCACAGGCCTGGTGTGCATGGCTCACAAGCTGCACCTGGTGATGAGGGATGTTCTTGGGCTAGGGAGCAAGCCAAGGGACAGCTAGGACGAGGGAACATTGTGGATGCGCAACCTGCTGGACAGCTGCTGGCGCATTGCTTCCGACTTCTCCCGCAGCATCCACTCTTCCCGCGAGCTGCTCAAGAGGCAGGGGGAGGGGGGACCTCTATCAGGACCTGCCCACCCACTGGAACTCCACCTACAACATAAGTCATCTGGTGACGCAGAAGGGCCCATTGGAATGGAGAGTCCATTCCAATGGTCCCATGAGCTCCATGTAATGGAGAGTCCTTGAAAAGATGTCCCAGTTGTTGAAACCCATTAAGGAGGCCACTGAGCTCTTGTGCTCGTATGAGGCCAGCCTGAGTTAGGTCATCCCCCTGATTCACAGGCTCAACCAGTTCCTGGCCAAGGAGCTTGAGCATGTGCGAGAGCTGCTCCCCAGGGTCAGGGAATTTGTGAGGAGGATGCAGGCATACGTGGCTGAGCGTTTGCATCCTCTGTGCCACGAGGTGCTGTACCAAATGTCCTCCCTCTGTGACCCCCATATCAAGGGCAACATTGCCATGCCAGGGGTGGGGGGCGAGATGCAGCACTGGAAAAAGGAGCTCCGCAGAGTAGTCCTTCATTTCCAGGCAGAGAAGGCAGGACGGAGGGAACCGGGCAGGGGCGAGGGTCAGGCAGCAGAGGAGGAGGAGGAAGAGGAGGGGGAGGAGGTGGGAAGAGAGCCACGGCAGGAGAGACCCACCCAAACGGGCCCACTGGATCTCTGGGCCTTGTTTGTGGGTGGTGGTTGGCCACAGCACAGAGTGTGCATCTCTCGCAGTGGAGGACTCAGCGGGGGCCATGGTGCGAGAGTAACTTGCGGAGCCCACTGAGACCCCCCATTCCAACCCCTTGGAGTATTGGGCAAGTAAATCTGCCATATGGCTGGACCTGTCCACTGTGGCAACGAACATCCTGTCCTGCCCTCCCACCAGTGTGCAGAGCGAGCGGGTGTTCTCCCACCTGGGAGACCTCCTCCATCCCCGCCGTGCTCGTCTGCACCCAGACCTCATGGACAGGTTGACCTTCATTAAGATCAACCTCATCTGCTAGGATATCCCTCCCTGGACCTTGACCTAGCTAGGCTCTGAGCCACCCCAGTCTACTGTGGTTCTAGGTCAAGCCCCTCTGCAGTGTGCTCATGATCTCTGGCCTGCTGCCTAGCTCCTGGGCCAAAGCTACTTATTGATATCACCTGTCCCGCAGCAGCTCAGGTCAGGATTTTGTGAGTGGTGGGATACTGCTCTAGCCCTCCTCAGTTCTCAGGGCTGCTTCTAAGGTCCGGTACCAAGCTCTGTGGGTTTCTCGGCTCATGGCTTGCAAATGAAGGGGTCTTCCCACAGTGCTTGTGCTCAGGTGCGGTGTCTCTGAGTGGTGTGGATTCTGTGGAAATGTTCTATCCCCCCCTCAGGTTTCAGGGCTGTTGGTCCTTCTTTCAACCTCTCCCTCTCTGGAACCACTCCGACCCTTCCCAACGACCTCTCCTGTCCTGTCCATCCCATCCTTTCCATGGTGGGTGGGCACACGGGGGGTGCTGCCAGTGAGCGGCCACCCCCCGCCATCTAATGGGGAGGCAGCCCACCACCACCTCCCTGAGCCTACCAGGCCAGGCCTGGCGGCCACCAATATAATCCACATTCATACCTTGGTGGAAAGTAGCCTCTGGGATGGCTGGCGGGGGAGCACATGGGGTGCTGCCAGCAAGAGGCCATTCCCCCCCACCCCCTAAAGGGGAGGCAGCCCACCACCACTTCCCTGAGCCTACCAGGCCCGGCAGCCACTGACATGACCCACATTCATACGTTGGTGGAAAGTAGCCTCTGGGAGGCTTGGTGGGTGGGCACATGGGGGTGCCGCCGGCAAGAGGCCACTCCTTCCACCCCCTAGAGGGGAGGCAGCCTGCCACTGCCTCCCTGAGCCTGCCAGGCCCAGCGGCCGCCGACATAACCCACATTAATACTTTGGTGGAAAGTAGCCTCTGTGAGTCCTGGTGGGCGAGCACATGGGGGGTGCCACCGGCGAGTGGCCAAACCCCCCACCCCCTAGAGGGGAGGCGGCTCGCCTTCAAGTCCACCACTTGTACATGGGGCCAGAGTCAACTGGTGGCTCCAATTGTATCGAATGGGAGTTTCCTGGGGGTGTCAGATTTGGGAATGTATAACTCCAAGATCCGTATTGCAATCTTGACCAAACTTGGGTGATGGCTGGAGAAGAGCCTGCTGAACACTCCCTGTGAAAATGGGCTCTCTACGTCCGAAGGGGGCCATTCTGGCCCCGACAAACAATTAACACTGAACATGTTCATTAATGAGACATGTTTGTTACTATTTGTCTGTTCGTGTTCATCGACAGCAACAAACAATGAACAGTGTGTTCGAGTTTTTTTCCCGTTCATGCCCATGTCTAGTCAGGAACCACAAGTGTAAATCTGATGCCCATTGAATATGGACATATGAGTATGGACATCAATTACCCACCGTGCATTGTTTTCAATGGGTGCATATTCAATATGCATACCCCATCTACATTCTGGCATACTTACTGTGCAATCCTAAAAGTTACTCCAATATAAGCTCACTGAAGACAATGGGCTTAGACTGTAGTAACTTTGCTTTGAATTGCACTGTTAGTCACACATAAATAGCCTTCTAAAGGACAGCTACAATTTAGATTGGGACTCGAGTACGCTAAAATTGCTGCATCATGGCTCACTTAAAGTGGAATATTAGATCCAGAGGAGTTAGTCACATTAGTCTGTAGTTGCAAAACAGTAAAGAGTCCAGTAGCACCTTTAAGACTTGTTACCAGAACTGCTCTTTATTATAATGGGGAATTAGCTATAGCAGTCTGTAACTTAAAATTAGCGCGGATCTTAACCTATGTCTACGGAGGTCCCGATCCCAGACACTCAAGTGAAAAAGAGGCAGACTACAAATAAGTTCCAAACACGTGTATTTAGTGTGGTGTAAGCCTAAACTTGCACAAGCATACAAAGAACACACAAGATCTAGGAAATACAGAGTAGGAAATACAGAGACGTTCGCATTAGCTGGTTCCCAATGATGGTGGGGAATACTCACTTATCCTGAAGCGAAGCAGAGACACAGCAGAGAGGGTGGTCCAATGCCAGCAATGGAACCACAGGGGGACAGCAAGGAAGTCTGGATAGGAATGGCCTAAGCACCGTGTGGTCTGAGAGACCAGCTTAAATACCCCAAAATGTACCCTGGGGCTGGTGCTGTACTTGGTGGTTCTCACAGTTTAAAACAAAGGTTCTAATGGGTTACTGAATGGCTTAGATGGGCCACTTTGGTAATCTGATTGCGATAAGTGACACCTCAGGAAGAGGGGACAAAAGAGGGAGGGGGAAATCCAAGTGGGCTGAAAGGATGTTCCAGCGGACAGGGCTTGTCCTGATGTCATCAGCTCTGGAATGCGGAGGTTTCTTTGAGATGCATTCTCTAAGTGCTTGGGATGGTCGGCACTTAGTTCCTTCTCCGGGGCGGCTCCTAAGATATGCAGAGCGGGGCGAGGTACTCTCGCTGCGGACGTGGTGTGCCCGCTTCGCCGAAATGGCTTCCCAAAGCAGTCTTCTTCCCAGGGTCTTCTGGCTGCCTGAGAACATGGACGCCGGCTGGGCATGGCTGGGGCTGGTTTGCAGGTCGCCTGGTAGCGAGGGCAAGCTCGGGGACCGGCCCGTGGGAGGCTCCAGGCGGGAACTGACCAGGGAGCGCCTAGCCAGGCTCGCTGGAGGTTTCCCCGGCAGGCGCCCGGCTGCTAGCAGCGGCTTGGGCCCATATGAGGCAGGTTTCCATGGAGGCAGGGGGAACAGTACTTAAAACACAGTCCAAAGCAGGGAACAGGCACGGTCCGTGGCAGATGGCAATGCAGGCACGGGGCACACTTGTAACAGAGTCCAAACACACACTGGGAAGTTCAGATACAGGTCAGGGCAGGGCTGCCCAGAAGGAGAGTCCTTTGTGCAGTTATCCAAACATGGAGTCAGTAAACTACACAGTCTATTGCAGCAGCACGGTAATAGAACAGCAGACAGGAAACTGACACGTGTAGCAGAACACACACGTGCAGGGCAATCTTTGGTGCAGTAGTAAAACAGTAATGCAGGAAACTTTAACACAGTTCATGGCAGGCCTTAAAGCAGGAGAGGGGGCCTACTTGGCAACAGACTAACCAACTTTATTGTAGCATAAGCTTTCAAGAACTACAGCTCTCTTCAGATGCAGTGGAATATTAGTGTCTTTATTTATACTTTTTAGTAATAATAAACATATTTTTTGAAAAATGATCAATATACTTCTGTCATAATATCTTAATAATCTCATACCTTAAAAGGTAGGCTGGTATTACAATATTTCAGATGAAAGTAGGACTCACACTGAGAGGCAGTGGGCTACTTAAGTGTCCCAGTAAGTGAATTGCAGGACAGAGAGTCCAGCCAAGGACTTCTTTTCTTTTAAAATTTATTTTACAAATATACAAAAAATACATGAGAATACATAAAAAAGATGAAATATAGAAAGAATAAACAATGCTACCAACATATTTCTTTAAAAAATAGACACAAAAATTGCAATTAGTTAATACATGCCTACAAACTATCTTAAACATAAAATAGAATCTCTTGACAAACATTATGATATTTGCATGTCTAATTCCAATAATTCATGACAGGATACCATTGTTCTGCAAAGATTTCTTGCCATAAGTATTTCTTTTCTCTTAAATATTCAGCTGATGTTATTTTATTAATTAACATCTGATACCATAATTTCTGGAGTTATTCATTCATATCTAGTAAAGTCTTCTTTTCCCAAGATTGAATGGTTAACATTCTTGCTGCTGCAAGCATATTTAACAACAATGGTCTGAGTTTGTTTGTTTGTTTTTGAAAAAAATTATTAGGTGAGTACAAATTATACATACAATTTTCAATTAAAGACCTAAATATCGATTTTCCCCCACCCTTTCCCTCCCCCCTTTTTCAGAGACTTCCAACAGCTTTCCAAACCATATCTTATTCTATAACTTACTTATCTATTCTCTCTCTGTGTTATATATTTCCTATTACATTAATAAACTAAATAGTATCCCTTAAAATCAAATCTGTTCAAAACTTAAACTTAACAATAATTAAAACTTCACTTTAAATGGTAAAGATCCCTATCCCTAGTAATTTCCCCAATTAATAACTTTCAAATTGCCATAATTTCCCCTTCACGTCCCACTTTTTCTCCAAATACTCCTTCAATCTCCCCCAGTCATTGAAAAATTCTTCAGAATTTTGGTCTCTCAGCCTTCTTGTCATTTTGTCCATTTCCACCATGTACAGTAACTTTCGTATCCACTCTTCAATAGATGGTATTTCTTGCACTTTCCATTTCTGCGCATATAATATTCTTGCCGCTGTTGTCATATAAAATAACAATGTTCTGTATTGTGTAGGAACATCTTCCATATTCTGGGTTTTTTATTATTGAAATCTGCAAAATCTCATTTATCACTTCTAAAATATCTCCCCAGTACTGCCTAGCGACCTCACAAGTCCCCCACATGTGATACAATGATCCTTCATGACTTTTACATTTCCAACACTTATCAGACATCTTAGCATTTCCATAAGCTATTTTTTTGGCGTCAAATACCACCTATATATCATCTTGAAAACATTTTCCTTGATACTGGTACAAGTTGAAATCTTCAATGTATTTTTCCACTTCACCATCTGGACTTTAACAGCTTCATCCTCTGTATACCACTTCAAAAGTATTTTATAAATCTTTGAAATTTTCTTCTTACTTTCTTGTAGTATAGCTTCTTCCAATTCTGAATCTTTCTATTTAATTCCATCTTTTGAACGATCCGAGTTATATAAGTCCTTTATCTGCCTACATTGAAACCATCCATAGCAAAAAGGTAGCTCTTCTTCTGTTTTAATTCTTGTCATATTCTGCTCCTGGATAAGAATCTTTTTATAGGACAGGCATTGGTCTCTATTATAAATAGCTCTCGGGTCGATAGTTTCAAATGGTACCACCCACGAGGGGATACCCTCACCCAGATAGCTTTTGTATTTTTTCCAAATTGTGAAAAGACTTCTTCTAACATAATGGTGTAGAAACATAGAATCAGCTTTCAGTTTATCGTGCCACAAGTAGGCATGCCATCCAAACAGATTTTTATAGCCTTCCAAAGTTAGTAGCTTACAGTTCTCCAGTAACATTCAATCTTTAAGCCAAACCAAACAAACTGCTTCGTAATATAATCTAATATTTGGCATTTGCAGTCCACCTCTCTCTTTGGCATCGCACAACACTTTCATTTTTACTCAAGGTTTCTTGCCTGCCCATACAAAATCGGAAATCTTCCTCTGCCACTTTTCAAATTGCTTACTGTCTCTAATAATTGGAATTGTTTGTAATAAAAACATGATCCGTGGTAACACATTCATCTTGACTGCCGCTATTCTTCCCAGCCATAACAGATTTAATTTGTTCCATTTAATCAAGTCTCTATCAATCTGCTGCCATAGCTTTTCATAGTTAAGTCATTGTTAACTACAATTGCTGCACGTTGGTCTTTATAAATCGCTCTTACTGCTTGGATAAAATCTTTTCCCATTTGCAGTTTTTCCATTGTGGTGAACATAAAACTCCAATTTAGATTATCAAAGGCTTTCTCTGCATCCACAAAAAAGAAACCAACCTCTTTCTCACAGTGTTTGTCATAATATTCTATCGCATTTAAAACAGTTCTCAAATTGTCTTTAATTTGTCTATTTGGAAGGAAGCCTGCTTGTTCTTCTGCAATAAATTCCATGAGCCCCTCCTTTAATCTCTCCGCCAAAATTTTTGCAAAAATTTTATAATCATTATTAAGCAACGAAATGGGTTGATAGTTTTTAACATTGCATAAATCCTGGTCTTCCTTTGGTATCAGTGATATAATGGCCTCATTCCAAGATTCTGGGACCTTTTGTCCTCTTAAAATTTCATTCATTACCACCTTCAAAAAAGGTACCAATTCATTTGCCAATGATTTATAGAATTTGGCCATAATTCCATCTGGCTGGTGCCTTGCCTAGTTTAGTCGATTGAATAGCTTCTTTTATCTCTATCTCTGTAATTTCTGCATTCAACTTTTCCTTCCATTTTTCTGATATCAATGGTAATTTAATTTTGTCTAAATATTGTTCAATAGCATCCAAAATTACTTCTTTCCTTTGGTACAGTTTTGCATAGAATTTAAAAAATGCTCTACTAATCGCTGGTTTATCCGTCAGTGTCATTCCGTTTTCCTGAATCTTAGTTATCACCTTTTTTTCTTTTTTCTTTTTCAGCTGCCACGCTAAATATTTTCCAGGCTTATTTGCCCCTTCAAATGACTTTTGATTTAATTTCTTCAATTCCCATTCCAACTCTTTATTCTCCATTGCTTTCAATTGTTCTTGCAAGATTTTAATTTCTTGATATAATTTCTTTTTCTTCAATTGTGCCTCCTTAGTTCTTATGTTCTCCACAATTTCTTTCTTTTTTTCCTCTTTTCTCTTTTTGTCCCTTGCATTTAAGTCCATTAATACTCCTCTAATAACTGCTTTGTAGGTATCCCAAACTCTGTACATTGGAACGGTGTTATTCAAATTATACTGTATAAAGAATTTGGTTTCTTTTTGTAACAGTTCTAAATTACCATTTTGCTGCAGCAAATCCTCATTTATTCTCCATCCTCATCTTTTGGTGCATTTTCCAAACTTCCACATAATTGGATTATGATCTGAGCCAACTTTTGGCATTATCTTCACATCTTTTGTCCATACAACCAAGTCCTTAGAGGCCCAGATCATATCAATTCTTGATAATGTTGAATGTCTTGGCGAATAGTACGTATATTGCTTTACTTTAGGATTATTCCTCCTCCAAACATCCTCCAAATTCTCCTGATCCTTAATTTCAAAAAAAGATTTTGGCAAAAGTCCTCTTTTTTTTGGTGCACCTTTTGTTTTTGTATCAACATCTAAAACCGTAACTCCGTTGAAGTCACCTGCCAAAACTATTTGTGAGTAAGTTAATCCATCCAATTGTTTCTGTAGATCCTTAAAAAAATTGTCCTTAGCACCATTAGGTGCATAAATCCCAATCAGCAAAATCTTTTCTGTATTCCAAATGATTTCCACAGCTATATATCTGCCTTCCATATCATTAAATATCATTTTAGGTTGCAACTCATCTTTAATATATAAAACAACTCTTTTTTTTGGCTCGATATTGCTGCAAATCCCCTTCCCAATTTAACATTTTTTTAAATATTTCACATCTTGTTTCTTAATATGGGTCTCCTGTAAACAAATTATATTACAATGCTGTTTAGATAGCCAGTGGAAGATAGTTTTACGTTTAGACGGTGAGTTCAGTCCATTTACATTCCAAGATATGATTTTGCATTCCATAATCAAATTCTGGATCTTTTAGGTAAGTCTTTTTCATTGTCCATATAAAGCATCTCCATCTCATGACTGGACCTGATAGTTTTCTTGACTGTTTGAAATTCAAAACTCAAACCCTCTGGTATCTCCCATCTATATCTGATATTCAACTCCTTCAGCGTTTGAACCAATTCTCTATATTTCTTCCTTTCCAACAGGACTCCCCTAGGTAGCTCTTTCATTATTCGCACTCTTTTTCCATCAATTTCCAAAGGGTTTTGAAACTGCTTACTCACAATGTCTTCTCTTATTCTTTTTGTTGTAAATTGCACTATCATATCCCTTGGTAAATTTTTTTGAACTGCATATTTTGAATTAATTCTGTACGCCACATCCAGAAAAGCTGCAACTTTTTCCACTTCCTTATCCAAAAATTCTGCAAGTGCTTCTGATATCTGCTCTTGGGCTAATTTCCCCTCTACTTCTGGTACTCCACGAAATCTAAGTTGTTTTTCCATGTGTTTACATTCCATCATGGCCATTCTTCTTTTCAAACCCTTGGTTTCAGTCTTAAAAGAAGCAGACAATTTATCAACTTCATCTTTCGTTACTTTAACTTTCAGCTGTGTTGTTTGTAATTCCTTCTTGACCTCATTGATACTCTTAGTTAGTTCTGCCACCTCTGATTTAAGTGTCTCTTTAAAATCTTTCGCCATATCCCTTATCATGTCTTTAATCTCTTTATTTCCATCCGCCACTTTCTTATCAAGACTCTCCAACACCGACTGCCACTCCTTCTTTGACATCGTGGGGCTAGCTTTACCTCGCTCCCACGAGTCCGCTCTCTTCCGCAACTCCGTGGCGAGGGTAATTTATTATTTTCAAAATTAAAACCTTTATTTTAAACAAATTCTTCTCCAATTAAAAAGTTCCGGTATCCAAAATGGCGGGCGTCTTTTCTCTATGGTTTTAACTCAAAGCTTCTGCCCTTACCCTTCTCCAAGATGTCCTACTTCCTCTTGAATTGAGGTCTTGCCCTTTCCCTTTTCCAAGATGGCACACTTCCTTTTCCGGGCTTCCTTTAACAGCCGCTTCCAGCCCGTTACTCTATTTCTCTGACGCACCTCCTGATCCATCTCAGCCACACAGTGTTTCTCGCGATTCTTCAAGTTTCCCACAGTTCGCTATCTCTCTTAGACCACAGGTATGTAAACAATAATTACTTTTCTGCTCTAATTCTTCTAAATAAATTCTTTTTTACTCAATCACTTTGCCGGAACCTAGCCAGTAAGTCTTTAAAACTTAGCGATTTTTATCTTCCAATTTAATTCAGTTCCTCTTATCAAATTTCTTCTCGAAAGGAGAGATAGCAATCTTTACCTTAACAGTTCTATTTGCAGGTTGTAATCACTGTTTCAATACTCAAAGTACTCCAAATTAGTCCGAATTAATTGTTGAAGCTTGGGTACGATGATCTTATGTCAATTCAATGACCCCAGAGCCGCTGCAGAGATCTTTGCCATCCTTCATAGAGCAGGACCTCAAGGCTGGGTGGGAGATCGTTGCGCAGACCACCCCCCCACAGCAGAGATCAACACACCCTCTGGATCCTGAGCGTTCACACCTGTCCTCCGCCTGAGATCAGGGGGCCGCGGGCAATCAAGCACTCCACTAGCCCTTACAAACAGCGGCTCGAACAGCTCAGCTCCCTGAGTTGCATCAGACCACCATGATCCCAAACCGGAAGTCCCAACAATGGTCTGAGTTTGCAAGGAATTACTACAGAAAAGACTCCTAGAAGTGCCTACCTGGAATCTTACCAATATGCTCAAATATCTTATCCCAATATACTTGGACCTCCAGGCTGTTCCACCAAATATGCAGGATGGTGCCAGTCACCTTATCATATTGTGATTTAATATTGGGATTTTAATCTTAGCTATGCTAATATCATAGCGTGGCTAACATTTAATAGGAATATCATATTTAGATGGTTACACAAAAATTCTTTTATATGCAGTTGATGCAGTGATTATAGTTCATCAGTCTCAGACCTCTTTTCCCAACTTGGTAAGACTTTTACAGGAATTCAAATTAGTCTCTGGCTACAATATCCATTTAGGAAAATCAGTCTTAATGGGTCTAGGAAAAGGTAGAGATTATCACAATATCAGAAAAGCAAAAGGTAGAGATTACCATATTAACAAGTTCTAGCTGGCAAAAAGATGATGTGAAATCTGGGAATCTATATTTTGATTGATATAGAGAACCTACTGATTAATCATGTGCAATACAAAGTATTGATCTTTAAAAAATTAAACTAAAGAATACCTTGGGAGGGAAGGTGGCATGGTATAGCACAATATCGGATCTTAGAAGCTAAGCAGGGTTGTCACTTGGATAGGTGACCACCAAGGACAACTGCAGAAGGAGGCACTGGCAAACCACCTCTGCTTCTCACTTGCCTTGAAAGCCCCTTGCTGGGGTTGCCATAAGTCGAATGCGACTTGATGGCACATACATATATGCAAAGGATATCTCACCTCCTAGTTTAAAAACAATCTTTCTGCAGTCCTGCTGCTGTAAACTGAGGTAGCACTCATCTGGCAGAGAATTTAAAAGAAGCCTTTGGAATGTGCTCAGAGGCAAATTAGCTGGAAAGGAGCTATGCAGGGAAATGGATTCCTGCTCTCAGAGGAAAAATAGGGTTTTTTTTTAAAAAAAACTGTCTTTGATTTTCAGTGGTTAATGGGAGAAAACAGCTTAGAGAAAAAGAAGAAAAAACTTCTGCTAACTACAAGATGAACAACTGTGAATCAGTTCTTCTGCAAATATTCAAAGTACTGACCTATTAACAGACATGCTGCTTTGTTACATTCAGTTACAAAGCTTCCCATTACATTTTTTTCAGCATAGAAACTGTTGCTCATCATCCTAATTAGTGAACTTGTTCCTTGTTTCACAGTGGAAAGTTCTTCAGATTGCTCCACAGATAAATTGCTTACCATTGTCTAGAGTATTGACTTTTGAAGTGCTTCAGCCTGCATGAGAAGAAACAAGTTTGTTGTTGTTTTTTAAATGACACCATGATGAGGCTGATCAACCAGAAAAGCAACTCTGTGCTGAATGCCTGCCTTGGAATTCATTTCATTGGCTATTTGGTGTTGGTGTGATGTGAAGCAGAAGGGGCTAGGAATGGCACTGTAGTTTGTTCTCAGATGTGCATGCACACACAGCATTTTCAGCAGACTAAACAAGTTGTAGTGCATTCCTAAAAGACATATCACCCTTCTAAGACCATTGACTTCAGCGCAACTTAAAACTTGTCCATGAGTTTTCCATGACCCTCATCACCAATTTTTTGGAGGACTTGAGAGGCTGCTGGGGAAAAGGCATAAGGTTGCCAACTACTGTAAGGACAAAATGTCCTGCCCCTTTAATTTAGGCTTACTGGGATATTATTTACCAGGTGATGTTATTTATCTCCATGTCATGAAAAGCTTCAGCTGCCCATTTCCACACATTAAGGCTTGACTAAAGGGGGCAGGGCATTTCTCTCCAGGACTGTTAGCAAGCCAGTGAGCATAAGAAACCGTGGCTTCTCTCACCTTTTTGTCTTTCCATTGTTCTACCATTATTTCTTTCCCTACCTTCAGTAACTAACAGTGCTCCAAGTCTTATGAGGAGAAGGATAAAACATAATGGGGTGAAGATACACACCATTTAATAAGTGTGCCTGTCAGCGCATTCAAAACATCATGCCAGTGCCATCCTGAGTAGGTTCTAGCAAGACACAGCCCAATATATAAGCCTGTTAATAACAACAACAACAACATTAGATTTATATATCGCCTTTCAGGATGACTTAACACCCACTCAGAGTGGTTCACAAAGTATGCTATTATTAGCCCCACAACAAAACACCCTGTGAGGTGGGTGGGGCTGAGAGAGCTCCAAAGAATTGTGACTAGCCCAAGGTCACCCAGCTGGCTTCAAGTGGAGGAGTGAGGAATCAAACCCAGCTCTCCAGATTAGAGTCCCACGCTCTTAACCACTACACCAAACTGATTCTCCTAAATTATTTTGATTTGAAATGAGTAACTGCATTTCAGGTTATGCCACAAAAAATTCATAAAGACAAAAGTAGTTTATTTTTTTAAGGAAAGGGAGAGTAAGTAATATAGATATATTATCATTAAAGTTAAAAGTTGGTGCCATTGTATAGGATGAGGTTTAAAGTTTGGAGATTTCTGCTTAAAAATGAAAGAACAGGAAGTTCAAACAAAGCCAGCATCAAATGGACTACATATTACAAACCATGTGGCCTTGCTGAAAATAATTCTAATGTCACATTCTGTTGAAAGGCACGAACGTGGTTCCACCTGACAAAGAAACTAAAGTGTTCCCATTTTGAAAAATGATAATAATCACTAATGCGCTTCAATCATTATTGCCTCATTGTTCTTTGGGATAAAAATGGCTCATCTTCAAGTTACAGTAATTGAAGAACAGAGGAAGTCAAGACTTCAGTTGCAAAATGCATTTAGAATCACACTTTTTAAAGAGTTGAAAAGTATATATATGTAGGTGTGCCAGTCATTATCGCCTTTCAAGTAAGAAAAGATATTGACATACCTTACCTAAGAGACAAAGCTAATCATCTTTCCCTTGTCAACTTTTATTTTGCTTCTTCACCCTCCCCTCAATTAGATGCTTCACTTCTTTTGAAATGTTTAATGATCTACATCTGTTGTGCAAGTAATGAGATGATATTGCACAGGTGCATGGTGAGTAACTGGGCAGAATGCTGACCCCCTCATGAGCTTTCAGAATAAGCAATTCCAGAACACAGACTTTCCTAAGAAAAGCGGAAATGGTTTATCCATTACTTGTAGCACTAATAAAAATTGGGGACTAGTTCATCACAGTGAGAAGCAGTTCATATTTAGATGCCCCAAGCATTTATGGAAAGAGAAATAACATGTAATAATATAATAATTAGAGGGCTTTCCACATTACTGGTACAGTAAAAGCACATTTACCTCTCATTTGTTGTGAGAATCTCTACATTTTTGAACTTCTGTTGTAGGGGAATCAAAATATCCCAAAAACTCAACCGAAATATATTGTGGCAAAAATGGCAATTCTTCACATAGATACCATACTGTTTGCCATTGGAACTGATGTGTGGAAATGTGGTTGCATGTGATTCAGAGACATATTGGATGCATTTAATGAATCCTATCAGATGCAGTTCTTCACATATGCGCACAGGATGCCTTACTCTTTTGAGAAAAGGATTACTACTGTGAAAGATACTAACATGGGGCCAGATAAAAACTTGTTAGCAACTGTAGTGAAATGACAGAAGACCATTGTCAAATCAAGGAGCCAGGTAGTGTGACACAATTTCTCCATTTGTGCCTGAGTTGCCTTGGAGACCCAAACTCTTGTCTTTGCTTTGCACATAGCTCTAGTTGATGTACTGAACTAGGGAGTATGTAGTTTACAACTTAAGCACCTGGTGCAGGGTAAAGAGAGTAATGGGAACAGTGTCTATATTGGAGCTTGCCATATACTAGTGCTGATCAGTTGGCCTTAGGAGAGTTTGCAATGTATCACTTCTGTCAAGGTCAGTTATGTATTGTTATAAGCACTAGTGATATTAATGATTCTAAAGAAGTAGCCCGGCTTTGAAGCCCCTGGCCCTCTGACTCCAGCAGCATACAGGGAAGCCAAAATAATATAAGGCTATGGCAATGCAAAGGAAGACAAGGCTGTTGTAGTTTTAACAATTATGTAGAAGAGACAATTTCAGCATGTGCAGCTTTTCTCACACTGGCAAGAATGTTTTGCAAGAATGTTGCAAAACATCCATTTTCTATACTAGTATTTAAAAAAGTACAAGAGATGTGGGACTTGTGATTTGAGCCTACCCTTTGATCTCTCCAAGATCAGCCCATCACAGGATACATGAGAAATGTACAGGGCAAAAAGGGCAAACTTTCTGCTGCCCTTTCCTTAAGGCCACCATCCATGTGTACAGAATTATTTGAAGAAATTCTGAATAAATATGTATGCAGGGTTGGCAGGCCAGAAAGAATGCTCTCAGCTTCTTCTTTTCTTGTTCTATGTATGTGTGCAGAACACTGACATACAGATCCATGCTGTGCAGTCTCAAGCCGGGGCAACTTGATTATTTCTTTAGGGAAAGGCCTCTGCCCTCGACTTAACATCCTCTCCTAATAAGCTTGCTTGAGCAGCGGCAGGGAAGCCTGATTAGGCAGCACAAGCCTGTTCATAGCAGAGGCAGCGTTGGTCTGCAGACTGTATAAAGAAACTGTCTTCAGGAGATGGGGCAATCACAGTCACTATCTTAGATGGTTTTTACACTTGTGTACAGTTTCCAGATTTGTGATCTTTCATGAGGCTACCTAGTCAGGTCCAGTGTTAATGAATCTCTTAAACAAGATTGAACCTCTGTGGAGGGGACTATTGGGAGCACTGCGCTAATTGTATAGCCCGTATATTGCCACAGGAGGGGAATATTTGGCAAAGAAACCTTTCTGTGTGTCCATGTTCTCTTCAGTAGTAAGGTAGCACTTTGTTCTCAGGCCACTTTCATATATGAGGCTTAAATAAAATTTGTCTCCATTAACAAATATGAAACCTACACCGAGAAGAACCATCAGATTTCTATACCATGTTCTAACTTGCATTAACATCAGATGAGCAGGAACTGAGAGACTCAAAAGTCGTTTTGAAATGTCTTTTGTGAAAACAATCATATATTAAGTTTTGACTCCTTTCTAAAAATCTGAAATCAGCAGGTTCCACATAGTTTGTTATGATGCTATCATTTCTCCGAATTTCTACCTATGTAAGTGTAGTTCTGCAGTGTGCTAAACTATTTAGGGAAATTCTGAAAACTTTTTCTTGTGAGATCCCCTAACCCCAAAGCAGCTATTTTAGGAGATGCTTATAAACTGAGATCCTATCTTAGGAAAGGTGGTTGTGTCCTTCTATAATTTTTATCTCTGACCAAGCCAGAAAACAAGTAAGACTTGAACATATGATAACTGAATTTACGGCACAACTCTGGAAATTGACTCAGCTTATGAGATAGGGTACAAGAATGTCTCTTCAGGTGCCCTTGTCAAACAGGAAAGGAAGAGACAGTTGATCATGTATTATTAAAATATCTTTATTATAATGATGTGTGTGTGTGTGTGGTGCCCTCAAGTCATAGCCGACTTAAGGCAACCCCCTCGGCAGGGTTTTCATGGCAAGAGACTATGAGAGGTGGTTTGCCATTGCCTGCCTCTGCAACCCTGACCTTCGTTGGAGGTCTCCCATCCAATTACTAACCAAGGCCAACCCTGTTAGCTTCTGAGATCTGATGAGATCAGGCTCACCTGGGCTATCCAGGTCAGGGCATTATAATGACATACGTAATCAATATATTACACCATTTTTTGTAAAATTCCCAGGAAGATTGAACCAATTATACTTCTGTCCTCATTTCAGATTCTTGTAAAGAAACCATCTGAAATGTAGCAAAATTCAGCTTAATGGCATGTGCAATACAAAAGTAGCTGGTCAAGTCATCACATAATTAACATCTTTACTGTGATATGCATGCTGAAACCTTGGAATTCTTGAAGCCGGTGGAGAGAATGTAATTGTTTTCCATATATTAGAAACTGATAATTAATGGAGAATGAATGCACTGCCCAAGAGACCAACCAAACATGTAATTAACTCTGACTGGAATTTAATGGAGGATTTGTTCCTCATCAATAAACTGAGTTGCAGGGTAGTGATGATGACTGACTGACTACTTCAGTTCTCTGAGTCATGCCTGTGTGGCTGAAGATCTTCTGGATAAAGGAGAATGTAACTGTAATCAAGATAAAATCACACCCTTGTTTTTTTCCCAATAACCCAATGGAGCAATCTACACTTAAAGCAGGTTGGAACTGCACCCAGCAACAATGCCATGGTTACCACTGCTAATTGTGAAGGAGACAATTTGCAGCACTGACTGATGGATGCAAACGGCTCCCACTTACCTGCTCACATGCATCACTGTGCAGATTTCTGTGCTAAACAAATACTGGCTAGGAACAGGGACTTCACAAATTTAAAGTGCATGAATATGTAATTTTCTGACATATTCTTGTGCCTTCCTGAGAATTCTCTGAATTCCACATGACCTTTGGTTTTATTTCTTGGCATTTTCTTTACCTCCACAGAGAATGTTGCAAAAAAAAAAATCAATAGATGCAAATTTCTCCTTTTAAGTGTTGGTACCAACCTTGCCTTGAATAAAATCCTTCTCCTTTCCCAGATAGTTGCCACGCTGCAGCTACAGATGATGTAATCTAAACAAATCCATTGGCTGTCCTTCCCATAACTGGCAGTCATCAGCTGCTATCTTCTGCCAGATTTGCAATACCCATCATTAAATTGCCAAAAACAGTCTTGAACCTTGACAGACGATTGACAAAAGAATTGGGGTCTAAATGAGCTATTCCTAGAATTAGTGCTTTGCAGTTTCCAGACTTCATAAATTTGCATTTAAAATGAATTACATTTTAAAATCATTTTCCAATATTCATCCCAGGCAAATGTAATATTGAATAATATTGCTGTAGGATGGAACTGACTGAGGAGCTGTTTGGAGAGAGCTGTGTCTGGACTCTGGAGTCATTGTATGAAACAGAAATAATGTCAAACCATCTGAGAAGTGACAGAAAAACACAGCTGTATGTGTGTTTCTGAAATGGATAGATCCCAACAGAATAATGCATATTGTACAAGTTAAAACACTTGAGTTCTGCCTTTAGTAAATTATCCTTTAAGGCTACAAAGTGATCCAACAGGGCATGTAACACTGCTTAACTGTAAGCAGTTATTTAGGGTCTAGTATAATATTGACATATTGAAGGATTGTAAAGCTACTGAGAAATTTTTAAAAATCTGGCACAGGAATCATACACTGGGAGAGTACATAGATCATTCCAATATAATTAATAAATAATATACGAAAAAACCTTATACAATGGCACAATGTTGCTCATCACTGACTATCCAATAACCAAAAACCACAAAGCAAATACTGTGGCAATGGCTACTGTATCGGGAGGAAGTATCACATTTTTCTCAGTACAAAATGTTGTACTTCAAAATGCAATCACTGGAACAGAAACAGTGCCTTCAAGGAAAAAATCTGCAAACTGTACACCATAAAACTGATATTGTATTGTTCTTGTGGCAGCGAAGCATTGGATATTCATTGGATGAGCTGAGTATGATGACCTGGAATGCTCATGAACATGCCAATCGCTTGGGGAACAAAGCTGTCAGATGCTTTGCAACCAAGTTTCTTTGAACAAAGGAAAGTCAGTTTGCCTTGAATTAGAATCATACCCAGACAATTAAAAGTTAAATTTATGGGACAGGATAGTAACTGGAACAGGACTCTTAGAGGTAGGCACGAAGGAAGCCAAGGGGACAAGTAGTCACGAAGCAGCTGGAAGTATAGGGTGATCATAGTGGAGGAGATGGGGGGAACATCAGACAAAAAAGGGCTAATGATAAGAAAGAAGACTCTGATGAAATCTTATTGTGCCTAAAAGGGGGCAGAGGGGTGAAAACCAGAGGAAGCAAAGAAGGACATAGAGTTGAAATAAGCTGAAGTCAAGGAGAAAGCAAGACTAGGGCAAAGCTACATACAAGGCCTAAGAAGAAAAGAGCTGCTCAATAAAGGCAGGAAGAAGGAAATGATCTGTTACGGCTTTAACAATGCATACCACAGATTTAATTGAGTCAGAAATTATGGAGATAGATTTAAAATTGGTTTACACTGACTACTTTTTACTTTGATTAGGTCTGGTCTAGAAATTTTACAGAACAATAATTTTATATTTACGGTCTGAGAACTCTAAAGAGAATTGTATTTGGTCCAGTGACTTGTGAATTATTTTATCTATTGGTTTAAAAATTTTGTCTTTTGTCATCTCTGCTCAGCATCATTCATTTTACTTTCAGAGGATGATACACATCGGATCTTGTGCTAGGGTTGTCAGCCAATCAGTGGGAGTCTGGGGGTGGGGTGAGGTGACACGGGAAGGTGCTCTTTGTGCAATAATATTCTGCCACATCTGTGAAAAACATGGAAGAGAAGTCTTGCCTCTATAGGCCTTACTGTAAATGCTATGGTTTAACCATAGCATTTCCAGAAATTCCTAGAAAGGTATGATGTCATTTCCAGGTTTCCCCTGGAAGTGATGTCATGCTGACAGTGATTTTTTTAAACTTTGGTTTTCTCCCATCAGCCACTGGAGCAGGGGAAGGTAACAGGAACAGGGGGAAGGGAAGGCAAAAATCTACCACCCCCAGCTGCTCTGCAGTGAAAGCCAACAGATATATTTCATTTAGTTCCTCTGCAACTTCCCTCTTTCTCTTCAGAACTTTTTTTGCCATACTGTCATTAAGGTTGTGCAATTCAGTATATCTGGTCCAAAAATATACCCCCCAAATACCAGATCAGTATTTTCCAGTTTTATTGGGGAATCAAATCAAACCTGAGATTTACAGATAGACTGGCTGTCCTCTAACTCGCCCGCACAAGTATCAAGAAAATTGGGTCAAGAGGTTCAATGTTATGGGCCCCTGAACAAGGTGCTCCCAGCCACTCTCCATTGTTTCCTATGAGGGGGGAATCCAATGCTTTCTCCACAGCAAAGAAGCCAATGCTAAACACATAAAGATCAAACACTGACCCAAAGTCTCCCAAAAAGAACTAGGAACACCAATAGAACCAGGAAGTCTCAACCAAATCAACCTGATAGCAGAAAGCAACTCCTATAGCTGTAGCCATTTGTAGCAGCTTTCCCCCCTTGGTTTGGAAGGTTTCTTTTTCTTTGGCAAAAGGATGAAGTTGTGAGAGGCAACTCTCACAAGCAAATGCAATTGTGATGATTCTCTCATGGATCAAACCACAACACTTCTCTCATGATGCATGATTTTTTTAGGACAAATCTCTAATTGTCATTAAATGCTTATGCTGTCTCCTTGGATGGCTTTCTGCTTCTGATTTGTTTGAAAAAATATTTATTTTCATCTATATTATTAAATATGTATTATTTAAAAAACATTACAAGTGTATTTGTGCACAGTCAAGTTGCAACTGACTTATGGCAACCCCAGGAAGGGGTCTTAAAGGCAAGTGAGGGGCAGTGGTGGTTTGCCACGGCTTTCCTCTGCAGAGCAACCCCAGGCTTCTTTGGTGACCTCCTGCCTAAGTAGCAACCATGCTTATCTTCCGAGATCTGATAAGATTGGGCTATATATTGGTGGCCTCCTTCCTACCACACTTTAAGCACTTTAGCAGGTGTTTATCATTAGACATAAGGATCAAGTAAATATGAACACAAATACCAAGCTGTTTTACATGGGTTAGCTACCTTAGTATCATCTAGAACTGGCTGTGACTAACCATGTTTCAGGCACAAAAACCGCTCCATCCAGGCTCGTGTGATGATGTCACTTCCGTGAGTGACATCATCATATGGGGTCAAAGAGCGCCCCTGGGTGCTCCTCTGCACGTCGTCTTGCTTGAAGTAGTACCCTATCAGGGTACCCCCGTTGCTTCAGATGTTCTTGTAGCACGTCACTTTGGAAGATGTAATCCGCATTCCTGGTGGAATTTCTTTTGAGTCGCAAGAATTGTCCAAATGGTAAATTTGACTAATGAAAATGTCAACATTCAGCAACTAGGAGAATGGATGAATAGCATACATCCTAATATTAAATTTACTTGGAATGCAAGTAGGGATTGTGTGAACTATTTGGATGTGACAGTATACAAGGGGGAGGATGGCACCTTGGCGGTAAGACCATTTAAGAAACAAACAGATAAGAACTCATTACTTCATTACGGATCCTTCCACCCTGGACATCTAAGGGCAAATTTACCATTTGGACAATTCTTGCGACTCAAAAGAAATTCCACCAGGAATGCGGATTACATCTTCCAAAGTGACGTGCTACAAGAACATCTGAAGCAACGGGGGTACCCTGATAGGGTACTACTTCAAGCAAGACGACGTGCAGATGAAGCAGCCAGGGAGGATTTACTTAGACCAAGGGAACGAGCGACAGGGAACCGCATCGTGGGAGTCTTCGATTACAGTGAAAAAGCCAATGCTATCAGACGGGCGATCCTGAAACACTGGCCGCTTGTCAATGACATCCCGGGCTGTGAAACCCCCCCATTGATAGCCTTTAGAAGGACTCGAAACATCAAAGATCAGCTGGTACATTCGGATTTAAATTATGACACTGACATTAGAAACACGGGACTACCAAGGGGGGTATACAAATGTGGACGCTGTAGGCAATGCTCCCTAATAATGACGGCAGAAGATTTGAAGCAGTTGGGATTGAGGACTACGTGCGAATTTGTCAATTGCGGCACTGAAGGGGTGGTATATGTTCTGAAATGTCCATGTGGTCTATTATATATAGGGAGCACTGTACGTTCCATCAGAACAAGGCTCAGCGAACACCAGTCGAGAATAAAGAATAAGGTACTAGAGGCTCCTATAGTCCAGCACTATTTAGATAAGAAACATGGAGACATGGAAATGTTATTTACTGTACTGTTTAAGACCCGAAAGAAAGAACATATGGCTGCTACTAGGGAACTACACCAGAAGGAAACATTTTGGATATATAAACTTAATACTCTCATACCCCACGGCTTAAATATAGCCAATGACTATACTTGTTTTTTGGGGGTAATTACTTACAGGATGAGTTTAACTTTAAGATAGAATAACTATGTGATTGGGGTGTGGATTGCTTTCTGAAGATAAAACGACAACCTGGTAATAGGATACAGATGGAAGTAATTGAGAATATCGAAAAGGGATATGGAAGGTTGACTTTAAGAATCTCTGAGTGAGTATACTGAATTATGAATGCATTATTGTAAATGTCAGACTCTCGGGGGTTCTTTTTGATTTATGTATGTTTTTCCAGCTACTGTGCTCTTTGAAAAAGAACCCTGGAAACGGACCATATGAGGATCTGGACCGTCCGTTAGAGAATTCAGTCACAGAACTAACAACTTACACCGCAAAGAATATAGGTTTACACACGATCTGTGACACACACAGTGTCTGGAATCTGTTTTGGACTGTACCTACATTGTAATTGACTACAAGGCAATTTGTATTCTGTATATAAGAAGTAGTGTCATAGGATATCGGAAGTAATTGCACTTTAATTATAATAATTGTAGCACTTTGAGCACAAGACACTTTAATTGATTAAATACAGGATACATGCCTATATAATTAAGGTCAAGGAAGTTGCAATATGTGATACAGTTCTTGTATGTGTTATGAGAAATAAATTGAAATTGTTTACTATATCCCCTATGTATTGATAATCAAATAGTTCTGGAAACTATATATTAAATGACATATGCTTTATTGTTAACTGTGGAGACATCATTACCACACGGGAAATTCTTCTTGTTTGACATAATCATTACCGTGTTGCTCTACATTGTTGGATTGCCCACTCTCATGGCATGCCGCACCACCCGAGGAGTGGCGCCCCAGGGAGCATGCCTCTCACCAGCCAGGTAAGTGGGCACGGGGGGGGGGGGGAAGGGTGGAATCTGGGGATCCCCCACCCTGGACGGGGGAATGGCAACCCTAGTTCACACAATGGACTTAGTTGCTAGTTTAAAATAATGAAATTCCAGAACTGTCATGCTGTCTGCGTACAGTTGTCTGTTCTACAGTATGATTTCATTGTTTTTTAAAAAATTATTTTTCATGACTAGGAAGCTTAGATTAGTCTGAATTCTGTACTTTGCTTTATAATTTTTCTAGAGTGAAAACTAAAAGCTCAGAAGTGTTTTTATCATAAACAAATCCACCAGGTGAGTTTACAAGTGACCCCCAACACTAGTAAACATCTTGTTTTAATCATGACTTCCTGAGGCAATAAACATGCTGTAAAGCAACCATATGTAATGATATTGTATCATAGAGGCAAATGGGTCCTTTTTGTTATGAAAGCAGAATTAACCTCAGGACTAGAGATGGGCAAGGACCAAAAAAAATTAATGAACCAGCGGATCGTGGTTCAGTGCCAACGATGATCCCGAATTAATGAACCACATTGAACATCTCCCATTCCTGAACCGGATCGTGGATCGTGGAGGCCAAAGTGGGGCACGCTGGTATTCCCAGCTTTGTGGGAAGGTGGGTGCTGGCGGCGGCCGCTGAGCCTGGTGGGCACAGGGAGGCGGCGACGAGCTACCTCCCCTCAGGGGGCAGGGGGTCTGGCCGCTCATCGGTGGCACTCCCCATGTGCCCGCCCACCAGGCCAAACTGGAGCGTGCTGGTATTCCAGGCGAGAAAGGAATGTGGGTGTGGACGGCAGCCGCCGGGCCTGGCGGGCACGGAGAGGCGGCGTTGAGTCACCTCCCCTCAGGGGGCAGGGGGTCTGGCTGCTGGCCGGCAGCACCCCCCATATGCCTGCCCGCCAGGCCAAAGTGGAGTGTGCTGGTATTCCCAGCGATACATGAATGGTGGGTGCTGGTGGCGGCCACCAGGCCTGGTGGGCACCGGGAGACAGTGGAGAGCCGCCTCCCCTTGCCGGAAAGGATGGGAGGGAGAGGACCTGTCATGTGAGGGGTAAGTGGGAACACAGCAACACAGGAGGTCTGTGTTTGGCAGTCAGAGCTGCCTATCAGGGTTTGCAGGGTTGAGATTGGAGTGCCCATGGCTACAGAACACCCCCTTCCCCCTCCCTCCCCTGGGTGTCTTCTCCCAACTTGTAACTGATTTGCAGCTCCGTGGTTGGAAGGAAGCCCTGCTGATCAAGGAAAGCTCGGCTTCCATTGGGGTTTCCAGGGCAACAGAGGGAGGGCAGACAGAGCTCAGGCATTCCCCTGGCTCCATTGCCAGGGGAATAGATTGCTGGCTCCTGAGTGTCTGGCTTCCCGAACCGCACCTGAACGCCCCGAACCAGGCCTCTCCTGACCACTGGTTCGTTGGCCGTGGCCGATCACGATCCACCGGGTCACAATTGCGCAATCGCCATTTTTGTGGGTTTTATACGTTCGTAATGCGGTTCGTGCCCATCTCTACTCAGGACTGCACTTGAAATCATGATACTATTTCAGGGCCACTTCACACCAATCTTTGGCTCATTTTTCAGTTTGTGTTGGCAGCAGGAACCATTGGCTAGCAGCTCATAGGAATTCAAATATTTGAGTATGTTTTGTAAACAAATCTTCCATATTGATCTAATTTATCTAAAGTCATATTAGTAATTTTGTTTGATGTTTTGGAAACAGAAATCTATTCCTAATGGAGAGTATTCCAATGAGGTTCAGGATAAGTTTAATATTGGCTTAGCGAATGGTTTGGTAGAGAACAGCCATTTAGGGCCATTTCCACATGAGTGAATTGTCTAGGGTTTGATGCTGTTCAGGAACTGAAGTTTTCCTGCTTCCCAACAGCATCCTGAGGCTTCTGTGAGCCAACTGGGTTTTTCTAGACTTTTCTGTGATCTTTTCCAATGTAATGTTTTGGAAAAGATGGCCTGGCTTCCTAAGGAAAAGTCTGGATTTTTCCTGTCCTACCAACAGAGAGCCCATTTCCCTGTCCTATTGCCCATGGCAGCAACCCCACCTCCCTCATGAGACTATTTATTTTTAAACGGGCAATTGTCATGTTGATATTTTTTGAAAATCTTGGAAAAACCCCTCAGACACACACACACACACACACACAGAGAGAGCTTTTGGGGGGCTGGGCTTTCCCTTAGACTTTTAAATATCAATATGTCATGGGCACTGGGGCAGGGCAAATGCTGGGAAAACTGCCTTCAGGAAGCCCTGCCATTGCTGTGCTGCATTGGCAGGTGCAGCAATATCAGGGCTTCCATGTGGGAAAGCTCTAGAATTGCTTTGTTTATGATCATTCAGGAGCAAAAATAAATAGAAGTATATGGCCACATAGTGCAATATCGCATAGAAGAGTTTTCTACTAACTGGTGATAGAAATGAGAGAAAAATGATAGTGGTGCTGTAGAAAATAAAAAAAAAACCCACCTCTTGTTTTATTTTCCAAAATGGCAACGAGGTCTTCTGAGCTTTTTAGGTTTTTGTCAAATGTATTTTCCTTTTGCAGCTTCTCAGAGAGAGAGAGAGAGGGAGAGGGAGAGGGAGAGGGAGAGAGAGATGCACACAGAGCATTTTTCTTTTTACTGCTTTCTCTCTTCTTAGATTCATGTGATTATGATTTGCCTGCTACTAGTATACTTGTTGGATACTACTAACCTTTGGTAGTTGTTGGCTATGCTTGATTTCTCCCTTTTTTCCTGTCTTGTTGTCTGGGTTTGGCTGTGGGTAACTGAACGTTTCCTCACCAATGAGTCCTCAGTTGGATACATGTTGGTCCAGACTGACAATGAGGCCTTGATTTTTTCAGTGAATCTGAAAGCTACCAGCTGTGTTATTTATTTCAGTTTTCTTCTGCTTTTTGACTTACAAAAAACCTCCAAGGAGGCTAAATGGATATAGACTGACAGACACTATGACCTGAAAAACAAAGATTGCTTTAGAAATCACTTGACTTCTCAGTATCTTAGTCAATACTTGATAAGTCTGAGCTGAAGGTGCAAACAGATTCCACCTAAATACAGAACTGCACCTGTTCGGTGAAGATGTGAACTTGAATGAAGATGTTTAGGCATATACTTTGTATCACCTCCCTCAACAAAACAATGACACTGAGATAATGAATAGTAATATGAAAGTTTTGCTGATGGAATTTCATCAAGGAATCTGCCCCAAAGCCCTGATCAACTAACTAGAAAGAAATTTGTAATACAATTAAGGTTTACTAAATGCTATTCGACAGGTGCAGGTAAATATGGTCTTCTGTTTACCTGCACTGTCAAGAATATGATTTTGGATTTATCTTTGGTTACTCCTTAGACAATTTGTTGTCAATTACAGGCACAAGCACTTTATACTTATATAGGAAATCTGTGATATTACTGCTGCTACTAGAATATGCTTTGCCTTATGTATATGTAACCAATTCATATGTATGTATTCATTTTCTTACCACTAAGTATTGTTGAATAGCATTTAGTAAACCTTAATTGTATTACAAATTTCTTTCTAGTTAGTTGATCACGGCTTTTTTGGTAGATTCCTTGGTATTTACCATGATACTCTCCTGTCTTTGGGATGGAATTTCATCCGCAATGAATTACTCATACAAATTTATTCCCTGATTCTGAAATAATGGATGAATTTGCATGTGTGAACCTGTCTTTTTGTCTTACAGCTAAAACCAATCCAAAACCATCATTTATTTATTTATTTATTTAAACAATTCTATTTGATTTATCCCTCCATAGGGACTCAAAGAAAAAATTTGGTTAATCCTGATATGTTTTGTTGTATGATTATAGTTTATATTTTATGTTTCTGTATTTGTAAATTGAAATAATATATATATATATTGAGAAAAAGGAGACAAAATCTTTGAAAATTTAAAAACTAAATCAAAATTCTTTCTTTCTTTCTTTCTTTCTTTCTTTCTTTCTTTCTTTCTTTCTTTCTTTCTTTCTTTCTTTCTTTCTTTCTTTCTTTCTTTCTTTCTTTCTTTCTTTCTTTCTTTCTTTCTTTCTTTCTTAAAATTTGGCAAAGGTAAAAAAGAAAATCAAGGAGACCAGAAGCCAAAGGCACTATAATATGCATAGTATATGTTTCAGCTCACTGCCAACTACCCAAATGGCTGTCCAGTTTGAACAGCAGACTCTTCAGCTAATTAGTTTTTATGCTGTGGGAAAAATAGCAAGGCAGCCGTTTAATATGCGATTTGGGGTCATTTTATAAGGCTTTGCAACATTAACTGAATTTAACAGATCATAAATGTTATTTAATTGCAAATAATTCACTTTAACTTATGGGAAAGCCCTTTGAAATTCTAAGCTTGTGCATCTTTTTCATAGGCATTCAGGCTCATTTTGACAGCTTATATCAAAGGCATTCTTGAGAAATATTTTTTCAAATGCAGTAGCACCCTGAGTTGATCATGATACTATCTCTAGTTCTGTTGGGAAGAAGATCATTCATGCTGTGCCTAGGAAATATATTTCTCCAGGGAATATGAATCTCTAAGTACTGGCTGGGAAGCCTAAGACAGCTGAAGGGCGTTTGCAGTCATTTCAAAGAACAGCAAACAGAGCCAAACAGAAAGAGAAATCCATCTGTAGTGTCTGACCTTTCAGATCTCTGCCATCCCTAAAGAAAAATATTTGTTTATAATCTTTTAGTACTCCATTTTAAAATGTAAAAGTACATCTGGTACCCCATACACAACACCAATGTGTCTTACATTTAAAACAACAACTGGCATCATTATCTCCCTATTTCCATACCATTGCAAGAGTGTTTCAGTAACCTGTTTGACTCCATAAGGAAGCATAAGATTTATCTCTATATTACTATTTTCTCATAATGCACATACAATTGTGGTTAAAGTACGTAATAGCTAATTAGTCTGGATTATAACTGTAATGGTTTTTCTATTTATTTTAATATTTTTACCTTACACCTTTGCCTTTGGACTTTAGTTCAGTTCCTTCTTATGTTACCTTAAACTCTTACCTCAGGGGGCCCCTGGACCCAATCAACCCTCCTTATATTTCCACACTTACAGAGCTTCTGGTGCTCTCTATTTTACCCAGATTTATATCTCAAGAACATCTTTCTTTTTTTGTGTGTGTGACCTATATATATTGCTGTCTCCCCAAAAGGTTTTCACAGTCACCAAAGGCTTTTGCCTTAGATCTCTTTTGCTTAACTTGTACTACAGGAAGGCTTTTTATAGATGGTAGTTAGACAGAAAGGTCAGCTTGTGAGGGTAGTTATGATGGGGAAAATGGATCTTTCTTGCTTAAACAAAAGTAGATTTTAATTATAAGTACATGTGTGATTGGTTGCAGAGTTTTGATAAGCACATTGCTTTCAGAATAGTTCCACATAGATCTCAGTTACACAGACTAAACTTTCATCTACACAGACATAGATTCGCTCAGGTCTTTCCACATAGCTTGTATGACCTAGGGCTTTTCCATCCAGTCAACTTCTGATTTTCTTAGCAGTCAATTCATAAAGAACTGGAATTGGTTTGGGAACAGTTTTTCCACACACACACACACACACACACACACCCTAAATAATCAGGATTTTCAAGTGAGGGTGCTTGAAAATCTTGATTACTTAGAGTATGTGAGAAAAACATCAACCATTGTAACATTGCAATAATAGATGCAGCAGATTCTCTGAATCCCCAGCTTTCATTTTTTAAAAAAGTAAATCTCTACCCCTCCCCTTGTGGAGATATGCCCTTTTCCTTCTCTTTCCACAATGGAAGGGCCTAGATACTTACTTTAAAAAAAGGAGTTCAGAGAATCTGCTATTCTTACAACAGTAGGTTGTTATAATGTAATGAAATTGACAATAGAAAGAAAGATATAAAGCAAAACCAGGAGAGGGAAGGAAGGAGGGAGGAGTTTGGCTATGACAATCAATCATCAGAAAGTAGGTTTGAGGTGGGTTGGAAGTAGCCAAATAAAACTAAAAGAAACATTCCAAACAAGGTACAAAGGCAGCTCAGACTCGGCTTAAAAAAAAAAGATGAGGTAAAAGTGGTCTCAAAAGAACCAGGAAAAAAAAAACAAGGGAAATGAAAAACAAAACCCTGAAGTGAAAACTAAAGGCAAAGAAATGTGTACAGGGGATAAACTGAAGCTGTATGGGACCAGAACCAACTAAAAAACCCATGCAGGAAAGCACCTAGATAGAATTCTCTCAGGTATATACAGAGCCAAGCTCATACAGTTTGCTTTAAAAAGATCAAGATGCCATATTAGTCTGTCTGTAGCAGTAGAAAAGAGCAAGAGTCCAGTAGCACCTATAAGACTAACAAAATTTGTAGTAGGGTATGAGCTTTTGTGAGTCAGAGCTGACTTCTTCAGGTGAAAGCTCATACCCTACCACCAATTTTGTTAGTGTTATGGGTGCTACTGGACTCTTGCACTTTTCTACTGCTTTAGAAAGAGACTGTCAGGCTTCCACACAGTTTGCCTGCTTTAGCCATAATTGTTTCTCTGAGACACCCAAAGACCAGAATCTCCTGGCTGGTTAACTTCCTTTCAGAAACACAGACACAGATTCTCTCAGGCTCCACACATTTTGCCTGACTCAGCTAGAATGATTGCTTTTTCTCAGCATACTGACTAAAAACTGCAGTTCACTTTGCCCCTAGGGTACAGTTGCCATCCAATCACATCACACTCCATTTACCCATCCAACCCCACCCTTCTTTCCTCAGAGGCCTTCATTTAAACCTATAGTAACAAATATTTTAAAATCCCACATTAGCAAGAAGAAATAAAATTCAAATTAAATACATTACATGAAAAACATTACTATAATGAACATACCATATACTGAAATAGGCCAAAGAACAAATTAATTTCTTGGGCCTAAAAAGACAGCTGTTCTCTGGTACGGCTAGTGTTTGACACTTTTATTATACCATGCCTCTGATTAGGGTGAGCCTAAGTTGCATTTAGCTTCTTAGAAGTCTCCATCAGGTCAGATGGCAGAATAGTTCCCTCCCATATTTGTATCCTAAAGTATCTTACAACATTTCTTTTGCTCTGCATATTAAAATGTGAAGATGTTCTCCTGTGAAAATATTCCCATGCTGTAATTATTAATTGAAGACCATATTCCCAGAAATATTAGCTATTATTCTCTTACTTACTTACTTACTTACTTAATTTATATCTTGCCTTTCCCTCAGTGGGGTCCCAAAGCAGCTTACATCATTCTCCGCTCCAGTTAGGGTTCTCAGAAACCTGCTAGTGGTGGTTTGTCATTCCCAGAGGTTTGTTGTTCTGCCTGCCTATCACTGGTGATTGGTGGGAAATGGCAAGCTGCCCAGAGATCACCAGCCACTAGCAGACAACCTGGGCAAATATGGCATGCATGTTCCCATTCGGGTTCAATGACATCACTTCTGGAAGTTACATCATCATGCTGCCCTGTGGAAGTGCTCCTGTGATTGTGCAGGACAGTGTGATGATGTCACTTCCCAAAGTTACATTGTTGCATGCAGGTGGGGAGCATGCTCACATGAAGGAGAAGAACACCGGTAAGTACCACCCCCCCCATCCTGCCAGTTGCCAGGAAGACCTGGGAACCCTAGCTCCAGGGCAGTCAAAACTCTGGTTCCCATATAGAAATCATCTTGGAAAGAATCAGGAAGAACATGTGTATACAATTCTAAGGACAGAGTTCTCTCATGAAAGTGATCATCTTGATAAGTAAAGGATTTGTAGAACAATTTTTTCTGTGTTTCAGGTCACAGTACAAAAGCTGTCACTGGCATTGGAAGTAGCCTGTACTTTTAACCAATAAGAAGTGGCTACAGAGCAAATTAAGATACTGGCTAGATGTCATGAAGGTCTTCATTTTTGAGGCAATAGTCAGCTCCTAAGAAGCTCATTAATCATAGCTGAAAATGGGGTGCCATGTCCTATATTAAAAATTGCCCTCTCTTGGTTGAGAGTAATGTGCTTCACAAGTTCTCTTTCTGTCTTAAAATTATTTTACATTTTCCCCCAGATACAAGGTGTACATGAATATAACT
The DNA here is from genome assembly GCF_028583425.1 of Eublepharis macularius. Lineage (NCBI taxonomy): Eukaryota > Metazoa > Chordata > Lepidosauria > Squamata > Eublepharidae > Eublepharis > Eublepharis macularius. The sequence goes on along the minus strand of NC_072793.1, from coordinate 88,122,932 downwards.
CTCCAACGTGCTTATCTGGCATTAATGAAATTTCCAGAAAACGTAACTCTCTCTTGATGAAATCCTTTGACCTGGAATGCCCCTGAATTTTATTTCAGCTCTAACTTTGATGCCTTGAGCTTCCTATATACATACATCAGTTCTTGTGAGATTATAATTGGACATACGTGGAAATAATGAGCAGTATCTCTCTTTCCAATAATTGTGCATCCTGTCTATATTGCTATCTGTCTTCTATAGCATTTTGAACATTATTCTTGAATAATCTGTTTTCTGGAACTGGTTGCACTCCCCCCCCCTCTATTTTTATTTGCAAAGGCATTTAATGGGGGTGTAAGGGATAAGGACCCCAGTTGCAATTCAGTTGCAATTCAATCAGTTGCAATTCAGCAGTCTCTCTTCCTAATCTCCCTTTGAAATTCCTCTGCAGGAGAACTACTACTTTTAGGTCAGCAATTGAATGTCCTGGAAGGTTAAAATGTCCCTCCACTGGTCTTTGAATGTTTTGGTGTCAGACTTATGTCCATTAATTCTTTGTCAAAAGGACTGGCCAGTTTGCCCAATGTAGAGAGTGGAGGGGCATTGCTGACACATGATGGCATAAATCACATTGGAGGATGAGCAGGAGAATGAATCCGAGATGGTATGTATATACAATTCTACAAGAGCATCTTGGTTTGTTGCAGGCCTTGGTACCAGAGTCCATGTCAGTGTTAAGTTGTTTATCATTGTGAGTGAGTAGTTGTTTCAGGTTAGCAGGCTGTCTGTAAGCAAGAAAACGTTGGCTCCCCATTAACTGTGTGAGGAAAGTATCACAATTTAGCATGGATTGTAGGTCATTAATAATGCGTTGGACTGGCTTGAGTTGTGGGCTGTAGGTGCCCACCAATGGTGTTCTATTGTTATTTTCCTTGGGTTTGTCTTGTAGCAAGCTGTCCCTGGGTGTCATTCTGGCCTTCCCAATCATCTTTCTCACTACATCAGGGGGATACTGTAATTGCAAAAATGTCTGTTGTGGATCCTTCAAGTGACTATCTCTGTTTGAGCAACTGGAGCAGATGCTACTATAGTGTAGGGCTTGGCTATACACAATGTATTGCTTGATGTGACTGGAGCAGCAACTCAAGGCATGTAGGTATGTTTGCCAATCCATTGGTTTCTGGTATAATGTGGTACTCATGGGTCCCTCGTTTTCTGAACACCATTGACACCTCTCCTTTACTTGAGATTTATTGATGACATCTTTATTGTCTGGACCCATGGCAAAGAAGCCTTGAAAGATTTCACCAGGCTTTCAACAACTTCCATCCCACCATCAGTCTAACTATGAATCACTCTACACAAGAAATAAACTTCCCGGACACCACAGTACGGATACGCAAAGCTCAAGACTATGCATCCACCTGGACTGAATCGAGACAAAGAAGTGAGCTGTGGCTCATGAAAGCTCATACCCTACCATTAATTTTGTTAGTCTTATAGGTGCTACAAGCTTCTATGTGATTTTCTAGACTGTGGCTGCAACTTTGCCTCCAAATTCTAGGGTGAGTATAATTCAGACCACTGCTGCAAGACTAGCTGCAAGTAGATGTTATATGACAGAGAGTTGTGTATGGTGGGCATGCACACAGTTTATTGCTATTCTCATCTTCATCATCCCCATATATGTAACGCATCTGAAAGCTCCTGGATGTTGAAAGCCTTGAACTGAGCTGTATTTGGCCATGATATCTAAATGCAAGGGTCAGTTTGTTTCTTTTTCATAAACTAAACTAGTTTAAACTCCAGTTTTTTAGACACCTGCAGTTGAGTATCACCACAAAATGGAGTTTGATTCAAGACTTCCTAAACCAGTCACCTTTTAATTGGTAGTTGTGGGTTTTCCGGGCTGTATTGCCGTGGTCTTGGCATTGTAGTTCCTGATGTTTAGCCAGCAGCTGTGGCTGGCATCTTCAGAGGTGTAGCACCAAAAGACAGAGATCTCTGAGAGCTGCTGGCGAAACGTCACGAACTACAATGCCAAGACCATGGCAATACAGCCTGGAAAACCCACAACTACAATCGTTCTCCGGTCGTGAAAGCCTTCGACAATACACCTTTTAATTGTTCAGTGTCTGAAAGGGATGGGATAAGGGAGAGGAGTGCACAAACATAGCAATATTCTGTGTCTGTGTCTGTTACAGACAATCCTATAATCAGTTATATCTGATTGTGGCCACAAGGGACAGACAGCCCCTGAATGAAAAGTACCTTGTTAAAGACATCATCCCAGTTATGTTTTTCCCCAGATGATCACTGGCTGCTTCCACGCCAGGGTGGTTTTCCATGGTGTTCTGACTGCTAATGTGATGGAGTGTGATCGCCCTTGCAATGGAGCTTCTAGATGGTGGAGGGTAATCTCTCCATTGTTAGCTGTGGTTTCCCTTTGACATGCAATGAACCTCAAACTTCTGTGTTCTCCTGTGACCCTCAAGATTCTCTGACCTCCCTGCTTTAATTTTTTTATTTTGAAAAGAAATCTTGTCCCCTCTGTACAAAAGGTGGCTTTTGTATAAAAGCCCCAAGTGTTTGGGCTGATGGTAGCTACCCCTGCACCACTGACTGACACTCTACATTGGTTCATGTATCAAGCATTTTGATGCCTAGAAAAGGCACTATTTGGGAACCTTGATGCTTATGTATGAGTCAATTGAAAAAAGTCCAGCTTTTGCCACAAAGAGTCATTGTGTTAATTTATAGCAAATTAAATATCTGAGGCATTTCCTCTCCCATAATCTGAGCCTAATGAAGAAGAGCAGATGGTGCTAACACATTCCTGCTTAGCAAAGCAGTTGGTGTTTTCTGACTACACTGGTGTGTTTTCTTGCAAGAGTGCAAACAAAGGCTGTATGGGGGGGAAATGTTTCTGTAGGTGTAGAGAAATATGCAACTGCTGACAAAATAGCAGCAGTAGCATCAAAGCCTATCATTTTTGGAGACAAGATGTTGATACTATTGTCTATCAACATCGTATGGTCCCAGTAATATAGTATACATAAAAATAAAAGGAAAGCAGATAATCAAAGAAGAGTACACATATTATGTAGCTAAACATCTAGCCGCTTTCTTTTATTCTAGCTGAAATGCATAAGGTGGACTAAACTAGGGCCGTTTCCACACTGCCTTATTTTACTGCTTCTATTGCGCCATTCCTGATGCCACTTTTTAGCAATCGTGTCCACACCTTCAGGAATATCTCGCTTCTATCGTGCTTCCCTCTGTTTTCATGCTGTTCAAAAGAGCGCCATTTCCTCTGCAGGATTCAGTTAGGTCAGTGCTGTTGAAGTCAAAGTTATGCCCCCTTTTTTGCTTTCTTAAAGGCAGAATAGTGCTATATCGAACTTTCATTGAACTTAAAGTAGTTCAGACCTCCACCCATCACTCATGTGATAGGCTGCCTCTTTGCTCGCCATTTTTCTTCTCAATTGTTTTGCGCAATAACGCCCTACCAAAATATTTTTTTTAAAGTGAAAAAATATCAGATAAGTGAATGATTGATCAAGCAACCAAATAATTGGAAAATATTTTATGCGTCCATAAGAGAATCAGTCTCAAAGAGACACTGATTCTCTTTCAAAAATCCAATCAGTTGGTTTGCAGCTCAGAGATGGGGGTAGAGGGGAATCCAAGCTTCAGTTTCCTGCTGGGAGTGGGACTGGCTTCTCTCTCCCTCTCTCTCTCAAAACACCTTGGCTTTTTTCCTTGTCTCTTGTTACGTTGTTCCCCACCCCACCCCACCCCCCACCCCACCCCAAGTTCTCAGAGGATTTTTGAAAGAGAGAAAGAGAGAGAGTGTGTGTGAAACTCCCCCCTCCCTCCCCAGCTGAGAATCATGTTGAGCTGATGGCTTTTTTAAACTACAATTCCTAGGGATCATTGCAGGATTTGACACTTGCCCATCTGTCTTATGTGTTTTGACCCTGAGAGTCAGTGACAGTGGGAGTGGCTAAATAACCGTTTGTGGTGGTACTTGGGAAAAAGTGGTTTAATGCGTTCTCATGCATGGGGGAAATAGCAGTAAATTCCCATCGCAACATGGAAAAAACGGAACAAGAGCTTTAGCAGTTAAAGCAGTAGAATAGTGGGATATTAATGGAATGTGCATGGCATGATTGTGAAACAGTGTGGACAAATGCAAATAAAACGGCAGAATTGCGCTAACTTGATGCTAAAATAAGGCAATGTGGAAACGGCCTAGATAATTGTTTGGCCATCTATGGAACAGTGGATATATTCTTATTTTACAGGTGGAGAATTTTATTTGTGCAATATCCGTGCTCAGAGTTTCAAACTATGTCCTAGGTTCAAGTGCAAATGGTCTTACTACATCACAAGAGTTGCCACTTTCTGTGTTACATTGAATGGTACTTCATTTCTGCCACATGGTGCATAACCCCACACAATGCATAGTGGTCAAAGCATCTACATGTCTTTTTAGCTACAGATAATAATGCTCAACATAAAACATAACAAAACCCATTTGGGAAGCACTGAACCCCACCCCCCAATGCTTTTTCTTTTGGATTAAGTGAAATACCTTTTGACATTATAATCAGTCCTATGCAGTTTAACTCACTGATTTCAATGGACTTAAACTGGGCATAGTATATTGTTTTAAAACAAGGTTTTTAGTCACTCAAAATGTGTATGCAAGATAATCAATGATAGATAACGATAAATTCATATCTATGCTGCAGGCATATTTTCAATAATTATATTTATTGTTTAGAAGTAACTAAAACTTTCCACTTTTAATAGGGCAGCCACTTCTGGATTGGGAAATTTCTGGAGATTTGGGGGCAGTGCCTGGGGTTGGCATAGTTTGAGGAGAAGAAGGTGTTCAGCAGTGACATGATGGCACTTTAGGGCTTCTGTATGGTAGACTGTATGGTATGTCAAATAGTCTACCCTCCATAGTTGACCACTAAAAGTGTCTCTCCAACCACAAAGTGTCTTATAGTAACCAAAGGGTACTCTATCAAACGTTCTAGTGCATACATCAATTACTACCACTTACAAAATCAAATATTTTTCCACATTATTAAATACATACAAAATACATATAGTCAACCATATACAAGTCGATAGTAACCTACTTGTAGAAAGCACACTCCAATCGATTTCTTTCAATTACTCATGCATATTATCACATATAGTCCATCAATAGTCCTTTGAATTGAAAGATGTTCCAACCTTGTCAATAAATAAATGTCCACAAAAGTGGGAGATAAGCACTCCTCCAAGTGGGGATGAAGTAACAGGCATGCTGTTGTATTGCAATAGTACACATTTCCTCAAGCTCACCTCTCCTGAGGTTTCGAGTGGATTTCTTCTCCAAATTAGTCAACCCGTTACAGGCTGGACTCCTTCCCCCCAAATGACAAGGAGGTAGCTTCTCCCAGTTCGCCTGACAAAACACTAGCAAATTTTGTTTTGCGTGGAAAAGCTTTCTCAGGGGCTTCGCTGCTATACAAATAAACACACAAACTTTAACAGGTGTACCCAAATGCACAAATATCAAGGTTATGTACTCACTCTCATGTACTCACCATTGAAAATAATCTCTAAGACATCAAGTTGGTCTGAAACCAGTATGACGGTAGCAATCTCCGTAATTACCATTAATACTTCCTGATTTTATACTAATGCGTATGTATCATCACCGCAATTGCCTGCTACATTCTTAAAGGAAACATGACAAACCCCATTCGCCATTCAGACCCATAGGTCCCCTGCTCTTCAAGTAAAATATCCAGAACATTTCTCTTTGGAGTAACTGATTGGCCATGAACATGCCCTCCTTATTTCTGACCACCTCCAAAACTGAAAATCTGATATCCTGTTCCCTGTGCTGTGCCTGTAGAAAATGTGCCGTTAAGGGTGCTTCCATGACACGTCTTCTTATTTTGGACTGGTGTTCTTGAATGCAGATTCTTAACGCGCGGGAAGTGCTACCTATATAACACTTTCTGCACGAGCATTCAATTATGTACACTACTCCTGCGGTGTTACAAGTTGAAAAATGCTTTAATTCTATCTCTCTATGCATGTGATGGATTGTCAATTTCCTACCTGGGTTCGCCAGTGGGCAAACACTGCAATGCCCGCAACTAAAGTGGCCAATAGGATTAATTCTCTGTTCTTCCTTACATTGCATGTCGGCTCGTATCAATATCTCTCTCAGATTTTTTGTTCTTTTATACCCTATTATAGGCATATCTAGGCAACCTGGGATATGCTGCACCAGGTGCCAATGGGCTCTTATGATCTCACTAATCTGAGGTGCCCATGGGGTGCATTTAATAGCCCAGTGTAATCTGTGTTCTTCCTCTTTGTATTGTGCTTGTAATAGATCGCTCCTGTTTGTTTCCTTTGCCCTGGCGCATGCGGTTCTCAGGGTCGCAGTGAAATACCCCCTTCTCCTAAAATTCCTAATCATCCTGTCTCTTTCCTTGGTGTAAACCGTATCAACTGTGGAATTTCTTTTGACCCTAAGTAGTTGGCTGAAAGGTATATTTCTTTTCAGATGGGCTGGGTGGTATGAGGTGAAATGTAGGTATGAATTCCTATCCGTGTGTTTTTGGTATGGACGGACCATCAATCTGTTGTCTGTGTGTCTATATATAGTCACATCCAAAAAGTGGATCTCAGACTAATAAAAAGATCTGGTAAATTTAATGTTCGGGTCCAGGTTGTTAATCCAACCGGTAAATGCATCTAGATGTGTTGGATTAGAAAAAATTAAGAAAATGTCATCTATGAAGCAACGGTAGTAAAGGATCTCAGAGTGGTAAGGGTTGGTAGCTTTCACCAGAGAGTTCCGTTTTTGCCACTGTGAAGAGAAAATGATAACAAAGGTAAGGACCCATGGATCATGCCTTTCCCGGGGTGCAATCTCTCTGAAACTTGGGGGGTCTTTGGAGGACAGTGAGAACTATGTCCCCTGCAAATTTGGTGGGTATTGGACATTGGGAAGGTCAGTTTGTAACCCATCAAAGAAGCTGCCTTCCAATAGGCAGTTTCATTTTTGCCACTGCCACTTTTGCCAGAAAATAACAACAAAGGGAATGACCCATGGATCATGCCTTTCCTGGGGTGCAAACTCTCTGAAACTTGGGGGGTCTTTGGAGGACAGTGAGGACTATGTCCCTTGAAAATTTGGTGGGTATTGGACATTGGGAAGGTCAGTTTGTGGGGTGTTTAAAGGGCCCTGTCCCTTGCACGTTGCAGGAAAGGGCCCTTTAAACTATCAGCTGGCAGGGGGCAGGGGGGAATTCCCCCTGCCCCTGCCAGCTGATAGTTTAAAGGGCTCTTTAAGGGGCCACAAACAACGAACAATGAACATGTTTGTGAACAGGGTCATGTTCGTTACTGTTCATTGTTCGTTGTTCGTGGATGGCAACGAACAACAAACAGCTTGTTTGGGTTTTTTTTCCATTCGTGCCCATGTGTAGTTATGACCATGTGCAACATGTACCCCTCTTCACAATTTTATTTGTAGAAAACAAAAGCATATATACTTAGTTTCATAAAAAATTCTGAAGTACAGTTTTTTTATATGATGTTCTACATGATGCATCATTTGTTACTGAAGTAGTAAATTAAGTTTAGTGTTGATAAGGAAGTATCATATATTTCAATTTCAGTAAGATCACATGTATTTCAATTTCCTCTCAATTTTCCCCACAAAAATACCATTTCCTCTATGACTTCAAGCTTTCCAGAAATTTTACATCTCTATGTTGATTGCAGCATCTTGAATGGAACAGTTTTAGTAGGTGCATGCTATCTGTATATCCACTAAAATGGAATGTTTGAAGAAGCTCTAACTGTAAATAGAAGCAGTAGGAAGTAGATTTATGAGATGAATGTTCATGAAAATGCCTATAGTTTATGGAATTCAAAGTTTGCACCCACGGAATTCAAAGTTTGCATCCATCACTATGCACAATCTCATATTTGCTATTTGCTTTCTGCTATGAGCAATTTGAGTTCATTTAGGTCATGTTTGTATCAGAGCTGTCACAGTGGTAATTAGAGCACTAAAGAAGTTAGCATGGCAGAGATTTTTATATTCACACTCTACAAAGGCCATTTTAAATCTGTAGCTATAGCAAGGTGAAAGATCACTGGTGTTAATTCCTATTAGGAGAGTTTAGATAGCCAAGCACTACAATTGTCAGCATAGATGAATGGGTTGCCTTTTCATGTCCAATGATACATACATGTCATCTTGATTTCTAGCCCTTGATCCAAATGTTATTCCCACATCCCTAATAGCTTTATGGGAACAGAAGTACTGAAGAAGCAACCCCCATCACAATGCAACCAAGACTGGACAGGCCACATTTCCTCATATCTTTATGGCCTACATAAAACACAAGAGCCCCTTTCAGACTATTAGTCTGACACCCTACGGGTATAGTGGTGGTATCAAAAAATAATAATTACAGTGGTGCTAATTATTTGTGCAACCAACCTCTTTCTTTTCTCATTGGAGTAATTGCACTTGAGCTATTAATTCCTGTAACTTTAAAGTTAATTATTATCACCTACAAATTCACAAAATAGCTATTCTGGAAGGGTTTGCAGATCAAGAAAAAGACAATCACCAGTCATATTATATCCCGGCTAATGGCAGTATTGTTAATATACATGGGTCCTTCTGTCAACCTCCTAACAATTGGAGCTGGAAAGAAAAATCTGTAGGACTGATTACATGTGTGTTTCAGAAGCATCTGATTCGATTGCCTTCTATTGCCACTTACTGTTTTCTTTACCTAGGATTTAATCTTGGGTGAAGGAACTATAATGAATATACAGTTCTAATGGATTGGATCCCTTTCAGTGATGGGATCCAAGTCACCATGGTGTTTTTTAATATATTCTGATGGACTTCCAGCACTAAAATCAATAGTGACCTCAGAATGCAAAGTATCTTTTTGCATACTTGAGTTCATACTGCAGTTCTTCACTTCAGAGTGAATATATAGCAATTGCAACAAACATTTAAATATTTTATTTTTATTTTACTTAATTTATTCCCCTCTTTCTTCCCAATGGGGACTCAGAGCAGCTTACATCATTCTCCTTTCCTGCATTTTTTTTCTCACAACAACCCTGTGTAGTATGTTAGGCTGAGGGTTTGTGAATGGACCAAGGTCACCCAGTGAGCTTCCCTGGCAGAGTGGGGATTTGAATCTGGGTTGCCTCAGATTCTAAACCACTACACCATGCTGGTTCTCTAAAATGTAGAGATTAATTATAATTAACATTATAGTTCAACTTAATATAGTGTTTGTCTAACGTCATGGTCTGCTTCCTAAAAAATGAAACCAGTCTTATCTTCTTAACAATAATCATTTTATTAATATATTTTACAAGATTGCAGTTGAAATAATTTTAAATACAAATATTTTTTTATACAGAAAGTGTAATAAAGTTAAAATAGTTCCTTGTGTAATTTATAGCATTATTGCAATGCTTACAAAATTTTGCATAGACTGTGCAAGGATTGATGTTACTTGATATTTAAAAAAGCTTTATTTTTTTCTCACAGAATCACACACACATAAATTTTTTAAAGGCCACACAAAATGGGAACATCTAGATGAGAAAAAATAGTGATTTACAATGTGGAACTTTGTTTTGTCCTGTTTACATTATGAAGGCCTTGGTGGGTAATATAAGTTAGACAACATTTTTTCCATCACAGGTGGATAAGTACTGTGGCATATGGGCTGCATTTTCTTTTTTTACCATGGTTGTAGAAGGATTAGAATCTGACAGTTTGTCATTGCTTATACCAGCAGAGAATGTATTCTGATCTCAATGCTCTGTATGCACAGCACCGAAACAATACTCTGATTTGTCAAGCACCAGTATCTAGGCAAAGAAAGGTATTAAAATAATCTATGGGTGTGGTCAGGAAAGTGACTCCCATGTGACAATCTTAAGGAACCTTGTCTGGAAGCAAGTCCCACTTCTGTGTAATCATGATTCAGGGCTGGGTTCTGAACCCTACCAATCAATGTGATCTAGGAATACTGGATCCAGCTTCCACTTCAGGCTTTACAAAGGTTAATGCAAAGCAGAACATGCAAGTCCGAAGACAAAACCTCTGAGTGTTATATAGATGGGGACATACAACTCTGCTTATGAGGGGTTGGTTAGCAGCAATATGTTCAATCTGTACCTTTTCCCACTTCATGAATTAGCCACCAATTCCTAGTTAAACCCTTATTTTAGTCTACTTATGGGTAGTTTGGTAATATAAAACAAATATCAACTTGACCAGTGCTGAAGGCACAGCATGTCAGGAGAAAATCTGGTTGCATGGCTTCCTTTCGGCCAGTTCCCTCAGAGGCAATTAATGTTACTGACTCTGAGCTGGGAAATTCCTGGAGATTTGGAGGTAGAGCATGGAGAGAGAGCATGGAGAGAGGGAGCTCAGCAAGTATAATGCCATAGAGTCCACCCTCTTGAAGCTGCCATTTGCTCCAGGGAACCTGATCTCCGTTGTCTGGATATCAGGTATAATTCTAGGAGAATTTTAGGCCCTACCTGGAGGTTGGCAAACCTAGAATATTTATTTATTTTCGAATTTTATTCCACCCTCCCCACATTTCCAGCAGGCTCAGGGCAGATACAGAAGGAATACATAGTCTATTTACCTACTTTGGTCTGTACTGTGAAATATGATAAACAGACATTGATTAGGAAGAGCCACGTTGCAAGTTTTCAGTCCTTACCAAGGTTCTTCTTCAGGTTGCTGAGACTTTAAAATATATTGGCTTGGATCCAATGGAGCATTTCTGCCTTAAGACCATGACTTTGTCATCTGCTCCTCCCACTGCAGTCCAAAATACCCCTGGAATGTACATTGGGAATGGGAGGAGAGAGGCAAGAAAGTCATGCTGGTAGAAATCCTTCTGTCTGTGGAAATGCTCTGGAGAATCCAACTTCTTGGCTACCATCCAGCATAAAGGTTAAGGGCACTTTCACTCATTGATTTCTGCAGACTTAAATATGTTCAGCTCTGTGCATGACTGAGGCCATAACATTTGAACAACTCTAATTATGTATATACTCTCACAGGAACATGTGGAGCTGCCTTATACTGAATCAGACCATCATTCCATCAAGATCATCTACTTAACAGGCGGTGTCTTTCCCACTGAGAAGGTCTGGGAAGGTCTGGGAAGGTAAAGGTCCCACTTGATGACTGGGAGTGAACTTGGGATCTTCTGCTTGTCAAGCATATGCTCTGCTTTAAGCCCTGGCCTCTCATCTAGCCAGAACTATAAAAAGATTACTTCTTCTGTTGGCACTGGTAGCTCCTGGGAAGATTTAGGTAACAGAGGCCACCATTTACTGATTCTTTGTTTCAGTCTGTGGAAAGCACATGGTTACAACACACCTAAGCGAACTATGTAGGGAGCCAATGGAGACAATTCTTTCTGTTTTCAGTGGAAAATATTCTGAAACATATCCTTGGCTGATGTAAAAACAGTCCACAGACCTAGGCCAAAGTAAAGTGCATTCAGCATGGTTGCAGTGTGTTCTGAAACTGATACACTGTATAACATTGCATGGCTGTAGCTGGTCTGCAGAAGGAGAAATGTATACCTCCCAAAGATGGAATAAACTAAATATGCCAGGTTTTCACTCTCAAAACCCAAATTTTATCATCTGTCTAAATGTAGGTTACATTACAGCTTGAATAACTATCATGTGTAATAACTTGCTCTTGCATTGATACTGGTGCTTGGTGAAGAACACTGGACAATGATTGCCTATTAATGTTATTTGGCTGCATATGCATTTACTCTTGGACACCATTAATAGACTATCAAAACATCAAATTGTTATTTACTTCTAGAGCATCTAAAATGCAAAGGATGACTGTGATGAAGTGTGTATTCTCTCTTGTTTAAACAAAAAATCTAATTCCAATGTTAGCATAAGATCAAACTAATCTATGAGTGCAAAGCACTTCCCCAATTATATGTAGTGATAGTTAAACTGATCCAATCCTGCTTGAAAACTGGGAACTCCCCCAACTATTTGCAAAATGCTTTGTTTTGAAATACTAAAGTTGCTCAAAGGTGTAACAGAGGCTGCTTTGGTACAGGAGAAAACTTGGAATGGCCCATAGACATAAGATTGCTTTAGAAAATGGTAATGGATTTACTACGCAGCAACAGGCTTCAGACCATTTTATCTCTTATCAGTGATTCAGCCTTTAGAATGAGAAGAGAAAAAGAAACACATATATTGCACAGAATATATATAGAATACATTTTGGCAGTAACACAAACCTGATCTGACACAGACTACACAGTGAACTTAATCATACAGGAGATGTAAAAACAGTCCATTGTAAGAGAGTTTTTAAAAGTCTTTCAGGGAAAGAAAAAATATTTTAAAGGTGACACAGCTTTATCTTGAGTATTTGATAGCAGGGCACTACGCAAGTGTAACTTTTTTGCACAAATCTTTCCTCCTGTCACCTACATGGAAAAATTAACTTGAGCAAACAATGAGACAGAAAATGTTACTTTAAATTGCCCTTTTTTCAAAACTAAAAAATTTCACCAAATGATCAAACCTGCACTTCTCAAAGATTAAGATATATCTAATCTCTCTTTGGAACTGACAGCATACTGTTGCAGAGATAGTAGCCCTAGTAAGGAGAATCTGAGGTACATGATGACAAGAGGCAAAACTACAGCAAGAGGAGATATTTCCATCAAAAAGCAAGGTGGCTGAGCTTTCTTATCAGGATAGTAAGTCTACAATTCAATTCAATTTCTGAAAAACTTTACACCCTCATGATTTGAAGAGATTTCGCAAGGAATTTACAAAGAGAATCTCTTGGCCCTTTCCCAGGATGTACAAGCCTACTGCTTACATGGCCAACTCTCCCGACCTACAATGACAGCTTTTGTGCAAGCTGTCTACTCCTAGGATTAAAAAAACAAAACAGACTAAATATGAAGAAAACAATGAGACTTAAACTGGGTTTGCTTAAATGAAACTTGAATTACCTTTAAAGATGGTCCATTCTCTATCCTCACAACAAAGGTACAGGGAATTTTCTGAAAGCAGATTGAATTATTGCTATTTTCTCATCCGGTGTCTCTGACTTCAGACATATTATCACAATGAGGGTGCCCCCCCCCAGGAACTCATCTAACAATCAATTGATGAAGGAGGACATGGACTTACTGAGTTCTATTTAATGGAACTGAACTATGTTGGCAAGCATCAAAACTCTTCCGCATAATAGGGATGTGGCTCAAATTGGAACTGTAATCATATGAACATACACTGTAAATGAGCAAATACATCTTCTCCTGACATATTTTCATAGCCTTTGACCCTTTGGATACTTCTGTAGAATGGCAATGAGATAAATTAAAGATAAGCTTTTTTGTGAGGTCTGTTACAAAAAACCTCCCAGAGACAGTGAGGTTACTCTTCATAGAACAAACACTTCTGGAACACTTGAACAAACACTTGTTCCACTGTGTCTTTTTCAGAATTTGTGATATTCCCAGGTATCCTCTAGCCTTTCCCCTACAAAGAATCTGAGTATGTGTAAAAAGAAAAGCAGCTTTTTGAAGCCACATTACTTCCATGATCTAATAACAGAAGTCAGTGATTATATGGTTGGTTCAGTTTGGGTTAGAACACTAGAATTAAATTCATCACTGAGGGCCGCTTCTCACTTTACTTAGGAAAAAAAACCCTACAAACCAACCATGGCATACTAGCAAATCATGCCAGAACATACGGTAAAAACAATAATCTGCCTGTGACAAAAATGTCATTGGTTCTCTTCTTTCAGAGACATAGCCTTTCACACATATCAAAATGAAACCATGAATTTAGTCCTACATATCTTCTTTCAGTTTACAGCCCTTTACATTGCCTTTTATTCGTCTAAAAATAATTTCTGATGTTATTCATTTCTTTGTTAAAAGAAGTTGCAGGTTTTACCTCTGTGACTGAAAAATCATTGTGTACACTGAAACAAAAATGTTAAATTAACACAGTCATTTCTCCTATCACTATTCTTGATGGAGAATTTAAAACCACAAAAGGAAACTATTAACAAATCACATAGTTATGTGCACATGCGCTTGTATACAAACAATTTAAGTTACAAGTTCTACCATTTAAAGAGGGTAAGGATTACTGTGCTGTGATGTTGTAGATAACCTCACTTCCTGCTGATGCTGCAAATGTCTTGTAAGGCTGGGGCAGTTTTTGAGAGTAAAGGCAAGTTTACCACAATGAGTGCCAAATAGAAAACAAACAATATTTTACACTGGACCAATTTCTATTCATTAAAAAAAGGTGTGAACATCAGGCTGTGTCTGTTCTTGCAGATATGGACATCCTGCTATGTGATGAACCATCCTATAACATGTTATACCTATGTAATGATGTGGTATGAGAGAATCCAGGACTGATACTATGCAGACATCAGCACTATAATGGCATCCATATGCAATGCAAGTTGTGTGTTGGCTAGTGTTCAATATGGAATGGATTCAAGGGCTTGTCCTATCAAATAATATATAATAATAGCATTTGATTTATATACCACCCTTCAGGACAACAACACCCATTCAGAGTGTTTACAAAGTATGTTATTATTATCCCCACAACAAACACCCTGTGAGTTGGGTGGAGCTGAGAGAGCTCTGGAAGAGCTGTGACTGACCCAAGGTCACCCAGCTGGCTTCAAGTGCAGGAGTGGGGAATCAAACCTGGTTCTCCAGATTAGAGTTCCAGCACTCTTAACCACTGCACCAAACTGGCATTGTTAGCTTTCTGCCAGAATATGAGAGGACTAATTACCAACATTAGCAATTATTTATATTTCTCCTATGTGTGATTTGAGAGCTAAGTGAAAGTCAAATATGGAAAACTACAGAGAAAATAATGCATCTGAAGTCCACAGTCAACTGAGGTAGTCATCAAGTGATAAACTTGCTTTCACTTATGGCATTCCATTAAAAATTCTGTTTTTGGATAACCATTTGACACAACCAAATCACATCACTTGCACTGTATGTGCTGGCCCTGATTCTGTCTAAAGAAATTTACTGCAGCAAAGCTCAGGCACAGTCTCATCAACAGAAGCAGTCATGAGTGCAAATAAAAGACAAACAATACTTTACATTGGGCTATTCATGAAAATGTGTGAACTTCAGGATGTGGCTGTTCTTGCAGATTAAGAAATCCAAATTAATGCACATCAGATTTCAGCCTTAGAGGCATAAACGGTTTTCCAGACTGAACCCACTGTGTTCCTTACTTCCAAAGTCTATGGCGATAACAGTCAACTCCAAATGATATAAGGCAACAAATCCTGTACTTTCCTAAGTTCAATAAAACTAAGTCTAGATAATATTTAACACTTTTCTAGTAGTTACAAATTTTGTTTTTGTATGCTGACAACTTCGTCAGCAGTAACTTCTCATTAGAACTACTGACTTTTTAATTACACTGGTTGATAAATCAAACCAATCCTTAAAGAGGATACAGTTAATTTCCAATAAATTTAAATAACACTGGAACAAAGGCAACTGATAATAGTGACTTTCCATAATATATTCTAGGTGTAAAACAATTTCAGCATGTTCTGAAAGCCCTACAAGGTCAATTGGCACAGTAATTAGAAGTATTTATCCATAGCATTTCTTGCTTGTCAGTTATACTGACATTAACAGCATAAGTGTTTCAAAAAGATGCTATAATGCAAGAGGTGTAATATTGCAGCTGCTTGAAGTCAATGACAGTGTTTCATTGACTTGAATGGACAAGAACTGGCCCTACAACTTGATGGAGAAAATCCCTGGATTGTCTGTAACTGGCATTTAAGCCCTCAGGATATCTTGCACCAATTTTAGTGCAAGCAGCTTCAAAATTCGCCTTTGCTTCTACTTTGCAGCAAGAGAAGAAAAAACTATTATCTGAATCCCAGTATGGAATAACTGAGAAATGGATGCCATAAGAAACTGAATCAGGATAGGACACAAACAATATATGCTGTTCATTTTTTTGTGAAACTAAAGAAATATTTAAACCAAGACTACTGCAGAGCTTCCAGAGTTCCATGTTCAGTAAATGTAAAAACAGTATATTCCCATTTCACAAAACAAATATGTTCAAGATTTAAAGTAACCAGTCTGACACTTCTAGCAAGTGACAACATAAGAGCTGTCTTTTTAAGTAGTATTTTTCATGAAATTGTTTCTTACAGAAAGCTGCACAACACAGTTTAAGACTGGAAGTAACATGGAGAGAGCATGGACAGAAGCCAATATCATATCAGAATAACAAATAACTGCTTACTATAAATATCCAATTGCTAAAACTATTCATAAAATGTACAGATCTTAATTAGCAGAATATATTACAATATCTGTAAAGGTAACAAATGTGTTGTCATAGCCAGTATCCTCACATCTGCGCCCACTTTTCAATGGGAAAATACTTATAAAATCTGACATGCTGATATATGCAAATTAAAGAAGTAGGTATCTTTTAGAAAAGTTTAACAAATACTTACAAATAAGACCTGTGAGTTTTATAAACATTTTAATAGTGGATATTTGTAATAAAACAGTTGTTTGTTATCTTTGTTTAGTGAACCCTATCTCTTTAAAGATGGTACAGAATTTTTACCACTACCAATCTGTTAAGAATGCAGTATGAGGAAGAGTGAAAAACAATTATTTGCATGTGACCTTTCCAATATAATGCACATGAACAATTTTTCATAGGCTCTAAATATTCTTTAAGTAATGTTCCCCATGAAAATATGAACCGATGAAAGTGCCTTATGGGATGTCAAGTCCATACCATCATTAGATCACATCTATGGAACTCAGTACTGAAAGGAGTGGCTTTTCCCCACAAACTATTGCTTCTTCGACATGTGGGTATTCACACACAGAATAACATTCAGAGACCAACATAACCCTAGGTTTCCTACTCTGATGATTTAAGCAATCTATAATTTTCATTCTTGTGTTTTGTAAGGGGGAAGTGTGTGTGTGGGGAGAACAATGGGGTAAAGGGGTGTATTTGCAATATACACATTTTTACAGGTTAGAAAACATGCCTATGCAGGCTCTTACAAAAAATGCTTCTTTTAATGTTAAAAACAAAGGTGAGTCTGGCAAAGGAGAAAATGGGTACCAATCTCTTTAGTGAGAGAGGCAAGTGTGTTAAAAATTGGCAGCTGGATGCAAAAGTCTGTAAGGTTACCTCAAAACAGAAACTTAACAAGTTCACCATTCACCATCTAGATAAAGACAGAACTATTGTTAAAATAAGCTCTTCGTTTAAAAAAACCATGAGCACACTGTTCATCTCAATGAAACTTTTGTTTCATGGTCCTTTTTCATTATTACTACTAAAATTAATGGGGAAGAGAAGATCAGACAACTCTGTTGCATGGCAATATGTATATTTTTGCATTATTGAACTCAGTAATCATGTCAAACACCCTGGCAGGCATTTTTTAAGGGAATGGCCCTTATTTGGGATGAGAAAATACTGTTCGATATGAAATGGAAAAAGAAAACAAATACCATAGTACACAAACGCCTCTGAAGAATTAAAGCTGGACCCCCCAGGATGAACTCTGATGTTCCATACTTGGGTTCCTCCTATATTAAAACATGACAGAAATCTGCACTTGCTCCAGAAGTCCCATAGGCTATGTGAAGATCTAGTGATTCCACTTTATGTTGCTTAACAAGCTCCCATTAATCTCTTAAACATCTTTTAAACTCTATTATCCTCTCCAACCTTCCTGCCAATGTTTCAAAGAAACTAGTGTTAAGAATAAGATAAATATGATGTGCTTCTCCTTGCTGAGTGCATTGACTTAAGGCATAGGCA
Organism: Eublepharis macularius; assembly: GCF_028583425.1. NCBI lineage: Eukaryota > Metazoa > Chordata > Lepidosauria > Squamata > Eublepharidae > Eublepharis > Eublepharis macularius. The sequence continues at coordinate 88,104,965 of NC_072793.1, read as the reverse complement.
CGTCTCCCTCTTTGAACAGAGATGGCATATAATCCTGTGTCCCAATACAATTGTTATCCTGGGTGACCCCTTTGCATTGAAGTGTCTGTTCAAGAAATGATAATGACAAGAGCCTTTCAGTTAGCAAGTCTGAACAATGTCACTAAATGTAATGAGGAGCTACTCGTTTTGCTGTCCATCAAGAGTGCACTTCACTGGTGTTTTCAAGCCTGCTTTATCATCAACTTGAATCACCTAACTATAATGTTTCTGGAAATGGCTTAATCCAAACACCATGGGAGTGCCTTCCAATTGACTTCAACAGGCTTGCTATCAAGTTCTTCATGCCCAAGTGTTTGTGCCCATAAAGAAATTCAAGAAAATGGCTTGAAAAAAGAATACATACCATTTTATCTCAGCATTTTGAGGATGCTGTGAGTGCACTAAATCTATTTTCATTTATCCATTGGATTGTAGGCATGTATAGAAATGTATGGGAATCATGTATGGAACCTGTTTCATAAATTGTGTTATTCTCATGATGTATCAGATCTTTGATGTTGTTAACAGTTTTTTAACTCTTGGAAGAAAATCAAAAGATTTCTAAAGCATCTCCAAGACTAACAAATTTATTGTGGCATAAGCTCTCATGCCAGAACAGACTGGTTAGTATTTAAGTATTTAACAGGACTCTCTGTTGATTTTGATTCTGATACTGTAAATGGCTACCTCTCTGGAATTCCTGTAAAGAACAGTTTATGCATCAATTTTCAATGAGTGGACTAATCAGTACAAACCATTGAAAAAATCTGCTTCATACTAAGCATCTCTGATATTTGCAGTATCTAAAATATGTGAAATTAACCTTCTGTTGCTCTTCATGTAAAAATCTAGATGGTCAACATATTTAATTTTTATTTTCAAATGTATATCCTGCCTCTTTAGCTCAAATGGGCCATTAAGACAGCTAAACTAAAGCTCTTTAAATTGATAATCTGTTCTATACCAATTTCCTTCTGACATGTTCTTCATTAATTGACACATCCTTATGCATTTTTAGAAACAGAAAACTACCTGTAATGTTAACAGCAAAGGGTGAACCAAACACTTGTTGGCTGTGAACATCCAAAGTTTGGAATGTACATCAGATACCTTGCCTTTCAATGAAGAACATGGTCTTCTGCAGACTGACATTAGATTGTTCCTCTTTTAGAATATAGTCGAATATTAATTCTACTTTATTCTATTTGCACAGACTGCATGGGGTCTCCTCTTATCTACAGTTATTATACTGAGGACAGCACGACTTGCATAGTCAACATAAGAGATTAAATGTTATGTCAGTTAAGATTCTTTCTCACTGCATTATTATTTTTTATGGGTGCAATTTCTCTTCCTCTTGCTGAAATGAGAGATCAATTTCCTTTCCCTCCAGACACATCTTGGAGATGCATCATGCGCTATTTGTAACCTTAGGGTCAAGTAGCACTGTAGTGAGTCTACTGGACCCCAATCTTGCTTTTAACCTAACACGGGTGTACACAACAGAGACAGGGACCCTAAAGTAAATTTCAGCAAAGCATATATAACCCTGATGCTTGTAGGATACTAATCCTCAGATCTTTATCCACTTGGTCCTGGCCTATTTTAGAACTTTTGGAAGATTTTTTAGTTGGACTTTGTAACTCATCAAGAAACAATTCACAGCTGTCAGTCATCTTTCATTGACATAACACAATCTTGATGTCAGTGAAAGGCCATATATAATAAGACACCTCTTAGAATCAGACACAGGGTTATGAATATTATTTCACAGTTTTGCTCTTGGGACACATGCTTTGGAGAATCTTAAGCATTTTAAAAAGACAAATTTATCTTCTAATGTGATGGATCTTCATGATACAATAATAATCAGAGATGCTTGTCTCATCATCATGCTGTCATTAATCAGTTGGTTGAGAAAATGGTAAATAACAAGTGAGTCTCATTTGTATAAACTACAACTTTAGTTCTCAATATGCAAAATGAGCCATCCTTAGTAGGAAGAGGCAGCAGCTAAGCAAACTAGTATTTTGCCATTTGAATATTTCTCAGACAATAAGCTAGGTGATGGGGTGCCACTGAATTAACTGACAAGGCTAATCATCTACAGGGCAACTCATTTTCATTGGCTTTTTGTTTCTCAACAGTTCCACCCACTTGATTACTGTCCATGTACCCAAATATCTTCCTTGCCTTTGATTTCTCTATCATCTCTATGACAATGAAGGTTAAAAGTTGAGCTGCCTTGTATAATACACCGTTATATGTGAAGATAGTATACGTGTCTAGTTTGCTGAGCATACACATTTGGAAGGCAAAATTGTCAGAGAGTTGTTGATGCATGTACATGTGGGAAAATGTGCATGCGTACAATCTTGTCCTATTACTTGGTTTCTCCCTATGTCTGTAAGTACAATGTAATATGTGAGGTGGCTTTTAGCTAAATTCAGAGAGGCTCTAAAGCATTGACTTTACTTTTGGAGGCTTGCTATGACATAGTTTGAGAATTCCTGGAAAGATCTAGATCCAATTTGAACATGGTTTATAAAAAGTGGTATATGAGAACAATGAATGTTACACAAAGAGGGTCACCCTGGGACTTCTTGTACTGAAACTTCATTTTACACAAAGGATATATATATATATATTTATATCTGTATATATCTATATATATATTTATATATTCACACACGCGCGCACACACAAAAACAGTCTTTGATAGGCTTTCTGTGTTCTAGTAAAAATAGTTGGCAGCTCGTCTTATCTTGAAGGCCAGAAAAGGCCGTTGTGCTGCCGGCTATGCCTGATGCAAACAGTCTTTCTCAAAGGCAAACACTTGAGTTTATCTGGCAGGTGGAACTAGATCCTGCCTGAGACAGGAATAACCTCCCATTGGGACATACACACAGCTCGTAGATTTTTTGCCTGGATCCAGTAGGGGAATAGGATCCCTGAGGCAGTCTAGGTAGTTTGATATTTGCAGCATCCAACATTATCTGAAGGAAGAAGAGAAAAATAGATTAGTAGTAATATTCATTTGCTGTTTCAATGGAAACATACACAAGTGTACCATACCAAGAATATGTTTATGGCTTTTTTTAACATAGAAAAACAATCAATTATGCTGGTAGGATAATGGGTTATTTTATCTGACATTTTATTATTACATATAGAACTGACATGTTGTGAGGTGCTAGGGCTCCCCAGAAAACCAGTGCTGTCATTTGTGTGCGTGTATATACATGTACCTACAATAGGGACAGAGCTACTGTTTCCCTTTTTGTACTTTCTTACAAATGTATGAGATCAGATGCAATGCTAAGTCCACCCCAACAAACAGGCATGGTGAAAAATGAGGGTTTGTGCTAGCTTCTCCATGGTTTTACTTTACGAGCCTCTGTCATGTAATTAGTTGAATCAAGAAGTAGGGTTGCCAACATCCAGGTGGTGGCTGGAGATCTCCCAGAATTGCAACTGAACTCCAGATGACAGAGATCAGGTCTACTTCTTGGTTCAACCACAACACAGAGGAAAAGTATAAAATGTGTTTAGTTCAGATTACATTGGTTTCTAGCTGCATGGCTGTTAACAATAAAAACTTATATATAGGAGGGGGGAAAAACCTTTGCCTTATAAATATACTAAATAGTAATAGCTTCAAAATGAAATAGAGCAGTATACTAGTAACCTAATTATTTTAATGTGCTGATGCTATATAGTCCAGCACACTCAATAAGATGGTGGAGAGGAGGAAGAGCACAAAATTAAGTTAATGCACACTTATGAGGGAGAAATCTTCTCTCTCTTCTGGTGCAACAGGGGAGCTGCAGGTTGTGCTAAAGCCCAGTTTATTCAAAATAATCTCCAAACAGAAGTTCAGCCCGACTATCAGCTCCCCCATTGTGATGGAAACTGATGCCATTTTCCAGCACAATGGGGAAGAGTGGAACATAAGTACCCATCTGCCCCCCCCCCACACCTCTGTTTTGGCCCTGGGGAACCTGACAATCCTATCAGGCATTTCCCTCCATTCCAGAACTCATCCCTGTTAGTGAATACAGATTCCACAGCAGAATCCTGGTGATGCCTAATTAAGCCCTTCCTAGCCTCTTCTCTAGCTAGGGTTGCCAGGTACCCTTACTTTCCTTGGCAGAGGCGGGGACCCAGTACTCACCAGTGTGGAAATCTTCATGCATGTATCGTTTCCTGAAGTGATGTTATGGCACTTTGCACGGGAGTGCTGCTGTGCTTCAGGTGAGGCTGGTTATTCTAGAATCTGCCCTTTGGGGGCCCAAATGGGCCCCTGCAAAGTGGAGGAGCACTCTTGCATGAAGCACAATTACATCACTTCAAGAAGTGACATTGCTGTGCCCAACCAGGATCACTCCCACCATATGCTTGTCTGGCTTGCCTGCTGGTAGCGGGAGATTACTGGAAGGCTTGCAACCTCCTGCTGATCACCAGCAATTGGCAGGCAATGGGGCAAACCACCAGGAGTTTGTCCACCAACAGTGGGCACCTGGAAAGCCCATCTCTCAGAAAGAGTTGCTACAGGTAAATAGTCAATTTCCATAGAACATAGAACACCTAAAACCAATACAGAATCACCCCAAACATTCAGATGTGCAACAGCATTGCCCACTGGTAGGAATGGTTATACACCCATTACAATATCCAACAATACGTTGGTTTACTCTAAGAGGCCAAATGAGGGAAGCAAACTTCCCTTACCAAGTCTACTTCAGTTGCCTCTATTAGTTGCTGCCATGCCCCATGATTTTGCTCAAATCTTCCATGAATGCAATTAATGATGCAGCAGTCATACTCTCTTCCAGGTTTCAGCACATGTCTACTAAAAATTAATCTCAACACTGAGGAGGTGAGCTCAAGCTATTGAAGCTACCAGGAACTGATTCGTTTTCGTTTTCGCAGCCATGTCGGACACTCCTCTCGGCAGGTCCGAGAAGAAGCGGCCGAGCACCCTGACCGGGCGGCTGATCTGCAAAGGTTAGCCCCCAGGGCTCCCAGGGAGGGTCCGGGACGCGACGGGAAGAGCCCTCTGGCAGATCGAGGCAGAGGGTAAATTGCCCGTTTGTCCCTATGGAGGCCGGCAGACGTGCGCAGCACCTTGTGTGCTGCCGGGCTATGGAAAACGGCAAAGAACAGGATTAGGCAGAAGCCTGTAAGTAAGCGAATCCCTTCTGTTACTCAAGCGCATGTGAAGGAGTGGTGGGATCTGAAGCTTAGAAGATTCGGATTTTTCCCCCCTCGCAGAGTCTCGGAAGATTTGCGATCCCCCCCCCCTAAAATGGCAGCAAAAAAACAGAGTCCTGCTTTGGGCAAGTCAGTTTCGGCTGCCCTGCAGGGAAGAGCTGAGTCGCTCGAGGAACTGGTGAAAAGATTGGTTACTGAGGCCATAAAACCCTTTGTTGACAAGCTGAATGAAACAGATCAAAGGGTGGGCTTAATTGAGAGCGATGTGAAAGCCATTAAGGAAGTAGTGGGGGGGGGCAGAGAAGTCTGCTCGGGAAAATGCATCACTTACGAGAGCAACGAACAAGGAGCTAAAGTTGGTGGAAAATCAGCTGATTGGGCTGCAAGTGGAACGAACACAGACCATTTTGTGTCTCCAGAATGTTAAAAAGGAGGAAAACGAGGATTTGTGGGATCTTGCCTCGGAACTTTTAGCGTCACCCGCGAGGGCAACTAAAGAAGAAGTAAGAAGTGCCATTTTGGGAGTCCGTCGAGCATCTTCAAAATATGCAATGAAGCGGCAGCTGCCTCGCGAAATCGTTATTGAGTTCTCATCCAGGAGGGTCCGGGACAATATCCTATATAACTCATATAATGCGGAGTTGGACTTTCTGGGAAATAAAGTCAAGATACTGAAGGACGTTCCATTTTTAGTTCGGAAGAGAAGATTTAAATATAAAAAGCTGGCTGCTCTTTTGAGGGAACGTGACATAAAGTACAAATGGCTACTTCCGGAAGGAATCGGGTTTAGTTACAAAGATCAAGCTTACAAGATTAATTCGGAAGATCAGCTAAGGGATTTTGTGGACAAAAATCCAGAATTTGGGCCAGACATCAAGCAAAAAGAAGAAGATTCGAAGCCTGAAGGGAGGGGGGAGGAAACGAGCGCTGCGGCTGTAGCTGCTCAGAGAGAACTGCGTTCGAGGCCCAGAGGGGGGAAAAAGATTTAATTTGAATTGTAATTTGTATTTTGTAAGATCAACCAATCCATCATTACTTTATTAAGCTATTTTTTAAATTATGGCAGTATGAAGGGAAAGCATTGAAGTGTAGTGTTTAGTGTTTGTAAGTTGCCTTCCCCTTTTTTCCACCCCCTCCTTCCCCCCTTTCTTATTCTCCCTTCTTTCCCTTTCCTTGTATTATTGTAGTTTTTTGTAGTCTATTGTTTTTAGATGTTAAAAAGAATAAATAAATATATATATATAAAAAAGAAAGCTTATGCTACAATAAAGTTGGTTAGTCTTAAAGGTGAAAAAAAAAGAAGCTACCAGGAACTAAATTACTCTTGACAGCAGATTAAAATTTAGCCTGTTTATAGAAAGAACAGTTTCTCCCATATTGTTCTGCAAGTTCATTCTATCCTCAGTAAAGCTTTTCTAAATTCCAGTTTCCTAAATTTCTAAAATTAATTCCAAAATTTGAGCATGGGTGATTGTATGATTTCATAAGTATTCTCATTGTGCAGTGATTTCCTGAAAAGCAGTATGCACAAGACTAGAAACAACTGATCATACAGTTGAACTGATTTCTTTTTGTAAAGTTTTGTCAAGGTATACATAATTCTGCCACCTTAGGCAACAGCCTGTAGTAGCTTTGCCATTCCTTGGCTGGCAACCAGCAGGAGAGGGAGGAGGTGGATATGAGGGGAATACCGAGGTTATGTTGCCGGTGTGACATTGACACAATGCTCTAGGATTCCACAGAATTTTGCCTGAATCCTGCAGCATGTATCAGTGTCATATTGGTGATGTGATGACTAGACATGGATACGAATGGGGAAAAACACCCGAACAGGGTGTTCGGTGTTCGTTCTCAACGACGAACACGAACAGACGAATGGGACCGAACATGTCCCGTTAACTAACGTGTTCGGTGTTTGCTGTTCGTCGGTGCCAGAGTGGCCCCCTTAGCACTGAGAGAGCCAATATTCACAGGGAATGTGTAGCAGTCTCTTCTCCAGCCATCACCCAAGTTTGGTCAAGATTGCAGTATGGATCTCAGAGTTATACACCAGGCCTCCAGGTCAGAGAAGGACAGATTATCCGCTTACGCAGCAAGGTGTTTGATGACTGTGACCACCGGGCCTGGAGGGTGCGGGGAGGTGGTGGTGTGCCGCTCCCCTCAGGGGGTGGGAGTTCTGGCCGCTGGCCAGCGGAACCACCCATGTGACCGCCTGCTAGGCCTCTGGGTTGGAGGTGGACAGATTATCTGCTTATGCAGCAAGGTGGTTGATGACTGCGGCCACTGGGTGGTTAGATAGAGGGAGACCAAGGGGTTCCAGCCATGGCAATAAGCCATACCTGGAAGATCCTGTGAGGGGGGGCTGGAAGACCCCGATCCATCAGCGGCTTCTGGCATCAACCACCTCCCTGCTGTCATGGAAAGGAGGGGATGGGGCAGTGCAAGTGGTGGGGAAGGGACTTGTGGCAGGACCTGAGATGGAGAGGAGGAAAGAAAAAAGATGAAGTGGTCAGGGTGGGAGAGGGGGACCAAGGGCTTCCATCCATGGCGACAAGCCATACCTGGAAGATCCTGCAACAGGACCTGGAAGACCGAATCCATCAGCGGCTGCTGGCATCAACCACCTCCCTGCTGTCACAGAAAGGAGGGGATGGGGTGGTGCAAGTGGTGGAGAAGGGACTCGTGGTAGTACCTGAGAGGGAGACGTAGGGACCGTGAACTGGAAAGCTCCCAAGCAAGAGGTAGTTGGTAGGGGTCGGAGTGGTCCCAGAGAGGGAGAGGAAAAAACACAGCAGCGGCAGTAGCTGCCATCACCCACCTTCCTGCCTTTGCGGAAAGGACAGGAGTCACGGGACACATTCCCACCTGGCTCAAAGGGGTCCAGTCAGTCCCATTGACAGGGGAGCCCCCATGCTGTGCAACCATGCTGTATCCCTATATGATACAATCAGCTGCGCAATCGCAGCCGAGCTGTCCCTCGTGACCAAGGAGGGAGCAGTAACAGGATAGTCCCTCGTGAAGCGGCAGCTGACATGACACGCCATCCAACCTTTGTGGAAAGAAGGGGATGGGCAGGACAGGAGAGGTCATTCGTAAGGGTCGGAGTGGTTCCACAGAGAGAGAGGTAGAAAGAGGGACCAGCAGCCCCGAAAAATGAGGGGGGGGGCAGAGCAGTTCCACACCGCTCAGAGACACCTCACCTGTGCAGGCAGTATGGGCACTACTCAAAACAGTTTGGGCTCCCCGCCTTCCTGCCTTTGTGAAAAGGAGGGGATGGCTGAGACAGGAGACGGGCTTGGATGGGTCAGTGTGGTTCCAGAGAGGGAGAGAAAGAAATGGGGCAGCAGCAACAGCTGACATCGGCCACCTTCCTTCCTTTGCGGAAAGGACATGAGTCAAGGGACCCATTCCCCCCTGCTCAGACAGCAGTGTTTGCAATGGATAGGGCCACTGTGCCGCTCAACTACATGTGCAACAGCTCCTGAGCTGTTGCACAAGTGCCCAAAGGAGGCTGCCGCCAGCATCACCCACTTTCCTGCCTTCACAGAAAGACGGTGTCATGATGATCTGGCTGTGCCAGGAAGACCTAGCAAGGCCTCAGAAGCCTGTTAGCAGCGGGAGTGAGCCTGGCTAAATCTGTCCCAAATGTGCCAGCCCTCCTTCGAGATACCTGCAGGACTCGATGGGCAAGGCTGTGTGGCGGTGGCATGGAGAACCAAGGGGCAAGATGCTTTAGTAGTCTGCGGAAGCCCACATACTCCACGATGGATATGGGCAAGCCATGTAGGGCAATTGTCTCTGCCAAGGCATGAAGGCCTGCCTACTGAGCTCTCAACCTCGCTGTTGTAAGCGGCGGTTTTCCAGACATGAGGGGACAACCTCAGCGAGCGCGGCCTGCCTGAGCACTCTGCTCCCACCAGCGTCACCCTCAGGGCAAGGATTCTTGCTTGGGGTGGATTCTGGTGACCCTCCCACTGATCCCCGCTCAGAAGAGCTGGTTGCCCCCTTTCTCCCCCCAACGTAGGTTTTGCTGGGCAAGGATGGAGACCACAGGCTCGGGTGGTGCATCTTCAGTTGTCGAGTCAGGGCCATCGACGACAGGTGCTTCGGGTTTTTGCCCCTGCACACCAGGACATCACAGGCACAGCACCGCACTACATGGGAGTCATTAGGAAGGGCCCAAAAGTGCCTCCATATGGAGGCATTGAAATGCTAACTGTCCCTGGGGAAGGAGGACGAATGGTTACAGGCTGCGCTGCGGAGCTACCCACGGATGACGGACTGTGGGGTGGACTGCAGGCGGGGACACCACCGAGAGTTTGGGATGGGGACGGGAGGGATGTTTTATAAATCACAAACCATTCCTCCATGGATCCGTCACCCACCTCCTCCTCAAAATGTTGAGAGAGATCCTCTCCCCCCAGTGGAAAGACCTCTTTCGCCTACTCCACAGCCCCCACAGGTGAATCTGGGGGAGCAGGAGTACTCTTTGCTGCCCCCAAGCCACACTCAGTACTGCTTTCCACAAGTAAACAAGGAGGACTGCCGTTGTACTTCACCCCACGACCACCCTTGGTGGCCACCACAAGGTGAAGACTCATTGTGCCACCAAACTAGAATTAAGGAAGACAGAAAAGGAGAGAACACTGTGAGCCCTCAGCCAAGGTGCCCACAGAGCTTGGCCCCGGGGCCTGGCAGCAGCCCTGGAACCAGAGAGAGGGGCTAGAGCCCTAGCCAAGCACTCCCAGATACCTGACAAGATCAGGCACTAATAATAATGTGAGCCCTCAGCCGAGGTGCCCACTGAGCTTGGCCCCAGGGTCTGGCAGCAGCCCTGGAACTGGAGGCTGAGACTAGAGCTCTAGCCAAGCACACCCACAAGCCTGACCATCAGATCAGGCACTGATATTGATAATAATAATAATCAGGGTGAGCCCTCAGCCGAGGTGCCCAATGAGCTTGGCCCCAGGGCCTGGCAGCAGCCCTGGAACCAGGGGCTGAGGCTGGAGCCCTAGACCAGCACACACACAACCCTGATTACCAGATCAAGCACTGATAATAATAATAATAATAGTCAGTGTGAGCCCTCAGCCGAGGTAACCACTGAGGTTGGCCCCAGGGCCTGGCAGCAGCCCTGGAACCGGAGGCTGAGGCTAGAGCCCTAGCCAAGCACACCCACAAGCCTGGCCACCAGATCAGGCACTGATATTGATAGTAATAATAATCAGGGTGAACCCTCAGCCAAGGTGCCCACAGAGCTTGGCGTCAGAGCCTGGCAGCAGCCCTGGAAGTAGAGGGCTGGGGCTAGAGCCCTAGCCCAGCACACCCACAACCCTGACCACCAGATCATGCACTGATAATAATGTGAGCCCTCAGCCAAGGTGCTTACTGAGTTTGGCCCCAAGGCCTGGCAGCAGCCCTGGAACCGGAGGCTGAGGCTACAGCCCTAGCCCAGCACACCCACAAGCCTGACCACCAGATCAGGCATTGATAATAATGTGAGCCCTTGGCTGAGGTGCCCACTGAGCTTGGCCCCAGGGCCTGGCAGCAGCCCTGGAACCAGATGCCTGGGGCTAGAGTCCTAGCCCAGCACACTCACAAGCCTGACCAGATCAGGCACTAATACTGATAATAATAATAGTCAGGGTGAGCTCTCAGCCGAGGTGCCCACTCAGCTTGGCCCCAGGGCCTGGCAGCAACCCTGGAACCAGAGGGGATAGCTCTCTATCCCACCCACCACACACAGAACAATGCCCAACTCCAATGCACTCTCCCTGTCTGTTCCCCAAAAGGCTATCAAGAGCTCTCTCCCTCTCCACTGCTTCCTGAGAGTGAAAGCCAGAACTGGGAATGCAGTGCTCTTTTATAAGCAGAGGTCTGATTGAGAAATGCAGGAGGTCTGTGGTTGGCAGTCAGAACTACCTAACACGGTTTGCAGGGATGAGATTGGAGTTCCCATGGCCACAGAACAACCCCCTCCTCCCTCCCTCCTCCCTGGTGTCTGCTCCCACGTTACCGATTGTAACCAATTTTCAGCTCCACGCTTGGAAGGAAGACCTGCCCATCAAGCTAAGTCGGGCTTTGATTGGGGTGTCCGGGGCGACAGAGGGAGTGCAGACAGAGTTCAGGCACTCCCTCCCTCCATTGCCAAGGCAATTGATTGAAGGCGCCTGAGTGTCTGGCTTCCCGAACGGCGGCCGAGTGCAATGAAAGATGTTGTGACAACCACCTGTTCGGCTGGAATGGTACATTCATGAACAACCGAGTGGCCTGTTCATTGGTTTTTTCCATTCGTAATGCTGTTTGTGCCCATGTCTAGTGATGACCCTCCTGGATGTTTGTTGGAAGTTACATTGGGCCATCAGTGCTATGCTTCTTTAAAAACAATTTTCCCATCCTCTTGGCAGGCCAGCAAATAACAAACAGAGAGGCCGGGAAGTCTCCCTAGTCTGTACTGTCTGTTGGGTGGAGCTGGCCTTGTGAATTTAGCTGGTGACTCCTTTAAGAAATGCAAGTCACTAGCTGCCATTGTTGGTATGCTAGAAATGAAAATGAAGCATCTACTCTTGAATCCCTTTGGTTTGCACAAGGTGACCCATCAAGCTGAACTCTGCCTACCAACTATGTATGGCAGCCTGTCAGGGGTACAGTCTTTCTGTTGTGCTGCTTGCCTAGCTCTACAAAAACAGGAGGGCTGCCAACCACCTGGCAGGCTACAATACTTTTTTGTGTTCATCTTGGATGGTCACAATTTGTGCAAGCCTAAACAACAGCCAGAACCTCAACAGGACTTCTTATTTTTAGGCTAGGCCCAAAGTTGTTTAAATGAAAGTAACACTAAGATAATAGTCAGCAATCTCTTTCAAAGTATTGGATGTTATTCATGCTTTTGAAATGTATTATATCTTTAAATGATCTTTTAAAAACTTTAAAAAACTTATAAATAAGCCCATTCTGTTATTATTCCCATCCCAATTTAGCATTCTCCAGATTGCTAAATATCTTTACACCCCAGAGAAATATCCTTTCGTCTCCTAGGCTAAAGTAGGTTTTCAATATGAATAAACTAGTTATTGTAAAAATATCTCACTCACTTTAATGTTCCAGTTTTGCTGTCAGGTAAACAACAATAGATTCCAGTCAGAAATTAATGCTAGACTCCTACGATGTTTTTTATGGCAAAGTATGTATTAAAATAGGCATATCGCAATTTCACAGATGAAATCCTCAAACAACAGAAAAACAGCTGATCGACTATGATGTTCATTCTGCATTATCACAAAAGTGTTCTTCCTTTCACCTTTGGCCTGTGGTCCATCGTGTTCCAAGGACCACGGACCACGAACTTTTAACAGACCCACCTAATTCACGGACCAGTTCATCTGTCTGTGGTCTGTCACTTACAGGGGCCCTAGGACCACTCCTTTTGCACTCAGAGATGCCAAACTCACAGTGAAGCTTCAGCAGGCTCTCTTCAGCCACCCTCCAAGTTTGGCCAAGATTGCATTTCGGAGGTCCATGTTACAGACCCTCAAAGCGGCCACCCCCAGGAAACTTCCAGTAGATATTAGGAGTCGCAAATGCCAATTGATTTGCATTAACTTGCAGCACCAAAAACTTGCAAAGAAGCAAAATCAAACAGAAAAGGGTGGGGGAAGAGCCCCCTCTCTCACCACACAGACACCTTCCCAGCCATTGACTAAGGAATTCTTCTTTGTTGCTCACATAGGAGCTCTCTATCAAGTTTTCAGGTTAAACTACAAAAGGGGCACCGCGTAGTGAGCTACTTAAGGAGAGATAAAGACCTACAGCGGTATGGTCTAGAAGACCCACGAATTCTTTAAAAAAAACATGAATTTCAGTTCATGTTATTCATATGGTTTGGCATTAGATTGTAGAGCACCCAGCACTTTGTATAGAGCGTATTTTGATAGTTACATCAATCTTGTATCAATCTTGTTAATTCATTAGCTGTACAGTGCGCTTTAAGAATTTGTAGGTTTTCTAGACCATACTGCTGTAGGTCTTTATCTCTCCTATCAAGTTTTTAAGGGCTGAGATTGGTGTGTTCCCAGGGCTGCCTCCGTTGCCTAGGGAATTAACTCATGCTTCCTCCTTACTCACATAGAGAAGAATAGGAGCTCTCTAGTTGGCAGCCAGAGCTGCCTATCAAGGTTTTGAGGGCTAGGATTGGTGTGTTCCAAGGGCTGTGAACATCCATTCCATTGCTTAGGGAATTGATAGATTGGCGCCAGGATGTCTGGACTCACGGATCACGGACCAACAGACTGGCCCAAACTGACCAAAGTTTGTGAAAAATGTGAGTCCCACAAACCGTGTGTTCACAAACCACAAACCAGGCTGGACCATGTCAAATTTAGGTCCATTTTGCAATTATGAAGAAATATTTTTTTAAAAAAAAAATTAAAAACTTAATTGTAATGTTCTGCCGTGTATATATTTTTTGCATTTATTTCAGTTAGTTAAAGTGAGGTTTTGAGAATGTTTACTGTGATTAAAAATTCAGACTGTTAAAGCAGGGAGGAGGGGCTAGATGAGTGAGTGAAGTGTTTTGATTGGATGGTAATTGTACCCTAGGGGTGGAGTGAACTGCAAGCTTTTAGTGTTCTGAGGAAATAATTCAGGAAGTTCGTATCTGTGGGTGTGAGAGGAGAGATTTATTATGTGAGTGAAACGCTGAAGGAAAAAAAACGGTGTGTTTGTAGATGAAATCAGCTTAAGTGGCAATTGAGGAAAAATAAGTCTTTGTGACTGAGTCCTTTTTATAAACAATTAAAGATCTGAAACCATCATGTGTATGAACTATTATGAAATCAATATGCTTATGAATTACTCTGAAACCATTAAACAAATGTACTTATAAATAACTATTTCTAATTAAGTAAAACATCTGTTTCATCTAGAATAAAGAATGCCTTTTTTACCTCACAGCCACTCCCACATGCTGACCATCCTGCCATTCTACCATCTCTAACTAAGCCATCCTATACTGTAAGTCAAACGGAGTGAGAATGAAGGCAAAAACTTTTTGGGAGCAGCAAAAAAAAGCTAAGGGAATACTAAGAAAGGCAGGGAGATAGTTTCATATATGTTTAATAAAGGGGGCAAAACACCACATAAACTTTTAGAAAACACTGGCACAATAACATTCTGTGAGGTAATCGTAACAGCATTGGTTTTGAGACTCATAGGGAAAGCATTGCATTTTCTCAGATACAAAATATGCACTGCTGTAAAAATGCAATAGCCCTGTAACAAGCTTTGAGAGAAGATGTCTAGACTATCCACAGCAAAGGAACAACATATATCAATGTATTGAGTGAAAAGGAGATTGTGCAGACACTAAAGGGCCTAAAAGATAATGAACATAATTAATCAAATTCTTCTGAGCACTTAAAACTTGATTGCATTTTTTTTCTAAAATAAAAACTTATGGTTCATCCAGAGGAAGTGTTGGTGGTCTGGGATGGAAACACTTGAAGAGGCTGAATGTATATTTGCTTAGAACAATCTATTCCAGTGTTTTGCAAATTTCCCTTTTAAAGTTCACATTTTTGAGTGTTCTACTCTATCATCAGCTTTTTTGGATGCTTGAGCCTCTCTAATTACTGGCCTGTAAAATGAGAATGATAAGAATTGAACCTTTTATAGAATAAGAGCATTGCCTTAGGCGGTTATTTTTTTAAAATGTTTATTTCAGATCATAATGAAATATTAAAATATTACTGAAATAGCAGATTTACAAATGATAAGGGTCTTAATGAATAATGATCTGGGATGTTTAACAACTCACAACAAATGCTGGGTGGGACACTTCCTCATGCCCTGGAGCATCTTAAACAGTTTACAGAATTCTAACACTTTCCTTCCCTCCAAACAGAAGAGACATGCCAAGCTTTACAGATCAATACAGGTGAATTAAACTCTCCTCATTGCATAAATGCATGATATAAGATTTAATTATGCTAGTCAAGTAAATCTCACTTTAAAGTGACAAGGAAAAAGAGAATTTAGTAGTACTGCACATTTTTACAGCTGCATAAATCTGTTTCACACAACCAATGCTATTATGCCAGCACTTTAAAACTAATGAATCATCCTGCTGCTTTCAATGGAGGGAGTGTAGTTTGCATACAATGAGCTCCTGTATACTGGCTAAATCTCACCATTCTTTTCTAGTTGTAATGCCAAATGAAATTTCTGAGAAAACATCATCATCATATTTTTATCTTTAAATTACCTACAGATACTATGCCATCTACAATGACAATCTGAAATAGAAGAGCCTTGCAGGAAGCCCAGAACATGGTTTTAGCTGGTCTTTGCTTTGCTTCTACTTACCTCTCCATCTTTGGATTCCAGCTTGAGCTCTGTCCTACATGTGGCTTCGAAGTTGCCAGCCTCAGCATTTATGTGAACTCCCTTGGGAGCCTCCATTATCAAAGAGCGTGTGGGTGACTCCAGCCTGCAACATAGAGAGGTAATGAAGTCACTTTCTGGAAACTTTTTTGTATTTTAACCACACCTTTAGAATCTAATTGATCATTAGGGCCTGATGCTAAGTCTACTATAGACTAGGATTGGATTCATCCATCTGTTCAAGGAAATTGATCTTCCCTGCTTCCTCCTTCCCCAGTAGCCATCTGCATGCCTGAGAGCTGGAAGGCTCTTCTGAATAAAATGTTGTTTAATATATAATGTCAAATTCAAATTCTTTCTTACAGCATTGTTTCAGCTCTGTATTGGATTTCTGCTTGCTTTCAAATTTCTGCAATCCATACCCTATTGTATTGTATATTAAATGTTCCAGCCATTGGTCATATTGACTAGCACTGTGTAATCCTCCTTGAGTCTCAGTGAGAAAGTTGAATGAATGAATGAATGAATGAATGAATGAATGAATGAAAAGGATGTCTGAAAAAATTTCCTTCGCCAATCTGCACACACACTTGCTTTGAGCCAAAACCTGCTATACGACAGCAACAGTGACAATTTTACCAATTTCACCAATTCCCCTTCCTTACTAAACCCCGCCCCCCTCAGTCCACATGGCAGTTTTGCTTGCAGATGATTCAGCATTTTCATTCTGACATGGTGGAATTTCAGAGCAATCCTGATCATAACATATCTGTAATAATGAAGCCATGTTTTACCTTTATTCATATAGAAAATGAGTTATTCACAAGGTCAGTTCCTGGCTTTGGCAAGACGCAGTCTAGTAAGCCCTGTTCAGATGTGACTGTGACACAGATAAAGAGAAGCAAGGCAAGCAAATGGAGATTGTTGCTCTGGGTCACCATTGATTTTTACTAGAATTCCCAGGCAAATGAAAGATAGCCGTTAGCTCACCTGTTATCTCATTCTGTTTGGTGGTTGCTGTTCTGAGCAGCACTCACTGGTTACTTGGACAGGTGATTGAACAGTGGACAACCATCTGTAGAAGCTATTATGGACCTACTCTATGTTTTTCTGACCCCAGCTATGCATTTCATAAACATTGCAGCCCTCTTGGACTCAGAGATACATGCCTCGCTAGTTCTCTTGGAAAAACTAGCTTTTAAGACAGCCTGCACGCCACCTCATAAAATGTATGTTTGAACACACATCCATGAAAAAATGGCCTGTTCTCCATCTTTATGCTTAAAAAGCTTCTAGCTTGTAGGGAAGATAGTTTTGAAAATCTCTTCATGAAATACCAAAGTTTAAAAAGATTTTTATACCACAGACATACGCACAAATAAACAAAGTTAAAAATGTGAACTACAGATTTTTTTTTAAAAAAACAGTTTATAGCTGTCTAAATAAACAATCTGCAGACATCGCTCCACCTGAGAGATGGATCAGACTTACTCACCGCAGGTGGAGTGCCAATTCAAAACTCCTATCAAAGGAGGTTTTAATCAATAAACAATTCCTTTAATATTCTAGGGTTTCTTGGCCCTAAACTGGTATTGTAACGAGGAAGGAATTAGGTATCTGTGATGGTCTGCATGTATTAAAGAAACTTGGAAGCAACGTGTATACACACATTTGTGGACTGTTAAGAGTTAACCTCTCTCAGAGTTAGAGACTGGCAAGTTACTCCAAAGCCATCTGATTGGGTAGCCTGAGCTAAGAGAGGAGGGTTTTTTCCAGTCCTGGTAGAGAGAGAGATTCAGTGAGGATAGTTGAGCGATGGAGATCTCAGGGAAAGCAGTTTCTTCATCGACAGGAGAACTGAGAAAGTTGGCAGGAGGTTTGGGTGGTAGGTTTGCTTGTTTGTTTATTGTTATTATGGTCCTTAGACCAAACATACAAAAATAGACACATATTTGAAACATTACATATTTTAGATTAAAAGTTTAAAAACAGTTTAAAATCGTATTTGCATCTAGATATCATAAGATTTTCTTATCCTGAGTATTGCCATGCAAAAGCTGGCCACTTGATACATGATCTTTGCATCTTTATCAGATAAGAGAAACTCCAGTTTAGCTTTTTTGGAGAGGTCCAGTTTTCCCCATAACAGCGGAATAATAAACTTATTGTGTGCTAGCTTAAAATATGGACATAAGAAAAACATATGTTCCAGAGTCTCAACCTCCCTTGTCTGGCAAGTACAGAGCCTTTCAGTAAAGGGAATGTTCTTGTACTTGCCTTCAAGTATGGCAGAGGGAAGGGCAGAGCACCTAGCAAGAGTGAAGGCCCTTTTGAACCCTTTTACTTCCAACGATGTTAAATAGTTTGCTGGTTCCGCAGAGTATTTGATGTTTACCAAAACTTTTGTATTGAAGTGATCAGTTTGACGTTCAGTATCTTTGATTCTCTGCTTGACTAATTTTTTTGCATGCTCTATTCCACATGAAATAAGCATTTGGGGGTGTGAAACCAAATTTCAGCAGGTGACTCTGAACAGCCTTCAGCCAGTTTGATTGAAAGTTGTCACAGAATAAGAAGGGGAGTAGGCCTTGTGAGTTAAGGTGACCCTTTAACCACATATATATAGATAAAATGCAAACCCATTTTGGGAAGATGGAGTGTAGGTGAATTTAGCCAGCTAACTAGATTATTGATATAGAAAATAAATAATACTGGTGCTAGCAGGCAACTTTGCCTGATGCCTCTGAAGGTTTGGATGGGTTCAGTAAGGTGCTCTTGCTTACTACATCTAACACTCAGAAAAGTATGATCATATAGAGCCCGTATAAGGCATAGCAGTCTTCTATCAATAGAGAAGTTAGCTAGTTTATCCTAGAGTCTCATTCTAGATACAGAATCAAATGCAGATTTAAAGTCCACAAAGGCCATGTAAAGTGAAGTTATTCCCTTGGATGAGTATTTCTCGATAAGATGTTGTATGATGAAACACTGATCTATCATAGATCTCCCTGGCCTGAAGCCTGCTTGTTCTGCCACTAAGATATCCTGTTGCTCAAACCAGTCTAAGAGTTTATCCAGCAGATGCCTTGCATATAACTTACTTGTGATGGGTGGTAGGCCTATCCCTTGGCTTCAATATTGTCAAATAAACCATCTATTTGTAGACTTTAAAAAATCAGGAATGTTTAATAGGCAATTGACGGAGTTTGAACTCATGCTTAAAGACAGTGAGGATGCTCCTAAGGGGGTCCTCTCCAAAATATAGAAAATCTTAACCTCACTAGATAACACAGCAATGTTGCGATACCAAAAACTATGGCAGAAGGACCTCAAAAAAGAACTTCTGGATGATGTCTGGGAAGAAATCTGGGTCTTCACCAAACAGCAAGTCAAAAACTTTTAATATTAGATTTCAATATTTTAAATTAATGACTAGATGGTATTTAACCTCAATGCATTTACATCAAATAAACCGCTCTATTCCAAGTGAATGTTGGAAACAGTGTGGTTTATCTGGAGATTACCTCCATTGTTGGTGGAGCTGTAAAACAATAAATACTTTCTGGAAACAAATTGTGGAACAAATTAGGAAAACTACAGGAATGACATTGCCGTTTACCCCAGAATCGATGCTACTTTATTACTGGCAAAACTTAAAAATAACAAAACAAGAAAGGAACCTTATAGCTATCCTCTTAATATGACCTATAGGAAATTGTGTTTATGAATGAAACTCTGACTTAGATCGTAAAGATAATTATGAATTGAGATAGATGGTCCTAATGTTTGCATTTGGTAATTGGATAAGGACATAGTTCTCTGTTCTGTGAGACTGTATACATTATTTATGTTATATGTTGTGGAACGTATATGTTATTTACTTTGTATGTTGTGGAAGTGTGGAAGATTTTACGAGTCTTGTTGATATATGTCTTTTTTTGGTGAACAATAATTTTTTTTAAAAAAATGATGGGTGGTAGGTTCAGACTCCCAAAAGGGCCAAAAGGGAGGGGTAAATCTTCTAAGGTGATGAGATATTCCCTGCCCACTTAAACAGGGAGATAACTCTGAGGGCCAAGCTACACATGACGAATGACACTTGAACGACAAGTGGATTGAGTGGAGGGCAAGTGAACAGGGAGAAATACACTTGCTGTTCAAGTGTCATTCGTCATGTGTAGCTTGGCCCTGAGAGTAGAGAGATCTCTGGTTGGGTGCAATTGAAAACTGTCTGTGGAGACCTTCAGATACACTTAAGGGCTGAAGGAAAGCTGGAGGTTCTAGAAATTGAGTACCAGCCTTTCTAACCCCAGAGGAGAATGTGAATACTAAAAAGAAAGTATACTCAATTGTTTGGGGGAAAACAAGGGAACAAAGCCTAAAAATAGAAGTCTTAAGTAACAGTGAAGAGTATAATAACTGAAGTCTTTGCATGTTCTGAACTTTACGTCCGTGAACTAGGTATAAGTTGAATATTACCTCAAACAGTTTCAGCTCCTGACTAGGGGTGTGCAATTTGGGTTTTGGATTTGGGTAAAGTACCTGAATCAGACCCAATTTGCAATGATTCGGAAACCCTGAATCAAAGCTTCCTGAAGCGAAGCAGCATGGAAAGGGACATTTAAACCCACATATCAGCTGTTTGGCAGGGAGATCCCTGCCAAGCAGCTGATCCAGCCGGCGGGGGTTTAAATGCCTGTTTACGTGCCGCTGCGAAACTTCCCTGTCACCCAGTTGGCTGCTGTGGCAGCAGAGGAGATGGTGCAGGCCCCACAGGAGCTGGCTCCGGCATTTTTTGCCGCCCAGCTGGCTGCTACGGTAGCGGAGGAGGTGGTGTGGGCCCCACAGGAGCTGGCTCTGGGCTTCCCCGCTGCCCAGCTGATTGGCCTCCCCTCTCCCTGCTGGTCAGGTAAGTGGAGTGGGTGTGTTTGCCCCAGGGGTGGTGGTGGGTTTGCTCCTCCTCACTTCAGTATGCTCCAAATCTTTACGGAGCATACTGAAGCGAGCTAAATACCAGAATCCCAAAGCGGTTTGCCACTTCGAGATTCTGGTAATTCCAGATTTTCCCCTGCTTTGAGTAAACCTGAAGTGGGAAACCCAAATTTTTTTTTGGGGGGGTGTACACCCCTACTCCTGACTTTACCTAACCTATCCTCTCTAATGTAAATAAACTAACTAGTTATTTCTGAAGTTTTAAAAACACCTCTGGTTCCATTTCTGTGGTTTAATGATAAGGGAACATAGTATCAAACTGAAGAAATGTCCCATGAGTTACTCCCCCCCCCACCCTACCCTTGACAGATGGCCAAGGAGAGACATCTATTCTCTGATTTCCTCCCCTCTTCCAATTTGGGATGTGAACATGCTGCATCCATCTCTGCAAAATGGAGTTTTGTGCATTATTGCAGACTCAGAATCAGACAGTCCTGTTTCTTTCCTTAAAATAAACCATCCATATCAGCAATCATTACTGCCTTCCCTCTGAGTAGCTGGCAGAGGAAGTCGAGCGACCACCACCCCCATCTGTGTTGATGGCATGAAGGTGGAAGGAGAAAGGATAAGTGGGAGTCCCAAGCCTGTTGCCTGGAACTTCCTCTCAGAATCTGGACATAGACTTTATATATGGACTGTGCACGACTTGGTACTGAGGCTAATGTGATGTAAGAAGAGGGAACTCCATGGGACTGGCAAGGCAACCCCTAGCCAGTACCCACAAGCACTCCCTGTAAACACTCTGGAGTAGCCACAATGCGCCTGCTGCCAAGATGCCAGCCACTGCTGAGTTCCCTACAGCAACTGGGACCAGTAGAGAGATAGAGAGAAGTCATGTTCCAGAGACAGTTTAAAAGGACAACTATTTTCCTGTGGAAGGCGTAGCCCGCCAGTGCTGCTGTCATGAATTGTTTACACATTGTATCTTTTGATGTGCAGATGCCAGAAGCAGAGGCCGGGAGGCAAGGCGCCTCTGGTAATCCCACATGGAGACAATCAATCCATCCATCAAGCCATGGACTATCATAAAATGCAAATCTCTCCCCCATCCTCTTTTCCTCTCTGTCCTTTCATCCCTCCTGAACAGTTGCCATGGACCATCATAAAATCCAATCACTTCCCATCTGCTCTTGCTCTCTGTCCTTTTGTAATTCTTGAAGTGTCACAAAGAAAAACATTAGATTTCAAATTATCCATCCCGGATCCCTTGTGCATTGTCAAAGTGGCACATGAATTACTTTTGTTAAATTTCCTGAGAACCACTTACAAGGCGTGAAACCCACCCCGGGTCCTGCCTCAGAACAGAAATTGGCTATTTAAGGGAGATGCTCGGACCCCTCGAGGTCCCTCCCCTACCATCTCCCCTCTATCATCCGCTCCTACCTCATCCCACCTAGTGGAGTGCAGGCCATTACACTAGGCACCCCCCCACTCCTCGCTGCTGAATCTCTGCTCTGCTCTGGTAGGCGGTGGGGGGATCCCCCCTCCCCCGACTGCCAGCTGATAGTTTAAAGGGACCTGCCGCTTGCAAGCGGCAGGGCCCTTTAAAGGCCCAATCTGCAGCACCCCACCCCCTCACCCCCCAAGCCCCACCCCCAGCCCCCCACTTACCTTCCCTCTGATGCTGGGGTGGTGGAGGGCTCGTTCACTGCCCACACAGTGGGAGTGGGAGGGCCCTTTTTCTCCTGCTCCACTGTCCTGCGGGCATGCAGGAGTAGCCACGGCTGCCATTTGAGGGGTGGAAAGGTCATTTCCGGCCTCCTCTGCTGCTCTGCATGCCACACAGGGCAGCGGAGGAGGAGGAAAAGGGCCCTCCTGCCCATCAAGTTGCAGCCATGGCTGCCATTTGAGTGGTGGAAAGGCCATTTTTGACTTCCTCTGCTGCCCTGTGCACCCGCCAAAGATGCCGGGCACACTGGGCAGCAGAGGAAGCCAAAAATGGCCTTTCTGCCCCTCAAATGGCAGCCCCAGCTGCCATTTGAGGGGGGGGAAAGGACATTTTTCACCTTCTACTCTGCTGCGGGGGCAGCAAAAGAGGCCTCCACCACCCCAGCATCAGAGAGAAGGTAAATGGGGGGCTGGGGCTTGGGGGGGGGTGAGGGGCTGGGGGTTGGGCCGTTTAAAATGGCCTGCCACTTGCAAGTGGCATGTCCCTTTAAACTATCAGCTTGCAGTCGGCGAGTGGGGATCCCCCCCTGCTGCCTGCCAGCTGATAGCTCAAAGGGACCTGCCGCTTGCAAGTGGCAGGAAAAGTTTAAATGGCCGTTTCCCCCTGGGAAACGGCCATTTAAACTGGCCCTTTAATACAAACCAAATGAACCAGTAGTCCAGTTTGTGGAAGTTTGTGGAAAACAGCTTCCACGAACCCTGGGTCGCGAATCCCAAACCGGGCTGGTTCATGGGTTTTTTTGGTTCGTATTTAGGTTCGTGCCCATCTCTAGTGGTGACGAGCCTTACTCCTTCTTGCATCTTAATTTTCTTTGATGCCTTGGCTGTCTATATCTATTTATGAACTTGCTAATCTTGTGACTCTTCTACCCACAGACAAAATAAATCTTGAGTACAAGATGAACTCAAGATATATAGCATAGATTGAGTTCATGTCTACCATCCAATCAAATAGAATCCCACAAGGTAGCAAACTCAGTAGTAATAACAAAAGCTAGTGGAAAGACCATCTGGTTGGTACCCTAGTCATAGAATCTTGCCATTTGCCCAAGAAAATAAAGTGGTATACATGCCCTTTTCCTCACAACAATTTTGTGAGGTATGTTAAGTCTGTGAGAGACAGAAAATATATGCGTGTGTGTGACTGTCCCAAAAGTGAGTTTCATGACAGAATGCAGATTTGATCCCCGTTCCCCCTCTAGCCTTACACCCCAATCACTATAGATCCCTGGTTTTCCTCTTCCTCTGTGAATCCTACTAAATGTTGAATCTGTTAGCTGGTGGATTTGCTGTTGTTGGGGGAGGGGAACCTACTAATATAGTATTCTTAAGCATATTTGAACAAGTTACTCCTAAGTAAGCTAGCCCTTTAATTATAAAGTGCAATATAAATTCTCATGGTCTTCACAGTGAAGAACATAAATTCTCTGAATGCATCTTTTTAATTGTTGTTGTTGTTGTTGTTGTTGTTGTTGTTGTCTTCGTCATTGTTATTGTTGTTGTTGTTATTATTAAATTTATAGTCCGCCCTCCCCATGAACAGGCTCAGGGCGGATTACAACATACAGATAAAAACACATTAATAAAAGTACATCAAATAACAATAAAAGCCAGATTTAGCAGCATAAAAACAAACTCTGCACCATGTTCCTAATATCCCAGGATGGGATTCACTCCACCCTTCCCTGCCAACTATAAGGGGAAGAGAGGGGTGAAGACGCGAGTTGGGGCAGATGACTCATATAGCCCCCTACTAATAGGAGACAGTCAGGGAGGCCAATGGGTGGATCTGAATACCAGCCTCAACCAAATGCCTGACGGAACATCTCTGTCTTACAGGTCCGCCAAAAGGACACAAGGTCCCGGCAGGCCCAAGTATCCTCTGACAGAGAGTTCCACCAGGTTGGGGCCAGTTGAGCCCCCCTAGGGCCAGGGACCACCAGTAGATGTTTTCCTGTTGATCTAAGCGCTCTCCAGAGTATGTATGGGAAGAGGCGGTCCCTCAGGTATGCCAGTCCCAGTCTGTTTAGGGCCTTATAGGTTAAGACCAAGACTTTGAACCTGATCCAGAACTCCATGGGGAGCCAGTGCAGCTGCTGCAAGGTTGGAGTCAAATGTGCCCCATATGGTGAACCCGCCAGGACATGTGCAGCAGCATTCTGGACCCGCTGCAACTTCCAGGTCAGACCCAAGGGAAGCCCTGTATAGAGCGAGTTACAGTAGTCTAATCTGGAGGTGACCATTGCATGGATCACCGTAGTCAGGTCATGGGTTGAAAGATATGGGGCAAGTTGCCTGGCCTGCTGAAGGTGAAAAAAGGCAGACTGGGCAACTGCTGTGACTGGGCCTCTATTGATAAGGAGGAGTCCAGTGTCACATCAAGACTCCTGGCCGCTGGTACGGGCACAAGTGGCACCCTGTAAAACAAGTACATGGGATACTTGTTTTAAAAAAGACAAAACTACAGAGTTTTTAAAAAGACAAAGCTACAGAGTAATATTTCTAACACAACCAGGGCTTTTTTTCAGCTGGAACGCAGTGGAACAGAGTTCTGGAATCTCTTGAAAACGGTCATGTGGGTGGTGGCCCCACCCCCTGATCTCCAGACAGAGGGGAGTTTAGATTGCCCTCTGCACCACTGGAGCAGCACGGAGGGCAATCTAAACTCCCCTCTGTCTGGAGATCAGGGGGCGGGGCCACCAGCCATGTGACCATTTTCTCCGAGGGCAACCCACTGAGTTCCACCACCTCTTTTTCCAGAAAAAAAGCCCTGAACACAACTATTAGTAATTTGCTTTTCTTGTGGTTAATAGTAGAATCCCAAGGACAGTTATACCCCTCTCAGCCCACTTAATTCAGAGGGCTTAAAAGATTATAATGCTACTTAGATTTACACTGTAATGCTTTTCCCATTCCCTTATGAGGCTACCAGTAAGGTACTATACTTCTCAGTAAAAATTCCAACAGTTTCAAAATCAGGAATCCTTGTGTTTCTCTTCTTCTCTTAAAAGGGACAAAAACAACACATAGTACTGGTGCTACTGATATGATCCAGTTTGGATCCAGATGTGGAGACCAATCTACCAGTTAAAGACCAGTGGAGTATATCTGCTTGCCTTATGTCTCAACCGCTCTTAATGGGCAGTATTTTTAGTACTGTTTTACTTTCCTATATGATCGTTCATAATCATCTTCAGAACATTCCTGCATTAAAAGCAAACTGTCAGAACCAACCATGTGCCAAACTGTCAGAAACAACCCAATGAAGTGCATTCACTGAAATTTATCACTGAAACTCTGCAGAAACATGCATCAACAAAAGAGCAAAACTTTATTTCCCCATTTGTTTGAAAGCTCTCAAAGTAATTTATTGGAAGTCAGCATATCAGTTTGTTCTGTAATTTCAGAGGAATCTGTTCTCTTGGAGCAGTTGTTACTTATCCAGATTGCTAGTTTTCATTTCCTGTGTCATATGCAAACTCATTAATCATCCCAAAAACAGGGACAGCAGCTGACATCATATTTTCCAAAATACTCCTGTCTCTACCAGCACAGGTACCAGCACTGGTGCTTTCATTGCTTTCCCAAGTAGAGCTGAAATGAATATTGGCAAAATTTCCCAGACTTTCTGTCAGCCTATGGATGACAGGATATGGCAGACAGATCCCTGGACCATTGCAGCAAGACACAGTTTTTGGGTTAAATGGTTTTTATTCGGAAATTAGATCATTTCCATATATATGTCCATAGGACTACTCAGAAGCAAGGTAAGCATTTAAGCAGCAAGAGTAAAAGTTGATAGGAATGACATCATGAGAGAGAGACTTCTCTTTTAACATTCAAGTCTGTTCCCTTCACCCCTTCCAATTATAAACAAGGTTTTGCCGCTCTCCTTGTGTGAGAATGTTCCACATATTTGTGATCTCAAGTTGAGTTACTAGGAAGCAAGACATAGCAAAGTCTGAGAGGGAGTACAAGGTCAGAAACATTGGAAGCTGTTACAGTCCATCAGATAAACACCTGTGGAAGCCTGTGAAAGAAATAGTTATGACCCTGGTAAAATGACATTGAGTTACAGCATGATACAGCAGTTCAGCACAGAAGGATAATTTACACTGGCATGGATGGGGCTCAGACATGACACTTTCTCATTTTGCTGATCAATTTCTTCCAATGTGAAAATCAGAATTTGATTCACATTTTGAATATGAAATTTGAAACTTTAACTTTGAGTTAGATTGCAGTCTTAAGCCCTGTCTTTTAATGGTTTAGGATGACAACTAAGCCCAGTACTGGTATATTTTGAATGTATGTTAAATTGTCAATCTATCCTGAGTACATTGGCATAGCTGGAAATATGTTGGCAACAGTATCAGGACAGTGTAATCTTGGTACTAGTGTATGAATAGTTGGCATCAGGGGTATGTCAGATGAGCAGCAGGGCTTAATTGCCATCCTATGCTTTCTTAGCCCTAGTCACAGGGCCGGCGTGCCCATTGAGGCCAGGCCAGCAGCCACCTCGAGCACTAAGGTGCCAAGGGGGCACTGGAGAGGGCACCAGGGGGCAGGGGCACGTGCTATAAAGCTCAATTGCCTCATGCTGCTGCTGCCGCCGCCGGCACACAGCTGTGGGCCAGGCACACAGCAGGTGGCCGGGGTGGCACACGGAGCAACTGAGCCAGAGGAAGGATGTACGTGCGCTGCCCTGGCCACCTGCCGCACCTGGCCCGCAGCTGCTGCGCCTGGCCTGGAGCATGTGCTGGTGGCGGCAGTGTGGGGCAGCTGAGCGGGTAGCCTCCCAGCCCTCCTACTCAGTTGCTCTGTGCTGCCACCATCAGCACACAGCTGCGGGCCAGGAGCCACAGGTGGCCAGGGCAGTCTGGGTGCACACGCACACACCAACATCCCTGAAGCTGCCTCAGGCGCCAGAAACACTGGTGCTGGCCCCTGCCTAGTCATGCACCTGACAACATCATAACAACAGCAAGAATCCTGGCATACCTTTGAAAATCCTCATTGAACACAATGAGAATGAAAATATAAGGCTTTTCTGCTCAGCCTCCCACCCCAGTCTCTAGTTAGGGACACTGACTAATTCACATTCACAATCTACCATGGCTCTCATAAGCACCTTACAGGGGTGTTTCTGTGTGATTGGGGTTTGAAAGATACTGGGGATGAGTTCCTATTCCCTGCTTGTTACTGGCCACAGTTATTTTCAGAATGCAATGCACATAGGGAGGGGGCTGATGGGGGGGGCTTAAGTTATAGTATTTCCCAAGATCTGTGCTGAGGTTGCTGAGATGAATGGGAACAGGTTATGATAATGATTCCCATGAATACAATAGGGAGATGATACATGGAAGGTTGCCGGCAAAAATAATGGCTATGCAAGGTAACCTGTTAGCATGAGATGCCCATCCTCAGTGACTATGTTCATTTGCCTCTTTTCTGAGCTTCTTGACAGCATGTGGGATTTCAACCAGCAACTTTGTGTATGTTGTGCCTGTGCCTCCCCGCTGCTTTATGACTTTCTCTATTATGTTCCCTGCCCTGGTATAGATGGCTGGTGTTGATGCCAAGGTAGCTACAGGAATTCTGACACCTTACAGTATGTCTTGGATGAGTGTGTCATTAGAAGATTGCTCCTAAGAATGTGAGTTATAGGTTCTAGTTCGGCCTCTTTCTTTTGTTTTTCTGATGCTCAGTGTGCTGCTGGCCAAAAGGTGAATTTTGACTTCTTATCACCATCCCCCTTAGTGGCATCCAAAACCCATGGCCCCTGGTTCACATATAGGCATGGGGCCTTTTCCAAGTGAGCTACTGGTAATATAACAGGATTACAATTTTTCTTGATTGCCAAAAAGCTGGTGTTTCTGAGACCTGCACACTTCAAGACATGAACCCTTGTGTGAGAAAGCTTCTGAGCATTCTTTTGGCATTATCTCTTTATTTATAATCCACCTTTCTCACTGAAATCCAAAGCAGATTATAATTCCGCAAGTGAATACAATATAATCAATAGCTACATTCACAGAGCAAAATACAACTTGTGACATTCAGTGAAAACAGATACAAAAGGGTATGGTGGTCGCAAATATGAAAAACTAGCAGAAAGGTGAACACATAGATTAAACCTTTCTGAATTTAAACGTTAGTAATTAACATGACATCTTTAGCAACATAGAACTACCCAGTGAGAAAGTATCTACATCACCAGCCAGTACCCAATAGCCTAGTTTATACTATAGTCCCTGTCCCTTGCCAAGGTGTCTCTCTGAGCTATTAGGCCTGATAAAAGGGAAAATGTGGGAAGGGACCCCAAACTCACATTTGTGGTCCTAATCACACCACACTTTTCTTTCCAGTGGAGTATGCTATATTGACACACTAATGCTTATGGTATTTTCTCTTCCTGCTTTATATTTGTCAGCTGCATAATGAATTCTCCTGATTCACAAGGATTATTGTATTGCTTTTGCTTTATCAGAATTTGATGACATATGTACAGGAGTTTATTTTCTATTCTGGCAGACTCTGAGCACTAGGGATCCCAGGTCCCCCTGCCCCCCTCACCTGGCCGGCCGGGGGGAAAGGTGAGAGAACAGGCCTCTTGGGCGCTCCCAGGAGTGACGACGTAACACAACCCCAGGAATGCTCCCATGCTCTGTAGTGGGCTGATTTGGGACCCAAATGGCCTGAATTGGCCCACTGCCAATTTGGAGCCCACAGCAAGGTGAGGGAGCACTCCCTAGCCTGTGCAGTGATGTCATCACACTGCCCTGGGAGTGCTCCCACACTTCACACTCATTTGAACACACTGAGAAAGGTGAGTAATGGGTCCCTCCCCTCCTGGTTGGAGGGTATGGGAACCTGACAACCCTACTGAGCACTGAATTTGCACGATGTATTGCTACAACTCTGGGGTATTATTTCTTAAGCTCCAAACTGTTTCTTCTGATATTCTTCTCACCAACTACAACAATTCATTTTGGGCACAAGATTAGCCACTATTATCTCCTATGTTTCACCTTAATTGGTAAATAACTATGTCAAACAAACCTAGAGTCAAATCAATACACTACCAATTAACTACTATTCGAGACCCGGAATGTGATCTTTGTTCTGTTAAAATCAATAAGATTTCTATTCAGAGTAGCACATCTTTAGGATTCTGATATTTATGTGTTATCTTCCAGAGAACCAATTATAACCCCCTGCCAAGAGAAACCCCCACCAAAGAGAAAATATAATAATTCCTCCCATTGGCCAGAAGTTAATTATCCAACATGCCTTTGGTTTTAAGAAATTACAGCTATAGACACATTTTCATTCTGATAGCTGGACCTTACTGTTTGTTATCTATACATAGAGAAAATTTCCCTAATAGGAAATGAAAAAATATTTTCTCCAGAAAAGGTTATGGGGTTAAGAGAGGAGCGACTTGGTAGCAGAAATTTCTTTTAAACTTTGCATTCCATTTGTTAACCTACAGCACCTTTACACAAATGACGACAGAGTAGTGTGATAAATCTAAAATGTCATTAATTGCCCCTGCCATAGGAAAATCCATGTATGAGATGATTCAGAGGGGCTTTGCTTCCTTTATGTGCTGTTGTGCCCATAACCATGTGACAGCACTGGACAAAATTGCCAATAGTGTCTTCTTTTTTGTGTGTGACTACAGATGCTTGAACTCCTACAATTCTAGCTTACATTCTGGTTGTGAAAGGAGTCAATTTCCCAACAGGTTGTTTGGGCTTGTCAGGCTTGATAAAGATAGTTTTGCATATTCAAAGAGAACTTTACAAGACAATCAGCAGAATTTCACATATGCACATTCTTACACTGCCTGAGTCTTAGTTTCCCTCCTCCAGACTTCTCCTCACTGCTCCCTAAGCGATGAGCAAATAGACATTTTTGAAAAAAAGTCTTACCATT
Source organism: Eublepharis macularius (assembly GCF_028583425.1). NCBI lineage: Eukaryota > Metazoa > Chordata > Lepidosauria > Squamata > Eublepharidae > Eublepharis > Eublepharis macularius. Next base: position 88,074,749 of record NC_072793.1, on the reverse strand, counting down.
CAGTGTTTTTAAGTCTGCATTACTAGTGAGGTTATGCTCTGCATGTGAGTTTTTGTATAGTCTTATAGTAGTCCCCCCTCCCATTATTTAATTTCCAGAACCAATCCTCCATGACGCTGGTAGAGAATCAGTTTCATCTATTGAACAGGTGCAAGAGCAGTTTACATGACAGAAGGAAATACAGCTTCATCTCTGCAGACACCATGCAGCTGCACAGCTGTTCAGCAGCTCTTTGAAGGGGACTGATGACAAGAGAACAATTCCAAAAAACACACAAAAGAGATGGTGGCTGTTGAACATGGTAATATTGTCTGTTGATCCTGCTCAGCATGAAGTTCATAACATTCCCAATAGTAGGCTGTCCTACATCATACCTTGTGTGAACCTATATATATGCACCACCAGCCACATGCTCCATAATGCTACTGAATTTCAAGTTGTCACACACTGATGGGGAAAGGTAACAACACTGCATAGCTTAACCTTAGTGAAAGCAGACACTTTTAGTCCATTTTTATTATCACATGTTTGGTCCACATCTTTTGGAATGATTGTACTGCCTAGCAGTTTATCCTTAGGCTAGTTACTAATAGGCACTGGGACCAATTTTTGACTGTTTCTTCTACACCAGTCCTCCATAATTCCAATATGATAACTTTGTCCTGAGACTGCACATACTTTGTACTTAGTGTCTTATGTCAGCACTTGCTCTTATGCCTCCAGTATCACAGCTGATTATGTATGTGTGTTGAGGGGGGAGGGAGGTTGCTGATGCTGGTGGAGATATTTGTGGTAGTAATACTTGTGGTCACATATAGTGTAACTTGGCCCAATGATCTACAGGAATTCAACATGGAGAAAATCAGCAATAGTTCTGAGGAGAACAGAGTTCTGCAGCAGATGTCTGCTGGACAGCAGTGGCTACACTCCCTTAAAACTCATAGAATCCTACAATAACTGAAGTTCACATCAAATTACTTAACAATAGTAACACTAGTGTTGACTAGATGGGATGTATTTAGTGTCAAATATTGACTAGATGAGATGCATTCATACTAAATTTTCTGCTAATGGAAGGGGGTTGTAATTTGACCAATTCCCTTTTCCTGCTAAATAGCTTACAATATATTACATGAAAAACAATCAAACATCAGAGTAAAATGAAAATGGTAACACCAAGAAGACAAAACTGGAGATCAGATCAGTTTAAAGCACAAAAAAGGCAGTTAAAATGTTAATAGATAAAACCATTTTAAGACAGTATTAGATTAAAATTGGAATAATGATCTTTAAAACCCTAAACAGTTAACATGATAAAAGTGGAGAAAGAACCGCATAAAATAACAGTGGTATAAAAATAATAAAACTATACAAAGGAGGGAGAAGCTAAAATGATAAGGAATGGTACATTCAGCACCAGGTGATCTTGTCTGAGGTGGGCGTTTCATAGCCTTTGTACTACCACTGAGAAGGATCCATCTCTGCTAGAACTGCTATGTGCAGACTGAGTGTGGGACATCACCCACCCTTGGCTCCATTGCCCACACTCAAGCAACCAACAGGAGGGGGAAAAATTATGTTAGGTAACAGCATTATGCCACTTCCAACTAAAACCCAGAAGTGACATGACATCGTCTTAGGAATTGCCAGAACTGCTATGGTTTTACCAAGGAATTTCCAGTGATTCCTAGAGAGGTGTGATGTCACTTCTAGTTTTTCTCCAAAGCCCAACTCCCTTGAGTCCCCAGACTCCCACCAGTTGCCAGCTGCTGCCTTGCAACCCTAATCTTTGGTGCTCACTCACCTGTCCTCTGAAAGTGGGGCGCACACTGAGTAGGGATTTTAATAATTATCTTAACTAATGGGAAAGCTTGTAATGGAAAATCCAACTTTGTAGGAACTTAACTCAGGCAGTGTGTAGAGATTTATAGGTACTTGCTAGCACTTTTAATTGAGCCTGGAAGTAAACTGAAAGTAAAGTTTAAAAAAACAAACAAACTGGCAAGCCATGGTTCCTGCTAACAGCCTAGCTGCTGTATCTTAAACAAGTTAAAGTTTGTGCAGGCAGCTCCACATAGAGCTCATTGCAATAATCCATGGTGTCTGTCCGTCTGTCTATTGCAGTAGAAAAGAGCAAGAGTCCAGTAGCACCTATAAGGCTAACAAAATTTGTGGTAGGGTATGAGTTTTCATGAGCCACAGTTCACTTCTTCAGACACCTATCTATTAGTAATTCATCTTGAATCATTTGCCTTTGGCAGTGCAATCCTAATAACACTTTCCTGTGCGTAAACCCAATTGAACAGACCACAACAAGATTCTGAGGAGACCTGGGCTGATTCCAGACGGCCAGAAATAGCGGTTTTTTCCACGGGAATAATCGCTTACCGGCCATGCGTGTATTTTCGCCTCCATTCGCTTTGTCTTGTCTCCATCCGCTTTGTGCCGTGCCGTCCCGCTTCTGGATGTTCGCACAGCCAACTGAGGGACCCGGGATTGGTTCTTTCCTCCCCGCCACAACTGACGTCGGGGGCCTTCATTGGTTCACATCTTGGGGGGGGGGTTGGGTCTTTTTTCTTGTTTTGCGCAAATGCGCAAATGCGCATGTGTGCGAAAACGCGGTGTCAACGATGCTCTCGATGATTGGTCGGGAGCGTCTCGCGAGGTACATTGGTTGACGATGTGGCCCCTCTCAGCCATCTGCCTTGAGATTTTTTGGAAGTCAGGTTCCTATGGGTGCTTCGGAGAGCTTCCTGTATCTTCTCCTCCCCCCAGAAGTGTAGCAGATCCATTATCTCTCTATGCCGCCAGGACACCCCCCGCTTCCCAGCCACTTTCCCTCCGCCGGCCATGCTGCTCCCGACAAGCCGATATTGCACGAGCACAAGCATGTGTGCCTGTGCCTGCGTGCTGTGATTTCTCGGCAACCGAGATTGCCCCCCCCACACAAAATGCCCCTGCAATCGGCGCATAAGTCTGCAGGCCAAAGGTCAGCGATACGTCTTAGGGTTGGATTCTCTTAGGGTGACAAAATGGTGGCCGATAGTAAAGCCTCAAGTGTGCATTTCAGGAGGGCCACACCAATGCAATTGCGCACATGCGGAAAATGGATCGAAAAAAACCTTGGCCACGCGTCCTGATGCTGATTATGCATCTGTGCACATTTGCACAGTTCTATGTTCGCAGATGTGCGAGTGCGCAAATGGCACCTGTTTTTTTATTTTTTAAAAAAATGGCGATATTGTGGCTGGCCACCCGGCAAAGGTCTGGAAAGGGGAGTGCCTCTCCGCCGCGATGAATCGTCATGAAGTGGCCAAACCCACCATACCATGTTCACACCGTCCGCTTTTATAGCGCGACCGAGCGCCATGGACTGCAGGTAAGCCGGGACGGGAAATTGCGGGTCTGGAATCGGCCCTGCTTAAATCTGTTCTCTGGTCTAATTTAACTGAGGAATGTAACATTTACTTGTGTAAACCCAATGTCTATTTTGGACCTTTTAAATTGAATTGTGTGCTTGGAAACTAGACACTTAGGCCACAGTTTTGGCAAAGAGCTTCAGCTGTGTCTCAGCTTGGTTGTAGCAAAGAATCTTTTGCTGTGCTGATGTGACAGATTGGGCTCCCTTATTTGGTCCCAGGTGGAGAAGCACCTTCTAGCAATCTTCTAGCACAGTCAATAATTTCTACATAGGATTACCAGTACCCTAGTGGGGCAGGGCACTTCTCACCACCAGCTGGCATTTCCCATTGCTGCTCAGAGAGGCAGTGGGAGAATTTTTTTTTTAAAAAAAATAGCTACTAGCCAACGTGATGTCTTTCCCAAGAAAACCTATAAGTGATATCAACTCTCCAGGAATTAGCCAAAACTGTATGGTGATTCCTAGAGAGGATTGATAGCACTTTGGGGTTTTCCCTGGAATTGATGTCACTCCTCTCTAGGAACTGCCAAAACCCCTATGGTTTATCATAGATTTTGGCCACTTCCTAGAGAAGTGTGACATCACGTCTGTTTTTTTCCATACAGTTTCAGTTATTTTTAGAGAGGCATGTCTTGATTTCCAGATGATGTCAACCATTGCCAACACCTGCCCCCCCAGGTCTCCCCCCACTGGTTGCCAGGCCCTGCCTAACAACCTTAGTTTCTGCAATATGTATATATTATCACATCATCTTCATGCATACTGTTAAATTTACAGCAATCCTTATAAATGTTACTACCAAAAATGAGTATTTGGTTCAACAGAAGCAGGGGAAAGGATGGGGGGAATGGCCTCTAAAAAAAAAAAGCATTAGGGAGGAGGACACTGATATAAAGGACAATATTCGACAAGATGGGATTAATTGTCTCATCTCATGAAAAAGTTCTAATTCTTAAGCTATTTCACAGAAGCCACTGTGAACTTTTATCCACATCACAAATTTAAAGAGGACCTGTCCAGAGCACAGCATGTTTGCCTGAGAGCTACAAAAGGAGTTGTGTAACCCTTATAAAAGAAATATAGTCATTAAGGACAACCTTCCTTTCTTATTCATGACTGTTCATGAGTGTATGGCATTCCACTAAAAATACAAGACTGTGCTTTGCAAACATACCCTTGATATCATGGCTCACAATAAAATATTTATCAAGATGATTTACTGCATGACTCTGACGTAAATCTCATTTTCAATTATGTTCTAATGAAAAGCACCAATTACTGTTTGAACAGTGACATACAATTGTAATCCCATTCAATAGAGATAAATCTTGCTTACACAAACTTTTGAGCATACTTTTTTCAACAACATTAATTATGGGTGTAAACAAAGATGCATTATTATGTTGGTATCCAGTAATAAATCCTGGGGCTTACTGTAACATGCTTGTCTATTTGACAGACTTAATCACCTCACAGTTTTCAACAGTTATGTGGCAAATCCATAATAAAACCCAGGACTCAGGTGCGGCTGAATTCTGAGCCAACCTATTGTGACCTGATGTTTGAAACCAGATGCAACTCTACAGAGGGAATTAAGTACAGATGATGAAAGAAAGAAAAAAACCCTTTCAATTGTAATCTCCTAAACTCTGACTAATTCCTTTTAAATGCCTACTAATATGTCAAAGTTTTTGCCCTCTGATATGTAAAGGAGAAAATACCACCACTGACATTAATTGAGAATGTTAATGTGCCCAGAGTAACTTATTTAAAACAGCTCAAAGACTTTAAGGTTCTGAAATCTCTTCATCAGTGCAGTAAATGGCTTTATGCTGATATAGCAGTCAATAGCTTTAAACCAGAAGGTATTCTCCTGACTCAACCCATGCATTCCATTGATAGAACACAGGTGACAAGTCTTAATTAAAACAAAAACAAAGTCCATGTTAAAAGTGATGCAAAAAGTGGATGTTTTGGGCAAACTCATGGGCAAATGTTGCATCTTAATTTGGGTTTAAGAACAGCAAAAACATCCACTTTGCCAGACTCCAATCACCTTCCTGCCTTCACGGAAAGGAAGGGATGGATGGAACAGGAGACATTGCTTGGATGGGTCAGAGTGGTTCCAGAGAGGGAGAGACAGAAACGGGACAGCAGCAGCAGCAGCTGACATTGGCCACCTTGCTGCCTTTGTGGGAAGGACATTAGCCAAGGGACCCATTTCCTCCTGCTCAGAGAGCACAACGTTTACAATGGATAGGGGCACCGTGCAGCTCAACTACATGTGCAACAGCTCCTGAGCTGTTGTGCAGGTGCCCAAAGAAGGCTGCCCCCAGCATCACCCACTTTCCTGCCTTCACAGAAAGGAGGTGTCATGATGATCTGGCTGTGCCAGGAAGGCCTAGCAAGGCCTCAGAAGCCTGTTAGCAGTGGGAGTGGGCCTGGCTAAATCTGACCCAAATGTGCCAGCCCTCCTTCGAGATACCTGCAGGACTCGATGGGCAAGGCTGCATGGCGACTACATGGAGAACCAAGGGGCAAGATGCTTTAGTAGTCTGCGGAACCCCACACACTCCACGATGGATATGGGCAAGCCATGTAGGGCAATTGTCTCAACCTCAATCGACCTCAACCTCGCCGTTGTAAGCAGCGCTGCCCCAGACCCTGAGGGGACAACCTCCACGAGCATGGCCTGCCTGAGTGCTCCGCTCCCACCAGCGTCACCCTCAGGGCAAGGATTCTTGCTTGGGGTGGATTCCAGTGACCCTCCCACTGACCCCCGCTCAGAAAAGCTGGTCGCCCCCTTTCTCCCACCAACATAGGTTTTGCTGGGTGAGGATGGAGACCACAGGCTTGGGTGGTGCGTCTTCAGGTGCTGAGTCAGGGCCGTCGACGACAGGTGCTTTGGGTTTTTGCCCCTGTGCACCCGGACATCACAGGCACGGCACCACACCACACGGGGGTCATTAGGAGGGGCCCGAAAGTGCCTCCATATGGAGCCGTTGAAACGTAGACCAATAACTGTCCCAGGGGAAGGAGGACGAATGGTTACAGGCTGCCCTGCAGAGCTGACCACGGAAAACGGAGTGAGGGGTAGACTGCAGGCAGGGACACCACCGAGAGTTTGGGATGGGGACGGGAGGGATCTTTCATAAAACACAAACCATTCCTCCATGGATCTGTCACCCACCTCCTCCTCAAAATGTTGAGAGAGATCCTCTCCCCCCAGCAGAAAGATGTTTTGGCTTCCTCCACAACCCCCACAGGTGAATCTGGGGGAGTGGGAGTACTCTCTGCTGCCCCTGAGCCACACCAAGTACTGATTTCCACAAGTAAACCAGGAAGACTGCATTTGCACTTCACCCCATGACCACCCGTGGCGGCCACCACAACAGGAAGACTCATTGTGCCACCAAACTAGAATTAAGGAGGACAGAAAAGGAGAGAACACTGTAAGCCCTCAGCCAAGGTGCCCACTGAGCTTGGCCCCAGGGCCTGGCAGCAACCCTGGAACCAGAGGCTGATGCTAGAGCCCTAGCCCAGCACACCCACAAGCCTGACCACCAGATCAGGCACTGATATTGATAGTAATAATAATCAGGGTGAACCCTCAGCCAAGGTGCCCACAGAGCTTGGCGTCAGAGCCTGGCAGCAGCCCTGGAAGTAGAGGGCTGGGGCTAGAGCCCTAGCCCAGCACACCCACAACCCTGACCACCAGATCATGCACTGATAATAATGTGAGCCCTCAGCCAAGGTGCTTACTGAGTTTGGCCCCAAGGCCTGGCAGCAGCCCTGGAACCGGAGGCTGAGGCTACAGCCCTAGCCCAGCACACCCACAAGCCTGACCACCAGATCAGGCATTGATAATAATGTGTGCCCTTGGCTGAGGTGCCCACTGAGCTTGGCCCCAGGGCCTGGCAGCAGCCCTGGAACCGGAGGCTGAGGCTAGAGCCCTAGCCAAGCACACCCACAAGCCTGACCACCAGATCAGGCGCTGATATTGATAGTAATAACCATCAGTGTGAACCCTCAGCCAAGGTTCCCACAGAGCTTGGTCTCAGAGCCTGGCAGCAGCCCTGGAACCAGGTGGCTGGGGCTAGAGCCCTAGCCGAGCACACCCACAAGCCTGACCAGATCAGGCACTGATACTGATACTGATACTGATGATGATGATGATGATGATGATGATGATGATGATGATAGGGTGAGCCCTCAGCCAATGTGCCCATTGAGCTTGGCCCCAGGGCCTGGCAGCAGCCCTGGAACCAGAGACTAGCCCTAGCCCAGCACTCCCAGAGACCTAACCAGATCAGGCAGTAATAATCAGGGTGACCTCTCAGCCAAGGTGCCCACTCAGCTTGGCCCCAGGGCCTGGCAGCAGCCCTGGAACCAGAGGGGATAGCTCCCTATCCCAACCCACCACACACAGAAAAAAGCCCAGCTCCAATGCACTCTCCCTCTCTCTCTCCCAAAAGGCTATAACAGCTCTCTCCCACTCCACTGCTTGCTGAAAGTGAATCCAGAACTAGGAGTGCAGTGCCCTTTTATAAGCAGAGGTCTGATTGAGAAATGCAGGTGCTCTGTGGTTGGTAGTCAGAACTGCATAACAGGGTTTGCAGGGATGCGATTGGAGTTCCCATGGCCACAGAACACCCCCTCTTCCCTCCCTTCTCCCCGGTGTCTGCGCCCACATTATCAACTGTTACCAATTTTCAGCTCCATGCTTGGAAGGAAGACCTGCCCATCAAGGTGGGCTTTGATTGGGGTGTCTGGGGAGACAGAGGGAGTGCAGACAGAGTTCAGGCACTCCCCCCTCCTCCATTGCTGAGGCAATTGATTGAAGGTGCCTGAGTGTCTGGCTTCCTGAATGGCGGCCGAGCACAACGAACAAGGCTTTGCGCCAACCACCCGTTTGGCTGGAATGGTGCATCACAAACAGCCCGTTTGCGAGCAGCCGAGCGGCCTGTTCGTTAGTTTTTTCCATTCGTAATGCTGTTTGTGCCCATATCTAGAACTGAGTACAGCTCTCTGCTGCAGGTAAATGGTGAGATTTCATATGGACTCTGAAACACTGAAAACTGATAAAAAAGAATGAAAACAACCACAAAAAAGCAGTCCTAAGGCAAGTGTTCAGGCCTGAAATGTACACGTATATGATGAAAGTTCTGGGTATCTGCTGGTAAACAATATGCCATGTTGGCTCTGTGACAGTCCAACCTCTCTGTTGCAGTGGGGACTGGAATAGGGAAAAGGCTGCAGTGAAAAGCAAGTTATGTGGGAGAACATTGCTTTATGAATCACAGAACAGGTTGTGCAGGTGTGGGTTCCTGGCATGACCAGAAAAAGGAGGCCCCAACTAAGGGGTTCTGCAGGGGTGCAGTTAACAGCAGCCAGCCTTGGGGCTGACATTGTCCTGCATCTGGTCAGCTGGACTCCTCAGGAGTCAGTCACTTGGCCAGCTGGCCTCTGAGGCAAAAGCAGCTGGAGCTAGTATCAGAGCTGGAACTCAAGGCTTGCAGAGCAGTTGATCCAGCAATGCCGCTCTCAAGCCTCATCCTAAATAGGTTGAGGGGTGATCTGACTCAGCTGCATCTGCCAGCAGGTGTTGAGGTGCTGGAGACTGTTTTGTTCTGGCCATGATCCTGCAAGGAAGCATCTCATTCAGTGTCCTGTTTTAATCTGCAGGCATGTGGTGCACTGCCAGCATTGGACTTTGTCTCCTTTGCACCATCTCTGCCTGACCCTTCACCATTGCTGTTCCTGTGGCATGGGAGGTGATCCTGAGGGGCTATGGGCCCTGGTTTGTGTCCTGCCTGGCAGGGATCTCTGTGGCAGGCACAAGGACTCGCTTGCAGGTTCTGGTGGGGTGGTCTTGGGTGCTGCTGGGGCATGGTCAGCCAGGGCCTCACTTGCAGGCAAGGGTTTCTGACGTATGATTAGCCAGGTGCCTCTGCACCACTAGGCCTTGTCCTGACACTGCTGGTCCTCAGGCTCTTCCTCTGAGCTTTCCAGGTCTGAGTCACTGGCCTGGTCCGAGGAGGTAAAGACAGACACATTGACCACGACCTATCAGGATGGTGATGCACAGGAATAGCAGTTTTCATTGCATCTGCCCTAATTCCAGCCTTCTCCCTCAGTTATCTCAACACGCAGGTTGGAAAGGTGATGACAGCAGTTGGGTTTTCAACTGTGCTCATTACCCCCAACCTATGCTGCACCAAGACTGGTGGAACCTGTGATTAATAAAGTTGTCACCTGATTAGCCCCAGCATAGTGTGTTTGGGTCACCTCCTCCCCACCCACCCATGGTAGGTCCCCACTCCAGGCGCAAGGAGGGGAGACAATTTCCCTCCTACACTGCTTGTAAACTTTCCAAAGTATCTAGTTAGCCAAAGTGATAAAAGAAACACTGAACTAGGTGACTTCTTGCTTTGATCATGCCAGGGTTCGTTTTATGTTACCTGTGTGTCTTTGTGATCTCCCAGCTTTTGTGATGAATAACACTTTCAAAGTGTAGAATAGGAGAACCTGAGGGAAGCATGCAATATAGCTCCTTATGTGGATACATAATACGTGTATGTGAATTAAACAAAAACTCAGATGATGCCTATAATTAGGGTTGTTATGGCTTGTTATGGGGTGGAGATAGGGAATTTCCAATATTTACTTTTTCAGATATAGTCTTTGATTCCTCTTATCTTTTTTTTTCTCTTTTAACAGTAGGATTTTTGTTCCGCTTCTCTTTCATTTCTCTTTGAAGAGAAATCAAGGTGCCCTTTTGTAACTTCAGCCTCAGCGGTTGTTTTATGTTACACACCCCAGGTGATGCTCTTGCAGGAATATAGGAAGGTTTAAGAAGACACTGCCTGCCTCTAAGCATCTACAGGGTAAAATTCTGAAATTTTGCAGAACCTCCCTTCCTGCCCCTCCTCTCTTCAAATTTCTCTTTGATCAAAAAGGAATTGATTAGAAACTGACTCCAAATTCCTAAAAAGAGAAAAAGAAAAGGATTGTTGGCTTTCAGGGAGAAACTGGATGAAGAAACTGGATAAAGAGAAATTCACATAATAGAACTCTTTGCTTGCTCAGTAGCCAGAAATCAGACAAGTTTGAAGACCCTCTGACATGGTGATAGAATAGTGGTATACTTGTTCTGCAGAGAGTCAATTGGTAATGATTCAGCTAAATTAAGCCTTCATTAACCATCTTATTTAATCAGGAATTGACTTGTTGCTTTTCTTTTAATTAACTTCAGTAATGAGACAAGAAATATTGAATACCTGGACTGATAAAACATTTTGTTTCAGACCAATTTTATTTCATGCAGTGCCCTCAGGAAAATGATAGGGGTCAGTGTTATTTACTAAATGTCAGTTCTCACACTTCACTAAGCCTTCTCTGTGGTTGTTGGCAGCAAGCCCTTAGGATTGAAACGGCTGGTTTTCTGATCACAGATGCATCTTGCTCTCAATAGCCAATCAGTTTGGGGGGAAAAGGAGGAAATTACATTAGCAATGCAGGGTAAAGAAAAAGCAAGAGTGTACAAGGTACAAATTTAAAGGAATACATTGTTCAAAGAATTGCATGGATTTTGTATTTACAATTTTTCAATGGTGTTCAAGTTCAGTGTTGATATTTAATTTAGTTTGTTTTTACATTTATTTTCAGAATTACATCCTGTTTTTATAATCTTGGATTACAGTTGGATCCGTTAAAATTCAACAGGCCATTATAGACAGATGATTTTTCTTTTACAAGAAAAAGGCATTGATTTTAATGTAGATTTCATTGCAGAAAAGAGACCCCTTCCTGTCATCCTCTTTATATATAAGGGTCATGGGAAGCTTGGGTCTGTCCAACTCTTTGTGTGATCAAAAATTAATAAAATAAAATCACTGCCTGGAAGGCTGGCCATGAGGGAAGGCATTCATTTCTTAAAGGTACAGGCTCAGCTTCAATACTGGGAGGAGGGTAACCCCCCAATATATTTTTTTTTCGATTTTCATATTTCTTCTGAAAACTTGGGGCTTGTATGTTCATGTCTCCAATCTCTAGATTTAAGTATCCACAGATGAGGCTATGCTGAGAATTAGATACAGTGATGTTTGAAGGGGGATGTGATGGAAAGAATTAACTTTCTGTCCTTGAACAGAGACAGATGATGCTATGGAAAGAAGACAGGTCCATCTGCAGAGAGACCTGAAATAAATATGTTATGCCAATAAAGGTACATGATGATGATGAAATAAATATCCAGACTCTTCTCAATTCATTTTTAATAAAAGGGGTATCTTAAACAACTCTTATTGTGACATCCTAAGGAGAACTACACCCTTCTAATTTCAATGGACTTAACAACCATGTACACTGAGAAGCTTAAATTCTTTATCTGTAGAGCATACAGACACATTCAGGGGAGGCAGGATTTGAGTCTAGTAGCACTTTAGATACCAACAAGATTTTCAAGATGTAAACTTTCTAGAGTCAGAGCTCCCTTCTTCAGATACAGCTGCTCACCTAAAACTATCCTCATGGAAGGTACTACATTCAGGAGCAGTGATTGTGGGGCCCTGGGCAAAATTCAAGGATGGAGTCCCAGAATCACTGGGGGGGGGCATACCCTCACATGGCTGAAGCCACAGGCTATGAAGAGATGGGAGAGGGCTTCACTTCTGGGGCTGTTTCTTCCACTTCCCCCCAAGCCCCTGGCCAGTATTGCAGGCTTCATGTGGCTGGAGAGCAAGGTACATGCACTGGACCTGCTGTCTACCTCCTCAGCTTGTGCTGCAGCTCTTTCACATTAAGGAGCCATTGGAGGCTGTGGCAGTGGCAAAAGGCAGAGGTGGTCTGCATGCTTTGGGGGCTGCTTTCTCCTCCTCCTCCTCCTCCTCCTCTCAAGCCACCCTGAAAAAAGACCCTGGTCAAATCCACATTCACCCATTACCCGCATGTTTATCGGATATCTTCTGTTTGCCTCCAATCCGTGATTTTTTCCTCTTAGTTCACATTCCTGCTTCCAATACGTCTTTCTCGCGCGTCCCTCTGGTCACATGGCCGCTCGAAAACTGCTTTTTTGGGCGGGACCTTTTTTCCCCGCCCATTTTTTTTTATTTTTTTGAGCGCACTTTTCCATTATTTCGATCTTGCCTTATAAAGAAACATCATTGAAGATAATGATGCCTCTCTTTCCCCCACTGACAGCACTGATGGCTCTCTCCCATTTCTTTTTTGGAAATTTGGAAGCATGTGGGAAGCTTTCGTGGGCATTTCCTATGCAGGACAGTTCAGTGCCTGAATTTTACTGAAGTTTCACTTCCTTGGAGTGTCATTATTTCAATATTTCGTAATTTCGATATTACAGTAATATAAAATAAAAAAAATAAAAAACAGTTAAAAAGAAAGTTTCGCGAGTCCGTTCTGAGGATGGATTCACCCCAAAATGATTTTTCAAACTACCAGATTTGATTCAGAAACAGCATAATCAATAAATCCAATGCTATGAAGTCAAAAACAGTCTTTTGCAGACTACGGAGCACTTGCAAGTTGAATCAGCCAATAGGAACTCTCGGAACGGCCAGAGAGACAGGAAGGGGGGTGGTTTTTAAAAAAACCGTGTAAATTGTGCATTGGCCCATTCACGGCCACCGTGAAACTCCCGTTGAAAACCTGTGACCACATATTCGGGAGAAATGCGAATGAAATGCGTCTGTTTAATGAGGTAATGTGACCGGCACTCAGGATTGCGTGGGGAATGCGGGGAACATGCGACTTAGAATGAGTAATGTGGATTCGACCCCTGTCTCACCCATGGGAGAGTAGACTTGTCTGCTCTTCTATATGGCAGCCTGGCTTAGTCTCCCACTATAGTGTCTTCTGTTAGCCTGGACAGCTGGCTTTCTCTCCTGCCACAGCAGCTACTGCCAGCCCAGGGAGATGGCTCTCTCCTTCAGTCTTGCTGTGGCAGCTGCTGCTGGCCTGGACAGCTGGCATGCTTCCTGTATAGTGGCTGTATAGGTTTGCTTGCATGCCCAATCACCTGCCTCATATGTCCCATGCCTAGGTCTGCCTGTATTACACAGTAATTCTTAGGGTTTTACAAACTACCAGTATTTCTGAAAACTTCTTTATGGTTTCTCTCCCTGTACTCTATGATGTCTGGTTCTCTTTGTTCATTTTTTCACAAGAATTCTGCCACAGCAGGACATAGATCATACGTAGGAGTTCTATGCTGTTCAGTGGAACAAAAAGTCTCACATTCATTGAGTTTTCCAAATACAACTGATGAGAATTACATTAATTTGTAGTTGAATACACATCTTCACCTTGAGGATTTAGTAGAACTATCCTTGCCCCGTGCCACCCACCCAAGCTTGACACACTAAATCAAGTGTATAAAACATTTATAGCTCATCTTATCTCCATAGATTCAAGGGAAACAAAGCTACAAGTTGCAAACACATAAAATACAATATAAGAAAAACCAGCACAGCCAGATCTGCCAAAACAATTTACCCTCCATCAAATGACCTTTGAAATAAGACCATTTTACATGCTTTCCTGAATGCAGAAAGTGAAAGGTGCCCTCCATACCTATTCTAGTAAGTTGTTCTAAAGGACTAGCCCTGCCAGCAAAAATGCCTGTTATTTGAATATCACTAAATGCACAGTACTGAGAGAGGGCACCAGAAGGAGAAGATACCCCTTCTAGTTTTGACAAACTGTGGAAGTCAGTATTTAGCCTGTTATACTATACATTTTTGTCTTCTCTGTCACAACGAGGTGAGCGCTTAGGAAGAGGTGTTATATTGATTGTTGCTGATGATGCTTGTCAAAACTTTACAGGGCTGTGCAAGTGTTATGAGACATTAAAAGTAAAAAAAAGTTTGATTTCAAAATAATACAATATCTTGAAATTATTTGGTGAACAAAACCAGGCCTTCTAAGGCAGTTTCCTCAGTAGATAGGAATGGCTCAAAAGGGATTTGGCTACTGACCCCTGACAGTTGACAGACCTATCTTCCCTGAGTTTGTACTAATGCCCTTTTAAAGTTAACTAAGCAGATTAATCTTATTTTATTCATTTCATATGATTCGACTGGGGCTACTAGGTACACAAATTTCAAATTTGACCCCAGAGCATTTTATATACTAATAACCAAGTGGCCCTGATCTATGTATACTTAAATCTGGAGATGGAGCCAAGAATGAATATGAATTTCCTACACACCCAAAAAATGCCCCAGGTTTGCAGAAAAATCTGAAATCTAAAAAAAATACACTGTGGTGTTAAAAAACCCCAAATGATAAAAGGAGCACCTGTAGCTATAACCAAATGCCCTCAGTGGTTATTACTAGGCAACTATAACAGTTGGTATTCCAGGTTTGGTTTCTATATGGGAAAGGCAGGGGGGAGAGAAGGCCCTTTCTAGGGCTGTTTTGGCCCTTGAGAAATGACACATTGGGGCCAGGCCCAGAAGCAACCACTGAATGACTTGATAATCATATAACTTGCATGACTCACCCAGGCCTGGCTGCTTGCAATTCCATGCCCCCTACCCCCGGCAAAAAAGCCAACATAGTGTAGTGGTTTCAGAGCAGGATCTAGGAGACCAGATTTGAATCACTACTCTGCTGTGGAAGCTCATTGGGTGACTTTGATCCAGTTACACACTCTCAGCCTAACCAACCTCTGAGTGGCTGTTCTGAGGATAATATGGAAGCAAGGAGAATGATGTAAGCTGTGTTAGGTCCCCATTGTGGAGAAAGACAGTATAAAAATAGAGTAAATTAATAAATATAGATGAAGATGGGAAGCAGATAAAAGATAAGCTGTTCAGTGGATTGGAAGGAAAAGTGAGCATATGGTGGCTGCCTGGAAGAAGGAAAGAGGAAATATGGAGGGGCCAGGGAAGGGAAAGAGGACATGGGGGGGGGAATGAGATATCCCCCTTGCAAGTCCCTGTGGGTCACCCACTTGTTCATCCTATTGATTTGTTATGCTGCTTAAAGAGCTAGGGTAACTGTACATAAACTAGTGAAGCCTATGGTTCTTTTTTACTTCATTTTATTTTTATTTATTTTATCGTATTTGTATTCTGCCCTCCCTGCAAGCAGGCTCAGGGTGGATTTTCAAAGAAGGAGACTTTGAAGACTCAGTTTCTTGTCCCCGACACCTGATCACAATTTAAAATAAGAATGCTGTGGTATCTTTCATTGAAAAAAACTACAATCTCCTCCTCATGGGGGAAAGATATAGAAACCCAATATATTCTTCTCTCATGGGTAAGTGGTCAGCTTTGGGGAGCAATTATAAATGGGAAAAGCAGAAAGGAAAGTTTTAAGTAGCCTTTCTTCCTCATTCTTCTGCTCTGAGTTATACTTTCATTGATGCATTTATTTTTTAAAATAATTGTGACATTGTGTGGACTTCATATCTTCCTAGTAGCCCTAAAATACATTTTGTCTGTGAATTTGGAGTCTGAGGAAACTCATATATATTATTATATATATTATATATTAAAATGACACTGAAAAATGCCCCAAGCTTGCAAAACAAACAGAACAATGAAATTAAAAAAAATCAATTGGTGGGGGGGGGGCGTGGCATTGGCACCGAGAGGAATGGATGCCTGAAGTTGGAGCTCTGCTTCAATCCCACCTCGAAACCCCATTAATCGCTTCAAAACACGTTCTACATACCTTAGCATGAAGGGTAAGCAAGACTTGTCCTCCAAGAAACAGAATATTAAGGCAGTGAAAAGCTTGCAGAGCTACTTCCCGGCATCGCAGTTTGAAGGTGCGGAGGGAGAGGGGGAAGGAGCAAGCAAAAACATGGCGGCTGCTGTGCCTAACGCTGAGGCGCGAATAACGCAAACAATCTCATACGACCCAGCATTGAAAGCTCTACTGCAAGAGCTTGAACTGAGCTTTTCTGACAGAATTTCCCACTTAATGGAGCCACTATCTCAGCAGATAAGTGATCTCAAGATAGTTATGGACTCTGCCGTCTTAAAATCAGACCTGGCTCTTAATCAAAATGCTGTGTTGAGGGAGGAGGTCCGCTCCCTGCAATCGGAAAACGACCGTATCCAAAACAAGATCTTGGACATGGAGATCCAAATTCGGGGCTCTAACTTGAAATTTAGGGGGATAGAGGAGAATGCTGCTGTGGATGCAGACCTCCCTAACTTTTTGGCGGGATGGCTGACGACAGAGCTGCAACTGAAGGAATTTCCTGCAATGTCTCTAACCAAAGCTTATAGAGTGGGCCCCAGGAATCCAGACAAGAGGAACGGTCCCAGGGACGTTGTGGCTGTTTTTGCAGACTGGAGAATAAGAAAGGCAACCCTTGAGACGGCAAGAGCGCGAAAATTCTTATCCTACAAGGGGGGGCGGATTAGCGTCTTCACGGATCTGCCGACGGAGATCCTAGAGCGTAGAAGGCAGTTCAAGCGCGTAACTGAAGAACTTAGAAATGCACGCATAGAATACAGTTGGACCCGCTACTCGACGCTACGACTCAAGGTGAATGACAAGCAACAGCTGATCTCCACCCCTGAAGACGGCCTTCGCCTCCTTCACGATCTGGGCATAGAGGTTGCCATGGAGACAGAAACCGGCTCTCAGAAGAGAAAGCGGAGCCCTCCGATATCTCCTCAGAAAAACAGCAAAATACCAGTTCGGGACGCCTGATTTCATTTATACAGATATGTGGCTTACTACATGTGTTAGAACGTCCCCATCTTATTGTTCTACATGCAGATGGGAGTGGTTGAGGTGGGATTGAAAGGGCTGATTCCCTATTTGCCCTTTCCACAGACAGTCCTCCTTACTGTTTTATTGCAGCAGCCTCGTTACAGAAACCATCCGCGAGGCTGCTGAGGACTGTTTCGCTCTTAATTGTTCTCAATACACTGAAGAATTTACTACTTGATTAGTGCAACCTTGTTATACTTGTATATATATGTGATTATCTTTCTTCTTTAAGATCTTTTGTACATAAACAATAGTAAAGTGCTAGACGCTTGTTATATATAGTTTTTATAGACGGCTAAGTCAGGTTAGTGATTAGATATTGAAGATAAATTCACTGGGTTGGTTTGCTCTTATTTAGGCTAATAAAGCAAAGAATCTTAATTAATTCCTAATCAATTGATTAATCTGTTAAATACCCAGGATTTATTGAAATCCAGTGCATCCCTTATCAGGCAAACTTGTCTTACTTGCATATATATATATAAATTTTCTCTTTAATTTCCTTTAAAAAAAATAAAAAGTTTAGTAAAGTGCTAGGTGCTTGTTGTATATAGTTGATATAGACAGTTAAGGCAAGTTAGTGGTTAGGTATTAGAGATAAATTCATTGGGTTGGTTTGCTCTTACTTAGGTTAATAAAGCAAAGAATCTTAATTTCTAATCAATTGAATAATCTATTAAATACCAAGGATTTCTTGAAATCCAGGGCATCTTTTGGCAGACAAACTCGTTGTTCTTGTATATATATACATATATCAATTTTCCCTTTAAAACCCTTTAGAAAAATTAATAGTTTAGTAAAGTGCTCAGTGCTTGTTGTATATAGTTGATATAGACGGTTAAGGCAAGTTAGAGGTTAGGAATTAGAGATAAATCCATTTGATCAGTTTGCTCCTACTTAGGTTAATAAAAGAGAGAATCTTAATTAATCTCTGCTCATCTGAATAATTTCTGGACTACCCAGGACTAACTGAAATCCAGTGCATCGATCAACAGGGAGAGGTATCATAGCAGCCTATTGGAGTTACTCAATTCTAAATTTTGCTCGTTGACAGTCTGATTGTCAACGCACTCAAAGAGACAAAGAGGTTTGATTAAATACTATTTATTGTTACCATATCAACTTGGTTCTCACTCTCTGTACTCTGCTGAATTTATATTGCATACTAGGAATCTCATTTTTACTCGTGACCTCATTGAATGATTGCTTTTAAGGTAATGAACTTCTGATTGTTTGATTAATTGATTTATACTAGACAGTAATTTTCATATCTGAATCTCAGGGCTTCTGTATATCAACCCCTTAATTGGTGTTTCGGACATTTCTAACCGTCCTACTCCAACCTTCCATAAAATTCTGGGCCAGAAATTTCACCACACCTCCTAGAGGGCTAGGCGTATACGATCCCTGATCGATAATATTTGACATCTCCCCAAGGATCACCCTTGCTAACTTGGCTTTTCCTTCTTAAGATGGCGTCACAACCAAACCTACACGTTATCTCTCAAAATGTGAGGGGACTAAATAATTTAGTGAAGAGGAAGAGAGTTCTGTCAAACTTAGCAAAGCTTAATGCAGATATTGTCCTCCTCCAGGAAACCCAACTGCATGCTGATTTTTAGGCTGAGCTTAGGGCCCCATGGATACGGATGCAATACCATGCAAAGGGCTCATCCAAGTCCCGAGGGGTGGCTATCTTATTGACCAAAAAGACTCAATTTGTGTTCAAAGCCTCTCTCAAAGATCCCAGAGGCCGGTTCTTGTTTGTTAAGGGCCACTTAAATGGGCATTTGATCACACTGGCTACAATCTACGCGCCTAATGCTCAGCAATTAGACTTCTCTGAAGAAGTTCTGCAAAAGTTAAAGACCTTCCAGGAGGGTCCAGTAGTAGTAGGGGGGATTTTAATTATGTAGCAAACTACAGCTTAGACAAATCCTCTTTTGCCCATAATAAAACTTCTAAAAGGCTAAGAACTCCCAAAAATCCCAATCAGGATACGAAACTGCTTGCACTATTCACTCAATTCCATCTGGTAGATATATGGAGGGAAATGAACAAACTGGTCAAAGACTATACGTATTACTTAGCCTGTCACAATATCTACACCAGGATTGATTATATTCTGGTGTCAGCGGACTTAACTGATAGAGTTCACCTATCAAACATAGGAAACAGAGACTACTCAGACCATGCCTGGGTAGATTGTAAACTGTCCCTTGATAAACCATATAAAAGTGAGAGACACTGGACTTTTAACAAAAACTTATTATTAAATGAAGGCAATGTGTTAAAAATCGAACAACACATCTCTCAATATCTTATAGACAACCGGACAGGCACGACATCGCCTCAAATAGTGTGGGATGCTCTTAAGGCTGTTCTAAGGGGACAATTGATATCCCTGTCAGCCACCCTAAATAAAAAGAAGAGACTCCAAAAACAACTTATACTGGATAAAATCAGCCAACTGGAACGTCTGCACAAAGAAAGAGGGGGCAAAAAAATCTATAAACAATTGTTAAACGAGCATAAAGCCTTGGAGTCTCTTGAGACTCACCAAATTCAGAAAAACCTTCTGTATCTGAAACAGAAATACTGGAATCACTCCCCTAGGACACTGCGCTGTCTATCCTGGAAGGTTAAGGAGAAAAGAATCAATAGGCATATCAGGCTCATAAAAAATTCCAAAGGACAAGTATTCTCTAAATCCCCTGAAATATTACGAGTGTTTAAGACATTCTATGCGGACTTATACACATCAACTAAACCTGATAACAAGGCAATTAGAAACTATCTGTCAAACCACAAAAACATCAAGAAATTGGCATTGGCGCATAGCCAAATAATGGACGACCCTATCTCTACTACGGAGTTGTTAGACTCCATTAAAAATTAAAGAGGAACAAGGCCTCAGGACCGGATGGATACCCGGCCGAATTCTATAAAAAATTTGCCCTGGTGTTAGCTCCGCCCTTACTGCTGGCCTGTAACGATGTATTTTCCTCAGGGTCCCTCCCCAGAACCTGGTCTGAGGCAATAATCACCATGCTTCCCAGGGAGGGTAAAGATCCCTCGAACCCTGGATCTTACAGACCCATTTCCCTGTTGAATGTTGACTATAAAATCTTTACCTCAATTTTTGCTTGCCGTCTTACCTCCTTTATTGGGAATTATATTTGCACGGATCAGATTGGCTTCATCCCCAATAGAGACATCTCGGATAATATCTATAAGGCACTGAATATTCTGGCATTCAGTAAACATTATAATGTACAGACCATATTCCTCTCTTTAGATGTAGAAAAAGCATTCGACACCCTAGAGATCCCATACCTGCAAACGCTTTTCTCCCAAATGAATTTCGGCTCTAAATTCCTGCAGATAATTAAAGCTATATATGAGGAACCCCATGCGAAAATTAGGCTAAATGATATGACGTCTGAATCCTTCACTCTCCACCGAGGCACACGTCAAGGCTGCCCCCTATCCCCTATCCTATTTGCTCTGTCTATCAAGCCTCTGGCAGAGGCAATAAGGATGGATAGGAGAATTCAGGGCATTGAAATTAATGACCGTGCCTTCAAACTATGTTTATTTGCCGACGACATCTTATTGTTCATCACAAAACCCCTTGAATCTCTAAAGTTTCTAAATAACGAACTCTCTCAATTTGGACAAATATCAGGCTTGAAAATAAACCAAAGCAAATCTACCATCTTGTCTGTAAATTTACCCGAGACGACACGTAGTGACATAAAACAGCAATTTGAATTCCAGTGGGCCAAAACACACCTCCACTATTTGGGTATAAATATTCCATCTAATCTGGCTCAGCTTTTCCATGTGAATCATGTCCAAAAGATGAAAGAAATTAAACACCTCTTGCTCAAATGGAACAAGCAAAACCTAACGTGGTATGAAAGATACCACTTGATAAAATCCTTTGTCCTCCCGAAACTGATCTTCTTATTCCGAACGATTCCAATTGACGTCCCTAGCAAAGTTGTGGGCCAGTGGCAGACGACCTTTAACCGCTTCTTGTGGCAGAATAAACACCCCAGGATAGCCTTTAAGGTCCTGTGTGCCCCTAGGGCGGCAGGAGGCTTTAATTATCCAGACATAGGGCTTTATTACGACGTGGCCAGGCTGTCGGATGTCCTTCAAATCCTACATCCTTCAGGGCGATCTGATTGGGCCAGCATATTGTGTGTCTTCTCTCAGCTGCAAACTTTGAAGGAAACGTTTTGGTCCACGCCTAGCCTACTTCCCCCTTCAATACATCATAACCTATTTCTTAAGGCTCTTTTAAAACTTTAGGACAGATACAAGAAGGTTCTCCTCCCAGCTATATCTAGATTCTCGGTACTCACGTCTCATAAGGGCATGCCTCAACAACATAATATAACAGCACTACACTCTTGGAAAGATCTTAGAGATTTAAGATTACTAGACATAGCTACTAAGGACGGTATCGTAAGCAGGGTAGAACTGAACAATAAAGTGGGCATGGAAATCCCCTGGTTCTTCTATCTTCAACTAGGATATCTCTTGAAGGAACTGGATATAAAAAGCATAATGGCCAATCCGATAACTAAATTTGAAACTCTTCTAGACTCCCAATCACTTATCCGTAAAGGTCTCCTGTCAAAATTCTATCACATTCTGATTACAGCCAAAAAACCGCACACTGAGGCACTGCTTGACAAGTGGCAACAGGATTGCGGGACAGAAATTTCGCAGGAAGATAGAGAGCAAGTCTGGGCATCTGCACTGTTTAATTCCCCTGTCACCTGTGTGAGACTCCAAACCTACAAGCTTATCCACAGGTGGTACCTCACTCCTCAAAAGCTAGCGAAAATATACCCCGCCAGGTCTTCCCTTTGCTGGAAGAGGTGCGGAGGGCAAGGTACTTTCCTGCATTGCTGGTGGGAGTGCTCCTATATAGCTGACTTCTGGCAGACGACTCTCCATGAAATATTTCGTATCACAACTTATGAGGTACCCTTACGTCCGGAACTTGTTTTCCTGGATCTCTGGAAAGATTTGGCAATTCCCCAACTAAGGAAAGACTTGATCAGAACTCTCTTGGTAGCTGCAAAAAATGCGATTGCACTTAGGTGGAAATCGCACTTTCCACCTAATCTGGATACATGGTACAGAATGGTGTGGGATCACCTTATGATGGAAAAGATAGCAGACAGGATCAGATTGTTGCAGAACCCCTCTAAAAACATGCAATTTTACGCAAAATGGTATCCTTTTTTGGATTATCTATCCCAGAATTCATGGCTGGTCTCTAAATTACCTTATTACACGATTATAAACCCTGAGATTTAATTCATAGGCTTGCTATGTGGCGCAATGGATTTACTTGATTATCACTCTCCCTACGAAAATGATGTTTATCTTACACTGTGTTTATACGTTGTTACTGATGTATATTGCCTCCCTTTTTATGTGTTACATTACTGTTCTCTCTCTCTTGCCCTACCATGGTTGTATACAGCACCGCGTTATATTTATGCAACTGTTGTTCCTTTTGTTCTATGTTGTATGTTACTAAGTTTTAATAAAAAAAAAATCAATTGGTGGGTAAACTCCCTCTCCCCATAATAGAAACATCATTAAGAAACAGATGCCTTCAGTGACTGTTGCTAGACAACTACAGCCCTATTGCTAGCTTTTAGACTTAGTTTCTGTCTTTAAAGGGCAGGGAGAGGGGAAAGGGCCCTTTCCAGGGCTGCTTTGCCCTTTTAGGGAGGATTCATCAGAAAGTACTTATTTCTCGTTCTGTGCATAGCAGGATGCATATTGTGGAAAAGATTAAATGGATGAACTACCAGTCAAAAATCATTTAAAAAGCCTCTTTGGGCCAAGCTACAAGTGATGAATGACACTTGAACGGCAAGTGTATTTCTCCCTGTTCACTTGCCCTCCACTTGTGTGCCACTCGATCCACTTGCCGTTCAAGTGTCATTCATCACTTGTAGCTTGGCCCTTTGTTAACACAGTTGTTACAATGAATGAGCAAACATACTGAAGACAATACTTCTCAAAGATTTCTTGTTTTAAAATATTACCTTTCACACACAATGCATCCAATTTCTTTACTGTTTAAACATTTTAAATTGGCTGTAATGTATGCAAGATTCTCTTAACATATTTTAACAAGTAATTTATGAGGCTATTTAAATTGGAAACAGGCATTAACTAAATGTATTGTCGAAGGCTTTCACGGCTGGAGAACAATGGTTGTTGTGGGTTTTCCGGGCTGTACTGCCGTGGTCTTGGCATTGTAGTTCCTGACGTTTCGCCAGCAGCTGTGGCTGGCATCTTCAGAGGTGTAGCACCAAAAGACAGAAATCTCTCAGTGTCCCAGGCATTAACTAAAGTTGACCAGTTTATACTCAGTGGCCTCCACTCCAAGCTATTATGGTAGACTTACACTGCAATCCTATGCAGAGTTGCTCCAGTGTAAGCCCATTGACATCAATTGCCTTAGATTGGAGTAACTGCATAGAATTTCACTGTTAGTACAGAACAGGTAAGCAAAACGTGGTGTTATGGGAAATACTGTACCAGATACTGGCTGTTGTTAGTACAGTCTCAGATGTATCAGGTTTGTATGAGATTTATACCTATTCAGAGATCAATAAAGGATAGAGTTTCCACCATTTCACACAAACAGGGCCCCCAAGGTTACATAAAGATCCTGGAAAAGTGGGCCTCCACATTCTGCACAGTACTAACAAGCAGTAGCTGCCATTGTCTGTGAATGGTCCTCCACCAGTGTCACCTTCCACTACTGCTGCTCCCCAGTAGCTACCCTTCAAGGATTCCTATGGAACTGGAACTGACAGTTCTCTTCTGCTGATGTTATCATTAATTCCAGAAGGGGGTGGATACATCTTAGGTCATCTTTGTAAGGTCAGTGGAATGTGAGAATGGTGCCTGCCTATGGATGTACACAGGTTTCATCCTATAACAGGGCAGTGCTGCTTTTTTGAACAGTCCCAAAGAGACAGAATGTATGTATGTAAGTATGTATGTATGTATGTATGTATGTACATTCTGTTAATTGCACATAACATGCATATTTCTGCTGTGCTGCCCTCTGTATGCATACTCTACATATGTTTACTGAAGAGGACTAATTCCTTGGATGGGACATTTTCCTCCATCTCTTACCGACAGAGAATATTTGGACATTTTCTAGAGATATGAATAAGGCTCAGAAACTAAAGATATTTTATTTTTCTCCTAACACTGACATTGGAACTACTCAGTATTTCACTGTTTTATTGCTAACATTTCAATTTAAACCTCCAGTTCCTCTCTTCCTTTCCCACCCTTTAACAAAACAACAAGAAGATCCATCTCTTATGGACAATTAAAGTGCTTCCTGGGGCTACTGTCCCTTTAAATTTTTGTTCCTTTTTTTCTTCTTCCAGCATGATTAATTGCCTTCTTTGGTTGAAGGGCATTTAATTTAAGGTAGGTCTCTAGTGGGATCTTGCTTATAGGACTGGATTTTAATGGTGACATAGTACTTTATTAAGCATTACGTAGAACCACCATTTCAATTCCACTTATGACTGAATATAAAACAGGAACTACTGATCAGCATTAAAAGGTTATAGCAAGGGTGGGTCTTTCTCAGTGACTGCACTACATTTATGAAACTGTCTCCTCGTGCACTGTACCTGGTAACAGTTTTATATAGTGCCTTTAATCAAGATTTTTTTAAAAAAAATTATCTGAGATTATTTTTAAAAATTGTATATTTCTGGTATTTATTTTAATACATTGCCTCTGATTTGTTTCTACCTTTGAACTGTTGTTTTATGAATTGTTTTAATATTTGTATTATACTTTTATAACTGCTGTACCCCACCCTGAGCCCGCTTGTGGGAAGGGCAGGTTAGAAATGTAATAAATAATAATAATAATAATAATATTTGCAGCCCCTGTTCACTTTGCACATTTAAGCATTTCATGAGAAAGCAGCTATAGAAATTCAAAAAGATAAATATTGTTTTAATGAAGAGACAGTGAGTCAGAGTACAGCTGAAGCTAAGGGCAGCAGACAAAACTGAGCAGCAGCCTTTTCATACATTCCATGAAGTTCTGCATTCTGAACCATCAAGGAAAGAGTTTAAGTCTTGGATCGGTGAAACTCAACGTTTTCCACATGCATACTTACCCTGGGTTTTCTGGCTATTCAGTCGGTGAGGACTGGATCTGCTTTGGGCCTCTGTAACTGACGAAGTCTAATGGAAGTGGTGTATATTTATTTATTCTGCATTCAAAAAATGGCCCATTTCTGCTGTGGGCTTTCTAGGGAACACATCAGTTTCAAAAGTTGATTGGTTGAAGACACACCAGTTTCATCAGTTGATCGGCTGAGAACATGTCAGTTTCGTCAGCTGATCTGCTGAGGAAACTTGCTAGGTTTGTTTTTGTTTTAAATAAAATGTCAAAAAAGGGCTAAAAAGTACAGGAAGCACAGATAGAAACTTTAAAATATCAAGTGGGATTCAGGGCTTTCTGCAGAGTTTTTTGTGTTAGCCATATTGCAGCATTTTTTCCTTATCAGTTACAAGGGTTTTTTTTTTGTTTGGTTTGGTTTTTTAAGGAACCAACATTGTTATATTGCTGTTTAAAAATCATTTTTTTTAAATCCAGAAAAAAATGGATTGGTTGCAGTTCAACAAACCAAGATGCAGGAGGAAGGGGGGGGGGTGCAAAAGGCAGGGCCAAGGCCAGGCCTAACATTTAAAAAAAAAAAGCATTCTGAACTAAATAAATGACGATTTAGCTTTGCTGGGGGAAAAAATCAGGGTATTTACATAGGAAGAAAAGTTGCAGAAAAGCTGAGGAAAGATTGATTCTGAGTCCGATGCATTTTTAGTATGTACAGAACACAAACAAGTCTGGGAAGCAGTTTGGAGACTGAATCAGGGTAATTTTACCATGTGTGCAGAACTCAGGAGAGAAATCGATGCAATATGGTGCCAGAACCAATGAAACAGCCCTATGCAGAAATGACCCACATCACAGTATCCCTTAATTATATTTTACTATACTCAGCACTTATCTTTTCTTGAAATTGTAGTAGCATTCACAATGATTTTTCAGTTTAGCGACTTGATTGTACAGCACCTGTCTGTTGTGTTAATTTCATTCCTTTCAAAGCATGCTTTTTTCTCACCAGATCTTTGTGTTTCTTGATTTTGGTATAAAGGTGAATTTAAAATATTTCAGCCTTTTAATAAGTTATATAGCTCCAAACTGACGACAAGATAATGTTTGTTATTACATGACATTTATGGACCAGTTTCATTACCATCAAGAAGCACCTCCCAAGATGGTGGCTGAGTGAGGCTCACAATTGTGGGCTCTCCTGCTGGTTTTCTGCTTTCTGGGTTATTTATAGCCATGTGGGTTGAAAATATCAACCCTAACCGGTCTCCTTAGCTCATAAGTGACTCCCAAACAAGTGATACTAGGCTGATCTGGGGAGTTTTTGGCTTTTTAATTAGAGTTGAATTCTCCCCAGCTCCTGCAGACGCAAAAACATCTTTGTGGAGACAGAACTGTACATGGCTGGAATGCCAAGGAAGCTAACCTGAGACCCGTAAATATTTTTCTCATTGTGTTAGGTGTCAGGGGTCTGAGTCCCAGCCCCCAGACTTGCCAGGAAGGAGCAGTGGGAGGCAACCGGGAGGCAGTGGCCCTACCACCCCAGCCAGCAACCAGGTCCAGAACCTGCCCACTCCAGGGGGAAGGGGCGAAGGGCCAAAGCCCCAGAGGGCTGGAGGGAGCAGGGAGAGACCAGCCAGTCCCACCCTCCAGGGGGAAGAGAGGGGGCTAAGCAGGACAGAGGGAAAGGGCCAAGGCAGGGGGAATAGGGACCCAGCAGCAGCCCAAACAGAGCTCTTACCAGCCAAGGAGGAGAAGCAGCCACTACAGCCCAGAGCCACACCCTGGCTAGAGGACAGCAGCCTGGCTCAGGAGTTGCTAGGAGCCAAGCCCCTCCAGGTAGAGCTGCCACAGGCATTCTGGGGGAGGAGATGGATAGCCCCGCCCAGCATCAAGGAGCAGGCAGCCCAGAAGCTGGCCAGGGCAGCTCCTCATGAGCAAGGCCAGGCAAGCTCAGCAGCGCAGAAGCCGGATGGGGCAGCTCCTCGTGAGCAAGGCCAGGCATGCTCAGCAGCACAGAAGCCAGCTGGGGCAGCTCCTTGTGAGCAGGGCCAAGGAGACCTCAGCTGGGGATGGCTCGCATTCAACCCCACCCTTCCAGCAAGGCAAGGAAGCCAAGAAGGGATTAGTGGTAGGAGGGAAACACCTGAGGGAAGGCACAGCTGGGCCAAGTCAGGAGAGGGAACAAGCCTAGAAGGAGGGCGTGGCGGGGAAAGGAAACCCTATATAAGGTGGCTAGGAAGAGCTCTGAGGTGGTGGGTGTGAGTAAGGAGTGATGGTGTGGAGTGAGAGCAGAGCAGTGCAAGAATGGAGGCTTGGAGGAGAGTTCTGGGAGGAGGAGATGATGGAGGACACAGGGGGTAAGCAGGCCAGGTTGAGCAGATCAGCGAGTGGATTGAGAGGGAGTCTGGGTGATGTATACCGCCCCTCCTCCCACAGAGCAGGGTCCTGCAGCTTCCCTGGTGCCCCTCTGATGTCAGGGCTGGCCCAGCTGGGGCCCCGCCCAGCGGCGGCAGCGACAAGCCCTGACAGTAGGACTTCTCTTTTCTTTTTTACTTTTTTCTTCAACATTCTTTAAAAGGAAGCTTTGAACTGCGATTTCCTCCCCACCTGTCTGGATTATCATCATTTTTTTAAAAAATCACATCTCTGTGTAAAGGAACTGTGAACTGCATTTTACTTTTGTTATTTACATGAATAACATCTGGCTAAAAAACTCTCCATTTTTCTACAAAAGTAAGAATATTTACAGAACTATTTTAATTACATCTGGGAAACTAGCCAGCATAGGGGGTTATCTGTTTTCTTCCCTCTTTTGACTTTAATATATGACTTGCTCCATCCTCACTTTCCTTTTCTGAGAAGAAACAAAGAGGGAGCTGCTTTCTAAACTGTTTAGAATATTGGATCACTGGATTAATTTGGGACTCTAAAATATCTAGAAGGAATAATTTAAGGGATTAAAGGTTATAGTAACAAAGATCACTTTCTAATTTGAATTTAATTACCAGTTCATCTTGAATTCAATTTGAGCTTAACTACAAGATTATCTTGCTTTTAAATATATATTGTGGCATTAGAATTGTTGCTTTATGCCTTTTTATCTTTTTTTTAAATTACTGATCCAATCCCTGATTCTATGAGAAGGGAGAGGAAATATGGCAGAATACTGAATGTTTTGCAATCTTGCTGCCCATGTAGACTAAACTTTGATGTCACAAGTTGACTGAAAATGATTGTCTTGCTACTCAGTCACCACCTACTGGCCAGAAGATAGAACTGACTTTTATGTTAAGAGCAGGCTTTTTGAGATATCAGGTGAAGATCCAGAGGAGTTAGCCGTGTTAGTCTGTAGTAGCAAAATCAAAAAGAGTCCAGTAGCACCTTTAAGACTAACCAATTTTATTGTAGCATTGTATTCGAGAATCAAGTTCTCTTCGTCAGATGCCTGATCCAAACTGGCCACATACAGAAGAGAAGGGGAGAGAGGGAAAGAAGGGGACATATATCACAAGGGGACAGGATGCAATTAGCGTGGAGGCAACCCAAACATTCCTTTGCTAGTAAATGTAAACATCTCCTTTTGGTGTGGAGTCAGTTTGCTGTGTTTGTTTGGAAAGTATCCAATTCCTATGTAGTATAAGCCTTCGATAACCACAGCTCTCCCTGCCAGATGCATCTGACAAAGAGAACTGTGGTCCCCGAAAGCCCACACCAGGCGACACTGGGCTCCCCCAGACCACGCCTCTGTAAAGGAAATCTGTTACCTGTGATAATGTGATAACCATTCATAGTCTCTATTCAGTCCCATCTTGACAGAGTCAAATTTGCATATGAATTCCAATTCAGCAGCCTCCCGTTGGATTTTGTTTTTGAAAGGTTTCTGTTGAACCACAGCGACCTTTAAGTCTTTGGTGGAATGTCCTGGTAGATTGAAGTGTTCTCCCACTGGTTTCTGGACGTTTCCATTTCTAATGTCAGATTTGTGTCCATTTATTCTTTTGCGTAGAGGTTGGCTGGTTTGTCCAATGTACAGAGCAGAAGGACATTGTTGGCACATGAGGGCATATATCAGATTGGAGGATGAGCAGCTGTAAGAGCCAGAGACAGTGTAGTTGATGCCATTGGGTCCTGTAATTGTATTCCCTGGATAGATATAGGGGCAGATCTACCCAGGGAATCAAGTTTCGAGAACTTGATTCTCGAAAGCTTATGCTACAATAAAATTGGTTAGTCTTAAAGGTGCTACTGGACTCTTTTTGATCAGGTGAAGAGGAATTAAAGTGCACAATTTGGATGTAACAATGAGGGCCAAAGTTGAACCAACTTCAGAAGACGTCATAGATATATTATCTCAAAAAATAATCCTTTCTCTCTTGAGTAAAATGAAAATTTTGTTTAATGAAATAAAGTAAAATGAAAATTTTGTTTAATGAAATAAAGCAACACTATAAAATTGTTTTAATTCAGATCCAACAAGTGGATGAGGAGATTCAAGAACCAGTTTTGGAAGATAAGAAATTATCAAATCAATTCATCAGTTCATTAATTCAACTACAACTAAGTGACCAGACCGTGCAAGGATTTTTTATTGGATCAAGAGAAGATTGCCAGAAGATAAAAGCATGTCTACCAACAAAACCTGACTGGAGAAAGGGAACCTGGGAAATGGAATTCAGGAGAAATAATTTGGACTTTTGCAGAACAAGCAAGATTCTGGATTTCATGGACTTAAAGAGTGTGTATCGTTGGTCAACACGAGACTATCTGAAGGCTCATGGGGACTTTGATCGAGGAGGCCTGTTCTGATGAGACAATCCAATGATTATATGGCTATGTGGAAACTGACCAAACTCTGCAATCAAATTAGGTATCTAACTTAAAAGGAAATATGAAGAAAAGGAACATAAATTGAGACTGAGGGGGAGATTTATAATAAAATTGACAGGCTGAGCAAAACATTGGAAATAAAATATTCAGGGGTCTTCTTCCATGATAATAATTATTAAATATCTTATTCACAAGCATTAGAGTGGTAGACTTACCATGAAGTTTATATATTTTGATATCTCTAAGTATGGTGATTTATAAAATTAGATACTAGTTGGATTATTATTTTGCTTTAAATGGTTATAAAGTTTTTTGGATGTTAATGAAATAATGAACACAAATGGAGATTGAGGAAGAGATTCATTTTAAGGCCTATATATTTTGTTATAGTATAATCAAAACTAAAATAGACTAACAGTTTTTATTCTATTAAGTAGTCTAACAGTTAAATAAAATAGTTAAATTAATAAGCTAAGATATTAAACTTTATTTAAAAGCATTATAGGGGTGATGGAGGGGAAAATTACTTTGAAGTTTATACATTCTGGTATCTGTAACCATTGTGATTTATTTAATTAGATATCAATTGGTTCTCTCAGCTTTATTCCTTTTATAATTGCTCTTCTGGATGTCCTTTCCTTTTGTATGTTTGGATGATTTTTTTCCAGATATATAATAGTTATATAGATTAATAGTTAAAATTAAAATAGTTAAACTAACAAACTAAACAAACTAATAAATTAATACACCAAATACTTTCCTTTTTTCATAGGTTGAATATAATGCTGATAGCAGATACGCACAAGTGATTCCTGCATTTGCAAGAACAGAAAACAAGTAGTAGTTTTGTTATTAATAGTAATGCATGTAATGCACATGTTTATATATAGTAATAATGTAATAGTAATAGTAGAGGTGTAAATGTAGAGGTGTAATGTAGAGGTGTAAAAGTATGATATTCAGCTTCGTTATATACTGTGTTTATATGTCTTACGCAACTCAATTCTATTTTATATATTTTTCTATTATAGCTTAATGTATTCTGTATAAGGTTCTATGCACTTTCTATTGCTATTGCTTTTTTTACTTCTATTTCTAAATTAATTTTTTTTTAAAAAAAAGTACTTCATGTTGCTAGAGATGAGAAACAGTTTTTACGTTAAACTGATTGGTTATTTCAAATAATGTATGTGTCTCTCATACCATAGCCAATGCTACACTGCATTATCAGCTTCTCTTCTGGGAAGGATGTACATTGTTATTGATCTGCAAGCACTGTTATGGTATATGTTGTCCCTTTGCTTGCTTGCTTCTGTAGAGGTGAGCATTTATTTATTTATTTATTTATTATTTGGATTTCTATTGCACCCACCCCACGAAGGGCTCAGGGCAGATTACAAGATTTTAAAAACACATTAAAATTCATTTATACAATTAAAACCATAAATAGATTTTTTAAAACTTCACGCGTAAAAATATATACTCAGATGGCAGCAATCAATAGCAGCAGACACAGCTCGACAAGATAAGGCAGTGGAGTGGAAATATTTACATTCTAATTCTCATTTCCCAAGTCCTCTAATGAATACAATCTTAAGACAAGTCTAGGCACTTAGGATATTACATCCTTAGTTCTTGAAAGCAGGAATTTACCAATACACAGAAAAATTAAACCAGGGTCAAACTGACAACAAACAATATATGCCCCAGTATCTCCAAATGCAGCCATTCAGGGGTGATATTATTTTGACCCAAATCAATATAATTGACACAGTAACTTGCTGCACTGTTTTCCTTTCACTTTCTGCGGTAACATCTCAGGCTATATATAAACACCCACACATTATTGCCAGGCTAGATGTTTTGTCTCACAATGATTTTTAAATCTATTTACCTCTTCCTTCCATTTTTAGTTGAAGGCAAAGCTGAAGAGTCCTATACAATTGGTTTGGCAAGCAGCTCCAAGCACAAGATTATTCAGACAACTACAATTCATTGGAGATACTTATAACCTGATTATTATAGTACAACAAGAAGACAAGTTTCCAAGGTCTAGTGGACAGAAGTCTGGCACTCTGTTGCAGTAACATGAAGTTGCTTTGGTGACAGCCTTGGCATTAATTTATCTTGTAAACCATCTAGGCTCCAAACCTCAAACTTTTATAATGGTATAATGGAGAACAGGACCGGGTCAATACGTTTTTCATGCAATCTCAGGACTCTTTTGCTTAAAAAGGGTGTCAAGCCTTTCTCTCTCTCTTTTATTTTTAATTAGGCAAGATAGGTACACAAAACAAATATTCCATTTTCATTTGCTTTTTCTGTACTTAATCAGTCAACCAATAATTCCTGGAAGCTAACATTCTACAAAACATTACTTGTATTACCTGGTCCCTCAGTTTGTTTACAGTCAGGAAAAGGAACACAATTGCATTGCTTTATCCTGTGATTAACCAAACTTCCTGCTCCAGAATAAAATGGTGACAGGTAGCATAAATGCAGAAGCTCTTGAATGTTTCCCAAGGCTTTGATGCTTCTTGAGTTCTCAATTCACACTAATAAGTAGCAAGCACTACTGTTTCTCCAACACCGGTTAAACACAAATAGAAAGTAAATCTAATCAACAAAAAATTAAAAGTTCAATTGTTGTTATGTTACAATTGCCAATCTTTAGCTAGCAAAACATCTCATATTTTTAAAAAGCACTTATACAAGAACATAAAGAATGTGTGTCCTAATGTTTGTAACAACAGGCAATTGCTTCTTCTTTAACAGGTAAATATATGGAGGGTAAGCACAACACTGCCTCAGTTCCTTTGAAAAGAATGCTGCCCTCCCGGACGGCAAGCCAGGCTGCTGAGGCCAGTGGCCAGTTTTGCTGCCCTGAAAGGGGAAAAGGCATCCAGGTATTGGCTGGGGGGGCAGAGACGAGGGCTTATAGGCTGGCTCAGACCCTCCCACCTTCAGTGGTCACTTCAAGCTTGGGTGGAGAGGAGTGCATTTTTACTCCTCTCTGGAGAGTGAGAAGTGGTGGCTGCCATCGATGGAGGAGCTACACCTGGGTGCAAAGAGTGACAGCAGAGACAGTCGGCAGCAGGGTGACGGCAGTGGTAGCAGTGGCTAGACGGAGGAAGTGTCAGTGTCAGGGAGTACCGGTTGCTGCCGTGCCACATTGCCTTCACAGCCAATGGGCTGCATCTCGCCCTTTTTGGACCTGGCCTCAGCTGGCTTCACGTTCCTACCCCCTCACTTGAGCTCATGTCCTGGGGCTTGGCTTGGCTTCAAGCCCTCAGGGCAGGATGGTTGGTGGATTACCAGCCTGTGCCATAGTGGTGGCTGTGGGGAGGTTGCCGGGCATTTTGGGGGGCTGCAGTAGCGTCCCTCTTTATCCCACGCCATTCACCGGTGAAGCAAGGGTTTTAAAGGGGTTCATCCTCTTTGGGAGAAAAGTGTGGGACTGCACCCCCACCCAGGTCTGGCAGTTGGGGGTCAGCCTGCATTGATGGTGACAGGTTTGGCAAGCGTTCATCTTCTCTGCTGAGCCTTCTACAGTTCCCCCTCCCCCCATGGCCATTTAAAATAAAACAAAATTTGAATTAAAGGCCTAGTTGTAAAAGTCTTCGGCCTGCTGCCTTTTGAGGGCGCCCCCTACAGGCTTTCATCTTCTTTGCTGGGCTCCCTCCTATTTTTCCCCCTGGTGGCCATTGGAGGAATTAGAGGCTAATTGAAGTAAAGGGTATTACCAAGCCCTAACTCCTACCAAGGGGGGGGGGAGCCATTTTTTTTTACTTAGGGAGGCCATTTTGTGTAAGTACTTTTATAGTGAGGCATGCCAGGAAAAGGCAAGGGGCCCTCTAAGGGCAAACAGCCGGCAAAGCAGCCCCCGCCTAAAAGGCCAACCCCTGTATTATCCTCGTCAGAGGATGAGGATGAAGATCAGGGCAGGCAGGAGATCCTGGCCCATTTAGTGGCCTTGGAACAGGCTAGGAGTGGCACTTCTGCCACCTCGGGCCAGGAAAAACAGGCAAGTTCTGACATGTTTGCGTTTAACGAGACCTTTCAACGGGAGGTTCTTAAAAGGCTTTCTGCTCTTGAAGGGACCTGCAGTATGGGCGGCAGAGAGCAAAGTAGTAGCTTGATGCCAGCGGCAGAGAGTGCACTAGTAGAACCCGAGGGCCAAGCGGAACATGGCTGGTTGGCGGAGTCTAGCCAAGTAGCATTGGTAGTGCAACCAGCCGAGGGAGATGGTAAGTCAACCATGCCTTTGCTGGTGGGTTCTTGGCCTCGGGGGCTGTGGGGACAGGCTGCTGCCCCCATTCCTCCAGCACACTCATCACATACACCTGTTGGCATGCCCCAATTTCAGGATACAGACTCAGCATATGTGGCTAGGGTGGGTGGGCCAAAACAGGGAAGCTGCAGGCATCTCATCTACACTGGTTTCACTGGGTCAATAGAGTGGTATGGGGTAGAGGGGCAATCTTTTATGAGCCAGTTCTCTCCTTGGTGTTACTACCACTGGGTTATTTGCATTCCAGGGGCCCCAATTGGGGCCCTGCCTTTTGGGGACACTGCCTTTAGGGGATCATTTAACCCCAACTACCAGGGGAAAGATTCTCCATGGGGAATATGTCGATGTCTTCAATCTCCTCTTCAGGGAACTGGAAGAAGAAGGAAGACCTCGATGACCGGGATAAAGAATGGTTAAAAAGGAGAAAGGTTGATTGTAACTGGCACAATTGGCTCCCTGGCATGTATGTGGGAATGATTGCCAGGGCTCAGCCTGGGTCGCTTGGACTTCATGGTGTTCAAATAAGAGAGCTATAGTGTGAAAGAGAATCAGTGAAAATCACTTGCCCCCTCTTCCGCATGCTTAACTGCCTACCATGAGCAGAAAGGAAGTTTAGGATGCAAGCCATTATATTGGTGGCATGGGAATAATCATTGTGGGGAAGGTGGTGGAAGAGAGACTTGCATCGAAAGGAATCATGAGGGGAGTGGCTAAGGTGTGCAGCAGCAGTCACTACACCAATGCTTTGGGCCACCTTCCTTGCAAAGATGCTGCCTTATGAGGAGAGTGGTAAGAGCACAGACCTGTATATGGGCCCCCATCTGCATAAGCAGGACAATGCATCATCCTCACAAGAAGGGTGCCCATGTATAGGCACAACTGCTGCTCCTACACTCATACTTGGGAAACCATCTTTAAGAAACGCAGAGTACAGAAGCTGCTGCTGTCACCTCCTCACCTCAGCAACTGCCAGAATTACTCAGCAAGATTGAAAATCCATGACTGATGTGATGTCATAGAAAGTGCCTATCTGCTTCTGGATCAACAGAATATTATAAACAAGGTTGGAAACTAAATAATAAGGGCAGACAACAATAACAAACTCCTCCACAAGCATTAGAGAGTTTTTGCTTTACCAAGTCAGCTGCTGACTGGGACTGTGTGACCTATATTTGGACTCATCATGTGATCAGGATCTGTGTTGCAGGCAAGTGATATGTGCCATTGAGAAACACTCTTTAAGACTGAAAGGTGAGGCTCATATAACTAGTGACTTCGTGATTTTCTACTACAATTGCTGTGGCTCCCTCACAACAGTCAGAATGGGCCAAAGCCTGAAGGAAGCAGTTGCCCTGAAACGTTTGCCTGAAATTATGCTTTGTCCAAACTTCCTACTCTATCAGTTGCAATTTATAGGTTTTCTACCCTAATCACAATATTCAGAGTTCCAAAGGAGTGGTAGGGTTTTGATACTTGTATCATATTATTTTAGATTTATCTTTTTTCAAAAGGTAGAACTAATATCTGGTTAGTCTTGGTGTCTCCCATCCCAAAATACTAAAAAATCAAGGTAGTCACTCAAAATTGCTAGTGAAAATAATACACATTAATGATAGAAAAACAAGCAGCTAGATAGCTGGCATGAACTCAGGTTTCAAGGTCTGTTTGCTTTCCTTGCAATCTGTTTCCATGCTTTATCTATCACTGAACTGCAATAAGTCCATTAGTTCAACAAAGAGTAATTGTGTTCATGCAATTTTTTATTTGTATGTCTGAAGATTTTCAACTCAATTTTATTGCAAAGTTAAGGTCAAGATGTACATCATTACTTGCTCAAGTCATTGGCAATGAAAAGCAAAGAGCAATTTCATTTGACTACTTCACAGATGCTTAGGGGAAAAAAAATAAAAGACCGCCTCTAGAGGCTTAATAAAATTCTGTTTCATCCTTATTTATTCTTCAGCTTGCCAAATAAACGTAAGTTTCATTACTAATTTCAAAAGAGACTGGAAGTGGGAGGGGGGGAGGATATCTGCCCACTAGGATCTGGAACATAACCATTTAGTAACTTGCAGAAGCATCTGGAGATGGAGTCACTGCCCACATGGTCAAGATTCAAGTTGTCATGAACTGGAGATGAAACAGTGTGTCCTCGTCTTGCTCTCTTGAGTCATTGGTCTCACATATGGAGAGTGAATTTCATGGGTGAGGGAAATATTTATGGAATATAGCTGAGCACAGAGGTGCCATAGATAGATACCATCTCTAAGTCACTGCTGGTATAAAGTCAAACCAGGTGGGAAGTGAATGAAAATCATTACACCTGACTGTTTTCCAGTGACCTGTGGTAGATGGGTGGAGATGTCACTCTATTTCCATGAATTTTACTGTTTGTTACCCAAAGCAGATGTGTCCTAAAATATGACCAAAGGAACTTTTTAAAGTTGGGAATTCTTTAAAAATAAAACAGATTGCAATGCCCAAACTGATTACTAGCACTCAGAATGTGAGAAAAAAGCATTAATGTTATATTTGTTGTTTTTATGATTGTATTGTACTGTTGGTACTTTATGAGTTACCTTAAGAGTGGTGGCATATACATTTTACAGATACATGAATAAGAAATTGAACTGTGAACAGGAAAGGTCTCTCTACTCCATTTCAAATTCCAGCCCAGACCCTGATTTACAGCACAGGAACAGCAACAGTGACATGGCTTATAGGGTTGTTGTAAGAAACGCTGATATAATGTATGTGAAAGAGTTGTAATGTATAAATAAGTAAATAAAATAAATACATAAAATAAGGAGCCTTCTCCTCCATACTTAGAAATCAGCACGTATGCATTTAATAAGAATTTTCCTACTAGAGCGGAACTACAAGTGACAAAAGGCACAGGTTGGACACTTGTCAGCTTCCCTCAAGTTTTGATGGGAAATGTAGGCATCCTAGTCTTGCAGCTTGGCTCTCCGACTGCTGTCCAATGGACTTTCCAACTGTCACTTGTCCAACATTCCGCCAAGCTGCCTACATTTCCCATCAAAACTTGAGGGAAGCTGACAAGTGTCCAATCTGTGCCTTTTGTCACTTGTAGTTCTGCTCTAAGTCAGGTCTACTTTTTCATTGCCTGGAGT
This sequence comes from Eublepharis macularius, assembly GCF_028583425.1. Classification (NCBI taxonomy): domain Eukaryota; kingdom Metazoa; phylum Chordata; class Lepidosauria; order Squamata; family Eublepharidae; genus Eublepharis; species Eublepharis macularius. Next base: position 88,037,113 of record NC_072793.1, on the reverse strand, counting down.
ATATGAGTGCAATAAAAAGAAGCAAAAGGAGTCACACTTCCCTTCTCAAATCCTTACAGGGACAATCTTGTTTTACATACTTCATGGAGCATATTCCTGCCTGCCAGTTGGAACCTGGCCCATTCCAGTGTTCACATGATACAGCCCTTAACTCTCCTAAAATAAGCCTAGTTACTTTAAGAAAAAAAATTATTATAATTTGAATATATATGAAGCTATTTCAGAGATACTCTTTTCTTTAATACTTGGATAGTCAATACTGAGAATTTCATGTCAATGGCCTTCTAAAGTAGCAATAATCATTAACCTCTGAAATCTTATAGTGAGATACTGCATTTTATCTACCCAAAATGAGTTTTACTAACCCATTATTTAATAGCTATTGATATTTATTACTCTTTTCTTAAAGGTAGGCACCAGAAACACTTTGCATTTTGTCACTTCATTTCTTGTTTCTTAAAGCTGAGCAGGACACACTGGAGTTTATCCTTGCCAAGGAAATTTCAGCACCACAGGCATAAAGCACTGGTGCTTGCTTTTTCACTCTTATTGCATCAAATGTAAACAGATTTTAATTAAGTTCACTGGAAGGACACATTTCATTTTAGCTGTGGTACCCCTTCATTGCCTTGGCTTTCCTGCAATATTGCTTAACCTGCTGGGAGGCTTTTCCCCTCTCCTCATCTTTACAACCTCATTTGATACTGTGCCTCACTAGTTCAGACTTTTTTGTTTGTTTGTTTACTTTCTTGACTTAACCCCAGGAGTACCTTTTATGGTCTGGTGAAATGTGGCTGCCCGCAATTTTCATTAGAAGTAAAGATACACCATTTCATTTATTTATTTGCTTGGTGATCCGAAGGGACTCTTTTCAGCAGAAAGCTCCTAAAAGTGTCATTTCCACACTTTTGTTAAATAATAATATTATTTAAGAAAATGGCATTTTTAGGACCTCACAAAAGATATACTGAGTAGTTTAAATGAGACTCTACCTAAATGCAATATATTTTACAATGGCATTTTTCCAGAAAAGGAGGGGGAAGCCCAGGAAATGTTACAGCATTTGGTAAGAGGACAACTGAAAAACCCAGGGGGCCTAGTCTGGCTTTTGGGGGTTTTTTGGACCTGAATGGTTCTATTATGATATTAAAACTCCAGCCATATTCGCTTGGATTTCTGCATTCAAGGATAGCTCCATCCTAAATGCAGTGGAATAATTTGTCCCTTAATTTAAGCAAGTCTGCCTGCATATATAATCCAAAATAAATATACATATTATTTTAATCTCTATAAAAATAATAGCATAAATGCTCTCCTGGTCTCTCAAATTGTGTTTTCCTCAAAGTAACTCCATAATTTGAAAGGAATTCAGTAAATTGCTCTCTGATGTGCAGCTGTTGAGTGAGTAGTTCAGAAACATGATTCTTTGCACTGTAGACAAAACTTCTCACAATTGCACCATGGTTTCTGTCATTAGAAGCTAGAGAACGAAGCTGAAGCTGGTTCCCAGTTCCTTATTCACAGAGCAAAACACAAATACTGGGGGAAATTGAAAAGCTCTGTAGCCCAAAATAAAAACTGTAGGAGCACATATCATACATCTCCATATTCAACGGACTCTGTCATCTAAGAGGACATATACTAGATCCTCCTACAAAGCCCAGTTAACAGCTTCAAGGTAGGGTGTCCCAAGAACAAATCAATAAGCAGAAAAGGGGGTAACTGAACCTCAAAACAATCTCTGGATGACCCCAGATCACATAGCACTGCGCTCACTAGGCTGTCCCCTACAACAAGATGGTGCTGGTGCCAATCCAAACACTATTTCTGGAGCTAGGACCTCCTGTTTGGGCTGCCTCCCAGAGGCTGGTATTGGGAACAGCTGTGAATAAGCAACTGAAAGGGATACAAGTCAAATATATAATTCCAAATTTGATGGGCAGCTCTGCCTGCCAAGCAAAGAGCCCCCAGTCTGCAAAGAAGGGTGGGAACGTTCTGTAGCCAATCTTAGCCCTTGAAACCTTGATAAGCAGCTCTGTCTGCAAAACAAAGAGCCCCCAGTCAGCAAAAGAGGGTGGGAATGTTCTGTAGCCAATATTAGCCCTTGAAACCTTGATAGGCAGCTCTGCCTGCCAAGCAAAGAGCCCCCAGTCTGCAAGGGAGGGTGGGAACGTTCTGTAGCCAATCTTAGCCCTCGAAACTTTGATAGGCAGCTCTGCCTGACAAGCAAAGAGCCCCCAGTCTGCAATGGACAGTGGAAACATTCTGTAGCCAATCTTAGCCTGCAAAACTTTGATGGGCAGCTCTGCCTGCCAACAAAGAGCTCCCAGCTCTGCAAGGGACATTCCGTGGCCAATGTTAGCCCTTGAAACCTTGATAGGAAGCTCTGATTGCCAAGCAAAGAGCCCCCAGTCTGCAAGGGAGGGTGGGAACGTACTGTAGCCAATCTTAGCCTGTGAAACTTTGATGGGCAGCTCTGCCTGCCAACAAAGAGCTCCCAGCTCTGCAAGGAAGGGTGGGAACGTTCTGCAGCCAATCCTAGCCCTCGAATCTTTGATGGACAGCTCTGCCTGCCAAGCAAAGAGTCCCCAGTCTGCAAGGAAGGGTGGGAACGTTCTGTAGCCAGTCTTAGCCCTTGAAACCTTGATAGGCAGCTCTGTCTGCCAAGCAAAGAGCCCCCAGTCTGTAAGGGAGGGGGGGGACATTCTGTAGCCAATCTTAGCCCTTGAAACCTTGATAGGCAGCTCTGCCTGCCAAGTAAAGAGCTCCCAGCTCCGTAAGGGACGTTCTGCAGCCAATCTTAGCCCTCAAAACTTTGATGGGCAGCTCTGCCTGCCAAGTAAAGAGCCCCAGCTCCATAAGGGACGTTTTGCAGCCAATCTTAGCCCTCAAAACTTTGATGGGCAGTTCTGCCTGCCAAGCAAAGAGCCCCCAGTCTGCAAAGGAGGGTGAGAATGTTCTGTAGCCAGTCTTAGACCTCAAAACTTTGATGGGCAGCTCTGCCTGTCAAACAAAGAGCCCTCAGTTAACAAGGGAGGCAGGGGACGTTCTGCAGCCAATCTTTGTCCTCAAAACTTTGATAGGCAGCTCTGCCTGCCCAGTGAAGAGGCCTCAGTCTGCAATGGAGGGTGGGACATTGTGTAGCCAGTATGCGAGTAAGGAGCAAGGATTATTTCCTTAGGCAATGTGTGGGAAGGGGTCAGTGTGGGGAGTGAGGGGGCTCTTCCCCCACCCTTTTCTGTTTGATTTTGCATCACTGCAACTTTTTGGTGCTGCCAGCCAATGCAAGTCAACTGGCATTTGTGACTCCAGTATCTATTGGAAGTTTCTGGGGGGTGGCCGCTTTGGGGGTCTGTAACTTGGACATCCGAAATGCAATCTTGACCAAATTTGGAGGGTGGCTGGAGGAGAGGCTGCTGAAGGTTCTCTGCAAGTTTGGGCTTTCTGGGTGTTAAGGGGGCAGAGCCAGGCCCCCCAAAATTGACAACTCATGAACCGATGAACCGGTTCACGAACAGGGCAGATCCATTAAAAGTTCATGTCAGTGGTTCGTGAAAATCGATGGACCATGAACCGGTGGTCTGTGGGGTTTTCCCAGTCCATGCCCACCTCTACTGGCTGACTAATTACTTTGCTCACTGTTTATTTTTACAGTTGGCTGCTGATGGGAAAGCAGCAGCATTAAATCTGTAGGGAGGGGGGAAATACCATTGGGCTCCATAAGAATGTGTATGTATGAAATGCTGCTGATTGCACTGTGTACTGTAGCATTTGAATACTCAAAAAGCTCAAAGATGAACAACTGAACAGCCTATTGAAAAACTGTCTCCCCGCTCAAACCTCACAAACAGAATGCGAGCTGAAACAGCTGGCATTTAAGGATCCCCAAAAGAGACTTAAGAGTTGTCCATAAGTAATGCATTTCCCAGCATTTGTATCTTACATACCTTGTTATCTAGCTATATCATAGAATCATAGTATCATAGGGTTGGAAGGGATCTCCAGGATAATCTAGTCCAACCTCCTGCACAATGCATGAAATTCACAGCTCCCCCCCCAAACCCAGTGACCCAAGCTCCATGCCCAGAAGAAGGCAAAACACTGTTAAGATCCCTAGCCACCTGACTCCAAGGTGGTGATTGGCATTACCCTGGGCATGTAAGAAGGGGCCACGAGACCTAAGCACTGATGTAACACTTCCTGCCCTTCCTCTCATAACTACAGAATCATAACTACATACCTACAGTATCATAACTACAGAATCAAGCTTAGCTTGGTCCTGTCTGTGTACTGCTTAGGATTATATGAGTAACCTTTGACAGTTCAACCAGAAAAGGGTTGTTTGAGAGTCTCAAGCTAGTGCAAGATGTTTCTTTCTTTTGACTCGGTAATCTTCTTGGGTCTATAGTTTGTGGCGTATCTTCTACCAACCTCCCAAGAAAAAGAATCCTTACATGAAGAATGGAGATTTGAATCTCAAAAGTGTATACCCTGAAAATCTTGTCAGTCTTTATGGGACCACTGGATTCAAATCTTGTTCTACTGCTGAACAACGTGAGTACCTCCATGAAACAATACTCACCGCATGTCCTTTCAGGACCAAGTTGATCTCCAGTATGAATTTTGTCAAGTTTTCTTGGAACCAGTCAATTACTTCCAACATATTACTTCTGGTAATCAAATTTCTGCCTCCACATTTTCTACTTCACCCTGAAGTACTGTGATGCTGTATGAAATACATTCCTATAATAGCTGCTGGCTTCATTCTGTCCAAGGACACAGTGCCCTCATGTAGTTGAAATGAAAATGAATACATTATTCTACTTGCCATTGAGATTTCATGTACATATTTATCCATGTATTTCTAACAGTCACTTTAGCTGATGGGAGAAGCTATTGCTGCCACTTTCACATTTGAGACTAATAAAGTTCAACTGATAACTTCTGCTTTTGCAGAACCAACCAAGAAGGCTTTTCTTAACCTCTACATTCATTGCAAAAGAAGCATTTCCACAAACTAATAACAGGAAGCTGTTATTAACCATTGCATAAAAATGTGAAGATGTGTTTGGCACAAATGTATGGCATTTCAAGCAGTTATGTTTCAGCATTCCTTGCTCTACAAGCTACCATTAAGATCACATAACAATTACAATACAAAAAGTCTCCTGGGATTTAGGTTTAGATGACCTAAAACTATCTTTCCCAGCAATTAGATTTCAGTAGGATTATCAATTGAAGGGCTTCCGAAGGCTGAAATGTAATCTCATTCATATACAAAACCATCCAGTTCTTTAGAAAGGGCATTGCAAGCTTGTAGGCAGCAAGACAAAAAAGCCAGGGATCAACACACAATATTGGTTAGTTTATAACAGGAAAATACCAATGAACCAGCAGTTCCTTAGTTTAGACATAACATGAAGCCATGAATTAAACTGGCTATAGTTAGGATGATTGTCTTAATGTGGCCAATTAACTATTAGGCTGGAGTATTAGATTAAGAATGATAAATGCTTAATTAAGATTGCCAGTTTTGGCTTCAGGAATTCCTGGAGATTTGGGAGTGGTGCCTGTGGATAGTGGAGTTTGGAAAGGGGACTTAACAGGGAAGTGGTGTCATTCTAGGACATCTGTTTCTTCTAGACTCTAGAGTATAACATAAAGTCTGCCCTCCAAAGTTGTCCTTTCTTTCAGGGTACCTGATCTCTATAGTATGGAGATCAGTAATTCATGGAGAACTCCCCTCATACTGGATTTGGGAGTTCAGCCACAAAGTTCATTGGGTGATCCTGGGCATGCCATGCTCTCTCTGCCTAATTGACAGGCTGGTTTTGAAAACAGGGAGAAATAAAAATCCATGTAAGTCCCTTAGAGGAATGTAATAAACAAAGATTTTTTTTCCAAACAGAAGGCAAGTTCAATAATGCATTTTAAAGTGTAACATGTGAAAATACCCGTTATCAGTATAGTTTTCAAGGCATAATATACACAGCAGAACAAGAGTCATGTGAAGTGGTGGGTGCACACTCAAAAGGATGGCTTGGAGGTAGGATACTTTAGTTCCGAATAATGTGTTTAAGGCTCAAGAGAGAAAAAAGGGGATTCTTCTCTTATGATGTCCTCTCTTGAAACTGGAAGATTCAGTCAGAATAAGTAATCCCCATTTGCTTTGTTACATAGTGTAATCCCCTTAACAGATTGTTACAGTGGACTGTTCTGTTCTGGTCAGTAGGGGGCGTGTTTTTGTCTTTGTCAATGTTCTTATATTTGTTGGTTTTATCTTCCTTCAAATATATAAAAAAGCAACTAACAAACATTTCTCCTTGCTGTGTTGGCTCTCTACATAATTCTTAAATAGTTTTTTGTAAGTTTTAACATGAGGAAACATTAAAAAATAAATGTTATAACCCCTGCCATTTGCAGAATGTGAGGCCTGCATAGCACAGTCCACTCCACCATTGGAACTTTGTTACCACATTCTGCTGATTTTGTGAATATAAGACCTTAAAGTTTTTGTTTTACTGGTGTCAGTTTGTGAGGCTCCTCCCTCACTGGCGCCCTCTCCTGATTGCCTGCCATCCTACCAGCTCTCCAGGCAGGTGTTCTCCGGCCTCAGATGGGCAGGGAAGGGGGTTGCACCACCTTGTTCCTTCTCCTGCCCTGGGAGTAGCAGCATGCGCCAGCTGTCTCTCCCTGCAAAATCCTCCGCGGCCTTCACAGGAACCTGAATTTAAAGGCCTCCCCTTGCCCCACCTCCCTGGCTCTGCCCCCAATTGCCACCCAGTCTCCCTGGATGGCCCTGCTCCCAGCCTATCTGATAGAAGGGCTGGGTAGACTCTGCAGTCTCCTGGCCCTACCCACTCCATCCCTGCCTAGGGTGGGGCATTTGGTCTGTTCTCTCCCTGGCTCACCCCTGCTGCTTCTGAACCCTCCCCTGTGGCTCCCTTGGCATCTTGGGGCCTGTGTCTGCCTGGCTTATGCTGAAGGCAATCTCCTATGAGCCTGGATGAAGTGGAGCCATCTGGGCAACTGCAGGAGACAGGTGAGTCTGCTGAGTGGCTGCAAGCTGTTCCCCAGCGTTGTGCCTGGGCATCGGTTGCAACTGGCCTAAGGGTGAGAGAGGCCTGTAGGCCTGTAGGGGTTCCTGCAACTGAGGTACTACCAGAGGCTGTGCTGCAGGGCCTAAAAGGGGTGTCTGTTGCTGCAGGGCTGGTGGTGGGGGTGGACAAAAGGCCGGCGTTGCCGGACACAGTTCTAACTGGGGCTGCCAGGTTCCTGCTTTGGATAGGACACCACCCGGGTTCCCGCGAACGTGCGCTCCTGCACTATGGCACAGGAATTGTCACAACTCAGTGCAGAGCTGAGAAGCCCCAGTGCACGGAAGGCGCTAGGCGCTGGAGGAGGAGCCACGGCAGGCACCCGTACGGCCTTTCCCAAGCCCCTCGCCGGGCTCTGGAGGAGGCACCGCAGCAGGCGCCCGCACTGCCTTTCCCTAGCCCCTCACCAGGCTCGGGGAAAGAGCCACGGCAGGTGCCTGTGCAGCCTTTCCCCGGCCCCTCGCTGGGCTCTGGAGGAGGCACCGCAGCAGGCGCCCACGCTGCTTTTCCCTAGCCCCTCGCCAGGCTCAGGGAAAGAGCCACAGCAGGCTCCTGTGCAGCCTTTCTTCGGCCCCTAGCCAAGCTCTGGAGGAGGCACCGCAGCAGGTGCCCGCGCTGCCTTTCCCTAGCTCCTTGCCAGGTTCGGGGAAAGAGCCATGGCAGGCGCCCATGCAGCCTTTCCCCAGCCCCTCGCTGGGCTCTGGAGGAGGCACTGCAGCAGGCGCCCGTGCGGCCATTCCCTGGCCCCTCGCCAGTCTTGGGGGGGGGGGGAAAGAGCTGTGGCAGGCGCCCGCGCGGCTTTTCCCTGGCCCCTCACTGGGCTCTGGAAGAGGAGCCACGGCAGGCACCCAGGCAGCCTTTCCCTGGCCCCTCGCCAGGCTCTGGAGGAGGCACCAGCGGCCTTTCCCCAGCCCCTCACCGGGCTCTGGGAGAAGAGCCATGGCAGGTGCCCATGCGGCCTTTCCCAGGCCTGTTGACAGGCTCTGGAAGAAGAGCCATGGTGGGCACCTGCATGGCCTTTCCCCAGCCCCTCGCCACGCTCTGGAGGAAGAGCCATGGCAGGTGCCCATGCGGCCTTTCCCAGGCCCTTTGCAGGGCTCTGGAAGAAGAGCCATGGCGGGCACCCATATGGCCTTTCCCCAGCCCCTCGCTGGGCTCTGGGGGAAGAGCTGTGGCAGGCGTCCGCGCGGCCTTTCCCAGGCCCCTCGTTGGGCTCTGGAGTAGGCGCAGCGGCAGCCGCCCACACGGCCTTTCCCCAGCCCCTTGGAGGAAAGAGCTGCAGCAGGCATCCGCGTGGCCTTACCCAGGCCTGTTGCCGGGTGTGGAAGAGGAGCCACGGTGGGCATCCCCAAGGCCTTTCGCCAGCCCGCCAAGCATCCTCTCCAGCTCAGTGCTGTAGGAAAAGGTAGCGGCAGCAGCAGCAGGCACCCATGCTATTTCTCACCAGCCCACCAAGCAACCTCTCTGGCCCAGCATGGGTGCTGGAGGAGGAGGAGGAGATGGCGGTGGTGTTTCACACTCCTAGTGTTGCCAGCTCCAGGTAGAGAAATACTCTTTTTGTGTGTGTGTAAATTCATGACTAAGGAAATCTATTTTACATGCACACAAAAAATTGACTTCCTAGTCACAAAGACTTGCATGGCAAGGAAAATTCATGACAGAGCTAGGATCTGAATCTGGAAATTTTACACGTGCTGGTAAGACAGGCTGCCCTCTAGTTAAATTACTCCATGGGAAGTAGGGAGCTGCGGCCTCAGTTTTACCAGTATTTTTGTACATCCATGGCATTCTGCTTATATCTTCAGGGGAGAATAGATCATTGCAATACAGTGTAATAAAACAGAATGGCAAGCAAGGAGAAGGCAGGACTTCAATGCTGACTTTACGCTTTATGACTTGATTTCATTTCAAAGATTCCATGACCATAACTCACAAAGAGAAAAGGAAAGAGTTTTAAAGCCATGAAGCCTCTAGGGTGAGTAAAGGCCAGTTCTAGGCTGTTCCAATGAGCAGCTCTCTGCTGGAAGCTAAATAGGTGCTTCCCCTCCAACTTCAGCCAGCTTCCTTCTTCTTTCTGCAGACCTGGCCACAGAAGAGACAGGAAATGCCAATCGACAGAGCAGAGGTAGAGGGAGGGATGACTGGACATCACATTCTGTGTAGGATTTGCTTGTGGGCAAAGAAGAACCCTTACTGAAGCTCATCTGCCTGATGTTGCCCAAAATGCAAAGAAAACTCTGGCAATACACTGATGCACATGGAAAGAAATGGTGTCTGAGCCATTTGCAGGCATGCTTCACAACACCTTTTTATATAAAACACAGAAGGGAATAGCCAGAGAGTGAGTGCATTGCGGGGCTGGATGATGCACAATTCTTCTTCTCCATAGATCCAGAGGAGTTAGCCGTGTTAGTCTGTAGTTGCAAAATAGTAAAGAGTCCAGTAGCATCTTTAAGACTAACCAACTTTATTGAGGCATAAGCTTTTGAGAACCACATGCCTAAGTGGGTGTCATCAACATATTGATGGCACCCAGTACCAATGCCTCAGACAACCTAAATCAAAAGTCTTTTAATCAAATGGATTCTGGTTTTCGAAAAGGCGTGCTCACAACTTGCAAGTTGCTGCTCACAAATTGGATTTCTGGCTCACAACACTGCACTGCTTAGAGGGAACATTGGACACCACCAGCCTCCAGCATGACCAGAAGTGACATCATTGCATCACAGGTGATGCTCTAGCATTCAGTGAAAACTCTATAGTTAAATTATAGAGGTGTAGGTGAATACAAGAGCCAAAATTAATTTTTGGCCATGTCACTGGCAATGTGGTGATGTCCCTTCTAATCATAATGGAAATGATGTCATTGTGTCTCTGGCAAAATCATTACATTGCAGGTCAGGGGCCCTCGACAGATGAGTTTTCTGGTGGTTGCCAGCCTTATACTGGCAACCTAGTCCTTACACATCATGCATTGTCAATCTACAACAATATAGGGAATGATTTATGTTTGAAAATATTCTCTTTTATTTTAATATGTTGTTACAGTGGCACAGAGTGGTAAGCAGCAGTACTGCAGCCGAAGCTCTGCTCACGACCTGAGTTCGATCCTGGCGGAAGCTGGGTTCAGATAGCCAACTCAAGGTTGACTCAGCCTTCCATCTTTCCGAGGTTGGTAAAATGAGTACCCAGTTTCCGGGGGGTAAAGCATAGATGACTGGGGAAGACAATGGCAAACCACACCGTAAAAAGTCTGCCAAGAAAATGTCGTGATGTACCCCCATGGGTCAGTAATGACTCGGTGCTTGCACAGGAGACTACCTTTACCTTACCCAGTTTTATACAATTAGTGTGATGACTTTGTTTTTGGATCTTTTTTTCCTAATATGTGGTGCCAGCTTAGTTCCTTTTCCTTCTATTAGCCTTAATTTGGCCCTACCTTCTACTCATTTGTTAGTATGACTCAGCAATTTGGGGTATGCTATATGTACTTTCATACCAATAAAACAGCAGTAAATCATCAATCTAGGGGATGTTTCAACTTTTTTGCTGTACTTTCCAAGTCTGAAAAATATTGAGATGCTGGGTTTCCCACTATGGTGGAATACCTCCCACTGGCAGCTCTGGGTGCTTGCTACCACTCAGTGGTAATGGGGGCGGGACTGGTGTCATTCTGATATATCAGTGACACTTCCAATGCTGCCCCCAAAATGATGTTATCGCATCAGAGCAACATTATTGGATTTCCCTCAAGCTCTATGATTTTACCATAGAGTTTAGGGAGAGTCCTAGAGCATCATGCTGATACAATGACTTCACTTCTAGGGTCACACTGGAAGTGATGCTGTAGCATTGAGTGATGCCTGTTCGTAAACCCCCACATCTCCTGCTAGTTGCCAACACTCGGCAACCTTAGGTGAAGCAAGAATGTCTCTCTTAAGGAGGGCTGTAGTATTTCAGTTGCCTCATCCTAGGCTTAGGATGCTGTGTCTTGTAGAGCCAGTGTGCTGTAATCGTTAGAGTGTTGGACTACGGTCTTGGAGAACCAGGTTCAAATCCCCACTCTACCATGGAAGCTCAATGGGTAACTTTGGGATAGTCAAACACTCTCAGCCTAACCTATATCAAATGGTTGTTGTGAGGATAAAATGGAGGAGAGAATTATGTAAACTAATGTAGGTCCCTATTGGGGAGAAAGGTGAGGGATAAGTGAAGTAAATAAATAAAATATGAACCTAGGAAGAACAAAGAATGGGCAGTGCAGAGTAAGAATGCCTAAGGGCTAAATAAATAAGGCATTTCTGATTTCTTGGTTTCCTGCTCTGTTCTGGTGGCCAAAACTGATTCTTCATACATTAGAAAGTGAATTGGGTCTTTCTGACATAATTTTATTCTAAAACATTGAGATTTTTTACAAATACCATGTTTGCAGGTCACATTAAATTTCTTTCTCTTATATGGATTTAGAAGGATAACTATGGCTTCCTAATATGAGGAATAGTGTGAGGCAACTTAAACACTACAGGCCTCCTTGAGCAAGACATTATTGCTTAAATAAATCAGATTCTACCAGTGCAGGATCTACTCAACTGGTAACTGCTAAAATAACTTTCAGTTATTATGCAAACTTTTTTTAGTATTAAATTTTATTTTATTAAAACAAAAGGGGATACTATGTGCTACAAGGATTACTAAAATACAGAGTTCAAAAAACAAAACCTTTATCTATATGAAAATAGAAATTAATATAATTATTGAGCCTAACTCAATAAACAGAATTCAAACCTATTCCTGCTTATTATTTGATAATAATAATAATAAAAAGAAAAACCTCATGATTTCATTATTACTCCATGTTATCCTTTTCATTTTTAACAATAACAATTGTTAGCAATATCATTGCTTGTTTTTTGAAGTAACTGATTAACATGACCTTTAATATAAATATAAAGTACTATATAAAATACTATAAAATATTTTAATCTATTTCTATTCCTTATCTTGAACAAAAAGAAAGAAGAAATTCTTATATCCCTTCTGCATCTCCTTACGTTATACTTATACTTTACTTTTCAATAACATTGAGTGTTGACTTTATACCAATATTTCTAAATTGTACAATCGGTTTTACCAATTTTATTTGTTATGCAAACTTCAGTGTAACTAAGCAATCTGAAGTATCTAATATTATTTAAACAAGGGGTCCCCAACATGGTGCCAGTGGTTGTGCCATGCTGTAGACATTTTGTGGTTGTGCCCACCCTGTCTCAGCCCATAGGCCTCTGATTTAAACAAACAATAAAGTACTATTTGGTGACATGAAAATAGTAATAAATAAAGTTCAATATTTATATTGTGACATTTCATTATTTAATTGTTCACTTCATCCATTTTTGACCATTTCATCCTGTTTGTCCCACATTTCATTTAGCAAATGCCCAGGAAGGCAAGCATAATAAGAAAGACCTTTTTGTGGGTTTGGGCTATTAATGACCAAACCTGACAGTTATGTCCCACTGCTTAGAAAGGCCAGTTCAATTTTAATTGATACCTAAAGGCACAATTCAGTGAATAAGAAACAGGCCCTTCAACTTGCAAAAGAACCCAACTCACATTCTAATTTAGAAAAAAAGGCAGAATATCAGTACTTTCTTTTAGCTGCTATTTATTTTTTCTACTTTTTGTGCAAAAACAAAAATTTGATGGAAATGGGACCGTACCATCAAGTTCAAAGTGCAGCATTTCTGGGTGTGCTTTTTTGCTTCATTCCATCCAAAATGCAGTCATGCAGGGAGAAGGGGGGGAGGAATCCATCTTTCCTAACCATGTCCTATGCACTTATGGTTTAAGCCGCAGGGAATTTGCCATTGTGATTTTTATGAAAGAGAATATTCTCTGTATACTGAAGTGACAGCATCAAATTTAATGTGCTTCATCCAAGACTATTGATAAAAGGGAAATCATCTCTGACACTCAAACATGTAAGGTGAATGGTGAAACATTAAAAAAGACTATTCTTTCAAGGTGCTGTGCCATATCCTCATGGGCATTAATTTTAAATGAGTCTTATTTTGAAATCAGTTTTCATTATCTATTTGATCTTTATGCTTAGATAAAATAACTTTTTAAAAACCCCAAACCTTCTTAAAAGTTATGGAAAGAGACTTTGACAAAATCATGGCAAGCTCTGGATACTAAAGAATATAATGCCTTTAAAAAGGAAGCTCAGTTTGCTACAATGTCCTTTGGGTTACATCTGCCCAGAATTATAGACATGAGGAACAGCTCAGTGGCAGCAACCTGTCATTAAAAGATAAAATCTGTTTATGCCATTGGGAGAAATGTAGCTACTTCTGTTTGATCTTAGGAGAAAACAGCTATAATTCATGCTATGTACAATTTAACTGAGGGCAAAGGGTTTGCAAACACAAGCACATATTTATGATCCCTCAACATTACAAAATATTGCATTTTGAAATGTTAAAATTCAGATTATATTTCAGTGTAATATCTATTTTTTCTTGCCTTCATATTGTTATGAAGTAGTTATTGATTCTGGCTGCAGTCGACAGAGGGAATGTCTGTAACACAATCTTTGTTGTCATAACAACAATGGACTGACAGTCAAAGTTTAATTTAAATTAGACAGCAACCTCCCTGTCCAATTATCCAACACTCAGTTTCTTAATCTTTTACTTATTGGAGTTCATAGTTCAATATATGTAGATGCAAATAAAACTCCTCTGGAGAATATTTGGATGGTAACTATATGTTATATAATCTCAAGTGAGTTGTGTTATTTTTGTGTAAGATACTGCTGGCATGCCCTTTGGTGTGCCCCCCTGCTGTGTAACCTAAAGCTGTTCAAGAAATAAAGTGTTTTTGACAGGAATTGTGTTTTTGTGATTCTTTAATGTGAAGTGAGTTGTTATTTTTGTGTAGGGGAATGCTGGAATGTCCTTTGGTGTGCCCCCCTGCTGTGTAACCTACAGCTGTTAAAGAAATAAAGTGTTTTTGACAGGAATTGTGTATTTGTGATTCTCTGATGTTAAGTGAGTTGTGTTATTTTTCTGTGGGGGGGACTGCTGGTGTAATGTGTCACAATGCTTTGCCTACTTGTACTTTGAAAGTGAGAAAATATTTTGTTTAAACTTTATTCAGGGTGTGTTTGTGTTTTATTCTTTGTTGTGCAGTTGGTTCCCTTCATAGGGAACAATGGGGCTGGCTGGCCAGCCATCTCTGTAGGTGGTGCGGGAATTTGGGGGAGGGTGTCTGTGGTTCAGGTGCTCTTTCACAGGGACAAGCTCGCACTCAGGAGTGTGCCCACCATTGTGGCACCCTTGGGCTGTGCATAATTGCCCTGGGAAAGAGAGTTTAAAAGTTCCCATCACAGGGAACGATGAGGGATGGCTGGCCAGCCTGCTCCTGGGGTAGTGGCCAGTGTGGGAATGTTGGGGAGGGTGTCTTTGGGTCAGTGTGGGGCTGTGTGGGGGGTGGATTTAAAAGGGGGACTGTGCCTGTGGCCATAGATCCCACATTCCGTGGGTTCCTGCTGTGGGAGATTTTCCCATAACAGGAATCAATAGAAAGTGGCTGGCCACAGGACAGAGGAGGTTAAGTTTTGGGGAGTGTGTGTGTGGTATTTGGCAGTTTGGGTGCAGGTGGACTGTGGCTGTGGCCATTGGCAGCCCCAATCCCATGTGTTTCTGAGGTGTGGAAGTCTTCCCCACAGTAGAAAGACAAAGTGGTGTGGCAGGAGAACCACCTTTGGGATGGGTTCAACCAGTGGGATCTGATTGAGCCTTGGCGGAGGGTGGGAGGACAGGTAGGAGATGGGCCCCTGAAGGTTGGGGGCATTTTGCATGCAAAATGCCACCCCTAGCCAGACAAGCCTCTCTTATTTCCTCCATAGGAAATAATGGAGAAAGGGGATGGGGGCTAAGAGCAGCATCTTTGGGAGGCCATAAAATGGCCCCCAAAGTGGGATCTGCTTGAGCCTTGGTGGAGGGAGGGAGGACAGGTGGGAGATGGGCCCCTGAAGGTTGGGGGCATTTTGCATGCAAAATGCCACCCCTAGCCAGACAAGCCTCTCTTATTTCCCCCATAGGAAATAATGAAGAAAGGGGAGGGCTAAGAGCAGCATCTTTGGGAGGCCATAAAATGGCCCCCAAAGTGGGATCTGCTTGAGCCTTGGTGGAGGGAGGGAGGACAGGTAGGAGGAGGTCCCCTGAAGTTTGGGGGCATTTTGCATGCAAAATGCCACCCCTAGCCAGACAAGCCTCTCTTATTTCCCCCATAGGAAATAATGGAGAAAGGGGGGGCTAAGATTAGCATTTTTGGGAGGCCATAAAATGCCCCCCCCAAAGTGGGATCAGCTTGGGCCTTGGTGGAGGGTGGGAGGACAGGTGGCAGCAGGTCCCCTGAAAGTTGGGTGCATTTTGCTTGCAAAATGCCACCCCAAGCCACATAGAAAGATGACTTGTTTTTCCCCATAGAGAACCATGGAGAGTGTAGGAGGATGCCCCCCCCAAAGCCCAATCTTTCTGAAACTTGGGGGGTAGTTAGAGGAGAGTTAGGAGAAGGTCTCCACCACGCTTGGTGAGATTCGGACAGAAAATACCCCCCCCCCCAGACTCCCAGAAAGCTTGGAGAAGGTTTTCTCATTGAAAACAGTGGCCGAATCGATTTGGCAATCTCTGTTTCAGTATTACTGAAATTTTTCGGTATTCAGAAAAAGTTTTGGTAATACCTAAAAAATCCGAAACGGCCCTGATTCGGTAACTTTAACCTAATCAGAATACCAAATTGCACACCCCTAGTCACAAGTCTTTCATCAATTTCACTGGGTGACTCATTTTATCACAGCAGAGAAAGAAAATCTTCTATATGTCCATTTTCTCTACACCATGCATAAGTTTATAAAACATTATTAAGCGTCCTTAATTGCCTTTTTAGGGAAAAAAAACCTATATGGGAGTTCTTATATGATGATCTCTTGCTCAAATTAAGCCACAATGAACCCTTTTGCTACCATGCTCTTCGGCAAAATCCAGCACGGATAATTGTGAAATGAATAAGTTGCACTGAAATAAATAAAAGCTATGCAAAATTAGATATGTTTTGCCTACATACCTTCGATTCATTGAAACAAATGTCCTTGGAAGAAGCTTTTGTTAGATTGTACTGCCTTTCACTAAAAATACGAGTGTCCGTTCAGGACTGAATTGATCTCTTATCCCTACACAATCTGTGGTAACACTGCCGAAACCAGAATCCTCATTAAAGAATTAAAATTATTTACAGTGGATGATCTCACTAATTTAGCAGGAAGTAAACAAAAATAATTATTTTCAGTAAACATAGATGCTATAGAAGCTGTTTTTCTGCAAGGTAGTATTTGTGTGTCTGTGTATGTGTGTGTAGCTTACCGCCTTAGAGATTAGCCCAAATTAATACATATACATATCAGGCCAGGAGTTGGTGTCACAAATTCCTCTTAATCAGCAGAGTCAACATGCTGGATTATATGAATAATTAATTAGCTTCTCTTCTTACTTTCCCACAGATGTCATCACAGTATCTGGTAGAATGCCATATGCACTTGAGGGAAGTATGAGCTTTGTAATTAAGTATTAAGCCATTTTATTGGCTTGAGCGTGCCATAAAGAATGAATAGCTATAATTTTAGATGTTTATCATTTAGTATCTATTTTATAGATGAGGTTAGTGGAGTATATACTTTCTGTGCAGATATGTGTGTGTTTCTGTATAAAGATGTACAGAAAGAAAGAACTTCAGCTCATGCTCGTGGTGATGCATAAAGATAAAATCGTTACTCTCTCATATAACAACAGGCCATCTCTTTACAAATTATAGTAATTAAGAGCTATATGGGCAAGTGGTAGTTTCTATATTAACAAGGAGAAGTAGTTAATGATACAAATATTGTAAAGGAAAACATATTTAAATCTTTTTTTAAATACAAAGACATTGGCTAGTATCCAATAGCTGTTTACTGCTACTGGAAGAACATTTCTGCTGCTGAATGGGGGGGGGGTGTCCCACTAATTTCATCTCTCAGTGTAGACTTCTACATTGCACTCATCATGGTTTCTTGGGGTCCTCAGAGGGAGCAGTGGGTTACAGTAGAATGTGGAGGCAGGAAATCCCATGCAAGCATTGCTATGCTCTCTGGGCTTTGAACTCTGACTGTCCATGATAGCAGCTGCCCATTTTTTAAAAAAAAATCTCTTGTTTGTTATTATGGAAAAATAGTTTTATATTAAAATGAATACAGCAAAGCAAAAGGACTTTCTGTCTCCTCAAAACTTATTAGTTGCTGTTTTGTCACCCCAGGATTTCATTTCAATATCACTATAGCACAGAAGGGAATAAGTGCAGTGAGATAAACATAAAGCTTGTTTGAATCTGGTGTTGGAGGAACTATACTGTAGAGTTAGGTGAGTAGCCATGTTGTTCTGCAGTAGAACAGAAGGATTTGAGTCCAATGCCACCTTAGAGATCAACAATATTTTCAGAATGTGAGCTTTCAAGAGTCAGAGCTCCCTTCTTCACGTGGTGTCTTTAGTAGGGAACTCTGACTCTTGAAAGCTTACACTCTGAAAATATTATTCATCTCTAAAGAGCCGCTGGACTCAAATCCTGCTGTTATATTGTAGTGGTGCATTTATTTCATGAGAAGTTACCAAGCAGGAAAGGAATTATGTTTCATTGAGTTTCATTTGCAGGGTCATCTACTGCTTGTCTCTTTTACTTTTTACCTCTTC
This sequence comes from Eublepharis macularius, assembly GCF_028583425.1. Taxonomy (NCBI): domain Eukaryota; kingdom Metazoa; phylum Chordata; class Lepidosauria; order Squamata; family Eublepharidae; genus Eublepharis; species Eublepharis macularius. Next base: position 88,019,229 of record NC_072793.1, on the reverse strand, counting down.
ATTTTTCATAAGGAAGGCAAATTAGCTTCTAAGAAATAGTATGGGACATGTACAGCTGTGTTTCAAAGGAGTCCTTAAACATATAGTGACACATGGGCTTTTCCATATGTTTCTTGATGAGAAGGAAGGTTTATGGTGCACATTTCATTAAGTTGCCCCATGCTTTCTAGAAAGAGAACTCTATAACCAGCCCTTCGGCATCTCTCAAATGATGCAGAAGGGCATGTTTGCTGGTTTAGTTTGACAATAGAGTTTAATGCAGCAACTTCATGTTCAACCCAACAGACTTAAGAAAGATGTCTTATGCTAAGAAAGTTACTCAGGTCAGAATACTCAAGCCTAGTACCCCAGTTACAAACGAGATGCTAGCTAAAAACCTATTCCTAAATAAATCTAAGATCAAAGTAGTCTGCTCTGCAATAAAGGAGGTGAGGCAATGACCTAAGGTAGCAGATTTTGTAGGATAGCAACCTCTGCCTCACCCACGTTCAATCCAATCCTATCGGGCATGCATCGCTTGCCATGTTCTGTTTAAAATTCCATGAGGAACAAGGAGGCAAGGAGTGTTTATCTGCTCTAGCTTCTGGGAGATGTGGAGCAGTATGGTGGGGAGGGCAGCAGCCAGCTGGGGATAATGGCCTCAGGTGGCATCCCTTGATGAGCCACTACAGAAACTCCAAATAAATACCACATAAACGGCACGATCTCATAAGCAGAGTTGCCACTCGTGTGATAATAAGTAGCATCCCATGCGATTACATTCCCTTTATTCCCCATTTCTATGGAATCGGATCATTTTCATCTTGTGTCAGTTCTAGGGATGCAGAAACTGGAAGTTTCCTTACTGCTTCTCGATCTAGAACTATTCACTTAAGAACTTTTACAGTCAGTTCACCCCTCCCCCATCTTGTAAAATTTTATCCCAGAGGTAGAGTGTACCTCACTCATCTCCTTTATACTGTTCTTCCTGCTGTGTGTCTGCTTTTACTATTTTTAGATGCTATGAAAGGATATTCTAGCCTTTTTCGGGGAAGGAGCTATTAATATCAGAGTGAAAGAGAGCAGTTCCATGATTGTAGCTCTGTGTGTATAAGGAGATGAAAACCTAGCACCTTTGACTTTGGATATTTGTACCAGCTGAGAATTTAGCCCAAACATGTTCAAAACTAAAGACAAAGCCCATGGTGCACTATGTTTTCTAAGCTAGGCCAAGTCAATAGCTAAGGCTTGACTAATATGTTATACTGGATCAATATGGTTATAACTTGCCTAGATACCATCCAATTTTGATAAACTTTGAATGGAACTAGGTAGACTTTCCAGGATCACATTGGGAATACACCTACCTGTTAGATAACACATTAGCCAAACTGGTATAGCAAGTAGGATTGCCAGGTAGAGCCTGGAGATCTCCTGGAATTACAATTGATCTTCTGACTACAGATATCAGTTCTCCTGGAGAAAATGGCTGCTTTGGACGGTAATCTCTATGGCGTTGTACCCCACTGAGATCCCTTCCCTCCCCAAATTCTACAGTCTCCAGGGTCTACCCTCAAATCATCAGGAATTTCCCAACCCATAGCTGGAAGCCCCTTGTAATACAGAGGTTAGAATACTGCACTAGGAGTAGTATCCAAGTTTGCCTTGCAGCAGCACGCTATAGATAGAAAAGCATTTCTGCGTATCCTAGGGTTGCCAGGTCCCCTTACCCCCCTGGTGTGGGGAATAGGCATCTTTTCATGCTCATGCGCTTCTGGCCCAGCGTGACAATGTAATTCCCGAGAGCGATGTCATCACGCAGACCCTGGCAGTGCTCCTGGGCTTCACGCCAGGCCAACTGGACCCCCCAATGGGCTGAACTGGCCTGGCACGAAGTCCAGGATCACCCCTGGGGCCTGTGTGATAAAACTACACTTGGGAGTGACATTGTCACACTACGCCAGGAGCACGCCCTGGGAGGCCCATTCTCATGCCTTTCCCCCTGCTGGCCAGGTGAGTGGTGGTGGCAAGAGAAGGCTGGAAACAGGGGATCCCCCACCCCCACTGGAGGAACAGCAGCAACCCTAGCATTACAAAATCACTTACCCTTAGCCACCAGCAGTGCAAGGGCAGGACAACTTCTCTTAAGCTGTGCTCAAGATGGCAATCAACCAGGGAGCCACACATCCCTTCTCAAAGGTTTGTCAAGGAAGCTGCAAGGTTTTCTCATTAACCCTTTCCTTACCAAATCCCCAAAGAAAATAAACTCCTGCTGCTGATTTCCTGCATGCAACCTCAACCAAGCATCTTGCTGCGATTCCTGTCTGCTCCAAAGCATTCAGAATACTTGCAGCAGGCACTGCACACATCCAATCTTATTCCTATGCCTCAAAATATTTCCTTCTTTGTGCAAGCAACACCTGCCTGGAACACACCTAAAATGTTCAGTACTGGAGTCCGAAATGCCACAAAACCTCATGAAAAGCATACACATTCTACTACAACTTTTTCCTCACATAATTAATGTGCATCATCAATTCATAGGGTTGTCATAAATCAGAAGTGACTTGATGGCACATAACACAACACACACACACACACAAATTGCATTATATACACTCCACTGAATAGAGAAAGCAACTGCCTCCTTCTGTACTGTCCAGCCTGCCAGTTAAGAGCTACTTTTCCACTCCTGCTCTTTGTGCTCCTGCCTGTAGCTGTGAGGTGAGCAATAAACAGTCAGGACTTTAGTGGTACCTTACCTTTGGAATGCCCTCACTATTGAAGCTCTCCTGGCTCCTGCCATACTTTCTATTAGGTGCTAGGTCAAAACATCTCTTTTTATCCAAATATTTTTTACTAAGGGGTCTATCATTTTGGAGGTATTATTTCAAGATGTTTGATATCTGTTTTATGCTGTTTATGTCTTAGTTTATTTTTAATGGCTTGGCTACTTTTATTGTATTGTTTTAATATCGCTTATTGGCCTTTTGGCTAAGATCAAGTGTAGTGTTGTTGTAATTATGAGCCACCTCAAGCAGGTCTCTGGAAAGGCAGCATATATGTTTTGTAAACAAAAAAACACAATATGAACAGAAACAGATATGAATGCTAATTTTGGTTGGATATAAAATGGGAATGGGAGTCTTTGATGTGAGAAACATTGAGATATCTATTATTGTTATTCATTGGCTATTGTCATGGATTCACATTCTAGCTGTATCTGAAGAAGTGAGTTGTGACTCATGAAAGCTCATATCCTACTACAAATTTTGTTACTTTTATAGGTGCTACTGGACTCTTGCTCTTTTCTACTGCGACAGACAGACAGACAGACAGACAGACAGACAGACAGACAGACCCATCTAAATGTGATTAGGGTGTTTGTAAAAACTATGATGTTGTATAAAGCCCAGGTAATTAAGATAGCCAGGATTCAATTGGCATTGCTTTTTCCCCTTAAGGATGATGGAAGACATTTGTTTCTTTCTCTCTAAAAGGAAGCAGAGTTCATAGAATCATAGAGTTGGAAGGGGCCATACAAACCATCTAGTCTAACCCCCCTGCCCAGTGCAGGATCAGCCTAAAGCATCTCTGACAAATATTCATCCAGCCTCTTCTTGAAAACTGCCAGTGAGGGGGAGCTCACCACCTCCCTAGGCAGCTGATTCCACTTTTGAACTACTCTAACCATGAAAAAGGTTTTCCTAATATCCAGCCGGTACCTTTGTGCATGTAATTTAAGACCGTTGTTTCGGATCCTACCCTCTGCTGCCAACTGGAACAGCTCCTTGCCTTCCTCCAAATGACAGCCTTTCAAATATTTAAAGAGAGTAATCATATTCCCCCTCAATCTCCTCTTTTCCAAACTAAACATTCCCAAGGCCCTCAGCCTTTCCTCGTAGGGCTCAGTCTCCAGACCCCTGATCATCCTCGTCGCTCTCCTCTGCACCCTCTTGATTTTGTCCACATCCTTTTTGAAGTGAGGCCTCCAGAACTGCATACAATACTCCAGGTATGGCCTGACCAAGGCAGTATAGAGAGGGGCTATGACCTCCTGCGATTTCAACGCTATGGCCCCTTTGATACAACCCAAGATTGAATTAGCCTTTTTTGCCACTGCATCACACTGACTGCTCATATTTAGTTTACAGTCCACTCTTACCCCAAGATCCCTTTCACATATACTACTGCCCAGAAGTGTATCCCCCATCCAGTATTTGTGCTTCCCATTTTTGTGGCCCAGATGTAATACTGTGCACTTGTCTTTGTTGAATTGCATCCTATTCACAGCTGCCCACTTCTCCAGAGTATTCAGGTCTTGTTGAATTTTAATTCTATCTTCTTGGGTGTTTGCTACTCCTCCCAATTTGGTATCATCTGCAAATTTAATGAGCAGCTCTTCCACTGCTTCATTCAGATCATTGATAAAAATATTGAAAAGTATCAGGCCCAAAACCGAGCCCTGCGGCACCCCACTGGACATCTCCGTCCATTCTGATGAAACGCAGTTGACCACCACTCTTTGAGTGCAGTCCTCTAACCAGTTCCCTATCCACCGAACTGTCCTATAGTCCACTCCACACTCTTCCAGTTTGCCCATCAGAATGTCATGGGGGACCTTATCAAAAGCTTTACTGAAATCCAGATAAATCATGTCAACAGAGTTCCCCTGATCCAGTAAGCTGGTCACTCGATCAAAGAAGGAAACCAGGTTGGTCTGGCAAGATCCGTTAGGGACAAAACCATGCTGACTTCCCCGGATCACTGAGTGGTCCTTCAGATGCTTACAGATTGATCCCTTTAAAATCTGTTCTAATATCTTCCCAGCAACAGACGTCAAACTGACTGGCCTGTAGTTTCCTGGGTCATCCTTCTTCCCTTTCTTAAAGATTGGGATAACATTTGCTCTTCTCCAATCTTGTGTCACATCCCCAGTCCTCCAGGAGGCCTTGAAGATGATGGACAGGGGTTCTGCAAGTTCTCTAGAAAGTTCTTTCAGCACTCTTGGGTGCACCCCATCTGGCCCAGGGGATTTGTATTCGTCCAGTGTAGCCAGATGCCTCTCCACAACCTCTCTGTCAATGTCAATTAGCCACTCAGGTGTCCTACCACATTTTCTACTATCTCTAGATGTGCCTGAGTTCTTCAGGGAGAAAACAGAGGCAAAAAAGTCACTAAGCCTGTCTGCTTTTTCTCTGTCCTGCATCAGAGTTTCTCCATCTACTCCCAACAGCGGTCCAATCGCCTCTTTTACCTTGCGTTTGCTTCTTACATTATTTGTAGAAGTTTTTCTTATTGTAGCGAGCCCTCCTGGCCAGACCCAGCTTGTACTGAGCTTTGGCCTCTCTGATGGCTGATCTGCAGTACCTAGTAACCCTCATATACTCCTCTTTAGAGGTCTGTCCTTCTCTCCATTTCCTGAATGTTTCCTTTTTCTCCCTTAGCTTATTCTGGAGCTCTCCGTACATCCACATTGGTTTCTTGGAGCCCTTACCATGTTCCCATCTTGCTGGGATAGTGAGGGCTTGAGCTTGCAAAAGCTCATGTTTGAGAAGGGCCCACCCTTCACTCACTGCTTTCCCTTCCAGCACACCAGAGTTGCTACAGGAGACTGTTTCCAGACAAACTTAGGGCACAACTAGATGTGATGGTGTCCCCAGGTCAAGCCTGGGGCTGCCCCCACCATTTCAGAGCTAACAGGAGCAATTTTAAAATGCCATGAAGGTCCATGACCCCACCCAGCAGTTGTTTTGGCACTTGAAAAAGCATGGGGGAGGGGAGACCACTTGGTCTTGCAACACTGCAGCCTCAATCCTCAAAGTATTTTTAAATTCCCCCCCCTCCAATTAGGCTCTAAAATAGCAGTGGTGTCCCCGAGTCAGACCCAAGACTGTTGTCACATCTAGTTATGCCCTCAGAATAAGGGCAGGGAGAGTCTGGCTGCTAGCAAGAGCCATGTACTGGCAACAGTGGTTTCATTTCCGAGCTGTTCTTGCTTGCCAACTCTGTGGGGGTGGGAATGCATGGATTATAAGCAGGAAACAAACAAGGATTATTTGTAAATAGTGTGAAAGATAAGACTATAACCCAGCTTTATATCCTGGCTAGAGGTAACTGAACTAACAATATTGCACTCGTGTAAGTTTAAATGATCAATTACCTATAGGTTAACTAAATCTTGTGTTTGCATTATGTCTGAAACAAGACACAGTTGGCTGGTTGGAATGTAATCACAAACTGGAGAAAAAAATTATTAATTAATGCTGCATATGATGGAGAGAGGAAAGGGACTGCACAATCAAGCTGAAGTTCCTTGCAGGCTCTTTCCCCTATAAAAAGGATATGGAAATATACAGATGGTTGAACTGCTGAAAACATGATAGTTGGATTCTCCAGGCTTAGCACCTCTTATGATGAATTTTATCTTTGAGTGAAGTTATTTATTATTTTCATAAGAAAGAGAAAAACATTCTTTGAGTGATATCCCAAAATACCTAAGAGAAAAGCAAACCCTAATATTACGATGCTCAAAAAGAAGATGAATCTTTCACCTGTCATAAGAAAATGCAGCAGGAAGCTGTTATCCCATTCATCCTACAAACAGATCTGTGTGGTTGTTACGGTTACACCAGCTTTAATAAATATTATTTATCAAGCAGACAAACTCACCAGACAATGTATTTATATTATAAACATGCAAAAACTGCTGCTTTCATGATTATAATCTAAAGAGGCACATAAGGAAAATGTAAAAAAATGATCACCACTTTGAATAAAAGGAACAGAGCCTGAAAACTAGCATGTCTCAAAACCATCTAAGAGCCAAACTAAAAGTGACGTCTTACACAGGTTGGACACTAGTCAGCTTCCCTCAAGTTTTGATGGGAAATGTAGGCATCCTGGTCTTGCAGCTGTAATGGAGAGCCAAGCTGTAAAACCAGGGCGCCTACATTTCCCATCAAAACTTGAGGGAAGCCGACTAGTGTCCAACCTGAGTAAGACGTCACTTGTAGTTTGGCTCTAAAGCATCTGTGGCTGAACTAACATTTGACTTCAGATCTCCCAGGCCCAATGATACTATATTGACTTTTAGAAGTCCATATGTCAAGTGTCCTGTTATTGTGGGACCAGTGGCAAGGGGAGCTCCTCCCCCCTCACTGCTGCCTTTATCTAGAGCAGTTAATGTTCCTTTCTTCCTGGCTCCCACAAGTGATAGAATCATAGAATCATAGAGTTGGAAGGAATCTCTAGGAATCTCCCTGCACAATGCAGGAAATTCACAAATACCCCTCCCCCCCCACACCCAGTGACTCTTACTCCATGCCCAGAAGATGGCAGATAAGGAAGAGGCAGTGGGGATAATGGCAGGGTGCAGTGGAAGTTGCCAGACCCCAAAATCCACTGAGGCCACTGATATTCTTCATCTTACTAGCAAGCTAGCCCTATGTGGAATTCTCAGTCTCAGGAAAAAAAACCTGGAAGTATTGAAAGTACTGTCCCACCATGGCAAAAGCTCGGTCTTTGAAAATTAGGGAGACCTTGGGGCTAGAATCCTTCACGATATCACCTTTCCAATAGCATGGAGCTTTTGATGAGGGGGTTTTTTACACCAGCAATTTTCATGGACATTCAAGAAGTGCCTACCTGCTTGCACGTTTAAGCTGGATTTCTAGCATGGCTTGTGAAGCAATTTTAAAATAATACTTTTACATGACAACATTCTACTAGTTAACAAATAGTTTATTAATAGAATTTTACTGAACTAATAGATAATCATACAAAAGCTGTTTTGTTTGTCACCTGATAGTTGTATTTGATGATAATAATGTTTTTCAAACATTCCAAGTAATATCAGACAAAACCTTGATCAAAATAACGTCAAATTCAGCAACTGATCAGTGGCCTTGTCTTGTGCGTTTTTTGTATAATCATGAAAAAACAGGAGGTGAAAATTATCTTCCATTAGTGAAGACTTACTGCAGAATCCGAGTCACCACCTAAGGGATTCCCATTTTATGACCATTATTTATTCTTTCAGTGCTATCCATTTTTCAGTGGAGCCCCTAATTTTTGTTATGTTAATCATTACAAAAGCAATGGGCTTAATAATGAGATGTATTTGTCCTCTGATCTTTTAAAAATTTAAATAATCCTTCACTGCATGTGATGAAAAGTAATATTAGTTCATTAAGAATTATTATTTTGCAAAATGAACCTTGCCATATTAGCATTGCAATAGGTCTCCTTTGGACTGTTTAGCTAGCCAAGTGTTCTACATGGCACAGGAGAATTCTTGTACTAATGTAAGACTGTAAGCACATTTCATTTGCCAGTTGGTGCTTTCCATGATTCATAATTAATTTTGCTTAAAATTAATTTTTCCCTTTGCAATTGGGAGACTAAAATTTCCACTAATAACTCTTGAAAATGAGTGAATAATCATGTTGCAGGGAAGGAAGAGAGAAAGCCTACAAAGGGTGTGCCAGTGTGGTGAGTCCTGCCAGATGTGATATGGGAGTTCATTTGGGGAAAACCCCAATTGAACTAGAGTTTCAAGTCTCATATAATGAGGCAAGTTTCTTAATATGGCTTATGAGTATCAAAATCAGGAAGTGTTTATTGTGTGAAGCCAAAGGCCACTACAATTAAAGCACACAAGAAAAACAGTCAAAATGCAACAAATATGATCAAAATATAGGGTTTTTGTTTGTTTGTATCACAATATCCTACAGAGCACCAAAACACAGGGGCATGTATTTGAGAGAATATGTATATGGGCCAAACTACATCTGTGATTTAACATGAAAAACATCCATGAAGATAAAATGGGAGAGGGGAATCAGGGCTGGCCCGCCCATTGAGGCTGGCCTGGTAGCCGCCTCAGGGCACCAAGGTGCCGGAGGGGTGCCGGCCCAGAGGCAGGGGCATGTGCCACGGAGCTGCCGCCGCTGCCGCCAGCCAGGAGCATGTGCTAGCGATGGCAGCATGGGGCAGCAGAGCGGGCAGCCTCCCGTTCAGTTGCTCTGCGGGCCAGGCACAGCTGGCAGCTAGGGCAGCCGGCTTTGCCTGGCCCGCGAGCAACTGAACGGGGGCTGGAAGGCCCTCCGCATGTGTGCACAGCCCTGCATGATGATGTCACATGTGGTGACATCATCACACAGTCCGGTGCGCATGCGTGCACATGCGCACGCACACAGAGGCAACACTTAAGCTGCCTCAGGTGCCGGCGATGCTGGAGCCGGCCCTGAGGGGAATATCATTTTCATTGAGCTCTTTGGAAAAATGATGGGATAAAAATATGATTGAAAAACGAGAAAGAACAGAATTTTTAAACTACATGTCAATTTTATGTTAATACATCATGCATCTGGAAAGGATAAATCAAATGTTATCCTGCAGTGGGAAGGTGAATGTGGAAACTTGATTTTTCCATTTACTAATTTCTTATGCTTGCTTCTGTTACTTCATTTCATTATATTGTTTTGGTATGCCTGTCAGTAAGAATTATGTTGAGAGGAAGCATAAATTATCCCAATTGCATTATTTATTTCATTAACCCTACCCACATAATTTACTTGCAGTTAAAACATTTCTGGAGGTTAATTATAATGTATGCTGAATTTGCATAGAAGTTCCTAGTTTATAATATCAGGACCTAATCGCCTCAGAAGTGCTGCAGTGACATCATTTCATGCACACTCACTTATGGCAAAGGTAGGAGGTCATTTTGGAAGTAGTTAAATTTGTTGAGATGGATTCAGTTTGGTTTTTCATTCATTAATGTTCAATAATATGTTTCATGGTAAATTGCCTTAGCGATGGAATTAAAGAAATTAATGACAAAGACAGGATTCAATCATACATTTAGCTAGCTTTATTTGACTGCTCTGCCTTCCTTTGAATCTAGAGGCAGCTGCTTTATCATTCACCACTATCTTCTTCTTATTCCCTGCCCACATTATTTTACTTTGTCCAACAGCATGCAGTTGATATCTATATAAATTATAAATGATAGTAAGAGCAGTTGTAGCAGTAGATGTGCAGAAGATAATTTTTGGATATGTTCTGAGCAATGCAGGCATAAATTAGTTGCCATTAATACTCATTTTGGGATATCAGGTACAAGGATAGTAAAGGCTCTCAGATACCTTTCAAGGATCCCTCACCCCAAATCCTTTTCTTGTTTGTGCAATCACCATTGTTGAATGACAATGTTCACATAGTTATTGGTGGGAAAAGAGTTTAAGTTCTGGACATGCTGTTTATATATTGTTACCAAATCCCAAAAAGTACACAATCAAAATATTAATAGATGCATAATTTAGAGGCCAGTCCTGTAAAATTTATTCATATTGCATGTAGAGATGGGCACGAACAGCAATACGAACAAAAAAAGCCACGAACAGCCCAATCTGCTGTTCGCGAACAAGCTATTCGTGAGGCCCCACTCTAAACGAACAGGTGGTCGTTGCAAGCCTTGTTCGTTGCTGTTCGTTGCTGTTTGTCAAGCCAGACAGTCTGAAAAAGCAGCAACCAGGGTAACAAACAATCAAACAATCAATGTTAATATGTATTATTATATTATGCAAAAAGTGCAAAAGTGCAGAAGTGCAAATGCATAACAAAACAATTTAAAGTGCATGTATCAACAAGAAGGAGGTAGTCTATCGGGTAATTAGTAAATACATTCATATAATACAAAAATTCTTCACTGGTGGTGAGAGAGTGCAAATGGATGGAAAGAAAGCAATTTGCTTATGCGTGGAAACTGTCCATATGTCCAAAGATGGAAGTAGGACGTGTCCAAAGACACCTAGCCGACGGGCTTTAGCTTGCTGTTACCAGTTCCCTGAGCCTGACGCCAGGGGGTCTAAATCTCTCATTGGATTATTCCTGTTTTTTAGGTTAAGGGGAATTTTCTTCTGCAATCTCCTTCCTCTCTGTATGTATTTATTGCTTATTTGCCATTTCTGTATTGTATAGTGATCTCTGTCATATGGGTTTGTATTATTATGCTCTGATAATACCGTTCCTTTAAGGGCTCATCACCTTACTTTAATTATGTGACCCAGGCGTGTTATTTTAACATGGGGTGTATCTTGGATTATTTGTAACTATCGGTTTCCTTGAGACTGCAATGGTGTGTGAAGTGAGGAGAGATGCTTGTGGACAGTAAGGGAAACGACCATTTGTTGATATTGCAATACTTGGATATATTTTAGGTTTTGTGTAATATTTATTACTGATGGGTTAATTTTATTTGTAGTCCATAGAGTCTAGCCCAGGAAGAAGAAAAACCGAAACAGGAATTGGTAACAGCAAGCTAAAGCCCGTCGGCTAGGTGTCTTTGGACACGTCCTACTTCCATCTTTGGACATATGGACAGTTTCCACGCATAAGCAAATTGCTTTCTTTCCATCCGTTTGCACTCTCTCACCACCAGTGAAGAATTTTTGTATTATATGAATGTATTTACTAATTACCCGATAGACTACCTCCTTCTTGTTGATACATGCACTTTAAATTGTTTTGTTATGCATTTGCACTTCTGCACTTCTGCACATTTTGCATAATATAATAATACATATTAACATTGATTGTTTGATTGTTTGTGACCCTGGTTGCTGATTTTTTGTGTTGTTCGTGTTCCCAGGGGGTTCCCTTTGTTGTTTGCAAGCCAGACAGTCTGGCACCTGCAATCAATTCCCTTGGCAACTTAGGCAGGGATTGTCTGAACTTCTGCTGTTGCCCTGGAAACCCCAATCTAAGCCCAATTTAGCTTGATAGACAGGTCTTCCTTTCAAGTGTGGAGCTCCAAATTTGTTACAAGGGAACAAAGACCAGGGGGGAGGGGGGGCTCCCAGCTCTGGCTTTGGAGAGAGGGAGACTGCTGCTGTTGGCATTTTGATAGAGTGCATTGGAGTTTGCATTTTTTGTGTGTGTGGTGGGATAGGGATCTACCCCTTCAAGTTCCAGGGCTGCTGCCAGGCATTGGGCCAAGCTATTATTTATTATTGGTACCTTTCCTGCTCAGGTCAGGTTTCTGGGAGTGGTGCAGTAAGGATCTTGATTTGGATGATGGCTGGAGGAGAGCCTGCTGGCCCCCGTGAACAGTCAACCACGAACATGTTTGTGAACAGGGCCATGTTCGTGGTTGTTCGTGAGTCCCTGTTCATGGATGGCAACGAACAACGAACATCATGTTCGGTTTTTTTCCTGTTCATGCCCATCTCTAATTGCATGTAGAACAAGACCAAAGTTAAGGCATTACACACTAAGCAAAGGAGAGAGTGATGCAGTTTTGTTGCTCTTAGTCAAGTTCCTCTTTTGTCTCCATTTATGCTATATTTTTATTGAGATGTTTTTGCTCCACTATTGCAATCCACCCTTTCTTCTGCAATAGTAATGAATCATAGCAAGGCCTCTTGCTAGTCATATTCACTATGTTACCCTTTGAAACTGAAGAACACAGTAATTAAATGGTGAGAAACAAAAGTAAATGATTGAGAGAGAGAGAGAGAGAGATGATGCCATGAATGAAGTTGCAGAAATGGTGCTAAAAAAAATTGACTAGCAGAACAAAACAAATTGTGAGTATAACCTTTACAAATTGCTATAGATTTCAGCATAACAGCAAGTCCTATCACCTATTCCTGAGTAAAATATTATCATATGTATTAGCCATTTATATTGAAATGTAAACTACCAATACATTTTTAAAAAGCATCTTTTCCAGCTTTTTAAAATAAACTCTCCTCACTAATATTATATAGCAAAGAGATAACCATATTACATAAGGAAGGAGAGAAGATGCCAATTTCTGTTTATGGATTGTCTTGTTGATTTTGATCAGCGCATTGTGTAGAGTAACTCTTCCTCATGTAGTGCCCAGACCATGTTGTACAAGGGGATGATTGAAGATCTATGAATGATGGTTGTGCAACCACTTGGAACTTATCATTCTAGATGACTCACAAGACATTGGTGATGGTTGCAGTAAGGAAGGAGCAGAAAATAAGAGAAAAGAGACCAAATGCACGTGCATTTGAACGAGCAAACTGATTAGATGGTACATGACAAATGCCTAAAGCACTGGTATATCAGAAATGTGAGAAGACTATGCAAAGGGACGATTGATGCTTCGCTGGACATGCACTTTTAGAGATGCACTGTAGAGGTGGTGAACAGAGAAATGTACTTGGAATAATAAACAGACTGTCTTGCTGGTGATTTATCATCAGATAGTGGGAAAGATGGGAAAGGGAAAAACTTTAAGTATCTCAATTGAAACATGTTTACAGCTTCAAAAAGAAGCTATAATTTATAGAGGCATTTCCTCCATCATGTGGATAGTCTCTTACTCTACCACCAGATATTCTTGAGAGACTGGCAAGGGTGTGGAATCTCTCTACTTAGTGTGGATAACTAGCTTCTTTACACATTAGGTTTACTATTCAGTGCTACCACCATTGCAGCCTGTTTCCACTCTATACAGACCAACTTTCACTGCTCATAGTACTATATGGAAGATGGCTTTCAACATGATCTCCTACCAGAAATTTCCCACCTAGCCAGAGGTGGGTGAAAGAACAGGGGGGGAAAGGTGGTTTCTGGGAGAGGCTGCACAAAACCTACATGACCTATAAAACCTATATAAAACTATTTTATTACATATGACAACAGAATTTTCTTCAATAGCCACCTTTCTAATATTTTTACTAAATAAGGCAAAAATAATTTACAGCCTGCAGAATGAAAACTGGCTTTCTTGACTCAGTGTTGCTTTCTATATAGGCTGTTGAAAGAGTTACTGTTAACATCCTTGTTTTTACGGTACTGAAAGAAGTAATCCACACATGGTGGTGAAAGGGTGAGGTGCTCATCCCTCCATCAGAAACCTCAAAAAATGCCATTATCCAGTTGCAAAGAAACTCTGCTAATGGGATTTCTCTCCCTCTAAAAAGGAGTGGGAGCCGCCCTCAGCCTATTCATGGGGAGGGTGGGATATAAATCAAATCAAATCAAACAAACAAATCAATCAATAAATAAATCATCCCAAAGGATCTCTATATAGTAAATCATCATTTGCTTAAAGCAATGGCTCATGTGTTATATTAAGTGGATGAATGGAGATGCCACCAATAACAGGTGATGGCACTCGTCCCCAGCTTTGGATAAGTGGCCAGGCAGAGGCATCTGAGTACAGAAAAAATACAGTTACTAGGTTCTGATACCTGCACAAAAAGTATTTCAGCCACCGCATCATTCTTCTGCCTATAGTGAATTTGGGGGAAATGTGTGCTTGATCACGGCTCAGTGAAGGTAGTTCCTGTCAAAGAATGAAGTCCTAATATCACATATTTCCCTTTCTTTATTCAGTCATTGTGATTTACTCTGAGGCTCTCCTGCCTTACTGCCAATCAGTGGCATCTACTTAATGATATGAATATATCTTGCCCATTTTATTAGAAGGGCTGAAATACTATAAGTTAGAATGCAACATTCCACCAAAGGGCCTTTAAGTTAGGTTGAACAAATGCCAAAATTTACCTTAATTCCTTGAAGGGGTCTGCCCTGATAGTGGAAGTTTCTATGGATTTAGGGAACACTGTACCTTCTGCTCCTGAAATAACAAAACAGAACACAAGTTGTAAATGTTATAAATTGTCAGCAGGGGAATGAAGCTCAAACTGCAGGTGGTACAATTTATAACTAATCCTCCCATAAGTTAATTTGAGTCAAGAACAGTTCTACTAGATCTTAGTAAGAGTCCAGGATGAGGAGGCTAAGGGTTTCCCCCCAATGTACTTGACTTGCTTTTCATTAAAGAAGCAAGTACTGGCTTGCAAGGTGGAGACTATTTTACAGACATATGTAAGGCAGTTTTTAAATGAGTAATTTGTACAATATATGTTGTATTTCTGGACACAGAGAGACAACATATGGTGCTAGACTTGAATGCTTTCCCCAAAGAGTCTCAAATTATTGCCAAAGGCTAGTGGAATGGATGCAGTAGCCCCCCTCTCTCTTTACTTTCTGTGTAACGAGGCCAATATTGCACATATGTCTATCTATTTTAATACTGTCTTTCCTCCAAGGAGCTCGAGGAGGTATCCATGATTACCCCCCCCCACACACCCATTTTATCCTCAGGAGGTAGGTTACATGGAAACAGACTTATGTCCCAAGTCATCCAGTTTCACAGCTGGGTTGGCATTTGAATTATTTCAAGTCTCCTAAAGCCTAGCACAACACTGTAACCACTACACCACAAAGGACATTGTGTATGTATATTACCAAAGGACCTTGTGTATGTATATTACCACAGGATAGCCTTAACTATTACTATGTTATCCCCTCTTATTAGGCTTGATCTATGCTGCTGACTACTACAGTGGACTACCATTAAAACTATAGCTTCTCAATCTTTGCAGAGAGTGGAAGCTTGGTAAAACCTAAAATATATAAACCTTTCCCCAGACATTGGTTTGATGCAGTCATGAGTCATACAAAGGTTGGGATCTGGATATATATTTTCATATCAGCTTTTCCAGTCGAACTACAAACTGTAAACCCTTATTGTACTATTGTATTTTTCATCCCCACCTATCTACGAAATGCTCACTGAATGATTCGAACATGTCTTCTCCAAGTGCTAGCGTAGCAATGGTAAAAGCTTATGCTTTACCATCTCAGCTACAGCCCTAGTACATGGTTGTGCTTTGGTGGTATAGAAACTTTTATAGCAGATAATGTGTTCTGCTGCTGCTGCTGTGCAATACAGCATAAAATTAGGAATAAGACATGCAGTATAGAAATATACCTGTGTGGCAAACTGCAAGAAAACCAAGAAAAGCTTTCATTGCCAGTATTTCACATTAACTGGGCAGAAAGCAAACCTCATCCAACCTGTTGGTTAATTGACACCCCTTATCCGGCTATTATTGACATTTTCCATCTATTGTGAACTTGAAATATTATATTATTTCTTTGGCAAGGATGAGAAATATTGTTTGCAACATATAAGGCAATTAGTTTTGTGATGCCTTCTTACATTTCTACAGTGTGGAAGATACGGTAGAGGGCAATTAAAATATGTATTTATACCTACCGTACATTTCAGAGACCATCAAATATTCTCTTCTTTTGTTGTTTTTAACAAAGTTTGATTAAAACCCAGGTCCAGAAAATCTTTCTTTTGACACTATGTAATTTACCAGCAATAAATGTCCATAAACAGCTTGAATGGAAAATCCATAAAGCTATTTCAGCTTTATTTTAAGTTTCATTCAGTGCCCCTCAAAAATGATTTCATCAATGTGTGTTCCATTAACTGGCTTTCTGCCCAACAAATTAATTCTACACAATCAATCAGGAATTTATAAAGCATGTGACAGGATCTATCTAAAGTATTTTGAATTACTGTAATGATTCACTCAATACCTTTACTCCAATATCTTTACTCCTGTACTAGTGAACACTGAGAATAAATCGTCAAAAAAAAAAATCCCTCATGTACATTTAGTTACTGTAGAAACAGGAAAGCTTTTGTAATATATCCTGCACAGTTTCACAGAAATATTTGTCTTTTGCTCCTATATTTCATGAAAACAAAGCCTTTAATTCTACATAGAGAGAAATAACCATTTGATAACTCTGTTCTACTGGTTAACTTGTAACATTTATTGCTACTTTGTGGGAGTTCTACAAAATATCAACAAAATTACTTTCCATATTACCTTTCTGAACAAATTTTCTTTAATGCAGTTGTTTGAGTTCGACATACGCCTTTGGCCACCACTAAGTTTCTATTGCTACTGAACAGACTTATCTGTTTCATGCAGAGCTTAAACTGCATCCTATCTCCTGCAGCCTGTGGTTTACCAATAGTTGCAACATTGCTATTACAGTTTTAGAAGTCAAAGAAGCAAACAAATCATCATGCTGAGGTCCTGCATTATTTCTCTGTGACATAAATTCAGGATTTTTTGCCTGCTGGGATCAACTCTCTATGGCTCCACACTTCAAAAAGTCATCTCACTACATACGGCTTTACAAATATAGTGTGGCAAAGTTTTACCTTGAACTATATACTGATTAATAACTAGAGGTGAGCATGAACAGAAATACGAACAAAAAAAGCCACAAACAGCCCAATCAGCTGTTAGTGAGCAAGTTGTTCATGAAGCCCGTTCCCGACGAACATGTGCTTGTTAAATCCCCCACTCAGCTGCTTGTCAGGGAAACCCCTGACAAGCGGCTGAGTGCAGCCTGCTGGGGTGAAATGCCCAGCAAACGGCATGGGGAACCTTCTTCCCCTCAGAGTCTCCCCTCCCTGCCTCCAGCAGGCTGGAAGGAGGGAGACTTGGAAGGGAAGGAGGTTCCCCACACTGTTTGCAAATGGCGCAGTGAACTTTCTTCCCTTCCAAGTCTCCCCCCGCCTTCCTCCAGCCAGCTGGAAAGAGGGAGACTTTGAAGGGAAGGAGTTTCCCCACGCCATTTGCAAACGGCGCAGGGAACTTTCTTTCCTTCCAAGTCTCCCCTCTCCCTCCCATGAACAGCCAACCACGAACATGTTCGTGAACAGGGTCATGTTCGTGGTTGTTCATGATTCCCTGTTCATGGATGGCAACGAACAATGAACATTGTGTTTGGGTTTTTTTCCTGTTCATGCCCACCTCTATTAATAACACCATTTCAGTGTCAGCAACACTGAAATTTGGGGAATGAATAGTCTTGCATGTAGATGGTGGTCCATTCTTGCCAATCTTATCAATGGCAATTCTTTGGCTAGAACAAATAGACATGCTTCTACTTTTTCTCTGCACAAGAAGGACCCACAAATGTATTTATTCATTTATTTTATTTATTTATGTTATTTATATTCTGCCTTTCTCAGAGCCAAGCTACAAGTGACGAATGACACTTGAACGGCAAGTGAACAGACTCACGTGTATTCCTCCCTGTTCACTTGCGCTCCACTTGTGCTCCACTTGATCACGAGTAATCAAGTGGAGCGCAAGTGGAGCGCAAGTGAACAGGGATGAATACACATGAGTCTGTTCACTTGCCGTTCAAGTGTCATTCGTCACTTGTAGCTTGGCCCTCACTGAGACTCATGGTGGATTACATAGTATGAGATTAGTACAATTAGTGGAAAGGACAAGGGCAGGCATTTCCATACAGTGTCAAGAACATTTCCATAAACAATGTCACGTGGTAAAATAATACAAGTTTACAAAGATATAGTATTAGCAAGGATCCAGTACAGGGTTGAGGAATTGCTGAAACAGAACATAATCATTTCTAGGACTTACATTGAACAACAGAAAGCACAGGTAGGATATAGGAGTACATATTTAAAGCAACAGATAATATGTAAGGCAACATAGTGGTGAAATCTATGGTTTCTAACTCATTAGTAAAACATCTGGAATCCCTTTCCTACAATACCACCCTCTTAGCTGAGAAAAAAGGCCTTTTTGAATAATTCAGCCTGCTGGCTCAACTAGGCTTAATTCCTTGATTCCACATTTTGATGTTTCTGTTATGCACGTGAATGTCTCTCAAGTTTTCTAAAACTCAGAGCATCTTCCCTTTATATTTAAGCTATTCCTCAAATTGCTTTTTTCACTGCAAGGTACATAAAAATAATTTATGATAGTGCACTGCCTCTCTCTTTGGAACACCACTGGAAAAAAGAAAGCAAATAGATACACGGAGTTTCTTTTACCATGTGCACATAGTACTGAAGATCACTTCTAGTGAGGAAAAAATAACAGCAAGATTTGCTACAAATAGGCCAGACAGAAGTTACGGCAACTCTTTTTCATGATTGTAAGCCTGCAATCAATTTTTGTAACTTAAGTTCTATACAGTACCTAACTTTAGATGTTTTCTAAATAAAACAAGAAGACAATTATGAGGTCACCCACCTTGTAAGAAAATGATCACAAATAAATTAATATTAATTAGCCCAATAACAGGAAATTGAGCTATGTATTTTAGTCCCAACAGTGTCTAATATCATTGAAAGACCACATGACACCAACAGATATTGCTGTTACCATATTAAGTGCTGTGCTTCTCATTTTGAAGTTGGCAAGCATAGGGAGAATGGCAGGCCTAATACTCAATGCATTTTACGACACACTACTGTTGATTCAATAGTTGATATAGGGAAGAACATCAACCTAATGTTGGGTAAAGACAATATTACTGACAGGGACACATTCTGCAAATCTCATTAAAATATTAATCATCTGTTTCTTCATATACAATTGTGTCCATGCCTCTAGAAAGTAATCAGATGGTGGCCTTTACAGATTTGGTGAATGAAAATCCAATTCAGTATGTGACAAACAATCTGTGAGTCAAGCCTTTAATTTCATGCTTTTAAAGCCTAGCTTGACCTCAATTTATGTTCTTGAAAGGCTGAAAGCTGTAACTGTAGTATCTTCCTTTTAATCTTATAAAGTCAGAAACCAGTAAAGCAATACCTAAATGTTTAAACTAAGCTTAAAGATTAAGGAGGTCATAAACCACCTGCTCTGCTCTTGCAAAACAGAAAGCCATTATTATTGCTCTATTAACTAGATTACTTGGTCTGGTATAATAATCCTTGATCATAGTCATTTGTTTGGGATTCAGAATAATTTAAGACCTGAACAACAGAGAGATGGCTGCAAGAATACAAGGGAACTGGGATTCTCAACTCAGTTTTGAATCTAAGGTGGCCCCAAACCAACAGGGAACGGAAAAAATGCTTTCTTGGAAATGAATAGATAAAAATAATGGATTTGTGGCAGGCACCAAAAGAATGTAGAACTATATGTTACTTTATCAAGAATAGTGAGTAGAGATGGGCACGATCGGACTCACGATGTGAACCCCCCCCCCGATAATGGCGTTTGCGCCATCGTGACTAAGCTAATCGGTTCCGTCCATGGTGACCGATTCAGCGATCGGGGGGGGGGGCTTGATCGGGGGGGGGGCATCGTGATCTAATCGGAGAGCCAGACACTCAGGCGCCAATAATCTATTCCCTTAGCAACAGATCCAGGGGAATGCCTGAGCTGTGTTTGCCCTCCTTCTGTCACCCTAGAAAACCGAATGGAAGCCCAGCTTTCCTTGATTAGCAGGCTTCCTTCCAACCACAGAGCAGCAACCCTGGGGAGGGAGGGGGAAGGGGGTGTTCCGAAGCCATGGGCAAAAAGGTTTTTTGCTTTTTAAAAAACGGGGCTTTGTAGGAGGAATGGGTGTTTTTCTGTCTGTCACTCTCTGTTTTTAACCTGCTTTTAAAACACTGTATTTTGTGGGAAAACCTCATTCACGGTTCTGTGTGTGTTTAAAATATGCTTTTTGAAGACTGGCTGCTTGCTTTTAAAATCGGGTGGGGAGGAACGGAGGATTCCGTCCCTGCTTTTTTTAAAAAGCTGGCTGAAACATGTTGACGGGGTGTCTCTCTCTATTTGGAGAGGCAGGGATAGATCCCCCCACTCTGCTCTAAGTGTGTGCGTGTGTGTGTGTGTGTGAATCAGGGCCAGATCGACGGGGGGGGGGGGTAGTCTGCCCCCAGCATGGCCAAAGAGGGGGTGCCGGGCACAGTTGCCAGACCAGGAGCATGCCTGGGGAAAGTTGAATGGCGCAGGCAGCCTCCCAGCCACCCGCACCATTCATCTTTCCCCAGGACAAGGGGCACGTGGGCAAGCCAGCCACCCCTTGTCCTGGAGAAAGGCAAAAGGCAGCACGGGTGGCTGGGAGGCTGCCCGCGCCGTTCGTCTTTCCCCAGGACAAGGGGCGCGCGGGCAAGCCGGCTGCCCCTTATCCTGGGGAAAGGCAAAAGGCAGAGCGGGTGGCTGGGAGGCTGCCCGCACTGTTCGTCTTTCCCCAGGACAAGGGGTGCGTGGGCAAGCCGGCCGCCCCTTGTCCTGAGGAAAGGCAAAAGGTAGCGCGGGTGGCTGGGAGGCTGCCCGCACCGTTCGTCTTTCCCCAGGACAAGGGGTGCGCAGGCAAGCCGGCCGCCCCTTGTTCTGAGGAAAGGCAAAAGGCAGCACGGGAGGCTGGGAGACCGCCTGCACCATTTGCCTTTTCCCAGGACAAGGGGCGCGCGGGCAAGCCAGCTGGCCCTTGTCTTGCGGGGCAGGTGAATGGCACAGGCAACCTCCGAGCCACTCGCGCTACCGCCAGCTCCACAGCGCAGTGGGACAGCTGGCTTGCTGCGTGGGCGGGGGGGGCAACCCAGGAGCGCGCGCGTGCAAGAGCCTGACTACGGTTGCCCTGGGCGCTGGCAACCGTAGATCCAGCCCTGGTGTGAATGTCCCCTCCCTGAGGGGAGACGGCTTGTTGCCGGGTTAAAAACTCCCCCCCCCGCTCTAAGTGTGTGTGTGTGTGTGTGAACGTCCCCTCCCTCCCTGAAGGGAGGCGGCTCATCACTGCCTCCCCGTGCCTGCCGGGCCTGGCGGCCGCTGCTGAAAACAGTAGGGGCACCTCCCGCTTTGGCCTTCCCGATTCCGGATCGGAAACGGGACTTGATTGGTTAGAATCGGTGACCTGGGTCTGGCGGCGGCCTGGATCCACGAACGGCTTGATCGGTATTTTTTTTTTGATCGTGCCCACCTCTAATAGTGAGTATAGGTGATGTATTTATTGTGTACATTTCAATGGAGTGGTCTATTCACCCCTCTGATATTTGTTCTTTTATGTATTGGTTTAGTCTCATGAGGTGGAGTTCCTTCTGTGTTCTTTTTGTTAGTTATAATTGTAGACTACATGAGCTCCCTTGTCCTGAAACCAGTTGCTCCCATCCTTGTATTTTCTTGCTAATAAATGGATGTTGTTTTGAACACACCTGTCTCTGCTGTGTGAAGCTAAAAGCAGGAACCTGAGTTAGTACCCTATTCCTAGCCTGCAAGCAAAAGGAAACATCACAGATGAAAGTAAATGGAAGAAAAGATCTAAACATGCTTGAAGCCATAAAAAATAGTAACACAAGATTTCTGATAATGCCTATTTGGGGCAGGATTCAAACCTACTTGCTTTCAAGCCATTCTAAGAGTCTCTCTCTCTCTCTCTCTCTCTCTCTCTCTCTCTCTCTCTCTCTCTCTCTCTCTCTCATATTCATTCATTCATTCATTCATTCATTCATTCATTCATTCATTCATTCATGTTATTTATAGCCTAACTTTCTCACTGAGACTCATGGTAGGTTACTCTGTGTATGTCAATACAATCAATGGCTAGGACATTTAATAAACAATACAATAGGTTATTTGCATGTGTAAAGTAGGGTCAAGTTTCAGCTGACTTATGGTGACCTCTCCTGGAATTTTCAAGGCAAGAGACTTTCAGAGGTAGTTTGCCATTGCCCACCTCTGCATAGTGATGCTGGTCTTTCTTGGTGATCTCACATTCAATTACTAACCAGCACTGAACCTACTTAGTTCCTGAGATCTGACAAGATCAGGCTAGCCTGGGCCATCGTCAGGGCATACTATAAGGTAGAGACTGCAGAAATTTGAAAGCAAGCAGAAATGCAATATGGAGCTGAAACAATGTTAAAATGAAATATAAGCAATTGCACATATTAAATGATGCAGAAACTACTCAATAGGAGTATGCTTAAGCAATAAACAGTATGCAGTCGTATATTCTACAGTTCCTGTCCCTTTAGCAAAGCATGTCTCTGAACTATCCTCATAGCAGAGCCCTATTACCTGTGTAAAAAAAGCCCTCCTGAATAACTTGATTTTGCATAGTGTGTGGAAAGCCAGGAGAGTGGGAGCTTTCATGACCTTTAGAGGGTCCACCCCATAAGGTGAGGGCTATTACAGAGAATGTGCATGTATGAGCAGCTGTTGATTTTGCCTATTTGAATGGGGACACCCGCAGAAAGCCTTGTTTAAATGAACGAAGCTGCCATGGCAGAACATAGGGTGAGAGGTGGTCCCATAGATATGAGGGACCAAGGCCATGAAGACTTTTGTATGTGATAGCTGAAACCTTGAAGTGAGCTCAGTAACTGATGGGTAGCCAGTGGAGTAACTCCAGAATGGGAGTAATATGTATGCTCCACCGAGCTCCTGATAATAATTGAGCTGCAGCTTTCTCCACCACCTGGTATATCTGAATTTACTTTGAGGGGAAACCTGTATAGAGTGCATTACAATAGCCTTGTCTCAAAGTTACTATTGTCTGCATCCAGGCAGCCTGACTGGCCATGTCAAGGTGAGGGGGGGCATCTTCTCAGCTAAACTGAGTTGGGAGAAGGCCTTTTTCGCAGCTGCATTTACTTACTTCTCTAGCAGCAGGACTAAATCTGGTATAACCTCTAGAGTCTTAATTAAATCTGCAAGAGTCAGCTGAACCCCATCAAAAGTGGAGAGCACAATGTCCTTCAAGATCTCAGCCTTCACTTCTGTCTAGTCTTGGTTCAGTTTAATTTTTTTTTTTTTGCTTTGACCATGACTGTCCAGCAGTGACTTAGGATCTCTACCTCATAACTAGAGGATTTGTATAGTGAAATATAGAGCTGAGTGTCATGCGCATATTGATGACATCCAATTGCCCCTCAGTCGGAATAAAGAGGCAGACACAAGGCTTGGGTACTAATGGGCCATTGTTCACCCACTTTTTACAGAAATCCAGGTGACACCACCACCAGTCCATTGCAATCCATAGTTTTCAATGTAAATTTTCTCTCTCCCCCCCCCCCCCGCAAACTGATTTGTGATGATTTTTTTCTTTTCTTTTTTTGTACATAAAAACAATTGTAGCTCCAATTTACATGTAGACTAGAAAAGGGCTTCCAGGACTTTCAGTAGGTTCCTAGGACTAATGCACTTTTATGTTTTTCTCCTCTCTTTATTATTGTGGAAATAAGCCTCTAATTCTTATCTTAATTATTTAATTTTTGTTCACTTGTAGTGATTTGAATGAATGCTGATTTCATTAGCTTACAGTTTGGAGGAGGGGAAATTAAACTACTGGTCTTCTTTTTGCAGCCAGAACAATTTTCATAATCTTAATTGCACAATCAAAATAAAATTTAAAATGAGCTACTGGTTTGGCAGCAAAGAAAGAAGTAATATTTAAGCAAGTACCACAACCAGCAATTAATTACTCACACTTTTACCTATGTTACTGAGTTCATACCAATTGACTATGCAATGACCCAGAAGTACTTTTGTTCTCCTCTCATCAATTAGGCCACAGAACTGATTCGCTTTCAAAAAGAATCTATGGACTAGTCCGCTGCAGATTCCTCATAATTTGTGACTGTACAGGCACACTCCGTTTCAGCATAATGTTCTACGGTTCAGTGTCTTTCGAGAAATATAAAGAGAATAACAAGTTTGAGCAAAAGTCTTAAACCATGACACAAAAAGGTGCAGGGAAGGTAGGGCAGGGGCGCTACTTCAACTTATTCTTGCTCTAGACTGCTTGCATATGTCCTACTGTCACATTCCCGACCAATTTTATAATAGTACAATGACAGCAATATCACAATATTTAACCCTCCTGCCCCCAGCTATATTTGGTTGCTAGTACTGGTTTTGCAAGAAAAAAATGGCCTGCGTATATACAACCAGAAAGAGACATGCAAAAAGTTATTAAGGAGAACATCCTGTTCTCTGAAAGCAGATTATGTTTCAGAAGAGCTTAGAGGAAGAATTTCAAGGAAAGCTCAAGGAATATAGACTAAATCTGCTTTGCATTTAGATTTGTAAAATGTACTGTATGTTCTTTTGCTAATCCTTGTGACACCAGATCAATATTAATCTGATATTGGTTTATTCTTATTTCTTGCATGGGATTTAAGGTTAACACAGTCTAGACAGATACAGAGCAGATCAGTTTGTAAAACCTATGTATGCTGCCTTGGTTTTTACTCTTTTTCATCTATGGTATATATCAAACATTATTGTTATTTTAAAAATCAAAATGTATTTTTAAAAAATCTCCCTAGCTCCTTCCGGCAATAGCTATCACAAAATTAAGGAACAATCTTTTTCTAAAGGGACGACAGAAAAGTCCTGTGAAAAGTTCCTTATTGAGCTTCTAGTTATTTAAACAGGTATCTTCTCCCATCCCCAACATATTGGCTTAGGGTCAACAGCTTGACTGAAGAGAGAAATATGGAGAAAAGATCAGATATGGGCATATACTTAAAGCATTAAATTATCTGGTGACAAGATGAAGAGCAGTTATTGTAGCAGAAGTGTTTGAAACCCAATGGGGTATTTGGAGGGTGTCTTTTGGGGGCCCCTTGGGGTCATGTTACTTTTCTCCCAATTCTCTACAGTGTGGCACAGAAATGAATCATGTCTGTAGTTGAAGCAAACCATACTTTGTAATTATATCCAAATAATACATTTTCTCCTGTTCTTCTCTTTGAAGGATTGCTGGTTTTTATGAGGTTTTGAAAATTATAATCCATTTTATTATGATTATTTAACTGATGTTATAAATGGTTTTAGAGAGCTGGTTTTATTATAAATGGTTTTAGAGATCTGATTTTAGCACAAGGCATGACAGAATTTCTTTAAATATATGTATGTCCATCTCCGCAGACAATGAAAAGTTAGAATGAACTTCTCTCACTATTAGGGGTGTGCACCAAGAAAATGTTCATTATAATTTCTGATCTAGACTAGGTGTGTGTTGTTTTACCGTGATTGGTTATTTTGGGGTAGAATATCACCAGTTTGGGAGTCAAATTTGTGTGATTTTCCTTTGGGACCATGATTTTCAATGAGAAATCTATTAAAGGGTCTGGGGCAGCTGTTTATAAATACAATGGCACAATATTTGCACTGAACACAGTCCTCCTTCTAATTTAAACCCACTCATCCCCTAAGTAAGGGAGGAGATCAGTAGTCTTGAGGGAGGCTGGGGAAGCTTTTTTTCAACCAAATGACATCAAAATTGTGGGGAGTGACTACTGCCTGACTACTAAAGACCACCCAAATCTCAAGTGAATTGGACCAAGCATTCCAGTCCTATGACCACTGGTTCCCTCAAGCTTCCTACTTTCAAAGGGGGGAAAGTCTCAATCCCACAAGGGGGTGTGGAGATGAGTGAGTTGAAGTTCTGCAATTGTTCCCTATGGAGGACTTTGGGGTGGCTAGGGAGGCTGTTTTTTAACCAAATGGCAACAAAAGTGCAGGAGAGTAACTACTGCCTGTCCACTAAAGACTACACAAAATTTCAAGCAAATTGGACCAAGCTTTCCAATTCCATGGCCACTAGTTCCTCCAGACTTCCAACTTTCAGACATAAATCTCCAAGAAGGCCAAGGGAATGAGAAGGCAGCTCTCTGCAACTTGTGGTTGGCTGGGAGTGCTCCATACTCCTCCCTTGCAAGGATCAAATTAAAAGGGAGAAACGCCATTGTTCAGGAATCAGAAGAATCAAAGATAAACACATTCTCATGCTGCTTGGCTGGTAAGAACCAGAACTTTTTTTAGGAGGAGTTTTCATATTTCTATTGAATTTGTGTTAGTGCTTCAGAAAATCAAGGTAATGATTCAAAACAGTGATTTCCATGTATATCTTTGGCTCGGGAATTTCAGTATGCACACTCCTCCCTACTCACTAGTGTAATCAAAAATTAAAACAATTGCTTTGTTTTTGCTTTGATTAATCTTATATAGAAGGGAAAAAAGAGAAAAAACTAATTCTACATGCTGGAAGTAAAAGGAATTGAAAGTAGTGTAGTAACATTCTTGATGTTCTTTATTGGTTATTCTCATTCAATTACTTCTAGGACATTGACTGTCCTTCATTTGTTGAGACACATTTGTCATAAAGCTAATAACACTGAAGTGAGTCAGGGCAAGAATAGCAGTGCCTCTCACATATTATCTGGCTATGGTTATGTTTATGTTTATTAATATAATTTGTATTGAAATTTTGTACGTGGAAGTGTTTGAGAAGAAGAGGCCAAGAGACACAGAGGGAAGCACATCCAGTTTTAGAAGATGCCTCAGTTTAGTATTTCTAGACTGTGATACCTAAGCTGTCCTGAGGTCAAACTTATTCATTAAGCAGCTGGTTGTTGCAAGGGTCACTATTCTGGTGTGGTTTTTTTTCTTCTAAGTGAAGCCTCCTCTTTCCTCATTAACTCTGGAAGGCTTTCAATGCTGTTATGTTTGCTTGTGATCCTAAAATTAAAACCACATTAATAAATAAGACTTTTATAATTATATTAGAAGGTAAATAATGGAGAAAGATGGTGAATACTATGTAAGGAAACTTGAGCAAATATGAACCATCCAAAATTACATGCAGAGGACTACTCTGTGAGGAAATTCTGTGAGGAAATTCTAGATATGATTCTGTATTTTGAGGATTTATTTGTAAGAGCATATTTCAGGACTGCCTAGAGATGGCCCAACTCTCTAGGGAATGGCAGGGAATGGTAGACGAGAGGATGCAGGAACAGCTGTATGTTTCAATGCAGCCAGTCATGAGCTGGGAAAGGGAGGTTATTCAAGGATCTCTCTCTTTTTCTGATGTACTTTTGTTGCAGAGTTCCCTGCCCTCCTCTCCCTGTTGCAACACTTTGAAATTAGGTAGGCATTTATGGGCTGAGCAGGAATTTGGGACCGGGATTGGAACACTGTATCTAGTTGCAGTTGGGTTGGAATTCATAATTAGGTCTCTACTTGAGACGTGCAGGATTTTGTCAGTTAGTTGCTTGTTATTAATATAGCTTGGCAAGCAGCCCGAGGTATCATATGATGGGCAGAAGTACTCAAACCAGTCATTCTTGGCTTAATGATACTATGGGGCTGGGTAGGGGGAGGGCATCATTCCTCAGCACTGTATATCATCTCTGGAACCCTTATATTGTATGATGTGTGTGGGAGGAATGTGGACAAAGAGGAGCATCTCACTAGCAGGCAAGGAAAAGCAAAGTATGGCATGAGGTCACTGTGAGTTTGTATAGGATTCTCCGAATGGTAGCAAACCCATTGACACAACCTGTTAGAGAAACAGAATATTGGAAGAAGGGAGTTTAATAAATTGTGCACTTCAGATTGTAATTTAATAAACTCTTATTTGATCCACGGTGTCTTCATTTTGGGGTATGTGGGACAATTTCTTTTGCAGCTACATAGAATTTGAGGCTGGTGTTCTTGGCAAAGAACATGCCGCACACAGGATCTTGGTTGAAAATAGACCACAACTTTACAGATTAAAGCCATTGAATCATTGATGCAGCACAGGGCATAGATCCACAGAATCAAATCTAATCAAATCAAAGGGTGATCCCCCATAAGCACCCTTTCTGAGTTGGTGGAGTTGCTAGCAGACATGGTGTTGGAGACACCTAGACTTATTGTTCTGGGAGACTTCAACATCCAGGCTGAGTGTTCGAAGTCAGGCCCAGCTCAGGAATTTATAGCTTCCCTGGCAACCCTGGGCTTCTCGCAAATTGTGACAGGCCCTATGCATGAAAGAGGCCATACTTCAGACTTAATATTTTGCACTGAGCCTTTAAGGCAAACCCTTGTTTCAACACTGGAGGTTTGGCCTGAACCATGGTCAAACCATCATCTGCTGAAGGCAAAAGTGAATATAGCCCCAACTCCCCACAAAACTGGGTGTCCAGTTAAAATGATTCGCCCACAAAGGCTCATCGATCTATCTAGATTCCAAAATGCCTTGGGGGATTTTAGATTCCCAAACACATGCCCCATGGTAACTGCTGTAGGAGTGTGGAACACAAAGCTCCTTGAAGCTATTGACACCATTGCTCCTTATGGACTGCTCCAGCCCTTGGGATGGATGCTGGCTCAATGGTTTACCACGGAGCTGGCTGACTTAAAGAGGGTTGGAAGATGTCTAGAATTGCGCTGGCGAAAAACTCGCATGGAAGCAGATAGAACATGCTACAGGACCTACTGGAGGACCTACAAAGCGGAAATGAAAGCAGCAAAGAAACGTTCTTTTTCGGCAACTATTGCATCGGCTAGTTCACAGCCATCCCAATTGTTTAAGACATCCAGATGCCTCCTAACCCCTAAATCTGAATCTTTACAGTCCCAAGAACAGACAATTAGCTGCAAGGCCTTTGCTAAGTTTTTGGCTGATAAAATAGCATGAATACGCTCTGATCTAGATGCTAGCTGCAATGCAAGTGAGATAGAAGAAATGATAAATGCACCATCCAGCTTACATTTGGATTGCTTTGAACCAATCACAATGACAGATCTTAACAGGATCTGGATGTCTATGAAAACCACTACTTGTGTGCTTGATCCTTGCCCATCCTGGCTGTTAAAATCAAGTAAGTACCACATAAGTGAACCACTGAAGTCTATTGTAAATCAATCACTAACTCGGGGCAGCTTTCCCCAGCAGCTCAAACAGGCAGTTATCTGTTCGCTACTTTAAAAAACCATCCCTAGACAAAAATGATGTGGCCAATTATCACCCAGTCTCTAATCTGCCCTTTCTGAGCAAAATGATTGAGAGAGCAGTAGCTGACCAACTCCAGACCTTCTTGGATAACTCTAGCACTCTGGACCCTTTCCAATCAGATTTCAGACCAGGGCATGGGACAGAGACAGCACTAGTAGCATTAGTGGATGATCTCCGTCTGAATATAGACAAAGGCCATGCCTCCTTATTGCTTCTATTGGACCTATCTGCAGCCTTTGATGCAGTAAATCATGCCATCCTGTTGAGGCATTTAGAAACAGAAGTTGGCATCAAAACCCTGGACTGGTTTAAATCGTTTCTCTTGGAGCAGACGCAAAGGGTAGCCGTTGGAGATTAACCATCTCCAGAATGGGAACTATCTTGAGGGATTCCGCAGGGCGTAATCTTATCTCCCATGTTATTCAACCTCTATGTAAAACCTTTAGGAGAACTCATTCTCAGCTATGGAGTTGGATGTCATCCATATGCAGATGACACCCAACTCTATATCTCGCTGTCCAGGTCCCCGCAGGATGCAATAGAAATCTTAGATCGCTGCCTGACAGCCATGTTGAAATGGTTGAAAAATAACAAATTGAAATTGAACTCAGACAAGACCAAAGTGATGCTTGTTGGGAAAGCAGAGATCAAATCATTTCCATATATATGTCCTTGATACTGTATTGAAATGTACTTGATACTAATTGTACTGTACTAATCTCATACTGTGTAATCCGCCTTGAGTCTCAGTGAGAAAGGCAGACTATAAATGACATAAATAATAAATAAATAAATGACCCACCTGCTGTTTGATGGCAAGTGGTGTAGCTCTGTCCAGTCATGCCACCCAAGGTGAAGCCTGCAATGGCCAGACGTGGAGCGTACCCTTAAGGGGATCCCAGAAAGGGAGAGGGGTGAGCTACCCATCCTGCATGACTTACCCCATTGCATATGGTACACTGTGCCAAAACCACCACGTTGTGACAGGTAGCCCCAGCTGCAGGTGGCCTGTAGGTAGGGAGGAGGGAGACTTGTGTCAAGGACCTACAAGGGCTGATAGGATGGAGCCAGGCCCCTCCTATACTGCTTCCTGCTCTGCCCTGGCAGCTGTTGCCTCAGAGAAGATGTTCAGATAGCCCTCCACCCAGCCTTGCCCCCCAGCTGCAACATAGCTCTCAGTTGAGTCAGTAAGCTGCATTATTTTGAGTGAAACAAGCAAACGCCCTACAAACAAGTATCTGTGTCAGGCGATGGATGACAGGATATGGCAGACAGATCCCTGTACCATTGCAACAAGAAGTCCAGCCTCTTGGTTAAACGGTTTTATTCAGAAATCAAATCATTTCCATATATATGACCATAGGATTACTCAGAAGCAAGGTAAGTAAGCAGTAAGAGCAGTAATATTGACAGGAATAGTAATTCTTGGGAAAACTCTTCCTCTTAACACACATGGTTGCTCCTTCCCCCCTTCCAACAGTAAACAGGATTTGTGGTGCGAATTTGCCCTGAGAACATCTCGTATAGCTGTACTATCAAGCTGAGACACTGAGAAAGCAAGAGATCAAAGTTGAGACATAGCAATGCATGGGAGTGAGTAGTCTACAAGGTCATGAACACTGAAAGTTTCTGCAGTCCATTAGATAAGCACCTGCAAGCAGCCTGTGAAAGAAACAGTTATGGCATTGGCTATAGGACATTAAGTTACAGTATGAAACTTTGGTTCAGTATTAGCATTGGCATGGATGGGGCTCAGACATGACAATCTGAAGAAAATGTTACATCATTGTATGAGGGTTCCTTATGCCCCTTAGATGCATTGTGTGTTGTCATCCATAGAAAGGCTTACATGAAAAACTAGTTCTGTGTTTGATCCTCAATCTGTTCATATTATTTTGTTTTCTGCTAATTTCACATATGCATTTAATTTGAGGAACAGATGAGACTCCAATCACTCAATATAACAAGTCTCGTTTTCCTTGAGTTTAGAAAATATCTTTAACTTCATTGCAATGAGATGATGAACCCCTTCTGTTAGCATCTTGGTCTGAATACCTCTAAATGGATATTCTAACAATTCTGAAATACTCCAGTCCCACTATTCAGAACCCCCTCTTAGCATCTGTATAACATCTGAAAAAGGGTATATCTCTTTCTTAGTTTAAGAAGGGAAATTCTCTTTCAGAAAAGCAAAGATGGTCTCAAAAATGTTTCAGCAGGGGGACGTGGCATCAGAGCCCTAGGGAATGCCTGCGTGTTAATAGAGCTCTCTTCCCTCAGACCCCAAAACCCCTTTTTACAAGCGAGTAACGGCAAACCTGAACAGCATATGATGGAGAAACGAGAACCAGATAAGAAAAAACATTATATGAAGTCTTTAAAAAACTTACAGGACTTCTTCAGTGCGCCAAAACAATCAAGGCCACAGGACAATGCTGAGGCAACAGGCTCCAAAATGGCCGACGCCCAGGAAAGCAAGGCAATAAACGCCACACAATATGATGGCATCTCTCTGGATCCGCAATTAGTGAAATTGCAACAAAATATTTGACAACAAATGTCTCAACTAATGAAACCTCTAGTGGAATAGCTTAGTGAAGTTAAGCTGGAAATAAATAAAATGAACCAAAAAGTGGAGCACGCACTGGAAGCTGGCAGAGAAATGCAATAAACTGTAAACGATTTGAAAAAGATTATTGAAACTCAACAAGAAAAAATACTGAGCCTTGAAACTTGAGCTTGCCA
This sequence comes from Eublepharis macularius, assembly GCF_028583425.1. Classification (NCBI taxonomy): domain Eukaryota; kingdom Metazoa; phylum Chordata; class Lepidosauria; order Squamata; family Eublepharidae; genus Eublepharis; species Eublepharis macularius. Next base: position 87,987,072 of record NC_072793.1, on the reverse strand, counting down.
GAAGAATTTGAAGCTTTGTGGGATAGACGAAGGGCACACTCACAATGAGGATCTTCACAACTGTATAGTAGCTTAGCTTGCAGAACAGATTAGTCTAGAAGACGGCATAGCCCCGTATATTTCAAGGGCATATCTCATTGGCTCAGTCAGGAAATATACCAGCAAGAAAATGCCAAGAGATATAATAATAGAAGTTCCAGATTTCAGAGCACAGAAAAGGATACTAGAGAAAATGAGGCAAAAAGGATGCCTGACATTCGAAGGTTCTCCAGTACAAGTCTTCACTGATCTCCCTAATGAGGTTCTACTTAGAAGAAAAGAAGTAAAACCAATAACGGAATAGCTGAGAAATGCAAACATTCCATACAAACGGATTAATCAAACCAAAATACTGGTCATCCATCAAGGCGTACATCACATAGCATCGGATCAACAATCGGGAGAAAATCTTTTACAGAACTTGAATGTAGAAACGCTGATGGAAATCAACAAAGCAAATCAAAAAGGAAACTGCCTTACTCTCCATGGTCTCAAAAGGGAAGCAAAATACCGATTAGACCCACGTAATTGTATAATGCTATTGTCTGTTGAACAGAAGGGTAACATTATTGTTCAAATATGCATGCTTAGTTTAATAGCAGGGGGTTTGAGGGAAGGGGGACTGTGAGTTCTTTGACACTGCTCCTTGTATTTTTACTTTTTTCAATTCGGGTTTATTTAGTGTTTAATAACAGCTCATCTGTACTGGTATTACCAGTAACTAGTGGGTGTTTTCCACACTAGTTCAAGTGAGCTGTGTATAGATCTTCGTTTGGCATAATTAAAGTTTTGAAAGAGGGGAGGGGAATTAGAGGTTGGAAAGGGAGGACAGGGGGGTAGAGTTGGGTGGTTTAAAGGGTCTGTGATAGGTTATAGAGCACATAAAAGAGAAAGAAGGGGTGTGTGGAGGGGAAAAAAGGTTATTATTGAAATAGTATTAATAACATCATTTCAAGCTAAGAGAACAATCTAATTGGGGATTGTTAATGGGAAATAAGTTTAATTATAATATTGCTATAGTGATTCTCTTATTATTTATTTATGTATTTATTATTCCAATTTATAAACTGCCCATCCTCAGGGGCTCTGGGTGGTGAACAGTTAAAATCAATAAAAACAAGAAAACAATAATTCTAAAATCAACATACAATAAGCAATAATAAAATAAATTAACCAAGTACATTAAAGTGCAATGTGTCAGACTGAGGCTTGAATAAAAGTTGCAATCCAGACTACCCCTTGCAATGAGACAAGAGTTCATTGATTCCAAAAGGCTTTACTGAAAATAAACAATTAATATAAGTCCACATTCCCAGATCCAAGGATCAGGGCTGAGCTTAGAAATTGTTACGAATGACAGGCAAAAGCAAAGGTACAGAATAGCAGTTCCCTGTGGGCCCCATCCTCCCCCTTAGTTCTCAAAACAATTGGCCCGAGGGTGAGAAAGCGAAAGTTTTCCAAGAGCGTCAGAAAGGCAGATATATGTAGACATAACATTCCTCTTCTCTCTGTGAGCTTCCAGTGGAAGGCTTGCCACCTGCAAAGAAAACACTTAATATACAGACAGGATCAAAATGGAGTTTCTTTGGTTTGAACACAGTCAGAACCTGACATTCTGCTCCCTCTAAAATGTTCCTCCCCCAGGTTTAAGAGGATATAGAGTGTGAAATGCTTTTAACAATCTAGGGGCTTGAATATGAATAGACTCCACCCACTCATCATGCCCAGAGTCAAAGTCCTTCCACCTAATGAGGTAAAACAATTTATTATGTCTAATTTTAGAGTCCAAAATTTCTTGTACTTCATAGTGAATTTGATCATCAATTAAAGTAGGTATTGGTGGAGAGGTGGTACGCCATTGGTTTGCAGGGGGGGACCTTTTTCAGCAAACTGATGTGAAATGTAGGATGGACTTGACGTAAATTCTTTGGTAAGTCAAGTGCTACAGTAACTTTATTGATCACCTGGCAAACAGGAAAAGGTCCTAGAAATTTTAGAGCCAATTTACGGCTCGTTTGGGCTACTCGTAAGTTCTTTGTTGAAAGGTAAACAAGATCTCCTGGATGTAATTCCCATTCGGCCACACGATGGCGATCGGCGTATTTTTTGTAATCCTGTTTGGCTTTGTCAAGATGTGCCTGAATTTGAGTCCATTGTTGCGCGGCTTCCCCCCACCATTCTGAAACATCTTTGGAAGCTGTCAGAGGGGGAAGAGCTTCAAAAGGAAAGGGTTTAAAGTCATAGCCATAAACTACTTTGAAGGGTGTTTCTCCAGTAGAGGCATGTACACTGTTGTTATAGGAAAATTCTGCCAAACATAAAAGATCAGTCCAATTATCTTGTTGAAAATTAATATAGCATCTGAGGAATTGTTCTAAGATTTGATTAGTTTTTTCCGATTGCCCGTCGGTTTGTGGGTGGTGGGCGGAGCCCAAACCATGTTCCACGCCCATAAGTTGAAGGAGCTCCCACCAGAAGTTGGCAACGAACTGTCCGCTGCGGTCGGATATTACCTTTGATGGAAAAGAATGTAGTTTTACAATATGTTTCATAAAAATGTCCGCTAATTTCTTAGCTGAAGGTATAGTGGTACAAGGAATGAAATGGGCTTGTTTTGCAAATAGATCCACTATGACCAGTATGCATGTGTGGTTCTTGGAGGGGGGAAGATCAGTGATAAAGTCCATCAAATAATCTCCCAACGTCTGCTTGGGGTTTCAAGGGGTTGTAAAAGTCCTGGAGGTTTCCCTTTTCGCGTTTTGGCGCTGAGACAAATTGGGCAGGAGGCCACATACTGGGAAACATCTTTGCATAATCCTGGCCACCAGAATTGTCTCTGTAAAAGGTGAAGAGTTTTCAAATATCCATAATGGCCAGCAGTTGGGGCGTCGTGACAACGGTGCAAAACTTCTTTTCTTAAACTAGCAGGTACATAAAAACGATCGCCCCAAAGCCATTCCCCTTGTGAAGATTGCGTTAGTTTCTCTTTGGGCACATTTCCCCCCTCCTTTTCCACTTCATCTTTCAGTGTTTGTCTCCACCCCTGATCTGGGCGAGGAGGTTGGGCTGCACGACTGCGCGTTGTGACCACACCTCCTAATTGTGTAGGCGAAAATACTGTGTCTACTGTTTCCTCCCTCTTGCTTTTGAGTTGGGGCATGCGTGATAGAGCATCCGCTAGGAAATTTGTTTTGCCAGGCAAAAATTTGAGAGTGAAATTAAATTTGGAAAAGTATTCTGCCCACCGTAACTGTTTTGCATTCAATCTCCTAGGGCTGCGTAAGGCCTCCAGGTTTTTGTGATCTGTCCAAACTTCAAAAGGATGACGGGCCCCTTCAAGCCAATGCCTCCAAGAGGAGAGCGCTGCCTTTACTGCAAACACTTCCTTTTCCCAGACATTCTAATTTCTCTCTGATTCCGAGAACTTGCGAGATAAATAGGCACATGGTTTAAGGCTATTATCTTCCCCTTTTTGCAGGAGCACACCCCCAATCGCCGTATCGCTGGCGTCTACCTGTACAATGAAGGGGCGATTTTCATCGGGGTGTTGTAGTACTGGCTCTGATATAAATTGCTGTTTTAAAAGGTTAAAAGCCATTTGGCATTGAGGTGTCCATAAAAGCTTGGAGGATCGTTTTTTGGCTTGCTCCCTTTTGTCTTTTGTCTTAAGTAGTTCAGTGAGGGGAAGAGTAATTTGGGCAAAATTCTGTATGAATTTGCGATAGAAGTTGGCAAACCCCAGGAAGGATTGTAGTTCTTTACGAGTTGTGGGGGTTTGCCATTCTTGCACTGCTTTAACTTTGCCTGGATCCATTTTTAGCCCATTTTTTGAAATGCAGTACCCCAAATAACTGAGTTCTGACCTGTGAAATTCACATTTAGATAATTTGATGGGCAATTTATTGCACATGAGGGTGGTTAGTACTCGTTGTACTAACTGGATATGTTCTTCTTCTGTCTCAGAGTAAATTAAAACATCGTCCAGATAAACGACCACCCCTTTATATAAAAATTCATGTAGTACTTCATTGATCATGGACATGAAAACTGAAGGGGCTCCAGCCAGGCCAAATGGCATGACTAAATATTCATACTGTCCTAAGGGCGTATTGAACGCGGTTTTCCATTCATCCCCCTCTCCTATGCAAACGTGGAAGTAAGCATCTTTTAAGTCCAATTTCGTAAAGATCTTACCTTGAGCCACGACGTTGAGTAGATCTCTGATGAGGGGTATTGGATAAGCATTTGTGGAGGAAACTGCATTGAGACCTCTGAAATCTGTACATAATCTTAATCCTCCATCCTTCTTTTTCACAAATAGTACTGGGGCAGCATGAGGTCTATTAGCTGGCCGAATAAATCCTCTTTCCAAATTGGTATCGTTAAATTTGCGTATTTCTTCTCTTTCGATAGGGCTCATTGGGTACAATCTACCCTTGGGTAAAGTGGCTCCAGGAAGAATTTCTACTGCACAGTCGGTCCTCCTATGGGGAGGTAAGGTGTTAGCTTCTTCTTCTGTGAACGCTTGTAGATAGGCTCGGTATTCTTTAGGTATTTGGTTGATTTCCTCTTGGGTTAAGAGAGCCTGTTCCATTAGGGTCGGATTGGTACCCCAATTTTGATTCCAACGGTGATCTCTGCAGCCGTCTTGCCGAAAAGTAACGCTCCCGGCTGGCCAATTAATGTCCGGGTTGTGATCCCACAACCACCTGCTACCCAAAATCAACGGGTATTTGGCTGTAGAGCTAATCACAAAGGATCTCATCTCCCAATGCTGTCCCATTCCTGTGATCACCGGTATGGTTTCAGTGGTGACTGGGTTCATATTGGAGCCGTCCATTTGTTCAAAAATAACTGGAGTTTCTAGTTCCTTCATTGGGAGGACTAATCCATTAACTAGAGCGGGTGCAATAATATCTCAGGAGCATCCAGAATCGATGAGAGCTTGAACACGGATGTGAGTCTTTCTTTCAGGATTAACTAGTGTAACAGGCATGAATAATATGGACCCTCGTGGTCTTTCCACTATGGGAACGGACCGTTTGGTGATCTGCCGTTTGGGTCCTATTACGACAGATCCATCTCGTTTCCCGAGCTTGGGCTCTCGGGTCCTTCTTCTCCAATTAGAGCAGTGGAATTGAATTCCATAACTTCCTCCAGCTCTAATCCCTTTTCTGGAGGATTTCTCCGGGTGGCTCCGCACCCTCTAGTAGTCCGAGGGGCTGGCGTTGGGTGGTACAGCGGGGGAAGGGTGGTCGAGGTTGGACGTGCTGGCTGGAACGGAGCTCGTTGCACAGGCCTGAGTGGACATTGTGCTGCAAAATGACCGCTTTGACCACAATGTAAGCACAGTCCTTGATGCCATCTAGCTTCTTGCGCTCCTCTAGCTGCGTATCCGGCTCCTCTTCCCCCTCTGACAATTATCGAAGTTCTTCTATGTCCTGTTGCTTGTTGTTGCTCTACGAGCCGTACCTCCTGCAACTGGTTTTCTACTTCACACGCCAATTGGATCCAACCCAATAGTGTCGGGGGGTTGTCTTGCATAAGAGCCCGATCCAATAACTTAGGATTCATGCCTTGTTTGAACAAGATTATTTTGGTAGACTCCTCACATCTCGGGCATTTGGCGGCTAGCTGTCGGAATTTAGTTACATAGTCCCTGGCCGACAGATTGCCTTGCCTAATGGTTTGCAATTCCATTCGGGCTCTATCTTCTTCTAACGGGTCTTCGTATTGGGCATGGAGAGCTGCTACCAAGCCTTGTAAGGTGTCTAGCTCCGGGGCCCCCAATTCATATAAAGTTACATACCATTCTTCTGCTTTCCCTTGCAATCGGGATCCTAGATGTTCGATTTGACTGGCTTCGTCCTCGAACAAATGTTCCCAACGATTGAAAAACTGAAGCGCTTGCACTAGGAAAAACCCAAGCTTCGCGAGATCTCCATCAAACGTGGCTTCCAGTTTCACCCATCCCATCGGTAATTCTTGAGGTCTAGCAACTGGTGATGGCAACGGGTAGTAATGTCAGACTGAGGCTTGAATAAAAGTTGCAATCCAGACTACCCCTTGCAATGAGACAAGAGTTCATTGATTCCAAAAGGCTTTACTGAAAATAAACAACTAATATGTCCACATTCCCAGATCCAAGGATCAGGGCTGAGCTTAGAAATTGTTACGAATGACAGGCAAAAGCAAAGGTACAGAACAGCAGTTCCCTGTGGGCCCCATCCTCCCCCTTAGTTCTCAAAACAATCGGCCCGAGGGTGAGAAAGCGAAAGTTTCCCAAGGGCGTCAGAAAGGCAGATATATGTAGACATAACATTCCTCTTCTCTCTGTGAGCTTCCAGTGGAAGGCTTGCCACCTGCAAAGAAAACACTTAATATACAGACAGGATCAAAATGGAGTTTCTTTGGTTTGAACACAGTCAGAACCTGACACAATGTTGGGGAGAACCCCCCACCCTAAAGGTGGGAGGCTGACATGGCACCGCATCTTCAAACACCAAATGCCTGGCGGAACAGCTGTGTCTTACAGACCCACAGAACGATAATATGTCCCGCTGGGCCCAGGTCTCCATTGACAGAACGTTCCACCAGGCTGGGGCCAGGACTAAAAAGGCCCTGGCCCTGGTTGAAGCGAGGTGGGCTTCCTTAGGGCCAGGGACCATCAGTAAACATTTATCCACTGATCAAAGCGGTCTCCAGGGAATATACAGGGAGAGGCGGTCCCGAAGATATCCCGGTCCCAATCAGCTCAGGGCTTTAAAGGTAAGAACCAACACCTTGAACCTGATTTGGAACTCAACCGGAAGCCAGTGAGGCTGGCGCAGGACAGGTGTGATATGTGACTGGTAGGATATACCAGTTGTCAGACTATGGAATCCCTGTTATCTAGAGTTCGTCTCCCCCTTCTGCAAGAAGCACAATTTCTTGGTTTCAAAAGGTTTATTGAAAGACTAGGCTCTGACACAAGTATCCATATTCCAAGGCCTAGAAAGGATCTTGGCTGAACACATACATTGTTGAGAATGAGAGAAGAAAACGAAGCTGGTGATACATCAAACCCTTCACTCCCAGCCTCCCCCCCCCATCTTCCAGGGCGATGGGAACTTTGCTGTGGGAAGGCTCGGCCCGTCAAGGTCTCTGGCTGTAGAAACAGATAAGAGTATTCTCTCCCATGGAAAGCGCAGTCAAAATAACACCTGGGCCTGGAGGGAGAAAAAGCTAGCAACTACAGATTAAACATGGCGTAACTCTGACCAAGAAACCCACAATGTAATAGATCCTGATACCAGTCAGGACCTGCGCAGCTGCATTCTGGACCAGTTGTAGTTTTCGGATCAGGCCTAGGGGTAGCCCAGCATAGAGTGAGTTACAGTAATCTAGCCTGGAGGTGGCCGTTGCATGAGATAATGTAGTCAGGTCCTGGGGCATCACGTAAGGGGCAAGTTGCCTGATCTGATGGAGATGGAAAAATGCAGACTTGGCAACTGCCTTGACCTGGGCCTCCATTGACAAGGAGGCATCCAGGAGCATGCCCAGACTCTTCAACAGTGGTGTCCCATCCTGGGCAGGGAGCTGGATCCCAACATCTGGCAGCCCCTGTCCCAGCTGCAGGACCTTCATCTTCAACGGGTTCAGTTTCAGCCTGCTCTGTTTCAACCATGCCGTCACAGCCTCCAGAGCTCTTCCTAGATTGTCTGGGGCTGTGTCTGGCTGGCCGTCCATCAACAGAAAAAGCTGGGTGTCACCTGCATATTAATGACAACCCAGCCGAAACCTCTGCACCAACTGGGCAAGGGGGCACATATAGATGTTAAATAACATCGGGGAGAGTATTGCCCCTTGCGGAACCCTGAACACCAAAGGGTGATGGGATGATAGATCTCTCCCGAGTGCCACCCTCCATCCCCGACCCTGGAGAAAGGAGACCAGCCACTGTAAGGCTGTCCCCCAAATCCCCATGTCGGCGAGGCGGCTGGCCAACAAGTCATAGTCAACCATGTCAAACACTGCTGTGAGATCGAGTAACACAAGTAGCGCCGATCCGCCTTAATCAAGATGCCTGCGAAGGTCATCTGTGAGGGCAGCCAAGGCTGTCCCATCCCATGGCCAGGATGGAAGCCGGACTGGAATGGGTCCAGGACTACAGCATCATTCAGGAATTCCTGCAGTTGTACCGCCACCGCCCGCTCAATCACCTTGCCCAGGAATGGGAGGTTCGACACTGGGCAGTAACTGGACGGGTCAGTGGGGTCCAAAGATGTTTTTTTTCAGGAGAGTCTGCACCACCGCCTCCTTTAATGCTCTGGGAAAAACCCCAGAGCCCAAGGGAGATGTTAACAATGGCCTCCAAATGGTCCAGTAGCCCCTCCAAGCTGGCCTTCACCAGCCAGGATGGGCAGGGGTCCAGAGGACAAGTGGTTGGCCTCATCCCCTGCAGGATCCTGTCAACTTCATCCTGGGAGAGCAGCCTGAAATGATCTAATACAGACAGAAGATGGCCAAGGGGTCTCCAGTTCCCTTACTGTATCAACAGTGGGTGGCAGGCCACGACGAATGGACAAGATTTTACCCACAAAATAGCTCGCAAAAGCCTTTCAGCCAATAGTTGAATCAAGAATTTGGCGGTCTTCCTGAGAGAGGGAGACCAAGGACTGAACTGTTTGAAATAACTGAGCTGGGTGTGAGCTAGTGGACGCAATGGAACCAGCAAAGAAATCCCTCTTTGCTGCTTTCACTGCCACCTCATAGGCTTTCATAAATGTCCTATAAGATGTTCTTGTGTCCTCGTTGTGCCCCTGCCTCCACACTTGCTCTAGTCATCTCATAGATCACTTCACTTGGCGAAGCTCCTCGGTGAACCAAGGAACTACCGGTTTGCGGGCTCAGAGAGGATGGCAGGGGGCAATAACATTGATGGCTTCAGAAAGTTGGCCATGCCAATCATCCACCAGCTCATCTAACATATTGCCAGGGGGCATCGGATCCCGCAGAGCCGCCTGGAAACCAATTGGATCCATAAGTCTTCACGGGCGAGCATAAATCCTCTCAATGCCCACCTGGGAAAGGAGCAGCATGCTTAAACAAGCCTTCAGAACAAAGTGATCCAACCATGGCACTGCATCATAGGCATCCAGGACCACCATCATCCCCACCCCCAAAATCAAATCCAGCGTGTGACCTGCTTGATGCGTGGGAGCCGAAACAAACTGGGAGAGTCCTAGGTCTGCCATGGAGGACACCAGGTCCATGGCCTGCGTGGAGGCATCGTCGTCAGCATGGATGTTGAAATCCCCGAGAACCAAAAGTCTCAGGAATTCCAAGGCCCAGCCGGCCACCACCTCCAACAGACCAGACAGGGAAGATGCAGGTGCAGTAGGCAGTCGGTACACCACGCATATTGCAAACCTCTCCGTGGCGTCCAACACTAGGCCCACACAATCAATGCCAGTAATTTTTGGGGTGGGGAGTGGTCTGAATGAGAAAGACTCCCGAATGAGCAAAGCCAAGCCTCCCCCCAACCACTAGTCCGGGACTGGTGGAGGACCGTATAACCTGGGGGGGCTAGTTTTTTCAGAGCGACCGTCTTGCCCTCCCTCACCCAGGTCTCGGTCATGCAAGCCAGGTCCACATTCAATGCTGCAAGATAATCTTGCAGCGTTTTGGTCTTATTCTTTATAGACCTGGCATTGCACAGCACCAGTGTCGGAGAGTAGTTTAATATCCTAGCCCCACATCGAGTATATCTTGGGATGGGACGCAGATTGGAAGGGCACCGGGCCCTACCATATCTCAATGCCCTTCCCGTCCATAATCTGCTCCCACCACCATACCTCCCATGTCCCTGGATCACTGGGATCCCCAACTGAGCTGGCCTCCTCACCAATGATCATAATGCTAACCCACCACCCTCCCAAAATCAAACAATCCACCAACTATCAGCGATTAAGCTACCAATCATACATAAAACCCCCAATACCCCACCAAATTAACAAAATGAACAATACACATAGACTACAATAACTAACACACTTGGTATAAAACAACAAACAGCAGCAATGCAAGCAATCCGCTGGCAGCAGCCTTGTAGGCTGGAGCAGGCAAGGGGTGGGGACAGGAAGATGGAAAAGCCCAGCCCTTGATGGAAGAAGCTCCCTTGGTGGCGGCAGCAGCAGCAATGCAGGCAGACCTCTGGCAGCAGCCTTTGTAGGCTGGAGCAGGCAAGGGGCGGGGCCAGGCAGATGGAAAAGCCTAGCCCTCGATGGAAGAAGCTTGATGGAAGTATTCTTTAGAGCTTGTTTCATCTCAAAGCATCTAACTGTGTGAATTTAACAGAAAACTCATTTTAAGTTTGGGATTTGGTGTGAGGGAAAAGGGAGAGAAGGAAAAAAGTTGAAAAAAAAGAGGGGGGAAATTACTTTCAGCTGTTTTAATTGTTGACCTGCTAATATATTTGTGTGAAGTTACAATAAGAGCTTAGTATTGAGAGTTCAGCTTGTTTGGGAAATTAGTTACTGGAAGCAACAAGTTCAATCACAACAATTCATTTCTGTGTTCTTACTATTATATCCAGAAAATAAAATCCTTGAGTAACCTTTAGAAACCTTTAGAAATTTTTTGTACTCTTTAAAAACTTTTGAAATTTTTAGAAACCTTACTACTCAGGGTATATATTTGTGGGAATACAACACAAACACTCATCTTTAAATTTGTATTTGTTGGGGGAAAGGAAAAAAATATTTAAGTTATTTTTTTTATTGTTTAGTTAACTGCTTGTGAGGAAAGGATATAGATTTAAATACCTTAGTATTTAAATATCTTTACGTTATTACTGAATTTATATAGCAAGTCTTTTTGTTATTGAAGGTTGTGTGAAGTAAACACTAATTCTTATTTTGAACTTACTAATTGAAAAAGAAAAAAAAGTTCATTCTAAGTTGTTTCTATAATTGATTTGTTAATGTGTTTGTGAACAACTGATATAAGAGTTTAACAATTAAATATTTTTATATCATTATAGAACTAAATTAGTTAGTACCTTTGCACTTAAAGGTTGTGTGAAGCCTCTTTAACTTTTACTTTGAACTCAAAAGTTTGAGGGGAAAATATATACAAAAAAACAAAAAAGGGAAAAAGGGAAAAATAAAATTAAAATAAAAAACAGCTAACAGTCTTTACAGACAGCAATAGAAAAGCAATTAGATTTACAAGCCACAATTAATGGTACAATTTTATTATTAAATCTTTAACAAAATGATAGAATTTAGCAGCTTCTGTTTTCCAAATCACTTACACTAAAGATGTAAGTTAAAAAATAAAATAAAAGAAGGATAAGTTTTAATCTCAGGTAGTTCAGATGTTTATTGGCATAGGTGTTGAGAATAGTACTAACAAACTTTGGCCGTTAGGTAGTAACAACTTGAACACTAGAACCTAAAAACTGATCATTCTAAATGTCAATACAATGAACTCAAAAATTAAAATTACCTCCCACAACATAAGAGGACTGGGAAATCCAATAAAAAGAAAATGAATTTTATCAAACCTTGCTCAGATGAATTCACATATCATTTTGCTACAAGAAACCCATTTCCACCCCACTAGATCCCAAGAGCTAAAAGCAAAATGGATACGAACCCAATACCACTCCATGGGAAACTAAATTGAGAGGGGTAGCAGTTTTAATTTCCAATAACTTTCCTTTCCAACTAAAAAACATAGTTAAAGATCCCAAAGGCAGATTTATCTTTGTAAAAGGGTTGGTAGATGATCAAATGATAACTACAGCATCACTCTATGCGCCTAATGAAAAACAACTAAACTTTATAGAAGAAACTCTAGATAAATTATCAAATTTTCAAGAAGGAACTACAATTATAGGAGACCTGAATCATATAATCGATCATAAACTTGACAGGTCATACTTTAACAAAGTATCACGTAATAAGAACCCACAGAAAACCAGACTAGCAATAATTCTGGAAAATAATAATCTTAGATGCATGGAGATTCTTGTATGGCAAGGAAAAAGGTTATACTTACTTTTCAACTAGACACCATATCTATATACAAGGATAGATTTTATTTTGGTATCAGACTCATTGAGCAATAAAATCAATCAATCAGAAATAGGTAACATCACATTATTGGACCACGCTTGGGTCAACTGTATAATATCAGGTGACTCTGAATCAAACCAAGAAATGCATTGGACATTCAATAAAACACTACTCAGTAATGACAGCTCAGTTAAAGAAATAGAGAAAATGCAAGAGACTGCAATCAAAGATAATAAATCTCAGGAAATCAAACCAAATATACTCTGGGATACGATAAAAGTAGTAGCAAGAGGCCACATTATGGCAATTTCCTCCAGACTTAGACAAAAGAGACTACAAAAACAGGAACTGAAAAATAAAATACATCTCCTAGAGGAACGCCACAAAAAAACAGGAAGCAAAAAAGTATAACAGAATTTGTTACACCAATGTAAATTATTGGAATCCTTGTAAGTGAATAAAATCCAGAAAGATCTTTTATTTGTAAAACAAAAATACTGGTTCAATACTCCTAAATCATTGAAGTTGCTCTCACATAAGGTTAAAGAGAAGAAATCAGCTAACACTATCAAATGTATATATGGAGGCAAAGGGAAATGCTTTACAAAAGCAAAAGAAATAATAAAAACTTTATAGACAATTACAGTAATTTATATACAACAAGAACCCCTAGCCATGATAAAATCACTAAATTACTCTCTTCATTGGGCAAGATTTAAAAACTAACAGATGAACATCGCAATTTATTAGACAGCCCCATCACCCAACAAGAAATTCTAGTAACAATTAGGAACTTGAAAAACAACAAATCACCAGGACCAGACGGATACGCATCTGAATTTTATTAAAAGTTCACACATATACTTTCACAATCACTTCAGGATGCATGCAACACATTGTTAGAAGCAGGTTCAATGCCACCAATACGGAATATGGCTTCAATTATTGTCATTCCTAAGCAAGGAAAGGACACAACTAAAACTTCCTCATACCATCCAATATCTCTCCTTAACCAGGATTACAAAATTTTTACAGCAATCCTAGTATGTAGAATCAACTTTTTTATAAGTGATTACATACACCCATATCAAACAGGGTTTATTCCAAAGAGAGACATAACAGACAACATCTATACAATCCTAAATTTAACATCATATTGTAAGCAACAGAAAAAAGAAGACTTTTTATTTTCTTTAGATATCAAAAAGGCTTTTGATTCATTGGAAGTCTCTTACTTATACAAAACACTGCAACTTATGGGATTTGGGAACAACTTTCTACGAATAATAAGATCAATCTACACAAGCTCTTCAGCAAACCTGAAAATCAATGGTTTATCTTCAGAGAGTATGAAAATGTCAAGGGGTACTAGGCAAGGATGCCCCTTGTCTCCAACTTTATTTGCACTCGCAATTGAACCCTTAGCAATAATGATAAGAGAAAATGACAATATCACAGGTATTAAAATTAGGGCAGAAGATTACAAAGTTAGTCTTTTTGTGGACAATATGATTCTGCATATCACGGACCCTCACAATTCATTGCATCACTTGCAAAAAGTCTTAACAGAATTTGGTTTGATCTCAGGTCTACAGGTCAGTCCTTCAAAATCTTGGATTTTGCCGCTTAATGTCACAAAGCAAAAACTGGAAGAAATCAAACATTATTTTCACTTTCAGTGGTCAGATAAAGACTTACCCTATTTAGGGATTACAATCCCAATGGATAATAAAAACATACTACAAACAAGTCATTTCAAATTAATGTCACAAATCAAGAACTCTATAAACAATTGGAATAAGCTTAATCTCACATGGTTTGAACGATTCCATTTGATTATGTCATTTATTCTACCTAAATTGATATTTATTTTCAGAGCCATCCCTATCATAATCCCTAAGAATTTACTCAAACAATGGCAAAACATGTTAAATGCTTTTTTGTGAAACAACAAAAAACCCAGAATCACGTTTAAAATTTTAAAATCAAAGAGATCTCAGGGCGGGTTCAATTACCCTGATATAGACTTTTATCACACAGTGACGCAGCTTTTGAATTTTCTCCAATTACAACTAATGACAGACACTTCAGATTGGATTGTAATACTGCAATCGCATACTGGAATTAAGGTGGACTAAACCCAGCACTAGACCTCCTGAAATATAAAACAATATGATCCGAGATACAATACTGACTGTATGGGATCAATATAAGAATAAACTTGTGCCAACTATATCTAGATTTTCCCCTTTTGTCTCCCAGCAATGGCTATCTCCTGAATTAAAACAACAATTCAATAAAAATGGGGAAACTCTGAACATCAGAATAAAAGATTTAGTGTCAGACAAAGGGCTACTTTAGAAGGCAGACATAGAACAGAAAGTACAAAAATCCATACCTTGGTTTATGTATCTACAAATTCAAACAATAATCCAACAACTAAACGTAAAAAAATTAATGAAACTACCCAAAACAGAATTTGAAAACCTGATGGATACTACCAAATTTACTAGGAAGGGTATGATAGCTAAGATATACAAAATCCTTTTATCAAGTAACAAAGCTGAAGAATTTAGCTATCAGACGAAGTGGCAAGTAGATTGCAATAAAGAAATTTCACTAGATGACTGAAAAAGAATATGGTCTTCAGGTACCTATAATTCTAGAGCAATAGTTACTAAGCTTCAAACCTACAAAACCTTAAATAGGTGGTACTTAACACCAAAGAAAATATCATTAATATCCTCATCCGCATCAGCATTGTATTGGAAAGGCTGTAAAGTTGAAGGCACGTATGCACATTGCTGGTGGAAATGTCCACAGATCGAAAAATTCTGGAAAGAGGTTCTAACCTCTATTAAAGATATCACTGGATATGACATTCTTATGCTACCAGAAATTCTCTTTCTAAATACATGGGAAAATACTTCAATCCTCTTGATTAGAGGAGACCTTATTAACACGCTCTTAATTGCAGCTAAAAGTTCAATTGCAACCAAATGGAAAAATAAATTGGCACCAACATTAGATCTCTGGCTGACGAAAATCTGGAATCAT
Organism: Eublepharis macularius; assembly: GCF_028583425.1. Classification (NCBI taxonomy): domain Eukaryota; kingdom Metazoa; phylum Chordata; class Lepidosauria; order Squamata; family Eublepharidae; genus Eublepharis; species Eublepharis macularius. The sequence goes on along the minus strand of NC_072793.1, from coordinate 87,971,914 downwards.
TTAATTATGGAAAAAATCAGTGACAGGCTCTTTCCGATCACTATCCTCAGGACACAGGCTTCTGGGAGAAATGGCTCCCATTTTATGAATATATTGAGAACAATAGCTTACATCCTACCTCCACCCATTTTTACTTGTTACTGTTGTAATTACTGGAATTAAGGAATTATGTTGTTATTGTTACAGAAATTAAGAAACCGTTCTGTAAACTGTTCTTTCTACTCGAGACTGCTTACCTATTGTATTTTGTATTTAACTGTTTTATTGTTATTATATTTCTCTGATTATTCTCAATAAAACTTATTAAAAAAATGTTTCAGCAAAAAGTCTTACACTCTGGAATACAATTCGGCTACCAACTAGAAGGTGACAGGTCCTAAGGATTGTGCCCCTAAATGTTTGTTAACAGATTACACTTTGTTTACTGTATTGGGATTAACTCTTTTCAAGGGAATAGGGTAGTAGTTCTTGTGAGGATGGTGGTAAGAAAGAAGAACAAGGTAGCCAGGAAAAATAAACAAACAGTAGGATTTTGAGAATGAGCACTTATCCTGGATAAGCACTGATTCCTGATTGATCTGTAGAGATGAGGTCAATTCAGGGCTAAATTGAGCTCACTCTCTCTTCCGTTCTTGCATCTGTACTTGGATGCGCATGATTGAATATACTGGCCATTATTTACAACAGAGAGGTGAAGTATGCTTCCTGTATAGTAGGGTTGCCAGGGGCTGAAGGTGGGGGGTGCAGGGGGCTGGGAGGCAGGGGACTTACCTCCCTTGCACAAGCTTTTCACATGCATGCTCCTGTGTCACACCAGAGAATGACATGTGAAGGAGGAGCTGCAGGGGACACTGAAGCTAAACTCACTAAAAATAATCTCCAAACAAGATTTTTACTGAGCTTAGCTTCAGCATGCCCTGCAGTGGGAGTGCGTGCAAGCGCTTCTTCCTCTTGGCCTTTTCTCCATGTTGGCCAGGTGAGAGGGGCCAGGGGGAAGCAGATGAGGGTGGGGGACCTGCCCCAGGAGGGGCAGGTCCCCTGCCCCATCTGCTTCCCCCTGGAGGGGGGAGGGAGATAGCAAGCCTACTGTACAGTGATCCATCTGTCTTCCACTCCTCTCTGCATCCCTAGCCTGCAAGTTTCTCACAGCCATAATAGACTGAAGCATGTGCTATATGGATAGTTTCTAAATGCCCCCGGCCCCGCTCTTACCGGGGCCTGGTGTTTGCAGGGCTTGCAGGCAGGGGAAGACGTGCAGGAGCGGCTTCTTCCAGCCCTGGCTCTGCGACGCGCAGCTCCAATCGGAGCCGCGCGGAGGCAATTCCCAGCCCAGCCAATCAGTGGCTGGTGGGGGAATTCAAGTAGTGGGCCGTTGCTGGACCTGAGGGAAGAGGTTTTCCCTCAGGTCCTCCCCCAACTTACTTAGCTGGGGCCAGAGCACGTCCCTTTTCAGTCGGCTCCAGAACTGCGAACCCCTCCCACCCTCTGCTAATTTACATCTGTGTTTGGTGTCTCAAGTTCAATTGCAGTCAGGTATGGCTCTGTATTAGCATATGGTTAGCGTTCCCTGTTAATGTCTGACATACTGTTTTAACCAGCTGTTAAATAAAGGGACTCTTTGGAACAGTCTCTCCGTTGAATTAGTCACAACTTTGGGTTGGGCGTTGGGCACCGATCCCTTCGGTGGAAATCAGGGCCTGCTGGCACTGTTTCCAATAGATGGGGATCCCCATAAGGGATCTTGGACCAGGCATGGTAGCGGCAGGCCCAGCCTGGGGGGGCTGCTGGGGCATGCCTGCTTCAGGTGATGGGGGAACCACACAGAGGCTTCCGCCCAGTGTGGAACCCACGAGCGTCATCCCGGGGTGTCCCCCTTCAGCAGGCGTGCTGAGGGGGTGAGATGGTCATCGGCTGGCAGGCGGGTCACCCGATGCTGGGATCCGTGCCCTACGCCGCCAACGCTCCTTTTCCTTTTCTGTAATCAATAAAGTTGTGGCCTGTTTTCATCCAACAAAGCTGTTGTGTAATTCTTTCCTGCGCTGGGACCCTGCCTTTGAGCTTGCCCCGCAAACTGACCTCATGTTTTTAATAGCATTTTTATATTTCTTTGAGTGATAGATAGGTTGGCAGATGGAAAGATAGGCAGAGAGACAGACAAATTAACAACCTATTGTAATATTAGAAGCAGGAAAACCAATCTTTGTTGGGAACCTTCATAACACTACTAATGCTATTTACATTTTCCTTACTATATCCATCATACAAATCTATGACACGATAAAGAACTTATATATTTTGTAAAATTTTAAAAAATTAAACCGTTTATTGATTGCTTGATCAGGCAGATAAACATTCACAGAAGTGTAATGTCCTCTTCCCTCCCACATATAACAATGTAATGCAAAACCTGGGTGAAAAAATTTGTGAATGCAAAATCACTGTGATAGCTAGATAAATTATACAAAGATGGAGCTATTAGCTCATGACATTCATATTAACTCATGTCCTCTTCCAGACAATGCTGAAAACACAAAGGGGAATGCAAATGGTTTCTTCATCTCTCTCAGGAAGAAGCAATCCAGTTCTTATGAACACAAGATTGGAAATAGAAACAGATTGGGGAGGGTTAAGATAATTCTAATTTATACTAATTAACTTGGGAATTTAACTTAATGTTTTAATGTTATCTGAGGAACAGTGAGTTATAGTATATATAAAGTGTTTTAGTTATTTTAAAATAAATCCTACAGATATTTTAAAGACAAATTTTGTGAATATCAAAGATGGAATTACGTTCATACATAGTGATAATGCTGCTCCTGTGACCACTTTTTGGACTCAATCTTACTTTTCATACAAGTGGAAATCACCTGCAATTTTGATTCTGCATGTTTATTATTTTGAAACAAACTAAAATTTCACTGAAGTCCAGGGATACCAAGAGTATTTTTAATTAACAACCAGTACAATTTTGGTTGATTTTCTAGTGCCATTCTGAATTACACCCTTCTAAGTCCATTGATGTTAATTGGCTTTAAAGGATGTAACTCTGCTTAGGACAGTAGGGTAAAATAATCAATATGAGAAATAAAACCACTGCCTGATTCTTTCTCTAAACAAAGGCCAGAGCCTAAAAAAGTTTCCTTTACTATTTCTGATGCAGTTTAAGAGATAGGGCTATGTTCAGCCTAAAAAGCAGCTTGTCTTTTCAGTAGTGAGATTTCTTGCACTAATAAGAAAGACAGTTGTGCTCTGACCTTCCTTGCAGGTACTTCTCTCTTTTTGGTATTAGTCATATATCTCAAAACATGTCATGACCTTTGGGAGAATTGATACTGGAATGTTGTCAGCGGCATTGTCTTAATAGGCTATATTGTCAGGCTATGGAAAACAGGATATGTAGTAGCTGACTTCCCCCCTTGCAGCAAGAAATCCAAGCTCTCTCGAGTCAAGGTTGTTTATTGGAAAATCAAAACTAAAGCATATATATGTCCATAGATTCTACAGAAGCAATATAAGCGACTGGCTGTACATAGATCTCTTGCTGAGAATGACGTAGGGGAGGCTTGCTACAAAGTTCCAGTCCTTCCCTGGGAGCCCCCCTCCCGCAGGACCCAGCTGGGCATAGTCTGTCAGTGGGAGAATAGGAGAGAACCATCACAAGGCCACTGTGGTGAACCATTCAAGATAAGCATGCTGTCTTCCCAGGAGTGAACTGGCCTGTGTGAAAAACTACACACACACATACACTGAATAATTACAGCAAAACAAGAAAGATGAAAGGACTGTCGATGACAGACCTGACATATATTAAGTATCTGACCGCAGTTTAATTTCTGAAGAAACTCATGCTAATTTAAATTGCTTTACATTTAATTAAAATGCTTTTGTGTAATAGTAATAATAATGTAACTCTAGTAATTAGTATCAAGTGGCATCTAAAGTGCATATTTAAAAACTAATCTGGAGAATAAATAGAGCTTAATTAGCAACTAGAATAATGCTTTATGATTATCCTCTGTTTATAAGTGCTATAAAGTTCCCTGAGTTATTAAATGAAATTAGTAATTAATTTATATCAAAGCTATTTATCAAAGTGTATCTCAGATACAGCCTTTTTTAGATTATTTGTATTTGTTTAATTTCAAGGAAATAAAAAGGATAAATGGGAGATAGTTTTATCTATAAAACAATACTTGAATTTAACTACTCGCACCTAACTTTGTAGTATTCATTCAGATTTTATTAGAAGTAACGGGTGGATTTTCTACAATGCCTGTCTTGTTTTGCAGGGAAATCTTCATCCTGTTTACAGTGAAACCAAATTCATGTTATAGATACAACTTTTGACCCTTGCTGATATAAACCTCCCATTATGATTGTTGCAGGAAACATCAGTGTTAAACCAGTGTTTTCTTCAGCAAACATGAAATATCTACTAAAATATTTATGTAACCCTGCATCTTTAAACACTTAAGCAGGGTGCATCTGGGGGGAAAAGTCAATCAGTAAAGATTTTAAAAAACGTTTAGCTGTCTTGTTTTTGACTACTGAATCGATCAACCATTTAAGCTACCTATCAGATCATAATATTTATCTCTGGCTTCAGTATTGTTGTGAAAATCATGTTAAGCACATTGGTTACATATCTAGGCACGTCTGAGTCCCAGAGAAATCAACTGAACCAAAACACATTTAATTAACTACTAGAATGTAATGATTATTTGAATCAAGAGATGTGTCTAGATAATTTACAATACCATTAGTACTCACGTCTTTTGAATATTAAAGTGGAATTCTGATTAAATATCCCTTTTAAAATATATGATTAATGGATTAACCAATTAATTTTATTAATCATTTGCTTAATGCAGCATTGGTATGAGGACACAAGGAATTCAAATCTACTGGTCTTAAAGGTTTGAGCCAGAGACATTGCCAGTCCCTTTTTCTAACACTCCCTCTTGATGGATCTCGGCTCAGTGTACCAGGCCCATTTTCATTCAAAGCATTCTTTTTGGAGAGGTTTAGTCAGTCCCTTTTTCTAACATTCAACCCATCATTTCACGCCTTATTCTTTATTGCCAAAAGGAACAGCTCCCTTCATTCCTCTAAGTGAAAGCCTTTAAATACTTAAAGAGATCAATCATGTCTCCCTTCAATTTCCCTCCTCTCCTAACTGAACATTCCCAAGTCCCTTAGTGTTTCCTCATAGAGCTTGGTCTCCAAGCCCCTGATCATCTTGTTTGCTCTCCTCTGTATCCGTTCCAATTGCTCCAATCCTTTTTGAACTGAGGCCTCCAGAAATGCATACAATATTCCAGGTGGGGTCTCACCAATGCATTGTATAATGTGTTGGATGTTATGCTTTTGTTGATAGGTTGTGTTTGCCTTTTTTTCTGCTGCATCACTCTGACTGCTCATATTAGCTTCCCATCCACTCATATTCCCAAGATCTTGTTCACATACACTGCTATGTGTTATGTCTGAACAGAGTAGAAATAAAAAAATGGTTTACTTAAAGGACAACAATCTAACTGATATGGGGAGAAGAGGAAAAAAAATAGAGATCTACACATAACATGAAGTTTCATCCAAAGTGTGCTGATAGATTATGAAAAAGATAACATGTAACTGGAATCAAGCCTTATAAAAAGTATGATATTGTAGTGCTACCTAATTTCAACATACTACAAAACCCTGCCTGCTGAAAAGAAACTTATCAAACTGTAGTTCCTGTTAGATATGTTGGTCTCAACAGATGGTGACTTCAAAGGTGGTGACTGATTTAATCCTTGTAATCCTAAAAGCTACAGCTTTAGGTTTTATTTCCAAAAAAACAGATTCAGTGCCAATGTAATGTCAGATATTTAGGGATTTAGTCCTGTTCACCTACAGCTGTCAGGAAGAATAAGCTTATGGGAAAAAAAGGGGGGTAGGTTTAGATTTTTTTTTATTCAACATATCAGCAAATTTCAATAGTTTTCAGTAATGTTAGGCTGGGGTTTTCCAAGATGTAAACACAAAACAGATGGCTTTACAAAGGTACACCATCGTCTCTGACATGTGGAGCTTGGTACCCATAAAATAATGCACTAATTCTGACACTCTAGCTGCTGGACGTTTGCCTAGAGAAAAGGCATGTAACACTGGACAATTTGATGTGGCACAGAGCTCTGGTCTAGGGTTGTGTGTTTCAGGTTTCTGATTTGGAAAAAAAATAACAAATCAGACCTGATCTGTAAAGATTCGGGTTTTCCGAACCAGAGCCAGCATGCTGGCCCTGATTTGGAACACCCGAATCAAAGCTTCCTGAAGCAATTCATGTTGCTTCGGGAAGCTTGGGAGACCTTTAAACTTCAGCTGGCCTGTGGGCCAGCTGAAGTTTAAAGGGCCTTCTGGGCCTGCTGGAGGGGGGGAATTTAAAGGGAAAAACACTCCCCGAACCAGCGCAGGAAGCCTTCTACCCTTTAATCTCTCCTCCCTCCCTCTAGCCAGCTGGAAAAGGGGAGAGCTTAAACAATAGAAGGTTCCCCGCCATTTGTGAAGGGGAAAGCTTAAAGGGTAGAAGGCTCTGCATGCTGTTCGGGAACAGCGCACAGAGTCTTCTATCCATTAAGCTCTCCTACCTTCCCTCCAGCCAGCTGGAAAGGGGGAAAGCTGAAAGGGTACAAGGCTCCGTGCACTGTTCAAGAACGGCACATGGAGCCTTCTACCTATTAAGCTCTCCTCCTTTCCCTCGAGCCAGCTGGAAAGGGGGAAAGCTTAAAGGGTACAAGGCTCTGTGTGCGCAGAGCCTACTATCCATTAAGCTCCCTTCCCCTTCCGTCCAGCCAGCTGGAAAGGGGGAAAGCTTAAAGGGCACAAGGCTCCGCGCTCTGTTCACAAACAGCACACAGGGCCTTCTACCCATTAAGCTCTCTCCCCCTTCCCTGGAGCCGGCTGGAAAGGGGGAAAGCTTAAAGGGTACAAGGCTCTGTGCGCTGTTTGGGAACGACACACAGAGACTTCTACCCATTAAGCTCTCCCATCTTCCCTCCAGCCAGCCGCCCTGGCAGAGGAGGTGGAGAAGGCCCCTTCTGCCCCTCAAATGGCTGCCACAGCAGCCATTTGAGGGGCAGAAAGGGCCAGAGGAGCCGGCTCTGGCCTTCCCCTCTGTCCTGCACAGCCATGCAGCAGTGGATGGGCAGAGAAGGCCCCTTCTGCCCCTCAAATGGCTGCCCCGGCAGCCATTTGAGGAGCGGGTGGAGCCGGAGAAGCCAGCTCCAGCCTTCCCCCTGCTCTGAGGGGCTGCACAGTGGCAGAGGAGGTGGCTGGGCCCACAGGAGCTGGCTCTGCATTTCCCCACCGCCCAGCTGGCCACTGCAGGGGGGCTGCAGTAGCCGGCTCCGCTTCCTCGCCGCCCAGCCCCAGCTGATCAGCCTCCGCTCTCCCTGCCTGCCAGGTATGTGTGTGTGTGTGTGTGGGTTGCCCGGGATGGGTGAGGGTGCTTTACGGAGTATACCGAAGCGAGCTAAATACCAGAATTTCTAAGCGGCTTGCCACTTCGGGGTTCTGGTAATTCCGGAGCTTTTTCCCGCTTCGAGTAAACCCGAAGCAGGAAACCCACATTTTTTGGTGGTGCACACCCCTACTCTCGTTCTCTTATTCTCGTTAAACTTAGATTCCCCCCTCTCCAAAAAAGAGCTGTTAATGTACTTTTAATGTACTTTTTAAAATCATGTAGATCAACATATCTATTCAAGAAACATTTGCTACATGGATTAGAAAAAAAAATCTTCTGATTCAGTTTCACAGATTGTTGAAATCAGTGATACTTAAAGCATCATTAATATAAATAGGAGTTTCCCCATCAACCTCAGTAAGATGTTTATTTTCTCTTCTCTCTCTCAGAACATACATAACTTGTTTTATGCTCAACACAGATGGTAGGTTGAAAAGAAAAACATATCTTACTGCCTCCACTTTATAAAGTTCTAAGATTCAGATCTTTTAATCAGGCCCTTTTCTTTTTTTCAATCCATTGCTGCTAGTGTTGTAAAAACCGTTAGGAATTCAAGTTGAAAAACAGCCAGTCCTATTGCTTTTATCACCTTAAGGCTCCAGAACTGCTACAGAGAACAAACTTTCTGTTCCAGCTTTGAACATAAGTAGAAACAAAATAATGTAATTCTCATTAACTGAAATAAAAGCAGACCACATACCCAATAACTGTTGTTCTAACCTCTCTAAGAGGACTTTCATGCCAGCCTACAGTCTTTTATTTCTCCTGTTGTAACAAGGACATGCAAGGTAATAACAAGTCAAAATTGTTTATGTAGCAAATTGAAGACAAACCAATGATACCTGGACTTTGCCAAACTGAACAGAGTGATTAATTAAAATTTCTTTCTGGACTGGTTTGGCTATGCACTCATACTGAGACAACAAGAAAGAAATATGGTATAGCAGCTTCTTTCCATATGGTAAGAGACACAATGAGGCTGTGGAAAGGAATGCAGGGGGAGAGGGCAGAATTTAAAAAAAGACTTCTCAAGGCTACTAAAACTGTCTATAAAATATAATCAGTTCTGTCATTGTCTCTGTTCTCCTTTGATGTACCTTGCTTAATACTGATAATGTTGTGCCTTCTTGCTAAACCCAAGGAACTCTGAAGGAAATGTTATTGTATCTAAAGGCTAAATTACATCAGCACATGGCAGAGATTTTGGAAGCTTAACTCTTTCCCCTTTTCCAGTGGTGAGACCCTGTTCATGATCCCACAGCCAAATAACATATCCAGCATCCCAGTCACAGATTATGAAAGCGTATTTTACCGGACAGCTGTTTTTTAGAACTATCAGATTACTTTCCTTAAAGTAATTTTCATTATTTAGATTATCTCCTTCTGGTGGGGCCCTCACAGTCTGGGCAATGTGCTCGACTTTTGGATGACTTTATCCGCCCTGCAGATAAGCTGGGGGTCCCCCTTGCACATGAAAAAACAGAGGGCCCAGGGACTGTCCTGACCTTCCTAGGTATAGAATTGGACACAGAACTACAAACCTCTAGACTGCTGGCTGAAAAGCTTCAAGAATTGAAGGCCCGCCAGCAGACCCTTATAGGGAGTCATAAGGTGTCACCATTGGAGCTGCAGTAAGTTGTAGGTCACCTTAATTTTGCGTGCAGGGTGCTAGTGCCTGGTAGAGCTTTTTAAAGGTGCCTCTGTGATGCCTTGGGGACTCTTATGCTCCCCCAGCATAGGATGTGTATCTCTCCTGGTATGAGAGAGGATCTTGAGGTTTGGCACCAGTTTTTGGGAGGCTTTAACGGGGTCTCATTTTGGAGGCAGGTCATGTTGTTAGAGGGGGACCTACAGGTTTCCTCTGATGCATCTGGTACCATGGGATTTGGAGTTTATTTCAGGGGGCATTGGTGTGCTGCTCACTGGCCCACCGATTGGGTGGATGCGGGTCTGAGTAAAGACTTGACTTCCCTTGAATTTTTCCCAATCTTAGTGACGGTTTACTTGTGGGGGAGGGAGCTAGCTAACCACTCAGTGCACTTTTGGTGCGATAATATGGCAGTGGTTCTGGTAGTGAACTCCCTCTCTTCAAAATTGCCCAGGGTCATGAAGCTGGTCCATCCTTTTACATTGAGGTGCTTGTACCTTAACATATTGTTTTCAGCCAGGCATATTCCTGGGGTAAACAATGAGGTGGCAGATGCCCTGTCTCATCTGCAGATGGACCGGTTTCGGCAGCTTGCCCCCAAGGCCGATTTGGTGCCAGCCCCAGTGGTGCCCCAGGAGCTGTGGAGGATTGGGAATCTGAGGCCTTCAGGGCCATCCAGTTAGCCCCTGCCCCTAGTACCAGGAGGGCTGTGCAGCAGTTTGCAGGTTTCAGGCTGGAGGTAGGTCTCCGCCAATTGTGGCCTATCCCCACTGAGCACTTGATGCATTTCTGTGTGGCCCAGAAAGGTAACGGACATGGGGTCAAGTACATTAGGAGCCAACTGGCTGCCTTAGCTTTCACCTCCAAAGCCCGTGGCTTGGGGGACACCACTGGGTACTTTCGCATTCAGAAGATGCTGGAAGGTTGGGCTTGGGACTCAGCTATGCCCAGGGATGTGAGGCAGCCCATTTCTCCAGGCATTCTTCAGGGTCTGAAAGCAATGTGGTCCACAGTTTGCAATTCACATTTTGAGGAGCTACTGTTCCACACTGCTTCTCTGATTGCATTTTTTGGTGCACTCAGAATTAGCGACCTTGTTCCTCAGTCCCATAAGGATGACTCCGGCTGAGCCCTTATGGCGGCAGATGTTAAATTGAAAGGGGAACAGGTACATCTGCCATGTGCTGATGTAATTTAGCCTTTAGATACAATAACATTTCCTTCAGAGTTCCTTGGGTTTAGCAAGAAGGCACAACATTATCAGTCTTAAGCAAGGTACGGCACTCCAAAACGGACCAACAACAAAAGGGAGTGGATGTTGTACTTGGCCCGTGTGCCCTCACTGATTTGTGCCCTGTGCTGGTACTAAGGAGATATATCAATGCCTGGGGAGAAGCGCAAGGCGTTCTGTTCCGCCACGCGGATAGTGCCCTGTTGACTAAATACAAGTTCTGTACAGTCACGGGCAGGGCACTTAAGAAGCTTAGCCTGGTGGGGGGGCCCCTCAAATTTGGAACCCACTCTTTCAGGATAGGCTCTGCATCTACGGCCGCCGCAATGAGCTTCTAAGGGCCGGAAATTCAGAGGGTGGGCCAATGGTGTTCTTCTGCTTATAGAACGTACGTACGGCCTTTGAACAATGGTCAATTTTTTTGACATTTTCTTTTTCTTTTTTAGGTACAGTTTCTTTTTTAGGTACTGTGGTTTGACAGGAGAGGCTGTGGATCCTCATCTGTGGCCACAGTATGGTTTTTTGGGCAGCGCACCAAGGAAAGAGGATGCCGATCAGGTCCCAGCTTGGACTCAGCCAGTTGAATGGCAGGGCAGAAGAGGCCTGCACTGGTCTGGATTGCTACCACTGTTGCTCAAGGGGAGGAGTGCCCCTTTGCCTCATATAATGGTCATTCACTGGGGAGGTAATGACCTTGGTCTGATGAAGGGCATGGACCTGTCATGGCAGGCGCGGGATGACTTGCTGGAGATTAGCAAGCATTGGCCTGGTGTCCTGATTTTTGGTCTGCAATGCTTACGTGCTGGGTGTGGTGGGATGCATTGGACCACAAGACTGTAGAATGGGCTAGGCAGAAGGCCAACAGAGCCCTATTCAAGGCAATGTGGTTGGGGATTTATTTGCCGCATCTGCAAATTCGGTCCAAGTTTGCAGACCTCTACCGAGGGGATGGTGTGCACTTCTCTACAAGAGGCAATAGTATATTTTGATCAACCTGTGGCAAGAGCTTAGGTTGGCCTTAAGCCATTTGTGGGGTGCGGAGGCCTAAGCAGAGGCTTGGCCTCTATGGTGGCAGGATTTCAGTTAGGGGAAAATTTGAGTGGGCCGGTGAGCACCCTTGGCACCTCCCCATTGGTGAGGAATAGGGGTCTGTCAGGAGTGGCTGGCTGCTGTAATTGCCGACTGAGGTGGCAATTCAGCCAAATTGCCGACTGAGGTGGCAATTCGGCCGAATTGCCGACTGAGGTGGCAATTCGGCCATCCTTGCCAGTGGCAACAGCCACTCAGGCTGGTGGCCGCTCTTTGCATCCTGGGAAGGAGGAAGGCAGAAGGCGCACCCTGCCATGCAGGGCTTTAGCATGGGCAGAGTCTGTAGCCTTATCAGGCTTCTCTGCCCCCCATTGCTCTCAGTTGCGCCTTATGTTCGGCCCACTCACCTCGCCCTATTACATTGCAGGATTAGCCGGTCGCCTTTTGGGACCAGGTAGGAATTTTTCTCTCCTTGTCCCTGATTGGCACTTGGGAATGCAGTTTTTTCGCCTACCATGTAGTGCGAGAAGAGAGAGGTAATTGGCATGGTGGGGTTGAGGTAGTTCCCTGGTGGCAGGATTTAAGTTAGGGGAAAATTTGAGCTGGCCAGTGAGCACCCTTGGCACCTCCCCATTGGGGGAATAGGGGTCTGTCAGGAGCGCCGGGCTGCTGTAAGGCCCAGTTGCAAGGACAGACACCCTGGTGGGGAACCCCTGGACAAGTCAATCTCCTCCCACTGCTGTACGGCCAGGTGCAGGAGCTTTAAAGGAGTGAACCACTCACTTGGCCAAGCCGGGTCCCAGCCATACGATGGATGGCTCACACCCAGGGCAGCAGGTGTCTCACCCAGAAAGGTCAGGGAGGAGGTCCCGGAGTGACCCCAGGGCCTGACCTGTACTGCTAGTTATGCTCTTGCTGTAGTTGATGTTTGCATGTTGTAACTTTAATAAAGTGGCCCATTTTAGAACCCAAATGTTGTTTCTGCCTTTCATTCTGACTGAGGTGGCAAAATAACCTTGGCTGTCTTTTATATTTTGATTAAACCAACACACAGGTTTAAATGATGCTTATTACACAAACATCAGCAAATATCACTGGCAAATGGCCTCTTTGTAGGAAAGTTAACTGCTGAATACACAGGATTCTGGTTTGCATTGTAAGAAGAAGAAAACATGGCAACAACAATAAATATTTTGCTTTGCTTTGCTTAATTTATATCTTTAAACTGCAAAGGAGGAGAGAGGAGAGAATCCAAATAGCACTGGTCTAAAAGTGGCTCTTCTACAGATCTTTGAATTTACTTTTGAATGAAGGTAATGCTTTTGAGTGGAAGTGTATATAAGACAAAGAGGTAGTTTCTTTTTTCTCTTCTTGCAAAGAAGACCTACTGATGGCCATGAAACATTTGCCAGTACACTACACTAGTACATCCTTTAATGTTGACATCCCATAGACTGAATTTGATATTTGAGAAGTGGGACAAGTTCACACTTTGTCCCTAGCTGCAGCTATCACTTAAACAGATCATATTTCTTCACTTCTAAAGTTCTATTATTTGCTATATTGTCAAAGGCTTTCACGGCTGGAGAATGTTAGTTGTTGTAGATTTTCCGGGCTGTATGGCTGTGGTCTTGGCATTGTAGTTCCTGACATTTCGCCAGCAGCTGTGACTGGCATCTTCAGCGGTGTAGCACTGAAAGACAGAATTCTCTCAGTGTCAAAGTGTGGAGACATTGCAGACTTGGCCAACCTGAAAAATCAGCAGTGACTGAACATAGCCTAACTCAAACAGGACACAGTATTTTATTCCAGGACACTAAAATACTGGACAACACATCCAACTACTTTGTCAGATTGCCCAGGGAAACCATTGAAATTCATATGCATAAGCTCAATTTCAACAGGAAAGAAGAGAGTTTAAGAATGAATAAGGCATAGTTTCCAGTCCTGAAAAACACCAGACTAACAAAATACCCAACATCTTACAATAGCCCTACAGATAAGATTAGCGTATCAACCACCAATCCATATGCAAAAGAACCTCCTTAGGATACAGTGAAGCTTCCCCTCATTAGCATGCCAAAACCTGGGAAACTCTAACAGGACAACTCAGCCCAAACTCACTTTCCTGAGTAGATATAAATTACCTCCTAACATTTTCTTCACAATTTGACACTGAGAGAATTCTGTCTTTCGGTGCTACACCTCTGAAGATGCCAGTCACAGCTGCTGTGAAACGTCAGGAACTACAATGCCAAGACCACGGCCATACAACCCGGAAAATCTACAACTAATTTATTATTTGCTCTTTTGTTAGCTCCTATGTTAGGCACAGATGCTGCCCAACAGGAAATAAAATGTGCCTACATAAATGGTCTCCCACTTGGACTCTTTTGTTGGTGTGGCAGTAATGAGGAGAAGATTGGGGATGAGGAGAAAGAGAGACTTCTGTGGTAAATACCCTCTGGATCTATGATTTTACAAACCCCCACTCTCTTCTGATTCCTCCTTTTTGTGTGTGTAAACCCCCTCAGCCACCCACAATCAGTAAAACAGGAGACACAAGCTTTATTTAACTGGTTGTTAGAGTGTAAGCTTTGTGTTCCTTACAGAGTTCTGTGACCCTGAAAGAATGGTACTTAATTGTGAGGTATGTACTACCTCCCTCACACAGATGTTTTGACTTGACAGACAAGATGCAGATGGAATTGAACAAAATTTTATTTACAGAAAATTAGTTGTAACACAGTAAAGGTTCATTGTGGAATAGTAAGTGTGGAACATACATTTTCCTCACTGTGAGTTAACACAGAGTTAACGAGTTGAACTGAGCCTTAGGGCCAAGCTACACATGACGAATGACACTTGAACGGCAAGTGGATTGAGTGGAGGGCAAGTGAACAGGGAGAAATACACTTGCCGTTCAAGTGTCATTCGTCATGTGTAGCTTGGCCCACAGTTAATCAAACACAAACACTGAGAAGAAAATTTATTTCTTTTTTCTCCGAACAGGATTTCTCAGCATTTAAGTTTCAATGTAACCTTTTTCCAGATATTGCAGGCTTACACTCAGGTTCCAAGCTGCTCTTTTACTTCACAGTGAATTTGGTCATAGAACCTGTACACAGAAAGGTAGACCTGACAGGCTCTTCACAGGGTGTTTGTTTACTTCCTTAAACCAAGTTTCCATCCTTAACATGACCCCAAATCCTAACTAAAAGCCAAAATAAAAAACTCAACTAAGATTATGCTGTTATCAACAGTCACCAAAATCCCTGAGGGGAAAAGTATCTCTCCTTTGTCCTTAAGCAGATGCTGTTTCACCCCCTCCCATCCCGTGGAGTTCTAGGGACTCTGATTGGCTGGCAATCTCTGGGATTTGCATGAGGATTAAATTAGGATTGGTTCAGGGTCCTGGAGGATAGGTAGGAATTGGGGGTTGATTGTCACAGTAGACAATATGGGAAAGGAAACTCGTGGACTCACCATAGGCATGATTGCAGCCAACAGCCAGGATGGTAGGTGAGGCAAAGAGGTGGAGGGTGTGGAGGAGGAGTGTTGAACAGGATGGGCTCTTCCTTCAATTGGCCCACATGGTTGCTGCCATTTCCATGTGGCAGTGGATGGAGCAGGATGCTTCTCCCGCCCACCCTCCCCTGGTTGCAGGATGTGAGGGGAGTGGCTTGTCACAACTTTAGGTGGTTGGCAGTTATTGAGGCATTGGACTGGATCCACTTGGGTGTGTGGTTCAGAATTGGCAGCTCACTCTGCCTTTGAGGAGTCCTCATAAAGGATCTGGGGCAGAGCTGAAGGGTATGCACTTGGGTGGGGTCATCGCAAGCTCCACCCTGGGTGGCAGGGCCATCCAGCACCAGTTGGGTGGCAGTACATCACCTGCCATCCTGTTACCATACAGTGTTCCCCTCTGTATTTGTTCCTATCCTGTGGTGGCCAGCAGGCATACTGGGGGATTGTAACATCGAATGGTGGCAGGCCTTTGGTGCCGTGGATCCGTTGCCCTATGCCTTGCCAATGTTCCAATGGTTGTAATCAATACAGTTGTGGCCCATTCAATCAATAATGCTGTGTCTGTGTATTCTTCACTGAGGGCACCAGCCTCAACGTTTCCCATAGGCTGGAACTGCGGAATAGCTGCTCAGTAATATGTTGGGTTAAAAAACACACGGGAAAGGTCCATGGTAGCACTGCCCTTTCTGGGAACAGGTGCAATACTGATGTGTGAAGGAGCCAGTATATGAGTTATTCTCACATAGCCTTGTATTTGCAAGTTGTGCAGCCACAATGGAACACATGATTACAAACAGTGTCTGGAGAGTGACCTAGTTATCATAGTTTCAGAAAAGGGCTTATAAAAAGTGTTGCAAATTGGAATGGAGGTGTCCTCATTTCAGTCATCACAATAGTAAGTTTAAACTGGGCTTCTGCTCATTCCCTATCCCAATAAAGATGAGCAGCAGACCTTACTTTCTTTTAGGTCAGCCTCTTTCTCATTTATCTGCCAATATTTCTAATAATGCAATGAATTATGGTGCTGATTTATGGTATGCCTCTTTTCTCCTCTAGGAGTTCAAGCCAGTTCTGAATGTCATGAGCAAATGAAGTTTCAAGACCCATGAATAATCAAAAACATATGACCGTTTCTGAAACCATTGGGGAGATTTTCCACAAGTATAAACAGGATCAAACACCTAGAATGCTTACAAAGGAATAAATATGTACATGTTCAGAGAAGCAAATATTGTCCAATATTGTTTACCTAAAACTCTTAGCCTCTCTGCTCCAACCACCACTTCATTGTCATCTGCAGAAAACAACAGTTTCCCCATAGTAGTTTGCACTTCAAATTTTTGGCTGTGAGCTTCCACTGCTTTGGGACCTAAAGAGAGGGGGGAAAGTTTAGTGTTCTTTTTGAACAATACAAATTAGATAGACAGATATGCAGGAAGGGAACAATGCAAATGATTATGCAAATGACAGACCTTTGAGACACTCATAGCTATGACATCTCTCGTTTAGTATTTTTTAAAAAAAGAAATAAATATCAAAGCTGCTGTTTGAATTAATTAGAGTGGATTTTTACGCTGGCATACAATAACAATGCTTGCATGTAAAAAAGAGTCTGAAATTCTGGACCTCAGCCTCCAAATTTCCCACCATAATAATCAGTTCCTATGGCTGATCGGTATTATGCAGATGACACTCCTATTTTCATACATTAGAATTTAAATGTGCTCACTTTGACTGGAAAAGGGTTACACATTCATAAGGGAGATGAGAAGGGGGATGTATCCATGAGTACTGGCTGGCCAAGGATATCTAGAACAGATAAGGGTCAGGCAGGTATACTGCTGATTACAATTCCCATTCAGAATATCTATTTTTTAAGCATTAAGGTTAATACACAGCTATGCACTTTTAAACCACAGTGAAGAGATTAAGGCCTAGTTGTACATATATAACTTGCTGTGAGGTGTTATATCTTTTCTACAGTACTACAAATAAGAGACATCATGTAGGTATGGACTATATGTTTAAGGAAGTGCATGGGATCACATGGTACATTCTACAAGTGGCCAGTGTGCACAAGATTCACTTTTAAATCTCTGTCTTGTGGTTAACTATGTGTCCTAAACATTGCTGAGACATTATCATTTGTAGAAGAATGATACCTAATGATTCTGAGACCTAAGGGATATTTTGTTTGTTTTACACATTTCTGCATTTTATGGAAAGTTTTGGCCTTATTTATAGAACATATACCCTCAATATACAGTATTACCAACCTAAATCACAAGAGCAATGCTTACTTTTACACATGTAATTTGCTCAACAGCATATCACAAACCAAATCAAAAGTTAGACAAAAGAAACAATTGAATATTGTGCATGCAAATCCTAAATGTGATACTACATACACAAATGGTTTTCCCATGCTGTGCTATTTACTTTAGATTAGTACAGATGATAAATTGAGAATTCTCGGAACCCAGTAAACCTTCCAAGAACCTTTATGTCAATGCAGCTGCTACTTGCACTGACTTCAAGATATTAGTAAGCCAATGCAAGCCAATGACACTTAACAGAATTCTATATTGACTTCTACAAGTGAGCTTTCTGAGTGCTTTCACTATCCCAACAAAGTGCATGCATGCTGGTATGCCTTTGAAATTGGTGAGCTGGAGCTGCTTGTGACCTGGCAGTTTTCCTTTGCTCAGTTTTTTGAATGAGATCTCTGAGTGCAGTGAAGGTAAATAAGAGGACACAAGAGTTGTTGAAAATCTGATCCTTAGTGTTTCTCTCCATGCCATGTAAACTGTAGATGATGCTGGCAGTCTTGAGATATTAATACCTCTAGGGCTAGTAGGTGCTCTCTTCAAATGATGATAAGGGTATGCACAAAACAATAAAATCCTCAGCAGTTGCCTCTGAGCTGGATCTGGCCTGCTCAATATATCCATCTCTGGGAGGGCGATTACTATAGCATGACATCTAAGGGAAATGCTATAATATCCTGTGACTTTGAGTGGCCTATATAACTTGTCTGAGCAGCAGTGTTAGCTAACAGATATCATTATTGAGCCAGATGTAAACTATAGAAGATGTCACAGTAGTTTGCATGGATATGTAATATGAACTTTCCATCTTCTCCACAGTGCTTATTCTATTGGTTTTCAATCTAGATTAGCTTTAAACTGTCATTGATTATTGTGGGTATGTATTGAAGAACCAAAAGAGATCCTATTTAAAAACAAAGAAACATGGTTTGCTTCAGCCTGTTAAAAAAACAAGCTATCTATAAAGCTAAAGTAATAATAACAATAATAATAACATTTGATTTATATACCACCCTTCAGGACAACTTAATGCCCACTCAGAGCAGGTTACAAAGTATGTTATTATTATCCCCACAACAAAACACCCTGTGAGGTGGGTGGGGCTGAGAGAGCTCCAGAGAACTGTGACTAGCCCAAGGTCACCCAGCTGGCTTCAAGTGGAGGAGTGGGGAATCAAACCTGGCTCTCCAGATTAGAGTCCCGCACTCTTAACCACTACACCAAACTGGCAAAAGCATTGATAGTGTTTTGCTCTCTAATGTATCACAAACAACAGGGGCTTATTGGTTCTTTTTTTTAAAAAAAATTATTTGGCTTCCTCCCTATAAATACTTGCTTCTTCCTCTCTCAAGTTCAGCTTTCTTCTGAATTATTACAGCTGTTGCCCTGCAGATGTAATTAGATGTTTGACAAATTGGGTTTTGTTGCCAAAAATGGAAATTGTATGTCTAAAGTTCCTTCTCTGATCCAAACAAGTAGTTATGGTGATGGATCTCATGAAGTTGTCAAAGGATTTTCTCAGCAGAGCACAACTTCCCTCTCCCACTGCATCCCCAAATGCCCTCATTCATGCTGTTCATGGAGGTTCCCTATCCCCCAGGACCAGCATTTTTCAGAAGACATTTTGGGCTGCAGCAGGAAACTGAAGACAAGGAAGATGTGCTAAATTGATGGCAGTTCTCCCAAGAGTGGAAATGGCTCATGGGATCCAAGCCATGGAAATTCATGATATGACATGATGCGCCTTCTACCCTCAATAATTTTGGTCATGTCATAACTTCATATTTATGTAACAACATATAGAAGTGGGAGAAATAGATTTAAGGTCATCATTTTTTGCATAAAACTGTATGTCATACCATGTCTCATTTTACCTGAGAAAATGTTAGTGCTTGTAAAATCACTAATACCAGTACCAGTAAATGGAAATTTAAAAAAAAGATTATGCAGTTATATAAATTCAAAATAGAACACACACCTAAACAAACATAACTAAACAAACACTCATGATGCTTCTGTAATACACATTTTGGTTCTAATTTATTGTAATGTATTGTGTTTTTATAGAACTGGTTGTAATATGGCTTGAGCAGAGAGCACCACTAAAGTGATATCTATGGCTGTATTATAGTTAGCGGAAATAATCTTACATGTTTTCATAGCATGTAGATTGAGAAATACAGTTTCCCTGAGCCTATATCATTAAAGAACGTTCACTGAATTTTTATGCATGCAGAAAGATGCATAAAATCTAAAAGAAAAAAAGTCAAAAGCATAAAAATCATAATCTGCTAAATCCATACTTCCCAAAACCCTGCTATTGTGGGAAAATGAGAGAAATTTAAGGTACATCTTTAATATTCAAAATGAACAGCTAAAATTTCGGACATGACAACTGCATTTAATATGTAGCAGTTTGCAAAGAATGGTTATTGTAGAGGGTTTTCCCATCATATGAGTGTAGCAGGAGTCAAAAGAAAGCAAGTTCAGCAAATGAATAGCCCATCCCCTCATTTAATAACTTCCCACCACGGCATCATCAAATATGCTTTCATTATAGATGTGATTTTTACATTATGCCATTATTTTAAAAGGTTGTATGTTATTATGACAGCTGCTGTTCCGAATGATGGCTTGATCTATTTTACATATTTTTTAGAAATAATAGTAAACTACCAGTTCTGGCATCATACTGTCAATGCTTTGTAACAATTACAAAAGGCAAGAGCTGTATCTCCCGAGAAAATCTTGCAGCATGTATTTCAAGTTTGGTAAGTACACAATCTCCTACATACACTCACTGTCTTTGTGAATGTACTATTGTGGCTGCTTCGTTCTACTGTGTAAGGGATTCCTTTGAGTGAATGAGTTTTTTTGCCAATAAATGGCAAATCAAGCAGATCATCAACCTTTTTTTCAGTATTAGAATCTGACAAAATTCTGGGTTGAATTTCTTTCCTTCCTTATGGTAGTTTTCACATGTGCAACTAAAAATAATTGGTTGCTGAAGCAGTTTGTGTAATTATTTAGTTCTCTGAGTAGAGAAGCCAGGTGTTATGTAGGAAGCCCGGAAATCCAATTTCACATAGAATAACATGTTTATGGATTGCTGCTGCTGTCACCTGACAGCATTTCTCTCCCTTATCAGAATGCATTCTTTTGTTGCAGATCCTTCTGTTGCAAAATCAGGCATACACTCAAAGGCAACATGTCTGCTGGGGCTTTCAGAAGCCTCCATTTCCCTGTCAAACAAGAAGGGCAGCATTTTATGAACATAAACGCTACTTAAGAGCATAACAGATTTTCTTTTCTTTTTTAAAGGAGTTTTGGAAATCTTTAAAAGGCAAAGTATTTTTATGCCGTGTGAATACCAATCAGTAGAATATGGTTGTCACAGACAAACTTCAAGTGTCCAGGCTTGTGTTGTTTCAAACAAAACACCAGAACAACTATTCTCTTCCTGACCTCGTACTTGTATAAGTGACCTTTTGTCCCAGACTCTTCTTTCAAAGAAAAATAATTTTCTTCTTCCTTATTAGAAATATACAGCCATCTGCTTCTTCAGTTCAGCTCTAATGTTTTAATTTTTTTATCCCTACAGTGCCATGCTAGGTCACAACTTATATTGTGCTAAGTAGGTCGTGATGATTATCCCATGAGCTAACGATTGCATAAATACCCCACCATAGTGCCCCTTTTTGTCTTCTTTATTCCTTCCTCGAGCACTTCCTTCACCTTACCTGTTACAAGACGTGTAAGAACTTTACTCTTCTCATTGAGAATGTTCACTGTAACATTCCGTGCAGATTGGAAGTACAGAGGGTTGCCCTACAATAAGAGCACAAGAGAAAATGAATGAGATGGGCATACTGCTTCCTACTAGAAAATGTGCTGTGCTCTTTACACAAACTTGTAGGACATGTGTGCACTTCCATGTGTCTATTTAAGCAATTGTGTGTCTTTGTCTGAAACATCAGAAATCAGCCTGACCATGTGTGAACTTTGTATTTTGATATGAACAGTTCCATGTGATTTTTACGTGGTGGAATGGATTTGCAAACATAGTTAAAAATTTATTTCTGAAGGACTGATGTAATCCAGTGAGTAGTGAATTGCAATCTGGGGGATACTGCTGAACCAGAATGTATTAATTAGTTACTGACCAACTGACGATGAATTGATCAAAAACTGGATGCAGAACATTTATGGGAAAGTATCAGTAGGCAATGTATGCTGCCACAAATAGATTCTCCTATTGTAAAAATGTGGATTTGTGTCAAGGAATAGTTAAATGATGCCATCAGTATTGGTGAATATTTTAGTTTCATTTGATACCATCACATGCTTGTTTGAACTTTTTTGCATAGATGATCTGGCTGATCACATCCTCTACTTTGCTAAGCAAGAATGGACAACTCTCAGAATAACATAGGAGGTACTGTAATTTTGTTGCATTTTTAAGGACCAAAACTAAACACACCATGTATAACACTGATAGTTGTAAAGAAAGAGGATCTATTTTAAAGCTTTGTGGAACTTTTGTAATTGATTTCCACAAAGAAATCAAATTTAGTAAGAAAAGATCACGATGGTATCTGAAGAAGTGAGCTGTGACTCATGAAAACTCATACCCTACCACAAATTTTGTTACTGTTGTAGATGCTACTGGACTCTTGCTCTTTTCTACTGCTTAGTAAGAAAAGATATACAAAAGTCTCACTCCCAGCTTTCCAGAAAATGGATGCAGAAATCGAGCTTTGAAATGTGAAATTATAATTTATTGAGAATGTGCACACCAGTTTGTATTTTTATTCCTGTCTCCCAGGCAAATATTAAAGTGTTTGGGGGAATACATATATTATAGTATGTTTTAGATGCATGTTCCTTCCCATCAGAAAACAGAAGTAGGGCTGGAGTAGTATTCAGACTTGAAGCATAGCACTGTGGCCTGAACACATGTATCAGATTTCATTCTGATATCATACTATACAAAAGATTTATTGTGTCATAAACTGACAAACAAAAAAAATGTGAATGTACAAGTTAAACCAATATTACTCATCCTATTTTGATTTTTCAATGCTTAGGCCTTGTGCCTTGCCTCATTCAATCTCTGGTTAAATTTAAATCCCCAGGGCTTATCTCCTTTGATCCTTGATGATAGCTATGAGTCTGCATGGTTAAAGACAGTCAAAAATAAGTTGGAGAGTTTGGGTTTCTCTCCTCATTCTGTTCTGGAGTTGGGGTAGGAACAGGCAAAACAAACTCTGAAGCAAAGGATGTTGGATATTGAGTAGCAGACAGATCTAGAGAGGTCACCAACTTTTTTGGCTGCAGACAGTTCTAGATATGTAGTCTCTCCAGCCACCTATCTCTCTCGTTTAGAGATACCCAGTCATTGGAGGGCATTTTCACTTGCAAGAAACCAAGCCCTCCCCTCTGCAGTTTTAGAGGGGTAATATAAAAAGTTTTGGATGGAAAATAGGTTATGCCCTTGTAGTAATGGGGAGATTGAAACCACAGAACATGTTTTATTTCATTGTCCCTTCTATCAAGAAATTCGTACTAAATTTGTCTTCCCCTTACTTAAGAGGTGCCCTGGCCGTTTGGAATCAGTGTATAACAGAATGTTAATTGATGAAAACCCAATGTAGTACAAAGTTTTTCATGGCAGCTTGCAAAATTTATCTGTTAATGAAGGTATACTAATTTTACCAGAACAAATGTTAAAATATAAAATACATTTTTGTATTATATTTATTAATTTAGAAGTTAAAAATCTATAGTTTTAGAATTTCTGAGTATGAATGCTGTTACATTTTATACTAGTCAAGAACCATTTATAATAAAGAAGATGCTTAAGTCAATTTTTCAACTTCCCCTTGTCATGGATATAGCCAGAAAAAAGGGAATAGTTTCTGGATTCAACCAAGAAGGTCATAGATGATGGCCCTCCATATGTCCTTAAAGGGACACCCCACTCACTGAACATGGGTGGCTTTTCCCCTTGATTCTAGACATCTCCATTTTCAAAATGGTTGCAGGCTGTTTGGCTTCCATTTTTTTGGCACCTTGTCTGGGACCCCAGGAAAGTGTGCTCCCAGAAAAGGTGCCAAAAATGGAAGTCAAACAGCCTGAAACTGTTTTGAAAACAGAGGTGTCTGGAGTCAAGGGGGAAAGCCTCCAGCATTTGGTGAGTGGGCTGTCCCTTTAAGGACATGTGGTAAGGGACGATGTCTCTGCACATAGAAACAGGGCTAGCCTGGTCCCATAGCTAGACATGCAAGGAAGGAGCCTAGAGGCCCAAAAGAGACCAACCTTGGAAAGGGGCATGAAACAAAGGAATAACACAATTGTAAAGCCTTGTGTAGATCAGATGCTCTCAAATCCACATCAATGGATATTATTTGTTGAAATCCAAGTGTTAGGGTTGCCAGCCTCCAGGTAGTATAACAGTACTGTTACAGTACGGGAAGTGCCATTGTTTTGTTAGCCTCCAGGTAGTGGCTGGAGATCTCCTGGAATTACAACTGGTCTCCAGGACACAGAGATCAGTTCACCTGGAGAAAATGGCTATTTTAGGGGGTGGATTCTATGGAATTATGCCATGCCAAGGTCCTTTCCCTCCCCAAACACCACTTTCTCCAGGTTTCTCCAGGTTTCTCCAGGGTTCACCCCCCAAATCTCCAGGAATTTCCCAACTTGGAGCTGGCAACCCTACCAGGTGTAGAGAGCATCTGAGAATGGCAGGAATTTCCAATTTCCAGATGTAAAGTTATGATTCAAGGATAGGTGTATTGATTGAGGGCCAAAAGATATTCATATAGGATTGTCATCCCCCTGCCCCCACCTGTTGCCCCCACCTCGCTCACCTGGCCAGCGAGAAGGGAACGCACCGGGGGGGGGGTGCACGTGCATGTTCCTTCACTCCCCTTTTGAGGGGAAAATAATGTCATGTTCCAGCATAATGGGGGAGCTACGGATTGTACTGAAGCCCACTTCAGTAAAAATCACCTGTTTGCAGGCAATTTACTGAACTGAGCTTCAGCATGCTCTGCAGCTCCTCTCATGCTGGAAAATGAAGTCATTTTCCAGAGTGATGGAGGAGACCAGGAGTGCATGCATGCTTTTTGTGCTCACATGTATGCCCTGCACCCCCCCCCCCACACACACACACTTTGGCCCTTGCTTTTGGACAGTTAACTATTGTTAGGAGATAATGCCAAAGCCTTATAACTATGAGATACTGAAATGATTGGGAGCTGCTTTCTAGAAGGAGATACTGGTTGTGGACTGCTTATCTTTGGGGTAAGATACTTCCTTGGACTCGTGTAATTGCTCTTCTTTAATGATCTATGTAGTTATGATGGATTGCATGATTTTTGTTGATTTAGCTAATTTTTTAATAAGCAGTGATTCTGTCATGGTATTGACATGTCTACTCCACACCTAAAATGCTACTGAGGTGCACCTTTTTCCAGAAGTTAAATGATCTGATAAAGGAAAACTAGCTAGATACTTTAGCTTTTTAAGTTCATACCTATATCTGAATCAGGTCTGACTAGGGTAATCTAGAATGCCCTTGTGAAATATTGAGAAATATATACTGCACTGCAATCTATTCTTGTTTAAGTTGTGGATTTACGGCATAGTTTTGTGACAAAAATGTAAGTGGCCTGGTCCAACATAAATATCATCCTTCTGTATTAGGTTTACAGAAACAAAAAGTATCATGTGCTTCTGTAACGTTCATTAACCAAGCAGGTGACCACCACTTCTGTCATATATATTCCTATATGATCTGCCTTATCTCTGGGATAGTTCGGCATACTGTATTGTTTTAATTAATTTTAGTAACCTAGACAAAGCGTTATCATGGATTTAATTGTTTATTAGTCAATGTTTGTTGAATTGTGATGGCCTATGGCTGTAGACAATAAACTCTTTGAACCTTATTCTGAACCATACCATAGGCCTCTCCAGCTCAATCATCACTCTGCTGTCACAGACTTAATAAGGTCTTGGGAAGAGGTCTTTCTTAACGCAGATACCAGGGATATAACGTGGGTTCTTGTGTTCTAGTCCTGAGGCCTTCTGCCCTTTGTTTCCAAAATGGGAAACTGACACTGAATTCAGGACCCCTTAACTGGGTGATCAAAAATGGCAAGACTAACAATATGGACTATCTGGTTGGCAGGGATATTGTTACACAATCAAATAAATGAGGCATTTGAATAGTGCTTTTACTCAAGCAGTGCTTTGTAAATATTTCTTACATCTTAATGAAAACCTATTAATGCATGAGCATAAACCTTGGCATACTTCTTTGTGGTATAGTGTATGGAAGAATACAAGCTAGTTTTTGCCTGACCATTTATTCTGAGCTATTAGTTGAGCAGAATGTAAGTTTTTAGTTCTTCAGCTAACATTCATTCCTAGTTCCTAGTTCAATTCTCTTTGTGATTCAAAGCTACAAATGAAGATGAAGCAAGAATGTATAGCATCAGCACTACTAAACCTTAAAAAAACAAACAAACATGGGTACCTGAAATCATTAACCACCAGATTCTGGCATATAATATGCCAAGACAGTATGTTTGAGCCAAAATGTTGCTTTTATTTTACTTGGGTCATGTTTGGTAGTGGTGTCATCAAGTCATAATTGACTTATAGCTACTGGGGTTTTCAAGGCCAGAGACTAACAGAGGTAATTTGCCATTGCTTGCCTTCTTGGAGATCTCCCATCCAATCACTAATCAAGGCTGACCCTGCTTAGCTTCCAAGAGCTGATGAGATCAGGCTTGCCTGGGCTATTCAGGTCAGGGCTGAGTCACGTTAAGCCTGCCATTTTCCAATCAAGAAATGCTAATGATGACATCTAAAAACAAAGCAAATAATCAATTCTAGAACTACATATACCTAATAGCTGTAAACCCTTGTTTGGTGCAAAGGACTCACGGAGAGGAGAACAGAGCCTATTTCCTTTTTTCCCCCAGATGAACTTGTTTGGGGTGTGTGTGGGGGAACCTAGCTGGGGCCATTTGCACCAAATTGATGCTTTGGAAAGGTCTGATGCTAAGCTACCTGGATGTGTGAACTGGAGTGCATAATTTTAGGTCCTGAAGGAAAGGGTGAGAAGGCAGAACCATTTCCTCATTTGCAGGTGTACTTCCACTGTAAACTACTTTAAAAAGAAACATTTAAGAAATGGAAGGAGGGCCATATAACCAAGGATGAATATAAATAAATTACCAGTGCTTGTACAGAGAGTGTTAGAAAGGCTAAAGCTCAGTATGAGCTTAGGCTAGTGACAGAAACAAAACAAAAAGGAGTTCTTTGGTTATGTTCAGAGCAAGAAAAAGAAAAAGGAAGTGCTAGGCCCACTACAAGGAGAGGAAAGTGGAATTTTAACAGGTGATAAAGAGAGGGCAGATCTGATCAGTTCCTACTATTCCTAGGTCTTCTCTTGCAAGGGAAACCAGGCTCAACCTGGCAAAAAGAGAACACATGTTGAAGGAAGGGAGTTGCAGCATAGGAAAGGCAGAGGGGTGGTACATAAATACCTAGTTTCTTTAAATTAAGTCAAGTCTTGTGGCCAGATGGATTGCATCCTCAAGTACTAAATGAACTCACTGATGTAATTGAGGAGGCTTTGTCTATAATCTTTGAGATTTCTTGGAGAACAAGTGAGGAAGGTAAATGTTGCTCCTATCTTTAAGAATGGGAAAAGGTAACTATTGTCCTGTCACCTTGACATTCATACCTGGAAAGATTTTAGAAAAGATCATCCATAAGTTCTTGAGGAGACAGCTGTGATTACTAAGAGCCAGCATGGGTTCCTCAAGAACAAGTCATGTCAGACTAAACTTACCTCATTTTTTGAGAGAGTTACTATTTTGTTGGATCAGGGGAGTGCTATGGGCATAGTTTATATGGATTTCAGTAAAGCTTTTGATAAGGTTCCACATGATATTCTTTTTCACAAATCAGTAAAATGTGGTTTGGATCCTACTACTCTTAGTTGGATTTGCAACTGTTTGACAGATTGCACCCAAAAAGTGCTAGTAAATGGTTCCTCATCCTCTTAGAGAGGAGCACTATTTGGAATGCCTCAGGGATCCATCCTGGGCCCAGGACAACATCTTTAAAAATTACTCGGATGAAGGGATAGAGGGGATGCTCATTAAAAATGCAGATGATACTAAATTGGGAGGGGTTGCAAATACAGTAGAAGACAGAAGCAAGGTGATCTTGACAGGCTTTAAATTTGGGCTAAAACTAACAAAATGAATTTCAACAGAGATAAATGTAAAGTTCTGCCTTTAGGTAAGAAAAAAGCATGTAATTATCAGATGGGGAGACTTGTGTTGGCAGTAGTATGTTTGTTTGTTTGTTTATATTCGATTTATATTCCGCCCTCCCAACAGCAGTGAACTCAGGGCAGATTACATTTTATTTGTTTGTTTGTTTGTTAGTTTATTTATTTTATTCGATTTGTATTCTGCCCTCCACGCACCTGCAGGCTCAGGGTGGATTTCAATTAATAGAATAATATAAAATACAATATCTTTAAAACCAATAAAACATCTTAAATGTTTAAAAAAGAACACACACAACAAGCAATACAGCAGCAGGTTTTGAAAAACATATGGCAGCAGATTTCACCAGCAACTACCACCCAACCGCCTCAAGAAATATATGGCAAAGGCTAGGTGGTAGATATCCCTTAGTAGGAACACAGCTTTCTCTAGGTGGCCAGCAGGGAGGCCCAGAGTATAAACCATATGCCTGGTGGAACAGCTCTGTCTTACAGGCACGGTGGAAGGATAGCAAATCTGGCCGGGCCCTGATCTCTTTAGACAGAGCGTTCCAACAGGTTGAAGCCAGGACCAAAAAGGCCCTGGCTCTGGTCGATGCTCAACGGGCCTCCCTGGGGCCAGGGGCCAGTAGCAGCTGTTTAGCATTGGATCAAAGTGTCCTCTGGGGCTCATGTACGTTATAAAAACTTTAACATTTCAGCTTTAAAACCAATAAACAATAATATATCATTTAAAGGCTAAAAATACAGAGAACAAAAAGCAGCAGCATAGAAACAATTCATATAATCCATCATCCAACTGTCCCTAAAAGAATATCACAAAAAGGTCGGGTGGTGGCTATTTCCTGATAGGGAGGGATGATCCCCTCTATTCAACCGGTAGAGGGCCCTGCCCGGTGTCAACCAAATGTCTGGCAGAACAGCTCTGTCTTACAGGCCCAGCGAAAGGATAGCAAGTCCTGCCGGGCCCTGGTCTCATCAGATAGAGCGTTCCACCAGGTTGGAGCTAGGACCGAAAAGGCCCTAGCTCTGGTCGACCCTAAGTGGGCCTCTCTGGGGCCAGGGACCACTAATAGCTGTTTTTCACTAGAATGAAGCATCCTCCGGGGCTCATATGGGGAGAGGCGGTCCCACATATATGCTGGTCCCAGTCCACATAGGGCTTCATAGGTTAAAACCAGAATCTTGAACCTGATTTGGTACTCCACCGGTAGCCAATGCAGCTGGCGCAATACCATTGTTATATGTGCATTTCCCGGCACTCCGGCGATGACCCGTGCCGCTGCATTTTGTACCAGTTGCAACCACCGGATCAGACTCAAGGGAAGCCCTGCGTAGAGCACGTTACAGTAGTCTAACCTAGAGGTAACTATTGTTTGGACCACTATAGTTAAATCATGGGTCGACAAATAGGGCGCAAACTGCCTGGTCTGATGAAGATGGAAAAACCTAGCAACTGCAGCGACCTGGGCCTCATTTCCCAGGGAAGCATCCAAGATCACCCCCAGAGTCTTCTCCCTTGGGGTTGGTGTAAGCACTGCCCCATCAAGAGTAGGAGGTTGGGGTCCCAAATCTACGTCCCCGCAACTCAAGTACAGGATCTCCGTCTTCGTGGGATTTAATTTCAGCCGACTCTGCTTCAACCATCCAGTCATGGACTCAAAAGCATACTCTAGGACATGTGGGGCTGAGCCAGACCGGCTGTCCTTCAGTAGGTATAACTGGGTGTCATCTGCATACTGATGACACTCAAGTCTGAAACTTCACACCAACTGGGTGAGGGGACACATATAAATGTTAAACAATAACAGAGAAAGCACTGCCCCCTGTGGCACACCACAAACCAGTGGGTGGCAGGATGGCAGTTCTTCCCCCAGCGCCACCCTATGTCCCTGACCATGGAGAAAAGAGACAAGCCACTGTAGTGCCATCCTCTGTATCCCCACATTGGCAAGGCGGTGGGTCAGAAGATCGTGGTTGACAGTATCGAACGCAGCTGAAAGATCTAATAATATCAGCAGTGCCGATCCGCCTCGATCCAGGTGTCTGCGAAGATCGTCCGTGAGAGCGACCAGCAATGTCTCCCTCCCAATGTGAAAAGATCTAGGGGTATTAATAGATCATACACTGAATATGCGTTAGCAGTATGATGTGGTAGCTAAAAATGCAAATGTGATTTGGAGCTGCATCAACAGAAGTATAGTATCCAGATCTCACGAAGCGACGGTATCAATTTAGTATGCTCTGGTTACAACTCACTTGGAGTACTATGTTCAGTTTTGGATTTTAAAAGAATGTTGACAAGCTGGAGTGTGTCCAATGGATGGCAGCAAAGATGGTAGGGGTCTGGAGACCAAGTCCTATCAGGAAATGTTGAAGGAGGGGCTTCCGGTTTGGGATTCATGGAGGTCTGACGCAGCTCCATTTGCGGAGCTGACCGGACTGCCGTTTTAAGTGGCCGGCGGGGGAAAAATAGCCCGCAGCCGACTGCTCTCAGGCGGAGAGCAGGCAAAGAACGCTCAAGACCCTAGGGTGTGCTAGATCTCGGACAAGGGGGGGCTCTACACAACGGGTCCCCTCCCGATCCTTGAGGTCCCACCCTGCGACAGGTCGGCTACAATCTCTGCGGCAGTTCTGGGGCCAATTCGGCTGGCATAAGACCTACATACCCAAGCTTCGATTGGGGGAAGAAACGGAGAGGAGAAGCTAAAATCGAAACAGCGATTACAACCCGAGAAAAGTGAATGAGAAGGTAAAGATCACTATCTTCTGTTACGGGACAGATTGATTAAAGCAGAGAGGAATAGAAGTAGATTTTCAAACTGCAACAGGCTAACGATAAAGAGGGGAAGACTCGGCAAGAGTTGTATTTGAAAAGAGACTCAGTTTAAAGAAGTTATTAAAGGAATTGGACTATTGTTTTGAATACTTGCGGTTATGGAGCTGTGAGAAAAAGACACCATCGCGAGACCTACTGTGGGAAGTTGGGAGACAGGAAGTGCGTAACAACAATAGAGTTGCTGGAGAGAAGCGGCCCTTGCCGGAGGGCAGGAAGAAGGGAATCGCCATCTTTGAAAGGGGAAGGGTCGCGGCTTCAGCGGAAAAGGAAGTAGGCCATCTTGGATTGCAAAATCATAGAGAAACCATAGAGAAAAGACGCCCGACATTTTGGACTCTTTAAAATTTAACTTTTGCAAGAAGACCGGGACATTTGAAATAAAAGGACATTAAATTTTACGCCACGGAGTTAAGGAAGAGAGCGGACTCGTGGGAGCGAGCCAAAGCAAGCCCCACGATGTCAAAAAAAGAGTGGCAATCGGCAATAGAAAACCTGGATAAAAAACTTTTAGATGTGATTAAAGAACTTAAGGACACGAAATTGGAGCTGATTAAAGAGGTTAAAGAGGTTACACAGACAGTAAAATCGGAGCTGTCAGAAGTGAAAAAAGGTATGGAAACAATACAAAGTGAACTACAAGGAACGCAGCAGAGAGTTAAAACAGTAGAAGACGCGATGGAGAACTTAGCAGACACGCAACAAACAGAGATGAGACTGATGAGGGGGAGAATGTCAGTTGCAGAAACTAAACACATGGAGAAGCAGTTACGTTTTCGTGGCTTGCCAGAAGTGGAAGGAAAGTCAGCGCAAGAACAGATGACTGAGGTGTTAGCTGAATACCTGGGGAAGGAGGAGGAGGAAGTTGTGGCTATCCTAGATGTGGCATATCGTGTGAATTCGAGAATTGCAACCCAGAGGAAATTACCAAGAGACGTGATTGTGCAGTTTACGACACGAAATATGAAAGAGAAGATTGTGACAAAACAGTTTCAAGATCCATTGGAGATTGATGGCAAGACGATTATCATAATGAAGGAATTACCCAGGTCAGTGTTATCAGATCGGAAAAAATACAAAGTGCTAATTCAGATCTTGAAGGACATGAAAATCAGGTACAGATGGGAGTTACCAGAAGGTGTGTCCTTTGAGTTTGGAGGGGCCAAAAAGCGCATCAGATCTGAGCGAGAGATGGAGCGATTTATAAGGGACAATGAAAAAGACTTACCAACAAGATTATGAGTATGGAGTGTAAAGTTTTATCTTGGAATGTAAATGGACTAAACTCACCGAATAAGAGAAAAAATATTTTCCACTGGCTATTAAAACAAAAATGTGACATTGTTTGTTTGCAAGAGACCCATATCAGAAAGCAGGATGTAAAATATTTAAAATCAGGAAAATTGGGCAAAGAATTTGTAGCGGCCTCCAATAAGAAAAAAAGAGGAGTGGTGTTGTACATAAAAGAGGAGCTACAGCCAAAATTTGTAATGAAAGATGTGGAAGCCAGATTTATTGCAGTGGAATGTACTTGGGACTTAAAGAGAGTGTTGGTAGTCGGAGTTTATGCACCTAACGGTGCAAAGGAAAGCTTCTTTGAGGATTTGAGGAAGCAACTAGATGATCTTTCATATGACCAGATAATTCTTGCCGGAGACTTCAATGGAGTGACAAACTTGGAATTAGATAAAAAGACAACAACTGCACAAAAGAAAAGAGGACTATTACCAAAGCTCTTTTTTGACTTGATACAACAGGAGACTTTAGAAGATGTATGGAGAAGAGAATATCCTAAAAGTAGACAATTTACTTTTTACTCTGCAAGGCACTGTACACTATCAAGAATTGATATGATCTGGGCATCAAAAGACTTAGCGTTATGGACTAAGGAGGTAGAAATAATGCCGATGGTAGGCTCAGATCATAATCCAATCATGTGGAAATTAGGGAAAAGGAGAAAAAGGAAAGCATGGAGAATAAATGAGGACTTGCTACAGGAAGGAGAGAATATGGAGATGTTGAAAAGAGAGACAAAGTTCTTCATACAATACAACGTAAATAAAGAAGTACCAACTGACAAAGTTTGGGACGCTTATAAGGCAGTTATAAGGGGCATACTAATGGACTTAAATGGTAGAGCAAGAAAAAAGAAAGAGGAGAAAAGACAAGAGATTGAGGAGAAAATAAAAGCCAAAGAAATACAGTTAAAAAAGAGACCAGGGAAAAAGAAATTATATCAGGAAATTAAAATACTTCAAGAACAGTTAACAGCAATGAATAATAAGGAATTGGAGTGGAATCTTAAAAGATTGAATCAGAAAGTGTTTGAAGGTGCAAATAAACCTGGGAAGTATTTGGCATGGCAACTGAAGAAGAGAAGGGAAAAGAAAATAATAAATAGAATTTGCGAAGATAATAAAACGTATTTGGAACAGACTACCATTAGTAGAGCCTTTTACAAATTCTACGCTAAGTTGTATAATAAGAAAGAGGTAAATAAAGAGTCAATAGCGTTATATTTGGAGAAAATGAAACTTCCAGTAATTTCGGAAGCTTGGAGAAATAAACTGAACAGTGAAGTAACAGATGAGGAACTAAACAAGGCAATACAATCTGCAAATCTAGGAAAGGCGCCAGGGCCAGATGGACTTACAGCGAAATTTTATAAGGTAATGGCCAACGAACTGGCACCATTCCTAAAAGAGGTGATCAATGGAGTTTTAAAGGACCAGCGGATTCCAGATACCTGGAATGAAGCGAATATATCATTGATCCCCAAAGAGGGCCAAGACTTGACTAATGTGAAAAACTACAGACCTATATCGTTACTTAACAATGATTATAAAATCTTTGCGAAGATACTGGCGGAGAGACTGAAGGGGTGGCTTTCGGAAGTCATTGAGGAGGAACAAGCAGGCTTTTTGCCAGACAGACAAATCAGAGACAATTTAAGGACAGTGATTAATGCTATTGAATATTATGACAAGCGTTGTGACAAAGAGGTTGGTTTCTTCTTTGTTGATGCTGAAAAGGCGTTTGATAATTTAAACTGGGATTTTATGTTTGCCACTATGGAAAAGCTACAATTGGGAGAAAGATTCATTAGAGCAATTAAGGAAATTTACAGAGACCAGACTGCAGCAATTGTGGTGAATGATGAAGCGACTAAGAAATTGACTATAAGTAAAGGAACAAGACAAGGTTGCCCGTTGTCTCCACTGCTGTTCATTTTGGTATTGGAGATCCTGATGATACAAATACGACAAGATGAAGAAATTCGAGGAATTAAAATAAAGGACTATTCATACAAGGTCAGAGCATTTGCGGATGACATAATGTTAATTGTAGAAGACCCATTGGAGAACATGCCAAAAGTGATAGATAAGATTAAGGAGTTCGGAGACTTGGCAGGTTTTTATATTAATAAAAAGAAGTCAAAGATACTATGCAAAAATATGACTAAGCAGAAACAACAATTGTTAACGGAAATAACGGATTGTGAAGTAACAAGCAAGGTGAAATATTTGGGAATCGAACTGACTGCTAAGAATATAGACTTATTTAAAAACAACTATGAAAAACTATGGACTCAGATAGAGAGAGATTTGATCAAATGGAACAGACTAAATCTGTCATGGTTGGGAAGGATTGCAGCAGTTAAGATGAATGTGTTACCAAGAGTAATGTTTTTGCTACAGACAATACCAATCATCAGTGACTCTAAGCAATTTGAAAAATGGCAGAGGAAAATATCAGACTTTGTATGGGCAGGCAAGAAGCCTCGAGTGAAAATGAAAGTTTTACAAGATGCAAAGGAAAGAGGCGGAATGCAACTGCCCAATCTAAGACTTTACCATGACGCAATTTGCTTGGTGTGGTTGAAGGAGTGGATGACGCTAAAGAATAAGAAATTACTAGCCCTAGAGGGATATAAAAAAATATTTGGATGGCACGCATATTTATGGCATGATAAAGTAAAGGCGAACTCGATGTTCCTGCATCACTATATACGGAGAAGTTTATATATAATCTGGAAGAAGTATAGAATCTATTTGGAAGAAGGAACCCCTTTGTGGGTAGTTCCATATGAGGTGATAGATCCGAGAGCTGTTGATAATGAGCAACAATGTTTAACTTATAAAGAAATAACTAGAACTGAAGAATCTAAACTCAGAATAAAGACTCAGGAGGAACTGTCACCTTATTATGATTGGTTCCAGTATAGACAGATTAGAGATTTATATAACTCGGACTCTGTAAAGGGAGGTATACGAACAGAAAACTCGGAACTAGAGCAGACCCTTCTTAAAGAGGACAAGAAAAGAATATCTAAGGTATACCAAGCACTGCTGAAATGGTATACTGAGGATGAAATAGTTAAAGGACAAATGGTGAAATGGGCCATAAATTTCAATAAAGAAATAACAATGGAGGCATGGGAATACTTGTGGAAGACTACAATGAAGACAACGACATGTACTAGTATTAAAGAGAACATTTACAAAATGATTTATCGTTGGTACATGACACCAAAGAAGATTGCGCTAGGGAATTTGAACACTTCTAATAAATGCTGGAAATGCAGGAAGCATGAGGGCTCCCTCTACCATATGTGGTGGACGTGTGAGGTAGCTAGGCAGTACTGGGGGGAAATAATAAGAGAAATGAGTGAGATTTTACAATTTCAAATTAATAAGAACCCAGAACTCCTGCTACTAAACTTGGGAATGGAGGGAATTCCAGCCCATCATAGGACGTTGATATTTTATATGACGGCAGCAGCTAGACTTTTGTATGCGCAAAAATGGAAAATACAAGAAGTGCCAACCATTGAAGATTGGATCCACAAATTGCTATATATGGCAGAAATGGACAAAATGACAAGAAAATTGAGAAACCTGGACTCAGGACAGTTTAACACAGACTGGGAGAAGCTGAAACAATATTTGGAGAAGAAATGGGAGGTGGGAGGAGAACTGTGGCAGTTTGAGAACTACTGAAGTACAATAAAATGTAGAGGGGGGTGACTTTACCGGGGAGGAGAAGAGGTAAAAGAGAATTTCTAAGCAGTTATGATATTAGATTGATATATATAGAATAATAAATAGAATATTGATAGAAAATAATTAATCATAAGGGTTAACTATAAGGATTGATTAACTAATAATATTTTCTTTTTGATTCCGTACAATGTACCAAACTGAATATGTTTATTTGAAGCTGTATATGAGTCAAATTGATTGATATCATATATAGACTTATGATTGAAGGGGAATAGAAATACTAATGTAAACAAATATAACTAAAATAGAAAGAAGAAGATAGAATGAATAACATATAGAGTATAAGTTAAACTGGTTGATTTATATGAATGTATGGTTTACATAGTTTATGATATATAGAAATATTTGAAAGTGGAATAATGAAAAATGGGATAAATTGTTTATCCATTATGGAAAAAGGGACTCATAGTCAGGGTACAGAGTATTAAAAATAGTTAAAGAAGTATTGCTTAGAATAAAGGGAGAATATATATTTGTTAGATAGAGGAATATATAAAGAGTAAGGGAAAAGGGATAAAGGGTTGGAAAACTGTTGGAAGTCAACAAAATGGGGGGGGGAAGGGAGGGGGTTAGAAATTGGGAAATGGGAATATTGACTGTAATGTGCAAACATTTGATCCTAACCCAATAAAAAATTTTTCAAAAAAAAAAAAAGGAAATGTTGAAGGAGCTGGGATGTTTAGCCTGGAGAGGAGATGACTGAGAGGTGATATGATAAACAGGTTCAAATATTTGAAAGGCCGTCACATAGAGGAGCAGTGGAGTTACTTTCTGTTGTCCCAGAACTTTCTGTTGTCTCAGAACTAATCAAAAGAGTTTTTGGCTAAACATGAGAAAGAACTTTCTGCCAGTTAGAGAGGTCACACAGTGGAACAGGGATCCTTGGGAGTTGGTGGGTTCTTGTTCTTTGAAGGTTTTTAGGAGTAGGCTAGATGGTCATGAGACAGCAATGCTTATTCTATGACTTGGTATAAATGTAGGCATTTTGTGAGAGGGAGGGCAGGAATGGATGATCTGGTGCCAGGCTCTCATGGCGCTTTCTTATATGTCTAGGGTAAAGTTGTTCACTACTTTGGGGTCAGGCGGGAACTTTCCTCCAGGCCAGATTAGCCTAGGGATCCTGGAGGTTTTTTGCCTTCCTCTGGGGATAAAGCAGCAGTCACTCAAGAGTGGGAGGGGGGAAGGCAACTGAGAATTTCCTGCAATGTGCAGGCGGTTGGACTAGACCTGCCTGCCTCCTCCCCCAGCCAAGTAAGTGGTGGCAGGAGTGGAGGCTTGGAGCAAGGGATTCCCTGCCCCACCTGTGAGGATGGGATCTTTAGAAGGAAGGCTTGGATGGACCACTCCACTTAGTCCCAGCTTCTCAGCTGCATTATACTTGGGATAATAATAACACTGGCTTTTTTTACTGCTTTGAGTGGGGCACTAATCTGTCTAGAAGAGCAGTATATGTGCACAGTTATTATTTTTATTAGATAATTTGCGGGGGTTCCTTCCACCTCTATGTTTCTGTGTTCATATTACTAAGGGAGCCCTGTTGCAGTCACTTTACACCCAAACAAATCCTTGAATCACATGCTATTCTTTGGCATGACCAAGACC
Source organism: Eublepharis macularius (assembly GCF_028583425.1). Lineage (NCBI taxonomy): Eukaryota > Metazoa > Chordata > Lepidosauria > Squamata > Eublepharidae > Eublepharis > Eublepharis macularius. The sequence continues at coordinate 87,934,828 of NC_072793.1, read as the reverse complement.
CATTTTCAGGTGTGGTGGTATTTGTATATCAGTCACTTTTTGAGACTGTAGCTGTACCTTGAATAAAACATGCAGCTATAAGCTAACTTTAGCTCCATGTTTGGTTCCAACTTACTCCCTTTTAAATGATTTCACAGCATGAGTGTCACTGTCAGTAAATGTCAACTGAACATTTTCCATTCAGTAAGAAATCATTTATAGATTTACTTTCACTAATTAATTTTGATATTCTTTATTTCACTTTTCTTCTTCACCAGGGTTCTTTTAAAGGCAGATTTATATTTAGAAACACAAGCCTTATAACCACTATAACCATTTAAGTTTCTTGACTACAATAATACCTCCTTTATAAGAAGTTATGCTCCAGTTTTCATAAAATACGGTAGAGTGTAAAATAACATTAAATAAGCAAAGGGGTTGATTATTCATCCATAGTGGAGTCTGAGTGCATATGAAAAGCACCTCCTTACCGACCTTGTGTGCAACACTTGGTTTACAGACTGAGACCTTTACTTCTGGTGGTTTTGAGATAACTACTAGAGGTGGGCACAGACCGTAAAATGGACCAAAATTTGACACAGACTGGCCTGGTTCGGAGTTCGGGTCATGGGACTCCTATTTTCCACGGACAACTTTCTGGCTAGTCAGTTGGTCCATTGTCTGTGAATCCAGACATGGGGTGGGGGTTAAAGCAGCCCGCCTGGCAGCTGGAGAAAGAGTGGTTAAAGCGCTCCTGGCGCTACTTGCCAGCAGTGCTGGGAGCACTTTAAAGTTTAAATCCCCCCTTGCTTCAGCTGACAGGTGGGCCTGGACAAACGAACCGGTTCATGAACCAGCACAGGTCTATGAAAAGTTCATGGTCCATGAAACGTGATGGACCACAGCCCAAGGGCCTGTGGGTTTTTCCTAGTCCGTGCCCACCTCTAATAACTACATTTGTCTAGTAAAAGAGTCATACGGTATTTGTCGGCAAGGAAAAAAGTCTTCAAGTACTTAAGAGTACTGTCCACTTAAATTGTCATAACTCTTTCCCTTAAGGAGTGAAGAAATTTAGCAAGGAAGATTTATTTCTCCCTTGGAGGCACTGCACAATTAACATTCAATGTCTTTTTGCTGAACTATACATGAAATCTTACATTTTATGACACACAGTCCCTTTAAAAGCTAATTTAAACCTTTAGTACATTCTGCTGAAAGAAATATTTTTCCCTTATACCAAATCGAAACAAAATAATACTTTCTCAACTTTTTGTTATTGATTTTAACAAAGAAATCATGGGATATTATGTGTAAGTTTTGTTTTTTTAGAACACCCTATTTAGTAATATGGTACCTGTTGAGAAAACATATTCACTAATGCCACAGCATCACCTAAATAAAGATAAAAATCTGTGCCCTGACTCTTTATCACATGTGAAGGCACCATACACAACCTATTTATATATATAAAGATAAGTGTCCTGACTGACTTGTCAATGCCTAGCCCAACCCCCTGGACTTAGAAACATGAAATTTGGGGAGAATATTCCTTTCATGATGTAAACACCCACTAAGAAAGGATTTTAAGAAATTTGCCCCCTAAGGGGATAAAAAGGGGTTAAATGAGTTTTCCCAAAGGGATACAGCTTCCTTGTATGTGACTGCCTGCTTGCACCCCCGCCTACTGCCAGCTCAGCCACTCTTCCCTGATCAGGGCAGCCTTTCAAGGTCATTTGCATATGTGGGCTGATTGGGCTTCACAACATTCCACATCTCATGCCCTCAACACGCTTTGCTTTATTCAAACACCTTTATGAAGCTCAGGCACTATGCTATTATACCACAAAATCAACTCCAAAAAAAACCCAAACCAAAAAATGTTACATATTCATAAGTATTATAATTGAATTTAAAGTAGTTAAATACCGTAGCGAAGCACGGGTATCAAGCTAGTCTGATTATAACCGCAACACTGCAACAATAAGGAAGATCTAAAATTTTAAAGCCAAACTGCCTTTACAATTCTAAATATAGAATTTGAAGGTAATGATAATTATTTACAAATACAAGAGGATTAGTTGGCATTTTTGGTCTTGGCCCTGACCTAGTGGAACTCTCTGTCAGAAGACACTCAGGGCTGCCAAGATCTTCCATCCTTTTGGCGAGCCTGCAAGACAGAAATGTTCCACCAGGCATTTGGTTGAGGCCAACATTAAATCCATCAAATGAGACTCCCAGCTGGCCTCCCACATGTGGGGGGCCATATGGTCACCTGCCCCCCCACCATGTATGAGCAGCTGCAGGATACAAATCCACACCTTCACCCTTTTTATACATGATGAGCAAGTGAATTGCTGAAATGTTGTATTGTAAGGTGTGTGATTTTATTGTTATGGTTGTATTTCTTATTTTTGTTGTAAGCTGCCATGAGCCCGCTCATGGGGAGGGCAGGCTATACATCAAGATAACAATAACAATAACAATAATAATGGCATATTGTGTGTTTGGGGGGTTGATTTATTCTCCACAAAGAAGCAAGAAATATTTTTAGAGATGCGTGAAGTTTTGGTATAGCTATCTAAAGTCAATAGTACAATCTCATAAACAGGCAAGGAGACAAAGGCAGGAAAATGGCTACATCTGCTGTATTGTCTCTGCAGCAATGGGAAGGAATAGTCATGGTTACTATGGATCACCTTCAGATTATTTTCAAGTCTCTTTCTGTTCCATACGGTGTGTGTGTATGTGTAGGAGGCTAAGCTCTCTGCTGGATACATAATGGAAAGGTCAAGGCACCTGCTAATAACAAAAATCTCAAATGTTGTAGTCTGCTTACTTTCTTCCAAGTTTTAAGCTTGCAAAACATAATTTCTTGACAGCTCTCCATGATAGCTCACACATGATAGTGCGAAGCTGCTGATATGCTCATGGTATACCTGGAATTGTCTGAGGTGATAGCTAAATATATTGGTGTTGCCATGTAGTATAACAACAACTTGTGTTATCATGGTGACATTTTAAAGCTTCGTATTTATGTACCCCTCATATTGGAAACACAATTGTTTTAAGTCATGAAGTGGTTTTGCAGTGGAGACCAAGATATGTCTGGATCAAGCATTTGCCTCTCTATGATGCTAGAATCAATTATTTCAGCATGTTTACATCAGTTGTAGATAAAATTAGGATGGAATTGTAATCCCTGTAAAATATTTGCTGTTGCCTTGCTATTTACTTCAGTAAAAAATTCCTGATGCTGTTAACACATCATTATCATCTACATAAGATTTCAGCATCAGTTTTTAACACTTCAGCAACATCAGAGTATTTGCAAACACTCCGTGGATTTTCAGCAGTTCTTCTTTGCAGGCCAGCACTAAGAAGGAGAGGAGAGCTAGGAGGCAAGGCGGCAAAAGACACCAGACAACCATGATGGAGTTAAAAGAGGCCACGACTTTATTGATTTACAGCTCATGAAGCATTGGTGCTACATAGGGCATTGATCCAAACATCAGCTGACCCACCTGCCAGCTGATGACCGCCATGTCCCACTCCATGGGTTTTCAGCAGTTCTACTTTCTACACACACCAAAATACCTCACGGTATTAAAAAGACCAACAGTATGGGGCAACTGATGTTTCTTAGCAATGGTGATAGGAGAATCATGGTTTTGTTAAAATTATGCAAATAATAATAATAATAATGACTTGACTGTCTTTGTCTCTAATACTCCTCCTTTGGGGACCCAAAGATTATACAAACTCATTTCTCTGTATACCAATACTAGAATATAACCCTTGTCTCTTTCCAGTTACAAGTACACAAAGAAAATTCAAGCAATGCACTCTCTCTATCAAAATGCCAACAGCAGCTGTCTCTCCGTCTCCAAAGCCAAAGCTGGGAGCCCCCTTCCCCCCTGGTCTTTGTTCCCTTGTAACAAATTTGGAGCTCCACACTTGAAAGGAAGACCAGCCTATCAAGCTAAATTGGGCTTAGATTTGGGTTTCCAGGGCAACAGCAGGAGTTCAGACAGAGTTCAGACAATCCCTGCCTAAATTGCCAAGGGAATTGATTGCAGGTGCCAGACTGTCTGGCTTGACGAACAGCAATGAACAGCAATGAACGAGGCTTGCAACAACCACCTGTTCATTTAGAATGGGGCCTAATGAACAGCTTGTTCGTGAACAGCAGATTGGGCTGTTCGTGGCTTTTTTTTGTTCGCATTGCTGTTCGTGCCCATCTCGAGTGCTGATACTTCAAGAGGTTCTTATAAACTTAGGTTCACAAAAACATTTCTTATAGATCTGCTTTGGTATGAGCCTTCAGCTATCAATTTATGGATCCTGTACTTTATTTCTGCATTTAAGTTAAGGTACAATATTAGAGGGAGTTTTATTTTTCAAGGCCAGCGTGCAATGCACAGACAATATATTCAAAATCAGAAAAAAGTCTCTGAGAATAACTTCTCACTTAAGGCTGACACATTTGAAGTCATTAAAAAAACCAAACAATTTCTAATTTACAGCAGCATTCTATATAATCTATTTGGAACCTACAATAACATAATAATTATGAGTCCAGGAACAGGGAAGGTGACTGACCATTCACTCTCTTATAAAGTCTTCTTATACTGAGATTAAATGCTCCACAAATAAATACCCCTCAGAGTTCTGTCTGTATAATCCAGATTACATAGTTATAAATGGATTACAGGCCAGAGCAACATGCTCTGAATCAGAGTTGCTTATAGAAAAAGGTGCATGCTTAGCACTTTATCAAGACAAAACAGTTAAGATGTCATTTTATGCCACAGAGTGTATCAGGTAGCCAAACTTAACTTGTGAGATGATAATCCTTCTCTGAGCCCAAATATGGATTGTTCCTATCCCATATCTACTAGTGGTTATATTTTACCCTATTTCAAATGTTAGAAACTGGAGGAAAGGCAACTTGGTATAACCCTATCTCATCAGATTTTGAAGGCTAAGCAGGGTCAATACTTGGACGGAGGACAACCAAGGAAAACTCTGCAGAGGAATGTAATGGCAAAACACCACAGCCCGGAAAACCCACAACAACCAAAACACCACTGCTTCTCACTTGCCTTGAAAATCCCTTGCTGGGGTTTCCATAAATCCATTGCCACTTGACAGCACATTGTTAGAGAATCTTTCCTTACTGAAGTAAAAACAAAGTATAAAAAGTTATACAACATTTCTATATTAAAATATCACAGGGAGATTATCCTAGTTTTTTATTCTTCAATAATTTGAAAAATTTAATTTATTTTAAAGTTACACAAATCTTCTATCATACCTATGATTTTTAGATAAAATCAGTCTATATACAGCAACTGTATTCTACCTCCTTAGTTGTTATCATAGAATGGTAGCTCCATTTCATGTACCTTAGTTAAACAGACCTCAATCTATCAGTTTTGCCTCAGAATATCTTTCTTCTTTCCTCTGATAATTTTGTCCTTTTTAAAGTTGTTCCATTTTGAATGAAGACATGTTATTTAACCTTTCCATACCATCACTTTACATGCCTGGGAGATCTGGAGGTGGAGCAAAGAGTGGAATTGTTAGCAGGCAATTTGCTGGACTTCTACCCAAACTTTATGGTATGGTTTGCACCTGGAAGTCACATTGATGTGTCATGTGACATCATTTCCTTGATACAAGGACAGATGGGCAGGCCAAACTGCTAGGAGGTTGTCCATCCAGCCCAGGTAAATAGTAAGCCTGATGTTGTTTTAAGCCAAACCTGTTTTCTTTTAGCAAAATTGATAATTTGATGATATAAACCGTCAAAGAAGAATGAACGCATAGGCCTACTCTCCTTATGTGAAGCTGGTTAACACTATACTCTTTTTCTCAAAGGTATATTACTACTAATCAATGGCCGTTTCCACATGTTGTTAAAGCAACGGGCTACTTACTCAATGCTGGCATTTTTTTTTTTATTTCAAAGCGGAAGCAGGCAGTTTGTTTTTCATCTGATCAGCTTCCTTGACCCGGCACAGGAAAGAGCAGGAAATCCCGGTCTCAGAAAAGACGCTGATCAGACGAAAGACAAACTGCCTGCTTCCACTTTGAAATCGGAGGCATTCTGGAATCTGTAAAAAAAACCCGCCAGCACTGAGTAAGTAGCCCGTTGCTTTAACAACATGTGGAAATGGCCAATATATCTAATTCTCAACCTGGCCAAATCTGGAGATACTTCTATCCAGAGACTGGAACCATGAATGGACAGGACACATCTTTTTACAAACCTAACAAATGCCTCATATTTGAAGAAAAATCTGAAATCTTAAAAAAAAAAACTTGGGGTGCATTAAAAAAACCCCAAATGAAACCCAAAACCCCAAAACCCAAAGCCTGTGGCTTTAAGAAAAGGATGTCCAGGGGTTGTTGCTAGGCAACCACAACAAGAGGCAAGGTAGGGGAGGCAGTGCCTTGCCCGCCTGAGGGAAAATGGGGGAAGTAACAGCTGGTCCACCTGAGCCCCACATGAGCTGAGGGAAGCGGCACATGGCTCAGCCTGCCTGAACCTTGCACGAGGCAAGGCAATATGGTGCGTACGCCTTCCCTGTCCAGACCCCTTGCTGTCTCTCTGTGGATCCAGTGCTGGCATTGGACCACCTTGCTGCTGTGTCTCTACTCCGCTTCAGGATTGTAAGTATATCCCTTATCATCGCGGGTACCTGCTCATGCGACCGTCTCTATATTTCCTACTCTATGTTTCCTAGTCCTTGTATGCTGTCTTGTGTGTAAGTGCAAGTTCAGGCTTACGCCACACTACTAGTAGATACATGTTATTGATTGAATATTTGTAGTCTGCCTCTTTATTCCGTGAGCGTCTGGAGAAGGGACCTTGGTATAGATGGTTAGATTCGCGCTAAATTTAGTTCTGGACTGCTAAGCTAATTGCCCATTCAAAAGAGCAGTTCCGGTAACAATCTTAGCTTGAAGAACTGTCAGGAGGCTGGTAACTTGGTACAGAGTTAATAAGGATTCAGACTGTGCTTCTTGCGAAGTATAGTTTTCCTTTATGTAGAGCTCCAACCATTTTAGGCTGTTGTGTTAAAATAACTAGAATTGCTAGGCAGTCACTGGCAACTGGTGGGAGAGTATGGTCAGATGAAGAGGCAGAAATGGTGTTACGTGATGCAGTGACATCATTTCTGGCTGAAAACAGAGAACTGGTCACACTCTCGGAAACTGATCAATCTCTTGTTTTTTTTATTGTTTCTCTCTCCCCATTTCCCCCACTACTCATTTGAGCAATGGTAGGTAGTAGGAGCTCTCCCACTGGAGGCGAGTAAGTTACATCCCTAAAAATAACACTGACCCTTTTCTGTGATCAGTATCTAGCATTAATGTTATTATAACAATGCAACAGTGGCAGCATTCTCTCTGTACAATAATGTATTAGACAAATCAGAACTTTGTTGTTAAATCAGCTTTATGATACCTTTTTGTTATTTTTGTTTATCCATTATCCTCTTTTGTTCTTGACTTTGACGTTCAAAGAAATCAGATATGCTGTTCTAAACCTTTTTTTTCTGTGCAAAACTTATAACTTGGCAATATAAGTTTTCAAAGAAGAATGAATACAATCTTTGAACAGAACTGATAATGGACGCATATTAAAATGAGTACAATGCTGGGCATACTATATTTTTTTTTCTTTTCCTTGTAAAGATTATTGTTTTTAAGAAGGGGCAATGGATTTTAGAAAAAAGATAACATATTACCCATTATTTTTCTTTCAGTAAACAAGGCAATTTCAAAAAGCACAATGCAGTGAGAATGATCAGCAAGGGTATGATACCAACTCTAATCTGTAAACAACATTGTCATCGCTAAATCCTTGTGACCTTTCTCAGAACAGAATCTGTTATGGGTTGCCTAAGCATCAATCATTATTTTCACATACTTCCAGTTATTAAAAAAATATTTTTAAATACATGCAAGGACAATCTTTCATCAGATCAACACTTTCAGAAATACATATGACAGGCTGGATATAATGACATCTAATCAGCTCTTCTGATAAAGTAGAACTCATCAGTTGCTCAAACGGGCTTATCACTAATTTTCCTTTGGGGAGATTGCCTTAAACATTGGTCTGAAATGTGAGACCATGAATCACCTGCAAAATTGCCTTGAATATTTACAGACTATTTGCTTGCAAACATTAGATCAATAATGCAAATATAAGTATTCCCTGATGGAAGTGGTTTACAATAATTTTTAAGTGGCTACTTTTCTTATCCTGTGGGTTTAATTACTGTTTCTCCTGTCTAACAATTTGTTTGGCTACTAAAGTATTTTGATGGTTTAAATTATTTATAAATGTATTTTGGTTTCAACTGATTTTTACTGTAACCCAGTATTTCAAATATATAATCAAATACTTTTATACTTAATAGATTTTTAATGTGTTTGTTCATGTTTTAAAAACAAATTCTCACTGTTTGAAGTGCTTCCCGAAGAGTGCCATGCCTGACTTCTGCTCTAGTATCAGTTCTCTGTGGCCAGAGGGCTCCCCAGGGCCTCAGATGTGGGAAAGCAAATAGCCTGGGTTGTGTCGCCCTGAGCATCTCCTGTCTTCCCCAGGATGTGATCCTTTCCTCATGATGACACACCCTGCAGCTCCTCCTTGGCTCATGCGAGAGCCCTCATTTCACCCCTTGAAAAATCAAACTAAAATTTAAAGTACATGGTGGTCTGGTTCCTGTCATTCTTTGGAGCTGCACTGCATACTAACTCTGGAATGGCTGTTGAGTTTCCCTTTTACTTAAACAGATTTAGTACATCATTGAGACTACAGTGCAGGGTGTGGAGGAACTCCTACCTTCCCTCTTGGCTCCATTATCCTAAGCCAAAATGGCCCCCAGAGGGAGTTATCTGCCCCATTTTTGAGCTGTGTGTGCAGTAACCCAATCTGGATGTTACCAAGGCTTGCATGACAAGGAGGTTTGCTCTCTAGGAATGTTGCAGCTCCTGGATCCTTCTGAAATTTATTCATAAAGTAGCATTGAAGTTTGCAGGAGCTGCTCTTGAATGTGTGTGTTATAGTCAAGTGTTTTTGTGAACTGGTGTTAATGGAAACCAGTGGGACTCATCCCACTGTGCATAACAAAACTAAAGAATAAAGAGACTGTCCTTTCTCTCTCCCTTTCTCACACACCAACAGAACTGCATATTCACTTCAGGGACAGACAGAACAGCTGCTGTTTGTTTTTGTAAAATTACTATTTAATCTTTTCTCAGCTGGGTATATAGTCTTATATGTTTTGCTAGAATATATCACAATGTGTGCTACTCCAATGCTGCCAGCAACCATCATATGAGAAAACATACCCATATACTTAGAAGAGAGAAAGAAATCATGAGAAAGAAATCATGAGTGTTCAGTCCATCTGCACCCATATGTTGGTATGCAGGCAATACTTATGGGCACAGGCACATGCGGTGTATGTGGCTAATGAAATAAAATCAATCACAAATCACAGCATGCACCTTGCCTAATTAAAATAACATCTCACATATTTCATCTGTGAGGAACCACTTTTTGAACAAACAGATGGTGTTGCTATGGGATCATACCACCTTGAAAAGCTGCAGATGTACAGTACTCATGCAACATGCTGAAAAATGGTAACCTATAACCCTGCTTCAGAAGAAGCAATCAAGCAAATCAAGTGAATAAGTTATCAAAAATTTGAAAAAAAGAAAATTACATGTCTTACATTTGAACTTCTTTTAGCATTTTGCATCAAAAATCTGAAATACAAAACATTCTTCAGTTTAATAGTATCTTCAGGTTGGGAAAATTTGAGATTAAAAATAAACACTTCATTACAGGACTGTGTCATAAGAAATTGCTCAAAGAGATGCCTTAGTAGGGACAGGGACTAAATGTTATGCTAGTGGGTACTGCCTGCTGATGTAGATATGTGCCTATTAGGGAATTTCCTGCTGCAAAACATGCCATGGAAATTAGTTATGCTTCGTTTCAGAGATATTTCATCTCTGTGCTGCTCAGCTTTATGCTTGTTTAATTTTTTTCTACTCCTATATTCTATCGTATCTGTTTCTGTGAAGGTCCTAACTAGAAATGGGCATGAACCAAAATAAATTAACGAACCAGCGGATCGTGGTTCGGTGCAGACGATGATCCCGAATTAGCGAACAGCAATGGCCATCTCCCGTTGCCGAACCGGTTTGTGGTTCATGGAGGCCAAAGTGGAGCGTGCCGGTATTCCCAGCAATACAGGAATGGTGGGTAATGCCAGTGGCCGCCAGGCCTGGCGGGCACGGGGGTGGGGGGTCTGGCTGCTCACTGGTGGCACCCCCCATGTGCCTGCCCACCAGGCCAAAGAAGAGCATGCTGGTATTCCCAGCTATGTAGGAAGGTGGGTATTGGTGGCGGCTGCCAGGCCTGGTGGGCACAGGGAGATGGCGACGAGCCACCTCCCCTTTAGGGGTGGGGGGTCTGGCCACTCGCCGGCAGAACCCCCCATGTGCCTGCCCACCAGGCCAAAGAAGAGCGCGCTGGTATTCCCTGCGCAGGCAGGAATGTGGGTGATGACGGCGGCTGCCGGGTCTGGCGGGCATGAGGAGGCAGCATTGAGCCACCTCCCCTCAGGGGATGGGGGTCTGGCTGCTTGCCGGCGGCACACCCATGTGCCCGCCCACCAGGCCAAACTGGAGCGCACTGGTATTCCCAGCGATAAAGGAACGGTGGGTGCTGGCGGCCGCCGCTGGGCCTGGCGGGCACGGGGAGACAGCGACGAGCTGCCTCCCCTCAGGGGGCAGGGGGTCTGGCTGCTCACCAGCAGCACCCCCGATGTGCCTGCCCGCCAGGCCAAAATGGAGCACGCTGGTATTCCCAGCGCAGGCCGGAAGGTGTGTACTGGGGCGGCTGCTGGGCCTGGTGGGCATGGGGAGACGGCAATGAGCTGCCTCCCCTCAGGGGGTGGGGGGTCTGGCCGCTTGCTGGTGGCACCCCCCATGTGCCCACCCACCAGGCCAAAAAGGAGCGCGCTGGTATTCCCAGAGTGGGTGGGAGAGGATTTGTCATCATGAGGAGGGGGAGGGAGAATATCCCCCAGCATCCGCGGTTCCTCACCCAAGGGTCCCACCGAGGAACAGTGTGGCGGAGGCAGCCAACAGTACACAGCTTCCTGCCTTGCTGGAAAAGATAGGAGGGAGAGGACCTGTCATCATGAGGAGGGGGAGGGGGAATATCCCCCAGCATCCACGGGTCCTCACCCAAGGGTCCCACCAAGGAACAGTGTGGCAGAGGCAGCCAACAGTACACACCTTCCTGCCTTGCTGGAAAAGATGGGAGGGAGAGGACATGTCATCATGAGGAGGGGGAGGAGGAATATCCCCCAGCATCTGTGGGTCCTCACCCGAGGGTCCCACCAAGGAACAGTGTGGCAGAGGCAGCCAACAGTACACACCTTCCTGCCTTGCCAGAAAAGATGGGAGGGAGAGGACATGTAATCATGAGGAGGGGGAGGGGGAATATCCCCCAGCATCCGCGGGTCCTCACCCGAGGGTCCCACTGAGGAACAGCGCGGCGGAGGCAGCCGACAGTACGCACCTTCTTGCCTTGACGGAAAGGACGGGAGTTGGGGGACACATTCCCACCCAGCTGAAAGAGGTCCTGTCAGTCCCATCGACAGGGGTGCCACCACATTGTCAACCGACTGTATCCATACACAATACAATTGGCTGCGCGAGTGCAACCGAACTGTGTAACCAAGGAGGGAGCAGTAACAGGATAGTCCCTCATGAAGCCGGGGCTGACCTTATCCGCCGTCCTGCCTTTGTGGAAAGTAGGGGATGGGCAGGACAGGAGGCATTGTCTGGACGGGTCAGAGTGGTTCCTGAGAGGGGGAGACGGAAATGGGACAGCAACAGCAGCAGCTGACATCGGCCACCTTCCTGCCTTTGCGGGAAGGACCTCAGTCAAGCGACCCATTCCCCCCTGCTCAGAGGGCTCTGTGTTTGCGATGGATGGGGGCACCATGTGGCTGAACTGTATGTGCAACAGTGCCTGAGCTGCTGCACAAGTGCCAAAAGGAGGTTTCCATCAGCAGCATCACCCACCTTCCTGCCTTTCCAGAAAGGATGGGAGGGAGAGGACCTGTCATGTGGGGGGTAAGTGGGAAGATCCCCTCGCCACTGCCAGGCCAAAGAGGAGCGTGCTGGTATTCCTAGAGTGGGAGGGAGAGGATGTGTCATCCGGACTGGGGGCCTGATCCCCCAGCCAGCGCTGAACCTCACCCGAGGGTCCCACTGAGGAACAGTGCAGGGGCAGCCGCCTCCTGAGCCATCAGCCTCGAGGTTGTAAGTGGCATTGTCCCAGACCCTGAGGGGACAACCTCCGCCAGCATGGCCTGCCGGAGTGCTCTGCTCTCACCAGCATCACTCTCAGGGCAAAGTGATCCTCCCACTGACCCCTACTCAGGAGAGCGGGTGGCCCCCTTTGTCCCCCCAATGGATGTTTCACTGAGTGAGGAGGGAGACAGGCTCGGGTGGTGCCTCTTCAGGTGGCGAATCAGGGCCGTCGAAGACAGGTGCTTTGGGTTTTTGCCCCTGCGCAGCAGGACATCATAGGCATGGCACCGCACCACATGGGGGGCATCAGGAAGGGCTTGAAAGTGCCTCCATATGGAGGCGTTGTAATGCCGACCGCTAACTGTCCCAGGGGAAGGAGGACGAACGGTTACAGGCTGCGCTGCAGGGCTGGACACGGATGATGGGGTGAGGAGTGGACTGCGGGATGGGACACCACCGAGAGTTTGGGATGGAGACGGGAGGGATCTTTCATAACACACATACCATTCCTCCAGGGATCCATCGCCCACCCACCTCTCCTCAAAATGTTGAGAGAGATTCTCTCCCCCCTGCGCAAAGACCTCTTGGGCCTCCACAGCCCACATAGGTGAATTGGGGGAAGAGGGAGGACTCCCTGCTGCCTCCGAGCCACACCCAAAACTGCTTTGCACAACTGAACCAGGAGGACTGCCATCACACTTCACCCCACAACCACCCTTGGCAGCCAACACAAGAGGAAGACTCATTGTGCCACCAAACTAGAATTAAGGAGGACAGGAAAGGAGATGACTCTGTGTGCCCTCCGCCACGGTGCCCACTGAGCTTGGCCCCAGGGCCTGGCAGTAGCCCTGGCACCAGAGGGAGGAAGGGACTAGAGCCCTAGTCCACCACTCCCACAGACCTGAACAGATCAGGCACTGATTAATAATAATGTGAGCCCTCAGCCGAGGTACCCACCGAGCTTGGCCCCAGGGCCTGGCAGCAGCCGTGGCACCAGAGGGAGGGAGGGACTAGAGCCCTAGCCCACAGCTCCCACAGACCTGAACAGATCAGGCACTGATTAATAATAATGTGAGCCCTCAGCCGAGGTACCCACTGAGCTTGGCCCCAGGGCCTGGCAGCAGCCCTGGCACCAGAGGGAGGGAGGGACTAGAGCCCTAGCCCACCACTCCCACAGACCTGAACAAATCAGGCACTGATTAATAATAATGTGAGCCCTCAGCCGAGGTGCCCACTGAGCTTGGCCCCAGAGCCAGGCAGCAGCCCTGGAACCAGAGGAGATAGATCCCTATCCCCCAAAGCCAAGCTCAATTGTACTCTCAGTCTCTCTCCCCAAAAGCTAGCAAGTGGCAAGCAAGAGTTCTGTCCCACTCCACTGCTCACAGAAAGTGAAACCCAGCCTGGGAGACCACAGCTATTTATAAGCATGGGTCCCATTCAGCAACACAGGAAGTCTGTGTTTGGCCATCAGAGCTGCCTATCGGGGTTTGCAGGGATGAGATTGGAGTGCCCGTGGCTACAGAACACCCCCTTCCCCCTCCCTCCCTTGGGTGTCTTCTCCCAACTTGTAACTGCTTTGCAGCTCTGTGGTTGGAAGGAAGCCCTGCTGATCAAGGAAAGCTGGGCTTCAATTCGGCTTTCCAGGGTGACAGAAGGAGGGCAGACAGAGCTCAGGCATTCCCCTGGCTCTGTTGCCAGGGGAATAGATTGCTGGTGCCTGAGTGTCTGGCTTCCCGAACCGCGCCCGAATGCAACAAACCAGGCCTCTTCCGACTGCTGTTTCGTTGGCCGTGGACAATCACGAACCGCCGGGTCACGATTGCGCGATCGCCATTTTCATAGGTTTTTGAGGTTCGTAATGCGGTTCGTGCCCATCTCTTGTCCTGTTATTCATTATTATACTTTGCTCAATGAATATCCCTGCACTGTCTAATCCACCTTAAATCTCAATGAGAAAGGCAGACAATAAATAAACAAATAATTAAACAAAATCAAATTATTTAAGAAATCCTGTAGAGGTGGCTACTGGGCAGGCACTAGGTTTCTTGAGATGGCATCTGAGTTGAACATCACAGAAAAAAATCTTTAATTCATGGCAAGTTCATCAGGTTTATTCTCAATATCCCTGCTAAGTTTTTGTTGTTGTTGTTGTTGTTTATATGTGGCTCCTCCCCAGGAGGAATGTATATGCATTTTTGCTCTACCATTTGGTTTCCCCAGTGCTCTTCAGGAACAGTGTAGCAGTGAATAAAGATGATAACAGAGGACTTCACATATTTTGGAGACTCTTCACACATTGTTTATCTCCCTAGTAGGCATGAAAAATGTTTTAATTAATTGTTTCATTTAGTACCCACCTCACAGGGTGTTTTGTTGTGGGGATAATAATAACATACTTTGTAAATCGCTCTGAGTGGGTGTTAAGTCATCCTGATGGGCGGTTATTATTATTAAAATTTTAAGTTGATTAGCTGTTCCCACAACCACCACCAAACAGTCTAAGTACTGTTAATATATAATATACTGTTAATATATAAATAAATTATTGATTCTTTTTTTTTGTTCCAATCTCTTTGGTTACCCTCCAGAGAAGAACCATCCTAAAACTTCTCTGCTGAGCTGATTACCACACAAGGAAGGTTGTTAATCCACATGGTCAAGAGAAATGGATTCTGAATACAGCTCGTCTGGAAGACCCAAATTTAATCTTAGAAACAAGATGACAAACCACACGTATACACAAACACATGCACAGAAGATCATCTAAGTCAATGGCCTTCAGGAGAGTTAACAGACAGTTTCAGTAACTGCTGAAATCAAAGCAGAAATACAACAGACTTCATTGCAGCTCTATACTATCTTAGCACTGCTCCAAGAGAGCGGATAAAACACAAATGAGGAAGCTGATGAAATGCCATGTTAGATTTATGAGAACCAAGGTCTCTTCAGCTTAGAAACTGCAAGAAATGAAATTCATACAGATTTCAGTGCAGACTATATCAGCAACAAAACTGTCAAGCTGAACCATTATATAAAAAAGCAGGTAATGATAACACCTTTTCCAGCTGAGGATGAAACTTCTTGTTCAAGCAGTTCTAAATCTGCTTGCTATACATATTAGCCAGTATCATAATGGCTAGATAATCTCCTACAACCTCATTTTTCCTCCCACAGCAATCTTTATTTGAAATAAAGTCCATTAAATTCAACTGAACTTGTTTCAAAACAATTGTAGCCTGCAGTAGCTCAGTAAAAGAAGATAAAGGTTAGGACAGAGGGTACAGTTTTACAAAATAATTGAGTGTTAGGGTTACTAGGAGGTCATGCTACTTGAAATTGATGGTCAAGTGGTTTGAAGAAACATTGTGCATGATTCTGCAAGTTGGTAGCAGAGGATGATGGAAGCGACTTATACTAAATGAAAGATTATCTGGTCAAAATAATGGTTCCATAAACAAAGACAAAACAGATAACGATTTCACTTTAGAAGAAATATAGGTAAACAGTATTAGTTTAACTGTACATGGATAAGACCTTAATGAAGTACCTGTTCCATGATGGATGATACTGGCAGAATACTCTATGAGGGATTATGAAATAAGGATTAATAAACTGAAGTTGTACAGACAGAACAGAGACGCTGATTGTGTGTGATCACGGGTATGAGAATTATGCTGCTAGTCTGGAAGTATACTTTGGATCTGGAGCATTGGATTCCTGTGAATTTTGCATTGGGTGTTTGGCAGAAGAACATAATATTTGACAGTTGCAATCATCTGTGAGCTGAAGTTTGGATCTCCATACCTCGCCATCATCTGATATGAATAGTGTATCACACAGTGTTATAACTGTACAGTAGCTGTGATGGTGGAATTCCATTACCTTCCACCTTGCAGCCACTTTGCAACCACCACTTTTGCACCCATGTCATAGATAACTGGATCATGTAAAAGTCACTGCCTTGAATCTGAGGAAACAGGACAAGATAGATAAGATTTAAAATATATAAAGTAAACAGATGTGGGAGGGGGCATACATCCGAAAAGCCTGTGTGAAAACACACATGTCAAGTAACATGGGCACAGATAAATATTTATATTTAAAAATATGTCAAATATTTTAAATATGTCAAATAATTTCTGGAAGTGTGAGAAGACACCGGGATCTTACTACCATATGTGGTAGACATGCAAAAAAGCAGTGGAGTTCTGGAAGATGGTACATATAATGCTACAGCAAATACTTATGACTCCACTACCTTTGAAACCAGAACTTTTTTTATTAAACCACATATCGGTCCCGGTAAATAAAGAGCAAAAGCATCTGATGTTGAATATAATTGCAACAGCTAGGATTGTGTATGCGAGACTCTGGAAAATGACAACCATCCCAACACAAGAAAACCTGATCAAAAAAATACTTGAGATGGCTGAAATGGACAAATTGTCGAGTTTATTGAAAGAATTGGACACTACAACCTATAATGACATTTGGGAGCCTTTTTACAAATGGATACAGGATAAGTTTGGAGAAATTTAATTTTCAACCAAGATGTGGTCCTTTATGGACATTATAGAAGATAAATGGAAAATTTTTTAAATAGAGAGCTGATTAGCAGAATATTAAGACATGTATTAGAGCGAATGGTGCAATGTAATAGATATGCAATCTCTTTTTTTGTTCCTTCTTTTCTCTATCCCCCCTTTTTACTTTTTATTCCCTATTCTCTATGTTAAAAAAAAAATAAAAAATTATATATATATATTAAAAAATATTTTTATTGAAATAACTGGCTGCTTCGGGAAAGAAGTGAGTGGGCACCAGGAAATATGTTGGAGGATGCCCTGATGTCCATAGAAGCTAGGATCACTGCATAGCTAGACTCTTCCCAGAAGAGGCCTGTGAGCAACAGTGAAAATTTTTTCTTCAACCAGAACTTCCTTATTATAATTGTGTTTCAGACACCCCTATAACACAGATGTATGGATGCGTACAGTTTTTACGTTATGTCTCATCTCTTTTGCACAATATATACCCTGACAAAGATTCTAAGTCGCTGCAACATCTCTCTTACTAAAATGCATATTCAAATTGGATCTTATTGAGCATTGATGGAGACTTTCACATTGAGTGTAGCAAAAGACTGTTCCATTGGGAGAACTAGGGCATTGGGAGTATAGAAACATAAAAAACCAAAGCAGAAAATACACAGCAAAGTGAAAGATTTAACCAAAGTTTAAAGAGAACAAGAGGCAGTCAAAGGAAAGAGGCTGTCAGTGGAGGGATGTGGCTGTTCCATCACACAAATGAGCCTGTCTTATACTCCAATCAACCTGATTGTTAGTAATTTTAATTATTTCTCTGATTTTGAGATATTGATGTTTTACAAGGCAAAAGCACATCACATTTGTGGGCTTTTACCACCTCAGGCTGCGATCTTGTCAGATCTCATCAACTGAGAAGGGCTCAATCTGCTTAGGATTTAGAGAGCAGATTTGTAAAAGCAGCTCAGCTTTGGAGGAAGCAAAATAGACAAATTCAAAGAAACTTTTAGCATTTCCTCTTGGATGGAACACTGCCAAATATTCCAGTTGTGTGTACTTTTGCTTTTAACCTAAGATGTAGATTGAAGAAGACAGATGCTCTTTGAGAATTAAATATTACATGGCTCGGTCAATCAAAATCAAGAGGGATATCAATAACTCCTCCACCTCAACAGACCTTGCTCATAAATAGCATTATTTCTGGCAGCAGGTTTGCTAAAATCTTATAATTAACTGTCTTTAATGGCATGGTGTACATGTAATGCTACCATACTGGCTTCTGGTTATGTGGACAACAGGATCACATGGGCTTGCATAACCTCTCTCTTCCTCCTCCTTTTTCCACTTCATATATCAAAGAATCATACAGTTGGAAGCAAAGTAGTAACTTTCTCAAAAAAAGAGATAAGGTTAGTCTGACATGACGTGTTCTTGAGAAACCCATGCTGGCTCTTAGTAATCACAGCCATTCTTTCTAGATGCTCAAGAACTGACTATTTGATTTGTTCTAAATCTTTTCCAGGTATAGACATCAAACTGATGAGTTGGTAGTTACCTATATCCTCCTTTTTTCCTTTCTTGAAAATGGGGCCAACATTTGCCAGCCTTCAATCTTCTGTCACTTTACTTGTTCTCCAAGAATTCTCAAAAATAATGGACAGAGGCTCATAACTTACATCTGAAAGTTCTTTTAGAACCCTTGGATGCAATTCATCTGGTACTGAGGACTTGGTTTTATTTAAAGAAACTAAGTATTTATGTACTACCACTATGCTGATCCAAGGCTGTAACTCCTTCCCCTCATCATGTGTTCTGTTGTTGCCATGTTGAGCACCATTTCCCTCACAGGAAAAGACTAAGGAAAAGTAAGAATTGAGCAGTTCTGCCCTCTCTTCATCACCTGTTACTATGACACTTTCCTGTACCTGCAATGGGCCTACCATGTCCTTGCTCTTTTTCTTACTTTGATCATAAGCAAAGAACCCTTTTTTGTTGTTTTTAGCATCTCTTACTAGCCTAAGCTCATACTGAACTTTAGCTTTTCTAATGCTCTCACTACAAACATTGGTTATTTGTTTATATTCATTCTGTCCAGGGTCTGAGTCCCAGCCCCCAGACTTGCCAGGAGGGAGCAGTGGGAGGCAACCGGGAGGCAGTGGCCCTACCACCCCAGCCAGCAACCAGGTCCAGAACCTGCCCACTCCAGGGGGAAGGGGTGAAAAGCCAAAGCCTCAGAGGGCTGGAGGGAGCAGGGAGAGACCAGCCAGTCCCACCCTCCAGGGGGAAGAGAGGGGGCTAAGCAGGACAGAGGAAAAGGACCAAGGCAGGGGGAATAGGGACCCAGCAGCAGCCCAAACAGAGCCCTTACCAGCCAAGGAGGAGAAGCAGCCACTACAGCCCAGAGCCACACCCCGGCTAGAGGACAGCAGCCTGGCTCAGGAGTTGCTAGGAGCCAAGCCCCTCCAGGTGGAGCTGCCACAGGCATTCTGGGGGAGGAGATGGGCAGCCCTGCCCAGCATCAATGAGCATGCAGCCCAGAAGCTGGCCAGGGCCATTCCTTGCGAGCAAGGCCAGGCAAGCTCAGCAGCGTAGAAGCCAGCTGGGGCAGCTCCTCGTGAGCAAGTCCAGGCATGCTCAGCAGCACAGAAGCCGGCTGGGGCAGTTCCTCGTGAGAAAGGCCAGGCAAGCTCAACAGTTCAAAGGCCTACTGGGGCAGCTCCTCGTGAGCAAGGCCAAGGAGACCTCAGCTGGGGATGGCTCGCAGTCAACCTCACCCTGCCAGCAAGGCAAGGAAGCCAAGAAGGGATTAGTAGTAGGAGGGAAACACCTGAGGGAAGGCACAGCTGGGCCAAGTCAGGAGAGGGAACAAGCCTAGAAGGAGGGCGGGGCGGGGAAAGGAAACCCTACATAAGGTGGCTAGGAAGAGCTCTGAGGTGGTGGGTGTGAGTAAGGAGTGATGGTGTGGAGTGAGAGCAGAGCAGAGCGAGAGCAAAGGCAAGGAGGCGGCGGCGGCGGCGGCGGCGGCGGCGGCGGCGGCGGCGGCGGCGGCGGCGGCGGCGGCGGCGGCGGCGGCCAAAGAGGGTGAGTGGCACAGATTGAGCAGGCCAGTGAGTGGATTGAGAGGGAGTCTGGGTGATGTATACTGTCCCTCCTTCCACAGAGCAGGGTCCTGCAGAATCCCTGGCCCCCCCTTTGATGTCAGGAGCAGACTGCCCAGTGCCCTGCCCAGCGGCAGCCGCTGCAAGCCCTGACACATTCTTGGTTAGAAATCCCTCCTTCCATTTCCTAAATGAATCTTTTTAATTTCTCAATTCATTAGAAAGCTGTTTATGGTGCCACCTTGGCTTCTTTAGGCTCCTCCCATTTTTCTTCTCACAAGAATTGTTTGTGATTCACCTTTAAGAAATTCCCATCCCTAGGGATGCCAGACCCCCAGCAGGGGCAGGGGGATCCCCCACCCCTGTCCCCCACACCCTGCCCCCACTTACCTGGCCAGCAGGGGGAGCACACCTTCCATGTGCATTCCCTTGCGGTGCTGCGTGCTCCTGCGTGCAGCAGCCACCAGGATCGAGCCTGTTTTGGCCCAGATCGGGGCCGCTGAGGAGCACAGGTGCTCTCCTGTGTGCCACAGTGCCCCAAAATGGGCCCAATCTGTGCCAAAATGGGCATGGGTCAGACCCATTTTTGCACAGATCGGGCCCGTTTTGGGCTGCTGCGGAGCACAGGAGCACTCCTGCATTCCACAGCGGCTCAAAATGTGCCCGGTAAGTGCCAAAGCAGGCCTATTTCAGGTGCTGTGGAGTGCAGGAGCACTCCTGTGCTCTAAAGCGCCTCAAAATGGGCCCAATCCATGGGCACATTTTGGGCTGCTGTGGAGGGCAGGAGCATTCTTGCACTCTGCAGTGGCCCCCAACCCAAGCCCCTGCGGAGTGTGAGCGTGCTCCCAGGGCTGCGTGATGATGTCACTTCCCGGAACTGATGTCATCACGCTTGTGGGAGCGCGCGCACGCCTTCCCCCCTGCTCAAAGGTAAGAGCCAGGCCCCAATCCCTCGCTGGGAGATTGAGGGGCCTGGCAACCCTACCCATTTCTCCTGAGCATCCTTCTCCTTAACTATTTCTGACGATGAGATTCTACCCAGCCTAATTTTCAGTTTGTTAAAATTTGCTTTCCTGAAGTCCAACCTATATATCTGACTACATACAACTTTTCCCTTCCCCAAGACTGTAAATTCCAGAATTAGATGGTCACTGCTACCCAGGGTGCTTTCATCTTATCAACCAGTTCTTCCTTGTTGGTGAGAAATCAGGTCCAAGATAACAGAACCCCTTGTTTCCCTCTCCATATTCTGAAAAATGAAGGTGTCAACAAGAGAAGTCAGGAATTTATTTAACCTTTCATTTTTAGCTGAGTTAGACTTCCAACAGATATCTAGGTAATTGGAATCTTCTATTATCAATTTGTCCTGTCTCTTTGGAAACTTTTGTAATTTGTTCTAGGAGTGCCTCATCCAGGTCCTCTGTGTGGCTTGGTGGTCTAATTGCACATTCATTTGTACTTTCATTCCTCCTGCCTACCTGCACAAAGATCAATTCTCCCCTTTCAGGGTTGGAGCTAACTGTGGTTAGTTAGCATAACACATCCACCAATGTTGATAGTAAACACAGATAACCCAAACCTCAGTTTGTGGACCTGCTTATAGCCACAACTGCACTCTGTGGCATTGAATCAACTGAGCCATTAACAGCAGCATAGACTAGAGATGCTGATGAACATCAGTCCTTTGAAGTCTGGAAGTGAGTTATGCCATAATCACTGTATCCACAATATTTATGAGGATAATTGACACTTACCCAACAGCATTTCTGTTCATAATTATAAGTGACGTGCTGGACCTGCAATGACGTGTGAGGAACATCTCATTTCCCCCTCCCCAACCATGTCCTTTCCCGCCTTTCATGACACTCCATAGCTTTGCCCCTTTTCCTTCTTTCTTCTCTCCTTCTTACCCACCTTTGTCTGCCCTAGTCTTCAACTTTTTCCCTCCCCTCATCTGCCTCTCCCCCATGGCCCAGTTGCATGGTGGGGAACCTGCTCTTTTCCTTGTATCCCCTTCTGCACACTATTTCCTCTTTCCTTCCTCCTGGCAGCCTCCAAATGCTCATCTTTCCCTACATCTTTCTCTCCTTCAAACTTACTAAACAACTTATCTTTTACCTACTCGCCATCGTAATCTATAAGATAATACTGTTTTTATTTTTTGTTTGTGTGTAACATGTGTGTGGGGGGGGAGGGGTCAGCATGCTCTGGAAAGAGACCTTGTCTTTCTTTACCATGGTTGAGAGGAGAAACTCCCTGATGCAGCATTTGCAAGAGAGAGAGACTTCATCTGATTCTAACAGTAAGCCCATTGAACACAAAGGGCTTTACTTCTGAGTCATGAGGGCTATCCCATTGTTATTGTAGCAATATACATGTGCTATTTTTTATATTCTTATCTTACTGGTAATGTGTTTTATATAGAGAGATTTCTTTCTTTCATTAACTCTCAGCTTATTTGTAGAATAGCAACTACATAAACTAGTACAAAATATAAGACATCCTACAAACTAAACAACATGCTATAGCAAAATATCAACTATACTAATAAATACATATTTTAGAATAAAAGACTTAAAATATTATTTCACATCTTTATCCCCAATACATCCGATCATAAGCATCAGTATTTCAGATATATCACTTTCACAGTTCTTATTGTTCTCTCTCCTCTTGGCAAATCTATATTTTAATGATTATTTTATTGAGCTTGTAAACCACCATAGTCAGTCAGCAAAAGGTAATTTAAATAGAACTGAAAAATATTCTTTTGTCTGTAATATTGACTTTCTTTGTCCTCTCTCCTTTCTTTTCAGCTTGCTCTGTTCCCAATGTACTGATTGTATTACTCTGTTCTATGATAGCATCATGGATCTACAGAATCAGAGTGTGCAAAAGAGTATCAAAGACCATCTACAAAAACTCTCTTCATTAAGGCAGGATGCATCAAGTACAAGTCTAGTCTTACAGAATGGTCCATATTACAGCAGGCACAACTGACTTTTTATTTTATTATTTTTAATTTAAGCATCTACAATCTGCTTTTCCACTTGAAAAAGCCTCAAAAGCAGTGCCTAATAAAATCAAGCCAAAACCGTCATAAAAACAATTGATTGTGCAATCCTAAGGGGAGGTGTGGAAAGTGCATAGGGAGAGAACTAAGGCTTGTATGGGTGTAAATGGCACTTACATGGGTGCAACCCCTTTTTTGCCGGTGGCTGCCCAAGGTGCAATACTGCAGATGAGTTGCCACCGGTGGGCACACTTGGCAGCTGGGTGGAGGCGTAAGTGCAGTGCAGGGTCTCGTGCCAGCAGTGAAGGGGGCGGGGTGGGGGACGGGCTGTAAGTTAGTTGGCTTCCAAAGCCGCTTCAGGACCAGGAACATCCCCTGCAGCGGCCGAAAGTTATGCCACAAAATAAGGAGGCATAGCCCATAGGCGCCCATTGAACAGGAAAACTTGGGCCATCCTCCCAGCACCTGGCCCTGACCATGCAGCCTGAATGGGGCATGGGATGGCACCTACTGCAGGGACCAATCTGTGTGCACTTCTGGGGTGGGTGAACCCCCCTCCCCGCACCCAATCAGCTGCCCATGCACCCTACATAACCTCCAGCTGAGCCGCTCATGAACAGGTAAGTGGGCGGTGGCCAGAGGCTCTGCCCAGCAGCCTCCTACTGTGGGGACTTTGTACACAAAGTGGGAGAGTATGTACATATGGTGGCAAAAAATGAGTGCACTGGGGAGACTTAGGAGAAAATTGGGAGCACTTTGCACTTGCTCAATGGAAGAAAAAAAAAGTCCACAATGTCTGACTAACAAGAACCACCGAGTTCCCTTTGTAGGTTATGTGAATCTGGAGTCCCAGCTCCGGAAGGGGTGAGGGAGCACTGACAGGTAAGAAGGAGGTGGGGCAGCAACTACCCCGGGTCACTGTTTGTGCCAGCTGCCCTCCTCACCTGAACCCTCCCAAATGCCAGCCTCTGCAGGTAAGGCTCGCCAGTGGGGGGCTCAGCGCCAGTGGCTGCCTGCCACGGAGACAGTTACCCAGAAAACTGCTTTTGATGCAGCCATTTAGGGGGGGCCCATTAGGGGGCTCTGTTCAGACTCCCTCAGCCGAGGCCCCTCCCAGCTGAGGAGGAAGTGAGGCTGCAGGTCGGGTTGACAGGGTGTTCGTAACTCCCTGTTGATGGAGGGTGTTCAGCCACTTGACTTTCTCCCTCACAGGATAAGATCATTCCGATGCACAGAGCTTTCTCACCAGAGGGTCCTGCATCATCTGGTTGTGGGCTGGAACTGCCGCAGCCACTCTCACCCATGGACCCCCTCCCAGAACGTGGCAGACTGGGGCTGAGTCTTGGAGAAGGCTGGGTCTCTTGCCACACGTGTCTCTTTCCCTTGCAAGCCGGTCACAATTCGTCCGGGAGACCAAGGAGCTGTTCCAGCTCCCAGTGATCCTCTGCAAGTGCCATTCAGGTCCAGCCCAGGGAGCAGTTTCCCAAGGCAGCCTGCTTCTTAACCCCACCCCTGTGAGGGCAGAACAAGGGATGGATTTTGCTGCTCTGACTGCTGTGTAAACTGCCTTTGTTCCCTTTCCAGCTGAGAGGCATTGGCAAGAAACACGTCCAGAAAATCTCTTCACCTTTTCCAGTTTAATAAAATATGTGTTGAAAAACAACAAACTGCCTGCCTATCTGTTTGCTTGCTTCCTGATGATGACAGTAGACCCCCCCCCCCCCACAACTCCCCATCAGGATGTCTTTTCACACATCCCTGCAAATATTTCCTGGCTCAAGACTGGGATGGATGGGGTGGACTCTGTTGCCAGAAGAAGAAGGTGTCAAGTGGTGCCTTGGGGCCCCGTCCAGCTTCCCTGCCCCCTTCCCTCCATGTAACTTCAGGCAGTGGGGTGGGAATTGAAGTGTTGGAGTCTGCTATAGACCACCTGACCAGTGAGAAGAAATGGATGCTGCCTTCTTTGAACAGATTGGTAGAGTATCCAGACATCAGAACCTTGTAATTATGGTCATAGATCCAGAGGAGTTAGCCGTGTTAGTCTGTAGTAGCAAAATCAAAAAGAAATGGAAACGTCCAAAAAACAGTGGGAGAACACTTCAATCTACCAGGACATTCCATCAAAGACTTAAAGGTCACTGTAGTTCAACAGAAACCTTTCAAAAACAAAATCCAATGGGAGGCTGCTGAATTGGAATTCATATGCAAATTTGACTCTGTCAAGCTGGGACTGAATAGGGACTATGAATGGTTATCACATTATCACTGGTAACAGATTTCCTTTACAAAGGCGGGGTCTGGGGGAGCCCAGTGGTGCCTGGCGTGGGCTTTCGAGGACCACAGTTCTCTTTGTCAGATGCATCTGGCGGGGAGAGCTGTGGTTATCAAAGGCTTATACTACATAGGAATTGGATGGTCTAGCTGTTTTACTGCTGCAAACTAACAGGGCAAACTCCCTTGAAGCCTCACCCAAGCCAACTGACCCTGAAAGGACACCAAAAGATGTTTACATTTACTAGCAAAGGAATGTTTTGGTTGCACCCTCCCTTTCCCCCCCTAACTGCATCTTCTCTCTCCTCCCCTCCTCTTCTATATTTGACCAGTTTCTGTACTATGCATCTGACGAAGAGAACTTGATTCTCGAAAGCTTATGCTACAATAAAATTGGTTAGTCTTAAAGGTGCTACTGGACTCTTTTTGATTTTGTAATTATGGGTGACTTCAACTTCCCTGATGTGTGCTGGGAGACAGGCTCAGCAAAGCGTCATGAATCACGCAATTTCCTGACCTGCCTGGCTGATAACTTCCTTTTTCAAAAGGTGGAGGAAGCTACAAGGGGCTCAGCCATACTAGACTTGATATTAACCAACAGGGAAGAATTGGTAGTTGAGATGAAGGTGGCAGGGACCTTAGGGGGAAGTGACCATGTCCTCCTTGAATTCCAGTTGCTGTGGGGGGCCAAGGAAGTTCATAGCCAGACTCGTAGGTTAGATTTTCGTAGGGCCAACTTCGATGAACTCAGAGGCTTGATAAGAGTCATTCCGTGGGGGAGTGTGCTGGAAGGGCAAGGAGCGAGTGAAGGGTGGGCCCTTCTCAAACACGAGCTTTTCCAAGCTCAAGCCCTCACTATCCCAGCAAGATGGAAACATGGTAAGGGCTCCAAGAAACCGATGTGGATGTACAGAGAGCTCCAGAATAAGCTAAGGGAGAAAAAGGAAATATTCAGGAAATGGAGAGAAGGACAGACCTCTAAAGAGGAGTATATGAGGGTTACTAGGTACTGCAGATCAGCCATCACAGAGGCCAAAGCTCAGTACAAGCTGGGTCTGGCCAGGAGGGCTCACTACAATAAGAAAAACTTCTACAGATACGTGAGAAGCAAACGCAAGGTAAAAGAGGCAATTGGACCGCTGTTGGGTGTAGGCTTAATGACTTGTTTGCCTCTGTTTTCTCCTTGAAGAACTCAGGCACATCTAGAGATAGTAGAAAATGTGGCAGGACACCTGAGTGGCTAGTTGACATTGACAGAGAGGTTGTGGAGAGGCATCTGGCTGCACTGGATGAATACAAATCCCCTGGGCCAGATGGGGTGCACCCAAGAGTGCTGAAAGAACTTCCTAGAGAACTTGCAGAACCCCTGTCCATCATCTTCAAGGCCTCCTGGAGGACTGGGGATGTGACACAAGATTGGAGAAGAGCAAATGTTATCCCAATCTTTAAGAAAGTGAGGAAGGATGACCCTGGAAACTACAGGCCGGTCAGTCTGACTTCTGTTGCTGGGAAGATATTAGAACAGATTTTAAAGGGATCAATCTGTAAGCATCTGAAGGACCACTCAGTGATCCGGGGAAGTCAGCATGGTTTTGTTCCTAACGGATCTTGCCAGACCAACCTGGTTTCCTTCTTTGATCGAGTGACCAGCTTATTGGATCAGGGGAACTCTGTTGACGTGATTTATCTGGATTTCAGTAAAGCTTTTGATAAGGTCCCCCATGACATTCTGATGGGCAAACTGGAAGACTGTGGACTGGACTATAGGACAGTTCGGTGGATAGGGAACTGGTTGGAGGACTGCACTCAAAGAGTGGTGGTCAACGGCGTTTCATCAGATTGAAGGGAGGTGTCCAGTGGGGTGCCACAGGGCTCAGTTTTGGGCCCGGTACTTTTCAATATTTTTATCAATGATATGGATGAAGGAGTGGAAGGGCTGCTCATTAAATTTGCTGATGATACCAAATTGGGAGCGGTAGCAAACACCCAAGAAGATAGAATTAAAATTCAACAAGACCTGAATACTCTGGAGAAGTGGGCAGCTGTGAATAGGATGCAATTCAACAAAGACAAGCGCACAGTATTACATCTGGGCCACAAAAATGGGAAGCACAAATACTGGATGGGGGATACACTTCTGGGCAGTAGTATATGTGAAAGGGATCTTGGGGTAAGAGTGGACTGTAAACTAAATATGAGCAGTCAGTGTGATGCGGTGGCAAAAAAGGCTAATTCAATCTTGGGTTGTATCAAAGGAGCCATGGCGTCGAAATCGCAGGAGGTCATGGCCCCTCTCTATACTGCCTTGGTCAGGCCACACCTGGAGTATTGTGTGCAGTTCTGGAGGCCTCACTTCAAAAAGGATGTGGACAAAATCGAGAGGGTGCAGAGGAGAGCGACAAGAATGATCAGGGGTCTGGAGACTGAGCCCTACGAGGTAAAGCTGAGGGCCTTGGGAATGTTTAGTTTGGAGAAGAGGAGGTTGAGGGGGGACATGATTGCTCCTCTTCAAATATTTGAAAGGCTGTCATTTGGAGGAGGGCAAGGAGCTGTTCCAGTTGGCAGCAGAGGATAGGACCCAAAACAACGGTCTTAAAATTACATGCACAAAGGTACCAGCTGGATATTAGGAAAACCTTTTTCATGGTCAGAGTAGTTCAAAAGTGGAATCAGCTGCCTAGGGAGGTGGTGAGCTCCCCCTCACTGGCAGTTTTCAAGAAGAGGCTGGATGAATATTTGTCAGAGATGCTTTAGGCTGATCCTGCACTGGGCAGGGGATTGGACTAGATGGTCTGTATGGCCCCTTCCAACTCTATGATTCTATGAAGTGTGGCCCATGAATGTCTGGTGGAGTGGGGAGGGCAACACAGAGGACTTTCATTCTCTGACTGAGAGAGCTGCTGGCATCTGATAAGCCAGGCAAATGACCACTGCATTTGGGGGAAGGGGTGGTTACTGCTGGGAGGTGGGGGATGTGGAGCGACATCTTGGGATCTCCGGGGTGCCTCTTCAGGGAAGATGGAACACCCTCTTTTTTGCTGTTTGCAGAGGCAGGGATGGATTTGGGAAATCTGGCATGGGGAAGGGGTAGACGACATCCCCTGGAACAGTTTCTCTGCTCCCACAAGCTGTTAGTCCACTCTGGGGGGAGGGAGGCATCACGCCAGGACCGGAGCACGGTTCTCGTGGTCCAACCTGCATTCTCGCATCTTTGTGATGCAGTGATGTGTTCAAATGGCGCCGCTGCAATTCTCTGTGCGCTTTACACTCCCAATGGGTCTTCTGTCCTCTCACGTGGTTTCCAATGGGCATTTCTGTCACTCATCAAAGAATCCTCCCCCCACCTGCCTCTTTGGAACCTGGGGGCTG
Organism: Eublepharis macularius; assembly: GCF_028583425.1. Taxonomy (NCBI): domain Eukaryota; kingdom Metazoa; phylum Chordata; class Lepidosauria; order Squamata; family Eublepharidae; genus Eublepharis; species Eublepharis macularius. Next base: position 87,906,194 of record NC_072793.1, on the reverse strand, counting down.
ATCCCAAGTGCTGCAGGATGTGAGTGCGACCCTCGTCGGGTCATGCTGCTTTTCTGGCCCCACTTTTTTTGGGGGGGGGACTGTTTCTTGTAGCAGTAGTGGTGGTGCGATTTGCAGGCATGTGGTGCTGCAGACACCAGCCTGGCCCTCATCAGAAATGGGTGTTGGACAGGTGAGAGGGTGAGTGCCCTGTTCATACCTTCAGTGTTACCTCTGTCCCCCCAGCAGGGATGCCTGCTCCCTGGCAGAGGGTGTTGGTGGGCAGTGGGGATCACAGCCACACCATTGGCTGTGCTGCTACTTGCCCCTCGCCTGCCTGTCGGGGAGTGGTGCAGCCATTGGCTGGTGTGGGTAAGGTTGTCAAGGGAAAGGTGGGTGGGAGCTCTTGGCAGCAGCTGCACCTCGCCTTGCCGAGCTCTTCTGCCAGTATGGGTCTTCTGCAAAAGTCCATAGGGAGTAGTGGAGCAGTGCTGCTTTTACGTTGATGTGTGGGCGGGGGTGGTGACTCAGGGCTTATGATTGGGCTGCCCAAAACAATCTGAACAGCAATACAGCCAGATAAAAATCAGACAGACTCTAATAAAATACAGAAACATTAAATCTAATGTGAACAATTTGGAGAAAAAAAATCCAAACCTGGCACTAAAAAGTAATAGATGCACCTCATGAATTTGTCGGGGGGGGGGGGTACACCACAAATGGAGTGTCACCACAGCAAAAATTAATTACTTGAAGGATTTATATCATACCTTACCTCCCTTTGATTTCTAAATGTAGGGAGACACACATAACATTGTTACTGCCCATACCAGTAAAAGAGACTGGGAAAGGGGTGCAAGTCTTGTGGGCACCTACAGAGGAAAGTAGAAGAGTGTCTGCATGTTGAGCTGTACAGTGGAGCCAATGGAAGCAAGGCAGACAGCATCATATTTCAAGTGCTGTCATACCACCACCTGGCCTCTCTTGAGATAATCGCAGACAAGGCAGTAGTATCATTAGCTCTGCTACAGCAGCTGACTTCAGGCCTCACCTCTTTTTGTGAGATGATTTGTGAAAACAGAGCTTGCACATCCACACAATCATCAGTACTTGCTTGGAGCATCAACTTCACAACATTAGGGCCATTCTGACCCAGGATAAGTAAGAAAAGATTCAAGAGTGTAGCTGCAGCAGGAAAAAAAATGTTAGGCTGATACCAGTTTCCCAGTTTAATCCTGAAGCGCAGTATATATCAGAACTACTCAACTGAGTGTAAATCCCCTTGGAATAGAAAACTAGGTCTAGTACAGTGGGGCTAAAAAGCATTTGGCAGGACTTGGCTCCTGCAGGGAGGGGTGGAGGATGTCTGTGGCTTTGATACAGAATTTTGGTTCATCTGTGCCAGTTAGGGTTGCCAGGTCCCTATACTCTCCTGGTGGGAGAAGGGGGGGACCTGGCAGTTACCTCGTGCCGCTCTCAAAATTGCTTTCAGAAGTCATGTCGCCATGACCTCCGGGAGTGTGCATACCATGAGTGTTCCAGGGGTGCCTGCTGGTAGCGGATGACCTCCGTGGAGGGCTTGCCATCTCCTGCTGATCGCTGGTGGATTGGCAAGTGAGAGAGCAACTCCCTCGGAGTTTGTCTGCCACTTGTGGGCACCTGGGAACCCAGAAATGTGCTGCAGGGCCAGATGGACCAGGTTTAACAGGAACAGGATTCTTCCTGAGTTCCTGAGTAGGCATAGCCCAGTAAGGCAGATTGGGCTGGATGGCTGGATTATTGCACTTGGAAGGACTTGGTTGACACATCCATTCGGTTATTAAGTTTACTGAGTAATTCCAGGGCTTGCTGTTTAATAAAGTATTCATAGCCTGCTCTCTCCCATCCTCCCCTCTCCTCTGTCCTTAGGACGCAGGAGCTGGGTAGTGAAAAGATGCAGTAGTCCCAAGATGCATGCTGCAGCAAGCTGCTTGCATAAAGCTGAGAAGATCTGGATCTGGTATGTGCCAGTATGGGAATCCCCCATGGAAGTTTTTGCAGTATATAATGGAATAATGGTAAATCTGGGCAAGTTGATGACACATGTCTTGCATGGCTCACCCAGGCTTAGCTGCTTGCTACTGTCCAACAGCTCCCCCCTCAGCCAGTGTAGTCTAGTGGTTAGAGTTTCAGATTAGGATGTGGGAGACTCAGGTTTGAATCACCACTCTGCTGTGGAAGCTCACTGGGTGACTTTGATCCAGTCACACATTGTCAGCCAAACTTACCTCTCAGGGTTGTTTTGAGGATAATGAGGCAAGGAAAATTGTTTAAGCTGTGGAGAAAGGCAGTATATACATGAAGTAAATTAATAAATATGGGCTGATTCCACACACGTTGGATAATGCACTTCCAATCCTCTTTAGAGATCATTTGGAACTGAATTTTTCATGTGTGAAACAAAAAATCCACTTCCAAACGGTTGCTAAAGTGCATTGAAAGTGCATTATCCAATGTGTGCGGAATCAGCCATAGATGAAGATGGGAGGCTGATAAAGGTAAGTTGTTTAGTAGGTTTAAAGGACATAGGGAAAGGTGAGCATATGGAAACTGCCAGGAGGATGGAAAGAGGAAATAGTGTGGGAAAAGGGATACAGGGAAAAGTGAAATACTCCCCCCACCAATAAGTCCTTGCAGGTTTCCCACCATTCAACTGGGCCATAGGGGGCAGGCTGATTGTGGGAGGGGATAGTGGGAAAGGTGAAAGCTGGGGGGCAGACAAACGTGGATGGGAAGGACAGAAGAAAGTAGGAAAGGGGGGAGAGACTATGCTAGACAGGTAAGGGAAAGAAGACATGGTGGGGGGAGGGGAAATGAGATACCCCCCCCCCCCCAAGAATTTCTTGCAGGTCCCCCACTTGTACTGTTAAGAAACTCTTCAGATGAATTTCAATTTGATTCATCATCTTTCATATCTCAAAGCTGACACTGTTAGTGATGCAATTCCTGTAAAATTCTGTTTATGTATTGTTTAAACACTGTCTGGATGGTTCAAAGCTATACATATGAGGTGTTGATGGGCAAATATGACCCAAAATATGCTTTTAGGCTATTGCCAGTTCACTTCCAAGACTGTAATGTGTTGGAATTTACTTGGGGAACAGCATGGGGAACAAAATAGAACCATGTGGAACACTATCATAGAAGTGTCATGGAATACACAGAGTCCCCTAGCATCATGGGATGGCTTAGTGGTAGAGCACCTGCTTTGCATGGTTCAAACTTAGGCATCTCATGGAGACCATGGAGAGTCTGTGTCAGCCAGATCACTTTCTGGAAACTATCCAGCAACTGGGTAGAGTACAAGAGAGATCAAGTTGGTCAAACCTTTTTATTGTTTATAAGTCTAATTGCATAGGATCACTGTAAACTGAATATCCCTGCACTGAGCTTCTGCATTAATTTCAACAGAGCAGATAAACCTATTTTAAGTAAAAATAAACAGTTGCCATAAAATTGTAAGAAAATAATGTGAATTGTTATATTTTAGTACTGACTCCTTTACAACCTTTGTAACCCTCTGCAATCAAAATCCAGAAACAGATAACTTCACAGCTGGATTTTAATTCCTTTTCATTCATATTTTATCTTTGCAGACAGCCATTGAACAGTGTTGTGTGTTCCACCAACTCAAAGCAAAATTTACCAGCTCCAAACTGAAAGCTTCCACCACCCAATCTTCTGGAAAGTGTTTAGCCTTCCATAAGTATCCATATAGTTTGGCTGTTCTGTTATCTGATATGTTGTCCTAGATGTCAAACAAAAGGTGAAAATATGTTGTTTTCAGAGTTAGTTTACAGGTGAACCAACTATGAAAATATAGACAAAATCTAAGGCAGGTAGCCCCACTTGGTATGGTTGATTAATTTTAATAGGTGCTGATTATGCTGCTCATATTGCATGAAATTAAAAAGCTTACAAATGTTATGAGCCATTACCCTTCCATTTAAGGAAGCTTATGACATGTTAACAACATTTAATGAAATTCTTTTCAATATGCTATAGGCAGTCTCAATCAGATTGCACTTTGGAATGTTACTTTTGAAATTATTTTCAAGAAAGTTTGTTTACTGTTAGAGTTTCTCCTCTTCTCAGGCCTTGATATATTTTCAGTGATAAGTTAACCTAGGTAGGAAGCTATTTCTTTCATCCTTTTGTACCTAGCAAGGATGCAGACACTTTGGAAGTTGAACATAGGGGAAATAAAAAATATTTATGCATGGGTTCCCTTTACCACTTTATCTGAAAGCAGTGCTCATTTATTATGGTTCATTGGTAAAATTTGGTTGAAGTTCTCTTTTTAATATCTTCTCATAAATAATACATCTGAGAGGTAAGGAAATGAAGTTATACCTGTTTTTACTCACAAGGAACTGTGAGGGAATTCATATTGGTAGAAATACAGGATGTTTGGTAGAACAGCCAACTTTGACACAGCTTGAAATTTCATAAGATATGAAATCTTGAATATCCACTGTTTGGACTGAAGTTATTTCATCCTTTATCTATCCTTTTAAATCCAGGAATATGGAATGTGGCTATTTGCTCAAGAACTCAATTAGACAAAAATGTTTCAAATCGAAGTTCTCTATCATTCCCCAAAGAAATATGCATGTAGAGTTTCGGCAAGGCATGAGCAGAAATGCTATACCATATCTTCAAGAGATTACAAAAGAAGGAATATTTTGTGAGAAAAGACGCATATATGATTAAAATCCCACCAGATTCTGCCTGAAGATTTCCACCTACACCAAATCATTTTGGATTTCCAACTCCAAATCATTTAATGGTTTATTTGTTTTTGTATAAGATTAATAATATATATAAAAATAATATTTAGCAGCATCTCAAAAGAGGAAACAAGAACTGGATAGAAAATGGTCCTCTTTCCAGTTTTATTTCTCATAACTGAATCTGATGAAAATCTAACAGGATGCCATGAATGCACAATGTCACAAGTAGCTAATAATCTAATGAGATTTTACCAGGAGAGGCAGTATACACCTATATAGTGCAAATCTGACAGCCGCCCCGCATCTCAGACCATGCCAAATTTAGATAACAGACTAGGACATTTTAAACTGTTACAAATGAAAGGGCAGAAATGTATCTCAGCAGATGCTGGATTGCCACAAAGGAGTTTTACTATTAAAAACTTTCCTGAAAAAATCGTATAATGTTGAAAGTGGATGCTTTTGCAAATTTTCAGTGTTAAAAGCTTCCTGTAGTACTTAAGAAGACTAATAAAAGCAGGTACCATGACTGAAATAGAAAATGCAGGGCAGCATAAATTATGTAACATCTATTAATCTGTAAATTGAGATTAATTTACTGATTATCAAGAAGAGAGGGCTAGAAAGAGATGGGCTTATATGTCAGTGTAGGCTTACAATGCACAGATTTGCCAGTACAAGCCATCCACTTTTTTCCCACATGCATTTCCCATGAGTTTCAGCTGAAAACAAGGCATAATCTAGTGACTATTGAAATCAGTATGAATGTACTTTCAAAGCCATTTCTCATTTTACTACATGTGAATATCACATTAAAATGGTTGTATGTTTGTCTCCAGAAAAAACAACTATGGACTGTAACCATTTTAATTAAGATCTCAGACTGTGCAAAATTGGATGAAACTGGTTATGTACTTGAATCACAGATCTAACTTTGTACTCATTTTATTTCTGATTAACATGGAATGAATATTCTTTATAGCCTTAGAACAGTTGTACATTATTCAATCTACAGTTATAGCCTTATTAGCCTATGGATATCAGAAGGATGCAACTGTTTAGGATTGCACTGTTAGACATCCAGGGGCCTGTCACTAGTAGAGAAGGGCACAAACAGCAATATGAACAAAAAAAGCCACGAACAGCCCGATGAGCTGTTCGCAAGCAAGCTGTTCATGAGGCCCCGTTCCCCACGAACATGTGTTCGTTCCAAGCCCTGCTCGTGGCGTTCATCAGCATGTCCTTTAAAACAGCCACATGGAAAATAAGAATCTCTTTGTCCCAAAGCAACATATTTACCGCTAAACCACAAGGCTGTATTGACATTATTATTCTAATAATTAGGGTTGTCGGTCTTCCACCTATGGTGGGGGAAAAACCCTGACCCCATTTGCCACCTCCCAGCCCCACTCACCTGGCTGGTGGCGAAAAAGGTACAAGGGGGATGTTATGAGCCCCTTTCTTTCTCAGTTAGATTTTCCCTTTAACCTTCCTCTTACATCCACTGGGCAGATTGCTGCACCAGGAATTATATTCCAAAATAAGTAAGTTAAATTTCCCTTTTAATAAAGGGCCCAAGCATCAGGCTCCTTTGTGGGACTATGTGGTCCTGAGGATAGGAATGGGATATAGAAATAACATATACTTCGGGGTGAACAAAAAAAACCCAAAATAAACTTTTGTTTTTACAAGAAGTGTAATGGTTTTACGCTAGTACTTAAGCTTGACGGTTTCATAGGTAGTTCTTAGTTCTTAAAGTTTCTTTACATAGACACAGTCACACAGAGTAGTAGGTAATCCATGGCCCCCAGCCCCTCATTTTGGCCCCCAAGGAACCTGGCATAGCTACTAATAATCAAACTCTAACAAGTAATAAGCCCTCTGACTGAAGAGAGGTCAGAAATTCATTTATTCCAGGTGTAAAGTGAAAACCCTATATCCCAGCCAAAGATCACTTGGTGTTATCTTTTAAGATTTGTATTTAAAAGCAGTCTAATCACTCTGGAAATAATTAAATATCAAAGAATCATAATGGTCATAAAACACTAGCATAGGCCAATGAAATTAAAAATATAAAGCATATATGTCTTATCCTATCTATCTTAAATTTAAAAGATAAAATACAGTTTTCATAATCAAATCTGAGAGACAGGATGTGGCTACATTATATATGCCTAATTAAATGAACCTCACGTGTGATTCTGCATTAAACCATCTAGTTTGTTTTCCGTGAATGTTTGATGTAAGACCCCTTTGAGCACTGAATTATACTTCCCCAAACAATACTTGTTTCAAACTGTGTTCTGCTTACTCTGCTCTTTCTAATATTTAGTCTGGTCATAAAGCCATTTTTTTCATAAATTATCTTTCTCAGAGTTGAAACAGAGAGAGCAAATCTGAAACAGTAAGAAGCACATTCATATTTGCAGATTTGAAAACTAAAAACAATTCTCAAGCCTGTTTTGATCAAGTATCTATACCAGTGAAGTCAGAGTCCACAGACAACTGGACTCAATCAAGCCTTCACATATCTGACTGCATTGTTAGGCACATAAATGAGGCGAGGATTTGCAACTCTCCTGAATTTGCATGAGCAATTTGGTTTCTTTTTCTAATAAAATGGCTATGTTGACGTGTAGCTAATGCCTGGGTGTAACTGCTCAAGTGTAGGCTGAACAGTTTCTTCCTGGTTTTGTTTTATGATAATAGCAAGCACTGAAAATAATGTAGACATGTATTTTTGGCTAAGACAAGCCCATTTCCCCCAGTCTTCTGATAACTCTGTAATACTACATTGAGTTCTATCAAGGGTTGCCCGCCAGTGGGGAGACTTACTGGGTCTGGAGGAGGGCTTTCTGGCAACATAATAATGTTGCTGGTGATTCTGCTGTCACTCCCTGTGCACCCACAAGTGATATCAGCATGTTACTGGGGGATGCTGGGGACGCTCTAGCATTTGGGGAAAACACTATTGTTATGGTTATTGCATTGGATCGCACATTTGATCCCTGGAATTTCCCACCCACAGACCCCAACTTGGCCAGCTGAGCTGTGTTGGGAATAGGGTTGCCAGGTTCCTATACTTTCCCACCAGGAGAGTTGGAGACCTGGCACTTACCTTGAGCTGGTGGCGTGTTCAATCTTTGCATGTGTGCAAAGTGCGAGTGTGCCCCGGGGCCAGCATGATGATGTCACTTCTGGAAGCGACATCGCCATGCAAGCCATGTGAGTGCTCCCATGCTCCACATGGGGCAGATTCAGCACACTGGGGGCCCAAATTGGCCCCAAATGAAGCACGGGAATGCTCCTGCAGCCGGTGCGATGATGTCACCAGGTGTCTGCTGGTAGTGGGCAACCTCTGGGAGCTTGCTACCTCCTACCAACCACTAGAGGGTCAGCGGGCAAGGTGGCAAACCACCAGGAGTTTGCCCACCACTGGTGGGCACCTGGGAACCAAAGTTGGGAACTGCCCACTAGTGGCAAGGAATCCTCCATCCCCACTGGAGGGATAGCAACTCTAGTTCTAGACCTTAAAAAGTACCCATCACAGAGTTTCAAATGATGGCATAAGTTAGCATTATAGTGTGTTTAAGATTGTGTTTAGTCCCAATAGTAAGCCAGATTACCAAATGACCCCTGAGGTTCCAGAGTAAAGACTCTCTAAAGGACCATGGAGACATCCTAGTGAGTGACTTCCGGCTTCGGATCCATGAAGGTCTAATGCAGTTCAGGGAGCTGAGCTGTCCATGCCGCTGTTTGTAGGGGCTGGAGGGGCGCAAATTGCCCATAGCCCCCTGTTCTCAGGTGGAGAACAAGCAAGTATGCTCAAGACCTTGAGAGTGCATTGATCTCGGGTGTGAGGGGGGGTCTACGCAATGATCCCCCACCCACCCTTGAGGTCCCACTCGAAGACAGGCAGCCAAGATCTCTGCAGCGGCTCTGGAGTCATTTTCTGACATAAGACCCTCATGCCCAAGCTTCAGCAACACAAAGAAGTACTTTGAATCGATTGGACAATTGAAGCAGTGATTACAACCCAAGAGAAACGTCTAAGAAGGTAAAGATTGCTATCTCTCAGTACGGGACAGATTACAATAAGAAATAAAGTGATAAAGAGAATTAGAAAGCTGCGAGAGACTTAATAAATAATTGAGAAAGTTCCGGCAAATAAATTGCTAAGAAGTGACTTTTTAAAGAGAAGTTAGAGTGGAAAAATGAATATTGTTTACATACCTGCGGCTTGGAGGAGATAGTGGACTGTGAGAAAGTTTCAGTATTGCGAGAGCTGCTGTGCAACGGAGAGGAACAGGAAGTGCGTCACAACCATAAAGAGACGGGCGAGAAGCGGCTTGTAACCAACGGAAGTGGAATATCACCATTTTGAAGAAGGGCAGAGTTTTGACTTCAAGGAAAAAGGAAGTAGGACATCTTGGACAAGGGTAAGGGCGGCTGCCTCAAATAAGATCATAGAGAAAAGACGCCCGGCATTTTGGATTTAGTAAACACTAACTTTTGAAAAAACAATTTAAATTCGGACTTTTAAAAATAAAAGAACAAATTTGCGCCACGGAGTTAAGGAAAAGAGCGGACTCGTGGGAGCGAAGTAAAGCTAGCCCCACGATGTCAAAAAAGGACTGGCAGACGGCGCTGGAAAATTTAGATAGAAAAGTTACAGAGGGAAATAAAGAGATGGAGAAAAAAGTCATGGAAGGAAATAAAGAGCTTAAAGATATGATGCAAGAGATGGCAAAAAATTTGAAGGACTTTAAAGAGGCATTTAAATCGGAGATGGCAGAGCTATCTAAAAATATGGACCAAGTCCAAAAAGACCTACAAGTTACACAGCAGAGAGTTAATGCAGTAGAAAACACGGCTGACACTTTGGCAGATGTGCACAGAACGGAGATGAGAGGAGTGAAGGGAAGAATGGCCGTAGCTGAATGTAAACAAATGGAAAAACAACTCAGATTTCGTGGAATCCCAGAAGTTTTGGAAAAATCAACCCAAGAGCACATTACAGAAATTTTGGCAGGTTACCTGGACAAAGAGGAAGTGGAAATAGCAGCTCTGCTGGATGTGGCATACAGGATTAATTCAAAATTTGCGGCTCAAAAGAACCTACCAAGAGATATGATTGTGCAATTTACAACTAGAAGCATCAGAGAGTCAATCGTGAGTAAACAATTTCAAGATCCATTAGAAGTCGACGGGAAAGCGGTGAGAATCATGAAAGAGCTGCCCAGATCGGTGTTGCTGGAGAGGAAAAAGTACAGAGAGCTGGTCCAGATGTTAAAAGACTTGAAAATTAGATATAGATGGTAAATACCTGAAGGGCTGGCTTTCGAATTTGGTGGAACTAGGAGGAATATCAGATCTGGTCAGGAGATGGAAACGTTTATTAAAGACAATGAAAAAGACTTACCAAAGAGTGCTAAAATTTGATCATGGAGTGTAAAATTATATCTTGGAATGTAAATGGACTAAATTCACCTTCTAAACGCAAGATTATATTCCACTGGCTTTTAAAACAAAAATGTAATATAGTGTGTTTGCAAGAGACACATATTAAAAAGCAGGATGTAAAATATTTAAAACTTGCAAAACTTGGAAACGAATTTGCAGCGGCTTCCAAAAAGAAGAAGAGGGGAGTTGTATTGTATATGGAGGAGACAAAACCCCCAAAATAGACAACATACATTTGATTCAGTAAGACACTTTACATTATCAAGAATTGACATGATCTGGGCCTCCAAGGAACTGACGTTATGGACTAAGGATGTGGAGATAATTTCCAAGGTAGGCTCAGATCACAATCCAGTTATGTGGAAATTTGGGAAAAATACTAAAAGAAGAGGATGGAGGATAAATGAGGATTTGCTGCAGATAGAAGATAATATGGCATTGCTACGAAGAGAGACCAAGTTCTTTATACAATATAACATGAATAACGACGTGCCAACTCACAAGGCATGGGACACATACAAAGCTGTGACAAGAGGAATATTAATGGACTTAAATGCAAGAGACAGAAGGAGAAAGGAAGAAAAGAGACATGAAATTATGGAAAAAATTAAAGCCAAAGAGATACAACTTAAGAAAAGACCAGGGAAGAAGAAAATATACCAGGATATAAAAATTCTGCAAGAACAACTGATGGCAATGAATAATAAAGAATCGGAGTGGAATTTGAAAAAAATGAATCAAAAACTATTTGAGGGTGCAAACAAACCTGGGAAATATCTAGCTTGGCAATTAAAAAAGAAAAAAGAGAAGAAAACTATAATTAAAATCCGAGAAGAGGATAAAATACTGTTGGATCAACCAGCTATTAGTAAAGCTTTTTTAAATTCTATGCAAAATTGTACCAAAAAAGGGAGGTGAACAGAGATTCAATAGCGGAATATTTGGAGAAAATGAAGCTTCCAATGATGTCAGAGGAATGGAAAGAAAAGTTAAACAGAGAAGTGACAGAGGAAGAAATAAAAGAAGCTATACAATCAACTAAATTAGGGAAAGCACCAGGTCCGGATGGAATAACGGCAAAGTTCTATAAAATGATGGCTAATGAATTGGCACCTTTTTTAAGAGAGGTAATGAATGAAATCTTGCAAGAAAAGCCAAAGGGAAGCCCCCGGAAACAGGCAAATGTCAAATACAAACCGGAGAACAACACAAGCAATGAAAATTATATATAATAATTTTATGCAAAAGTGCAATTATGTGCAAAGCAGTCTACAGAAATTCCATAAACACAATAAGGAGTCATACATGCTGTAACCCAAGGGAGGCATTATAAATAACGGAATGGGTCGTTGAGTAACTGTATCTGTTGATTACTCAGTGCTCAGAACTGTTTGTGGTGTGTGAGGAGAGATGGCAACGGATAGTGAGTATTAATTTTACTATGTGCTTTGAGTGGTGTGTTATATATAGAAATAGGGTTTATTAGTTCATTTTTGTTTAACAGCCCATAGATACTAGCCCTGGAAGAAGAAGATCCGAAACGGGAATTGAAAATGAAAGCTGAAGCCCGTCAGCTAGTTATGTCTTTCTGACTCCATCTACAGACATATGGACTGTTCTTTCCTCTGTTTGCACTCTCCACCTCCAGTTGAGCCTATCATTGTATATGTATGAATTTTTGTAATTATCCGTGGCGACAGACCTTCTTATTGTGTTTATAGAATTTCTGTAGACTGCTTTGCACATAATTGCACTTTTGCATAAAATTATTATATATAATTTTCATTGCTTGTGTTGTTCTCCGGTTTGTATTTGAAATCTTGCAAGGCCAAAGGATTCCTGATTCATGGAACGAAGCCAACATATCGTTGATTCCGAAAGACGGACAAGATCTGACTAATGTTAAAAATTATCGGCCAATTTCGTTGTTGAATAATGATTACAAGATAGAAATAATGGAAGCTTGGGAGCATTTGTGGAAAAATACACTGAAGATTTCAACTTGTACAAATATTAAAGAGAATGTATATAAAATGATGTACAGGTGGTATCTAACACCAACGAAAATTGCGCGAGGAAATACTAATATGTCAGACAGATGCTGGAAATGTAAAAAGCATGAAGGATCATTATACCATATGTGGTGGACTTGTGAGGTAACTAAGCAATACTGGGAAGATATAATTGAAGTAATTAATGAGGTTTTGCAAACCCAAATAAATAAGAACCCAGAATTGCTGCTACTGAACTTGGGAATGGAAGATGTTCCAATGCAGTACAGAACATTGTTATTTTACATGACTACAGCAGCAAGACTTTTATATGCGCAGAAATGGAAAGTACAAGAAATACCAACTACAGAAGATTGGATTTACAAATTGCTGTACATGGCTGAGATGGATAAAATGACAAGAAAACTCAAAGACCTTGATCCAGGAGAATATATTGCAGATTGGGGGAAATTGAAACAATATCTAGAAAAAAAATGGTATGTGAAAGGAGGACTGTGGCAGTTTGAGAACTATTAATTTGTGATTTCTTAAATAGAAGAGAGAAGTAACTTTACCATTAATGGGAAAATTTAGTTATTAATTAATCTAAGCTAGTATTACTATTAAGAGACTTTATCAAAAATGTACAGTTTAAACAGTGATGTAGAGAATGGATATATTAGTGGATCTGATAGAGTATATATAAGAGAATTTGAATATGCTTAGAGTAAAAGATATAATACATATATGATTTAGAAGAATTTAATGGAAAATAAGTAATAAGATAGGTTAAGGGTTGGAAAGCTGTTGGAAGTCTACAAGGAGGGGGGAGGGAAAGGGTGGGGGTTGAAATAAATTAGGTATGATGGGGAGTGTATGTAATAACTATGTACTCACCAATAAAAAAATTTTATATAAAAAAAAGAGAGAGAGACATACTAGTGAGTCAGTATCTATGAACTACGTCTTGGTTTATTTTCCCTCGTTATTATATGAACCAACATTTGCTTCAAAAACTCTCTACTTCTTGTTGGCAGATTTAAATGTGGCACATTTTAAATAAAATAAATGAAAACAAAAAATCCCATCCAACAGGTATTTTCAAAAGAGGAATATTATCAAATGACTGCCTGTTTTAAAATTATGGTCCAGACTGGAAACTTTAGAATTCCTGCCACCAGTTTCCAGTATATAAAATTAACAATTCTGGTTTTATGTATGATTTTCCGTCAAAGTTTGCTTGGGCAGTTTATAAAAGTAAGCAGATGGTTTGTGCAATAGTCCTCAATAAATTACAACAGTTAGAAAGACAGTTATGTAGCAAGAACAGCAAAGAATCTGAACTACAGATGGGCTTATAGATGACCCTTCCAGTTTTTAATAATCTCTGTAATTTATGTGCAGGCAAGAAATGCAAAGATGCCTAATGCGCCTTCTTGACAAAGCACAAATCACTTCTATTTACTCAGCCAATGCTTCATGGTCCAGTTAACTTCTTAATTAAAGGCAGCAAGATGCTCATGTTCCATGCAAGTGGCATGGAAAATAATGTTTAGTGTGCAATATGTTCAGCTGGGAGTTTAGGATGCTCTGCTTGTTTCTAGGGAATCTGATGCATCTATCATTTTTTTCTTTAAAATTGGCACAAAAATATATCAACATTGTGATGCCAGAAAAGTACAGTTACTCCCCAGTGAATGTGATACCATTAAACTTATTTTTAGGGTTAATTACCCAGTCAAGTATGACCAACCATGTTCAAAGGATTTCTGAGAACAGTATCTTTTCTCATTTGCTAGTTATACCACTAGAAAATGTTTGATTGCAGAATACAAAACAATATTATGGTTACAATCCTGCTTGACAGATTTAATGTCCAGTTAACACATTTTCAGGCATGAATCTCTAGATGGATGAAGTACTGCACTTGTAAATGAATGCTCTAAGCATGATCTTCTACATGGTGCAACATCCAGGGCTGCATCAACTGAGAGCTGGATTCAGTTCCCACATTATTTTTCTTTTCTCCTCTAACACCTCATTGGCATGTTCTTTGGCTTTTTAAAAAGGGCTATAGTATAACTCTTCTATATAGACAGAAACCAAATCAATAAGAACTTACAAAAAGAGCTATAAGTTTAGTTTCAAGGATTCCATCCTCGAGTGGCTCTCCCACAGTGAAAGCCTTCCTCTTATCTGTTTCAAGAAGAATTCTCACTGTTATATCTAATTATAACCATGAGGGAACATGAAATGTACATACAATAGATGTGATGCAGAAGCTCAGTTAGGCTTATGGAAGAGTTTATTCCTTTTTTTCACAAATGGAAGCTTCTGCACCTGCACCTAAAAAAATTTGCGTTCTAAATGACTTCTGAAATTCCTCAAACTTTTGAAAGTTGTTGGTGGCATTGGGACATGTATGAGGACTGCAGTTCAAGAAAGAAAGAAACATCCTCAGTTGCACACACAGATTTTCAACATGTATTCTCAGAAGTAAACCTTGCTGAGGTCAATGTGTTAGCAAGTCAGACCTCCCCTCATACTAATAGGGAAGCTTATGAATATGGCTATATCACAAGCCCCTCTCCTTATGTGTTTTAAACACAGAAATGCTGCCTAGCAAGGCTGGAAATGGCTGCCAACTCTTGGCCAGGAATTGGAAAAATACTGACATGTGAGACATGAGTCGAAACTAGCTTTCAGCCCCATACCCCAGAGATATGTAAAGATCCTAAGACAATAGGGTCTTCCAGGAGTTCCTGAATTAATCACCTCAACACCCCCTTCCGAACTTCTCTCATCCTCTTCCCTATTCAAGGCTCATCAGGCCTCTGATAGCCGCTCCCATCCAGCTATTGTGAGTCACCAATCATTGATCACTTTAGTGTTGCCCAGAAAAGGTTAATCAAAGCCTTCCCAGTTCTTTCCCTCACCTCAGAGATGGCCATTAAGTTATTGTTTGGGGGCAGAAAATGCAATCCTGCCACAGGGTATGTTCCACAGTATAATTGGGCCACCCTTGCCATAGTTCAATGTGTGTGTTCTGGGATTCTATGCACACATGTCCCCTCCCCTTGCTGCGAAGTGCTGGTCACTGAAGCTGCTCTTCTTTATACACATCCTCCTCTTCTGCACTGATAATTATAACCCCTAAACCCCAAAACTCTATACAACCTCCGCTCTGCTTTTCCTAGGCAACTTTGTACGTATGTGGTGTATGCTCTTGTATGATTGCTTGTGATGTCTCTTATAATTTTTGTTATATACCTGCTTGGTCATTTCGAGAGTCCTCTTAGGTAAGGGATCTGGTATAAATTGGTGGAGATCCTGCCTCTCCTGCTAGCTCATGAACTGCTAGCACATAGAAACAGACTATTTAAATTTCATATTTAACAGCTATCTATTGGAATTAAGGTTTCTTTCTATACTGTAATAGTAAAAATGCCTTCTAGAAGAACAACAGCATAAAGAAATAAGGATTAAATGTGACTCTTTCTACAGAAACATCTAGAGTCCAGACAAATGCTATACCATCTATATAAGTAGGGTATCTGAATTCTGTAAACATGTGTCATCAGAATATACATGGATGTTAGGCAGGAGTTATAAGAAAAGGATGGAAGAAGGGCCTGCTGCTATCTCTTAAAGCAGGTAGTGGGCACTGATCTGAGGCCTAGGCAGGGGTATCAAACATATGGGCAGTCAATAAATTCAAAGGCACAGGAGAGTATTCCACATTATATTGCAAAAGATGCAGTCATAGGCCTCTAAAGAAACATGAATGGTTTGAATCAGAAGACTGCCTAATGGCTTAGTCAAAGGCAGCAAACCAATCAGTAGGCTTCCTCGTTGCCCAGGCTACCCGCAGCTCTAATCTCTTGCCCTAGAGAAATTGAGGAGCTGAGAAAAAATGGCGTCCATATTGACGTTCTAGGATTTTCCTCTATTTTCTATGGTGTTTACCATAGCCTCACCCAGAAGTGACATCACATCCTTGCCAAATTCTGCTCTTCCTGGGCACCCCCTCATCACGATCTCCCAGCATTTGCCTAGGCATGTTGGGAATCCTACCAAACAGAGATCCATAGGAGAAGTGAAGCAGCACGAGAATTAACATGTGTCAGAAAGAGGAATTTTCTTTTCACAATACATGTGAAAAGAAATACATGTTTGGGGCAGCAAAAAGCTTAATATAGACTCAAACTCTGGTCTTAATTATATTTGGTTTGAATGAAACAAAAAGTTTCATTTTCCCAGGTCTGGGAAAGGGAAGGCAAGTTATGTTTGATTGGCCAAAGCAATTTTCTGTGTACTTGAGAAATTTCCTCATAATGAAGTCTCTAGATGGGGAAGAATTATATTTGTAAGTAGTTTTACTCAATTCACTGAGCTAGGATTTGTGGTGAAAAATTCCATGATCCAAATTTGATCACTCTGGGCTAGGATACTCTTAATATGGTTTGAGAGCTAAGGTGGCGAGATCCTTAAAGTACTTTTAATTGATTACTGGTAGCTGGTCTCAATCACCAAAACAGAAGAAAGGCCAACAAAATGGAGGCAAGCATGCTTCAGTGCAGATTGCAGGAGTCAGGAAAAATACAAGTAAACATAGTGCAAACATACCTATATTATCAATAATAGCTACAAGGGCTGGGATCCAAAGGGCCATGCAGGGTGGGGTGGGCAGGTCACTTGCTCTGGCAATTCTACCACTGTCATGTCTGTGCCTCATCCATGCTATACTTAATGCAGACCTGTTGTTCTGAACCAATGTTTCATGCTATAACTTGATGTCATATTGCCAATTCCATAACTGTTTCCTTTCACAGGCTTATTGAAGCTCCAGGTGTCTTATCTAATGGACTGTAGAAACTTTCCGTGCTGCTGACCTTGTATACTGCTCACTCCCATGCATTGCTATGTCTCAACTTTGATCTCTTGCTTTCTCAGTGTCTTGACTTGATAGTACAAATATGTGAGACGTTCTCAGGACAAGTTCGTGCCAAAAGTCTTGTTTTACTGTTGGGAGGGGGGAGGAGCAAACGTGTGGGTTAAGAGAAAGGATTTTTCCACAGGTCACTATTCCTGTCAACCTGTTCTTACTACTTAGATGCTTACCTTGCTTCTGAGTAACCCTATGGACATATCTGTGGAAATGATCTGATTTCTGAATAAAGCCATTTGACCAAGAGCCTGGATTTC
This sequence comes from Eublepharis macularius, assembly GCF_028583425.1. NCBI lineage: Eukaryota > Metazoa > Chordata > Lepidosauria > Squamata > Eublepharidae > Eublepharis > Eublepharis macularius. Next base: position 87,888,784 of record NC_072793.1, on the reverse strand, counting down.
TTGTTGCAATGGTACAGGGATCTATCTGCCATAGCCTATCATCCCTAGCCTGATGACCATTTCCCTTCTGGCACTGCAAAGGCTGATGACTTTGGATTGTTCGGGGGAAGCAATGCTGTAGTTCAACCATAGAAATTGGGGACAATCATAAATTGTCACATCTAACATTATAATGTCATCTCCAGTTTTTCTCCAGAAGTGTTGTTGTGCATTACACACCTGCCCCCCACAAGAGCTGGCAACCCTAATGCAAGGTGGGTTTGCTTGTGCACTGTAGATTTCTGCCCCACCTCACTGAAACCCTTCCCTCATCATTTGAGGATCCAAGGGGCTCTGGATCAACATGTGATGTACTGAGTTTGTGTTTTTGTTTGTTTGTGTGTGGGAGGGGAATAGTCAACATTCCCAATGAGGTGAGGAATTATTCATGCACAGTGCTCTTTTGATCTGACAAAACAACTTACATTTCCAGCTTGGCTGGGTTTATATTCATTTAAAGATCTTTTCCTTCTTGAAACCTATTGCACAGCTGAGGGTTTCTTTACACAAAATGTGAGCAAACATTAGTTTGGTTAGAGAAAAACCTAACTCAACTTGCATTTCACATGTGACCTGATGATTACTTTTAAAATGGAAAGGGGTAGGCACAAATTTGTTCCCATGTGCACATGGAGGAAGGAGGAGCATCTTCATTCCTTCTTTACGCCCTGCACACTTAAACTATCAGAGCAGACCATGGGGGAAGGGCTATTTGTCTTACAGCCAGTTCCATGTGTCTTTCTAGGAGATAATAATGGGCAGATCCTGGTATACAACTAAGACTTGCTCATATAATACATAGTGTCTTCAATGCTATTTCTCTGTCTTTCTCCCCACCCCCATTTTATTTAAAAGAAAGCTCACACAGCATTTCATAGCCTAAAACATTCATTATTCTTATTAGTTTAGAAAAATCATTTTCATTCTCTTTTGTAGTGTCAATTAATGAGTAAGCAACTTTAGCAACTGTTTATCAAACTACCAAAAATACATTTTCGCTTCTGTTGGATTCTTCATAGTGAAAGAAATTTGAAGGGTCAAAAGTTTTCCCTTATTCCTTTACAAAAAAAATGTATATTTGTGAAAAATTCCTCATTAATTCTCCTTCAAAAACGTTTGTTACTGCAGAGATCAATCTGCAACCAATTTGCAAAGGTTAACCTCCAGTAATGAAATAGGATATTGTATTGAATGTTGCATTGACTCTTCCACAAAACCCAATTTTTATAAGACAAATGAAATGCAAATTTAATGTGTTGTTAAAGTTGTTTAATTAGGTATCTAATATCATATCAAAGTGGGAGGTTAATATATGATCAAATTAATACTTCTGATAGGAAACAGGAACTCTGATCTATCCTGTAAAGTATTAATGGCAAGAATGCATAGCCTGTTTATTTAAAGCTACTTGAGTTAACTGAGAATGTCTAAAAATGCTCAGACTAAAAAAAACTAATGCCATTAAATGCAGCTGCAGTCATACTTAAGCACTCTTTATACATTATTTTTTCTTTTGCATAGATCAATTCTATGTGGGGGGGGGGTCCTCAACTCAGCTGACTTATGGAGACCCCCTGGCAGGGTTTTCATGGCAAGAGACTATTAGAGACGGTTTGCCATTGCCTGCCTCTGCAACCCCATCCAATTACCAACCAAAGCCGACCCTGCTTCGCTTCTGAGATCTGACGAGATCAGATCCACCTGGGCTATCCAGGTCAGCACTCTATGAACTTATAATAATAATAATATTTGATTTATATACTGCCCTTCAGGACAACTTAACACCCACTCAGTGCAGTTTACAAAGTATGTTCTTATTATCCCCACAGCAATCACCCTCTGTGGGTGGGGCTGAGAGAGCTTTGGAAGAGCTGTGACTGACTCAAGGTCACCCAGTTGGCTTCAAGTGGAGGAGTGGGGAATCAAACCCCAGTTCTCCAGATTAGAGTCCCACCAGTCTTAACCACTACACCAAACTGGTTTAATGAAATTTGAAATGAGTTTTCTTTCTTTGAGAAATATATCTTTGGTAGGAAGGACCATTCTAACCATTATTTTACACCTATTCTAGAAGAAAGTGTAACTTTTTATTCTGAAATGGCACATAACGATTCCAACTGGAAGCAGGGGCGGCGCAAGGGTTTACCACGGTTGTGGCCGGCCGGCTGGCTGGGCGCCCCTGTGTGTGTGTGTGCGCGCGCGCGCGCGCGCCAGCCTGCGTGATGACGTCACGCGTGACGTCATCACGGGAGTGCACGCGCCACCGCCGACCCGATTGCTGCGGCGGGCGGCCTCCGAGCTCTCCCGCTCGGTTGCCTGCGCCGCTGCAGATGCCTGCCTGCGGTGACTGAGCCTGGCCGGGGGCTTGTGCTGGCGGTGGCAGCGGCGCGGGGTGGGAAGGATAGGAGGCTGGTGCTTTGTGGCGCGCGCTCCCGCGTGCCGCACCTCCTCCGGCACTCCCTCCGGCACCCCGCACCTGCGGCCACTGCCTACCTGGCCTCAATAGGCCCGCCGCCCCTGACTGGAAGGTATGCCAACAAAACAAGAGGCTTGCATGCTAGAAGTGGCATACACATTGTCAGACTAAAAAGTTTGAAGGCACAGAAACCAGTTGCGAGAAGATGAGATGGGGAGAACAGAACAAAATGAAGAATCATCATCATAACATCTACATAGGCATTTCTGTCTTCACAGTTATCTACATACCAGAAAAATATCCTATTACATTATTTGTTTATTACATTTCTATCACATTTTTCTTCCATCATGGAACTTAAGGCAGTATATATAGCACTCCCAAGACTTCTCCTGTTCAAACACTGATTAGATCTGGACTTGGTTAGCTTCAGTAAGGTTGCTGTAACAGGTAAATTCCAACCATACTATGGTGTGCTTACAAGGAGATCATAACTGACATACTTCATAACTGGATGGATTTGTCCTACAAGCCTTGCATTGGATATAACTGCTGAATTAATATTTTTATATACACATGTATCTCTATATTCATCATAGCCACATTCTAGAATTTAACTAACAGTACAATGTAACTTTTGTAATGCCCCCCCTCCCATGTCCAGTTACTGGAAACAGCTTAGCCACAACTGAAATTGTGGACAGCAGGCCAAGAAAGAGGAACCCTGGCTTTCCTCTTTTCTCTCTTTTTCTCCCAGTTGCCTAGGGGACGGAGAGGTAAGAGTATCCCAAAGGCCCATCCACCCTTGAGAAAGAGGTAAGGAGGAAGGGTAGCTCTCCTTCCCCTTCCAATAATGTACATGCTGTCCTGCTTGTGGCTTATGGAGACTGGACTAAGGTGTGGAGTGACTATATAAGGGAAATAAATAACTGATAGTAAGGGGATGGGTTTGGGATGCTAAATGCACTGTCGCGAGAATAAGTCTGAGAACTGGATATTAGCCAATGATAACATATGGAACAGATCAGATGTATGTAATGACCAATTAGTAACTGTCTTGCAGATGCTTTCTTTTGTGATGTAACCTGCCTTTAAAACTGCTTGTAATCCTCTGTTTCAACGGTACACACAGAAGCTCGCTTTAAGCTCGTGTATCCAATGTTGCAATATCTGAATACATTTCCTTTGAAGTAAGCCCTTGGTCTGTCTCATTCTTGCTCTGAAAAATTGGGTAGGAGCAAGAAAGCACCTGTTGGTGTAACATAACCAAAGCTCAGTTGCAGCAGTGTATATCTTTTATATCTGTGCATATATAATTCAACCACAAGACTATTTAAATATTAGCTGCATGTATGCAAGTTGCAAAGTTAGGTTGCTATGTCCAATGTTCCCTCTAAGCTGTGCAGTGTTATGAGCTAAAAATCTACTTTGTGAGCCAAAACAACAACTTTCATTGTTGTTGCCTTTTAAAAAAAAAAAAAATTCAGTCTACAAACATACAAAACATACATACATAAACTACAAACTACTTTAATTTGTATTGTTTCTCACTTAGAAGCAACAATTCAAGCAGTCGTTTAAACATGGATTCTAAATATCAAACTAAATTACTCTGCAGGTAAATTTAATCATGCTTCTCCTTCCTAACTGTTTGATATACAAATATAAATATATCTGAGAACATGTGTTAGGGTCTGCATCCCACCCTGGGCACATGTTAGCCTTCTCTATTCCAACAAGATTGCAGCAGGTAGGTGGAGAGATTTACAGTATAATCCTGTAAAAAGTTACTCCAGTCTAAACTCATTGCTTTCTAGCCTCTGTAGAATCCAAAAACTAAAACCATGTAAATACATTTTGATTACAATCAAAACAAATTAACGATAAAAACAAATTAACAATAAAAACAATCAAAACAAATTAACAATTAAAAATTGTCCAAAACCATCTAGTCTCATTAGGTGAAAGAGCCACAAAAATCAGAGTATACTCTGTCTAAAAATGGATATGTTCATGCTGATTGCCAAAGGGTAGCTGTGTTAGTTCATTGCTGCAAAATAAAGCAGACTTCCAGTGGCACCTTAAAGACTGGCACATTTATTTCAAGATTAGCTTTTGTGAGTCAATGCTGACTTCTTCAGATATGTATGGAAATCAACCTGAAAATCATTCTCACATGTTCTTTTTCCACATAATGAATCTGCACTTCAAAGACTCATGACAGAATTCATTCTTGATGTTAATCCCCACCCCACTCAACCTGTCCCACAAGAAGGATTCTAAGTTTGATTTCCTCATCTGAAGAAGTGAGCAGTGACTCACAAAAGCTCATACTGAAATAAAAATTAGTCTTTAAGGCACAACTGGACTTTTGTTTCACATTCATGCTGACTGGCTTTCTTGTGGTTCAGGTGCAATTCTGACACTTGGATTTCTTAGCTCAGGCAGTTAGCCATTACGCTATACAAGCACCTGGAAATCTGACAGGATACAACATTTGGAACAATTGTACTTTAGACAATTACAAAATACATAAATGCAGTATCTCTCCATGTCATACAAAAAAAATGTGGCTCATCTACCCCTTTCATTTTAGACAGAAGCTGAGGAATGGCAAACCTGGCACCTTAGTAACATTGTGCATGCAACTTCAATAGCCTGAAGTCCATTTGCCAGTTTTCTCGGGCAAATAAACAAGATCTGCACAATGTTGCAGCTCAGAGGGATAGGACATGCAAATACAGAATTGCAAACTTTTGATTTTTCTTTAGAATATTTATTTACCACCTGTACAGAGAGCTGTTTCAGGTGGCTCACAAACAGAAAACAACATAATCTTTAAGAAGTCATGATGACAGGAGGAAACATTTCCAGGATGCTTCGATCTATCATCATTAGGATACAATAAAACTGGGCCCATCAGTAGGTTGCAAGCCAGTTAACAAGAACAAGATCAAAACTTAAACCCCTGGAATTGCCCAGTAACCACTGGTTTTGGACAGAATGAAAGAGTAAACTTTGTGGCACCAAAAAAGTTTCAGTTTGGTAGTGGTCTTGGTCTGCAGTAGAACAGCAGAATTGGAGTCCAGTAGTACCTTAGAGATCAACAAGATTTTCAGGGTGTAAGCTTTTGAGAACTAGTTCCCTTTTTCTTCATATCTGGAGAGCTTTGACTCTGGAAAGCTCATATCCTGAAAATCTTGTTGGTCTCTAAGGTGCCACTGGACTCAAACCTTGCAAAATCTTCCAGGTTTCCTGTTTAATTCTGCACCTACAGACTCCTCTGTGAACAAGGAGGCCTTCCCTCAGCTTCTGCTGCAGGAGAGAAGGCAAGTCAGGCACAGCTGCCCTTGGAGGCTCACTTTAGCTTCAGATCCAGATTTGGGGTGGGGGGCAAAGAAGGGCTGTGATTCTGTGATCCTGCAAAGAAGAATGCGGCTTTAAAAAAAAAGAAAACAAGACAGCCAAGCGGGAGCCAGCCCCAAAGCGGCTGTGCTAAAATAAACCCCCAACAGTGTGATCCTATGCAGAGTTACTCTGGTCTATGTCCATTGATTTCATTTTAAATGGAGATCCTCGGCTTACAGAGACAGGGCAGCCAGATCTAATTCTTGGCCGAGTCTGCATTTCAGGCTATAAAAGCCACTTTGGAAGAGCCTTTGAAAAGGAGGCCTCATCAATGGTAAAGTCCAACCAGCCTCCTTCAGCACTGCAATGGTCTTCTCCTCCTCATCTGGCTGTCAGCAGGCATGATGAGCATCTGGCCTAGCCCTCCTTCCCCTCCTCATCCTTCTTCTTTCTGGCCCCCCATTGCACCAAGGCCAAGTTAAACAACACCTTCACCATGGCAGCGGCAGAGGTGCCACCTCCTCTCCTCTGCTCTCTGGGGCTGAGAAGATCCCAGCAGGGTCAGGCTGGGCCCCATTGCTCAGCTCTGCTCCCCTGCTAGAAAGCTGGCGGCAACTGGAGTTGCTCTCTGGCTCCGCCCTGAGGACTAAGCCAGCCACAGCCAGGAAGGAAGGAGAGAAGCAGGACAAGGCTCCATCCCTACTGGGCCCGCCTGCTGGTGCTGACTGAGAGTTAATACCTGTGAGCTACAGCTGAGAATCTGTGAGCGGAGGAGTCAGAATCTGTGAGCAATTGCTCATGTGCTCACATTAGCGGGAACACTGGCTATGTCCATTTTTATGGAGCAGTTAAATGAGGGCGGGTTTAGTGTATACTCAATGTGTTGTAGTGATTAGAGTGCCACACTAAGATCTTGGAGATCCATGTTCTAATCCTGCTCTGCCTTGAGCCAGTCACATACTTGAGCCAGTCACACTCTCAGTCTAACCTACCTCAGAGCTGTTGTAAGGATAATATGGAGGAGAGGTGAATTAGGTAAGCTGCTTTGTGTCCCCATTGAGGAGAAATGGTGCGGGTGAAATGTTTTTCATGTAATGTATTTAATTTGGATTTTATTTCTTCTTCCTAATGTGAGTTTTAAAAATATTTTTACTGTGGGTTTACATGCAGGCCTCTGAGGAAAAAAGGAGGGAGGGCAGGATGGGTAAATAACAGGAATGTGCACTGAGAAGATTTTCGTTATAATTTCTCATCTGGACTTGGGGAGGGAAATGTTTATCCTTAATGGTTATTTCTGCATAGGATATTACCAGTTTGGGAGTAAAATCCATGTCCCCCCCTCTTTAGGACCATTATTTTCAAAGGGAAATCTCTTCAAGGATGTGGGGCAGCTGTTTATAAAGATGATGGCACCAAATTTGCACAGAATAAAGTTCTCTGTCTAAACTAAATACCCACTAAATCTCAAGTAGATTGAATAATGGAGGTTAATTTTACAGACACCCAAAGTAGGTCCTTCTCTGCACAGCCACACATTACTTTTACAAGAAAAAGACTCTCTCACCAGCCCACAAGGAGGGGGAAGGGCAGAAGGAGAATGGCAGCTTGGGATTGGCTGAGAGTGCGCTTTGCTTCTCCCTAGAAATGATCTGATTGGAAGGGGGATAGACTGGAAGTGGGAAAAGCACAGAGAGGGAAAGGGACAGAGGAAGATTAAGACCATAGAAGATATGCTTTGCAAAGATCTGATCAGTTGTAGTCCTAATCAAGTGCAATAAAGTAATTTGCAAACTTCAGAGTGGTTGGTAAGTGACCAGCTGTCTGCAATGAATCAACTTTCTCCAAAGCATACCTCAGCTTCTGCAAAACATTTATCAGCAAGTGCAAAGCATAGATCAGCTCAGCAACCTCAATTAAAACTTGTGTAAGCAAGAGGCTCAAGGCTGCAAAAGTTTGAATTGAATGAGGAAGGGGAAAAAAAGGGGGGGGAAATCTCCAGCCCACAAGGAAGGAGGGGAGAAAGAGAATGGTAGCTCTCTGCAATTTGGATTGGCTGGGAGTGCTCTTTTCTCCTCCCCTGCAAGGGTTTGATTTAGACAGTCCACTGGCAGGCACCTCAGGAACATGCAGCGTCACTTCTGGAAGTGACATCGTCACGCCAGCTGTGGGAGTGTTCTTGCGCTGTCGCAGTGGCATCACTTCCAGAAGTGATGTCACTGCAACAGCCCCAGAGTGTGCATGTGCAAAGTGCGCACATGATGAGGACCCTCGTGGACAGTACCAGGTAAGTGCCAGCTCTCCCTACCTCTGCCTTGACCTGTCTGGGCGAGCCCCACTGGCGAGCCCTCACCCAGCAGGAGGTGAGAGGGACCTGGCAACCCTAGTTTGATTGGAAGGGAGAAATGCCGTTTCCAGGAAATCAAAACAGAAAAAAAATGTGCTCATATTGCATGACTGGTAAGCAACAGAACTTGAATTAAAAAAAAAAATTTAAGGTGGGAGTCTCGTTACTACAAGTATTTTGAATTTGTGTTACTGTTCCTGACAAGCAAGGTAATGAGCCGAAACAATAATTTCTGGGTATATTTTTGACTCGGGTGTTTCATTTTGTATACCCCTAGGAATACAGTCTGCTCTGATTGGATTGTAGCTATACCCTGGAGGTAGAGTGACTGCAATTTTTAGTCAGTACTAAACAAAAGATTTTCAGTCAGTGGTATCTCAGAGTAAAGATTATGTCTAAATAAAGTGAACCGTGTGGAGGCCCGAGAGCTTAAATCTGTCTAAGTCAGGCAAACTGTGCATCCACCTGGGTCAGTCTGTGTTTATCTAAGAGAGATTATTCTATCTAGGTCAGGCAAACTGTGTGGAAAGGCCTGAGTGAAACTATGTCTGTGTGGATGAGATGAGAGTTTGTTATGTTAGTGAAGATCTGTGTGAAAAACAAATCTACATAACTCCTTCTGAAACCTCTTAAGTTTAAGAAGTATTCTGAAACAAATACACTTTTACCACTAACCACTACACTTATGTACTTATAAATTCTACTTTTGTTTGAGGAAAAAAAATGATCAGCTTTTTATCTCACAGCAATACCTTCCTATATTACCAGCTAAATCAAGGAGGTCTAAGATGAAAGCCTGTGGTGGTAGCAAAAACTTTTTGAGGGAGGTAGTAATATATAAATGACACAAACTAAAAAGGGAAGGTGTTATCAAGGTAAAAGCCTGGGTAAAGTAGAGAACACCTGAAGCTGTTTGAGTAGAAATAAAAAGAGTATTGGTTGTGACCAGAGCCCTCCTGAGGTATAAGGTTAATGTAAGGAGGAGCTGGATTAAAGGTCCAGAGGGAAAGATTAAAAAGAAAACAAGCAAATCATTACATGGAGTATAAAGTAATTAAAATATTACAAAATTCCTGCTAGGTGTCTAAAGTCCATATCCCAGAAGATAACAGGTAAATAGCAATGGACCAACTTAACATTCTTAAGAACAAAAGGACATGATTATATTTTGGGTGCAATTCAAAACTGCATTAAAAATAGATCAAGACTACATTATTCCTAGTACTCTCAAATTTGGTATACTGCAAACCACTGGTGATTTGCTCATTCGTTGTAAACTGCTGAATTTCTGTATATGGCTGCTATACCTCTACAGGAAGGGGGAGCATAAAACACTTTGGAATTAAAACTTAACTTGGGTACCTCAGTGCAGCTATATTGAACGCACAAGGTAAAATGAAAGAAAAGTGCAGAAAATCACTGCATTCTCAACAATCATTTATCACCCATGACTACTCTTTTTGAAAAAACAGTAATTGTATACTTCCAGTCCATTGAAACACTTCAACAAAGTAAAAGTGTGTGGGAACACACACACAAAAATGTGTTTTTATCCTCTGTGTCTGATGTTATCCTCTAGCAGTTTTACCAGGAAGAACAGAACGGTGCGCTGCCTCACATAGCATTAAAGGTCGGAAAATTATGATCTACATATTTTATTGCATAGGGCTCCACTTCATTTTTTTTTCTTGTCTCAGATTCCAGAATGTTTAATTCTAGGCAAATATTTAGGTATGTTTTGAAAAAAAATCTGTTTCATATGTTTCCCGTTAGTGTGTTCTTTATGCACATTTAGTGTTTTTAAAAGCTTGTATATGGTTTTGATTACTACATGTTATTTTTACAATATATAACACTGGCACACTATAAGGTGAGGTAAAATTTTAACTAAACTGTAAAGAGATTATTGTTTTAAGCACATTATCTTTTTGACTGTGGATTTCCTCAATCTTCTGGATCCAAGTAATAGCAATGGCCAATAAAACACAGTAAAATATAAAGATGTCTGCTAGTTGAAAACCACCCCCCACCCGGAAAAAAGATGAACTAATGTTTGTTATGAATTCTTTACTTGTAGGCAACAGGAGAGTTAATAAAAAATCCTTATGTCCCTACTAAGTCTATCAAAGTGAGGGCAAGATAAATGAAGCCTCAGTGATTCAAGGCAATACATTGCTGGATGCTGAGACCAAATAATTGAGCATAACTATAACATCACTCTGTACCTATTTGTTTCTTAGAACATATGGCTGGCCATGACCGCAATCAGAGTATTGGTCTAGATAGATGTTGTCCAGCAAGAAAATTCTTCTGTTTGGATGCTCTGTAAATAGCATATTTGTCTCAAAACAATCCTCCTTTCTCCAATACAACTAATTCACCAATTACACTCCCACACCACAGCCAAATGAATGAATAGTTATAAGTTGATTGTGAGATAGTAGTTAGTGAGACATTTTTAACAGACAGAAAGAAATTGGGTTTTTTGTTAACGTATCTGGAAACTTACTGTCGTGGATCGGATTTCTTTGGCGTAGAGAGGTTTCAAGAATTCTGAATCTCCTTCTAGTTTTAAACCTTTTTCTGTGATCCTCAGGTTTCCCATTCCATCCTGAAATACACAAAAATTCTGCATTAGCTATGATATTATAGACACCTAATAGTCAGAAAGGTATTTCTTGAAAAAGAACATGTAAAACACTGGGAGGCACTGTACAATGCAATCACTTGTATTATCCTTTTGACTCATCCTCTGTGTTTCAAGCAATCTAAAGGACCCCTCCCCCCCACATGAAAGATGCCCTTTAGCTTTTCATCTAAGGGACAGGGAAAGAGAGAGAGATGATAGGCTGGCATTTAATGTTAACACAAAACCATTCATTGTAACATGTCTAGCCTTCAACATTTATATTGATATGGTCCATTTATGACAAGTCCTGAGTCAGAACTTCCATACAATGGTATCTATAAAATGGATCTTGCATTTGTATGCACTAAAAAAAGTAAGCACACTGTAATCAGAATTATTTAACCTGCTTTCTCTGCACAATTAATTAAAAACTTTATTTAGAATTGTGTGATCATTCCAGATTTTTCACAATCAAGTAATTTCAACAATATGCTATTTAGTTAAACAGATTTCACTATTTTCCCAGAATTCTACACTTGAAAGCAATATAATGTTTTTGAAATGCTGAAATGCATCTCACCAGAGTCAGAATGAACTTTTTTGCAACCTTTTCCTCTTCATAAATTATTTTGTATCAAGCAGTATACTTGTGCGTAGGAGTTTGTTTACACACATGCTCCCAGGCCTCTGCACGATAACATCACTTCCAGGAAGTTATGGCATCATGCAGGGTGCAGTCGCCCCCGTGAGTGCTTCCCTGATTTGGGGCCACTCACCTCCCCACCCCTTGACCTCCACTGCAGCTGCTCACCCCCCCCCCCCAGGAGTACTCCTGCAATTCAGGACCACTTGCCCCCACCCCTTAACTTCCGCCACAGTTGCTCACTGCAGCCGCCCACACCACTGCTACCCGCTCGGTGTGTTCCTTGGCCAGCAGGCACAGAGGCCCAGCTCAGCGCCCAGTGAGCTGGCCGCCTTGGAATGGCAGACAGCCAGGGAGGCAAGGGTGGCCTCCTGGCTCCCACGGACATGGCACAGGCTCTCCTTGGCAGCCGGCGCCCCCAAATAATTTTGTGCCTGGGGAGGCCACCCTTCTGCCCCCCACACACACTATGCTACTGCTGCCAAGAACATGTCATGATGTGATGTCCCCCTATGGGTCAGTAATGACTCAGTGCTTGTACAGGGGACGACTTTACCTTTTAATGTATCCAGAAAAGCAGTATACAAATGAACTGTTGTAAGAGGGGAAGCAAACCCCAAGTAAAAACAGTAAAATGATTCAGAAAGAAGACACACACACAGTACACACAAAAGAGAACAAACTATATTCAAGCAAGAAAGGAAAAATATATTACAAACGACACTGTACTATTATATGGTACTTTGGCACAAGAAAACTTGCAAACAATGTCTGTCTCCCTACAAACAGTTACTGTCCAGAATGTGAAACCAACTCTCCTCTGATTCAAAATGCCACCTCATATGCTTCAGGATTGAGCTACCTCACATATGTCCGACCTTAGTGGTTACTGTCTGTAATTAATCTAGAAGACCCAGAGGCTCTTTCCCCCTCTCTTTAAGTAACACAGCTTTATGTCCTTATTAGAAAAACACAGCAGAGAAAGGGATTAGGTCATATTATATCAGGTCAGAAACAAATGAAAATCTTGTGGGTTTTTTTGTTAGAAACTATTTAGAATTTGTTTCATTTTCATATTGATTACTATAATTACCAACAGCCCATTTTTTGTAATTACTATAATTAATAACAAAAGAAATGCACAAGTCTATCAAGCAGAACAATAATGAAAATTCATAATAGGCAAGCAGAATACACCTACGTTTCAATGTTTCATATAGTCTGTTACAACAGGCACTTTAGTCTAGGTGAAGATGCAATTATTGACTATAAGTATATGTGTGGGAAGTACAGACAAAAGACAAAGACATCGTCAATGAAACACACAATTGCCAAGTGACATTTCTAGCTATGAAACAAATCTTTGGTTTGGGTTTTAGAGCCCTGGATGAAGCCAGAAATTTGAATTCCAAATGCATAAAGTTGTGCATAAAGTGCTGTCAAGGCACAGCTGACTTATGGATACCCTATAGGTTTTTTTTTTCAAGGCAAGAGATATTCAGAAGTAGTTTGCCATTGCCTGCCTTTGCATAGCAACTCCGGGTCTTCCTAGGCAGTCCTCTCTCCAAGTACTAATTTGGGCTGACCCTGCTTATCTTATGAGACGTGATGAGACTAGGCTAACCTGGAACATCCCGGTCAGGACTGCTACAGTCACCAGTGCTAAAATCCATTATGTAGCACTCTGACACTGTCATCCTAAGCAGAATTACACCCTTCTTAGTCCTTTGAGGACAGTGGCCTTGTAAAATGTGGCCCTTCCTGGTTGCCTCACAGAGGCTCAGCAGGGGGCCAAAGTTTGCCCCCCTGGAAGGAGGAGGAGACAGACCTCTCCTGGGCATATGGGTCCAGCCAGGGGGTGGAGACAAGAGCCTGGGAAGGTGTCTCCGCCCCCTGTGGCTTCAGTTTTTCTAACAAAACAATCTGCCCACCCTCCTCACCCTGTTTCAGTGCATGATTAGCTGGCTGCTGTTTCAGAGCCAGGTAGGAATTTTTTTCCCATTCTCCAAATTGGCAAAGCAGGGATGGGGGTTTTTGCCTACCTTGTACTGCAGCACGGGTTTGAGGCATTTGGTTGAGTGGTGCCTGTTAGGCTGTCCTAGGCAGGAGAAAGTTGGGGAATAGGGAGAGGGCTGGTGAGCACCCTCGTGGCAATTCCCCATCCGTGAGGAAATGGGATCTGTCAGGAGGGATGGTATGCTTCAGGGCTATCACCACCTGTCAAACCGCCTCCAGGGAACCCCAGGTGCAAGTCCTTCCTTCATGCTGTACAGATGAGGCTTTAGGAGCTTGAGGCGGGGAACCCTTTGCCTGGCCGGCTGGGGCGACACCATTTCAAAAATGGCTCATGCTCAGAGCAGTGGGGCTCACCCAGACAGGTCAAGGTGGAGGTCCTGGAGTGACCCCGTGGCTTGACTTGTACCACTAGTTTGCCTTGCCGCAGTTTAGAGTTTATGTTGTATTTAATAAAGCAGCCCTTAACTCCAAGCCTTGTGTCTGTCTCATTCTTCTGACGGGGGGCGGGGGGCAAGTGTAACTCTACTTAGAACTGCACCGCTTGTCTCTTTGTTCAAGCTTGTCTAGTCTCTTGGCCTCTTACTATGGCTATATTCATGTGTTCTGTTCATATTCAACAACTGGGGCACTAAATATTCCATTTAAGTGTAAATTTGTTGAATATACAAAACATGAAGAGCTTTTATATCTTTCATAAGATTCTGAACATAATTCTAAGAGATCTGAGAGTGGAATAAAGCTTGAGAAGTAGGACTTTCCTGCCATTGCGCTGCTGTTCACTTAGCCTCTCTCCTGAAATTTTGTTCTTGGAGTTAGCATGGTTGGTGGTGGGGGAACAGGTCTACTTTGCAGGGGAATAAAATGGAAATTCCTTCCAATGATGAAAGTGCTCCTTCCTTTGTCAAAAAGATGGTTATTCACAAGCCAGGTCAAGGTAAGGAACATTGAGTAAAAAGTCATCAAGCAATACCAAGCAACACAAATGTATGTGTGAAAAGAAATATATATTTCTTCTTTATTTACCATTTTTCTTCTTTGCTTCCTTCTGCTACTACTGCATTTTATCATGATAGTTTCAAAAATCCTTTTATTAAACCATTTTATTTCTAATTCCTCTCAAAATCCAGTGCCTGCACACTCCCTACTCTGGACAGCAAAAGGAAAGACACTTAAAAATAGGTAATATCAGTCGAGCAGCTTTGGGTATCCTCCCATTACATTTATTTATTGAGAAAAATTTTATGTTACCTCTCCGGGAATCAGCCTGAGGTGGCTTACAAAAACAACAAAAAGTAAAAGAAATTAAAACACAGCATTAATAAACCAAGCACAGCATAAGGACATAAAATGTAATAACAGACCATTTGCCACTTAAATTAATACTAAAACAGCACCCCATAAATAAAATGCAAAAATAAAACATACATGATCTAGTACATACTGAACCTGATATAGAGAAAAAAGGGTGGGTGGGTGGGTGCGGGAAACCAAAAATATATAATGGTTAATATCAGAATAGTGAGTGAAAAACCAATATCAAACAAATATGTTTTTAAAAAATTACGCTGAGATGAAATTAAAATAACATGGAGTGAATTCCTTAAAATTCTATGCAGAGCAGCATGAAAAGAAGTTAGGGCATTGATATATAATCGAAGTTGTCCTTCCTTTGCCCATAAATCTCCCAAAAAGAGATACAGCAAATTAAATCCCAATTAATTTTTTTAAAAAAAGAAACAGGCCAAATCACATAGGGAAATATAGAAAGTTTACCTTATAGCCAGGTCAAGAATATAAAATTCAAGATGGAGTGCTAGATACCAACCAAAGACAGAACAGAAATGAAACAAAAACCTGCCTACACATCTAAGCGATATGCTGCAGAAAGGGGAGGGAAAGATGATGCAATAGTATGAGTGACAATAAGGTATAGGGCAGCCTTTGAAACACTGATTGCATCAGCTGAAAAGTACTTTGTCCTATTTTCTGGCAGCCTACTGAACTCCCAAAAAGAAATACTTTGAGCTGCAAAAGATCATACAACATCATTTACATATGCAGCCAGCCTATTTCTTCATTTAAATCTTTAGGCATCAAGGTTTTCAGTGTATAGATCCAGAACGTCTCCTTTTTCTTCAGACATTGGAATTGTGAATTCTGCATCTATATCTTCTCAATAATCCAGAACCTTAAATATTTATGAGTGATTCAAGGCCAAGAAATGCTTAACCAGCAGAGACTGCAGTTTTTTCATTCTGATGGAGCTTCTATGTTCTTTTCTATGTGCATTTTTTCTTGGGGCCACTAAAGTGGCTCTGTACCCTTTACAGGAGCTGTCAGCTTACCTTGAGGCCCAGCCAGCTGGCAGGGTGCCCCTGCTGCTCCAGTCTAATAGCTCCCCCCTCATCCGCTTCTAATCCATCAGCATACTCTGGTCTGCCCTCAGTGTGGTGGGCTTTCCCACTAGTGAGTTCAGGGCCCACTCCTTCTGGATCAGGGGACCCACAGAAGCTGTGGATCTGGATTTTCCACCATCGCACATTCAAACATTAGGCTGGTGGATGTCAGGTGTACTCTCCACTAGAGATGGGCATGAACAGAAAAAAAAACCCGAACATGATGTTGGTTGTTCATTGCCATCCACGAACAGGGACTCATGAACAACCACGAACATGGCCCTATTCACAAACATGTTCGTGGTTGGCTGTTCATGGGGGCCAGCAGGCTCTTCTCCAGCCATCATCCAAATCAAGATCCCTACTACACCACTCCCAGAAACCTGACCTGAGCAGGAACCAGAAAAGGTACCAATAATAAATAATAGCTTGGCCCCAGAGCCTGGCAGCAGCCCTGGAACTTGAAGGGATAGATCCCTACCACACCACTCCCAGAAACCTGACCTGAGCAGGCAGCAGGAAAGGTACCAATAATAAATAATAGCTTGGTCCAGAGCCTGGCAGCAGCCCTGGAACTTGAAGGGGTAGATCCCTAACCCACCACACACAAAGAAAATTCAAGCTCCAATGCACTATATCAAAATGCCAACAGCAGCTGGCTGTCTCCTCTCCACTGCAAAAGCCAGAGCTGGGAGCCCCCCTCCCCCCTGGTCTTTGCTCCCTTGTAACAAATTTGGAGCTCCACACTTGAAAGGAAGACCTGCCTATCAAGCTAAATTGGGCTTAGATTGGGGTTTCCAGGGCAACAGCAGGAGTTCAGACAGAGTTCAGACAATCCCTGCCTGAGTTGCCAACGGAATTGATTGCAGGTGCCAGACTGTCTGGCTTGACAAACAGCAAGACGAACAGCAACGAACGATGCTTGCAATGACCACCTGTTCGTTTAGAACGGGGCCTCACGAACAGCTTGTTCACAAACAGCAGATTGCGCTGTTCGTGGCTTTTTTTTGTTCGTATTGCTGTTCGTGCCCATCTCTACTCTCCACCACAAAAAAAGGAAGGTCTCCAATGAGAATACCACAGCACTATCAGGAACTCCCAAGGGAGACCACACACGCTGCTAGGTGTTAACACAAAATTACTTATATTAAAGTGCTAGCACTCAATTGTGAATTTTCATAAAATAGTATCACAATGTTACAATAAGGTAAGTATGTCCGTCTATAACATTAGTTTCTTTATAATTCTTTTTTCTTTGTAATCTTTTAGTTGGATGCCAACAAATTAGCCTTGCCCATGAACAAGGCTAATTGGGACCATACATGTTAGAAAGTTGGATTGCTACTATGTGACGTGCAATGAACCTGTGAAGAAAATTGTAAGTCCGTTTTATCATATTTTGCTTTAATAACTTTATTCCTGAGTTAATGATTAATGAGTGGACAATTATGATTCATAGACAATATTGGCTGGGACAAAGAGACATCGAAACGAGCAGAATTACAAGCTGGCAAGCTCGTTGCCAACTGACTGGAGCCCTCAGGCTGCCAAACAATGAACTGGTATTAGCCTTGGGGGCCAAATTATGGGAATGGGGGCCAAATTATCTACCATCTGAACATTTCTTATCAGCTGGAGGCCACGTACCATCCTTTGGTTACAGGATATTCAGGATGGGCTGCTCAGGTGGTTGCAGCTTTGAGAGCTTTAGCAGGAGCCATTTTGTGGCTCTTGTGGTGGTTTAGCATTGGACACAGATCCCTTTGGGGGGAAACTTAGCTTAAGTGCACTGTTTCCCCATAGCTGGGGGTACCCTTAAGGGATCTTGGGAGTAATGCAGGGCAGAGACAAGCCCAGCTCGGGTGCTGTTGGGGCATCTTTGCTTCCAAGTGAGAGGGGAACAACACAGAGGCGTACACCCAGCTGGAGTTCCACTTACTGTCATCTCATGGTACCTCTCCTCAGCTAGTGGTCTGAGGGGTTGAGGGGGTCATGGACTGGCAGACAAATCAGCTGATCCTTGATCTGTGCCTCATGCAGTACCAAGGCTACTTTAAGCTGTAAGCAATAAAGTTGTGGCCTTTTTAATTCCACCAGTGGTCTCTGTCTTGTTGCCTCTGCCCTCGCCCTTGCCCTCGCTCCCTCAAGCTGTCTCCGCAAGCTTCCTTAAAAACATTCCAATCTGCCATCTGATGTACAGGAGGCTCCTGCCATTTCTGCTAAGTGTTTTCACTCCACTGATCAGACAGTAAACTAAGTCAGTAATGTGTGCTCTTTCGCTTTTCCCATTCAGATTTCATCTCCTTAGCTATCACTCCTCATCATTTTTCCCTCTTGCATTGTCAGAGGCTCACAGGCTCTAGGACTGTTCAAATGATGTGTGCATATAATCTCTGAAGCTCATGGCACTTAGATGTGAAAAAATCATTGTGGCAAATTATATGAACTGTCAGATGCTGGTCCCAGGCAGATGCTGCAAATGGTTGATTTCCTTCAGAAATTGTTTAGTTACATGTTTTTAAGATGTAATGAAACATCTGACAAATTATAATTGCAAACAAAATATGTATCAGGATTGCCTATGAGCCCTCCTGCCACTTTATGCAACAAAAACAGAGATGTCAACAACGTCAACAAAGAAAAATTTGAAATTTTTCTTAAAATCTACCTTTAGTTGGAAGAAGAAAAGTATTCTATTTTATTAAGGCTAACATCTGAAGAACAGATCTCCCGGCTGGATGAAGGTGGGGGGAGGGCATTGCCACCTGCTCCGCTCCTGATCCCAGCTGCATGAAGGGAGTGGGCTTTGCCACCTGCTCTGTGCCTGATCCTGACCAGGTGAAGGGCAAATGAAAACAAATCAAATATATTACAACCATATTGATATATTTAATTCTTAACATGGTCAAATTTCTGGATTTTTAAATCCAGAGACTGGAGCCATGAACAGACAAGACAGATCTTTCTATAAAACAGAAAAACAGGCAGTTTTGCAGAAAATTCTGAAAGTTAAAAAACAAACAAAGGTGGAAGTAACCTTATCCTGAAAATGATAGCGGAAGCACCTGTCATTCTCACTGAGACTCAAGGTGGATTACACATTGTAAGTCAATACAATTAATGGCTGGGACATTCAGTAAACAACTTGAAAGCAAGAATTAATCCAAAGATAGCTATGAAATGCTGCAGAAACAAAACATAACTAATTTGACATGACATATTAAACTCCAAGTAGAAGCATATCAACACCTATAGACAGTACCCAGTAGTATAGTCTATGGTCTTTGTCCCTTTACCAAGACAGCTTTTGCTCACTTCTTAAAGCACAGGCCTATTACCTCATTAAAAAGTCCCCTTGAATGGGGGTAGGCAATGGAGTGACTGCAGAATGGGAGTAATGGAGCATGCTCCGCCTAGCTCCTGATAATACTGAGTTGCGGCAATCTATGCTAGCTGGAGTCTCCAAACTGACTTTGAGGGGAGACTTATGTAGAGTACATTAGAGAAGTCTAATCTCAGTGGGAAGCATAATGTTCTTCAGAATCTCTGCCATCCCAGCCAACATCACCTCCATCTTCTCTGAGTTTAGTTTAAGAAACAAATGCCGTTAGGCTGTTTTTAGGCAACTGCAACAGTATTGCCAGCCTTCATGCATTGGTTTCTGTCTATAAAAGGGCAGGGTCTTTTCCAGGGCTGTTTTGGCATTTAAGCGAGGACTTATCAGGGCCAGGCTCGGCAGCAACCACTGGAACACTTGCACTAAACAGAGGGAGGGATTTTTACCTTATATCAATTGATAGGTAATGATAATAAGTTTGTGTCATTTTTTCAACTTAGGTCTACATATGATTTGCCAACTTCTGATTAACAGAAATATTTACAATTGTAACATTTGTTGGTGTTCAAATATGACCTGGCAGCTTTGAGTGCTTCAGAATCTCCCCCACTTCGGGAAATTCTTATTCAATCAATACAGAAAATGAAAATCTGTACACAGTCTTAGAGATGAACTAGATGAGATGAATTACACAAGTCTATGCGAGTGGCCAGATTCTCTTTTACCCCAATGAACTCGTGTCCATGGCTCTGCTCTGTGCACATGTCAGCAAAGAAGCAGTTTACATTGGCAAGTGTCTGCAGACCATATCATCAAGTCGCTGTTGCAGAGCGGTGATTCTATTTTGCTTCCGCTTCCCTCTTACTGCACAGAATGGCAATAGGGGACAGGGAATGGTTACAGGAGATGTGTGCAGACTGGCGGTGCATGATGGGATACCATTCCTGCGTCTTGGAGGAATGCAGAAGAAACCTGTGCCAGCATGAACACGGAATCAAGCACAGTCTGGCCACACTGGCTAAGAATACAGGAAAGCAACAGGGAGACACACGTAAGTCTGTTCACATGTCATTCGTGTGTCATTTGTATCCTGTAGTTCGGCTCTTAGAAATGAATGGAATAATGAGCTGGAGTGTCCAATTTTGCTAAAGCAATGGGATAAGGCTTTAAGACATATACCTGTTGCTGCTATGAATCTTAAGATGTGACATTCAGCAAAAAATTATGTTTAGGGTATATTGGACATCACAGCGCCTTTTCACTAAAAGTTTAAGCACAGTGTCTAACTGTTGGTGGTGTAATTCACAAGGTGCATCTTTTCAGTATGTGCTTTGGACATGTTCAGCTATTTAGCCCTTTTGGGAAGAAGTCATTAGTCATAATAATAATGTTGTATTAGAAAAGTCATTTATTTTTGTGGATGTTAATGTATTGTTAAACTATTTGTTAAACTAACTGATAGTCAGCAGAAATGGACGCTCCGTACCCTTACAGTTGCTAAAAGACAAAGCTGGAAAGACAAAAGCCCATTTCCTGTAATTCACTATAGTGAACACCTTAAAAATAGACATGGGCACAAATGGGAAAAAAACCAAACACGCTGTTCGTTGCCGTCAATGAACACGAACAAACTGACAGTAACGAACATGACCCGTTAATGAACATGTTTGGTGTTAGTTGTTCATGGGGGCCAGAACAGCCCACTTGGGACTTAGAGAGCCCATATTCACAGCGAGTGTTCAGCAGGCTGTCCTCCAGCCATCACCTGACCCAGGCTGGCCTCATACAAGCACAAAAGCTCTGAGGCCTCCTTAAAGGGTTTCAACAACTGGAACATCTTTTCAAGGACTCTCCATTCCATGGAGCTGAGGCTGAGCTCCTCTGCCATCCTCAGAATGTCCTGCAACAGGCCCTTCTGCTCTACCAGATGACTTATCATGTTGTAGGTGGAGTTCCAGCAGGTGAGCAGGTCTTGATAGAGGTGGTGCTCAGGGTCCCCTCTCCCCCTCCCTCTGGAGCAGGTCGCAGGAAGAGTCGATGCTGTGGGAGAAGTGGGAAGCGATGTGCTGGCATCTGTCCAGCGGGTTGTGCGTTCACAAAGTTCCCTCATCCCAGCTGTCCCTCGGCTTGCTCCCTAGCCTGAGAACATCCCTCATGACCAGGTGCAGCTCGTGTGTCATGCACACCAGGCCCGGGAGGGATGCCTCTTTCAGGGCTGCAAACATGTTGCTTCCTGCATCCATCACTATGAAGCCACAGACAAACCCTTCCCCCCCAGCCATCCACTCCCTCAGAGCTGCCTTTATCATGGTGGCGATGTTCTTCCCAGTATGAATATTGTCCATCCTCCGGGCCTGGAGAAGAACTACTGTGTAGCCCAGTATCAAGCATGGCACCTTTTTCCAGGTGCCAGTTCTTGGCCTGGGGCAGCAGAGATCCTCTGGCTGACACCAGTGGGTGGTGATGCCATGATAGCCATGATGGCAGCCGCGCGAGAGGTCTGCTGTGAAGTGTACAGTACAGCCTTTGGCTGCCAACAGCTCCCTGAGCACCACGTTTTGCACAGACTGGTAGAGGGCAGGCAGGACTTGACGGCCAACAGTCCGCCATGACAGCATGGAGAACCATGGGGCGAAATGATGAAGCAGCTTGCGGAAGCCCACGCCCTCCACGACGGATAGGGGGAATCCTTGTAGGGCAATCGTCTCTGCTATGACACGAATGCCCACCTCCTGAGCCCTCGACCTCACCATTTTCAGTGGCAGTGTCCCCAACCCCAAGGGAACAACCTCTGCAAGGGCAGCCTGCCTAACTGTTCCACTCCCAACAGCAGCAGCCTCGTCGGGGCAAGTTTTCTTACTTGTGGTGGATTCCGGTGACCCTCCCACTGATCACTGGTCAGAAGAGCTGGTAGCCCTCTTTCTTTCCCTGCCGGATGTTTCATTGGGCCAGGACGGAAACCACAGGCTCAGGTGGTGCGTCTTCAGGTGCCTACTCAGGACTGTCGATGACAGGTGCTTCAGGTCATTGCCCCTGCGCACTAGGCCATTGCAGACATGGTACCACACCACACTGGGTTTATTTGGAAGGGCCTGAAAGTGCCTCCATATGGAGAGCTTGAAACATGGCCCACTAACTGTTCCAGGAAAAAGAGGATAAAGGGTTACAGTCCACGCTGCTGAGATGGCACCAGAAGACAGCATGAGGGGTAGACTGTAGGCAGGGATAGCACTGAGAGTTTGGTATTGGGATGGGATGGATGTTTCATTGAACCCCAACCATTCCTCCACAGACCCCTGGTCCTCCTCCTCCTCAAAATTTTAAAGAGTTCCTATTCCCCCAATGGCAAGACCCCTTTGCCCTCCTCCACAGCCCCCACAGCTGAATCTTAGGGAGAAGGAGTTTCTGCTTTCCCCAAGCCCTGCCCAGTACTGCTTCCCACATAGCAACCAGGTGAATCTTTGCATTTCTCCCTATGACCACCCATGGCCCCCACCCAAAGCCTCATTGTGCCAGCAAACAAGAATTAAGGAGGAATGAGGAGAGAACACCTGACGAGATCAGGCACTGATAATAATCAGTATGACCCCTCAGCCGAGGTGCCCACTGAGCTTGGCCCCAGGGCCTGGCAGCAGACCTGGAACCAGAGGGAAGGGGTGGAGCCCTAGCCCAGCACTCCCAGAAAACTGACCAGATCAGGCACTGATAATAATCAGTATGAGTCCTCAGCCAAGATGCCCACTGAGCTTGGCCCCAGAGCCAGACAGTAGCCCTGGAATGAGAGGGAGGGGTAGAGCCCTAGCCTAGCACTCCCAGAAACCTGACCAGATGAGGCACTGATAATAATCAGTGTGAGCCCTCAGCCGAGGTGCCTACTGAGCTTGGACCCAGGGCCTGGCAGCAGCCCTGGAACCAGAGGGAGGGGGTAGAGCCCTAGCCTAGCACTCCCAGAAACCTGACCAGAGCAGGCACTGATAATAATTAGTGTGAGCCCTCAGTTGAGGTGCCCACTGAGCTTGGCCCCATGGCCTGGCAGCAGCCCTGGAACCAGAGGAAGGGGGTAGAGCCCTAGCCCAGCACTCCCAGAAACCTGACCAGATCAGGCACTGATAATAATCAGTGTAGGCCCTCAGCTGATCTTGGACCCAGGACCTGGGAGCAGCCCTGGAACCAGAGGAGGTAGATCCCTATCCCACCAGACACTCACACAAAATTCAAGGTGTAATGCACTCTCCCTGTCTCTCTCCCAAAATGCTAGCAACAGCTCTCTCCCACTCCACTGCCTGCTGAAACTGAAAGCTAGATCTTGGAGCACGCTTCTTTTTATAACCAGAGGTCCCATAGAGCAAAGCAGGAGGTCTGTGGTTGGCAGTCAGAACTGCTGAACAGGGTTTGCAAGGATGAGATTGGAGTTCCCATGGCTACAGAACTCCCCCCCCCCCCCCGGTCTCTGCTCCCCATGTAACCAATTTGGAGGTCCACACTTGGAAGGAAGATCTGCCTATCAAGCTAAGTTGGTCTTAGATTGGGGTTTCCAGGGCAACAGAAGGAGTGCAGACAGAGCTCAGGCAGTCCCTGCCTCCGTTGCCAAGGGAATTGATTAAAGGCGCCTGACTGTCTGGCTTCACAAACAGCAGACGAATGCAACGAACGAGGCTTGCAACGACCACTTTTTTGTTTACAATGGGACCTCATGAATGGCTTGTCGATTGGGCTGTTCGTGGATTTTTTTAGTTTGTATTGCTGTTCATGCCCATCTGTACTTATAAACTTATCAACATTTGAATGTATCTCATATAGACAGCAATTGCAGATGGACTCATTTTTAGTTATTTGGAAACCTTTTATAGATAGTGTTTTTGTAGCCAGCACTGTTTTTTTTTCTGTCTGCTTTTTTATTTTATTTTTATTTTGCACTAACAAAATGATTAAAAAATTAAATTAAAAAAATACAATGTAGTTTGCATAATTCAAGACTGGTTACTATTTAAAAGAAGTTTCAGACTACAATTTATAAGTCCCAGATTTGAATCGCCACTCTGCCATGGAAGCTCACTGGGTGAACTTGGGCTAGTTTCTCATTCTCAGCCAAATTTACCTCTAAGGGTTGTTGTGAGGATAAAAGTGAAGAGAGGACAATAATGTTAGCTGCTCTGGATTCCCAATGTGGATCAATGCAGGGTATACATTAAATAAATGAATAATAAATATAGTTGAAGATGTGGGGGCAGATAAAAGATAGGTTGGTGGGTGGGAGGGAAGGAGAGAAGGAAGCAGGGAAATTTGAGGATATGGGATTAGTAGGAGGAAAGAGGAAATAGGGGAAAGGGGATACAGTAGGAAATGAGGTGCTTCATGCACGTCCTTGTGGTTCTTCACTGTGCAACTAGGTCCAGCCCAGCAGCTGGAACTGCACAATGTGGCCTGGTCTGGCTGCTGGCACTGCAACTATGCCCAGCCCAGCAGCCATGCAACTTGGCCATAGTTTTCCCAAGTAGAGGCTGCCAGATAGAGGGAAGAAGGGAAACCTGGAGAAACGCGGCTCAGATAAAGATAGGTTGGCAGATGGGTGGGAAGGTGAGAAGAAAGCAGGAAGATGGAAAAAGTGATGTAGGCTTTCAGGGAAGGGAAGGAGGAAATAGAGAGGATGAGAAAAATGAAATCACCCTGAATGTCCTTGCACGTCTCTCATTTGTTTCTATATAATTCTCACAACCATGAATGTTATTTTTTCTTTCTTAGTACTGTCACAAATACCTTGTTAGTGTTTCACCTACAGTTTGTGATGGGATATAAAAATATGCAGAGAACGTCTCAAGACGATATGTATGTAGCATTACAGAAAGATGCTAAGGAGACCTTATTTTGGGGATGGACTAATTAGATGTCACTGCAGACATTCTGCTTCTCCTGTTTGAGATGTCAACCATATTATTACCCAGAAATGCCTGTGTTTTGAGGGCTTGCAATTACAGTGTTTCATATAGCTGGAGAACCCTGCAGAGGGAGAATGAAAATACAACCAAATCCTTTAGCAAAAAGCGAGCGCAGATGAGCTCTGGCCTTTGAGGCGTGAGAATTAATGCTATCATATAATTTTGAAATGGAGGTGGTAAGCAACCCTTCAAGAGAGAGATATTCTGTGAAATGTATTGTTTGAAGGGACAGCAGAATAAGAGATGGGTAATAAACAGCAAATAGCTACAGTACCCACTGAAAAAGGCTGGATTATGTATTCTGGTGAGGGGTGCATTCATGTTTACCAGAAATATAAAGGGAAAGGAGTGGAAATGTGATTAGGCAGCACCAACAGTTAAGATTACGATGGCTGTTGTGGGTTTTCCGGGCTGTATTGCCGTGGTCTTGGCATTGTAGTTCCTGACGTTTCGCCAGCAGCTGTGGCTGGCATCTTCAGAGGTGTAGCACCAAAAGACAGAGATCTCTCAGTGTCACAGTGTGGAAAAGATGTAGGTCATTTGTATCTACTCAGGAGGGGTGGGGTTGAGCTGAGTCATCCTGTAAGAGTTTCCCAGGGTGTGGAATGCTAATGGCAGGAGGCTTCACTGTATCCTGAGGAGGTTCTTTTGCATATGGATTGGTGCTTGATGTGCTAATCTTCTCTGCAGGGCTATTGTCGGGGATAGAATGTTTTGTTAGCCTGGTGTTTTTCAGAACTGGAAACCATGCTCTGTTCATTCTTAAGGTTTCTTCTTTCCTGTTGAAGTTTTGCTTATGCTTGTGAATTTCAATGGCTTCCCTGTGCAGTCTGACAAAGTAGTTGGAAGTGTTGTCCAGTATTTTGGTGTCCTGGAATAAGATACTGTGCCCTGTTTGAGTTAGGCTATGTTCAGCCACTGCTGATTTTTCAGGTTGTCCAAGTCTGCAGTGTCTTTCATGTTCTTTTATTCTTGTCTGGATGCTACGCTTTGTGGTCCCGATGTAAACTTGTCCACAGCTGCAGGGTATACGGTATACTCCTGCAGAGGTGAGGGGGTCTCTACTGTCTTTTGCTGATCGTAGCATCTGTTGTATTTTTCGGGGGGGTCTGAATACTGCTTGAAGGTTATGCTTTTTCATAAGCTTTCCCATCTGATCAGTAATTCCTTTGATATATGGCAAAAACACTTTTCCTGTAGGAGACTGTTTTTCCATCGTTCTCCGGCCGTGAAAGCCTTCGACAATACAGTTCAGATTACATTTCCATAGTAGCATCCTTTGCAAATTTTGGCGAAAGCAGGAATTATTTTGGCTGTCTGCAAAGCTGGTGTTGAAAATATGGCTTGGGACCTCTTAAAAGAAAACACTAAAAAAGTTTGCCTGGAACGTATATTTCAGTAAGGTTATGTGTTACCCTGAAGACTACTGTGCTTCCATCTAGCACTGTAATACAAGTTTAGTGCTATTCAAGCACTGTGAAGACACAATCTTACTTGTCACCTCACAGCATGAATGACCTAAATGACATGACATACAATAACTCAGAGCAAACAATCTAATCCATGTACCAGATCCTAAGTCTACTTGCTGCACAGAGAATTTTACAGAGGTTTCTCAAAATGGCTCCACATAGATTGTTTTGGTTTCTGATGAATAAGATGATGAATAAGAACAATTGCCTGCATTGAACAGTACTATCACAGGGTACACAGGGGGGAGGGGAGATACTTTACACTGTATATAAGCCTTACATCCAACCGCTTCCCTAAAAATATTTCTAATTCGTAGCTATATCAATTACAGCTTACTAAGTGAACTGACTTTTTCAGTAATATGGAAAAATGATTAAAAATGATTATTTATTTACTTTATTTATAACACACCTTTTCCCCCAAGGGGAACCCAAAGTAGCTCATATTGTTCTCCTCTCCTCCATTTTATCATCACAACAACTGTGCAAGGTAGGCTAGGCCAGGAGTGTGTGACTGGCCCCGGGTCACCCAGCAGCTTCAATGACAGAGTTGGGATTCTAACTTGGGCCTCCAAGACTCTATTCTGACACTCTAACCACTACTCAGCACTGGCTACTTGACTCTGCCAATCATTGTTCTGCTTGCCTGGAGACCTCACGTATTCTTAGACCCATAAAGTGATGGAATCAACCCCTTCCCTTAGCTGTGCTTATGAGCAATTTCACCCCTTGTCACTTCTCACTTTGGCCTGCCACGCTGGACTGCTGTTTATCTGCATGAATCCCAGGAATGATCTTTCTAGAGGTCAGAAGGGGCTGCAGAAACAGAAAGGAATGAGGGATTCATGCAAATCATAGAACTAAGTGGCCCAATAATCTGACATAGCATAAAGCAGCTGAATATGCAGGCTCATTTATTTTTGCAAAGCATAATTTACTATGTGTCATATTATTTATGAGCAGATATAAGATGCCTTGATCAGTTTCTGTTACTCACAGATAGTCTCTAAGGAGCAAGCAACAGCATTAGTATTAGACTAGACCACCCCAGGGTAACAAATCTCCACACACACCATAAATCTCACTGGATGATCTTGAGCTGGTAATTCTCTTTCATCCCAACCTATTTCACAGGGTTGCTATGAGACTAAATGGAGATGGGGATAACTGTGTACACCCCAAGCTGCTTCAAGGAAAGACAAAACAAAACTCTCACAGGGACATCAGAGACTATATGGAGACTGCTCTGAAAGACCGTTTTCATAGTCCTCAATGTATACATCCACCCTGACCTGGATATCCCAGGTGAGCCTGATCTCATCAGATCTCAGAAGCTAAGCAAGGTTGGCCTTGATTAGTAATCGGATGGGAGACCTCCAACGAACATCAGGGTTGCAGAGGCAGCCAATGGCAAACCACCTCTGTTAGTCTCTTGCCTTGAAAATCCTGGTAAAGATCATCATTAATCGGCTAAGACTTTGCAAATACCCAGGCTGGAAAGAATTTCACTTTATAAGGCAGCATTTCTTGCAGGGAAACAAATCATTAAAAAGATTGATCTAGAGGAATTGATATATGTTTTAGAATGGAAACATAGTCCATGCACTGCTCCAGATTTACAAGGTATTTGTCTTCTTGCTCCTCTCGTACTGCAATGTGTAGATGTACTTTTAAGGAGCATCATCTGCAGGATCAAGACTAAATAAGCTGCTTTTGAACACAAGAGGGGAAATGTGTCCAAGTTTTTTTGCTTTAGTGACCATGTTCCATATGTTTTAAACTTCTCATTAAATGACTATGGTGAAAATTGTCCAGAACAATGGCCTAATTTTAACCTAATTTAACCAGGATATTCATTTGGAAATATTTGGAAATAGGAACTTCACAGTTCTGCCTTTCTGCAAATGATTTACCTCTTTGCCAAAGTATGATGAAAATGTTCAGATCAGCTTTATCATCTAAACCACCTCTTGTGCTACACTATGCTGCATAATGGGCAGGAATAAAAAATATACTGCTGCTAACGTCTGTGTGTCAAAAAAGTAGAATGTGATCATAAAACACTGATTTATGAAGCTGTCATTTTATTGTTGCTGAATGAGAAAGGGTTTTTATTAGCTTGAAAAGGAAATCAATTTAACAATCAATTACAGAATGATGGTGTTAGTGTAGAGGAAGAATTTAATACCAGTAATACTACTTTGGGCTGCATTTAAAAAAATGCACATCTTTCATGTATCATGATACTGACTCATCATAAAAGACTTCCAGACTTGATTTAGTGAAGTGTTACAGTCAATGTGAGCCTTTAAAAATGTTTTTCAGCCTTCAATAATATGATATTGAATCCTGGATTGGAATTTCAGCTTGGATCAGAGTTGTAACATATGAAAACCATGTATGCAGTAGCTCCTTCCCTTTCTAGTTTAGTTTTGAATTGCCAGCTTGCTGTGAAGTTATTTGTGATTAAAGGCTCAGGACAGGAGGAAGGGATGTCACATGCACATTCTGAACAAGGAGATGAATGTATGAACACCTGAGTGTTGCTTCACACATTATGGTTTAGGAACATGCATTGAAGGTTGGATCCAACCAGCTTTTATGCTAGTGAAAAAGGAAGGGTCCTCTGTGAGTCCCCAAAAAGGTTATGCTGGGAATCATATGACAGACATGCCAGAGAGGAGCCATATTAAGAAGAATTGAGAGAAATTGCATCTAAAAGCTGGCCAGATCTAAGCATCCGGCGGGGAACTCACCCGCACCGGCATTTGCAGGGCCTCGCAGGGCGGGGAGAAGGGTAGGACAGCGTTCCTGCCGGCCCAGCCCCAAACGTGCGGCCCTGTTGCAGGCTGGGTATTGTAGTAAAAGCCCCGCCTGCCAATCAGGGCACCAGGCTGAGGAACCAATCCGGAGTGGGGAGGAGACGCCCGACCTGAAAAGGGAGGGCTACAATCAGGTCCTCCCCAATGGGATGTAAGGCTGGGCCGGCCAGCAGCAGCTCAGACGGCTTCGGAACAGCGATCTCCACCCACCCTCCGCTTCATTCAGGTTTGAGATCAGTAATTACGTGAGGGTACGTTAGTTGGTCTGAATGTTGGAATATACATGTTACTTATGTGTTCTCTATCTTGGGTTTCGGCATTGAAATGTTGAGGGTTGATTGCAGTACTCTGTCACAACTTTGGTTGGCGGTTTCTGCATGGGGCACCGATCCCGTTGGGAAAAACAGGGCCGGCTGGCACTGTTTCCCCATAGAAGGGGATCCCCATAAGGGATCTTGGACCAGGCTTGGCAGTGGTAAGCCCAGGTCGGGAGGCTGACAGATCAGGCCTGTGTCCAGGTGATGGGGGAGCCACGCAGAGGCTACCGCCCAGTGTGACTCCCTTAACCATCATCCCATGGTTTCCCCCTGAAGCAGGCAAGCTGGAGGGGTGAGGGGTCATCGGTGGGCAGGCGGGTCTGCTGAAGCTGGGATCCGGGCCCCTACGCAGCCATGGCTCCGTAGTTCTGTAACCAATAAAGTTGTGGCCTATTTTTATCCAAAGCAAGTGTCAGCGTGATTTTTCCTGCCCTGCATATCCCTGTCCTTTGGGATGGCCTCGCAATCCTGTGTCTTCTTTTACAAGTGTGCATGTGCTATGCACATGCAGGGGAGCTGTGGGCACTCCTGGCCACATATGAACACTGTGGAACATATTAATATAGCTATTTCAAACTGCTTTAACATGTCATAAATGGTTGATATATACATATAAATATAGTTCACTTTTTGTGTTCTTTTAAACAGTAATATCAAAGTGTCGCTGTGTTCTACAAGTATTTCTAAAACCCACATCTTATGTCTAGTTCTTCAACTTGTTTTACAACCCTTATCCTGTTTTCCATTTTTTTCTATCCCAAGTGCATACTAAAAAGGTTTTCTGTTTGGCTCTCGGGTATTTTTCATTTTGCCTTCTAGGGTAATCCTGAACTACACCTAATAATTAAAACAAAACAAAACTCAAGATCAGTGTCCTGAAGCTTATTTGTTGAGTATGTGATATAAGCAGAATTACAAGTCCTAGCTAAAAACCAAATAATTCCAAAAACATACTATAGGCAGAATTGTGCTAGAGAGAGAGAGAGAGAGAGAGAGAGAGAGAGAGAGAAACCATCCTGCTCATCACTATGGTCTGCTCACATGAACAACATAGCATGGGGCTGCAGACTCGCATAGCTCCACTTCCAGAAAAAAGTAAAATCCCATGTCATATCATTTTTCTCAGAGAGTTTCTGACATATTGGGCTTGATCCATTGCTTCATAGTTGTATGGTGTAATAGATATGCTGATGAAAGAGGCAGAAAGGGCCCCTTCCCCCTCCTCACTGCAGTTTCTTAACCCACATGGCTAGTAGTTCATGAACACATGCAGCTGTCTACACTGAATTGGTCCATCAGGGTAAGTACTGTCTACTCAGACTGGCAGAAGCTCTCCAGTGTATCAGGTAGAGGCACTTGCTACCTGATCCTTTCAACTAGAGATGCTGGAGATTGAACCCAGGACCTTCTACATGCAAACCAGATGCTCTAGCACTGAGCCATGGCCACTACCCATGTGGGTCCTGAGATCATGTGAACAAATACTTGAACAAAGAACTGTTGGGGGTACAGAAATGCAGGAAAGATATGTGACCATGAGCACCATCTGCTGAACACTGGACCCTCAACCCATTGTCAGAAGTCATACTCTGTAAATTAAGTTATAAATCACAATGCCGGTATAGGATTTTTGATGATCAGCTACCACAATTTTCTTTAGGAAGGTATAGAACTGGACTTTAAAAATATAACTGTGACTATAGAATCCTTCTGACTGTATAATTTTGTTGTCAGATAACATACCTAGCATTGTGCAATAAAAACAATTCACAATATTGGAAAAAATTGTGCCTATTTTAGTGCCATACCTAAACAGTTAAACCCTTCTAAATCCATTGATTTCAAGAAATAATTCTGCTCAGGATTGCATTGTCTGTGAATAAAACTTATCCACTTGGGTTATTTCTGAGATGTCCTGTGTCTTCTTACAGACAATGACATTTTCCTGATGTGGCCTATTCCTGCACCTCATTCCTAAGCATGAATCAGATTGGTATGTGTGGATACATTTTAAGCGGTGAATGAGGTTCCTTGATCCAGGATTATGAGACTTTCCTCATAATCAGAGTGCTGTGTGCAGATAAATTATCACATCTCTCTGTGTATTACAAACCTGATTATGAGCATTTGGAAGGAGAGTTCTGAAACACGTGGTGCTTCTAATGATTAGGAATATATAGGGTTCCTGAAAAACCTGACTAATTTGGGTACAAAAGAAGTGCTTTTGGATAAAGCTGAACTATTCCCTGAATTCTTTTTGTTCAACCTTTTCCCTAGCAACAACTGAATTCTCCTTGACTCGCCTTGATTTACACTTGTTTTCTGCAATCATGTCTAGTGAGCTCTCAAAAAAAGAAAAAGCCTTGATTGTTTTTGAGTGCTTGCAAGGCAAGGTCAAAAAGAACAAGTAGAAACTGTGATCCTCCAACTCCCACCCACATACGTGAACCACACTGCCCTTTATATTTTCCAAATTTACGTGGCAATGTGACACAAGCAGTGGCAGTAAGAGTCCAATTGAGATTATTATGAATCCAATGAATTTCTATCCTGCAGAATCAGAGACTCGAAAGCTTATGCTACAATAAAATTGGTTAGTCTTAAAGGTGCTACTGGACTCTTTTTGATTATCCTGCAGAAGTATTGTTCTCAGGAGTTCTTGTGCTCAGCACACAGCAATTACAACCTGTTAGGCACCTAAGGAAGGGAGGGAGGGACAGAGACACTCAGCTGCCATTGTCCCTTCCATACTACAGAAACATTTGGAGAAAGGAAAGGGAAAAGGATAATGATTGGGGGGGGAGCTGATTATGGAGGTGTTATAATAAACTTATATAAGTTTAGCGTGAAATATGAAATGGGGTTTGGATAGAGATTCCCTTTCCCCCAATGGTGGTGGGGGATCCCCCAATTTCACCCTCCACCACCCACCAACATTCACCTGGCTAGTAAGGGAGAAAGGTGCGGGAATGGGCCTCCTGGGCATGCTCTCAGGGTGTCACGATGACATCACTCCTGGGAGTGACATCATTGCATTGCCACGAGAGCACGGGCATGCTTTGCAGTGGGTCAATTTAGACCCCAAATGGGCTGAATTGGGTCTGTTTGAGGCCCAAATTGACCCACTGAGAAGTGTGTACATGCTCCTGCACCCATGTGATGATGTAACCTGGAAGTGACATCAAGAAAGGGAAGCGCCAGATCCCCAGTCTCCTGGCTGGGGTGGTAAGGGGGCCTGGGCCGATTCCAGACGGCCCTCCCCATGCCGAAACGTCACGCGTCAAACGCAAAATATCGCGTTTTCTCACGCGAGTTTTGCACGACGTCATGTGACGTCGCGCAAAACTCGTGCGAGAAAACGCGATATTTCGCATTTTCCACGCGACGACGCGCGACGTTTCGGCATGGGGAGGGCCGTCTGGAATCGGCCCTGGCAACCTTAGGTCTAGACTTTCAGATTGTTGTGAGGTTTTCCGGACTTGGGTATTTTGTAATCTAAACTGCCCTAATTTGAATTTTGCCTTACCACTTCCTTTCAAATGCTGTTCATACCTGTTCATTGTGTCAATTAGAAATTGCTTCAATTTAATTTAATTTTAACACCATATTTCTCTCCTTGCTAAGAAAAGTGATCTCAGCCAATCACTGGCCATCCTGGGCCATAATGACAACATGATATGATTTAGCCAATCTGGTCTGTCTGGTCAGTAGCCAATTTAGATTGAGAAAAATGCTGTGCAAAGTCCCCCCCCCTTTTTTGCTAAAGCGTAATTTTTTTACAAATAACCATATGACAATCAGTATAACAAAGGTAGAATACTGTTTATTCAAAACCAACATGTAAATAAAAGAAACTTACAGAAGTCTCCTTTTAAAAGCTGCTCAGTTTCTGTGAGAATACACATCAGAATAACCTCTGTAGTTGCAGCAATCAATCATAAGAAAGTGCAGCCCAAAATGAGTAAAGATCAGCTGTGTTTGCTATCTTTTTCCCTCTCAGAAAATGAACTTAATACTGCAAAAATTGCTTGTGCTTGCTTTTACATACTTTTAATGCTTTGCTGTTATGCTGACTAAATGAATTTTGAGAGGGGGTAAGGGTTGATAATAAGCCAAAAGTTATTTACAGGAGGAACTATTTCAACAGAGTATCCTGCATATCCCAATACAAAGGAAAAAAAGTTTGACAACTTTTTCCAGCAGAAAAATTCCATTAAAATGTCAAAATATTTACTGCTTTAAGCACCTATCCAATGTGTAAGTAATAAAGCAGAAGCACACAGAAGGAAACAAGGCAACTTTATGATCAATATAGTGGGTTGTAATGTGGAGATCTACAAATCTGGAGCCTCCCATCCAAATGCCACAGAGAACATAAAATGTACAGAGAAGGCATATACCAAGTATTTCTAAAGTTTCCCCCTCAGTTTCCCTTGCTGCTTTGGATGTTAGCCATTATTAGAAACAGAATGCTGAACTGGACAGGTCAGCATCCAGCCTGGAGATTTCTATTTCCAAAACCCATTAGCTCTTGAACACTCCTAGTCCATTTCTAAATCTCAAACATGCAGAGACCAAGTGCTTCCTTCTCAACCATTAGGGAGAAAGCCAAAGAGATTTGGATAAATTCCATTTTGATTTGCAGTCTATTCTCATCACTTTGTTCCTGGGGCTGAATCTGTTCTCAGGTAAAATCAATTGGCATTTTTCCCTTGGTACAACAGTCAGCTTAAGGCTGGATTCAACTTCTGTTTGAGTCACTGATGGTCTTTCTATTGACTTTCACAGGAGTTATAGGAACCCATTCAATGAATATGGAATAATTCCTTAAGTAAAGAGAACAGAAGTGTAATATGAGATTTTGTTAAATTTTCAATTAACTTGCCCCCAGCAAATTCATTTTTAAAGGTAACGTGAATTAGCACCTGTCACAGCTGCTGGAGCCCAGGGTAGCTGTCTGTAGGCTGCCACCACTCTGGTACAGGTTTCCTAAAGAAGGGCCCAGAGCACCCAACTAACACCTTTTGTTGTCTCTTTCCAAGTAGGTTTTATTTATTACATGACCAAATGAGGCATGAGGACCCAGGCAGAATAATAAAGAACTTTATTTAAAAGGTTTATTAATAACTGGTTCTTAAACTTGGTATATTAAAGAGAATAGTAAAGATTGGTGAACAAACAAAACTAAAATACCCTAACGTGTCTAACTAGACTGCTCTTAACTGTCCCCTGGTGACTGGCTTCCAACTGTCTCACCCCTTCTGGATGAGGGAACACTCCATCTGCAGCAGCCTCTCCTCAGCTGTGCTCCCTAGAAGTGAACACCCTCCCCCTGTGATGAGGCCTTTTATCTCTTCTCTCAGGCACCATCTCCCTCCTTTCCTATTGGTGCAATTTTCCCCTCAGAATCCCCTCTTACCCAATCACCGGGGCCAAAGGGAACCTGGGAAATGTAGGCCTTGCAGTAACTTTAGTGCAGGCTTCCCCAGAGCCACTAGGCCGAAGCTCATAACAGCACCTGAATAAATAAATCATTCTAAAATAATAATCTGTCTTTAAAAGAATGTTTGACTGCAGTACTTTTATGAGCAGAGAGGTTCTTCAGGAAATTGTTTTTTAGTCAGGACCCACATTACCATAATATGCTGCCTAACATAACTATGTAACACAACTATAACTACTATTAAATTTATGTATTTATTTATGTCATTTATATTCCACCTTTTTCACTGAGACTCAAGGCAGATTACATAGTGTGAGATTAGTACAATCAGTGGCAAGGACAAGGGCAGGCATTTCCATACAGTGGCCGTTTTCACACTGCTTACCGATCGCGCAAAACTCCCGGAATGATACGCCATCCTGGTGCGATTTCCTGTCATAACTCCGGTTATCGTGGGAAATCATGCCAGGAAGGCATGTCATTCCGGGAGTTTTGCACGATTGGGTAAGCAGTGTGAAAACGGCCAGTGCCAGGAACATTTCTATAAACAATGTCATAGGGTAAATGAATACAAGTTTACAAAGACATAGTATTAGCAAGGATCCAATATGGTGTTGAAGAATAGCTGAAACAGAACATAATCAATTCTGGGACTTACATTAATCAACATGAAGCACAGGTAGTATATAAAAGTACATATTTAAAGCAACAGATAATATGTAAGGCAACATAATGGTGAAATCTATGGTTCTAACTCATTAGCGAAACATCTGGGACCCCTTTCCTACAATACTGCCCTCTTAGCAGAGAAAAAGGCCTTTTTGAATAATTTGGTTTCGCATTGTTTGCAGAAAGCCAGGAGTGTGGGGGTTCTCTTGACCTCCTCAGGCAGGCCGTTCCATTCGGTAGGGGCCAACACAGAGAAAGCCTGTGTACGGGCTGCTGTTGATTTTGCCCATGTACAGGTTGGCACCTGCAAAAGACCCTGTTCAGATAAGCGAAGCTGCCATGGAGTGACATAGGGAGGAAGGCGGTCCCATAAGTATGCTGGACCAAGGCCATGAAGAGCTTTGTATATAATAACCAATACTTTGAACTTAGCACAGTAACTGATAGGTAGCCAATGGAGTGACTGTAGGATGGAAGTGATGTTCAAACTTGCTCCTAATAATAGTCGAGTTGCAGCATTTTGCACCAATTGGAGCCTCCTAGTTAACTTAGATGGGAGACCAATGTATAATACATTACAATAATCAAGTTTTGATGTTACCATAGCATAGATACAGGTGGCCAGGTTGGCTGTGTCAAGATAAGCCATTTTCCAGGCTAGAGTGAGATTGTAGTAAGTATTTTTTACAGCTGCCTTAACTTGTTTTCCTAGTAGTAGCACGGGATCCAGTATAACCCCTAGATTTTTAACTGAATCTACAAGGGTCAAACGAACTCCATCAAAAGTGGGGAGTACGATGTCTTTCAAGATTTCTGCCTTCCCAACAAGCATCACTTCAGTCTTGTCTGGGTTCAAATTCAATTTGCTATTTTTCAGCCATTTCACCATCATTGCTGTCAGGCAGCAATCTAAGATTTCTACTGCATCCTATGGGGACCTGGATAGCGAGATATAGAGTTGGGTACCATCTGCATATTGATGACATCCCACTCCATAGTAGTGAATGTGTTCTCCTAAAGGTTTTATGTAGAGGTTGAATAACATGGGAGATAAGATTACGCCCCGCGGAACCCCACAAGATAGTTCCCATTCTGGAGATAGCTGATCTATCTACAGAACTCTTGGAGTTTTCCAAGAAGATCTGGAGTTGGTCAGCTACTGACCAATCACTTTACCCAGAAAGGGCAGATTAGTGACTGGACGATAATTGGCCAAATCAGTTTTGTCTAGAGATTTTTTTTAAATTAGCAGATTGATAACTGCTTGTTTGAGTGGCCGGGGAAAGGTGCCCTGAGTTAGTGACTGATTTACAATAGATCTCAGTGGTCCACTTATGTGATCTTTACTTGATTTTAACAGCCAAGATAGGAAAGGATCAAGTGCAAAAGGAGTGGCTTTCATGCCAGGATCCTCTTCAGGTCTGTCATTGTAATTGATTCAAAGCAGTCCAAATATAGGCCCGATGGTGTATTAAGCATTACTTCCATCTCATCTGCATTGCAGCTAACATCTAGATCAGAGCGTATTCGTGCTATTTTATCAGTGAAAAACTTAGCAAAGGCCTCGCAGCTAATTGTCTGTTCTTGAGTCTGTAAAGGTTCAGATTTAGGGGTTAGAAGGTGTCTGAATACCCTGAACAATTGGGAGAGTTTTGCAGATATCATGGTCAGCCAAGAAGACAAATAAGGGGGTACTAGATCAAATCAAGCTTGAATTCTCCTTACAAGCTAAAATGACAAAACTGAGACGATCGTACTTTGGTCATATCATGTGAAGGCAAGATTTTCTGGAAAAGTCAATAAGGCTAGGAAAAGTTGAAGGCAGTTGGAAAAGAGGAAGATTCAAAATGAGATGGCTTGACTCAATAAAAGAAGCCATGTCCTCCAGTTTGCAGGATCTGAGCAAGTCTGTTAATGATAGGACATTTTGGAGGTCTCTCATTAATAGATGCAGAGGAGTTAGCCGTGTTAGTCTGTAGTAGCAAAATCAAAATGAGTCCAGTAGCACCTTTAAGACTAACCAACCTTATTGTAGCATAAGCTTTCAAGAATCACAGTTCTCTTCATCAGATGCATGGAGGGCAAGAAGAAACTGGTCAGATATATAGGTGGAGAGGGGAGGGAGGAGTAGATGCAAACAGTAGCTTCTGATATGGAGATCAGTTTGCTTCTGTTAAGGAAGTCCATTACTTCTGATAATGAGATAACCATTCATAGTCTCTATTCAATCCCAGCCTGACTGA
Organism: Eublepharis macularius; assembly: GCF_028583425.1. NCBI lineage: Eukaryota > Metazoa > Chordata > Lepidosauria > Squamata > Eublepharidae > Eublepharis > Eublepharis macularius. The sequence continues at coordinate 87,850,714 of NC_072793.1, read as the reverse complement.
GTCAAATTTACATATGAATTCCAATTCAGCAGCTTCCCGTTGGATTTTGTTTTTGAAAGGTTTCTGTTGAACTACAGTGACCTTTAAGTCCTTGATGGAATGTCCTGGTAGATTGAAGTGTTCTCCCACTGGTTTCTGGATGTTGCCATTTTTAATGTCAGATTTGTGTCCATTTATTCTTTTGCACAGAGGTTGGCTGGTTTGTCCAATGTACACAGCAGATGGACATTGTTGGCACATGAGGGCATATATCACATTGGAGGATGAGCAGTTGTTAGAGCCAGAGACCGTGTAGTTGACGCCATTGGGTCCTGTAATTGTATTTCCTGGGTAGATATAAGGGCTGAGCTGGCATCTGGGTCTGTTGCAGGGCCTGGTACCTGGGCTGGTGACTCTGCTAGCCGATTCATGATTGTAAGTGAGAAGTCGTTTCAGGTTGGGGGGCTATCTGTAGGCAAGAATGTAGCTGTCTGTAGGCAAGAATGTAGCTCTAGGCATTTGTTATTTTGTAGGCAACCTGTGACCCTTTTCCCTTTAGAAGTAAACGATTTTAAAAGCTAAACTCGTGTGCTGACTCTCTATTGATTCAAGATCCATTGCACCTCTGATTTAAAGCTATTTTTAACCCTTTTTCCACAGCACACACACACAGAGAGACACAAAAGCCCTCCCAAACCAGGGAAGGCCATGTAAATTCATGGAAGGTGGATATTCTGTGCACAGAAATGCCTGTACAAGCAATCATCTTTGGCTGCAATCTCTGTTAACTGTTCTTATTGAAAGATGACCTTATCAGTTAGATTTCTTGCTATATCACTGTTTGCCCTCACAGAGGGCCAAAGCTACAAGTGACAGCAGCCATGGATCCATTCCATGATCACCAATGCCATTTTAAAAGCAGTTTTAGTTCTTTAAAAATTGCTCTGGGGTCCTGATTTGGATTGTCAGTGTCTGGCAGCCTTAGGAGCTCTTGTCTCCCATTCCTTTTCAGGTGTCCAAATACAATGGGGGGGGCTGTTTTGGCACCTGAAAAGGTTTAAGGAGGGTGTGAGAGCTCCTGGGGTTGCTGTGCTGTGTGTTCAATCTGGATTAGGGTCCTGCAGCAATTTTTAAAGAATTGCTTATAAAATGGCAACTGTGGCCATGCGATGAACCTGTGGTAACTGTCACTTGTAATTTGGCCCTAAGTCTCTGTCTTCCTTTTCCTTGCATTGTACAACTACAAGGAAGTGCAAAAGTAACAGACAAATCTTAAGATTTCTGGACTTTATCAAGTATCATTATTTGTAATGATTAGATTAATTATATTAAATATAGTAAAAAATACAGAGGATCCTGTTCAGAGTTTTTTTAATTTAATTAAATTCACACTCTTAGTCCTGGATGGAGAGTCTCTGTCTCTCTCCTCTGGTAGACTTCTTTGAGAAACTTAACAGTTTGCTCTGGCTATCCAAAATCTTATCCAGTTTAATTACTATTATCAGCAGCAAGCAATTAGTTTAATTAATTTTGATACATTGTGAAACTTATATGTCCTTGTTCATGTCTGTTCCTCCTTTTCACTTGTTGCGTAACTTAAATTTTGACACAACAGACCTTGAAATCAATGTATGTCCTTTTATCCTGGAATTTCGATCTAACTTTTTTTCTTACAAACCTGACAGGTTATTCGCAGCACTGACAGATGTTAGGTGCATTGCCAGCAAGAATGGTATAAATTATATCCCTTCTTCACTTTGCAGCAAAAATAGTCTTGCCAAAGTATTGAAATACTGTACCTTTCTGCTACTGTAGCCATTAGATCTCTTTCAGTTAAAGATGGATCTAATGTGACATATGAATCATGGTAATTTTATAATGTAGCACTAGAGACTGTTTCTCCACATTCCACCAAACTGTAGAAGTTATTTTTCTCAGAAGTCTTGAAGTTTTTTTAAATGGACGTATGTATAACAGAATTTGGAAGGAAAGGACTAAAATAAACTCTTAGATGCCGAAGGTATTTTTTAAACTTAAATTCATAGTATAAGTTTTAAAAGATTTTTTTTAAAGTGATGTGTGATAACTTGGGTGCAGTGATATTTTTAAGGTTGTAGGCAGAGAATGGTGTTCACCAAGAAAGTTTCCATTTCAGTTTCGATTCCTGGGAGTTCGAAATATTGTCAATTCATTACAAGTTTGTTCAAAATCTTTAAATATCTTGGTATAGTCTTTCAGTCGTTTGGACATTGGAGAGCTAAGGCACTGCATGCCGCAGAGACTGCTCATAAAGCAACCTCCTCCATTTTATGATTCCACTTCATGAAAGGAGCCTCCTTTATTCCTGCAGCAATCAAGGTCTTCCAAGGAAAAGCTGTCTTGCTGCTCTTATATGTTTCCCAGCTCTGCGTTTATAAAGAAAGGTGCTCAGTGAAAGTGGCACAATCCAAGTTCCTACAAATGATTCTTGGAATCCCACAATGTATACCGAATGCCCTCCTTAGACTAGAGACTGGGCTTATTCCTTTGGAGACACATATGTGGCTACTTGCATCTATCTACTGGATAACACTCATCTTCAATCAGGTGGGTCTTGATCCATGCATATATCCACCATTCAACCTAGCAAAGAGCAATTGAGGAAAACAGGAGCATGGCCTCTCCCACCAAGTTCTGCTGCATCTTAGGTACCAAAAAGCAAAAGAAATGATCAGCCAGTGGCTCTGGGATAATGCTCTACAATCAGATAGGGCACAAATACAGAAATATCCAATCATGTTGCAGTACGCTATATGCTTTCTACCAGCAGACTATCTAAGATCCCTTGAGATTTCCTAATATCGGAGAATCTTTACCCTTGTACACTTTAACATTCTACCTTCAGCCCTCCTGGAAGGCAGATACCATCATGTCCCACTGCCTCAACAGCTCTGCCCATGCCATATAGAGAAAGTAGAGTCTATTGACCATGTTTTGCAGCACTGCTCTTTCTTTAACAACATTTGATCCCAGTATATAGCTCCAATCTTGTCCCAGAGCACTTTAGATGGTAACCAGGGATAGTCATTCCACTCTGGCTGTATTAAATTCTGGCCCTAGAGTAGTCCAGCAGCTCCCAGAGACTGACATTCTACCTTGGGGCCATCATTCCAGCCCTAGAGTCCAATTCTCTAACTCCATTCCACATTTTTATTGCAAATGTTCAGTACTGTAATGTATTTCAATACAGCCAATGCAAGTCCATTATATTCTTCATGCCTCTCCCATGCTCAGTGTTCCACTGTAGAACGGGGCATTCTCGCTGCTTATTTTCTCCATCTCTGAAGTGCAGGCAGGCAGGCAGAATGGCTGAATATCACTACCACCCCATACCCAAACATACATGTTTTTTCCAGTTTTCCCTTTGGTGTGGGGGTAGGCAGGATTATTTTTGAAAGGGGTTTGCTGTTTGACTCAGAAAAAGAGAGAGCTCTGAAAGACTATAGAAGCAATCCTAAACAGGTCTGTTCAGATGTAAATCCAATGTTATTTCAGCATGACCCATACTGAGAAGTAATTCCAAGCATAAGTCTCTCAGGAGATTTTTCCTCTTGAGGTTTAGAAGGCATTAAATGTTAGCATTTAAAAATTGAGAATACATGAAAAAGATAACCAGGCAACTAGATTTCTGGCAAATTCATTGGGTGATTCCCCGCCCCCCATGCCAGCTGTTATTGAACTGAGAAAAAATCAGGCACAACTATTGTATTGTATGTAGTACAAGACAATAGGGATACATGCAGGTATTAAAAATGATAGGAGAAAAGATGGCAATATCAATGTGTTTCACTGCCCTTGCTGTGTTTACACATGGCACACTGAAAATACTTGGTTATCCTCCAGTTAAACAAACTAACAAAAAAAATCCCAGGGAAACAAATCCATCTGATGTCAAAACTGTATCCTAATGTTGATTTCTCAGTTATTCCAATTAATGCTGAGTTCTGAATATTTTAGATTCTAGTGAAAAACACAATGAATGGAGCATGATTCCTCTTCTTCTTATGATTATTATTAATGTCATTTATAGTCCCCCTTTCTCACTGAGATGCAAGGTGGATTACACAGTGTGAGATTAGTACAGTTAATATCAAGAATATTTCCATAAACAATACCATAGAGTAAATAAACACAAGTTTACAAAGACATAGCATTAGCAAGAATCTAAGAATTGAATAAATGCTGAAACAGAACATAACCAATTCTAGGATTGGCATTAGACAACATGGAAAACAGGTAGCTCATAGAAGCACATATTTAAAACAACAGACAGTACATAAGGCAACATAGTGGTGAAATCTATGGTTACTAACTCATTAGCAAAGCATCTGATAGCCCCTCCTTATAATATAAAAGCCTTTTGAATAATTTGATTTGGCATCATTTGCAGAAAGCTGGGAGAGAGGGGGCTCTCCTGACCTCAGGCAGGCCGTTCCACAAGGTAGGAGCCACCACAGAGAAAGACCTTGTACAGGCTGCTGTTGATTTTGCCCACGTGCAGGATGGCACCCATATGAGACTCTTCAGATGAGCAAAGTTGCCATGGAGGAACATAGGGAGGGAGGCGGTGCCAAGCTGGACCAAGGCTATGAAGAGCTTTGTATGTGATAACCAATACCGTGAACTGAGCATGGTAACTGTTAGGTAGGCAATCTAGGATGGGGGTTATGTTCATGCTCCTTCTCACTCCTGATAACAGTCATGCCACAGCGTTTTGCACCAATGGGAGTTTCCTATATTTATGCATGCCAATCAGTTCCCATTCAAGTTACTGATTTGGAAGAGTTCATTTGGGAAGTAATGAGCTTTAAAATCACATCTATCTATTCATTTAAAATAATTTTACCTCATTTTTTGCCTGAGAAACATCTCAAGGGATAATTTAAAGTATACCTCCTTATGGAACTACCAGGAAATTTTTACAGTAGTGTGTTTTCTGACTGAAATATATATAATGTAGTTTTTTCTATAATCAGAATGTACTGGAAAAGCTGTCTCCCAGAGTAATGTGCGGGTCTCCAAAATTGCTACAACACTACTGGGGAGTCAGCACAGAAATAAGAGAAGCAAAAGATGGTCACCTCAAACAGATAAGCATAAGCATATTGCTTTCTATTGATCCATACACAAGTGCTAAATTAATTATTATGGAAAAAAGTATTATATAATAATCCAGAGAAGACACCCCCTGCTACTCAGGAAGATTATCTGATGCTCAAAGAAAATTTCCAACTAAAGGGTCATGATGTTTTATGGTACCCAGATTGTCCATTCAGAGAGGGAACAATCTAGAGACTTCTTTGAACATACCAAATAAATAAGAAGTGAAGTATTGGTACTTTTAAATCCCCAGAGGTAAAAAAAATCAAGAAGCACAAAGGCATAACTGCCTACTCCCTCACCAGCCTGCCTGATTGCTACAGGGCCCTCCTTCAGGTGAGCCTGCCTTTGAATATTAGGTGAATGGTAACCCAGAAGAGGGTCTTCTCATGGCACCAAAACTCTGGAACTCTTTCTCCAGACAGGCTAACCTGTCTCCTTTTGTTTTCATCTCCCACTCGTGGGTGAAGACGTCTTTGTTTTGTCTGGTGTTCTTTCATGGATCCCTCCTCCCTGTCCTATATTTTATTTGTTATTTTAAGTATGTGTATTTTATTTTGGTTTAAATTGTTTTAGCGATGTGTTTTAGTTTGGTTGAAATGGATTTTAAGATGTACTTTTATTATGTATGTTTTTAATCTGTTAGCCACCTTAGCAGCCCTGATGACAGCAGAAAGGTAGGGTATTAATTTTGTAAATAAAAAAGTACAAAAAAAGTTAAATTACAGTTATTTATTTTTATTTATATAAATTAAAAATATATATAAATATTTCATATATTTATATAAAGAAGGTACATTATACTGTATATCTTTGGAGGGGAAATGGAAAATATAGGGAGACCAAAGCTATTGTCTCAGTGTAATACACTTTAAGAATTCTCATAAATAAATATATACATAGATGTCATAAGCATGACTTTTAAATGACATTTTAAATAACAAGTTAAAATAGGATTAGGTCCTAGTCACCAGGATTTATGAAAGAATTCAGACACAAGCTTAAATACTGGCGTATGCAAAAAAAAATGATTTGGATTTTTGTTTTCTTGAAAACAAACTCTAGGTGATCCTGAAAAATACATTGCAATAAAGGCATTCTTTAGTGCAAAATACATCAAAATTTGCAAACCTGTGTGTGTATGTTACATGCTGTCAAGTCGCATTCGGCTTCTGCTGACCATACAAATGAATGCCCTCCAAAAGATCCTGCCATGACAGCGGCCCTTTTCACACTACTCACGGCTTCTGAAACGTCGCGAGATGTAGAGCAAAAAACGCAGAAGATAGCATCTTCTGCATTTTTTGCGCTACATCTCGTGACGTTTCGGAAGCCGGTGAGTAGTGTGAAAAGGGCCAGCCATGAATACGGAAGGCTGAGGCTTCTTTTATTGCGTCAATTCATATCATGTTGGGTCTTCCTTTTTTCTTACTGCCTTCAACTTTTCCTAGAGTTATTGATTTTTCCAGTGAGTCTTGACTCCTCATGATGTGATGAAAGTATGATAGCCTCTGGTTTCTTCTGGTCTCTTGGTCGCAGTTTCTCTTTTGGTTGATGACTGAGCAAAGGAATAAAAAATCTTTAGCAATTTCAATTTCTCATTGGCAACAGTAAATTGTGTAATTCCTCAGTAGTCATTACTTTTGTCTTCTTGATGTTCTCCTGCAACCCTGCTTTGACACTCTAACCTTAATCAGTAGTTGTTTCAAATCTTCACTATTTTCTAACAGCAATGTGGTGTCATCTACTTATCTCAAATTGGTCATGTTATTTCCACTTTCAAATAATCAAAAGCTTTTCCATAATCTATAAAACACAATTTGATTATCTTCTAAAATTCTCTGGTACACTCCGGAAATCACTGTAAATTTGCAATATGATCTCTAGTGCCTCTTCCTTTTCTGAATCCAGCTTGAACTATGATTCTGTTTCGTGTTTTTCTTCAGCTTTATTCTAATTTTTGATATTAATAGTTTGTGGTTTGTATCAGTCAGCTCCATATCTTGTTTTACCAGAGAGAACAGAGTTTCTCCATCTTCTATTTCTGATTATGTGATTTATTTGATTCCTGTATTGGCCATCTGAGATTTTCCTGTATAAAGTCTTATATTCAGTTGACTGTGTTTGCAATGAACAAATTGTTGGTTTCACAAAATTCTATGAGTTGCTCTCATGCTTCATTTAGTGATTCGAGTCCAATTTTTCCAACAATACTTGATTCTTTGTTTCTTACTTTTGCATTCTGGTCACCTATGATTATCAGAGCATCTTGTTTGGGTGTGAGATCTTCTTGGACACTTGAACAAAAGCTTCTAATTCTTTCCTCTTCAGCTTTTGTAGCTGGGGCGTAAACTTGAAAGATGAAGTCTGATTAATAATATTCAGTTAGACTTTACATTATAGTTCCTGATTGTTGGTGGTATGTCTCGCCTCACTATAAGAGCAATACTATTTCTTTTTGAGTTTGTCACTTCCAGAGTAAAACACTTTGGAACTTTTTGAATGAACATGTATTAAGCCAGTCTACTTTAGTTCTCTCACAACCAAGATTACTACGTTTTGTTTTGTTTTGTTTAATTTATTGGATGGGTTAACAAACATAAACATGATAATCATTATCATTTTCCACCCCATTGCATTTTCCCCATCCTTTCCCCCCTCCCTTATCTAATGACTCCCAACAGTTTTCCATACCCAACTTAACCTAAAGAATATATACTATAAATTCTTAAAATCTATAATAATATGTATAATATCTATCTATCTAATACATACTAATCTAGTCTATTTAGTTGTATTACTTATCTAACTTAGGAGTATACAAAATATATAAGTATATAATAGGTACATATACTAACTACAATATATATATATATATAATATACTAATCCTTAAATACCTATTATCTATAATATAAATCTATTGTTTCTAATACATCACTAAACTATTGTGTATTCTCCCTTTTACCTATTCAACCTTATTACTTCCCATATGAATACACTGTCTTACTCTTAACTTTATAATACTTTAATACTATAACTATATACTAATCCAATAAAATATAGTAAAATATACCCCCTTTTAACCTTAAGTAAAGTTCTATCTCCCCCTTAACAGCTATCCAAAGACCATAATTTCCCCTTCATGTCCCACTTTTTCTCCACATATTTCTTGAATTTTTCCCAACTTAATGTATATTCCAGTACTTCTTGCTCTTTCAATTTCCTTGTTAATTTGTCCATTTCTGCCATATTCAGAACTTTCATGATCCAGTCTTCCATAGATGGTATCTCCTGAGAATGTGCATAACGCATTCTGGCTGCCGTGATCATATAAAATACCATAACTCTGTCCATTTTATCAAAGTCTTCTAGGTTCATACATAGTAACAACAATTCTGGGGTTTTAATTACATTCCTTTGTAAAATATCCGACATAACCTTAACTATATCCCCCCAGAACTGCTTTGCCTTATCACAAGACCACCACATATGATAAAATGAACCTTCATGTTGTTTACATTTCCAACATTTATCAGACATCTGACTATTACCATTGGCCAACTTCTTCAGTGTTAAATACCATCTATACATTATTTTATAAACATTTTCTCGCACCGTGGAGCATGCTGAAATTTTAACTGTATTTTTCCATAACTTTTCCCAAGCTTCCATTGAAATTTCCCTATTACAGTTTATTGCCCATTTAACCATCTGAACTTTAACAACCTCCTCTTCTGTAAACCATTTCAATAATATCTTGTATATTTTAGAAATCATTTTCTTCCCCACCTGAAGCAGGCAGTTCTCAATCTCAGAATTTTGTAGCCTAAAACCATTTTTCCTTTTGTCCTTCTCATACAAATCTTTCACCTGCATATATTGAAACCATCCATATTGGAATGGCAATTCATCATTATCTTTAAGCAAATAATTGTTTTGTTTTATCTCAAGAATTTCTTTGTATGTCAGCCACTCTTCGCCTGCATATTCTGTTCTTGGATTTACTACTTCAGCAGGAATAATCCACTCTTCCATATATTTCTTGTATTTGGTCCATACAGCAAACAAGCTTCTTCTTACATAATGATGTAAAAACATAGTCTGCTTTTACTTTGTCATACCATACATATGCATGCCATCCAAATGCTAACAGCTTCCAATGCTAACAGCTTCAAATGCTTCAATGTCAACCATTCCTTTATCCAGTCCAAACATATCGCTTCATGATATAATTTAAAGTTTGGTAATTATAAACCTCCTCTTTCTTTTGCATCATACAGTACCTTCATTTTAACTCTGGGTTTCTTTCCAGCCCAAACAAAGTTTAAAATCGTTCTCTGCCACTTTTCAAATTGTTTACTATCTTTAACAATAGGTATTGTCTGTAGTAGAAACATCATTCTTGGAAGAACATTCATCTTAATTACTGCAACACAACCTAGCCATGACAAATTCATTTTGTTCCATTTATTCATGTCTTTATCTATTTGTTGCCATAGCTTGTCATAATTGTTCTTATATAAATCAATATTTTTCGCTGTCACTTCCACGCCTAAATATTTAACTTTGTTCACTAATTCACATTCTACCTTGTCCATCAACTCCTTTTGCTGTTGTTTAGTCATATTTTTACACAATATTTTGGACTTCACCTTATTTATAACAAATCCAGCTAAATCTCCAAAGTCTTTCATTTTCTTCATCAATTTAGGCATGCACTCTATTGGATCCTCCACTATCACCATTATTTCATCGGCAAAAGCTCTCACTTTATATTCAAATCCTTTTGTCCTCAGTCCTCTTATTGAATTGTCTTCTCTTATTTGCCTGAGTAAAATCTCCAATACCATTACAAACAGAAGTGGGGAAAGCAGACACCCTTGTCTTATTCCTTTTCTTATTTCCAACTTTTTTGTTACATCCAAATTAACAATTATATTTGCAGATTGACTTTTATATATTGCTTTTATTGCTTGTATAAATTTCTCCCCCAACTGCATCGTCTCCATTGTTATAAACATAAACTCCCAGTTCAAATTGTCAAAAGCTTTCTCTGCATCCACGAAAAAAACCCCAACCTGCTTCCCTGGGTTTTTATCATAGTACTCAATGGCATTCAGCAATACTCGTAGGTTATTTTTTATTTGTCTTTCCGGTAAGAAACCAGCTTGATCTTCTTCTATAAATTCCACTAACCACACCTTAAGTCTTTTCGCTAATATCTTAGCAAATATTTTGTAGTCATTATTAGTTAGAGATATTGGTCTATAATTCTTAACATTACTTAAATCTAATGCCTCCTTCGGTATCAATGTAATATTAGCCTCATTCCATGTATCTGGCATCTCTACCCCCTCCAATATCTCATTCATCACTTTTTGCATCAATTGTTTTAAATCCTCTACCATCACTTTATAAAATTTTGCTGTAATTCCATCCGGTCCCGGAGCTCTACCCACTGTAGTAGCTTGTATTGCTTGCACCACTTCCATTGTTGTTATTTCAGCACCAAGCTTCTCTTTCAGCTTCTCCGGCACCTTAGGTAAATCAATCATGTCAAAATAGTCTCTTATCTTTTCATAGTCCACTATTTTTTTCTGATATAATCTTGCATAATATTTATAGAATGCTCTCTCAATCAGTCCTTGATCATATAATTCCTTCCCCTCTTCCATAATTTTACTTATTGTTCTTTTTTCTCTCTTTTTCTTCAATTGCCACGCCAAATATCTCTCTGGTTTATTGGCTCCTTCAAATGATTTTTGCTTCATTTTCTTTAATTCCCACTCCACGATTTGTTCTTGCAATAACTTTATTTCATACAACAATTTCTTTTTACCTGGCCTCTTTTTAAATTGCTGTTCTACTTGAATAATTTTTTCCTGAATCTCTTTTAACTTCATTTCTTTTTTCTTTTTGTTTCTACCATTTAAATCCATCAACACACCTCTAATTACTGCTTTATATGTATCCCAGACCTTATGTGTTGACATTCCTTTATCAACATTACATTGAATGAAAAACTTTGTTTCTTTTTTAAGCACCTCCACACATTCTGGGTCTCCCAAAAGATCCTAATTAATTCTCCATCTCCATTTCTTATTTCTCATTCCAAATCTCCACATCACAGGATTATGATCTGAGCTAATTTTCGGTAAAATATCAATCTCTTTAGTAAATACTGCCAATTCTTTAGATGCCCAGATCATATCTATTCTAGAAAAGGATTGATGGCTAGTTGAGAAGAAGGTATATTGCTTCGATTTACAGTTGTATTTTCTCCAAATATCCTCTAAATTTTCTTGTTCCTGAATTTCAAAAAATAACTTTGGTAATTTCCCTGCCGTTACTTTACTTGATGATGAGCTTTTATCCAACTGTAAATCCACAACTCCATTCATACCTCCAGCTACAATTATATGATCATAAGTCCATTGTTCCATTTGCTCTCTTAAGTCTTTAAAAAATAAATCCTTAGAACCATTCGGTGCATATACTCCAAGTATCAACGTTTTTTTGGCATTACATAAAAATTCCACAGCCAGGTATCTTCCGTTTTTATCAGAAACTATTAATTTGGGCTGCAATTCTTCCTTAACTTATATAACAATTCCCCTCTTCTTTTGTTTTGTTGCCGAAACAAATTGTTTTCCTAACTTCTTATTAAATAGATATTTAACATCTTGATCTCTAATATGAGTCTCCTGTAAGCAAATCATATTACTTCTTTGTTTAGATAGCCAATGTAACACAGCTTTTCGTTTAGAGGGTGAATTGAATCCATTAACATTCCATGAAATTAATTTGTACTCCATAATTATAATCTACTTGAATTAGGAAAGTCTTTTCCATTCTCCATCAGAAAGACGTCCATTGCACATTTTGACTTAATCACTTGTCTCCCTGATTGGAATTCAAAAGTCACTCCTTCCGGCAACTCCCATCTATATCTAATATCAGCTGCCTTCAGCTTTTGTATCAAATCTCTATATTTTTTCCGATCTTGGAGCACTTTCCTTGGTACTTCTTTCATAATTCGAACCCTTGTCCCAGCTATTTCCAGTGGAGTCTCAAATTGCCTTCTAATAATTTCCTCCTTCATTCTCCTTGTGGTCAATTGGACAGTAGTATCTCTTGGTAAATTCTTTTGTTCTGCATACTTTGAGTTGACTCTGTACACGATATCCAAGTGCATCATCATTTCCTCCTCTGTTTGTTCTAAAAATTTTGCCAATATTTCAGCTACTTGTTTCAGAGCAGATCCGCCCATTTTCTCCGGAACACCCCTCATACGAATTTGCCTATCCATTGCTTTACATTCCATCATCACAATTCTTTCACCCATGCCCATAGTCTCTGTCTCTATAGCCTCTGTTTTTTTTCCTCCATCCTGCACTATCTGTTGTGTTTCTTGCACTTTTTGTTGGGTATTCTGTAAATCTGTTTTTATTGCCTCCATCTCTTTTTTTTTAACCTCCATTATTTCTCTCTTAATCACTTCTTTAATTTCCATCATTAAATTTTGCTGCAGTTGCTGTACCATCTCCCAAATCTCTTTATTTCCCTCCATTATTTTTTTGTCCAAATTCTCCATAGCAGCTTGCCAGTCCTTTTCTTTTTTTGAAGCCATCGGGGTTGCTTTGGGCCCCCACGAATCTGCTCTTTCTTAACTCCGTCTTCCTTTAAAATCAAGTCTCAATTCTTTTATGTCAAAATTTCAGCTGTCTGCCCTCGCTTAAAATGGCGGTTAAGGCTTCCCTTACCCTTAAGATGTCGGGTGATGTTTTTCTATGGTATAAAATGTCGGGCGATCTTTCTCTATGGTAATAATGACAACACAATGATCTTCTCTTACTTTCAATGGTGGGCACTTTACTTCCTCTTCCTCTTCCCTTACTTTCAATGGTGGGCGCTTCACTCTCTCTTCCAACATTGTTTTCCTTCCGGCTCTTCCGGCTCTTCCTGACCTCTCCCTCGCTGCTCTGTCTCCACTCCGTCTATTATACTCTGCTGTAACCACTTCCTGCCTCGCGTCGCTTCTTCCGATTTCCACGATCCTTCCTCCGTGTCTCTATCTCCCCAACCACAGGTATGCAAAACAATATTCTTTCTTTGCTCTTTTTAGCTCTTTCTCACTCTCAAACTTCAAATTAAACAACTCAGTTCTTTAATATGTTTTTTCCGCTTAGTATCTCAGTTCTTAATTTTTTTTATAAGATCGGTTTTTGTTCAGTAAAACGTCCATTGGGGGAGATAGTAATCTTTACTTAACACAAACTTCTTGGGTTGTATTCACTGCTTCAAACGTCCAATTCTGTCAAATTCTGTTCCTGAGGCTTGGGGTACAACAAGCCTATGCCAATTTAATGACCCCAGAAGCTGCTGCAGAGATTTTAGCCGCCCTTCTCTGAGGAGGATCTCAAGACTTGGGAGGAAAGCCCTTAATTCAGAGCCTCCCACCCGCCGAGACCCTTCACTCTCGGGTCTTCAAGCGTTCTGGCCTGATTTCTGACTGAAATCAGGGGGCTGTGGGTGATTGATGCACCCCACCAGCCAAAAACAGCACTTCGGATGGTCCGGAGCTCCGGATCACGACAGTCTCATCATTACCCCCAACCGGAAGTCCCCAAGATTACTACGTTTAAATGCTCCATTTCTCACTTTGTCTGCCCGTGTCACCCTCCACTACTACTACTACCCACCCCCATCACCATTGGAACTGTCAATTCTCTTCTGCTCATATTGATTCTGGAAGAGGTTGGATACATCTAGTCTTGTGTTTCAGCTCTGATAATTATCCCTTGAGTGATTCTGTTAGAAGTTTTGACTCTGTCTTGACAGAGTCCACGCTCCTGATGGTATTGCTCTCAGCTTCACTAACACACTTAAACTCTTTCACTATGTTAAGATGTGTATCCAAGAGGGAGAAAATAGTCGGTTTTAGCATAATGATCAAGAAATAGAGCTATGAATTATTAGGAAGGCTATGGTTCAAATTTCAACCATGAGCTACCAACCACGAGCTTAGGCAAGTCATGCTTTCTCAGCCTCACTCTCTTTCATATACATTATGGAGATAATGGCTTGGATCCTACACCTTGTTTCAGCTTGCACTTTCTTTGGCCATTGTAGATGCAGCCTCTGCTGTGGAGTGTGTGTTTCTCAGATGCTAGGTACTCCCACTAGAAGTGCAAGACAAACGCAATCACCCAGCCTGTTCATTTCATGATGAACAGCCACAAACACCTCATGAAACAGGTTTGCTTTTTTTTTGCACAACTGAATATACACAAAGACACTGCCAATCCAAAATTATCAGCTTCCATTGACATCACTAGGGACCACTTGTGTGTGTGTTATGTGCTGTCAAGATGGCTCTAACCTATGGCAACCCTATGAATGAAAGACCTCCAAAATCCTATCATTAACAAACTTGCTCAAATCCTGCAAACTGAAGGATGTGGCTTCTTTTATTGAGTCAAGCCATCTTGTTTTAAGTCTTTCTCTTTCCCTACAGCCTTCCACTTTTGCTAACATTATTGACTTTTCCAGAGAATGTTGTCTTCTCATGATGTGAGTGTGACCACAGTATGATAGCCTTAATCTTGTCATTTTAGTTTGTAGGGAGAATTCAGGCTTGATTTGATCTAGTACCAATTTATTTGGCCTTTTGGCTGTTCATGGTATCTGCAAAACTCTCCTCCAGCACCACATTTCAAATGATTAATTTTCTTCCTATCAGCTTTCTTCATTGTCCAACTTTCACATCCATGCATAGCAATGGGAAATACCATAGTTTGTATCATCTTGATCTTGATTGCCAGAGAGATATCTTTATTTTTAAGGATCTTATCTACCTCTTATCACGATCAGCTCCTATTCTTATTTTAGCAGTGAGAATAGATCTTCTCTATCTTCTGCTTCCAATTCTGCTTCCAATTATTTGGTTCCTATATTAGTCACCTGGTGATTTCCATGTATACAATTGTCTTTTTATTGCCTGAAGCATGTATTGGCAATGAAAAGGTTGTTGTGGATTTTCCGGGCTGTATAGCCATGGTCTTGGCATTGAAGTTCCTGACGTTTCGCCAGCAGCTGTGACTGGCATCTTCAGAGGTGTAGCACCAAAAGACAGAGATCTCTCAGTGTTACTGAGAGATGAAAAGGTTGTAGGCTTCACAAAATTCTATGAGCCTCTCTCCTACTTCATTTCATGATTCTAGTCCATGTGATCCATGTGAAACTCCTGCAAACATGGGAAGCAGAACAGATACTGAAACACTTTAAAATTCTAGGGTGAAAAGGACTATTATTGTCTTTTCCAATGAGTCTTGTCTTCTCCTGATACCACCAAAGAAAAGTAAAACAGCCGAGATGTTACAAAGCTCCTTCTCTATTTTTCCTGCCAATCACACTTTCCAAACCTAATAGATTAGCAAACATATTTGATATGATGTATAGATGAATGGCTACCCCCTCCAGCCCCCCTGACATTTTTAAATAAAATGAATGATTCTTTAATAATGAATGAGGAAGTGTAGGTGATGGATGGAAAAAGGGACATCAAGGTAAGGTTAGCATCTGTACAATCATTCAAGTGAAAAAACTCAGAGCAGGATGAGTGATAGAGTAAGGACTTCACAAAGCCAGCATGGTGTAGATGCTAGAGAGACAAAATAAGATGCAGGGGAACCAGGTTTGATTCCTCGCTCTGTCACAGAAGCTTGCTGGGTTATCTTGGGCCAATAACATACTTTCAGCCTAACCTATCTCACAAGGTTGTTGTGGGGGAAAATAGAGGAGAGGAAAATGTTGTAGACAACTTTGGGTTCCCAGCGGGGAGGAAGGGGGGATATAAACAAAGTTTTTTAAAAATCTCAGTATTTTCAGTGGCAGAACATGTTAAAATCATTTTGTTTACACATATTCTTTCAAGTGTTAATGATACAATATAACTTTGAAGAAAAACAAGAGTTTAACTTTAGTTGGCACTCTGTCTTTATGGGTCGATATCTGTGGTTGTATACTAAATTTTTTGCAACAATCCAATTCCTCATTTGAAGTGGATGTGCTGACCCCATGCACAGCAGCAGCATTTTAATGACCAATATTTCTGCTGCATAAAGAACATTTCCTTCTAGGTATTATTCATTTAATAAAATAAAACTGTTGGTTTCAAAGCACCCACCACCATCACCTCAACCACACTAACCACGCTGAAATGAACAAAAGCTTTGAGGTTTAGGTAAGTGATTTTCTCTACTGCCCATACTATCTCTCCACTAAAATAAAATTGTTTAAAATGGCTACTATAGAAGAAACAGAATCAGACCATCCTCAAAGCAGCATCTTTCCTTATCCCATCAGCTTTCCTTGTAATGCTTAGTATTGATTTTTTTAAAAGTGATCTTTTAGTACAGCTGAAGATGTTCTTGCTGATAGCAATCTGAGTTCAAATGTTCTTGTTCTTAGGGCCATAAGGACCATTTTCCAGTCATCCAAATCAATCAAGAAAAGTTTTGGCACCAAGTGTCTCAGAGCCTGCAAACCAATTCTGAAACAGTATGGAAGGAAATATTGGTCAGACTCGAAAATCTATACTTCAGTGTCCAGTCTAGTTATTTCACATATTAAATGGTACCTTTATATAGTTATTTGTATACTAATGCAGCCAGGACAGGCATTTGTTTCTTTCATTATATTTGCAATAGATTCTTCATATCAGATTGCAAAGGTAAAATGTTCAAAATAAGCAATGATTTACTTACATTTTGGGGCAAAGCTTGCCATCTTTGATGAGGCTGCCTCAGAGAAGTGGTTGTTAAGATGTCAGCCTCAATACTGCAAGGTCCATAGTTTTGCATACTGACACCATATACATACAAATATGAAGTAATTATTTCCAATTAATTTCCATGTGGCTACTTTTTGCTAGCATTTTACTATTAAGCATAATACCAGAAATAATAAGTTTGGTGGGCAGCTGCATGCATAGTGAAGATTAGCATATATTTTATACATAAAAGTGAATTTCTAATGTGGCAAACAGGGTAGCTACATTATTACTTCCACTGAAGTTAGTGAAATAAATGTAGTGTATATGTAGGGTTGCCAGGCTGTGCCTAACAAGTGGCAGGAGGGTTGGGAGTGGGAGCTAGTGATGTGCACCAAAAAAAATCTGGATCATCTGGATCCAGGTTTCAGGGATATAAAAAAAGACAGGAGACCTGAAATTCAGGCAAGATTTTCTAATCTGGTTCAGCAAATTTAGAGAATCCTGAATTTGTCCAGCCATTATTTCCTACGGGGAAAACAATCTGGGTGACTGGGGGGGGGAGTTCAAGCAAACACCACCAAATTTTTATGGAACCTACTTCAGATTGTCCAATAAAGACTTGCCAAGTTTCAGGAAGATTGGACCCCAGGGCCCAATTCTATTGGCCCCTGAATAAGGTGCCCCCAGCCACTCTCTATTGTTTCCTAAGGAGGGAAAATTTCCAGGCTGGCTCTCAAGAAAAAAAAAAATCACAGGGGCAAGGTTGCCACTGGCCAAAGGCACACTCCCAAATGCATGTTCAACCCAGAGAACACCCTACAGAACCAATCTTAAGCAAGTGAATGGAATCCCCCCCAGAACCAAAGTGAAGCAAAGAGATCAACATCAAACCAGAGAATCATGCCAAACCAATGACTTCCACCCAAACCTAACTGAAGCAAGGGACATTGTTACAATCCAACAAAACCAGTGCCACTCACAGAAGCCAGGCAGAACTGGAGCCATGTTCTGATTTTGAACTTGAAGAGGAAAGCAAACCAACAAGAGAAATTTCCCCACACACAACGACAGCAAGTCTCAAAAATGGCAAGTAGAAGCTAGCTACTCTCACACACCTTTAAACCAGCATGCAAGGCAACAACAAGAGAAAAAAGACCCCTGCCTCAAAGCAAAGTCAGCAAAGAAATGAAAAGCAACTAGAACACCAAACTTCAAACAAGCAAATTTAGTAAAAGCCAAAGCACCCCCTTCCATACACTAGGCCAACCCCCCTTCCCTCAGAAGACAGAAAAATCCAATGAGTCTACAGCTCTCAAATCAGGTAGAAGTCCTTCAGTAGGCACTGCAGGTCTCTTCCTCCAGGCAGCACCACAGTGCAGCAGCAGTAGAAAAGCAGCAAATTTGCTGGTTAATCCCAAAGGCAAAGAGAAGACAGCAGGCCAGGCCAGAGAGACAGCAGCAGTCTCTATCCAAGGCCAGACCACACAAAATGGAAGCTGCTCTGAGCCAAGCCTGCTTTTTAATTTCTTGGAGGCAGCTTGAAAAATCTCTTTCCTTCTCAGAGAATCTCATTGGCCAGACAAGAACTCCTGCATGGATCTGCCACTCTCTCTCTCCTCCCTGCCTCACTCCCCCCACCCTTCTCTCTTGGAAAATAACATGGGAGAAGCTTGGGAGCCAGACAAGAGACCGAAGCTGCATTTCCCAAATTAACATGGATTAACTTGGATTTATCCAGGCTTCTTGACTTGGGTTCCCAGATCAGATCTGGAATTCTCTAATTGGATCCAAGAAAGCTGGATTTAGCCAAATTGGCATAAATACGACTTTTTTTCCTAGTTCCCAGACCCAGGTTGCACTAGTGGCAACATGAAGGGCAATGCTGTAGGCATGGCAACAGCATTTCCAGGGAAAACCAGATGTGATGGTTGGTAGCTCAAGGAATTGCCACAAACTCTATGGTTATCATAGAGTTTCCAGCGATTCCTATAGCTACCTGCTGTCACTGGTAGTTTTCCAAAATAGTAACATCATCACATCCACAACAGCCCTCGTGACTTTGGCCTTAGTGACAGAAGACTTCTTGTGTCTAATGATCTACAAACAATTGAAAAATCATTTACAGCTTAATTTTAACTATGTTTCCTTATAAGTATGTTCTGAGTTCACTGGAATTTCAAGACTATTTGTTATGATAGCGATTTGTCCCCCTCCTGGTCATTTTCTCTATCATTGTTACTCTTTTTTAAATTTAAATTGTAATATCAACAGAGTATGGTTGTGTTTGCTTGTAGACAAGCTTCGTTGTTTTTAATGTATTAATGAAGTAAGGTTTTTTAATACTTCAGATTGCATCCTTACTCAGTGAGTGTGAGTGAAATGAATGGTGATACACTTGAGTGATCCTAGATATGCATTCATATGGAGAAACAAAGTTTGAGAACCAGACAATAATTGCTGGATATGAACTGATTGTTAGGGCAGTAATTATTTTGTGATGTACTTTTCTTTAGGTCTAAGTACATAACAATTTCTAGATCATAATTTTTAAAATTAGCTAAATACAAACTGAAATTATTCTAGAGGTGTGGTAGCTTTCTTTTGATGAGCCTCTTTTTTATTTATTTATTCCTTCCCCCCCCCCTCCCCAACCTCTGACATTTGCTGAACATGGGCAGATCACGGCTAGATCAAGGTGAGCAGCCGTGTTAGCCTGTCTGCAGAAGTAGAAAAGAGTCCTGTAGCACCTATAAAACTAACAAAATTTGCAGTAGGGTATGAGCTTTCATGAGTCAAAGCTCACTTCTTCAGATAGCATATCATGGCTAGAGTAAACAGCAGCAATTTCTGTAATGGCAGAATGGCAAGAACTGTTCTAAATATAGTTAGGAGGTTTTAAAACTTTTATATTTTGAAGATGTTCCCTTGAGGGCTGATTGATAGGATTAGGGAAGGGCAGAAGTGAGCTGGCTAGAATCTGTCCATTGCTTATTGTTTGGAGTCTGAGTTGTTTATTAGGGTGAGTCAGAGGCAACTCTGAAGTCCTTGGGGTGATGGGCCTCCAGTTTAATCTCTCTTGGGATGGGCTTTTGCACAGTTGATGGATGAGCTGCTCTACATTCCGTTATGCCCTTCGCATGATTCCGTTATGCCCTTGGCTAGAGATGGGCACGGAATAAAAAAAAAAGAACAGCTCGGTTCGTGGTTCATTAATTTCCACGGAACATGGAACATAAATTAATGAACTCACCCAATTTCTGAACCGGTTCGAGGTTTGGGGTTTAAGGGGGAAGACTAGGATGGGGGAGGGTGGGGAGAGAAAGGAAAAAAACACCCTTTTCCTCAAACACCTCCCCAGTCCCCAGTCAGTAAGAAAAACAAGAAAGCAAGAGAAAAGAGGCTTTTCAGCCCCCTTTCCAGCAGCCAGAAGTGCAGGCCAAAGATCCAAGTTCCAATCCCAATCCCAACACCACAGCCAGCCACCAAGCCACCAAGCTCTCATCCCTCTCCCACTCTGGAGAAACTGAAACCAGGAATCACACGGCGTCCCCTATTTATGGAAAAAGCCAAGAAGATTGAACAACACAGGAGCACTCTGGTTGGCAGAAAAACCTGCCTAACATTTATTTGATTTGATTTGATTTGATTTGATTTGATTTGATTTGATTTGATTTGATTTGATTTGATTTGATTTGATTTGATTTGATTTGATTTGATTTGATTTGATTTGATTTGATTTGATTTGATTTGTACCCCAGCCTCCCCATAGATGGGCTCAGGGCAGCTAACAACATTCAAAAATACATTAAAAGTCATAAAACCATAAAATCAATACTAATTTTAAAAAGTCATTAAAATAGTCCAGGAGCAGGCTATTCAAACAAATATTGGGACTCCATATATGGGCATAGCAGTTGGCCAAGGGCAGCCCCAGAAAAAGTGGTGGTCTTAGATAGAAGAAGGAGGACACCCACTGGCACTCAGCCAAAGGCCCGGCAGAACATCTCTGTTTTATAGGCCCTGCAGAACTGTAACAGGTCCCATAGGGCCTGGATCTCCAGTGGGAGAGTGTTCCACCAGGCTGGGGCCAGGGCAGAAAAAGCCCTGGCCCTGGTTGAGGCCAGAAGGATGTCCTTTGGGCTGGGAACCACCAGGAGTGGTTTTGGAAGGAAGAGATTGGTGTTACCATGGCTGCTGAAGGCACAGCTCCTCAGTTGCCTTGGAGATTTGAACCCTCCCTTTTCCTGGCTGGAGGGGACAGAGTGGGAGCTCTCTAGTTGGTGGGGACAGCTGCCAATCAAGCCTGGAGGCCTCAGATTGACGGCAAGCTAAAGACTGCCACTGTTGCCTGGGCGAGGGAGTATTTGGTGCCAAAAGTGTCCGAACCGGCACTCAACCACCCAACCTCTGCAATGGCACCAGATTGCAAATGAAAGCCCTCCACAAGAACATCGTCGAGGCCACATTGTTCACCGGCAGTGCTAGGGAGGCGTCGGTGTTCATAACACGCATACTACTCAGATAACCTCTTCGAATTCAAGAGACTGTAGTTTCCCCTCAAGGTCTGCTTTGCTATGACGATCAACAAGTCCCAGGGGCAGACACTGAAGGTGGCAGGAATTGACTTGAGGGAGGACTGCTTCTCACATGGGCAGTTTTACATGGCCTGCTCTAGAGTGAGCTCACCCAGCAGCCTAGTCATCCTAGCACCTGAGGGGAAAACCACTAATGTGGTCTACAAAGAAGTCCTTCAGTAGGGAAAAAACGGTTGAATGTATTTTTCACTTTATTTATTGCATTTCAATCTTTTCCTTTTAAAAATCTCTTCAATAAATATTACATTTCAAAATTAACTTCATCAGTTTTTGGCATCAACACACTTTGCTTTATTCAAACACCTTGGTGAAGCTCGAATACTATGCTATTATACTACAAAACCAACATAATCTCCCCCCCCCCCCCCACACACAAACCAAAAACTGTTACATACCCATATTATAACTGGATTTAAAGTAGTTAAATACCATAGCGAAGCACAGGTATCAAGCTAGTGTCCTATATAAACATACAAACAAATCTGAACAATCACATTTCACTGCGATTTCTACAGCACTACATACCTTGTTTACACCTGACTTTTCCGCTTCATGGGTATGCAAACGAGAGAGAGAGAACAAATAAGATGCAACGGACCAATTCATAACAGTTGTAACTATATTATCTATGATATGCTTCAGAACATAATTTGAGCGAGTGTTCTCTCTGAAATCTCTGTATTGTATGTATATGGGGAAGAGAAGTAGAAATCCATTCGACAAACGTGTAATCTTGAAAATCTGTACAAGTTAGTCATTGGCTATATTTTACCTCTTGACTGAGCTAATTTTCTACTTCAGCAATCAGCTCTCTTATGCACCTTCTTTAATGAATACATGCTCCTCTGATTAAATTAACATTTTTGTCTACCTAATTAGCCTGAAAAAAACCTATGCTGAGCTGATCCAGGAGCAGCTTCATTACTGTTCACTGGTGCATGTTTGCTACCCATCATTGTCAACTCAATGGGCTAATGATTAGAAGCACATTAAGTTTGGTTAATTTGGCTTTCCTTGGCAATCATTATGCCAATCTAGCCTCTGAATTGACCCTTTAGGACAGAGACAGATGTTTTAATCATGCGGATGCATCTATTAGCCTTTATAAATCTGGTTGACCAGGTTTGCGGTGCATGAGTATGATTTGAAACTGATGCTAATTAAACAGCCTCTTCTTTTCAGTCCATTTTAGGCTCATCTTTTCAACCAGTATAGTTGGAGCAATGATTAATCAGAATTATAAATAAAACTATGTTTATCCTTGCTTGATGCAGCTGTACAATCACCAGAAAGCTGTGCCACTGCCTGCCTGGTAACATAAGCACATGTTGCTTATTGCCTCATTAATATACATCAGTTAATAAAATCAAACCAGAGAAAATGAACAGATGCAGTTTGGTAGAAACTGCCACTAGAAACAAGGCTTACCAGCTCTCTCCTGAGTGTACATAATTAGACAAAGCCCCTTAAGTCAAAGGCACATATAGATATTACTATGCATCTCACCATTTGCCTGCTGTCAAAAGGCAATGCGCACCAAGTATCCTACTATCTAAATATCCACTGACACTCCAGATGACACTGAATTTAGAGGGGAACAATGTCAAGAGAGTCTCATTCAAGATCCTGTCACTCCCTTCAGCTAAGTGAGCAGTCTTGCTGTGGAGGAAGCTTCACTGTTGCTCATTCCTCGGGAGCAAGACTCCTCACTTAGCAAAAGGTGTCTGAAGAAGGGAGCTCTGACTCTTGAAAGCTTATACCCTGACAATCTTTTTGGACTCTAAGGTGCCACTGGACTTGCATCCCGCTGTTCTGCTGCAGACCAACATAGCTACCTATCTGAAACTCACTTAGCAAAAGGGAATCATAACAATCCTTTCATAAACATTGGTTGATGATTATCATCATCAAAAACAACTGTATTTATATGGCATATTTGATTGGTTCACATTTCAGTAACATGAACAAAACCTGGTAAAGTAGATTACCATAGATTACCATAGTTACAATGAACCCATGTACAATCAGTGTTCATTTGATGTTTCTTTATATGTATGTTGAGTAATTCTTGTGTTACGTTCAACTCATGTACAGCTCAACATGTGATTGAAACTGCACATTCATCCAGGTACTGGTTCCTGGTTTTATTTGTAATAAATTGCCTCTCCCTTGCAAACAGATGTATGTATCTGTTTCCTTGCAAACAGATGTATGCACATACAGGCAGGATGTCCATGTGTTACAATGAACACAGCATTTGATTATCCCCACTGAAGGGTTGAGGAATGGATAGCAATAGCAAAAGTGTGAGGTTTCACTAAGGCCAGCTAGGGACCATTGCAAAGCTGAGATGTGAAAAAAGCTTGTTGATTAAGACCTGCCCTATACTAGCACATGCCAGTGGAGCCTGTCAGCAGATGGCAGAATGCTGCCCCACAGGACATAACAGGCATTTAGATGTCTAATTTAACAGTACTTAAATAAAATTATAACCAAAACCAAGGTTGTTCCCAGTTTGCACAGATGATCACATATAACTGGCTCCATCCTGCACCCATCCTTTCTTCCACAGAGGACAGTGGATGAATGGTAGTTTAAGACTAACTCTAGTTACCTGTGATGTACGAATGTGGACACATGCTTTAACATGGATTAGTTTTGCCTTCTTATTAACTAAAATTTTAACCAGGGCCAAATCCTAGCTTATGATCCAGGTGATGGAAGGAAAAATAACTCTGGTTAAACTGCATGGCTGCATTTATAATTCACAGATCACTGAAATTAGTTGTAAGTACACATGGGCATGAACCAAAAAAACCGAATGATCAGGTTTGTGGTTCGTGAGTTTTCACGAACCAGGAACCAGGAACTAGCACAGAACTGGGGCCAGTTACAAACCAGTTTGTGGTTCGTGTGGTTTAAATGCCCCTTTTCAGCCACTTAGCAGTGTCATGGAAAGGGGCTTTTAACAGTTTAAAGGGCCCTTTCCTGCCTTGCAAGTGGCAGGGCTCTTTAAACTGCCTAAACTCCAGCGACCCAGCCCCCCCCCCACCGCCACACTTATCTTCCCCTGTGGCATGCAGTGTCCTCCCTCCCGCATGGCCATTTGAGGAGAAGGAGGCCCATAGAGGGACGGAGGAGGCTGAAAACAGCCTTGCCGCCCCTCACAGGAGAAGGGGGAGGAGGCTGCAGGCTCGCAGGAGCATGAATCAAGGTAAGTGTGGGGCTGGGGGTGGGGAGCTGGGGCTGGGGAGCTGGGGCTGGGGCTGGGCTGGGGGGAGGGGCTGGGGCTGTGGTTTGTGGGCCATTTAAAGAGCCCTGCTGCTTGTAAGTGGCAGGTCCCTTTAAACTATCAGCTGGCAGGCGGCAAGTGGGGATCCCTTCCTGCCGCCTGCCAACTGATAGTTTAAAGGGACCTGCTTGCAACCGGCAGGAAAAATTTAAATAGCCATTTCCCCGAGGAACTGCCCCTCTCCGAAACCAATACGACCCAAACGAACCAGTAACCAGTTCATGGAAGTTCATGGAAAGGAGCTTCCATGAACCACTGGTTCGCGAACCAGACTGGTTCGTGTTTTTTGGGAGATTGTATTCAGATTCGTGCCCATCTCTAGTCATAAGTCATCATTCCTGTATTGTGCTCTGTGGAAGAAGGAAAGGGGGATGACAGACAAGCCAGGCATATGCATGAGGCCAGCACAGGGCAAGTTCATGCACATATTTATATAATTGCAGTTAAATTAGATATCTGAATACAGCCAAATGTTTTTGAAGCATAGTAATACAAAAATGATCGCTCCCATGATTTTGCATTTAATCTGTCAAGTCTAATGCTCATATAGCACTTGAAATATAAAATCTCTTGACTCAAGAGGGATGCATTGTTTGCTTGTTTCTTCTTTATTCGTAGCTACTCAGGCGGCTCAGGTGGTTTAAAACTGTTTTAAACTAAAGGTAAATAGACATGCAGTCAAATATATCATACTAAATCCATATAGTAACGGGCTGAGCCACTCATGTTCACTCAGGAAATTATCCAAAATTAATCCAAACCTCAGATTCAGGTTTGCATTTGACTGAAGCTTTAAGGCAGGGATTTATCCTAGAAAGATCCCCAGAGAATTCATTACCAAAGATAATTTATTTTCTATTTCATTGTACAAAGCACTATGCAAGGGGCATTTTGGCTTTCAAATATTGTCCCCTAAGGTGTGCTTTTGAAATTACAATTTTTTCACTATAGCAGTGCACCTTACATATTATCAGTGACCTCCCCTCTCTGCCCACAGTCATACAAGAGGATGCTGAGAAAGCAACTTGACATTATCGAGTCTTACCATAGAAAGTCAGCCTTCTGACATTAGGCTTCTTAACACAGTGGTGGCTTGCAGCTGCATAGATTCCTTGAAATCTAACATTGTTTGGTTGTCCTAGAGTTTACTACAGGTTTACTACAGATTTACTGGAGTAAATTTACCTGGAGTTTACTACAGATTTACCAGAGGATACCAACCATGAATATACAAATACAAATTATCTTATTGCCTACATTTTTCAGAATTGCCTATTGCTTTACTCTAGTAGCCTGGTGTGTCCCATTAATTCCCTTGGATGTACTGGCTGGCTGCCTGAATACCCTGCATTTGGGGCCAAAACAAAGTTAAAATATGATTGATGTTAATACATTCATTAACGTGCTCCAATACTTTCACCTTAGAGCCAAAACACACGTTAAGAAATACCTAGGTTCAGCACGTGTTCTCTTACCTCAAGGTTTGCCGGGATCTGTAGGCGTCCTGGAAGCTTAAAGTTTAGCATTTACAGAGCAGCAAAAAGGGGAAGGGAAATACAGGCGCCTGTATTTTAAGCTTTAAGCTTCCAGGACGCCTTTAAGCTTCCAGGACGCTTACAGATCCTTTAAGCTTCCAGGACTTTAAGCTTCCAGGACCCCTACAGATCTTTAAGCTTCCAGGACGCCTACTTTAAGCTTCCAGGATGCCTACAGATCCCGGCAAACCTTGAGGTAAGAGAACACGTGCTGAACCTAGGTATTTCTTAACGTGTGTTTTGG
This sequence comes from Eublepharis macularius, assembly GCF_028583425.1. Classification (NCBI taxonomy): domain Eukaryota; kingdom Metazoa; phylum Chordata; class Lepidosauria; order Squamata; family Eublepharidae; genus Eublepharis; species Eublepharis macularius. The sequence continues at coordinate 87,824,152 of NC_072793.1, read as the reverse complement.
CTCTTAGTTCTCTTCAAAGACTTTCTGGCTCTTCTCACATTCCTTGGAAACACTGACCAAGAGGTCCCTATCACCTCTGCTTGTTCATAAATACTTGAATAGCTTCTAGATAAGATGAGTGTTTCCCTTTTGTTCTAAGAAGGTTTCTTACAACTTTTTCCTGGAAGCATTCCACTGAGATCATCTGGAGTTTGTTTTTATTGTCAGATTTTGCTGAACGAACAATTTTATTTAAAATAGCAAGTATGATAAAGAAAAAGCTCAAAACACAGGAGGATTGTTTACTGACATCTGATTAAACTAATACTCCAGCTTGAATCCTCAAAGCTTGAAGTTTCTGCCTCCCAGAATAAAACAATAAGCACTTACTGACAGAATTAGTACAGAAGAAAAAAACCATGGTTGTTAGAAACTATATTCATTAAGATAGTTTCAAGTGGGCAGCCATGTTGGTCTGCAGTTGAAGAGCAAGAAAGAGATCCAATAGCACTTTAAAGATCAACTAGATTTTCAAGTATGAGCTTTCAAGAGTCAAAGCTTCCTTCATCAGATATGAAGAGTGGAAAAAAGGAAGGAGTCTTTATAATTCAGGCATCCAATTCCTATGTAGTATAAGCCTAGCTGTTTTACTGCTGCAAACTAACACGGCAAACTCCTTTGAAGCCTCACCCAAGCCAACTGACCCCCACACCAAAAGGAGATGTTTACATTTACTAGCAAAGGAATGTTTTGGTTGCATCCTCCCTCTCCCCCCCTAATTGCATCTTCTCTCTCCTCCCCTCCTCCCCCCTCCTCTTCTATATTTGACCAGTTTCTATACCATGCAGCTGACGAAGAGAACTTGATTCTCGAAAGCTTATGCTACAATAAAATTGGTTAGTCTTAAAGGTGCTACTGGACTCTTTTTGATTTTGCTACTACAGACTAACACGGCTAACTCTTCTGGATCTATGACTCATGGAGTCATCTATCTTATAGAATGCATGTGTAAGAAAATCTATGTACAGAGCACAGTCCAGGCAGTGAGAATCAGGATACAGGAGCACCAATCTAAAATTAGGTGGAAAGTGCTAGAGGCACCTTTAACAATTCATTTTTTACAGTGCCATAGAAATGAGAGGGAACTTAAATTTGTGGTGCTAGAAGTTCTACTTGATAGGGAGGGGAAAATTTCACAATGGCTACTACTACAACAAGAGTCATTCTGGATATTTGAACTGGGTTCCAGATCAACAACAGGGCTTAATTCAGATTGGGACTTGTCTTGCTTTATATAAAATGTAGGCTTCTGATAATGTGTAGGTTGCTTTAAATCGTGCACAGTATGTTCTCCTTTAAGATATATTAGAGAGGGTGTGCACTATTGCCTCATGGAAACCGCATCCGTTGACAGAGAAGGAAGTGCATCCAGTGTATAAATGAGTCATTACTATGTAAGTTATAATTAAGAAATTTATATCTTTATTGAAAATGTATACAAAAAAAGGAATTATTATTGGGTCTGTCTTGATTTGATTTGTAGATTGTTGTCCTTGAAAAAGCTCAATGAGTGAAACAATCGTGGCTAGCAGATTGTTGGGTGGAGTTTGCTCTGGCAGTGTCCCACGCTAATACAAGAGACATCAAAAAAGAGACTATTGAAGATTATTTTTGTACTCAATACTTCTTTCATTGCATCTTTTGGTGGGAGCCACGGGACAAATTTAGATGGCAATTGTATTGGAATCACGGAAGAGAATTGTATTCCAAGGAGTTAGTGGTGCCATAGGTTTGTCCATCTTGCCTAAAGAGCCATCTTTGGCCTATATATGCCTTTGAATATGTGCCTTGTTAAGCTGTCTCACTTTCTGCTGATGCAAGCTCTTGCCAGCTGGTGCTGATTCTTGCTGAGGTAAGCTCTGACCTCGAGAAGAGTATATCTTGATTAGGGGAGGACCGGGCAAGCAGCCTTGGATAGGTGCCAGGCGCTTAGACTTATCAGCTAGGCTTAGATCATCAAGGCCAGCTTGACACTGAAAGCATTCCTTGGCCTTGGCCCTCTGATTAATCACCTTCCCTCTCATCAAGACCCTTCTGGGGAGGGTAGTATTGCAGGTGGGCAGATACAGGCTTAAAGAATGTAAGTCCAAGCAAGAACCCTCTTAGTGGAGGACTCAGTACAGACGAAAGCCGGTGTCGTGCTGTACAGAACTTGGCCGTGGAGTCTGCCCGTTGCCGTCAGTGAAGGTCCCCCAGTGACTGAAAGGGCATTGTTTGCATCAGGTTGCATCTTTCCTTTACTTTATGTTATGCTTTATGTTATGCTATCTGTGTATCTTTATGTATACACTTTGATTGTATTTGTTTTGAGTATTAAAGTCATTTTCCTTCATCATGAAAGTGTTTAATTGTCCTCAGATCCCAAAAGAACCATCTGCCCATTGGCAGGACAGCAAACTGATGTGAAACTAGTATACTGACTGTATTATTATTTGTCTGTGAAAGGAACGGCTATGGTCATCTACACAGATTGAACTATCATTGATTATGGGCTACTATGCTGTGTTGTAAATGTTATATGGTCATTGTATGGATTTTGTATTTGAGCTATTTATTAACTGTATTTATTACATGCACAGAGCACTTTAAACACTTAAAATAACTTGTCACATAAAATGTATAAAATATATGTAAATATTGGATGGAAGACGTCTCTTTTTGGCTTTGCAGTTATATCTCCCTTTAGAACCTCTTTTTGGTTTATGAGCCAGAAGATGCCAGAAATCCTCTACCAGTAGAAAGCCCCTTACTCATTTGGAATTGGGCTCTTACCTATTTTTAAGGAACTGGTAGAGGGCAGCCATGGAGTATAGCTGTCTCTTGAATGAACTATGTTTTAATTTCTGTTTTGTGCTTTTAAGGTGTAAGGTTTTAAGGTTTCAGTTTAAATTGTTTTTTATTATATGATTTAACTGTTAGCTGCCATGGTGGACCTGACTGAGCAGAAAGATTGCATACAAATGTTGTAAATATTTTTTTTTTTTAAATCTGGCCTTTGTCTTGTTTTCCAGCCTTGATCTGATGAAGAGAGCTTGACTATTGAAAGCTTTTACCTTGGAAGTCTTTTTGTTCTCTAAGGTGTTATTGGACTTAAATCTTGCTCTTTAAATTAACATTACAGTTCCATTAATAGGATTAAATGAGAACCTTTAGGAGAATCCTCTCATTTCCTTTCCAGCGGTCCTGTAATCTAGCTAACAATTTCATGATTAAAGGCTAATTTGTACGTGTACATTAGTCATTAAATAACTTTCAATGACCTAACAGAAAGAAAGAAAAAAAAACAGCAAAGAACTAAGAGTGAGTTGGGGTATGAAAAAAGATTCCTGTCTGAAATCACAGAGTACTTGGAAAGCCCTTTTTTAAAATACAAATGAATTCTTCCTCTGAATTTTTTTTTCCAGCAGCAAACCTCTGAGGGCAAAAAAAAGCATTGGGACTTTTGAGTGGAAATATTCATACAAAAGAAAATGCCATGTTCCATTACATTTTCTTATATCATAATTGAACCCAGAAGGAAGGATATTGCATAATTATACGGCTTTATATGGCTTATTCTCCACAGTGACCACTAGTCTTATGTCCAAGGATGACAGGTGATGGTTAATTTGGGGGTTAAAAGCTGTAGGTCCTATAGATCAATTATAACAACAAGGGAGCTGAACCATTAACTATGCAATTTTACTCCATGATTTTCTTATAGCTGTGAATAAAGGATAAACAAAAGCCTGTAAAATATTAGTGCAAAACCCTGGGATAACAACTCAAGTAGCTGATTCAGTACATTTTTTAAAAAATCTACCAGATATGCAATACTGGGGAAAAATATTATTTTGGCTGTTCCATAGCATAGATATTAATCCATCCTTTCCTGTACAAATTTCAGTATAAGACTATATTGAGCTCATAACTGATCCGTGCACAACAAAAGCTTTATTTTACTTTAGCTCTAACTTCTGTTACTATAGGAGGACAAGTTTGTGAATAATGACATTCTGGAAGACCCTTAATATTCCAAACAACTCTTGTCAATGTGTGTCAAATGAATCTTTACATTCAGAATTTATGAAGTAAGAGGGACCCTGAGGTACAATAAAAGCCTAGGGTCAAAACAGGCATGTAGTTCATATTTATATTAATATTATTTGATTAAAGATGTATTATTCTTGCTACCTCATAAGCTAACCACAGTGAGAAATAAAAATGAAGTAGTCAAAGATTCTGATGTAAAAGCGATCAAGAAGTACCACAAATTTAGTTCTCTTGTTTATCCAGGAAGCATGAGCGCCCGACTTACTGGGCGGTCAGTTTGCTGCCGCAGGGTGGGGAGGTAGGGCAGGCACAGTGGCCACTATGTCGGCTTGCCCGGCATCCTTCTGGGCAAGCCAGCAGCCAATAAGTTCAAATCCTGGCCGGCCAATCAGGGCGGCCGGGAGGTGAGAGCGGGGCGGGGCTCACTGCCGGACATCAGGGAAGCAGTCTTCCCTCCGGTCTGGTGGCTTTGCATTTAAACAAGCGCCTGCCCCACTCTGCTTCATTCCGCTCCTGGCTGCAAAAAGAAGAGCAGCGAAGAGGAAGAGGCGGAAAGCGGCGATGCAGGCAGTGGCTCGAAAGTGGAGGTGGAGGTTGGAGAGGTTTGAGCTGAGCTCTCCACTCAATGCCCAGCTCCACTAGTCGGCTCCCTGACCCAGGCAAAGCCTGGGGGCAGGTGGGAGTGCTGTAGTCGGAGGTGCCAAGGTTTAGCTGAGCCTAGGGCCCCAACTCAGTGAAGAGAAGGCAGAAGGCAGCAGGGAAGACCCAGCACATGGTGGCCAGAAGCGGCAACCTCATCACTGCAGCTTTTCTTCCCGATACAGCTGCAACCAGGAGGGCGAAGGGAGTTGGGGCAAGGGCTTGGGGGGGAGCTGCAAGGGCAGCTGGGTCCCCCTCCCAGGCCAGAAGCAGGGCAGGGGCTGCCTCCTCCTTTAAGGCCAGAGGCAAGAAGGCTTCCCAGCATAACAGCCCCAAAGGAGAAAACCCCAATAAGGGGAAAGGGAAAGCAGCTGGGGCGGTCAAGCGGCAGGGGGCCTCGGGAGGGCTCCGCTCACCTCCTGGTTATCCTCAAACCACTGCCACCTCAGGCAGCAAGGGGCAAGCAGGGAAGGCCCTGCCTCAGCCTCTTCCCAGGGGAAGAGCCAGGAAGCAGGGGGAATCCAGAGTTTACACTGAGGCCTCTCCTAGCTCTCTTCACAGTCTCAGATGGGCTCTAGAACTCCTCACAGCCCGGGTGGAAAGCCTTGGGAACTCCAGGCCTGGGGGGGCTTTGGCCCACTCAGAGCTTGTCAAGGTCCCTAGAAAAGCAAGCAGTCGGAAGAGAAGGAGTAGGTCAGCCAAAGAGAACCAGGATGTGCAATCCTCAAGTGCCAGTTCCAGGAGTTACAGCTGCGAACGGCAGCCAGCCTCCAAGAAAAGAAGGGCCTCCAGAAGGAAGGGCCAAAGGCGCAGGCGTCAGGAGGATTCAGACAGTGGGGGATCCACGGGTGATTCCTCCTCTTCTGACGAGAACCATTACGAGGAGTATTGGGGGCGGCTGCCTCAGCTCCGGGCCTTCCAGGATGGGCCACAGGGGGGTACACTCTGGAAAGGGAGACTTTTGGAGGGTTGGAGCACAGACCAAAGTGATAGCGCCCCCTCCCTTAGATCCTTTACGGCTGACGAGGACCCCCCAAGGATTCACCTCACCTGCAAGGTGCAGGAGCAGATTTTAGACAGCTATTTTGTGGATGTTTTCTCCCTCCTCAGGCCTGAGGCAGAGGATGGGAGAAGTGCCCCATCCTCTAAGAGGGACAAAAAAGGGGCCAAGAGGAATACAGCCGAGCGTACCTTTAGTAATTGGATGGAGGGGTTCACCGTCTACATGGGGGTCGTACAGATCACTTATCCAGAGAGGGGGTGGCACCTTTCCAACCACCTGGGCAACGTCCTGCGTGCCCGGGCTCTGGTGGGGGACTCCGTGGCAATGGACTATGATGAGGCCTTCCATAAGAGGGCCTCTCATAATCCCAGAGCTAGATGGGATCTCATCAGCCAAAAACTATGGCTTTGGCTGGTGGGCCCCCATATGAAGGGGAAGGGCGAGGGCCCCCGGGGGGCGCTGGCTTGGCTGCCGGGACAAGCCCCGTGGGCTTTGTTGGGAATTCAATCAGAGTAGGTGCCAGCGGTCGAAGTGCCGCTATGAGCACAACTGAGAATCATGTGGGGCCCCGCATTCCTGCCAGTCATGCCCCCGGGAGTCCCTGCCCTTTTTGCCCTTTCGGGGTGGCCGGTCTTCCAACAGCGGTGCCCATAAGGATGGGGGCCCTGATTCCACCGCTGCCCAGCCCACCAATGGCGGTAAATAGCCCAGGCTGCGGGGATTTAGGCTTAGCTCACACCCCTGTGCGTTTATAGGCCCTCCGCCCCCTCCTGGCACATTACCCTAACAAACTAGCGGCCGCCTTCCTACTGGAAGGTTTCTTGGTGGGCTTCTGGATTCCTTTCATGGGTCCCCGCACAGCCACCACCTCTGGCAACCTTAAGTCCGCCAGAGAATTGCCTGAGGTGGTCGCAGCCAAAATAGCCAAGGAAGTGGCAGCTGGCCGGGTAGCCGGCCCCTTCTCCTCTCCCCCCTTGCCAAATTTAAGGGTTTTCCTGCTAGGGGTGGTCCCCAAGAAGGCCCCTGGAGAGTACAGACTGATCCACCATCTATCGTACCCGCAGGGCTTGTCTGTCAATGACTGCATCCCCCAGGAGCTGTGCTCCATTAGGTACCCTTCCTTTGACCATGCTGTTCGCCTGGTGCGATCCTGCGGTCAGGGGGCCCTCTTGGCCAAGTGCGATGTGGAATCCGCTTTGATCTATTTCTGTTGTCACTTCAGTGTCCAGTTGTGCCATTTAGTAGTTCAAGATTTCTCTTTTGTTGTTTGGACATTTAAGAACATGCCATCTTTGTACTATTTGTATTTCAGATTCCGTGGTTTAGAAAATATCTGAAGGTGAATAAACATTAAAAATGCTAACTTCCTTGCACTAAGTTAAATTTTTGCTAGCTAGCTGGGAAGTAGGCCTCCAGCTGGTAAGGCTTATTGCCCACCACTGCTTGGAGAGGAGGTGGGCAATGAGCCTTATCAGTTTAAACCCCCCCCCCCAGCAATTTCTTTGATGTAACCAAGTTACTTCTGGGGATAACCCAGAAGTGACAAAAGATAGCATTAGGAATTGCCATAAACTCTATGGTAAGATCAGGCAACCCTATGCACAGCCCACATTTGGTAAATTTGGCTATGCCTGATGTTATACTACTGCAGAAGCAGAGGCAGCATACTGGATGGGTAGAAAAATAATGTGAGCTCCCATTTCTCACACCGCATAGGACTGGTGTATTTTCCATATTAGCCCTTTATGAGCCTCTAATTTGCAGCTAGTCTTCCATTGTATCATAAATCAGTAAGCAAGTTTAAATCTATATCTGCATTAAGATCTGCAACAGCAATCTCTAAATAGTTGTTAGAAAGGTATGATGTTCATCAATGTTATGGGTGCTGCTAATCTTAGAATTACAACTGATTTCCAGAGATCAGATTCCCTTCCTGGAGGAAGTGGCTGCTTTAGAGAGTAACCTCTATGGCATTACATTCCTGCTGAGCTCTCTCCTCCCCCCAAATTCACCCCCCCCCGGTTCTAATTCCAAATCTTCAAGAATTTCTCAACATCGAGTTGGCAACCCTGATCACAGTGAATGGCAAAACTTTTTTTAAAAAATGAAAATATAGTTAACATGTTACCTTGTTCTACAAACTTAGAAAGTTGAGGTTTTGTGCCAAGTGATTTCCAGTACATCCTATACAGAGTTAGTCCAATTTAAGTCAATGGGCTTCGACTGGAATTACTCAGATTAGGGTGGAACTGTTAGCAAACTATTATTCAAGGCCTAGCAGTTAGAATATCATACTAACTGTGATAGTATTGATCTCATCAAAGCCAAACTACCCAAATAGACTTTTCTATAGATGTTACCAACACTGGAATTCTTAGGGTACATCAGGATGTAACTTCTTATGTTTAGGATTCAGTTCTTTACACTCAACTGGAAGTTCAGGAGTATATGTTTCTAGAATTCTCACTGCCTGCTGATTTCCTGCTGTCTACAGTTCAGACAGGGACCAGCATGCCCTGGGGCGAGGGGGATCTGATACATTGATGTCAGTGATACAGACTTCTCAGGGAATCCTTGTTCCTGCATGAAGTGCAGACAGCCTGAAGTGCAGACAGCAGGGAACCAACAGGGGCTGAAAATTCTAGAAACATAAAAAGTACTCCAGCGTTAATCAGATGTTGCAATGCTTTTAGAAAACAAAGACCAAATGCAGGGGGGAATAGATGTTAGCAGTCATTTATTAGCTCAGTTGGAGACTGGGTTTGGAAAAGAAGTCTATGTACAGAATCAATAGAAGCCAAATTCAGTGGTAGTACTTAATGGCTTGTATACATGATGCAAGAGACTGCCATAGATTGCCAAAGCCATCTACCTGGGCTATTAGAAAAAGAAGATAACTCTTCCTTTATAGTTTGACTTTTGCTGTAACACCAATATTGTGTTGGTATTAATGTTTTAATAATCCTCAGAATAATTTGATACTAGGTAAGTAACACAGCAAAGATTGGAATATCATCATCACCATAAAACTATACACTATTCACTAACTGTAAACTGACACCTGCCACAAATATGAAAATTATATGTTAATTATCCTAATTACAGTCAACCAATTATGCCAGTTACCCTTGGGTCTCCAAGTCCTGCAACCTGATCAGTTTTCTCATGCAAGCAGCATACATTTTAACTTTAGTTATAATGTTCTAGTAGTTCAACTCCACTAACAGGTGCAATACATTATGACAGCAAGTTCTTCAACATTATGTAAGGTCCCATGCATTACGTAAATTAGAAAGGTAGTGACATATTTATATTGCAATTAAAATGTTAAGACTTCCCTCAGGCACTATCCTTCCCAGTTACTTTATCTAAAAGTGCATTAATCTTCTGGCATAGAGCAGCACAAAAAAGACATTTGGACCTATACCTAAAGTAGAGAGTTGCATTGTAGTAGATCAGATTTCGATATAGTGCAATAAAACCACAATATTTCCAAGGGTTTTAAAGACCTTTTTATTTTATTGCAATTAGCGTTTGCAGTTTAATAGTAAGCTGACAGAGAGGTACGGTTGCCAACCTCCAGGTGGGGCCTGGTGATCTCCTTGAATTACAATTGATCTCTACTGACTACAGAGATCAGTTTCCCTGAAGAAAAGGGCTGCTTTAGAGGGGCGACTCTATGGTATTATACCCCAATGAGGTCCCTCCCCTCCACAAACCCTGCCCCTCCAGCTCCAACTCCCATATCTCCCAACCTGGATTTGGCAGCCATATAGAGAATGGATAGTTATAAATATATTGTGCTAAATCTTATGCAGAATTTCATTAAAATGCTAATCTTGTTCAATGTACTTACTTCCAAACACGTAAACCTAGAGCAAAGCCTTTGTTTAATTGAATTTTATTCTTCTTTAGCTGAATATTTCTTTAAATTGATTGTTACCAATCCAAGATAAAACATTTAAATGGGCGGAGGGTAGCAATCTCTCAGTTATCTGCAAATACAGGTGGATCATCAGTAATCAAGTTGGGCAATAACCTTTTGTGAAGTTGCCCTTTCCACTGCACTCATGTTGTTAAGCAAATATCATGGGGCTGAAGTACTGAGTAGAGATGGGCATGAACAGCAATACGAACTAAAAAAACCCACGAACAGCCCAATCTGCTGTTCGCGAACAAGCTGTTCATGAGGCCCCATTCTAAATGAACAGGTGGTCGTTGCAAGCCTTGTTTGTTGCTGTTCATTGCTGTTCGTCAAGCCAGACAGTCTGGCATCTGCAATCAATTCCCATGGCAACTCAGGCAGGGATTGTCTGAACTCTGTCTGAACTCCTGCTGTTGCCCTGGAAACTCCAATCTAAGCCCAATTTAGCTTCATAGGCAGGTCTTCCTTCCAAGTGTGGACTGGAGCTCTAAATTTGTTACAAGAGGAAAAGACCAGGGGGGAGGGGGCTCCCAGCTCTGGCTTTAAGGGAGAGACAGCTGCTGTTAGAGAGACCGGGTGAGTACATTGGAACTTGAATTTTCTTTGTGTGGTGGGATAGGGATTTACCTATTCAGGTTCCAGGGCTGCTGCTAGGCTCTGGGGACAAGTTATTATTTATTATTGGTACCTTTCCTGCTGCCTGGTGGGATTTCTGCGAGTGGTGCATAAAATGATGATGATGAGAGACTCAGCATGACTGCTATTGCTTAGAAGTGTTTGTGGAACTTCCAGAGACACAACTGTTTTAGCCTGGATACAGTCTCAGAGTATCTTTGAAGGATGCTATTTTTCAGAATAGCTGAGAACAGCAATACAGACTGTAGTTTACTTGCAAGTTTGGCAACATAATTTTGCCCCTGAATATGGAACACTTATCACTAGAGATGGGCATGGAACGAAAAAACCCCCAAACCGCTTGGTTTGTGGTTCGTTAATTTCCACAGAACACAAACGTAATGAACTCACTCGATTTCCAAACTGGTTTGGGGTTCAGGGGGCCCAGGACGGCCCCCTTCATACTCAGAGAACCCAAAGTTGCAGGGAGTTTTCAGTAGGCTCTTCTCCAGCCACCCTCCAAGTTTCATGAAGATTGCAATACGGATCTCCGAGTTATAGAGCCACAAAGCTGGTGGCTCTAAAGTCCCATAGAATTGGAGCGATCAATGGAAATTACCTTATACTTCCATTTGAAGTGATAGACCCCCAAACGTGGGTCATGTCTGTGACCACCGCCTCCTCATGGGTGGGCTTGGGGAGGTGTCTGGCTACCTCCCAACTCAGGGCAAGGGTTTGGCCACCCCCCAGTGGCACTCCCTGGGCCTGCCCACACAGCCCTACAGGTGACCGCACGGCTGGCACGTGGGAAATGTTGGCGGCTGCCCCCTCCTGTGAGTCAGCAGGCAGTCCCCAAAACCACCTCCACTCAGTCACTGTCCCCAGCTGGACAGGGGCTCAACATTTTTTAAAAAGTGTGGGCACTGATGGTGTGCACAGCAGAGACAGTAGAACAACCATGCAGGTGTGAGTCAGCGCAATAGAGGCACAAGCCCCCCAAAACACCACCCAGTCACAGGCACTGGCTGCTGCAGAGGTGCACAAAATAAAACTAAAGGGCACTAAAGGGGTGTGCATAAAAAGGGAAAACTGCACTACACCTACACACACAGAGAGCTAACAGAAAAGTCAGGCTCCCTGGGGGCGGGGGGACCCACAAAACAAACCAGAAGTGAGACTGTCCAATAAGCAGATAAAGAGATAAAGAAAAGCAAATAAAAATGAAGCTCCCTGGGTGGGGGGCGGCCACAAACCCCCAGAAACTAAAGCAGAGAAGGACAAAAATAAAAGCAAATAAATATCTTAATCAAGCAAGACCACAGTTCTACTCAAAGACCTAACACTAGGCTGGGCGGGTGGAGATGAAAAGCTAAGACTAGGATGGCGGGGGTGGGGGGAGAAAAGAAAAAAACACCCTCTTCCCAAACACCTCCCCAGTCCCCAGTAAGAAAGGTAGCAAGAGAAAAGAGAAGAGGCTTTTCAGCCCCTTTTCCAGCAGCCAGAAGTGCAGGCCAAAGATCCATCCCAAGTTCCCAACACTACAGCCAGCATGCTCTCCGTCCTCTCCCTCTCCCACTCTGGAGAAACTGAAATCAAGAGTCACACAGCTTCCCCTATTTATGGAAAAAGCCAAGATTGAACAACACAGGAGCACTATGGTTGGCAGAAAAACCTGCCTAACATGGTTTTGGAAGGAAAAGATTGGTGTTATCATGGCTGCTGAAGGCACAGCTCCTCAGTTGCCTTAGAGATTCAAACCCTCCCTCCCCTTTTCCTGGCTGGATGGGCCAGAGTGGGAGCTCTCTAGTTGGCAGGGACAGCTGCCAATCAAGCCTGGAGGCCTCAGATTGGGGGCAACCCAAAGACTGCCACCATTGCCTGGGTGAGGGTTTTGGCGCCCAAAGTGTCCAGACTGCTCATGGAACGGTAAGAAAAGTTCGTTTGGTTTGGAAAAAAGCAGTCCCACGGAACGCTTGATTCTTTGACTACGAACCAGCCATTCTGGCTGGAATTTTGTTCCGTGGTTCGTTTTGTGCCCATCTCTACTTATCACCCTTGTCTGGACCAATCTGTAATTGCTCGAAAATTATGACCAGTAAAATTCATAAATAAAACTCAACTTCTTTCTTGCAGAATTGCTTCTATTTCTTAACTGCATGAACACAGCAAATATTATACTTGTTATTACAAGTATTGCTGAATATACTTAGCAGTTTTTACTGTTCCTAAACTGTTATAGTTGTAAAATATAATCTAGTAATAACATGAAATAGAACTAAACATTTATAGTTTTTGCAAAACTCAATAGTGTTGATGTAAAATATGCATATATAGGATGATCTGCAGAGTAACACTTCTGTTAAATCCTAAATTCTGTTCTATTAAACTTTTACAAAGCTCCAGCCCCAGACTTACCTTGGACACCCGTTTGCAGGCTGCAGGATGTGGCGTTAGTTGGCTACCATTTCCTCCAGGCCCAATGGCTCGCAGCAGCCTCCATAAGGCTGAATGTGCAGCCAGTAAATTCAAATCATCTGGCCAGCCAGTCAATAGCAAGCAGGCTGAGCTTTCAGTGGATGGGATCTGTTGGTGGACCTGAAATGTGCAGTCTCCAGTTAGGTCAGTCAGTCAGACTAAAATTCTGGAGCTGGCCAGGCCCCTCCAGCATTTGGCATCAACTGGCTTCCTACCCATCCCTCTCTCGGCTCAGGTTCTGGGATTCTTGAAACTTAGTTTTGTTGTGTTCTTTATTTATGGTTGGGCATCTGGGTTCGTTCATGCAGTTCTGGAATTTTCTGGGTATTCATTCTAGCCTTGTCACAACTTTACGTAGTTGCCCTTTTGGAATTATGCACAGGTCCTTTGGGGGAGGGGGTGACATGGCTTGAGTGCACTATTTCCCCATAACTGGAGATCCTGTTAAGGGATCTTGGGGTGATGCACAGCAGGGACAAGCCCAGCTGGCAAGTTGTCAGGGCATGCTCACTCCCATGTGGCAGGGGGTCCATGCAGAGGGGTTTATGCCCATGTGAAATCTCACTTACTATCATCCTACTGTCCCTCCCACCTCAGCAGGTGGGCTGAGGCGGCAAGGCTGTTATTGGCTGACAGGCAGGTCAGCTGATACTTAGATCCACACCCCATGCTGTGCCAAGGCTCTATAAGCTGTGAACCAATCAGGTCACCTCTGTGTCTTCTGTTACCTTGACCTCTTCCCTGACACCTTGAGCTGGTCCTCCAAACTGGCTTTACTTTTTAGTATAATTTTCTTTGGATAACTTTGATTTCCACAGTATCAACTACAGTCTTAACTACTATGGTATTTGATTTCCTCCTCCTCCTCCTCCTCCTCCTCCTCCTCCTCCTCCTCCTCCTCCTACTACTACTACTACTACTACTACTACTACTACTACTACTACTACTACTACTACTACTACAGCATTTGATTTCCACAGTATTAACTACTATGGTGGGGGGCTCTCCTTCTTTGGAGGTTTTTAAGCAGAGGCTTGATGGCCATCTGACAGCAGTGCTTATTCTATGAACTGAGGCAGATCATGAAAGGGAGGGCAGGAAGGGTTACATCAGTGCTTAGTTCTCGTGGCCCTTCTTACATGCCCAGGGTAATGCCAATCGCTACCTTGGGGTGAGGTAGAAATTTTCCCCAGGTCATTTTGGCTACAGATGCTGACAGTGTTTTACCATCTTCTGAGTATGGAGCAAGGGTCACTGGGTTTGTGGGGGGGAAGGGGAGGTAGTTGTGAATTTTGTGCATTGTGCAGGGGGTTGGACTAAATGACCCTGGAGGTCCTGTCCAACCCTATGATTCTATGATTTCACTTTTGTACTTTTCGCACTTGGTTTTTAGAGCGTGTTTGTACCTGTTCCACATCCCATGTTTGTAAGGTTTTCACACTTTCAAAGCAGTCATGGGATTCAGTTCCTCTTTTTGTCCGCTGTATCCCTGATTTTTCCCCCTGCGGACATACCCCGATTTTTTTTTAACTCCGCTGCTGACTGGCAGCTGGCCCGCATTTTGCTAATGTGAACACTTTTGCCCCCTTTTTGCTTCTCTCCCCCCCTCTCCTTTTCCCTGGGAGCTGATTGGTTTGTGCAGAATTAACCACTCCCACCCTCCTCAGCTCTCTGAACTCCTTGTCCACCATTTTTTTTAGTAAAGCGAGGTGAGGGTCATAAGGCTGCTTCTCCCTTGGTTTCCTTCCTCCCAGTATGCATGCTCTTTTATTTTTTTTCCAAAGCCAGGAATGATTCCTAAGCTTGCTGCTAATTCCCCGCTAGCTTTAAAAACAAGGAAAGGGTTAAATAGCTGCTTTCTTCTTCCTCCCTTAGGTTATGCACACACACACTTTTTATTTTTAAAGACAAGAATGGGTTGCAACGTTGTAATGTTACTGCACTTTCTTCCTGGCTTTAAAAGCCAGGAAAGGATTAAATGGCTGCTTTTTCCTCCCTCCCAGGCATGTTTCAGACTTTGCCAAAGAGAAAAAAAAACCAAGCATTTTGCACAGCCCTTTGGAAACAAGCCTTGGCTTGCCGGGAGGGGATGAATTGGCAGCATTTTAACCCTTTCCTGGCTTGATTAAAAAAAATAATGAGAGTGGTACATGTTTCCCCCCAGAACTCTGCCACTAGTTGCCTCCAGTGGGCAGGGGACAGCCCAATCAGTAAAAAGGGGGGACGGGTTCCAACATTGCAATGTTACTATGCATGCTCAATTTTTTTTAAAAAAGTGTGATGTGAATTGCAAGGCCCCGAAAGCCCGAAACTGCACCGAGGATTCAAAGTGGGGTTGAAATGAAGCACAGATGCCAAATCGAAACAGCAGTGGTTAGTGTGAACTGAACAGGAGCAATGTCAAAGCCACTGCGATCAGGGCGAATGCTCATAAATGGTGGTTTAAACCGTAAGTGCGAAAAGGGCCTTTGATGCCCATATTGATGCTCCAAGCTTCCTATGACAGGGATCAGATGTTTTCAAATGTCCATTCACATTGTAATTAAAAAGCCATGAATCAAGAGGAAGAATGGCTTTGAAATCTTTCCTATCCAGAATAAGGATGTTAAGCCCCCCAGGATTGAAACCAGGGGATGGGGGGGGACTTTGGATGGTGCGCTAGGAGGACTCATGTGGAGGTGCACTGGGAGAACTAGCACAATGCGGACATGACAGGTCCCACAAGGAACTAACTGCTCTAGCACCAAATGCTGGATTGGGAGCCAATTTTTATCGAATCGTTCCCATGCTGGACCTGCTGCTCCTTGTCATTCATGCACAATGAGGAAGTGCTCTGGAACATGCAGGAGCTCTCTGCGGGGCTCCCAGGCATGTTCTCACACCTCCCCCTCCCACCAGCCAGGGGATCCCCTGCCCCCACTGAGGGAATGGGATCCCTAATCTAGAAAATGCTACTTCAAGGAAAAAACTATAACTCAACTATATCAGAGGGTGCCACTATTCCAAGACATTTGTTTTACTTAATTCAATGGCTCTCTTAACCATTGCATCTGCAAACTGCTTTCAGGTAGTTCAGTCAAGCGTTCTTGCCAAATTCCGCAAATCTTAAGTAAAATCCAGCCATCTCATTTATAGTTGAGAAGTCAGGAAAGACGTGAAGTAGGGCTCACCTTGTTTTGCTAGCATATTTGGCCACCCCTCACCCATTAATGAACAACAAAACTTGCTGTATTATGGCACATTATGATTTAGACAGAGTTTGGGAAGGTAAGTCATTATTTTACAATTCTGTCATACTGCATTATTTACTGGATGCCTTTGCTGTCCAATTGAATTATATATCTATATCTACATCTATATCTATATCGTGAAAGAGAGAGAGAGAGAGAGAGAGAGAGAGAGAGAGAGTAATATGCACTGAGTATCAGCAAGAAAGACATGCTACTAATTGTGAGAAACTCCCATTCTCCAGCACAAAATATATTCTTGGATAGTTATTTACATGTGTATTCTGCCCTTCCACAACATGATTTACCCTTAATAGCTCTGGAAAATTTGTTGGGATGAGAAATAGCAGCTGCTTGCTAAGCAAGGATCTGAAGTTGCGTATTCTACCTCCAAACACAGTACTGTAACTACTGAATCAAGATGGCAAAAACTGACAAACAAAAACTTCATCATTATGCATATTTAAAATAACTTTTGGCTATCATACAGAAGGTGCTATATTCACCAATGCATTCTGTATTTCCTTTTTACAGTGCAATAGTAAACAGAGTTAAACTCTTTGAAATCAAAGTAACTCTGGCTTTAACACTGTCAATTTAGAATGTTTCTGTACCAAGCATAAGCATGCACGTTGGGAACTATTGCTTGTCACATGGTAAAAATAGCAAGTATTTTAAAGCCCATACTTAAGCTAGAGCTTTCTCCTGGTTTCCCAGGCATCTTTAAAGACAATGGAGCATGGGCATGTAAGCTTTGCTAAGCTGATACATAGAAAAATGGAAGAAAAGTAGTATAAGCTGCTTCGGCTCCTCTCTATATACGTGGGGGCGGGGGAGGAGGGTAGCACAGCAGATGCAGAACTGACTTTGACAGACCATCAGAATGGCTTTGACAGCTTTTTGTGTTCCAATGGTAACACAAAACAGTTATTTACCCACGCTGCTAGGAGTTAAAAGTCTGCTTTTTGCATATGTGTGGTCAGCTCTGAAGTACAATTACTTCTTGTAATATTTGAAATTGTTAAAAACAAACAAACCCCCACTGATATCACCCATCATGAACAACCACTGCCCCCAGGCCTTTGAATGTATTGATACAATGTCATAAAATATAAATATAAAATAAATAAATATAAATATAAAATATCACCCCTGTAGCATTCCCTCCTAGAGCTGAGTGAACAAATACCATTTTTGAGTTCCCCTGATGTACATCTGACTGTAGATCTGATCTAGGCTTGCCATTCCAAATGGCAAATTTAGGGCCAATTTTCACTCAATTGGCCCCCAGCTTGACCTATTATTTCTGTATAGACGCAGGGTGCTCCCAAGTTAAGTACCCACCTGGCAACCCTAATCTGATTGCACACCTATGACTCAGCATGTATTGAGCATAACATGTAGTTTATTAGTTATACCCTCAGGCTCGGTTCAGCAAGAACATGAGCAAGCTTGAGACCCATGCACATTCTTCCTTGTTCATTTCAATTCTCCCACAGCTCCTGGATTTCAGTATGCAGTTTATTTGTTTATAGTTGGCCTTTCTCATTGAGCCTTAAGGTGGATTACACAGTGTAAGCCCATACGATCAATACCTTGGATATTCAATAAACAGCACAATAGGGTATGGATGTACCCTATTGAAATTTGAAAAAAAAAATGAAAAGAAAAAAATCTGACTATTGAATGGAAATGAATGAATGACATTCATTCAATGAAATGAATGACATATTAAACAATGTGGAAACTAGCCAGCAGGGACATACTTACAGCAACAGAAAATAGACAGTAGTAGAGTGTACAGTCTCTATAATGGTGTGCACCAAGAAAGTTTACATTTCAATTTTGGTCCCATGGGATTCCAGAATAATTCCATTCCATTACAGATTTGTTCTGGGATGAATGGTGCCAGCTCAAAACAGATCCATTTGGGTTTATTTGTTTTCACGAGTTTCAGTCCACTGTATGAGCAATGGCTGCACATATGTGAACGCACGCTGTTCTTTTCAAGGGAGGTGGGGAAACAAGGCTCTGAGGCAGCTGTTTTTGCATGCAATGGCATCAGAATCACACAGAACACAGTCCTCCATCTAAATCACCAACCCACTGAGTTTGAGAGTGGGGTTTCATCTTTATGGACTCCGAGGAATGCTTGGGGAAGGCATGTGTCAAGGTGAGTGTTGAGCTGTGTGCACATGCACACTGTCTTTTTCAAGGGGGAGTGGCGTTGGGGAAATGAGGCTCTCTTTGCTCTCTTTGTTTAATCAAAAACTGAACCATCCCAAACCCCTTTGATCCAACGAGTTTCTCCTCAAGCACATGTAAACAATGGACCTCAAAGAAGGTTAATGTTGGTGAGTGCACACAATGGCAGGAAACTTACTGCCAAGAAGTGCCAGCATGACACACAAGCAGGAAAGTGCTCCATTGTCAACCAGCACAGTGGAACAAATTTTTTAAAAATTGCTTCTTTATGATAGTGACAAAGCCTTTGAGTCCTGCTGTTATACCATGTGCTTTATAGTTTTGTTTCCAAGATGTGGGGCGGGCAAATCCGCCTCTGCTGGGTCTCACTGTTTAAGCCTGCTGGCTGCTGTCCTATCCTTGCACTGTGTGTAAAAATGCACTGAAGGGAAGGGCAAGATGTTAGGTTTTTCTTGATGAGAAGGGAAGTAGAGGGAGAATGGCCCTCTTTCCCTCCTATTTTTTTTTTACTAGCAAAATTGGAAAACTGGGCAGGTTGCTGGCTACCAGCCCTCTTTTCCAACTAAAACTGTTAACCTGGAGTTAATTGAAGGAGAAGAAAAAGTGGCAGGAAGAACAGATCAGGTCCCCCAGATGGATCCTTGAATGTGGAATACTGGTCTGGAAAGACTTGGGGTCAATGCATGTGTGAGTGTGCTATGCAAACTGCTACTTCCCCCTCATTTAATGCTGTGTTAGCAGTTTTAATCATAAAAGCCCCCAAAGCCCCTTTTCTGCTTCCTTTTCTCCTTCCCACTCATCTTTCTCTGTTCCCATTTTCACTTTTCCCAATTCTACCCCAGGCAGCCTCTCCCCTATGGCCCAGTTGCATGGTGGGGAACCTGCAAGGACTTGCGTGGGTACTTCACTTTTCCTTGTACCCCCTTCCCCACATTATTTCCTCTTTACCTCCTACTGGCAGCCCCATATGTTCACCTTTCCCTATGTCCTTCTCTCCTTCAAACCCATTAAATGACTTACCTTTTATATGTACCCCATCTTCATCTAGATTTTCTAATTCATTTCATTTATATACTGCCTTTCTCTGCAATGGGGACCCAAAGCAGCTTACATCATGTTTCTTTCCTCCATATTATTTTCACAACAACACTGAGAGGTAGGTTAGACTGAGAATGTGACTGGATCAAAGTCACTCACTGAACTTCCACCGCAGAGTGGTGATTTGAACTTAGGTCTCCCACATCCTATTATGAAACTCTAACCACTACACTACACTGGTGGGGGGGAGGGGATGCTGTTGAACAGTAGCAAGCAGCCAGGCTTGGCTGAGTCATGCAAGTTTTGTGCTATTAAGATCTGAGTGTATTTGT
Organism: Eublepharis macularius; assembly: GCF_028583425.1. NCBI lineage: Eukaryota > Metazoa > Chordata > Lepidosauria > Squamata > Eublepharidae > Eublepharis > Eublepharis macularius. The sequence goes on along the minus strand of NC_072793.1, from coordinate 87,804,622 downwards.
GCTATTTTATCAGCAAAAAACTTTATAAAAGTGTCATAGTTAATTGTTCTTTAAACTCTGTAAATGTTCAGATCTAGAAGTCAGAAGATGTCGAGATACCATAAACAATTTGAACTAGCTGATGCAGTGTTTGCAGAGAAATAACTTTTCCACTATCATCTTCATTTCACAGGTCTTCCAGTGGGCTCATATTTAGCACAAGTTTTCCACCAGCATCTTTCTAGATGTCTTCCAGTTCTTTTTAAGTCATCCGGTTCTGTGGTGAACCATGGGGCTGGCTTCCATCCCAAGGGTAGGAGAGGTTGAGGAAGAGCAATCTTGTCAATGACTTCAAGAAGTTTCAAGTTCCAAGCTCTCATTGCAGTCTCAACAGGGCATGTGTTTGGAATTCTAAAATCCCCAAGAACATTTTGGAATCCAGAAGGATCCCTGAGTATCCATAGATGGACCATTTAAATGGAATTCACGGCCACAAAATATTATTTGAGCAAATATATAGTCCAAAAGAAATTTTTTAAGAACCAGGGATGTGAAAGGGAATTGGTTTCAGGTAGGTAGCTTTGTTAGTCTGCACTAGAACAGCACAATTTGAGTCCAATGGCACCTCAGAGACCAACTAGAGAGAATTGGACAGTAATGTTTGATTGAATAATTCTTACCATTTTTGTAAGCCCCTTTGAGTCTCAGTGAGGAAGGCAGGCTATAAATGAAGCTAGCAAACAATGAACAAGTAAATGCAAGGGGAAAGGGTGGGGGGTTGGGTGACAAGTTCATTATTCTGTCCATAGCTTTGATGGTCAAATTGTTGGTGGAGAGTGCCCTCAAGTTATAGCTGACTTATGGCAGTCTCTAGCAGGTTTTCATGACAAGAGGCGTGGTTTGTCATTGCCTGCTTCTGCAACCCTGGTCTTCGTTGGAGGTCTCCCATCCAATTACTAAGGCCAACCCTGCTTAGATTCTTTGACGAGATCAGGATCATTTGGGCTATCCAGGTCAGGGAGCCCAATAGTTACAATTATATTTATTAACTCTTGGAGCTCAATATTTTTAAATGCCCTTCTTCCCCCTTCAAATAGAAGGGGAGCAAACTGGAAACTAATTTTGAGGTGTAAGGAACTTTATATAGATGGAAGAATTAAATCAGACTAGGTTTGGTGCATAGGTAACCCAGGCGATTCAGTTTTATGAGTGAAATCCCATTCTAGCTTTAACCTTGGCATGCTTTCAAAAGTTGCTTAAGGTTGCTTTCACCCACCATTCAGTCTGGCTTGATATTAAACCTGAATGTCCATTTATCAAAGCTGAAGCCAGAATGTTTATGAGGAAAAAGAAATGGTTTTATGAGGGCTTGCTAGAGGTATGATTCATCAACGAGGTGCATATGTTTGAAAAGGATGGTGATGATATACTGCTACATATTCCATTTGACCTCTGTGCAATTTAAATTCAAAGGTAACAGAATACAACTCTTTCACTTATATATTTTATATTGTCATTCTTATTTGTTTGTTTATTTCTGTACAGAATGCCACACTCCATGGGAAGCTGAACTTTAGAAGTGCAAGGTGACATTAGAGAACGGGTGTAAAGAAAGCAAAAGAAAGAATTTTAGAAATGACCTCATATTCTGAAACATGATACGCCTGAGTTTTAAAGAAAGTTTCATTGAAATGCACTGAATAAGTTTGAATACTGGGTTTCGATTTACCAGTATTCCTGGTACTTTTATCTGTAATAATTTTATCTGTAATAATTCTATCATATTTTGATAATGTCTATGAAAAGGTTATTATAGTTTAATTCGGAGCAGAGACAATCCATGTCAGCAATAGAATTTTCAAACTGAAGCAATCTGTTCATGAAATTTGATATCAAGCCACATCATCTCTCTCTTATGTGGATTTAGTTTTTGCTTGTTTTCCCTCCTCCACTGGGAGCTTGTTTAAACGAATACTGAGCTATATGTCACCCGCATACTGAACCCAGTGGTCTCAATCCTTAACGTTTTTTAACATTAATAACAACAATCTTTGGGGAACCTCACATTGCATCTAGCAGATTTGGCATTGTCAATAACTTTCCTCTGAATGCATTCTATAAAGATTTAAACCACTTACAAGCGGAGTTATACCTTTCTAAGTCCTTTGCCTTCAACTTTGCTTGGTATGGCTCTGTTAAGCACTATTCATTAAACACTATCTTAGTAGAACAGAATATCACAAGTATCCGGTGTGGTGTAGTGGTGTGAGTATCAGACTATGATCTAAGAGACTGAGGTTCAAATCTTCATTCTGCCAGCTTGCTAGGTGACCTTGGATCCCTCATTCAGCCTAACCTACTTCATAAGAGTTTTTGTGACGATAAAATGGAGGAGAGGAGGAACAATGGGGTATAAATAGGGGTTGCAAGCACAAGGATGGGAACTGGAAGGAGACTCACTGTTGGGAAGACTTTTCAGGTGACAAAATGACATTACAAGAGATACACTGACATTACTTCCAGTGTAACCAGAAATTATGTCATCGTGTTGCTGATGGCAGTCTATCATTTAATCATAGAGTTTTGACTGAATACTAATGCATCACTGGTGATTGCCCCCCCCCATTCCTCTCCCCCCAATTTTTTCCTGCTGCTCAGCTGAGCAGTCGTGGGAAAGACCTGCTGCAGGAGAAGATCCACCTAGCCCAGCAGGAATATGACAAGCCAAGATATAAATGAAGCAAATAAATAAATATCAAAGCCACAAAAAGTCTGAGCAGACCTAACTGGGATACATTGTCTCTGACCATTAATAAAATGAAATATCCACTAGAGCAACTAAGGCTAACAGCCAGGCCTTAATCCAGATTGAAACTTGTCAAGGGAAGATGTATCATTTGTCAATACATATAGTTATTCTGTCACCACCCACTCTATTACCTTGCCGCTCTGTTTGCAAACCGGCTGCAGGCCGTTTGGCTTCTGTGTTCTCAACGCCTTTTCTTGGAACATACTTTCTGTGCTCTCTGAAAAGGTGCTGAAAATTGGAAGCCAAAGGAAAGCCAAACGACTCACAGCCGTTTTGCAAATGGAGCCATGTGGATTCCTGGAGAAAAGCCACCAGAATTCAGTGAGTGAGACTCCCCTTTAAGAGTGTGTGAAAACAGCCTTAACGTAGCAAGCTTTAAGTCAATTGTGTTGAGCCAAGTTCCTAATCAGGAACCAGCTGTAACTAGTTGCAATAGGGATGGTAAAGCATCAGAGTATATGAAGGGATAATCTAAACTTGATAGTATGGTAGCATGCTATTGTTGAAATCTCAGGGAGCCCAAGTTCTAGTTGCACCACAGCCGAAGGTACACTGGGAGGAGAAAGGATCTTACGGAAGGAAGTTTGCTGGAACTTATCAAGAGGATTCAGTGGTCCATTGATCCAAACCAGGGCAGCAAAAAGCAATTTAGGAGAAATTATGGCCTTATATAACTTTGGCAAAAGCAGAATAAATTGGCCACCTTTGATATAAAAGAATTTCTTGAAAGTGATTAATGTTATGTGGGTCTTTCTTATGATAGAATTTACATGGAAATTCCAGGATAAATCATAACTAAACATAACACCAAGATATTTAAACTGTGTGATTTCTTCTATAGTTTCTCCATGAATTTGCCAGGGATGTTCCTTCAAATGCCTTGACTTAGAGAATCTCAAGGTCTTGTTTTGGCGAAGTTAATTGTCAGCAACTGTCGAGTGCAAAAAACACAGAAATGATTCATGAGTTTATTTAAGCCAACTGAGATTCAGCTAAGGAGAACTAAATAATCAACATATAAAAACAATGATAGAGGATGATTTGCTAAATATGGAACATAAGTATTATTTTACAAGTTAGGGAAGAAGTTATTTATATATAAATTGAATAAATGTGGAGCTATGACACATCCTTGCCATACACCTTTTTCAGTTCTTATTAATCTCAAAGATGAATTCATATTAAAAGTTTTTAACTGTAGAGTATTCCCATTATATAAGTTCTTAATCAGGGCCAATAACTACTTAAGGAAAGAGGTGGAATTCAACTTTTTCCCTAAATGAATAAAGAATACTGAATCAAAAGCTGCTCGGAGGTCAATAAAGGCAACAAATATAGATTCTTCATTAGTTTTAATGTATTTATTAACAAGACTTGATAGAATAAAACAACGTTGTATACAATTACAGCCTTTCCAAAAGCAAAACTGCTCTTGCCGAATTACGTTGTTTTCTTCCATCCATGATTTTAATTTATTCATTAAAAAGTCAGAATGTATTTTGTTCAATACAGGAAGTAGGCTAATTAGCCTATAGTTGGAGGGATCCATTCTTATCCCCTTCTTAAAAATAGGGGTAATCAATGACAATTTCCAGCTTTCAGGAATTACTTCAGTTTGGTTGATTTTTGTAAATAAGGGGGCTAATAATTCTGCTCACCATACTTAGTCTAACTTAGAGAGTTCAACGAGAAAGAAGTCATACCCAGTAGTAGAGATGGGCACGAACCAAAATACGAACTAAAATGCTTGACGAACCAAGCCAGTTCGTGGTTCGTGAACCAGCAGTTCATCAGATCCCATTTCTGATGAACCGCCACAAACTTTAGGCTGGTTTGTTTGATTCGTTTTTTGGTTCATCACTGCAGAAAGCCTGGTGCCCATCAATCAGTTTCCTAGGAAACAGGGAATGGACTTTGTGCAGACCTTCTGCTGGCCCGGAAGTAATGATTTTCTGACCTGGATGTGATGTTTTCATGAACCAAATGAACTGGTTCACAAACCGGGGGCAGGTTCATGAAAATTCGTGGTTCACGGTTCATGAAATTTGATGAACCATGAACCACATGGTTTGGTTTTTTTCCAGTTCATGCCCATCTCTACCCAGGAGCCTTTCCAGTTTTAATTTGTTTATTTATAGCTACAACTTCTCTTGGGGACACTGGAGGCCAATCAGGTAGCTGTGAAATGATAACACTGAAAGGAGAGCTAGAACCTCCCACAGTATCTTTAAGCGTATTTTCAAAATAGCATTCCCAGGTAGACAATGGGCTATCAGATGCTAAATTGTCACCTTGCTGTAAAGATTTAAGTTCTTGCCAAATGGCTCCCTCATTTTTCTCTTTGCGTAATTTGAAAAGTCTGGAGTGACCTGCTTTTCATGCTCCCTCTTTTTTGGCTTAGTTAAGTTTTTATAGTGATATTTTGAAAGAAAGAATAACCTTCCTCTTTCTAAAGTCCCAGACTTCCTCTATACAGCATAAGCTTTTAAAAGTTCTATCTTATATCGTCTGTATTCTATGTGTTTGGTATGTTGTAATTGACTTAGTTAATGCCAAAAAGACCAACCAATTGATCGAAATTTTTAATAGTTTTCTATATTTTCAGATTGGATTATAGAAGTTAGTAACACTTCAGCTTCTTCAGACCTGAGTATTCTCTGGCAGTCTCTAGCCACCTGAGAGTTTCCCTTTTTACTTAGAACAGTTGTGATTTTATTTCCTTTAAACTTGAAAGGGATACCAGGAGGAAAAGAGAGCTGAAGTAGATAATGGTTGCTAGTAATCAAAGAAAAACTCATGTTCATGCTATATGGCTGGTAAGCATCAGAACTTGGAAAAAAAATTGATATTTTGGGAGGAGAGGGTTTCATTATTCCCAAGCAGCTTGGATTTGTGTGAATGTCCCAGAAATATCAATGTAATAATTTGAAACACCAATTTCCATGTATATCTTTGGCTTGGGAATTTTGTTATGCACACACCAAATGATTATGCATAACAATATACTACAAAATAATGAAGAGCTTCAGGGCTTTTTAGTTCATTTATAAATGAATTTTGAAAGTCAGAAAAATTATATTGGGTGATATTTGAAAGCCAAAAAATTCCCTTTTCGAATACAGAGATATCTTGTGAGATTACAATTAATGGGAAATTATGAAAGCAATTCTAAACAGATCTGCTCATAATGCTAATCAAGTCTACTCAGTAGGACTAACTCTCTGGAAAATGACGATAGGATAGCAATGTGTGTTTCACAGGGACTAAGAGGAACAGCCTAAAGTGGTTTCTACCAGGGCTTTTTTTGAGGGGGAACACCCTGGAACAGTGTTCTGGCAACTCTGGAATCTGCCCACATGATTCCTTCCTCTTTCAGCCCCGTGGGTTCTGCAGAGGAGGGTAAGCTGCTTTGAGTTCATTCTGTTTTCTTTTCATCCCTGTGTGTGTGTGTGTGTGTGTGTGAGTGAGAGAGAGAGAGAGAGAGAGAGAGAGAGAGAGAGAGAGAGAGAGCAGACACTGCTTGGGCCTGGTGTGGGCTCTGCAGAGGAGGCTAAGATGCTTTGAGTTCATTCTGCTTTCTTTTCATTCCTCTGTGAGTGAGTGAGTGAGTGAGTGAGTGAGTGAGTGAGTGAGTGAGTGAGTGAGTGAGTGAGTGAGTGAGAAAGAGAGAGAGAGAGAGAGAGAGAGAGTGCATGTGCGCTCAGGCCCTGCATGGGCCCTGCAGAAGAGGTTAAGCTGCTTTGAGTTCATTCTGCTTTCATTTCATTCAGGGGTTTCTGTGTATGTGTGTGCTGCTTTGAGTTCATTCTGTTTTATTTTCATTGGGGGAATGGGTGGGTGGGGCTGTGTGTGTATGTGTGTGTGTGTTGCTTTCATTCTTTTGTTTCCTAAAGTTGACATTGTTATGGTTCCCACAGCTTTTGAATGCAGATTGGTTCTGTGTTAGTTAAAATATCAGTTAGGTTATTCTAGTTTTATGCTAGGAATGGATAAGTCACAGAAGGCTTTCATCAATATATTCATCAGCATATAGGTGTTCTTATATAGCCTATAGGTGTTCTGTAACTCAAATGGTTCTCCCCACCCTCAGCTAATTAACAACACTGAAATTGTAGTGGACATATGGGTGTTAAGGAAGTTTTTATGAATATTGTTTGTCTGGGACATTGGAATATTTATGAGCATTTCACAATGCCACAACAGCTTAGCCATTGGTAAGGTAGAGTTGGCAGGCAACAAAAAAAAAGCCATTTTAAACTAAGTATAAATCTAATGCAGCTAAAGTTGAGTATCTTCTTTTGAATTGCTCCAGTAAAGCAAAACCCTCCCTGAAAATTTGAAAATTCAATATTCATTAGATTAGGAATTTCAGACTTTGTGGAATTTTGAGAAAGTTTGGGACTTTTTTTTTCACGCTAGCTGAGGGAATCTGTTAGAATTTAGATTTGTGAGATGGGTTTTGGATTTTTAGAGGACCTCTCCTTCTTGCATATTTTAAAATATAATTCCAAAGAAATGAAATGTTTGAGAAAAGGAATGGAAGATTTCACTTTTTGTAGAGGATACAGAAAGGGAAAAAACCCTTTCTCATAATAGCGTAGTTTTCCAAGCTTACTAAAATTTATCTCATTGTAATGCATTGTGCTGGATTCTGGGAACCCATTTCTGGGAGTGCATTTCTGGGAGTGCGCGTGCGCACTTTGTATGCACACATATGGTAATAGACAGTTCCACCATCTCCTTTCTCATAAAAAAGCCCTCGTTTCTACACTGGGACAGGCTTGTGTGATTTCTCCATTCCTGCTATTGCTACTGATTCAGTACCTTGGCAATGGGGCTTCCACATGACATCATTTAAAATGCAATCCGGGAATTTAGAAAACCTAGTACATTCATTGTTATAATGTTGTATCGATATAACAATGTTCAATTGCTGCTTTCAAAAACAAAAAAGGTCTCTCTGGCAGTGCAGAGAAATGGATGCCATAGGGACAGAGTCAGGAAAACTGGCTGCCATTCCCGCTCACAAGACAGCCATCTACACTTTACTGTGATCTTTCCTCAATCTTTGTAGCAAAGAGGTTTGAGAAAGAGCAGTGAAATTTTGTGGAAACCCTGGGAGGTACATGAATACACTGTGATGGTGTGAGGAAGCAGAGAAAAAAAAACATACTTCCCAACTTCAAGCACAGGGTAAATAAAACTTATGGACATGGTCTAAATAGATGATAGAATCAACTAAAATTTTCTTATGGCAGGGGGAGTGACTGAACGAAGGAAAAAAATCGACCTTATATGTCCCTCAATATATTTCCAGAAGCCTGTAAGCTGAACACAGGGTTATAACCTAAGAGGGGGTGTTGGATTGCAGGAATTTTACAGTGCTGAAGGGTAAAGATACTGCCTATCACATTTTTCTTACTAAGACCTTTGGTTTTATACCAAAAGATGTAACATATGCTTCAAATAAATCAGATTAGAATAAAGGAGATTTTCCTACCGTTACCTAAACGGCAAAGAGCCCAGTGGCACCTTTAAAACTAACCAACTTTACAGTAGCATAAGCTTTCAAGAACCACAGTTCTCTTCGTCAGATGTGAAGAGAACTGTGGTTCTCGAAAGCTGCATCTGACAAAGAGATCTGTGGTTCTCGAAAGCTTATGCTACAGAAAAGTTGGTTAGTCTTAAAGGTGCTCCTGGACTCTTTATTATTTTGCTACTACAGACTAACACAGCTAACTCCTCTGGATCTACTGTTACTTAAGATTCTTTATATACAGACCAAGTGTATTGTCTCAGTCTGAGACTCACACTGAAAAAACACTAGCTAACATTTATTTTGATTTTAAGACACTCTCATGATTACGTAAAATAAATACATGACAGAATTATACATGTTTATTTTTCTTACTCATATATAACCAATTGTTTTTGATGCTTTTCATGACAGTTAATTTTAAACTGTGTCATTATTTTCAAACCAACTCAGTTCACTCTCTTCTTACAAGATGTAAAAATGTCTTTGTATATAATATTAATATTATTATATTAATAATTAATTATATTAATTTTATTAAAACACCCAATTGAAATATATTCAAACCTGAAGTACGTGGAGAAAGGTATGAACCCTTTATTGCACACAAAGAAAGATACTGTAACTTGTGCTGTTTCTATAACAAAAATGGAGTTAACTAGGAAGTATTAAAATTAATTAGGAAGGAGATATCATCATCATGTTTTTGAAAGATTTTAACACAAAAGAATGTCTATTTTGCTTTTTCACTTCTCCATGACATTGGTGGGTAGGTAATTTGCTCCATATAACTAAGGGCCAAACTACACGAGATGACTTACGTGAGTTTATGTGAGTGTTTACATGCTTGTGTCCAATGTGCTTGTGTCAACTTTTCCTCAAGCTGAGCATGTGTCCTGTAGCTTCAGTCCATGCATGTGTCCTGTAACTTAGTGTACTTGCACTTGCGAGTGTTTGTGGGCATAATCAGGGAGTTGACAGTGCAGAAAGTCTATTTTGTGCATCTTGGGTGGAGACGAGGGATGTTATTCCGTGGTGCATCTTCTTCTTCCACATTTGGCCATTATTTCCAATAGGAAATGCAATTTGGGGCTTTCCAGGGGTCTGGTGGGGCATTTTTGGACCAAATTGTACCAAATTTTCTGGAGACCAACTCCTAACTATCCTCTAATGAATTCCATGTTATGAAGATTGGATTTCAGCAGGCCATTGTATGGCCCCCCTAAGAAGGTGCTCCAGCCACTGACAAGCTCCATTATTCCCTGTGGGCAAAATTATGGGAGGTATTCAGGGAGATGGGGGTGGCATTTTGTAAAAGAAATCTACAACATTTACAGGCACATGCTTCTGGAGGTCCTCTAAAGACGCCCCAGGTTTCATGAAGATTGTACTTCAGGAGGGGGGCATTTTTTGGCCACCCAAATGTGCCCTCAGCCACCTCCAATCTCCATTATTCCCTATGTCGAAAACTAAGGGAGTTGTCTAAGGAAGCTATGAGATAGCTCTATAGGAGCTATCCCATAGATAGCTCTATGGAAGCTATCTAAGGAAGCAATCTAGGGAGCTGGGATGGCATTTTGCAAGCAAAATCCACCAAATTTGTGGGGGACCTAGTTAGGAATCCCAGGTGCCTGCCAGTGGCTGGCAAACTTGTGGGGATTTGTCTCTTTGTCAGCTGATCACCCAGGTACCTCAGGAATGTGCACTGTGCATTCCTGAAGTCATGTTGTTGCACAAGCCATGGGAGCATTCCCGTGCTTCATTTGGGGCTGATTTGGGCCTCAAACGGGCTGGATCAGCCCCATGCAGAGTGTGGGAGTGCTTGTGCAGCCATTGCAGTGATGTCACTTCTAGACATGACATCAGTGTGTGAGTTCCAGGGTGTGCATGCACGAAGAAGGACCTTGTGCACTGTCAAAGTAAGTGCCAGAGATTCTGTCTCCCAATGTGAGGGTAGAGGGTCCTGGCAACCCTAGACATAGTCCTAAGTGTCCTCTAAAGACCCCCCAAGTTTCAGGGAGATTGGACCATGAAGGGCCATGATTCATATGTTTCTGTAGTGGGAGTTATTTTTTCTTCCACAATGGAAACTAATGGAGAGTGGCTGGTCATCCTATTCAGGAGGTGCTGTTTTTTTTTTTTTTGGAGGGGCTTTGTATTTTGAAAAAGAAATCTATAAAATCTTCAATGGACATACCCCTGACTGTCCTCTAATGACCCCCCAAGTTTCATGAAGATTGGACTTCAGGGGGGCATTTTATGGCCACCCAAGAAGGTGCCCCCAGCCACTCCAACCTCAGAAACACATAGATCATGGCTGCCATGGCCACAGGCACACTCCCAATTACAATCTCCACAGCATACAGCCCAACAAAACCAAACTGAAGCCCCCTCCCCAAAAGAACCCAGCACCCCCTGAGCAGGCTGACCAGCCACTCTCCATTAGTTTCTATTCTGGGGAAAAAATTACTCCCACTTCAGAAACACATGGATCATGCCCCCCCCCATGTTCCGAACTCCCTGAAACTTCTGGGGTCTTTAGGGAACAGTTAGGACTAGATCCCTTGTAAATTTGGTGGATTTTGCTCACAAAATGCCATCCTAGCCCCCTAGATAGCTCCCCAAGTTTTCCCCCATAGGGAATAATGGAGATTGGAAGTGGCTGGGGGCACCTTCTTTGGTGGGGCCATAAAATGCCCCCCAACATACAATCTTCATGAAATCTGGGGGGTCTTTAGAGGACCTCCAGAAGCATGTGCCTGTAAATTTTGTAGATTTCTTTTACAAAATGCCACCCCATTCCCTTGGATACCCCTCATAGTTCTGCTGTTAGGGAATAATGGAGCTTGTCAGTGGCTGGGCACCTTCTTTCAGAGGCCATAAAATGGTCCCCCAAAGTCCATTATTCACAAAACCAGGGAGTTTGTTAGAGGACAGTTCAGAGTAGGTTCCCAGCAAATCTGGTACAATTTGGTCCAAAAATCCACACACCCCCAGGCCCTGGAAAACCCCAAATAGTGTTTCCCGTTAGAAACAATGGGCAAATTTTGCTGGATTTGCTCTGTATTGCCAAGGAAGATTTGAGCATACACAAAGAGAAGGTGCATCATGAGATACCATCCCTCATCTTGGAGGAACAAGGAGGAAACCTATGCCAGTCCATACATGGGATCGACTGCTGTGTGGCTGAAGTGTGCGAGTGAACAGGAAAGTAACAGGGAAAACACATGTAAGTGCAATCATACGCTCTTCACATGTAATTCATCTTGTGTAGTTCAGTTCTTTTTTGGATTTCCAACAATTATGAGATATGGATATATTTTATATCTAACCTTATGTGGAATATAAATGGATTAAAATTTGAGGCTAATGAATCGAAATAAGGAAGCCATGGTGCAGGAAATACATGATTTTATTTAAATCCATGTTCCTGGAAACAATGTATCCCATGAAAATTCATATAACCTGAAATACTAATATCTAATAAGAAAGAGGCAATGTTATCTACTGCTAGTCCTAAAAACACGTAAATCAATGGGTATATTTTGCAGAGGAGACACAGCAAACACAAAATAGAGCTATAGGCACCAGGTCTTCTTTTGTCCTCCACTTTATCCTACCCTGTGAGGTAGGTTAGGCTGAGACAGTGTAACTGCCCCAAGGCTACCCAGTGAGCTTCCATGGCAGAGTTAGGATTTGAACCTAGGTCTCCCAGATCCTAGTATGAAACTGTAACCACCATACTATACTGGGTTTTGCTTGAACAGTATCAAGCAGCTGGGCCTGGATGAGTCATGCAATTCAGGTGGTAGCAAGTTTCCCGGTGGATACTACTGGGCCTGACTCCAATGAATGTTCCTTCAAAGGCCAGAACTAGTTCGTAAATAGCTCTGTCCTCTCTCCCTGGCCTTTCTTGTCAGACTTCAAGGCTTAAAGGCTGGCAATACTGTTGGGATTGCCTAGCAACAGCCACTGAGGGCATTCATTTCTTAAAGGTACAGGTACTGCTTCTGAGGGGGAGGGGGTTTAACACCAATGTATTTTTCCTTTTTTAGATTTCAGGTTTTTCTGCAAAGTTAAAGCATTTCTCAGATTTGTAGAAAGATCTGTCTTGTTTGTTCATGGCTCCAGTCTCCAGATTTAAGGCTATTCAGATTTGGTCAGATTGAGAATTCGATGTATTGATATGCAATCATTGGAAATGCCAAAGAAACTGTTGGTAGTGGCAAGCTATGAGCTTTTCTGTGCCTCATATCCTATCAAATACACTGAAGCTGTCACTATAATATGTAAATCTTGTTAAGGACCATACTTTTTATTGGGACTGACTGAAAATGTCCCATTCTTCAGGCAGAATGTTAGAATGTTAGAAACAGTGTGTGTGTGCGGGGGGGGGGGGGGGGGTAGTGACAGCAAAATATATTTAAGACCATGATCTCATTCTCTCTCATACTTTTTATACAGAAAAATCCAGACTAAACAAGTGTTCTCAAGAAAATGAAACCTGCTTCCCTCCTTTGCTACATTTTAGTAGCTTCTAAGAACAGGCATTATACTACTGCTGCTATTTTTGAATTTTTCATGATGGATGAACACAACAACCTATAATTTTTGTCTTTAAAAGACAATATTCCATTTAGCATCTCAGCAGCATAAAAGTCATTCATAGGAGTGCATTTTCCTCAGTTCAGATACTAAAGAGTTTGGCTAACCTTTAAACAAAATGTCCTTTAAATGTATATCGCTTTAGCTATGAAATACTTAATGATTAACAATTTAAAGAAGAAAGGAATTTAACCAAGTTAGACATCTTATAATAGGCTTTTTGACTGAAGTCATTATGAACATTTTTTGCTTCAATTTAGACATAATTTATCATTCTGAGTGGAATTCACCTGAAAAGCAAGCAGATGCTTCTGCTCTTCTCTTTCTTTTATAGGTTAAAAAAATCCATTCAAATTTTCGGGCAGCTGAAATTGCCTGAGGTTACGAATGACAGATACTTTCTTGTGAAGCACTTATCCTTGACTACAAGGACCAAAACCCTTCAAGCTAAAGTCTTCTAAAAATAAAAGTAAGCTAGATAGCAACACAGATCATTTATATTTTGATTTCTGAGAGGAAAGGGAAAAAAAACTAGTACTGGTTTCTCTGCTTTCTTCTCCTCTACTACAGCTGCTTTTATAAATTACTTGATATTAATTTATATGACAGTAATTTTAAAGACCAAAGTTTTGGTAATAAAAATCAAGAAGATAGAAGCAGCAGATAATGTAAACATTCTTGTGTAACAGTAGTTCAGCAGAGCTATTCCTAATCAAAACAATTCATGCATTCCTAGATTTTATTATTTAAAAAGACATTTAAAAGGAAGTTCTACATGTAGAGCAGCAAGAAATTTCAGTGATGCCCAAATTCCTGTAATAAATATGGGCATCCTTATATACTTAAGAACCAATATTTAGCTAGATAAGTATAGCTAGAATACATCATAATCACCACCACCATCATTATACACATTTTTATTCCATCGTTATCCCAAGGAACTTACAATGCAGTAATATTTTTTCACTCCATTTAATCTCACTCTCTCTCTCATTCTTGATATTGCCAGATCTGCCCAGCTGATCCATAGCCTGGCCCAGCAGCCCGCTGCTGCCCAGCTTGGTGGCCCACTGTGGTGCAGGACAGCCTGGCCGGCAGCCCACTGGGATATGGACCGGCTTGTCCCAGTGGCCCACGGCGGCCCGTCCTGCTGTGGCCTGTCCTGGCCTCCACTGCTAGAGCCTGTTTTATTCTTTCACAATGGGCTCTGCTGCTAGTAATATATGTAGATGAAGGTTGAGCAGTAGAAAAATGTAGGTTGGTGTGTGGGTGTGTGGAGAATGATGGGGGGGGGAAGACTCCGTCACTCAGCAGCAGCCCAATCCTGGTCATTTGGGGCCCCTTTTATACCATTTTGGGCCCAATTCTGGCCCAAAATGGCTACAATCAGGCCCAAACCACCCAGGATCGGGTCTCTTCTTGGTGGGAGAACACTTCACCCAACAGTAGCCCAATCCCAGCCGTTTTGGGCCCAAAATGGCTGGGATCGGGCCTCTGCCAGGCGCAGAAACACTCCCCCACCTGGCAGCAGCCCAATCCTGGCCATTTTGGGCCCAACAGATCCAAAATGGCCAGGATCAGGCCCAACATGGCCAGGATCAGGCCACTGCCCAGCGAAGGAGCGCTCTCCCATGTGGCAGCAGCTCGTTCCAGGCTGATCCAGGCTGTTTGGGGCCCGTTTTGGCCCTATTTGGGCCCAAAATGGACCTGATTGGTCTCTGAACGGCCAGGTTCAGGACACTACCAGGCAGAGGAGTGCTAACCAGTGTGGCAGCAGCCTGTTCCAGGCTGATCCAGGCCATTTTTGGCCCATTTTGGCCCAATTTTGGCCTGGAATGGCCCAGATCTGGCCACTGCTGGGAGGGGGAGTGCCCCACCGTGGTGGAGCAGCCCATTCTGGGCTGATTCAGGCCAATCCAGGCTGAATTTAGCCTTATCCGGGTCAAATCGGATCCTCCCATGGAACACAGGAGCGCTCCTGGAGCAGCCACAGCCTGTGTGATGTTGATAGTTCCCAGAAGTGACATCATCGTACAGCCCCAGGAGCATTTGCGTCCACTATATGCACACGTGCATGTAGTGAGAGGCACACCACCTCCTCCCAGGAGTTGCCCTGGGTGAGAGTTCCCCCACCTCTTTCCCCAGAAAAAAAGCCCTGAATGTAATATGCAAGCTAGCTCTTAAAGAAATGCTGGTTTCAGCTCTTAATAACCATTCAGATTACTCAAGGTCCCTTCAATCAAGATTTTTAATCTGGATAATACATTAAAGTCTATCTTGTGTTAATGTTAAAGTATCATTTAAAAGATATTTGTGCATAGGTTGGATGACCTTTAAATGACCATAGGTTGAATCCATGAAAGAAAAGTTCCCAAGACACTACTAAGTTATTTAAAAGGTACCCAAGATAAATTCTAGTTCAGAATCTGAATTATGGGGCAGTGAAATCACATGAGGTGTTCAGATAAGACAGGGTGCCACCCAGCATTATCAGTCTTTAGAAAGGTAACATTCCACCTAAGTTGTACTACTCTCCATACTTTCCCATGTGAATTTTACTATTTTATATATACCAGAACACAGTGAAACAGAGACTTGTGAAGCAGCAACCATGCCATTTGAATAACATGGGAGATCATGTCAAGAAAAATTAAGGTCCTTAACGATATCATGATCATGACAATACAGCTCACAGCCCACCAATAGTTTGAGCTTCCATTGAAGCAGTTTATTGTGCTTTTTAGCTTTTTATATTATTGACAGTTTAAATTACTGGTACAAATAGGAAGAAACTTTTTTTAGAAAAAAAGAAAAAGAATATGGCAACAGTCAAGGCTATTTTTAATTAATACTTTGGTGCCCGAGTTTCTAGCCAGACACATATTTAAAGAGATATGACCTTTCACTGTGCTATTTTGAGTTGATATTAAAGTTGCTCCTTGCTCTCCAGTCCCCTTATTAATTCCTGAACTGAAAATGAATTTGAAACAGCCAGAAAATTTTAGATTTTAAACATAATATTATGTATTATGCTTCCAGATGGCATCAAATGCATTTTCATGTAAATAATACTTGTGCAAAGTTGTGAAGAATGAGATGTGAAAAATGTCAAGCTTACCCTCTTTTTTTACACTGTTATGATTTCACTGAACTTCGTGGTATTAGTTCAGTTTAGTGTAGAGGCTAAGAGCATGGGACTCTAATCTGAAGAGCTGGGTTTGATCCCCCACTCCTCCACTTGAAGCCAGCTGGGTAACCTTGGGCTAGTCACAGTTCTCTGGAGCTCTCTCAGCCCCACCCACCTCACAGGGTGTTTGTTGTTGTGGGGATAATAATGGCATACTTTGTAAACCGCTCTGAGTGGGTATTAAGTTGTCCTGAAGGGTGGTATATAAATTGAAAGTTATTATTATTATTCCTATTTATGTCAAAACAAATGGAATCAGAATACAGACTCACAACTCTCTCTTCCTGTCTTCTTCTGTTTTGCATGTAATTGGATTGATCTCCCAATGCCTGACAACATTGAATGGAATTTAACCAATTCCCTACCTATTTTATGTAATTTCGAGATCAGGATCTTCAAATTGAACAATTTATTCCAAGCCCATCTCACTCCTCATTCTCAAATTGTATAGACTATTTTGCAGTTCAGCATTTTTATTTATTAGACATATTCCCTTTAAATAGTATGACCAGGAGACTCTCCAGGGTCTCAGGTAAGTCTCAATATAAAGTAGAAATATGTGATAATTACAAACAGACTTCATAGAAAGCCTCACAGATAGTCCATTGGGTCCACAGTAATGGATATTATAAGTGTTCTGAACAAGCTCAACAAACGATGGATGGCTGAAAAGAATTTAGAATAGATGCCAGCTATGCCAGAAGCACCATGACAAGTAAAGGTTTGTTTTTATAGCAATCTGGGTACTAAACAATAAAACAGAACTGATTCAAATAGATTGAGGATTTTGAAACTCAGATTATAACATTGCAGTAAGGAAAAGTTAAGGCGCAAAAACCACATGGGATCAAAAATAGGCAGAAATTTTATTAGGGAGCAACAGTAAGTAGGCAAAGCTTGTCAGCCAACAGAAGAAACTGAATCAAGACTATTTATAAGAACCTAAGAATACTGCAAGAGCAAAAGTCCATCTAATTCATTATGTTTCCCTTAGCGTGTTCCACAGACCTTCCTCTGCACTAAGAGCATCTCCGAAGACTACTTGGAAGTCAATCCATTTGAAGCAGTTCATGCACTGAGGTCGTGAGAACCACTGGGAGAACAAAAATTAGTCTGCAGTTGTGGTCATTTATGTTATTTACTTCACTTATAACCCACATTTCTCTTCAATGAGACCCAAAGTGTCTTACTTCCATCTCCTCTCCTCTATTTCATCCTCATAATAACATTGTGAGGCAAGTTAGGTTGAGAAACTGTGACTGGCCTAAGGTCACCAAGCAAGCTTCCATGGCTTAGTGAAGTTTCAAATCTGGAGTCTGCCAGATGTTGGTCTGACACGCAAACTACTACACCATACTGACTCTCATGGATAGTGTCACTAGTGGCTTCAAAGTGATTATTTCAACAAAAGTTGACCGAGCCTCAGGCTTCCTGTAGATAGTTACCATGCCAATTTCTGGAAGAGCAGTTACTGCAGGTCTTCTTACTAAAGTAAATGAGAACAAGAGACCACTTTACACTCCCAAGGCAGATCAAGCAACAGACATAGCCACTGGTAGTTTGTCCTCACTAGTCAGCGCTATTTTTGCAAGAAGAGACTGTATGCCAAACTGCAGAGAATAGAAAATTAGGGACAATGCCACAGTAACTAAGAACTGTAACAAAATGAAAATGATCAAAAACAGGTGCTAGATTTACTGGATGACCCACAGAAAAAGTTTCCCAAGGTGCTGTCAATAAGATAGAGGAGAATTTTGTACAAAACCATTCACTCTGTTTCCTAGGGCAAAGTGATTGAGAGAGTGATAGTAGACTAACTTCAGGTCTCCTTGGATAATTTTTGTGCTCTGGATCTTTTTTAAACTGGTTTCAGGCCAGTCTAAAGGACAGAGACAGTTCTGGTGGCTTTAGCGGATGACCTCTGTCTGCATGTATGCTTCTTTGCTGCTCCTATAGCCATTGATATAGTACATCATGCCATCCTGTTGAGGAGTTTGGAGGCAGAAGTAGTTATCAGGAGGCAGTAGTAGTTTAATCTATTCCTCAAGGAACAGACTTAAGTGTTGCTTGCTGCTGGACCCCTGTTGCTGGGGAGTGGGGGCTGATACTGAAGTCAAGTGGCTGAATACAAACAAATTGAAACTTAACACAAATAAAATGGATATAATGCTGACTGCAAAGGCAGAGATCTTGAAGGACACTGTATTCCTCACTTTCAATGGGGTTCAGTTGACCCTAGCTAACTCAGTTAACAGTGTTAGGGTTATACTGAATGCATTATGGCTGCTAGAGAAGCAAGTAAATGCAGATGCAAACATTTGCCTTCTTCCAAATCAGTCAAGTTCAGAAGATTGCCCCTATCTTGTCATCTGGCCACCTGGATCCACGCCATGGTAAAAACAGTGTTGCACTTACCTGAAACTGTTGTTCATTTAGGTCTTCCGTGCAGGCACACATGGGACTGCGCATGTGCAGGCCTGCCGATTTCGAAGATTTTCTAGCTAAAAACCACTGGGGGGCACTCCTGCCTCAGCACACATGCGCAGCCATTTTCCCGCCTAAAGCGGTGCCTTAAGTAGGTGAAGCGTCCCCCCCCCTACCCTCAGTCCTCTTTCGCCGCCGTGCCCACAGGTAAGTCAAAGCATAAGCGGGGAAGGAGGGAGGGCATGTGTGCCTGCACGGAAGACCTAGATGAACAACAGTTACAGGTAAGTGCAACACTGTTTTTTATCTTCGGTCTTCCTGTGCAGTCCCACATGGGAGATTAACAAGCTTAATTACCTGGGAAGTGGAAGATGTCTCTTTACAGGAAAATAGACTGGAGGACTGCCATGCCCACCGCTGTCTCCTTCTTGTCTAGGATATCCAGGACGTAGTGCTTGACGAAAGTGTCAGTGGAGGCCAATGCCACAGCTTTGCAGATGTGGTGGAATGAGACACCCTTCAACAGTGCAGCAGATAAGGCTTGTGACTTGGTGGAATGAGCGTGAATCTCCAAAGGACATGATAAGTCAGCTGCTTTGTAACATAATAATATTGCCTGAACCACCCATCTAGACAGGGTTTGAGGACCTTAGGTCCTTTTGGGGGGCCTGAGAAACAAACAAAGAGTTGGGAATCTGAATGAAAGGGTTTAACTCTATCTAAGTAGAACAAAAGTGCCCACCTCACATCTAAGGTATGAAGGGCTTTCTCAGCCTCCGTTGAGGGACCCCGGGAAAAAATGGGTTACACAATCTCTTGCGCCAAATGATACCCTGACACCACTTTGGGCAAGAAACAAACTTTAGGCCTAAGGACTACCTTTTCAGAATGGACCTTCAAATAAGGGGGATCCGCACAAAGGGCGGCTAATTCTCCCACCCTACTTGCGGATGTAATCGCAACTAGAAAAACCACCTTCATGTATAAATAGCGTAGGTGGCACGTGGCCAGAGGTTCAAACAGTTTAGACATCAGTCTAGCCAGGACTAAAGGTAGAGACCATTGTGGTACTATGGAGGTCACTGGAGGAAATACGTTATTCAAACCTTTTAGAAAAAGATGTATTGTCAAAGGCTTTCACGGCCGGAGAACAATGGTTGTTGTGGATTTTCCGGGCTATATAGCTGTGGTCTTGGCATTGTAGTTCCTGACGTTTCGCCAGCAGCTGTGACTGGCATCTTCAGAGGTGTAGCACCAAAAGACAGAGATCTCTCAGCGTCTCAGTGACACTGAGAGATCTCTGTCTTTTGGTGCTACACCTCTGAAGATGCCAGTCACAGCTGCTGGCGAAACGTCAGGAACTACAATGCCAAGACCACAGCTATACAGCCCGGAAAATCAACAACAACCTTTTAGAAAAAGCTTTGACACTGGGTGAGAGAAAACTGTCTTCCCATCAATGTGAGAATGAAAGGCTGAAATAGCAGCCAAGTAAACTTTAACTGATGAGATAGAGAGTCTGCTATGTTTGAGGCCCAAAAGGAATTCCAAAACTTCTGAAAGGGGGCAATCTATAGGGTCCAAATCCTATAGCAGGGCTCACCTGCTAAATCTATCCCATTTTATACTGTATGACTGACGGGTTGACAGCCAATGTGCATTCTGGAGGACATTAGTCACACCATCTGAGAAGGAGGCTCCTGGAGAATCAACCACACAGTCAGTTTGAGTGTGTCTATGCTGTGGTGATATACTCCCTTCCACGACAGGAAGTCTGGATTGCTCGGTAGGTGCAGAAATTGGGTCTGTAGCCGCATTAACCCATGAAACTATGTTTTTTTCAGCCAAAAGGGGGTTATTACTATGGCCAAGGCCTTGTCCGCTTGGACCTTGCTGATCACCCTCGTCAAGAGAGGGATAGGTGGGAAGATGTAGTACAGATGATGGGACCATTGCAACTGGAAGACATCTCCTAACAATTCTTGATGTGAACCACCTTTGGAGCAGAATTGGTCTAGTTTTTGATTGTCCGTGGAAGCAAACAAATCTATGTCCAGAAGACCCCACTTTACAAAGATAGGGTCTAAATAAGAGTCTTTTATAGACCACTTATGCTTGTCTCCCCCTATTCTGGTCAGCTGATCTGCCAGGGTGTTGTTCACATCTGGGATGTGAACCGCTTGCAGCCAGGTGGAATGCTCTAGGGCCCACGTCCATATCTTTATTGTCTCTCTGCACAGCATCTCTGAAGCAGTGCCCCCCCCCCCGGTTTGGTCAGATAGAACATAGTGGTGGTGTTGTCTGTGAGCACCAACACTGTCCTTCCTCTCACAGCATCTGCAAATGAAGCCAGGGCATATAGAACAGCCTTCAATTCTAATAAATTGATGTGACAGTCCCTTTCTATATGGTCCCACAACCCATGTATGTAGGACCCCTCACAATGCACTCCCCAGCCACTCGTGGATGTGTCTGTTGTTAAAGTGATGTCTGTTTTTCGATGCCAAAAGGGTATGCCCACGAGGAGATTGGCATCCTCAAGCCACCATTCAAGGGTTCTGAGGAGGCCCCTGGGAGTACTAAACTTTCTGTCCGAATTATCATACTCAGCTCTAAACTTAGAGATGAACCAGAGATGCAAGGGGCACATCTTCAACCTGGCCAGGGTTACCATGGTGGTGGTAGAAGCCATATACCCCAATAGGGTTTGCAAACTCTTGGTGGATTGAAACCTATATCGTCTGAAGTGTGTGACCAGCCCTTGTATCTTTTGTGCCCTGTCCCGAGGCAAGAAACTCCTATCTAGAGCACCATCCAGCACCGTACCAATAAACTATATTGATTTAGTGGGTGTCAGCTTTGATTTGCTCTGATTCACAAAGATGCCCAAGTCCAGACAGGTAGAGAGAGTTAAAGATACCTGTCTGGATACATCCTCTGCTGAGTGGCCAGTGATAAGCCAGTCATCCAAATATGGGTAAATACAACAATTTCTTGTTCACAGATACACCACCACTACTGCTACACACTTCGTGAACACCCTTGGTGCCATAGATGGCCCAAAGGGAAGGACGCAGTACTGGAAAATGTGGTTGTTATGGGTAAACTCAGATACTTCCTGTGTTGTGGAAAAATTGAAATATGGAAATAAGCATATTTGAGGTCTATAACTACAAACCACGACTGTGGGGGAATGAATTTCATTACTGTTTGCAGCATGGTCATTCTAAATTTATGCATCAACACAAACTTGTTTAGACCATGCAGGTCTAGGATAGGACATAAGCCACCATCTTTCTTTTCCACCACAAACAAAGTGGAGTAGAACCCTCATTTTGATATAGGTTCCTAAATTTCTTCAATAGCCCCTTTTGCCAAAAGGGCATCCAACTCCATTTCAATCCCTGAATGAGACACAGACTCAGAGGAAGGATGGAGTCTCAGACTAGGTAAGGCCAAAAATGCAACTTTATAACTAAAATGCATCATTAGATCCTGCCAACCCGCTCAGTTACCGCCTGGTCTCGAACCTCCCATTTCTGGGAAAGGTGATTGAGCGGGCGGCAGAGAAACAACTGCAGAATTTCCTGAAGGAGACCTCGGCCCTAGATCCCTTCCAGTCTGGTTTTCGAGGTGGAGACATTGCTGGTCACCCTCACGGATGATCTTCACAGACACCTGGATTGGCACTGCTGATTTTATTAGATCTTTCAGCAGCGTTCATGATCCACCGCCCCACCAATGTGGGGATTCAAGGGACAGCACTACAGTGGCTAGTCTCCTTTCTTCATGGTCAGGGATAGAGGGTGGCACTGAGGGAGAAGTTATTGTCCCACCCGCCACTAATATGTAGTGTGCCTCAGAGGTCGATACTCTCTCCATTATTGTTCAACATCTATATGTGCCCCCTCGCCCAGTTGGTGCGAAGATTCAGGCTTGGGTGTCACCAATAGAGGTGGGCATGATTGGATTCACGATGTGAAAAATCCCCCGATAATGGCATTTGCGCCATTGGGACTCAGCTAATTGGTTCCGTCCACGGTGACCGATCCTGTGTTCGGGGGGGAGGGGCTTGATCGGGGGGGCATCGTGATCTAATCAGAGAGCCAGACACTCAGGCGCCAATAATCTATTCCCCTAGCAACAGAGCCAGGGGAATGCCTGAGCTGTGTTTGCCCTCCTTCTGTCACCCTAGAAAACCGAATGGAAGCCCAGCTTTCCTTGATTAGCAGGCTTCCTTCCAATCACAGAGCAGCAACCCAGGGGAGGGAGGGGGAAGGGGGTGTTCTGAAGCCATGGGCACAAAGGTTTTTTGCTTTTTTAAAAAATGGGGCTTACAGGAGGAATGGGTGTTTTTCTGTCTTTCACTCTCTGTTTTTAACCTGCTTTTAAAACACTATATTTTGTGGGAAAACCTCATTCACGGTTCTGTGTGTGTGTTTAAAATATGCTTTTCGAAGACTGGCTGCTTGCTTTTAAAATCGGGTGGGGAGGAACAGAGGAATCTGTCCCTGCTTTTTTAAAAAGCTGGCTGAAACATGTTGACGGGGTGTCTCTCTCTATTTGGAGAGGCAGGGATAGATCCCCCCTCTGCTCTAAGAGTGTGTGTGTGTGTCTGAATCAAGGCCGGATCGACAGGGGGGGCAGGGGGGTAGTCTGCCCCCAGCACCACCAAAGGGGGGGTGCCGGGTGCAGTTGCCAGCCCCAGGAGTGCGCCTGGGGAAAGTTGAATGGTGCGGGCGGCCTCCCAGCCACCCGCGCTGCCTTTTGCCTTTCCCACAGGACAAGGGGCAGCCGGCTTGCGGGAAAAGCAAAAGGCAGCGAAGGTGGCTCGGAGGCCGCATGCGCCGTTTGTCTTTCCCCAGGACAAGGGGCGCGCGGGCAAGCCAGCCACCCCTTGTCCTGGGGAAAGGCAAAAGGCAGTGTGGGTGGCTGGGAGGCCGCCCGCGCCGTTCGCCTTTCCCCAGGACAAGGGGCGCGCGGGCAAGCTGGCCGCCCCTTGTCTTGTGGGGCAGGTGAATGGCACGGGCAGCCTCCGAGCCACTTGGGACAGCTGGCTTGCTGCGTGGGCGGGGAGGGGACCCAGGAGCGTGCGCACACAAGAGCCTGACTACAGTTGCCCTGGGTGCTGGCAACCGTAGATCCGGCCCTGGTGTGAATGTTCCCTCCCTGAGGGGAGGCAGCTCGTTGCCGGTTTAAAAACTCCCCCCCTCTGCTCTAAGTGTGTGTGTGTGTGTGTGTGTGTGTGTGTGTGTGTGTGTGTGTGTGTGTGTGTGTGTGTGTGTGTGTGTGTGAACGTTCCCTGCCTCCCCGTGCCCGCCAGGCCTGGCGGCCACTGCCACCAACCACCATTCCTATATCGCTGGAAACAGCGGGGCGCCTCTCGCTTTGGCCTCATCGATTCCCAATTCCAGATCGGAAACGGGACATGATCGTATAGAATCGGTGACCTGGGTTCAGCAGCGGCCCGGATCCAGGAACAGCTTGATCGGTATAGTTTTTTGGATCGTGCCCACCTCTAGTCACCAATATGTGGATGAAACCCAGCTATATCAGTTGATGGATGGCCAGCCTGGTTTGGCCACGGATGTCCTGGAGTGTGCTTTTGAAGCCGTGGCTGGATGGGTGAGGCAAAGTCGGCTGAAGTTAAACCCTGCGAAGATGGAGATCCTGTACTTGAGTTGCGGAAACGTGGATTTGGGACCCCGGTTCCCTGCACTCAATGGGGCGGTACTCACACTGGCTCTGAGAGCTAAGAGTCTGGGGGCGATCTTGGATCTCTCCTTGACAATGGAGGCCCAGATCTCTGCGGTTGCTAAGTCCTCTTTTTTCCAATTTCGACAGACCAAGCAACTTGCCCCTTATCTTTCAGTCCGCGATTTAACTACAGTGGTCGAGGCAATGGTCACCTCTAGTACTGCTGTAACGCACTCTACACAGGGCTTCCCCTGAACCTGATTCAGCTGTTACAGCTGCTGCAGAATCCGGTGGCCTGGGTCATCACAGGAATAATGATGCGTGAGCATATAACGCCAGTATTGCGTCAGCTGCACTGGTTACCAGTGGAGTACCGAGTCAGGTTCAAGGTTTTGATACTAACCTATAAAGCCCTATGCAGACTGGGACCGGTGTATCTGCAGGACCGCCTCCCCATAGGAAGGGGAGGAAACCCCTGGAGAAGCCAGTCTTCCCTCGCAGCTTTATGGCCGGGTGGGGGAGCTTTAAGGGGGGAACCACTTTGCCTGGCCAGACCGGGTCCCAGCCATGCACATGGATGGCTCACACCTGAGGCAGTGGGGGCTCGCCCAGGCAGGTCAGGGTGGAGGTCCAGAAGTGACCGCAGGGCCTGACCTTTACCGCTAGTTAGGCACTTGACGTGTTGATAGTTATGTTGTTATAATTTAATAAAGCGGCCCTTTCGTTCCCAACTCTTGTGTCTGCCTCTTCATTCTGAATGGGGGGCAAATACACATTGCAGTGTACTATAGTTCTATTCTCATATAAAAGTGTTGTAACTGTACTGCACTGTTCTGTTATATTACAGTTCTAATCCCTTTATAAAAATGCCCTCTTGAATGTTTCTGTTTTATACATTCTTTGAAATGTAGGAGCCTTCCTGACACCTAGAGTATATTACAGTGCGTGCAGATTGGATTGGAGTTCAGGACAACTGTATATTTGTTGCTGTTCTAATTTTCCTTCATAACATCATCCACTGTCAGGAGTGCTGCCATTTAACATGCAATGATAGCCAGGGGAAAAGCACCACCTGGACAGGCATCCTGTCAATTTTTTATCATATTTTGCCCCCAGTATGCTGTTATGTTTTAGGGAGTGTCACTTCCAGGTTTTACCCAGAAGCAATATACCAATGCAGAGGCTGGTGACTGTATTTTCTTTATTTTTCTCCCACCACTGTTTGGAGCAGTGGCAGGCAACAGAGATAATTGGCAGGAGATTGCCCACAATAAGAGGGCACATGGCAATTCCATTCCTATCCCTCTGGAGCAGAATGGGGGGGACAATAACAGGAGGGAGGTGAGGCAATCCTACTCTGCACTCTCCTGCCCATGCAAAAGCATCACTGGATGCAAGCCCTAGTCAGAGCTTGCAGTGCATACTACCAGATTTGCTTGAAATGCTACAGGAGAACCAGAGATTAAATGACCAATACAGTATCTCTCCAAACCTTCCTTGCTGTACTGAGTTCACCATGAAGTCTATTTTTGTTTCTTTTTATATACACAAAAATAAAACATGGATGTATTTTTAATGTATCCTCCTGATGTGTAAATGTACAAAATCTGGGATGCTCTAATGTGACAGTCGGGTCCACACAGAATATCTGTCAGAAGATATTAACAAGTTAACAATGAAGAGACATAAATACATGTTGCACATTCTCTGTGCTACAGCACCTTTTTCCCCTTGAAAAGTTACTCCTCCCTCCTCTATTAGTGGGAAGTGAAAAGACATTTTTCAAAACACCTTTCATATTAGCTTCAACACACATCACATGTCAAAACTGTCACAATCTGTTCCAGATATTTTTGTGTGGGCTATATACTTAGTTATGTCATGTGATGCAGCAGCATGTGTAAATATTATAAATGAAACTTACTCCATTCCTCTAGCAATGAACAGCTGAACTATATATACCCAAAGTAGTGGCAACTGTTTAAAACAGGAAATGTCCCTTTAAAACTCTTCTGGTGTAAAGATTTTTCCACTATGGGAGTTCTTTTGGAGGCAATTTTTTTTTTAAAAAAACATACATTAGAATTGGTCATACAGATGGACTTTTCAAGGAAGTTGTATCAACAATGTACTCCTCATAGATTTTTTCCTGAAAAATTAAATATCACTTCCAATCAATATATTTTCAACACTTCCTCTGCACTTTTTGGTCTTTTTAAAAACAACATTAAAAGCATTCCCACAATGTATTTGCTGAAACTGATCCTATCATGACAGGAAAATGTCTAGATTTATTTCTCCACTCCCAAGTAAATCTGCTACTTGTCATGAAAATTCACAGCTCAGCTCCTATCAGACATTGGAAACAAAAAGGAACTAAGAACAACAACAGCAGGGTGAAGGCTCTCTGAAAAGGCAACAGGTGGAGGGGCAGAAGGAGAAAGAGAGCAAGAGAAGGGGAGAAATAACACTCAATATTTAAAACCATTGCTGTTTTCAGTTGGCATATGGGATTCTGAGGAGATTTCCATCAGCCCTTGCAATCAAATGATAAAAGCCTCCTAAAGCAATTCTTAAATTGATTCATCTGATCAGCACTGTGTACTTACATTGTTTGTAACAAAGCAGGACAATCAGTGGCTATTTGATATTAAACCTTCAAACTTCTATAGTGTTATAAACTTGACTTGACAATAAACAACCACCAAATTCAATCAGTTCAGCTGAAGGTTGTTTTCCACCTGCACAAGGCATTTCAGCCAGTGGAAGAAGGGACCAGCTCGGATTCCCACCAATTTCCCACTCCACTGCTGACCCCCACTTTACTCTCACAGTTTGTGGTGGCACTCTGATCCCCAAGAATAGGATTTCATATGCAGTGGGTTGAAACAGAAGTTGGGAAAGTATCTTTCCATGAAAGAAGCTCCATTGATAGTGCTTTGGATCCAAGCCTTTGGATAATTATAACCTTTGAAGCCTGAGTGCAGCTCCCTTATCTTCTGTACATTTTATTTATTCCACTACAAGTTGGACATAAAACTAGGATGGGGGTGGCATTCAACAGGGGCAAACATCATCTACCTTTTGGCAATTTGGTGGCAGGTTGCTGAGAAGGAGCAAAAATATACAACCACAGGCTAGCAGTGCTGGTTTGGAAAGTATTTTTCTTTACTCTTGATTAGCCTTGTTTGCTCTTAGGGATGTCACCACTTACTAAAATCCAATTAGTGGATCAGTAATGTCCAGTGGATCAGTGATATCATCAAGTATCCAAATCAGGTGGCTGTAGAGTGTCATCATATCCATTATGTCATCATGACATCAACTAAGTGATTCCCAATTATTTAATAATATCCATGTAAAAATGTTCCAGGAAGAAAACTCCTGCTCCTCAAAATTCTGAAGCAGCACCAAACTAGCTAACAAGCATCATGTACTACCCAGGGAAAAATATAGCACCATGCAAATATTGCAAATTACCACTATTTTGATGGATGAGACAGACAAGTACAAACAAAAACCTGGCATGGAGTGTTGGACTAGGAACTGGGAGATCTGGGTTTAAATTCTACTCTGCCATGAAGCACATAGGGTGTCCTTGGGCCATTCATATGAGCTCTGCCTAACACACCTCACAGGGTTACTATGGGAATAAAATGAGAAAGCAAAAAGATGCAAGATGGTGGCGTGGACAGCAGTGGACTTGTTAGCCCCTGCCATTTTATTATATTTTTAACTGCTCCCTGCCTTTTTTTGGCAGTGACAATGCATTAAATAACAAATTCAGTACCTATTTACATCCCTACCCCCATATGAGCAACTGCAACTGCAAGGAACAAACAAGGGACAGACAACTAACCTGTGAGATGACTGAGAGTGATGAGAGCGGAGTGGTGAGAGGTGGGGTGGCTTGACACTGAGCCAAGCTACACCTGAACCCCCATGGTGCTGTGATTCTGGTGCCAGCTGCTGCAGTGTAGCAATGCAGCTGGCTGCCCAATTTACTGCCAGTTACCCAATTACCAGATGCTGGGAGGCTTGAGGTTCTCCCAGGCAGAACTGGAGGTTTGGGGCCGGTGTGCTGAAGACGTGGAGGATGGCATCGAGAAGAGGACTGGAGGACGGGAATAGAGTGCCAGATGAGTGCATGTACAGAGGGGAGAGAGTATGCCGTGGAGGACACTGAAGTCACGGAGGTGGCTGGTTGCCTAATTTGCTGCCAGCTACCTAATTGCCCAGATGCTGGGATCTCCATCCCTATACCAGACTAGCCCTCTGGTATACAGAGGAGCTACCACGGATGAAGTGGAAGCTGAGACGGCCTGAGCGAGTGTGGTGGCCTCAATGGAGGCCCTGGTCATGGCAGTTGCTCGGTCTGCTTTTTTTCATTTTCAGCAGGCCAGGCATCTTGCACCCTATCTTTCAACCCATGACCTAACAACAGTGATGCATGCAATGGTCACCTCCAGATTAGATTACTGTACCTCGCTCTACACAGGACTTCCTCTGGGTCTGACCTGGAAATTACAGTGGGTTCAGAATACCAGGGCCAGGGCTTTTTTGGTCTTGGCCCCAACCTGGTGGAACTCTCCATCAGAGGATACCTGGGCCCGCCAAAACTTTACATCTTTTCAGCGGGCCTGCAAGACAGAGATGTTCCTCCAGGCTTATGGTAGAAGCCAGTCTTAGATCCATTTAACAATGCCTCCCTACCAGTCTCTTGTCGAGGGGGAAGGGAGCTATATAGCCATTTGCCCTTCTCATATGTGAAGTTACAGTTTGATATCAACTTGTACCCCCTCTCCCCTGTGTACGGTTGTTAGGGAAGAATGGAGGGGGCTTCCATCTTGGGATTTGGAATGTATGCTTATTGATAACTCTGATTTTAATGTATTTAAATGCTTCCATACTTTGTATTTATTCATAATGTTGTAACCTGCCCTGAGCCCACTTGTGGGGAGGGCAGGTGTCCAGGGGTGAGCTGTCCACACCCCTTGGACTTACCACAGCTGCAACACTTAGTGCCTGTGAAAGGTGTGCTGCCATCACAGCAGGTAGAGAGTGGCAGGATGCCAGTGCCTAGGGGAGCACCAGATGTACAAGAAGGCAGCCGGTGGACTACAGGAGACCCAGGAGCAGCCACAGACAGGCCCCAGACCTCTCCCTGGGTGCTAGGCACTGAGGGGCAAAACATACCAGCTGGAGATACCCCTGACCCTGCACACACACCAGGTGGGGCGGGCAAGCTGGGCGTCAGGCCCACAGAAATGCCGCCTATCCCAGGGATCTACCTGGCCACAAGGGAGAAATGTCTACCAGGACCTCTTGTCTGGAATGGCCCTGCCAGCCCCATCCTCCAAGTAGGAACTAAGGGAAAAGAGAAAGATTGGAACTGGGAAGAGGCACCTGGAAGTCTTCCCAGCTGGCCCAGATCAGCAGCAACCAGCCCCATGGAAGAAGGGAAGAGATCGGAGCAGGAAGAGACACCTGGAAGCCTCCCCAGCTGGCCCAGATCAGGAGCAATCAACCCACAAGAGGAAGGGTAGAGAGCAGGGCAGGAAGCCCTATATAAGGAGGCTCAGTTGAGAGCCAAGGGGTGGAGGGTGTAGGGGCGGCGGCGGCGGCGGCGGCGGCGGCGGCGGCGGCGGCGGCGGCGGCGGCGGCGGCGGCGGCGGCGGCGGCGGGAGAGGGAGAGGGAGAGGGAGAGGGAGAGGGAGAGGGAGAGGGGAGAGGGGAGAGGGGAGAGGAGGAGGAGTTCACTTGGCAAAGGATGGTGCAGGATTGGAGGAAGAGCAGAGGCCAACGAAGGACAGGTCCATAAGGTGGCTGAGAGGGTGCAAGGGTGATGTATACTCCCCTCCTTCCACTCTCCAGGGGCTAATCCCAAGCCTGCTCATGCCCAAGGCCCCTACTGTGGATACCTGCACCCAGAGCTCCGCTGCTACCATGGCAGAACCTGACAGCAGGCTAGAAATTAAATAAATAGACTAATAATAATAATAACAGCAGCAGCAACACAACAATAATAAAACTATGTATGCAACCACAAGTTCCATGAAAGAAGGGAGCAACAAAATATATACTAGAGAGACACCTTGAGTAGGTTCAAACTCTCAGAGAGGTGCCATTTTAATGTTAATAAGATTAAATAAACAAGAAAAAAGGGTTTTTTTGGGGGGGGGGGTTGAGGTTTGGTGGGACTAGACAGTTTTTGAGATAGGATTACAATAAGTGTCCCTATTATAATGTCCCTAAAAAAACTTAGCTAAGAAAACGTCGCCAATGGCAATATTACAAATATGGTAACTACACATGAGGAGGAGGATAATCAGTATCTGCCTAGGGTAAACAATGCCAGAGTAGCCCCCTTCCAGAGTAGCCATGGGCTGAAATTAAAGTGGGCAGAAGCTGCAAAAAGTATATATGAAATCTTTCATGTCACCACTTGCTAATATATAGATACTTTATATTAAAGGGCTGAAGGATCTAGAGGTATCGTGCAGACAAAATTCCATGAATGATACAAAATGACAAGAGGAAGGAGGGATTTCATCAACAGCACATTGGGTTACATAATAATGCAGAACTATGGACTGTAGTGTAGTTGTCTCATGTGAGGTGAATATTTAAATAAAGATGATGGTTCAGTGTGTTGTGCAAATGAATAGATATATAAATATATATTCTTCTGAAAACAGTCAGCAGTAAAACAAAGCGAAGAAATTTATTTTCAGGCTGTTTTCATGTTAGTACACTGGAAGATCAGTCTTCATGGGAGAAGACACAGTAAAAAAAAAAAAAATAGAGTCCAGGCATTTACAGTGCCTTCATAAGAAAAGATACACCCTTCTAAGTACCCTAAAGCAAATGGGCTTAGAAAGGTGTGACACTACTATGGATGGCGCTGTTAGTAGCTGCAAAAGTTGTTTCTTGACATCTATTTATTAGCGAAAGGGGGCATAAAGTATGCCAAAGACATCTGATTCCTTTCGCAATTACACTGATGAAATAGTTTATATCATGAGCTAATTTTAGCCAATTGATTCCAGCTGTTATGAAAAGGGAGGAAAAACTTTAAGCCAAAAGACAGAGCCATTTTTTTCTGATTGATGGGTGAGAGCACAATGAAATAATTTCTTATGCTTAAAGTGGTTCAAAAGAAGTCATTAACGGGGGAAGGGGGGCACTGCCTGAATGATCGTATTTTATTCAAAAGGAGTTTTGAATGAAAAGAATAATTAAAACAAAGCCCATTACTTTAAATAATTATAGAACGTGACCTGGATGAAATTTTTCACATCTTTGAACCATCGTTTCTATTGTGCTAATCACCTAATTTTCTTGCATATTTAAAATATGGCAGGTAGTTTACACAGAAGAGGGAGTAATTATATTAAAAATAACTCTCTCTAATCAACTTTTAAAAGCTCAGTTTTACCTATAAAATAAAGCAAGATGATAGTAGCAGTTGGCATTTCAAAACTGCAAGTCAGCATTCTTTTTAAAAAGTATTTAAAAATGTACTTTGTACAGTAATACAAAAAATTGCAGCACAATCCGATATACAATTTATTTAAAGGCAATTCCACATGACTTCCATGATGAGGCCTGCTCCCATATGACCATGCATAAGACTACAACTGTAATTTATTTTTCTCATCAGATATTTTTAATTTCAGAGTTTGTTTGCAAACTGCATTCAAGATTTGTGATTAATTTCAGGACTTATTTGCTTAAGTTTTACTCTAGGGGTGTGCATTTTGATATATTGAACTGAAACTAAATGGAAAATTAGCTGTTCCAGATCATCTCAGGGATATCTGAAATGAACCAAAACATTTTGGAAATTCTGGAAGTAATGAAAATGTATTTCCTGGAATTTGAGGGATGTTTTTGTTTCATAGAAGCACAGGAGCAGGGGGAGACAGAGAGCTGGCCTTCCAAATAGCAGAGCTTTGCAGGAGTGTAGGAACCCACCCACCAGCCCTGCTGACCATCCACCATTTTCTTACACCAGCCAGGTAAGTTTCCCTTTCTCCAGCTGTAAGCTAACTAACAGCTGTCAGTTGGACAGTAGGCAGGCTTACCATTTGCCCACTGGTGGTGGACAACCTCCCGGGAATTTGCCTAGTTGCTGGCAGGAGGTGGCAATTCCTCCCAGCAATTGCCTGCCACCAGCAGGCAACTCAGGAAAGTGTGCACGGGGCATGCTCCCAGTGGGGTGCAGCAACATCACTTCCTGACAGGCGTGCTCCTGTGCTTTGTGTGTGGCTCATTCTGGACTGTTTGGGCCAATGCTCGTGGCCAATGTCACTTTCCAGAGGTTATATCATTGTGCCTTCTGGGAGCATATACATACAAAGTGCACATGCAAGGAAGCTACAGCAGGTAAGTCCAGTGGTACAGGGGTATGGGAACCCTAGTAGTATCGTGTCCAGGGATCTGGGCCCTTTATGACATATAGGAAGACCTGGCCTCTAGAGCCCATAGGAAACAATGGCCACATTATTTCTAATGACAGAAGACCTGGGCTTCCATCTATTTGACTATGAGCTGTTCATTGGTATCAGCTGTTAAGTGGGAGATTCCAACTAATAGCTGTTTGGCACACCAATTTCTCCCTCCCTCCCTCCCTTCTCTTGCTGCTTATTGGAGGCAATGGGGAAAATTGGAAAAACATTATTCCAAATTTTCAGGAACCCCCCCTCAAAATCCTGAAACAGTAGGAAGCCACTGGATACCTTGGGATAATGAAAAGCATGCCCCACCCTTATCATACGAAAGATCGTGTCAAGAAGTCATCTCCTTGCCTTTCCTATGTAAAAGAATTAATGAATATTCTCAGTTTCTGAGAAAGGTGATGGGAAATGTCATTAAACTTTTAGATTGGTTATAAACATTTCATGTGTAAGTAATTCTAACCGCCGTTCTTTGAAGTGTCCCCTTAAGACAACAATTCTGTACTAATACTGGCCTTCTAATCTTTCCAGATTTAAATGGCTTGCTTTGTACAGCCAGATACAAACAGGACAATAACATTTTTGCTTGTTAGCATAAACTGCTGCACTATCAGTGGAATCTTAAGAACACTTTTCTGGGAGTAAGCACCACTTAATAGACTTTATTATGATTCTGCTTAGGATTTCTTTCTTAGGTCTACTCAGAATCCTACTCAAGCCTATTAAATGGGGCTTATACCCAGGAATGTGTTAATTAATGCACTGTGAGTCCATTAATTTGAGTTTTATGGTAACCTTTCAGAAGAAAATTTGTAGTTCTTATTATAAAACCTGTTTTACTCCTAAGAAAGCATTACTGAAAAAATAAGAACTTGCATGTATGTATTTCTCCCCATTCCACACTTAAATAAATAGAGGAATCTACTTTTGTATTTAAAATACTATTGAATACGAAACATTAAAAAACCATTTCAGTTAACTAAATATAGTGTACACACAGTGCAACTTAGATTTTTTTCCTGGTGTTAAAAAACTTTATCATTGTTAAAAGACTGCATTAGTAAGAAGAAAACTAAGACTTTGGTGCTTCATAGTGTGTTAGACCAATGTAATGTGTCCCTGCACTGGTTTATCACATTAAATGATATTCGGAGACACAGAAATTGCCTATGCCTGAGCATTGTTTGCGAACTCAAATGTATGGCATGCATCTGCCCATATCCCTAAGGATGCCAACTATCCTGATTTTACACTGAGCCACATAACTATATGTGGGTTGGTAAAGCCTAATGGAACAAGACTTAAAATAGCATAAACTGGTTCCCAATTTTTAAAAACAACAATAATCCCCCAGGTTCTACAGTCACACAAAAAAATCATGAAAATACAAAGCTATCCTATCTGAAAAATACTCAAATGGAATGATGCATGAAGAGACGCACCAAGTGATTCTCATTTAATAATACAGTCCAAATACAGAGACCCAATCTTCTCCCTACCTCATGTCTGTTCCCAGAACTGAACTCCACAGAAGGTTAGATACATGCAAAGATTTTGTGCTCTGTTTCACCAGATTAAAAGCCATACACAATTATTTCAGGAAAGATGAACAATATTGACAGTCCTGCATGCTTTCAAGTGTAGCCATTTCAGTATACCTTGGCCATTTTGAGTGCTTCTCCAAAAAGTTTGCTCAACAATTTTAATCCTGCAAAATCTTTCCTAAATAAGATGATTCTTCTTTTTTTCAGGAAAAAAGGAGCATCTTCAACTTCAGGATTTCTAAATCGAGCCTCCCTCCAAAAAATCACATGGCATCATCCAAATCTGTTTAAAATCCAACAATAAAAAATACCATATATATTTTTTAAAAAATATTTATTTTGTTCTTCATTCTGCACTAATCTCTTCTTGACTGGTGTAAGAAGCTGGGCTTCGGAACACCTTTGAGACTTACATGGCCCACAGTTGCCGTTAATCACGGCACAATAGCTGGTGCACCTTTCAACTCATCCAAGCAGTCAAAACAGCTTGAAACCAAGAACATGGTGTCTTATTCTTGCAGATCCCAAAATCATAGCCATGGTGAAGCTCAGGGACTGTTCCATGTTTATAACATCTAGACCACAGTATGTATAGGATTGTCATGGGCTCAGGGTGGGGGTATCCTGAGTGCTGGAATAAACCCATGGGTTGTGATCCAAATATGCAATTTACATATTTGTTAAGAGAGAAAGAGAAAAAAAATATTTTTCTCTAACTGCTAACTGCCAATGACTGAGTACTAGGAAAAATGCAACTCTTTATGACAATCATATAATTATTGCACAGTAATAAAGCCACCTGGAAAAGTCTGAAGAAGTTGGCTTAAAAATATAGTTTACTCTTGAGAGTATTGTTCTATTGGAGCCAAAATATAGTTTAGATTAATTGGTTCTAACATTGTATTTTATTTCATTGCAGAACGTTGACCACTTAGTCTAGATTATGGTTGCCAACCTCCAAGTGGTGGCTGGAGACTTCCCAGAATTACAACTTATCTCCAGGCCACAAAGATAAGTTTCTCTGAAGAAAATAGCTGCTTTGGAGGGTGGGCTCTATGGCACTATATCCTCTTGAGGTCCCTCCTCTTCCTAAACACCAGTAAAGTACAGTTATTTATTTAAACAATCTCTTAAGGGGCTTTCACAACAATACAGTTGGTCACATTAGGTGTTTAGCAGAAGGGAAAGAAAAACGAGAGGATGTAGTACAATACAGATATTCATAAGAATTTTTACAAGATTTAAATAAGAAAATCCTGCCCATAAAACCATCTGGTAGAAGTTGTTTTTACACATTTATTATAGGGTAATATTTCTTAGCAGCTTTTGCTGCTGAAAAAGTTTCATGAGATGATGTGACTACTGTTTTATTCAATGTGGAATAGTATGTAGAGATAAGCTACAAGGGGGGAGGGGTAACACACATTCTCTTTTATTAGATCCAGACTATACTTCCTTATTTAAACAAGTAACCTTGCCACTTCTGCCCTTTAGATTAATTTTGACTTGCAAAAATACTTGCAGGGCACTATTGTTGATTTACACTAACCTCTTTATCTGTGTAAAACTTTACATTATAAGCAGATTTTTTTCAATGGAGAGGAATTTTCTAAAAATGAATCAGTTACAATTAAAGTGCCATCCTAAGCAGAGTTACTTCCTTCTAAGTGTACTGACATCACTGGGCTCAGAAAGATACAACACTGTTTAAGATTGCACTGCCATTCATTAATTGTGCTGGTAACTGGGATTCAGAGTTGCGAAAAAAGGTCTGCGCAAACATTTACATATTAAAAAATCCCACAACCTTTCCCTTTTTTTATTAAGTTATTTTGAATGACATCAAAGATGTTTTCTTAGATAGATGACAGACTTACCATTTTGCACATGAGAGCTGCAAATATTTACAAAAAACCCTGCAGAGTGCCCGTTGTAATCCCCTACCCCAGCCAAAATATATATAGCTTTGGTATCTTATACTTACAATTGTGAAGTTCATAACCTTGAGAATCCAGATGGTCATGGCAAGGTTCACCAGAATTAAAATCATTAGGAGTAGCACAAAGAAATACAGGCACCTCTTCCGCCAGCCATAAATCCCTACTTTGTAGACATGTCCTTCTGAGCTCTGCATGGTGTTCCTGTGTGCGTACTGTTCCTGAGACATCTGGAACATAAAGGTATACATTAAGCTGTAGGATAAACCAGACAACTGGAAAGATCATGCTCACATTGTACAGCATTGTAAAAATACCTGCTGTACAAAACTATTTCCTATGGTTTGCTGCTGTATTGCTTCTCTGGTTACTTTATATAGCAATGAATAATAATGGAGGTCTATTATATACATTTTGAAACACGCACACACACACAAATTTCCCATGAAGGCTGATCTCCAATGGCCCTCTTAGCAGCTCCAGGTTTTTGCAAGGCAGGCACTCCAGGGCCCTCAAAATCCAGAGGGGAAAATTTTGCATGCGTTTTGTGAAAGAAGTTGAGTTCAGCACTTTATTTTGAAGATGCAATATTACATCTCTGAAGCTTTAATTCACACACACACACAAAATCTTCTCAAATGAAATTATTCCTAAGTGCTGCCAAGGAAAGGGCACAAAAAGGAGGCATTTGGGATTCTTTCCCTGAAGCAAGCTTAATATGCAACGTTACTGTAGTTTCTCCTACGCAATCAAATAACTGCCAAAAGATTCAGGTACTCTGCAGTTGTTCTTACAGAACATCATTATTTGGCAAAGCAAACCTATGCTTATCTCAGAATAATGATGCTGTTGCAGAGCATATGCAAGGAAGTAAAAAAAAAAAAGGCTTGATGAATGATCTTTGCTGTATGAAATATAGTGTAGTATAGTAGCCAGGAGGAGTCCAAACGCTGCCTTGGACCCTAAGGTGCCAGTCTGTCAGTGCAGCAGAACTTACTACAATGGGACAGCCTTTCTATTAACGCGCTGTACATTTCATACATCAAAATAAGGGCAGTTTCGCCCATAGGCCTGAATCATATACCTTCTTTCTGCTGTGTTCCTCTTTGTTCTCTGCAAAGGCACTTCTCCACTGTGGAGTACATACTTCTGGCATTAGGCATGGGTCTTGCTCTTTCATGGAGCTTATGTTCTCCAGCACACAACCTGCAATAAAGGTGCACTTCCAGATATACCTGAGCTTAAATTAAAACCATTTTAGCTGTCCCAGGTCTTCCTAAGGATACCTGAAATGACCCCAAACACTCCCAAAATCCCAGTAGTAATTATAATTTATCTCCCAGATTTGGGAGTGTTTTAAGAGGCACAGGAGTAGTGAAGGAGAAAGAGGAAGTTCCCCTGCCAAACAGCTCTTTGGTGGTAAGTGGTAAAACGGTCTACTTGCCATTAGAAAAGAATGGTCTTATAAAATTTAAAGGGCCATCACACAGCCAAACAACTGGGGGAACACTCTAAATAATCGACAGTACATATGGTCTCCAGGGGTCCAGGTCTACCATATGGTGAAAAAATGTCCCTTTAAACATGTTTGAATGCCTGCAGCAGGACTGAAAATAGTGTCTCTTTAAAGTTCAAAGGGACATTCTTTTCAGCACATGGTAGATTTGACCTCTGAAAAACAGAGAATTTAAAGGGACATTATTTTCAGCAGCAGGTAGACCTTGATCCAAACCTTGGACTCCAGGTCTATCGCCTCTGGAGACCAGGTGTATCTGTTACTCATTGTTTACAGAAACTTGTAGCTGTTTGAAGACATGTGGCCTTTAAATGTTGCAGGGACTCCAAAGTTTTCTGGCCAGGTCTTCCCATAGAAAATAATGACCCTTCAAAATATAAAGGACAGATGCACCACCAAGTTACTGTTTACCAGGGATTGCTTCCTCTTTTTCTCTCTCCTTTCTCTTCCTGTTGCCTTGGGGAGAGAAATAACACCAAAAGTATTCTTTTTAATTTCAAGTCATTTTTTAAAGAGGAGAGTAAGTGGAAATAAGATATAAGATCCAAGCCATGAACTTTTCCCTATCATCATATATATAAACATTAAGGTTCCATGTAACAGATAACCTACCATTTCAGTGCTATAAGTGAGGCTGGTGGTTCACCTTAACTTCTGATACCACCGTGCACAAAAAATTATGTTGCTCTAAGGACAAATATACTATTTATTTTCCAATCAGTGCAGGGTAGATTATTGCACAGTAAATGACTAGCAGGAGGAGATCATGCTTTAGTATATAGAGTATGCCCAGTGAACATGCTGTGGTATATGTGGCGCACCTGTCTAATCAAGATAGGGAATCATGTAACAGTGGGCAAAATCAGCTATGTTGGAATTCTATACTTGCCTGGTTTATTTTTTATATATTTTTACTTCATTTATACTCTATATGTGGACCTAAAGCAGCTTACATCATTCTCCTTGTGATGAACTCAGCTTTACACGCTGAGATTCCTAGTCAGAAGGTTATGATTGACAGGTTTCCTCCCCACTTGTGGCTGGCCTGGAATGGCAGCTGGGGATGGAATGTTGGGGGAAGCTGTCAGTTGGGAGTGAGAAGGAGAGTTGGAACCTGGCTTTTGACCAGTGAGGGTCAGCCAGAAAGACCTCTGTGATTTGTGAAGCACTGTTAGTCCTAGGACTAAAGTGGGGAAAACCAGTACTAATCCCTACTGAGACTAAATAGATCTGGGAAGTACAAAGGGCCAAGGAAGGAGGTAGCAAGGAGTCTCCCCTTCAGTGCCAGGACCAGGATTATAGTTCACAGCTATAACACCTGCCCAGGATCTGGGAAGGGTCTGTCTCTGTGGAGTCACCCTAAGTCTGGAGAGGAGGGGAAAGAGTGCTGTGTTTGTGTTGAAGGATATAAAGTGAAACATCTGTGAAGCAGTGTGTGCCTCTAAAAGCAGCCAGTAACCAAATGTGTTGTGCCTCACACCAGAGGTTGTACCCAAACCTTTCTGTCATTATGTTTAAACACCTGCCTACCTGCCTCTTGAGTTCAACTTCTGTTAATAAACCTTCAGTTACATTTTTGAACCTTCCCAAGCCTTGTGTGCCAGTTTCTGATCAAGGGAAGTGCAAACCCCTGATCTGTCCCCTATTAAGACTTGGCTGGGTAATCAAATTGTAATATTCATAAGGGTGGGACAAAGAAGAACGTTGAAGCTCAATATCAACCACGTTACCAAAGGCTGCCCAGCCCAGTATACAGCTTCATAAGCTTACAGAGGAGGAGGTTTTACCTCAGGGTAGGGGAAGGTCAGTCCAAGCCTGAGTTTGAAGTGGATTTGTGGCACTCCTCTCCATTTTATCCTCATAAAAACCTTATGAGCTAGGTTAGACTGAGTGTGTGTGACAGGCCCAAGGTCAACCAGCGACTTCCATAGCAGAGTGGGTATTCAAACCCAGTCCAAGATCCTAGTCCAACACTAATCACTACACTATACTGGCTCTCATATTACTCTCTGTGTATATTACTGCCACTTTCCAAGGAGCTCTGGGAACTGTAGCATGTGAAGATTGACATAGGATTTTTTTAAAAAAATAAATAAAAATAAACTACAATTCCCAGGATTCTTTGGGGACAGGCATGACAACATTAGTGATATAAAATATACAGGTGTTTAATGCAGTTAAGCTCTCAGACTCCTGGGAGGAGAGAAACTACACCTTACAGTCATTTGCATACTGTAGCTGATCTGATTATACATTAATTACAGATCTGACTATGTAATAGTATTTCTACCATTACTTAATACTATTGAGTGACTGACGTGCAGACCAATCTGATTAGTTTTTAACAAGCCCCTCTCCTCTCCTCACTTGTTATGGCAACAAATCTGCAGGAATAAAATTAAGATGCTTGAAACATCTGCATGATTATCTGCTAGTGCTGCCTGGTCCTCTGGTGGGGGCAGGGGATGCCCTGCTCCCACCCTCTGCCCCCCCCCCACTCACCTGGCCAGCAGAAGGAAAAAGCAGAGAAACAGGCCTTCTGGGTGCACTCCCAGGGCACTGCAAAAATGTCACTCTCTGGTAGGGTTTCCAGGTCCCCCAACTCCCCCAGCAGGAGATCAGGGGCCTGGCACTTATTGTCCTGTGTTCTTGTTTGCGTGCATGCACAGCATGTGTGCACACTCCCAGCTTGCACGATGATGTCTCTTCTGGGTAGTGATATCATCACATGGGCCAAGGGACAGACTGGGAACACTCTCACGCTCACCAGGGGACTGAATCAGCCCGCTGTGGGGCATGATTTGGCCTGAATCAGGCCCGCTGTGGGGTGCGAATTGGGTTGCTGTGGGCATAGGGGTGTGCCACGCCAAGTAAGTGGGGGCAGGGGGAGGGTGGGAGCAGGGGATCCACCGTCCTGGGCAGGGGGATGGCACCTCTATTCTCAGGCCAAACCCAGTTTGGGGCCTAAATCGGCCTGGTGCGAAGGACAGGAGTGCTCTGGGAGTCTGTGCAATGACATCACTCCCAGAAGGTGAATGCTGTGTCCCCACCCTCCTGCTAGGAGGGTAAGAGGATCTGGCAACCCTATTTTATGATTGAATTAAATAACCTCTCAAGTGACTAATAAGAGCCAGGGCAATGTAGTGATTGGAGTGTTGGATTAGGATCTGGGAGAAGTAAGTTCAAATTCCTGCTTTGCCATGGAATTTTGCTGAGTGACTTTGGGCCAGTCATACACTCATCTAGTCACACACATGGTGTTGTTGTGTGTGGCGGGAGGGGGGGGGGGGGAAGGAGAGGAGAATAATCTCCTCTCCACTTTGGGTGCCAGTGGGAGAAACTCTGGGTATAAAGGAAGTAAATAAAAGCACTGAAAAATATTTTCTACTCATCTGATTCTATTACAAGCAGCATAAAGTACTATTTCTTATTTGGGAGGAATGTAAATAAAAGTTTACATTACCTAGGGGTGGGTGCTTATTGTTTACAGAAAAAACATGTTGTCTCTTAACTTTCAGATAAGTTTGTCAGTGTTCAGTGGAGAATCTCATGGGGGTGCATCAATGTTGCCATTTGTTCAATTTTGTCAGGCACTATTCAGCAAACTCATCAATAGCACAGCAGCAACAAAACTACAAAAGGGATCCCAAGTGAGCTCCTTGCTGATGTCTGAACTAAATCACAGCTCATGCATTTCACTACTATGCTGTCTGTAAGTGCAATCTGATATGGCAGCTTGAGCTAATGGCATGCGCTCAATGCCAGGAAATGATGCATTCATTCCATTGCATCAGTGAGAGGGGCACAAAGTTATCAGAGCAAAATCTCAAAACAAAGGGTACATTAGAGCTATGACATCTAAAACAAATGACATCCATTCTGCTCTCTGGAAGTGTGAAGTATAGAAATAAGGGCATCCATTAATTTTTATGGGATTGTGATTTCTGTAAAAAGGGATAACCTTTTTAAACTATGGAGCACTTAGCAAGATGCACAAGAAATGGAAATTGTGCCTAATTCACATTACCTTGTCAAATCTGTGCTTTTTGAATTTTTCTTCACTCTATATTCATAAGCAGAGTAAGCAGAACTCTAACCAGCATTACAGAAACCTTTTAGTGCCCCATTGACCAGACTACTGGAGCTGAACAGATGCTTGTTTTTTATGTTTGTTCTGAGTATGCACTGACAAAAAAAAATCATTATAATTACAAATCTCTTAGCATGATGGTTTATTTCCAGATAGGACATAACTTGTTTGGGATACAAATCTCTGTGTTTGTTTGGGTTCCAGAATTCGGGACCATAATTTTCAATGAGGAATGTATACAAGGGTTTGGGACACCTTTTTGTAAAGATAATGGCACCAAATTTGCGCAGAACACAGTCATCCCTTTAAAGACCCCCCAAAGTTTCAAGCAGATTGAACAAAAGAGTTCTGTTTTACAGGGAGCTGAAGTAGGTGTCATTCTGTGAAGCTGCACTTCCCTCTGCTG
The DNA here is from genome assembly GCF_028583425.1 of Eublepharis macularius. NCBI lineage: Eukaryota > Metazoa > Chordata > Lepidosauria > Squamata > Eublepharidae > Eublepharis > Eublepharis macularius. Next base: position 87,762,433 of record NC_072793.1, on the reverse strand, counting down.
ATTCTTATAATGGCCATCAAGCAGTGGTTTACCAGGAGAGTGCAGCAGACCACCAGCATTATTTTTTTTAAAAAAAAATTGTCCATTTCATTTTCCTACTCTTGCACTGACTGACAGTAAAAAAACAAACAAACCCCAAACCCCTCTATTTTTTCATTGAAAACTCTGCATTTGCCATCCTTCCTTGTTGCGGTCAATTGTTTATTTCCTTTCACAGAATGAAGAAGGCTTCCCTTGCAAAACACCCCCTCCCCATCCCATTTATTTGTTGTGCCATTATTCACCTTTCAGGGGTGCTGCACTGGTTGTTTTTCAACCAAATGACATCAAAATTACAGTAAAGCTAGGGCTGCCTCTCCACTAAGGAATCTTCAAGTTTCAAGGCAATTGGACTGGGGGGGAATCCTAAACAAGGTTTCCCCATATTATGCATGCAGACGAAAAAAGGACCCACCCTTGTGAAGGAAGGAGGGAAGGAAGAGGAGTGAACGAGAACAGCATCTCTGCTGGGCGCTGTGCCTGGCTTGAGTTGGCTGGAAACTGCCTTCCCAGAGTCACTGCCCAGAAAATCAGTAGAATCAAAGAAAAACAAAATGCCTGCTGAATGGATTTTTTTTAGGGAGAAGGCTTTGTAATTCTAAAGCATCCTGTATTTGTTACTATTCTGGAAAATCATAATAATGACCAGAAACAGAAAATTTCATACATTTTCAACTTGGGGGTTTCATAAAGCAAACCCCTAGTGCTTGCTCCTAACAAGAAAAAAACAGAACATGGTGTTCGTTGTTCATTGCCATCCACGAACAATGAATAATGAACATTGACAAATATGATTCTGTTCACAAACATGTTCATTGTCCGTTGTTCGTGGGGGCCAGCAGGCTCTCCTCCAGCCATCAAGATCCCTACCGCACCACTCCCAGAAACCCTAACTGAGCAGGCAGCAGGAAAGGTACCAATAATAAATAATAGCTTGGCCCTAGAGCCTGGCAGCACCCCTGGAACCTGAAGGGGTAGATCCCTATCCTACCACACACAAAGAAAATTCAAGCTCTAATGCACTCACCCTGTCTCGCTAACAGCAGCTGTCTCTTCCTGAAAGCCAGAGCTCGGGGGCCCCTTCCCCCCTGGTCTTTTCCGCATGTAACAAATTTGGAGCTCCAGTCCACACCTGGAAGGAAGACCTGCCTATGAAGCTAAATTGGGCTTAGATTGGGGTTTACAGGGCAACAGCAAGAGTTCAGACAGAGTTCAGACAATCCTTGCCTGAGCTGCCATGGAAATTGATTGCAGGTGCCAGACTGTCTGGCTTGATGACCAGCAGCAAACAGCAATGAACGAGGCTGGCAATGATCACCTGTTCATTTAGAACAGGGCCTCACAAACAACTTGTTCGCAAACAGCATATTGGGCTGTTCGTGGCTTTTTTTAGTTCGTATTGCTGTTCATGCCCATCTCTAATCCTATGTAATCCTTTCCTACCAACAATGATTATCAGGAATTTTTGAGTTTTTATGCTCAGGGTTTTCATACAAATTTCTGCTATGGGTTTTTTAAAAACTGATTTTATGTTTTATAATTTTATGATTTTATTATTTGAGCTGCCTTGAGTAGGTCTGAATATGCAGTAAATAAATACACACATACATTTCTAAGTAGACGAACTAGATGAATGTGAGCTGAAGACTGAGCACATATAATTATATGGTTACACTACCATTATTTTAACATTAAACCAGTTGAGATTCTGCTGATGTTATATGGTGTCACTGAATTGAGACTACACCTGAGATTATGAAAGTAATGGGCTGGATCCAGACAGTGGATAATTCCGCACACGTTGGATAATGCACTTTCAATCCTCTTTATAGATCATTTGGAACGGATTTTTTTGTGTGTGGAACAAAAAATCCACCTCAAACGATTGATAAAGTGCATTGAAAGTGCATTATCCAATGTGTGCGGAATCAGCGGAATTGGCAATTTCCACTGATTTCCCCTTCCTGCTGTATACACCTCCATGTAATTCCCCAGGATCTCCTACCCTCCTGTTGCAGCATGTTGTGAAGGTAGGTAGGTTGCAGTGGGAGGAATGAATCAGGAAAGTTCCATTCTGCGATTGGAAAAAATAAGTCTGGAACTAGCCCAATATATAAATAGGGTTAAGCAACCTAAGAAAGTATCTGAAGTCTATAATCTGCCTCTCAGGACCCAGGAACAATTGACTGTTGGGTTTCTACCTAGGATCAGAGACTTCCCAATGCAACTCATCCTTGATCACCTTTGTAACATCAGGCATTTTTTTCACCTGCCCTCTTTAGGCTATTACCATCTAAGTTGGGATCAAAAAATGGCAGAGCTTCATTTTTTTATACATACATTTCACTTAGGTTACTACCACACAAGAAGTTTTGCTCCAGTTTTGCATCTCAACTAGAGATGGCTTTTTTGGAACATCCACACATTTTTTTTCCTTTCATTGTCCACTTCCTAGGTTTCCCACAAATAATGAGATCTTTCCCAAACCTGATTTGACACAATCTTTTTGAAAAGATCACAATCAAAACCTCTTTGTATGCTTTGTGGATGTGAAGGTTACCTTTTCTGAAGATCCCACCCATATTGGCCTTGCTTTAGTCCCCACAGCTGACATTGCCAGTGTCACCACTAGAGGGCTTTGGAGAGAATTTTTTAAAAAAAATGGAAAATGGTTAAATTGCAACATGACCTACTGTCATGATCTACTATTTTATCTGGATTCCCAGCTCAATTTTTTAAAATTTCTAGCCCTTTTTATTGGAGAGAGACCATGTAAGACTTACTCGGTGCAAGCACCAAGTCATTACTGACCCATGGGGGGACATAGCATCACGACGTTTTCTTGGCAGAATTTTTTGTTTCAGGGGGTGGTTTGCCATTGCCTTCCCCAGTCATCTATACTTTACCCTCAGGGGACCAGGATTGAACTCAGGTCTTGAGCAGAGCTTGGGCTGCAGAACTGCCGTGTACCACTCTACGCCATGGGGCTCTTACACTGATATTAGAGCACAATTGTAATTCCTGGTAAGGGTGTGTTTAGATAATTATAGCCTCTGGAATTAATGATTTTATAGAGTTTCCTTTAGATGGTAATGTATACTTCAAATACAAGAAACTACAGCCTGCTTTTAGACTCCTGTCTGCTGAGCCAATGAGTGCTAAAATTCTGCCCTGACAACAACCACTGGTTCATGGAGGGAGTACACAATAACTTTTTTGGAAACTGCACCATTGCTTTTCTATGCAATAGAGAGTTACAACTAATGAGTCAGTGCATACCGCTTTCGTTCCAAGCAACATTTGCACACCCCAAATAATATTTCCCTGACATCCCCTCCCTTTTCCTTCTTCAGTACAGAGCACAGATGAAAATGCCATGCCCAACTTAGGCAAAATATCTGCAACACACACACACACACACACAAAGTTTTATATCAGATTAATGCTAAGAATGAAAACAAAACTGCTCTGCTCTAAACAGTAGCAAAGAAAACTGAAAGATGCGGAGGTCTTGAATGTATGCATAAACTTCTTTTCTGAGAGAGGTTTCTCCCTTTTCCTCAATATATAATCATAACTGTGATATGCACAAAAATCCAGCATTTATTATTAATATCAAACAATACTACAACAACGAACAATAACAACAAACAATTTGATGAGATATTATGGGTGAAAGGCTAAAACTGGACCAAAATGCAGTAAAAGATATGACAAGAACAATTGTTCAGGAAAAGTGTCCTGTCTTTTCAGAGGTTAAACATGCAAATAGCATTCTATCCCTTTTACCAATTTTAAACCCTTTTAACCTCCTTTATTGACTTCCAGAGGACTGACGAGTTTCAGAGCCATCCCAACCATACAAGCAATCCATGTTGTTGCTAAGGCTACCAATATTTTTAGAGAATGAAGCATTACGTAGTCAACGAAGTGTTACACAGTCTTAGAGGCATGTCTCAGAATATCCTACAGTGTCACAAGGCAGGCAGCACAGTAAGGGACTCTGGGCCACACCTCTTGCATCAAGTAGTGTGGATGACAATATGTTTTAGTAGCAAACAGGTAGCCATCTTAGTCTGTTACAGCAAGATAAACAAAAAATCTTCAAAGTAACAACATTTATTTCAATATGAGATTTTGTGAGTCATAACTCACAGCTCATATCTGAGGAAGTGAGCTGTGACTCACCAAAGTACAAATTGAAATAAATGTTGTTAGCCTTTATGGTGGCACTGGACTTTTTAAAAAATCTGTTTGGGGTAGGCTTGCGAGGGCTCCTGCTACAGTGAGGGATCCCCCCACTCCAGTCCACACCAGTTGCTGCCCCCCTCTCACTGCTGCTCACCTGGCTGGAAGGAGAAAACGGCATTCAGGAATGTGAGAAGGCTGGATGGTAAGATTACCAGATCACCTTACCTTCCAGGGTGGGGGGGCAGTACCTACCTTTAGGATGTCTTCTGGCAACAGAGCAATGATGTTACTTTCAGGAGTGATGTCATTGCAGAGGCCCTGGGAGTGTTCTTGGGCTTTGCCCTGGGCCAACTTGGGCCCCCAAAATGGGCTGCATCAGCTGGCACAAAGCCCAGGATCACTTCTAGGGCCAATATAATCACTTCACTCCTGGGAGTGATGTCATCATGCATCACTGGGAGTGCAGTCCAGAAGGTTCGTTCCTATGCCTTTTCTCCTGCTGGCCATGAGAGTGGGGGGGGGAGGCTGAGAGTGGGGGATCCACTGTCCCCACTGGGGGAACAGCAATGCTACCAGCTGGCATATGCACAAGACATTTGTGCCCACATCCCCTGGTGATTACATCATTCCCAGTATGTCATAGCACTTGGGGCCAATTTTTAAAGACTTGGATCCAGGTGTTACCTGTCACTTCTGTTTCAGACCAAAAATAATGTGTTCACCTGGGGACATGGGGTGTGATCCTCATCCCCTGGTTCTGACTACGGGGGGCTGACAACCTCTGGCTGAGGGCTAGCCTTGTTGACTATGAACACAAATATTTACTGCAGCAGAGTTACAAGTAGCAGACTGACTGCACAATGCAATAAATTCTGCTGGGAGTATTTCTTCTAATTTCTCTTAAATTAAGTGATTTAGAGAGGAATCCTAAAGAAGTCTTCTCAGAAACCTCCTCAAGTCTATTCAATGGGGTTTACTCCCAGGAAGAGAACTGCACTTTTACTTACTGACATGCACTTTTACTTACTGACATGCTTACTGACATGAAAGATAGGGCTGTCTTAACTGTTATGCAGTTCTCACATGTAAATACAATAGTATGTTACAAACGTAAGCAATCTTATGTTATTACTGTATAAGCTAAAACTGACTACAGCTTTCCAGCATGTATATACACAATGAAATGAGGCAAGATGAACAATCACATGCTATTATTCACATAGATTGTTTACCGCAGTCATGAAAGTGCTTTCAGTGGGCTAAACATAGGATAATATGTTCCACCCTGAGCCTGCTTGAGGGGAGGGCGGAATACAAATACGATAAAATAAAAAAATAAAATATGAGCTCTGCCAAATCACACCCAGGCCTATCTCATCCAGCTCTACTCCAGCAATGATCAGCCAGACACCTCTGAGGGCTCTCAACAAGCCATAAAGGTGATGGATGAATAATGTTTAAAGCAGCAGATGGAGATGAAGTACAACATACCCCTTATTTCTGTACTAAACAAGGCCAATTCAAAGATCACTGGAATTTTGAGTTTTGTTGAGATTTTCAAATTTGCTCAAGCACCCTGTTGCCAAGTGCTATCCTCACTTTTATTTATTTATTTAATCACATTTCTAGACCACCCTCCCCGGCAGACAGTTTAAAACAGTAAAAACATTATAAAAACATTAAAACATCAAAACAATTAAAATTGGCGGGTATAAAATATTAAAATACAGCATTTTGTCCTATACATGAAGCTGCTTTAATATGAGACTATCGTAGCTGTCACAAGTTAAACATATTTGGAAACTATCCCAAAATTAGACCATTAGTTACAACAAAAATATTTTTTTATATCAGCTCTCTTGTTTTATCAGCTTTTATTTTCATAGAAAGAACATTTTCTTGACTTCTTGTTTCATGAGACTGAAATGATTTTGGTCTTTATAATATTTTTGGGCCCACCTATAAAGATTAACTGGATGAATAATTGCTTAAAACAACGTTAATAAGAACAACAAGTAAAACATATTATAGCAGTCCTGATTAGACATGTGCACGAATGGGAAAAAACCCCGAACACGTTGTTAATAGTTGGTTGCCGTCGACAAACACAAACAGACCAACAGTAACGGACATGTCCCGTTCAAATTTTGGGGTGTCCAGAACGGCCCCCACTGGACTTAGAGAGTCCATATTCACAGGGAGTGATCAGCAGGCTCTCCTCCAGCCATCACCCAAGTTTGGTCAAGATTGCAATACGGATCTTGGACTTATACATTTCCAAATCCGACACCCCCAGGAAACTCTCATTCGACACAAATGGAGCCACCAGTTGACTTTGGCCCTGTGTACAAGCAGTGGATTCGAAGGTGGGCTGCCTCCCCTCTAGGAGGCAGGTGGTGTTGCCGCTTGTCGGTGGCACCTCCCGTGTGCCCACCCGCCAGGCCTCAGAGAACTTGATATTTCCGGCGTAGGACGGAAGGAGGGTGATGTTTGTGGCTGCCGGGCCTGGCAAGCTCAGGGAGGTGGTGGTGTGCCACCTACCCTCTAGGGAGTGGGGAATGTGGCTGCTTGCTGGCAGCACCCCCATGTGCCCGCCTGCCAGACCTCCCAGAGGCTGCTTTCCGCCTCGGTATAAAGGTATGGTATAGGGAGGTTTCTCAACAGACAGGTGCATAGCTGTATGGGATAGATGTATAGGATAGAGGGATGTGTGGATACATTGAATACCTCTATTGGATTGACAGGAGAGACAGATACCATGTACAGGGATATTGGGGAGACAGGTGGATTGCATAAATATCTGTGTTATTCCTTCTGTAGAAAGTTGGAAGAAAAGAACCAAGGGTGGGTGGTGGGGTCCACCCCTAATATGTAGAAGCGGACGATCACGTGCCGGCCATCGAGGTGGTGGAGGATGCCTTCCCCCATGTCGTGGGGGAGGCATCAGTTCCCCTAGGAAAGGGGATTGTAGGCAGACAGGTAGGTGCCCTTATGGGGAGCTGTGGGATGCCCCCTGCATCACCCACCGATCTGCCTTCACAGACACTATTCAGTATCAGCACCCTACGGAAGATGGCAGTTCCACAGAATCCATCTCACTCAGAGACACCTCACCTGTGCAGGCAGTAAGTAGTGTAGGCTGCCGCCAGCATTACCCTCCTTCCTGCCTCTGTGGAAAGGACAGGATGAACAGGACAGGAGAGGTCGCAGGGCGGGGTTGGGGCGGTTCCAGAGAGGGAGAGGTCGAAAGAGGGACTGGGTACTTGTATGGGAGAGGAGGGCAGAGGTTTCCTGGCTGCATTGCACAGCAGGACTGGAAGGACCCCAACATTTGCGAGCCATGAGCTGAGAAACCCACTGAGCTTTGCATCAGTGGCAGCGAACATCACCCACCTTCCTGCCTTCATGGAAAGGACGGGATGGACAGGACAGGAGAGGTCGTTGGGAGGGGTCTGAGCGGTTCCAGAGAGGAAGAGGTTGAAAGAGAGACCATCAGGGAACTTGTCAGGGAGCTGAGGACAAAGGGTTACCAGCTGCAGACATCTGGGCAAGGACTCCCCATTCCATGGAGCTGAGGCTGAGCTCCTCTCCCCTCCTCAGAATGTCCATGGATGACAGGATGTCTTGCAATGGGCAGGTCTTGAAAGAGTTGGTGCTCATGGGCCCCCTCCCCCTGCCTCTGGAACAGCTTGCAGGAAGAGTTGCTGCTGCGGGAGAAGTCGGAAGTGATGCGGCGGCAGCTGCCCAGCAGATTGCGTGTCCACAACGTTCCTTCATCACAGCTGTCCCTTGGCTTGCTCCCCAGCCCGAGCACATCCCTCATCACCAGGTGCAGCTTGTGCGCCATGCGCACCAGGCCTGTGGAGGGATGCCTCTTTCAGGGCTGCCAACATGTTGCTTCCCGCATCTGTCACCATGAAGCCAAACCCTTCCCCACTGGCCATCCACTCCCTCAGTGCTGCCTTTATGGTGGTGGCAATGTTCTTCCCAGTATGAACTTTGTCCATCCCCTGGACCTGGAGAAGAACTCACCCGTAGCCCAGTGTCAAGCATGGCACCTTTTTCTGGGTGCCAGTTCTTGGCCTGGGGCAGCAGAGGTCCTCTGGTTACCATGAGTGGGCAGTGCTGGCAAGGTACCCATGATGGAAGCCACTCCAGAGGTTGGCTGTGAAGTGTAGTGTACGGCCTTTGGCGGCCAACAGCTCCCTGAGCACCATGTCTTGCACAGACTGGTAGAGGGCAGGCAGGACTCGATGCCCAATGGTGCGCCGTGACGGCATGGAGAACCATGGGGCAAAGTGCTGAAGCAGCCTTTGAAAGCCCACACCCTCCATGATGGATAGAGGGAATACTTGCAGGGCAATCATCTCTGCCACCAAACAAATGCCTGCCTCCTGAGCCCTTGACCTCACCCTTTTCAACGGAAGTATCCCCGACCCCAATGGAACAACCTCCCTAAGGGCGGATAGCCTGACCGTTCTGCTCCCACCACCAGCACCCTTGGGACAAGGCTTCTTGCTTGGGGTGGACTCCAGTGATCCTCCCACTGATCCCAGCTCAGAGGAGCTGGTAGCCCTCTGTCTCCCCCCACCGGATGTTTCGCAGGCCGAGGATGGAGATCACAGGCTCGGGTGTCGTGTCTTCAGGTGCCTAGTCAGGACTGTCAATGGCAGGTGCTTCGAGTCATTGCCCCTGCACACCAGGCCATCACAGACATGGTACCGTACCACATGGAGGTCATTCGAAAGGGCTCGAAAGTGCCTCCATACAGATAATTTGAACCATGGCCCACTAAGTGTTCCAGGGGAGGAAGAGTTACTGGCTGCGTCACGGAGTTGGCAATGGAAAACGGAGTGAGGGGTGGACTGCAGGAAGGGACAGCACCGGGAGTTTGGGATGGGGACAGGATGAATGTTTCGTCTAACCCCAACCATTCCTCCATGGATCCCTCACACTCTTCCTCCTCAAACAGTTTAAAGAGTTCATCTTCTCCCTGCGGCAAGAGATTGTCAGCCTCCTCCACAGCCCCCACAAGTGATTTTTGGGGAGCGGGAGTCACTGCTGCCCCAGAGCCCTGTCCAGTACTGCTTCCTGCAGGGCAAGTGGGAGAATCTTTGCACTTCCCCCCATGAGCACACTTCTTCCCCGCTCGAAGCTTCATTGCGCCAGCAAGGAGGAATTAAGGAGGAAAGAAAAGGAGAGAACACTGTGAGCCCTCAGCCAAGGTGCCCACTGAGCTCGGCCCCAGGGCCTGGCAGCAACCCTGTAACCAGAGGAAGGGAGTAGATCCCTAGCCCAGCACTCCCAGAAACCTGACTGTATCCGGCACTAATAATAATGTGAGCCCTCAGCCGAGGTGCCCACTGAGCTTGGCCCCAGGGCCTGGCAGCAGCCCTGGAACCAGAGGGAGGGGCTAGAGCCTTAGCCCAGCATTCCCAGAAACCTATCCAGATCAGGCACTGATGATAATAATAATAATAATCAGTGTGAGCCCTCAGCCGATGTGCCTACTGAGCTTGGCTCCAGGACCTGGCAGCAGCCCTGGAACCAGAAGGAATAGATTCCTATCCCACCCACCACACTCAGGAAAAATCCCAGCTCTAATGCACTCTTCCTGTCTCTCTCCCAAAAGGCTAGCAACAGTTTTGTCCCACTCCACTGCCTGCTGAAACGGAAAGCCAGAACTGGGAACACAGTGCCTTTTATAACTAGAGATCTCATAAAGAAAAGCTGGAGGTCTGTGGTTGGCAGTCAGAACTGCCTAACAGGGTTTGCAGGGATGAGATTGGAGTGCCCATGGCTACAAAAAAACCCCTCCCCACTCCCTCCCCTCTGGTCTCTGGTCCCATGTAACCAATGGTAACCAATTTGTAGCTCCACACTTCGAAGAAAGACCTGCCTTTCAAGCTAAGTTGGGCTTAGATTGGGGTTTCCAGGGCAACAAAAGGAGTGCAGACAGAGGCTGTCCCTGTCTGCATTGCCAAGTGAATTGATTTAAGGTGCCTGACTGTCTGGCTTCATGAACAGCCGACGAACGCAACGAATCAGGCTTGCGACGATCACTTGTTCGTTTCCAATGGTGCCTCACAAACAGCTTGTTTGCGATCAGACAAACAGGCTGTTCATGGCTTTTTTTGTTCGTATTGCTGTTCGTGCCCATGTCTAGTCCTGATGCAGTTCTAGAACAAACTAAGGCCATGTGATCTTAAGGAAACTCCATAATTTACCAATTCCTTGTCACTACATCTAGTCACTACAGTCCTGGATGTAGTACCAGGACTAGAGATGGGCACAGAATGGAAAAAATCCGAACTGCTTGGTTTGTGGTTCGTTCATTTTCATGGAACACGAACCACAAACTTCCAAACCACAACTGGTTCCCAAACCAGTTCAAGGTTCGGGGTTCGTCTTCATGCTCAGAGAGCCCAAAGTCTCACAACGAGTTTTCAGCCCCCCAAACCACCTCCACAGCGAGTTTTCAGCAGGCTCTCCTTCACCCTGTGCCTGCCCGCCTGCAGACAGTAAAGCTTCCCATGCAGTTGTGAGTCAGTGGACAGCCCCCCAAACCACCTCGACCCAGACACTGCCCTCAGCTGAACACTGGCTCAAAATAAAACAAAACAGTGTGCGAGCTGATGGTGTGCATGTGCACAGCAAAAGCAAGCTGCACTAGAGAAGCATGCAAGTGGGGAGCCTGCAGACAGTAAAGCTACCTGTGCAGTTGTAAGTCAGCGGACAGCCTCCAAAACCACCTCCACCCAGACACTGCCCACTTCTGAACACTGGCTCAAAATAAAACAAAACAGTGTGTGTGCGGATGGTGTGTGTGCGCAAAGCAGAAGCGAGCTGCACTAGAGAAGCATGCAATTGGGGAGCCTGCAGACAATAAAGCTACCCATGCAGTTGTGAGTCAGTGCACAGCAAAAGCAAGCTGCACTAGAGAAGCATGCAAGTGGGGAGCCTGATGGTGTGTGCAGCAGAAACAGTTGAGCAACACCATGCAGATGTGAGTCAGCACACCAGAGGCACAAACCCAGTAGCACTGGCTGGAAAGGCTCTCCAAAAAAAAGTGAAGGGCACTGGAGGAGTGTGCAGAAAAGAGGTCAGACTTCACTGCACCACACAAATTCACACAGAGAGCAAACAGCCCCGTGTGAGTGTGAGTCAGTGCACCAGAGGCGCAAGCCCCCCAAAACACCACCCAGTCAGTGGTGCAGGCTGTAGAGGCACTCCAAATAAAAGTAAAGGGCACTGGAGGAGTTTGGAGAAAAAAGGAAAACTGCACTACACCATACAAGTGCACACACAGGGAGCCAGCCTACAGAAAAGTGAGTCTCCTTGGGGGGGAACCCACCCAAAACAGAAGACAGACCCTCCAAAAAGCAGAGAAAGAAAGAAAATAAAAGAAAAGAAGGGCTCCCTGGAGAAGGGGGGCCACGGACCCCCAGATACAGATTGGAGCTCCAAAAAGCAGAGGGGAAGAAACAGCGAAAAAGCAAATAAAACTCACTTACAGACGTGATGAGTTACTAGAGTTCAACTCGTGTTTCCTTACCTCAAGGTTTGTTGAGAAGTGTAGCCGTCCTTGCAGCTTAAAGCTTAACATTTACAGAGCGGCAGGGAGGGAAGTGCAGGCATGGGGCGCCTTTCCTCCTGCTGTCCAGGTGCATCACTGCATTTCCCCTTCCCCCACTCACGTGGCCTGGAGCTACATAGCCCGCTTGCACAGAGCATCACTTTGTCTCCCCCCCTCCCTATGCCCGGCCTGGCCCCCGCAGAGTGACGCTAGGCTGCACCTGGATCGTGGGAGGAAAGGCGCCCAGAACATCGCTGCATCTCCCTCCCCTCACTCACCTGGCCCCCGCCCAAAGCCGCATGGCCTGGAGCTGTATAGCCCAGCGTCACTCTGCAGGGGCTGAGCGAGGAGGGGGTGCAGTGATGCTCCATGCGAACAGGCTATGTAGCTCCAGGCTGTGCGAGCAGGAGAAGGGGAAATGCAGCACTGCACCTGGAGAGCGGGAGGAAAGGCACCCCAAGCCTGCACTTCCCTCCCTGCCGCTCTGTAAATGTTACATTTCCCTCCCTGCCACTCTGTAAATGTTAAACTTTAAGCTGCAAGGACGCCTACACTTCCCGACAAACCTTGAGGTAAGGAAACACGAGTTGAACGCTAGTATATCATCACGTCTGTTTCGGCTCTAAGAAAAGTAAGAACCGAGCTCTACTCAAAGATCTAGGACTAGGCTGGGGTGGTGGTGGTGGTGAAAAGCTAAGACTGTGATGGGGTGGGGGAAGAAAGGAAAAAAGCACCCTTTCCAAAAACTTCCCCAGTCCCCAGTAAGAAAAGGCAGAAAGAGAAAAGATTTTCAGTGTCTTTCCAAGAAGTGCACTGCAGGCCAAAGATCCCTCCCAAGTTCCTCTCCTAGCAATACAGCCAGCCAGCCAGCTCTTTACTCCCTAACTCACTTTGGAGAAAATGAAACCAGGTCACATGGCTTCCCCTATTTATGGAAAAAGCCAAGATTGAACAACACAGGAGCACTCTGGTACGCAGAAAGAACTGCCTGGCATGGTTTGGGAGGAAGAGATAGGTGTTACTAGGGGTGTGCAGTTCGGGAATCCGAATAACGAAAAAATCCCGAATCACCCTGATTCGGGGTGATTCGGGGAATCCCGAATCGGCATGCCCCGAATCGATTCGGGGCGATTTGGGGCAGCATTTTGCTTGCTTTTCAATGGGAAAAAGCCTCCCCAGGCTTCTCTGAAGCCTGGGGGAGGCATTTTCCCACCGAATCAAGCCAGAATTGGTGGGAGCCTTCCTCTAACTCCCCTCTAACAACCCCCCAAGTTTCAGACCGATTGAACTTTGGGGGGCCATGTTATGGCGCCCCAAAGCAGGTCCCCCTAGCCTCGCCTATAAAAGGGCATAGCTTTAGGTTGCTGCTGCTAATCTCCTATTTTGTGCTTGCTGCTGCTGATCTCCATTATTTCCTATGGGGAAAAATGAAGAGGCAGGCTTCCTTTGCCAGGGGTGGCATTTTGCATGCAAAATGCCCCCCAACCATCAGGGGCCCTTCTCCCACCTTTCCTCCCACCCCCACCGAGACGCAGCCAGCTCCCACTTGGGGGGGGGGCATTTCATGGCCTCCCCAAGTAGGTGCTCTCAGCCCCCAAAGTCCACCCCCTATCCCCACACAAACCCAATTCCCCCCAAGCTGACACACACAGACCCAAATCCCCACATTAGCCCCTCACAGACCCAAATCCACCCCCAGCAGCCTTACACCCATAACCCCAGGAACAGGCTGGCCAGCCCTCCCCCTTTGTTCCCTATGCTGGGAACTTCTAAACTCTCTTTCCCAGGGCAATTCCGCACAGCCCAGGGGTGCCACAATGGTGGGCAAACTTCTGAGTGCCAACTTGTCCCTGGGAAAGAGCACCTGACCTGACACACAGACAACCACCCCCTGACACCCCCACCACCTACAGAGATGGCTGGCCAGCCTCCCCATTGTTCCCTATGATGGGAACCAACTGCACAACAAAGAATAAAACACGAACAACACAAAATACAGTTTTTAAAAAATTATTTTCTCCCTTTCAAAGTACAAGTAGGCAAAGCATTATGACACATTACACCAGCAGTCCCCCACACAGAAAAATAACACAACTCTCACTTAACATCAGAGAATCACAAAAACAATTCCTGTCAAGAACAGGAATTTATTTCTTTAACTGCTTTAGGTTACACAGTAGGAGGGCATAACAGGGCATGATAGCAGTGTACTACACAAAATAATACAACCCACTTCACCATTTTTTAAAGCAATTGTGTTTGGGTGATACTCTGATGTGACGTGAGTTGTTATTTTTGTGTAGTACACTGCTTTCATGCCCTGTTGTGCCTTCCTACTGTGTAACCTAAAGCAGTTAAAGAAATAAAGTGCTTTTGACAGCAATTTTTGGGGTGATTCTTTAATGTGAAGTGAGTTGTGTTATTTTTGTGTAAGATACTGCTGCTATGCCCTTTGGTGTGCCCCCCTGCTGTGTAACCTAAAGCTGTTCAAGAAATAAAGTGTTTTTGACAGGAATTGTTTTTGTGATTCTCTGATGTTAAGTGAGTTGTGTTATTTTTCTGAGGTGGAATGCTGGAATGCCCTTTGGTGTGCCTATCCTGCTGTGTAACCTAAAGCTGTTCAAGAAATAACGTGTTTTTGACAGGAATTGTGTTTTTGAGATTCTCTGATGTTAAGTGAGTTGTGTTAATTTTTCTGTGTGGGAGACTGCTGGTGTAATGTGTCATAATGCTTTGCCTACTTGTACTTTGAAAGGGAGAAAATAATTTTTTAAAAACTTTATTTTGTGTTGTTCGTGTTTTATTCTTTGTTGTGCAGTTGGTTCCCATCATAGGGAACAATGGGGCTGGCTGGCCAGCCATCGCTGTAGGTGGTGGAGGAATTTGAGGGAGGGTGTCTGTGGTTCAGGTGCTCTTTCCCAGGGACAAGCTGGCACTCAAAAGTGTGCCCACCATTGTGGCACCTCTGGGCTGTGCAGAATTGCCCGGGGAAAGAGAGTTTAGAAGTTCCCAGCATAGGGAACAGAGGGCTGGCCAGCCTGTACCTGGGGTTATGGGTGTAGTGCTACTGGGGGTGGATTTGGGTCTGTGAGGAGCTAATGTGGGAATTTGGGTCTGTGTGGCAGCTGGGGGGGTATTGGGTATGTGTGGGGCTGTAGGGGGTGGACTTTGGGGGCTGAGAGCACCTACTTTGGGAGGCCATGAAATGCCCCCCAGAAGTGGGAGCTGGCTGCGCCTTGGTGGGGGGTGGGAGGAAAGGTGGGAGAAGGGCCCCCGAGGGTTGGGGGGCATTTTGCATGCAAAATGCCACCCCTGGCAAGACAAGTCTCCCCCAGCTGTAGGTTGTAGAGAAAAGGTCACCTATTTGGGGAGGCAATGAAATGCCCCCCAAGTGGGAGCTGGCTGAGCCTTGGTGGTGGTGGGAGGAAAGGTGGGAGAAGGGCCCCTGAGGGTTGGGGGGCATTTTGCATGCAAAATGCCACCCCTGGCAAAGGAAGCCTGCCTCTTCATTTTTCCCCATAGGAAATAATGGAGATCAGCAGCAGCAAGCACAAAATAGGAGATTAGCAGCAGCAACCTAAAGCCATGCCCTTTTATAGGCGAGGATAGGGGGACCTGGTTTGGGGGGCCATAACATGCCCCCCCCCAAGTCCAATCGGTCTGAAACTTGGGGTGGTTGTTAGAGGGGAGTTAGAGGAAGGCCTCCACCAGTTTTGGCTTGATTCGGTGGGAAAATGCCTCCCCCAGGCTTCAGAGAAGCCTGGGGAGGCTTTTTCCCATTGAAAAAGCTTTCCCGAATCGCCCCGAATCGGCTTGCCGATTCGCGGACAGCGATTCCCGAATTGGCTTCTCGATTCGGGTATACCCGAATCGGGAAAGCCGAACCACTGTGCCTTTGCACACCCCTAGGTGTTACCATGGCTGCTGAAGGCCCCTCTCTTCAGTTGCCTTAGAGATCCTAACCTTCCCCCCCTTTTCCTGGCTGGATTGGCCAGATATGGGAGCTCTCTACTTGGCAAGGACAGCTGCCAATCAAGTGTGGAGGCCTCAGATTGGGGGCAACCTAAAGACTGCAACCGTTGCCTGGGCGGTGGAGTGAATGGTGCCAAAGTGTCTGGCTTCCCAGAAAAGCAGAAACGGAACAGTAGGTAAATTTGTTTGTTCTGTAAAAATGTGGAGCCACGCTACACATTTCTTTGTAAACGAACCAGCCATTCCGTTTGGAAATTTGTTCCGTGTTTTGTTTCGTGTCCATCTCTAACCAGGACTATCAAGTTATTGAATAATTTGGTATTAATTTCCCTCAGAAATAGCAACAAATTTCCTGCTAAATTCTAGAGGTCAATTTTTTGGCAGGTAAAACTGTTCACTAAAGGATAAAGAATATTAATAGTAAGTAGGAGATATTTCTATCCATCCCCACCCACAAATCCTATACTGCATGTTAAGTATCATAAAGAAAACAAGGTACAACTAATTTTATAACAACAAAGGCACAACAGGAAGAAATCTTGAAGTTAACTGGCTGATGGCAAAAGCAAACTTATCTTGAACTCTAAAGTGAAACTGCTCTAAGGGCCAAACGAGATGTGACAGCATTGTTGTGGCAACCAAGAAGACACTGCCACAATTTAGAGTCATTTAAAAATGCTGACACCACAGTGCTCTTGTTCCCCCCATACCTTGTCAAGTGCTGAAACAGCCCTAGTCAGGTGGGTGTCACTATTTTGGCAAGTGGACGTGTGTGTGTGAATGAGTGTCTCAGCCTGCCAAGCTGCAGACCCAGCTGCAGACCCTTGCCGATTTTAAAATCACTTTAAAATGACAGCAGCATCCTTGCAGTGTTCATGAGGATGTAGTCAACTCTAGTTTGGACCCCAAGAGACTAAATTCCAGCAATGAGGATCAATACACTATACGACTGACCACATTGGTTGACGGAGTATTCTTGAGTGTAGATGCTTCTTAAACATAATAATTTTTACTTGTGATGGAATGTGTTACTTGATTTGGCATATAAACGAAACTAAGCTGCACCAATACATTGCTGGATATTATGCTATTGTTGCAAAACAGCATCTCACAAACAGATTTTCCTGTGTGGACAAGACAATCCAGTAGTGAATGACTGCTTTAGCAGAACAATAGTGTAATAAGCAGTGATGTATGTATACAGCGCTAGTAACGATGATCCTGTTCCATATATGACAAGATGAGACTCATTCTACTAAACAGTTTAACGTTAGCTTGTAATGTGAAACAAGACTCTGCTGAGATGCAGAATGTACTACTGGTTTAATTCTATTTTTAGTCTAAGTTATGGACACCAACTGCAGCTCCAAATGAATTATGCAAACAACCCAAAGGCAATTTTTAAACCTGACTATGATCCAGAGTCCCCATGGGGGGTGGGGCAATGAAATCCCTGAGACAGTGTGACCAAGTTTTGGGAAGTTTCTTAACCAAACAGCTGATGTCTTATACAAAGGCTTTATTATTTTCTATGCCACCCTCTCCCACCTTTTATTTCCCTAAATGTTGTTGTTCTTAGTGATTTATTAAAAGGTTTATTCCCTCAGTGTAAAACTACTTGATTCAGCTACAATTAATATCCATGCCTCAGGCTAAAAATGTGCTTAACCTGACAGCAAATTCTGCACCTGTGCAGAACCTCATTTTATATTGTGATCCATTTGGAACTCTCATTTAAAAGCAAGACTTTTCTTTAACATTCATTGGAAATGTATGCAATTGGCAACCCAATTACAACTGAGACAGATGATTTGCTCATCACTATATTTTACACCTACACAGACATTTATGTGTCCTATAAAACTTAAATGTGTGCATATTTTGAGCCCTAGATATAAGACAGATACACAGGCCAAAGATCCAGCACCAGCTGCAGCTTTCTATCATGTCTATACAAACATATGTTCATAGCTATTTAATGCATGCACTGGCTTGAAGAACTGGTAGAGACATAACAAAAGGGCCCTCTTAGTTGTCTCTGAGAGAATGAAACTGGCCCACTGATTACATCCAGTTTCCCTTACTTACACTACACCCTCCCCCAAAAAATTACACTCAGGATTCAGTAAGGAACACTGGATAAGTAAGAGAAACATGACTGGCCTTAACTTTGAGATTCCACTGTAGATTGTTGTGACTCCCTCACACTGCCTTCCACCCCAAAGGAACTCCACAATGTTGTGACTCCACAAATGTTGTGACTCCCTCACACTGCCTTCCACCCCAAGCAACTCCACAATGCTTTACTTTTCCCATTGTAACCAATTTCCACAGATCCATATTTGTAGAGCAACTGTGGCTTTATAGATGTGTGTGCATGTGTATGTATGTGTTTCTTTTCCCTAATACAGGCCAACTTTAGTCAATAGAGATTACCTGTAAACAAGGAGCAAACTTGTATTTAAAGCTTAACAGCATAGGAGTGGTTCAAAAATATATATACATAGTTTCTTCACACTTGAACTTTTGCCCCTATAGTTTATTCACACTTTTCTGATCTTTTTGTTATTAAGTATAGTTTTCTCCCACAGACAGGCTCAGCTGCTGTCTCTCTGACTTAGAAAACTTCTTTGCTCTTCACAGCTTCCCCTCAGCTCTCTAAACTCACATAACTGCCTTTTTTCCCAATTGTCACAGTGTTCAACATTCTGACAGCTCCCACTGGTTGCTTTTAGGAAGAGGCAGAACTACAGCTGCCCATCACACAAATGCATCCCATAATAGCAGATGGGGGATTCACTCTGGAGAAGGGAAGGGCTGGGATCAGAATGTAGTTTTTGCATCTCTTGACTACTACTAAAATGAGTCTGTTATATCTGCACCAGTGTCAAGTGATGGGAAGCTGAAAACACAATTTTAATTTCTTTCTCTAAGATTTCATCATGAGCACCACAACAACTTTCTATTTTTCACCCCAAGCTTAACTGATTGAAATGTATTAATATTTGTTTTATTACAAAAACAAAGTGATGGTGATGTAGATGTTATCTTTTTGAAAGTACTCTACATAGATTAGAATTTTGCAGGCAAGTAGTACACAATGCTGGTACTGAAGTTTCAGTAGTTAAGATCGTTATCTCCTCTCTCCCCTTAACGTGTTGTCAGAGCTTTCCAGTATTTCAGGAACTGAAAAGAATCCCTCCTTTTTAGACCTTGCCCACCTTGTGTTTCCAATCATCAGTGCCAACTTGAAATTTAGCAGTTACCTGATAAGAGATTTCTTCACGAAAGAAGCCAGGAATCAGTTTGGGCACATGCCATGCTGCCACTGGATTATTGTACCAGTTTTACAATGCAACCCTAAGCAGAGTTACTCCAGTCTAAGCCCAGTGATTTCAATGGGCTTAGAATGGCGTAACTCTGCTTAGGATTTCACTGTTAGTCAGTTTGTGTGAGGCCTCTTTATTTTTATGGTACATAAATGTATGTGTAGATAAAAACATGAACTTCAACTGTTAAAATGCTTTCAACTCCACCTTTCTCCTGAAAGCAGGTCCCAAGGAGGGTTAAAATCAAAGTCCATCTAAGCAAACATTACAGTAAACACTAAAAATCTCATGTTAGTCACACCAAGGAGAGCTTAAAAAGTGAGTTACAGTCCTTTCCTCCAGACAGAAGTTCTTCCAGGGCCTCAGGCACAGAAGAGGCCACAGCTGAATTTATGGTCTCCCTCAGCAAATTCTTCCTCAGCAATTATCTCTCCCTTTCTGGTTATTTGGGACACTCTTTTCCCTTCCCACACTTGGTTCCTTTTCAGAACTGCCCTTGTACCATGCAAATGGTACTGCACCACTATAGGCATAAGCAGCAAGGATCATCTGTCTATGTCTAGTCAGTGGCTTTTCTTAACTAATCAATTGAAAGCCCAATGGCACATTGATAAAGATGGACAATTCAAAATTCCTTATGGATCTTAGAATTCTAGGACACATTAAACACTTCCTACTACTACCTAGTCCAAGACTGCCCAACCTTTCTGTGACAGAAGGCATCTAAAATCAGCAGCATCAAGAGGCATGGGGCAGACACAAGCAGAAAGAGAAGAGTTCAAGTAGAACAGTGCAGAAGTGAAGAGGTGACAGGGTAAGCAGGTCATTTTATGGAAGATGCAGAGTCAATCATAATCAACAGGTGTTTGAATAATTTATGAACAGAATCTCAGATTATAATTGAATAGTAATTGAAGTGAGCAGTGGATAGACATGCACATGTACTGTGCATATACCAGGAAACCTGTTGCATATGTCCAGTAATTTCATTGAGCACATCAGAGTTATCTGGAGACTGTCCTGTACTTTATACTTTCTTGGTAGGGATAAGATCTTTCCCACTGTTTTCATTACATTCCAGTAACAGAAAGTACAGCAAAAAAAGGTCTCATATGTGTTGGGAGAGGTACAAGATTCAGGGAATATGGATTCAGGAAGATATGTTCTTTGAGTTGGACTAGTGCAAAGTTTCCACTTCTGCTGAAGCTCTGGCACAAGTGGAAACACAAGAAAAAGACCACAGTAGCTGCTTGCACCAAATCAAACTTATTGTATTCCCACTTGCTTTCTGCTTGCACAAGAAACTGAGTAACCAATTTCTGGCACTATAATATGAAGGGAGGAAAACATTAAGTGTCGCACAAGATCTTGAGCAAGCAAAACTGCACTAGGTCCACTGATATTTCAGCTTGCATATCACTGGATCCAAGCTGGATAGCTAAGATTTAACTTGCCATTTATAAAATGTCCTGTCTGTTCAGGTGCACTGAATGCATGCAGGAATCCCCAAGGAACCTTGTACCACAATGAGGACTGTGTATGTTCCTGCCCAACATCCATAACTTTGGGTTAGGATTTGGAATTAGAACACCTGGAACTTTTTTGCTTTGTCCTGCAGCTTCCAATATTTATTCAGACCTCGGTTTATTGCTACCTTAGTTATCTAAGTACATGGGATTCTTAAATAATTCTGGTGCAAGCAACCCCCCCCCCTCAATAATGCTAGCAACATTTATTTATTTTTAGTAAATATGACAATCAACAGAACAGTAGACAAAAAGAGAGAAAAGAAATATGTGCAGGTCCTAAAGTTCACTGAACAGTTGTAGGGTGTTAAAATAAAGTTTAAAATGTTCCTTTCCTATTATAATCCATTCTGTGCTGCTCCTGTGAGGAATCACTCAATTCTGGTCACTCTGACAGTGGTTCACAGCATCCTTATTCCTTACTCCATCCAGCTTGATGCAATTTTTTTCTTTTGCCTTGGCCTCTGTTCCCATGTTCTCATGCCTATTGCTCACAACTAACATTTCTCCTGGCACGAACCCTTCGTCACTTTAAAAAACTGATGCCGTGGGTAGATTCTACCAAGCTTTGCTATCATCCTAAAGTTCCTAGGTAGGTAGATTTATTGTCTGTTGCCCAGGTTCCTGAATGTACTTAGATACACTATTGGCACTTTTTAAAGTAAATGCAGGGATGTATTATTTTCAGTCATCTTTTTAAGAGAAAAGAGAACATCCTTGTCTTTCCTCCCTGCTTTTGCCTTGGGGCATCCTAAATCTAAACCCAGAGATGAAAAAGGAATGCTAGCATGTTTTATTCCATTTCTTGAATAGTCAAAACATTGCCATTCTAGCCATCTGCTTTGTATCTGATTCCCTGTGAAAGCTCTGCCCAGCTCCATAGTGGTAACAATTCTGTTTGAGTTATGATGGAGCTATTCAGTACTTGCTGAGCAAAGAAGAAGGGACAGTCTGCAGTTCCTACGCTAACCACTGCCTGCTAATGCTACATATTTGGAATTTTCCTCTTCCCCTAGTTCTACTAGCTTATCTTCTTATTTATTACTCCTTTCTCTGTAAAAGAAAGAAAGAACACTCACAACACATCAAAGTTATCTGAAATCTATCCTAAAAAATAAATTTCTTTGTACCAGTCTGAGGTTAGACAAATAGAAAAGGGAATAGGAAGCAGTCTGAAGTTACAGGTTCCTGTGCCCTTCTGATTCTTTTTCACATATCAACAAATCTCCTGTAAAATCACTTTCATACACTGCAGATATGCCAGGTCATTAGGACTAAACTTTAATGCTCCACATTAGAGCTTAAGAAAGTAAGACATACAGTCAGTACTGTCTGAAAAGAGAGTAATTTCCCTCTCTTTAAAATAACGAATCATAGAAGCATTTATTTGGCACAGAAACCTCACCAGAGAAGTGGCAAGTGGAACTGAAGTAAATTAAAAATAGGTAACACATAGTGTTCTCAGAGTTTCCTAAAAGATATTTGGAAAGCATGTTTTGCTATAGCTTTGGCAACACAGAAATAAACATATTAAGACAAAATGTACACTGCAAGCTACTTAGCAATAGCTTCACTCTCCTTCAGTCAAATTACCGTATGTAACAGTAGATCACATTTGCTACAGTTATGATAAACAGACAGCATTCACAATATCCTCTAAATTAAATGGACCCAAGGAATGTTTCTTTAGTCTTTACACAGCCGCAGCTAAACTTCAAAATGCATTTCCTTACTCACAGTTTCCACAGCAGAGGGAAAAGTTGGGAAATGAATGTTTTTTATGTAGAGAGAGTGCCAAAAGTAGCACCTCCACGCAAGCTCAGAACTAGTCCAGTGAAAAGTCAGAAAGGCTGCAACCCCAGCGGGTAATCCTTTCTACAGCAGACAGAACACCAGATTCCCAAATCCCAACTTTCTCCTGCTGAAACAATTCACTGAACACAAATAGTTCCTGCAGCCTTACAACAAAGGGACAACAATGCCAAGAGAGCTGCACAGAGAAATTACAATTGCCTTTTACCTTTTTCTCTTCAGAAGCCAGATGAAAGGTCCAGGGCATGCAGGAGCAGGGGTGGGGAGAAGAAGATGCAGGGTTTCTTTCAGAGCAGCACGAGGCCTACCCTGCTTTCAGAAGCTGCCCCTGTCAGATTTTCCAGCAGTAGAACTGCAGCCAAGTCCCTGCCCATGCCTGAAGAATTTCCTGAACAGCATTCCCGTTCTTTTTCTGACTGCTTTGAAACCACACTCTGTCTTTTACTTCAATAAGGCTTTGTCAGGCCAAGTTACAGCTACTGGTCTGGCTCCAGATATCAATTGGCAACACATGTGTTTTGCATTACAGAGTCCTCTTCCCAACATACAAACACGCCCCTGCATGAAACACAGGGAACACTGTGTGTTTAGCACTGGAAACTATAAAGGAAATCATTTCAGTAACAAATGCGGATATGATTAACATTTTCTCTTTAAGAGCGGTAGGTTTCTCTTCCTCACTTTTGCCCTGCATCAAAGAGCCTAAGCTGACCTCAACTGCTAAGTCGACTTTCTCAGCTTTATCAAACCAGGAAAGAAGAGGAATGCAGATTTCTATTCAGGGCCACCCTTCATTTACCTATGTTGCTGCCTTGTTTGAATTTCGGTTGCAAAAAAAGGTTTATTTTTAGAATCTCTCAGTACATTGCTGCTATAGCCTAGTCCTAGCATGCATGGCTGTAAACATGCAGGTGCTAAAAATACTACAAATATCTGAGCTCTCTCACTCTTCTCTACCCTGAAGGTCCCACACAAAAATCCTAAAAACTTTTTTCCTATCATATATGAAAAGTGGTTGTTTTAGCTGAAAGGGGGTGGGTGAGGAAGGCAAGTTGTGCCTTTTGTCAGGAAAAGATCCTAGCTCTTAATACTTTTCATGTCCAGATGATAACATACATCAAGATGCTAAATAACTTATGCTGCTTAGGATGCCCAGAGACTGACATGTGTTTGTGCAACAGAAATACATATAGAAACATACATAAATCTGTCTTTCCTTCCCCATCTCCCTACAGTCAAGCACTCGCAAAGGGGGAAAAGGATAGCAGTAGCAGAGTTGTCAAGGTAACAATTGAGAAAACAATTGTGAAAAAAAGATAATTTAGGAGCAAGATTTTTTTGCGCTTTAAAACACTTAAAATGTTGTACACTGTTGTCCAGTCATAGTTTCTTGAACATTCCCTTGCACACTATCCAAAAAAGGTCTTAAAATAAGTTAAACATAATTGAAGTGTCCCAACTTTCTCCATGAACTCTTGTACTATTCAAAACTGCTCCTTCACTCCTCCCTGTTTATTCTCTGTATAACAAGCTATTTGGGTTTTATACACATAACTGGGATCTCACAAGGGTTCAAAGAGATGAAGAAACCTAATTTTCTTCCTTACTTCCATGCCCCCCACATGGATTGCTTATCCACTCCTGCGCATGCACAGGCCTGCTGATGGAGAATTCTTTAACACTTCTTTTAGAGCCCGTTAGGGGCTGTTGCTCTCAAGCCACATAGCAACTGTTTCCTGCCCAAATGATCATGTGACTTAATGGAGAGCAATGGCTCCTTCCCTCAGTTCTCCTAAGCCACTGCGACTCACAACTGGACATAACCAGAGAGTTCACAGTGGGGTAGGAGGGAGGGTGTGTGCGCCTGCACAGAACTCGCTGAACAATAGTTGCAGGTATGTACAACCCTATTTTCATCGTCATTCTTCTGTGCAGTCTCACATGGGAAAGTACCAAGCTATACACAATAAGGAGGTGGGGTGAATCTCCAACTCATTTTTATTAAGGTAACAAACAACAAACACTGCAACGGCAGGTGTATATAAAAGATTCAAAATTTGTAAACCACAACACTAACAGTAAATTCAGTAAGTTAGAATGTCAAACAGTCAAAGCACATCAAACAGTAAGCGCGAACGCCCGACTTACCGGGCAAGAAGTTTGCTGCCGATGGGGGAGAGGAGGGCTGGCGTGGCCGTCTGCTGTGCTGGTCGGCCCGGCATGCAACGGGCTGGCCAGCAGCCAGCAGGTTTAAACCCAGGTGGCCAATCAGGGGGGCCGCCTGGCCCGCTGCTGGGGGGCGGGGCCTCTGCCGGACCTGGGGGAGGTAGTCTTCCCTCAGGTCCGGCAGAGCGGCATAAAAACCGGCCGCCAACCCCTCGCCTCCGCATTCGGGCTTGGCAGCGACATCCCACCCTCCGCGCCCCCTTTGTTGCATTATATTTTCCTGCTGTTGTCACAACTGTTTGCGGGGGTCATTGGATCGGATTGCTTTTCGGGGATCAGGGCACGCCCTGGTTCCCTGGAAGGGGATCCCCTTATGGGATCTTGGGAGTGAGGACAGAGGTGCATGCCCAGCTCGGGGGCTGTCAGGGCGGACTCACTCCCAGGTGGCAGGGGGGGATCATGCAGGGGTGTACACCCAGATGATCTCCCCCCTGAATGCCACTCCTGGTGCCCCCCCCTCAGCACGGGTCTGAGGGGGGGAGGGGTCATCAGCTGGCAGGCGGGCCAGCCGATGCTTTGTGGGATCCGATCCTCATGACTGCCAATGCTCCTGTTTGCTATTTTCTGTCAATAAAGTTTGGCCATTTTCTCCTCCACATGCTCTGTGTCTGGGGTAGTTCTTGCCGTGCCGCTGCACTCCTCGAACCCTTAGCAATAGGCAGCAAAGATCAATAATACTGATGAGCAATAAGCACATCAAACAGTAAAGATCAATAATACTGATGAGCAATATGCCCAATAACTAACACTCTATAAGAGCATCACATAATGCAAGAGTTTACATGACCATTTTACATGACAACTAATGCTGTAGAAGTATCAAGAAACTCACACCATACTCTCTGCTTTTCTTTCAAGAAAACAAAGATTGCAAAATGGCCCTTGCAACTGTGAGGGAGATATATATAAACTATAGCAAACTATGAGAGAAAACTTGTTCATGACTTGTGCATAAGATAGATAGTTACAGTAACAGAACTTTTTTAACTGACACACAAGGAATGTTCATTCACAGCAGGGAAGGGCCAGTTCAGTAGCAACAGATAAACAAAGGCCAAATCCACACACACTCACCATCTGCTTATCTTGCGCAGTCATGGCAGTTGGGTTCATTCCGCTACCATGCTGTGCATCATCACATTCACCCTCCCAGTGCTTCTTCGTGGCGCAATCAGTTCTCCACATGCCACTGAGTAAAGTGTTATAGTGGGCAGTTCCCTCCTCTGTCGTCAGTGTTGATGGCGCACGTCACTTCCCTTTTTTTTCCCAAAAAAAAGTTAATTTTGCGCTATACCGATATTCTGACTTTTAGGCAGAGCCAGGGAAAAGCCAGAGTATTTATAAGGGGGAACCAGGTTCCATCCAAAACCAAGAGCAGAAAGTAACTGATGGTAAGATAAAGGACAATCATCTGTTTCTTTTCCCGTGCAAACCGCTGCTCACTAAAGTAGGTTTTGCGGTATACCAAGTATTAAGCTGGCCGAGTATCCTGCTTAATTTTATACATTTGTTCTATGTGTTTAGATGTTGCTGGCAGCTGTGCAGGTACCTTCCACACCTAGTTCACTATCTCTTCAAGGCCCTCTAGAATGGGGAAACCCACTGTAGCAGGAGAGTTGCTATATATACAGCTAAGCTACTTGTCCTTTTGGGGGGAACCAGCAGAAGACATATCAATGTACAGAGCCTTCGCCATCCATGCCATTTGCTCAGAGTACATGCATAGAGATCTTCATATGGTGAGCCCAAGCTGGGGCCCACATTATCATCGCTTGATGGGTCCAATGTTGATTCAGATTCGACCTTGGATTGATCCACTTTGACATCTTCCTCATCAGAGTTGTAGGTTGACTGCAATTGTGCTGGAAAAGGTGGAGGCAACCACCCACAGCCTGTCAATGTTGAGGGCTTCAGATCTGACACATCATAACCCAATGGGGCTCCTTCCAATTGACAACAGTACGGCGCTGGAATACAATAGGTGTGATGCTGCTGCAATACGTGTGATGCTGCAAAGCCAACCATTATCTCGACTCCAAAGGTCTTCTCTGCTCGGATCCATACTGACAGCGATGGGACAGGGCTTGACCTGTACCGCTAGTTAATTAGATTCCTTGCCATAGTGACAAGTTATGTTGTATTCAATAATGTGGCCCAATTTTATTCCCAAGCTTTATGTTTGCCTTTCATTTCGATTGGGGGAGGGACCAGATCCTGTTCTCTATTGCCCCATTACCTTTATAAAAATGCCCTCCAATGCAACTCTATTTTATATAGTTTACAGAAGTGTGGGAGCCTTTCTTTCCAGTTACTGAAAGTGTAAACTTTAAATACAACTTCCTTTTCTCTGTCCTTCATAAATTTTCTGCAAGGGAATCAGAAAGCTCTGTCACTTAAAACAGTATTCCAACCGAGAATGCTCATCATACTAGCTGTAGCTAGAACTCAATACATTTAGATTTTGTTGTGAGGTAGTTTGGAAGCCAAGGTCATAAAGGATTTTCTGGACATAAGTCTGGAAGACAAATTGCTTCACTTCTCTACAAACTCTACTACAGTTTTGCACTTGAAATCTAGCAGTCTGTGGTCTTTAGTTCTAGTTATGATGAACCTGTCCGTTTCTGAACAAGAAAATACAGAAGTTATTAAAAACTGATGACAATCAAAACACCCAATATGCAAGTCAGAGTTATAAAAGCATTTTAAATGATTCACAAATTAAACACAGAACTAAATCACAAACTTATGACATTTAAATGTGCCACCTCACAAATAGGTATGACCAACAACTGTCAATACCTATGTATTTTCTGTTATGCCCACCACCTTGGGGAATGGCCTGCCTGAATAGGGCAGGAAGGCTCCCATGCTTGTCATTCTATAAACTATGTAGAGCAGAATTGTTAAGGAAAGAATTTCTATTAAGGTAGTAGTGCCATAGTATAACTGAATGGTTATACTATGGGGGGACATGAATGTGGACTATATCACTCTAAATTACGTATTATCTGTTTGCTGTATGTATTATCCTACTCTTTCTGCATTGTAATACAATTTTCTGCACTGTTTGACATATCATGACTAAGAATTTTTGCTGTTTCCAACTTTTGTAATTTTAGTTCCATTGCATTGCTTATATGTTTTATCTTCTGCCTTCAGTGACAAAAGTAGACTGCAAATAAAGTAGATAAATAGACATAAGAACAGGCTGTGAGTTAGATTGTTTTCCAAGTGAACATTGGGTCAGGCAGCAGTGGCATAATCCTAGAATTTTCCACAGGTGAAGGATCCCTTCCCAGCACCTTTACATCTTCAGAGCAAACACCATGGCCCCCTCTAGCAAATACAGATTTCTGCGAGGTAGTATATATTGGCAAACGAAGTCTTGCACTCACTTACCTTTGGGACTAAACCCCTTATTATTTGTTCTCTATCCTATCAAAAATAATTTCCTTAGCAATAAGAGGTCTACAGGACTATGTGTGGGTGTGGTACCCTCAAGTCAGAGTTGACTGATGGCAACCCCTAGTGGGGTTTTCATGGCAAGAGACTCTCAGAGGTGATTTTCCATTGCCAGCCTCTGCAACCCTGGTCTTCAGGAGAGGTATCCCATCCAATTATTAACCAAGACCAACCCTGCTTAGCTTCTGAGATCTGATGAGATCAGGCTCACCTGGGCTATCCAGGTCAGGGCCTGCAGAACCATAGTGGAGGATATTATCCTGTTCCCTCTCTGTTTTTCTTTGCTATGAGTCTGCTGTAACACAATGTTTACTCCTTTACTCTTTAGTAAGCTTCTCTCTCTTTGTTTTTCTCTAGCATGATTTTACTACCCCCTCCCTATCTGCTGCAGGTTTTTAAAGATCAGGGCTCTCCTGCCCTGCTCTCTACTAATTTTGGTCTAGTCACTTACAGAGAAAACTCACACTTGGAAGATTTATGACAGGATTCACACCTTTCTACACCAATCCATTTCCTTCTCCTTTTAATTTACACTTGAAAGACTAATGCTTATTGAGCAAAATTAATCTATTTTGATGAGGCACCGCCCCTTTTTGCACCACCATATGTGCCTGGTGAGGAGAAAATAGTAGACAAGCATAAAGATGGAGGCAAAGATCAAAACCAGTAGGGAAGGAAAATTGAGCAAAAGCATAAGAAATGGGGAGTTAGAGGAGGAAAAAAAATTCTCTTCTCACAGATCTTCCAGATACCTTGAAAAAGGATGGACCCCAGATTTGCAGAAAAATCCCAAAAGTAAACAAACCTACAAACCTACCTGAGGGATTAAAACACCCACTCAAATAGAGAGGAATGTGTGCAATGTGATCACACATCATTACTTCAAAGGGGGAGCAGCTCTTGCAATGTCTTCGTTAGAACTATGGGGTTGCTTAGCAAACTTGCATAACAGAAACAGCAGGCAGTAATGATGGAGGCATTGAAAGCTGCTTGACAGCTGACTAACCAGCATAGTTATATGCAGTATTAAGGTCAATTCTACATATGATTCTGTTGTGACAACTTTCAAAGCTGTAGGAGACCTTGCTAGACCCAGAGAGCTGATAGCCATATTCATTTGGCTTGTATTCAAAACTATGTATCTGTTTCACAGCTATGTATCTGTTTAAATGAAGGCTGGTAGACTGAGTATCTGTGCCACCTTTTCATCATTACTAACCTCAGCTGTCTTCAATTGCCAGGTGCCAGGTGAGTGCAATTGATATAAAAACTGACATAGGAATGAACGGCTTGAATTTCTAGGCTAGGTGAAAGACCTTGAAAAAGGATGGACTAAAACAGGTTCAGAAGCTGGCTACCTGTTGGGATGGATTATGAAACCACTCTGCATTTCAGTTACAACTTAACTCCAGATGTGGAGTTAATTCCAGATGTAGAGAGCTATTGATATTGTCTCTGTCTAAATTATATTTACAGGCACTGTTGCACTTTATGAATCGTATATTTTGTACTGAAAACAAAATAAGAACATTCGTTTTTGATAAAGTGAGGTTTATTGGTATTATATAACACAGAGTTAGGCTTTGAAAGTGCTTGTTTAGTAAGTTGTTCACAACAGACATTTTTGTTTCTGTTTAAATGAGGGCAGGCAGATTGAGTATCTATGCCACCTTTTCATCATTACTAACCTCAGCTGTCTTCAATTGCCAGGTGCCAGGTGAGTGCAATTCTGTTTCCGTCTATTACATCTAGTTGATGTGGTTGAGCATTTCAAGATTTGTTCCTGTATATCTGCCAATCTAGAAGGTAGGGGTACATATATGTATGTCTGCCTGTCTAGAAGGTAGGGGTACTCCTATATGTAGTTACTCAAATAGGTGGTCTCCTAATTTGTTAGGAGAAATTAGCTTAAAGGAGACAAGCGAGAGGGGGTAACAGGTATTCTCTACCTATGTTTATGGGCATTATTCTCTCAAGCAAACTCTCAAAATGAACCAGCCAGATGTTTGACCAGAAAGACTTTTTATTAAAAGAGAAATAAAAGGGCAAACATACAAAAATCACACACGACACACATATGAGGCTAACTAAGAGGAAATTGGGGAGGAAAGGAGAAAGCAGTTTTGGCGAAGGCTATCATTACCAATCTGTAAGATAGGTGTCTGCAGAGACAACAGCAAAACAACTGCTGTTTTATGGTGAAGAATAAGAGGACCACCAAACGAATTTTGGGGCATGTGTATGGATCCAAAGATATACACACACACTCTGGTGGCTGAGGCAAAATGCTCCCTGGGACAAACTGACATTTTTGCCCCCAAAACAATAACTTGATGGGTTTTCTGGAAGTGGAAAATAAAGTGGGAGAGGCTTGATGGTTACACCAGAGGTGGACTATAGGTGTAAATGGTACTTGATGAACCTATGAGTACTGGATGAGAAAAGCTATCAGATTTGACGAATAGCATTAGGTGTTGCTTAATCATGGCAAATGGGTGAGGAGAAGTGAGGCTGGGCATGGATGAAATTAGTCAGGAGTTTTTGGAAGATCCATTGTCCTAAATTATGCGTGGGGGGGCACTAGTCAGTCAGCTGCTCTGACTTCCTTCTAAAATATTTTCCAGACCCTTACCCAGTTGGCATCCATTTAGTTTTATTCCAGGTCTGGCAGTGCCTTGTGCTTATGCTATAGGAGGGAAGGGTATTTATGATTTCATATCTAAAAACTGCCCCTCAATGGGAGGAGGGGGCTCATTGCCTTTGTCAGTGGCCTTTGTCAAGTTTCAAGCCTTTGTCAGTGGCTCTTCTAGGGGTGTGACAGGCACAAGGCAGCTACTTATCATTTCATGATCCTCAATCCATCAAGTTAAAATACAAATACAATACAATACACATACATAAAAACAACAATTAGAAACAGGGTAGGAAAGAGAAATCACTGCAGGAATGCCAAATGAAAGAAGTGTTCATCCATTGGTAGAAGATAGCAACTGAAGGTGATAGGTGAGCCTCTCTGGGGACGAGAGTTCCAGAGATTTGGTGCCATGACTGAGAAGGCCCTCTCCTGGGTTCCCAGGAGGTGGGGGCACCTAAAGCAGGGCCATGGGAGATAATCAAAGCAGTCCAGGTAGGTTCTTAAAGTCCCAAGCCATGTGGGGCTTTATAGGTCAACACCAGCACCTTGAATTGTGCCTGGAAATAGATTGAGGGCACATTTAGATGGACCAAGACTGGAGTGATCTGGTCCATCTGACCTGCTCCAGTCAACATCCTGACTGCAGCATTCTGCAGCAATTAAATTCCCAAACACTGTTCAAGGATAGCCCAACATACAGGTCATTGCAGTAATCTAATGTAGATTTAGCCAAGGTATGTACCACAGTGTGTCAGGTTCAGTGTGTATATGAGCTGTACTGACTCCATTTTCTAATGCTTCTAGTGTTTAAGTGCTTTCTCCACAGGTGCACAAGTTCCCAAGCAGACTTCTCACCGAAAGAGGTTGTTATGTCTATCAACGTTCCACCCAAGATTGGCCTTGAGAGAGTCCAGCTTCCCAAGTCTGAAAGATGTTGTTTTGAGAACTGTGGGGGGAGGCTGGTTCAGCTGGGAACTGTTACTTTGTACCTCATGCTTTTCTCTTCATTGGTAACAATGCTCTTGTACCATCCTGAATCTCCTATTCAGGCCAGTGGACTATAATGAACTATTTCTGCAGTAAAGTTTCCTTATTCAAACAATGGACTCTTGTTTGCTTGTAAAGGAGAACCTGTAGGAAAGACATTATCTAGCCACAGTCTGACACAGTGGCCAGATCTTTTCTGTCCAGGAAAGGCTGCTTCTGGCTAACTAGTTGGAGCTGGTAAAAGGCACTCATGGCCAAGCTATCACCTGCTTATCCAACAGTCCAAGATCACCCCCAAACTACACACCTGTTCCTTCAATATGAATGCAACGCCCTCCAGAAGGGGTGACAACTTAAATCTTGGGTCAGACTTTCCATGATTTTCTAAGTAGCACTTCCATATCTTCAGGATTAAGTTCCAGTCTATTAGTATGTATCTATTCCAATACTTTCTGAGATCAGCTGGAAATATGACAGAGCAGTTTCATTCACATATTGGTGACAACTCAGATCATATCTCTATACTCTGGTTTCATGTAGATGTTGAAAAGCATAGGGGACAAGATGGAGCCCTGTGGGACCACACAGTCTAAAGACCAAGGGGTTGAGCAGCAGTTCTCCAGCATCATTTTCTGAAACCTACACAAATGGTGCCTTTCATTCCCATCCTAGAAAAGTGGTCCAGAAGGATACCATGATTAATGGTATTTAAAGCTGTTGATTATCCAGGAGAATTGACAGAGTAACACACACCAAGGCTGTTTCAGGCCCTTAACCAGGCCTGATACCAGGTTGGAAAGGATCTAAACAATTTGCCTCATCTAGGCAAGCATGAATTTGTCCAACCACCACTGGATCTATCACCTTGTTTGAATGCACCTTTAAAGACATGCTTTCAAAACAAGTTAGGTTCCTTTAAGCAGCACAGTTTACCTACTGCAAGGCTGGGATAGCACAATCTCCATTCATATCCAACAGCTACTTAAGCAGTCCTTAATCCAATTTAGTATGCATCACCCCAAACAAATCCTAGATCCAAGAGAAAGGAAGCATTTTAAAAGGCATTACTTTTGTTTATTCTGTTTTATCTTTCCTTCCTCGATGGAGATTTTAGTTTATTTGGAACTGTTAATTTTCCACTCGCAAAAGGAATATGCTTTAAGAGTAAAAAAAAAGAAAGGGGGGAGTATAATCTTTCTTGGTCAGCAAGTTTTGTTGGTGTATGAGAAAGACAGCTTTTTCCATGTAGCAGTTATAAGGCAAGGGGCAGATTCACACAAAGAAACCATGGACATGCACATCTAAAACACAAGATTCTGTGAGATATGAAAACATAATGGTAGGTGTTTTCTGGAACACTGAACCAAAACTGGGAACTAAATTGTAATGAGTCCCTCCCACCAAAAAGTTTGTGTGTTTCATACCTTGCAGCAGATGGCAGGTATTGGGCTCACCTTGCAGGGCAGCATCTTGTTTTCCTGAACAGCATTCACCAATTGGATTCCAAGGACAGTGTCATGGGCTGGGCCTGCCCAAGCTGGTAGCCCAGGTACTAACACGAAGCCAAGGAGTGTTCAAGAGTCACAAGCTGAGTCTAGTCTGTAGTCAGAGCCCAAGGTAAACACCAGGGGTGTGTCCAAGATCCAAAAAGCCAAGCCAAGTCCAGTCCGTAGGTCAGAGCACAAGGGTATCAAGGCAAGGTGCAGGCAAGAGTGAGACGCAAGGTACCAGGAAGTGGTTGCAGATAATCAACACATTACTTCCACACCCGGCAGTTCCTCCAAACTGGCTCTTATAGCCAGGCGTGGTTTTCAGCCAGCTGCTGGGGCTTCATCCTGACATTACTCATCGTCACTCTCCAGCAGCTGGCGTTGGCTGGAGAGGCAAGCACTGCGCCGTCTCTCCTGCAGTTCCAGTCTCTGGCACTGCCTGCGGTGTTCCTTGGGCGTGGGTGAACCTGGGGGGGTGGAGGCTCTTGGCTGCGCTGCACCTGTGGAAGTCCCTGGCTGAGCTTCCCCTGTAGTATTGGAGCTAGAGGGTGCTGGTGTCTCAGCTGCTGGCTGCAAGCTCTGATCAGCCAGCAGCTGTTGCTCCTGATTGCTGGCTTCTGCTGAATCAGGGCTAGGGCTGGCTACACAGGGCTCCTCTTCTCCTGAGGAGTCCTGGCTGGCTACACGAGGCTCCTCTCCTCCAGAGGAGACCTCACTCTCAGACTGGGCCATGACAGACAGTATAATTTGTATACTGCTCTTCTGGACAGATGAGTGCCCATCCAGAGTAGTGAATAAAATACCCACCTAGTGAGTTCATAGCAGTAGTGAGATTCAAACCAATAAAGTGCTGCATCATCACAGCTCAATTACTTAACCACTATGCTACACCAGCTCCAGTTTATAAACTACAGAATATGGCTGTTTCTCAGGTCATATAATTAGATACCAATGAAAGCTGAATAAATAATGTCTCCCTAAAATAAAACATGAAAGTGCTGTTAAACTGAGGCACTTTGAAAATATTGCTGACAATCATAGACAAATGAGGAAAGCAGCTAATGCAAAAACATGGTTGTTGAGTCCAAGTTGGGAACTGGAGATTTGGGAGTGAACCTTGGGAAGGGCAGAGTTTGATGTGGGGAGGCAGCTCAGCAGGGAAGTGATGCCATAGAGGCCATCA
The DNA here is from genome assembly GCF_028583425.1 of Eublepharis macularius. Lineage (NCBI taxonomy): Eukaryota > Metazoa > Chordata > Lepidosauria > Squamata > Eublepharidae > Eublepharis > Eublepharis macularius. Next base: position 87,728,005 of record NC_072793.1, on the reverse strand, counting down.
TCCAAAGCTGCCATTTTCTCCAGGGGAACTGAGCTCTGTTGTCTGGAGATCGGTTGTAATTCTGGGATAATTCCAGGCCTCACCTGGTGACTGGCAAGTTGGCAACACTAGGCAAAAATGACTTACCTCAAAGAATCTGTTGTTTTACAGAGTGTGTTGCTCAATGTCAAAAGATTCAGCAATGCGGTTTATATTCATATATTGTTAAATACCAATGGATTAGTATGATGTCTGGCAGTTTTAATACAGATGTTTATAGACATGCCATTTTGCAATGATCATAAAGGCAAAGTTAATACCATAAACCCATTTGGTACCAGCATGCCATTAGTTCACAGTAAAATGTGCCCATAATCAGGGCTTGTAGATCACTCAAGAAAAAATTTACATTTCACAATTACAAGCCATTTAGAGCATGTTATTAACATGGCAAGTACTTTAGCCCACAGCAAGTGAATACTTATCAGTGCTGTTAGATTATTTAATTTTTGAGCTTTCACCCTAACATTATGATCGAAATAATGGTACTGACCCAAGACTTGTTCATACAAGTTCTTGCTTTTGAGTTGCCAACTAATATTTCTTCCTCTTCACAAATTTATCCTTGCTTTCCAATGCTTTCTGGATATAGTGCTCATTGTAGAATGACAGCTTCATTGTTTGTCCTTATGGACCCTCTGGGCATGTTCAGTATGGCTGATCACTCTCTTGATGTGGGAGTTAGAGATAAGGCTCTGAAGTGCTTTGATACTTTTCCAATTGACCAAATACAGAAAGTAATGGCAGTGAATAGATTCAGCACCATAGGACTAGCTGTAGGGTGTACCATAGGCTTTGGATTCTCTCTTGACTTATAGGGAAAAATCTGAGTAATTAATGAAGAATAGAATTCAGTGTAGGGAGTAAGAAACTGCTGTTCTTTTTAAAAAAAACAAATGATTGTTACTATTCACTACAGAGTTGCCCATGAGACCAAAGGAGGCTCTGTCTTCTTACAGTAAACAAAACCATTATCTAATAGTGCAATCCTAAACATGTCTACTCAGAAGTAAATCTCATTAACTTCAATTGGATATATGGCCTAGTAAGTGGGTTAAGGATTATAGCCTATTCTATAACATATATGAATAGGGTCTTCTATGTTTTTGAAATGGAATCACTGAAAATATCATGGGAACATCAATATGCAATTAGCTATCCTGCTGTTTGACTTTCAGATACTTCCAAGTTATTGTTATCTATTGTCAATATTTGACACATTCCCTTCTCAGTAACACATAAGTACCCCTCAAATACCCTTTTAAAGATTTGGACTTGGAACACCCTTCCAAAAATACAATAAAGTTGAAGTGTGTCTTAGTACACTGGGGAATCTGGTCATTGGACTGGAGCACTACCAAGAAAGTCCATTACCTGATGGAAGCAGAGTGCACCGTTCCAGGGATCTGAACAACCAGCAAGTACTGGTGTGCTGAACTCAACTATTGCATGATCTCACAGTGGGTGAAATGGTTCTTCAAGTATGTGGTTCTTAGCTTGTGAAGAGCTTTTTAAAAAGTAAAAACAGAAATATAATTTATTTTTATTAATAAAAATTCTTGTTCCCTGCCTTTCTCTTGGCTCAAAGCAGCTTACAGGTAATAATTAAAGAATTACAGATAAAATAATAGCTATACCTCCCAATATAAACATAGTACAAATAAAATACAACCCCCCATACCTTCCCCCTCTCCTTAAAGATGCCTGCTATTCATACTGCATAATAGCCATGGCAAACAAGTAAACCTTGCGGCTTGTTACACAAGCTGAATAATACTACTGTTGCTCATTCCTAGACATGGGCATGAACCCAAAAAATTTAACGAACCAGCGGTTTGTGATTCGGTGCCGATGATGATCCGAAGATCGCGAACCGCAACGAACATTTTCCGTTGCCAAACCAGTTCACGGTTCATGGTTCATTGGGCGCGGAACGGCCCCCGTGGCACTTACAGAGCCCATATTCCCAAGGAGTCTTTTGCAGGCTCTCCTACAGCCATCATCCAAGTTTGGACAAGATTGCAAAAGGGATCTTGGAGTTACACCCTCTCCAATCCAAGACCCCCAGGAAACTCCCACTCGACACAATCAGAGCCACTGGTTGACGTTGGCCCCGTGTACAGAAGGTGGGTGTTGACGGCGGCCACCGGGACTGGTGGGCACAGGGAGGTGGTGACAAGCTGCCTCCCCTCAGGGGTGGGGGGTCTGGCCACTCACCATTGGCACCCCCATGTGCCCGACTGCCAGGCCAAAAAGGAGCACACTCGCATTCCCAGTGAGGGCAGGAATGTGGGTAATGCCAGCAGCCGCCAAGCCTGGTGGGCACTGGGAGGTGGCAGCGAGCCAACTCCCTTCAGGGGGCGGGGGGTCTGGCTGCTCGCTGGCAGCATCCCCCATGTGCCCACCCGCCAGGCCAAAGAGGATGGCACTGGAATGACCAGCAAGGGCAGGAATGTGGGGGATGATGGCAGCCGCTGGGCCTAGCAGGCATGGGGAGGCAGCATTGAGCCACCTCCCCTCAGGGGGTGGGGGGTCTGGCCACTCGTCGGTGGCATGCCCTATGTGCCTGCCTGCCAGGCCAAAGAGGAGCGCGCTGGTATTCCCTGCTATGTAGGAAGGTGGGTACTGGCGGCGGCCACCGGGCCTGGTGGGCATGGGGAGGCAGCGTCGAGCCACCTCCCCTCAGGGGGCAGGGGATCTGGTTGCTCACCAGTGGCACCCTCCATGTGCTTGCCCACCAGACCAAAAAGGAGCATGCTGGTATTCCCAGTGAGTGCAGGAATGTGGGTAATGCCAGTGGCTGCCAGGCATGGTGGGCACGGGGAAGTGGTGATAAGCCACCTCCCCTCAGGGGGCAGGGGGTCTGGCCACTCGCTGGCGGCACCCCCCATGTGCCCGCCCGCCAGGCTAAAAAGGAGTGCACTGGTATTCCCAGAGTGGGTGGGAGAGAACCTGTCATCATGAGGAGGGGAGGGGGAAGATCCCCCAGCCACCGTGGGTCCTCACCCGAGGGTCCCACTGAGGAACAGTGTGGTGGTGGCAGCCAACACTACACACCTTCCTGCCTTGCCGGAAAGGATGGGAGGGAGAGGACCTGTTATGTGGGGGGTGATTGGGAAGACCCCCCCCACCTCCAGGCCAAAGAGAAGCACGCTAGTATTCCCGGAGTGGTTGGGAGAGGACCTGTCATCATGAGGAGGGGGAGGGGGAATATCCCTCAGCATCTGTGGGTCCTCACCCGAGGGTCCCACTGAGGAATAGTGCGGCGGCAGCAGCCAACAGTACACACCTTCCTGCCTTGCCAGAAAAGATGGGAGGGAGAGGACCTGTCATCATGAGGAGGGGGAGGGGGAATATCCCTCAGCATCCGCGGGTCCTCACCCGAGGGTCCCACTGAGGAACACTGCAGCAGTGGCAGCCAGCAGCTCATACCTTCCTGCCTTGCTGGAAAGGATGGGAGGGCGAGGACCTGTCATGTGGGGGGTAAGTGGGAAGATCTCCCCGCAACCGCCAGGCCAAAGAGGAGCGTGCTGGTATTCCTGGCGTAGGAGGGAGAGGATGTGTCATTCGGACCAGGGGCCTGATCCCCCAGCCACTGTGGGTCCTCACCCGAGGGTCCCACTGCGGAACAGTGCAGCGGAAGCCACCTCTTGAGCCATCAGCCTCGAGGTTGTAAGTGGCGCTGTCCCAGACCCTGAGGGGAGAACCTCCACCAGCGCGGCCTGCCGGAGTGCTCTGCTCTCATCAGCATCACCCTCAGGGCACAGTGATCCTCCCACTCACCCCCACTCAGAAGAGCTGGTGGCCCCCTTTCTCCCCCCAATGGATGTTTCACTGGGTGAGGAGGGAGACAGGCTCGGGTGGTGCCTCTTCAGGTGCTGAGTCAGGGCTGTCGAAGACAGGTGCTTTGAGTTTTTGCCCCTGTGCACCAGGACATCACAGGCACCACACGGGGGTCATCAGGAAGGGCCCGAAAGTGCCTCCATATGGAGGTGTTGTAATGCCGATCGCTAACTGTCCCAGGGGAAGGAGGACGAACGGTTACAGGCTGCGCTGCGGGGCTGGACACGGACGGCGGGGTGAGGGGTGGACTGCAGGCGGGGACACCACTGAGAGTTTGGGATGGGGATGGGAGGGACCTTTGATAACACACATACCATTCCTCCAGGGATCCATCGCCCATCCTCAAAATGTTGAGAGATTCTCTCCCCCCTGCGCAAAGACCTCTTTGGTCTCCTCCACAGCCCACACAGGTGAATTGGGGGGAGCGGGAGGACTCTCTGTGGCCCCCGAGCCACACCCAATACTGTTTTCCACAACTGAACCAGCCATTGCACTTCACTCCACAACCACCCTTGGCAGCCAACACAAGAGCAAGACTCATTGTGCCACCAAACTAGAATTAAGGAGGACAGGAAAGGAGATGACTCTGTGTTCCCTCCGCTGCAGTGCCCACTGAGCTTGGCCCCAGGGCCTGGTAGCAGCCCTGGCACCAGAGGGAGGGAGGGACTAGAGCCCTAGCCCACCACTCCCACAGACCTGAACAGATCAGGCACTAATAACACTGTGTGAGCCCTCAACTGTGGTGCCCACTGAGCTTGGCCCCAGGGCCTGGCAGCAGCACTGGAACAAGAGGGAGGGAGGGACTAGAACCCTAGACCGCCACTCCCACAGACCTGACCCAATCAGGCACTGATTAATAATAATCAATGTGAGCCCTCAGCTGAGGTGCCCACTGAGCTTGGCCCCAGGGCCTGGCAGCAGCACTGGAACCAGAGGCTGGGGCTACAACCATAGCCCAGCACACCAAGATGCCTGGACAGAACAGGCACAGAGACTAAGAATAATAATAGTAATAATAAGAATCATAATTACAATGATTAGGATTGTGATAATAATAACAATCATTTGGTGAGCCCTCAGCCCAGGTGCCCACCGAGCTTGGCCCCAGGGCCTGGCAGCAGCCCTGGTACCAGAGGGAGGGAGGGACTAGAGCCCTACCCCACCACTCCCAAAGACCTGAACAGATCAGGCACTTACGAGAGCCCTCAGCTGAGGTGCCCACTAAGCTTGGCCCCAAAGCCAGGCAGCAGCCCTGGAACCAGAGGAGATAGATCCCTATTCCCCAAATCCAAGCTGAATTATACTCTCAGGGCGAAGCTACAAGTGACGAATGACACTTGAACGGCAAGTGTATTTCTCTCTGTTCACTTGCGCTTCACTCAATCCACTTGCCGTTCAAGTGTCATTCGTCACTTGTAGCTTGGCCCACAGTCTCTCTCCCCAAAGGCTAGCAAGTGACAAGCAAGAGCTCTGTCCTACTCCACTGCTCGCGGAAAGTGAAACCCAGCCTGGGAGTCCATGGCTATTTATAAGCACAGGTCCCATTGAGCAACGCAGGAGGTCTGTGTTTGGCTGTCAGAGCTGCCTATCAGGGTTTGCAGGGATGAGATTGGAGTGCCCGTGGCTACAGGACACCCCCTCCCCCCTCCCTCCCCTGGGTGTCTTCTCCCAACTTGTAACCGTGTTGCAGCTCCGTGGCTGGAAGGAAGACCTGCCAATCAAGGTAAGCTGGGCTTCCATTCGGGTTTCCAGGGTGACAGAAGGAGCGCAGAGTTCAGGCATTCCCCTGGCTCTGTTGCCAGGGGAATTGATTGCTGGCGCCTGAGTGTCTGGCTTCCCAAACCACAGCTGAACGCACCAAACCGGGCCTGTTCTGAACGCTGGTTCGTTGGCCGTGGACAATCATGAGCTGCCGGGTCGCAATTGCGTGATTGCCATTTTCGTGGGGTTTTGAAGTTCGTAATGCAGTTCGTGCCCATCTCTACTCATTACTTCACACCCTAGTACTAAGGAATCTATAAACAGTATTTTGTCCTCTTCACTTTTTAGTCCCATTAGGAAAGAAAGTATAACTTGTTTCAACCACTGACATTTCCTTTTGTTTGAATTCACTGACTATAATGCCATCTGACAATCTGAACTGAGCACATACGTAGCACATCACAGAGTTTTTTTAATAAGCCAATTAGCAAGGTCCTTATAGTACAGTAAGCAACCAGGTAAGTCGAGCACACATTCAGTCAACCCATGAAAGGCACTTGGATGTTATAAACTATTTTAATGAGGTGAGAAGGTAAGGTAGTTGGAACTTCAGGATCTTCTATGGGAGGCACAATTTTTGCTAGTTATCAATCTGATATCAGCCAACATGACTTCAGCACTATACATCTTAGGATGAAGTCTTCCTAAACCAGCAAAACGTAAGTCATGGCTCCTGACATGGCAGAGGAAGAAAAAGAAAGGAACTACATGAGCCTAAGATCAAAGGCTTGTTCATATCACATATAATCAGTAATCAGGGCTTTATCAAAAAAGTGTCTCTATGAGAAAACAACTCTGTTAAAAAACAATACTAGCAGTCTCTTCCAGTTTGCTATGATTCTACCCCTTCTGATTCAAAATGCATTCTGGATGTCTCACTTGTCTACCTAAGACAAGGAAATCTGTTGAAGTAACTGAGCATTACTTCAACAGATTTCCTTGTCTTAGGTAGACAAGTGAGCATTAACTGAGCATTAATTAATATCCACTGTTAATTACCAAACCATATCAAGTATAAAATGAGACTTTTCAAAGTAGAAAAGTGATCCTGACATTATAACAAATTGTTGGATTATCGTGACATATCATAGGTAATGTTTTCGCTAAACTGTGCGGTGTTGTGAGTTAAAAATGAACTTGGTGAGCGAAAACAGCAACTGGCTTTAAAATTTTGATCGCACCTTTTTAAAAAAACGCACTCTACAAACATACAAAACATACAAGCATACAAACATAAAATATAAACAAATATTAATATTATTCCCATTAGACATGTACAGTTTAATTCTCATTTCCACACAGACTCATCCTTAGTTTTTAAATTAAATCCTCTGAAAAGTCAAGTTAAATTAAGTCTGCTGTCAATGGGATATACTGTACACTTTACTAAGCCCTGTTTCCAGTGGACTACAGAGTTTGAATTGTGTTGAAAAAAGTGACTAATGCACTAAATGAGGTATGAAGGAATATCAAATACATCTGTTTATATCTCTATAGAAATGTAACAAAGCACTCCTAATTTTAAGCAATACCCATTATTCAGAGAGCCAGCATAACCTACCTCACAGGACTGTTGTGAAGGTTAAACAGAGGAGATGAATGTACACTGTCATGCTGTAATATCCTTGGAGGAAGGGTGGGTAAAAATGTAGTAAATAAAATAAATTCTAGATCATTATCACATAGAACACTATGAAATCCCTTAAGTATGAGTGTGTGAGAGAAAATTAATTTACACTTGATTTATATTTAGAAAAGAAAGAAGAGGCCTTTATTATAGGAACTCAAAATTCTGAAAGGAAGAGAGATAAATCCCTGTCTACCTATCTAGTCTAAGGATGGACAGAGATGGCAGGACAAGTCTCGCATCCATGGTGGAAGATGGAGAGATGGGTGAGAAGAGAAGGGTGTCATAAGAGAGGAAGTCCTGAAAAGAGCAATCTACACATCAAAGGATGGCCGAGCATTAAACATTAAACAGATGCCCTGATCCAGACCTCTCTATCTTTCTAACTCTTTGGTTTGTTCCCCTCTGAAACACAAGGGAAAGGAAAACTTAGTGGCACAAGGAGGCTCCTGTGCCACTGGAATTCACCTGCCCCTGGCTGGGAGCCAGAGGGGGAGAGCATTGGGATGGCAGCGATTGGGGGACCCTCCTGACCTTCTGCCCAGGACTCCATAATCGCTAAGAAGGCCATTCAGTCTGGCACAGGGAGCTACTCTGCTGGAACCAGGCTTTCCTGCTGCACACGCGAAGAACCTCCATGTTCAGGGGCAGGATGTACTAAAAGGAATGACAAGATTGCCCATTGGAAATAATGAGAGAGGCTTGAAGGCCTATTGGAAATAATGGGAACCAGGAATGACAATTTACTTGAATGGGCTCCATTGAAATATATTACAGCACAAAAAAAACCCTGCAAAGAAAATGTGAAATGGATTTTCCATAAAGGTCTCTGGGTGCAGATAGAATACTCTAGAACTGGAATGACAGTCCCCAGAGTAGAATGACAATCCATAGGAAGAGAAACAGAGCATTGGGACTGGAGTGACAGCCCCTGGAAGTAGCAGAAGTGTTCTGGAACTGCAATGACATGTTGCAAAGTGGAGTGATAGCCCCTGGGAGTAGCAGATACATTCTGGGACTGGATTGACAGCCCCTTCAGTGGAATGACAGTCCCTAGGAAAAGAAACAGAGCACTGGGACTGGAATGACAGACCCCAGAGTGGTATGACGGTCCCTGGGATTAGCAGAGGTGTTCTAGAACTGGAATGACAGCTCCCAAAATGGAATGACGGCTCTTGGGAGTAGAGACAGTACTCTGCAACCAGAATCACAAGAGTGGGATTAAATGTTTTACCTTTTAATTGATTTTTCTGAAAGATGTGCAGATATCACCAAATCAGCTCCTCTATAATTATCCTTTCTGTCAGCTCCGCACTTTACTTACAAGAGGTTGATATCGGCCATCTCCTCTATTTTCAAGTATAAATCTTGCCCTTATCCCCCTTCCAATTCCAGTACCAATTCTGCAGCCTCCCTGACCTCCATGTTCCCATTACATGTCACACCCTGCCTGAGTTTGTTGCCCACTTTTCCTCACTCTGTTGACCACTGACCCAGAGCACCCCCCCATAGTCTCTCAGGGGCTGACATTCCAATCTGGAGCCTGTCATTATAGTCCCAGAGCACAGATTCTGTTCTGAGGGGCTGTCATTCCACACTGGGGCCTGACATTCCTCTCCCAGAATGCTTCTGTTATTCTCAGGGGCAGTCATTCCACTCAGAGGGCTGTCATGCCAGTTCGAGAAAGTATCTGCTACTCCCAGGGGCTGTCATTCCACTCTGGGGCATGAAATTCTAGTCCTAGTACTCTGTTTCTCTTCCTAGGAACTGCTATTCCACTCTGGGGGGTGTCATTCCAGTTCTAGAGTATTCTATCTGCACCCAGAGACCTTTATGGAAAATCCACTTCACATTTTCTTTGAAGTTTTGTGTGTGTGTGCTGAAATGTATTTCAATCGAGACCATGCAACTAAATTGGCATTTATGGCTCCCATTATCTCCAATGGGCCTTCAAACCTCTATTATTAGTACTTCCTTTCAGGGGCAGTCAACCTCATCCCCTTGGCCTGGGCTTGTCTGAGCAAGAGGAGGAGGTGGCCCCAGATGAACATCTCTGGGATGCCCATGCAAAGCTGCACTTCTGGAGCAGCCCCAGCCGCAGGAGGGAACTGCCCCTTAGGGCAGCTGCTGTTCCTGAGGCTGGGCTCCCTCGGCCAAAGCCAGTTGGCACCCAGACTTCTTCTGTCTGGGCATCATGTGTGAAATTGCCAGTCAGTTGCACCGCTGACTTGCACGGCTTTCCCAGAACCATGGCTTGAGTCGCTGGCTGCCCTGCAGACCCACTGAGGCAGAGATTGACAGAGGGAGCCGCTGCCACCTCCCTGGTCACATCACTCAGCACACAGGAAGAGGTGGAGGAGGTGGCCACCAAGGGTGGGCCAGGGTGGGCCGCAGCCACCCATCCATGCCTGCTGCTGGCATAAGCAGGAGCCACACTCAGCCAGAGCCTCTCACGCACCTCACCTGTCATTAGCTCTAGGGCGCAGTTACTCATGTGGTCCTTTTTTCTTTCTCTCCCTCCCACCTCCCATGCGCCTAGTCTGGCCTTAGCTTTAGGGTTCCCCCACTTATTCCCTTCTTCTCTCTCTCCCCCTGTCTCTCATGTGCCTCACCTGGCCTTAGCTCTAGGGTGCACTCGCTCATGTGCTCCTTCTCTCCCTCCCTCACATGTGCTTCAGTGTGCGCTGACAGTTAAAAATTTGTGTGCTATTGCGCAGGAGCACACACTAACTGGAATGCTGATCATAGGCATTATTTGAGATTTGCAGGCATGTTAGTGCATCACAGGTTTATACTGTCCTTTCAACTGAATGATATTAATTATAAAATCTTATCTAAGGTATCAGCTATTGGAATGAAAATGTTTCAACTGTATTGTAAGCAAGGGCTAAGAAATGTCTACTTCCCTTCCCACAAAAGTATGGTATAATCATGCTATTCTGGCATATCACAGAAATAACTCTAGTTTACTAACATAGGCCTGGGCTTCTATGGTTATATTGCAATTCTAACAAGACAACAGACCTCTCTCACAATACCAGGAGATACTTTATGTTCATCAGGATTATTTAATTTTTCAGTTGGTAAATTTATATGTCATTTCTCCAGATACCTGATGAAGGCAGCTCAGAACATAATAAAAACATCAAATCGTTAAAATATCAATTATAAACAGACATAAAAAACAAGCCAGGGAATAAAACTAAATACACCTTTAAAAAGATATTCATAAAATAGTCTTCAAATTAGAAGGTGATCATCAAAGTTTATAAAAATAAAAAATTATGTGTAAAAAGAAAAGTTTTAGCCTGGTGCCTAAAAGGGCATAAGGTAGGTGCCAGGTGAGCCCAAGTAGAAGGTTTTTCCAAAGGCAAGGTACTACCACTGAACTTTGATGGGGGCAAATAGCTATTTTCTAATTTTGGAGTTAAACAGCTTAGTTTGCCAGTCCCAATCTTAGTCAGAGAAAGATTTGTGTTGCTAATGACAAAGACAATATAACTGGAAATCACAGATCTCTGCCAAGTGGCACTCATGTGGATTCTTAAGTCTGCAGACTGGGCTCACTTGATGACAAATCAGAGGCTTCTGAAACCTCAGGGAACCTCCCAGGTTGCAGAAAAATCTGAACACACTAAAAAAGGTAGGTAAATTCCTCCCAAAACCAAACAGCATGTTCTACTCATAAGTACAACACGCACTAACCACTTCCTCCATCATTGTAATCATGGGTGGCAGGAAGAGCTTGGTGGAGGCTGCACAGAGAGCAAAGAGTTCAGGCAGAAGTTTTCAGTAAAAAATCAGCAGGGAAGGAGGCTGAACCACCCCAGGGTGCAAATTCAGAGATCTGACCAGGCGAGGGAGAAAGCAGCAACAGTCACAACCAAAAATGTGTGTGTGTGGGGGGGGGGGGGGGTTGAGAGGGGAAGCAGCTGTAGTTTCCACCAAAAAAGCACTACAGCTGGGTTTGGCTGAGGAAAAGCACATACAGCCATGCTGAGGATTGGTACCGTTGGGCTTGGGGGAGGAAATGTAATGCAGCTGTCCTGGTGAGACTGGGAGGGCAGGCTGGACGGCAGGCTGAGGGAGGAGAAGCCACCCAGGCACCACTAAGAGCCCCTCCACTATTCTCATCCCCCCTTGTGTCCCCCAAATTACAACTTTAAAATTTACTATGAAGGTTCAGTGCTCTACAAGAAGAAGGCTATGTGGTTCTAAGCAAACAAAACAATAAGTGCACTTGCTGTGAAGTTATGTGCAAAGACTTATGGTTCAATATATTATTGAAACTTTCACTTATGTTTCATCTTGATAAAAAAAGGCACTGCTTATATTTGTAGACTGGTAAAGATTTGGGTAGGTGACTTGCCAGCAATTTTCTCTCTACTTCACTGCAACAATTCTTTATTACAGATCTCAAAGATGAGATGAACTTTCATTCCTTAATATACTGTAAGAGATAAATGATAGATTCATTTTTCAGGCTAGATTATATCCCTTCCATCTCAGGCAGTATTACCATTTTCCCCCGATGTAAACAATATGACTTACAACCTCTTTAACAAACAATGAAATCTTTAGTTCCATTCATTCCCTATAACAAATGTTTAACATTTCCTTCATGTAAAGCAGGTAGTTTTTCAGAGGTATAGCCCCATCTTTCAGTCTTGAATTGTATCCAAAGTACTGTAAGTGAGGCAGACTTTGAAAAATCAAATTTTCCTCATCTTTCCTCTCATGCTGTAGCACTGAGCCACCTAAATTTCTTAGCTTGGGGTTTGGGGGAGCCTCAAAAAGAATGTGGAGAGTTAAGTGGAGAATCTGTAATGGAAATGAGAAATCTGCAAAAAACTGTTCTGTTCTCCAGCTATGGAAGTGTTACCTCTCTGGATTCATCCCTGCATTAAATTCTGATTTCATTTTAAAGCAGGTTACTTTAAGGCATATTTAGATTTACTTATTAACAAAATTTAGAAATCGGATTCAAATTAAAAATATAATTTTATTTTTATTTTATTTTAAAATCATAAGCTTTTAAACAGTGTCATTTGATCAAGTATATGCAGGTAATGAAAAACAAGCAGTGAGTAAGACAGGGTTCTAATTTCTTTCTCTCCCCATCAACATACCCAGAGAGTACTGGCAGATGGAAGAAATAACTGCTCCCTATTTAGGTCCAAAATAATTAGTATTCTATTCCCTTTATTATTTCATACAGAAAAAATCCCCTCTTCAAATTATCCTAGTGATAGTAGGTTTTAATTAATAGACATGTTATGGCTTTAACTTGTTGCTTTCTGCAATCCAATAGTACTAGCTTAGTGTTTTCAGTACATAATATAATCCATTGTGGACATAATTGCGCCAAAGGCTTAATAGCTGTTCCATCATACATAAGTAAATAGCCAACCCAGATAAAACTTATTTTGAAACCTATAACGAAAATGGCAATCCATCCGTTCACCCAGTGAGCTTCCATGGCAGAGTGGGGATTCAAACCTGGGTCTCACAGATCCTAGTCTGATACTCTAACCCTTATACCACACAGGCATTTGTGAGATGGCTGTTGTTGAACAGTAGCAAGCAGCCAGTCCTGGGTGAGCCAGGCAAGCTGCGTGATAGCAAGTCACTCAGTTGTTGCTGTTGGGTATGGCCCCAGTGAGTTCTCCCTCAAAGGCCAAAATAGCCCTACAAAGGGCCCTGACCTCACTCCCACCCCAGCAGTCTTTTAATTACAGAAACCAAGGCTGAAAGGATGCAATACTGTTCTGATTGCCTAGCAACAGCCACTGAGGACATTAATTTCTTAAAACTATAGACACTGCTTCTATTATTTGGGGTGACAGCAGGAAGGGGGGGAGGTTATCCCTAATATATTTTTTTAAGATTTCATATTTTTCTGCAAAACTGTAAACAGATTTGTCTTGTCTGTCAATGGCTCCAGTCTCTGGATTTAAGTATTCACAAGTTTGGCCATGTTGAGCATTGACTCCAGACAGACCAAAGAGAAACAGGTCTTATATAATTGCCTACTAGTACCTTGCCATCATGGCTGATTGGTGATAGTAGCAGCTCATCCATGGCAATAGAATGGGGCCAAAATGTATATTTCCATATCGATGTGCCTATGGTATTGAAAATAATTTTAAAACCATGTCATCGATGTAATAATCCATATTAAACTTTGGGAAAACTGAATTACCCTGAAAATTACTAGAAAGCTGAAGATGGTGGAAGGCAATGTGTTGTCTAACCATGGTCGGTCTAGTAGTAATTGCATATGCAAACCATGTAATTATATAAAAGAACCATGCAATTCAATATAGATATATTGCAATATAATACGTTTTGTATATAATAATTCATTTATTTCATTTTCATTAGAGTGGAAAATAGCTTTAGGAATACAGGAGCATTTTATGATCTGTGCTGTTCCTTTCACTCAGTACTGAAAAGGAAACAAGAAAAAAGGAAGAATGGAAAGGAAATATGCATCACCCTGATTGTACTATTCCAGTGCTTCTTAAAGCAAGAGATAAGCCTGTTTCTTTAATGAAGTTCAGGCAGTTGCTGTATGAGTATAATCCTTCTCATTGTGTGTGTTGACAGGACCAGGACTGGGACTTTCAGCAATCCCGACACCAGTGGTCTGGGGCACCTGCAAGAGCTACTGCTGATCTTATAGCCAGGCAGCACTTGGTGAAAAGCCATTTTTAAGAACGGATGCTTTTACATACTGGCATAATCATCAGGGGCTGGACTGAGGGTGATGAACTATTTTTTCATTCTGTTTTCATATGGCATGCTAAAAATATTTAACTTCATGAATAAGTCCCCTTATAACGTTCCCTCATCCTTAAACAGCAGAAATGGCACAAGAGGCGATTTTAAAATGCCAAAAATAATTAACTAGTTTATTTATTTTAGAGGGGAAAGGACAGGTGAAATCGGGGGCTTAAAACTTCTGAGGTGATTCAATACACAGACACACACACAGAGAGATGCACACACACACACATATACAAATATGAGGTAGAATCAGAACATGGACAGACTTCTGTTCTTAGGATCTTCAGAGATACTTAAAGGCTTCTGTTTTGAGGCTTTGATTCCCTTGTTTCCCCCCATGCACTCTAGTATACTTTCTTTTAGTATTCTGTTTCTCTTCTGGAGTTAGGAATGCTGGTACCCACTTTCTAGTACCTCAGTCCCCTTCTCTTCACACACCAGTGCTTTCCTTCAGTTGTTAACTCAATCTGAAGGTCTCCCCAAGCACTTTTCAACCACACCCAACCAAAGAACTCTTCATTCTCTAAGGCTACCTCCCTGTTTGACTGGGTAGGGAAAATCTCCTCTCATTAGATCTATCTCCTTTCTGTGGCCCATTTGGGAGTCTGCAGTACTTCCCAAACCTTGCCAACTTTCCCCAGTTCTCCTGCTGGTGTTAAAACTGCTCTCCATCAGGACCCCGTCTCCCAACTCTTCACACTGTTTTCCTCTGCTAAGGGTGAAAAAAAACCCCTCCTCTTTCCAGCTCATGCTACCCAATCAGATCACTTGGAATAGCCTGTCCCTCAAAGCTCTCTGATTCTGTGAGAGATTAACCCTTAACAGTCCTACAGCTGTGTGTGTACAGCCCTTCTAGGCTTTTAAAAATGTGCAGTCCATCACACCCATCTAGAATGGAACTCTTTGAATTGTGAACTCAGAACATTTTTGAACAGTGATGCTAAATGATGAAGCATATGATGAATACAGGCAACTAGTTAACAACAGATAACCTATCTCAATATGCACATATCCGCATGGGAAGCCTCTCATCTGTGGTGTTGTACCAGGTGAGGAGAAGGCCTTTACCATTTCCTTGCATGGTAAAATTTTGTTTCCAAGTTCTCAGAACAGTATAGATGGTCAATTACAGGAATAGAGGTAAAAAGCCACACAGTAAATGACCATCAGTTTTTCCATTTAAATCACCATTTCCCTTTATAAGAATTATTGTAGACACCTGAACTTCTCTGGAATCCTATCAATCTCATTCCTTACCTTATTCCTATTTTCTGTTTCCTTTTCATCTTTATTATGTTCTGCTGTTATGAATTGCAGTTAAGCTGTGGTGTAGGTTTGTTATTGTTTCTTTCCTGGGCCTCTGTCATACTTTATATATATACTGAAATACTGGCGATTGCAGACTGCGAACAGGTATAAAAATAGCACACTGGTTGTTATGTAGGTCATTAAAATTCATAGGATGTCACAAAATTTGGTTCCTGTGCTGTCTGGACAGGCCTGTTAACCTTTGAAAGATTTGCCGAGTCAATTCTACAATAGAATAATAAAAATAGGCAAGTGAAAGAAGCTACAGGGAAAGAAGAAGGCATATTTGTCAGACAACACATCTGTAAAAGTTTGCTAGAAAATTTAAATTCTCCACCTATATCTCCTTCCTTTTAAAGGTCATAGGTGTCTGTTATTTCTGTGAAAGAAGTACAACATCCAGCTTTTCATAGATGTAGCAATAATTCTATAGCCACAGTGGATCTGTTGTGGACCAGCATTGTTAAAGTAAGAGTACTTCTGTGATATATTTTTGAGGCAATAAATATTCCAAAAAATAGCTAGGCAAAAATACCAGCGCTCAGTGATGCTGTCTTGAGAATAGACCAGAACTGTTTTTTTTCTTTTCGTCGTTTATGATAAATTGTGTGAAATTCTGGCATTCAGAATGGCCTTATATTGCTGCTCGTAATAATAACATAACTGTATGGAGCTGCAGGGCCTGGTCTCCTCAGGGTGGCAGAAGTGGGTGGCAAATTGACAATGTTTTAGCTTTCTCATAGGCCAGAAACTGAAACCATGCCTCACAGAGGAGGTCAGAGCAAAGTTCACCATCAGGGGACACAGATTGTTCCCAAGCTTCTTCCAGGGATGGAAGGCATCACCTAGGATTGGCTGGATCCTCAAGAATCAGAAGAAAGGGGAGAGACTTGCAGGGTCTGTGAGGAGTTCTTTAAGCTCCTCCAGCTTGCAGCCAAGGAGGACACAGCCAGAGCTGCTCTTCTCTCCACAAGGGCAGGGGAGTGAAGACAGTTCTGATGGGATGAGATGGACCAGGGTGAAGATTCAATCTCCTCCCCTCCTAAGACTCTGTAGAGGGGAGGGTGAACTCACTATGACCTCTGGTGACCTCATCTGTGAGGACACAGATATGCAACGCCTTCACTCCATGATCCACAAGCTGCTGATAGCTGGATGGCCCTCCCTTTGCACATTTAGCACTGGCCCACCTCCTCACAGAACCAAATCATTTTGTTCTTGCTTTCCAAACTAGGGTTAGAAACCTCATTAAGAGATAATTTATAATATGCAATCCTAATTTGGAGAGCAAGAAAAACTATGGTTCACACACTAAACAGGAAGCCTTAGATCCTATACCTTTCCTTCGCACAAATTTCTCTTGGGTGCTGTGAAGGCAGTGCCTACCTCCACTGCTGGGCGTATTCCTCTAGTGCCAAACTCTTTACAGTTCATTAAAAGGCAATGGTCTAGCAAAAGTTGAAGGTGCTTAGGGTTGGAGGAAACAGGCTCTATGGCAAAGTACTGCTTGGTTAGAAGTACACATGGAAGAAAGGGGTATGATACAAGCCAAAGTAATTAATTTAATTTAAGAAAAATAAGGAAGAGAAAGAATAGGTTCATGACTAGACATGGGCACGAACAGCATTCCGAACAGAAAAAACCCACGAACAGCCCAATCTGCTGTTCGCGAGCAAGCTGTTTGTGAGGCCCCATCCTAAATGAACAGGTGGTCATTAAAAGCCTTGTTTGTTGCCTTCGGCAGCCGTTCGGCACGCCAGACAGTCTGGCGCCTGCTGCAATCAATCCCCTTGGCAACCGGAGGGAGGGACTGAACTTTGTCTGAACTCTTTCTGGCTCTTCTTCTGGCTTTAACCCTTCAAAGTACTTCCAGCAGAGAGTCGTATTTTTGCCACTGTGAAGAGAAAATGACAACAAAGGGGGAGACCCATGGATCATGCGTTTCCCAGGGTACAATCTCTCTGAAACTGGGGGAGTCTTCAGAGGACAGTGGGGACTAAAGGGGGAGAGCCAAGGATCATGCCTTTCTTGGGGTGTAATCTCTCTGAAACTGGGGGGGGGTCTTCAGATGACAGTGAGGACTAAAGGGGGAGAGCCATGGACCATGCTTTTCCAGGGTGCAATCTCTCTGAAATGTGTGTGTGTGGGGGGGTCTTCAGAGGACAGTGACGACTATATCCCCTGCAAATTTGGTGGGTATTGGATATTGGGAAGATTCTCCTAGGTATGAGAGGGATGGGGAGAATCTCCCTGCCTCTCTTGCACTGGGCAGGCAGCCTGGCTGTGTGACTGCTCTTCTGGCCCTTTAAACTATCAGCAGGCAGTCGGCAGGGGGAATCCCCCCCCCTGCCGCCTGCCAGCTGATAGTTTAAAGGGATCTTTAAAGGACCAGGTAAGCGGGTTTGAGGGGAGGGGGGCTAAGTAGGGTGGTTGGGGTTGGGGTTGTTCTTGTCCCCCATGAATAACGAATATGTCCAGGAACAGTTCATGTTCATCCATGTTTGTTGTTCGTTGTTTGTGGATGGCACCGAACATCGAACAGGGTGTTCGGGGTTTTTTTTCCGTTCATGCCCATGTCTATTCATGAACTCAAGATATATTTTGATAGCACTAAATTATGACTGGGCATTCCTTATGAATTAACCCCAACACCTGAGAAGTTTATTCAGAACCATTGCCAGCTCTACAATGAGGCAAGGTGATTAGAATGGAAACAAATATTTGCCTACTATCATTCCAACTCCAAGATTCACTTACATTTAAAAAAAAGCTGGAAGTAAAACAAGGAAAACACTAGTCTGGCAAATGTACTATTCAAGTACATATTTTTGGTATATATGGGAGTGGGACTTACCAAAGGCACCCAGAATCAAGCAGTAATGGTCACTACTTATATAACCTCTCTAGTATTCCACCTGCTGACAATGGAGCCACTTCCACCACCATCACCCCCGCTAGACTAATCCTATGTAATACCAGATCTGTTAAGCACAAGGTTGTATGTATTACTGAGATGTTGCAGGAAGAAAAAAAAAGATGTGACTTGCCTAACAGAGGCATGGCTGCAGAAAAATGACAAGGTGTGTCTATCCCAGCTAACCCCCCCTGGCTATGCAGACCTACATCAACCTTGCTATGGTAGCCGGGGCAGAGGCGTTGCTATTATTCTTTGTGAATCCTTCAACTTCTGCAGATCTCTAGTACAAGCTATAGCTGGTATTGACTACATGTTCCTGTCTCTAGGAATGAAAGATAGACTGGGTATCCTGCTTGTTTACAGACCACCCAGATCCCCCATAAGCACCCTTTCTGAGTTGGCAGAGCAGCTAGCAGACATGGTGTTGGAGACACTTAGACTTATTGGTGTTGGAGACACCTAGACTTATTGTTCTGGGAGACTTCAACATCCATGCTGAGTGTTCCAAGTCAGGCTCAGCTCAGGAATTTATAGCTTCCCTGGCAACCCTGGTCCTCTCTCAAATAGTGTCAGACTCTACACATGAAAGAGGCCACACACTAGACTTAATATTTTGCACTGAGCCTTTGAGGTAAAACCTTGGCTCAGCATTGGAAATTCAGCCTGAACCATGGTCAGACTATCATCTGCTGAAGGCAAAAGTGAATATAGTCCCAACACCCCTCAAAATGGGAGGTCCAATTAAAATGATCCACCCACAAAGGTTCATAGACCCTTCCAGATTCCAAAATGCCTTAGGGGATTTTGGAATTCCAGACACATGCTCCACAGAAGCTGCTGTAGGGGTGGAACACAAAGCTCCTTCAAGCTATTGACATCATTGCTCCTTGTCAACTCCTCCAGCCCTTGGGATGGAAGCTAGCACCATGGTTTACCATGGAGATAGCTGATCTGAAGAGGGTTGGAAGATGTCTAGAAAGATGCTGGTAAAAAACTCGTATGGAAGCTGATAGAGCTTGCTACAGAACACACTGGAGGATCTATCAAGTGGAAATGAAAGCAACAAAGAAATGTTGTTTCTTGGCAACCATTGCATTGGCTAGTTCACAACCATCCTAACTGTTCAGGATATCCAGACACCGTCTAACCCCAAAACTGAACCTTTATGGTTCCAAGAGCAGACAATTAGCTGTGAGGCCTTTGCTAAGTTTTTCACTGATAAAATAGCATATAGCATGAATTGTTCTGATCTAGATGCTAGCTACAATGCAAACAAGATAGGAGAAATGTGTAATGCACTATCTGGCCTACATTTGGACTGCTTTGAACCAATTACAATGACAGGCTTTAACAGGATCCTGGCATCTATGAAAGCCGCTACTTGTGCGCTCGATCCTTGCTCATCTTGGCTGTTAAAATCAAGTAAAGATCATGTAAGTAAACCACTGAAATCTATTGTAAAACAATCGCTAACTCAGGGCTTGTTCCCGTAGCCACTCAAACAGGCAGTTAGCCATCCACTAATTAAAAAAACATCCATAGACAAAACTGATGTGGCCAATTATCACCCAGTCTCTAATCTGCCCTTTCTGGGTAAAGTGATTGAGAGAGCAGTAGTTGACCAACTCTTGCTGACTCACTTAAGAGACTAGGGATTATACTAGATCCAGCACTACTACTAGAAAAACAAGTTAAGGCAGCCACAAAAAAATACTCACTACAAACTTACTCTAGCCTGGAAGATGGCTTCTTATCTCGACATGGTCGACCTGGCCACCTGGATCCATGCTATGGTAACATCAAAACTTAACTATTGTAATTCACTATACATTGGTCTCCCATCTAAGTTAACTAGGAGGCTCCAATTGGTGCAAAACGCTGCAGCTCGACTGTTAGCGGAAGTGAGCAGAAGCATGAACATCACTCCCATCCTACAGTCACTCCACTGGCTACCTATCAGTTACCGTGCTCAATTCAAGATATTGGTTATTACATACAAAGCCCTTCATGGCCTTGGCCCAGCATACCTATGGGACCGCCTCCCTCCCTATGTCCTCCACAACAGCTTCGCTCATCTTAACAGGGTCTCTTGCAGTTGCCAGCTTGCACATGGGCAAAATCAACAGCAACCCGCACATAAGCTTTCTCTGTGGTGGCTCCTACCCTGTGGAACTGCCTGCCTGAGGAGGTCAGCAGAGCCCCAACTCTCCTGGCTTTCCGCGAACAATCCAAAACCAAATTATTCAAAAAGTCTTTTTACTCAGATAGGAGGCAAGTATTGTAGGGAGGGGGTCTAGATTAGGGATGGGCAGGAACCGTATTACAAACTTCAAAAACCCACGAAATTGGCAATCGTGTGATCGCGATCCGGCGGTTCGTTATTGGCCATGGCCAACGAACCAGCGGTCGGTAAAAGCCTGGTTCGGTGCATTCGGCCGCGGTTCGGGAAGCCAGACACTCAGGCGCCAGCAATCAATTCCCCTGGCAACGGAGCCAGGGGAATGCCTGAACTCTGTCTGCGCTCCTTCTGTCGCCCTGGAAACCCAAATTGAAGCCCAGCTTACCTTGATTGGCAGGTCTTCCTTCCAACCACGGAGCTGCAAAGTGGTTACAAGTTGGGAGAAGACACCCAGGGGAGCGGGGGTGCAGGGTTTCCTGTAGCCACGGGCACTCCAATCTCATCCCTGCAAACCCTGATAGGCAGCTCTGATGGCCAAACACAGACCTCCTGCGTTGCTCAATGAGACCTGTGCTTATAAATAGCCATGGGCTCCCAGGCTGGGTTTCACTTTCAGTGAGCAGTGGAGTGGGACAGAGCTCTTGCTTGCAACTTGCTAGCCTTTGGGGAGAGAGACTGAGAGTATAATTGAGCTTGGATTTTTGTGGGAGTTTCCTGGGGGCCTTGGATTGGAGAGGGGATAACTCCAAAATCCCTTTTGCAATCTTGTCCAAACTTGGGTGATGGCTGTAGGAGAGCCTGCAAAACACTCCCCAGGAATATGGGCTCTCTAAGTGCAACGGGGGCCGTTCTGAGCCCCACAAACCACGAACTGGTTCAGCAACAGAAAATGTTCGTTGCGGTTCGTGACTTTGGTATTGTCGTCGGCACTGAACCACGAACCGGTGGTTCATTAAATTTTTTTGGTTCATGCCCATGTCTAGTCTAGATGCTTCGCTAATGAGTTAGGGACCATAGACTTCACCACTATGTAGCCTTGCATAGTATCTGTTGCTTTGAATATGTACTCCTATATACTACCTGTGCTTTAAGTTGTCTAATGTTAGTCCTAGAATTGATTATGTTCTGTTTCAGCAATTCTTGAACTCTGTATTGGATCCTTGCTAATGCTATGTCTTTGTAAAATCCTATGACATTGTGCATGGAAATGTCCTTGATACTATGGAAATATCCTTGATACTGATTGTATTAATCTCACACTATGTAATCCACCTTGAGTCTCTGTAAGAAAAGCGGACTATAAATGACATAAATAAATAAAATAAATAAATAAAATAGATCTTGGTTAACACACATACAATCTGTGTTCAGTGTGCACTTGATTGTGTTTTTATATATATATATATATATATATATATATATATATATATATATATATATATATATATATATATATATATATATATATATATATATATATATATATATATATATATATATATATATATATATATATATATATATATATATATATATATATATATATATATGTTGAGTAATTCTCCTGTTATAATCAACACATGTACAGCTGAAATATGTGACACAAACCCTACATTTATCTATATATTGGCCCACAGTTTATTTGTAAAGTGAACACGTTGGCTCTTTCTTATGAATATACGTGCGCAGGATGCAGGATGCAGGCAGAATATACATGTGCTCATTGTAATGTATGAACAAGCCTTCTGACTCACTGTAATGCAAGAAAGAAAGTTGCACAGTAATGTTAATTTAGAACAGATAAGGATATTTTGTAATTTTATATAAATGCACACATGTATAAAAATGAAGGACTCTATTATAATGTTAATCAAACTTGTATACTGAAGCAACTAATCCATTGTTTTATCTCCCTCTGGTGGGAATCAGACATATGGCTAATTCACACAAATTCTAAATATGCCGCCCCTTCACTCTATATTTTCCTCGTGCTCCTCCCTCCTCCACATCAGGGTTTCCTGGCAGGGTGCAGGTTATACCAGGGCTTGAAACCAAACTGTTGCCAACTTGCCACCCATTTCTGTCACTCTGAGGAGTCCTGGCCTTGAAACTGCACTGACCAGCAGTCTTGCCTCTGGAGTCATAGGTAAGCCTGCACCATGTCAAGCCCCTTGATGTGGGGAGACTTCTGGAAGTGATCTCATCACACCAGCCGTGGACTTGCTCCTGTGTTTTGCATGGGGCCAGTTCAGCCCATTGAGGGCCAAGATTGGCCCCCATGAAGCATGGGAGCATGCCCATTGCGTGTGTGACGTCACTTGAGGAAGTGAAATTGTCATGCCCACTGCATGCTAGCCCAGGAGGTTCCTTGCCTCTAGCCCAATCCCCCCTCCCCACTGGCCAGGTAAGCAAGGGTGGGGGAAAGAGGCTGAGAGTGGAGGATCCCCTGCCCTCACTGTGAGAATGGGATCCTTATGATGTAGAGTCAACGTACCTGACCCATTTATCATAATTTTACAAAAAAGATGTGTGATGGAAGAGAATATGGGCAGGGAGGGTATTCTTTTATCTGAAGTTTCAGAGAGATAGGACTTGGTGACTGAAGACTTGCAGTATAACAGAACTAGTCCATTACTTACTGGAATAAGAGCCTGGTAAGAGAGCTCTCTATTATGTGTGAAAAAAGTGGATGAGGTCCAGTTTCTTCTCAGAAAGTGTCAGTTTGCAAGAAGGGTCTAAGTGCTTTAACAACAACAACAACATAACACCTACAGAACTGCAAAAGACTACGTTACTTGGAACAGCGTACATATTATGCCAATATCTGCTTGATACTTAGGTCTCCAGTGAAAACTTGCATCAGCTTAGCAAGGCCAATCAATAATAACATGTGTCTTCTGCTTATTGTTGATTGTGTTTTGGATAATTTGAATAACAACAACAACAGCAGCAGCAGCATTTGACTTATATACTGCCCTTCAGGACAACTTAATGCCCTCTCAGGGTGGTTTACAAAGTATAATATTATTATCCCCACAACAATCACCCTGTGAGGTGAGTGGGGTTGAGAGAACTCCTAGAAGCTGTGACTGACCCAAGGTCACCCAGCTGGCTTCAGGTGGAGGATTCTCCAGATTAGAGCCCCACCACTCTTAACTAGAGATGGGCACGAACAGCAATAAGAACAAAGAAAAGCAACGAACAGCCCAATCTGCTGTTTGCGAGGAAACTGTTCATGAGGCCCTGTTCCAAGAGAACATGTGTTCATTCCAAGCCCTCTTCATGGTGTTCATCAGCCGTTCGTAAAGCCAGACAGTCTGGCGCTTTTCAATCAATTCCCCTGGCAACATAGGCATGGACTGTCTGATATCTATCTGAACTCCTTCTGGCTTTCTGTTTGGCTTGTAACCCCTTGAAGTAGCTTCCAGCAGACAGTCCGGTTTGTTCCACTGTGAAAAGAAAATGACAGGAAAGGGAGGGACCCATGGATCATGGCTTTCCCAGGGTCCAATCTCTCTGAAACTTGTGAGGTCTTCAGATGACAGTGAGGACTATATCCCCTTCAAATATGGTGGGTATTGGACATTGGGAAGGTCAGTTTGTAACCCCTCAAAGTAGCTTCAAGCAGCAATTTGTCTGACTTGGTTAAAAGACTGGATAACGCTAAAAGACTGTAAACTGCTGGCCTTGGAGGGACACAAAAAATTGTTTGGATGGCATGCCTACTTGTGGTATGATAAAGTTAAAGTGGACTCTATGTTTTTGCATCACTATATTAGAAGAAGCCTTTTCACAATCTGGAAGAAATATAAGAATTACATGGAAAGTGGCATCCCCTCATGGGTGGTACCATATGAAGTAATAGATCCGAGAGCTGTCTATAATGAACAACAATGTTTAACTTATAAAGAGATAATGTTGATGGAACATAGAATACTAAAAATAAAGACACAAGAAGAGTTATCTCTTCACTATGGATGGTTTCAATATAGGCAAATCAGGGATCTTTACAACTCGGACTGTTTAAAGGGAGGAATAAGACTGAAAAACTCGGAGTTAGAAGAAGTGATTTTACAAGAAGGTAAAAAAGACATTTCGAAAATATACAAAATACTTTTAAAATGGTATACGGAAGATGAGACAGTCAAAGTCCAGATGGTGAAATGGGCAATAAACCTTCATAAAGAAATAACAATGGAATCATGGGAACACTTGTGGAAAAACACTTTGAAGATTTCAACTTGTACCAATATTAAAGAGAATGTATACAAAATGATGTATAGGTGGTATTTAACGCCTAAGAAGATTGCGCATGGAAATGCAAATATGTCAGATAAATGCTGGAAATGTAAAAAGCATGAAGGATCATTTTATCATATGTGGTGGACTTGTGAGGTAGCTAAGCAATACTGGGGAGATATAATAGAAATAATTAATGAGGTTTTGCAAACCCAAATAAATAAGAACCCAGAATTGCTGCTACTGAACTTGGGAATGGAAGATGTTCCAATGCAGTATAGAACATTGTTATTTTACATGACTACAGCAGCAAGACTTTTGTATGCGCAGAAATGGAAAGTGCAAGAAATACCAACTATAGAAAATTGGATTTACAAATTGTTGTACATGGCAGAAATGGACAAAATAACAAGAAAACTGAAAGATCTCGATCCCGGAGAATATTTTGCAGACTGGGGGAAACTGAAACAATTTTTAGAAAAAAAAATGGGATGTGAAAGGAGGACTGTGGCAGTTTGAGAATTATTAATTTGTGATTTTATAAAGGGGAGAGAGAAGTAACTTTACCATTAATGGGGAATTTTAGTCATTAATTAATCTAAGCTAACACTATTATTAAGAAGATTGTATTAAAAATAGATAGGTTAAACAGTTAAGAAAAGAATGGATATATTAGAGAATCTGAGATACAGAGTAATTTGAACATGCTTAGAATAAGGGATACAATATATATAAGATTTAGAAGAATATAGTTAAAAATAATTTAAACGATAAGATGGGTTAAGGGTTGGAAAGCTGTTGGAAGTCAATAAGGAGGGGGGAAAGGGTGGGGGTTGTTATAATTTAGGTAATATGGGGAATTTATGTAAAATTTATGTACTCACCAATATTTTTTTTTTAAAGTAGCTTCAAGCAGACAGTCCAGTTTCTGCCTCTGTAAACAGAAAATGACATGAAAGGGGGAGACCCATGGATCATGCCTTTCCTGGGGTGCAATCTCTCTGAAACTTGGGAGGTCTTCAGAAGACACTGAGGACTATGTCCCTGCAAATCTGGTGGGTATTGGACATTGGGAAGGTCAGTTTGTAACTCCTCAATTAGCTTCCAGCAGACAGTCCAGTTTTTGTCACTGTAACGAGAAAATGACATGAAAGGGCGAGACCCATGGACTCTCCTTTCCTCAGCTCAAGTTCAGCTTAGTCCCAAGGGGGGCGTTCTGGCTCCCACAAACCTCCAGCTACAAACATGTTTGTGAACATGTCATGTCCATGGATGTTTGTGAATCCCTGTTTGTGGATGGCAATGGACAATGAACATCGTGTTTGTTTTATTTCCTGTTCATGCCCATCTCTACTCTTAACTACTAAACTAAACAGGTTTTACAAAGAATTTAGTGGAACAGAAGGGAAGCAATGGTACCAAAATCTAGTAACAGTTTGTAAAGTAATATGAAATGCTTCTGGTACTATATTTAGCCACTCATGGAATATAGCAAATCAAATAGTTTTGCATATGCTTCTACACATTTCTGGATTATCTGATCTTCTTAGTTTAACATGCCGACTTTATTCCACAATGCTGTACATGGCAAAGTAGAAATCTATCCTCATTCCTCACCCTAAGATTGAATGGGACCTTAGGTCTCAATGTGTCTTGTGGGAGCCTACATCTTGTGGTATCTTAATGTTTCTTGAGAGAAAGCTATTTATTGAATGTGGTAGTCAGTACAGGTCCTGGTTTGCTTCTCTCCCCCCTCTCCAACTTTTCTGAACACTCACCATACAAAAGCCAGGAATATTAGAACTTGATAAAATGATATTCACTAATTTCTTACTCCTATGGGGGGGGGGGAAGTTTACTGAAGTATTGGTCTTTTTGTATCTACCAAGAGAAGCTTGTATATCACATGCATAATTTTTTTTAAAAAAATGGGATGTCAGTTTGATTCCTGGTGTTACTCTCAGCAGGAAGGATGAAGGAGATGGCAGACACGTAAATGTACCTGTTTCTATCTACAAAATGCTGTAGGGTATTAAAATCTGCTTATTCAGTTCAAAGTTTCAAATCACAAAGATGCTCTGAATAGTCTCTGATTAAGAAATTAGAGCAGTCCTTGGATTCAAAGTGAGAGAAATCACACTTGGCTTGAAACTTGGCATCCTGCTGTAGGAGGAGCTTCCAGGATGTCTAAATCTTTTGCTGTTTCCTCATCTTGGCATTGTCTCCACTTTGTTACTGTGATCCTGAACCTATTCAGCTCCACAGGCGAATTCTCTGTAAGTACAAATGCTAATGCAAAGGGTTCATTTTTAATGCCTGTTTCCCAGACAGAGAGTAGTTTGATTGTGAGAAACAAAGGTAAAATGCTGAAATTAAGTTTGTTTCAGAGTCTAGAGCTTTTTACCTATCATTTTTCTGCTGCTTACAGCATAGTGGAAGTTGAATATGATTAGAAGTTATCAGTCTCCCTGTTTTATTTCTGCCAGCTTCTTGCCACACACTTCCAAACTTTTCTAACTCTACTGGGCCTATCAGGTATTGCTCTTAGCTGTGGGAGAGAGTAAGTTATATACCCTGCACTTCACTAACCAGCTGTGACTAAGTCTCTGTGTAAGTTACAATTTCACAGAAATTGTGAATCCTGCTGCTAGCAAAAGGAACTGAAGGAAAGAGGCTGTTCCACTCCATAGGACTAAGTTTCTTGCTGCCTTATTGCCTCAGATAATCTTTCCTGGGCCCTAAATATTCATGTCCCTATGTACACATTCAGAAGCCTTTGCTGCAGCTGCTGACATTTTCAGTTTGGTGTAGTGGTTAAGAGTAGAGATGGGCCCGATCTGAATTACGATTTCAACCCCCCCCCCCCCCCCGATTTTTGTTGTGGGGATAATGACACTGACTTGTTAAGCGCTCTGAGTGTGGCACTAATCTGTCCAGTAGAGTGGTATATAAGCAAAAGATTATCATCATCATCCTCATCAAATTAAGTGGGGAAAATGGATGTGAGAAACTAGCAAAGGGGACTATCAGATCAACGCTATTGTAAAGTTAGCTGGAATCAATGCAGGTCAAGGCTGTTAGGCCTTTAATAGCTGTAGTGAAGAATCTGGCAAAAGCAACATTTCCTTTCAGAGTGCTGCTGTGATAGTACAATACGCTCTTGCCAAAATTCTACCTATTGATCATGTACCACAAGAGACACAGAAGGTAAATCCAGTCATTCTCTTGGCCAGATCAGAATATCTGCCTTGGAAAATTCTGAAAGCTTGATCCACATATCTCCACTAACTGATTTTCAAGAAGGGATTTTTTTTTATAAGGCAAATCACACAAGTTCATTAATTTCGATACTCTGCCTGCATACTGTGCATTTCTTAGCCGTTATATATTGGCACAACAGAATTTACTGTAGATGAGGGTACCAAACTGGGGAATATATTGCTTTGTTCAGCATTCATCAAGACTAGAGGGTGAGGATAGATAATAGTTATCAGGAATTCATGTCCCTTAATAGGTAACAGTGCTCAGTATATGTTGGGGAAAGATAGGTTAGGCCCTATTGAAATTCACAAGCTTCTTGACTTTGAGTTAAGCCTCTCCAACTGCTCTTCATAAGCCATACTCACAGCTTTGATCCTATAGAGTTTTGTACAATATGCCCTCAATGATAACCCTCTTCACCTTTGTCCCAACAATGCTTGTGAGAATGCAAGGCTGAGCTCAGCCAGGGAATGCTGACCAGGGAAAGGGACATCAGCTATAGGGTACGTGGCACAGTGCTGTAGTTACCTTCTGCAGTATGATTCACACTCCTCTCTATTATTTAATCTTAGCTTTGATCAGGAAATTTAAAACTGTGCTTATCTTCTACCACAACTTCAGTATGGTGTTGTAGTGACATTTAATTTACACCAAGACTCGAGAGACAAGATTCCTTAGAAATTATTTATTTCTTGCATATAATGAATATAATCTTTACATAGCATAAGAAACAACAGTACTAATGAATATCTTAAGAGTTTAGGACTTCCAAAGAAAACAAGCATTAATCTTATTAGATGCGCATCTTATTCCAGAATCTTATTCCAGTGAGTTCATGCTATCTCAAGAACAAGCCAGGAATAATCTGCATAACCTTTCTGGTCCCTTTGCTCCTATCTCTTCTTTTGACCATGTGCTTTCCACTTGACTGGAAAGTTTCTGCAAACAGTCTATTAGCAGACTTCAAGGAAACCAGAACTCTTGCAGTATGGTAAGAAATGGAAAGGAATGAGTGCCTGGACAATCAAATACACGGGGAAGAGGGCAGACAGGCAGGCGACTAACTAAAGAGAGATTTACTTGACATAATAACATAGCTGGATCTGGACAGAGTAAATAAAAGCAATGTAGAGGAGGACCAGATGGCATATTCACACAGAGAAATATACAGGAGACATCCAGGCAGGAGGGAACCTGAAAAGAAATGTAACTTAGAGCCTCCGTGGAGCCTTCAAAAACAGTGATTATGCAGGCCTATCACAAGAAGCAGAGGGCCCCACACTGCTGTAATTCAAGCTCAGCCTGGTACCTTGTTCACTAGTTCGTGTGCATAATTGTTGTTATTAATGCATACATCAGACTAATGTAGAGCTTGACTGCTGTGGTCTGACCTTAGGCTTCTGAGTCTGCTGGTCTCCTGAAAAGCAGGGACTTAACTCTGCTGACTATGGCTTGGCAAGGTCAGTAGTTTTGCAAATCAGTTGATCCAGTGAAGCTCCCTTCCTCACCCTCAACTTAATTAGGCTGCAGAAAAGCAGCCTCAACTGTTAAAAAGGCAGTTTCTGGAATTTACCTGTCTATGTTCTAATGAGGCAAGAATCCTTCTGGGGATTGTCAGCTAAAACAATGGTTATCTCACTGGTTAGAACACAAGCTGCTAGTTTGGTTTTGTGTCTTCTCTTGACTCCATCTGTGTGAACTTGTTGCCTCCACTGTTCCTCCTAGGTAGGGGAGAATCCTGGAGAGTAAGCAGTCTATGCCCTATTCTGGCATGCCTGGCACATAGCTGTTCCAGGATCTGGGAGGGCAGATGGAGGTTATAGTGGTAGCGCCTCAATCTCTCTCCTTGAGATTGGCTTCTGGAGCTACTGGTTTGGGGATCTGAGGGGGCTGATACACTATGGGGGTCTCCTGACTTCCTTTCTCTTCCTTAGTTGACATTCCTGGTTCCTCAGGCTACTCTTCTGAGCATTCCAAGCCAGAGTCCTTAGACTGCCTGGAAGAGGTCATGACAGCTGGGGGTGGGCGGCACGAGCATATAAATAAGCAAATAAATAAATAAATAAATAGTATAGGACTTGAAAGATGCAGCAGGAATGCTGGTGTATTGCTTTAGTTCTCTGCTCAACAGTTTCCATGTCTGAGCTGGCAGATAAGTTCTTTATAGAGCTAGAGGAAGTCAACATCGATGCGGAGGTCTTCTCATCTGGCATAGTTCAAGGTTTCATGACAGTCATCTGTTTCCATATATTGTAAATATACATAGAGCTTCTCCGAGTCTGAAGAGGAGTTTAAACCAATTAAAAACTCTTCTAGGAATTTATTCCTTGTCTCTGCATAGAGTGGGCAGGATAGTAGGTAATGTATTAAATCCTCCACAAAGTGAGCACCACAAATACAGTAGCGGAGGGCTTGAGGAGTTTTGTCATAGCGCCCAGCTAGCTGCGCTGTGGGCATTGTTTGGAACCAAATTGAGGTAAAGGTTGTTCTGAGGTTGTGAGGGAGGATACATAGAGCTTTTATATTGTTCTGGACAAGAAGATTATCTGGAGGAACTTTCAGCAGTTCCTTTTTCAAGTATAGTTCACTATTAAATCAGGTTTAGACAGTTTTCTGTAACCTCCCCAGGGGCAGGAAACATTTTAGGAAAAGTCATCCTTGGATTGATGGATCCTGAGATTCCTGAAGGGGTTTGTTTGTTTGTTTGTTTGTTTGTTTGTTTGTTTGTTTGTTTGTTTGTTTGTTTGTTTGTGTGTGTGTGTGTGTGTGTGTGTGTGTGTTTGTTTGTTTGTTTGTTTGTTTGTTTGTTATTCCAGTTGACATGGCAGAGGATCCTGCTAAATTTCTGGTTGACTTCCGAAATGATCAGGGGACACAGATCAGTGACAGAGTTCATGTATAATTCCTAGCACACCCATTGAAGAAGCGTGAATAGCAGCATTGAGCAGCCTCATGGCCACTGCCAGTTAGCAGTAGTGTTTATGGCCAATGATACCACACAGTACAAAGGACTGTCAGTTGTTCCACATATTGGGTTGAACTCAAAGGTGCCCTTGATTGAAGAAAATGGACAGATCTGTTCACCAGCAGAGATCCTCTTGTGCTTTTTTGTGTGTGGTAAATCTGACATTCAGAGTTCATAGAATCACAGAATCATAAATTGGACGGGGCCATACAGACCATCTAGTCCAACCCCCTGCCCAGTGCAGGATCAGCCTAAAGCATCTCTGACAAATATTCATCCAGCCTCTTCTTGAAAACTGTCAGTGAAGGGGAGCTCACCACCTCCCTAGGCAGCTGACCCAACTTTTGAACTACTCTGTTCTTAAAAAACAAAAAACCCTGTAATATGAGCACCTCACATCTCCTTTTTTAAATAAAAAATCTGCAATATCAAATGTTGTTAAGTGTTCTTATACAGCCACCTGCTTGGCATATGTCCCGGAAAAAGCAGCATTGAGTGCCACTGTTGTAAATGATTGTTAGATGTTAACTTCATCTCCTTCTATTTGTAAACTGTGTTCCTTCCTCAATTTTCTCAGAGGAAAAAATAACATTCAGTGAACATTTATATAAAGGATTCTATTTCTTAATTTAACTTTATGTTATGAAAACTTCCAACGTAAGTGCACAAAGGCAACAATAAAAAAGACCAATTAATTGATGCTGGGAAAGTATGCAGTAGTGAATTGAACAATTGTGTATTATAATTTTACCTGGGTATTAACTCAGTTTACAGTTTGTGGTAAACCAAGAGAAAACTTACTGCTTGAACTTTTGTGCAAGGGAAAAAAATCTCAAACTGGAGAGGTACCATGAAAGATGGGGAAGATGTGACAACCCCCAGCTTCACAGTTTTAGAAATACAAGTCCCTCAAACCATCCAGTGGGACAAAAAGATTGTTGTTAAGTGAAGCTCTCAATCAGTTTATCTTGTCGTATTTGTAGGGTTTCAAAACCATCTCCTTACAATAGCTATCTGCCTCACTTCAAAGGGACTCATATTCTTGGCTAGCTTATCATCTTATAACTTTAAACACCAGACAACGTTATCCATATTTGAAATATCTTCTTAAAATATATAAAAATGGTTAATTCATCCTTGTTACCTCTTACCTTAACTAAGGCTAGGAAAAATTATTGATTACGAATTTCTCATATATATGAATATCTTTTGTTCCTCAACCAATACATTTGTCCTTGAATAATATCATCTGCTTTGATGAAGTTAGACATTCCTGCCATTCTCAGAAACTTTCTGCATGTGGGCCTTAATATGTTGCCTATATTGATACAATTTAGGTGATTCTTCTAATCTACACAAGGCCATACAACTGTCTTACTCCACTGTTTTATGCTCCTCTCCAAGATTATTCTGTTCTAGGTCTCTAGACTCCCTCTGTGGCATGTAGGGTTGCCAGGTCCCCTTACCTCTCGGTGGGAGGGGGGAACCTGGCACTTACCGGCAGTGATCTCCTTGTGTGCACAAAGTGCATGCGCTCCTGGTGGGCATGGTGATGTCGCTTCTGGAACTGATGTCATAGCGTCCTGTGGGAGCACACCTGCTGCGTGCAGACCTGGGAAGTTCTTTGCCTCCTGGGCCTGTTCCTTGGGCCTTTTCTCCCCACTGGCCAGGTGAGTGGCAGCAGGGGGCAGAGACATGGAGCAGGGGACTCCCTCCCCCACTGGGGCACTGGCAGCCCTAGTGGCATGTCTAGTTATGGGGCTAGTCTTGTTTTTGTGTGCAAAGGAATCTTGTATGACTTTCTTGATCATATCTAGCAACTGTTCTCTTATGGTTTTAGCTATATTCATGATAATATGTTCTGTTTTCCTCTGTGATCGGCTGATATAATTCTGGATGGAACAGCTGCTTCGTTTGCAAAGAACCACATGTTCTGTGGGGCCGTGTTTTTATGAAACAAACAACTTTTCCCTACTGTTCCATTGCCGGTTCAGGAAGCCAGACACTTTGCACCATTCAATCCATCGCCCAGGCAGCAGTGGCAGTCTTTTGGTTGCCCCCAATCTGAGGCCTCCATGCTTGATTGGCAGCTGTCGCTACCAACTAGACAGCTCCCACTCTGGCCCATCCAGCCAGGAAAAGGGCCAGCCCCTCAAAGTAGCTGCCAGCAGACACTCCAGTTTTTGCTACTGTGAAAAAAAAATGACAGGAAAAGGAAGGGACCCATGGATCATGCCTTTCCTGGGGTTCAATCTCTCTGAAACTTGGGAGAGTCTTTAGAGGATAGTGAGGACTAGGTCCCCTGCAAATTTGCTGGGTATTGGACATTGGGAAGGTCTTGTTTAGTTTGGCGGCGAGCATGAAGGGCCCCGTTTTGGGCTCCCTCGAACCGCAAACCAGCGGTGACAAAGTACATGGTTCATGTTCTGTGAAACTGAATGAACCACGAACCATGTGGTTCATTTTTTTCCTGGTTCATGCTCATGTTTACTCAAGACTATGCATCCACCTGGACTGAATGGAGACAAAGTTTTCCTGTCTCATTACCAATGCTAATTTCTCCACACCCACTACCCCTGTGCATACCCTATTCAATCATCCCTGACTTTGTCATTCACCAGCTATAATCATTCAGCTTTTGTAATCACTCCACTCTCCAAGATATAAGGACAGAAGGTCTCATATTCTAGCTGTATCTGAAGAAGTGAGCTGTGGCTCACAAAAGCTCATACTCTACCACCAATTTTGTTAGTCTTATAGGTACTACTGGACTCTTGCTCTTTTCCAAGGCAAATTCAATTTTAGAACATATGTCTTGTTAGTTGGAAATCATCCCTGATCTGGCTGGCTCAATAGAGATACTGCAACAAGGATGAACCTAGAATAAGGTCTACCTTTGTTTTATTTGATTAGATCCACATTTTTCTCTTTTCCACAACAATCCAGTCTTCCAATTACTATCTATATATGCACACACACCCTCGCCAAAATTAGTATAAGCTTATTGTTGGGGGATACCTACTTCAAATTTGACAGTCTAAACTTCTTTTCCAATTTCCGATCATAAGTGCCTTCAGGGCCTTGGCCCCTCATATCTGTGGGATTGCCTCTCTTCCTATGCTC
Organism: Eublepharis macularius; assembly: GCF_028583425.1. NCBI lineage: Eukaryota > Metazoa > Chordata > Lepidosauria > Squamata > Eublepharidae > Eublepharis > Eublepharis macularius. The sequence goes on along the minus strand of NC_072793.1, from coordinate 87,693,954 downwards.
CACCTCTGCAACTTCATTCATCTGAACAAGACCTTCTGCAGATACCACCCTGCACTTTCTTGTGGTGCCCCCTTACTTATCAAATAGCCTGTCTGAAGAAGTCAGGAAAGCTCCCCTCTCTTGGCTTTCTGCAAACGATGCAAAACAGAATTATTCAAGAGGGCTTTTAACTCTGGAAACAGGGCTGCCTGTAAGACAGATGTCTTGGTAAAAGGACAGGTCCTGTAGACCATACTATTGAGTAATATAGGTGTAGATATGCTCCTACTGAAAGTTTGAGTATCATTTAGTATCTTCTGCATCATTTAGTATCTTAGTTTCTGCTGTGTTTCATATTTGTATTTGGTTTTATGCTTGTTTCTGCAATCCATTCCCCATTATATTGTTTGCTGTTTTTAACAGCTGTTAATTGTATTGACTTAAACTGTGTAATCACCTTGAGTCTCAGTGAGAAATTTGGACAACAAAGAAATACATAATTAATCCTTAATTATTATAAATTAATCAAATCCTTGGGAAAAAGTGTTTAACAATGGCAACTAACTACACAATCCTAAACATTTTCCTTGAGAACAAATTCAACTATGTTCAGTGGAATTTATTCACAGATAAATGTGAATAGAAGAGGTCTGGATAATAATATGAATCTATATATAAGAATGTCAATAATTTGTGTGTAGACACATTATAAAACTGTTTTCTGCACCTTACTCCTCATGAGGAAGTTCTCAAAACTAGAAATATAAATATTGTAAATTAAAAGAACCATTAACTTTAAACATATTTTCAGTAGTTATACAATCTAAACTAAAAGTTACCGCTAATATAACAATAATTATGTTGTTACTATAGTTAACCATCCCAGCAGAATGAGAACCAGTTATCTCAATGAAGTTTAATAAATGAAGTTTAATAAATTCTTACTATAGAATATTTTTAAAGCATATGGAAAAAACTTATTTACTAGATCCACATATCTACTAGATCATGCATCTGATGAAAAGAGCTGTGGCTCTTGAAAGCTTATGCTACAATAAAGTTGATTAGTCTTAAAGGTGATACCAGACTCTTTACTATTTAACTTCTTTAGTATTCTTTGATTCCCTAAAACTGGGTAAACCTGCTCCTTTAATAATTCTGTATCTAGTTGCATGAAACTGCCTATTGCTGACTCAGGCCATTTGTCTATCTAGCCTAATATTGTCTGTTCCATGGTTGCTTCCAGGTGGAGGTTTTGGTCTGTGTTTGCCTCAAATTGCAGCAGATATTTTCTGGGGGTGGGGTGGGTGTTGGTTCTGCATAACATCCTTGTAAAATTTTTCCACAATGATCATACTCAAAGCGAGTTTGGGATCCATATCCATAAGAAGGAACTATTTTCATACCTCCCTACCCATGTCCAGCAGCACAATCATTGCCGTCACAACTTCCTATCAAATTACATAAAAAGTTTGCAAAAAGCACTCTGGCAGTGAGCTGGAAAGAATGGCAGGCACAAGAGAGACGTCCAGACAAATGGAAACCTAACTGCAAGGAAAGGAGAAGCACTACCTTCCCTTGCAAATGCTCCCATTGCCACAGGCATGCAACACCAAGCTAACAGGTGTGTGTGTGTGTGTGTTGTAAAGGAAAGGTTTGTTATGCTTGCTTCCTTTGCAATTCTCCCCCTTTAAGAGTTAAGAAGCAAACACACCATTTTCAAGTTCTATTCATCTAACTCTAAAGCCAGAGGAGTGGCAATTATCCTTTCCAAGAATATTACATTTATATATAAAGACATTCTAAAGGATCCAAGGTGCAGATTCATCTTTTTAAAAGGGAAAATTGATGAGCAAATCAATACTTTAGTATCCATCTATGCCCCCAACAATAACCAATTATGCTTTATTGAAGATACTTTGAAACAATTGCAATTTTTTCAGGAGGGATCAGTAATAATAGGAGGGGATCTGAATTACATAATCAATCATAAATTAGATAAATCTAGCTTCAACAAAAAATTGAAAAATAAAATTAAATACGATACACCCTTATTAAAATTGCTAAAACAATTTCAGTTAATAGACATTTGGAGGATTACACATGAAACAGCAAGAGACTATACATACTACTCGGCACGTCACCAAGTATACACTAGAATTGATTATATCTTATTATCACCTGATTTAGTAGAAAAAACAGTAGCTGTAGAAATTGGGCCTATTCATTATTCAGACCATGCATGGGTGGAATGTCTACTCACTACTGAAAAATCAATAAGGAGGGCAAAACATTGGACTTTGACAAAAACTTAATCCATACTTATTATGCAGCCAATCAAATTAGTAGCCATATATCACAATATCTTAAAGATAATCAAAATGGTACAATATCCCCAAGCATGCTATGGGATGCTTTAAAAGCGGTTTTGCGAGGTCAAGTAATAGCTTTATCAGCTCATTTAAATAAAATTAAGAATATATAGAGACAAAAAATCTTAACCAAAATACAACAATTAGAACAGCTTCACAAAGAGACAGGGAGTAAAAAAACAGATAGACAACTACTTAATGAACGTAAACTATTAGAATCACTAGAAATAAATAAAATTACTAAAAATCTTTTATTTTTAAAACAAAAATTTTGGAATAATTCACCTAGGACATTAAGAACTCTATCTTGGAAAATAAAAGTAAAGAAAACTTCTAGGGACATTAAAGCACTCCGAGACAATACAGGTTTGTTGTGTACTAAATCAACCGACATTGCAAATATATTTCAGGACTTATACTCCAAATTATATTCGACCACTTGCCCTAGTAAAGAGAAAATTAAAAATTACCTACAAAATCTTAAAGGTCTTAAGAAACTAAATGAGGCTCATAGAGTAATAATGGGAAACCCTATAACAGAGCAAGAAGTGCTTGATTCAATAAAGCATTTAAGTAATAACAAGGCATCTGGTCCAGACGGGTTTCCACCAGAATTTTATAAGAAGTTTACCAATATCCTGGTTTTACCTTTAACAAATGCTTGTAATAACATTAGGTCCTCGAGTACTATGCCCCCGTCTTGGTACGAGGCCATGATATCACTAATACCAAAACAAAATAAAGATAAATCTAATCTTGGCTCCTACCGGCCAATATCTCTGTTAAATTCGGATTATAAAATTTTTACAGGAATTCTTGTTAAACGTCTTAATGGCTTTATTGGAGAGTACATCTGTCATCAGCAAGCAGGATTTGTACCCAAAAGAGATTTAACCGAAAATATACATAAAACTTTAAATATACTATCCCACTGCAAGCAAAATCATATAATGTCTTTGATTTTGTCACTTGACATTGAAAAGGTGTTTGATTCGCTTGAAACTTCATATCTCATTGAACTTCTGGAACAGATAAATTTTGGCCACTACTTTCTTCAAACTATTAAGGCTATATATGCTAATCCTATAGCTAGAATTCAGACGAATGGAGTAACATCAGGTAAAATCATTTTATATAGGGGTACCCGACAGGGCTGCCCGTTGTCACCGCTACTTTTTGTGATCACAATGGAACCCTTAGCAGAAGCAATTCGGAGGAACAACTGTATTAAAGGGATTCAAATCAACCAAGAGACACATAAGATTACTTTATTTGCAGATGACATAATATTATATATTACCAATCCCTTTATTTCGTTAAAATATTTAGAAGACGAATTGTTCAGTTTCAAACAAATATCAGGATTAGTGGTAAATCAAACAAAATCTAATATGCTATCAGTTAATTTGACAGAAGAACAAAAAAGTTTAATTAAAAAACAATATAAATATCAATGGGCCCACCCCTATTTGACGTATCTAGGTGTAAACATCCCATCAGATTTAAAACTTCTAATACAATATAATCACATTAGCAAAATAAAAGAAATCAAAATAGAAATTTCCAAATGGGAAAAACAAAATCTTAACTGGTTTGAAAGATATAACTTGATTAAAGCATTTATATTGCCTAAACTTTTATTTTTATTCAGATCACTCCCTATACAAATTCCAACCAAATTGTTAAAACAATGGCAAACAATGCTTAACCAATTTCTACGGCAACGAAAGCACCCAAGAATTGCCTTTAAAACATTAAGAAAGAAAAAAATACAAGGAGGATTTAATTACCCAGACTTGGAATTATATTATGCTACAACTCGTTTAATTAATTTAATGCAAATAATTCAAGATAAAGGTCAAGCTGATTGGATAAAAACCATAAGTATCTCACAACTCAATATTACGTTACAAGATATAATTTGGAAAAAATCTAATCATAGACCCAAAGAAATTAATCATAATCCATTTTTAATAGCTATTTTAAAAATATGGGATAGATATAAAAACAAATTAATCCCCAAGGTATCTCGCTTTGCTACCATTGCTTCGCAAGAAGATCCAAAATATAATTTAAAAACCAAAGATCAATACAGTAACCCTCGTTTAATTGATATTGCTACGAAAACTGGCTTGTTAGAAAAGCATACATTAGAAGAAAAAATGGGATAGAAAATTCCTTGGTTCTCCTACTTCCAATTAGTCTATTTTTCAAAAGATATCAAGCTGAAAGAAATAATGAATAAACCAAAAACTGAGTTTGAACATTTTATTGCCACTCAAGAATTCATAAGAAAAGGTTTAACTTCCAAAATTTACAATTTACTAATACACTTATCAAGCACACCCAATACTAATCTATATTCCAGATGGCAAAAAGATTGGGAAATCACTATTTCAAATACTGATTGGGAACGAATTTGGGTCTCTAATTCATTTAATACACACATGATCAATCTTTATTTACAATCATACAAAATTATTAATTACTGGTACCTCACACCCTATAAGTTGTCAAAAATCTATTCAAAAAGTTCCCCCCTATGTTGGAAACAATGTGGGGAACTAGGTAATTATGTACATTGTTGGTGGAACTGCAAGTATGTAAAAGAATTTTGGGAAAAGATTTTTTATCAAGTAGAACTTATAACTTCATATAAGATTCCTCTAAAACCAGAAATTCTTTTTTTGGATAATTGGGACGATCTAAATATCCCTTCTGTTAGAAGGGATTTAATAACTATACTATTTCATGCAGCTAAATCCTCACTCGCTTCATTTTGGAAGTCACAATCAGTTCCTACAATTAACACCTGGTTCAACAAGATATGGGATTTTCTAATAATGGAAAAAATAACAGAAAAGCTATACCTACAGAAAAACCCCACTGGTACTTCGAATTTTTATGTTAAGTGGGAGCCTTTCCTTGAATTTCTTTCTAAAAATGATCTACTTTTGACAAAGCTACGTTACCAAGAAGTTATTGATATGGAAATGTGGGGTTTGTGGTGACCTTTTGTGCAGATTGTTATATTACTATTAATATCTCTACTGTTAAGATTGTTCTGTTTGTTACATATTTAAAATAAGTATTAATGGTTTCTTGTATTGATACTGACAAACTTGTATCCATCCTTGGTTTTAATTTGAGTATATTGTTGTTTAGTTTGATGATAGCTGTTAATGTTATTAAAATTATTTAAAAAAAATTTAAAAAGCAAAAAAAAAAAAGTTCTATTCGTCTTTTCATCTCCCCAAACTGGCTCTAGCCCTTTGTGTTTTATGTGGTAACTAGCAACAAAGCCCATTGTGGGGGGAAATACAGCGGGCTCTAGAAAGAGGAGGGCGGGCAGGCAGCATTCCCTCCTCCTCTATCACTGATCCTGGCTGGATAAAGGCAGGACAGGCAGACATGGCCACCTCCTCTGCACCTGATCCCGGTCAAGTGAACAGGGCAGGCATTGCCACCTTCTCTGTGCATGATCCTGGCCAGGTGAAGGGGACGGGCATTGCTGCCTGCTCTGCGTCTGATTTTAGCACGCTTAATGGGGGGGCAGGCATTGCCTCATGCTCCATGCCTGATTCAGGCCGGGTGAAGGGGGGGTGGGCATTACCTCATGCTCTACTCCTGATCCCGACTGGGTGAAGGGGGCGGGCATTGTCACCTTCTTCTCACCTGATCCTGGCCAGGTTAAGGGGGGCAGGCATTGCCACCTGCTTCACTCCTGATCCCTGCCAGGTGAAGTTGGGGGTGGGCATTACCTCCTGCTCTGCTTCTAATCCTGGCTGGGTGAATAGGGGTGGGCATTGCCACCTGCTCCTTGCCTGATCCCATCTGGGTTAAGGCAAGGGATGGGCACTGCCACCTGCTTTGCTCTTGATCCAAGCTGGGTAACGAGGGGATGGGCAATTCCACCTGCTCCACTCCTGATCCCAGCTGAGTGATGGCAGGGGGCAGGTATTGTCACCTACTCTACTCTTGATCTCAGCTGGGCAAAGGGTGGGCGGGCATTGCCACCTGCTCCACTCCGATCCCAACTGGGTGAAGACGGGGGATGGGCATTGCCACCTGCTCTGCTCCTGATCCCAGCTGAGTGAAGGCGGGGGAAGGGCATTGCCACCTGCTCCGCTCTGGATCCCAGCTGGGTGAAGGCTGGGGAAGGCACTGCTACCTGCTCCATGCCTGATTTTGGCTGGGCTTCCCACTGCGGCACACTCTGTGGAGGTCTGGCTGCCTCATCTGGGCTTCCCTTCACAGCAGTGCCCTCTGGAGATGCACCAGGGTACCAAGTGAGTTGTCTTGACTATGCTTAGCCTTTTATATAATAGGATGGATCTTTTTGTTCAGGATGGTTAAAATGCAAGGGACTATTAGAGCTCCTAAAGGACCTCTCTGGATTGTTTGAATGGGCAACACAAAGGCAGGTGAAATTCAATATATGTAAGTACAAAATGATACAATGTTTATTAGCCATGCTAGCTAAATGGAACATACAGGTTAATAGAAAGAAAGCCCAACCTGGTCTGGGGAGCAGTCAGCATTTCAGAGCAGTCATCTGCGTTCCCTACTTGTGGCCTTCCCTGTGATTTCTTACTGGCTACTGCTGGAAACTCTTATGTTCTTATGATCATTGTATTTGGCCTTCTTCAACAGAAGGAATATAAATTTGTTGGGTTAACATTTACCTTCTGATGTTTTCTATGGCTTATTTATTTATTCCATCTTTATCCCCAATGGGGACTCAAATTGTCTTTCATCACTCTCCTGTCCTCCATTTTATCTTAACAACACCATGTGAGGCAGGTTAGACTGAGCGTGTGTCTGGCCCAAGGTCACCCAGCAACTTCTCTAGCAGAATGGAGATTTTAACTTGGATGCCGTAAATCCTAATCCAACACTCTAATCACTGCACCACACTGGCATCGGATTGGCTTATATCAGGGACAGAATACAAGATCTTCTATGCCATGATTTAGATTCTGAATGAAAGCAAAACTCTCATGACAGTGAATCATGGAAAAATAGTTGAGACTCGACATGGGCACGAATCAAAATATGAATCAAATTTCGTGATGAATCAGGCCGATTCGTGTATTGCGAAAACGCGTTTCGTGGGGCTGTGTTTTTCACAAAGTCCACAATTCATTCGATTTGTGAATGCTTTGTGATGCCAGACAGGCTGGCGCCAATCCATTGATTGCCTAGGCAACATAGGCCTGGAATGTCTGCAGACCTTTTGTTTCTGTGGAAATCCCAATCTTAGCCCACATAACCCTGATAGGCAGCTCTCTCTGCCAACCTGAGAACTCCCATTCTCTTCTATGACAGCAACGAGCAGGGGAGAGATGGGCCTTCCGTAGCCATGGGAACACCAATTGTATTCCTCCAAACCCTGTTAGGCAGGTCTGTCTGCCAACCAGAGAGTTCCTGTCCTGCTCTATGTGAGCGTTTCTTGTATAAGGCACACCTCTGTGCCTCCTGCTTTCAATTCCAGTAGACAGAGGGAGGGGCTGTTGCTGGGATTGGGAGTGAGAGAGAGTGGATTTGGGAGCTTTTGGCTGGATTTGCTGCTGCTTCAAAAGAGACTGAAAAGACTCTTTCTGCTCTTGTCCTTGCTGGGAAGGTTGTTGAGTGAGGGTGCCTTTTTTCCACCTCCCAGTCAACGTATTGCAATCTTCACCAAACTTGGAAGGTGGCTGGAGAAGAGCCTGCTGAAGCCTCCCTGTGAGTTTGGCATCTCTGGGTATGAAGGAGGATGTTGTAGGGCCCTGGGATCTGACAAATCACGAACCTAACAAATCATTTGGTGAAATGGGACAATTTAGTGAAAGTTCATGTTTCCTAGTTCATGGAACGTGATGAACCATGAAACTCAGATTTCGTTTTTTTCCCATTTCATGCCCGTCTTTTGTTGGGATCATGGATTTACAAAAGATGATTCTACAGAAACAAAGTTAACATGCTGGCAGAATGTCATATTAACATAATTTTATGTATTTAATGTCTTAGTATATTTGCAAAAGATAAGGGAAATGAAAATTTCAAAGGTCAGAAGCTATGAGCTCTAACCTATTTGAAAAAAGGATCAGGGAAAAGGACAAATGTCTTGGAATACTGTCAGAAAGTTTCAGTAAGTACCCTTATAAAATTCATGGGATGATTACTACCCCAGTCCCTAAGTTACTTGTAACTCATTAAAGTATTGTTATTTCATGGTTGTTTGTCAGTCTGAATAGAAATGTCTCATGTATTCCAAGAAAATCCTGGCATTCCTAGGAGCAAGCAGATTTCCCTAGTTCCATTCCAATATTTTTCTGAAGATTTCTACTGTGCTGCATTCAAATAGGAGAATTTCTAAAATTAATTCTGGAATTGGACCATGTGCAATTTGGTGCACCTCAGTTCATTCCCTACATTTCCTCTTCCACACGGTAGCTCTGTACCAGTAAAAAGTCCTCTCCCATATAGCTCCCTTGTTGTTCAATTGAACTCTTTTTCAGATTTTGTAATCTACCTTGAGTGTCAGTGAGAAAGGTAGGCTATAAATGAAATAAATAAAATAAAGACATGATATTGTGGCATCAAGTTTGTTTGTGTGTGATGTGAACATATACTACATCAATAAAACATGTCACAAAAATAATCTTGATATAATTGTATATACTTACGATCAGAGCAAAATTGCCTTTTCTGTTATTTTATCATTGAAGTGTACATGCACATCAATAACACTGCCCAATAGAACCTGGATGTGATCATATTCCTCTCACGTCAACACGGTATTTTTGAAGGGATTTATGAATATGGTACTGCAGCAGCAGCAAAAATGCATGGATGAAAAGAAGAAATTGTATAGCATTCTGCACAACATTTGGAAATTAAAAAAGAAATAGTGGTTTCCCAGTGTACTATTTGCACTTAAGAAAAAAGGCAAAATAGTTTAAAAGTCCAAAATCTGTGTAAAAAAAGAGTTTTGGAAACTTCCCCAGGCATTACCTGTTTGGACAACAGTATCCATTCTCCTTCAGGGAGACTTTTAAAAGTATTTTGCTCAGCCTAGAAGTAGTACCTGCCTATTCATTCACAGCATATGACAAGGAAGCAATAGAACGTTTTTTTCAGCAGCTGCCAAACACAAGAAGTAGCAGTAGCAAAGGAAGTTATGTTTTTTTTAAAAAAAAATGCAGTGAGGGCTATCACAGTGAGGCCATTAGGTACACTGTCCAAACTAGAGTACTAATGTACCAATCAAAAAACTGGTGTGTGTGTGTGTGTTAATGTGACACATCAGCTTCCAGTTGGAAAAAAAAACCCCTTTGTTTTGAGGGCAGTATATTTGCTGGTTAAAAATTATTCATGGTAGAAGGTTCCTCCCTCTATGAGAGAGTTTGAAGCACTATTCCCTTGACTCACCGAGCTTTGCTCACCCAACATTCTCTGAGACCCAGACTGGATTTCTCAAAATCACCACCACCTTTATCATTTTAATTTTTCACCGCATCAAAAAGGCAAATTAACTACAACTGTGATCACAGCAACTTATTCAATTCAGTAACTTCCAAAAGTATTTCAGTATCTATGTATAGCCAGTTTCTGAAATGTATGAACTGGTGCCACATCTGTTACCACTCTTTTTCCAAGCTCAAGTATTTTTTTTTTAAATGACTTTGAAACAGGATGGCAACAGATTATGTTTGCTATGAGGAATTCATTCATTTTTCGTTAATTTATTTGATGTATGCAGAAGAAACTGTGAAAGCAAAAATGGTCACAAGTTATTCCACCTGAGCTGCATGTAAGGATTATCCCACTTTAGACAATAAATTGTGAAAGCCATGTCAGAGTCAGGGCCAAACACATGAATTCCCCAGCTTGGGTTCTCTGAATCTGCACAGCAGCTGTGGAGAAGGCTGTTAAAAATAAGAGAGAGCATGTTTGGCTTCAGAACAACACCGCAAGAGGGGGTAAGGAAAAGCTCTTGTCCCCAAGCATTTTCCTGTGCAGAAATTGTGCCAGGGAGAGAGTTATTTCCTTATTGTTGTTGCTTCGTGGGCACAGGATACTCCATGTGGAACAGTAAAAATGGAGAAATAACTCTCTCCTGTGCTATTTCAGCATGGGAAAATGCTTGGGGGGAAAGTAGGAGCCCTCCCTACCTCTGCAGTTGCATTCTGACCACCTTTAGGCTCTCCTTTACTTTTTGTCATATCTTGCAGCTGCTGTGTGGCTGGAACCTGGAACCCTATGGAACCAGGAAACCTAGACTATACACTTTAAAAACCCACAGAGTGTCTTAAAGCATCATTTATTTATTTATTTTATTTATTTATTTGATTTATATTCTGCCCTCCCCACACCAGCAGGCTCAGGGCGGATTACAACTAGACATGGTCGCGAACAGCATTACGGACATAAAAAACCCACGAACAGCCTAATCTGCTGTTCTCGAACAAGCTGTTTGTGAGGCCCCATCCTAAATGAACAGGTGGTCATTGCAAGCCTCTGTTCATGGCCTTCAGCAGTGGTTCATCAAGCCAGACAGTCTGGCACCTGCAATCAATCCCCTTGGCAACCGGAGGTAGGGAGGGACTGAACTCTGTCTGAACTGCTTCTGGCTTTCCTTCTGGCCTTAACTCTTCAAAGTACTTCCAGCAGAGAGTCCCGTTTTTGCCACTGTGAAGAGAAAATGACAACTAATGGGGAGACCCGTGGATCATGCCTTTCCCGGGATGCAATCCCTCTGAAACTTAGGGGGTCTTCAGAGGACAGTGATGACTATGTCCCCTGCAAATTTGGTGGGTATTGGAAATTGGGAAGGTTACTTTTGTAACCCTTTAAACTAGCTGCCAGCAGACACTGCTGTTTTTGCCAGGACAGGGCCCTTTAAACTATCAGCTGGCAGGCGGCAGGGGGGAATCCCCCCCTGCCGCCTGCCAGCTGATAGTTTAAAGGGATCTTTAAAGGGCCAGATAAGTGGGTTTGAGGGGAGGGGGGGCTAAGTGGGGGGGTTTGGGGGGGGATCTGGCCCCCACAAACAACGAACAATGAACATGTCCAGGAACAGTTCATGTTCATCCATGTTTGTTGTTCGTTGTTCGTGGATGGCAATGAACGACAAACAGGGTGTTTGGGTTTTTTTTCCCATTTGTGCCCATGTTTAATTACAACCATATGCTGGAAGTGATGTCCTACCATTGGGGCAATGGCAGTTTTCTGTACATCTCTTCCCCTGCAACCCTACTGAGTAGCTGTGGAGTTAGAGACTGCTATAGCCATAGGAATGGCATTCCTAGGCTCACAGAAACTGCAATACTAAAATAATTATGGATGATTTCTCTCCTTCCAAATGATATCTGGGGTTTCGGATGACATTATTTCATGTGGTGTACTGGTTGATTTTTGAATCTGTAAAATTTCCATGAGATATGTATGTTCTCTATAAAGATCAATTTATCATAAAAGGGTTGCATCCAAATAAATACACCAGAAGTCTAAGAAAAGGATGCATCTTTCTTGCCTCTCCTTTCCAACTGCAGCCCTCTGCAACTTCCTGCATGAATGCATGAATACTGTTGGAGGTCCAAAGTAGAAAGGAAGAGTGAACAGAAAACTGCTTTTCCTCTTATACAAACAAATGTACCCTTCTACTTGCAAAAGGGGGAATTTGGATCCAAATCAAAGACTCTGAGGGCCCAGTGTCAAGGGGGAAGGAGGGGAAAAGGCAAGACTACAGAAGACACAGATGACAGGTAGAAATTTAAAAGGCCACAACTTTAGTGGTTATAGCTATGGAGTCTTGGTGCTATATAAGATACAGATCCAAGCATCAACTGACCCGCCTGCCATCTGATGCCCCCCTCACCCCTTCAACCCACCTGCTGAAGGGGGAAACTGCCGGGTGACAGGCTGTGAGATTCCACATGGCCATACACCTCTGCATAAATCCCCCAGCCACTTGGGAATGACCATGTGCCAACAGCCCCCATCTGGGCTTGTCCCTGCAATGCCCCACTCAAGTATGGGGAAACAAGACTCATGCCCCTGTTTCTCCTCAATGCCAATTCAAAGACTTTTTCCCAAAATTACAGATATGCTGTTAAGGCAACTAATTACAGTAGTGAATTTCAAATCACTATAACTTGGTTTCACCAAAAACAGCACTTTTGCCAGATGTCAAATGATACTGAAAATGTGGTTTTTCCCATTGTGAACACAGCCTCCATGCAGAAAACCAGAATAATAATGCTTAATGCTTAATATTTATCTGAAGTATTTACTAAGTGCCTAAACTCTTTCAATACGTTAACCAAGGAATCCTTATAAAAATGAGAAGAAAAGAATATTTTCCTTTTCTCTTACAGGTGTGAATCTAAGTCAAAAGGACAGCTGCTTGTGTAAGGCTATCCAGAGAATTAATAGCTAATGTGGGAACTGGACCACAGATAATTTGGCTCACATTTAATAGATTCTGTTGATGTGACCATTAATAGAAGAGGACTTCAGCAAGCCATGTACAACCCCAGTCAGAGGCACTGCTAGTACTGTCTCTGTGTTATGTATACTGGGAGACTGAGTGTGGGTCTCCTCAGAGATGATGAGTTTAGCTTAGACTTTGCAATATCCTCAACAATATCTGCTTCTTGTCTTCAACTGGGAAGATGAATTGGGACCAGTGCTGTTGAGGATTCCTTTTCTACTAAGCTGCAGATAAGAGGGCACCAAAACACAGCTTCTTATCCTATGCAATAGATGGCGCAGAGCATGCTGAAGGCCACGTCACTAGCTGGCTTGTTTCCTTTCTCGTTATTTTGCTTTTCCATTTTTTATTTTTAGAGGCTGTCTAGTATCACTGTCTATCCTGTGCTGAAGGCGTATTTACCCTCACTTACAAGTGAAGAAACGGGGAAAAAATGGCTATTCATCTCTCGATCATAGGTAAAGGCGTCAAGTGCAATTATTTGGGATTTCAAAGTTCCCTAGGGATCTGTACCTTGGAAAACAACACACATTGGGAATCATAAACATGATAGTGGAAGGTATAATAAAGGATTATAAGTCATGGTTATAAATGCTTTATTGTTCCTTTAGATGCAGAAAACTTTTGGCTTTTTATTTTGGAATTTATTATTTATTAGCCTAGTGCAAACTCTTTACAGTTGTTTACAAAAGTAAATATATTGTAAAATCTGGCTGCTTTGAAAATCATATTCATGTTAACCGGCTGTTGAAAGTAAGTGTTTTACTACCAATTGAAAAACCTGAAAAGAAATAATATCATCTACAGAAAACTTGAGGCAGACAGGGAGATATAATGTATTTGTTTATTATGCCACACACATTGCTTTTCCCAGTCCAAAATGTTTTGCATGCTAGTTTATTCAAACCACAGCATTCTGCTGCAAATTGCAACCCTCCTACCTAGTCGGTACTGCAGACAGAATTAATATACTAAATAAGAATACAACTGTCTCACAAATATGCCTGGTGTAAAAGTTGTAATGGTATTTTATCTCCGTCTTGCCCTCTCTGTTCGAAAAATGTATTAGCGGATAACTCCCAAGAGTCTTCAAATCCTCTGGGATCCTCTATATTCTTCAACCTATCAGTTATCTTAACTCAGGTTCCTCAATGAGTTAACCACCATGTTCTTGATGTAGTTTTACTCTGACACAAATCATTCCTGAAAAATACCCAACCCTGCAGCTCTCCAGCACACAACACAAATTGGTTCAGCAACTATTTTTGAAAGCAGAGGAGAAGCATTCTATTCTAGTAATTGTGATTATGAGAGAAGGAATAAAATATCTTACTAGTCATAAATGATTCAAGGATTCAGCTTTTTCTATAGCTTCACAAGAGAAAATATGTAAATTTAAGCAAAGCTGGCAAGGTTTATAATAATCATCACAGATTATACAAATTAAAGATGAGCAGACCTACCAGGTTCTTTTGTAGAATAAATTTGGCAGACAGGATTTATCAATCTAGATTCCACTGAATCTTTGTAATGTGTGCCAGAAAAATGACCATATTCTGGATGCCACAATTTGGGGAAAGGATTTATAAGAATTCAGTGACACTGTAATAGAACTAGGTGGATTCTTGTACAACATTAGTTTCAAGAACAATATGCCATGGATAGAACCGTAAATTTTCTTGTATTAATATCTAGAAGCATCTCTAGTTAAATATACAACATAAACGTGACAGTTAAATATATTTTTATCTACAACGGACATTTATCTTAAATGTTCAAATTCAGTTTTAAGCCTGTTTTGATTTGTTTATATTTCTGTAACCATTTTCATTTAGAGAATACTCCTAACCAGTCACCTCACCAATTTTAACTATTCTTCACTTCACATTATGTGTATTAAACTGTAAAATTATTTCATTTAGAAAAAAAAAAAGAAAACCCTTGAATTTGTTTCAGAATTTATTTATATTTATTTAAATATTTATAACTAGGGATGGGCAATAAAAATATTGGTATTTTTCAGATTTGGGTATCAGTAAGGCCATAAATATTGGTATTTCTGATATTTGATTTTTTAAAATGTCAGTTTGGTATATGGATCCAGGTTTTGGGGGGGATTCCAAAATTATTTGGCTCCATTATTCCCTGTGGGGGCTGGAGGGGCTATTTTCAGGGAAGTGAGGGCTGGCTGTCCTCCAAAGGATCCCTTCCCCAATTTCAAGACTCAAGGCAGATTACGCAGTATGAGATTAGTTCAATCAGTATCAAGTACATTTCCATACAGTATCAAGGACATTTATATAAACAATGCCACAGGGTAAATAGATACAAGTTTTAAAAGACAGCATTAGCAAGAATCCAGTACAAAATAGAAGAAAATACTGAAACAACATAATCACTTCTAGGATTGACATTAGACAATATAAAGCAAACATAAAGCACAGGTAGTACATAGGAGTGCATATTTAAAGCAACAGATAATATGTAAGGCAACACAGTGGTGATCTACAGTCCCTAACTCATTAGTGAAACATCTGAGACCCCATCCCTACAATACAGCCCTCCCATTTGAGTAAAAAGCCTTTTTGAATAATTCAGTTTTGCATCGTTTGTGGAAAGCCAGGAGAGTGGGGATTCTCCTGACCTCCTCAGGCAGGCCATTCCACAGGGTAGGGTCCACCACATAGAAAGCCTGTGTATGGACTACAGTTGATTTTGCCCGTGCGCAGCCTGGCACCTGTAAGAGACCCTGTTCAGATAAGCAAAGCTGCTGTGGAGGAACATAGATAGGGAGGTTGCTCGTAGACAGGGCTCATTTGGAGGGGGAACGCACCAGAACGGTGTTCCAGAACATTTGAAAAGAGATCACGTGGGTTTTGGCCCAGCCCACGTGATTCCTTTTCCTCCCCGCTGCCTCCCTGCTGCCCGTGTCTTTAGCAGCAGGCAGTGGTGGAGGCAGAAGTACCCCCACCACCCCATCACTGCCTCCTGGATTTCTTGGTAGGAACTCAGGGTGGGGGTGGCCATGCGGTGGGGGGGGGGTGCATGGCCCGTCCTCTGGGCCTGCAAGCAGTGAGGGCTTTCCAGAGGACGGTAAGCTGCTTTCAGTTCATTTTGCTTTATTTTCATTCGTGACTCCTGAGAGAGTGAGTGCGTGAGTGAGTGAGTGAGTGCATGCATGCGTGAGTGATTAAGCAAATTAGCGAGCAAGCGAGCGAGCAAGTGCAAGCCAGGCTGCTGGAGCTGGCTCTCCAAAGGAGGGTAAGCTGCTTTCAGTTCATTCTGCTTTATTTTCATTTGTGACTCATGAGTGAGTGAAAGAGAGAGAGAGAGAGAGAGAGAGAGAGAGAGAGAGAGTGAGTACAAGCAGGGCTGCTGGGGCTGACTCTCCAGAGGAGGGTAAGCTAGTTTGAGTTCATTCTGCTTGATTTTCAGGAAATACCTTGAGATTTTTGGGGAAAGGGGCCTGAGGGGTGGGTGTTGCCTTCTGACACACTTCCGGTGATGCCAGGGGGTGTGGCATATGCAAATCAGTTATGCCAACAATACACTTCTGGTGATGTCAAGGGGTGTGGCATATGCTAATGAGATATGCTAATGAGTTCCTGCAGTTCTTTTTCTACGAAATGACCCCTGCTCGTAGGTATGCTGGACCAAGGCCACGAAGAGCTTTGCATGTAATAACCAATACCTTCAACTGAGCACGGTAACTGATAGGTAGCCAATGGAGTGACTGTAGGATGGGAGTGATGTTCATGCTCCTGCTTGCTCCTGATAACAGTCGAGCTGCAGCATTTTGCACTAATTGGAGCCTCTTAGTTAGCTTAGATGGGAGACCTATATATAATGCATTACAATAGTCAAGCATTGATGTTACCATAGCATGGATCCAGGTGGCCAGGTAGGCCATGTCAAGATAAGAAGCCATCTTCCAGGCTAGAGTGAGGTTGTAGAAAGCATTTTTTGCTGCCTCCTTAACTTGTTTTTCTAGTAGTAGTGCTGGATCCAGTATAACTCCTAGGCTCTTAACTGAGTCAGCGAGGGTCAGACAAACTCCAATGAAAGTGGGGAGTACAATATCCTTCAAGATCTCTGTCTTCCCAACAAGCATCACTTCAGTCATGTCTGGGTTCAGTTTCAATTTGTTGTTTTTCAACCATTTCATCATGGCTGTCAGGCAGTGATCTAAGATTTCTACTGCATCCTGTGGGGACCTAGATAGGGAGATATAGAGTTGGGGGTCATCTGCATATTGGTGACATCCCACTCTACTGTGAATGAGTTCTCCTAAAGGCTTTATGTAGAGGTTTAATAACATGGGAGATAAGATTGCGTTTTGCGGAATCCCACAAGATAGTTCCCATTCTGGAGATAGCTGATCTCCAACAACCACCCTTTGAGTCTGTTCCATGAGAAACAATTTAAACCAGTCCAGGGCATATCCTTTGATGCCCACTTCTGTTTCTAAATGCCTCAACAGGATGGCATGGTCTACTGTGTCAAAGGCTGCAGATAGATCCAGGAGGAGCAATAAGGAGGCATGGCCTTTGTCTATATTCAGATGCAGATCATCCGCTAACGCTACTAGTGCTGTCTTTGTCCCATGCCCTGGTGTGAATCCTGACTGGAAAGGGTCCAGAGTGCTAGAGTTATCCAAGAAGGTCTGGAGTTGGTCAGCTACTGCTCTCTCAATCACTTTGCCCAGAAAGTGCAGATTAGAGACTGGGCGATAATTGGCCACATAATTTTTGTCTAGGGATGGTTTTTTAAGTAGCAGACGGATAACTGCCTGTTTGAGCTTCCAGGGAAAGCTGCCCTGAGTTAGTGACTGGTTTACAATAGATCTCAGTGGTTCACTTATGTGGTCCTTATTTGATGTTAACAGACAGGACGGGCAAGGATCGAGAGCACAAATAGTGGGTTTCATAGACATCAAGATCCTGTTAAGCTCTGTCATTGTAATTGGTTCAAAGCAGTCCAGATATAAGCTAGATGGTATAGTAAGCATTTCTTCTATCTCGTTTGCTTTTCAGCTAACATCTTGATCATAGTATATTTCTGCTATTTCAGCAAAAACTTAGTAAAGGCCTTGCAGCTAATTGTCTGTTCTTGGGACTGTAAATATTTAGATTTAGGGGTTCAGAGGTGTCTATACCTTCAATGTCTGGGATAGTTGTGAACTAGCTGATGCAATGGTTGCCGAAAAATAACGCTTCTTTGCGACTTTCATTTCTGCTTCATAGGTCCTCCAATGGGTTCCGTAGCATGCTCTATCTGCTTCCATGTGAGTTTTTCACCAGCGTCTCTCTAGATGTCTTCCAAACCTCTTTAAGCCAGCCAGCTCTGTGTTAAACCATAGGGCTGGCTTCCATCCCAAGAACTGGAGCACAAGTTGCAGCACATTTTTTCCCTTGGCTTTTGAAAGGTTTCCTTTCCCAGGCAAAATGAAGGAGGGGAGAGGGAGGGAAAGCGACTCTAACAAACAATGACAGCATATTAGAGAGAAGTCATCTTAGTCCAATCACAACAATTCTATCACAGACCATGTCTGTCAGAACCAGCTGTTCTCCTATGAAACTGCCCGACTGCTACAGTCATCCTGGGAGAACTTACTTCAAGTGCCCCTGCCTTTTTAAATTAGGCAGGTGATAACCTGGGAGAAGGCCTTTCCAGTCATGGCAGCAGAACTCTGGAACTCTCTCCCCAGAAAGATTTGTTTGTCCCCTTCTGTTGCCATCTTCTGCCAGCATGTAAAGACTTTTTTTGTTTTGTTTGACATCCCTCCAGCAATCTCTCCTTCTTGCCCAATGTTTACATGATTGTTTTAACATCTTTTTTATGATTTGAGCTGTGGTTTTAATTGTTTTCATGATGTGCTGTTATTCTTTTTGGTTGGTTTTAAAATTATTATGTATGTTTTAATTTGTTGGCGACCTTGGTGGCTCCTGTGAGGACAGAAAGGTGGGATATATATATATTTTGTAAAGTAAAAAGAAATACATAACACAAATGGCATTTTACAAAGAATAGGAGAGAACAGAGACAGAGCTTGAATATGAAATACACATTCTAATCAAAATGATAATACAGAGGCTGGGTGGAACTGGGTGGTAGAGGAGGGAAGGCAGACACCCAGGAAGAAAGTAAACTCTTACAGAATTCAAAGAACAGTGAAGACAGAAATTTGCTGTGTTCACCAAGAGTGTCAAGGGTCAGGCTACTTGCATTTATACCCAGCTTGGCCAATAGAGAGCCTGTTTACTAGTTGCCTAGCATACTCTAGACAATATTGATGGCCTTTATTTCCTGCTAGGTGTGAAGAGAACTCTGGACATTTTCAGTTCTAAATTGCTCACTGGGTAAGGTTTCATGTTCTAGCCTGTAGCTCTTGACACTAGCTCACCCATGCGTACCATATTTGTAAAATGTCTTGGACTATATTGGTGTGATGTGTATATGGATAACAACTTACTGGTAGGTAGCCATGTTGGTCTGCAGTAGAGCAGCAGGATTTCAGTCCAGTGGCACATTAGAGATCAGCGAGAGATCAAGATGGCACCACAATATGTCAACATATTCATGGCTGACTTGGAAAGGCACCTTCTCAACTTCCAGCCGCTAACATCCTTCCTGTACTTGTTCATCTCTAATGGTACCACTGGAGTCAAATACTGATGGATTAAACACAGAACATTTACCATCAAATATTTACAGTCTATTAGAACAAGACAAAAGAGTACCATGAAGAGAGTTAAAAGGAAGAAAAAACTTTAAAAGAACAATTTAAGAATTACAGAGTTGGAATCTACCACTTTTTGTTGTTGTTTAATAGAGTTTTTTTTTTAAATGTGGGTTGTGCTGATCTAGTAACATAGAGAAATTGTTTACTCTGAATTCAATTTATTATTACAAGACATTCATTACCCTAATATTCACAATATCAATCACAAATGGTGGATAGGTTGCACGTGTCCTCTGGAGTCCAGGTGAGAAGTCAAAGCCAAGATGTAGTTCACATAGGTAATAATAAAGCAGGAATCTTCAAGGTGGTCAGGCCAGGGAATATATCATAAAGCACATGTAAGAGGCAAGTGGACAGGTGAGAATAGACTAGGTCCCTCCTAGTGGGGGATTGGGAGCTGGTACTTACGCTGGCTTCCTTCTTCGCATGCACACTGTTCATGGGCGCACTCCCGGCTCATGTGATTATGTCACTGCTGGGAGTGACAACATGATGCAAGGTCAAAGGACACCCCCGGGTCTAAGGAAGCCCTTGTTCCAGCCAGCGCGGGCTGCTTTTGCTGCGACCACAGCCCACTCTCGTGCACAGAGGTGGCAGTGGCAAAAGCAGGCAGCAACAAGAGCAGGCATGGCAGTGGTGAGAGTGGGGGGCAGCAGTGGCGAGAGCAGCCTGGTCTTGCCTCCACCGCCCGCTGTTGCCACTGCCTGCTCTTGCAGTGTGGGAGTGTGCCCCCTGCCCAGGGCGCAGGAGTGCCCCCCACCCCCCAGGGAGCATGCCCCCCACTGGCCAGGTAAGTGGGCATGGGGGAAAGGGTGGGATCAGGGGATCCCCCACCCCATGTGGGGGAATGGCAACCCTACAAGCAGGAGAATTACATTGAATAGGAACCACCCATTATGATGCTAGCAGTTTCTTCTGCATGAAGATAATGTTTAGACTGCCTCTGAATAATTGTAGAGTTATCTGTTATCATGAAGATATTTTCTGTGCCCTAACTGCTACTGATCAGATTTGGGCAAAAGAAATTATTATTTTGCCCATTTTTAAATAATACAAGTACTACCAGAAGGCAGTTCTAATTCACTGGCCTTTTGGTTATATGAAACCAGCATGTTGTCTTTACACTGCTCTGAAAATAATTTTAAAACCTGGCGAAAGAATGTAGACTTTCAGAGAACAGATGGTGCAACTGATACATTGTTGACAAGCTTGATACTGTTTTCCATGGAATTAAGCCTGGCAAAAAGACAGGTGACTGCAAAATAATAGGAGATAAATGAACCGCATCACAACAAATTACATCTTGTGCTTCCCTTCCATACATTACAACTTTAATAAAAATACATATCAACATACTGTATGAAGACATTCTTACCTAAAGAAATAAAGAAACAGTTTTGTTACATTGATAAATGTGTTAGATGTTCATTTGCACATTTTTTTGTGTACTAGGAACATCACTGGAAAATAATTATTTCTAGGATCGCAGATGAAAAAAATAACTTCATGGTCTTAATATTTTGCAAACATTTAAGTACTGCTGCTGTCAGTGTTTCTATTTTTAAGGTCTGTGAATGCCTCACTTTATGTTTTTAACCTGTACTAAAAAAGTATAACAAACATGCACATGAATGAATTTTCAGCTGCATTATCCATGTATGCATATTAGGGAGACAATTGGCTGCAAATCTGTGATGCAAGCACAATGTACATACAGTGGCAAACGTATTTCCAACCATATAACGTATGAAGCAGCCCTTATAAATCTAAACTTTGTATTTGGGAACAAGTTCAATAACCAAAGAAATGTTTGGTTCAGCAAGTATTCTCTTGAAACTTTCCTTATGAAAGTTTATTTTAGCAGAAATAAAGGCATAAAAGAGACCAGCCAGCAACTTCTCCTTCCCTCTGGCCAGGAACTGTTCCCGTTATGAGAGATATGCAATTGGATGGGTCTCTGTGCCAGAAGCATGGTGAAAGGTGAGGGTCAAGTTCCTCCAGCTTTTCCTGACTACAGGGCTAGGAATTAAGAATTTCAAACAGTAAAAGGGCTTCCATTTTGTCACTTATTAAAAGTGGAACATATAAACCTGCCCTGTGTTTTGCAAGTTTCGCAAGTTTCTGTGTTTCTCAAGTTTCTCATTACAGTAGATTCCAAAAGCACTGAAGTAGTATCAAAACCCACCTTTTTATAAATTAAAAGGAACTGTTTTATATAGAGTCATATCAGACTGTACGGACAGTATAAATCAGTGATGCTCCCTCAGTGGCTAGGGAGCCACAGGTGTCTCTTTGACATGCCACCTGTGTCTTTTCTGAGAACCATTCCACATTGTGGTACTTGCCCCAAGTTTCAAAAAGTGGGCAATGCCATTACCCAGCAGGGCTTGTGCTTGACAGGTGGTTCACACTTTGAAACACCTGCCACCAGAGGGGCTGGAGTACAGGTAAGTTGCAAGCTTTCCTGAGCAGCAAGCCTTGGACTAGAAATGGATGTAAAGGGCCCATCCTCTACAACCCCGCACCCCACACTTGCAGACTCTGCACCATCATCTACATCATACCTGGGTAGTATTTTAATCCCTCTTCTCCATAGCCAGCTTACTCTACTCCAGGTGCCTTGGGAATTCCACCCTCTTACCTGAGCTGCTGCTGTTCATATTGAAAAGAGAGCAAAAAGACACAGAAGGAAGCTCTTTCTCTTAGATACATCAGGGCTGGTTAAGGATCAATAACGGTGTGGACTGACCTTGTATGTGTATGTTTGGTGAAGTAGCACACAAGACATACAGTAATCATGTGGCTCTTTTGGTTGATGGTAGTTGTGAATGTGGTTCTTCATAAGCCACAGAGTGAGCACCATTTGTCTAAATGAACCCAGGCTGGAGTCCTTTTCAGTCCTGGCACCAGCCTTGTGGGACTCTCTGTCTGCCGAAACCTGGGCCCAGCAAGATCTATTATCTTTTTGCTGGGCTTGCAAGACAGAAATGTTCCACCCGGCATATAGTTGAGGATGGATGTGAGCCTTTCAACCAATCTCCTATTGGGGTGAGGGTTGTGTAATCCCCACCCTGACTTTTTCCATTGAGTGGACCATTACCACCCATTATCACCCACCCCATAGACTGGCCGTTTCCACATGGCTTACCTTATTCTGCAAAATAGATCTTATCGCGCGAGAAGATGCGATAACAGCATCTTCGCGCGAGATTTCGCTATTTTGCAGAATAAGGTAAGCTGTGTGGAAACGGCCACTATCTGATTGGGGGTTAGAAATATGAGCTGCCATCTAGATCTGTTAGAATTAGAATTGTCTAATTATGGTTTTTAATTTTATTGTAAATTTACTATTGATGTCATCCTCCCTGAGCCCATTTGCAAGAAGGATGGATTATAAATGAAATAATCAAATCAATCAATCAAATCAATCAATCTTGAATTCTTGGTAGTGATCTCTCTCATCCTGTGCCATTTGAGATCCCTTAACCTGATGGCTTTCAATGTCCTACCCTCAGAAAATTATTTCCAAGTTGTTAGCAGTAGATCTTGATTTCAATGAGTTTAGATAGATGTAACTCTGTTTAGAATTACAGTTTGATGCTTAATCGTTTAATTAGCATGCAAGTATTCTCCCCCCACTACCTTTGAAGTAATGCTGAAAACATTGATAGATCATCCATATGAGCTGTTTCAGTTCTCTGGCTCACAAGGTAATTTTTTTATCCTGGAAGCAGACTCTAATTACAAGAATTATTTTTAGTATCATCTTCCTCATCAGATCTGCTCTATAATATTATTTATGTAATGCTATTTTTTTTTAAAAAATCCATGTCAGATAGTAACTCGGTGCTGGATCAGAAGAATGAACAGAAAAATAAGCATAATGCATTAGCACACAAAAATGGTAGAAGCCTTGGTTATTTAACTGATGAATTAGAGTGCAAGTGTTCTCTACCGTTGAAGGATTGTTAAGAGCTTTGGTAGATTATCCTTAGCAGTTATGTGTGCTCCTCTGCTAATTTTTATTCCAGAAGCAGACTATGAATGTAATATAAGCTGTGGCATAACAATAATTATCATCATCTTCATCACATCCACTTTCTAAAATTATGAAGTACTATAAATGGGGGGTGGGTGTCATACAGCTATTGAGTGGTGGAACTGAATTGTGAGTCTCTTGTATTTTCTAATTAAGAATGCTGTTGAAATGTTACTTAGCAATATTCCTTAGTGGGAGTAGTTGGTGCTGGAAGATTAATTATATGTTTCATGTTGAGACTGATTGCTATTAAGATATGTAAGGCATCTTCATGGACTGTGTGTATCTCTCTTGAATAGGTTTTATGCAATGTTAAAAAAGGGAAAACAGCCAGAACTCTATAAAAAGTTTCACTCTGTTTGAACTACATTGTTTTCTACAACTGATGCTTCCAAGGTCTACAGTTTCACTGCTACTGAAACTAGAGAATACTGAAGCACTGAATACTGAAGATATAGAATGTTTTCCCCAAACACTGGCACAGAATACTGAAAACAAATTTGCTGAAATCTACTCACTAAATACACTGGATGTTGGATAAACTATAATCAGTGAAAATTTTGCTATTTAATTTCATTTAAGATTTTTATCCTGCTTTTCCAAGTATCCAAAGTAGCCAGCAATACAATTAAAATAATAATAGAAATGTGATACTCTCCCCTCTGGGTTGGCAGCACCTCTGGGTTTGCAGTCAACCACTGCCCCTTTAACTGCTGTCCCTGCCTTCTCAAGATACTCCTGTCTCTTCCTCGTCTCTCCACACTTCTCATCTAAATCCTTACTTTCCAACCTGCTTGTGTGTGTGGGGGGGGGGGGAGTCCCCTTTTATCCCTTCACCAATCCCAGCCTCCACCTCCTAGCCTTAGGCAGCCACACCTGTGGCTGTTCTGCTGTTGGCTCTTCCAGGCTACTCCTCGCCCTTTCTAGCCGTCTGTTGGTTTGCTGTACTGCTGCACCTCTCCTGCCAGCCTCTGGGTGGTAGTGTGGCCTGGTGCCTCCTTTGCTGCCTTTGGCCTGCTGCTTGAGTTGGTGCTGTCTGTCTGTCTGTCTCTGTCTGCCCTCTGCCTCTTCTCCCCCTGGCTGGGCTGTTGTTCTTCCCCTGGGCTGCCCAGGAGCCCTGACTGGGTAACTGGCAGTCGTTAGGACCCAGGAGACATTGCCTAGCCTGCCTCCTGTTGTTGAGGCTTTGCCTGAGCTTCTTGCACCCGGGGCTTCTGCACCTGGGACTTCTTTGGCATTCTTGGTCCTTGTAGGTGTCTCTGACGTCTGTCCTCTCCTGGCTGGGTGAGTGTTAAGGGTGGTAGGGCTGGACTGGGGGGCTGCAAGCCTTGTTTCTGGGGTGGGTGTCCCTGGAGCGTTCCCTAAGTCTGGCCCCAGCACTGGACAAGAAAAAATAAAGCTAATTGCAATAAATTGAATAGCAGCATTAATACTGAAGTACCAAACTAACAGCAACAAAAATATCAATATCAACACTAAAGGTAACATTGCTTTTAACATAGTCAGGGTTTCATCCAATCATGAAATTATCAGAATCAAATTTTCAGTAAACTGAGGAGTGGTGTATGTGTATTATATGATGCAAGTGTACAGGAGAACGCATCTCTGAATAACTCTATTATTCATCCTCAACATTCAGTGTCAGTGTTATAAACAGCCATAGAATATCCGCCCTGTAAAATGAAAGAATCAACGGACTTATTACTCTGTAGTTATTCAATTCTTTATAGGTCGATTCTTATTAGGTTTAAATCAAGGTCCTAAACCTTTTGGAACCTGTGGGCACATTTGGAATTCTCACACAGTCTGGTGGGCACAGTCACAAAATGGCTGCTGCAGGAGTGGAGCCAGCCATAAGATGGTTGCTATAGCTTACCTTCTGTCACATAGTGAAAATCCTTGTGCTATGGAACCAGCTTTTGCCAAAGCAATGTTTTTAAAAATCTGTACAGCCAATCAAATCTCCAGTGGCCAATCAAAAGCCATGCTTGGCAAAAGCCCCTCCTGGTCCCAATCACTTTCTAAAAACATCTGGCAGGTACCAGGAACAGTGTAAGAAGGCTCAATGGTGCCCACATGCACTACATTGGGGACCCCTGGTTTAAATTAACTTTGTCAGACTCCAACATATCTAGGAAATAATAAATGCATGAAATATTAATCTTAAATACCTTGTGTTTCTGAAAGTAGTTTTTATGATGAAGTAATTAGGTCAGTTTATCTTGTTGCCCAGAACAGGTTTTTCCAGGAACCTGTTGGGGGCGATCATACTTCCATTTCAACTCAGGTTTTATAAAGCAAGGAGAAACATGTGCTTACATTAGCCAAGCAAAGCTAACTGGAAAGCACTTCAGAAGTGAATGGCTAAATGAATGAATGAATGAATGAATGCTTATATTTCAAGAAAATATAATCTGCTACTCTATTGCATGTCTTGTACTGAATATATTTTACATAAAAATTACAAGTTGTGACTATTTTGCATCATTTGAAGCTGCTCCAGTTCTTAAAGTAGTCTGGAAATTTACTTAGCAGTGAAACAATTGTTTCTCTCTCTCAGCAGAAAAATTTGTTTCTGGTCTCTCAGCCCAACTTTATGTTTTATTATATATAATTACTGGTCACGTTTTATTATATATTATTACTGGTAATATATAAAAACAAATGGGGACTAGAGATGAGCACGAACCGAAATACGAACCAAAATTTATCACGAACCAGGCCGGTTCATGGTTTGCGAACCAGCAGTTCGTCAGAGCCCATTTCTGACAAACCGCCATGACCTTTAGGGCGGTTCATTTGGTTCATTTTTCAGTTTGTCACTGCAGACAGCTTGGCACCGATCAATCAGTTTCCTAGGCAATGGGGGATGGGCTTTCTGCAGACCTGCTGACCTTCTGCGGACCTGGAAGTGACCTGCGGACCCAGAAGTGACCTTCTGCTGACCTGGAAATGAACCAGTTCGTGAACCAGGGCAGGTTCATGAAAGTTCGTGGTTTGTGAAATGTGATGAACCACGAACCGCATGGTTCTTTTTTTTTCTGGTTCATGCCCATCTCTAGTGGGGACCCAACCAGATTTGTGGGGGGCATCTCATGTTCCCCTCCATAACCATGCCCTGTTCCCTTCCCTGCCCCTCATAGACTCTACCTCCTTTCCTGCTTCCTTCTCTCCTTCCCATCCACCTTTGTCTGTCCTCGTTATCACCTTTTCTCCTTACACCGCAGGCAGCTTCTCTCCTATGGCCCAGTTGCATGGTAGGGAACCTGTAAGAACTTGAGTGTAGAAAGTACTTCACGTTCCCCTGTATGCTCTTCCTCACACCATTTCCTCTTTTCCTCCTCCTGGCAGCCTCCATCCGCTCACCTTTCCCTATGTCCTTTTCTTCTCCAAACCCATTTAACAACTTATCTTTTGTCTGTTCCCCATCATCATCCATGTTTACTACTTTACTTCATTTACATATTGCCTTTCTCCACAGTGAGGACCCAAAGTAGTTTACATCATGTTTCCTGTCTCCAATCATCCTCACAACAACCTTGAGAGGTAGATTAGACTTGACAGTATGCGACTGGATCAAAGTAAGAGCAAACCTGATCCCTCCTCCATTCATTTGATTAGTATCTGCCTAGAAATCCTGATAACAGGGATGGACAACATTTACAATCCAACCACATGCCATAGTAGGTAAGGCACAAAGCAGCTGTTGGTATACAAAGCAACAAGATAGTTTGTAAGGTAAATATCCTTAACTGACTCGTTACTTCTTTCAGATATGATGAGTACAACATTGCCGTTGTGCGCTGCAGTGAAATATTTGCATTTACCAAGTGATTGTTATGCTAAACACAGTGGATCCTTTCCAGACCAACCCGTCTACTCACCTCAAATATGAAGACAGAGAGCTCAGTAGACATTCTTTTCTTAAAGCTACAGCTGCTGTTTCTAGTACTTTGAGTAGTTTTAATCCTCAGTTTTTTTAAAATAAGATTTAAGATTTTTCTGCAAAATTGAGACTTTCTTCAGGTTTCTGGAGAAATCCCCTTATCTACCCTGAGCTCCATTTTGCTGATCTGTTAATCCATTTTCTGTGGCCTGATTCAGAATTAGATATATGCAATGTTTTTTAAAGTGCCCCTACTCATATATAAGTGATTTCTATCAATTTTCCCCCTCAGGGTTTGGGAAGCCCCCCCCCCCCGTTGCTAGTACTTAGTACAAACACTGCTATTAGGGTTCTGCTCTGAGTGGGTGTTAAGTTGTCCTGAAGGGCAGTATATAAATCGAATGTTGTTATTGCCAGTTTCCAAGTGAGGCCTGGAGATCTCTTGGAATTACAACTGATCTCCATATGACAGCCATCAGTTCCCCCGGGGGGGGGGGAGGCTGCTTTGGAGGGTAGACTCTATGACATTGTAGCCTGCTGAGCTCCTTCCCCTCTTCAAACCCCACACTTCCGAGGCCACACCCCCAAATATATCCAGGAATTTCCCAACCCATAGTTGTCAATAGCTGCCACAAAAAAAGCCCTGGATATATGATGTTGGGCAAAACGTCTTTACAAGTAATGACTTGTCTGCCTCTGTGAGGATGAAGGGAAGCTGGAAGGCAATGTATTCTCATATTCAATGATTGCCTGAATGAGCTGAGGTTCAGTAGACAGCTTTAAATGTGGCTGTATATTTGCTTTTGGCATTGAAAAATAAGGACATTTATGTTCATTCTGGAGAATAAGTGTATGTAGCATTGAAACAGTATGTTTTACCACACAAAACAACTACACACGTAATCAGTAACCTTTAGAACAGGCCTGTAAAATTACTATTATTCCCATTTGAAATTGTGTATATGTGTGAAATCAAGACAGTATGTTGGCAAAAGTAATCCAGTGGGCTAATTGTTATAAAGGAATTGAATTTGAGATATTCTAGCTCAAACTCTTAACCACCAAACCGAATATACCTTTTGACTTTTTACTATAGTTCGAAAGTGCACTGTTTATCTTTGCTGAACATATACATACTTGGAATACATGATTAGCCATGGCTCAACAAAGTTTTAAAATGAGAGTTTCCCTTTCATGTTTCAGGGTACACTCTCAAATTTCCTTCAAATTTCCTAAATCATACCTCAAAACCCTTAGCTTACCAAAGTACCTTGTCACAGCTCAGGATAGTTGTCTGTTATGTGCCATCAAGTTGCTCCTAACCTATGGCACATATAGTTAGGGTTAATTATATAAAGCATAGATAAATTGGCAGGGAGTATATACTTTTTATTCATTTATTTTACAGTCTGCCTTTCTCACTGAGACTCAAGATAGATTACACAGTCTAAGTCAACACAATCAACAGGATGGGACATTCAATAAGCAATGTAATAGGATTAAGATGGCAGAAATGTGAAACCAAGTAGAACTCTGAAACAAAGCATAAGTAACAAAATGGCATATCCAATGAAGCAGACATTAAACAGAAAGATAATAAATACAACAATAGATTGTATGCACTACACGCATTAGTATAGTTTTCAGTCCTTTTCCCTTTATTAAAGCATCTTTCTTGAGCACATCAACATAAGCCTGCCAGGTCTCCCTTGGCTAGGGTTGCCAGGTCTCCCAACTCTCCCCTAGCAGAAGATTGGAGTCCTAGCACTTACCTTCTAGTCTCCCCTGTCCTGGCTCAAACAATGATGTCACAGGCCACCTTGGAAGTGCTTCTGCACTCTGCAGGGGGCCAAATTGGGCCCAGATCAGCCCGAATCTGGTCGCTGCAGAGCATGGGAGCACTGCCGTGCTCTGCAGCAGCCCGATTTGGACCAGATTTGGCCCGAATCCAGCCAAATTGGGCTCAATTCAGGCTGCTGTGGCATGCGGCCAGATGAGTGGGGGGTGGAGGGTAGGAGCGGAGGATCCCCCCCAGTGGGGAACTGGCATCCCTACCCTCAGCCTCTGTCCCCTGCCACTGCTTGGTAAGGCAGCGGGAGGAAAATTAGTGTCATTCCTAAGGGTGTGCAAAACAAAGCAAATGAGCTGGAAATATACCCAGAAATTGCTGGTTCAGTTCATTAACACAACTTGTGGAATGGTGAAACAAATTCAGGAAACAAAGTTGTAATGATTCCTCCTCACAAATCATGTGTTTCAGTTTATTTTTTACAGCACAGCGGCAGCTGAGGAAGGCAAGCACTGGGCTAGCAGCAGCAGATGACAGCATCTATAATGGTTTTTCTTAACAGCAACCAACAGATCAGATCCCAAGGGGAGGGAGTGAGCCCTAGAGTAGCTTAACACAGTTGGTGGGAAGCGGAATGTGCTCATTGTGCATTTTGTCTTTGGCACCTCACACACAATGGCACTGGCATTGATTGCCTCCTCCTCATAGAAATTGATTTGCAAAAGGCTTACTTTGTGCTGAGGAAGGGAGCAGCAGATGTCATCATGGAGCCATCCGTGTTACCTTGCCTATCCCTTTCACACACAATGCAAGGAACAGGCCAGAAAGCAAACAATGTCCATATGGGCATGCAGATGTGGATATGGGGGAGGGGTTGCTCCAGCCTCTGAGTCCTGGGCTGCTGCAAAGGCTTATGTTATGTTAGGGTGAAAACTGGAAATAATAAACAATTATTAAAGGATAGCTGCACTGAAGAGGACCCTGGCACATGTGGATCAGATTGCCCATTCAGTGAAAGGCAACTGCATAACTCATTGGAGGAAAAGGTGCTTCAGAAGAGGCCAAGAAGTTTCTACTTTGTGTCAGCAGGGAGCACCCATTCAGAAACAGCCGCCTCCTTCATAGGAGGATGGCTGGCTTGAAACCTCCCAAATAAAATAAATTTGTAAGCTACAAGAGAAATGCTACTTTAGATGATATAACCATAACAACCATTTATATACCGTCCTTCAGGTCAACTCAATGCTCCACTCAGAGTTGTTTACAAAGTGTCTTCTTCTTATCTTCATGACAATCACCCTGTGAGGCAGATGGGGCTGAGAGAGCTCTAGAAGAGCTGTGACTGACCCAAGGTTACCCTGTTGGTTTCAAGCGGAGGAGTGGGGAATCAAACCCAGATCTTAGAATCCTGCCGCCATTAACCAGTACATCAAACTGGCTCTACATGGGATGTAGTTACTAGTTGGGTGGGAATAAAAGGGGTGGGAGACCCCATCCTTGACTTTTGCCCAAGTCCCCAGAATCACTAAGACCACCCTTTATTAAGATAGCCTTAAAAGAGAATTAAACAAATCCATAAAGGAGAGGTTCATCAATGGCTATTAGCCACATAACTAAATAGAAAACTCCATGTAATCCTCTAGCAACCAGTGCTGAGAGACAACTAGGGAAGGCTATGGCTTACATGCTGTGCTGGTTGGCCTTCTGAAGGTACATGGTTGGCCAGTGTGTGACCCATGTTGTGATACAGCAGGGCTACTCTTAGGTTCTACTTCTTAACTGTGAAAGAAAATGCTTATCTGGTGCTGACTCTGCTGTTTTTGGTTGCTAAAAAATGAATTGCTTTCAATTTGTACTGAACAATAGACCATTCTCTGGAACTAGCACTGGATGTATACAGTAGGGAACCTTCCCTCAATTGCAGTAGTTCAATTTGGCATCTTTAGATCAGTAGTTTTCAAGCTTTCTTCATTCTGCTTTTAGGGAACACTTTCTACATCAACCACAGAGGAATCTCTGAGCTTCCCATCTGTATTTCTATATATGCAATATTTACATAAGTAACCATATTGTAATCTTAATTACCTGTGGCAGCCTTCTTTTGCTTCCCCTTTGTACTGTATTGTACTGTACTGGATGTATTATACTGCGTGTAGTACAGAGTTCTCTTATTATAAAATCCAATTTATGAGACATAATACTGTTTCTTTGTATTTTAACTTGCATAATCCAGTTTTATTTGTATTGTTCATGGCATGTACTATGCTGTCTTTATCACATTGTCTTTTGTAACTCTGTAATCCACCTCAAGTCTCAAGTAGCCAACAAATGATGTAAATAAATATGTTCATCTGGGATTTAGAACACAAAGTTTGGAAGTTAGAGGATTTGGTTTCCAGGCAAACTTGAATCACAGACTTCTCATTTTAGACATGAACCAATGATTGTCAGGACCAACACTAAATAGCTTGTCTAACAAATAAAGTGCATTACTTATAAATTGGGGGGTGTCTTTTTTAAAATGACATCTTGAGAAGAACCTGCAATATGAATTTCTGCGCAGCTCTGAAACTAAACTTGGAAGGCAATCGCAACTGAAAACAAGGATTCAGTGCCAGTGTCTTACAGAAATTCTCAAAATACAAAAAGCTCAAGGAAGTGCTGAGCAAAATAATGCATTTCTCAGAGCGGGAGGCAAGGAAGAGAGTCAGATGCAATATGTCATCCTTATGCTGCTTGATTACAGAATGTTAAAAGAGAATTTGACTTTTAATTACTGCATTTTATTGCCATCTATTCTGAAGCCAAAATCTTCAGAGATGTGTAAATGACTGCCTTCATCCTAATAGGACTAGAAATATGTCTTGATGACTTCTATAGTCTCTGGTATTAGCTTGTATTCATTCCTGTTGTTATTCCACAATCTGCTAGTGAAACAGTGATGAGGAAAAGAGAACAATCATTTAAACATTTTAATAGGGATTATTTTCACTTGAACATGTCTTGATACAGTTGTTTTTAAAATATGAACTTTGCCTTCCTAACACTGTAATCCTAAACTGGTCTACCGGAAACTTAATGAAGTCTATTCACAGGCTCCTGGCCTGTGGCTTTTAGCCTGGGGATCAATCTTGGGGACCCAGTAACACTCCCTTTCTTTTATATAGATAAATTGGGGGGGGGGCAAGGTTCCTCATAGAAAGCAGATTCCAGTGAGAAAATCTCTTTTGTGAGGTAGTTATAAGCAGACTTCTTTTTTGGCAGAAGATGATGACTACTGAATGGCCGTTTCCACTTACCTGCCAGGGATGTGCTATGTTTGTCTTTCTCCCTGAGGACAAGAAGGACTTCATTTGTCATAAGTGCAAGCTGATGGTATTACTAGAAGAAAAAGAGAAGAGCCTGGAGGAACGGATTAGTACCCTTCAAGAGATCAAAGAAGGAGAGGATTTCATCAGCAAAAGTCTTCAGCCCTTGCAAAGGGATGGGGAGAGTGGTGGAAGGGACAATAAAACAGAATATGTTCCTAATGAACCTCCTCAGAGAGAAACATCATGAGTAGACATGGGCATGAACAGCACTACGAACAGAAAAAATCCACGAACAGACCATTCATCTGTTTGCAAACAAGCCGTTCATGAGGCCCCATTCTAAACGAACGAGCAGTCGTTGCAAGCCTCGTTTGCTGCCTTCATCAGCCGTTCGTCAAGCTAGACAGTGTGGCACCTGCAATCAATTCCCTTGGCAACTGGAGGCAGGGACTGAACTCTGTCTGAACTCCTTCTGGCTTTCCTTCTGGCTTTAACCCTTCAAAGTACTTCCAGCAGAGAGTCCTGTTTTTGCCACTGTGAAGAGAAAATGACAACAAAGGGGGAGACCCATACATTATGCCTTTCCTGGAGTGAAATCTCTCTGAAACTTGAGGAGGGGGGGCTTTGGAGGACAGTGAGGACTATGCCCCCTGCAAATTTGGTGGGTATTGGACACTGGGAAGGTCTGTTTGTAACCCCTCAAATTAGCTGCCTTCCAACAGGCAGTCCTGTTTTTGCCACTGTGAACAGAAAATGATAACAAAGGGGGGGACCCATGCATCATGCCTTTCCCGGGATGCAATCTCTCTGAAACTTGGGGTGTCTTTGGAGGACAGTGGGGACTATGTTCCCTGCAAGTTTGGTGGGTATTGGACATTGGGAAGGTCAGTTTGTGGGGTGTTTAAAGGCCCTCCCCTTGCACTTGGCAGGACAGGGCCCTTTAAACTATCAGCTGGCTGGCAGCAGGGGGGAATCCCCCCTGCCACCTGCCAGCTGATAGCTTAATGGGAACTTTAAAGGGCCACGAACAACGAACATGTTTGTGAACATGGTAATGTTTGTTACTGTTCATTGTTCGTTATTCATGGATGGCAGTGAACAACGAACAGCTTGTTCGGGGGTTTTTTCTGTCCATGTCCATGTCTAATTACGAGCCAGAAGGCACCGAACAAGATGGTACTCAGTGCCACTGGAGCAGAGAAATTAATTCTGGGCCTTTGCTGTTTAACAGGATCATTAGCAGATGTACAAGGACCTGAAAGAACCAGTATGGATAACAAGGAAATGCAAACAAATAACATTAGAAAGAGAATCAAAGTCTTGGTGATTGGTGACTCCATGCTGAGGGATATGGAACGTCATGTGTCAAGGCCTGACCCCATGGCCCTAGAGGTGTGTTGCTTGCCAGGCGCAAAGATCAAGGCTGTCAAAGATGAGATGCCCAAGTTAGTCAGACCAACAGACTATTACCCTTTTGTGATGATCCATGGGGAGAAAATGGCATGAACACATTAGGGCTGACTATGAAGTCCTTGGAAGGCAACTGAAAGGAAAGGAGGCACAGGAGGTATTCTCTTCAATTCTGCTGGCCAGAGGAAGAGGAATACAATGGGAACAGAAGATTATGGAGGTGAACCACTGGCTGTGTTCACAGTGCCAGCAGGAGCAATTTGGATTCTGGGACCATGAGAGACATTTTCTTGAAGATGGCCTGCTTGAATGCAATGGACTTCACCTGTCAAGGACAGGGAAGAAAGTGTTCGGAAGGGACATGGGGAGATTCATCAGGAGGGATTTAAACTGACATCGCAGAGGAACGGAGATAACTGGCATAGGAATTTCAGGGAAGAAGAGCAAATAGTATAGGCCTACCTTGGAAGGCCAAGTCAAAGAGGGGGAATGTTGCAGTGCTTCCAGTGCCTATATGCTAGTGCCCAAATCTTAGGCAATAAGAAGGAGGAACTTGATCTACTAATGCCGACAAAAAAGATATGACTTAGTAGGCATTACAGAGACTTGGTGAGATGATTCCCATGATTGGAATACAGTAGCAGATGGGTATAAGTTATGTTCGATTTCAACATTTCTTCAACTCTGTATAGATTCTTACTAATGCTATGTCTTTGTAAATTGTGCTTATTTACCCTATGGCATTGTTTATGGAAATGTCCTTGAAATTGACTGTACTAATCTCACACTGTGTAATCCGCCTTGAATTTCAGTGAGAAAGGCGGACTATAAATAAAGGAAGGAAGGAAGAACAGGAAGTGTTGTAGAGGAGATGGAGTGGTGCTCTATGTGAGGAAAGGGCTTGATTGTCAGGAAATACTGGAAGACGAGAGTGACAACCCAGTGGAAAGTGTCTGGGTGAATATAAGGGAGGGAAGGATGAGCAGTATTGTGGGTGGGGTCTGCTACAGACCGCCTGATCAAGAAGATGAAGTAGATTCTGCCCTCTATGACAGCTTAATAGGGTATCCAAGAAACATGACCTCATAGTTATGGGAGACTTCAAATTCCCTGATGTCATGCAACTTCCTTTCTCAAATAGTTGAGGAAGTGATGAGGGGCTTGGCCATATTGGACTTGATATTAACCAACAAGAAAGAGTTGGTTGATGGGGTGAAGGTGGTGGGAACCTTATGTCCTCTTAGAATTCCTTCTGCTGTGGGGTACCTAGAGGTTTTGTAGCCAAATGTGTATGTTAGATTTTAGTAGGGCAAACATTAATAAACTTAGAGATATGATGAGAGTTATTCCATGGACAAGTAATCTGGAAGGGAGCGAGTGAAGGGTGGGCTCTCTTAAAAGAAGAGCTCTTGCAGGCTCGAGCTATCACCATTCCAGTAAGACAGAAATGTGGTAGAGGATCTAAGAAGCCAAAGTGGATTAATAGAGAGCTCTGTGATGAGCTAAGGAAGAAAATGGAAATTTTCAAGAAGTGTAGAGAAGGAAATGCATTAAAAAAAGAGTATCTAGGGGTAGCTGGGCACTATAGTGTAGCTACCAGAGAGGCCAAAGCTCAGAATGAACTGAGAATGGCCAGGGGAGCTTGCCACAACAAAAAGACGTTCTTCACCTACGTGAGGGGCAAATGGAAGTGATATCCCCAATACTGGGTAAAAATGGAGAAACTCTGACAGAGGACAGAGAGAAGGCAGAAAGGCTCAATTCTTCTTGAAGGCCCATCTAGAGATGGTAGTAGGCAAGGCATGGCTTCGGGGCTGCTGGTTGACATGAGCAGAGAAGTTGTTGACAAGCACCTTGCTGCACTGAATGTGTACCAATCCCCTGGGCCAGATGGGATGCACTCGAGAGTGCTTATAGAACTTTCAAAAGAACTTGTAGACCCTTTGGTGATCATCTTCCAGGCCTCTTAGAGGACAGAAGATGTGCCAGAAGACTCGAGGAGGACGATCCTCAGAACTACAGGCTAGTCATCCTGATCTCTGTCCCAGGGAAGATACTGGAGCAGATATTAAAGGTGTTGATCTGCAAGCATCTGTTGGACAACATGGTGATATAGGGAAGTCAGCATAGATTTGTTCCCAACAAGTCCTGCTAGACCAACCTCATCTCTTTCTATGACCAAGTGACAGGCTTACTGGATTGCAGGAATACTGTCAATGTGGTTTATCTGGATCAGTAAAGCTTTTAATACGGTTCTTCATGTTGTTCTGATGAGTAAACTAGAGGACTGTGGACTGGACTATAGCATGGTTAGATGGATAGGGAACTGGATGGACAATCGTACCCAAAAAGTAGTTGTCAATGGCATCACATTTGATTGTAGGGAGGTGCCCAGGAGAGTACCACAAGGCTTGGTTCTGGGCCCAGTGCTTTTCAATATTTTTATAAATGATCTGGATGAGGGTGTAAAAGGATTCCTCATTAAATGTGCAGATAACACCAAACTGGAAGGAGTAGCAAACACCCTTGAATATAGAGACAGGATTCAATTAGATCTGAACACACTGGAAAAGTGGGCAGATTTGAGTAAGATGCGATTTAACATGGATAAGTGCTGGGTTCTCCACCAGAGTAACAAAAATGCAAAGCATACACTTCTGAGTATTTATTTATTTATTTTTGACTTTTATTCCACCCTCCCCGCATTTCCAGCAGGCTCAGGGCAGAATACAAATACATAAAGGTTAAAATATATAAAATAGTTATTGTAAATTAACAATACTAAAACACCCAAATTTACACAGTTAAAATACAGGTAAAAATATAAACATCAAAATAGCAGCACAGAATTCCACTGATCAGATTTAAATCAACTTCAGAGCATCTATGCAATAAAAGTTTTTTTTAAACGGGGGTATTGGTAGTGGGGAGGGCCCAATCCATCATCAACCGGCCAGGGGGGCTCTGCCTAGCACTGCCCATATGCCTGGCGAAACAGCTCTGTCTTGCAGGCACAGCGAAAAGACAACAAATCTTGCTGGGCCTTGGTCTCTTCAGACAGAGGATTCCAACAGGCTGGGGCCAGGACTGAAAAGGCCCTGGCCCTGGTCAATGCCAGGCGAGCCTCCCTGGGGCCAGGGACCTTTAACAGTAGCAAGATCTTGGGATACAGGTGTATGGAAAGCCAAATATGAGCAGTCAGTGTGATGCAGCAGCAAAAAAACCAAACACGATATTGGGGTGTATCAATAAAGGTTTATCATCCAAATCACAGGATGTCATTGTCCCATTATATACTGCGTTGGTTAGGGCACACCTGGAGTATTGTGTGCCATTCTGGAGGCCTCACTTCAAAATGGATGAGGACAAATTGGAACGGGTAAAGAGGAGAGGAACCAGGATGATCAGGGGTCTGGAGACTGAGCCCTACGAGGAAAGACTGAGGGACCTGGGAACGTTCATTTGGAGAAGAGGAGGCTGAGGGAACACATGATTGCTCTCTTTAAGTATTTAAAAGTCTGTCACTTAGAGGAGGGAAGGGAGCTGTTCCTGTTGGCAACAGAGGATAGGGCTTGAAATAATGGGTTTAAACTACAGGAGGGAAGGTATTGTCTGGACATTAGGACAGATTTCTTCATGTTAAGAGTAATTCAGCAGTAGAATCGGCTGCCTAGGGCTGTGGCAGATTCACCCTCCTTGGCAGACTTCATGGAGCAGCTGGACAAATATTTGTTGGGGATGCTTTAGGCTGTTCCTGCACTGGGTAGGGGATTGGACTAGACGGACCTGTAAGGCCCCTTCCAAATCTATGATTCTATCATTCAATGGGGCTTACTCCCAGGAAAGTGTTCCTGTACTTCACTGTAATTCTGTTTAATGACTCAACTGCAAGGTTATTTTACTCAAGGTTTTCTTCTCAAATCATGACTCTGTTACCTTGGCACGTGCCACCTACCTTGTGCCCCCCAATCCTCAGATGGGCTTTTGCTCCTTCCCTCTTGTACTCACTGCCACTACTTGGCCTTTGTAGGAATTGACTGTAGGGAACCCAAGACTTCCTG
The DNA here is from genome assembly GCF_028583425.1 of Eublepharis macularius. Taxonomy (NCBI): domain Eukaryota; kingdom Metazoa; phylum Chordata; class Lepidosauria; order Squamata; family Eublepharidae; genus Eublepharis; species Eublepharis macularius. Next base: position 87,655,888 of record NC_072793.1, on the reverse strand, counting down.
ATCCTCTGTGCAGGCTTGCCACTCTGATGCCCAGCTTTGTGGCTAGTCTCCTGTACCCAGCACTTGGTTACTGTAGGGGCTGCTTGCTGCTCTGGTGGGATATCAGCAAATTGCCAACAGACTACCGCCTTTCCATGCCACCGATTTTAAATAAAGAACAATGGAAGTCTGTGTGGTACAGAGAACAGCTACCAGCATTTAAGGATTTTAAAATAATGTATTTAAAAAGGAAAAAAAATGTTCACACTCATAGTTTTAAGCTCAGCAAGAGATTTGAGGAAGGGATCCCAAATGAAATGTATAAAAACATAATTCCTCCCTCCCTCCCTCTAGATATGTCCTAATTAAGATATTCTGCTAAGGAAGAACCTAAGAAGCTTCCACCTTACCGAGCAATTCCCATATGTTTGCAGTCCAGGTTTAGCGCTCCATCCTGCAGATGGCCAATGGCCATCTGCAGGAGCTGGTGCTTTAGCTCTTTTGGCTTCCTGATGGAATCAGCCAAAGAGACCCTCCTTCCTGTGCCAGAATTTATTTTTTCCCTTTGCCTACCCACTGCACAGATCAAAGGGGCAGGTAAGAGAGGCTTTTCTTGAAGCCTAAAGAGAGAATTTTCTCTGGCCTTTTAGTCCTCCAAATTAATGCCTCCCCCTACACACACACCTGGAGGGGTCAGCTGTTTGCAGAAAGTAGAATCTGTATGACTAAAGCAACTTAAAAAGTATTTGCATTTTCCTCCCCTTTCTATCTGTTCTCAGCTAAGAGACACTTTTTAAATGAGGGGTGAAGGTTTCAATTAGAGAGGGGCATGAATCTAAATACAAACCATTAAAACCCACGAACCAGCCCAGTTCGGGGTTCGCGAAACAAGGTTCGTGAAAACTCATTTCCACAAACTTCCATGAACTGGACTACTGGTTCGTTTGGTTCATATTAAAGGGCCAGTTTAAATGGCCATTTCCCTGGGGGAAATGGCCATTTAAACTTTTCCTGCCACTTGCAAGCGGCAGGTCCCTTTAAACTATCAGCTGGCAGGCGGCAGGGGGGATCCCCCCTTCGCTGACTGCCTAGATGATAGTTTAAAGGGATCTGCTGCTTGCAAGCAGCAGGGCCCTTTAAACGGCCCAACCCCCAGCCCCCACTCACCCCATCCAAACCCCCAGCTCCAGCCCCTCAACCCCCTCCCAAGCCCCAGCACCAGCCCCCCACTTACCTTCCATCTGATGCTAGGGGGTTGGAGGCCTTGTACACTGCCCTGCATGCCTCTGTGGCAGTGTAAGAGGCAGAAAAGGGCTGTCCCACTCCTCAAATAACAGCCGCAGCTGCCATTTGAGGGGCGGAAGGGCCCTTTTTGGCCTCCTCCGTTGCCCTGTGGGCGTGCAAAGCAGCAGAGGAAGCCAAAAACAGCCGTTCCACCCCTAAAATGGCAGCTGCATCTGCCATTTGAGGGGTGGAAAGACCGTTTTTGGCCACCTTCTCTGCTGCGCGGGCAGTGAAGGAGGCCTCCACCATTCCAGCATCAGAGGGAAGGTAAGTGGGGGGCTGGGGCTGTGGGTTGGGGGGGTGAGGGGCTGTGGCTGAGGCTGGAGGGGTGGGGGCTGAGGTTGGGCTGTTTAAAGGGCCCTGCCACTTGCAAGCAGCAGGTCCCTTTAAACTATCAGCTGGCAGTCAGCAAGAGGGGATCCCCCCTGTTGCCTGCCAGCTGATAGTTTAAAGGGTCCTACCACTTGCAAGCGGCAGGAAAGGACCCTTTAAATGATTAAATGCCCCTTTCCCTGCTGGAAAGAGGCATTTAAACCCCATGTACCACAAACTGGTTCATAACTGAGCCAGTTCCATGCCTGTTCGTGGTTCGTGGAAACTCCATGAACCATGAATCCCATGGTTTGGTTTTTTTCTGGTTCTTGCCCATGTCTAGTTTTAATACAGTCTAAACCTTCAAATAAAATGCATTTCTCCATAAAGCCCGTACTTCCCCACCAGCACAGCATAAAATACCAAGTCTCCAACCAATCACAGCCCTCTCTCTACACACGCACACGCACACGCGTGCGCGCGCACACACTAACACTGCTCTTCTCAAAACTTGTATAGTTAATTCAGCTCAAGACAAATATCCAATTAGCACTGACTTTGCTCAGCTTACAGAAAATGATTTATTAAAAGTAGAAATCAAATCATATCAAAATGAAATATTCAATTAATTATGACAATTATCATGAAGAGCAGAAGACCTCCTACAGGAGTTCTATGTTAGCTTATCACCAAAACACCCCAAGAACAAATAAGGTTTCCAAACAATCCTTATCATTTAAATATTTTGATTCCTCCAGGAAAAACAAAATCTAAAATTCTCGCAATAGGTGTAGACAGCATGAGATTTATGATTTGCTTGTTAATAAACAAATTTCTTCCAAATCTACAAATTACACCATTTAATTCTAACAAAAATTAGGAGGCCAATATTCTTGTTTTGCTTCATTCAAGATGCCATTGGCAGCAATTGCTCGCTTCTTCTGTCCTTAACATCAAGTGTTCTGAGCACAAAGTATTGGCTCACAAATCAAGGCCTCTAACAACCATAAATTGATCTTGGTTCAGCTCATGTTAGAAATAAAATTGTCAAAATAAATAAATAAATGAATGAATGAATCTCTACAGTTAGCATTTCTGGCATGATAATTCTGAGGCTTCATCTGATGCTGGATCAAGGACAAATTCATTAGGCTCACTCTGAAGCATAAAGTTTCCAGAACTAAATGTTTCATAATTGTCTTTTTGCAACACTTAAGTCATCTCTATAATATCTACAGCCTTATAATTAAGATTGCCAGTCCCCTGCTGGGGGTGGGGAATCCTCCGCTCCCACCCTCCACCTCCACACCTGCTTATGTGGCTAGCAGGGGGCGGGGAACGGGCCCAAATCAGGCCACTTCAGAGTACAGCAGTGCTCCTGTGTGCCACAGTGTCCCAATCCAGGCCAAATTGGCTCTAATCGGGCACTAATAAGTCCAGATCAGGCCACTGTGGAGCGCAGCAGCACTCCCACACTCTGCAGCAGTCTGACACGGGCCAAAACAGCCCAAATCGGCCTGGATTGGGCCCGTTCCCAGGGTGGCCCGTGTGGTGATGTCACTTTCCAGAAGTGGCATCATCGTGCAGCTCAGGAGTGCGCATGTGCTTCTCACCACATGCACTTCTCGCACGCACAACCAGTGAAAACAAGGTAACTGTTGGGGCTCCCTCCTCCCACCCGGGGGGGGGGTAGGGGAACCTAGCAATCCTACTTATAATACTTGCATCACTTTAGGAAGTAGGGAGGGCAGAGTAGGAGGAACATCACTGCTGGCAAGCTGAGGCATCTAAACCTTTTTTTCCCCTGCTCTTCCTGTCTCCAAGACTTGAGTGTGGCCAGAGCATTGAGCAAAGGGCTGCTGACCTGGGTCCTTGAACAAGCTAGACCACTGGATTCAAAGATAGCCGAGCTTCTAATTGGTTATTTTCTGCTTGTTTTATTTAAAATTGTATTTTTATATTGTATTTTCGTTATATTATATGTTGTAAGCTACTTCAGTTCCTTTATGGATAAAAGTGGCAAATAAATCCATGACATAAAGAGAATTTCTTTTCCCTCTAGTAGGGCTGCCAATTCACCACTTACCTCCCCTGCAGAGGAAAAGGCATGGGGCATGTGCCCAAATGATTTTAAGCAAAATAGCCCTGTACGGGGGCTTTCACTTTCTTTGTCACGCCAGGAATGACATCATCTCCAACACGACAAGGAAGAATCCAGAGCATGCATGCTATGTTTGCATGCAACAAAAGAAATTCAGGAGCACGGCCCCTTCCACAACCACTCCATCTCACCATTTTAAGTAGAGATGGGCACGAACAGCAATACAAACTAAAAAAAGCCACGAAGAGCCCAATCAGCTGTTTGCAAACAAGCTGTTCTTAAGGCCCCATTCTAAATGAAAAGGTGGTCGTTGCAAGCCTCATTGCTGTTCGTTGCTGTTCCTCAAGCCAGACAGTCTGGCACCTGCAATCAATTCCCATGGCAACCTGAGGCAGGGACTGCCTGAACTCTGTCCGAACTCCTGCTGTTGCCCTGGAAACCCCAATCTAAGCCCAATTTAGCTTTAGGCAGGTCTTCCTTTCAAGTGTGGAGCTCCAAATTTGTTACAAGGAAGCAAAGAGCAGGGGGGAGGGGGGCTCCCAGCTTTTGTTTTGCAGACAGTGAGGGAGAGACAGTTGCTGTTAGCATTTTGAGAGAGAGACAGGGAGATTACATTGGAGCTTGAATTTTCTTTGTGTGTGGTGGGATAGGGATCTACCTCTTCAAGTTCCAGGGCTGCTGCCAGGCTCTGGGCCAAGCTATTATTTATTACTGGTACCTGCTCAGGTAAGGTTTCTGGGAGTGGTGCGGTAGGAATCTACCCCTTCAGGTTCCAGGGCTGCTGCCAGGCTCTGGGGCCAAGCTACTATTTATTATTGGTACATTTCCTGCTGCCTGCTCAAGTAGGGTTTCTGGGAGTGGTGTGGTAGGGATCTTGATGGCTGGAGGAGGGCCTGCTGGCCCCCACAAACAATGAACAAGGAACAACGAACATGTTCGTGAACAGGTCATGCTCATCAATGTTCGTTGTTCGTGGATGGCAGCAAACAATGAACATCATGTTTGTTTTTTTCTGTTCATGCCATGTCTAGTTTTAAGAGCACTTGGCAACCCTACTTTCTAAGAGGGAGATAGAGGGCTGAGACTATCATGCTCTGGCATAGGATGGAAATAAAAAGAGTATTCTAGTGGGCTGCCTGAGTTAAGTGAAAGATGAAGCTCTTTTCTAAGAATTTCAAAGCACTACTGTTGCTATTAAGTTAGAACTGCCTTGTGTTGCTCATGTGGCCCAATAATTCCTACTCAGTTAACACATTTGTAAATAAATAGACGATTAGAAGGTCACCATATGTTTCCAGCACACTCTCCTGCAATGGAAACTGGCCTTATAAATGCTGTCTTCTACTTCTCAGGAAAGAGAGAGTACGAAGCAAGATGGATAATTTGTTTATACGCTACATTCATCTAGACAATTTGAAATTCAAGCTCCTTCAAATTATAACCTTTTTTTTCTAGACTGACCTGCTGCAGTTTGTGTTTACCCTTCATGGCCCAAACTGTGTCTGAGACATACTACCGGCTTAGAAAGCAAATGTTCTTCCATCCTCCTTCAATACACACAGAGCATCTTTTTGCCAGAGACCTAGAAAGGCAGCTAGTCTCAGCTGACCACGCTTGAACTTGAAACTGTTTGGTACGACGCTATCTGGAGACATCTGCAGCACTGCAAAACAAGGTATATCTCTTTGCTTAAGCATGCTGTTTAACATGTTGCTCAGGGATAGTTTTATAGCACACAGCAAGGTTTACAAAAGGAGGCAACAGTTTCTTAAGTTGAATTTCTATACAGCACTAAAAAAGCAATTATAACACAGTTTTAACATATAATTAACCCTTACTATCTTATAAGGCATCTTCTAGTTTTCCCAGATAACTATAAATGCCCTTTGAAACACACTTAAGAGAGTTAAACTATAAATGTTTACTTCTCTATTGTGACAATAGGTCGAATTAATCACTATATTTTCTTTCTTCCTTATTTTCACTCCAATACACTGACAATATTAACAAATTTCCAGTTTAAGCACCCCTACAGACAAATAAAATGCCTCCTTTTTTCAAATTATACAAGGTAAATTCTGTGCAGCTGTTTGCTTAATGAGTTTTATTTCTGAGAACAGAACCATAAGCATTAGTTCCTACACATATATTTTTTACTTATAAACTTGCATAAGGTCATTACACTATTTGAACCAGAGCTAATTAAAATTGTGAAGCTTTTCATAGCACTGTACCACTTCAGAAAACATATGGCTTGTTTGACTGAAAAAAGAAACACTCGCATGTGAAACTAAAATGAAAAGCAGAAAGCGAGGTTGGAAAGATAACTCAATTGGCAGAGGGCAAACAGGGAAGATGTGTGGTGAAATATGTTTTACTTTAGATGTGTGGACTGAACAAAAATGTTCACCTTTAGCTTTAAAAAAGCTTTTCTCTCTTTTAACAGAGAACTGGCAAGAGCTGGAAAGTCAGGTCCATTACTCTCCAACCACACATCGCCAATGCTTTAGTGGCTAAGTTGTTGGGATCAGCACTCTCCTGGTTCAAATCCCACTACTTCCATGAGCTCAGTAGGTGGCCTCTGGTAAGCCACTCCTCTCAGCTCCAGCTCCCCAGCTGCACTGTGGGGATGATAACAACACTGACTTTATTCACCACTCTCAGTGGGATACTAATCTATCTAGAAGAGTGATATATAAGCACAGTTATTATTATTAGAAATGCTACAGTGACATCATTGTGCGGTCCTGAGTTCCACCACTGAGTTCCACCACCTCTTTTCCCAGAAAAAAAGCCCTGGATACCCACATACAGTACAGATAAGTGTCAAACAGTACAGGATAAAATACTAGCACAGCATAGTGACTGCAAATCAGATGGGTAGAAAGAACATTGCAGATTTTTGCAAGATCATTTGTGTATGCAGATTACCCTAATGAACTGTGAAGTCTGACTAGCACTCTAACACAAAGCAAATTCCAGAGAATAAAAGCAGGCATGCCAGAAACCCCACCTTTCAAGTCAGGGTTATTGTGGCCACATAAAAAGGAAAAGATTTTTTTTTGTTTTACATAAAATTGTTGAGCTGTGAGTGTCCACAGTACCAAAGCATGAAAGAATCAAGACTGATACTTAATGATATCATTATAATTAATCCTATTCTAATAGATTAGTATATTTCTTTTCAGAATATTTTAACATTATACTAGTAATGGTAGACAATTGTCCTGGCACTTTCCATCTCCACTGATGAACCAGCTGCATAGTCTTTGGAATCCTGATCTCAATGGGTTAATGTTAAAAATATAAACCAGACAAACTCCCAAAGTGTATGCTGTATCTGTGAAGGTACAGATCAAAATCCTGAAGAAAAATTGCAGACAAAAAGTCCTGAAATACATATCCATAAAGTCAAAGCTTTGCTAAGCAAATAACAAAACAGGAAAATCTCTTTCCAAAAACCTTAAATCACATTGACAGTTACAGTATGTGTGAAGCATCTAAAAATGATTTGGATCTGCCTACCTTCAAGACAAAAACACTCTAGCCTGTATTTCCTTCAAACACCGTGATTTTATATTACATAAACAAAACAACCCCCCCCCCCCAGAAAAGTATGAGTGCTCAAGAGGGGGAAAAGGGGGAACATGGAAGGAAACTTTTCTTACTTTAAATGCAAATGTTATAGGGACTAAATCTGAGAACTGGTTAACTTTGGGGAGTGTTTCTGGTGGTGGAAAATGCCATAAAGTATAGCTGATTTATGGTGACCACTGCTGGGGTTTTCAAGGCAACAGATGTTCAGAGGTTCTTTGCCATTATCTTTCTCTGTATAGCCACCCTGGTCTTCCATGGAAGTTTCTCATACAATTACTAACCAAGGCTGACCCTGCTTAGCTTTTGAGATCTAATGAGATCAGGCTTGCCTAAGGCTATCCATGTCAGGGTAGGATTTTTAGTGGAGCTCAAATCACCTTTCTCATCTATAAGCAAGAGCTCCGTGGTGCAGAGTGGTAAACTGCAGTACTGCAGCCCAAGCTCTGCTCATGACCTGAGTTCAATCCTGGCGGAAGCTGGGTTCAAGAAGCCAGCTCAATGTTGACTGAGCCTCCCATCCTTCCGAGGTCGGTAAAATGAGTACCTAGTTTCCTGGAGGTAAAGTGTAGATGACTGGGAAAGGCAATGGCAAACCACCCATAAAAAAAGAAATCTGCCAAGAAAACGTTGCGGTGCGACGTCGCCCCATGCGTCAGTAATGGGTCTGTAATGACTCGGTGCTTGCACAGGGGACTACCTTTACCTTTTACCATCTATAAGCTCTTTAGTCTTATAACATCATACTAGGCTAAATCTGGCTTTCCTGGTTCCCATTGAAGAAACATGGATCCGAACCAAGCCCTCAGATTATTCGGCCACAACAGGGATCTACAGGATGATGTAGGCAGCTGGTGTAGGCAGCCACAGGCAGCAAGCGCGAGGACAATGGCGCAAATGGAGATGAGACAAGCTCTGCAGTATGGCAGTAGAGTGGCATGGGATTGGCAGGAGGCAGCAGGCAGAGTAAATTCCCATCCCATTTGACCCCTCCCCCCCACCTGAGCTCCAAAAGAGCTGCTGCCACTGGTTGCCTTTTAAATTCCGCAGCTTGACTTAACTTCCCCCACCCCTTTCATTGGGGTTCTCTGGTTTGAGGACAAGCTTGCAAGGGAGTTAATGTTGAATTTGAGAATCTCAAGCAAGGGGGGGCACAGAGTTTAAAAGGCTTGGAAATGTTTCCTCTATAGGAAAAAATATAGAGAATGGCTGGCACAGTTTGTTCAGGGGCCCACAGAATTAGACTCCATGGTCCAATCCTCCTGAAACTTGGGGGGAGGGGGTATTTAGGGGACTGTCAAGAGTAGGTCCCCTGTCAATTTGGTGGAGATTGCTTAAAATGCCCACCCCCAATCCCTTAGACAATCCTTCCATAGAAAATAATGGCTGGTTAAATCTAACTCAGATTAGAGAATCTGACCTGAATTACAGAAATCTCAGGATTTCTTTCTAACACGAAACCCAGATCCAGATCACCTGTTTTTTTAAAAAATTTAGTGCACACCCCTACATCCTATAATATATTGTTCTATGCTGCAATATGGGAAAGGACTCTGTTGTGATGCATGGCTACATAACTTCAAGGATATCTTGGAATTACTTTTGATAATAAAACTTCCCAATATTTCTTCTCATATTTCACGGGCACATGAGATCAAGTTAATTTAATGGGGGGTTGCAAATAGATGCCAGATACTGACATGTGTTCCATGTTGGAGTCAGAGGTTGTGCCAGACATGGTTATGAGTAGAATCAATCTTCTGAGGATTTTTCAGGGTTGGAGAGGCCAAATGGATTAAACCTTCATCATTATATGACTGATATTAACCTCAAAATGTTTCACAGTACTTGTGAAAAGTTAAAAGGTGCTTATACTTGAAAGATAACATTATGCATTTAATGGTTGATTCACATATTGCCTTTTGTTAATCCTTATAAGGAATCCAGACATTCCCTGATGGATGCTTGCTTCAAGAAATGTAATTGTGAAATGATGATCCCATGACCATGGTGTCAGTTGCTGCTTTCTGTACACACTCACTTTCATCATTTCATTTTAGTCAATGTTCTTTCACAAGGGAGATATTTGTGATAAAACACAAGAATCTTTTGTTTTGTTTCCAGGAATGCAGAATGATGCTTGCTTTTATTGAGGTCCGAAGTAGGAAGGGTGAATAGATTGAGGCTGATATCTTATTCTTACCATGGGTTTCACTAACGGATTCACCAAGATCTTTCTCACATAGTTATTTAGACCCATTAACATAGTACCTGATGCCACAAATACTTTAATGCATCCTTTCAACATCCCCTCAAAGTAATGAAGGGCTTATATGGGTGCAGAGAAAACTAAGTGACTTGTCCACAATAATCAGTGAGGCTGTGAAACAGCTGTGTGAGAATTAGAGATGCTGCCTAGACCATTTACTGTGTTATACAGGAATGGTATTCAGAAGAATTTAACTTTCCCTGCACCAATAATTATTTCCCATTGTGTTCTGCTTTGAGATATTCTCATTCATATTTGCTCATTTTTTCTACTGCATGTTTTGCTAGCAGCCATCTCACAAAGAGGCATGTCTCATTGTGGGAGGAGGAGCCAGAGGTAGGTAGCATCCATGATTTTGAGACTCAATAGGAGTTTTGAGACTCAATAGGAGTCTAATCTCATGCTTGCTCAGAAGTAAGTTCCACTGCATGGAACTGGCTTAGATACACATAGGCACACAGGAAAACGCAACTTCTAAGCAGAGAAGACATTTGTATGTAACTCTTCATCTAAAGTCTGTCAAGCTAGCTTTGCAAAGAAAATATTTGTCAGTTGTTCTAACAGCAGCTACCCAGAGTTGCAAAGGCATAACGTGAAGCTTCTCTTTCATAGGGATTTATAGGCTGGGGTTGTGAATAGGGTGGTTTTTAATTATTTGTAGGCAGTTTTATTGTTATTATTTTGAATATTATATTTTGTATCATTTTTAACTGTTGTAATTATTGTGAACCACTTCGAGATCAATAACTGAAAAGAAGTGATGTAAAAAATTGAATGGAGCCATATAGATTCAATTTACATGGCTCCATTTCCACTCTAGCTGTCTTAATGACTTCTTAGCCTCTCTTAGTTCCTCACTATACCATGGAGCTTCTGAGGGCAAAGAGGGTGTCGGGAAGTAACTCTATTGATGGCCTCCTGAAGACCCTGATTCTAGGACTCAGTAAGCCTATCAAGGGAGCTGCCAGCAGGTCCAGAGAAATCACGCAAAGCATTCCGGAATCCATTAAGATCTATAAATCTCCACAGGTGAGCATAAATCAGCTCGTTGCCCAGGTGGGAGGGGCCACTTTCAATCCCTCCCTAATGAAGAGATGATCTGACCATGGTACCAGGTCACAGACAACCACAGACTCCAGATCATTCCTTGCACAGAAGATCAGATCTAGCATGTAGCCAGCTTCACGCATAGGAACTGACACAACCTGGGAGAGACCCAATGTTGCCATGGCAGCCACAAAGTCCGAGGCTGCCCCTGACAAGACAGCCTCTACATGGATGCTGAAGTGCCCCAGGAACCACTGACCTGGGGAACTGCAGCATGCAATCACTGACAGCCTTTATTGCCTCAGCAGGGTGTCAGATGGCAAGTTGGGCAATTGGTACACCAGCAGAACACCCATTTTCTCCCCAGCTTCCCACACCTACACAGTCAATGCCAGAAATATTTGGTTCAGGGACCCCTTGGAAGGGAAAAACATCTCAGACAAATATTGCTATGCCACTCCCCAACCTTCTGTTAGAGGTTTACAAATGACTGCGTAACATCATGATATTAATTGCTTGACACGGACTACGTTTTACTCAGCCAGGTCTTTGTCACACAAACCAGGTCACAATTGTTCCTCCCAATAAGCTCCCAGAGAGCTTGTAGTTCCTCAAGCACAGAGGAAGGTGGGGCTGAGTAGCTGGCTTCTCTCAGCACAGGCGGGGGTTCATTTGCTCTCCTCTCTGTCTCTCTCCTCTGTTTGCAAGGTGTTAACTGTGTATCTGAACTCGTATCAGAAAGTATCAAGGGACAAGAAAGAAAAAGGGGAAGGAGAAAAAGTGGACAAAAGTAGGAGCAAGAATTACGGCCAAAGAATAGAGAAAAACATAGAGGAGAATTCTCTGATAGACCAGTGATTAGGTAGCCTAGAGTTGAAGTTTACTAACCAAAACTACAGGCTCTTTCTAGTAATATGTCAAATATTTGAAATAAGTGCATGCAGCAACAAAAGAAACTGCTCCTCCAGAAGTATATAATTTAGGAGTAATATAAGCCTCTGGACCACTAAATAATAATCATCCAAGTAGGAAATGAGCATTACTAATCTTCTTGGTAATGAGGCAGACATTACTAGAGATTAAAGCTGCAAACCTATGCATAATTATTCAAGAGTAACTTCCACTAAATTCATTGCAACTAATTTCATAGTAAACATGCACTTATCCTTCAAATTGATAATAAGTCACAAGTAGGCCTACCAGATTGCCTGCCAAGGCAATCCCCTGACCCCAGCTACAGGCCCTGTTTCCGTTCTTCACTCCAGGGGGAGCAAAAATGGAGGGGGGCACAAAATCATATGATATCACTATCACTTTTACCAAAAACTGATGTCATGACACTCTAGGAATTCCTCAAATCTCTCTGGTTCATATCATAGAAACTGGGGAGTTTCTAGAGCATTGTGACATTTCTCCAACCCAATTTTTTTCTTCTGGTGGAGTAAAGATGCTGACCAGAAACCCTAGTAAAACTCCATCAGAAGAGTGCACATGTGCACATGTGTATTGGTTCCATTCATTTGATGGAGAAGGAGGAGCTCTGTTAAAATGGAAGCTTTGGGGGCTCAGCAAGGCCAAACTAGCCAGTAATATAGCAAAATTGCTGTGTTGTGGGTCTACTTTGTCAGTTTCTGTTCCATGGATCTTCCCAAAAATATCCGCACTGATCAGATCAGGCAGACAGATTCAGTAAATAGATTTTTTTTATTCAGGAATCACAGTACAACCAACTAACATAAGGCAATTGCCGAGAATGACTGTTTAACTGTAACAATGCCGACTATATACTCCTTTCCCCTCCCTTTTCCTATGGACGGAACTCTTGGCTTTGACAGCCTTTCAACACTAGAAAACTAAACTGTAACTATGTAACTTCCTTACCTTCTATAACTATTAAATAGTGGGTTCAGACTTGAAGTAAACCAACAGCTCTTTATTCAGTATAACCACACACAACAACAACAACTGACAGAAACCCTCAATATATATACATACCAGTTTTCCCTCCCAAAGAGTTATAGCCAATGAGAACACGTACTTTAGAATACCCTCGTTTGCATAACTCACATACATTGTAACTTATTTACAGCTCAGTGATTGGTCTTTATCTGGCTCTCCTGATTTGCTGCCACCCGTACTTAGTGGCCACTGATAGCAAAGCCTTGAGTTCTCTATCAGTTACAGTTCGACCAATACATTACACTCCTCCCCCCTAAGTCAGAACTGACCTCCTAACAAATATAATCTTTCAGGTGGCTGGGAGTAGTCCGAGTCCGCTGGGACCTTCGTAAGGTCACTTGAGGCGAGGGACAAAGTGCGTCCGACAATTGAGCCGGTGTTTGGGCAGTTGGTAGCCCGTTACTTAGTTCCGCTTGGTTCTCGGGGGTAGTACTTGCCTCTGCAGCCGGTGAGCTGACCGTTGGTGCCTGCTGTGGTATAGCTTCACTGTCCGTTTCTGGAGGGATGGTATCCTGTTCACTGGGCGTTGGTAAGCTCTCGGCTCCCGTTGTCCTGGTCGGCCATCTGCGTCGTAGCTGGTCCACGTGTCTTCGTAGTTTCCTGCCATCCGCAGCGACAACGGCGTATGACACTGGTCCCGTTGTGGTGTCCACGGTCGCAGGCACCCATGGCAGACGTCCGCTGTAGTCGCGGGCATATACGAGATCCCCTGGCTGGAAGGTCCTTACCTCTCCTTCCGGCATGGGCCTTTCCTCATCCGCTAGGTCGGGGTGCAGCCTGTCGAGAGTCACGGTGAGCTTCCTGTTCATTAGTAGTTCAGCGGGGCTACGCCCTGTCGTAGAATGTGGCGTGACGTGTTGCTGTAACAGGAACGCAGCCAATCGCGATTGCCAGTCTCCTTGGCTGATTCGCCGAAGGCTGTCCTTTGTTGTCCGCACCATCCGTTCTGCCTGCCCATTGGTGGAAGGGTGGAACGGAGCAGACGTGACTTGCCTGATGCCGTTGTTGGCCAGGAACTGCCGGAACTCCGCTGACGTGAATTGTGTTCCGTTATCTGACACTACCGTGTCAGCCAAACCGTGTGTTGCAAACAGCTGACGTAGGGCCCTAATGACCACAGCAGTAGTCATTGTGGAGACAGGAACAACTTCTAGCCATTTTGAATAAGAGTCCACAACTATTAGGAAGGTTTGTCCCTGAAATGGCCCTGCAAAATCAATGTGGAGTCTCGACCAGGGTGCTCTCGCTGACTCCCAAGGATGTACTGGGGCTTGCGCTGGAGCTGGGCGTGTTTCTTGGCACGGCTGACAGGTATGGACCCATTCCTCGATAGCCCTATCCATGCCTGGCCACCAAACATAGCTGCGCGCCATTGCCTTCATGCGGACTATGCCTGGGTGTCCGCTGTGTAGTGCCTCCAGCACTTGTTGTCTCAGTTTGCTGGGAATTACAACTCTATTTCCCCATAGCAGACAGCCCTTGTGCACTGAGAGTTCGTGCTGCCTAATGAGGAACGGCCGAAACTCTTCGGCCAGCTGGCCTGATGGCCACCCCCTCCACACCCAGTTGAGAACGCGGCTGAGGGTGCGATCTTTAGCAGTGTGTGACGCCACGTCGGAGGCTCTAAGTGGTGGACTCGGCAAGTCTTCCAGCAGCATGATGTGATGAGCTGGAGATGGGTCGGTCCCCTGGTCAGCAAGTGGCAGGCGGCTCAGGGCGTCGGCATGTCCCATTGCTTTGCCGGGGCGGTGCTGTAAGTCGTAGGAGTAGGCAGACATGAACACCGTCCACCGCAGCATTCTGGGCGAAAGGATTTGAGGCGTTTGCTTGTCTGGAGAGAGTAGTCCCAGGAGTGGTTTGTGGTCGGTTGCGATGAGGAACTTCCGGCCGTAGAGGTAATCATGGAATTTTTTCACCCCAGCTACGATTGCCAGAGCTTCCTTGTCTATTTGGGCATAGTTTCGTTCCGCGGCCGACAAGGTTCTTGAAAAGTAGGCGATGGGTGCTTCATGCCCGGTATGCATTCTGTGGCTTAAGACGGCTCCGATACCATATGGGGAGGCGTCGCAGGCGAGTACGAGTGGTTTTTTCTCATCAAAGTGTGTCAGCACGCTCTCTGACGACAGTAGTTTTTTTACTGCTTCAAACGCCGCGGCTTCTCTTCTGCCCCACCCCCAGGGGGCGGAGGAATCTAGAAGGCGGTGCAGGGGTTCTGCAATTGAGGCCTTATGTGGCAAGAATGCGTGGTAGAAGTTTAATAGGCCCAGGAAGGATTGTAGTTCCTTCTTTGATCCTGGAGGAGGTGCACTTTTAATGGCCCGTACCTTTGCTGATGTGGGATGAATACCGGCTGCGTCAATGAGGAATCCCAAGAATTCCACACTCTCAGCAGCGAATTGGCATTTCTCTCTCTTTACCTTTAAGCCGGCGTCTTGTAGTTTGCGAAGGACACAGTGAAGCCTCTCTGCAAGTGCGCTTTCTGACTCCCCCGCGATTAGGACGTCATCAAAGTACGGAATGACGCCTGGAATTCCGCGTAGAAGTCCTTCCATGATGCCTTGGAAAATTCCTGGGGCGACGTTGACGCCGAATTGTAGTCTCTTAACCTTGAACGCCCCTCGGTGTGTCACGATCGTTTGGGCTTCTGCCGTCGCCTCGTCCACAGGTAGTTGTTGGTAAGCCTGTGCCAGATCAAGCTTGGCAAAAATCTTTCCCCCTTGAAGCGATGCCAGGAGATGGCTCACGACTGGTACTGGGTAGGCATGTTGCTGTAGTGCTTTGTTGATTGTGCATTTATAATCTGCGCAAATTCGGACCGCTCCATTGGGTTTCAGTGGGGTTACTATGGGAGTTTCCCATTTAGCGTGAGAAACTGGCTCCAGGATCCCCTGTTCGATCAGACGATCCAGTTCCTCATCTATCTTTGGCTTGAGCGCAAATGGAACCCTGCGAGGCTTCAGGCAGATGGGGGCCACGGCTGGGTCTAAGTCAAACGAGACAGGCGGTCCTGTGTAATTACCAAGGGCCCCGTCGAAGACTGCTGAGAACTCTCTGCATACTGATGCTACCTCATCACGATGCAGCCGCTGCACGCCTGCGATTTGGATGCCGAGAGGGCGGAACCAGTCGAGGCCAAGTAAGCTAGGTTGGCGGCCTTGAACTACCACTAATCGTAGTGGGTCAATAAAGTCCTTGTACTTTACTTGGAATGTGCCGATGCCCATGATCGGCACGCGGCGGCCTTGGAAGTCTTTCAGCACCATGTTTGCTGATTCAAGATGAGGTGTGGATGACCTTCTGCGTATCAGCTTGAGGGTGTGTGACGAGATGATGGATAACGCGGACCCTGAGTCGACTTCCATTTCACATGGCATGTTTTGGATTTTCACGGTTACTTTTATTTTGTTGCTGCTTGGAGGTCGTAATGCTTGCACTGATGACTCACTAGTCTGGGCTACATTAGCATGGCGTATAGTGACTGTATGGCAGTCGCTCTTGCGGTTGGGTGCCTTGTTGTAGCCCAGTGCTGACTTGTGGCTGGACTTGGGCGATCCGACTTGGTTCTTTGCAGAGCGACAGGCTCGAGCGATGTGTCCCATCTTCCCGCAGTTCCGGCATTGTGCTTCCCGGAACCGGCAGAACTTCCTCCAGTGAGGTCCTCCACAGCTTGCGCAAGGGGTGCCCTGAAATGTTGTGCCCCCCCCTGGTTGCTTGCCGTGGAACTTAGTTCTCAGGACCTCTTCTTCGTCATCCTCTGATGATGACAGGTCCTCTACACACCCCTGATGTACCTGTTCGGCCCTGCGGGATGATGGGGAAGTGTGCGACTGCCGGACCTCTTTTGCAGACTGTTCTGCTGCTTCAGCAGCGAGTGCCTCCTCATGCGCTGTTTTGAAAGTCAGCTCTTTCTTCGCAAAGAGTCGTCTTTGTAGTTTTTCATTTCGCAGCCCACACACCAACCTGTCCCGAAGTGCCATCTCTAGGTCAGGGAAATTGCATTGCCGGGCTGCCTGCCGGAGGGCTGTGACGAATGCCGCTATGGATTCCCCTTGGGCTTGGTTGCGGTTGTAGAACGCGTGTCTGCTGGCTATTTCTGATGGCTGTGGTGAGAAGTGTTCTTTGAGTCTGTTCTTTATTGTGTCGAACGGTGTAGTTTGAAGCTGGGCTGGCGCCACTAGTGCCCGTGCTATATCAAACGTGGAACGCCCACACACGCTGAAGAACGTTGCTCTCGCGAGATCTGTGTCTTCAATCTTGTTCGCCTCAAGGTAGAAGTCGAAGCGGGTAATGTAGGATTCCCAGTCCTCGGCTGTTGAGTCAAACGGTTCGAAGTGGCCCTTAGCGGCCATGTCTGCCTTCTGGACGACGCGAGCGTATGTCGGATGGTGGAGGTGACAATTCCTCACGCTTAAGATTTCAGCTTAGGTCTTGGGGCTGCCTACCCAAGCACCTTTTTAGTGATATCGCTCTGGTATTGGGGCTGCATACCCAATCAGAGATCCCATCCTCGTCGCCAGTATTAAATAGTGGGTTCAGACTTGAAGTAAACCAACAGCTCTTTATTCAGTATAACCACACACAACAACAACAACTGACAGAAACCCTCAATATATATACATACCAGTTTTCCCTCCCAAAGAGTTATAGCCAATGAGAACACGTACTTTAGAATACCCTCGTTTGCATAACTCACATACATTGTAACTTATTTACAGCTCAGTGATTGGTCTTTATCTGGCTCTCCTGATTTGCTGCCACCCGTACTTAGTGGCCACTGATAGCAAAGCCTTGAGTTCTCTATCAGTTACAGTTCGACCAATACATTACAATAACTGACAGGTTAACTCCTGTCAGACATTAAACTGCAACTATGTAACTTCTGCCTTCTATGCCAGACAGGTTAACCCCCTGTCTCACATTCCCCCCCCTTATTTTCAACTCTCCCTCGGTTTATCTGGATATCGTTTGTGAAACTCCTTAACTAAGTTTAGAGCTTTAACATCTTCTGCTGTGACCCACTCTTGGTGACTTTGATTAAAATGTTTTCACCGAATAAGGTATAATAGTTTCCTTCGTTTGCATTTTGAATCCAGAATAGATTCTACTTCATGATGTGGTTGGCTGTTCACCATCACGAGGGGGGGGGGGAGCGGAATCCCCGGTTCTGGGTGCCACTGGTCTGGATCTGGTGCCCTTTTTAGGAGGCTGCAATGGAAAATGGGGGTGGACACTCTTTAAATTCTTCGGCAGTTTTAATCTTACTGTTACTCCATTAATGACTTCTATTATATCAAATGGGCCTACAAATTTCCAAACTAATTTTTTACTAGACTGTTCTCCCCATAAGTTGTTTGTAGATATAAATACCCATCCTCCTACTTTTAAGTCCCATTGAGGTGAGCGCTTCTTGTCTGCTTAGGCCTTGTAATCCTTTTGCTTTTCTCAGGGTCTGTGAAATTAGGTCCCACTGCTCTACAATTCCCCTCCACCAATTGTGGAGTTCAGTTTTCTTCTCTCCTCCTTTCTCTGGATGAGTGTTGCCCTCAAACCTTTGGGTGATCTTGAAAGGCAACACTCCGGTAGAGCTGTGAATGCTGTTGTTATAACAGTATTCAGCGAAAGATAAATATTCTGTGCAATTATCCTGCTGATAGTTTATATAACACCTTAGAAATTGTTCTAACACCTGATTAACCCTTTCTGTCTGCCCATCCATTTCTGGATGGTATCCTGATGACATCCCTTGGGTGATGCCAGTCACTTCCATTAACTGTTTCCAAAATTTAGCAATAAACTGTGGGCCTCTATCTGAAATTATTTATCAGGGAAAGAGTGAAGCCTCACTATGAGCAACATGAACAGACTGGCTAGCTTCTTGGCTGTGGGTAGCTTGGCACAAGGGACAAAATGAGCCTGTTTAGAGAACAGGTCCTCCATCACCCAAATCACTGCCTTTCCTTTACTTGGAGGAAAATCCTTGATAAAATCCATTGATACTACAGACCAAGGTCGAGGGGGGCTCTCCATTGGTTGTAACCATCCTGGTGGTTTTCCCCCTCTTGGTTTTCCCATTAAGCATACTTGACAGGTGGCCACATATTGGGACACATCCTTCCTCATTTTGGGCCACCAGAACTGCCTTTGGGTTAGATTCAATGTTTTGAGGTAGCCAAAATGGCCTGCTAGCTTACTATCATGGCATTTTTTAAATACTTCTCCCTTCAGTCCCGGTGGAATATACATCTTCCTATTTTGATAACAACATCCATTTATCCTCTTTTACAATTGCTCTGGTAATCCCTCCCCTGGTTCTTTTTCTAGTTCTCTCTTCACCCTCTCTTCCCAATCCATGGAAAGGGAAGGCAGCAGGGAAGTCCCCTTTCTAGTTTGGTTCCTAGTAACGAGGAGAAAAAAGAGGGGAACGGTCCAAAACAGCAAAAAGGAGAGACGTCGAAAAACGAGTCAACAGACCGTATAGAACAGCTTCAATTGTATTTGTTAGAGGCACAAAAAAAGCCTTGGGCAAAGAAAACAAAGGGAGAGCGCCCTTTGTTGATCAGGAACATACCCTTTGGTCAACTCTTGCGGATCAAACGCAACTCCACTGACAGGCAAGATTACAATAGAGAGGTGGTTAGATTACAGAGGGCATTTATTGAGAGGGGTTATCCATCTAACGTAGTCAATAGAGCCAGATTAAAAGCCAGTAGGGTCTCTAGGCATTCTTTATTAACCCCTACTGGAAAGAAAGGACTCAGCAGCATAGCATGGTCCATTGACTATTCTCCCTTAGCCATGCCAATCGCCAAGAGTGTTAGACGCAATTGGCATATTATTCAGAGTATAACTGGTTGTGCTCAACCTCCTGTCATTGGTTTTCGGAAATCCAAGAGTATAAAGGATTTAGTGGTGCACTCTGACTTTAGGAAGACCATGCCCGTTGTTATGACCCAAAGACCAGTTGGCCACTTTAAATGTGGCCACTGTAACATTTGTCAGTTCTCTGTAAATGTGGACACTATCAATCATCCAATAACTGGGAATAAGTTGTTCACAAAAAGTTTCTCCACATGTAGTACCTCAGGGGTAGTTTATGCCATTAAGTGTACCTGTGATCTGCTTTACATTGGCAGCACCATTTGACCTGTGAAGCTCTGGATTCAAGAGCACATGTCGAAAATCAGGAATGTTGCTATTGAGGCACCACTCACTGAACATTTTATGGCACATCATAAAAATGAGCGTGAATTTTGTTACACTGTACTCCAAGTTTTAGACATGAGAGGGAGCAATGTAGATCGTAAAACTCTCCTTCGTTTGGAAGCCAAATGGATTTTTAATCTTAGGACTGTGGCACCCAGTGGTCTCAATCAGGAGATAGATTTTTCTCCATTTTTGGCATGATGGGATCTTTCACTGGCTTTGTTGATTTTTGGTTCCTGTCCAACTTCTTCATTAAGTTTTGTGCATTGGTGCTATGTGCCCTTTAATTTGTTGGGGCTGTCTCTATTAGGTATGCTGGGCGTTCTATTTAGGTTACACCCACGTACTAGGGCTTGCAGATGGATGGGAGAAACTACAGCTGTTTTGAAACTGAGAAGAAACGTTTATTTCCTGTCTGCCGGCCAGCAACTTTTGTTATGTAGAACCACATGATGTAATGGTAAATATGTACACAAAATAATTTCATGATGTTGTTATATTCTTACTGTTTAATTGAGGCTCACTATGTAAAGCACTGTGTTTTGTGTGTTTTCAGGAATTTATGATTTTGGCTGCTGAAGAAGCTTAATTTTGTGCGAAACGGGATAAAGTATAGCCTGGCAAGCCCGTTGCCATTTTCCCGTCGGGAGTAGCCGAGAAACCCCAGTGCTCTCCCCTTGCTTTCTGTTTTCCTTATCTAATTCCTGTGGGAGTAGCTGAGAAATTTGAGTACTCTCCCTTTGTTGTTTTGTCCTCGCTTAATTGCTGTTGAGAGCAGCCGGGAAATCCGGGCGCTCTCCCTTTGTTTTCTTTGCCCAAGGCTTTTTTTGTGCCTCTAACAAATACAATTGAAGCTGTTCTATACGGTCTGTTGACTCGTTTTTCGACGTCTCTCCTTTTTGGTTCCTAGTAACTACTGCCCCCCCCAATTGGGTGGTGGAAAACATTGTGTCTACCACCTCCTCTCTCTGGCCGGCATGCTGCGGGAGGTGAGACAGGGCATCTGCCAAAAAATTTGACTTCCCCAGGAAGTGTTTAAAGGTGAAATTAAATCTGGAGAAAAACTCTGCCCATCTTAGCTGCTTCGCTCCCAGTTTGCATGGTTTTCTCAAAGCTTCCAAGTTCCTGTGTTCTGTCCACACCTCGAAAGGCACCCTTATTTATTTATTTATGTATTTACTTAGATTTATAGTCCGCCCTCCCCAACCAAGTGGGCTCAGGGCGGATTACAACAATTTAATACCCTGGCCCCTTCCAACCAATGTCGCTATGTCCTTAAAGCCAGTTTAACAGCAACTGCTTCCTTATCCCAGACCGCCCTGCCGCTCGGTATCTGAAAACTTTTTTGATATGTAAGCATAGGGATGCATCTTCCTGTCTTCCCCTTCTTGTAACAGAACTCCTCCCATAGCCACATCACTTGCATTTACCTGTATTACGAACTTAAGAACTTCATTTGGGTGGTGCAATACTGGCTCAGAGGTAAACCTAGATTTTAATTCCATAAATGCTCTCTGGCATCCCCCAGACCATACTAACTTTGTGCTTGGTTGTTGTGGATTTGTGCTTGGTTTAGTTCCATTCGGGCTTCTCCCTTTGGTTTTTAGTAAATCAGTGAGCAGTAATACAACTTGGGCAAAATTTAGTAATTTTAGTAAATCAGTGAGCGGTAATGCAACTTGGGCAAAATTCCTAATAAAGGGTTTATAAAAATTCGCAAATCCCAAAAAAGATTGTAATTGTCTCCTAGTTTGGGGGGCTTCCCACCCTAACGCTGGTTCAATTTTTTCCAGATCCATTCCCAAACCTTTGTGGGACACCCAGTAGCCTAGGAAGTCCAATTCTTTCCTGTGGAATTTGCATTTAAAAAACTTGGCAAATAATCGATGCTGAAGCAGGGTTCTTAACACTTCTCTTACTAGCTTCACATGGGAAGTGAGGCCCAGCGAGGTCATGCTCCTGCACTCAGAGCATGAGTACACTTTGCATACACAAAAAAGGAGGAGAGAAACCCTCCTGCCCAGCACCCCCAGCACCAGGGTTGAAGGTTGAGGGGGTCACAACTAGACATGGTCTCGAACCAAAAAAAATTAACAAACCAGTGGTTTGCAGTTCAGTGCTCATGACGATCTCGAGATCGTGAACCGCAACGAACATTTTCCGTTGCCAAACCGGTTCATGGTTCACGGTTCATTGGGCATGGAATGGCCCCCGTGGCACTTAGAGAGCCCATATTCCCGGGAAGTGTTTTGCAAGCTCTCCTACAGCCATCACCCAAGTTTGGACAAGGTTGCAAAAGGGATATTGGAGTTATACCCTCTCCAATCCAAGGCCCCCAGGAAACTCCCACAAAAATCCAAGCTCAATTATACTCTCAGTCTCTCTCCCCAAAGACTAGCAAGTGGCAAGCAAGAGCTCTGTCCAACTCCACTACTCGCTGAAAGTGAAACCCAGCCTGGGAGCCCACAGCTATTTATAAGCACAGGTCCCATTGAACAATAAAGGAGGTCTGTGTTTGGCCGTCAGAGCTGCCTATCAGGGTTTGCAGGGATGAGATTGGAGTGCTCGTGGCTACAGAACACCCCCTTCCCCCTCCCTCCCCTGGGTGTCTTCTCCCAACTTGTAACCACTTTTCAGCTCCATGGTTGGAAGGAAGACCTGCCGATCAAGGTAAGCTGGGCTTCAATTCGGGTTTCCAGGGCGACAGAAGGAGTGCCGCAGACAGAGTTCAGGCATTCCCCCGGCTCCGTTGCCAGGGGAATTGATTGCTGGCGTCTGACTGTCTGGCTTCCTGAACTGCGGCTGAATGCACTGAACCAGGTGTCTCCCGAATGCTGGTTCATTGGCCATGGACAATCACGAACCACTGGATTGCGATCGCGTGATCGCCAATTTGGTGGGTTTTTGAAGTTCGTAATGCGGTTCATGCCCATCTCTAGTCACAACCCTATGCCAATCACCAGAAAAATTTTTGTCAGCTTCTTTATATGAGGATGGTGTGATTCCTCTGTTCTCTCCACCTATTGTACAGGGCCATACAAAAGACATGTTTAAATAGGCTCTGTCTCACAATGGACATGTCAGTTTTTAAGCTGCCAAAATATTGTTGGGCAGCAACAGACTAACATTGTTTCCTCTAGTGGAACATGAAATGGAAGTACCTGTATGAAATAAAACATACATTGTGTTAACTTGCTTTTCCATACACTGGATTTTTCATTTGGATCTTAAGGCTAACAAGCCTGGACAGAACACAAGGCTTCACAGCAGAATGGTCTTCAACTATACCCTGCTAAAGGCTCAATGTTGCCATTATTGGATTTGATTTTTAAAAAGTACTTCAATAGTATATTTAAAGCCCTGGAATAACTTTAACTTTCAAGTTGTCCTACTGAGGTCTAACTAAAAGCCAGTCAGTAATCCATGGAGCCACTAAAGCAGATGAAAGACATTACCCTTGCAAAACACCTTCAGAATACAGTTTCTGACTCCAAAATACATATTAAAACTAGTCATTTGGACAAGTGACTGACAGTTTATAAAATTAGCTATAATAGCATTTTTGGTCATGTTAAATTGATTCTGAAAAATTGCTTAAAAGAAAAAAATGTGTAATGGGCAGTGAGAAATCCCTCCTGAATTGCTCTGAATTTCTGGAAGGGAGAGTGTTACTGGAAATTTACTCTTGTAGAACTAATTCATCTTATAACTCTGATCATTTCTCCCTTGCTTTCCTGATCTGGTTTTGGGTTTCCTGAGGGGTTAGCCACAAGCAATAATGCTTTGTTTTGTTCTATGTTTATACAATCAAAGGATACCTATAAAGTTGAAGCACAAGGACTAAAGTCCCTCAGAAGCTCTTCTATCAGCTTTTGACAGTAACCACAGGTGAGTGAGCTCATGGAATTCCAGGTGTCTAAAGATATAAATGAATAACTCCTAAAAGACCAGCCTGTGAGACAACATCCATTATCTTTATTTGTGCAATCAAGACACCATAAACCACAAGCAGCTTTATTAAACATCTAAGATCAGCAATGAACCAAAAAACTACTTGTCAATCAAGTAGTGACAAATTTCTCCTTTCATACATTCTTAAATTTAGCTATCCACCAAGGACGCCTTTGAAAACTTCATTTAAAATGGTGTTTCCAAGCAAGCAGCTTATCTAGTAAACAATACAAAAGCTGCTAAAAATAGAAGCAGCTTGGAATGATTATGGCTGACTAGTTTCATGGTGAATTTTCATAAGTCTATAAAAAGGAGTTAGAAAATGTGTACTTATCTGAGTCAGGCTCGCTGCACTATGCTGCTTGGCAGTCTGTTCTCCTGTGGCCTCATTAACAGATCTCTCACAAACTAAGCAGTAAAGCAATGTCCCAGATTTTCACTATCCAACTTTGACATTTAGAAAGTGCTTTCAGTCCTAACAAGATCAAAAACTCAGCATTCTTTCAAATTTCATAATAACTCCCAAATATCCCCATCTCATGCAGGAGGGGAAAATGGTGCTCTTATTAGATAAGACTTGGGAATCATGGAATTTTCCACTTCTTCACCAATTGACCATCATTTGATTTACACAATACATTGTTCTTAAGGCTTACTCATCACTTTATTTGGTGGATACGAATTATTCACAATTACTCAGGGTGGTTTTTCCAGCTCTGCTTCCATTATATAGCTCATGGGCATGTTCATTTTCAGGCTTCCAACTAAAATGATTTGGAGCAGCTCTTACATTACAGATTAAAGCAAGAATTCTGAAAAGCATTCCTCACCCCCTCATGCATGTAAGAAGCTGAAAGTACAGAAAACCACTTGTATGTTTTGGTTACAATTGGAAGAGATATGCTATAAAATTGCCTTATTGTCCTCTTGTCTCAGTAGTTCCTATTTTCAATAACTGCACCTCTCCAAGTTCTCATGGCTTTTCCAGTACTGCCACTTGAGGTTATTTAGCAAAATTGCTGAAGAGTAAACATTACAGCACACATATGGTCTGCACAAAAAACATGTATTAATTTGTATTATTGAAAATATTGCTGTTTCCCTGTCAAAATAGCACAGAGGAAGGGTATTTGTATTATTCCTTTGCTGTAGGAATTTCATTTATAAGTTAAAATTTCTGGTGGGCCATGTTTTTTAACAAGATTTATGTCTCTGAACAGCAACTTGTAGAAATGCTGATTCAGAAAGCCATTAGCTATATATCATTATTGGGAAACCACCTTTATCTAATTTTATAGATACAGCTTAATAGTTTATGTACTAAATTAAGACTATTAAACAAGAAAGATTTTATAGCTTCTCTGGCTATCCTGGGTCTCTCTCCAATAGTGAATGAAAGAGGCCACACCTTGGGCTTATTCTTTTGCACTAAGCCTTTGAAGGAAGGTTTTCTTGTGGAATTGAAGATTAGGCCTAAACCATAATCTGTCCATTATCTAATGAAGTTATGGTGACTGCAGTCCCGAACTCCCGAGCTCAAGCGATCTAATGAAGACAAAGGTGAATATGGCCCCAACAACCTGCAAAAAGAGGACTCATTAAAATGATCTGCCCACAGAGGCCCATGGATCCTTCTGGATTCGAAAATGCTCTGAGGGATTTTAGAATTGCAACAGTGAAGCTCATTGAAGCTGTTGACAATAGGGTTGCCAGGGACCTGGAACATTTTCACACTGTCTATAAATAGCGCGAGACTCTTGGAGGGCTGCTGGCTTCCTTGTGCGATTTTTAACACCATCCAATTACAAAACACCATAAATCGCTGTTTGTGGTGTTTTGTAAACATAATGGCATCAAAAATCGTGCGAGAAAGCCAGCAGCCTTCCATGAGTCTCATGCTATTTATAGACAGTGTGAAAATGGCCATTGAGTCTCTTGATGGGGGATTCCCAGGTCCCTGGAGTCTCCGGTGGGGGGGGAGGATTGTTTGGCGCACAGGGTCCATGGCGTGTGGGAGTAGGCGACGGTGTGCGAGAGTGGGCAGTGGTGGCGGCAAGAGTGGCCTGCTCTTGCTTGGTGCCCACCCACTCTTGCAGTGCAGGAGCACCACCCGGGGAGGAGGTGCCCCAGGGAGTACGCCCCCCACCAGCCAGGTAATTGGGCATGGGGGGAAAGGGTGGGATCAGGGGATCCCTCACCCCAGGTGGGGGAATGGGAACCCTAGTTGACAAGATTGCTCTTTGTTGAGCTCTCCTGCCTTTGGGGCTGAAGCTAGCCCTGTGGTTTATATTATATACCTTATAATATTATTTAAGGATACTAATACCATGATACTGTGTGAAGATCCAGTGACTATAATCAGGATAACAAATTTCCACACTGTCAACTTTAAAATTGTCTAATTCCTCAATAGTCATCATTACTTTTGTCTTCTTGATGTCAGCTGTAATCTTGTGTTGGTGCTTTCTCCTTTAACCTTCATCATTTTGAGTCTTTGCTAATTTTCTGCCAGTAATGTGGTGTCACCTGCATATCTCAAGTTGTTAATGTTCATTCCATGATATGCTCCGCATAGAGGTTGAACAGGTAGGGAGATCATATGCATCCTTGCTGACACCTTTGCCAACTGGAAATCATTGTTTCCCCATATTCTATCCTAACAGTAACCTCTTGTCCAGAGTACAGGTTGTGCATCATAACAATCAGATGTTGTGGCACCCCCATTTCTTTTAACACTCTCCGTAGTTTTTCATGATCCACACAGTTAAAAGCTTTGCTATAATCTATAAAAAAATAGGCTGATTTTCTTCTGAAATTCCCGGGTATGTTCTATTAGCTGTTGCAGATATGCAATGTGATCTCTAGTGCCTCTTCCTTTTCTGAATACAGCTTGAGCATCTGGCATTTCTCGTTCCATATATGGCAAGAGTCCTTGCTGTAGGATTTTAGCATCACTTTGCTTGTATGAGACATTAACATGATAGTCTGATAGCTGCTGCACTCTTTTCCACACTTTCAGTGAAATCCCAAGCAGAGTTACTCCAGCATAAGCCCATTGATTTCAATGGGCTTAGATTAGAGTAACTCTGCTTAGGATTTCATTGTAAGGCTGTTTAAGTCTCAATTTCAGTACTTTTTTACATTTCAGTACTCTTTTTTACTATGATCAGAAAGTGAAGTGGAAGAAGATTAGTGCACAGTTCTCTATCACTCTGTGAAAATTCTCCAAGATGACAGCATCGACTACATCTAAAAATTGGCCTTACCATAAAGCATGCAAGGATTCAGACAGCCAATAGACAGTACATCAGATTTTTAAATATTACATGAAATTTAAGAGCTCAGTATGTATTTCAGACAAAGAACTAAGTACTTGACTTCCCTGTCTTCTTTTCCCTGAGATGTTTCCAGTAATAACCGATTAGCCAAGAGGACTTTTAATATAGGTCCTTTGTAGTTTATCCTAGAATTTAAAATATATATATATATTAAACTTTAGCAGCCAATTTGCATTTTTTAAAAAGTCCTAACCTTATTGAGGATCATTGACATATGAAGGGGGGGAAAATCTGGGTTTGTGAAAAACTATTTTTTAAAAAAATATATAAATAAATGTACCATTACCACTATCACTTATTTCTTTATTATTTGACAGAGATACAGAGATATATTTGGATGCGGAATTATTACTTATTACTAACATTAAATCCAAAAGTCAGAAATGTTTACAGTGTTCTTAGGAGAATGGGGAAAATTTAAACACATCCTGGCAGAAAATAACTTATTCATTACAGTGGACATACAGGTCACTGAACCCCACTCATCTGTGCAGGAAAGAGATCTTTAAGATACAGAAATATCCTGTTCTGTTCTTTTCCTAGTGCTGAAAAAACACCACCAATTATAGCTTTTGGGGTGAAGCAGAATGTTCTGTTTTATACTTGACAGTAGAGTGAAGAGAAGTTAAACTATGTAGTCCACTGGTGGACAAGGGACCAGTTTCTGATGGGTCACCTACTGATTGCCAGAAGGTTGCTAACTAGGGGAGTGCAGCCAAAGAAAATGGTTTTATTCAGAAATGTTTAATATGCTTGATATTTGGATCAGATTCTCTATTCAGATCTGGTTTTATTTGGGAATTGCTAATACATTCAGCCATTATTCCCCGTGGGGAAACTATTCTGGGGAGTCTTTTTTGAGAAAATGCCACCAAAATTTGCAGGGAAATAATTCCTGACTGTTCACTGAAGACCCCCAAAGTTCAAAAAGATTTCACCCATGAGTCCAATTCTTTGAGCCCCTGAACAAGGTGCCCCACTATGGGCTCTCCAGGACAAAAAAACTTAACCAAATCCACAGGGGCAACCCTTGTGCAGTCCCAATGCAAGCTGAACCAACAAAGCCTAAAAGAATCAACGTCAAACTGGAAAATCCCATCAGGACCAATGTCAAGCCACAGAATCTCAGCAGAACCAAACTGAAGCAAGGGCCCAACAGAACTAGAGTCACTCACATAAGGCAGACAGACCCAGGGCCAATGTGGTTTTCAACACCTACCCAAACATGTTTTTTTTTTTAAAAAAAATAATAATAATCTTTGACTACCCTACTCTAAAAGCTGGCTAATTATAGTAGGTCTAACTTTGAGATGGAAAAATGTTCTCTTACTAAAAAGACTTATTTTGGTTATGTAATGTTAACTGACTATGCACTAGTTAAAAGCTTGATTCTTCTTCAAGAACCAAGCAACTCACTGAAACCCAGACCAGTATGGGTCAGCAAATGCCAGTACAAACACTTCTTTTCTAAACCACTTGGTTTGGTTTCAATGAAGCCAAGAGATCAAAAGCAAGGTGAACAGCCTAGTTTTTTTTAAAAAAAAACTGTGAGTGGAGTATTTATATATCTGAAACAAACACAACACCAGAACCCCTTTTAATGCCTACATGGGCCTCTTCAGGGAAAAACTCTGTTGCTTACTAAGCTGAAAATGATTTTTTTTAAAAAGGCCTGCACCTAACCTACATTAAAACCTTCTGAAATTTTACCTAGCAACAACTACTCAGAAATAACAACTCAATAAGAAAGCACTCAATAACTCCACTAGCCAACAACTGCAGTGCAGAACAACACACCTCTTGCAGTTAAAAGAAGCCAGCAACTAGGAAACAAGCAACACAGCAATCAAAAAACAATTTCCCCACCCATACGAGAATAGGCAAACTAGTCTCTGGATTGGAAAATTCTTGGAGATTTGGGGGTGGAGCTTGGGGAGGGTACGGTTTAGGGAAGGGAAGGACCTCAATAGGTATAATGCCCTAGAATCTACCCTCCATGCTAGCCATTTCCTCCAGGGATCTTCTGTCATCTGGAGATCAGTTGCAATTCTGGGAGATCTCCAGGTCTCACATGGAGGTTGGCAACCCTAGCTTGAAACAAATTGTTTTGCTTTGCTTCCATATTCAGAATGGCTGACCTGTGTTCTCTTGTATGGAATACGTGAATGAAAAGGATTTGCCTTGAAAGGGGCATTCTGTTGCACCTGCAACATTCTAGGCATTTATTCTGTTCAAAGATTTAAATAATTCTACTCTTGAACTCATTCTTACTTCTGTTTTCCAGCAATAATTTGATGCCAAACTATTGCTGCCCATGTACAAACTGAGCCTTATATCATGTAAATGTAGGGAAATACTGAACTAGAATCCCAGTAGTAAACCAAATATACCAACAGATTTTAATACACTTATTTATAATCAATATAAAAACAGAAAGCTATAACGTGAACACAAAAACAGAGACTTGAGGATTTTTTTATGCAGCACTGTGCATATAATCTATGTCCTCAACTTTCATTTGAATAACCTTCCCCTTTTACTATTCCTTGTATGCCATTTTAAAATTTCCATGTGCACAATAGTCCTTCTGCAAGCAGGACTAAAATTACTCTTCACCATTTGCTTGCATTAAGTAAAAGCAATAGTATTTGTACTAACTTTTCAACATATGCAAGATGAAGCATAACTTATTTGAGATACATTTTTGAAAAACAAATTCAATTAAATTATGCAAACCAATCTGTTGTACACTCAATTACTCCATATGCACATTATTAATTCATTACAAATTATATTAAAGCACTATATATTGCTGCAGGTGTTCTTATACACACACACAAACACACACACAGAGCCTAGTTGTTCTACATTTACATTATTTATCCTAGATTTCCTCCATCCCACCTCCTGTAGCTCAAGATGCTCCCCTAGAAACAGAATGAAGAATGATTCACAGGTCTGCTCTGATTTCTAATCAGAAATAATTGTCATATGAATCAGCAGATAGAAAGTAGAATTTGTTGCTACTCTTATTTCTAACAATAGCACATGTTCTGGTGTGACTTATTAAAATTAAACCCCTTGTTCCTTGTAATCTGTGAAACCGTATCAAGAACAGAATGCAAGATCTTGTTTACAAAGCTAAATAGTGATTAATGCATGCCATATGGAACCATGCGTTAGCACTAATGAATAGTTTTCTGTATGGCAACTGGTAATGGGTTTGCAAACAGACAACCTGGCACTTGTTAGAAGAACAGGATAAAAGATCAAAGAAGAATATTAACCAACTGGCTAGCAACTTCAAAATAGCAACATTCATAATTAGAATGAATACAGCATTCCAATACAGGTTCAAATACGGCAACACTGTCTGGATAACTTTCTCAACAGATGCCACCGGATGGTGGGACTTGTTGTTGCTTTTTCTTGGCCTACAACAACAAGAAGAATGTTCAACAAAAACATTCTTTTATTAGTTTGAAGCATTCTTTAAAGAACTATACACTTGCTCCCATTATAAAGCAGAACCGCTTTTCTGATTCTTAACGTAAATAGTGCTTCTCTCTTAAGCACCATCACATTAAAACTCTGCCAGGAAAATAATTCATTATGCAAAGTGAGAAATCAGCCTGACTGGCAGCTTCAGTCCTCTTCACTTTGGTATTATTTGTAAGTACTCCCCTTCAACAGTGCACTCACAAAGTCCTTGTGGTGCAGACAGAAAAAAGAGCTGGTTATTTGTTCACAATGCCTTTTACAGTTTTGAGCGCTAACAATGAATCATGGAACATTAATGACTAGGTAATGACCTGAAATTGGTAATATTTTTGGGTTCTTCCTTTGTGGAAATATTAACAAATCTTATGCAAATACATAAACAAAACATTCCTCATAATATTAGCTGTTTTGGATTCTACAAGGAGTGCATTATCCTCTATGCAGCATTACATGCTAGAGACTAAGGATCCAACTAGACATGCAGGTTTTTAAAGGGTTCCCCAGTAGGCTCGCCAGCTCCAAGTTGGGAAATACCTGGAGATCTGGGGGGTGAAACCTAGAGAAATCTGGAGAAAGTGGGGTTTGGGGAGAGAAAGGACCTTGGCATGGTATAATTCCATAGAGTCCATCCCCAAAGGAGCCATTTTCTCCAGATGAACTGATCTCTGTGGCTTGGAGACCAGTTGTAATTCTGGGAGATCTCCAGCCACTACCTGGAGGCTGGCAACCCTATTCCCCAGACCCAACTTGGGTTCCCAGCAACCATACAGTAGTTGAGAGGAAAGACTGTTAAAAAATAAAAGAGAGCCCAAATGGCCTCAGAATGCCACAGCAGTGGGAAGAAGGGCTCCTGCCTCTCCCCTCAAGCCATTTTCCAAAATAGTGAGCAGGAGGGAGTGTCTCTATTTTTGTTGCTCTGTGTGGAACACTCTATGCATGTGGAGTAGTAAATCCTTCCTCCATGCTATTTTGACAGGGAAACAGCAGAGTTTTCAATGAATTTGGACTTTTTTTCTTTTTAATGCTGGTAGCCAGCCGGCGCTGTCTTGCTAGGTAACCACTTATTTATATTATCATCATCATCAATCATCATTATTATTATTAATGTCATTTATAGTCTGCCTTTCTCACTGAGACTCAAGGTAGATTACATAGTGTGAGATTAGTACAATCGGTATCAAGGATCTTTCCATACAGAGTCAAGGGCATTTCCATACAGTGTCAAGGACATTTTCATAAACAATGTCATAGGATAAATAATTACAAGTTTACAAGGACATAGAATTAGCAAGGATCCAATACAGAGTTGAAGAATAGCTGAAACAGAACATAATCCATTCTAGGACTGACATTAGACAGCAAGAAGTACAGGTTGGATATAGGAGTACAAATTTAAAGCAACAGAATATGTAAGGCAACATAGTAGTGAAGTCTATGGTCCCTAACTCAGTAGTGAAGCTGTAACCTGTGGGGACCTGGACAGCGAGACATAGAATTGGGTGTCATCTCCAAATGAGTTCTCCTACAGGTTTTACATGAAGGTTGAATAACATAGGAGATAAGATTGTGCCCTGTGGAACCCCACAAGATAGTTCCCATTCTGGAGATAGCTGATCTCCGACGGCAACCTTTTGGGTCCGTTCGATGAGAAAGGATTTAAACCAGTCCAGGGCCCATCCTTTGATGCCCATTTCTGTTTCTAAATGCCTCAACAGGATGGCATGGTCTACTGTGTCAAAGGCTGCAGAACAGATCCAGGAGGAGCAATAAGGAGGCATGACCTTTGTCTAATATCCACTAACACTACTAGTGCTGTTTCTATCCCATGCCCTGGTCTGAATCCAGACTGGAAAGGGTCTAAAGTGCTAGAGTTTTCCAAGAAGATCTGGAGTTGGTCAGCTACTGCTCTCTCAATCACTTTGAACAGAAATGGCAGATTTGAGACTGGGCGATAAATGGTCGCATCAGTTTTGTCTAGGGATGTTTTTTAAAAATTATGGGATGGATAACTGCCTGTTTGAATGGCAGGGGGAAGGAGCCCTGAGCGACTGATTTACAATAGATCTCAGTGGTCCGCTTATGTGATCACTTGACTTCCATCCTTCCTTCAATACAAATCAGTAGAGGAGATCAGCACTGAAAGGCACCTACATTGGGGAGAGGTCTGTAAAATCAAACCCCTTTGTTCAATCTGCTTGAAACTTAGGGGGAGGTCTGTGTTCTCTGCAGATTTGTTACCATTATCCTTATATCTTTAATAAACAGCTGCCCCACACAATTCTCAATTGAAAATAATGGTCCCATATGTCACAATCCAAAACCCCACACAGATTCGAATCAGTAATGTCCTACCCAGAAATAAGCAATCACAGTACCCCCTCCCCCAGATCTGAAATTATTATGAGATTTCTTTTTCTAGCACATACCTCTAATTGCTTCATGACAGGGATATTTAAACCATGGGTGATTGTTATGGATCGGAGGGGAGGGGGTTGTCCTTCCTCTTTCAGAACCTTAATTCTACAGTAGTGTGCCACCACCCCAGCTGGATCAGGCTTCTCCCTTTACCAGCTGCTGGGGAGAGCTACTTAGCCTCTGAGCATACGCAATATTCTGGTAGGTGACCAGGCAGCAGGCACGTGAGTGAGAACTGACACAACTTTACCTTAACCAAGAAAGATCTTTGTTTAACTACAACAAACTACTAAAAGATAAAGAGCACACAAGTTAGGGAATATAGAGTTTGCACCAAGAGTTTTGCAGATGTCAAAAGAAAAGAAAAGTTGCTATTGTTTAACTTACCACAGTATACCTTATTCAACTCCTGCTCAAGATGGGCATCCAATGTGTAGGAGGAAAAGAAAGCCTGAATTCCACTCCAGGAGGGTCCGGGACAATATCCTATATAACTCATATAATGCGGAGTTGGACTTTCTGGGAAATAAAGTCAAGATACTGAAAGACGTTCCATTTTTAGTCTGGAAGAGAAGGTTTAAGTATAAAAAGCTGGCAGCTCTTTTGAGGGAACGTGACATAAAGTACAAATGGCTACTTCCGGAAGGAATCGGGTTTAGTTATAAAGATCAAGCTTACAAGATTAATTCGGAAGATCAGCTAAGGGATTTTGTGGACAAAAATCCAGAATTTGGGCCAGACACCAAGCAAAAAGAAGAAGATTTGAAGCCTGAAGGGAGGGGGGAGGCAACGAGCGCTGCGGCTGTAGCTGCTCAGAGAGAACTGCGTCCGAGGCCCAGGGGGGGGGGGAGATTTAATTTGAACTGTAATTTGTATTTTGTAAGATCAACCATTCCATCATTACTTTATTAAGCTATTTTCTTTAACTATGGCAGTATGAAGGGAAAGCATTGAAGTGTAGTGTTTAGTGTTTGTGAGTTGCCTTCCCCATTTTTCCACCCCCCCCTTCCACCTCTTTTTTTTCTCTCCCTTCTTTCCCTCCCCTTGTACTATTGCAGTTTTTTGTAGTTTATTGTTCTAGATGTTAAAATAAAAAATTATTAAAAAAAAGAAAAAAGAAAAAAGAAAGCCTGAATTCCACAATGCTTTGTCCGTCTTCTAAGATTCACCAGAGCAGCACAGATAAATGGCTGTAGGGGTTTCTGTACCCTCTCTTTCCAGCGCGCGCGCGGGGGGGGGGGAATCCCCTTCGCTGAAACCAGCCTCCTCCCTACCCAGGCATGGCTACGTGGCTTTCATGTCATATATCTCACACAAACCTCATCTCAAGTTTCTGGTTTTTATGACAGAGGCAAAAGGCTAGAGCAACACACAATAAATTTATCTCAAGCTGTCAGTTTTTACAAACATCCAAAGAGAGGTGTCAAGGGAAGCAAACAGCAATTCAATTGCCTCTTCTTTTCCTGCCTCTCCAGCTTGATTATGAAAAGGTAAATCAGAGACTAGTTTGATATTAAAAAGGCCCTGTGCCTGAACATCACAGTGATGAAAATGGCACAGTGATCATATTTGCACTAGCTATACCTCTGAACATTGCTTTTCATTGGACTCCTTGCTTCTATACACCGGCTATTGTTGTAAATAGCAAATCTTTCTAAACAGATATGCCCAATCATTCTTTTAAAATTAAAAGTGCAGTATATAACATTATTAAATAAAATGAAATCCAATACTCCTTTACAAAAAATGTTTGATAGTGTGTATTGCTAACACTACTATACTTAATTCAAGTTTTCGAAATGCAAAATGTTTTAAAACTGCTTATTGACTTTAACATTAAATATATCCAAGAGCTAGCCTTTGAATCTTGGTGCTTCCCCTAACTCCTTGGATTTTATAGTACATCCATAAAATGCCTCTGCCACTCCTTATCCCAACAACAATTTTTATTACGGAGTAAATGTCTCATCATAGCATTTTTGAAGTAAGAAATGGGTATGCCACAACATCTGATAGTGTTGATGTGCACCCTGTACTCTGTACAAGAGGCAACTTTTAGGACAGTATATGGGCAAACAGAATGGCTTCTAACTGGCAAAGGAGTCATACAAGGATGTATATTATCTTCCAATCTGTTCAACCTAAATACAGAACATATATGGAAAGGTGGATTAAATTGAGATGAAGGTAGAGTGAAAATGGGTGGTGTGGGAACATTAACAATTTGAGATATGCAGATGACATTACATCACTGGCAGAAAATAGTGAAGACTTGAAATGACAATTGATGAAGTTTAAGGGAGAAAGTGCCAAAGCAGGATTACAGCTGAAGATCAAGAAGACAAAAGCAATGACTATTGAAGAATTACACTATTTTAAAGCTGACAATGAAGAAATTGAAATTGTTCAAGATATCTGTTCCTTGGCTGAATCATCAACCAATAGTGAGACTGCACTCAAGAACTCAGAAGGAGATTGAGACTTGGAAGGGCAGCCATGAAGGAGCTAAAAAAGATCCTTAATTGTAAGGAGGTGTCTGTGGGGACACCAAGATCAAAATTATTCATACTATTGTATTCCCCATTACTATGGATGGATGTGAAAGTTGGACAATGAAGAAAGCAGACAGGAAGAAAGCTTATTCATTTGAAATGTGGTGCTGGAGGAAATGTTTATAGCTACCATGGACTGCCCAAAAGACAAATAAGTGTGTTCAAGATCAAATCAAGCCTGAATTCTCCCTAGAAAATAAAATGATGAAACTTATTGTATTTTGGTCACATCACGAGAAGGCATGTCTCATTGGGAAAGACAATAATGCTAGGAAAGTTGGAAGGCAGCCTGTTTTGTTCCATTCCACTGTCTAATGAGATCTGTTGTGCCTACCCAGAGTGATATGTATTGTATATATATATATGTATGTATATATATAATATTATTAAACTATGGTTTATTAAACTATATTATTAAACTATGGTGTTATGATGTTGTAATCCACCCTGAGCCTGCTTGCAGGGAGAGCAGAATATAAAACTAACAAATAAAAAATAAAATAAATAAATAAGAAGACTATCCAGAATGAGATGGCTTGACTCAATAAAGGAAGACACAGCCTCCATTTGGCAAAAACTGAGCATTGGAGTTCACTAATTCATAGAATTGTCATAAGCTGGAAGCAATTTGACAGCATATAACACATACACACAAACGCACAGAGAATGTTACTGATTTTCATTGAACATATTTCCAAATATGTGAGCTTAGGTTTGTAACCCATATCTATCAGATGACCTCATAGCTCTAAGACCTAATGCTTTACAGCAGTTACATCCATCTAATCCTAGTGACTTCAGTGGGTTTAAGATTATGTAAATCTCATTACAATCACTCTATTAAATGTAAAGATGATCATATGTGATGAGAAAATGGCAGCTTCAAGATTTTCAACACTTTAGAAAACGTACAAGTTGACAAAATGGTAACTGAATACCCCAGATATTTTGTGAGCACAGGATCTTACGAACGCTCAGACATTTTAGTATACATTAGGATCACATTCTCAGATATTAATTAGGAGTCAGGGCCAATGGGTTCAGCCAATGCCTGTCAACCTTTCTACCACACCAGGATTAAGCTAACCTTGGAGTAGTAGGACTAGGCACAGCCTGTCATATCACTGTCTAAAATGTCAGTGTGAAAACCTCAGAACATTTAACAATCCCCTAAGGAAATCATTTTTAAATATAAAAAATTACCAAGAAGCACACAGAGGACTTTCCATTTTTATCAGATTTAATGCAGGAAAGCACCCTTTAACTTCACCTGCATAATAAGTGTAGTACTAGGAGTTTTCATTTTGTGCAAGTGAAGCAGGTCTTCAGAAAGGCAGCTCCTAATTTCTAGGGTTCACGGTTTCTTTCTTTTTTTAACAAAAAATGATCTTCTGTTTAAGAAGTCATACATTAAGACAGACATGTCGGTTTGCTAGGGTAAGTGCCGTATCTTGCCCAAGTATTAAGATTCAATTCAGCACAAAAATGATCCTATCAGGCAAAGCAGAAGACAGCAAAGGGCAAGGGGAGGAGAAAGACAACCTGGAATCAAACATGACAAGCAGCCAAGATCATGGAAGCTGGCCACCTGTTTGATATGCAGCCTCTCAGGGCAACACAGTGATAGTTTTTGAATACATAAATTAAGACCCCAATGTGGTGTACATGTACTTGGAAACAACTCACAGGGGAAAAGCAGAAATTAACATAGTCCATAGTTGTGTTTTACATTTTCAGACCCACCACCTTTACCCCAAAGCCCCCATAAGAGTCACTTTTTTGCCATCTGTGTCCATCTTTTTTTCTTATCTCTCTAGGCGATAGATAGAAAAAGGACAATGGCGCCTATATTTTTAACAGTTGTAGTGAAAAGAGATTATCTACAGGTGCCATTGGTCCTGCAGGAGTGACATAAGCTCTATTTGCTGAAATGGTCACATGTGCTTGGTAATTAAAGATATCGGATCCCATACTCTCTTGGTATGGTGCATGCGTGTGTCAGAGAGAGAAAGAACATGCATCAATTGTATGCACACATCTAATTATAGTTAAGTTTGTATGACTGTGAAATTTGTAATTTTAATCTATAATTGTTTTGTCTATACTGTATGTTTAAAATATTGTATTTTCTTTTATGTGTCTAAAAGTCAATGTGCTAAATCAGGGATCCTCAACATGGCACCCACTAACAGATTTTCTGGTGCCCACCAAGGGTTTTTAAAAAGTGGGCAGGGCCAGATGGGGTGTTTGTTCAGCTAGGGCTTCGCACTGGGCGAATGGAGATCTTATCGGCTAGCAGATTTTTAAAAATGTTTTGGCAGCAGCTGCTGCTTATGCAAAAGGATTTTCACTGTTTGACTGAAGATAAGTTGTGTATATACAGAAAATATTTTTAAACATTTTAAAAGGCATCCTATTAGTCTTTTAGCTGAAAAGTTGGAGAGTTACTATTAGAGTTATGAATAACTTAGCTTCCAGACATTTTGTGGCTGGCTCTGCCTCCTGCAACAGCCATTTGAGGTTGCTTCCACCTCCTGAGGAAGTCATCTTCTGGGTGGGCCCACCACCCTGTTAGAGTTCCAAAGGTATTCTCAAAAAGTTTGAGAACTCTTATGCTAAACAGACTTCTAAATAACATTTGTTATTTTATATATTAATCTTTTTTTTATTTCAAGCAGCATTTTTCCAGTTAGTGCAAGCATCATTTTTTTCTCTTAAGCTTCATTTATTATTTTCCCTTGCAGTCCAGCAGCAATTTCCAACCTTTAGAAAGTTGATCCCCAGGGTTGTGGAACCCATATGGAGTACCCACCCCACAGGTGGGGAGGGAGCTGCAGTGAGAAGGAAAGGAACAAAATCACCTATCCATTATTACTGGAGCTGTGATGATAGATGAGGCAGAAGGGGGAGTTTTTGCCTCTTTTCTTCTCCTTAGTACAGCCCACCAAGCCATGAGGATTCTTTACAGATCTTGCAGCTGTGGGAATACACTTTTTTTTTGGTTGAAAGTGGCTGCTGATGGGAGGGGACACCATGAAATCTGTGATGCTTGCAAAGGGTATTGCTGGATCAAATCTAATAACTTAGGGTTGTTCATATATAGTTATATAGTGAACATGTAAATGAACAGAGCAAGTACTTTAGAAATACTGAAAAAATACACAAATTAAGCACAAATTAACATTCTGAAGAATGGAGTTTGTAATCATCCTCTTATTTTTTGACTCCCCTAATCTTAAAATGAAGAATAAATAATATCTCTAAAAGGCAAAATAATGTGAATACACATTTCTATCTAATTTATATAGTTATATGCATTTTTCAATAGTGCACTTTCCAGACAACTGTTCATTCTAGCATGGCATACATCAGTTAATAAAAAAAAAGTTACTCAGCTTTATAGCCTATCTGTTTTCAGGGCAGAAGAACTACTGTGGAAGATATAATGTAATCTGCCCTCAGCATTCATTGTAACTCTTATCTACTCCCAAAACTGTTTCTGCACAAATGGCTTTTTTCATTCTCTTCAGTTTCCCAAAACTGAAGAGAATGAAAAAAGCCATTTGTGCAGAAGCTAGATGCATGACTATAAGAATCTATTATTAGATTCTTATAATCTAAGTAGATTATAAGAATCTATTTTATCCTAGATTGCACTAGGAGAAAATAAGTTCTGCACACAAATCTGTAGACAATGCAGGTGATATACCTTCCTAGAAGCATCATGTCAAGGCTGAGGCAATACAATTATTAGCATTATTTTTACACTGAAGCACTATCACAGATTAGTTTATCTTCAGAGACTCAGTGCAGAATAGGTAACAACAGTGCCAATAATTAATAGTATTATTAATAATATCTATTATTGAGTGAGCAACAGAAACATAGTGCCAACATTTATTTATTTATTTATTATTTATTTATTTAATTACATTTTTAGACCGCCCTCCCCGTCAGACGGACTCAGGGCGGTTTGACAACAAATTAAAAACAGTAAAAACATTACAAAAACATTAAAACATCGTATAAAAAACCATTAAAATTGGCGGGTGTAGAATATTAAATATTAAAATGCAGCATTGTCCTGCATGGGTGGTGGAAGGTCTTCAGTGGTATGGCCAGCGAGAGGACAGCTTAGCCCCCACCAAATGCCCGGTGGAACATCTCCGTCTTGCAGGCCCGGCGGAAAGATAACAAATCCTGCCGGGCCTTAGTTTCCTCAGACAGAGAGTTCCACCAGGTCGGATCCAGAACTGAGAAGGCCCTGGCTCTGGTAGAGGCCAGGCGGACCTCCCTGGGGCCAGGGACCATCAGCAAGTTCTTAGTGGCTGATCGAAGCGACCTCCGGGGAACATATGGGGAGAGGCGGTCCCAAAGGTATGCTGGGCCCAGTCCACATAGGGCTTTATAGGTCAACACCAAAACCTTGAACCGGACCCAGTACTCAACCGGTAACCAGTGCAGTTGACGGAGGATAGGTATTACATGAGCCATAACTGGTGCTCTGGCAACCACCCATGCAGCTGCATTCTGAACCAGCTGCAGTTTCCGGATCAAGCCCAAGGGAAGCCCTGCGTAGAGTGAGTTGCAGTAGTCTAATCTGGAGGTGACCGTTGCCTGGATCACTGTTGTGAGGTCATGGGTCGATAGGTAGGGGACAAGTTGTCGAGCCTGTCTTAGATAGAAGAAAGAGGATCTAACAACCGCTGCAACCTGTGCCTCCATAGACAAGGACCACCCACAGGCTCCTCACTCTCGACACCGGCGTAAGTAGCACTCCGTCGAGAGGAGGGAGCCAGAGTCCCACACCCATGGACCCTAGACCCACATGCAGGACCTCTGTCTTCAAGGGATTCAATCTCAGCCGACTCTGCTTCAACCATCCAGTCACAGCTCCGAAGGCACGTTCCAGGACATCTGGGGCAGAGCCAGGCCATCTGTCCATCATCAGATACAATTGGGTGTCATCTGCGTATTGATGGCACCCAAGCCCAAAACTCCGTACCAGCTGGGCGAGGGGGCGCATATATACATTAAATAGCAGAGGGGAAAGTATTGCCCCTTGAGGGACACCGCACACCAACGGGCGGCGGGATGACAACTTCTCCCCTAGTGCCACCCTCTGTCCCTGACCGTGGAGAAAAGAGACAAACCACTGCAGAGCTGTCCCTCGAATCCCCACATCGGCAAGGCGGTGGACCAACAGGTCATGATCGACCGTGTCGAATGCTGATGATAGATCTAATAATATCAGCAGTGCCGACCCACCTTGGTCCAGCTGTCTACGGAGATCGTCCATCAGGGTGACCAGCAATGTCTCCGTCCCATGTCCCGGACGGAAGCCTGACTGGAAAGGATCTAGGGATGAGGAATCATTCAGGAAGACCTGCAGCTGCTCTACCACCGCCCGCTCAATCACCTTACCCAGGAACGGGAGGTTCGAAACTGGGCGGTAACTGACCGGGTCGGTAGGATCCAAAGATGGTTTTTTCAGGAGAGGCCTAACCACAGCTTCCTTCAACGCTTCCGGGAAGATCCCAGAGCTCAGAGACATGTTGACAATGGCCTCCAGGGCATCCCGTAGCCCATCTATGCTGGCCTTCACCAGCCACATCAATTTCTTATCTCCAACTTGTTGATCATGCAGGTTCCCAGTATGTTCTC
The DNA here is from genome assembly GCF_028583425.1 of Eublepharis macularius. Classification (NCBI taxonomy): domain Eukaryota; kingdom Metazoa; phylum Chordata; class Lepidosauria; order Squamata; family Eublepharidae; genus Eublepharis; species Eublepharis macularius. The sequence continues at coordinate 87,614,719 of NC_072793.1, read as the reverse complement.
TAGAGGCCACACTCATACAGCAGAAGGCCAGTCTGACAAAGACTACTCAGATTATTTTTTTCTCCTGTAAAAATTGATGTACTGTGTAAGTTCCATTACTAGTGATGTGAGACAGCAAGGTATCTTTTAAAAGGGAAATCAATTGTATGGGAGCACACTTTATACCCTGGATCTTCCAAGGGGTAACCAGGTTTAAAGCAGGGCTAAGTATGCTCCCTTTAACAACAGCTTTACTACTTACACGCCCCTCCTTATATGCTGTACAGCAAGTGAATTCTGTAATGTCCTTTAGGGTGGAAGAAGAGAAACAGGAAAACGGTGCTGAGAAAGTACACTTGTGGAAATAAAGGACTTGTGGTCCTCCCAGTTTTTTAAACCTGTTCCTTACCCACCATAGAGTTTACTGGAAGAATAAGCTGTGTGTGTGCTACATTGGTAGAAATCCAGACAAGAAATCAGAGACAAAACACATTTCACACTGTTTGCTTAACATGTTATGCTGAATACTTATGTTTGTTTCAGATTTCTGTTTGTTTCAAATTTCTATAATCCCAGTCCTATCACATTGCCCATTAGATATCTAATTTTACTGATTATATTGACTTACACTGTGTTATCTGCCCTGCATCTCAATGGGAAAGGCAGACCACAAATAGAATAAACAGAACAAATAAACTGTGAATATTTAGGATCATCACTTGAACAATATATTCTTATAACAAGTTTTTGCAAACATTTATATCACTCTGGATTCAACCTTTACACAAACAATTTTGAGTGGGTTCATTTTGTATGTAGAGATGTTTGAAGTTTATAACAATAGTATAAAATTCATTTTAAACACCCATACAAAGTTCCTGAAGTTATATTGCCAAGAATATAATCAAAACCTATTCTATCTCATATAGACACTTCATATAGTCATACTAATATCATCTTAAAATGTTAAATACTGAGTTTCAGCCAATAAAAATATTTAAATTGTATATATATGTGTGTTTGTGTGTCCTCCAAAGCTAGATTCACTGGGGCTTAAAAGAATCAGTTTGCTTCAGTGGGCTTTAGCTTAGTAGTTAGTCATGTGTCAAGGAATTAAAACTCAAGAGGCTAGCTGATAACTATCTTTTGATCCTTATGGTGTGGATATGTTGGTGCAGCAGTAATATTTGTCATTGTGCATGCAAGGGCACTTTTTACGACTATGACCCCAAAAAATCTCCAGATAAGCCCTTTAGGGTTGTTGTTGTTTTGGCAACACTACTATAATACTTTGAAACAGTAAACCAGTCCCACCTCTGCCACAAAAATAACTAGTGCTGTGTAACCTCAAAGTTGAGTAGTAAGAGGCTGATAGGGACACTTATTTCTTTAAACAGCAACAAATACCTCCCTGTTCCAAAAGTCTGCTTGGGACCACAGATTCTAGACATGTTACACATTTACAGTATTATAGTATTTATTACTACTGTCATATCTAAATAGACACTAATTTTTTATGTAATTCCTCTAAGGAAAAAAAAGATACAGATTTGAAAGTTAGTTGCATATATTATTCTGACAAACCATTTGTGCATATAGAAATGAGTGGCTTGTTGAAGCCCATCTGTAGGGTTGCCAGTCCCCTGTTGGAGACAGAGGATCCCCCTCTCCCAGCATGCATCCCTCGCCACCACTCACCTGGCTGGCGGGGGAAAAGGCGTGGGAATGGGCCTCCCGGGTCATGCTCCCAGCACAGCTCCCTCATCACGCAGGCCCTGGGAGTGCTCCCAGGCTTCATGTCGGGCTGATTCGGCCTGTTTGGGGGTTCAAATCGGCCTGGCACAAAGCCCAAGAGCACTCCCAGCACATGTGTGATGACATCACTCCTAGAAGTGACGTTATCGTGCTGCGCCAGGAGCACATGCACATTGACATCAGAAAAGGTAAGTGCCGTGTCCATCCCCTCCCACTGGGAGGGTAAGGGAACCTGGCAGCCCTAGTGAAAAATGTAATAAGAAGGACAAAAACAAAATGCTTCTTTTCTCACAGCCTACTTAATGGCTATACAGTGAACAAAAAATGTCATACTTTTGCTGTAGTAGATCTCCTTTACTAAAAATTATCTCACTTTTAACTGACAAGGTCTAGGTTAATGCTGTAAACATTCTAATGAAAGAACAACCTATGGTTCAAACTAATTGTCAGCACTGAACAACCAGCACCTTTAACCTATTATAGATTTATTACTCAATGTATGCAGCATTCATGACAAGCAATACTTTGAATTAACAGCAGCCTGCAATTCTTCCTTAGGCAGAAAGAAGTCAGTGTGTGTGTCTACCCAGTACTTCTTTCATAATATGCCTGTACTTATTTTAAGGTAATGGCATCAACTGTAATAATTAGCAACCTTTTAAAAATCTTGTTACTTAAAGAAGTGAGCTTTGGGGGCAATGTTCAAACATTTAATTGCAAAACTTCATCACAAGGATCTCAGGGCCAAGCTACAAATGACGAATGCCACTTGAACAGCAAGTGAACAGACTCACATGTATTCCTCCCTGTTCACTTGCGCTCCACTTGCCCTCCACTTGATCACGGCAAGTGGAGCGCAAGTGAACAGGGAGGAATACACATGAGTCTGTTCACTTGCCGTTCAAGTGTAATTCGTCACTTGTAGCTTGGCTCTCAGTCTATGAACTCTGGTTAGTTATAGCCAGAAGTAAGCAAGGTATAATCTACACATACATAATGCACACCAGTTTCACATAGAAACTGGTGTGATTCATGAGGACTCCATTTCTAGTGTCCCAGATAACATTATGGATATGTACACGAAGTCCAATCAATGTGCAGAGGCTGTGGGTATAATCCTGTTTAGGTATACTGAGAATATCTCAATAAACTTGCTCACCAGATGAATATACCTACTTTGAACTTGAAATATGTGAGGTGAGCTCCTGAAAAGACTGCATCAGTGTTTGCTGATGACGTTCATCATGAGCACAGCACCTGCACAGTAGTCAAAGAAGACATGGTATTCATAACAAGGCCACTAAATCGACCAACTTGTGTAAAATCAACACAGTGTAGCAGTTAGAGTGCTGGACTAGATACAAATCTTCATTAGCATCTGTTAATGAGGAGTAGTGTTTACAGTGTCAGATCAGAATCTGAAAGAACCAGGTTTAAAACTCCAGTCTTCCATGTAAGCTTCCATGGAGACCTTGGGCCAGTCATATACACTGAGCCTAACCTACCTCACAGGGCTGTTTTGTGAGGATTAAATGGAGGCAAGAAGAATTATGTAAGCTGCTTTGGGTCTCCATTGAGGAGAACAATGGGATATAAATGAAGTAAATAAATAAAACACAGTATCACTCATCACCATCTGTTCCCTCTTTGTATCTATGCAGTCAGTGGCATCTATCCAAGAAATTATTGCAAAAAGTGATTGGATGTTTAGCCAGGTTCATGAGCAGACAACAAAAAGACACTAAACAGTAAGTGTTAACTCAAGAATCTCAAAACAATTTCCCCCGCTTTACTGCATGTGCTTTTAAAAATTGGAGACAGTGATGACAAAGAAGTCTAAATGTATAAGAAAACAGTATAAATAATGCATACAAACTCATTTGTATGCATCTAAACAGTTGGTTCCCTGCTCATGACCCACAGGCATGTTGTGAACCACACCAGCATGTGTTCAGCCATGCCTAACTCAGATCACCCTAGTACAAAATAATTTATCTAGATTTAAAATTTCTGCTCAGGGTTTCTGACTTGCAATGTTGTCACTTTGTTTTATCCTGCTTTGTTCAAGCTCTTCCTTATTCTTGATTTGGAACACCATTTTTCCTCTTCTATCACTTACTAGTCAACATAGTTGATTCCCTCCCTTGAACAGGCCATGATGCAGATTCTGCCAATATGCTTCAGCCATGACCCGAAGGGCCAACTGCTGTAGCTCAGCAGCTTCCATTCTGAGCAAGATATTAATCTCAAGTTGGCTTGAGTCAGGATGGTTTTGTGGTTCTGTTTTAGACTGTGAATTTGCCCTGAGAATGAAGGATGTATGAAACAGCCTCTGGCGTTTAGTTCGTTTTCAGCTGCTTCTGAAAACAAGATCAATTTTTCAGCAGATGTTCATCCATTTTCAGACTGTTTCAGAAATGCTCAACAGAATTCATATTTCATTCCAACCACTGTGGCATGATGATGTCAAAATGCTCACTGCCAGTGCATGTGGGGAGGGCTTTAGCTCAGTAGAGGGGCACACGCTTCAAAAGCTCATATCATCTTCCATTTGAATAAGAGGAAGCAAAGTGGAATAAGTAGAACAGAAGCAACAATGCAGCATAGTGAAAGCACACCCCATGCTTTAAGGATCTGGTAAATCACAATTGTTTATCATAATTTTTCATCACTAACTCAACTACATTATCAATTATGAAAAAGATTTGTATAGACTAAAGGCCTATAATCAGTGATACTGACTGCATTAACTAGAGTTGCTAGATCTTCACCCAGAGAGTCCCTTGTGTGATTCCAAAGCATTGAAAGTTAAAACAGTGTCTGTACCATATATATCATTAGTCCTTTTACCTGCTTCCTTTACTTGTGTAGTAAGCAGATTATACTTTTGCCCAAGGTAGATGGGAGAAAGGTTAATGAATGGGACAGTATAAGAATGAGATGGGAAGATAAATTTTGAACTGAATAATATCTGTCACTGAAATACCTATATGAGTGTATTTAAATGAAAATCTGTGAATGAAGCAATGACTCTGTGAAATAACAAAGAACTTTAGCTGAATGAGTTCACCAAAGCCCCCCAAACGGGTTGTTGTATTTGAAATAATCTCTTGGCAATCCTTAAACGCTTATAAAACTGGTGATGTTTCCACATCTCCAATCAAACAATATATACTGTGAATTTTGATTATGTGCCACGGGAGGGAGCTACTACCAACACTTTGGCCAATGAGTTCTTGAGTCATCTGTTATATGGCAGTAGACTGAGGGACTTCTGTTGGCACTTTTCCCAGCAATTCTAAAGGAGGCTTTACTGTCAGTAACTCCAAAAAGAAATGCCGGCACACTACTGAATTCCTGGCTCCTTATCTCTAGCAAATATGAAAGACAGTACACATTTATTCTAAAACATATTTAAAACATTTCATCCCACCTTTCACCTCAAGAGATCCAAAAGTTTTCTCTTGTCATTGTTTGCCACTTGATACCAAATTGGGAGGAGTGGCAAACACCCAAGACGATAAGAGTTAAAATTTAACAAGACCTGAATACTCTGGAGTAGAGATGAGCACGAACCGAAATACAAACCAAAATTCATGACGAACTGGGCAGGTTCACGGTTCACGAACTGGCGGTTCATCAGAGCCCATTTCTGACAAACCACTATGAACTTTAGGCTGGTTCTGTCAGGATGTCAATTCTCTAGCCAGAGTAACGCCATATTAGCTTGTGTTATAATCAGTAGTTGTCTAGTTTTCCTCCCTCTAGGCCCAGGTGTCGACCAGGCTGCTCATATCCATGGGAGCGAAGAGCCTTATCTATCCAGTCCAGCCAACAACCTTGATGTTCTTGTCTTCTCATGCCTTCGCAGATAGGACTAGGGGGGAGGTTGGGAATGGGTGTTTGAAGTGTTGTAACTTTCCTTTTACATGCCATTCTCAACAAAGCTTTCGTTCAGCCAAGGCCTCATCAGCCTTTGGAGTATGGACACCTGTATCATGAGCATAATCTTTCAATAAACCTTTTGGAATGGAGAAACCTTGTGCTTCTTGCAAGAGTGGGGGAGACGAACTCTGAATAACTGGGATTCCATAGTCTGACAGGTTCATTTAGTTTGTTTTTTGGTTTGTCACTGCAGGCAGCCTGGCGCGGATCGATCAGTTTCCTAGGCAACAGGGGATGGATTTCCTGCAGACCTTCTGCTGACCCAGAAGTGGCCTTCTTCTGGCCCAGAACTGACCTTGTGCTGACCTGGAAGTGATGATTTGCTGACCTGGATGTGATTTTTCAGGAACCAAATGAACTGGTTTGTGAACCAGGGCAGGTTCGTGAAAGTTTGTGGTTCGTGAAATTCAACGAAACATGAGCCGCATGGTTTGGGTTTTTTTCTGGTTCATGCCCATCTTTACTCTGGAGAAGTGGGCAGTTGTGAACAGGATGCAATTCAACATAGATAAGTGCACGGTATTACGTCTGGGCCACAAAAATGTGAAGCACAAATACTGGATGGGGGATACACTTCTGGGTAGTAGTGTATATGCAAAAGAGATCTTGGGGTAAGAGTCGACTGAAAACTTAATACGAGTAGTCAGTGTGATGTGGTGGCAAAAAAGGCAAACTCAATCCTGCATTGTATCAAAAGGGCCATTGCATCAAAATCGCAAGAGGTCATAGTCCCTCTTTATACTGCCTGGTCAGGCCGCACCTGGAGTATTGTGTGCAGTTCTGGAGGCCTCACTTCAAAAAGAATGGTGCAGAAGAGAGTGATGAGGATGATCATGGGTCTGGAGACTAAGCCCTACGAGGAAAGACTGAGGGCCTTGGGAATGTTTAGTTTGGAGAAGAGGAGATTGAGTTGAGACATGATTGCTCTCTTTAAATATCTGAAAGGCTGTCATTTGGAGTAGGGCAAGGAGCTGTTCCAGTTGGTAGCAGAGGACAGGACCCGAAGCAACAGGCTTAGATTGTAGAAAGGTACTGGCTGGATATTAGGAAAAACTTTTTCATGGTCAGAGTAGTTCAAAGGTGGAATCGGCTGCCTAGGGAGGTGGTGAGCTCCCCTTCACTGGCAGTTTTCAAGAAGAAGCAGGACAAATATTTGTCAGTGATGCTTTAGGCTCATCCTGCATTGGGAAGGGGGTTGGGCTAGAAGATCTGTATGACCCTTTCCAACTCTGTGATTCTGTGATTCTGTGTGCTGTCATTAAAAAAGGAGATCCTTCTGAAACTTTATACTTGTAAATAAACCATTCCAAAGATTTTTTGTTTTAATGCTAGCTTCAAATGTCAGTTTGTTTCACTCCATCTCAAATAGATATCTGGGAAAAAGAAGGAAGAGGTTAGCTGCATTTTATCCTAGGGTTGTTGGGTTGGCTAGACTAAATTTTCCATCAACAGAATGGAACCATCCTATATTTCCCATCTCGCTAGGGTTGCCTGGTCCCTCTAGCCCTCCAGCGGGAGATGTGGGACCCAGCTCCTACCTTTATCTTTTCCCTTTCGTGCATGCACACAGCATGTGCACATTATTTATTTATTTATTAGATTTTTAGTCCACCCTCCCTACCAAGCAGGCTCAGGGCGGAGTACAACATTTCAAATTACATAAATACAGTTAAAAACAGATAAAACAGTATACAAATAACATTAAAACAACTTTATACAATACAGCTTCTTTTCAGATGGCGATGATAAAATACTGCTTTTCAAGCCCTGGCTCATATGTGGGGTGGTGGACAGATCTTTAGTGTGGCCAGTTGGGGGCCCAACCTAGCATTCCTAGCTTGTATGATGACATCACTTTTGGGACATGACATCATCGCATGGGTCATGGGTCACACTGGGAGAACTCCTGCATTCACCAAAGGCCCAAATTGGCCTGAATTGGGCCACTGTGGAGTATGGCAGCACTTCTGCACTCCGCAGTGGTCTGATTTGGTCTGATTCAGCCTGAATCTGGCCAGATTTGGAACGAATCAGGCCAAATCAGTCTGAATCCGGCCACTGTGGGGTGCAGGAGTGCTCCTGCATCCTGCAGCGGCCCAATTCGGGCTGAATCAAGCCCAAATCTGGCCACTGTGGGGCACAGGAGCACGCCATGCCACCCAGGGACACACTCCTGGAGATGCATCCCCACCGTTCGCCAGGTAAGCGGAGGTGGGGGGTGGAGGATGGGTTCCATGAAATACTGTCCCTGGGGATAGAGGATGAATGACATGTGAGGGGTTAAAGCAGGAAGGGGGATCACTGGAAGTTACCAATTACCAACACAACCTGTGGTGTTGATGTTTGCATAGCTTTAAGCATTCAGAACAAGTAAAGATTACAGTTACATACATATGAAGAATAATAAGTTTGTCATGTTGTGAGTTACTGTATATTGACTACAAAACAATGTACAATCAATCAGTTTCCTAAATACAGAGCTCAAAACACTTGAGTGACAAACAATACAGGTCAGGATTGGGCAGACTGCTTAGGTGAATATTTTGGTGCTGAAAAGGAGAGAGGTTTCAGGGCCCCCAACTGTTCCCTCCCCCCAAAAACCTTATGTATACCTTTTTCACTACTAATTGCAATTATTTTCCCTCCATGCTGTGTAGCTTTTTGGAACTTTTTCAAAGTAATTAAACCATCCGGGGATTACATAATGAATGCAAAGATGTCCCAGTGTTCTATAGTCAGATTTGCAATGTGACCATGTCACTAATTCAATATCTAATGAGGATAACAGTTCCTAAACTCATTACAAATGTGCAATTTGGGCTGGTTGCAACTAATGCTGCTACCACCACTTCCCTTGCCACAAATAAAAATAAAAATCATCCAAGTAGTTTTCTTTTTTTGCATTTACATACACTTTTTGTTCCATTTTATAAGAAGCATGTCACCTAGGGTTGTTTTGTCTCGCTCTTCACACGTGTGCTTCACACCCAAATCAGCCCACCGTGAAGTACAGGAGCACTCTCAGGGCAGCATGATGACATCGCTCTTGGGTCTCACTGCCGGCCATATGGAGAAGCAGCTGCAATTTTGGGTTGTGGAAGTTATACAGAATACATCTTCAGGCTCTCACAAACTCCTGCAGAAAAGAGAAGTGTTTTGGATTCACCACCATCTCCAGATGTTGATGTCTTGGGGACTTAATGAAGAAGTGGACTGGACTTGCTGTGTCTGAGATGGATTTGATTGGATTTGGACAATGGACCTAATTGAATATGTAGTGTGTCTCAGCCACTTCAGTGTTCCCTTCCTTCTCTCTCTCCTCCCCTCCACCTCTTTTAAGAGCACATCTTCTTATCACATGGGAGAGATTGCATCATCCTTACACCTTTTTATATAACTGAACTTTTTTAGGTTAAAGTGCCATTGTATCTTTACTGCAGATTGATGTAACACACTCCTATACATTGGAAACCAAGCCTCAGGAGGGTTTGTGATTGGGTTTGGAGAACCTAGGGGGTAAGTGCAAGAATAAATGAAGAGCACTGTGTGAATGCAGTCCTGAGTCTACTGCAATATTTGAAGTTTATCACACAATACTAGAGATAAATTTTGACCTAGAATAATTCTAGCATTTTAGAATGGACTATATTAAAAATTTTTCCTCCCCCCTTCTTCTTTTGTTACAGCTCTAGATAAAACACTGGGAACATTGCATGATTGGTTTCCATATGTGTGGGTGTGTTTGATCATAAATTGTTAACAATTGACCACTGAGGAAGGCCTAAGGGCCGAAACACATCTGGTCAGTTTTGTTCTGTACCTTGGTCTATTTGTGTTGGTCATTGCACTGTACCGTCATCTGTATCCTGAGATGTTTTAGCAAGTTTTAGTATATATATGTAGCCTGCCATTCAGGCCTTATGTTTTAAACTTGTTTTTATTCACATTGGTGCATATCTATAATAAATACTTTTTAATATTTCACACACACACACACACACACACACACGTACGTACGTACGTACAGGTTGTTACTTAACCCCTTTTGTTCCCCTGCTTGTTTGGCTTGAGTTTGTGGGGTCCCCCCCTTTTTTTCTTCCTTGCAATCATCACATTGCCCTGAAAGCTCACTCAGGAGGCCAGTTTCCTTGCCTTCCCTGTCCCCCAACAGCCAGGTGAATGGTGGCTGGGGGTGGACAGTGGGAGCAGGAGGTCCCCTGCCCCCACTGGGGGAACCTGTCCCTATTGTCACCACAGGGAATAGGATAGAATGTGAAATACCTGTTCTTGGATAACAACCCAGTTTTACCTGCATCATCATCTAAAGAAGATACATTTTGATATTAGACACATGCATGCAATTTTACACATACAGAATGAAATAAATAGAATTAAATGCACACACGGAACCACAACACTTGGCCCCAGCAAATGAACTGAACTTTTAACTGAATGGTATTGGTTTAAAAGAGCTGGGAAGGTTTAGCTGCATTTTTATATACTTGTTCAGATTGTAGTACTTTGTTGGCATATTTGCTCCAAGAATAATTCAGGAAGTTTTAAAACTGTTATTATACTGGCCAAAAGTTTGAATTGCATGGTTGGGGGGGGGGGGGGAGGTTTACTATCAAATTTAAAAGCCTTCTTGGTTAAGATAGTGAATGTTGCTCCACAAGTGTCATATCAGTCTGTAGTTGGGGATTAATGTAGTGTCTCCTATCTATAATGCAAATACACTTACAGCTACTTTTTCAAAGTAATTAAACTTTGAAGAGTTACATACCATGTGATCTAATATCTAAGAACAAATCTGGAAAACTTTAAAAAGAAACCCTTCTAAAATTCAAATGAACAAACTCATATGTAAAGTGCAATATATCCCATAGGCCAATATACCCTTAGCTTTCCACAGACAACTAATAGTTGCTTCTCTATGCTATTAACATCCTATTAATATTTAGTGCTCTAATAACTGTACAATGATGATACAGGTAATTAGGCAGCTTGCAAGGACCCTCAGATCCATATAAGATTGGCAATTATTTTTGTTACCCTTAAAACAGCAGGTTCATTCAGGGATATAACCATTCACTTATGTAATTAAATTTTAGAGCCTATACAGTGCCTGTCAAGCATTTTAATTACGTTTTGCCATCAGTTGCCAGCTTTGTGGCTCATTATGGGACAAAAAATAAGCTATCCTAAAAGTTTTCTCATTGTGTTTCAAATATAACTTCTACCAGCGAAGCCTATTGTGACATGTTAGCTCCTTAAAAAGCCGGGAACCCAATAAAAAACCAAAAGCACAAGCACAAACATATATGTATCAAAGAAGTGGTCCCAGCATGGGAGCTGATTTTATAGACTACCTATTAAAACAGATGGCCAAAAATCAGGTGATGAGTGATGAAAATAATTGTGCCACAAGAGCAAAATTAATCTTTATTCGCCACCAGATCAAACATTTAACAATGCATGCCTCAAAATCACTCCTATGTGAAATTAGAATTGGCTGATTTTTATTCTGCCTCTGTGCATTTATTATTAACTGTTTTTGCTGTGTCTGTCACAATTAAAACACTAAAAATAAGACAAGATTTATAGAATGCTATTTTTAGATGGTCAAAGTACATACCATAGAAAATTATTATCAAGAACTAAAGTTGCCCGTAGTGGGATTTATTTTTCCCCCATGTTAGTTTAAGACTTAAGTTTCTTATTTTCAAGAATATCAACCCAGTTCTGCTGATGCTATCATATTTTTTGCACAGAGATATTTGTTATCGGAGATTGTGCTTTAGTATATGTCAAGGTGATGGATTCAGTGAAAGCTTTGTCAGGACAGGTTGGTAAAATGGGCTGCAGAAGTGGTGCCACCACAAGACTTGATATGTTAGCAACAAATCTGCTGATCTTGCAACCTGGCAAACAAAATATAAAAGATATCACTTTGGTATCCAGGTCACACATAAGTCATTGACAAGTGCTTGAGGAGATTAGTATATTATTACTGAAAAATTTCATATACCTTTAACAGTGAATTAAATGTATAGGCAATTATATTATTATCAGACAAAACTTTAATAATAAACCTAACATTTAATCTAAATCATAGTTAGTAAAGTTGGTAACGCAGTAATTCAAAACATTAATGTTAATTTACTTTGGTTAATATATTGTAGACTGGATAGAATCTATACATTGTTTGATAATGAGTTATTGTAATCATTAGCCTCCTACATTTTCCTGTCTGGAGTGGAAAATCCAGAAGATAAATTATTGCAATAATTTCTTGAAGCCAGCTGGGTGACCTTGGGTCAGTCACAGCTTCTAGGAGCGCTCTCAGCCCACCTACCTCACAGGGTGTTTGCTGTTGTGGGCATAATAGTAACACACTTTATAAACCACTCTGAGTGGGTTGTCTTGAAGGGTGGCATATAAATCTAACGTTGTTGTTGTTGTTATGCATTATCCATTGGCATGTGGATTCATATCTGATTTTTGCGATTAAATGAATGATTCTTCTGTCCATAAAAGTCCTGAATACCTCATGTTAAGCAACAGTTACTGATATTCATGCCACAATAAAGTGGCTCAAATTTTGGTATCTCCAAATTAATACAGCAGATCCTTCAACACTGAGTATTCGTTGCAGTTCTTGAAGATAAAAAAAAAAGTTCTCTGCTTTCATTGTCTGTTCAAAGTCATCAGACCAGAGTTTTTCAGAGTGGGTCAGGGCATGTTACAGCTAACTGTATAAAGGGAATTAGAGGAGCCCTCTGTAGTAGAGATGGGCATGAAATGGGAAAAAAATGAAACAAGAGTTTCACGTTTCATCGCATTCCATGAATCATGGAACAATAACTTCCACGAAATTGTCCTTTTTTGGATACGATTCGTTAGTTTAGTGATTTGTCAGAACCTGGGGTACTTCAATGGCCCCCTTCATACCCAGAGATGTCAAACTCGCAGGGAGACTTCAGCAGGCTCTCTTCCAGCCACCCTCCAAGTAGCTCTCTTCAGGCTATCTTTGCTGACTTTTCCCTCCCATTCTCCTGGCTTCCTGCTTTCTGCCACTGCTGTAAGAAAAGTCAAGCAGAGTGGATCTGCTTGGCTTTTCCTCTGTTCAGGTTCTCTTTGCTAACTTTTCCTTCCCATCCTCCCCTCCTCCCACTGCTCTGACATGCCCTCCCCCCACCTCCAAGTTCTCAAAGGAAAAGCCGAGCAGAGCAGATCCACTCAGGATCAGCTCCGGGGAGCTTGGGGGCGGGGTGGGTGGGTGGGAAGGCATGTCAGAGCAGCAGGAGAATGGGAGGCAGAGAGTCAGGGAAGGGTTCCTGAAGCTGGCAAGCAGCAAGCAGCAGCAGCAGGAGCTGCTGAGGCTGTCACCACAGCCGCTACTCCATGATCCCATTCTTAAAACTGGAGAAGGGAAACAGAGGAGTCTCTGACTACAGTTCCCAGGTAAACAGTTCCCTGTACTGCTCAGCTCTCAGGTTGGCAGGGAGAGCTGCTTATCAAGGTTATGTGGGCTAAGTTTGGAGTTTCCACGGCAACAAAAGGTCTGCAGGTATTCCGGGCCTATGTTGCCTAGGGGATCAATGGATCGGCGCCAGCCCATCTGGCATCATGAAACATTCATGAATCAAACAAATTGGCCCCAAAAGTCATGAATTTTGTGAAAAAACACAGCCCTATGAGTTTCACGATATGTGAATCACCCCGATCTGTCACGAAATTTGATTTGTATTTTGATTTGTGCCCATGTCTACTCTGTAGTCCATTAAGATCAATTTGACATGCAATCTTGCAAAGTTGACATGCAAAGTTGAATGTCACATTTTCTACAGAAAGAGCCTGCAATGCCACTCATGGTTCCATTTGCATGGGTGATTCAATATGGTTAACTTTCAGCTTGTCCAATCTGATAATGTGGATCTGATCTTTGGAGAAGTAAAGCTAACAATTGCCATTATGAAACTGTTATTGAAGACAGTTTCCTTTTCTGATCTTTCAAATTTTGCTAATTTACTTAAAAGATTTTAGGCAAGGTGTTTAATCATGTGATAACTGGGCAGCCCCAGAAATTATTGATTGTTTAGTTTCTCTCCAGTCTGGAACATAGACTGTCTTTTTTGCCCTGACAGGTAACCTTGGCTAGATTATAGAGGGGGCAGTGACTGGCAAAGGGGCAGTGGGACAGCACCAGCAGGGCAGCTCCTAAGCAGGAGAGCACTCCAACCAGTACAGTGCAACTACATTAAAAACAATCCTGCCTTATGTTCACTTTTTCTTTTTCTATATTGCCAATAAATTATTACCTTTGCGTTTTTTGTTGCCTGTTGCTGCTATGTTCCCTTAAGTTTTGTTGTTTTGTTCCCACATTGAGAGACAAATCCAAATCCTTCCTTTTGATACTCAGCATTCCACTGTAAAAAAGGGTGTTATCACCCTTCTCCATTGTACAAGTACAGGAAGGCAGGCAGCATAATTTTGGACCCCACCCCCCACCCTGCTCAAACAAAACTTAGATTTTCCCATAAGTTTCAAAAGCAGGATTGCTTTTGAAAGGACAGTGTAGTAGGTACTCGTTTGCCAATTGACTCAGAAAAAGAGAGCCCTAAAAGACTATGGAAGCAATCCTAAAAAGGTCTACTCAGATGTCCCATGTTATTCAATAATGCTTATGGTCAAGAAATAGTAAAGAGTCCAGTAGCACCTTTAAGACTAACCAACTTTATTGTAACATAAGTTTTCGAGAACCACAGCTCTCGTCTCTTCGTCAGATGCACCTTTTTTACCTTTAATGCTGATACCAACCAATTCTTCTTTTCATTAATGAGGGGTAATAAACTGAAGCTCATTCCTGATAAGATGGTAATGTTGTGGATATATAGCTCATTGGACCAAGAAGGTGGTGTTCAAACAGTTCTGGATGGAGCTGTATACCCCCTTTAATGATCATGTATATGGGTGGGTGATGCTTCAGGATGTAGAGTTGCATATTGTGAGGATCCTCCCTCACTGGCGCCCTCTCCTGATGGCCTGCCATCCTACCAGCTCTCCAGGCAGGTGTCCTCCGGCCTCAGATGGGCAGGGAAGGGGGTTGCACCACCTTGTTCCTTCTCCTGCCCTGGGAGTAGCAGCACGCTCCAGCTGTCTCTCCCTGCAAAATCCTCCTCGGCTTTCACAGGAACCTGAATTTAAAGGCCTCCTCTGGCCCCGCTTCCCTGGCTCTGGCCCCAATCATCACCCCGTCTCCCTGACTGGCCCTGCTCCCAGCCTATCTGATAGGAGGCTGGGTAGACTCTGTAGTCTCCTGGCCCCACCCACTCCATCCTCACCTGGGGTGTGGCATTTGGTTTGCTCTCTGCCTGGCTCGCCCCTGCTGCTTCTGAACCTTCCCCAGTGGCTCCTTTGGCATCTTGGGGCCTGCGCCTGCCTGACTTGTGCTGATGGCAACCTTGTGTGAGCCTGGATGAAGTG
The DNA here is from genome assembly GCF_028583425.1 of Eublepharis macularius. Classification (NCBI taxonomy): domain Eukaryota; kingdom Metazoa; phylum Chordata; class Lepidosauria; order Squamata; family Eublepharidae; genus Eublepharis; species Eublepharis macularius. The sequence goes on along the minus strand of NC_072793.1, from coordinate 87,599,554 downwards.
GAGCCATCTGGGCAACTGCAGGGGACAGGTGAGTCTGCTGAGTGGCGGCAGGCTGTTCCCCAGAGTTGTGCCTGGGCGTCGGCTGCAACTGGCCTAAGGGTGGGAGAGGCCTGGAGGCCTGGAGGGGCTCCTGCAACTGAGGTACTGCCAGAGGCTGTGCTGCAGGGGTGCCTGCTGCTGCAGGGCTGGTGGTGAGGGTGGACAAAAGGCCGGCGTCGCCGGACACACCCCCTCCGATGGGGTTGCTGGCCCTGGTCCAGGTAGGTCTTCAAACATCCGGGACATGGTCAGCATTGGCATGTAGCTGGCCAGGGCAATGCTGGATTGAATAGCTGAATGGTAGTAGTGAGAGATACCATCTCAGGACCCTGTTGTTATGGTTTTTCATGCGAGCCATCCATTGCAATGGAGCATGATCGGTCACTAAGATAAAGGGGTTGTTAGAGAGGTAGTATTGCAAGGCTCCAACAGCCCATTTTACCGCCAAGGCCTCCTTTTCTATTGTTGCATACTTCTGCTCTGCCGGTTGCAGTTTCCGGCTAATAAACAGGATGGGGTGTTCCTGTCCGTCGACCTCCTGAGACAGGACAGCTCCCAGCCCTAATTCCGAGGCATCGGTGTGGACTGTGAATGGTCTCTCAATGTCTGGATTCCGAAGGACGGGGGCCTGGGACAGGGCGGTCTTCAGGGTGTCAAAGGCCCTCTGCCGGATGGGGTCCCACTGGATGGCGTTGGGCTGACCCTTTCGAAGGCAGTCGGATAAAGGACCCGCCTGGCTTGCAAACTGGGGGATAAATTTACTGTAATATCCCACCAGGCCCAGAAAGCATCTCATCTGCTTCTTGGTCATGGGAGAAGGAGTTTGTTCCAATGTAGCCACTTTTTCTGGCAGTGGCTTTAGCTGTCCCCAGCCAACGAGGAACCCCAGGTACCTGAGCTCCCGAAACCTTACTCGGCTTTTCTTGGGGTTGACTTTCAGGCCCGCTACCTGCAGTGCCTGGAGAACAGCCCGTAGATGCTGTAGGTGTGATGGCCAGTCCGGGCTGAAGATTATTATGTCGTCAATATATGCCAGGGCAAAGCCCTGACATTGAGCTAATGCCCGATCAACCAACCTCTGAAACGTAGCAGCAGCCCCATGGAGCCCAAATGGCATTACTTTAAATTGGAACAAGCCTTGTGGAGTGGCAAAGGCTGTCTTCTCCTTGTCGGATGCCTTCATGGGGATCTGCCAGTAGCCCTTAGTAAGATCCAGGGCAGACAGGTATTGGGCTGTGCCCAACTGGTCAATCAAGAGATCAGCCCTAGGCATAGGATAGGCATCAAATTGCACCACCTTGTTCACCTCTCTGTAGTCCACACAGAACCTGGTGCTTCCATCCGGTTTAGGCACTAAAACTATTGGGCTGCGCCAGGCACTGTTGGAGGGTTCAATTATGTCCATGTGCAACATATCGTCAACTTCCCGGGCTACCGTCTCCCATTGCTTCCAGGGGATAGGGCATCAGACATCTCGGGCTGCTTGCCCTGGGGGAGTGGTAACTGCATGTGTCACCCAGGACATTCGTCCTGGCTTGCAGGAGAAGATGCCAGGCACCTGCTCCACCAGCTGAAGAACTTGCTGCTGCTGGGCCGATGTCAGGTCCTTGTCCAGTTGGGGCATCGTGTCAGTGGATTCTTGACTTCCCCATGGCAGATCTCCTTCAGGGAGGGCATGAGGATCATCAGCCAACTGGCATGTGGCAGGCTCCCACTCCCTCCATTCCCTAAGGTCATTGATGTGCAGCCTCTTTTTATGCCGGCGATGGGGTCCACATTGTACCTCATATGACAAGGGGCTCACAACCCGGGTAATTATAAATGGTCCCTGTCAGGGGTCACTGTGGCCTTGGGGTAAGACCTGTCGGCTTACCAGAACTTTGCTGCCAACAGTCAGAGTTCGTAGCCGGGTCCCCCGGTCATACTGCTCCTTCAGTGCCTGTTGGGCAGCCTGGAGGTTCCGCTGAGCTGCTTCCCGAGCCTGGTCCAACTGGTCCCGCAGTCGTCTTACATACTAAAGCGGATCTATACCCTCCACTGGGATGGGATTGATCCATTGGGACTCCACTAGGTCCAGGATCCCTCGGAGCTTATGGCCATACAGCAGTTCAAAGGGAGCGAACCCCGTTGAGGCCCGTGGGGTCTCCCGCACAGCAAACAGCAAGGGGTCCACAAACAAGTCCCACTGGCTTGGCCTGTCATGTGCTAGTTTACGCAGCATGGACTTCAAGGTCTGGTTGAAACGTTCAACCAGCCCATCTGTTTGTGGATGGTAGGCAGACGTGTGGATCTTTTGGATGCCCAGAGTCTGGCACAGTTGTTTCATCAAGGCAGATGTGAATGGGGTGCCCCGGTCTCCCTGGGTAGACCCACATGAGCAAAGAACCGGAGCAGTGCCCGAGCCATCCCTGCAGTTTTCATATTGCGGAGGGGGACAGCTTCCGGGTATCGGGTGGAGTAGTCCATGAGAACCAGGAGGTAGCGGCAACCCCTTGGCGTCCGCAGCAAGGGCCCCACAAAGTCCATGGCCACCCTCTCAAAGGGTGTTTGAATGACTGGTAAGGGGGCCAAGGGTGCTCGGGGAGGAGGTCGTGTCGAGGTCCGCTGGCACACTGTGCATGTCTTGCAGAATTCTTTCACATCTCCTGCCATCGCAGGCCAAAAGAAATGGTCCAATAGACGTGCCAGAGTGTTCTTGACACCTTGGTGGCCTGCCCAGGCATGGTCATGAGCAAAGGCTAGAACTTCCTTCCGGAACTGCTGGGGGACTAGCAACTGCTGTACTTCCTTCCCCCGTCCCTGAGCTATCCTATACCACACACCCCTCTGCTGCACAATTCGGGGGAGCCTGCGTGCCCGACGTTCATCCTGGATCTCGCCTTCCCTCACTGCCACCGCAAGACGCAGAGCCTCCAGAGTTTCATCATTCTCTTGAGCTGCCAGGAATCCAGGGTCAGTGTCCCATGTCGGGGGACATTGAAGGGGCTGGTCCAACTGGGGCCCCGCTGATGGGCCAGGATGCCCTGCCATCTCCTCACCAGCCATTGCCTCCTGGGGAGCCGTCAATAAGTGCAGGGTCTGGAGAAATCCCGGGGCATCCCGCCCAAGGAGAACTGGGTAGGGGAACTCTGCCATCCGGGCCAACTCTACCTCTTGGGTCGTGCCCTGGCATTCCATTGGCACCCGGACCACAGGGTACTCTTCAGTGTGCCTGTGAAGGCAGGTGACTGCCACAGTCCGTATTATAGGCAACCGAGGTGGCAGCAGTCGGATGCGAATCATTGATACAGAGCTCCCACTGTCTAACATAGCCTTCAGCTTGCGCCCTGCAATTGTCACCATCGCTAACAAGGGAAGAGGACATGGGGGGGCTTGCTGTAAGGTGTATTGTGGCCCCCTCTCTGGTACCCCCTCCTGTCAGCAGGTGTTCAGGCTGCATGTGGCCCTCCGGGTTGCAGGTGAAAAGGGAGCCTTGTGCACCGGGGCCCAACTCCCCCCTGCCAGGACTTAGAGGCCTGGGCAGTTGTGAGCACATTCTCATCTGTTGAGGTGTCCTCTATGGGACTGGCCTAGGTAGGGGCCCTTGAGGCTGCTGACTTGCCCAGCCATTTGTGGGCCTTCTAGCCTTTCTCTTCTGGGGGCTGGGCTCTTCCCTCCTCTCAGGCCATCCTCCCTCCCAGGGGGCATCTCTGACCTCAGCTGCTAGGAAGTTTTCTAGCAGCTTCGTGGCTTCTGACAGGCCTCCTGGCTTATTACAAGCCAGCCAATGCTGGGCCTGGGGTGGAATGATCACCAACAGTTGCTCCAACACAACCTGGTCCACAATCATCTTCTCACTTTCTGTAGCTGGCTGTAGCCACTGGGTCGCAGCATCTTGCAAGGCAGTGACTAAGGCCCGTGGCCGGTCCCCCTTTTGGTAAGTCATGGACCTGAATTTCTGCCGGTACATTTCCGGTGAGACCTCGCACTGGTCCAAAATGGCAGCTTTCAAGGTTTCATAATTGCTCCCCTCTGCTTTAGGGAGTGCCTTGAGGGCTGCCTGAGCATGCCCTGTCAAATAGGATCCTATGATAAAGGCCCACTGTTCTTTGGGCCATTGGGCTGCATCCGCTGTTCTCTCAAATATTTCCAGGTAGGCCTCAATGTCATCATCAGGTCCTAGCTTTATCAACGAGAACCAGGGGGTTCCAGCTGCCCTAGTTGCAACCCCCATTGCGGTGAGCCCAACTGTTCCAGACCTGAAGACTTGACAAACGTCCTGGACCAGGGTGGCTTGGGTCCCCATAAGCTGCTGGGTAACCTCCTGGAGGAACCGATCCTGGTGCTCCACCAGCCACTGGCCAAACTGTATAAACGTTGCCGCTGAAAGACCACCAGTCGCGGTCTCCTCGTGAGTCGCGATCTCCTCACGAGTTACAGTCTCCTTGCGAGTCGCGGTCTCCTCATGAGTCACGATCTCCTCGCAAGTCGTGGTCTCCTCGCGAGACATGGTTGTCGAGGCATGAGTAGGCACCAGCACCGGCATGCCCTGGAGTGGATGCCTCATAACAGGATCAGTGCCTGCATTCTCCACCACCGTGTGAGGATCCTCCCTCACTGGCGCCCTCTCCTGATGGCCTGCCATCCTACCACCTCTCCAGGCAGGTGTCCTCCGGCCTCAGATGGGCAGGGAAGGTGGTTGCACCACCTTGTTCCTTCTCCTGCCCTGGGAGTAGCAGCACGCTCCAGCTGTCTCTCCCTGCAAAATCCTCCTCAGCTTTCACAGGAACCTGAATTTAAAGGCCTCCTCTGGCCCCGCCTCCCTGGCTCTGGCCCCAATCGTCACCCCGTCTCCCTGACTGGCCCTGCTCCCAGCCTATCTGATAGGAGGGCTGGGTAGACTCTGTAGTCTCCTGGCCCCACCCACTCCATCCCCACCTGGGCTGTGGCATTTGGTTTGCTCTCTGCCTGGCTCACCCCTGCTGCTTCTGAACCTTCCCCAGTGGCTCCTTTGGCATCTTGGGGCCTGCGCCTGCCTGACTTGTGCTGATGGCAACCTCGTGTGAGCCTGGATGAAGTGGAGCCATCTGGGCAACTGCAGGGGACAGGTGAGTCTGCTGAGTGGCTGCAGGCTGTTCCCCAGAGTTGTGCCTGGGCGTCGGCTGCAACTGGCCTAAGGGTGGGAGAGGCCTGTAGGCCTGTAGGGGCTCCTGTAACTGAGATACTGCCAGAGGCTGTGCTGCAGGGCCTAAAGGGGGTGCCTGCTGCTGCAGGGCTGGTGGTGAGGGTGGACAAAAGGCCGGCATCGCCGGACACATATGAATACCCAAGTGGAAACTGCTAAGAGAAGCATGTTTCACTAGCTCTGTTCATGCACCAGCTATGTCCCCTTCTGGAAAAACATGTGATCTGCCCACAGGTACTCATCCTTTTCACTGTATGTGGACCTTACTAAACAGTATTTGTAAACTGTACTTCCTCACAGCAGAGAACAAGAATATGGACTGTACTGGGGTGTGCATTTCAAAATCTCCAAGCTGATAATATGCTGAAATAGTTGGTGAAGGTAGTTACAGTGATTTCCCAGAAAGGTAATACAAATCCAAGTTTCTTAGGTATTACCAAAAAACCCTTCCCAAACCATGTAGTTTTTCATCTTCAGGTGCTTCTAGCCAGCTACAGCAGGCTCTTGTATTTGTCTTTGATTCCATTGTTGTGCCTGGTAATGGTATTGCTCTCTTCCAATCAGATCCTTGCAAGAAAGTAGAGAGTGCTTCCAGACAATCACCTTTGGAGACAAGCCACAGAAATCCACAGTTCTCCCCTCCTTTTCCTTGCATGTAGGAATGCTGGGGACATCTTTTTTATGGGTCTGTAGAATTAGACCCCTTGGTCCAATTTGCTTGAAACTTGGGACTCTTAAGTGGGCAAGCGGCACTAGTTCTGCTACAATTTTAATGACATTTGTTTGAAAAACAGCCACTCCCACCCCACCCCCCCAAATCCCTCATAAAGAACAATGGCAGATCTGCTGGATGGAACCAGGAGGTTTTCTGCAAAGGAAGCCTTCTTCACTTGTGAAAGGAAACATACAACATACCACAAAAAGAAAAGATGGCAAACAAAGTATTTTCAGCAGAAAGTTTAAAAAATAATTATTGTCAGTCAGGAAGTAAGAGTAGGAAAATGGAACGCTTGCAAGCATGTTTTTTTTAATGCCAGCGGCCAGCTGGCACTCACTTGCTAGACTGCCACATGACCGCCATATAAGGATTAGCAGAGAGAAGTGCACCTGTGTAGAGAGGCACCTGCTTTGGGGGTCTGTAAAATCTAACACATTTATTCAATCTTCTTGAAACTTAATGAGCCTTTAGATTAGAGGGAGGACTGTGGTCTGCGCAAATTTGGTACCGTTTTCTTTAAACACTGACCTAGATCCTTGTATACATTCCCCACTGAAAATAGTGACCCCAAACTCTGGAACCTGTATCTTGAATTGGTAATGTCCTATCCAGAAAAAAAACCCACTTCCAAGCCCGAATTTGAAATTGTATTGAAAAAAAATTGGCACATTCTCCTAGACTATATTACTAATATGTATTATATGCTGCAGAATAGTTTATTTTGTTCTCACCGCATTATATTTCTACTTATTTCTACCTATTTCTACTTATTTAATTGCATTGTTTAATATGTCATGCTTAGTACTTTACCATGTTTCATATTTCTGCAACTGAATTACTATTACCTTGTTTATTAGTTGTCTCCTAATCCTATTTATTGTACTGACTTACATTATGTAATATGACTTGAGTCTCACACAAAATGTGGTGGACGACAGACAGACAGACTACACAAAGTGGATTTAGAAGTTGGAGGGATGCTCATATCCACCTTAGCAACTCTCTGTTCATTCAAAGGGCACTTTAGGGACTGTTACAGACAAATCCAGATTGAACAGATATTTGACTTCCGGTTTGGATTAATGGAGATCTGACGCAGCCTGCTATCGGGGCTGTCCGAGCCACTGTTTTTACTGGAAAGCGGGGTGTTCCAATGCCCATTTCCACCCCCAACTTCAGGGAGAAGTGGAGCTTGAATGCTACATATCCCCGAGAGAGTGTGATCTCAGTGATAGAGGGGGTTCTGAATCAAGGACTCCCACCATTACCTTGAGGTCCCCTCAGAGAAGGGTGAGCTACTATCTCTGCAGTGCCTCAGGAGTCATTAAATTGGCATAAGCTCCTCATAACCAAGCTTCAACAACAGCTTTTAACAAAGAATTGGCAAAAGAAACAACACAGACAGCCCACAGAATCGGCAAAGGTAAAGATCGTTATCGTACTTTTCAATAATGAAATGGCAGCAAAAGACCAAAGGAAAATTGATTAATGGACAGAATAGAAGACAAGAAGTGTTAAGCAATAGAACTGAGACAAATTTGGAGAAGCAGAAGAAGTAAAAAAGGACTAAAAATATAAAAGGAAAATTTGTTTATACTTACTGCGGTCAGAATTGAGATAACCAGCGTGAGAAAGTGGAGGGGGACTGGAGAAACATCGCGAGACGGGAAGTTAACTGTGGGGCAGACAAGTGGATGCCTAGCAAGGACAGAAAACTGAAAGGGAAAAGGAGCGACACGAAAGGTTGCACTCGAAAGCAAAACAAGAATATTATTGGAGGAGCAACGAGACCAGCAGGAACAGGAAGTGCGCCATCTTAAGTAAGGCATGAAGTTAAGCCAGAAACCATAGAGACGCTGTAAAACCACCATAGAGAAAAAACGCCCGACGTTTTGGAATCAAAAACTTTTTTTTTACATTTATCAACATTTTTCTATTTTAGAAAGATTACCAAGAGGAAGTAAGCTTTAACATTTCAACACGGAATTAAGGAAAAGGGTAGACACGTTTTGGGGGGGGCTCCAAACAGAGTCCCACAATGGCAGGAAAAAAAGGAGTAGACAAGGAATGGCAGATATCAATAGAGGCAGCAATTGAAGGATTGGAGAAAAAAGCAGCAGAGAATCATAAAGAACTTCTACAGATGATGCAAGAATTGCTGGCAAAGGACTTTAAAGAGATGAGAGACGCTATTCAAGCTGATGTAGCCACTTTGACAAAGACTGTAGAAGGAGTAAAGGAGGAGTTGCAAGTAACAACAAAAAAAGTGGAACAGGTTGAGCAAAAGACAAATGATATAAAAGTAGAAATGAAACAAGAAAATCAAGCGATTCAGACAAGAGTGGCAACGATGGAGAGCAAGGCGATGGAGAGACAGCGAAGATTTCGCGGCATTCAAGAATCTGAGACACAAACCACACAGGAACAGATGACAGAGATATTGGCAGAATTTCTAGGGAAAGAGAAGGATGAAATAACAGCAAATATGGACCTTGCATGTAGAATTAATTCGGCTTTTGCAAAGCAAAGGAAGATACCAAGAGATATTATTGTGCAATTAGTGACAAAAAGAATGAAGGAAGAGATTCTCAAGAGACATTTTGAAAAACCTTTAATAAAAGAAGGGAGTAGAATCAAAATTATGAAAGAAGTACCAAAACGGATTCTCCAAGAGAGGAAGAAATACAGGGAGCTGACCCAGAAGTTAAGAGACCAGGATATTAGATACAGATGGGAAATTCCAGAAGGACTAAGCTTTTATTATAAAGCTTTGAGAATAGTTATCCAAACTAAGGAGCAGATGGAAAGATTTTTACAGAAACATGCAGAGGACATTCCTGGCATATTAAAAATGTAACAATATGGAGTACAAGTTAATATCTTGGAATGTGAATGGACTAAACTCACCCCCAAAAATAAAAACAATTTTTCATTGGCTACAGAAGCAAAATTCTAATATAATATTCCTACAAGAGACACATATCAAAGATAAAGATGCAAAATATTTAAAAAACAAGCAATTGGGAAAGGAATATATCTCATCGTCCAAGCAAAAGAAAAAAGGAGTAGTGATTTATATAAATGAAACTCTAGAATCAAAGTTAATCTTCCAAGATAGTGATGGAAGATATATAGCTGTGGAAATAAATATAAATGCAAAGAAAATTCTGGTAATAGTCCTTTATGCCCCAAATGGAGCCAAAGACCAATTTTTAAAAGATATATTATGTAAATTGGATCAGGATGTATTTGATCAGATGATTTTGGTTGGATACTTTAATGGCGTGGTGGATTTACAACTAGATAAAAAATCGAAAGCAAATGCTAAAAAAAATTGGCAAAAAAAAATTGCATTAGTCCAGCAGGGAAACTTGGAAGATGTATGGAGAAAGGAAAATCCAAAAAGTGCAGAATTTACTTACTACTCCGCAAGGCATCTATCTTTTTCACATATTGATATGATTTGGGCGACAAAGGATTTGACTTTAATGACTAAAAAAGTGGAAATATTAGCAAGGGTGAGCGCAGACCATAATCCAATGTTATGGAAATGGACAATGGGCCGAAAAAATTTTAGATGGAGAATAAATGAGGATTTATTACAAAGTCAGGAGAACCTGAATTATTTGAAAGAAGAAACTAAACATTTTTTTAACAAATAATAATAATGAAGTTTCAACACAGATGGTATGGGACACTTATAAGGCTGTAATAAGAGGAAATTTAATTTTATTAAATAGTAAGGACAAGAAGAGAAGACAGGAGAAATGGCAAGAAATACAACAAAAAATTTATAAAAAAGAACAACAGTTAAAAGAAAAAACCTGAGAAAAAGTCGATTATACAGGAAATTAAAATACTACAAGACCAAATAACAGCCATTAGTAATAAAGAGCAAGAATGGAAGTTAAAGACATTAAAGCAGAAATCATTTGAAGGAGCAAATAAACCAGGAAAGTATCTAGCCTGGCAACTGAAAAAAGGAAGGAAAGGAAAATCATTAATAGAATAATAGAAGATGACAAGGAGTTGAGAGAGCATCATTCAATTAAACGCGCATTTTATAAATATTATGCTAAGTTATTTCAGAAGAAATCAGTAAACTTACAAGAAATAGAGGGGTATCTAAAGAATACTCATCTACCAAATATACCAGAAAAGATGAAGCAAGACTGAATGCTCCAATTACAGAAGAGGAAATCATAGAAGCAATTGATGCGGCTAAGATTGGGAAAACACCAGGACCTGATGGGATCACAGCTAAATTTTATAAAGTAATGAAGGAGGACCTAGTACCAATTTTAAAAAATATAATGAATGAAATGCTTCAAGGAAAAGGCCTCCCAGATATGTGGAATGAAGCAACTATTTCTCTGATCCTGAAAGAAAATCAAGATTTGACAGATGTTAAAAATTACAAACCCATATCGCTTATAAACAACTATTACAAAATAATGGCAAGAATATTAGCAGAAAGACTTAAAATATGGCTAATGGATTTTATAGAAGATGATCAGGCTGGATTCTTACCAAATAGACAATTAAAAGACAACTTGAGAGTGGTGATAAATGCCATTGAATATTATGATAAATGACCTGATAAAGAAGTTGGCCTATTCTTTGTGGATGCAGAGAAGGCCTTTGACAATTTGAACTGGGACTTTATGTTGGCGACTATGGAGAAGATGGACTTAGGCAATGAATTTATAGAAGCAGTTAAAACAATCTACAAATTACAAAGAGCAACAATTTGTGTCAATGACGACCTAACAGAGAAATTTGAAATAAGGAAAGGAACTAGACAAGGATGTCCACTATCACCGCTTTTGTTTGTGATGGTCTTGGAAGTATTATTGAGGAAGATCAGGGAGGATGATATTATAAAAAGGATAAAAATAAAGGGGTCTTCCTACAAACTGAGAGCATTTGCAGACGATGTGATGTTTATAGTAGAAGACCCTCTACAAATCCTGCCAAGATTGTTAGATAAAATAAAAGAGTTTGGAGATTTGGCTGGCTTCCACATTAACAAAAAGAAATCAAAAATAATAACAAAAAATATGACCAAGAAGAAGCAGCAGGAACTGAATGATTTAACAAATTGCGAAGTGGTACATAGAACTAAGTATTTGGGGATAGAGCTGACAGCTAAGAATATAGATTTATTCAAGAATAATTACGAAAAGCTCTGGACTCAAATTGAAAGAGACATGATAAAATGGAATAAATTAAATTTGTCGTGGTTGGGTCGAATTGCCACAATCAAAATGAATGTGCTGCCCAGAATGATGTTTTTAATGCAAACAATACCAATAGTGAAAGATAAAAAGCAATTTGAAAAATGGCACAGAAAAAATTCAGAATTTGTCTGGGCAGGAAAGAAGTGAAAGAGTGAAAATGAAAGTTCTTTGTGATGCAAAGGAAAGAGGACTTTATCTAAGACTTTATCATGTTTGGTGTGGATTAGAGAATGGGTAACCTTGACCAATCATAAGTTACTAATATTGGAAGGACATAATAAAATATTTGGATGGCATGCATATATGTGGTATGAAAAATATAAAATGGATGCAATTTTTCAGCACCACTACTTAAGAAGAAATTTACTGTTAACCTGGCTCAAATACAAGAAATATATAGAAGAAAAGAAACCACTTTGGATTGTGCTGGCTGAAGTAGTTAATCCAAATTTGGAATATCAGGGGAAAGAATGGCTTACCCTCAAAGAACTGACCGTACTAGAAGATGATCAGTTGAAGCTTAAGAGAAATGAGGATTTGCCATTTAGATATGGTTGGCTACAATATAGACAAATCAAAGACTTATTTGATACAGAGCAAAGGAAAGTAGGTTTTAGAACCAAAAACTCAGACTTGGAAGAGATACTATTGGGAGATAATATTAAAGTAATATCTAAAATGTACAAGTTGTTATTGAAGTGGTTCACAGAAGATGAGACAGTAAAAGTTCAAATGGTAAAATGGGCTATAAACTGTAATAAAGAAATAACTATGGAAGCATGGGAACAGTTATGGAAAAATACCTTAAAAATATCAACTTGCACCAGTATTAAAGAGAATGGGTATAAAATGTTGTATAGGTGGTACTTAACACCGAAAACGTTAGCCATTGCTAACAAACAGTTGTCAAACAAATGTTGGAAATGTAAAGAGCATGAAGGTTCTTTGTTTCATATGTGGTGGACTTGTCAAAAGGCTAGGGACTTCTGGTCTAAAATATGTGCTGAAATGTATTTGATATTACAATTTAATGTTGCAAAAAGTCCAGAAATGTTATTATTGGTTGTTGGGGGTTTTCCAGGCTGTATTGCCGTGGTCTTGGCATTGTAGTTCCTGACGTTTCGCCAGCAGCTGTGGCTGGCATCTTCAGAGGTGTAGCACCAAAAGACAGAGATCTCTCAGTGTCACAGTGTGGAAAAGATGTAGGTCATTTGTATCTACTCAGGAGGGGTGGGGTTGAGCTGAGTCATTCTGTAAGAGTTTCCCAGGGTGTGGAATGCTAATGGCGGGAGGCTTCACTGTCTCCTGAGGAGGTTCTTTTGCATATGGATTGGTGCTTGATGTGCTAATCTTCTCTGCAGGGCTATTGTCGGGTGTGGAGTGTTTTGTTGGCCTGGTGTTTTTCAGAACCGGAGCCCATGCTCTGTTCATTCTTAAGGTTTCTTCTTTCCTGTTGAAGTTTTGCTTATGCTTGTGAATTTCAATGGCTTCCCTGTGCAGTCTGACAAAGTAGTTGGAAGTGTTGTCCAGTATTTTGGTGTCCTGGAATAAGATACTGTGCCCTGTTTGAGTTAGGCTATGTTCAGCCACAGCTGATTTTTCAGGCTGTCCAAGTCTGCAGTGTCTTTCATGTTCTTTTATTCTTGTCTGGATGCTACGCTTTGTGGTCCCGATGTAAACTTGTCCACAGCTGCAGGGTATACGGTATACTCCTGCAGAGGTGAGGGGATCTCTGCTGTCTTTTGCTGATCGTAGCATCTGTTGTATTTTTCGGGTGGGTCTGAATACTGCTTGAAGGTTATGCTTTTCCATAAGCTTTCCCATCTGATCAGTAATTCCTTTGATATATGGCAAAAACACTTTTCCTGTAGGTGACTGTTTTTCCTTGGTTGTTTGATTCATCCTGGGTTTGATTGCTCTTCGGATTTCATTTCTGGAGTAGCCATTTGCCTGAAGTGCGTGGTTTAGATGATTAATTTCCTCATTGAGAAAGCGCGGCTCACATATCCGTCTTGCACGATCCACTAATGTTTTCATTATGCCTCTTTTCTGTCGGGGGTGGTGATTGGAGTTTTTGTGTAAGTACCGATCAGTGTGAGTTGGTTTCCTGTAGACCTTGTGACCTAACTGAAAGTTTGCTTTGCGGATGACCAAGGTATCCAGGAATGAGAGTTTTCCCTCACTTTCTTTCTCCATTGTGAATTGTATGTTCAGGTGGATGTTGTTGAGATGATTCAAAAACTCCCTCAATTCTTCCTCCCCATGGCTCCAAATGATGAATGTATCATCCACAAACCGGAACCATACACTGGGTTTGTGGGGTGCTGATTCTAGAGCTGTTTTTTCAAAATGTTCATTTTGAAAGAATATTTTGAAAAAACAGCTCTAGAATCAGCACCCCACAAACCCAGTGTATGGTTCCGGTTTGTGGATGATACATTCATCATTTGGAGCCATGGGGAGGAAGAATTGAGGGAGTTTTTGAATCATCTCAACAACATCCACCTGAACATACAATTCACAATGGAGAAAGAAAGTGAGGGAAAACTCTCATTCCTGGATACCTTGGTCATCCGCAAAGCAAACTTTCAGTTAGGTCACAAGGTCTACAGGAAACCAACTCACACTGATCGGTACTTACACAAAAACTCCAATCACCACCCCCGACAGAAAAGAGGCATAATGAAAACATTAGTGGATCGTGCAAGACGGATATGTGAGCCGCGCTTTCTCAATGAGGAAATTAATCATCTAAACCACGCACTTCAGGCAAATGGCTACTCCAGAAATGAAATCCGAAGAGCAATCAAACCCAGGATGAATCAAACAACCAAGGAAAAACAGTCACCTACAGGAAAAGTGTTTTTGCCATATATCAAAGGAATTACTGATCAGATGGGAAAGCTTATGGAAAAGCATAACCTTCAAGCAGTATTCAGACCCACCCGAAAAATACAACAGATGCTACGATCAGCAAAAGACAGCAGAGATCCCCTCACCTCTGCAGGAGTATACCGTATACCCTGCAGCTGTGGACAAGTTTACATCGGGACCACAAAGCGTAGCATCCAGACAAGAATAAAAGAACATGAAAGACACTGCAGACTTGGACAGCCTGAAAAATCAGCTGTGGCTGAACATAGCCTAACTCAAACAGGGCACAGTATCTTATTCCAGGACACCAAAATACTGGACAACACTTCCAACTACTTTGTCAGACTGCACAGGGAAGCCATTGAAATTCACAAGCATAAGCAAAACTTCAACAGGAAAGAAGAAACCTTAAGAATGAACAGAGCATGGACTTCCTGTTTGGGATCCATGGAGGTCTAACGCAGCTCCACTTGCAGAGCTGACCGGACTGCCGTTTTAACCGGCCGGCGGGGTGAAAATAGCCCGCGGCCGACTGCTCTCAGGCGGGGAGCAGGCAAAGAACGCTCAAGACCCTAGGGTGAGCTAGATCTCGGACGAGGGGGGGCTCTACACAACGGGTCCCCTCCCGATCCTTGAGGTCCCACCTTGCGACGGGTCGGCTATAATCTCTGCGGCAGTTTTGGGGCCAATTCGGCTGGCATAAGACCTACATACCCAAGCTTCGATTGGGGGAAGAAGCTGAGAGGAGAACTTAAAATCGAAACAGCGATTACAACCCGAGAAAAGTGAAGAGAAGGTAAAGATCATTATCTTCTGAGACGGGACAGATTGATAAAAACAGAGAGGAAAAAAAGTAGATTTTTAAACTGCAACAGACTAGTGAAAAGGAGGGGAAGACTCGGCAGGAATTGAATTTAAAAAGAGACTAAGTTTAAAGAAGTTATTAAAGAAATGGGACTATTGTTTTGAATACCTGTGGCTTTGGAGCTGTGAGAAAAAGACACCATCGCGAGATCTGCTGTGGGAAGACGGGAGACAGGAAGTGCGTAATAACAATAGAGTGGCTGGAGAGAAGCGGCCCTTGCTGGAGGGCAGGAAGTAGGGAATCGCCATTTTTGAAAGGGGAAGGGTCGCGGCTTCAGCGGAAGAGGAAGTAGGCCATCTTGGATTACAAAATCATAGAGAAACCATAGAGAAAAGACGCCCGACATTTTGGACTCTTTAAAATTTAATTTCTATAAGAAGACCGGGACATTTAAAATAGAAAAACGTTAAATTTTACGCCACGGAGTTAAGGAAGAGAGCGGATTCGTGGGAGCGAGCTAAAGCAAGCCCCACGATGTCAAAAAAAGAGTGGCAATCGGCAATAGAAAACCTGGATAAAAACCTGGACAAAAAACTTTTAGATATGATTAAAGAACTTAAGGACACGAAATTGGAGCTGATAAAAGAGGTTAAAGAGGTTACACAGACAGTAAAATCGGAGCTGTCAGAAGTGAAAAAAGGTATGGAAACAATACGAAGTGAATTACAAGGAACGCAGCAGAGAGTTAAAACAGTAGAAGACGCGATGGAGAATTTAGCAGACACGCAACAAACAGAGATGAGATTGGTGAAGGGGAGAATGTCAGTTGCAGAAACTAAACATATGGAGAAGCAGCTACGTTTTCGTGGTTTGCCAGAAGTGGAAGGAAAGTCAGCACAAGAACAGATGACTGAGGTGTTGGCTGAGTACCTGGGGAAGGAGGAGGAGGAAGTTGTGGCTATCCTAGATGTGGCATACCGTGTGAATTCGAGAATAGCAACCCAGAGGAAACTACCAAGAGATGTGATTGTGCAGTTTACAACACGAAATATGAAAGAGAGGATTGTGACAAAACAGTTTCAAGATCCATTGGAGATTGATGGCAAGACGATTATTATAATGAAGGAACTGCCCAGATCAGTGTTACTGGACCGGAAAAAATATAAAGTGCTAATTCAGATTTTGAAGGACATGAAAATCAGGTACAGATGGGAGTTACCGGAAGGAGTGTCCTTTGAGTTTGGAGGGGCCAAAAAACGCATCAGATCTGAGCGAGAGATGGAGCGATTTATTAAGGACAATGAAAAAGACTTACCAACAAGATCATGAGTATGGAGTGTAAAGTATTATCTTGGAATGTAAATGGACTAAACTCACCGAATAAGAGGAAAAATACTTTTCACTGGCTACTAAAACAAAAATGTGACATTGTTTGTTTGCAAGAGACCCATATCAGAAAGCAGGATGTAAAATATTTAAAATCTGGAAAACTGGGCAAAGAATTTGTAGCGGCCTCCAACAAGAAAAAAAGAGGAGTGGTGTTGTACATAAAAGAGGAGCTACAGCCAAAATTTGTTATGAGAGATGTGGAAGCTAGATTTGTAGCAGTGGAATGTATTTGGAATTTAAAGAGAGTGTTGGTAGTCGGACTTTATGCACCTAACGGTGCAAAAGAAAGCTTCTTTGAGGATTTAAGGAAGCATTTAGACGATCTTGCATACGACCAGATAATTCTTGCTGGAGACTTCAATGGAGTGACAGACTTGGAACTAGACAAAAAGACTACAACGGCACAAAAGAAAAGAGGACTATTACCAAAGCTTTTTTTTGAGTTGATTCAACAAGAGACTCTTGAAGATGTATGGAGGAGAGAATATCCTAAAAGCAGACAGTTTACTTTTTATTCTGCAAGGCATTCTACATTATCAAGAATTGATATGATCTGGGCCTCAAAAGACTTAGCATTATGGACTAAGGAGGTAGAAATAATGCCTATGGTAGGCTCAGATCACAACCCAATTATGTGGAAATTTGGAAAAAAGAGAAAAAGGAAAGCATGGAGAATAAATGAGGACTTGTTACAGGAAAGAGAGAATATGGAAATATTGAGAAGAGAGACAAAGTTTTTTATACAATACAACGTGAATAAAGAAGTACCAACCAATAAAGTTTGGGATGCTTACAAGGCGGTTGTAAGGGGCATACTAATGGACTTAAATGGTAGAGCAAGAAAGAAGAAAGAGGAGAAAAGACAAGAGATTGAGGAGAAAATAAAAGCCAAAGAAATACAGCTAAAAAAGAGACCAAGGAAAAAGAAGGTATACCAGGAAATTAAAATACTTCAAGAACAGCTAACAGCAATGAGCAATAAAGAATTGGAGTGGAATTTCAAAAGACTGAATCAAAAAGCGTTTGAGGGTGCTAATAAACCTGGGAAGTACCTGGCATGGCAATTGAAGAAGAAAAGGGAAAAGAAGATAATAAATAAAATTTGCGAAGATAACAAAACGTATTTGGAGCAGGCTACCACTAGTAGAGCCTTTTATAAATTTTACGCTAAGCTGTATAATAAAAAAGAAGTAAACAAAGAATCAATAGCGTCATATTTGGAGAAAACCAAACTTCCAGAAATCTCGGAAGCTTGGAGAAATAAGTTGAATAGTGAAGTAACTGACGAGGAAATAAGTAAGGCAATACAATCTGCAAATCTAGGAAAGGCGCCAGGGCCAGATGGACTTACGGCTAAATTCTATAAGACAATGGCTAATGAACTGGCACCATTCCTAAAAGAGGTGATGAATGGGGTTTTAAGGGATCAAAGGATTCCAGAAACTTGGAGTGAAGCGAATATATCATTGATCCCAAAAGAGGGCCAAGACCTGACTAATGTGAAAAATTATAGACCTATATCGCTACTCAACAATGACTATAAAATTTTTGCGAAGATATTGGCGGAGAGATTGAAGGGGTGGCTCTCGGAAGTCATAGAGGAGGAACAAGCAGGCTTTTTGCCAGACAGACAAATAAGAGACAACTTAAGGACAGTGATCAATGCTATTGAATATTATGACAAGCGTTGTGACAAAGAGGTTGGTTTCTTCTTTGTAGACGCTGAAAAAGCGTTTGACAATTTAAACTGGGACTTTATGTTTGCCACTATGGAAAAGCTACAATTGGGAGAAAGATTCATCAGAGCAATTAAGGAAATTTATAGAGACCAGACTGCAGCAATCGTGGTGAATGATGAATTGACCAAGAAATTGACGATAAGTAAAGGAACAAGACAAGGTTGCCCGTTATCTCCATTGTTGTTCATTTTAGTATTGGAGATTCTGATGATACAAATACGTCAAGATGATGAAATTCGTGGAATAAAAATAAAGGACTATTCATACAAGGTCAGAGCATTTGCGGATGACATAATGTTAATTGTAGAGGACCCATTGGAGAACATGCCAAGAGTGATAGATAAGATCAAGGAGTTTGGAGACTTGGCAGGTTTCTTCATTAACAAAAAGAAGTCAAAGATATTATGCAAAAATATGACTAAGCAGAAACAACAATTGTTAATGGAAACAACGGATTGTGAAGTAACAAGTAAAGTGAAATATTTGGGAGTCGAATTAACTGCAAAGAACATAGATCTATTCAAAAACAATTATGAAAAACTATGGACTCAGATAGAGAGAGACTTGATTAAATGGAATAGATTGAATTTGTCATGGTTGGGCAGGATTGCAGCAGTTAAGATGAATGTGTTACCAAGAGTAATGTTTTTGCTACAGACAATACCAATCATCAGAGACTCCAAACAATTTGAAAAATGGCAGAGGAAAATATCAGATTTTGTTTGGGCAGGCAAGAAGCCTCGAGTGAAAGTGAAAGTTTTACAAGATGCAAAGGAAAGAGGCGGAATGCAACTGCCCAATCTGAGACTTTATCATGATGCAATCTGCCTAGTTTGGTTGAAAGAATGGATGACATTAAAGAACAAGAAACTATTAGCCCTAGAGGGATATAAAAAAATATTTGGATGGCACGCATATTTATGGCATGACAAAGTAAAGGTCAACTCGATGTTCCTGCATCACTTTGTTCGGAGAAGTCTATACATAATCTGGAAGAAGTACAGAATTTATCTACAAGAAGGAACCCCTTTGTGGGTGGTTCCATATGAGGTGATAGACCCGAGAGCTGTTGATAATGAACAACAATGTTTAACGTATAAAGAAATAACTAAAACTGAAGCATCCAAACTTAGAATAAAGACACAAGAGGAACTATCACCTAACTACGATTGGTTCCAGTATAGACAGATCAGAGACTTATATAATTCGGACTCTGTAAAGGGAGGTATACGAATAGAGAATTCGGAACTAGAGCAGACCCTTCTTAAAGAAGATAAGAAAAGAATATCCAAGGTATACCAAGTACTGTTGAAGTGGTATACCGAGGATGAGATAGTTAAAACACAAATGGTGAAATGGGCTATAAACTTTAATAAAGAAATAACAATGGAGGCATGGGAATACTTGTGGAAAACTACAATGAAGACAACGACATGTATTAATATCAAAGAGAACATTTACAAAATGATCTATCGTTGGTACATGACACCAAAGAAGATTGCGCTAGGGAATTTGAATACTTCTAATAAATGCTGGAAATGTAAGAAGCATGAGGGCTCCCTCTATCATATGTGGTGGTCGTGTGAGGTAGCCAGGCAGTACTGGGGGGAAATAATAAGAGAAATGAGTGAAATTTTACAATTTCAAATTAATAAGAACCCAGAACTCCTGCTACTGAACTTGGGAATGGAGGGAATTCCAGCCCAACACAGGACGTTGATATTTTATATGACAGCAGCAGCTAGACTTTTGTATGCGCAAAAATGGAAAGTACAAGAAGTGCCAACTATTGAAGATTGGACTTACAAATTGCTGTATATGGCTGAAATGGACAAGATGACAAGAAAACTGAGAGATCTGGACTCAGGGCAGTTCAACACAGACTGGGAGAAGCTGAAACAATACCTGGAGAAGAAATGGGAGGTGGGAGGAAAACTGTGGCAGTTTGAGAACTACTGAAGTATTGAAGTAGAGGGGGGAGACTTTACCGGGGGGAGAAGAGATAAATGTGAATTAATAAGCAGTCAGATTAATAGATTGACATATATATAGATATATATAGGTTAACAAACAGAACATAGAGAAAATAATTAATTATAAGGACTAAATATAAGGAGCGATTAACTAACAATATTTTCTTTTTTTCTGATAAGTTTTGTACCAAACTGAATGTCTGAAGATATAGATGGGTCAAATTGATTGACTACGTGAGGAGAGATATATAGAACTATTATAAAAAGATAGAATGAGTAATATATATAGAGAATAAGTCAAATTGTTTGATATAAACGAATGTATGATCTATATGGTTTATGATATATAGAAATATCTGAAATTGAAAAATTGGGATAAATTGTTTATCTAAGATGGAAACAAAGACTTACAGTTTGGGCATATAATGTTAAAAATAGTTAAGGATGTACTGCTTAGAATAATGGAGAATATATATTTGTTTTAGATAGAGGAAGCTAATAAAAGTAAGGGAAAGGGGACAAAGGGTTGGAAAGCTGTTGGAAGTCAACAAAAAGGGGGGGGAAAGGGAGGGGGTTAGAGATGAAAAAATTGGGGAAAATTGAATGTAAATGTGGAAATAATGGATTCTAACCCAATAAAAATTTTTCAAAAAAAAGAACGAACAGAGCATGGGCTCCGGTTCTGAAAAACACCAGGCCAACAAAACACTCCACACCCGATAATAGCCCTGCAGAGAAGATTAGCACATCAAGCACCAATCCATATGCAAAAGAACCTCCTCAGGAGACAGTGAAGCCTCCCGCCATTAGCATTCCACACCCTGGGAAACTCTTACAGAATGACTCAGCTCAACCCCACCCCTCCTGAGTAGATACAAATGACCTACATCTTTTCCACACTGTGACACTGAGAGATCTCTGTCTTTTGGTGCTACACCTCTGAAGATGCCAGCCACAGCTGCTGGCGAAACGTCAGGAACTACAATGCCAAGACCACGGCAATACAGCCCGGAAAACCCCCAACAACCATCGTTCTCCGGCCGTGAAAGCCTTCGACAATACAATGTTATTATTATCTTTACATTTAGAAGAGGTTAATAGAAATGATAAGATATTGCTATATTATATGATAGTGGAAAATATTGTTGTGTATTTTTCAAAGTGCAAGGTGCAAAAGTGCTAAGCAAGTTTAACATGCATCATGAATATATTTACAAAATACAAAGTCCATCCAATAGAACATCAAAACCAGCATAATCTCAAAGTCCATCCATTTATGAATTGAATCTTCACCGTCCGGAATATGTATGAAACTTTTAAAGTGCAAATGCTGAATATGAAGAGTCCACAAGCCGCCTGGTATGTTTAAAGAAGACGAGGATTTCAAGTCCAGATGGGCAGCCATACTGAATAAATGTGCGTTTGACCTGATGCTTCTCCTGATAAAGACCTCTAATGCTCAGGCTGACAATCTAACTATGGAAATTTCCAAGGTTGAGACTGAGCTTAAATCTAAGGTTTCTCAAGCCGAGTTTGATTCGCGTACTAAAGACATTGCACGACGCATCAAAGAAAGCGAAGAGAAACTTAAGGAACTTAAGGTTAGAAAATTCGAGCGTGACAGAAGGGACTATACATCGGGTAGAGTTTATTTATGGAAGGATGCGGCATATACACGGCCACGAAAAAGAGTCTCTTGGGCCAAAAATATTGCATCCAATTCAGAATTTGAAACAACTGAGCCCTCAGAAACGGATACATCCGGAGATGAGGGGTCCAGTACACGGAGTCTCAGATCACGTAATGTTCCCTCAAGGTCTTTTTTAGGGAGAGGTCACAATTATCGGAAACGCCCCAACCAGAGAACCTAGTTTTTAATTTATCATCACGGGTTCTCTCGCCAATCGAATTGGCTGCTTTGAATAGAGGTGTGGGCTTTGTTCCAACCCCTGGATACAATGCTTTCCGTACTAGGGTGGATTTATTTAAACTCATACGCTTGATTAAACTTAGAAATCTCTCTGGACAGGGGGATCCTCCCCCGCCCTCTGGGATATCCTATAAATCTTCTTTTTGCCCCGCTGTATCTGATCCTATGATTGATGCCTTTGAGAGGGTTGTTCTGCGGGACGTGACGAGACTGGAATCAGGACGGATGTATAAGACCTATAACCTTTCTAGAATGGAATGGGAAGCATTGCAGGAGCTTAAAAATGACAGAAATATCATCATTAAGACTGCGGATAAAGGGGGGGGTATCGTTATACAGAATACCACTGATTATGTCCAGGAATGTGTTAGACAACTTCAAACAGGGACGGATTATAAACAGATATCTTATAATCCCACAACCCACATCCAAAGAGTTATTCAAATTGTCTTGGATGAGGGTTTAATGGACAATGAGATAGATAAAAGAACTAGGGATGCACTTATCAACCCGTCCCCTAGAATACCTGTTTTCTACACACTCCCTAAGATACATAAACCGGGACTTCCACCACAAGGACGGCCTATCGTCTCCGGTTCGAACTCAGTCCTGGAGCCTTTATCACGCTACCTTGACTATTTCCTGCAACCCCTTGTAGCCAACACACCTGCCTATTTAAAGGACACAATGTCTTTAATTTCATTAATTGAGGCAGTGGATGTTCCATCATCCGTTTATATGATGTCCTTAGACGTCAGGTCACTATATACGTCGATCCCGCATGATGAGGCACGATTAGTTGTGCAGGATGCCCTCCGATCACGTGAGGTGCAACAACCCTCCACCCCCTTCCTTCTTAACATACTGGATATTATACTGGAAAAAAATTATTTCAGATTCGATGACTGTTATTATTTCCAGTTGAGGGGGGTGGCTATGGGGTGCGCGGCAGCTCCTAGCATAGCGAATATCTTCATGGCCGCATTAGAGGCGAAGTGGATATTTAATGACGTGGTAAATCCTTTCAAAGATTCTATCCTCCTATACAGGAGATATATAGATGACGTCATTATCCTGCTGAACCACGGGGATAGTGCAGAGGAGCTAGGGAACTGGATCAACACATTGCATCCGAACATACAATTTACCTGGACTGGTAGTTACACCAGTTTAGATTACTTGGATGTCACCATTTATCGGGAGACAAATAATAGACTGGCAGTGCGCCCTTTTAGGAAGCAGACGGATCGATGCTCCTATTTACATTATCGCTCTTTTCATCCCAGGAGCCTCAGGGACAATATTCCCCTGGGACAATTCCTACGGTTGAAACGGAATTCAACAAACCCGACTTTCTACAGCACCGGGATCAAGGAGCTGGGGGAAAACTTTAGAGCCAGGGGATATCCCACTCAAGTCATTGCTCGGGCTATAGAGCGATCGGAGCTGACAGACCGAGCTGCCCTGTTGACCACTAGGCGGAGGAATCAAGATAATGGACTTAAATGGGGTCTGGAATACACCACACTGGCCCCAAAGATTGTGTCCATTATTAGACAACATTGGCACATTATAAGTGGGATTCCTGGCTGTGAAGCCGGTTTGTCAGTGGGCTATAGACGCACTAGATCAATAAGGGACATCTTAATTAGATCAGAATTTTCCAGTAGACAATCTTCCGTTAACATCCCAAATGGCCACTTCGCGTGTGGCACATGCAATGTATGTGGTCTGATGGTTAAGCTTGAACAAATTTTACCAGACCACTCCTCCCCAAAAAATAGATTTTCGAACTGCAAAACATCCAACGTGGTATATGTTATTCAATGTAAGTGTCCCAGGATATACATAGGGAGCACCACGCGCCCTTTAAAGATTAGAATTCAAGAACATATATCAAGGATTAGGAACAGAGTATTGGAGGCGCCTTTGGTCGAACATTTTCATGAGCATGGCCATCCTTCCAATGAGTTTAAGGTTTCAGTAATTGAACAATTAGACTGTCCACATGCTTCGGATATAGGAAAGCTCTTAATGCGTTCTGAGTCCAAATGGATTTTTCAACTTCATTCCTTGTCTCCACATGGACTAAATTTGGAGATCGATTTCTCTTGTTTTCTATGACCCCTAATGTAAGTTTTTGGGCTCCTGCAGGACCTTCCTTTAATACCAACTAAATCATTGATTCAATTCGGCCCCTTTGGTGTTATATATTGTTGTCCGATCCACCTACCGTCAGTCCGTGAATCCTTCCGTTGCAAGCGGTGGGGGAGTGTGTTGTGCAACTATGGATAGTGAGTATATTTCTTTGATTGTACTTTCATTGTATTATGAAAGGTATATGTATATCTGTAATTGAATTATTCTATCCGACAGTGTTTCCGGTCTGAATATGTTTATGCCCAGGAAGAAGTGAGTTTTTTCCACTCACGAAACGGGTAAACAACAATTTGCCTGCAAACTCCCGTCGGCGTTTATTAAATAACCATTTCTACTTTGGACCGTGAAAGAACAAACAACCTGCACATGTCTCCCCTCCCACCGGCTTTTTCTTCATATTCAGCATTTGCACTTTAAAAGTTTCATACATATTCCGGACGGTGAAGATTCAATTCATAAATGGATGGACTTTGAGATTATGCTGGTTTTGATGTTCTATTGGATGGACTTTGTATTTTGTAAATATATTCATGATGCATGTTAAACTTGCTTAGCACTTTTGCACCTTGCACTTTGAAAAATACACAACAATATTTTCCAGAATTGTGGTTCCCCGGGTTGTTGGTGTTCTCTGTTTGGACTTGGGGCCGCCCTTCGTTTTTCTTTTCTATATTATATGATAGTAGCAGCAAGAACTCTATATGCTCAGTATTGGAAAAAAGAAGAAGTACCGAATATTGAAGAATGGACAAGGAAGCTGTTGTACATGGCCGAAATGGACAAACTAACTAGAAATCTGAAAGAGCAAGATCCAGAGATTTTCTTGGAAGATTGGAAGAAGTTCAAGAAATATTTGGAAAAGAAATGCGATGTTAAAGGGCAATTGTGGTCTTTTGAGGGACTTTAAATTTTATACAAAGGACTTTAACGAAAGAAAATATATTAAGATCTATACCATGGTATAAGTATTAGCAATGTAGTGTAATAATAATAATATCTATGAATAAACGGGGGGCTCGAGTGTTGTTGGAAGTCAACAAAGAAAAGGGGGAGGGGAGGGGGTGGGGTGTATAGACATGTAGAAGAGTTAAATTGGATAAATATATTGTATTAAGTAATGATTGTATATTACCTCATCCAATAAAAATTCTATTAAAAAAAACAAAAAAAACCCAGATTGAACAGATATTTGCATCTATCATTTCAATGCAAATGAAAACCAAGATGTGATAATAAGTTTCAAAGCTAGCATACAGTTATGCTACATACAACACACAACTTAGGAACTGTAATGCTTACTGCTCAGTTTTTCCAAAATATAACTTATTTCAAATGCTCCTGAATGGCTTCAAGCTAAAAACTACTAGCTATATCAAGGAACCAATCTTCCAAAAGCAATTAACTACAATGAAATTTGTAAAGCATATCAAATGAACCCTACAGATTCCTTCACTGAAGTCTACAATGTAATCCTATGTATTACCAAAATAGTTTTCTTCTTTAAAAAATAAAATCTGATAAATAACAAGAGGAAGTATTGGGATGAATAATACTGTACATACCATCATAAGTTTACTTGATAGCACTACACACATGCACACAAACCTTAGTATTCTGATAAAAGTCAAGAAAGAGTGAACAAAACTGACATGAAAGGAGATTAATATAAGCCACTTTGGATCCTCATTTGGGAGAGAGGTTGGATATAAATAAAGCAAATAAATAAATATCATGAGAATTATAAGGCAGATTATGAGACATTATAAGCAATCAACCACAATGTGTTGCAAAGACAAGCTCCTTCACCTATAATTTTTAATGCAGTATAATATCTTAGAGAACTAAAACTGCAAAATTCTGGTGCTATTAGCTGGTATTGTATGCAAGACAATCATAGCCTGATGTGATACAGAGGGCCAGTTCTCATTCTGTCAACCAAACAACAATACAAACCTCACTGAATGTAAATGGCATGTACTTGGAGAATTACAACTGTCTCTCATTAAAAATAATTCAGAAGCACTCTTCAAGCCAATCTCAAGTTTCTCAAAAAAAAAAAAGCACCTATTTGCACATAGCCTTAATGCTTGATTAGGCAAACAATATAATGCACCTCCGCCCTTTGAATGCCCCTTAGTCCTTAGAAACTTCTTTTATTAAAAAAAAAACTACAAAAAGCAGTTTCATAACTGGTTTTCTCAAGTTCTGCATGTTTTTTAAAGAACTAATGAACCAATGAGCACAATTATCAACCCACAAAAGAGCTGGGAGATCTCTCTGGCCAAAATTCATGAAAAATCATGGTATATGAAACTAACATAATTGTTCTTCATAGCACTTAGAAGTCATGCAACCAAGCATGAGAGACAAAACCCAATTGCAAAATATTCTTAGTATTTTTTTATCCCTTGTAACAATGATTTGCAAAAGCCACTGGAACTCTCTGCAATCTTATATATTAATAGCCAAGTGGCCCTGATTTGTGGATACTTAAATCCTGAGAGGAATTATGAACGGACAAGACAGATCTTCTTACACATCTGAAAAATGGCCCAGGTTTGCAGGAAAAATCTGAAGTCTAACAACAACAACAACAACAACAACAACAACAACAACAACAACAACAACAACAACAACAACAACACATTGGGTTTTAAAAAAACCACAAATGATAAAAGGGTTGCCTATGGCTTTAACCAGATGCCCTCACTAGGCAACCATAACAGTTTTACCCAACCGTTTCAT
Organism: Eublepharis macularius; assembly: GCF_028583425.1. Taxonomy (NCBI): domain Eukaryota; kingdom Metazoa; phylum Chordata; class Lepidosauria; order Squamata; family Eublepharidae; genus Eublepharis; species Eublepharis macularius. The sequence goes on along the minus strand of NC_072793.1, from coordinate 87,572,778 downwards.
TGACCCAAGCTGCTCAGTAAACCTGTGGGAATTCTGGGCTCCAAAGGAGGAGAATGAGTGCATGGGAGCAACAGTTTCCTACAACCTGGTCATCTTTGCACTCCACAGGAAAATCCAGGCTGTGACAGAAGCACTAACCTTGCTGGCCAGAATATCTGCAGAAATATTGGAAAAACCTCTGAATCTATCAGGCTGCTTGGGCAGATCATCCTAACTGGTACCCTACCCTTTCAGAGATTCCCAGTGTTCATATTAGTCCATATGGGTCCTACAACCCTGGAAAGAAACTGCCCCATGGCCCGAAAGGATTGCTGTAGGGAGGGAAGTATAAGAAAGATCCACAATCACCAGCACCTTACACTGATGGATGCTAGGATCCAACAATTTTGTAAGTATATTTGGGGGGCAGAAAATGATTTTAGGGAGGGGGCATCAAACACAATGCATCTTTAGAATATGCCTGATGAAATTATTCCTAATCTGGACATTCTGTCTGCCTTTCCTATTAGTGTATACCAAATCACGCAGGTAGCCATAAAGGCCATTCACTTCAAGAAGTAAATGGTTCAAATGCTTAAAGAAAATGGCAAAGAACAAGTGTAGAGGGGTGGGGAGACAAGAAAGCCATATGAGAAAACACAAGCATAATCAGCTTTTTTGCTCAACTGAGAACATACAGGAATTGTTCAAATTCAAGCAAACACTTCAGTTGTGTTTATTCTAACTTGCTGGCAGCTTGCAAACAGAATTGTCCAAATTATCAAGTATCTCTGCTAATGCAGTATTAATAAATCTGGCTGGAGGAATCATTGATTTATCCTGGCAAGATGTAATTAGCAAGGTTCTCTAATTCATAATTAGTGGTCTTCATAACTCCATGGATTAGTCAAGGGGGTCTACAAAACCTATTGTACAAGGAAATCAGTATGGTAACTTGAAGAAGAGGAGACTGAGGGGTGGCATAATCATGCTTTCCAAATGCCTGGAGTATTTTCACAGGAAAGAGGCATTCTTACCCACCTCCCCCCAATTCTCTGTTGCTCCAGCAGGCAAAATTAAATATAATTGGCTTAAATCAAAGGACAGTGGATATATGCTAAAGCAATGACCAAGGGGTGGGTGATCCTCACAAAGCCTGGACAATCATCTGTTGGAAATGATCTACTTTGGGTTTCCTACACTGACCGGAGGGGTTGCATTAAATGGCCTATAAGTCTCTTCCAACTCTGATCCTGTCAACTCTTCCATCACTAACCAGCACAGTGAGTGTCATCAACAAAGAGTGACCTAATCATGTATCTGAATCAATGCTCAAAATCTAAGGTCCACACACAACATAACAAACTAATTCAATGTACCTTCCCATATAAACTCTCTAAATAAATATAGAAAGAAAAGGTAACCCAGCCAAGGGCCAACACCAGCAGTAGTGGGGATTCAATAGATGTCAAAAATAGTGGGGGGACCAGTCTCTCCCTTACTCCTTCACAAAGCAACAACCCAAAGGCAAACCTCTTTTAGTATTGCTCCATTGTCAGAATAGCAAATAGGTGCCAGTGGCAAACCTCTAGGGATTTATTGCAAGTCATCAGGGTGATCTGTTTTTTATCACAGTCCACTGGGCAGCTTCATGATTTTGCTTCTTTCCTTCTACTAGATTATTTCACAGCAGGAACAAGAGCTGGAAGTGGAGAACTTTGAGGATCAGTACAACCGGATCCCAGCCCTCTGTGATGATCCAACTGTCACTGCTGTTTATAGAAAGTTTTTATAACTCTACTGTGAACGGAGGTTGATAATGAGTATGACATACCTGTAATTATTTATGATAAAGCCACATATGCATCTTATAATAACCAATATATTATTGAACAGAATTCAATCAGATTTTAACAGTAAAGGTTAACTTACTCTCTGGAAATAATCTGGCGTAAGCCAAAACCAAGGAATTGTCATACAGTACAAGTTCTTCTATATCTGTTAGTATAAGCTGCTTGCTTATGCCGCAATTCCCTGTTCTCTAAAAATGATGGAACACAATGTGCTTTTTCTTATCTCTTCCTGCCCAGCCAAGTCAAAAGGTATTGCTCTGTGTCATACCTGATATGCCACACAAACCCAGTCAAGTCTTTCATACTTAAAATCATAGTATTAATAAAACTGTACAATATTTCATTCAAGGTCAGAAAGGAAACACAGACCAAGATAACAGGCTGTAACTGTGTTATTCTCTGATCTTCTCACTTATAAACATTCAAAAATTTCTAGAAATTCTGTCAGGCTACAGATGGCTGTTTATACCAAGCTCACCTAAGCTACTGCACACAAATCCGCAGATAATTCAATATAGACACTGGACATTCAAGCAATAACATATAAAATGCTTCAACAGCAGTGAGGAATTGATAAAAAAGTCCTAGCTATGAGCTACTTTAGATTAAACAAAAACATAGGGGGAAATGCAAAAAGCAGAGAAACCTACCATGACAAGCTTGTCCGTTTAGAGTTTTGAATGCAGATTTTTTTCAGAGCAACATTGGAGTAAAGGTAAATTCTTCAGGTTGCCACCATGAAAAAGTCAGTTGTAATGTCCACAAAGATTCAACCTTCTATGTGTATATACATCTATCCCTGAGGATGACTATACCGTTCTTCAGTCCTTTCGGAGATGTAGGAGGGGGGGAAAGAAAAAAGAGAGAGAAGGTGTGGCATTAAATTCTAGGGTCACTTGTTTGGCTGATTCAGAATAGAACATAAGACAACATCTGATGGGAATAAAATGTCACACAGGGACAAAAAGCTTCTGACAATCCATCATGTGTAGCAACTTTTGAGGGCAATCTTTGAATTCAAGAACTGTGGAGAAGAACTATTCATGCTTTGTGGTGCTTTCTCTGTGACACTGAATTAGGACAGGAACACAGACTGGAATGCACTTGATTGTAATATGAGCTGGTAACTGTAAAACATTACTGCAAAAACAGGAAAAGGAACATTCAAAGCAAAGTTCTGTATGTTGATCAAAGTACAGGATTTAAATTTAACACTCAAAATAATAAACCCCAAGTGCACAACTCTTTGTGCTTCTGCAGCAGGTTTCCATCCTTGGTTCCAAAACCCATCAAATGTGTGACAAAAATAATCTGGAGTGAAGTTAACTTCACCACTCCAGGTTTTATCACTTTCCTCACTGTATCAAGGATCCCAGTAGGAATTAAAAGTTCAGGCTTCAAATTCTGGCTTGGGTATAAAGCTCACTGAGGCCTGTTGCAACTGAGGGATGAAGTAAATTGGATAGAGATAATTTGTTTAAAACAGAACCAGAATGAAAATAGCAATACATAACACAAACTGGGAGAAATATTAAAAGATAACAGGGAGATTTGGGGTTTAATTTTCTAAACTGTTAATGTCCTCGTGGTGCGAGGCTCTTTCTAGGCAGATTTTTATACTATATTATACTCTTGAACAAACTATTATGAAGTATACAGGGTACCGTGATAAAACTATGTAAATCATTCAGTTCTAGGCCAGCAAAAAGGGACTAAATGAATAATGATTTTCTACTTTCTGCTTAACCCACTTTCCTGTTATGCTAATCTTTTTATGAAACTCTCCTCTCCAACTTCCACTTCTAATAGTTAAAAACCCAGCTGTCAAAACTTAACTACCTCTTTGCTTCCCAGCCCACATCTTACATTGGTTGTTGGAGTCCCTCTATCACTGGCTATCATATTGCTGGGTGTTTTTGTTTTTTTTCCAATTTCTCCTCTGTCATCAATATATAGTCCTTGTGAAACTTCTTGGAGACAAGAATAAGAAACAACAGTGTATAGGGAGAACCAAAACTAAATCCTAGAAATATCTGGGCTATGTCACAATATCATAAATCTATTCTTGACTGGTTATAACATAATATTTAGAAGTTTAATTCTCATCTCTATTATTTTACATTTGTATATAGTACTGTTATTTGGTTCTTGATTGTGTATTACCTATTAGTTATTTGTTAAGCTAAGCTATTGTGCAATTTGTAAACTGTTATCTGTTTTTATTAATAATTTTTTTTTTAAAAAAAACCCTGAATCCTAGAAAAGTATCCACATAAGGGACAGAAAAGTAAGGAGATGGTAAACAAGACACAAATGAGTACAAAAGCCATTTGTCCCAGGTATAAAATGATTCTTGGGTGGAATTCTTAATAACACTCCAGACTTCCTTTTTATAGCACAACAAATGAATAGCTATTTGTTGCAGTGATAGTACATGTTCCCCATGGTTAATTTATAGAAAAAAGATGCTGAGGGTCAGGTCTTTCTGAAAACATAATCAGTGACATTATTATCTTTTATTCAAACAGACCAGGAATTCTTCCTCACAAGCATGAATTATCTGTAGAGCAATATCCTCCAGAAATGCTCTTGGCCATTTAGAATATGAGTCTGCATCCAGTAATTTAGAATGAAGGAGAAAAGAAAGTGAAGATTCATATTCACAATAACAAGTAAGTTATGACCAGGGCTAGCTTGAGGTATTTTGATGCCCCAAGCAGGTCTAGGAATTCGGATGCAATGAGTGTCTGCCAGCTCCCTAGCCCATGCCACATTTGGTTGGTTGGTAGAAAAGCAAGCTTCATTGGCACTGTCAGAGCCATTTGGATACACCATCGACTAAAGTGACCATGGAAGTGACAGGCCATCATGGCTAGACATGGGCACGAATAGAAAAAAAATGAACACGGTGTTCGTTGTTCGTTGCCATCCACGAACAATGAACACTGACAAACATGATCCTGTTCATGAACATGTTCATTGTTTGTTGTTTGTGGGGGCCAGCAGGCTCTCCTCCAGCCATCAAGATCCCTACTGCACCACTCCCAGAAACCCTACCTGAGCAGGCAGGAGGAAATGTTCCAATAATAAATAATAGCTTGGCCCCAGAGCCTGGCAGCAGCCTTGGAACTTGAAGGGGTAGATCCCTACCACACCACTCCCAGAAACCCTAGCTGAGCAGGCAGCAGGAAAGGTACCAATAATAAATAATAGCTTGGCCCCAGAGCCTGGCAGCAGCCCTGGAACCTGAAGGGGTAGATCCCTATCCCACCACACACAAAGAAAATTCAAGCTCCTATGCACTCACCCTGTCTCTATAACAGCAGCTGTCTCTCCCTGAAAGCCAGAGCTGGGAGCCAACCTCCCCCCTGGTCTTTTCCTCTTGTAACAAATTTGGAGCTCCAGTCCACACTTGGAAGGAAGACCTGCCTATCAAGCTAAATTGGGCTTAGATTGGGGTTTCCAGGGCAACAGCAATAGTTCAGACAGAGTTCAGACAATCCCTTCCTGAGTTGCCATGGGAATTGATTGCAGGTGCCAGCCTGTCTGTCTTGACAAAAAGCAATGAACAGCAAGGAATGAGGCTTGCAATGACCACCTGTTTGTTTAGAATGGGTCCTCACAAACAGCTTGTTTGTGAACAGCAGATTGGGATGTTCATGGGTTTTCTTAGTTCGTATTGCTGTTTGTGCCCATCTCTAATCATGGCTGCTGACACGCATCAGCATCAGCCAGGAATTGGTGCACCCCCCAGTCATATCTACTGGCAGCAGTGGAGCTCATCTTAGACCCAGGAAGTATGACAAGTTTAGAAGGTGACATGCAGTACAAGTCACAACCATACCCTCTCCCTGCAATGGATCCTATTCACTTGACACCTCAAGAAACTGCTTGGCTTTCATGTAGCGAATCAGCCCTAGCTATGCTAGAAATCTTCTGGACAATACTTTTTGTACTATCACTGTCCTAGAGATATAATAATAATAATAATATTTGATTCATACACCACCCTTCAGGACAACTTAATGCCCACTCAAAGTGGTTTACAAAGTATGTCATTATTATCCCCACAACAAAACACCCTGTGAGGTGGGCGGGGAGTGCCTAGAAGCTGTCACTGACCCAAGGCCACCCAGTTAGCTTCAAGTAGAGGAGTGGGGAATCAAACCCGGTTTCCCAGATTAGAGTCTTGCGCTCTTAACTACTACACCAAACTGGCTCTCTATATTCTCTATAGTTCTCAGTAACAATTACTTAATGATTTGTATTTTGACAATTTCAATGCTCCCCAAAGGGGTAACAGAGAGTTTAAATTACGTGATTTAATACTTTTATTATAAACTGAAGACCAGCATAACATGACTGGATTATTTCTGTATACCAGAAGTGCTTCCTACATTTAAGGAAAAAATGTTCTTTGAAGCTTCTCTTTAGCTGAATCTTCCAGTTCTTTTGGCAGAGAAAATGTGGCACATCATCTTAATTGCACTGATGTGCATGTGCATTTAGGAGTTTAGCAATTTCTTCACTCCTACATAGATTACAAATCAGAGCATAGGAACGAAAATGCATCTCTAGTGGAACAGCAAAACATGTATTTATCAATGTTATTCATTGGCAGCATTTTTGGTAGACAGGGTAATCTTAATAGTTGCACCAATCATAAAAAATGCACACTTGCTAGATATATCTACTGGTGATTCTATATTTGTCCTCAGAAATATGTAATTTCCAGGACCCAAGGGACTCATTTCTTTGAGCATATTAAGAGTGTCTTTTGGCTGTGAGAGCAGTAACTTTATTTGACTGACACCAACAATAGAAAACCCTGGCTATAAGAACATTTCATTATTAGGCAAAGCTGGGAAGTTTTTCTGATGTTGTATGCAACAAAAAGCGTTTTTATCCAACTATGCAAGCAGTGTAGAAAGATGGCTGGAATAGGTTTCTGATATAGAATGCAACAGAAATGACCTTACTGAAAAAGAAAACATATCTCCAGAAGACAAATCTTGGGCTCCCGGTGCAGAACCACAGAACACACACAATGTGGCATGCAATGAACAGGTCCCCCAAAATGCTTTCTGACAGGAAGATTTTGTACATTAGGCTTGCCAGGTTTCCCGGCAGAGGGGGAAAAGGGGGGGGGGGAAATCACAGTCATGTTGAGAGTGTGATGTCATTTCTGGGGTGAACCCAGAAGTGATATCATTCCACTCTAGGATTCAGCAGAATCTGTGGATAAACCTAAATCTAGTATTAGATTTACTGTGGGTAAATCTAATACTAATTGTGGACAAAAAAAGACAAAAGGATTCACAGTGCACTCCTAAGAAAAGTCACACCTTTCTGTGAGCCTTGCTACAAGTGACATTTTACACGTGAAGGATAAAGGATCATTTTCGCAAGTCTTTCTGGGAACTGAAGTTCCTCTCCCCCACCCCTTTTCCTTTTGTTCCTTCCCCTCGCTGCCTGAAGAGACAGAGGAACAACTTTTGCAAATCGTTTGTCCAGTCACAAGCCTGCTCTCAATGATCTTTGGGGCAGGCAGCTGCAACTTTCTCAGCTTTCTCCAGAGCGTTCCCCCCCACCCAGCAAGACGATTTGCAAAAGCTGATATTGCCGTAGGCTCTCTCTGTCTCTTCAGGCAGCAAGGGGAAGGAACAGAAGGAAAAGGGGTGGGGGAGAGGAACTTCAGTTCCCAGAAAGACTTACGAAAATGATCCTTTATCCTTCATGTGTAAAATGTCACTTGTAGCAAGGCTCTCAGTTAATTAAGTCCACTAACTTCAAAGTGTCAGGTTCAGGTTCTATGTATAACCAAAGAGACTCCATTTTAATTCTTTTAGTATTCTGAGTGCTTCTTTCACAGGTGCCAAGACGCTCCCTCACAGTTATCTCACAGAAGGAGAATGTTTTGACTTCTGCTTTTCCAGCCTTGGGAAACTTTCACTTTCTCAGCTTCAAGCGGCTTGTTTTGAGAACTATGGGGGGGGGGGAGAAGAAGCTAACTCCTCCATACAAGAGGTACGCTTGGTCGAACAACAACAAACTGCTGGGCACCGGCACTCATCTGTACTTGTGAGAGGGAGTAAGGGTGCTGGATATGCAACTAGGGGAGCGAGAGATGCTAGATGGCAACAAGGATTGTGTCTACAGTGTGGGCAAAGTGGTCACTTCGTGGCACAATGTCCGTTCAGGCCTGCGCAAAGAAATCCGTTCCCACCAAGGCGTCCAGCCCCCACCTCTCTGCCCACGCCCGCCCGCCCAACACCCACTCCAAGAGCGACGAGAGGCAGAGGGACCTTCTGCAGAAATCCTCCCGAGCTAGAAGAAATTATGGACTATGATTCAACAGCTCTAATCAGTGAGGAAAACCCCGAAAGTCCTGCCTCGGGAAACGAGATGGATCTGTCGTAAAAGGACCCAACCGGCAGATCAAAAATCAGTCAGTTCCAATTCCGGAAAGACCTCATGGGTCCATACTATTCATACCAGTTACGTTAGTCAATCCAGAAAGAAAAACACATATCCGTGTGCAAGCACTCATAGACTCGGGATGCTCTAGAGACATTATTGCACCAGCCTTAGTGAATGGATTAGTACTCCCAATAAAAGATCTGGAAACTCCAGTCATTTTTGAACAAATGGATGGCACCAATATGAATCCAGTCACTACTGAAACGATACCTGTCATCACAGGTATGGGACAACATTGGGAGACGAGATCATTCGTAATTAGTACTATAGCCAAATACCCGCTAATCTTGGGAAGCAGATGGTTGTGGGATCACAACCCATATATAGACTGGACGGTCGGAAGCATTACTTTTTCCCATGATAAATGTAAAAATCATAGTTGGAACCAGAATTGGGGTAACAACCCTACCCTCATCGAGCAAGCCCTGTTAACTCAAGAGGAACTTAACCAAATACCTAAACAGTACAGAGCCTATGTCCAAGCCTTCACAGAAGAAGAAGCTAACTCCTTACCTCCCCACCGGAGGACGGACTGTGCCGTGGAAATTTTACCGGGTTCATCTTTACCCAAGGGCAGACTGTATCCCATGAGCCCAAACGAACGGGAAGAGCTCCACAAGTTCATTGACACTAATCTTCAAAGAGGATTCATCCGACCCGCAAATAGCCCGCATGCTGCTCCAGTGCTATTTGTCAAAAAAAAGGATGGGGGATTGAGACTCTGCACGGACTTTAGAGGACTTAATGCAGTCTCATCCAGCAACGCCTATCCCATACCACTCATCCGAGATCTACTCAACGTCGTGGCGCAAGGTGATTTCGGACCGCGGCGGACAGTTTGTTGCCAACTTCTGGCAGGAGCTTCTACAGCTTCTAGGAATTGAGCAAGGTTTAAGTTCCAGCCAGCCATCATCCTCAAACCGACGGACAATGGAAGGACTTTGACTCTGGGTTTGATGAATGGGTGCACTCTGTACATGTTCATGCTCCTAGATTAGTTAAGGCGTTCCATACCCGTTATCCGCATAAACCAGGGGGAGGAGCATTTTAGAGGGGGCAGAAATGTCAGGTTTAGGTTCTATGTATAACCAAAGAGACTCCATTTTAATTCTTTTAGTATTCTGAGTGCTTCTTTCACAGGTGCCAAGACACTCCCTCGCAGTTATCTCACAGAAGGAGAATGTTTTGACTTCAGCTTTTCCAGCCTTGGGAAACTTTCACTTTCTCAGCTTCAAGCAACTTGTTTTGAGAACTATGGGGGGAGGCTGGGCCTGCTGGGGTTTGATACTCTGTACCTTGTTCTTTTCCTATCATTCGTAACAATATACGTGTACCAGCCCAGATATTGCATCTGGGCCAGTGGCCTATAATGGTTGCCTTTTTCAGTAAATCTTTTGAAAACAACGGACTCTTGTCTGATTGCAGAAGGTAGTCTGGATTACAACTATTATTTAGCCACAGATTTGACACAAAGAACATAGGAGGGTGTAACTCTTTAGAATTGTTTAGGACTACACTATCAGCTGCTGATACTGGGCATATTTTTTTGACATAGGCATGCTCATCAGTGTTTAGCTGTAAAAATTGCTAAGTAGTGTGATTTTATTGCTGCACCCCAACTTGGAATAAAAGAAGAAAAGCTCCTTTCAATCTGTCATTTGATCTGACATTTTACATATTATGTAGATAAAATAAATTGGCCCTAGTCACCAACATTGATGCTGAAATACTGCTATATTAGCATTTAAGATGCCAGAATATTCCTGTTTGTTTTTGCTGATGGGTCAAACATGGAGAGGGAGGTGTTTGAGGATCGGAGGAGTTTCAGTGGAATATAATGCCACAGAGTCTGTCCTCCAATGTAGCCATTTTCTCAAGGGGAACTGGTCTCTGTTATCTGGAGCTCAATTGCAATTCTAATTGCAAATCTATAGATATAATATATGCAATAGCCCTTGGAGTTGATCTGGAAAGATGTGAGAGCCAGTTTGGAATAGTGGTTAGGAAGGGCAGGACTTTAATCTGGAGAACCGAGTTTGATTCACCACTCCTCCACCTGAAGCCAGCTGGATGATTTTGGGTCAGTCACAGTTCTCTAGAGCTCTCTCAGCCCCAGCCCCCTCACAGGGTGATTGTTGTTATGGGGACAATAATAGCATACTTCTAAACTGCCCTGAGTGGGTGTTAAGTTGTCCTGAAGGGCGGTATATAAGTTGAATGTTATTGTTATGTCAAGAGCCACATATCCTCCAATCCACATTCCTGTTCATATTCCTTATTAATTCTCTCTCTCTCTCTCTCTCTCTCTCTCTCTCTCTCTCTCTCTCTCTCTCTCTCTCTCTCACACACACACACACACACACACACACACACACACAGAGGGGGGGGGTTGCCAGCTCCAGGTTGGGACATCCCTAGAGATTTGGGGGTGAAGCATGGAGAGGGAGGGGTTTGGGGATCTGAGGGGTTTCAATGGGATATAATGCCACAGAGTCCATCCTCCAAAGCAGCCATTTTCTCCAGGGGAATTGATCTCAATTATCTGATCTCCAGCCACCACCAAGACTCAATCTGGAAAGCACACCTCTAAAAGATAAATTAGTACTTCAGTGTTTTGTAAGACTGAACAATTGAAAAAACTCAAAATCTTGACTTAGTTTCCCTCCCTTAGGGTTTCTTCTATTTCTAAGAAATACCTAACATCAATAGCTTATGCTAACATGATACAGTTTCTCCAGTTGCCTAATATAAACATTAGCTAGCAAAGCAAAAAAAAAAAGAAAAAGAAAAAGAATTACTTCACATTTCAGAATCTCTGCATCTAGGAAACAATTATAGAAGAATAGTAACATTAAAGTTTTCACACTGCATCATTTCCAAAGTGCTCTTGCTGGGTGACATTAAAACAAATAAGATCAGACCCTGTGTAACTTAGCTGTTCTGTGAATATAGTTCTCTTTTGCCTTGCAGCCAAGTGGCAGGAAATGGTGAGTTTTCCAGTCCCAGGGATGAGTAGATAATTAAAGTATAAACCTGGTAGGCAACAAGTAATTGGAAAGTTTGATGGGTCTTGTGATTTGACAAGTTAGACTTATTCTGTAAAATTAATTAATTAAATTATGACATTAACCTGAAAGAAAATGACAGGAAGGTGCAAGGATCTATCTACAGCTATGATTCTAACAAGATGCTGAAGTTCTGTTCCCCCCCGCCCCCGCCCCCATATACACACACCTTTTATGTAATTTAAATGCAGCTCAAAGGAGACTAGAAACAATGAAATAACATACAGGTTTTCAGTGCTCATTACTTGTTTTTCTTCATAAGATTTTCTTGTATATGCCCTCCCAAGAGGCGAAATATGTTTGTTAGTGTTTAATTTCAAATACATCAGAAGGAAAAAATGTCAAAGTTGTTTCTGCAAAACGTAAGACAAAGAGTGCAATCCTAAATAGTGTTACTCTGTTTAGACTGGAGTTACTCTGTTTAGACTGGAGTAACTGTTTAGGATTACACTGAAAACTTATTACCAATAGAAACAGGTAATGGACCTACCTATTAAATGATTATATAAGACCTCATACTTTAGGGAAATATTTATAATTTGAGATGGGCACAAACCGCGTTATGAACTTCAAAAACCCACGAAAATGGCAATCGCGCGATCGCAATCTGACGGTTCATGATCGGACATGACCAACGAACCAGCGTTCGGAAGAAGCCTGGTTTGGTGCATTTGGCTGCGGTTCGGGAAGCCAGACACTCAGGCGCCAGCAATCAATTCCCCTGGCAACGGAGCCGGGGGAATGCCTGAACTCTGTCTGCGCTCCTTCTGTCACCCTGGAAACCCGAATTGAAGCCCAGCTTGCCTTGATCGGCAGATCTTCCTTCCAACCACGGAGCTGAAAAGCGGTTACAAGTTGGGAGAAGACACCCAAGGGAGGGAGGGGGAGGGGGTGTCCTGTAGCCATGGGCACTCCAATCTCAACCCTACAAACCCTGATAGGCAGCTCTGATGGCCAAACACAGACCTCCTGCATTGCTCAATGGGACCTGTGCTTATAAATAGCTGTGGGATCCCAGGCTGGGTTTCACTTTCAGCGAGCAGTGGAGTGGGACAGAGCTCTTGCTTGCCACTTGCTAGCCTTTGGGGAGAGAGACTGAGAGTATAATTCAGCTTGGATTTGGGGGATATGGATCTATCTCCTCTGGTTCCAGGGCTGCTGCCTGGCTCTGGGGCCAAGCTCAGTGGGCACCTCAGCTGAGGGCTCACCCTGATTATTGATCAGTACCTGATCAGGTCAGGTCTGTAGGAGTGGTGGGCTAGGGCTCTAGTCCCTCCTTCCCTCTGGTGCCAGGGCTGCAGCCAGGCCCTGGGGCCAAGCTCGGTGGGTACCTCGGCTGAGGGCTCACATTAGTGCCTGATCTGTTCAGGTCTGTGGGAGTGGTGGGCTAGGGATCTATTCCCTCCCTCCCTCTGGTGCCAGGGCTGCTGCCTGGCATTGGGGTCAAGCTCAGTGGGCACCTCGGCTGAGGGTTCACAGTGTCATCTCCATTCTTCTTCTCAATTGTTGTTTGCTGGCACGATGAGGCTTTGGGTGGGGGACAAGAGTGGACGTAGGGGGGAAGTGCAGAGATTGTCCTGGTTGCAGCACGGGAAGCAGTGCTGTGCAGTACTCTGGAGCAGCAGAGACTCCCTCTCCCCTAAAATCACCAGTTGTGGCTGTGGAGGAGGCCAAAGAGGTCTTGCCAGTGGCAGAAGAGGAACTCCTGAACATTTTGGGGGAGGAGGAGGCCGAGGGATCCTTGGAGGAATGGTTGGGGTTCGATGAAACATCCAGCCTGTCCCTATCCCAAACTACTGGTGGTGCTGTCCCTGCCTGCAGTCCACCCATCACTCCGTCTTCCATTGCCAGCTCCGTGGCACATCCAGCAGCAACCCTTCATCCTCCCTCCCCTGGAACCGTCAGTGGGCCACAGTTCAACGCACTTTCGGTCCCTTCCTACTGACCCCCGCATGGTGCGGTGCTGTGTGTATGAGGGCCTGGTGTGCAGGGGCAATGACCCAAAGCACCTGTCATCGACGGCCCTGACTTGGCACCTGAAGAGGCACCACCCGAGCCTGTGGTCTCCGTCCTTGGCCAGCGTAACATCCATCGGGGGGAGACAGAGGGCAACCAGCTTGTCTTATCCGGAATCAATGGGAGGGTCTCCGGAACGCACCCCGAGCAAGAAGCCTTGCCTCGAGGGTGTGGCTGGTGGGAGTGGAAGGGTCAGGCAGGCTGCCCTGGGGGAAGTTGTTCCATCGGGTTCAGGGGTGGCTCCACTGAAAAGGGTGAGGTCAAGGGCTTAGGAGGCAGGCATTCATGTGGTGGCTCAGACGATTGCCCTGCAAGGCTTCCCCCTATCGGTCATGGAGGGCATGGGCTTCCAACTGCTGCTCCAGCACTTTGCGTCATGGTTCTCCTTGCTCTCATGGCGCACTGTTGGGCATCAAGTTGTGCCTGCCTTGTACGAAGCAGTGCGAGACATGGTGCGCAGAGACCTGTCAGCCGCCGAAGGCAGAACAGTGCACTTCACGGCCAACCTGTGGAGCGGCTACCATCACGGGTACCTTGCCATCACCACCCACTGGTGGCAAGCAGAGGACCTTCGCTTGCCCAGGCAAAGATCTGTCAGCCGTAAAAAGGTGCCCAGCTTGACACCAGGCTACAGGGCGGTTCTTCTTCAGGCCCGAGGGATGGACGAGGTCAAGGCGGCTCTGAGGGAGTGGACATCCGAGATGGAAGGGGTTGTCCGTGGCTTCATGGTGACAGATGCAGGAGCCAACATGTTGGCAGCCCTGAAAGAGGCATCCCTCCCAGGCCTGGTATGCATGGCGCACAAGCTGCACCTTGAGATGCGGGATGTGCTTGGGCTGGGGAGCAAGCCGAGGGACAGCTGGGACAAGGGAACCTTGTGGATGTGCAATCTGCTGGACAGCTGCCGTTGCATCGCTTCCCATTTCTCCTGCAGTATACACTCTTTGCACGAGCTTTTCCAGAGGCAGGGGACCCCGAGCACCAACTCTTCCAGGACCTGCCCACCCACTGGAACTCCACCTACGACATGATATGTCATCTGGTGGAGCAGAAGGGCGCGTTGGAAGACACCATGTTCTCTTCGGATGTGCTGAGGAGGGGAGAGGAGTTGAGCCGCAGCTACATGGACTGGAGAGTCCTTGCCCAGATGTCCTGGATCCTGAAACCCTTCAAGGATGCCACAGAGCTCTTGTGCTCCTACCAGGCCAGCCTGGGTTAGGTTCTACCTCTGATCCATGGCCTAGACCAGTTTCTGGCCCAGGAGCTCCAGCAAGGGTAAGAGCTGCTCCCCAGGGTCCGGGAATTTGTCCGGAGGATCTAGGCCTGTGTCGCTGCTTCCTGTGTCACTGAATGCCTGCATCCTCTATGCTGCGAGGCGCCGTACCAACTGGCCTCCCTCTGTGACCCCCGCATCAAGGGCAGCATCGCCACACAGGCGGGTCAGATGCAGCACTGGAAAAAGGAGCTCCGCAGAGCGGTGCTCCGTTTCCAGAGACAGAGGGCAGGAGAGAACAAACCGGGCAGCGGCGAGGGGCAGCCGGTGGAGGAGGAGGGTGAGGGGTAGGAGGTGGGAAGAGAGCCACGCCAGGGAAGAGCCACCCCAATGGACACATTCGATTTCTGGGCCTCGTCGGTGGGCTGCGTGGTTGTCTGCTACACAGTGGGTGCGTCCCTCTCAGTGAAGGACTTGGCGGGGGCCATGGTGCGTGAGTACCTTTCTGAGCCCACCAAGCGCCCCCATGCAAACCCGTTGCAGTATTGGGTAAGGAAATCTGACCTATGGCCAGACCTGTCCATCATCGCCACCAACATCATGTCCTGCCTTCCCACCAGCGTGCAAAGCGAGCAGGTGTTCTCCCACCTGGGAGACCTCTTTCGTCCCCTCTGTGCACGTCTGCATCCGGACCTGGTAGACATGTTGACCTTTATCAAGGTGAACCTCAACCTACTGGGGCACCCCCCCCCCCGTGGACCTGGACCTACCCGGGCTCTGAGCCACCCTGGGTTTGTAGCCAGCTCAGCTTGTCCACAACATGCTCAAGCTTCCATCAGTTCTCGAGGCTGCTTCCATGGCTGGTGACCCTTTGCTCTCCTCTCCCAGACAAGTTCCCATTCCCTCTTCACACCTCTCCCTCTCTGGATCTGCTCATATGCCTCCCAACCTCTCCTGTCTTTCCCGCGAAGGCAGGAAGGTGTGATACTGCCAGCTGATGCCACTTTGGGGCACGAGGAACAGCTCTGCTGCTGTTGCTGATGTGAGAGTGGTACTGTACAGTACCCCCCCTTCCAGGTCACCTGGTGTACCCTCTGAGCAGGGGGGAATGGGTCCCTCCCACGCTTTCCACGAAGGCAGGAAGTTGGGTGCTGTCTGCTGCCGTCGCTTTGGACCCCGAGGGGCAGCTCAGAAGTTTTTGCTGAGCTTGACAGGTTTGAGCTGCGTGGTGCACCCCTATCCATGTGTACCTGCTGTCCTCTCTGTGCATGGGGGGAATGGGACCCACGTCCAGTCATGTGTCCTTACCGTGAAGGCAAGAAGGTGGTTGAGGTCTGCTGCTGCTGCTTTTGGGCACGAGGGGCAGCTCAGGAGCTGTTGCTGGTGTTAGTGTGGTGCCGCATGGTACCCCCCCTTTCCATGGGCACCTGCTGCCCCCTCTGACCATGGGGGAATGGGTCCCTCACCCTCACACCCTTTCCATGAAGGCCGGACGGTGGGTGCTGTATGATACTTCGGCTTTGGGCTAGGAGGAACAGATCAACTACTGTTGCACATAAGATTGTACGTCACGGTGGCCCCTGCCAACAGCAGCGGCTGTCCCATCTGGGCAGAGGTGAATGGGTAATGCTGCTACGACAAGTCATGTCCTTTCTGCAAAGGCAGGAAGGTGTGGTGCTGCGAGCTGATGCTGCTTTCTGCCACGAGGAGCAGCTCTGCTGCTGTTGCTGGTGTTAGCAGGGCACTACATGGTACCACCCCTTTCCATGGGCACCTGCTGCCCCCTCTGAGCAGGGGGAATGGGTCCTTCACCTTCACACCCTTTCCGTGAAGGCTGGACGGTGGGTGCTGTATGATGCTTCGGCTTTTGGCCACGAGGGACAGATCAACTGCTGTTGCGCATAAAATTGCACGTCATGGTGGCCCCTGCCAACAGCAATGGCGGTCCCCTCTGGGCAGGGGTGAATGGGTAATGCCGCCATGACCAGTCACGTCCTTTCCGTGAAGGCAGGAAGGTGAGTGATGCTGGCGACAGCCTCCACTGTGACACAGGAGGGGCAGACAAGCCTCTGCCACAGCAGTCTGTGCTCTCCTTCAGGGTGGATGAGGGCTCCCTCCGTCCCGGTCCTGCTGCGCAATGTGGCCAGGAAGCCTCGGGCTTGGCCCTTTTCTCCCACACAAGTACACGGTCCCTCTTCTCATCTTGCCCTCTCCGGAACACTCAGTCCCCTCCCAATGACCTCTCCGGTCCTGTCCTATTCCATCCTTTCCGCAAAGGCAAGAAGGTGGTTGATGCTGGCTGCTACTGCAGAGTTCCTCAGTGGGATCCTCAGAGGAGGCCTCGCGGCTGTTGGAATCTTCCAACTTCACAGACCCTCTTTTGACCTGTCCCTCTCTGGAGCACTCCAATCCCTCCAAACAACATCTCCTCTCCCTCCCGTCCTTTCTGGCAAGGCAGGAAGGTGGGTACTGTCGGCTGCCACCACAGAGTAGCTCAGTGGGAGCTTCAAAGGAGGCCTCGCAGCTGTTGGTGGATCTTCCCACTTCCCCTCCAAATGACATGTCCTCTCCCTCCCGTCCTTTCTGGCAAGGCAGGAAGGTGGGTGCTGTCAGCTGCTGCCGCGCTGTTCTTCAGTGAGACCCTCAGGTGAGGACCCTCACTTGCTGGGGGATCAGGCCCCCATCCGAATGACATGTCCTCTCCCACCCACACCGAGAATACCAGCACACTCCTCTTTGGCCTGGTGGGTGGGCACATGGGGGTGCCGCTGACGAGCGGCCAGACCCCCTGCCCCCTAAAGGGGAGGTGGCTTGTCACTGCCTCCCTGTGCCCACCAGGCCTGGTGGCCGCCGTCAACACACACCTTCTATACACTGGGCCAACATCAACTGGTGGCTCTAATTGTGTCGAGTGGGAGTTTCCTGGGGGCCTTGGATTGGAGAGGGTATAACTCCAAGATCCCTTTTGCAATCTTGTCCAAACTTGGGTGATGGCTGTAGGAGAGAGCCTGCAAAAGACTCTCCGGGAATATGGGCTCTGTAAGTGCCACGGGGGCCGTTTCATGCCCAACGAACCGTGAACCATTTCAGCAACGGAAAATGTTCGTTGCAGTTCGCGATCTCGGGATCGTCATCGGCACCAAACCACGAACCACTGGTTCATTAAATTTTTTTGGTTCACGCCCATGTCTATTTATAATACTATAAAATGTGCTGATTTCAGAAGTATGGTAATATAAGGCAACTGTACAAATTACATGCTTTGGTGGTCACTTAAGCTTTTTTAAAAATGGGTGCCTAAATATGTTATGAATGTATCAAATATACATACTTACCAAGCAATAGTGATTAGCTTGGTTTCTCAGCTGTGAAGGAGATAATAAACTGTCCCTCACCCCCAAAAAATACATTTTGGAAGTAGCTGGATTTTCCCATACCACACATTTTCAGACAGATTTTATTTTTTCTATGCTGAGAAAATGTTGTAGTGTGTTGTTTTTATGTGTAGATCTCTTTGAGTCTGCATGCTGAGAGAAAGGTAACAAAGAAATTTATATTTAAAATATTGGTTCTAAGGACTATCCTACTGTAGTTTCTACTTTACTTTATTCATGTGGCCTCTTTGCAAAAAATACTGTATCCTCTAATGGGCACCAACAGACTATGTTGATTGGAAAGTTTTAATCAGTACTTGCGTGGAAGCATTGTTGAGTATTGGTTGTTGTGGGTTTTCCGGGCTGTATTGCCGTGGTCTTGGCATTGTAGTTCCTGACGTTTCGCCAGCAGCTGTGGCTGGCATCTTCAGAGGTGTAGCACCAAAAGACAGATCTCTCTCAGTGTCACTGTGACACTGAGAGATCTCTGTCTTTTGGTGCTACACCTCTGAAGATGCCAGCCACAGCTGCTGGCGAAACGTCAGGAACTACAATGCCAAGACCACGGCAATACAGCCCGGAAAACCCACAACAACCATCGTTCTCCGGCCGTGAAAGCCTTCGACAATACATTGTTGAGTATTGTATTAAAATGGCACTCCTTCCTTCTCTGTTTTGTTCTTATGTTTGTCTGGCAAGGTTAGTTAGTTGTAGGCTACCAGAGTTTGTGCTGTCAGGGAGAGCAAACATGTTTCAGCGAGGAGCCCTGGAGTTGGTGATTTTGAGAATCCGTTGTTGGTCTCCTGTTTACTTTGCTATGATGGACTGACTAGGGGTTTTATGGTCTTTTTCTGGAATCTAATCAGCAAGTGAGCTCATGATCAGTAGACAATAGCAAGATTACCTAAAATTACATCTGTTACTGTGCTTATGATTTTTTTTGTTTCTATAGTGATTGTTATTCTGTTGCTGATCATGAATAGCTCACAGCAGCATTAACCCTCATGCAGTATCCACTTGGCATAGCCAGATGACAGAATCACTTTCTCCATTTTCTATACTGTGAATTGGTTCTTTCAAATAGAATGTATTTCAGAATTCTTTGCAACAGCAAATTATTCATTTGAAAAGCTGAAATAATATCTCCACTCTCAAATAAATTAACTTAATTTTGGCAATTATCATAATGAATGTCTCTGATATTGGTTGCATTGTAGGATGATTAAGGATTTTTTTAAAAGCACACTGAACACAGTGGGAGAAAAGGAGCTTTTACACCTTGCTTATTTGCCTTGTGTTTGTTGCTGATAGTAGGCATTTTATCCCTACTTATCTATATTATCATGGTGCATTCAGATTTCTCTCAGATTTTCTCTAATCTTTCCCAAACCTGCTTTGATGCAATATTTTGGGAAATATCATAGCAAAGCCTGGATAGCTGCAGCATAAGCAGAAAATATATTTTCTTGCCCACAGAGAGCCCCCTAAACTTAAACAACTTCTCACTTACCTAACTCAGACACAGACTCTGGGACTACAATAAACCAAGATACCAAATCTGTCCCTTTATATACTCTGACAACACAATCACTAAACCCGACAACACCAGCCATACCATCTTAGGTTCATTCAGTTGCTCATCTTCCATCTTCCACTCTAATATAGTGTTCAGTTAGGGTTGCCAGGTCCCTTGAGTCCCCCAGTGGAAGATAGGGAGCCTGACGTGTACCTTTCTTGGTTCCTCGGGTTGTTTCTTCATGTGCACACAATAGCGCACATGCACTCCCAGCTTGTGCAATGACATCACTTCCGGCAAGTGACATCATCACACAGGTCAAAGGACGTTCTCTGCACTCCCCAAGAGGCTGAATGACCCACTGCTGGGCTTGAAATGGGCCCACTGTGGGGTGCAACTTGGGCTGCTGTGGGCACAGAAGCATGCCACACCACCCAGAGGCATGCTGCGCTGCCCAGGGGGGTATCTACAGACAGAGATCAGTTCTGCCATGCGATGGATGGGCACCATGCCAGGAGGCAGGGAAGGTCCTCTGCCTGAACGGGGAAAGCTTTGTCCCTGGCAGGTGCCACGCGGAGGATGGACCAGGTAGGATGGGGCAGAGTGGAGAGGGGCTGGGCAGTGGCAGCGCCAAGGCCAGGTAGACCCCGTGCAGACAAGCCTTTCTGCTGCAGCACCGGGAGCTGCAGAAGGAGTCAGCAGTGGGCAGGTGGCTGAGCGGCCTCTCTGTCCCGGCGCTGGGAGCCAGAGGAGGCGGCGGCAGTGGGCAGGCAGCCAGCTATATGGTGCTTCCTGGCCTTGGCTGACTGCTAGGGTTGCCAGCTCCAGGTAAGGTTGGGAAATTCCTGAAGAGTTGGGAGCTGGCACCTGGAAACACCCCAGCTGGAAAAAGAATAACAGTGTATAGTTGGTTCAAAACCCCCAGAACTGAAACTGATTTTTTTTAGTGAATACTTGAAGGGTTTGGCCATTGCCTGCTTGTCTGTAGTGATCCTGGACTTCTAATATTATTTCAAAGCATCCCGTGTGTTTCTCTGTCATTGCCCTCTTGAGGCGAGCAGGCCTAAATCGCAGGGGCGCTCGGGGGGGGGGGGGAGCAGCCACGCCCTGTGCAATGACATCACTTTCAGGAAGTGACGTTATCACATGGTCCCAGGAGCACACATGTGTGCAGGGCGCCATCTCCTGCCAGGAGTTGCTCCGGGTGCTGGTGACCCACACTACACCACTGAGTTCCACCACCTCTTTTCCCAGAAAAAAAAGCCCTGGTATTATCAGGGTCTTTAAAAAAAATATGGGGAGCATTCAGTTATGAAACCCCCTCATCCACAAGGTGATTTGTTACATTTTGCTAGGCTCTTTGTAACTTACTGAAAGACACAGTTCCATAACTTTTCATACTTCAATGTTGAACATTTCTCATTTTCACAGATTCAAAGAGCATTGATTACAAATTTTTATTTGTATTTTTGCTCCAAAAGTGTGTTTTTGTTTGCATTGCAAAATTGCAAATGGTTTTGAAAAGTTTTAAATGGATAACAACCAAGACTAATATAAAAGTAGAGAATAACTAATGTTGTATAATAACACAGGGAAAGGAAAGCTTCCATTAATCTCTAGAAACAGGAGCATTTATAACTTCTGCAGGAGGAAATAGTTCTTTTGAAATGCACAGCTAGCTTTTCACAGCTGATTAGTACCAATATGTTTGCAATTGATAACCCAAGGTAGGACATGACAAACCAATTAGGATTTCCATAATTATTTCCCCTTCACCTTCTTGCCAGACTTGGTGTTCCGTGCTATGTTTCAAACTTTAAAATGTGCATCCTGAAATGTTTCAAGGAATGAACAGTTTCAGTGGACAATAAGCAAGCCAGTATCCACAGCTTGCAGTATAGGCCTGCATGTTCAGTAATTAACCCTTCACTATACCTTTCTGAATAAACCATGAATTTTAACTAAGAATTCTGTCTATATGTAAGCCTGTACTGAAAAAAGAGTTTGCCTTGTTTCATTCTTAAATAAAACAACTATTGAGTGTTCTTGAAAACAAACTCATTGGTAAGTGTTTACATCTTACAAAGTACTAAAGATGAACTTACAACACAAGATTTTCTAGTATCTGGATGTCCTGCCTTGCGATTCCTCATGAAACAAAAACTGTAATATATAAAAACATCAAAGAATCAATTCAGAACTGAAGCATGCATTACAGTAATGTCATTAGCAGGCACAAATAATGCTCATGGGGAAAAAAATTTCTAGACATTTACTCTTAAACAATCAAATACTGCTGTGAAGAAACTGCATGTTCAAATTGAAGCCTCTTTGTAAAATCTTTGTTTCAGGCAGACATCTTCCGGAACAACTTTGCTGAGCTTGTAGAGGCTCGTGGTATGCAGTGACCTTGTAAGATGAGATAAAGTGACTACCTTGTTAGCATACCGGAGCTTCCATGGTATGGCTTTTTTTTTACCAATTAACATTCTTGCATGATCATACCATCTTGACCTTGGAAGAGGAGGTGGCGCCAAGGCTGCAGACTAGTCTCCCTCTTCCTTCCATACATTGCGCTTTGACTTGGTAACATTAATTGTTGAATTCTTGATTGGTCAGTGGGTCCAGATCATTTGAGAATCCAAGACCCATAAATTAGCTGCCTTTCATAAGGCAAGGGGGCTTTAGTTAGGTTACAGCCAGCCAGCTTATGCTGTGACCCAGCTATGGCTTCAGTTCTGGCTCCAAGTTTGACTCTGTAGGATGGAAGCTCAGCTGCAACCATTCTTCTGTTTGTTCTGTTTTGCTGAACCACTGAAGTTCTGTAGTCCTCTGGAAAAAAACACTCTGTTTCTGCCTAACTCTTGTGGATCACTGGGTATGTAGCTAGTGCTACCTGCTCTAGGTTTTGTTATTTTAAATCCCCACAATCTGTCTTGTGTTATTTTGTCTGTCTTTTGCACTCTAATAAATTAAACATAAAATTTTACCCTGTGTGGGTCTTGACTCTGATACCTCAAAGAACCAGCCAAACCCCATGCCCTGCTTCTGGACCACCTACCAAGGTAATCATCCTAGTTTGTGAAACTGCTTGCAACTTCAAACTTGCAAGGTAGACTTTTCAGCTTTGAGTTTCTCTATAGGCTTGGAGTTTCTCCCTTGCTTCAAGGCCTGGGGATAGACAAGAGGGAGTGGTGGCAGCTTACCAGGCTAGTGTGAGAATTAGTCTCTCATTGGCATGTTTGTTAAGTTCTGTTAAACAAGGTACCAGATGTGGTTGTCTGTGTGTTTCTTTTCCTGAGCTGGGTAAGAGTGGCAGAACCCAGAGAGGGAATCCTTGATAACTGCTAAAAAGCCTTCAGCTCTTTTTTCTATTGTTCTTAATTCCTAATCCATAAATCCAGATGTCATCAAGACCTTATCATCTATTCCGTGTAAAAAGTCTATAAACCATTTCTATTCAGCCAAATATGTAACTAATGTCTTTTCTCTAATCAGTGAAGTAAGTTTTGCCATTGATGCAAACTCCAGTACTTTTATCCACCATTCCTCAACTGTAGGCAATGTTGGAGTTTTCCACTTTTGTGCATAGAGTACTCTTGCTGCTGTGATCAAATATAAAAACAAAGTTCCAAAGCTTTTTTTCCAACTGGCTGTCCATCTTCCCCAACAAAAAAGTCTCTGGTTTCAACTGAATTGTAATCTTCAAAATATTCTGAATTGATCATCATATCTGCAACCAGAAACTCTTTGCTCTTTGTGTGCTTTTAAAGGCCACAGAGTATAAGAGGAAAACACAGTAGGGCTTCTGAGTTTTTGGCTGCATTCAGATGTCATAATCTGCAATTATGCTCCAATCAGATGCAGTTTGTTGCTGTGCTCATCATAACTCCCATTCTTTCTTTAGCATGAAGAACTTGATTGCAAGCTTCCCAAATTGTTCAACTTTCAATTTGCCATGACATCCAAATGCAGGCAGCTTAATGAATTGGTTCACTGCACAAAAATGAGCATTGTAAACTGGGATTAAACTGAGGTTTACAACTGCACCTTCAATGGAATAAACAAATGCCATTTTGCCAAGATGCTTGATTTTACTTTTGGATATCACAACAAACTAGAGCTTGTGCAAGTTGGGAACTCATCAATAAAGTTCCATGTTCCAGAGGAGGGAGGAGATAGGTGGAGCAAAAGTCGTGTATGATTACAGCAACCAACTGAACATGCATGACTGGAGTTTAATCGAAGCTGATATGATGTCTAAATGCAAACTTAACATTCTCAAAACACTACAGCCAAGTTTCAGTTACTTCTAAGTTCCAAAGTGGTTCTTTCCTATATGGGACAAAATTTATCTTGTTTGTTTTTAAAACAGAGATCCAGTGTGAAGTTACACATATAACTCTCTGAATCATAGCTTGAATGTACAGTGTACAATAACACGAAATGAACCACTGAACAAAATTCTGTACAGAACAGCTGGTTCATTTGCAGCGAAACACGCATTCTGTGGGACTGGTTCCAGCATGGGTCTGTGAAACAGACAGCCCGGGCAGCAGGAAAAAAGGCTGTCAGTTTTACAGACCCTGCACTGGTTCCAGCACGGGGTCTGTGAAACTGAGAGCCCGGGCAGTAGAAGAAAGAGGCTGTCAGTTTCACAGACCCCGTGCTGGGTTCAGCCGATGGGCTGAAACCAGTGCGGGGTCTGTGAAACTGATAGCCCTGCTCTCCTGCTGTCCGGGCAGGAGAAGAAAGGGGCTGTCTGTTTCAAATGCTCCGCACCAGCTTCAGCAGCCTGTGAGGGGCGGTTGAAATGCCACAAATTCCCAAACTGGGAAAATGTCGGAAGTTCGTGGTTCGTGGACTGCTACGAACCACGAATCATGTGGTTCATTTGGGGGGGGGTCGTGCTCATGTATAGTGTACAATGAAATAATGTCCCCTCTGGACATCATTTGAAGATCTTCTAATGGAAGAAGCTGGAGCATTAGCTATTAATTACATGAAGTTCTACCACATTCATTTTTGTTTCCGTGTTCCACCTCAGTAGTACACTTGAAATTAATATAAATTGCAGAGGAGGACTACTTGATAAACCATACATAACATTGCTGCATCATTGGCACAACTGGCAGAGCAGCACATAGGAAAATGGAATATGAAGCCCTTGGTTAAACTCTCACTTCCACACTGGATTCAATAGATAGCCTCACCATCACACGTTGATATAATAATATTGGCCTGGAGATCTATTGCAAGGATTGGTGAGATAATGTATATGGCACACCAAGTACTTAGTAAAAACTATAACAGTTGTCCCTACTATGATGCAAATTCTTAATGTACAG
This sequence comes from Eublepharis macularius, assembly GCF_028583425.1. Lineage (NCBI taxonomy): Eukaryota > Metazoa > Chordata > Lepidosauria > Squamata > Eublepharidae > Eublepharis > Eublepharis macularius. The sequence goes on along the minus strand of NC_072793.1, from coordinate 87,547,934 downwards.
AACAACCATGGCATGCTATGAGCATTTTTACAGCCTGATTAGTATATTAGTTCCATATTACTAGATTCCTAGAATAATTTACATGATTACATTTATTGAAAAGTCTTGAGCCTCATATTTTTTGCAATGCAGAGTGGGTATCATCATAAGTCAAACTCATGTGATGTGAGAGCCTAAAGTGTAATTAATTGATTTAAATTTGGCTAGTAAAATGCACAGTGAAACGTTGCTCTTTTAATTATGTTAATTTATAACTGAAAATATGCATTTACAAAAGCAATAACATTAATTATTTGTACTTTAGGGATGAATATAAATGACCCAGTTAGATAGCTTCCTCAAGTTTACTCCCCTCCCACATGAATCAAGTTTATAAAACTGATTCACATAAAGAGAACATTCTGCCCCTTATATAATGCATTTCTACCATAGATTTCACCATTATGCTGCCTTACATATTATCTGTTGCTTTAAATATGTACTCCTGTATATTACCTGTGCTTCATGTTGTTTAATGTAAGTCCTAGAATTGATTATGTTCTGTTTCAGCAATTCTTAAACCCCATATTGGATCCTTGCTAATATTATGTCTTTGTAAACTTGTATTCATTTACCCTATGACATTGTTTATGGAAATGTTCTTGACACTGTATGGAAATGCCTGCCCTGGTCCTTGCCACTGATTGTACTAATCCCACACTATGTAATCAGCCTTGAGTCTCAGTGAGAAAGGCGGAATATAAATTAAATAAATAAATAAATAAATTGCAATGCAAACATAATGCTTCTGGAAGGTTATCCTGTCTCTGGAGGACATCAGGGAGCTTGTAAGAAACCACTGTAAATTAAACCCTCCAGCTCTTTTGTACTGTCACTGAGAAGAGAAATCAGTGGCTGGTCAGCAGGAGAGGGCCAACCAAATAAAACAACTTCATATGAGACCCTCACAGACTTTATGCTGAAATGAGCATCTGAGAGCCAAACTACATATTATGATAGCCAACGGGTCCTACCCATGACCACTGATGCCATTTTAGAGGAGATTTTAGTAATTTAAAAATAGCCGTGGTACAGCGGCACCATGCGATTTTGCCTCCCCCTCACCATCTCTTTTCAAGTGTCAAAACACAGTTTCACCCCTTGAAAAGATGCACGAGGTATGTGGGGGGCAACATCACATAATGCTGCTATACTTCGTATCTATTGGGTCTTGTTGTAGCAATTTTTAGATAGCTAAATGCTCCTCTAAAATGGTGTCGATGGCCACAGGTCGGACTTGTGGCCACCATAACATATGGTTTTGCCTTGAGTTCATTTCTGAGGTCGGTAGAAGAGCAATGTTAAGATTTTTTTTCAGTATGATTAAAACAGGTATAACATTTTTCACACACACTGCATTCACATGGAATGGAGAGGCATCTGGAAAGTGGGAGATGCAAACGGGTAATTTGGCATCCTCACATTAAAGAGGACAATTTGGCTTACCCGGCTGCAGTGTAGCTGCATAAGCTTGGAGCCAGCCTTTGCAGCTTTGCCCGGAGGGAGAGTCAGGCTCCCTTCCCGGGCATACAGGGCTTTGGCCAGGGGCGGAGCCAGGAGCCTTTTACAGGCAGCTCCGCTTTCCCCAGCTGCAGTTGCTTTACATGCGCCTACCCACCTCACCCTGTCATAGTGCAGGATTAGCCGGCTGCTGTTTCCAGAGCCAGGTAGGAATTTTTTACCCTTTTCCCTGATTGGCTGTTGGGAAGGGTTTTTTTTCGCCTACCTGGCACAGACAGGAGAGGTTTGAGGTATTGGCCTGGGTGGTGCTGTTTTGGTTAGGTTTCTGGCAGGAGAGTTTTGGGAATAGGGTGTGGGCCGGTGAGCACCCAGAGGCACTTCCCCATGGGTGGGGAACAGGGTCTGCCAACATTGCGGTATGCTTGTTGACGGATACCATAACACAGGCAGACACCTGTGGAGATCCCCAGGGACAAGGCCTTCCCTCATGCTGTACGGCTGGGGTGTTAGGTGCTTGATAGGGGGATCCATTTTCTTGGCTGGCGAGGTTGCAGCCATTCCAGGGATGGCCTACACCCGGGGCTGTGGGGCTCGCCCAGACAGGTCAAGGTGGAGGTCCAGGGGTGACCCTGTGGCTTGACCTGTACTGCTTAGTTAGCCCTTGCCATGGTTTATGTTTATGGTCATGTTAACAAATGGCCCTTTAGTTCCAAGCCTGTGTCTGTCTCTTCATTCCGGCTGGGGTTGCATAGTATTTTCTTAACACTGAAGACAGACAGACAGTAGGACATTAAGGCTTTTGCCATTTCTGGGAGATTCCTTCATAGAAACAAGGCTGTTCAATGAAATGTAAATCTAAAAAAAAAAAGGTGATATCGATAACATACTGCTCATATTGTCCAACAGTGCAGTCCACAACATTTGACTCAGAAATAGTCCAATGCTTTCAAAGATCAACAGCAGACACTGAGTTTGGGTGGGCATAGTGACACTATAAGTCCAAAACTGATAACTATGGCATTTTTTGAAGTGAAAGCATTATTGTGAAAGAATAGTGTCCGTGTCTGAGCGCAAGAAAAATCAGCAAATCAGTCTTCTTACTAACAATGAGCTGCAATTTCAAAAATTCATAGTATACTATAACTGAGGGCAATGTTCTCATTAATACATTAGCTTGCATTCTTCATGACCAGGGTAGCTACAAGTTATTCAATGTATTTATGCAAGCATATAGAAAACAATAAAATCAGGTTATTAATGGCTACAGAACAATTAGTGTTACATAAATGTGTAATGAAAAACTAATTTGCACATTGAAAGAATATTTGAACATCATTTGCCAATGTCTTTAAATACAAGAAATAGTCCTTTCTCATTTGTATCCCTTGGGCAAACTGCAGTCTTGAATTGACTGTGGACATCATCTCTAATGCTGAAACAAAATAGAATGAAACTAGCATTTCCAACATAGTGCAACAAAACAACAGATCAGTTAACTTACAAAATAGAAGTATATATTACACAAAGGCACTGCTTACAGTTTGTGAGGCTAGCTCAAAGGTTTAGGGTGCTTGGGCAGGTTAACAAATACACATGACACATTGCATGGTGAAAAAAGGCCACAACTTTTATTGGTTACACTGATAGGAGCATTGTCATGGTGTAGGGCGTGGATCCCTGCATCAGCTGATCTGCCTGCCAGCTGATAACCCCTCACCCTTCAGCCCACCTACTGAAAAGGAAACTGCAGGATGACATTAGTGGGAACCCCAATTAGCGGCAGCCTCTGCGAGGTTCCCCTGTCACCTGGAAACAGGCATGCTCTGGCAGCCCCTGAGCTGGGCTTGCCCTTGCCCATGTCTGTTCCAAGATCCCCATTTATGGGGAAACTGTGCGTGCAGGCTCTGTTCCCCCCAAGGGAAACATGCTTAATGTCAAAACTGCCACTAGAGCCACAAAATGGCTTCCACCAAAGCTCCTAAAGCTGCAACCAACCCTGTAAGCCATACTGGATGTCCTGCAGCCAAATATCCTGTCCCCAGCTGGACACGTGCACCCCCCATCTGGGTGATACAATGACTTCAACCAAAATGAAATGTCTGGATGATGACTCACCAGGCCTCCCCATTCTAGTACGAAACTCCCCACCTTCTTAGACAACCTTCTACAGGCCAAGTCAACGTTGTCATTCACCCATGCCCCGCACCAAGAGCAACGCTCCAGCAGATCTGACATTACACAAAGGCACTGCTTACAGATTCTGAAAACACTCTACGGTCTTTTCTGCAAGGTGCTTTTTCATCGGTTCTGACCTCATACTAGATCAATTTCTTTCCAGAGTTCTGCATGCATGGTAAAATTACCCCATTTAGTCTCCAAATTGCTAGCCAGACTTCTTTGCATTCCACATGGAGAAAGGCTACACCTACTGCAGAATCTGTCTTTCCCTGGCTTTTCTGCAGCTTTTCTCCTTGCGTGCATACCGTGATTTCCCCCCCAGAAAAGTCAAACCAAGGATTTTTTAAAATACAGAATTTGTTTTTGGCCCTGGCCTTCCCTTTTGCCCTCCCCTTTATTCCCCTGCATCCTGAATGGTTGAACAGCAACCAATCTGGGTTTTTTCCCCCTGAGTTTAAAAAATAAATAGTGATGTTGCAATGTTGGTGTCAACTCTATGTGTGTGTGTGTGGGGGGGTATATTGCAGTTCAGCTAACACAAAAACTCTGCAGAGGGTCCTCAATCTCACTTGATATTGGAGTAGAGCATAACAAAGAGTCAAAATAATGTTTCCGGTCTGATTATGTTTATGCCCAGGATGAAGTGAGTTTTTTTCCACTCACGAAACGGGTAAATAACATTTTGCCTGCAAACTCCCGTCGGCGTCTATTAAATAATTATTTCTACTCTGGACCGTGAAAGAACAAACAACTTGCACAAGTCTCCCCTCCCACCGGCTTTTTTCATTATATCCAGCATTTGCACTTTAAAAGTTCCATACATATTCCGGACGGTGAAGATTCAGTTTATAAATGGATGGACTTTGAGATTTTGACATTATGACGATTTTGATGTTCTATTGGATGGACTTTGTATTTTGTAAATGTATTTATGATGCATGTTAAACTTACTTAGCACTTTTGCACCTTGCACTTTGAAAAATATATATATTAGTAATTTCTAGAATTGTGGTTCCCCGGTTTGTTGGTGTTCTCAGTTTGGACTTGGGGCCGCCCTTTGTTTTCTTTTCATCACTTCTAGTGTGACATGGAAGCAACAGTGTTGCACCAGGGCAATGTTTTTGGCCAAGTATTAAAGAATTGGCTTCAGTGTGATGCTGTTGCTTCTACATTGTGCCAGGAATGATGTCATCAGCAGGAGATAATGATCAAATGTCCCCCATTTCACTGACTGGTCTCCCCCCTGCTAATCAGCTGGGACAAAGGCAAGGATTGGTGGGGCAAGGCAGGGATTGATGCCCATCACAAGCAGGCACCTGGCAAGCCTACAGTATGTATCATGAGGAAATGTATTACTTTATACATTTATTTATGTTATTTATAGCATATATTACTGAGACTCGAGGTGGATTACACATTGCAATTCAATATCATCAACAGCCGGCATATTCAATAAACAATACAAGAGGATACAAACTGCAAAAATTTGAAAACAAGCATAAATCTAAAACCAGAAATAACTAATTCAATATAACATATTAAGTAACATGGAATAACTATAAGGAAGATATCCACATCCACAGATAGTATGTAATCTACAATCTGAGTCTATTTATCAAAGCATCTTTCTGTGCCATTTCTTCCAGCACAGTCATATTACCTGAGTAAAAACGTCCTCCTTGAATAATTCAGTTTTCCATAATTTGCAGAAAGCCACAAGATTGGGTGCTTTCCTGCCCTTTTCAGGCAGACCGCTACAAAAGGTGAGGACCACCATAGAGAATGTGCATTAGTCCTCGTTAGTACTGAGCCCTGGCCAGCCCAAGACACCAGTATCACTTCACTACCAAAATAAAGGATTTTGCAGCTGCCACAAATTTCTTCAAAGTAGTAATGCTTTCCTCTCCCATACGTTGCTCTCAAACAGCTGTCAATGAGCGTAGAAATGGGCTTGAAATCCCTAGTTATTATACCCAGGTCAATGTCACTGTCTAAATAGACTTACTGGATTAAAAAAAAAAAAAAAACCTTCATCACATTCCCAGTTTCCTGCAAATCTCAGCTTTATCTCTGATAGCCTAACAACTAAAGTATACTTTATGATTAAGGTCAGTTTTGTTTCATTAAAATATGTTTTAATGTTTTGTTTAATTAAAATATGGAAAATGTTTGTAAAGCTAAACATTCCTGACAGATCAGTAAAGTGCTTCAAACTTCAGAGCACATATGCCATTACAAATGTCAAAAATGTTATGTTAAATGGAGTAGAAATTACAAGAAACATTTCAGTCCCAACAAACAGCAACATACACGTACCATTATTATCTTGTTTGTGGGACATTATTGCTTCAAAGATGGCATTTAAAGCACAGGAGACATAGGTTTCCTGATCTGGACTTGCAGATAGGTTCAGAGGGGAAATTCTAGTAGGTGTTTTAGCTAAAAAAGTACAAGTAATATCTTCTGATTTAGTGATTCCCATCACTTGCTCAAACTGAAGTTCAATCAGAATCATTTGTGGCCTTAAACAAGCTAATACCTCTCACCCTTAGGCCCTCTTCTGGCTTACAGGAATACTGTTAGCATTACTGAAATAATATATGCAAAGTTCTTCAATACTTAGGAATATAAAGAAACATACTCAAACACAGTCATGTGTGCACAAAGATAAGAACTGTTATAAAAACTGTTATAAGAAATGAGGCTCCGCCACAGCTTTTCTGCAGATGGAAGGATTACCATCCATGGAGTGTCCACCCCTGTCCAAAATGCACCCTAAAATTTTGTTCCTGGAGAATGGAGCAGCATTTCACAGGAGGTGCATTTTGGGTTGAAGTAAGATGGGAAGGAGAGAAGGTCACATGTGGTGTATCCAAGCTTCTGTTTTTTATCTTGATGTCCAGAACATGATTGTCCATCCATACCCCCAGGCTACACAACAAATAATAATGATACATACAGAATAGTAATACTTCATTATAGCCCCAATTTTATGCTCACACATGAGTTCTTATCATCTTTGAAGGACACAATAACTGAACCATCAAAACAAATCACGAAAATGAAATGTTCCGTAGAAGTTCAGTTTTATTCTCACCTACAGTGTCATATTCCTCTTATCACCCACATCCAGCTTATATTACTGTTGAAGTGATGTTGCTGGCTAAAAAGCTTTCCCCCTGTTTCACAGCACCAGCTGTTTGTACTATTTTTCTATTGCTTTTGGAATTAACCAGTCAGTGTATTTTGAAGAGGCAGGCAGAACTCAAGAACTGAGAATCCTGAATTTATTGAGGACACATACACATTTCATAAAAGCAATATAAGGGAAATTTTGCATTAATATTTGCCAGTTCAACTGTTGCTTAACACACATCCACACTGACTCTTTTGATTTAATCTAAACATTTCATAAGAAATAAGTCTATCAGAAGGTCACTGCCTCACACTGAACTAAACAGCTTTTGGAAAGGACCTTAATCACTAGTAACAGAATTGGCAGGTTAGTGTCTATTCACAAAAACAAGATTGCATGGTAAACATTATGCACAAGAATGGGCAGCAAACAAAGGTAATTGTGCAGTATGTGTTATTGATTTTTGGGAAAAGCTATATAACAGCAACATATAAATAAATAATAATCATATTAGAACTGCTGTGTTGGCTATCTGGACAAAGGGGCTGCCATTTATTACATGTTCAAACAGTGCTTTGCAAAATGAGACCCAAACTAATTTCAACCTGCAGGAAATGCTTCAATTTAAATGCTAAATAAATCATTATTACAATCATTGCCTAACAGGCTGTAACCAGGCATTCAACAAAATGGCTGATATAGCTCTCATTGGTAAACTATGGCCTTTTCCACACAGGCAATTTGCCCGTCTTTTTGAGTGTTCGCGCCCCAAGAATGGGATTCCTTTCAGCCACCTTCATTTCTGCATGCTGCTTTTAATCCCACTGTGGGTGCTCTCTTTTTTTTCTCCACGTTGCCATGAAATAAAGAGGATTATGTCATGATGAGTGGACGTCACCATTGGCATCACGGTCAGCATCACTGGCACTGGCACTTCACCATCCTATTTTTATATTCATGAGGCCCAATTATGTTGTTATGTTATGACATTAAGATGACCCAAAGTACCCAGCACTAAAGCATTGTTGTGGGGACAAAAGATAAACAAAAACAACAGGAAAACAAGCATGGCATGTGTACAAAGTAATCCTGCCATTATATTGCTATGACATTATCATTATGCTTAGTTATAAATAAAATTTCCAAATACACAACTGCCATACTCTGAGTAGTTATTTTTCAGTGCAATCATTTGGGGGGGGGGCTGGGAGCCGACTAGGATGTAGCCCAGCATATCCCAGACTTACGCTGGAGCCCAGCCATGGTGGCTGAGCGCAAGTGTAACAGGAGTGTAAGTCCCTGTGTTGGTAGGCCGGGGAGTGGGGCGGGGATGGGGCATGACTAAGTCAGCTCCATAAGCCATTTTGGGCATGGGAATGCTCCCAGCAGCAATGGAAAACCATGCCATGAAAATGACGGCATAGCCAATAGGCGCCCATTGTACCAGAAAACTGAATCACCCTCCCAGCACCCAGGCCCGCCCAAGTGGCCTGGTGGAGCATAGGATGCCAACTACCATGGGAACCAATCCACTTGCACCCCTGCAGTGGTGAGGCTCCCTTGCCCTCACCCAATCAGCTCCCTGGGCACCCTACATAACTTCTGTGTGGGGGCATCCCAGACAAGGGAAGCAACTGGATGCTCTGCTTGAGAGGCTCCCACTGTGGGTACTTAGAGCCTGAGGTGGGAAAGGGTGCTCATAGTGGTGGGGCAAAAGTGCGCAAGTGAACTTGGCAAAATCTGGGGCGTGCCTCACACATGTGGGAGGAGAACCACATCCAGAATGCCTAAAATCTATCACCCGAGTTTCCTTGCAGATTACTCGTCTCCTGAGTCTCAGCTTGGGGAAGGGCAAGGTTGCACCAACAGGTAAGAAGGAGCTGGGGAGATGGCTGGCCCAGCTCACTCATTCACACCAGACTCCCCCTCCCCTCACCCACCAGGGGCATGGCCCCTGCATGTGAGCCGGCATGCAGCTGTTTGGGGGGGAGGGCTTCCAGCAGCCCATGTCAGTGTTCCATCCAGATTCCCTTGGCCAGGCTCTCCCATTGGACAGAGGAGAGAGCACAGCTTCAGGCTGGGGTAACTGGGTACTTGCTCTTGTAACTCTCCCAAGATGGCGGGTGCACAACGACATGACTGTCTCCTTCCCAGGATCAGAACTCCAAGCAGCCATGGGAGCAGAACAGCCAGAGGCAGACAAGGAGCCAGAGGAGCATCCTTTGTCTGGTTGCTGGCAGCACCTGTGATGATTGAGCATCTGCCACTGCCCCTGGCCATTGACACCCTCCCAGGACATGGCAAGCCCCTCACCACATGTGTGTTTGTTTCTCTTTCAGGATGGTCATGATACATCAAGGAGGCCAGGAAGCATGGCTGTTTCAGCCCCTACTGATCCTTCCCAATTACCATTCAAGCTGTGCCCACGGAGCCATTCCCCAGGCAGCCTGAGACTCGACCCTGCTTCTGAGATCACAGCATGAGGAACGGCCCTAATGGCTCCATCTGCCATGCAAAATGATGCAGCTCTTGTTCTGGCCAAGAGAAGTTGATGACATGTTGCCAGACATGCTCTATATTGTTGGCAGTTCAATAAAGACTGTGTTGAACAACTAGTGCATCCCTGCCTCTTTGTTGGCTCATGTCTTATAGCAGCTTCACCCCTCAACCCACCCTGGGGCAGCCCCATGGCACATCATTGGGGATGATCCCTGGCCCAGGGCCACCAAGGAAGAGGCAGCTCTAAGTATCCACCAGGCACCTTGCTCCATTGGGTGGCTTGGCCCCTATGCAAAATGAGGGGGGGGGGTCTTGATCCTGTGGGGGCTGCTACCACATGCTGCCCCCATCCTGCCATCACATAGCAGGGAGGCAAATGGGGTGGGACATGGGCTCCTGATATGCTAGGTAGATTGCTGTGGGGGCCTGGGAGGTGGGGATGATTTACAGGAGAGGGTGGGCCAGTTCACATGCCACACATACATGCTCTCAGGTGGGAGCTCCTCAACCCTGGGGGGTTCTTCTCTTCACCAGTGAAAGAGGGGATCTGGATACTTGGCTGCCTATCAATCCTCTGTTCCAACTGGAATTATTAGCCCAGGGAGTATTGAAGAAAATAAAAAAAAGCGGCAGGAGGGCAGTGACCCACCTGCATTGATGCTTCCACATGGAATACTGGTCCAGGGAGTTGGGAGTATGTGTATGGTGCTGCAGGTATGCATCAGCTCCATTGTGGTACTTCCAGAGTTAACAGTCCCAATGGGATTAGCCCAGGTAACCAAAGGGCCTCCTGAGCTGGATGAGCCACCAGATTGCGACTTCCCTGCCTATCATCTTGAGAAGGGGCTTTACGGTGAGCAGCCCATCCACCCTGGAACAGTGAAGCTGCCCAGAAGCTGTGTGTGTGTGTGTGTGGCAGTCATTAGGTTCTTATGAACAAGAATTTTGCCAGGATGGCCCCCTCATCTGCATGTGGTGATAGTTTACAATGGCAGGGGCAGGGGGGCAGGATTGGAGAGCTGGCCACCTCCTCAGATCCATGTGGACACAGCTGGGTGGGAAAGGCCAGCCCTGTCTGATAACAGGGGCAAGGGACATGGTCCCAGTCATACTGGGGGGTTCAGCAACCCAGGCCCCATTGGGCAGCTCGGTGCTAAGGGCAATGCCAGTGGGGCCACATGAGCTGGTGCAATCAGTGATGTGGAGGAGGGATGTCAGTGGGCCACCCCTCAACAGGCCCCCCATGTTGCAAGACAGCCTCTTCGCTCAGTGGTTGCCACGCCAAAGGTGCTTATGAACCTGCTTGTGCTCTGCCTCACCTCATCACTGTGCTCTGCTGCTGGATCAGGAGAAGGGTGGCTGGAGCCCCATCCTAAGTCTCCTCTGCAGGTCCCTATGTTGGGGGTACCAGAAGATACTTCTATGTGGCAATGTTGTGAAGCAAGACACAGACAGCCACAAGCTTTGCTACTGTCATGTGCTGAATCACCCAGTGCCCCCCCCAATATGATGCAGCCATTGGAACAGCATCCTCAGCTGGCCAAATGCTTTCTTGATGACCATCTGCGTCTGTCAGTGAGATTGGTTGTAGGTGGTACAAACTGCCAGCTTGTCCAACGGATGTGGTATGAGAGGAGCAGGTAGCCCCCGTCACCTGCATGAATAGGGAAGATGTCAGCAATCAGTTCCCCTCACCACAGCAGCCCCCTTCCCCGGCCGCTTACCCAGTAGCCAGCCCTAGCCCTCTGGCCACGTAGGAAGGAGTTGGTTCAGGCTGGATGCCACAAAGATCTGGGCATCATGGACACTTCCAGGGAACTTAGCCATCAGGTCTGTGAAGATGTCGTGGTGGTCACATACTGCCTGGATGTTGATGCTGTGAAAGCGGTGCCATTTCTGGTAGACTTGGGGCTCCTCGTGGGGGGTGCAGAGGGTTCACTCAGTTCACTGTGCCCATGACATTAGGGATCCGCACGAGGGAGACAAACCCAACCTGAGCCGTTTCCAGACGGCTTACCTGCCTCCGGAACATTGTGCCATGTTGTGGGGAAAACGCGAAATATCGTGTTTTCTCACATGAGTTTTGCACGACATCGTGCAAAACTCGTGCGAGAAAATGCAATATTTCGCGTTTTCCCCGCAACATGGCGCGACGTTCCAGAGGCAGGTAAGCTGTCTGGAAACGGCCCTGGGTGGGAGCCAGTGCAGTCTTCTCTGTGGAGAATTGAACATGCTACCGGAGGTGGCTCAGCATAGCATCAAGGAAGCTGTGGAGACAGTGGCTTGTGGAGTGTTGAGACACCTCCAAGATCTTGGCCACCACACCTTGGAATGATCCAGTGGCCAGGAAATAGAGGGAGAACAGCACCATCTGCACGAAAGGAATATCCTGGGGGCTGGGGCTTATAACAACAACAACAACAACAACAACAACAACAACAACAACAACAACAAACATTTGATTTATATACCGCCCTTCAGGACAACTTAGTGTCCACTCAGAGTGGTTTACAAAGTATTATCCCCACCCTAAAGAACAAACCAAAAAAGGAGGGGTTTCCAAAAACAGCAACCACACGAAGGGATACACCATAGGAAACCCAAAATACACTACCAGGTGTGTGCTATCAACCACTATAATTAAAGTGCAAGTGCTCCGTTATATATATCACAATATACACTACAAATTACAAAACTTCATATATCCTCAGAGTTGATTATCAAAACAGTTAACAGCAGAATGCCAAATCAGTTAACAGTAGAATGCTAAGTCCGATATAAGTCCACAGTCTTTTTTGGGTAGCAAGAAAAGTCTGCAATTATTTGAAAACCTTAGGTATTAACTCCTATAGATAAATGCAAGGTGGACAGCAATGGAGATCAGCAGACATCTTCCATGTGAAGCTCTGGCAAGCCGAAGACTCCAGTCAGTTGGCAATGAGCCTGCCAGCTAATAATTCTGCTCGTTTCAATATTTCTTCATCCAGGCCAATAATCATGTGGTCTTCCTAGTTGATTTGATCCAACATCATCTTACCTGGTGTTTTTTTTCACAGATTCCAGATGCCTCCGATTTCAAAGCGGAAGCAGGCAGTTTAGCTTCTGTGTGTTCAGCATCCTTTCCCCAGCACAGGAAAGAGTGGGAAATCCCATTCTCAAAAAAGACGCTGAACAAACGAAAGTGAAACTGCCTGCTTCCTCTTTGAAATCGGAGGCCTCTGGAATCTGTAAAAAAAAAGACCAGCATTCAGTAAGTAGCCTGTCGCTTTAACAGCATGTGGAAACGGCCACTGAAAGCAGGATGGAGAGACCAATCAGTGAGAAAAAGCCAATTCAAAACTTCATCAAGAAAAACAGGGAATAAGCACAGACAGAAAATTTGAAGAGAACCCTTGAAATGCCGCACTGAAATCTAAAGAGGGAGTTAAGCATCCAGAATTCAGAAGAAAACCCAAAGTGGTATGGTGCCCAAACAGGCAAAACTCGGCTGTGTGGAAAAGGCCCATGACTGCAGTAGTTTTCAAAAAGGAATGAAACATTGGGCTGTCTGTGAATAATCTTAGAGCACAATCCAAAACAAAGTTATACCCGTCTAAATCACTGGATTTTTAAAAAAATGTAACTCAGATTGCACTGTTAGTCATGTCATGTACATGTAAGTTTAATTCACAATCTGTATTGTATAGCTCAAATGCAAGCACATTAATTTGAACAAAAAGTCAAGCTCATGTTATTTTATGTTATTCTCACAGATGCCACGTTTAACAACCATAGTGTGGTGTTTTATGCATGATGCTATATAATATACATGTTGCTTTTCAGATCACTATTTGACCCACCAACCTTGAAAAATCATTCTAATTTAAGAGTACTGAAATAATACTGATGGATTCAAAACAAGTATTAATCTTTGTGTTTGATACAGGGTGTGACAGGAGAGCCAGTTTCATGTAGTGGTTAAGAGCGTGGGACTCCAATCTGGAGATCCAGGTTTGATTCCCCGCTCCTCCACTTGAAGCCAGCTGGGTGACCTTAGGCTAGTCACAGTTCTCTGGAGCTCTCTCAGCCCCACCCACCTCATAGGGTGTTTTGTTGTGGGAATAATGGAATACTTTGTAAAGCGCTCTGAGTGGGTGTTAAGTTATCCTGAAGGGTGGTATATAAATTGAATGTTAGTCCAGAAATGTAAGCAGGAAACAATTGTGGCCAGGTAGCCATAGCTATCAACATTAGCTCACTAACTCGGCAGAAGAAAGAACAACTTATGCAGGATATTTCAAAAGCAGAGCTGGATAATGTCTGGTAAGTGAAATTATGGTGTTTTGATAAGAAGGCTGCTGTCACCAGGAAAGTAATCTGTCTGGTGACTACTGCAAGGCTTGTTTGAATACTGAATCTCTGCTTAATATTTTTTTCAAATAAATAAGGATCTGACATTCTCATGAGCAACGTATGTCAAATACAAATGTTTCTGGCACATTCTTAAATCAATGGCACATATGTTGCCGTGTATGAGAGAGATAAAAATGCCCTTTAATTGAGCCCCTTGGGAAACACTCTTTTTATCAGGAAGAGAGGGTAATAATGTTTTCACATCACCATGGAACAAAAATGAGGTTACAAGTTCAACCATTTGCTTCACTTCACACTGGGCTAGAAGGATGATCGGTTGTGTGACCTTTGATGGCCAATGATGCCAGAGACTATGTGCAAAACTGCATGGATGACAGGCTGGTTTACAGGACTCAGGAGGGATGCATCCCAAAGCCAGAATTGGTGGGGGGGGGGAAACCCGCCCCTCAAGAGAATGCCTTTAAAAGAGATGTATAGGTCCTTGTTTGTGTTTCTTTCTGGACAAAAAGCAAGGTAGAGAGATGGGGTATTTGCCTCTGTCTCTTGTGTTTTGGAGAACAGGACATCCATCCCATTGGATGAGTAAAGCAGAGAACACCTGAGCTCTGTGTGAATGGAAACAAAAGGAGTGTTGTTAGTGACCAGGGCCCTCCTGAGGTAGAAGGTTAAGATAACTTAAGGAGGAGATGAGATCATAGACAAAGGCCGTTTCCAGACGGCTTACTGGCCCCCGGAACGTTGCGCCACGTTGTAGGGAAAACGCGAAATATTGAGTTTTCTCGCGTGAGTTTTGCACGACGTCGTGCGACGTCACGCAATACTCGCGCGAGAAAATGCGATATTTCGCATTTTCCCTGCAACATGGCGCGACGTTCCGGGGGCCAGTAAGCCGTCTGGAAACGGCCAAAGTTTAAAAAGAAAAAGAAAATCATTACAAGGATCAATGTAAATACATGGTTGGGTTGAAATTTATTCCACACAGAATGAAGTTTAGAGTCCATGTGGTACAGTGATTAAAGTATCAGAATATGATCTGAGAGATCCATGTTCAAATCCCCACTTTGCCATGCTGGTGACCTTAGGCCAGTCTAGGGTTGCCAAGTCCAGGTTGGGAAATTCCTGGATATTTTGTGGGTGGAGCCTGGAGAGGGCAGGGTTTGGGGAGAGGAGGAGCCTCAGTGGGGTAAAATTCCATAGAGTTCAGCTGTTAGAGCAGCCATTTTCTCCAGGGAAACTGGTCTCTGTTGCCTGGAGACCAGTTGTCATTCCGGGACATCTCCAGCTACCACCTGGAGGCTGGCAGCCCTAGGCCAGTCACACACTTTCAGCCTAATCTACCTCACAAAATTGTTGAGAGGATAAAATAATAATAATAATAATAACATTCGATTTATATACCGCCCTTCAGGACAACTTAATGCCCACTCAGAGTGGTTTACAGTGTTATTATTACCCCACAACAATCACCCTGTGAGGTGGGTGGGGCTGAGAGAGCTCCAGAGAACAGTAACTCGCCCAAGGTCACCCAGCTGGCTTCGTGGAGGAGTGGGGAATCAAACCCGGCTCTCCAGATAAAAGTCCTGTGCTCTTAACCACTACACCAAACTGGGATAAGAGAACAATGTAATCCACTTTGGGTCCCCACTAAGAAAGACAGAGTATATATTAAGCAAATTGAATAAATAAAATTTAGCTCCAATAATAGAAAAAAATTGCAATTATCTGACACACTCTGAAAGTACAAATATATTTTTTTAAAATATTGCGGATAGATCCTTTCGTTTATTATTTATTCATTTATATTTATTTAGTAAATCTTTCTAGCAGACATCAGTTTGCTCAAGAAACAGTTCACATACTTGCAGATAACATTTTGGTTGCCAATCTAAGGGCACAATTCCAGAATTTCTCTCCCAGTGTCAGCATAAATGTTCTCAAATCAGAACCTTAAACATTGAATTATAATTTAAAATTTCAGATATGCAATACATTAGTGTTCTAAACATATTTAAAAACTCAAAATTGTTTTTTTGCGGGGGAAACAGTGCTGAAAATCTTCACCCTCAAGAAATGTTGATAAATCACATTTTTCAATGTAAAAAAAAAGTTATGTGAAATTGCACATATTAACTCTTTCAAAACAACAACCAGTAACTTACTGAAGTTTAAATCTCTGTCCACCGCATTTTTCAGAACGGCAACTACCACACCTTGTTCTTTGCTACCCACAATGCTGTTAACCTTTTCCTTCTTGAATACTCTCTTGTCATTAATTTACTGTCTCATAACCTGCATTTTATATACTTTAGCTTTGACCCCTCTTAAATCTAGCTTTCACGAATGGATTTAAAGGCCAGTTTCCTAACCTTTCTGTACAGTTCCTACTCCTTGAGGCCCTTTTTATCATCATTTTAAAGCTACGCCCATAATTACTCTAATACTGGATGATCAAAATAAATTAACAAAGAAGGCTTGCTCAGCATAAGATTTGTGGGTGTCAGATAATTGCCTGTGCTAGGTCAGAAGTGTAAAATACTCAATTCAGGAGCTATTTTAACTTGTTTCAGGTCAACCAACTAATTTAACCCATGAAAGCTTTGAAGAGTTCAGGGTATTTTAGCTCAGTAAGTGCTTGTTCTGCAATTTGTCATATCAATGCAGGACAATTATTTACTCACAAATGCTGTCATATCTTATTTATTTATTTGCACCATTGTTGATGGCATTATCTAAGCTTATATTTTTATTTACTTTATGTGTGGACCAGACTAATTATTAGGGTAGGTCTCCAATAGAGCAGCTGGGGGCAAATAATATTTCCTGTATATCTGGGTTCCCCTGGATATGCAGAACCTTCCCTGTTTTTCGTATCTGATCTTGATTTGTGCCTATTATTATCTGAATGTAGTCTAGGAAAATTTTGGGCTAAAGAAGGATACAGATATTTTTAGTAAGAGGTAGTTAACTGGAAATGCCAGTGTTTCGGTATGATATGAAACTGGGCAGTGGTTTGAATTGTGTTGCTGTATGTTGCACTCTCTACACAATGTTTTTGTTTCATAGGCTACAGGACTTGGATACTCAAGTTATAGAAATGTGAGTTTGTAACATTAGTGAAGAAAAAATGCTACAGTATATATTTAGTATTTATATATTTAGTATTTGAATATTTAGTAATTTCTTACACAAAATTAAGTCTTCCTATACCTCTAGTGTAAACTTGAAAATAAAAAAGGGTAAAGCAACTGATCAAATTAATCTGGAGCAATATTAAAAACAAAATAAAAACAAGCAAGTCTTTACAAATGGTTCTGTTTTACCAAAGGGTAGGAAAGGAACTAGAAGCTTTTGCAGTCATGCACCAGTTAGCAGGATGAAAATGCCATCAACACAGAGAAATTGCTCTCAGAGCTGATAAAAGGGATGCCAACAGCATCTGGGCTGCAATATTCAGCTTTTTCCAACACTTTTTGATTGCTGTCTGAAACTTGGAATTTGAAATGCTACTGCAATCAACTAAAGTCAAAAGTACCAATGGAAAACCAGGAAAAGAAGAATGTATCGAGGTGCAAGGGAAATTTTGTTCATTTCTGTTTATGTAAATAAATTGTACAGTAACTTCTGCTGCAGTATAGGATAAAAGATAGAGGCCATGATCCTGATAAACCTATGCATGTGCAGTTCTTTACTGGAGCCAGATGGAAGCTTCCTCTACCAGCTCTTGTTGCTGTGTGCTACATGAAAAGCTATGATGCATCGCAACCTCTAGGACCAAATTACTTTCTTTTAATGAGTTGGGTTTAGGTTCCCTGGACCTAACTTGGGTTTCCCAAAGCCACACAGTAGCTGCAGATAATGCATTTTTAAAAATACAGGAAAGTGCAAATGTGCTTGGGGGAAGGAAGCAACCAGCAAAGGGCTGTCATACGGGTATGACAAGAGAAAACAGACCAACGTCCCCGTATATTGAACCAATAGTGAAAGTTCACAACTTATACACCATTTATCTGCCTAAGAAATTAGGCGTCAATAATTATATAACAAAAAATATTTCCAAAAAGGAACAAAGGAGCTGGACAAAATAATTGGCTCCTCACAATACACTGGAGCCTACACAATGATTCCTATTGTAATTGCTAAAGAAGTCCAGACCAGAGCTTTAAAATACACTGTGACTCCTGGTCATGAATATGAAAAGAGTCCATATGATGATGGTGATATGAGCTCCTGCCTCCCCCCTCCCCCACACATCCAAGCCATTTTTTCCCATGCAGAAACAACACTGTGGGGAAGTGATTTCCCCATTGCTCCACAAGGAGTATTCCGTGCATGTGCAGGATCCCTTCCCCTCCTGCACAATGGTGCTCTGGCCCTGTTTGGACTCTCCTTTATTTTTCAAAAGCCATTCCCCTCTGCTGCTGTGCGGCCACAGGGAAACAAAGTTGAGTCCAGGGAATGCTGACCCAACTTGTTAAAAAAACCATCCATGTAGATGGGCCCTAAGAAGAAGAAACGAAAGGATGTGGGATGCTTTCCATTCAATTTAGGGCAGACTCAACAACTGTAGCATAAACTACTTGTTAACAAGTTTGAATTGTGTATTTACCCTTAGAAGTTATTAATCAGTCATCACCAGGGAAATACATTTATTTGACAATCGCCACTACTGGTGTGACCCTAGGGTTGCCAGGTATCCGGTTTCCCTCCAGATAGTCCAGTTTTTTAAATAAACTATCTGGAGGAAGTGGGATTAAAATATGTGCCTCTGAGCCTCATCCTGTGTGCCAGGGAAGTGGCCAGCCAGCACAACTTCCTATGCACCAGCACTTCTGGAAGTGACACCATCTCTTTGAGGGTGGGAATGTGCAGGTGTGAAGATTAATTCTATGGTAAGTACCACCATCCACCCTTCCCCAGGGTCCTGGATTTCCACAGGGCCCATCTGGCAACCTTATGTGACCCTGTTATATCTTGGGATGTTTTTTATCCACTGAAAAAGAAGGGTTCATTTTATGTCTGCCTATCTCACCCCACTGATCACAATGAAGGCCCTGCTACACCTTGCACTGTTCTTTTCTTCCTCTTTGCATGGAACAACTTCCGCTTGTTTCAAGAGCTGTCTGTGCAGTGTGGGGCTGGGGGGAAGCAACCTGCCAAATCATCATGTGCATGTCTTATAGAAAGTTCTGCTTAAAGTAAAATGCATGATGGTGATTGAGAGAGCATTTAGGGCAATTGGACTCAAAGAGACCTTTCAGAAGGCACAAGTGGAGTTGGTTACCAGACCACCTGAATGTTAGATTGCAACTGTAACTTGACATTTTTTTAATAAATATGACTGATGAATCACTCTCAGCCACATATAACTCAACTTCATGCATTCCTCAACAATAAGGAAAGAGATGTGTTCAGTTACAAAGAATATTGTTGAATAAGGATGATGCAAAGGACACAGTCACTGCAGGGCAACTGCTCCATGCAGAAACTGTACCATCTAGAATATCATGTTGCATTATTTGACTAAATCACATAGAATGTGATATATGTGTGTGGGGGGAGGGTATGTGTGCTCTCTCTCTCTCTCTCTCTCTCTCTCACTCTCACTCACTCTCTCTCTCTCTCTCACACACACACACTATCAGTGAAATTTTATGCAGTGTTACTCAGTCTAAGCCTACTGAAGTCAGTGGACTTAGACTAGAATAACTCTGCATAGGATTGCACTGTATATCTATATGCACACAAAAGAGTATATTGTGTTTGTTTTTTCTTTTCAAAATACTTACATTTGGATATTTTACAGTAGAGTCCTTTGCCTCTTTTTCCAATCCCTTTGGTGCTTAATCATCCACTCGTTGAATATAACAGGAAATATAACAGCAGTCTCATTCAAATCTCTCTGGATAAGCAAGGGCAAGAGCTGTGAACTTTTTCCAATCCCTTTTACTATGTATTTGCTCACTACTGTCCACTATCTTTATATTGAAGATATACTGAACTCTGATAAGTATGGAATTTGCTTTATATGCAAAGAACCATGCTGTCACACCTAGAGATGGGCATGAACAGCAATACGAACAAAAAAAAGCCACGAACAGCCCAATCTGCTGTTTGCGAACAAGCTGTTCGTGAGGCCCCATTCCAAACAAACCAGTGGTAGTTGCAAGCCTCGTTTGTTGCTGTTAATTACTGTTCGTCAACCCAGACAGTCTGGCACCTGCAATCAATTCCCTTGGCAACTTAGGCAGAGATTTTATGAACTCTGTCTCAACTCCTGCTGTTGCCCTGGAAACCCCAATCTAAGCCCAATTTAGCTTGATAGGCAGGTCTTCCTTTCAAGTGTGGAGCTCCAAATTTGTTACAACAAGGGAGCAAAGACCAGGGGGGAGGGGGGCTCCGAGCTCTGGCTTTGGAGAGGGAAAGAGCTACTGTTTGCATTTTGACAGAGTGCATTGGAGCTTGAATTTTCTTTGTGTGTGGTGGGATAGGGATCTACCCCTTCAAGTTCCAGGGCTGCTGCCAGGCTCTGGGCCAAGCTATTATTTATTATTGGTACCTTTCCTGCTGCCTGCTCAGGTAAGGTTTCTGGGAGTGGTGCAGTAGGGATCTACCCCTTCAGGTTCCAGGGCTGCTGCCAGGCTCTGGGGCCAAGCTATTATTTATTATTGGTACCTTTCCTGGTGCCTGATCAGGTCAGGTTTCTGGAAGTGGTGCAGTAGAGATCTTGACTTGGATGATGGCTGGAGGAGAGCCTGCTGGCCCCCACAAACAGCCAACCATGAACATGTTTGTGAACAGGGCCACGTTCGTGGTTGTTTGTGAGTTCCTGTTCATGGATGGCAACCTACATCATGTTCAGTTTTTTTTTCTGTTCGTGCCCATCTCTAGTTACACTCACTTGGTTTCTAAGACTGTTTTAAAAATATCTTGGAAACATTGAAGCAGCATACTATGAGGCTGAAGTTTGCTGGTGTGAACACTGATGGAGGATACTTTTAAAAGTAAAGGTATCACAGCTGTAAATTAGATATCCTTGAGTCTCAATAAGAAAAGCAAATATAAATGATGCAAATATATAAATAAAATAATAGATTGGACACGTTTTCCCTTTTTTATCATGAGAACCATCCTTGCTACTTACACCACAGGTGGTTCTCACATTGTGTTTTCACAGCTATTACAGTTCAGTCTTTATCTTTTACATGTATAATTGGTCAGATTCAGTCTCTTACCTACTAGAGCGAAAGGCCATTATTCATTAGATGAAGACTAGACATTAGAGCTAAATACAGATAAAGCCTGATTTTTTTAAAAAAAATCATCTGTTCTTTTTACTAAAACACATCTGACCCCTGAATCCTATGCATCTGCCTGAGGTTCCTAGAGTTCTTCCCCATATTGGTCTCTATCATCATCTGGTAGGCTCTGTTCCTTACTACAAAGATATGTTCTGTTGCTGGTACAGGTGTTTACTAGCAGTCACCATGCTCCAAGCGAGTATAGTGCCTGTTGTGTAAATTCATCCTAGTTCACTGACATGCTAGCATTTCCTTCTTAGTGTGTTATGTTGTGGGTGGGCAAAAATACATCACAGACACTTTATACCACTTTAGGAAATTCAGAGCTTTGGTGCCTGGCTTGAGAAGCCAATTTGTTCCCACCCTGTGGAAGCAGTGGGCACTTAGGAGTGACACATCATCCAGGGAGCATGGAACTCAGTGGCCCCATCCCCAGGTGCACTTATTCAGCTGCTGTCACCTCATTTTTAGAGTTCTCCAACATGTTAAGGAGGTGCAATGCCTCACCATCAGAAGTATCCTTTTTCAATACTTGGCCTTGCTGAGCAAGAGAGAATTTGCCCCCAGGACTACGTTCCTCCACTGGGTGGCCATTTTTGCTCCAGCAGACCCAGACCAACTGGAGCTGGCCAGCAGCTTCAGGGCTGTGTGGGCCATGGCAGGTTGGACGCACATGGCATAGATACATGACACCCCATCACACAGCCCATCCTTCAAGGATTCCTGTGCCAGCTCCCAGGCATATGGCGGTCCCAGTATGAAGTTTCTGCTCTTTAGGGTGGTCTTCACCCATGCCAACTGTGGGGAGGCTAGGGTAGGGAAACTGGGGGCAGCCTTTGCTGGGACTAGTCTTGTGAGATGTTGAGGAAGTTGCTCCATGCTTGGATACAGTGGTCCAAGATGAACCAGGGGGAGACAGATGCCAGAGGCTTGCCTGGGGTGACACATGGGGTGACTTGTCCAGTTTGGGTAGGAGTGGCTTTCCTGACAAAGCAACCATGGGCCCTGGGCCCCCTTGCTGGGTCATGATTCTCACCAAATGTCGGTTCACTACTGTCTGGTGCACTGGGCTAGCCACCACCAGGCTCCCCCTTAAGAAATGTGAGTCTCATTCCAGCAGTACTGGGGATGCCGTCATTGCTGCAGAAGCTGGAGAACCCTCAGCCTGCATCCAACATAGTGGGTATTGTGCTCTTAGGGTTTACAAAGGGTACATCCTCGGCCAATCATGCTCTAACACCTCTGTGTTCTAGTTGCAAGAGCCTAGTGGTTCCTAGGATAGAATGATCTAGTACATGAGGCTGTGTTGGACTGCTGCAGACAGCAATTGAAGACCAGCAATGGGGGGGGTGTTCTTTGTACATTTTTGGCCCAGATGGTCCAGGCCTGATTATCCAGGTTTGTTTGCATTCTAGTTTCCCCTTGTGGGGGTTAGGAAGGAATGTTTCCCTGTGGAGCCATATTACCTGTAGGTCCAAGGGGTTTTTTTGCCTTCCTCTGGGCACAGGGTGGGAATCGCTCATGTGGGGATGGACATTTGGCTGCTCCAACTTGGCTGCAGCCATGGGAACATTGGTGGAAGTCGGGTAGTCATGGTGCCGAGCAGGTGGGCTAGGGAATATGTGCCATTGAACGGTGGGGGGGCATTCTATGTAGTGGATGCATTGCCCTTCTGTTGTGCCAATGCTCTAATGATCCTAATCAATAAAGTTGTGGCCTATTTCCATCCAACAATTATGTGTCGTGTATTCCTTGCCTGGGGGCATCAGCCTAACACATAGCCTATATGGTTGCATCACAGAAATTTTGCAAAAGTTTCTGAACTGCTATGAAGTCAAGAAACATAACTAAAAGCTTGTCAGAGAACTTACTCTGAGATATGAAGTTTAGGGAGGGGAAAAAACTAATACAAGATTAAACATTTACTCAAACTAGTTTAAATACATTTGTAAAGCTGTCGTTGCATAAAGCAGGCAGGCAGGAGTCCCAAAGCAGCTTTCATCCTGCACTTCAAAGGCCCGAATGCTCCTTAAGCCAAATTCAAGCTACTACATTTCAGCTATCCGTACACATGGGACTAGTATTAGTTCCATTTCTCCCTGTAAATGGGCACAGCTCAAGAGAATGGTTTAAAATAAATAAATATATATATATTTGTGTGAAGAAACTTAATGAAAGACTGAAGAGATCTATAATAGATTGAAACTGAATCGAGTAATAACATTAAAATTATTGATGTTACCAAAGCGACAGGAATTCATTGACTTGTGTGCCCCATTCTAAATAAATGGTCTCCAGTGGCACTTTTTGATAAAAAGGTATTAATTTCAGGATTCATCTAATTTTTATTAAGCTCTATTGTAATTTTTGCCCTGCATTGGTTTTTTAAAGGATTTTATGCAAAGGAGTAAAAAGAATTAGGCAGTGTATTTAGTCTTTATTGACAGTAGAATAAAACTAGTAAGAAATGTATGAAAAATAATCCCAAATTCTCAATAAAGAGTCACACTTTTGTTTCTATCTTAAAGAAAAACATTAACATTTCTTAATTTTTTACTTTTACTTTTAAACAAGAAATGCAAAATGATAGAACGTAGACAATTTCTTCTGAAAAGATGTGGGGCCCTAGATGACTTTGATGACACAGAAGTGATGGTGTACACTATGTCTCTATTGTCTCACCAGAAAAGTACACAATAGTTCACTTCTATCATATGTGAACTGCCACTACCACAGGACAGAAGTGCAGAAAGGTTAAGTCCCTCACCATCCCATTGCTCACCCATTCTTTGGGCCATGTGAACACAACCTACCTCTGAATTATACAGTAAAACCATGACCACCTGCTGCATCAGACTGTAACTGCAGCTTTGCCTCCAGGAAGAGCTGTTCCCTACAAAACAACACCCCATTGTACTTCTCCAAAAAAATATCTCACAGAGTTTGGGGCCTAATTCTTTGTCTGAGGCCTTTTATACCCACCATGGAGTGGCATAGGCAGCACACAAAGCCCTATCCAAGAGCAATAAGTCTGCATGCAAACTTCAGGTGATCGAGTGGGAGTGGAAGATCTCACAACACCATTTCTCACCCTTTCTCACCCTGATCTGGAGCAATCATGTCTAAACTAGCAGTGACATTTAACTAGGAAGAATTGCTGTTGAAGTTGCAAAATATTTCTGTAACAACCATTTTGCTTCAGCTTCATTTTTGTGTCAAAACAGATGAAACTATTTTATCCATGGTATCCAACTATGAATTAAAAGGAAATCTACAAGCTATGCTCAGTTAGGGTTGCCAGATCCCATTACCCTCCTGGCGGAAGTGGGGGAAACCTGGCACTCACTTTAATCTTCTTGCATGCTTTGCATGCACATGCTCCCAGGGTGGACTGATGACATCATTTCCTGGAAGTGATGTCATCATGCCATCCTGGCAGTGTGCATGCTCTTTGCACTGAGCCAATTTCAACATGTGCAAAGTGTGGGAATGCTGCTGGGGTGGCACATGCAAAGCATTGCCCTGAGAGTATGCCCTGGAAGCCTGTTTCCCCACCTTCCCTACCCACTGACAAGGTGCATGGTGGCAGGGGGTGGAGGGTGGGAGCAGGGGATCTCCCCTCCACCCCACCAGGAGAATGGCAATCTTATCCTCAGGCTACTGAATCTTGAGTCCCAGAAGCCTTGAATAAATTTCAAAAAGATAGCCACTGTATTAATGATACTATTGGAATCTGTGAGGCACTTCATGAGTTATCAACAAAGATGTAATGTCCAGCATGTAATTATTTCATTTGGATTTTTTCCTGCTTGCTAAAGTGGGGTTTCTAATATTTGTTGCTGTGAATTTAAATAAAGGCCTCTGAGGAAAGAAGGAGGGGGTCTGGATGGGTGAATGCAGTCTGCTCTGACTGGATGGTGAGTGTGCCCTAAGGGGTGGAGTGAACTGCAGTTATCAGTCAGTGCTGAGAGAAATTTTAAGTCTACCTTTTTATATCTCAGAGAAAGATTCTGGCCAAAAACAAGCAAACTGTGTGGAGCCTGAGGAAGTTTGTGTTTCTGAGGGAAAGTTAACCAACCAGGAGATTCTGGTTAAGTCAGCTTTTGTACATCTCAGAGAAAGGATTCTGACTAAAGTAGGCTGTGGAAGCCTGAGAGTCTAATTCTGTTTAAGTCAGAACCCAGGTGAGTGTATATCTGAGACATTCATATATCTAGGTCAGGCAAGCTGTGTGGAAAGGCCTGAGTGAATCTATGTCTAGATGGATGAGATGAGAGTTTAGTCTGCTAGAGAAGATCTGTGTGGAAAATTTGTCCGCGTGACTGAATCTTGGAATATACTTTTAAGAAGATATAATTATTTTTGAAACTGCCAAGCTTAAAAACTTTTCTGAAGCCAATATACTTATCAAAACTCCGCAACCATCACGCTTATGTTGTTATAAATCTATTTTTGTTTAAGCAAGAAAAATCCTTTTTTCCTTCACAACTCCCCTCACATGCTGACTGTTCTGTTAAACTACCATCTATAACACATCTTATTCTACTACCCATTAAACTGAGGAAGTCTTTGACAGCAGCAAAAACCTTTTGAGGTAGTCAGGGAGGCAGCAATATAAAGGTCACACAAACACAAGAGGGAAGGTGTTCTCAAGGTAAAAGCTTGGGTAAAGTAGAATACACTTGAAGCTCTGAGTAGAAATAAAAGAGTGTTGATTTGAACCAAAGCCCTCTTGAGGTATACGTTTCAGGTAATGTAAGGAGGAGCTCATCTGAAGGTCCAAAACCAAAGGTGTAAAAAGGTTATATAAAACTAAGCAAATCATTACAAAAGAAATACCTAAAAACTACATTAAATTGGAAAACAGAGAAGCAAATTGGTTTTTGTGGGTTTTCCGGGCTGTATTGCCA
This sequence comes from Eublepharis macularius, assembly GCF_028583425.1. Classification (NCBI taxonomy): domain Eukaryota; kingdom Metazoa; phylum Chordata; class Lepidosauria; order Squamata; family Eublepharidae; genus Eublepharis; species Eublepharis macularius. The sequence goes on along the minus strand of NC_072793.1, from coordinate 87,522,060 downwards.
TGGTCTTGGCATTGTAGTTCCTGACGTTTTGCCAGCAGCTGTGGCTGGCATCTTCAGAGGTGTAGCACCAAAAGACAGAGATCTCTCAGTGTCACTGTGACACTAAGCAGGTTTTCACTGTGACACTGAGAGATCTCTGTCTTTTGGTGCTACACCTCTGAAGATGCCAGCCACAGCTGCTGGCGAAACGTCAGGAACTACAATGCCAAGACCACGGCAATACAGCCCGGAAAACCCACAAAAACCATCGTTCTCCGGCCGTGAAAGCCTTCGACAATACAGAGAAGCAAATTGATCAAGTAATAATTTTCTTGCTAACATTCTCAACAACAGGAGTAAGGCTAGGTGACTAACTTCCAAAGAAGATGCTGCAGCCAAGACAAGGACATCTACTAATCGCAACAGAGTTATGCCTGCCATAATAAATTTCAAGGCTGGAGAAAGATGGATTAAATAATACACATATGTAAATGACGTTCTGAATTGATGGGAGTCATTTGATAGGCAACTTGTACAAGAGTTCCTTCAGTTGATAAGCCAGGTTTTCACAGCAGAAGCTTCCTCTGCAAGCCCCAAGAGAACCTTTTCATTGTTTGGGTTTATGCATTCCAAGCTCAGAAATTAGTTGGGAATGGGAAAAACAGGAAAGTGTGTATTTCAATCTATGAATAAAAATGTCAGTAGGAGTAGAGAAGATGGAATCTAGTTCAACAGCTTTTACTATTCTGATGACTTAGAAACTCAGAAAACTGCTACATTTGTGAACCATTGATTTATGTAACATTAATTGTTCATTTTAATAAAATACATTTATGTACTATTTTGTCTGCAATTTAATTCTAGCTAACAGTATTAAAGTACTGCAAGGTGACACAGGTAATACGCAAAATTATATATTTAATAACCTATTGTGAATTTTTAAATTAGGAAAAATCAAATTATCTAAAATTTATGCAAAGCGTACCCCCCTAAACGATGTTAGTGCTCTGTTTACTGATAAATTAACATGTTTCCTTTATTAGATCTGAACATTTCATATGTGAAAAAGTATTAATAGGAAGCATGATTTAAATCAATTTGATTGTAATCAGTCAATCCTGATTTAGATCCTAAATTAAAGAACTGTATGAACACATAAAGCTGTCTTATACTGAATCAGATCATTGGTCTATCAGTGTCTTATATCACTTATGTCCTTATTCTTTTAACTGGAGATGCCAAGGATTAAACCTGAATCTTCTACATGAAGCAGATTCTCTGTCACTGACCTACAGCTCCTTCCCTGGGACCCAGCCAGGGCAGCACATTATCAGTACCGTATGGGGTCCAAATGCTTTCTTTCTCTCCCCAAAACGTGTTTGAGCAACAACTGAGAAGGGTGCTTGGGACAACTGAATAGCCTGAGTTAACCCTGAGTGCTAAAGTATCAACTGGGATTTCTGCATTCAGATTTCATGACAAACAACAGGTAATATAAAATATAATTAACAAGCCAAGTATAAAGTGCTATGCCATACAGGCATAACCCCACTGCGGCCACAACTATACTGCCCCAGTGGCAGAACTGGGAAATACTGGTAGGAATTTTGGAGGATAATTTAAACTTAATCCTAAATCTTATCAACCCCAATGATGCCCTAATGTTAGGGTCAAACTTGAGTCTCCCAGATCCTAGTCCAACAGTCGTTACTACACCAGCACTGGCTCTCATAACATAATATCATTAACAAAACATAACAAAACAAAACACTTTGCTTGCTCTTACTATGGTGTTTTGAGCCAAGAGGAGGGGAAGCACTCAAATCGCTTCAGAAAGTTCTAGAAATCTTTTTATCTTCACCTCCACTTCTGTCCCCAGGAGCGTGTCCAGGAGGCCCATTCCTGTACCCTTCTCCCTCACTAGCCAGGTGAGTGGTGGTGGGGAGTGGAAGGTGAAAGCAGGGGATTCCCAAAGGAGTCCGAGGTATGGAATCCCTACCTGCACACATTCAACCCATGTGGGACTGCACAGAAGTCTTGACAATGAACATCAAGTTTAATGCCTACAATAGCAAAGTAGCATTTACAAAAGTATATTAGATATCCCTCCAATACAACAACAGCTTTAGCAGCAGCAGCAGTTTGAACAGTGTTTGAAATATAGTTAAAGCACTTCTAATCATTGGGCATAGAGGGAAGGAAGTTCTGTCTCACATTTATAACTATCAACACTGATTAATATCCCATTACCATGCAAAGTGTGTAGGGGAGGAAGCATTCCTCCATTTTCTGTTCATAATATTAACAAAGGTTTGATGCAATACACTGAAGTATATTCTAAGTGGCTGCAGTGCATAACTGCACTAAAAATAAAATACATTCAAATGCATTTGCTGAATGCAGCATGATTCCAGTTTCACAAACCCTCAAGCTCACTTAGGAGCCCAGAATTTTGTTTTTCTATCCCCTTTCTGTACCCCATGCATAATTTTTTAAATCTGTCATGTGCCCATTTAGTCAAATTAAAAGGTTCCAAATATCCTTAGCCTTTCCTTATAAGGAAGATGCTCCAAAACCCTTGATCATTTTATTTCCTCCTTTCCTGTACCTTTTCCAGTGTTACTATATCTTTTTTGAGACATAGTGATCAGAATTGCTTACAGTATTCCAAATGCAGTCACACTACAAGGGCATTACAACCTTGGTTTTTTGATCGTTTGTTTTTTAAATTTCAGTCAAGAGCCTTTGGTGAGGAACACTGTCAAAAGGATTTTGGAAACCAAGTACATGATGTCTACCTAATCACTCTTGTCTAGTTTGTTAACCTCTCCAGTCTCAATATACACAAAGACAATCCAAATTTCTTTCACACTCCTAAATTCCAAGTCCTATCTTTTTCACAGCCATCACACTACTCTTTTAAACATATCCATGTCATACCCCCATATCTTTCAGATATTATAAACAAGAGATGTAGATTGGCCCTTTCAAGAGCACGATTTGATGCATTCCCCTCTGCAGTTTTATATGGGAGATTCTATTATCTGTCTTTGCAGCAGCGATGTTGTCCCTGCTTAAATAAAGTTGAGTCTATTACACATATACTTTTGCACTGCAAATTCTATCAAGAAGATTACAAATAATTATCCCACTACTTTCCAGTTTTAAACCATTACAATATTATATTGACTTTAGTCCTGAAACATGGGCTTGAATCAATATACGAATCAAATTTCATGAAGTTTCAGGCCAATTTATGTTTTGCGACATGCGTTTCATGGTGCTGTGGTTTTCACGAAATTCACGACTTTGGGGGCCAATTCATTCAGTTCATGAATGATTTGTGATGCCAAACAAGCTGGCGCCGATCCATTCATTCCCTAGGCAACATAGGCCCGGATTGTCTGCAGACCTTTTGTTGCCATTGGAAAACCCAATCTTAGCCCACATAACCTTGATAGGCAGCTCTCCCTGCCAACTGGAGAGCCTCCATTCTGCCCTATACAGCAAGGAGCAGGAGGGTTAATCCCCTAGGCAACTGAGGAGATGGGCATTCTGTAGCCATGGGAACACCAATCTCATCTCTCCAAACCCTGTTAGACATGTCTGTTTGCTAACCAGAGATCTCCTGTTCTGCTCTATGTGAGCATTTCTTATATAAGGCACAGCTCTCTGCCTTGTGCTTTTCAGTTCCAGTAGACAGAGGGAGAGGGAGGACCTGTTGCTGGGATTTGGAGTGAGAGAGTGGAATTGGAAGCTTTTGGCTGGATTTGCTGCTGCTTTGAAAGAGACTGAAAAGCCTCTTTCTTATTTTCAGCTCTTGGCCTTGTTGGGAAGGTCATTGGGTGAGGGTGCCTTCTTTCCTCCACCCTACCCCACCCCAGTCTCAGGGCATTGCCTGGCTCTGGGACCTAGCTTGACTGAGGCCTACCTTTTTTTTCTTTAATTTTCTTTGCTTATATTCTTATTTAGAGCATTTGTTCTGCGGGTGTGTTGGGTGAGGATGGGTGGAGGAGAGCCTGCTGAAGTCTCCCTGAAAGTTTGGCATCTCTGGTTATGAAGGGGGCCATTGAATTGCCCTGGGTTCTGACGAATCACAAAACTAATGAATCGTTTTGCAAAACAGGACAATTTCGTGAAAGTTCGTAATTTGTGGAATGCAACGAAACACAAATTGCCCATTTCATTTTTTTCCCATTTTGTGTCCATCTCTAGTCTTTGGCTATATATCTTAGAAGAGATCCAGAACACTGTATCTTGTGTGGTTGCAAAATTTCATGTATTAGCACTCAGAAAGTGGAATTGCTTGACTCAGGAAATGTTAAATGCCGGGAAGTGAATTAGTGAAGTGAATGAGTTTTATAGTTAGATACAGATATATATGATCTTATTTTTTATATATTAATTCATTTTGAATATTTAAAAACCACCTCTTTTATCTGTATTTAACTTGGTTGGTCTTTTGACCGTAATAAAAATCTGTGAAATATATCCATGCACCTTCGATTTGCTGTTAATAGTTCAAGTGTAAGGTTGCCAACTTCCTGAAGAAAAAATATCCTGTCCCTTCAACAGAGGCGTAAAAGTAAAGATAGTCCCCCGTGCAGGCACCGAGTCATTACTGACCCATATGGGGATGTCACATCACGACTTTTAGTTACAGTGTGGTTTGCCATTGCCTTCCCCAGTTATCTACATTTTACCCCCAGGAAACTGGGTACTCATTTTACCAACCTTGGAAGGATGGAAGGCTGAGTCAGCCTTGAGCTGGCTACCTAAACCTGGCTTCCTCCAGGATCAAACTCAAGTTGTGAGCAGAGCTTGGGCTGCAGTACTGCAGCTTACCACTCTGCGCCACAGGGCTTAATAGCATATAATTTACTAGATGATGTCATTTACCTCATGCAATGAAAAGCTTCAACTGCCCATTTGCACAAATTAATTCTGTATTAAAGGGACAGGACACTTTTCTCCAAGCCTATTTTTTTGTAACCCTGGTGAAGTGTAACTGGAGATACATTAGTATTACTAAGACACTTTCTATGGCAAACTATTTCCTCATAGGAATAGGTCTCCATGCAATAATAACGGACATTCCCTCAAGTACTCAGGGAGCCTGAATGCACTTTCCTATCCTTTCTCCTTATTGCTGGGAAAGAAGAAACTCTACTTTCTTGATAAAGAAGCTGTGTGTTGGTTTCTTTATTCTCTTTCATATGGGAGTGCTATAAATCAGGTGTGACTACCTTTATTTTTACACCCACTGCCCTAGAATAGAAGATAGATTACATGCTTCCTTGCTTCTGGTACCTCCTCTCTTTGACAAGAGCAGCTCCCACACTGGACCATTCTGGCTGTTAACAGAATTATCCTTCCTACACTGCTGTGCTTTAACAATGTTTTCATAGCAAACACTTGCATTACTGAAAATCACTTGAGTGTGTATTTCCCTAGACTTCCCCTCCCACAGCTCTGCAATTAAATTAAATAAAATTACCATGGCACTCTCTTTAGTGTTAGCTATAACAAAATATGTCCGCTCCAGACTGGCTGCCGAGGGAAACACAAGACACATACTCACTCTGGACTACAGAAGCAGGTGTTCAATAGCATAATGAGCCTCCTGCCAGCTGAAGGAAAACAGGTAACATGGTGCCAGTGATCATTTTAAATGGAGCTTATGTTATTTACACAGTCATAAAACAGTAGCTGCAATGAACAGCACTCACTCTGCTGTCAATATCTTTGTGAAAGAACGGCAAACTAATTTCATTCCCAATTCTAAGGGAATTTACTTAGGGAATAATTCTGACCACACTTTCCTGGTACTTTCATACTTGTCTGTCACTTGCACCACCCAAATTTAAATGTATTTAATTTATTTATTTTGGACTTTTATTCTGCCCTTTTTGCACACAGGCTCAAGGTGGATCACATCATTTAAAACCATAATAAATACCACATGTTCCATAAAACCAATAAAACATTTAAAATTTAATCAGCATTCAGCATTTCATACAATGTAACCAGCAACAGATGGAAGCAGTCAATATTATCTAATTTGAGGCAGATTTGAAGCAGATGGTAGACAAACCTAAATGGGAGGGTTTGGATCTTTTCTCTTCCCTTCTTACCAGGCCAGAGGAGGCCTGGCCCAGCCTCAACCATATGCCAGGCAGAACATCTCTGTCTTACAGGCCAGGTGAAAGGATAACAGATCTTGCTGGGCTCAATAAACAGTTCCACCAGGTTGGAGCCAGGACCAAAAAAGCCCTGGTTCTGGTTGTGGCTAGGTGCCTCCCTGGGGCCAGGGACCATCAACAGCTGTTTCTCTCCTCTGGGGAATATATGAGGAGAGGCAGTCCCGCAGATATGCTGGTCCCAGTCTACAAATCTATAAAGCTGGGCTTCACTGAGACTAAATGCTGCTTCATGTGCTAATGAAAGAAATGTGTACACATGTTGTGCTTTTGTGCACCCTCTGCCTTGCCTGCCTGACTGTACAGCAGCACTTCCTGTTGATGAGCAACCTTGTGCTTGTCTTTTGGGCTTGCTTGCCAGCTCCTGCAGCCTCATGGCCTTGTGAGGAGGCAGGATGTCGTGGCTTTGCACTCCTGTATCCTCATCTTTCAGGTGACGTGACAGCATACTCAGGGAATGAAAGGGTCAATGCTTGTCTCCCCATAAGTTGGAAGGCATAAGTGGGGCCTCCAGCCTTTATTTATTTTTTATTTAATTAATTTCATTTTTATTAATTTTTTTAAAGCTTGAAGTGATTCACAACAGTTGCCTCAATTAAAACCAATACAAAACATAATATATTCAACAAAATCACAATAAAAGAGCATAGTATAAATACTTAAAACTGGTGTAGTCCCAACCCCAGACTATAAAACCCTGCAGATAACATAAAATTGAAGGTAGATATAATATACAGCAATCTGCTGTGCCTCACAGTAAGAATATTAAATGCCAAAAACCTACCAGGAATACTTCTGCCTCACAAAGTTTCCGAAACATCAGCAGGCCCTGCTGGGAACAAGTGCCTTCTGACAGTGCATTCCAAAGGGAGGGTGCCACAATTGTAGTGGCGATGTTCCTGGTGGAAGAAAGATGTGCTTCCCTGTGACCAGCAACCACCAGCAAGCCCTGAGAACATGAACAAAGTTGGCAGAGGTGGGGAATTCATAATAGAAGTGGCAGGCCCAAAGGTATGAGAGTCCCAGGCCATGAAGGGCTTTAAAGGTGAGAACCAACACCTTGAATTGAATTCAGAGGCTAACTGGTAACCAGTGCAGCTGCTTCAAAATCAGTGTTATATGATCTGACCATTTGGACTTGGTGAGCAACCTAGCAGCCACATCTGAAGTCTCTGGACCATCTTCAAGTATATCCCTATGTACAGTGAGCTGCAGTAGTCTAAACAAAAGATGACTGTCCCAAAGATCGATATGGCAAGGTTGGAATGAGATAAATATGGAGAAACTTGTTGGGCCTGTAGAAGATGGAGCTCTAGCCACCATGATATTTGGAGACCACCAAGCAAGATTCTACAGAGGAAAGTAATGAAAAACTACTTCTGCTTCTCACTTGCCTTGAAAGCCACTTGCTGGGGTCTCCATAAGTCAATTATGACTTGATAGCACTTTGCACACATACAGCTACCATGGACACCTGTTTGTCCATGGAAAGCTTAGAGTCAAGCCAAACCCCCAAGCTGTTCATGGAGTCTGCAGCAGAAAGCTGGACTCCATTGAGTAATGAGTGTGACAAATTCCCCACAATCAAAGTCCCAGCCAGAATACCTCCATTTTCAAAGGATTTAACTTCAGCAAGCTACTCCTCAGCCATTCCACCACAGCATCCAGGTGCTAGGCCAGGGAGGAGATATTTGTTTCTGGTTTCTTATCAAGTAGAAGGCAAAGTTGGGTGTCATCAATATTCTGGTGGCTTCTAATCCCAAACCTCCTAACAACATCCACTAGAGGACATGTATATATATTAAAAAGCATCAGGAACAGGATTGATTCCTGTGAGACCACACAGGGTAGCTCCCACTGCCCCCTTGGCTGTGGCAGTGGTTGTACTGCTGGATGACGAATGTACTCCCATGTAGGGGTGTGCACTTTGGGAATCCAGTTCAGGTAAAATACCCGAATCAGACCCGATCTGGAAAGATTAGGGATTTTTGAAATGGGGCCAGCATGCTGGCCTCGATTCAGAAACCCCGAAGCAAAGCTTCCCAAAGCATTCGTAATGCTTCGGGAAGCTTTGGGTTTAAATGCCCGTTTCCCTGTCGCTGCAAGCAGCAGGGAAAGGGGCATTTAAACGCCTGAATCAGCTGCTCGTCAGGGGCTTCCCCCAATGAGCAGCTGAGTGCCGGCACTGTCGGGGCCAGGAAACTCCTCGCCCCGACATCGGTGGACAAAGGAGGTGACGGTATTGCAGGCTTAAGCCTGCAAACCCCGTTTTCTCTCCCGGGGGCTCCTTTCACCCGGCGAGGCACGGGTGACACCTGCGGGTGAATGGAGGCAGCGGGGATCGCAGGCTTCAGCCTGCAACCTCCCCCCCTCTCCGGGCACATCCCCACCACCTCCTTTTGCCCGCTGGTAACAGGGACGAGGAGCTACTCGTCCCTGTTACCGGCGGGAGAACGGTGGTGGCGCCGTGGCAGGGACCACAGGGTTCAGCCTGCACCTCAGGAGAGTGCAGTGGCAGAGGGCTCCAGGCTGCCACCCAGCTGATGTCTCTCCTGCTCTCCCTCCAACCAGGTAAGTGGGTGGGGGGGAGGAGGGCTTGCCCCGAAGGGGTTCCCCAGTGAGGGTGGGAGGTGGGGGGAGGGAATTGCCCCCTTCACTTCTGTATGCTCCAAATACTTACGAAGCATACCAAAGCAAGTAAAATAGCATAATTCCGAAGCGGCTTGCCACTTTGGGTAAACCCGAAGAGGAAACCCAAATATTTTTGGGGCACACACCCCTACTCCCAAGTTCATCCATGGCCCCAGGTGTTGGAAGGAGCCAGCCCCCACAGCACCTTCCACAGCTCCAGTAGCTCCAAGGGACAGGACAGGAGGAGCAGATTGTTGGGCAAGAAGGAGAGCTGGAAAAAAAGACACCAGAAGATAACACATTGCCCTTATGCTTTGCCATTGCTCCAGTTTTATATTGCAAGCATTTGCAATAGCAAATGCTTTGCTATTGCTATTGCCCAGCAAGGCTTCTGATTGGTCACTGTTTGACTGTGCAGATTAAAATAACATTGTTTCAGCAGTGGCTCCTACCACAGTGTTGGTTTTATTTTTTCTCACTCTTTTCCAATGTCTATTAAAAAAAAAAATACCGCTCTTCTCCCCTGCACTTCAGCTTCTTCTGTGTGTGTATAACTCCACCTATGGAGGCCATTTTGTGGTTGGCAACACCTCCTACAGCAGGCATTTTGCGGCTGTACCCTTGACCAGAATTCCATAGGCTCAAAAAGGTCAGGGACTCCCCAAGTTAGAATCTCTTCAAACATGCTGACACTTCTATAATTGCTACATATTCTGTAGAATGAAATGAGACATGGCAGCAGTATCACATGAAGGGTTTTCAACTGCCTGGAGAAAAATTGCTCTGCCCCTTGAGAGCCAGCAAGATGTATACAGTGTTGGAGTAGGATCTGTGAGATCCTAGTTCAGATCCCCACTTGCCAGGTGAACTTCACCAGTCACACACACAGCCTAACTAGTTGATTGTTGTGAAGTTAAAATGGAGTAGGAGAAAATGACCCCCACTGTAGAGAAAATTGTGCTATAAATGTAGCAAGTAAATAACAAAGGCGGAATAGGATGTATTATAACACCCCCCCCCCGGACTTAAACAATTTAAATGGTACTAGAGGCATTTTTAAATTAAAAAATAACAAAATATTCTATTTAACATAGAGGGGAAAGGTCAGGCAAAATCAGGGTTTAAAATTTCTGAGGCAACTCAATATAGATAACTCTGAAGTAAAATCAGCACAGCTGCAGCCTTTAGTTCTTATGTTTCAGACTAATGAGAGTTTCTTAAGATCTTCACAGTTACTTAAATCTTTATGTTGAGAGGTTTTTATTCCAGTGTTTTCTCATTAGAGATGGGCACAAACCAAGAAAATTCCGAACCATGCAATTCGTGGTTTGTCATGTTTCATGAATCACAAACTTTCATGAACTTGCCCCGGTTCATGAAACGGTTCATTCAGTTCGTGAAAAGATCACTTCCGTGTCAGCAGAAGGTCTGCAGAAAGCCCATCCCCCCTCCATTTCCTAGGAAACTGATTGATCGGTGCCAGGCTGTCTGCAGTGACAAACCAAAATACAAAACAAATGAACTGGGCTAAAATTTGTCACAGTTTGTGAGAAATGAGCTCCCATGAACCACCAGTTCGTCAATCATGAACTGGCCTGGTTCGTGACAAACTTTGGTTTGTATTTCAGTGCGTGCCCACCTGTATTTCCCAATTATGCTCCAGTTCTCCTGTCTGTGTTAAACTGCTCTCAGTCAGGGCTGAATCTCCAAACTGTCAGTAGTCAACTCCTCTCAGCTAGGGCTGAAATCAGATTCTCCTATCCCCAGCATCCAGTTCAGAAGTCTTTCTCAGTTCAGTTCATGCTACTCAATCAGATTCCTTGGAATAGTCTGTCACTCAAGGCTCTGTTACTGTGAGGAATTAACCCTTCACAGTCCTTCAGCTGTTTGTACAGAACTTCTAAGCTTTATATATATATATATATATATATATATATATATATATATATATATATATATATATATATTAAATAGAAAATAGGGAATAAAAAGTAAAAGGAGGGGGGATAGAAAGAGAAGAAAGAACACACAAAAAAGAAATTGCATTACATTGCACCATTCACTCTAATACATATTTTAGTATTCTGTTAATCAGGTATTTGCAAATTTTTCCATTTATCTTCTATAATGTCCACAGAGGACCACATCTTAGTTGAAAATTAAATTTCTCCAAACTTATCTTGTATCCATTTGCAAAAAGGCTCCCAAATGTCATTATAGGTTGTAATGTCCAATTCTTTCAATAAGCTCGACAATTTGTCCATTTCAGCCATCTCAAGTATTTTTTCGACCAGGTTTTCTTGTGTTGGGATAGTTGTCATTTTCCAAAGTCTCACATATGCAATCCTAGCTGTTGTAATTATATTCAACATCAAATGCTTTTGCTCTTTATTGACCGGGACCGATATGTGGTTTAATAAAGAAAGTTCTAGTTTCAAAGGTAGTCATAAGTGTTGTAACATTGTATGTACCATCTTCCAGAACTCCACTGCGTTTTTGCATGTCCACCACATATGATAATAAGATCCCGGTATCTTCTCACACTTCCAGCAATTATTTGACATATTTAAGTGGGATTTAGCTAACCTAATTGGGGTTAGGTGCCACCTATAAAACATTTTATATACATTTTCCTTCACTGAGACCGATTTTGTCATCTTTAAATTACTTTTCCACATTTGTGACCATTGCTCTAAGTCTATTGCATGTCCCACATTCTCGGCCCATTTTATCATAGTATCTTTGACCTCCTCTCCCTGTAATTTTGCCTCTATAAGTATAGCATATATTTTCTTTATCATTTTAACACTGGTACCACATAGTATCACATCAATATCTTCATCCTTTTTGTAAAAACCCACTGTTTTGTCTTTTTTATATCTAGATTCAGTTGTGCCTGGCCCCACCATCCCAGCTCAATGTCTAACTCTGCCATTTCTTTTGGATTTTTTAATAGCCCAGCTGATTTCAGTAAGATCTTATAGGTAGGGGTTTTTCCCTCTTTTTTCAACGAAGGATGTGTGAAAGCTTCAATTGGGGAAACCCAGAAAGGAATTTTCTCATAAAAAGTAGATCTTATTCTTTCCCAGACCAGTACTAGTGCTTTCCTTATCCAGTGATTTTTAAAATATTTATGATTTTCCCATTTTTTATACCAGAGAAATGTGTGCCAGCCCATCAATAGGTCATGTCCTTCCAAGTTTAAAAGTCTTTCATTTTCCAAAGTAATCCACTCTCTCAGCCAGGTCAGCACACAAGCCTTATAATAAAGGAGCCAATCTGGTAGGGCAAAGCCTGCTTTTTCCTTAGTATCTTTTAGGGCTTTCAGCTTAATTCGTGGTTTTTTGTTCTGCCATATAAGATTGTACAGCCCAGTTAAGGTCTTTAAAGAATACTTGGGGTATTCCTAATGGAATATTTTGAAACAGAAATAGAACTCTTCAGAGAACATTCATTTTTATCGCTGCTATTCTTCCCGTCAATGATAGCTGAAGATCTTTCCATCTTTCCAGGTCTTTTTTGATTGTTTTTATCAATATCCGATAATTGTCTTCATACAAGGAGCTACGTCTGTTAGTCATCCAAATTCCTAAATATTTTATCTTCTTTTCAATTACTAGTTGCAATTTTTGAGTTAATTCTTCCATCTGTCATTTTTGGATATTTTTAGTAATCAACTTTGTCTTTTGAATATTTATTTTTAATCCTGCCAAAGCTCCATATTCTTTGATTTCCTGCAAGAGCTTCTGTATTGGCGTTAAAGGGTCTTCTAAAATAAAAACTAAGTCATCTGCGAATGCTTGTACTTTGTATTCTTGCTTCTTAATTTTGGCTCCTCTGATCTCATCTGAGTTTCGGATCTTGTTCATAAGTGGTTCCAGTGTCAGTATAAACAAGAGAGGAGATAATGGACAACCTTGTCTTGTTCCTTTTTCAATTTCTATTGGTTTTGTTAGTTGGCCATTAATTGAGATTCCAGTCCTTTGTTTATCATAAATTCCTCGTATTATTCTAAGAAAGTTTTCTCCACACTGCATCTCATCTAGTTGCTTAAACATAAGTTGCCAATTGAGATTGTCAAATGCCTTCTCTGCATCAAGGAACATCAGAGTCATTTGTTTTTCTGGATGGGCTTCGTAATACTCCAAAATGTTTAGTATTTTTCTTATATTATGGCTAGTCTGTCATCCCGTTAAAAAGCCGGCCTGATCTTGGTGGATGATCTGTTCCATTAGTTTCCTCATTCTCCTTGTGTCATGGCCAAGTCTGAGAGTGAGGTCTCCTCTGGAGGAGAGGAGCCTCGTGTAGCCAGCCAGGACTCCTCAGGAGAAGAGGAGCCCTGTGTAGCCAGCCCTAGCCCTGATTCAGCAGAAGCCAGCAATCAGGAGCAACACCTGCTGGCTGATCAGAGCTTGCAGCCAGCAGCTCCAATACCACAGGGGAAGCTCAGCCAGGGACTTCTATAGGTGCAGCGCAGCCAAGAGCCTCCACCCCCCCAGGTTCACCCACACCCAAGGAATGCCGCAGGCAGCACCAGAGACTGGAACTGCAGGAGAGACGGCGCAGTGCTCACCTCTTGAGCCAACGCCAGCTGCTGGAGAGTGACGATGAGTAGCGTCAGGATGGAGCCCCAGCAGCTGGCTGAAAACTACGTCTGGCTATAAGAGCCAGTCTGGAGGAACTGCCGGGTGTGTAAGCAATGTGTCTATTGCCTGCAACCACTCCGTGTTCTGTGAACCTTGCCCGTGCCTGCTTTTGGACCTGATGCTATCGGTGACTGACCTTGGACTGTGCCTGACCTCGCTCTTGGACTCTGGACTCACTCCTGGCTTTATCTCGTGCTCTGACCACTGGTTTGACTTGGCTTTCGCTCTTGGAGCTCCCCTTTGACTTTGGCCTTAAGGTTTGGACTTGAACCACCCTGCTTGGGCTAGCCCAGCCCATGACACCTTGATAATATAGTTGCAAAGATTTTATAATCTACATTCAGCAGGGAGATTGGTCTGTAGTTTTTGATTTCCTTCAAATCTGTTCCATCCTTTGGTATTAAGGATATTGTAGTTTCTTTCCATGTTTCTGGTATGGATTCTGTAACCCATATTTCTTCCATCAGCTTCTTAAAGGGAGGAATTAAGGTTTCTTCAAAGCATTGATAATATTCAGCTGGTATGCCATCTGAGCCTGGAGATTTCCCCTTGTTTTGCTTTTTAAAGGCCTGTACTATTTCATTCATAGTGATTGGGTCATTTATAATTTTCCTCTGTTCCTCACTGAATTTCTTTAATCTCATTTTTTTCAAATAGACATCTTGTTGTTCTGGTTGGGCAGTCATTTTCCCATAGAGCTTCTTATAGTAGGATTCAACCACCTTCTTTATTTCTTCCTGGAGAACTTTTTCCTCTCCTTTTTCATCATTCAGTGACATTATTTGTCTTTTGGTATTTTCTTTCCTTAGCTTGTAAGCTAACCATCTTGTAGGCTTGTTTGCATTTTCAAAGTAGTTTAGTTTGGCATATTTAATTTTCTTCTCCATCTCCTCCATTAACATCAAATTAAGTTTATGCTGAAGTATCTTTATCTTCATTTTTGATGTACTGTTTTCAGGAGCATTTTTTTAAGTTATATTCCTCTTTTTTTAGATTTGTTTCCAAATTTTGATATTCTTTGTTCCTCTCTTTCTTTTTACTTGCCGCATATCTAATTGCCAGTCCTCTGAAGAAAGCCTTACTTGCATCCCATACTATATCTATGGTAGTTTCACTATTTAAGTTTTGTTTGAAATACCATTCCATTTCTTTGGAAATTGTTTCTTTAAATTTTTGTCTTGTAATAAACTTGTATTTAGTCTCCACCTGAATTGTCTTTTTTCCCTCTTTTATCTTTATTAACAGAGGGTTGTGGTCTCCAATCACTTGTGGCAAAATGTCTATTTCTTCCATATCCGCCACTAACGATGTTGAGGCCCAACACTTATCTATTCTTGACCAAGATTTGTGTCTGTCAGAGTAGAAAGTATAATTAGTGGAGTTCAAGTTCCGTGTTCTCCATAGATCTGTAAGGGCCATTTCTTCAGCCATTTCAAAGAATTTTTTAGGAAGCACTTTCCCCCCTTTTTCCCCATTCTTCACGTTTCCTAGCCAGCTTTTTGTCTACTACTGCATTATAGTCTCCCACAATGTCATATTTCAATTTGGATATTTGCTCTGAAAGTCTTTGAAAGAATTTTTCTTGTTGCTCACTTGGGGCATATATATTCACTACCAAGATTTTTCTTTGGCCTTTCTGGAGTTCAGTCATTAGAATTCTTCCCTGGTCACAGGCATAGATCAACTTTGGGTTCACTCTTCCCTTTATATACGTTACCAGACCTCTCTTTTTAACTTTGTCTGCTGCAATGAATGTGTGTCCCAGGTTCTTACAATTCAGGAGCCTTTCCTTTTTATCTCTGATATGGGTTTCTTGAAGGCATATAATCTCTGCTTTAAATTTTTTCAGGTATGTAAATGTTCTTCTTTTTTGAGGGGAATTCAATCCATTAATATTCATTGAGAGTATATCTAGAGAGTTACTGGCTATTACTTCTTGCCTCTCTTACTACCTTGTTTATTTTCTTCTCTGGTTTGCTTCCTGGTCTGTACTCCTCCTCTTGCTCAATTTTCTGTTTCTGGTTCTGATTCAGACTGTGGGCTTACGTTTTCTTCTTCTCACTTGCCTTCCTTGGATTTCTGGTCCGCCATCAAATTCTTTTGAACAAACGTTTGTGCTTTAGGAATCGAGTTAATGTTGAAACTTTGTCCGTTGAAGTTAAAAAGTAGTTCCTCCGGTATCAACCATCTATATTGTATTCCATTTGTGCGTAGTAAATCTGTGAGAAATCCATATTCCCTTTGCTTCATTCGCACCTCCCATGGAATATTTTGTAGGACTATCACTTCTTCATCTTGACACTTCAAGGTAGTCTCTCATGTTGCTTTAAGAATATCATCTCTGATTCTGTGTCTGATAAATCTTACATGGATTTCCCATGTTTTGTTCTTTTTTGCATAGGATGAACTGATCCTATAGGCCGTGTCTATCTCTGTTTCTATTTCTTCTAGTTGAATATTTAGTGCTATTACCAATAGCCCTGATGCCACCTTTAAGGTATTTTCTCCTTCCTCCTTCACATTCTGCAAACGCAGCATCAATGCTGCTTTCTCCATCTGTAAGGTTATTAGTTTAGTTTCCATTGTCAACTGGCTTTTGGATACCTTCTCAATCTTATCTTCATTCTGTTGAGTCTTCTCCTCCACTTTTCGCACTTTAGATGGTATTTTGGCTGCATCCTTCTTGGTTTCTCTCATCTCATTCTGGAACTCTTCAGACCTATCATTCATAGTTTTCATTTGGTCAAGCAAGCTAGCCTGTATTGTCTGGATTGATGCCTGTGTGGATATAGATGTTTGTGCCATAGCTGATGTCACAGATTTGAGGCTTCCAGGGGATGGTTTTTGGCCTTTTCCTTTTCCTTTACCTGGCAACATCTTTAAACAAATATCTCCACTCTATTATTTTTACTATCTATTCTCAGCTCAATAACTTAAAAGTAGTCAGGTCTCATTTGCCCCACTCCCTCCTTCTAGCCATTTAAAATAGAAAAAAAATGTTTTGTTTCATAAACCACAATGTTCCCAAACAGTTCCCTTCCCAGCCAGACAATATTTAAATATCTTTCTAGAAGAAAAAACACAACATTCTCTCTTGCTGAACCAATTTATGCCCCAGAAGTTACAGTCTTGGGAGATCTTCTTCTTCTTGAAGCTACAAGAAATGGGAGAGGCACTACGCAGATTCAATTACTTTGTACTCCATTTTGGGAGCCCCCTCCAAAAGAAACAAAGAATAAAAAATAAAGAATGAAGATTCAACCAAGTAGAGGTCCAGCCAAACTTCAGCAACAAAAAATACACCATTAAGAAAAGAGAAGGATGAAAAGGAACAAAAAACACAAAAACATAAGTTTATATCCTGGAATGGGAGAAAGAAAAAATATAGGGACTAAAATCACAGAAGGGAAACAAAAAAACACGCAGGCAAAAATCACACTGTAATCCAGAGAGTCTTGATCAGTAACTCAGAGGTCTTTCTCTTTTTCTGTCCATCCCAAAACTTTTCTGAAAATTGGCAACATAGATCATATGTTGATGTTACTAAATATCAATTGGTGACCATATAGAAGTCTATTGAGCCTCTTCTTCTCTTATTTTAAGGGTAGTCTTAATTTGTCACTTAATATAGAATAAGCAAAAGTTTGTCCTTATGGTACCTTGGATCTTAAGCAATTAGTTTCTTCTCCTCCCCGCCGTGATTCAAACAAGGTAAAAAGAGAAGCACAAAAAGACAAAGGGGTGGGGGATACTTGAAAATTCTCTAGGTTGATAGCCGCTTCAGTTAGGTTGAAAAGAAAAAATATTAGATCTCACCCATACATTCGGAACGTATTAAAACGTTTGCTATTGCAGATTCATGGTGCTTGTCATTTTCAATCGTGCTTAGTTATGCAGAGTTCGGGATTCCCAGCTCGCGGGCCACAAGGCTTCCTCTTCACCCTTCACCAAACAAGCAGACTGGGGGTCTCAAGCCAAGCTGCCGCTCCACCTGATGCCCCCTGTCGCACTCCAGCTTAGCCCCCCTCTCCAGGGGGGGGACTTTTGAAGCTCGAGAGTGGAGCTTCAAAGAAGATGCGGGGATCGGGTTTCTGAGCTGAAGCTCGGCAAGCCCGACAGCGCAGTGCCATTTCCCGGAATCACAGTACTTCTAAGCTTTTAAAAGTGTGTCCCTCAAGCTATTTACCAGGTGATGTTGGTCACCTCTATGCCATTAAAAGATTTACAGTGCAATCCTAAGCAGAGTTGCACCAGTCTAAGCCCATTGATTTCAATGGGCTTAGACTGGTGTAACTCTGTTTAGGATTGCTCTGTTTGTCGCCCATTTCCATGCATTTAGCTTCTGTTAAATAGATTTATATCCAGATCTGTTGGCAACTCTAATCACCAGGCAAAATTAATGAAATCACAGAACAGCACTATACACATATTGCACTACTCTAATGTACACCTCTTCCCAAATAAGTGCCCCCAATTTACTATATCTTTTCATGAAACTCTAAAATCCGTTGTGATCAAAGAAGAACGGATGATGGTAACTGAAGCATTTACAGGCCAGCTATTGTAGTTATATTTGCCTTAAAATGATCTTTGCTGCTTTATGTTTCATCTCACTTTGGTGCATTCAGTTCTCTACCACAACAACATTCACAGGCTGATTCTGCTCCTGACAGGCTGATTCTGCTCCTGACATGCTTGGCAGCTGGGGAAAAGTCAGTTACTATCGTTATTTCATACATGAGGAATAATATTTTTAGTTTCTGTAGTTTTTGAAGTAATAGTATCATGGGCTATTAAAATAGCATGCACAATACTAAACCTAAAAGCAAGTCTTTAACTGCCATTCCACAATCATATTCACAGTATTCTACAGGTTTACTTACTCTGCTGTGCCATTCCATTTGTCAGCCATGGTGATGGCTTCCAACCATAAGTATGAACTGTCAAAAAAAAAAACCCTCATAAAATGTATAACAATTGCTATAAACTAAGGCTAAAGGGAAAAAGGAGAAAAGGAGTGATTTTTTTTCTTTGTAGTAATGTTTCTCTCCACTAACAAATATGCTGCAGCTTGGGGTGTGGGATGCTACAGTTTTTATATACAAAACAGGTACACATATAGACCAAAAGCTCTCATGAGATACACAATGAAATAAACTTCTACTAAAACACCCTTGCAATTAGATTTAAGAAATTCTCAGAAAAACGCTGAAAAACACATGAATTATCCACAGGTGGAAACAGAATGTAAAGCTGCATAGTCTTTCACTGTTAAATATCACTATCATCTCTGGAAAGTTATATTAGTGCCAAAAAAGTAATTACCTTGACAGAAGGTATGTCTGGGAACTTGGCAGAAGATCCAACAATGCTAAAAGCAATTTTCACAAAAAAAATATATTCTTATTCCTGCCATAACTTTAGAAGTCTTTTTAAAACTGGCTGTTTTCATGTGCCACCAAACGTAATACCCAAGAGAAACATTTCGGCACAGCAAGAAAATCAATAATGTTCATGTGCAACCTGCTAGACTGGGATTCATCCAATGAAAGGCACTTAAGAATTAGATTCATCTAATGCTCATTTCTGATGGTGATTATATATTTTCTGTAGCTTTAGTGAGACAACCCAACAAAACTCTTTGTGGTGTGAATGTCTCTTTACACAGAAAGAGGACAGGATAATCCTACATTTCTTCTACAGACGCCTTCTACAGCAGTTTACTCCCATGGTATAATTAATTGTGATTCTGTGCTCTCCCAGTAACAATGCCAAAAAAAATGTTAACAGTAGAAAAAATATAATAATGAGGATAGCTACTTTTACATTGATGGCATCTAGTTCCCCTGGCAACTTCATTCCCATCCACCAATCTCAGTGTCACTTATAATGACACCCCTCCCTCCATGATATAAAAGTTGATATGTGATGATATGCCTTAACATAATCACTCAACTCCACATATAAAATGCAGGAAGTGGCCCCCACGAAGAACCCAGTGTATCGTCCAGCACTATCACCAGTTCATAGATGGGGACCATCTTCTAGCCCTATTTCCCCTCAGAATATAAATTTGATGGCAGTCCAAACACAGAAAGTAGACAAACAACTCTTATGCAACAGCAAACTCCCAGAAGTGACTGAAATATGGTAGCTCAGTGCGAAAGAACTTTGCAATAGAAGGCAGGCAACTGGGTTACTCCAAAACCTAGAAGATGGGAATGTGGCTTGCATATGTAAATACTTCCAACAAATGTTACATAATGGAGGTCCAGCTGAAAACTATGAGTGTATAAGGAAAACAGAGAGGCAACTGAAACAGGGCAAATACTTCCCATCACATTCAAGTAGGTTTCTGAGGAGGCAGCATATAAATACATTCCACACAGCAACACTCAGACCTAACTATTACAGGGTCAGATAACAGAATTTGCCTTGATAGCCAAGGTCTAATTCATACAAACCTTCACCTTCCTCCCTACTCCAGCCTTGTGCTTTCAACAGTTCCAGCCAAACTACTTTGTACCATATGTGAAGCTGTACTGCAGTGGAAAAGCGAAAGTTTAGTAGGCAACAAGCCCCAGATTCAAAGGAAATGATACATGCTGCACATCATACCTAATGCAGTGTACTGCTGTAGCTTGCATTTCAAGCAGTGAAGAAGAACACTATCTGCTAATCTCTATTAAAACAGAGAAACAGTTGATGCTTTTACTGAACAGCATCAGCAATATATTGACTTTTTAAAGCAGCAGAGGACTAGGAAAACCAACCTGTCTTGATTTGGTAAAACATCTGTCTATGAAGAAGCCACAAAACATTCTGAAGAGCAACAGTTGCTATCCTTCCAGGCTTCAAGCAGCATAGTCTACTACATTACTGTTTGTTATTACTTAAAGCTCTCATGTTAAGGCACATAACCCTGAGGGACCATATCTCCCGATATGGGCCTGCTGGTTATCCCAAACCCTGCAAAGCATTGCTTGCCTGCATGATAGCAGCTCCACCACTGTGAAAGAATCTTCCAAAAGAAAATGGGAAGGCCCTCTCTTAAAAAATTTACAAAGCCTGTAAACAGAATTATTAAAGAGAGCCTTTGGAGTCTTTTGATGGTTCTTAGGGCCTGGGATCTCTTCTAAATGTCATTTTCAATTTTTTATGGCCAATTTTAATAGTCTGATGCTTTAAAATGTTTTGTGTGGTTTTCATTGTTACCCATTTCAATGTTACCCATTTCAATGTTACCTCAGTCCCAGTTGCCTGGAAGAAATGCAGGTTTATAGGAGAAAAAAGAAAAATGGGCATAGAAATACAAAGCATGTCTAATTCTTAAATGATTACTCATAAGGAGTTGATAAATACTTGAAAAAGGAAGATGCTCTCATCTATGCATCAGCTAGCTCCCTATTCTCTTGATGTCAGTTCCCTCGATATTTGGAAATTCTTTTGTTCAGAGAAGACAGTCATACTGCCCAGTGTTCACCAATATAATGCAGGACATTGCGCAGGAATTCCATTTCATTTTATGTAGAGATGCTACAAATTTCACAGTTCAGCTTTCCCTGTGAGGTTGTCAGGGATATCTTCAAATTGCATCAAGCAACTTGACTTGCTGATGAACAAGTTTACAGAAGCTTGTTGGTCAGGCTCTGACTCAGTGCTGATTGGGGAATCAGAGGAGAGTCAGGTTTTGATCCACCCTACCACCCCTCAAGAAAGGAACTACACACAAAACTGAGAAAGAGTGAAGAAAAAGAGATCTTTCTCTTCCCTCCTCTCCTAGCTGAATGAGAACAGAAACAGTGTTTTGGAGCTCCCCTTTGCAAAATGGAAAAATGAAACAGCTCATTTATCTCCTTTTCTCTACAGTCCAAAACAACAGCTGGGCAGGGGGTGAGGGGGGGGGGAGAAGCTATCTATTTCTTTCTCTCCAGCCTGAACTTAGAGCTTAGGCTGCAAAGAACAAAACTAATATCCTCCTTTTCTCTATAGCCCAAGTGAGTGGGAGGAAGGGAAATCAGTTAAGCTTCTGATCACACACACACAAAATTTGCTGCATCTCAGCAAGTCTGGGAGGCAGCAAAATTTCCAGGATGGGAATAAATCCTCTGGCTCCTGACTTCCCCTAAAAACTTTTCTTGGTCCAGAGCTTGGTCCAATGGTATGATTTTGGGGGTGCATGGCATAAAGAAACCAACAATTCTCAGTGCCTTTGAAATCTAATACAGTATCAACCAACCTTCATTATCCTAAATTCTATTCGTATTCCAATGCTACAAAAACCAAATATCTGCTTCTACAGGTTAAAAATATTCTGCAGTAAGCTTGAAGAAAGCAGGTTGTCAAAGCAACTATTTTAATAAAGTAAAATGTGAATTATTAAATTAATTTTCATTTAATACATTCTACCACTGGACTATGTGTTTATATAACTTTTGGTTTAAAATACATTAGACAGCTGCCTAAAGAGTACATGCTGATCTATCTTCAATAATATGATTTTAATATTCAATTGACATTTAACTTGCAATCACTTTTTATTAACTGTATGTGATCATTATAACAACACTAAGATTTTCCAAGTTTACTGCTGCCATGCAGAGCAGTAAATTTATGGAAGCTATTCTAGCTATCAAGTCTTTCTACATTTTATGGGCTTCTACTGTAATTATAGCACCTTCAAGAGCAGCATTTCCTAGTGAGAGAAAGAATAGGGAACATGGCATAAGTACATTATTATTATTATTATTATTATTATTATTATTATTATTATTATTATTATTATTATATAATATAAATGTTATTAGGTTTTCAAAGATAAAAAGGAAAGGAACTTTTTAGTATCAGATTCATGTACAAGATAGTCATTATACGATCAATATTTTAGAAAATTTGCAATACAAACATCAATCCTTAAAAAAGGAAATTGAATAACTGAACATCCCCCTTCTTTCTCTTTATACAGTACACAGTCCATTTAGATCTCTCCAAGCACTTTTTAATTTCCTTGCTTTTTTACCCACCTATTCAGTTTCCTTTCTCATTTCTTACAATTATTTATATTTTAAGTGAGCATCTTCTTAAGGCACATTTTGATCCTTTAGTTCTTGAGCCTAGGGTACTCATCCCTTAGCCCTTCCAGAGACAGAGCAGAAAAGAGGGAAAAAAACAGAAAATAGAAGTAAACAACCACTTCATTACATTCTGTTGTTAGTCCCATTATTTGTATATGTCATTAACTAAATATTTACTTAAAGGAGAGAAGTATACAATGAAATTTTTATAACAGCCTACTCTCGATCTCTCATATATCAGATCTCAAGCCATCTAAGATTTAATACTTGTGTTTCATTGTAAAAAGGCAGAAGAAAAACAAAATAGATATATAGGCAGACTTAGTTTAACCTATACTTTAGGTTTTAAAAATTAACACATTTATAAGGTTCCCTCTACCTCCCTAGTGTTTCCCCTGTTAGCCCTCATCTCAAAATCATTCTTCTCCTTTTATTTAACGGAATAAAAAGAATTCCAATAAAGAACATAAGAAGTAAGAGGGGAAATAAGAGACACCCAAGACCCGTTTACCGGGTCATACTTTGAGTTTCATTTTTGTTCCTCTTCTCTCTCCCTCTAGAATATTATTATAGCTCCCTCCTTCCTACAATACTTTTATTTAAAGTATTTATTCTCCCTCCAACAGAGGGAGAATAAAAAGAAAAACAAGAAGGAGAGCAAATGACTCTAAGAACCCTCCTGCCACACTCCCTCTAATCCAATAGCAAATCATAAACAGTGTCTAACATGTATTGTCGAAGGCTTTCACGGCCGGAGAACGATGGTTGTTGTGGGTTTTCCAGGCTGTATTGCCGTGGTCTTGGCATTGTAGTTCCTGACGTTTCGCCAGCATCTTCAGAGGTGTAGCACCAAAAGACAGAGATCTCTCAGTGTCACAGTGTGGAAAAGATGTAGGTCATTTGTATCTACTCAGGAGGGGTGGGGTTGAGCTGAGTCATCCTGTAAGAGTTTCCCAGGGTGCGGAATGCTAATGGCGGGAGGCTTCACTGTATCCTGAGGAGGTTCTTTTGCATATGGATTGGTACTTGATGTGCTAATCTTCTCTGCAGGGCTATTGTCGGGGATAGAATGTTTTGTTAGCCTGGTGTTTTTCAGAACTGGAAACCATGCTCTGTTCATTCTTAAGGTTTCTTCTTTCCGGTTGAAGTTTTGCTTATGCTTGTGAATTTCAATGGCTTCCCTGTGCAGTCTGACAAAGTAGTTGGAAGTGTTGTCCAGTATTTTGGTGTCCTGGAATAAGATACTGTGCCCTGTTTGCGTTAGGCTATGTTCAGCCACAACCTGAAAAATCAGCAGTGTTTTCCAGTTCTGAAAAACACCAGGCTAACAAAACATTCTATCCCCGACAATAGCCCTGCAGAGAAGATTAGCACATCAAGTACCAATCCATATGCAAAAGAACCTCCTCAGGATACAGTGAAGCCTCCTGCCATTAGCATTCCACACCCTGGGAAACTCTTATAGGATGACTCAGCTCAACCCCACCCCTCCTGAGTAGATACAAATGACCTACATCTTTTCCACACTGTGACACTGAGAGATCTCTGTCTTTTGGTGCTACACCTCTGAAGATGCCAGCCACAGCTGCTGGCGAAACGTCAGGAACTACAATGCCAAGACCACGGCAATACAGCCCGGAAAACCCACAACAACCAGTGTCTAACATGTTAAAAAGAAAAAAAAGATATATAGGGTTATTTTAGGTCTATGTTAAGCTTAATAAAGCAAAAATGGGCATATGAGCTTAATTTCTTTCCCGATTCTCTAGGTTTTTATATCAAAGCAATTTAAGTAGAATTCAAAACATATATAAATCGCAATATATCCCATATACCCTCCTTATTTGTCAAAGCTCCAGGATCATAATTTAGGTTCCATCTTCTTTCTTCTTTCTCCCTCTAGAGTAGTATTGCAGCTCTTTCTTTTTGATGATCAACTTCTTGCCTTCTAAGCATTCCTGCAAGGTGTCAATGAATACATTGTTATTTCTCTGCTTGTATTTCTTCATCTTTGTGATGTATTTCTTAATTGAAGTACGTTGTGTGCTTTTTGCTTCGTATAGAGGCAATACACTAGATCTCTTCCTCACAGCTTTCTTTCCACACTCCTCCCCCTTCTTCTCCACCTTTCATACCTTCACAGAAAAAGACTGGTTTTCTCCTCCATTTTGTTGTTTCTCCTCCAATTTTCTTTCAAATAAATCTGTCCCATCAAAGTTTTCTTCTAATTTGGCATCTAACACAGTGCCCTTGTCTGATTTCAATCCAAGTATCTCATCTGCTTTTCTTAGTATGTCATTCATCAGCTTAGAGATTTGCTGCAGCTTTAAAAATATCTCTTCAAAGAGTGCCATTTTATCCACTCACTTTCAGATGTTCAGTCAAAGATCTAAAACTGGTAAAAAGCTCCTTTGCTCTTGCTGCTTATAGATCTGAAGATTTTTGCTACCCAGCTCTCCCCCAGGAAACCTCTTTTTGCAATCACTCTTCAGTGACAGTCTCCTGGTTCATAAAACAGCTGCTTTTCCAGGGGATAATAAACCCCTCTTCATCAAGCTGGATAGCCCTTGTAAAGCCATAAACAATTCTCTTCCTTGGAGAGATGTCAAGTAGAATCACTCTTTTTCGGTCTTTCAGTTATCTTTACTTCTATCTTGTCAGGAATCTCCGCTTTATTTTCACTTGTTCAGAATCTCGGAATTTGTAGCTTGAGAGCCATATTGGCTTCTTCCTCAGTCCTTGCCTTCGAACTGGTGTGAGGGCTCCAACAGGGGTTGCCAGTCCCCGTGAGCTCTTCCACCTTGCTCTGGCCTGCCCCCCTCTCCATGGGGGGTCTTGGGGGCCTGAATCCTCGAGTCCCAAGGAATCAGGAAGATCATGGCACTGAGCTCGTAAACTCAGCTGCCGTGACACCGCCACACCATTCCAGAAGTCCAGTACATTAATTTTTTTAAAACACATGACCATTGGTCGCATTTGATGAACCATGAACCATGAACTTTCACGAACCTGCCACAGTTCGTGAACCAGTTCGTTTGGTTCATGAAAGTGTCACATCTGGGTCAGCAAATTGTCACTTCCAGGTCAGCAGAAGGCCACTTCTGGATCAGCAGAAGGTCTACAGGAAGTCCATCCTCTGTTGCTTAGGAAATTGGCACCAAACCATTTGCAGCGACAAACCAAAAAACGAACCAAACGAACCAGCCTAAAGTTCTTGGTGGTTCGTCAGAAATAGGCTCTGATGATCTGCTGGTTTGTGAACCATGAATTGGCCCGGTTTGTCCCAAACTTTGGTTCCTATTTCAGTTCATGCCGATCTCTACTCATAACCCTAAAATTGAATTCCAAAATTCTTTTAAAACTTGTTATAACTTTGTTTCAACCAGTGCAAATTTTTTAAATAGGACAGCTTTTTATACAAGAAACAATTGAAATAATGGAATACTTTCCATGGACCAAAATCTTGTTTCTAACAGGTTTTTTAGATTGACTTTGTAAAGCATTCACATCTTAATTTCAGTCGCTCTGAATATTGTACATTAGTGGGAGCATTCAACATGCTTCTGTTCGACAGCATCATTTTAAATGCTTGCAAAGAAGTCTCTATTTTTATTTTGGCAGGGCATTTATATTCTTTCTTCTAATGGAACTCTGATTGATCTCTTCTAACTTGCAAAGCTGAACATCTAGCTAGCACATGCATTACTAACAGGTTTCTAACAAAGTTAAAAATGCCATACAGTGATGTGATCAAATCTGTTAAAAACAAATGCATGAGCTTTACAGCTTCACCTAAAATAACAAGATACTCTAGTTTTCACCATACTTCAAAATGGGAGCGCTCAAGAAATCCAAAATAAAAAAAAACCTTTGTGTTTATTATGACTGTCATCGAGTTGAATAACAGTTTTCTTGAAAGCCTAAGACACCATCAGGCACACTGCTGAGCATATTTAAAGTGCATTTTTATTCCTCCATTCTCTCTAAGGATCTTACAGCAGTATACCCATGAGATGGATTAGGGTGAAAGTGTAAGTTTCATGGCAATTGAGGATTTAAACCCTTGTCCTAGTTCAAAACTCTAACCATTATACTGCACTGGCTGTGAGACGTCCTGATGTCTCAGGAAGGCTCAGGCCTACCTAGTGCTTCCCATTCCTGCCTGGTCAGTCCTCCCATCTAAGGCCAGGCACAAGTTGATTGAGCTAGCACATGCACTCACATGCTGCCAGCAACATGTGATTTCTCATCCTCTGCTCTGAGCACAGAAAGGATGGAGCAAGCAAGAAGCAGCTGCTGTACTGGGAAATATAGGTGAATACGCAGTGACAGCAGTTGCTTGGAAGTGGAATCACTGACATGAGAAGCAATCAAGCCTTTACTACCTCCATTCTCCACTTTCCCAGGACATTGCATTGGTGTCAGTTCCTGGCAGGTAAATCCCTTAGTCCCTCTCCAGTGAACACACATTGGTTCCAATAGAAAAGGCTTTATTCAGAATTTTACAGTTCAGGTCTGCACTAGAGATGGGCATGAACAAAAAAAAAATGAACATGATGTTCATTGTCACCCATGAACAGGGACTCATGAACAACCATGAACATGGATGGCTCTGTTCATGAACATGTTTGTGGTTGGCTGTTCATGGGGGCCAGCAGGCTCTCCTCCAGCCATCATCCAAGTTTGGTCAAGATTCCTACTGCGCCACTCCCAGAAACCTGACCTGAGAAGGCAGCAGGAGTTCAGACAGAGTTCAGAAAATCCCTGCCTAAGTTGCCAAGGGAATTGATTGCAGGTGCCAGACTGTCTGGATTGACAAACAGCAACAAACAGCAATGAACGAGGCTTGCAACGACCACCTGTTCGTTTAGAATGGGGCTTCACGAACAGCTAGTTCGTGAACAGCAGATTGGGCTGTTCGTGGCTCTTTTTTTGTTTGTATTGCTGTTTGTGCCCATCTCTAATTACAAATCAGCAGACAACAGGCTAGCCCACTGATTATTCCTCTGTTTAAAAATAAAAGACAGAGAGGGATGTAGCAGTGGTGATGCCACCGCTAGTAGTGAGGGAGGGACACTTTAAATATAGTGCATTCTTTTTTTAAATTTTTTTTTTATTGGATTAGATGTCATTAAATTGTACATTACAATCAGTTTCCTTTAATTTTTCCAATTCTAACCCCCTCCCTTTCCCCCCTTTTGTTGACTTGCAACAGTTTTCCAACCCCTTGTCCCTTTTCCCTTACTCATTTCAAATTTATTCTATCAAACGTAAACTTTCACTTTCTTCTAAGCTTATCTATATAACACAGTGCTCCTTCTGTCTTCCTACTTACTTTAACATCTAAATAATGCATAACTAAATAATACATTCTTGGCATATTTTCTTTTGATAATAATCATTTAGCTAATTTTGGTACTCTATACTCTAACTTATAATCTCATCTTCAATATGGGACAAACAATTTATCCCTCATTTAGCATAATTTTAGATACTTCTATAAACAGTACATTCAATATAAGTCAACCAATTTAACTTATACTCTATATATTACTTTTTCTACATATCTTATCTTCATACTGTTTTAATTATATAATTATATTATTCTTCCATTATGCAACTATCCACCAAAAATAGTCAACCAATTTGACCCATATATACCTCCAAACTAATTCAATCACTTTAATACATGATCTATACATTAATATATATTTTCCCATCTTACTTAAATTCCTTCATTGCAATTATAAACTTATCTCCATTATACGATTATTGCCAGAAATGAAATTAATTAGTTTCTATCCTTATAATTAGTTAATTTCTATCATTATAATTCTTATAATAACACCTATAATACTTAATGCTATATATAATAGTCTAATAAAATAGTTGCTTAGAAATTCTCATTTAACTCTCCACCCCCCGGTAAAGTCACCTCCCTCTACTTTTATTGTATTTCAGTAATTTTCAAACTGCCACAGTTCTCCTCCCACCTCCCATTTCTTCACTAAATATTGTTTCAGCTTCTCCCAATCCGTGTTGAACTGTCCTGGATCAAGGTCTCTCAGTTTCCTTGTCATTTTATCCATTTCCGCCATGTACAGCATTTATATATCCAGTCCTCAATAGTTGGCACTTCTTGCACTTTCCACTTTTGCGCGTACAAAAGTCTAGCCGCTGCTGTCATGTAAAATAGCAATGTCCTATATTGTGCTGGAATGTCCTCCATTCCCAAGTTCAGTAGCAGGAGTTCTGGGTTCTTATTAATTTGAAATTGTAAAATCTCGCTTATTACTCTTATTATTTCCCCCCAGTACTGCCTAGCTACCTCACAAGTCCACCACATATGATACAAAGATCCCTCATGCTTTTTACATTTCCAGCATTTATTAGACGTGTTCAAATTCCCTACCGCAATTTTCTTTGGTGTCATATACCAACGATAAATCATTTTGTAGACATTCTCTTTAATATTGGTGCATGTCGTGATCTTCACTGTATTCTTCCACAAGTATTCCCACGCCTCCATTGTTATTTCCTTATTAAAGTTTATAGCCCACTTCACCATTTGCACTTTAACTGTTTCATCTTCAGTATACCATTTCAGCAGCACTTTATATACCTTAGAGATTTCCTTTTTATCCTCTTGTAAAAGTGCCTGTTCTAATTCCGAATTCTCCATTCTTATCCCTCCCTTCACACAGTCCGAATTATAAAGATCTCTGATCTGTCTGTACTGAAACCAATCGTAACTTGGAGACAACTCGTCCTGCGTCTTTATTTTGGGTTTAGAAAATTCCATTCGGGTTATCTCCTTGTATGTTAAACACTGTTGTTCATTATCGACAGTTCTCGGATCTATTACTTCATATGGAACCACCCATGAGGGGATTCCATCTTGTAGGTAATTTCTGTACTTCTTCCAAGTTGTGAATAGGCTTCTCCGAATATAATGATGTAAGAACATAGAGTCCGCTTTTACTTTATCATACCATAAGTATGCATGCCATCCGAATATTTTTTATATATCCTTCTAAGGCCAGTAATTTCCGGTTTTTCAGCATCATCCAATCTTTCAACCACACTAAACAAATTGCGTCATAATAAAGTCTTAGGTTGGGCAGTTGCATTCCGCCTCTTTCTTTTGCATCTTGTAACACTTTCATTTTCACTCGAGGCTTTTTGCCTGCCCAAACAAAATCTGATATTTTCCTCTGCCATTTTTCAAACTGCTTAGAGTCTCGGATAATTGGTATTGTCTGTAATAGAAACATCACTCTTGGCAACACATTCATCTTAATTACTGCAATTCTTCCCAACCATGACAAGTTCAATCTGTTCCATTTAATCAAGTCTTGCTCTATCTGAGTCCACAGTTTCTCATAGTTGTTTTTAAATAAATCTATATTCTTTGCAGTCAGTTCAATTCCCAGATATTTCACCTTACTTGTTACTTCGCAGTCTGTTATTTCCATTAATAGTTGTTGTTTTTGTTTAGTCATATTTTTACATAATATCTTTGACTTCTTTTTGTTTACATAAAATCCTGCCAAATCTCCAAACTCCTTAATCTTCTCTATTACTTTTGGTATATTCTCCATTGGATCTTCCACAATTAGCATTATATCGTCCGCAAATGCTCTGACCTTATAGGAAAAGTCCTTTATTTTTATTCCACGGATTGCATTGTCTTCTCGTATCTGTATCATCAGTATTTCCAAAACCAAAATAAACAACAGTGGAGACAACGGGCAACCTTGTCTTATTCCTTTACCTATAGTCAATTTCTTGGTCACCTCGTCATTCACCACAATTGCTGCACTCTGGTCTCTGTAAATTTCCTTTACTGCTCTTATGAATCTTTCTCCCATTTGTAGCTTTTCCATGGTGGCAAACATAAAGTCCCAGTTCAAATTGTCAAACGCTTTTTCAGCGTCCACAAAGAAGAAACCAACCTCCTTGTCACAACGTTTGTCATAGTATTCAATAGCATTTATAACTGTCCTTAAATTGTCTTTGATTTGTCTATTTGGCAAAAAACCAGCTTGCTCCTCCTCAATAACTTCAGAAAGCCATCCCTTCACTCTTTCCGCCAGTATCTTCGCAAAAATTTTGTAATCATTATTAAGTAACGATATAGGTCTATAATTTTTCACGTTAGTCAAATCTTGCCCCTCTTTGGGGATCAGTGATATATTAGCTTCACTCCAAGTGTCTGGGATCCGTTGATCCTTTAAAACACCATTAATCACATCTTTTAGGAATGGTGCCAGTTCATTAGCCATTACCTTATAAAATTTGGCTGTAAGTCCATCCGGTCCTGGCGCCTTTCCCAAGTTTGTTGACTGTATTGCCTTTCTTATTTCTTCCTCCGTTACTTCATTGTTCAATTTGTCTCTCCAAGCTTCCGAAATTACTGGGAGCTTCATTTTCTCCAAATATGTCGCTATTGAGTCTTTATTCACCTCTTTTTTATTATACAATTTGGCATAAAATTTATAAAAGGCTCTGCTAATAGCTGTCTGTTCCAGGTACACTTTATTGTCCTCACAGATTTTATTTATTATTTTCTTCTCCTTTCTCTTCTTCAATTGCCATGCCAAATATTTCCCAGGTTTATTTGCGCCTTCGAACGCCTTTTGATTCATTCTCTTAAGATTCCATTCCAATTCTTTGTTATTCATTGCTGTCAGCTGTTCTTGAAGAATTTTAATGTCCTGGTAGATTTTCTTTTTCCCTGGTCTTTTCTTTAACTGTATTTCTTTGGCTTTTATTTTCTCCGTGATCTCCTGTCTCTTCTCCTCTTTTTTTTTCCTGGCTCTTCCATTTAAGTCCATTAATATGCCCCTAATTACTGCCTTGTAGGTGTCCCATACCTTGTTGGTTGGTACTTCTCTATTCATGTTATATTGTATGAAAAACTTTGTTTCTCTTCTCAACATCTCCATATTTCTCCCTCTTGCAGCAAATCCTCATTTATTCTCCATCCTTTCCTTTTACTCCTTTTCCCCAACTTCCACATAATTGGATTATGATCTGAGCCTACCATAGGCATTATTTCCACATCCTTAGTCCAAAGCGCTAAGTCTTTTGAGGCCCAGATCATATCAATTCTTGATAGCGTAGAGTGTCTCGCGGAGAAAAACGTATATTGTCTGCCTTTGGGATTTTGTCTTCTCCATACATCTTCTAAAGTTTCCTGTTGCATCAATACAAAGAACGTCTTTGGTAATAGTCCTCTTTTCTTTTGTGCAGTTGCTGACTTTTTATCTAGTTCCAAGTTTGTCACTCCATTGAAGTCTCCTGCAAGAATTATCTGGTCATAAGAAAGTTCATCTAATTGCTTCCTCAAGTCCTCAAAGAAGCTTTCTTTTGCTCCGTTAGGTGCATAGATTCCAATCACCAATACTCTCTTTAAATTCCATATACATTCCACTGCTAAAAATCTGGCTTCCGCATCTCTCATCAATAACTTTGGCTGTAGCTCCTCTTTTATATACAATACCACTCCCCTTTTTTTCTTATTAGAGGCCGCTACAAAATCACTGCCCAATTTATTCAATTTTAGATACTTTGCATCCTGTTTTCTAATATGAGTCTCTTGCAAACATACAATATCACATTTTTGTTTTAATAGCCAGTGGAAAATACTTTTTCTCTTATTCGGTGAATTAAGTCCATTTACATTCCAAGATAAAACTTTGCACTCCATATTCATAATCTTGTTGCTGGTAAGTCCTTTTCATTGTCCCTTATAAACTGCTCCATCTCTGATTCAGATCTAATGCGCTTTTTCGCTCCTCCAAATTCAAAGGACACTCCTTCTGGTAGTTCCCATCTGTACCTTATTTTCATGTCCTTCAGAATCTGAATTAGAGCTTTATATTTTTTACGATCTAACAACACCGATCTGGGTAATTCCTTCATGATAATAATCATCTTGCCATCAATCTCCAATGGATCTTGAAACTGTTTAGTCATAATCTTCTCTTTTATATTTCTGGTCGTGAATTGCACAATCACATCTCTTGGTAGTTTCCTCTGGGTCGCGATTCTTGAATTTACACGATATACCACATCTAAGATAGCCACAACTTCCTCCTCCTCCTTCCCCAGGTATTCAGCTAACACCTCAGTGATCTGTTCTTGAGCTGTCTTTCCTTCCACTTCCGGCAAGCCGCAAAACCTCAGCTGCTTCTCCATATGTTTACTTTCCGCAACCGCCATTCTCCCCCTCATCACCCTCATCTCTGTTCGTTGCGTATCTGCTAAGTTCTCCACCGCGCTTTCCACTACCTTGACTCTTTGCTGTGTTCCCTGCAGGTCATTTTGCATTGTTTCCATACCTTTCTTCACTTCTGCCAGCTCATTTTTCACTGTCTCTTTAACCTCTTTAACCTCTTTCACCAACTCCGGTTTCATGTCCTTGAGCTCTTTAATCACTTCTAAAAGTTTTTTATCCAAATTCTCTATCGCCGATTGCCACTCTTTTTTCGACATCGTGGGGCTTGCTTTGGCTCGCTCCCACGAGTCCGCTCTCTTCCTTAGCTCCGTGGCGTTTAATTTAATGTCCTTTTAGTTTAAATGTCCCGGTCTTTCAAAAAAAAAACTTTTAAAGAGTCCAAAATGTCGGGCGTCTTTTCTCTATGGTTCCTCTATGATTTTTGTAATCCAATATGGCTTACTTCCTCTTTTGCTGAAGCCGCGGCTCTTCCCCTTTCAAAAATGGCGATTCCCTACTTCCTGCCCTCTGGCAAGGGCAGCCTCTCTCCAGCAACTCTATTGTTGTTACGTACTTCCTGTTTCCCGACTTCCCACAGCAGTTCTCGCGATGGTGAAACTTTCTCACAGCCTGATATCTCCTTATAGCCACAGGTATTCAAAACAATAGTCCAATTTCTTTAATAACTTTGTTTAACTTAGTCCTTTTTCTAATATAATGCTTGCCGGGTCCTCCCTTATACTTGGTCTGTTGCAGTTTAAAAGTCTACTTTAATTCTTCTTTACTTTAAGTAATCTGTCCCGTTTCAAGAGATAGTGATCTTTACCTTCTCATTCACTTTCCTTGGGTTGTAATCGCTGTTTCAATCTTAGATTCCCATCCACTCTTCCTTCCCCTGTTGAAGCTTGGGCATGTAGGTCTTATGCCAACCGCATTGGCACCAGGACTGCCGCAGAGATTATAGCCGACCTGTCTTAGGGTGGGACCTCAAGGGCCGGGAGAGGATCCGTTGCGTAGGACCCCCCCTCGCCCGAGATCAACGTGCCCTGAGGTGCTTGAGCGTTCTATGCCTGTTCTCCGCCTGAGAACAGTTGGCCGCGGGCTTGATTTTGCCCCGCCGGCCGCTTAAATGGCAGCCTGGTCAGCTCCACGATTAGAGCTGCGTTAGACCTCCATGGATCCCAAACCGGAAGTCAAATATAGTGCATTCTTATAGTGTGCATTATGAGATATGGAGGAAAAGCTTGGATTATTACAGAAAATATATTCCCAAGAAGCACAACAAACGAATTCCGCCCCCAAGAAGGAGCTTTCACTCTCAGAAAACAGTTTCTGAAAAAATATTTCACAACCAAAAATGATTTTCTTGAGCTGTTACAGTGCTTATCACCATTATTTTGCTTGGCTAGGATGTGTCAGCGCAGGCAGATTAACAGCTCATGAAGAGTCTTCTAAACCAATGCCTCCTAACCGACTTGAGTAAAGCCAAGCTAAAATGAATTCTCTCATATGAGAAGACTTTGCATTACTTCTATTTAACCATGTTGATTCTGACTGAGAAGTTTCAGTGCTCTCTAAGGAGAAATGGCAGCTAAGGCAAAGAGATAATTAATCTGCGACAGGAGATCTTGAATATGTACCAAAAGTCATTTAAAAAGGTAAATGGACCATGAGAATATTAACCCTACTTATCTTTACCTTGCAAAACATAGTATTGTTTTTAACCTCCATATAAAGCTATGGCATGTATTAGGGTTTTTATATTGTTTAAAGCTTTGCTGCTATAAATTCCATACTTCATTTGCCTGCTGTGTGAAACATCTACTTAGCTATTTTACTACTTCTGTAGCTGTGCATGATCATAATGCTACCAAATGAATAGGAAACATCTAGCCCAATTTAAAGGCATTCAAACTCAAGAAAGACTCTCAAAGTGAGAAGACGCAATAGCCTTAATATGTGGAATGCAAGGTTTATTTTGTGGTCTTCATGGATAAAAATATCCTCATCTTAAAAGAGGATACTAATGTTCAGTGATGGGGGATTATGAAATGCAACCTAGTGACTCCAAGTCTGCATTCTGGCTCACCCAAAACAAACTATCCATGCAGTGATGTTAGGAAGTATGTCTGATACACATATTTCATGACGACTTTGATCATTTTTACAGATTCAAAACCACAGAATTTTTATATGATCCTATAGTAGCATATTTGAAGTAGGAATTTTAAAATTCAGTTTTATGTATCATGAATGGAAAAAATACTAAATTCCACATACAAGAGGTTTTTAGTTAAATTCAGAAACAAAGTTTTAGATTCAGCAGTCAAACCAATGTCAAAGTTAACAACTGCAATTTGATTCAACCAAGTAAGACAATTCACAGCAGCAGTGAAATCTAATATCCCAGTGCTTCAATATAATGTTTAATCCCCAAACCTACAGTAGCCATTTTTGTAACAGTACTATATATGAACTTTAATTGCACTGAGCCATAGAGTATTATTCTGGTGCGATATGAGGTGCCAAGGAACCAATCTAGAAGTGTTTCCTTGTGGAAAAGTCACTTGATGAGATCTTTCATGATAAAAGAGCAAACTCCCAGCTTTGAATACTTTCTTGCAGCCAAATTTTAATTCCCAGACATTTCCATGATGAATAGGGCAGCATCATAAGTAAAGAATAACCATAATGGGAGTAGATTGTCTTGAATGTTAAACAGGATTTTAATTTTTCATAACAACAGAAAGAACATACTATGCCAAAAAGTAAAAGGAAAAAATTGTTCCCCAACCCCAAATATCCCATGACCAATAAAAATCAGAGACATAAGGCAGCACAACAAAAGTACATCAAAATCCATTTTAGCTATTTTAATGTACAATCAACTCTACCTATTGTCCTGTTTCGGGAAATCAACAGTGTTGCTTTAACCACACAGGTTTCTGTTACAGTTTCTCAGTACATTCCCTGAGGGTCCATACAAAGCTATTCTGTCCTGAGACTCCTTTTGCTTTAGAAACTGCTGATGTGAAGTGACAGACAAGGGTCTCCTCAGCTGTATCATGCAATAGGATCAAGCAAGCAATATTGACGTGCAAATATTTTTTCTCCAAACTTGACACCTGTCCTCTTTCACAAAGCCATAGGATTCATCTACAAAGGGAGTCAGAAGGAGAGAAAGAAGACATCAGAGAAACCAGATTTTGGTCATTATCAATATTATTTATCTGCAATCAGTTTAGAGATTTGATAACTTGCAGTGACAGACCAATTTAAACTTCAAATGTTTAATGATTACTCGTTTTAGTCTTTGGGGAAAGGTAGTTAATAAGATTGTTAGATACAATAATTTGTGATTGTAGAAGAATGCAGGTTATGTGAAGTATTTCATGCATGGGATAGTTATGTCTAAAAGAAATTGGCAAAATATATTTACCATTTGCAAGTGCAAGCAGTAGAATCAAATCCTCAGGGTTGGGTGGTTTCTGCTCCTCATCCCATCCTGCCTCTCTTTTTATTTTGGAATTTTCTTTTTTGAAAAAGCAAGCAAAGAGAAAACACTGCTTTGGAAGATCTCGTTTTGTTCCAGCTTGGTGCACTTAATTCAACAACAGCAAATCTCAATATTCTGTCAGAAAATATCACTGAAATGTTTTCTAACAGCAAATTCCCCATTTCAGAATGCAAAAACAGAAACTGAAATTCAAAGGCATAAACAATTTAGAAAGGAAAATAAAACAGTGTGAGTTGATTTTGAATGTTTCAGCAAAGGCAAGAAAGACAAAGGAAGTATGTTATTAGTTCACTTTTTCTCTAATATAATTCAGGAAATAGTTTCTCATGGAACGGACTCAAAGGGTTGCCGTCGGAGATCAGCTATCTCCAGAATGGGAATTATCTTGTGGGGTCCCGCAGGGCGCAATCTTATCTCCCATGTTATTCAACCTCTACGTAAAACCTTTAGGAGAACCCATTTGCAGCTATGGAGTGGGATGACATCAATATGTGGATGATACCCAACTCTATATCTCGCTATGCAGGTCCCCACAGGATGCAGTAGAAACCTTAGATCGCTGCCTGACAGCCATAGTAAAATGGCTGAAAAATAACAAATTAAAATTGAACCCAGACAAGACTGAAGTGATGCTTGTTGGGAAGTCAGAGATCCTGAAAAACATCGTACTTTCCACCTTCGATGGAGTTCGTTTGAACCTTGCAGACTCAGTGAAGAGCCTAGGGGTTATACTGGATCCAGCATTACTACTAGAAAAACAAGGCTGCTGCAAAAAATGCCTACTACAATCTCACTCGAGCCTGGAAAATGGCTTCTTATCTTGACACTGCCAACCTGGCCACCTGGATCCATGCTATGGTAACATCAAAACTTGACTATTGTAATGCACTATACATTGGTCTCCCATCTAAGTTAACTAGGAGGCTCCAATTGGTGCAAAAGGCTGAAACTTGACTATTATCAGGAGTGAGCAGGAGCTTGAACATCTCTCCCATCCTACAGTCACTCCACAGGCTACCTATCAGCTACCGTGCTCAGTTCAAGGTAATGGTTATTACATACAAAGCCCTTCACACCCTTGGTCCACCATACCTACGGGACTGCCTCTCTCCCTATGTCCCTCCAAGGCACCTTCGCTCATCTGAACAGGGTCTCTTGCAGGTGCCAGCCTGTATATGGGTGAAATCAACAGCAGACTGTACACAGGCTTTCTCTGTGGTGGCCCCTACCCTACGGAATGACCTGCCTGAGGAGGTCAGGAGCGCCCCCACTCTCCTGGCTTTCCGCAAACAATGCAAAACTGAATTATTCAAAAAGGCCTTTTTTCTCAGCTAAGAGGGTGGTATTGTAGGAAAGGGATCCCAGATGTTTCACTAATGAGTTAGAAACCATAGATTTCACCATTATGTTGCCTTACATATTATCTGTTGTTTTAAATATGTACTCCTATATCCTACCTGTGCTTTCTGTTGTTCAATGTAAGTCCTAGAATTGATTATGTTCTGTTTCAGCAATTCCTCAACCCCATACTGGATCCTTGCTAATACTATATCTTTGTAAACTTATATTCTTTTACCCCATGACATTGTTTATGGAAATGTTCTTGACACTATATGGAAATGCCTGCCCTTGTCCTTGCCACTAATTGTACTAATCTCACACTATGTAATCTGCCTTGATTCTCAGTGAGAAAGGCGGAATTATTATTATTATTATTATTATTATTATTATTATTATTATTATTATTATTATTCATTTGTTAGAATACTTACATGTCTATGCCATCGTTCATATTGTAAATACAAAATGCAATTTAAATGTAAAACATAAAACAAATATAAAAGCAGTATAAAAGCTGACCAGACCTGGATAGCCCAGGCAAGCCCTATCTTGTCAGATCTTGAAAGCTAAGCTGGATCAGCCTTGGTTAATAATTGTATGGGAGACCTCCAAAGAAGACCAGGTTGCTATGCAGAGGCAGGCAATGGCAAACTATCTCTGTTAGTCTCTTGCCTTGAAAACTTTAACAGGGGTTGCCATAACTCAGTTGTGACTTGATGGCACTTTCTACCACATATAAAAGCATGGGGAACCATGTGAATTTGAGTTTCTACCATTGTAGAACATTTTAAATTGAAACACTGTCCCAAAGTATACTGAAGCACAGACTTAAACCATGTATAAATATGTATGAGAGAAACAATAGTATTTTTCACCTTGCACCTAACACAGTAGAGTTAATATGGCACTAGATCCAATCCAGTATTACACTGATAGTATTGGAGGAGCAGTATTACACTGCTCCTCCAAACTAATACATTGACAGCACCATCCTGAGCAGAGTTATATCTTTTGAAGGCCGTTCAGTTTAATGGTTTTGGAATATTGTTCCTCTACTTAGCATGGCCCTATAAGAGTTCTCAGTCAGTGTATTTATATTTGTCTTGAATCTTCTTTTACTCACTGAAAGACCTGATCAATATAAACTTCAATAATCTTGGTTTGCTCTTCTAATACATTACTTTGGAGAAGCACAGTTTGGAGCTCAGGAAATGGAAGTGAAACTGATCAAGAGTCTCTTCTTAAAAAGCAATTAAAAAGCTAGATTTAAATCTAGGAGGGCCTGATGCTGCAGAAGCATGTGCTGACCATACTTCAGCAACACCACTGCCCTGCCAGAGAGTGTGAGCCCTTGCTGCCTGACCCCGAGATAACCACTAGGCCTTTGCCCAGCAGAACCGGAACATTGGCCCACAGTCTTCCCCGCTCCCCACTTTTGCTTTTCCACTCCATAGGACTAGCGGCAATGTAGGACTCAGGCTGAGGTGGCAAAAAGAAGGCGAAGTGCCACCTCCCTGTAGATCCAGAGCAGAACACTGAGAATGGTAATTCCTCCAGGATCCTGGCCAGAGCCTAGCAAAGCCTCAAGAGCCTCAACACCTGCCAGCAGAAGCACTGAGCCAGATCAAAGCTCAGCCTATTTAGGCTATTTAGGCTGACTCTTGAGAAGGCTGGGTCAACTGGTCCAGTAGCCACACATGAACATATGAAGATTAAGGGTTTAGCCCAAGTTTGACTGTGCAATTTTTTTTATATACCAATCTTCTTGGTAACAGTAATACTTAAAGGCACATTTTATGCAAGGGATAATTTACCTATATCAATTGTAAAAGAAA
The DNA here is from genome assembly GCF_028583425.1 of Eublepharis macularius. Lineage (NCBI taxonomy): Eukaryota > Metazoa > Chordata > Lepidosauria > Squamata > Eublepharidae > Eublepharis > Eublepharis macularius. The sequence continues at coordinate 87,482,615 of NC_072793.1, read as the reverse complement.
TATCATCTATCTTTGTCACAATTAAGATAGCATTGATCCTCTCCTTGCTTAAGGAAGTTATTGTAGTTTTGCTAGGGTACTTCAAAGCCTGTGTATGTGGGTAAAGTGACATTAAGTTGCAGTCAACTTATAACAACCTCATAGGGCTTCAAGGTAATAAATGTGGTAATAATAAACAAATGTGGTTTGTTGTTGCAGGCTTCTGTGTAGCAACCCTTTAGTGGTCTCCTATCCAAATGCTAACCAGTACTGATCTTGCTTAGCTTCTAAGATCTGATGAGATCAGGTTTGGGACCAGCCAGCTCAGGGCCTCAAACCTATAGCCATTATTTACTTATTTGTTACTGGTACCTTCAAAATAATATAAATGACAGGCTTGACTAATGAAATGAGGAAAATGCATCATTCTGTTTTATACAGGAAAAAACAATCTGTTCTCATGGTGATTAGCTAGTTTCTAGAAGATGGTGAGGGGAAAAAAGAAAAGCAAGAGAAAACATGCACAATTGAATAGCTTATGCCTTTGCAGACCAAGAAAAATAAGGAAAAGTATGGTCATTTTTAAAAAAGAATTCCAGGTAAGTGCAATTGAATGATTATCTAGGGCATTTTTTTCTCCAAAATTCATTTTATCTCTACAGAAAGCACTCCAGTTAGTGGTCATTCCCAAACTCTACAGCAATGATTTTTTTGTACTAATATCAATTTATATTGCCTTCAAAACAATAATCCCTGGACATATACTTAAACTAGTGTCCTTAAAATTACTCATGTGACAAAATTTCAGCATATGCAGCATAATAATGACTCATATAAATAAGATGCAAAGAAAAAGAAACAACACTTTTTCACTCAGCATTTATTTTTTCTTACTCCTTAAAATTAGAATCCAGTATTCTTCTGCCTGGTTGCTCTCTGCCCACCCCACCCTCCTTTACAGGCACATATTTATAGCAGGGGTTGGGCAACAATTAAAGAGTCTTTAATTGACAATTGCATAAGGAATTGTTATAGTAATTAATCTTTACTCAGTGATATACTTCATCATAACAATTTCTCCATATTTGTTCTGAAATTAAAAATAGCTAGCAGCCTGGTCCTATGCATGTTTATGCAAAAATAAGTCCCACTGTGATCTGTGGAGTTTATTTCCAGGTAACTGTGTATAGAACAACAGCTTAATACAAAATATTTTATTTATGACCCTTTAAAATATTACATTATATTCGACTCAAGTTGTACTAGATTCCATTCAGTGAGAATCAACTCTTCCCTCCCTTTTCTGAGGCACCACTTGCATTAAGATTATTGCACTATATAAGTAATTTTTATCATTCCAGTTTGGATTTCAAGTCTTATGGTCCTGAAATATCCTGAAGTCAACAATCACAGTTATACCCCCAGTGAGAACCCAAAGCAGGTCACATCTTTCTTCTGACTTCCATTTTATTCTGACCTCCATTTTATTCTGACGACAGCAGTTGTTTGACAGCTTGGAATGCCTGATCATGGTGACGGCCCCAGTGCCACACAGCCAGCTTGCCCAGGAAACTGTGTAAGGGTTCTGCTATGGCCACTTTGTGTGGTAGGAAGGAGTGGTAAAAATTCAAAAGGCCCAGGAATGCCGGTAGTTCCTGCTTTGACTGTAGTGTTGGCGCATTGTGGATGGACTTAACCTTAGCTGGCATTGGGTGGAGTCCACTTGTATCAATCACGTACCCCAAGAACTCAATGTGTAGATGACGGGGGAAGGCAATGGGAAACTACCCCGTAAAAAGTCTGCCAAGAAAACGTCATGATGTGATGTCCCCCCATGGGTCAGTAATGGCTCGGTGCTTGCACAGGGGACTACCTTTACCTTTACCCCAAGAACTCAATCTGAGGAATCCATGCATGCAAAGGGGGAACGGGTCTCCCATCAAGCATGGGGAACTGGCTCTAGAATTCCTTGGTTAATCAAACGATCCAGTTCAGCATTGATTTTAGGCTTCAGAGCGAAAGGGACACGCTGGGGTTTCAATCTGATAGAAGCCACCATGGCGTCCAAGGCCAGTGAAATTGGAGTTGCAGTATACAGGCCCAAGTCTCCATCAAAAACAGATTTGAACTCTTTGAAGATCTGGTCAAAAACTGACATTTCCACTTTTTGTATTCCTGAGACATAGATACCTAGCTTCTCAAACCAGTCCAATCCCAATAGGCTGGTACTACACCCATGAGCTACCCCTAGGTATAAAAACCCATCAAATTTTCAATACTTTACTGAGAATGTGCCGCTTCCCCAAACTGGAACCTCATTTCCCTGGAAATCAGTATGCTGGGTGTCAAAGCGTTTCAGCTCAGGACCACCTCCAGGATACAGGGCCTTATAGTTCTCCAACGAAATGATAGAAAAGACCCACCCAGAATCGACTTCTATCACACATGGGACATCTTGGATCCATACGGTCACTGCCCGCTCATGATACACTGGGGGCTGCACTTGTTGGATGACTGACTCTGACTCATGGTCCTGTTGCTTTCTCCTGCCCATGAGTTGCGGCCGGTCCTGATGCCCTCTCACTCTGCACGCCCATGTGATGTGTCCCCAACATTTGCAGGAGTGGCATTGTGCCCCTCTGAAACGCCATGACTGCCTATCATGTTTCCCCCCACAACTCAGACACATCTTCATATGTATTTGTTCACCTTCTTGCTTCCATCTGGCACCCAATTGGAGGCTTGGTTCCTCCTGCTGAATCTTCAAAATGTTCCCACCCCAGGGGTTAGAACTCACATTCTCTGATCGTTCAGAGTGCTGAGGGCTCCTGCCCATCTGCCCCCCCCCCGTGTGCTGGTGTCAGCAGCTTCAGATGCCAGTGCTTCCTCTAATGCGATTTGGAAAGGGAGGTCCTTCTTCATGAACAGCCACCACTGCAAGGCATCATCTCACAGACCTCACCCCAGCCTGTCACAGAACATTTCCTCCAGGTTAGTAAACTTGCAATGTTGTGCCAGCTGTCTCAGCACCATGACATCTGAGGCTATGCCTTCCGTGAGGCCCTGGCTCCGTATGTAGAATGCATGCCTTCTCACTATTTTGGACAGTTTCAGTGCAAAATTGTCATGTCTGCACCATTCCATGCCATTAATTTCAGCTGATGTGTTGCTATGAGCCATTGTTTGGTGCTGTGCCTTGATATCATATTGCTGATGCCATAACTTGTCTTGTATTCACAGGCCTGCTGTATTCAGAGTGACTTATCTCTTGTGCTTTGAAGCTCTGTGTCTCTGACCTTGCAAACCTGCTAGTTCTCAGGGGGAAGAAGAATACCATGTTTCATTCTTAATCTGTTGCCTCTCTTATGTCTAAAGCATGTAAACTATTTAGGGAGTTCTCAGGACAACTTCATGCCAAAAGTTATGTTTTCCTATTGGGAGGGGGGAGAGTGCTTGGGATCTATATGAACAATAGTTTTTGCAGATTTTACCATTCCTGTCAATTTCTGGTCAACCTGTGAACTTATCTATGAATATGATTCGATTCCTGAATAAAGCCTTTTCAACCAAGACCATGGAGTGCTTGCTGTGAGGGTACAGGGACCTATCTGCCATAGCCTGCCATCCAAAGAACTGACATTTTGTCAGGAATCCTTCTTAATTCCTCTGTACCTGTTACCTTTGGAGGATAGCTACCAGCTTCATGTCATCAGAGCCAGAGCCAGGGCCCACAGAGCCAGAGGACTCAACTAAATGCCCAGACTTTCAAATGGGATCAGGTGCAACTCCTGGAGGAAATTCTAGAGAGCTGGTGCCTGTGACTCAAACAAGACTAGACTACCTGATGGACTCCAATATAGCAGGGATGAGGGGACTTGGAGCAATGCAGTCTCTCCCAATGTATCAAGAATTGGGAGCAATCCCCAAAGTCGAGTCTGCCCACTATCAGTGGAATTTACCACCCACCCGAGAGTGGGCCCCTCGCAGATCCATAACTGCTGAGGAGAGGACACGGTGGAGGGACAATGTATTTTTGACGTTCCCTCGAGATGGAGGGATATGTTGGTGAATTGATGGCGGTGGGAGCCGCTGACCCAGCGGGAACGACAGAGAGGAGTGTGATAAAGACGTGGATGGCCGAACCAGCAAGTATCACTTCTTGAGAGAACTAGCGGAGGATTTACAAATACCAGGGGCCCTGGATTACCCCCAGGCAACGCAGAGGAGTATTGAGGATACCCAGTGGAACAAGGAACTGATCCCTTGGATGTCTGTGAATCAGGAGCTGTGGCCGAGCCAAGGAACCAGAGTTGGGGCCAGACGCCAAAACTACTCGCCCTGGAGGAATTACAAACACAAGAGGACCCTGATTTAACCCCTGGCAAAGGGCAGGGGTTTTTGGATAACATGGTGGATGAGGACACCCCAGATTGGCATGAACTAGGAGGTACAGCCAGGCCAGTAGATCCAGATGGGGGCCAGATGCCGCAATCAATAGGGTTGACGGAAAGACCAGAACCGAGTTTTGCTATGTGGGATCCTCCTGGAGGCCGCCTACAAGCTCTGCAAGTGGCACTCAAATTGGAAAGTTATCGATCCCTCGAGGGCCAGATGGCAATGATGAGCCAGGATTTGGGGCAAACCGCCCAGCTAGTACAGGAAACGATGAACCTGCCAGTAGGATTGGCTATGAGACCCCATGAGGAACATGAGGGGTTAATGTCAGAGATTTTCCTACAGCCATGACTGCCCAGGGAGTGAGAGAGAGCTCCACAGATTGGTCAGGGACCAATTAATGTTATGGGATTAATGCCTTCCGGGAGGGGAAGGCCGATTTTGGTGTCTTCAGCATCTTCAGTAGGAGTGCAAAGGATTCCCCAACTATACAGTTTCCAAGAATAACTGAAGCAGGGAGAGGAAGGCTAATTCAACTTCCCGTAATCATGACTGCCTCTAATGCACCACCTCAAGGAGCAGGGATTGGCCAAGCTGAGGGAGCTCAGCCGTTGATCATCCCAATAGCCACAACTAGCGCAGGGGCACCAGTCGCCACAACAGGGATGAGAGTATTGCGGAATCTACAGGTTCAAGTCCCAACCCTCGTAGTAATAACAGTTCCCAATTTACCACCCCAAGGAAGAGTAGGTGGCCAGCAAGGGGGAGCACCACCAGTGGGTATCTCACCTGCTGGAATAAGCACAGGGGCATCGGTTGCCACAGCAGGGATGAGAATATCCAGTAGCTCTCAGCCACAGGGAGCCCCCATTGTAGTCCCAACGGGGACAGGGTTACAACTGGGCCATCCACAGCTCAGATGCCCTATAGCATACTCCCCACAGAGAGTAATGGGGGGCTAAGCACCAGCATCACCACTTCAACCCCCCCCCCCAGGTAGTGAGTCAAACCGCCCCTATTGTGTATGGAGTAAATGTAGCAAAGTAAATTCCCTACCTGGTGCAGGGACCCGTTCAGCCACCCCCAGAGTGGCCCCAATCCAGCAACCCATAAGAAATCAGGGAGTAGGAGCTCCTGCCACGGGGTTACTGCAAGGATGGTTTAAACTAGAAGCCAGATTTGATGGAAACCCAGAGGACTTGGGATTTTTTATAGTACAATCAATGGAATTTTTCCAGGACTGGGGACCTTTATTCCCAACTGATCATAGCAGGGTGAGCCATTTAGGTTCCTGATTGGGGGGCCCTGCAGCTGCATGGTATGTGACTTTACATGAGGCGGGAGCGCCAGAATTGTATGATTTAAATGTGTTTGTGTATGCCCTAAGAGCCGAATTTGAAGACCCTCTAGAGGAAGAGAGGGCCCGTACAAAGCTAAAGACTATAATACAGGGGCACTGATCAGTATGAGAGTATGCCGTGGAGTTCAGGCGATATGCCAGTTTGGTGTAGTGGTTAAGAGCGCAGGACTCTAATCTGGAAAGCTGGGTTTGATTCCTCACTCCTCCACTTGTAGCCAGCTGGGTGACCTTGGGCTAGTCACAGTTCTCTGGAGCTCTCTAAGCCCCACCCACCTCACAGAGTGTTTTGTGGGGATAATAATGACATACTTTGTAAACCGCTCTGACTGGGCATTAAGTTGTCCTGAAGGGCAGTATATAAATCGAATGTTATTAATATTATATTATTATGCCACCAAGGTACATGATTACCATGAGGGGATCAAAATTTAATTTTTTCAAAATGGGCTAAATGCCAACTTGTTTGCTAAAGTGCTATTGCAAGACAACCAGCAAACCTTGCTAGGATGGATCCAGCTAGCATGCAAGGTCGAAAATCAGGATCAAGTAGTGAATCTTGTGCAAATGCAGCAACAAATGTGCCCAGCTGGGGCGCCATCTTAGGAACCAAGAGAGATTTATGCTGGAGACAAGGACTATGCTTACAATGTGGGGGCATTGGGCATTTTGCAGCTCAATGCCCTATATGGCCAGCCCCAGTGGGAAGGGGCAGCAGCAGACCAAAGCCATCGGGGCTCCCTAAACCCCCTGGCCGAAAATTGCCTCCAAAATGTGGGAGGCCCAAGACTGGCTTGGAAGCCGATGAGGGTCCTAGAGATGCCGAGGAACCTGCAACGAGAGAGGAAGAGGAGAGCCTCATCCTGCCTTCGGGAAAGGAGAAAAACCTGCTGTAAAAAGGGCCTGGCAGCAGGTCCCAGGAGAGTTGAAGCCACCAGAAGTGAGAGAGAAAAGAGCCCTCCTGTTTATGCCAGTGACTTTACTTAACCCGAAAAAGGGGACATGTGTGAGTGCAAGCATTAATAGATTCAGGATGCACTCGGGACTTGTTATCACCAGCCCTAGTCACAAGATTAAGATTGGATGTAGTAGAACTCAAAGACTCCATAGTGTTTGAGCAAATGGATGGATCCAGTATAAATCTGGCTGGTTATAGAACTGAACCCACCCCAATGGGCATGGGAAATCATTGGGAAAATTGAACGTATGTCATTAGTGATGTAGCCAAATACCCCCTAGTGCTGGGGAGCTGTTGGCTTTGGGATCATGATCCCTTTATTAAATGGTCCACTAGAGAAGTGTATTTCAAAGGAGAACAGTGTGTGAGACATGTGTGGACTCAGAGATGGAGCCGGGAAGCACCCTCACCTTCAGAGACTGTATGATTAACCACCGAAGAGGAAAAAGCCATCCCCCTCGAATACCGGGACTTAAAACAAGTGTTTGATGAAAAAGAAGCTGATGAACTTCCCCCTCATAGAGCTATGGACTGTGCTATTGAATTACTTCCAGGGGAAAAGTTGCCTAAGGGAAAATTGTATTCTATGAGCCCAGCAGAAAGAGAGGAACTACGAGAGTTCATTGATAAAAACTTGGCTTGAGGATTCATCCACTCTGCCAGCTCCCCCCATGCCGTGCCTGTATTGTTCCGCAAAAAAAAAAGGATGGGGGGCTAAGGCTGTGTACTGACTATCATGGATTAAATACTGAGTCTGTCCAATGCATACCCCCCCCCCCTTTGATTAGAGACTTGCTCAGTGTGGTGGTGCAAGGGAAAATTTTCTCGAAGCTGGACTTAAAAGAGGCTTACTTCCGAGTGAGGATAAGGGAGGGGGACAAATGGAAAACTGCATTCAACACCCCCTTGGGGCAATTCAAATATCTTGTAATGCCATTCAGGTTGCAAGGGGCCCCAGGGGTCTTTATGAACTTAATTAAGTATTGCATGCATACCTGTACAAAGGTGTGGTTGTTTACCTAGATGATGTGTTGATTTATTCTTCGGATAAAGAATCTCATGTTGAATTGGTCAGGAAGGTACTGACCACTTTAAGGAACCACAAACTGCCGGTGAAATTGTCTAAATGTAAGTTCCACAAAGAGGAACTAGATTTTTGGGAGTACTGAGTCTCACACCAAGGACTTAAAATGGACCCAGCAAAAGTTCAAGCCATTGTGGGGTGGGAACACCCCATAACGAGAAGGCAGTTACAATTGTTTTTAAGTTTTGCTAACTTTTACTGAACCTTCATAAAGAACTTTGCTCAAATCACTCTCCCCTTAACGGACTTGCTGAAAACAAAGGGGAGGGGTCTGCAAGGAAAAAAGCCTAGTGCTAAATTAAATTGGACGGCAGAGTGCCAAGAGGCTTTTGAGAAGTTGAAGAAACTGTTTATTTCGGAACCGGTTCTGCAACACCCAAATGAGAACCAGAAATTTGTTGTCCAGGTTAACGCTAGTGACCTTGTTGTAGGGGAGGGGTCCTCCTACAACTGAATGAGGAGGGAAGGTTATATCCCTGTGCATATATTTCTAAGAAATTCTCTGATACTGAACGCAATTGGAGCATATGGGAGAAGGAAGTTTTTGCTGTTAAATTTGCTCTTACTACCTGGCGGCACTGGTTGGAGGGGGCTAAATTTACTTTCGAAGTGTGGACTGATCACAAAAATTTAGAAGCGTTACGCACCCCCCATAGATTAAGTGCCAAACAGGTAAGGCGGGCGGAATTCTTTTCCAAGTTTAACTTTACATTGACGTACCTCCCCGGCCAATCAAATTTCTTTTCTTTTTTAAATATTTTTTTTATTATTTTTCCAAATAGAAAGGAAATAAAGAAGATACATAAAAGATAGAAGGAGCAAAAAGGTTTTCAGTACAATTTCAGTAGGCTTGCTTATATCAACATTATAGTTCTCCAAGTCTTCTAATTAATCTCAATACAATTGTAACTGTAAGTTCTGATATTTCATACATTATTGCCATCTTGTTGGATTCTATTCTGTTCATTTATTATTTATCCATTCATAAAAGTGCTTCCAAGGTGTAAAAAAATATTCTTCCACTTGTCCATTCAATATTAATTTGTCGATTTCTACAGTTTCCATTATCTTCTCTCCTAGTTCCTCCTGATTAGGTATTGCTTGTCATTTCCAGTAGGACGCAAGTAAAATTCTAGCTGCAGTTACTACATGAATAGTGAAATGCATCTGTTCTTTGTTTATGTCTGGCATATGATTTAACAAAAAACTCTCTGGTTTAAGAGCAATTGAAATTTGTAACACAGTTTGTATCAAGGCATGCACCATTATCCAATACTTATGCACCTCTTTACAGGACCACCACATATGAAAAATTGTCCTTGTATGTTTCCCACATTTCCAACATTTATTTGACACATTTTTATACATTTTGGCCAATCTATCCGGTGTTAAATACCACCTGTAAAACATCTTGTATAAATTCTCTTTAAACGCAACAGATTTAGTTATTTTTACATTCACTTTCCATATTTTACTCCATTGTGCTGAGTCAATGTTATTTCCTAAATTCTGTATCCATAAAGTTTTACATTTTTCTACCCCCTCATTCCTTTTCATTTGCATTAAAAAGAGATACATTTTCTTGATCAATTTTTCCTGAGTTGCATAATAATTTTTCAAAATCTTTTTGTTCTAGATAAAAGCCACTCAATTTCTTGTCTTTATTATAACTAGATTCAATTTGTGCTCTTGACCACCAATCTAAATTAATACCATGGTTTAGTAGATCCCCCTTTGTTTTTAATATTCCTTTATCATCTGAAAGTTCTTTATACCTAATAACTTTATCCATAGATAATACATTTGGCTATGTAAATGCTTCTAGTGGGGAAACCCATTGTGGAATTTTCTCGTATATTTGCGGTACAATTCTTTCCCATGTTGTTATAAGAGATTTTCTTATCAGGTGGTTTTTAAAATATTTGTGTCCAGTTACTTTTCCATACCTTATAAACGCATGCCATCCTAGCTGTAAATCATGACCTTTGAGAGCTAAAAGTCATGGATTTTCCGATCAAATTTCTTAGCGGATGTGCTCTCGCGCATGCCCCAACATGACAGCCAGAGGGAAGAAGTAATTAATACAGTTCTTTCACCAGCTCAACTGGGAGAAGTGGTGATGACATGCAGCCAAGCTGCGAAAATGCAAAACAGCCCGAAACCTGATCTCTCCAAATGGAGAGAGAGAGTTAAAGCGGAAACAAAAAAGAGGGGGGGGAATGCCCAAAGCTGATCTGAAACAAGGAGAAGATGGGAATTGGTACCAAATGGACAAATTATACATTCCAGCTAGCCTGAGAAAAGAAATATTGCAACAGTGCCATGATGCAAAGCTTGCTGGACATTTTGGGTACCTCAAAACCCTACATCTATTACAAAGACAATTTTGGTGGCCAGCTATGAAAAAAGATGTCTCTCAATATGTAGCCTCATGCCCAGTGTGTATAATGGGAAGATCTAGGAGGCGAAAGCCGCCTGGACTTTTGCAACCCTTAGAAACCCCTCCTAGACCATGGGCTGTGATTTCAATGGACTTTATCACAGACCTTCCCCCCTCGAAAAGATATACAGTCATTTTAGTAGCGGAGGATTTGTTTTCAAAACAAGCTCATTTTACTCCATGTACTACAATCCCTATGGCTAAGAAACTGGCCAGCCTTTTCATGAAACATGTGGTCAGACTGCACTCCTTCCCTAATAAGATAATATCTGACAGAGGCCCAAATTCATTGCCAACATCTGGCAGGAGCTTCTCAAAATTGCTGGAATTGAACAAGGAATTAGCTTCGCCTATCATCCCAAAAGTGACAAGCAATCAGAATGCACAAATCAAGTGTAGAACAATTCTTAAGGTGTCACATTAATTATCAGCAAGATAATTGGATTGATTTTCTTCATTTTGCCGAGTATGCATATAACAACTCAATACACAGTTCTACAGGAGCTTCTCCTTTCAAAATAGAGCAAGGCTATGAAGGAACATCATTACCATTTGCAACAGCCCCTAACTCCCAACTATCAGGAGATTTGGGAGAATGGTGGACTCAATTAACTTCCCGATGGGAAATTATACAAAAAACTCTGAACAAGGCAAAAGAGGACTATAAAAGGTTGCTGACAGAAAACGTTCTGAACAATGGACACTGCAACCAGGAGATCTTGTGTACATCTCCACAAAAAATATAGAAGAACAACCAAGGAAGAAGTTAGGATGGAGATATTTAGGAACTTTTCCTGTTAAGAAATTAATCAATGAAGTGACTGTTGAAACAGAACTCCCTAAGAACTTAAGACAAATCCATCCTGTATTCTACTTCAGCCTTCTGAAAAAGGCTCCCCCACCAGATCAATGGCATCCAGAACGGGGAGCCCCTTATCCAATGCTAGTAGATGGACAAGTTCACTATGAAGTGAAAGAAATCCTGGACTCTAAAATAAAACACAACAAGCTTTGTTATTTAGTAAAGTGGAAGGACTTTGATGAATCCTATAGAGAATGGGTGGAACACTCACACATGAATGCTTCTAGACTCGTCTCAAAATTTCATAAACACTATCCTGATAAACCTGGACCTGGGTGAAAAGGAGGGGTCCAATTTTGGGTGGGGGCAGAAATGCAGCAATGATTTCCTCATTAGAAACAGTTGCCAATTGCGCAGGTGCCAGGAAAGCCTGTGCCAGGGCAAACGTGCTAGACCCACATACACTCAGGAACACCGCTCTCCTGTTGGTGGGCTCCGTAATTCCATTAGCCAGAAGGTAAAATTCTAGTTGCATAGAATAGTTTTCATGCTTCCTTGGGCAAGCAGAATCAAATTCCTCTATGTGCCCCTGAGTGGCCATGATTACAACATACAGATAAAAACGCATTGATAAAACGGTACATTAAATAATGATAAAAGTCAGATTTAACAGCATAAAAACAAACTCTGCACTATGTTCTGACTCTGCACTATGTCCCAGGTTCACTTCACCCTTCCCTGCCAACCACAAGGGAAGAGAGGGGTGGGGATGTGAGTTGGTGTGAGATTAGCCACCATTCCTACATGGAGCAGATGACTGAATATAGCCCCCCACTAATAGGAGACAGGTAGGGAGGCCAATCGGTGGATCTGAGTACTGGCCTCAACCAAATGTCTGGTGGAACATCTCTGTCTTATAGGCCTTCCAGAAGGACACAAGGCCTTGGCGGGCCCAAGTATCCTCCGACAGAGAGTTCCACCAGTTTGGGGCCAGGACTGAAAATGCCCTGGCCCTGGTTGAGGCCAGTCGAGCCTCCCTGGGGCCAGGAACCACCAGTAGATGTTTTCCTGCTGATCTAAGCGCTTTCTGGGGTACATATGGGGAGAGACGGTCCCTCAGGTATTAACAGACTTGCTCAGGTCTTGCAACCTGGAGGATGTAGCTTCTTTTATTGGGTCAAGCCATCTCACTTTGTGCCTTCCCTTTTCCTACTGCTTTCCACTTTTCCTGACATTATTGATTTTTTATGAGAGTCTTGTCTTCTCATGATGTGACCAAAGTACGATAGCCTCAGTTTTGTCATTTTAGCTTCTAGGGAGAATTCAGGCTTGATGTGATCTAGAACTTACTTATTTGTCTTTTGGGCTGTTCATGATATGAATAATAGATTCATTTCAAATGAATCAACTTTCTTCCTGTCAGCTTTAATCATTGTCTGACGTTTACATCCATACATAGTAATGGAGAATACCATAGTTTGGATTATCATGATCTTCAAAAAGGCTTTTTACTCAAATGGGAGAGCTGTATTTTAGGGAGGGGTCTCAGAAGCTTTGTTAATGAGTTAGGGACAGTAGACTTCATCATTATATTGCCTTACATATTATCTGTTGCTTTAAATATATACTCCTATGTACCATCTGTGCTCCATGTCTAATGTCTGCCCTATAACTGATTGTGTTTTGTTCCGGTATTTTTTCTACTCTGTATTGGATTCTTGCTAATGCTATGTCTTTTAAACTTGTGTCTGTTTACCCTATGCCATTGTTTGTGGAAATGTCCTTGATACTGTATTGAAATGTACTTGATACTGACTGTACTAATTTCATACTGTGTAATCTGCTTTGAGTCTCAGTGAGAAAGGCAGACTATAAACAAACAAATAAACAAACAAACAAATCTTGGTCCTCAGACCATCCTTATCTTTATGGATCTTTTCTAGTTTCCTTACAGCTGTTCTTCCAAGGTCTTTTTCTGCCTTGGGCTTTTTCATTGGTTCTGGCTGCATCGATCTCTCTCCAGAGTCTGCACACATGGGCAAAATAATCCCAGTTCAGTCTCCAAACTTTCCCCCAGAATTTTTGCATTCCGCACAGAGAAAGGCTGCAACTGCCACAGAATTGATTTCACCAGCTTTTCTGCAGCTCTTCTCCCTGCATGCATATCCTGATGGGTTTTTCCCCCCTAGCAAACTCAAACTGGGGCCTTTTACCCTCTCTTTTAGTCTCCTGCATCTTGATTGGTTGAAAAGCAACTCTTGAAAGCCTGGAAATGTAATTGGTCTTTAAGGTGTTACTGGACCTGAATCTTGCTCTTCTACTACAGATCAACATGGCTACCCACCTGAAACTTGAATAATTCAGTTTTGCAGTTTGTGGAAAGCCAGGAAAGAGGGAGCTCTCCTAATCTCTTCAGGTCGACTATTCTGTAAAGTGGGGGCCACCACAGAGAATGCACAAGAATAGGTAGCTGTTGATTTTGCCCATGTGCAAGGTGGCACCTGAAGAAGGCCCTGTTCAGATGAGTGAAAACATAGGGAGAGAGGTGGTCCCATAGATATGATGAATCAGGGCCATGAAGAGCTTTGTATGAGATAGCCAATACCTTGAATTGAGCCCAGTAGGATTCTGAGTAGACCAGTTTAACATTGCATTCTAAAAGTGAAATCCTAACCAGCTACACCCTTCTAAATTCATTTACTTCAATGGAATTAGAAGGGTGTAACTCTGTTTAGGATTTCATTTTTAGCACACTTGATGAAACATTACTCTGGACAATGAATACTCTATATGATTACATGGGTGAGCTGACCTATATCCATTCTTGCTGCAGACTTAGAATTTACCAGATCACTAAGAATTATGGGGATTTTAGGTTTGGTGGTGTTTACTCTCTAATTCAATTTGGGGGAGCACAACACCGCAATTCTCACCAGCCCCAGCAGGAACTGGGAAGAATAATTTACAGCTAGTCCACTGTTTAAAATGCCATTTCATACAGCAAATAACTCCGCCATTTGAAAAGGTGAGATTTATGGCTTAGGGAAAAGGAGAACCAGCAAAAGAGGAACAGGCAGTTGTGTCTGCACATATATACACTACCAATAATCCCATCAAATTCTCACAAATGCCCAAACATTTCCATGTAATAAGAATGTTTATAAAAGGCAAGTGCTTTCAGGACTGTTTGTCCATCTCTAATTAAAAATATGTTAAAAGGATTTCATATATGCACACAAAAGAGGCTACATAGTTCTAAAACTTGAAGAAACACCATTGTATCCTACAGAAAAACAGAAAGTCCTACAAAAGAAGTAAATTTCTATCTATTTATCTGGTACCCTCAAAAATGTGGCTTCTTTTGAAGTACATTTGTTGTATGCAATATAACAAACTTCCCTGTCTTTTTTGTAAGTAAGATTCAGTCTGAGCAACTCTGCTCCTCAGGGAACTAGCGCTTTAGTGTGAATTGCTACCACTCAGAAGTAATGGAGTGAGATTGCTCATGCCATTACTTTAAATGGTTTGAGGCCATCCAGTCCCCAATTTCATTAGCTGCATTTATATACAGACCTTCATTTAAAGCTCTTGAATGTAGAGGGGTGTAAATGTTAGAATATCTCTTCCCTTTGCCATAAATGCAATAAAAACAGTGCCTAAGAACTGCAGAAGGTTAAAATGTTTCAATTTTCAATGAGGGAGAAATGATACTAGTGAAAACCAAACAAGTTTGCTGGGTTGACTTTATTTTCTCTACCACACATTTTCTCTGCCACACAGAGCTGTGGGTGAGCAGGAGTGGTTCATCAAAGGCAGAATTACAGAATTATTTCAGCATCAATGACAGGTCATCTGCGTATGTTCTGCAGGGATTTCACAAGCTGGAAGAAATTGATCTAAATCTTGAATCAGGCTTCTGAGCTGTGCAGTTTTTCTATCATTGCCTATAATCAGACTGCTGAACCTTGAAAATATGCTTTGTTAGATACAGCACAAGAATACTAGAGACTGACACCTGAGTTAGGGACCGCCAAAGTCTATTTCTTGAACAAGGCAAGCTGCATAAAACTTATCAATTTTAACAATGTGTTATATAAAAAGCCAGTTGATATGATCAATAGTTCACCAAATAAAACTCTATAAATCTACTTGATATGAAGCCTGAACCAGAAGTAATGGGGTAGATCATGTACTGGTCAGGGAGAGGGGAGATGAAACTGGGAACAATTATTTATGATGGGGAATATCTATAAAAGGAACTAATAGGGAAACCGGTGACATTGTAAAATGCATTTCCTTATAGTTGTACATAGTTCCTAATGTATAGATAGAAACTATCACTGAGAATTTTTACTATGTTACCTTTATTTTTGCACTACTGCAAGCCAGTCAATATTATCCATACAAAAGGGTTAAGAAAACAAATAGAGCTGCTATATTATAACATTGTCATTAAATCAGTATGCACAGAAATATTTATAGTTTGGGGTATCTATGTTGCATCTAAAATAAATAAAAAGTGCAAGTCTGCTAAAAATATTGTAACTTTCTCCCATCTAAAAGTCAGAAATTATAAGTGCTGTATCATAGATCATATGACCTAATTTTTAATTATGATTTCTAACAGGTGTTTTCAATCTACATGCATCAAGGGTTGCCAGGTCCCCCAGTGGCCAAACCAGGAGACAGGGGGTAGGTGCATAGCGGGCAGCAGGCACTTAACTGCGTGCATGAGTGAAATATGCCTATACGCCCACAGCACCAGCAAATGATGTAATTTTTGGCACAAAGCAGAAAATTTGGGTTGGACCAGGAGGGAGTTCTTTAAAAATCTGCCCAAAGTGTTTGGAGCCAAGTTTTAGAGAATTGGCCCCTATCACAATCCATCACTTCCCTGTTGCATTGGAAATGATGTCATTTTCTGGCACCGCAGATGGGCGTGCATTCGTTTCATGCACATACCTTAGGCCTGCCTCCCATTTCCCAGTGCCTTTTCCTACCACTGACCAGGTTAGCAGCATCAGGGGCCAGAGACTGGTGGAATTCCATGATGGAGGATCTGTCAAGCCCATGTGTATCTGCATCATAAGATGTACACAAACACATGATACAGCTATATAGCTCTTACATATAGAGGCATGTATACAACTGCTATAGTGCTCCTGAAGCTGGGAACAGTGTTATTATACATGTATTTTGAGACTATAAAATAAAAGATGATATCTCTCTCTAGTCAACAGTCTGAGTTTCCACTTAGAAAGAAATACAGGAGAATTCAGACTGAATTTGCAATCTTCATTGATTCCCTCTTCCTGCTACAGACTCCATTCATATAATTTCTCAGAGTTTCTTATCCCCCAGGAGCAGCATTTTGTAAAGATCAGTAGGCTGCAGTGGGAAGGAGGAGACAAGAAAGTTCGATTTTGTAACTAACTTAATCTGAATTCAACCCACAATCAATTCATTTATTAAACATTATTCTAGCCACTACACCATAGTGATTCTCAGATTTCCCTGCTTCTTTCCCCCTGGCAGCCTCTGTTCCAAAAGTCATGCAGTAGCAATTACTTCAGGTTAGTTGTGTGGTGGCCACTGCTAGACCTGGCCAAGTTGAACCATTTGTTTGGAGGGTGCCATTGGGCTCAGACAAGTCGTGTGGCATCAAGTCATAGTCACCAACACAACTGGGTGAATTGCACAAATTGCAGAGTAGCAAATTGCCTGGTAGTTGCTGCTTGGTCCAGCCTCAATAAGTCTTTCATCTAGGGCAGAAGGTAGGGGAGCCAGAGTGGACTGGGAGTCCAAAATAGCACTGGAAAGGGCCTTGCCCAATTCCCCCTGCCTTTTACTGATGAAAACCAAGGTTTGAAGGCTGATAATAGTGTTGTAGCTGCCTAGAATCCCCTGCAGGGGCCATTAAGATTTCAGATGGTATTCATCTCTCTCTTTTTTTCCAAATAATTTTTATTTTATTAAAGCAAAAAGGTGAAGACAATGCTTCTCTTATTTGGAGGTATGAGTGTAACTCCCCAATGACCACAATGTGAATAGCCCAAGTAAGCCTGATCTCCTCAGATCTCAGAAGCTAAGAGTGAGCCTTGTTTAGTAATGAGATCGGAAACCTCCAAATAAGACAAGTGTAGCAGAGGCAGGCAATGGCAAACAACCTCTGTTAGAGGTAGGAGAGCAAGTTTGGTGGAGTGGTTAAGAGTGGGAGGACTTTAATCTGGAGAGCTGGGTTTCATTCCCCACTCCTCTGCTCGAAGCCAACTGGATAACCTTGGATCAGCTCTTCCAGACCTCTCTCAGCCCCACCCACCTCACAGGGTGATTGCTATGGGGATAATAATAACACACTTTGCAAACCGCTCTGAGTGAGTTGTCCTGAAGGGCAGGATATAAATTGAATGTTGTTGTTATTCATCTCTTGCCTTGACTTGATGGCATGTTACACCTCCAACTCCCCAATGTATTTCTTTTAGATTTCAGATTTTTCTGAAATTCTGGGATTTTTCTCATGTTTGTAGAAAGATCTGTCTTTAAGTATCCACAGATAGAATTATATTGAGAATTAGATATATTGACAGAATCTGTTTTCTCCTACCTTCCAATTAAGATATGAATCTGTTGTTTGTTAATAGCTAATTTCTGATTTTAGAAATTGTAGAGTCATTTTTGCTATATATCTTTGTTGATTCTGAGATTCTCATATGAATATGTGTCTGAGAGTCTCTTGCCTAAACTGTAATGTTTATTTTATCTGTATGGCATTATCTTTATATTAATGTTTTTTATTTAATTTTCTTTATGTTTTACACCTTGTTTTGTTCTGTAATTTGTAGGATTTTAGTTTAAATGAATACATTGTTCAGAACTTGATCACACTGTTTCAAGTACCTGCAAATATGTCAAGGGCAAAATAAAATGTTACTGTGAAAAATATGGAGTGCTGCCAAAATGACAATCCAAGTTTACCCTTTCCCCTCCCTAATGTTGAGTACAACTTGTTCCATGTTCTCACAGTATTTACATCATGTGTTTCTTCTTTTCCCGCCAGCCAATGTGGATCACACAGTATAATGATGTCAGGACAAGATATAAGTTGTACCAGCAGTTATGAAGGAGGAAACTGGCTCAAGTTGCCACTTTTGTCAGTAGCTTCACACAACATTTAGTTCTACCCAAGAAACCAGCCTCAGAGGCTATCAATATGTTAGCCTCTATAAGTCTTGGTTCACCTTATACCCAAGTGTGTGTGTGTGTGTGTGTGTGTGTGCATGTGTGTGTCTATCATAACACACATATTTACCTTTCCTTTAAAATTGATCAAATAGTTAATGCTGCCTTCCAGTATTCACAAGTGTGACAGCAAAGAAATGGATAATATAATATTTAATGACAAAACCATACTTGGATTAATGCAGAAATTTAGTTTGTGCTCCAAGGTGACCAGACATAATCATCTATCTTTTGGAGATGCTATTGGCAGTGCTTGTCAAGACATCTATTTGTCATACATCGCCTCATCCAATGGTCCTTGAATTGTACATATGCATGAAAACTGAGCAGTAATTCAAACATAATTCTTCAGTTCATGGCATCTGTGAAGTACATAATCACAAATAGCCTAGGCCAGTTCATTTGAAGTGCAAATGTCTGATGTGTATGCAGCACAAAACTCAACAAGTGACTTTCAAGAAGTGTTGCACTTCTGGTAACAGATATTTTAAAGATAGAATGACTTTCACCTAAAGCTGTTGAATACAGCTTTAAGTAAAAGTCTGCACTCTGAGTCAACATTTTCCACTATAACTGCAAGATCTCTTTCAGTCTCAGTCTCAGTCAGTTGAGATGGTTTGAATTTTTACAAATCAGAAAACAAATGGATAGAAGCTATCAACTATGAGACCTAACTGAATTAGAAAATGTGGTGATAGAAGAAAATAGAAAACATATCGATTCTACTATATGAAACAATATCATTATTAAATGTAACTACATGCCAATAAGTTTTTATGGTCAGAAAAACTTGGTAATCCTATAATATGGCACTGGGGAACAGCTACAGAAATAATGCAATAACTTTCCATTGCATTCTAACTTAACAGAAGAATGTTCTAAGTTCAGGTTGGTACAGGCACATACTAAAAAAAAAGATATAAAGTGACAGGTATGTACGACTCCTTGTACTAGAGACGTCAAATGGAAAAAAGTGGAGGACATATTCAATACCTAGGAAATTATGAAGCTCCACTAATAAAGGAAATGATAAAATAACTAATCTAAAACTTTACATTTATTTATTTTACATTTGCTTAATTTATACTCCAATGGGTACCCAAAGCAGATAACATTCTCCTCTTCTCCACTAAATCCTTACAACAACCCTGTGGGGTAGGCTAGGCTAAGAGTGTGCAACTGGCATAAGGTCACCCAGAACTACTACACAATTTATTGCTGTGCTTTTGAAAAGAGTATCCAGCTATTTCTCCCTCAGGGAACCGAAGATTTCTGCTTCATTTCTAAATTGTTTGCACTGTTTATTTCAAGCAGCTTAGTGAAAACAACACTACAAAACTAATGTTTACTCTTTCAGCAGTAAGTAAACTACGTCAAGTATAAACCATCCCGTAAATAAAGAAAACATCCATCTGAAGTCCAAGCAGCAAACCAATTGATATGTTCCAGGGCAAACATATTTATGGGGTCTCTGCATAATTCTGATTTATTCTGTTCTGAAAGGCAGGAGATACTTGGCCGCATTCAAATGTCAAGACTAAACTCTAAGTGACATCAGAATAACTTATTTGCCATGCTTGAGAATTTCCTTTGTGCTCTTCTTGTGCACTAAGCCCAACCTTGAATCGAACTCAAATTTGCCATGATGCCCAAAATAGCAGCACACTCCCTGAACGCTAGCGGCTTCTTCATGTGATTTAAAAACAGAAACAAAAAACAGCTGCGGGGCATTTTTTCCGCGCATTTTGCACAAAGAAACCACCAGCGTTCCAGGAGCGTGCCGCTATTTTAAGGAAATGAGGAAACGGCCATTAACAGATTCTTGATGCATTTCTCACCGCATATTAAGATTTTAAACTGGGGATAAGCTGTGGGTCGAATCCTAGTTTATGAGGAAGAAACAAACTTCAATTTGTCCAGGCACCTATATTCATGTGTCATGGCAGTTTGTAGCTTGATTCAAAGCTTCCCATATTTGGAAGCCTTTGTTTATACATTGTGCATGAGGAAGGGAGGAAAGAAGGATGCCAGCATGGAAAACAAATTGTGTTCCTGCCTGTCATGAAGAAACAGAGGTTGTTATGTTATCTCTGAATGAGGCCAGTTGCATCAATTGGTAGCACAACACTAATAATTTTTGTTGCTACTTGTGGTACACATTTCCATATTTGAAATAAGAAAATAAATGGGTTCTACAACAGTCTAAAAGAAGTAAAATACTAACCATACAGCAATTTGTAATTAAAATTTGCCCATAGAAGCATGACAAAATAAATGATTACATGACTCACTAATGGAATGTATTGCCTTATTGAGGAAGCCAAGGGAAAAAAAAGTTCACTATTATATAAGAGCATGAACATGCGAGCAGAAGGTATCAGAGGTCTGATGCACTAATTGATAAGGGCATGCATTTTAGAATTCCGGAGCCAAAAATGTACACTGAAATTGCTGTTTTGAGTCATTACTGTGATTTTCCAGAAATAGTACACAAATCTGGGATTCTTAGACATTACAAAAACATCACCGCTACCAGGGCTCATTTTGAGGGGGAACGCACCAGAACACCATTCCGGTAGTTCCCCCAAGTCAGGTGGCCCCGCCCACCAGACGTTCAAATGTTTTGGGGCATTTAGGCCTTGATTGGGGCCAAAACGGCCACAATTGGGACTAAAACAGAACAGATTGGGTTGGTGCTGGGTGGGGGAAGCATTCCTCGCCCAGCACCCGGCACCGGCTCAATACAGGTAAAAAATGGCCATTTCCAGCCATTTTGGCCCGGTTTCAGGGCCAAAATGGCCCAGATCGGGGCTGAAACAGGCAGGATCAGATCAGTGCCAGGCAGGGGGAGCCTCCCCCACCCAGCACTGACCAGGTCCAAGCCATTTTGGCCTCAATCCTGGCTGAAACAGGTCAGAATGGCCATTTTGGACCTGTTTGAGCTGGTTTCTGGGCCGAAATGGCCAGGATCGGGTCACTTCCGGGCAGGGACAGCCTCCACCATCCAGCACCGACCGGTCCCAGCCATTTCGGCCCTGACCCTGGCCAAAATGAGTCAAAAATGGCCATTTTGGGCCCATATCAGTCCCGAAACGGACCGGATCAGGGCCAAAATGGCCTGGATTGGGTCGGTACCCGGGTGGGGAAAACCTCTCCTGCCCAGCACCAATATGGTACTGGTTGTTTCAGCCCCAATCCAGGCTGAAACGGGCCCAAAATGGCCATTTTTGGCAATTTGGGGCCCTTTTCGGCCAGGATCTGGTCCAGGCTGTTTTGACCATGATCCAGGCCCAAATGGCCATTTTTGGCCATTTGGGGCCCTTTTCAGCCAGGATCAGGACCCAACCCACCTGGATTGGATTGGGGCCTGCTGGGGGACCCCTGCCCTGCCCAGCACCAACCCAATACAAGCCGTTTTGGGCCTGATCCAGGCCAAAACATGCACAAAATGGCCATTTTGAGCCATTTGGGGCCTTTTGGCCTGGACTGGGGGCAAAACAGCCCTGATCAGGCCACTGCCAGGTGAGGAAACACTCCCCTGTATGGCAGCAGCTGAATCCTGGCCATTTTGGCCCAATCAAGGAATGTGGCATATGTTAATGAGTTCCTGCAGTTCTTTTTCTATGAAATGGCCCCTGACCGCTACCATCCCCCACAAACCATGTAGCCAGTGGGCATCTTGTTTTTCTCTAACTCCAAATTTACCTGGGGAAGGTGGCCTGCGGAAGGTAGCTAGTTGCTGGTTGGCACAATCCCAGTGCAGGGCCTGGCAGAACTGCAGTTCTGGCTTGCTATTTCTTCTCCCTTCTCTCTATCATGGGCACAGAATAGGGTTACCAGGCCCCCTTACACTCTTGGTGGGAGGGGGGAGGCCTGGCTCTTACCTTCTTCTTGCCCTCTCTATTTGTGACTTTTGCATGATGTGCACGCACAGTCCCACGGCTGCGTGCTGATATCAATTCTGGTGATGTCACTGCACAGGCGTGGAAGTGCATACGCACTTCATAGCAGGCCAATTTGGGCCTCAAACAGGCCCAATTCAGCTCATTTGGGCCCAAATTATTCTGTGGCGAAGCACAGGAATGCTCTCAGGAGGACTATTCCTGCGCCTTCTTCCCCCACCACCCAGGTAAGTGGTGAGGCAGAGGGCAAAAGCAGGGGATCCCCCACTCCCACTGGGGGAATGGGATCCTTAGCACAGAGAACTTTTTTTTCTTTGCAAGTATGATGTGTAGGGGCACCTTTTCCAGGGGGGTGTAGAATTGGTCCCTTGGTCCAATTTTTTGAAACTTGGGGGATTTTTAGGCTTTAGCATCTTTGCAATTTTAGTGTAATTTAGTTGAAAATCGGCTACTCCACCCCACTCACAGGAAATAATTGAACCTAAATACTTCTCGAATACTGAAAAAACCCAATTCTGAATTCCAAAATTTTATCAGGGGACCTGAATATCTGAATATTAGAATTTATGTCCTTCCCAAAATCCAAATCTGAAATATACCTTTTTTATGTGTGCATCCCTATTAATCAGTTTATTACACATCCCAAAAAAATCACCTTCCCAAACTAAAACAAGACATACCAAATAAATGATAAGGTTGCCCAATAGTGTCATTAATGGAATAAGAGAAAGAAAAAATAAAACAGGGTAAAGTGAGAAAATTAAGGCTAGCGTAATATAACCACTGGGAATTTTTAAAATTATCTATTGGATTATCATGACAGCCATTCATCTTGTTTCTGCAAGTACATTTACCATCATTATATGTTATTGTACTGAATGCAAAGTAGTGTATGCTTTTTTAAAAAAAAATTATTGGTGAGTACATACAATGTTATTCAATACACAAATTCCCCGTCTTATCTAAATTATATCGGCCCCCACCCTTTCCCCCCCTCCTTACTGACTTCCAACAGCTTTCCAACGCCAAACCCCCCTTATTACTCAAATTACTCTTAACCATATTTTTTCTAAATCCTATATATGTTATATCACTTATTCTAAGCATGTTCAAATTCTTCTATATCTCCAAATTTCTAATATATCAATCTACATTTCACTGTTTAAACTATCTATTTTTAATACAATCTCCTTATTACTAATATTAGCTTAGATTAATTAATAGCTTAATTTCCCCATTAATGGTAAAGTTACTTCTCTCTCCCCTTTATAAAGTCACATATTAATAATTCTCAAACTGCCACAATCCTCCTTTCACATCCCATTTTTTTTCTAGATATTGTTTCAATTTCTCCCAGTCTGCAATATATTCTCCTGGATCAAGATCTTTAAGTTTTCTTGTCATTTTGTCCATCTCAGCCATGTACAGCAATTTGTAAATCCAATCTTCTATAGTTGGTATTTCTTGCACTTTCCATTTCTGCGCATACAAAAGTCTTGCTGCTGTAGTAATGTAAAATAGCAATGTTCTGTACTGCCTTGGAACTTCTTCCATTCCCAAGTTCAGTAGCAACAACTCTGGGTTCTTATTTATTTGGGTTTGCAAAACCTCATTAATTATTTCTATTATATCTCCCCAGTATTGCATAGCTACCTCACAAGTCCACCACATATGATAAAATGATCCTTCATGCTTTTTACATTTCCAGCATTTATCTGACATATTTGCATTTCCATGCGCAATCTTCTTAGGCGTTAAATACCACCTATACATCATTTTGTATACATTCTCTTTAATATTGGTACAAGTTGAAATCTTCAAAGTATTTTTCCACAAGTGTTCCCATGATTCCATTGTTATTTCTTTATGAAGGTTTATTGCCCATTTCACCATCTGGACTTTGACTGTCTCGTCTTCCGTATACCATTTTAAAAGTATTTTATATATTTTCGAAATATCTTTTTTGCCTTCTTGTAGAATCACTTCTTCTAACTCCGAGTTTTTTAGTCTTATTCCTCCCTTTAGACAGTCCGAGTTGTAAAGATCCCTAATTTGCCTATATTGAAACCATCCATAGTGAGGAGATAACTCTTCTTGTGTCTTTATTTTTGGTATTCTATGTTCTATCGACATTATCTCTTTATAAGTTAAACATTGCTGTTTATTATAAACAGTTCTCGGATCTATTACTTCATATGGTACCACCCATGAAGGGATACCACTGTCCATGTAATTCTTATATTTCTTCCAGATTGTGAAAAGGCTTCTTCTGATATAGTGATGCAAAAACATAGAGTCCGCTTTAACTTTATCATACCACAAATAGGCATGCCATCCAAACAACTTTTTGTGTCCCTCCAAAGTCAGCAGTTTATGGTCTTTTAATGTTATCCAATCTTTTAACCATGTCAGACAAATTGCTTCGTAATATAATCTTATGTTTGGCAGTTGCAGCCCCCCTCTTTCTTTCGAGTCTTGTAATACCTTCATTTTCACTCGGGGTTTCCTGCCTGCCCACACAAAGTCTGAAATTTTTCTTTGCCATTTGTCAAATTGTTTGAAGTCTTGGATAATTGGAATAGTTTGCAGCAAAAACATCACATGTGGTAGCACATTCATCTTCACTGCTGCTATTCTTCCCAACCATGACAAATTTAATTTATTCCATTTTATCAAATCTCTTTCTATTTGTTGCCACAGTTTCTCATAGTTATTTTTAAATAAATCTATATTTTTTGCAGTCAACTCAATTCCTAAATATTTCACTTTATTAGCTACCTCACAGTCCGTTATATCCATTAATTCTTGCTGTTTTTGTTCTTACACAATATCTTCGACTTCTTTTTGTTCACATAAAATCCCGCCAAATCACCAAATTCCTTTATTTTATCCATTATTTTTGGCATATTGTCTACTGGATCTTCCACTATCAACATTACATCATCCGCAAATGCCCTGACTTTGTAGGAAAATTCCTTTATTTTTATGCCACGGATTGTATCGTCCTCTCGAATTTGAATCAGCAAAATTTCCAAAATCAAAATGAACAACAATGGAGACGATGGGCAACCTTGTCTTGTACCTTTACCTATTTTCAATTTTTTAGTCAAATCATCATTAACTACAATCACTGCACACTGGTCTTTGTAAATTCCTTTAACTGCTTGTGTGAACTTTTCTCCCATTTGCAGCTTTTCCATAGTGGCAAACATAAAATCCCAGTTCAAATTGTCAAATGCTTTTTCCGTGTCTACAAAAAAGAAACTAACTTCCCTATCACAGTGCTTATCGTAATATTCAATAGCGTTTATTACTGTCCTTAAATTGTCCTTAATTTGTCTATTGGGTAGGAATCCAGCTTGTTCTTCTGCAATAAATTCCGACATCCATCCCTTTAATCTTTCCGCCATAATTTTCGCAAATATTTTATAGTCATTATTCAGCAACGAAATTGGCCGATAATTCTTAACGTTGGTCAAATCCTGTCCATCTTTCAGGATCAATGATACATTAGCTTCATTCCATGAATCAGGAATCTTTTGGCCTTGTAATATTCCATTAATTACCTCACTTAGAAACGGTGTCAGCTCATTGGCCATCATTCTATAGAACTTTGCTGTTATTCCATCTGGTCCCGGAGCTTTCCCTAATTTTGTTGATTGTATAGCTTTTATTTCTTCCTCTGTCACTTCCCTATTTAACTTCTCTTTCCTTTGAAGCCAACTGATACACACACCAAAAGGAGATGTTTACATATACTAGCAAAGGAATGTTTTGATTGCTCCCTCCACCTCCCCCCCTAATTGCCTCTTCCCTCTCCTGCTCTTCTGTGTTTGACCAGTCTCTGTATCAGGCATCTGACGAAGAGAACTTGATTCTCGAAAGCTTATGCTAAAATAAAATTGGTTAGTCTTAAAGGTGCTACTGGACTCTTTTTGATTTTGCTACCACAGACTAACACGGCTAACTTCTCTGCATCTGAAATTACTGGAAGCTTCACTTTCTCCAAATATTCCGCTATTGAATCTCTGTTCACCTCTTTCTTTTGGTACAGCTTTGCATAAAATTTTAAAAAGGTTCTACTAATGGCTGATTGATCTGTCAATGTTTTATCTTCCTCTTGAATCTTAGTTATGATTTTCTTCTCCCTTTTTTTTAAATTGCTACGCTAAATATTTCCCAGGCTTATTTGCACCTTCAGACGACTTCTGTTTCATTTTTTTTAAGTTCCACTCCAATTCTCTATTGTTCATTGCCGTCAATTGTTCCTGCAGGATTTCCATATCCTGAAATATTTTCTTTTTTCCTGGTATTTTTTTAAGTTGTATCTCTTTGGCTTTAATTTTTTCCATAATTTCAAGTCTCTTTTCTTCCCTACTCCTCCTAGCTCTTGCATTCAGACCCATTAGCATTCCTCTAATAACAGCTTTATACGTGTCCCATACCTTGTTAGTTGGTACATCCTTATTCAAATTGCACTGTATAAAAAATTTGGTCACTCTTCGTAACAACGCCATATTTTCTTCCATTTGCAGCAAGTCTTCATTTATCCTCCATCCTCTTTTCTTTTTATTTTTCCCAAATCTCCACATAACTGGATTGTGATCTGAGCCTACCTTGGGCATTATCTCCACATCTCTAGTCCATACCACCAGTTCTTTGGAGGCCCAGATCATGTCAATTCTTGATAGTGTAAAATGTCTTGCAGAGTAAAATGTATATTGTCTATTTTTTGGATTTTGTCTCCTCCACACATCTTCCAGACTTTCTTGTTCCTTAATCGCAAAACACGATTTTGGCAAAAGTCCTCTCTTTTTCTGTGCACTTTTAGATTTCTTGTCTTCTTCCAAATTTGTAACTCCATTGAAGTCACCTGCCAAAATTATTTGATCATAAATCAATTCATCTAATTGTTCCTGTAAGTCCTTGAAAAATTTTTATTTTGCCCCATTGGGCACATAAATTCCAATCACCAAAATCTTCTTAGAGTTCCAAATTATTTCTACTGCAATATATCTAGCTTCTGTATCACTTAGAACCAATTTTGGCTGTAGCTCCTCCTTTATATATAATACAACTCCTCTCTTTTTCTTTTTGGAAGCTGCTACAAATTCATTTCCAAGTTTTGCAAGTTTCAAATATTTCACATCCTGTTTTTTAATATGTGTCTCTTGCAAACACACTACATTACATTTTTATTTTAAAAGCCAGTGGAAAATAGTCTTACATTTAAAAGGTGAATTTAGTCCATTTACATGCCAAGATATGATTTTACACTCCATGATCAAATTTTAGCTCCTTTTGGTAAGTCTTTTTCATTGTCCCTGATAAACCTTTCCATCTCCTGGCCAGATCTGATGATTTTCCTTACACCACCAAATTCGAAAGCCAGTCCTTCAGGTATTTCCCATCTGTATCTGATTTTCATGTCTTTTAACGTCTGGACCAGTTCTCTATACTTCTTCCTCTCCAACAACACTGATCTGGGCAGTTCTTTCATGATTCTCACCACTTTCCCATCAACCTCTAATGGGTCCTGAAATTGTTTACTCACAATTGACTCTCTTGTCTTTCTAGTTGTAAATTGCACAATCATATCTCTCGGTAACTTCCTTTGAGCTGCAAATTTTGAGTTAATTCTGTATGCCACGTCCAGAAGCGCAGCGATCTCCTCTTCTTCTTTTCCCAGGTATGCCGCCAAAATTTCTGTAATCTGCTCTTGGGCTGTTTTTTCCAAAACTTCTGGGATTCCACGAAATCTCACTTGTCTTTCCATTTGTTTACATTCAGCTACGGCCATTCTTCCCTTCACGTCTCTCAGCTCCATTCTCTGCACATCTGCCAAGGTATCAGCCGCCTTTTCTACTGCGTTAACTCTCTGCTGTGTAACTTGCATTTCTTTTTGAACCTGATCCATATTCTTCGCTAATTCTGCCATCTCCGATTTAAGTGTCTCTTTAAAGTCTTTCAAATTTTTCACCATCTCTTGCATCATATCTTTAAGCTCTTTATTCCCTTCCGAAACTTTTTTGTCTAGGTTTTCCAGCGCCATTTGCCATTCCTTCTTCAACATCGTGGGGCTAGCTCTACTGCGCTCCCACGAGTCTGCTCTTTTCCTTAGCTCCGTGGTGTGATTTTATTATTTTCCTTTATTTTTAAAAGTCAAAGTTTAGGTTATTTTTGTAAAAACTGTCCAAACGGTCCAAAATGTCGGGCGTCTTTTCTCTATGGTTTTATTCTGAGGCAACTGCCCTTACCCTTGTCTAAGATGGCCTACTTCCGTTTTCCTTGAAGCCTTGCAAAGAAACCCTCTTTGCGAGAGGGTTTCTTCCAACGGCCCTAAAAGAGGCGTTGGTGAGGCCCCTCCTCAAGAAGCCTTCCCTGGATCCGGCTGTATTAGCAAACTATCGTCCAGTCTCCAACCTTCATTTTGTGGCGAAGGTTGTTGAGAGTGTGGTGGCGCAACAACTTCCCCAGCACCTAGAGGAAGATGTCTACCTGGATCCGTATCAGTCGGGCTTCAGGCCTGGGCACAGTACGGAAACGGCATTGGTCGCATTGGTTGATGATCTCTGGAGGGCTCAGGACAGGGGTTGCTCCTCTGTCCTGGTACTATTAGACCTCTCAGCAGCTTTTGACACCATTGACCATGGTATCATGCTGCGGCGGTTGGAGGGATTGGGAGTGGGGGGCACTGTGTTGTGATGGTTCTCCTCCTTCCTCTCCAACCACTCGCAGTTTGTGCTGACAGGGGGGCAGAGGTCGACCCGGAGGCACCTCACTTGTGGGGTGTCGCAGGGGTCGGTCCTCTCGCCCCTTCAGTTTAACATGTATGTGAAGCCGCTGGGTGAGATCATCCGTGGTTTTGGGGTAAAGTACCATCAGTATGCTGATGATACTCAGTTGTACATCTCTACCCTGGATCACCCCAATGATGCCCTTAATGTGATGTCCTGGTGCCTGGAGGCCATGCAGATCTGGATGGGGAAAAGCAGGCTCAGACTCAACCCTTCCAAGACTGAGTGGCTGTGGTTTTCGGCGCCCCATTATAGCCAGCTGGTTCCATTGCTGACTATCGGGGGTGAGATTTTGGCCCCCACAGAGAGGGTTTGCAACTTGGGTGTCCTCCTGGATGTGCAGCTGTTGTTAGAAGATCATGTGTCGGCCGTGGCCAGGGGGGCTTTTTATCAGGTTCACCGGGTTCACACCAGTTGCGTCCCTTTCTGGATCGGGATGCCTTGCGCACAGTCACCCATGCCCTCGTTTCCTCCCGTCTGGACTACTGTAACGCTCTCTATATGGGGCTCCCCTTGAGGACCTCCCGGAGGCTGCAATTAGTGCAGAATGCGGCCGCGCAGGTGATTATGGGAGCGACATGGCACGCCCATGTAACACCTCTTCTGCGCGAGCTACACTGGCTTCCGGTGGTCTTCCGGGTGCGCTTCATGGTGCTGGTTACCATCTTTAGAGCATTCCATGGCTTAGGGCCTAGGTATTTGCGAGATCGCCTGCTGCTA
Source organism: Eublepharis macularius (assembly GCF_028583425.1). NCBI lineage: Eukaryota > Metazoa > Chordata > Lepidosauria > Squamata > Eublepharidae > Eublepharis > Eublepharis macularius. The sequence goes on along the minus strand of NC_072793.1, from coordinate 87,452,942 downwards.
CCGATAGCCACCCACAGGCCGGTACGCTCCCACAGAGAGGGCCTCCTCAGGGTGCCGTCGGTCAAACAATGTCGGCTGGTGACCCCCAGGGGGAGAGCCTTCTCTGTCAGGGCACCTGCCCTCTGAAATGAATTGCCCCCGGAGATACGTATGGTCCATGACCTACACACCTTTTGCCGTGCCCTTAAGACGCTATTATTCCAACAAGCGGGGCTGGCCTAAATGTGTTTTAATTGAGTTGTCCTGTTTCTGAGTTAAATTATTTAATATGTTTATATTAAATTATATTATTATATTAAATTATATTATATTATTATATACTCTTATTGTTTTATATTTGTATGTTTTATCTTTGCTGTACACCGCCCCGAGTCCTTTGGGAGATGGGCGGTATAAAAATTCAATTAAAGTAAAGTAAAGTAAAGCCGCAGCTTTGCCCTCTTCAAAAATGGCGATATTCCACTTCCGCTGCTTACAAGCCGCTTCTCGCCAAGCTCTTTATGGTTCTGACGCACTTCCTGTTCCTCTCCATTTCACAGCAGTTCTCGCGATGTTAGAAGTTTCTCACAGTCCACTATCTCTCTCTAGCCACAGGTATGTAAACAATAATCGTTTTTCCACTCTAACTTTTCTTTACAATGTCACTTTTTAATAATTTATTTGCCAGAGTTTTCTCAGTTATATATCAAGTCTTTTGCAGTTTTCTAGATCTCTTTGTCACTTTATTTCTTATTGTAATCAGTCCCGTAATGAGAGATAGCAATCTTTACCTTCTTAGATGTTTCTCTTGGGTTGTAATCGCTGCTTCGATTATCCAATCAATTCAGGTTCCCTTCTTAGTTTACTGAAGCTTGGGCATGTAGGTCTTATGCCAAAATTTGACTCCAAAGTCACTGCAGAGATCTCAGCAACCTCTCTTCGGTTGGGACCTCAAGGGTGGATGGGGGCTCATTACATAGAACCCCCCTCACACCCAAGATCAACGCGCCCTCAAGGTCTTGAGTGTACTTGCCTGTTCTCCGCCTGAGAACAGGGGGCTGCGGGCAGTTTGCACCCCTCCAGCCCTACAAACAGTGACTCGGACAGCCCAGCTCCCTGAGCTGCGTTAGACCTCCATGGATCCCAAACTGGAAGTCGCAAAGTAGTGTATGCTGTCAGGGCTTGTCGCTGCCGCCGCTGGGCAGGGCACCGGCTGGGCTGGCCCTGACATCAGAGGGGCAACAGGGATGCTGCAGGACCCTGCTCTGTGGAAGGAGGGGCAGTATACATGACCCTGACTCCCTTTCAATCCACTTGCTGGCCTGCTCAACCTGGCCTGCTTACCCCCTGCATCCTCCATCATCTCCTACTCCCAGAACTCACCTCCACTCTCACACTGCTCTGCTCTCACTCCACACCATCACTCCTTACTCATACCCACCACCCCAGAGCTCTTCCCAGCCAGCTTTTATAGGGCCTTCTATCAGCACCCCGCCCTCTTTGCAGGTCCTGCCTGCCAGGCCACACCCCTTCTGGGCCTCCCAGCATTGGCCTGGGCTGTCTCAAGCTGCTGCAGCTGGCGGAGCTGGCTGGGCTACCTGGATCAGCAACAGCTGTGGTATGTTGGCTGGCTGCCAGGCCTCTCTGGCTGAGCTGATTACTGAAAGTAGGCCCAGATGTGGCCCCTTGGCTGGCTGCCCAGCTCTGCCCACAGAATGCATTCAGCAGCTCCACCTGGAGGGGCTTGGTTGTGAGCATCTCCTGAGCCAGGCTGCTGTCTTCAAGCTGAGGTGGAGGATGGGGCGTGGCTCTGAGCTGCTGTGGTTGCTTCTCCCTGCCAGGTAAGAGTTCTGTTTGGGCTGCTGCTGGGTCCCTATTCCCCCTGCCCTGGCCCGTCAAAATCACAGGAGGTCATAGCCCCTCTCTATACTGCCTTCGTCAGGCCACACCTGGAGTATTGTGTGCAGTTCTGGAGGCCTCACTTCAAAAAGGATGTGGACAAAATTGAGAGGGTGCAGAGGAGAGCGACGAGGATGATCAGGGGTCTGGAGACTGAGCCCTACGAGGAAAGGCTGAGGGCCTTGGGAATGTTTAGTTTGGAGAAGAGGAGGTTGAGGGGGGACATGATTGCTCTCTTTAAATATTTGAAAGGCTGTCATTTGGAGGAGGGCAGGGAGCTGTTCCAGTTGGCAGCAGAAGGTAGGACGGGAAGCAATGGGCTAAAACTACATGCACAAAGGTACCGACTGGATATTAGGAAAAACTTTTTCACCGTCAGAGTAGTTCAAAAGTGGAATCAGCTGCCTAGGGAGGTGGTGAGCTCCCCCTCACTGGCAGTTTTCAAGAAGAGGCTGGATGAATACTTGTCAGAGATGCTTTAGGCTGATCCTGCACTGGGCAGGGGGTTGGACTAGATGGTCTGTATGGCCCCTTCCAACTCTATGATTCTATGATTCTATTCTCCTCTGGCCTGCTTAGCCCCCTCCCCTCCCCCTGGAGGGTGGGACTAGCTGGTCTCTCCCTGCTCCTTCCAGCCCTCTGAGGCTTTGGCCTTTCGTTCCTTCCCCCTGGAGTAGGCAGGCTCTGGACCTGGTTGCTGGCTGGGGCGGCAGGGCCACTGTCTCCCGGTTGCCTCCCCCTGTTCCCTCCTGGCAAGTCTGGGGGCTGGGACTCAGACCCCGGACACATGCTTTGCATTTATAACTTTTGAAAGAATCAAGACCATTAGTATGGTAAACTTGGTTTTGAGATATGCTTGAGATTTCAGGATCTGGCAGAGAGCAGAATTTGTCCCCTCTTTTTATAATAACTTCAGGATGTCTTGAAGGCAACATTTCAAGATTAGCCTTGCTTAGAAATTCACCACTCCAGGTTTTCTAAAACCAAAAAATACAAACTAATTGTCCATCCATTCATGGCACACAGTATAGATTATTTTACTGGATGAGCTGAAACGTCCATAAGTAAATGTTAGCGGCTCCAATGTTATGAGCACCGAAAGAACTAGAAAGTGGATGCAAAGAGTTTACAATAAAGATTGAGGCACACTATTCTCTGTCCAAATTCATGTTCAATGGATAGGAAAAAAGGCCATATTGCAGACGGGCAAGGGTAATTTCCTATTGTAATGGAAGCTTTAAACAACCTTTCCTACTTATTCTATAATTTCTTTGGATCCTAGCAAATTGCAGCTATTTGTTCAAAACACAATGAAAAGGCCCATGATATAATGAAGCAATTTGAGCAGTGAAGAATACAACACCTGTAATTCAATTTCATGGCAGCTGGTTTCACAACATGTTTCCATAGCACAGTCATGATATAGGAAACTTCTGTGAGTATTACAATTCTTCCTTTAGTAAGCCAAGCTCTTGAGACAAAAGTGAGCTTTAAACAGACAAAGACTATAAACAATAAGCAATCTATATCTTACTTGCGCTTCCCTCAGCTCATGGAAATTTTTCTGCTTCTATTTTTTTAAATCAAGAAATGTCTACAGGAAGTGCTAAAAACTAAATGACTCCAGAATCTTTAACAGTGCAAGTCTCAGAACACTTTCCTAAACTACACTGAACATACTCAAGTACAATTCTCAGTAGAAAGGCTTAGGGTTGCTTTCTAAGTATCAAATAAGTTTATGCTATGTAAACAAACATTGATAAAAATAATTGTTTCTTTGCAACAATGCTACAGTTATGTTCACTGATGTGGGGGAAAACGTGTGAAGAAGAGCCCCAGAAATTAAACAAAAGAAACTGAACTATTTGGGGCAGTCTAATGGAATACCATGATAGCCCATGTAACCATGTAGATTCTCCAAAAGGCAGTGAAAGGTTGCTGATTAACTTCTTCAGCTGTAAAAATGGTGGAACACATCTTATTACCAGTATAGAATGATCCTTCAAGGATAACTGCTGCTGCTCTGGAGTCAAAGGCTAGACTGAATTCACTTTTCTTCAAAAGTTGGTAGAGGTAAATGGGGAAAAGGCAGTATAAAACTCCTCCAAATTCAAAGCACCACCAATATTGTTTCACATAATCACTAGACACGTGGATCTTCAAGCAGTAAACTTCAAAAACGAATCTGGGAGTAAAATTTTGGCTTCAAAGAACTGTGCAGAATTTTATGCCACATTTTCTCTCTCATCATGTAATAAATCACAGAAGCATAAACTGGAAAGCACCTTGACCCCTCAGAAATGGAACAAAAAGCCAATTCAGTAACTTTCTAATATTTTGATTTTAAGCTTTCGCATCATAACCTGATCCTAAATCATTCTTTCACTTCTGTGCATATTTGATAACCATGGATCATATTAATCATTGAGCTAACTGAAGTCAGAATAAGCAAAGGACATGATGTGAAGGGAAGGTATGTTACAGTATATTTGGTTTGACTCCACTCCAATTGAAGCAGATTCTTCAATAGTACATGTACCTCAACAATAGAACTGAAAGTCTCTGAAGAGACTTCATGCTGCTCCTCTGCAGCATGAAGAGATCAAGAGTCTTTTATCATGTTCCTGACTTGTTCTGAGCCAACAGATCCTGCTCTAATTTAGAGACAATGATGCCAATAGCGAGTATGGCACAGACTTTTCTTGAAAATTTATTCTTAATGTCAGTTCTATCTCAGTTTTTTAAAGAGAGGCTGGGGGGTTATAGTTTGTAGTTTGAGCTAGTTATGGTTTTAGGTTTGAAGCCTCAGGTAGAGGACAAGAGTTCCTTCTTTCCAGATTTTCTCCAGTCTCCTGGAGGCTGGACCCCATGGGGGTTCCTTTTTTTAGTTTTTTCATGCTGTTTGTTGTTTCCTTTATCGCAGTGGGTTAGTTGAGAACTACTCTGTCTAGTAGTTGACTGTCAGACAGTCAAGAGGCCAAGGGTCAGCTTATTATTAGTTATAAAAAGTTGTGTTATTCTGCTCCTTTTCAATTCATTATTCAGTAATTTGTTTGCTTTCTTACTAATGTTTGATGTTGCCACAGTCTTATTGGGTGTTTTTGAAATATTTTTACCTGTTGATCATCTCAACTGTTATGGTGGTTTATTCGTTAGATTAACCAAATTTTATCTAAAGGTAGTTATTTTACTGTATTCCTTCCACTATTTATTCCTAATACAAAGGGTAAATGTATCAGTTCTGGCCATTGATAGAATTGGGAAGGATTCTATTTTAACAAACAATTTAATTTTTTTTCCTTCTCAGTTTTATTTAATTCACTGCTAACCAGATATGGGTTTATGCTTTTACTGTCAAGCCTATTTGCAAATTAATTTCTTGGAACACTGTTCTTGCTATCAAATATTCCCAAAGGAATTCATAATCTCCTTCAATGGACGCAGAGAAGGCCTTTGATAATTTGAATTGGGATTTTATGTTCCAGACAATGGAGAAAATGGAATTAGGACAAGAATTTATAAATGCTGTTAAAGTAATATACAAGGATCAAAAAGCAACATTATGCATAAACAGCGACTTGACAGAAAACTTTGAAGTAAGAAAAGGCACGAGACAAAGATGTCCGCTTTCACCTTTACTGTTTGTTATGGTGTTGGAGATATTGTTAAGACAATAAGAGAAAATGAAAGCATCAGAGGTATAAGGCTGAGAGGCTTCTCTTTTAAATTCAGAGCATTTGCAGACGTTGTGATGTTTATAGTGGAAGATCCAATTCAGACTTTACCAGTATTATTAGAAAAAATTAAAGAATTTGGAGAACTGGCAGGATTTTACATTAACAAATCAAAGTCGAAACTGCTCTGTAAGAATATGACCAAGAAAAGACAGAAGGAATTAATGGATACTGTAAAGTGTGAGGTGATTCAAAAAACAAAATATTTGGGAATAGACCTTACAATGAAAAATATAGATTTGTTTTAAAATAATTATGAAAAGTTAAGGATACAATTAGAAAAAGATATGGTGAAATGGAATAGACTAAATCTATCACTGATGGGGCGAATATCAGTTGTTAAGATGAATGTGTTACCCAGGGTGATGTGTTTGTTACAAACTATCCCAATTGTAAAAGATAAGAAACAATTTGATAAGTGGCAAAAGAAGATTTCAGACTTTGTCTGGGCGGGGAAAAAACCAAGAGTGAAGATGAAGGTTCTGTGTGATGCTAAAGAAAGGGGTGGACTACAGCTACCAAATCTAAAGCTTTACCATGATGCAATATGTTTAATGTGGATGAAAGATTGGGCTAATTTATCTAATCAAAAACTGTTAGCTCTGGAGGGTTTTAACAATGTATATGGGTGGCATGCGTACTTATGGTATGACAAGCACAAAATAGATGGTATGTTCCAACATCATTATGTAAGAAAGAATGTATTCATGATTTGGCAAAAATATAAAAAAATTGTAGGGGAGAAAAGGCCAATGTGGACTGAATATAAGGGAGAAGAATGGATAACTTACAAAGACTTATTGATGAAGGATGGAAATACTTATAAAATGAAGAGATAAGAAGACCTTCGGTTTAAATATGGTTGGTTGCAATATAGACAAATTAATGACTTATTTGAAGTTGATAAAAGAAAGGTGGGGTTTAAGAACAAGAACTCGGAATTAGAAGATCTTCTGTTTGGAGGTGGAGAGAAGATGATATCTAAGTTGTATAAACTGTTATTGAAATGGTATACAGAAGATGAAATAGTTAAGACTCAGATGGTGAAATGGGTGATAAATGTTAATAGAGAAATTACAATGGAGACCTGGAAATATATGTGGAAAAATACACTGAAAATATTAACATGTGTCAACTTAAAGGAAAACTGTTATAAAATGTTATATATATGGTACTTCACACCAAAGAAAATAGCCAATATGAGTAAAGATATGTCAAACAAATGTTAGAAATGTAAACAACATGAAGGTTCTTTTTATCGTATGTGGTGAACGTGTGAGAAAGCTAAATCTTTTGGGGCTAAGATATACGAGAAAATGTTGCTAATCCTGAAAGGTAATCTGACTAAAAGTCCGGAGTTGTTACTGTTAGGATTAAATATGGAAAAGATTAATGTAAGAGATAGAACATTGCTATTTTATATGATAGTCGCAGCAAGAATGTTATATGCACAATACTGAAAGCAACAGAAGATACCGGAGATCGATGAATGGATACAAAAACTGTTGTACATGGCAAAGATGGACAAAATGATGAGGAAATTGAGATGAGGAAATGATGAGGAAATTGAGCAAAACTTAAAAGAATTTCAAGAAGACTGGCAGAAATTGAAAGATTATCTAGAAAATAAATTGGATGTAAGAGGAAAATGGCTGATTTTTGATAATTGTTAAAAAAGATAGATATGTAGAGACTTTACCTTTGATGACAGGTATGAGAAGTAAAACTAGAGTTAATGATAAGAAATAGAATGGTTCTAGTGCTGTTGGAAGTCAATATAAGAAAGGGGAGGGGGTGGGGACATATAACAATTATTTAAGGGAACGAAAAAAAATGGAATGTATTAATGTATATATATGTTGACCTACCCAATAAAAATTATTATTAAAAAATAATAATAATTTCCTTCAATAAATGTAGTTGGAGTGGTGCATCCAAACGGTCCTCCCTTACAAATTATGAGTAACTTCAGTGATTTTCCCAAAGATTCCAACAGTTAATCAATTTATCAATATAGATGATTACTAACATGGATAAAAAAAATTATTTCTATTCTCATTAATGAATTTGCCAATGGCTAATAAAGTTAAACTTTTATCTATGAATTGTAGACGGTTAAACAACAAAATTAAACTTAAAAGAATGCAAACCAATCTCACTAAATTAAGACAGACATTATATTCCTCCAAGGATCACATCTTAAGCCTGATTCTAGCCAAATTTTTAAGACTTCATGTTCACCCAGCAATTTCATGTGGTGGAGTCTACTAAATGGCATGGGGTAGCAATCCTACTTTCCAAAAATTGTAGATTCTCTCTAAAAGAAACTGAATTAGACCCACAAGGTCATTATCTCTTTTTTACAGGTTCTTTGGAGGAAATACAAATCACTCTCGCATCAATATATGCCCCAAACTGTAATCAAAATTCCTTTTTGAATGAGACCTTCTCTAAATTGATCTCTTTTGGTACGGGTGATTTCTTAATAGGCAGTGACTTTAATCTCATAGCTAATAATGCAATAGATAGGTCCAGGATGAGAGCATGTTAAACAAATACTGCTAAAAGCCCTTCTGAACTTAAATCTTTGTTTGACAACTTTGGATTGGAAGATATATGGCGAGTTCAACATCCTAAGGAATGGGACTATACTATTCTGTATGCTATGCTATTCATACCAAAATAGATTACATCTTAACTTTTAGAAATCTAGTAGATATGGTTCATTCTATACCCATTGGCCAAAGAATATGGTCTGACCATTCCTGGTTAGATTGTGTACTAAAAATGGGCAAGGAAGATACTAATACTGCAAGATGGAGATTCAACACTTCACTCTTATATAACAACACTATAAGTTCAGAAATGGGACCCTCTATACAGAAATATTTTAAAGATAATGCTGCATGTGGGGGTCAGTTCTGCAATAATATGGGAGACAATGAAGGCTGTGACTAGGAGAAAAATCATATCTTTGGCTTCTTCCTATAAAATCATCTCCAAAATAATCTATTTGGAACAAAAACATAAATTGATGGGAAGTAAAAAAAAATCTATACAAAGTTGCAAGTTGAGAGGAAAATTTTGGAAACACTGGAAACTTCTAAGATCCAACCCCCCCCCCCCCCATTCCTAAAACAGAATATTGGCATTATCATCCCAGGTCTTTGTGCCTTTTAGCCTGGAAAGTCAGGCAAAAGTAATCCTCAAGATTTATCAACCACACTATTAGCCATAATAAAAACATTGTAACAAAATCTTCTCAAATTTTGAACATATTTGTTAATTATTATAAGGATCTATATGCATCTTCCAATCCAAACTAGCATCAAATTGGGGAGTATTTGATCTCCAAATCAGCCATTCCAAAATTTATAAAAGAACACAAACACAAAACTCAAGAACTTTTTTTTTGATATTCAACAGCAAAATAAGATATTGTACAAAGATTTTTAGCGTTACATTATCACAAGGATTCTACATCTAAAAGCGATTATAGTTAGAGCTATGAAAAATAATAATTTGGAAAATTTTACCAACATGCCTTAAAATTTACGTAAACAGTTGTCTACCCTCCCTCCTGCTGAAATTGCCCACCCCCTCCCTCCATCCTTAACAAACCTTCCCTCCCTAACCTCCCCCTACCCCTACAAAGATAGATACAAATTGCTAGATTCGCTAATCAAGTGTTATGCACTAAACAAAAAAAGAGAAGAATTACAGTTAAACTTAAATCACTTGATCATGTTATTTAAACAGCTCTCTATACCTTGTGAGTATATACCCCACTCAGATACTTGGTATCACTTACCAAGGTAGAAGAGCCGTAATACTTCCTGGAGCTGAACCTGAAATAACATAATGCTTTAACTTTTCCCACCCCCGAACCTTAATTAGTAAACTAGAACATTGTATTTGTCAGAATATATACAGCTGCTTCTATGCAGAAAAGTTAGAATTATAAGCAGGCTACAATGAGAAAAATGACTATTAAGTATGTCTGATTGGAATTTTACTACCTTTTTGGGGGGTAGGAGGCTGAGATCTTTTCCTTTTAAGAGATATAGTCTCTGGGTCTCTGGGTATCTCCAGATCCATATTCTTCAGCAGGGTCAAACCTGATTCTTGGTCTTCTGCCAAATAAGTGTTCCCTTTGTGTGTGACTCGGAGCTTTGTAAAGTTTGACCATCTGTATTCAATTCGTGCTTCTCTAAGAGTTTCTGTGATTAGTTTAAGCTCTTCTTTTGTTGAGGATTTCTTTTGGCAGATCAACAAAGACAGCAATATAAGACCCATTATAAGTAAGTGAGTTCTGTTGTCTGGCCATTTCTAAGATCTTTCTTCTTGAACTCCCGTCTGAAAAAATTGCTAAAATGTCCCTGGGGCTTTTCCTTCGTGGATTATTTGGCAAACCAAGCTGATGTGCTGTGGTAATTAGCGGGGCAGTATGATCTCTGAGGTTTAGAATTTTTGTTAGCCATTTGTTCAAGAAAGCTGCAGGATCTTCATTTATTGCTTCATTTTCTTCAATCCCTCTAAATTTAAGATGAAGCTTGCGATTTGAAAGTTCTAGGGATTGAATTTTGCTTTTCATTAAGTCATTGTCCTTTTGCAAGGCTTGGATTTCGTTTTGCAATGAAGTACTCAGATCCATTGCACAATCGGCCTTATGAATGGCTCTAGTAATATCCAATTTTATATCTGAGATCTGGTCAGTTAAATTTGTAATTTTATACAAGATTCTCTGCTCCATTTTTTGCAGCAACAAGGGCAGATTAGTTTCAGACAAAGTTTTATCTGTTGCATTTGCCTCAGGCGCCATTTTGAGTGCTTCTTCTCCAGCATTGTTTTGAGTCTCAGGCTGCAACGGCACGGGAAAGTAATCCTGGAGCTTTTTAGCTGACTTGCCATTTGCATTTTTCTTTTCTGCATTGTTCTTGCCCATTATTTGAGCGTTCTTGCTTAAATGAGTTGCTTTCTTATACTAATTGGCTGGAGGGAAGAGCAGAGCTCAGTTTTCTGCGTCTGTCTTCATCCGAAGCCGAGCCACGCCCCCCAGCTCAAGAACTTTTAACTACTATCAAATCCTTGAAAAACAATGAATCCCCAGGCAGAGATGGATTCTCAAGTAAGTTTTACAAGAAATACGCAGATATCCTTAAAGATCCCCTAGCCAAGGTTTGCAATGATATGTTATTCTCTGGCAGGGTTCCTCAATCATGACTGCTTTCCAGAATAGTAGTCATATCTAAACCGGATAAGGACCTAACTAACCCAAATTCTTACAGACCAATTTCATAAATAAATCAAGATGCAAAAACATTTACGGCTACCATTGCTAACAGGTTAAACTCATTCAACACACAAAATGTAGCAGATAATTTCTGTAAATCACTTGACATTATAAATTATAACATGAAAAAGAAAATTGAATCCCTTATACTATCAATTGATATAGAAAAGGTCTTTGACAAAACAGAGCCTAAATACCTAATCTCACTCCTGAGGCACATGGAATTTGAGGGACTTTTTTGTGCACCATCTATTTGTCTCCAGTAGCCCAAATTCAAATAAACAAGTTGAATAAACAATAAACAAATTCAAAGTCTTTGAAAGACTTCCTGCTGTCACAGGGTACCAGACAAGGCTGTCTGCTCTTGCCATTGGTTTCTGCCCTTTCTATTGAACCCCTAGACATAATTATCCACAAGAATCCCCAAATTCTTGGTATCAAAGTAAAAGATAAGGAGATGAAACTCAGCCTGTTTGCAGATGATGTAGTATTGTCTAACCCTTTACAAACCATTTTGGCTGTTGACACAGAACTTACCCAATTCTCAGCAATTTCAGGTCTTCAATTTAACCAATCTAAAACAGAAATATTTCCTATACTTCTTTGCCAAGTGACTACTCGCCAAATCAAGAAGGCCTATGATTGCAAATGGGTCTCTACATTCTGGCGTCATTTGGGGATCAAGATCCCCCTTGATTTAAATGATTTGTTTAAACAATTTCCTGGACTTGGACCATTCGACATTGTCCCTCTTTAAGCATTGGAACAATCTACAATTTTCCTGGCTAGAGAAAACAAATTTGGTTAAGTCATTACTTACATTTATTTTGTTCTTTAGAACTTTACCAATTCATTTCTCAAACTCTTTTCTTAAGATATTTCAACAATCTTTTAATGACTTTGTACAGAACAACAAAAAACCTAGAATTAGTTTTAACATGCTGAGTAAGCCTAAGAATCAGGGAGAACTAGGTTCGTGTCATGCTCCAGCACAGTGCTCAGGGCGCAGGCTGAGGCTGGGCAAGGTTGCTCACCTAGGCGAGTGCCAGCTATTTCAATGTCCGTTCAGGCAAAGTCCAAAAGCAACCATCCAGGTAAAATTCAGTTAAGACAGTCCAAACAGGGGTTAGGCAGGTGCAGGGTCCAAAGCAAGCTGAGGTCAAGGTCTAGGAATTAGTCCAAGGGGGGAACAAGGTTCAAAGGAGGTGGAAAGGCTTCCAGGCGTGAGGGTCCGGTTGCAGAGTGGATGACGACTGAAGTTGTTTCCACGCTGCTCTGAGTTCAGCGTCTGTTCTTATACTCTACCTTGTTTAAGAGGCGGACAGGCCAGGTGTTTCCTCGTCCATTGATTGCTCTGCCTCGTCATCCTGAATCAGCTCCAGCCACCTGTGCGCTTGTAGTCGGGTGCTGCAGCGCCATTGCCAAACCACCTCCTGCGCCCGGCCCTTCCTCTGGGCTGCTGGCTCTGATGGCTCCCCCTGACTAACAGCCAGGGTTGTTTGTGCTTTGCTCACTCCCTCAGCCATGGCGTCTTCTCTGGAAGGCATGGGCTGTACCTCTGGCTGCTGCATGGTCGGCTCTGCTGGTGCCTCTTCATCCCCCACTGCCAGTTCCACCGATTCTGGGGCTGGATTTGCCTGCCCAATGCAGTCCTCCTCTGAGGACTCACTGGCTCGGTCCGGGGCTCGGTCATGACACCTACCCAGATCTAAAATTATATCGGGATGCATCACTCCAACAAGTATATTAAAAACCCTAAATCCAATTTTGACTTTAGATTGGATACACATGGAGCAGAGTTTTGTTTATCCAAAAACCTTGCCTTTTTGGAATAATCCAAAGGAAAGACCAAACTCTGTTGTTGAGAACACTTTCCTTTTAAATTCACTTCAGATATGGGATAGTTGGCATACCCAAGCTTGCACCCCCAATATCACCACTTTCTACTTTAATAGGTCAGTCATGGTATGAACCAGGGTTGCAGTCATAAGCTTACAGGTTTTGGAGGAAAACTCACTGTACAAGGTTAATAGATTTAACCAAGAACCTTAAGGTTCTTGAACACTAAAATTGTTAAAAGTATCTCCAGCAAATAACAAAGGATTTCAAACATCTACACAGTCTTATTAACAGCCTCCAATAATAAGCCACCATCATATGTGCAGGCTTGGCACAGAGACCTTGGTTTTAAACTCTCTAAAGTTCAATGGCAACAGATCTGGCAATCTCAATTGGCTACTTCCAAATCAAGCAATATTAAAACCCAGATGTTTAAAATATTAATAATATGGTATCTTACGCCAGTTAAAATTTATCATATGAATTGCAACCCATAATCAACCTGCTGGAAAAAATGTGGAGACCGAAGTTCCTATATCCATACTTGGTGGTCTTGTAAACCTGTCCATCATTCTGGAGTCTAATTCAAACTCAAATATTTACTATTGCAACATGTCTAATTTCTTTTAAGACAGAAGTACTGTTGTTGAATTTCTTTCAAAATACAGATACACCCTGATTTAGACTTAACCTAACAGCATTTTTATGTGCAGCAGCCCAGTTAGTCACTGCGGCAACATGGAAGAGCAGTAAACTCCCTTTGTTATCTGATTGGTACAAGTACCAATTCTAGATCAACAAAAGCAGATCAAGTCAGACCAATATATCTCTGAATTTGTTGAAAAATTTGTTGAAACATAGCAACCTATAATTGACTTTATAGTAAGAAATGAAGCAACATTCCACTTCACCCACCTCAAACTGTTCCAGGTTTATGATGTATATATATCGTTAGCTGTAGTTCTATCCAAGATGGTAAATTTAGTTGACCTTTGTTCTTTAATTACTTAGTAATTCTTGTATATACTTTAATATTTAGTGTCTTTCAATGTTTTGATTTTCTAACTTCTAATGTAAGTTGTTTTTAAGCTGTTATTGTACATTTTTTCTCTATTTTAATAAAATTTATTTAAAGTTGAAAAAATCATGAAAGGCGCTCATTCTAAAGATTAAATCCTAAAAACTTTTAGATTATGTGAATGCTCGTACAGTCACATTTTGCACAATATCTGGGATTATCTTGGCTTCTCTTTTACTACAGTGAGAAACTCAATGGATGTCAACCTTGCACTGCCCAATTCCTACCCAAAGGAGTCCAGTAGCACCTTTAAGACTAACCAACTTTATTGTAGCATAAGCTTTCGAGAATCACAGTTCTCTTCGTCAGATGCAGTTCTCTTCATCAGATGCATCTGACGAAGAGAACTGTGATTCTCGAAATCTTATGCTACAATAAAGTTGGTTAGTACTATTGGACTCTTTTTGATTTTGCTACTACAGACTAACACGGCTAACTCCTCTGCATCTAATTCCTACCCATACTCTATTGTCTTAAACTAGAGGTCCAAGGTTCAAACCAAATAAGAGATCCAGCAAAGAAAGCAAAAAAGAGACCCAGAAGCCTATAATCTCATTGTCTACATTTATTTTTTAATCAACAGTGCAGGGGAATAGAAGGAGAGTTTAGTTCTTTTTGCTGTACTACGTATATTCCTAAGTGGATATTTCCTCCACAAGGGAAAACATTAAGGTTTCATATCCTTCTTCCAGGAACCCTCTGGATCCTCCACTCAGGCTTCCTACTTGCAGTCGTTTACAGCCATGATGGACCAAAAGTAAAACCCAAAAAACCCTAACCACCATCTAAGTAATACCTTTACTAGGACCAACCTAATGACATATAACTAAAGATGGGCACGAACCGAAATACGAACCAAAATTAAGCGCAAACCAGGCTGGTTCGTAGTTCACGAACCACGGTTCGTCAGATCCCATTTCTGACAAACCACCACGAACTTTTAGGCTGTTTATTTTTTTCTGACCTGGATGTGACGTTTTCGTGAACCAAACAAACTGGTTCACGAACCAGGGCAGGGTCGTGAAAGTTGGTGGTTTGTGAAATTTGATGAACCACGATCCACATGGTTCGGGTTTTTTTCAATTCGTGTCCATCTCTACATATAACAACAAGCAAGGTTTCAAGTTTCCCAGAACTATTTATCAAGAACATTGTAACAAAATAAAAAACAGGGAAAAGGAAAGTATTTCATACTCATTGGTTTCCTCTTTGTACGATTAACATATATCCATGAGAAACACTGTGATTGGCAGGAGAATCCATGGGATTTCTGGGAAGTTATGTCATGCCCAGTCAATAGCAGATGCAATACTATATCAATTACCAAGATAAAGTCCAAGTAGCAACACCAACAGACTGGGCATGGCATCATGACTACGTTATGCTGGTGTTAATCCTGCTGCAGTGGCTGCCCTTCCTAGTGAGAAAGCTTGTTCAGCCTGGAAATATGCAACCTGTATTGCCTTAAAAGCGACCAAATATTTTGGTCTTAGATTCATTCTGTTCAACATTATTGTAAGAAAATTGAAGCACCTAGCTAAACGTTGTGTGGGTGGGAGTGAGGAGGAGTAACAGAGTGAGCTGAGAGAGGATGTTCCATGAGGTTCAATGGAAAAATTGAGAATGCCTTCATAGCTTTTCATAGCCATTTTGCAATTTATTGTTCAATAATACTATAGATTTATGAAAACTAAACATGAAATATAAAACACAAATTTGTCCATTACTAACTGTTATAAGATCACTGCATTTTATGTTGGACAAAAGGAAATATGGGTCCCAAAAGCTATAGTAAATTTACAAATGAGTCCCATTTGTTTAAGCCTTAAGAAACACTGGCTTAAACAATACTAAGAGATCATTTTAATGAAAGCTTCATATAATAGCACTAGGCTGGGAAGTGATAGGCCAGCCCTCAGCATTTCTCGTCTGTTGGATAATTACCTAGCCAAAAAAATCCCTTTTTGAAAATTCAAGGTCCCTCATTTTTAACTCTTATTACTAAATGTGTATAATCAATCCCATTTGTAAAGATCAACATGTAGGGAAAAGAAATTAAAGTCAAATGTTGTTTCATCCCACAGCACTTGATTTGGCTCATTCCAAGCCAGGACTGCAATCTGCTTGAGTGTCACATAGGCCCCTTCAGGCCTAAGAAAAACAGTTATCTAATCACAATAGGATACTACTGGCTTTTTAATGTTAAGGTCCACTGTTTAAAACTAGCAGTGCTTTCTACCCATAACCTATTAATTAACTCCATGCTGCACTCCATTAGAAGGTGAGACTCCAGATGAACAGCAGAAATCGAAGAGTACTTCTAAAACAACAAAAAGTATGTACGACAAAAATAGTCAGCTTCATATCCTTTTAAATTGAAAAGGATATTCTACAGGAAGGTAATGAATAAAAGCATATTAATCTGCAAAGAAATAATTATCACACCAAAAGTCAAGGCCCTTGTTTTCTGATCATAGAACAAGACAGGGAAAAGATGAGTTTTGAACCAATATCATTAAATGTTCATGTTTCTGCTGAAAATACATCACAATAAAGGGAAGGACCACTGAGACAGTTTCATTAAGGAATGTCTGTTTAAAATATCCTTTTTGTAATGAAGCCTCTCTTTTGAACATCTTAACAACCATCCATAATTCAAAATAAGTAATATTGTTAACTCCATTGTATCTGTAGAGGCAGTGTTCAGCATGATGGATGGCCATGCGGGTGCTGATCATGTACTCTTGATGACTACATCCTGGAACATCATGAGATGTCTTTTTTGAAAGCAGCTAAGCTGCGATAAGTTACACATTACAAAAATGTATTCTGGAGGTCCAGGTCTCCTAGACATGTGGGGTCTGTAACAGGTTGAGGGGTATGAATGGACACTAAATATTTTTGGTGGGAAACCTCATCAGCCCAGGACAACTGTTCTTATGATAGTAACATGAATTGATTTGGGGACTAACAGATGACTACTGCCCACACCACACAGCTATGAAGGAGGCCAAATAATATTTATTTACTGGACCATCAGTGCTTGGCAATATTTACTGTTACCCACCCCTGAGGTAAATCATGATGGTGTTCCTGAAGTAGGGATACCAGTTCCCCACTGGGGGCAGAGGATCACCCACTCCCACCCTCCACCCCTGGCCCCACTTATCTGGCCAGCAGGGGGAAATGCACCTCTTGTGGCATGCTCCCGGGTGGCGCAGCAGCCCAATTCGGGCCGAATTCAGGTCAAATCAAGTCTGATTTGGCCCAAATTGGGTCACTGTGGAGCATTCTCCCACACTCCACAGCAGCCAGATTCGGGGCAATTTGGCCCCCTGAGGAGCACATGAGCACTCCCAGGGTGATATGTGACCCACACGATGACGTCACTTCCCAGAAGTGCAAACTGGGAGTGTGCACACGTGCAACTGTATCTTGAAGTACCTTATTCCCTGCCTTGGTTAAACTCAGTTATGCCATTTTCTGCCCTTAATATCAAGGAGGAGAACAGAGATATAATGCAATAAGAAAAAGGTTTATTTTACAGTGAATGGAAAGTAAACTGTAGACATTCAGAAGCAAAAATGTAACTTACTGAGGCATAGAAATCTGGAGATACAGTTTCTTTATAGACGAAATATATTGTGTGGAAAGAATGTCAGTAAATGCCTGACTACCTTGAGCTTTAAAAGCTGTTACTTTTTCCACAGGTTTCCTAACCTTTTATATTATATGAGAGCTTTGTTAATCTGCAGACCACTGCCTGCCGTGTAGTTTCTAAATAACCCCAAAAGACTACATATGAAAACCACCAACCATTGTGTGCCACACCAGGCCACCACACTGAACAGTCCACTTCCACCTGGAGACAGAGCAAGATCTCTAACCTGCCTAAGGAACTTCTAAACCCTACTGGACTCAATGCTAATTACATTTTTTAAAGAGTCAAGTTTGGACTTGACTTTCTCCTCACAGGCACAGAGTAGCTGGGGGAAAATAAAGGATGGTCCAACTGAGCTGAGAACTACATGAAAGAGGGGCTCTTCTTTCCCCTCTGCCCATTTTGCCCAACCTGGCTGGGAACTACAACATGAAGGGGGGCTCTTTTCCCCCCTCTTCCCCATTTGCCCAACCTGGCTGGCTGTTCTAGCAGTGCATTGAAAAATAAAACTGACCTAATGAACAACAATGTTTAACGTATAAAGAAATAACTAAAACTGAAGCATCCAAACTTAGAATAAAGACACAAGAGGAACTATCACCTAACTACGATTGGTTCCAGTATAGACAGATCAGAGACTTATATAATTCGGACTCTGTAAAGGGAGGTATACGAATAGAGAATTCGGAACTAGAGCAGACCCTTCTTAAAGAAGATAAGAAAAGAATATCCAAGGTATACCAAGTACTGTTGAAGTGGTATACCGAGGATGAGATAGTTAAAACACAAATGGTGAAATGGGCTATAAACTTTAATAAAGAAATAACAATGGAGGCATGGGAATACTTGTGGAAAACTACAATGAAGACAACGACATGTATTAATATCAAAGAGAACATTTATAAAATGATCTATCGTTGGTACATGACACCAAAGAAGATTGCGCTAGGGAATTTGAATACTTCTAATAAATGCTGGAAATGTAAGAAGCATGAGGGCTCCCTCTATCATATGTGGTGGTCGTGTGAGGTAGCCAGGCAGTACTGGGGGGAAATAATAAGAGAAATGAGTGAAATTTTACA
Source organism: Eublepharis macularius (assembly GCF_028583425.1). Classification (NCBI taxonomy): domain Eukaryota; kingdom Metazoa; phylum Chordata; class Lepidosauria; order Squamata; family Eublepharidae; genus Eublepharis; species Eublepharis macularius. Next base: position 87,434,377 of record NC_072793.1, on the reverse strand, counting down.
ATTTCAAATTAATAAGAACCCAGAACTCCTGCTACTGAACTTGGGAATGGAGGGAATTCCAGCCCAACACAGGACGTTGATATTTTATATGACAGCAGCAGCTAGACTTTTGTATGCGCAAAAATGGAAAGTACAAGAAGTGCCAACTATTGAAGATTGGACTTACAAATTGCTGTATATGGCTGAAATGGACAAGATGACAAGAAAATTGAGAGATCTGGACTCAGGGCAGTTCAACACAGACTGGGAGAAGCTGAAACAATACCTGGAGAAGAAATGGGAGGTGGGAGGAAAACTGTGGCAGTTTGAGAACTACTGAAGTATTGAAGTAGAGGGGGGAGACTTTACCGGGGGGAGAAGAGATAAATGTGAATTAATAAGCAGTCAGATTAATAGATTGACATATATATAGATATATATAGGTTAACAAACAGAACATAGAGAAAATAATTAATTATAAGGACTAAATATAAGGAGCGATTAACTAACAATATTTTCTTTTTTTTTCTGACAAGTTTTGTACCAAACTGAATGTCTGAAGATATAGATGGGTCAAATTGATTGACTACGTGAGGAGAGATATATAGAACTATTATAAAAAGATAGAATGAGTAATATATATAGAGAATAAGTCAAATTGTTTGATATAAACGAATGTATGATCTATATGGTTTATGATATATAGAAATACCTGAAATTGAAAAATTGGGATAAATTGTTTATCTAAGATGGAAACAAAGGCTTACAGTTTGGGCATATAATGTTAAAAATAGTTAAGGATGTACTGCTTAGAATAATGGAGAATATATATTTGTTTTAGATAGAGGAAGCTAATAAAAGTAAGGGAAAGGGGACAAAGGGTTGGAAAGCTGTTGGAAGTCAACAAAAAGGGGGGGGAAAGGGAGGGGGTTAGAGATGAAAAAATTGGGGAAAATTGAATGTAAATGTGGAAATAATGGATTCTAACCCAATAAAAAATTTTCAAAAAAAAAAAAGAAAAATAAAACTGACCAAAGCTTTTGGCTTACACAAGACAGCCTCAGTTAATTTTGTTTTCAGTACACTGGGTGGGCACTCTCTTTGTATTACTTTGATGGGGCAGCAGTTCCAGAACTAGAAACTGAAAATAAATTGACTATCTTATTTTAAAACTGTAGAGGTGCACATTTGGAGGCAGGTGCAGGGCAATAAAACAAAAGTTCCTGTCTGTAGAATGCTCATCCATAATTTGAGAGTTGGTTTTTTTTTTTAAGTTTACATTTTTGTTCCCTTTGGACTGAAATTTGTTTTCTTCTGAAATATTTTGGGTGCTTTTAATAGACAGGTGCAGAGGAACTGAAACATTACAAAGGATTTAGAAATTGCAGATGTGCAAAGTATTCAATATCAATTTTTGAGTATTTTAAAAATAATCAGACAAATTGCAGTTCATCATGAGTGACCTGTAATATGAATAGATCCACTTCCATCTGGTAATGAAGGAGCAATACAACAGCAGCACCAAAAGACTGTAATGTGGTAAAGATATTGGTACTTTGCATGTGCGAAGACTCATTAATATCTGAAGGAGAAATGGGGCTGCAGTTTTAGCGGTGAAAAAACTTGAAAATATCTGCACCATTTGAACAACTGGGTTTAAGACTAGCAGAGACATATGCCTACTAAAGCACTTGAAAATCACTGCAAAAGGGATTGAAATCTTGAGTCTTCCTCCCAAAAAGTCACCCGTACACTTGGTCGATCTTTTGCAAACAAAATAGAAAAGATGGAATACAAAAGAGAAACAAAAAAAACCCTCATAACAAAAGATCTGAATATCAACCCAGGGTAGCTTGATTCAAGTGCATAAAATAGTACTGCAACTTGGCAGAAATTGCTATTTACTACTTATTAGAAATGATCTGGTAACTAATATGCCATGTTTGTACGACTTTTGGATGACCTTATACCACCTCACTCCTCCTCCCTCTTTCCCCCAGAATAGCTCTGATTAACCCTTGTACAATGCACGCAACTCTTTGCCTCAGAATAGGGAATAGGGTTGGGAAGTTCCTGAAGATTTGGGAGGTGGAGCATACAGAGGTGGGGTTTAGGGAGGGGAGTGGCCTCATTGGGTTATAATGCCATAGAGTTCACCTTCCAAAGCAGCCAATTTCTCCAGAGGAACTGATCTCTGTCACTTGGAAATCAGTTGTAATTCCAGGGGATCTCCAACCACCACCTGGAGGCTGGCAATCCTACCTCAGAATCCCTCTCTAAAATTTGCAGCTCACTCCATCCCCAAGGATACAGCTCCCATCCAATCACAGCACACTCCACTTTCCCAGCCAGCTATTTTTAACCACAGTAAACATGCATTCAAAATCCCACTTTAATTAGCAGAAATAAAACAAACTATTTATATGGCAAAACACTACAGTCTGCTTTAGTGCACAAACAACTTCCCAGTCTCAAATCCTTAGCCCAGTATCACTGTTTCATTTATGAAGTCAACAGTTTCCTATTGATGAGATTCGGTTTCGTTTTCCTGGCCATGTCGGACGCTCCTCTCTGCAGGTCCGGGAGGAAGCGCCCGAGCAGCCTGACCGGGTGGTTGACCTGCGAGGGTTAACCCCCAGGACTCCCAGTGAGGGGGTCAGGGTCCGGAGCGCGCCGGGAAGAGCCCTCTGAAGTCAATGCAGGGGGTAAATTGCCCGTTTGCTCCTACGGAGGCCGGCAGACTTGTGCAGCACATCGCGTGCTGCTGGGCCATGGAGAACGGCAAAAAGCAGATTTAAGGTGAAAAACTGTAAGTAGCGAATCCCTTCTGTCATTTCAAGAATATGCGGATTGATGGGAGTTGAAGCTAAGAAGGTTCGGATATCTTCCCCTTCATTGAGTCTCGGAATTTAGTTGGCGGATTCCCCCCCCCCCTAAGATGGCGACGAAAAAGCAGAGCCCTGCTATGGGCAAATCTGTTTCGGCTGCCTTGCAGGGGAAAGGAGAGTCTCTTGAAGAGCTGGTTAAGCGGTCGGTCATCAAAGCTATAAAGCCCTTTGTTGATAAGCTGAATGAAATCAGTCAAAGGGTTGGCTCAATTGAGAGTGAAGTGAAAACCATTAAGGAAGCAGCCTCGGGGGCAGAGCAGTCTGCTCGGGAAAATGCAGAACTCATGAAAGCAACAAACAAAGAAGTAAAGCTTTTGGAGAATCAACTGATAGGGCTACAAGTGGATCGTGCTCAGACGGTATTGCGTCTCCAGAATGTGAAGGAGGAGGAAAGTGAAAATTTAAAGGACTTGGTGTCGGAACTTTTGGCGACATCCGCAAAGGCAACTAAAGAAGAGTTAAAAAGCGACATTTTGGAAGTCCGTCGGACATCTTCAAAATATGCAATGAAGCGTCAGCTGCCTCGCGAGATCATTATCGACTTTTCATCTAAGAAGACTTGGGACACCATCTTATATAATTCGTACAATGTGGATTTGGACTTTCTGGGTAACAAGGTTAAGATATTGAAGGACGTTCCATTTTTAGCTCGGAAAAGAAGATTTAAATATAAAAGATTTGCAGCTCTTCTGAGGAAGCATGAAATAAAATTACAAATGGTTATTTCCGGAAGGTATCTGGTTTAGTTATAAAGACCAAGCCTACAAGATAATATCGGAAGCACAGCTAAGGGACTTTGTGTCTAATCATCAAGAGTTCCAACAAGAAGAGGACTTAGAAGCTGAAGGGGGGGGAGGAGGGAGCGAGCACAGCTACTGTAGCTGTTCAGAGAGAGCTGCGACCGAGACGCAGGGGGGGGGGGGAGAAGACGTGATCCTGATTGTAGTTTGTATTTTATAAGATCTACCAATCTAATAGCATATTATAAAGTTTTAACTTTAAACAATTGTAGTATGAAGGGAAAGTAATACCTGTAGATGTAGTGTGTGTGTTTTTATATGTTGTTTTTTCCCTTTCCCCCTGTTCCCATTTTCCCCTTTTTGTAGTGTTAGTAATTAAAAAAAAACAGTTTCCTATTGATTATGTTTTTTTAAACAAACTCAAAATGAATTTGTCAGGCCCAAAAAATTCAATCTGAAGAAGTGTCCTAAATGCACTTATCCTAGGGCCATCCTGGTGCTTCTTTCAGAATGACAGCTGGCACCTGTGGCCTTCTGTGAAATACTTTCTGACACTGATGGAGTGGGACAGGTGGCCAGGCTGGCAGAATGTGCCACATATGATTGATCAAGTGCTCTAAGTGTCACAGGCTTATAGACTGCCATTAACATTCAACTATTCCTCTGTGCAGAATAGCAGAGTGCACAGACAACTGTAACAAAATGGGCAGTTGGGAGAGGGAAAAAACACCATGCAGAATACTCTCATTTCTCCAGGAACTCCACTTTCTACTCAAGAGGAACAAATAAACCTCCGATCATCTATTTCTTTAGCTCACATTGTTCTGATTTTGGATAAACAAACTTAAATTATATGGAGCCAGTCTATTATCTACGTATGTCACTACATTACGATGTTAATGTACTGTACTATTTATTACTCTGATTACTGTGTTGCATACTACCAGTTCTGCATCTTAGAACAATGGAAGGCAAAAGGTTGTAAAATGAGAAAAGTTTGCTTTCTAACAGTGAATTAAGGAGTACTGTCTGGCAATATAAATGCTTTTATTTCAAAATGTTCATTTTAAAATCCTAAATCCAAATCCTTTCCCCCCTAGAATTTCTCATAACAGCTTAAGCTTTTTTTTCCCCTTTAAAAACTTGAAAGGCAATCATCAATGTTGCAAAGCTGAAGGCATCAATTGCAAAAAATACCTGACAGTTTGGGGGTGCTACATTGACCACACATAGGACACTGGCTTAGCCGGAGCTAGGCTCTGTAAAAAAAAAAAAAAAAGCCTGGTTTTACATATGGTTGTTGTGGGTTTTCCGGGCTGTATTGCCGTGGTCTTGGCATTGTAGTTCCTGACGTTTCGCCAGCAGCTGTGGCTGGCATCTTCAGAGGTGTAGCACCAAAAGACTGAGAGATCTCTGTCTTTTGGTGCTACACCTCTGAAGATGCCAGCCACAGCTGCTGGCAAAACGTCAGGAACTACAATGCCAAGACCACGGCAATACAGCCCGGAAAACCCACAACAACCATCGTTCTCCGGCCGTGAAAGCCTTCGACAATACATCGAACACCTCTACTGGTTTTACATAGTTGGCTACTGGATAGAATGAGAGAATAGAAAAATTGACCAATATATGTGTAAGTCACTGAAATATATTTTTATTTCAAAAATTAAAGTGTGTTTCTGTAATATTTGAGAACTTCTGTTTCCTCCTCGCTTGCCTGAAGATAGGGGCAAGCCATGATCTCTTCTACTCCCCAACCTGCCTGCCTGCAGCTTTGCCTCCTCAGTGATGGCAGTGGCATAGAGAGGGGCAAGGTGCAACTCCTCCTCTCCCACCCACCTAGAGTTTCACAGTGGAGGGTGAATTGCAGCGATGGCTTCTGCCATGGATTCCTCATGTCCTTCTCCCCAATGAGACAAGCTGCAACTCCTGCTCCACAGCCCTCCTCCCACGCATAGCAACTGGGGCTCCTCTTCCTCCTCCAACCAGCCACCCTGACTACAGCTTTGCCACCTTAGCAGTGGAGCCATGAAGACAGGGAGCTGCAACTCCTCCCCCCCTGCAGTCCAATTCCACTGCCTCAGTGGCATGGTGCATGATGGCAGTGATGGGGGAATATATATTGTACACTCATCCCCTCCTTGCTGCTCTTCTGGGAACGTTGGCAGTTCCTGCTGTCCCATTTCCCCCACCCAGGTGTAGTGGCTCTGGCCAATGGGAGTGTTCAAGTATTATCTTGGCTTCCACAGAAAATGCTCTTTTCTTTTGAGAATTTAAATCTTTTCCCTTTTATTTAAGATTTAGCTGCAAACATAGAGACTCCCCAAAGTTTGCAGAAAAACTGCTTTCTTTCTGCTTGAGTCATAGCCACAGATTTAAGTATCTGTTGATGGGGCCATGTTGACTAATAGATATACTGATAAGGTCACTGCGTCTGGCCTCAAATAATAAACAGGCTACTGCAGTCTAGGCTAGCTGATATTCTTATTTGATCTTCCTGGGAAGCCCTACTTAGACTGCATTACAGTTGCGAAGTCAAAAAATTACCAGTGCATGCAATATAAATAGCAGTGCTCTTGGCAACCAACAAACAGTGTGATTGTTGCATCAATTGAAATTGGTGAAATGCATATCTAGTCTAAGGATGCTTTAACTGTGAGTTAGGATCACTTTATAATCACCAGATGCTAATATGTGACTGATTTATCATTGATCAGTTTGGCTCATAAGCAAGCCGTTCACCAGAGTTCACTGGGGAGTAGTAGTAACTGCACGACAGCATTTACACACACAGCTTTCAGGCATGCATGTTGTTACTTACATCTACTGCACCTATCTTCCAAAACAAATGACTTGCAAAATGCATTAGCATATTCTACCTTTTCTTGTTCACGTTTTAATGTCTTTTGAAAATCATTTTTTTTAAACAAAATGGTGTTAATAAATTAATACGAATAAGTAACAGGGCCATGGCTAAGTGGCAGAGCATCTGGTTTGCACCAGAAGGTCCCAGGTTCAATCCCTGGTATCTGTACTTAAAATAATCAGGCAGTAGGTAATGTGAAAGACCTCTACCTATGATGGTAGGAAAGTAAATATGCTTTGTCACTACCGCAACATAAACTTCAGATAGACTCAAAGTTATGTTTGAGTCTATCTAGTAGATACAAATGACCTACATCTTTTCCACACTGTGACACTGAGAGATCTCTGTCTTTTGGTGCTACACCTCTGAAGATGCCAGCCACAGCTGCTGGCGAAACGTCAGGAACTACAATGCCAAGACCACGGCAATACAGCCCGGAAAACCCACAACAACCATCGTTCTCCGGCCGTGAAAGCCTTCGACAATACAAAGTTATGTTTGATTGGGTTGTTACATGTCTTTGTCTACCTGTGATCTAGCCATTGGCCTGTCTGTTTCATGGTAAACCAGGGAAAAGCTCTACATCTGGCAGTAGGAAAAGATGCTAGTTATATACTTCCCACTTGTTGATGGCAGTGCAACATTATTAAATTATTAAAGAGAAGATCACAATGCAAGTATTTCTAATTTGTAGACTCCCAACTATTTTTAAGACCCCAGCAGTGCTGCACATTCTTCCACTAGGAAAGTGATGTGTTGGAAGATCAAATTACTGAACCTGGAGTTGGTTATTATCATGGGATGTAGCTTTAAAATTAAGTGGTAAAATGCTATTAGATAAAAAAATTAATCTTTCAGATAAAATCATCCATATTACTTGCAGAGATGAAATCTCTGGAAACTCTGGCTTCATATCAAATTTTCCTCTTGGAGATGATGAGATAGAACTTATTCATTGAATTCTTCTAGAAAGCTGTGACTTACAAGTAAAGGTTACAAACTGAAAAGGATACAAAAGAGAATCCTTTCAAAAAAAGACCGTAAGGGTAAGGCAGGTGAAAAGTGGAATTCAGAATCGTAACCATTCTTGGGTACATGTTTGGAAGTAGGAGTTCCAGAATAGAGAATGAATATAAGGTAATATTTCTAAATATTACTTATTTCAGTGAGTTATTTCCAAGTAAGTAGGGTTGCCAGGTCCCTTACCCTCCTGGCGGGAAGAGGGAGGAACATGACAATCACCTTCCTTGGTGTCTGTTTGGTGCCCAAATCAGCCAACTGCAAAGTGTGGGAGTGCTCTCAGGAGCTACATCATTGCAAGAGCTCTCCTGGGAGTTACATCATTTTGCCACTCTGAGAGAGCATCCAGGAGGCCTGTTCCCCTGCCTCCCCCCCCCCCCCCCCCGCCAGGCAGCCCTACAAGTAAGTGTTCTTTGTACGTTTCTTCAGCCACCTCTGGGAGTCTTGTATGGTTCTACCATTTTCAATGAAGTGGAGATGGTCACACACCCTTGGATTATAATAATGGCCAGATGAGCAGAATTTGAGAAGTAGATAGCTTTTGACAATGCCTTCATTCACCTGACTCGTGTTGCCGAGTCTGGACGTGGTCTTTTCTCCCCTTAAGACCCGTGTACATACACTTGGCTCACCTTCCTCAAGCCTGGCCGTGCTTTTCACAGCCCCTCCTGGCTGGCTCAAGTGGAATCAGCCACACATACACACACTCACTGGCGCCAGCACTTCTTACACACCTAGGTTTCTCATTTTCTTCTTTTTCTATAGTGGGTCCCACCTCCTCCCCCGCATAAAGCGATGCCCCTTGCACTTCTATTCTGAGTCTATTGGTAGTGACTTACCCACCCCTGGCCAGGGGAGGGCTTTCCCCCTTTTTCCTTTCTTACCCCACAGTCTTAAGTCACACATTTCCCCAGTGTCTGTCACAGGACTCCGCCAACTGTTGTCAGGCATATTGCAGCCCACTGGAGTGCCACTGCACAGCCGGTCACCCTAAGCTTGATTTAACTCAATTATGGTGCACCTCCCGGGAGATGTTGATGCCCCTCCACGCAGGCTGCAGTTCCTAGAGGCGCAATGATAGGACGAGCCCCCAGTTGGTTACACGTATTTTGTACCTTATCTTGTTTTAGCACAATTAGTAAAGGAGAATACGCAGGAGTCATACTGAGGGAAATAAACATAGGCCTCTTTATTTGCTTATAAGCAAAGGAAGAATAATACAGTTACCAGGGGAAAAAAGGCTCCTTGAACTGATCAGTTCTTCAGAGCTACAATGCTACAACAGAAGAATTTATACCTTCAGGTCAATTAGCATAAGTTATATAAGTTACAACCTTGGGACTACATTGGTCCAAGCAAGTGACCACCCCCAGTTCACACTGGAAGAACAATTCTGGACATCATTGCTTATCACCTCAAGATTATCTTGACAAGGAACATCTTTTGTTAGCAACATTTTGTGCTTTGCAGCAAAATACTATCTTTGAAGCTACTTAGGCTCCCTTCTGACACCTGGGAGCTCTTCATATCCTTGATACATCCTGCTGGTCTAGGGGAAAGGACTTAAGTCCTTCTCGCTGCGTACTTGTTTTCTAGAGCAAAGTTCAGCTGGTATTCTACAGCTACTTCTAGCATGATTAACTCAGAAAGAGATTTCTCTTATTTGCCTATGGGTATGGCATAGTGCATAGTAATATAGGTGCCTCTTGATACCAGTAACCTAGCCAACTGTACATATGTGGGTAACTTTTCACCAAAACTTCAAATAGCAGGCACCTCACAGTGACTGGCATTTGCACATATCATCTGCCTGGGCACTTTACCCCAGTGTTCACTCTCTGCTTTGCACAGTAAAAATACAGTTCAATCACATGAAAATAGGAAAAGCATATACAAATATTCTGGTTCATTAAATTTACTTTCCTTGGTGATGAAGAGCCATATGAAACTAGGATTTCTAGTAAGTAAGGCTTTAAAATCTTGCTTGTATTTTGGAGGCAGCCCAAACTGTGATTTATTTACATGTTTTTTTATTTGAGTTTTATCCTGCCCGCCTACAAGCAGCTCTGTGCAATGTAAACTGTCTTCTTTGTCTGTTTTAGTATCATAATTATCCTGTGAAGTAAGTTGGGTTGAGAGAGAATGTTCCACCATGAATTAGAATTCAATGATTTGCTTATATGAAAATAAACATAGGGGGAAATCATAAATTTTTAATGCAGAGGGAGTAACAAATCCTTTGATGCAACATTGTCTGGATTGTCAGTTGCAAATGTGCAGAATTTTTTTTTTTGTTCAACATACCACATAGTCTTCAAGCTGACCTGATGTGAATGGGAAATGTCAGAATTACATACTTGCTGCTTATACAGCAAGCACCACAGAGAAATGTATAAGAAATGTCAAATAGCAGTCATAGTGTCAATGAATTTAGATGTAGAAATATCAACCATCCAATTCGCTTAAATGAAAAGAAGAAAGAACATTGTGGTGCAACAATCTAGCTGATGCTGAAATCAGTTAATCAGCCTTCTTTTCAGATTTAGAATATTAATACTGCTGCTTTGTTGGGGGGGTTTCACATCAACTGAGGCATTAAAATTGAAGGCTTGATACTCAGAACTAACCTTTGAGGGGAAGCACTTGTTGCAGAACTGTAGAACATGACAAATTCCTGAAAGGGGGGAGATTCAAGCCAATGTCCAGCATCAAGATAGCTATAGTAAATTGGCAACTTTGAGCATGTTAGGGCCTTTGGAAGGTCAGTCATGCCCTACATGCACACTTCCCCTATGTATACTGCCACAGCAATTTTACGTATTTCTATCACAAGGGAAACTGCAAAAATGAAAGTGAAAAATATTTTCTTATTGCATTATGGAATTCGAGCCAAAGACAATAAAAAGTAGTTTGGAAATGTATTGGTTGTATGGAATAGGCTATAACCTGATTTCTTAAAAGCTTCCTCATCTCATATGTAACATTTGATGTATCATTTCATTAAAATTTAATCTCCTGTCTCCTTCAAAGCAAAACAAAAAGGTCTCCAACAATTTTTTCTACTGAAGGTTTAGATTCTAATAAGATGTAATGACAGATCATGGCTTGTCATTACATGAACAAGTCTTGGAAGTCCTCAGGCTTGTGCATTCCTATTTCCTCCTCTAATCACGAATAGCTCAAAGGTTGAAGACTTCCTGATTCCCAACAAACCACAGTATATGGTGACATCCACACAGAACAAAATAACAAATGGTGCTTGATTCGGTGGCCAAAAAACTAAGATTTCAGACTACAATTCAGTCCTGGTTTGCAGGCAAGTGTTTAAACCAGAATGGCATCTTATCCAATTTTACTGTTGGGATAAAGGGTGGTTTCTTGGGAACTAAGAGGTCTTCAGTCTCTTAGGGAAGGAGTGATAGGGAGTAATAAGGGGTCACGTGCACACAAGGACTTAAAAGGCTCATTTCCATAATGATCCATGACTTCCATAAAGCCATAAGGTATTTTTGTGCTTAATCTGCTTGCCTTAATATAGGCTTGCCATTCACCTGCCCAGGGCGGGAGATCCCCTGCTCCCACCCCCTTCTCCCAGCCCCTACTTACTTGGCCAGCGGGAGGGGTGTGCCCCCTGGGGCACCCCCCAGCAGCGCAGCGCACCCCCGGGCAGTGCGGCACGCCCCCACGCCCTGCCATGGTGTGCTCCTGCACCCTGCAATGGGCCTATTTCGGGCCAAATCAGGCCCGTGGGGGGGGGGGCGATCCAGTCCTTTGGCAAGCGCAGGAGTGCTCCCAGGAAGCCCTTTGATCTGTGTGATCATGTCACTTCCCGGAGGTGACATCATCATGCATGCTGGGAACATGCGTGCATGAGGAAAGACACTGCATCCTCTGCAGGGTAAGTGCCAGGCTCCCAGTCTCCCGCTGGGGGACTCAAGGGACCTGGCAACCTTAGCCTGATAGCAAACAAAAATAATTCTACGTGAGACATTGGGGAGGTGCAAAAGTGTCATGTTCTTTGGTTTCACAAGTTTCGTTCCAAGTTGGAGATCATGAACTTTACTCTTGGAGATGTGTCTTTAGACTAAGGCCGTTCGTCAGAACACTTAGTTTTGTACAACTTGTCTCTTATCAAGCTAAATGTAGCTAAAGCTGACATAGGGCTTGCTATGTCTTCTGATGATGGTGCACATGCACCATACCAAAGTAGCTGTTGAATTGTTTGGTGTGCTGTGTCACATGAGGACCAGGTCAACTGAGGAAGCTTCTGCTTGCACTTCATATTTCCTGTGTGAGAGGACCTGTTTCTGCATAAAAGGAAGCAGATATATACCTCTCCATTCCCCATAGTTCTTGTATAACTTAATGCTTGAGTGAAGTAATAAAAGTAATTTTTGTCTGCTTTTCTGCCCACCTGTCAAGCTGAGGTTTAATTTCCTCATGTTGAACTTCCTGCTTTTTAGTGACCTTGGTTCAGTGGCAGAGCAAATGCTTTGCATGCAATATATCCCAGATTCAATCCTGCAATCTCCAGGTTGAAAGGGTGGAAAATACCTTTCTCTGCCTCCAAAAGAATGGCTGCCAGGGTATACAGTACTGATGGACCAATGGTCTAAACCAGTATAAGGTCTTGTTACCTATGACTATATGACCATACACTTGGGCGAGTAAAAAAGATTGTCCTTCAAGACACTGAATAGCTTATCTCACCGAAGTTATTTCACTGTATGCTCCCACCCCGTGAAATCCTTTCTCCTCTTTTGGAAATTTTACATTGCATTACCTTCAGACACCTCCATTCCACAGAAAGAGAAAGTTTTGAATAGGGTTGCCACTTGCCAGTCCTCCACTGGGGGTGGGGGATCTCTCACTCTCATCTTCCATCCCCCACCACCACTTACTTGGCCAGTGGGGGAAAAGACAGGAGAACGTGCCTTCTGAGGTGCACTCCCAGGAGACACAGTATGTTCTTGCATGCTGCAGCAGGCTGATTTCAGCCCCAAACAGGCCCAATTTGCCCCAAATCGAGCCAAAATCAGCCATCTGCAGAGTGCAGCAGCACTCCAGGGCCCACTGCGCTGCCCCAATGGTGCTCCCACGCTCTGCAGCTGAATCAGAGCTTGAACTTTGCAACATTTAGAACTGAGCCAGTCTGTGTGTACTTAAAAGAGTTTTGTGTTGTTTCTCCATCTAGCAGCACAATACAACTGGTTATGGAAGCCCATTTCTTGCTTGGATATTTGCTGTGTTTTATAGTTGGTTCACTGCTGTTTAAATGTGTAGAGTGATCTACTAGAAAATGTTCCATTTTACTACACTTTCCAAATCAGGGTGAAAATTCATGAAGCTGAAAGTAGTGGAGGAGAGTGAGCCTTGTATTTGTACCTGTTTTTGACCATGTATTCTTGCTTCGTGCTGATATCTTATAGTAAATGCTGTAGCAGATGTAGCAATAATTTGCCATAAATTAATCACACAATTATTGTAATAAACTTCCTTAGCTAACCTATCATTTGATTTATCATCATTTCACAAAATTATGAAATAAAAACATTTATTTTCTGAGTAAATTGGTTAGGCATGAATATTAGTCAGAGGCATGTTTGTGTAGTAACCTATCAATTTAATTTGCACAATTAATATTTCATGTGTCAGATGAAATTTCTTCCAGTTGCAAAATGAAATGGGGCTTGGCTGCATCCTGGTGGTTTCTTGGCGAAGTGAAGCCACTGGAAGTGGTTTCATCCAAGACATACCCTGGTGCATGATTGCTGTTGTCCAGGACCCAACAGGATTGCATGGCAAATTAATATATTTGCAGCTTGTTGCCTTGGGAGAGGAAAGTGAGGCTGCCAAAGTAGAAGCCTTCACTGCCATCCCTCCATAGATGCTGCCTCCTACCTCCTCTTCCACTGCTGTGGTATGGCCAAGAAAGCAAGGAAACAGTAGGATGTCATTGCAACCAAGAATCACCTCCACGAGTTTCTCATAGGTCCATGTTTGCTACACTAATTCTAAAGAATTCTACTACCAGTAAGTTTCTATACAGAATACAATATGCTTACTTAATTAGCTTGCTGAACATGCTCAGTTGAAGATATTTGAGGTAGCTTCTCCTGACCTACAAAACTAAGATCTAGGCACTGATTACTTATTGTGGGTTCTACCACTTTCGAATCTAAGGTTGCTATCTACTGAGAGTTCCTGCTTTGTGGAAACTCCTTCTGAGAATATCTATCAGATAAACAACTTCAGCGCTTAGGGAAAGTCAATGCTAGGCCTTTTAAACTCTTCATTTCTAGTTGTGCATGTTTTTATACTTTTGCTTGCCTGTAAGTGTTCTACGTTTTTTTTATTGCTAAAGTTAAAACTATGTTGTACTTTCAAATAGTAAAGTTGATAAGTAGTATATAAAAATAAATAAAAGGAGAAATAAATAAATCTTAATAATGGAACTTTTAGAAGCCTGTTAAACCACAGCTTTTGTGATCTGTACATTTCACCTTATAAAATTTTCAAGTGTGTTAAGCATGCTTGAACACAAGACTGATTTTCCCAGTGCACAAACTGTTGGATCCTGCATTGAAACCTGTACTGTCTTGATTTTCCATCTTCATTGATCATCCTTATTTAATAAATTTCCGGTGCAATTCTATGCAGAGTTATGCCAATGGGCTTAGACTGAAGTAACTCTGCGTACGAGTAGCAGTGCAACACAGTAAAGTCATTCTAGCCCTACCAGTTCTGCAATCTAATATCCAGGTGATTAAAAAAAAATAGAAATTCTCGAATAAGAAATATTTTCAATTTTCTGAACACATGAATCTGCCTTATGTAGAATCAGGTCATTAGTCTATCAAGGTCAGTAATGTCTATGCTGACTATCAATGGCTGTCCAAGATCACAGGCAAAGGACTTTCATAGTACCTACTGCCTGATTCTTTTAGTTAGAGATGCCAGGGATTGAACCCTGGACATTCTGGATGCAAACCAGATACCCTTCCATTAAGTAATGATCCTCAACACTTCTTATTGATTTCTTAACACTTAAAAAAAATGGATTAAAATTATAATGGAGACATCCATCTCTGATATAGTTTTTTAAATTTAATTTATACCCACAGCCACAGCATCTTAAAATATCACAAACTGAGAAAATTCACTGCCCTTGTTTTGACCTTCAATAATGCTTTGAATGCTACTATTACACCATTAAAAGTTTAACACAATTCCTGTCTTCTGTAAGCACACTATACTTTAGGTTAAATTCTTACTAATAAATGAACAATAGGTGATTCTGACTGAAGTATTACTTCTGATTGTCATGCTGACTTAAAGGGAATTATATTTAGCTTTAATGGCTGCTCCTTTCCATGTGTTTCACTGACACATAAAATATTCCAAATATGATTTTTCCCACTAATTATAATTTTAACTGAGTTGTGAAGAGGTCATTTTAAAAGTGGGAATGCCTGAGGCCAGACTCCTATAGAAATTCGCTTTTCCAGGTCTCAGTGGATACCTCTGGGCTATGCTGTGATTTTCCAGGTGTAGCTCTGTGCATTTGTCAATAGACATGGGCACAAATTGAAATACGACTCAAATTTCATGACAAATTGGACCAATTCATGTTTCATGAAACACACTCCTTGGGGCCGCAGTTTTCACAAAATTCACAACTTTTGGGGCCGATTTGTTCGATTCATGAATGATTTGTGATGCCAGACAGGCTAACGTCGATCCATTGATAGGCCTGGAATGTCTGCAGACTTTTTGTTGCCATTGGAAAACCAAATCTTAGCCCACATAACCTTAATAGGCAACTCTCTTGCTAACTGGAGAGCTTCCATTCTGCTCTATACAGCAAGGAGTAGGGGGGGTGGTTAATCCCCTAGGCAACTGAGGAGATGCGCCTTCTGTAGCCATGGGAACACCAATCTCATCCCTCCAAACCCTGTTAGGCAGGTGTGTATGCCAACCAGATACCTCCTGTTCAGCTCTGTGTGAGCATTTCTTATATAAGGCACAGCTCTCTGCCTCGTGCTTTTCAGTTCCAGTAGACAGAGGGAGAGGGAGGACCTGTTGCTGGGATTTGGGAGAGTGGAGAGAGTGGAATTGGGAGCTTTTGGCTGGATTTGCTGCTGCTTTAAAAGAGACTGAAAAGCCTCTTTCTTATTTTCAGCTCTTGGTCTTGCTGGGAAGGTCATTGGGTGAGGGTGCCTTCTTTCCTCCACCCCACCTAACCCCAGTCTCGGCATTGCCTAGCTCTGGGGCCTAGCTTGACTGAGGCCTACCTTTTTTTTCTTTAATTTTCTTTGCTTATATTCTTATTTAGAGCATGTGTTCTTGCTGGCTTGTTGAGTGAGGGTGGGTGGAGGAGAGCCTGCTGAAGTCTCCCAGCGAGTTTGGCATCTCTGGGTATGAAGGGGGCCATTAAAGTGCCCTGGGTTCTGACGAATCACAAAACTAACAAATCGTTTCACAAAATGGGATAATTTCATGGAAGTTCATGATTCGTGATTCATGGAATGTGACAAAACATGAAATGCTCACTTCATTTTTTCCCATTTTGTGCCCATCTCTATTTGTCAAGCAGACCTCCCAGGCTACAGCAGCTTAGGGAGCTGACTAACTGCTGCCACAGTCCTGGTCTCAGCCACTCCCCGGCTGGTGCAAGAGTTGTGCCAGCAGTACTTCGGTGGAGGAGTGGATTATAACAACAACGTTTGATGTATATACCACCCTTCAGGACAACTTAATGCCCATTCAGAGCGGTTTACAAAGTATGTCCCTGTGACACTGAGAGATCTCTATCTTTTGGTGCTACACCTCTGAAGATGCCAGCCACAGCTGCTGGCGAAACATCAGGAACTACAATGACAAGACCACGGCAATACAGCCTGGAAAACCCACAACAACCATATGTCATCATTATCTCCACAACAAAACACCCTGTGAGGTGGGTGAGACTGAGAGAGCTCCAGAGAGCCATGACTAGCCCAAGGTCACCCAGCTGGCTTCAAGTGGAGAAGTGGGGAATCAAACCTGGCTCAGCTCTCCAGATTAGAGCCCCACACTCTTAATCACTACACCAAACTGGCTCTCTATGGTATTTTTGTGCCATCACTCAGCCATGGCTCTCTCTTTGGGTTATACTGCCATAACTCTGAAATATGCCAGCTTAGTGGCCGGATGGCTCCATTGTGCACTTTTACTCCCTCCCCCTAGGATTGCGCTTACACTGTTTTTAGCATATTGCTGATCATACAAAGAAAGGCCACAGCTCAGTTGTGGAAGACAACTTGTCATATTCAGTTAAACATTTTTAGACATCAGAATAGGGTACATCCTGTGCTCAAACAACCCTGAAGAACTGCTAACAGTCTTGAGCTAGATGGACCACTGATCTTTGTGCCATATACCAACTGTTACAGGACAAGACACAAGAGTCTCTGGATACAGAAAGAAGCTGCAATATAAAGATGTGGGTAAGTTAACTGGAGTTATTTTTTTTCTCACTAGCTAGGATTCTAAACCCAAGGTTTAATCCAAGTTCAGAATTCCATTGGTGGGGAGGAAATTTCAATAAATCTGCAAGCCTGTATTAATTTTCAGTTGACTGGAAAACAAGTAAGTTTTAGAGAGAAATAAGTTACCTGCTGAACCTGACAGGAAGTTAATCTGAATACAGTAAAATTCTGAACACATATTAAATGGCATTAAATAATTTAAACAAAAATTTTAATGAATAAAAATAATCTAAATTCGAATAAAATATCTGTACACATCCTAATGGTTCTATCAATTATTCAATTGAGTGTAAGCCAAAGGAGTAAGTTATGACTGTTTCCATAAAACTGGTCTTTCTCACCCTTGTCCCGCTTATTGTATGTGTTTTGGAGAGTCACTCTGAAAACTCAGCCTCCACACACACTCCCCAAAAGCACTTATCTTGTGCTTTGTGGTCACAGGCAGCCTCAAAAGCTCCTATAAAAAGCAGGTTTGGAGAGGAAGTCAGCATTGCCTGCTTCACTTTCAAATGCTTTTTTTTTGCTTTGAGCATGCATGATTGCATGCTGGAAGCTTGAGGGGAGGAGCCAGACAGTGATCGGAGGATTCCTTGGAGCGCTTTTACCATTCAATTGCCCAAGAATGAAGAAAAAGTGCCCTGTCAAGACACACACCCCAAAAAAGAGGACAAAAGTGCGGTTGCAGAAGAAACACCTAAAAAATGGTCAGTAAACACCCTGCACCTGGTTTTGAAAACTGAGACATCTGGAGTCAAGAGGAAAAGCTGCCAGCGTTCAGTGAGTGGGCCATCCCTTTAAGGACGTGTGGAAATGGCCTCTGTAGGAACAAGACTGTAGCATTTACAACCAGAACTTAATTTTGTTTGTTTGTTTTTCCAGTAATAGTTCCCATTCCTAGAAATCCAGTTTTTAAACTGAACACCAAAAGATACTCTAGCTGTATATACTTCCCTTTGTGCTGCCATATCTTAAATCTGTGCACTCCACTCCATCTCAACACTTTGGCACTTAGAGCTTCCTTAACATTATTATCCCAATGCCTCAATGACATAAAGTGCTCTCATACACTTTAAAACAACTAATAACAATTGAACAGACTATTTCTTTCTCTGTCAGAAAAAGAGAACCAGTATGATATAATGTTTAGGATGACAGACAGCACACTAGGCTGAAAAACTCATTGGGTGATCTTGGATCAACTGTTTTCTCTGAGAATAACATAGTTTATAGGTCTGTTGTGAAGATAAAGTGGAGGCAGGAAAAAGTATGCTGCCCTGAGCTCCTTAGAGGAAGGGCAGAAAATATAGCAATAAATAAAGAGAACTAAACTATGAACCAAAATGAAATGAGTAACGAAGACCAATGGCAGTGATGACTAAAAAGGCTTTTAATATGCCCTCAGAAATTACTGATATAGTATTCTTTTATAGACATACTATATTTCATTAATGTGTTTTATGGAAGTTACTGTATTTAATATTCAGGTATAAGCTCAATACTTTTAATACTGAATGGCATGGATGTTAGAGTTTTGAACAAAAAAGCAAAGCCTCTTTGGGGACAGATCAATGGCCTCTTTAGCCTACCATCCCTCCCTCAAAAGAAAATCTTAAGTAGACCATGCTAACAAGTAAAGTCTTTATGAAGAAAGAAATGACCCTAAAACAATCAAATACAGAGTGGTCAGGAAAGTAATCATGCAGCTTGGGAAACATTGAATAATAAAAGAAGACTTCAAACGGTGCTGGAACAACTGAACTTTTGCCCATTTTCCTATTATACTTCACCACAAAGCCACCAAACTGCCCTCAAGATCCAATGAGTTCAAACTGTGGTTTGAGGATTTGGCACAAAGACAAGTTAAAGGGAAATTGCCAGAGATGCATATGCATTGTTTCAATTTAAGCTGCTCTCACATCAATCCATCTTCCAATAACTTTTTTAATTAAGGAAGGTATAAGGGGCAGTTGTATGAAAAAAATTAGCAACATCTAGTGACATTTGGGTGCTCCAGTGTTAGTAGAACTTTCATTAATCTACCTTGAGGGTCCCCTACATTTCACTCCTCCTCTCTATGAGCAATGTCATGGATAATGCTACATCAGTGAATTGGCAAAAAAGGATACAAAACTGCAATGCTGCAAATATTTATCAAGTCAGAAGCAATTAATAGAAGCCACCATATACTCCAATTGCATATAGTATAGAGATTGGCATGAACAGCAATACGAACAAAAAAAAGCCACGAACAGCCCAATCAACTGTTCGGGAACAAGCTGTTCGTGAGGCCCCATTCTAAATGAACAGGTGGTTGTTGCAAGCCTCGTTGCTGTTCGTTGCTGTCCCTCAAGCCAGACAGTCTGGCACCTGCAATCAATTCCCTTGGCAACTGGAGGCAGGGACTGCCTGAACTCCTGCTGTTGCCCTGGAAACCCCAATCTAAGCCCAATTTAGCTTGATAGGCAGGTCTTTCTTTCAAGTGTGGAGCTCCAAATTTGTTACAAGAAAGCAAAGACCATGGGGGGGGGGGCTTCCAGTTCTGGTTTTGCAGACAGTGAAGAGGGAGAGACAGCTGCTGTTGGTATTTTGAGAGACAGGGAGAGTGCATTGGAGCTTGAATTTTCTTTGTGTGTGGTGGGATAGGGATCTACCTCTTCAAGTTCCAGGGCTGCTGCCAGGCTCTGGGCCAAGGTATTATTTATTACTGGTACCTTTCCTGCTGCATGCTCAGGTAAGGTTTCTGGGAGTGGTGCAGTAGGGATCTACCCCTTCAGGTTCCAGGGCTTCTGCCAGGCTCTGGGACCAAACTATTATTTATTATTGGTACATTTCCTGCTGCCTGCTCAGGTAGGGGTTCTGGGAGTGGTGTGGTAGGGATCTTGATGTCTGGAGGAGAGCCTGCTGGCCCCCACGAACAACTAACATGTTCATGAACAGGTCATGTTTGTCAATGTTTGTTGTTCGTGGATGGCAACGAACAATGAACATTATGTTCATGTTTTTTTTTTCTGTTAGTGCCCATGTCTACTATAGTGTAGAACAGGCATTATTGTCATGATTAGTAACTACAATTTACATTTGATGTAGGGACATGTGATTATCATCTTCTACTGCCAAAATCTTATATCAGCCTTGTAAAGTGAAAACATTGGTCACAATATTGCCAAATTTAAGCCTTGTAAATTCCCTTTTGATTATTTAAATACATAGTTTACTTAATTTCCTTACATTGGGATTTTTTTAACTGAAGGGATTTGTTATTTTTGAATACATACACCCATTAAATTCACAATGGTAACAAAAATTATCATACATTTACTGTAAATTGCTAAATTAAACTGCTAACTTAAACAAGTTGATTTCCGTGTAGGCTTATAAAAAAGTTACTGTATAAGGCCATGAAATAAGAGATATTACTGCCTCTTTTGCAACATTGTTAATTTAATGATCAAGAGAATGTGTCTTTCACTCTTTCTATCCACTTTATGATATCTATTTGAAGATCTTCCTTCCAATGTTTTGCAAAAGTCATTCTAATAGCTGCAATTGCATGTAGCAATATATTACAATAAAGGCAGGAATAGTCAATAGAAGCTTCAGTGCAACAACAACATTCTGGGGTAAATGGAATGTTGGTAGGAAAACCTTTAAAAAAAAAAAATTAATTCTGGGCCAAAACTTTGAAGCACATGGACAAAGCCACCAGAGGTGAAAAAAATCAGCATTATCCTAGCTGCCAGAGTAGTATTTCACTAGAAAGAGGGCTGTAAAATTCTTGAAAGTTTTTTTAGGTGAAAGATGCTGCTTGGTTAATCATTTTATAAATATTTTCTTTAAATTGCAAACAAATTGAAAAGGCTAAACCTTGTAAAAATATAAATTGTCACATCTGATCAGTAATTGTGTAGCTCAGCATACTGTTCCATTTAAGACAATAACTATTAGAAAGTTCTCATTTTTGTAATATCTTTTTCTTCTTGTTTTTGAGCCATGTATTAGGATTTACTCAATTACCATCATTGTACAAGGAAAGAATGACTGAGTGGAAGTGACAATTTTATGTATTATAGTTGTATCTTGCTTTTCTTTGGAAGCATCCCACCCAGGCAATGACCAGACCTAGATGAGTTTATTATCATGTGCCTTCAGCTTATGCTCCAGAACATTTACATAGAATAAGCATCTCCTCGTCACTTTCTGAAGCTGGAACAAGAATACTGCAAGAAGAAAGAACATAGGTGCCTCAACAATGGCTGAAAAAAATCGGCCAGTGAATTAAAGAAGTACATTATTATTTACTAAACAAATATGCATGAATCTGATACAAGAAAAATGCTTTCAGAATATGTACCTGAGAGCCAGTTTGGTGTAGTGGTTAAGAGCGCGGGACTCTAATAAGGAGAACCGGTTTTGATTCCCCACTCCTCCTCTAGAAGCCAGCTGGGTGATCTTGGGTCAGTCACAGCTCCTAGGAGCTCTCTCAGCCCCACCCACTTCACAGAGTGTTTGTTGTGGGGATAATAATAACATACTTTGTAAACCTCTCTGAGTGGGTGTTAAGTCATTGTGAAGGGTGGGATATAAATCGGATGTTGTTGTTGTTATATTTTCAACATAGTATACTGCACATTGTCTATTTAAAATATTTGTATAACACTTTTTGTCATACACTCAACTATTGGGATAGTTTCAAGCCACAGTTTGGAGAACAACAATGAACCAGTCTTAATATAAATGGAGCATAACTATTTTCAGAATAAATAAGTTATTTGCAAAGCACAATTTCTAAGAGGTAAAATGTTAGACATAAGATTATGTTTCTGAAGTGACACCTGTGTTGCTTTATTTCCTTTCATAATTCCTGAAATAACATCTAGACTTTACAAATGTCGCCTCTGTTTAAACAATTTGGAAACCTAAAACCATTTCAGTTCTACAACCATTGTATTACACAATTTTAACATCTTCCTTCCAAGTGAATTTTACATAGGAATTAACTATGTTAAGAACAAATTGCATCAATCTTTTTGTTACTATGAAAAAGTGCACCTTCTGGCAAGTTCTCAGTAAATCAAGATCAGCAAGATTCGGGTCCAGTAGAATCTTAAAAACCAACTAGACTTCCATGGTATGAGCTTTCACGAGTCAGAGCTCCCTTCGTGTTGGTCTACTACACACCAACAGGGCTACCCATCTGAAACTATAAGATCATTCTTACATCTAGCCCACTATTATTGAACTAATTCTACTAAGATCTCAGCCTCTCCAGTTTACAAGGTCTGTCAGTGGGACCTTGTATATTAAAAACACACGCTCTTACCAATAGTTATAGCCTAATAGTGCTCAATTAAGGAAATGTGCTATAATATACAACTTGAGCCAGCGTAGTTTAATGGTTAGAGTGTCAGAGTAGGATCTGGAAGTCCCAGGTTCAAATCCATATTCTGACATGGAAGTTTTCTAGGTGACCTTGGGCAAGTCACATATACACTCTGCCTAATCTCTCTTGAGGGGACTTTTCTGAAGAGAAAAAAAAGAAGAGAATGAGGTAAGCCACTTTAGCTCCCCACTAGGGAGAAAGAAGACTTGCCTGGACATTTGGGGGGGGGGGAACTGTCTCCTTTCCTCTAGAACCAGACAGTATATATGTGTGAAGTCCCTGAGCTATAAGCTTCTCTCTGAAATCTTCTTTCTGTGCATTTGTTCTCTCTCTCCTCATGGTTTTGCAAGAAGCAAAATGTTTCTGAAGAGTTATCCCATGGAAGCATTCCAGAGGCACATCCTCTTATACATCACTCATATGCAGCTAGTTGGCCAGTTGTAATCGGGAACACTGTTGGTTAGATTAGGTTCATATTTGTTTCTTCTGCTACTACAAATATGCAAGTGAATATAAATTTGCTCCAATAAAAGTAAGCTTTATCTGTTGCAATATACTGGCTCAAAAAGTGTTCCAACACACCTGATTGCATGCTTTCCTGGCTGTGCAACTTTGCTGCATTAACAAATATCCCCAATAGTAAGTAAATAAATAAATAAGTTATGTGGGAGAGTCAATGGATATTGTTCCAAATCAATACAGATTTGTGTGCTACTTTTCTCATAATTTTGTAGACTTGAAAAAAATTGGTTTGAGTTCAAGTACGCTTTGCAGGATTATTTGGAGAAGACTTAATGGTAACAATACTGAAGGCCAAAGTTATTCCTCACTGAAAGTTTTAAAGTTATCTCTCACTGAAGAATTCTGCCACTCACAGATGTATTTTACCATATGAAATAGCTAAGGGGGAGATACTGTGCCATTACTACTTTTTAAAATAAAAATGGTACAAACTGTATTAGCTCCATGACAGAATGATGAATAATCCAGATATCATTATTACATACATAAATAACTTGTCAGACGATTACTGTCTTCATTGTTCTCTCCTTCCTCTGAAAGTCTCACATGTAAATTTAAAGGAATGTACATAACAGTTCTTTTTTTAGAGTGGCTTGCACTGTACCATAAATACAAAGGGCCAACAGTGAAGCATATCATTTTGATCATGGATTCACTAGATAGCCTCAGCTGAGACACTCAGTACAATCCAAAACAGAGTTGCACCAAAGGATTTAGACAAGCATAGCTATGTTTAGGATTTCACTATAACTCTTCCTTTCTCACCATCACAGAAGCAAGTAGATGCAGAGAAGTTAGCCGTGTTAGTCTGTGGTAGCAAAATCAAAAAGAGTCCAGTAGCACCTTTAAGACTAACCAATTTTATTTTAGCATAAGCTTTCGAGAATCAAGTTCTCTTCTTCAGATGCCTGATACAGAGACTGGTCAAACACAGAAGAGCAGAGGGAAGAGGCAATTAGGGGGGGAAGGGGGAGGGAGCAATTAAAACATTCCTTTGCTAGTATATGTAAACATCTCCTTTTGGTGTGTGTATCAGTTGGCTTCAAAGGAGTTTGCCCTGTTAGTTTGTAGAAGCCAAACAGCTAGACCATCCAATTCCAATGCAGTATGGGCCTTCGATAACCACAGCTCTCCCTGCCAGATGCATCTGACAAAGAGATCTGTGGTTCCCGAAAGCCCACGCCAGGTACCACTGAGCTCCCCCAGACCCCACCTCTGTAAAGGAAATCTGTTACCTGTGGTAATGTGATAACCATTCATAGTCCCTATTCAGTCCCAGCTTGACAGAGTCAAATTTGCATATGAATTCCAGTTCAGCAGCCTCCCGTTGGATTTTGTTTTTGAAAGGTTTCTGTTGAACTACAGCGACCTTTAAGTCTTTGATGGAATGTCCTGGTAGGTTGAAGTGTTCTCCCACTGGTTTCTGGACGTTTCCGTTTCTAATGTCAGATTTGTGTCCATTTATTCTTTTGCGTAGAGGTTGGCTGGTTTGTCCAATGTACAGAGCAGAAGGACATTGTTGGCACATGAGGGCATATATCAGATTGGAGGATGAGCAGCTGTAAGAGCCAGAGACAGTGTAGTTGATGCCATTGGGTCCTGTAATTGTATTCCCCGGGTAGATATAGGGGCAGAGCTGGCATCTGGGTCTGTTGCAGGGCCTGGTACCTGTGCTGGTGACTCTGCTGGCTGATTCATGGTTGTGAGTGAGAAGTCGTTTAAGGTTGGGGGGCTGTCTGTAGGCAAGGAAAGGTCTTCCACCCAGGGCTTCTGAGAGAGAGGTATCATTTTCCAGGATGGGTTGTAGCTCACTGATGATACGTGATCCAACGTATCATCAGTGAGCTACAACCCATCCTGGAAAATGATACCTCTCTCTCAGAAGCCCTGGGTGGAAGACCTTTCCTTGCCTACAGACAGCCCCCCAACCTTAAACGACTTCTCACTCACAACCATGAATCAGCCAGCAGAGTCACCAGCACAGGTACCAGGCCCTGCAACAGACCCAGATGCCAGCTCTGCCCCTATATCTACCCGGGGAATACAATTACAGGACCCAATGGCATCAACTACACTGTCTCTGGCTCTTACAGCTGCTCATCCTCCAATCTGATATATGCCCTCATGTGCCAACAATGTCCTTCTGCTCTGTACATTGGACAAACCAGCCAACCTCTACGCAAAAGAATAAATGGACACAAATCTGACATTAGAAACGGAAACGTCCAGAAACCAGTGGGAGAACACTTCAACCTACCAGGACATTCCATCAAAGACTTAAAGGTCGCTGTAGTTCAACAGAAACCTTTCAAAAACAAAATCCAACGGGAGGCTGCTGAACTGGAATTCATATGCAAATTTGACTCTGTCAAGCTGGGACTGAATAGGGACTATGAATGGTTATCACATTACCACAGGTAACAGATTTCCTTTACAGAGGTGGGGTCTGGGGGAGCTCAGTGGTACCTGGCGTGGGCTTTCGGGAACCACAGATCTCTTTGTCAGATGCATCTGGCAGGGAGAGCTGTGGTTATCGAAGGCCCATACTGCATTGGAATTGGATGGTCTAGCTGTTTGGCTTCTACAAACTAACAGGGCAAACTCCTTTGAAGCCAACTGATACACACACCAAAAGGAGATGTTTACATATACTAGCAAAGGAATGTTTTAATTGCTCCCTCCCCCTTCCCCCCCTAATTGCCTCTTCCCTCTGCTCTTCTGTGTTTGACCAGTCTCTGTATCAGGCATCTGAAGAAGAGAACTTGATTCTCGAAAGCTTATGCTAAAATAAAATTGGTTAGTCTTAAAGGTGCTACTGGACTCTTTTTGACAGAAGCAAGTGAAATTCACATTATTAACAGAAAATAAGGATGGTGTGAAAACTAAAATTATTTCTTACAAAGTACGTATGACAATTTTAATAAGGAGAATATGAAAACTAAATTCGATTTACGCAATACAAAGGAACAATGTAAGGTAGTTGCTGCATTATAATGTGTCTTTTTAAAGGCTCTGCCAATCTAAAGACCTAAAAAGCACATAGCTAATCATTTCACATTCTGTTGCAGACCAAATTTGTATTCCACAGAGGGAAGCATAAAGCTCATCTAGAAGCCCTAATTGAACAGACTCTTCAGAGCCAACCCATAAAAGCTCTGTGCTGATTGACAGGCACAAGAGAAGATTCCAAGAAGCTTTTTGGGAAACAAGCCCTGATTTATATTTAGCAACCTTATTCAAAAGCTGTGTGTAAACATCTTTTCTCAATTGTCAAAGTTCAATTTTATTGGTATTCCTTTTAGCCAATCTGATACACCATGTAGGTTTTCAATGTAAGATGACTTTAAGTGGAAGTGAGAAGATACACATTTTCTATCACTAAGAAAACATGCACTTTCTCACGAAGTACACATATCTACAAACTAGATTCTGAAGAAACCTCTGATCACCATAACATTTTAGAAATAAGTGTAACAACAACAACAACAACATTCGATTTATATACCACTCTTCAGGACAACTTAATGCCCATTCAGAGCGATTTACAAAGTATGTCATTATTATCCCCACAACAAACACCCTATGAGGTGGGTGGGGCTGAGAGAGCTCCAGAGAGCTCACTCAGCCCAAGGTCACCCAGCTGGCTTCAAGTGGAGGAGTGGGGAATCAAACCCGGCTCTCCAGATTAGAGTCCCGCACTCTTAACCACTACACCAAACTGGCTTTAAAGAATAACAAGCCAACACTGCAGTGAACAATATTCTAAAAATCTCTCCCTGGTTGATTCCACATGGAGAGTATTTTCCATGGTGGGTATGTGGCCAATGTGATAGGTTTGTTCATTCAGATGAATAACAGAGATTCCACATGGTACAGGTGAATGAAGTTTTTTCTCATGATTATCTGTGGTGTTTCTCTCACATATGATGCAGATCACACCCGCCCTCTGTAGGTGTCATCACAAATCTCATCCATGAATATTTATCCCTTTTTTGTTTTTCTGCAAGAATACTGCTAAAATCTATTGAGCTTAATCAAGACTGTAAATGTGGAGAATTCTTTTTGGTAATTCTAATTGCTTCCAAAGACCGGCAATGCAGTACTCTACATTTTAAAGAAGAATTGCATACATCTACTGCTTGTGATAAGGAGTGAGGACTTAAGGAACTGTACAATGATTCTTTCCAGTGCTAACTGGGAAAAGAGATGGAGAGGAGTGCCTCTAATCTCTACAATCCCCTTTCTCTCTTCCCATACATTATTTTTGCCTTGTGAGAGGGGAAAAGGCTGATACTGACACACATTTTCCTATAAGAGTACAGTGCTGTAATGCAAAATATGTTTTTAATGAATAAAGTAATAAAACCAGGCACATGTAAACACATAAACACACACCTGGAATATAGTACATAATCACTTTAAAGGTCTACATCACTATACAAGTTAACCAGAATCAGGAATATAGCATTTAACATGTTTTGTATTGCTCTTATTGAAGAAGAGCATTATAGCATTGGGCAAGCCCCCCCCCCCTTTAAAAAAAGCTTTCTCTTACATTGCCAGTGGTAGTTGGTGGGCTCATTGCCCAAAATGGACAGGAAGAAGCATTCCTTGCATTCAGGCATCAGCTCCAAACCACAGAAAATATCTTCGGACAGCATCATAACAGGAAATAGTTTGTGGTTTAAAAGGAAGTCAGTTTTCAGGGAGATTCACACACAAGTGTGGAAACTGGGAACACAAGTACATGAGTTAGGTGGCTGAAATGGGAAAATCCTGTGTGGGATCAGTCCATTTTCTCAGAACACAGTCTCATCTTCCGGAGTCGACTTATTCAGTGTGTAGAGCTTACAACTATTAACTATTTTTATACACGATCTATAATTTTAGATATAAAGTTTTAAAATTTAAGCATTTGTACTTTTGTTGTTGTTGTTCACAGCGTGGCTTAAGAAAGAATTCATGCTTGATCTTCTCCTGAGATGACAAAATAATGAGCCACGAACCAGCAAGCGGATAAAGGGAACTTGTGCGTTTCTTTGATAAACTGCTCAGCTGGAAGGTAGGGGAAAGCAGCACAAAAAAATTCAAAATCCACTATAAAGGAAAGAACGTCATGCTACTTTATTCTTCAACAATTCATTTTTCAAACTTCTACACATTCTAAGGGTTCAGTTTATATTTCAGCACCTTGCTTCTCATGTCTACTTTCTATAAAGGGGATTACTTAAAAAAAAAGAACAGTGTAAGAGGCTTTATGTTCTCAGGGAAGTTATTTAAATGTAATATAAATATGCTAAAAATTCATATTTCTGCAAAATAAATTTAATTACTCAGATAATTAGAGACTGTATGATTTAAGTAATCAATTAAATCAGCACCAGAATTCAACAAGAAACAAATAGGATGTCATCTTTCATCAATTATGTTATACCATTTAAAAGAACTAAATAATATAGATAATACTTTCTAGCTGTATAATCAGAACATTCCTTGGAGATATCTGATAACTACTTAAGCCCCATCTTATTTTCCTTGTTCAAATAAAATATTGAACATACACTTAAAACTTTCATTTAATTGATTTATTGATTACTAAAACTCAGAATGAGCTTTTGGATTAGGTTTTCTCTCTTACCTAGGACCATATTCTATTTTCTACCAATGAATGCCACACACACACACACACACACACACACACACACACACACCACCTCCAGGCTCAAACTAGAATTAGTATTAGTTAACCAAACTATATTATCAAGGAAATTTGCTAACAGCAGTGTTTTCGAAGATCAGTCCCAAATTTCAAAATGCCTGTTTTGTTCCTGATGGCATTACTGGTAACATCACATAACTTTTCCAATCCCTGACCCAAATGTGGTGGAAAGTGCTGTCAAGTCATAGCTGATTTATTATGACCCCGCTGCTGTATTCAAGGCAAGAAATTAACAGAGGAGGTTTGCCATTGCCTGCCTCTGCTTTGCAATCCTGGTTAGACATGGGCATGAACCACAAAACAAACCAAATTTCATCACAAAATAGGTATTTTTGTGGTTCGTGAACCACACAGTTCATGGAAGTCTGTTTTTTCATAAACTTCCATGAACTACCAGTTCGTTTGGTTCTTGGATCAGATGCTTGGTGGAGATCTCGCGGACAGGGGCATTTAAACCCCCAGATCAGCTGCTTGTAAGGGATCTCCTGACAAGCAGCCGATTCAAGCCTGTGGGGGTAAAATGCCCCTTTCCCTACCGCTTCACAGCAGCAGGAAAAAGGGCATTTAAACCACCAGATCAGCTGCTTGTCAGAGATCTCCCCAACAAGCAGCTGATCTAAGCCAGCAGGGTTTGAAAGCCCCTTTCCCTGCCGCTTCACAGTGGCAGGGAAAGGGGCATTTAAACCCTAGATCAGCTGCTTGTCAGGGATGTCCCCACCAAGCAGCTAATCCAAGCTTCACAACCGCGGGGAAAGGAGCATTTAAGCCTCCAGATCAGCTGCTTGTCGGAGATCTCTGACAAGCAGCCGATCCAAGCTGGTGGAGTTTCGTTTAAGTTGTTCCCCAATTCAGGCCCATGTCTAATCCTGGTTTTCCTTAGAGGTCTCCCATCCAATTACTAACCAAGACTGACCCTGCTTATCTTCCAAGATATGATGAGATTGAGCTTGCCTTGGCCATTCAGGTCTATTCAGGTCAGGATCTGTCTCAAATACCACCATTCATTCCCATACATTTCCAACTCCCACTGCCATGGCTGCCACCATTGATGCAGGTTAGGCAGGCATTGGTGGTCAAGCAGACAGCAGGTGGGAAGGGGGAAGTTTCACTCTCCTCACCCCCTCTGCTGCTTCTTCAAATGCTGTTTCAGCAGCATCCAAGGCTCAGTGAGTAGGAGCAACTATGAGGTAGCTGCCCTCAACAGCCAATATTACTGTAGCTGGGGACAGCTTCCCTCCTCTCACCAGCTAATTGGCGTGGAAACTTCCTGAGGTCTGGTGGGACTAAGAAGCAGAGATCTGTTCTTTGCTTCTGAGATTCACCTGGAGCAGCCATCACAGCAAATCTGCCTGCCTGCCTACCTGAGATTGTGCAAGGACATGTGCTACTGAGCTAGACCTCTAGTTTACCATGCAGTGATCCCTAAGCAAATGTGCTAAGACTGAGGATGTCCTGGCCAGTACTTAAGCACTCACAGAGCCGAAAATTAGCGTAAAAATGTGGGTGCTATAAACCTGTGATTAATTTTTAATAAACAGAGTCATCAGGGAGGAAAAAAAATAGTGAGATTGAAAAAATATTGGACTATTATACTACACACATTTACTTGGAAGTAGATCCTGCTGACAACCTGTTTCTGTGTATGTTTAGTTACTAGGTTTTTCAACTGCCTGCAGAAATAGTGTCCTGTGCTTCACAAGGGAAGTAAGTGAAACTATATACTGCACAGTACCATTCAAGGCCATTAAGTCTGTATATAATTAAATCTGTAAGTGCCTAACTGTGCCATGATATGTAGACTGGGCAGCTCCAGAAAGTACTTTTTTACTACCCCTTTGACAAATATTTCAAACATGAGAAAACTAACAACCTTAAGTAGTTCATAGTTTTCAAATGCTACCATAGTGATATTTGGAAAAGATGTTCCATTGGGATATACCTTTCTGCTTGTCAACCTACCCTACCATCTATAATAAAGAATACTAGTTTAAAAATTACACTAAAATTTATTGCTTTTTTGCATATATTCAACATACTCTTTCCCTACATAAAAAAATAAGAAGAAATTAGTTACAGCATAATTATTCTACTGTTGCTCTTTTAATAAGGCATTATTATAGCAGCCTAAATAAGACTGCATTCTTCATACATTTTTTTTCAGGTTGATGGATGCTTGACAGACAGTCAGATTTCCATGCTTATCCAGGTATATGCAAACAGGAAAGGGGATTCTTTTAACTTTTTGTCACCCAGAATACGAGATATGGTTAATCTAAACTGGGATTACATTTCCCAACTGAGATAGGTCAAATAGATATCCTGATGTTGGAGCTGCTACAGCTGCAGACGAAGGAATGACCCAAAAAATATAAAAACCCACTATGCAAGGCTCCCTTGGATTCCACGTATAATGCTACTTAATTTTCTCCTCTATTTGGCTAAGTAGCCAATAGGAAAAGCGGGTACTGGCTAAGAAAAAGAAAGTGAAATAAGAATGTTAATTTCCAAGAACTTCCAAATCTCTTAATTCATGGTGAGAACTGAGTCTTACCATATGCTTCTGCAAGAAATAAATACTGGTATTTCTGCAATGTTAGCCTAGAAAAGAGACAGATTCCTGTTTGTGATGGCTGATTGCTGATATGATTTTTCCTTGGTAAATAGCCAGCTTTTCATAATTTAGCATCAGCTGTTTGTACTTATGCCTCTTCTACTCTTGAGCGCCAGAAACACTTTAGGGCAGCTTGACAGCAGGTGTGAGCTCAGCAGTGAGCAGAACCAGATCCTAAATTAGCAGTACTTGGCTAGCCACAGCCTGTAATACACTAATCATAAATTAAATGCTCCCACAAAGCAGCCTGAATTATCTATATTCACCTCTGGATACTTGGAGCTTTTAGAGTTCCAGCTTCCATTTCATTTAAACGTAGGAGGCCATCCGAAGTTTCAAAGATGGAATGGACAAACTACAGTACGCTGAGCACTTCTCAGTGGCTTGTTTATAGATCCAACATGTACAAACTATACAACCTATTTTTACTGTATACACTTTCAGGAATGCAGAAAAAGGCAAGATCCCAGTTCATGCAACATACACTGTATCAGTGTAGGGCCTATACATTGGTTGGGAACCTACAGAGTGTGTATCAGTGTAGGGCATACATTGGCTGGGGACAGACTATCTGACCCCCAATTGATCAGTATACCCAACATAATTGTTAAAAATTGACCCAATGAACAACAATGGATTTCTTTAAAAACTGTCATAAAAGAGGAGCAAGGCATTTTTTCTCTTCTTTTTCTTCCTTTAGCAGTTTTCTTACCTTACATGTTTCTTACCTAAATTCAGTCAAGAAGATCTATGTGTGCCAAGGCAGCCTTTCCCTAATATCAGCCCCTTGCAGGAACAGAAACCACAACTGTGGATACAAGCTTTCCACATAATATTGCTTTCCACAGGATGAACATTTGGATAGCCAATATTCCATAAGCAATAGAGTGTGGCTAAACAACATATAGAAGTGCTAGGATTGAACAGAAGAGCTGCAGTGGGTCTCCCCAGAATTGCTTCCAGGAAGCCAGTTCAGGACGGTAAATGCAAACCAGGAGGTGTAAGGTTTGAGGCAATGATAGCAAGACCTTTCCCAATAATGTTTTCCAGAGTAAAAATGTGTGTCTATGAGATTGTACCATCCCTTCAGCTTCAAAAGCATTATGGAATTTTGACATGGGCTCAGCAAGACACATTCATCCCATAAGCTAAAACCTGTAAAAAATACATTGAGGGAGAGGTAACCCTCCCAAGTGTTTTCTGTGTATGCACAGAAAACACAGTCTATGTCATTGAGGCAGTAGAGCTTCCATAAGGAGAGGCAAGATGGTGGTGCACAGGGAACTTTCATGTTTGAGGCTGGGGAAAGCCAGTTGAGCAGCCGTTATAACAGTAGAAAAGCTAGGGGTGTGGACACTGCCGGCGCCAGGGTTTCTGGCGCCTGCGGCAACCCCTCCACGCGAGCTGCCACGGACTGCACGATGACATCATCATGCGATGACGTCATCGTGCAGTGCAAGCCAGGGGCATTCGCTGGCAGATGGCTGGGGTGGCGGGAGGAGGCTGCTCCATGCTCCACACACCACCCCAGCAGCGGCTCCTGGCTGCTGCACCCAGCTGGGTCGTGTGGCAGCGGCGGCAGCAGCGGCATGGGGCTGGCTGGCTGCAGCAGCTGCAGGTCAGCCACACCAGCTCCGCAGCATGCACCTCCACCCCCGATACCCCCTCAGGCGCCTCTCCAGTGCCCTCGCGCCTGCGCCGGCCCTGGGTGTGGAAAATGGTTACAGCCATGTTAAAGCTGGAGGGCTAGGCTGGGGGTGGGGAACCAACACCACTGCGGCAGTGGCAAAAGCAGTAAAGGTGGGCTTGAGCAGGGAGGATGAAGCACTCACAACCACAGTGACAAGCTCCAGAAAGCCTCCAACATTTTCCCTGTAGGAGCCAAAAGGAGGCAGATGGGCTTTAAGACCATCTTAGGTGTTTTCCACACAGTCACTTTACAGTGACGGCTTTTGTCCATCTTTTCCCTGTTTTTTTCCCTTGCGCGCATTCTGTGATTTTTTTTAAAAATTTATTCCACATTAACTTAAAACATAACCATACAAAACCAATTCCACATAAACATAATCATACAAAACCCAAAATATAACAATTCCTAAGGAGTTCCATACATCTAGAAATTCAATAGTTCTTGACAATGAATGTTAGAAGAAACAATATCTTTTTTCTGCAAACATTGCACAATAGGGAACCATATTGCTTGGAAATTTTTTCGATAGGCTTCCAAATTTTGAATGCCTGTAGAACAATCCACTTTACCCAATATAAAATGGTTCCAGATGGAATCATACCCATTTTGTAGTGAGGGCCCTTTCTTATTTCTCCATTTCTTGGCAATCTCTATCCTAGCAATTGCTAACAAAGTTGTTATTTGTAACCAGCTTGTTTTTATCTACTTGTTTTAACAAATCTATTTCTAGAAAAATATTTTCTGGATTTCTTGGAATCTGTTGGCCCACTATACTTTCTATTTGCAATAATACTTTATTCCAGAACCTTTTAATGGTGGGGCAAAGCCAAAAACAATGTAAAAAGTCTCCTGTCTGTCCACACATGATTTTTTTAAAGACACATTATGTCCATGCAGAATCAAAAACTCCCCATTCTACTTCTCATGCCCCCCCACTCCTCAGCTCTTTGAACTCCTTTCCCGCCATTTTTATCAGTAAAGCGAGGTAAGGGTAATAAGGCTGTTTCTCCATTTGCTTCCTCCCGAGTACACGCGCACACACTTTTTTCCCCCCAAAGCCAGGAATGAGTCCTAATGTTGCTGCTTATTCCCTGCTGTCTTTAAAAACCAGGAAAGGGTTAAATGGCTGCTTTTCCCTTCCTCCCTTGGGGGTATGTGCCTACTCCTAACTACTGCTCACTCCTCCTGGCTTTAAAACCAGGAAAAGGTTAAATGATTGCTTTTCCCTCCCTCCTCCTAAGCCTTCTCCTAATGCGAAAGCGGGGGGGGGGGCAGTGTTTTGCACAGCCATTTGTGGAAAGGAATGAAGCAGCAGAATTCTAACCCTTTCCTGGCTTGGCTTTAAAAAAATTAATGAGAATGGAACAAGCACAAAAAGTACATGTTTTCCCCCATAACTCTGCCACAAATTGCCTCTCCAGTGCAGCCCAAACAGTAAATACCGGGGCGGGGAGGGGGGGGGAGCTCCAACATTGCAATGTTACAACATATGTGAAATTTTAAAAAATGACATCAGCTCCGACCCCCACAAAATGTGGCTACAAACAGACACATCTCAATTCATCAGCAGACACCAAATCACCTCAAGGTCGTGCAGCATAGAATGATGGGGCCCCAAGCCATTTCAGCACCAATCGGTGTGAATGCTCAGCATTGCCAGCTTAAAGTGTGCCATGTGGAATGGGCCTTAGAGACTGAAAAAAACTGCTGGTCTCTTCAGGTGCCATGGACTCAAATTTTGCCCTAGGGAGTGTGGCTCTGAGATGTCAAGGCTACCCATTGGGAAATTCTTAGTGAGGAGGTAGGAAAATTTTCACACCATGTTGTGATGGATTATCTAACTCCCACCTAATGTAGGGTCTCAGTTCTGTTTTCCTCATTAGCCTAAACAGCTGCAAAATCCCTACGGGATCTGTGGATTATAAACTCTGTGAGAGAGATGTATCTCTTACTGTACAATAAAGTATTAAGGCCTTGTCATCTGATCTTTTGCCTGTGAAACAAAGAACGTCTTTGAGTTAATTATTTTATTTAAAGCAAAGCATAACTTATTTGGCAAGAATTTTATAAATATACACAGACGCTAATTAATCCTACAGTTACATTAAAAAACCCTCATGCAATAAAAATCAGTACTCCTAACATTTCTCAAACGTAGGGCTCATCTCAGCCACTGGCTGCTTAAAAAACTGGTGGACAACGGCTTCTGGTTCCTGAGTGTGGCCATTGTCTCTCTGCAGACTGGCCTGCACAGCTATAAGCCAATGTAGGGTTCTCTGGAGGACTGTGATCAGCCACACCCACCCAAAGTGCCACTTTGAAAAGAAGGAAGAGGAAAGAGAAAGGTTTCTAGGAATGAGGGGGAAAGAGTTTTGGAAAAGGAGGAAGAAGAAAGTTAGATCAGAAGTTTATTTATTGTTGGTCTCAAGTGGAAAAACTTGATTTTCAGAGTGTAAGCTTTTGAGAGACCGAGGTCCCTTCTTCAGACACTAGAGAGCTCTGACTCTCAAAAGCTTGCACCCTGAAAATCTTGTTGGTCTCTAAGGTGCCACTGGACTGATTTTTATTATTATTATTTTATTAGTGCAAAACAGAAAGCAATCAGGAAGGGGATGGGGGGAACAGTCCTGGCTATAAAAACACTATTAGCAAACCTATATATAAATAAAAGATTTTCAAATATCTAAAAATGTCCATATGCAATTGCCTTCTATATGTGATACATTCAAATGTTGCTAAGTTTATAAGATCTTCAATCCAGTGATTTACAGGAAGTGGGCTTTTGTCTTTCCACTGCTGATGTAGAGGTCTTTTAGCAACTGTAAAGGCATGGGGGTCCATTTCCATTGACTATCAGTTAGATTCTAGGAGACAGGCAAGTAGTTTAACGGTACATTAACATCCTCAAAAAGAAATGAGTTTTCTAACAAAAAATTACTATAACTAATAACTTCTTCCCAAAAGGGCTGAATGACTAAACATGTTGTGAGCTGCTGCCCCACCGGTGCTGCCAGCCCCACCCTCAGCCATCTTCCTGGGTGTTGTCGGGAGGGCTTCCCTCCGCCACAGAGCTAGGCAGGGAGGTGGTTGACGTCACCTGCCTCCCTTCTTGCCTGCGGGCTGGGTTTGCTTTCTATCTCTTTCTCTCCTCTCAAGTTACTCCAGCCGTCGTCTCCTCCTTGGCATCCCCGGGAGCCCTCACCTTTATAGCGCCCTCATCCCCCACCCCTTTCCAGGGCAGCCAATCTGCCCTCGTCCCGCTCCGCTCTCTGTGCCTCTCACCCCTGCCACCTGTGCTCTTCCCCATGCACTGGCTCTCTGCCTGCCCATCAAGCCCCTGTCCCGCCCTATTCCTCGGCCGTACCCGGCCGCCCCGGGACTCCACCCCCAGTTCCGGCTTGGCGACTCCGCTGCTCTTCTGGCCGCCAGGGTGCTCTGCTCTGGTCACGGCTCCTCCGCTGCTGTGGAGCCTCTCGCCGGCAGTCCTGCCTCCTCCTCGCCCCGCTGCCTCTGTGCAGGGCCCATCCGAGCGGCAGGCAAGCAGCATGTCGCGTCTCGGCGATGGGGCGGGCACCGACTCTGCCGTCATCGTCCCCGGCTCCTGCCTCCCCCCAGATAAGGGTCCTGGACCCGGGGGGGTCGCTGGCTCCCGGGCCTGTCCCATCACGGGGGGCGGGGTCCCGGGCTGAAGTCCGGAGCGGCAGGGAGCCGTTCCGGACACATGTCCAAAGCACATGCTTAAGAGATGCATCTTGTGAATCACACCCACAGTTAGACATTGCATTTAAGGATACATGTAATCTCTTATTCTATCTCTTGCATTTAAAAGATAAAATACAGTTTCTAAGATAATCACCAAAGTGCTTTCCGAAAAGATCTACGAGATGGGGGAGGTATTAGGGTTTGCCTACCAGCCCAATTACATGATTCAGGACAAACCAAAGAAAATACTTCTTGACTCATCAAGTGATTAAAATGTGGAATTTGCTGCCAGAATTTGCTGCAGTGATGGCCACAGTACAGATGGCATTAAAAAGATATTAGACAGATTAATGGAGGATTGGTCTATTAGTGGCTACTAGACATAGTGGCTAAAGGGAACCTCCACATTCAGAAGCAGTAAACATATGAACACCAGGGGCAGGAGGCAACATCATGAGAAGGCTTTGGCCTCAATGCTCTGTTGCGGGCCCTCCATAGTAACTGGTTGTCCACTAAAGGAGAAAGGATGCTGGACCACCAGTCTGATCCAGCAGAGTTTTTATGTTTATTTAGATAACATTTTTCTTTTTTGATATGCAGAGAGGTTCTGTATATTTCAACAAGTTGATGCTACTCCTATGCAAATTCCTTTATTCAGTGCTATAATATGAAGATCATATTGTCAGGATGATAGCCTCAAGGGTGCTAAACTAGAGGAAATTAACACCTTGTAGTGAAGACTTCAGTGACAGTCAACAACACTGTCACTCTTTTCTAATTCAAACAAGTTCGTTTACTTTTATTGTTATAGTAAAATTTAGGATAGGTATTAAATCTGAATTTCCCAGCCTGTTGACTTATAAAGTGTAAAATATTCAGAGGACAACTATAAAGCTGTTGATGAATGTTATTAATTCACTTTCAACTATTCAGCAGCTTGCTCAATCTAAAAATCATCACATTACGTACTCTGTATACCTTTATATACATGGACATAGAATATTTATTGCATGTGGCCAAAGGTCGTCACAATCAAGTGAATAAAACTAAGGAAAACACATAAGCAAAACATAGACACCAAACAATAAAACTATGATGTTAAAAACATATAAAACTTACTTAAAACTCATAAACACCTTCATTATACATGGGTGCTCAACTATTAAGCAGAGCTTGAGCCCTGATTTTCTTAGCTGGCAGGGCAAACCGTGCTGCTCTCTAGATGTGTAGATCCAGGTCAGAAAAGAGAGTTAGTTTTTCCACCATACGGAAGAATCAATGTTTTTTTAAGATTTCCCCAAGAAATTCATTTCTGGGCTCTGTATTCAAAGGGCAGAACAAAATATAATGGAGAAGATCTTCGGAGACTGAAGCTTCACAAATGAAATGGACATCAGTTGGTATTTGTGTGTAACAAGTCCATCTAGAATGGCATGGTTTGAAACCTTAGAGGTTAAAGCCATTCTAAGACTAGGAAAGGAGACTTTGGTTGAATAAGAGGCTCTGCCATTATGATCCCTCTTGAACAAATTGAGCCAGGGAGAACATTTGGAACGGAGAGTTGTACTTCTGTCCAATGCAGCATCCATCTTAAAGATCCAGTTTCATATACTGAGACAGGGCAAGGGGAGACCCTGAAAGTCATCCACCAGGGAATAATGACGGCGGATATTGTTAAAGCCAGTGGAGCAAATGGCATCTGAATACAGCATTGAGTTGCTTTATCTTAAGAACGGACTCACCAGACTCACCTTTGCTTTCTCTAGAATCTAAATAAGGCCAAGTGCAAATTGTCAGACAGTGGCTTACTAAAAGTTGCAATCCAGACTATCTCTTGCAATTAGACATGAGTCCATTGGTTTCAAAAGACTTTACTGAATATAAACAACCCTTATAGTCCACTATCCAAGATGCAATATCTTGGC
Organism: Eublepharis macularius; assembly: GCF_028583425.1. Taxonomy (NCBI): domain Eukaryota; kingdom Metazoa; phylum Chordata; class Lepidosauria; order Squamata; family Eublepharidae; genus Eublepharis; species Eublepharis macularius. Next base: position 87,395,805 of record NC_072793.1, on the reverse strand, counting down.
TGGTACATGAGTATTGTTACGAATGACAGGCAAAGGTTAAGGTACAGAATAGCATATCCCTGCAGGCCCCATCCTCCCCCCACAGTTCACACAACAAACGGCTTGAGGCTGAGAAAGTGAAAGTTTCCCAAGGCTGGAAAGGTTGTAGTCATAACATTCCTCTTCTCTAAGATAACTGCTACTGAACTGCTTGCCATCTGCAAAAGAAGCACTTAGAATACTGACAGGATTAAAATGGAGTCTCTTTGGTTTGAACATACAAGAAACATAGTCAGAACCTGACATTCTGCCCCCTCTAAAATGCCCTTCCCCCAGGTTTGAGAGGGTAGAGAGTGTGAAAAGATTTTAACAACTTAGGAGCATGAACATGAACAGCCTCCACCCACTCATCAAACCCAGAGTCAAAGTCCTTCCATCTGATGAGGTAAAACAGCTTATTACGTTTGATTTTAGAGTCCAAAATTTGCTGTACTTCGTAATGGACCTGATCATCAATTAAGGTTGGTATGGGAGGAGCACGGGTGTGCCATTGATCTGCTGGGGGGACCTTTTTCAATAAGCTGATGTGAAAAGTAGGATGCACGTGACGGAGATTCTTTGGTAAATCAAGTGCTACAGTCACTTTGTTGATGATTTTACGAACTGGAAAAGGTCCCAAAAACTTTAGTGCCAATTTATGGCTGGTTTGAGCAACTTTCAAATTTTTTGTAGACAAATAAACAAGGTCTCCAGGATGCAATTCCCATTCAGCCACACGATGGCGATCAGCGTACTTTTTGTAGTCCTGTTTGGCTTTGTTAAGATGTTTTTGAATAAGAGTCCATTGTTGAGCTGCCTCCCCCCACCATTCTGAAATGTCTTTAGAAGCTGTTGCGGGGGGAAGAGCTTCAAAAGGAAATGGTTTAAAGTGATAGCCTTAAACTACTTTGAATGGTGTTTCTCCGGTAGAAGCATGCACACTGTTGTAAGAAAATTCTGCTAAAGGCAATAAATCAATCCAATTGTCCTGTTGGAAATTGATGTAGCAACGGAGAAATTGTTCTAATATATGATTAGTTTTTTCTGATTGCCCGTCGCTTTGCGGATGATGGACGGAGCTTAAACCTTGTTCAATGCCCATAAGTTGCATAAGCTCCTGCCAGAAGTTGGCAACGAATTGTCTGCCACGGTCGGATATCACCTTTGATGGAAAAGAATGGAGTTTTACAACATATTTCAGAAAAATATCCACCAACTTTTTTGCCGAAGGCATGGTAGTGCAGGGAACGAAGTGGGTTTCTTTTGAAAATAGATCCACTACAACCAAAATGCAGGTGTGATTTTTGGAGGGGGAAGATCTGTGATGAAATCCATAGAAATAATTTCCCACGGTCTACTTGGGGTTTCAAGGGGTTGTAAGAGTCCAGGAGGCGTGCCTTTTCGCGTTTTGGCGCTGAGGCAAATGGGACATGAAGCCACATATTGTGAAACATCTTTGCGCATGCCCGGCCACCAAAATTGCCTTTGGACCAGATGAAGCGTTTTTAAATATCCGTAATGGCCAGCTGTTGGGGCATCGTGACAGCGTTGTAGTACTTCTTTTCTTAAACTATCTGGTACATAAAATCGATCACCCCAAAGCCATTCCCCTTGTTCAGATTGAATTAATTTCTCTTTGGGTACATTCTCCCCCTCCTTTTCCACTTCGCTTTTCAGTTTTTGTCTCCACCCTTGATCTGACTGAGGAGATTGCTTTGCGCGGCTGCGCATTGTGACCACTCCTCCTAATTGCATAGGCGAAAACACTGTATCCACTGTCTCCTCTCTCCTACTTTTGTGTTGGGGCATGTGCGATAGGGTGTCCGCAAGAAAGTTTGTTTTGCCGGGCAAGAATTAGAGAGTGAAATTGAATTTTGAAAAGTATTCCGCCCATCTCAACTGCTTGGCATTCAGTCTCCTGGGACTACGTAATGCTTCTAAATTTTTGTGATCTGTCCATACTTCAAATGGATGGCGGGCCCCTTCTAACCAATGCCTCCAAGAGGAGAGTGCCGCTTTTACAGCAAAAGCTTCCGTTCCCCAAACATTCCAATTTCTCTCCGGTTCAGAAAAATTTCGAGAAAGATAAGCGCAAGGTTTGAGAATATTGTCCTCCCCACGCTGTAGAAGAACACCCCAAATCGCAGTATCGCTGGCGTCCACCTGTACTATGAATGGGCGATTTTCATCGGGGTGTTGCAGCATTGGTTCGGATATAAATTGCTGCTTTAGAAGATCAAAAGCCAATTGGCATTGAGGAGTCCACAATAGTTTAGCGTTCGGTTTTTTGGCTTGTTCCAATTTGTTTTTGGTTTTTAATAGTTCAGTGAGGGGAAGGGTTATTTGGGCAAAGTCTTGTATAAATTGATGTATTGTCGAAGGCTTTCACGGCCGGAGAACGATGGTTGTTGGGGGTTTTCCGGGCTGTATTGCCGTGGTCTTGGCATTGTAGTTCCTGACGTTTCGCCAGCAGCTGTGGCTGGCATCTTCAGAGGTGTAGCACCAAAAGACAGAGATCTCTCAGTGTTTTTGGTGGCCGGGCAGAGATCTCACACTGAGAGATCTCTGTCTTTTGGTGCTACACCTCTGAAGATGCCAGCCACAGCTGCTGGCGAAACGTCAGGAACTACAATGCCAAGACCACGGCAATACAGCCCGGAAAACCCCCAACAACCATCTTGTATAAATTCTCTGTAGAAGTTGGCAAACCCCAGAAAGGATTGCAGTTCTTTACGGGTTGTGGGAGTTTGCCATTCATGGACTGCTTTCACTTTGCCTGGGTCCATTTTTAGCCCATTTTTGGAAATGCAGTATCCTAAATAACTGAGTTCAGTTTTGTGGAATTCACATTTCGATAATTTGATGGGCAATTTGTTGCACATTAGAGTAGTTAAGACTTTTTGTACTAGGTCTATGTGTTCTTCTTTTGTTTCTGAGTAAATGAGGACATCATCTAGGTAAACAACTACTCCTTTATATAAAAATTCGTGCAATACTTCATTGATCATGGACATGAAAACCGAAGGGGCCCCAGACAAGCCAAAAGGCATAACTAAGTATTCGTACTGCCCTAAGGGCGTATTGATCGCGGTTTTCCATTCATCCCCCTCCCTTATACGAACGTGGAAGTAAGCATCTTTTAAGTCCAGTTTTGTGAAGATCTTACCTTGTGCCATGACGTTGAGGAGATCTCTGATGAGGGGTATAGGATAAGCGTTTGTGGACAAGACTGCATTAAGTCCTCTGAAGTCAGTGCACAGTCTTAATCCTCCATCTTTCTTTTTCACAAACAATACGGGAGCAGCATGAGGACTGTTTGCTGGTCGTATGAATCCCCTTTGAAGATTAGTGTCAATGAACTTGTGGAGCTCCTCTCGTTTGGGCTCATGGGATACAGTCTGCCTTTGGGTAAGGCAGCTCCGCGGATGATTTCTACTGCACAATCTGTCCTCCTATGTGGAGGTAAAGTGTTAGCTTCTTCTTCTGTGAAGGCTTGCAAATAAGCTCTGTATTCTTTAGGTATTTGATTAATTTCTTCTTGGGTTAATAATGCTTGTTCCATGAGGGTAGGATTGTTACCCCAATTTTGGTCCCAACGATGATTTTTGCAGCTATCGTGTTTAAAGCTAATGCTTCCAATTGTCCAGTCTATGTCGGGGTTGTGGTCCCACAACCATCTGCTCCCCAAAATCAGAGGGTATTTAGCTGTGGAGCTAATTACAAACGATCTTGTTTCCCAGTGTTGTCCCATGCCTGTGATCACAGGTATTGTTTCAGTGGTGACTGGGTTCATATTTGTACCATCCATTTGTTCAAAAATAACTGGAGTTTCAAGTTCTTTCATTGGGAGTACTAGTCCATTCACGAGAGCGGGTGCAATAATGTCTCGGGAGCAGCCGGAATCAATAAGGGCTTGTACACGAATATGAGTCTTTCTTTCAGGATTAACCAATGTAACCAGCATGAATAATATGGACCCTCGAGGTCTTTCCACTATGGGAGTCGACTGGGGCTTGATCTGCCGTTTGGGTCCCTTTACGACAGATCCATCTCGTTTCCCGAGTTGGAACTCTCGGGTCCTTCTTCACTAGTTAGGGCAGTTGGATCAAGATCCATAATTTCCTCTAGCTCTAACCCTTTCTTGGGAGGATTTCTCCAGACAGCTCCTCGCCCCCTTGTCGTTCGTGGAGTTGGCGTTGGGCGGTATGGTGGGGGAGGGGTTGTGGAGACTGTTCGCCGTGGTGGGAACGGAGTTCTTTGCACAGGCCTGAATGGACATTGTGCCGCGAAATGACCGCTTTGGCCACATTGGAGGCATAGTCCTTGTTGCCATCTAGCATCTCTCGCTCCTCTGGCTGCGTATCCTGTTCCCCTTCCCCCTCTTGTAATTATTGAAGTCCGCTGGTGCCCAGTCGCTTGCTGTTGCTCTACAAGCCTTACTTCTTGCATGCGGTTTTCTACTTTGCATGCCAATTGAATCCAACCCAAGAGTGTGGGGGGATTATCTTGCATAAGGGCTCGGTCCAGCAATCTGGGATTCATGCCTTGTTTAAACAAAATTATTTTGGTGGATTCCTCACACCTTGGACATTTGGCGGCTAGTTGTCGGAATTTAGTAACATAGTCTCTGGCCGACATACTGCCTTGTCAAATGGTTTGTAACTCTGTTCGGGCTCAACTCTCCTCTAAAGGATCTTCATATTGGGCTCGGAATGCCGCTACTAGTCCCTGTAGGGATTCTAATTCCGGGGCCCCCAATTCATACAACGCTACATACCATTCCGCTGCCTTTCCTTGCAACCGGGATCCCAGATGTTCAATTTGACTAGCTTCGTCCTCAAATAAATGTCCCCAACGATTGAAGAATTGCAGCGCTTGTACGAGAAAAAATCCCAACTTCATAAGATCCCCATTGAACGTAGCTTCTAGCTTTACCCATCCCATCAGTAATTCTTGAGGTCTGGCAACAGGTGCCGGAAGTGGGTAGTACGGCAAATGCGCTGGCTCCTGTCTCGGCTGTAGATCAGGTCGGCGCGGGATGGGTTGCATTGGGAGTGGTTGGGGTCTTGGCTGTGGGGGTCTCTGCGGTCTCAGAGGTGGAGGACCTTGTGGCCTCGGTGGTGGTCCTTGCGGTCTCGGGCCCCCCCTCGTGGAAGTGGAGGGGGGGCTGGCGGCTGCAAAGGTAGAGGACCCTGCGGTACTTGCCTCGGCGCTGGACCCCGTGGGAGAGGTTGAAGGGGCGGTTGTTCTTGTGGTTGGAGAGGCGGTGGGAGGCCCAGAGGAATCTCCTCTGGTTGTATAGGTTGTTCCCCTGGGAGGATTGGCGGCTCTTGCAGCTGAAGAGGAGGTTGATCTGGCTGGCCTCCTCCTCCTTCGTCTCCCGGTGGACCTTCTGGAATGGGCCTTTCTGGCGTCTCATCCTGGAGATCCTGGGGTTGCTCCGGTGGTGGCATCATTGGTTCTTGTTGATCATCAGCCGGCAAGACCGGTCGCTCTTCCGGAGGAATTGGGTCCGGGCGTATCCCCAGTAAAATCCTTTGGAGAGCTGCCACCCCTCTAGTAATCGAAACTCTGGTACTCTCTTCTTGCGGAGGCTCCTCTCCTGAGCCTTTTACGACCAACACCGACAACAAATGAACCGCATGTGCTAAAGTCTCCTCCATGCTACTGATTCTTTCTTCCAATATCTGTACATTTCTTGGAGCTTTAGTGTCTCTGTTCTGCTCGGATGCATCCTGGGGCTGTTCAGTTGGAAATTGTGTAGTCTCTATATATTCCGCACAGGAAGCGGCAGCTTGGGCCACGGCCGAATCTCTCCCATTCCGGTGGCCCCTGTGCCTTCTCCTTCCTCAGATATGCCTGCCAGGATTCCTTTCGTTAGTCCCGTTATTGCTGAAATTCCAGCATCCACTGCTAAAGTTCGGCTTTGTAACTGCTGCCAACTGTGATCACTCGACTCGCGCTGTCCCGTCCACTGAGTGACTTCCGCATAGTCCCAACTCATCAGATCGCGACGGGAGGTTTCCCATACCTGGGTACTTTCAGAACCTCTCAGGTCCCATTGTATTTGGTCAGATTCTCTGTTCCAGTAATACCACGGTTGACTACTGGCCATTTCCATTGATGAACTGACCACTCGATTCCCATCCATTTGTGATCTGGAAAACACCATACTCGCTCTCCTCTCCCTCGTTTCTCTCGGCCTCGAACCCCACTGTCTCGGGGTAGGTAGTGATATCAGGGGTTCCGCCACCGCCCTTGGTCGAGCTCTCGCTCCTTCAGGCACGAGGGTGTACACCGTTGTACGGCTTGCCTGTCATTCGTAACAAAATGTCAGACAGTGGCTTACTAAAAGTTGCAATCCAGACTATCTCTTGCAATTAGACATGAGTCCATTGGTTTCAAAAGACTTTACTGAATATAAACAACCCTTATAGTCCACTATCCAAGATGCAATATCTTGGCTGGTACATGAGTATTGTTACGAATGACAGGCAAAGGTTAAGGTACAGAATAGCATATCCCTGCAGGCCCCATCCTCCCCCCACAGTTCTCACAACAAACGGCTTGAGGCTAAGAAAGTGAAAGTTTCCCAAGGCTGGAAAGGTTGTAGTCATAACATTCCTCTTCTCTAAGATAACTACTACTGAACTGCTTGCCATCTGCAAAAGAAGCACTTAGAATACTGACAGGATTAAAATGGAGTCTCTTTGGTTTGAACATACAAGAAACATAGTCAGAACCTGACACAAATGGGCTCTGATAGAAAGTACCCCAAGTTCAGCCCACTCTAAAGCCACTGGAGTGCCATGAGGAAAAGCTAGAATCATCTCTAAAAAGAGGTTTTGAATTGGTTCCAAGTTCAAGGTCAGATGTTCATTCCAACCCCAAATCTCAGCACCATATAAAAGCTGTAAGATGGCCTTACACTGGAAGTTTCAAGGTTAGCTCAACTAAAAAAACCTCCTTTTGAGGTGTAAAATTTAAAGATGGCCCTAATGTTTTTCAAAACTGAGGCTTTTGTTATGGCCAGGTATGCTTTCTATGAGAGAGTTTCACTAAATGCCACCCATTTAAATACAACATCCCTTCTCACTGCTGTCAGCTAGAGCATCATGATTTCAATAAAATATTTTCTCTGACCCCAGCAAATGCACTTCCACCCAAGGTTGCCAACCTCCAGGGGGTGGCTGGAGATCTCCCAAAACTCCAGGTGACAGAGATCAGTTTCCCTGGAGAAAATGGTTGCCTTGGGTAGTGTACGCTATGGCATTATACCCTGCCAAGGTCTCCCAAATTCTCCAGGCTCCACCCCTCAAATCTCCAGGAATTTTCCAACCTGGAGCTGGCAACCCTACTACCATCCCTTATTCTTTGCCCTTTCCTCTTATTGTACCTGGCTTGTGCCATATTCTATTTGTCTCATCTCTTTAGGCAGAAATCCAAGCAGACCAACTTGGGAAAAAATCTGTTAACCAGAAAAGCACTTCTTGGCAACTGCAACCCATTGAAAAATGATATTTACATCACATAGCTCCTATAATGGCATGCTTGGACTTTTCCATACAAAAACAAAGGCTAAAAACAGAGTTTAAAGAAATGCAGAAATTCACAGTATTATAAGAAATACTCTAGAAAAGCATATAGCTTTGTGATCCAAGTCATTAAAGTACTTGCATGCTTACATCAAATCAATACATTAACTACATTTTACAAATTTCCATTTTCATTAAATTTTAGTGTTGATGGAGGCATTATTAACAATCGTTGGATATTTCCAGTCTAAAGTAGTAGGTATACATGGTTAATTATGACTGTTAATTAGTTAAACGCTTGACAGCTGGTTGACATATAAACCTTTACAATTAGTTAATAAGTTTGAACTTCTGGACCAGACATTTCTATACAACAATAAATATGAACCTGTCAAATACTTGAAGATATTTGGTTCCTAACCTATCCTCCATACCTTTTTCCTCAATAATATATAAAATATATCTGACAGATAAATATACACATGTATACATAATTGGAATTAAATGCATCATAAGATTTAAATGTTCCAAAAGAGGTAGAGTGTAAATTAAAATTAATTCTAATTGCTTGCTTTCTGGCTTTCTCCTGTGGCATAGGAAAACTGCTGCAGGATCATCAAGGTACTTATTTCAAATGGTAATAGACTACAAAAATTTTACAAGATTCTAATACAATGATGACTGTCTGAATATATATCTTTTATGTAGTGTAGTATGGAATAACATGCTGTCAATAATGGCTTTTGAAAGCATGGTTCATAAAATGTATTCATTTAATTAAGTCTGTTGATTTAATTACAACTAACCAACCACTAACTGGCAAGAATGTAACTATGAGCTAAGGCTGAGATTGAGAGAACAAGTTAGGCAGGTCTGATCAGAATCCTACTCAGGTCTACTCAACCAGGCTTACTCTCAGAAGGTGTTTTTAGAATTGCAGTATAAGATATTAAATTCCTGATCCTAAGCACCTATACATTACTTGAGTGTAAGTAAAATATTCCTTATTTATAAGCGGGAATGGAAGATTTGCATACACTTACCGTGAAGCTTCCTTTCTTGGTGGTCCGGAAGTGGGGCAGTCCAAACTAGAGATGGGCACGATCAGCATTATGATAGAAAAATACCCATGATAATGGCGTTCGCGCGATCGGGACCCAGCAGATGGGTGCCGTCCACAGCGACCGATCCAGCGTTCGGGGGGGGGCTTCATCGGGGCTTGATTTGGGCCATCGGGATCTGATCGGGGATGCAGACAGGAGGAATGGCTGTTTTTCTGGCTGTCACTCTGTTTTCAACCTGCTTTTAAAACACTGTATTTTGTGGGAAAACCTCATTCACGGCTCTGTGTGTGTGTTTAAAATATGCTTTTGGATGACTGGCTGCTTGTTTTTAAAATTGGGTGGGGAGCAATGGAGGATTCTGTCCCTGTTTTTTTTTTTAAATCTGGCTGAAACATGTTGACGGGGTGTCTCTCTCTCTCTCTATTTGGAGAGGCAAGGACAGGTTAAAATCTCCCCCCCTCTGCTCTAAGTGTGTGTGTGTGTGTGTGTGTGTGTGTGTGTGTGTGTGTGTGTGTGTGTGTGTGTGTGTGAACAGTCTCCCCATGCCCGCCGGGCCCGGTGGTCGCCGCTACCACCCACCTTCCCACATAGCTGGGAACAGCGGGGCGCCCCTCCACTTTGGCCTCCCCGATCCGATCCACAGATTGGAAATGGGAGATGATCGTGTGGATCGGTGATTTGTGGTAGTCTCCAGTGCGGATCCACGATCAGCTTGATCGGTAATTTTTTTTGGATCGTGCCCACCTCTAGTCCAAACTCCTGGTAGCTCCTCCTCCTTCTCTTACGCAGGGCCGGCCAACTTTGCGATCCTAAGGGGGAGGGGCTTCCCCAGCTCTTCAGTTTGTATCCAAGCCCAGATCACCCCTCCAGTGTTCATTCTCAACTCCAAACTTACAGTTCTACAAGTCTAGAACACTAACATAATAACTTAGAACCAATAAAATACAACCTAGCATAAACCTTCCCCCCCACCTTGTCTTTCTTTTCTGTCTTATGTACACATTCCTGTCTAAGATAAACTGGGTGGGTTTTGTGGACTGCCCCACTTCCAGACCACCGAGAAAGGAAGTAAGTGTATGCAAATCTTCCATTCTCCTGTGGTCTAAAAGTGGAGCAGTCCAAACTCCTGGGATGTATGCATAGCAGTGTACCCTCGAGTGGGTATTTCCTGTTATTTTATTTTATCATTATTTTACAGTACATGGTGGAGCACCCACCTTCCAAATGCTGCCTCTGCAGATGCCATCTGGTCCACCTTGTAGTGCCTAGTGAAGGTATGTACAGATTTCCATGTTGCAGCTCTACATACCCTCTCTAATGATGGGAAGGCCCTATAGGCCGCTGATGTGGCTGCACCCCTTAGTGAGTGAGCTGTTATTCTGTCAGGAAGCTCCACCTTCCTAGCCTTATATGCCAAAATGATACACTCTCGTATCCATCTACTTAACATGGATGTTGTCACTTTCCCTCCCAGGGAACACTTCCTAAAGGAAACAAACATTCTCTCTGTCTTGTGAATGTGTTTGGTTCTGTCTATGTAGTAACTCAGTGCCCTTTTCACATCTAACTTGTGCCATTCCTTCTCCCTATCGTGTTTGGGGTTCGCACAGAAGGCAGGCAAGACTATATCCTCCTCCCGGTGAAAAAGTGAGTTCGCTTTAGGGACAAAGGTAGGGTCTAACCTAAGTACTACTCTATTGTTATGGAAGATACATAAGTCGCTATTAACTGATAGTGCTCCAATTTCTGACACCCTCCAAGCTGATGTAATTCCGACCAGAAAAATTGTCTTTAAAGTCAGCAGTTTCAATGAGCATGTTGCCATAGGCTCAAAGGGCTCTCTTGTAAGTGATGTAAGCACCAGGTTGAGGTTCTATGTGGGAAACCTATGCACTTGTGGGGGGTTTAACAGCATAGTGCCTCTCAGGAATCTCTTGACATGAGGATGTTTCGTGAGTGATGTTCCTTTCTTGGAACCTCTAACTGCTGAAATCGCTGTTATCTGTCTTTTTAGGGTGCTGGTGCTAAGCCGTTTATCCAGCCCTTCTTGTAGGAATAGCAGAATCCTCTTTACCGATGCTGTCATTGGATTTAGACCTTTCTCTGCACACCACGTGTTAAAGACCTGCCATGTGTTATCATAGCTATTGTTTGTTGAATTCCTTCGCGATGCCATCATTGTGGCAATCACCTTCTCGGAATACCCTAGTTCTTGCAGTTGGCCACGCTCAACCTCCAAACTGCTAATCTTAGGGAACCTGGATCCAGATGAAGTATCTTCCCCTGTAATAACAGGCCCTCCCTGTATGGAATCCTCCATGGCTTTTCCAGTGACAGTCTTCCCAGATCTTGGAACCATGGCCTCCTCGGCCAGAAGGGGGCAACCAATACCACTTCCGCCTGTTGTTCCACTACTTTCTGAATTACTCTGTGCAAGATCCGTATTGGTGGAAATGCGTGTCCTCGGCCAGTCTTTGCTCAGTGCATCTGTGCCCAATGCTTTGCATTCCCTCAGTCTGGAAAAGAAGTTCGGGACCTGAGCATTCTGGGGCTTTGCAAACAGGTCCAATTCTCGCTTTCCAAATCTTTGACATATTTGTTGGAATACCTGAGTATTCAATCTCCACTCGGACTGGTCCACTCTGTTCCGGCTTAGCCAGTCCGCCAGGTCATTTAGCTGACCAGCTACGTGTATGGCTTTTATGGACTTCAGATTCAATTCTGCCCAGAGGAAGATCTCCCTTGCCTCTTTGCACAGCGTTTTGAACCTGTTGCCTCCTTACTTGTTTATATAAGCTTTGGCCGTCATATTGTCTGTATGGACCATGATGTGCTGTCTCTTCAGGCAATCCTGGAGTTTCCAAAAACCGTTTTTTATGGCTCTCAACTTCAACATGTTTATACTGAACGTCTTCGTGTCTTTCCAAGAGCCTTGTATCATCCTGCCCTCTATGTGTGCTCCCCATCCTGTCAGGCTTGCATCTGTAGTCAGTACAAGTCTCTTTGGTTCTCTCAGCGGTGATCCCTCCAGGAATCTGCTCGGCTCCGTCCACCAGTCCAACTCCCCGGACAGGGCATCTGGTAATTCCACTATCATGTGCCATTTGTGTGAAATGGCCTTCTGATATGGTCGAAGAAATTGTTGCAGAGGGTGTGTGTGGAACCTCGACCATTGGAGTGTATCCTGGCATGACACCAACATTCCTTGCAGCTTTGCCAATTGCATCACTTCCACCTGTCTCTCTCTTTGAACTGACCTTATCATGTTCACAATCATCTGCTCTCTCTCCAGGGACATGAAGGCTTTGTCTTTGATCATGGCGACAATCACTCCCAGATGGGCTATCCGTTGTGCTGGCTCGAGTGAGCTCTTTTGCTTGTTGATGACAAAACCGTGCCTTTCCAGACATTCTGTAGTCACCCTCACTGCCTCCTGAGCTGACACCAGTGATGGGGCCTTGATTAGGATGTTGTCCAGATACAGGGACAGGGCTATTCCTTGTGTTCTGAGAAAGGCAATAAGTGTTACCAACACCTTGGTGAACACTCTCGGAGCAGATTTCAGTCCAAACGGCAGGGCTTTGTACTGATAGTGTTTCCCATCGTAAGTAAAGCAGAGATATTTCCGGTGTGCTACTCGAATAGGGATGTGCAGATAGGCCTCCGACAGATCTATGGAGGCCAGAAAGTCTCCTTTCTGTATGGCTCCAGTGGTTGACCTCATTGTCTCCATCTTGAATTTGCGTGACTTTATGTACTGATTCAGCCAGGTTAGATCCAAGACTGCTCTGACATCCCCATTTTTCTTTGGAACGATGAAAAACACTGAGTACACTCCCTGCCTCTGATGCTGTGTTGGCACTGGTTCCATGGCCTGAATCTCTAGTAGGTGTTGAATGGCTTCCTCTATCTTGACGTGTTTTGGTTGTAAGGAGTTCCTTGGAAGCTGTATAAATCGTCGTGGTATCATTTTGAACTCCAAGGAGTAGCCCTTGGATACTATGTCCAGTACCCATTTGTCCGATACAGATTGATTCCACTGGTCGACATAGTTTTGTAGTCTCCCTCCTATTTGAGAGACTGGCTGTTGATAGTCATGCTTGGCTGCCTTTCTTTGGGCCTTTCGCTTGTGCGGCTGACTTCCTGAAACTGAAGGATCTGCCTTCGTTCCGCTGTCTAGATTGCCACCTGTTTTTAAATGGTCTGTCAGTTCCCAATCTTGGTCTTCTCTTGCCCTCACAAAAGGAATGCCTGCTCTTGAACTTGCTGTCTCTTTTCTTTGAGGGCAGGACCTTTTTCTTTTCAGTATCTTCTACCAAGTATCAGTCCAAGGCTTCTCCAAATAACTTGCTTCCAGCAAAAGGAATAGCCGCCACTTTGCTGCGTGCTTGGGGGTCAACATCCCAGTTTCTCAGCCATGTGTTATGCCTTGCAGCCACATTGAAACCCATGGCTCTTGAGGACATCTGGAACGAGTCTAGTGTGGTGTCAGCTGCAAATGCCATAGCTAGAGCTATCTTCTTAACTTCGTTCTTGACCTCCTTGAGGACCTCTCTGCCTGCTGAAGCCAAGTCTGATGCCCAAGTGTATGCAGCCCTGGCAAATAAGAATCCCGTAGCCGAAGATCTCAGAGATGCCGCTGAGGCTGATGCCCAAGTGTACGCAGCCCTGGCAAATAAGGATCCCGTAGCCGAAGATCTCAGAGATGCCGCCGAGGCCTCAAAGTTCCTGCGCAGCACTTGTTCGATCTTTTTATCTGACGGATCTTTGGGGATACCTTCAGCATCCATCGGTAGGACCGATGAAGTGGCAAGGCTGGAGACCGAGTTGTCCACAATGGGAAGCTTGATCTTCTTAGCTGTATTAGGTGTCATGGAATAAAGCTTAAGAAATACAGAGTGGTACACCTTAGGCTTTGCTGGGTTATCCGATTCAGCCTTGAGAACACTATGAAAGGAAGTGGTACTCCTGTTTGCTTGGGTCCCATTTTTGGCAGGGCCCTTTCTAAGCCTTGCGGGTATGGCTGGTCTGCGTCCTGTGGGCCTTGATTTGTTTGTGTTATTTCTAGAGTCCTCAGCACCTTAGCCAGAAGCTTGTTATACACTTCCTGAGGAAAAAGCCTGGTTTGAACTTGGCTTGCTTCATCCTCTTCCTCCTCAGACAACTCTCCTTCCTCGCTCTCTAAAGATTGGTCAGAGATGTCTGAGGACGACTGGGTTTCATTGGAAGCACTTGAGTGTTGATATCTAAGTGTCAAAAGCCAGTGTGCAGAGGCTTTAGATCAGAACAATCAGTATGACAGGTAGACACATCAGGTGAAAAAGAGTCAGATGGTTAACTTAAGAGTCAGGAGACCATGAAGTGAATGACTCAGCTAAACTCATGCATGCATCTGATTGGGTGTCTACATGTATAAATAGCTACTATGTACAGTATGGTTGGGGCTTCTTGCAAGTCCAGGTGTAGGCGAAGCACTTTGTCTCTCTGGACTATAAACTGTATATGTATTGCTCCTTATTCACCTGTAAATAAATTGTATTATACACCTTTACCAAACAAACAAGGTGTGGACTCTTTGTGGATCCTCCTAAAGTTGGTGCAGTCACGCTGAGTACACACTATTCAACAGGGTTATGGGCCCAGATAGACTGCGCCAAGCTGAGGAGGCTCTACTGAAGTAGAGACACAGCAGAGTCAGTGGTGGATGTTGGCACCTGACGGCCGAAGTCCCTTGGAGGAGGATTTATTGGCTGTGTAAAAGTGCCGGAGACCAGGAGGAGGAGGAGGCCCTCAGGCCAGTGCAGCAAGTATGGCTCAAAGCACGGTCGTGTTGGTGGAGAAGCTGACCTCTGCAAATTACTCCACTTGGTCATTACGTATGGAGCATTTTCTAAAGAGAGAGGGGCTGTGGAAAAGTGTCAGCAATCCCCCAGCGGACCCCAATGATGCTGAAAAGATTGCAGATGAGCGTGCTTTAGCTCATATCATGCTGGCTGTGGGGGATGACCAATTGCTTCACATCAGGGACTCAGCTACCAGTTCAAAGGCCTGGGAAGATTTGAAGCTGATCCATGCCAGAACATCTGCAGGGTCATTAATCATGCTGACACGTCGCCTCTACAGACTTGCTCTCAAGCCCGGGGGAGAGCATGCAGAAGCATATAAACAGTCTGACGAAATGTTTCCAGCAACTGGCTGCTCGTGGAAAGCCCACGGAGGACTCTGATAAGGCATACATTCTGTTATCAAGTGTGCCTGATGTATATTTTCCTCTTATTGCAAGCCTTGAGAGCCTGGAGCCAGATAAACTCACTTATTCCTATGCTGTGTCTTGTCCTCTTGAGGAAGAGGCTCGTGTTTCAACATATGGAGGCTGGCATTCAAGGACGGAGCAACGAGCAGACGGAGGGGCCCATCGAGGGGTTTCTGCCACTGACGGCGGAGGAGTTGCCAGCAAACAGCGAGAGATCACCCAGCTGTCAGCAGCAGCCGTGAGAAGATGTTACAGTTGCGGCTCCACTTCTCACCTTTGTCGTTTTTGCCCGGACAGGAGAAGAAAACAACAGAAGCAGAAGCAAGGACGTGTACAGGAGCCTCGAATTCCGGATGAACATGCGAGGCTGGTCACTGCATCTACTGCAAATACGTGTTCCCAATGACTTTTGGACAGTGGCGCCACCGAATCTTTCTCCCGATCGGAGGAGGTGCTGTGTAATTTACAACAAAGCAACCTGCAGTCCATGTTGTTGGCAGATGGGAGAGAATCTTCAGTGAGTGTACAGCTCTGGAGGAGGACTTTGCACCTGTGTATTGTGTTCCCTCTTTGGACCATAATCTGTTATCAGTAAGTAAGTTGGCCCAAAAGGGATTTGAGGTCCGGTTTATAGGGGACAAATGTCAAATAAGCAAAGCTGGCAAGGTTCTAGCAAATGGGGAGCTGAAAAACAATGTTTATATTGTAGAAAATCGACAGGCAAAGGCTGACACGGTTACTAACAAATGTAGCCATGACAATTGTGTGCATTTATTGCACAGGCGTTTAGGGCACGCTAGCTTTGGGGTTATAAACAAAACTCTAACACTCCTGAAGGGAGAAAAGGTGTCAAGCTGCTCAGAGTTCCTAGACTGCACTGTTTGTAAAGCAGTCAAAACAAAGGCATTCCCTGTAGCTAAGAAAAGTGGCCGGGTGTCTACAAAGCCACTTGAATTGATTCACATGGATCTGATTGGTCCGTTCCCCAAAAGCCATTCTCAAAATTGTTATGCCCTGGCCCTAACGGACGATTTTAGCCGGTACTCATGGGTTTATGTCATGAAACACAAGTCTCAAACTTTTGATTTGTTTAAGGTTTGGGCAAAAAGGGTACAAAAGCAGTTGGAGCTGGACATAAAGGCCATCCAGTCTGACCAAGGGGGGGAATTCATGTCTGTAAAGTTCTCTCACTGGAGGGATCTAAATGGTGTCTTGCACAGGGTAGCAAATACAAGTGTGCCGCAAGAAAATGGTCTGGCAGAAAGGCATGGTGCCATTATACAAGAAAAAATGGCTGCTATGTTAGCTGATGCAAGTTTGCCAAAAACTTACTGGGCTGAGGCAATTATATGTGCCTGTTATGTGGTAAATCGTCTGTGGTCCCGTGCTGTGAATGAAATACCTTTTAGGTTACTTTTCAACAGGGATCCTAATCTAAAGTTACTAAGGGTGTTTGGCATGACTTCTTGGGTGCATATCCCTTTAAGGCAGCGCAGAAAAGGGGGCCGAAAAGCCTCTAAGCTGATATTCGTTGGATACCAGAGCGGCATGAAGGCCTACAGGTTTACCAATGAAAACAAAAAGATATCTTATAGCCGCTCCACCAGTGTATGTGAACATGCAAGTTGGAAAAGGCTTCACGGGTATGAGAGTGAAAGCCAGATTGCATTGCCAGTTACCGATGAAATGCCTGAAATAAGTCCAGAGGGGGACGTGAGTGTGAAGCAGGAGATTAGTTCTCCAGCCAGGCAGGTAACACAGGACACACAGAGGTCTAGTCCTCCTATACGTGTGTCCAGTCGTTCTAATAAAGGTGTCCCACCTCAAAGGTATGGTTTTGAAGCTGCAGCAAACTGTGTACTGGCTAAAGAGCCAGCTAATTATTCAGAACTTCTCACTTATGAGGGGGAAGAGAAAAAAGCTTGGCTCGAGGCCATGAAGGCCGAATATCAGTCTCTAACTGACCATGAAGTGTTTACAGTTGTACCTAAGCCAAAGGACACAAATATCATTGGCTGTAGGTGGCTGTATAAAGTAAAACGACTTCCCTCAGGTAATGTGCAGAGGAAAGCTCGCTTGGAAGCCCGTGGTTTCTCTCAGGTACAATTCCAAGACTATGATCAGGTATTTTCTCCTACTGTTAGGCCTGAAACACTAAAGTTAGCCTTATGTAAGGCAGGGGCTCAACATAAAAACATAGATCATTTTGATGTCTGTACGGCCTACCTCCATGCTCCTATACAGGAATGTTTATACATGGAGCAAATACCAGGGTTTGAGGTGTCAAATAAACATATGGTGCTCAAACTAAACTGAGCTTTGTATGGGTTACGTCAATCAGCACGAGCTTGGTTTCAATACCTGTCACAATCACTAAAAGCAGCAGGCTTTGAGCAGGGCAAAGGTGATGCCTGCATATTTACAAAAATGGTAGGAGGTTCAGAAGTCCAACTCCTTATTTTTGTAGATGATATATTGTGTATATATGAGACAGAAGAACAATTATGTTGGTTTAAACAAATAGCTAAAGATATTTGCAAGGTGAAACATTTGGGTCCTATCTCCAACTATTTGGGAGTGCAAGTGTCAAAAACCCAGGATGGATTTTTCCAACTGAATCAGAGAGATAAAATTACAAAGTTGCTCACAGAGTATGGATTAACTGAAGCACATGGTGTGTCCACTCCTATGACTACAGGGTATATCAGGGAGCCAGATGATTTTCCCTTGGAAGATGTACAGAGATATCAGTCATTGGTGGGCAGTCTTTTGTATCTCTCATGTTGGGGCCGTCCAGATATAACACAAGCAGTAAACATGCTATGCCAAAGGTGTGCTAAGCCTTTCCATAGGGATTGGATAGCAGCAAAACGCGTATTAAAATATCTTAAGGCTACTCTCAACTTCTCTTTGGTTCTGAAAGCCACTGAACCTATGCAGATCACTATGTTTTGTGATGCTAGTTGGGCAGATCGCCCTGACGGTAAATCCACTACAGGGCGTGGTCCTTCCCTAACCAGTCCTCCACCCTTCTCTTTTTTACTTTGGAATGAGCAGTGGTTTTACTCTGCCTTTTCCCTTCAGAAGGGCCTGGCCTTGATTTTTCCTGTCTGGGCGGAATAACCTGCTTTCTAAGGTATTTCACTGCCCCTGCTAGCCCTTTTTGAATTTCTGACCTTATCCAAGCCAGAATGTTGGCCTTTGCCTCTTGCCCAGAAAGGTCAGGGTCATTTTTCTCCTGGCTCTCCCCTTGAGCAGAGTGTGAAGACAACTGTGAGCTTGGAGACTCCATGCCTTTTCCATATTCCCGCCAAAGGGCTTCTCCAGGCTAAAAATTAAAGTGCAAAAAGCAGGGTTACTTGGATTCAGGCAGCTAAACCTGGGTGCCTACAGTAAAAACGGGGCTACTTTCCAGGCTCCTCTTAGCACCATACCTGCCCCCCCTCCTTGTTCTGAGGATCTTACCGTGTTTAGGCATTCCAGTGCTCAGTTTGGGGCAGCCGCCACTTTTTTGGTGCCAAAAGCGGCTGACGTTTGTTCCCGCGGCAGCCGCTTTTCCCGTGCTTCGCCTCGGCCCCTGCAGACACTGGGCTCTATTTCACAAGGGACGTTGGCTCTGCGGCTCACAACCACAGCCTGCTGCTGCGTCGCTGCTGCCTTCCCCTGCAGGCTTACGAGTGGGGGGGGGTGGAGGAACAGGTCCTTCCTTATTCCCTGCGAGCGAAGCGCTCAATCTTCTTTTCTTCCAAAGGATCACTGCTCTAGAGGAGCGAGAAGTGCATCTTCCCTGCTGAGCAGGGCCAGAAAAAACTGAAGAGCTGGGGAAGCCCCTCCCCCTTAGGATCGCAAAGTTGGCCAGCCCTGTGTAAGAGGAGGAGGAGGAGCTACCAGGAGTTTGGACTGCCCCACTCTTGGACCACAGGAGAATATTACATTTATATTCTTGGAAAAAAAATCATTATGCAAGTGTTAAATTGTATCATTAAATATAAAATTGGTGATTTCTATTTTTCATTTATTTACTTAGTTAATTTATATCTTACCTTTCTCTCCAATAGGGGCCCAAAGTGGCTTACATCATTCTCCACACCTCCATTTTAACCTCACAAAGTCCATCTTATCCTGGCAAAGTCACCCAGTGAGCTTCCATGGCACAGCAGGAATGCAAACCTGAATCTCCTGGATCATGATCAGAAGCTCTAACCACTACACTATGCAGGTCTTCCTATTATGCAACACAGATACTATTTCAGCAGCTAAATATCTATCCCAGGTACTACACAGTAGCACCAAGACCTATGTAAATGAGCAGTACTTTTCTATGCAAATAAATGCCAAAGTGACACTGAACTGTAGAGTAAATTTATTGGGAATTATCTATTTTGCTGAATGTTTACTTTAGCTACCACAAAAATGGGCAAGTCTGGTGGACCAAAAGGTCAAAACTACAAAAACCACCAGAATTATGATTTAATTTTAATTATGAAAATACGAAAGTGCTGTGCAAAAATGCAATACTAGTGAAATAACTTAATAACTACATAAATAGGTGTTCATATACAAAAAGTGAGTCCATACATTATATACAGAATGCAATAAATACAATCAACAAGTCACTGTCCAAAATATAGGAGTAAAGTGCAATGTTCCAGCAAGGTGGAAAAGCGCTGCTTGGTGGAGAGCCAACCAGGTGTCTTCTCATGGAGGTTCACAGTCCCAAAGTAAATACGTTATGGTGCCGACGGGGTATGGCAAGCAATATTTCTGTTTAACCCGTTTCGTGAGGCAAACTCACTTCATCATCGGGCATGAAGCAATTAGGACTGACTATGCTGTAACATGGAAGACGTGAAAAACTTATTGCAAGTATAAAACAGGAACAAACATCCCACTCCTTCTAATTAATAAAGTTGTACTCACAAATCCACAAGGTTATGGAAGCGCCTCTGGTTAGTCATTTTCTTGAATGCACACATCCTAATAATGAATTTAGGGTCTCTGTCATCGACCAGGTTGTTTGTCCCCATGCCACGGATCTGGGCAAATTATTACTGAAAGTGGAATCCAGATGGATATTTAAATTAGATACTTTTGCCCCGCACGGGCTTAATCAGGAAATGGATTTATCGTGTTATTTATAATTTCTCTGGATGTCTCCTACATTTAAGTTCCTGCGGGATCTCACCCATAATTCATTTAGTGGAATTAGACCCTTTCCTTGTGACCATAAAAAATTGTTGAGTCCCACTAATTGGTTACATAGTCCGCAGACCAACTTTGGAGCAGTGGGAGAGCAGAGCATAGAACCGTTGTGGATTTGTGAGTACAACTTTATTAATTAGAAGGAGTGGGATGTTTGTTCCTGTTTTATACTTGCAATAAGTTTTTCACGTCTTCCATGTTACAGCATAGTCAGTCCTAATTGCTTCATGCCCGATGATGAAGTGAGTTTGCCTCACAAAATGGGTTAAACAGAAATATTGCTTGCCATACCCCGTCGGCACCATAACGTATTTACTTTGGGACTGTGAACTTCCATGAGAAGACACCCGGTTGGCTCTCCACCAAGCAGCACTTTTCCACCTTGCTGGAACATTGCACTTTACTCCTATATTTTGGACAGTGACTTGTTGATTGTATTTATTGCATTCTGTATATAATGTATGGACTCACTTTTTGTATATGAACACCTATTTATGTAGTTATTAAGTTATTTCACTAGTACTGCATTTTTGCACAGCACTTTCGTATTTTCATAATTAAAATTAAATCATAATTCTGGTGGTTTTTGTAGTTTTGAATGTTTACTTTAGAGCAGTGTAAAGAAGTCCAGCAGTTGCACAGTTTGTGGTTACCCTTCATATACTATCTGTCTCCTAACCTTGAGAGAAATACGTGTTTGTAGAAAGAAAACATGCCATTTAGAAGTAACATTAAAGAGAAATCTTATATGGGTGAAAACTTAAGTGACAGTCAAAATTACGTTTTCTAAGATTGTTAGAGACACTTTTGAAAACAACATATAGACATTACATCAATATATATGCAATGTAAAAGACAGAGAAAGCAAATCTCTTAGATAGAATGTAGCTGAAAAGATGGTGGGTTCTTCCTCATTTTAAGCCCACCCCGCCCCAATACATCCATACTGCTTATGTGATTCCCACTTCCTCTTTTTATTTTCTCAACAACCCAGTAGTGGACAACCATCCTGCGAGGGAGAGGAAGGCCATTTTTGGCCTCCTCCACTGCTGCACGGGCCGCAGAGCAGTGGAGGAGGCCAAAAATGGCCTCCTCGTCCCACCTAGAAAAAGGATGAATTGTTTTTCTCCACAGAGAACCATGGAGAGTGTAGGAGGATGGGGGCACCTTCTTTGGGGGTGCATAACATGGCCCCCCAAAGTCAAATCTTTCTGAAACTTGGGGGGTAGTTAGAGGAGAGTTAGGAGGAGGTCCCCACCAAGTTTGGCTTGATTCGGTGAGGAAATGCCCCCCCAGGCTTCCAGAAAGCCTGGAGAGGGTTTTCCCATTTAAATCTATTACCAAAACAAGCCAAAATACCGACGCAATTACTGAATTGCGAATACCAAAACGGCTTGCCGTTTCAGTATTCGCGATTACTGAAACGGTTTCCTGATTCGGTTAAAACCAAAACAGGTTTACCGAATCGCTCAGGACTTGCACACCCCTAATAGGAAGTCTCCAAGTAATGTAATGTAGGAAAAAGTTGGGGCATGGAATGGGGAGTGATGTAAATAGGGGAAATCATATTTGAATGTTTTTAAGTAGGAAGTAACCTCAGAGGAAGAGGTGAGTTGGGGGGCGGGTTCCTGGAAATGACACCACAGGCAAAGGCAGATTTTGGAAAGTGCCTCTGAAGTGACATCACTTTGTGCTGTCACTTGCTCTTTGACCGAGAAGTGACATCACAGGGCATGACATCACAAGGTGATATAATTTCCTTACTAAGTACCCCCCCCCCCCCAAAAAATCTTCAGGTATTTCCTGAGTTGTACCAGGCAACCCTGTTGAAAGGCATAATTCTGGCAGGGCCCCAATAGGAGTGAGGCTCAACCATGAGGATCACCAATTGAGAACCATGGTCAATCATTATGTGAAAACCTCCCTTCCTTTATGAAGCTTGCACATGGTCCCAATCTGAACTGACCATCCAAAGACTGTGCAAAAGGATTAAAGCTCTAAGCCTGTCTCTGAGCAAATCTGGATCAGTTCCACATACAAATCTCACATACAGGCTGCTCAGGTCCACATACAGGCTACTCACACACTTTCGATCAGGCCCACATGCAGGCTACTCCCAAATAGCCTTCCCCCAGGCTATTTCAAAAGTTTTACCTGGGAACTTCCTCCCATATCAATGCATATCCTCCCATATCTATGCATATCTATGCATATCCTGGCCTCAGTACCGCTGTCAACTGTCCTGCTTCAAGGCATGGATGTGCCTCCATGTATTTGTCTTTATATAGCTTGGGAGAAAATTATACCATTTAGAATCCAAATGCAAAATAAATTTTAAAAAGAGTTGCCTGACTAGTTAAGAAGCCAAAATACCAATGTTATCAATATTAACTAAACATTTCTTTTAGGCAACCAGCATTTGATCCAAA
Source organism: Eublepharis macularius (assembly GCF_028583425.1). NCBI lineage: Eukaryota > Metazoa > Chordata > Lepidosauria > Squamata > Eublepharidae > Eublepharis > Eublepharis macularius. Next base: position 87,373,304 of record NC_072793.1, on the reverse strand, counting down.
ATTTCATCCTGACCTATAAATTGCCAAGTGGCAACTCTGACTAGGGATGTGTTTAAAAATATGAAGAAAAAACACCAATGATAGTTCCATCACTGGTATATTTGACATACTTTCCCTTTTCTAAAGATACTTACTACTGGAAACGCTCAGTTTAAAAGTCTGCAGAATCACTTCATTAATATTTATTGCACATACTTTGCTAGCAACCACTTGCTAAAAATTAATCATTATGCTACACCATTTGCTTGCAGTTTAAAAAATTGTGGAATCATGTTACACACTACAGGTATTAAAATTAACACAGGGGCATATAACTTCATGGATGGTTCTCCCATTACAACTGAAATCTGATTCTCATTCTCTCATAATCTCCTTCAATGTGTCCCTTTTCCATACTGTACATCTGCCATCTATAATTTCCACACCTCCTACATTCATTTCTGAATTTTTAACTTTAAACCCTATCTATTTATTGGTTGTTTGTTTACTGTTCATGTTCCTATAGTTACTCAAACCTAACTCATTGACTTTAAAGGGCTTAAATTAGAGTAACAACATAGGATTGTACTGTAATTAGGGTTGCCATATGGCCTCCCCCCAAAAATGAATGGAGGCCCCAACACTCACCCAAGTGTTCCTCTTCACACATGCATGTTCCAGACACCAATGTGATGATGTCACTTCCTCAAAGTGATGTCATCACTAGCCTGGCAGCCAACCATACCTGTCAGTCTCTTCCCTGGTGCACACACAACTGGGCCAGCCAGCCACTTCCCCAGCTCACAGGCAAGTCAGCCGGCTGGCCACTTCCCCAGCTTGCAGATGGCTAGGCAAGCAGGCTGGAAACAGGGAGGCGGTAGCACAGGCAGCACAGGCTGAGCAGGCCTGCCAGCCACTTCCCCAGGGGAGCAGGAGGGAGGGGGCTGAGGTGGCACAAAAATACCAGACATTTATATATATGGTGTTTTAACTGCTTTTCCACCAGACAGTATAATAAAAAACCAGGCTGTCCAGGGGAAAAATGGAACCTGGCAACCCTAACTATTTTGTGTTCAGGAAGAACACAGAACAATTTTGTGTTCAGGAAGAAAACTGTTCTGTAATATGCATTCTCCTTAAATTAGTAGCATATGTTCCCAGGGAACTTAATTTTTAAGAAATTGAGGATTAAAATCAAGTAAAATATATTCCTGAGGACCATGTAAAAGACTTATTAGAAATCTAATAGTATACAAGTGGGGACCTGCAAGGACTTGTGGGGGTACTTCAGTTTTCTGTGTAACCCCTTCTCCACACTATTTCCTCTTTCCCTCCTCCTGGCAGCCTCTATATGCTCACCATTCCCTATGTCCTTTCAAACCCATTAAACAACTAACCTTTTATTTGCCCTCCATCTTCATCTATATTTACTAATTTGCTTTATTTATATATTGCCTTTGTCCACAATGTGGACCCAAAGCAGCTTACATCATTCTTCTTGCCTCCAATTATCCTCACAACACCCCTGAGAGAGAGGTTAGGATAAGAGTGTGTGACTGGATCAAAGTCGCCCAGTGAGCTTCCACAGCAGAGTGGTTATTCAAATCTGAGTCCTGCAAATCCTACTGTGAAATTCTAACCACTACACTACACTAGCTTTTTTTTGGGGGGGGGGGCTGCTGTTGAACAGTAGCAAGCAACCAGGCCTAGGTGAGTCACAGAGATCGTATGGTGGTAAGTTGCTTGGTGGTTGCTTTTTGGCTTTACCCCAATGAGTTCTTCCCCAAAGGATAAAACAGCCCTGGAAAGGGCCCTGCTCCCTCTACCTCCCTTTAATGGACAGAAACCAACCACAGAATGCTAGCTAAACTGTTATGGTTGCCTAACAACAGGCACCAAGGGCAACTGGTTAATGTTAAAGGATCTCTTTTTATTATTCTGCATTTTTTAAACACCCCAACGTTTTAGAGTTTTTTTAGATTTCAGATTTTTCTGCAAACTGAGGGCATTTTTTAGGTATGTAGGAAAAGCTGTCTTGTCCATCATGGTTCCAGTTTCCAGACTGAAGTATCTACAGATCAGGAGCACTTGGCTATTAGTATATATGATAATTAGTATAATTGCAATATTTTCATACCTAAATCTACCTCGAATCTGGGACCAGATGATCCAAGTAGCAGATGCTGCCTTTCTTTACACAGAAGCACTGCTGCTGCAGTATAAAGAATTAAAATTAACTTGTCAGGAGAACTGCTATTAATTAACTGAAATGACAAGCTAATATAAACTGAAAATGTCACATAACTATACCTCAGTAATAACTAACACAAAAATATATACAAACTTTAATCAGTTAGCAAATTTTGTAACATTGAGGGGGGGCACCTTAACAACAAATATTTATTCTACACTGACAAAAAGTGCACAACTTTTAGGGTTTTTTAAAATAAAGGACTGAAGAGATGTGTAATTGATTGTATAGCTTCCTCTGCATGACAAATCAAATGGAATAGAGTCTTTTTTCTCAATTTAACACCTTGAAAATTAATTATAAACAAATATTAGGGTCAGGTCATACTTACCATTCAAAATTTGGTTAAAACTCCATCCTGTTTAAGAAAAGCATTTGCTGTATTTAGCAAAAGCTAAGTCAGCAGTTATTGATTGCAGGTTTTAATCTGAATTGCTAAACATTTTTGTCTCCCTGCTACTCATGTTTTGGCATTATAATTTGGTGTTTTATGCTGATTTTTACAATTTTGTAAACCTGTACAAGAAAAAATCTAGACTGTCAGGTATAATTTTTAGAAAGAAAAGGTTAAAAATCTAGCATTGTTAAGTGAATTGCAGCTCGATTTCACTATTTATGCGCAATAAGGCTGCTGGAGAGAAATTTTTTGACAGTCTCAAATTATCAGCAAATAATGAAGCAAGCCAGTATAATTCAGGGCCAAGGCCTCATTTTGGGTAATAAAAAATCTATTAGATCAAAAAGCAAAGCGTTGCAAAAGCCTTTCATTTTGAAATATAAAAATGGAACAGGTGAAATCAGAAATGAGCTTAAGCTGCATGTTCTAAATTAAATTTCAGCTACATCATTTTCACAAATTCAGCTTTATAGAAACATAGAAGTTAAACTGCAACACATTAATACAAGTTCATCTAAACATGCCTCTCATCACGACATGATACTTTTTCAACAACAAGAAAAATCAAGTTACTGTTTATGGGACACAATGTTAAATAAAAAACAGTAAAGTTATCATCAAAAGGAAATTATACACAAAAATTCACATTTTTAAAATGCTAAGCCTTTTAGAAATAAATGATAAAATAAGTCAAAATCTACAAAGAAGAGAGGATGCTTTCTAATTCTTTTAAATTTTTCTAGCCCCAATCAATCTGAATACACCTGAATATACCTGGGTAAAGTAATGGATTTAAGACAAAGCGTAGTTTTTCTCTTGTGCTTTACTCCTTATGTTCCAACTCACCATATGCATATAAGTAAGCAAAAACTGACATCAGCATAGTGCTGTTGGCACTTCTGAGCATGCAGAATTAGGACTGAACTGAAAGAAGGACATTTTTCACAAGTGTTCATTTTCTCACTGCTCCCCCTCACAGCTCCAATAATTATTAGAAGGTAAGCTACCCTCCCTCCCCCAGGGAAGCTGGTTCAGGAGTAAAGTGTGGAGGGGTCCGGCTGGCTCTGACTATATCCTTGGTGGGCAGACCAAAGGGAAGAATTTGCCCTCAAGGTCTACTGGCCAGGATCTGCCCCACAAGCCAGCCTGCCTGCTGGTAGTGTTTGGCTGGCCAACTAATTTTAATCTGGGTTGCTGAGCCAAAAGGGAGCTGCCAGGCCTAGGATAATGGGGGTTGCCACATGATGCACCCCCATCCCACAGATTGCAAATGGAGCCCTGTGTAAGTCTGGGGCTGGCTACTTATTGATACAAATTCTTAAAAATTTTCACAGATAACCTGAATAAAAATGTGAAACCAGATGGGGAACTAAGGAGGGGAAAGTGTTAATTAACTAACATGAAAATCACCATGAAAAGGTATGGGGCTGGTTGGAGAGTATTATATTTATCCAATTGAAAATGTTACAAGACAAGCCAACAGCATCCCCCAAAACATCTCCATCTCCCTTCAAAGTTGAGTAGGTGGAGAGCACTAGCCAGGTCAAGACTACAGTACCTCTAGTCAAGTAAAATTTGAACGCTCATTGTTCAGGAATGAGATAATATGCCTTTATCATTTGGTCACCAAATCACTTTGATTATATACTCCCCCCACCCTCCACGTATAAAAAGCATACAATAAAATCACTTTTCCAAAGACTGAAGCCAACTGGTGTATTCTTAAAGCCCAATGAGAATCCTGTTGTGTTCATGCAGCACTTGACTTTTGCAAAGAAGTGCAAAAGCAGGTGGATTTCTGATAAAGTGTTTTGCCCTTTCAAAATAAATTTCTTCTATTTATAATCATTTTCATCCTATACAAGAAAATGTGTTTGCATTCTGAATTATACTAGATTAGATAACAAGCTATGGCTGGCAAAACAGGCTGACCTTTCAGAAAGGTTTGAAATATTTCCATCAACCTATAGTGGAAAACATAGTTTAACAGCCAGACATCTTTGTTCCTGATAATGTTCATGCATGTTAATTGTTCCAAACCAAACAGGGTTATAGTCTTTTCTGTTTCCTTATCTGATTAACTTTTTTATTTTAATGTTCAATACACTATTTCATTCTTTAACCCATTTAATGTGTATAATATATTCACATATATTTAATTAGTTTAATTTGCATAATATATTAGCAATGAAACTTAATTGTTTTTAGAGTAAACATAGGTTATGATCATTCTGATTGTCATCCACACATCTGCCCTATTTATCCATTTGTATGCTGCCTTGCTACCCAAATAGGGTCCTAAGACATGGGCAGAGAAGTCATGGAGAAGCCCAGGGCCAGATGAGGTGCACCCGAGAGTGCCTAAAGAACTTTACAAAGAGCTTGTAGACTCTTTGTCTATCATCTTCCATACCTCTTGGAGGACAAACCTCTGTTTCAGGGAAGATACTGAAACAGATATTAAAGGTGTCAATCTGCAAGCTTCTGTTGGACAACATGGTAATATGGGGAAGTCAGCATGGACTTGTCAACAGATGCTACCTCATCATGCTCATCTCCTTCTATGACCAAGTGACAGGCTTACTGAATCACAGAAATGCTTTTGATGTAGTTTATCTGGAGTTCAGTAAAACTTTTGAAAAGGTTCCTCAAGATGGGTAAACTGGTAGACTGTGAACTGTTCTCTAGGATGGTTAGATGGATAGGCAACTGTCTAGAAAATCTCACCCAAAGAGTAGTTGTCAATGGCATCACATCTGATTGGAGTGAAGTATCCAGTGGAGTGCCACAGAACTTGGTTCTGGGCCAGGTGCTTTTAAATATTTTTATAAATGATGTGGATAAGGGTGTAAAGGGATTATTGATTAAATTTGCAGATGACACCAAACTTGAAGGAGTAGCAAACACTGTGGAAGACAGGGATGGAATTCAACAAGATCTGGACACACTGCCCACACAAGAATGGGCAGATTTGAATAAGATGTAACATGGATACGTGCTGGGTTCTCCACTTGGGTAACAAAAATACAAAGCATGAATTCTGGATGAGGGGTATACTTCTGGGTAGCAATGTGTGTGAACAGGATCTTGGGATATAGGTAGATGGTAAGCTAAATATGAGCAGTCAGTGTGATGCAGCAGCAAAAAAGGTGAATACAATCTTGGGGTGTGTCAATAAAGATTTAACATCCAAATCACAGGATGACATTATCCCATTATATGTACCACATTGGTCAGTCCCCACTTGGGAGTATTTTGTGCAGTTCTGGAGGCCTCACTTCAAAAAGGGTGTGGACAAATTGGAATGGGTGCAGAGGAGAAGAACCAGGATGATCAGGGGTCTGGAGACTGAGCCCTACGAGGAAAGACTGAGAAACTTGGGAATGTTCAGTTTGGAGAAGATGGATGAATGAATTTATTTATTTCGGTTCACGACCAGCTTTAAACTAGTAAAATAAGACATTCCCTTATTTGGTAAGTATTGTACAAGTTAAAACTTCAGTTAAAATAGTACAAATATAAATATTATAAAATCTAATTAACATACATCACATATCTTATAACAGTTATCATAAATATAAATATAGCCCCGCATAAACACTTTAAATTAGGAAGCAGAGATCTTAAACAGCCACTATATGGTAACCTCCTAAAGTGGTCTGAATTAAAGCCCGGATACGCCTGGTTGGTGTTTGTTGTGTAATTTGATCACCATCGCACAAAATTTAGCTGTTGCCTTAGTAGTGGCTAAAGATTCGTCTTTTAATAGATTATCTAAACATGCACTAACTGTCACTGTGTCAATGGAGAAGATGAATCTGAGGGGAGACATAATTTCTCTGTTTAAGTATGTAAAAGTATTTAAAAGGTTGTCACTTAGGGGAGGGAAGGGAGCTGTTGGCAATAGAGAAAAGGACTCAAAAGAATGGGTTTAAACTACAGAAGGGAAGGTACCACCAAGACATTAGGAAAAACTTCTTCATGTTAATCCAGCAGTGGAATTGGCTGCCTAGTGATGTGGCGGGTTCCCCCCTCATTGGCGGTTTTCAAGGAATAGCTAGACAAATTTGTCACGGATGCTTTAGGCTGTTCCTGCACTGGACAGGGGATCGGTCTAGATGGTGTGTAAGACCCCTTCCATGATTCTATATCTTCTTTTCCAACCAACAAAAACACTAACAATAACAGTAAGCTTGATAACTGCAAAGATTCTCTTGTCTGAGGCTTGTTTAATAGAGCAAAACAGAAACAGCAACAAATCCCCTACTCCCGCAACTTACACAGATCATTTCTATGAGTTGTATAAGACAGTAACTTTTCTACAACAATTTTAGGGAGTTTTTCAAACAGTATATTGTATGATCATAATAAATTAAATATTAAAACTCTATAACTGGGTATGGTAGTAGAGAGTGACATCAAGTAATAGCTGATCCCCGTTGGAGTTTTCATGGCAACAAACTAACAGAAGTGGTTTGCCATTGCCTGCCTCTGCAACCCTGACCTTTTTTGGAGGTCTTCAATACAATTACTAACCAAGGTTGACCCTGCTTAGATTCCAAGATGTGATGAGATCAGAATTGCTTGGGCTATCTAAGTCAGAGCATAACTGGGTTTAACACAGGTAATATTTAACAGTTTGTATAATAACTCTATGACCTGGATAGCCTGGGCTAGCCCTATCTCATCAGATCTTGTAAACTAAGCAAGGTCGGACTTGGTTAGTTCTTGGATGGGTGACCACCAAGGAAGTTCAAGATTGCTACTCAGAGGCAGGCAATGGGAAACCACCTCTGTTCATCTCGTCCCTTGAAAGCCTTTCATAAGTCAGCTGTGACTTGCTGGCACTTTCATGGCAACTTCGCTCATCTGAACAGGGCCTTCTGCAGGTCCCACCCTTCACATGAGCAAAATAGCTGCCCATACATGTGCATTCTCTATGGTGGCTCCTACTTTATGAATGGTCTGAGTTGATTAGGAAAGCTATCACTCTCCTGGCTGGCTGTAAATGATGCAAAACCAAATTGTTCAAGAGGGCTTTTTGCTCAGATGGGAGGACTGTAGTATAACAGTGGCCTCAAGAAATCCATCAGTAAAGGGATAAGGAGGAACCAAAGACGTCACTACTGTTGCTATAAGTATGATCTTACTGAGTAGTTCCTACGCTGTTTAATATATCAGTCATGGAATCTGTCCATGCTCTGTTTTAAAACTGTTAAATCTTTAAACCTTTCTTTTCATTCTTTCTTTCTCTTTGAATTTTGCAAATTGCATGTATATACCTATTACATGTATATTGAAATGTTGTGCTGACTCATACCCAGGGCCGGATCGATGCGGGGGGCAGGGGGTAGTCTGCCCCCAGTACCACCAAAGAGGGGGCACGAGGCACAGCTACCAGTCCTGGGAGCACGCAGGTGGCAGGACAGGGGGCGTTGTTGCCACGTGCCCCCTGTCCTGCGGGGCAGGCAAAAGGCAGCATGGGGGGCTGGGGGCCAGCTCTGCACCATGTCGGGACAGCATGGCGCACGGCCAGCCAGTGACTAGACATGGGCACAAACCAAAAAAAAATAATGAACCTGCGGTTCGTTGTTCGATGCCACCGACAAACCCGAACAAATGAACTGTAACGAACATTTCCCGTTACCAAACCGATTCGTGGGTGTTGGAATGCCCCCCGTTGCACTTAGAGTGCCCATAGTCACATGGAGTTTTTAGCAGGTGCTTCTCCAGCCAGCACACAAGTTTGGTCAAGATTGCAATAGGGATCCTGGAGTTATACCCTCTCCAATCCGAGGCCCCCAGGAAACTCCCACTCGATACAATTAGAGCCACCAGTTGAAATTGGCCCAGTGTTCAAGGGGTTGGCTGTCAGAACTGCCTATCAGGGTTTGCAGGGATGAGATTGGAGTGCCCATGACTACAGAACACCTCCCTTCCCCCTCCCTCCCCCGAGTGTCTTCTCCCATGAAACCAATTGTAACCAATTTGCAGCTCCATGGTTGGAAGGAAGACCTGCCGATCAAGGTAAGCTGGGCTTCGATTCGGGTTTCCAGGGTGACAGAAGGAGTACAGACAGAGTTCAGGCATTCCTCAAGCTCCGTTTCCAAGGGAATTGATTGATGGTGCCTGACTGTCTGGCTTCATGAACTGCAGACAAACACAACAAACCGGGCTTCTAACGAATACTGGTCAGTGAGCCATGGACCTTCACGAACTGCCGGATCGCGAACAGAGAAAAGTTGCTTTAACAAGCACACAGTTGCATAAAGAATCATTTATATTTGCTATCTAATTTTTCCCCTTTCTAATTAGCACTTGCTAGACACAGGGAGACTAAATCCAATCTCAGCTAATCCTCTTTGTACACCAGTTAACAGGGATGTGCTGGAATATGAAAGACATGGAAAAATAAGAATCAAGTCATCTGAAGATGAAGCACAGTGATACATGTTCTCTCTCTCTCTCTCTCTCTCTCTCTCTCTCTCTCTCTAAAGATTTGATGTGAGGTCTGCAGTAGTGTAAGGGTATCTCTTTGCATCCTCCTGTGCCATATTTGTAAATTCATAAATAAAACACATTTTACAAAAGTAACATAGCACTTCCAGTGCTCTATCATCCAAGGAAACCAAAATCCAAAGGCTTGCATTGTCTTTGTAAAACATATTTTATTTCCAAAATATGTAAGAAACACAGGTGAAACTGTTCACTACTCTAGGAAGTGGGAAACAGGTAACAAAGTATAGTCCTTTACATAAAAATTATTCAGTTGACAATGCTAATTTTAACATACCTTACAAGCTCTGGCATACAAAACTCTGGAGTTCCAATTTTATCTATGGACTTCAGTCTGTTTTTCATAAAGTACAAATAAATAAATGTTCAGTACTATACATGGATGTATTGCTCCTAGATCTGCATATTCATAATGAGGTTGTAAGTATCCAAGTAGCACACAACAAGAATTCAATGGTAGCTTGTCATCCTGTAGCTTGTGATTTATTTTTAATATAATAAAATATAAAATCAATTCAATACATATAATCAATAATATAATCCAATATATAATGAATTCCAAAATTACAATACCTTAGACTTCATCTTAGTACATTTGGATAACATTTCCAATATCTAGTGTGAGTGAAAGGTTAATGACTTTTTATTTTTCGAAGATTGACTTTGATGTTGATAGAAATCAGTACTTTTAGACCATATTTCTTCAAGAATCACATAATTGAGATCCATATTCCATTCTTTTGGAAAATCATTATAAAGACTAGTTACAGATTATCCAATAAGCCTTTGAATAACTGTTCTTGTAGAAATCGAAAATATTATTCCTTGAAGAAATATAATTTATATTTTAAGCAATGTCTAACCTGGAAATATTGAAACTCTACTGGTCTCTTGGTAGCCATCTTTAATTAAATCTTCATACAAATATAATTGTTACAGCACTTCACATTAATTCTCTCCATTCCACTAAATTTTACTTTTCCAACATGTAACCTGAACAGAGATACAGTCCAGGATTCATTTTTCTCTTACATTTCTTCTATATTTGATAGATTTCTTAAATACATGGGTTATCAACAGTTTCTTTTTTTTTCTTTATGCAGTGCCTGGGGCATTCCCCTCCTAAATACCTGAACTTGACCATAGTAAAAATAAGTCCAAGCTAGACTGCTGGCTAGTAGCTAGGATCTACTATTCAGAACAAAATAGGAGAGCTTTCTTTTTCTAACCAAAGTTTTTTTTAAAAAATCTAGTGGGAAAGTTAGGAAAATTTGGGAAGCACTAAAAAACACCTGTGAAATATATTGTCTTTGGGAATCAGTGAAATGCTTTTAAAGACAAGGCTTTATTCACTCAAAGTATGTCATATGAGTTTTGTAAGAGTCTAGAGAAAAAGAGAATAATATACACAAATACAATTATTTTCAAATAAATATGTATTAATTTAATGTGATTGATTTTGACCATATGCTACAAAATGAACAATGACAACACACTATTGCAGTGTTCTCATTTTCAGTGTTACAAAATATTACTCAGTACCAAAATGCTTATTCTATTGTAACTATATGAGACTGTTTCTATCTAAAGAACACACTTTCATTTACTTACCATAAAATCTGTTTTTCTTTTTTCAGCTTTTTTCCTCTCTCTCAGATGGGAAAACCAACATGTGCTAAGATAGCATAGGGCATAACAGTTTGCAGCATGTTCTCTCTTTCTAGGATTGGGTATATTGGCAATCTTGCTAGTAGAAAATTAAGCCATTTATCATTTTAAATTTCATAAATATGCCAAATACCACAATGTATAATCTATTGACCTTCTAAATGATGCACTTTGTTTTTAAAGTAGCAAGTAAGTTTATGCCTAATAAGGAAGTATTGCATATATTTAAATGTCCCTCACCCCAAGTCGTAAAACACAGCCATCTACTATTGCATCAATATTTCTGGAAATTTTACATCTCTAATTCAGATACAACTCAACATAATATGTTAAGACCTTCACATTTGACAACAGTGTTTTTTCTGTCATTCCAGAAATTCAGACTGCCTTTCAAAAGAATACACAGAGAACATATATTCATGCCCCAGTGCGTGATGTTCCTTGACGTACAATAATGTCCCAATCAATTCTGCCCCCCTTCCTTCCTTGAGGTCACTATCAAAATAACTCTCATTTCCCTCAGCAACAGAACACTTGTCCCTTTTTCTGAGCCTTTTAGAGTCTAAGCAGATCTCAACAACATTACCAGTCCAGTGAGAGCCCTTGGATAAAAAGAGCTGTCTGCTTAAGCTCCTCAATTTATCAGAGCCTGCAGACATAAAAGAATGAAGTCAGCAAAGTTGAATTGCAAAAAAAGAAAACTGTTAACCAAACCACGCACACTAGGTATTGAATGCTCAATTAAAGAATATGAAAAATAAGCTATCCTGATGAGGCAGCACACAATCAACATCCTCCTTTAAAATGATGTATGGAACAACTCTACCAAAGATGGAAGAAACAGTATGATAGATGAAGCAAACTTTCTCAAAGGTAGCTTTCATTCTAGTAATTATCAGTTACCCTTTGAAACAGCTTTAAAATAAGGTAGCATTTTAAAATTAGAGATCCAGACCTCCCAAAAGCAAAACAAAAGTAGATGCATGGATGATAACATGAACTAAGAAACCAAAATGTAAAGCTTTCTTATGCAATCATCCTACTTAACAGAAAACACCAGTGGCAATGCATATACCCCATTTTTTACTTTGAAATCCATTTATGCTATGAAAATTTTTAAAAATTAGAAAATGTGAGATTTAATATTTTCACCGATTACTAATGTATCTTATTCTCAACATGGCTCCATCTGCTAATATTTAAATCTGCAGATCAGGGCCATATAGAGAGAAAGAAGCTCTTTCCACATAGATGGGGTTCAAGTTTACAGAAAAATCCCTCCCCCCCAAAATTGAAGGTTTAAATCCTCTCAAAAAGAGGAAGACCAGGTACAAAAGGCAGGAGAGTAAAGGAAGACAAATGGAACTGCTGCTGCCCCCCTCCCCACAATGCTGCATGAAGTATAGAGAAGGTAGTGAGACAGGTGGGAAGGAACAGTAGAGACCACCCCTTCTTAACATGAGCTACAGAAGCCTACAGACTTCTTGTGGGTCCCTGCTTCAGATTTTAATGAGTTTGAAATATTAGTAATAATAAACAGTTTTTATCACTCTCTTGCCACCAACATACAAATATCTTTTGCCTGACTGCAAGCAGGTGGGAGATAAAAGAAAAACTTTGGAAAACCCCAGGAACTATTTTCTGTAAATAAAATACTGCTCAATGCAGAGCCTTCAAATACTGCTCAATGCAGAGCCTTGAAAATATGTTATGATAGGCCTGCATATGGTTTTCCAGGCTTCTTTGCTCTTTGATAAGCCTGGAGGCTGCTCTCAAGAGCCCCCATTTCATTTATGTCCTTTGTTTAGAGTAAATTTCCATCAAGCTTAAAAACCACATTAGACACTCAGTCAGCCATAAAACCAGAAGTGGGCGAGAACAACCCTGTCTTTGAAAACCAGCTGGTTGACCACAAGCTTGCTACATGCTTGTTTCTACATAAAGATTTCCTGCGTTCACTGCCTAAATCAAGAATAGCTTGTTGTATCCTGAAATTAATCCATAGGAGTAAGGGGTCTCTTTAATCAATAAGCAATTATGCTTGCTTCAAGGAAAAGGCTGGGAACCAAGCATGATCATGGGTATACATTTGAACCATGAAGTCTAGAGTCATTAATCCAATAGCGGGAAGTCTATCCAGGATTGAGGACCTTAGAAGGTGTCAAGAAGCTTAAAGATCATAGATGGAAAAATATCAGATGCTGGAAGGGGAAGTTATCCAAATTAGGCAGCTTATCAATGACATGAGTCAAGAACTTGTGTTGGTAAAAATATCTAAGTGTATCGGGAACAAGCGTCAATGGAAATGTCCAATCATAAAGGTCCATATAAGTATGGGTACCCTGATAACATCTCAAATAAGGCCTCAAAAATAGAAGGGAAAAGGGTATAAAAAGGTGGTCAAAGGGGGGTGGAATCTCCTTTGCCAGATTTCTATTGACCAGTGAGTGATGTTTTATCAACTTGACCAAGCCTCATTGCAGGGTAAATGTAATGCAAGCTTGCTAAACTTGCGTCTGTTTTATATATTTAATAAAGCTATAGCCGCTTTGAAGACATATAGTTGTCTTGTCCCTTTCTTCTTCTGGCACCTTGAGCTCAAATCAAATTCCAGTTTAAGTGAGTAGCTGGTCCTTGGTTACTTCCACAATGGCCCCCCAACAGGAGTAGGACCTTCCTACTATATCAGTTAGCCCTTATCAGTTTCAAGGATCAGTTAATCCTTGAAAAACTGAAAAACAGTCCTAATTGAAAAATGGCAAATTTGAGGTGAACAGTGACTAAATCAGTTAACCAATTCCAAAGTATTAGAAGCCCAGTGCACACGACAACCCAACATATCCATGGACTGTGCAAGAAAGAGTGGGAGTTAGCATGTTGGCCCAATGTTGCCTCCACACAATGGTATGGTCATCTGCACAGGCAACCATATGGGGGAGTTTCCCTCCCCACAATCAGCAACATTCCAAAACCTGTGTTGCTGATCATGCGGAGAGTTTGCATGGCCACTCTATCCCTGTGGTTACCTCTGCACACGACCAGGAAATTGTACAGAGGCAGGGGACAAGGCTACTATGCTCGTTTGTGGTCTCCCTCCCCACATGTTTAGAGAATGTGTGGGGCTGTTCTGTTGTGTGCATTGGGCTAGAATTGTAGATACTTAGCCTACACCAACCAAAAATGGGAGCAAACCAACTATGAAAAAAATGATATAAGGTCAGGTAAGCACTAGGATTATAGAAGAACTGGGAGACAGTGCTGCACTTTCTGACATTCTTTGGGCCAGTACTATAAATCTGGGAGGGAAAACAATTAAATGGTTTAAGCAAGGAAAAGTCTGAAGAGGAAATTACACCTCTCTCCAGACCTAAGAGGAACAGTAAAGTGAAAAGCAATCAGTGCTGAAATCCAGCTGCCTTATTGGGGTTTTAACATAACTATCCCTCCAGGTGATACACTTCTGATACAGGTAACAGTATTCTTGTATACAATCAAAGTGTTAAAATACAAATATCTCACCTCACCCTTTCCACATTGGCTTAATTCTGACTTCCTAAAGGCAGGTGCAATTAAAAAAAAAAAAGAGATTGCTCAAAGGAAGCTGGAGTAAGTCTCTTGGAGCAGTACTGTAATTCACTTCCAATGGCTCTGCCTGTACATGAAAATTTAAAATAACATCTAAAATAATTATTTCATGTTGCTGATAAGTACATTTGTGAGCCAACAACATCTTGATTGAAGATCAAATGAGGACAGCTGTGGTGCACAGCCTCTAGACTGTGGAACAGTCTCCCTGAGCCCTCATAGTTCAGTGCTTCCTGACTGTAGTTCTCCTAGATATCTTCTAGTTGTAGATCCATTGCTATGGCAATCAGTCTAGTTGACTGCAGTATAGACACACTTCACTAGTAAGATCGTAAATTGGAATGTGAAAGAAGCTGCCATGGTTAAAAAGAAAATGTAGAGAGCCAGCTTAAGCAGGCCTACTCAGGACAGAGTCCCATTTTATTCAGTGAGGTATACTCTCATGAAAATATCCTTAGAATTGCAGCCATAATCACTTATACCTCAACATTCCCCCTCCAAATAGCAGCATTAATTGTCTACATTGCAACAGGTATAGGTTTGGGGGAGTTTGATGCTGGAATCTCTAATGTACACCTCAATGTGGTGCAGCATATAAACCTAGGGAAGCCATTTGTCTTCTCTTGTCTGAAGAATCAGGCAGACAATTCAGGATTCAGGGTGGAATTGGTATCACGCAGCCTTGGTCTTATGGGGAAAAGATAGTGAGAACAATGACAAATTCCACTATGACCAGAGAGTTTGAAGAAAAAAGTATATTCTACACCAAGGTCTCTGATAAGCTGTACAGTGGTAGCAGAGTGGAAATGAAATCATGTCCTGCCCTTCAAGCTCTGCCATCAGCAGGACTATGCCCTTCACTGCACTGGGCAAGGGATTGCAAGAAGAGGGGACAATAATACATAGTGTAATACATATTTTAGGACAACATCTTGGTAAAATATAAACTCCATAAGTAAAGCCACTTAGGTTAACCAAAGCCATGGGAATCATCCAGAAGAATCATTTCCAAAGAATTTAAACCCTGAATTTAATAAATGTAGAACAGGCAGTATGTATTAATGCTGTATGTGTCTTTATTGTGGAATTGGAATACATAATCAAAAAGAGCCAGTTTGGTGTAGTTGTTAAGAGTGCAGGACTCTAACCTGGAGAACCAGATTTGATTCCTCACTCCTCCACTTGAAGCCAGCTGGGTGACCCTGGGTCAGTCACAGCTCTCTCAGCCCCATCCACCTCAGAGGGTGTTTGTTGTGGGGATAATAACATATTTTGTAAACCGCTCTGAGGGGACATTAAGTTGTCTTGAAGGGTGGTATATAAATTGAATATTGTTGTTGTTAAAATTTGAGAGTAGTGGAGCAACAAATCCTAAGTATTGAAGATTGAGAACCTGAGAAGACTGGCAGAAATAACTTATGTCCTTTGAATAGGAACATAGGTGAAAGTATGAAAAAATGGGATAGACTAGATTCTCAGATAGCACACTGCAATTTTCTCATAGCTATTTACGACTGACTGTGTGAAAAATAAGTGGGAGTATTTATAAAGATACAAAATACTTGTTAACTGACAAGGTGTTCCACAGTGTTCATGTATTAACAGATGTGCACGATAACTAGGAGATGAATGACATAAATCTGCTATGGATTTATCACAAAACACAGCACCTGCCGAAGCTCAATTTTTAGAGCCCTTAAAACAAAATTTCATGTAGATATACTAAGAGCCGGGTATCACATACACAACTTTTTCAGGACTAGGATAAGGCTGTACTAACCTATCTTTTAGCTCTCATCATGGAATAAAACACAGTTTCCTGCTTCAGTCCCTGTTGTCATTAATTTATCTCAGTATGTAAGCAGATATACAAATTCATGAAATACTTTAAAAATGAAATATTTATAGTATGTACAGCGTGTACGATTAAATAGCCTTGAAAGCTTATTATAGATTGTGCTCCATACTTTGTGATATGTCATTTTGACAAGTTTCCAAAAAGAAAGTTGAAGGCAAAGTTTCTCACATGTACAGCCACCATACCTGTTTGAACTGTTCAGGATAGGTAAGTCGTCTTAGAGTGGTAGGTACAAAAACTGGAAAATTATTAGACAAAGGAAATAGAAATGGTTAAAGAAAGAAAATCATACTAATTTTTCTTCTAGCATCTTAGCATAAATAAGTGGAAGAGGCATCCCATGATTTCTAACAGAACCAATCTCCTTTAAATTCTGCAATCATTACTGCATTATAGGGGACAGGTTTCCATAAGGATGCACTGCTTCAAAATAATATTTTAATACATTTAGGCACAAATAGGTTTTTCTTCAACATCACGTGCACCACATCTTTTCCTCTCTTCCATGTCTCTTATTCACTGTATTAATCATCATCAGGCTGAATCCTTTACAATGAAAAAAACTGGAATGAATTAGGGATATGAAACATACCAATACACACATGCTAAACTATGTCCTTTGGTAAATTCCTTGATTTCAGCATCATAGATTAACTCGACAGGGACACAGTGAGCAACCTAAAGAAGCTTATGACCAAAAATTCTTTTTGTTCATGAACCTGCTTGTTTACATAACCCTCCCCCACAAAAAAAGATCAGAAGCAGCCTAATGAAGTAGTAACTGCTGATAAGAAGCCATGAAAAAGGCTAATTCCAACATAGCCATTTGCTAATCAATTTACAATACTGGCTATTGTGTGTATATTACCTGCTGTCCAATTTGCCCCTGACCTATGGCGACCCTATGAATGAAAGACCTCCAAAGTGTCCTATCATTAACAGACTTGCTCAGATCCTGCAAACTGGAGGATGTGGCTTCTTTTATTGTCAAGCTATCTTGTTTTAGGTTTTCCTCTTTTCCTACTGCCTTCCACTTTTCCTAGCATTACTGACTTTTCCAGAGAATCTTGTCTTCTCATGATGTGACCAAAGAACAATAGCCTTAGTTTTGTCATTTTAGCTTCTAAGGAGAATTCAGGCTTGATATGATCTAGAACACATTTATTTGCCTTTTTGGCTATCCATAGTATCCACAAAACTCTCCTCCTACACCACATTTCAAATGAATCAATTTTCTTCCCGTCAGCTTTCTTCATTGTCCAACTTTCATATCCATACAAAGTAATGGGGAATATCATAGTTTGGATTTTCTTGATCTTGGTCCTCAGAGAGACGTCTTTGTCTTTAAGGATCTTTTCTAGCTCTCTCACAGCTGCTCTTCCGAGTCTCAATCTCCTTCTGATTTCTTCATTGAAGTCTCCCTTTTGGTTGATGATTGAGCCAAGGAATAGAAAATCTTGAACAATTTCAGTTTTCTCATTGTCAACTTTAACATTGTGTAATTCCTCAGTAGTCATCATTACTTTTGTCTTCTTGATGTTCAGCTGTAATCCTGCTTTGGCTATTATGTTACCTCAATAAAGACACAGGTTCTGCACTCAGGTTTACAATCTAAAAAGACAACATACATAAAGGAAAAGTAGGAGAGGGACATCAGTTTGAAAGATATCAGTTACAATTTGGGGATCTGCCAGATTTATGAGGGAGGAAAATCCTATCCATCTTCCATTGGCAACAAATTTCTCCCTTCTCTACCCACCACCACTACTCCATTCTAGTCCCCAATCACTGACTTTTCTCCCTTCTCTTCCTATTCTTACTGCTGCTTTCTCTCCCTTTCCACCAGATTGCTGCTTTCTCTCCCTTGCCACTCCCTACTACGCTCTAATTTCTTCCTTCCCTCCCACATCTCTTTGTCTCCCTTCACTACCCCACTCCCTGATTCCCCTTCCCAAACTTGATTAGCACTCATTTTCTCCCCTCTCCCATTTCTCCCCAGTGACCACTTTCTCTCCATTCCCAGCATGCTGGCCCTATTTTCTGTGTTAATATAGGGGGGTTTGTTCAGTCATCAATATACTTAGCAATATGTTTGGAAATCAGGTATGTGGATTCAGCATTAACTGCTGAGTTTTGTTTTGTTTTTTAATTTTACTAATTTCATAATTCAGTTGATTTCAAGACCAGGCTATCAGATCACATCACCACCAAATATAATATAATGAACCCTTCACCTTGTAACTTCAGCAATAAAACAGAGATATTGTTTTTATATATGTGATAGAGCCTGAATAGCTTAATGCACCATCAAATGTATAGTTTTTAAAGTCATCTCTCTGACCCTGGCAGAGATAGATTTTAGTGTATTGTCTGCCATTCAAAGAGGCTTTGGACTCTACTTATATGTTCACAGTTGATTCCTTAATGCTACACATCTAAATAAGTGCACATATCACAAGCTCAGTGTAATGTGCAAAAGGGTATATAGCTATACATACTGAGGGCTAGTTAAGCAACTAGAAGAATAGTTTGGGTAAGAGAACGGTATATGGCCAGTGTCTCGTTTGTTGTCATCAAAATACAAGAAATTCTAAAGCATATAATATGCCACCTCCTACTCAAAACCAGAGTATTCACACAGGTTAGATAATGTGATGCAATGAAAGGATTATATGTTGAAATGATAGACAACAACAAGATGGCATATAAATTTTAATGTCCAAGCAGATTATTATGTACATCATATAATCATGAACACAGGTTCAGACTTTGCCACCACTACAGTACGTAAGACTACTCTTGAAAACTCCAGCAGAGTTATCATATGGAATATCCCCAGTCATGGTCCTAAATTTGCATAAAGAACTTTTGAATTCACTGCATTTTTATTTATTACAAAATGCTGTTCAGTGGCAGAAAGAAGAAAACATAAAGCACAATAAGTAAAAGGTCAAAGGCTTAAGCTTACTCAATTCTCCCTTGGTTTCTCTTATGCAGCACCATGCTCACTGTACTATTGGGTATTTCAGGAGGTTTAACACTTGACATTTCATCTGAAATGTCAGGCGTATTATTGCGAATCTCTTCTTGGTGTTAAATCTTTAGCACTGCCCTACTCTGTCCATTCTTCTCCTTCTCAAATCCTAGTAATGGGCAATGGGTTAGACATATTACTGCTACTCACCTTCTGTAGAAAATGCTCACATAAGAGAGAAGGTTTCTCTGTTGTTTGGGCTAGAAAAAGGCTATTTTTCCTACTTTCAGAAGAAAAGTGGCTAGATTAACTCCTTCTTCTGTAATATACTGTAGCTGTCAGTCCCTGGCAGTTAGGTCCACAAGTTCTCCACAGTTAACACACAGGTGTTCCAGTTGAAGTCACTTTATTAGAGATCCATTCAGTACAAGGTGCATAGACAGTGAAAAGTGGCAGAAGTGACATATGTGGGGCTAGCAATGTTAGTTATAAGGAATCTTCCCACCAAGGGAAAGAGGACTGTTAAGAGGGGGAGGGGGGCTGTAGTGAGATATTGTTTTAGAGCAGACAGTGAGAAAGATGAACTTATCTTTGGTTCTCAAGAGGCGCACCCCACGAGCCAGCTTCGGCTGTCTGTCAAGGACACTGGCTCAGCGGAGCGAGAAAGAAAAAGTAAACATTTGTAACATTTGTAAGATAACCCATTGGCATGGAGCAATAAAGAACTTCCCAAACTCTCAGAAACCAGAGGCAGACCTCATATACCTTCATGGCAGATATGCAGGAGGAATATAGGACAGCAGCCCTTTCTCATCTCATTCGGTCTTCTTTTCTTCATTTTTATCATCAAACAAGAGATACTACTAATGAAACTTTATCATGGCAGATCTAATTTGCTGATGATCTTACACTATGGATACTTATCGACTGATTGTTCAGCAAAATATAGGTGTTCTTTCTTGGAACATATGAAGCTGCCTTACATTGTGTTAGCCTGTCAGTTTATCTAGCTCAGTATTGTCTACAGTGAATGACTGTGCTCTCTAGGGACTCATGCATAAATGTTTTTCTTAAGATCCTTTAACTGGTAGTTAACTGGTAATTCAGTCCAAGAACTGAACTTGGCATCTTCTGCATAAAAGCTATGTACTGTCGTGCCTACCTAGGACTGCCAGATCTCAGCCAAGTGATTCTCTCTGGCCGTTTAAAAATTATGAGACAAGAGGGATGTATGCAGTGTGCTTTGCATCCTGTTTCTCCATATGTCTTGTCAGACACTTGTGGGTAAAAGTGAGGGATCCTGAAAAATTCCCTAGGCATTCAATGTTTGTGTCATCTATCATAACTGTGACATTTCTAGGTATTATATGTAGAGAAAGCCACAACTGTATTTTATCTAAAGTGAAATTTAAAGAAATGTTGGGACAGTCATGCTCAGGAAAATCATCTATAGGCAGTTCAAAATCAATTAGATAGAATTTACTAGCTCTATGTACGTATTTACAAGAGAACAAACCATATTGGGTAGGAGACACCTTAATATCTAAATTCACTTATACCTGATTTTTGAAATTGTTTATTATTTATTTTATTTATTCAATTTATATACCGCCCATCCCAGGGGCTCTGGGCGGTGAACAGTTAAAATTGATAAAAACAAAAACTAAAATCAATAT
This sequence comes from Eublepharis macularius, assembly GCF_028583425.1. Taxonomy (NCBI): domain Eukaryota; kingdom Metazoa; phylum Chordata; class Lepidosauria; order Squamata; family Eublepharidae; genus Eublepharis; species Eublepharis macularius. Next base: position 87,352,400 of record NC_072793.1, on the reverse strand, counting down.
AACAAACAAAAACTAAAATCAACTAAAATCAATATAAAAACTAAAATCAATATACTTTACATAAGTATAGAATGCCAGCAGTGGCAATGCAATCACTATTTATGCAAAGACTATTTAAGACCTTCTCTTGAAAGAGACTGATTTTCTGGACCCTCTCAAACTAGATTCAAGTCAGGGTTTGGAACAGAAACTGCTTTGGTCACCTTGATTGATGACCTCCACTGAGACATAGATGGGGAATGAGACCCTGCTAGTCTTGCTAGATCTCTCAAGGGCTTTCATTACAATTGATCATAGTATTCTGCTCAGCCACCTCTTGCCACTGGGACTAATGGGCACCACATTATGATGGTTTAAGTAATATCTGGGAAGTTGATCTCAGTAGTTGGTGCTGGGGATTCCTGTTCTGCCCATTGGCCTGTAGAGTTCCTCAAAGTTCAATCTTATCCCCTATGCAATTAAATACCTATATGAAGCCACTGGGAAAGGTCATCAGGAGGCTTGGGCTGCCGATGATACCCAGCTCTACCTAATTTCAAGGATTCCCACCTAATTCCAAGGATGTTGTTGATGTTTTGAATTGGTGCTTGGAGTCAGTAATGGGCTGGATGAAGGTGAACAAGCTGGAACTGAATCCTAATGAAAAAGGTTCTCTGGGTTAGTAGAAAGATGTTTTTATTTAGGATTGCTTTTAATTAACTTTGAGTCTATGTTTATGGCAATCCTGTCCTGGGATTTTAAACTTCTTCTTCTTCTTCTTCTTCTTCTTCTTCTTCTTCTTCTTCTTCTTCTTCTTCTTCTTAATAATAATAATAATAATAATAATAATAATAATAATAATAATAATAATAATAATATTGTATGCTGCCTTGAGTTCCTGCAAGGTATAAAGGCAGCTAATAAATGCTTTAAATAACAGAAACAAACAAATCTGATAAACTGTGCACAATTCATCAGAGCCACCCACATTTCTGAGAAACTTGATGGCAGGCAATGACGTAATGAATTTTTGGTGGAATGAGACAAGAGATTTTTTTCTGTATGACCAAATAAAACAGGACCATTACTTGCAAAAATGCAGCTGATTTTAGTGCTGCACAAAAATCATCACCAATATATCCAATTCTCAACATGGCCAAATTTGTAGGTTACATCTGGAGACTGGAGCGATGAACAAACAAGGCAAATCTTTCTACCAACCAGAAAAAGCCACAGGTTTGCAGAAAAAAATGAAATTTGAAAACATACATTGGAAGATTTTAAAAACTTCACATAATAGAATCAGCACCTGTAGCTTTAAGAAACTCAGTGGCCACTATGGCACTGACAACTGGGTTTCTTAAGTGAACAGCAGGAGAAGGGGGATGGGACATTTCCAGGGTTATTTTGTTCTTCAAAGGAGGACTCAGCGGGACCAGACTTCACAGCAACCACCAGGCATCACCCAACTTGAATGATTCAGTTTCAGACCAAGATCTGGGAGACCCAAGTTTGAATCACCACTCTGCCATGGAAGCTCATTGGGTGACCTTGTTACACAATCTAAGCCTAACCTACCACACTGTTATTGTGAAGATACAATGGAGGAGAGGAGAATTGTGTATATGTAAGAAGCTTTGGGTCCCCATTGTGGGAAAAGGCAAGGTAAAAATGAAGTAATAAATAATAATAATAATAAATATAGATGAAGACAGGGGCAGATAAAAGGTCGATTGGTAGGTAGGGGGAAGGATGCAAGGAAGCAAGAAAAGGTGAGGATATGGGGGTTGACAGGAAGAGGTGAAGAAATAGAGGAAGGAGGTACAGGGGAAATTGAGGTGCCTCCTGGAAGTCCTTGTGGGGTTCCCCACTGTGCAACTAGGCCAATCCCAGCAGCCAGCATCATGCTACTGGACCACAGTTTTCCTGGGCAGAGATTGCCACGGGAGAGGAGGGAAAATTGAAGATGGGGGGAGCAGATAAAGGTAAGTCAGCTAATGGATGGGAAGGAGAGAAGGAAACAGGAAAAGGGAACAGTCTATGGTAGATTTTAGAAAAGGGAAATAATGGGGATATCCTCCCCTGAAAGTCCTTCTCTCAGTAATGTTAATTTTAATATATACATGCATGTCAAAAACAGATAATAAAATATGACACAAATATTCTTTAAGATCTTTGGGGCAGCGGACTCTCTCTTACATCCTAAACAAGGGGAAGGTTCCATAGCTGAATAGTAGAACACATACATGCAGACGTTACCAGGTTCAATCAACAACCTTTCCCATAAAAAATGAATTTGGGCAGCAGTACAGAGAAAGAAAAAGTGCATATTATACAGTAGTAAAAGCCCAAGACAGCATTATTATTTGTTAAAATACTAATACTTATCATTTGTTATACAAAGCATTTTAAAGAATAAGATATAAATCTACTACATCATGAAGCCAAAATAATCAAATGATCAACACAACTTCATATGTTGCTTCAGCCAGCGCTCATGATATTTTTTGGATTTGGGTATCAAGAATACCATATATATTTGATATTCCCAATAATTGGGTAAAAAATACCAGTACAGTATTTGGATTTGTGTTTTATACGAAATTCTGATTATATTCCACTCCATTATGCCCCCTTTAAAGGGGACTGGAAGGGCTAGTTTTCAAGAAAATGACATCAAAATTTCAGGGATCTTAGTCCTGCCAGTTCATTAAATATGACCACCACCCTCAAGTTTTAAGCAAATTGGACCAAAGTATTCTTCAGGCCCCTGAAGAAGCTACTCTCAGCCACTCTCTATTGTTTCCTATGGAAGAAAAACGTAAGGCTTTTTCCAGGACACAGGAATCCATACAACCAATGGCCAAATGCCTCCCAATGCAGAAAGAGCAAACAAAGCCCAATGGAACCAACATCAAAATGGTGAATCCTAGCAGAACCAACACCAAACCAGAGAATCTCAGCAGAACTAAACTGAAGCATGGGCCCCTGTTACAAGCCCAAGAGAACCAGTTTCACTCACAGATGCCAGAAGAGCCCAGGGCCAATGCAACAGAACCAACATCAAATCAGAGAATCCTAGCATCCAACCTAGCAAGCCGGTAATACCGGCGTAGAAAGCCAGACTTAACAGGGGTATAATGCAAACAAGCAACCCTGACACAGATATACCTGCAGTAATGCTGCCTTCCTCCGCACTCCTCCTGTTGCCTGGAAAACCTGTGAAGTTTGCAAGGGAGGGGGGCAGGACAAGCTGCTGCAATCTTTAAAATGTATCTTAATTATTCAAGAACTTAAATACCAGTTTATCTGAATTTACCCAAATAAGATGGATATATATACTCAAATCATTCCAAAAAAGTATTTTTCATGTATGTATTTGCCTCAGGAACAACAAATTGCACACTCCTAATCTTATTTCTTCAGATCATGGTTGAGGAGTCTCATGGAACCTGCCTAGTAGCTCATGAAATCCTACAAAGCTGTCATTTTTCTTGCATCTTTCTGGAATGACCTGCTGCTGGTTTCAGTGTGCATGCAAGGACACAACCCTCCTAGCTGTCTTTATATGCATTCTGAGGAGCAGCAGGATGGAAAGATGAGCCACTCAGCATTGGAGGAGGATTCCTTTTTGACATAGGTCCTTTCCTTCAAAAGCTCTCCCTTTCCTTTACTGTCTTGCTCACCCTGACAGTGCCAGACCCCATTCATCTTAACAGTCAGACTTACAAACCTCTAGCCTTGTGCTTCCAGCATGGGCAACCATCAATCTGAGAAAGCTGAACTTTTGTAGGGAGAGGCTCCATGACACAAGCATAGATGAGAAGTGCTGGACAATTGGTTAGGAATAGGGGTAACAGGATTGGGCAGAAAGACAGAGGGAAGGCAAACGAGAGCTTTTGCAGAAAGAAGAACCTCTGATCCATATTATGCTGGCTTGTTGCTCATATAATATACCTTGTATGCTTGGCTTGTATGTTTCCCATTTTCTGCATGACTGATCTGCTGCCTAACACTCATGTGTACATAGATCTGGCTACTCCTTTTCCTGAGCTGTCATATGACTACAACTCAGTGGGTCCCATTCTACCACCTGTGCTTAAAGATGGGTCCAGGATCTGAAAAAAATTGGAGGCCACTGTCTTATAGTATGTTCGTGAGACATTCACTCAAGTGATAGACAGAGAACAAATTTTAAGTTCTTTTAACTACACATGCATACTTTCTGACAAAGAAAAGTGTCCTTTCAGACCTAAGACCAACTGTAAGTGAAGGTGGTGGCATGGAATGGAAGAGTTAAATGATGGTCATTCTGCCTCACTAATAAGAGCGGGGGAAAGGCAAAATTAACATTACTGAAAGATTGACAACCCTGATGTGTAGTCTGGCTCATAAATGTATCATGCTGCTTTCCAATTTAGGTTGCATCCTGATGATAGAATAAACCACCAACTGATTTCAGTCTTCTTAGGATTTAGCTTACCTCCATCCTGCGTGGCTGTTTCATAGCAACTAAAATTCTTTGCCTAGGTGACGGAACTTTATATTGTTTGTCATGCTGTTCCTGTCTACATAAGTCACAGCTGTGATGGTGTCTGACATTTTTAAAATGTGGAAACTTTTCAGAAGTTCCTGAAAACTAGAGGCTTGTTTTGTCACTCCTTGGGATCTCCCTTCACCCAGACAAAAATGAAAGAAAAAAAACTTGATATTCCATACTCTTTTAACAAGAATCTGCACAATACTGACCTACTTAGACCTACAGACAATTCAAGTAAAAAAAAAACCCTTGTTCCTGTATTTGTCCCATCGACTTCCTGTCTTAGGAAGTATCAGTCTTCCAAGTTGTGAAAAAGGGAACAAATTTGGAGGACAGGTTCAGTTTGCATAACAACACTGTCCTCCACCACTGAAACTCTTGAAAGTTGCCACTACAACTCTTGAAATGTTTGCCCTTTGGGCACAGGCAATTTCTCTCTCCCTCTCTTTTCCCCTCTGGAATTTCCTACCAAATCTACTTCTCTTGGATCTCATCCTTAGGCCTCATACCATTTCTCTCTCCCTCCCCCCCGCCACCCTTAGGTCTTGCACTGCAGCACCATTGTCACTATCAAAAGACAATTCCTCCTTCTCTATTCTCTGTTCATTCTACTTTCCCCCCTATGCCTGAAAGTATGCTTTGTTCCTCATCTCCTGGAATGTTGCTTCAAATGACTCCCCTTCCTTCCTGAATCTCCCTCTATCCCCCTCTCTCTTCCTTTTACTTTTCCTCTCATTCTTCAACATAGATACTTTATATGCCCTCATGGCTGATTTCTGTAAGAACTAACCTTGGGTGGACACATCTAAAGAATGTAAACTGCATCCATAAGGAAATGTTCAACTCCTTTCTATTTCAACTCCTATTTTCTATTTCTGAAGTATTTTTTTTACACATTGCATTGCTTTTTGAAATTTTCTTCTTTTCCTTGCTCTTTTTATCTATTTTTATATATCCAATAAAGACTGATTTGGTTAATGAAACTCCTGTTCCCCTCTGTCTCACTCTTCACCTCCAGGATATCACTAGAAATACATGCCTATGTATAGAAAGACATAGGATCAAGGAGTGCACGTGGACATATGTCTAAACATGTAGCCCCAGATAGGGTGGCAAAAAGATTAAGACCTTAGTTGTACTAATTCCCAAAGCTTCATAAGAGAGCCAGTTTGGTGTACTGGCTAAGAGCAGAAAGACTCTAATCTGAAGAACCAGGTTTGATTCCCCACTCTTCCACTTGAAGCCAGCTGGGTGACCTTGGGTCAGTCACAGCTCTTCTAGAGCTCTCTTAGCTCCACACACCTCACAGGGTGAGTGTTGTGAGGATAATAATTAAATACTTTGTAAACCGCTCTGAGTGGGCGTTAAGTTGTCTTGAAGGGCAAATTGAATGTATCTGAATAACAATTATTAGTATTATTATTATAATGTGCTATCAAGACTTAAGAACACTAGCTAGGAAAAATAAGCATTGTGCTATGAAAACACTGAGAAGTGAGACCTGACCTTCTTCCCTCTGCCTCAGCCTTCTAAATATACATGTGGTGTTCCAAATATATTTTGCAGGCTGCATTCTGAAATATTGCAGATTATTTGTATTTCCAAAAATTGTCTTATTAACAGGCTTAGAAGGAAGGCAAAAATAAATTACATATGAACAATTTTACAAGCATTTCATTTCGTCATATTTAAATGTATCTTATACCATACCTGTGATCTAATAAGACTATAAATAGAAACAATTTCAAAAATATTTTCTAGAGAAAGAAAAATTCTCTTCATGCCTAAAGACATTCTAAGAAAGCTTAATTTCACTGTTCCCCTTAGATTAGCTGCCACTTTTTTTTTAAAAAAAAGGGTGTTGCTATGTGCAGAATCACTTTGCTCTAGTATATTTATTTATTTAGGTTATTTATAGTCTGCCTTTCTCACTAACAGTGCAATCCTAAACAGAGTTACTCCAGTCTAAGCCCACTGATTTCAATTGGCTTAGACTGGAGTAACTCTGTTTAGGATTGCTCTGAAAGACTCAAGGTGTATTACAGAGTATGAGTCAGTACAGTCAGTTTCAAAGACATTTCAATAAACAATGCAATAGGGTATACAAATGCCAATTTGCAAAGATTAAAACCAGCAGAAATCCAATACAGAGCTGAAGGACTGCTGAAACAGAGTGAAGCAATTCTAAGACTGACACATTAAACAACTGAGCTCTACCCAGTAGGATCATATTTAAAGCAACAGATGGTACATAGAAGCACATAGCAATAAAGTCTATGTCCCTTTCTCTGTACTGATGGATGTCTTTGAGTGCACTTCCTTACAGTACAGCCAGTTATTTGAGTAAAAAAGCTCTCTTGAATAATTCCATTTTATTCTCTGTGTACAGAGGCAATTTCGCACACTGTAACATGTCGTTCTCAATTAGTTTCTACTACTTTTGGAGTTCTTTCATTCATGAGGTCACCATGGGTCAGAGGCAACTTGATGGCACAGAACAGACATACTTGTCACCTACCACTAATTAATACAGTCTCATTAAAACTGTTGATTAACAAGTACCACACTACAAACCAACAGACATTCAGTTGTAACATTTTTTCAAGAAATACATTTGTACATTGTTCCTTAGTTTCTTTCAACAGTTACAGCCACCAGTTGGAACCCATGAACATCACTACCTCATGGCAGTGCACTTGGTTATTGCTATGTTCTTAGTGGCTCAACCTACAAGTATAGGGACTCTTCACATAATCATTGTCCAGAAAGCCACTGGGAGTGTCAGGAGAGTCTCCTCAGGATTAGAAATAGTCCTTGGACATTGTAAGTACTGCATACAGGACCATTATGCAGAAGCAGTTTTCAGTTTTTGCCATTAGTGTTTGCATCCAAACGCAAAGCTTTTCAAGTTCATGACATGATAAATCTAATAAACAAATGTATTTGATACTAAGTATCCATCATAGACAGATGAATGCAGTGAAAACAAATCCATTTCTCAAGCAGCCTAAATGCCAAGTGAAATGGAAGGAATCTATAAAGACTTCCTATGCAATTCTTTGCTAAAATATGATTAGCTAAACTCTTTTAACTTTGATTTCACCAAAACTATTGAAATAGATATTTTAAATTTATTATTAATATTTTAAACAAGTAACAAATACACCAACAATATGTAATAGACTATAAATATACATTCTATAACTCCAAATGAATCTCAACAAAAACTTTAATGCCTTCCAATTCTCTTCTAGTTTTAAAATCTATCACTTTCAACAAGATGCCAAAACCTGAAGTCAATCTCAAGCCTTTGCCAGCTGAAAATAAAAGTTCATAATAATCAACCAAAGCTGAAGGCAGAAGGAAAGCCTGATTTCCATATACAAAGTATCTGATTTACATTACAAGCATAAACCATATTGTTTCAATGAGAAAAAAATATTTTCAGCCAACATTAAATGAGAAGCTATTCTTCTAGTGCTCTTTTCAGAACCTGTGTTGTGTAGCAAGTTGGGCAATATGCCAAGTAAAGCCATCTCTCAACACGTGAGGATGTCAAGGATAAAAGAGAGGCAGCAATTCCACAGAGACAGAGAATAATTCAGAAAAGGATACTTCCCTTATCATCAGGGAATGCTAGTTCTGCACTCGCAAAAATAGGATGTCAGAAGAATATTTGTTTCTGCAGAGACCCCTTGCTTGCATATCAAGAAAGACTATAGGAAATGCAAAAAGTCATTTTAATGCTTTTCTAAAGATTTCCAACCTTATCACCAAAGACAGCCACTATGATGAAATATTTTTCCTCACATGAGTGAATAGAAGTTTAAATACAGGCCAGAGCACTACTCATGCATGAAGGGGGGGGGGGTCTAATAAGTAGAGAAAACATAATACTCTAAAATCACAATGATTTGGTTCCCCAACTATGCTGATTAAAATCCTGTTAGATGGATTTATTGATTTATGAAGTAGGTTACTAAGAGCAAGAGTTAAAACTGGATCCAGTACCATGGACAGTAAAAGGTATACTCCACACACTGTTTTCTGCCTTCAATAGAACAAGAAAATAGCAAGGCAATCCTACTATATAAAAGGCTAACCGTGTTCCAGACAACTCACTTCCTACCCTGCTTCACCTCCAGAGGGCGCTGCCATAGAGGGAAGCCCAGAAGAGCCAGTCCATCCCTCAGAGAGCACACCACAGTGGGAAGCCCAGGCTGGGATCAGGCGCAGAGCAGGTGGCAAAGCCTGCCCCCTGTCTTCACCCAGCTGGCATCAGGAGCAGAGCATGTAGCACTGCCCGCCCCTGCCTTCACCCAGTTGGCATCAGGCACAGAACAAGAGGCAATGTCCAACCCTTCTGCACCCAGTTGGGATCAGTAGTGGAGGGTGCAAAAATGCCCACCCCCCTTCACCCAGATGGAATCAGGCGCAGAACAGGAGACAATACCCACCCCCCTTCACCCAGCCAGCATCAGGAGCAGAGCAGGTGGCAATGCCTGCCCCCCTTTACCCTTCCAGGATCAGGCATGGAGCAGGTAGCAATACTTGCCACCCACCTTCACCTGGCCAAAATCAGTCATGGAGGAGGAGGCAGTGCCCGCCTGCCTGCTCTCCACTTTCTAGACCCCGTTGTATTTTTCCCCACAACGGGCTTTGTTACTAGTAGAGGATATCCTAATAGTAACTGAAAACACAACTATTAAAGCAGTTCACTGGAATAGGTTAGCTTTAGTAACACTCTGAGCAAACCACAAGCAAACCAGAAGAGCACTATATTGAGCATTAATTATAGCATGTTTAGGTTTTTTTTAATATGCTACATACCTGTTCAGAAAAGGTTGCCAAATGGACAACTGAAATGAGGTTTTTGTTTTTATATCAGACAAAGTGGGCAGTGGCATGGACAAGAAATAGTACTTGGTTGCCACCACTAAACAGCAAGTAGGGCTAAAAGAGAGGTCCAATGCTCTTAACAGCAGGTCCTCCAAGTTGGATCCTTCTTCCATTTTTTTTCTCTGCATAAGATACTGACTAGCTATGATAGTTCTTCATCAGGGGCAATTTATGAGTATACTACTTTTAAATTCTTTGTGTTTGCTTTATTTGGGATTCATCAAGAACTGTTCTCCCTCCTTCCTTCTGTTCCCCTCAGTTCTTCTCTACTTGCCATCTTGTCCACCCAGCAGCTTTATCTATTCTTCTGAGCAGTCATTCTGTTTACTCTTCACCTTCCATACATCTCCTTTCTATTCATTTTCTTCTATTTTCCCTTACTTGTTCTAGCACACAAGATAGTGCTATCCCATACAGATAAATTCTTGAGAGGTTTGTTTTCCGTAACAACTTTATTTCCTTCTTTTGGTTTCACTTTGCCTTCTGTGTAACTAGATGGCATATACCTTTGTGTTCCGAGGACAAATTTATTAAAAAGTACATGGGCAGGAACCCTTCATTCACCCCACTGTATTGCTGAAGGGGAGAAGCTTGCTGTCTGTGGCAAGGTCCTATTGCATTTTTTCTGCATCTATATATAGCTAAAATTCTTCTCTTGTTCCATCTTCATCTCTTTCTTTCCTTTTACTGACACCTTTCTTTTTACTGTCACATATATTTTTATTCATAGTTTACATGTTACTATAATAGCTCTTAAATAAATCTCCAACATTGCAAAATAAAGTCTGCATAACTTAAAAAAAAATTTATCAATCTGTCGCAAAACTCAAATTTCTTTCTGAAGCTTTGCAGTCTGAGGATTAGCACAGTTGCTTCTTTCTATGGACTCACTCAAGTAAAGCAGCTTAAGCTTTTTTGCAGACATATCTGAGAACAATTTGAGTAATTCTTTAGAAAGGTACATTTGGACTAGATTTTTAAAATTTACTTATGATTCAATTCTAATTCATTTCTTTATTCTTGATGTAAAAATAGAAAGGGTTACTTAGAAGGGTGGAATAGAAAGGCTATTAGACAAGGCCTGGAGAATAAGCTGTGTGTGCATGTGTGTGTATATAAGGAACAATAAGCTCTACACTTCTTAAGGACACAAGCTACTTGTGGACTAGGATATCAAAACGTGATGTTAGACTTAAAAGCCCGCATCACAGGCTTTTCCATCCATCCCCTTGCTTCATTTTGGTTCTGTTGGACTTCCTCTTGCATTTTGGAGTATGCTTTTGGCCCCTGGCAGCCTTGCCTACTTGGGAATGTTACCCCCATAGGGCACAATGGAGAGTGGCTGGACAGCTTGTCCAGGGGGAGGGTTTTGGGAGGACTTCAGTTTGATTTTGTTGGACTTTCTCCGGACTGAGATTACATTTGGGAGTGTGCCTTTGGACAATGGCATTTTTCCCCATGTGTGTTTCTGCCCGAGAACCTGCTTGGAAATGCTTCCTCAGAGTGTTTGAGGGCACTTTCTTCAGGAGCTTGCAGAATTGGACCCGGGGTCCCAATCATCCTGAAACTTCAGGGGCTCTTTAGAGGACAATCAGGACTATGTTCCCTGCAAATTTGGTGGACTAAAATGTTACCCCTCCCATCTTTCCAGATATCCCCGGACAGTTTTCCTCATAGGAATAAATGTGGAATTCTCTGCTCTGTCGTAAACAGAGCAGAGAATCTTTACTCTTCAGGAATCCTGGATTTTTTTGAGAGCCCTAAAACCAAAATCTAGATTTCTCAGGTTTTTATTTTTTGGTGCACACTTTCTATAAAGGAGTATTTCTAAACTGGGACACAGAGGCACCTGTGATGGACTCAGCTTCAGATGCTGAGATTTCCAGTCAGTGAGCTATGATTGACATGTTTCCTCCCCCCCCCCCCCCATGGGGCTAGCCTGAAATGGCAGTCGGAGATGGAATGTTGGGGAAACTGTCAGTTGGAGTTAGAGAAAAAACAAGAGAGTGAGAGAGAGTTGGAGCCTGGCTTTTGACCAGAGAGGATCAGCCAGATAATCCTCTGTGAGAGGAAATAACGTTAGTGAAGCACTGTTAGTCCTTGGACTAAAGTGGGAAAAACCAGCACTAAGTCCTGCTTAGACTTGAAAGATCTGGGAATTATAGAGGGCCAAGGAAGTGGGTAGAGAGGAGTCTCCCCTTCAGTGCCAGGAACAGGGTTATAGCTCATAACTATAATGCCTGCCCAGTATCTAGGAAGGGTCTGTCTCAGTGGAGCACCCTAAGGTCTGGAGAGGAGGGAAAGTCATGTTGTGTTTGTGTTTGAGTATGTAAAGTGTAACATCTATGAAGCAGTGTCAACCTCTGAAAGAAGCCAGCAACCTAGTGTTATACCAAGTGTTTTGTGCCTCACACCAGTGAAGTTCCTGTACAAAAACCTTTCTGTTTCTTCAGTTCAAACACCTGCCTACCTGCCTTTTGACTTTAACCTACTGTAAATAAACCTTCTGTTACCTTTTGAACCTCCCCAAGCCTTGTGTGCCAGTTTCTGCTAAAGGGAAGTGCAAACCCCTGATCTGTTCCCTACTAAGACTTGGCTGGGTAACCATTTTTAATAATCCTTAAGGGTGGGACAAGAAGGAAAGTTGAAGCTTAACATCAACCACGCTACCAGAGGCTTCCCAGTCCAGTATACAGCTTCATAGGTTTAAAGAGGAGAAATTTTACCTCAGGGTAGGGGAAGGTCAGCCTAAGCCTGAGTTGGATGTGGGTTTGTGGCAGCATCCATTTATTAAATGACACACAAATAAAGCTGAATATATTAGCAGAGCACTAATACTTTCATTAAGTAATTTTTTGTCATGAAAACTCGTGACTTAAAGACAGGACATGCAATAGCATCCTGAGAATTACTGGTTTCCCTTCTTTATTCCACCACTTTTAAAATCACTTGTCTTAAACCAGCAGTCCATAGCACTCATACTTGATGGTTATCAGATGTTTTATCAGCATCAGCAGCAACAATTTCTTCTGGATGAAAAGTTTCCATGATTAACTTTCTAAATGTCAATTGCTTGATGCAGTCTGAATGCAGACTTGTTCATCTTGTAATAATAACATTTCCTATTGAACTGAAAATGTGTCCTGAATAAATGCTGAGAATAGAGCAGATTATCCATTTGGCAGTAGTGGTAGTCAAGAAAGGTTAAATTTTTCATTTCTGAAAAAAAGGTGCAAAAAAGTCCTACAGACTTCTACTACTGAAGAAACTGGCAGCATTATGATAATGACTGTTTTTGTTTAGCTCTTATGACAACCATTACTCTGTGGCTTGGTGTTATGGTTAACAGAAGATATAAGAAACAGCTGAATTGAGGGGAAACTTAAGATAAAAATGAGGACATTTAAGCATAATTTTCTTTATGCTTGAATATAATAGTCACATACAGATACGAACATTGTTCAATATGTGTGTGTATGTATATATGTATAAAATTTTAAAAGATATTGACATTGTTATAGTTGGTGAGAAACTCTAGTACATGGTGACAGTTTTTAACTCAACAAGAAAGGATAGGCCCTTTCCACACAAAGGTCCTGTTGCTGTACTAAGGCATCATTCTTCTGAAAACAACTAGAAACAAAATTATACATACAGTTCTGTGCCATGCAATATAGCGGTATATACCTCCAGAACAATCCCACCTGTGGTAAAATGATACTTCATCCAAGTATCTAAGTAACAATTTTCTTCTTTGTTTTCTGAATTTTGAGTTTATACTCTGTGAATGCTCAGAGTATAAACTTAAATTTCCCTTACAGTCTGTAGACAGCTCTCCCTCCTGCATCCCAGAGTTTGGTGGTGGGAAAGACATTAGTATGCTAATGAAGACAAGTGGCCTCACAGCATGTGGAAAGTGGAGTTTCAATGTGGCCAGATAGTTCTAGCCTTTTTTGTGTGTGAAGTTACAAATGAGAGTGGTTTTGAGGTTTAGTGTGCAGAAGAAGCCTATCTTGCAGAGAAGTAGTTCGTCTTAGACATGCTTTAGAGACTGGGAGGGACTTTCCTTGGGGACACAGAGAGACATGTAAAGAGACTTTGTGAGGATTATGAAGGAAACAGTTTCTGGCACATATTACATTTTCTCCATGTTCAGACCTGTAGTTTTGGTTGTTCATAAGTAAGATTTTATTTGTTGGATTAATTGATTGCTTATATACTTTAAGATGCTCTCTCCCACCAAAATTAGAGTTGTTTGAACACTAATAGCCTCATGCTTTGATTCACACTTGTCAAGGCATAAAAAAGAGGCAGGGAAGGCCAGCCTACTTGATAATGTTTCTAACAAGTGAGATTTCAAGAATTTCACCCTTTCCTCCACATTCGCTCTATTAAGGGGGGGGGATTCAAAATCTGAATTGAGAGACTGACCACCAGTCATCAAACTGCAATTCTACTAGTGGCCTCCTGGTGGCAGCAGAAAGTAAATCCTATTTGTGAAAGCGAATGAATGGGATAAAGCTGAACAGGTGGACTCCTCATTGGAGTCTAACAGTCTTGGGCCAGCTGAGTAAATTCCTTCCACTCACCTCCAGTGCTGTTTTCAGGAGCTGAGCATGGAACTTAGTCCCTTATCCCCCTGTGCTATAGTCTCTGGTAGGACTGGGCTTCCATGGCAATTTTAAAAGAAAAAAATGTGCTACATCCCTGTGGCAGTTTGGGAGACATAGTATCATGTAGCCTGGGTCTACAAACTCAGGTTCATTAGATGCAATAGGGCGTCCAGCCATTTGCACTATTGAAATTGATCTTTTAATTAATCATCTTCCTATGTCTTTTCCTCTGTGAGTCTATCCTTTGGTCTTTTTAATTACACCAAGAGAGTCATTACCAACAGTAGCATGAACCTGATCGCACTTCCTGCCAGATGCATAGTGCTTTGCAGTGTCACATTAAACAGGTCAGTACTGTTGTTTAGCCAAAGTCAAAAATATAGTCATAAACCAGGTTTGAAAAAAGTTGAAAAGACAGCACAGAAAATAAAGGATTACAACAGTTTAACAGCGATGTTACCAGTATTCTCTGTAACAGCCATATGAATAATTATGACAATTCAAATAAAATAACTAGTGCAGAAACAGACAAGAAAAACCTTACCATCTTGATAATTGTTCATGTCTCACTACTTTTCTTTTACCTTTAAGTTTAGATATAAAGTCAGTATCCAGATCTGGCCTAGTATTGGTAGAGTAGACTTTTTCTCCAATATTGGTGAAGTTGACCTTTTCTCTAGTAAATTTCAAATTACATTTTAGTTTCTTTAAGTAATATCATTGCTACTGATTTAAAAATTCAGACCCCATCTCCCTGTAAGACGTTTTGAATTAAAATTAATCATAAGCCATTTTGAATGAAAATCAAACATAAAAATGATCACTAAAACATACTACAACAACAGATAAAACACCTAGCCCCACTTACTTCTTTATGATGTGGTCTGGAAAAATAGTATCAGTCTGACAAATCACAGCCATTTTGTCACAGGAAAAAGCTATAAATCTCAAGCATTTAGCCCAAAGCTGAAGAGAAATGCCTTATGCAGCTTACAGAATCTGATAAATGAATGAAGTTTTTACAGCTCTTCTGGGAAACCAAAGGATGGGTGCTAAAAAACAATGCCCTTAAAACAAAGTACTGGGATGACTTAAAATGACAAGTAAGTCTATATGTAGAGAGGAAGACCTTCAGACATGTTTGCCCCAAGATATGACAGTAAACAGAGAGACAGAGAGAGAGAGAGAGAGAGAGAGAGAGGCACAACCAAAGAACAGTAACTTAACAGAAAAGCATATGTGGCTGACAGGTTAGATTAGGTTCTGAATTAATGACAAATACTACTTTCATTATTAAATACTAGTAACAAAGCCCGTTGTGGGGAAAAATACAACGGGATCTAGAAAGTGGAGAGCAGGCAGGCGGGCACTGCCTCCTCCTCCATGACTGATTTTGGCCAGGTGAAGGTGGGTGGCAAGCATTGCTACCTGCTCCATGCCTGATCCTGGAAGGGTAAAGGGGGGCAGGCATTGCCACCTGCTCTGCTCCTGATGCTGGCTGGGTGAAGGGGGGTGGGTATTGTCTCCTGTTCTGCGTCTGATTCCATCTGGGTGAAGGGGGGTGGGCAGTTTTGCACCCTCCACTACTGATCCCAACTGGGTGCAGAGGGGTTGGACATTGCCTCTTGTTCTGTGCCTGATGCCAACTGGGTGAAGGCAGGGGGCGGGCAGTGCTACCTGCTCTGCTCCTGATGCCAGCTGGGTGAAGATAGGGGGCAGGCTTTGCCACCTGCTCTGCGCCTGATCCCAGCCTGGGCTTCCCACTGTGGTATGCTCTCTGAGGGATGGACTGGCTCTTCTGGGCTTCCCTCTATGGCAGTGCCCTCTGGAGGTGAAGCAGGTTAGGAAGTGAGTTGTCTGGAACATGGTTAGCCTTTTATATAGTAGGATTACTTTATCATTTAGAGCTGAGAAATTATTTTCACTTTCTCCAAGTTAAAGATTCTGGGTAACTCATAAGGATATATTTTTATCTTTTTTTGCACTAAGAAGCTATCACCTCAACTACTTTTTATTTCTGCATTCTAGAGAAAAGGATTGACTGTTCTTCACTGAGAACTGAACTCAGCCTGTGATGGACGGCTTTTAGTTCTGCCTTTCATGCATCACAGTTAATCCTGATTCCCTGCTGTGCATGCAAATCTCTAGAGTTTCCAACCAATGGGAGTCTGGCGATTTCTCAGACAGAAAGAGAGAAATGATTGGGAAAATGAACTGTAATGGAAAAACTCCTTAGGCTCCCACAATGACGGGCTAGATGATTAGAGCTCAAGTACATGTATATATAGGCAGGAATAGGATAGGTATCATGTGCTAGACAGGTTAGGTCACCTCAGAGAAAAAGCATGTTAATGACTTGTGAGCAGAGTGAGGGGAAAATCCTGAAAGACAAGCTAACACTATTTCAAGAGTCTGAGATTCCTGGATTCGGTTTCGTTTTCTCGGCCATGTCGGACGCTCCTCTCTGCAGGTCCAGGAGGAAGCGCCTGAGCAGCCTGACTGGGCGGCTGATCTGCGAAGATTAGCCCCCAGGACTCCCAGTGAGGGAGGCAGGGTCCGGGACGCGGCAGGAAGAGCCCCCTGAAATCGATGCGGGGGGTAAATTGCCCATTTGTCCCTATGGAGGCCAGCAGATGTGCGCTGCACCTTGAGTGCTGCCGGGCCATGGAAAACGGCAAAGAGCAGAACTAGGCGGAAGCCTGTAAGTAAGCGAACCCCTTCTGTTATTACAAGCGCATGCGAAGGAGTGGTGGGATCTGAAGCTAAGAAGGCTCGTTCTTCCCCCTCGCTGAGTTTCAGAATTTGTTTGGCGCCCCCCCCCCCCTAAAATGGCAGCGAAAAAGCAGAGTCCCACTTTGGGCAAGTCAATTTCAGCTGCCCTGCAGGGGAAAGGAGAGTCGCTCGAGGATGGTGAAGAGGTCGGTTATCGAAGCCATAAAGCCCTTTGTTGACAAGCTGAATGAAACAGATCAAAGGGTGGGCTTAATTGAGAGCGAAGTGAAAACCATTAAGGAAGCAGCGGGGGGGGGCAGAGAAGTCTGCCCGGGAAAATGCGTCACTCATGAGGGCAACGAATAAAGAGTTAAAGCTGGTGGAGAACCAGCTGATCGGGCTACAAGTGGAACGAACACAGACAATTTTGCGCCTCCAGAATGTGAAAGAGGAGGAAAATGAGGATTTATGGGGTCTGGCCTCGGAACTATTGGCGACACCCGTGAAGGCAACTAAAGAAGAGGTAAAAAGCGCCATTTTGGAAGTCCGTCGGGCTTCTTCAAAATATGCAACGAAGCGTCAGCTGCCTCGCGAGATCATCATCGATTTTTCATCTAAAAGGATCCGAGACACTATCTTATACAACTCATACAATGCGGATCTGGACTTTCTGGGTAATAAAGTCAAGATACTGAAGGACGTCCCATTTTTAGTTCGGAAAAGAAGATTTAAGTATAAAAAGCTCGCAGCTCTTCTGAGGGAACGTGGAATAAAGTACAAATGGCTATTTCCGGAAGGTATCTGGTTCAGTTACAAAGATCAAGCTTACAAGATAACATCAGAAGATCAACTAAGGGATTTTGAGGACAAAAATCAAGAATTTCAGCAAGACACCAAGCAAGACGAAAAGGCGAAGTCTGAAGGGGGGGAGGGAACGAGCACTGCGGCTGCAGTTGCTCAGAGAGAATTGCGTCTGAGGCCCGGGGGGGGGGGGAGGAGGAAGACTTAATTTGAATTGTAATTTGTATTTTGCAAGGTCAACCACTCCATCAATATCATACAAAGTTTTAATTCTTTAATAATGGCAGTATGAAGGGAAAGCATTATGTGTAGTGTAGTGTTGTTATATGTTGCTGTTTTTTTCCTTTCCTTCCCCTGCCCCCTTTCTTTCCCTCTGTATTGTTAGTCAATGTAGCTAATAAAAAAAAATAAAAAAAAGAGTCTGAGATTCCTAAGTTTAGTCAGCCATTCCAAATATAATCTATCCATCTCTCTCTCCAACAGAAACAGCTTGTCATTTCTGTAACCTTGAGTGCATGGTACTGTAACTCTTCCTCAGCAGAGTTTCAGCTCTATGATGGATGGGGGAAACTGAGGAAGCACCCTGCCATCACACAGCCACATACTTAAAACTTTTCAAAAATAGTAGGCCAATGATTATATTATATAAGAAATTAAGGGGAAATTGTTTCTGAATGAATAAGGCATTAATCAGTAACAGAATGTGCAAGGGAACAACTAAGCTAGGAATATACTTCTAATTTTCATGCTTATTAATTAAGTTTCCTCTTCTTCTATTCGTGGCAGATCAAATAGCACAAAATAAATTTCCATAAACGGAAATATTCCTTTTCTCCTCCTCTCATTTTGCTATGCAATCACACCTTCTAATAACTTATCTGGAATTTTTTCAATCAGCATGTTGTTCTAATTGCACTGAAATTAATCAACTGTACTCTCAGTTGCAAACATCTAAAATTACCAAAGAACAGAGGACAGAAAACAAGTTCCTGAAGATCTCCTGAAATTTGACAATAAGCTATGCACTACATTTAGATCTACAGAGTTCTAGGCAAACTAGCTACAACAGATTGATCCTCACAAAGAATGCAGATACAGAGCTTAAGGAAGAAAAATATCTTTCTTCTTGGTTGGTATTACCACTTGGTGACCCTCGTTAATTTAATTTCCTTTATACCTCACTTTTCTTCCCAATGGGGACCCGAAGTGGCTTACAATGTTCTCTCCTTCATTTTACCCTCGCAACGACTCTGTCAGGTAAGTTAGTCTGAGAGTGTGTCTGACCCAAGGTCACCCGAGTCTCCCAGATCCTAGTCTAACACTCTAACCAGACAGCAGTCTGACACTCCAGTTAAGAAAGAGATTTAAGAAACACTCTTAGCCTCAGTCTCTCTTATTTACTGTATGGAGACAATGTTCATAAGTTTGCTGAATACTTTGCAGCAAATATGTCTGCCAAGTAAGTACATCTTGTTAGACTGCCAGGATTTTTAATTACTTAAACCTCAGACTGGATTTTCTCAACTTCACTATCTACCATCCTATTCAGGCATCTTGCTGAATGCTGTAAGGCTACATATCACCTGCTGAAAAAGTGTTTTATTTCCTTCTGTCTTGTAACTGTTTTTGCATCTACACAACAGAGGAAATACAGTTTCCCCAGGACCATGGTTAGGTCAGATAAGGAAGAGGGAGGACTCCATTTGCCACTCCACACATTGCACATTAGGAAGTATCATTGAAATGGTCAACATGGCACACGCCTGCATCAGAAAACACTACATGGCAGAGCAGGGTTTTCCCTAAAAAAAGTATTTATTTCTATGTTATCATATTCTTTCACAAACACATTCACTGCACATGCAAAAACACAGGAAGCAACCCAGCCAACAGGATCTTCCTGCTTGAACTGCCCAAGCTGCCCATCAAACAAAGATCATCATGATCACCATATTCAATCATGACACCAGCCAAGCCAGTAGTTGCTTGAGCATGGGTAATACTCACCTGGTGTACAGGATTGTTTTAAAGGAATTCAGAAAGATAACATGAATTTTGAACGTATGAAATCGTTACAGTATACAAATGCTTTAAGGACTATGGCATATGGTTTCTAATGCAAAATGAAGCAGTCATATTGGGCAGTAGAGATGGGCACAAATCGAATTATGACTCAAAATTCGTGACGAATCAGCCAATTTGTTCCGCGGGGAAAATGTGTTTCATGGGTGCCATGTTGTCCACGAACTTGATGACTTTTTTTGCTTATTCGTCCGCTTCGTTGTCTGTTAGAGAAGCCAGACACCCCGGCGTCATTCAATTGATTCCCAGGCAACTGAAATCAGTCCTTTGGTTGCCCCAATCTTAGCCCACAAACCTAGATTGGCAGCTGTTCCTGCCAACTGGAGAGCTCCTGTTCTACCCCATCCAGCAGAGCAGCAGGGAGAGTGGGGTGATTAATCTCTTAGGCAACTGAGATGGGCCCACAGTAGCCATGGGAACACCAATCTCTTCCCCCCCAAACCCTGTTAGGCAGGCCTGTCTGCAACCAGAGTGTTCCTGTTTTGCTCTATGTCATCATTTTATATAAAAGCCAAAGGTCTGTGTCTCGTGGTTTCAGTTCCAGCAGGAAGAGAGAGATGGAGGAACTGTTGCTGGAACTTGGAGTGAAAGTGTATTTGAGAGCTTTGGCCTAGATTTGGTGCTGGAAAAGAGACTGAAAAGCCACTTTCCAATGTCTTTTTCTTCTCCCAGTGGGGAGGTATTTGGGAAGGAGTGCCTTTTCCCCTTCATCCCCACCCCACTCCACCTTAGTCTCAGGCCTTTGTCTGGAACTTTGGCCTAGCTTTACTGAGGCCTCCTTTTTTTAATTTGCTTGTCTTTGTTTCTTGCTCTGCTCTTTTGAGGGCCTCATTCTTGCTGTTTTGTTTTTTGGTGGGTTTGGGGCTCCCCCCGCCTCAGGGCTCAAACCCTCACTCTTCTGGTTTCTCTCATGGATTTTGCGCACGTGTCTGGTGTTGCTTGCTCTTATTTTCTGCCCTTCTTTTGCGCATTCAGCTTTTGTTTTGTGCAACTGTTCTCCCTGGGCCGTGTCTGTGTAGTGCTTTGGGGGCTCAACATCCACCCCAGTCTCAGGGCAGCTGCCTGCTGCATTTTCCTCTGTTCTCTCTCCTCCAGTGCACTTCTCTGCTGCAGCTGGCTGTCTTTTACTGCCCTCCCTTAGTTGGGGGATTAAACTTTTGTTTGGGGCATCTGCCCTGCCTGGCCCGTTGTCTGTGTGATGCTTTTGGGGCTCAACACCCACCTCAGGGCGTTTCTGGTGGCCTCCGCTCCTTGATGCTAGGAGCAGTCACCAATATCTGCGTTACTGTACTGTCCCCGTCCAGGGGACCTGGTCTCTCCCCCCCCTCCAAACCAGGGGACGGCATCCTCACCTGCAACCATGACCGGTGGTGTGCGATGTCACTGTTTAACATTTACCTTGTACCACGTAGTATGTAACAGGATATATGTGATACGTAATATGTCATCCCTAAACCTATCTGACCTTATCTATGTGTATATCAAAAACTACTTTTTACCCTGTACCAATATACCACTGAAAAGTGAACTTTGTGCCTATAACCATGTATTACCCCATACCAATATACTAATGAAGACTGTACCATGTTCTTATCCCTACGCATTACCCCTTACCACTATACCAATGAAGAGTGACCTTTGTGCCTTAATGTATGTATTACTCCGTACCGATATACCGATGGAAGACTGTGCCATGTTCCTATAACCACGTATTATCCCTTAACGATGTACCAATGAAGAGTTACCTCTGTGCCTTAACCTATGTGTTATCCTGTTCCAGTATACCAATGAAGAGTGAACCTTGTGCCTTCAACCATGTTTCAGTCCTTACCAATATACCAATGAAAAGTGAACCTTGTGTCTTCAACTGTGTATCACCCCTTATTCAATACACCAATGAAGAGCAAACTTTGTGCCTGTAACCACATATCACCACTTTCCAATATACCAATGAAGAGTGAACCCTGAGTCTAAACCCACGTATTACCCCATACCGATATTATCATTATCATCATCATCATCATCATCATTATCATTATCATTATTATTAAAATCCCAATCTCCCTGCAAGCAGGCTCAGAGCGGGTCACAACAGAAGATAAAATATACAAGATAACACAGCTTTTTAATAAAACACCTGCTCACCGTATAAAAACCATATAACATCTGACGGAGGTGGAAGTGCGGCTTAACCATGCGTGGTCACTCATATATGGGGGGTAGATGGTCAATACCCCCTACAGACATAGAGGAGACCAGGAGAGAGGATCATTTGGTGGAAACCCTGATGGCCTCAACCATACGCTGGTGGAACATCTCCGTCTTACAGGCCCGCCTGAAGGAGACAAGATCTTGGCGGGCCCGGATGTCCTCAGACAGAGAGTTCCACCAGGTCAGGGCCAGGACCAAAAAGGCCCTGGCCCTAGTTGAGGCCAATCGAGCCTCCCTGGGGCCAGGGACCTCCAGTAGGTGCTTACTGGCTGATCTCAGCACCCTCCGGGGTGTATATGGGAAGAGACAGTCCCTCAGGTATACCGATTAAGCATGAACCTTGCGCCTACAACCATGTCTTACACCTTACTGACATACCAGCGGAGAGTGAACTTTGTGCCTTAACCTACATATTATCCCATACCGATATACTGATGAAGATTGTGCCGTGTTCCTATTACCATGCATTACCCCGTACCAACATACCGATGAAGAGTGAACCCTGTGTCTTCAACCAGATATCAGCCCTTACCGATATACCAATGAAGAGTGAACCCTGAGCTTATACCCATGTATTACCCCATACCAATATACCAATGAAGACTGTAACAAGTTCCTATAACCATGTATGACCGCTTATCGATATACCAATGAAGAGTGAACCTTGTGTCCATACCCATGCATTACCCCTTACCTATATACTGATGAAGAGTCACCTCTGTGCCTATACTCATGTATACCCCATACCAATATACAAATGAAGAGTGAACCTTGTGCCTACAACCACGTGTAAGCCTGTACAGACATACAGAGGAGGAGTAACCTTTGTGCCTTAACCCACGTATCACCTAACTGATATAGTGATGAAGATTGTACCATGTGCCTAAACCTTTCCGTAGTAACCGATACTGTGCCAATCAATAAGTATAGATTGATTGTGATACCAGTGTACATGCCAAGCAATGTGAATACCACGGCTAACTAGTGTGTTTGGTTGCCAGCCTCCGCTCCTCAGTGAAGGTCCATTGGTAGGTATCAATTATGTGCTGCGGCCCCCGTTACAATACTGGCATCAATCCATTGCATCGACCTGATTTCCCATACTTGGGGAAACTAGCCTCTCCCTTCCCCACCCTGGTGGGGGGCATCCTCTGCCGGCACCGCCACATGCGGCCAGTGGGTTCTGTCGACGGTGGCCTCTGCCCCTCAACAAGAGGGGCGGGCATCAATTAAGCTGCAATGCCTACTGTCTCCTTCAGGGGGACTTATTTTGTGCACCCTGTCCTGCCTGAGGTGTGGGGAGGGGGATCTCCCGGCTCCACCATGTCCAGCTGGAAGGTGTTTCCAGTCGCCTCTACTCCTCAATGAGACGGGTAGGCACATGTCACTGCGTTGCTCTGCTTTCCTGTTTGGGGGAGAATGGGTCTCTCCCTCCCCTCCCTGACTAGAGTGAGAGCATACTCCACCATCACCATTGCAGATGGGTGTGTTTGGTCGGCGGCAGCATCCACTTCTCAACGCAAAGGGCGGGCACCAGTTCTGAATGTGATGCCTGCTGCTATGGTGTCTCTTTAGGGGTGATTTGGTCTCAGCCTTCCTAGCATGGGAGAGGGCATCAGTCCCTGAGTTCATGTCCATCTGGTGTGTTTTGATGGTGGCCTCTACTCTTCGATGCAAAGGGTGGGTCTCAGTTCGCCGGACTGCCTCGCTGCCTCAGTAGGGTGGCTCATTTTGTGCACTCCATCACTCTGGGGAGGGCATCGCCTGGCTCCACTGTGTCCATCTGGAGGGGGTTTCCCGTCGCCTCCACCCATCGATGCGAGGGCAGGCACGTTGCTGCATTGCTCTGCTTTCCCATACCAGGGGGAACAGGTCTCTCCATCCCCTCCCTGACCCAGGGCAGGGCATCCTCCGCCGCCACCACAGCGGACAGGTGTGTTTGGTCGGCGGCAGCCTCCACTCCTCGATGTGAGGGGCAGTCACCCACATCTTGCTGCACTCTGCCAATTCTCTTGCTGCTGTTGTCCCCGTCTGGGGAAATTGTTTTGTGCGTGCTGTCCTGCCTGGGGAGGTGTGGTGGCATCTCCTGGCTTCACCATATCAGGGTGGAGGGTGTTTCCTGTTGCTTCCACCTCTCAACATGAGAGTGGTCATGTGGCACAGCATTGCTCTGCTTTCTCATTCCAGTGGGAACAGAATGAGAAAGCAGCCCCAACTCGAGAGAAGGCATCCTCCGCAGCTGCCACGGCAAACGGCTGTGTTTGGTTGGCAGCAGCCTCCTTGACATGAGGGGCGGTCATCTGCATCTTGCTACACTCTGCCGATTCTCTTGCTGCTGTTGTCCTCATCAGGGGAACTTGTTTTGTGCATGCTGTCCTGCCTGAGGAGATGTAGTGGGCATCTCCCGGCTTCGCCATATCAGGGTAGAGGGTGTTTCCTGTTGCCTCCACTCCTCAACACGAGAGCGGGCACGTGTCGCTGCATTTCTCTGCTTTCCCATTCCAGGGCAAACGCATCTCTCCATCCCCTCCCCAACCCAGGATAGGGCATCCTCTGCCGTCACCATGGCAGGTGGCTGTGTTTGGTTGGCAGCAGCCTCCACTCCTCAATGTGATGGGTTGTCATTCGCATCTTGCTACACTCTGCTGATTGTCTTGCTGCGGTTGTCCCCATACGGGGAACTTGTTTTCTACATACTGTCCTGCCAGGGGAGGTGTGATGGGCATCTTCCGGCTCTGTTATATCAGGGTGGAGAGTGTTTCCTGTCATCTCCACCCCTCAACACAAGGGCAGGCATGTGTCACTGCGTTGCTCTGCTTTCCTGTCACAAGTGGACCTGGTCTCCCCCCCCCCCGACCTGGGGGAGGGCATCCTCCGCTGCTGCCAGGGCCGATGGGTGTGTTTGGTCGGTGGCAGCCTCCACTCCTAGACCCAATGGGTGGTCACCTATCACAGCATTGCTCTGCTTTCACGTTCCGGGGGAATGGGTCTCTCCATCCCCTCCCCAACCTGGGGGAGAGCATCCTCCTCCGCCACCACGGCCAATGGGTGTGTTTGGTTGGTGGCAGCCTCCACTCCTTGCCGTGAGTGGTGGTCACCTATCTAGCATTGCTCTGCTTTCTCGTTCTCGGGGAAATGGGTCTCTCCATCCCATTGCTGACCCGAGGGAGGGCATCCTCTACCACCGCCATGGCTGACAGGTGTGTTTGGACAGCAGCAGCCTCCACTCCTCAACACGAGGAGTGGTCATCCATTGCAGCATTGCTTTGCTTTCCTGTTCCGGAGGGGCAGGTCTACCCATCCCCTCCCCAACCCCTGGGAGGGCATCCTCCACTGCTGCCATGGCCGACAGGTGTGTTTGGTCAGCAGCAGTCCACCCTCCTCGATGTGAGGGGCAGTCACCTATCTCAGCATTGCTCTGCTTTCCCATTCTGGGGTGGTGGGTCTATCCGTCCCCTCCCCAACCCAGGAGAAGGTATTCTCCTCTGCCGTTGACAAGGATGGGTGAGTTTGGTCGGCAGGCTATGCTCCTCAGTGATGGGGCATTGATATGTCTCAATGGTGTGCTATGGGAGGTGATGGCCACCCCTTGCAGTACTGGCATCAGTTCGCTAGTGTTTCCTGCTGACTCCTTTGGGGAGATTTAGTCTGTGCCAGTACTGCCACATCCAAAGAGTGGGTGTTTCTGGTACCCTGTAATCCTTAACACAAGTGACAGGCATCAATCCACTGCATTTCCCTGCTACCCCCATATGGGGAACTTTGTCTTACACTCTGCAACCGCTGGGGTGAGGGTGACCACAGACAAAGCACATTGGACGGACATGAGGCCTGCATCCATCTGTAGACCGCCTCCTTGGCCTGCGAGGAGGGGGTGGCCACCAACCAAACACACTTGTCCAGCGTGGTGTGTGCCCCTTTGGTGCAAGGCGGGGTATTGCCACCCCTTGTGTGCAAGGGGGATGCGGGCCACCCCTAGGGCCGTGGAACCCCGGGGGAACAAGGGCAGCCATCCAGTCCATTGAGCGCCTCCCTGGCCCATAAGCAGGGGGCAGCCACCAAAGAAACTACGCCTGGGGGTCCATCAGTCTGGTCACTGTTGGGTGCTGCAGCGCAGTCAAAGGAACTATCAGTGGGCTTGCCGGCTCTGGGGGGTCTATAACTTGAAGATGCATATTGAGACCTTTGCAAAACTTGGAGGATGGCTAGAGGAGACCCTTCTGAAGATTCCGTGCAAGTACAGCATTTCTACGGGTCCGGGATCTAACAAACCACAAATTGAACGAACCAGTTTGTGAAAATGGGAAGTTTGTGGAAATCTGTGGTTCATGATTCGCGAAACGGGACGAACCACGAATCTCAAAGTTCATTTTTTTGGTGATATGTGCTCATCTCTATTGGGCAACATTCTACTGAACACCAACTTTACAACAGTTGCAGTGGATGTCTATGTTTCCAAGTACAATTTAAGATGCTTATATTAATCTTTAACATCTTGAAAGTCATATATTTGAAACATAACCTTCCCCTAAACATAGATTCTTCTTCTCATATACACACTTTGCATCAATGAATATATGAAGCTGCTTTAGTTTGTATCAGACCATTGGTTTATGAAGCCCAGTATTGCCAACTCTGACCAGAAGCATTTCTCTGATGTTTAAAGATATTTCATATCACTTATTATCTGATTCTTGTAATAGGACACACTGGGACTTGGCATGCAAGCCATATCCCCTGTCACTGAGCCACATCCCTTCCTCTCATAACTTCTTTTAAGGGCGACTTCTTTTTTGGAGCTACATTTGTCCCCTTTAAGATCTTCAGTCTTTTAAGTGGTAGCATCTACTCTTTACATAAATCTTTTGGAGATAGAGCAATGAACAACATACCTGGCCAGATTTCATAAGCTGTGAAAAGCCATGTTACTTCAATGAACTGGCTGAGCTTCTGAGCTCCTTCAGGTTGTTCTTGATTCTGTGACAAGTAGCTGAATTCCTACTTGAGCACAAATAAGCTAACTGAGGTCATGGGTATTTGATTGCTCTTTAGGTAATGGTTGTAGTCTTGTATATCATAGGATTTGGAGTTTAAAAACTTTTTAATGCCATTTTCCCACTCACCTCAGGGCCCCCAAGGTGGGAGTTACTAGATACCAGTGTTGTACTTTATGACTGTACTTTGTTTTTGTTTCTAAAGTGCTTATAGTGAAGATAAAGGTAGGCTATGGATTTTAATACAGATAAGAATAAAATTAGTTTTCCTCTTCTGCTTCACTTATTGTAATACAAGGACCACTTGTGAAGTCTATATGAAATTAATAGGAAATATGCAGTTAGACACACATTTTTTTAAAAGAAGGCTCACTAGGAGCCATTATAAACACACACACACACACACATTTCTGGAAGGGGCAAACAGAAGAGCAGAATCAGAGCTGTGGCATAAATTCAAGAGAGAGAGAGAGACTGACTATGCAAGAAAGGAAACTGAAGAGACAGCTTTCCCCCCAAAGCGCTATTTTCATTCAAAAAGAAACTTCACTAATCCCTGAAAAAATTTATTATCTGTACAGAAAACAGGACTGCAGTTGGGCTACACAATAAACTACAGGTTTCCTAAGGGACAATTTAGAGTTTAAAATGATGGAGGACTGGACTTAAAAAACAAAAAGTCAGCTGGAACTTTACTCTTACCCTTCATTTGATTTAAACACTCCATAAGGCAGGAAATGAAAGTGCAGCAAAAAGGAAAAAATCTACAGCAGAAGAACAGATCATATTACTAAGCATTCCCCTAGGCTAGAAACTATTTTCCCAAAGTATTTATGTGAGACACCATTCCCTCCCAGTATACCTTGTCATGGCCTACCAGCTCCTGATTGGAAAGCAATCTTCTTTTCTGAAAAAAGGAAGTGAAGAGGCAGAAATAGTTGTCTTACTTTCACAAAGCCGAGGGAAAACCTCTTGAAAAAGGTTCTCACCCAGAATGCCAAACTCAAAAGTAAGGTGTGCCTTTCACATATTAAAAAAGATGAAGGGGAGAGGTCCTAGCAACAAAAAAACCAAAAGAACCAACATGTTACTGTTAGAAGAAGGGACTGGTGATGTCTCTTGCTCAGACCTTTAGGACTGCCAGCAGAGAAGAAGAAAGGCAACAACCATAGAGTCAGTTAGATACATAGGCTGCTATCAGTCTCCTTCCTGCCAGAGGAACTTCCTTCCCTTCTCTTCCCCTCCTCTCTCTCTTCTTCCCTGCATGCACCAGGAGAGGCTACATGGTGTCTCCTCCTGAGCGAGATGGCCTACTTTCAATCTAAACCCATCCTAGCTAGTTAGATCAGTTACTAGTTCTTTCTCTCCACTAAACTTATGTAAATATATTTCTTTAGATAAACAAATGGTTATTGGTTCTCTAACTTGGATGAGAGTTTTCTGTGTGCAGTTTGTTTAGTTAATGTGCCTTAACTAAAACCCAATAGTTACTTCCAATGAACCAGAGAGAGGGAGTATAGGCAATTAATCATATAACTGTGTCCAGCATAGGATACTTGTGCCACATATATATGCATATTAAAAAAAACTTGTCATAGTATTTTAACAAGTAAAAATATGTATGACATGTACATGATAACAATCACTTTGTACTGACTCTACAATAAACACAATTGTTCAATTGCAGGAAAAGAATATAAGAACATTGTGCGTTAGATATGGTAATAACATATCCACAATTATCCACCTTAACAAAAGGCACAATCCCACAATACTAGGAGGATAAACAGGCACAAATTCCACAATATTAGGAAGATAAGACAAGCTCCTGGGTATGACTTGTTTTTTTGTTTGTTTTTTAAATTATTTTTATTTCAATTATTAACAAAACTGTTTACAATATGAAATACAACATGGGCAAATTGTTAAAAACTACATAACAGAGAAAGGTAAAACATGGAAAGCCAAATTCAAGTTGAATGATCTGATATATTTTGGATTATAGATTCAGGATTGTTAGGTATATTTTATTGGGAGGATATAGATTTTCTTTAGAAATGTATTCAAAAAAGGGGAACCATTTTTCCATAAAATTTGTTGTTTGGGGGAAATTTTCAGCTTGATCGATTCCATCATTGATTTTTTCAAATAAAAAATGGTCCCATATTTTAGAATACCAACTGGTAATTATCGGTACAGTATGTGATTTCCATTTTAGAGCAATTAAATTTTTTGCTGCCATTAAGAAGATATTGATGAGGTCTCGTTGAATTGGTGAGATCTCTATATTGTCCCATTGATTCAGAAATATCAGCTCAGGGTGCTTTGGTATTTTGTAGCCAGTTAACAAAAAGATTTAGTGTAAGATTGTATTCCAGAATTCTTCTACGTAATGACATTTCCACCAACAATGTATATATGATCCTGTACCCCACATCCTTTCCAACATAAAGATGAACTGTGAGAGAAAATAGCTGCTAATTTTTTGGGCGCAAGATACCATCTTGTTAATATCTTATAGGACTGTAGTTTAATATTAACTGTTGATGAATTAAATATTTTAGAGGACCATAATATTTCCCATTGTTCTTTTGATAATATTTTGTCACAGTCCTGGTGCCATTTCGACTGACATGTTGAGGTTTTAAGTTTAATGTTTTGTAGCA
This sequence comes from Eublepharis macularius, assembly GCF_028583425.1. Classification (NCBI taxonomy): domain Eukaryota; kingdom Metazoa; phylum Chordata; class Lepidosauria; order Squamata; family Eublepharidae; genus Eublepharis; species Eublepharis macularius. The sequence continues at coordinate 87,322,903 of NC_072793.1, read as the reverse complement.
AAATATTATAAATTTTGGAGATTACTCCTTTATTTGAAAGACCTTTCCTATCTATAATTTGTTCAAATGCAGTCTTTGGTTGTTTCATAATGTCCTTTAAGTTTATAGAAGAGGCTAGATTCTTTAATTGAAAATAAATAAACCATGATATATTACTATTAATTTTTTGCTCCAATTCTGGTTTCTCTAGTAAGTCTTCTCAGGAGGCAATATCAGTTAGCCTTGTTATGTTGTTTTGGTTCCATTTTTTAGTGAATGCGGGTGAGAGACCCGGTGGAAACCAATCCTGAAAAAGAAAAGAACCTGGAATATTTGGGGGTGATTTTATTTCTATAAGCATCCCATACTTTTAGGATAGCTGTAAAAAAGATGTTTTGTTTAGTGTTTGTGGGGCGGATGTGTTGTTTATTCCATAGAAGATCCTGAATGGATTCATTTTGTTGTGTGTTTTGTAAAAGGTTGATCCAATCCATATGATCTTCCTTCTGTATTATAGAAATTACATTTTTTAATCGTGCAGCTTTTTGATAGAAATCAGTATCTGGGAAATTAAAGCCTCCTTGTGTGTTTTTTAATCTTAATGTTGTAAATGAAATTCTTGGATGTTTATCTTGCCACAAAAATTTATTGAAGGTTTGCCATTGTTTTAAAAGTTTTGGTGGGATTAATATTAGAATTATTCGAAAGAGAAAAATTAACTTGGGAAGTGAAAATGATTTAATTAGATGGTATCTATCATACCATCTATCATGGTTTTCTCTCTGAAGGGCAGAACAGGTCCACCTAGAGATGGTAGTAGACAAAGCATGGGTTCAGGGTTGCTGGTTGACATGAGCAGAGAAGTTGTAGAGAAGCACCAAGCTGCACTGGGTGTGTACGAATCCCCTGGGCCAGATGGGGTGCACCCAAGAGTGCTTAAAGAACTTTCAAGAGAGCTTGTATATCCTTGGGCAATCACCTTCCAAGCCTCTTGGAGGATTGGTGATGTACTGGAAAGGAGGAAAGGGTAATCCTAGGAACTGCAGGCCAATCAGCCTGACCTCTGTCCCAGGGAAGATACTGGAACAGATATTAAAGCATCTGACAGACAACATAGTTATACGGGGAAGTCAGCACAGATTTGTCCCAACAGGTCCTGCCAGACCAATCTCATCTCCTTCTATGACCGAGTGACAGGCTTACTTGATCGAGACAGAATGCTGTCAATGTACTTTATCCAGATTTGAGTAAAGCTTTTGACCAGGTGCTCCATGATGTTCTGATGAGTAAACTGGTGGGCTGTGGACTGGACTCTAGGATGGTTAGTATGATAGGGAACTGACTGAATAACCACACTCAAAGAGTAGTTGTCAATGGTATCATGTCTGATTGGAGGGAGGTATCCAGAGGAGTGCCACAATGCTCAATCCTGGGCCCAGCACTTTTCAATATTTTTATAAATGATCTGGAAGTGGATGTGAAGGTATTCTTCATTAAATTTGCAGATGATACCAAACTGGAAGGAGTAGCAAACACCCTTGAAGACAGAGATAGAATTCAGCAGATCTGAACACACTGGAAAAGTGAGCAGATTTGAGTAAGCTGTGATTTAACATATATAAGTGCCAAGTTCTCTACCTGGGTAACAAAAATGCAAAGCATGCATTTTGGATGAAGGATACACTTCTTTTTTTTCTTTTTTTTTTAATAAAATTTTTTATTGGATTAGATTATATAATCATAAAATACAAACATTCCCCCTTTATTAATATCTGTTTCTAACCCCCTCCCTTTCCTCCCCCCTTTTATTTGACTTCCAACAGTTTTCCAACCCTTTATCTATCTTATTGCTTACTTACATAATACCTCATGTAATCTATTAAACATACACTTAAACTCTCTTCTAAGCTTGTTATTCTTTTTTTTTTAAACACAGAACTACCATTAACCCCTCCTTTACTAAATCTTATATTCTAAATAACACATTGCTAGCATACTGATAACCTTTATATTATTAGTATAACATTTTATCCATTTTCTATTCCCTTACTTAATCTCTTTACTCTCCCTCATATAAGTTAATCAATTTAACTTATAGTCTATATATTTCTTTAAACATTTCTTATTCTTATTCTCAATCTATTTTAGTTATATAAAATATCTGTTATACTAAGAACTTAACTACAATAAAAGATACCTAGCTAGCATGCTTATATATATTCATAATATCTATTCATAATAATACGTCTGCTATTTAATACTGTGTATAATAAAACAGAATTTTCATCTTAACCCTAATAATAGCTTAGAATTTAATATTTAAATCCCCCTTTCCCGCTAAAGCCACTTCTCTCTTCTTTTATAAAGTCTCAGTAATTTTCAAACTGCCACAGTTTCCCTTCGGATGAAGGATACACTTCTTGATAGCAGTATGTGTGGATAAGGATACAGGTGGATAGGAAACTAAATATGAGCAGTCAGTGTGATGCAGCAGTGAGAAAGGCAAAGACAATCTTGGGGTGTTTCAACAAAGGCATAACATCCAAATCACAGGACGTCATTATCCCATGTTGGTCAAGCTCCACCCAGAGTATTGTGTGCAGTTCTGGAGGCCTCGCTTCAAAAAAGATGTGGACAAACTGGAACAGGTACAGTGAAAAGCAACTAGGATGATCAGGACCTTGGAGACCAAGCCCTATGAGGAAAGACTGAGGGACCTGGGAACGTTCAATTTGGAGAAGAGGAAGCTGAGGGGAGACATGATTGCTGTCTTTAAGTATTTAAACTACAGGAGGGAAGGTACCATCTGGATGTTAGGAAAAATTTCTTCATATTAAGGGTAATCCAACATTACCCATCCAGAGGGATTGACTATGATTCTATGATCCTATGATTCTAAAATATTCCATGAAGCCAAGAACACTATTATGAAACCAGAATCATGGCACCTTAATTTTCTGAATAAATTTATTGTGGAATAAGCTTTCATGATTCAGAGCTCACTTTTTACAGTTTACTTTTTTATCAGGATGTCATTTGTTAGTAAGGGCAGGAGTGTAATCTGGTTGTCCCATAACCTGTAGCAAGCAGGGGCTATCCCTAGCAAACGTCTCCTATTGACCACCTGCTGTAACTGCAGGCAAGTGGTAACAAGATCTGCTCCAGATTGTAATTATGCTATGCCAACATTAGTCATGGTGTAGCAGATATTTAACATAGCACCACCATAAGACTGATATGCCTGAAAGCCACTGTCTTATCCTTACAATGTACTTTGAACCAATTTTGAAAATACAAAGGTACAAATGAAGGACCTGTAAGGACTTGTAGGGGACATCTTATTTTTCCCTCCCCCACTATGTCCTCTTTCCTTTACCTAGTCTCTCCATAGCCTCTCTCCCTTTTCCTGCTTCCTTCTCACCTTCCCACTCACTTGCTGCCACCTTCACCTTTCACCCTCTCCACCCAGCAGTGTCTCCCCAATGGCCCAGTTTCATGGTGCCCGCTGAGCCGGGCCTAACTGCATGATAACCAGCAAGGACTTGCAGGATATACTTCACTTTTCCATGTAGCACCTTCCCCACTCTATTTCCTCTTTTCCTCCTCCTAGGAGTCTCCATATGCTCACCTTTCCCTACATCCTTCTGTCCTTCAAACCCACTAAACAACTTACCTTTTATTTGCCCATCCTCATCTAAATTTAATAATTTACTGCCTATCTCCACAATGGAAACTTAAAGCAGCTTACATTATTCTCCTTGCTTCCATATTATCCTCATAACAACTCTGAGAGGTAGGTTAGATTGAGTGTGCATGGCTGGATCAAAGCCACCAAGTGAGCTTCCACAGCAGAGTGGGAATTTGAACCTGGGTCTCTCATATCCTACTGATTCTAAGCACTATACTTTTCTGGGGAGGGAGGGTGCTGTTGGAGCTCAGCCTGTGTGAATCATTGACTGAGTGGTAGCAAGTTGAACAAACTGAGCAGTAGAAAGTTGTCTGGTGGTTGTTTCTGGGCCTGGCTCCAATGAGTCCTCTCTCAAAGGCCAAAACAGCCATAGAAAGGGCCCTACTCCCCCAACCTTTACTGAATGAAACCAAGCCTCGAATACTGGCTAAACTGCTATGGTTGCCTAGCAACAGCCACTGAGTGCGTCTGATTAAAGCTACAGGTGCTCCTCTTGTAATTCTGTATTTTTAAAAAACTCCCTATTGTATTTTTCCCCAGATTTTTCTGTAAACCGGGGGCATTTTTCAGGAGTGTAGGAAGAGCTGTCTTGTCCAGGTGTGTAGGAAGATCTGTCTTGTCCATTCAAAGCTCCAGTCCCCAGATTTAAGTATCCACAGATCAGGGCCACATGGCTATTAGTATATAAAATTTATTTACAGAGGAGCAGGGAACAGGCAGAGCTATTGTATTTTTTAATATATGAGAAGCAAGCTTTCTCTAGAGCTGGGGAAACTGATTGGTACTTAACACTGGTATGACCTGCTGAAATTCAAATTATACAGAGCACAAAGACAAGCCCAAAACATTTGTTCAATTTCTATAAGCAGAATGTTAAATGTGTTTATTTTTCCACTTCTGAGCAGAAATTAAGTGCATCAGAAAGCTAGCCTGCACTCACAGAGCTCAATAGAATTGATTGTGAAGGACCATTGTGAACATTCTTTCACCATGTCCATATTATCCTGATATAACAGAGAAGTTTAATCTTCTTTTGAATTCTGGAATGACAAATCCTGGCTTTGGAGTAGCATCACTATACAGGAGTACCACTATACAGAGGGTTAGCACACATATTGCTTCCAAAATGATAAGGATGTTTGCTGAGTGCTGCCATGCTCTTTGCTGTAGAAAGTTGGGCGGAATAATATTCTATTATTGCTTCAGAAGGATAAACACATCTAGTATATGACCTATATGTCTTCCCACAGAATATTTGTGAAAAAGTTCCTCATTTCTATATCAGTTTCTACCTCCATATAGATTTTGTTTGGTTATCTAGAAAAACTATGTTACATTTATAGTATAAAAACTCACACTGCTGGAGTTGGTCAGCATCAGTTTTAAAGAATATATTTCTGTAAAGATGCTTCTTAGGAACAATGCTGGAAGATGATAATCATCATTAGGGGTGTGCATTCAGATACTTCTGAGCCAAAATTGCACCTGAAATCCAGAATTTCCAAAAATTATATTCTGGCATTTTGAGATTTTTTTTCTAGGTTATTTTAGTTTGGATAGGTCTGGAATCCAGATGGTTGATCTGGGTGCCAGGTCTACCAATAATCAATATTCTTAAATCTGAAAAAATCCCTGAAACAAATTCCCAAATTGGTATCAATACTCCCACAGTTTCGGGATAACAGCAATCATAACCATTCTGAAATATGGAAACAGAATAAAAGAGAAAAATTTTAAGTGCACAACCTTAACCAGCAGTCTCATACTTGCCTCACAGTATATGCAGAAATGCAAATAATTCAACACAATGCACTCTATTCTTCAGAATAATCAATAGTGTTTATGTCCTCAGTGCCTGATTCAATGGTGTTCCTTTGAATTCAATGGAGTTTGCCAGATATTTTCCTGCAGATGTGTTTAAAAAACCAGTTCCAACAATGAAGTAGTCTACCTACGTACTGCTAGATCAGGTAGGTACAATCGACAGCAAAACAGTGCAGAAAGCTACCGATCTATCAGAGCAATCCTAAACCAATCTATTCAGAATATGGGTATGCATTCAGGTATCCCTGAACCAAAAATACACTCAAAAATTCCTTCTGGAGGGGGTCAGCTTGGGTGTACCCAAAGTGACTCACAACATTCCTGAAATTCTGGGAATGAGAATAATTAATCTCCTGGAAATTTCAGAAGTGTTTAAGGTTTCAAAGTAGGAGAAAAGAGGAATGTTACACGGCCGACAGTCACTTGGTGGCACCTGGTCCCTTTAAAGTTTAAAGGGTTATTATTTTCTATAAGAGTAAACCTGGTGCCAGCATTAAAAATAATAACCTTTCTTTAAAAATGTCACCAAACAGCTGAGCCATCAGCTTAGAGTCAACTTACTGTCCCTTGAAATTTAAAACAAAAGAAAGGACTGAACCTACCTGGTCCCAAACTTATATGGCATTGCTCTGCTGGTGGCTCCAAAGCCAGGTTTCAGTCCTTCCTCTCCACCTCCAGTCACTCCACCATCACCAACAGAGCCCACACCAACTTCTGTAAAATGGAGGATCAGTTGACTGGTTAGCTCTTGGAGACCTGCAGGCTTGATCGGGCAACCAAGATGACTGACAGCAGGTGAGGGAGATTCCCACATGGCAGCTAAACCTCATTGGACTCTAGAAGCATACCCACCAGCCACCATTTTCTGGCAGTCAGGGAACAGTTCTGCCACTCTGCTGTCTTGGTCACCCAGCCAAGCCTCGTAGGGCTCCAGAAGCCCGCCAGCCAGCCTATTATTTTCCAGCAGATGATGTGGGCTCTGCCACCTCCAATGTCAGCAGTGGATGTTGGGGTTCGGTTCCCAGGTCCCAGGCCTACTCTCATAGAAAATTCTACTTTAATAGAAAGGGACCAGGCACTGCCAAACAGCTGTCCTAGTACCTAAACAAATCAGGTACCCCCTCCCTTAAATTAGGGCTGATTCTGCATACATTGGATAATGCACTTTCAATGCACTTTAGCTATCGTTTGGAAGTGGATTTTTTGTTTCACACACGAAAAAATCAGTTCCAAATGATCTCTAAAGAGGATTGGAAGTGCATTATCTAACGTGTGCAGAATCAGCCAATGTTCCCTAATCAATAAGGGCACTACCAAAATTTTCGGGATAATGAAATAGGTGACCTACCAGTAATCCAGATGCAAAACAATTCTATTTTTTTTAAAGTTCACAGCACTAACTCAGAATTCTACTCAGATCTATTCAGCACTTACTTCCCAAAAAGTATTCTTAGGATTACACTGTATATTATTTACTTTTACATTTTTTGGTCCCAATCCAAAATAGTGTTCTTAAGAATTACTGATTTCAATTGGACAAGTGCAATGAATTGTGCACTGAAAGGTGGCCTGTGGTAATAATCCTTAAAAATGAGGAGCTCATACATTTATATATAAAATAATATAGAAGGGTCTCCCTATTGCATGAAGCAGTGGTAACCAACCTTTCCAACTAAGCATGGGCCCAAATGATCGAAAAGTACATTCCTGTAAATTATACATCAGTCATGTAACAGGGACAGGGGATGCCAGCAGTGTCAAGGCTGGTACTATGGACAACAGACCAAAAGAGCTAGGGGCAGGAAACGGAAGCCAAGAACCCCAAAGTGTGCTGTAGGAAGAAACAAGCAAGGATCAGAGCCATGGAGGAAATCTCTGAAGTAAAGTCACTCCATCACTGAGTGACTCCATACTCATCTAAGCATGACTGCAAAGGTCATGCTAAAAGATGGAAAAACAATGGCAGCTTTATAGAGGCTTGAGATCCAGCAGGAGGAGGTTCATAACCTACAAACCAGTAATTAAAAGTATATAAAAAGAATATAATACAGTATCATTCCATTCCATTCCATATTGACATATTTCCTTCTGCCTAAGCGTCTTTGGCCTTAACAGTTTGATCACATGTAGTTTCTTGCTTAAGTAGCTACAACCATTTTTTATAAGAAATTCCAAGTCTGTAAGCACTAGGTAGAGACAATTCATTCAAGCTCAATGATAATCTGCGGAATATGTCCACCAGAACCTGAGGGCAGATGATCTCATACTTGATCTATGAAAGAATTGTCATGAATGGCTAGAACTCTTTCTCCCTAACTTGCTGCCTGAGTCTGTCTTCTCTCATCCCTCCCTCCCTTTCCACAAGTCTCCAAAAGGCAAAGAGGAAAACGTTTCTGCAAATGGCTGCCAGCAAGTATGTGCCTTCCTTGCATTCCGTCTGCTGACAGATGGGTTCTGCTGGGATTCTTTGGTTCTGTTGGGCATTGTTCTTTTAGGGAGGCTGATTGCCGTTTGTGTGTTTGGGTTGGCTTCTCTGTCCAGCAGAAAGCATCAGATCCCCTCCCCCAAGAGAACAATGGAGAATGGCTGGGGAGACCTTGTTAGAACTGGACTCACTGACCCAAACATGATGTAAAATCAGATCCCTTCATCCGATCTTCTTCAAACTTAGGAGGTCATGAGGGGACAGCCAGCTCTCACTCTGCTTTAATTTTGGAGTACTTCGCACTCCCCCAGCTCCCCCCAAAATTTCCCCTAAGGAATAATGGAGCCAGTTATTTCCAAATATTCAGAATTAAGTGGGAAGCCAATACCAGTCTACCCAAGAATCTTTGATTTAATTGGGACTCCTGAATATACTTGAAAAATACCAATAAGATATTTTTCACGTACAAACTGAGAGCCAGTTTGGTGTAGTGGTTGAAAGCAGTGGGACTCTAATCTGGAGAACCAGGTTTGATTCCTTACTCCTCCACCTGAAGCCAGCTGGGTGATCTTGGGTCAGTCACAGCTCTCCCAGAGCTCTCTCAGCCCCACCCACCTCTCAGGGTGATTATTGTTGTGGGGATAATAGCAACATACTTAGTAAACCACTCTGAGTGGGTGTTAAGTTGTCCTGAAGGGTGGTATATAAATCAAATGTTATGTTATGTGACGCTCTCCCCTCTGGGCTGGCAGTGCCTCTGGGTTTGGGGTCAGCCACTGCCCCTTTAACTGCTGCCCCTGCCTTCTCAGGATATTCCTGTCTCTTCCTTGTCACTCCACACTTCCCATCTAACTCCTTACTCTCCACCCCTGCTTGTAGGGGGGGACTCCCCTTTTATCCCTTCACCAATCCCAGCCTCCACCTCCTAGAAGTTGGCAGGTAATTTATATCTACTCAGGAAGTATATCTGCTCAGGAAGTATACCTGACAATAGCCCTGCAGAGAAGATTAGCATATCAAGCACCAATCCATATGCAAAAGAACCTCCTCAGGATACAGTGAAGCCTCCCTCCATTAGCATTCCACACCCTGGGAAACTCTTACAGGATGACTCAGCCCAACCCTACCTTCCTGAGTAGATATAAATAACCTGCCAACTTCTTTTCCACACTGTGACACTGAGAGATCTCTGTCTTTGGTGCTACACCTCTGAAGATGCCAGCCACAGCTGCTGGCGAAACATCAGGAATTACAACGCCAAGACCACGGCTATACAGCCCGGAAAATCCACAACAACCATCGTTCTCCGGCCGTGAAAGCCTTCGACAATACATCGAAAGCAGTCTCATTTACCCATTTCCTACCATGATACATGTTTAAATGTACAATTTTATTTGAAAGATTTTTAAAAACAATTTCAGCAAATACTTCAGCATGTCAAAATTATATGCCAGATTTGTGATTAGATGATCAGTGAGGCATATGTCGTCAATTCCTAGCTGTGGCAAAAAGAAATGTTTTACATACAAACATGTATTTGTGCTGTTTATATTCTTACCTTTTCTTAACTGGCAGGTTAAAAAAGAGGTATGAGAGGCTGTGCTTTAAAAAATAGGTATCAGAAGATTGTCTTAAAATTTACTCATGTATATAACACTCCTTGGCAAACTGATCATCAAGCTACAATTGGTGTTCTTTACAATACCTTATAATTATGGAATAAAATACCAGCTGTTAACCCATCAGTACTGCAAATGTCCAACAGCTGGAATAAATATTAGTTTGAAAGGCAGCTGCCACGGTCTTTTCTTGATAATTAAAAAATGCTGCAAAACTGACTTCCCAGGACTGGCATATGTCCAACAGGAGAACAATATGCTGCAAAGTGTATTTGTAAGAAGACAAAAACTGATACCTGCTGTGGAGTCTCAGCAAGTCTTTTCCATCTTAATCTTTCAATAGTGGGAACATTAAATAGAGTTTTCTACAGAGCATCAGTGACCACCCTAAAACACTAGTAAGAAATCACAGCTCTTTGTATGTGGAAAATGGTATGGATAATATAAAGGCAACTCAAGGAAGGATATAAAGCTGAGTATATTCAAGGCTGATCAGAGAAAAAAGCACTCACAGAACAGATGACAATGCCAGAAGCTTGGGGGCAGGGGGCGGGGGGCGGGAAATAATAGTGTATCCCTTTGGTGGGAGTGTACTTTCTTCACGACTAAATCAAGACTAGCAGTGCAATGTTGCAAGAGTAGCAGTGTAGTAGTTAAGAGTGTTGGTCTAAGCTGCTAAGAGTGCGATAGCTACTCTGTGGAAATCGAAATCCAGCCCTACAATTGACATCTGGTACACAAAAATTTGGGATCACTTTATCTCAGAAAAATTATATGATTAAATATATCAAGTAGAACACTTTCCAAAAACTACAAATTTTATAGAGAAATGGTTTCCTTTCTTTGAATATCTTGAAAGTAACAGTTCTTTACCTGGCCTAATCAAAAAGAGTCCAGTAGCACCTTTAAGACTAACCAATTTTATTGTAGCATAAGCTTTCGAGAACCACGTTCTCTTCGTCAGATGCATGGAGGGCAGAAGAAAACTGGCCAAATATAGAGGAGGAGAGGGGGGAGGGGGGAGAAGGAGAGGGGGGATGTAAACAACTCCTTTGATATGGAGATGCAGACAGCTCCTTTTGGTGTGGGGATCAGTTTGCTTGTGTAAAGTTTCAAAGGAGTTTGCCATGTTAGTCTGAAGTAGCAAAATCAAAAAGAGTTCAGCAGCACTGCAGCACAAGCCCTCGATAACCACAGTCCTCCCTGCCAGATGCATCTGACAAAGAGAACCGTGGTCCTCGAAAGCCCACGCCAGGTGCCACTGGACTCCCCCTGGACTCCAGTGCCAGGTGCCACTGGACTCCCACTGGACTCCAGTGGCACCTGGCATGGGCTTTCGAGGACCACGGTTCTCTTTGTCAGATGCATCTGGCAGGGAGGACTGTGGTTATCGAGGGCTTGTGCTGCAGTGCTGCTGAACTCTTTTTGATTTTGCTACTACAGACTAACACGGCTAACTGGATCTATTACCTGGCCTAAAACTCTTTCATAAGTGTGCAAATATGTGAATTATCAAGTATGTTAGATATTGCAGAGAAATGATTTCCATTCTTTGAATATCTTGAAATTAACAGTTCTTTACCTGGCCTAAAACTCTTCCATAAGTGTGCAAATATGTGAATTATCATTATGTTAGATATTGTAAGAATACTGTCCTTATAAGCTGTAATTGGTCATAACTTCTTGTATTTTAGTAAGTTGTTGTTTGCTTCATTGTTATCTGCCACTAATTCTGACTTTATGAGTTTTGTAATGTTTTGTGTGTTATACAGTTTCAATAAAATTTAAAAAAAGAGTGTTGGTCTAGGATTCAGGACAGTGAAGTCTGAAATTTCTTTCTGCTATGGAAACTTGCTGGGTGACCTTGGACCAGTCATTCTCTCTCAAGCTAACCTACTTCACAGAATTGCTGTTGAGATGATAAAAGGGAGGAGGGGAGAATGATGTAAGCCACTTTGCGCCCCCATTGGGGAGAAAAGCAAGGTACAAATAATCTAAATTTAAAAAATATCCTATGAAGATAGAATAGCACTATAGGTATCTTCCAGAGTTAAGAAAACAGTCCTGGAATTTCCTAGGAGAAATTCAGTGGACTATATTATGCAGAAAGAAACTATATTTTCCTGCCTTCACAGGCTGCAAGATTCTGGACTACCACTTTCTATTTTCCTCTATTATTAAAAGTATTCTATCTCATTAATTTGATAAAGAGCTTAAGAAGCACAATATTGTTATGTTCATTCCAGTGAAGACTTAGGTAATTTCATCATTACCTACAGACCATTTTTTTAAATCCAATGCTTTGAGAAAACTAGAACTTTAGATTTTGAATAGTTTATGACTAGAGAATTGTCTTGGCAATACTTATAAAAAGCACGTAAATATCGTAAAAGACCAACTCTAGTTCAGGAAAGAATAGTAGCATCATCTGCATAAAGTAACAGAGGGACTGGGTAAGATCCCAGTTTAGATAGGTGACCATTGATAGGTTCAAAAGACAGGGCTAGATCGTTCAAAAATAAATTTAAAATATAAGGGGCCAGAATGCTGCCCTGTTTCATGCCCTTTGAGGTTGATATTTTGGCCCAAAATATATAATTCCTATCACTTTTTTCAAAAACCAAAAAAAAAAAAAAGTATATGGACAATTGTGTTGGGGCCATGATTCAAAGGATGGGGCCATAGCACAGTGGCACAGCCTCTGCTTTACATGCAGAGAGTTCCAGAATCAATCTCTGGCATCTCCTCTCCAAAGGGTTAGGTAATAGGGGTTATGACAGACCTCAACCTGACCTGGAGAGCCACTGCTAGTAAAAGTAGACAATACTGATATTGGCAGACCTACGGTTTGACTTAGAGTAAGGCAGCTTTATGTATTCATATTCAGAAACTAACTATGAAAGTTGAAGATAAACATTTTAGGACAAAGCATACTTCATGCAACCAACTTACTCATCTGATAATCAGTCTTATACACAGTGGTATTTATTCCAGAACAGAAACTCTAAGAGCATTAAATGTGGCCATTGTTGTCTCCTAAAAATGGATTATGTTTCCATAAACTCTCAGAATCCAGGCTTTCCTTAGATTCCTGAACAAGAAATTACATCTTCTCCCCACCCTTATTGTAAAGAACACTTATACATAAACTTAACTCTAGAAGTATATCTTTCAGACAGTCATTTTCTAGCCAAAACTAAGCTACAGTGAGGAACACAAGTGATTGAAGGGAGATCTAACTCTTGAAAGCTTACCCCTTGAAAATCTTATTGGTCTCTAAGGAGCCACTGAACTCAAATCCTGCTGTTGCACTGCAGACCAACACAGTTACCCACCTAAAACTTATAAATAATGTTAATTGATATATATCTACAGTCAAAATCCAACCTACAATTTCTACAAGGATAAAAAGGGGGAAAGATAAAAGTCAAATAGAACATAAAAATCATCAGTGTCAGACCCTTTACACTGCTTTATCAAATCAAATATAAGGGCAAAAATAATATGATTGCACAGCTCCATATTTCATTAAAAACACAGGAAACAATGCAACATAGTCCAGTATGACACTAATATTGTTTAGGGACATTACTTTTCCACAAAACTTAACTGTGAAACACAGCACATTGGAATTTGAAGGGGCCAAACGAGTACTTCTTTACTTAGCTCTTAACGCAATATGTCCTGAAGAGTTGCAACAAATACAATGATTTGTACAGAAGATATTCACTGGAAAGTTATAACAATTTTTTGAAAACTAAGTTAAACCATTTAAAAATAGTTCCACGCAGGAAGAAGTCAGATCACTACGTTTCCTTGCCTGACAACATACTACCACATTTGGAGCTCACCACCAGACATGGGCACGAATGGGGAAAAAAACCGAACAAGCTGTTCATTGTTCGTTGCCATCCACAAACAATGAACAGTAACGAACATGACCCTGTTCACAAACCCTTTAAAGGGCACTTTCCTGCCACATGCAAGGGGCAGGGCCCTTTAAACACCCCATAAACTGACCTTCCCAATGTCCAATACCCACCAAATTTGCATAGGACGTAGTCCTCACTGTCCTCCAAAGACCTCCCAAGTTTCAGAGAGATTGCACCCCAGGAAAGGCATGATCCATGGGTCATTCCCTTTGTTGTCATTTTCTCTTCACAGTGACAGAAATGGGACTCTCTGGTGGAAGGCAGCTACTTTGAGGGGTTACAAACTGACCTTCCCAATGTCCAATACCCACCAAATTTGCAGGAGACATAGTACTCACTGTCTTCTGAAGACCTCCCCAAGTTTCAGAGAGTGCTCCCCAGGAAAGGCATGATGCATAGGTTGTCATCTTCTCTTCACAGTGGCAAAAACGGGACTCTCTGCTGGAAGTACTTTGAATGGTTAAAGCCAGAAGGAAAGCCAGAAGGAGTTCAGACAGAGTTCGGTCCCTGCTGTGGCCAGGGGAATTGACTGAAAGGCCCCAGACTATCTGGCTTGATGAACGGCTGATGAAGGCAACAAACGAGGCTTGCAACGACCACTTGTTCTTTTAGAATGAAACTTCATGAACGGCTTGTTTGCGAAGAAACAAACGGGTTGTTTGTGGGTTTTTTCTGTTCGTAATGCTGTTTGTGCCCATGTCTACTCACTACCCATAGTATCTGCCCACATGGCAAAAATATTTTTCTACTCCTGCTCAGATCAAAAACTTAACATTCTCATCCCATGAGCAGATCCTAAAATCAATCAAGTCCTGTGCAACAATATGCCCAATCTGTTCTGCTTATGGATATCAACAGTTAGAGTGATGCATATCAACAAAATCCTGAGATCTGTGAAGGCTACTACACTCAATATTGCACTGCCACCCTCAATAATCCCAACATCCCAGATTTCCAAATGCATTGTGCCATCATCAGTGAAATAACAATATAATTCAAAATATCACAGCAAAAGAGACGCTTTAATTTTTAAAAGATTGGCCAAAATGTAAATGAGATAAAAGTCAATATTTATAAACATGTAAATAATCCCTTTCACCTACAACAGGTCCCATGTGGAAGATTCGCTCCTCCCAGAAAGGTCTGTGCCTCCTTTGTCAAGGGCATGTTCTGCAATTGTCAGGGCTTGGGCTTTTTTAGGGTATGGGGAAACAGGATTCACAAGCTCTTCTTTTTGCTCCTACAGCCGTCCTGAGTCTCCTGCCGAGTGAGGCTTCTCTCTCTCTACTCCAGAAGTTACTCTGATTCTTGCGGTACCACAACCACTAGCTAGTCACAATATTCAAGAGAATTCCTCCTAAGGATTAGTATCCAATAGCTCTTTGCCACTTTCTTGCTTTAGGAACACCACAGCCTTTTACATCTGCCTACATTACCAAGGGGACCAGTGCTCTTACACATGCATATGTACATTAAGGGAGTGGAGATCAACTGCTGCACCCCACTCTCAATACATGCGACACAGAGCATGTGGACCACAGTGATCAGACTAACCACATTCAAAATGATAATGCATTTAATAAGAAAGAAAAAGTGGACACTCATAAACACAACAGAGCAAAGACAAAAGGCCATAAAACCAGTTCTCAGACCCTGGTCATTTCCACACATCCTAACGTCACACAACACTCACAGAACGAGGACATCTTCCTGGTGCTATCTCTGATGTCATCATGCCACAATCCCATTTTCATGGTGTGATGATGTCAGAAATCACACCAGGAAGACGTCCTCATTCCATGAGTGTTGAGTGACATTAGAACGTGTGGAAACAACCCCAACTCTTACATGCCATAAATGATGGGAAATCAGAATAGGCTATTGATTCTTGGTATTGCAAGCATTTAGAGGAGACACCTGGTCCATGACCCCCCAGAAGCGCCCCTCTGCCGCTGCTGCCTGCCTCAGCACCCAGTGAGCCAAGTGCTCCAGCGGCGCAGCAGGCAGGGAGGCAAGCAGGGAAGTGGGCTGCCTTCTCACTTGCCTTCTCGCCCCTTCGCTGGCACTGCCAGGTGCCCCGGCAGCATGGCAGGCTGGGAAGCGGGGAGGCAAGTGGAGAGGAGGGCTGCCTTGCTGCTGGCCTTCCCTTCCCTTCACCGGACCTGCCGGGTGCCCCGCCAGTGCAACAAGCAGTGGGGAGACAAGCAGGGAAGCGGGCTGCCTCCTTGCTTGCCTTCTCGCCCTTTTGCCAGCACTGCCGGGCACCCTGGCAGTGCAGCAGGCAGGGAAGCAGGGAGGCAAGCAAGGAAGCAGGCTGCCTCGCTGCTCACCTTCCTGTCCCTTCACTGGCGGTGGGGAGGCGAGCAGGAAGGCAGGCTCGATTGAGGGGGAGCCCCTGTGCAATAACGTCACTAAAGTGATGTTGTCAAGCAGAGCTGGAGCGCATGTGTGCTTCGCGTGCACTGGGGGAAAGTGAACCACCTCCTGCCCCGGGAGGCAGTAGACCACACTACACTGCTATACAATAGTAAATAACTTCGCCTAGTAAATAGCATCCCTTATTCCTTTAAGCCTCTACTAAGGGAGCAGAATTTTTTTTTCTCCAGATTGTTATCAACCTCAGCTCGGAGCCAGCTTTGTCAATGAAAGGGTTGGTGCTGTTGCTAGGAGTG
The DNA here is from genome assembly GCF_028583425.1 of Eublepharis macularius. NCBI lineage: Eukaryota > Metazoa > Chordata > Lepidosauria > Squamata > Eublepharidae > Eublepharis > Eublepharis macularius. The sequence goes on along the minus strand of NC_072793.1, from coordinate 87,306,764 downwards.
CCTTATCATTGCCTGTGGCCCATAAATTGGCTCCTTATTTAGACTCTGTTGACCCAGCTACACTGATCCATGCTATCATAACCTTCAGATTGAACTACTTTTATGAGCTCTATGTGGAACTGCCGTGAAGATGGCTCATAAGCTTCAAAAAGCTCACCTCATATTGGAATAAACGTTATTAGTCTTTAAGGTGTGACTGTACTTCTGTTCAGTATCCCTCTGGAATTATTACCTTTAAAGCCGTACGTGGCCTAAAGTACTTAAACATATGGAACTGTATTTCCTGGTATACTCTCACATACCAGTTATACCATTCAGACAGGCTTCTCCTCATGGTGATTTCTTTTAAGATTGTCTTTATGACAACAGTTATATTGTGGGCTTTCTCAGTGGTTGTTTTTAAACTATATTGTTTTTCTTACTTTTTTTACCATGCTTTTACCATGCTTTTATGTTTTTACCTTGTTAATTGCATATCTAATTCTGAACTGGGCCACAGAGTGCAGGTTAATCAGAAAAATGGAGCTAAAGACAGATGGGTGAGATTTCAATACGAACCTGAAGAAGTCACTAATTTGCAGAAAAATCTGAAATCTCAAAAAAAAATGGATTTAAACTCCACAAAATAAACAATTTTAGTAACTTTAAGAAAAGAATGGCCATTGGTCTCTCAGTATTAATTTTGTAGTTTTTATTATTTTTAAAAAATGTATGTTATTTATAGTCCACCTTTCTCATTTAAACTCAAAGTCGATTACACAGTGCAAAACAAAACAATCAATAGCCGGATCATTCAATAAACAATACAATAGGTTATGGATTGCAGAAATCTGAAAAGAAGCATAATTCTAAATACAGAGATAAAACACTGCTGAAACAAAACCTAAATTATTTGACTTGACTTATTAAATGATAAAGAAACTACTCTATAGGAACATATCTACCTCAAGAGGCAGTAGACTGTAGTACGGTCTACAATTGCTGTTCCTTTACCAAAAGATCTCTCTGAGTCATTTCTGATAGAATAACACTATTATCTGAGTGAAAAAGCCCTCCCAAATGATTCAGTTTTGCAAAATTTGAGTAGTGAGAGCTCTTCTGACTTCTTCAGGCATTCTGTAAGGTGGAGGCTACCACAGAGAATGCAAGTGTACGGGCAGCAATCAATTTTGTCCTGCCGATGTGAGGAGCTGAGGCTGTGGAGGACTTTGTAAGTGATAGCCAAAACATTGAAATGAGCCCGATAACTGATGGATAGCCACGGAGTTACTGCAGAATGGGAATAATATGCATGCTCCACCTAGTCCTAATAAGTCAAGCTGTGGCATTCTGCACAAGCTGGAATCTCCAAGTTGACCTCAAGTAGAGATCTATGCAGAGTGCATTACAGTAATCTAGTCTCAAGATTACCTTGGCATGATCAGATGTGTCAACAAGGGGAGCACCTTCCAGGCTAGTCTGAGAAGGCCTTTTCTGCAGCTGCATTTACTTGCTTTTCTAGTGCTGGATCCAGTATAACCCCTAGTCTCTTAACCAAGAACTAACTGAACCCCATCAAAAGTGGGGAGCACAATCCTTCAAGATCTCTGCCTCCCCAACCAGCATCACTTCTGTCTCATCAGAGTTCAACTTCAATTTGTTCAGTCAGTCATTTGACCCCAGCTGTCAGGCAGTGACGCAGGACCTCTACGGCATCATCAGTAGATTTGGTTGGCAAAATTAGAACTAGGATTCATCTGCATATTGATGGCATCCAGTTCCATAGCTATGAATGATTTCTCCTAACGGCTTTACACTGAGGTTGAATAACATGGGGGATAAGATTACACATTATGGAACCCCACAACATAATTCCCACCCTGAAGATAGCTGGTCTCCAATGGCACCCCTTTCAGTCAGTTCCACGTGGAATTATTTAAACCAGTCCAAGGCACACCCCTTGATATCAACTTCAGCCTCCAGGTGTCTCAACAGAATTTCATGATCTACTGTATTCAAGTCTGCAGATAGATCCAGGAAGAGCAACAAAGAAGCATGGCTTTTGTCTAGAATCAGATGGAGGTCATCAACTAAAGCCACCAGAGTGGTCTCCATTCCCACCATGCAACTGGGCCTGGTTCAGCCAGTACCATCCATGCAAACAGGCCATCAGCAGAGGCTACCAGGGGAAGAGGGAAAGTTGAAGATGGAGGGGAGACAAAAATGAGAGGGAAGGAGAGAAGAAAGCAGGAAAGGATGCAAGCTATGGGGGGGACAAGGGAAAGAGAACATGGGGGGAGAGGGGAAAATGAGATGCCCCCTGCAAGTCCTTGTGGGCCTCCACTTGTCCACACTAATAGCAATGATGTCGATATTTTCCGACAGTTGTACCAACTTATTGCTATACAAGAAAGGCTGTATGTGAGTAATAATAATAATAACAACAACATTTGATTTATATACCATCCTTCAGGACAACTTAATACCCACTCAGAGTGGTTTACAAAGTAAGGACATCTAACAAACTAATAATAAATCCTAAGGAGATATAAAGTACTTTTTTGAATGAAATTCAAGAAATACAAATTACTATGCACTTCCAAGAATAATTTTAAAAATTCAGAATAGAAAGCCAGCACAGTATAGGGATTCCAGTGTTAAGACAAGGAATAGAGGGACCTGGTTTTAATCCCCACTCTGCCATGTAGTTCTCTGGGTGAACCTATACTATTAAATGTTTCTTAGACTAAAAAACTCATAGAATTTTCAAAAGAATGAAATGGATGAGAGAAGAAATAAATTGGACTGAATTATTTGAAAGAAAGGCAATATATGAAGTACACAAGTCACTATTTCTTTATTTTCATTCCTTTATAAGCCTTCCTTTCTCACTGAGACTCAAGGCAGATTACAAACAATTCAGATAGCATACGACTTACCTGAAAGGCTATTCACGTCTGTTCCCTGGCCTCTAGAAGCATCGCTCTGAGCATGTACATTGGGTTAACTTTTATACCAAGATTTTTTCCTATGTATACTGGGAGCCAGTGGCAGGACTGTCCCTAGTTATCAGCAAAAAACACCACTTACAAGGGAGTAAAAGGTCTTATAACTCTCCTGTGATGCATCTTTACAGTTGGGGAATTAACACTGCCTGACCAACTTCAAAAGAGATTCCGGTGTAAAAATATTACTAACTCTAGATAGATAGATATGGGAATAATAACAAAGGCAATAATAATAAACCACACTACAACAAAAATGAATAACAGTAAGACCAGTCTATGGCACAATTTCTCATTCACAAGGCAGATTTAAATGTTACTCTCTCAGCCTCTATGATCTAACACAAGACTTAGTCAAGATGATGTACAACATTAGAGAAATGATTACTAAGGCAAAGATTAATAAAAACACCACAATGAAAATGTAAGGAAAGAATGGAATGTTGGCCTGCATGCATTCCATAAACTAGGGTAGATTTTTTCCACCATGTACTAAACAAATGAACTTAGATTAATGTTAGGAAACTTTGGTGTTATTTTTTCCTTAGTGTGTCTGTACTGTAACCACAGCTTAGAAAGCCTCGTATCTGTGTAGTCAGAACTATGTGCTGTCCCTTTAACAATTGGTACTCATGGGAATTGTAGTCCCCCCTCCAATATAGAAGTTTATTGTAGGCTTCCTATGAAGGTGTTAAACGTTTATGGTCCTCTTCCTCCCTTTGTTCGGACCTTTTTCCCTCAAGCAAGGATGCAACAGCTATAATGAATTTACCGCTTGTCTACAACAAATCTGGACCAATAAAGATGTATCTTGCTTCTGATTGAACCATGTGTAGTTCACTGGCTCCAACTGTAAGTAAGGATTCCTTTACGATCTGGGTTGAGAAAGGCAGCGCGTTAGAGCTATCTGGAAGCCAGCATCTTTCCTAGCTGCTTCCAGAATAGTAAATTCATTAAATGGCTCGTCTTGCTCCTTCATAAAAGGAAATTCATGAAATGGCTCATCTTGCTCCTTCAAGATCACCATAGTGAATTCATAACTACAGCATTTTTTGCTCTTGCAAAGATAAAAAATAACATGTGTGAATGTCTGCATGAAGACGGGAAAGACAAAAAATCCCTCCTCTCCTGGCTGCAAAGGCTTCCCCTTTGTCCTGTAAATGCTTCTACTGGAGCCTTTCAGTTGCTAATTTTGACTAATCAGCCTGGGAGATCACCTTCGCTAGCCGGAGAAGGAGATTAGCAACTTAAATAAGAATGTTTCAGCCGCCTGCATGCTTTATTCTCAAGCAGAGAAAATGTTTCATTCCTTTCAACCTGTTGTTTGTGATTTGAATGTTTCTTAACTCAAAGTGGAGGAGAGCTCCAGTACGGATCACCTCTCTCACACACCGCTTTGAATGTACCTCATGCCTTTGAATTGCAAAACAGCAATATTGCTCAGGGCTCCGCTTCACGCCAGCCTGCGCTTGTAATCCAGAACGCTTTCTCCACAACCCCAAATGCTGAGCACACAAAGGGATTCAAACTCTGAAGAGCACACGCGTTTGAAAAGCATCTCCAGAACCCAGCCCTAAGCTGGGAAAAGTTGCTGAGCGCAAACAGCTCCTCAACACAGAATCCTGATTTGCAAAAGCTACCAAGGGGAACCTGCAAGGCGTTCAGCATAAGAAGAGTAGGCACAGCTAAGGAGCACACCCACACCCCTAGTGGTCACTTAGAGCAACTACAACTGAATTCTTATAAAGCTCACTCACTGCGCCCCCAGTGGCCAACCTCAGAAGTGCAGCCAACAATTCTGTTCAAGCTATACAGAAGTCACGTGCTTGCACTACCACAACAGTGCCACTGCAACAGCGCCACCCTAGTGGTCTGAAGTAGTACTGCAGCTTCAAAAAAATATTTCTTTTGCCACAATGGAAACTCCTGTGGGAAATCCGGCAGGTGAAGAGGACATCACTGGTCCTACCAATACACCCACTACTCCCTCCAATGGCGATGATGAAGCTGAGTTCAAACGTCCACCACGGAAAAGAACACTGACTCGCAAGATGCGAGATTCGTTATCTGCCAAGAAAGCAGAAAGGCTCAAGGAGTCTGAAAAACATTGGATACAGATACAAGAGTATCTGGACAAACTGGATAAGGTGGCTGATGTGGACGATCTGCACGATTTGGGAAGACTTCTGGCTAGCGAGTTTGTGCACTGGAAGGCTCATATGGAACGCGTGCGTAGCATCTTGGATCAGCTGGACACGGATGAAGCATTGGCTGAACAGCGACACCTTCAAGAGGTGAATGACGCACAGGAAAAGCTCGTTGATGATGCCGTGTGCAATTTGGATAGGCGCATCAAGGAAGAGACTGCGAAACTTCTTGATTCTACCAGTGATGAACCACATTCTAAAGCTGGTTCTTCAGGCAAGTCCAGCCATCCGTCCTCCACAACTTCATCGTCCAAGCACAGTAAATCAGCCTCAAAATGCAGTAGCTGTTCTCATTGTTCTAATACCTCCTTGCTTGCCTTGGAGGTGGCCAAAGCAAAGGCAGAAGCTGCTGCGGCAACCAAGAGGGCTGAATTTGCCAAGAAGGAAGAAGAACTGATGAAAGAAGCTGCCAACAGGGAAGCTCAGCTACGGAAGGAAGCTGCCATCAGGGAAGCTCAGCTACGGAAGGAAACTACCGACAGGGATGTCCAGGTATGGACACTCCAAAAAGAAGCAGAAGCAGCAGAGTTACGCGCCAAGGCGAAGGCCCTAGAGGACAGCCTCCAGGATTCGGATTCAGATCACAGCCTACCACAGCTGGAGGAGCTGGATCCAACTCTACGGGTAGTGACCTATGTAGAAGAACAAAGAGCCTTCACAAAAGGCCTCGCCGCACTAGTGTTTGACCACACAGCTCCGGAGTTCAAACCAGCTGAGCCTACCCAGCCTATGCCTTCCATGCCAGCCCAGACCTTGCCTGTGCTTGTGGAGCCTCTGCACACCCTGGATTCAGGCCTCCAGCCGCCATTGCCGTGCCCCCGTTGCCTCAGCCATCTGTTCCTGGCAGCCCAGCCTCACAGCCCACCGCTCCTGTTCTTATGCCTGTGTATGCGCCTCGGTGGACAAAGCGGGACCTCGCTGAAAGAGGCATGCAGAAGTTTTCAGACCGCCCAGAGAACTACTTACTTTGGAAATCGAAGTTCCGTAATGCTACTAAAGACATGGGACTACATGCAAATGAAGAACTCACACTTCTAGCTGCATGGCTGGGACCTGAGTCTGCAGCCCAGGTGGACCGCATTCATGCAGCTAATGTCGCAGATCCCAAAACAGCCTTGCCGCTAGCATGGGACCGGCTCGACAAACATTATGGTGACTCATCGGAGCTTGAGGCCTCACTCGTGAGGCGCCTGAACAAGTTTCCCAGGATACCCTACAATGAACCACGTAAACTTTGGGACTTGGCTGATCTTCTTACTGAGTTGCAGGCTGCTAAGAAGAACCCAGCACTACCAGGGTTGGCTTGCCTCGATCAGTACTATACACAGAGGAGCATCACAGAGAAACTGCCACGCCCACTTCAAGATAAGTGGGGTGACACAGTGAGTTCCTACAAAAGTGCACATCATGGAGCATACCCTCCTTTCTCAAACCTTGTGAGTTTCATCGCCTTGCTGATGGAGACACATAATGATTCCCAATGCGGATATTACACGCATCCCAATGAGCCTCGTGATGAGAAGACTCCTTCTCAGGACATCAGGACTGCGTCTTCACAGGATACCAGGCACAAGCCTCCACGGGACTCCAGAGCCAAGACAACTGCTTCAGTGCTAAAGACAGGGCTCTCCATGACTCCAGCTGAAGCCACCGTAAGTAAACCTTCAGCATCGAAGTTGCCAGCGCAGCCATCAGCACAGAAGTTGACGGCACGACCTATGTATTTCTGTCCACTCCACAAGGATGGACACTCCGCAAATAGGTGCCCACGTTTCAGAAAGCTGCCACTGACAGTGAGGAAGTTTATGATTTCAGAGCTCAAGATGTGTTCCTGTTGTTGCCAATCTCGAGAACATGCATCAAGTGATTGCAAGACCCATATAAAATGCCACGAGTGCAGCAGTGACACACATTCGACTGCCATGCACACGGACACCACGCCAACACAACCAGTTGTGCCTGACAACCCTGCCTCCCAAGGGGAGAACTGTTTCGGCTCACTGCACTCAAGTGTGCGGCGTTGGGAGCAACAACCAGTCCTGCCATCAGGTATGTCTTGCCAAAGTCTTTCCTGCTGGCCAACCCGAACAAGCCATCAAGATGTATGTCATCCTAGATAGCCACAGTACCCGGTCCCTGGTCGACCCAATATTCTTTGAGCTCTTCAACATATCAGGAGATGAACTGCCATACACCCTCAGAATGTGTGCTGGGGTCCAGCGCACAGCGGGGAGGAGAGCCGCCGGGTTCCAAATTGAATCTCTCGACAGCAGTATCCTGTTCTCTCTACCTCCACTGTTGGAATGCGATGCCATACCAGACGATCGCGACCAGATTCCAACACCAGACATAGCGCTCCATCATCCTCACCTACAATCAATAGCAGATCACTTTCCTGCCCTGGATCCAGATGCACAGATCTTGCTTCTGCTAGGGATAGATGCCACCGATCTGCTAGTTTGCCACGAGGTGATTGTTGGACCTCCTGGCACCCCACATGCCCAGAGGTACGACCTAGGATGGGTCATAGTGGGGAATGTGTGTGTAGATCGCTTACAGATGCCAAACCAGATGAGCGTCTTTGCCACAACCATCATGGATAACGGACGAGCCTCACACTTGAAGCCATGTCCAGAACACTTCACACTAACCAAAGAGGACTATGGCCTTGGAACTACAGTGTTCCGAACAACCAAAGATGATAACATGCTCGCCCCATCTATGGAAGACAAGTAATTCCTACAACTAATGGAAAAGGAACTTCAGCAAGATGACTGGAAGTTGGATTGCTCCACTCCCTTTCCGCACACCTAGACAGCGATTGTCCAACAACTGCGAACAAGCCCTATCTCGACTCAACACCTTGCGCAAAACCCTGGCAAGGAAGCCCGAGATGAAGGCCCTCTTTGTGGAATTTATGGACAAGATGCTGCAAAATAAGCATGCAGAACTTGCACCTCCACTGCGAGAGGGAGAGGAATGCTGGTACCTGCCATTCTTCGGGGTATACCATCCCCAAAAGCCCGGCCAGATCAGAGTGGTCTTCGATTCCAGTGCCCAATTTCAAGGATTCTTGTTGAACAAGGCCCTCCTAACTGGACCCGGACCTGACCAACAGCCTACTTGGTGTACTCATCCGCTTTAGGAAGGAAGCCGTAGCCGTCATGGTGGACATCCAGCAGATGTTCTATTCCTTCCTCATTAGAGATGGTCACCGAAACTACCTGCACTTCTTATGGTTCAGTGATGAGCAACATAGCCAGAAGATTACCGAGTATCGCATGCGAGTCCACATGTTTGGCAATGGACCGTCCCCAGCAATTGCCAACTATGGGTTGCATCAAACTGCACGTACAGGAAAAGAAAAGTATGGCCTGGACGCAAGGTGATTCGTGGAACGGGACTTCTATGTGGACGATGGACTGAAGTCCTTACCCACTCCAGAAGAAGCCATGGACCTGCTAAAGAGAACACAACAAATGCTGGCTGCAGCTAATCTTAGGCTGCACAAAATTGCATCCAACAGCACGAAGGTGTTGGAAGCATTTGCTCCAGAAGACCATGCCAAAGGACTACAGGACCTAGACTTGGGTGGCGACACTCCCCTCCTCCAACGTAGCCTTGGACTGAGTTGGGACCTGAAGAGGGACACCTTCATCTTCCGAGCACCAGCCCAAGAGAAACAGTTCACACGACAAGGAGTCCTGTCAGCAGTGAACAGCTTGTTTGATCCCTTGGGGTTTGCTGCACCAGTGACCATCCAAGGAAAACACCTCCTACGCACTCTCTCCTTAGGTACCAAAGACTGGGATGAGCCTCTTCCCCCCGACCAAAGAAAGGAATGGGAGGCTTGGAGAGGTTCGCTCATCTGCCTGCAAGACATCCAGATCCCACGCACCTATGTACCAGTCTCACCTGCCGCCGCCGCCTCCCGCAGAGAGCTACACATCTTCTCAGATGCGTCCATGAAAGCGATTGCAGCCGTAGCATATCTGCAGGTCGTTGGTGGGGAGAACCAAGTCCATGTGGGCTTCATCCTGGGGAAAGCTAAGTTAGCCCTGCTACAGGGACACACCATCCCACGTCTGGAACTATACGGTGCTGTGCTTGCTGTGGAGCTTGCAGAGATAATAGAGAGAGAGATGGACCTTACCTTTGATGCCACTACCTTTTACACAGACAGCAAAGTAGTGCTTGGATACATACACAATCAAAGTGGTCGGTTCTATGTGTATGTCAGCAACCGAGTAGAGTGTATTCAATGATCCACGTGCCCTGACCAGTGGCAACATGTTCCTACAAATCAGAATCCAGCAGACCACGCAACACGGTCTATCCCTGCCTCACTGCTGGCTGAGTCCTCCTGGCTGAAAGGACCTGACTTCCTCCTGTGTTCGGTCAATCCAGTACAGCACGAGGAGGAACACTACGAGCTCCTAGACCAGGACAAGGAAGTTCGGCCTCAAGTCACCGGCATGAAAGTGGGAGTTGAGACCAACCGCCATCTAGAAGCAAAGAGATTCGAACGATTCTCCAAATGGAAGCCACTTGTTCTAGGGATGGCACGCCTCATCCACTTTGCTCGCCACCGGAATACAGAGCCAACCTCGTCAGAAGTACGACCCAGGGCAGAGCTCCTGATTTTCCAGAGAGTACAACACGAGTTCTACGTAGAAGAACTCGAAAACACCAAGAAAGGGTTGCCTATACCCAAGAACAGTCTGCTACTTAAGCTGAACCCCTACCTCGATGATGATGGCTTACTTCGGGTAGGAGGGCGTCTGAAGGCAGGTGATGTAGGCTCAACAGTAGCAAACCCTATCATCCTTCCAGCTCGACATCACGTGACTGTCCTCTTGGTGCACCACCACCATGAGCGGGTTCATCATCAAGGACATCACTTCACAAAAGGAGCCATCAGAGCAGCAGGCCTATGGATTGTGGGAGCGAAAAGATGTATCGCTGCAGTCCTACAGACCTGCGTACAATGTCGGAAGCTCAAAGGTTCTCATCACCAGCAGAAGTTGGCCGACCTGCCACCAGATCGAGTCAGCACTGAGCCCCCTTTCACTAATGTTGGACTTGATGTATTTGGTCCCTGGAATGTAGTGACACACAAGACCAGGGGAGGACAAGCCAACAGCAAGAGATGGGAAGTGCTATTCACGCGTCTGAGCATCCGAGCCATACATATCGAAGTGATTGAGTCCATGGATGCCTCCAGCTTCATAAATGCCCTCAGAAGATTCCACACGTCCTAACGTCATGCCTCTCATATGGGAGGAGTGTGGGAACGCATGATTGGCATTGCAGAATATTGGACTCTATGCTAGCAGGAAAACCTCTCACTCATGAGACCTTGGCTACCTTCCTGGCAGAGGTGTCCGCTATCATCAATGCCAGACCTTTAGTTCCAGTATCCTCTGATCCTGAGAACCCTACCATCTTAACACCAGCCACCTTGCTGACACAGAAGACAGGCACCTGGCCTGCACCTCAAGGAGACTTCATCTCTAAGGATATGTTCAAGCAGCAATGGAGGCAAGTTCAACTCCTCGCTAACACCTTCTGGAAGCGATGGAAACAAGAGTACCTTCCAACTCTACAATGCCGACACAAGTGGGAGAAGTCTGAGCCCACTTACGAGAAGGTGATGTCGTCCTCCTGAAAGACAAGGACGCTCCTAGGAACTCGTGGCCCATGGGACTTATAGATCGAGTTCTACCCAGCGCGGATGGGTTGATCCGCAAGACTGACGTTCATGTAGCCAGACACGACGGCCCGAAGATTTTCACCAGACCAGTCACCGAAGTGATCCTGCTTGTTCGGAAGACTGATCTTGAAGACTGAAGCTCAAGCTTTGCATGCCATTTTGTTGCTATATGCTATATTTAGCCTTTATTTGCCTAGTTATGAGAATAGTGTAGCATGACGTATATGCTTAGACTTGTTAGGATACTCCACTAGCTTGCATGTTGGGGTGGAATCCATAGGATCCCAGGCGGGGAGTGTACTGTAACCACAGCTTAGAAAGCCTCGTATCTGTGTAGTCAAAACTATGTGCTGTCCCTTTAACAATTGGTACTCATGGGACTTGTAGTCCCCCCTCCAATATAAAAGTTTATTGTAGGCTTCCTGTGAAGGTGTTAAACGTTTATGGTCCTCTTCCTCCCTTTGTTCGGACCTTTTTCCCTCAAGCAAGGATGCAACAGCTATAATGAATTTACTGCTTGTCTACAACAAATCTGGACCAATAAAGATGTATCTTGCTTCTGATTGAACCATGTGTAGTTCACTGGCTCCAACTGTAAGTAAGGATTCCTTTACGATCTGGGTTGAGAAAGGCAGCGCGTTAGAGCTATCTGGAAGCCAGCATCTTTCCCAGCTGCTTCCAGAATAGAGTCGATATGGGTGCAGAATAAGACCAAACAACCTGTCCTGAAGAGAAGACAATTGGGAGGTCTTTCTCCACTATTTTTGCTGGTAATGTTCCAAATTTGGTGATACACAATAAAAAGGAAAGTTTAGCACCACAGTTCCCAGATAGCAAGAAAGAGCACAGGACGCTGTTAGAATAAAGTAGAAATCACACACTCACAGACGTCCAGACACACAGAGCCACTAAAGGTATGCACCTGCAACAGACAATAAATCAAGAGTAAGGGCAGGCAGATAAGTTCGGGGGGGGGGAGGATAGGTTGTATCCAAGAAGATAAGGGTGGAGAAGAAGCACTAAGGGAGCATGAAAGAGAGGGCGAACAAAGGAAAGGAGAAAACACAGGTGGGCTAGGGAAGACCTGAACACATGAACACAAAAATCTAAACAGGAACTTAAGCGAGAAAGACTGATCCCAAAGAAGGTGGGAAAAGAGACCAGACAAAAAAAATGATAGTTACAGAAGTATAGGACACAAAGGATTTGATCCAAAAAGGACAAAGAACAGTTCTTTTAGGATTACCTTTATACCTTTACAGTTAATGTAGCATATAAATGAAACTAATTAATATATAACATAATATTTGACTTATATACCACCCTTCAAGACAACTTAATGCCCTCTAAGAGCAGTTTACAAAGTGTGTTATTATTATCCTCACAACAATCACCCTGTGAGGTGGGTAGGGATGAGCGACCTCTAATGAGCTGTGACTGACCCAAGGTCACCCAGCTGGTTTCAAGTGGGTGATACTTTGTGAATACTTTGAATACTTTGTGCATGCCTCTTTCCATCAGGTATCTTTACTTAATTTGGAATGAGATTGGATATAACCATAAGTAACATGAAGCAGGAAGATTCAGAGGCTCTCATCTATAATGCCTGCTCTTTGTTTGGAGACAAAGACTCAGTCTAGTTGGAATGCAGTATTTTGAAATCCCTTATTTCTAACATTTTACTTAATAACATGGAAGTACTGGAAGGATGCAACTATTTCAGAAGACCTTTTAAATGCAGGTTCTAAATCCTCACTTCTCTGAAAAGCTAGAGAAGGATTGGTCTTAAAATATGCATACACTGATGTCCCTTTGTGATGCTACTGGAGTTGTCTCTGATATCTACCCTTATGGCTTGGTGTACAAAAAGCCAGAATTATAGATAATTCCGGAAGTTTTTTCTCATGGCAGGACCGAGAAAGAGTAAATCACCCTTTTAAATCACTGGTTGTAACAGAGCATGATGACCTTTTGATTCCCTAACTCAAAGCAGAATTTCTGGTTCAATTTAGACATAGTGGCATAAAAACTCTTTTAATTTTTATATAAAAATAAGACATCTAACTACCTATGATTGCCAGATTAATCTCTGCACTTTTAAGTGGAATGTGCTTTGATGTTGAGGTGGGAGGGGGGTAGCTCCAGTGTGCAGGAGTGGCACTGCAAAGGATTCTTTCTGTTTTCCCTTGAAAGAGCAGTCAAGATTGCACCGGTTTCCCTTCTCTTTGGTGGCCTCCCATGCTGGTTTTCCTCCACGGATTCTTCCTAGTCTCTCCTGAGCGAGTGGAGGTCATTGCACACATGCCCTATCTTTCTCTTTTCACTTGCACTTGTTGGCGGACTCGCACTATCCTTTGGGGTTATCAGCTCTAAAAGCAAATGTTATGAATATAGTTCATGTCAGCAAGCATATGAGAGTGAATAAAATAGTGGCTATGATGTCACAACAATATCTAATAAATAATACAAAAGTACTGGGGTTGGTGGCAGTGGAAAGTGCTGTCCAGTCATAGCAGACTTATGGTGAATCCTGTTGGAGTTTTCAAGGCAAGAGTTGCACAGAGGTGGTTTGCCATTGCTTGCCTCTGCATAGTGATCCTGGTCTTCCTTGATGACCTCCCACCCAATTACTAACCAAGGTCAACCATGCTTAGTTTCTGAAATCTGATGAAAACAAGCTATCAAGGTTATGAAGTACTGTGATTACAGAACTAGAAAACAATGTAAACAAAAAGTCCAGTAGCACCTTTAAGACTAACCAACGTAGCATAAGCTTTCGAGAACCACAGTTCTCTTCATCAGATGCATCTGATGAAGAGAACTGTGGTTCTCGAAAGCTTATGCTACAGTAAAGTTGGTTAATCTTAAAGGTGCTACTGGACTCTTTACTATTTTGCTACTACTGACTAACACAGCTAAGTCCTCTGGATCAATGTAAACAAAAAACTTTTAAGGCATGATATACCATAATGCAGAAAGTGAACTACAAAGGTAGAAGATAAAGCAGTAAAAGCAGAGTGATACATATAATAAACACTGAAATAGACTACAATTCTTTTACTTTATAAAAGTGTCCTCCTGAGCTGTTCATTATTCTACAGTTCTAATCCCTTTACAAAAATACCCTCCTGTTAAAAATGTTATCGTTTCAGTTTATTTGAAAATTGCTGTAATTTCTCTCTGTTCCCCTAACAGTACATTCGCATGCAAAGTTACTCCATCCTAAACCAAGGGAAACCAACTGGCAGGGTGGATTTGATTTAAATCAAACTGATTTAAATCACGATTTAAATCACGATTTAAATCACTAGTCATTAAGGCTTGATTTAAATCATAGTTTTCTACATAAAGACTAATTCTTGCTGGTATAACTTTAATATGCAAGTAGATGCCTGCCTTACCGATAGGTAAAGGAACTTCATTAAAGTATTCCCAAACTGGGTCTCTTTTACGGCCTGCTGCCATTATAGGTTTTTTCCTCCAAAGAAAGAATGTAATAAACAGGTCATACACACAAAAGATCCAAAGACTTGTGCAGTATTGTGCTCAAAAAGTTTCACTTTCATTTTGTACTGCTTGCCCCTCCCTCCTAACACTTAGTTTCTTCTTGTGCAGATCTATTCCACTCCAAACAATCAGAAAAATATTGTTTCTATTCACTGAACTTCTTGAAACTTAGCACTGGAGGGGTTGATTCTGTCTTCATAGGTTTGTAGAACAATAGGATTAAGGTCTTTTTCTCAACTCTGTTCATGTTATGACATTTTTGCTGTGAAGAAGAGGCATGTGATCTCTGCTGAGCTGACACAAATTCAGTTTTGAGAACTGCAAAACCAAGCATCTGTGATAATATCTTGTAGGCAGAGAAACTGCCCAATAATCTTACAAAAACCTCTGGAAGAGCATGACATTGTGAATGGATTAATGGAATTTATTTACCAAAAAAATTAAACATATACAGCCTTATTCTACATAATTAAAAACTAATCTTTATTTCATGATGGAATAACCTTTGGATGGTAATATATTTTCCTCAAAAAGCATTTTATTTAAAAAAATCCAATCTAAATCAAAAAAATCCGATTTAAATCAAAAAAATCCGATTTAAATCAAAAAAATCCGATTTAAATTTAAAAAATCTGATTTTTTTGATTTTTTTTAAAAAAATCATTGATTTTTATCCACCCTGCCAACTGGTTTACAAACAGTAATTCTGCAAAGAATTGCACTATTAATCTATTTTGTCACAAGTGGACCAATGCAGCTGTCACAACAAACTCCTTTCAAACCAGCAAGTCTTCGGCCTTGATTTTGCAGCTGAAGGGAAGAAGGGGACTTGAGTGCATGAGATCAAAGTGAAACCACATTGTTGTCCAGTTATTTGTGATGTTATAAATATATTTTATTTTATATGCATTTATTAACAGCTTAGTTTATTTAGGAAGCTTATGTGCTACCTTTCAACCCATATGGATACTCAAGGCAGCTAACAAATTCAAAACATGTAACAAATCAAAATTTTAAAATATGCAATAAAAGTAACTATAAAGCTGCCATCTATCAAATCAATTCATAGACAATCGGGGACTATAAAATTTCAAGCACTATCCAATTCACTTTCAGTGACCATCTAAAACCTTCTAAATTCACTGACATTACAGGATTTGGAAGGTGTAACTCTGTTCAGGATTGCATGGTTGATCTATTTCAAAGGCCTTTCTTGGTGTGTGCGTGCGCGCGTGCACATACTCTTCTATGTGCACCAGAAAACCTGTAACAATGACCAATCTCACTTCTTGGAGAAGATAATTCCACAGTTTGAGTGCAGCAGCTGATAATAAATGTGCTACCCTCAAGTAGACTGTAAATTCACCTAACCTTTTACTGTAGTCCCTAAAACGGAGTATCAAATCATAAAAATGTTGCAGCTCATAGTGAATTAATATGAGTGCCCAGATGAAAATCTGAAATTACAGTTAAGGCAAGTTTTTTTAAGTAAATTTGAGAATTATATGGCTGTCTTCATTCTCAAGGATACCACATCAGGATAAATATTTTTAAAAAACAGATCACTGATTACTAACAAAGATATTTAATACTGGTTTAGGTGCTACTATTTTTTTAGCAACCATACACATTTTGATAGAGTATAAGATAATTTTGATAACATGCTAATCAGGAGCTGTGGTGGTCATGATAGCTCAACCTCATGCATATTTCACCCTGAGCCTGGTGGTGTGGGGAGGGCAGAATATAAATAAATAAATAAATAAATAAAATATTCTTGCAAAGGAAAACATTGTAGCGTGTTTACCTTAGTTGTTACAAATGTTAATGTTTTGTGATTACAACAGGCTTGTTCAAATGGTAGTGAAGCAGCATTGCATATTTACTGATTCTATGATGGTGCAAGCATCATACATATCACAGGAGATTTTATTTGGGGAATTGGCAAAAATATGCAGGGATATGGTGGGCTAACTTGCATTTAGCTCAACCTTCCAAACAAATCCACAAAAGTTATTCACAACATGTCTCTATGTTAGAAATCAATAGCATAAAAAAATACAACTTTGTATGATTGCAATCCTAAAAAATCTTTCCTGGACGTAAGCCCCAATGAATAAATTTGCCTTACTAAGCCAGGGAAAGACCGATTGTGCTGCAGATGCAGCCATTCTTCATGTAGAACATTAAAAAGTCTGGGAAGCAGTCTGACGACTGAATTGGGGTGTTTTGACTGCGCTTGCAGAACTCTAGAGAGAAACTGATGCAGTATGGAGACAGGACAAAAAGGCCCCATGTGGAAAAGATGTGTATTTATTTACTTAGCTTATTTATAGCCCACCTCTGTCACTGAGACTCAAGGCAGATGAGAGTCTGTGTGATGTCATCATTCCACACCTTTCTTCTTTTGTAATGATAACCATTCCTTGGACTATTACTAGTAGAATACTGTGGTAGTTATTATTAATGGGCACTGAATCTGAGATGTTCTAACATTTTTTTCTTATTTGCTATTTCAGGACATCTGGCTAATCTATTTGTGAATACTGTGCTGCTCTGTGGTCCTAATAAAATAGGTCACATGGTTGACTATTTTCTAAACTATTCATGATTAGAAAGACTTCTGTTTCAAAATTTCCTCTTGTTCATAACAACAGATTTAAGGCTTCAGTTAATTTAAAAGGTTACAACATGGCTTACTTTACACAGTAATATACTCATCATAATTTTAGTACATTCTTCTGATTTTCTCTCCCCTTACCTAAGGGAAGAGGCAGAGGTTTTCTGCTTATTTGAATATTTCCAAAGACATCTAAGGCTGTAATTATATGCTGGAGTTAAGCTCCAGTGAGCTCAAATGGGGCATACTTCTGAGTAAATATGCATGGGATTGGGCTACAGATGTCTTAGGAACCAAGCTCTGACACTTTTAATTGGGCATGAGCTCTGAATCATCTTCATTCTTTTTGACAATGTGATAATCCTATTTAGATACTTTTAAAAACTGTATTCTGAAATATTCATTAAAGCATCACAACAGAAGAACTTTCGGTTGAATGCTAAAAGCAGAAGTTGCCTTTGATGCCACTATAATTAGTTCTGTATTTCAGAGCAACTTTTATATAGACATTTTTAATATGGAAATATGATCTAATACATTTTTCATGGAATGTTTGTAGAGTTGCCAAATCTGTGTTGGGAAAATCCTGGAGATTTTGGAGGTAGAGTCTGGTAACAACAGGGTTTGGGGAGGAGACAGACCTCAGCAGGGTATAATGCAATGGACTACATCATCCAAAGCTCTCATTTTCTCCAGAGGAAGAGATTTCTGTCATCTGAGATCAACTGTATTTCTAAGAGATTTCCAGGAGCTACCTGGAGGTTAGCAAGTCTGTAAAATAAAATGATGATATACAGATGTGGGTTCTGGTTCCAGCTTTTGAGGTGATCTGGGCAAGATACCTTCCACCCCTCCCCCCAACTAAGCATGGCATCATGCTGTCTCATCCTCCACTACATCTGCCCCACCACACTTACTCTTTCTTTACTCTCTTTTTCTTTAAATCCTGGAAGTCCCTTTCATCTCTTCCGGGAGCTCATTACACAGAACAGAAAATGCCAAAGCCCTATTCAGTACCAGACAGACTACCCTGAGGGGATGGGATCACCAGCAAATAGCTGCTTGAAGACTGTAGCTGGAGCACAGGAACATATGGAAGATGGTCCTTCAAATATGTGCATCCCAGGTTCCAGAAAGTTTTTAAGGTCATAACCAGCACCTTGAATTGAGCTTGGAAATAATTTGGTACAAATATATCTGTTTTAAAATGGGCAACATGTTCCCAGGGGCTAGCCTCTGACAATAGTCAAGTTGCCACATTTTAGACTAGTTGTAGTTTTCAGGTTGCTTTCAAGGGCAGCCTTACATACAGAATATTGCAGTAATCCAACCAAGAAGTTACAGAAGCATGGCCAGATCAGCTTAGTCTAGGTAATGAGAGCATTGTGAACCAGATGCAGCTGATAGAAGGCACTCCTAGCTACCAGGCCAACCTATTTTTCAAAGCTCCTAACCTGATCTTAAAAAAAAAAAAACTTCACTCCATCCAGGAAAAGCAGGTTTAATCCCTCTAGAATATCAGCCCTCTAAATCAACACTTCCTCTATCTTTTCTGGAGTCAGCTTGTTCTGCCTTAGCCACCTGACCACCTCACAGCCTCAAAGCACCAAGTCAGAACCAAGACAGATGCATCTGGTGTTACCCAAATAGGCAGTCTCCTAATTAGTTGGAGGAGTTAGCTTAAAGGAGACAAGAGAGTAACTAGAATTCTCCACCTACGTTTATGAGGATTATTCCCTTAAGAGAACTCTCAGAATAAACCAGCCAGATGTTCAACTAGAAAGGATTTTTTATTAAAAGAACAATAAAAGGACAAACGTACAAAAATTACACACAGCACACATACAAAGCTAATTAAGATGAAATCAGGGAGGAGAGAAAAGAAAGCAGTTTTGGAGAAGACAACAGTTACCAGTCTCGAGGTTAGAGGTCTGCATAGGCTGCAGCAAAACAACCAGCATTTCAGGTAGAAGAAAAAGAGGCCCAAATGGATTTGAGGCTATATGTAAAGTCCAAAAACACATACAGCACTGACTGCTAGGGTCTCCAGCTATAGGAAAAATGCTCCCTGGGGTGAACTGACATACTCATCCCCAAAACAATAACTTGATGGGTCTTCCTGAGGTGGATAATGTATTTGGGAGAGACTTAATGTGTCTACCTGAAGTGGATTATAGGTGTAAACAGTGTTTGATGACCCTGTGAGTACTAGATGAGAAAAGTTACCAGGTGTGATGAAATAGCATTAAGTGGTGCTTAATCAGGGTAAATAGATGAAAGGAAGTGAGGTTGAGCATAAATGAGATTAGTCAGGAGTTCTTGGAAGACCCTTTGTCCTAAATTTTGTGTCTCCCCAGGGCATAGAAGGGGTCTTTAGTCAGCCACTCTGACTTCCCTTCTAAAATATTTTTTCTGACTCTTGCTTGGATGGCATCTATTTTTTTCCAATCCTGGCAGTGCCTTGCACTTATGGTATATTAGGAAGGGTGTTATTTCCTATCTATAAACTGCCCCTCAGCAGGAGAAGCAGTCCAACTGCTAACACTGGAGGCTTGGACAATTAAATATAGAGCTGGGTATTATCTGCATATTGATGACACCCAACCCTAAAGCTCCAGATGATCTCATTCAGCAGCCTCATATATATATATATATATATATATATATATATATATATATATATATATGTGTGTGTGTGTGTGTGTGTGTGTGTGTGTGTGTGTGTGTGTGTGTGTGTGTGTGTGTGTGTGTGTGTGTGTGTGTGTGTGTGTGTGTGTGTGTGTGTGTGTGTGTGTGTGTGTGTGTGTATATATATATATATACACACATATATATAAAAATATATATAAATACACACACACACACACACACACACACATATATATATATATAAAAGAGCATAGGTAAGAAAACTGAACTGTTGAACCCAGTTTTTTTGTGCCTTCAGTGGAGACTTTGTGTCCAGAAAAGAGTGAAATGGACAGAAAAGAGCAAAAGTTATTGAGTGCACGATTGTAAAGTCCACATATTCTTCCACTCATTCCTTTTCCTTTTATCCTCCCCAGCCTTATTAGTTGAAATCTACAGAAAAGTTAATAAAAGTTGACATCGTCTAAACAAAACACCCCAGAACACAGAAGATACACTCAGAAGCAGGAAAGTGATTTGGTATCAGTAGGATTTTGTTTTGCAAAAGACCAACTTTTCTTCTAAAGTGGCAGCTGACCCATGCAGCTGTTTCCAGTTTCACAGTAAAGAATTAAACAGGGTGTTGTAAGACCTAAAAATAACAATGCTATGGAATAAAAGTGCTTTCATACTAAATTAGAGGAAGAACTTAGAGAGTCTCTCCATGTGAATCATGTTGTTGATATTATTTCCTGTGAACACATTTCAAAGAACTTTCTCTTCTGTTTGGTATATTTATCATATGAAGTAACTCTTTTTTTTATTACAAAGCTTTAAAAAGTTCACTCTTCATTTGCTACCCTCCCTTAAACAAAAACACACTTGAAAATACAGTAGTTTTCAAGAACAGTATTAAAGGAACTGTAAACTCACACATAACTCTCTCAGGGCCTTATCTTCTGCAGAGTATATTGTCAGGAAGCAGAAAATGTAGTTTGTCTCGCATTATCTGTAATAAGATAGACAGTCCTTCATTTTAACAAGGTGCCACTGCCAATATCAGCCCTGCTGTGTGAAAAGCCAAGGCAATGCTTTCTTTATTTATACAAGTGGAATGAAACCCAGGGAGACTCAAGGCAATTGATGATACTTTCCATCAGCTGGCACATATTGTGCATTCTGTCTGCACCTTAGTAAAAACTAAGCAGCAGATCAGAATCCGAGCACAATGTATCAGGATGTCCGGTGACCTACTTCTACGAGACTGCCAACAATTAGTTACTAGAATCTTGCTTTAACACACATTTAAATGGGAAGTGCCAAAGGCAGTGTTACTAATTTCTCTGGAACATGGAATTTGAGTGCCACTTAACATTGCAGCTGATACAGTGTTTGATATACGAAGTAAAGTTCTTGTTAACTACCATGTCATTTAATGATCTATATGATACATCCTCAAGAGTTACAAGGCAACAGGACAAGACTCCTCTAGATTCTTTCATGAAGCAGTGACAACATAGAAGATGACCTCTGATCTTATAGGAAATTCAATAACCATTCATATTCAAGTGTACATGGAAAAGTTTAAGGGCCATTTGGCATGTGCACTCTCATTATAATCTCTTTCCTATATCAATGAATGTATATGCACATCCTCTTTTTGAAATTTTAACAGGAATGTTAAAAAAGAGAGAGCGACTGTGCCAGAGGCCCCTATAATACAGGCAGATCTTAAGGGGTGGGATGGACAAAATGAGAAATTAAGGAGTTACCTGTTTGAAATAAACGAGTTACCATTTATTATCAAAACAAATGTTAAAAGAGTTAAACGTGGGCTGCTTCCAAACCAGGATAATTTTCCATGATAGTATGGTTACTGATGCAATTCTGTGTGAAATCACCCTTGCAAAGGAGATTCCAGACAGCCCAGGGTAACCTATTTTCTCTCAGTTTTTAGTGAATCTCCTACCTGATGTGTATTGAAGCCCCTCCCCCTGCTGTGTTCTCACATGATGCTCCAGATTCTCCATTCACTATGTTTTAACTTTAATTTGTCATTGTTTAAGTAGTATAGATAATGCAGTGCTGCAAAGAAATAACACAATACCTTTTGATGTTTTTTAAAAAAAACTTCCACTTATTTGCAGACTAAAAGGTAGGCTGAGATGTGGGTGATTTTCTTCTTTATTTTTAAAAAAAACTCGTATGAGTAATGCTGGACTGGAATAACACAACACGTTAAACAATTTTTTAAAAAAAACCTCTTGATATTTACATAGCTTCTGATGATCCCCTCCCTTCTGTCAAAAAAACATGAGATTCACTTCTGATGCTACCTCTAACCAATCACTGGCCTCTTGCAATCATCAACAAAGGAAAAGAGCAACTGAAAAGAGTAACTGACCAGCACATCACCAAAGTGCAGCAATTGCAGTTTTGTCCCTTCAGATACAAGAAACTGCTTGTGCCAATAATATCCTGCCCAGGAAATACAGTGGTGTGCTCCTTCACTAGAGTTTATGCTCTTGTGCTACAGGGGAAATGGGAAGATCAGAGGAATGGTATACCTCCTTTCTGCTAGAAGATCTTGAGAGAGGACCTTCAGATAGAGTTGTTAGATTATATGTAGCTGTCAGAATCTCCTATCATACAGTGCCAATTTACTAAGATTCATTTTCTATTTGCCATATATTTCTTATAACTATTCTGTTAATGTATGTTTATGCTTACTGATCTTTGATTGTCATAACTTACTGAATTGAATAGTCCAGGAAATACTGTTTTTTTACAGGTTTATAAATAAAACTTTTTTTGCATCTGGAAGAATGGGCTGTTAACTATCCATGCACAACTAGAGGACGATGATATGTGGAAACATGAAACATGAAAAAATACATACATGGGGCCCTTCCCATAAATAACAACACTGTACAGCACTGAGAGACATGATGGTAGTAGAAAACTAAAATTTCTTTGCCCCCATTATCATCACAAAGGAAGCTGTCAGACTAACTCTAGTTAGTTTGGTGTAGTGGTTAAGAGCGCAGGACTCTAATCTGGAGAGCTGGGTTTGATTCCCCACTCCTCCACTTGAAGCCAGCTGGGTGACCTTGAGCTAGTCACAGTTCTCTGGAGCTCTCTCAGCCCACTCACCTCACAGGGTGTTTTGCTGTGGGGATAATAATAACATACTTTGTAAACCGTTCTGAGTGGGCATTAAGTTGCCCTGAAGGGCGGCATATAAATCAAATGTTATTATTATTATAGCTCTGGTTGAGTGCAATTTGCCTCTGTACAATTCTTCCACAGTTATTCAACCCATTTTTTCAGCCAGTTAGTTCCAATCCACAGATTACGTCCATAATTACTCTTACTAGCCATAGATTGTGAGAACACCAGTGAAAATACAATCCTGCACCAGGTTAGTTCAAAAACATGAAAGGGAGATTGGAATTCAAGCGCAACAGAAGATTACAGAAGATGGAATGGCAAACAGTACATGAGCTAATGGTGAGCAGCTGATTTCCTAGTCATGGTAAAAAGATCAGGAAACATGATGTCAGTACCAAGCCTCTCTCTCTCTCTATCACACAGAAAAAAACTCTTTGCATCATAAATCACCTCAATATACAGCTGTTTGATCTTCCATTAAGAATTCCACAAATAATAATAACAACAACAACATTTGATTTATATACCGCCCTTCAAGTCAACTTAACATCCACTCAGAGTGGTTTACAAAGTATGTTACTATTATCCCCACAACAATCACCCTGTGAGGTGGGTGGAACTGAGAGAGCTCCTAGAGTTGTGACTGACCCAAGATCACCCAGCTGGCTTCAAGTGGAGGCATAGGGAATCAAACCCCATTCTCCAGATTAGAGTCCCATGCCCTTAACCACTACACCAAACTGGTTGCAGCACATTTTAAGCCTTCAATAATCTCAGTTCAAGCTAACACCACCAGAGATCAAAATCTAGTATCTATTTTACATCTAGTTCAGGATGATGAAACTGTAAAAAAATATATGTATGTGAAAACTTTCACAAAGGGAATTCAAAGGCTTGAGTGGTCATTAACTCATACTTATAATTACAACTAGAAGGCATGTGTTTCACATACCTGAATGCAACATAAAGAAATGTTTTTCTGAATTATATCAGTTTTATTTCATACTTTTGATACATTGGAATCAAAATAATTGTAGCACAAAACATTAGAATTCAACATTTATTTCCATCACTAGGAAATCCCCCAGGAAAACCTAAACTTAGAACAAAAAATAAGATATTTTACTGTACAAAATAGACTTTAAACAATCTGGACCAGTTTTTTGGTACCAGCATACTTTTCATTCTGTAGCTGGTTGACTATTCAACTTGAATATTGTTTGCTTCAGCAAAAAAGATGAAAGAGAAAATTCATATATTTAAAATATAAAAATAGGAAGCTCAACTTTCATTGTGGGGATTCTGTAGTTTAGGGCAAAATTCAAATATATTTTTTCAGAATCAACCTCCAAGGAAACAAAATAATGTTTGATCTTGTTTCTTACCAAAAGCATGTATAACTGCAGTAATATGTGTTTTTGCAGGGTACTTCCAGGGAATTGTATGCATCAAAGGAAGTAAGAGACAAATACAAAGACTGAGGAGAAAAGGAAGGAACAAGAAAGTTGGAAAAAGTGGGGCCAGTGGTGACCAAGACAGGATATACCACATAACCACCTCTTATTTACACACATACAAATTATACAGCCTGAAACACACGTTTTTATTATGTACAGTTCATAATTGGTGGGGCCTGCTGATGTAACCTGTGAATCTTCTGCCTTTTAGTTCCAACATAAAACCCTTTTGCTGAATAAAATACATAATAAAGAATACAACCATAATATAATCCTTGCAAAAATAAAGTTTGATTTCTTTTTTGCTCCAGACTGACCTGTATCTAGGTGTACGGATCAATATCATATTTCACGTGTTCACTATCAGTTAGAATCTTCCCCAGCCTCTTCTCAGAAGATGGAATGTCCATCAGAAGACAGAGTGCCAGAAGCTCCACTTCACTGTGTCCCATCCCATCTTGAAATCTTAAAGGGCAACACACAATGCTAATTTCCTATACCAAGGTTACACATACATACTTAGATGAACCTTAAAAACACAACCAAATATGCAACAGGATTCCTCTCACATATTGGATTATTCACAAGGTAAGTCTTGTGTCTGCTAAATGTGAAGATTTTTTTAGAGCTACTGAATGAAATAACTAAAATACTAATATCATCTAGACGTATCTGGACTGATCATAGTATATGTCCACATGAATCATGCTCATAAAAATCCAAAATGTAATTGAAGACAATTCAAGGAGCATTACATATACAAAGTTATGACAGAAAAGTACCTTTATGAATTTTAGGCAGGAGACAAACGGATTTCTTACCAGGGACCTTACATTTATGTAATGATCAATCATAAACCCTGTTTTCATTTGTAATCCTTAAGGTCCCTTTGGACGTTTTTAAATTTCAGCTCTTTCAATTCTAAAGAATTTCCTTTAATACTACAATTGATACTAGTCATGATAGCAACAGGAACAAAACAAAGGGCAAAACATCCGAGGATTCATTTAACTCATATTCCACCAGTCCTAGATACTCTTCTCATGGGAGAACTCTAGTAGGTTTTTTTTTTTTTTAAGGGAAATCAGGCAAGAGACAGAGACCTTGGGAGCCCAGAATGGGACACAAACAGAATATTTTGAGAACTCACAAGTAGTTAATCTTTCTAACACTGATCTCTTTGATGCTAAAATGTAAGTACAGAGGAATACTTGAGGAATTCCTACACCCCAACACAGTCATTTTCGATTGATGTCTGAAATATATTTGTTTAGAAAAATCAGACTTGCTGATTTTTTTTAACCACAGGGATATGGTTGATAATGCCTCATTTGACAACAACATGCTTAGACTGAAATCCACTTTTAAGCCCCACCCCCCAAACTGAAGATATTGATGTTTCAAGATCTTGTTTTGGTGGAAATAAAAAAGCTAGAAGATTCAAGGCTGCCAGTTTGGCACGATTTAAATAAACTAGAAATGAACATGCTAAAACACTCATAGTGATGTTATTTTCAAACAGACAGATAAAGGTATGGGATAGAAATAATTACATTGAAGAGGCAATTGAACAACACTAATCATTACAGAATGAGCGCACAAAACCTCACTTCAATAATTAAGAGATTGTGAGTATTTTGGATGAGGCACTACTGAGGGTTACATAAAGAAATACACATGATTTTTTAAATTAGTAGTGGTACGTAACAAAAGCAGGATCTGAGCCAATTATGTTCCATAAACAAAATGCAACCATATGGTCATTCATTCACTGTGCAACCCATGTAAGGAGCAAAACAAAATGGCCTCAGCATCCATAAGTGCATATAGCAGCGCTTTTACTGTACTGTAACCCTCCTTTTACCTGTCTGCCATTCTCTATTGTTGCAAGGTGCTTCCTAACTAGTTCCAGCAGCTTTCACAGTAATCTGTTTTGATATTATTTCTAGTTGCTGAGGAAATGAAGGCTTTGTGAAACATCTTTTGACATAAATCAGTTGATGAAAATCTTTTACTTTTCTTAAAGTATTTTTCTTCAATACCAACAAGCCAAGCCATGGACAAATGACAAATGTCTTGACTATCTGTATATTACAACCCCAAGAACAATCCTCCTACACAAAAACCATCAAAGAAGAAAAATAGTTACTATTAGCAACTTCTTTTATAAGATCATTTGACTGAACAACTACAGATATTCTGGATTCATAAGAAAGGCAATGTCAGGATTTAAAGATCCTGCTAGTGGTTTTCCGTATTTTAAAAGTATCTTTCCTACTTGGTTTCTACACTTCTATGATATTTGGAACAGTGGAGGAGGAACAGAGGTGTGAAATCCCAGGAAAAAAATTAAAAACTCTGCAGGAAAAAGAGATTTTCTTGAGGATTTCCCCCCAACTTTTCCAGGGAGAGAAACTGGAGATTCTGAGGAGCACTGACAAAAATCCCATAAAATATTTTCTCTTTTGGAGTTTTGCTCAGACTGTATAGCATGAATATTTTAATGAAGACAAGCTAGAGCATTAAATAATAAAAGGAGAACCCATGAGAAACTTGTGAGAAACCCCATGGGAAAATTCCATCCCTCTGTTGGCTCCAGCTTCCTTCCCTCTTCCTTAGCCTCCCCACACTCCTGTCACCACCTTTCTTGCACCCAATCTTCCCATCACCAAACCAGCTTTGTCCTTTCCCTGATCTCCCACTACTAAAGGTATGCACTTCGGGAATCCGATTCAGGTAAAATTCCCAAATCGGACCCGATCCGGAAAGCTTCAGGATTTCCGAATCGGGGCCAGATTTGGAAATCCTGAAGCAAAGCTTCCCGAAACATTCAGAATGCTTCGGGAAGTTTCGGGGGACCCAAGGGGTTAGGTTTAAAGGGCCCTTTCACAAGAGGCAGGGCCCTTTAAACCTAACCATTCCCTCCCACCCTTTCCTCCCCACCCCCACTTATCTGGCACCGGGAGAAGGGAATGCTGGCCCTCTCTGCCAGCTGGCTGTGGCAGCCACAGTGGCTGCAGGAGGGAAGGCTCTCTCTGCCGGCCAGCCACGCCGGCGCAGTGCCAGCAGGAGGGAAGGCCCTCGTTGCCAGCCAGCTGCACCAGCTGTGGCATCGGCAGGAGGGAGGGAAGGCCATGTCTGCTGGCCAGCCGCACCAGCCGCAGCAGCAGCAGGAGGGAAGGCCCTCTCTGCTGGCCAGCCGCGCCCACTGTGGTGGCAGCAGGGAAGGCCCTGGCTGCACAAGCCAAGTGGGGTGGGGGTGGGGTTAAATGGTGGGGGAAGCCTCCCCCTCTCTCCTCCCTGTCACTTCAGTATGCTCCGAATCTTTACAGAGCATACCGAAGCAACCTGGAAACCCGAATCTGAAGCGGCATGCCACTTTGGATTTCAGGGATTTCCAAATCTTTTTCCCGCTTTGGGTAAACCCGAAGCGGGAAACCCAGATCTTTTCAGGTTGCACACCCCTACCCACTACCTTATCAGCACATCTTTCCCTTACACCGCTTCTAAGTTTCTAGAAATTTTACATTACTAAAATCTCTCCCCCTACCCTCCATGTGACCCACACAAAGGCCATATACATATTTTGGAAAATGGATTTTCTTTTTACACCCTCTTTTCACTAACCACATGTTTCATCAACAGGATGAATATGCCTCACAACTGTTTTTCTCTACAGCAAGAAGTACAATGCTTTGCTTTAGGAATTCTGTTCTTCTTTAAATATTTTTATAATATTAGAACATAATTAGATGAAAACAAGGAAATACAGTTGCTTTGAATTATTCTTCTGATAATAATCCTTATCTAACTTACACAAAAGTTCTCCAAGAAATGTGTTCTCTTGATTTTAGTCAATTTTTATTTTAGATGCATTTAAAAAATCCCAGTCCATAAGTCTGTTAGAGACAAATAAAGGAGAAACATTATTGTAGCCTAGGCTACATGCAAAAATAAACATGTAATAATGTGAGGAATTATGTAAAACAATTGGTGATACCAAGACTAACCATCATTTTACAGTGAACTGTAGTTCCACGTCTGCACTACTGAATTTGTAGGCTCTTGCCAAGAACTATAACAACAGCATGAATGAAGCAGCCAAAAGTTGTGAATATCTGTGTCTTACAAATATCTTTATTTTCCTATGTTCAAGAATGAACGATACAATCTTTCTGGAGAGAAAAAAACTAAAACAGCCTCACTGTCTCTTCCTGATGCACAGATGTTCAAAATCTGCTTCAAAACCACAAAACAGTAAAATAATTTCAAGTAAACCTGTGTAGATCTGCAGAAAAGAGTATACAGTATAACTTTTGACTATCTAGTGGGTTGTAGAGATATATATAAAGACCAGACAAGTCTATACTCATGAGTAGCAACACTAGGGCAGCTTTGATGCAGCCTATCTTGATCATAAAATGTTATTATTCTTTTTTATATTTGAAATGATTAAACTTTTTTAAATGCAGTTTTTAACATAAAAATTTCAGGTAACTTTGCAATTAAATCTCTTCTAAATCTTAACACTGCTAACAAGTATTTCATTCCAGTCTAAGTGGTCTGTCCTGAAGCACCACTTGAAACAGCAAAGCAAAGCTTAAGTAGTATGGTAGCTTTAAACATACCCGAATCTGACCACAGGAATAAATATGGAGAACTATTTTCACTGCTATATCACACCAAAAATCCTTTGTGCCTTGTTTTCCAGATTAAGCAAAGCCTTTCATGCTTAGTTTTGCAGTTCTTTCCTACTGTAAGAACTGTTATATTTTTCTTTGCTTTACATGTAAAGATTGCAGTTTGCAGAACAAAGCTTTAAGTCTTATTTTTGGTAGTATGCCTGATTTGAAAAGCTGGAATAAAAAGCCAAGACTGTCTCCCTTGTATTTCTTTCATAGACTTCTGAAATTATTGGAGTAGGATGAACTTTTATGAAAAGCCTTTTATCAGAAAAGGAGCACAGTAGCTTGAAGCAGCTCTCCCTTAATTAGCTATTGGGCAAACAAAGTTTACAGGGATGTCTTTTCCTCCTCCTCCCTTTCCACTATAATCCAAACAGCAGTAGCTGCAGCCCTCACCCAAACAGACCTCATTATCCAGCAGTGAAAACCTAGTAAATCACTGAGGTGTGCTTCTAAGGCCATTAATATCATCAGTTCAATATGATTGTTCTTACTCTTACTGTTTGTTTCTAATAAGCCAGCATATGCAAAAAGAGATGCAAGAAGCTTGCAGGGCTAAAAACAGAGTAAGGATGATATCCATTACTGTACTCTATCAGTTGCAATATATATAAATGCCACTTTTATAAACTGGGACATAAATTCATAAATTTCCTCCCCTAAAAAACCCCAAGAAGTTATGGATTCACGTTTGTTTCTATCAATTTAAGAAATTGTTGACATGAATTGTTTGGACAGCAGACTGCAGCAACATGTTTCCTACAAGATCTGAATCTTCTTGGTCATAAAATATCCAAAAATTCAGAAAAGGTGTTAGTGTGTAGCAGCAAAAATAAACAAGAAACTAGCTGCATCTTAAAAACAAACATTTTATTCAGACATAAATCCACAAAAATTATTCTGGAATAAAATTTGTTATTCATAAGGTACTGCTTGACTCTAAATAGCTACCAAGTAACAGATAAAATCATGCACAAAGGAAAAGGAAGAGTTATTATTAGATTAACACTTACTTGCATAGGGAAATAAAGTTCACCTGATAACCAAAATAAAGTTTTCTGCGGTTGTTGTGGGTTTTCCGGGCTGTATTGCCGTGGTCTTGGCATTGTAGTCCCTGACGTTTCGCCAGCAGCTGTTCCAGTTCTGAAAAACACCAGGCTAACAAAACACTCTATACTCAACAATAGCCCTGCAGAGAAGATTAGCACATCAAGCACCAATCCATATGCAAAAGAACCTCCTCAGGATACAGTGAAGCCTCCCTCCATTAGCATTCCACACCCTGGGAAACTCTTACAGGATGACTCAGCTCAACCCCACCCCTCCTGAGTAGATACAAATGACCTGCCAACATCTTTTCCACACTGTGACACTGAGAGATCTCTGTCTTTTGGTGCTACACCTCTGAAGATGCCAGCCACAGCTGCTGGCAAAACGTCAGGGACTACAATGCCAAGACCACGGCAATACAGCCCGGAAAACCCACAACAACCATCGTTCTCTGGCCGTGAAAGCCTTCGACAATACAAAGTTTTCTGCTTTTATGTACTGTCTTTGCCTTGTAAGTGGCTTATTTTCCAACCATTATTTGGGGATTTATTTCCGCTCTTAATAGTGCAAACCTAAAAAGAAGTCAGACCCACTTAAGCCCGTTAACTTCAGTGTAGCACAGATCACAGGAACTGGTTTTTAAAGGAAGTAGGAGTATACCAAATGCCCCTATAATATAGGCATCCTCCTTTCAAACACTAGTCATACTTTCTGCCTCCCTGAAATACAAGATCTAGAAATTAACAATTACAGCTGCAAGCACAGCAGGATGAATGAATTTAAATCAAAGTTATTAAAATCACAAGGAGCCAGTTTAAATGGTTGAAATCAGCACTATCAGGTACTTCTTTCTAGTGTTCACTTATGCTCTGGTCTGCCCCTTCCCTTTTATCATACAACTGCCCTTCCATACCACATCTCCTATAGAATTAAATATTCTCCAAGAGGAATCAAGGACTGGTGGTAGTTATGGGGAAGATCAGAAGTAAAAGTTCACCCTCCAATATCCCAGAGTTTACAAAGAAAAGAAGATTTTTTATGTGTATAATATTTATTATTTATTTACTGACTTACTTATTTGATTTATAGTTCACCCATCTCAAGATGGATTACAATAACTAAAACAAGACAATGAAATACAATAAAATACAATAAAAACTAAACAATAATGCCAACTAAATTTCCTTAAACATTAACACCACTACAATATTCTTTTTGTAAAAGTGCCCTCTTAAATAGCTCTATTTTGTATATTCTACTATAGAATGAAAGTAGTGTAGGATCTTGCCAGCCAGGCCATTCCACTAGATCGGGGTGGGTGAGTACAACAGAGAGTGCTTGGGTATGGGCAGTTGTTGCTCTTACCAGTATGCAGAGTGATGTGTTCAAAAGGCTTTGCTTAGACAAGTGAAGCCATAACAGTGGACCATCTTCACACCAGGATATGCACTTCTGCAGATATACAGAATGTAAGCCATGAAGGACTATATAGGTAATAACCAGCAACATGAAGTGAACTCAGAAACTAATCAGCAATCAGAGGAGCGACTGCAGAATAGGTATGATATGTAGGGTGTTTATTTCTATAATTCAACAAAACTCTGGACTAGCATCCACTAATATATTCCATATACAATACCACAAAGCTGCTGGTGGTATGTAATGCACACTATCAGGGTTTAAAGAATCCATTGTTTCAGTAACACATTTGGAATGGCGACTATTTTCAAATGTAAGAAAGTACAAGTCTTTGCACCAAGTTAATTTGCCTTCTCTTAATGTTCTTAATAACATTTCCAAACTGCTAGTATCATTAGTAGCAATAACATAGCTACAGTTTTTGCTGTATCTTGTTGATGCAAACTAATGATTGGAGGTATTTAAGAAAACTTGTTGCACAGACTGTATTATTTTCTATATGAAACAAAGTTACAGTGATTTAGAATTGTGATAAAAATACATAATAGAAAAGACGGAAGGTTCAATACCACATAATTATGGCTGCTAGCTTCCCCAGTGGGGGCAGGGGATCACCTGCTCTCATTCTCCACCCCCACCCACCTCCACTCACCAGGCCAGCAGAGGGAAAAGGCAGGGGAACAGGCCTCCCAGGCATGCTCCCAGGGCAGCATGATGATGTCACTCCCAGGAATGACGCCATCATACCGCCGTGCAAATGCTCTCACACTTCACAGCAGGCCAATTTGGCCCCAAACATGCTGAATTGAGGCTCAAATTGACCTGCTGCAAAGGGCAGGAGCACTTCCAGGCTCTGTATAATGATGTCACTTCCCAGAAGTGACATCATCGCACCACCCTGGGAGCACACATGTATTTTGCGCGCACATGAACAGAAAGAGAATGGTGAGTGCCAGCTCCCCACCTCTCCCTGGGAGCATGAGAAGACTTGGTAACTCTACACATAATTCATGTCTCAAGTGTTTCTCAATTTTAAGAAAGCATCTTTATGGCCCTCATCAAAGCCTATCAGGAATAAAAATGGAAAAGGAATATTTTGTTCAGTTGGCTACTCACACTAACATATTAAATGTTTTCCTTCCCCTCAAGCATACTGAAAACCAACTCCATGAAAATGTTCTAGAGTGTCTGTCCACCTTAAAGACTATGCCAACCTTAAACATTAGTAGAGTGCAAATCAAACATTATTCTTTCAAAGTTACACGTTACTTATATGTAAAGATGTACAATTTCCAGAAATTTTAAAGTCAGATAAAAATAGGGATTTTATTGTTATTGTTGTTGTCTTCTTTAAAGACAAAAAATTTAAAAGTTTTTTTAAAAAACTGTTGCACTGGAATTTTAAAGGCTGCAGATTCACAAAACTATATGAGACTTCAGAAACTTCCCAGAAGTGACATCATCACACCACCCTGGGACTGAACTCATGCTATTCAGTCACTGATCCTAGTAGTCACTGAAAGTTAATGCCAAGTTTGTTTATTGCTTAGAAGAGTCAACAGGTTCAGATTGTGACACAAAACAAAGCCTCTTTCTTGAAATAACATCAATGATCTCTTGGATCAAGCACACTAAGAGAAAAACTTTCCTATGTAAAGGTCTGGACTCTGGACTATTTTTTTGTGAGTTGGTGGGGCTGAATATCTGACAAGGTCAAGTGTTGTAAACATTTGACAGAACATATGTCTGTAAATATCATTAAATAAATTTTAATATTTATGACAACTACAAACAAAACTGTACAAACATTTACTGTCTGTCTCATTAAAAACACTGTTCTGCCCAATAAATAGCCTTCACTTCTGGAAAGTTCCAAAAACTTGGGCTAGAATTCAAAGAGCTGCTTAAGCTGGTGAAAAAAGTTGCACTGTGGAATTTCTGAACTTTTTCCTTACTTGAGCTAGAGGTCCAGGCTATATGGCACTCCTGCCCTCTCCTCCAGTGGCCTTGGTTCCTGTTAAGCTAGGAAATTTATTAGGTGATCTTGGCCAGTCATTTCCCTGTATGGGAATTATCACCTAGGGAAACTCCACTGAAGAATTGGAGGATGTGTATTATGGAATTCCTGAGCAGAAAAAAATGAAAATAACTTATTTCAGGATTAATATTTTTATTTTATTTATGAATTTATTTGCCATGTTTCTACCTTGCAGGAACTCAAGGCAGCATACAATACAAATGAAATAACAGTAAGAAAGTGAAACAAAGTTTAAAAACACAGTTCAGGACTTCTAATAAACAAAAACAAAGTTAATTAAAAAGCAGCTCTAAATAATAAATCTCTTCAGCTGCCTCCTGAAGATTGGCAGTGAGAGGATCAGTTGCACCTCCCTGAGGATGCTGTTCCATAATTGTGGGACTGCCACCGAAAAACCCACCAGGTGAGCTTCTTTAGCTGCTGGGACAGTCTGAAGGGCCCCTCCCAGTGATCTTAATGCCTGGGCAAAAACATATGAGAGAAGACGGTCCTTCAGATACCCAGGTTCCAAGCCATGTAGGGCTTTAAAGGCCAAAATGAACACCCTGAATTGTGTTTGGTAGCAGATTAGTAGCCAATGTAATTACCATAATATCAGGGTCACATGCTCCTGACAGCAGTCCCGAATGAGCAGTCTAGACACAGCATTCTGCACTAGTTGAAGTTTTTGAATGATCTTCAAGGGTAGCCCCAAGTTGAGCACATTACAACAGTCCAAGCTAGATTTAATGAGAGGCATTGACCACTGTGGCTAGATCTGACTGAACTAGGAACTGCCACAGCTGGTATACAAACCAAAGCTGGGCAAAACCACTCTGAAACATCACAGGTTTTCTAAGGTTACTGCTCTGTCAAGCAGTACTCTCAAGCTGCAAACCTGGCTTTTCAAGAGAAATATAACCCTGTCCTGTCTAATCAGGATGAAGATTCAGCTTGTTCACGCTCATCTAGCCCTTTATGGACTTCAAGCACCAATTCAAAACATCAACAGCATCCTTGGGATTAACTAGAAAAGAAAAGTAGAGCTGGGTATCATCTGAATACTAGTGACACCACAGGCCAAACTGCCTGATGACCTCTTCCAGTGGCTTCTTATAGATATTAAATAGCATAGGGGGTAATATCAAACCTTGTGTTACACCATAGGCCAATGATAGGAATCCCCCAGTAGCATCTTCTGAGACAGACATCTCAGATAGAACTCAAACCACTGTAACAGTGTCCCTTGCCCCAATGTCGAATCCCAGTTCAGCAGGATACTATGGTCAATAGTACTGAAGGCTGCTGAGATCCAGCAGGACTAGCAAGGTCACATTACACCATTTATGATCCATGAAGGTCATAAAACCAAGGCAATCAAAGAAGTTTCTCTTCCAAACTCTGGCTTAAAGCCAGATGAAATGAGTCCAGAAAATCAGTCTCTTCAAACAGCCCCTAGAGCTGGGAAGCAACCATCAGTTCTAACACCTCACCCCAAAATGGAAGATTGGAGACTAGCAGGAAATTCTCCAACACAGTAGAGCTTAGGGAGGGATTTTTCAAAACAGGTCTAATCACTGCCTCTTGAGCACAGGCAGCACAACTCCTGCTCTCAGGGAAGTATTTAGCAATCCCCTTACCACTTGGCCAGTTCCCCTGGAACAGTAATGCTACGTGATATTCTGGAATGGTAATGGTAATCCAGGCTACTTGGGAATCATGAAACCCTCTCCTCACAAAAATCTATGTTTTTTTCAGAGTTCCAGTGCTTATCAGCATGCAGCATGAGCTCATGTTTCTTTTAGAGTCTACTGATTCCCTGAACAATGGCGTTTCTCCCTTCCAATCAGCTCCTTACAAGGGAAGACCATGGAGTACTCCCAACCAATCCCTGAAGAGAGCTGTCATCCTTCTTTCTTACTCCTTGTGGGGTGGAGAGTTTTTTTTCACCCTCTGAAAATAGAAAGCATGGGCTTGTACAGGGGCCCATAGAATCCAAACAGTCCAATTTTCTTGAAACTTGGGGTTCTTTAATAGACAGGTAGAAGAATTTCTGCAGCATCTCTGGTGATATTTGGTTGAAAAATAACTACCCCACCCCCATGGCTTCTATAGAAAAGAATGGAAGTGCAATTACGAAGGCTGAGGGGGGGGCTTGTTTAGAGGCCTGTAAAATTTAACCTTTTGTCTAATTTACTTGAAACTTGGGGGTTCTTTGGGAGACAGACAAAAGAATCTCCACAGCAGTTTTTGTGACATTTGATTGCAAATGACTCCTGCCTCCCTCCCCCCCCCCCCAAATATCCCTCCATAGGGAATAATGGCAGAGTGAAAGGAGGGGGGTCTGCAGAAAAAATAGTTCAGACCACTAAGTTGGAATCTCATAAGGGAATCCTTTTGAATCAGCAATTTTTAATGATACCAAAAATGTCCATATCAACATTTTTTCAACTTTTTAAAAACGCCAAAGAAAAGATGGCAAGAATTTCTGGTAAATACACTTTCCCCCATAAACTTCAGTGCTTTCAGTAAATATAGAAATAAACTATTTGTCTGTTACTTAGAACATGCAGAAGTTAAACTACCAAAGTTTTCTACTTATTCCAAAATAGTAAAGAGTCCAGTAGCACCTTTAAGACTAACCAACTTTACTGTAGCATACGCTACTGTAGCTTATGCTACAGTAAAGTTGGTTAGTCTTAAAGGTGCTACTGGACTCTTTACTATTTTGCTACTGCGGACTAACACAGCAAACTCCTCTGGATCTATTTATTCCAAGTATTAAAAATTAATCATTTTCAATTATCTCATAAATCAAAGTTTGCCATCAGTATTGCCTAAAGTAACAGGCTGTTAGAGTTTTCTAGAGAAACAATATGACAGCCTGCCAGTTACTATTTTAATAATGTTAGAATAAGTGTATTTCATTGTAAAATGTGGCTTGATGTATTTTCAGGTTTTTGTCCCCAGTTGTCCCAAGTATACAAGAACAAGTGTCAAGCAAATTCCTTGTGGCCATCATAAAAAATTAGCTGATTTGGATGAAACAAAAACCTTTGGCCACAGCAGTTACTTGTATAACAAAATATTTATATATTTAACAAAGTATTTAAAAAGGGAGGATCAACTCAACTCAAATGCTCCTCCGAACCAGTTCAACTGATCCTCCAAACTCCCTATTCCCCTCTTATATATGGCTTCCTTCTCTTTCTAATTTAGTACAAAGCATAGTTGACTTGGACATGCAAACTGGCAGACTACAGTTTGCCCTTTTCCGCTACCCAAAAATCAGAATTCCATTTCCAAATATAGTTTCCAAATCTAGTTTGGGAAACTAACCATATTGTGATCATTTCAGACATCACAGTAAGCATTAAATAGGAAATTAACAGGGATGCTACAATGGGAAGAGGGAGTACACAAGCATATTGTTTTCAGTTCTCCAAACCATTGTTTAGAAGATCATCTGAACTGAGTCATAAAAATATTTTCCCAAAACTTCCTAACAAGCTTATGACTCAGAAAAGGTTTGAGAACTGGTTAATGTCAACTAGACTATCTATACTAATCATACTGAAAGCCTGGATTTCTACACATGCAATATAGTAAAAATTAATATAATAAAAATGAGTTGGGACAGCCACAGGAGTTAAGTGGCTGTCCCAAAGGATTCACACCATATATAATCAGAACAACTGCCTGCCCCATTTTGTCAATAGGTTTCAAAACTTACTCTGCAAGATTTCAGATATCTTTTGTACACCTGTTACTTGAGATTCTGCAAACAGAACTTAAGATATTTTAAATATAAACCATAAGTTGTAACTTTGAGCATTTCATGTGTATTCCTAAACTACAGCAACCATCTCTTATTAACGATTGATTGATTGATTAGATTTTTAGCCTGCCCTCCCCACAAGCAGACTCAGGGCAGGTTACAATCATAAATAAATTACAATGGATTACAATGGATAAAAACAAATAACATCTCAGTACAAACATGAATTCCAGTATTCCAGTTGGGGCACCCTTCCCCATTTCCCTGCCCACCTTACACCAAAAAAGAGAAGGGTTAGAGGTGTGGGTTGGTGAAACTAACTCCCCAAGCATAGCATGGGGGGCGGTAGATGAACCATATGCTCCCCCTCCATTGGCAGGAGACCGGCAGGGAGGCTAATTAGATGGATCCCGTGCTGGCCTCAACCATATGCCTGGCAGAACATCTCTGTCTTACAGGCCCACCAAAAAGATATAAGATCTTGGATTAACAAGAGTTGGGACAGAGTAAATGTGGCTATTTCCCACTACAACCAAACATATTGTTAGTTTTTCACAGCAAACTTTAAAGGACATTATGTCTTATAATGCAGAAATACTAACAATCATTTTCAAATGTTCTGACATATTTCCATATTCCATTTAATTTTTGAAGTGTAGAGTCCCTCAGATCAACTTCTACCACTCCTAGGATGCTTCCCAAGTCTGACAGTATCTGACTCTGATCAGTTAATAAATAATTTCTCTGCTATCCTTTCTGCTTGAGCATCCTGTTACCCGTAGATGATCACTCTCAGCTTGTGATCTGGAACCCTATCAGATGGAAATCAAGTTCTTAATTAACTTTACCTAACTTTAGTTGAACAATTCAAGCGGCATCATCATTCTCCAGATCACAACATTTTATGCTGTGATTCTATTCTTTATCAGAAGATCTTAATGATACACCATCAATGTGTAAGCATTCATAAATCAACATGCCAAAATTCAGAGGAAAAACTCCAAACTTGCACTGAAATCCCTAATAAGCACATGGCCATGTGAATCAGCTCTCTAAAACCAACATATTAAGAATATTCCTATTGTATAAAACGATATAATTATATAGCTATCCTCTCCCTTATAAGTAAATAGTGCAGTGCCAGCTTTACACATAACTGCAAAACTGAAACTATTATATGCCCTTAAAAATCAATACCATTTAGCTAATAACCTCACCTCAAATGAATAGGACTCTTAAGGCCCAATGAAAACTTAAAATTAACTCTCCTATGTTGCATAAACAAAAGCAGAACACAATGCTTTGATTGTGTCACTGCTATTCAGTATGCTTTGGAACAGCCTTAGAAATAAGAATCTTTGGAACATAGTTAATGTGAGCCCAGCAAGAGGAGTTGCAGCATGTAACCGCTTCTGCACCCAGTACTATCATTTGATTGTGGGGACCTCTCCACGCACCCACACACAATTAACCCCTCCAAGATCCTGTAGCTAGGGCAAGTTGCTATCAGACATCACACAGTTATTCGGGTATAATTCCCGTTTATTTCAGTAGTGGTTATAAGATTAGATTGTAAATGTCTACAATTCATCAAGCCCAATAAAAGTTTCCAAAAGTGTTAATAATGTCTGACTGTAGTCCTTTACACACCTATTTGAGAATAAACCCTGTTGAGTTCAAAGGGGCTTATATAAGCACATACAGAGTGGGCTTCAACATTTCTCTTATATTTTATATTTTTTAATGTTCAAATTGTTGGCCAAATTGATCCTGCATTAGAGTACATCAGTGTACTGTGTTAGTGTATGTCAGTTAGTGTACATCAGTATAATTCTTCATATTAAGCATTACTGGAGAAAATAATCAAGGGCTACAGTATTAAGACAAGGAGCGGGGCAGGGGGAGATGATACTCCATCAGGACCATTTGGAATACAGTGTATATAACAAGATCCAAATCCTGTATGATTTTTATTTATGTGAATTAAGTAAGACTTACTTACTCTGTACTCTACTATTATTACTCTAGTATGTGTGTGGTCATACTATTGCTTGTAAGCTATGTGTGGATCTTCTGCAAGTAAAGAATGACTCACAGGCCCATGTACTTTCTGGCTCCCATGGTAATCAGGGTGTCTTTTCTCTTCTGCAATGATTGGTGATTTTCCTGTCCTCATGCAATTGCCATTACCTCTTTCACAGTCCCTTCTTCTTGTGGTTAGATGACCCCATGAACTGAAGATTTATTCTTGTGCCACTTATGCTTACTACCCCCTGGGCCTTGTTTATAAAGTGGAGCGTTAGGGCACAAAATGCATTTGTAAACGTTGAGTGTCTTGTAGTTCTTGAACTTTTAAAAATTATCATTTGTGGCTTGGAAGGTAAGTTTGCCACTGTTCCAGTATATGAACTTTATTACCCTGTTATAGGTCTGAAACATTTGGCTTTACTTCTCCTAAGCAATCTGGCAATATTTCATCCAAACAATTCAGAATGAATTGTACCATACTTTACAAAGACAGGTAGAGGAGGGAGTGTGCAAAACAAAATCAAACACTGAAATACTGGGAGATGGGAAAGAGAATTAGTTGATCTGAGCAGATTGAATAATGTCCTGTTTGGGGAGAGGGGGTTACAAATCTATTTTATATCATACTTTCCATCCTTACTACTTCCTAAAAACAACAAAAATAAAAATAGATAAAAGACTATGGCCTACTTCCTTGACATTGAAGTTTATGTAGGATGTACTAAAAACAGCTACAGTTTTAAGAAGGACATCAGAAAATTATTAAGAAAATTATCAAGGCTAGCATTGTAAAGTTCTGTGATTCATGGCTGAGAGATTTAATGGTTGAAAGGCTATTATTTTCCCAGACAGACTGCTGTTGCTGCATAACATTTTTCTGAAAGCCAAAAAAATTCAAGCACACAAACACATACAGTTATTCCACTTATGAAGAAACCTTCCTAGTTTTCAATCTTCTCCCCCTGCAATCTAAATGTTATCTTGGCTGCCCCAAAGTTTGTGTCATCTTTCCAAGACAATTAATGTGATTCAGTTGAGCATTTGCCATTTCACAGCAGTGCACCATTCAGAGCAGTGACAACTGGACAGCACACTTATGAGTATGCCTTTCTATTTGCCTAGTCTAGATATGACATGACTCTAAGGCAGCTTACAACCAGGTACATTAATGGAAAGACCTTTTGCTCAGTTGTCAAAAATTTCACCTGTTGATGGACAATGTAAATCTCAACCACTCCTTGTATCTCAGCTAGTCTTTTTCTAAAAGAAGAAAGCCACAGATGTTGAGATTTCCCTTCTTATGTGTGATGTGAGTTTTACCATCTCACCCATCCAGCAAGCTTTGCATAAGGAACTACCATGACTTGCCTGCAATGACCTCCCTTTCTAAGCAATGTGCTTGTTGTACTCTTCAAAACCTGCCACTTTTACCTCTCTGTCATTGAAATATTTGAAGTCAGTTCAAAGAGCTGCTAAGGCAAACTGTTCAAGGAGGAAAACAGGCTTGCCTGCAAATGCCTTTGGATGGCATTAGCTATAGGAAATTACAACATCCTGTTGGTGCACTTGAGAGTCCCACTTTACTCTCTTGGAATGCAAATTAGGAAGCCACACAGAGAGAGCTCTA
Organism: Eublepharis macularius; assembly: GCF_028583425.1. NCBI lineage: Eukaryota > Metazoa > Chordata > Lepidosauria > Squamata > Eublepharidae > Eublepharis > Eublepharis macularius. The sequence continues at coordinate 87,265,873 of NC_072793.1, read as the reverse complement.
AGAGCCATCCCAAACCGAAAGAAGGCAGCCTTTGCTCTTCTCCAAAGAGCCATGCAGTCATGGGAAGCCATGGCAAAGCTCAGGAAGAAACTTCATTCAAGTGGCCAGCAGGAATAGGATGGATGGGCTGGGATCCAGCTCTGAGCTCGTGTTTATTACAGGCGATAAAAGGCAATAAAGATGCAACTGTGTTCCCCTCCCCCCCCCGCTTTCCAGTCAACCCCTGTCGGTACTCACCACACCCCCGTGGTCTACCCTCCAAACTGTCCAGGATGGAGCAAACGTGCACTTGGGCGCTAGCGCTTTCCGCTCGCCAAGCAACACGAGTTCAACAGTTCCAACTGCTGCCGGCGACGGTGGGTAATTCCATTGGGGGGGAAGGGGGAAGAAAGAGAAAGTGCCTCGAACCCTTCGGTTAGGAGATCATGATGCCTCCTGCTGCTGAGCCAGCGGCGACAGGCAGTTGATGAGCGGGAGCAGCCAAGCCCTGCCACGGTTCCTCTTCCCGGCACTTGGCACCTGCCAGGAGGAGCGAGACCTCACGCGCACCCGGGACCGGGCATCCGAGTAAGAGCGCGAGGCCAGCCGCACAAGAGACCTCCCTCCGCCTTACAGCATGCTGAGCTCAGCCGGATCCTGCCGCCTCAAGAAGCGCAGCGTTGCCCTGAAGAGTACACTCGGAGGAGCTGCAGCTGTTACCTGTGGTGGCTGGCGGCGGACCGGCTGGCTGGCTGGCTGAGAAAAAAGGAATTCCCGCTCTCCTTGTCACCCAGCCCTCTTCGCTGGTCTGCCGGGCTTCCCCTTGTGCTCCACACTCCCCTCCCTGCGCTTCTCCAGCTTGCTTCCTGCTTGCGGGATTTCTGGCAAAGCCCGTTAAGAACGCGACGACGACAGCAGCACTCTCGGTAGTCTCGCTTCAGCGGCGGAGGCGGAGGCAGCAACAGCAACACAAGAGACACCACATAGGCTCCCACGTGCCGAGTGTGTGTGCACGCGCCAGCTAGCCTGAAAAGCGGGCGGGGAGGAGATATTTTCTATCGGACGCCCGCCGAGGAGCAGGGGCTTCCCTACCCCCTGCTGCAAACTCCAGGAATCCCTCTCTGGCAGGCTGGCCTTTCTCGCGCCTTCAGAAGCCCCGAGGAGAGGAGGGAATGTGGCTGACTCGCGGCCCTGGTACTGCAATTGCAAGCTCACGCCGGAGCACTGGGCCGCCTCGCCTGAGCGCAAGGACGCACACTGGCGTGCTGCTGTTTCCCAAGCTAACCTCGTGCACGCTCACCTTTCCAAGATGCTCTCCCCTTTACGCAGATCGGTTTTGCAATAAAACTCCTACCCAGGCGGACGCAGCCTTTGAAGAGATAGAAGGTCAGCGCTCAGCGAAGTTTCTCTTAGCATAACTCTCCGCCCCTTTCTTGCACTCTTCACACTTTACTTTCAGCCACTCAAGACTTCACAGAACAGGCTACGATGAGGTAAGACTCGAACGTCTTTAAATATTGCAGTACTGTAGCCTTTCACTACCCAGTTTTTTCTGCTCGGAAGGGAAAACCGGGAGATGAATTGTTACAGTAACAGTCCAATATCCAGCAATGTAAACAAGCTCCTTGAGGAAGAAAACCTGCGACTGTAAAGAGTCTCCTGGTGTGAGCAGTGAGGTCTTGCTCCTCCTGGCAGGTGCCAAGTGGAGCAGGAGGCAATGCCCACCCTCTTTACCCAGCCAAGCTCAGGCGTGAAGCAGATGTCAATGCCCTCCCACCCCCCTTCACCCTTCTGGAATTAAGTGTGGAGTAGGGTGCAATGCCTCCCCCCCTTCACCCAGCCGGGATCAGGCACAGAGCAGGCAGCAATGCCTGCTCCCCCTTCACCTGGCCAGAATCAGGCAGGGAGCAAGAGGCAATGTACCATTACTTTAGTTCTCATGATTAAAATAGACACAGTGAAACATGGTAACTTTCTAAGTATACAATGCAGTTTCACCACTTATGAGCAAAAGATCCAGGATCCCTAGTATATTTTTGACTGAATATAAATTGACAGAAGGAGAAAGAAAGTATACTTTGGACTGGGAAAAATATATGTTGTAAATATGGAAATACTGACATAAAGAAGCAACGAGGGGTGGGAGAGAAATGAGTAATTTAAATTATTGTATTTATAAAATAGAAATAAAATACTGAAACCATAGCAAATATTTTCAATGGCTGGAACTCCTCTTTCTTCAGATTATTTCCGAAATTGTGGGCATATTGTAAAAGTTTCCAAGCAGATCTCATACTCCTGGGACAGACCTTCTTGATTTTATGGCATGTGGCCAAATGATGGGGAAAGGCTGAAAGCATATTTTGCAAATGTTTCCCCTGAATTTCTGTGGGAATTTTTTTTGAGAAATCTTACTCAGGGACAACACTGGCCTGTTAACGATTATTCATCAATGGGCAAGTTTACACAGAACCAAGTCATTTGTCATTTGGCTATGCAGTTATCTAGCATAATTCAAAGATGACACTGGCAGACAAGGACAACTTAATCATGCAACATTGTACACATCCAGTTTCCTATTTAGCATGGGCCCTTGGTTTAGCGCAGAAAATCATAGCACAGGTGGGTGTTGCATTGGTATACTAATGCTGAAAGTGGAGCAGGATAGACATGTAATGAATGGTCCAGCTTAAATGAGCAGTGAGTGCAGCACCTCACAGTTAAGTTCTTCTGTCTCACTTAGATCACTTTTAAACCAGGTCTTTATTTCAGCACTAGGAAATTCCATACAGGAAACAGTAGAAAATCTTCTGCTCTACTTATGTGAAAAGAAAGTTGACTCATTACTATGTAGCGCTTCCATATAGCAATACATGTGAAACCTGTATATAGGCAATAAGGTACGGTGGTTTCAGACATTCTAAATTCTTCTCCACATAATAAGTCAAAACTTTGCTATGGGACTGATTTCAGTGGAGAACAATATGTGATTTAGGCCATCCATATAGATATATAGTCACAGGTGGTCAATTCTTTAATGCTGTTCATGGACTATAAAAAGGCCTAATTAAAACAATTGAGCTTTAGGGGAGATTATTTTGATAGTGAATATGCAGCTGCTTGAAAAGGACAGAAGATGGGTTGTTGGCAAAACTAAAATAAATATAAATATGCCATCTTGGAAAAAAAATAACTGCATAGCAAGACATAGAACTTGGCAGAAAGCAAGATTCATCGATACTGACAAAAACTCAAGTACAGTGAGTAAAAAAAAATTAAGAGCTAGATAGAAACAGCAGTTCAGTTTTGATTAGACATTGAAAATAGTTATGATGGTAATCCTACTGTCTTATTAAAACCCAACAGATTGAGGGCCATCAGGATCCACACATGACTTCTATATTCTTCTAAATGGCTAGTTGGCATTTATCTTGATTGGAATGGTAGACTCTCATTTATATTTTGCAAAATAGCTAGTTGATCCAAATCTCTAAAAAGAACTCTTTTGTAAAAGCCTTAGTCCTAACTTTGAAATACCCAAATTTTGTAGTTATTTCATTCTGTAAACTTTAAATCATATATTTTCTAAAGAGAAATACAACTGAAGTAGATTCTATTGGATAAATTCTATATGCCAAGATACAAATCACCAGTGCCTAAGTATTATGCTTGACCAGGAAGAACTATGGGACATTAGCTCCAGAATTTCATCTAGCTCTGTCATGTTTCATTTTACCATGAAGATACACAAATGCTATGCAACTGTAATAAACATTGTTTAAAGTTACTGGGTCAGTGACAGCAACAGCTGGTGCTACCAACCCCAAGTGAGTTGCTGTCCTGGTTAGCACAAATTATTGTGCTGTGATTTCCTGGGGAGATTTTCTAGAATGCATTTTGCTGCTATCAAGCTACTAACAGGCCATGGCCAGTAGTTGATTATTGAAAAGAAAGTAGAGAAGTAATTCTTCTGGGAAACATTTACTAATGGTGTTATTTTACATGATAGCATCCATTCTCCCTTTGCTCGATATACCTAAATCAGGGAGAAATTCTCCTCTCTTATATGCAGCTGCAGCTTGTCCATTAGTATTCTAGAAAAATAATTTTATTTCAGGGGGAATTTAAATAGCTATGCTCTGTTGTGAGAGGGAGAACTGTATGTTTACCAACACCACCATTTACTCCTAGCCTCACCAATGCATTTTTTAAAAAAATTCTGACATTTTTTCTTCCTTCAGGTGAGGACCTTTCAGGCCAGGCCCAACCCACTCCACTCCTCAGGTTGCACCCAATACAGTCCACACCACAAACCCATTCCTGACCAAAAGGCTGGCCATTCTGCTTTCCATATGCTTTCCATACATTCACAAAGATCTTCGAGCATTTTCATTCATGTGGTTCATATTGCAAGGAGTGTCATATGTGATGATATATCTGTGCTTTGCATTTTGCCTCAGAGACATAGGCTTGGATCACATTTACAACTTTCTTGCCTCCTCGCTCCCACCCCAAGAGCAGCATTTTGGAGGACATTTTAAACTGCAGCAGGATGGGAGAAGTGAGAAAGTCATGCTTCATGGGCAGAAATCCTTTCATCCATGGAAACACATCAATGGAACTGCTCCAATTGATCCAAAACCTAATACATATTAAAAGCAGTGGGAGACCTCAGTGGTGATGCTGTTTTGTCACAAGGTATTCTTTGATACTAACAAGTCTTTACAGTCTTCTGCAACTCATTGCTTGGGCGCTAATAATTCCAAGCAGACTTCCTATATATGCTCACTAATTTCTGTACTTATTTCCCACAAATAGTGAAACAAAAAAGGCTTGATATCTGAAACAATCTTCAGAATAAGGACAATGAAATATATGGTGAATAGATGAGTAACCCTATCAACAGACCCCATGACAGAACTCTGTTTAAAGTAGCAATGTTCTCATCACTGGCAGGACATGTGGATAATTTTTGAATCATGCATTTGTATTTTTTGAGCAGCAATCCAGAAGTAAATGATTTGTCTTCATGTGTCATTCAGTACTGCTGTTTAAGAGGCCCTAAACTAATTTTTAAGACTCTAGCATTTAATAAAGTACATTTCAAATGTCCCAAGTTGCTTCATATATTTTATCTCAGTTACCCTTATGCTCTCCCTGTAGAGTAAGCTATCATCATCATCCTCATACTGCAGATTGGAAGAGGGAGCTAGGCTACAATGATATAGGTTACACAGCTTCTCAGCCACACATTATCCCTTTCAAAGAATTCTTCCTGGCTAAAAGACTAGCTTGAAATAGCGACTTCCTGGCTTGCAGTTCATAGTTAACCATAATGCTACATGAGCTGGAACAACGCTTTCTTGTCATTTCATGCCATCCTGTGCTCTTATGCCTTTTGCATTTAATGGTTATTCAGACAGAGATAGGATTGATCTGTGTCCTCAAGGAGAATTGATTATTCTTCATGACACTATTAAAATGTCCTTTCTTTGCCAAGCCTTGCTTCAACATACAAGAATGTTATTTTGTCAACAGCTTGTATTCTAAAGCAGTAAGATTAAATCTGTGTTAAACAGAAACAGGTCAGGCATCAAGGAAACGTTCTGAATTAGATTTGGGGACCCAGCAAAAAATGCATGGGGCATTGTTAAGGATTGTGTGTCACAATTTATTTCCAGTAACAGGGATACAGCCCTTTGAGTTAACTTGGCTCATGTCATCTCCAGGCTTAGTGGAGAAAAATACAGGAACATCAAACTCTGATAGTGACCACTGGAATCAATCAGTGCCATATTGTAAATGTCAGCCTGCCTCATGCTTTCTAGTTATTCTGATCAATACACAGATATATTGGGGGAAGAAAGACATCATTATACAACAGAATACTGATGAACAGTCCTATCTGAAACCCTATTTTATTTTCCTCCTTTAGTTTAATCACGAACAAGGCTGTGCAAAATTTTTCACCCATGAGATTTTTCAGGACAAAAAGAGGAACTGAAGGAACACAAAATAGATGCGCCCATGTACCTTTGAGGGACTGGGCTTGAAACAGAGAGCTGTCACAGCTTTTGCATTCTTTGCTACTCTTCACCACCACTTTTCTTCACTGCCAGTCAGGGATCCTGTTTATGAGTGTCAACTAGTATAATCAAAATACAACATAGCCAATCAAATATGGATTGTTATTAAAGCCAGCATGGGCCAATAAAGCTGCATTGCCTGAGGTAATACAAACCCATTGACAAACAAGTTTAACATTCCCTGCCTTGCTGCTCAGCAACTGTTACAGTGCAGCAATTTAAGAAACATCAGCTTGGTTTTCTTGGCAATGGGCACCTCCCTATCTTACTAAGCAGCACTGTTGTGATTTTGATGCAGCACAGCACATCATCCTGGTTGCCTTGGCAATGGGGATCCATTCCCTCCCACACACAAATAAACACTTTTGCTCCCTTGTGAATGCCATCCGAGGAAAAAAATCAACAAAAGATGGACATTTTTTGTGGAATGTGAAAATGTTTATGAAAATTTGGTCCTTTTTTTGCTTAATCTTTGTCACAAATATTTGGCATCTACTATAAGGGGCTTTACCCCCTTTTCCTTGTTTCTGAAGTTATTGTCATGCTTTCATTTTTACAGCCAGCTTTACAAACTAACCACATATACAGACTTATTCTTGCTACTGCTGAACTACATCTGTTTAGTTCAGCAGTAGCAAGAATAAGTCTGTATATGTGGTTAGTTACATCTGTTTAATTGAACTTATGTCATCATATTTTTCTTCCCAAAGGATAAAAAACCAACAGCTCTATGCTATAAAATGTGTCCTGTCTTCTTGTAGCTGTCATAATGTTCACTGTACTCTTTCTCCATACTGACATTCTCCGTGTCCTTAATATTAAGGGATTAGTTCTATTCAAAAAACAAGACAATAGAATGGTTTCTACATTTCTATACCAGACCTTGCTTGGTGTAGTTGGAAGTAAGTCTCATCATATTGTTTTCATCCTGTATATTATCTCAACTTCTTATTCTACATGTATTATCTATTGAAATTTTATTTACGTGGCACCTTTCTGTATAATGAAAGCACTTCACACATTAACAGAGAAATCCTTATAGCAGCTCTGAGAAAAAGTCAAGAATGATAATCTCCCTACTGAATATAGGAGATAGGACTGGACACATGCATCTGCCTTCTACTGACTCAGTCCATTGGTCTATCAAGGTTAGTATGGAAACTCATATTGCCAGTATCTCTCCAGGACTTCAGGCCAATGTCTTTCCCATCATTGACTACCGGATACATTTAACTGGAAGTGTCAGGGATAGAACCTGGAGCCTTCTGTGTGCAATGGAACACAAAATCTATTTTACTTTCCCTCTGTATACTCTATAAAGACCCCAGTCCTCTCCTAACATTCCTAAACTATCATTACTATCCTAACATAGCAGTGAAATGACTGCTGTTGTCAGTGAATCAGGTTTCACATGTTGCAAGAGATGTGCACAGTATGTTTGTGCATTACTACAACTCTATATAAAGACAAGTGTCCTGGCTGACTCACCAACGCCCAGCCCAAACCCCTGGACCTAGAAACGTGAAATTTGGGGAGAACTTTCCTTTTGTGATGTAGAGGCTCACTAAGAAGGGATTTTAAGAAATTCGCCTCTTAAGGGGGTAAAAAGGGATAAAATATGTTTTCCCATAGGGATACAGCTTCCCTATGTGTCTGGCAGGGTGCTCCCCCCGCCCCCCCAGCTAACTGCCACTCTTCCCTGAGGTCATTTGCATATGCGGCCTGGTTGGTCATCTCCCCAACATTCTAAAGAGTATAGAGTTGCTATTGGGAGTCATTGAATGTATCCTGAGGTAAAAATACACCTCACCATCTTCCCCTCTAGGGTTGCCAATCTCCCTGTGGGGCCTGGCTTTCCAGTGTGGCTAACAGGCTCCTGCCTGCTCGCACCTTCCCCCTACCTGATGGGTCAGCTGTGGAACTCTGTGTTCTGAGGTAAAATTCAGGTAAAGGAAACTGAAGACAGTTGAAGAAAGACAGTACAAGACTCCTGAAAAGGGATTTTATATAAAAGTCAGTATGGCAACTGAGTTTTTCAGTGTTCATGGGGAGATGGTGCACAACCTTTCTAGGGGCCATTTCAATGAGAACCTCTCACATGAACCTGCCAAAGTGCCCACCACACTACCCCTCCCTCAGTCCAACTCCAACTCACACCTCTTGCAGCCATCATCTCTTACTGACCACAAGAAGCCTCCTGGCAGACGTTGTGCAAGATATACCTATGCTAAAAGGAGGAAGCAACTTAGAGATGCGGCAAAGAAATATGCACATCATACTCCTGCGGTGCACTGAGCAGCAGTGGCCAAGTTCCAGCAAGTCCTGAGTCCAAGGGGAAAGTGACCATCCCTGCAGGCCTGGGCACAGTAGTGATGACCCCAGCAGACCTAAAAGCCATGGTATATCCTGATATCGTCACTATCATGGAGAAGCCCATGGGTGGACTGTGCAAGCATGCCATTCTGACTCCCAAGAACAACAAGGCTGCCATCATTAATGAAACACAACGTGACTCCCTCGAAGGGGCAGAAATGGAGTACAGATCTGTGGACTCAGTGGTGTAAATTGATGATGTCATCCACTAATCTGTGGAGTTCCTCAACATGCTCAACCCTCCTGGCTTCCCAGCCCACAAGCTTCTTCTCAAAGTGGGGGCTCCAGTAATGCTGTTCCAGAACCTCAGCCCACCCAAACTGTGCAATGGCACCAGACAATGAGTGAAAGCCCTCCAGAGGAATGTCATTGAGGCCACATTGTTCACCGGCAGTGTTCGGGGGGAGTCAGTGTTCATACCATGCATACCATTCATACCATCAAATAACCTCTTTGAATTCAAGAGACTGCAGTTCCCCCTCAAGGTCTGCTTTCCTATGATGATCAACAAGTCCCAGGGGCAGGTACAGAAGGTGGCAGGAATTGACTTGAGGGAGGACTGCTTCTCACATGGGCAGTTCTATGTGGCCTGCTTCAGAGTGAGCTCACCCAGCTGCCTGGTGATCCTAGCACCAATGAGGTCTACAAAGAGGTCCTTCAGTAGAAAAAAAAGGTTGTACATATTTTTCACTTTATTTATTGCACTACAATCTCCTTTTAAAATATCTTCAATAAATGTTACATTTCAAAATTCACTTCATCATTTTTCAGCATCAACACGCTTCGCTTTATTCAAACACTTTTGTGAAGCTCGGGTACTATACTATTATACTACAAAACCCACTAAAAAAAACCCCACAAACAAAAAAATGTTACATACTCATAAGTATTATAACTGAATTTAAAGTAGTTAAATGCCGTAACGAAGCATGGGCATCAAGCTAGTCAAATATAAAAGAAAAGACAAATGCTTACCTTCCTTCCTTTTCTCTGTATTAGTCTTCTCTGTGGGAATCTCCAAGCTGTCAAACTCACCTTTGTGGATCTTGATGGGAAGAGTCTAGGCCCAATCAGGACCCAGGAACTACATCTGACACCTCTTTTTAAAGCTCCAGTCAGGGATCTGCCTGTACCCTATTTGGCTATTTAGGGATAGACTCTGAAGCTTCAAAAGCCTAAGTGGGAAGAAAGGGATGCAACTGGAAGAAGTGGGACTGGAAGCTTTGGGGAAGGGGAAGCCAAGTGCTACTTGTCTCTTGCATGTTTGTTGCCCAGCATTCTACAGAAGCTTACCTTTAACTTTACCAGCAGGAGATCTTTGCTTGGGGAGCAGGGCTCTTGCCAAAACAGTTGGTCAAGATTTTCAACTCAGCCATCTTGAATCCTGAAAAGGGATTTTCCACTCATGCAGGGCACTTCTATCAGTCAAACATAACATTCCTGCATCTCTCCTTCCACTGCAGACCATTGATCTCCCCAAAATGCTGCTCCTGGGGGACAGGAGTGTTAACAGTCAGATCCCCTCCCCATGCTGAAAGAGCAATTTATAGATACAGAATATCATAAACTCCTTGCTGTAAGTTCTAGTCATTGCCTGGCCCCAGGAAGAACAGAAGCCAGCTGGCCTGGAGACTGGAAAGTTACCAAGCCATGAGTCATAGGCAGGGCTTTTTTTTCAGCGGGAACATGGTGGAATGGAGTTCCGTCACCTCTTGAAAATGGTCACATGGCTGGTCGCCCCACCCCCTTATCTCCAGACAGAGGGGAGTTTAGATTGCCACCGGCCATGTGACCATTTTCACCAAGGGTGATTTAAACTTTTAAAAACTCCTCAGCTGACCCAAAGTGACATCATTGTGTGGTCCTGAGTTCCACCACCTCTTTTCCCAGAAAAAAAGCCCTGGTCATAGGGGATGACTGACTGACAGTGCCCACACCCCAGAGAGAAGCAGAGATAACTAGGCTTCCTGAGAAAACTCCCTGCCTAATCCCATCAACACCTTCCTCTACCTCCTCTCTTCCACTTACCTAATCAAAACTATTCAGCATACCTGATAGCCTTCCCATCCAGTACTTACCAGGTCATCAATATTTACCTGTAGTCCATCCCAGATAGCCAAGTCAAACCTCTCCCAACTCCTTTGTCCACCTCCAGAGACAGCCATCAAACCATTGTTTTGGGGCAAAGATATCAGTTTTGCCCCAGGGAACATTTCCCCCTATAATTGGACTTCCCAGCCATGTGCTCAGTATGTGTGTTCTGGGACCCATCCATGCACCCCCAAACTTGTTTATGTTTCTTCTCTTCATTTTCTCTTTATTTTTAATTTTTATTTAAGATTTCCTCTCTTTTCTACACCATGAAAAATTGGTCATTCTCACCGCTTCCTCCATGAACCTCCTCCTTTCAAGTCTGGTAATTATCACCCTTCCCCTGAAACTGCTTTCCAATTTCCTTACTGTTTTCTTAGTTAGCCCTGTGTGTATGTTTTGTGTGGTTTCCTGTATGTTTGTCTTTTATTTCTGTTTAATAATAATCCCTTTCCTGTTGACCATCTACCTGTTTATTTGAGAGTTCTCTAAGGGAACAATCCCCATATCCATAGGTGGAGAATCCCAGTTATCCTACTCTCACTTGTCTCCTTTAATGCTAATTCCCTCAACCAATTAAGAAGACCTATTTGGGTAACAGGAGATTCTCAGTAAAGCATGAGAGGCAATTTGGGGTTCAGGAAGAGAGAATTGATGGAAATTTCCTCTCTTCTTTCATTAGCAGAAAATTTAATCTGGATCCAACTCAAGGTTATTTGGCCTGACCCTGAACAGTAAGAAGCCAGAAAAGACTTCCAAAATTAGAGAAATCCCTGTCTTTAAGCAAAAAGAAAATAAACACATACATATTTACTAGTTATTTATTATCTGCTCCACAAGGATCTCGTCTAGGGGATACATGAATCCAGCTTCCAGTAGTGAGCAGCCATTCTATTACTTAACAGCTTCTTGTTCAGATCTAGAAAAATATGTGAAATGCATGTGGAAATGGCCTTATTTGAATTTGCCTAGCTTTTGATTGTTTGGTTTTCCTTGGTAAAGAGCACACACAGTTTTTGAAATAATGTTGGGCAGCTGGTATGCTAATAAAAACATTCTTGTCTTCATGTGTGCCTGATTAAAAACAAATAAGGAAAAATAAATGGTAACTTACTGAGGGCCCAGATAGCTAAGATGTCCTTTGCAGCATCTATAAGGCTTTGTCAAATTAATTTATGTTGGATTCAATTTATGCTTCAAAGAGTACCTGCCCATACCCTTTAGATATTATTGACATCATTTAAAATTAACTTCCCAATTTGGCTGCTGAAAATGATCTTAATAAAATGTTGTACTTCCTAAACAAACTTAGTGTCTAGTCTCATTATTCATTGGGAGTAGCCAAATCTGGCCAATTAATACAGAATGATAATGTCAATACCTGTTAGTCAAGATGGAAAAGGAATGCAAATATGTGCAGCTCAGCTCAGAGATTTCTGAAACTCTTCAAGAAATAGGAGTTAACCACCTGGGGGTGGATGATATTTCTTCAGGTATTCCATACATTGCTTGGAAGTATCCACAATTCTGAACTGAACCAACACTGCTGTTTTAAGCAGTTAGGGTTGCCAACCTCCAGGTGGGGTGGAAACAGGAGACTTACTGACTTGCAGTGGACTCTTCCAGGCAACTTCATGACATTGGTGGCAATATTTTCGCTGACAAATTCCTGACAAAATCCTATCTCTCTGCCACGATTTACCAGCCACAGTTAATACAGTACGTGAACTAGAGGCCCCTTGGCCATCTTTGGGGGCTATATTCGATCACTTCAGCCCTCTTTCCAGGGAAGAGGTGGACAGGATTCTGCGGGTAATGAGGCCTACCACATGTCTCCTGGACATGTGTCCATCGTGGCTGGTGAAAGCAAGTGTTGATGGATTGCGGGATTCCCTGGAGGCGATTGTTAGCCTGTCTCTGAGTTCTGGGATCTTTCCCAGAGCAGTAAAGGAGGCTGTGGTGAGGCCCCTTTTAAAGAAACTGTTAGATCCTGCCAACCCGCTTAGTTATCACCCAGTTTCGAACCTCCCGTTTCTAGGAAAGGTGATTGAGTGGGTGGTGGAAAACCAGCTACAGAATTTCCTGAAGGAGACCTCGGCCCTAGATCCCTTCCAGTCCGGTTTTCACCCAGGACACAGGGTGCAGACATTGCTGGTCCCCCTCATGGATGATCTTCACAGACATCTGGATTGAGGTGGATCGGTGCTGCTGATTTTACTAGATCTTTCATCAGTGTTCGATATGGTCGATTATGATCTTATGATACACCACCTCACCAATGTAGGAATCCAAGGGACAGCACTACAGTGGCTAGTCTCTTTTCTTCATGGTCGAGGACAGAGGGTGGCACTGGGGGAGAAGTTATCGTCCCGCCAGCCACTAATATGTGGTGTGCCACAGGGGGCGATACTCTCCCCACTGTTTAACATCTATATGTGCCTCCTCGCCCAGTTGGTGCAAAGTTTCAGGCTTGGGTGCCACCAATATGCAGATGACACCCAACTATATCTTTTGATGGATGGCCAGCCTAGACTGGCCCCGGATGTCCTGGAGCGTGTTTTTAAAGCCATGGCTGGATGGTTGAGGCAAAGTCAGCTGAGGTTAAACCCTGCGAAGACGGAGATCCTGTACTTGAGCTGCCTCTCCCCATATGAACCCCAGAGGACTCTCCGTTCTAGTGATAAACATCTGCTAAAGGTCCCTTCTTGGTCTGCCCCAAGCCTGATGGAATGCTCTGTCTAATGAGACCCAGGCCCGGCAGGGTTTGTTATCTTTCCACCAGGCCTGCAAGATGGAGCTGTTCCACCAGGCAGAGCCCCCTGGCTGGTTGATTGATAGCAACACCCCCATCTAGTAAACAGTCTCTGCTGCGATGCTCTGGAGAAGTGCAAAGGTTGGTCGGTTGGATTTTGCGCTGCTAGGTATATGTATATATATGTATTTTAATCGTGTAATGTTGGATGTTTTATGGTTTTAATTGGTATTGACTGTTTTATGCATTTTATACTGTATGTAGTTGTGATCCGCCCTGAGCCTTCAGGTGTGGGGAAGGCGGAATATAAATTGAATATAAATAAATAAAATATAGTGATGTCACTTCCTGTATAGCTGCAAGAGATGTCATCACATTGCCAGGTTAATCCCTAGTATTTGGGCAAAACCTATCGAATTTTAGGCCAAATACCAGAGTGGTTTCAGTGGGCCAGGGTTGTGATGATGCCACTTCTGAAAGTGATGTCAACATGTTGCTGGCAATATCACAATGTCACTGGAAGGATCTGTCACAAGCTGGTAAGTCACCCCTTACTCTCCCATTGCCCCTCCCGATGGTTGCCAGGGAGACCTGACATCCCTACATGGCACTGTAAATGGGCTATCCATCTAAACTGTAGTGCAAGCCTAAGCAGGTATACTCAGAACGTTCCACTGAGTTCAATAGGGCTTACTTCCTAATAAAAAGCAGGTTCTTAACTTGGGGGTGTTGCTGGAGCCTGCCCCACAATTGGAGGGTCATGTCTTCTTTGTGGTACTGTGAGATTCAGGGGCACCCATGCCCCTGCTCTAAGCAGCTCCTTTAGCCATCACAGCTCCCCTGGAAACCAGCGAGAGGTAGGCCTGTAGCCACTACCAACTGTTGTTTCCACCATGACTCCAAAAGAGATGGTGTCATGCCAGACCTATTCTTTAAGGATCAGCCCAAAATATAGCATTTGGGGCCAATTTTTAAAGAATTGGCACTGGTGCAACAATGTTTTTTCTGGGGTTGCACTGGAAATGATGGGTAGGGGATGCAAGCACGTATGCCCATTTTGCTACCTGACTTCTCCTGTGCAAACACATCTTCTGGGCCGGCCTCCTCCTTCCTGCTGCTGATCAGTGGCCACAGGCAGGAATTGACATGAGTTTACCTGCATGAGATCAGTTAATTCCCCTGAAGTCTCACAAAAGCTAACAACCTCATGAAACCTCAGGGCAATCTTGGACTGCACTGGCAACCTCTTTCTTATTGTCCTGAGTGGGCTAAACTGCCAGCAGCTGTTGACAGTGATTGAAGTGGAGCCTTGAAGGCCCATACTGGCTTACAGTTGTTGCAGTATTCCTTTTCATTGCATCAGTTGTCCTGGCTTGCATGGCAGCTGTTGGTTGTGGTTGAATTGGGGCCTTAAAAAGCCCATGCAGTGTTACTGTTGTTGCAGCATTTCTTCACATTGCCACTGACCTGGTGAGTTTCTCTGTTGCTGATACTGCAGGTTTCCAAGTGGGTGTCCTGTAACTCCTGGATAAATCTGGGGGCAGCTCTGGCAATGGAGGTGGACTCACTCCTGGACAGGTACACAGCACCTTTTATCATTTCTGACTGATAGATCACCTATGGCTGTTGCTCAAAACCGTGACCTGACTAAGGTGATACATGCTCTGATCCATCCAAGTTAGATGAATGCAATGTGCTCTGTGTGGGGGCTGCCTTTGAAAATGGTCTAGAAACTTCAGTTGGTCCAAAATTTGACATCCAGGAGTTAGTTACAAGCTATCACCCCTGTGCTGAAAAATCTGCACTGGCTGCCCATGTGTTTCTGGCCACAATTCAAAGTGCTGGCTTAGCTTAGGGGTAGTGTACTTGAAGGACCATCTTCACTCATACTGTCTAAGCCACCAAATAAGATCTGCCTCCCAGATCTTGCTCTCTTGCTTCCGTCTACAGAGGTGAGAGATACAGGTTGAGATTAATGACAGGGAATTTTCTGTGGTGTCACCATGCCTTGAAGTTCACTTGGCTCCCTCATTACCATTGCTTAGGTGACAGGCCTTTTTATCCAGAATTTTAATTAGGGTTATTTATATTTTTAGCTGCTTTATTTCTTATCTGAAGTACATTTAATTGCTTGTTTTTATATTGATTAAATTATGATGATTTTATTTGTAAGTTACCTCAAGCAGGATCTCCTAAATAAATATGTTCAGGATTGCAGCCTTAGTGCAGTAAGTTCTAAATAAATAACATTTAAATAAGCAACATCTAAATAAATAACATTTTTATTATTCTAAATATGGCTTTCATTTCCTGTCTTCGTTTTCTTAGAATGGCTTTGCCAATATTTGTTGCCAAAATAAATAATCAGTTGTATTATTTATATATTAATGCATAATGCTTCTTTGTGTATATGCTAAGTTGAAATGTATTTCAGGGTTGCAGATTTGAATCAATCAAAAAATTCCAGCCATATTTACACATCATGACTGAAGTTAATTGTGTAGTATCGATGCACATTCCACTTCCTTTTAGATTCCTCACGGACCATTAACTATAGCAATGGCAACTCTATACTTACCAGTGTTAGGAAAAAACAGCAGCATTGTGTCTTGAATAGCAAATAGAAAATAATTTGCTTAGTTTAATTTTAAATGTATTTAGAATATTGAGCATATATTTCCAATGACTGTTTTGTATTTACAGCATGGCTGTCTAGTTATACTGCTGCAGTATAATCATTTGCCTGCTGAGAATGATAGCTGCAAAGTTACTTTGGGTATCATTACAGCTAATTATAGTCTTGCTTTGGAATTTAAGGGCTCCCCTGCAAAGCTTCCATCTTGCCATTTACACACAATGGACATGAATGTATTTTGACTGCTGTGGGTAATTCTAGTGATCGAGTCCCTGTAATGCTGCTTCTAGATGCATAGCACTATGCATTATTTTAAGCATCTGTTGCCAGAAATGTGTTCAAACTGACTAGAATTTTGATTCTTAAGATGGAAAGTGGAGAGATTGTGCCAGCTGGCATTTGCCACAATCTAAAATAACATTGCATGTCCAGGTGAATCTGTTTGTACCTGGCACATATTTGTTGCTTCTCATGTAAAATCCCTGAATTGGCTAGTGCAACTATACTGATTTTGTGTGATACAAAATGCAGAGATGTGGGCATTAATAATGAGCTTTTTTAAAAAAAACTATGGTTTTAGGCTGTATCAGTTGTGTACACAGCATTGATGGTGAGAGTGGAGAGGTGAGACAACAGGGAACATTAGACACCAGGTTGGAGTTAAGAAAGTCCACAACTTTATTGGTTCACCACTTGCAGATCCAAGCATTGATTGACCTACCTGTCAGCCGATGAACCTCCACCCCTCAGCCTGCCTGCTGTGAGGGAAACCATGGGAAGATAGTTAGTGAGATACCATGTGGCACACAACCTCTGTGAATCCCCTACCATGTGGGAGTGAGGATGTCATGCCTCGCTCCCAAGATCCTTTAAGGGGTCCCCAGAATGGTGAAACTGGGCTCTCAGGTCCTGTTTCCCCCAAAGGGATCTGTGCTCGATGCCCAAACTGCCCTATCTCAAGTTGTGACAAAGGAAACAACAGATTAACCAACAAACCTCCATGATACACATAGGATACTAGCGTCCAAGAATGGGAGAGCTGGGTGGGAAGCAGGCTGCGAGTGAAGTGCTGCCTTGCTTAGCCAGCTCCCCTTTTAATCCCCTGGCTGTAGACCTGAGTAAAAACTGCACCTCCCAGGTCCACTACTTCTTGAGTAGCCTATCTGGTGCATCCTGATTGGCCCACTGGGATTTGGAACCACTGGTCTCCAAAGATGGTGGCCGCCATGTGCTTCATCTCCCTTTCCATCCTACAATCTGCAACCATGGCTGCAGGTGAATCTATTACCAGCATCTACACAAAAACTGTGTGTACAGATCTCCAAAATGAACGTGGATAAAAAGGATACACCCTCCTACACTCTCAAATCCTAGTTTTCACTAAACACAAGGCTAGTTTTCAATCTGTGACAGCAGTTAAAGAAATAGTTTCTGGAATACAAATGTGGCACAAGTCTTGTGCTTCAGACACCTCAATGACTTTTCCAAAGGAGAATGTTAAAAATGCAGGAAGAGCAACCAGCATGCAAGAAGGCTCAGTATTGGGTGAACCTTTGATTTAATATTGGTTTCCATTTTAAAGGCAGATTAAAGACAGTCAAGTTTTGCTAATGTAAAACAGTGCCTGCAATGCCAAGATTCCATTCCATTACACTTCCATTATACTTCTGTTTCATTCTAAATAACTTATTAATAGATTAGAAACAAGTTTCCCAAGTTATGGCATGCCAATTCATCCCTTATGTAACCCAATAAAATAACCAGCAGGTCATAGGGTGTGGAATATTCATATACATAATATGAAATACATCCCCCTATCTACTTTGATGCATAGTAAATAGCAGGACCTGCAGAGACTCTTTATTCAAGAAAAGACCAACACACTATCAAAGGAGAGAAAAACTTCGTGAAACACTGGATGCTGTGCTCATTACATTTTCCCCACTTTTTCCCCACCCTTTCTCTAAGGAGCCCAGGTATCATACCTTTCCCATTTTATCAGTGAGGTAAATTCGGCTGACAGAGAGCGACCCAGAGTCTGCTGGAGAGCTTTATGGCAAAATGGGACTTTGAATGGGTGTCTCCCCAGGGCTAGTCTGACCCTCTAACTGCTGCAGTATACTGGCTCTGTGGAGACAGCATCTTCCAGATTCTGTATCTAAACTAAATGATCCCACTGGGTACAAAAAAGTGGTTACTATGCTAAAGGTGGTCTGTTCAAGACTGTACCATTCATATTTCTTTCAAGGCTGCCCCTTCCTAAATAATTTATTTTTGATGTAAGAGAGACTTTATTCCCTTTGGAGAGTAAGAAATTCCAAGTAATTATTTTTTTTCTTTACCTCTCCTCAGCAGTTCACAGATAAAGAAAACATAGTTTCAAAAGGGATTTGGCGATGTGCAAGGTTTTCACGTAAAAGGCCTCATGGCTTTGCAGCACTCCTATCACTCAGAAAGTTATGCATGATTTCGGCTGAGGCAGTGAGCAAAGCAAAATACATGACTGAAACTCCATACTTCACCAGGCACACCTCATTTATTCTGCTGACAGTCACTCAAAATCCAAGAGGGAGAAGTGGGGGGGGGGGGGGGAAGCATGAAGCATAAATGATATGCAACCAACTTGATGTATCATTTAGCTTTTGGTGAACCAGTAACTGGAGAAACATTTTCCATCAAGTCCTGTAAAATGTCCTGCTATTAAGTTTCAGTCAAATTTTATTACACTGTAGTTTTTGAGTGGGGAAACAAGCAAAATCAGAGGCATTTTTAATTAAGTACAGTAGTACTGTCAGCATTTCTGTCCTGGCTGTCACAGAAATCTAGATTGCTTTGTTTAAATATTTATGACTTGACACTGGCCATATTTTTGCATTGTTTTAATATTACCATAAAGAAAAACTGAAGCAACTTTTTAATGAGGAAATGCAAAGCATGCTTAGTAACAATGCTGAAGTCTGGAGTGATTCTGTTTTTTATTTTAGGGTTTTTTTGGGGTGGTGGGAGGTTGGTAAGTGATATTCTTCCTTTAAAAAGGCAATTCCAGCAGCAAAAGACACAAGAACCCATATCTATACAGCTATTGGTTTATTTTTATTCCATGTGTTTTGTTTACTTCTTAATAGTGCACAATAATTGCAGGACGATTGATGGATAGTTTTGTATCTTTGCCATACATAATTTTAAAATGAAAACTCTTTTCCCTCCTGCTTTACTATCAGTTTGTTTCCTCAATTTTTATTTCTTTACTAGACTTCTGTATCAATCTCAAGAGAGCCAACATTAATCTTTGGAATAGACTGCCTTGAATTTGCCTTTTTAAAAAAAGCTGAGATCTGCTTCTTTAAGCAAACTCATTTTTGTACCCTGCTTGTCACTATAGTTTAAATTGACCTGTAATGACTAAGAAAATCGATTAAGTAGGAATCATGAATGTCACCCAGGCTAGGCCTTCCCCATGTGAAAGCAGGTAAGTCTTAGTAGGCTGCCCTTTACCCTTGTGCTGCTCTTGTTTATACCAGATCAGGAACAGGAGATAAAAAAACACATATCACAAAAGAGAGGGAAGAGAAAATCACTTGGAAACAGGTCTGCAGTCTGAAGAGATCACAAAAGTGATAGGGATGTGATCAGCCACATCACCAACATATTCTCAATTAACTAAGTGATCAGACTTCCCCTACACACAGCGAGAGATTCCCAGCTCCATCATTTATAGGTTATCAGTGACATAAGCCACTTTAGAGATGAAGCTACTGTAGCCTTGTGATACCAACAGAACTGGAGATAAGAATTAGCATTCGGAAGGCATTCTAAGCAGTCGCCAAGCCCGAAATGCAATAACAGAAAAAGCTTTTAGATCTCTCCTGACAGAGGCATTGGAAAGCAGCCATGATCCCAGAGGGAATAACAATGCTAATCCATATCAGCATACAGAAATAATCTTCTGCATAAAGGCTTTTAACTTCTCCAAAAACTAATCTACTTTTTCTGTTTCTGAAGGGCTTCTCAGCATCAACAAACAGAAGAAACAATAATCACAGAGTTCAAATGGATCAAAAGTCACTCAGTTCAATATTCTACCCCAGACTATTTGTCCACTAGCCCCACACAGATCAGTACATGTAATCCAGAATGTCCTGTGTTGGCAGCAAGGCAGTCTGTAGAAAGGCGGTCTGTAGAAAGCAAATACTTTCAGATTATTTAAGTAAGTTTGCTAAATCATAAGCTAAAGAGGAAGGATTTTAGGATGAATTCACACATTTCTTTACTCAAGAGCTTCCATGTGGAAAGGTGTAGGGAATGGAATTCCCATGACCTTAGTAATAAAAGATTTAAAAAATGAATGCTAAATCCCGTGACAGAAATATGAAACGTCCTAGTGGTCCTTAGACTTCTGAATGGCAGCAGAGGATGGAACGTCCTTCAAGTATGCAGTTCTAGGGACACTGGCAAAGCATAGTTCTTTCTAGCAGAGATGAATCAAGCAAATTCTGTATGGCTGTTTATTCTGGCCTAAGGTTAGGACAAGATTGGGCTTCTCTTTGTCATTATCTTCTCCCTGGGAGGAGGGGGTACAGTTTCCTAGTGACCAGTGGAATATATGTAAAAAACATATGTGAAACATGGAAAGAACAATGGCAACAACTTCAGGTCCAGGATACAAATTAACTGCTGCCGTTCACTTATGCACATAGGGACTACAACTGTTAATGAAGATCTCATATTGGGCCAGAGAGGGAAAGGTCCTAATTTAATTCCCTGGAGAGGGAAAGGATCATGCCTAAGGAGTTCCATTTTCATATGCCAGTTTGCTCAAATGTATTCATGTTTGTTCATAAGGAAAAGCTAAATGACCTATGTAAGAGTAAGAAAGAACATACTAAAATAAAAGTGTATCTTTAGAGATAAAGAGAAATGTGGCCTTTACCTTCTATATGTTTTAATATCTGTAAGTATGACTCACACACTCACTACACTCACACACCAACTCATATTTATAAATATTAAAACACATGTGCATATGATGGGGTGTCAGAAATACTAAATCTTAAAGTTCCTATCCTAATCTCATTTTGATCTCATTCTGTAAAGACCTCTATCAAGACCAAAGATCACCATCGTGTAGCAGTACAGATGTCTTCAAAGCACTTGTTTAGATGAACCCAGGATTTATTTTCAGCTACCTTTTAAATTTAATGAACTTGCACATGCAACTAAAGCCTGTTTCTACATTTGACTTCTGTAGAATGAAGAATAAAACAAATGATTTCATGCTATTATTTTACATCAGATTTATTGTGCATAATTTTGCCGGTAGGTTCTTTAGGATTTTCTGGCCTTGAAAAATCAGAAGATTGGATGAAGCCATATTTTGATATCAAGTTAAGGTACTTTCAAGAGGATGTAGCTTGGCTGCCTAAAAACTCCAGGTACACATTCATCAAGACTGTTCTGCAACCTTCCAAAACTCCTCACACCCTAGCCGTGAGCAATGATCCAAGTTTGTAGGATAGTTACTAAGAATCTCAGAATCTCCCTCGCAATGTTAACTCCTCTGGTAACCATCCAGAGCACATCCCCTGGTCATTGTCAACAGGTCTGAGACAGGCCTGCCACCTAATTTAATGTAGTTACCTGCACCCAGACATGTCTCCTTTCTCTGTAACGTTATCTAAGTACCCCACTAGTACTCTTTTACAATGGTTTAAATAAGCCAACAACAACTTGGATTTCAAAGTTTCATCTATTACAGAGTAAACCAAATTTCACTAATGGACAGCTGGATACTGAAGCTTTGGTCCAATGCCATCACAGAGTATAGTTCTGCAACCAATTTCCGGTTAAGTGTCCATCCCCCTCTTCTTTCTTTTTTGTGCTAGACGGAACTAAGTATGCATAAGCCTCAAATAAGCCCTGTCCCAGAATCTGTGTTCTGGATTAACACATGTAGAAGATACGCTCCTCATGCTTGACATGACATGGGTTCTGATTTAAGTAACACCAAATCTTTCTCTGGACACTAGACAACCAATAGAATAATTAACACAGTTACTCCCTACACTTATAAGTGTATATTTTTCAATACACCATGATGGCTAGCTATGCTGCCATCCCAGCACTAGGGCTTAAGCCCTTTGGGATGGTGGCAGTGATTTGCCCCCCCCTGGCAGGAGGGAGGCAGACGAGCCTGGCCCTGTAACTGGGCATTGCCTCCGGGAGGGCGGAGCTAAAGGGCTGCTTTGAGCCGCTCCGCCCTCTTGGGCTTAGTTTTGCCTCGTGCACGGGTGGAGGAAGACGCGTTTCGCTCCTCCTGCACGAAGCCTTGCTACGGGCAGGTTTGGAGGGGGTGCTTTGGCCGGCGCGTGTGCGGCCAGCCGCAGCTTCACCGGCGCCGGCTCTACGGGGGCCATGCATTGCGCGGTCCTGGGAATGGGGTTGGCCCGCGCGAGGGGCGCCGCTTGGAATCCCCCCCCAGGCAGTCATTTTGCCGCGCTTTTATGCGGCCGCCATTTTGCAGGCCGGACGGGTCTTCTGCCGGCTTTGCTGGGGACCGGCACAGGCGACGGCCCCTGGGGAAGGAACGGACGGTTAACCCCCCCCCCCTCGGTCTAACACTCTCAGTGGCCTGCAGCGGGTTGAGGGTGGCGCGCGAACGGCGCGCCTTTAGCGCGCGGAAAAGCGCCCCCCCCCGAGCGTTCGCTTGGCCGCGCTTACACGCGGCCGCCGTTTGGCCACTGCAGTGGCGCGCCCCTTGTTAGCCGTGGCTTTAGGGCGCTATGTGCGGCTGTGGCTCCTTGCATAGGCATTGCTTTGCCCCCCCCCTCTTTTCTGCTGCCAGGTTGAGTAGGACAGCCTGCTATTAAAAAAAAAAATTGCATCTCTCCAGTGAGGGCAGCAGGGGGCCATCTTGTGCGGGCCTACTGCTACTGAGGAGCGGCAGCCATTTTAGGCTTGGGGGGGTGGCAGCCATTTTGTGGCTGGTGTATTAATTGTATCCCCTGGTTGAAGGTGGTGGCTGGATAGCTTAGCACCAGCAGGGTGTGAGGGAATTGGCCATCTTTCCTGTTTCAAGATGGGCCCAAAGAAAGGGGTTGGTAATTCTAAGGGCAAGCAGCCTGCCCCCCGTAATTCTAAGGGCAAGCAGCCCGCCCCCCATTCTCTTAAACGGCACATAGTGGCCGTGTCCTCTGATGAGGATGACGAAGGGCTCTTATGGCGTGAGGTGTTAGAACGGATTGCTGCCTTAGAACAAGCGCAGGCTCCACCAGCAGCGGGACAGGCGAGTAAGAGGCCTGTCCGGGCTGCTTCTAAGTCTGCCGCTTTAACTGACATTCTTTCTCGCTTGTCCGCTCTTGAGGGAACTTCGAGAGGGCCCGGGATTCCCGAGGCCGCCGTTGGGGGCCAAGCTGCCGAGGAGTCCACAGCGGAGGCAACATCAGAGGATATCGAAGACTGTTGGCAAAATGGGGCGGGCCAGTTAGCATTGGTGGTGCAGCCACCAGAGGCGGACGGTAAGTGCTCTGGGTCACAACAAGTCACAGCCTGGCCTTGGGCCTATGACTCACTAGCACCACAGCAGGGCATACACGCACACGTCCAGCCCACGGAAGGTATGGGGGTCGGTGCTAGGTTTCCCGATTGGGCACAGTGGGCACAACAGGCAGGGCCATACCGGTCACCTACAGCTCCTGGTGGGTGCTCTTCCCCTTCGGGGGTTGGTAATAACCCATGGGGCGCTTACGCAGGTTCTCATTGGGCTAATTATGGGGCTGTTCCTTATAGGTCTTTCCCAGTTGGTGATATGGCTATGCCCCTGGGCGATCACCTCACTCCGGCCACGCGTGAAAAAATATTGCGGGGGGAGTATGTGGACGTATTCACCCTTCTCTTCAGGGAACTGGAGAAGAGGGATAAAGAGGACCTTGAGGAGAGGGACAAAGAGCGTATTAAGCGCCGCAAGGTAGATAGGACCTGGGCTAATTGGTTGCCTGGTTTCCTAATTTATGTGGGGGTGATTGCGAGGGTCCAGCCTTGGAGGGCAGCTCCTCTATTTCAGTATGTTGACATAATATACCGCGCCCATAATGACTTTGGGGGGGCAGCTTGGCTCCAATATGATGAGGAGTTTAGAATGCGGGCGGCTCTGAACCCCTCGCTGCCATGGGACCAGGTACACCACCATCTCTGGATCCAGCTGATGACCCCGACTAAATTTGGGTCAGGTGATAGGTCCAATAGCGGACATATCGTGCAGCGTTCTGGTTCTGCTTCAACTGTCTCGACCGCTGCCACTTATGGTCCCCGCGCATTCGCGGGGCAGCCGGTTCAGCCACGGCTGCTCTGCTTTGAATTTACCTCGCGGGGGACCTGCAGCAGAAAATTTTGCCGCTATGGCCATAAATGCCCCATCTGCCGGGGGCCACACGCCATTAATGCGTGTAAGAAGCAGAAGCCCTTTGGAAAAAAAGGGGGTGGCCATGGTGGGCAGCCTGGAGTTGGAAAAGGGCCCCAGCCCAATAAACCTGAGGGTTCTTAGGGCCCTGTTGGCCGATTACCCCAGGAGGGCGGATGCCCAATTTTTGTTAGACGGGTTTTCTATGGGTTTTCGCATTCCCTTTCAAGGACCGCGTTCTTCCTTCATGTCGAGTAACTTACGTTCCGTTCAGGGCATGGAGCACATTGTTAGGTCCAAGATAGCTAAGGAATGCGCGGAGGGCCGAGTTTTGGGCCCTTTCCCAATCCCTCCTGTACCCAACTTGAGGGTTTCTCCCCTGGGGGTGGTCCCTAAAAAGGCTCCTGGTGAATTTCGGTTAATTCACCACTTGTCTTATCCCAGTGGTGGGTCTGTAAATGACGCGATTCCTGAGCACTTGTGCTCGGTGCGTTATACATCGTTTGATCAAGCCGTTAGGGTTGTTAGACGGTGTGGCAGGGGAGCGGAGACGGCTTTCCGTCTCCTCCCAGTGCATCCCAAGGACTTTGAGCTCCTTGGGTTTGCCTTTGAAGGTCTATATTATATGGACAGGGCCCTCCCTATGGGGTGTTCAATCTCATGTGCAGTTTTTGAGCGTTTCAGCACATTCCTCGAGTGGGCATTACGTCACAGGCAACGTTGCCGTGACTCCGCCCACTATTTGGATGATTTTATTCTGGTTGGGCCCCAGGGGGACCGGGCAATGTGCACGCCTTTTGGCTGACTTCGTCAGCCTGGCAGAGGACCTAGGTGTGCCTCTAGCGCATGAAAAAACCGAGGGCCCAGCAACTGTCCTGACCTTTCTGGGCATCGAGTTGGACACGGTAGAACAGACTTCTAAGCTTCCGTTGGAGAAGCTTGTTGATTTGGAGGCGCGCTTGCGCACCCTACTGGGGAAGCGGAAGATTTCCTTGCTGGAACTACAACAGGTGCTGGGCCACCTTAATTTTGCCTGCAAGGCAGTGGCCCCAGGTAGGGCTTTCTTGAGGCGTCTTTGCGATGCCATGGGAACCCTGCGATTGCCTCATCATAAGATTAGGCTTTCCAAAGACATGCGGGAAGACTTGGGGATTTGGCTGCAATTCTTGAACGGATTTAATGGGGTATCATTTTGGAGAGAGGAGCTTCTTCTGGAAGGGGAGCTCCAAGTGTCTTCCGACGCCTCCGGATCCGTGGGTTTAGGAATTTATTTTAGGGGGCACTGGTGTGCTGCCCCGTGGCCCGTAGATTGGGAGGGCGACTTCTGGCGTAGGGATCTTACGTTCTTAGAGTTTTTCCCCATCTTGGTCGCAGTTTATATTTGGGGGGCCGAGCTTAGTAACCATTCAGTGCACTTTTGGTGCGATAATATGGCTGTTGTTCAAGTTGTGAACTCCCTGTCAGCCAAATCGCCCCGTGTTATGACTTTGGTCCGCGCTTTCACGCTGAGGTGCTTGCACCTCAACGTTTTGTTTTCAGCCAGGCATGTACCGGGCGTAAACAATGAGGTGGCAGACGCATTGTCTCGTCTGCAGATGGACCAGTTTCGACTGCTTGCCCCTGAGGCCGATTTGGAGCCAGCTCCGGTTCCGTTGGAGCTGTGGAGGATTGGGAAACCGAAGCTGCCAGGGCAATCCAGTTAGCCATCGCCCCTAGTACCGGGAGGGCATACGACAGGGCGGTAAGGCAATTTGCGGCGTTCAGGCACGTGTCTGGCCTCCGCCAGTTGTGGCCCATTCCAACGAAGCACATGGCGCAATTCTGCGTTGCTCAAAAAAGCAAGGGGCATGGGGTTAAATATCTTCGCAGCCAACTGGCAGCGCTGGCCTTTGCTGCTAAGGTTAGAGGGTTTCCTGATACCTCAGGGGATTTCCGCATTCGGAAAATGTTGGAAGGATGGGCTCGGGAGTCTGTTGTGCCTAGGGATGATAGACAACCCATTTCGCCGGCCATTCTAAAGGGCTTACAAGCGGCCTGGTCAGGTGTTTGCAGCTCCCATTTTGAGGAGCTGTTGTTTCATGCCGCATCTTTACTGGCGTTCTTTGGGGCGCTTAGGGTAAGCGAGTTAGTGCCGCAGTCTACGAGGGACAACTCCAGCCGGGCTCTTACTGTGGGGGACGTGAAGTTTGTGGGTGAACAACTGAGCATTAGGATACGCAGGTCCAAGACGGACCAGTGGCAGAAAGGGGTAGATCTGGTTCTCGGCCCCTGCTCCATCCCTGAGTTGTGCCCGGTGGCAGCCTTAAGGAACTATGTAGGGGCGAGAGGGGACCGAGCAGGCATTCTCTTCTGTCACAGGGATGGTTCGCCATTGACTAAGTTTCAATTCTGGGCGGTCACGAGCAAGGCCCTTCTTAAGTTGGGCCTGGAGGGGGTCAAATTTGGCACCCACTCATTCCGGATCGGGGCGGCGTCCACCGCCGCAGCCATAGGACACTCGGGCCCGGAGATCCAGAGGGTAGGTCGCTGGCATTCCAGGGCTTACGTGTCATACGTTAGGCCGTTGGTGAAGGTTCATCCACACTGATTTGTTTTGCAGGTGCTGTGGGTCGTCAGGAGAGGGTCCGGATCCTCATCTGTGGCCACAGCATGGTCTTCTGGGCGGCGCACCAAGCCAGAAGGTCCGGGAGCGGGTCCCAATTGGGGCTCAGCCGCTGGTCTACCATCGAGTGGCAGGGCAGAAGAGGCCTGCGTTGGTCTGGGCTGCTGCCACTTTTGTTCGAAGGGAGGACAACGCCTCCCCCGCATATCTTGGTAGTGCACCTAGGTGGGAATGACCTAGGGTTGATGAAAGGAGTAGCCCTTTCTTGGCAGGCGCGGGACGACTTCCTGGAAATACGGAAGAGATGGCCCGGCATCTTAATCTTCTGGTCGGCAATGCTTCCGCGTCGTGTGTGGCGGGAAGCACTGGACCATAAAGCGATTGAGAGGGCTAGGCGGATGGCCAACAGAGCCCTCTTTAAAATAATGATGGGAGGGTTGGGGATTTATTTGCCCCATCCACAGATTCGGGCCGAGTCTGTTGCCCTCTACTGAGGGGATGGCGTGCACCTCTCCTACAGGGGGAACAGCATTTTCTTAGACGATTTGCGGCAAGGACTTAGGTTGGCTTTATGCCATCTGTGGGGCGCTGAGGCCTAAGCAGAGGCTTGGCCTCTGCAGTGGCAGGATTTAGTGAGGGTTATATCTGTGGCAGGCCGGTGAACACCCTTGGCACCTCCCCATTGGTGGGGAACAGGGGTCTTTCAGGAGCGGCAGGCTGCCGTACGGCCCAGCTGCGAGGTCAGACGCCCTTGGGTGTGGAACCTCTGGACAAGCCGGTCTCCCCCCGCTGCCGTTCGGCCGGGTGGGGGAGCTCTCCAGGGGTGATACACTCCGCCTGGCCAGGACGGGTTGCAGCCATTCAAGGGATGGATCGCACCCGGTGGCAGCGGGTGCTCGCCCAGACAGGTCAGGGCGGGGTCCCAGTGAATGACCCCAGGGCCTGACCTGTACCGCTTGTTAGGCTCCTTACCGTATTTCTCGTTTGCTGTTCAGTTTAATAAAGCGGCCCATTTTACCCAAACATTGGTGTCTGTCTCTCATTCCAACTAGGGGGGCAATAAATAATTAAGAGAATAGTGGAATAAATGAAAAAAGATTTTCACTTCAAGAAATACTCATGTTGCCTGTGTTAATGTTTTTCTACATTAGGCCACATAATCATTCAAGGTCCATTGATAATGGATATTTATTTGAATAAATAAATTAAATCCAGTCCACTCATGCTAGTAAAATTATAACTGATGATTAGGGATGTGCAGTTTGGTTCAGAATTTGGTATTTGAGATTTTTTAGAAGAAGGGAAACCCTCCCATGAACCAATTAACCAGAGCAATCAATAGCAATTCTTGATATAAAGATACATTTAAAGTGCAAGTGCAATAAATACGTGTACTACAATATAAATAAACATGCTCATATATAAATAACAAGAATAAATAGCCATAAATACAACATCCAAGATACACAGATCTCATAAGTCCTAAATAGCAGAGCTACATTACCCAATGTCAAGGTCTTTCATTGTATTTCCACAGGTCAATAGCAGATGCTTCTAACAAGATGCTCCTGGTTGGCAGATAAGTACACAAAGTCACACAAATCACCGTGACTAATAAATATTCTCTTCTGTATTGCAGTCACTGAATTCAGGATTATTAAGGTTGCCAGAACTGGAGAAGTCCAAAGAGTCCCACGCAACGGACCGCTATCTGATGGCCAGTTTCATAAAAAAACATTTTCAAGGGCATTTCACATAGTAGTCAACATAGGTATTAAGTACACAGATCATGAATATCTCCCTTAGGAATGGGGAGATTCCATTCCTGTGCTTCAGTTTGATTCTTTTGGCCTTTCTCTGGGATGAGCTCAGTTTGCATTTGGGAGTGTGCCTTAGCCATGGCAGCCTTGCCCCAGTGTGCTTCTGCAATGGGAGTCAGCTTTGACTCCCCCATCATGGGAAACAATGGAGCAGCTGGGGGGGACCTTGTTCGGGGGCTCACAGAACTGGACCCAGGGTCCAGTCTTCCTGAAACTTGGAGGGAGTGATCTTTAGAGGACAGTCAGGAGTAGGTCTCTTGAACATTTGGTGGGATTTGCTTGAAAAATGCCACCCTCCAGATCCCTGGATAGCCCCCAGATAGTTTTCCCCATAGAGAATAATGGAAAGTGGTGGGTTTTGTTGAAAAATGACCTCCTCAGGCCAAACACTACCAAGTTTGCTCTATATCAACAAACCAAACTAGAGAACCAATTCAGTAATCGTGGCTTACCGATTTTTTTTCTCTAGTTCAGTATTCTGAACTGAATTTACCAATTTTTTTTTCTGCAGACCCTTACTGATTGCCACCATTGGCAATCAGCGACACTTAAAGGAATTAATACTTAAACACTTAAACGAATTAATAAAACACTTAAAGGAATTAATAAAAGCAGTGGTAATTGACTGGGTTGATGGTACTATTTGCTTGTCACCAAAGATGTCACATTCCCATATGTATCACAGCAGAAGGTTAATAAAAGTTTCATTCATTGATCATCCTTTTATTCAACAACTGATGCAGAAGTTTCTGCTAATCCACTATTCTCTCTAAATTTACTAGACAGAATTTTTTTGAGTTCACTTAACATATGAATTGTTTTATTGTGTTCTTCACATTTCTCATATCTGTAATTTAAATAATGCCTACATTAGCCAGAACGTGTATTTGATTTTAAAATGTCTTTCTTACACTTTCCATCCTTTATAAATTCTTTTGAGAGAACAAAAAGCATATGGAAAATCCCAAGCGTTTTTAGGGTGCAGAATCTTCTCTGCAGAGGCCTGATATAGCCACATTAGAATCCGATCCCTACTTGATAGAAAGATGGAAAATTGTGTAAATCACTGCAGGGTAGACTTTTACCAACCTGCAGTGCTTTATATCAGAATTAACCCTCAAAACAGTTCTAATGCATTTCTTACTCCTTTGTCTCTGAGGATAGTTTCATATCTGAGCGAGGGTGGGGGGACCACTTTCTGGAATTTTGAATAGGAGTTAATTTTTAATGGCAAAAAGAGATGGAAATGTGAGCATGAGCACTAGGCTTAGTCAGGAATTTTCTACTCAAAGCTAATTTCATCACTTCATGATAAAGATCAGTGTTCTGTTCCCATGTGCTCCATCTGATAAGAACAAAACCTTATGTAATGCATGTGGAGAGATTCATTGTGGATGTGGCAGCCTAATCCCAAACTCTGCAACCCTGGTCTTTGTTGGAGGTCCCCCTTCAATTACTATCCAAGGCCAACCCTGCTTCACTTCTGAGATCTGACAAGATCAGGGACTCCTGAGTTATCCAGGTCCAGTGGCATGTGAACACTTAGATCTGAAGAATGCCAAGTTTTCTCTCTACAAATCTATTTTTAACATATAGAAAATTGAACATTGTCATGTCAAAAATACAGAGGCACATAATGAAATGCAGATACACAGATCTCAAGCCCACATTGAAGTTTATACTTCTCAAGTACATGACACTATTGATCTTGCAAGTGCAAAATCCTGCCTCATATTCTGACTGGCATGTGAAGTTTTAGTAGGAAGCATAAAGAAAAATCTAATGTAATGTAATGAAGTACACAATGATACTTAGGACAAATTTCACATTCAGAAGCAAGAGATTTGATTACTTTCATCTTAGCATGCAAATCTAAAAAATGAATAAATACAGACTCTTAGTTAATAAAGTAGGAATATTGAACTATGTAATCTCCTATGTCAGGATCTGTCTGTGAAGCAATGGAGTCCATTCCTAACTCAAACAAGACTCTTGCGTATTTTTGCAGATAAAGGAATGACTCATGGGAGCTTTATCTTAAAAAAAATGTGAAGCAGTCATAATTTGGGATGAGATTGGATGAAGAACCAAATTCATTTTCTTTTTGTAGAACGGAATATGTTAAATACATTTCACAAGGAATGTAACTGAACATACCTCTAAATAGAAGCATTGTTAAATGGCTCGACAGGTAAGCTGCCTTGTTACAAAGAGGGCCTCGAGTACATTTGTGATGAAAAGTATCAGGACAGTTAGTGAAGATGTTCCATTTAGTAATTGCACAACTGAAAATATAGATAAATTAGTTAAATTCCAAAACCCCATCAAACTTCTTGTCAGAAACTCACAGTTCAGGTGCAGCAAACAAGAACACTTGATGAGATGCATCACATGGCATCATTATCATTAACTGGGTGGGAGCTGCACATGATATAGCCACATGGTGTTACCTGAATTGGTCTCCTTGCAATAAGAGAATTGTGGAGGAATTAGCAGCAAGGAAGACAGCTATGCGAGAGGTGGTAACTATGGGATATTGTTACCAATTTTTATGAGGCGGCTGCTTTAAATTCAAAGAGCAACCTTTTACTGAAGAGGAAAAACACACACACTCCCAGGAGTAATTAATAAAATGGCTATACACACAGAGAGACCTGGGAAGCATGTCAGAAGTTGGAATAGAGTGAGAGAGGGCAAAGTATTTCTACCTATCCGGAAGTGTAGTCCAGTCCACTGGAGAAGAGAGTAGCTTCAAACGCCAGCATTCTCACCCAGGAGGGCAAGAGGCTTGAAGCAACCTCAAGGGAGCAGCACTTCAGATCCAATAAGAGTGCACGATTTGAATGGGGCCAGGGCATTACTCGTGTAGGGTAAAATGTACCCTGAAGTGGGATAGCCCACCTAGCCATTGGAACAAAGACTCCAACGGTCAGTTCCTGGGAGTAACAAAATGTTTGATTACCTTGATTGCTAGCTGCCGGGGTGTGTGAAAGAGAATGCAAAATCTCTCCTGGAACTGCACAAAAGGGTCAGTTTGTTAATGAAGTGCACCAGAGAAAAGCTGATGAATGAGTTGGGGAATGTATCTTCCCAGGAATGAATTATAAATATGTATGAATGCTAGTTGATTTTCTCCTCAGTCATGGACAAGAGATCTCATCACGGAAGGAGGGAAAGGAATGTGTTAAATGGGATGACTCTGCAAGACCTTTGTTGCACTGGATTTCTTTTGTGGCTAGGGAGCCTGTAAACTAATCATTGCTGGTTTCTCCATATTTACATGTGGCATTCCATTCATGCCTAGGTCTCCTGGGCGGGACTCAGCAACTGCTAGCTGGAATTCCCCTGGCTGCAATCCAAACTGCCATTTTAATCCAGGGGCTTTGTGATTTATATCACAGGTAGCCATATTAAATGGCTATTAAAGATGGTGGAGGCTGGGCTGACTGCTTACAATGGTACATCCATGCGACCCATTTACAGGACAGCATGTATAAGTATTATGCTCTCCAGGTCTCAAGTGTCAGTACGGCAGAGTGAAAAGAGTTTGGCAATTGGCAAGATGTGTGGATTCAAATCTAGACTCAGACCTGAAGCACACTGGATGGATTTTGACTGACCATCTCTCCTCCTAACCTCTACAGGGATGCTATGAAATTAAAATGGGAAAACCACCATGGTTACTGCTCTGAGTTTCATGGTGGAAGAGCAGGGTATAAACATAATAAACACATGTTCTAACCATTTGAGCTGTTGTACCATAGATGTTAAGAATGTCAATTAGTTAAAATAGTCTCAGCTATGAATTCAGCAACTTGTCTGAAACAAGCCACTCAGTATCAACATTGCGTCCATTATTGAGATAACAATGATGCCCTGTCTTATAGTATAAGATCCGTCTTGTAATGTGTTTGAAGTTCTTTGAACAATTTAAAGCACCACATAAATACTGAGTATAGTTATCAAAAAGATCACAGGGTTGAGCTTCATTTTTAGTGAGTAGTAGGGCCAATATGTGTGATATGTGGCATGTATGTGTTATGTGCCATGTGTGTGTAATGTGCTGCTTCTGACATGGCAATTCTATGAATTAATGACTGCCCATTGACAGCCTTGCTCAGGTCTTGCAAACTTAAGACTATGGCTTCCTTTACTGTGTCAGTCCATCTCAGCTGTGTGCAAACAATAATTATAAGGCCCCGAGAGCTGGATTTCATGTAGAAAGAAAAGGGAACTAGGAATCCTGCTATTGTCAATACTGGAGGCAAAATAGCTTTGATGGCCTTGATGGGGGAAGTACTCATTTTGTCATAGTTGTTTGCATAAATACTGCATCTTGTCATAGCTCTCCTCTTCTGCCTAACCTCTATTTCTCTTTTATTTTAAAAAGGCTATTTCATAATTCCCACAGTATACTGCTATGCTGTATGC
This sequence comes from Eublepharis macularius, assembly GCF_028583425.1. NCBI lineage: Eukaryota > Metazoa > Chordata > Lepidosauria > Squamata > Eublepharidae > Eublepharis > Eublepharis macularius. The sequence goes on along the minus strand of NC_072793.1, from coordinate 87,232,709 downwards.
TAACATGTTGCCAACATTATTATTGGCATTAGATGACTATATATTAGCCACAAGAGAACTAGAATGGATATTCAGGCAGAAACAAATCTAAAAGCAGTGAACCATCAAATGTGAGGAACTCAAGAGGAAGTTGGCAGATGAAAAGACATTGGCAACTACCTAAAGTCAAAGCACATCTCCAAAAGTACTTATTTCAAGAGAAGTATATAGAGTATCCTTTCATCCCTCCTCCCTGTTGGCTGAAATGACCATATAATTCACACTGCTTTATGTTTTCCTACAGGCAGACAAGAATTTCCAAATAGAAAATACTGGAAGAACTTACCAAGGTAGCAAGAGAGACTTAGACCAATCATTAACAGCTGTGCCAGTGCACTGTTGTAAACTTCTTCTCTGAGAGCAGCTGTCTAGTCCCCCCAAACTCTCAGACTATCAGAAATACATACATGGGATTTAAACCATACAAGTTACAGGAACAAGCCTAGAGCAAATCCATATGAAATGGAACCCCCTAATCACATCTCTATCTATATATTGTCCAAGATATTCAAGGAGATATTTTGATACAATTCTAGTTTTTGAGAGACAAAAGGGAAGGTAGATCAGGTGAGACAAACAAGTCAAATTTACAGCCTGGTGAAACAATTACGCACAATGAAAATCTTTGCAGAGTTGGAAGCATATGAAGACTGTAACTCTTTGAAATATGTGTCTATCTGAGGAGGAAGGGTAATGCGCATAGGCAATGCAAATACAGATGTGTACATGAATGCACATTGCAGCCACATCATAATGCTTACCTGGGCTACAAAAAAATGGCTTTAATTATGCACATTTCCATTTAATGCACAATGCATATAACAATTCACAGAATGTAATAATGCTAATTCCCATCCAATGCCACAAAGTTCTCAATGAAGGTGATCTAGGCCATTGACCTCAATAATATACAGTAAAATAGTAAAAAGTCCAGTAGCACTTTTCAGACTAACCAACTTTATTGAGGCATAAGCTTTAAGAACCACAGCTCTCTTCATCAGAGGCATTTTAGTCTTAAAAGTACTACTGGACTTTTTACTATTTTGCAACTACAGACTAACATGGCTAACTCCTCTGGTTCAATATACAGTAAGGCACACTTAAGCCCTTTTAATTTAAGTGTCCTTACCTGTGCCAATGACCACTATTTTAGCAGCATCAGCACTGGCCCAAATGAGAGAGAGAGATCTATATCAGTTCTCAGGCTTAATTTGCATAACACTGAAGTTTAAGAAAACACACATTCAATATGAGGTGACATATACAGATTTTACAGTCACCTGCTTCAGCACTCAGATAGCACAGTAGAAGTAAAAGTTTGATATACCACCCTAAATAGCACAGTGAACATCAGCAGAGTTTCAACTTCTTGAAATTGTAAGCTGAGTATTGAACATACTCTGTTCTCCATTTTTATGTCTGCTCTCTTGACTGCAGCAGAATCACCCTAAAAGGCACCATGACACTGGTGATTCCTTAATATAGCTGAGCTCATTAGATTAACATGACTTTCCCCAAGCACTAACAACATTTGGTAAATCTATCAACTGAACCCTTGCAGTTCATTACATTTCTACACAGATGGACACCTGAACAGAGAAAATAGTGAATTCATTAGGCAAATGATCGAACAGAATCCACTAAGTCCATCTGTAATAAAGTTGACCTAAAGTGAATACAGTGACCTTTGTTGAAGAGAATGATCATGTATGATTGTCCTATATAGCTGTAACTAGTTTCTCAAATGTTAAACTCCATATCGAGTTACATAATTTATTGCCACTCAATATATTCAGTTGAATACACTCACCATTGATAGGTCTCTCCTTTTGTCTTGTTACCCGAATGCATTTAAAGCAAAACTGGGCTCTTAATACAAAGTAGCTGTTGAAGAGTAAGTAGACTATCTGCTGGGATTATGTTGAAGCTTTCCAAAATGTCACTGTAATGCTGTTTCAAGTGACCAGTAAAGATCCATTCATAAAACCTCTAGTATGGAATTTATTGGGAAGAGAGATTGCACTAATAGTGTGGAACATCTCCTACAGAACTGTGGGTGTTTTTAGCTCTTGTATCAAAAGACTGTATTCTATTTGACTTCAGACAGGTAGGCTAGAAACTGTAAAATGTGCATAGTTTTGAGACTCGGATGAGCTACAGCTGTCTGTGGTTAAGAGGTCAGACACTGTCTGGAAGAGGAAGAAACACAAGGCCAGATTCTCAGCAGCTCTAAGCAGTGAGAAATGTGAAGAACAGGTAAACCTCAGTCATCCCAAAACACTTTAACCTGATCTCCAACAGTGTTCAGAATAACACTCTGCCACTAAATGGTGGGGGGAGAATTTCCTCACTGATTTCAGTAATAGGATTGTACTACACACCAAACAATCCACAGTCTACAGCCAGTCTCTACACTAAAGCCACGTTTCTTCCAATCCTTCCGACAGATTCTCACCTATGGGATCTACAATAGAGATTTCTGGAATTATAATACCCACTGGATGTAGTAATGAAATAGATCTACAAAGCCAGAATGAGATCAAGGAATGACCCGCTACAAGATAAGGCAAACAAAACAATAGAACACCCCTGGTAGTAACATACAGTTCCCAGCTCAAACTAATGCATCATTAATGACCTACAACCTATGCTGGACAATGATACTGCTTTCTTGCAGCCATTGGGAGGCAAACTTTTTCTTGCCCAACCTTGAAATAGATCCATTGGTACCCTATCTACTCCAGGTGCTTTGTTCCTCCCAATTGCTTTGAGAGCAACTTTCACTTAACTTTCTAAGATTTCTGGTTCTTCATCAAAAGATTCTTCTTTGAAGAAGAATCTGTCATCATTTCATCTATTCTGTATAGTTCTTCAGTGTATTTTCTCCATCATTCCTTTATTTTGTCCACTATTTCCATGTTGCTCTTTCAGCATCCTGAGCCATGGTTTGAATTTCCCTTTGGTTTCCTGAATCTTGTGGAACAGATCTTTTGTTCTTCTGTTTCTTTGTACTGGTTATTATAATAGATTTCTTACTTTTTTGCATGGGTGATTTTTGCCATGTTTGGCTTCATGCCTCTTCGGGTTTTCTTCCAAATTCCAGATAATTAATTCTCCCTTCAGATTTCAATGCAGTGTTTCAAGGATTCTCTTCCGAGTCTTCTGCCTGTGCTTTTTCTGTGTGGGGAGAAAACTTGGAAGAGAACCCTTGAAATGCCATATTGAAATCTGAAGGGGGAGTTAATCATCTGGAATTCAGAAAAAAACCAAATGTAGCAAAAATTGCCTGTGTAAAAAAAGGCCTTTGTTGCTCATGCAAATATCTGTAAAGCTACATTTAGAATTCTGACTCTATTTCATACTATCATAGAATCAAAGAATCATTGGGTTGGAAGGGACCTCTAGGGTCATCTAGACCAATCCCCTGCACAATGCAGGAATCACATATACCCCCCACCCCCAGTGACCCCTGCTCCATGCCCAGAAGATGGGACAACGCCATCAGGATCCCCAGCCAAACTGGCCTGAGGAAAATTGCTTCTCTGGGCATGTAAGAAGGGGCCACAAGCACTAAGCACTGATGTAACTGCCCTAACTGTCAGGAAGTTCTTCCTAATGTTTAGCCAGAAACTATCAATTCATTATAGTGAATTCATTACTGAAACTATTTCCCACCCTATTCATGGGACAAGGAATAGGCTTTCAGAAAAGAAGAAACTACAGTGAATTTAAAACAAAAATACCAACATTTCTGCAACCACATCTTCTTGATATATTGTCTCTCAGGACTTAATATCAGAACCGAGGTTGAAGTTGTGATTAATTTAATAAATATGAGTACTGGTGCATCAAGAAGTACAAAACTTCCAAACTTGTAACTGATGTATTCAGTGTTGAACTAGTATTGAATTTGGATAAAAGACAATGGTCAAATCCACATTACTCATTCTAAGTCGCATGTTCCCTGCATTCCCCACGCAATCCCGAGTGCTGGTCACATTACCTCATTAAACAGACGCATTTCATTCGCATTTCTCCCGAATATGTGGTCACAGGTTTTCAACGGGAGTTTCACGGTGGCCATGAACGGGCCAATGTGCAATTTATGTGGTTTTTTTAAAAACCACACCCCTTCCTGTCTCTCTGGCCGTTCCAAGAGTTCCTGTTGGCTGATTCAACTTGCAAATGCTCCATAGTCTGCAAAAGACTGTTTTTGACTTCATATCATTGGATTTATTGATTATGCTGTTTCTGAATCAAATCTGGTAGTTTGAAAAATCATTTTGGGGTGAATCCATCCTCAGAACGGACTCGCAAAACTTCCTTTTTAACTGTTTTTTATTTTTTTTATTTTATATTACTGTAATATCGAAATTACGAAATATCGAAATAATGACACTCCAAGGAAGTGAAACTTCAGTAAAATTCAGGCTCTGAACTGTCCTGCATAGGAAATGCCCACGAAAGCTTCCCACATGCTTCCAAATTTCCAAAAAAGAAACGGGAGAGAGCCATCAGTGCTGTCAGTAGGGGAAAGAGAGGCATCATTATCTTCAATGATGTTTCTTTATAAGGCAAGATAGAAATAATGGAAAAGTGCGTGCAAATTTTTTTTAAAAAAAATGGGCGGGAAAAAAGGTCCCGCCCAAAAAAGCGGTTTTCGAGCGGCCATGTGGCCGGAGGGACACGCGAGAAAGACAGATTGGAAGCAGGAGTGTGAACGAAGAGGAAAAAATCGCGGATTGGAGGCAAATGGAAGATATCCGATAAACATGCGATTAATGGGTGAATATGGATTTGACCAATGTGAACCAATAGTAAGAATTTAGGCCAGAAGGAGGCAGTATCTTTTTACTCCATAGGCAATCTGAATAATTGTGTTGCTTCATTTAATTGGAGACTTGGCTGACCTTGCCAGAGAAAATGTTAATGGGTTATTAACATATTTGTGTTCACATGTTCTGCCTAAGAAAAGGATGATCTCTCAGCAGCTATTTAACTATTTCAGCAACTATTTACTATTTATTGTCTACTTTCTCAGATAATAAAACTACAATTAATCAGATGTATATAGGAAAGTAGGAAACGAGTATTTTATAGATCATCATCTAAACTATCCCCATTTTAACAAAAGGTTCATTGTATTTTCTTGGCGTCAACTTGAAAGCAGAGTAAGATGAAGATCTGGTGTATCATTTAGAAGAGATACTATCTCTTCTTGTTAGTGGTTTCTGGTCCACCAGCTGTTCCACAAATACTTTCCCCAGATCTGCTGTTGGATGAAGAAATGTTTATTTACTATTCTATTGTATTTACTTTTTTATTTATACCCCATCTTTCTCCCCAATGGGAACCCAAAGTGGCTCACATCATTCTCTTCTTCTCCATTTTATCCTCACAACAACCCTGTGAGGTAGGTTAAGCTGAGAGCACGTGACTCTGGCTATGCCCAAGATGATCCAGAGAGTTTCAATGGTAGAGTGGGAATTTGAACCTGAGTCTCCCACATCCTAGTCTGACATTCCAACTACACTGGCTCTCTGAATGATTCCCAGTTCCACCAGAGATTTTTGCAGGTTTTGCACATGATAACACATAATTAATCGAGATTAATCAATTAAAATCTGTCTGTAATATGGGTTTGCAATCTGGCCATTTTATAGTTCAGGAAACACAACTCTGCTCATATGCAGGGAAGTGATATAAGCTAACATCTCTCCGTAATGAAATATACTTTGTTCCTTGCTTATTTGTAAATGAAATTTTATAGAGGGAAAGTCCATAATATATCAAATTTAATTGTCCCCCTTCATACTGTGAAGCAGTTCTTAACTAAATAATATTCCCCAAGCCATTTATCAGTATAAATTAGGCTGCTGCATAGAGAATTTGAATAGATAAGACTTGTGCTACATTAAAAACACCCTTATTTATCTGAGTATTACACAGCATTAATCAGATCTAATGAATGGGTGCAGGAAGTGGACTAATCATTGCATCAAGTTGGTGGTGGAGGGGAAAAGAATACTATGAAGAAACATTTATAGAGTGATTCTACACAGAGTTACACCCTTTAGAGCCCAATGCCATCAATGGCCTTAGAAGCTGTAGCTAATATGGTCACTAATGTTCAAAAGGACACTTTATGAAGCTGGAACTGAACTGTGTGTGCATGCAAAAGTATACAATTCATATGCAGTACTGGATGAATCCACGATGTCAGCTAATTCTAGGCAGCTGCCAGAGGACCTGACATTGGGAAATCTCAACCTCTTACAGGCTGCAGCCATCCAGTGTAGTGGTGTTATGAGGAGAATTTGGAACAGTACTTTCTCTGATTCTGCTTCCTGTCGAACAGGCCATCCTCAATACTCAACCATGGAGGCCTCTGAGAAAGGAAGCACTATAGGCTCTTTATGGCGGTGTGCCCACACCTAGGTAGGATAGATCCTATTACATGATCATGGCATCTCTATCATAGACACGCCTTAGTGCTTTTGTTGCCTAGATATTATGGAGCATATGAGTGCACACTGTTGCAACTGGTAAAGTTGTGGCATGGGTTATGTGGTAATGTTGTTTTATCTTTTCTTTCAACCAGTATTTTTGCTTTTTAATTTGCTACTGTGACTGCACAGGATTATGTACATGCTATGCTGATAGACAGTCTACAAACTATGGCAAGACCATAGTTTACAAACCGTGGTCAAAAGCCAGAAGCAATAAACAGTCTATGATCATCATAGCCAGAAGCAATGAACATTCTCTGAATTCATCACAAATATGACCACATGAAATCAATAATCGAAACTCAAAACAAATCTTATTCACTGCTTTCAGTATTCCCCTTCCAATTATTACATTACAGATCTTTGTTATAAATTTATGGCTGAAACATGATGATTAACAATATGGTTGGGAAAACGCTTGTTCACAACATCAATATTCTTACGTTACTTGAAAAATAAACATTCTGTCTCACAAGAATGTACAAACAGTAAGTTTCCTTTACACTCTGTAGGCCAGACCAGATGTCAGAATTAAGTAAAGTGGCAAAATGTCTTTATGTTTTTTTTCTGAAAGGTGTATGTCTATGTATTTTGTCTTGATGCGATAATCCATTCTGATCAGTAGCTTATTGTTTTTAGGATGTCTTCAAGGTGGCTGTAGCCAAATTTCCCTACCTTTTCTAATATGAGTTTTTCTCAGAAGTGAGCCATATGTTTGAATAAGCACTGACTGAAACAAAAGAGCCTCTGAGCACATGGAACTGTTCTGAAGATTTATGTGGCAGCATCAGTTAACAATAACATACATACATGCTCCTGATTCAGGAAAAGAGTCTTCAGATGGTGTGATTGTGCTTATGTTAAATGTCATTTTAGGAATGTATGTGACACATAAAGAACAATGTGGGTTCATTCTGAAACTATGTTATCACAATAGTCTTATGAACACTCATGGTGCATGCCCTACAAACACAACTTTTATAAATTTCTTCATCTAAAGTTCAGTTATACTTTATTGTTACTCTCAGCCTCGAACAATCTATGTCAGTTTCTTACAATTGACTCCACTGTCTGCTTTTTACTCTTTGTAAAAAAGAAAGAAAGAAAAACCATTTCTCAGCCAAATATGCTTTTATTTGCTGACATTTTATTTAATTAGACTGCCATGAATCAGTCTGAATTTTTGTTTAGTTTCCTTGCTTGGTTAAGTAGTGGATGTCGATTGTGTGTCCTGGATGTACAGCCAAGTCCTCTCAGAACTTCTGGATCCAAGTAACAGAATTGGAGGTTTTCTGCAGTAAAGATCATCTTGCCCAATAAGGAGAGGTCTTCCGTACTCAGTGCTTCATAATCAGGAGGTATGAACGCCTCTCAGAGCTTTCCTTCTTTTTTCAACAAATGATATCAAGAATGATTTTTTTTAAAAGAATGATTAAAGTTAGCTTGACTTTAATTTTAATTATTACTTATAAACATATCAAGTAAATAAAAATAATTAATTTAAACTATAATAAAAATAGGATTACAAAATAAGTAAAAGAAAAAGCAGTTAAAACAGCAGCAATTAAAATTCTTCCTAAAGTGCATCCAAATTTATTTTTAAATCTGGATCCAATTAACAAAATACCTGCAATGATTAAAACCCAAAACTTAACAACCAGATTTGGGAACATGATTCATTTAGCCCTTCTCCAAGGATCTTCAGAAAATATTCTAATCAATCTCTGGAAAGCCTTCAGTAACAGACCATTTGAATACCTAACAGCTTTGCCTCAGCCAGGATACTGAGTGATGGCATATGATGTTCAGGTGCTAAGTACATATTGTAGGAGTACATGTCAGACATATTTGGTATTTAGAGCATGTGTTACTTGGTATGTATTTAGGAAAAAGAATGGTGTGGATTAGGTCCATAATGAGCCATTCTGACTTTAAGGGACTCTGAATGAAAAAAAAATCCATAGTAAAATGGTATTGTGTAGGAGCAGTTCATTGTGATGTCCTTGAAGAACTTGAAGGTTGTAGATTGAACATAGTGTTTCTGTATACACTATATTGTAGCAATTCGGAAATAACCCAGACAGTTTACAGTGATGATGGGCACATCTTGAAAGCATTTTTGCTCATATATTTATAACTTTTAGCGATTTCAGCTGGCACAAAGCAACTCAGGCCCTGAAGAGATATAAAGCTGGATGCCATTCATATATTGATGATATCCAATCCCACTGCTATGAATAATTTCTATGAAAGGCTTTATGAAGAAGTTGAATAACAAGGGGGATAGTATTGAGCTCTGTGGAGCCCTGCAAGATAATTCCCACACTGAAGACAGCCACCAACTGCAACTCTTTTAGTTGCTGCTGTGATTTATGGTCCAATCTAATGTTACCTTGCAGTATGGTAATTGCAAGGTAACTTTTCATACAACTCATACTACAATATATATACAATATATTTCAGTACCCTACAACATATACAAATTTGTCCAAATGGTGGGAGAAATATAAAACAATCCTTAAATAATCCGTTCATTCATAAGAGTTCATTCACAACGGTGTAAAGGCACTCCAAGCAATGAAGTAACAAGTAACGCTGAAGCTACCGAAAGCCAAGATGCAATATGTGTAGCAGCAGAGCTGTGGAACTATGGTTGCCATGCCGAAGCTGTGAAGCTGTGAATGGTCATGCCTACGGGTTTTACTAGCATACTTGTCTGGTCCCGTTTCGCATTATTGCTTCTTCACAGGCAAATTTTTTTCTGTTGAATAACAATATATAACCAGTCCACAATATCCTCAACAAAAACATCATTAAGGCAAACTATCCTGAAGAGTTACTTACAGCACAAGCTTCAAAGAATCTCACACCACCATATCGGTATTCCGTGGTCGGTCTGGTGCCGCGGGCAGATCCTCAACTTAGATGTAATTTAAGCTTACTATTTCTTAAAGGGGAACTGCACGTTCTAATGGCAAAGCATACTCATAGATAACAGGTAAGGTCTAATTCATTGTTCAAACCATATGGTGCTAAGGTAATTAAGCAAAAAATCCAATGAGATTCTAGTTGTAAAAGTTCTTGTTTCCCATTTTCCGAACTGATACCATATTTCGTTGTATCCAAAACCTCCAGGACCGTCACTTTTAGGTCCTTCCATGTGTTGTGGACCTGGATAAAATGATCAACGAGGGGTGCTTCTATTGTTTTATGTCTTATTCTCGACAGATGCTCCTGCATCCAAGTTTTCAAAGGATGAGTAGTACTGCCAATATATAATAGTAGACAGCTACACTGTATTAAATACACTACATAAGGTGTTTTACAAGTTGAAAAGGCTGAGGAATACAATAGTTTGTTTGTGGTAGGATTAATAATCTCTGATAATTTAAGAGCAAGTGGGCAAATGTTACAACTTCCACAGGGATAATGCCCCTTCGGTAGTTGGCTCACATCAGGGGATTCCTCCATAGCTGAATGGACTAATATGTCTTTCAGATTCTTTGTTCTTCTAAACCCAATAGATGGTGATATGTCACAGCCATCTATACTTGCAACTAAGTGCCAGTGTTTACGGACAATCCTAGCAATCCCTGGGGCCGCATTAGTCACTACAACCTGCAGGTTATAAGCAGCCGATGGCCGGGTGTGCTTATATTTTGGTCTGAGATGCTGCTAAGATGGGTTTGGCGGAAAGCCTTAGATCCTAGGGCAATCGAGGGGGTCCGGTGTAAGGCTAATCATGCCATTAAAAACCCTTGGGGGATGTCTTGGGAATTTATTTACCACACCTGAGAATTAGGGCCAAATTTGCCCACCTCTACCGAGGTGACGGTGTATACCTTTCGCTGGAGGGCAACGAGATTTTTCTTGATGACCTGCAGCAAGGGCTTTAATTGGCTTTAAGCCACCTGTGGGGTGCGAGGGTCTAAGTAGAGGCTTGACTCTTGCGGTGAGCACCCAGAGGCACTTCTCCATGGGTGAGGAACAGGGTCTGCCAGCAATGTGGTATGCTTGTTGATGGCTACCATAACACAGGCAGATGTTATGCCTGCGGGGATCCCCAGGGACAAGGCCTTCCCTCATGCTGTATGGCTGTATGGCTGGGGTGTTAGGTGCTTGATGGGGGGGATCCATTTGCCTGGCTGGCCAGGTTGCAGTCATTCCAGGGATGGCCTACACCCGGGGCTGTGGGGCTCGCCCAGACAGGTCAAGGTGGAGGTCCAGGGGTGACCCCATGGCTTGACTTGTACTGCTTAGTTAGCCCTTGCCATAGTTTATGTTTATGGTCATGTTAATAAATGCTCTTTTAGTTCCCAGCCTGTGTCTGTCTCTTAATTTGCTGGGGTAGCGATTGTGAATGAGGAATCTCCTCATGGCATTGGCATGGTCATTGGAAAAAGCTGAAGTGGAGACAAGTAAAAAGTGAGGAGGGAAGCTCATGTCCCAGCACAAATAGCTGAAATGGTAACAGAAAACAAAGATGAAGATCGGCTTAAATACAACCTTGTGGACCAGTTTTCTACTTTCGTTTGAAGTTAATGCTATATCTGTCTAATGACGCATCCTCTCACCATTCCATGCAGAATGGTGCTTTTGAATCACACTGTATGTATTTCAATTTTTTCTTCTTTTTGTTCTTTTTTTTATCCACATTTCCAGCTAGGTGGTATGAAGTTATTCATTGATTAACACTGTCTCAGGCGACAGAATTTGAATTGCACTTTATATCCTACTGCTCTATCCTATTGTAAAGATGGGGTGTGGGGAAGCAGCTCATTCTTCATGTTATAGCCTGAAGGAGCTGGCATATAGAATGGCTCTTGATTAGAAATGCCCAGGTTTGGATTAAATACAGATTGTTAAAGCCACCCTGTTAAAAAGCCCAAGCACAGAATTAATAAATGTTAGGAAAAATTATCTACTAAATAGTCTGGGAGAATCTGCAGCCTTCATTTACAAGAAATGAAGAATATTCATCATCATTGAGTAACATGAGGCTATTTAAGGTCTATGTTTTTCCTGTAGGGAAGAAGTGGGGTGGTGGTGGTAGTGGGGGAGTCGTAATATTGAAATGCTAATGTTGTTTCATTAAATGGATTGTAGAGGCTGAGATAAAATCAGCATCCTCGAAGTATAATTTCTTTAAATACCTTGTGCTAAAGATTCCCCTCTAGGCAACTTTTCATCTTCCTTCATTTAAAAAAATTGCATTAAATTTTATTAAAGAGTCCCAATTAAGCTGGTAACTTGCTTCAAAGAACATGCGGGATTAGGGGAATATGTTAGACATTAACACTGACGGGAGATTTGCCTGTAAAGACTATTTTGTAAAAAATAATAAAAAATCTTCCAAAATGGTGCAATTTGGCTTACTTCAGGTACTCTCCCAAACTTGATTGGTGCTAATTTTGGGAAATGACACATAAATGCTCAGTTTTAAGGTCAAGCATCATATAAAGTTGACAAGTCTGGGTGAAAACTTTTCTACCCGGCTTTGAAATACAATAAAGAGCTGCATCTGCTGAGCCAGGCCAGTTCTCTTGGATCAGAATCCTCCTTAATTTTAGGAAATATTTATTTGCACAAGCAAAAGAAAACAGCAAAACTGTCACATTTCGATTGAGAGTAAGAAAATGGAAAAGCTTTTATGGTTCCTTTAAAACCTTCTGGGAAGGTGTTATTCCATTTAATTTGTCATGTTACAAGAGAGCCTTCTCAGCTTAGAAACTTCAATCAGGAAAACTGCTCTTAGCACTTCTCTGTGCCTGTTCAGTAGCAGGGCTGAATCCACATTACCTCGGCAAGTCCTGGTGTTGCACTAAATGTTCACTAAACACCCGGAAGTATAGTGTCTTTCAAGTGCGATTTCTCAATCGCGCTAGAAAGATGCTATACTTCTGGGTGTTTAGCAAACATTTAGTGCAACACCGGGACGCACTGAGGTAATGTGGATTCAGCCCAGGTGAGGTGGCATTTGGCAAATAATGTAGTACTCTTTCGGTCTGCTTTAAATTAGGCAATCCTTGGTACACATTCCAACAGCAACATTAGACCATTTTCCTTGGTATCAGAGCCAGATCTCCACCTAAGCAAACAAATGGGCATCACTTATTCCCATAGTGGTAGGTAGAGCACAGAAATCTACCCCAGCAACACTGAACCAGCCAGTGTGTACTAGGAAAGGCTAAGCTCTGATTGGGAGATTTAGTTACTTAGAAGGCAATAAGAGGTTGGAAGTGAATGAGAGAGGTTAGTTTAATGGGAATATTAATTAAAGATCTTTGGATCTATTAGATCGTTTGTTAAATTTCCGTGTCTGGGAATCTGGGAAACCAGATTGCCAGCATGATTTATTGGCTCTAGTATATAACTTACAATGCAATTCTAAGCAGAATTACTGCAGTCTAAGCCCACATTATTTATAGTGTGCCTTTCTCACTGAGACTCAAGGTGGAGTACACAATGTAAGTCAATGATATCAACAGGATAAGCAATGTAACGAAATTAGGATTACAAAAATCTGAAAGCAAGCAGAAACAAAGCATAAGTATCAACATGACATGCTCAACAATACAGAAATTTCATAGGAGGATATATCCAGCAACAGATAGTACATACTATATGAAGTAGTATAGTCCACAATCCTTTTATTGAAGATTTTCGCAACCATTCCATTATAATATAGCCCTATTACCTTTGTAAAAATACCCTCCTGAATAAATCATTTGAGCAGTTTGCAGAATGTCAGGAGAGTAGGAGCCTTCCTGACTTATCAGACATGCCATTCTCCAAAGTGAGGGCTGCAACAGAGAATGTATGTGTACAGGGAGTATTGATCTTGCCCATTTGTAGGGTGGCACCAGCAGGAGGCCCTGATCAGCTGAGGGAAGCTGTTGTGGTAGAGCATAGGAAGAAAGGCAGTCCTACAGATTCAAGGGACCGAGGCCAAGAAAGGCTTTGCATGTGACAGGCAATACCTTGAACTGAACCTGGTAACTAATGGGTAGCCAATGGAGTGACTGCAGGATGGGAGTAATATGCATGCTGTTGTTTCGCTCCTGATAATACCAGAGCTGCAGCATTCTGCACCAGCTGGAGTCCCTGAGGTGACTTTGAGGGGAGTAGTCTAGTCTCAGTGTTACTTTGGCATGGATCCAGGTGTCTAAGTCAAGGTAGGGGGGGCATCCTCTGGGCTAACCTAAATAGGAAGAAAGCATTTTTGCAACTGCTTTAACTTGCTTCCTCAGCAGATCCAATATAACCCCTAGGTGCTTAAACAGGTCAGCTGAACCCCATCAAAGGTAGGAAACACAGTGTCCTTCAAGATTTCTCTCTTCTTAGCCTGTATCACATGTGTCTTGTCAGGATATAGTTTCATTTTGTTCACTCTTTAGCTATTTAACTGTAGCAAACAGGACCTGTACCACTTCTCCAGGAAATTTGAATAAGGAGATATAGAACTGAGTGTCATCAGCATATTGATGACAGCCAAACTCCAAACTATGATCAATTTGTCCCCAAGGCTTTATATAAAGCATAGGGGATAGGATTGCATCCCATGAAACCCTCTAGGACAGGTCCCACACTGAAGATAATTGGTCTCCAAAGGCAACATTTCGAGTCTAGTTTATGAGGAATGGTTTGAACCAGTACAAGGCACATACCCTGAAATCTACTTCTGCCTCCAAATGTCTCAACATGGTGGAATGCGGTCCACTTGTGTTAAAGGCTACAAATAAAGTAGGAGCAATACTGAGCCATAGACTTTGTCTTCATTCAGCAGGAAGGTGGGACCGCAAAAATCTCCTTTCCCTCCTACACAGATGGAGAAAGCATTCCATCACAGAAGCTGCTGCTGCTCACCTTAACATCTAACCTGTAATTTTAACTATGGTTTTATAGTGATTTTTGCTGCATAATTAGTCAAGATATATTTTATTTTTTAAATTTTACCAATGAATCTCCTAATTTACATTCCTTTGTCTGTCCCGAATCCACTGTCAGTCTACTGTCATTTGATGATACATTTTCCTGAAAGTAAAAATGTATGAACGTATCTTAGGGATTACAGAACTACATTTGGAAATATTCAAAGACGCATCTCAAGCATTCTTTGTTTAAAACCAAGTGTTCTAAGTTTTATTAGAGGATTTTCTGTAGTTTATAAATCTTTACATAATGGATAATAATCCTTGGGGATATTATATACACTTGCCATTTATGTTGCCTGAAGTGTAGTTATATATTTTGGTGTATGCTCCTGTTGACAAGAGATTTATAAATCAATTGCATATAATATTATATATTATTCTATGATTGCTGTTTGCAGGCAACAAGTTCTAGTAAAGTAAACTGTATGGGAGGCATGTATAATAATAAACATAGGCTTTGGTAGTAAGGGGAAAGGGATCAAAATAAATCCAAGCTGACATTTCTGTCAGATGGGACCTCGGCCCCTTTCCAATCTGCTCCTTGTAGCTAGCAATCCAATCAAGGTGTGGAAAGCAGAGGACTGTAGCTATACAGGCTCAATAGTAAATACTACAGCAAAAAGTTATAACAAGTCATGTTTCGGGATGTCATATCCAAAAGAATGGCCTTTCAGTTTCTGAAACTTTTAATCTGGTATAAAAGATCAAGTCTAATGCCATATTTTCCTCCCCTCCCCCCTATACAGTGACATATATACCTAAGGAAAAAAGGGGGAAAATAATTTCCATTGCAGTATTCATATCATTCAGAATTTCAAATATTCACTTTGCTGAGCTATAGTTTGTCCTGGCTGTACTCTGACCAAGCCATGTCTTTAACTGGAATACCAAATTAAAAACAATAAACTAGAATCGGATCCCCTAACTGAAGGGATAATGCCAGACAGAGATCCTAATAATCCTCACTGAATACTCTTTCAAACTGAGATCTTTTAACTGCAAAATGGACAGAATCCCTCAGCTCAAATACCAAACTGAAAACTATAAGGCAAACTAGGACCTTTTAATTAGATCTTATGAAATTCTGTAGCAGCTTAAGAAATGGAAATATCAAGCAGCATGGGATTCCTTAATACCCAAGGAAACATCATATTCAACTTGCATTGCCAAGAGAGATCTTTAAATTAAGGGCCAAACTAGACGTTATGGCACCCATGGGTTCAATGAGTGGATGCTGATGCCATTTTAGAGCTGAACCAGACCTTTTAAAAATGCCATGAGGACCTAATCCAGGTTGGGCCCACAGTATGGTAGGGCCAGGTTATTTTGTCTCCCATACCATGCTTTTCAAGAGTCCAAACAGTTGTGGATGCCATAACATCTAGTTTGGCCATAAGAATGTTCAAAAGTGAAATGCCTAATGATCAAGATGCAACTATGTAATCAAAGGTTGTGTGAGGCTCCTCTCTCACCAGCACCCCCACCTGACTGTCTGCCATCCTGCCAGCTCCCCAGGCAGGTGTACTCCAGCCTCAGATGGGCAAGGAAGGTGATTGCATCACCTTGTTCCTTCTCCTGCCCTAGGACTGACAGCATGCTCCAGCATGCTTGTCCACCTGGTCCTGTTGTTGCTTTACACATTCAGGGCCATGGTCCATCCAGAAGAACACTACTAGGTCCAGGATCTCACAGGGCTTCTGATCATACAGCAGTTCGAAGGGAGTGAACCCAATTGAGGCCTGTGGGGTCTCCTGCATGGCAAACAGTAAGGGGTCCACATACAAGTCCCACCGGCTTGGCCTGTTGTGCACTAGTTTACACAGCATGGACTTCAAGGTCTGGTTGAAATGCTCAACCAGTCCATCCATTTGGGGGTGGTAAGTGTTGGATACTAAGAATTTGGCACAGTTGTTTCATCAAAGCAGCCATAAACGGGGCATCCTGGTCTGTCAAAATCTCCTTGGGTAGACTCACATGAGCAAAAAACCGGAGCAGTGCCTAAGCCACCCTAGCAATCCGCATGTTGCAGAGTGGAACAGCTTCCTAGTATCAGGTGTAGTCCAGGAGGACCAGGAGATACCGGCAATCCCTTGGCATCTGTGGCAAGGGCCCCACAAAGTCCATGTCCGCATGCTCAAAGTGGATTACTGGTAGCCAAGAGGGCTCAGAGGGAAGGTCGTGTGGATGTCTGCTGGCCCACTGAGCACATCTTACAGAATTATTTCACATGGTCTGCCATCAAGGACCAAGTAAGTGATCCAGCAGACACACTAGGGTGTTTTTGGGTCCTTTTAGTGGGGCATTTGTTCTGTTTTCTGTCTAGCTTTCCTCTGCTGCTTCTGGAGCCTCTCCAGTGGCTCCCTTGACAGCTTGGGGCCTGTGCTTGTCTGGCTCATGATGCTGGCAATCACCTGTGGGCCTGGCTGAGGTCGAGCTGCCTGGGAAACTGCAGGAGAAGGGTGAGTCAGCTGGGTGGCTGCAGGCTGTTCCCTAAGGTTGTGCCTGGGCATCAGCTGCTGCTGTCCTAATGGTGAAGGTGGCTTGGGGTTCTGTAGAGGCACCTACAGCTAAGGAGGGTGGGTGCCTGCTGCTGCAGTGCTGGTGGGGGTGGTGGACAGGAGGACCGAGTCATCGGACAGGATTATCTCTGCTTTAATAATCACAATAGCCATGTTATTTATCACTTTGAGTAAAAGCCCTTTCCCACCAGTTTGCAATTAATGATCACAATAAAAAGAGAAGAGGATAGAAAGATTGGAGGAGAAAATGGAATATGCGTTAAGCA
This sequence comes from Eublepharis macularius, assembly GCF_028583425.1. Lineage (NCBI taxonomy): Eukaryota > Metazoa > Chordata > Lepidosauria > Squamata > Eublepharidae > Eublepharis > Eublepharis macularius. The sequence continues at coordinate 87,215,442 of NC_072793.1, read as the reverse complement.
AACAAAAGGGGAGTGAGTCAGTAAATCCAGCATTTTGTTTTTAAAAGGCTCTCCATACATGAAGGTGAAGCCAACTCTGCTCCCCCACCCCCACCTGCCCTCATATATCCCTGGAAGAGAATAGCTGCAACTTTTCAACGCCTTCCTACATGTCCTTAAAGCTGAACTAACTCCAGACAAAACCCAATCCTTTCTTACTCCTCCAAACCACAGTGCATAACTGCTTTTTGTTGATCCAAAATAAAAGCGCAAATCAGCTGCCATTTCCAGCTGTGCCAACACATAAGTACCAGTGCTTTGGGGGAAGACAAGAGATTTGGCAAAGCCAGGGTTATGCAGAGATTAGAATGTAGGAGAAGAAGCAGGGAAATCCAGGTTGAAAACCACAGTCTAGCCTACCTCACAGCTTACTTTTAATGATAAAATGTAGGAGAGGTAAGAACTATGCATGTTACCCATAGCACCTTAGAGGAAGGATGAAGTAAAAATGTATTAAAGAAATAAATTAAATAACAAGACATCTGGTAGCAAAGAGCTTGAACACAAGTCCATATGGCAAAGATCTCAGTGTCCAACACACAGCAAATAAAAGTGCAGGCATGAGGCACAACTGCTCACTCTCAGTTTTGCAAGCAAACAGCTGGTTTAATCTGTATGACCACTGTTAAATAATCCAGCCATCCCTGTTATTAGCCAACCAGAGCCCCAGAAACATGACTCGCCAACGTTGAGATTTTTGCCATTTTTTAAAAGATGGTATGAGCAAAATCAATGCAGAAAACATAAACCATCCTTGGATTAAGCAGATGAGGCGGCATTATATAAATGTCAATGCTTCTTAATTGAAGAGTAAGTAACTTGCTTTCTAGTTCAGATAGGGAGGAAGACTGTAACAATTCCATTCCATTTGTGTGTGTTCATGCTCATTGCTTGTTTGTTCTTTATGGGGTTTTATAATGTATTAATTTATGGAACTCTGTTTTTTAAGAATACACAACTCCTAGTTTTCATACTGTGTACCCTCACACATATATAAATGGAAGTGAAAACTGATAGTTCTCAAGATTACTTTTTTGCATTTTGACATGTGGTTGTTTGAGGTATTTTTTCTTCTAAAATATCATGTTCATTTCTTTTAAAGAACTCTTTTTCAGCCCTCAGGGACAATCTAGCTATAGTTTAAATAGCTTATAATTCCATTGTTCCTGTTCTATACAGGTATGCGGTCAACATGGCCTTTCACTTCATAAGATTCTGACAGCAAATTCAGTAATGATAAACTGATTATTCTTGACCATTGGTTAAAACAAAACAAAAGCCTGCATTCCAGTGAAAGTGTCACTGGTCACCATGCAATTGTTTGTTTCTTATATGCAATAGTGATTCCATCTATGAAGAAGACAATACATATAATGAACAGGAAACTACTTGGGAGTGAGAAAATGAGTGGATTCACATAACAGTGATCTGATTTGGATAGGAGAGTAGCATGAAGGAAAGTAGGAAGGGGATACAGAGAAAACAAATTCTCTCTCCATTCACCCATAAAAAGAGCCCTGATGGATCATACCAGTCATCCATCCAGTACAGCATCCTATTTCACACAGCAGCCAACCAGTTATCCTCATATCAAAGAATAAAAGCCCTCTCCCTGAAGTTGCCTTCAAGAACTGGTATCCAGAGGTTTGCTGCCTTTGAACGTGGAGGTTCCTGTTAGTCACCGTGGCTAGTAGCCAGTGATGGACCTAACGTTCATGAATCTGTCTAATGTTTTCTTAAAGTCACCTATGCTTGCAGACCCAGCTGCTAAAGGGGGTGCAGGGTGAGGATGAAGCAATAGAAACAGACCCAGAGACAAAATTGTTGGAAAAAGTAAAAGGCACAATTTTACCGATTTCAGCTAATGGAGCCTTGGCACAGCACAGGGCAGAGATCCAAACACTGACGAACCCACCTGCTAACCGATGACCACCCTTGCCCATAGCCTACCTGCTGGAGGGAGGGGGGACATGGGAAGGCAGGATGTGGGATTTCCCATGGGTACAAACCTTCTCATGGCTCTTCCTGCCAACTAGGAGTGAGGATGTGCCTACAGCCCCTAAGCAGGGCTTGTCCCCATGATGCTTCACCCCTAGAATCCCTTAAGGGGACCCTCAAAATAGGTACACAGGCCCTGTTTCCCCAGCAAATGATCCAAGCCCAATGCCAAAATTGCCAAACTATGCAGTTGTGACAAAGATATAAGCAAACATGAAGCCCCAAAGATGTATTATCTAGCAAAATTTCTAAAACAAATTGAACAACATGCAGACAAAGGGAGGGATGGGTGGGGAAGCCAGAGACAACTGAATGCTGATGGCATAGCCAGCCTCCACAATTTATTTCCCACAGGCAGATCAGATTGAAGTCATTACTCTCCCGGACCTCCCACTGTGCCATGGCACTGAAGGAGAGGCGGCTCAAACCTCTTAACCTAATCTACCTCGCAGGGTTGTTGTGAGGAAACAATTGGGGAAGAAACACGCAAACTGTCCCCAAATTCTTGGAGGAAGTGAGGGAGATAAATTTTAAAAAATGAAAATGACCTTTCCTGTTACTCTGTTTATCTGCTGCCACTCTTGATTTCCCAATGTACACTTTACTGTTAGTTTAAAACTCAAGTATCTTGGGTTTCCTCCCCTCTTTGTAATTCAGAAGTGCTCACCCAGCTAACTGAATCAACATTGTTTTAGCAATACTGCAAAATTTCTCTTACAAGTCTGGTGAGGTTATCACTGAGTATCAGATTGCCATCTGGGACAATAAATGCCTATAGATAAGGGCTGAGCAGCCCATAAACTGAAAACAATTTACAAAGGTTTCTTATTTTACAGCCACTAACCCATCATCATCAATATAAATTAGAGTTTACCTGTAGGAATCACTAGTGGGGGACCATTTTTCAGATATATGGTATGTGTAAAGAGAAAAATCTTGGAAGGAATGGAAAGTCAAAGCTTAGCTTAATTGAATGGTTCCCCCCAGTGTCCAATCATTACTGAAATGAAGATGAGTATTTTTTTAAAAGAACTCATACCAGGTAATCATGAGTTGGTACTGAATGTGCAAAGACACCCAATAACAATTCACAGGCTGTTGCCACATTTTGAGAATGAAGGAGTGGGCCCCAGCATTACATTTCCCATTAACTTCTCTTCTTTCATTTTAAATTAAGCCCTGCTATTCAACTAAGTACTTGCTCCTCTGGCTTCTGTAGCTAGGCAAATAGCTGAGGCAGAAACAAAATTTAAGACAGTTGCTTTATCTGAATAAGACTGCAAAAAGATACAGTCCCACTGATGCTGCAGCTAAGTTTTATTTTGTAATAAGGAATCAGTTCAACCTTATACTGAACCCTTTCTAGAGGAACCGAAAGACAGTTGCTTTCCTTTTTATTGCTTTCCTAAGCCCTGTCAATCTTTTGCAACCCCAACCGGAATGAAGAGACAGACACAGGCTTGGATTAAAGGGTTGTTTATTAAAATGACCATAACTTAACAAGGCAAGGGCCAACTAAGTGGTACAGGTCAAGCCATGGGGTCAACTCCGGACCTACCGCCTTGACCTGCCTGGGCGAGTCCCAAAGCCCTGAGTGTAGGCCATCCCATGAATGGCTGCAACCTGGCCAGCCAGGCAATGGATCCCCCCATCAAGCACCTAATGCCGCAGCTGTACAGTATGAGGGAAGGCCTTGTGTTTGGGGATCCCCGCAGGCTTCTGCCAGTGCTACGGTAGCCGTCAACAAGCATACCTCACTAAATGGCAGACCCTGTTCCCCACCCTTGGGGAAGCGCCACTGGGTGCTCACCATCCCACACCCTATTCCCAAAATCTCCTGCCAACGCCAGGGTCAAGCCTCTACTTAGACACTCGCACCCCACAGGTGGCCTAAAGCCAACTGAAGCCCTTGCCGCAGGTCATCTAGAAAGAATTCATTGCCCTCAGGTGACATATGTACAGCATCGCCCCTGTAGAGGTGGGCAAATTTGGCCCTAATCTTGGGGTGTGGCAAATAAATGCCCAAGCCTTGCCCCAAAGACTTCTTAATGGCGTGATTAGCCTTATGCCGGGACCTCTCAATAGCCCTGGGATCTAAGGCTTCCCACCAAACCTGTCTCTGTAGCGTCTCTGACCACATTATAAGCATTCCTGGCCATCGGCTGCCTATAAATCTCAGGTCCTCAGCTACTTGCAGCGACAGGGCTTTGCCCCGCATAAACCCCAGGTCATTACCACCGAGGTGAATGACCAAAATGTGTGGGGGAGGACCCTTCTGTCCCCGAAACAGAAGGGGCAGCAGGCCTGGCCACTTAAGGCCACACTGGCCCTGCCACTCCACCATGGCCACAGCACTCAAACCCAGCTGAGATCCAATTGGCATTCTCCTGGCCTGGTGGGCTGCCCAGAACACCATGCTGTGGCCACAAATCAGGATCCTCTTCCTCGCATGGCCCGACACGGCACCTGAGGAAAGAGCAATTAGTTTTGCCATTTAAAATTGAGGCAGGGGCCAGATATAGGACCAAAACACCCTTGACCGCCATCTGCCCACTCTCTGTATTGCCTGCTGAGGGTACCCCATGGCTGCTGCCATAGAGGCCGCCCCAATCCGAAAGGAGTGGGTGCCGAATTTGACCCCGAACAAGCCAATTTTCTTAAGCGCCCTCTCTGTCACAGCCCAAAACTGATACTTAGTTAATGGGGACTGATCTTCGTGGCGGAATAAGACCCCCTGGCCTTCCCCCACAAAGTGTGACATACTCCTTAAGGGCCTTAACTGGGCACAGCTCCTGCTCAGCGCAGGAGCCCAGAAGCAAAGTGCTCCCCCACTGTCGCTGGTCCGTCTTAGACCGCCTAATAAAAAGGGAGACTTTATCCCCCACAAATTTAACATCCTCAGCTGTCAGGGCACTGCCAGAAGTGTCCCTACGAGACGAGGACACTAGCTCGCTGACTTGCAAAGCCCCAAAGAAGGCTGTCAAGGAAGCTGCATGAAATAGCTTCCGTTCAAATGGCGAGGAACACACCTCCCCCCAAGCTGTCCCTAAACCCCTCAACACAGATGAGAAGATGGGCTGCCTGGGGTCACTTGGCGCTCTCACTTCCCTGGCCCAGCCCTCCAGCATCTTTCTAATCCTGAAAGCACCTGTGAATTCAGGAAGGCTGTGTGCCTTACTGGCAAAGGCCAAAGCAGCAAGCTGTCCCCTAATAGATTTCACAGAAAGGCCTCTCCCACACTGAACCACACAAAAGTGCATCAGGTGTTCAGGTGGGATGGGCCATGATTGCTGTAGCCTGGCTGATGCCCTAAACTCATAGAGCTGCCCTACCACCCGGTCGTAGGCCCTGTGAGTGCTGGGGGCAATGGACAATTGGATCGCTCTATTCCCTTCTGCCGTCCAAGCTGCCAAAGCTCCTGGGGCATCCTTGCCGGTTGCCTGTCGGCCCAAGAGGCAAGCTGCCAGAATCGTTCCATCTGTTGGCGAGACAAAGCATCTGCCACACCGTTGTTAATACCTGGAACGTGTCTGGCCCTAAATAAAATGTTTAACTGCAAACATTTCAAAGTAAAGGCCTTTACTAGCCTCATGACTCTGGAGGATCTAGATGCCATAGTGTTGACCACATGCACTACAGCCAAGTTGTCACACCAAAAGTGGACAGCCTGGTTAGCCAATTGAGGTCCCCAAAGCCACACAGCCACTACCAAGGGGAAGAACTCCAAAAACATAAGGTCCTTGGACAATCCCCGGGCCGTCCAATCTGCTGGCCATTGGTCAGCACACCAACGCCCCCGAAAATAGACTCCAAAGCCAGTAGACCCAGAGGCATCCGAGGTGACTTGAAGTTCAGCTTCTAACAAAAGATCCTCGCTCCAGAAAGTCACCCCATTAAAGGTGTCCAGGAATTCCTTCCACACCAATAAGTCATCCCGCATGCCTTTATTAATGCATAATTGATGATGGGGTAACCTCAAGGTCCCCATAGCATCACACAGTCGCCTGAGGAAAGCCCTCCCAGGTGCAACTGCCTTACAGGAAAAGTTTAAATGGCCAACTAATTGCTGCAAGGAGAGATACCTTGTCTCTACTCAAGCAGTCCTCTAGTCGGGTCCTAAGGTCTACCACCTTCTCAAGGGGCAGCCTCAATGTCTGCTGAACCATATTGAGTTCAATTCCTAAGAACGTCAGGACCACAGATGGTCCCTCCATTTTCTCATGAGCCAAGGGAACCCCCAGTTCCTCACAAAGCTCCATGAACCCTGCCAATAGCCTGGCACACTGCCACGTGCCAGCAGGCCCAGACATCATAAAGTCATCTAAATAATGGACTGTGTCTGGGCAGGCACAGTGGCGATGCAACTCCCATTCCAAAAAGGAACTGAAGCTCTCAAAAGCAGAGCAAGATATGGAACATCCCATAGGAAAAGCCCTGTCCATATAAAACTTGCCCTCAAAGGAAAACCCCAGGAGTTCAAAGTCTTCTGGGTGGACAGGGAGCAGGCAAAAGGCATACTTAATATCACACTTTGCCATTTCAGCTCCCACCCCACACCGGCGCACGACCTTGACCACTTGGTCAAAGGAAGTGTAGTGCACCGCACAGAGTTCATCAGGAATGCCATCATTCACCGACCCCCCCCCCCTTTGGGAAAGACTGGTGGTGAATGAGGCGAAACTCTCCGGGTGCCTTTTTAGGCACCACCCCTAAAGGGGAAACCCTCAGGGATGGGACAAGAGGGGCATCAAAAGGCCCTAAAACTGCCCTCAGCACACTCCTTTAAGATTTTTTGATGGACCACCTCTTCCATGCCAGCCACTGATCTAAGGTTGGCTGCCATGAAAGGGGCCTGGGAACCCTGGAAAGGGATCCTAAACCCAAACTTAAAACCTAAAAGTAAATAGTCAGTGTCACTGCGCGTTGGGTACACCTGAAGCAATCGTTCAACTACCCTCAGCCTTACTGGACTGGGCCCCTTTTCCAGGCCCCTGCTGGCCACCACTACCCCCAAAGCGTCTCCCACCTTGTCTTCCCCTGGGGCAAGCAGAATGTGAGTGGGGTCCCACGCACACAGGGCATTCATGCCTGTACTTGCACACTCTCCTGTTGCAAACTACCCAGCAGAGCAGCCGTAATTGAACCTGCTGCCCTGCAGAGATGCAGGAACCTGGACCTGAAACAGGCTGAATAATCATGTGACCGCTGTCGGTCCTATCCCCGGGGTTGGACTTGGCCGGAGCCATAACCTGCACCCAGAGCTGAATCAGTATCTGGTCCCAGGGAAGACTCAGGGTCAAGGCCACACGCATGCGGAACTCCTCGGCATACTGAAGCCAAACCACCCCCTCAAAATCCGTATACTCCCTGTATATGATATTCATATACTGAAAGAGGGGGAGGGCCCTGTGCGGCTGTGCCCTGGCCAGAACCCTTGCGTAAACCAGGAAACCAGGCAACCAGTGCACCCATGTCCTGTCAATCTGCCATCTGTGGATCTTCTCCTTATCTCTGTCATCAAGATTCCCTGAAGAGAAGGGTAAAGATGTCCACGTACTCGCCTCATATAATTTTCTCACAGGTGGCCTGTGTCAAGTGGTCACCCAAAGGCAATGCTGTATCCCCAGGGGGCAAGGCACTATACGGAACAGTGCCATAAGCGGGCAATCCAAAAGGAGTCCCCAACTGTGAGCCATACCCCAATGGCCAACCTGCTGAAGGGAGTGGAAAGACCTGGCTGCCCACATTAGAGGCACCCCCACATGCAGGCGAAACTTGCACCTGCTGGTGCTGGCCACCCGACCCAGAGACATGCCCCAGCCATGCTGGCAATCCTGCAGACGGCCAGCCCACAGAAGAAGAGGGGCATGATGGCCAGCCCTGAATTGGAGAGGAATAGACCAGAGGCTGAGCAGCAACACCAGGGGATTCCTGGTGACCCAAATGACCCCAAGGCCAACCACCCACCTGTTGAGGCACGGATGACTTACCATCATCAAAAGGTGGCTCCACTGCTATGGCCACCTGACCATCATCCACCGTACCCTCCGGCTCGACTTCCCCCTCAGCCAAAGAAGTCAAAGGTTCCTTGCCACTGCCACAAGCGCCCGGCACATCCCGAGTGGAACCCTCAAGGGCAGAAAGGCGAGATAAAAAATCGTTATTAAACACCACTCTAGGCACCTTCTTAGATGCCCGGCATGGCCACACTGGAGCCGCCAATGTTGTGGCCCCCCTTTCCCTCTCCAAAGTAGCGATACGCTCAAGGAGCTCCTTTCTGGTTGGACCACTGTCCTCATCATCAGAGGACGAAAGCATCAGTGGGGGCCTCTTTGGCGCAGGCCGTTTAACTGGCTGCTTACCCTTGGATGGCCCACTACCCTTTTTAGGAGGCATTCTAATATTAATTATCGCTATAACCGAACCAGAAACTGATCCAGAAGTTTCAAAGTCACAGCCCAAAAGCGACAAGGTCACAGCCAAGCCAGTTAACCAGCAAGGTAATATATCCCTGCAGGAAGCTTGTCTAGCCACTAGGTGGCACCACTACAGCCCTGAGGGAGACACAGAAAATGGCAACCAGCAAGGTAATATATCCCTGCAGGAAGCTTGTCTAGCCACTAGGTGGCACCACTACAGCCCTGAGGGAGACACAGAAAATGGCCACCACCAAAGCCGTTTTAAAATGGTGGCTAGGTGGGAACCCTGAGGACTACTAAGCCCAACTACCTATGGCACCTTCACAAAATGCCACTTATCTATGTCCAGGGTGCCAAGCCCAGGAATCCCCCACAATTATCCCCCAGGATATCAAGTGTTCAAGCCAATCCAATTGTTTTAAACCCACCGGACCTACCCAAGAAGGGAAACCAGGCCTGCAAATGGGCGGGAGAGCGGGGGAATAACAATGGCCACCCGAATTAGGCAGTACACGTTATAAAGAGCACTAGCTCCCAGTAGGGCCGGGGAGATGGACCCAACCGGCCCTGCTGCAGACTGCAGCCACCTGGCAAACACCGCAGACGGGGCTGTTCCTCTGACGCCACCCAGCGTTGGCGCCGCTGCAGCAGGGCCACCCCCAGCGCTCTGCAGCCAAAAGCACCACCACAGTCCCTGCCCGAGCAGCAACATGTGCGCCCACCTCAGACCACACTCGTCCCCGCCGCCGCCAAGCACCACGGCTCCGCGGCTGAAAGCACCGCTGAACGAGGCCCCATGACCACAGTCAATGCCCAGGCAGGCTACACACTTGCTAGCCTCAGTCCGCACATGCTCCATACGCTCGGAAGGAGAGGAGAGAGCATACATCCAGCCTCCTCCGAGCGTGTCTTCAACTGCGGCCAGGGGAAAGCAGAGCCGCCAGAAAATGGCTCCTGGCTCCGCCCCCCGGCCAAGCCCCGGATGCCCGGGAGGGAAGGGAGCCTGCCTCCTTTCCTCCAGCGGGGCTGCAAAAGGTGACTCCCTGCTTGAGCTGCAAGCAGCCGCAGGGTGAGTCACATTTCAGACAAGGTCTGTTTATTGCCTAAACATTATAGGCTCAATCTAGCCCACAAGAGGTTCAGAGTTTGTGTGCAGAGGGATCCCTATAGGGTATAATGAAGTTGTATCTCTCTCCCCTGCCTCCATGGTATTTGCACAGGTGTGCATACACTCACCATGCTCAGAGCTCATGTTCTTTGATCAAATGGAGATGATGAAGGTTATAGATGTATCAGAAGCACACGAAGGCGTACCATTTCCAACTCACATGCTCAGTGTATTTGTGTCCACATCCAAGTGGCAGGGAGAAAGTAAGCCTCTGTTATGCCCTAAGGGAACCTTTTCACATGTGGTACTGGCACTTCACCCCTCATAGGTTGATTACACATTAGTTTCCGCAAAAAGTAGTGAATAATCTCACATTTTAATTTAATTCAGATGATTATATTGCAGCTTCATTATATTCTTTAAAGAATATTTTTGTCTAGATACAGCAACTAAAAAAGAGAGTATAATATATGCTTGTCCACTTGGTGGAAAAAAACACAAAACTAGTATGAGATAAGGCTGTATATTTGGATTCAAGGTAGAACAGTAGCTAAAAATAGCATATGGCATATTAGGATGTAAGAATTAGCATTTGAGCTCGCATATATAAAAGAAAGCCCCCGGCCCTGACTTACTGGGGCCCAGTGTTTGCGGGGCTCGTGAGGGAAGGGACAAGCAGGAGCGGCTCCTTCCCTCTTTCAGGACCCAGCTTCTTGGACCAGGCATGGCAGCGGCAAGCCCAGCTCAGGGGCCTGCCAGGGCCTGCCTGCTTCCAGGTAATGGGGGACCCAAACAGAGCCTACTGCCCAGTATGGATTCCTCAACCGTCATCCCACGGTGTCGCTCTTCAGCAGGTGGGCTGAAGAGGTGAGGGGGTCATCGGCTGGCAGGCAGGTCACCCGATGCTGGGATCCGTGCCCTATGTAGCCAACTCTCCTTTTCTTCTATAACCAATAAAGCTGTGGTCTGTTTTTCTCCAACAAAGTTGTTTGAGTATTTGTTCTCCTATGCCAGAACCCTTGCCTTCAAGCTGGCCCCGCAAACTTGCATTGTTAGGAAAGCAATACACAATCATTATACTAAACCAAGGCAAATCTATTTTTTGTCTACAATAGTTTTGTATCATGTCTATATCTAAACCAGTGAAGGAGAAGACTATTTTCATCACACTTGCTAGGACTATTCCCCAAGGAATCACAGATAATACTACTTTCTAGTTTGAAGTTGATCCATTAATTTCTCTTTTAGTGCAGTTTCCTAAATGGATGTGCAGTTATATTAGTCCTTTCTGCTTTCTTTTCTAACTTGTTAGGGCAGGGTGGAAGGCACTGAAGAAAAGCCTTTTGTTGCAGCCTGATGCCAAAAGAGTTTGGTCCAGGACTCCATGACTGGTAATGCTCCTTCTGTCACTATCTTTCACCCACAACAGTAACGTCTGGTGGCAATAATATTCCCAGAGCTTATAATTTTGTAGCTGTTGCTAATGCCCTGAGGTTAACGACAGGATCAACTCCCCTCCCGAAAGCTTCCTGCCCTGGTTATTATTGGGTTTTAGTTAAGGCACGTTAACTAAACAAACTGCACGCAGGAAGCTCTCGTCCAAGTTAGAGAACCAATAACTATTTATCTAAAGAAATATATTTACATAAGTTTAGTGGAGAGAAAGAACTAGTAACTGATCTAACTAGCTAGGATGGCTTTAAATTGAAAGTAGGCCATCTCTCTCAGGAAGAGACAGCATGCTGCCTCTCCTGGTGCATGCAGGGAAGAAGAGAGAGAGAAAGAAGAAGAGAAGGGAAGGAAGGAAGTTCCCCTGGCAGGAAGGAGACTGATAGCAGCCTATCTATTTAACTGACTCTATGGTTGTTGTCTTCTTTCTTCTCTGCTGGCAGTCCTAAAGGCCTGAGCAAGAGACATCGCCAGTCCCTTCTAACAGTTATGAGTAGAGATGGGCACAAACCACATTAAGAACTTCAAAAACCCACGAAATTGGCAATTGCGTGATCTTGATCTGGCGGTTCGTGATTGTCCACGGCAAACGAACCAGCATTCGGGAGAGGCCTAGTTCGGTGCGTTTGGCCGCGGTTTGGGAAGCCAGACAGTCAGGCGCCATCAATCAATTCCCCTGGCAACAGAGCCGGGAGAATGCCTGAACTCTGTCTGCACTCCTTCTGTCGCCCTGGAAATCCGAATGGAAGCGCAGCTTACCTTGATCGGCAGGTCTTCCTTCCAACCACAGAGCTGAAAAGCGGTTACAAGTTGGGAGAAGACACCCAGGGGAGGGAGGAGGAAGGGGGTGTTCTGTAGCCATGGGCACTCCAATCTCTTCCCTGCAAACCCTGATAGGCAGCTCTAATGGCCAAACACAAACCTCCTGCTTGCTCAATGGGACCTGTGCTTATAAGTAGCCATGGGCTCCCAGGCTGGGTTTCACTTTCTGCGAGCAGTGGAGTGGGACAGAGCTCCTGCTTGCCACTTGCTAGCCTTTGGGGAGAGAGACTGAGAGTACAATTGAGCTTGGATTTTGGGGATAGGGATCTATCTCCTCTGGTTCCAGGGCTGCTGCCTGGCTCTGGGGCCAAGCTCAGTGGGCACCTCGGCTGAGGGCTCACATTGATTATTATTAATCAGTGTTCAGGTCTGTGGGAGTGGTGGGCTACAGCTCTAGTCCCTCCCTCCCTCTAGTGCCAGGGCTGTTGCCAGGCCTTGGGGCCAAGCTCAGTGGGCACCTTGGCTGAGGGCTCACATTAGTGACTGATCTGTTCAGGTCTGTGGGAGTGGTGGGCTAGGGCTCTAGTCCCTCCCTCCCTCTAGTTCCAGGGCTGCTGCCAGGCCCTGGGGCCAAGCTCAGTGGGCACCTCGTCTGAGGGCTCACATTGATTATTATTAATCCGTGTTCAGGTCTGTGGGAGTGGTGGGCCAAGGCTCTAGTCCCTCCCACCCTCTGGTGCCAGGGCTGCTGCTGGGGCCAAGCTCGGTGGGTACCTCGGCTGAGGGTTCACAGTGTCATCTCCTTTCTTCTCCTCACTTGTTTGCTGGCACTATGAGGCTTTGGGTGGGGGACAAGAGTGGTTATGGAGGGAAGTGCAGAGATTGGCGTGGTTGCAGCAGAGGAAGCAATGCTGTGCAGGGCTCTGGAGCAGCAGAGACTCTTGCTCGCCTAAAATCACCAGTTGCGGCTGTGGAGGAGGCCAAAAAGCTCTTGCTGGCGGCGGAAGAGGAACTCATGAATATTTTTGGGGAGGAGGAGGAGGCCAAGGGATCCTTGGAGGAATGGTTGGGGTTCAAGAAAACATCCATCCCGTCCCCATCCCAAACTACTGGTGGTGTTGTCCCTGCCTGCAGTCCACCCATCACTCCGTCTTCCATTGCCAGCTCTGTGGCATCTCCAGCAGCAACCCTTCGTCCTCCCTCCCCTGGAACCATTAGTGGGCCACGGTTCCACCTCAATGTTTGGAGGCACTTTCGGTCCCTTCCTACTGACCCCTGCATGGTGCAGTGCTGTGTGTGTGAGGGCCTGGTGCGCAAGGGTAATGACCCGAAGCACCTGTCATCGACAGCCCTGACTCGGCACCTGAAGAGGCACCACCCGAGCCTGTGGTCTCCGTCCTCAGCCAGCGAAACATCCATCGGGGGGAGACCGAGGGCCACCAGCTCAATGGGAGGGTCTCCGGAATGCACCCCGAGCAAGAAGCCTTGCCTCGCGGGTACGGCTAGTGGGAGTGGAAGGGCAGGCCGCCTGCCCTGGGGGAAGTTGTTCCATCAGGGACGGGGGTGGCTCCACTGAAAAGGGTGAGGTCAAGGGCTCAGGAGGCAGGCGTTTGTGTGATGGCACAGATGATTACCCTGCAAGGCTTCCCTCTATCGGTCATGGAGGGCATGGGCTTCCAACTGCTGCTCCAGAACCTCATGGTTCTCCATGCTGTCATGGCACACCATTGGGCATCGAGTCATGCCTGCCCTGTACTAGGCAGTGTGAGACATGGTGCACAGAGAGCTGTCAGCCACCCAAGGCAGAACAGTGCACTTCACGACCAACCTGTGGAGCGGCTGCCATCACAGGTACCTTGCCATCACTGCCCACTGGTGGCAACCAGAGGACCTCTGCCTCCCTAGGCCAAGATCTGGCAGCTGTGAAAAGGTGCCCAGCTTGACCCCGGGCTACAGGGTGATTCTTCTTCAGGCCTGGGGGATGGAAGACGTGCACACCGGGAAGAACATTGCCACCGCCATAAAGGCAGCTCTGAGGCAGTGGATGTCCGGGGTGAAAGGGTTTGTCCATGGCTTCATGGTGACGGAAGCGGGAGCCAACATGTTGGCAGCCCTGAGAGAGGTATCCCTCCCAGGCCTGGTGTTCATGGCGCACAAGCTGCACCTCGTGATGCGGGTTGTGCTCGGGCTGGGGAGCAAGCTGAGGGACAGCTGGGACAAAGGAACCTTGCGGACACACAATCTGCTGGACAGCTGCCGTCACATCGCTTTCCACTTCTCCAGCAGCATAAATTCTTCCAGTGAACTGTTCCAGAGGCGGAGGGAGGGGACCCTGAGCACCAACTCTTCCAGGACCTGCCCACCCGCTGGAACTCCACCTATGACATGATATGTCGTCTGGTGGAGCAGAAGGGTGCGTTGCAAGACATCCTGTACTCTTCGGATGTGCTGAGGAGGGGAGAGGAGTTGAGACTCAGCTCCATGGACTGGAGAGTCCTTGCCCAGATATCCCAGATTCTGAAACCCTTCCAGGATGCCACAGAGCTCTTGTGCTCCTACCAGGCCAGCCTGGGTCCTCCGTCTGATCTACGGCCTAGACCAGTTTCTGGCCCAGGAGCTCCAGCAAGGGCAAGAGCTGCTCCTCAGGGTCCGGGACTTTGTCCGGAGGATCCAGGCCTGCGTTGCTGAATGTCTGCATCCTCTACACCGTGAGGCACCATACCAATGGGCCTCCCTCTGTGACCGCCGCATCAAGGGCAGCATTGCCAGGCAGGCGGGTCAGATGCAGCACTGGAAAAAGGAGCTCCACAGAGCAGTGCTCCATTTCCAGAGACAGAGGGCAGGAGAGAAGGAACTGGGCAGCGGTGAGAGGCAGGTGGTGGAGGAGGGGCAGGGGAGGAGGGGGGAAGAGAGCCACGCCAGGAAATCACCACCCTCAACAGAAAAGAGGCATAATAAAAACATTAGTAGACCATGCAAGACGGATATGTGAACCGCACTTTCTTAACGAGGAAACTAATCATCTAAACCATGCACTTCAAGCAAATGGCTACTCCAGAAATGAAATCAGAAGAGCATTTAAACCAAGGATAAATCAAACAACCAAGGAAAAACAATCTCCCACAGGAAAAGTGTTTTTGCCATATATCAAAGGAATCACTGATTAGATGGGAAAGCTTATGAAAAAGCACAACTTTCAAGCAGTATTCAGACTCACCAGAAAAATACAACAGATGCTATGATCAGCAAAAGACAGTAGAGACCCCCTCACCTCTGCAGGAGTATACCGCATACCCTGCAGCTGTGGACAAGTTTACATTGGGACCACAAACCTTAGCATCCAGACAAGAATAAAAGAACATGAAAGACACTGCAGACTTGGCCATCCGGAAAAATCAGCAGTGGCTGAACATAGCCTAACTCAAACAGGACACAGTATCCTATTCCAGGACACTAAAATACTGGACAACACTTTCAACTACTTCGTCAGATTGCTCAGGGAAGCCATTGAAATTCATAAGCATAAGCACAATTTCAACAGGAAAGAAGAGACTTTAAGAATGAATAGAGCATGGTTTCCAGTCCTGAAAAACACCAGGCTAACAAAATACTCTATACCCTACAATAGCCCTGCAGGGAAGATTAGCATATCAAGCACCAATCCATATGCAAAAGAACCTCCTCAGGATACAGTGAAGCCTCCCTCCATTAGCATTCCACACCCTGGGAAACTCTTACAGGATGACTCATCCCAACCCTACCTTCCTGCGTAGATATAAATTACCTGTCAACATCTTTTCCACACTGTGACACTGAGAAATCTCTGTCTTTTGGTGCTACACCTCTGAGGATGCCAGTCACAGCTGCTGGTGAAACGTCATGAACTACAATGGCAAGACCACGGCTATACAGCCTGGAAAATCTACAACAATCATGATCCATGTGTTTCTGCAGTTGTCAGTTTCTCCCCACAATACAAAAAATAGGCTGGCTGGAGGTGAGCATAAAATGACCCCTCAAGGTCCAATATCCCTGAAACTTGGGGGATCCTCTGAAAATTGTATACATTTATTTTGCAAAATGCCAATCCCATCCCTTTGGATAGCCCCCTTAGTTTTCCCCATAGGGAATAATGGAGATCAGAGGAGGCTGGGGACAAGGAAAGAGTCCATTCTTGCTGACAGCAACAAATGCTGCTGCAGCAGCTCCCAGACGTTTACTGAATTCTACTGCTCTGTACAGTGTATGGAAGTCCTCTGCCTGTGCCTGGCACCTGTCTGACAGCCTTGAAGGACTAGGAGGAAAGCCCTCTGATCCGTCGATGGATTGGTCTTACATATAGAGGAAAAAAACAGGTGTCTTTCCTGGAACAAAGGGGGTACTTGGGAAGTTGAGATTTACCACACAGCCCCTTTGCATAGATACCCCCCACACACTTCCCAGCAGGCTGAGTTGTAAGATCTCAGCAGGAGTGTGGAACTCCCATTTAAAAAAAAACAACCATGAAACCCAGTGGGGTTTTCCCCCAGATACGTTCAATGGAGTAAACAATTCTCCCTCTCAGAAAAAGCTACAGAGGAAGGTTTGAGCATTTGCAGAGAAGATGCATCATGGGATACCATCCCTTGTCTGGAAGGAATGGGAAGAAACCCAAACCAGTTCAACCATGGGATCGAGTGCAGATCAAGTGCAGTGTGATCGTGGTGTGTGAGTGAACAGGAAAGCAATGGGGAAACATGAGTAAATGCATTCACATGCCGCACACATGTAATTTGTCTCGTGTAGTTTGTCTCTCAATTGTTATCAGAAGCTAGGTGAAGTGTGCATATGACAAGCATTCTGCAGTCACACCATTGGTTACCAATCAGATACTGGGTGCAGTTCAAGATACTGCTTTTCATTTATAAAGCCCTTCATGGTCTTGAACCCACATATCTGCAGGATGCCTGCCCTGATGTGCTCTGCCACAACAGCTACACTTATCTGAGCAAAGCCTTTAGCAAGTGCTACACTGCAAATGGGTAAAAACAACAACTGTGTATTCCTGGGATTTCTCTGTTGCAGCCTCCAACTTGTGGAATGACCTACCTGAGGGAATCAGGAAGGCTCCCACCCACACTTCTGTCACTTGGCAGCATGTGTAAAATATAAATGTTTAGGGGGGAATTTTCATAAATGAAATAGGACTGTAGTGTAATGGAATAGTTTAGGAAGGTGCTTTTGTCAAAGGGAGTTTGATGGTAGTCTATTTAAATGTTTATTGTATGTGTTATCTTGGTTTTTTCTTCTTTTCTAATCCATTCCTTGCATTGTCAAGTCATGCTTAATGTTTGTTTGTTTGCCTCCAATATAATCCTAGTTCTAATGCATTGTTCACTGGATGTTTTACATAAACTGTTTTATGTAAGCTACATTGTTTTTATATTTTGTAACCTGCCTTGAGTCTTAGTGAGAATGGTGGGCAATAAATGTACACAAATACACTTTTGATTGTAGGCCTTGTAGAGCTACCTGAAATGATTTCTACAATACTTTTGGTGTTGTACTATACAAGTTAGATTATATGTGAAGATACTACATATTTATAGAGAATTCAATTTATATGTGCGATATTCCATGAAGAAAATTTCCTTCTGTAAAGCAAGGGAAGGGTGAAATAATGCTGTGGTTATCCTTGGCAGTGATCACCTTAAATGCACAAGTACAATTAGAAACATTGAGTTCTGGCTCAGTGCTCAAACATCAGCATGTGCCAATAGATATGAGATCACTGCAAAGTAAAGTATGCCAGATGCTAACATATACTGAGTTAATTAGTCTGTGTCTAACAACTGGAGGTTGCTCAGCCCCATTCACTGAAGAAGGATTATTGCCATAGCAACAGATTCATCCTGTGATTTTCTTGCTACACAAAATAATCTACACATACAAAGTGTTAGCAATATAGGCTATAGCCATTAACCCCTTCCTTTTGAATAGAATCTTGGATCATGGTGGTATATGTATGGAAGGAAATAGGAAATGAAGCTTGCTTCAGCACATGTGGCTGCCAATGATCTATCTTTGTTCTTGGTCAACACAGTGATGTTAAATATTTAAATTTCTTCCATCTCATGATTTTCAAAAAAATTAACACGTTTTCAGGTTGAGGGGAAAAAATATCAGTAAGTTATTTTACAGATCTCCAGCGTCTCCTTCTGGTGCTCTTTATTAGGCAATTGTCACAAATCCTGCCCATATTGGGGTTTTGTGAAGAGTGACAAAATTATGAATTATGTATCAGACACATTTCTGTGAGGGGGGCTCACCCCCAGCCTTCCTCTTCTCATCTGGGATACCAATGGCTGACATTATCTGGAAAAACAGTTCTGCAAAATGAGGAAATATGTTCTCCCAGCTCAATCCTATGCTTGTTTATGCAGAAGTAAATCCACTGCATTCAGTGGGACTTGCTTCTAATTTAATCCTGGATAAAATTATAACTTCAAGCCCTTCATATACAGTAATTCCCTGTAATGTCTCACTGATTTTAGCAGGTCTTACTCTTCCAGCTTCAGCCTTGCATGTTTCCTAAGAAATATGTGTGCATAGGATTGTAGCCTGATCCTGTGCATTTTCTTCAGAATTAAGTACCTTGCTATTTAGTGGAACTTACTCCCAAGTAAGTGTTATGAACTGCAGCTTCAGAAATGTAAACTAGGGGGTTGTGCTGAGAAAAAAAGTCATTAAGAATTTCAGATCTGGGCTTCGGAGGGGATTTTTTTTAACCTTGATTGCTAATTTCAGAGTAGGATGTTACCAGTTTGGATTCAAATCTATGTGTTTTTTCATGTTCTGGAGTTCAAGATGATGATTTTTAATGGGAAATATATACGAGGGTTATGGGCAACTGTATATAAAAGTAATGGCACAAAATTTGCATGGAACACAGTCCTCCCTCAAATCTAAAGACCTATCAAGTTTCAAGTAGATTGAACAAATGGGTTCAATTCTACTTACCCTCAAATTAAGTGCTTCTTTATGCAGCTGCACTCCTGATTCCTAAAATGGCTATCAAGCAGCAGCCTAGCAGCACAGTTCCAGCAGGCCACTAGTATTAAAAAAACCAAACCAAACAACACCCTGTTGCATTAATTTCATTTTTCTACTCTTACACTGATTGATTGACAATTAGTTTTACCTTTCTACTAATAACTCTGCATTTGACATCCTTTCTTGTTGTGGTCTGTTTTCTGCTTTCTTTCACAAAGTGAGGGAGCCTTTCTCCCTCCCCCATTAGCCTGCTGCTGTTCCCTATGGGGACTTTGGTGTGTGTGTGTTGGATAGGTTATTTTCCAACCAAATGACACCAAAATCACAGCATAGTGAGGGCGGAACCCTGAAGTGTGAAGTGAATTGAACCAAAGGTTCCGATTCTACAGGCCCCTGAACAAAGTGTCCCCCATCAGGGTTTCAAAGAGATTGAAGGAGTTGGCAGTTCTTTGCAGCTTGCCTTGCAAAGGTGATTGGCTAGGAGATTTCCCTTGCAAGGTCTAATTGGAAGAGGAACTGCCATTTCCCAGGATTCAGTATAATCAAAGAAAAAATCAGCATATGTTGCACTGCTAGAACTTGGGGGAAAGGATTCTTTTAGGCAGAGGGTTTCATAACTCTGAAGCATCTTGGATTAATGCTACTGTTCTGGAAAATTATGGTAATGACCCCAAACAGCAATTTCTGTTCAGCTTGGGAAATTCATTATGTATATCCCTAATATAAACTTGCCTGCTTGGAGGAACTTAGCATTGGAGACTTTGGAAAACCACAGGGAAGGTAGGAAGTGGTGGAGGAATATAGAGCAGGAAGGGGAGACTGACATTCAGATGATTTGATCAGCAGCACCATAGATTAGGCCACTTTTATGAAAGCATACAAGCAAGCCAGTTTCCTCTTGTGCCCTAAAGCTACAAGAACAATGTCAATGCTCATTTGGATTTGCTTGGCTGAATTTCTATCAATTTTTACACCTAACTTGGAGCTTTTCCCAGTGTTTCTCACATGCCTCCATGACCTTCATGAGTTGAGGGCATTCCTAATTCTCTTCTCCCTGCCTTCTTATGCATAATAAGCTCATCAAGCCATTCTTAAAGTCTGTGGCATTATGAATAACTATTTTGCTTTATTGAGATATGATGAGGTCCAATGAACTATGGTTTTGCAATAAAATGGAATGTTGTCCCTCAAAAGGATGAGCATGTCCTATGACTCTCAGACTTCTGAAGATTTTCATACGAACACTGGAAGATCAGTAAGTTTGACCTCAATCCACAATATTAAACTCTATGGTACCCAAATAAATTAACCTGAGACATACTACATACATGTAGTTTTAGTTTCATACTAAAACTACATGAAATGTATAAATTTCATTAAAATAAAACACCAGAGAAAGAGACTCACAATTTTCCATGAGATGTGTAGATGCTGGGAGACAATGCTGGGGCAGAAGACCAAGTGTGTCCCAATAGGGTGGAGTGAGGGGAAATGGAGGTTGGGTCTGGCATCATGCCAGAACTCCCTCGTGGTCCTTGCCGCCATTCTGCAGCATCTATGGAAGGACAACTTCTTCCATGGGGTGCCAGCTGAAGCACCAGTACTGGCTGGGTGGCTCACCCCCATTTTGGGGTTCCCTTAAGGGAGCCAGGGGAAGTCAAAACATTTGTGCCAGGTATGGGTCTTGTGGGCTTTATCCTGGGTGGCAGGGATTGCCAGGTCATGCTTTGAGAGGAGCTCAAGTTCCTGCTATCCCACATTGCCCAGAAGGCAGGCTGAGGAAGGCATGCCATCAAATGACAGGTGGGTTGTTTGATGCAGTGGATCTGTTGCCCTATGCCATGCCAGTGCTCCTATGGCCATAATAAATAAAGTTGTGGCCTATTTTCACCCAAGATCAGTGCATTGTTGTGTTATTTGCTTGAGCACCAGCATCACACACAATCTATAAAGCAGCAAATCACAAGCCTCTTCAAAGTATATTGGAAATGGCAATATATGTGCAGTAGGAATGGTCAAATAACTGGACAATTATGGAATATACATTCTAGCATTCTCAGTTCCTTTCTTTTACTTTTGTTTTCTAGTAACCGCTAAATTTTATTGTTTGGAACCTGCCTGCATGTTGCATGAATAAACAGAATTCCTGTTAAAATAACCATCTCTGTGAGTACTTGGCATTCGGAAAGGAACATTTAGAGGTCCCAAGTATGATGATATGTTAAATGTACTACATAGTATATGATACAGAAGGAAACAGCAGCTGATATACTGTGACAGTCCAGAGATTTCTCAGCAATTCTAGTCTGAGCACCTGCTCAGGTGTGTGAAGGCAAATTGTGGCAGAATGGCTTTTAAATGAAAAGATTACTAAGTGCAGCACCCAGACAGTGAAAGAGAAAGAATTAAACTACTGCCTGAAGGGAGAACGATTGACAGGATGCTCCCCCCTCTCTGTGATTGGTTGGTGAAAAGGTAACGATTGGTGCTGACAGAATTGTTGGAGGAGTTGAAGTTTGGAGTCTGACAAGGAGGATCAGTTTAGAAATCCTCTGTGAGAGGAAAAAGAAAAAGTTGGCGTAACTGGGACAGCTTTTGGTTTGAAGAAGACTTTAGTTAAAGTACTTAAGTGTGAAAGTCAGCACTGATTTACATAGATAAGTTAAAACTGCAGGTGTGTTGTTGGTGAGGAAACGGGTAATAAAAGGAGACTCCCCTTCAGACAAATGATCAGGGTTATATCTTTTGGAGAAGAAGAATTCCTGACCAGTGTCTAAAAAGTGGGGTTTTGTTCTGAGGAGGACCCCTAGGTCTAGTGTAAAGGAAAAAGAGTGCTGTATTGAAGTCATAACATCTAAGCTGTACAGTAAAATCTATGAAGAAAACTTTTCAAAGTACACTATGTCTGAAACTACCAACCTCTCACTTTTAAGATCTGTAACTACTGGAACTAAGCTTTAAGAAGATTATTGTGCCTAATGCTTGTGAAATATTCTGTTCTACAATCAAATGTTGCCTTAGCCTTTCTTTCCCTGCCTACCTATTTACCAACTTGTGCCTGTTTAATAAACCTGCTGTTTCCTTTTGAACTTCACTCAGCCTATAGTGCCATTTCATTTGAAAAAGATGTGGGCTCTTGCTTCTCCCCTACCAAATATTTATAACAACAACAACAACAACATTAGATTTATATACCACCCTTCAGGATGACTTAACACCCACTCAGAGTGGTTTACAAAGTATGTCATTATTGTATGTATCCCTACAACTAAACACCCTGTGAGGTGGGTGGGGCTGAGAGGGTTAGAAGCTGTGACTGACCCAAGGTCACCTAGCTGGCTTCAAGTGGAGGAGTGAGGAATCAAATCTGGTTCTCCAGGTTAGAGTCCTGCACTTTAACCACTACACCAAACTGGCTCTTGGGCTGGGATATAAGCCATAAATACATAAGCTTAAAGCATGGGACAAAAAGGCCTTTAAATAACACCCAAAGACATGCTACCAGGGACTTCCCAGCCACAGCAAGCAATCTTGACAGTTTTGGAGGGGAAATCTGTCTCACGGGGGGGGGGGGAGTGGAGTTTATGTCATACTAATCCTCCTGCGATAGATTACAGATGTTCTCTACAAAGCATGTTCCTCTCTACATTGCCAGCTAAAGATGTCTTGCCCATTTTGTTAAAGATGTCACAGACTCTAAAAATGATTGAATTCGTTCTGGTCTGCATCAACAGGATATACTTCCCCAGAAATAGTGTGGATGAAACGGTTTATGTAAAGCCTGTCATTAACGGGTTGGGTCTTCACTATTTCTGTTAATCCACTCCCTGTTTCAGCAGACTTGAGAAATTAAAGATTTGTCTTAGCAGAGACCAGTTCTTGGGACAACTCAAAATGAGGTGGCTTGTTAAGAGCATGTATTTGATACTTGGAAGTGGGGGATGCTACTAATAACAGGGTATAGATTGTATGAAGCTGCAAATTAAGTGGTGAGGGTTGACATCTGTGCCTGTGCAGAAGGGTTTCTAATTAAACTGAACAAATTGTTTCTAAATAAAGCACCATCTTCAGCCATCCCACTAAAGGCTTTTTACTACTGAATTTCCATTTCCGTCTATTACACGCTATTAAAAGGAGAATTGTAATTTAAATCTAGGTAGTAACAATCTCTCATCAACATGCCTCTGTTCTGTGAAAATAAAATTTAACAGAACCACCACATTTAATTATACCATAAATTATCAACTGCTGCAAGTAATTTTCTTTCTGCCCCCTCCCCCAGACTATGTAACTTTTAGTCCAGTGCCTAGTGCAGTTGTCATATGTTTATATAAATAGATAAGAGATCATGTGTCATTTCAGCCAGTCAGAGAGAGATTTATCTACTAACTAAATAAGATCAAGTTTAGGCCTCAGATTATTATAAAGAGACACAACATTAAAAATTACTAAAAATTACAGTTACCAGTTTCAGTTGTGCTATGAGGCCCTCACATACTTTAGGGCTTTAGCATGCCCCAGCCCAGCCCTGTAGCCTGTGCCTGTGTTGCTCACTATTTTGACTTTGCTTTGGAAAACAGTAAGGGGGACAGATGGACCTAGGCCCCTAAAGGAGATGTAATATGAACAGAGTTGTGGATATAAGCAAGGGGATTCAGCACGTTAATCTAGTAGATAAAAGACTAAGAACAGTTTAAGAACAGCCACAAGATGGAGATGAAAACAATAACTGCTAGGGTCAAAGAACTGTACAACTAGTTTTGAAAGCCTAAAGGGCCAAAACAGACCTGAAGAAGATGCATAAATTTAATCTGAATGTGCACAGCCTAAGTTCAGACCAGAACCATTAAGGGAGTTAACACTTCAAACCCGTTCATTTTGTTAATCTGAAACTGAGCTTGCTATGCTATTAAAGAGAAAAAGATATACCCACCATTTCCTTTTTTAAAAATGCTAATAAAGTGTGGGGATACCAGTTTTGATTAGTAAAAGTAATGAGGAGTTGAAGGGTTAACCCCCGCCCATAAACACACCCTTTCCCTTTCTGAATGGCCCTGTTTCATACCAGGGCTGTGCACACATAATGATGGTGATCTGTGATCTTTGCTACTTCTGTTGGTTCTAATTTTCTCAAAGAGCTACATGGCAAACTACTTTTGAAACTGAGAAAAGTTTCAAAAATGGAGAGAAGTATCTTTAACCCCAGCTGTTCAAAGAAAAAGACTTAATATCCTACTGGGCAACTCATGATCTGTACCACACTCAGCTCGTGGTCTTGTTTTAGCAGACAGAGTAGAGCTTCTCTGTCTTCTGCTTCCACCTATGTAATCTATTTGGTTCCTATACTGAGCACGTATTTCCACATATACAATTGTCTTTTTGTTTGCCTGAAGCACATGTTAGCAACGAACAAGTTGTTGGCTTCACAAAATTCTATGAGTCACTCTTCTGCTTCATTTCATGATCCTCCTAGTCCAAATTTTCCCACAACGTTTGATTCTGTTTTGTCTCTGACTTTTGCATTCCAGTCACCTATGATTATCAGCATATCTTGTTTAGGGTTATGATCAATTTCTTCTTGGACACTTGTGTAAAAGTTTTTGATTTCTTCCCCCTCAGCACCTGTAGTTGGGACACAAAGTTGAATGATAGTTATGTTAACAGGCCTTTCATGAAGTCTTCCATGAAAATATTACTCGGTCAGACTTTGCGTTGTAGCTCTAGACTGCTTGTGCTATGTCTTGCCTCACTATTAGAGCAACACCATTTCTTTTGAGTTTGTCATTTCTGCAGTAAAATACATTATGGTTTTCTGACTGAAAACTTCCTGAGTCATTCAACATTAGTTTACTCACACCCAGGATTGCAATGTTTAAATGTTCCATTTCTTGTTTTACAATTTCTAGCTTACCTGGCCACATACTTCCCACGTTCCATGTTCTTATTATGTCTGTTGCACAGCTTTGGACATTCCACTTGTATCTATTCACATCTGCAACTGGATGTCCTTTCAGCTTTAATCCAGTCTCTTCACTAAGAATAGCGCTATTCATACTTTCCCTGGCTCTCTCCCAGTAGCCAATCAAGTGCCATCCAATCTGGGGGTCCTGTCTTCCAGCACTATAACTTCTTTCATTTTGGATTGTCTCATCATCAGAGATGCGTTAGGTTCCTCCTGCATTGGGCAGGGGGTTGGACTAGAAGGTCTGTATGGCCCCTTCCAACTCTGTGATTCTGTGTTCATAGGATTTTCAAGGTAAGAGGTTTGCAGAAGTGGTTTATCATTGACTTCTTCTGTGCAGTACTAAATAGAGTTAGCTGAAGTGATACTGACATTGTCTGTAAAAGATCCTCTACCAATGTCACCTTCCTTTACTGCTGCTGCCCAGTAGCTAGCCTTCAAAAATTCCTCTGTTCCCATCACCATTAGAACTTTCAGTTCTCTTCTGCTGATGTGACCATTGATTCCTGAACGGGGTGGATGCATCTTAGTCTGGTGTCTCAGCTTTGACCATTCCACCTTGAGTGACTCTTCCAGGAGTTTAGACCCCTGACACTGTTGCTCTCAGCTTCACTGACACACTCAAACCCCCTCACTGATTAAGGTGTGTATCCAAAAGTACCAAAATATAATCTAAATGATATTCCTGAAGAATTTAAAGTCCATGTAAAGAATAGATTTGCAATACTAAGTTTAATTGATCATGAACCAGAATAACTGTGGGTTGAAACCAGAAATATTACCAAGGAAAAATGTGTAAAGACTATTCCTGTAGCTAAAAGAAAGGATAAGCCTAAATGGATGACTGAGGAAACTTAAATTTGCTAAAGACAGATGGGAAGCAAAAGCAAAAGGTGACAAAAATAGAGTCAGAATTCTAAATGCAGCTTTTCAGCGATTGATATGCAGAGACAAAGAAATTTATTATAATAACCAGAGTAAAGAAATAAGAGAGAACCACAAAAAAGGAATAACAAGATCCAGGAAATCAAAGGTAAATTACAGCTACAGCTCAGGTTGCTGAAAGTTCAACACAGAAATACAGTATCTGATCAGGACAAAATAAAGGAAAGCTGGAAACAATACAGTAAAGAACTATACAGAAGAGATGGAAAGATGACAGATACTTTTGAAGAAAAATCTTTTGACAAAGAACCAGAAATCTTAGAAAGTGAAGTAAAAGCTGTACTCAAAGCAACTGGGAGAAACAAAACACCTGGAGTAGATGGGAGACCAATGGAGCTATTTCAAGATACAGAAACCAAGTCCATCAAAATCTTAACAAGAATCTGTCAACAAATATGGAAAACAAAACAATGGCCCACAGACTGGAAATGCTCGGTCTACATTCCAATTCCAAAAAAAGAGGATGCCAAAGACTGCAGCAACTATTGGACTACCGCGTTAATTTCCCATGCAAGCTAAGTGATGCTCAAAATTCTACAGCAAAGTCTCTTGCTATATATGGAATGAGAAATGCTAGATGTTCAAGCTGAATTCAGAAAAGGAAGAGGCACTAGAGATCACATAGTAAATTTACGATGGCTAATGGAACATACCAGGGAATTTCAGAAGAAAATCAGCCTGAGCTTTATAGATCACAGCAAAGCTTTTGACTGTGGATCATGAAAAGCTATGGATAGGGTTAAAAGAAATGGGGGTGCCACGATATCTGATTGTTTTGATGTGCAACCTGTATTCTGGACAAGAGGCTACTGTTAGGGCAGAATATGAGGTATCAGACAAGAATGCATATTATCTCCCTTCCTGTTCAATCGATATGCAGAGCATATCATAAGGAAAGGTGGGTTAGATCCAGATGAAGCTGGAGTAAAAATTGGCAGAAGGAACATTAACAATTTGAGATATGCAGATGACATCATATTACTGGCAGAAAATAGTGAAAACTTGAAACGACTACTGATGAAGGTTAAAGGAGGAAGCAACCAAGCAGGATTACAGCTGAACATCAAGAAGACAAAAGCAATGACTATTGAGGAATTACACAATTTTAAAGTTGACAGTGAGAAAATTGAAATTGTTCATGATTATTTATTTATTTATATTATGCCCTCCCCACACCAGCAGGCTCAGGGTGGATTACAGTCACCTACAAGTTAAAATACATAAAACAGTTAATATAAATTAAAAAGCCATGAGACATCCAAAAATTACGCAATTAAAATGTATATATATACATGTAGATAGCAGTACCAGATCCAACTGACCAGTCCTTAATCCTCTGCAGTAGCAGTAAAAAATTACTAGATGGGGGTGTTACTAGTAGGGAGGGCATCTTCTACAATCAGCTGGCCAGGGGGCTCCACCTAGCACCACCCGTACACCTGGTGGAACAGCTCTGTCTTGCAGGCCTGGCGGAAAGATAACAGGTCCTGCCAGGCCCTAGTCTCATTAGACAGAGCATTCCACCAGCTTGGAGCCAGGACCAAAAAAGTCGATGCCAGGTGGGCCTCCCTTTGTCCAGGGACCTTTAGCAGATGTTTGTCACTAGAATGAAGAGTCCTCTGAGGTTCATATGGGGAGAGGCAGTCCTGCAGATATGCCCGACCCAGTCTGCATAGGGCTTTATAGATTAATACCAAAACCTTGAACCTGATTCAGTACTCCACCAGTAACCAGTGCAGCTGACAGAGTGCCAGCGTTATATGCTCACGCATTGGCATTCTTGTGATGACATGCACCACCACATTCTGCACCAGCTGTAACCACCAGATCAGGTTCAGGGGAAGCCCTCTGTAGAGTGCATTACAGTAGTCTAACCCAGAGCTGACCATTGCCTGGACCACTGTAGTTAAGTTGTGGGACGAAAGATAAGGGACAAGCTGCCTGGTCTGTCATAGATAGAAAAAAGAGGACCTGGCAACCACAGTGATCTGGGCCTCCATTGTCAAGAAGTCATCCAGGATCACCCCCAGGCTCTTGACTCTTGGAGCCAGTGTAAATAGATCGAGTACAGAGAGCCAGGGTCACAAATCCATGTTTCTGCGACTCAAGTACAGGATCTCTGTCTTCGCAGGGTTTAGCTTCAGCCAACTTTGCCTCAGCCATCCAGTCACAGCTTCAAAAGCTAGGACATCTGGGGCTGATCCAGGCCGGCCATCCATCAATAGATATAGCTGGGTGTCATCCATATATTGGTGGCACCCAAACCTGAAACTTTTCACCAACTCGGCAGGGGAGCACATACAGATGTAAAACAATAATGGGGAGAGTATCGCCTCCTGCAGCACACCACATATTAGTGGCCGACAGGATGATAGCTTATCCCCTAGAGCCACCCTCTGTCCCCAACCATGAAGAAAAGAGATGAGCCTCTGTAGTGCTGTCCCTTGAATTCCCACATTGGTGAGGCAGTGAGTCAAAAGATCATAATCGATCATATCGAACGCTGCTGAAAGAGCTAGTAAAATCAGCAGCGCCGATCCACCTCGATCCAGGTGTCTGCGAAGATCATCTGTGAGGGCGACCAGCAATGTCTCCACTCCGTGTCCCAGGCGAAAACTGGACTGGAAGGGATCTAGGGCCGAAGTCTCCTTCAGGAAATTCTGCAGCTGTTTTTCTGCTGCACGCTCAATCACCTTTCCCAGAAACTGGAACCAGCAGGTAACTGAGTGGGTCGGCTGGATCTAATGATGATTTCTTTAAATCCTCACAACAGGCTTTTAAATCCCTTTAAGCCTCACCACAGCCTCCTTTAGTGCTCTGGGAAAAACTCCAGAGCTCAGGGACAGATTAACAATGGCATCCTGTAATCCGTCAACACTGGCCGAATTCAAATTTTGTATGCCTTGGCTCAATCATCAACCAAAAGGGAAACTGAAACTTTATATCCAGATGCTTTATATACAGATGCTCTACTATCATGTTTCTTGAGGCTGCGACACTAAGCAGTGTCCTGAACATTGTGTGGTTGATAACTGGTGCAAATGTTTCAAAGTAGTCAGTTCCATATTCCTGTGAGAAACCTTTGGCTACTAGACATGCCTTATATTTCTCCACAGTCCCATCAGTGTTATATTTGATTTTGAATACCCATTTACATCTAACAATTTTTCTGTTTGAAGGTAACTTTGTAAGAGTCCATACTTGTTTTTCATTTATGGATTGCAGTTCTTCTTCCATTGCTTCAATCCATTTGTCTCCTTCTTCTGCAGGCAGTTTACATAGTTCTTTCCTGTTCCTGGGTTCTTTTATAAGTTGCACAATTTCACAAAATCCATATTTCTTTGGTGGGTTTCTTTTATTGCTTCTTTCTGATCTTCTCACAGTCGTTGCGGGTTCTGTCTCCTCTGGTCCAGTCCCTTTTCTCCCTTCTGTCTGGGTAATCTCTTGAGAGGTAGACCTGCCAGTTCCCCGGTGGTTTCTGCAGGTAACCACATGACCAATTCTTCAGTAGCAGTCTCTGCAGCTTTTGGAACAGTTGTCATTGTGGATTCAGCTGTGTTAGAAGCATGCAACAAATCATTCTCATCCACATATACCACACTGTATTCTCTGACTCTGCGATCTTGAGGATTGAAAAATCTGTATTCTTTTCCACCAACAGGATATCCAACAATTAGTCCAACTTCAGCTCGAGGATCAAGCTTTCCCCTTTTCTCCTTTGGTATGTGGGCATAACCTTTGGAACCAAACACTTTGATTGCTTTAGAGCGGGCTTCTTGACAAACCAAGCATCAAATGGAGTGATTCCCATTACCTTTGAAGGTACTCTGTTATTAGGTAAACAGCTGTGTTCACAGCTTCAGCCCATAATCCATTGGGTAGTCCAGAATGCATTACCATAGATCTGCACATATCCTGTATAGTCCTGTTCAATTTCTCAGAACATTCATTTTTTTGTGGCGACTGAGGTATATTTACTTTATGCTCAATGCCCTCAAATTCCAAGAATCTTTTAAATTTTGCATTGCAATATTCTCCACCACCATCAGTGCGTAGACTCTGCGCTGCTTTGCCAAACTTATTCTTAATTGTGGCAACAAAGTATTTGAATTTTTCAAGTGTTTCATCTTTGCTTTTCATCAAGTATACAAAAGTGTAAATTGTTTTACT
This sequence comes from Eublepharis macularius, assembly GCF_028583425.1. Lineage (NCBI taxonomy): Eukaryota > Metazoa > Chordata > Lepidosauria > Squamata > Eublepharidae > Eublepharis > Eublepharis macularius. The sequence goes on along the minus strand of NC_072793.1, from coordinate 87,185,558 downwards.
TTCAGTAAATGTTGCAAAACACTTGGTCCCGCCAAAAGACGATGCTAGTGGGCTGCTGAGGTCTGAATATACAATATCTAGAAATTCCTCATTTTGAGTAGTGGACTTCCCTATGTAGCTTGGGCTAGTCCCCTTTGTTCTAAGACATGTCACATTTTCTTTTTGCCTTGTCACAACTAGGAACAGAAATTCCACATTCCTTCAACAATTTCTTAACATTTTGCACATTATGATGTCCTTGTCTGACATGCCATGGATAGAGACATCGGCTGTGGTCACAAATAGACATGGGCACAATCCAAAAAAAAATACCGATCAAGCTGTTCGTGGATCTGCTCTGCTGACGACCCCAGATCACTGATTCACTCTGATCAAGTCCCGTTTCCGATCTGGGATCTGGGATCGGAGGCCCCCCCCCCACACTTAGAGCAGATGGGGAAAAAAGTTTTTAACCCGGCGACGAGCCGCCTCCCCTCAGGGAGGGGACGTTCTCTCTCTCTCTCTCTCTCTCTCTCTCTCTCTCTCTCTCTCTCTCTCTCTCTCACACACACACACACACACACACACACACACACACTTAGAGCAGAGGGGGGACGTTTTTAACCTGGTGACGAGCTGCCTCCCCTCCAGGAGGGGACGTTTTCTCTCACACACACACACACACAAACACATGCACTTAGAGCAGAGGGGGCGAAAGTTTTTAACCCATCCCACTCCCTGCCTCTCCAAATAGAGAGAGAGACATCCCATCAACAAGTTTCAGCCAGATTTTTTTAAAAAGCAGGGATAGAATCCTCCATCCCACCCGATTTTAAAAGCAAGCAGCCAGTCTTCCAAAAGCATATTTTAAACAGGAAGAAAGTAAAACCAGGATCCACACGGATCCTTGCGGATCCTATGGTTTTTTTAAATAGGAAAAACACAAATGAAACATCAAATCACATACCAACTTCTTGCAAAAAGCAGGCAGTGGGCTGAGAAGCCAGGAGGAGAGCGATATCTCTTTTCAGTTAACTCTTTCAACGCACTGAAAGTCAGGAGAGGAGCACAAAACAGCTTGATAGCTTGACAGCTCCTGGCTGAGAAGCCAGGAGGAGAGAGATATCTCTTTTCAGCTAATTCTTTCAATGCACTGAAAGTCAGAAGAGGAGCGCAAAACAGCTTGATAGCAGCTCTCAAAGCAAGGGGTTTTTGAAAGAGTTAACACTGAGAAGAGATCTCTTCTTACCTCTTTCAACGCACTGAATGAAGCTCAAAACAGCTTCTATAGCCGCACTCAAAGTTTTCTCTCTCTCTTAACCCATTCCTCTCCCAATCATTTTGCTTATATTTTTCTCAGGAAGCCACCTTTTCACTCACAACTGTTTTCTTTTCCTCGCTAGGGGAAATATTATCAAGTTTCAAACAGAGCTCAGGCATTCCCCTGCCTCCGTTGCCAGGGGAATAGATTGTTGGTGCCTGAATGTCTAGCCTCCCGATCCTACCACGATCGCCCCGGTCCAGCCCCCTCCCCCGACTGCTGGATCGTTTGCCGTGGAAGACAACAATCCACCAGGTCACAATTGGGAGACTGCCGTTATTGTGGGGTTCTTTTGATCGTAATGGAGATCGTGCCCATCTCTAGTCACAAACACTTTGTCTAATTTGACAAACTTATCCTTCACCATCATCAACAACTTCTGAGTCTTAACTAACATCCACAAGATAGTGAAATCCAGTTCTAATTCCACTGCAAACTCAATGCCAGACACATCACCAACAATCATACTTCCACCTGTTTGTTTCTAAGAACCACCATATTATTTTCCACAAGTCTTTTAGTTGAAATCAAATTGTCTACTGCTCCAGGAACTAGAGCTACATTCTGCAATTTAACAGTCACCACATTTCCAGTACTAGTAAGAATTTTAATTCTATATGAAACAGTTCTTTATTCACTTGTAGACGCCTGGGTCTTTTCTCAGTATCAAGTTCACAAAAGAAGTCATGATACTTGCATACCTGCGGCATAATCCACTATTAAGCAGGAACAGTCTCTTACTTTCAACATCCTGATTATCAACATTCTTAGCGTATATCATTCTCAGCATTCCTTTGAGTATATCTCCCATTGTCTTTAATCGCATTAAAGTTCCCTCTGGTATGAGGTCCGAACCCCTTCTGCTGCTAACATTTCCTCTGCTGTTGAAATTTTCTCTGCCAGCAGGTGCTGATCTTTCATAGTGAGCATGTGAGACAGTAGGCTTCTGGCTATGTGCCTTCTTTGACTCACAGTTTCTGAAGGAATGGTTCCTCCCACATGAGAAGCAATTAATCCTTTTATTTTTACATCCATGTTTCAAACTTAAAACAGCCATTTTACACGACACAGCCTCTGAGTCATCAGCTTTACGTGAATCAGTTTACTCTCTTAAAACTGATAACAAATCATCAAGAGATAAACTCTTTTGATATCTCAGACAAAGCACTAGTCCTTTATAGTTAGGAAGGAAACATTTTAAAATTGCAGCCGTAATATCTTGGTCTTCAGGCACTTTTCCCAGCTCTTTCAATTGTTTATAGATTCCCATAAGCCTTTTTAATTGATTAGCCAATGAATCACCTTCTCTCATTTTAAAATCATATAGCTGACTCTTTAGGTACAGGACTTTACTGGATGTTTGGCCCCCATACCTTTTCTTTAGAAATTCAACCACGACTTTTACTGTTTCCAGAGTATGCAAGTCAAGTACCTCAGGGCAAATTACGGAGCTCATAATTAAAGATTTTGCCAAGACATCTTGTTGAATAGTGTGTATTGAGCGTGACTGCACCAGCTTAAGGAGGATCCACAAAGAGTCCACACCTTGTTTGTTTAGTAAAGGTGTATAATACAATTTATTTATAGGTGGATTAAGAGCAATATATACAAGTTTATAGTCCAGAGAGACAAAGTGCTTCGCCTACACCTGGACTTGCAAGAAGCCCCTACCATACTGTACATAGTAGCTATATATACATGTAGACACCCAATCAGATACATGCATGGGTTTAGCTGAGTCATTCACTTCATGGTCTCCTGACTCTTAAGTTAACCATCTGACTCTATGTCACCTGATGTGTCTACCTGTCATACTGATCGTTCTGATCTAAAGCCTCTGCCCATTGGCTTTTGACACTTAGATATCAACACTCCTCCAAGCCAGTATGAGAGCAGTTTAAGGCATCACGTAATCGTTCAAATGGTACAGCATACAGACTTTTAGTGAACATGTCTGCTATATTGTCACCAGATGTACATCTAAACAATCTTATGAATCCTTGCTCTACAGCACATCTTACGTTCAAATACCTGATTAAGATGTGTTTACTGCGTGTTTTGATTCCACCATCTTGGGCTAAGTGTTGTGCTGCTGTATTATCCCCATAAACAGCAATAGGTACTGCACAATGCATTTTCATGTCAGACATGAGCTGTTGTATCACTTCCAGCTCTAATATACCTTGGCTCATGGCAGCGAACTCGGCTTCACACGATGAATGTGCTAATAAAGACTGTTTTAATGTCTTATGTGCAATGAGAGCACCTCCTACAAATATGGCTAGTCCTGTAGTGGATTTACCGTCAGGGCGATCTGCCCAACTAGCATCACAAAACATAGTGATCTGCATAGGTTCAGTGGCTTTTAGAACCAAAGAGAAATTGAGAGTAGCCTTTAGATATTTTAAGACGCGTTTTGCTGCTATCCAATCCCTATGGAAAGGCTTAGCACACCTTTGGCATAGCATGTTTACTGCTTGTGTTATATCTGGACGGCCCCAACATGAGAGATACAAAAGACTGCCCACCAATGACTGATATCTCTGTACATCTTCCCAGGGAAAATCATCTGGCTCCCTGATATACCCTGTAGTCATAGGAGTGGACACACCATGTGCTTCAGTTAATCCATACTCTGAGAGCAACTTTGTAATTTTATCTCTCTGATTCAGTTGGAAAAATCCATCCTGGGTTTTGGACACTTGCACTCCCAAATAGTTGGAGATAGGACCCAAATGTTTCACTTTGCAAATATCCTTTGCTATTTGTTTAAACCAACATAATTGTTCTTCTGTCTCATATATGCACAATATATACCGCCCTGGGATGGGTGGTATATAAATTGAATAAATAAATAATAATATATCATCTACAAAAATAAGGAGCTGGACTTCTGAACCTCCTACTATTTTTGTAAAAATACAGGCATCACCTTTGCCCTGCTCAAAGCCTGCTGCTTTTAGTGATTGTGACAGGTATTGAAACCAAGCTCGTGCTGATTGACGTAACCCATACAAAGCTCGGTTTAGTTTGAGCACCATATGTTTATTTGACACCTCAAACCCTGGTATTTGCTCCATGTATAAACATTCCTGTATAGGAGCATGGAGGTAGGCTGTACAGACATCAAAATGATCTATGTTTTTGTGTTGAGCCCCTGCCTTACATAAGGCTAATTTTACTGTTTCAGGCCTAACAGTAGGAGAAAATACCTGGTCATAGTCTTGGAATTGTACCTGAGAGAAACCACGGGCTACCAAGCGAGCTTTCCTCTGCACATTACCTGAGGGAAGTCGTTTTACCTTATACAGCCACCTACAACCAATAATATTTGTGTCTTTTGGCTTAGGTACAACTGTAAACACTTCATGGTCAGTTAGAGATTGATATTCGGCCTTCATGGCCTCGAGCCAAGCCTTTTTCTCTTCCCCCTCATAAGTGAGAAGCTCTGAATAAGTAGCTGGCTCTTTTACCAGTACACAGTTTGCTGCAGCTTCAAAACTATACCTTTGAGGTGGGACACCTTTATTAGGACGACTGGACACATGTATAGGAGGACTAGATCTCTGTGTGTCCTGTGTTACCTGCCTGGCTGGAGAACTAATCTCCTCTTTCACACTCACGTCCCCCTCTGGACTTGTTTCAGGCATTTCATCGGTAACTGGCAACGCAATCTGGCTTTCACTCTCATACCCGTGAAGCCTTTTCCAACTTGCATGTTCACATACACTGGCGGACTGGCTATAAGATACCTTTTTGTTTTCATTGGTGAACCTGTAGGACTTCATGCCGCTCTGGTATCCAATGAATATCATCTTAGAAGCTTTTGGGGCCCCCTTGTCTGCGCTGTTTTAAAGGGATATGCACCCAAGAAGTCATGCCAAACACCCTTAGTAATTTTAGATTAGGGTCCCTGTCGAAAAGTAACCTAAAAGGTATTTCATTCACAGCACGGGACCACAGACGATTTACCACATAACAGGCACAGATAATTGCCTCAGCCCAGTAAGTTTTTGGCAAACCAGCATCAGCTAACATAGCAGCCATTTTTTCTTGTATAATGGCACCATGCCTTTCTGCCAGACCATTTTCTTGTGGCACACTTGTATTTGCTACCCTGTGCAATACACCATTTTGATCACACCAGTGAGAGAATTTTACAGACATGAATTCCCCTCCTTGGTCAGACTGGATGGCCTTTATGTCCAGCCCCAACTGTTTTTGTACCCTTTTTGCCCAAACCTTAAACAAATCAAAAGTTTGAGACTTGTGTTTCATAACATACAGCCATGAGTACCGGCTAAAATCATCCGTTAGGACCAGGGCATAACAATTTTGAGAATGGCTTTTGGGGAACGGACCAATCAGATCCATGTGAATTAATTCAAGTGGCTTTGTAGACACCCGGACACTTTTCTTAGCTACAGGGAATGCCTTTGTTTTGACTGCTTTGCAAACAGTGCTGTCTAGGAACTCCGAGCAGCTTGACACCTTTTCTCCCTTCAGGAGTGTTAGAGTTTTGTTCATAACCCCAAAGCTAGCATGCCCTAAACGCCTGTGCAATAAATGCACACAATTGTCATGGCTACACTTGTTTGTAACCGTGTCAGCCTTTGCCTGCCTTTTTTCTACAATATAAACATCGTTTTTTAGTTCCCCAGTCACTAGAACCTTGCCAGCTTTGCTTATTTGGCATTTGTCCCCCACAAACCGGACCTCAAACCCCTTTTGGGTCAACCCACTTACTGATAATAGATTATGGTCCAAAGAGGGAACACAATACACAGGTGCAAAGTCCTCCTCCAGAGCTGTAAACTGCAAAGTTCCCATAGCACTCACTGAAGACTCTCTCCCATCTGCCAACAACACAGACTGCAGGTTGCTTTGTTGTAAATTATACAGCACCTCCCCCGATCGGGAGAATGACTCAGTAGTGCCACTGTCAAGGAGCCATTTGGACAGTGTGTCTGCAGCCGAAGCGGTGACCAGCCTCGCATGTTCATCTGGAATTCGAGGCTCCTGTACACGTCCTTGCTTCTGCTTCTGTTGTTTCCTTCTCCTGTCCGGGGAAAAGCGACGAAGGTGAGAAGTGGAGCCGCAGCTGTAACACCTTCTCACGGCTGCTGCTGACAACTGGGTGACCTCCCGCTGCTTGCTGGCAACTCCTCCGCCGTCAGTGGCTGAAACCCCTCGATGGGCCCCTCCATCTGCTCGTTGCTCCATCCTTGAATGCCAGCCTCCATATGTTGAAACACGAGCCTCTTCCTCAAGAAGACGAGACGTAACATAGGAATAAGTGAGTTTATCTGGCTCCAGGCTCTCAAGGCTTGCAATAAGAGGAAAATATACATCAGGCACACTTGATAACAGAATGTATGCCTTATCAGAGTCCTCCGTGGGCTTTCCACGAGTAGCCAGTTGCTGGAAACATTCCGTCAAACTGTTTATATGCTTCTGCATGCTCTCCCCCGGCTTGAGAGCAAGTCTGTAGAGGCGACGTGTCAGCATAATTAATGACCCTGCAGATGTTCTGGCATGGATCAGCTTCAAATCTTCCCAGGCCTTTGAACTGGTAGCTGAGTCCCTGATGTGAAGCAATTGGTCATCTCCCACAGCCAGCACAATATGAGCTAAAGCACGCTCATCTGCAATCTTTTCCGCATCATTGGGAGCTGCTGGGGGATTGCTGACACTTTTCCACAGCCCCTCTCTCTTTAGAAAATGCTCCATACGCAACGACCAAATGGAGTAGTTCACGGAGGTCAGCTTCTCCACCAACATGACCGTACTCTGTGCCATACTTGCTTCTGCACCGGTCTGAGGGAGTTCGTTTGCCTCCTCCTCCTCCTGGTCACTGACACTTTCCACTGCCAATAATTCCTCCTCCGAGGGACCGCGGCCGTCAGGTGCCAACATCCACCACTGACTCTGTTGCGTCTCTACTGCAGTAGAGCCTCCTCAGCTTTGCGTAGTCTATCTGGGCCCATAACCCTGTTGAATAGTGTGTATTGAGCGTGACTGCACCAGCTTAAGGAGGATCCACAAAGAGTCCACACCTTGTTTGTTTAGTAAAGGTGTATAATACAATTTATTTATAGGTGGATTAAGAGCAATATATACAAGTTTATAGTCCAGAGAGACAAAGTGCTTCGCCTACACCTGGACTTGCAAGAAGCCCCTACCATACTGTACATAGTAGCTATATATACATGTAGACACCCAATCAGATACATGCATGAGTTTAGCTGAGTCATTCACTTCATGGTCTCCTGACTCTTAAGTTAACCATCTGACTCTATGTCACCTGATGTGTCTACCTGTCATACTGATCGTTCTGATCTAAAGCCTCTGCACATTGGCTTTTGACACTTAGATATCAACACATCTTGCTTAAGAAAATAGGTCCTTTCTTGCCTGTGTGCTGGGATTGCTTTAGAGACATCTGTGGTGGTCATGCATTTGCTGTGGTCATGCATTTGTAGCAGATTTTTCAAGGCACTATTCCACTTGTTAAAATTGTTCTGATTCAAATGGGATAAACCCATCCCCCCCGGGCTACAGTCATTGGGTTTCCATGTACTCGTGTCCCTTTCATGTGTGTCTGTTGAAGAACTAGCACTGCTCAATCACCTGATCAATTGACCAATAGCAGTTTACAAACACATCTTAGTTTCCTGGCTTTGAGTTAGGTTAGTCTATTGGCTCTCTGCCAGGTTTCCCTTCCAGGTCAATACAAACAATAGCGCACTGGGTAAACACATTAACCCCATAATGTCTGAATGTCAGACCTTGAAGCCTATATTCCAACTTGATTGAGAGAAGGTCGAAGGGAAAGGTAAGTCTATGGATGCTGCTAGGATGAGTGGAAATGGAAATAGTGTGGTGAAGGGGATACAGGTTCCAAAGACGAGTCCTGTCACTGAACTGAAAATTACGTTTTTTCTTCCAGGTCAGAACCCAGATCCGGGTCCTGATCAAAACCTGGACTCTGTGTGTGTGTGCACGTGCTCACTCACATGCACATGCCATCCAACAGAGATGGTTTGTCATTGCCTGCCTCTGCATAGTGGTCATGGTCTTCCTTGGTGGACGCCCATCCAAGTATTAACCAGGGTCAACACTGTTTAGCTTCTAAGATCTGTTGAGATCGGGCTCACCTGGGCCATCTAGGTCACAACCAGATGCCAAATAGTCTTAGAGTTTTCTGTAAAAATAGCCCATGGAATGAAAATCAAAGATCTTCAAGTCCTGACTCCTTCCTATCAGAATCCAGAAAGAAGGGAAATGGTAGATCCAGTAATAACAAAACATAGTCATAATTTCAGGAAAATTAGGGCCCTTGTGCAAGTATACTTCTAGACAAGCTAGAGCAGGAAAAGAAAACTGAAATTATGACACATCCAAGACTTGTACATCTGGGTCACTTCCACAAAGATCCTCCTGCTCCCCATCTACTCACCCCTCATTCTGATTTAAACGTCATGAACATCCAAATAGGAATTGAGAATTTGAACTTGATTTACATATAGGGCTAGAGAGATAGACTTTCTTCCCTGAAAACAAATGGAAACCTGTCATATACCCAATTTCTGAAAATAAATTTGCCGGTGAAATGAATCCTCCATCCTTCAGTCTTATGCAGAGATTGCAGAAGAGCCAGAAAACGCTGCCAAGCAAATCTGTATTTGCTGTGATTGAGAATAATTTCATTTTAATTGTGATCATCACCTTCTAGTCATCAACATCCAGAGTAACAGATGTGACCATATTGTAATGCCATGGGAAGACAGCAAACAGAAGATTTTTTTAAAGGAGAATCAAGACACTTTGCTGACTGTCACAACTGCCAGATTACTACTGCACTGCGTTTTTCTGCTTAATTAACTAAAATAGTAATTTACCAAGTGTACATGACTACAGAGAGAATGGCTTTTTTATTTCATTCAAATACTCCAGTTTTTAACTAGTAATAGATTTTATTTTCTTGTGGGTAATCTCACTTGACAGAACAATTATCCATATAGTCAAAAGGGTGCTTCCATTTCTTTCAAGATTCCAATGTTAATAATATTTGGGAGGAATTCTACGGCAAACACAATAAAACTGGACTTGAATATTGGATTACAGGGTGACAGAGATTTCAGGGTTTCAAAGGGTACGACTCTACTTAGATTGGAACTGTCAGAAATAGGACATCTTGCCCACAGTGGTGCTGCAAACAATGCATGATAGCAGTTTTACTTCTTCTTCAGTGGTTAGAATTGATACATGGCTCCCAAATGGATACAAAACTGTGTTGCTGAGTCCATTATGATCAGTTCAGGAGGCAAGATGGCTGTGCTGTCTTCCTCTAAAGAACATTCCTTCACACCAGTGGGAAGGATTTTTTCTTCCTCATATGTAAGTCCCCAGAGCAATTGTTACATTAATAATGAGTCTTGTGGCTTACAAAAATTAATGAATTAAACATTAAAGGATTGTTTTCCTCTTATTAACATGCTGATTACAAGTTCTCATTAGTCTAGGAACTATCTTATTATGGCAGAAATATTGTGGGATTGGACTTTACAGCTAGCTAGTTGAAAATAATGTCTGGCTACCAAGCTCAATAGTGTTGGAATAGGCGACTCAGAGCCAAACTACAAGTGACACCTGACAGTAGTTGGACACTTGTCAGCTTCCCTCAAGTTTTGATGGTAAATGTAGGCAGCTTGGCAGAATGTTGGACAAATGACAGTTGAAAAGTCCATTGGACTGCAGTCGGAGAGCCAAGCTGCAAGACCAGGATGCCTACATTTCCCATCAAAACTTGAGGGAAGCTGACAAGTGTCCAACTAGTGTCAGGCGTCACTTGTAGTTTGGCTTTCAGCCTGCCTTTGGACACTGGGGGGGCACTGCATGTCTCTTTGAATGTAATCTACCGCTCTCTTGTCTAAGGTGGGAACGCCTACTGACTTCTCCTCTCTTGCCTCTGTGCCTCTTGGGAAATCTCTCTCTCCACATGGTCTTTCCAAGAAGAAGTATGTAAATCCTCCATGGAGCCCCCTTTATCCACAGACATACCTCCAGCCTTGCTGCTTATATTTTCAGGCCGTGGTATTAGAATAGGGGATGTAACTCTGTAGATTAGGATCTTTCCCTTCTTTCTACTACAAGATATTGCTATGGAAGAAATTTGCTGCAATAAACTGTAAGTTCTATCATTCTATGATTTTATCTGAAGATTAATTAATGCATGTTTTTAAGGGTTTAAACTGAGCTATGTTACTCTGCTGTTACTCTGCTAAGTTACTAAACTAAACCAAACTAAATATATATTTCCAATAAATAGGAGCCCCATGGCACAGAGTGGTAAGCTGCAGTACTGCAGTCCAAGCTCTGCTCACAACCTGAGTTTGATCCTGACAGAAGCTGGGTTCAGGTAGCCAGCTCAAGGTTGACTCAGCCTTCCATCCTTCCAAGGTTGGTAAAATGAGTACCCAGTTTCCTGGGGGTAAAGTGTAGATGACTGGGGAAGGCAATGGCAAACCACCCCATAAAAAGTCTGCCAAGAAAACATCGTGATGCAACATCCCCCCATGGATCAGTAATGACTCAGTGCTTTCACAGGGGACTACCTTTACTTTTTACCAAGCTCAGTAACAAACTGATGACTTGTGGATGTGTATCCAGTCTCTACCATCCAAATGTAACCCTATACTGCTTCCCTTCCAACTATATTGAAGAAGCTGGTGATTCTAACTTGCATTATCAGGAGTGATGTCTTAAGACCTATCAAAACAAAAGTACCTGCTTTTCCAAAGTGGACATTATCTAGCGCTTGTTGTACTTATAGGTTAGCATACAAGTCCACAAATATAAAATATATCCATCTAGACACACTCTTGGAGTATGTTTTCTGTTGATGGTGCTTTCATGAGAAGTAAGAGCATCAATTTTTAATCCCTTGGAATAGTTGAACTTCTCTTTTGTTTTCAAGCACAGATTCAGCCCCACACAATTACTCCTGATCCAACATGTTAATCCTTATGATTTCTTATTCTCTCTGCTACTTTCCTCTGCAGGTAAAACTCTCATATATATATGAGAGTTACCTATTGCTTAGGTAATGTGTATATTGTAAGGCAGAGAGTCTTAAGAGGGGATTCATTAAAATTGTCTTCCCACAGAGGCTCATAGATCCTTGAGTATTCCAAAATGCTCTGGGGAATTTTAGAATTCCAAACACATGACCTGTTGACGCTTCAGTGGGAGCTTGGAATGTGAAACTCCTTGAAACCACTGATAAAATTGCTCCTTGTCAACCTCTCCCACTCATTGGTTGAAAGGCAACCTCATGGTTTACTATGGAGGTGGGTGACCTAAAGAGGGCTGGAAGACATCTAGAAAGACACTGGTAGAAAACTTGCACTGAATCCAATAGAGCATTCTAATGAGCCCATTGAAAGACCTATGAAGCACAAGTGATAGTGGCAAAGAAAGGCTATTTCTCTGCAACCATTGCATCAGCTGGTTCACATCCATCCCAACTATTTAAGGCTTCTTGACATCTTCTGACTCTGATATCTGAACCTTTATTGTCTCAAGAACAGACTTTTGCTAATTTTTTTGTTGATGAAATAATAAGAATATATTCTGATCTGGATGCCAGCTGTAAAATAGGTAAGGTAGAAGAAACGCTTAATACACTGCCTGGTTCACTTATGGACCATTTTGACCCAGTTACAGTGATGGATATTGACAGGATCCTGGCATCTGTGAAGGCTGCTACTTGTGCACTGAATCCTTGCATTTGGCTGCTAAATACTACATAAATGAGCCCTTGATTTCTCTCATAAATCAAGGCACCTTTCCGCCAGCTGCTCAAAGAGGTGGTTATCCACCTGCTACTTAAAAAACATTCCCAGGACAAAAATAATGTAGCCAGTTATCACCCAGTCTTTAATCTGCCCTTTCTAGGCAAAATGATTGAAAGACCAGTAGCAAACCAACTTCTTAAAACGGATCCAAGTCTTTGCAATTTCGTTTTAAGCTGGGCTATGGGATGGAGACAGCTCTGGTGGCTTTAGTGGAGGATCTCTGTCTGATTGTAGACAAAGGCCATGCTTCTTTGTTGCTCCTCCTGAATTTATCTGCAGCCCTTGATGCAGTAGATTACACCATCTTGTTGAGGCTCAGGGCTGTCAGCAGCAGCCGTGAGAAGATGTTACAGTTGCAGCTCCACTTCTCACCTTCGTCGCTTTTGCCCAGACAGGAGAAGAAAACAACAGAAGCAGAAGCAAGGACGTGTACAGGAGCCTCAAATTCCGGATGAATATGCGAGGCTGATCACCGCTTCTGCTGCAGACGCACGGTCCAAATGGCTTCTTGACAGTGGCGCCACCGAATCTTTCTCCCGATCGGAAGAGGTGCTGTATAATTTACAACAAAGCAACCTGCAGTCCGTGTTGTTGGCAGATGGGAGAGAATCTTCAGTGAGTGCTATGGGAACTTTGCAGTTTACAGCTCTGGAGGAGGACTTTGCACCTGTGTATTGTGTTCCCTCTTTGGACCATAATCTGTTATCAGTAAGTAGGTTGACCCAAAAGGGGTTTGAGGTCCGGTTTATGGGGGACAAATGTTCTATAAGCAGGGCTGGCAAGGTTCTAGTGAATGGGGAGCTGAAAAACAATGTTTATATTGTAGAAAATAGGCAGGCAAAGGCTGACACGGTTACTAACAAATGTAGCCATGACAATTGTGTGCATTTATTGCACAGGCGTTTAGGGCACACTAGCTTTGGGGTTATAAACAAAACTCTAACACTCCTGAAGGGAGAAAAGGTGTCAAGCTGCTCAGAGTTCCTAGACTGCACTGTTTGCAAAGCAGTCAAAACAAAGGCATTCCCTGTAGCTAAGAAAAGTGGCCGGGTGTCTACAAAGACACTTGAATTAATTCACATGGATCTGATTGGTCCGTTCCCCAAAAGCCATTCTCAAAATTGTTATGCCCTGGTCCTAACAGATTATTTTAGCCGGTACTCATGGCTGTATGTTATGAAACACAAGTCTCAAACTTTTGATTTGTTTAAGGTTTGGGCAAAAAGGGTACAAAAACAGTTGGGGCTGGACATAAAGGCCGTCCAGTCTGACCAAGGGGGGAATTCATGTCTGTAAAGTTCTCTCACTGGTGTGATCAAAATGGTGTCTTGCACAGGGTAGCAAACACAAGTGTGCCGCAAGAAAATGGTCTGGCAGAAAGGCATGGTGCCATTATACAAGAAAAAATGGCTGCTATGTTAGCTGATGCTGGTTTGCCAAAAACTTACTGGGCTGAGGCAATTATCTGTGCCTGTTATGTGGTAAATCGTCTGTGGTCCCGTGCTGTGAATGAAATACCTTTTAGGTTACTTTTCAACAGGGACCCTAATCTAAAGTTACTAAGGGTGTTTGGCATGACTTCTTGGGTGCATATCCCTTTAAAACAGCGCAGAAAAGGGGGCCCAAAAGCCTCTAAGCTGATATTCGTTGGATACCAGAGTGGCATGAAGTCCTACAGGTTTACCAATAAAAACAAAAAGATATCTTATATCCGCTCCGCCAGTGTATGTGAACATGGAAGTTGGAAAAGGCTTCACGGGTATGAGAGTGAAAGCCAGATTGCATTGCCAGTTACCGATGAAATGCCTGAAACAAGTCCAGAGGGGGACGTGAGTGTGAAGCAGGAGATTAGTTCTCCAGCCAGGCAGGTAACACAGGACACACAGAGGTCTAGTCCTCCTATACGTGTGTCCAGGCGTCCTAATAAAGGTGTCCCACCTCAAAGATATGGTTTTGAAGCTGCAGCAAACTGTGTACTGGCTAAAGAGCCAGCTAATTATTCAGAACTTCTCACTTATGAGGGGGAAGAGAAAAAAGCTTGGCTTGAGGCCATGAAGGCCGAATATCAGTCTCTAACCGACCATGAAGTGTTTACAGTTGTACCTAAGCCAAAAAACACAAATATCATTGGCTGTAGGTGGCTGTATAAGGTAAAACGACTTCCCTCAGGTAATGTGCAGAGGAAAGCTCGCTTGGTAGCCCATGGTTTCTCTCAGGTACAATTCCAAGACTATGACCAGGTATTTTCGCCTACTGTTAGGCCTGAAACAGTAAAGTTAGCCTTATGTAAGGCAGGGGCTCAACATAAAAACATAGATCATTTTGATGTCTGTACAGCCTACCTCCATGCTCCTATACAGGAATGTTTATACATGGAGCAAATACCAGGGTTTGAGGTGTCAAATAAACATATGGTGCTCAAACTAAACCAAGCTTTGTATGGGTTACGTCAATCAGCACGAGCTTGGTTTCAATACCTGTCACAATCACTAAAAACAGCAGGCTTTGAGCAGGGCAAAGGTGATGCCTGTATTTTTACAAAAATAGTAGGAGGTTCAGAAGTCCAGCTCCTTATTTTTGTAGATGATATATTATTATTTATTTATTCAATTTATATACCGCCCATCCCAGGGCGGTATATATTGTGCATATATGAGACAGAAGAACAATTATGTTGGTTTAAACAAATAGCAAAGGATATTTGCAAAGTGAAGCATTTGGGTCCTATCTCCAACTATTTGGGAGTGCAAGTGTCAAAAACCCAGGACGGATTTTTCCAACTGAATCAGAGAGATAAAATTACAAAGTTGCTCACAGAGTATGGATTAACTGAAGCACATGGTATGTCCACTCCTATGACTACAGGGTATATCAGGGAGCCAGATGATTTTCCCTTGGAAGATGTACAGAGATATCAGTCATTGGTGGGCAGTCTTTTGTATCTCTCATGTTGGGGCCGTCCAGATATAACACAAGCAGTAAACATGCTATGCCAAAGGTGTGCTAAGCCTTTCCATAGGGATTGGATAGCAGCAAAACGCGTGTTAAAATATCTTAAGGCTACTCTCAACTTCTCTTTGGTTCTGAAAGCCATTGAACCTATGCAGATCACTATGTTTTGTGATGCTAGTTGGGCAGATCGCCCTGACGGTAAATCCACTACAGGACTAGCCATATTTGTAGGAGGTGCTCTCATTGCACATAAGACATTAAAACAGTCTTTATTAGCACATTCATCGTGTGAAGCCGAGTTCGCTGCCATGAGCCAAGGTATTTTAGAGCTGGAAGTAATACAACAGCTCATGTCTGACATGAGAATGCATTGTGCAGTACCTATTGCTGTTTATGGGGATAATACAGCAGCACAACAGTTAGCCCAAGATGGTGGAATTAAAACACGAAGTAAACACATCTTAATCAGGTATTTAAACGTAAGATGTGCTGTAGAACAAGGATTTATAAGATTGTTAGGATGTACATCTGGTGACAATATAGCAGACATGTTTACTAAAAGTCTGTATGCTGTACCATTCGAACGATTACGTGATGCCTTAAACTGCTCTCATACTGGCTTGGAGGAGTGTTGATATCTAAGTGTCAAAAGCCAGTGTGCAGAGGCTTTAGATCAGAATGATCAGTATGACAGGTAGACACATCAGGTGACAAAGAGTCAGATGGTTAAGTCAAGAGTCAGGAGACCATGAAGTGAATGACTCAGCTAAACTCATGCATGTATCTGATTGGGTGTCTACATGTATAAATAGCTACTATGTACAGTATGGTAGGGGCTTCTTTCGAGTCCAGGTGTAGGCGAAGCACTTTGTCTCTCTGGACTGTAACCTGTATATATTGCTCTATATCCACCTATAAATAAATTGTATTATACACCTTTACTAAACAAACAAGGTGTGTACTCTTTGTGGATCCTCCTAAAGCTGGTGCAGTCACACTGAATACACACTATTCATAGTGGCAGCACAGGCAGGCACTGGCCCTGGACCAGCAGTAGCAGGTGGCAGAATTTTCCTTAACGGCAACCGACCAATTGGATCTCAAAAGGAAAGACTGAGTGCTAGCATAGCATCACTCTATCGGCAGCAAGAGCAATGTGCATGTTGTGCATCAGTGCATTGCATCTCCCAGGCAATGGCATTTGCATTGAGAGGCTCATCTTCTTAGGGATTAATTTGCAAAAGGCTTGCTTTGCTGTGAGGAGGGGGGCAATACATGGCATGGCACTGTTGGCATCACCTCACCAATCCTTTTCTGTGTATTTTTACACACAATTCAAGGAAGACTTGAATTGAATTCAAGGAAAGGCCAGCAAGTAAGCAACATGCCATGTCTACACAGGTGTGTACACACAGGTTTGAGGGAGGGGGGATCTCCTTTCCAGCCTCATGTTATGCAGATTAGGGTGAAAATTGGAAATAGTAAATGATAAGGACAGCTGCACTGCGGAGGCCCCAGGCCTGTGCGGACTAGGTTGTTGCCCATTCAGTGGCCTTCTGTTTCTGCTGTCCTTTGCTTAGTTGCTGCCACTGTGACTAAAGAAGTTCTCCAAAGATCACAAGAACACCAGGAGGAACTTTATTCTGCCAGGAAAGACTTCTGTCTTTTCTGGGCTCTTCTGATTCAAACTGTTGAATCAGAATGAGTTAAAGAATGAGAGAGGGGTCTCATTTATCTTTCCAGATTAGTATTGCACATCAGAGGACTGATCTGGTTACATTACTGTGTTTTCTGTCAAACTTCACTTTGCCTTTAATTTATTCAGCTCTAGGTTAACACTTTTAGTTGGAAAGGGAGAACGGGTGATCTGTCCTGTCTCCCACTTTTATTAGTAAAAAATAAAGAACAGTCATCCTTCCTCTATTTCTCTTCTCATGAAGGAAACCAAACATCTCTCCCTCTGTCTCTCCCTTTCTGAGTGCTTTTATACAAAACACAAAGAAAATCTGGCAAGCAAGCAACCTCCATGCAAGTGCCCATGGGAAACTGAGGACTATGGTGGGGTCTCCTCTGCCTCATGTTATGCAGATTAGGGTGGAAACTGGAAATAATAAAGAACTATTAAGGGACAGATGCGTTGAGGAGGACTCAGGCATGTGGACCAGGTTGCTGTCCATTCTATGGCCTTCTGCTGCTCCATTGCTGTCCTTTGCTTAGGTGCCAGCACAATCCAACCGTGACTGTAGAAGTCAACCTAAGATAATGGATCAAGGATAATCAGGAGATTATCCTTGATCCAGTCTTTCATGGCATGCAATTTCATGAATTAGGAACATGTGTACAAGCAGCTTTCAGTCTTACCCATTTATATGGTGATAATTTCAGAAGGCTTTGCTTAGATGAGTGAACTGTTGCAGCAGAGTCTAGCAGGAGTGGTGGTCCTGCAGCTATGTGCGTCTAATGCCATGAAGGCCTTTTTAGATGATAACCAGCACATTGAACTGAACCTAGTAATTAACAGGTAGCCATTGGAGTCATTGCTGAATGCATGTAATATGCACACTCCACCTTGGTCCTCGCAATAACTGAGCAGCTGCATTCTGTACTAGATGTAGTTTCAAAGTTCACTTCAATAGCAGAGTAGTATAGAATGCATTAGTCTAGTTGTGAGGTCACTGTGGCATATATTCATGTCTCCAGACTCAGATTCAAGGTAATCTTCTGGGCTAAATGAAAATGGTAGAAAACATTTTTTGTGTTGGAAGTAGTAATGGAAGAAGAGAAGGAAGAAGCGAAGAAGACCTTTAAACCAGTACTGTGTAACTACTGCTGTTTATTTTGGCACTCTGCCAACATTTTGCTCCTGAATCAACTAGCTTCTCCAGCAATAGTAATGGATCCAGTACCACACTGATGACAACTGGTCTTCAACAACAACCCTCTGAGTCTGGTCCATAAGGAACTATTTAAAGCACTCCAAAGCACATTTGTTGATACCTACTTTATCTCCAAACATCTCAACAAGATGGCACCATCCACAGTATTAAAGGCTGCTAATAAATATGATAAGTAGTAGTAGTAACAACAACAACAACAACAACAACAACATTCGATTTATATACCAACCTTCAGGACAACTTAATGCCCACTCAGAGCGGTTTACAAAGTGTTATTATTACCCCACAACAATCACCCTGTGAGGTGGGTGGGGCTGAGAGAGCTCCAGAGAACTGTGACTCACCCAAGGTCACCCAGCTGGCTTCGTGGAGGAGTGGAGAATCAAACCCGGCTCTCCAGATTAGAGTCCCGTGCTCTTAACTACTACACCAAACTGGCTCTCTGGTGAAACAAAGAGAGATGTTTGTCTGCATTCAAATGGAGATCAACAACTAAAGCTTCTTCTGTCTCACAGCCTGACCAGAAACCTGATTGAAAGGGGCCCAGAGCAGATGAGTCTTCCAGGAAGTCCTGGAGTTGAAATCAATGGGCTTAAACTGGAGTAACTTTGCTTAGGATTTCACTGTTAAACATATAAGCTGATACAATATTATATCTGTCTTTTCCATGGTTCAGTTGGAGGATTAAATTGTTAGCTTTCTCTTGCTTCCTAAATGTAGAACTAAAAATATGCATTATTCAGAGCTTTTCCTTCATTTTAATTTAGTTTTCTTTCGATCTACATAAAAGGAAGATTGTTGTAAAGTACAAAATGTGTTATATTACTGGAAAATGCAAGTTCTTCCCTTGACGCTCACTTAGAACATGGATTTACTTTAATATTTTAAAGTAATGATACATTTCAAATATAAACACATTTTGAAGGTCTTACGATAGTTATCAAGGTCAAGCAGTGTCAAGACATCATCTTCTCTATTCATGGATGCTATGGTACATATAAGGTCAATAGTCAGTCAGGGTGTACTTGGCATCACCACTCCGAGTCCTGATGCCACTGGGTTTCTTAGGAGCAGGGAATGGCCTAACTGGCCTTTAGGGATGAGTGGATCTTCCACACTTCATTTCTTTTTATGTTATTTATATAATTATAATGCTCTGCTTTTGTTGGTTTTGTAGATTTATTAATATTGTGTATGCATGTGGTACATTTTGTATGCAATTGATCGTGTAATTATATACGTAACATATGGCATTTATACATATTATTAGGAAATTGCTGCCCCCATTAATGAGAGTGGGTTTGCTCTAACAATATAATCTACAAATAATATATCATGCTGATTTATTGTTCCACTTTGGAAAATATATGTATTTATAGGACAAGGGAGTAGAAAATTGTACAGGAATAAAGAAATATGGGTTCAAGTCACACAAGTGAGAATAACAACCAAAATGGAGGTTTTCATATTGAAACAGCTGCTATGAGAAATTTGAAATCCTCTCAACTGGCCACAGACCATACTGCCATGTGATAAATCCTAGATGAAACATTGCCATTTGGATTGGAACACAATAATATCTCCCACATTAATCTTGTTGATTGCATTCCATCACTGTATATAATTAACTTGCAGATAAAAATGGCATATACAGGCAATATCTTTTCAGGACACCTGAGGAGAGGCTCTTGGGATCAATTAGGTTTTTTCCTTTGAAACAAAGATGAAAAAATAGAACACGATAACAAAAAGAACATTCTGACATTTCCTGCCTTTGCATTTGCTTGATATAGCTCAAGGAGGAATCAAATGTAGGTAACATTTTGGTGGCTATGCTGTGCTAGCTTAAAACCTTAGTGAAATAAAAGAGATAGCGTGCCAAAGGGAATTAATCCATGACTGAGAAACTTGTCAGGAGAGCAGAATATGCATTATAGTTCTGTTTTCAAGGTGCTTTAGAATTTCCTCTAGGGCAAATCATTGCTATGTACCATGTTTGAGAGAGGCAGTCCACATCAGATAGGCCAATGTTCATCCAGTTAGAACCACACTACAACCTATCCTCGTGCATTATTTATTTCCCAGCTGATTCAGAGCTGTGACTGTTTTATTCCTTGCCCTGTCTCTTCAGAAATTTTGCTTTGCTGTGGAAATGGTACATTTTAAGTCACCACAATCTGCTTCCATTCTTAGAAAACAATAATTACAGCCATGAAGTTGCTAGGGTTATCACAACAATCTCTGGTGTTAGTCTTTCTAGACTAATTCATGCCTGTTGCTTCATTTAATGGTTCTTAAATGTCTGCTTTTAAGGATGCTGCTGCTTAAAAACAAAGTAGTGTGTTCACTTTGCAGGAATATAACAAACAGGAATGCTTCATCTCTTTCAAATAGCTACATTCTACTTTTCTTTCAGAAACTTTAAATGTATTCCCCAGAGCTGCTCAGCTTCAGTTTGCAAATAGAATGAAAAAATGCTTAGGAAAAAGCATTGCAGGGTTAATTGAATGTAGCAAAAGGTTCTGCTTCTACAGTTTCCACAAGAGGGCAATATACAATTTTGTGGCATGCTATTACCAACCTACATCCGCTACTTGTCTATACAGTGACTTAATAAGGTCATGTATGATTTAGAAACAGGCCTTCACATCAGATTGTGACTGCAGAAATATTAATCAAAAAGGTGGGACATGATTTTGGCTAATTACTCTGGTTTAATACAGCCCTGTGAGTTGCATCTCATGCTATTTCCAAGGGCCCCAAACTGTTAGGAAGGGGTGCTAAGGGTTGCATCAATGAAGGAGAGGCACTATAGGTCCATTCCATAAATAATGCTTCATTCATGGTTCTTTGTATCCAAGTTTTTTTTAAAAGCCCGTTCTAGTCCGTAATGTTCTATAAAGCAGAAAGTTATGGAATGGTGGATTAGACTTATGATAAGTCAGGAGGCTTAGGGAAGGATCCAGAGGCTACTAGCACTTGTCACAGAAATCCAATAAAACAACAGGCTAGGGAAGAGATGACCCCTGGATATTGATTAAGAGGGGAAAGATTGTGTTATGTATTGGCCCGGTACTTAATAGATTGATTGTAAAAAATGCACTGTCCAAAAACGCACTATATCTAACATTGTAGAAATGATGGGCTAACAGATTTTCATTGCTCCAAGCTACTTAGCAAGTAGTGAGTAAGGTTTTGATGAAAATATAACTGAATTAATCTCAACATACATACATAATACTGTCTCCTGACAGCCCCTTACAAATCATGTCTGAGCAGAAACATCAAGGGCACCAAAGTGGTCTGAATCACTCCTGGGAGGAAGTTGCTCCATCTAATTTACCCTTTTCCACCTTCTGTATTCCAACTGCGCTTCCCTCAGATTACTAAGATTGTAAACAGGAGAAAATGGAATCTGCTGGTGAGCTGAAATACAGTACAAGTGAAAAGGTCAGTAGCAACTTATCTTTTGCAGGGCAGAGAAAGAGAGAATGTGCATTAAAATTCTGACACTGCTATCCAGAAAGTACAATAAAATAGCTCAATATGCATCTATTCTTGGGAAAATAATTATGACAATTGAATAGTACTGTATAAACTTTACTGGTCTGCTATCAACTTTAAAATTTCAGTCTAGTGAGATTTCCTGGTTTAGTGCATTAGCTGTACATTTCCTGGGATATTTTCAAAGACCTTACAAGATCATAAGACTTGAAAAAGCAATTTAAATAATTTCAAGCCCGATCCAAAATCTAAAGCTATAAATCATCTGATAATTCAAGTAAGTTTCAGATCAACCTCTGAGGTGACCACTGTGAACTCAGGGAGAAAGAAATATCTCAACTAAAGTGGATTTGAAGTTATCCTCATATAGCTTTCCTCAAGTCACAAACCAAAATACTATTTTGAGTAAGTGTTCTGAAGAAACCACTCTTGCCTTCTACACAGCAACTCACCCACCCTGTCTAAACCTCCTCAGAACAAGAATTTCCCTTTCACTTACACCTCTCTGTTAAGCACCATGTATACTAGCTGTACTATATAAATCATATAACTAGGGAGCGCTCTTGGAGTTCTTTCATGGCAGAATTGTACGAAAGGGCTTACATTACCCTTCTAATGACCAAGGTATTCCTCCCTTACTCCTTAAACAATGACAAAGTCAAGTTAATGGCTATAGTCCTTTAGTGCATTGTGACCAGATTGATACTGGCAGAGGTATGGTAATTAGAGGCGTGCAAACAAGCTGGAAGTACACCTGGAATTCGCTGTTTCATTTAATTAAAGTAGCTTCTGGAATGGTCAACCGAATCTGGGAAACAAAGCTGTAATGACTTCCCCCACCACCATCAAAAAGACCATATGTTTCATTTTGGTTCTTACCTGCACAGTGGCAGCCCAGGCAGAAAAGCAGGCAGTGGGCCTGCCCAGCAGTACCTTGTTTTCCTTAATGGCAAGTCTATCAACTAATCAGATGCCAAGGGAAAAGACTGAACCTTTAGTGTTATACCAGTTAACTCTATTAGTGGGAAGAGGAATGTGGGCAGTATACATCAGTGTATTTTTCTTGGCATTTCCTGGGCAACCCTGTTGGAGAATGACCTCTCCCTGCCTATTGGCATTGGAAATGTTCCTTTAATTTAACTCTGTTGGAGGGGGAGGTGATTCTTTTGTGTGTGTTTTGTCCTGTCACAACCTGAACAACAGCATTGTCTCCCTGCCGGTTGGGACTGCAGGGAGTACTGCCACTAACTTACCCCTTCCCACCTATCAGCTTCAGAAGCACCACTTTAATTCCATTGGAAGGAAGGTGCATCTTTGAGGGGGCACTAACCAGGCAATGGCATGGTCTCTCTGCCAATCAGGTCCTAGGTGCATGACCGTCCCAACTATTGGCTTTGGAGTAGAGGTAGAAAAGAACCTATACAGACAGTATGCAATTGGCTTAGCATGGTCTCTCCCTGATCTTGCATCTGTGTCAGTGATTGACAGCTTGTAGCCTGTGCACTGGAGCCTCTTCACTTTCAGGTATGTCTGTGTTCATCCCTGGCTCCTTTCCCTTGTATTAATTTTCTTCGTGAAAGGAAGGGAGGTGTAAAGTTAGGGGAAACTTGGGAGAAGGAAAAGGAATTCCCACCCAAATCAAGGGGGTTGGCTGCACCACCACAACACAATCCTCATGGTCTTTGTCTAGTCTGCTAGATCCCCCAAGGGAGCCAGAGCCCAACGCCCCCAACCATTTGAGAGGATGGGGTGCTGGTGCTCCAGTGCTGAGGAGAGGAGGATCTGTCCTACACTTAATCTTCTCATGTTCTATAGAGTGAAAGAAAGTGAATACTGACCCATGGATGGGGTTAAGGCGATGTAGCCTAGGCCATGCTACTCTTCCATCTGGCTAACTTTTGTACTTGGAGGAATAACACTGAGTGATTTGTGGGTGTGCAAGGGGGAAATTTTGTACACCAGAGGGATGGCTTTGCTGATAGATTTCACAGTTCAGGAGGAAGAATAGCAACAAAAAAGGTCACCAAATGAATGTCCTGCTTTATGTGTGTGTGTACCTTTGGACCAAAATCTTCTGTTGCCCTGCAGGCCTGACACTGACAGACAGCGTGGGAGCATAGTTTGGGTTGTCCACCACTGTTGGCTTCAACTCTTGAGGTGAGCTTGAAAGTGTGTGTGTGTGTGGGGGGGGTGGCTTAAGATTTAGGCTTCTGTAGTTTAGAGGTAGGTGTATATGTGTGTCATGCCTATAGGAGTGTGCACTGAAGCCTTTTTAATTACTTTGGCCTGTGAAGTAGTACTTAGGATGATTTGGTTTGACCCAAACTGGTCTCCTAGGTACTACCATAACAACACTGTTCAGCCCAGGGAAAGGTCAGGCTCCCTTGGATTTGAACTCT
Organism: Eublepharis macularius; assembly: GCF_028583425.1. Lineage (NCBI taxonomy): Eukaryota > Metazoa > Chordata > Lepidosauria > Squamata > Eublepharidae > Eublepharis > Eublepharis macularius. The sequence goes on along the minus strand of NC_072793.1, from coordinate 87,161,647 downwards.
CAGTAGCCCTGACCTGGATAACCCAGGAGAGCCTGATCTTGTCAGATCTCAGAAGCTAAGCAGGGTCTGCCTTGGTTAGTAATTGAATAGGAGACCTCCAACGAAGACCAGGGTTGAAGAGGCAGGCAATGGCAAACCACCTCTGTTAGTCTCATGCCATGAAAACCCCACCAGGGGTTGCCATAAGTCTACTATGACTTGAGGGCAGGATTTCATTTTTCAGACAGGACCATCATGCATACATTTCAGGCAGACAGCACTGCAACTGATGTCTAGCTAGTCTTTAGCTTAGGTTGCAGGTGTACAGGACTATTCTGCATAATTTGTGAAGATTAGAATGACACAGTACACATTATGAATAGCAGGCTATGTAAGAGATGCTTTGGGGTGCAGTAGTTACTGAAGCGTGCTAAGAGAAGGAAGGGTGCAGGAAGACAGTGGGGAGGCTCTGCCCCCTGCCTGTGCAGAAGCTGGCAGCCCTGTGGGTGGCCAAGGAGCACTGGCCCCCAGGCTAGCTGGCACAACTGAGGCTGCTTCTACTGCAGTGCCTCTTGCACAGTGTCCACAGGCAGCTGGTACTACTGGTCATGGGTCTGCTCCTTCCCCTGAACCTCCAGCATCTGTGTGACTCAGCAGCAGCTGGAAGACCGGGTGTGTTGTTTGGCCCAACACAGAGGTACAAGCCAGCAATCACACCAGAGATGTAGTCACATGGCTCCAGTGGGAACTGGGGGCTCAGGAGGCATGATCAGTCAGAGGACATGTTTAGGGACTACCTTGCAGAGCCCTGTGAATTGCCTGACACCGATCCTTTGGAGTTCTGGGCCAAGGAGAAGGCAGTCTGGCCAGACCTCTCCCTTGGGGTGTAGAAGGCTGGAAGGGAAATGCTTGTCCCAGTGTTCCATGGAAAGGAAAAGCTGACCTGCATGATTGGCCTTAGAAACAGGAATCCAAAGGTAGCAAAACATATGCCAATGTAGCTGGTGGGCCAATATGACAGGTGGGAAATGAATTCCATCTTGAACAAAAGGAGGCTAATTCCTGGTTTTTTTCCAATTACAGTTACAGTTTTAATAACTTTATTGCACATATTCCAAGTTGGTTCCAAAATTACACGTTGACCATCCATTCATTAACCAAACCTGCACTGCCTCTAAGGCTTCCTGTTCCATATTTTGTGTTCTATTTACGGTAACTTGCAATTTTTCTTCCCATTGTAGATCCCACATCAGCGGCAAGAGGAACATCTCTCCTTATGGAGAGAAAGGTAAGGGGTGCTTTCTGACTACCATTACCACCACCCCCTTCATTGTGCTGCTGCTGACTGAAAGCTCCTGAATGTTCCAGTGGTAATGATCATCAGTTAGTTTCCCGACAGACCATTCAGTGGTTGCCCTGCAGACATCCTCGTCCAGCTGCTTGACCACAATTGCACATCATAGAGAGTCCAGCTATGTGTGTGTTTCCTCATACATAATTCCCTATACCTTCCCCTTGAAAAAGACACAGATAGATAATTTGTTTTGGGGGCCAAGTGACTGACACATCTGTTGACCAAGCTCCTTTTCACATTTTCAGGTGGAACTCTGTTCCTGCAGGAACTCAACCTCAACCTCATTCCTTTCTAGGTGTACTGATAGTGCTGTGTGCAAGGCAAAAGAGGTACATATTAAGGAAAAGTGCAGCATAAACATCCAGCACACTTTGTTTCCACACAGACAAGTCAGAAACCGGAGGCTGCAGAGATAAAAATGGCAAAGGGTAAGGTGAGGAGGTTACTTCATGAACACAAAAAGACTTGCGTGCACACCACAGTACATGTCAGGCACAAGAAAATGAACATCAGAGGCAATGGGCATTGGGCGATGGAAATGGCATCTTCTAGAAAGCTCGGGCCTTGTGAGGAGCCCCCCCTCCTTTCCCCTCAACCCATAGAGCACTCAGAGTAAACAAGGACATTTTGAAAGAAAGTGTTTCCCACCTTTGTGGAATAACACAAAAAAGAAAGGGACTTATTCCAGAGCTGTTCCCTGGCTGTGAGCACTCACAGAGTAAGGTCCCCCCTCTGCCTTTTCCCTGCTGGAATAACCAACCAACAAACAAAAAAACCAATTTCAGCATGCACACATCCTGCAAATCTGAGGGGTTGGGGGAGGGATTATAGTACAATGGGAGGACGCTGGAGGAGAGGGTTTCATTGACGGGGGTGGTTCTGTCTCCTGTTTTAGGAAGGGGAGGATTCATTTACTTAACCTACCAGCAAACATCCAGTTTGGGGGCCTTTAGTGTCATTGTGTCACTTCTTACTGCACAATCTTCCTTTATAAAGAGGTCACACTCCACATCCTGCAGGATCATGTCTAGCATCAGCCTGGTGGCCTTAAAGTTCCTCCTGCTGCTGCAGAGCTCCTCTGAGAGGAAGGGTTGAGCAGAGTTGTGTGTTGTTTCTTCTTCATCCTCCTTCTCCACAGCCAATGCTTCTTCACCTCCTGCAGCTCTTTCCTCAGCAGCATTTTCTGCAGCCTCCTGCACCCACTCTTCTCCCCAGCCACTGCAGGCAGACTTTTTCTTCAGCTGGCCCAAACTGGACATGACAGGAACAGGGGCGGCATGCCTATTGAGGCCACGTAGGCGGTGGCCGCAGGCGCGGGGTGCCGGAGGGAGTGCTGGAAGAGTTGCGGGGGGTGAGAGCGTGCCCCCCAAAGCAGAAGCCTCCTATTCCTCCCACCCCGTGCCGCCGCCGCCAGCACAAGCCCCCGGCTGGGCGCAGCCACCGCGGGCAGGCATCTGCTGCGGCGGAGGCAACTGAGCGGGAGAGCTCAGAGGCCGCCCACCGCAGCGATCGGGCCGGCGGCGGCGCGTGCGCTCCTGTGATGACATCACGCATGACATCATCACGCAGGCAGGTGCGCGCGTGCTCGTGCGCGTGGGGGGGGGGCGCTTGGCCGGCCAGCCGCAAGCGCGGCAAACCCTAGTGCCGCCCCTGGACAGGAAGCACACATGCAGTTGTCATGCTTTATGACCTAGTCCAATATGCATGGTGCTGGGTAGGTTGGGAGGAAGTCGGGGCTGCCACAATGATCACATATAAAAGGGCATTTATCCATCCATTGCTCTGATGAACTGGGGTGGTGGTGGTTGCTTAAATATTTAGCATGCTTTTCAGATGTATGTTTGGATTTCTTTCTGAGATTGCCCACTGTATGCTGCAATGACATGACAGGCAGGCAGGCTGGTGTTCTGAGTGGTATGTAGCTCAAGATCAAATTCACTCATTCTGGTCTTATGGGAGCACTAGTGGTTGGGGCGCCAGGGGTATTCACAGCTTGGATCTCCTCCTAGCTAGCTCCATGGCTTAATATTGGGTTATCTTTACTCCAAAGAGAAAAGGTGCACAGTCACACATTCTCCCACACCATCAGTGCAATGACAAAAAAAAGGAGGAAATGGAAAGTTCTTCCTAATGCATCCCATTCCAAAATGGCAAAAGGAATCCTATTCTCAGGTGCTACAGGTCTAAATGTTTTGACCTTGCCAGATGCAGCTTACCCCTACCCTGAGGATTGTATATTGGAGTGCAAAACTTTGCTTTGTACCAGGGAGGGGAAGCAACAGGCAAGGAAAAGCTAGCAAGCAGCAACCTACATCTAAAGCATATCTTCTTCAAGTGGGTTTGAGGAGAGTGGGGCCTCCAAATCCTGGGATGCTGCAGAGGTTCATGTTATGCAGATTAAGGTGAGAATTGGAAAATAATAAATAATTATTAAAGGAGTGCAGCAGATCATCCCTGGCTGATTCCACACGGCTTACCTGAAGCCGGAAGATCGCATTTTCTCACGTGAGTTTTGCGAGACATCGCACAAAACTCGCACGAGAAAACGCCATCTTTCGCATTTTTGCCAGCATGTTCCGCAACGTCCTGCAATGTTCCGGCTTCAGGTAAGCCATGCGGAATCGGCCTGTCTTTTCTTAGTTTTTCTGATTAAAACTGTTAACTCAGCATTAAATGATGTGGAGATAGCAGGGCTGCACACAGTGCACACCCATCTTTCCAGATCAGTATTCCACATGGAAGGACTCATCTGGTCAGATTTTCAGTCTTTACAGCAATCCCACCATTCATTTTGCCTCTTTCTATTTCATTCAACTTACCAGATTTAGTCAGAAAGGGAGACTGGGCGACTTGTCCCTTCTTCCACTTTACTAGTAAAAATTAGAGAAAAGAAAGAAGGACATCCTTTTCTTCTCATGAACAAAGCCAAACATCCCCCATTCTCTTTCAGATCTGACTCCCATTGATGACACCCATATGTCAATGGACTCTTTCGCATTTAGGGTGTGGCATGAAAAAGTTCATTATGGCCCTTTCATAAAGTCAAGACGAACAGATTGACTAATGCAAAGCGTTATGGTGTACAAATGTGTGGTGTACTCTGGTTAAAAATGTGATACTAATAGCTTAAGAAGAACTGCAGGCACATAAACAAAGATAAGTGCCCTGCAACGCAGTCACTTCCTTCTGCAGGTCTGTCCAACCAGTCCATTGTGATGATGTCATGCATGAGGCCTTTGGATGAACGACACCTCACTTTAAATTATATTAAGTTCTTCTCTCTTTCTGGGCTTTTTGGTTCTTAAGTTCAAAGAAAGAACAGAGCTGAGAGAACAGAGCTGTATGTGATCCCTGAGGCTCCTTCCCCTTCTTCCACATATCAGTTAACTAAAAATGAAAGCCAGGGAATCCTCCAGGACAACTACAAAGGATCATTTATGCAAATAAACAAGGAGTTGTAGCCTGAAAAAATCATAAGGAAAGATTTGGTCTGGAATGAAGGTTTCCTGGAATGAAGATACAGGTTGACCAGAGGAATGTGCATTGTGCACATGGACAGGGAATGTCCATCCCTGTAGCATCATGGCACTGGTCTGTCCCCCCTACCCCATCAGGGTACTTCAAGAGATGGTCACTGTGAGGTAAGTGCCACTGGGGGTGGAAGAAGTAGTCTGTTGACCAATCAAACCTCATCAAAGTCCTAGAAGACTTCAATCATTGTCTTTCAGGGCTTGCTGCTCTCTCTTTCTGTATAAATGGCATACCTGAATCCCAATGAAACCCTACCTAGTTCATAATTCCTACCTATGCATCAACCAATGTAGTTTTCTCCTCAGGTTTCTGCAATGCCATCCCCTCCATCCAGCACCTGACAGCCAAAACGACTACCCCCCTCCAATTCTCCATAGTCTGCTGTTGTGAACCATTGGCCTACTCACCCCTACTTGCCCACACAGCAAAATGAAAAGTTATGGGAAAACATAGGTCTGTTTGGATGGGGTGAGGGACTGATGCCACCTGCCTGCAGTTGGAGATCGGTGGTAATTAAGGTGAGACACCCCATTTTTCAGCAGAGCTCTGAAATGGAAGAATTTGCCTGGGACAAAATTGCGAAGAAGCACAAGGAAACATGTCAGCAAGCAAAACACAAAGAAGCAAAGGTAAGAATAATTTATTGGTCGGATATCATCACTTGGAAAAGGAAAAAAAGGAACAGAAAGCTGTTCTGGTTGGACTCATGCTGCACCACCACTACCACATTGTCAGCCAGTTTCTTACCATAATTTTTGTCCAGATGCAAACACTTGCCTTCTTTGAAGGTCCATTGTTGTTGCCTGTGTGAAATGCAATGGGTCAATGGTTAAGAGGGAAGACTGTATTCTGTGCAATTTTAGTGCCATGAAATGTGAAAACAGCTATCTCAGAGCCTCATTTCCTCAACCTCCCTTGAAAAACATGCGTAGCCAATAAGGTTGCTGTTCCCCTGGTGGGGGGGGGGGATCCTTCACTCCCACCTTCTACCCCCCACTACCAATCACCTGGCCGGTAAGGGGGACCACTCCTGGGCATGGGGTCTACTCTTGGGCCTACACAATGACATCACTCCTGGGAGTGACATCATTACACCAACGCGAGAGTGCCCCAGTGTTTTGCAGTGGGCCAATTTGGGCCCCAAATAGGCTGAATCAGGCCCATTGGGGGCTCAAATCAGCCCACTGTGAAGTGCATGAACGAAGAGGAAGAGTAAAGTGAGTTCCAGGTCCCCTCCCTCCCACCAATAGGATAAGGGGACCTGGCAACCCTAGCAGCCAACACCCATTCTGCATGCATGCAAGGGGCCAAACTCATGATAATGGAAAAAAACAAACATTAAATCGAAACTGGCAATATCCATCCAGATCAAACCACTAATGGAATGGAGTTCATCTGGAAACTCCAGATATGAAACTGAAATGGAACTTTTCTTAATGACGATCCCTAATGATAGTAAAAAAGAGCATGACTTCTCCCCTTCATGACTGTCCTTGACCTATGCCTGATCCTTGGATCCTATTCTTCAAAAGGAAGGGAGGAGTAGAGAAAAACTCAGGGGAAACACCCATCCATTAGGAACCATGGTTCTTAAGGCACCCCATGTAGTAGAGAGCTTGGTTCTGAATGTGGACATAGTAGCAGAATGAGGCTGCCTGAAAGAACAGTTATTAGCAGCATTACTAATGACAGTGCAGGCTATAAATCACTGTCAAAAGGGCTAGAAAAGTTTCAAAAACATGAAAAGAACAGCTTCAAGGACTGTAGTAAAAATGTGCCTAGTTCCTCTATTACTGCATTCAACATCATAAGAATTATGGAGGAGAGGGTAATTTATGGGATTTGAGATAGAACTACAAACAATGGCCAGGTCTCCTGTATTTTTAGAATCAGGACAAGTCATATATAACAACGGAAACCAACATTTCTTTTGGAAAAGGGATCAGGTCTAGGGGTGTGCGCTTCGGGAATCCGATTTGGGTAAAATACCTGAATCGGGCCCGATCGGAAAGCTTCAGGATTTCCAAATCAGGGCCAGCATAATTCAGAAATCCTGAAGCGAAGCTTTCCGAAGCATTTATAATAATTCAGAAAGCTTCGGGGCCTCTGGGGATTAAGTTTAAAGGGACCTGTTGCAAGCGGTAGGTCCCTTTAAACGTACCCATTTCCCACCCTTACTCCACCACCCCCACCCCACCCCTCCCCACCCCTATGTACCCACTGGAGGAGCTTCTGGCGGCAGCGGCGACTCTCTCTGCTAGCCAGCCACGCCGGCCGCGGCTGCACAGTCAGCGCCGGTGGCAGAGAAGGCCCTCTCTGTTGGCTGGCTGTGATGGCCACGGCTGCACAGCACCGGCGGCAGGGAAGGGCCTCTCTGCTGACCGACTGCGATGGCTGCGGCTGCACAGTGCTGGCAGCACACAAGGCCCTCTCTGCTGGCTGGTTGCGACAGCTGCAGCTGCGTGGCAAAGTCGGCAGGGAAGGCCAGTGCAGTGTTGGGCTGCTCCAGCAGTCTGACAAGGTAAGTGGGGTGGGGTTTTCAGGGTAGTGGTGGGCCTCCCCCTCCCTCCTCCCCTGTCACTTCAATATGGTCCGAATCTTTCCGGAACATACCAAAGCAACTTGAAATCCCGAATCTGAAGTGGCATGCCGCTTCAGATTTTGGGCCTTTTTCCAAACCCTTTTCCTGCTTCGGGTTTACCCGAATATTTCTCGGGTGCACACCCCTAATCAGGTCTGCCCCTGGGCCTTTTATCACAGAAATTAAGCTGATGATCCTTTCCTCATAACTCTATTTCCTTGCCAAGAAAAAAGGTTAACTTGCTTAATATCTGTGTCTGAGGCTGATGCTAAAGGGGCAGGAGCAAAGCTAAACAAAAAGCTAGCAAACCCACATCCCTCCACCATACATTGCATTGGGGAAAGTTGGATACTGGGATCTCATCAGTAAAGGCTATAGGAGACTAGAAGAGTTATCAAAACCAGGGACCAGCTACAACCTAATATAAGTGAAGATGATCTCTGGAAAGCACATATAATATTACTAATTACTGCCCCCATAGTTTCCAAGCTCACCAATGGATTAATCTGCCAATTCAGAAGCAACTAATATGCCACTAGAAATAAACTAAATGCTCCTGTGAATCCAGTGCATTCCCTCAGAGAGATGGCTGACCACAGTGAGCCTCAGTATAATTCATCATAATTCAGTGTTGCATCCTTTCAATTAGCTTCCAGTGGGGATGGAAAATTCCATCCATCTCTTTATTAGTGCCATTAAATCATCTCTAATGCAGATATGCAGCAAAATTACCCACCATCAGAAAAGGGATGTCTGTTGAATCTCTGCATGAGTTAATGCAACATTAACATCCACATGTGTCACTCAGGCAAGAGAAGGGCTTTTTTCTGGGAAAAGAGGTGGTGGAACTCAGTGGGTTGCCAACACAGGGGGCAATTCTTGGCGGGAGATGGTGCCCCTGGTACCACATGTGCGTGCACAAAGTGTGTGCATGCTCCCAGGACCAATGATGTCACTTTGGGTCAGCTGGAACAAGGGGGGAGATTTTAAAAGTTTAAATCACCCCTGGCAAACATGGTCACATGGCTGGTGGCCCCACCCCCTGATCTCCAGACAGAGGGGACTTTAGATTGCCCTCCATGCTGCTGGAGTGGCGTGGAGGGCAATCTAAACTCAGCTCTGTCTGGAGAACAGGGGGCGGGGCCACCAGCCATGTCACCATTTTCAAGAGGTTCCGGAACTCCGTTCCACCGTGTTCCAGCTGAAAAAAGGCCCTGGGCAAGAGAAAACACAAAAGGATGGATCTAGGCATTTGTGTAGCAAAGTTTAAAGCCTTTGTCTATCCTGAAACCTACTAGTAGAAGGTTTCAAGATTTGCTGAGCAGAGTGACTAGAATTACCACAGAGTGTTCTGCATGCAGGCAATTCTTTTTCTGACATACTGTAAAAATAATTCTTTTCTTGTTGAAATTGTGCAAACTACTTCAGACATATGGCAAATACTGGGCCAATTGGTATCTATTCATTGTGTTTCAGATCTTGAAAGCTTAGTCAGGTTTTCATCTGTACATTTTAATGCTTTCAGTGATCTTTTCCACCTAATATGCAAGTATCACTTTTCAAGGTGTCTGTTGGATTCTAGCATCACGTCAGGAAGGAACCAGAATTAACTATCTGAATAGGAAGCAGCCATAACTTCTTGACAGCCCAGTTCTCAAGAGACCATTTTCATTTTTCTGCTGCTTTCTTATTCATTCTTCATTTATTAAAACTGTATAAATTGCTCAGTACATGGGCTTCAAATTCAAAGCTGAAGGATGATGTATTTTTAGCTAATTGACTTTAAAAAAAAAGAAACTAAGAGAGGAGGTGGTATCATTTAAATGGCAATATAAGCCAGTAATTAGCGGGTATCAGATAGGCCCCGAGGACTGATATGGAATACCCAGGAATTGAATGGAAGAATGTACTGAGGGCACGGGTAGGGGAATAAAATGAAACTGGAGATGGAAACAAAACTGAAGGTGCAGGAATTGCAGGGAAGAGGAACATAAGAGATACTTGCAACTCCTCTTTGAACTGCGAGTACCAATACTAAGGAAGAATATAACACAACAGTGATGGAGCTTTAAACCAGCAGGAAAAAGGAGCACAACCACTAAAACTCCAGCAATCTGGTTCCCTAAGGCTGCAGTCCCAAGCGGGAGTAATTCCCATTGAATAACATTAGACTTCTTTTTAAGTCCACCTGCAAGTGTTTAGGGTACTGGGAAATAAATGTTACAGTGTGTACTTCCCGTGTCTGTTCTAACTCCTAAGAAAATTTGGAAACTGCTTAAAGAGGATTGCTATCATGGGCCAGTCTGGGCTCACTGAAAGTGAGGACTCCTCAGAAGGAGAGGAGCCTTGTGTAGCCGGCAATCAGGAAGAACAGCTGCTGGCTAATCACAGCCAGCAGCTGAGCCAGCTCCAACACCACCGGTGAAGCCCAGCCACCAGTTGCCCAAGGTCCTCAGCCAGCAGCTCAGAGGCACCAATGCTCTCCAGCTCCAACACCACTGGTGAAGCACAGCCAAGGACACCCAGACCTCCAGCCTCACCCAAAGAGTGCCGCAGACAAAAGCAGTGTGTGGAACTGCAGGAGAGGCAGCAAAGTGCATGCCTCCTGGCCAGATGCCAGCTGCTTGTTGAGAGTGATGAGGAGTGAGCACAGGATAGGTCCCAAGCAGCTGGCTGAAAGCCCAGCCACAGAAGACCTAAAGGCATGTCAGAATCTTGCTCTGGCTGTGGCCACTCTACAGGATCTTGCTTTGCTCGTCTTGCCGTGTGACCCCTGGACTATGGCTTGACCTTGTTTCTGGATCACCCTTACTCTGACTAGTAAGTGACCTGCGGGCCTCCTGACTTGGCTTTTGGATTCTGGACTTTGGACTTTGTACCACTCCTGGCTTTGGCCTTGTGCTCTGACCTCAGACTGGACTTGGACAACTCTGCTTGGGCTGTCCTAGCCCATGACAATTGCATTTGACATTCAGGACACTTACACAATGGTTGTTTGCTCCAGCTTGGCTGCTATGGAATTGCTTTCCTTTCACTTCCCCAGAGCACTGTGGTGCTTCTATGGAACTTCTGGGTATATTTCCTGTATTCTTTCCTTAACTTTCTTCACTGTCCCTCCCTCAAGGCCACTGAAGCAAGTTCTACCATCTTCTGCTGATCCTCCAGCCAGTGGGTGGGAGAAATGGCCAGTCACTGCCCGCTGCAGTGGATCATCCCTGCCTTGACCCTGAGGAAGCACTGAAGGTCATGGGCCTTGTCTGTGTTCCAACCCGGAGTAGGGGGAGTGGGAGTTGCCATCGCCCCCCCCCCAAGCCAGGTGGGCAAGCGGGCATCCAGGAGCTGTAGGGCAGGTGAGCATCCTGGTATCTGTCCTAACACCCACCCACCCATAGGTGGTGGGAAGGAGAAAGAGAGAGAGACTGTAAGAGAGGTGTGGAGGGATAGAGAAGGAAGCAAAGGTGAGTCCCCCTTGCTTTTCAATCACATGATTTTGCTGAGAACATGCCTTCCATTTAAGTTCTTATTTTCATCCTTTTAAAATCAAGCTGTAAATTAAGTGATAACCCCCCCCCCCCGAGCATTTAAAGAGATCTCTTTACCTATTGCTGTTTAACCTTAGCTTTAGTTAGTCCTTGAGGGGAGAGCGGCTTGCAGGGCGGAGAGTTGTATGATTCCTGGTAATGCTTATTCACATAGCCCTAGAAAAACTAAACCACAGCCCTTTGCCCTACCTCATAAATAATTTTTTCCCCTAAACTTCCCAGCTGTGACTTTAGAAGATCTGAGAAAAGGGTTTTCCCATTCCTTCACAAAATTAATATAAAACTTATTTATTTAGACCTGCCAAAGCCACACAAATTAGTGAGTAAACCTTACAGACACAAAGGTAAACTTGTTGGGTAACCTTTGGCCAGTTGCCTAACCTACCTTGCAGGGTTGTGAAAATAAAATGGAGGCTCTGACTCTTGAAAATTTACACCCTGAAAATCTTGTTGGTCTCAAAGGTGCTACTGGACTCATATCCTGCTGTTTTACTGCGGACCAACATGGCTACCCACCTAAAAGATTGTTGGTCACTTTTCATGAAATTTGAAGACCGCATTCATACTGCATGAGAAGCTGGTGAATTGGTGTATGCTGGAGCACTGCCTCATCACCAATATCTCTTCTTACTAGAACTCCACTTGTGTTATGTTTGAACGTCTGGTGGAGCAGCAGAATGCCTTGAATGTGTTGTCAGGGGAAATGGACATCACACAGGTGGAGGGAACAGTGGCAGACTCTCTAAAAAATGGTGTCTGCAGTGATACATGTAGCCTGGATCACATCATTCCCATGATGCATGAGCTTCAGAGGAAGATAGACAAGTGCTTGACTGACATAAGGTCAAACTGTGAACCACTTCTTCCAGCAGTGCATGCCCTGGTGAAGAGGTTGCAAGGGCGCATCAGCTCCCAATTGTGGCCTCACTGCCAAGATGGTCTACATGCTGGCAGCCATGTGTGACTCATGATTCAAGAACATTGTTGACTTGGCAGCCAATTATATCACCTTGTAGAGGTACAACTTTTCCAAGGAGGGAGGGCTCCCCCATGGCCACCAACTGTCATGTATTCTTCTTGAATTCCATTGGGCAGGGACATGGCTCCAGTGAGAACTGGAGATGCAGGAGAGAGGATCAGCTGCAGGAAATGGTTAGGGACTGTCTAGCAAAGCCCTATAATTTGCCTGACACTGATGCTTACTGGGTCAGGGAAAGATGATGTGCATGAACCTCTTTCTTGTGGCCCAGAAGCTCCTGTCCTTCAATGAGCTTGCAGAGGGAATGGATTTTTTTCACAAACTAGTGACAAAGTCAGTAAGGTGTGCATCATGAAATTCCCAAGCAGAAAATACACAGAGAAATCATTGGTCTGTGTCGTTACCATGATTTTCAGAATGGTAACACAAATCTGGGTTTCTTAGTTATTACAACAGCCCCTCCATGTTTTGTTTCATTATATACATTTTTTCATTATATTTATTTATTTATCTACGTAATTTATAGTCTGCCTTTCTCACTGAGACTCAAGGCAGATTACATAGATTAGTACAATCAGTAGCAAGAGCAGGCATTTCCATACAGTGTCAAGGACATTTCCATAAACAATGTCATAGGGTAAATGAATACAAGTTTACAAAAATATAGCATTAGCAAGGATCCAATACGAAGTTGAAGAATTGCTAAAACAGAACATAATCAATTCTAGGATTGACATTAGACAACATAAAGCACAAGTAATAATAACAACAACAACATACTACCCTTCAGGACAACTTAATGTCCACTCAGAGCCGTTTACAAAGTATGTTATTATTATCCCCACAACAAAACACCCTGTGAAGTGGGTGGGGCTGAGAGAGCTCTTAGAAGCTGTGACTGACCCAGGGTCACCCAGCTGGCTTCAAGTGGAGGAGTGGGGAATCAAACCCAGTTCTCCAGATTAGAATCCTGCACTCTTAACCACTACACCAAACTGGCTCAGTATATAGGAGTAAATAGTTAAAGCAACAGGTAATATGTAAGGCAACATAATGGTGAAGTTTATGGTCCCTGACTCATTAGCAAAACATCTGAGATGCCCTCCCTACAATACCGCCCTCCTATCTGAGTAAAAAGCCTTTTTGAATAATTTGGTTTTGCACTGTTTGCGGAAAGCCAAGAGTGTGGGTGCTCTCCTGACCTCCTCAGGCAGGCCATTCCATAGGGTAGGGGCTACCACAGAGAAAGCCCATGTACAGGCTGCTGTTGATTTCACCCATGGACAGGCTGGCACCTGCAAGACACTCTGTTCAGATGAGCAAAGCTGCCATGGAGGGCAGAGACACTCTGTTCAGATGAGCAAAGCTGCCATGGAGGGCATAGAGAGGGAGGTGGTCCCATATGTACGTTGGGCCAAGGCTGTGAAGAGCTTTTTATGCAATAACCAATACCTTGAATTGAGCACGGTAACTGATAGGTAGCCAATGGAGTGACTGTAGGATGGGAGTGATGTTCATGCTCCTGATCGCTCCTGCTAACAGTCAGGCTGCAGCATTTTGCACCAATTGGAGCCTCCTAGTTAACGTAAATGGGAGACCAATGTATAGTGCATTACAATAGTCAAGTTTTGATGTTACCATAGCATGGATCCACATGGCCAGGTCGGCCATGTCAAGATAAGAAGCCATCTTTCAGGCTAGAGTGAGGCTGTAGAAAGCATTTTTTGCAGCTGCCTTAACTTGTTTTTCTAGTAGTAGCACTGGATCCAGTATAATCCCTAGGCTTTTAACCGAGTCTGCAAGGGTCAGATGAACTCCATTGAAAGTGGGGAGTACAATGTCAATCAAGAGCTCTGACTTCCCAACAAGCATCACTTCAATCTTGTCTGGGTTCAATTTCAATTTATTTTTCAGCCATTTCACCACAGCTGTCAGGAAGCAATGTAAGATTTCTACTGCATCCTGGACCTGAGGGGACCTGGATAGCGAGATATAGTTGGGTTTCATCTGCATATTGATGACATCCCACTCCATAGCTGCAAATGAGTTCTCCTAAAGGTTTTACATAGAGGCTGAATAACATGGGAGATAAGCGCCTTGTGGAACCCCACAAGATAGTTACTGTTCTGGAGATAGCTGATTTCCAATGGCCACCCTTTGAGTCTGTTCAATGAGAAATGATTTAGACTAGTCCTGGGCACATCTTTTGATGGCCACTTCTGTTTCTAAATGCCTTAATGGGATGGCATGTTCTACTGTGTCAAAGGCTGCAGACAGATCCAAGAGGAGCAATAAGGAGGCATGGCCTTTGTCTATATTCAGAGGAGATCATCCACTAACGCTACTAGTGCTGTCTGTGTCCCATGCCCTGGTCTGAATCCAGAATGGAAAAGGTCTAGAGTGCTAGAGTTTTACAAGAAGATTTGAAGTTGGCCAGCTACTGCTCTCTCAATCACTTTACCCAGAAAGAGCAGATTAGAGACTGGATGATAACTGGCCACATCAGTTTTGTCTAGGGATGGTTTTTTAATTAGCGGATGAATAACTACTTGTTTGAACAGCTGGGGGAAGGTGCCCTGAGTTAGCAATCGATTTACAATAGATCTCAGTGGTTCACTTATGTGATCTTTACTTGATTTTTATAGCCAAGAAGGGCAAGTAGTGACTTTCATAGATGCCAGTGACTTTCATAGAAGCCACCTTGGCCACCCCCTTGACTTGTTCGATTCCCGTTGTCTCCCTTCGCCTTGTTACCTGTTGTGCCTCCACAAAAGGGACATTGGGAGCTGGCTCCCCGTGGGCAATCCTGCCGTGGGTGATGCCCGTAGGACACCTCACACACATGATCAAAATGACACCTCGGCCATTGACAACCTCCCACGTTGAACTCCCAGCATGGTTTCCTGAGAGAGTACTGCCTAGCACTGGTCTCCTCGGCTGGGGGCCTGTCCCCCTTGCTCCTGCCATTCAGCACCACTGCCCAGAGCCACACCATGCTGTCTACTTGGTCCCATCCAGTGAGCTTGTTGCTGGATGCCTTCCTCCAGAATTCCTCATCTTACGTGAAGGCCACCTGGTTTCCTGTCGACACCCTGACCTGTGCGACCTCCCTTTGGTGAGCAGTGAGATGCCAACCCCTTTCTGGGTATGCCACCAGGACCACTTCCATGTAAACACTGTAACTGAGGATCCAATTGTTGAAGGTGCACTTGACTGGGTGTTCCCTCTTGGTTCTTCTATGCTTCTTGAAGCATCCACACTCCCCAGCTGACTTGTAGGGTGAAAACATCTATGAAGTACCCATTCAAGATGCGCTCCCTCACTTTCGCGGATAGGTGATACCCCAATGGAGCCTCCCCAGGACCCACCAGTGAGGGAGATCGCCCCTGCCTAGCAAGACGTGGGTGCTCCCAGGAACTGCGTGCTCCCCCATCGGTCCTCCCATGGTGCCTGCAGTGCCATACCCAATCCGCCAGTCCCGGGGCATATGCTGCTTTCTCCCAGTAATCTCATGCCCCATGCTCCCAATCCTCATCCGTTGATGACTCACCTTGCGATGCCCTGGATGATGATGAACTGTGGCTGTAACTCCTCCACTGTGACCTGCAAGACTTCCACCCTGGAGCTGAAGCCTGTTCCTGGGCCGTTTCCAGACAGCTTACCTGCCTCCGGAACTCGTGCGAGAAAACGCGATATTTCGCGTTTTCCCCGCAACATGGTGCGACGTTCCAGAGGCAGGTAAGCCGTCTGGAAACGGCCCTGGTCTGCCTCCTGCTCTGCGTCGCTCTCCCACATCACTTCTGGGCCTGACAGGTTCTCCAGTTGCCTCTTCGTCACAGGACAAGCTCCTTGGTGCCAGTGGCCAGTCAGCCTTGGGCCCAGCCAGCAAGGGAGTATGCCACCAATGGGCTTTCTTGCCCACCCCCCCTGCAATCCCCAGACCGAAGCATGTGCCACCACAGGTCCATCACCCACAGGGCACAGCCACCACCACCGCCCAGCATGGCAGTGATAGTCGGACAGGACCTGCATGGATTCCTTGAAGCCGAGTGAAAGGCCCTGGAGCGCTGCATGTACCACTTCCTCCCTGCCTGGCCGTGGCTGGGCACCCTCCAGGGCTCCTTCCATGACCTGCAGGGCCCCCCACCACACCCCTAGTGACTGGACGCTGCTGGGTGCTCACAGTTGTAGCCTTGATCTTTGATCCTGCTGCCATGCCTGTTGGAAGAACCAAGAGAGAACCATCCGCACCTGTAAGGCGATCACATGAGTAACACGACTTCCCCATGCATGTCCATGGCCAGCAGCCACCAAGGGGGCGGTTAAGGGGGCAGAGTGGAGGTGTCGGCAGGCCAGGCCAGGAGCAACCCCCGCACTGCCCCAGCCTGGTGAAGGAGTGCCCTATTTTCTCTCTGTTTTTTTCTTATTGCTGTTTGTGGTGCCTGTGGGTACAGAGAGGGTGGAGTGGTACAAGCCCACCCTGGGCCTCCCAGCATTGTATCCCCAGGTCAGGGGGCTGGTGCAGCTGTACCCCAGGTCCCGGCAGAGCACAGGGATCCTGCTGGGCTGCCGTGCATGCCCACACAGGCAGCCCCATACTGCCTATTCATGCCAGGAGTAGCCCAGGTGTGGCCAACCCCACAGCCCCCCTAGTGGGTCACAGGAACTCTGCCGGGCCACCAGGTGCACCCCCATACCCCGCCGCATGGCCTAGCCACACCGAGGGCGGCTTATGCCATGGCCACCATAGGCCCTGGTGGGCCATAAGGAACCTGCTGGGCCCTCAGGTGCACCCAGCCGAGCCATGCCATGCGGCCCGGTGGTGCTGAGGGCAGCCCTGGCATGACAGGCCCACCGCAGGCCCCCCGGAACACCAGGAATGCAGCTGCAAACAATGCAAAACCGAATTATTCAAAAAGGCTTTTTACTTAGGAGGGAAGTATTGTAGGGAGGGGGTCTCAGATGCTTTGCTAATGAGTTAGGGATCATAGACTTCACCACTATGTTGCCTTAGATATTATCTGTTGCTTGAATATGTACTTCAATACTACCTGTGCTTCATATTATCTAATGTCATTCCTAGAATTGATTATGTTCTGTTTCAGCAATTCTTCAACTCTGTATTGGATCCTTGCTAATGCTATGTCTTTGTAAAATCCTATGACATTGTTGTGGAAATGTCCTTGAAACTGTATGGCAATCTCCTTGATACTGTGTAGAAATGTCCTTGATTGTACTAATCTCACACTATGTAATCCACCTTGAGTCTCAGTGAGAAAGGCAGACTATAAATGAAAAAGATAAATAAATAATAAAATATAGTCTTTTATAATCCAAATTAATAGAATATAATTGTTTGTAATCCAAGTTATTGGGATATATTCTTTTATAATCCAAGTTAGAAAATAACCACTTCCTTCTTAGTCCTAAAAGAGAGAAAGAAGAGAAAAAATAGCTTCCAAGTCAAAAACTATAAAACAAAACAGATGTACAATATTGACAGTCTGCTTGAATACTGTGCTACATTGTACTAGGGAGCTTCTGTAGCACGGTGGTTAAGTGGTTCAGCTATGAATCAGCACTCTACTTGTTCAAATCCCGCTACTGCCATGAGCTCAGTAGGTGGCCTTGGGTAAGCCACTCCTCTCAGCCCCAGCTCTCCAGCTGTATTGTGGGGATAATAACACTAACTTGTTCACTGCTCTGGCTGAGGCACTCATCTTTCTAGAAGAGCGGTATATAAGCACAGTTGTTGTTGTTGTTGTTGTTTTGTATTTTCCACAAAATTTTAGATTCCTTTTCTTCAAATTTAGTTAATTCACCGTTAGCCACTGATCTCGCTGAAATAAAATGGAGGCTTATCTCTAGTTTTATAAATTGAGTCCAGTTAATCTCTTTGTAATACCGAAAATTTGAAGATCAAAACATAATGCTGCACAAAATTGTTAATTAGGGTTTCCAGATAATTGGTGTTAAAAATATTTTTAATTAAAAATTTACTTTTGTCTTTGGATGCTGCTAGCTGGCTACAGCAGGTGTTTGTGTTTGTCTTTGATTTCACTTATTTCCTGGGTAATGGCATTTCTCTCTTCCCATTGTTTCCTTCCAAGGGAGGAGCACAGAGGGCTCCCAGCCTATCGCCTTTGGAGACAAGCTGCAGAGAGCTGCAGTTCTCCTCCCCTCCCTTATTTGTAGGGGTGGAATACTTTTATTATTTGGAATTATGATGGCTGGGGACACCTTGTTCATGATCCAGTAGAACTGGACCCCTTGCTTCAACTCAGTTGAAACTTGGAAGTTCTTAAGTGGTCAGGCAGCACTATATCCACTGCTATTTTGGTGTCATTTGATTATAAACAGCCAGTCCAGTTCCCCCAAAAATTCCCTCTGGGGAGTAATGGCAGATTTACAGGACAAGATGGAAGGTTAATTCTGCAAATGAAGCCTTCTTTACTTTATAAAAGGAAACAAACGGCAGCCCACATCAAGGAATGATGGAAAACACACAGTTTTCATTGGAAAGATAATTTTTTAAATTGTCAGTCAGTCACTGTAAGAGTAGGAAATGAATGAAGACAGAGGGTTTTTTCATGCTAGTGACTGGCCAGTGCTTTCCTCCTAAACTGCTGCTTGAAAATTAGGTCTTTAAATTAGACAGAGGACTGTGCAAATTTGGAACCATTATCTTTATAAATAGCTCCCACAAACCCTCACATAAATTCCTCATTGAAAATAATGGTCCCAAAGCAGTAAACGTAGAAATAAATAATCATAGTAAAGATTTGCCCCTAAAGCCTGGATCCAAAATTATAATGAATTTTTCTCAGCACACCCACTAGAAGATTTATATACTTCAATCCCAGTTCTTCTGCTAACCGTGTCTGGCTGTAATCTGCCTATTTACCAGTGTTGGTCTTGAAATAATGCACTGATCTTTATTCTGTATCCAGTTTTGACATGATTTAGCTAGACTTTACATGATCTTTGATTTATATTGATTTTTTCCTTGCTTTTCATTTTTGCCTTTAGGGATTACTGTCCTCTAAAAGCTCATATTTCCACAATTGAGTAGAATTAGTGAAAATTGCTATCTCTGACAGATTACTGCACGATCCTACTACTGACCCTTAGGGGACCCTAAGTTGAGTGTAAAAGTGGTATACAAGTGGTTAAAATAAAATAACATACTTGTTTGGGCAGACCTTGATTAAATGCTAAATAGCTAAATATACTATTTGTCTTGGACGCTTGCCAGGCAGTCCTTGTGCCATTTCTTGAGCAACTGAGTATCACTCCAATTACATCAACCAAGATAAGTGAAAAGCCTTGTACAGAAACTGAGTTCAGATTGTATAAGCAATCACCACTGCTCAGACATGCACTGTGTTGTGAGCCAAAGGAGTGCTCATCTTGGTACCTGACTGCCAGATGTTTTAACAAATGCTGAATGATTAAGAAGACTTATTGAAGACCTGACCAAGAAAACTTCTTTTCTTCATTTCATTGTTGGGGGCAATTTCCTCATCCATCATTCTATTTCTCCAGATGTATATATTTTAACACACTTTATAAACTGTTCATGTGGAATTTATACTTTCCCTCCCTCTGAACAGTAGGTTGTGTTGCCAAATCATAAAGAGCAAACCTTCACAACAGAAAATGCCACCTCAAGGTCAAACTAAATATTATGCTTTTTCATGTTCATTTAAAATGCCTTTGATGTGTGGAAAGTATGAATATAAATATTTTAATAAGTAAAATGTAATTTTTAAAATGCTTTGTCAGATGTAGCTTCTGGAAATGGGACTGCTATTTCATGGAAGAAAATCACATACGGTTTTTAAAATGCTTTCTTCCTTACTTTTTCATGAAAAAGACATCCTGAAAAGGCATCAATCCTGAACTGCTTGTAGCCCTTTTTTGAGGGGGAAAGGAAAAATTTTATGCATAGGTTTCCTAGGCTGGGGGAAAGCAGCTTGAGAGCGCATTCTTGTGTGGAAAAATGACTGGAAGTGGGAAGGAATGTGTTAAAAAGCTCATCTCCATCTACCTATGACATTCTTCTTGAAAAGGCATCTCTGGTAGCTGCACTTAGGGCCAAAGCAGACGTGATGTTGCGTC
The DNA here is from genome assembly GCF_028583425.1 of Eublepharis macularius. NCBI lineage: Eukaryota > Metazoa > Chordata > Lepidosauria > Squamata > Eublepharidae > Eublepharis > Eublepharis macularius. The sequence goes on along the minus strand of NC_072793.1, from coordinate 87,141,560 downwards.
TGCCATGGGGATGCTGCCCTATTTAAAAGTGATTTAAAAATTCTGTTATAGCTAAATCCCAATCAAGCCAGCAGCATGGTAGAATGAGTCACTCTTGTCCCTCCTACACTTTTTCAAGAGCTGAAACAGCTGCAACTCCCATAGATGTTTGGGATCTTGAAATACACTGGGGGACAAGCGCACCTCAGTTCACTGCACTGTGGAACCAATCAGGATTGGGCCCTTGTGGCAATTTTAAATCTCTTTCTGGCATCACTTTGGCAGATATGAGCACATTGTCACATCTAGTTTGGCCTTTGGAAAAGGTGCAAAGGATTTTCTGTACCCCTCCCTCATAGAGGTGAGGGGAAAGTGAAGAGGTTTTCCACAGCCTTGAAAGGGGGGAGTAGACCACCTTTATGGTGTCTCCATGTATGTAATGTGACATAGGTAGAGCTGGAGAAGTCTATATAGGGGCTGGTAGTTGCTCAGCCACCTTTTGATAATTTAAGTAGGAGACATTAGGAGCACCAGACAAACAAGTACTGGGAGGAGGAGTAGGCTGACAGCCTACCTATCCACCTATATTCAACTTCCCACTTCCCCACTTGTGCCAGTATCAGTGAGGGGAAATTCTCTTGAGTGGGTATGCAGTACAACTCAGGTGAGCACCCTGAGACATCATTTGGAAGGCAAAGGGGTAATCCTCAGGCCATGGATGTGGGACAGGATCCCCTTGAGGGTCTAGGGGGTGAGGATGTGGTTCACCTCCCTCAAGCACTATGAAGGCTTGGCAAGGAAGTGCTTGAACTGGAATCACATGATGGCTCAAGCCTTGGAGCCGGGTGTCCTCACCTGTAAAATTGGAATGTGTAAACAGAGGAGGTCATACTCTTCTGCATCCCACCAACTGCCTGCACCATGATGGGGAATGAGGCCGGCCTGTGGGTGCTGAACTTCCATGCTCTTTGGTTCAATGTCAAGATGAGTAAACTTGGCCCTTTTATTATCCCATACGGTGGCGTTGGCTCTCCTCACTTCCATGTCCACATGTAAAAATCTTTTTAGAAGGAAATCTAAGAAAACATAGAGTGTAATTTGACTCTTACTCACCCATTTATAGAATTCAAAATCTGGCATGGAAAGGAAATGAGAAAAGCATTTCCCATGAGATTGAGCAGTTTGTGCTTTTAATGTGTATTTGCACAGATGCATTTAAGTGAGTTTGCATTTTGCACATAAGTCCAAAATGATGCTGCTTAAATAATTCACATCCTCCAAGCTTGCCAGATTCTAAAGCAAGTTCTTTTAGACTCATATCCTCTGCTGCCTCATGTTTTGCTTTGTTTTGCATCAGCTGCTAGGGCTCCAGCTCAGAAAATCCTTAGCTTTGAAGACAAAGTAAAAACACCAACATGTATAAAAAATTGAGTAAGCAAGAATCATATTTCTGTGCTTCTCTATATAGCAGTGGCCTATATACCAACAAAAAAAGGATGAAGAAACAGAATTGTAAATATAGCTGCCTGTCTCAGTAAAGTTATTCAGCACAATAAAAAGCTGAAAATTTTTTAAAAGGCAAAATATAATAATCAAACTGCATGTAGAAACATTTGTTCTGTTTACCCAAGCTGTGAATTTCTGTGATCCTCACAGATGTCTCTTGTTTTCAGCTGTTTTAATTTTTTTGTTTCTGCAATCCTAGCCATTGGACACTTTTAATTGAAAATTTCTAGCCCTGTCTCTGAAATTGCCCCCTGTGGATTTCCTTTCTTTTAAAAATGTATTAAATGATGAGAAGCAAGCACATGGGTTGCAAAGGGTGATACAGGAAAAAAGCAGGAACAAGGAATTATGAAGCTGAAATATATTTTCTGTTTCTTCCCCTTACGGTTTATCTTGAAAAATAACTTTTTAAAATGCCTGCAAAGTAAGATCTGTTAAAATATTCATCACCCACCTATTATGCATAAATGTTGCAATTACTTTTCTTAAAGCAGCTAAGAGGCAGGTGGGAAAAAATTAAACACACTTAGGCAAAACAGGTTCAGAAGATCTGCAAATGAACGGAAATTACCTCAGCAACTTCCCGTAAGTAGGAAAGCTCAGACATCATAATCATAATAATTAAAAAGTCTTGCCTTTTTCTAACCCCTATCCATAGTAATTAGGTACCGATTTTTGACTTCTTTCAAGTCAACCTGGTTTTCATCAAGAGAACCTGAAAGAGGGCACTGCCAAGATTGTGCAAAGGATTAACTAGTTTATTCTTCAGAGAGCTAACCAGCATGATACTACTGATATCATGAAGTTTCTTAAGATGCAAGGAATGGTTTTGGAATTTCCCACTTCTCAGTAAAGAAAGGTAGAGTAAGCAGCAAAATTGTGTGCATGTTCTGAAAATATCAGCAGAAAGTTCTTGATGAAGAATTATAGCAATGCTTCAGTCACTTTAAAAGCTTTTTGTTCACACCCTTTAAATCTTGTTTATGGATTTAAAAGGTTCATAATGAACCAGCTAAATGGCTACAGTTAAAATTTTATATGAGAGCTTTGTATACAGAGGTTCTATACTCTACTAGTTTCAAACTTGTTGTCATGGAACTTCATCAGTGAAGATGTTGTTGTTAAAAATCTCACTTAGGACATGCACTCCATAAAACTACATGATGTCTAAGTCGTTGAATCCTGAGGAAGATTTTTTTTTCAAAAAAAATGCAAAAGCAGCAGCAGAGAGGAAACAATGGGAATAAGCAGCATTGAAAAAATGTTAATATCCGTCCACAAAATTTAGGGAAACTATTGGGCTGGATTTCTGCTAATAGAAGGGGTGATATTTTTTTCTGGCTCTCTTCCTGTTGTTCTTTGGGGATAATTTGGGGTTTGCAGTGGGAAGGGGAAGCAAGGCAGTCCTGTCCCACTAATAGTAATTCCTTTTGTTAGTGGAGATTTGTCATGGGTTCTAAACAATTGTGTTTCCCCTCACTACTACTTCAGCTGGGGGGTCAGGGATGAGAAAACCTTTGGTACATCCTTGAAAAGGACAACATCTCAGCACTTGACATATTTATTAAGCAAATGTTATAAACAGGTCTTGTGTAAACAGCATCTTTGATATTCAGCCAAATAAGATGCTTGAAACCAGTACCACAGGTAATGTCAAAAGTGCTTTTAGGAACATATATTGGGTTCGACCATTGGTCCACTTAGCTGAATATTGTGAGTTCTAACTGGTACCGGTCTTCAGGTTCTGAAAAAAGAAATACTGTCCCTGAACCTTCTACCTGAAATCCTCTAATGATAGATGCTTTGGAGTGAACCTGGGAACTTCTGCATTAAAAAAGTACTCTGCCACTGACCCATGAGCCCTCCCTGTTTATAATCATACATACTTATTTGTAGTCATACCTGGTTTATTATCAGTCTTATTAGTTCATAAAAGAGCTTTCAGTATCAAGGGTAAAGCTTTTTAAATGGCTGGGGGGTGGGGAAGTAACTTTCTATTGATATTCTTAAAACGTCACAACATTTTAAAAAATCACTAAAAAGTACTGCAACAAACTTGATGTCTATATCTATATAGGTAGTTTTCTCAAGAAAGTACATTTCTGCATTGACTGATGCTGTCATACTTCACTTGTCCTGAGTCACTATAAAGATCATCTCATTTCCCCACTGATGTGGGCAACTAACAGCCTAATCCTGAGGTGGGCGGAGTGGAAAGTGCACAGGGAGCGGACAAAGGGTTATGCCATTGTAACCTGGGATTACACTGGCATAACCCCCCCTCCCCATGACAGCACCTGGCCATGGCACCACTCCACCACTGCCTCCCACCGGCACCCAGCTGCGGTGGCCTGGTGCAGGCACATGTACAGGACAGGCCCCTGTACTGGAACCCAGGGGGTGGTCTGGGGGATAGGGCATGAGTTAATCATCTCCCTAAGCCTGTGAGCCAGCATGGCCCATGCCTGCCACAGAAGCAGTTACCCATGGAGCCACTCTTGACTGAGCCATTCGGGGGGGGGGGCTTCCAGCAGTCAATTTGGGGGCTCTGTTCAGAGTCCCTCAGCCACTCCGCTGGGCAGAGGAGAGAGTGCAGCTGAGGTTCACTATGAGTGGTTGCTTGCTCTCATAACTTCCCTGCAATGGCAGGCGCACAATTATGTGACTTGGAGTGTTGCCTGTGTGTGGCTGGTAGAGGTGGGCACCATGGAGGACCTTCATTCTCCATAAGGGCTGCTGGCATTTGATAAGCCAGCTGGGTGGGGGGAAGGTTGCTGCTGGGAGGGTGTGTGTGTGCAGCAACATCCTGGGATCTCTGGTGCTCCTATTTTGCAAGGCCAGACCACTTTCCCTTTTGATTCTTGCAGAGGTAGGCATAGACTTCAGGAATCTGGTGCCGGAGATAGGATGCCAGCCCCCAAGCAGTTTGTCTGGCCCGCAGGCCATCATTCCACTCTAGGGGCCTTCAGCCTGGCCCTGGAGCATGGCTCTTGAGGTTCACCATACATTCTCCTCCTCCTTGCAACATCTGTTTGATGCAGTGATGTTTCAAAGGAGCTGCCACTGGTCCCACCACATCCATTGGGCCTTCCAGTCTCTCCCATGGTTTTCAATAGGCATTCCTGTAATTCGATGTATTGTCGAAGGCTTTCACGGCCGGAGAACGATGGTTGTTGGGGGTTTTCCGGGCTGTATTGCCGTGGTCTTGGCATTGTAGTTCCTGACATCAAGCACCAATCCATATGCAAAAGAACCTCCTCAGGTTACAGTGAAGCCTCCCGCCATTAGCATTCCACACCCTGGGAAACTCTTACAGAATGACTCAGCTCAACCCCACCCCTCCTGAGTAGATACAAATGACCTACATCTTTTCCACACTGTGACACTAAGAGATCTCTGTCTTTTGGTGCTACACCTCTGAAGATGCCAGCCACAGCTGCTGGCGAAACGTCAGGAACTACAATGCCAAGACCACGGCAATACAGCCTGGAAAACCCCCAACAACCATTCCTGTAATTCGTCTCAGAACCCACCTCTCACCCGCCCCTAAGGAGCTTCCCCTCCAGGACTTGGGGAGCTGCTCCTAAGTGCTGAGGACTCCAGGCACAACTCTTGCTGGGTCCCGCTGCCTTTCCATTCAAGGAGGGGGTGCATGTTTCTTGGGGTAGTGTCAGCATCAGGGAAGAGGTTTGCAAACAAGTGGTGCTTCAGCTGCCAACCTGGCTCTTGTTGGAAATGTAGGCTGGGTAAGCAGATAAGAAGGTGCCCTGTCTGCACTGTCAGTGTTCCCCCCCAATGAGGCAGGGTTCCTCTCGAATTAGGTACCTCATTTGGGGTGCAGCAAGCCCAGTCACAAGGATCCCCCTACCCTGTACATCCAGTCTCTGCATAGTGAGGAAGTAGCCCTCGCAGTTGGCAATGGGAGACATGGTCTGCCCTATGGACTGACTATGCCTTCCCTTGCCAGTCATGGCACTGTCAACTGTAGCCACATTCCAATTGGTGGATTCTGCCAGCATTGCCGGGGTAACTGGGAGATTTTCTCTTCTGGCTGCGCCTTGCCAGCCCTGCCCTTGGGTGGGCTGTAGCTCACATTCTGTCCCTCAGAGAGGTGCCCCCTGCCACTCAACCAACCGCCCTCCCCCCACTCTGTACCTTAATGCAGGTGCCACAGCTGCAGAGGGGGGCTGTTGGAAGGGAGGCTGGCATGACCAGGCAGCAGAGATCACAAACTACCCATTGGCTGTGCCCTTTGCACGCCTGTCAGGGAGGCAGCACAGCCACTGACGGGTGATGGCAGGGTTGTCAGGGGAACGACAGTGCGGGCACTCTCAGTGGCGGCCTTGCCGCACCTTGCTGGGCTCAGCTGCCAGTGTATCTCTCCTGTTGGAGTTGTTAGGGAGCAGCACTGCTGCTATGCTAGCGCATGGGCCAGCCCTTTGGATTGGGTTGTAAATTCATTATAGTCATCAATTTTATGAGGAGAAAATTTAAAACAGCTATTTTTATGCTCACTAAATATATTTAAGATTGGCAATTATATTCAGAGGATTAGCTGTGCTAGTCTATTTTAGCAAAATAAAAGTGAAGTCCAGTGGCATCTTTAAGACTAACAACATATATTCTAGCACAAGCTTCTGAGAGTAAGAGCTCTGACTCACAAAAGCTCATATTGAAATAAATGTTGTTGGTCTTTGTGGTACTGTTGGGCTTCTGTTTTATTTAACTTTAACTTTATTCAGAACCATGGTGATGCTGACAGGGTACCTTTGAGTAGTTGTCCTTTAACATTGATTTTAATACTGTTGCATTAGGTCTCATATATGGTGGTGGAGAGTGCCCTCAAATCATAGCTGACCATATCTATTTTTCTTTTATCAAAAGCTACTATACTCCTGCTTTCACACATGTTAGATAATGTACTTTCAATTCAGTTTCAATGTACTTTTGCAATCAATTGCAAATGATTGCTAAAGTCCATTGAAAGTGCATTATCCAAAGTGATCTGCCTACCATTGTATTTTACAAATAACAGGAAGGTGACCAAAGGATACCAAAGAACTGAATTCAGGATTCCAGAATAGCAAGTTAATTTTAAAGAAGTCTTTCTGGGTCCTTAATTAATCCTGTGTGTACTTTCCCTTAGCTCTGTCCAATTCTGCACAGGCTGGTCTGCACAGTGTACCACCTATGGGCTTGATTAAGAAGACTGATTAGGTAAATCCTAATAAACAGATTAAGGGATATAGATGAATAACTGGCACAAGGAGTTATGCACGGAAGTAAGTTGGCACATTCACAGAACTGCATAATGTGCCTGTATACAAAAAGCACTTCCCTACGCTTGTGACAAGCATTAGAGAAAATACTTTGCTGGTAATTAAGGATACCTCCTATTTGGGTAACACCCTCATCATCTATTCTTGAAGGTACCATTTGCTTTTATCAACCCACAATTCTGTTTATCCTCAAAACATAAGCCATTTTCTGTAGACCATCTCAAGGTATCAAAAATTTCAAAAAATTCCCAAGTTGTGCATCAGCTCATTGTACCGTTCTGTACTTGAATGTTCTTCAGTTTCCGTTTCCATGAGAAATACCAGGAAGCTTTTGTCGTAAACATTTGTTTATTTTGTTTGTTTATACCTCCTTTTCTCCCTAATGGGTACCCAAAGTGGCTTATATTATTATCCTTTCCACTATTTTCCCCTTCCCAACAACCCTGTGATGTAGGTTAGGCTGAGGGTGTGTGACTAGCCCAAGGTCACTCAGTCCAAGAAGATTTGAACCTGGCTCAAGGGGATTCAAACCTGGTTTCAGATCCTAGTGTGAAACTCCAAGAGCTATACCACATTGGCTCTCATGTGATTATTAATATTTAATTTGTGATTTCTCATGTGATTATTAATATTCCCAGATCATTTCTTTTTAAAAGTTATTGCTGACCTATTTTGAGTTTCTTGCTACAGCCAACTCTATAAAGAACTTCACTCTGGAAAAACTTGATCTGCGGGCACAAAGCAAAGCCCTCAAGGTGGTTACCTTTAGAGCCCAGGTGGGACAGTACTAGGGTGCCTGAAGGATTGCCTACTCCTATATTATCTAGTTTACAAGTTAAAATCTTCATCACAGTTTGCATGCTTTGTTCTCTGAGGACTGGCCCATGGAGGTGAGAAGGTAGCAACCAGAGACAGGGCTTGGGGGTTGGGGGGGGGCAGTAGTGCCTTAGAATGCCCTCTCTCTTGAGGCCAGCCTGGTGCCTACCCTGCTACCATTTAGGTGCCTGACTGAAATACTTCTGTTTGCCTAGGTTTTAAACTGAATTTTTAATCCATATTTTAGTTGTTCATTATTTTTAAGATCTTGGCCTACATTCCCAATCTGTTTGATGTTTTTATGGCCTACTTTTATGATCTTATGATTGTTTTACACTTATGAGATATTATTGATTTTATTGTTTTATTGATTTATTATATTAATTTGCATTTTTGTTATTCTGTTTTTGTTTTTATTGCTAGCTGCATCAGACAGGTCTCTGTAGAGGCAGCATACAAATGTTCTAATAAAATAAATAAATAGAAAAGGACCCCAGATATCCCTACCTAGCCATGTCTAGAGTAGACATGGACCCGATACAAAAAAAAATTCCGATTCAGCCGTTCGTGGATCTGGGCTGCTGCCGAACACAGGCCACCGATTCTAAACGATCAACTCTCATTTCTGGTCCGCAATCGGGAAGGCCAGCACCCAGGGCAACCGTAGTCAGGCTCTTGCGCATGCACGCGCATGTGCGCGTGCGCACTTCTGAGTCGCCCCCGTCCACGCAGCAAGCCGGCTGTCCCGGTGCGCTGCGGAGCTGGTGGCAGCGCGAGTGGCTCGGAGGCTGCCCGCGCCATTCACCTGCCCTGCAAGACAAGGGGTGGCCAGCTTGCCCACACGCCCCTTGTCCTGGGGAAAGGCGAATGGCACAGGTGGCCTCCCAGCCACCTGCACTGCCTTTTGCCTTTTGCCTTTCCCCAGGACAAGGGGCGGCCAGCTTGTCCATGCGCCCCTTGTCCTGGGGAAAGGCAAACGGCGCAGGCGGCCTCCCAGCCTCCCATGCTGCCTTTTGCCTTTCCTTTGTGCCCACCCCCTTCCCCCTCCCTCCCCTGGGTTGCTGCTCCGTGGTTGGAAGGAAGCCTGCTAATCAAGGAAAGCTGGGATTCCATTCATGTTTCGAGGGCGACAGAAGGAGGGCAAACACAGCTCATTTCCCTGACTCCATTGCCCCGGGAATAAATTACTAGCGCAAGAGTGTCTGCAATTCCAAACAGAAACTGACCCATCCGATCAAGTCTCGAACAAGCAAACTCCCAACCGCTGGATCGGTTGCCATGGACAGAACCAATTAGCTGAGTCACGATGGCGAAAACGCCAAAATCGGTGGGGGGGGGGGTTGAAATCGTAATTCAGATCGTGCCCATCTCTAGTCTAGAGACAGCTCAAATAGCTAAAATTTCAAATTCAGCCAAGTCTGTTTGTAGCTAGCTTTGCCCAGAACAGCAGGAACTTAAAATATTTTCTTAGTGACTTTTTGCAATATTGGTGTCAACTTGCTGTATGCCAGATGTTTTTGTCCATAGAAAAAGAAGTGGGATGATTTAGGTCACCTGAAAAGAAGTGGAATTATGGTATCTCACCTCACCCCTCTTTGGAGCACTTGACCCAGTAATGGCTCAAGTGGCAGTAGCTCCAATAAAAGCAATAATTGAATGATTTTAGAACCTTATCAAACTTGGGTCTTAGAAATTATTTTAGTAATTGAGAAGCCTTTGGCTCTCTAACCTGAGGACATAATATTTTAATACTAAGACCACTTAGAGCAGATATGCTAGAAGAGCATTAGTGTCCATGCAGTAAATAAGGACTAATTTATATGTAGAAAAGGTTTCTCATAGGTGCGGTTTAGATGTTCTGATGCCTTGTGAAGGCTTTGTGAGCCTTGACAGGCCACCGTTTGCAGCAGTGGCCTGTATGCTGACTGGCCTGGCAGTTATTCTCTGAACAGGCAAACCTTCAGAGAAGGAAGGACAAGTGGCTACCCCAGACAGCCAGTGAGTCATGCCTTCCTTCCCTTTTTTCATTAAAAAATTTATAGTCATGGAGGGGATTTCTTTTTTAATTTCTCAATGGGGTTTTCTTAGGGTTGCCAGGTTCCCTTACCTCCCGGGTGGGAGGTGGGAGGCCTGGCACTTACCTTCTCTTCACTGGTCATGCGTGCACAAAATGTGTGTGTGAGTGCTCCTGGCCTGCATGATGACATCACTTCTGGGAAGTGATGTAATCGCACAGACTGTGGGTCACATGCGTTCACACTCTGCAGGGGCCCGATCTGGGCCAATCTGGACCTGGTCCGGACCAATTTAGCTCTGATTCAGGCAGATTCAGGCCCAGATCAGGCTGCTGCAGCATGTGGGAGTGTGCCACACAGTCTGGGAGCACACCCTGGTAGGCATGTTCCCCCCGTCGGCCAAGTAAGCAGGGGCAGGAGTGGAGGGTGGAAGCAGGGGATCCCCAACCCTCAACGGGAGACTGGCAACCCTAGGTTTTCTATAGGGCATGCATTTCAGGCACCAAATTCCAATATTCCTGTAGAAAACTCATCCCAAAATTAAAATGGAAATTGATAATCCTGATACTAACATACATAATGGCTGAGGAATCCATAGTTCTTGGAAGATTGTGTCAAATTCCTTAATGAGTTCCAGTTCAGCTGGAGTTTCCCTTTCAATATCTTGTAAAGAAGAAAGGCAGTTTTTAGATAAACAAGAGGATGAAATGTTTCCCCATGTCATTTTGAATGACAAATTTTTGTTAATTTATGCCTTGTGTGCAGTGATTGACTGGTTTGTTCAGTGCAGGGTGTAGCGTGTTACTTCTGAAACAGGATGGTGTGGTATATGTCACACTGAGGGATTAACAAGTCAATGTTCCTAAAGTGGTATAGTCATCAGTATGCTGACAACATCCAGCTGTATATCTCCTTATCCAGCCCTCCTAGTACAGATCCTGAGCCACTGTCTGATTGCTTTGGTTAAATGGCTAAGAGTGAACAAATTGAAAATAAATTCTAACAAGGCAGAGGTAATGCGGCTTGTGGTTGTGAAAGACATGTACTTCCTACGGCTTGAGGTTGTGAAAGACATGTACTTCCTACCTTTATTGGGGTTCAGCTAATCCTTACTGACTTGGTTAAGAACCTAGGGGTTATACTGAACCCAGCATTACTGCTAGAAAAACAAGTCACTCCTATCTATATTGGCTCCCAGTATATTTCCAGGCCCAACTTCAGGTGCTAGTATTGACTTTTAAAACCCTATTTAGCTTCAGACTAGCATAACTTAAGGACTGCCTTCTCTCATATGAACTTACCTGTCATCTTCAGAGGCCATCTTTGGGGACCCCTGCTCTCTGAAGCAACCCAAGAAAGGGCAACCCAAGAAACAGACTTCTTGGTCATGCCACGGAAATTTTGGAACTCCCTCCCAAGCGAGCTTTGCCTGTCTCTCACTGTCATTGTCTTCCACCAGTGGGTGAAGACTCTTTGGTTTCATTTGGTGTACCCCTAGTAAACTCTTATTGGCCCTACTTCCTACTTGTGTTTATATATCTATATGTTTATATGTTCACTGCCTTGGGGATCCTATTTTTGGTGGAAAGGTGGCATATAAATGTTCTAAATAAATCTGGCCACCTAGATCCATGCCGTGCTAACATCAGGACTGGACTATTATAACACATTCTACATGGGCCTGCCCTTGACACCAACTTGGTGCAAAATGCTGCAAATTGGTTACTAGGGTTGTGTGTTTTGGGTCTCCAATTTGGGTTTTTTTACTTGAATTGGGCTCAATTTGTAAAGCTTTGGGGTTCCTGAATTGGCCCCAGCATTGCTGGGCCAATTTGGAAATCCCGAAGCAAAGCTTTCTAAAGCATTTCAGAATGCTTCGGGAAGCTTCAGGATTTCAAAGCTTCCAGACAGCTTTTTCATCCGATGGTGGGAAACTGCTGCATCTATTATTACAATGGTAGGCAGCTACAGAGATATTAAAGTGACAAAGGTCAGAGCTTTGAAAAACACGCTGGCTTTTTTACCCAGTTGGAGGGAGGAAGAGGGACCTCCGTCTTCCTCCTTCTCATTGGAAGAAAAAGCCAGCCTGAAAACTTTCAAAACTCAGAGCAGCGCTGAAAAGCTTTGAAAAACTCCACGCTGGCCTTTTCACTCAATGGGATAAAAAAGCTGGTGTGGAGTCTTTCAAACCTCAGAGCAGCGCTATTCAGCACTGCTCTGAGCTTTGAAAGTTTCCAGGCTGGCCATTTCATCCAATGGGAAGGAAGAAGAGGGAGCGCCCTCTTCCTCCCTCCCATTGGGTGAAAAAGCTGGAGTGGAGTTTTTCAGCACTGCTGAAAAGCACTGGCGTGGAGTTTCCAGGATGGCTTTTTCATCCAGTTGAGTGAAAAAGTTGGCGTGGAATTTTTCAGTGCTCAAAGCAGCATTTTCAGTGCTGCTCTGAGCTTTGAAAGTTTCCAGGATGGCTTTTTCATCTAATGGGAAGGAGGAAGACAGAGCTCCCTCTTCCTCCCTCCCATTGGGTGAAAAAGCTGGTGTGGAGTTTTTCAAAGCTCAGAGCAGTACTTTTCTGCTCTGCTTTGAGCTTTGAAAGTTTCCAGGCTGGCTTTTTCATCCAATAGGATGGGGGGGAAGAGGGAACTCCCTCTTTTCCCCTCCCGTTGGGTGAAAAAGCCAGCAGGAAGTCCTGCTTTGATCTTCAGTATGCTCCGAATTTTTATGGCACAACAGAGAATCTCCCGTGTGGTATTGACGTCTCCACAATTGTTTACAATAAAGGATATATTAATTAATTGTCGTTTTCACAAATTTATTTATACAGAATAAGGGATGTAATAAACAATTTATGTATTCTTTTGTTACTCTTGACACAACCAAATACTACACCATATATTGCAACCTCCCTCGACCTCAATTATGCAGGCATCCTATGCGTTCTAAAAACAATTCATTAAAGTGTCCCGTGCTCAAAGTGCTATCATTGAAGTTATTAAAGTGCAATTGCTTTTTGGCATCCTATGACACTATTTTTCATGAAGAACTCAATTTGCCTTGCATATAGGTACAATACAGGTACAGTATAATGGTAAATCCAGACACTGTGAAAGTCACAGATTGAAAAGACCTATAGTCATAGGTACACGTAGTTGGTTCTGTGACTGGATTCTCTAACGGACGGTCCAGATCCTTGTAAGGTCCGTTTCCAAGCTTCTTTTTCAAAGAGCACAGATGTCAAAATTTCATCATAGTTAATCTTCCATATCCCTCTTCGATTTGTCAGTTACTTCCAATTTTTATGGAGCATACCAAAGTGGCTGAAATGCCCAAATTCCAAAGCAGCTTGCCGCTTCGGGTTTAGGGGTATTCCGGATTTTTTTCCCACTTCAAGTAAACCCGAAGCGAGAAACCCGAATCTTTTCCCAGTGCATACCCCTATTGGTTACTATCTGGAGCTATGTAGAATATGCATGTTACACCGATTCTGCAGTGACTTCATTGGCTGCCTATCAGTTACCAAGTTTAGTTTAAGGTTCTAACCAGCATATACGAGGCATTTCATGGCCTTTGAGCCTCAGTGCTTTTCTACATGCTTAACTTATTCCTAATTTTTTTAGCAGTCTATCCAGGACCAGTTTGAGTACAATTATTTCACACAACTACCCACCATCTGCATATAGTTATGCAGTCAGTTTATTTTCTTCCTGATGTGCCTTAATTAATCATGAGTTTTAAATGATGTTGCTATCATCATCTGTGGCATCATTGGAGGCATCACAGCACCTCCATTTTATTTTTTCTGCACACTTGTATCAGTATATCAGTATTAAAGATTGGCACGAACAGCAATACGAACAAAAAAAAAACACGAACAGCCCAATCTACTGTTCACAAACAAGCTGTTCGTAAGGCCCCATTCTAAACGAACAGGTGGTCATTGCAAGCCTTGTTCGTTGCTGTTCATTGCTGTTCATTAAGCCAGACAGTCTGGCACCTATAATCAATTCCCTTGGCAACGTATGCAGGGATTGTCTGAACTCTGTCTGAATTCCTGCTGTTGCCCTGGAAACCCCAATCTAAGCCTAATTTAGTTTGATAGGCAGGTCTTCCTTTCAAGTGTGGAGCTCCAAATTTGTTACCATGAGGGAGCAAAGACCAGGGGGGAGGGAGGCTCCCAGCTCTGACTTTGCAGACAATGGAGAGACAGTTGCTGTTGGCATTTTGATAGAGAGAGTGCATTGGAGCTTGAATTTTCTTTGTGTGTGGTGGGATAGGGATCTACCCCTTCAAGTTCCAGGGCTGCTGCCCGGCTCTGGGGCCAAGTTATTATTTATTATTGGTACCTTTCCTGGTGCCTGCTCAGGTCAGGTTTCTGGGGGTGGTGCAGTAGGGATCTTGACTTGAATGATGGCTGGAGGAGAGCCTGCTGGCCCCCACGAACAGCTAACCATGAACATGTTCATGAACAGGGCCATGTTCGTGGTTGTTTGTCAGTCCCTGTTCATGGATGGCAACGAACAACGAACATCATGTTCATTTTTTTCTGTTCGTGCCCATCTCTAATCAGTATATGGTTTGTATTCTTTAAAAAAAGATTGAAAATTAACAAATTACCATGGGAAAACCTAAAGAAGGAGCAACTCTGCCACCCACATCAAAGCCCCCCGGGCCAAACCAGTATGCTCCACCCATGTGGACCCATGGGCAGAGGTGGGCACCAGCACAGGAAGCTGACCTCTGTGGAGACAGAGCCCAGAGCAGCAGTCATCATGTCCCTTTCAAACTGTACTACTTTTCCTGACTCCAGAAGTGGACATCCCCTGAGCCACCAGGACCTTTTAAAAAATTGTCACTTTAATATCTCTATAGCAGCCTACCATTGTAATAATAGAATAATTATAATAATATACATTAGTCACTTCATCCTAGACATGTTCCATAATATTTTCATAATCTAATAGATTTCAGGTATAGACTACTTTGCTTAACCTCCTTCCCCCAACTTTTCTGCATGAGGAATTTATGTGTAGAGGTTTTCCTATTGCTTAGTGTTGGGCTTGCATACTGTTGTATCATCAGTCTGCTACATCTGACAAGAGGGAGGGAGGAACACTTATTGTTATTTCAAGCAGGTGAAGAGAGAGTGGTGGGAGGAGGACAAGCTTAATAAGGAAAAGGACATGAGAGAATTGGTGCTTGTGCAGAATGGTTGCTTAAAACCAACCAAGCAACCAACCACATATTGCCCCCCAAATATGGAGACTTTTAAATTCACTCTCACTACTTCCAATATGCTCACCAATGAGCTGCCCAAGTAACTGCTAGTGTGATCTATCTTTTAAAATTTGTATATTAAACCTCATTATTTATACCTTATATTTGCTGCCATGATTTACCCTTGAAAGCTAAACACATTTTATTGAGAAAATTTAGTATTTATCAGGCATGGATAGATAGACCCAGAGACCATGGAATTAGTTAAACCCCAATACAAAATGCTTATTAAATAATTAATTACTAAAAGTACAAAGTTGCCACATCAGAGGTGATCTTGCTTTCCACTATTGAAGGAGCACAGCTTTCTTAGAAGACTCAAGAGCTCAGGATTCCTTCAAGATCCTGGCCTCCTACTGGAAAAGTGGGTGAATATATGGCAGAGAAAAATGAGTGTTTTCCTATTGCGTGTAGCTCAGAAGCTCAGTAGCTCAGAATTCCTCGGGGATTATATTCAGCCATGTTGATCCATGCTACTGCAGCATCAAGGCTTAATTGTCAGGCTGACTTGAAAACTTCAGCTGGTGCAAAATGTGAAAGCACCTTTGTTGTTTGGGGCAAGCCTTAAAAATACTACTGTTATTTTTAGGATGCTATACTTACAGTGCAATCCTAAACAGAGTTACTCCAGACTAAGCCCATTCAAATCAATTAGCATAGACTAGTGTAACTCTTCTTAGGATCGAACTGTGGCCTATCTGTTTCTGAGTCCAAGGTGCTGGCCCTTTATGATCTGTGACCCACATACTTCAAAGACCATTTGTCTCTGCTAGAGGTGTGTGATCCAGGATTCATAATCCCACTAAATTATGCCAGATTTAAGATGATCTGGCATATTCCAGTTATACCAGATCACCTTGGAGAATCCTGGATCAGATCCAGGAAGCCAAACTCTACTGGGCAGAATTCAGCACAGGCAGGCAAGCAGGTGCAGAGCAGCAGTGACTGAGAGGGCAACCAGTGGTGTGAGCAAGAGGGCAGCATCATGAAGTGGAGGAAAGCACTATGCTGTGGCAGGAGAACAGTGAAAGGCTGGCGGGGACAAGAGGCAGCTGGCAGAATAGATTCCCATCCCGGCCCTCCACCCTCGTCCAAACTCCAAAAGAGCCCTTCAGGCTACTTCTGGCTGCCTTTTAAACTCTGCAGCTCTGGCAAGCCTCACCCCTTCTTCCTTCCTTCAATTCAGGATTCTCTACTTTTACCTTGGGCTTCTCTGGATAGTAATTGCGATTCTCTGATTAGACATTGCAATTCTCTGATGTGACATTGGTTTCCCTCCTTCACTTTGGATTTGTTGAACTTTGTTAGTTTAGTTTGCATGGAAGTGGGAATTGCATCTGGGACTGGCTTTTAGGAAACTTAACCATTGTTAAGGTTTCCTTGTGCCTGGAAAGCCCTGGCAATGATTCCCACAGAGGGAAAAATGGAAAGTGGCTGAAAACAGTTTGTTTATGGGTCCATAGAACTGGGTTTATGGGTCCATAGAACTGCTTCTGTCTTCACTGTGGAAGATAAGAAGTGCATGCCCACTCCGGAAGCACTGACTTTGGGAGGGGTTTTGAAAGACCTGAGTCACATTGAGGTGACGAGAGAGGGTTAGAACAGATAGACGAAAATACTACTTTACACAAAGGGTGATAAACACATGGAATTCGTTGCCACAGGAGGTGGTGGCAGCTACAAGCATTGCCAGCTTCAAGAGGGGACTGGACAAATATATGGAGCAGAGGTCCATCAGTGGCTATTAGCCACAGGAGATAGATGGTATTCTCTTTGTGGGGAGGTGGTGCTCTGTTGTCTTGGTGCTAGAAGGAAGGCAGTGGGAGGGCTTCTGGTGTCCTGGCCTCACTGACAGTCCTTTAGATGGCACTGGATTTCTAGCCACTGTGTGTGACAGAATGTTGGACTGGATGGGCCACTGGCCTGATCCAACATGGCTTTGCTTATGTTCTTATGTTCTTATGACCCTGGGGTCCTGAAAGTTGGTGGGGAGGTCTTTAGCAGACAGGAAGAAGTAGGTTCCTGAGCAATTGGTGGAGTTTACTTGAACAACCCCCCAATTAAGGGAATAATGGCTGGATAAATTCTGTCATGGCCCAGTCTGAGAGTGAGGTCTCCTCTGGAGGAGAGGAGCCTCGTGTAGCCAGCCAGGACTCCTCAGGAGAAGAGGAGCCCTGTGTAGCCAGCCCTAGCCCTGATTCAGCAGAAGCCAGCAATCAGGAGCAACAGCTGCTGGCTGATCAGAGCTTGCAGCCAGCAGCTGAGACACCAGCACCCTCTAGCTCCAATACTACAGGGGAAGCTCAGCCAGGGACTTCCACAGGTGCAGCGCAGCCAAGAGCCTCCACCCCCCCAGGTTCACCCACGCCCAAGGAATGCCGCAGGCAGCTCCAGAGACTGGAACTGCAGGAGAGACGGCGCAGTGCTCGCCTCTTGAGCCAACGCCAGCTGCTGGAGAGTGACGATGAGTAGCATCAGGATGGAGCCCCAGCAGCTGGCTGAAAACCACGCCTGGCTATAAGAGCCAGTCTGGAGGAACTGCCTGGCATGGAAGCAACATGTCTACTGCCTGCAACCACGCTGTGTTCCTTGCCCATGCCTGCTTTTGGACCTGACACTACCGGTAAATGACCTTGGATTGTACCTGACCTTGCTCTTGGACTTTGGACTCACTCCTGGCATTATCTCGTGCTCTGACTACCGGTTTGACCTGGATTTTGCTCTTGGAACTCCCCTCAGACTCTGGCATTAAGGTTTGGACTTGAACCACCCTGCTTGGGGTGGCCCAGCCCGTGACAAATTCTGATTTCTCTAACTCGATTAGAGAATCTGACCTGGATTTAAAGGATACTTTTTTTGTGTGTGTCACTGAAACTCAGATCTGGATCATCTTTTTTGCTCCTGCTATTTAGCCAGATCATGAATTCCAGATCATACACCCATAGTAATAATATAAGTAGTGTCTGTACCTTTAAGAAACAAATGGCTTCCCAGTGGCCATTGTGGAGGTTGCTGAGCAACCACAACTGTATTGTAAGCTTTCCAGCCTTAATTTGTGTCATTAAAAAGGAGGTATAGGGGGTAGGACTCCTTCCAGGGCAGTTTTGACCTTTGAAGGAAGACTACTGGGGCCACGCCTGGAAGCAGCCACCAGATAACTTAATACCACACACCTTGATACCACACAATTTGCATTCTGTCCCCATTCTGCCATTGAAATGCACTGGGTGACCTTGGGCCAGTTATGCCTTCTCATCTTAACCTACCTCACAGGGTTGTTGTGAGGGTTAAATGGGGATGAGATTAATGATGTACGCTGCTTTGTGTCCCCACTGAGAAGAAAGGCTTTAAATGAAGAAAACAATTAATTGAGTAAATAAATAATAAATACTTTAAATAAGAACTTTAAATTAAGTATGGTTGTTGTGGGTTTTCCGGGCTGTATTGCCGTGGTCTTGGCATTGTAGTTCCTGACGTTTCGCCAGCAGCTGTGGCTGGCATCTTCAGAGGTGTAGCACCAAAGGACAGAGATCTCTCAGTGTCACAGTGTGGAAAAGATGTTGGCAGGTCATTTATATCTACTCAGGAGGGGTGGGGTTGAGCTGAGTCATCCTGTAAGAGTTTCCCAGGGTGTGGAATGCTAATGGCGGGAGGCTTCACTGTATCCTGAGGAGGTTCTTTTGCATATGGATTGGTGCTTGATGTGCTAATCTTCTCTGCAGGGCTATTGTCGGGTATAGAGTGTTTTGTTGGCCTAGTGTTTTTCAGAACTGGAAACCATGCTCTGTTCATTCTTAAGGTTTCTACTTTCCTGTTGAAGTTTTGCTTATGCTTGTGAATTTCAATGGCTTCCCTGTGCAGTCTGACAAAGTAGTTGGAAGTGTTGTCCAGTATTTTGGTGTCCTGGAATAAGATACTGTGCCCTGTTTGAGTTAGGCTATGTTCAGCCACTGCTGATTTTTCAGGTTGTCCAAGTCTGCAGTGTCTTTCATGTTCTTTTATTCTTGTCTGGATGCTACGCTTTGTGGTCCCGATGTAAACTTGTCCACAGCTGCAGGATATACGGTATACTCCTGCAGAGGTGAGGGGGTCTCTACTGTCTTTTGCTGATCGTAGCATCTGTTGTATTTTTTGGGTGGGTCTGAATACTGCTTGAAGGTTATGCTTTTTCATAAGCTTTCCCATCTGATCAGTAATTCCTTTGATATATGGCAAAAACACTTTTCCTGTAGGAGACTGCTTTTCCTTGGTTGCTTGGTTCATCCTGGGTTTGATTGCTCTTCAGATTTCATTTCTGGAGTAGCCATTTGCCTGAAGTGCGTGGTTTAGATGATTAATTTCCTCATTGAGACAGTGCGGCTCACATATCCATCTTGCATGATCCACTAATGTTTTCATTATGCCTCTTTTCTGTCGGGGGTGGTGATTGGAGTTTTTGTGTAAGTACAGATCAGTGTGAGTTGGTTTCCTGTAGGTTAAATTAAGTAGGTAAATAATAAAGTAGGTAAATAATAAATATAACTGAAGGATAGGTGTCTGATAAAAAATAAGTTGGCCGGTGGGTGAGAAGTAGAGATTTTCAGGAAAGAGAAAACTGGAAATAGTGTGGAAAGGGGGATACAGGGGGGGATAAGGTGCCCTCTGCATTCCTTGCAAGTTCTTTACTATGTAATTGGGCTCTGCCTGGCAGCTGGCATAATGCAACTGGACCATATTTTTTCTGGGTAGAAGCTGACAGGAGGAGGGAAGGAGGGAATGCTGAAGATGGGGGGGGGGAGGTAGTTTGGCTTGTAGATGGGAAAGAGAAAGAAGCAGGAAAAGAGAACAAGCTATCAAAGCTTTCAGAGAAAGGAAAGAGGAAACAGTGTGGGAGTGTGGGAGGAGAAAATGAGAGCCCGCCCCATGCCATGCAAGTCCTTGTGGGTCCTCCTCTTATTACCTCTTAGGTCCTACATTAACACATAATATCTGGCACTTTTCCTGTAGCACACAATCTCATCTTCCTAAAGAAGCTAAGAAAAGTTTTTTCTTTAATTTTCCAGCACACCAATCTTCCTTACCTTTGATTTTTTTTAAAGCAGACAATCATCTGCATGAAATACTTTTACCATTTTGCTGGAAAATGATTTTGCTTTGTGCCAGAAACTGAAAATCGTTTGTATTCCCAGACTGCAGCCACACTGCACACGCCTGAGTTTTTGCTCATCACATCAGAACATATGCCACTTTTAATCAAACTAGCTGCTTCTTGTTTATTAATCTAAACTCTCAAGCTGCTATAACAATTATAGATGGGAATAAAGAACAGTGAAACCCACAGCAAGTTTACCAAGTTCTCTTCAAAAACTGCATGGATCACAAAGGTCTTTTGGATATCAGCAAGGAGCCTACTGGGAAGCTATCTTTTCTCTTATTGTCTTCAATAGTATTGACAATGGTTTTTGATAATATAATGTTTGTTGACAACTGACAACTGTCTGATAAGGAGTGATATGATCCCTTAGTACTTTAACAAGCAACTGTCTGATCACATCGTCCTTCTTTTTAAAGAAAGGAAATGCTCATTAGAGAGATGAACCAATGATCATATTTCACTAGATCATAACATGTTATCAGTTCCAGCAGCTCTTATATTTGTGCTGTTTCCACATTATCTTCAGTAGTAAAGTATTCCACTTTTGTACTGTTCGCATTGCCTCTTCACTGAGCTGCTGTTCCGGTCTGCTTTGTTACAAGCTAAGAAAACAAATGATGACGATTCCATGTTTCTTTGCTTTTAATAAGGGATCATGAAAGATGCTGTCATTCTTCATTGGATAACATGAAGCACAGGTAGTATATAGGACTACATATTTAAAGCAACAGATAACATGCAAGGCAACATAGTGGTAAAGTTTGTGCTCCCTTACTCATTAGTGAAGCATCTGAGACTCCCCCTCCCTACAATACTTCCCTCCTATCTGAGTAAAAAGCCTTTTTGAATAATTTGGTTTTGCATCATTTGTGGAAAGCCAGGAGAGTAGGGGCCCCCAATGACTTCCTCAGGCAGGCCATTCCACAGGATAGGGGCCACCACAGAGAAAGCCCATGTCCGGGCTGCTGTTGATTTTGCCCATGTGCTGTAAGTGTTCTGTGGTCCACCCTTGCAAGAATCTAATTGGAAGGGAGAAATGCCATTCCCCAGGAAATCAGTAGAATCAAAGAAATCAGTAGAATCAAAGAAAAACACATGTTCATGCTGCATGGCTGCTAAGCACTTGAAAAAAAAAAGGATATATTCAGGGAGGGTGTTTCATTATTCCCAAGTGCCTGAATTTGTATTACCATTCTGAAAAATCAAGGTAATGATTAGGGGTGTGCATCTAGAAAGTTTCTGTTTCAGTTTCGGTTTGGGTTCTTGGTTTTATGGAACAATTGTGTCTCATTACTGTTTAGTCCAGCTGGTGCAGTGTTGGCTCAGAACTGATCAATTTTTTTTCATTCCATGACTTTCAGACCTTTGCACATGTGTGGCTGTGCATGTGCAAACACATGCTCTTCTTTTCAAGGGGAGCAGGCTCTAGAGCAGCTGTGTTTGCAATGGCACAAAAGTGTCACAGAAAACACAGTCCTCCCTCTACACTATTGACCTACCAAATCTGAGAGCATGCAACAATGGGCTTTTGTGTTTATGGACCTTGAGGAATGGGGAAGATGTGTGTCAAGGTGAGTGTTGGGCAGCTGCACATGCACATACTATTCTTTTATCATTGTCCAAAAAACTAATGATCCAATGCATTTCTCCTCAAGCACATGAAAACTCACATAAAAATGGAACCCAATTTAGGTGAGTGTTGGCTGTGGCTAAGCATAAGAACATAAGAGAAGCCATGCTGGATCAGGCCAATGGCCCATTCATTCCAACACTCTATGTCACACAGTGGCCAAAAAACTAGGTGTCATCATGAGGTCTGCCAGTGGGGAAGGGACACTAGAAGCCCTCCCACTGATTGCCCCCCCCCCCCAAAACACCAAGAATACAGAGCATCACTGCCCTAGACAGAGCGTCCCATCTATACCTTGTGGCTAATAGCCACTGATGGACCTCTGCTCCATATATTTATCCAAGCATATGAAATGGTGGAAAACAAGTGGCACCAGCACAGCATGCAAGCAGAAGAGTGCTCCATTGTGTACTTGTCCAGTATAGCATAGCAAAATTTTAAGAAAATATTCCTGTTTAGTGACATAGCCAATAAATTTTACCTTTGAGACCTGCTGTTATGCCATGTTTCCCTGTGCCTTGTAATTTAATTTCCACGATCATGAGCCATTTGGGGGAATCCTCCTCCATAATCTGCTGCATGAGACCATTCCAGGATGGGACTCCCTGTTTAAACCCACCAGCTGCCGGCCTGTCCTTGTACTGTGCATCAAAGTGCACAGAAAGAGACAGCTAGATGTTGTTTATTCTTTCACAGGAAGGGAAGTAGAGGGAGGATGTCCCTCTTTCCCCCTTATTTTTTACTAGTAAAAGTGGGGAAATGGACAGTTGCTGGCTGCCAGTCTCTCTTCCCAACTAAAACAGTTAACCCAGAATTGAATGAAAAGTAAGAAGGAAGAATTGCAGGAGAAACTAAATGAGAGAGAACCTTTGCTTTGTTCAAAAATAAAACATCTGATCAGATTGGTCCCTCCAGGTAGAATACTGATCTGGAAAGTGAGTTGTTGGGAACATGGCTCGGCTTTTATGTTTAAATATTCTATGATGCATACAAGGTTTCCATAATTTTCACCCCCCATAACTCGGAAACTATAAGGCATAGCCTAGGAAATTTTTATTCATACAAGTGACTTTGACATGTGATATAACTCAGTACAGCAATTTTAATCAAACTCTGAGATGTAGTGGTTAAACTTTTTTTAAAATCGTGGTGATCTGCATGGAACAACCCCACTGAAGAAGATAACAGTGGTTTCCCCTGACTTCATTGCTGGTGGGAAGGGGTTCACTGTATGGCCCATTTTCAAGGGCTCCACCTCACCACCCTGTTCTCTGCCTTGAGGTTCTTGCAAGGCCTTTTGGACCTTGTTGGATGTTGCCCTATTGTTGCTGGTTGCGAAGGGCCCCCCATAACAGTTCAAGCTTCAGGGCCCCAAAAATGTAGATCTGCCCCGGTGCTAAATGACAACTTATATACCTGGGTTTATCAGAAACATGGTGGAATAGGGGAAATCAGTAGGACACTATTATTCCTGAATATATGCTCTATAAACAGCATAGGGAGGAATTGTTGCATTGTATACCAAAAAGGGTATAAAGTCAAACTGGAAAACATTTGAGTAATAAACATACCTACAGAATCTGTCCCATGTAAACTGGTAGAAACTGTAATTAAGAATGGAATTATTAAGGACATAAAGGAACAAAGTCCACTGAGAGAAAATCAGCATGGCTTCTGTAAAGGGAAGTCCTGCCGCACCAACCTCTGGAATTCTGTGAAAGTGAACAAACATGTAGATAATGATGATATGTTGGACATCATTATGTATCTTACCAAAGACACTAGAGTAAGCTGAACACTGTAGGAGCCACATTTATCATTGACACAAAATTATTCAAGGTTGTGAAAACCAAGGCTGTGAAGAGCTCCAAGGGGATCTCCCTAAACTGGGTGAATGAGCTGGGGGAAAGTACAGAAGAGAGCAGCCCTGATGATTATGAGACTGGAGCACCTTTCCTATGAGGAAAGGCTAAAATGAACAAGACTTTCCAGTTTTTTTTTTAAAAAGTCAACTGAGGGGGAACATGATAGAGATTTATGAAATTATGCATGGGGCAGATATAGTAGATGGAGAGAACTCCCCCCCCCCCACACACACACACTCCCTACATACTAGAGGGCACCCAATGAAGATGTTGGGCAATCGATGCAAGACAAACAAATGAAGTACTTCTTTACTCAATGAGTAATAAAAATATGAAATTCACTACCAGAGAATGTAGTGTTGCCCTCAACCATTAGATGACTTTAAGAGGGAATGAGATTCATGGAAGATGTCCATCAACAGCTACTATACAATGGTAGCCGACCTCTGAATACTAGTTCTAGGAAGCAGCGTCAGGGAAAGGCCTTGGCCTCTATGCTCTGTTGTCAAGAACAGGGGCCTCTATGGCCAGTCTCTAAGACTTTGTGATACACTGTCTGATCCATCAATGCTGTTCTAATGTTCCTGTGATAAGGGAAAGAAGTCATTATGCAGGGCTTTTAAACTGGGAGCCAACCATCCAAGAAATGTTTTTATTAGGATACCAACCTTTAAAAGGTTTCAGTCACAACATGATCAGAACATCTAGGATGGGGCAGAGATTTTATTGTTCTGATTATCAGATTGGGTCTTCATTATCATCATGCAACATTCCAAAATGATTATCCAAGATATTATAAAATGGCACCAACAGCTTTAAAGTGCTCATTAAATGCACCGGGCCCCACGTTGACAGTAATGGAACAGAACAGCACATAGTGCTATATCAACATGCATTTGATTTTACATCATATCAAACTAAGGCCTGCACTTTGCTATTGTTCAGTGAATTGAACTGAATTTTTACTAGCAGCAAATATCAGCTTCTATAGTCTAAGTTCACTTTTTGTAAGTTTAACATAAAGCCAGAATTACTAATTTTTGTTTGCATTTGCTATTGTCTGCCAATCAGAGCCACTACTGCTAAATTTGCTTTATTATATGGATGTTGTGCAGTTAGTAACAGTGCTGATTTAGTGCTATATAAGATGGTGCTAGGACTTAGTGGAATTAAACAGGATTGCATTTACCTGTAACTGTTGTTCATCAAGATCTTCTGAGCAGTCCTGCATTGTTGATAGCAGGGAGAGACTTATTCTCCTGCCTCAATGGTCATGTGCCACGAGGGAGAGGCACCCCTTTCCCTTAGTTCTCCTAAGCCACTGCAAGACCTAAATGAAATAAAGATAAGGCAGCTCACAGTGAGGCAGGAGGGAGGGTATGCGTGTCTGCACAGAGGACCTCAATGAACAACACTCACAGGTCAGTGCAACTCTGTTTTCATTTTTAGTCTTCTGTGAAATCCCTCATTGGGAGAATAGCAAGCTACTCACCCAGGAAGCAGGAGTGAGTGTCTAGTTGAACAAAGCATGCAACACAGCTTGTCCTACTGATGATTCTTGTACATTGATGTCCATAGAATAGGACCATACAAAAGTATCTGTGGAGGAACATGTGGCAGATGCACAAGTGAGAGACAAAGGGACCACCTTGAAGAAAGCAGCTGAGGACACCTGGGCCCTGGTGGAATGAGCCTTCAGAACCAAGAGGACACTGGACTGCAGCATTCTGATAACAAAGTTTAGTAACTCATATAATCAATTGTGGCAAAATCTGAGAATACATTTTGAAACCTTTCTGGGGTCCAGAACAAACAATGCTGAGGTGACAAAATGTGCTGGTTCTGTCTAAATAAAACAATAAAGCTTTATGGACATCTAATGTGTGAAGTGTACGTTCATGCTGGTCCATCTGCATTATTTTAGTATAGCATTGGGTGCTAAACAGAGAATTTTCTGTGCCATAACAGGCAATGAAGATCTCTGAAATGAAGAAGAAATTCTTATGCTGTGCTCTTTCTTTCCTCAGTTTTTACAGGGGAAGGGAGGGAGTTAGAAAAAGAAAAAAAACGGGGGGGGGGAGTCAAAGAGAAAAAAAGCTCTGTGAAGAGAAGACAAAAAAGACATGCTGGGGTAAATTCTTCAGAGGAATTAATTGCTAGAGTTGTTCTCCTAAATGTGGCAAAAGAAGAACCAAGGAAAGGGGGTTCCTCTCTCCCATGGCATGTGATGGTTTAGATGAGAAAACACATCTGTCCCTGCAATGGGGAGAGATGCTCCCTTGGAGCCTTTAAAAGCTAGAAAGTTCTCTCCACAGCCATCCTGCACCTGTGTAGTCCCTAACGTGGACGCAGAAGACAAACTACATTTCTCTGAAAACTATTGTTGGAGAGCACAGTGAATTCAATTGCACACAATCCAGACTCCAAACTGGATTGTGGCATCCAGAATGCATTCCTCAATCTATTCTGAGCAATATTGCTACTTGCTTACCATGTCAGAAGCATCCTGGCGTGGGAGATGAGCACAGTACAGCATGAGGACAATCTGGGTCACACAACACCCATTATGTCCTATAGAAATCATATCATTGGTCCAACTTTGGTACATTTCACTTGACAGTAACCATTGAACAGGGATGCAACCTAATAAATATTTAATGTAGGGCTTTTTCTAATGCTCGACTTACTCCTAATGCTCTTGGCAGCCAATCCACAAGCATTGGAATTGATTTGAGCAGGGGTCTTCTGCACTCCCTTTGCATTTTTACAGTCATGAAGTCAGTTTATTTTCTTCCACTCATGCCTTAAATAATCTGGATTTTCAAGAGGGTGCTGCCATCATCAGCGGCATCACCAGTGGCATCACAGTACCTTTTAAATTTTTGTGCATGCTTATATTGATAGAATGAATTAGAAAAAGATTTTAAAAAGAAAACATACTTAGGGATGAAGAGAAAGAGGAGGAAGATTTACTGACACTTTCAAGGCTGCCTAGAGGAAGGATACCATTCCCAGGCTGCGGGGCTACAGTTGGCTATTGGAGAGGGTTGATGCAAAAGTGATGTGGGGAAGGCAGTTTCAAAAAGGATTTAGATCCTTTTATGAATCATTTATGAATAACCCAGGTGAGCCTGATCTTATCAGATCTCAGAGGCTAAGCAGGGTTGTCTTAGTTAGTAATTGGATGGGAGACCTGCAATGAAGTCCAGGGTGGCACAGGGAGGCAATGGTAAGCAACCTCTGTTAGTCTCTTGCCATGAAAACTCCACCAGGGCTCACCATGTCAACTCTAACTAGAGGGCACTCTCCACCATGAATCATATGTGAAGTGCTATCAGGTCCAGCGCCAGGGTTTCTGGCACCTGAGGCTGGGTGGGAGGGCAGCTTCAGGACTGCTCCTGGCCCCACCCACGCACGTGCACAGAGTGCACGCACATGCACCCGGACTGTGGGGCAGCAAGCAGTTGGGCGGGAGGGCTGGGAGGCTGCCGGCCCAGCCAGGCATGGTGGGTGGCTGAGGAGGTGCATGTGCATCCTCCCAGCCCTCCCGCTCTGTTGCTCCACGCACCAGCCCGGACACCTGCCGCGCCTGGCCCATGACTGCTGGTCTAGGCTGTGGATGCGTGTTGGTGGCAACAGCAGCACGGGAGAGCTGGGAGGCTGCAGTAGCTGTGGGCCAGGTATGGCAGATGGTCAGGGCGACATGTGAGCAGTTTCCCATCCCTCCCGGTTAGCCGCCCACACGCTGCTGCTGCCAGATTCGCTGCGCATGCTGCTGCCCCCGGCCCTGGTGCCCCCTCCGGTGCCTCAGCACTGGAGTTGGTTGCCAGGCTTGCCTCAATGGAGGTGCTGGCCCTGAGTGCTATGTCCTTTTCAAACTATGCTGCTTTTTTCAGATGCTGGAATTGTTCCCCATAGGCCACCAGGACTTTTGCAATATTTTACAAAGCATTTTATCAATATACTATTGTGATGATAAGTTTTGCAGATTCTCTAAATCCCCAGCCTTCATTTTTTAAAAAAAGTTTTTAAAAAGTTTCTAGCGCTTTTCCTCATGGAGATATAAGGGAAAATGCATAGCTATGCAAAGGAAGGGATTAGAGACTTGCTTTTTAAAAAATGAACGCTGTCAGTTCAGAGAATCTGTTAAACCTATTGTTACAATTAGACATGGGCACGATCCAAAAAAAATACCAATCAAGCTGTTTGTGGATCCACGTTGGTGACAAGTCCAGATCACCGATTCACTCCGATCAAGTCCTGTTTCCGATCTGGGATCGGAGGGGCGCCCCCTCCCACACACACTTAGAGCAGATGGGGAAAAAAGTTTTTAATCCTGCGATGAGCTGCCTTCCCTCAGGGAGGGGACGTTTTCTCTCACACACATGCATGCACTTAGAGCAGAGGGGGGGGGGTTAACCCGGCATTTTCTCACACACACACATGCACACACTTAGAGCAGAGAGGGGGGAGTTTTTAACCCGTCCCTGCCTCCAAATAGAGAGAGAGAGAGACAAGTTTCAGCCAGCTTTTTTAAAAAAGCAGGGACAGAATTCTCCATCCCACCCAATTTTAGAAGCAAGCAGCCAGTCTTCCAAAAGCATATTTTAAACAGGAAGAAAGTAAAACCAGGATCCACATGGATCCTCGCGGATCCTATGGTTTTTTAAATAGGAAAAACACAAATGAAACATCAAATCACATACCAACTTCTTGCAAAAAGCAGGCAGTGGGCTGAGAAGCCAGGAGGAGGAGAGAGATATCTCTTTTCAGTTAACTCTTTCAGCACTGAACGAACTCAGGAGAGGAGCGCAAAACAGCTTGATAGCTGCTCTCAAAGCAAGGGTTTTTTGAAAGAGTTAACACTGAGAAGAGCTTTTCCTCACTAGGGGAAATATTATCAAGTTGCAAACAGAGCTCAGGCAATACAGATTGTGGGCGCCTGAATGTCTAGCTTCCTGGTCCTATCACGATCGCCTCGGAGTCCTGACTGCTGGATCGTTTGCCGTGGAAGACAACGATCCACCAGGTCACGATTGGGAGATTGCCATTATCGTGGGGTTTTTTTTATCATAATCCAGATCGTGCCCATCTCTAGTTACAATAGTAACAATCATATGCATGCAATATAAGGGTTGAATTGTTAAAAAAAAAGATTGACTATGAAACCACTTGTATTCAGGTCAGAGGAGGTAAAGGAGAGGGAAAGGTTTCATGACAGCCACAATCTAGTCATTAATATGTGAGTTGGAGGTGGGAGTGGGCAAGACAAATAAAGTGGAAAGAAACATTATACATGAAGAAAAATTGACTCAAAATTGGCTTCCTAAAAAAAAGTGGCTGCAAAAGAACCAGGAAGGGGGTGGGAGAAAAAAAAAGAAACAAAAACTAAAGGTTCAAAAACGTGTGTGGATATCAAGGGATAAACTGAAGCAGTATGTGGTCAGAACTGATGGGGGAAAAAACGTGCAGAAAAGCCCATAGATAATTAACATCATTTTGTAAACCAAAAAAGAAATTTAAACACGTTACTTTCATAGAATCATAGAGCTGGAAGGGGCCATACAGACCATCTAGTCCAACCCCCTGCCCAGTACAGGATCAGCCTAAAGCATCTCTGACAAATATTCATCCTTTAATAACACTTTCAGGGGAAATACAGTATTTCAGAGACTTATCTAGATGTATAGCTGTAGCTGTTTCAAAAAGGGGGAGTTATGCATTTTTCATTAAAGGCACAATCATTAAAGGCACAAGAACAAGGACTCCATTGCTCCTGAGCTCCACTCTGTGGGATGTATAGAAAGAGATTTCAGATTTGTACTTCTAGACTGTGAGGAATTAGAGTGGTCAACACATTTCACAGTTCATGAGCAGTGAAAGATGAAAATGATTAAAAGGACGCAGAGCTGGGCAGATACAGTGAACTTACAGCCTTGGACAGTGAGAGATTACTGTGATTAGCTATTCAGAATGATTAGAAGTTCACAGAGTGAATTGAGATCCATGGACACAGAGAGACAATGATTAAGTGGGCTATGTCCATTATATGGGAAGAGGGAGGACACTGATCCATGGACAGCAAGATGGTTATTAACATAGCTACATCAATAGTTATTAACCTGCTTACATCAATATTGTTCACACAATGAACCTAACTTTATAGTGAGTGGGAAAATGATTAACAAAGGAACTTAGCAGTGATCTCAGAGCAAATTTAGATCTATGGAGTGCCCTGGATTAATGCAAATACGTCAGCATCGACTTCTGAAGATTCTGCCAAATCAGCTATGCATATGAAGGTTCTTCTGGAGCTGAAGATTAAATTAACACTTTTGTAGATAGGTTCTGTACAGACTTTGTTGTTTGGAGAGGGTGCACCTTAGAGAGGGACACACCTTGTATAGTGTAACTTCTTGTGTGGAGACACAAGAAGTTGCATGTGTGGAGTAAAAGACCACTTGAAAAACCTATATGTTCCAATGTGTTAATCCTAGGAATAATTCACAATGCATGGGTGAATACATGGTATCTGAAGTGAGATATCACCTCCACTATGCAAGTAACTTTACAACTTTTGCAAGCTCTTGCCTCTGAAAGTAAGCCCTGGGTGCCTGTATGAAGGAGGTGTATGGATTATGCACGAGGCTATTTGTAGAGACAATGAAGTGCATAGGTTTCAGTTGTCATTGAAAGTTATGTGTGTAGTTGAAAAATGTGCATTAACCCCTCCCCCATAAAACTTATATTCTGGAGCTGTGTATGAACCAGTCCTCAGGAAGATTACAGACTTGTATATGTAATATGTATCCAAGAAATTAGACTGTAAAGATGTACTGATTGTTGGATTAATGATCAAATTCAATTTTTTACAACTGCTAGCATACACAGAATCCTTTTTCCATTGTATCCCTAAGATTAATTCAGTTCAGAAGTTTCTGCTTTTGTAACACTTACTGACCAGAATCATATATAACAACCAGCTGTGGTTTGTCCTTATAGGAATGAGCCTGGGAAATGCTTGGACTTCTTTCCCTTCCCACCTCCATTCATCTGAAGCTAGGCAATCACACCTTTCTGAATTTGCAGGAAAACAACAGTTTGCAATTTCTGGTAGAAGAGGAAGAAGGGAATAATTTTACCCTGATTCTCCTCAACACTGTATCCTCCCGACCCATATGATGTGGCTGTTACTTTATGTGGGTCCCATGACTCCACGAATAAACTTTTCTGGAGTAAGAACGAGTGAGGGAGAGGAAATCCAAGAAAATCCTGATCCTTATGCAATTCTTGCATTGCATCCAACCCCCAGGGTTTAAAACCCTGATTTAGTCCCAGTGTAAAATCTTGGTTTGTAGAGATGAGAACAAACCAACCATCGTTTGTGATTCAGATGAAACAGAGATGAAACTATAGTAGGCAAACACAAAGATAAAAGAGAGGGTGAGGATATAAAGGAAAAATGTGAACTTGAGAAGCCTCCAAAATCATTCCCATAACAACCAACTGGGGTCTGTCTTTACATGTGAAACATGACATTGGCCGTTTTCACACAGCTTACTGGCCTCCGGAACGTTGTGCAAAACTCCCGGCAGACAGCGTCTTCTCACACGAAATCGCGCCAGGAAGATGCTGTTATCCAGGAGTTTTGCGTGAAATCGTCGGTTGGACCAACTGTCGATTGGACAACTCATAGTGTTTATAGAATGGAATAGATTTTGAAAGCGTATACAGTCTGTTCTTTCTCTGTCACTTAAACAGACTATTTCAATTATGTATACGTTAAAATTATGTTTAATATGTCTAATTATTTACTTCCAATTATGTCCCTACAACTTTGGTGTTTGTGTTTTCCCCTAGGCTGAAGATAAAGTTTCCTACTAGCTTTTATAAACATGCTAATAATCTCACACTAATTGGAAGCCATGATGAAAACAAGGACAAAAACTCTAGCCTAGATATTACTCATTAGGTCTATTTTTAGCAAAAATTCTATTTTCCTATGCTTACTGTTGTCATATATCCATTTGTCCAATACAAACTACAATGGCTGGCTTATTATTTGTAACAATTTTGAAGATGTATAATTGCTTATAAATATACATGCTCTCCTTTTATAAAGGGAATGGGATTTTAGTGAATGGAATTGGTCAGGAAGGGACTTTCCTACAGGGAATAGGATACAACTGCACTGTGTGATGTATGTATTATATAGAGTTGCAGTTTCTTACATTCTCTGCTGTATGTTTTATTTTGTTTGTATTGCACTGTTTTCAAATGTTGATAATCCAGTTGTTGCATCATTTATGGTATATTTTACAGTTTTCTCTCTTTCATTGCTGTTAAAATTCTGTTATCTGCTTCAAGTCTCAGCAATAAAGGTGGATTATAATTCAATAGACTAAATAAAGATTGCATTTTCTTATTACTTCCTGTCCTTTTCTTCTTTGTCCACTCCCGCCCCCCATGTACCTGAGGAATATCCTTATTACAAAAGGTTTAAATGATCCCATCTTATATCCTACCAATTCCTTCATTAGTGCTCCTACCTTAAACTAAGATAAGACACTCTCTGTAGATAAAAAGGTTACAGGAAGCTGAATGAGATATAAAACTTTACAACCTAAACACAAGCATCACAAAAGACAAGCTGAAGCTTAGTATGAGCTGATACGTATTTGGGAATGGTAAACTATAAGATACAGGAACAAATTAATATTATCAAATAGGAGTATACACCAAGAAAAAAATGGTTACACTTTCATATTCAAGGTTCAGGTTGCGGTTCTGTAATTACTTATATTCATGTAGAACAGTTCTATTTGAGGATTCAAGTGTGTGTGGCTTTTCAGGATCTGCTGCTCCGGGACCATTACTTTCAATGTGGAATCTATTAGAGGGTCTTGGGAAACTGTTTATAAAGGTTATGCCACCAAATTTGTACAGACCATGTGGTGGTGGAGAGTGCCCTCAAGTCATAAGTGACTTATGTGACCTCTGGCAGGGTTTTAATGGCAAGAAACTAATACAGGTGGTTTGCCATTGTCTGTCTCTGCAACCCAGGTCTTCATTGGAGATCTCCCATCCAATTACTAACCAAGGCTTACCCTGCTTAGCTTCTGAGATCTGAGGAGATCACGCTCACCTGGGCTATCCTGGTCAGGGCACACAGAGCATAGTCCTCTATGTAATCTAAACCCCTCCCTAAGTTTCAAGCATATTGAACAAAGGGGTCAGATTTTACAGACCTCCAAAGGAGATGCCTCTCTGTGTAGCCACACTTCTCACTACTGATTCCTAAAATGGAGTTAAGCAGCAACTTAGCAGGGAGAGCTCTTGCCAGTCACTGGCATTTTAAAAAATGCTGTCTGCATTCATTTTATTTTTCTACTTTTGCAGTGACTATCTGACAACAAAATTTCTTTACCTTCCCACTGAAAACTCTGCATACGCCATCCTTCTTTTTTGTGATCTGTTGTTTCCTTTCACAAAGTGACAAAAAGCTTCCTTTATGGGGCCCTCCCTGCCAGGTCTGGCATTATTTCCTATGTGGTACTTTTTAGAGGTGTTGGAGCTATTTTTCAACCAGATGGCATCAACATTGCAGTGAAGTCCACTAATGAACCCCCTAACTTTCAAGTGAATTGGACCAAGGGATCCAAATCTATAGGCCCCTGAACAAGATGCCCCCTAGCTAAAGTACTTGCAAAGAACTTAGCTGATGGGGTTGTGGGAGCTGGAGAGGCTGTTTTTCAACCAAATGACACCAAAGTTACAGCAAAGTTATTGCTATCGACTAAAAAACAAGTTTCAAGTAAATTGAACCAAGAGTTCCAATTCTATTGGATACTGAACAAGGTTCCCCTGCTGGTACTGACAGAAAAAAGCCTGTACCCCCACAAAGCAGGAAGCAAAGGAGAATGGTAGCTCTCTGCAGATAATTGGCTGAGAGAGCACTGTGCCACTCCCTAGCAAGGATCTGACTGGATGGGAGAAATGCCACTGCCCAGGAAGTCAGTAGAATCAAAGAAAAATATGCGCTCAGGTTGTACCCAAGCTCAAACAAACAAAACCCCACATATTGTTTGGGGGAAGGGAGATTTGTAATGCCCAAGCATCTTGGATTTGTGTTGCCATTCCAGAAATCATGGTAATGATGACCTATATCCATGTATATCCTTGGCATGGAAATTTTGTAATGCTTCCCTATTATCAAGTAATGTCATTCCCTTTACAGATTTACCAGACACTACAGTACACACAGACGGGTCATTTCACAGAAAAAGAACTACAGGAACTCATTAGCATAACTCATTAGCATATGCCATGCCCCTTGACATCACTGGAGGGAGGTTTTATCTCCCTCCAGAGTGCCCTTTTTCTCCCTCCAAAGGAATACAGATATGTATTCCTAGGGCCCTTCTAGAAAATGACAATCAACAGATAACAATCAAAAGATATCAATAACAATCAAAAGATGACAATAAAAAAGTAACCTCAGCGGAAAAATTCACTACACAGTGTAGTACATAATAAAGAACAACCTTGTCCTGGCAGTGGCAAAGATCAAACTGAGGGGGAGGTCCCTTCAATGGGCTTAGACTGCAGTAACTGCTTCAAATTGCACTGTAAGTTACTTAATTATACAATCCTCTCTAAGTGGCCACCTTGTGCACTTGCTAGGCCAGCACAGAGCTTTCTAACACAGTTAAGACCTCAACTGCATCTCCAGGAAACTCAAGAAGGAAAACAGCACGCTAGGCAGATAACAGAAGCAGTAGAGCTGAGCCTCAGATGAAATGAATTTGAGATCTGTGGATATTTGTATTCATAATCTGTGGATTGATTTTTCTCTCTCTATTTATACCCCCCACTCTCTCTCTCCCTCCAGTCCACACTCACACTCTTTTTCTCTCTCTCTGAACCATCCCCCACTCACTCACTCTCTCTCCCTCCAGTCCACACACACACTCTTTCTCTCTCTCTCTGAACCATCCCCCACTCACTCATTCTCTCTCCCTCCAGTCCACATACACACTCTTTCTCTCTCTCTCACTCTCTCTACCACCCCCACTCACTCTCTCTCTCCCCCCACCCCTCCCACACTCTCTCTAAGGTTTGCAGGGAAGAAGAGACCAGGCACCACTTGTGAAGGCCGCAGCTGAGCTGCAACAAGCGGCAGGTGTCACTTGCCAGGGCTGGCACCGCGCAGCCTTCAAAGGCCACGGCCGCCAGCCCTGAGCTGCGACAAGTGGCGGGCTTTGCTTGCCAGGGCCAGTGCCATGCAGCTTTCCAAGGCCACGGCCACCAGCCCTGAGCTGCAACAAGCTGTGGGCATTGCTTGCCAGGGCTGGAGCCACACAGCTTTCCAAAGCTGCAGCCGCCAGCCCTGAGCTGTGACAAGCAGCGGGCATGAAGAAAAGGCTGTCCCGCCGCCTTGACCGGTCTACAGGCTGGGAGGACGGGCCACGCAGGCCACCCTTCCTGTGCAGTCACCCCCCCCCCCGGCTTGGCCACCCCCCCCCCGGGTTCCTACCAGGGAATCCAGGAGGTGGTGATGGAGTGGTGGTGCTGCTGCTGCTGCCTCCACCGCGGCCTGCTGCTAAAGACACAAGCAGCAGGGAGGAAAAGAATCACGTGGATGGGGCCAAAACCCACACGATTTCTTTGTACATCTACCGGAACGCTGTTCCAGTGCATTCCTGCCCAAAATGAGCCCTGCATAGAGATATTTTGTTTTCAACTGATTGATTTCAGTGGTATTAAAATTGCTTTTTATCGTGTAAATATATTTTCTCCTCTTTGATTACAATGAATATTTTTCTGGCCTGCCTTAGAAACCTAATCAAGTCCATCTGATTTAAATACATTATTAGTATTCTCATTGTTATTATATTACCTGAGGCATATGTGCTTGTTTAATGGCTATGTATATAATATTAGTATATCATTTAAGTGGTACTGAAATTCAAAATTAACATTACTCATTAAATAGAAGCCTGCATTGGCCACTTAATCACATTTTCTAGGTAAAAGGCTCCTGAAGAAAGCCACTCCATAGTATCTTGTACCATCTACCATTTTGGTGATGACAACTAAATTTTTACTAATTGGCTTCCCTAATCATCAAATTTAGGAACTCATCTGTGAGGCAGAGGTAGCATGAGATAAGAAATAAATAAATGAATACACAAACAAATAAATGAACAATGTCTGAGTCCTGTGCTAACATTAGAAAAAAGCAAAGTCAGCAGGGGAATTGACAGTGCTGGGGAAAGCAGACTCTTAAAGACAATGTACAATACAGTTTTGTGTACAAACAGTAAGTTAATTATTTCTCTACCTCATATCAGCAATGACTAGACTGATTAAAATCATAAATCACCCAGTGTCTCCATATTTAAGCTAGGAGAGTCCACAGCTCTGGCTACTTATCTTAATTAACACACACACAGAGACAATCAAAAACATTTGTTATGAAAGTTTAACCTAAGAAGCATTAGCTGTGCTTGCCTTCTGAGAAAGAGAGGGAGGTGCTAGATCTCAAGACCATAATTTCATGGGTCCAGAATTAAAACACATCAGATTAAGCCCTGGAGATACCTGACACTAATTAACTACTTCTGTCCAATAATTTTATCCTCGGTTTTCTTGCTTTACTTTGTGCTGTTAAGTGTAGCAGGTTGTAAGCCACTCAGCACTGCATAACTTTGGGTTAGTCAGCTATTTCTCATCTTATCTACCTCATAGAGGTGTGAGAATAAAGTGAGAGGGATCATATGTACAGCCCTGATCTCCTTGGAAAAATAAAGATCCTAATAAATTTGCGCAAAATTATTGTAGCATTTATCTACTTGGCATTCCACTGCTTTATGGAGACTGTATCAACTACTCTTTCAGTATAAGTAGCAATAGTAATTTTATTGGTTTTTTTCCCTTCACTAGGAGGTACACGGCCCAGCTGAAGATAATACACATGATCAACAGGAAATTTCTCTTGATATGAATGAGGGATATTTCAGAATGTAGATGTACCATTCAGTTATGGGCTTATGCAGGAGAAGGTCCCCATGGACTGTACCCAATGTTTCCAGAATAGCATACTTTAATGTTCTGGCCCAGTTATAAGTAATTGATTTTAAAATCTCAGCATTAAGAGTAGAGATGGGCACTAACAGCAATACAAACTAAAAAAAGTCACAAACAGCCTAATCTGCTGTTCGCGGACAAGCTGTTTGTGAGGCCCATTCTAAATGAACAAGTGGTAGTTGCAAGCCTCGTTCATTGTTCGTTGCTGTTCGTCAAACCAGACAGTCTGGCACCTGCAATCAATTCCCTTGGCTACTGGAGGCAGGGACTGCCTGAACTCTGTCTGAACTCCTGTTGTTGCCCTGGAAACCCCAATCTAATCCCAATTTAGCTTGATAGGCAGGTCTTCCTTTCAAGTGTGGAGCTCCAAATTTGTTACAACAAGGGAGCAAAGAGCAAGTGGGAGGGGGCACCCAGCTCTGGTTTTGCAGACAGTGAGGGAGAGACAGTTGCTGTTGGTATTTTGAGAGAGACGGGGAGAGTGCATTGGAGCTTGAATTTTCTTTGTGTGTGGTGGGATAGGGATCTACCTCTTCAAGTTCCAGGGCTGCTACCAGGCTCTGGGTCAAGCTGTTATTTATTAATGGTACATTTCCTGCTGCCTGCTCAGGTAGGGGTTCTGGGAGTGGTGCAGTAGGGATCTTCATGGCTGGAGGAGAGCCTGCTGGCCCCCACGAACAATGAACAATAAACATGTTTGTAAACAGGTCATGTTAATCAATCTTCATTGTTCGTTGTTTGTGGATGGCAACAAACAATGAACACCATGTTTGTTTGTTTTCTGTTTGTGCCCATGTCTAATTAAGAGCCAAGGTTGCTATAAAGACTGAAGCTCATGAAAGCCAGAAAATGCAAGCCAAGGCAGAAAACATTTGTCTGACAATCAGTGTGCATTATAGAGACCAATCGGATTGTTGTAGGGCACTGCTGGTTGACTAGCTAACAGCCTAATTCTACACATTGTCACATGGAACTGGGCACTTGAAGTACATGAAGGAAGGACTTGATATGCAAAAGTGTTTTCTAGAAATAAAAAGCAAGCACCGCTTTGGTTTGACTCCCTCAAATGCAGAATTACAGAAGCCCAATGTGGATTTGATCCTTGCAGCCCAAATACCCGGAACACCCACTGTCAGTGAGTATGCAGTTTTAGTTAAAGGGAAGATAGTTATTCCTCTCCTCAGCAGGTTGCCTGATAATGTCTCATCTTCTACTGTGTATACTCTGAGATTGTCCACAGACATCCTTTAAAATGATACAATGTAAACCAATGTTGCCTGCCAATTTAGAATCCAAACTTATGTCTAGCATGTTAGTGGATCTCCCTGCAATTTGCACTGCTTTGTGCATTTCTACATTCTTTTCCTTATGCTGCATTTCTCAGCCTAGGATATACTTCTGAAAGCTTTTCTGCTACTTTTCCCCATTGGTTCTGGCCCCATGTAACTTTGATTTATTTCCTGAATCCCACATGCTTTTTTTGCCCTTAATTTTCACTTTGTTTGTTTGCTTTCCCCATTTCCTGAGACCACATTTACCCCAATCTTTTGAAAAACCCAATTCTGAGATGCCTTTATTCCTTGTGTTGAAAATTTCTTTCTGTTTTGTTTTTCTAGCCCACTCTTACCCACCTCCAACCCACTTTTTGATGATTGTTCAGTTGTTATAACGTTATGAAATTGATGATAAAATAAAGATTGAAAGTGAAACTAGGAGTGGAAAGGAAGGTAGAAGGAGGGAGGAGTGGTTTGACTATGCCCATAGGGAATAATGAGGTCATGCTTGCCCATAGAGATTAATGGAGTCTACACTTGCCCGTAGGGAATAATGGAGGGCATGCTTGCCTATAGAGAATAAATTGCCCATAGATAGTACATGATTCCCAGTAGAGAATTCATGCTTGCCAATAGGGAATAATGAAGACCATGCTTGCCCATAGGCTTGCTTGCTCTTAAAGAATAATGGAGTCCATGCTTGCCTATAGGGAGTAAAGGAGGCCATGCTTGCCCATAGGGAATAATGGAAACCATAGAGGGAGAGTGTTTGTGTGTTATCATAGTCTTTGTAGTCATTTTCTTCCTCCAGTGTCTCTGTGTTTTTAGCTGGTTTCTTTTGTTTCTCTTTAAAAAGAATGGAGAATGGCCAAGGCACCTAGTTTTGGTGCTCACAATTTTGGACCCAGAGGTAACAGCCTTATATCTCTTTTGCCAAAACCACTGTTCTTTCTTATTTGTGTCAGTCAGGTTAGCCTTCCATCATTTAAAGGAAATCTTTTGTCATTTATTGCTTCCTTGACTTTATATGTTAGCCATACTGGCCTGTTCTTAGATTTGAAAGCAAGAAGCAACCAGAGGCTATCACAGATATAAACAAACAAACTAGTAGGAACAATAAACAAAATATATCTAGTATTAGTATATTATCCAATGTATTGAGTGAAAAGTGCTCGTAAGTGAATTACACACTATATATACTCATAACCATCAGCAGTTGTCTCTAACATCAATAAATATAATAACAATAAATATCAGTAAATATTGAATATGACAAAGAACAGCACACAATATTGTTGCAGGACAACGGGTGCACTTCAAGTCTTCTCTTTGTCTAACCAGATGATGAATGAATACATAGACAGCTAAATGCAATGTCCTCCCATCAGTGTGCCGGCGCTTCTGTAAATCCTGCTTCTCCAATACAGACTGGAACAAACATCCAAAAGGGTCTGCGATGGCTCTGTGCTATGCCCTGGCATCACACTGACTGCTCATATGTAGTTTACAGTCCACTCTTACCCCAAGATCTTTCGCATACACCACTACCCAGAAGTGTATCCCCCATCCTGAATTTGTGCTTCACATTTTTGTGGCCCGGATGTAATTCTGTGCACTTATCTATGTTGAATTGCATCCTGTTCACAACCGCCGACTTCTCCAGTATATTCAGCTCCTGCTGAAGTTTAACTCTATCTTCTTGGGTGTTTGCCACTCCTCCCAATTTGGTATCATCAGCAAATTTAATGAGTAGCCCATTTACCCCTTCATCCAGATCACTGATAAAAATCTTGAAAAGTACCGGGCCCAAAACTGAGCCCTGTGGCACCTCACTGGACAATCTGATGAAACGCCATTGACCACCACTCTTTGGGTGGAGTCCTCTAACCAGTTTCCTATCCACCAAACTGTCTTATAGTCCAGTCCACAGTCTTCCAGTTTACCCATTAGAATGTCATAGGGAACCTTATCAAAAGGTTTGCTGAAATCCAAGTAAATCACGTTGACCGTGTTCCCACAATCAAGTAAGCTCGTCACCCGATCAAAGAAGGAAACCAAGTTGGTCTGACAAGATCTGTTGGGGACAAAACCATGTTGACTTCCCCAGATCACTAAGCAGTCTTTCAGATGCTTACAGATTAGTCCCTTCAAAATTTGTTCTAATATCTTCCCACAACAGAAGCCAGACTGACCGGCCTGTAGTTTCCCATGTCATCCTTCTTCTCTTTCTTAAAGACTGGGATAACATTCACTCTTCTCCAATCTTGTGGCACATCCCCAGTCCTCCAGAAGGCCTTGAAGATGATGGACAGGCACTCTGCA
Organism: Eublepharis macularius; assembly: GCF_028583425.1. Lineage (NCBI taxonomy): Eukaryota > Metazoa > Chordata > Lepidosauria > Squamata > Eublepharidae > Eublepharis > Eublepharis macularius. Next base: position 87,101,380 of record NC_072793.1, on the reverse strand, counting down.
AGTTCTCTAGAAAGTTTTTTGAGCACTCTTGGCGGGTGCACACCATCCAGCCAAGGGGATTTGTATTTGTCCAGTGCAGCCAAGTGCCTCTCCATAACCTCTCTGTCAATGTCAACTAGCCAACTAGGTGTCCTGTAATGTTTTCTACCATCTCTAGATGGGCTCAAGTTCTTCTGGGAGAAAACAGGGGCAAAAAAGTCATTAAGCCTGTCTGCTTTTAATTTGTCCTGCGTCAGAGTTTCTCCTTCTACTCCCAACAGCGGTCCAATTGCCTCTTTTACCTTGTGTTTGCTTCTCACATATCTGTAGAAGTTCTCCTGGCAATTCCACACCATGAAAAGCTTCAGGTGTCCATTTCCTCTATTAAAGGGAGAAGACATTTTTCTCCAGAACTATTGGTAAGCCTAGCTCCAGACCACTTTGCCTTTAATGATTCCCACATTTATTTGTGGGAATTAATATATGAGCATATTTATTAATGCTCATTGAGCATTTTATTGTACCCCACCCTGAGCCCGTTTGTGGGGAGGGTAGGCTAAAAATCGAATTAATATAAACAAACAAACAAATACATAAAAGCATGTCATTTCAGAGTTTTCACTTCTTAAACCTTTTTCTCCAGTGTCTTTAATGTTTCCCACTGTTTTTTGTGGTCCTATAATTTCTTTAGTGCCCATTCAGGCCTGTTTTGTGCTGTTCAGGGAACATTTTGGTAGGGACTGTTGCCAAGTAGGCCCCCTCCCCTGCTTTGAAGCCTGCTATGAACTGTGTTAAAGTTTCCTGCGTTGCTGTTTTACTGCTACACCAAAGACTGCTTTGCACGTGTGTGTTCTGGTACACGTGTCAGTTTCCTGCCTGCGTGTCAATTACCCTGCTGCTGCAATAGACTGTGTAGTTTACTGACTCCATGTTTGGTTAACTGCACAAAAGGACTCTCTTTCTGGGCAGCTCTGCCCTGACCTGTATCTGGAATTCCCAGTGTGTGTTTGGACTCTGTTACAAATGTGCCCCGTGCCTACATTGCCATCTGCCACGGACCGTGCCTGTTCCCTGCTTTGGACTGTGTTTTAAAGTGTTGTTCCCGCTGCCTCCATGGAAGCCTGCCTCATATGGGCCCAAGCCGCTGCTAGCAGCCGGGCGCCTGCCGGGGAAACCTCCAGCGAGCCTGGCTAGGCGCTCCCTGGTCAGTTCCCGTCTGGAGCCTCCCGCGGGCCGGTCCCCGAGCTTGCCCTCGCTACCGGGCAGCCTGCTATCCAGCCCCAGCTATGCCCAGCCGGCATCCATGTTCTCAGGCACCCAGAAGACCCAGAGGAAGACTGCTTTGAGAAGCCATTTCGGCAAAGCGGGCACACCACGTCCGCAGCGAGAGCCCCTCGCCCCGCTCTGCATATCTTAGGAGCCGCCCCGGAGAAGGAACTAAGTGCCGACCATCCCAAGCACTTAGAGAATGCATCTCAAAGAAACCTCCGCATTCCAAAGCTGATGACATCAGGACAAGCCCTGTCCGCTGGAACATCCTTTCAGCCCACTTGGATTTCCCCCTCCCTCTTTTGTCCCCTCTTCCTGAGGTGTCACTTATCACAATCTGATTACCAAAGTGGCCCATCCAAGCCATTCAGTAGCCCATTAGACCCTTTGTTTTAATCTGTGAGAACCTCCAAGTACAGCACCAGCCCCAGGGTACGTTTTGGGGTATTTAAGCTGGTCTCTCAGACCACTCGGTGCCTCGGCCATTCCCTATCCAGACCTCCTTGCTGTCCGTCTGTGGTCCCAGTGCTGGCATTGGGCCACCCTCGCTGTCGTGTCTCTGCTTCGCTCCAGGATTGTGAGTATTTCCCTTACCATCGTTGGGAACCAGCTAATGCGAACGTCTCTGTATTTCATACCCTGTATTTCTTAGGTCTTGTGTGTTCTCTGTATGATTGTGCAAGCTAGGCTTACGCTACACTCAATACACGTGTTTGGACCTGACTCGTTGTCTGCCTCTTTTTCACTAGAGTGTCTGGGATCGGGACCTCCGTAAACATAGGTTATGATCCTCGCTTAATATTAATAGTTACAGACTGCTACAGCTAATTCCCCATTATAATAAAAGAGCAGTTCTGGTAACAGGACAGGGTTAATAAAAACTTGCTATTTCCATATTTTCATTTCTAAAATATTGTTTTGCAGTGTCTTTAATGCTTCCAACTCTTTTCGTGGTACTAGCATTTATTCAGTACCCGTTATGCCCGTTCTGTGGTGTTCCGGGAGCATCTTGGCAGGAAAAGGGTTAGTAAAAGTATGCCAATTCAGTGTTTTCATTTATAGAATATTGTTCTCTGGTGTCTTTAATGATTTCCACTGTTTTTTGTGGTACTAGCATTTCTTTAGTGCCTGTTCCAGCCTCTTTTGTGCTGTTCCGGAAGCATTTTGGCAGGGAAGGGGTTAATAAAAGCATGCCAGTTCAGTGTTTTCACTTCTGAAATCTTTTCCTGCAGTGTCTTTAATGCTTCCTACTGTTTTTTTGTGGTCCTATCATTTCTTTAGTGCTGGTTTCGGCCTGTTCCATTGTGTTCCAGGAACATTTTGGCAGGAAAAGGGTTAATAAAAACTTGATATTTCCATGTTTCCATTTCTAAAATATTGTTTTGCATTGTCTTTAATGCTTCCCACTTTTTTATGGTACTAGCATTTATTTAGTGCCTGTTCCAGCCTGTTCTGTGGTGTTCTGGGAGCATTTTGTCAGGGAAAGTAGGAGCCCCAGGTGCCTGCCAGTGGTAGGCAAACTCCCAGGGATTTTTGTGTGATTTCTAATCTGTGTTCCTGCCATTCTGGAATTAGAAAATTGTTGTAGTTTTGGATACTTAAGAAATGTTATTATGCTGGCCTTATTACTCTAATTTGGATTTTTCTTGTAAATATTTTTCTGCTCCTTCCTTTTTGGGAAATAGAAAATTGTTGTGGTTTTTGATGTTATTAAAGATATTTTTCAGGGTAAACCTGTAACATGCTCAGATTGATATTTATGTATTACATTTTAATGTTCCAATTTTATTATATGATTCTTCTAATTGGATAAATCATGTTTTTATGTATTTTAATATACGTTTTTAAATCTGTTTTTAAAGTTGACTATTATTTTTTTGTGTTTTAATAATGATGTGAGCCGCCCTGAGCCCATTCATGGGGAGGGTGGGATAGAAGTCAAATAAAATAAATACATAAATAAAATGTTATAACAGATCCCATGACAAAGCTTTTAAATGAAACACATAGGGATCTACAGAATCTTTAAAAATTTCACTTTGCACCTGGTTCCTATTTTCCTCTACTTCTTTTTTTAGTAACATCACTGTCCATAGTTTATCTCTATTTTGCCTTGGAAGAAATTTGATGATGAATTCCTAAACATTTTTGTGAGAGATTTGGTGGAGTTTCCATTCTTCAGTTCTGATGCTAAATCTTTGAGCATGACAATTTATCTTGACTAACACATATGCTTATCAATGTATGAAGATGTGCACTAAAGCACCATGTAGTACACACCATGCACTGTCGCACACTGGTGCATCCAAGAGTCATAATGAATTCTTTTTTTTTTTTTAATAAAATTTTTATTGGATTAGAATCATTTAATTTCACATTACAATCAATTCCCCCATTTCCCAATTTCTAACCCCCTCCCTTTCCCCCCTTTTTGTAGACTTCCAACAGTTTTCCAACCCTTTGTCCCCTTTCCCTTACTCATTTTAAATTCATCTATCTAGCAAACCTATACTTTCCCTTTATTCTAAGCAATAATTCTTTCACTATTTTTAATACGCTGTACCCTATCTTTAAGTCCCTTCTTCCATGTTAGACAAACAATTTGTCCCATTTTTCATAATTTCAAATATTTCTGTAAACCATAAACCATATAAACCATACATTCATATAAGTCAACCAATTTAACTTATACTCTATATGTTACTTTTTCTGCATATCTTATCTTCATTCTGCTTTAGTTATATTTAATTATATTATTATTTTTATTCTACTTTGATTATACATCTATATAACTATCATCAAAAGTTATCAATCAATTTGACCCATATATATCTTCAGGTAGACTTATTCAATTTAGTACATTATACAATTTTTACCAAAAATAGTATTAGTTAGTCAGTCCTTATAGTTAATTATTTTCTATCAATATTCTATGTATTATTCTATGTATAACAATCTAACAAGGTAGCTGCTTAGAAATTCTCATTTGCCTCTCCACCCCCTGGTAAAGTCACCCCCCTCTGCATTTTATTATGTTTCAATAGTTCTCAAACTGCCACAGTTCTCCTCCCACCTCCCATTTCTTCACCAAATATTGTTTCAGCTTCTCCCAGTCTGTGTTGAACTGTCCTGGGTCAAGGTTTCTCAATTTTCTTGTCATTTTGTCCATTTCCGCCATATACAGCAATTTGTAAATCCAATCCTCAATAGTTGGCACTTCTTGTACTTTCCATTTTTGCGCATACAAAAGTCTAGCCGCTGCTGTCATGTAAAATAACAATGTCCTGTGTTGAGCTGGAATATCCTCCATTCCCAAGTTCAGTAGCAGGAGTTCTGGGTTCTTATTAATTCGAAATTGTAAAATCTCACTTATTACTCTTATTATTTCCCCCCAGTACTGCCTAGCTACCTCACACGTCCACCACATATGATACAGGGAACCCTCATGTTTTTTACATTTCCAGCATTTGTTAGAAGTGTTCAAATTCCCTAGCGCAATCTTCTTTGGTGTCATGTACCAATGATAAATCATTTTAAGAGTCATAATGAATTCTTGATAACAGGATTAAACATGGAAACGTTACAGGAATTTTGAACCCACGGGAAAGGGTTTTTTTCTGTTATTCTTTTTAAAATGTAAATTTGGTGAAAAATGAAAATGTATGCAATACTTACATTCTTATCAAACAAATATTACTACTTTAATAACATAAAACTCATTATTCATAACTTTATTAGCTTTTAGAATTGTAGTATTTGCAATATTTATGAATTGTAACAATGAAAATGTTAATTTAAGGCTTAAAATTTAAAGTATACCAAGAACGTGTGAGAGAGATATAAATTATTGTGTTCTATGCTACATCAACATATGTATCTTAGGTTTAACAGTCAGATAGTCAGATCAAAATAAATATTGAGCAAAGAAAAAAATGCATGTTACAATAAACAAAAGAGGTTTTGTATCTGGGTTTCGGAACTGTCTTCATATATGCTCAATACAAAGCAAAATATTATACCAATGCACACACACAGAATTATGCAAAATAGCAAAAATAAAATTGCAGTGTCAGTACTACAATTTCCCCTTTCCCCCTTCTTGAACTATATAGTTACATCTAGTAAAGTCTTACAAGGATTACACTGTTAATATGAGAATAGGAATGGTACAAGTGCACAAAGGGTCTCCCTATTATCAGAGGCAAGAAAAACAAAGTGAGCAGACAAATATCTCATTTATATATTAACATTTTGCTATTTGAATTTTTTAGAATCTTTCATTTTAAAAGAAATAAAACCTACTGCTGTGCAAATTTTTAAATTTTAAAAGAAGTAAAACCTACTGCTGTGCAAATTAGTCAGCCAATTGAAAAGACATGTGAGCCAGCACTAGTTAAGAGTTGTCTATGATTATATGAAGAGAGCTGAATAAAGTCTCTTTAATTAAGATCATGGGTACTTTCATTCGTTTGCAGCTGAGAAAAGAAGTAGCTTTTTTTCCCTTACCCACCAGTGGAGATCAGTACTTCTGTCTTCAGTGATACAGATCTTCATTCATGTTAAGATAAAAAATTAAACAAATCCCTAAAACTAAATTATACATAACAAAGAAATGCAACTTCACTTAAAACAGCCTTTTTATTTAGCTACATGGGAACCGATGTAGCACAGCAGCAAAGATAAGGAGATCTGAGATGTTTTGTGTCCATACCACTCACTAAGTGGCTTTAGGCAAGCCCTACTCTCTCAGCCTCAGTCCCCATCTGCAATAAAGAGATAATTATATTGGTTCTACCCCACAGACCTATTGTAAAGATTACTACAATAATGTGTGTGAGAAGTCTTCTGAACACTGAAAGTGTCATATAAATGCTCAGTATTATGATTGCTCCCTTCATTGCCCTGACATGAATAGCCCAGGCCAGCTCAATCTTATTCGATCTTGGAAAGTAAGCAGGTTGGCTCTGGTTAGCATTTGGATGGGAGATCACAAAGGAAGTCCGGGGTCACTACACAGAGGGTGGTAGAGAGTGCCCTCAAGTCATGGCTGACTTATGGCAACTCTTGGAGGGGTTTCATGGCAAGAAACTAACAGAGGTGCTTTGCCATTGCCTGCCTCTGCAACCCTGATCTTCGTTGGAGGCAATGGCAAATAACCTCTGAATGATGGTTGTTGTGGGTTTTCTGGGCTGTATTGCCGTGGTCTTGGCATTGTAGTTCCTGACCTTTCGCCAGCAGCTGTGGCTGGCATCTTCAGAGGTGTAGCACCAAAAGACAGAGATCTCTCAGTGTCACAGTCTGAGAGAGACAGTCTGTGACACTGAGAGCCAAACTACAAGTGATGCCTTACACAGGTTGGACACTTGTCAGCTTCCCTCAAGTTTTGATGGGAAATGTAGGCACCCTGGTTTTACAGCTTGGCTCTCCATTACAGCTGCAAGACTAGGATGCCTACATTTCCCATCAAAACTTGAGGGAAGCCGACTAGTGTCCAACCTGTGTAAGACGTCACTTGTAGTTTGGCTCTCAGAGATCTCTGTTTTTGGTGCTACACCTCTGAAGATGCCAGCCACAGCTGCTGGCGAAACGTCAGGAACTACAATGCCAAGACCACGGCAATACAGCCCGGAAAACCCACAACAACCATCGTTCTCCGGCCGTGAAAGCCTTCGACAAAACCTCTGAATGCCTCTTGCCTTGAAAACCCTATGGGTTTGCCATAAGTCAGCTGCAACTTGAAAACCCTTTACATATACACCTTTCACTATTGTACTGAGACTAAGTGGACGTGAAACAAGCAAAGTTGCAGGACATCTTTAATACAGACAGTCTTTACTGGTGTGCATTTTTTGGGTACTCTCCAATAGAAATATCAAGAAGCTGTGTAGTTATATAGGTGCTACTTCTATGAGCTACTTCTATATAACTAATTTAATGAAAAATAGTTTGCTAATTCTTTAATAGCAATTTGTTGTAATTTCATTGCTAGAAATCTAATGAAAAAGAAGTTAATCAACTTTGGGAGACCAACTGCCAGTACTGTTGTTCATACTTTTGATGAATTGGGTCATTTATGGTTTTATTGTTTAAAATGCTTCATTTATCTCAGAGCTACTGCCTATGTTTGCAGCAACCCCAATAGGATTGCCTAAACAAATTACTTCTGATTGATAGTGATCCCTCACAAATTGTTGAAACTACATGAAGATCTCATTGTACAGATGGGTGCGGTGCTTCGAGGAAGGATTGACACGGCTGTGGTGAATTTCTATGAGATAATATTAATCAAAATAGTGAGCTTTTTATGTATGCTGTGGCAGCTGCATGGAGCATCTGCTACATGGAAGCATTTTTCATAACATTTTGTAGGCTTGAATGGGACCTTGAGGAAGAAGTGGTCTCTCACGTACCTTCAGCATAACCAGTTAAACCCAGCACCTTGAACTGCATCCAAGATGAAGCCTAGAATGAATTTAGAATTAAATGCATAATCTTCTGCATGAAAAAGCCCCAGTGAAGCTTGAATTGTCTTTCAGCAATAGAGAAAAATAAATTGATGTAAATGTCACCTTATGCAATTTTTTCCTTCTTCTGTAGGCCCAACAAGGTAACAACAATCAACCAATAACAATTAATATTCTTTATAACTGATATATGGTTCATCCAATCTGGTTCCTAAAAATCCTCACAATTAGCCTGAATACTGCAGCTAAGACAGTTTTAAAAGAGTAGTTTATGAAAGCAATTTTGTAATTTGTTTTGAATGGTCATTAAAGAGATGAAATTGGGACATAGTCTTTATTCAGAAAAACACATACAGTTCATTACCTAAACCAATTCAAGAAATCACGTGCCATTTCTTTGACTTTGTGATTATCTGAGTTCCCTTATTCATTCTTTGTCACAGCTTTAAAAGACCAGCTAGATTACTATGAATCAGCTGAATAAATCAGGGAAGAAGGAGAGAATCAAGGTAGCAGATATTGTAAGGAGATTTGGTATATTTACTAGAGGACAGCAGGTGACAATGACAGCGGTAATGAGGTTGCTACTACAGTGATGTGCAGGAGCATAGTTACTGAGGAAATAGCAGAATGTGGTTTGGGTTAGTGATGGTTTGTATTAAAATCAGCCTTTGCATCCATGTAAGGTACTACTATTCACTCAGCAGCCATGAGTTTGCACAGTGCCGTTAAGAGTAGCTCCGTTGTTTCTTTCATCTGTCCTGAATACCTCTGGTAAAAGCATAAATCCCTTTCATTCTTTAGTGATGCTCCTCCCAAACCTTCTCATGAGCCTTCTCCTTTAATCTCTACCACTACTTCTGCAACTACAGCAAAAGTCATGTTATTAGCTTAGCTCTTTCCTACTCAATCAGTTGGAAGAGAGTGACTTGAAATTCCTTGGTTTTTTTCTGTTCTATTCTATACCCTTGGATTTTATCCCCAACATTTAAAATTCAAAACACAATGGTGGCACCACATTAGAGACTGTTAAACTAATACAATACATTAAAATACATTAAAATAAATAAACTAATGAAGTATTTAAAAACTGTTCTTGCCCTGTTTTTAGTAACTTGTCTCTAAGAATCAAGCCTGGACACGTGCATAATTTTTCCAATTATTACATTGCTTTCACTAACTATCTAGATTCCAGATTAGCTGTAGTTTCTTTTTAGTACATTCAGAGCCTAGGCATATTATGACGTAAGCCCCACTCTCTCCCCCCACTAAGAGGCAGATTTTCCTTCCAAAACTGTCAAGATTGCTTGCTGTGACAAGGCAGCCTCTGATAGCATGTTGCTGGGTATAATCTTAAATTCCTTTTGTCCCACACTTTAAAGCATATATATTTTTGGCTTATATTCCAGCCCAAACATTTGGTAGGGGAGAAGCAAGAGCCCATATCTTCTTTTACTGAAATGTCACTAGAGGCTGAGGAAAGTTCAAAAGGAAACAGCAGATTTATTAAACAAGCAGTGTTGGTAAATAGTAGACAGGGAAAGACAAGCTGAGGTAATTTTTTAATTGTAGATCAGAATACTTCATAAGCATTAGGCACAATAATCTTAAAGCTTCATTTCAGTAGTTACAGATCTTAAAAGTGAGTTCATAGTTTCAGACTTAGGTTACTTTAACAAAGTTCCATCACAGATTTCACTTTACAGCTTAGTATTCTGACTTCAATACAGCACTCTTTTCCATTTACACCAGACCTAGGGACTTCCTCAGAGCCGCCCCTGCCCCCCCACACACACACTTTAGACACTGGGCAGGAATTATTCTTCTCCAAAAGACATAACCCTGATTACTGGGCTGAAGGAGAGTCTTCTTTCACTACCCACTTCCTTTGCCAACAACACATCCTAGTTCTTTCTTGTCTGTGTAAATTAGGGCTGACTTTCACACTTAAGTACTTGATGGAGTGCAGACCTGAACTGTATGGATTCTAATAAAGCTACTAGGGGTGTGCACTGCTAAAAAAAATTGGGAAAAAATCTGGAATTACCAGAATCCCGAAGTGGCAAGTTGCTTCGAGATTCTGGTATTTAGCTAGCTTCGGTATGCTCTGTAAAGATTCGGAGCATACTGAAGTGAGGGGGAGCAAAAAAACCCCCACCCCCTGGGGGAAACCCCCACCCCCACCCTACTTACTTGGCAAGAAGGGAGAGGGGAGGCCGATCAGCTGGGCAGCGGGGATGCATGGAGCCGGCTCCTCGCCACATCCTCTACTGCTGCAGCAACCACCTGAGCAGCGGGGAAGTGCAGAGCTGGCTCCTCTGACCCTTCCTGCCCCTCAAATGGCTGCTGTGACAGGGAGCCTTCTACCCTTTAAGCAGTGTTGTCCAGTATTTTGGTGTCCTGGAATAAGATACTGTGTCCTGTTTGAGTTAGGCTATATTTAGCCACGGCTGATTTTTCAGGTTGGCCAGATCTGCAGTGTCTTTCATGTTCTTTTATTCTTGTCTGGATGCTATGCTGTGTGGTCCCAATGTAAACTTGTCCACAGCTGCAGGGTATGCGGTATACTCCTGCAGAGGTGAGGGGGTCTCTACTGTCTTTTGCTGATCATAGCATCTGTTGTATTTTTCTGGTGGGTCTGAATGCTGTTTGTAGGTTGTGCTTTTTCATAAGCTTTCCCATCTGATCAGTGATTCCTTTGATATATGGCAAAAATCTTTTCCTGTGGGAGACTGTTTTTCCTTAATTGTTTGATTTATCCTTGGTTTAATCGCTCTTCTGATTTCATTTCTGGAGTAGCCATTTGCTTGAAGTGCATGGTTTAGATGATTAATTTCCTCATTGAGAAAGTGCGGTTCACATGTCCGCCTTGCGCGGTCTACTAATGTTTTTATTATGCCTCTTTTCTGTCAGGGGTGGTGATTGGAGTTTTTGTGTAAGTACTGATTCATGTGAGTTGGTTTCCTGTAGACTTTGTGACCTAACTGAAATTTTGCTTTGCGGATGACCAAGGTATCTAGAAATGGGAGTTTACCCTCGATTTCTTTCTCCATGGTGAATTGTATGTTCAGATGGATATTGTTGAGGTGGTTTCAGAAGAGTGATCAGATCGATTAAACCATGGATAAATCAAACAACTAAGGAAAAACAGTCTCCCACAGGAAAAGTGTTTTTGCCATATATCAAAGGAATCACTGATCAGATGGGAAAGCTTATGAAAAAGCACAACCTACAAACAATATTCAGACCCACCAGAAAAATACAACAGATGCTATGATCAGCAAAAGACAGTAGAGACCCCCTCACCTCTGCATAAGTATACTGCATATCCTGCATCTGTGGACAAGTTTACATCGGGATCACACAGCATAGCATCCAGAGAAGAATAAAAGAACGTGAAAGACTTTCCAGGACAGATGGGCAGCTCCCAGCAACCCTGACCAACAGTTATGCCTATCCTCTGCTCAAAGTGTGTGTGTGGGGGGTCCAGATGATGGACTGTGGAAACAGTCCTGTTATGGGCCTCAGGCATCCCCTGCCCTCTTCTGTCTGAGTGATTCTGTCGAGTACACTTCCGTGGGATCCTGCCCCATTTTTAGACATGGGCCATGGTGCCTAGTGGGCCAGGCTCAGGCCATCCCTCTCTCCCCTCAACACGCTTCTGGGTTTGGTTGTGGAGGCCACCATTGTGAGGTTGGTCCCTGGCCTTCTGTGAGGGGAATAGTGTAGGTGAATGTAGACAAACAAGCAGGTTGGGCAGATGCCCTGCTCTTGTTTACCTGTCAATGCTTCCTCACCCCATTGAGCTGTCCCTAGGGAAAGGGTACCTTTTAGGAGTCTGCAATGTAAATTCAAAGTACAAGCCAAATTTTGCAAAGTGCCCACTCTGTGGTTTTCCTGCCTCCAAGGTGCACTGTACCCTAAGTTTTCACAGGAGGGAGCTCTGAAACAGAGTCCCTGCCATACCCCCTACTTACTGAGTTCAGGGCTGTCCTGTTAAAGACACAGGTTTATGTAGGGTGGGGGCATGATTGGGTATTGGGGAGGGAACTTGGCCACTGCCAGAGTGCAAAGGGATTGGCTATAGCTGGAGTTGGCATCCTTGCTCTTCTGGGTGATTTTGGCATGGCCATGCAGGTGGGAGAGTGGTTGATTTTTCCCTTTGCATGGGCACCTATGAGCTACACCTTCTTTTTTATGGTGTAATTGTGTGCTGCTGTTTGGGGACATTGCTCAGCCTGGAGTGGCTTAGGAAGCACCCCCCCTGCCCACCCACTCCCACTCTTGCACAGGGATTTATGCTTGAGGCCACTGGGGGCCAGCCATGGTGGGCTACTGCTGATACATCAGTCTGGTAGGGCAGCACCAGGGAGCTGTGACAGAGTAACTCAGGCTTATATTGAAGTAAGTGGGAGATACATCAGCATAGGGGCTAGTTGGCTCCCTCAGCTCTTTCCCCCCCACTCCCCACTTAGAATTGCTCTTTTGTATCTCAGAATTCATTACACAGGAGTAGCTCTCATTAAGAAAAGTTTGGCAATCTCTTGATCAGATATTACTTTTATATGAATGGGGGAAAGACATGAATACAAAAGCACAGTTTGTCTCAGAGAGATGTTGGTATGATTTTGAACTTATAAAATGAACAGACTCATTTAAAACAAGAGAAAATAGAGAATATGATTCTGTACAAATACCAGGGGCTTTGGTTATGCTATATAAAAAAGAGATCCTCATCTAACCAAAGTAAAATTCTCTTATAATAATAATATTGATTTTCCTCCCTTTGCTATAAATTTTAACTTTTTGCTTCACACCTGTAATTGTTCATCATAGTCAAATAATCTGATAAAATGTGGGGAAAAACAATAAAGAAGAATGCGGATTGTTTTAATGATCAGCGCTCCTAAACTTTCTATTCTTCTAAGTTCTTCATCCTTTGTATTCTCCAGGCAAATTATTTTTAATTTCCTGGAACATTTTTCAAAGCAGTCAGGTTTCCTTTTATGATGAACACTGGGAGTTCACAGAGAGAACAGCCACCTATGGAGAAATGTTCACTCCCATGTAACAAGTCAGTCTTGCCCATAATTATTTTTCTAAATGAATTCATTTGAGAGATTAGAAAGGAAGGAGTTTGCCAAAAAAAAAGATTTTTTAAAAAGAAACCTGGAAAACTCCTCCATCTCATAGAGCTTCTTTGTCTCTAGCAGGGGCAAATAAAATAGGAGATAGAAGTGGCAGGCTGCTGGAGAGAAAAGGACAATCAGATCAAAGCAACCAATAGTAGAACTTTATGGATTACTGCCCCTTCGCACCTTCATTGTCCAGCATCAACAGCCAGAGCAGAAGGTGCTCAATTAAAAAAAAAAAAAAAACCTTGCCAAGGTCTGGCCCTGATGAGTCCTCTCTAAAAGGCCAAAGCAGCCCTAGAAAGTGTTGTAACACATAAGTGTTTCTTTCCTCCCTTGCTCCTCCAATTCACTGAGCAGAAGAGATGAGACAGACAAGGACTGTTGTAAAGAAGACAAAGTATATTTGCAAATAGGGTACATAGCTACAAGGTGAGTTTTCGGTGTACCACCAGAACAAAGGATTACATGCTATTTTAAAGGCACATTACATCACACTGGAGAAACAGAAGTCACACTCAAGGCAAAGCATCTGACCTCTTTCATACCTTTGGATTGGCTATTGTCCATTTCTCAGACTTAGTCTCATGACAGCATCTGATATGCTATCCCTATTCATACCTTCTTCTTATCAGTTTCCCCTTATGTTCCTCCACGGCATCTGAACAGGGTCTCCTGCAGGTACCAGGCTGCACACAGGTGAAGTCAGCAGCAGCCTGTACACAGGCTTTCTCTGTGGTGGCCCCTATCCTGTGGAATGACCTGCCTGAGGAAGTCAGAAGAGCCCCCACTCTCCTGGCTTTCCATAAACGATGCAAAACTGTTCTATTCAAAAAGGCTTTTTACTCAAATGGGAGGGCTGCATTGTAGGGTTGGGGTCTCAGGTGCTTCACTAACAAGTTGGGGATCATAGACTTCATTACTATTTTTGCCTCATATATTATCTGCTGCTTTAAATATGTACTCCTATGTACAACCATCGCTCCATGCTGTCTAATGTTAGTCCTAGAATTGATTATGTTTTGCTTCAATATCTCCACTATGTCTTGGATCCTTGTTAGTGCTATGACTTTAAACTTGTATATGTTTACCTTATGGTATTGTATTGAAATGTACTTACTTGATACTGATTGTATTAACCTCATACTGTGTAATCTGCCTTGAGTCTCAGTGAGAGAGGCAGATTATAAATGACGTAAATAAATAAATATATGGTCATTTCACATTTCCTTCAGACTCCATAACCCATCAATTGTGCTGCACATATCATCTTCCAGGGGGATGGAGACCCTTACTCTTCTTCTTATCTCTGTTTCTGCAGATATGTCTAAGGAATGTCTATGTCTCCTATGTTTCCTAGGCAATAGGAGGAGAATGGAGGCCAAAAGTTCTCTTTTCTGGCCTGCAGCCTCAAGCTTTTAGCCTTCCTCAACAGGGAGAGAAAGACCAAGGCAGAACAGTTACTTTAAAACATGCACAAAGAATATATTTCACGTCTCTTTTTCTATACTAGTGTGATTACATTGTGATTACATTGTAATCTAAAAGTTACTACTAAAATTTGCTAATCCCACAGTGTCATGACTCCCTCGGGCCAGCCCAGTGACTATGACTCAGAGAGCTTAAAAGAAGAGTCTGAGGAGTCAAGCCAAGGGAACCAGGAGAACCAGAGGGATCAGGAAAGGCCTGCCAGTGCAAAGACACCTGCAGACCACACTCCAGCAGCACAAACCCAAACCCATAGCTCCTTGAGTCCTGCTTCCACTCCACAATGTTAGCTTTGCCTTTTAGCCAACAGTTTACTATGCAAAAGGGGGGATCTTTAATATATCTTCAACTGAGTCAGATTTTCCCAAATGAAGAGAGAGCAAGGATACAACACAGGCCTGGACATGAATTTCAGTAAGTTTTATTCAAATCATTTTGCATAGGTTACATAAACTTTGAGAATCGTGGTACAGCATGGTCTTAGCAATACAGTAGCTTGATTAACAATACAACAAGAATAAGGCATAGTAAATCATCTTACTAATCCTGGAGATGTCCCAGAGATTCTTGTTGATGGAAAGAATGGGAGAGCGCTTTGCCAATCTGAAAGGGAAAGGAGAGAGATAGCAAGGAGGTATTCCTTCCTTTCTCTCCTCCTAGCTTCTTAGACTCCATGGTTTTTCTGCTCATTTTTATACAGTTTTGGCCTACATCATCCCATTCAAATTCACCAATGAGATTCCTCAGAGTCATTCCTGGCACTGGAAATCACCTAAAAATTGTAACATTTGCAGAATTTGCGCTGAGATCGTGACATCTGTAAAACGGTCAGGTCATTCTGATCCCTTAATATTTGTTATCATTACTCATATGAATATCATGTATCAGCAAAAATCCCCTAGATCTTAGCTTATTGCCACGTTTCCATTCAAAGATTCATTTAGACTCCATTTTGTTTGGTTCAGTATATCCTTAGTTCCTTATGATTAAGGCCTATGTGATTGATATATGTATAGTGATTGTTGAGTTATTTCATGTAGAGCTATAATGAGATTGATTGAGCTGTGAATATATGGATATATGTATGCATGTATATGTGTTTCCAGCAAAACAATCATGTGGTTAGTGTCAGCGTGATGTTATAGTCAAGGCAGTGTTTCTAAGTGACTTGAACTAGTATTTCTGTTAGAGTTTCCTCTTAAAACCAAAAGCTCTTAAAAGAATCTCTCTTGCTGTGGATTTTCCTTATTTTCTTCTCTCTAATTGTGTTCTCATGATTGCTAATGTGTGTACAGTGTTTTCCTTCTTCAGACATAGGAGTAGATGTGAAAGTTACTGTGTTTTAACGTCTTTGAATCTTAAAAGTCAGAAAAAAGAAAGATTGTCCATTTGAAATAAGCCTCTGCGTTTGTTATTCGCCAGCCCCCCTTCTCTTCTCCTAGGCTTTGTGACATGTTTGACCGAATCTGGCTCTCTTCCAATTATTGATTTTCATCTATGTCCACAGACGCTAATGCAAACATCGGCAAAAGCAAACATTACTTATTCCTTTCTGTTCAGAGAACATGTCATTTGGAATGGTTCCAGTGAAACAGTGAAAAATAATATTCTGGTGCTTTCCATACTTAAAAATGGATTCCCAGGATCATAAAAAATAGGCTGGCTTCACTATACAGGAATACAACAACAAGACTCAAGAGTGGCTTTGGTGGAAGGCCCTGGCTGAGATAGACTAAAGGAGATGAAGTCCTAGGTTGGCAGCACTCGATCCCAGCCTGGATCCGGTACAGGGCTCTGAACATAGTGCTGTTTCACAGGATCCTGGCCCTGGCACAGTATAGTTTCAGGAGCATCAGCACCTGCCAGCAAATGAAGCTGAACCAGGAGAACCAGAAGGATCAGGAAAGGCCTGCCACTGCAAAGACATCTTGGACAACCTGAAAAATCAGCAGCGGCTGAACATAGCCTAACTGAAACAGGGCACAGTATCTTATTCCAGGACACCAAAATACTGGACAACACTTTGTCAGACTGCACAGGGAAGCCATTGAAATTCACAAGCATAAGCAAAACTTCAACAGGAAAGAAGAAACCTTAAGAATGAACAGAGCATGGTTTCCAGTTCTGAAAAACACCAGGCTAACAAAACACTCTACACCCGACAATAGCCCTGCAGAGAAGATTAGCACATCAAGCACCAATCCATATGCAAAAGAACCTCCTCAGGATACAGTGAAGCCTCCCGCCATTAGCATTCCACACCCTGGGAAACTCTTACAGGATGACTCAGCTCAACCCCACCCCTCCTGAGTAGATATAAATGACCTGCCAACATCTTTTCCACATTGTGACACTGAGAGATCTCTGTCTTTTGGTGCTACACCTCTGAAGATGCCAGCCACAGCAGGAACTACAATGCCAAGACCACAGCAATACAGCCCAGAAAACCCACAACAACCATCGAAGCTGAACCAATCAACTCCTAGCCTATTTATACTGAAGCTTGGGAACCCTGCATAGCTAGATCAACTGGTCCACTAGGCTCAAGCTCCTGACTATGTCTAGGCAGTGAAGTTTGTAGCCTTACTCCTGAGGAGGCTAGACCTGGTCTGCCTACAGAGCTCCTTCCCCTTGTATTTTCCTGACAGAAACTAAGGCTTGAAGGCTGGCAATGCTGTTGTGGTAGCCTAGCAAACCCTACTGAGCGGACATTTGTTTCTTTAACCTATAGGCACTGCTTCTATTGAGGGGGGAGGATTAACCCCCTAGATGTATTTTATTTGGATTTCAGATTTTTCTGCAAACCTGGAGCTTTTTTCAGGGTTTTAAAAAGCTCCATCTTGTTTGTTCACAGATATTCTACAGATTTAAATATCCACATATTTGGCTGTGTTGAGCATGAGATATATTGATGAAAAGCAGGACAGCCACAGCCAGCCACCTTTATTTCTGAGGAGGGCTGCCTGCCTTTAGTACCTGTTTTATAGACATATATTCAACAAATGGAAAGTTCTACCATCCCTTTTTAGCCATGTGGAACAGGAGTTTTACTTTCCTAAAGGTGCATTTGGCTTGGTTTTGTTAATAGTTTCACTTAGAGATGCAAGATTTTTTCTATGGAACTATTTTTCCTATTTTGAGTAATGTTAAATGAAAGCAGAAGCTATTTCCTACTATGCCTTTAAAATAGGAATTACAAGTGGTACATCAACAATGAAAAAAAATCTAAGAGTAAGCAAACTGAACTCTTCATTTCCTTGGTGCCAAATAAACTTTCAGTTGGCAATGTTATTGCAAACTGATCCACTGGGGGTGGGGGGAGAGAAACAAAAAGCCTACACATGCACCCATAATGTATACACAACACAGCAATGTAGTAATTTCCAGTTGATGAAGATCGTCATTTATCATAGTTGGGAGATAATCTTTCAGTAGGGTAAAGTTTGTTTACTTTCAGAGTAAGTGTAGATTTTCCCAGAAAAGCTCATTCTTTTCTCTTATGGTTACTCTTCTGTGAGTAGAATTAAGTTGCCCTTTCTTTCAAATGCCACATGCTGTTTATTGCTGAAAGTTCTTTAAAAGACTGATTACTGTATTAAAACCTAGGACATAAAAGCTAGCAGTTGTCCTATGCAAGCCACGCAGCTGGAAAAAAATTAATCTATTTCTGCTTATTCTGGAAGAAACCAGTACTTATACTGTGACAATAAATTTAGATGAATGCTGCAAAGAAAAGCTCTATTCTTTGCAATTGTCTTACTCAGACCATCACTGAATGGATTGAGACAGAATCCATGTGTCACCTGTCTTCTTCAGCAAGATTCAGTTCAACAGTCAACATAGAAATGTTAGGATCTTCAAGACAAGATGTTAAAATTGGACAATATATAATTAAATGTTACATGTCTTTATTCAGTAGGTGATCATTTAGAGTTTTAAAAAAATCAAAGGTATCTGAGCAAGCTATTTTATGTATATACTTATGCCGATTTCCATCCCACCCTACCCCAATAACAATTTTAAAAACATAAAATAGAACAAAGATGAACACTAAAATGTCAGCCCTAACATAAAGATCATTGATGAAAGGAACAGACATTGTAAAACAAGATCTTTGAAGCAAATGGTAGTCTTCACTCTAATTCCTGCTTTATCCACTTTAGGTTTTCTGTACAGCGGGAGACCTGTGGTGGTGAACAAAAGGAGAGAATGCTGGGTAGGGTAGTAACGATGCCAATGGTCTGTATAAACTTTTAATTCTTCATCTTGTATTACATTATTTATATTGTGATGGTCAAGATTCCAGTTGGCTCCAAAGACCTCTCTCCACCCAAAATCCATTATATCAACAGATCTTGGAGAACTATACCTTCAGAAGCCAAGGATCTCATCTAATGTCATTTTCTGAATGGCTTCTTCTCATAATTCCTTTTTTCTGGACACTGAGTATGAGAAGCATTAATTTTGTATTATTTGTCCAGGTGGGCATGAATTCTTGAATAGAACCGAGAGAGTTAGCCTTGTCATATGTGATGAAATCATTCACATGAATAAATATGGCTGAACTCAATGACGTATCTTAAATCAATTTGGTAACCAACGAAGAAGTGATTGGTTCAGCAGGAAAACAACTCCCCCCTGGATCTCTAATATGAAGTAATTGCTAGATATTTGCCTTCTGTCAAAATATAGAGACATGGAAAAACCCTTGTGCACCCGCACCCCCAATTTTAGACACATTCTACTCTTTCATATAAAAGAAATAGAAAATGCAAAGGCAATCTCTAATCAGGAACAGTGGGAAATTCATTACTGCCTACAGGGAGCACTAGTAATAGTATTGTATTTTGTAATTCAGAGAGATGTGTGGATAACTCCCCTGAAGACTTCAAGAAGCACACAGAGTATGGTAATATGAAGTGGAATGGATATCTCTACCTAAAATAGATATTTACTGCCATGCTACTCCCTCATGGCATTATCAAACAATATTGAGTAAGTACTAGACCATGTCAGCAAATATTAAATATTCCTTGCAGCTTTTATCTTGGGGCAAGGGGAAGTTAAAAAAAGAAGAAGAATCCTATACCTTTATGCCTGCATCCAGTAACCACCATAACAATAAAGAATAAACTGTGCTGCACTCTGAGAGTAGCTATTCAAATCCACCTTTTATATAGATACACTAAAGATAACATTGTTTAGGCAAATGACTTGGATTCCCTTAAGCAGGTATAATAAATAATGTGTGAGAGTAATAAAAACACTATCTGCTGAACATTACAAGGCATTTCTTTGTGGGAATAAATGGCTCTGTCTTATTGCCTCAGAAATAAACATGGGAACAATGTAATGCTTTACTTGTTCAGTCTGTGATCCAAGAGAGATTTGTGGGATTTTTATAAGAAATTAAAAGTAAAGCAAAATGAATAATGATTTCTGCTCTTCTGGCTTAACATAGATTTAAAGTCACTCACATCTCTACAAATAAAGTCATTTAAAGTCACTCACATCTCTACAAATAACATTATTTTATCCTTCAGACTTCCTGTATAAAGTAGCCAGATAAACTGAAGGAGTTATGAAACTGAGTGCATATAAGATCATTTACAGTGACTTGGCACACAAAATCCTTAAATAAGCTTGTATAAATGGCTGCTATAAGGCAAAGTAAGCGAGAATAGTGGAGACAGGTGAGGGCCACCTCACTCAGGCTCTTCCTCCCGACCCTTTCTGATTATCAAGGCAGCGCAGCAAGTCCAGTTAGGAAAAGCTCTTTAAAACTGATAGCTGATCTAAAAGAGCTACCATAACTGATTTGTGTGCCAACAAAATAGTGCAACAAATCAATATTTTGACAGCTTCTCTCTTAAAACATCCGAAGTCTTTAACTAAAAAAGGGTGGAGGTGAAAGAATTGCTCTAACAAGCTAGTTTAGTTGACAGAAACAAACAAACAAAACAACTTGGAAGCCGCAAACTTTACTTTGCTTCTGTGGTTGTCTCACCAAAAGAAGAAATGCTGATTCCATTTATCCCAAACAGAGAATAGATGAATGCTTAATTTGGGCATCTATGAATAATGAGCTTGTAAAAATGCAGCCCCAAAGGCAACATCCAGAAATAGTCCTGGAGTGGCGGGCTGCCTTGATTATGCCATTAAGATTTCTCCATGCCACCCACCCTTACTCTTAAAGACAGACTTGCAAGCTTTGTGTTCTTCAATCCATTTCCCCCATTTCTTTTGTATCACAAGCTCTAATGGTTGCTTAGAAATTGCTGTAATAATGCTTGGTCAGCCTTCCAAAGATGGTGCTAAAGAGAAGGCAGACTAAAATGTAATAGACAATCCAGAATGAAAAATGCTGCCTTCACTGACTCTTAATATAGCCTGACAACATATGATAACAGAGCTGTTTTCAATATTTTAAGCAGCCTTATGTATAAAAATGGTAGTGACAGCAATGATCTATTGTGCTCTTTCTTTCTCTAAGTCAACTGTACAAAGGTGTTCAGAAAGTTTTATTATTTACTTTCCAAACACCTTACAAAGGTAAAAATGTGCATTTACTTCCTCTCTATAGATGTTGAACAGAGAACAAAAGGTCTTGTTCATGGCCTATAGTCAGTAATTCAGGGGAACTGCGGTGGAGAAGCTCTACTTCTCCAGTTCCCATAGTTCCCCACAAAGCTTGTGCATGTGATGCATCATGCTT
Organism: Eublepharis macularius; assembly: GCF_028583425.1. Taxonomy (NCBI): domain Eukaryota; kingdom Metazoa; phylum Chordata; class Lepidosauria; order Squamata; family Eublepharidae; genus Eublepharis; species Eublepharis macularius. The sequence continues at coordinate 87,080,333 of NC_072793.1, read as the reverse complement.
ATTCCACTTGCCTTCCCCTTTAAATTGGCACCATGATCCTGACCAGAAATTAGTCTGAGGAGGCAGGTTTTTTAGTCCAAATCCTCCTGCCTCCATTGTCATCAGATTAGTCTGAGAGCCACAGGTAAATTAAATACATTAGAGGAACTTTAACCAGAAGCCTCAGTGAGGCTCTGTGCCTGGAATCATCCACCGGTTTTAATGGTACCTACAAATACTTTAGATCATCTCTTGGTTGCAGAACCAATTCAAGGGGTGTAGGGCAAGGGGCAGGGTATCAGAAGACACAGGGACATCAGATGGAGTTTTTAAAAGGCCACAACTTTATTGATTACAGTTTACAGAGCATTAACATCTCATGGGACTCAGATACAGACATTCCCTCTGCCCACCAGCTGAGGGGGAAACCATAGGATGGCAGTCAGTGGGAATCCAAGTGGGCATAAGCCTCTGTGTGGTTCCCCTGCCATCTGGGAGCAAGCATGCTCTGGCAGCTCCTGATCTGGACTTGTTCTTTCCATGCCTCATCTCAAGATTCTTTAAGGGAATCCTCATCTATGGGGAAATAGTGCTGGCTGGCTGTGTTTCCCACCCAAAAGGATCTGTGCCTCATGCCAAACTTCCCTACCAAAGTTGTGAAAGAAGTGTAAACTGCAACCAACAACCCAATGTAAAAGAAGAGCCCAGAACGAAGAAAGGAGAGGCCAAACTCCATCTGTGCCAAATCCTCATGAAGCTAAAGGAGTGGTGGTGGGAGGGACACTGATAGCAGGCAACTGTGCCTGAGGCTGGACTCTCCCCAATTTACGCCCCCCCCCCCGCCCCGTGGACCTGAATGAAGTCTGCCTATGCCAGGTCTGCCAGCAAGGGACTTTACCACCACTCAGCCAGACCACTGATCGGCCAGCTGGGTGGTTTGAGCCCCATAGCTTCTGTGCTGTGCATGGAAGCTGCTGGGAGCTGCCTGGGCAGGGACAGCATGGTGGCCTCCCTGACCCAGTCTCTTCACTTCACGGCTCACAAACAGAGTGCCCTGGTCAGTCAGGGGGCTTGGGCTTCTCTGTATTCCATGTTCTTGTGTTCATATTTTCAGTTTATGATTGTATACTCTAGTTCTTGCCTTTGTGTTACCACTGACTCCATTAACTGCTTTTAGCTACTGCCTTGCTCATGTATTAATCATAGCTTAACTAAACTAATATAAAGCCGGTAGAAAACAGCAAGAGTTGAATAGCACCTATAAGACTAACAAAGTTTGTGGTAGGACATGAGCTTTCGTGAGTCACAGCTCACTTCTTCAGGTACCATAACTCACAGTGAGCTGTGTGACTCATGAAACCTCATATCCTACCACAAACTTTGTTAGTCTTATAGGTGCTACTTGACTCTTGCTCTTTTCTACTGCTACCCATCTTAATATAGAGCCAGTTGGTGTAGTGGTTAAGAGCGGCAGGTCTCTAATCTGGAGAGCCAGTTTTGATTCCCCACTCCTCTATTTGAAGCCAGCTGGTGACTTGGGTCACTCACTGCTCTTCCAGAGCTCTCTCAGCCCCACCCAACTCCCAGGGTGATTGTTGTGAGGATAATAATGACATGCTTTGTAAACAGCTCTGAGTGGGCATTCAGTTGTCCTGAAGGATGGTATATAAATTGAATGTTATCATTATCATTATTGTTATCATTATCATTATTATGACAGTTGAGCTTGGACTAGATACTCTGAATTCAAATCCCTGTTGAACATGTATTGGATGACAACTCAGCATTCTACTTTATGGGGCTGTTTTGATCCTGCTCTAATCTCCTTAGAAGAATGTAGAGGATAATGGTAGGTAATGGGTTATAACTGGAATAAATAAAGTTCTTTTTGTTGATAGATGAATTCCTGATTTCAAAGTGGGGTCTTTACATCTCATTTGTCTGATTCTCATGATTTAAGAATGGGTAGTTTAAAAAAAACCCTTCTATTTCAAACAAAAAACGTATACTCTAGTCCTATTTTTACTTCTTATGGTTGACTTTAAAAAAATAAACCAAACTAAACTAAATGTATTTGATGGGATGATTTAGCTTGTAATCTCTTGTGCTTCTCAAGGAACTGATAGCAATTTCAGACTAAAAGTCTGTGGTATTGCCAACCATTGCAAACACCTATTTTTATAGACTTTGGCTGTTTTCACACATCTCAGCATAACACTAAACTCATGAAACGAGAGTGTCTTCATGGCATGATTTCTGACATCATGCCACAATTCCATTTTTGTGGCGTGATGACATCAGAAATCATGCCATGAAAATGTTCTTGTTCCGTGAGTTTAGCGCTATGCCAAGACATGTGAAATTGGCTTTTGTGTTCTAAGATAAAATAAATTTCATTCTTCCTTTTAAAATAAATGAAGTAATTTTGCTCAAAGCATAGCTGAACATTGTAAACAAACAGCTTCATGATTGGAGCTCAAGATATCTATATATCTAATTCATGGCATCATCAAATCTATGAATACTTAAATCCAGAGACTGGAGCCATAAGACAAGAGAGATCTTTCTACACTCCAGGTCTGAAGAAAAATCTGAGATTAAAAAAATACACTGGGCAGTTAAAGTTCTCCAAAATAACAGCAGCAGTGCCTGTAGGTTTAAGAAATGAATGCCCCCTGTGGCCATTGCTTGGCAACCACAATAGTATTGCCAGCCTTCAAGCCTTGGTTTCTGTTTGGAAAAGGCAGCAGAAGGGATGAGGGCCCTTTACAGGGCTGGCTTGGCCTTTGAGAGTCAGACCTACTACCAACAACTGAGAGAATTGCTGCCCTAGGATTTGCATTACTCACTCATGACTGATTTCATCTTACTGTTCAACCACAGCCACCCCACAAAAGCCAGTATGTTTGGTGGTTGAGTTTCAGACTAGGATTTGGGAAACCCACTATTGAATCCCCACTCTGCAGAGGGCCAGTCACATTCTCCCAGCCAAAGAAAGAAGAAATAGTGAGAGGGGGAAAATGAGATGCTCTGCACAAGTTCTTAAGATTCCCTACTTGTACCTGTCTAATTTCCATTGGCAATTTCAATCACAAAATTAGGACAGGAATACTTATAAAGCTGCCCCATAGTTTGCATTCATTCTTCTACCTCAAAATCCAATTTATTTTTTTTATCTACTCTCCTAATTATATGTTAGAAGATTAATTCAGAGATTGAATGTTCTTGTCCCAAATGCTGATATTCACCAAAAAAGGTTCGCCATATTAAGTATATGATTTGTATCCTATACTCCAGTTTCACTGTATCGTTGGATTTGGAGGAAGTATATCATCAGTATATCTAACTGCCACCAGAATTTTCAACACCATTTACCAAGTATAGGAAACCATTGTTGACCTCAAACAATAAAGTCATTACTGTTATTTGTATCTAGACAAGAGAGGACTGTCACAACAGCACAGATCATAAATGAACCTGGCATGTTTTGCACCTGCTTGGCAAATCTGCCATTCATTAAGTTTGATTCCTTTAACGGGAAAAACATGAAATTAACTTTAATTTCTTACCTGTCAAGAGAACATCTATGTATAATGTCAAGAAGGAGAGGAAGAACGTGTTCTTTATGGTCTTCCAACACACTCTACCTAATATTGATACTATTATAATACCATGCACCATCTCTGAATTTGAGGGCAATTTGCTATTTAATTGGCTAGTTAATGCTTGTTTTCCACCTCTGCTTGCTACAAGCTTAGCCCTGGGCCAGTAATTACAGATACAGCAGGTCACCTGTCATGTTTCTATTCACTTTCTTTCTATCATGATGATATGATGACAGCCTCACAGAGGTTTGACAATGGGGAAAGGAATTTTATTTTTATTTTTGTTTAAGGATTCTACTTTCTTTAAGCAGGTCAGCCAATTTTTCTGCTAAGTAATCAATTGCCTTCATTGGGGGTATTTTTAAGTAAATGGACAATATTCTCATAGAATCACAGAATCATAGAGTTGGAAGGGGCCATACAGACCATCTAGTCCAACCCCCTGCCCAGTGCAGGATCAGCCTAAAGCATCTCTGACAAGTATTCATCCAGCCTCTTCTTGAAAACTGCCAGTGAGGGGGAGCTCATCACCTCCCTAGGCAGCTGATTCCACTTTTGAACTACTCTGACGGTGAAAAAGTTTTTCCTAATATCCAGTCGGTACCTTTGTGCATGTAGTTTTAGCCCATTGCTTCGCATCCTACCCTCTGCTGCCAACTGGAACAGCTCTTTGCCCTCCTCCAAATGACAGCCTTTCAAATGTTTAAAGAGAGCAATCATGTCCCCCCTCAACCTCCTCTTCTCCAAACTAAACATTCCCAAGGCCCTCAGCCTTTCATCGTAGGGCTCAGTCTCCAGACCCCTGATCATCCTCGTTGCTCTCCTCTGCACCCTCTCAATTTTGTCCACATCCTTTATGAAGTGAGGCCTCCAGAACTGCACACAATACTCCAGGTGTGGCCTGACCAAGGCAGTATAGAGAGGGGCTATGACCTCCTGCGATTTCGATGCTATGGCCCCTTTGATACAACCCAGGATTGAATTAGCCTTTTTTGCCACCGTATCACACTGACTGCTCATATTCAGTTTACAGTCCACTCTTACCCCAAGATCCCTTTCACATATACTACTGCCCAGAAGTGTATCCCCCATCCAGTATTTGTGCTTCTCATTTTTGTGGCCCAGATGTAATACTGTGGACTTGTCTTTGTTGAATTGCATCCTATTCACAGCTGCCCACTTCTCCAGAGTATTCAGGTCTTGTTGAATTTTAATTCTATCTTCTTGGGTGTTTGCTACCCCTCCCAATTTGGTATCATCAGCAAATTTAATTAGCAGCCCTTCCACTCCTTCATCCAGATCATTGATAAAAATATTGAAAAGTACTGGGCCCAAAACCGAGCCCTGCGGCACCCCACTGGACACCTCCCTCCAATCTGATGAAACGCTGTTGACCACCACTCTTTGAGTGTGGTCCTCCAACCAGTTCCCTATCCACCGACCTGTCCTATAGTCTACTCCACAGTCTTCCAGTTTGCCCATCAGAATGTCATGGGGGACCTTATCAAAAGCTTCTCTCTGTCACTGTTTAATATTTATATGCTCCCCTTTGCCCAGCTGGTGTGAAGGTTCAAACTTGGATGCCATCAATATGCAGATGACACCCAGTTGTATCTGCTGCTGGATGGACAGCCTGACTCAGTCCCAGATGTTCTGAAGCATGCTTTTGAGGCCGTAACTGGATGGTTGAAACAGAGTCGACTGAAATTAAATCCTACAAAGATGGAGGTCCTGCACTTGAGTCATAGGCTGTTAGGCTCGGGCCTCCAGCTCCCAACCTTCAATGGGGCACTTCTTACATCTGTTCTGAGGGTGAGGAGTCTTGGGGTGATCCTGGGCACCTACCTGACAATGGAGGTGCAGGTTGCAGTGGTTGCCAGGTCTTCTTTTTTCCATCTATGACAGGCCAGGCAGCTAGTCCTTTACCTTTCGACTTGCAATTTAATTACAGTGATCCAGGCAATGGTCACCTCTAGACTAGATTACTGCAACTTGCTCTACGCAGGGCTTCCCTTGGGTCTGGTCCAGAGATTACACCTGGTTCAAAATGCAGCTGCATGTGTTATTGTAAGAGTGCCAAGTGGGGCACATATAACACCTATACGGCATCAGCTGCATTGGTACTGGATCAGATTCAAGGTCTTGGTGTTAGCCTATAAAGCCGTAAGCAAACTGGGACCAGCATATCTGCTGGACCACCTCTCCCTATGTGGGAAGTAGATTTAATGAAGAATATTTTATATACCTTATGTGCCTTTATTACTGCCATGCAATATTATTCTCAGGAGCTAATGTAGCATTTGTAATGCAACTTTCAAGAAAATGAGACTTGAAACAAAATGACCAATGCAGAATGTATGTTATGAATGATAATCACTGTGAAGACAAAGACCAGTCACTGTGAAGCTTGCTATAAGGTAGTTGCACCTGCAAGACACCTGTTCATGACTTGATACAGAAACTTCTTAGTAAAGCTGCTTTATGCTAAATGTAGCAATAGAGAAAGGGGACAGAAAATGTGTTACTGAAAGAAGGAAGCTAGCAGCAAGTATATTAAATTAAGATGTACCTTTCAAGGCTGAGAAGAATCCCCAGAGAAAGGGGAATGGGTGCTAAATGTAACAGCAAGCACATTCCCCAGGAAGGGAGAGCAATCTCCCCCCTCCCCCACTGAACCCAGCATACAAGGTTGCCAGAAGTGACATTGGGGCGCCCTTCGTAAAATGTTACATAAGCTAGAGAAGGAGGCAAAGTGAAAAGCCTATGAAAGAGATGTGTGGGAAAGGAAGAGAGATGTTCCTACTAGAGATATACGAAGGACAGATGAGATAAGAAATGGCAATTGGGAAATATTGTAATTATGCTGTTGACCAAAGATGTTTGTTCCAATAAGCATACCCCTGGACTATTATATCATTAGAGGTGGTAGCCCACTTGAGCCAATGGGGACCACAGCAAGATCTGAGCCAACAGAATAACAAATACTGTAATTAATCAAAAGGTATAAAATGCTTTGCACAGCTATTGTTGCTTTGACAAGCATTGGACACAAGGAGACCTTTTACTCTCTGTGTAACCATCATTCCTCCACATTTAATAAATGTTATGGACTTGCTACATTCACAGGACTCTGCGTCTGTCTCTTCTTATGATTGGCTGAAGGACATTCGGACCACAGATTGAGTGGAATACCTATATACCCCCCGGAGGATGCTCTGATCAGTAGGAGAATAACTATTGGTGGTCCCTGGCCCCAGAGAGGCCCACCTGGCCTCAACCAGAACCAAGGCCTTTTCGGTCCTGGCCTCGACCTGGTGGAACTCTCTGTCCACTGAAACTAGAGCCCGGCAAGATTTGTTATCTTTCTGCTGAGCTTGTAAGACATAGATGTTCTGCCAGACATATGGTTGAAGCTGGGCTAGGCCTCCACCAACCTTGTAGGGTGGGGGAGGTGAATGACTGGTTTTTAAATTCCACTATCAGACATGCCTACCATCCTGTTTTTTTCTGTTCAATTGTTGGTGAATATAGCCAAACACTGACTGCTGCCATCTTGGAAACATTTTTATTACTGTCATAAACTGAGCGGGAATTATAATGTGTTTTAATGAAATTTTTATGGATATTGTGAAATTGTTTGTTTTTAAATGTTGTGACCCACCCTAAGCCCACTTATGGGGAGGGTGGAATAGAAGTTTAAACAAACAAACAAACAAACAAACAAACAAACTGTCCTGGCCTGATTACTTGCAAAAATTCAAATGTGTATTATACTACTTTAATTTTTAAAATATTCATAATTATGGCTGCTGTAGGGGGTTATAGCTCAGTAGTATACAACTCATGCTTTGCATGTAGAAGATCCCAGATTCAATTTCCAGTTGGTCCTAGCTCTGAAAAAGCTCCATTTGTTATCTTTTGTTTTAAATCAAAAATAAATTAAGGACTTGTTTCCTTGCCTTTATCTATACTATAGACCTTGATGTCTAGTATAGATTTGAGAAAAAATTCAAGGTGTTGTGTTGATTAATTCCCCACCCCCAACAATGTATCTCTCAGTAGTCTGAGGAAAACTTTCTTGAGTGAATGCAAGCAGGGATATGGTCCAAATAGAACACTTTGCGAATCTTTCTACCAAACACAACAGCTTCTGTGCACAGCAATCCCACTTAATAATAACATAATAATAACATTTGGTTTATATACTGCCCTTCAGAACAACAATGCCACATTCAGAGAGGTGTGTTGTTATTATCCTTACAACAATCACTTTTTGCCAACCCATGTTTTGCCAACCAGTACCATTTCCCTGGTTTTGACCATGTATTTGTATGAACTGGTGCTGTGTCTGCTGGCTATTTGGGGCAACAGCTTTGCTTTTAAGGCAAAGTAGAAAGGGTGATGGAAGCAGAGCAGAGTTGCCAACACTAGCTTGGGAAATTCCTGGATACAATGCCATAGAGTTTGCCCTCTGAAACCCCCATTTCTTCCACAGGAATTGATCCCTGTAGTCTGGAGATCAGTTGCAATTCTGAGAGAGCTCTAGGCCCCATCTGGAGGATAGTGACCCTAAAGGAAAGACTGAGCTTCAGACTACATTTGCCTCCTTCTCCTATGATGAGAAACCCATCTGAAACAAGAGAAAGCTTCTTCTTCTTTTTTTGCTTGCTCTGCCTGGCAAGCAGGCAGGGCTGCAGAGATGATAAGGGAGCAATCTAAGGTTCTCTGCATCCTTCCCTGGTGATAAGGAACAGACCTGTCCAGAAGACCAGGCGGTAGTAATAGAGGCACATGATTAAACTTCCTCTCCCCATGAGAGTAAAGAACAAACACAAAGAAGACAGGCACATTTAAGAGTTCCTAGAGAGATCAATGATAATGATGAATCAGTGTGAGAGAACTGCTGATTCAGGATCTGAGATGTCTCACACATTATTAGTATATTTAATGCACTATGGGGTGAAGGTTGGCTCAACTTCTGATTCTTATTGTGAGAATAACTGTGCCATTCTTTGAAGAAATACATCCTTGAAGTCCATTGAACTCATGATGTTACTCTGCTTAGAATAACACTGCTGATGTCACAAATATATAAATGTCATTGTTTTCATCTTTGAGATGTTGGAATGTCACTGATATAGCTAGAAATATAGGGGAACTGTTGCAGGATTTGACCAAGAAGATTATAGATGTCTTTACACAGAGAAACAGGGCTAGCCTGGCCCCACAGGAGATCCAGAATAGAACAACCTTGGAGAGGGGCATGAAAAAAAAGGAGTAACATAGTTGTGTGGCCTTGTGTAGATTAGAAGAGCTGTCCAACCCACATCACTATTTGCTAGGCATTATGGTCCAGTTGTAGAGGTCTTGGTGCTGAGAGTGGCAGGAATAAAGATATATTTCAAGAATGGATGTATTGGTTGAAGACCAAAAGATATATAAGATAACTTGTTAGCCAATAATGTGAGCCCTTTTGAAGTGGGAGAGTTAGTTATTAGGAGATGTTTCTGAAACCCCATCAATATGAAAAGTTGAATTGATCAGGAGTGTTTTCCTAGAAGGGGCTCCTTGCCTGTGACATGCTTATCTCTGGGTAAGATCCTTACTTGGGCTCATGTAATTGCTCTCCTTTAATGATCTATGTAGTTATAATGGATGTATGATTTTCTGTTGATTGAGCTAATATCAAAGATGATGAATAATCATGTTTTAATAAAGGCTTAGAATGGAAGCAGAGATTCTGTAATGGTATTACTTGGGTACTAGGGTACTGTAACCAGTAACAAATCTAAAACATTACTGAGGTGGGTTGGGCTTTTTAATCTGAATCAGGCCGGACGAAAGTTATCTTGAACAGTAATGTATGATTTCAATAATAGCAAAAGCTTAGCCTGTTCAATTTCTTCAAGTTGTACACTCAGCTGATAAAAGTACAGATTCTGGGGGGAAATGGTGACAAACTCTGTTATGAGTTGCAACAGTTGTGCAACTATCATTTATACCATATATAGATTTTAAATACACACAAATTATAGCCATCTTCCACTATATATCAATGAGAATTCCATTTATGCTGTCCAGTTTTTACCCTAAGTGCAATGACACTGTATCAACATATCTAACATAAATTTGCTGAATTGTGATGATTCTGATGATATTCTCCACATTACAATGAGTACTCACAAGTTGTAGCTTAGCTTATGATTACAAATAAAATATCACGTTCTTAACTTGTTATAAATGCACTTTGCAAATGATAAACTGTCAACACTGGAGCATAATGGGTGCTTTCTGGAAAGATAAAGTATCCGTGAGACAGCATTCTGGAAAAGTAGCTAAAAGTAAAGCCACAGACCCAAGGAATAGTAATTCTCTGCAAATTCATATGCCACATATAAATGGAATTGAAATATAATATGTCCGTCAATGGCACATTTTATTTGTGGGCCAGGAAGTATGCTTTGCTCTCCATTCATTTGAATAGAAAAAGCAATTTATACATATTCCAAAGGATGAGTCAACAACAGTCACCTACTTCACTAAAGTTAATGGGAAGCCTGCTTGTCCAGGACTGGCGTGTATTCTACTGAGTGTGCGTGCAGCTTTGGATCAAAAAGTAAACCAGATTGATTTGAATATGCCTATTATTACATTTTATCTTTAAAGAGCTCCAGCTAGTAGTCATCATGGTCCCCGCAGTCCACTTTAGGGAAATACAGGATGAGAAATAGTGAAAGTCCACATCCAGCATCTCTACACCACTAAACCAAACTGGCAATGGCAAGTACTTGCTGTTCTGTTATTGCATTGCAATAAGGAATTTAGTAAGTGACCTTGGAAAAGTCAGGACCTTTTCAGATCAAAGACCTGGAAATATCCTTGGCATTAGCAACTGTTGCTATTTCTGTAATGATCCCCAAGCTAACTTTATGGAGCAATGAAATATTGGAAAGTAGTAACAATAATGCTTATAAAAGGAATTTACCATTCCAAAGAAACCCTAGGTGGCAATATTTTACATAAAATCAGCCAGATTGAAGTTTGCTATGTTTGGAAATTGAAAAAAAAAGCCATTGAGGAGAATTTTTTAAAAATAGGATTAGAGATTACAGTGTTGTCCGCATGTACACTTACATCAGGTTCTTTGGGTATTTGATCTGCAAGGATCAGATCTGCTTTGGGTCTCTGTAAGTCCACATTTGAGAGTGTCAAACCAAACTGGTATCTGTTTATTTTTCCTGCACTAGAAAAATGATCCATTTCTGTGGTAGGCTTTCTGGGGAAAGAGGACACATCAGTTTGGCTGAGGAAACTTACAAAGTTTTTGTTTTAAAGCGCCAAAGTAGCAAGGTTGTAAGGCAAAAAAGAATGGACTAAAAAGTACAGGAAACATAATCTTGTACAAAATGTCATCCTACATGTCTTGTATTGATCAGAAGACAATTTACTTCTTACTGACGAGGTTAGCATACACACACAACGCATAATAAAAAATGATGATGACATTTCTCCAGAGTTCTCTATAGAGTTTTTCTGTTAGCCATGTTGCAGTATTTTTCTACCATCCATTGCAACAGTTTTTTAAAACAACCACCACCACATCATTTCAATGTTGTTTTTTAAGAACAACCTCCTTTAAGAAAAAATCTGGTTTGGTTGCTGCTCAACCAATCAGTATGCAGGGGGATAAAGGGGAGAGTGAAAGGCAGGGTCAGAGCCAGGCCTCACACTGAAGAAAGCATTCTGCACTTCTAAAAAGCTGTAGTTTGAGTTAGCCGGTGGGGAAGGGGGGTATGTGCATAGGGAGAAAAGCCATTTCCATAACTACAAATGAGTTCTCCTAAAGGCTTTACATAGAGCTGAATAACATAGGAGATAAAATTGTGCCCTGTGGAATCCTGCAAGATAATCCCTATATTGAAGATAGCTGGTCTCCAAAAGCAACCCTTTGAGTCCATTTGATGAAGAACAATTTGAACCAGTTCAAGGCATATCCCTTGATACCTACTTCTGCCTCCAGATGTCTCAACAAGATGGTATGTTCTACTGTATTAAAGGCTGCAGATAGATCCAGTAGAAACAACAAAGAAGCATGCCCTTTGTCAACATTCAGACAGAGCTCATCAACTAAAGTCACCAGAGCTGCCTCTGTCCCATAGCCCAGCCTGAAACCAGTCTGAAAAGGGTCCAGAGATGAAGAGTTATCCAAGAAGACCTGAAACTGGTCTGCTACTGCTCTTTCAATCACTTTGCCCGGGAAGGGCAGATTAGACTCAGAGGTGCTGGAGCAACCAATCCAAACTACTACAGAGGACTGCATGTATCCTGAGCGTATTCGTTTCATTGAGATGTACAGCCTAATTTTATGAATTTTTACTTAAAAATAGATGCCCCTCATATCTAGTAAGGTTTATTTCCAAGTTTTATCCATTATATTTTGGAAAATTTCTTTTGGTCATCTAAGGATTTAAAACACAAAACATTAAGAGGAGGATTCTATAAATACTAAACAGCTTTAAAATGATGGCCTGAAAAGAAAAGGAAGAAAAAGTACAGTGAGGTTTATGGTTGTTCAGTAATAAAAGGTTTTGAAATATTAATGTAAATGATGTTTCTGTGGGCCACTGTGGCTTAAGACCAGCCCACTTAAATACTGGGAATTAGTCCAACATTTACTTCTAAAAAAGTTATCCAATATGCACTTTAAAATATTTTACAGTGTTGCCACCTTTAAATGTCCTCATACTCTGTTTTGATACCTAGCATATAGACTTTATAAAAACAGTGTGATCTATCATTTTTAGTTATGATTATTCATTCTGAATGTAAAGATTTTAAATTTAATGAAAATAAAGTTTAAATCAGAGGTGCCTTGTTGGCTTCTATTTCATAACCCTACATGTATTTACTTGAGATTAAACCCCTGTGAACTCAGCTTGGACAGTTCCAGGTAAACGTGCATAGAGATGGATTGTAAGTAATACAGTGCTACAATTTCAAGTTTTTCTTCATAGTTATGAAGAGGCAAGAAAAGAGAGGTGTCATTTTATGCAGCGTACCCCAAATGGCAGCCATTGAAAAAGTCCAGTGATCTTGAACCTGTATCAGCTGAACCCTATTCAGTTTTATGTATCCACTACATATATTGAATTCAGCTCAAATGTTCTTTGACATGTCACCATAAAAAGCTAAAAGGTGATATTTGTCATGGCAGTGCCAAAATTAGACATGGGCACGAATAGCAATCCGAACGGAAAAAAACCACAAACAGGCCATTCGTCTGTTTGCGAATGGGCAATTCGTGAGTCCCCATTCCAAATGAACAGGTGGTCATTGCAAAGCCTCATTCGTTGCGTTCATCAGCTCTTTGTCAAGCCAGACAGTCTGGCGCCTTTCAATCAATTTCCCTGGCAACAGCAGGGACTGAACTCTGTCTGAACTCCTTCTGGCTTTCCTTCTGGCTTTAACCCTTCAGCTTCCAGCAGAAAGTCCAGTTTTTGCCACTCAGAAGAGGGGGGCAGACCCATGGATCATACCTTTCCTGAGGTGCAATCTCTCTGAAACTTGGGGGGTCTTCAGAAGACACTGAGGACTATGTCCCCTGCAAATTTGGTGGGTATTGGACATTGGGTAGGTGAGTTTTGTAACCCTTCAAAGTAGCTTCCAACAGGCTGTACAATTTTTGGCCACTGAAGAGAAAATGACAGCAAAGGGGGCGGCTCTGGCTCTCCCGGTGTGAGAGGGACAGAGAGAATCTCTCCATCCCACTGGCACTGGGAAGGAGCAGCCCTATGGAGCTGGCTCTGCCCGCTATCAGAGGGACGAGGGGAGTCTCTCCTCGTCCCTCTGACAGTGGGCAGAAGCAGCCCCATGGCAGCGGCGGCAGCTCTGCCCACTGTCAGAGGGACCAGGAGATTCTCCTCGTCCCTCTGACAGCAAGCAGAAGCAGCCCCACAGCACTGGCTCTGCCTGCTATCAGAGGGACCAGGGGAGTCTCTCCTTGTCCCTCTGACAGTGGGCAGAAGCAGCCCCGCGGTGGTGCCAGCTCTGCCCACTCTCAGAGGGATGAAGGGAGTCTCTCCTCGTCCCTCTGACAGCGGGCAGAAGCAGCCCCACAGCACCGGCAGCTCTGCCCACTGTCAGAGGGATGAGGAGATTCTCCTTGTCTCTCTGACAGCGGGCAGAAGGAGCCCCATGACACCAGCTCTTCCCGCTGTCAGAAGGACCGGGGGAGTCAGTCCTCGTCCCTCTGTTAGCGGGCTGAAGTGGCCCCATGGTGGCGCCGACACTGCCCACTGTCAGAGAGATGAGGGAAGACTTTCCTTGTCCCTCTGACAGCGGGCAGAAGCAGCCCTGTGGCAGCACCGGCTCTGCCCGCTGTCAGAGGGACGGAGAGAATCTCTCCATCCCTCTCACACTTGGCAGCAGCAACCTGGCAGCACTGGGGTGGGGTAGGGGGTGGGGGCTGGGGGTTGTGGGGTGTTTAAAGGGCCCTGCCCCTTGCACGTGGCAGGAAAGGGCTCTTTAAACTATCACCTGGCAGGTGGCAAGGGGTAACCCCCCCAGCCACCTGCCAGCTGATAGTTTAAAGGGATGTTTAAAGGACCACGAACATGGACACCAAACATGTACGTTAAGGCAACATTTTTGCTTCTGTTCGTTGTTTGTTGAAAATCACTGGTTAAATTCATTAAAGCAGCTTCCGGAACAGTAAAACAAATTCTGGAAACAAACCTGTAACAACTCCCTCCCTGCCACACACACACTGAAAAGCTCTTGTGTTTCAGTTAGGTTCTTGCTGTGCAGTAGCAGTGCGGGCAGTCTCTGGGCTGGCAGCACAAGCAGCAGCACTTTTATGGCAGCACTTTAATGTTCGTGGATGGCAACGAACAACAAACAGGATGTTCGTGGGTTTTTTTCCATTTGTGCCCATGTCTAGCCAAAATGCAAATCTTGTGTGTACATAATTGGTTAAAGATGGCTGACAGGCATCTACATGGATGTAGCTTGAAATTATCATGTAAATTAGCCCCACTTCCTTCTAGAGCTTTTAAGACTTCACCAGTGCTACTTACAAATGTTACTTATTTCATTATAACTAAGAGTTAAGTGTGTGTTTATTTTTAGAAAGAATGGGTAGAAACACAGCTTAGACTTAGATGTATGCAAAACAAAACAAATGAGCTCAAAATACATCTGAAAATCACAGGTTAAATTCATTAAAGCAGATTCTGGAACAGTAAAACAAATTCTGGAAACAAACCTGTAACAACTCCCTCCCTGCCACACACACACTGAAAAGCTCGTGTGTTTCAGTTAGGTTCTTGCTGTGCAGTAGCAGTGCGGGCAGTCTCTGGGCTGGCAGCACTTTAATGGTAACGAACCCATTGGATCCCAAGGGGAGAGACTGAACCCTAGCATAATGTAACTCCATTGCCAGGAAGGGGAATGTGCACATGACACATGAGTGCATTTTTTCTTTGGTGCTTCCCGGGCAATGGCATTGACATTGGCATTGACATTGAGTGACTCATTCTTGTAGGGATCAGTTGGCTTTGCACCAGGGAGGGGAGCAGCAGATGACACGGTGCCATTGGTATACCTTGCCAAGCCCTTTCTGAGCAGTTTTATGCACAATGCAAGGAAAGGCTGGCAAGCAACCAATGTCCATGCAGACATGCACTCATGGGTTTGAGGAGATAGGGGTCTCCTCCAGCCTCCAAGTCCCCACCTGCCACAAAGTCTCATGTAATGCAGGTTATGGTGAAAGCTGGAAATAATAAACAGTTATTAAAGTAAAGTCATGCTGAGTAGAACTCAGGTATATGTGGACCATTCAGTGGCTTTCTTTTTTTTTCTTTTTTTTTGTAATAGATTTTTATTAGTTTTTTTTTAAAAGAAGAAAGAAAACTTTTTAGTATCAGGCTCGTGTACAAGATAATCATTATACATCCAAAATTTCAAGAAATTTACAATACAGACATCAATCCATAGAAAAAGAAACTGAGTAACCGACTACCCCCCTTTTCCCATTTATACTATACACAGTCCATTTAGATCTCTCCGAGCACCATTTAAATTCCTTGCTCTTTTACCCTACTATTCAATTCCTTTTCTCATCTCTTACAATTATTTATTTTCTAAGTGAGCAGATTCTTAAGTATTTTAGTGTCCTGGAAAAGCATACTGTGTCCTGTTTGAGTTAAGCTATGTTCAGCCACTGCTGAGTTTTCCAGATGGCCAAGTCTGCAGTGTCTTTCATGTTCTTTTATTCTAGAATAAAATATACTCTAGAATAGAACATAACCTAACTCAAACAGGACACAGTATCCTATTCCAGGACACTAAAATACTGGACAACACTTCCAACTACTTTGTCAGATTGCACAGGGAAGCCATTGAAATTCATAAGCATAAGCACAATTTCAACAGGAAAGAAGAGACTTTAAGAATGAATAGAGCATAGTTTCCAGTCCTGAAAAACACCAGACTAACAAAATACTCTACACCCTACAATAGAAGATTAGCATATCAAGTACCAATCCATATGCAAAAGAACCTCCTCAAGATACAGTGAAGCCTCACTCCATTAGCATTCCACACCCTGGGAAACTCTTACAGGATGACTCAGCCCAAACCCACCTTCCTGAGTAGATATAAATTACCTGCCAACATCTTCTCCACACTGTGACACCGAGAGATCTCTGTCTTTTGGTGCTACACCTCTGAAGATGCCAGTCACAGCTGCTGGCGAAACATCAGGAACTACAATGCCAAGACCACGGCTATACAGCCCGGAAAATCCACAACAACCGTCGTTCTCTGGCTGTGAAAGCCTTCGACAATATCTAATGTGTTAGAAAAGCACAGAGGATTGTATTAGGTCTATATTAAACCGCATGAAACAAAAGGAGGCATATTAAGCCTAATTTCTTTCCAGATTCTCTAAGTTTTTTGTTAAAGCAGTTTAAATAGCATTTCAAACATGGACATATAAAAATCACAATATATCCCATATACCATCCTTATTTGCAAAAGCCCCTAACAACCCTATTAACCCACCCTTTTAATCTCACTTCAGTTTAAAGCTCTATGCCATATAAACAGAAAAGAAGAGAGAGGGGAAGAAAAGATAAAGGAACAAGGGTCGCACTTTTAAGTTTCATTTTCTTTCTTCTTCTTTCTCCCTCTGAAATAGTATTGAAACTCTTTCTTTCCAATGATCAGCCATAGCCAGCTCTTTTTGCCTTCTAGTCATTCATGCGAGGTGCCATTAAATACATTATAATGTCCCTGTTTATCTCTCTTCATCTTTGTGATATGTTTCTTGATTGGAGTATGTTGTATGCTTTGTACTTCATACAAAAGCAGTATGCTGAAACTCTTCCTCACAGCTTCCTTTTCACCATGTTCCTCCCACGTCTTCTCCGCTTTCTGTACTTTCACAGAAAAAAACTGATTTTCTCCTCCATTTTGTTGGGAGTATTTTTCACAGTTCCACTCCGATTTTCTTTTAGGTAATTCTATCCCATCAAAATTCTCTTCTAACTTGGCATCTAACACGGTGCTCGAGCCTATTTTTGTTCCAAGTGTTTCATCTGCTTTTCTTAATACACAATTCATCAGTTTAGAAATTTGTTGCAGCTTTAAAAGTATCTCTTTCGAAAACGCCATTTTGTCCTCTCACTTACAAATGTTAAATCACAGATCTTTTAAAACTGGTAAAAAGCTCCTTTGCTCTTACTATTTGTAGTAATAAAGTTTTTTGCTCCCCAGCTCTCCATCCCAGGAAACCTCTCCTTATGCTTCACTTCTTGAGTGTCAGTTTCCTAGTCCATGAGGTGGCTGCCTCTCCAGGTGATAATAAAAAACCCCTCTCAAAGCTGTTTAGCCGTCGTAAAGCAATAAACAATACTCTTACTTGGAGAGATGTCAGGTAAAAGCACTCTTTTTTGGTCTTTCAGTTATCCTTGCATCTATCTTGTCAGGAATCCTTGCTTTGTTTTCACTTGTTTCAAAGTCTCGGGGTTCGTAGCTTATGTGCCATTAAGGCTTCTTCCTCAGTCCTTGCCTTCGAGCCAGTGCAGGGGCTCCAACAGGGGTTGCCAATCCCTGTGAGCTCCTCCACCTTGTTCTGGCCTACCCGCCCCTGTGGGAGAGTCTTGGGGGCCCAAATCCTTGGGTCCCAGGCGATCAGGAAGATCACGGTACTGAGCTCATGAACTCAACTGCCGTGACATCGCCACACCATTCTGTAAGTTGCTGACCATTCAGTGGCTTTCTGATGCTGTTCTTCTCTTCAGTGCCCCTACAACTAGCCAACTGTGACTAAGATAATGGGTCAGGAAGCACCAGGAGACACTTCATCTTTCTCAGAAAAGACTTCATCTTTTCTAGACCTTGATTAAAACTGTTAACCCAGTGTTAAACGAGTGAGGATAGAGTGGCTGTGTTTGCACTAGTACACAGTTGCACATCCAAATCTTTCCAGATCAGTATTCCACTTATAATGGTCTGGTTAAAAACTGGATTCCCTTCATTTTCTTTATTGAGATGGTGGCTCTGACTTCAGTTTAATTTCTTGTAGGTCATCATTTAACTCTGGGTTAACAACATTAGTTAGAAAGGGTGACAGGGAGACCTGGCGGGTGTCCCATCTTTATTGGTAAAAAATAGGGAAAATAAAGAGGGTCATCCTTCATCCTTCATCCTTCATCCTTCAGTGTCCCATTAACAAAACCAAAGGATGACCACTCTCGCTCCCAATCTTACTGTGGTGGACTGTTTTAAGAAGGGATGGAATCAGTGGTGTAGGAGGCTATGAGTGAAACCTAACACTAACTCCTGTGTTGACCACAGGGCAGCACCCCCCAGCATTTTCCTGCCAGTGGGCTATCATGTTTTTGATATGGTGAGAAACAACATTATGCCCCAGTATGTGATCAGAACTGATGAAAAAGCACCGTGCAGAAAAGTTGAATATGTTACTATTTTGCATTATGGGTTTTGTTTATAGAATGTCGTGATCTTTATATATAAAGATTCATGTTTGTTCTCAGTTAATCTGGCAAAAATATCCATTGCGTTGTAAACGTATACTTGACTGTTGTTACTTTCATGAACTTAAAATGAAGAGATTTATTTGAAAATGGTGTGTTTTTTTTTGAAAATATTACTTGCAACAGTATGTACACCATAGTATCATGACTATGGGAACCAATTAGGGGTGTGCAAAGGCACCCTGATTCGTTTTTTCTGAATCTGCTAAATCCGAATCGAGAGGGCGATTCAGATTTAGCAGAAATCCGAATCACCCAGCCGATTCGGGTTTACCGATTCGGATCGATTCGGGTTTTTTTTCAATGGGAAAAAGCCTCCCCCAGGGAGGCATTTTCCCACCGAATCACCCCAAATTTGGTGGGGCCTTCCTCTAACTCCCCTCTAACAACCCCCAAGTTTCAGAACGATTGGACTTTGGGGGCCATGTTATGTTCCCCCAAACCAGGTCCCCCTATCCTGTCCTAAAAAAAGCCATAGCTTTAGGTTGCTGCTGCTCATCTTCATTCATTTTTTGCTATGGGGAAAAATGAAGAGGAAGGCTTCCTTTGCCAGGGGTGGCATTTTGAATGCAAATGCCCCCCTACCCTCAGGGGCCCTTCTCCCACCTCTACTCCCACCCCCCACCAAGGCTCAGCCTGCTAACACTTGGGGGGGCATTTCATGGCCACCCCAAGTAGGTGCTCTTATCTCTACCACTTACATCTGGGGGAGGCTTGTCTTGCCAGGGGTGGCATTTTGCATGCAAAATGCCCCCTACCCTCAGGGGCCCTTCTCCCACCTTTCCTCCCACCCCCCACCAAGGCTCAGCCTGCTCCCACTTGGGGGGGGGCATTTCATGGCCTCCCCAAGTAGGTGCTCTCATCTCTACCACTTACAGCTGGGGGAGGCTTGTCTTGCCAGGGGTGGCATGTTGCATGCAAAATGCCCCCCTACCCTCAGGGGCCCTTCTCCCACCTTTCCTCCCACCCCCCACCAAGGCTCAGCCTGCTCCCACTTGGGGGGCATTTCATGGCCTCCCCAAGTAGGTGCTCTCAGCCCCCAAAGTCCACCCCCTACTACCCCATACAAACCCAATTCCTCCCCAGCTGCCACACACAGGCCCAAATCCCAACATTAGCCCCTCACTGACCCAAATCCACCCCCAGCAGCCCCACACCCACCATAACCCCAGGAACAGGCTGGCCAGCCCTCCCCCTTTGGGAACTTCCTCTCTTTCCCAGGGCAAATCCGCATAGCCCAGGGGTGTCACAATGGGAACACTCCTGAGTGCCAACTCATCCCTGGGAAAGAGCACCTGACCTGGCACACAGACAACCACCCCCTGACCCCCACCACCACCTACAGAGAAGGCTGGCCAGCCTGCCCCATTGTTCCCAATGATGGGAATCAACCTCACATCAAAGAAGGGAACACACACACAATGATTCAAGCTTAAAAAAACGTTATTTTATCACTTTCAAAGTCCAATAGGTCAACAAATCACAACATATCACACTAATTGTCCCCCACACAAAAGCACTACACAATTAACTACACATCAGAGAATCTTAAAAATTTTTTTTTTAACAAACTCTAAAATTTTAGCACTGAATCGGGTTATACAGTAGGAGTGCACAACAGGGCATGAAAACAGAAGTCCCATAGACAAAATTAACACAACCTATTTCAAATCACAGATTCAACAAAACCTTAACAAGAGCTTTGAAAAAAACCACATTTCAAGAACTTCTTAAATTCACACATCAGAAGGGCACAAATGGGCATTAAAACAGCAATGCTTGCAGCGAGTCACACAACACACAAACATAACACACAACCAACTCAATTAATATTAGACAATCAGTAAAACTTGAAACCAGCATTGCAAGATGTGTGTTGCCCGGGGGGGGGGGGGGTCAAAAACACTTTCTGTCTTGGACAGATGTAGGCAACATGGCAGCAGGGCACAACCACAGGCAGGACAGCATTGTCTTAGACTCTGAGTCGGAAAATAACACAACTATCATGAAATAAAATACTAATTTGCCCATCCCCTCAAGACCTCCTCCATTACAACAAAACACAACACAAAAAGACTTCTTCTCTTTCACAATTTCTCTGTTTCCAGGCGCGTGAGCCCATCTGTCAACCACCTCTCCATCACCAAACTTAATTGGGGGGAAACCACTGCAACAAGTTCCAGCAGAACCAATGTCATTTCCTTGGGCTATGCTTTTGGTTCAGCAACACAAAGCTGGAGCTGGCACTGCCAAGGTATAGAACACTGGTATTTGTGGGGCGGTGTTGCAGAGCCCCCCCCAGCCTCAGCATGTTACTGGAAACATCTACGAGACATCATCATTGGCTGGCGCCCATCCCCAACTCTCCCTGCTTCCCCCCCCCAAGCAAACCAAACAGCAACATTATAATTTTTTTTTTTGGTTTTTCTTTTTTTTTTTTATTGAAAACTAACATTTGAACTCTTAACAAACATTTCAACTTTTGGGGGGGGGTCATTTTTTTTAAGAAAAATACAACTCTCAACAAACATTTCAACTTTTTTTTGGATTTTTTTTCTTTTTTTGAAAAACCACAACACTGAAAAACATTTTAAACATTCCAAACAGAAGGATACCGTTTCCCATTCCCTAATCCCCACCTAAGCAATCCCTATCTAACCTATTTCTCCCTCCAGTGGTAATACATGTTTCTGGGGCATTATTTTTCAGAAAAAATTTGGTCCCACAGGGTCTGTCTCAGTGCTGGGAGATGTTTTGAATTCCCTTGGGGTGGGGGCTTCAAATTGCTGGGTGGATTCCCTTTGCCACTGGTTCCTAACCACCCTCCCTCTGCCAGCCGGTTTTAACTGCGTCAACAGGGTCTGCGTCTACAAGCTGGCACACTTGTTGGAGAGCCTGGTGGGAAGCATGGGAGAAAGGGGGCCATAACCAGCAAGGCCAGACACACCAATCCAGTTTGTTAAGCGTGATTGGGAGAGCCAGGCCAGCAAGCAGCACAGAGCAACAAAGCCAGAGCAGCAGGCTTCTGGCCTGTGTAGGCCCAAAGCTGGCACACTTGTTGGAGAGCCTGGTGGGAAGCATGGGAGAAAGGGGGCCATAACCAGCAAGCCCAGACACCCCAATCCAGTTTGTTAAGCATGATTGGGAGAGCCAGGCCAGCAAGCAGCACAGAGCAACAAAGGCACAGCACCAGGCTTCTGGCCTGTGTAGGCCCAAAGCTGGCACACTTGTTGGAGAGCCTGGTGGGAAGCATGGGAGAAAGGGGGCCATAACCAGCAAGGCCAGACACCCCAATCCAGTTTGTTAAGCGTGATTGGGAGAGCAAGGCCAGCCAACACAAAGAAAGCACCAAAGCCACCGAGCAGAGCTTCTAGACAGTGGGCCCAGCCAGGCACAATCATTTTTTAGTCCTGGGAAACAGTGTATCAAGACCACCCCACACTCAAGCATGACAAAGGAAACATTGAAGGAAGAAAGCACACAGCAACCAATGTTGAACCCCCCCCCCCCAACCATTCTCCTCTTCTGCCCAACATGAAAATGTCCCCACAGGCCAAGCCAAGACAGACTAAACTTTAAGAATAATTTTGCATAGGCATGCCACAGCAGTACATTTTCCAGACAGCATCCAAAAATTTATAAAAATTAAAAAGGCCTACCAGGTCTCCTCTCAGGATGTCCAGACAAGCACAGTTGATCCTCCAGGCAGATGTCCTCCAGGCGCAGCCTCTGTCCTCTCTCTCAGCACGCAGCAACAGAACTGTTCAGTCTTGCCCCAAATTTAAATCCCCTTCCCCTGCTGCAGCCTCAGCCAAAGATTTGAATCTATTGGCTGGCAGAAGGATGCAGCAGTGGGATTGGTGACTCCAAAAGTCACCCCTCCCTTGCCTTACCTCCCCCACACTCCAACAGCCACCCTCCTCCTGCTCCCCCTCCCCTACCTGAGAGGGAATCTCTGGCATTGCTTTGCAAATGCAAAGTGCAATGCTATTGGCAAAGCACCTTGCATTGGCAAGGCAAAACAAAGGATTCCCTTCCATCCTTTGCAAGAGGGGTGGGGGGTGACAGAAGGAGTGAGTGACTCACTCCTTCCCCCCCCTCTTCAAAGAGCCTGCAGGATGCTTGGCTTCCTGCAAGAGGGGTGGGGGGTGACAGAAGGAGTGAGTGACTCACTCCTTCCCCCCCCCTTCTAAGAGCCTGCTGCAGGCTTTTGCTAGACGCTTGCCAAAGCAAGCGCCTAGCAAAATGGCGCCTGAGGGAAATCCGAATCGATTCGGAGAAATCCGAATCGATTCGGATTTTGGCGATTCGGAAAACCCGAATCGATTCGGATTTCTCCGAATTGATCCGAATTGGGGTGATTTGGGTTTTTTCAGGTTTGCCAAAACCCGAATCGCACACCCCTAGAACCAATCACTGCACCTCACAAAAGAAAGAGCTTCATATTTGTTTGTGCATGGTTTGTCAAAAAGATGACAAAGTTAGATAAGCTAAGGACTAAAATATTTATTACAGTTCCAAGGCTCCAAGCTCTACATTTTGCCCCCTCAGTCAGAAGAATGAAACAGACACAAGGTTTTTGGAACTAAGGGCCGCTTTATTAAATACAACATCAACTCTAAACTGCGGCAAAGGAAAACTGGTGGTACAGATCACTCAGGGACCTCCGTCTTGAACTATCTGGGTGAGCCCCACTGACCTGGGCATGAGCCATTCTTGGAATGGTCTCGACCCAGCTGGCCAGGCAAAGGGTTCCCCCCATCAAGCTCCTAAAACCTCAGCTGTACAGTATGAGGAAACCCCAGGACTTTTACCTGGGGTTCCCTGGAGGTTTTACCTGGGGTTCCCTGGCTGTACAGTATGAGGGAATCCCAGGACTTTTACCTGGGGTTCCCTGGAGGTGGTCTGCCCAGGTGGTGGTTGCCATGAAGCATACTATCCCTCCTGACAGACTCCATTTCCCCACCCATGGGGAATTAGCAAAGGGGTGCTCACCGGCCCGCTCCCTATTCCCCAACTTTCTCCTGTCATGGATACCCTATTAGGCACCACTCCATCAAATGCCTCAAACCCCTGCTGCAGTACAAGGTAGGCAAAAAAACCCATTCCCCACCTTACCAATCAGGGAGAATAGGAAAAAATTCTTACCTGGCTCTGAATACAGCAGCCGGCTAATCCTGTACTAAAACAGGGTGAGGAGGGTGGGCTGATTGCATGGAGCAAATAACAAGCTTGATGTCAAATTCTTGTCCGCACCTTAAGGAAGGATCAATGTTCCCCACAGTTGTGCCAAAAGTAAACTGCAACTGACAATGGACTATAACAAAATTTCAATTTGCTTAAACATTTCCACTTCATAAAGTCTTTTGTCATTTGTCATTGCTGCTTATGGTAAGAGATCCATGAGGGGTATGGTGATCTGCAGAAAGGTCAGCTATCACACTGAAGGCAAGACATGTCACCTTCCTTTAAAGTCAAACAGTACCAGACTGCTAAACTAACTGAGGTGGAGGCTGACGTATGTACTTTAAAAGCATTGGACATAATTGGGTTGGCATGCATGTTTAGCTCTAAATCAAGTGTATTTTGTTTTATTTTGAACAATGATTTAAAAAACAGGAAAAAATTGTTTCAGTAAAAAAAAAGTACTGTTTTGTTCCTCATTTCTGCAAGCAATGAGAAGTTCAAGGCAAACTTTGCAGGTCCAGTGTCTATTGGAGGAAGACAAGGAAACAGAGCATGTCTTAACAAACAATTTTTTTAAAACACAAACTTGCAAGTTAGAAAGGAATAGAAGGAAACAAACAGCTAGCACAATTAGCATCAGTTTTCCAATGTAATACTCAAATACTCAAATAATATCTATTTCCTGCATTTCACATAATTATTATTCATTTTTGTTGCAGGCCTGCACAGCTGTTTCTCAAGTTTCTGTTAAAATTTTATGCATTTGAATGCATTTTATGCATTAGAAGTGACTGGATAGTCCACGTAGGTTATGAAGACAAACAACAATTTCAATTCACCCATCTGAATTTGTTCTGTTAGCAAAAAAATTACTCTGATCACTTTCAAGGGTTGTGTGTGTGTGTTATGTGCCATCAAGTCGTCTCCGACCGATGGCAGCCCTATGAATGAAAGGCCTCCAAAATGTTCTCTTTCTAACAGACCTTCTCAGATCCTGCAAACTGGAGGATGTGGCTTCTTTTATTGAGTCAAGCCATCTCGTTTTAGGTCTCCCTCTTTTCCTGCTGCCTTCCACTTTTCCTAGCTTTATTGACTTTTCCAGAGAATCTTGTCTTCTCATGATGTGATCAAAGTACGATAGCTTTAGTCTTGTCATTTTAGCTTCTAAAGAGAATTCAGGCTTGATTTGATCTAGTACCCACTTATTTGTCTTTTTGGCTGTCCATGGTATCCTCAAAACTCTCCTCCAGCACCACATTTCAAATGAATCAATTTTTTTCCTGTCAGCTTTCTTTAGTGTCCAACTTTCACATCCATACATGGCAATGGGGAATACCATAGTTTGGATTATCTTGATCTTGGTTCCCAGAAAGACATCTTCATCTTTAAGGATCTTATCTAGCTCCTTCACAGCTGCTTTACCGAGTCTCAATCTTCTTCTGATTTCTTCATTGCAGTCTCCCTGTTGGTTGATGATTGAGCCAAGGAATAGAAAATAAGAACATAAGAACATAAGCAAAGCCATGTTGGATCAGGCCAGTGGCCCATCCAGTCCAACATTCTGTCACACACAGTGGCTAGAAATCCAGTGCCATCTAAAGGACTGTCAGTGAGGCCAGGACACCAGAAGCCCTTCCACTGCCTTCCTTCCAGCACCAAGACAACAGAGCACCACCTCCCCACAAAGAGAATACCATCTATCTCCTGTGGCTAATAGCCACTGATGGACCTCTGCTCCATATATTTGTCCAGTCCCCTCTTGAAGCTGGCAATGCTTGTAGCTGCCACCACCTCCTGTGGCAACGAATTCCATGTGTTTATCACCCTTTGTGTAAAGTAGTATTTTCTTCTATCTGTTCTAACCCGACTGCTCAATAATTTCATAGAGTGCCCACGAGTTCTTGTATTGTGAGAAAGGAAGAAAAACACATCTTTCTCTACCTTCTCTAACCCTTGCATTATCTTGTAAACCTCTATCATGTCTCCCCTCAGTCGTCTTTTCTCCAGGCTAAAGAGCCCCAAGCGCCTCAATCTTTCCTCATAGGGAAAGTGTTCCAACCCTTTAATCATTTTAGTTGCCCTTCTCTGTACTTTTTCCAGTGCTATGATATCTTTTTTAAGGTGTGGCGACCAGAACTGTACACAGTACTCCAAATGAGGCCTCACCATCGATTTATACAGAGGCATTATGATACCGGCTGATTTGTTTTCAATCCCTTTCCTAATAACCCCTAGCATAGCATTAGCTTTTTTTATGGCAGTCGCACACTGTGCTGACGTTTTTAGTGAGTTATCTATCATGACTCCAAGATCTCTCTCTTGGTCAGTCTCCGCCAGTTCAGACCCCATCAACTTGTATTTATATTTTGGATTTTTGGTTCCAATGTGCATTACTTTGCACTTGGCTACATTGAACCTCATTTGCCACATGGATGCCCACTCTTCTAGCCTCGACAAATCCCTTTGGAGTGCCTCACAATCCTCTCTGGCTTTCACCACCCTGAACAATTTCGTGTCATCTGCAAATTTAGCCACTTCACTGCTTAATCCCAATTCCAAATCATTAATAAACAAGTTAAAAAGCATTGGACCCAATACCGACCCCTGTGGCACCCCACTGCTCACCACCCTCCACTGTGAGAAGTGCCCGTTTATACTCACTCTCTGTTTCCTATTAATTAGCCAGTTTTCGATCCACAAGAGGACTTGGCCCTTTATCCCATAGCTACTGAGCTTACTTAGGAGCCTTTGATGAGGAACTTTGTCAAAAGCTTTCTGGAAGTCAAGATAAACAATATCTATCGGGTCTCCCTTGTCCACTTGTTTGTTCACTCCCTCAAAGAACTCTAACAGATTGGTGAGACAAGATCTTCCCTTACAGAACCCATGCTGAGTTTTCCTCATCAGCTTTTGGTCATCAATGTGCCCACTAATTTTATTTTTGATAATAGTTTCCACCAACTTACCCGGTACTGACGTCAGGCTGACTGGCCTGTAATTTCCCGGATCTCCCCTGGAACCTTTTTTAAAGATGGGGACAACATTAGCTACCTTCCAGTCCTCAGGAACAGATGCAGAGTTTAATGACAGATTACATATTTTTGTGAGGAGATCTACAAGTTCACACTTGATTTCTTTCAGAACTCTTGGATGTATGCCATCTGGGCCCGGTGATTTATCAGTTTTTAAATTATCTAGCAGTCGCATAACCTCCTCTCTCGTCACCTCAATGTGACTCAGGTCTTTCAAAACCCCTCCCAAAGTCAGTGCTTCCGGAGTGGGCATGCACTTCTTATCTTCCACAGTGAAGACAGAAGCAAAGAACGCATTCAGCTTCTCGGCCATTTCCCTATCACCCTTTAGTAATCCTTTTACGCCTTGGTCATCCAAGGGCCCCACTGCCTCCCTAGCTGGTTTCCTACTTCTAATATATTTAAAGAATTGTTTATTGTTTTTCTTTATGTTCTTTGCAATATGCTCCTCATATTCCCTTTTTGCCTGTCTGATCACAGACTTGCACTTTTTTTGCCACAGCTTATGCTCCTTTTTATCAACCTCACTCCGACTAGTTTTCCACTGCCTAAAAGAATCCTTTTTACCTTTTACAGCTTCTATTACATTGCTTGTTAACCATGCTGGCCTTTTCCTAAACCTATTTGTGCCTTTCCTAACCAGTGGTATATATTTAATTTGAGCTTCCAGGATTGTAGTTTTAAATAGTCTCCAAGATTCCCCAAGTGTTTTGACCTTTTTTACTTTCCCTTTCAGTTTCTTCTTCACGTACCCCCTCATCTCAAAAAAGTTACCCCTTTTGAAGTTAAACATGGCTGTGTTGGTCTTATTTGGCAATTTCCTATTTATACATATGTTGTACTCAATAACATTATGGTCACTGTTCCCAAGTGGTGCAATCACATTTACATCTCTCACCAGGTCTTCAGCATTACTGAGGACCAAATCCAGGATCACCTCTCCCCTAGTAGGTTCTGTAACCATCTGTTCCATAGCACAGTCATTGAGACAGTCTAGAAACTCACTTTCTCTCCCCCGATTCGAACACCCATTGGCCCAGTCAATGTGTGGGTAGTTAAAATCACCCATTACAACACAGTTTTTTTGTTTAGCAGCCATCTTTAATCCTGTCATCATTTTATAATCCTCCTCTATTTTCTGATCTGGAGGGCGATAAACTCCCACAGTTAAGTTTCCATTTGGGCCCGTAATTTCAACCCATAGCATTTCCAGAAGCGAATCTAATTCAGTTACCTTCTCAATCTTACTGGAATGTATACCTTCTCTGACATATAGAGCCACCCCACCACCAACCCTTCCCTCCCTATCCTTCCGATATAATTTATATCCAGGAATCACCGTGTCCCACTGATTTTCCTCATCCCACCAAGTTTCTGATATGCCCACAATGTCTATGGATTCGCCCAACACTAAACATTCCAGCTCCCCAATTTTACCTCGGACACTTCTAGCATTTGTATATAAACACCTGTAACTTCCCCGGCACACTTTGCCTCGAGACGTAGTTAGGTCATCTGCACTGTTTGTCTCCATCTCAGTTGACAACTCTAATCTATCTCCCTGTAGAAGTGTTATACCTAGCCCTTCATCTCTCTGAGATGAACCATCCTGAACCAGAGACACTTTATCTCTTGTCGGCTTTCCCCTAGCATTTAGTTTAAAAACTGCTCTGCCACCTTTTTTATTTTAAGTGCCAGCAGCCGGGTTCCTTCTCGGGACAAGTGGAGACCGTCTCTCTTGTACAGCTCCTGCTTGTCCCAAAAAGAATCCCAGTGCCTAACAAACTTGAACCCTTCCTCCCTACACCATCGTCTCATCCACGCATTGAGACTCCTGATCTGCGTTTGTCTCTCTGGCCATGCGCGTGGAACAGGTAGCACTTCTGAGAAGGCTACCTTGGAGGTCCTGGCCTTGAGTCTCCTGCCTAACAGCCTAAATTTTTGTTCCAAGACCTCACGACTGCATTTCCCAACATCGTTGGTTCCAACATGGACCACGACCGCTGACTCTTCCCCAGCACTATCTACCAGCCTATCTATAACACGCGTAATGTCCGCTACCTTCGCACCAGGCAGGCAAGTCACCATACGGTCAGAACGCGGTTGTGCCACCCAGCTATCTACTTGTCTAAGGATCGAATCACCAACTACCAAGAGCCTCCCTCCCGCCCCACCCAGGGATGGTTCCTTGATGCGAAAGGAAACCTGCTCACCAACTGAAGAAGAGGTCCCTTCTGAGGGCATGTTCCCCTTATCCTCAGTACGGTGCCCTGATTCCACAAGATCCTCATTCTCCTTGACAACAAGAACGCTGCCATTTTTAGAGTGGGACACATCTATCCTGTCCCTGAGAATCTTGTCCTCGTGCCTATCTAACTGTCTCCGCTTCTCCAGGTCAGCCGCCTTGGCCTCAAGGGTACGTACTCGTTCCCTGAGAACCAGGAGCTCCTTGCAGCGAGCACACATCCAGGACTTCTGACCAGAAGGTAGATAGTCATACATGTGACACTCAGTGCAATACACTGGAAAGCCCCCAACCCCCTGCTGGCATTCTGACTTTATTATTCTGTTTTAGGAATAACACACTAAGAGGAAAGAAAACGGCTATGATCCCCCGGCTAAGAGCCACAGGCCAAGAGCCCTTTAGCTCTCGCTCTTCGGCTCGCGCCAAAGGCTCGCGCCCCTGCCCAGCAGTTGCCTTTTCAATGCAAAAGGTCACTTTCTGCTAAGCACAGGAGGTGAGCACAAAGGGGTGTGTGGCTTGTACTCCAGCAACCCCCAGCAGCCTTACAAACACACTCACCCTCAAACACAATCAAGCCCAAACACACTCAGCCTCAAAACTACACTCAAATCAACACAAAACTACACACAAAAAGCCCCAAAGCTAGAGAGGACCACCCTTAGCTTCTCAGCTTAACCCACCACAGCCAAGAAAGGCAAAAAGCCCTTACCTCCTCTAGCAGCTGCAGACCATGTGCTCCTGAGCCCAGGTGACTCTGCTCTGCCAAAGGCTTGAACAACTTCAATTTCCTCATTGTCAACTTTAAAATTGAGTAATTCCACGGTAGTCATTACTTTTGTCTTCTTGATGTTCAGTTGTAATTCTGCTTTGGCACTTTCTTCTTTAACCTTCATCAGTAGTCGTTTCAAGTGTTCATTATTTTCTGTTAGTAATGTGGTGTCATCTGCATATCTCAAATTGTTAATGTTCCTCCCGCCAATTTTCACTCCACCTTCTTCTAGGTCTAATCCAGCTCTCCTTATGATATACTCTACATAGAGGTTGAACAGGTAGGGAGATAATATGCATGCTTGTCTGACACCCTTGCCAATTGGAAACCATTCTGTTTCCCCATATTCTGTCCTGACAGTAGCCTCTTGTCCAGAGTACAGATTGCATATCAAAACAATCAGATGTTGTGGAACCCCCATTTCTTTTAAGACTTTCCATAGCTTTTCATGATCTACACAGTCAAAAGCTTTGCTGTAATCTATAAAACAGACTGATTTTCTTCTGAAATTCCCTAGTATGTTCCATTAGCCATCGTAAATTTGCAATGTGATCTCTGGTGCCTCTTCCTTTTCTGAATCCAGCTTGAACTTCTGGCATTTCTTGTTCCATATATGGTAAGAGTCTTTGCTGTAGAATTTTGAGCATCACTTTGCTTGCATGGGAGATTAATGTGATTGTCTGATTAGTTGCTGCACTCCTTGGCATCCCCTTTTTTGCGGATTGGAATGTAAACTGAGCTTTTCCAGTCAGTGGGCCATTGTTTTGTTTTCCATGTTTGTCAGCATAATCTTTTTAAGATTCTGATGGACTCCATTTCTGCGGCTTGAAATAGCTCTATTGGTATTCCATCTGCTCCAGGTGCTTTGTTTCTCTCAATTGCTTTGCGTGCAGCTTTTACCTCACTTTCTAGGATTTCTGGTTCTTCATCAAAAGATTCTTCATCAAATGTATCTGTCATCTGTCCATCTCTTTTGTATAGTTCCTCAGTGTATTGTTTCTATCTTTCCTTTATTTTGTCCTGATCAGGTACTGCATTTCTATGTTGATCTTTCAGCATCCCAAGCCATGGCTTGAATTTCCCTTTTATTTCTCCGATCTTTTGGAACAAGTCTCTTATTCTTCCTTTTTTGCTATTCTCTTCTATTTCTTTGCACTGGTTATTATAATAGATTTCTTTGTCTCTGCGTGCAAGCCGCTGAAAAGCTGCATTTAGAGTTTTGACCCTATTTCTGTTGCCTTTTGTTTTTGCTTCTTGTCTATCTTTAGCAGTTTCAAGAGTTTCCTCAGACATCCATTTAGGCTTCTCCTTTCTTTTGGCTACAGGGATAGTCTTTGCACATTCTTCCTTGACAATATCTCTAGTTTCAGCCCATAGTTCTTTTGGCTCATGGTCAATTAAACTTAGTATTGCAAATCTGTTCCTTACCTGGTCTTTAAATTCTTCAGGAATGTTATTTAGATAGTATTTTGGCAAGATGATTCTTTTGGTGTTTCTCTTCAGCTTTATTCTAATTTTTGATATTAGTAACTCGTGATCTGTATCGCAATCAGCTCCTGGTCTTGTTTTAGCTCAGAAAATAGAGCTTCTCCATCTACTACTTCCAATTATGTACTCTATTTGGTTCCTGTATTGGTCATCCAGTGATTTCCATGTATACAGTTGTCTTTTTGGTTGCCTGAAGCATGTATTAGCAATGAACAGGTTGTTGGCTTCACAAAATTCTATGAGCCACTCTCCTGCTTCATTTCATGATCCTAATCCAAATTTTCCAACTGTTTCATTCTGCTTTATCACCTACTTTTGCATTCTAGTCGCCTATGATTATTAGCATATCTAGTTTAGATGTATGGTCAATTTCTTCTTGGACACTTGTGTAAAAGTTTTCTATTTCTTCTTCCTCAGCAACTGTAGTTGAAGCATAAACTTGAATGATGGTTATGTTAACAGGCTTTCCCTGAAGTTTGATTGATATTACTTGGTCAGACGTTGCATTGTAGCTCTTAACTGCTTGTGCTATGTCTTGCCTCACTATTAGAGCAACACCGTTTCTTTTGAGTTAATTTCCACTGTAAAAAACTGTGATTTCCTGACTGAAAATGTCCTGAGTCGGTCCATATTACTTCAACTTCCAAGGGTTATTAAACCATAAAATTTCATGGGCTAGAGCCCACTTCAACAGATACATGAAGTAAAATGTCATCTCACAAATTACATAGAAAGAGAGACAGAGACAGAGAGACAGAGATGTGAACAATGGGTTAACATTATGAAATATAAATATTATTTGTGACATTTATATGCAAAACTTAGAAGTATATAAGATAATCACAATGACCATTTGCAATAGCTATAAATGATGATAATAGCCTACTTAGTTAAAAAGACTTAACAGTGCAATCCTAAGAAAAGTTACTCTAGTTCAAGCACCTTGATGTTAAAGGGTTTAGACTGGAATAGCTCTTTTTAGGATTGTACTGTAAAACTTGTAATAGCTGAGGAAGGAGTCAGCCATGTATAAATTTATTTATTTATTTAGAAACTTTGAGGTGGCTCACAAATAAAATAATAAAACAACACTAGCAAGTTAATTAAAACAAGTCAAGCCATTGAAATGACCCTATGGAGGGGCCTAATGCTCAAAGCCTACAGATTTTGATATATTTTCAATATGCTGCTCTATGGAGCTGATTTGGGGGGGCACAAGGAGCAACTTCTGCTCTGTGAGTAACCTTCGCTCTGGAAAACAGGCTGTGCAAATAGTTGCAAATGTTATTGATAGCAGACAGAAAAGTTGCTGTAACCTGGAAGAGAACTAGGACTAGTGGGCACAAATCGAATTACAGAAAACAAACAAACACAGAACTGGCTGATTCGTGGTTCATTAACACGCGTTCTGTGGGACCGCGTGTTAACGAACCCCCATGACTTTTTAGGCCAGTTCCGTGAGCAATTTGTGAGCCCTGGCGCCTCTCAATTGATTTCCTAGGCAATGGAGGCCTGGAATGTCTGCAGGCCTTTAGTTGCCGTGGAAACCCCAATCTTAGCCCACCTTACCTTGATAGGCAGGACTCCCTTCCAGCCATGGAGTTCCCAGTCTGTAACATGGGAGCCAAGAACCGGGTGGGGAGCCTTGTAGCCATGGGAACTCCAATCTCATCCCTCCAAACTCTGTTAAGCAGCTCTGACTGCCAACCAGAGAGCTCCTGTTCTGCTCTATCACAGAGTTTGTTATATAAGGCACTGCTCTCTGCCTCCTGCTTTCAGTTTCAGCACAGACAGTGGGGGAGTTAGGAGGACTGTTGCTGCTGGCTTTGGAGGGGGAGAGAGGAAGAGTGGAAGCTTGGCTGCTGCTGCTGGCTGGTTTGTGGAGAAGAGGGACTGAATACCTCTCCAGCTCCACTCTTGGCATTGCTTTGAAGGGTGCCTTTTCCTCCACCCCACTCCAGTCCCTCAGCCAGGGCCTGGGCCACTTGGCTCTGCCTGGGGCCTAGCCTGACTGAGGCCTACCCTTTTTTTCTCCTGGGATTTTCTTTCTTTATTTTTCCTTATTACTTCTAGGTTTTATATTTTGTGCACCACAATCCTGCCTGCAAAGGTCAGGTCAGGTGGTGTCTGTGTGGGGTGGTAGGGCTCTACTCCCCTGGTCTCAGGGCCACTGCCAGGCTCTGGGGCCAAGCTCAGTTGGCACCACGGCTGAGGGCTCACACTGTTCTTTGTTTTATTTGATTACTATCTTTAATTTATATATATATATATTTGTGTCTGTACCTGTCCTGCCCGCAAGGATCAGGTCAGGCCTCTCTGTGTGGGGTGGTAGGGCTCTACCCCCCAGTCTCAGGGCCACTGCCAGGCTCTGGGGCCAAACTCAGTGGGCACATATTGAGGAGGGCTCACACTCCTTTTGCGTTTCCTAGTTATTCTTGTTTAGCAGCACTATGAGGCTTAGAGCAGGGGCTGAGGGTGATTGTGGGGGGAAGTGCAAAAGTTGTCCTGAAAGCCCATTGACCAGCACTGCTGAGGGGGAAGACTTGGTGGCACCAGAGACTCCCACTAAAGAAGATCTGCCTGTGGGGGTGGTGGAGGAGGCAGAAGCGGTCTTACCATTGAGGGGAGAGGAGGATCTCCGATAACTGTTTGAAGAGGATGAGTAGGAGTAGGAGGGATCTCAGGAGGAATGGCGGGGCTTCACCTCCACCACCACCCACATCCCAAACCCAGGAGCCAGCCCGGTCCCGGGTTGGCCCAACAAACAGCCAGCAAGATTAGTTCATTCTGCTTGTTTCATCTAGCCATGATTTCATCAGGGGCCACAACAAATACCACCAAAGTCCCTCAACAGAAACGACAAAACAATTCTTAAGTGCAGTCTATTCTAAGATGAGATTCTAGCCTGATGAAATCGTGGCTAGATGAAACAAGCTGAATTAACTAATCTTGCTGGCTGCTTGGGCTGGCTCCTGGGATACATCTACCTAGATCCTCAACAAACAATAACTGGTTCAGAGGACTCCACACTGCCTACTACTATGTTGTCGACGGCTTTTGGACTACATGGATGCTTGAACTTTGAAAGTACTTTAGAACAAACCGAAGATTTGATTGACTTTATTTTCAGCACCATGCTTTTGGTCTTGGGAGGCTCGGTCTTTTGAAATTGACTAAGACTGGTCTCTGTATTTATTCAACTGAGATGGTTTTTTGAATCCATGCTAGGAGTTATATTTCACTGTTTAATAATTTAGAATTACACTACTTTTTCATTTTGGTATTCATTGTCATTACACTGATTTATTTGTCCCTGGGCTATTGTCGGTTGTTTGTTGTGGTTTATGCTTTCAGGGTTCCCCCTGTTGCGTGTGCACCATTGGCTAGCAAGTCATGCCCGCTCTCTACCAGTGTGTGCAGGGCATGGTCTATAGGGAGCTGTCAGGTGCCAAAGGCCAGACCGTGCACTTCACAGAAGATATGTGGAGCAGCTGCCATCATGGGTACCTCAGCCTTACAGCACACTGTTGGCAACCGGAGGACCTCTGCTGCCCCAGGCCAAGACCAGTGCCACTGAACGAGGTGCCACCCTCGGGGCCGGGCTACAGGGTGGTTCTGCTCCAGGCATGGGGGATGGATGTTGTTCATATGGGGAAGAACAGCGCCAACACCATCAAGGCGGGTCTGAGGGAGTGGGCACCCGCGGAGGGTGGTTGAACATGACTTCATGGTCACCAACGCGGGAAGCAACATGCTGGTGGCACTGAGAGAGGCCTCCCTTCCAGGCCTTGTCTGCTTGGCACATAAGCTGCACCTGGTCATGAGGGATGCTCTTGGGCTAGGTAGCAAGCCCAGGGATGCCTGGGACAAGGAAACATTGGCCATATGCCAATTATTGGACAGCTGCCGGCATGTGGCTGCCCACTTCTCCCGCAGCGTGAATTCTTCACATGAGCTGCTCCAGAGACAAGGGTAGGGAGGTGATCCTGAGCACTACCTGTTCCAGGACATGCCCACCCACTGGAACTCCACCTATGACATGATCTGTCATCTGGTGGAGCAAAAAAACCCTGTGCAGGACATGTCATCGTTAGCCATTCTGCAGAAGGGAGAGGAGCTCAGCCTGAGCTCTGTGGACTGGCTAGTCCTGTGCCAGATGGTGCGTGTCCTGAAACTGTTTAAGAACACCACTGAGGTGCTTTGCTCATACCAGGCCACCCTGGGTCAGGTCATCCCCCTGATCCACGGGCTAGACCAAGTGCTGAGCAGAGAGCTGGAGCGTGAGGAAGCTCTTCTCCCCAGGGCCAGGGACCTGGTCAGGAGGTTGCAGATAGGCATGGCCGCCTGCTTGCATCCTCTTTGTCAGGAGGTGCCATACAGACTGGCCTGCCTCTGTGACTCCTGTATCAAGGGCAGCATCACCATGTGGGAGGGCAAGCTGCAGCAGTGGAAGAAGGACCTCTGCAGACATGTGCACAGGTTCCAGGCCGGAAAGGCAGGATGGAGGGAACAGGGCAGGGGAGAGTGGGAGGAAGAGGAGGAGGAGGAGGTAAACGAGCCAGGCCACGAGAGCGCACCCCAGACAGGCCCACTCGAAATCTGGTCCTTGTCAGTCGGCTGGGTAGTTGGTGGCAGCAGAGAAGGTGCATCTGTCACAGTGGAGGACTCTGTGGGGACCATGGTGCATGAGTATCTTGTGGAGCCCACCGAGCACCCCCCCCCCTCAAATTCCCTGGAGTATTGGGCTGGAAAATCTGCCATCTGGCCAGACCTCTCTGTCGTGACCACCAACATTCTCTCCTGCCCTCCCACCAGTGTCCAGAGCGAGTGGGTGATCTCCCACCTGGGAGACCTCCTCCGTCCCCGCCGTGCACACCTGCACCCAGACCTGGTGGACATGTTGTCCTTCATCAAGGTCAACCTCCACCTGCTTGGCTATTCTTCTTTGGACCTGGACTTCTCTGGGCTCTGAACCACCCCAGTCTATCAGAGTCTTAATTTCAAGGTCCAAGCTCCTCTGCTGTGGGCTCAAGTTTCAGGGCCACTGCCAGGCTCTGGGGCCAAGTCAAGTGGCCACCTCGACTGAGGGGTCAGCTTTTTCTTTCCTTTTCAAGGTTATTATTCTGCTCTTTGTTATTTTGTGCACCTGTCCAGCTTGCTCAGGTCAGGTCTTTCTGTGAGTGGGGAGGTAGGGTTCTACCCCCCTGGTCTCTGGGCCACTGCCAGGCTCTGGGGCCAAGCTTGGTAGCCACCTCAGCTGAGGGGGGTCACCTTTCTTTTTTATTTTGTGCACCTGTCCTGCTTGCTCAGGTCAGGGTCTCTCTCTGTGTGGGGTGGTAGGGCTCTACCCCCCTGGTCTCTGGGCCACTGCCAGGCTCTAGGGCCAAGCTAAATGGCCACCTCAGCTGAGGGGTCACCATCTCCTTTGTTGTTGAGTTTATTACTTGCACTTTTTTATTTTGTCCTTTATTTTGTCCAGCTCTCCTGCCAGCTCAGGTTGGGTATCTGTGTGTGGCAGGATAGAGCTTCCACGCAATGGGGATTGTTGTCTCCGTCCCTTCTGGGAGCAACTTGCCCCTATTCCTGGGACTTTGTCTTTCATCCCCTGATGGGGGGAGGGGATTCTGTCCTCACTGCCATGGCTGGCAGTGGGTCATGCCGCCAATGCTTGGTACAAGAGACACTGTGGCACATGCAGTTGTGCAGGACGGTAGAAGGGTCCCCTCTCATGATACCTGGTGTATTCCTCCCCCCCTACCTAGGTGGGAAGGTGTTCCATCATCACTACCATGGCCGGTAGGTGGGTGATGTCACTGATGCTTGGTACAAGGGACACTGTTGCACATGTAGTTGTGCAGGATGGTGGAAGGGTTCTCCCTCGTGGTACCTGGTGTATCCCTCCCCCATACCTAGGGGAGAAGGCATTCCATCATTGCCACCACAGCTGGCAGGTGGGTCAAGTACATTACTACCGCTCCTCCTCAACAAGAGGAATGGCCTTGCAAAAGAAATTGTAGAATATGGTGGAAGGAACACTGATCCATGGGACCTGCGGTCTCCTCTGCATCAGGGGGGAAGTGGTTCTGTCCTTGCTGCCATGGCTGGCAGGTGAGTCATGTCTGTGGCTGCAACGGGGTGGAGAAGGGCCTTCTTCCTAGCTTCCTGCTGTCTGCCATGGCAGGACAATGGGTCCTGTCAGTGGCCGCATCCTCCAAGTGCCCGAGGGGCCTTATTTTGTGACCCTGTCGTGCCTTGCCCAGGGTGCATCAGCCCAGCTCCCCACCAGGGTGGAGAGGGGACTCGTTGGGTGATCCTGTCTGTCTTCCTTCTTCATAGTTTGTCAGCCCCTCTCCCTGCCATGGTGGAGAGAGGCCTTCTTCATCACTTCCTTCTCTCCTCCATGACAGAAGAATGGGTTTTGTCAGTGGCCACATCATCCATGGGACCGTCCGTATTTTATGACTCTGTCCTGCATGGTCAGGGGACCGTCAGCAGCCCCTCTCCCCACTGCGCTTGGAGAAGGGCTTTCTTTTGCTTCCCTGTCTTGGGGGATCCTGTCCAGCCTTCTTTCTTCATAGTT
This sequence comes from Eublepharis macularius, assembly GCF_028583425.1. NCBI lineage: Eukaryota > Metazoa > Chordata > Lepidosauria > Squamata > Eublepharidae > Eublepharis > Eublepharis macularius. The sequence goes on along the minus strand of NC_072793.1, from coordinate 87,042,389 downwards.
TGTCAGCCCCTCTCCCCACTGGGGTGGAGAGGTGCCTTCTTCCTTGCTTCCTGCTGTCTGCCGTGGCAGGACAATGGGTTTGTGGCCACGTCCTCCAAGGGCCTGAGGCGCCTTATTTTGTGACCCTGTCCTACACATTCAGAGGTGCATCTGTAGCCCCTCTCCTCAATGGGGTGGAGAGGGGCCTTCTTTTCCTTCTCTGTCTTGTGAGTCCATGGGTGTGTCCTCAGCCTTTCTCCCCAACAGGCTGGAGACAGGCCTCCCTTTGTTTCCCTGTGCTGCATTGCCAGGGATGCGTCCACAGCCCCTCTCCCCAAGGGGATGGAGAGAGGGGCTTTCCTTTGTTTCTGTGTGTTTTGTGCGGTCTGTGCAGGGGTGCATCCGCAGCCCCTCTCCCCAATGGGGTGGAGAGGGGTCTTCTTTTGTGACCCTATGCCACCTGGCTATGGGTGCAACCGCAACCCATCTCCCCAAGGGGGTGGAGAAGGGCCTTAATTTTTTTACCCCAGCTGCCTGGCCAGGAGTCTGTCAGCAGCCCCTCTTCCCATGCCCACATGGGGTGGGCAGCCACCAACAAAACCCATAGTCTTTCAGAGGTGGCCATCCATAGAGGCAGGCAGGCAGGTGGGCAGGTGGGAGAGGGTGGCCACTGACAAAACCCATAGTCCTTCAATGGTGGCTGGCCACCCGTTGGGGCAGGCGGGTGGGCCATGCCACTGGTTGGCAATGAACCCACATGGAGAGGGTGGCCACTGATAAAACCCGTTATCCTTTGGTGGTGGCTGGCCACCCGTAGGGACAGGCGGGCAGGCGAGCACATGGAAGAGATTCCGCCAGTTGGCAGTGAGCCAGCACGGAGAGGGTGGCCACCAACAAAACTTGTCATCCTTCGATGGTGGCTGCCCATAGGGAAAGGCTGGTGTGTGTGCATGTGGGGGGGGGGTGCTGCCAGTTGGCATAGAGCCCACATGGAGAGGGTGGCCACTCACAAACCTGCATGGAGAGGGCAGCCACCAAAAAATCCTGTTGTCCTTTGGTGGTGGCCGCATGTAGGGGCGTGCGGGCAAGCACATGGGGGGTGCCACCAGATGGCAGCTTAGAAGGGAGGCAGCTGGCTGACTGCCTCCCTGACATTGCCCATGTATGGGGGTCCCATAATCAATTGGCATGGATGGCGCCAATTGTATTGAATGGGACTTTCCTGGGGTCATCACCTTTGGGGGTCTGTAACTCAGAGATTCATTTTAGAATCTTGTCCAAACTTGGAGGGTGGCTGGAGTAGAGCCTGCTGAAAACTCCCTGCAAGTATGGGCTCTCTGAGCATGAAGGGCAACCACAAACCAGTTCATGAACCAGCAGAAGTCCGTTAAAGTTTGTGTTCCGTGTTCCGTGAAAATGAACAAACCACGAACCTCATGGTTCAGGGGTTTTTTTTGTTCATGGCCATGTCTAACCAGGACACAGTTGAAATGTGAAGTGGCTTGAATTTTCTTTGGCGGGCAGCCTGGAAGAACTTTGAACCTCCAAAGGGAGTTAATGATTTTTGGAAAACAGACCATACTTTAATAGTTATGGAGAGACCTCACATGGTGGCTGAGGGGATTAGATAGAGAAGGACAATTTTAACTGGCTTCTTTTTCCCTCTCTTCAATTTTTAAGATTCATACTTGTTAGAGTTGTACATTAATAAAGTCTATTTCATTGGAAATCCCCGGTTTTGTTTTCTGACACACACATCCACAGAAAAGGAGTGGCATAGTTAAAAGGTCATTTATCATAGTTAGGAAATCCCCAAAATTATAGAGAGTATCTCTTTCTGATAGAAACAGTTTAAAGTCCTTTCTTTAAAATAAAGTAAAGTTGACTTTAGTCCAAACCCATAATAGAGAGAGCCTTGGTCCTTTTTGCAGGTTGCTAAACTTCATTTAGACTTAGTTATATAGTCATGTTCATTAATACAAGTTATAAGTGTTACCATTCATATATATATACATATACTTACTAATACAGAATCATATATATATAAATCATATATAAAGGTATATTCATACTTAGTCATATAAGCTACCAAGATAGTAGTTATATAAATAAATGGAGTCATGATGGGGTATTTACATAGTCATGTCTGATGGTACAATTGATATTACAATAGAACATAGTTGACTTAAGCAAGAGGTCAAATCAAACCAGAGAATTTATGCTGATGTATGTGAGATGAGTTGCCATAATTTGGGCAACAACAGCAAATTCTGAAATAGGTTAAAGTGACCCAGTTATTTTGCAAATTTTGCAAAGTACAGGACTTTTCCTGCCAAAGATGAGATAGACTCCAAGAGATCTGATTGGTTGCAAGTATGCTATCTAGAAGGAAAGGTGAAACGCTCTCTCCTCAGTACAGGCATCTTGGATTGGTAAAATACTCTGCTATGCAATGACAATATTGCTACATGTACTGCCACTATGCCATGACAATATATATCTTAAGTACTGCTACATTTGCTTCTGCTGGCCTTTTATTAAAAGAAATAAACTGAGTCCTAAATTTCTACTCTATGTAATTCAGACTTTCCCACATATCACAACCTGTCTTCTTAGAGCTCTGTATTATGATTTTTGAAGAGGCTTGATCTGAATAAATTTTATAACCTTATGAACTGTCTGTTTGGTTTCTTTTCTTTTCCATTGAAGGTATCTTCCCTGACCAAACTAGTAAAAGATCCTCTCTTGCAGGCAAGGGCTTAACTTGGCTATAGAAGGCCAGTTAACACAATAAAAATAAAAGTAAGTCAATAAAAACAATAAACATTCTGATAAATTATCATTTAGCCATTTCTAGCTACAGTGTCCCTGTGAAATTCTTTGTGACATCCCTGCCCTGCTGTTTTCCCAAACCAAAACAGCCCCAATGTGGATCTGCACTTTCTATTTCCACAATGGGGCAAATAATGCCCACTGGGGCTTTTTCAGTGCAGGAAAGGGTTCAGGGGAAAAGGTGAAGCCCTCTTTCTCATGAAATCCTGGTGGCAGCATGCTTGCTGGACAGGCATTAGCTGGGAGCTGTAGGTGACAAGTGGTATTCTGTCACTTTCTCTGTTGGGCCTATCCTTTAGTAGTCTGCTTCTGAGTATCCCGCTAGCCTTGTCTATCTGTTTCTACAGTATTGAATTTTTAAAATATTCCTGATGTAAACATTTCAGATGTGAGTCTCTGACAAAGAAATTATAACAAATGTGGTTATATTATGGGGCTTCACTATCAACAATGTGTATCATGTGCTGTGTTTTGGAGGATACTTATAAGTATAAAGATACATGTAGCACTCCTTAGGTTTTCTATAAGAGGAGGGGCTTGTATGTCCATCATGTAGTTGCACAATAGTATCCAGATAATGAAACTGCTTCCCAGATTGGTCATGGTACAGGCTAAGTGTAGAGTAAAAGCACATGATGGGCTTCACCTCTCAAGGGCAGGGAAGAAAATGTTTGGAACGAACCTGGAGAACCTCATCAGGAGAGCTTTAAACTGATGCCACAAGGGGTAGGGGACGATCGACATGGCAACTTCAATGATGAAGTGAACACAGCGGGGACCCACCTGGGTAGGAAAGGTCAAACAAAGGTACAAAGCTACAAGTGTCTATATACAAATGCCCAAAGTATGGGTAATAAGAAAGAAGAGCTTGAGCTTCTATTGCAAACACAGGGCTATGATATAGTAGGATTACTGAGACTTGGTGGGATGATTCCCATGACTGGAATGTGCTAGTGGATGGGTATGAGTTGTTCAAGAAAAAACGGAAGTGTAGAAGAGGAGGTGGAGTGGCGTTGTATGTGAGGAGAGGGCTTGATTGTCAAGAAGTTATGAAGAATGGGGCGGACAGCCCGGTGGAAAGTATATGGGTAGAAATAAGGGGAGGAAGGACAAAGGGTATTATTGTTGGAGTCTGCTACAGACCACCTGACCAGCGAGAAGAAATGGATGCTGCCCTCTTTGAACAGATTGGCAGAGTATCCAGACATCAGAACCTTGTAATTATGGGTGACTTCAACTTTCCCGATGTGTGCTGGGAGACAGGCTCAGCAAAGCGTCATGAATCACGCAATTTCCTGACCTGCCTGGCCGATAACTTCCTTTTTCAAAAGGTGGAGGAAGCTACAAGGGGTTCGGCCATACTAGACTTGATATTAACCAACAGGGAAGAATTGGTAGATGAGATGAAGGTGGTGGGGACTAGGGGTGTGCAAGGAAAATTTTTTCGGCATTTCGGCAATCTCTTTCGGATAAAGCCGAAAGCCGAAACAGCTAGCCGTTTCGGCTTTTGGCTTTCAGCTTTGTTTCGGCTTTGTTTCGGCTTTCTTTTGGCTTTTTTCAATGGGAAAATGCCTCCGTCTTCCCGGACGCCTGGAGGAGGCATTTTCCCACCGAATCAGCCCAAAATTGGTGGGGACCTTCCTCTAACCCCTCTCTAACAACCCCCCAAGTTTCAGACAGATTGGCCCCCCAAAGCAGGTCCCCCTATCCTCCCATAAGAAAGCGAAGGGTGAGCATATTGTTAGCATGCTGCTGCTCATCATTCTTCATTATTTCCTATGGGGAAAAAATGAAGAGGCAGGCTTCCTTTGACAGGAAGGTGGCCCTTCTCCCACCCTTCCTCCCACCCCCTACCAAGGCTCAGCCTGCTCCCACTTGGGGGGGCCATTTCATGGCCTCCCCAAGTAGGTGCTCTGTTCTCTACCACTGACATCTGGGGAGGCTTGTCTTGCCAGAGGTAGCATTTTGCATGCAAAATGCCCCCCTACCCTCAGGGGCCCTTCTCCCACCTTTCCTCCCACCTCCCACCAAGGCACAGCCTGCTCCCACTTGGGGGGCATTTCATGGCCTCCCCAAGTAGGTGCTCTTTTTTCTACTACAGCTGGGGGAGGCTTGTCTTGCCAGGGTTGGCATTTTGCATGCAAAATGCCCCCCTTCCCTCAGGGGCCCTTCTCCCACCTTACCTCCCACCCCCCACCAAGGCTCAGCCTGCTACCACTTGGGGGGGCATTTCATGGCCTCCCCAAGTAGGTGCTCTCAGCCCCCAAAGTCCACCCCTTACAGCCCCACACAAACCCAATTCCCCCCCCAGCTGCCACACACAGACCCAAATCCCCACATTAGCCCCTCACAGACCCAAATCCCCACATTAGCCCCTCACAGACCCAAATCCCCACATTAGCCCCTCACAGACCCAAATCCACCCCCAGCAGCCCCACACCCATAACCCCAGGAACAGGCTGGCAAAGGCCAGCCTTCTCCCTTTGTTCCCTATGCTGGGAACTTCTAAACTCTCTTTCCCTGGGCAATTCTGCACAGCCCAGGGGTGCCACAATGGTGGGCACACTTCTGAGTGCCAGCTGGTCCCTGTGAAAGAACACCTGAACCACAGACACCCTCCCTCAAATTCCCCCACCACCTACAGAGATGGCTGGCCAGCCAGCCCCATTGTTCCCTATGATGGGAACCAACTGCACAACAAAGAATAAAAATAACACAACTCACTTAACACCAGAGAATCACAAAGCACAATTCCTGTCAAAAACACTTTATTTCTTGAACAGCTTTAGGTTACACAGCAGGGGGGCACACCAAAGGGCATGGCAGCAGTATCTTACACAAAAATAACACAACTCACTTTACATCAGAGAATCACAAAAGCACAATTCCTTTCAAAAACTCTTTATTTCTTGAACAGCTTTAGGTTACACATTAGGAGGGCACAACAGGGCATGATAGCAGTGTACTACACAAAATAATACAACCCACTTCACCGTTTTTGACAGCAATTGTGTTTGGGTGATTCTCTGATGTGAAGTGAGTTGTGTTATTTTTGTGTAGTACACTGCTTTCATGACCTGTTGTGCCTTCCTACTGTGTAACCTAAAGCAGTTAAAGAAATAAAGTGCTTTTGACAGCAATTTTTTTGGGGTGATTCTTTAATGTGAAGTGAGTTGTGTTATTTTTCTGTGTGGGGGACTGCTGGTGTAATGTGTCATAATGCTTTGCTACTTGTACTTTGAAAGGGAGAAAATAATTTTTAAAAAACTTTATTTTGTGTTGTTCGTGTTTTATTCTTTGTTGTGCAGTTGGTTCCCATCATAGGGAACAATGGGGCTGGCTGGCCAGCCATCTCTGTAGGTGGTGGGGGAACTTGAGGAAGGGTGTCTGTGGTTCAGGTGCTCTTTCACAGGGACCAGCTGGCACTCAGAAGTGTGCCCACCATTGTGGCATCCCTGGGCTGTGCAGAATTGGCCAGGGAAAGAGAATTTAGAAGTTCCCAGCATAGGGAACAAAGGGAGAGGGCTGGCCTTTGCCAGCCTGTTCCTGGGGTTATGGGTGTGGGGCTGCTGGGGGTGGATTTGGGTCTGTGAGGGGCTAATGTGGGGATTTGGGTCTGTGTGTGGCAGCTGGGGGGGAATTGGGTTTGTGTGGGGCTGTAGGGGGTGGACTTTGGGGGCTGAGAGCACCTACTTGGGGAGGCCATGAAATGCCCCCCCCAAGTGGGAGCAGGCTGAGCCTTGGTGGGGGGTGGGAGTAGAGGTGGGAGAAGGGCCCCGGTGGGTGGGCCCCCTGGCAAAGGGCCCCGGAGGGTGGGCCCCCTGGCAAAGGAAGCCTGCCTCTTCATTTTTTCCCCATAGGAAATAATGAAGAAAGATGAGCAGCAGCATGTTAACAATATGATCAGCATTCGCTTTCTTATGGGAGGATAGGGGGACCTGATTTGGGGGGACGTAACATGGCCCCCCAAAGTCCAATCTGTCTGAAACTTGGGGGGTTGTTAGAGAGGGGCTAGAGGAAGGTCCCCACCAATTTTGGGCTGATTCGGTGGGAAAATGCCTCCCCCAGGCATCCGGGAATACGGAGGCATTTTCCCATTGAAAAAGCCGAAAGAAAGCCGAAAGAAGCCAAAACGTTTCGGCTTTTTTTCTTTCGGATAAGCCGAAATGTTTCGGCTTTTTCCGAAACGTTTCGGCTAACCTGAAAGAAGCCGAAACACTTTTGTTTCGGCTTTTTTCCGGCATTCAGAAAGCCGAAACGCACATCCCTAGTGGGGACCTTAGGGGGAAGTGACCATGTCCTTCTTGAATTCCAGTTGCTGTGGGGAGCCAAGGAAGTTCGTAGTTAGACTCGTAGGTTAGATTTTTGTAGGGCCAACTTCGATGAACTCAGAGGCTTGATGAGAGTCATTCCGTGGGGGAGTGTGTTGGAAGGGAAAGGAGCGAGTGAAGGGTGGGCCCTTCTCAAACACAAGCTTTTGCAAGCTCAGGCCCTCACTATTCCAGCAAGACAGAAACATGGTAAGGGCTCCAAGAAACCGATGTGGATGCACAGAGAGCTCCAGAATAAGTTAAGGGAGAAAAAGGAAATGTTCAGGAAATGGAGAGAAGAACAGACCTCTAAAGAGGAGTATATGAGGGTTACTAGGTACTGCAGATCAGCCATCAGAGAGGCCAAAGCTCAGTACAAGCTGGGTCTGGCCAGGAGGGCTCGCTACAATAAGAAAAACTTCTACAGATATGTGAGAAGCAAATGCAAGGTAAAAGAGGCAATTGGACCGCTGTTGGGAGTAGATGGAGAAACTCTGATGCAGGACAGAGAAAAAGCAGACAGGCTTAATGACTTTTTTGCCTCTGTTTTCTCCTTGAAGAACTCAGGCACATCTAGAGATAGTAGAAAATGTGGCAGGACACCTGAGTGGCTAATTGACATTGACAGAGAGGTAGTGGAGAGGCATCTGGCTGCACTGGATGAATACAAATCCCCTGGGGCAGATGGGGTGCACCCAAGAGTGCTGAAAGAACTTTCCAGAGAACTTGCAGAACCCCTGTCCATCATCTTCAAGGCCTCCTGGAGGACTGGGGATGTGCCACAAGATTGGAGAAGAGCAAATGTTATCCCAATCTTTAAGAAAGGGAGGAAGGATGACCCGGGAAACTACAGGCCGGTCAGTCTGACTTCTGTTGCTGGGAAGATATTAGAACAGATTTTAAAGGGATCAATCTGTAAGCATCTGAAGGACCACTCAGTGATCCGGGGAAGTCAGCATGGTTTTGTTCCTAACAGATCTTGCCAGACCAACCTGGTTTCCTTCTTTGATCGAGTGACCAGCTTACTGGATCGGGGGAACTCTGTTGACGTGATTTATCTGGATTTCAGTAAAGCTTTTGATAAGGTTCCCCATGACATTCTGATGGGCAAACTGGAAGACTGTGGAGTAGACTATAGGACAGTTCGGTGGATAGGGAACTGGTTGGAGGACCGCACTCAAAGAGTGGTGGTCAACTGCGTTTCATCAGATTGGAGGGAGGTGTCCAGTGGGGTGCCGCAGGGCTTGGTTTTGGGCCCGGTACTTTTCAATATTTTTATCAATGATCTGGATGAAGGAGTGGAAGGGCTGCTCATTAAATTTGCTGATGATACCAAATTGGGAGCGGTAGCAAACACCCAAGAAGATAGAATTAAAATTCAACAAGACCTGAATACTCTGGAGAAGTGGGCAGCTGTGAATAGGATGCAATTCAACAAAGACAAGTCCACAGTATTACATTTGGGCCACAAAAATGAGAAGCACAAATACTGGATGGGGGATACACTTCTGGGCAGTAGTATATGTGAAAGGGATCTTGGGGTAAGAGTGTACTGTAAACTGAATATGAGCAGTCAGCGTGATGCGGTGGCAAAAAAGGCTAATTCAATCCTGGGTTGTATCAAAGGGGCCATAGCATCGAAATCGCAGGAGGTCATAGCCCCTCTCTATACTGCCTTGGTCAGGCCACACCTGGAGTATTGTGTGCAGTTCTGGAGGCCTCACTTCAAAAAGGATGTGGACAAAATCGAGAGGGTGCAGAGGAGAGCGACAAGAATGATCAGGGGTCTGGAGACTGAGCCCTACGAGGAAAGACTGAGGGCCTTGGGAATGTTTAGTTTGGAGAAGAGGAGGTTGAGGGGGGACATGATTGCTCTCTTTAAATATTTGAAAGGCTGTCATTTGGAGGAGGGCAAAGAGCTGTTCCAGTTGGCAGCAGAGGGTAGGACGTGAAGCAATGGGCTAAAACTACATGCACAAAGATACCGGCTGGATATTAGGAAAAACTTTTTCACAGTCAGAGTAGTTCAAAAGTGGCATCAGCTGCCTAGGGAGGTGGTGAGCTCCCCTTCACTGGCAGTTTTGAAGAAGAGGCTGGTTGAATACTTGTCAGAGATGCTTTAGGCTGATCCTGCACTGGGCAGGGGGTTGGACTAGATGGTCTGTATGGCCCCTTCCAACTCTATGATTCTAAGTGTTCATAAAAGCTCTCAAAGGATTATTTTCCTTAAGTCCAGACAATAAATATGTCAGCAGTGTTTCTAAATCAGAGAAGAAGAGATAGAGATAGAGGCTGAAGAAGTGTTACTCTATGTTGGCCATAGATATGTTGGCATATTGTAGAAACATATGGGTACCCACTGCTGTCTTCACATCTAGAGTAACTATGGGTGAGTACAAAGCAGCAAAGCTTGGTCATCAGTAATCTAATTAATTATATTAATGATTTATAAATCACTCAGAGTATATGACACCAAGGTGGTATATAAAATTTTAAATAAGTAATCATTTAATTCAAACCACAAGTTCCTCCTATTACTACTTTTCGTATAAATGAATAATTTATCAATTATATCTAAATGTTATTACTAATTCCTTCTCTAAATAAAAAATTAGAAAAAAGTTAATTTCAGATAATGAACTGATAATAGTTAATGGTTGAACTTTTTTCTTCTTCAATACTGGGCAATACCCTAGAAAGAGCAAACAGTTTAAAAATCACTTCTACCTCTTGTTTCAAACCTATGCCCTATAAGTATCTCAACTTTCTCACCAACAAATGGATCATGTTAGTTCACATTTGATTATATATCTGCTATATTCTCTACTATTTGTGTCCCAAGGTTTTCTATTTTAGGAATTACCACCAATTATGCATTGTATATATCCATGCCAAAATATATTACTTTCAATCTTCAATACATTAACTGCTAATACCCAAAATATCTCTGTAAAACGAACGTGTATTAATTATAGTTTTGCACCTATTTTTCATGAATAATTCTGTAGCTGTTTTGACCATTCTTTCTTGTTTCATTCCAAGTGATAATGGGGGGGGGGAGAGATCTTAATCAAAATCTGACACATTTTGGAAAGTTGTTCCTTTACTTTAATGATACTGCTCATGCAGCCTATTCAGCTCTGAAGGAAAGTTGTTCCACTCTTGCCAGCATACATTATTTTCTTAAATGTTGTATCTTCTCTTACAATGTTCCAAGAGAAGTTCTTATATCACCACTTCTAACTAAAAGCACTGATAAAAGATAAATTACCTACCATTGTTTTATTCTCAATATGTCGCAATTCCCAACTATGACAGATCTGCCAACTCAACTGAAAAATGCTATTCACAAGGGGATACTTAAGAACTATTTTTTCTTTTATTCCAAACTCCCATCATTGATTTAACAATGGCATTTTCACATTGACATTTTATTTTCCTTTAGGTAAGCCTGTGGAAGTTATTTCAGAAAGATTTCATTATCGTTGTTCATAGATCATCTTAAAATGTTCTATCATCAGCCAGATCCATTCTAATAATGCCATTAAATGGACTGCAAAATAGCAAGAGTGAATATTTAAGAAGATTCTTCCACTGTAGATATACACCTTGAAAAATAAGGTTATGTCAATAATGGTGATTTGCGCCCAGTCCAGATTAGGGTACTAATCTGAGAAAAGAAGAATCTTACCGGACCATCTGATCAAAGGTCTGTCTAATCCAGCATCCTGTTTCCCACAGCAGCCAATCTACCAGCATAATGTGAAAGCAACAGCCCTGCCCTGCTGCTTCTCTCATAGCAAATAGTGCTTGGTCAGAAAAACACTGCTTCTGAATATGGAGGTCTTATTTCAACTGCATGACTACTCATTGTTACTCTTCTGTGAAACTGTTTCTTCCCTGGACCTTGCCCTGTTGTGACATCTGGTGGGGAGAAGCACCCACAGTTCCCAATCAAGAGTGAAAGGGCTGTGGTGTAGAGCCCAAGTACAGAAGTGTGTTGCAACAGGTCGTATTACTCATAATAGCTCCTATGTAGGGAATAGAGAGGCATTGGCAGGGGCAGGGACTATATGCTACTCTATAGAGTACTGGTAGACATGCACCTACTAGGGAGTTTCCACATTGCTAAACATGCAATGAAATTTAGTTATGCTTGGATTCGGAAAGATTTCATTTCTGTGTTTGGTTTTATGCTTTTTTTTCAAAACATTTTTTGCTTTCATACCCAATTTATCTCTTGCACTGAATGTCCTACCTGCTGTTCATTCTTGTACCTTGATCAATGAATGTCCTAGCTGTTGATTATATTTTATTTTCACTTGCACTGTGTAATCTGCCTCAGTGAGAAAGGTGGAATAATAACAACAACAACAACAACAACAATAACAACAACTAGTCTTTTGCATTGTTCGTAGCTTTTGGCATTGCATACATTTTTGCAGGTACTCTAAGGTAATAATTTGCTCTTAGGAATATGTAGTATTTTCTTAACTCATGCTCTGAATAGAGCATCATCACATAAAATGAAGATCCTGAAATAAACTGAACAATTAACTCATTTTAATATCAAATCTCGTGCAAAGGGCGCTGTTACAACACAATCAAGCAAAGCTATATTGAAAAGTGCTTTTTCCCCTCTGCATGTGGATCTACCTCATCATCTTGATCTAATGCTTTGCCTCTCCTTAGTGCCATAAATGGGAAGTTATTTGTTTAGAAAAAGAAATAAGCTAATTTTGCCTTAGGCTTTTATTTCTTACATTACCAGAAATGTGATTAAGACCTAATCTTGAGTGTGCATCTGAAAAAATTAATGGATCAGCCTGCTCAGGAAACTTTCAAATGCAATAATATTGCAGATAACAGTACTGGAAGCATTTCTCTTGTGGCAGCAACAGAAATGGGTGTGTATATACATTGATATGTATTTTAAAGGTAATTTTAATTTAATTTATTTATTTATTCAATTATAAATTCAATTTTAATGTATTAATTATCTGTTGTTCACTGCCTTGGGGGCTCTATTTTGAGTGGAAAGGTAGCATATAAATAGCTTAACTAAATAACTTAATATTATGAATTCTTTTAAGGGCTGGGCAATTCAATGTTGGTATTTATTTGGTATTTATTTATTTAAAATATTTATATCCTGCAGTGGATAAATGTTTTTATCTGTAAGTTTGAGATGTATCAAAATTTTCATCCCCAATTTAAAAAATGTCTCTTAACTAGACATGGGTATGAATGGAAACCCCCCCCCCCCGAACACGCTGTTTGTTCCTCGTTGCCATCCACGAAAAACGAACAGTGAACAGTAACATGTTCGTTGTTTGTGGCCCTTTAAAGATCCCTTTAAACTATTAGCTGGCAGTTGGCAGGCAGGATTCCCCCCTGCCACCTGCCAGCTGATAGTTTAAAGGGCCCTTTCCCGCCATGTGCAAGGGGCAGGGACCTTTAAACACTCCACAAACTGACCTTCCCAATATTCAATACCCACCAAATTTGCAGGGGACATAGTCCTCACTGTCCTCCAAAGACTCCCCAAGTTTCAGAATGATTGCACCCCGGGAAAGGCATGATCCATGGGTCATTCCCTTTGTTGTCATGTTCTGTTCACAGTGGCAAAAACAGGACTCTCTGGTGGAAGCTACTTTGAGGGGTTACAAAACTCACCTTCCCAATGTCCAATACCCACCAAATTTGCAGGGGACATAGTCCTCACTGTCTTCTGAAGACCCCCCAAGTTTCAGAGAGAGTGCACCCCAGAAAAGGCATGATCCATGTGTCTCCCCCTCCCATTTGCTGTCATTTTCTCTCCACAGTGGCAAAAATGGGACTCTCTGGTGGAAGCTAATTTGAGGGGTTACAAACTGACTTTCCCAATGTCCAATACCCACCAAATTTGCAGGGGACATAGTCCTCATTGTCCTCTGAAGACTCCCCAGGTTTCAGAGATATTACACCCCGGGAAAGGTATGATTCATTGGTTCCCCCCCCTTTGCTGTCATTTTCTCCTCACAGTGGAAAAAATGGGACTCTCTGCTGGAAGCTACTTTGAGGGGTTACAAACTGATCTTCTCAATGTCCAATACTCACCAAATTTGCAGGGGATATAGTCCTCACTGTCCTCCAAAGACCCCCCAAGTTTCAGAGAGATTGCACCCCGGGAAAGGAATGATCCATGGGTTCCCCCCCCTTGCTGTCATTTTCTCTTCACAGTGGCAAAAACAGGGCTCTCTGTTGGAAGTACTTTGAAGGGTTAAAGCCAGATGGAGATCAGACAGAGTTCAATCCCTGCCTCTGTTGCCAGGGGAATTGATTGAAAGGCACCAGACTGTCTGGCTTGACGAATGGCTGATGAAGGCAACAAATGAGGCTTGCAACGACCACTTCTTGGTCTAGAATGGGGCCTCGCGAACGGCTTGTTCATGAACAGACGGCTTGTTCATCGGTTTTTTCCGTTTGTAATGCTGTTCGTGCCCATGTCTACTCTTAACTGAGGGCCAAGCCACAAGTGACGAATGACATTTGAACAGCAAGTGGATTGAGTGGAGCGCAAGTGAACAGGGAGAAATACACTTGCCATTCAAGTTTCATTCGTCACTTGTAGCTTCGCCCTGAGTGTTTGGGGGATTTTTGTAATATTACTCTGCTTCCAATTTGTAATTCCTTTACTACCATTAACCCATATATATTTCAAGACACCAAACACAGTGATTACAAAAGAAAAATGGGTTATTATTTATTTTAATAACCCTATGACACTGCCTCCATTTCTAGGAGACATGTGTAAAGACCAGTAGCATTGGAGGGCCTTATATACTCTTCTGTACTGTTTGTTTACAAAATAATTGCTATTTGTTTACAGAATAAAATATCAAAGGTTAGGATGAAACCCTGTAAAAATGACGTATGTTCCAAGAGAAGATGACATGTGATAAGCTTGAGTGTCAAACTGCAGCCATAAGAGAAGCTGCAGCCATAAGTCTGACTTTTCTTGTGAAAGGAATGCAATCAAGGTTAAATCCTACTTGTCTAATTAGAATAACCCAAAACAATAACATGTTTACATATTGCTCAGTGACCTATCTCATTCACTGGAGACATATGTAACAAGCAGGATATCTTAGAAGAAGGACTGTGACACTTAGAACAAGACTTTTTAACTTGTTTACTGATTTCTGTATGCTGGTAGCTTGAATGAATGCTCAGAATAAGATTTTATGAAGTGGGGCCTAAAAATTCCTTAACTCTGAGAACAAGTAGGAGGGAGTGGGGGGCCAAATGCATACCAAGAGTCATTAGTCATACAGATGTTCCATCTGACTGAAGACAAAGGAGTGGACAGAATATTTTTTACTAAAACCTGAACCTTCTAGGTTGGGGAGGGGTGTTACAGGGAACGGGGAGATTTCTTCCTGGACCTCTGAGTAAAAGTCTCTCTGATCTGCCCCTTTGATCTGCCTTGGGGTGGGCAAAGGGAAAGAATAAAACCTCCAGGCACAGAGGGGAGTGTCTCTTTTTTGACTGATTCAAGCTGGAAGCTGAAGGAGCTGAGAGCTGGCTCCTTAGAGGCAGAGGCCATTGGCCATGTGGAGGCTAAGGCCTGAACCATGAAAAGTATGAAGACTTCTAAGCTGGAAATCTCTAAGACAGAGAGCTTGCCTTAACAGACGTTGTTAGGCATGGGGAGAGAGAGAGAGAGAGAGAGAGAGAGAGAGAGAGAGAGAGAGAGAGAGAGAGACTGGGCACAAGGCCAGAGTGGCAAGCTTGCACAAAGGGTGGAGAGCCTTTGCCCTCCCCATGGGCACTTCCCACAAAGGCCAAGTGATGGCAGTGGGTGAAAGAGAGAAGGAGAAAAAGGCCCTCTGTGGTTTAAAGAAGGCACCAGCTGGGTGGCACATGCCAGACAGAGACTTGTGTCAGGTTCAGAATGCTTACCTTAATGTTATAACCAAAGAGACTCCATTTTAATTCTTTTAGTATTCTGAGTGCTTTATTCACAGGTGCCAAGACGTTCCCTAGCAGCTATCTCACAGAAGAGGAATGTTTTGACTACAGCTTTGCCAGCCTTTCACTTTCACTTTCTCAGCTTCAAGCGGATTGTTTTGAGAACTATGGGGGGAGGTTGGGCCTGCTGGGGTTTGATACTCTGTACCTTGTTCTGTGCCTATCATTCGTAACAATACACGTGTACCAGTCCAGATATTGCATCTGGGCCAGTGATTGCTCTTTTCAGTAAATCTTTTGAAAACAACGGACTCTTGTCTGATTGCAGAAGATAGTCTGGATACAACTATTATTTAGCCACAGATCTGACACTTGGACTGTCACTGGTTAACCCCAGAAGGCAAGAAGGGGCAGTGCTCATAGGTCAGTGGGGCTGTTCCACCACACCTGGCTTTCCATAATGCCCCAGAAGAGCTATTAACTAAAATAAATATTTTATTTATTTATTTCAGTTTATACACCACCTTACCCCTGAGTACAAACTGCTCAGGGCGGTGAACAACATAATAATAAAACCATTCATAATAATAAAACAAGTTAAACAATCTTTAATTAAAACATTCTCAGATGGTGGTGGTAACACTTTAGAATTCCAGAATTTCATCACTGCCCCACACAAAGCAAAAGGGGTAGGAAGGGGGAAAAGAATAGGGAGTGCTAGTAGGATGGTATCTGTTGCTGTCCTCATGGTGGAGCATCTCTGCCTTGTACACTCTGCAGAACTGCATTAAGTCTAGCAGGGCAAGAATGTTATTCGGCAGAGAATTGCACTAAGTAGGAGCCAGGGCAGAAAAAGCCCTGGCTCTTGTTGAGGACAGCCAGACTTCTTTGGGGCTGGGGATCACAGAAGATTATGTTCTGCAGAGCACAACTCTCTTTGAAGAACATATCAGAGGAGATGGTCCCGAAGGTACATGGTTCCCTGACCATTCAAGGCCTTAAAGATCAGTACAAGAACCTCTAACCTGACCCAGTACTCCAATAGAAGCCAGTGAAGCTGCCATAACACAGGCTGAAACTGTGCTGTCTATGATGTTCCAGTTATAACATGCTAAATTGAGTTTTCTTAGCAGACTTAGCGGGTATGAGCCCGCTGTTGTGGGGAGGACGGAGTATAAATCTAATAAATTAAATTAAATGTGTGCTGGAAAAACTATAACCGTTCCTCTGTGCAGGAATGTGGCAGTGGGTGCAACAGAAAGAGATAGGCCCACATTGCCAATGCCACTAGGCATGGGATCATGCCTAGCCCAAGACACTAAAATGGTTGCTCTGCAATGAGTCCCGTACCCAACAGTACAAGATAATCATTGCGAACACAGCCGCCCGCATTCTTCCCAGCTGGTAGTTAGTGTAGCCAGGGAACCAAACAGTAGCTCAGGTACCTGTACTGAACCTCTTAGGCAGCTATCCGGCTTGGAATCTCCTTTCTAGCCAACTGCCAAATCTGGTAAGAAACCATGCCAGACATATAAGTGAACACGCCATCGATGCTAACCTGAAGCTGCAAATTAAAAACTGAAGTTCAGCAGGACCATGGACCCCAAGAAAATCATTCCAGTATAAGTCTGGGTTTTGTTTTGTTTGTTTGTTCGTTTTTTAAACTCACTGAGCAGCACTTTCCCACTCGCATGCTGGATGCTAAAGGTTTTAAGTGCTCAGGACATCTATTTCATTTTGTCAGTACAGCATGCCTGAATTTTATCTCTGCAGTTTAAAAACTGAATTCCCTGACATACAATGTACCCTACCAAAATATATTATGCTTATTCAGAATTCCCAGTCAGCATGACTGCAGATTAATTATTTTAATAAATGCTGCTCTGCCTGCCTTCCTAGTTGGCGAGCCTGGGAATTAAACCCCCTCAGAATGCTGGTTACAGGTTTAACTTACATTATAGCTGAATCTGAAGAAGTGAACTGTGGCTTACAAAAGCTCATCCTTACCAGCAATTTTGCTAGTCTTATAGGTGCTACTGGATTCTTGCCCTTTCTACTGGTACCATGGTTTACCTGCCTCAATAGTCTGGGATGCCAAACTCTTTCCCTGCCTGTGCATAAGTGCCTGGTCTCATATAAATACTGCAACTACGAGCAGAACCACAAGTGACAAAAGGCACAGATTGGACACTTGTCTGCTTCCCTCAAGTTTTGATGGGAAATGTAGGCAGCTTGGCGGAATGTTGGACAAATGACAGTTGAAAAGTCCATTGGACAGCAGTCAGAGAGTGAAGCTGCGAGACCAGGATGCCTACATTTCCCATCAAAACTTGAGGGAAGCAGACAAGTGTCCAATCTGTGCCTTTTGTCACTTGTGGTTCTGCTCTCATCAATGTATGAAATATGTGAGACACTGCGCTCTATGAGAGCTGAGGCTGAGCAAGATACCATGCCCTGCTGCCAAGAAGCAGCAATTTTCCAAGGGAACTGACCCTGCTCTCTAGAGATCAGTTGTAATATCAGGAGATTTTCATTTGCTACTTGGGAACTGGCTGCCCCATCATTCAATAAAGCCATGCTGCAATAGAGACAATGACTGCTACTCAGCAATGAATGACTCCCAAATGTTCAAATTGCCTTTCCCTTTTTTGTTACTGCCCCCTTTGCACCAACCCGGGGCGGAGAAGAATACCATGTGAGGAGGTGGGCAGGCATGGTAAACCAGCTATTAACCCTGTACACACAAGTGGAACTAGCTCCAGGTCAATTCTCCTTTAATTGTTCAAAGCAGCTTGAACCAGCTGTGATGTTCTCCTTAGGGGGGCCGACTATTGCAAAGGCAATGTGGGAAAACAAAGTATTGGTCATCTGACCTCAAAGCTGTGAATGCACTCAAAAGCAGGGTCCTGCTAGGGCTGCCAGCCTCGGCCGGGAAATTCCAGGTCTTGAAAATGGAGCCTGTAGGTGGCAGGGGTTGGAGGGGAGGGACCTCAGGAGGGTATAATGCCATAGAACCCACCCTCCAAAGCAGCTGTCCCCCGCCCCAACTAATCTCCAACACCTGGAGATCAGCTGTAAACTCAAAAGATCTCCAGCCACCACCCAAGGCCAGCAGCCCCGGCTCCAGATCAACAAGCTCCCATACCCCCAAACAAATAGGCACAGGGCTGAAGCCCTTATTTCTCAGCCCCAGTCAGTGCGGGGAGCTGAAAAGACTCTGTGTACAACAGAGAGGAGAAGAGGGACGGGGCAGTCAAACCTACCTCCCAGAAAGCCGCTTATCTCAATAGCCCACTTGATTTGGGAAGGGGGAGGGTATGCCTTGCTCACTCTACTCACTGTTCATTCGCTTGAGGTGGAAGGACAGCTTGACAGTGTGCAAATTCTGTGGCTTGCAGTGCTGCTCCTTCTGGGGGGGGGGGGTTCCTGCGAGAGTGCAGCCCCTTCGCCTGCCAGCCCAGCTGCCTAAAGATGAGCAGCACAGAGGGGAAACCCCCACGGAAACCACATATCCCATCCATTATTCTTATTCACAATAAAGATTGCTAATTAGTCAACCTGGAGTCTGGCTGCTGCCTGTTCTTTTTTTTTTTTTAGAAAAGTTTTTTATTGGGTTAGAATATTATTATTTTTACATTACATTCAATTTTCCCCAAATTTTTCATTTCTAACCCCCTCCCTTTCCCCCCCTTTTGTTGACTTCCAACAAAAGCTTTCCCCCCCTCTGTCCCTTTTCCCTTACTTCTATTAAATTCCTCTGTCTAAAACAGATATACATTCTCCATTATATTAAGCAGTACATCTTTAACTCCTTTACTTATTATACACCCAAACTGTACGTCTTTGGATAAACAATTTATCCCATTTTCCAGTTTTAAATATTTCTATATATCATAAACCTATATATCATAAACCATAAAGACTTCCCACATTTAAATCAAACAAATCAAACAATTTGATTTGTTCTCTATATATTACTCATTTCATCTTTTTATGGTAATTCTATATAGCTCATCACATAGTCAGTCAATTTAACTCTTCTGTACATTCAGTTTGGTGCATATAAATCTTATCAAAGAAAGAAAATATTGTTAGTTACTCAATCCTCATGTTTAAACCTTATCATTAATTATTCTCTATCAATGTTCTATCAGTTAACCTATACATATCTATATATATATCAATCTATTAATCTAACTGCTTATAAATTCACATTTCTCTTCCTCCCCCGGTAAAGTCACCCCTCTCTTTTATACTTTTATTATACTTCAGTAGTTCTCAAACTGCCACAGTTTTCCGCTGCTGCCTGTTCTTTAACGCGTACATAGTCCCCTCATTAGACCTTTTTATCTCTACTCCTTGATTGGAGACTCACAACTTAAAGGTACAGGCTTACAAAATACAAGTCAACTATGATGTGCAACTTACAGGTAACAGTTCAGTAACAGCTCATTATTCAAGCCCTTTGGTTTCACACAGTCAAATTTGAATATCCAGTAAGCCTCCCGTTGGAGAAGCCACGATTGTATTCCCTCTCGTTCGCCCTTGGCAGCCACTTCTAAAATTACAATCTTAAGGCTATTAGCTTGGTGCTTTTGCTCCTTAAAGTGCTGAGTCAGTGGTGCTTCTATGACATTGTTCCGAACACGTGCCATGTGCTCCAGTATCCTGACCTTGACAGGTCTGAGCGTGCAGCCGATGTAAAACAAGTTGCAGGGGCATTCCAGAGCATAAACCACTCCTTTACTCTGGCAATTACTTCTGGACACTTTCTGTCTATGCTGCTATAATTACTACTGTAGAGTTTATCTGAATGTTTACAACTACTACTGTAGAGTTTATCTGAATGTTTATGCTACTGTACATGAATGTAATTTGAATGAATTTGATACTTTTCATGTTAAAAGTTTGCACTGCATATTGCACTGGCACTTTAAGAACTTGCAAAGTTTATTAACTGATTGATGTTTTGTTTGGTTTCCGTGGGGGTTTCCCCTCTGTGCTGCTCAGCTTTCATTACGGAAACGGCCATTCTCTTTAACTCCCAGCTGCCTAAAGAAGCTGGGTCACTCTCCCTACCGAAGGCCCAGCAGCCTCCTCCCCCAAATTTTCCCGCTGGCGCCTCTCCAGCCTCACATGGCCCTCTCTCTCTCCATCCGACCAGGGGTCCACGCCGGATGTGCCTGGGCGGAATCACCTGGCCCCTAGACACTCCCCGCCCCTCCTCAACATGGCAGCCCCCATGCCGCTTCCCCACTCACCTCCCCCCGCATCGCCCGCAACTCAGGCCCCCAAGTGAGTCTGGGAGCCGTTATTTATAACATGCTAAATTGAGTTTTCTTAGCAGACTTCTGAAAATGAGCCAATGTAAGATTTTTCTTTTTAAAAAGATTCAAGCAGGATCTCAGGAAAACTAGTAAAAATAGCAGTAATACTGGAATTATTATATATCAAGCCTTTCTTGAAAAAATTTAGCGTGACATCTGCAAGGGGGTTTTGCCTGACACGCTGCAATTGTGTGCCTTTTTACTTAGGAAAAACTCATTCAACTCTTGCTTCTTTGAAAATATGGTTAGAATCAGGAGGCATATTTCTGGCATTATTTGAGGGTGTCCAGACACATATGGTATGAGCCAATGGAAATAACACCTGGGCTTTTATAAAACTTTTTACAAAAATGCTAATAGCAACTGACATCTAAGGAAACAAAGCTTCTAGACAATAACTTTCTAACAGACGTATGGAGACATTTACATGGTATAGAAAAGGATTTCACATACTATTCATCTAAATATAACATCTATACTAGAATAGATTACATTCTAATTTCCAATACAGCAATAAATAGGCTACTTTCCTCTGAAATAGGTAATATCACCATATCAGACCATGCCTGGACTAGTTGTACACTGATGGCCACCCAAGACACATTGAAACAAAGGCATTGGTCATTCAATAAATTACTCATTAACAACCAAAATGCTATCAAAGAAATTAGCAATAACATTGAGCTGGCTATAAAAGAAAACACAACAGATGATGTTAATTCATGCATCGTGTGGGATACAATTAAAGCAGTTACTAGGGGCCATATCATTTCTTTATCATCACAACTAAATAAGAAGAGAAATGTCATGAAACAGGAATTAATAGAAAACATCAAAGCACTAGAACTCAAGCACAAAAAAACTGGTAGCAAACAGACATATAAAAAGTTATTGATTCAGCGTAAATTATTAGAAACCTTAGAAACTAACAAAATTTTGAAAAATCTCCAATATGTTAAGCAAAACTACTGGTATAACAATCCGAAATCATTGAGGTTACTATCATATAAAATAAAAGAAAAAAATCATCCAATATCATTAAACAGATATATGATAAAAATGGGAAACTACAATTCAAAACAAAAGAAATTCTTGATACTTTTGTCAATTATTATAAACAACTTTATTCATCTAAAATACCAAATGAAGAGAAAATTACACATTTCTTAAAATCACTCAAGAATTTAAAACAATTGGATGACAAACACCGTTTACTCTTAAACAGCCCCATCACACATCAAGAAATACTTGATGTTATTAAATCACTCAAAAATAACAAAACTCCAGGACCTGATGGCTACCCATCAGAATTTTATAAAAAGTTTGCCACACTAATTGCTACTCCACTAATGCATGCTTGCAACACAGTTTTAAATACCGGACAAATACCCCCATCATGGCTCACTGCAACGATCATAGTAATCCCTAAACCAGGTAAAGATTCAACTAAAACAACTTCTTACAGACCTATTTCATTACTAAATCAAGATTATAAAATTTTTACAGCTATACTAACTAAAAGGTTGAATTCATTTATTACACATTACATACACCAAGATCAATCAGGTTTCATTCCAAACAGAGATTTAACTAATAACATCTATAAGACACTCAACTTAATTTCACACAGTCAAAAAAAACAATTAGAATCAATATTTCTATCTTTGGACATAGAGAAAGCGTTTGATTCTCTAGAAATATCGTACTTAAAACAAGTTTTACACTGCATGGGATTTGGAGAGACATTCCTCAAAATAATAAATGCTATATACTCACAAGCAACTGCCCAAATAACAATTAACAATCATCTATCCCACAAAATATTAATCCAAAGAGGCACGAGACAAGGGTGTCCTCTCTCACCAATCTTATTTGCGTTGGCTATCGAACCGTTGGCTATAGCTATTAGGGAAGACCCCAAAATACAAGGAATTAACATAGAGAACAATCAATATAAATTAAGCCTTTTTGCCGATGACATGGTTGTATATATTACAAATCCCATAGATTCTCTATACCCACTCCAAAATAAACTACTGGAATTCGGCTCAATTTCGGGCCTTACAGTCAATCAATCCAAGTCACAGCTCTTTCCAATATTTCTCCAAGTAAACACTGTTACACATATCAAACAATCTAGTCAGTACCACTGGAACCATAAGCAAATGTCATATTTAGGCATAACCATCCCTAATAACCTTAACCAATTGATGGAACTAAACCACATCAAAACAATCAACCAAATTAAAGCAGATCTACATAAATGGGGAAGGATTACACCCTCATGGTTAGAACGATACCACCTAATTAAGTCATTTGTACTTCCAAAATTACTCTTTTTTTTAGGGCAATACCGTTAACAATTCCACAAAAGAAAATTAAATCATGGCAACAATTATTAAACCAATTCTTATGGGGGAAGAAACATCCAAGAATAGCCTTTAAAACTCTTAAGCTAAGAAAACAGCAAGGAGGCTTTAAATACCCTGATCTAGAACTCTATCAGACAGCCACCAGACTATTCAATACATTACAAATTTTAATTACAGCAAATAAGACTGACTGGATCGCAATCTTGGAGTCAGAACTTAAACATTGCAATATACAAAATATGTTTTGGAACACAAAAAAAGATCGACCCCACAAAATAAATAACCCTTTTCTAGAATCAATAATCAATACCTGGGATCGTACAAGATTCAAACTTATACCACAATTCTCAAGATTCTCTTCTTTTATAGAACAGCATTGGTTCCCTCCAGGGCAAACTAAAGCCTTTAAAAATATATGGCTCCAAGCAAATATGATCCGCATAATTGATATAACAACAAAAAAGGGAATCATAAACAAAATAGAATTAGAACAAAAAATAAAACACAAGATTCACTGGTTTGCCTATTTTCAACTCTCAAACATGCTACAACAAATAAAAATACAAGAATTACTTAAAAAGAACGCAACCGATTTTGAACTCCTACTTGATACCAAATCACTCAAACAAAAGGGATTAATTTCTAAACTATACAACATCCTTTTATCTCTCAACCAAATTAAAACTCTAAAATGCCAAACAAATTGGCACTTAGATTGCAACATAGAGCTAACACCTGAACAATGGAGAGAAATATGGACTGCAAACATTCTAAAACCTAAGACAGTTACCTCCCAAATCCAAAATTACAAAATCATTCACAGATGGCACATAACACCAAGAAAACTCTCACTAATAACTAAAACAAATCCTCCGCTCTGCTGGAAAGAGTGTGGAAATATAGGAACGTTTAAACATTGCTGGTGGGAATGCCCCCGAATAGAACCTTTTTGGAACGATATATTATGTTATATAAAAGAAATAACGGGCTACAAAATCCCCCTTGATCCAAAGATCATATTCTTGAATGTATGGGATACTTTCGAAATTCCACAAATAAGAAAAGATCTAATTAGCAACCTTTTGGTTGTAGCTAAGAACTTGCTAGCTTTACACTGGAAATCAAAGACGGTTCCCACAGCAGAAAAATGGTTAGAAAAAATATGGGACCACTATATACAAGAAAAAATACATGACGAATTATACCAGAGTGAACACTATTTGAAAGAAACTGATTTTATTGCAAAATGGTTACCATTCATTGAATTCATTTTCAATACAAATCACTCTCCACCTAAGCATTTACTTTTTGTTACTCAGATTTGAAGCAACGACTATCAAATAATTGAAAAAAAATGCTAGTTGTCTTTGTTTTAACTATATTGGCATGACGTTTATTGTATATAGTTCACTAAGACTTTGTTGTTGTTCTATTTTACTTCTGTACATTGTTTTTGTTTGTTTGTTTGTTTGGTTTAAAAAAATAAAAGAAAATAATAATGAAATAAAAAAAAAAGAGGAATAGAAATGGATTGCTGGATTTCAGGAAGAAATTCGTCAAAGAGGAATGAAGAGGATTCTGCATAACAACACTACTATAGAGTTTTTATTTTATTTATTTATTTTATTTATGTCATTTATAGTACCCCTTTCTCACTGAGACTCAAGGCAGATTACGTAGTGTGAGATTAGTACAATCAATATCAAGGACAATTCCGTATAGTGTCAAGGACATTTTCATAAACAATGCTGTAGGATAAATAAATACAAGTTTACAAAGATATAGCATTAGCAAGGAGTTAACAAGGTTTGTGGGCAAAGCAGGCTATAAATTTAATATAATAATAACAACAATAATAATAATTCTTAGAGAAAACAAAAATGAGTTATTATATTTCTGATCAGGCTGGGAAAATGAACCATTTCCTGTACATGGATGATTTGAAATTGTATGCAAAGAGTCCCACTGAACTTGAATCATTGCTTAATACAGTGAAAATGTACAGTGATGATATTCAAATGAAATTTGGCTTAGACAAATGTGCAGTACTCTCCATGCAGCAGGGAAAAGTAAAAAATATTGATGGAATAGAACTTGAAAATGGCGACATTATGAAATCATTATCAAACAATGAAAATTATAAATATCTTGGAATCAGAATTAGATAACATCCTGCATGTGAAAGTAAAAGAACTGACTCAGAAAGAAAATATCAAAAGAGTATGAAAAATTCTGAAGTCAAAATTAAATGGTGGAAATACAATCAAGGCCATAAATACATGGGCAATTCCAGTGATCAGATATCCAGCTGGAATAATAGATTGGACACAAAGCAATTTAGAAAAATTGGATCGAAAAACACAAAAACTAATGAACATGCATCACACTTTACACCTCAAAAGTGATGTTGACAGGCTATATTTACCACAAAAAAATGGAGGAAGAGAAATGTTACAATTACATCAGGTAGTGGAAGAAGAAAAGAGTAGACATGGGCACGAACAGCATTTCGAATGGAAAAAACCCATGAACCCATGAGTTCGTCTGTTTGCAAACAAGCCGTTCATGAGGCTCCATTCTAAACGAACAAGTGGTTGTTGCAAGCCTCGTTCGTTGCCTTCGTCAGCTGTTCGTCTAGCCAGACAGTTTGGGGCCTTTCAATCAATTCTCCTGGCAATGGCAGGGACTGAACTCTGTCTGAACTCCTTCTGGCTTTCCTTCTGGCTTTAACCTTTCAAAGTACTTCCAGCAGAGTCCCGTTTTTGCCACCATGAAGAGAAAATGACAACAAATGACCCATCCATCATGCCTTTCCCGGGGTGCAATCTCTCTGAAACTGGGGGGGTGGGGTCTTCGGAGGACAGTGAGGACTACGTCCCCTGCAAATTTGGTGAGTATTGGACATTGGGAAGGTCAGTTTGTAGCCCCTCAAAGTAGCTGCCTTCCAAGAGGCAATGTCATTTTTGCCGCTGTGAACAGGGGCAAATGACAGCAAAGGGGGGACCCATGAATCATGCCTTTCCCGTGGTGCAATCTCTCTGAAACTTGGGGGGTCTTTGGAGGACAGTGAGGACTATGTCCTCTGAAAATTTGGTGGGTATTGGACATTGGGAAGGTCAGTTTGTGGGGTGTTTAAAGGTCCCTGCCCCTTGCATGTGTCAGGAAAGGGCCCTTTAAATTGTCAGCTGGCAGGCAGCAGGGGGAAATCCCCCCTGCCACCTGCCAGCTGGTAGTTTAAAGGGATATTTAAGGGACCATGAACAACAAACATGTTTGTGAACAGGGTCATGTTTGTTACTGTTCGTTGTTCGTGGATGGCAACGAACAATGAACAGCGTGTTCATTTTTTCCCCGTTTGTGCCCATGTCTAAAAGAGAGGCCTGAATGATTACATCAGTAGAGGTACAGAAAAATTACTTCAGTCTGTGAAAATAGAGAACATATTAAAATCAACCGAAACAAAGGCTGAATACAAGAAGAAACAGTTTGAGAAAAGATTAAATAGCTGGAAGACCAAACCCTTACATGGGCATCATCTAAAAATATTGAAGGAAAAGGTGCCAACAGCCTGACAGGTATGGTTGAAGATGGGTACAATTAAGAAAGAAACTAAAGATCTGATCTTCACAGGACAAGAACCAGCATTGCAAACAAATGTTATGAAAGCCAAAATTTATAAAATCAGTGAAAATCCAAAATGTCGACTTTGCCAGGGAAAAGATGAAACTATGTCCCACTTTATTTGTGAATGCAGCAAAACTGCACAGACAGACTACAAAGCTAGACATGACAGGGTCACAAGGCTGATTCATTGGTAATTGTGTAAAAAGTATAACTTGCCAGTATTAAAGAATTCATGGGAACATCAGGTGGAAAAGGTGCTAGAAAATGAACACGCCAAGATCTTGTGGGATTTCAGAATTCAAACTGATTGGCACCTTGAACATAATACACCAGACATAGTCATGGATAATCAAAAAGTCTGAATAATCGACATTGCAATGCCTGGGGATGCCAGAGTCGAGGAAGAAAAACAAGAAAAAATGATTAAATATAGAGATTTGGCAATACAATCCACACGACTATGGAACAGTAGTCCCCATTGTCATCAGGGAACTTGGAATCATCTCCAAAAACTTTGCAATTCATATGGAAAACTGCATCTTTCTGACATAACACCTACAGAACTGCAAACGATGGCTCTACTTGGAACAGCATACATATTACGCCGATATCTGGTTGATACTTAGGTCTCCGGTGGAAACTTGTATTAGCTTAGTAAGGCCAATCAATAATAACCTCTGCTTATTGTTGATTGTGTTTTGGATAATTTGAATAACAACAACAACAACAATTGCAGCTAGTCATTTACAGGGTAATGCATGGCTCATATTGGTCTCGGATGAGTTACTTTGGTTGTAGCTAGACTTGAATAACCCAGGTAAGCCTCAGTTCATCAGATCTCAGAAGCTGAGCAGAGTTGGCCTTAATTGGATGGGAGACCTCGAACCAGGGTTGCAGAGGCAGGCAATGACAATCCATTTCTGTTTAACTATTGCCTTGAAAACCCCAGCAGGGGTTGCCATATGTCAGCTATGATTTAATAGCATTTTCCACCACCACCAGAGTTGCCAACTGTAGCTTGGGAAATTCCTGGAGATTTTGGAGCAGTGCCTGCGAGGGCAGAGTTGGGTAAGAAGGGAGCTCAGTAGAGATGCGATACCTAGGGTCAACCCTCCAAAGCTGGCAGTTTCTACAGGGGAACTGATCTCTGTAGTCTGGAGTAGACATGGGCGCGAACCAAAAAAATTTAACAAACCAGCGGTTCGCGGTTCAGTGCTGACGACGATCCCGAGATTGCGAACGGCAACGAACATTTTCTGTTGCCGAACCGGTTCATGGTTCATGGTTCGCTGGGCACAGAATGGCCCCCATGGCACTTACACAGCCCATATTCCCGGGGAGTCTTTTGCAGGCTCTCCTACAGCCATCAACCAAGTTTGGACAAGATTGCAAAAGGGATATTGGAGTTATGCCCTCTCCAATCCAAGGCCCCAGGAAACTCCCACTTGATACAATTAGAGCCACTGGTTGACGTTGGCCCAGTGTACAAAAGGTGGGTGTCGACAGCAGCTGCCGGGCCTGGCAGCCAAGGGGAGGCAGCAACGAACTGCCTCCCCTCGGGGGTGGGGGGTCTGGCAGCTCGCCGGCAGCACTCCCCACGTGACCCTCAGCAGGCATAATAAATGACACAGCTGTGAATTGGCTGAAGCATAGTGGGGGGGGGGACGATTTCTCTCATTGAGGATCTGACATTAGGTACCATTTCTGCTGCCTTGTGTCTGTCTCTTCTCCGTCTATGTACTACTTGCAAATTAGCTAATATTACAGGAACATCATATGTCTCTGGTGTTCTCCTCCCAAGGGATCTAGTCCAGGCAAACTTGCACCTGGAACTTCTCAGTGTTCAAGTGGGGAGCAAATAACATTGTACAGATGGTGGGGGGTAGATTGAATGGCTGGAATTGTTTCTAAGATGAGTTCTGGACTCACAAAGTAAGTTTTGTATTCATTTCTCCTACACATACAGATCCATTAGTAAAACCATCACACTGTTTGAAAATAATTGGTAGTCTTTGCTTAACCTAATAGATTTGTTTAAAAACTTGCCAGGAAAAAATGTTTTTGATTATCCTTGTGTTAATAGTTTCAGCAACTCCCTGTGCAACAGAGCTCTGGCTCCATACAAACAAAGTGTGACATTCTTATGCTAATGAAATGGCTTTTCAGATTACAGCTCTTTACACAAAGGAAGACCCAGAGATCAGAAACACGACCAGAATTTCTCCTTTGGAAAAAGCACTGCACAGTTTGCATACTCTCCATGCATAACTGGCATGTTCATATTTGGTTTATGTTCTCTTCCCAGTTCCAAAAGCAAACTTTCAGTGAGAAAGGGACCAACAACCCCCTCTCCCCCACAAAACCATTGCAATTCTACAGTGGAGATTTCCCCCCTCTTCCATTCCCTTTTATTCCATTTGTACACCAGCTTAGGACAGCCAGGTATCCTGGGGAAATCAGCATTCAAGCTCCAGCCCCCAACTTCTATCATTTCTGAATATTATGAATTGTATTTAATAATCATGGAGATTAACCAGATGGCATAGAAAGGTCAAATACGAAAAAACAATTAAATGAGCAAGTTCATTGACTAGAAAAAAATCAATCAAGAATGAAATGTGGTTTTCCGCTTCCTCTACTCTCAAGCATATCTGAATTTTTACCTCAGATGGGTTGAAAAGGTACATGAAAATGAAAGCTAGAAGTTTGTTTCCAAAGTAACAGTATAATAGACTTACTAAGAAGTACCGCTGGCTCTCTGCTTTCTCACACATTAGCTAGCTTTTCACTCTATATTCTCCCACAGAACAATGTTCACTTTGTATATAATACCATTGTATATAATACCATTTTCGTTACTTATTTCTTAGGAATAGTCTTTCAACAAATTCATTCACATAAGATTTAAAAATAAATCACACATTATATTGCAGTCACATGTAATGAAGCCATCCTTTCACCATTATAAAACACCCTGAAGGTTTGGCTTACAAGGTTGCCTGTTACAAGTTGGGAGAAGACACCCAGGAGAGGGAGGGGGAGGGGGTGTCCTGTAGCCAAGGGCACTCCAATCTTATCCCTACAAACCCTGATAGGCAGCTCTGATGGCCAAACACAGACCTCCTGCATTGCTCAATGGGACCTGTGCTTATAAATAGCCGTGGGCTCCCAGGCTGGGTTTCACTTTCAGTGGGCAGTGGAGTGGGACAGAGCTCTTGCTTGCCACTTACTAGCCTTTGAGAAGAGAGACTAATTCAGCTTGGATTTGGGGAATAGGGATCTATCTCCTCTGGTTCCAGGGCTGCTGCCTGGCTCTGGGGCCAAGCTCAGTGGGCACCTCGGCCGAGGGCTCACAATGATTATTGATCCGTGTCTGATCTGGTCAGGTCTGTGGGAGTGGTTGGCTAGGGCTCTAGTCCCTCCTTCTCTCTGGTGCCAGGGCTGCTGCTAGGCCCTGGGGCCAAGCTCGGTGGGCACCTCGGCTGAGGGCTCACATTAGTGCCTGATCTGTTCAGGTCTGTGGGAGTGGTGGGCTAGGACTCTAGTCCCTCCCTCCCTCTGGTGCCAGGGCTGCTGCCAGGCCCTGGGGCCAAGCTCAGTGGGCACCTCGGCTGAGGGCTCACATTGATTATTATTAATCAGTGCCTGATCTGTTCAGATCTGTGGGAGTGGTGGGCTAGGGCTCTAGTCCCTCCCTCCCTCTGGTGCCAGGGCTGCTGCCAGGCCCTGGGGCCAAGCTCAGTGGGTACCTCGGCTGAGGGCTCACATTGATTATTATTAATCAGTGCCTGATCTGTTCAGGTCTGTGGGAGTGGTGGGCTAGGACTCTAGTCCCTCCCTCCCTGTGGTGCCAGGGCTGCTGCTAGGCCCTGGGGCCAAGCTCAGTGGGCACCTCGGCTGAGGGCTCACATTGATTATTATTAATCAGTGCCTGATCTGTTCAGGTCTGTGGGAGTGGTGGGCTAGGACTCTAGTCCCTCCCTCCCTGTGGTGCCAGGGCTGCTGCCAGGCCCTGGGGCCAAGCTCAGTGGGTACCTCGGCTGAGGGCTCACATTGATTATTATTAATCAGTGCCTGATCTGTTCAGATCTGTGGGAGTGGTGGGCTAGGGCTCTAGTCCCTCCCTCCCTCTGGTGCCAGGGCTGCTGCCAGGCCCTGGGGCCAAGCTCAGTGGGTACCTCGGCTGAGGGCTCACATTGATTATTATTAATCAGTGCCTGATCTGTTCAGGTCTGTGGGAGTGGTGGGCTAGGGCTCTAGTCCCTCCCTCCCTCTGGTGCCAGGGCTGCTACCATGCCCTGGGGCCAAGCTCAGTGGGCACTGTGGCAGAGGGCACACACAGGCCACAAAGAAGTTTTGTTTAGGGAAGTGGCATAGGGGAAGAGTGAACTTTCTTCACTCTTAGAACCATGGCCCTGATCCATATCAGGACCATGGCTGTTATTTGTAGCTATATTGTCAGGGGATCGATTCACAGACTGCTAGGGAATGCATACGAGGTTCTGGGGCAGCTGTTTATTGACATTTGCATAACACAGTCCTCCCTCTAATCTAAAGATCTCTAAGCTTCAAGCAGATTGAACAAAGGGGTTTGATTTTACAGACCCCTGAAGTAAGTTCCTTTCAGTGCAGGTGCATTTCTCTCTACTGATTTCTAAAACTGAGATCAAACAGCAGTCAAGCAGGAAAAAACTTCTTTGCATTCATTTCATTTTCCTACTCTCTCAATGATTGACTGACTGTGGGGTTCTTTTTTAACTTTTCCATTGAAAACTCTACATTTGCCATCCTCCCTTGTTGTGGTCTGTTGTTTCTTTCCTTTCTCAAAGCAATTGTGGCTTTCCTTGGAGACTCCCACCCATCAGTTCTATCCTGAACTGCAGGTCTATCATTATTCCCTACTGAGGATGTTGTGGGGCGGGGAGAGCTGGAATGATTGTTTTTCAAACAAATGATGCCAAAATTGCAGGGGAACTGTTGTTGCCTGTCTACTTAAAGACACTTTCCACCAAGTTTAAAACAAATTGGATCAAGAGGTCCAGTTCTATGGGCCCTGAAAAAAGAGCCCTCAGCCATCATACTTGCAATGAAAAAAGGGCTCTATTCCCACAAAGGAAGGAGGGAAGGAGATCTGAGGCTCTCAGTGGCTTGTCTCCAAAGATGATTGGCTGAGACTGTGCTGTGTTCCTTAATTGCAAGGATCCAATTGGAAGGGAGAATGCCATTGTGTGGGAAATCAATGGAATTAAAGACAAACACAAGCACCTGCTGCATCCAAAGATGAAAAACAACAGAGATTTTTCATAATACCTGAGTGTCAGGTTTTTCTTTGGGCACCATGGTATTGAGCACTGCAGTGCCTGGCTTTGACCCAAGGGGGGCATCAGGGATACTGCAGGACCCTGCTCTGTGGAAGGAGGGGAGGTATACATCACCCTGACACCCTCTCAGTCCACTCACCAGCCTGCCCCGCCTGCCCCTCACACTGCTCTCCTTCTTTCTTCAACAGCCCTCCTCTTCCTCCTTCTTGCTTGCTTGCATCTTCTCTCCT
Source organism: Eublepharis macularius (assembly GCF_028583425.1). Classification (NCBI taxonomy): domain Eukaryota; kingdom Metazoa; phylum Chordata; class Lepidosauria; order Squamata; family Eublepharidae; genus Eublepharis; species Eublepharis macularius. The sequence continues at coordinate 87,010,441 of NC_072793.1, read as the reverse complement.
TCATCATCCTTCTCCACTCCATCACTCCTCCTTCACAACAACCCACCACACCCTGTATGTGCACTTCCCTTTTATCCCTTCGCCAATTCCCCGCTCCACCTGTCAGCCACGCCCACTTCTGGCACTCTAGCCACGCCCTTGCCTGACTCAGGCAACTGTTGTTGGGTTTGCTCTGCAGGCTGTCCAGGGAAGTCACACCTGTTCCGTCTTGGCTGGCTGACAAGCTTTCTCTAGGAACCTGGCTGCTTGGGGCAGGCACACCTGTGCCTTCTTGGCTGGTGGCCAAGCTTTTCCTGTAGAGTGCCTCAGGCAGTTCTTGCTGTGGCTACTTGCCTTCCTGCCCCATCTGGCTCTGGCTAATCCCTTCTAGCCTGCCTGCAGGTTGGGACGTGGTTCTGTGGTGCCTTGACTGCTTTCCCTCTACTGCTGGTAAGGTTTCTGTCTGGCTAGCTGCTGGCTGGCTGTTACTACTGCCTGTGCCCTTTCCCTCTGGCCTCCTCTTGGTTGTCCTCACTCTCCCTGCCTGAGTTCCTAGACTCCCACTGGAGGGTGGGCTTGCTGATCTCCATATGCCCCTTCTAACCCTCTGAGGCTTGGGTGCTTCTTTCCCTCCCTCTTGTGCTGGCAGGTTCCGGCCCTGGTTGTCTGCTGGGGTGTCTGGGTGGCTGTCTCATGGCTGTTGCCTGTCCCCTCCTCCCAGCAAGTGCAGGGGCTTTGCCTCAGACCCCAGACATTAAGAATCCCAGATTTGTATTACTTTTCTAGGAAATCACTTTTAACAACCCAAACCAGTGATTTCTGTGTATATCTTCAGCTAGAGAATTTCATAATGCATATCACTGCAATTTTAGCCCTAGGAATGGTCTGGCAAATTGCTTTGGTTAATCACACAGTCTTTCTTGGAGGGGAGGAAAATGTTAAACTGCAGCCACCCATGACATTGGCCATTTTGCACCACATGTGGGCTTTCTGTGTGCTGCACTCACTGCTCCTTGCATCCTGGGAGAGATGCCTTGTTTGGATTACACTAAACCCTGAATGAACAGATCCTGCCAAATGCTGCTTCTCAAGAAACTAATCTGATTGTATTATTATTACTGCAAGCTAGTTTTTATTCTATCCATCTCCCCTAGGGGATGGTGTAACATTTGGTTCCTGGGTGGGTTAGGAGAGATATTATTTTCATTGTTTTGGGGTGGTGGGCTTCTGGGCAGTTTAATGTTCTGTTTTGATTTTTCTTTTTTTTTGTGCCTCCGAGGCTTTGTTTCTTGTTTTCATTGTGCTCCCCTCTTAATTTGTTGGCTTTTCTGGTTGCCTTCAGTTGGTGGATTACTGCTTTCCCACCTTTTTACAGATGAATTAGTGATCATAGAATCATAGAATCATAGAGTTGGAAGGGGCCATACAGACCATCTAGTCCAACCCCCTGCCCAGTGCAGGATCAGCCTAAAGCATCTCTGACAAGTATTCATCCAACCTCTTCTTGAAAACTGCCAGTGAAGGGGAGCTCACCACCTCCCTAGGCAGCTGATTCCACTTTTGAACTACTCTGACTGTGAAAAAGTTTTTCCTAATATCCAGCCGGTACCTTTGTGCATGTAGTTTTAGCCCATTGCTTCGCGTCCTACCCTCTGCTGCCAACTGGAACAGCTCTTTGCCCTCCTCCAAATGACAGCCTTTCAAATATTTAAAGAGAGCAATCATGTCCCCCCTCAACCTCCTCTTCTCCAAACTAAACATTCCCAAGGCCCTTAACCTTTCATCATAGGGCTCAGTCTCCAGACCCCTGATCATCCTCATCGCTCTCCTCTGCACCCTCTCGATTTTGGCCACATGTTTTTTGAAGTGAGGCCTCCAGAACTGCACACAATACTCCAGGTGTGGCCTGACCAAGGCAGTATAGAGAGGGGCTATGACCTCCTGTGATTTTGATGCCATGGCCCCTTTGATACAACCCAAGATTGAATTAGCCTTTTTTGCCACCACATCACACTGACTGCTCATATTCAGTTTACAGTCCACTCTTACCCCAAGATCCCTTTCACATATACTACTGCCCAGAAGTGTATCCCCCATCCAGTATTTGTGCTTCTCATTTTTGTGGCCCAGATGTAATACTGTGCATTTGTCTTTGTTGAATTGCATCCTATTCACAGCTGCCCACTTCTCCAGAGTATTCAGGTCTTGTTGAATTTTAATTCTATCTTCTTGGGTGTTTGCTACCACTCCCAATTTGGTATCATCAGCAAATTTAATGAGCAGCCCTTCCACTTCTTCATCCAGATCATTGGTAAAAATATTGAAAAGTACCGGGCCCAAAACTGAGCCCTGCGGCACCCCACTGGACACCTCCCTCCAATCTGATGAAATGCCATTGACCACCACTCTTTGAGTGCGGTCCTTCAACTAGTTCCCTATCCACCGAACTGTCCTATAATCTACTCCACAGTCTTCCAGTTTGCCAGATTTGGGATAACGTCATATTTTTATTACTTAAGTTTGGATACACAGGCTCTCTTTCCTCTGCAAAGCTATCTATAGGGTGGGTGGGTGCCTCACTGGACAGACTCCTTGGAAGGACTTCTTTTACTCATAGTCTTAATAGGGATGTGCACTTAGATATATCTTGTCTGAATATATACCCCAAAATACTTCATATTTGGGATCCTTGAGAATACCAGTATCAGGGTCCTGAACATTTCTGGAAATAATCAATAATATTTTTTCTATTTAACTTGTTTCCTGGACTGGAGGAGGGAGGAGAGGGAAGGGGAGGCAGGCCTCCCAGACAAATGCAGTCATACATTAAGGGAAACTAATTGCCTGCCCAGTCATGATGATTCTCTTGTAACTTTTCTGAGCATGGGCAAAGAAGTTGCAGAATCACTGATGTTTCATTTGTTCCTCTCCTCAGAAGTCCTTCCCATTCTTTTTACAATTGACTCCACCTACCCTTTCTCTCTGTAGCCCACAAACAATGTTGACCAGTGGAAGGAGGGAATAATCTGAAATCACCTTACCTCTCCTCTAGTGGCATTGGTGCCCTTGGTCCAGTGGCAAATGTCCATAGGATGGTTCTACATCTACCATATATTCTATAAGCGTAACAAACATGCTTCCTGTTTTACTTGTGTCCGCCTCTCCAGTAGCTTTGAAAGTTTTTTTTAAATTAAAGTAAATACATCTTTTCTTTTTAGTACATGAAAGATGCATATAAATCCATGTGACTTTTAAAAATAAGTGCAAGCTTTCTCTTGGGAGCGCTTTCCTCCCAGCATCCAGACTGGTGTTGAACAATTATTAAGCTACCTCTATTGGATCATGGCTAGTACAAATTTAGTGCTAAGGGGTGGGGAGCTATTCCTGCTGCTACACACAAATAACCATTTTGTATCCATCCCTAAAAGCCTTGCTGGCATTTATGTCCAATATACTTTTGAATGCATCAAGGAGAGCTTTTATTATCTTTATTAATATGTGGCTAGAAGCACTTGACAAAACAAAGTGAACTAAAGTGACAGGCTGACAGACATATTATATACTCCTTTTCCATTTTTAAACTCAATTTAAAAACAAAAAAGACATCAGTAAATCAAAGAATACCATTCAATCCATAGGCAAATTTTGAGCTTGCAGAAAAATTTACTTAGAAAGAATTCACTTTTGACCCTAAAGTGAGAGAGTCAAAGTACCAGCTTGACAGCTAAGGAACTTGGGGCTTTCAATGTTTTCCTGTTTCTCTGATGCAGCACATAATAGAGACATTATTACGCTTTTCATATATATTTAAAGTGTCAGTTCCACTGAAAATCATTTTTACATTGCTTGGTTGGAGAGTTGTTTTGTGACTCCAAGTCTCTTTTTAACTTGACAAAGAAAATAAAATAGAAAAACAATGTTTATGAAAGCAACATGGCATGTAGTTGCTAATATCTGAAATCCATCAACAGGGATCTGTGCAGTGGAGGGTGAAACTTGAAGATTGAGAGAAGACAGTAAATATTTGTGTGTGATGAGGAAGTAGGTATAAACAGACAGGAGTTGGCAGGAACTGAACAGAGAGAAACTGAGCAGTTAGCAGAAGCACTTGACAAGTCTTTTTAGTAAACAATGGTTCATTATTTCTCTGGAGGAATTATAAGTATCTTCTTATCTTAAGCATAAGAAGCAGTTTTGCATCCCCTCAGCATCTGAGCTCCCTTCTCCTCAGACTGGAGAGGTGCTCCCACCACTTCCAAATTCCTCGGTTCTTTGCAGCACTCTTTGAGTGCATTTACATTCCAATAAAACATCTGCATACAATGGACCAGGCTTTACAATGGGAATTGCTTCAATTTTTCTTTAGTATTAGGTAAGCTAAGGGATCTTACTTGCTAGAGGTAATGAATATTGTCATTTTTCAGAATCAGTCGCCTACCTGGATGGTGTTAGCTCATACGGCCCTTTGAAAATATTTGGATACGACTTCCGGTTTGGGGATCCATGGAGGTCTAACGCAGCTCTAAGTGCGGAGCTGACCGGGCTGCCGTTTTAACGGCCGGCGGGGCAAAATAAAGCCCGCGGCCAACTGCTCTCAGGCGGAGAACAGGCATAGAATGCTTAAGTACCTCAGGGCGCGTTGATCTCGGGCAAGGGGGGGTCCTGCGCAACGGACTCTCTCCTGACCCTTGAGGTCCCACCCTAAGACAGGTCGGCTAAAATCTCTGCGGCAGTCCTGGAGCCAATGCGGTTGGCATAAGACCTACATGCCCAAGCTTCAACAGGGACAAGAAGAACTGATGGGAATTTGAGATTGAAACAGCGATTACAACCCGCGAAAAGTGCTTGAGAAGGTAAAGATCACTATCTCTTGAAACGGGACAGATTACTTAAAGCAACGAAGCATTAAAGTAGACTTTTAAACTGCAACAGATTGATTATAAGGAGGGGAGGATCCGGCAAGAACTAAATTAGAAAAAGGACTAAGTTAAACAGAGTTATTAAAGAAATTGGACTATTGTTTTACATACCTGTGGTTACAAGGAGATATCAGGCTGTGAGAAAGTTTTACCATCGCGAGAACTGCTGTGGGAAGTCGGGAAACAGGAAGTACGTAACAGTGATAGAGTTGCTGGAGAGAAGCGGCCCTTGCCGGAGAACAGGAAGAAGGGAATTGCCATCTTTGAAAGGGGAAGAGCTGCGGCTTCAGCGGAAGAGGAAGTAGGCCATATTGGATTACAAAAATCATAGAGGAACCATAGAGAAAAGACGCCCGAAATTTTGGACTCTTTAAATGACTTTTTTGCAAAAAAAATACCGGGACATTTAAATTAAAAGGACACTAAGCCAAACGCCACTGAGTTAAGGAAGCGAGCAGACTCGTGGGAGCGAGGAAAAGCAAGCCCCACGATGTCGAAAAAAGAGTGGCAAACGGCGATAGAGAACTTGGACAAAAAGCTTTCAGAAGCGATTAAGGAGCTCAAGGATATGAAACCTGAGCTGGTGAAAGAGGTCAAAGAGACAGTAAAGAATGAACTGGCAGAAGTGAAGAAGGGTATGGAAACAATACAAAATGACCTGCAGGGAACACAGCAAAGAGTCAAGGTAGTGGAAAATGCGGTGGAGAACGTAGCAGACACGCAACGAACAGAGATGAGGGTGATGAGGGGAAGAATGGCGGTTGCGGAGAGTAAACACATGGAGAAGCAGCTGAGGTTTCACGGTTTGCCGGAAGTGGAAGGAAAGACAGCCCAAGAACAGATCGTTGAGGTGTTAGCTGAATACCTGGGGAAGGAGGAGGAGGAAACTGTGGCTATCCTAGATGTGGTATACCGTATAAATTCAAGATTTGCGACCCAGAGGAAACTACCAAGAGATGTGATTGTGCAATTTACGACCAGAAATATAAGGGAAATGATTGTGACTAAACAGTTTCAAGATCCATTGGAGGTTGATGGCAAGATGGTTATTATCATGAAGGAACTACCCAGATCGGTGTTGCTAGATCGGAAAAAATATAAAGCTCTAATTCAGATTCTGAAGGACATGAAAATAAGGTACAGATGGGAACTACCGGAAGGAGTGTCCTTTGAATTTGGAGGAGTGAAAAAGCGCATCAGATCTGAACTAGAAATGGAACAGTTTATAAGGGACAGTGAAAAGGACTTACCAGCAACAAGACTATGAATATGGAGTGCAAAGTTTTATCTTGGAATGTAAATGGACTTAATTCACCGAATAAGAGAAAAAGTATTTTCCACTGGCTATTAAAACAAAAATGTGATATTGTGTGTTTGCAAGAGACTCATATTAGAAAGCAGGATGTAAAATATCTTAAATTGAACAAACTGGGCAATGACTTTGTAGCGGCCTCAAAAAAGAAAAAAAGGGGAGTGGCATTGTATATAAAAGAGGAGCTACAGCCAAAATTAGTGGTGAGGGATCAGGAAGCCAGATTCTTAGCAGTGGAATGTTCATGGAATTTAAAGAGAGTGTTGGTGATTGGAATGTATGCACCAAATGGAGCAAAAGAAAGCTTCTTTGAGGATTTGAGGAAGCAATTAGATGAACTTTCTTATGACCAGATAATTCTTGCAGGAGACTTCAATGGAGTTACAAATTTGGAACTGGATAAAAAATCAGCAACTGCACAAAAGAAAAGAGGATTATTACCAAAGACTTTTTTTGTATTAACGCAACAGGAAACTTTAGAAGATGTATGGAGAAGACAGAATCCCAAAGGCAGACAATATACGTTTTTCTCCGCGAGACATTCTACACTATCAAGAATTGATATGATCTGGGCCTCAAAAGACTTAGCGCTTTGGACTAAGGATGTGGAAATAATGCCTATGGTAGGCTCAGATCATAATCCAATTATGTGGAAGTTTGGGAAAAGAATCAAAAGGAAAGGATGGAGAATAAACGAGGACTTGCTGCAAGAGGGAGAAAATATGGAGATGTTGAGAAGGGAAACTAAGTTTTTCATACAATACAACATGAATAGAGAAGTACCAACCAATAAGGTATGGGATACTTATAAGGCAGTAATCAGAGGCATATTAATGGACTTAAACGGAAGAGCCAGGAAAAAAAGAGAGGAGAAGAGACAGGTGATTATGGAGAAAATAAAAGCCAAAGAAATACAGCTAAAGAAAAGACCAGGGAAAAAGAAAATATACCAGGACATCAAAATCCTTCAAGAGCAGTTGACAGCAATGAATAACAAAGAACTGGAATGGAATCTTAAGAGAATGAATCAAAAGTCGTTTGAAGGTGCAAATAAACCTGGGAAATATCTGGCGTGGCAATTGAAGGAAAGAAAGGAGAAGAAGACAATAAATAAAATATGTGAGGACAATAAAGTATACCTGGAACAGATGGCTATTAGCAGAGCCTTTTATAAATTTTATGCTAAACTGTACAACAAAAAAGACGTGAACAAAGACTCAATAGCGACATACTTGGGGAAAATGAAGCTCCCAGTAATTTCGGAAGGATGGAGAGATAAATTGAATAGTGAAGTAACGGAGGAAGAGATAAGGACGGCAATACAGTCAACAAATTTGGGAAAGGCGCCAGGACCTGATGGACTTACAGCTAAATTTTACAAGGTAATGGTCAATGAACTGGTGCCACTCCTGAAAGAAGTGATCAATGGTGTTTTGAAGGATCAACGGATTCCAGATACTTGGAGTGAAGCCAATATATCATTGATCCCCAAAGAAGGACAGGATCTGACTAATGTTAAAAATTATAGACCTATTTCGTTGCTTAATAATGACTATAAAATCTTTGCGAAGATATTGGCGGAAAGAGTAAAGGGATGGCTTTCTGAAGTTATTGAGGAGGAACAAGCTGGTTTTTTACCAAACAGACAAATTAAAGATAATTTAAGGACAGTTATAAATGCTATTGAATACTATGACAAGCGTTGTGATAAGGAGGTTGGTTTCTTCTTTGTGGACGCTGAAAAAGCGTTTGACAATTTGAACTGGGACTTTATGTTTGCCACCATGGAAAAGCTACAAATGGGAGAAAGATTCATAAGAGCAGTGAAAGAAATTTACAGAGACCAGAGTGCAGCAATTGTGGTGAATGATGAGGTGACCAAGAAATTGATTATAGGTAAAGGTACAAGACAAGGTTGCCCGTTGTCTCCACTGTTGTTTATTTTGGTCTTGGAAATATTGATGATACAGATTCGAGAAGATAATGCAATCCGTGGAATAAAAATAAAGGACTTTTCCTATAAGGTCAGAGCATTTGCGGATGACATAATGCTAATTGTGGAAGATCCAATTGAGAATATGCCAAAGGTAATAGAGAAAATTAAGGAATTTGGAGATTTGGCAGGGTTTTACGTAAACAAAAAGAAGTCAAAGATATGTAAAAATATGACTAAACAAAAACAACAGTCATTAACGGAAATAACAGATTGTGAAGTAACAAGTAAGGTGAAATATTTGGGAATTGAACTGACTGCAAAGAATATAGACCTATTCAAAAACAACTATGAGAAATTGTGGACTCAGATAGAGCAAGATTTGATTAAATGGAATAGATTAAATTTGTCATGGTTGGGAAGGATTGCAGTAGTCAAGATGAACGTGTTGCCAAGAGTGATGTTTCTGTTACAGACAATACCAATTATTCGGGACTCTAAGCAGTTTGAAAAATGGCAGAGAAAAATATCAGATTTTGTTTGGGCAGGCAAGAAGCCTCGAGTGAAAATGAAAGTATTACAGAATGCAAAAGAAAGAGGCGGAATGCAACTGCCCAATCTAAGACTTTACTATGATGCAATTTGTTTGGTGTGGTTGAAATATTGGATGACGCTGAAAAACCGCAAATTACTGGCCTTAGAGGGATATAAAAAAATATTTGGATGGCATGCATATTTGTGGTATGATAAAGTAAAAGCAGACTCTATGTTTTTACACCATTATATTCGGAGAAGCCTCTTCACAATTTGGAAGAAGTACAGAGATTACCTACAGGAAGGAATTCCCTCCTGGGTGGTTCCTTACGAAGTAATAGATCCGAGAACTGTCGATAATCAACAACAGCGTTTAACGTACAAGGAGATAACACGAATAGAATTTTCTAAACTAAGAATAAAGACGCAAGATGAGCTGTCTCCAAGTTACGATTGGTTTCAATATAGACAGATTAGAGATCTTTATAACTCGGACTGTGCGAAGGGAGGGATAAGAATGGAGGTAATCCTACAAGAGGATAAAAAGGAAATCTCTAAGGCTTATAAAGTGTTGTTAAAATGGTACACTGAAGATGAGACAGTTAAAGTGCAAATGGTGAAGTGGGCTATAAACTTTAATAAAGAAATAACAATGGAGGCGTGGGAATACTTGTGGAAAAATACGTTGAAGATCACGACGTGTACTAATATCAAAGAGAATGTCTATAAAATGATCTATCGTTGGTATCTGACACCAGAGAAAATTGCGCTAGGTGACTTCCTGTTTGGGATCCATGGAGGTCTAACGCAGCTCCACTTGCGGAGCTGACCGGACTGCCGTTTTAACCGGCCGGCGGGGTGAAAATAGCCCGCGGCCGACTGCTCTCAGGCGGGGAGCAGGCAAAGAACGCTCAAGACCCTAGGGTGAGCTAGATCTCGGACGAGGGGGGGCTCTATACAACGAGTCTCCCCCCGATCCTTGAGGTCCCACCTTGCGACGGGTCGGCTATAATCTCTGCGGCAGTTTTGGGGCCAATTCGGCTGGCATAAGACCTACATACCCAAGCATCGATTGGGGGAAGAAGCTGAGAGGAGAATTTAAAATCGAAACAGCGATTACAACCCGAGAAAAGTGAAGAGAAGGTAAAGATCATTATCTTCTGAGACGGGACAGATTGATAAAAACAGAGAGGAAAAAAAGTAGATTTTTAAACTGCAACAGACTAGTGAAAAGGAGGGGAAGACTCGGCAGGAATCGAATTTAAAAAGAGACTAAGTTTAAAGAAGTTATTAAAGAAATGGGACTATTGTTTTGAATACCTGTGGCTTTGGAGCTGTGAGAAAAAGACACCATCGCGAGATCTGCTGTGGGAAGACGGGAGACAGGAAGTGCGTAATAACAATAGAGTGGCTGGAGAGAAGCGGCCCTTGCTGGAGGGCAGGAAGTAGGGAATCGCCATTTTTGAAAGGGGAAGGGTCGCGGCTTCAGCGGAAGAGGAAGTAGGCCATCTTGGATTACAAAATCATAGAGAAACCATAGAGAAAAGACGCCCGACATTTTGGACTCTTTAAAATTTAATTTCTATAAGAAGACCGGGACATTTAAAATAGAAAAACGTTAAATTTTACGCCACGGAGTTAAGGAAGAGAGCGGATTCGTGGGAGCGAGCTAAAGCAAGCCCCACGATGTCAAAAAAAGAGTGGCAATCGGCAATAGAAAACCTGGACAAAAAACTTTTAGATATGATTAAAGAACTTAAGGACACGAAATTGGAGCTGATAAAAGAGGTTAAAGAGGTTACACAGACAGTAAAATCGGAGCTGTCAGAAGTGAAAAAAGGTATGGAAACAATACGAAGTGAATTACAAGGAACGCAGCAGAGAGTTAAAACAGTAGAAGACGCGATGGAGAATTTAGCAGACACGCAACAAACAGAGATGAGATTGGTGAAGGGGAGAATGTCAGTTGCAGAAACTAAACATATGGAGAAGCAGCTACGTTTTCGTGGCTTGCCAGAAGTGGAAGGAAAGTCAGCGCAAGAACAGATGACTGAGGTGTTGGCTGAGTACCTGGGGAAGGAGGAGGAGGAAGTTGTGGCTATCCTAGATGTGGCATACCGTGTGAATTCGAGAATAGCAACCCAGAGGAAACTACCAAGAGATGTGATTGTGCAGTTTACAACACGAAATATGAAAGAGAGGATTGTGACAAAACAGTTTCAAGATCCATTGGAGATTGATGGCAAGACGATTATTATAATGAAGGAACTGCCCAGATCAGTGTTACTGGACCGGAAAAAATATAAAGTGCTAATTCAGATTTTGAAGGACATGAAAATCAGGTACAGATGGGAGTTACCGGAAGGAGTGTCCTTTGAGTTTGGAGGGGCCAAAAAACGCATCAGATCTGAGCGAGAGATGGAGCGATTTATTAAGGACAATGAAAAAGACTTACCAACAAGATCATGAGTATGGAGTGTAAAGTATTATCTTGGAATGTAAATGGACTAAACTCACCGAATAAGAGGAAAAATACTTTTCACTGGCTACTAAAACAAAAATGTGACATTGTTTGTTTGCAAGAGACCCATATCAGAAAGCAGGATGTAAAATATTTAAAATCTGGAAAATTGGGCAAAGAATATGTAGCGGCCTCCAACAAGAAAAAAAGAGGAGTGGTGTTGTACATAAAAGAGGAGCTACAGCCAAAATTTGTTATGAGAGATGTGGAAGCTAGATTTGTAGCAGTGGAATGTATTTGGAATTTAAAGAGAGTGTTGGTAGTCGGACTTTATGCACCTAACGGTGCAAAAGAAAGCTTCTTTGAGGATTTAAGGAAGCATTTAGACGATCTTGCATACGACCAGATAATTCTTGCTGGAGACTTCAATGGAGTGACAGACTTGGAACTAGACAAAAAGACTACAACGGCACAAAAGAAAAGAGGACTATTACCAAAGCTTTTTTTTGAGTTGATTCAACAAGAGACTCTTGAAGATGTATGGAGGAGAGAATATCCTAAAAGCAGACAGTTTACTTTTTATTCTGCAAGGCATTCTACATTATCAAGAATTGATATGATCTGGGCCTCAAAAGACTTAGCATTATGGACTAAGGAGGTAGAAATAATGCCTATGGTAGGCTCAGATCACAACCCAATTATGTGGAAATTTGGAAAAAAGAGAAAAAGGAAAGCATGGAGAATAAATGAGGACTTGTTACAGGAAAGAGAGAATATGGAAATACTGAGAAGAGAGACAAAGTTTTTTATACAATACAACGTGAATAAAGAAGTACCAACCAATAAAGTTTGGGATGCTTACAAGGCGGTTGTAAGGGGCATACTAATGGACTTAAATGGTAGAGCAAGAAAGAAGAAAGAGGAGAAAAGACAAGAGATTGAGGAGAAAATAAAAGCCAAAGAAATACAGCTAAAAAAGAGACCAGGGAAAAAGAAGGTATACCAGGAAATTAAAATACTTCAAGAACAGCTAACAGCAATGAGCAATAAAGAATTGGAGTGGAATCTCAAAAGACTGAATCAAAAAGCATTTGAGGGTGCTAATAAACCTGGGAAGTACCTGGCATGGCAATTGAAGAAGAAAAGGGAAAAGAAGATAATAAATAAAATTTGCGAAGATAACAAAACGTATTTGGAGCAGGCTACCATTAGTAGAGCCTTTTATAAATTTTACGCTAAGCTGTATAATAAAAAAGAAGTAAACAAAGAATCAATAGCGTCATATTTGGAGAAAACCAAACTTCCAGAAATCTCGGAAGCTTGGAGAAATAAGTTGAATAGTGAAGTAACTGACGAGGAAATAAGTAAGGCAATACAATCTGCAAATCTAGGAAAGGCGCCAGGGCCAGATGGACTTACGGCTAAATTCTATAAGACAATGGCTAATGAACTGGCACCATTCCTAAAAGAGGTGATGAATGGGGTTTTAAGGGATCAAAGGATTCCAGAAACTTGGAGTGAAGCGAATATATCATTGATCCCAAAAGAGGGCCAAGACCTGACTAATGTGAAAAATTATAGACCTATATCGCTACTCAACAATGACTATAAAATTTTTGCGAAGATATTGGCGGAGAGATTGAAGGGGTGGCTCTCGGAAGTCATAGAGGAGGAACAAGCAGGCTTTTTGCCAGACAGACAAATAAGAGACAACTTAAGGACAGTGATCAATGCTATTGAATATTATGACAAGCGTTGTGACAAAGAGGTTGGTTTCTTCTTTGTTGACGCTGAAAAAGCGTTTGACAATTTAAACTGGGACTTTATGTTTGCCACTATGGAAAAGCTACAATTGGGAGAAAGATTCATCAGAGCAATTAAGGAAATTTATAGAGACCAGACTGCAGCAATTGTGGTGAATGATGAATTGACCAAGAAATTGACGATAAGTAAAGGAACAAGACAAGGTTGCCCGTTATCTCCATTGTTGTTCATTTTAGTATTGGAGATTCTGATGATACAAATACGTCAAGATGATGAAATTCGTGGAATAAAAATAAAGGACTATTCATACAAGGTCAGAGCATTTGCGGATGACATAATGTTAATTGTAGAGGACCCATTGGAGAACATGCCAAGAGTGATAGATAAGATCAAGGAGTTTGGAGACTTGGCAGGTTTCTTCATTAACAAAAAGAAGTCAAAGATATTATGCAAAAATATGACTAAGCAGAAACAACAATTGTTAATGGAAACAACGGATTGTGAAGTAACAAGTAAAGTGAAATATTTGGGAGTCGAATTAACTGCAAAGAACATAGATCTATTCAAAAACAATTATGAAAAACTATGGACTCAGATAGAGAGAGACTTGATTAAATGGAATAGATTGAATTTGTCATGGTTGGGCAGGATTGCAGCAGTTAAGATGAATGTGTTACCAAGAGTAATGTTTTTGCTACAGACAATACCAATCATCAGAGACTCCAAACAATTTGAAAAATGGCAGAGGAAAATATCAGATTTTGTTTGGGCAGGCAAGAAGCCTCGAGTGAAAGTGAAAGTTTTACAAGATGCAAAGGAAAGAGGCGGAATGCAACTGCCCAATCTGAGACTTTATCATGATGCAATCTGCCTAGTTTGGTTGAAAGAATGGATGACATTAAAGAACAAGAAACTATTAGCCCTAGAGGGATATAAAAAAATATTTGGATGGCACGCATATTTATGGCATGACAAAGTAAAGGTCAACTCGATGTTCCTGCATCACTTTGTTCGGAGAAGTCTATACATAATCTGGAAGAAGTACAGAATTTATCTACAAGAAGGAACCCCTTTGTGGGTGGTTCCATATGAGGTGATAGACCCGAGAGCTGTTGATAATGAACAACAATGTTTAACGTATAAAGAAATAACTAAAACTGAAGCATCCAAACTTAGAATAAAGACACAAGAGGAACTATCACCTAACTACGATTGGTTCCAGTATAGACAGATCAGAGACTTATATAATTCGGACTCTGTAAAGGGAGGTATACGAATAGAGAATTCGGAACTAGAGCAGACCCTTCTTAAAGAAGATAAGAAAAGAATATCCAAGGTATACCAAGTACTGTTGAAGTGGTATACCGAGGATGAGATAGTTAAAACACAAATGGTGAAATGGGCTATAAACTTTAATAAAGAAATAACAATGGAGGCATGGGAATACTTGTGGAAAACTACAATGAAGACAACGACATGTATTAATATCAAAGAGAACATTTATAAAATGATCTATCGTTGGTACATGACACCAAAGAAGATTGCGCTAGGGAATTTGAATACTTCTAATAAATGCTGGAAATGTAAGAAGCATGAGGGCTCCCTCTATCATATGTGGTGGTCGTGTGAGGTAGCCAGGCAGTACTGGGGGGAAATAATAAGAGAAATGAGTGAAATTTTACAATTTCAAATTAATAGGAACCCAGAACTCCTGCTACTGAACTTGGGAATGGAGGGAATTCCAGCCCAACACAGGACGTTGATATTTTATATGACAGCAGCAGCTAGACTTTTGTATGCGCAAAAATGGAAAGTACAAGAAGTGCCAACTATTGAAGATTGGACTTACAAATTGCTGTATATGGCTGAAATGGACAAGATGACAAGAAAATTGAGAGATCTGGACTCAGGGCAGTTCAACACAGACTGGGAGAAGCTGAAACAATACCTGGAGAAGAAATGGGAGGTGGGAGGAAAACTGTGGCAGTTTGAGAACTACTGAAGTATTGAAGTAGAGGGGGGAGACTTTACCGGGGGGAGAAGAGATAAATGTGAATTAATAAGCAGTCAGATTAATAGATTGACATATATATAGATATATATAGGTTAACAAACAGAACATAGAGAAAATAATTAATTATAAGGACTAAATATAAGGAGCGATTAACTAACAATATTTTCTTTTTTTTCTGACAAGTTTTGTACCAAACTGAATGTCTGAAGATATAGATGGGTCAAATTGATTGACTACGTGAGGAGAGATATATAGAACTATTATAAAAAGATAGAATGAGTAATATATATAGAGAATAAGTCAAATTGTTTGATATAAACGAATGTATGATCTATATGGTTTATGATATATAGAAATACCTGAAATTGAAAAATTGGGATAAATTGTTTATCTAAGATGGAAACAAAGGCTTACAGTTTGGGCATATAATGTTAAAAATAGTTAAGGATGTACTGCTTAGAATAATGGAGAATATATATTTGTTTTAGATAGAGTAAGCTAATAAAAGTAAGGGAAAGGGGACAAAGGGTTGGAAAGCTGCTGGAAGTCAACAAAAAGGGGGGGAAAGGGAGGGGGTTAGAGATGAAAAAATTGGGGAAAATTGAATGTAAATGTGGAAATAATGGATTCTAACCCAATAAAATTTTTTCAAAAAAAAAAAAAGAAAATTGCGCTAGGGAATTTGAACACGTCTAATAAATGCTGGAAATGTAAAAAGCATGAAGGATCTTTGTATCACATGTGGTGGACTTGTGAGGTAGCTAGGCAGTACTGGGGGGAAATAATAAGAGTGATAAGTGAGATTTTACAATTTCAAATTAATAAGAACCCAGAACTCCTGCTACTGAACTTGGGAATGGAGGGCATTCCAGCACAATACAGGACATTGTTATTTTACATGACAGCAGCGGCCAGACTTTTGTATGCGCAAAAGTGGAAAGTGCAAGAAGTGCCAACTATCGAGGACTGGATTTACAAATTGCTGTACATGGCGGAAATGGACAAAATGACAAGGAAACTGAGAGACCTTGATCCAGGACAGTTTAACATGGATTGGGAGAAGCTGAAACAATATTTGCTGAAAAAATGGGAAGTGGGAGGAGAACTGTGGCAGTTTGAAAATTACTGAAATACAATAAAAGAAGAGGGAGGTGACTTTACCGGGGACTGGAGAGCTAAATGAGAATTTCTAAGCAATTATTCTAGTTGACTATTATATTTAGTATTAAGTAATAGAGGTGATATTACAGGAATTATAAGGATGGAAACTAACTAATTTCATTTCTGACAGATAACTGTATAATGGAGAAATTATATAATTAAAAAAGAATGAATATAAGTAAGGTGGAAAGAAATATATAGTAACATATAGAAGATAAGTTAAATTGATTGACTTATACTGAAGGTATATTGTGTTTACAGCAGTATTTAGAAATGTGCAGATTATGGGTCAAATTGATTGATCATTTTTGGTAGACAGCTGTATAATGGAGAAACTATATAATTAAAATAGTATGAAGATAAGATATGTAGAAGGAAGTAAAGAGTAACATATAGAGTATAAGTTAAATTGATTGACTTATATTGAATGTATACAATGTTTATAGAAGTATTTGGAGCTAGGTAGAATGAGGGACAAATTGTTTGTCCCATAAGGAAGACGAGATTAGAAGGAGTAAGACAGAGTACAGAGTATTAAAATTAGACAAATGATTATTATTATTAAAGAATACATGCCAGAAATGTAATATTTAGTTGATATAGGTAAGCTTAGAAGAGAGTGAAAGTATATGTATAATAGATAAAATAAGTTTGAAATGAGTAGGGGAAAAACGGACAAGGGGTTGGAAAACTGTTGGAAGTCAACAAAAGGGGGGGAAAGGGAGGGGTTAGAACAGGAATATTGAAAGGAAATTGATTGTATTGATTATATTGATTTCTAATCCAATAAAAATTAAAAAAAAATATTTGGATACAATCTCAACATTATATGACCAGTGAAAATCCAATTGTGTACCCCATTTTTATGGCTTAATGAACAACCCCTTTTCTGCAATACCCCCCACCTGCTGTGTCACTATTTCTTTCACTGTCACCCTCCCCCAACTCTAATCTCCAGCAAGGAAAATATTGTTTCACAAGCATGCTTTTTTTCTGTAAAGGGGGCAGTTGTATGTACAACTATTGCTGGTGCACTTAGTCATTAAAAAAATTAAGGAAGCACTAGTGAATCGACAAGGCTTCCTTCTAATCTTGTCAACTTCACCTTTGTGTGTGTGAGTGGGGGAGGGATCATAGAGATGAGAGAAGAGAGATAGTGAAGGAAATGACCATTTTCCAGATGCTCACTGACAGTGCAATCATTTAAGGGACCCTAGACATGCCTGTTAATAGTGACTATTTTTTCTTATAGCAAGTAGTAATTCAAAATGTATACAACTCTATGGAGAAAAGAGTAAATGCGGGGGACTGAAAATGTACCAACTAAAATGTATCTGTTTACAGAGAACAAAGCCTTCACCTGGATAGCCCAGGCAAGCCCGATCTCATTAGATATTGGAAGCTAAGCAGGGTCAGCCTCAGTTAGTATTTGGATGGGAGACATCCAAAGAAGACCAGGATTGTAGAGGCAGGCAATGGCAAACCACCTCTGCTAGTCTCTTGCCTTGAAAACCCCAGCCAGGATGGGGAGTGGGGTCAGCAGCATAGCTGACTTGGCGGTACTTTCTATCACCACAGAGAACCAAAAAAAAGGAAAGTTGAGATTTAACTGTAAATCCACCTTCCTGCATGCCTATCAAACAATTTAAAAACCTGATAAAACACATTTCAGACTGTGCTTCCATTTTTTTATAGATGTAGACCAACAATGGGAGAGTTGCTCAAAAAAAGTGCTTAAAGTGGCATGTGTGAAATTTGTCTAAACCAGGGCCTATTCTTGTTTACTTGGGGTTTTTTTTAGCAAAGCCTTGGCTCAAGCAACCTTATACACACATGTCGCTCTTGCATATATTTTCAGGAGGATTTTTGCCTTTGTCACTGAGGGCCAAGCTACACATGACGAATGACACTTGAACGGCAAGTGGATTGAGTGGAGGGCAAGTGAACAGGGAGAAATACACTTGCCATTCAAGTGTCATTCGTCATGTGTAGCTTGGCCCTATGACTCAAGGTGGATTATACAGAGTATGTCAGTACAATCAACATGATAGGGCATCCAGTAAACAGTGCAACAGAATTTGGATTGCAGAAATCTGGAACAAACCAGAAATCTGTAATGGAGCTGAAACAAAGCGTAAGTATTAACATGACATATTAAATGATATAAAAACTACATAGTATGACCCAGCAACTGATAGTACAAACTATATACAGTAGTATAGTCCATGGTCCCTGTCTTTTACCCAAACATCTTTCTGTGCCATTTTGTTTCCATGGCTATGGCAATCTTATGAGTACACATTGCTCTTGCATGTAAGAAAATAAACGTATTAGCACAGTCTAAGGGAATTTTTTTTAAAAAATAAAAACATTGGGAAATTACTATTTCTAGATGAAAGAAATCTAAAGGCCAGAAAGGAGCAAGGACTTGAGAACTGGTTGCTGCACATTTATTCTGGTTATTTCCAATTGTTAAAACCAGACACACGTTAAAGTATGCACAAGTGAGGTAAACAATGTATGGCTATTTACAGTGTGACTGTTTACAGGCAGTAAGTTTTCACAGATGTGGAAATGTCATCCAAAGAGAAAGAAAATGGGGTGGGGGAGCAAATCTAGCAAGACCTAGTTCTTATTAGGAAATCAGGACCAGTCTGAAAAGACTTCAATCTGTTCCACTGAAGGAAAAAAAACAAACCATGACCAGCTTTAATCAAAATGCTGATGAAAAGAGAAGGATAACCTTGGGGCAAGATGCTCTTTTCACTTAGTTCTTGGAGCATAAAATGTGAAACCAATTTAAAAACAGTTTTTTAAAAAAGAAATGTTTGACGACATCACAAGAAACCTTTTATCCAATATGGAAAGCTATCAAAGCTCCTGACCTTCTGCAAAGAACAGTATGAGCAAAATACCTCCCAAAATGGGGTGTTCTGAGGGTCATGGGTTGATTATTTCCCTTCCCCAAGGACAATTTTTTTTTTGCCATATACCCATCATTTGCAATTCCTTGTGCAAACCTTATAAAGTGCAGTGATTTGTGTATAAGAAGAATGGTAGCATCTCTTTGGACTTATTAAGGGGAAGACATTTTCAGCTATGCTTGAGCTTATAGATAGTGAACTGACTCCTGCTGTAGCCCACTGCTGTCTGGTGCAGGAGCAGAAGAAAATGGGGAGGGGGCATTACAGCAATGTTGCAACATCACCTCTGGTTATGTAAACAGCAGTGACCTCACACATCACGCATATTCAGGGGAGTGCTCAAGCATAGCAGCAATGTATGGTTATGTGACCAAAAGTCATATTGAAATGTTTCATGATGCATTTCATGTATCAAAGCTCCTCAGAACATTAGCCAGCTTACACATCAACTTGAAGATCCTACCTGTGAACAATGAATATGAAAGGAACTATCTTAACCAGACTGCTAGTACTTCTCACACTGTGAACTCTGACTGGCAACAGCCCTCCAAGTATCACCCTACAGGCTTTAACTAGAGATGCCAAAGAGGACTTAACAGAAAACTTTTATGTGCTCCATCATAGTCTGTGGTTCCTGTTTTTAAATTTTTAAAAAATTTTCAGTAGCCCCTAGTTGCTTCATTTTGTGGTTCTATCTGAATTGTGAATGCTTCTGATGCTATAACAACCCCCGCCTTCTGCTGATTTCTTTTTATTACATTTCATAAAATGGAGGTGAGGGGTAAACAAAATGGAGGTAAGGGACAAACACAATTAATAGTGCAGGGTAGAGATGGGCATGAACTAGAAAAAAATGAACCATGAACCACGAACTTTCACGACCCTGCCCCAGTTCACGAATCGGTTCATTTTGATTCATGAAAATGTCACTTCCAGGCCAGCAAATCAGCACTTCGGGTCAGCAGAAGGTCTGCAGGAAGTCCATCCCCTGTTGCCTAGGAAACTGATTGATTGGTGCCAGGCTGTCTGCAGTGGTAAACTGAAAAACGAACCAAACGAACCAGCCTAAAGTTCTTGGTGGTTTGTCAGAAATGGGATCTGATGAACCGCTGGTTCATGAACCATGAACCGGCCTGGTTCGTTACAAGTTTTGGTTCATATTTCAGTTCATGCCCATAGCTAGTGCAGAGAAAAAGACTACAGATGGGACCTTTCCACAGCAATCAGGTACGTTTGTTGGGCGTACTTCATACATTCATTATATACAACAGTGTGTCCTGGACCATTTATGTTTGTTGGAGGAATGGCAGGATAAAATATAGAAAAAGACAGAAATAAACAGCCCTTAAAGGTAATGGAGCTTAACCTAACCTTGAAGTGACCCACAACATACTACAATTCTCTGTGTTCCTGGTGAAGACAACAGGAGTCCTGAATTCAGAAATGAAAGCTTGTGGAAAGCTGAAAGACACAAGTGCTAAATTCTGTCCAAGACTTGAGCCAAATACCAGCACCACCACCCCGAGTTTAAGAACAAGCCTGCCAAACAGATGAACAAAGGTCACAAGCAATTTACAGATGTTACAAGTTAACATTAATGTGTGTCATTTCAAATCTCAGAATAACTGATTAAATTGAATAAATTAATATTCTTGACCACATGACAAAATTAACATTGCATTTAACTCCTACATTTCAAAAGAGTGCTTTATACTAAACTAATATTGGGGAGACTAGTCGACAAGTCCATAAAAAGCAGAAGGTGAGATAAATTCTTGCTGTTTTAGTCGTCGCCTCATTTCTTCTCTCTCTTTCTGTCTAATCAATCTATATCTGCCAGCTTTTGGACTGTAATTTTGTCCCTTTCTGTACATATTTCTACAAGGGAGACACCAAGGGCTTTAACTATATTGAAAACAAAATGACTTGACATTTCTTTGTACACAATGGCTTGGATCCCATTGAAAATGTCCACTGATGGATTTTTGTCAGTGGAGCATAAATTCTCTGTTGCTCACTTCTGCTTTATCTGGGCATGCTGATTCTGGACACACACACCCCTGAACAGTATGAGAGGGAAGTCAGAGGTCTGCTGAGGAAGAGAGAATTGGTGAAAATCATCCCCTCTTGTACACCCAGAAATTATTGGTGGCCCAAACTACACTTAAGTCACAGTTGCCCCAACCATTTTGTATCTAACAAAAATCCACTGTAGGAGGCTGCTGCAAAATATCAGCATGTGGGGAAGAAAGTTTAATACTTTTCCCTTGGACTATTTTGCTGCTAAACGTTTTGCCCACCGGATGCTTCCCCTCCCCCCAGAGAAACACCCTAGTAGTTTTTTCCTATTGTATGGGGAGAAAAGCTGCTTGCAGGGTGGCAGGTGTGAGTAGAACAATGGCCAGTAGGAAAATAATTAAGCAGTTCTTTCCCACTTAGGGCCAAGCTACACATGACGAATGACACTTGAACGGCAAGTGTATTTCTCCCTGTTCACTTGCCCTCCACTCAATCCACTTGCCGTTCAAGTGTCATTCGTCATGTGTAGCTTGGCCCTCAGTGGCCAGGATTTTAGCCTCCCATGGCTGCTTTTCATTTAACAAAAAACTTAGAAGGTCAAATCTATGTGTCATTTTGCTCTATTTGAAGCAGTGTTACCTCATATCACCTAAACAACAATAACAGTAACAACAATAGTTTTTAGTCTGAAATTTGTCTGTTTCTTATTATGTTATGAGTAAGCTGTCTTGGGGTTGATTCCCTAGGAGAGGCAGCATAAAAGCCCCTAAATAAACAACAAAATTTGAAAAGCTGGGGGGAAACTAGTAAGTATTCTTGCACTCAAAAGCTGTAGCACCTCTGGAATGCAACTGTGACATATATTTTAGTCATCTGTTTATTTTTTTAATTGAATGCTTGTATCTTCAGGCAGTTTCATTATTCTCCCCCAGAGCTGGACTCTGGAATTAAAGAGCAAACCTCATTAACCTTTGAATGTAAAAATCAATAGTTTGCAATAAATTTAAGCAAATTTGTTTTCAATAAATCTCACAAATACATGCTGAGCTTTACTATCACGTACTGTGGAATTTTTCCAAAACTGTAGGTTGTTGTGTAAGGGGGGAGTGGCTTTACGGTCTGGATTTACCTGGACCAAAGTAATGTGTTGCATTTTCAAGTTTACAAAAGTAAAGAGTAGGTCAAGAGTAGCTGACCAGTTTTATGATGAAAGCAGATAATATCAAAATTTTGGTTTCAGAAAATACTAGCAGTGAAATGACTTTGCAAACAGTTTATGATACTTCACGGCAACTGAATGCCAAACTCCATGTTATGGTTTTTGACAAGATACAGTATTCTGTACATGTACTGCTCCAAATATGGGAAAATTACTCCCCGCAGACTGTTTTGTCTTGCCCCTCTTCTCCCCTGCTCCATCATCTCATGCCTAATCCGGCTCCAGGGGACTTTAAAAATGCCTCTCCTTGCAACGGCTGTGTAACTGTGAGTAAAGCAGCTGAGTCTGATCTAACTTATCAAAAATGTAATATATATTTTGGTCCTCAGAAAGGGGAAATACAGGGATACAAATTCCAATGTCTACATTTGCTCGGGGAGCTGAGAAGCCAATCAATCTCACTAAGTTTATATTGCTTTCATAAGAAAGCAAGGAGACACTATGCCAGGCCAATAGCCTATATTTCAGAGCTTTAGTAACAACCAGAATCCAAAAATTCTTCACTTTAACCCTTTGGTTGCCTTCAGCAAGACAGCACATGCTATGTTTTCCAGTTAGTGAGAACAGAAAGAGCCCCCCACCCTTTCAGCACTGGTGTGTGTGTACCTGTCTTCTGCTGTCTCCCTGGTTTTCCATGAAATAAAGGAGAAATGAATCTCCCAGCAGCTATGGGACACATTATACTTTTCTTATTTCCCTTTTCTCTCTGTTACTTTGGTTCTTCATTTTGTGCACCTTTAAATGTGTGCCAGGGGTGGGGAGCTGAATCTTTGACTGGAAGCCAAGGTGATTCTTGGCAGCTTTGTCTATGCAACATTACTGAATTTAATAACATATATTCTATATGCAAGAGTCCAGTATCACCTATAAGACTAACAAAATTTGTGGAAGGGTATGAGCTCATGCCCTACCACAAATTCTGTTAGTCTTATAGGTGCTACTGGGTATGAGCTCATACCCTACCACAAATTTTGTTAATCTTACAGGTGCTAGTGAACTCTTGCTTTTTTCTATTGCTACAGACAGACTAACACAGCTACCCATCTTGATATATATTCTATATGTATAAATACATACATATTCTATATGTATAAGAAGTCTTCAAATGGCAACCCCAGAAGATTTCTTGAGACACTTGTATATGATACTCATGCCTTTCTAACTGGATATGCAGCACATCTTCATCTTCTATATTTCTTTATATTACATTTGTGGAAGAAGAGAAGTGGTTGATTTCCTCCTATCTTCCTTGTAGTCTCCTAACATTTGTGGCTGCTCATCTATATAGGCTCTGTGATGGCTCAGCTTTCTGGGGGGTTGGAAGGGACTGCTGTATGAAGGGGAATGCAGCAAACATCCATACTACTTCTGCTGGTGGCTCTGCTGGATCCAACCCCTTCATTAGTATTTGATGGGCCACATAAAATTGCCTTGGGGCCAAAGTGAGCCCACAAGACATGTTCATAAATCCTGTCTTAAAAGAGGGGTCTACCTGCATTAAGGGAATCTTTTATACTAATAGTGAGATTGGAAAGTTCATAGATCTTGAAAAAAAGTAAAAAGTCCAGTAGCACCTTTAAGATTAACCAACTTCATTGAGGCATAAGCTTTCGAGAACCATAGCTTTCTTTGTCAGATGCATGGAGGGTATGAAGAAACTAGCCAGAGATATATAGGTGGGGAGGGGAGGGGGGGAGTAGATGCATATCAGTTGCAAAAGTCATGAAAGAGGTGGAGTGCACAATCCAGGCTGGGTGTGACCCCTCCCCTCCATTGCTGAATCTGAATGGAATGCCTGAAAGGCAGTTGCTTCTGAGAATGAGATAACCATCCAGAGACTCTATTCAATCCAAGTCTGATTGAGTCAAATTTACATATTAATTCCAATTCAGCAGCAGGGCCAGATCTAGTGTGCCTGGCGCTGGGGGCAACACTTGTAGGTCCTCACGCACGTGCGCAGCGCACACGCGCTCCCAACGCAGCATGATGATGTCATTTTGGTGACATCATCGCACCGGCGCTGGAGGCAGCATGCGGGGCTGGGAAGCCGCCCGCGCCATTCGCTTCTCCGCAGGCAAATGGCGCGGTTGGCTTTGCAGCCCCCCACGCGGTCTTTCACCTACCCCGTGGGACAAGGGGCGGCCGGCTGCCCCCTCTCCTGCGGGGCAAGCAAATGGTGTGGGCGCCTGCGCTGCCCTTTGTCTGCCCTGCAGGACGGGGTGCGCGGCAAGCCGGCCGCCCCCTGTCCCACGGGGCAAGCGAAAAGCAGCACGGGAGCCTGTGAGGCTGTCCGCGCCATGCACCTGCCCTGTGGGACAGGGGGTGGCCGGCTGCCCCCTCTCCTGTGGGGCAAGCGAATGGCGTGGGCGCCCGCACTGCCCTTTGCCTGTCCTGCAGGACAGGGGGTGCACTGCAAGCCGGCCGCCCCCTGTCCCGCGGGGCAAGCAAAAGGCAGTGCGGCTGCCCATGCTGCTGCCTGTGTGCTCCGGCAGCTGGGAGCTGCTCCCGGCACCCCCTCCCTGGCAGCGCCCGGGGGCAGACTACCCCCTGGCCCCCCGTGGATCCGGCCCTGTTCTGCAGTTTCCCCTTGGATTTTGCTTTTGAAATTTTTCTGTTGCACTATGGTAACTTTTAAGTCCTTGATGGAATGTCCTGGTAGATTGAAGTGTTCTCGTACTGGTTTCTAGGTATTGCCATTTTTTATGTCAGATTTGTGTCCATTTATTCTTTTGCGCAGAGGTTTGGTGGTTTGTCCTATGTAGAGAGCAGAGGGGCATTGTTGGCACATGAGTGTATATATCATGTTGGCAGATGAGCAGCTGTAAGAGCCAGAGATAGTGTAGTTGATGCCATTGGGTCCTGTAATTATATTTTCTGGGTAGATATGTGGGCAGAGTTGGCATCTGGGTCTGTTGCAGAGTCTGGTTCCTGTGCTGGTGAGTGTTAGCTGGTTCATGGTTGTTAGTGAGAAGTCTTTTAAGGTTGGGGGGCTGTCTGGAGGCAAGGAGGGGTCTTCTCCTTGCCTCTCCTTGCCTATAGACAGTCCTCTAACTTTAATAGATGTCTCATTGCAACAAATCTGACATCATACCTTGTCACCCTGTCTTCAGACTTTTGAAAACATCTGGCTTCTATAGGAAACACGGTAATTTAGATAGATGTTTGGTCTAGCCCAGCAGTGCTTTTGTTATGTTCTTAGTGCAACCATCAGAATTCTGCTGTATGTTTTAAATGAGATTCCTCTGAAATTGGCTGGTTTAGGGAGATGAAGTAAAATAGGAAAGAAAAAGTCAGTTCCAAAAAGATACACTTAGTTGCAAAATAGAGTCCTTCTAAGGAAGCTTGTGAAGGGGGAATATTTGCATGCTGAGTGAAACTACGGAAATACCCACCCACTGTCAAATGTTGGTTGGAGGAGATGCTCCCTACTAAGGTGCTGGATGTATCAAATTATTCCGCTTAAGATAATTTCAGTTCAGGTCTCTCATGACAAAGCAGTCAGCCCCCTCCTGTCAGATTTGAAGAGAAATTATGTGGAAGTCTCACAGGGAGCTTTTCTTCTTAGGCAGGGGACAAGAATCCAAAAACAAAGGCTTTTGCTGCCTTTGAAATGTTTATGAAATATTTTCCATGTATTCATTTTTTAAAGGAAAAAAGGCTTAAATGTCTGCTTATTGGTGGTTTCTTTGTTGAGAGAAATCAATAGTCTCATTTTAATCCAGAGCAAAACAAAGCCAGAATGAAAATATGGCCACTATATATTGCTTTTGTGATTTGCATGTTGACCAGCTACTATGCCATGATGAATAGCTGATAATCTGTGGGCAAATTCATAGTGTTATATCTTTTAATTACAAATTTCGTGTTCTGTGCCTAGATAATAAATTAATAAATAATCTGTACAAAAAGCAATGAAAGAAGAGATATTCAGGCTTTATAATGTAGAGATCCATCACTGTGGGTTGTGAAATATAACTGACATCTAGCTATCTATTGATTGTCTTGCTTTTCTTCCTGAAGCTCAAGGTGGATTACACAGAATAAGTCCATACAATCGACAGCTGTGCTGTTCAATAAACAATACAATACAGTAAATATTGCAGAAGTTTGAAAACAATCAGAAATCTGACACAATGCTGAAACAAAACAAGAAGAAATCCAATACAAAGCTGAAAAAAATGCTGAAACACTGCATACACAGATTGATATGCCATATTAAACAAACATGGGACTATCCAGCAGGAGCATACTTATAGCAACAGACAATAGAATCATAGAATCACAGGTTTGGAAGGGACCTCCAGGGTTATCTAGACCAACGCCCTGTTACTGAGCAGCCCCCCCTCCTGCCCTAAGGCCAGCCACGAACTGTGCATTACCTTGCATGTGTGCCTCCAATACGCGTGTCAATTTCATATCTGATGCTGCAACAGACTGTGTCAGTTTCCTAGACAAATGCATTCAGGACCCTTGCGTGGCACTGCCCTGCTCAAGCTTATATCCAGACTCTCCTGTGTGATGTTGCCCTGTTACCAACCACGGACTGTGTCTTAAACGCTGCTCCCTCGCCTGCCATGAGAGCTTGCCTTACCCTGGGCCCCAGCCATGCTGCCAGCAGCCAGGTGCCAGCCAGGGAGACCTTCAGCAGGCATGACCAGGCACCCCTGGCCAGCTCCCACCAGGAGCCTCCCACGGGCTGGTTACCAAGCTTGCCATCACTGCCAGGCAGTCTGTTGGTTAGCCCTAGCCATGCCCAGACGACAGCCATGTTCTCAGGCAGCCAGGAAACCGAGGGGAACTGCCTGCTTTGGGAAGCCATTTCAAAGAAGCGAGCTGACCACGTACGCAGCGAGAGAATTCCGCTCTCCTCTGCATATCTTAACACCTTTCCAGAATGAAGATTGAGTGCCAGTCAGCCAGAGCAATCAACGAGCGCACATCAAAGCAGCCTCCGCACACCGGACTTGATGGCACCAGGATGAGCACTGTTAATGTCCAAACTGCCTGGATCCCCTTCCTTCCCCCATCCCCTCTCCCAAAAGGTGTCACGATATATCAATCAGACTTCAAACATTGTCCAATCAAGGCTATTCCGATAGCCCCGAATCCTTTGATTTAAGTTGTGAGAACCACTGAACGGGGCGTCAGCCCCTGGGTACTTTGAAGGTATATAAGCTAGCCCCTCGAACCTGAGGGCGTGCACCATTCCTATCCTAACTTCCTTGCTGGGTTTCTACCCGTGGTCCTAGTGCTGGCACTAAACCCCGTTGCTGCTAAGATCTCTGCTCCACCTCAGGATTGTAAGTATGCCCTTGTCATCGTGGGGCTTCTGCTCATGCATCCGTCTCTAATTTTCCTACTCTGTATTTCTTAGCTCTTGTATGTAATCTTGTATGTGTATGTAAGTTCAGGCATACGCCACACTATTAGAAAATACACCTTATTGATTGAATAATTGTAGTCTGCCTCTTTGTCATGCGAGTCTCTGGAAAAAGGACCTTGGTATACATTGGTTGGATCCCCGCTAAATTTAGTTCTCGACTGCTAGCTAATTCCCCATCCAAATAAAGAGCAGTTCCGGTAACAGCCCTGCACAATGCAAGAAATTCACAACTACCCTCCCCACATCCCCAGTGACCCCTGCTCCATGCCCAGAAGATGGCAAAACACTGTCAGGATCCCTAGCCAAACTGGCCTGTGGAAAATTGCTACCTGACCCCAAGATGGCAATCGGCCTTACTCTGGGCATGTAAGAAGGGGCACGAAAACTAAGCACTGATGTAACCCTTCCTGCCTTCCCTCTCATGATCTGGCTAGGTTCACAGAATTATCATTGCTGTCAGATGGCCATCTAGCCTCTGGTTAAAAACTTCCAAAGAAGGAGACCTCACCACCTCCCAAGGAAGCCTGTTCCACTGAAGGACTGCTCTAACTGTCCAGAAGTTCTTCCTAATGTTTAGCCGAAAACTCTTTTGATTTAATTTCAAGACGTTGGTTCTGGTCTGATCTTCTGGGACAGCAGAAAACAACTCCACACCATCCTCTATATGACAACCCTTCAAGTACTTGAAGATAGTTATCATATCACCTCTCAGTCATCTCCTCTCCAGGCTAAACATAACAAACTCCTTCAACCTTCTCTGGACATGTTCCAATTTGTCAATATCGTTCTGAAATTGTCGTGCCCAAAACTGAACATAATACTCTAGGTGAGGTCTAATCAGAGCAGAGTAGAGTAATACCATCACTTCGTGTGATTTGGACACTATACTTCTGTTGACACAGCCAAAAATTGCATCTGCCTTTTTAGCTAGCACATCACACTGCTGACTCATGTTCAGTGTATGGTCTATTAAGGCCCTAGATACTTTTTGCACATACTACTGCCAAAACAGGTCTCCCCCATCCTATAATTATGCCCTTGATTTTTCTTACCTAAATGTAGAACTTTGCATTTGTCTCTATTGAAATTCATTTTATTTGTTTTAGCCCAGTTTTCCAGCCTGTCAAGATCATCCTGTATCCTCTGTTTTCTACCATATTTGCTACCCTTCCCAATTTAGTATCCTCTGCAAATTTAATAAGCATCCCCTCTATTCCTTCATCCAAATCATTTATAAAAATGTTGAACAGAACAGGTCCAAGGACTGGTCCCTGAGGCACTCCACTTGTCACTCTTCTCCAAGAGGATGAGGAACCATTAACAAGCACACTTTGGGTGTGATCTGTCAACCAATTACAGATCCACCTAACAGTAATAGGATCCAAACCACATTTTTCAACTTTTCAACAAGGGTATTATGTGGAACCTTATCAAAAGTCTTACTGAAATCAAGATAAACTTCATCTACAGCATTCCCCTCATTCAGCAAGGTAGTAACTTTCTCAAAAAAAGAGATAAAGTTAGTCTGACATGACTTGTTCTTGAGAAACTCGTGCTGGCTCTTAGTAATCACAGCCATCCTTTTAAATGCTCAAGGACTGACTGTTTGATGAGCTGTGGATTTTATTTTATTTTAATGATTTCAACTATTTATTGTATTTAATTGTGGTTTTTATGATTTTATGATGTTGTGTCCCACCCTGAGCCTGCTTGCGGGGAGGTTGGGATATAAATCGAACAAAGTAAAATAAAATAAAATAAATTTGTTCTAAAACATTTCCAGGTATAGATGTCAAGCTGACAGGTCGGTAGTTACCCAGATCCTCCTGTTTCCCCTTCTTCAAGATGGGGACAACATTGGCACACCTCCAATCTTCTGGCACCTTGCCTGTTCTCCAAGAATTCTGAAAAATAATGGACAGAGGCTCAGAAACTGTATCTGTGAGTTCTTTAAGTGACCTTGGATGAAATTCATCTGGCCCTGAGGACTTAGTTTCATTTAAAGAAACTAGGTGTTTATTTACTACTGCTATGTCGATCCTAGGCTGTAACTCCCTTCTCCCATCATGTGTTCTGTTATTGCCATGTTGAGGACCATTCCCCTCACAGGAGAAGACTAAGGAAAAGTAGGAATTGTGCAGTTCTGCCCTCTCTTCATTGCCTGTTACAATATACAATACTATAGTCCACAGACCCTATCCCTGTTCCAACACATCTCTCTGAGGGCCAGGCTACAAGTGACGAATGACACAGGTTAGACACTTGTCAGCTTCCCTCAAGTTTTGATGGGAAATGTAGGCATCCTGGTTTTACAGCTTGGCTCTCCGACTGCTGTCCAATGAACTTTTCAACTGTCACTTGTCCAACATTCTGCCAAGCTGCCTACATTTCCCATCAAAGACATTTCCTTACAGCACAGCCCTGTTTCCTGTGCTAGTTTGGTGTAGTAGTTAAGAGTGGCAGGATTTTAAATTTGGAGAACCAGGTTTGATTCTTCACTCCTCTGCTTGAAGCCAGCTGGGTGAACTTGGGTCAGTCACAGCTCTTCCAGAGCTCTCTCAACCCCACTCACCTCACAGGGTGATTGTTGTGGGAATAATAATAACATACTTTGTAAACCACTCTGAGTGGGCATTAAGTTGTCCTGAAGGGTGGTATATAAATTGAATGTTTTTGTGGAAAGCCAGGAGAGTTGGAGCTTTCCTGACTTCTTCAGGCAGGCCATTCCACAAGGTGGGGGGGGGGGCACCACAGAGAACATGTGTGTATGGAAAGCATTCCTAAGAACATTTTTGTAGAGTAAGCCCAGTGAATAAAATGGGTCTTACTTCTGGACTATGATTTTTACAGCCTAGGCATATTCCTGCCTAAGTAGTGATAATTCTAACCATTGTCAGCACCTGTGAAATAGCTTAAAGGGGGAAGAGTTGAATTCTGCTACACCATTTGTGCCTTACTTACTCACTCACTTCATTGAAACTCTCATTGAGATTAAAGATTGTTTTCACAATTAAAGCAACACAAACAGAATCGTATAAAATATTCTGCCAACAATGCAATCAAACAGGACAGCAGGCAGGCCCACAACCAATCCAGAACAACCAGTCAAGGAAGGCAAAAATGGCTCTGAAAAGGACTTTGCCCTTGGCTCACCCATGCCCTCCCATCAGGTTGGGGCAGCTGGCTCACCATGCCAACAGCACCATGGTGGTGGTGAGCACAAGAATGTGCACTAAGAAAAAAATGTTATACTTACATATCCAGAGTTCAGGGAGGATTTTCCCCATAATTGCTTATATTTATGTAGGACATTGCTGTTTTGTGTTTCGAATCTACATGGGTTTTTTGATTCTGTTTTTTTGGGACCATTACTTTCAATGGGGAGTATATTGGAGGGTCTGGGGCAACTGTTCATAAAAATAATGGCACAAAATTTGCACAGAACATTGTCCTCCCTCTAATATAAAGACCTCCTTAGTTTCAAGCAGGAGAGTTCCAGCTAGCCACTGGCATTAAAAAAAAAACCTGTCTGCATTCATTTTGTTTTCCTACTCTTACAGTGATTGATTGGCCAAATTTTTTTTTCCATTCTGCTAAAAACTCTGTTCTTTTTTGTGGTCTTTGTTTGTTTCCTTTCACAAAGTGAGGAAAGCTGCCTTTGCAGAGCCCTCCTCCGTCCCATTGGTCTGTCATTATTCCCCATGGAGGTCATTTTTGGAGATAGCTGGAGTGGCTGTTTTTCAACCAAATGACACCAAAATTACAACAAAATTATTGCTGTTTGTCCACTAAAGAACCCTCAGGTTTCAAGCAAATTGGACTATAGATTCCAATACTGAACAAGATGTCTCCAGCTGCTACTTGCAGAAGGAAAAAAGGTGTTCTACCCCCACAAAGCAGGAAGCAAAGGAGAATGGCAGGTCTCTGTAAATAATTGGCTGGGAGAGCTCTATGCACCTCCTTGCAAGAACAGAAGAGAGAAATGCCATTGCCCAGGAAATCAAAGCAAAACATGAGCTCATGCTGCATTGCTGGTAAATACCTGAACTAAAAAAACAAAACAAAAAGGAAGATTCAGGAGAGGGAGTTTCATAATTCCCAAGCATTTAGGTATCTGCCACAAGAGAGAACCATTGTACTGTTTGAGAATTCCATGCTTTACGAAGTGCTCTATTAGGGGAGCCCAAAACCGCCCCTGAAGAAGTCCAGCTGATGAAACACCAAGATTTACAGCTGGCCTTGTGTAGTGTAGGGCAGAGGAGTTTCTGCCCCATTTGACACTTTGGCTTCTTGGTATCACCTAAAGAAGAAAAGAAAAAAGAGATAAGCAGTTTATTACTTTATACCTTTGACCTTTGTGATACTTATCCTCTGGATGGTCTTCTAACATCATTTCTCCAGCTGCACCTAAAAATAAATAAATAAATAGATAATTATGTCACTTTCAAGTATTTATAGACTGGCACTGTGCAGCTTTGAGCATTTTTGCCTGGCAGCTATACAAAACTATCTTGTTGTTGTTTACATTTTGTTTATAGGAATAGTCTCTATTTATGATATATTTATTCATAGATCATAGATTTATTGTTACGGTCCAAGACCAACAAACAGTACAATAAAAGTATTGAATAGCGAGTAAAAGCAATACAATTATAAAATAGAATACCATCTAAAATTATACATAGGAGTTTAAAATTCTAAGATCTAAAAGTTAGTATTGATCAAATGACCCTATCTGTGCTTCTTTGTCTCTTCCCTAATTCGGTAAGCCAACCAACCAAATTTGGTGACCATCCTAGTCAACTTTTGATTATCACCTACAACCACAGTTGACAGAAGTATCGTTCTGCTGCAACCAGGGTAGAAATTGACAATAGGCATAACCAGAGTTTCCCTAATATTTTGGTATAGGTTGCATTCAAAAAACGGCCTTTTGGGCTGCTGGTGTAAGCCATACAAGCCTGGGGCCACACTTTGCCTCCATGGAAGGAGGAAAGATGGCACCTTCCTGGGCATCTGGGTGCTTGCTGGGGAGTGGAGCCAGAAGCCTGTTTAGGCTGCTCCGCCTGCCCCTGGCCACAGTTGTTCAGAGCACTCAGAGAGGCATGACGTACCTGCATCATCATCGCTGGGCCTGGAAGGCGGCAGCAGTGCTCTGATCAATGGTGGCAGCAGCAAGCCAGACAGTGAGCACAGCATCAGCGCTCAGAGCAGCGTGGAGGCGGCGGCGTTTTCACTCTGCTGGATGGCCAGGGGTATTCCTTATCTATGCAGGGGTCTTGGCCAGGTATTGTTCCAATACCTGGATATTATTTACAAGGGGTATACTGGCTTCTCGGATGCTGCATGGTTGCAGTATGATGAGGAGTACAGGATGAGGGCAGCGTTGAACTCCACCCTTCCCTGGGATCATATTCACCAGCAGCTATGGCTGCAGGTCATGTCCCCGGTGAAACCAAGTTTGGGTGACCAGTTGGACAGTGGCTACATAGTTCAGTGTTCTGCGGGTACTGGTACCCGCACCCCTGCGGGGCAGCAGGTTTAACCCCAGCTACTTTGCTGGGATTTTGCCTACAATGGGCTGTGGGGTTGCAAGCCCTGTCGGTTTAAACATGAATGTCTATCATGTGCAGGACCTCACCCCTATAATGCCTGCCCAAGGATCAGACAAGGTGGGGGAGGCAGGAAAGCAGGGGGTGGAGGAACTGGTCATCAGCAAGCAGTGGGAAAAGGGCCCCAGCCTGGTAAGTCTGAGGGCACTTGAAAACTTTTTGCAGAGGTATCCTAAGGAGCAAGATGCTCTTTTTCTGTTAAAAAGGTTCAATTTTGGTTTTTGGATCCTGGTTCAGGGACCATGTTCAGCATTTATGTCTGACAATTTATATTCCATTGTGGGTAGGGAAGACATAGTCCGTCAAAAGATATCTAAGGAGTGCGTTGAGGGTAGGGTCCTCGGCCCTTTTGATTCCCCTCACATACCCAATTTGAGAGTATCTCCGTTGGGGGTAGTTCCCAAGAAGGTAGCAGGGAAGTTCCGCCTTATTCACCACCTGTCATTCCCCAAAGGAAGTTCAGTTAATGATGCCATCCCTGAGCAGTTGTGCTCTGTCAGGTATACTTCCTTTGACCAGGCGGTCAAAGTGGTCTGTAGGTGCGGAGTGGGAGCGGAGATGGTGAAATGCGACATTAAGTCTTCATTTCGCCTTCTTCCGGTCTACCCCGATGATTTTGACCTCCTGGGGTTTGCCTTTGAGGGTAAGTTCTATATGGATCGTGCCCTTCCGATGGGCTGTTCCATTTCATGTGCTGCCTTTGAGTGCTTCAGCTCCTTTTTAGAATGCGAATTGAGGAGCCGGTTGCATTGTCATGACACTGCACATTATTTAGATGTTTTTTTGGTGGTGGGGGCTGCGGGGTCAGGACAGTGTGTCTGGCTCCTTGCCTCCTTCATCGAGCTTGCCGAGGAGCTGGGGGTCCCATTGGCACATGAGAAAATGGAAGGGCCTCCCCAGATGCTTATGTTTTTGAGTATTGAACTGGATACAGTTCAACAATCCTTTAGGCTTCCCAAAGCGAAAGTGGAGGATCTTAAGGCCAGGCTCCTGGAGTTTCAGTCCAAGCATAAAGTATCCCTCCTGGAGCTGCAGCAGTTGGTGGGCCATTTAAATTTCACTTGCAAGGCACTCACAGTAAACAGATGCCCTGACCTGTCTATCTTTCTAACTTTGAAACCTGAGGAAAGGGACAGCATTAGAAGTGGAGTCTTCTTGTTGCTGCTTTGTGCCATCAAATTGCCTCCAACCTATGGTGACCCTATGAAGGAAAGACCTCCAAAACATCCTATTATTAACAGACTTGCTCAGATCCTACAAACTGGAGGATGTGGCTTCTTTTATTGAGTCAAGGCATCTCATTTTATATCATCCTCTTTTCCTACTGCCTTCTCCAAGCATTATTGACTTTTCCAGAAAATCTTGTCTTCTCATGATGTGATCAAAGTACGATAGCCTCAGTTTTGTCATTTTAGCTTCTAGGGAGAATTCAGGCCTGATTTGATCTAGTACCCACTTATTTGTCTTTCTGGCTGTCCATGGTACCCACAAAACTCTCCTCTAGCACCACATTTCAAATGAATCAATTTTCTTCCTGTCATCTTTCTTCACTCTCAAACTTTCACATCCATACAAAGTAATGGGGAATACCACCGTTTGGATTCTCTTGATCTTGGTTCCTAGAGAGACATCTTTATCTTTAGGGATCTTATCTAGCTCCCTCACAGCTGCTCTTCCAAGTCTCAATCTTCTTCTGATTTCTTCATTGCAGTCTCCCTTTTGGTTGATGATTGTGGCAAAGAATAGACAATCTTGTACAATTTCAATTTCCTCATTCTCAACTTTAAAACTTTATAATTCCTCAGTAGTCATTACTTTTGTCTTCTTGATGTTCAGTTGTAATCCTGCTTCAGCACTTTCTCCTTTAACCTTCATCAGTAGTGATTTCAAGTATTTACTATTTTCTGCCAGTAATGTGATATCATCTGTATATCTCAAATAGTTAATGTTCCTTCCACCAATTTTCATTCTACCTTCTTCTAGATCAAATCCAGCTTTCCTTATGATATGCTCTGCATAGAGGTTGAACAGGTAGGGAGATAATATGAATCCTTGTCTGACACTTTTGCCAATTGGAAACCATTCTGGTTCCCCATGTTGTGTCCTGACAGTAGAGTACAGGTTGTGCATCAAAACAATCAGTTGCTGTAGCACTCCCATTTCTTTTAACAGTCTCCATAGCTTTTTGTGATCCACACAGACAAAAGCTTTGCTTTAATCTATAAAACACAGGCTGATTTTCTTCTGAAATTCCCTGATATGTTCCATTAGCCATCATAAATTTGCTATGTGATCTCTGATGCCTCTTCCTTTTCAGAATCCAGCTTGAAACATGGTATTTCTCATTCCATATGTGGTAAGAGTCTTTGCTTTAGAATTTTGAGCATCACTTTGCTTTCATGGGAAATTAACACGATTGTTCAATAGTTGCTGCACTCTTTGCCATCCCCTTTTTGGGGAATTGTAATGTAGACTGAGCATTTCCAGTCTATGGGCCATTGTTTTGTTTTCCAAATGTAAATTGGAGCCAAGCAATTATGTTGCAATTATGTCCAAAAGAGGCTTCGCAATCTGACAGTTGCTACATTGGAAGTGGGTGCAGCCAGCCAGGGTTAAGGACTAAGCTACTTAGTGTGGGCCATAGCCATAGATATTTTAAGGCAGTGTATAAATTCTTTTTTATATAAAATTTATTTTTATAAGTATAAGCAAAACAGAAAAAGAAAATAAAAATGATAGCACAATTATAATTACATCAAAAGAAAAAAAAGAGTAAACATATAATAAACAATATAAATAACTCAGGTTTTTAAAATATCCAACATATATCAATCCTTGAATGTGTTTGGTCTCTGTCAGAAAGGAAAGTATAGTCTCCAGTATTCAAATTTTTGATCCTCCAAGCATCTTCCAGTTGTAACATTTCCATATAATTAAACACATTTTTGGGAAGTTTGTCTTCTTTGGTTTTTTTCCTCACCTATCTTTTTTTTTAGATTCATTACCGCGTTCATGTTTCCAAAGATCATTATCTTCTTGAAAATCAAAAATGGATTGGAAAACATTTTCATAAAATTTTTTCTCTTGAATTGTTTGCCGCATATATTGTTGCTAGTGAATAAATCTTGACTTCTAGGAGCCTGATTTTCAAAATCATATATCTTCCGTCTTAATTCTTCTGTAACATTTATTTGTAAATGTTTATATAAATTGCAACTCCTTTTAAAAATTATAAATTCTTAATAAACACAGAAATACAGAGCAAAAAACAGGGGGAAAACCAGAAGAATCATGGAAATTGTAATATGATACAACAGAAAGGGTCAACAGTTCTGTGTTTCATCTGCCATTATAACTGAGTCCCTTGTGTAAGTTTGTCACTGCTTGCCCCCCCCGCCAAATCCAAGGGGGCCTGAGCCCCTCAGCCCCATGTAGTTCACTGGTTGCCCAGGGGGGAGGCTCGAGCCCCTCAGCCCCCACTATGGACTAGGCCATTAGTTGGAATCCTAATGTATACTTTTTATGTAATTTATACCATTTTATGTAATTTATCATCTCAGTGCCTCAGCATTTTTCCATTTTGAAACAGAAGAGAAGGAAGCTTCTTTTGCTACCCAGGGCTGCTGGTACCGTTCATTTGAAAGCACACACACACATCAGGTCAAATCAATCTGACAGATGCTACATCATTTTTAAAGGATTGTTAGTTGTGTGTGTGTTGGGGGGGGTGGCATCTCTTCTCCATCTCCACCTCCCTTTCCCTTTTACTGCACAAATCATAACAGCAGACTGAATTGCTTGGCTTTACAGCCATGATTGCAGGGTTATTACCCTGCCAGTATTATCCATAAATGGTTTATAATATGTGAAGCACCTCATTTAGTCCTTGCTTGAGGAACTTGGGCAACAGCAAATAATTTCTCAATGTCAGATAAATCTTCTGCTTAGCAGCAAACAGCTTTGAATCTGTTGAGAGGGAGCATTTTACTATCTGGCATGCAAATTTCAAACATGCAGCATTTATGATGAAATCTTTTTTTTATCTTAGATATTTTAGAAGCCCTGGCCCCAAACTTACCTGGGCCCGCCTTTGCAGATTGTGGTGCAAGGTAAGTATACGGTGTGGTCCAAGGCAGCCACAATTTCTTCTGGCCCAGGCAGCTCTCAGCAGTCCCCTCACAGCTGCATGGAAGCCAGTTAATTTCAAACAGCCTGGCCAGCCAATCAATGGCTGGCTGGCCAGGTTCCCCGGGGAGAGCCCTGCTGGTGGATCTGGAGAGCACAGTCTCCAGTCAGGTTCATTAGTTGGGTTTAAATCCTGGAGCCAACCAAGCCTCTGCAGCATTTGCTTTACAACATTTGCCACCTGCAGCAGAGCAGTGGCAGAGGCCTCAGTACCTGTTGAGGAATATTGAGGCCGCCACCAAGCAGTTGGTAAGGCCTATGGGATGTGCAGCCTTCTAAATGGCATAGGTGGGCCTGTTCCCCCTCCAGCAGCAACTCTAGGAGTTCTGAATGGAGGAAGGGACCTGCGAAGAAGAGGAGCCACAGGATCCATAAATCACAAATATCCTTGTTGGGCTCTTGTGGCACCGAGCCTTTTGCCTGGGAAAAATTGATATGGCCAGACGGAATATAGCCAAGACTGGGGTGTTTTGTCAAGGTGGCAGAAAGTCATGTTGTTCACCACCCTGATATTTCTTTCAAGCTGGAGGTCTTGTTCCATCCCGATGTGGTGAACCTGTCCAGCTGGAAATAGGACATTTGACTGCAGGACATGTGAGACAGGCTACTGGTTGGTTGCAGCTTTAGGAACTTTGGTGGGAGCTGGGTAGGGTGCCACCCTTCTTTTGTAGTGGTTTTGGCATAAGGCACAGATCCTTTAGGGGAGACATGGCCTATGAGCACTGTTTCTCCATAGCTGGGGATCCCCTTCAAGGATTGTGGGGGTGGGGGTGCATAGCAGGGACAAGCCCAGCTCATGGACTGTCAGAGCATGCTAACTCCCAGATGGCAAGGGATCCATGCAGAGCTTTACATGTGGAATCCCATCTACTGTCATCCCACTTCTCCCCCCTCAGCAGGTGGAGTGAGGAGGCAAGGGTTGGTCATCGACTGGCAGGCAGGTCAGCCAATGCTTGGACCAGTGCCCCATGCAGTGTCAAGCCTCCTTAAGCTGTGATCAATAAAGTTGTGGCCTTTTAGCTCCGATCTGGTGTCTCTGTGTTTTCGGTCATCTTGCCCTTCAACCCTCACCCCTCGAGTTGGTCCCACAAAGACAGTACAGTCAAGTTAGGAGAAATGTTTGCTTAACAGCTGAACTCTTAAAATTCTTTTTTCTATTGTATAGATGTCTAGAAGTCTTAATTTTTCAGCAAAGAATTGCTCAGCATAGTGTTCTCTTTATAACATGCTGTATGGCAAATCACACAGCTGTTCATTGTGCAGAGAGCATCAACATTAGCTGCCACCTGACACAGGTGATGTTTGTCTAGTGAGTCTCCACATCTAGTGACTGACTGTGGCACATTTTACAACAGTGGCATAAAGAAACCACTGTGGAAAGATTCTATGTCATATTGTGCCAAAGCAAATAAAGACAAAGCACTCAGAACACCACTTAATTTAACAGAATATTCCCCAACTAACAGCAAATTATTTCTCATAATGTCTAGGAAGGTATAAAATTGTCCATTAAATTATTTTTGTGTGTGTTTTATTTTGCTTTTATTTTACATGTTGCATTGAGCTGTTTTTGGAAAGGAAGATTTCCATCTACCACAAATGCTAATTGAGGTTAGAGAACCTGTCAAAAGTAATAGTTTTCCAAATAAAGTCGTAAAGCATTATGGTAATTCTATGCAAATTATATTAATAAAGGCTGGTGGCAGCTGAGCTGGCTTGTTTGCCTCATGTGTTGTCCTGGGTTGCAGGCTATTAAGAGTGCTTCTTCTACGATTACACTGGTAATTGTGAAGATTTAAGCAGTCAAAGGAGGCATCTGTGCCCACAACCCACAGCACATAGGCTATTTCCATCAGTGTCAGGATAGCTCAAGTCTTTTCTGCTGTTGTGTGCATTTGACTTGAAGGAGAGAAACAGTTCACCCAATTCTCATGCACTGTCTGTCCTCACCAGATGGAGAGAATACATGCTAGAAGGAAGGACTCCTTGAAAATGGGATGCCAAGTAGAATGTGTTCGAATTGTTCGGGGAAAATCTAAAAAGCCATTTCCTCTGTTTTTAAATATCTCTAAAGAGTGAAGTAGATTGAATCTGGAATTCTTTGAAGGTACAGATACAATTGATCAAAATTTTGCCTCTGCTTAGCAAAACACCACAGGTGTTATGGGGATATAGATTTAATTGGGGACACAATCCCATTGAACTTAGTATGACTTCTGTCCCTCCAGAAATGCTTAAGATTGGACATTATAAAAGCACAGAAGACAAACTTGAGCACTGGTTTAATTTAGAGCATTGCGGCATTTGAACTCTGGCAGCAAGTCTTTGCTGAGTCAAAAAGAACCTCTAGGCTTAAGGAAATGGTTTTTTTGAGATTTGAGTCTGGATTTTTCTGACCCAGCTCTCATACCTTCAACCAACCTCACACCACACTGCTGAGAACAAATTTCACAAGTACACAGGACTCCAGTTTGGATTGGGGATGCATGAGGAGAGGTGGAGAAGCTTCCACCTTCTCCTCATGCCATTCTCCCAACTTGAAATGGCCCAAGGGAGGGGGTGATTTGCCCTCTTGGTGAGCTGCAAATGTACTGGTGGGCTACATGTTCAGCGATCACCAACATGGCAAATAGCAATCCCCTGGGGCTGTTGCAGGTCAGGAAAGTGGCATGGGAGGAAGACTGAAGCCTCTTTTGCTCCACACTCTGTGGTCCCAATCCAAATCACAGTATACTATGACTTGACTATCGTTCCCCACCATAAAATAAATGCAATTAAAAGCTTTTGTGAGGTTTGGGTATGATTTCCTCCAATCTAAAGACACATTCAGAGCACAACCCTGTACACAGTAATGCAACACTTGAGCTCTTTTATGGGCTGGTAAATACTGCAACGTCTGGTGCCTGGTTCACAAATGCAACAGAATGAAATAGTAATGAGTAGAGGTGGGCACAGACCTGAAAACGGACCAAATTTTAACACAGACCAGGCTGGTTCAGTGTTTGCGACCCAGTGGGTTGTGGGACGCCCATTTTCCACAGACCCAAGGACTTTTTGCCAGTCCATTGGTCTGTGATCCATTAAAGCCTCCCCGCCCTGCAGGCAGGTGATGCTGGGAGCACTTTCATTTCTGGAGTAGCCATTTGCCTGAAGTGCGTGGTTTAGATGATTAATTTCCTCACTGTGAAAGTGCGGCTCACATATCCACTAATGTTTTCATTATGCACGATCCACTAATGTTTTCATTATGCCTCTTTTCTGACGGGGGGGTGATTGGAGTTTTTGTGTAATTAATCATTTAAACCATGCACTTCAGGCAAATGGCTACTCCAGAAATGAAATCCGAAGAGCAATCAAACCCAGGATGAATCAAACAACCAAGGAAAAACAGTCTCCTACAGGAAAAGTGTTTTTGCCATATATCAAAGGAATTACTGATCAGATGGGAAAGCTTATGAAAAAGCATAACCTTCAAGCAGTATTCAGACCCACCTGAAAAATACAACAGATGCTACGATCAGCAAAAGACAGTAGAGACCCCCTCACCTCTGCAGGAGTATACCGTATACCCTGCAGCTGTGGACAAGTTTACATCGGGACCACAAAGCGTAGCATCCAGACAAGAATAAAAGAACATGAAAGACACTGCAGACTTGGACAACCTGAAAAATCAGCAGTGGCTGAACATAGCCTAACTCAAACAGGGCACAGTATCTTATTCCAGGGCACCAAAATACTGGACAACACTTCCAACTACTTTGTCAGACTGCACAGGGAAGCCATTGAAATTCACAAGCATAAGCAAAACTTCAACAGGAAAGAAGAAACCTTAAGAATGAACAGAGCATGGTTTCCAGTTCTGAAAAACACCAGGCTAACAAAACACTCTATACCCGACAATAGCCCGGCAGAGAAGATTAGCACATCAAGCACCAATCCATATGCAAAAGAACCTCCTCAGGATACAGTGAAGCCTCCCACCATTAGCATTCCACACCCTGGGAAACTCTTACAGGATGAGTCAGCTCAACCCCACCCCTCCTGAGTAGATATAAATGACCTGCCAACATCTTTTCCACACTGTGACACTGAGAGATCTCTGTCTTTTGGTGCTACACCACTGAAGATGCCAGCCACAGCTGCTGGCGAAACGTCAGGAACTACAATGCCAAGACCACGGCAATACAGCCCAGATTAGATTAGAAATAAGTCCCACTAGGGTGGGGGACTGCAGAAAGTTAGTTTTTAAGGGCAACATATTATAACTTCAGCGTCACCTCCAACCTGCAACTATTCTACTTTAAATCACTCTTTGCCATCCCATGCAGTAAACCTGTTTGGCACAACCCCTGTCCCAGCAAGATTTGTGCCTTTGTGACATCTATTTTGCACATGCCAAAATAAAACTAGACAAGATGTTGGCAGACCCATCTGATTAAACCAGACCTGTCCATGTTATACATGATTAGAGCAGATCCAAATTTAAACAAATGATCTGATCTCATCACAATTAGTTTGTCCATGTGTATAAATACTTTGGTGGTGAAAAGGGTGTATTACTAAAGAGAGTTGATTTTAGGAGACAGGCTTTCGAATTAAGAACAAAATGTTTGGTTCATGGAGGTGAAAATTCTTTACATAAAAATAAAAACGTATTAGATCTCTTTAAAAGTTCTTCAGCGGTATCAAAAGAACAGTGTTCTGGTATTTTCTTTTGAAAACCACAGGGTGTGCTATCAACATAATTAAAATAAAACATCTCAAGCTATTCTCCTACCTCCCTTTCATGTTATTGTCCAATTGTTCAGAACGTCTGTTTGTTATAGCAATGAAGCAATTAAGCACAGCACGTTGCAACAATAAGGATCATAAAGTCAGAGTCAGCTACATTAGCCACGCAAGTATCAGCACAGGAAAACATTAAAGAAAAGATCATGATTGTAATTGAAAATAATTAGACGACACAGCTCATTTGGCCAATGTTGACATCTACTGTGCACTTCGGTGCTCTCCAGCATGCACTGGCAGCTATCTCTTCACCTGAGCTCCAAAAGTCTGGCCTCTTTGTTCTTCCCTTCATCAAAAGAGATCTCTCAACTAATTATGTCTTGAGAGTTCAAAACATGTTTAGCACCAACTTGCAAGGGATATTAATAGCTACATAAAATATAAATTGAAATAAATCACCAAACTCCTTATGGATGGAATGGCCTTGGCATTTGCATAGCCAGTTAAGAGGTTGGGGGTGTTCCTAGGCAACAGCCTTGAAGGCAACCTGGAACTGCAGCTGGCTTAGAACATGGCTGCCCAACTATGGTCAGGTGCTAGCCAAAAAGAACACATCTTGTCTATTTTAAAACAGCTATACTGGGTACCAATTATTACATAGTTCAATTCAAGGTGCTGGTTGTGGCATTTAAAGTCCTTCACTTTATCTATAAAGAACTGTCTCTCCTTATATGTCTCTGTGCACTAATTGTGATTGCTACCTACTGGCTGTTCCCCCACTTAAGATAGACCATTCACTAGTGCCCATGCTTTTCCATACTAGCCCCAACTCTGTAAAACAAGAGGTGAAGTGATTATGTTTTCAAAAGGTTTCAGGAGGTGCTATAAGACTATTGTATACTCTAGGACTTTTAACAGAGTGTAGGTTGCAGCCATTTTCCTGGGATTAATTGGGATTTTATAGTGCTTTGTATGCTTTTAAATTTGTAATTATAAGCTGTCTTGAACAATAAGAGAAAGATGGGGATATAAACATGTAAATAAATAAATGCAAATGGGGGCTCACAAGGACTTGAAGAAGGGTCATCTCATTTTCCTCTCCCCCTCTATTTCCTTTCTTTTCCCTGAAAGCTGCCAATGACTCTCCCCTTTCCATGCTTTATTCTCTCCTTCCCACCCTCTAGCCAAGCTAACTTTATCTAATCCCCTATCTTCAGCTTTCCCTTCTTCCCTCCCCCGGCAGCTTCTCCCCAGGAAAACACTGGCCAACTTGCCCAGTGGCAGCTGAGCCTGACCCAATTGTACAGTGGAGAACTTACAAGAACTTATGGAGGAGGCTAACAGACACCTCACTTTCTTCTCTATCCCCCCATTTCCTCCTTCACCCATATCATTACTTCCCCTGCTTCCTTTTCTCCTTCCCACCTACCCACCAACCTACCTTTTATCTGCCCCCCATCTTCAGCTACATTTGTTATTTATTTACTTCATTTATACTCTGCTTTTCTTC
Organism: Eublepharis macularius; assembly: GCF_028583425.1. NCBI lineage: Eukaryota > Metazoa > Chordata > Lepidosauria > Squamata > Eublepharidae > Eublepharis > Eublepharis macularius. The sequence goes on along the minus strand of NC_072793.1, from coordinate 86,966,784 downwards.
ACAGTGGAGACTCTAACCAGCTGACATCATTCTCCTCTTCTCCATTTCATGCTCACACCACTCCTGTGAGGAAAGTTAGGCTGAGAATGTGTGACTGGCCCAAAGTCTCCCAGTGAGCTTTCACAACAGAGTGGGGATTCAAACATGGATCTCCCAGATCCTAGTCTGAAACTTTAACCACTACACTGGCTTTCATGAGGTGGCAGCTGTTGAACAGTAGCAAGCAGCCTGACTTGGGTAAATCATGCAAGTTACTTGGTATCAAGTAACCTGGTAGTGGCTGCCGTACCTAGCCTTGATAAGTCTTCCATCAAAGGCCAAAACGACTCTGGAAACACTTAGAAGGGTTTCAGGTATGTAGCCATATTTGGTTCCAGTGGCATTTTAGAGACTAACAAGACCTTCAAGATACAAGCTTTTGAGAGCCAAAGTGCATGGCTTCAGATACAGAGGTAAGTGAAGATCCCTGAGCCTTTATATCCCAGTCAGGAGATAGGTGAGGTGAATCAAAGTTGGGAGTTAGAATGTAAAGGTACAATACAGCTTGATTAGAGCAGACATTATCATCTGTAGTGAGGTAAGAATCCTATGTTTCTATTTAGCCCTGGGGGTATCATTGTAAATGAACTCAAGTTCAGCAATCTCATGTTGCAAACTGCCTTTGAAGCTTCTTTATCTGAGGACAGCCACTTTTGGATCAGCTATGGAATGTCCTGAAAGGCTACAATGTTTTCCCACTGTGTGTGTGTTGTGATATCAATTTTATGTCCTTTTTTTTTGCATGGGAACTGACCTGTTTATTCATTGTAGACACTGAGCCAAGCTACAAGTGACAAATTCCACTTGCCTGGCAAGTGAACAGACTGACGTGTGTTCTTCCCTGTTCACTTGCCGTTCACTTGCGCTCCACTCGATTAAGCAGCTTATAATATAAATAAGATAATAATAAATTGAATAAAATCAAAGTTTAAAAACATAAACACAAAGCAATCCTAAATAAAAATGTCTTCAGTTGCCTTCTGAAAATCAACAGTGAGGGGGGCCAATCTCAACTCCCTGGGGATACTGTTCAAGAATCATAGGACTACCACCAAAAAGGTCCTCTCTCATGTATCCATCAGGTAAGCTTCTTTAGCCGATGGCACAGTTAGATGGGCCTCACCCTGTGATCTTAGTTCCTGGGTAAGAACATATGGGAGAAGCTTAGAACATTACTGTTAGTTAATGTAATTTTTTTTAAAAAAAAAAATTCAGATCCTTCTAAATATCATATTCTCATAGTCAATTCTGGCCTTATCAGCAGATACTAAACTAAACCAATAGTACCATAGAATTTCCAGAGAAGGAGATCCCTAGGTATGGCAAATACAGGCTCAAATTCCTACTCAGTGCGACGCCTTAAAGAACTTGTTCTTTTGCTCTAGCAGACTAACAGTGAGATGAAACTGCCATTCTGAGATCTTCAAAGAAAGGACAGAATATGAATAAAAGAGGAAATAAAGAGGGATATCCAGAGGGGCCTAGATCTACCACAGGCCCTTTGACAAATTCTTCCTGACCATCCCCCCATACTCAGAAGAACACACACACAATAAGTTTGATTAGAGCAGATATACTGCAACTATTTTCTCCAGGGATATCTTGCCTTGCTTCCCAGGAACAGAATTTCCTTTCTTTTTAATAGCCCTGTGGTTCCCCAGAACATACAGCATAAAAGATCATGTGGCAAGCATGGCTGAAGCTACCCTTCCAAAAAAAATGTGCCTATTAAAAAAGGGATAAAATGACATCTAAAAAATGGAGCATGAAAACACAGTCTGGAATTGATTGTATAAGAAGGCCATGTGGGATCTGAAAAGCTACAGATATCTGTGTTAGCAAACACAATATATTAAAAGAACAACAGCCAACAAAGTCACAGTATGAATCAATTGAAGCTTAATAGGTGGATTAATTTATACCTTCTTTCATGCCACAATACAGGTTGAAGCTAAGGCACTCATGTTAATCTCCCATGAGCAAGGAAGTAAAGAATCAGCAGAGAGAGGATGAAAACACACCTTTTTACCCCCACACTATGAAGAAAATTTCAGTCTACACAAGTAAGACAAGTAAGAAAGCACATCACAATTCTAAAACAGAAGAGCTTTGTGCTTTCACTATGCTCAGTATAAGCATAATAACAGATCTGGTTGGGGGAAAGGGGTTAACTTCTCCCAATTATATCATTCAGAGTGATACATCAGCATGGGCCTGGTGAGTGGAAAGCTTGTCTCACTGTAGACTGTAAGGACTCTAACCTCTTAGCACAGCACCTTATCCAGGACACTGCCAGGACTCCTGCACTGGGCAGGGGGTTGGACTAGATGGTCTGTATGGCCCCTTCCAACTCTATGATTCTATGATTCTACGAAGCTGTGCACCTAATTAGTTAATATAGTAGCAGTTTAATATAGATACCTCTCAAGGATGCAAAAATGTGTTATTCACCTGTCTATTCCATGAGAACAGGGCCAATTCCAGATGACTAACCTTAAGGCGCTTCATGCCGTCCTCTTCCGGATCGCGATGGGGAAAATGCGAAAAATCGCATTTCCTCGCGCGAGTTTTGCGCGACGATGCGCAAAACTCGCGCGAGGAAACGCGATTTTTTGCATTTTCCCCGTCGCGATCCGGAAGAGGACGGCATGAAGCGCCTTAAGGTTAGTCATCTGGAATCGGCCCAGGTTTTTCTTTACAAGCCTATCTTCATTCATGCAATAAAATGTATGAATGCCAATGAGTTGGATCCAGACCAACTTTTTCATCAGTAGAAAGGAACTTGCTTGCCTCCCCACCCCCACTGCAGCCCACTGATTTCCATGAAATGCTTCTTCTGGTTGGGGTGGGGGATCTGAGGCGAACTTTATTAGTTAAAGATCAAACTGAGTCCATAGAAGCCAACTAATCAAGCATGGTACATGGTCCCAAGAATCCAGAATGCAAAACATCAAGCATGCTGCTTTCAGTTCTGAAAACCTTATGGCTAGATACGGAAGGCCATAAAGTTTTCAGAATTGAAAGCAGCATACTTAATGCTGGCAGGATAGATGTGCTTGGATGGATGAAATGGGGTGAGATATAGTACCTAAAATTCAGTGTGTGGGGTCAGGAGAGATATGGTGGTGGGAGAACAGCAGGCCGGGTAAGAAGAAGAGGCAACAGCATATGTGTGCTGCTGCCTTTTCTTGCTCTTCTTCCAGCCCAAGTGATGTTGGTAACCATATCAACAACCTGCCAGGATACAAAATTCTACTGCTAAATGCCAGGTCAGCCATAGGCAAAGCAGCAGCCATCCATGGTTTAATCCTGGATGAGAAGGCTGACCTGGCATGTATCACTGAGATCTGGCTGGGGGGAAAGGGATTAACTTCTCCCAATTATATCATTCAGAGTGATACATCAGCATGGGCCTGGTGGGTGGAAAGGCTGTGTCACTGTAGACTGTAAGGACTCTAACCTCTTAGCACAGCACCTCATCCAGGACACTGCCAGTTATGAAGCTGTGCACCTAATGTTGGGATTGAGAGACAGGATTGGGATTCTATGGGTATACTGCCAACCCTACTGCCCAACAGTCTCCCTGCCTGAGCTGATTGAGGTGATCTTTGGTGTTAAAGGCCTCTGGGCTGGTTGTCCTGGGTGACTTCAACATTCACACTGTCTTGTCAGAAGCAGCTCAGGATTTCATGGCCTCCATGACTACCATGAGCCTGTCTCAGGTAATAACTAGTCTCACACATTCTGCCCGTTACATTCTTGATGTGGTATTTTGTTCTGGGCAGGAGGAATGTGATCTGAGGGTGGGAAAACTAATGACTGTACCTTTGTCATGGAAAGACTTACACGGATGCCAAGACTCTGCAGGGGTGAGGGGTCTATTAAAATGATCTGTCCTCAGAGCCAGATGGATCCAAATGGCTTTCAGATGGCTCAAGGGGATTTTGTTGATGTGGTTGGAGCTCCTGTGGATGCCCTGCTTGACCTCTAGAATGGGGAACTGACCCTGGTGGTTGATATGATTGCTCCCAGGTGCCCTCTCTTATGGTCGGCTGAAGGGCTATGGGAGATGAAAAGACAAGGGAGATAGCTAGAGCAAAGATACAGGGAAATTTGGGATGAATCCAGTAAGTCACAGACAAAAGCTCATTTTAAAGTGTAATCTGTGGCAATGATTGTGGCAAAGAAACAACACTTTATAACTGCATTTATTTACCACTCTTCTAGACAGATAAGTGCCGCATTCAGAGCAGCTGGGGAGCTGGGGCTGAGAGGAGTGGCTTACCAAAGGCTACCTGCTGCCTCATCGCTGTAGTGGGATTCAAGCCAGCAGAGTGTTGATTCGCAACCCAACCACTTAACCTCTGTTTGGTTTTGTTTGTTTGTTTGTTTGATATCATTCATCTTTTTCACTGATTACAGATTACACCGATTCACAGTGTGAGTTAGTGCAGTCCATTTCAAGGACATCTCAATAAACAATGTAATAGTTGTTCCAGGTAGTCAGAGGCTTTTTGGGATCTGGCCTGCAGGATGAAGGAGGTTGCTTAGTGATCTAATGTGATCATTTTGCTCAGCACTTTGCAAATAAAATATCTTGCATCCATTCCAATTTGGACTCTACATTAGCAGTGACTGTGTCTGATGGTACTAGGGGATTGACTTGTCTAGTTGCTTGGAATACTTTTTAGTTTATTCGTTCTGAGGATGTGGACAGGATTCTTGGAGTTTTGAGGCCTACTACCTGATAGTATGACTTTTGCCCTTCCTGCCTACTTAAATCTGATGGGCGGGGGGGGTGGGGGAGGTACTGGCCAACAGAGTCTAAAAAGTGAGTAGTTGCCCTACCCATGAAACCAACTGTGGTGTAGGAGAACTCAGCAACTATTGAACACTCTAAAATATTCCATTCTTGAGCAAGGTGATTGAATGGTGGCAGCTGGACAACTTCAATCTTTCCTAGATAAGGCAAATCATTTAGATCCAAACAGCCTTGGTCACCCTGGATGACCAACACCCATAGACAGAAGGAGTATGACTGTTCTCTTGGACCTCTCAGCACCTTTCAGTATCATCCATCACGGTATCTTTCTGGACCACCTTTCTGGGCTGGAATTAGGAGGCACTCTTCTGCAGTGGTTCCATCCTACCTAGAGGATAGGTTTCAGAAGGTGGTGTTGGAGGACTGTTGGTCAGCCCTTTGGCCTTTGGCCTGTGGGGTCCTTCAAGGTTCTATATTATCTCCTATGCTCTTTAAAACCTACATGAAACAGTAAGGTGAGGTCATCAGGAGATTTGGGCTGGGTTGTCACCAATATGCAGATGCTGCTCAGCTCTATCTTGCTCTCTGAGCTGATCCTAGGGAGGCTGTAGAAACCTTGAACGAGTGCCCAGAGGCATTTTTGGAGTGGATGCAGTTCAATATACTGAAGCTTAACCCCAACAAGATGGAAGTGCTACTGGTGAGCAGAAGGTCTGTCCCATGATTTAAGGTGTCACTAGTTCTAGATGGGGTTGTGCTTGCTTTGAAGGAACAGGTTCATAGTTTGTGAGTGCTTTTGGATCCAGACCTATTGTTGCATAAGCAGGAGGTAGTTGTGGGCAGGAGTGCCTTTTACCAGCTTCGACTTCTTAGCCAGCTGTGGCCTTTCCTGGGCAGAAAAGATCTTGCCACTGGGGGTACACAGCAACAACAACAACATTTGATTTATATACTGCCCTTCAGGATGACTTAACTCACACTCAGAGCAGTTTACAAAGTATGTTACTGTTATCCCCACAACAAAAAACACTGTGAGGTGGGCCGAGAGCGCTAGAAGCTGTGACTGACCCAAGGGCACCCTGTTGCCAAGGAGCCCCCCTCTCCTATTCTGAGGCCTGCCATGAACTGTGTCAGTTTCCTGCGTTGCTGTTTTAAAGTTACACCACAGACTCTGTTCTAGGGCAGCACCGCCCATGCCTGTTTCCTGATTACCCTGTCTCTGTTGTGGACTATACTGTCTACATACTGTTTCCTGCCTCCATGGATGTCTGCCTCACCTGGGCCCAAAGCCACGCAGTTAGCAGCACGGTGCCAGCCAGGGAGACCCTTCTCGAGCCTGGCCAAGTGCCCCCTGGTCAGTTCCTGCGGGGAATCTCTCGCAGGCCAGCCACCAAGCTTGCCCTCGCTACCGGGCAGCCTGCTAGCAAGCCCTAGTCATGCCCAGGTGGCAGCCATGTTCCCAGGCAGCCAGAAGACCAGCCTGAGCAGCCTGCTCAGAGGAGCCATTTTGTGGAAGCGTGCCAACCACGTCTGCAGTGGCCAGCCTTGCCCTGCTCTGCATATCTTGATAGCCACCCTGGAATGGATACTAAAGTGCCGGCTGTCCTGAGCACTTAATGGACGCATCTCAAAGCAACCTCCGCATTCCTGAGCTGATGACATTGAGACAAGCCCAGCTCCCTGGAAGATCCATTCAACCTGCCCGGCACTCCCCCTCCCTCCTTTGTCCCCACTTCCCGAGGTGTCACAATAATATATTCAGATCCTAAAGTGGCCCATCTAGGGTAGTTATAGAGCCATTAAACCTTTGTTTCACTCATGAGAACCACAGGGAAAGGCACCGGCCCCAGGGTACGTTTTGGGGGATTTAAGCCAGCCTCCCCAGCGTGTGCCATTCCTATCCTGAAACCCCTGCTGTCACTCTCTTCAGATCTAGTGCAGGCCATTAGACCATCTCATCTCACTGCTACGACTTTCTTCCACACCGTGACCAGGTGAGTATACCCAGTTCCGTCGTTCTCAAGTGGGCTCTCCTGCTCATGCAACCATCTCTATTTTCCAACCCTTTATTTTTTAGTTTCTTGTATGTATCTTGTATGTGTGTGCTAACTTAGGCATATGCAACATTCTTAGTAAAAACACGTTTATTGTTATTAGTCTTGCCTCTTTATTACACGAGTGATCTGGAGAAGGACCCTGGTATATATTGGTTAAGATCCGCACTAAATTAAAACCCAGGCTGCAAGCTAACTCCCCATTAAAAAGAGCAGTTCTGGTAACAACCCAGATGGCTTCAACTGGAGGAATGAGGGAAAAAACCTGGTTCTCCAGATTAGAGTCCTGCGCTCTTAACCACTACACCAAACATGCCCCGATTACATCTAGATTAGGGCCAAGCTACAAGTGACGAATGACACAGGTTGTACACTTGTCAGCTTCCCTCAAGTTTTGATGGGAAATGTAGGCAGCTTGGTGGAACGTTGGACAAGTGACAGTTGAAAAGTCCATTGGACAGCAGTCGGAGAGCCAAGCTGCAAGACCAGGATGCCTACATTTCCCATCAAAACTTGAGGGAAGCTGACAAGCGTCTAACCTGTTTCATTCGTCACTTGTAGTTTGGCCCTTAGATTTCTGAAGTGCATTCTAAGTGGGGCTCCCCTTGGAAAGTGTTTGGAACCTTGAATTGGTGAAGAATTCTGCCAGGGTATTGACTGGGTTGTAGGGACCATATCACTCCATTCTTGGACCATTTACACTGGCTCCCCATTTGCTTTTGGGCACAATTGAAGGTGCTGGTGCTAACTTTTAAACTCCTATATGTTTTGGGACCATCGGAATGACTGTCTTATAAACCTTACCCAACCACTGTGGTCATCTTTAGAGGCCCTGCTTTTGGTTCCCCCACTTTCTGAAATTAGATAGGTGGCAACTTGGGAGAGAGCTTTCTTAGTCATGTTACCAAAACTATAATGACAACGACAATGATAACATTCAATTTATATACCATCCTTCAGGACAACTTAACGCCCACTCAGAGTGGTTTACAAAGTATGTTATTATTAACGCTGGAACACTGTCCCCATGGAAAGTCATCTATCTCCTTTTGCTGCCACCTCCCACCAGCAGGTGAAGACTTTTCTTGGTTCATTTGGCGTATCCTCAGTGATGCATCCTTCATGCCTGTTGTATTAATTTAAAAAAATAATAATTGTTGTTTTTATGTCATTGTATGGTTTTAAAGCTCTAGTTTTAACTGTTTTAATTGTGTTTTTTTGGTTGATTATACTGTGATTTTAGTATGTATGTTTTAATATGTTAGCTGCCTTGATGGCCTCTGTGAGGGCTGAAAGGCTGGATATAAATTTTGTTAAATAAAGTGAAAGCCCCATACTACTGAATTGGCAGGATGCTTGCTAATAGCATGTGCTCCAATCCTTAGAGTGGCTTCTTGGTTTTTTTTATGATATCATATGTTGTGGAATATAGGTTATGGGACTTCCTGGTGTTATGCAGGAATTCCACCCTGATGGGGGGATCCTCTGTAGAGGTTATTAGACTTCCCAGAGACCAGCCATGGACTTACATCAGGATTTGTACATCAGGACTTCCTAGAGAGCCAGTTTGGTGTAGTGGTTAAGAGCGTACGACTCTAATCTGGAGAGCCGGGTTTGATTCCCCACTGCCTGACTACCTGAAATTAACCAGTGACTCATCCACTGGTTTCCTACTTGATAGCCAAGTACTGTACTCCTCAATCATAGCCAGAATTAAAGGACACAGGCCAATCTAAACGTTTGCACATATCGAGTGTCCATATTCAACAGCCTCATTTGCATTTTGTACAGTTAATCCTAGTATATAGGTAACCCAGAGAACAGTTTTTATTCTTCTTACTCTTACATCTCCATTTTTTTTCTTTGTTTCTTCAGTCTCTTTCGTTTTGTGCCCTCTTTTGTGTTCTTCTATGGCCTCTATTCCACCCTTTTCTAGCTACAGATTCTTTCAAATTGCTGGCTCTTCTTATTCCCACCATCCTTTATTTTTCCCTGCATCCTTCTTGCTTTTTATAGAAAAGTCCAATCCATCCCTTTGAAGTTCCAATGTAGTGTATCTCTTCTGCAACCCACTTCAGGACAAGTCATATGATTTCTTTATCACACCCTCATTTACTCATGCACTAGCACACTTAGGAGAGTCACACATTATAATCCTCACTTAACTTTGAAACTTCTGGACTATAGCAGGCCCAGATCTATAACTACATGTGATACATGTGAGACCCAGTTTGGTGTAGTGGTTATGAGCGCAGGACTCTAATCTGGAGAGTCGGGTTTGATTCCTCACCCTCCACTTGAAGTCAGCTGGGTGACCTTGGGCTAGTCACAGCTCTCTGGAGCTTTCTCAGCCCCACCTACCTCACAGGGTGTTTTGTTGTGGGGATAATAATGACATACTTTGTAAACCATTCTGAGTGGGCATTAAGTTGTCCTGAAGGGCGGTATATAAATTGAATGTTGTTGTTGTTGTTATTTGTTTTGAGCCCAGGGTGCCAGCAGGAATGGAAGAATGGGACAAGACAAGTATATGCCTTGAAAACAGTTATAGCTTTATTAAAGCAAACAGAATTTTAGCAAACTTGCATTATATTTACCCAAATGTGCTTGGCCAAGTTGATGGAACTTCACCGACAGGTTGGGAGAAATCTAGCAATGAGATGTCTGACTCACCATCTCACATTTTATACACCTTTACACACCTTTCTCCTCTACTTCCACTGTCCTGTTTGGGACGTTGCTAAGGTACCTATTCCTGCATGAGGCCTCAAGATCAGATATTTCCATTGACTCACATTTCTATCACCTGGCATGGGTCATTCTGAGTTCTATAGCCAGAACACTGTCTAATTTGGTTATTTCCCCTGTTTGGCCTTTCTGGTACTTTCCATGGTCCCTGTGTACATAGGTGGTTTTCAGGGTTTTGACCCTAGGTGGATTTCCTACCACTGGGTCAGTTTTTTTAACTTTATGATTCAATTGTGTTATATGCCCATGGTCATGCTTGGCTTCAGACCTATTACTTAAATTGAGTCTAATTGCCTGTCTAATTGAAGAGAAACCCCATGCTTTCATTACTTATACCTATAAACACCTGATAAGCAAACTGCTCATGAAACTGTGAAACTAAGTGTCACACTAGAAATCTATATGCAGAAACCCAAGGGTAGAACAATATTGCAGTTAGCCAACTGGCATCCAGTACTGCCAAGGTCCTTGTTGTTTCTATCACCTACTTCTCATTTTACAGCTGGCATTACTTCAAGCCCTGATGACTTCAGTAATGCAAGCATCTAATGTGGTTTTGCTTCATGGGTCTAATAGAAACTGCTCTAAACTAAAAATAAAATGAAGAGAAGATCTAGGGGACCTATCATGGAGTAGGGGACCTGGAAAACAAATTCCAATCTTATCACTGGGTCACGGTAGACGGTAGAGATACACAACATCCTAAGAAAATACTCTAGGATCCCATTTAACAGAAACTGGAGGCTCTGGAGGCTCTCAGTATGTAGAGATTCTGTTAGCACTCTGGGTCTCCATTGTGCAATTACTCAAAATTGGCAAAATAGATTTCTTAGGGATGACATCTTCTTAGTCCCTGGTCCTGGGCTGGATTGTCAAGAGACACAGGGGGAAATGCTCAGTCTTTTAAACAGAGGCTGAATGGGATGTTATTTACCAGGTGATATTATTTACCTCCCTATCAAGAAAACCTTCAGCTCCTATTTCCATATAGCCTCTATTAAAGTGACAGGCCATTTTTCTCCAGACTTGTTGGCAAGTCAAATAAAAGCACCTAATTCTGCTTCCAGTTGTAACTAACAGTGGAGGAAAGAACAATACTGCCTCAGGACACTTCTTTTAAAACCCACGATAATCTATCATATCACCCTACCTTGGACGCCTATTCAGAATTAATGTGAGAACCTTAGAAATACAAGGCCAAGTACTTCATAATAATCTGCCTCAGAATAAAGTTGGATGCAGTGGAATGCATTGTGACAACAAAAGCCTTCCCAGCTCTCATTTGCAAACACAAAGTTCTCAGCAGAAGAGCAGTTACTGCTCTGACACTGCTGTGCAGAGGCCTTTAAACCCGACCTCTCTGTCTATGTCCTGGAAGAAGATGCAGGACTTGCCATTTAATTTTTGTTTCAGGAAGCCATTACATAATCCACATTTCTTGAGGGGAGAAAAGAAGCCTAGATAGAAAGAGGGCTCTGTAATAGTTAATTTGTTCTTCTGACCATGGATTATTTGCAAATGACATGGTAACAATTTACAATTCAGAGAGGCAGTGCTGCATATGTAGTTCACACCAAGTTCTCTTTAGATCTCAGTGACTGCAGACTGGGTCTGTACAAAATGGAATCTGTAAAGTGATTTGGAGTCATTAAAATATTACTATAACTCGAAACTAAAATACACAACACAAGCAGACAGCAATAAAATTCAGTACTTAGGTATTCTTGCCTTCTAAAAGTAAGGGTTTCAGATTTTTCCAAGTTTGGTTCTTTCAGTTTAGCAAATCATCAACAGTGGCTGGCCCTTGCCTAATGACTACAGCCATTGCAGCTGACTTCTCCAAAAACCAGTTCCGTTCTATTATTTAAAAAATATGTAAGAACTTTTCTCTGCTCAATAATTAAACATCTTTCCTCCAGCTGCTCACATGGGTTTGTATTTATTAAATGAATCTGGATGGTGAGACAGAATTAGTGACCCAATGAGACCACTTCAGCAAGCAGCACTATGCAGGCTCATAAAGGTTACATCAAGGTTAAACTGGTGCATTTATATCAAAGGCAGTAAATGCCAAGTTGATTCAAATGCTCTTACCTAAAATTATTCAGTTGATAGTAAATTGACTTAGTTTTTATTATTTTTAAAAGGCTGGCCTTTGCAAAACCTTGCTAAGTTTTAACTATATCATTGCCATGACTGACAGTTCTTGTTCTCTAAAGCTGAGCTGAAATGTTGACCAAGACTCTTTTCTTACTTATAGTTTAAACTGCCATTTATGAGCATTCCCCACAATTGCAATGGCTTCAGCATGGCACCCTCACGTTTCACACTGTTTCAGGCATTTTTGAGTTGGCATCTTCTTTTTTATTTTAGACGGGCTTTGAAGCCTCCATTCAGTTTCAGGCTTTCGGGGCTTTGCAATTCACGTCACACTTTTAAAAAAACTTTTGGGCAGGTCTGCAGTGTTGAAACCCATCACACACACAAACACACCATATTTGCTGATTCGGCTGCCCTCTGCCCACTGGAGAGGCAATTGATGGTAGTGCTTGTTCCACTCTCATTTATTTATTTTTTAAAGCCAAGCAAAGAAAGGGTTAAAATGCTGCTGCTTCACCCCCTCCCTGCAGCTTCCCTGCCACTTTGTTTCCAAAAGTCTGTGCAAAATGCTTGTTTTTTTCCCCTTTGGCAAAGCCCTGAAACATGGGGGGTGGAGAGGAAGCCATTTAATTTTGTCTTGGCTTTTAAAGCCAGGAAGAATGTGCAGTAACATTACGATGTTACAACATTACAATGTTACAACTTATTTTTCCCTTTGGGAAAAAAGTGTGTGTTCATGCCCCAAGGGAGGAAGGGAAAAGCAGCCATTTAACTCTTTCCTGGCTTTTAAAGCCAGCAGAGAATAAGCAGCAATGTTAGGAATCATTCCTAGCTTTGAAAAAAAAAATAAGAGAGTGTGTACCTGGGAAGAAGGAAGCCAACAGAGAAGCAGCCTTATGACCCTTATCTCACTTCACTAATAAAAAAGGCAGAAAAGGAGTTCAGAGAGGTAAGGAGGGTAGGAGTAGTTAATTCTGCACAGACAAATCAGCTCTCAGGGGAAAGGAGAGGGGGAAGAAGTGAAGCAGAAGGGGAGTATAGAGTTCACACTTACATTAACCGAGCCAGACGAGACTGGGCAGCAGCTTCAAAATAAAATAGCTGTTTGCCCACAGGGGGAAGAATCAGGGATACTGTAGACAAACATTGGTACAGCATCCCATGACTACCTTGCAAGTGTGAAACTCCTGCAAACATGGGAAGCAGAACAGATACTGAAATGCTTTAAATTACCAGTGCAAAAAGGACCCAGATTATAAAAATGACAAAATGCCTAGCTTGTTACAGTCTGAAAATCATCTTTGGCTGCTAACTAGCTCTAATGCTTGGATATTTCTTCAGTTGACTGTATCATCTGTTTATGAGTTTGCCCAATCTAGACTTTAATTTACACATACCACCTATTTGGGTTACCAATTCTCCATGTGTGGCCCTCAACATCTGTGTCTTTATCTTTCAGGCAAATTTATGACACCCCACCAGTGCTTTATCACAGCTCTGATCACAGTAACTTATGCCAAAATTATGGAAGACTCATATCCAGATGAGTATTTTCACAAGTGGCTTTTCAGTGACATTGTGAATGTTGCAGTTATGCTATAGGGAAAGGAAGAGATCCCCTCTAAAATCACATTTATTGTAGCTTTAACATTCAATTTAAAGAGGTGAAAGATGCATATGAAAACTACGCAAATGGTGATTTACACCTTAAGATAAATGTTTTCCATTCCTTAATCTTTTGAGGATTTTAAAAAAAATTTATCATGTATTAACAGTGACTAAAGGGATGCTTCCACATTAAGAGGCAGTGAACTCCTGAATACTAGTACCAGGAAGCAACTTCAGAGGAAGGCCTCAGCTTCCATGGTCTGATGTTGCTCATAGAATCATAGAGCTGGAAGGGGGCCTTACAGAGCATCTAGTCCAACCTCCTGCCTAGCACTGGGGTCCTCCATTGGCAGCTGTTTGGCCACTGTGTGAGACAGGATGGAGACTAGATGAACCACTGGTCTGATCCCATAGGGCTCTTCTTATTTTCTTAGTTATGTTGATATAAACACAATATACAAATCTGCATGTAAGATTCACACTCTTTATGCTAAAATAAGTAACCATTCTGCTGTAACAGTAGGCAGTAAAAAAAAGATTATCCACCCAGCTGTGAGAAGTAATAAACATGATAATTATATAAGTAAGTCTTTAATAAATTATGTACACATAAGGAAAGCTTGAATACTTATCAGCAAAACAGCACTTAACCTTCTAACATGGAGACAATGTAGATCATTCATCTATAAAACAACATGTGGCTTTGGTATGAAGTGTGCAAGAGGTACTTCAAGGACAACAATTTAAAATTCCAGGAATCCATGAGGTTTGATACCATGAGCTCAGCATTTGAGAGTAGAGCCAAAAGGTGCGAAAGTAGGGTGAGCAGTAGATCACAGGATCAGTTGCCAGGAGGGTAGCAGAAACAGAGTTGGATCACAGCCCAGAAAAGCAGGGAATGATGTAATCAAGGCAGAGTGACCAAGGCTGTTAGAGCAGGAAAGCTTTCTGAAACATGAGAGAAACATAAATGAGGAAACTGGTATAAGCGATATTGGCTTATATGAACTTGAAGAAATTATATATATTCACCTTATATGACTATAGATCATATAAGGCATTACTGAGAGACTCTATAGGTCACATGATTATGAGTTTCAGATAACAAAAACACAATCTTCTCGCATAATAGTGTGCAGGCTGCATTTGAAGCCTCTACACAAAGAGAAATGCCTACAAGGGTTGACATGATGAATATGAAAGTCCATTATGTATGGACCTCAATATGTATGGACCTAAATCAAAATTCCATAACTGGTCATTAGTACAAAGAAGATATTAATCTGCTGTGCATTTGCTTACAAAGTAAGTTAGATCTTTACAAAGATAAATATTAATCTAGAATTATTGAAAACACAAAAAACTCCTGCATTCTTACCCATGGAAATCTCAGTCTTACTCAATCTAACATTATTGGATGGATTAAAAGAATACTGTCCTGCTAATTAGTCTCAGGTTTCGTACATACGATATTTAGCATTTTGAAGTGATTCTTTGTTATGGGATTCAGTCATGACAACTTGCTTGTCTGTTAAGTAAGAACATCACACAGGCCTCCCGTGGCCATTTACGATCTACATTCTACCCCAGTGTTTTTGGTAGTCTGCAGAACACCTGTGGGGGTGGGTCTCTGGTAAAGTTCATTATACACTTAAATGTTACTTGCAGTCCCCCACAGTGGGAGCTTAAAACTACTGTAACTTAGCAACAGGACAAAAAGTCAATAGTGGTGAAAGAAGCTGCTAGGAATTTTCTAGTCCCTTGCTGCTCTTGTTTATCTGCAACAAGTATGTTAGTTACTGATAAGTGAAACAAAACAGTGCATTACCAGGCATGCATATTTTGCATTTACTCACCAGCTTCATCATTGACAGAGAGGTCCATGAGCAAACAAGGATACAATAAAGCCTACCACACAAAATTGAAAGTTGACGACATCAGTAATATTTTTGTCAGCTGACAGAATATGAATGAATCAACTTACTAATCAAATAAAAATGTGCACAAAATTAAATCATTTCCAAAAGCAAGCAACAAAACACAAACCACTTTAATTCCTTGTGGGCAAATATAACGGCAGGTATAGTGATTGCTCTAAATGGAAACCAATGCCTTTTCAGTATCAAATCTTGTCAAAAAGTTTTGTGTGAGAGAGACAGAGAGGATGGCAGGGGAAAGGAGAGAGTGATCATGCAAAAGGGAACCTGGAATGCATTTTGTATCCATTAACTTAGAAATTCATAAAGAACAGAATGGATGCTTTCTTTCACTAAATGTTGGCCAAACTTTCCCGGTAAAATTTCTTTTCACAATTCATTTAGAGGAACTACATTTCAAAGTTTCCTCATAAAAGATTTTAATGTATGGATGTACACTAAAAAAAAAGTTATTATTTGAATTTGGGTATCCAGAATACCATCTATATTTGGTATTTCCAATATTCATACCCCCCAAAATCCAAAACTTTCAGTGTGTTTGGATTCGTTTTTTTATCTGAGGATCCAAATAGATTCAGTTCCATTTTTTCCAAAGGGGAAAAACTTTCAGGTGGTTAGAGGGGCCATTTCTCAAACAAACTACACCAAAATTGCAGTCAACCAAATTCTGCCTGGCCACTAAAGAACCCCCAAGTTTTAAGTAAATTGGATCAAGGGGTCCAAGTCTACTGGCCCCTGAACAAGCTGGCCCCATCCACTCTCCATTGTTTCCTATGTGGGGAAAGTCCAAGCCTTTCTCCAGCACACAGGAGGCCCTAGCCAAACTAGGGTGTGCACTGAAAAAAATTCTGATCTGGGGTTTCCAAAGGAGCTATGTCCCATTATTGCTTTTTCCTGGATGGGATGTTGCCATCCCAACATCCAATCCTTTTAGAGGGTTTTGTTATGAATTACAGTCCTGTTCTTTGCAATAAGGGCTTCCAGGCTCTTTGGGGTAGCTGTTTTTGCATGTAACGGCACCAAAATCTCACAGAACTCTGTCCTCTCTCTAAACCATAAATCCACCAACTTTCTCCTCCATTACATGTCACACAACAACAACAACAACAACAACAACAACAACAACAACAACAACAACGGACCTTTAAGAAGGTGAGTTTTAGCAGATGCACACTATGGCAGGAAACTGGCTGGCAAAGTGGTAGCAGAGTAGTGGCAATATTAAATACAATCCTGCTTTATGTTCACGTTTTCTATACGACCAATAAATTATTACCTTTACATCCTGATACTGCCTGTTGGTACAATATTCCTTGTGCTTTGCAGTTTTGTTCCCACAATGAGTGGGTATTCTCACGTTAATCGATGCCAATCTCCATCTCCTAAGTGCACGCAGCAGGCAGCATGATTGTCTGAATCCCCTCCTCTCTCCTAAACAGACCTGTGAACTTTCCATAAGTTTTTTTTTTTTTGCTGTGGGCAGGCAGGATTGTTTTTGAAAGGGCAAAGGCGAATGGCTCACAGGATGGTGGGGAAGCAATCCTAAACAGGTCTACTCAGATGTAAGTCCCATGTTATTTAATAGTGCATACACCTAGGGAAGTGTCTTTAGAATTGCAGTCTATGACTGAAGTCTTCCAGGGATTTTATCAAGTCTGACTTATTGAGCAGACCTCTTGCACCACCGCCCCCAACACATTTTTTGTCACAGCAACCAACCATCCAAGTGCTCCGTTGAGGGTGAGGGAAGACAGACTAGCACCCAGGTAGCACTGCAAAACAAACCAAGATAAATATTCTCGCCAGAAAGGTATATTCAGATGTAAGTCCCATATTATTCAAGAGAGCTTACTCCCAAAGAAATGTCATTAGAATTGCAGCCTATTAAAGGTGGGCATGGACCAGAAAAACACCATGGACTGCTGGCCATCGATTTTCATGGACTACAGACCACAAACTTTTCAAGGACCAGCCTCATTCATGGACCAGTTTGGTGGTCTGTGGTCCATCACTTCTGGTGGCCCTAGCTCCACCCCTTCACACTTAGAGAGTCCAAACTTGAAGAGAATCTTCAGCAGCCTCTCCTCCAGCCACCCTCCAAGCTTGGTCAGGATTGCATTTCAGATGTCCAAGTTACAGACCCCCAAAGCAGCCACCCCCAGGAAACTTCCAGTAGATACTAGGAGTCACAAATGCCAATGGACTTGCATTGGCTAGCAACACCAAAAAGTTGCAATGAAGCAAAATCAAACAGAAAAGGGTGGGGGAAGAGCCCCCTCACTCACCACACAGACACCTTCCCAGGCATTGCCTAGGGAATTAATTCTTGCTCCTTGCTCCATAGAGCAGAATGGGAGCTCTCTGGTTAGCAGGCAGAGCAGCCCATCAAGGTTTTGAGGGCTAAGATTGGTGTTACCATGGCTGCAGAATGTCCACCCCTTCCTCCTTGCTTGCATAGAGCAGAATGGGAACTGTCTGGTTGGCAGGCAGAGCTGCCTATCAAGGTTTTGAGGGCTAAGATTAGTGTCGTCATGGCTGCAGAATATCCACCCCTTCCTCCTTGCTTGCAAAGAGCAGAACGGGAGCTCTCTGGCAGAGCTGCATATCAAGTTTTTAAGGACTGCAGAAGGTCTGCGGATGACTCCTTTGTTACCTAGGGAATTATTAGATCGGTGAGTCCCCATGAACCACGTGTTCACAAACCACAAAACAGGCCGGACTGTGTAAAATTTAGGTCCGTTTTCCGGACCATGCCCACCTTTACTGCCTATGATTGAAGTCTGCACATTCCCCCTTCCAAACGTTTCCAATGGTGATAAAGGAGAGGGATCTCTCCTTGTGAGGACATGATTGGAAGGGAGACGATGCCATTGCCTGAGTAGTGACAGGGAGAAAAAAGATGCACTCATGGTACGAGGGTGTCATTACAATTTGGTTTCCTGGATTTGGAGCATCATGCTTTAACTAAACAAAACAACAATTTCCAAGTGATTTCCAGTTCATTGCATTTTGCACAGCCCTGAGCCAAACACACAACAGCAATCAATGACCGAAAGCCTCCCAATGCATACAAACCCAACAAAACCCAACAGAACCAACATCAAACCAGAGAATCCCAGTATCCAACCTAGGAAACCCGTAATACCAAAGCAGCAACCAGACCTGGCAATGGCATATGGCAAACAAACAGCAATGACACATATGCACACAGTAATGCTGCCTCCCTCCCTCCTCCTCCTGTCGCCTGGGAAGCCTGAAAGGGGGGGAACAAGCTGCTGCAATTTTTAAAATGAGATGTCCAGATTATATCCAAATTATTCAGGAATGTAAACACTGGTATACCCCCAACATACCCTAATTAAGCTGGATACATCCAGATATGCCTGAGCAGGGGTCGCCATAAGTCAGCTATGACTTGAGGGCACTCTCCACCACACCTATATAATGCCCAAAAAGTATTTTTGAGTATACATTCAGCTCAGAAATACCAAATTGCACACCCCTAAGCACAACTTGTTCTTCTGTAGTACTTTCAGAAGGATTGAGAATTATCTTTAGTGCCCCTCCTTTTATATACACTCAAGATAAGCATTCTTATATTATAGGTGCTGCAAACATATGCCCTCTGCCATCCCCCAAATGGTGGTTCTCAAGGCTTCAGTTAAAATCCACTCTACACATTCATTTTCTTCCCATAAGCCCCTTCTGCATTCCTCATCATGCTTCATAAGACATTCAGTTTGAAAGAACATTTCCTACTGCATCTCACAAACCATTCACCAAGCATCACTTATATAAGCCACCCATCACAAGCCACTAATGTAAGTATTGTAAGTAAGCCCAAGAATTGAGCAAGATTGGTTACATTGCAAACAGCAATACCATTACCATGATGTAAAAACTTAAGCATCTACACTTTGGTATTCTATGTTATTTTGATGGTATTGATCATCTTCAGAGTAGGAGGACTGATTCCAAGAATAACATCCCCCCTGCCACCACTGCTGTTTAAGTAAATGAGACCAACCAGATGCTTGTATGATAGACCTATAGTGCCTTTTATCCACTTTTCACTTACACAATAGGGGAAATTTTGTTCCTACCATTTGCTTCCTGTTGATCTTTCCACTTTTCCAATGACTACTCAGGATGCTTTGGTAAGTAGCTTTGCAAACACTCTTTGGGCGTCCAAGTACATAATGTCTACCAGATCACCTAATTCTCATCTTTGTTCTCACCAATAAGTTGGTGAGGTAGGATTTCCATTTATAGAACCCATACTCAGCAAGGCTTATTGCCAACTTATTTATTTAAACAATTTCTAACCCTGCCTTTCTCCCAGGAAAACTGGGACCCAAACTCACATTTGTTTTGCCAGTTGCTGAATGCCTGAGCATGTTTTTTAAGTATATACATATATATTTGAATGCCTTAAAAAATTTGATTGATGTATTTATCCTGATACCTTAGAGAGTGGGACTGAAATACGCATCTTTTCAAATTCTTTTATTTTAAAAGGATGCAGTTAAAATAACCGTCTTGCAGGAACAGGCAATCAGTATATCATTTAAATGTATGTGACAGCAAACATAATTGAAGTAAACATTTTCATGAGGAAGGACAGGGGGTTAAAAGACATTGCTTTGCAGTTTAAGAGTAACTGTACTGTTAAGAACAAGTAGCAATATCCTTACAACTGAAGTTCAGGAGACATTCATTCCTTTCTGTCTCTGGAAGGGATATTTAAGATTTAGATTACAAGACAGAAATGGTATCTCTCCACACTTAACTTACATTACCTGTGGCTCTGGTGTTCCTCTGATTGGTCCAGGGAAGACAAATGTTTCATCCTTATCTGGGGACTTTGGTACTTAAAATGCATGAATTACTTTAGGCTACATTTATATAAGTGATATTCTTCAATGTTCTTCAGTACTGGGGTGGGGTGGATAACTGGTACAAGGTTTTACAGTTGCTACACCCAGCTGCTTTTCATTAATATTGCAATGAAAATATCACTAAAGACACAGGATATTAACATTGCAGGTTCATCAATACAAGACAACAGTCTATCTAAATAAGTGCTAAAGAGTACATAGATAAAAACAGAGGCTATATGTAAACAGTTGAGTTTGCCTGGATGGCTGCATAACTGAATTACATTTACAACTTTAAATTTTTATACTTAAATATTATATGACACCAGAAACCTGCAGGTGTTGTGGAGATGTGATGGCACAGCATCCATATTGCTGACATATGCAAAGATATTGCAACCTGGAGCAAGCTAGTTGCAGCAAAGAGAAGCTGATACCCCAGAAATAACCCTGTCCACAAGGCAGCCACAGGATGTTGGTAGAGAATGTGCATGCACAGTGTCAATTTCATCCACGGGCCTTCACGTTCCAGGTCAGCTGATCCCCCCCCCCCCAATGGAATATAGCATCCACAGTGGAATTCAGCCCTCAAGTGACAAAGTTCGGGGTTCTCCTTCCTCCCTCTGCATATGCAGAAGAGAGAAGCTTCTTACATATGCAGAGAAAAAGGCTACCAGGCTTGTGGACAAAGAGACGCTGCTGCTCCCTCTCCCTCCTCCCTTGTCTTTCTCCTTTCTAATTTCCTGTGAAAGGGGACAAGGATTAAGATTTTCAGCAAAAGATAACATAGTCATTTTAAATCATATAGCTTTAATGGTTCCTCTGTTAGACCCGGAATAAACTGGTAAAGTCTGCTTTAACTCAGAAGGTCACAATTTTTTATGTTATCTCAGTACATTGTTGAACAATCCATTAGCCTTTTTGGTTTATCAGAGAAGGAAAGTTTTTATCAATTGCAGTATCCACCCCAATATTCATAGTATACACAGAGGTGTTAGAATAACCATAGGGTCATTAAGGATGTCTTACATCAAAAGAATAAAGATTCATGCCTGACTACCTGAAATTAACCAGTGACTCATCCACTGGTTTCCTACTTGATAGCCAAGTACTGTACTCCTCAATCATAGCCAGAATTAAAGGACACAGGCCAATCTAAACATTTGCACATATCGAGTGTCCATATTCAGCCTCATTTGCATTTTGTACAGTTAATCCTAGTATATAGGTAACCCAGAGAACAGTTTTTATTCTTCTTACTCTTACATCTCCATTTTTTTCTTTGTTTCTTCAGTCTCTTTCCTTTTGTGCCCTCTTTTGTGTTCTTCTATGGCCTCTATTCCACCCTTTTCTAGCTACAGATTCTTTCAAATTGCTGGCTCTTCTTATTCCCACCATCCTTTATTTTTCCCTGCATCCTTCTTGCTTTTTATAGAAAAGTCCAATCCATCCCTTTGAAGTTCCAATGTAGTGTATCTCTTCTGCAACCCACTTCAGGACAAGTCATATGATTTCTTTATCACACCCTCATTTACTTATGCACTAGCACACTTAGGAGAGTCACACATTATAATCCTCACTTAACTTTGAAACTTCTGGACTATAGCAGGCCCAGATCTATAACTACATGTGATACATGTGAGACCCAGTTTGGTGTAGTGGTTATGAGTGCGGGACTCTAATCTGGAGAGTCGGGTTTGATTCCTCACTCCTCCACTTGAAGTCAGCTGGGTGACCTTGGGCTAGTCACAGTTCTCTGGAGCTCTCTCAACCCCACCCACCTCACAGGGTGTTTTGTTGTGGGGATAATAATGACATACTTTGTAAACCATTCTGAGTGGGCATTAAGTTGTCCTGAAGGGTGGTATATACATTGAATGTTGTTGTTGTTGTTTTATAGAATATATTCTATAATATATTATATTATAGAATATATTATATTATAGAATATATTCTTATATTCTATAAGTGAATATTCCATTGTTTTCCTATACGTTCTTCATTTGGTAGTAGTAAAGCCTCATTATAGTCCTTAAGTGTCATGTCTTGTTAATTCTCCACTGTGTTTTGACTAATTAATTCCCTGCAGTGTTTGTCAAGTCACTGGAAGGCAGACAGTCCAGGACTTTCCCTCCTCTCCATCCCACTCCTGCTATCATTTCCCAGTAGCAAAAATTAGTGCCATCCAATGGCCCCAGTATACATATGAAAAGATTCCTGCTTTAACTTTAATCTTGTGGGTGCCACTCTGTGCTCTAAGATACGCTCCAAATACTGTCATTAGGAAAAGGGGGTGCAGACACAGATAGTCATTCAGGTAACATGGAAGGAAGGAAGAGGTGGCCACCAAGAAAGGGGATTAACCCAGGACATGTTTATTAATGGAACATGACATACACTCATATCCTTAGACCACAGCTGATAAGGGGTTGCATCCAGTGATTCATAGACAACAGGATTACTGACCTTTTTGTTGACCTTCTCCTCCATTTTTCCAACCCCTAAGAAAGTTGATTACTATGGTTGCTGGAACCCACAGGATTACAAGTCACATGGTCTGGGCTCTCCACTGACTGGAATGATATGGACTCTATGAACCAAGTTAGAAGTGACTTATTACATGTGGAGAACACTTGATTGGTCCCACAAGTTTACCTGGGAAGTGAAGTTGGAGACTCCTTCCCCTCTCTGTAAGAATCACTGGCTGAAGAGCCAGAGAACGCCAGCAGCAGCAATGGCAAATCATTCCTCCAGTCAAAGCCTGCTGAACATGAAGGCCCCCAAAGACCATTCGGGCACGGGCAGCTGCTACTCTGTCCCAGAGTGCCCTGCATCCTTTGGGCTGCCTGCTCCCTGGGAGCTGCTCTGGAGAAAGCTGCTGCATCGGTGAAGCTCCAGCTGCAGTGACAGCAGAGGGATGTGCTGCTGCTGCTGCTGCTGCTGCTGCTGCTCTAACATGCCCTCACTCTGGTTTTCCTCTGGGAACTCAGGAGCAGGGGAAGGGCCTATTAGAGCAGCAGTAGCAGATCCCTCTGCTGTCACTGCAGCTGGAGCTTCACTAACATGGCGTCTTTCTCTAGAGCAGCTCCCCAAGAGCAGGCAGCCCACAGGGCAACTGGGAGAGAGCAGCTGCTGCCTGCCCCGGAATGGTCTTTAGGGGCCCTCGTATCCAACGGGCTTGTGCCTGGAGGAATGATTTGCAATAGCTGCTGCTGCTGCTGGCTTTCTCTGGCTCTTCAGCCAGTGATTCTCACAGAGAGGAGAAGGAGTCTCCAACTTCACTTCCCAGGTAAACTTGCAGAACCAATCAAGTGTTCTCCACGTGTAATAAGTCACTTCTAGCTTTGCTCTGTGCCTCCAGCAAAATCCATAAAAAGAAGCCTCCCAGCAAGCTGCTATCAGTTCTTTGACCTCTTTAAAAACATAATTAATTATTGCAAATGTTTTTAAAAATCACATCATTTAACATTTTAATAATTGCAAACATATTGTATGATTATTTAGGCCTACCTTGTTCTCTCTCTGGTTGTGCTCAGGCAGAAGCCCCTGTTGCTCTATTCTGGTTATGTGACTGATAATGAAAAAGAACTACACAGGTAATTCTGCACAACAGATGAGCAGCTTCTTTCCCAGCACGGCTCTTTATGGTCCAGCACAAGCAATCTAAAGCATTCTGGAACAGCCAGGCATGAACAAAAATGTCCACTTCAGCACTGCCGCTCTAAAGAGTGAAGTTCCAGGAAAGCAAGGAGACTTGGATTTAATTGAAATTTTCTAATTTATTTAATAAGACACCTGCTTAGAATAAGGCCAGACCTGAGCCTGTGAAAGTTCTCTCTCCAAATCCTAAAACAATCAGAATACTTTAAGATACTCCTTCGGTAGCTTTCTCTTGCCACTGTAAAATTATTTTAGAGCAAATTTCCAATCAAATCTCCCCTGGCTTTTCTCTCCATTTTTTTAAAAAAAATAAGTTTATCATCATCACCATCATCATCACCACCACCACCACCATCAGTGTTTCTACATTTGTAAAGGGCAACTTGTTTCTTCAAATCCTTTATTGATTCTGATATATAAAGACAACTTGAGATAAATTAAGATAAAGCTAGCATTGTGTAGTGATTAGTGCTGGACTAAGATCTGGAAAGTCCGGGTTTGAATGCCCACACTGTCATGGAAGCTTGCTGGGTGACTTTGGGTCAGTCACACACTCTTAGCCTAACCTACCTCACAAGGTTGTTGAAAGGATAAAATGGAGGAGGGGAGAACTATGTAAGCTGCTTTGGGTTCCCTCTGGGGAGAAAGGCAGAGTATAAAAGAAGCAAAAGAATAAATAAAATGATTACCTTATCTTTAACAAGTTAAAGGTTTTTTTATCTCTTTTCAAAAGATTGTGCTTAAATTAGATTTAGAATTTTGAGCAGGTCATACTGCTTTTTAAAAACAGAAGTTCTCCTCTATTTTGTATCTCAATTTTTTTAGGGTAATGAGACCATCCCAACTGACAAACAACCAACATTCTTGGGAAACTACATTCCATACTTGCCAGTGGCTGTAACCTTCCTTCTCCTTCTTACCATATTCTCTGAATTCTGTAGGAGTCCATGTCACTCAAACAGTACAAAATGTTGCAGGTAGTGGACTACTGTGGATATCTGGCACCCTGTGGGGAAAGAATGAAACAAATGAAGTCTGCCTGGACCAGCATGAACTTTTCCTCACTCCAGGTGAGCAAAAAACACTAACCACCACATCAGATATCCCTTTCATTACTTGGATTGTGTTTTCCTCTGGATGCACAAAGCAATAAAAGGGCTATTACTTAAAGCAGAAATTCCGTCACAACTGAAGTGCTTTTAGCGATTGCCCTCATGCAAAGCCGATTGCAAACATAATTGGTAACAAAAACAGAGTCTCAGGGCATCTTAAAGACTAACAAATTTATTGTGGTATAATCTTCCATGGTCTGGAGCACACTTAATCTGAAGTGGCCTAAGTATTGACAGGTGTCACAGAGGGTAATAAAGGGTAATTTACTGGCGTTGGTTAATGATCACAGGTAAAGAATCAAGGGACAATAATGTTTTAAAAACTAAAACAGCATCCAAAATGTCTAATCTGTTAGGTCATGTAAAAACAATGGGGACACACAATTTTAAATTCGTTTAGAGGTATGTCAGCTTGGTGTTTTGTAATTTGTCATGAGTCTGGTTTCCATAGATTTACTTCATCATTATGACAAAGTGGACTGTAATCCACAAATGCTAATATTACAGTTAACCTGGCAGCCTTTAAAGTATCACATGAACCCTTTTATCCGAGGGTATGAAGACCTTGCTAAAGATAACCCTACCTAGATCCAATCAGTGCCAAGATGGGAGAGCTCCTGTGTTACTGGAACTGGTCTCCTTGCAATAAAATGATTTGTGGGGGAATTAGCAAGCAAGAAGAATGGCTATGCAAGAGGCCGGTAACTGCAGGGATCTATCACCAATTTCTACCAGGCCTCTTCCCAAAATAGCAAATGAGTCTGGTTCTTGAAGTCAAATAATAACATTCATTAAGAACAAAATGACATGCACTTACATGCAGAATTATGGGGTAAAAATAATTACACACACAGAGAGCCCTAGGAAGCTTAGTCAGAAACTGGGAATAGAGAGGGGGGGGAGCAAATAAATCAACCTATCCTGAAGAGGGGTCCAGTCCGTGGGAGAAGAGAGTAGCTTAGAATGCCAGCGCCCTTGGCTAGGAGAACAAGAGGCTTGGGCAAACCTCAAGGGAACAGTGCTTGTGGATCCGAAAGTATGTACAATTTGAATGAAGCCATGGCTCTACCTTTATAGGTAAAATGTGCCCTGAGGTGGAAGAGCCCACCTAGCCATTAGAACAAAAACTCCAATGGTCAGTTCCTGGGTTTGACAAAAGGTTTGAGTACCTTGATTGGTAGCTGCCAGAGTGTGTGAAAGCAAATGCAAAACATGTTCTAGCACTTCACAAAAGGGATAGTTTGTTAGTGAATTCCACCGGAGCTCAGTTGATGGATTTTAGGTGGGGACTGTACTTTCCCAGGAACAACTGTATATACTTATGAATGTCATTTGATTAGCTCCTCAATCAAGGACAGGAGATCTCATCACGGAAGAAGGGAAAGGAATGTGTTAAGTGGGGATGACTCTGTGAGACCTTTGTTGCATTGGGCACCTTTGGGGCTGGAAGGATAGTAAATCCAATCGCCTCTTAATCACTCCACATTCCTGTGTGGCATTCCATGCATGCCATGTTCTCCCGAGCAGGACTCAGCAACTGTTGGAGGCTCTCTGGTGGCAATACAGCAGCCATTTTAACTCCAGAGGCCTGAACATCTTTAATATCACAAGCAGCCATATATAAAACTGCTATTAAAATGGCGGAGGCCGGGCCGACCGCTTACTCCTGGACACCTGCATACATTACCTCAAGTTCTACAGGGGAAAACTGAGATAGAAATGAAACACAATTCTGTTGCTTTTGCTATAACAGACTAATACAGCTACTCCTCTACCATTCAAGAGACTGTTGCTGTCTAAAGGTAGAAATTCAAAGGGACCTGAAACATGAACTAGAAAATTACCACCTAGTCTCAAATTTATCATTTCTGAGCAAGGTAACTGAATGGGCAGTGGCAAAGTGTCCCCAAGGGTTCTTGATGGAAACATCTGCATTGGAACCATTCCAGTCCAGCTTCAGGCCTGGATTTGGTACTGAGCCAGCTCTGGTGGTGCTAGTTGATGATCTCTGACTCCACCTTGATAAAGGTGGACATACACTGCTGATTTTGTTAAATCTGATGGCAGCAGATTTGAGATGTTTCATTTCAGCATTTGGAGGCTGATTCAGATGTTTTATTGGCTTTACTTCATATGATTTATTCATTATAGACAATGGACATGAGTAGGATTTAGTGATGGTGCTGTTCTTTTAGATGTATGGGTTTTAATATTTGTATTTTACTATGTTTTTTTATTTTTTTGATGTTGGTATTTCTAGCACCAACTGCCTTGAGCATTAAATATGGTGTCGAGGCTGTATATAAGTCAAATAAATAAATAAATAAATCCTTATGAGGGTTCCCAGTTCATTGTTTTTACACCTGTTTAGAAAGATTATTCTACATGAACAAGTTTCAAAATAGTATGGAATTCATAACCTGGGAATGCATCATGAAAAAGCTTTATCTCCTATATCAGAAGCATGCTGAGTTTTATTATGAATCTAGCTACAGCTGACATAATGGCATCAGCTATATGCTTAGTGCATTTCAAAATCTGATCTAATATGTTCCATGTCAAGACAACAAAGTCCTTTTGAATATCTAGCCTTTGATGTACATGGCCTGAGACAGACAACACAAAACCTCTCCCAGCATTAATGTCAAAATATAATGCCTACAAATGTGCTTGCCTTATTACAGGATTGTCAGCTTCTGTGCTGGTCTAGCTTTTTAAAACTTTCAATAGCAGCCTGATCTAAGAAAATAGATGCAGCTTTCTCCATGCCTTTCTCCCTATGCCAGGAAAACCTTCCTTGGCTAAATTTCTGTATATCAGATTGTTGTTAAAGGCCTAGGAGCAGATCACTAAAAAAAAGCAGCAGTGCCCTTTTTCAGATTTCTTGGGGATAATGTGGGGGACATGGGAACTGTGAAGGAATTCTGAACATTTAGGCTTTTGCAACTTGCAATGAATGAACTACAGCTTCAAATGGTTGCCAGGCATGGCTGCCGACTTTTAAACTGGCTTGGCACTTGTTTCTTTCAACAGTTGCTGCCTAATACACTATCACTTAATCTTCGTGCCAGGAAAAGCTTCACCTGCTAAAGCTTTACATGAATATTGGCTATTATAGTCACAGGAGAGGGGCCAGTAAAAAGTTGGCAACCTTTTTTCCAAAGGATTAAATGGCATGTAAATCAGACAGAAGGAAATGTCTGTCTACCCATATCAAAAGCTGCTCTGTTTATGATCTCAATGGGAGTCAAGGATACCATGATAAAAGAACAGCCTTCAAATGGTTTCTACCTCACTGTGTGTGGGGGGGGGGGGGGAATGCAAGATATGACATAAAACCCACTACAGGCTCCCAAGCAGAAATGTGTAGCAGCAAAGTACTTTTCTACACTGGGAGGAAAAAAGAGTCACAGCTGTTCAATCAGTTCTATTTCTCACTCAGATGACTTTGATGTACTGTCCTTACAAGCCTTCTCTGAATCTAGAATGCTTGTTAGGAATCTGTGCAAGTCTACCTCATATTAAGACTCAGAGCATCAAGCTGGCAAGTAACCAAATAAATGTATTATGGTGAAATATGGTGTTCCTTTTCTCTCTACTCTCTTCAAGATCACATTGCTGCAATTCAATCAAACATTCATCTCTTGATTCACAATAGTCCAGTTCAGTTAACCAAAATAGGGAACACTCAGTGTGTGGAGGGGATGGTCAAAATTGCACCCCTATCCCATCCCATCCCATCCCATCCCAAAATTGCACCTTCCCATATCCATCCAGCTCTTCTCCCAGAGCTATATTACACAGGTGTAGATCATACAAAGATAGCCCTTATGCATGCATATGAAGTAGTCTAGTTTTCTGCACTGGGAACAATTTCTTGATCAATTAAAAATACGCACCCCAGAAACCTCAGACCATCACTTACCTTCAGCCAATCACATTTGCTTCCATAAAAGCCATCTAG
The DNA here is from genome assembly GCF_028583425.1 of Eublepharis macularius. Lineage (NCBI taxonomy): Eukaryota > Metazoa > Chordata > Lepidosauria > Squamata > Eublepharidae > Eublepharis > Eublepharis macularius. The sequence continues at coordinate 86,937,923 of NC_072793.1, read as the reverse complement.
TTTATGATTAATTCACAGATTAACATCTCATTAGCATTCCTCAAGCTAAAGTTCTCATTTCACATAGACAATTGATACCTAGCCTCTCTATTTCCTGCTGATAAGTTTTTCTTGCATTCCAGGCCACTTCGCCATGAAAGTGGAATTTCTATTCCAGGCATATTTCAGGGGCAACAGAGGACAAAGTGATTTAAATGACATATCTCAGCTAATTAAATGTCCATTGTTGTTATCTTTATTCAGAACTTTTCTTCAATATGGTGGGCCAAAAGATGGGTTGACAGTTTGTAAAAACCTACCGCTAGATTGGTTTCTTTAGTTCCCTGAAGCCTTTTAACACTGATGTTCATTTAATAACATTCACCTTTTGCTCTACTATACTATAGCATTGCTCATTTTGTGTCAGTGATGATAAGCCAGTTAAATAGGTTGGTGCCATCCTGCTTGATAGAAATAACCTCCATTAAGGTTTCCCAGGCAAGTCTTCTAAATAGAAGGTCCAGAAAGAAACCATAAAAAATTTGGAGGGAGGGAGGGGTCCACCAAAAATTTTACTTTAGAAAGTAACTATCGCATATATATCAACTTTTGCAAAAAAAATAAAAATCAGTTTTTTCTCTCATGGCTTCAGGATTTCTGGAAACTTTACATCTCTGATTCTGAGGATACAATCCTATACACGCTTACTTTGGATGGTCCCAGTGAACTCAGTAGGACATTTGTGTGTGTCTATGTCCGTGCCATTAAGTTGCAATTGACTTAGGGTGACTGCGGCAGGGGGCTTTTAAGGCAAGAGAGAAGCAGAGGTGGTTTTCCAATACCTTCCTAAGCAGAGCCCATCCAAGTACTGACTCTGCTTAGCATCTGAAGAGATTGGGCTATACCATGCTGCCTTCCCTCCCAGCAGGACTTACTTCTGAATAAACATGCATAAGATGAGGCTGCAAATGCCTTAATGTTGCCAATCTGGCACATGTACTCTAGTTAAAACAAACAGCATACAGCAGCCAGAAGGCAAAACTTTTTGCAATCCTTCCCAGATGAAGTCACACAATAAGACTCCAAAATACAGTGGAAAGGGGGGTCTACAGTAGTGGAAAATACATGAAATACTGGAAACAGGCATTGCACTGAACTATCTGGCAGGATGTAAGGAAAGTCCAGAGACCAGGGTAGGGGCCATAGCCCTTTACCTTGATGTATAGGAGCATTTAATTATGTTTCCCAAAGACAGATTTTTAACCTGGCCTCCTGTATGTGATAGCTAGATCTCAGTTTTGTTCTATATTTATCTTAAACTTTCTTTTCTTAAACCATTGACATATAATTTGGTTGGAACTGACTATTCTTTGTCATTCTTATTTATTTATTTAATTTTATTGCCCCCATTTTGGGAACTAAAGAGTGGCATATAACTAGAAATAAGGAAATGAACAGCTCAATGGTAAAACACATGCAGAAGGTTCCAAGGTTCAGTTCCAAGCTTCTTTAGACACAGCATGAAAGTCCTCTTTCTGAATCGCTGGAATGCTCCTACAAGTCACCAAGAGGATACTGGGCTAAATAGCATAAGAGGGCTTCAAATGTCAAAATGCCCCCTCCCCCAATGACAAACTGCACGTGCGGCCAAATTGTGGATGTTCTGGGAACAACAGGCACTATCTGAGATAACTTACGTAGTTTTTTATATATATATATAAATCACAGTGCTGTAGTAAAACTCCTCGAAGCCAATTGTGCTAGCACAAAGCATTCTGCCATAAAGCACACTAAAAAAAATACTAAGACACAACAGGAGAGATATTATTCCATGTGATGTAAGGAGCAGGGGTGTGTATAATGAAAATCCAAACCATGAAAATAACTTTTCTGGGACCTTACTTGTGACTTTCTAGAACAGAAACACTGTTTCTGCTTGGTAACTCCTGCCCAGAACATTCTGTGTTTTTAAAAAATTATTGTGAGTGCTTTCAGGTGTCACCTCATCACAGCAACTCTCAGGTTCTTCTCAGTTATTGTGGGTTTGACTGTATTTTTTTTTTCAAAAAACATGGTCATCATCTGATCTGAACATCAGGGGATACACCTCTTTTAACATACCTGCTCATAAACTGTACTCAAAGGGTCGTAATAAGACTGGCCTCCCTTGCTAAACCTATTTCTCCAATTTCACGTAGACCTACGTCCTGGTTTGATATAGAATGCATGCAAAGATCTGCTTACAGTAAGATCTGCTTACAGAGAATTTCACCTATTGAATAATTTTGATAAACTAAAAAACTATCACAACAAAAGTAAATTTTACCAAAAACTTACCCTTAATAAAAAAAAGATTGTTTTATCACAGGAAATGGGCTAAACTGCTGTAAGCACTGAATAAGACCTTGGGGCAAATGGTAACAGCCCATATGAATAATAAAGTAGTTTATACTAATTTTAAAATTCCTCCCCAAATTTGGATTAATCACTATAGTTTAATCTTTAATGTTTCTGATAATACTTCAATTGATAATAATAATATTATTCCATGTATAATTATTATACCTAGCTGGCCTCCTGTGAGCCCTGATGAAATCATCAAACTGATTTTAGAATTAAGACTTGGCAAATCCCCAGGCCCAGAAAGGATACCAGCAGAAGTTTTTATTAAACACCCACAGTGGTGGTCCTCCCCTCTAGCCAATCTATTTACTCTTATCAGTCATTTTGGGATAATGCCACAATCCTGGCTAAATTCTATTATTATCTCTATCTTTAAAAGGTAACTCCAGCTGCCCAGGAAACTTTAGACCAATTAGTCTTCTTTCAGTAATTGGGAAATTGTATGCCAAATATTTAGGAAGGTGCCTAAAATTCTGGATATATACTCATCAGATCATCTATCCAGAACAAATTGGTTTCATTAAAGGCAATTCCACAATAGACCACTGTTTTCTGTTAGCATTTTTAACCAAGAAATACATGAATTCCGGCACCTAAAAATTGTATGCAGCCTTTATTGACCTGAAAGGAGCATTCGATTCGGTATCTAGACAAATGCTATGGAATAAGTTAGAAGTCATGAATATCGACCCTCAACTTTTATTTCTGATAAAAAAAACTCTACTCTTCCACCACTTGCCAAACTAAGTATTCAGAACTTGGGCATTAAACTGCCAAAATACCAACTTCAAAGGGAGTGACACAGAGCTGCATCCTGGCCCCTTATCTTTTAAACTTATTCTTGAATGATTTAGCCCTGACTTTTGAACCCATCAGTGGCCACCCCCTAAATTGGGATTTTTCCCAGTCCCTCTGTTACTTTATGCAGATGACACCACTATTCTTTCCTGCACTAGAATCGGACTCTTACAATACTTACATGCTTTCTATAAGTACTGTCAAGGCAATTCTTGAGCCATAAATTAATTTAAAGTATTAGTTTTTTCAAATCATTGGAACCTTTAAAAATGGTCTGTAGGTAATACTGAAATACTCAAGTAAAAGATTTTAAATACTTGGGTATTACTTTCCAATCTTAACTGGACAACACACAGAGCTAGAACTATCACCTCCACTAAGTGGTCTTTTACACAACTCAAACAATTCTCTTTTATTAACAGCAACCAATATATTCCAGCTGCAATAAAGATCTTTGAAGCCAAAATTTTGTTACAGATGCTATATGGTATTCCAGTCTGGATTAAGGCATTTAACAATAACCTTGAAAGAATCCAAGCAAATTGCTTCCATCAACTTTTAGGTGTTCCTAAATGTGTATCGTATTTGGAACTCTGCACAGAACTGGGCCAGCATTTCGTAGAAACTAAAAATTGGCTATTAACTTTCAAATATTGGCTTAAAATACACTTTAGAACTTCAACAAATTCTTTAATCTCATTATTAAAAAGCAACCCTTATAGTATCACCTGGTTTTCAAACACCGAGGAGAAAATTCACCAAATTGGCTTTTCTATAAATTTTTTTCTTTCTTTGAATGAGTCTTCTATTCTCCAGGTCATTCAACAAAATTATTTGACCTAGAATTCCAGAAGCTATGCCCATTACAGCCTCATATAGCAGCATCACAGGCTAGTTTGAAACTCCCAATTCAGTATGGACAAATGGCTCACTACTTCTATGACTTAGACCATTCTCTTCATCATAGAGCTTTTACATTGGCCCAACTACATGTATTCCCTTCAAGAATGGTAGTTGGCTGATACAATAAAGTCCCTATCCATGAAAGACTTTGTACATGCCCTTTAAAATCTCTTGACTCAATTCAATATATTACTATAAGTTGCCAATTGTTGTACACATCCTCCTACATTATGAGTTCTACCAAGAAAAGAAAACTCAATTGATTATTCCAATTTTCACTAGATTTAAACCCCTGGAATATTTTATGAATTTTAAGACTGAAACCCCGTGGGAATATCTCTTAGAAGACACGCAGAAATCTGTTTCATATGTGGTAGCTAAATTCTGTTCATTAGTAATTCAAAAACGAAAATCCTTGATCGATGCGATTTTGAATTAGTGTGCCCTTTTAAAGATTTTAGACATATAGTCAGATTTTATTACTTGTAATTGTTCTTTTTTCTAAATGTATTTTAAATTTTTAACCCTTGGTTAATTTGTAATTGCTGGTATTATGACTGTAACAATAAATTGAATTGAATTGAGATTGCCAACTGCATATGGCCCTCTGTAAGGAACTTCTTCCTTCCTTCTTATATCTTAACCAGCATATTAATAAAAACAGAACAATACATTACCTATTAAAAGACACAAATTCTGAAATTACAGTTGTGGTTGCCAAATTTTTGTCTCAAGTAGCTAAAGTTAGATATAAGATTTTTAAAATACTGGTTCTGCCTTTATCGTTTTATATTGTAATCTGTACTAATTACTTGCCTGTGTTACATTATTTATGTACTCTTATTTTATGCCATTAAAGGTTGTTGTTGTTGGGTTTTTTCCTATTCCCCCCCACAGGGAACCAACCACATTTATTCCCTCCAATGTAATAATAGAGGACAGAGCTGTCCCAGCCACTCACAAGAGCCTCAGGGAGGGTATGTGGAAGGCAAATTGTTTTTCTATTATTTTTTCCAGGCAACCAGTTGCATTTATTTCTTCCAGTCAGAGAAAACAGAAGAGCTCTGCCAGCCAATCACCACAGCCATAGGTGCATATGGAAGGCATATGGAAGGCAAGGTACACCTTGTATTTCTGTTCTGATTTCCTAAGTAACCGGCCACATTTCTCCCTTCCAATCTGATCAGTGCTGGAAACTCAGTGAGTTAATGGTTCAGAGGGAGGAAAGTATTCAGTGTGATTTTGGTGCCATTGAGTGCAAAAACAGCCCCCCCTAGTCTCAAATTGATCCCCCTCTTCCCCATTGAAAAGAATGGCCATGAAAAGCATGTGAATGAAAAAAACCAAATGAATTTCTACCCTGACCCAGCAACCCCTACCAGAAAACTACCCAAACAAAATAAACATTTCACTCAACAGTTCCAGACATAAAAACACAACAAAAAATTTCTAGATGTACATCCCTAGTAAGGAATAATTTGTGGATGTTCAGGTTAAAAAAAGAAATGGTTGCATAATACTGAGGTCTCTTGAGGCTTGCAACAATTGGCCCATGAAAGAGATGAAATCTGTGCTGGATTAAGTACTTTTGTTGCCCACATAGAAGCATCTTTAACAAGTACTAGTACGCAAGCTTGCTCATCCATTCCTTTCTTCCTCCTGTATTCCTCTGAGGACACTCTAGCTCCAGGAAAATAGAAGCAATGCAGAAGCACAGTTCTTGGAAACAGAAGCAGCTAGCCTTCTCATTGGACCCCCATCTCAGTTTTCATACACTAGCTTATTGTGAAGGCTACTCAATAAGCTGCTTGCATCTTCTCTTCTAGATGCAGTTTTCAAATCTTTATTAACAAATCTTATTCACATGAATTTAAAGTCTATATTAAATTCTTTTCTCTCTTTCTCCCTATCAGCAACAGTCATAAAAGCATTTTAAGCCAGTTTGGTGTAGTGGATAAGAGCAGCAGTACTCTAATCTGAAGAACCAGGTTTGATTCCTCACTTTACAACTTGAATCCAGCTGGGTGACCTTGGGTCAGTCATAGCTCTTCCAGAGCTCTCTCAGCCCCACTCACCTCACACAGCGATCGTCATGAAGATAATAATAACACACTTTGTAAACTGCTCTGAGTGGTTGTTAAGTTGTTCTGAAGGGCAGTATATAAAGCAAATGTTACTATTATTGTATTATTTAAAAGGATTAGTCTCAGCAGACTTGGAATATAGCTCTGGAGCTATTATGACTGGAGGGCTTCTCTCTCCTTTCCAGTCTTCAGTTCCTTTGGTCAGCCACCACTACCCAAGCTGAAAAGGTGTAACCCCTCACTTGCCATTTGGGGAAATGGTGACCCTCTATGCATGTGCAAAGTTCTAGCAAATGGCTGAGCAGGAGGTCTGTGGGTGAGAAGAACACCACTGACACAGTTTGAATTAAAGAAAGATCTTTATTGTCCTACAGTTGAATATAAAATACAGAGAGCACAATGATGTATAGGAAGAACAGTGCACTAGGCTTAGCAACTAATAAAAAGAAAAAAAGGAAAATGTATAATATCCAACTATCCCTTGAAAATTACCAATAGTATCTGACCATCCCCTACTATCACTTGAAAATTACTGACAGTACCTGAACATCCCCTCCAGGGATGGATAAACATCTCTTGGAGAGGTAAGCCCCCTCTAGTGCCCCCTTCCTCCATCCCCAATGAACCATACACACAAAAGGCTACAGCCCCCTTTAAACCCTCTCCCCTCCTCAAGGAGGGGGGGCGGCAGACCCTCTTGGGGAGTTAAAACTAGTCCTCCATGGCCAAATTGCTCTTATCCATGGCCAAGTTGTTCTTATCTTATGCATAGGTGCACATCTGCCACTTGCTTTATGGTGGCATCTCAAAGGCTAGAACAACATACATTTATCCATCCCAGGATGTTAGCTATAACAAACATCCCAAGGACAGCTGTCCATTAGAGCAATGGCATTCTGCCTTGACAGCATTTGTTGCACTTTTCTTCCTGAGAGGAAACCTGCTTTCCCAGGACTTGGTTAGAAAAGATGAATTACAGGTCAGTTTGAATCTCACAGGTCTACAGATCTATGTCCTTATCATGACAGGAGCAGGATTCCACAAGCTTTAGGAAGCAAGACCACTGGAGAAGCAGTTCAGAGGCATATCCTATGATAGGATTAAGTACAAGTCACACAAGGAAAGTTGGAACAGAATGCAGCCATCATAAAGGTAGGCAAATAGAGCAGAAGATAAGCAGGGAGGAAGCAGGAAAAATTGGACAGATGCAAGCAGGTTGAAAAGAAGCAGGCTTGTAAACAAAGGTAGTTGGCGCAGTAATGGGCAGAACAGTTAGTCAATTTCCCCAGGTGGAAATTGACTAACTGTTATTGGACCACAGTCATTGGCTGGTGTTGTATTCTGGTTTGAGTGTATATTTCCATGTTGTAAATCTTGAAGGTTATGGAAATGGTGGGGGGAGGACAGTAGACTGATGCTGACCCACTCCTCACCTAGTGGGGAATCAAGACCACTTTTTAAAACTGTAAACATCTCATTACCAAGACAGAACAGCTTGATTTCATAGGATATGCCCCCCCCCCCCGCCTTGCAGACTAGAGAAAGATTAAAGTCTGAGTTTGAATGGCTTCCAGTTTGGGCTGGTTTGTAAAGGTGGCTATTATGCAATCTTGGTATAACTGGATATTGCTGTTTTTAGTCTACCTTTTTGCTCCTAAAACAATTGGAAAAGATGAATAAACAAAGAGAACCCATCAAAATTATTGGCTACTTTCTTCAAGTCCTGTAATGTGCATTCATTATTTACAGAACGGCCTTTTTCATGTTAGTCTTGGCATCCACTCTCTAATTCCAGTCATACAGGAGCTGTAGAGAGGTGTTGTTCAAAGTCCTATGACACATCAGTGTGGTATACTGCATTATTTCCTAGCACGCCTCATTTCACTTGTGTTACATGTCAGTGGTCACCTTTTTTATTTAACATTGATTTGTTTCTTTGAGGACATTTTGATGGATTTGTTGATACAAGTGACTTAGCCATTTCACTTCCCAAATGCCCCTCTCTGTGATAAACAATCACCTGAAGCACTGGAAGATTTTTTTTCTCTTTCTGATCCAGAAGTGCAGGAACAAAACAAACAGACAATTCAGGTAAATGTCACTTCCCTGTCACCCACTGAATCGTTGGTGTCAATGCACATCATTCAGCAGTTAACAGATCTGATGGTAAAGCCCTGAAGTAAACTCTCCACAACAGAATTGCTCATCCATGAGCCTTCTATGGAAACTTAAAGCTTTAAAAAATAGACAAGGGAATGTATTGCTGAAGTGCTGTAATCTGTACTGTGACATGCCACACAAAATAGCCTTCCTGATCATTCAGACGTTACTTCCAACTTGTATTCTGTGGGGCCAGTGGTCCAGTTTAACCGCTCAGACACCCCCCTCCCCCATTCTGCTATGAGATAATGATTAGCCATCCTATACTATAGGCCACATAGTTTCATTTGCAATTTAAAAAGTAGTTTGTAAATTAATAAATAAGTTTGGAATACAGCATTATTTTTTTCCTGCCATTTTTTAACTTTCTCACAAGCAGTAGTAAACTTGATGGTGCAATTTGGTTTGTTGTTTATATTCCACCAGCATCAGGCCCAGCAGCAACTAACATGCAATTTGAACAACTTACTAAGGTGCAGTGATGGCAGCAACTTGATGCCATACAACTCACTTGCTGGTCTAGTCGTTCTCTCTCAGCCTAACCTTCTTCACAGAGTTGTTGTGATCATAAAATCATGTAAGATGCTTTTGGTTCCCATTGGGGAGAAAGGCAGAGTAAAAATGAAGTAAATAAATAAATCTGAAGACTGGAGAGATGGTTAAAATTAATGTTGATTGGTCAGTGGGAACGAGAAAAACGCAGGGAATGGGGACAGGATATGAGGCTGCCAGGATGAGAAAAAGAGGAAGTAGTTTGAGGAAGAAAATGAAGGGGAAAATAATGTGACCCCACAAGTCCTTGTAGGTTCCTCATCTGTCTATTGCTAATCTGAGTGATGGTGTATTGCAGGTGTGAGGGAATTACTTTCCAAGGCACCAAGTTATAATTCTATATACTGATGAGTTTCTGGATGGGGTTTTGTGCCAACCTTTAAAAGAATACTGTCCTTGTTGCTGCCACATCAATAGAAGGGTTATGGAAGAAACAACTAAAGAAAACAACTCTCAATAAGTTTTCTAACAGTTATGGGTGATGCTTTTTCTGTACCTAGTTGTCACATTATAAATGGGAAAAACATATTCTAACAGGCTGCTACCTATGCTGTCACTGATAGCTCAGAGGGACTAATTATGAAAACATGGTTATAATAGATTAGTCATTCTGTCAATCAGAGACATGCATCTGGTAACAAAAAGGCAATGGGTGAAAATGCTACAGGACTGGAGAATTAAGTGCTATGGGTTAAGTACCATGTTCATCTACTGGGGAAGAAAGGCAGGATTCAGGGAAGGATCAGATAGTTTATATACAAGGGAACCAGTAATTATGTCTGTCAGAGAAAGACTGAAAAGCATTTCCTATAATCTCCTCATGTTGAAGCTACATGAGAAATAGAAAGAAGCCAAAATAAGACTTGCAAATTATTAGTATGTAATGGATTAATATGGCCACTATCTATAATATCCAGTAACGACAGAACTTTCTAATAGAGATTACTTTAAAATAAAATATGGGAATCGTTTTATATTTTGTTACTTCCCCCCACTATCCCAGTTTGTGGCTTCCGTTTCTGCATGTTTTTGCTTGCTTTCTTTTGTTTCTTTAGATTTGAGATTATGGTTCATTTCAAAGGAAGCTATCAAAATACATTCATAACATTGTTCAGCAGTGTTGAACTCTTAACCAGGATTAAGTATTGCCCAATTGTTGAGGAATTGTTGTCCTATGTAATTAGTGATATCACTTGCTCAGTGGTACAGCATCTGCTTTGCATGCAGAATGTCCCCAGTTCAATCCATGGCATTTCCAGCTAAAAAGTGGTAGCATTAGATGTGAAAAGCCTCCGCCTATAACCCTGGAGAGCAACTGCCAATCAGAGTAGTCCACACTGACCTTAATAGACCAGTTACCTGAGTTGGTATTAGGAAGCTGCATGTGTTCATATAATAAAAATATTTCTCACCAGTTTGGAAGAGTAAATGATTCTGTTAGAGATGGGCACAAACAAAAAAACCGAACGTGATGTTCATTGTTTGTTCCCATCCACAAACAGGGACTCATGAACACTTACGAGCATGACCTGTTCACAAACATGTTCATGGTTGGATGTTCATGGGGGCCAGCAGGCTCTCCTCCAGCCAGCACCCAAATTTGGTCAAGATCCCTACTGCACCAATCCCAGAAACCGGACCTGAGCAGGCACCAGGAAAGGTACCAATAATTAATAATAACTTGGCCCCAGAGCCTGGCAGCAGCCCTGGAACTTGAAGGGGTAGATCCCTATCCCACCACACACAAAGAAAATTCAAGCTCCAATGCACTCTCTCTATCAAAATGCCAACAGCAGCTGTCTCTCTCCCTCTCCACTGTCTGCAAAGCCAGAGCTGGAAGCCCCCTTCCCCCCTGGTCTTTGCTCCCTTGTAACAAATTTGGAGCTCCACACTTGAAAGGAAGACCTGCCTATCAAGCTAAATTGGGCTTAGATTGAGGTTTCCAGGGCAACAGCAGGAGTTCAGACAGAGTTCAGACAATCCTTGCCTAAGTTGCCAAGGGAATTGATTGCAGGTGCCAGACTGTCTGGCTTGACGAACAGCAATGAACAATGCTTGCAATGACCACCTGTTCATTTAGAATGGGGCCTCACAAACATCTTGTTCTCGAACAGCAGATTGGGCTGTTCGTGGCTTTTTTTGTTTGCATTGCTGTTCGTGCCCATCTCTAAGTTTGGAAACTTGCATTGGAATTTTGATAGGGACATAAAACAGCCCAAGACTTCAAATGCAACATTTAATTCCAGCACTTGTATATGCAATATTTATTTAAAATAGTCAGAATATGCACCTGGAATTATGATACACTTAATATTATATGCTGACACTAAAGCAGAAGGTTTAAGGACTTGTAATTATTGACTGTTCAATATTTGGTGCTGTGAAATCGCTATTGACACACATAAAACCTTTGTTCTCATGCAATGTAGCATATCCTCATTGCAGAAAAGTAAGGGATTGTCAATATCCTGGGATTGATTTTATTTTTCAGGATTGCCAAATGGGCTGCAAAGGACTTAAGTAGATTCAATAAAGTTATTTAGAATGATATAACCAGTGTGCTGAGTGAATGTGCATTTGTTGCTGATGAGAAGTTATAAGTACTGAATAAATCATTCATAAATGCAGAAATGTTATGTGTTTATTTTATTAGCCTACATTACATTGTATCATCCAGCATTCATATGCTAGAATGAACAAAACATGCAGGATTTCCAAGTTGAGGTCAGATAAAATCCACTTATTTAATACAAAAGCTATTCTTTCATATCATTAAAGAGTTGGCAATCAGGCCTCCCTATTCAAAATAGTTTATATTAAAAGTGAGTTTCAAGTGGATATCTGTGTTGGTCTACAGTAGAACAGAAAGTTTTGAGTGCAGTAGCACCTTAAAGACTAACTAGATTTTCAGAGTATAAGCATTCAAGAGTCTAAGCTCCCTTTGTCTGTTACCTGGTATCTGATGAAGGGAGCTTAGACTCTTGAAAGCTTTTACCCTGAAAATCTAGCTGGTTTTTAAAGTGCTACTCAGTTCTAACCTTGCTATATTTAAAGTGAGAATTGGATCTTTGATGTAATGTATTCGGGGTAAAACCAGTAAAGTTTTAAGGAAAGAGAATTCCACCCTGCTCTGACCTGGATGGCTCAAACTAGCCTGATATTGTCAGATCTCAGAAGCAAAGCAGGGTTGGCTCTGATTAGTACTTGGATGGGAGACCACCAAGGAAGACTAGGCTCATTATGTGGAGGCAAGCAATGGCCAACCACCTCTGAATGTCTCTTGCCTTGAAAATCCTACAGCACCATCATAAGTCAACTGCGACTTGACGGCACTTTTCACCACCAGTTGACATGTTGACATACCCTTATATCTATATGTCAGTTACTGATATAACCCCACCCTGGGTGGCCCAGTCTCACCTGATCTCATCAAATAAGCAAGGTCAGCCCTGGTTAGTCCTTGGATGGGAGGCCACCAAAGAAGTCCAGTGTTGCTATGCAGAGGCAGGCAATAGCAAAACACCTTTGTTTGTCTCCTGCCTTGAAAGTCCTATGGAGTCACCCTGTGTCAGATGTGACTTGATGGCACTTTACACACACATAGTTCCACCCTAATGTACACTACAGTATGTCGACATATAACCTCTGTGTTCCTTAGTGTGGTTAGGTTCCAGCTACTGCACAGTGCTAGCCTCCAAACCAGTTACACAGTGGGGAATCTGAAAATAAGTGTGTAGGGCATCTCACTTTCACCAGTATCCTCTCCCCATACGATTTCCTCTTTTCTTCTTCCTAGCAGCCCCAAATCCTCACCTTTCAATGTTTCATTTTTTTCCTCCAACTTACCCACCAATCTTTTATTTGCCTCTCAATCTTCATCTATATTTATTATTTATTTATTTATACCTACCTTTCTCCACAATATGAAATCAAAACAGCTCTCCTCTCTCTATTGTACCCTCAACCCTGTGACAGCCCTGTGACATCAGTTAGGCTGAGAATGTGCAATAGGCTTATGGTTACCCAGGGGCTTCCATGACAGAATGGGAATTCCAGATCAGTTTGAAAGGCTAACCACTACACCACACTGGCTTTCGTTGAGTGGCTGCTGTTGAACAGTAGCAAGCAGTTGCACTTTAGTGAGTCATGCAAGTCAGGTGGTAGCAAGTTGTCTGGTGGTTGCTGGTGGGCCTGGCCAAGATGAATACTCCCGTCAAAGGCCAAAATAACCCTGAAAAGGCCCACACTACCTTTTACTGGCAGAAACCAAGGCTGAAAGTTTGGCAAAACTGTTGTGGTTGTCAAGCAACAGCCACTGAGGGCATCCATTTCTTAAAGCTACAGGCGCTCTGTTTATTATTTTTGACACACACACCTTCTTTCAGGTATTTCTGCAAACCTGTTGCTTTCCTCAGATTGAATAAAGATATGTCTAATTTGTCCATAGTTCCAATCTCTGTACTTAAGTATCCACAGATATGGCTACATAAGAATTAGATATACTGATAGGATTGTAGTCTGTTGCAGTACTTAGTGCATGTATCACCTTGCTTTTTCTTCATTGTCTTCTACCTTTGTAACCTACTTTCTGGATTATGGTGTCATTCCTTCAACAGGGTCTGTTTGTCTGCATTGTTTTCCAGTTCTGTAATCCTAGTCCAACTGGATTGTTTTTTGGATGTCTTATTCTATGTAACTGAGGTGGGCTACAAATGAAGTATGTAAACTGTCAGGGGATGAGCTATCCACATCCCTCGGACTTACTGCAGCCATGGCATCCGGTGCCTGCAAAAGGTATACCGCCACCACAGTGTGTAAAGGGCAGTTGGACACTGGCATAAGGAGGAGATACTACGCAGCCCCAGCAGGCAGAAAGCGGTGGGATGCTGGTGCCCGAGGGAGCCACTGACAGGCAAGAAGGCAGCCAGCAGACTCCAGGAGACCCAGGAGCAGCCACAGACAAGCCACAGATCCCTGTAGGCCCAGAAGTGGCTGAGAGGGTCCGAGTGTGATGTATACCCCCTCCTTCCACTAGGCGGGAGCCTACACTGAACCGGGACACCTCTGGGACTATCCCTGCAGAAGCTCAGGCGCTGGGCACTGCCGTGCCCATGGCAGAACCTGACATAAACAAATAAATAAAAGGTTTCCTTTTAAAAAAAGAAGCAACGGCTCCCAGACTCACCTGGGGGACTGGATTGCGGGCGTTGCGGGGGAGGCGAGTGGGGAGAGGGCATGGTGGCCGCCATGTTGTGGAGGGGCGGGGAAAGACCAGGGGCCAGGGGTCATGCCCAGGTTCATCCGGTGCAGCTCCAGGCCTGGGAAGCTGGCCCCCGCCCTTCAGCACTTGGCCCATGGCGGCAGGGAGGTAGGATGTGCCAGGGGCCTGCTTGCCAGTGCCGCGCAAATGCCACGAGGTCTCGGCGCCAAGGGAAAGGAGGCTGCGCGAGGCGGCGGTGGCGGCGGCAAGCGGATGCGAGATGAGGAGACCACGAGGCGAGAAAGGACGAGGCAGCTGCGAGGCGAGAAGGCTGAACAGGCCGCGAGGCGAGGCGGCCACAAGCGGGCTGTGCGAGGCGGCGGCAGCAGGAGTATGCGGGCTGCACAAAGCCGTTTAGGCAGCACCAGCAATACCGATGGGAAGAGGACCAGAGGGCCATCGTGCCGGAGCAGGGAAGCGGGGCCAGGCGCTTTACGTGTGCCTGGCCCTTGGTGGTAAGGAAGGGAGCGGATGCTAGGTAAGGCGGGCTCCCTGCTTCTGTTCCTTCAGGCACGGGCCAGCTCGAGGTAACTTCCCGGAGTTGGGGGTGGCGTGCGCTCAATCACACCGCTATCACATTTCATCCCTCTCGGGTGGAGAGCCCTGTGCAGCTTGGCGGGGGGAGGGGGGACCTCCCTGGGGGGTGGGTCTGGTGTGCGCTCTGGCCCCGGCCCCTCGCACTGTCGTGGCCTCTGAGCCCTGTTCAACCCAGCTTCCCCTCAGTGTTTGCGGCTTGATGGACGGGTGGGGGAAGGTGCGATGAGGAGGAGCAGCAGCACCGCATTCTGGCATCCAAAGCATAATCATAGCCCTACAGTTGCCCAGCGCCGGCTCTCCTCTCCCCCTCCTCACTGGGAGCCTGGAAGGGAAGAGATCACATTGTGGGGAGGGGGGAGGGATGCTGCCGTTGTATGAAAAGGGTGTCCCTCCTCCTGCCTCATGCATCCAAGAAATAGTCTTTGTATAGTCCAGCTTGAGTCACAATAAGAAAGGACTATGCATTACAAAAAAAATACATAAATAAATAAGGGGAGGGAGGTGGATTCTCTCCTGGTGGACCTCCTAGCTGCTTGGGATGGCTACTATCCTTTCTCCCTAAGCTAGCCAGTAAACTTCCCATTTGCATGGGGAAGGGCCAACCCCCCTTTTCCACCCCTGCCCCCACCCCTGGTAGTGCCAGGCGACTTCCTGTTTTGGAAGTTGCAACCTGAAAGGGGTAACTGTGGGAGAGAGAGGGAGCGTGCGTGCTCTCACATGGACAGAGAGACATGCTTTGTGAGATCTGGTATTGGGGTATATGCCCTGCTTGTTCTAGCAACCCACTGGCAACTATGGGGTTAACAGCTAGAAGAACGCTCCTGTCTCACATCCTCACATTCTTATTCTTCCCAATTGGTAGCTAAAGGGTCAGTACTGAAAAGGGAAAGGCATTTCAAACAATTGGGAGTCATTATTTGATGAGAAGCAGCCATTGGCTTTATTCTGGTTAGGCTTGTCTTTATGGTGAGACAGCTGGTTCCCAGGTAGTAACTGGGTGATCCCCTGGTATTACAATTGACCTTCAGGGTACAGGGTCGGCTCCCTAGGTAAATCGCTGCTGCTGGAAACTGGCTGTGGGGCATTGGACTTTGCTCAGGCTCAGCACTTCTAGTGCTCGGTATCCCACATATTTCGTATACATTGCTGCAGTTACTTACAACGCTAGTCACATTAGAGAGATCTGACACTCGTGCACAGGCTGGAAAAGAGCTTTGTGTCCCAGACTAATGAGGAAGGTAAACCGTGGTGGTTCCCAGGGGAGGATAGATGCACTCAGACGGCTTTGGCAAGATGGGTGGCTGTGTTAGTCTCTGTAGCAGTAAAGAGAGCAGGAGTCCAGTAGCTCCTATAAGACTAACAAAATTTGCGGTAGGGTATGAGCCTTTGTAATCCATGGCTCGCTTCTTCGGATTAGCTATAATGTGAGTCAAACCTGTAACCAACATTCAGAGGAGGTTTAATTCTCAGGTCACCAACTGGGAAGGCAGGCTGAACAGCACTTATTAAAATAATTAATCTGCAGTCATGCTGACCAGGAAATGGCAGAGTTAAATGCAGGCATGCTGTACAGATAAAGTGAAACTGATAGCCAGTGGCACCTTCAACTTCCAGCATGCGAGTTAGAGAGTACAGCCCAGTGAAGGGAGTTCTGGGACAAATTAAATAATTAGGATAAAGCATAAATAAATAGCAACTAACAAACAGACAGGAACAAACAAGCAAAAAAAAATCAGAGTTATGCTGGAATTATCTGGTTGGGGACCAAGGTGCTGCCGAGCTTCTTATTAAAGT
This sequence comes from Eublepharis macularius, assembly GCF_028583425.1. Taxonomy (NCBI): domain Eukaryota; kingdom Metazoa; phylum Chordata; class Lepidosauria; order Squamata; family Eublepharidae; genus Eublepharis; species Eublepharis macularius. The sequence goes on along the minus strand of NC_072793.1, from coordinate 86,921,453 downwards.
TGCAGTATCTAATTAGTATCTCTGTCCCTCTGTTATGATACGTTCACTTAAAATGTCTGGCATGGTTTCTATATCCTATTGGGCAGATGGCTAGAGAAGAGATTCCAAGCTGGTTACCTACCTAAGAGGTTCAATACAGGCAGTTAGTGCTGCTGTTTTGTTCCCTGGCTACACTAACTGAAGGCCAGGAAGCATAAGCATGCTCACAAGTGATTAGATTGTACTGTTGTGCATGGAACTCATTGCAGGGCTACCATTTAGGCTAGGCATGATCCCATGCCTGGCGGCTTGGTGCTAGGGGGACCTCTCTCTTTCTATTGCACCCACAGCCACATTCCCACATGGGGAATGGATCATGGTTTTTCCAACGCACATTTCCATCTTGTCTCTGCAGATTTTACAGTGACATAGTCTCTCATTTTTCCTTACGTCACAATATAATACCCTGAATAAGAGAACACGTTTGGTGCTGGGTAATTAACGCACATTGATTAACTCAGTTACTCTCAGCATGCATCTCTTGATCTCCGGGGTGCGTGGAGGTGGCCAGTAATGGCACATTGTTAGTTCTCCAAACTGGTCAGGAGCATTATGGTAAGCTTCTATGTAAAGTGGCTCAGTATTTGCTGCTGTGGAAGGGTTTGAAATCCTGGTAACCTTGGCTGGAAGGGCCGATTCTCCATTGCAATCAGGCACAGCATGTTTTGCCTCTGTGTTAAAGGGAAATAATAGATTAACATGTCCCATACCCCTTTAGGTATCCAGCATTAGGCGCTTCTGCGATCTGCACTCCATAATAGAACATAAAACTTGTGGCGAGCTAGTGCTTCAGCCTTAATTCCATTCCATGGACAGATTCCAGGCAGAACAGGCACAGAATTGTAAACTGGTGTTGGGAGCATGAGCACCAGGTTGCAGTCCAGAAAGCCTACTGTGAAGGCGCTTGCTATTTGGTACGTAGTTTGTAGTATATGCCACCATATTCATTCCCCTCCTTGTACTGCCAGTTCTCTTCATTCTCTGAGCGTAAGTAAATAATGCCCAGCTTTCTCTTCTCTTACCTCCAAGATTCCTTTGTGGATCACTCTACTCTTTGTATAGGCAGTAAGATATATAATTATAGATACATGTAGATAGAGATATGCAGGCTCAACGTGCATTAAATTATCTACTTTTGAAATGGGATATCATGGTAACAAAATGTTCTCAGGGAGTCTGGAACAATTTGACGCTGTTCAGTGGTGCACTCACTGTATCAAGCGTTCTAAGGAGGTAGCCCTGCAGTCTTATTCAGGCACATTGTGCGCAAGTGCATCTTACTTTGTCAGCTAACAAAATTGTTCTTCAGTCCAGTTTGTGGCAGGACGCAGAATCCGCACTTTGGAAGCCTGAGGGATTGGTTCTTCAAGGGTATCCTGGGCGGAGCTATGGGCGGGACTTGCCAAGGAACGGCAGAATTTGTAACCACTTGCGGGTGCAAGAGGGTTCTTGGATTGTTTGCTTCCTCCACCCAGCAACCCTCTAAGATGAGGCTTTAGTATTTGGCTTTAGTTACCCAATGTCCATAGCCATATCTATGCATGTGCTGATCTTCCCAGGGGAGGGCATGGGGCCTTGCCCTCCAACATCAAAAGAGGTGTGTTCAGGGTCTAGCACATGTGGCCCTTTCTCACGTGCCCAGGGTAATGCCGATCGCCAATTTGGGGTCAGGAAGGAATTTTCCTCCAGGCCTGATTGGCTCTGGGGTCCTAGAGGTTTTTTGCCTTCCTCTGGGCAGAGAGCAGGAGTCACCATGGATGGCTTGTCCTTGCTATTGGGGTGGTCCATCCTCTCCTCTATTTCCTGGGAGAGATGGTCACTGGCGGAATGATCTGGGGTTCCCCCTGCTGTGGATAGGGGATTCGTATAGCCGGAGGAACCAAGCTACATTGATGAAGACCAAGCTCTTTGCTGATTCTCTCTTTTAGCTGCAGGTTCTGCTGGTTCCAGTGCAGACTTGCCAGAGGGAATGCGGCTGCCAGGTCCAGTGGTGACAAGGTGGCTAGGTCCTCGAGGGATGCAACAGCACAGTGGATCCTAACTGTGGCCTCAGGGGAATCCTGCAGTTCTTCAGGACCAACAGGGGAGCTCCTCAGGGGGCTGCAGCTTGGGATGTGCCTCCTGGGACAAGAGGCTGGAGCAGATCACAGTGCCCAGACTTGATTGAACAGGATGCTGGGGGCTGAGCCCATGGGGTGGCCGGTGGAGCCTGCAGGGTGCTTCTTCCCTGGTCAGCTAGCGTGGAACAACAATGGTTCTCACCTGGTGGAGCCTGTCCGACTGGGGCCTGGACATGTGGTTGCAGGGCTCTTGAGGGGCCCTCTTGGTTTGGTTTTGCAGCTCTAGGGGCTTTGGCGGTGAGCCATTTTGTGGCTCTTGTGGCGTATTGGGCATTGGGCACCGATCCGTTTGGGGGGAAACAGGGCCCTCAGGCTCAGTTTCCCTATTATGGGGATCCCCATAAGGGGTCTGGGGAGTGAGGAATGGCCGGTGCATGCCCAGTCGGGGGCTGTCAGTCCACCTCACTCCCAGGTGGCAGGGGATGGTTCACAGAGGGGTGTACACCCACGTGGCATCCCACTGACTGTCATCCCATGGTTCCCCCCCTCAGCACAGGTCTGAGGGGGCGTGTGGGTCATCGGCTTGGCAGACGGGTCAGCCGATGCTCGGATCTGTGCCCTATGCGCGCCTTTGCTCCCTGAGCTGTAATCTCAATAAAGTTGTGGCCTCTTTACCTCCAGCACTGTGTCTGTGTGTTTTGTCGCCGTGCCTCCTCTCCACTCTCCTCCCGCACTCAGCACTCGCCTGCAAAGCCATGCCTGAATGACATGAACAAGAAGGAGCACATATTCTTGCGAAGCAAATATAAATTGACAATAAGACAAACAAAAAGACAATCTGAGGAACATGTTGCTAAAAAGAGTTAAGACAAATAATAAAACTTTCTTTAAACACATCATAAATAGGAAGTATGAAAGGCTAAGGGGGCCGGACCAGCTTAGTTTAGAGAAACAATAACCGGGACAGGGGACATGATAGAAGTTTATAAAACTGTGAATGGTGTAGAGAAAGTGGATAATTTTTTGTTCTTTTTCTCCCATAATACTAGGGCACTTAATGAAGTTGACATGAAGTAAAATCAGGATAGACTAAGCCTATATTATAAAGTATTGTTTGATACAATTCATGTTTTCACCCCAGCCTGTCCTGAAGGTTCATGGTGAATACTATTTATCATTTAATTATCATTAAAGACTGAGTACCGTTCACGCATGCAAGTGGCAGAGTGGATGAAAATCCGATAACAACTGCAGTATGCATCTTTCATCTGGCCATAGATTCAGGAGAGAGCCCATTTATTCATTCTGTGCATGTGGTGATGTTCCCTTCAATTAAAAGCAATGCTGTATAATGTCAATGCCAGAATTTCAAGAGCAGAGATACAATTAGTATTAATAAAGAAATTAAAAGTGTAATTACTTAAATGTAACAATAGTTAGTTTTTTAAAAATGCTTGATCATTTTATTTCTTGAAGGAAAATATTAGACTACAAAAATACATTTGCATCACTATAAATCAATTATATCGGTGGTAAGTAGTTTGCTTGTTTTAAATAAATAAAATTTGGTGCAGTGTTCCCTTGCCTGTGTGTGTCAGCCTTCTTCATCTAGTGCATGTGTCATGACCTTCTCCTTCCACCCATCAACATTTTGATGACCTCCAGTTTCCACACAATTAAATTCTGTTCTATTCTTTGTTCTAATGGTCATTATTCGCTTCCTCCCAACTGTTGCCTGACACTTCAATTTCTTTTGCCATTACAAAATGTATTTTGCTCCCCCCCCACACACACACACACACTTTTGTCCTTCCGAAAGTAATTCTTGTCTAGACCCCTGGCTGATCGGCTTTTTCCTTTCCTAATCTTGGTCAACTGAATGCTTCTGGATGAAGACCAATGGTCATTAAGAATTTCTCCAAAATATGTATGTTTATTTTTTTCCCCTTTTTCTGCTCCAGGATAACTCCCTATTGTCTCCAATTAACTTTCTCCTAAGGTCTCTAACTCATTTCTTCATGGTCCTCTTTCTTCCTTTATTTTCTGCTAAACTTCTTGCTAAACTTCTGCAATTTCAACAAGGGAAAAGAAAAATATCTTCATTGACACCCCTGTATTTTCCTCCATTTTTCTCTACCTTGTTCTCCTTTGCCCTCTCCTCAAGTTCCAAAACTTTGTCCTCAGCCACCATCCTCTTCTTCTGCTATCTTCATTTCATTTGCTTTCCCCTATCTCTACTCTCTTATTTATTGAGTAAAAAAATTGCATTCCATTAAAACTGTCTGAAGCAGTTCACAACAAAAATCTTTAAACATAGGCCGATTCCAGACAGGCACAAATAGAGTGAGTGCTTTCGCTTTTTCAGTGACCTCACTCGTAAAAACCCGCAATTTCCCGTCCCGGCTTACCTGCGGTCCATGGCACTCAGTTGCGCTCTATAAGCGGACAGTGTGAACGCGGTATTGTGGGTTTGCACACTTCTGGACGCTTCGTCGTCGCGGAAAGGCCCTCCCCTTTCCCTCCTTCCTTTGCCGGCCGGCCAGCAACAATATTCCCTTAATTTTTTTTTTAAAACCGGGCACCATTTGCACAGTTGCACGTTTGCGCACATCAAACTGCGCAAATGTGCACAAATGCACAAATGCACAAAAGCACACAAAAGTCAATGCTGCATATTCGCATACCTGCACATTTGCGCATTTGCGCAAAACATGTAAAAAAAATTTTTAAAAAAACCCGAAATGTGAACCAATGGAGGCCCCCGACGTCAACTGTGATGGGGAGGAAACAACTAGTCCCGGGTACCTCAGTTGGCCGTGCGAACATCCGGAAGCGGGACGGCATGGCACGCTGCGAGACAAAGCGGGTGGAGACGAAAGTGAACGCGTGGCCGGTAAGCAATTATTTCCGCAGAAAAACCGCAATTTCTGGCCATCTGGAATCGGCCCTATACTGGTAGAAACAGGATATAAAACAATTTAAAACAACTATGCAGTAGCAAATAATTAACTCAGCCTCAGAAACAGCAGCAGATAGTAAATTACCCTCAAATCACAAAGCAGAAGCAAAGAGTTAAAAATTAATAATAAGATCACAAACCAGACAATAAAAATTAGCAGCAGTCAGGCTCAAGAGAAATCTATTGTATTTTCATCCTGTCCTTTTCCAGAGGAACTCAAGAAAGCAAACATGGTTTACTCTTCCAGTATTTTGCCTTCACAAAGTTGATTATAGTGTAAAAGAATCAACAGGGTCACACTCTCCATCTTTCCTGCTGAAGCCTCTAGGGAGGTTCCATGAAGTGAGGAGTACTTCACTGTAAAAACAATTCTATCATTCCCCTCCAATCCCTGCATGGAGGAATGTGGCATTGCCCTTGATGGTACCAACTCCACATTTACCATGATGGCTAGTTCTGCCATTTGTGAGCAAAGATGTGCCCCCTTTTTCGGCAGTGTTTTTCTGAATTCATTGTAGGCTTCTCTCAACACCACCCCTCTTTTACTCTGTATCTTGTAGATCTTTCTTTTCAACATAAAGTAATGGAGAAGGGGGAGGAATACACCAAGAGAATGTTTGAGTATATTTGTATTAACATACCCTGCATTATATATTCTGTGATAGATTATGTTTCCTTTTTCTTACAATAGAATCTCAATAAACTGTTAGGAGGGGGGAAGAAACTGAGGAAGAAGATCCTATTTCCCTTGTCTTCTATGTTACTCCGAGCTGAAAATGCCAGTCTCCATACATATGATTAGCATAAACATTATTCAGAACATCTCCCTTTTATCCTTGGAGCTATTCACAGAGTGAGCATGCACGGCAGAGTATGTCCTAGCCTTCAGTAAAAAAGAGAAAAGTACATTTTACTGGTATGATTTGATTTCCAGTTATGTTCCTGAAAAATTGCCCTTTAGGAAGGGTGAAGCAGTTGCAGTTTTGAACACTTATACAATGCCTAAAGCAAGGTGTGGGTGCAGCCTCAAACAAGTAGCTGTAAAAAAGGTTTGTGGTGCAAACTGGTATACCCATTAGGGTCCAATCTTCCTAAAACTTGGGGTGGTCTTTTGTGTACAGTCAGGAATAGGTTCCCTGAAAATTTGGTGTTTGTTGGAAAAAGTCTCCCCCCCCCCCCCGCACTGCCCAGTCCCCTAGATAATTTTCCCCATAGGGAATAATGGCCAGATAAATCTGGGATTCTCTACCTTGCCGAACCAGATAAGAAAATCTTTCCAGATTTCAGAAATCCTGGATTTTTGGGGAGAACCATGAAACCCAGATCTGAATTTCGCAAATTATTTTTGATGAACACTTTTACTCAGGAGAACTACACTATCAACATATGGCATGATGGGATGCTGTATATCCCAAGCCACTATACATACCTGGCCAAAAAGATATCCTGGAGTTCCACTTTGAGAAGGAAGTGAGCAGTTGTCAAGTTCCCTTGTCATACATCCCAACTTTCTCACAACTCTTCACCCTCAACTTGTCGCTAAGCAGATGACACATTTAAATTGGCTAAATTTGGCCCAGAGGTCTCCAGTTTCTGACCCTTATTAAATATGTTACAAGCTAATCAATTTCTGGACATGCCTGATAAAATGCATAAATCAAGACAAATTCAGAATAGTTATCAGTTTAGATACTTGACTGACATGGACCTCCCAGTTGGCCTTGAGGCATTTTAGAAACATATTATTTCCAGTCACTGATCAAAACACGATTAAAGAGAGGGCACATTTTAAATATTCCCCACACACATTGATTTCTGTCCACAGTTGAGAGTTGGCCTCTGCCAGATTCCTGTCCACAGTTGAGAGTTGGCCTCTGCCAGATCTACAATGCTGCCCAAATCCATGTTGCTAGAAAATAATACCGTGCAGTATTTTTCAGTAATGGTAAGGTTACCATTAGAAACTTTTAGTCTTTCCATAAGAGTTGCCCAACTTATTCTTCAGCTATAAAGGTTCTATCATTAATGTTTGTTTCCTAGGACCAAACTACACATGACAATCAGAAACAGTGGTCAAGGTTCCTCTGGTGTGTCCATATAGATTTGTTCTTGTATTGATGTGGGCAATTTCCTTATAATCCTCTTTAGTTCTTTTTGATATTCTGGGACATTGTATTTTTCTCTTATTACAGATACTAATTTTCTGCACTTTGCATCCATGCTCTATCAAGCTAACTACAACATATATTATAACTAGCTTCTGACACTCTAATTTACAATATCCCTCCCACCCACTGCCTGGATTATAAAGACATCTTCCTCTTTCCACTCCTTGTATCTGACAAATGGAGCTCTGACTCTAGAAAGCTCTTACCCTGGAAATCTAGTTGGTCTTTCAGGTGCTACTGGACCCAAATCTTGCTCTTCTACTACAGACTAACATGGTTACTCACCTGAAGCTATCAAATAAATCTTGTAAAGACCATATAAGTTAGCCCTCGATGTCTCATAAATCATTCAGTAACACAAGCATCCATCCACTACTTAAAAAACCATCCCTAAACAAAAACAATGATGTGGCCAGGTATCTTGGGCATTGTGGAAAGGCAGGATATAAATATTTTTTAAAAATAAACAGATAAATATAGCACCATATACTACTAAAAGCAGTTGCTATGGTGGGAGAAGAAAACTCAACATCAATCACATTTTAATTCCACCCTTCCTCCACTCTTGTTTGGAGGTATGGAACTAGGGAGATCGGGGCTTGGTGAGACAGAGCCCCCCTCCTCCCCAAATGACTGAGCCTTTGTCTGCAGTCTGTTGCTGAAGAACCCTACAGGGAATGGCAGCCCAGGCTCTGTCCCTCAAGAGTAGGAGCCTGACATCATTAACACTCCAGATCAAGGAGTATGGACTAGAAAAGGGAGGGTGATAGACTTGCCTGCTAAATTCAATGACTATATTATTAGTTAGCACATTAAAGGAAAACTCCAAAGGTGAATCAAGTGCTAGTTACTTCTGGCTCTATATCTTTGTAATGTTTGAATTGAGCTGACTGAGCACCCGACAGTAAAGAAGGTAGTGTTATGTATTTGTCTGTCTGTCTGTCTGTTTATAGTCCACTTTTCTCACTGAGACTCAATGTGGATTACACTGTATCAGTTAGTACACTCAGTTTCAAGAACATTTCAATAAACAATGTAATAGGGTCTAAAACACACATGTGTAAGGATTTAAAACCTTCAGAAATTTGATACAGAGTTGAAGAAATACTAAAACAGATCATACGGAATTCGAAGACTGATGCATTAAACATTAAACAGCATTGCTTTGGGATCATACCTAAAGCAAAAGATAGCACACAGTAGAACATAGTAGTCAAGACCATGGTCCCTATCCCTCTATTGATGCATCCCTCTGAGACCACTTCCTTACACTACAGCCCTCCTCTCTGAATAAAAAAGGGGGGGAAACCACTTGAATAATTCAGTTTTGCATCATTTGTGGAAAACCAGGAGAGTGAGAACTTTCCTGACCTCTTCTAGTAGGCCATTCCTTAAAGTGGAGGCCACCACAGAAAATGTACGTGTATGGGCAGCTGTTGATTTTGCCCATGTGCAAGCTGGCAACTGCAGAAGCCCTGTTCAGATGAATGAAGCTGCCGTGGAGGAACATAGGGAGAGAGGTTGTTCCATAGATATGCTAGAACAAAGGCCATGAAGAGCTTTGTATTGTGATAGCCAATACTTTGATTTGAGACTGGTAACTGATAGTTAGCCAGTGGAGTGACTGCAGAATGGGAATAATACTCATTGTTCGCCTAGCTTCCAATAATATCTGAGTGCATTCTGCACCAACTAGAGCCTCCAAGTTAGCTTAGAGGAGAGACCTATGTACAATGAATTACAGTTATCATGGCATGGATTCAGGTGGCCAAATCGGTTGTGTCAAGACCATCTTCCAAGATAGACTAAAGTTGTAGGAAGCATTTTTTTTGCAACTGCCTTAACTTGCTTTTATAGTAGTAGTGCTGGATCCAGTCTAACCTGTAGGCTCTTAATTGAGTCTGTAAGGGTCAGACAGACTCCATCAAAAGTGGGGAGTACAATGTCCTTCAAGGTCTCTCTGCCTTCCCAATGAGCATCACTTCTGTCTTATCTGGGTTCAATTTCAATTTGTTTGCTTTTAGTTATTTGCACACTGATGTCAGGCAGGGACCCAAAGTTTCCACTGCAACCTGTGGTGATTTTGATAGTGAGATATAGAGTTGGGTATCATTCAGTACTGTGATGACATGATCTAGTTTCATAGGTACACATTACTTCTCCTAAAGGTTTTACACAGAGGATGAATAACATGGGGGATAAGATTGTACCCTGTGGAACCCTGTAAGGTAGTCCCCATTCTAGAAACAGCTTGTCTCTGAAAGTGACCCTTTCAGTCTGTTCCATGAGAAATCAGTCCAAGATACATCCTTTGATACCCACGTCTGCCTCTAAATGCCTCAATAAGATGACATGGTCTACTGAGCCAAATGCTGCACATAGATCCTGGAGGAGCAATAATGAAGCATGGCCTTCAGACACCCCACAGAGAAGGGCCTTCAGAGATTACCTACTAAAGGTAGTAAAGCTGTCTCCATCTCCTGGCCTGGCCTGAATCCAGAATGAATACGGTCAAAAGTACTAGAGCTATCCAAGAAGATATGAAGTTGGTCAGTTACTGTTCTCTCAATCATTTTGCTTAAAAAAGGCAGATTAGACTGGAAGATAGTTGGCCATTTCAGTTTTATCTAGAGATGTTTTTTTAATTAGTGGGCAGATTATGTAAGTATGTTCCATCACGTATTTTGGAAATTTATTCTTTTAATTCAAATGGGAATCTCTCGTGTTCTTAATTGATAGGGAAAATATTTTGATTCACCAATGATTTCTCTTAACATGTTACCCTTTGCTGAGCTCTCAGTACTGATAACAAAAAAAATTCATTTTGAACATGAAATGGAATTTTAAACCATGCCCTCTGGATTTCTTATTGGGTTAGACTATTTTAGCAACAGCCAGGAGCATACTGCCTGGAGCACAGACCATAGAGTGCAAAGACATGAGTTAAAGTGCTCTGTAAGCTCTGACTGGGCATGTATTTCAAATGATTTACATCTAAATACAAGGAATCCAAGAATAAACGCTGTGAAGTGCTAGCTGTTACAAGATTATTATTTTTTTATCCTTGGGGAAATTCTGGCTTTTGTTTCCACAGATAGAGCCCTGTCTTTTTGCCTTGAGTTGCTGTGGTGGCATCTGAACTGAAGATGAACAAAGCAGTGAAGGGTCAAAGGCTACCTAGATTATAGATACACTCCAGTGTTCAGTAGGCAGAATATGTTCCTTTCTCGGGAATTTTTTAACAGATGGCTTGTCCAGAGTAGATGCATTTTAAAAGAATACGGCCACAACTGCAGGCACCCTAGCAGCTCAAGCAGAGGGCCGTGCATTGCCTCCCAGGAAGGAGGGAGAGCAGTGCACTCCACGGGGGGTGGAGCTAATAGCCTCGTTAGGCAGCTCCGCTCTCCCGGCTTCAGTTGCTTCAAATGTTTGGGAGGAGAGGACGTGTGCGTCTGTTCTCCCAAGTGGCAAGCAGAGCTGCGGCAAGGTGGCAGCAGCAGCAGCAGCTCTGAGGGGCAGCATGTTCGGAGCCAGAAGAGCCTGGCACTTGGCATCGTGGCAGCAGCAGAGCCTTAGCGGCTGTTGAGGCTCAGCAGCGGGGCTTCGTGCAACGCAGCGGAGGCTCGGTGCCTGTGGCGCCTTAGTGGCGTGCCGGCATTTTCGCCTGTGGAGTGTGTGCTCCTGTTTCTGCGGTGCCATTTGTTCCTTCCAGCCAGGTGGTAGCGGCTTGGAGGGGATGGCGTGCTGGGCTTTCCACTTCCCTCTTTGCCCTCTCTGGTGGGCAGTTTGGGCTTTTCTTTGGCCCTGCTCCAGCTTGTGGCTGAGGACGCTGTGTGGCCAGTTGGGCTTGTGCCTTCCCCCAATCTATTTGTGATCTGGCCTTTGGGGGTCTGGGGAATAAAGGGGGGGAACTCGGAGGGCACTTATAGCTCCTGTATGTCACTATTCCTCCCCCAGGTAGACCTCTGTGCAGGGGTCTTTTGTGGCAGTTAGTCCTTTTGACTTAGCAGCCTATTTGGCCTGCGGCCTGTGGTGGGTTGGTAGCCATCTTAGGTTACTGCTTTTCAGTGGGCGGTGGCCATTTTGTTCCAGTGCAGCATATTAATCTTGGCTGTTACTCAGCGTGTGGCCATTTGGGGGTGTGTCGATGCTATTGTAATTGGGGTACTATTGGTTAAGCTACTTTGTCTTCACCGTGCCACCTAAGAAGGGCTCAGGCACTGTTAAGGGCAAGCAGCCTGCAAAGCGGGCCCCGGCGAAGAGGCCTTCCCCAGCACTCACCTCCTTGGACGAGGATGAGGTGAATAGTGTTAGCCAGCAAGAGATACTACACAGGTTGGCAGCACTGGAGCATGAAAAGGGCGTTTCTAAGGTGCACGCACAAGGTGAAGATAGGGCTCCTGCACAGGGTACAGGCAGGGCTTGGCCTATTTGCAGAGCCTCTAGGGATGCCATCAACAGGGAGATCCTAAGGTGTCTTTCTGTTTTGGAAAAGGAAACAGTAGCCATAGCTGGAGGAACCAGTGGAGCCCAGTCATCTTCTGCACAGAGGAGTGAGGTATCGGCGGCAGATCTGGAGCAAGAAGATGTGGTGGAATCTGAGCCAGTTGCGGTGGCCGTGGACCCAGTGGACATGGGAGGTAATGAAAGTGCACTGCAGGCATGTTTTCCTTGGCCTTGAGGGCAATCTGCTACACAGGGCACTATGGGGATGTCGAGGGGGCTGGTCAGCAGCTTCCTGCTGCCTGGCCTGGTTACCCCCCCTTGGTCAGCACAGGGTTTGCTGACGGGTGTTCAGCAGTCCTTACCATCGCAACCTGCATGGGGGGGGGGTTGGAAGGTTCCTGGAGTCAGGTCCTGTTGGTATGTGGCCTGGGTTCTCAGATGGGCCCTGGGGGTTTTATCCATACCCTAACTTGGCCTATGGACAGGTTCCCTTTAGTGCACTCCCTTTCGGGGACACTGCTCTTCCTCTTCGTGACCACTTAACACAGGCAACCCGTGATAAGATTCTCAAGGGTGAATAAGTTGACGTCTTTACCCTTCTTTTCCAAGAGTTGGAGAAGAAGGATAAAGATGATCTGGATGACAGGGATAAGGAGAGGCTTAAGAGGCGGAGTATAGATCGTACCTGGGCCAATTGGTTGCTGGGATTTTTGATCTATGCCGGGGTATTGGTCAGGGCGCAGCCCCAGAGGGCTGCTTCTTTGTTACAATATTTGGACATTATCTATAAGGGCTATACTGGCTTCTTGGGTGCTGCTTGGATGCAGTATGACGAGGAGTTCAGGATGCAGGCAGCCCTTAATCCTAGTTTGCCTTGGGATCACATACACCAGCAGCTTTGGCTGCAGGTGATGTCACTGGCGAAGCCTAATGTGGGAGACCACTCTTACAGCGGTCACCTGGTGCAGTGCTCGGCTTCGGCCACTAACACCTGCATCTCAGCGGGGCAGCAGGTTCAACCCCGGCTGCTTTTCTGGGAGTTCGCCTTCAAGGGCAAGTGTAACCAGAAGCCCTGCAGGTTTAAACATGAGTGCCCTTCCTGTGCAGGGCCGCACTCATACAATGCCTGTCCCAAAGTCAGACAGAGTGGGGGAGGCAGGAAGTTTGGGAGTGGAGGAGCCAATACTCAGCAAGCTGCTGGTAAAGGGGCCCAGCCCGGTAAGGCTGAAGGTCCTTGAGCGCCTGCTGAGGGCTTATGCGAGGGAGCAGGATGCTCTTTTTCTTTTACAGGGTTTTACTTTTGGGTTTAGGATCTCAGTTCAGGGGCCGTGTTCACCTTATGAGTCTAATAATTTGTGTTCAGTTGTGGGGATGGAAGATATAGTTAGGACCAAAATAGCTAAGGAGTGCTCTGAAGGTAGGGTTTTAGGCCCCTTTGATGCCCCACAGGTCCTCAATTTGAGGGTTTCCCCATTTGGGGTGGTGCCCAAGAAGGCTGCTGGGGAGTTCCACTTGATACATCACCTCTCGTTTCCCAAAGGTGAGTCGGTGAACGATGCCATTCCGGAGCATTTACGCTCCGTTCAATATACATCCTTTGACCAGGCAGTCAGGGTTGTACGCCACTGTGGATTAGGGGCTGAGATGGCGAAATGCAACATTAAGTCAGCCTTTTTCCTTCTCCCAGTTCATCCTGAGGACTTTGAGCTTCTTGGGTTTTCCTTTGAGGGGGAGTTCTATATGGACCTAGCCCTTCCAATGGGCTGCTCCATTTCTTGTGCTGCCTTTGAGTGCTTTAGCTCCTTTTTAGAATGGGAATTGCAGCACAGGGTGCATAGTCGTGACTCCATTCATTATTTAGATGATTTTTTATTCGTTGGGGTAGTGGAGTCTGGCCAATGTGCCCAGCTGTTACATATTTTTATCCAATTGGCTTAGGAGTTGGGTGTCCCCTTGGCGCACGAGAAAATGGAATTCAGGGTGTGGGTAGGTGGAGGTCTTCTGCCTATCAGTCTTATATTTGTCCCCTACAGTGGTTTTGAATGTTATACTAATTGGTGTTTTCTTAGGTGCTGTGTCTTGCCCCGAGAAGAGAAGGATTTTGATCTTCAGACACAGCATGGTGTTTTGGGCTGCTCATCAAGCGAGGAGGACGCAGTTTGGGTCCCAGCTTGGGTTGAGCGAATGGGCAACAGTGGAGTGACAGGGTCGTCGCAGCCTCCGGTGGCCCTGTTTGTTGCCAATGTTATTTAGGGACCGGCAGGGCTTTCCACCCCATATATTGGTCATTCATCTGGGTGGGAATGACCTTGGGTTGGTCCATGGTAAGGCTTTATCCCTGCAGGCTAAATGGGACAGGCAGGTGATACTCCAGCATTGGCTTGGAGTCCTAACTATGTGGTCTGCCATGTTACCTCGTAGGGTTTGATGGGAGGCAGAGGACCATCAGGCAATTGAACGGGCTCAGATGAAAGCCAACAGGGCCATTCAGAAAGCCCTGGGAGAGGGTTTGGGTGTTTATTTGCCCCATCCCAGGATAAGGGCCGAATTTGCCAACCTCTACCAAGGTGATGGGGTGCACCTGTCAGAAACGGGCAATGGTATTTTCCTCAACGACTTGCAGCAAGGGCTTAGGTTGCCACTAGGCCAATAGTGGGGCGCTAGGGTCTAAGCAGAGGCTTGGCCCTGGTGGTGGCGGGATAGAGTTTGGTGAAAGGCAGCGGGCCGGTAAGCACCCTTAGCACTTCCCTATTGGTGGGGAAGAGGCGTCTGCTAGGAGCGGCTGGTACTGCTTGTGACAGCTGCCAGTGCGCATGGGCAGACTGCCTGGGGAACCCCATGTGCAAGTCCTTCCCTCACTGCTGTATGGCTGAGGCTTAGGAGCTTGAAAGAGAGGAACCAATTTGCCTGGCCGGCCAGGTTTCCTAAGCATCCATAGGGAAGGCTCGCACCCAGGGCTTCGGGGCTCGCCCAAACAGGTCAAGGCAGAGGTCCAGGGGTGACCCCGTGGCTTGACCTGTACCGCTTTTACCCTTGCCGCAGTAATGGGTCAATGTTTAATGTTGCGGTTAATTTAATAAAGTGGCCCTTAGATTCAACACTGTTGTCTGTCTCTTCATTCCAACTTGAGGGGCAATGCCAAGCTACCAGTGATAACAATACAGAACCATCTCCAATGTGCATTGCTAATTTGAGTCAATAGCTTGTCACTCATTATAAGATAAGTTACTGTACTGTCAGGTAGACTGACAGACAGAATCCAGCATTTATTAACTTTTTGCATATCTATTCCCCATGATGACACAGTGGGCCATGGTAGGAAGAAGGATCTATGAACTAAGGGAGAAAATGGAAAAGGTAATATCAGTTCCATGTATGTGAAGACAGAAGTAAGAAAAAGAGTGACCACTGCTGAATAACACTATCTCCTTGAAATTAATTGGAAATGGAATAGTAAAAGTGACGATCAAATGACTATACATGAGCCACAGACTAGGGGTGTGCAAGGAAAAAACTTTCGGCTTTCTTGTTTCGGGATTACCCGAAACAAGATTCTCTACCGTCATTAGCCGAAAGCCGAAACAAGAATCTCTTTCGGGATTCGGGATTCGGCATTCTTTCGGCATTCTTTCGGCATTCTTTCGGGGTTTTTTTTTGGGAAAATGCCTCCGTCTTTCAGGACGCCTGGAGGAGACATTTTCCCACCAAATAAGCCCAAAATTGGTGGGGACCTTCCTCTAACCCTTCTCTAACAACTACCCAAGTTTCAGACAGATTGGACTTTGGGGGGCCATGTTATGGCCCCCCAAAGCAGGTCCCCCCATCCTCCCCATAAGAAAGCAAAGGAGCAGCATATTGTTAGCATGCTGCTGCTGATCTTTCTTCATTATTTCCTATGGGGAAAAATGAAGAGGCAGGCTTCCTTTGCCAGGGGTGGCATTTTGCATGCAAAATGCCCCCCTACCCTCAGGGGCCCTTCTCCCACCCCTCCTCCCACCCCCCACCAAGGCTCAGCCTGCTCCCACTTGGGGGGGCCATTTCATGGCCTCCCCAAGTAGGTGCTCTAATCTCTACCACTGACAGCTGGGGGAGGCTTGTGTTGCCAGGGGTGGCATTTTGCATGCAAAATGCCCCCCAGCCCTCAGGGGCCCTTCTCCCACCCCTCCTCCCACCCCCCACCAAGGCTCAGCCTGCTCCCACTTGGGGGGGGCCATTTCATGGCCTCCCCAAGTAGGTGCTCTTTTCTCTACCACTGACAGCTGGGGAAGGCTTGTGTTGCCAGGGGTGGCATTTTGCATGCAAAATGCCCCCCAGCCCTCTGGGGCCCTTCTCCCACCCCTCCTCCCACCCCCCACCAAGGCTCAGCCTGCTCCCACTTGGGGGGGGCATTTCATGGCCTCCCCAAGTAGGTGCTCTCAGCCCCTAAAGTCCACCCCTCACAGCCCCACACAAACCCAATTCCCCCCCAGCTGCCACACACAGACCCAAATCCCCCCAGTAGCCCCTCACAGACCCAAATCAACCCCCACCTGCCCCACACCCACCATAACCCCAGGAACAGGCTGGCCTGCCCTCCCCTTTTGGGAACCCCTAAACTCTCTTTCCCAGGGCAGTTCTGCACAGACAAGGGGTGCCACAATGGTGGCAGTGCCAAATCGTCCCTGGGAAAGAGCACCTGCCCTGGCACACAGACAACCACCCCCCCTGACCCCCCCACCACCCGCAGAGAAGGCTGGCCAGCCTGCCCCATTGTTCCCTATGCTGGGAACCAACCTCCCATCAAAGAAGGGAACACAGACACACAATCATTAAGTTTAAAAAACCTTTATTTTCTCATTTTCAAATTACAAGTGGTCAACAAATCACAACATATTACACTTATTGTCCCTCATAGCAGAACACAACACAATTAACTACACATCAGAGAATCTTAAACACAATTTTTTTTTTGAAATGGACAAACAGTAAAGTTTTGAACATTACAACAGGTTACATAGTGAGCGGGCACAACAGGGCATGGAAACAGAAGATGATCATAATAACTACCAGCCTAATACAACTCTCCCTCCATAACATGACTTAATGGGGGGGAACCACTGCAACAAAATCCCCCCCCAACCCTCTGGGGCCCTTCTCCCACCCTTCCTCCCATCCCCCCACCAAGGCTCAGCCTGCTCCCACTTGGGGGGGCCATTTCATGGCCTCCCCAAGTGGGTGCTCTGCTCTCATCTCTACCACTGACAGCTGGGAGAGGCTTGTCTTGCCAGGGGTGGCATTTTGCATGCCAAATGCCACCCTTACCCTCAGGGGCCCTTCTCCCACCCTTCCCCCCACCCCCCACCACATGCATTCCTTGACAATCAAGAAATCTGGAGTTAAATATAATGTGCATGTAAGTCCCTCAAAGACAGAAGCAATATGGAGGTAATGACCCATTTGATTTCCACAACCTCAGACACAATTAGGGATCCGTTTCCCCTTGGTGGGGGATCCCCCACTCTCACCTATCACCCCCGAAGGGGGAAAGTCAGTGAATGAGCCTTCAAGGTACGCTCCAGGGGCTGCTGCCGTGATGTCACTGATGTCATCTGGCTGCCCTGAGAGTATTCCTGTGCTTTGCAGTGGGCTGATTTGGGCCCTACAGGCCAAAGCAGGATCCCTTGTGGCCCAAATCTGCCTGCTGTGAATTGTGCGTGCTCCCCAGCCTTGTGTGATGATCACATCACTTCCTAGAACAGACATCATCATGCCAGAGCATTGCCATTAAATGATCATGCGTGTGTGAACAGACCCTAAGTATCCTGTAGGCTTCAGTGATGGTATAGTAATGTTTTCACTCAC
Source organism: Eublepharis macularius (assembly GCF_028583425.1). NCBI lineage: Eukaryota > Metazoa > Chordata > Lepidosauria > Squamata > Eublepharidae > Eublepharis > Eublepharis macularius. Next base: position 86,903,940 of record NC_072793.1, on the reverse strand, counting down.
ATTATAGAGAGAGAGAGAGACAGAGAAGGGGGGGAGGCACTGAACCTAGATTATTTCTTCTATTTTACTGTCCCCTTCCAAAGCCAGGGTGGCATTGGCACAATGCCCCCCTCCCCCCGGCCAGAGCCTTAGTACCAGTATGCATTGACAGGCCCATGCATCATAGTCCTTTTTGAGACCCAGCCAAGTTGTGTGCCTTTTGGAGAAAAATGTTCAAGTTGCTGGTGGGGGTATGAACAATTTTTAGATATCCACTGTAGCGCAATGGCTAGAGAGTTGGTCTAGAATCTGGCAGACTCTGATTCTGTGCCTTGTAGGCTTGATGGATGTTCTTGGCTCAGCCTAAGTAAACAATTGTGTTGTGTTTTCCAGAGGCAGTCTAGGTGATTTTGGGGCCCTGGACAAATGTTCTGGACGGGGCCCCAGAACCAGTGCCGCCCCACCACTGGCTCCTTGCCAAGGCCAAGCAATTTGGTCACCTAGGCCCCAGATAGAGTGGGCAGGAGTGCGTTGTTTCCTTCCTCCCCCCCCTCCACCCCCTCATACAACTAAGAAGGCCATCGGTGGAGTCACTCCAATGTGAGGCATGGAGCAGCTGTCTATTGTTAGCCTGGTTGTGATGAGGGTGAAACAAATCAAGGGAGAACAGCAATGTGTAAACCACTCTAGGTTCCCATGGGGGAGAAAACCGGGGCATAAGATAAACCTTTAATTTGGTGGGGAGGGGGTATATACATTTTTTGTGTATGTGTCTGTATGTTTTATGCATTCAAATCACTTGTGGTGTACTTTAGAATTATATTGAGCTCCACAGTATCCCAAAAACCTTGTCCATGTATTGCAAACCGAAGTCAATCTACCAAATCTAGGGTATTCTTCTTTTCCCTACTGCCTTCAATTTTTCTTAGCATTATTGTCTTTTCTAGTGAACCTTGTCTTCTCATGATGTGACATAAGCACTATCATCAATTGATATCTTCAAGGGAGAAAGCAGGCCTGATTTGGTCTGGATGCCACTTACATGTCTTTTTCGGAGTCCATGGTACATGTAAATTGAAACTTTCTTCCCACTTCACAGTGTGAATGCTTTTTCCTCCTATGAGCTTTGTCTAAATTTTACTGTACTGATACTGCTCATTTGGCCAAAAGGCCTGCCCTTGATCAATGCCACAGTAAATACTTCATAATAAAAATATGTTTTTAGAACCATTTAAAAGTGTCCTTAAGTGCCATACGCTGATTTAAAAAAACATAAGCTAAATGTTTGGGAACACAACCAGATATGTGAATGACTGAAATGCAGCCCAATCCCACTGCTACTTAAAATCCATTTTTGATGGAGGTCTGGATTGTCTTACATTGGTGTCATTGGGCTTGGAATCAGGAACCTGGAAGTGTTCCATGGGGGCTACAACTTTCATGCCAAGGCTAAGAGGGTGGGAACGGGATCTCTCTGGGGTGGCAAACTCTGGCCTTGGAAGTTACTGGCAATTTGGGGGTGGGACTTGTGGAAAGGAAAATCTGAGTAGGGATCTCCCCCAGAATCCATGGTCCGCATTTGCCCTCTAAAGAGATTGCCCTTGGAAGCAGCCAGTTTCTCTGTAGGGAACTACTCTCTCTAACCTGAACTCAAGCCCAACCAGGAGTTTGGCAGCCCTAGGAAAATTTCAGAAAAAGATGGCAAAGGAGGGCCAGCAACTGATAGAGGCATGGAAGCCCACACCAGGACAGTAGCAGGGGCCTACTTGGGCACAAGGGACGACCAGTGCTCTCATCCCCCATAGTCCACTCCTTACAGCCCCACACAAACCCAGTTCCCCCACCCCAGCTGCCACACACAGACCCAAATCCTCCACTCAGCCCCTCTCAGAACCAAAACCACCCTCAGCTGCCCCACACCCAGTACCCCAGGAACAGGCTGGCCAGCCTGCCCCATTGTTCCCTATGCTGGGAACCAACCTCCCATCAAAGAAGGGAACACAGACACACAATCATTAAGTTTAAAAAACCTTTATTTTCTCATTTTCAAATTACAAGTGGTCAACAAATCACAACATATTACACTTATTGTCCCTCATAGCACAACACAACACAATTAACTACACATCAGAGAATCTTAAACACAATTTTTTTTTTGAAATGGACAAACAGTAAAGTTTTGAACATTACAACAGGTTACATAGTGAGCGGGCACAACAGGGCATGGAAACAGAAGATGATCATAATAACTACCAGCCTAATACAACTCTCCCTCCATAAAACGACTTAATGGGGGGGAACCACTGCAACAGGGTCCAGCAGAACCAATGTCATTTCCTGTGGCTGTGCTTTCAGTTCAGACACACAAAGCTGAACTGGGCACTTCCAAGGCACTGGACAATGGTATTTCTGGAGCAGTTCTGCAGAGGTCTCCCCCCACCCCCACACCAGCCTCAGAATTTACCTGGGAACATCTGTGAGAGATCATCATTGGCCGGTGCCCATCCACCACTCTTCCCGCATCCCCCAACCATGCAAACCCAACATTAACACCAAATTTTTTTTTTTTAAAACATGAACATTCAATCAACTTTTAAAAAACATAATCACAACATTTTTTTGGGTTTTTTTTTTTTTTACAAGAACATTCAATCAACTTTTAAAAAACATAATCACAACATTTTTTTTTGGTTTTTTTTCCTTTTTTTTACATGAACAGAACATCAACTTTCAAAAAACAGTACAACAATTCTTCTACAATTTTTTTTTACAAGGATTTCATCTGATAGAAACACCTAAGCAATCCCTATCTAACCTGTTTCTCCCTCCAGTAGCAATCCATGTTTCTGGGGCATTATTTTTCATAATAAATTTGGTCCCACAGGGTATGTCTCAGTGATGGGAGATGTTTTGAATACCCTGGGGGGGGGCTTTCAAATTGCTGGGTTTTTCCCTTTGCCACTGGTTCCTAACCACCCTCCCTCTACTGGCCGGTTTTAACTGTATATACAGGGTTTTATACAGGGGAGAGCGCGATTCCAAAGGATTGGACTCATAGAGGATGCAGGCCACAAGTTGGGCTCACCTCAGTCACTCTGGAAGTCCAGTCCTGAGAAATCGAAGAGGCGATTTCGCCTCTTCAGGAAGGTCAACTGCTCGACTCTCCATGGGAGAAGGCGAGTGCGATGTGGGCCGACAATGTCGCCCGCATGTGAAAAGACGCGCTCGCTCTCCACGCTCGTCGGAGGGCATGAGAGCAGCCGCTGCGCCTCGAGGGAGAGGTCCGGCCAGACCGACTCCTTCCTGGCCCAGTAGCTGAGCGGATCGGTGGAGAGCGACTCGCAGGGCTCCGCGAGGTAGTCCCTGACCATCGCCTCCGCCGGATCCTCTCTCACGGTCCTCACGACCCCAGAGGGGACGAGGGCCCACCGGAGCATCTCCATCTCCATCGGCACTCCGGTGGTGGCCTCGGGGGGGGCCTGCGCAGAGGGGGCGTCAGAGGGACCCGCACGGCAGGGCCCCTCTTGCGTCCCCCCTGTCGACAGGTGCCCCCTCTTGGCCTGCCTGCGCCTCACCCAAGAGCAGAGGCCGTCTCTGGCTTGGGTGAGGTTCCCGTCCCGCTCGGCGAAAGTGCCCTTTATGCGCGGGTCACACATGGTCGCCAACATGTATGACTCTTCCTTAGTGAGAGGAGTTAGCCTGGCAGCTATGCCCTGCTGCAGCCTTCTCACTAATGCGCGCACCGCTGGAACAAGGTCAGCACGGGGCGCGACCCGGTCTGCAAGGGTGGCCAGATTCCTCTGGAGCGTGTGCACCAGGGGAATGACCAGACCGAGGGTCGCCGTGTCTGACGAGACCGCCACAGTGAAGTCCTTGAAGGGCTTCAGGACCTCCACTGTCTGGGTGATGGTGAGCCAATCCTCCCGGCTGAACTCACCCACCTGACTCGCACCGCGGTTCTCGGAGAGCCACGCGTGGAGTGCGGCCTTCTGCTCCACCAAGCGCTCAAGCATGGCGCAGGTGGAGTTCCAGCGAGTGCTGACGTCAGTGATCAGAGCGTGCTCTGGCACACCTGTCCTGACCTGTGTCTGGCGCAGTTCGTGCGTGGCCTTCACGCTGTGCGAGAAGTGACCCGTGAGCCTCCGACATTTCTGGACAAGTAACTGGAGTTCACGGGTCCGGGTATCCACGGGTTCCTTCGAGGAGCCCAACCCCAGCGCATCTCTCACCACTAGGTGAAGCTTGTGAGCGGCACAGTAGACGCTCTCTCGGCTCACTAGATGCGCCGCTGCCCTCATGTTCTTGCCACCGTCCGTCACCATGCATCCCACGGTGGCGGGTCCCTGGCCTATCCACTCGTCCAACTGTCTCCTTAAGGTGGCAGCGATGTTCTCCGCCGTGTGGGACACGTCGAGCACCTCGGCGTGAAGCAAGGCCTTGCAGTAGCCGGCCTGGCGGTCTTGCATCCTTCCCTGTCTAGCTGTGCTAGGCACCTCCCCCCGGCCCCCACCCAGAACCGACTCGGGTTCCCACCAGTGAGCAGTAAGCGAGAGGTACGCTTGCTGCACACTTGGGCAGGTCCAGATGTCCGATGTGAAGTGCACAGTTCTCCCGGCAACCCGGGACAGCTGTGCCTTCACATGATCCCTGGCAGCCCTGTAAAACGAGGGCACCACCGATCTGCTCAACGACGTGCGAGCAGGGACGGCGTACCAGGGAAAGCAATCTTGGAGCAGCCCTGAGAAGCCGAAGTCTTCAACTACGGAATACGGTTGCCCATCCACTGCTATCATGTTGACGATGTGGCGCGTGATGCGCCTGCTCGCCCTCCGGATCCCCTCTCTGGGCACACTAGCGCCCTGCATACCAAGCATCTCCGGGAGAGAGGCTTGGCGTCCCTTTCCTGCAGGTACCCTTGGGGGGAGAGCACCAGAGGAGCCTGCCTCCTTCTGGCTAGCTGGCGGCCGTGCGGCGCCACTCGAACCCTCCTCCCGAAGAAGCACCGCCTGGTGGTGCCTCTTCATATGGTACCTCATCCCAGACGTGGAGAGATGCCACACATCTTTGCCACGGCTGACGCGCTGCCTACAATGCAGGCACAGGGCTGCTCGGGGATCCTCCGCTGCCTGGAAGTGCTTCCAGATTTCGGAGGAAAAGGGCATCCCACGCTTCCCAGGAGAAGCGCTTTCGGGACCACCCTGCGGCACCTCCTGTGAGGTGCTCTGGCCGGACACACCGTGTCCCACTCTCGGCTGGGCAGGTGGGGATGGACGAGGCTGAAGGGGCAGAGATGTGGGCTCTTCCACCACAGTCTCTGCCTCTTCCTCCCGCGTCCTCTCCTCCTGCACAGCCGCGAGAGGCCTGCTGCTGGCCTCAGAGGAAACTGGGGTGGACCGCCCCAGGGGGGGTCTCACGGGCAGTTCCTCCAACATCCTCCGGGTTCCTGGGGTGAGCGGGAGCGCAGGGAAAGTCATGTGCTCCGCGCCCATCCCAGGAGACACCACATGCTGCCCCTCCTCCAGCAGCTGGCTCGCAACCACTGGAGGAGGAGGAGCCTCAGCAGCAGGCCCCCGCCCAGTGCCAGCCCCTGCCTCACGCACCCGGGTTGGGGGTGGCCCTCCAGCAGCTGCCTCAGGAAAGAGAGTCTTGCGAACCCTCTTCCTGTCACCAGAAGCCAGGCTGGTGAACGGCAGCAGCGCAGGGGAGGGCCTCCTCCGCTCAGATGGAGGGGCTGCCGCAGCAGTCCCCCTCCCCCTCCCCTCCTCCCCTCTAGATTTCTCCCTAGCCTTTCCCCCGGGGCCCCTCTCTGCTTTCCTCTCCGACATACTTTCCCCTCCCAAATTCAACCCTAACTAATCAGAAAAGATTTAGAAAACAAAGGTCAACTTTGTTTTCAAGACCTAACTAACCTGCTCTAAATCTGTGCTTCTAGTGGCTCTGTGACTTGGAGATGAACAATCAAGTGCCTTTTTAAGCAACCCTATTTATGTCAGGGAACCTGAGCCTGCCAATCAGCTGAATTCCTCTGGAATTGAGCTGGCCCTAAACCCCAATAACAGGTGACAAAGCCTTAAACACTCACACAGTAGTATGCCCGGGCCGGCCTGGCACCACCACGGGTGCCAGAGATGGGCAGTGGAACCCTAGTTATGGGGGCACTAATGGGAAGCCTATTGACAGCTATTACAAATTTTTATATATATATATATATATATATATATATAGAATTCAAACCTAACACTCACTCACTAATGCTTTCCCTGCTGAGTCCCTATTTAGTTTTTTAAAAAAAACTAGGCTCGGTTTCCCTAATAATTATGTTGAGGGCAATTATCCACTGATCACCTACCAACTGGCCTACCTACCTAAGAGACACTATTTAGCGGGACCGATGTATCTGTGGTATGTCGGTGTGGGGTGTGGATGTGGTGTTTTGAAGATGAGCCTCCCCCCTCCCAAGCTAGCAAGAACCCACCCCCAAGGCCACCCAAATGTGAACCCGGACTCGCTCACAGTAACACCAGTCCTGCAGTCCAGCGATGTTCAGGCGGTCTTGCAGCTGGTCCTCCTCTCCTCCACGATGCTGTCAAGAAAATTGGAAATGTTAGCAGAGTCAACACCACACGCCGCACACGCAACCCCCAAAATTCAAGGCCCCGTTGCACAAGCCAAGTCAGCCCCCCCCCCCCTTAAAGGCTAGGGCCAACCAGCAGCAAAACAAAACACATCCACCCAGCAGAGCTTCTGGCCTGTGCAGGCCAAAAGCTGGCACACTCATTTTTTAGTCCTGTGAAACAGTAGTTCAAGCCCACCCACACTCAAACTTGAAAAATGAAACATGAAAGAAAGCAGGCACTGCGATCAATGCTGGCCCCCCTAACCCCCAAACAATATCCTCTTGCCCAACCAGAAAATGCCCCCCCCCCCAGCCCAAGCCATAAAGACAGAGCCAAAGCATATGCTCGCAGGTAGGCACAGCAGCAGACATAAGCTCAAAAACCAAATTTAACAACAACCCTACCAGTCCACCAGTGCAGATGTCCAGCAATGTTGATCCTCCACGCAGAGATCTGCAGGCCGATGTCCACCAAGTGCAGTCCAGTCCAGAAGAGGTCCACCAACGATAAACAACCTGAATGTGAAGCAAAACAGTGAGTGCCAGGCCAGCAAACGGGAAGGGTTACCAAAGCCGGAGCAGCATACCTGTGTGTGGCCCACAGGCTGGCACAGTTGATCAGGACGGAGCCTGTTGGGAATCCTTGCAAGCAGGGGACCAGACACAGAAAAGCAAGCCACACCATTCCAGATTGTGGAGCACAACTGTGAGTGCCAGGCCAGCAACCAAAAAGGGTTACCTTGGCCAAAGCAGCATACCTGTGTGTGGCCCACAGGCTGGCACAGTTGATCAGGACGGAGCCTGTTGGGAATCCTTGCAAGCAGGGGACCAGACACAGAAAAGCAAGCCACACCATTCCAGATTGTGGAGCACAACTGTGAGTGCCAGGCCTGCAACCAAAAAGGGTTACCTTGGCCAAAGCAGCATACCTGTGTGTGGCCCACAGGCTGGCACAGTTGATCAGGACGGAGCCTGTTGGGAATCCTTGCAAGCAGGGGACCAGACACAGAAAAGCAAGCCACACCATTCCAGATTGTGGAGCACAACTGTGAGAGCCAGCCAGAAGAAAGGCTTCTGGCCTGTGTAGGCCCAAAGCTGGCACACTCTTGTTTTAATCTTAAAACAGTGGATCAAGCTTAAAGAAGGCAAGCACAACAACCAATGCTGAACCCCCCCCCCCACCATCAAACATTGTCTGCCCAACCTGTCCCCCAGGCCATACCTGTGTGTGGCCCACAGGCTGGCACAGTTGATCAGGACGGAGCCTGTTGGGAATCCTTGCAAGCAGGGGACCAGACACAGAAAAGCAAGCCACACCATTCCAGATTGTGGAGCACAACTGTGAGAGCCAGCCAGAAGAAAGGCTTCTGGCCTGTGTAGGCCCAAAGCTGGCACACTCTTGTTTTAATCTTAAAACAGTGGATCAAGCTTAAAGAAGGCAAGCACAACAACCAATGCTGAAACCCCCCCCCCACCATCAAACATTGTCTGCCCAACCTGTCCCCCAGGCCATACCTGTGTGTGGCCCACAGGCTGGCACAGTTGATCAGGACGGAGCCTGTTGGGAATCCTTGCAAGCAGGGGACCAGACACAGAAAAGCAAGCCACACCATTCCAGATTGTGGAGCACAACTGTGAGAGCCAGCCAGAAGAAAGGCTTCTGGCCTGTGTAGGCCCAAAGCTGGCACACTCTTGTTTTAATCTTAAAACAGTGGATCAAGCTTAAAGAAGGCAAGCACAACAACCAATGCTGAACCCCCCCCCCCCCCACCATCAAACATTGTCTGCCCAACCTGTCCCCCAGGCCATACCTGTGTGTGGCCCACAGGCTGGCACAGTTGATCAGGACGGAGCCTGTTGGGAATCCTTGCAAGCAGGGGACCAGACACAGAAAAGCAAGCCACACCATTCCAGATTGTGAAGCACAACTGTGAGAGCCAGCCAGAAGAAAGGCTTCTGGCCTGTGTAGGCCCAAAGCTGGCACACTCTTGTTTTAATCTTAAAACAGTGGATCAAGCTTAAAGAAGGCAAGCACAACAACCAATGCTGAAACCCCCCCCCCCCCACCATCAAACATTGTCTGCCCAACCTGTCCCCCAGGCCATACCTGTGTGTGGCCCACAGGCTGGCACAGTTGATCAGGACGGAGCCTGTTGGGAATCCTTGCAAGCAGGGGACCAGACACAGAAAAGCAAGCCACACCATTCCAGATTGTGGAGCACAACTGTGAGTGCCAGGCCTGCAACCAAAAAGGGTTACCTTGGCCAAAGCAGCATACCTGTGTGTGGCCCACAGGCTGGCACAGTTGATCAGGACGGAGCCTGTTGGGAATCCTTGCAAGCAGGGGACCAGACACAGAAAAGCAAGCCACACCATTCCAGATTGTGAAGCACAACTGTGAGAGCCAGCCAGAAGAAAGGCTTCTGGCCTGTGTAGGCCCAAAGCTGGCACACTCTTGTTTTAATCTTAAAACAGTGGATCAAGCTTAAAGAAGGCAAGCACAACAACCAATGCTGAAACCCCCACCCCACCATCAAACATTGTCTGCCCAACCTGTCCCCCAGGCCATGCCAAGAATAAACTGCAACACCTTTTTGCAGAGGCAGGCCACAGCAGCACATTGCCCAGCATCAAAAAAATTTACAAAAATTTAAAAAAGGCCTACCAGGTGTCCTCTCAGGATGTCCAGCACAGTTGATCCTCCAGGCAGATGTCCTCCAGGCTCCAGGTGCAGTCTCTCTTCTTCTCCTCTCTCGGTCACAGCTCAGCAGCAGCAGCAACAGAAGTGTTCCAGACAGTCTTGCTCCAAATTTAAATCCCCTGCTGCAGCCTCAGCCAAAGATTTAAATCTATTGGCTGGCATGAGAATGCAGCAGTGGGGATTGGTGACTCCTAAAGTCCCCACTCCCCTGCCTTTCCCCACCCACACTCCAAGAGCCACCCTCCTCCTGCTCCCCCTCCCCTACCTGTTAGTTTTGGCGGGAATCTCTGCTGCTTTGCAAATGCAAAGTGCAATGCAATGCTTGCACCTTGCATTTGCAAGGCAAAGCAGGATTCCCTATCCTCCTTTGCAAGAGGGGTGGGGGGTGACAGAAGGAGTGAGTGATTCACTCCTTCTCCCCCCCTCCCCTCTTCTAAGAGCCTGCAGGAAGCCTTTGCTTCCAGCAGGATTTTGCTAGCCGCTTGCTAAGGCAAACGGCTAGCAAAAACAAAATGGCGATTCTCGAATGCCGAAAGAATGCCGAAAGAATCCTGAAACGTTTCGGGTTTTTCTTTCGGCAATCCCGAAACGTTTCGGCATTCCCCGAAACATTTCGGGATTCCTGAAGAATGCCGAAACACTTTTGTTTCGGCATTCTTTCGGCATTCTGAATGCCGAAACGCACATCCCTACCACAGACAGTTGTCATCCTCATCTTCAACAATGCATGAATAATAACACCAGCCCAAACCCCAGGGCATGTGAGCTAAGATGGCCTTTAGTTCTACTTGCAAATGGTTGCCTGCATGTAGCTTTGATTGCCCAGGGGCAAGAAAATGTATTGCCTTAGCCAGCCCAACAAATGCTGAAGAAGACACCGTAATTTAAGTAAAACTAGATCATAGTCATGCTTATGAGCAAGAACCCAGCACCATTTGCAGTCCATCAGTGCTGAGTAGAAAGAGTTGAGATTCCAGCCATACAACTGAAATGTTTTCATTTATAAAAGCTCCTGTAATAGCTCCCTGGGGTGGATATACCCTACAGGCTCAAAACAGACCGGGATTACTCTTATAGAACAAGTGCAAGAACAAAACAGTGACATCAGTCAGCAAAAAAATTGCTGGTTTAAGGAGCACTGGACCTTTCTTGATTAGGACACACACTATTGTGTATACTGTTGTGTGTGCTTCATGATCAAGAAGTACACACAGGAAGCACACACAATAGTAAGTTTATTAACTGGTATTTAAGTAATACCAGAAAGTTAGTTAATAACCAATGCCATTTTAACAAAATGGCAGGCGTCTGCAACTTTAATTCCTTCTTTGATTTATTGACTCCCTGAGCAATAAAGTAAATCCATTTAACATTTAGGCAAAAGGTATTAATTTTGGAAGATCTGTGAACAGCAGGTTTGTCTCACAGACTTAAGGTCATAACTTTGAGGCCTGGCTGGGGAGAGCAAGCATTTGTTGAATGTGAGCAGCACCAGGTTAGATCAAAGAAGGCTTAGCACTCAAGCAAACATAATAATGAAAAAATCAATTTTAAAAGATCTCTGTAGATATGATGGATCATTTCAGTCTCCAATTCATTCATCAGATGGCTTTGCTACCAATTACTCAGTCTACAAAATTTCTGTTGAACTTGCATGCAGTCTCTCATCCTAAACAGGGACAAGAGTGGAAGTTTGTTCACAGTCTCTGACCCAGAATCTTTGATCGATAAGTGAGGGAATCACAAGGACTTGTGCGAGACAACTCATTTCCCCTCCCCTACTATTTTTCCTTTCCCTTTTCTGAAAGCTTCTATAGCCTCTCTCCTTTTCCTGCTTCCTTCTCTCCTTCCCATCCACCAGCCAACCTACCTTTAGGTAGGTTTGGTGTAGTGGTTAAGAGCGGTTTTTGTGGGGTAGCTGCTGTTGAGTCTCCCTAAAAGGACAAAACGGACCTAGAAAAGGCACTGTTTCCACTGCCTTTTACTGACAGAAACCAGAACTTGAAGGCTGACAATACTGCTCTGGTTGCCTAGCAACAGCTGAGTGCATTTGTTTATTAAAGCCACAAGTTCTGCTTCTATCATTCTTTGGGGAGGGGGTCCCCAAAGATTTGATTTGATTTGATTTATACCCCGCCCTCCCCACAGATGGGCTCAGGGTGGCTAACAACATTCAAAAAATACATTAAAAGTCACAAAAACATAAAATCAATAATAATAATAGTCCAGGAGCAGGCTATTTAAACAAATATTGGGAGTCCATATACGGGCATAGCAGATGGCCGAGGGCAGCCCCAGAAGAACTGGTGGTCTTAGATGGAAGAAGGAGGACACCTGCTGGCACTCAGCCAAAGGCCTGGCGGAACATCTCCATTTTACAGACCCTGCGAAACTGTAACAGGGCCTGCAGGGCCTGGATCTCCAGCGGGAGAGCGTTCCACCAGGCAAAAGCCCTGGCCCTGGTTGAGGCCAGACGGATGTCCCTTGGGCTAGGGACCACCAGGAGTTGCTTGTCTGCAGAGTGCAACACCCTGCAGGGGATGTAATGGAAGAGGCGGTCCTGCAGGTATGCAGGTCCCAGTCCATGAAGGGCTTTAAACACCAAAGTTAACACCTTGAACCAATAGACAGACGGACGGACAGACGGATGGGTGACAGGCTTGTGTAATTTTCCTCTTGTTCCTGTGGCACTGGACCTTCCACATGGCAAGTTTCCCCCTAGTCCCCCAGCAGCGGCCATTCATACATACCACCAGGGCTTTTCAATTTTCTTTTTAAATTGGAAATGTATATCATTATGACAGTATAACAATCTGAGCATTATGTTTTCTGAAGTCTCAGATTTGATTTTAGAAAAGAAAGCCTCTATCACCTTTCATGGCAAAAATATGCCTTTCCTCTTATATCCTCAATAAAAGGGGCTAGAACGTCTTTTGAAAATGAAAGCTGGGGATTCACACAAACGATTTGTTATATCCAGGGTTTTTTTCCAGTATGGAGTACTGGCATATCTTTATGGAATACAGGTACCTCTTGGACTTCAGGATTTGGGATGAGCTGAGAGAACATCAAGAGTACTGGCACCTCTTTTTTAAAAAAGAAAAAAAGAAAATGCACTGGTTATAACAACTGCTTTAGTCAACTAAAAAAATTTTAAATGGGAAAATCCCTGCAGTGGAGAAAAAGAAATGGTTCGCACAGGGATAGAGACAGGGGGAAAGGCTGTTGTGTGAGTGGGAACAAGAAAATCCAAACTTTATGATAACCATCCAGATTTTGCTGTAATCTTTCCCAAAACAGATTTGGGAAGGATCAAAGAAAAGCAGGAAGACCCTGAGATGTGCCCAAGGGCATCACGATCCTGTGGGGAAGCAGGGAAAAAATGCTTCCTAACAGCACTTAACCCTAAACAAATGACCTGTGTGGGGATAGCCTATATACCACTACATGTGGTGGATTTGCCCCAAGAGCGGGGGGGGGGGATGGAGAGGAAAGTACTACATACAATTAAATTAAATACAAAGTAAGATCTCACTTATAAACCAAAAAATACACTATTAGGAGTTTTGGATGCCTCACTTAGTAAGATGCATCATGAAATGATTTGAATTTGATTGCCAGGTGCAAAGATATATATTGTGGCAAAATGGCATTCTTTAGCTTCTCTTTCCATTAAGGAATGGTTTCAGCATATCTTAAAAGTGGTAGAAATGTCTGAAACACATGCAAATTAAAGAGTGAAGAAAGTAGAGTGGCCCTGATTTTTTCCCCACTTCTATTAACTTGGTTAAACTGAGAGATAATACTGACAAGAGATCTGAATCATTGACTGTGATATATCATAATGTAATGTGTACTCTTCTCCATTTTATACTGCAATTCCTAAGCCTGTAAATTCAAATTTCATAATATTTTAAAAATAATACAGCCTGACATTGAAAGCAGACTTCGGGGCTAAGTCCTGGTGAACTCACTAAAAGATAGCGGGGGGGGGGGGGGGGGGGAGTTGAATAACTTAGGGCCTCCATCATAAAACAGCACCTGCACCACCATAATGAATCAGTTAATATGACACCAAAGTTAACCCCATTTGTAAGTCTCCAGGACATTTGCTCATACTCATCAGTCTTTTTTTACACAGTACCTCTTTTTTACATCTATATACTTGCATAGGTTCTAGTTTATATGCACGTACTGCTGAGAGAGTGCACAGACTATTAACCTCTCAGCAGAGCACTACATTATTGCTGTTGACTACTGGGTTTCATTTATTTCTTGCATTACTAAACCTTACATTAGGTTCACTTGTTACTGTGAGCCCCTTTTGTCATTTAGATGCATTTGACAACTGTTATGAGCAATGTAATGTGTGAACCAGAAGCTTATGAACATATGAAGTTTCCTTATCCTAAGTCAAATCATTGATTTATCTAGCTCAGGAATGACTACTCTGACTGGCAATTACTAATGCCCCAAGCAGAGGTCCCTTTGCCAGCCTTGCTACATGAGTCCTTTTTCCGGAAAGGTACTAGAAGTATGGTTGCCAACCCACATGTGGGGCGTGGAAATCTCTTGGAATTCCTGCTGATCTCCAGAATTCAGTTCTCCTGGAGAAAATGGCTGCTTTGGAAGGTGGGTTTATGGCATTATACCCCTTCCCCTCCCCAAACCCCACATACCCTAAGCTCTACACTCAAATCTCCAGGAATTTCCCAACTCTGAGTTGGCAAACCTAGCTGGTAGAAAACTGCTTATATTACATTGTGATGGCAGGTATGATATAAGCACACCACTCTGGCAACTGATAAAACAAGTCAAACACAAGATGTATATTCACAGATAACATCATGTAGTTAATCATTAGGAAATATTCCTCTCCTTCTTCCCATGAGAGACATGGCAATTAGCTTCTGTTTCTGCAGAATTACAGCCACATACACACATACTACCATAACGGAACTCTATACTAAATTGTAGCAGAAAGCCTGTATCCTCTGTGAAGTCGGTTTGCTGACAGTCTTAAAAAATCATGAGAAAAATGTAGGAAATAAAGGACAGCACAGTAGCAATTGAAGCAGCAGAGGTGAGGCTTTGGCATTTCTAATGGCTTCAAGATGAACTCCTGCAGCTTGCCATGTATCAACAACCTATTCTGTTTCAAATACATTTCCTTTGCTGCATTAACTCTACATGAAAGTTCCAGCAACTTGGTCCATTTAATAACTTTGCTGTGGAAAGAAACCACTAAACACTTCCTTCTCCCCTCTCCTGTGGAACAGGATGAATAAACAAGGGGGACCTTGATCTTAGTTAACCAAAATGCAGGATTTGTGTTGGGAGAGAAAAATTAGGGCAAATGTTAATATTACTTGGAGTGGCCTTATATATGAGTGTGAAATCCATGCAAATTTGACTTTTGTCCTAGAGTAGGCTTTCATTCTTACCAGAATGGGGGTGAAGAAAACCTCAGTCTTGATATTATGCAAAGAAAAAAAATAATATATACATTATTGTACAAGTTATTATCAGTAATGACTAGAGATGGGCACAAACAGGAAAATGGCGGTTTGCTGTGGTTTGTGGTTTGTAGCATTTCATGAACAGACATGGGCAGGAACAGAAAAAAAACCCTGAACGGGATGTTTGTTGTTCGTTGCCATCCACGAACAGAGACTCACGAACAACCACGAACATGACCCTTTTCACAAACATGTTCCTGGTTGGATGTTCGTGGGGGCCAGTAGGCTCTCCTCTAGCCATCATCCAAGTTCGGTCAAGATCCCTACTGCACCACTCCCAGAAACTTGACCTGAGCAGGCACCAGGAAAGGTACCAATAATAAACAATAGCTTGTCCCCAGAGCCTGGCAGCAGCCCTGGAACTTGAAGGGGTAGATCCTTACCACACCACTCCCAGAAACCTTACCTGAGCAGGCACCAGGAAAAGTACCAATAGTAAATAATAGCTTGGCCCCAGAGCCTGGCAGCAGCTCTGGAACCTGAAGGGGTAGATCCATATCCCACCACACACAAAAAAAATTCAAGCTCCAATGCACTCTTTCTATCAAAATGCCAACAGCAGCTGTCTCTCTCTCCCTCTCCACTTTCTGCAAAGACTAGCCAGGGTTGGGAGCCCCCCTCCCCCCAGTCTTTGCTTTCTTGTAACAAATTTGGAGCTCCACACTTGAAAGGAAGACCTGCCTATCAAGCTAAATTGGGCTTAGATTGGGGTTTCCAGGGCAACAGCAGGAGTTCAGACAGAGTTCAGACAATCCCTGCCTAAGTTGCCAAGGGAATTGATTGCAGGTGCCAGACTGTCTGGCTTGACGAACTGCAATGAACGAGGCTTGCAACAACCACCTGTTCATTTAGAATGGGGCCTCACGAATAGTGTGAACAGCAGATTGGGCTGTGCGTGGCTTTTTTTCGTTCGTATTGCTGTTCCTGCCCATATCTGTTCACGAACCATGAACCATGAACAATGCCTGGAATGACTGCTGTTATGGGAGTATCCCAGGCAGCAGAAACCCATTTTTTAGAGTGCTTAATAACCTTAATATAAATATTTAGCACAATGGGAAACTATATATCCCAACTCCTGTACCCCAGGACAACCGTTCCCTTTCTCCTACCACAACTCCAATACCATAGTAGTTGCCTCAGCTGCAGGCAGTATACAGAAGAGATTATCACCAGTGAAGGAGGCCTTTTCTGATTTAGATTTAAATCTGAACTCACTTGGTCTTGATGCTCATCATGTGTTAAAGGTGAACACTCTGTCACAAAGGTTCATATTTTGAACCAGGGGATTATGAACTTTGGTAACATTATTAATTATATGCATCTGAAAAACATCTGGATACTCTTCCTCTGTAATATCACCCCAATGTGAGGCAATTTTGGAAAGTGGAAAATTCTTTTTGTTCTTTGGGTTAACAAAAGAAAATCCCATGTTGGCCACACTCACAGCAGTTTTGGAGATAACGATGAATTGTCTCAAGCACCAAGGAAGGGTTCTTAGCAAAGGATTATCATTCTGATGTATTACCATGAAGTTCTACATCTCTTTTAAAGCAGCCTTATGTTACAGTGTGTATGCAGGCTCAGATGACATACATTACAGAATACTTTATATCAAGAGCACTAAGGAAACAAATAGAGGCTTTGTGTAGCTTTAACACAAAAGTTGAGCAGTAAAGAAGAGGAACTAGTGAATTATATTTTATTCAATTAAACACACTTCAGGTTTATCAAAGTCTTTATAGGCCTGGGTTAATGTACCATGTACTACTGTGTGTATCTACCGATGTTCCAAAGTTAAAATTAATGTACTAGAACTCACTTGTTACTAGCTTTCAGAAAGGACTAGCTACATCTCTTGACTGCCTCTTCATTTAATTAAACCCAAGAACACCCCATGGGAGGGAAAACTTAGTACTCACTTCCTGGGAATCCCCAAACCAACTATTGATTCAGAGCAGAAGAAAAGCACAGAATTATTGAACTTAGTTGCCTCCAGCAACTGGACCAGAAAAACACATTTGAACAGTTGGCCAGAGCCTCTGGCAGTGTTAACAAA
The DNA here is from genome assembly GCF_028583425.1 of Eublepharis macularius. Classification (NCBI taxonomy): domain Eukaryota; kingdom Metazoa; phylum Chordata; class Lepidosauria; order Squamata; family Eublepharidae; genus Eublepharis; species Eublepharis macularius. The sequence continues at coordinate 86,887,066 of NC_072793.1, read as the reverse complement.
TGTTTCCCATCTGGCTGCCAGGTGCATAAGACATGGATCTTGTTGCACATTACCAGAGGATAAACCAAGTTGCAATTTAATTTAATTGATTTTTACCTGCCCTCCCTGCAAGCAGGCTCAGGGCTGGTTACAACAACATAATAACAATAAAACCATTTAATATACAATACATATAAGTAAAAACAGTCATATAACAAATTAAAACCAGGTTACTCAAGATGGCTATCAGTGTTTACAATACACCCCAAGCACACATATAGACATAATAAACAAATACAAAAGAGACAGGCAGTGCCGCCACAATCTGAACCTTGGTTTTGCCAAGCCAGCACCGATGATTCCTGAACCCCTTCAAAGTTCTTAACCCCAAGAAAACTTTAGATGGAAAGAAGGGAATATATCTTGCTTTATGCTAAGAGTCTTCATCGGCCACAGTGCCTTCAGCACTCTATAATGAGAGGTAGACATGGTCAGAGAACATTCTGCCCTGCACTATTTGGGGCTGGGGGAGACTTCCATTAAATGAAAATTGCCCCAGGGACACAGACACAGCTGATAAAGGCTTTGTTGGCAGATTGGAAAGTTTGTTGGATGTTATACATGTTGTTTAACATGTGTTGGAGAAACCAGTGAGTCTAATGGCAAGGAGTGCCTTTTTTCAGCTAACAATTTACATGGAAATTATTGCCATGCATTCCATATTAGGGTAATCTCAGAACTAGATCATCATAACGAACTGTTTGTGGGGTTGCCCTTGAAGACAATGCAAAAGCTATGACTGATTCAAAACTCAGTTACATGATGGTTAATGGAGATAAACTGTTATGTTCATATGAACCCAATTCTTTGATTTTACATTGACTGCTAATTTGCATTCATGTTCAATTCAAGCTGCTGGCTTTAACTTTCACAGTTTTTAAAGTTGAGACCTTCATATCTTAAGGACCACCTTTCTCTATGTATTCCCATGAAGAAATTTTGGTCATCTTCCCTGGCCTTATTAAAGACACCTTTCTATAAAGCTCTGGGACCTGCTTCGACCTGGGCCTTTTTTGTTATCGCTCTGGCAATTTAAGATATTTTTAAAGAGCAAGAATGGAATATTTATAATTTACAGCAGATTTACAAACCAATAAGGCTTGAATGAGCCTTATAGGTTTGAATGAGCTTTTTCAGTTGACATCTGGGGTGGTCAAGTGGTTTGTTGGACTTTGTGTTGCGTTCTTGGGGGCAAATTTCCTCCTGTTTTATTGTCTGAGTGATATTTTAATTAGAATATTCTGTTTTAAGTTTTGACATGCAAATCCCCTGTTTGTGGCTTTCAGAGAAAACTGGGATACAATCTTTTTTTACATAAATAATTATCTTATCTTTAAACATTTTGAAACTTGGTGCCATCATCATAGCAGGGAGGATTGGTGTAACTCACTATCACACTGAAAACAGTACCACTTTGAGTTTAAAGGGTATTCCTGGATAGAAGTCTCACAAATTAGATAGTATGATTGGAACCTGTAGATGGTTGGTAGTTGTAATTTCATCCCATTACTGTAATTTCTGATTTCTAGTCTATTATTATCCTGGTTGAAAATAAAAGATTTGCAGCTTTGCATTGGTTCATTTCCTTGTTCTTAATTTATGTGATTTGTCCTATTTTTAAAATTCTCTAGATAAGCCATAAAACTGTATATATTTATTTGTTAGTTTGTTTATTATAGTTATATGCCCACAATTCTCACAAGCTTCTCAGGACCCAAGAGGGTTATGATAAAAAATAACATCCAGACATTCAGGCCAACTTGAAAAGTCCTTTTTTGTGTGCCCCAATGCCTGAAATATGGTGGGAGGCTACAATAGGTAATATGACCACGTGTGCCTTCCCAAGAGAAGTCTTCTTAGCCTTGTCCCTGCTGCACCTCCATTGAATTCATTATGATTGCTAGCTATGCAGATAGGCCCTCAGAAGAAACTTGACTATTAGCCTTGAAGACACAAAAGATGGAAGAAGAAAAAAGGGGTGAGGTCTAGGACAGATTGAACAAGGGGGAACTTTCCAGAGGAATGTACAATGTTCAGGGTAAAGGAGGTTGGTAGTCAAATGTATAGACATACTACAGAAGGACTAGGAAATAAAAAGGACAGATGAAGAACAGGAGTGATGAACCAGAATCATGATCTAAAGAAACTGGAAGATAGATAGGAAAGCTGGAATTAAACGAATAATTCGAATAACTGCATTTTGATATATTTATACTTGTACTTAATATTTTGCACTATGTTTGAAGGAAAGTCTTGTTTCAGGGTTGGAGATTGAACCATGGTCTGACCATCACCTGCTGAAGGTAAAACAATACAGCCCCAACACCACACAAAAAGGGGGGACCCGTTAAAATGGTTCACCCTCAAAGGTTCATGGATCCTTCTAGATTCCAAAATGCCTTGAGGGATTTGAGGGTTCCAGACACATGCTCTATTGAGGCTACAGTAGGATCTTGGAATGAGAAGCTTATTGAAACTATTGACAACACTGTTCCTCAGCAACCTCTCCAACTCTTGGGATGGAAGCCATCCCAGTGGTTTACCACGAAGCTGGGTGACCTAAAGAGGGCTGGGAGAATCCTAAAAATATGCTGGTAAAAAACTAGCATTGAAACTCATAGAGCATAGTACAGAGCACAATGGAAGACCTATGAAACAGTGAGAAGAGCAGTAAAGAAAAATTATTTCTCTGCAACCATTGAATCAGCTAGTTCATTACCATCCAAACTGTTCAAGGCAGGAGTCATTTCCTAAAAAAAGAACTGCAGGAACTCATTAGCATATTGCATTAGCATATGCCACACACCCCAGACATCACCGGAAGTGTGTCAGAAGGCACCATCCACCCCTCAGACCCCTTTCCCCAAAAATCTCCAGGTATTTCCTTAAAGCAGAATGAACTCAAAGCAGCTTACCCTCCTCTGGAGAGCCAGCTCTGCTTGCTTGCAAGCACGCACGCACGCACTCTCTCTCACAAGTCACAAATGAAAATAAAGCAGCAGAATGAATTCAAAGCAGCTTACCCTCCTTTGGAGTCCAGCCCCACCCGGATTGCACTCACTCACTCATTTTCTCCCCCCCCCCCCCCGAGTCACAAATGAAAATAAACCAAGCAGAGCAGAATGAAGTCTAAACAGCTTACGTTCCTTTGGAGCCCAGCCCCACTCGGCTTGCACTCATTCACTCATTTTCTCTCTCCCCCCACCCCACGAGTCACAAATGAAAATAAAGCAAGCAGCAGAGCAGAATGAATTCTAAGCAGCTTACATTCCTTTGAAGCCCAGCCCCACTCGGCTTGCACTCATTCACTCATTCTCTCTCTTTCTCTCTCTGTCCCTCGAGTCACAAATGAAAATAAAGCAGCAGAGCCGGCTGCTAAAGACAAGGACAGCCAGGAGGAAAAGGAATCACGTGGATGGGGCCAAAACCCACGTGACCTCTTTTCAGAGCTACTGGAACGCCATTCCAGTGTGTTCCACCTCCAAATGAGCCCTGGTTCATCTTCTTGACATCTTCTAACTCCTAGGTCTGAACCTTTACAGTCTCAAGAACAGACAAGCTGTGAGGCCTATGCAAAGTTCTTTGCTGATAAAATAGCACAAATTCACTGTGATCTGGATGCCAGCTGTAAATATCGATGAAGTGGAAGAAATGCTTAATACATCCTCTGGTTCAAGTATGGACCAATTTGAACCAGTTACAGTTGTCAGGATCTAATATGTTCTGTGGTTCCTTGGTCAGAGTTACGCCATGTTTAATATTGTAGTCACTAGCCTTTCTCTCCCTCCAGGTCCAGGTGTTATTTTGACCGCGCTTTCCATGGGAGAGAATACTCTTATCTGTTTCTACAGCCAAAGACCTTGACGGGCCGAGCCTTCCCACAGCAAAGTTCTCATCGCTATGGAAGATGGGGGGGAGGCTGGGAGTGAAGGATTAGATGTACATGTTGTGCTTTCTTTTTCCATTCTTGACAATGACTGTGTTCAGCCAAGATCCTTTCTAGGCCTTGGAATATGGATACTTGTGTCAGAGCCTGGTCTTTCAATAAACCTTTTGAAACCAAGAATTTGTGCTTCTTGCAGAAGGGGGAGATGAACTCTAGATAACAGGGATTCCATACACAGTGAGGGACACTGACAGGATCCTGGCATCTCCGGATGCCACTACTTGTGCACTGGATCATATAAATGAGCCCTTGAAGTCTATCAGTCACTTACTCAAGGCATCTTCCTCTGGCCACTCAAACCAGCAGTTATCTGATGCTAATTTAAAAACCAACTCTAGACAAAAATGATGTGGCCAACTATCACCTAGTCTCTAAACTTCCCTTTTTAGGCAAAGTGATTGAGAGAGCAATAGTTGACCAACTTCAGGTCTTCTCCAATACCTCTAGTACTTTGGGCCCTTTTCAGTCTGGATACAGGTCAGGCCATGGGATGGAGACAGCTCTGGTAGCTTTAATGGGTGATCTCTGCCTAAATACAGACAAAGGCCATGTTTCGTTATTGCTCCTTGTGGATCTACCTGCAGCCTTTGACTCAGTACATCATGCCATCTTATTGAAGCATTTGGTGACAGAAATGGGTATCAAAGGATGTGTCTTGGACTGATTTAAATAATTTCTCATGGAATGGATTCAAAGGGTCACTGTTGGAGACCAGCTATCTCCAGAGTGGGAATTATCTTATGGGATGCCACTGGGCATGTTCCACTGGACAATATTACCCCCATTTTATTATCTGTGTAAAGCCTTGAGGAGAACTCATTCGTAGCTATAGAATAGGATGCCATCAATATGCAGATGACACCCAACTCTATATCTCACTATTGAAATCACCATGGGTTGCAACAGAAACCTTGGGTTGCTGCTTGACAACTGTGGTCAAATGGGTGAAAACAAACAAATTGAAACTGAATGCAGACAAGATGGAAGTGAAGCTTACTGGAAAGAAAGAGACCTTGAAGGACATTGTATCCCCACTTTTCAATGAAGTTTGTCTGACCCTTGCAGATTCAGTTATAAGAGCCTACACGTTAGACTGAATCCAATGCTACTGCTAGAAAAGCAGTTAAGGTAGCTCCAATTACATTGTTTATTGAAATGTTCTGAGACTGACTGTACTAATTCACACTGTGTACTCTATGTCAAGTCTCAGTGAGAAAAGTGAACTATGAATAACGTAAATAAACAAATTTGTTGCATCTGTGAAGAAACATACAAGGAAGCCTTTTGTGATAGGGTTGTGATAGACTGAAAATAAGACTGCCAGATGTATGCCTGGAACTTCCAGGTGACTGGAGGGTGGGATATGGAGAAAAGGACACTGACAATGCCACTACCAGTTAAAAGCTGGAAGTGACAGTTAAAAGTTGATGCTGTCGGATTTTACTAATCTTGATGTAAAAGCCATAGAGATCAATGAAATTCTAGAGTGTTGGTGTTGCACAAAGGGCTGAACCCCTCACCCCTTTCCCAATGAGAGGAGAGGCTAAGGACTCTTGAGGAACCTGATTTTGTTTACTGTAACAAACAAGGGAACACCACAAGTAATCTTGCAAAAAGGTATGCTCCGCTCTTACAGCACGAAGCACAGGTTTTATACATCGATCAAAACACCATGTGTCATTTCCCTTACATGGCTGACTTATACATTGTTAATTGGTTATAGCTTTTTCCTAAGTGAGGTGTCTGTTTCTGATTGCTTTCCTTGAGTTCACATGGTCAGTTGCTCTATATGAAAATGTTAATTGTTCAAGCATATCATGCCTTTCCTTGTTTGGGGGGTTTCTGACTACTGTTACTTTCCTTATAAGATTAATAAGCCTTTTCTCAGCACTTCAGGATGTTAGAGGCTTTGCCCGCTGACCTTGACATTTCAGCAAGCAGGAGACATACATTGCTCACCTTAGTATTTTAGTTTGGGCCTGTTTGGTATTTTTCCACATTGGTAATGCCACTTTTGGATTTTTGCTAGAAGTGACATTGATGTCATCCCACTCCTCATTTGAGCACTGGAGGGAAATGGGGTTGCTTCAGCAGGGGTTTGCCCACCAAAAATGGCCAAATGACACTCCTACCTACAGAAAGCACTAATAGATTGCACACTTGGAACAGGATCAGTTTGTGAAAGTAAATTTGAGGTTTGCCACTTATTGGCTTCAGAACCCTTTTGAGTAATAATGATACCTATAATGACCCACTTTTACACATGCAGTGTTGGTACTACTACAAGGGACAGGGGTTTTTAGATGATCACACACAAAATGCTGGGATATTTCTTGTCATCCCCATGAAATATCATTATAACAAAGTGGAATCTGCACTAGCTTACTTTTACAACAAGCTCCACTGAAATGCTGATATCAAAGCAGCTGTTACAGAAGAATAATGATACTGCTATGACCCAAATTCAGGACCTAGCAGTTCTCTTCATCGACAGAAACCAGCATCATATATTTGTTGGCTTTGTAATTCCCTCTGTACAATTCACACAGGCCTACTGTTCTGACTCCTACCTGTGACCTTTTACAGTATATAAACTGTATCAAAGCAAGCAAACATCTCTCTTGGGGAGTGCTATTGCACAGACAAAAATAGCATGCAATACAATCTAGGCCACAGACTGTCCAATGCTAAAGAAGCATATCAGGTTCTGAATCAGGAAAGCAAAACTATTGTGAAAACAGGATTTTATTCTTTTACATATTGACAAGACAGGAAGAGAAGTAATCCAACATCTCCATAACCACCCTTCTAACATCGTTAGATTAGCTTAGAAGCAGAGACCTTCTGCTTACGGCCTTATTAGTAAGTATTTTTATTTAAAATAGTCTCAAATAAATCTTTTATACTATGCTGTGTACGTAATCCAGCTAATTATCTGTTTGTTAGACAAGAGTTAAATATTTCGATTATGAGCCTGGGCTAGGGTTGCCAGCCTCTAGGAGGTAAACCAACAAACCAGGGGTACACAAATCTAGAAATTAATTATATATATTTCCAAAGTGCAAGGTGCAAAAGTGCTATAGTAAATTTAACATGCATCATAAATACAATTACAAAATACAAAGTCCATCTGTTTGGAACATCAAATCATCACAATTACAAAATCACAAAGTCCATCCGTTTAGAACATGAAATCATCAATCTTCACCGTCCGGAATTCATTTGAAACTTTAAAGTGCAAATGCTGGATACAATGAAAGAAGCCGGTAGGTGGGGAGACTGTGCAAGGTGTTGTTCATTCACGGTCCAGAAATAGAATAAATACTTGAAAAAACGGCGACAGGAGTTTTCAGGCAAATTGTTATTAACCTGTTTCGTGAGTGAAAAAGACTCACTTCATCCTGGGCATAAAGATAATCAGACCGGACGCACCTTTTGTTATGTATTGCTTGAGTAGAACTGGAGGCTCCTCAAGCAATACATAAAAAAAGGTGCATCCGGTCTGATTATCTTTAGGATGAAGTGAGTCTTTTTCACTCACAAAACGGGTTAATAACAATTTGCCTGCAAACTCCCGTTGGCATTTTTTCAAGTATTTATTCTATTTCTGGACCATGAATGAACAACACCTTGCACAGTCTCCCCACCTACCGGCTTCTTTCATTGTATCCAGCATTTGCACTTTAAAGTTTCAAATGAATTCCGGACGGTGAAGATTGATGATTTCATGTTCTAAACGGATGGACTTTGTGATTTTGAAATTGTGATGATTTGATGTTCCAAACGGATGGACTTTGTATTTTGTAATTGTATTTATGATGCATGTTAAATTTACTATAGCACTTTTGCACCTTGCACTTTGGAAATATATATAATTAATTTCTAGATTTGTGTACCCCCGATTTGTTGGTTTTTCTCAGTTTGGTTCTGGGGCTGCCCATTGTCTCCTTTCCTTCTAGGAGGTGGCTGGAGATCTCCTAGAATTACAACTGATTTCCAGGGCCATTTTCACACTGTCTATAGCACAAGACTCACGGAAGGCTGCCAGCTTCCTCGCACGATTTTTAACACCATCCAAAAATCACTGTTTGTGGCGTTTTGTAAACCGATGGTGTCAAAAATCACGCGTGAGTCTCCACGAAGCTGAAGTTGGTTCCCAGTTCCCAGTTCCTTATTCGCAGTTCCTTATTCGTTATTCGCAAAGCCAAAGAAAAATATTGTGGGAAAACTGAAAAGCTGTAACTCCAAAATGAAGTTTGCAGGGGCACATATTATACACCTCCATGTTCAGAACACTCAGCACTCTAAGTGGACCTATACTGGGTCATCCTACAAAACCCAGATCTTGAGTAAACAGCTTCAAAATAGGATGCCCCCAGAACATTTCAATAAGAAGAAAGGGGCAGCAGCTGAAGCAGAAAAAAACTTTGGATCACCCCAAATCACACAGATCTGAACTCCAGAGATTGTCCCCTACAAGAGGACATGTGCTGGTGCTGATCCAGTCTCTGGTTCTGGTCCTAAGGCCTCCTATGTGGCCTGCCTGAAAAAAAACTTGTATTAGACATGGCTGTGAATAAGGAAGTGGGGAACTATAAGCCCTCTGAAACCCAAAACAATCTTTGGATCACCCCAAATCACACACCCCTGCACACCAGAGACTGTCCCCTACAAGAGGACATGTGCTGGTGCTGATCCAGTCTCTGGTTCTGGACCTAAGGCCTCGAATGTGGCCTGCCTCCAAGCACCCTGTATTAGACATGGCTTTGAATAAGGAAGTCGTGAAAATATAAGCCCCCTGCACCCCAAAATAATCTTTGAATCACCCCAAATCACGCACCCCTGAACTCCAGAGACTGTCCCCTACAAAAGGACATGTGCTGGTTCTGATCCAGTCTCTGGTTCTGGTCCTAAGGCCTCCTATGTGGCCTGCCTGAAAAAAAACTTGTATTAGACATGGCTGTGAATAAGGAAGTGGGGAACGATAAGCCCTCTGAAACCCAAAACAATCTTTGGATCACTCCAAATCGCACACCCCTGAACTCCAGAGACTGTCCCCTATAAGAGGACATGTGCTGGTTCTGATCCAGTCTCTAGTTCCAGAGCTGAGGCCTACTATTTCACCTTTCTCTCAGAACCTTGTACTTTATATTGCTGTGAATAAGGAACTCAGAAATATAACAGCCCTCGGCACCCCCAAATAATCTTTGTATCACCAGAAATCAAACAGACCTGGGTTCCAGAGACTGTCCCTCACAACAGGACATGTGCTGGTGCTGATCCAATCTCTGCTTCCGGAGCTGAGGCCTCCTATTTGGCCTGCCTCCCAGAACCTTCTATCAGACATTGCTGTAAATAAGGAACTGGGGAAAATGAAAGCCCTCTATGCATCAAAACAATCTTTGGATCACCCCATCTCACACAGACCCGAACTCCAGAGACTGCCCTCTGCAAGAAAACATGTGCTGGGTCTGATCCAGTTTCTACTTCTGGAGCTGAGGCCTACTATTTCACCTTTCTCCCTGAACCTTATATTAGACATTGCTGTCAATAAGGAAGTGAGAAACAGAAAAGCCCTCTGCATCCCCAAATAATCTTTGGATCACCCCAAATCTCACAGACCTGAACTCCAGAGAGTGTCCCCTACAAGAAGACATGTGCTGGTTCTGATCCACTCTCTGATTCTGGACCTAAGGCCTCGAATGTGGCCTGCCTGCAAGAACCTTGTATTAGACATTGCTTTGAATAGGGAAGTGGCAAAAATATAAGCACCCCTGCACCCCAAATAATCTTTGGATCACCCCAAATCACACACCCCTGAACTCCAGAGACTGTCCCCTACAAAAGCACATGTGCTGGTTCTGATCCAGTCTCTGGTTCTGGACCTAAGGCCTCCTATGTGGCCTGCCTGGAAAAAAACCTGTATTAGATATTGCTTTGAATAAGAAAATGGGGGGAACTGGGGGAAATATAAGCACTCTGCCCCCCAAAGTGGTTCTAGTGCTGTGAGCTCCCTTTTCAGCTGCCTCCAAGAAGCTTGTATTCGGAAAAGTTTCTCTCTCAAAGCAGCCCTGGTCTCGGGTCTGCTCAGATTTGGAGCCTGAACTAGAGTGTTGATTTTTCCTATTATTCCCATTCAGATATACTGTAATACCAGCACAGTCTCTGGAATTCAGATCTGTGTGATTTCGAGTGATCCAAAGATTGTTTTGGGTTTCAGAGGGCTTATAGTTCCCCACTTCCGTATTCACAGCAATGCCTAATACAAGTTTTTTCCAGGCAGGCCACATAGGAGGCCTTAGGTCCAGAACCAGAGACTGGATCAGCACCAGCACATGTCCTCTTGTAGGGGACAATCTCTGGAGTTCAGATCTGTGTGATTTGGGGTGATCCAAAGTTTTTTTCTGCTTCAGAGACTTCCGGTTTGGGATCCATGGAGGTCTAACGCAGCTCTAATCGTGGAGCTGACCGGGCTGCCGTTTAAGCGGCCGGCGGGGCAAAATCAAGCCCGCAGCCAACTGTTCTCAGGCGGAGAACAGGCATAGAACGCTCAAGCACCTCAGGGCGCATTGATCTCGGGTGAGGGGGGGTCCTACGCAACGGATCCTCTCCCGACCCTTGAGGTCCCACCCTAAGACAGGTCGGCTATAATCTCTGCGGCAGTCCTGGTGCCAATGCGGTTGGCATAAGACCTACATGCCCAAGCTTCAACAAGGGAAGGAAGAGTGGATGGGAATCTAAGATTGAAACAGCGATTACAACCCAAGGAAAGTGAATGAGAAGGTAAAGATCACTATCTCTTGAAACGGGACAGATTACTTAAATTAAAGAAGAATTAAAGTAGACTTTTAAACTGCAACAGACTAAGTATAAGGAGGGGAGGACCCGGCAAGCATTATATTAGAAAAAGGACTAAGTTAAACGAAGTTATTAAAGAAATTGGACTATTGTTTTGAATACCTGTGGCTATAAGGAGATATCAGGCTGTGAGAAAGTTTCACCATCGCGAGAACTGCTGTGGGAAGTCGGGAAACAGGAAGTACGTAACAACAATAGAGTTGCTGGAGAGAGGCGGCTCTTGCCAGAGGGCGGGAAGTAGGGAATCGCCATTTTTGAAAGGGGAAGAGCCATGGCTTCAGCGAAAGAGGAAGTAAGCCATATTGGATTACAAAAATCATAGAGGAACCATAGAGAAAAGACGCCCGACATTTTGGACTCTTTAAAAGTTTTTTTTGGAAAGACCGGGACATTTAAACTAAAAGGACATTAAATTAAATGCCATGGAGCTAAGGAAGAGAGCGGACTCGTGGGAGCGAGCCAAAGCAAGCCCCACGATGTCGAAAAAAGAGTGGCAATCGGCGATAGAGAATTTGGATAAAAAACTTTTAGAAGTGATTAAAGAGCTCAAGGACATGAAACCGGAGTTGGTGAAAGAGGTTAAAGAGGTTAAAGAGACAGTGAAAAATGAGCTGGCAGAAGTGAAGAAAGGTATGGAAACAATGCAAAATGACCTGCAGGGAACACAGCAAAGAGTCAAGGTAGTGGAAAGTGCGGTGGAGAACTTAGCAGATACACAACGAACAGAGATGAGGGTGATGAGGGGGAGAATGGCGGTTGCGGAAAGTAAACATATGGAGAAGCAGCTGAGGTTTTGCGGCTTGCCGGAAGTGGAAGGAAAGACAGCTCAAGAACAGATCACTGAGGTGTTAGCTGAATACCTGGGGAAGGAGGAGGAGGAAGTTGTGGCTATCCTAGATGTGGTATATCGTGTAAATTCAAGAATTGCGACCCAGAGGAAACTACCAAGAGATGTGATTGTGCAATTCACGACCAGAAATATGAAAGAGAAGATTGTGACTAAACAGTTTCAAGATCCATTGGAGATTGATGGCAAGACGATTATTATCATGAAGGAATTACCCAGATCGGTGTTGTTAGATCGAAAAAAATATAAAGCTCTAATTCAGATTCTTTTTTTTTTTGAAAAAAATTTTTATTGGGTTAGAATCCGTTATTTTTACATTTACATTCAATTTTCCCCAAATTTTTCATTTCTAACCCCCTCCCTTTCCCCCCCTTTTGTTGACTTCCAACAGTTTTCCAACCCTTTGTCCCTTTTCCCTTACTTCTATTAAATTTCTCTATCTAAAACAAATACATATTCTCCATTATACTAAGCAGTACATCCTTAACTACTTTTCTTATTATATACCCAAACTGTAAGTCTTTGTTTCCATCTTAGATAAACAATTTATCCCTTTTTCCAATTTTAAATATGTCTATATTTCTATATCATAAACCTATATATCATAAACCATAAAAATCTTACACATTTAAATCAAACAATTTGACTTAGTCTCTATGTATTACTCATTCTATCTTTTTATGGTAATTCTATATAACTCTCATCACATAGTCAATCAATTTGACTCATCTATACATTCAGTTTGGTGCATTATACAAATCTTATCAAAGAAAGAAAATATTGTTGGTTACTCAATCCGTATATTTAATCCTTATCCTTAATTATTTTCTATCAATATTCTATTTATTAACCAATATATATCTATATACATATCAATCTGTTAATCTAACTGCTTATAAATTCCCATTTATCTCTTCCCCCCCCCGGTAAAGTCACCCCCCTCTACATTTTATTATACTTCAGTAGTTCTCAAACTGCCACAGTTTTCCTCCCACCTCCCATTTCTTCTCCAGATATTGTTTCAGCTTCTCCCAATCTGTGTTAAACTGCCCTGAGTCCAGATTTCTCAGTTTTCTTGTCATCTTGTCCATTTCTGCCATGTACAGCAATTTGTAGGTCCAATCTTCAATAGTTGGCACTTCTTGTACTTTCCATTTTTGCGCATACAAAAGTCTAGCTGCTGCTGTCATATAAAATATCAACGTCCTATGATGGGCTGGAATTCCCTCCATTCCCAAGTTTAGTAGCAGGAGTTCTGGGTTCTTATTTATTTGAAATTGTAAAATTTCACTCATTTCTCTTATTATTTCCCCCCAGTACTGCCTAGCTACCTCACACGACCACCACATATGATAGAGGGAGCCCTCATGCTTCCTACATTTCCAGCATTTATTAGAAGTGTTCAAATTCCCTAGCGCAATCTTCTTTGGTGTCATGTACCAACGATAGATCATTTTGTAGATATTCTCTTTAATATTTGTACATATCGTTGTCTTCATTGTAGTCTTCCACAAGTATTCCCATGCCTCCATTGTTATCTCTTTGTTAAAATTTATAGCCCATTTCACCATTTGTGTTTTAACTGTCTCATCCTCAGTATACCATTTCAACAGTACTTGGTATACCTTGGATATTCTTTTCTTGTCCTCTTTAAGAAGGGTCTGCTCTAGTTCCGAATTCTCTATTCGTATACCTCCCTTTACAGAGTCCGAGTTATACAAATCTCTGATCTGTCTATACTGGAACCAATCGTAGTTCGGTGATAGTTCCTCTTGCGTCTTTATTGTAAGTTTAGATGCTTCTATTTTAGTTATTTCTTTATAAGTCAAACATTGTCTTTCGTTATCAACAGCTCTCGGGTCTATCACCTCATATGGAACCACCCACCAAGGAGTTCCTTCTTGTAGGTAAATTCTGTACTTCTTCCAGATTGTGTATAGACTTCTCCGTACAAAATGGTGCAGGAACATCGAGTTGACCTTTACTTTGTCATGCCATAGGTATGCATGCCATCCAAATATTTTTTTATATCCCTCTAGGGCTAATAGTTTCTTGTTCTTTAATGTCATCCACTCTTTCAACCAGACAAGGCAGATTGCATCGTGGTAAAGTCTCAGGTTGGGCAGTTGCATTCCGCCTCTTTCCTTTGCATCTTGTAAAACTTTCATTTTCACTCGAGGCTTCTTGCCTGCCCATACAAAATCTGATATTTTCCTCTGCCATTTTTCAAATTGTTTAGAGTCTCTGATGATTGGTATTGTCTGTAGCAAAAACATCACTCTTGGTAACACATTCATTTTAACCGCTGCAATCCTACCCAACCATGACAGATTGAGCCTATTCCATTTAATCAAGTCTCTCTCAATCTGAATCCACAATTTTTCATAATTATTCTTGAACAAATCTATATTCTTTGCAGTCAGTTCAATTCCCAAATATTTCACCTTACTTGTTACTTCACAATCCGTTGTTTCCATTAACAATTGTTGTTTCTGCTTAGTCATGTTTTTGCATAGTATCTTTGACTTCTTTTTGTTAATGAAGAAACCTGCCAAGTCTCCAAACTCCTTGATCTTATCTATCACTTTTGGCATGTTCTCCAGTGGGTCCTCTACAATTAACATTATGTCATCCGCAAATGCTCTGACCTTGTATGAATAGTCCTTTATTTTTATTCCTCGAATTTCCTCGTCTTGTCGTATTTGTATCATCAGAATCTCCAATACTAAAATGAACAACAGTGGAGACAACGGGCAACCTTGTCTTGTTCCTTTGCTTATAATCAATTTCTTGGTCAATTCATCATTCACCACAATTGCTGCAGTCTGGTCTCTGTAAATTTCCTTAATTGCTCTGATGAATCTTTCTCCTAATTGTAGCTTTTCCATAGTGGCAAACATAAAGTCCCAGTTTAAGTTGTCAAATGCCTTTTCAGCGTCAACAAAGAAGAAACCAACCTCTTTATCACAACGCTTATCATAATATTCAATAGCATCAATCACTGTCCTTAAATTGTCTCTTATTTGTCTGTCTGGCAGAAAGCCTGCTTGCTCCTCCTCTATAACTTCCGAAAGCCACCCCTTCAGTCTCTCCGCCAGTATCTTCGCAAAGATTTTATAGTCATTGTTGAGTAACGATATAGGTCTGTAATTTTTCACACTAGTCAAGTCTTGGCCCTCTTTTGGGATCAATGATATGTTCGCTTCAGACCAAGTGTCTGGAATCCTTTGATCCCTTAAAACTCCATTGATCACCTCCTTTAGGAATGGTGCCAGCTCATTGGCCATAGTCTTATAAAATTTAGCTGTAAGTCCATCTGGCCCTGGCGCCTTTCCTAGATTTGCAGATTGTATTGCATTACTTATTTCCTCATCCGTTACTTCACTGTTCAGTTTATTTCTCCAAGCGTCCGAGATTTCTGGAAGTGTCATTTTCTCCAAATATGACGCTATTGAATCTTTATTTACTTCTTTCTTATTATACAGTTTAGCGTAGAATTTATAAAAGGCTCTACTAATGGTATTCTGTTCCAAATACGTTTTGTCATCTTCACAAATTTTATTTATTGTTTTCTTTTCCCTTCTCTTCTTCAGTTGCCATGCCAGGTACTTCCCAGGTTTATTTGCACCCTCAAATGCTTTCTGATTCAGCCTTTTGAGATTCCACTCCAATTCTTTATTACTCATTGCTGTTAGCTGTTCTTGCAGTATTTTAATTTCCTGGTATAATTTCTTTTTCCCTGGTCTCTTTTTTAACTGTATTTCCTTAGTTTTTATTTTCTCCTCAATCTCTTGTCTCTTCTCCTCTTTCTTCTTTCTTGCTCTACCATTTAAGTCCATTAGTATGCCCCTTATAACCGCCTTGTAAGCATCCCAAACTTTATCAGTTGGTACTTCTTTATTCACGTTGTATTGTATGAAAAACTTTGTCTCTCTTCTCAATATTTCCATATTCTCTTTTTCCTGTAGCAAATCCTCATTTATTCTCCATGCTTTCCTTTTCCTCCTTTTCCCCAGCTTCCACATGATTGGGTTGTGATCTGAGCCTACCATCGGCATTATTTCTACATCTTTAGTCCATAACGCCAAATCTTTTGAGGCCCAGATCATGTCAATTCTTGATAATGTGGAGTGCCTTGCAGAATAAAAAGTAAACTGCCTACTTTTAGGATATTCTCTCCTCCATACATCTTCAAGAGTCTCTTGTTGAATCAACTCAAAAAAGAGCTTTGGTTATAGTCCTCTTTTCTTTTGTGCCATTGTAGTCTTTTTATCCAATTCCAAGTCTGTCACTCCATTGAAGTCTCCAGCAAGAATTATCTGGTCATATGAAAGACCATCTAAATGCTTCCTCAAATCCTCAAAGAAGCTCTCTTTTGCACCGTTGGGTGCATAGATTCCGACTACCAACACTCTCTTTAAATTCCAAGTACATTCCACTGCTACAAATCTGGCTTCCACATCTTTCATTATGAATTTTGGTTGTAGCTCCTCTTTTACATACAACACCACTCCTCTTTTTTTCTTACTTGAGGCTTGAAGTCTTTGCCCAATTTTCCCAGTTTTAAATATTTTACATCCTGTTTTCGAATATGAGTCTCTTGCAAACAAACAATATCACATTTTTGTTTTAGTAGCCAGTGAAAAATATTTTTTCTCTTATTCGGTGAATTTAGTCCATTTACATTCCAAGATAATACTGTACACTCCATATTCATAATCTTGTTGGTAAGTCTTTTTCATTGTCCCTTATAAATCGCTCCATCTCCCGCTCAGATCTGATACGCTTTTTGGCGCCTCCAAATTCGAAGGACAAACCCTCTGGGAGCTCCCATCTGTACCTGATTTTCATGTCCTTCAGCATCTGGATTAGCGCTTTATATTTTTTCCGATCTAGTAACACTGATCTGGGTAGTTCCTTCATTATAATGATTGTCTTGCCATCGATCTCCAATGGATCTTGAAACTGTTTAGTCACAATCTTCTCTTTCATGTTTCTTGTTGTAAATTGTACAATCACGTCTCTTGGTACTTTTCTCTGGGTTGCAATTCTCGAGTTCACACGATATGCCACATCTAGGATAGCCACAACATCCTCCTCCTCCTTCCCCAGGTATTCAGCTAACACCTCCGTCATCTGCTCTTGCGCTGTCTTTCCTTCCATTTCCGGCAGGCTGCGAAATCTGAGCTGCTTCTCCATATGTCTACTTTCCGCAACCGCCATCCTTCCCCTCATCAACCTCATCTCTGTTTGTTGCGTATCTGCTAAGTTCTCCATCGCTCCTTCTACTGTTTTAACTCTCTGCTGCATCCCTTGTAATTCGCTTTGTATTGTTTCCATACCTTTCTTCACTTCTGACAGCTCCGATTTTACTTCTGACAGCTCCGATTTTACTGTCTGTTTAACCTCTTTGATCAGCTCCAATTTCATGTCTTTAAATTCTTTAATCACCTCCAAAAGTTTTTTATCCAGGTTTTCTATTGCCGATTGCCACTCTTTCTTCGACATCGTGGGGCTTGCTTTGGCTCGCTCCCACGAATCCGCTCTCTTCCTTAGCTCCGTGGCGTTAAATTTAGTACCTTTTTTATTTCAAATGTCCCGGTCTTCTTGCATAAATTAATTTTAAAGGGTCCAAAATGTCGGGCGTCTTTTCTCTATGGTCTCTCTATGATTTTATAATCCAATATGGCCTACTTCCTTTTCCGCTGAAGCCGCGACCCTTCCCCTCTCAAAAATGGCGATTCCCTTCTTCCTGCCCTCCAGCAAGGGCCGCTTCTCTCCAGCCACTCTATTGTTGTTACGCACTTCCTGTCTCCCGTCTTCCCACAGCAGGTCTCGTGATGGTGTCTTTTTCTCACAGCTCTAAAGCCACAGGTATTCAAAACAATAATCCGATTTCTTTAATAACTTCTTTAAACTTAGTCTCTTTTCTAATACAACTCCTGCCGAAGCTTCCCCTTCTTTTCGCTAGTCTGTTGCAGTTTAAAAGTCTACTTTTTTTCCTCTCTGTTTTTATCAATCTGTCCCGTATCGGAAGATAGTGATCTTTACCTTCCCTTCACTTTCCTCGGGTTGTAATCGCTGTTTCGATTTCAAGTTCTCCTTTCCACTTCTTCCCCCAATCGAAGCTTGGGTATGTAGGTCTTATGCCAGCCGAATTGGCCCCAAAACTGCCGCAGAGATTGTAGCCGACCCGTCGCAAGGTGGGACCTCAAGGATCGGGAGGGGACCCGTTATGTAGAGCCCCCCCTCGTCCGAGATCTAACTCACCCTAGGGTCTTGAGCGTTCTTTGCCTGCTCTCCGCCTGAGAGCAGTCGGCCGCGGGCTATTTTCACCCCGCCGGCCGCTTAAAACGGCAGTCTGGTCAGCTCTGCAAATGGAGCTGCGTTAGACCTCCATGAATCCCAAACCGGAAGTCTCTAATTCAGATTCTGAAGGACATGAAAATAAGGTACAGATGGGAACTACCTGAAGGAGTGTCCTTTGAATTTGGAGGAGCGAAAAAGCGCATTAGATCTGAATCAGAGATGGAGCAGTTTATAAGGGACAATGAAAAGGACTTACCAGCAACAAGATTATGAATATGGAGTGCAAAGTTTTATCTTGGAATGTAAATGGACTTAATTCCCCGAATAAGAGAAAAAGTATTTTCCACTGGCTATTAAAACAAAAATGTGATATTGTATGTTTGCAAGAGACTCATATTAGAAAACAGGATGCAAAGTATCTAAAATTGAATAAATTGGGCAGTGATTTTGTAGCGGCCTCTAATAAGAAAAAAAGGGGAGTGGTATTGTATATAAAAGAGGAGCTACAGCCAAAGTTAGTGATGAGAGATGCGGAAGCCAGATTTTTAGCAGTGGAATGTATATGGAATTTAAAGAGAGTATTGGTGATTGGAATCTATGCACCTAACGGAGCAAAAGAAAGCTTCTTTGAGGACTTGAGGAAGCAATTAGATGAACTTTCTTATGACCAGATAATTCTTGCAGGAGACTTCAATGGAGTGACAAACTTGGAACTAGATAAAAAGTCAGCAACTGCACAAAAGAAAAGAGGACTATTACCAAAGACGTTCTTTGTATTGACGCAACAGGAAACTTTAGAAGATGTATGGAGAAGACAAAATGCCAAAGGCAGACAATATACGTTTTTCTCCGCGAGACACTCTACGCTATCAAGAATTGATATGATCTGGGCCTCAAAAGACTTAGCGCTTTGGACTAAGGATGTGGAAATAATGCCTATGGTAGGCTCAGATCATAATCCAATTATGTGGAAGTTGGGGAAAAGGAGTAAAAGGAAAGGATGGAGAATAAATGAGGATTTGCTGCAAGAGGGAGAAAATATGGAGATGTTGAGAAGAGAAACAAAGTTTTTCATACAATATAACATGAATAGTGAAGTACCAACCAACAAGGTATGGGACACCTACAAGGCAGTAATTAGGGGCATATTAATGGATTTAAATGGAAGAGCCAGGAAAAAAAAGAGGAGAAGAGACAGGAGATCACGGAGAAAATAAAAGCCAAAGAAATACAGTTAAAGAAAAGACCAGGGAAAAAGAAAATCTACCAGGACATTAAAATTCTTCAAAAACAGCTGACAGCAATGAATAACAAAGAATTGGAATGGAATCTTAAGAGAATGAATCAAAAGGCGTTTGAAGGCGCAAATAAACCTGGGAAATATTTGGCATGGCAATTGAAGAAGAGAAAGGAGAAGAAAATAATAAATAAAATCTGTGAGGACAATAAAGTGTACCTGGAACAGACAGCTATTAGCAGAGCCTTTTATAAATTTTATGCCAAATTGATAATAAAAAAGAGGTGAATAAAGACTCAATAGCGACATATTTGGAGAAAATGAAGCTCCCAGTAATTTCGGAAGCTTGGAGAGACAAATTGAACAATGAAGTAACGGAGGAAGAAATAAGAAAGGCAATACAGTCAACAAACTTGGGAAAGGCGCCAGGACCGGATGGACTTACAGCCAAATTTTATAAGGTAATGGCTAATGAACTGGCACCATTCCTAAAAGATGTGATTAATGGTGTTTTAAAAGATCAACGGATCCCAGACACTTGGAGTGAAGCTAATATATCACTGATCCCCAAAGAGGGGCAAGATTTGACTAACGTGAAAAATTATAGACCTATATCGTTACTTAATAATGATTACAAAATTTTTGCGAAGTTACTGGTGGAAAGAGTGAAGGGATGGCTTTCTGAAGTTATTGAGGAGGAGCAAGCTGGTTTTTTGCCAAATAGACAAATCAAAGACAATTTAAGGACAGTTATAAATGCTATTGAATACTATGACAAACGTTGTGACAAGGAGGTTGGTTTCTTCTTTGTGGACGCTGAAAAAGCGTTTTACAATTTGAACTGGGACTTTATGTTTGCCACCATGGAAAAGCTACAAATGGGAGAAAGATTCATAAGAGCAGTAAAGGAAATTTACAGAGACCAGAGTGCAGCAATTGTGGTGAATGACGAGGTGACCAAGAAATTGACTATAGGTAAAGGAACAAGACAAGGTTGCCCGTTGTCTCCACTGTTGTTTATTTTGGTTTTGGAAATACTGATGATACAGATACGAGAAGACAATGCAATCCGTGGAATAAAAATAAAGGACTTTTCCTATAAGATCAGAGCATTTGCGGACGATATAATGCTAATTGTGGAAGATCCAATGGAGAATATGCCAAAAGTAATAGAGAAGATTAAGGAGTTTGGAGATTTGGCAGGATTTTATGTAAACAAAAAGAAGTCAAAGATATTATGTAAAAATATGACTAAACAAAAACAACAACTATTAATGGAAATAACAGACTGCGAAGTAACAAGTAAGGTGAAATATCTGGGAATTGAACTGACTGCAAAGAATATAGATTTATTTAAAAACAACTATGAGAAACTGTGGACTCAGATAGAGCAAGACTTGATTAAATGGAACAGACTGAACTTGTCATGGTTGGGAAGAATTGCAGTAATTAAGATGAATGTGTTGCCAAGAGTGATGTTTCTGTTACAGACAATACCAATTATCCGAGACTCTAAGCAGTTTGAAAAATGGCAGAGGAAAATATCAGATTTTGTTTGGGCAGGCAAAAAGCCTCGAGTGAAAATGAAAGTGTTACAAGATGCAAAAGAAAGAGGCGGAATGCAACTGCCCAACCTAAGACTTTATTATGACGCAATTTGTTTAGTGTGGTTGAAAGATTGGATGATGCTGAAAAACCGGAAATTACTGGCCTTAGAAGGATATAAAAAAATATTCGGATGGCATGCATACTTATGGTATGATAAAGTAAAAGCGGACTCTATGTTCTTACATCATTATATTCGGAGAAGCCTATTCACAACTTGGAAGAAGTACAGAAATTACCTACAAGATGGAATCCCCTCATGGGTGGTTCCATATGAAGTAATAGATCCGAGAACTGTCGATAATGAACAACAGTGTTTAACATACAAGGAGATAACCCGAATGGAATTTTCTAAACCCAAAATAATGACGCAGGACGAGTTGTCTCCAAGTTACGATTGGTTTCAGTACAGACAGATCAGAGATCTTTATAATTCGGACTGTGTGAAGGAAGGGATAAGAATGGAGAATTCGGAATTAGAACAGGCACTTTTACAAGAGGATAAAAAGGAAATCTCTAAGGTATATAAAGTGCTGCTGAAATGGTATACTGAAGATGAAACAGTTAAAGTGCAAATGGTGAAGTGGGCTTTAAACTTTAATAAGGAAATAACAATGGAGGCGTGGGAATACTTGTGGAAGAATACAGTGAAGATCACGACATGCACCAATATTAAAGAGAATGTCTACAAAATGATTTATCATTGGTATATGACACCAAAGAAAATTGCGGTAGGGAATTTGAACACGTCTAATAAATGCTGGAAATGTAAAAAGCATGAGGGATCTTTGTATCATATGTGGTGGACTTGTGAGGTAGCTAGGCAGTACTGGGGGGAAATAATAAGAGTAATAAGCGAGATTTTACAATTTCCAATTAATAAGAACCCAGAACTCCTGCTACTGAACTTGGGAATGGAGGACATTCCAGCACAATATAGGACATTGCTATTTTACATGACAGTAGCGGCTAGACTTTTGTACGCGCAAAAGTGGAAAGTGCAAGAAGTGCCAACTATTGAGGACTGGATATATAAATTGCTGTACATGGCAGAAATGGACAAAATGACAAGGAAACTGAGAGACCTTGATCCAGGACAGTTCAACACGGATTGGGAGAAGCTGAAACAATATTTAGTGAAGAAATGGGAGGTGGGAGGAGGAGAACTGTGGCAGTTTGAAAATTACTGAAATACAATAAAAGTAGAGGGAGGTGACTTTACCGGGGGGTGGAGAGTTAAATGAGAATTTCTAAGCAACTATTTTATTAGACTATTATATATAGCATTAAGTATTATAGGTGTTATTATAAGAATTATAATGATAGAAATTAACTAATTATAAGGATAGAAACTAATTAATTTCATTTCTGGCAATAATCGTATAATGGAGATAATTTTATAATTGCAATGAAGGAATTTAAGTAAGGTGGGAAAATATATATTAATGTATAGATCATGTATTAAATTGATTGAATTAGTTTGGAGGTATATATGAGTCAAATTGGTTGACTATTTTTGGTGGATAGTTGCATAATGGAAGAATAATATAATTATATAATTAAAACAGTAGGAAGATAAGATATGTAGAAAAAGTAATATATAGAGTATAAGTTAAATTGGTTGACTTATATTGAATGTACTGTTTATAGAAGTATCTAAAATTATGCTAAATGAGGGATAAATTGTTTGTCCCATATTGAAGATGAGATTATAAGATAGAGTATAGAGTACCAAAATTAGCTAAATGATTATTATCAAAAGAAAATATGCCAAGAATGTATTATTTAGTTATGCATTATTTAGTTGTTAAAGTAAGTAGGAAGACAGAAGGAGCACTGTGTTATATAGATAAGCTTAGAAGAAAGTGAAAGTTTACGTTTGATAGATAGAATAAATTTGAAATGAGTAAGGGAAAAGGGACAAGGGGTTGGAAAACTGTTGGAAGTCAACAAAAGGGGGGAAAGGGAGGGGGTTAGAATTGGAAAAATTAAAGGAAACTGATTGTAATGTACAATTTAATGACATCTAATCCAATACAAAATTTAAAAAGAACAAAGTTTTTTTCTGCTTCAGCTGCTGCCCCTTTCTTCTTATTGAATTGTTCTGGGGGCATCCTAGTTTGAAGCTGTTTACTCAACATCTGGGTTTTGTAGGATGACCCAGTATAGGTCCACTTAGAGTGCTGAATATATTCTGAATATGGAGGTGTATAATATGTGCCCCTGCAAACTTCATTTTGGAGTTTAGAGCTTTTCAGTTTTCCCACAATATTTTTCTTTGGCTTTGCGTATAACAAATAAGGAATAAGGAACTGCGAATAAGAAACTGGGAACCAACTTCAGCTTCTAGGTTAACGATAAGTTTAAGGATTGGGACAAGTTAAATTTGTCCTGGGCTGAAAAAATACTGCTAGTCAAATCCATGATTTTACCTCTTTTCTTATTTAACTTTCGTATGCTGCCTATTCATCTCACGGATCAAGATATCCAGTCATGGCAAAGTCTCATAAATAAATTTATCTGGGCTAACAAACGCCCTAGAATCAACTTCTCAACCATGAAACGTGCCTCCAATAGAGGTGGATTGGCTATACCTGATTTAAAACATTATTATGTGGCTGCTCAATTAGCTAATATAGTGCTTTTGTTAAATCCTACAGAAAATTTAGACTGGAGCTATGCTGAAACAACACACATTTCCCCACATGACATAAAAGATATAATCTGGACAGATCATAAAAGCAGACCAGTTCAAACATTTACCAATCCTTTTCTGAAATCTACTCTAATAACTTGGGACAGAGTAAGGCAGTATCTAGCCCCCACTCCTTCTCCGTTATCACCCTTCCTGGACCAATCTTGGTTTCCACCTGGAAAGGATTTAATCTCATTCCAGAAATGGAAGATACTTAAGAAAAGTAGAATTATGGATATAACCAAACAAGGGACCATCCTAAGTAAAGGGCAAATTGAAAAAGATGCAGTTGATACCTTGCCATGGTACCAATACTTACAACTGTCACACCTTATAAACAGCCAACCAATTGCAATGCTTTGAAACGTGAGCTAACAGACTTTGAGTTCCTGCTGAAACAAATATCATCTCAACATAAGGGACTTATAGCAAGAATTTATTCCATTTTAAACCTAAAAAAAATGAACATCCACCCTTAAAATACCAAATGAAATGGACAAGGGATTGCAAGAACATACTAACGGACAACCAATGGGCCCTGATTTGGTCAGGCAGACACCTAAAAACTAAAGCAATCAATATTAAAATGTCATCTTTTAAAATAATGTCGAGATGGTACGTGACACCTAGTTCCCTCCATCACCTTAATCGTACTATAGCTCCGCTTTGTTGGAAGCAATGCAGCCAAATTGGAGATTATATTCATCTCTGGTGGACGTGCTCTAAAATCCAGTCATTCTGGGACTTAATCTTGAGGTCTGTTACAGAAATCACAGGCTATGATGTACCTAAAAATCCTGAGACCATCCTGCTGGGTCTCTGGGAAGACCCAACAGTACCAACGATCAGGAGAAACTGAATACTCTTGTTATTAGCTGCAGCGAAAATGCTTCTTGCGTTATACTGGAAACAAGACAAACTTCCAAAATTGCAGCAGTGGTACCAGAAAGTGTGGGATATCTTCGCTATGGAGAAAATAGCAGATTATCTTCACTCTACTGATAATCCACAGCATCATTCAACGTTCTTTACACAATGGATACCTTTTTTGAACCATCTTCATGCTACCAATAAACTGCCGAATGCAGATATGAACACTTTTAGCTTTTTGGCAATCTTATGAGTCTTCTCTAGTATTGTACCTTCTCTAACAATAATGTACTTTTCAGTGATAGCTGATCTCTTATTGACTGTTCCAAGGTTCACTGTTTATGTTTTTTGCATGTTATGTGTAAAATTTTTGTTTAAATTGTTATGTATTCCAGAAAATCAGAAAATAAAAAGTTCAAAAAAAAAAAAAAGAGCAGACAGCAGGGTTTTCTGCAGTGGCTCGGGGCTTTATGTGCACCCAGATCAGGTTTTCAAACCCCCTCCCCATTGTCTGGAGTTAGCCTGGGGCTTAAAATATGGCTTCAAGTCAATACCGGTTGCCTGGCTGGAGGCTCCAACAAACAATCAAAAAGAGATGTCCTATCTATCTATCTATCTATCTATCTATCTATCTATCTATCTATCTATCTATCTATCTATCTATCTATCTATCTATCTATCTATCTATCTATCTATCTATCTATCTATCTATCTATCTATCTATCTAAAGACAAGTGTCCTGACTGACTCATCAATGCCCAGCCCAAACCCCTGAACCTAAAAGCATGAAATTTGGGGAGAACATTCCTTTTGTGGTGTAGAGGCTCACTAAGAAGGGATTTTAAGAAATTTGGCCCCTAAGGAGGTAAAAAGGGGTAAAATGTGTTTTCCCATAGGGATACAGCTTCCCTGTGTGGCTGGGAGGCTGCTCATCCCACTCCCCCTGCCAACTCAGCCGCTGTGCCCTGAGGTCATTTGCATATGTGGCCCTGATTGGTCATCATCCCAACTTTCTAAACAGTACTCAGGACACATTCAATGACTCCCTGTGGAGTTCCTCAACATGCTCAACCCTCTTGACTTCCAAGCCCACAAGCTTCTCCTCAAAGTGGGGGCTCCAAAGTGGGAGAAAACCACCCATGAGGTTTATAAAGAGGTCCTTCAGTAGAAAAATAAGGTTGTACGTATTTTTCACTTTATTTCTTGCACTACAATCTTTTCCTTTTAAAAATCTCCTCAATAAATGTTACATTTCGAAATTCACTTCATCAGTTTTAGGCATCAACACCCTTCACTTTATTCAAACACTTCTGTGAAGCTCGGGTACTATGCTATTATACTACAAAACCAACTCAACCCGCCCCCCCCAAACCAAAAACGTTACTTACCCATAAACATTATAACTGGATTTTAAGTAGTTAAATACCATAGCGAAGCACGGGCATCAAGCTAGTTAATATATATAATCAACCAAACAAAGGAAACTGCTTCCCCATAGATCAATTCAGTCAGTGGGTCAAAATGAAGGTGAATGCAACAATAATGGAAAGGGGCTGTGTGTGAACATTGAACAGTGGATGAATGTGAACAAAACTTGGCGACATGTCGGTCAGAAAGCTGCACAAAGTGTGGGTATTTGGAGAGGGATTTGACTAAAGCATCAGTAAGTGCATGGAGAGATGATTCAAGCATATAGAGGAGAACAGCAGAGCTGATTTGAAGAGCGGGAGACTGGATAAGATTGCCAACCTCCTGATGGGGCCTAGAGTTCTCCTTGAATTACAGCTGATCTTGGGGTTCAGATGGAACGTAAGTTAAATATGAGCAGCCAGTGTGATGCAGTGACAAAAAAATTTATATTGGAACAGATATTAAACACGTCTGTATGCAAGCATCTGATGGACAACATAGTGATACGTGGAAGTCAGCATGGATTTGTCCTCAATGGGTCCTGCTAGACCAACCTCATCTCCTTCTATGATCAAGTGACAGGCTTACTGGATCGTGAGAATTGATGTAATTTATCTGGATTTCAGTAAAGGTTTTGGCAAGGTTCCTCATGATGTTCTGATGGGTAAACTAGAGGACTGTGGACTGGACTCTAGGATAGTTAGGTGGATAGGGAACTAGTTGGAGAACCGCACTCAAAGAGTAGATGTCAATGCATTTCATCTGAACGGAGGAAGGTGCCCAGTGGGGTGCCACAGGGCTCGGTCCTGGGCCTGGTACTTTTCAATATTTTTATAAATGATCTGGATGAGGGTGTGGAGGGGCTATGCATTAAATTTGCAGATGACATCGAATTGGGAGAAGCAGCAAACAAAATCAGTAGATAGGGATAGAATTCAACGAGATTGGAACACATTGGAAAAGTGGGTGGATGTGAACAAGATGCAATTTAACAAGGATAAGTGCCAAGTTCTACATCCGGGTAGCAAAAATGAGGAACACACATACTGGATGGGGGATACACTTCTGGTTAGCAGTGTGTGTGAACAAGATCTTGGGGTTCAGATGGAACGTAAGTTAAATATGAGCAGCCAGTGTGATGAAGTGACAAAAAAGGTGAGTGCGATCTTGGGGTCTATCAACAGAGGCATAACATCCAAATTGTATGATGTCATAGGGGGACATGATTGCTCTCTTTAAGTATTTGAAGGGCTGTCACTTAGAGGAGGGCAGGGAGCTGTTCCTGTTGGCAGCAGAGGATAGGGTTTAAATTATGGGCCAGATGATACCAGCTGGATATTAGGAAGCACAGTAAGATGGGCTTCGGAGGGGTATAATGCCACAGGCACTGACCTCCAATGACACCATTGTCTCCAAGAGAGAGAACGTCACCATATGGAGTTCAGTTGTAACGGAAACAGATCTCCAGGCGGGTTGGCAACTACTGTAAGGAGGTGCTTCAGACACCCCAGTTGCCAATACCCAATACCACCATTGTCTCCAATTTAGGTAAAATAGGACATATGGAGTTCAGCTGAAATGGAAGGAGATCTCCAGGTACGGCAATCATAATATGGAGGGTCCTCAGTGGGGTATAATTCCACAGAAGCCACACTCCAAAGCCACCATTCTGTTTGCGATAATTAAAACTTGTCATTTGAAAGTCATTTTTAACTCTCGGAGTTCTCTAGGTGGGTTGGCTTCAATTGTCGGGTAGTACCTATGTGGGGTATAATTCCACATAGGCCAGCCTAAGAAGCCTCCATGTCTCGGAGAATGTTAAAATTTGTCATTTGGAGATCAGTTGTAATTTGTGGGGATCTCCAGGAGGGTTGGCAACCACAGTGTCACCAAGCCAGGCAGCCTTAGCATGGACCTGCCTGCTGCCAGACCTGCCACTGTCTCCCAAAGAACCCTAGGAGCAGCAAAGGCTGAGGGTAAGGGCAGAGGCATGGACCAAGCACAGGAGCGCATGCCTGGCAGCCCACGGCCTTCCCCCTGCTGAGGAAATGTCAGGAGAGCCAGTACAGGATCTGATCTACTCCTCCTGAGTAACAGAGATGAGCCAGCTTGGAGAAAGAAGCTTAATGAACCCAGCCTCACCTGTAGGAGAAACTCCCTTTATAAAGCCGCAGCTAGCATGGGATTAGCTAGTCACAATTGTGGTATTCTGGATTTGGCTGTTGGTGAGCTCTTAGGTTCTGGCTGCCTGAGCCTTGGTGGGTCACAGTCTTTGATTCTGGAATCTGTTACTTGACCATGGAGTTTGACCTGAGAATCTTTGTTGTTGGCCTTGTTGTCGTCAGAACTTGCCTCCAACCTGGTGAGCAGGATACTTTTAATCCTTCTGTTTCTATTTGTTGCTCTCCATTATACTCTTAGATTATGTTGCTGCTGTTTCTGTGGGTTTGTCATGAAAATATGGTTTAGAGCACATTATACTAAGTAATACATGTGTATTCTAATGAACTTTGTTTTAGAATTTCATTAGGCTGTCTTGGTTTGGGGCATAAATTGAGCCAAATGTGTAAGTTTGGTTTTCTATCGTGCCTTTAATAAATATGAATCTGCTTTTCAGATCTCTTAGTGTATCTTTACGTTGGAAGGGTAAATATTTTTACTTTACCCTTCCAACATAAATTTTAAATTTCAGGCATGGGAGAGACGGAGCTCTTTCAATGTGCTATCATTCTCTTCAACACTGACACCACACCCTCCGCTTTTCTCCATTTCTCAGCTTCTTCTGGTGGTAGCTAGGATAATTCATCCCATGAAGCAGGTTCAGGTATTTCTGCTATTCTTAGTGCAGAGGTATTATTACAGTCTGCGACCAGTACATATAAAACCATTTGCAAATCAGTTTAAAAACAGTCGCGACTGGATACAGGGGAAGAACGATGAATAAATATAAGAGTAAAAAAATACGATCATCATAAATTAGTTGTTTAAAAGGTTAAAATACATTCAGTCTGCCTTATGCGATTTACGTTGCTTGTAGACCTGGCCACAGAATCTTGCTACTTGACATGTTGTCTGGTGATTCTGATCAGACAAAAGATAATCAAGTTTGATTTGATTTGAACTTCCAGGGAATCTTTCTACTAATGGACTGATGGTTTTCGCTCTAATTTTACTATGACTTGGGCAGTTAAAGAAGATGTGCTCCATTGAGTCAGTTTCTCTTAGGGGATAGGAGCAAAGCCTAAGAGAGTAATGGACAGCTTTAAACTTTCCTTCCAGAACGGCAGAGGGTAGAGTTGAACTTCTAGCTAAACTAAATGCCCTTCTGGAGTTACTGGATTCAAGAAAGTAAAAATAGGCTGCAGGAGCGGCAATATATTTAGTAGTATCTGAAGAAATAAAACCTTGTGCTCTAAGTAAATCTGTTTGTCTTTCAATGTCTGTCACTCTCTGCTTAATGAGTGATTTTGTTCGGTCTAACCCCATGACTAGCAAACTTTGAGGGGAAAGACCCAATTTTCCCAGGGATTTCAGA
The DNA here is from genome assembly GCF_028583425.1 of Eublepharis macularius. Taxonomy (NCBI): domain Eukaryota; kingdom Metazoa; phylum Chordata; class Lepidosauria; order Squamata; family Eublepharidae; genus Eublepharis; species Eublepharis macularius. Next base: position 86,857,715 of record NC_072793.1, on the reverse strand, counting down.
GTCGTTTTTTGCCAATTAGATTGAAATTTGTCTTGGAATAACAGAGGGAGCAGACCTTGCGGGTTTAGATGTCCTGACAGCCATTTGAAAATTGAAAGGATGGTGATTCTGGCCTCTACCCTTAACATTCCTGTTTCCAGTCTAACCCATGAGTTAGGCATGCATTTGGGCTCTTGTAATAGGGCTGTAAGGAATTTGGACTGCACTCTCTCAAGTTGAGAGAAAGAGGAGGATGGCAGCCCCAAGAATGATCCGTATACTAATTGGGCCAATGGTTTGGCTTTAAACAATCTGAGTGCAGCCAGTACATACTGCCCCCCTTGTGATCGATAGAATTTCAGTATACCGTGTGCTGTTTCTTCTCCCACATCAGCAATGAAGCTGCTATGTGTTGTTTTGGTACCTGAGGCTTGCAAAACTACACCCAAATATTTGAAGCTGGTAACTTGTTCTAACTGATGCCCCTGAAGCTCCCATCGTCTGATCTTTGGATTTTTACCGAAAGCCAGGATCTTAGTTTTTTGGTAATTAGTTAGAAGGCGTTCAGTATCACAGAATTGGGAGAATTTTTTTAGGGCTCGTTTCAGCCCTATGGGGGTCCTAGAAAGTAATACAGCATCATCTGCATAGAGCAGTACGTGAATGTGCCTATTTGCTAATTTGGGAGGGTGCAATCCAGGGTCATTCAAAAGGTTTACCAAATTGTTGATGTAGAAGATAAACAGAAAGGGGGCTAGAAGGCACACCTGCCTGTAAGTTTGAATGGGGTCAGTCAAATGCCCAATTCGGCTGCACCTTACTGAGGGCAGTTTGCTTGTGCATAGCCCCAAAAAGGAACAGCAGTCGCCTATCAATAGAGGAGGCCTGCAGTTTCCTCCAAAGTCTATTTCTAGAGACTGTGTCGAAAGCTGCTTTTAAAACAACAAATGCCCGGTAAAGTGATGCTTGGTCTCCTGTAGCGTATTTCTCTACAAGGTGTTGCATTACTAGGCAGTGATCTATTGTTGACCTGCCAGCTCTAAACCCAGCTTGCTCATCAGCAATTATATCCTCCTGTTCTAGCCAGTCTAAAAATTTCTCCAGCAGATGTTTTGTAGACAACTTGCTTACAATGCTTAGTAAGTTGATTGGTCTATAATTGGATGGATCCTCCTTCTTTCCCTTCTTATGGAAGGGGACTACTATAGCCATTCCCCAATCACTGGGGATGTAGCCGGTTTCATCAATATAAGTAAATAGGGAGGCTAGGAAAGTTTCACACCAGTCCTTATTTGTTTTTAGTAATTCTGGAGATATTCCATCAAGCCCAGGGGCTTTTGCATTCTTTAACTGTCTAATATAAGCTTTTACCTCTTCGGCATGAACTGGGGGGCATTTGGCCAGATTTTCTATTGTTAGGGCAGGAGGGGGTTGAATAGGATCATCATACATTTTTTGGAAAAAAGAAGTCCATTTATCTGGGGGGATACAGGAAGCCAAGGGGGAGGCGGCTGTGGAGGCGCGGTTTGACACTAGTTTCCAGAACACCACTGAGTTTTTGCCCGTAGCTGCTTCAATTATATTGGCCCACAGTTTTCTGATATGTTCTTTCTTACAGCGGGCAACCAGTGATTTATCTTTCTTTTTTAAAAATGAAAGAGAACGATATGCATCCTGTCTGGTCTTTTCATCAGCTCTCAGTGCTAGCTTATAGGCATAGATTAAAGCATTTTCAGCACAAATACAGCTTTGATCAAACCAAGGTTTAGATGACAAATTGGTCTTCTTGACCAGTTTTCCCTCTCGAGCACCTAACAAAAGTGGCCTTAAGGATTGGACGAGGTCATCATAACTCTTTAAAGGATTTTCAGATTTTGAGGAAACCTTAAAAGCTTGACTATATAGTTGTAGGTTCTAGTGCAGAGGTATTTGTCAGGGCTAGCAGCAGCCGCCACTGGGCGGGGCGCTGGGCAATCTGCTCCTGACGTCATAGGGGGGCCAGGGATGCTGCAGGACCCTGCTCTGTGGAAGGAGGGGTGGTATACCTCACCCAGACTCCCTCTCAGTCCACTCGCTGGCCTGCTCAACCTGGCCTGCTTGCCCCCTGTGTCCTTCTTCATCCCCTCCTTCCAGAACTCTCCTCCAAACCTCCACTCTTGCATTGCACCGTTCTCACTCCACGTCATCACTCCTCACTCACACCCACCACCCCAGAGCTCTTCCCAGCCACCCTTTATAGGGCTTCCTATCTCCACCCCGCCCTCCTTCCAGGCTTGTTCCCTCTCCTGACCGGGCCCAGCTGTGCGTTCCCCCAGGTGTTTCCCTCCAACCACTAATCCCTTCTGGGCTCCTTTGCCTAGCTGGCAGGGTGGGGTTGAGTGTGAGCCATCCCCAGCTGAGGGCTCCTTGGCCTTGCTCACGAGGGGCTGCCCCAGCCAGCCTCTGAGCTACTGAGCTTGCCTGGCCTTGCTCACGAGGAGCTGCCTTAGCCAGCTTCCGTGCTGCCTGCTTGGCAATGCTGGGCAGGGCTACCCATCTCCTCCCCCAGAATGCCTGCGGCAGCCCCCCCTGTAGAGGCTTGGCTTCTAGCAACTCCTGAGCCAGGCTGCTGACTTCTAGCCCTGGCGTGGCCCTGGGCTGTCTCGAGCTGCTGCAGCAGGGGTAGCTGGCTGGGCTGCCGGGATCAGCCACAGCTGCACCATGTTGGCTGGCTACTGGGCTTCTCTGGCTGAGCTGATTAGGGAAGGTGGGCCCAGCTGCGGCCCCTTGGCTGGCTGCCCAGCTCTTCCCACAGAGTGCCCTCAGCAGCTCCACCCGGAGGGGCTGGCTTCTGAGCACCTCCTGAGTCAGGTTGCCATCTTCAAGCTGGGGTGGATGCTGGGGCATGGCTCTGAGTTGCTGTGGCTGCTTCTCCCCCTTTGCAGGTAAGGGCCCTGTTTGGGCTGCTGCTGGGTCCCAATTCTTCCTGCCTCTGCCCTCTCCCTTTGGTGTAGGCAGGTTCTGGCCCTGGCTGCTGGCTGAGGTGGCAGGACTGCTGTCTCCTGGCTGCCTCCCCCTGCTTCCTCTTGTTGAGGCCGGGGGCTGTGCCTCAGCCCCCGGACAGTATTTTTCCCTGCACTTGTTCCTCTGCAGCAAGTATGCTCTGCGCATTGCTACAGCAGAATTTCCCTACTTTCCTCCCTTTTATTGCAGCCATGAAGCTGACTTTCTGCCCATTTCTTTCCAGACACGGCAGAATAGCTGTGAAGATTTTAATGTTTTCCACTCTGCCTCTTCTCTTAGTGTTGCTGGGATACAGTTTGCTCTATGAAGTGGGTTTTTTTCTTTGCTCTGGAGGCAGTTTCCCACCTTTTCCCTTTTGTTTTCCTTCTCACTTCTTGCTTGGCTTCCTCAAGTTGCTGAAAAGTTTCTTTTTGTAGCATTGGAAGCTATTTCCCCACCTTTTTCCTGGCTGGCACAACAGAGTGTCTTCTACCTCCACCACCTTCTCATGTTTGCTGTGAGAAAATATGAGAGAGAATTATGTTGTACTTGAAAAGGAGATATTTTTGTCTGCAGTTACTTTGTTTGTTTGCTTTCTTCTTTTTAGCTGGCTCTCTGGAGAGCTAAAAAGGAGCAGTTTCAGTAAGGATTGTTCCTCTCAAGTTGACTGAGACTTCTGAGATAACTTTGAGTCTCCTAGACTATTTTGAGATGCAGCAATGAGTGGCAGTATTATCTGAAAGCAGGATGATATAACTCATAAGGTTTGCCTTTTTCGAGAGTTAATGATCTCATATTGCCTATCCAAAGCCATACCATACTGCTGTTATTCAAAGAACAATATACACGAATCGCTAGCATCTTTTTCACCTTAATAATTACTTCAACTGGTCCACTTTGTTGGGGGAAAAGGTTAAAAAATAGCTTTTCTTCAGAGGTGCAATGGCTCTTGAATCAATAGAGAGTCAGCACACGAGTTTAGCTTTTAAAATCATTTACTTCTAAAGGAAAAAAGGTTAACAGGATTGCCTACAAAATAACAAATGCCTGGAGCTACATTCTCACTACTGGTTACAAACAAAGAGCTGGGATAACTGAATGAAGAATCTTCTTCTTCCTCTCTATCTTCTTGACCCTGAAAGAAAATCACCTGACGTGTTGACCAATAACAGTTTACAAACACTCTCAAGTTTCCCGGGCTTGCAGATTATTGGCTTTGAGCCAGGTTCCCCTTCCAGGTCAATCTAAACAATAGCATGGTAGGTAAACACATTAACCCCATAATGACTGAATCTCAGACCTTGCAACACATATATTCCAACACATTTATGGTACAGGTTTCTCATATTTGTTTTACATATTGGGAAATGTCTTGTTGGGGTAGTGGTGCTCATTCGAGAGTCTTTCTCCATCAGGCTGCTCCCCTTGCCAAAGACTGCTGGCATTGATTGTGTGGGCCTGGTGTGGGATGCCGAGGAGAGTATAGCCATCTGTCTGGTGTACCGATCACCCAGCGCACCAGCAGATGCTGTGCCTGGCCTGTTAGAGGCGGTGGCTGGCTGGGCCTTGGAGTACCCCAGGCTTCTGGTCTTAGGGGACATCAATGTCCATGCCGATGATGCTACCTCCTCACAGGCCATGGACATGATAGCCTCCATGGCAGCATTAGGACTCTCCCAGTTTGTATCAATGCCCACACATCGAGCAGGACACGCACTGGATTTGATCTTTGGGTTTGGGATACAGGTGGATCTGGATGAAGCTATAGCAGTGCCATGGTCAGACCACCTCATCCTGAGGGCTTGTCTGGGCACCATGACCCCCTCCTGCTTGGGCGACGAGCTGATTTATGCTCGCCCGTGGAGTCAAATGGATCCAATTGAATTGCAGAATGCTCTGCAGGATCCAATGCCCCCAGGTGGCTCATTGGATGAGCTGGTAGAGGACTGGAATGGCCGTTTCTCTGAAGCTATTGATGAGATGGCTCCCCGTCGCTCTCTCCGCCCCCGAACTAGAGTAGCTCCTTGGTATACTGATGAGCTATGACAAATCAAATGGGAGCTGAGACGGCTAGAGCGAGTGTGGCGGCGACTCCATGATGAAGTGACAGGAACATCTTATAGGACGTTTATGAAGGCCTATGAGATGGCACTGAAAGCTGCAAAGAGAGACTACTATGCAGCTTCCACTGCGCCCACTAGTTCTCGCCCAGCACAACTTTCCAGAGTGATTTGGTCTTTAACGTCCCTCACACATGGGACAAATAAAAATGTAAATTCGGTAATAAGCGGTGAGGCTTTTGGAGACTATTTTGCGGATCAGATCTTGTCACTCCGCCGGGATCTGTCCACCACAGTTGATGCAGTATGTGTACTGGAGGCCCCTTGGTTGTCCTCAGGGTTGATATTAGATCAATTCAGGCCACTCTCACAGGAGGAGGTGGGCAGGGTCCTGCATGCTGTGAAACCTACCACGTGCCCACTGGACCCATGCCCATCATGGCTGGTGAAAAGTGGTGGTGATGGGATTTGGGCACCATTAGCTGACATCATTAATCTTTCTCTGAGTTCTGGTTTTTTTCCAGACTCACTGAAAGAGGCAGTGGTGCGGTCCTTATTAAAGAAACCATCACTGGATCCTGCTGATCCAGCCAATTATCGCCCAGTTTCGAATATTCCGTTCCTGGGTAAGGTAATTGAGAGGGCGGTAGCGGAACAGCTGCAGGTATACCTGGGTGATGCCTCTATCCTGGATCCATTCCAGTCCAGCTTCAGGCCTGGCCATGGTACAGAGATGGCTCTGGTTGCCCTCACAGATGATCTGTGGCGACACCTGGACCAGAGTGGGTCGGCACCGCTGATACTTTTAGATCTTACAGCAGCATTTGACATGGTCAATCATAATCTTCTGACCCACTGCCTTGCCGATGTGGGGATTCGTGGAACAGCCCTGCAATGGCTGAACTCCTTCCTTCACAATCTAGGACAGAGGGTGGCACTCGGGGGACAGATGTCTGCTTACCATTCTTTGGTATGTGGCATCCCTCAGGGGGCGATTCTTTCCCCGATGCTATTTAACATCTATATGTGCCCCCTTGCCTGGTTAGCCCGCAGCTTTGGGCTAGGTTGTCACCGGTATGCGGATGACACTCAGCTCTATCTGCTGATGGATGGTGTTATGACTTTTACTTTCTTTAGGGTAGATTTTTCTTTTAATCTATCCCTTAACCCTCTGGGTAGTCTGCTGCCACCAGGAATATTTTTTCCCAAGATATTTTATTTAAATTTCCCCTTTGGTAACGTTCCTAAGCGTCAGGCTCCTTCGTGGTTCTATGTGGCCCTGAAGATAGGAATGGGATATAGCAATGACAGCTACTCTGGGATATAACAAAACAAAAATAAACTTTTATTTAGTCAAGAAGCATATCGGTTTCATAAACGTAGTTCTCGGTTCTTAAAGTTACTTCATTTACTCTCATTCACACAGCTGGCCTCTCTTTCCCTGACTGAGTGTCCTTTCACAAACATGCTCAGTTCAGGTTCCACACAGGTTATATTTCTCTCATAAACACTTCAACTTATTCAGGCAGCACACAGCTAGCCTGCTTTCTTCTGACTAAAAATTTTCTCTCTACTCTCAGTCTCCAACTGCATTCACTCCGCCCACCCTCTCAGTCCTCAACCAATCATATCACTCACTCATCCCTCTCTTTCACCCCCCACTCTTCACCTATCTCATCAAGCATTTACAGATACATGCACACATTTACTTGGAATCATTACAAATCCCCCCCCCTTCTCCTTAAGCGGAACACATCTCTTTTCCAGAAGAGTTGTGTGCAGCTTCCTCTGGCTTAGGGAATGTTTTATAGTCTCTGCAGTTCCAGTTAGGTCCATTTCTCACTCTTCTGTGGTTTTTTTTGTTTTAAAGTCTTGTGTTTCTTTATCTTGCATTCCTCCTCTGCTGGGGTGTCATCTTACTCTCTGGGATGTTCGACTGCTGGGCTGAGGTCATCTTCCTCTCTGGGATGTTCCACTGCTGGGCTGAGGTCATCTCGGCTTTGGCCTTCTCTACTAGGTCGTTGTTGGCTTCTTCTGGTTGTTTCGCTATCAATATTCTGTTCCAACCTGGCTTCACATCTGGATAAGGCATCTGCTTCTACGCTATCTTTGCCTTTGATATACTGGATGTTAATATTGAATTCCTGAACCACCTTTGCAATTGTGTATTGGTATTTTTCATTGATTGAAGCCACATCAAAGAGTGATGGTCCGTTAATAGCGTGAATTCTTGTCCCCATATATAACTTCTCAACTTGTTTAAAGCTCACACTATTCCTAGACATTCTTTCTGCACTGAGGAGTAGTTCTTCTCCCTGTCTGTTAATTTCCTGCTTAGATAAGCCACTGGGTGTTTTATAGCATTATCCTCTTGCAGTAACATTGCACCTAATGCTAACTGTGAAGCGTCTGTGGCAATGTAAAAACTTTTCTTGTAGTTTGGTGCTTTTAAAATAGGCTTTGATGTGAGTGCTTGTTTTAGAGAGTTAAATGCTTCTTGGCATTTTTCATTCCAAACTATTTTATCTGGGTTCTGTTTCTTGGTCAGCTCATGTAAGGGTATTGCTAGTTCCCCAAAATTAGGAATAAACCTTGTATAATAGTTCACCATTCCAAGAAAGCTTCTTACTTGTTTCTTTGTCTGGGGAATATCTAGTTTCTGGATAGCTTCCACCCCTATCCCACAATGGTGATACTTTTCCATTCCCTACTCTGTGGCTCAAATAAGTAACTTCTGGCAACCCAAACTGGCATTTGTTGACCTTGATGGTAAGCCCTGCCTCCTTTATTCTAGTAAGCACTACTTCCAAATATTGTATATATTCCTCCAGGGTCTGGCTAAAAATAGCAATATCATCAATGTAAGCGACTGCAAACTCGTTAATTTCATTTAACAGTGAATTAATTAGTCTTTGGAATGAGGCTGGAGAATTCTTCAAACCAAAAGGCAAAATGTTAAACTCGTATAAACCATCAGGGGTTATGAAGGCTGTTTTGCATTGGGACCCCTTCTCCATTCCTAGTTGCCAAAACCCTTTACACAGATCTATGGTGGATATAATCTTAGCTTCTCCTAAGGTTTCCAATAATGTATCCACTCTAGGCATTTGATAAGCATCTGACTTTGTGATTGCATTCAACTTCCTATAATCTACACAGAAACGGATAGTGTGATCTGGCTTCAGCACTAGTACCACTGGTGATGCCCATGGACTAACAGAAGGCTGTATAATTCCTAGTGCTAGCATCTCTTTTGTCAGACTATGTCATTACAGGACTGATAGTCTGCCTCACTCCCTTCTGCAAGAAGACAAGGTCTTTTGATTTCAAAAGGTTTATTGTGAAAGACAGCATTCAAATCCAGATGTACATATTCCAGGATTAGAGATCCTGGCCGACCAAAGCGTTGTTAGGAATGAATCATAAAACGAAAGTGGTTACATTTCACACTCCCCGAGCCCAGCCTCCCCCCTGAGTTCACACATCAAAGCCTCTCAGAGGAACGTGGAGCTGGCCAAAGTCGAGCAGACAGATAAGACAGTTTCCTTTCCCATGGACTCGGCTCCTTACAGGTGTTGGGGCCTAGAGGGAAAGAAGACTAAACACTACAGAATTAAATATGGCGTTACTCAGGCTAAACAGGCTCTGACATCTTTCACCTCCCTTCGTATGTTGTTCAGCACTTCCCCATTTGCCTTATAAGGTGGCATTCTAATAAGCGGGTGATCTCCTGTGTCTATGTGATGCTCAGCTAAGTGTGTTCTGCCAGGTTTAGAAGAGAACAAACTCTGAAATTTCTCTAGGAGCATATAGATTTTTTCTTTGATGTTAGGTGCTATAGGATATTCCCACATCAGCTGTTGAAGGGTATTGTCCCCCCTGGTTTCTTCTAACAAGTCCATAAGGGTGACTTCCTCCACCTCCACCTGTTGAACTATCTGTAAGGTGCCATTCTCCCTGGAGTAATAAGGCTTCAACATATTCACATGAACAGTCTTCCACCTCTGGTCATTTTTATTCCTAGAGATAGCATGTGTGAGCAGGTCTTGCCTATCCCTTACTATAAATGGTCCTTCCCAGGCTGCTTTTAACTTATTGGTTTTTACAGGTAAAAATACCATCACTTGTTCTCCCACTTCAAAAGTTCTTTGCCTGGCATTCCTGTCATACCAGAGTTTCTGCTTTGCCTGTGCACTTGCCATACTGCGCTGTACCTGCCTCATCATGTCTTCCATTTTTCCCCTGAGACTTAATACATAACCCACTACAGATGTTTTTCTTTCTGATATCTTTCCTTCCCATTCCTCCTTCACTAGACTAAGGGGTCCCCGAGGATAACGCCCATACATGAATTCAAATGGGGAGAACCCTGTGGATTCTTGAGGTACCTCCTTATAAGCGAAGAGAAAATAGGGAAGCTTGTCATCCCAATCGTTTGCGTGATCTTGCACATATGCCTTAATCATTCTTTTTAAACTGCCATTGAACTTCTCCACAAGACCATTGGTCTGAGGATGAAATGCAGTAGTCTTCAAATGCTTTATGCCACAGCATTCCCATATAGCTTGCATAATTTCAGACAGAAACACTGTACCTTGATCAGATAGTATTTCTGCAGGGAATCCTAATCTCAGAATCAAAAAGAGTCCAGTAGCACCTTTAAGACTAACCAATTTTATTGTAGCATAAGCTTTCGAGAATCACGTTCTCTTCGTCAGATGCATGGAGGGCAGAAGGAAACTGGCCAAATATAGAGGAGGAGGGGGGAAGGGGGGAAGGAGGAGAGGGGGGATGTAAACAACTCCTTTGATATGGAAATGCAGACAGCTCCTTTTGGTGTGGGGATCAGTTTGCTTGTGTAAAGATTCAAAGGAGTTTGCCGTGTTAGTCTGTAGTAGCAAAATCAAAAAGAGTTCAGCAGCACTGCAGCACAAGCCCTCAATAACCACAGTCCTCCCCGCCAGATGCATCTGACAAAGAGAATCGTGGTCCTCGAAAGCCCACGCCAGGTGCCACTGGACTCCCCCTGACCCCACCTCTGTAAAGGAAATCAGTTACCTGTGATAATGAGATAACCATTCATAGTCCCCATTCAGTCCCAGCTTGACAGAGTCAAATTTGCATATGAATTCCAATTCAGCAGCTTCCCGTTGGATTTTGTTTTTGAAAGGTTTCTGTTGAACTACAGCGACCTTTAAGTCTTTGATGGAATGTCCTGGTAGATTGAAGTGTTCTCCCACTGGTTTCTGGACATTGCCATTTCTATGTCAGATTTGTGTCCATTTATTCTTTTGCGTAGAGGTTGGCTGGTTTGTCCAATGTACAGAGCAGAAGGACATTGTTGGCACATGAGGGCATATATCAGATTGGAGGATGAGCAGCTGTAAGAGCCAGAGACACTGTAGTTGATGCCATTGGGTCCTGTAATTGTATTCCTTGGGTAGATATAGGGGCAGAGCTGGCATCTGGGTCTGTTGCAGGGCCTGGTACCTGTGCTGGTGACTCTGCTAGCTGATTCATGATTGTAAGTGAGAAGTTGTTTAAGGTTGGGGGGCTGTCTGTAGGCAAGGAAAGGTCTTCCACCCAGGTCTTCTGAGAGAGAGGTATCATTTTCCAGGATGGGTTGTAGCTCAGTGATGATACGTTGGATGGGTTTGAGCTGGGAGCTATAGGTGACAACCAGCAGTGTTCTGTTGTTAGTTCCTTTAGGTTTGTCCTGGAGCAGGCTGTTTCTGGGTACTAGTCTGGCCCTGTTGATTTGTTTCCTCACTTCATTTGGTGGGTACTGTAGCCCCAAAAGTGCTTGTTGTAAATCTCTTAAGTGGGAGTCTTGATCAAGAGCATTGGAGCAGACATGGTTGTAACATAAGGCTTGGCTGTAGACAATGAGTTGCTTCTGCAACTGATTTTACATCCACAGAAGATAGTGCCTCTGCTTCTGGGTATTTAGTTGCAAAGTCTATCAAGGTTAGAATATATCTGTGTCCCTTTCTGGTGGGTTTAGGGAGTGGTCCCACTATGTCAATTCCCACTCTATAGAGGCTTCTCCAATTATGGGTAAGGGATTGAGAGGAGCTTTTGCTTTATGCCCTTGTTTCCCTACCCTTTGGCAAATCTCACAGCTTTGGCAGTACTCTTTCACATCTTGTGAAATTCTAGGCCAGTAATATTCTTTCCTTAACCTCTTCTTGGTTTTGCTAATTCCTAAATGACCGGCACATGGAATGTCATGTGCCAGTTCAATCAAGGATCGTCTGTATATTTTTGGAATAACCAGCTGTTTTTCAGGTTCCCAATTTGACTTGGTCCCCTTTGGTTTCCAGATCCTGTAAATTAGCTCACTTTCCCACACAAAAATGTCTCTTTCTGTGTTCATTTCATTCTGCCTGGCTTTCTCTCTTATGTCTTTTAACTCACAATCTGTCATAATTTCTCTTTTAAACTCCTCAGAGTTTTTATTTATGGCGGCTCCTATTTCTTGGGACATTTCAGCAGTAATACTACTGACAAGAGTTTGTGTCTCTCTTTTTCTCTCCTGCAATGTATCAATTGTCTCTGTTGCTAAGATACCTAGGGGCTTGTCTTCTGCTTCCTTGGCTTCAATCTGTGGAAAATCATTGGAGTCAGTGCATATTTGAATTCTTGCCTTTGCTCCCATTACATCTCTTCCTAATATTACTGGTATTTTCTGTTCTTTAATAACTGCTACAGGAAAATATTCTTCTTTCCCTCTCCAGTTAATTTTTAGCTGGGCTAGTGGCACTCTTTTAGAATTTCCCCACGCACCTTGCAAGGATATTTGCTTATCTGGAATCAGGTTTTTCTTATCAACAAAATCCCCCCTGACCAGTGTTACTGAGGCTCCTGTGTCTAGAATGGCTAAAGTATCTCTCCCATTTATTTGTACCACCTCTCTCAGTTCAGTATCCTGAGCGACCTTCTCTATCTTTACCCCACACAAGTAGACTGTCTCTTCAGTGTTTTTACTGGGTGATTCATTTGCGTTTGTTGAGCTTTTGGAGTTTCTATCATCTTCATCACTCTGATCATCTGAGTCAGTTCTAGTGACCCTCCTTACATGCTTAAGTGTTGTTTGCTTGGGTTGGTTCTTTCGACATTTGTAAGCTAAATGTCCTTTCAGACCACATACAAAACATCTTTTATCATTCCAGTATCCATCTTGGTTTCTCTCTATATTTTTATCCTGACCTTTTATAATCTGAGCTCTCTCATATGTTCTTTTACTTGATTTAAACTCTGGTTTGTAGAAATAGTCTTTCTTTTCATGGCGATCCCAACCTCCTCTATTAAGCGTTAATCTATCTGCCCACTCTGATGCTTGGTTGATATTCTCTGGAAGTTTATCTTTAAGTAGAAGTCTGATCTCCAAAGGAAGTTGAAATAAAAACTGGTCCAAAATCATTAGATCCCTTATTCCCTCTTTAGAGTTAGCTTTGGCAGATGAAATCCATTTATCAAAATAGTTTGTCAGTTTGGCACTAAAAGACTTAAATGACTTCTCTTTCTGAGGCACTAGGCTTCTAAACTTCTTTCTGAAGTAATCAGCACCTAGCCTAAATACTTCATATATTGTGTCTCTGATATTTCCCAGTTCTGAGCAGATTGCTCAAAAGTGGACAGGAAAATTAGTGGATCTTTTCCTGACACATACACCATGAAATCTTTTGGGGTAACTCGAGGTAAATCAGCTCTGGGTTCAGAGTTTCCCTCCTTTTTGTCCCCATTCTTAAGTCGCTCTCTTTCTAATTGTAATCTTTCCGCTTCCAAACTGGTGTGTATTTCCATCTCTTGAACTCTAAGTTCCATTTCAGCTTTCCACTTTTCCCTCTCAAACTGTTTTTGTTCTATTTCAGCTTCCCTTTCAGATTCCCTTTCCCTTTGTTTTTGTTCTATTTCTCGAGTTCTAAGTTCTGCTTCAACTTTCAACTTTTCCCTCAGAAATTCTAAATATTCTGGACTAGGGTTGTACATTCCCTCAGGGTTTCTCTCCTCTGCAGTTCTACTTGGCTCCACACTGCTTTGTATTAGTATAACTCTCAGTTCTTCTACACTTTTCCCCTCATGAGGTAAATTTAACTCATTGCACTTCTGAATCAGAGCCTCCTTTTTCATCCCCATAAACTCTGCCATTTTCTATTTTACTTGTATTTCCTTCTACAATTTTACTAAACTTCACCAGAATATGTTCTCTCTTATAAATTCTACTAGTTCTTCTGTGTCTTTCCTTTATAATAGTTCTATATTCCTCATAGGATTTAACTGAACACTCTGTCTCTTTGGCTATCTGTCCCCTCAGAATGCGGCTCTCCCAGCAGCAGCAGAATGCAGCTCAAGCTGGGGGCCATCCTTTGCAGCCCCGCCCTGGAGGAAAGGAGACAGGTTCCCTTCCCAGGCATCCTGGGCTTAGCTGGGGGGCGGAGCCAAGAGCCTGATTCAGGCAGCTCCTCTCTTCCCAGCTGCAGTCTCTTTGAGTGCTCGGTGAAACAAGAGCTCTTTGCTCTGCCTTCCTTTGAGTGGTGAAGCTGAAGGGAGGAATGTGTGCTGAACAAACATTGATGGAGGCAGTGGAGGCAGTTGGAAAGCAGCGATATCAGTCAGCTCTTGGAGGCTGTCGGAGGCGGCTGCAGCTGCAGCGCACAATACAGGCCAGGGTTTCAGGGCCTGTTGGGGCTAGAGTAATTGAGCAGTTTAATTGAGCAGGCTGGTGGGGCACTGGGGTGGCAGACAGCTAGGCTGTATTGGAGGGACTTTGGCCCAACTTGGGTGGGGTCTCTCCCCTTAATAGTTGTCTTGGAGAGAGTAGGTGGTGAGAGCCCTCTCCCCCCCCTCACACATAAACCCCTCTTCCTGCCATAAGCCTGTTTGTTCCCATTTAGCCTCCCCCCACCACCGGCAAGAAGTAAAATAAAGTAACTTAAAAAACAGAGCCGGTGTTCTTCACTTTGGCTTACTGGTAAAGCAGCACCTAAGCCTATATTTTTGTGGGCCATAAAAGAGGGCGTGTCTCTACCTGATAGTCATTCTGTTAGCAGGCAGATTTGCTCAGGGCTGTGCTTAGCACCATCTTTTGGTGGAGAATTACTGGTGGCCTGTTTCTGCCTGACAGCCATTCTGTTGGCAGGCACATTTGCTCAGGGCTGTGCTCAGCACCATCTTTTGGTGGAGAATTACTGGTGGCCTGTTTCTGCCTGACAGCCATTCTGTTGGTAGGCAGATCTGCTCAGGACTGTGCTCGGCACCATCTTGTGTGGCAGCTTGGTACTGCTCCTGGCAATTGCTACTTTTGCTGGGGCTTAGTGCTACCTGTCAGGGCTAGTGTCAGCAGTTGGTTAAGGGGTAAAGCCACGAGCCAGTCCAACACATTATTAACAGCTGCTGTGTCATCATTTGGGAATGTTTATGCTGCCCAGAAAAGGGGGTGGCCCATCAATGGGGAAGTGGCCTGTAAATGGCCAGTGCCGCGTAACCCTACTCGGGCTCTGTCTCCCTCAGACGAGGATGATGGCCCAAGCAGGCAGGAATTTATGGAGCACATTGTTGCTCTTGAGAGGGCAAGGAGTGGTACAGCATCAGCTGTTGCACCTGTTTAGCCACGCAAAGGTGCTAAAAGAATTACAATTGCTGCTTTTAATAAGGATTTTGTCTCTTGTCTTTCTGCCCTGGAGGGAGTATCAGGAGTGGTGGCAAGTGATGGAGGCAGCAGCCAGGACCATCCAACATCAACTGAGAGTGTGGCTGACATTGACCAGGACTAGTCAGCTGACAGTGGGCAAGTTGCCATAGCAGTGGAACGACCCATGCCTGACAGTACGGATCCTTTGCCCAAGCAGAGTGCCACTTGGCCCAGGGGCTCTTTGGGGCAGGTAGCTGCTACCGGCACTCCTGCATCTTCTGTTTTGGAGACATATCCCATGCTTGGTTGGCCTTCTGCAGGCTCAACTATTTGGCCTAGTTATGCCAGACGCTCCTTGCACCTCCAGCAGGTGCAAGTACTGCCTGTATTGGGCTGTGCTACCAGTTGGGATGGATAGGCCTTCCCTCTGTCTGTGACTGGGTGGCCTTTTGGTTATGGCAAGCAGATGGGCCTGGCCCCTTATGGACCCCAGGGATATGGCATGGTTCCTTATAGGACACTCCCCCCGGGAGATATGGCATTGCCTGCAGGGGCGGGGAGAATATACAAAGGGTTAGTACATGGATGACTTTACCCTTCTCTTCAGGGAACGGGAGAAGAAGGATATAGATGATCTGTACGATAGGGATAAGGAGAAGATCTGCTGCAGGCAGATTGTCAGGAACTGGACTCATTGGTTGTCTGGGTTCCTGGTTTATGCAGGGGTATTGGCTAGGGCACAGCCAGGTAGCGCTCTCCCCCCTTTTCTAATACATGAATATTATATACAGGGGGTACATGGACTTTGAGGGGGTGGCTTGGTTGATACAGCTGTGGGTGCAGGTCATGGCCCTTGCCAAGTCCAACCTCAGAAATAGGAGCGAGAGTGGTCATATGATTATTCTGCCCTCTCAGGGTTCAGGTTCCCGCACTTCTGCGGGGCAGCAGGTTTAAATACGGCTGCTTTGTTGGGACTTCATGTCCGAGGAACTTTGCAACAAAAAAGTGGGCAAGTATATGCATGACTGCCCTGCATGCATGGGAACCCACCCATAATCTGCCTGCCCCAAAGGAAGACAGGGTGGGAAATGCTTTGGGGGCAGTGGTGGCCAACAAGAGCCTGGAAAAGGGGCCCAGCCCAGTAAAGCTGAGGGTACTTGAATGGTTTCTTCAGGTCTCCCCAAGGCGCAGGGTGCTGACTATTCATCCATTGTTTAGATGACTTTTTGATGTCTGGGCCAGCTGGCATGGGGCAGTGTGCCAGGCTTTTGGCAGGGGTCGTGGAGTTTTCAGAGGAACTGGGGGTTCCTTTAGCTCATGAGAAAACCGAGAGACCATTTGTTGTCATAGCGTTCTTGGGAATAGAACTGGACACAGTACAACAGACCTTAAGGTTGCCCTTAGAGACGGTGGTAGATCTTGGGTTCGATTGGAGGGCTGCTTGAGTGGAGCCTAGATATCTCTCCTTGAGAGGTGGCGGTGCGATGCTATGAGGGCCTTACGGTTGCCCCATCAGCCTTTAAGAATTAATAAGGGCAGGCGGGATGACCTTTTGGTGTGGAAGGAATTCCTTTACACCTTTAATGAGGTGACTTTTTGGAGGGAGGAGCTTTTGCTAGAAGCCGAACTTCAAGTCACCTCTGATGCCTCCTGGTCTACAGGCTTCAGAGTCTTTTTTAGGGGGCATTGGTGTGCTGACCAATGGCCCGCTGATTGTGTAGCCCAGGGATTGTCCAAAGAACTTACGTTTTTGGAGTCCTTTCCCTTGTTAGTGGCCATGTGGCTTTGGGGATCACACTTGGCGAACTGAGCTGTCCACTTTTGGTCTGATAACTTGGCTGTCATGCACGTGGTCAAAACCATGGCATCTAGATCCCCCAGGGTGATGAGGCTGGTAAGGGCCTTTACACTGAAATGTGTGCAGATGAACATTTTGTTCAGGGCCAGGCATGTTCCAGGTGTTAACAACGGTGTGGCAGATGCTTTGTCTTGCCAACAGATGGAACGATTCTGGCAGCTTGCCCCACTGGGCCGACAGGCACCCAGCGAGGATGCCCCAGGAGCTTTGGGAGCTTGGACGGCGGAAGTAAATAGAGCAATCCAGCTGTCCATTGCCCCCAGTACACGCCAGGCCTACGACCATGCGGTAGGGCAGCTTTACCAGTTCAGGGTGTCGACGGGGATCCAGCAGTTGTGGCCCATCCTGCCTGAGCACTTGATGCACTTTTGTGTAGTGCAGCAGGGCCAGGGCCTTGCAGTGAAGTCCATCAGGGGTCAGTTGGCCACTTTAGCCTTCGCCAGCAAAGCACGTGGCTTACCTGAATTCACGAGTGTCTTCAGGATTAGAAAGATGCTGGGAGGCTGGGCCAGGGAGATAAAAATGCCACGTGACCCAAGGCAGCCCATCTCCCCATCAGTCCTTAAGGGACTGGGGACCACATGGGTGGAAGTCTGCTCGTCAGCATTTGAACGGAAGCTTTTCCACGCTTCTGCCTTAATGGCATTTTTATTTATTTATTTATTTATTTATTTATTATTATTATTATTTTTGGAGCTCTGCGAGTTAGTGAGCTGATGGCCTCATCGTGTACAGACGTGTCTGGCCAGGCACTGAATGCCCAGGACATTAAATTTGTTGGGGATAAAGTCTCCATTGGGATCAGATGGTCCAAGACTGACCAGCGGCAGTGGGGGAGCCCCTTGCTTTTGAGCCCCTGCTCTGAGCAGGAGCTGTGCCCTGTTAAGGCCCTGAAGGAATATGTCACACTTCGTGGGGATGACCGAGGGATTTTATTCCGCCACGAAGATAGGGCCCCACTGACTAAATATCAGTTTTGGGCGGTGACAGAGAGGGCACTTAAGACAATTGGCTTGTCGGGGGTCAAATTTGGAACCCACTCCTTCCGGATCGGTGCGGCCTCCACAGCAGCTGCTATGGGATACCCTCAGCGGGCGATTCAGAGAGTGGGCAGGTGGCAGTCAAGGGCGTTTCGGTCCTATGTCCAGCTCCTGCAGCAGTTTTAAATGGCAAACTACTTGTTCTTTCCTCAGGTGCCGTGTCGAGCCAAGAGAGGAACAGAATCTTGATTTGTGGCCACAGCATGGTGTTCTGGGCGGCCACTCAAGCCAAGAGAACACAGATGGGATCCCAGCTGGGCCTGAGCGCTGTGGCCACTGTGGAGTGGCAGGGCAGGCGTGGTCTCAGATGGCCCGGCCTGCTGCCTCTCCTGTTTAGGGGATGGATGAAGCCTCCCCCACACATTGTGATCATTCACCTGGGGGGTAATGACCTTGGGCTGGTACAGGGCAAGGCCCTGTCGATGCAGGTAGCGATGCAGGTACCTTGAATACATAAGCAGCCGATGGCCGAGTGTGCTTATAGTATGGTCAGAGATGCTACAACGACGGGTTTGGCGGGAGGCCTTTGACACCAGGGCAATAGAGAGGGCCTGATGTAAAGCTAACCACGCCATTAAGAGGTCTTTGGGGCAAGGCGTGGGTATTTATTTGCCACACCCCAAGATTAGGGCCGAATTTGCCTACCTCTACAGAGGAGACGGTGTCCACCTGGCACCTGAGGGCAATGATATTTTCCTAGATGACCTGCGGCAAGGGCTTTAGGTGGCTCTAGGCCACCGGTGGGGCGTGAGGGTCTAAGCAGAGGCTTGACCCTTGCGGTGGCAGGAGATTTTGGGAATAGGGTGCGGGCTGGTGAGCACCCTGTGGCGCTTCCCCTTGACTGGGGACAGGGCTGCCATTAAGGGCGGTATGCATGCTTGCTGGCAGAAACCTGCGGGGATCCTCAATACAAGGCCTCCCCTCATGCCGTGCGGCTGGGTGTGTAACAGGTGCTTCAATGGGGATCCATGGCCTGGCAGCCCGGGTTGCAGCCATTCAAAGGATGGCCTACACCCGGGGGCATGGGGCTCGCCCAGACAGGTCAAGGCGGAGGTCTGGAGTTGACCCCAGGGCTTGACCTGTACCGCTTAGTTAGCTCTTGCCGTGCATTACCTTTATGGTCATTTAATAAACGGCCCTTTATTCCAAGTCTGTGTCTGTCTCTTCCTTCCAGCTGGGGTTGCAATGCTTTTCTCTCAGAATGTTCCCTCCTCCCAGGCTATTATATCCCACTTAAATATTTTCTTCTCCTCAGGAAGTTTGAGATCCCACTGCTATGCCTCCACTTGTTATGACCTTTACTTTCTTTAGGGTAGATTTTTCTTTTAATCTATCCCTTAACCCTCTGGGTAGTCTGCTGCCACCAGGAATATTTTATTCCAAGATATTTTATTTAAATTTTCCCTTTGGTAATGTTCCCAAAGTGTCAGGCTCCTTCGTGGTTCTATGTGGCCCTGAAGATAGGAATGGGATATAGCAATGACAGCTACACTGGGATATAACAAAACAAAAATAAACTTTTATTTAGTCAAGAAGCGTATCGTTTCATAAACGTAGTTCTCGGTTCTTAAAGTTACTTCATTTACTCTCATTCACACAGCTGGCCTCTCTTTCCCTGACTGAGTGTCCTTTCACAAACATGCTCAGTTCAGGTTCCACGCAGGTTATATTTCTCTCATAAACACTTCAACATATTCAGGCAGCACACAGCTAGCCTGCTTTCTTCTGACTAAAAATTTTCTCTCTACTCTCAGTCTCAAACTGCATTCACTCCACCCAGCCTCCCAGTCCTCAACCAATCATATCACTCACTCATCTATCTCCTTCACCCCCCACTCTTCACCTATGTCATCAAGCATTTAAAGATACATGCACACATTTACTTGGAATCATTACAGATGGCCAGTCTGATCTTGCTTTGGATTCCTTGGTCAAGGGTCTTGAGGCTGTGACGGTATGGTTACATCAGAGTCGCCTGAAATTGAATCCCCTAAAGACAGAGGTTCTGTGTCTGGATCATGGGGCAATCAAGCTGGGAAATGGCTCCCAGCCCTTGATGGGGTACAATTGAAACCTTCACTGATGGTGAGGAGTCGGTGTGACCTTGGATGCCACACTTTCACTGGAGGCCCAGGTCATGACTGTTGCCAGGTCTGCCTTTTTTCATCTTCGACAGGGCAGGCAACTGGTGCCCTATCTTTCACCCCAGGACCTGGCCACAGTAATCCATGCAACGGTCACCTCCAGGCTAGACTACTGCAACTCACTGTATCCTGGACTGGCCTTGGGCCTGACCCAGAAGTTACAGCTGATCCAGAATGCAGCAGCACGCATCCTTATCAGAACGCCCATCCAAGCGCACATTCATCATGTGCTGTGCCAGCTGCACTGGCTTCCAGTGGAGTTCCAGATCCGGTTCAAGGTGTCAACCTTGGTATTTAAAGCCCTTCATGGACTGGGCCCTCCATACCTGCGGGACCGCCTCTTCCATTATGTTCCCTGCAGGGTGTTGCGCTCTGCAGACAAGCAACTCCTGGTGGTCCCTGGCTCAAAGGACATCCATCTGGCCTCAACCAGGGCGAGGGCTTTTTCTGCCCTGGCCTGGTGGAATGCTCTCCCGCTGGAGATCTGGGCCCTGTGGGGCCTGTTACTGTTTTGCGGGGCTTGTAAAACGGAGATGTTCTGCTGGGCCTTTGGCTGAGTGCCAGCGAGTGTCCTTCTTCTTCCATCTAAGACCACCATTTCTTCCAGAGCTGCCCTCAGCCATCTGCCATGCTGCCATGCCTGTATACGGACTCCCAATATTTGTTTAAATAGCCTGCTCCTGGACTATTTTAATCATTTTCAAAAAAATATTATTGATTTTATGTTTCTGTGATTTTAATGTATTTTTTTAATGTTGTTAGCCACCCTTAGCCCATCTGTGGGGAGGGCAGGGTATAAATCAAATAAATAAATAAATAAATAAATAAATAAATAAATAAATAAATAAATAAATAAATAAATAAATAAATAAATAATGTTATGGTGAGCTTTTGAGCTGCTTGATGTCTGTGGACAGGACCATTTAGAGGGTGCTCAATAGGTTTTCTCAGTTGCATTTTTTTCAAGAAAGTAATCTGTATAAAACTATGCCCCTCTTGAGGCTGCCTAGTTGGTCTAATGGTAGCACCGGCCCTGTCTATAGTTATAGCAAACAGAAATGGGGAAAGGGGACAGCCTTGTCTAGTTCCCCTTGCTATATGGGTATCTATTGAATGTACATTGTTAGTCCTAACTGTAGCTTTTGGAGAAAGATAAAGAGCATTAATGGCATTTTAGAATTGGTCGCCAAAACCCATTTTTTGAAGTAAAAGTTTTAGATATGGTATTTCCACTTAATCAAATGCCTTCTCTATATCAAAGGCCAGAAGTAATGCAGGGGTTTTGTATGCTTCACAGAAATTAATTATAGTTAAAGTGTTACGTGTATTGTCAAAAAGATTCCTTATTGGCATAAGACCAATCTGGTCAAGGTGAATGTAGTTGGTTATTTAAATTTAGACAATGTTTTGGCAAATATGCTTGTAAAGATCTTTTGGTCTTGATTCAGTAAGGGTATTGGCTGAGAAGATTTAGTATTTGTAATATCGTTGTCCTTTTTTGGAGTAACTACTATTTCAGCCTCTGACCAAGATAGAGGGATGCTACCTCCTATCATAAGAGTTGCATGTGGCAGTTAGTGGAGTTGAAAGTAGGTGAATGTGTGTTTTGTAAAAATTTGGCAGGGAATCCATCCCTGTCTGAAGCGTTGTTATTTTTTTCAAGGATTTGATAGTGACTGTAACATCTTCTGTTGTGATTGGTTGGTCCAGATATTGTTTATGTTCTTGTGAGTTTTTTTCCAAATAATTTTCTGTGATGATAAATAATTTAAAATATGTTTAGTGTCAGGATTGTCTGATGTACAAATGGTTTGGTAGTACTCAGCAAATACATTGGCTAATTTTACAGAATTAGTTCGAGTTTTTCCTGGGTGCCTTTAATAGCTCGTATAGAATGTGAGGAGGTTTTTTCCTTTAATTTTCAAGCAAGTAAGTTTATAGATTGGGTGGCCTTTTTTCTGTTCATCTTCTAGTTTTCTTATTCTAGATATCATTTCATTTCTAATGTTTTCTTTTTGTTCTTCATGACAGGAGGCAACGGAGATTAATTTCCCTCTAAGTACCACTTCCATAGCATCCTACACGTGGATTTGAGGAATGCCACATAGTTTATTTGTTTCTATTGTTTAATTTGTAAAGAGACTTCAGAAGAAATTTATTTGTTAAATAAAAGTGATTTATTTAGTTTCCAATTTGTTTGATGTCATTTATTCTCAGTGTACATTCTGTCCAAGCATAGTCTGTCCACAGCTTGTCACCAATCCTTGATGTAAGAGTTTGACTAATTAATTTAGGAGATAAGAATATGTCATTTAAATATGTAATTTAGAAGACAAGAATATGTAATAAATCCTTGTGTATATATTGTGGATAGAAGAGAAGTATGTATAGTCTGTTACCAGCGGGTTTTGAAGATGTCACTAGATCAATAGATAAAGCCTAAGAGCCATTAATTGATCTTAGCAGCTTAGTAACTGTATTGTTAATTTTAATTGCTTTGACACGATAGGCAGTAAAATTTAAAAGGTCATTCAGAGAGGAGTGATACAAATGTTTACTGCTGACACATTGATTTACCCATGCTGAACAAAAGCAGAATTGAAAGCCAAGAGAATCAAGTGCACTCTGCATGAAGACAGCTCGCCAGGTTGTTTTGATCTACAAGCAGTTCTCCACACTGAAAGCAGTGAAAGCAGCTTTCTCAGTAATCATGCTTTGCGGTATTATCCAATACAATTTTTAAAGTTTGTATATGTACACTCACACATTATGCAATGCATTTATATTTTGTATCACTTTCATATTTATCAAAATAATTT
This sequence comes from Eublepharis macularius, assembly GCF_028583425.1. NCBI lineage: Eukaryota > Metazoa > Chordata > Lepidosauria > Squamata > Eublepharidae > Eublepharis > Eublepharis macularius. The sequence continues at coordinate 86,835,199 of NC_072793.1, read as the reverse complement.
CACAGGTCAAGGGATGGTGTCATGGAAATATAAATAATAATAATAACTGTGCTTATATACCGCTCTTCTACACATATTAGTGCCTCACCCAGAGCAGGGAACAAGTTAGTGTTATTCTTATCCCCACAATGGAGCTGGGGCTGAGAGGAGTGGCTGACCCAAGGCCACCTACTGAGCTCATGTCAGTAGTGGGATTCAATCCAGTAGACTGCTGATTATGGTTTAGAACACACACTTAGTGAAACATATGCATTCTAAATAACGCTGTATGAACTTCACTGTAGTTCTTTTTCTAGTATGGTGTATAACTGGTGCTTCTTTATCTTTGACAGCCAATTAAAAATAGTGAACAGTATCAGATAAATGTTCTGTAATTGTTGGCAGAGACCAAGGATGATCTGGTCATGTAACTTTTCCTGTCATTTTTACTATCCATCTCTCTTATCTTGCAGCTGGGCATAGTGGTACTTCTGGCTAGGTAGAATGTCACATGATTGGAAATAGTAAAAAAGAATTAAATTATGATTGGTTTGATATTTATGTTATCATATGAAAAGATCTTAGATTTCTGCATAAGATAATATATAAAAATGGTAATCCAAATAGCAGATCAGGGTTTTGGCCAAAAGAAATCTCATGAAGATCTAGGCAGGAAAGTTACCCTTGTAATATGTGCTACGGTAACTTGAATGCATTTCATCGTTAATCTGACTGAGTTAGATTTCATTAAGAAATGTTAGGAAACTTAATTCTTGTTGTGTTCATGTGTTCTATTTTTCTATGTTTTATTTAAATAAACATTTATATTTTGATACCTCACTTAATGAAAAAGATTAGCGTTTGTTAATGAAAGAAGCCATTAAACTCTTAGGAGGAGTCTGTCTCCTGGTTGGCAGAGTGGAACAAAAACATCCATCCCGTTTATTTTGTACTGAGAAACAGTTTCTCTAAAACAGAGAAACGTGTTTTCAGTTCTCACTTGAAGGTTTCAAGCTGCTCAGGATTGAGTATTTAATACTGTTTACTTAAAGTTTAAAAGTTATGCTTAATATTTATGCCTAATATGATTATAGAAGCTATACTGTTTGGATTATCTATATACTTATTTGAGTTGGATTGTTAGTAAAATTACAATTTTATGAAATTTTTACCATATTATAACATTACAACTTTGTACCACAAAAGTTTTAAGTTTTGAATGTAGAAGAGCTTGCCAAAAATAAAGATCCCCATCCCCATCCGAAGACGAAGATGAAGACGAAGAGGAAGACGATATTTATGCCTAATATGATTATAGAAGCTATACTGTTTGGATTATCTATATACTTATTTGAGTTGGATTGTTAGTAAAATTACAATTTTATGAAATTTTTACCATATTATAACATTACAACTTTGTAACACAAAAGTTTTAAGTTTTGAATGTAGAAGAGATTGCCAAAAATAAAGATCCCCATCCCCATCCCCATCCCCATCCCCATCCCCATCCCCATCCCCATCCCCATCCCCATCCCCATCCCCATCCCCATCCCCATCCCCATCCCCATCCCCATCCCCATCCCCATCCCCATCCCCATCCCCATCCCCATCCCCATCCCCATCCCCATCCCCATCCCCATCCCCATCCCCATCCCCATCCCCATCCCCATCCCCATGCCCATGCCCATGCCCATGCCCATGCCCATGCCCATGCCCATGCCCATGCCCATGCCCATGCCCATGCCCATGCCCATGCCCATGCCCATGCCCATGCCCATGCCCATGCCCATGCCCATGCCCATGCGACGAAGACGAAGACGAAGACGAAGACGAAGACGAAGACGAAGACGAAGACGAAGACGAAGACGAAGACGAAGACGAAGACGAAGACGAAGACGAAGACGAAGACGAAGACGAAGACGAAGACGAAGACGAAGACGAAGACGAAGACGAAGACGAAGACGAAGACGAAGACGAAGACGAAGACGAAGACGAAGACGAAGACGAAGACGAAGACGAAGACGAAGACGAAGACGAAGACGAAGACGAAGACGAAGACGAAGACGAAGACGAAGACGAAGACGAAGACGAAGACGAAGACGAAGACGAAGACGAAGACGAAGACGAAGACGAAGACGAAGACGAAGACGAAGACGAAGACGAAGACGAAGACGAAGACGAAGACGAAGACGAAGACGAAGACGAAGACGAAGACGAAGACGAAGACGAAGACGAAGACGAAGACGAAGACGAAGACGAAGACGAAGACGAAGACGAAGACGAAGACGAAGACGAAGACGAAGACGAAGACGAAGACGAAGACGAAGACGAAGACGAAGACGAAGACGAAGACGAAGACGAAGACGAAGACGAAGACGAAGACGAAGACGAAGACGAAGACGAAGACGAAGACGAAGACGAAGACGAAGACGAAGACGAAGACGAAGACGAAGACGAAGACGAAGACGAAGACGAAGACGAAGACGAAGACGAAGACGAAGACGAAGACGAAGACGAAGACGAAGACAAAGACAAAGACAAAGACAAAGACAAAGACAAAGACAAAGACAAAGACAAAGACGAAGACGAAGACGAAGACGAAGACGAAGACGAAGACGAAGACGAAGACGAAGACGAAGACGAAGACAAAGACAAAGACAAAGACAAAGACAAAGACAAAGACAAAGACAAAGACAAAGACAAAGACAAAGACAAAGACAAAGACAAAGACAAAGACAAAGACAAAGACAAAGACAAAGACAAAGACAAAGACAAAGACAAAGACAAAGACAAAGACAAAGACAAAGACAAAGACAAAGACAAAGACAAAGACAAAGACAAAGACAAAGACAAAGACAAAGACAAAGACAAAGACAAAGACAAAGACAAAGACAAAGACAAAGACAAAGACAAAGACAAAGACAAAGACAAAGACAAAGACAAAGACAAAGACAAAGACAAAGACAAAGACAAAGACAAAGACAAAGACAAAGACAAAGACAAAGACAAAGACAAAGACAAAGACAAAGACAAAGACAAAGACAAAGACAAAGACAAAGACAAAGACAAAGACAAAGACAAAGACAAAGACAAAGACAAAGACAAAGACAAAGACAAAGACAAAGACAAAGACAAAGACAAAGACAAAGACAAAGACAAAGACAAAGACAAAGACAAAGACAAAGACAAAGACAAAGACAAAGACAAAGACAAAGACAAAGACAAAGACAAAGACAAAGACAAAGACAAAGACAAAGACAAAGACAAAGACAAAGACAAAGACAAAGACAGCCGGGCCCCCGGGGGTCGCGGCTGCGCCGCTCCCCCCGACGCCCCCCGCCCCGCCTGCGGCGGGCCGGGGGCCCCCGGGGGTCGCGGCTGCGCCGCTCCCCCCGACGCCCCCCGCCCCGCCTGCGGCGGGCCGGGGGCCCCCGGGGGTCGCGGCTGCGCCGCTCCCCCCGACGCCCCCCGCCCCGCCTGCGGCGGGCCGGGGGCCCCCGGGGGTCGCGGCTGCGCCGCTCCCCCCGACGCCCCCCGCCCCGCCTGCGGCGGGCCGGGGGCCCCCGGGGGTCGCGGCTGCGCCGCTCCCCCCGACGCCCCCCGCCCCGCCTGCGGCGGGCCGGGGGCCCCCGGGGGTCGCGGCTGCGCCGCTCCCCCCGACGCCCCCCGCCCCGCCTGCGGCGGGCCGGGGGCCCCCGGGGGTCGCGGCTGCGCCGCTCCCCCCGACGCCCCCCGCCCCGCCTGCGGCGGGCCGGGGGCCCCCGGGGGTCGCGGCTGCGCCGCTCCCCCCGACGCCCCCCGCCCCGCCTGCGGCGGGCCGGGGGCCCCCGGGGGTCGCGGCTGCGCCGCTCCCCCCGACGCCCCCCGCCCCGCCTGCGGCGGGCCGGGGGCCCCCGGGGGTCGCGGCTGCGCCGCTCCCCCCGACGCCCCCCGCCCCGCCTGCGGCGGGCCGGGGGCCCCCGGGGGTCGCGGCTGCGCCGCTCCCCCCGACGCCCCCCGCCCCGCCTGCGGCGGGCCGGGGGCCCCCGGGGGTCGCGGCTGCGCCGCTCCCCCCGACGCCCCCCGCCCCGCCTGCGGCGGGCCGGGGGCCCCCGGGGGTCGCGGCTGCGCCGCTCCCCCCGACGCCCCCCGCCCCGCCTGCGGCGGGCCGGGGGCCCCCGGGGGTCGCGGCTGCGCCGCTCCCCCCGACGCCCCCCGCCCCGCCTGCGGCGGGCCGGGGGCCCCCGGGGGTCGCGGCTGCGCCGCTCCCCCCGACGCCCCCCGCCCCGCCTGCGGCGGGCCGGGGGCCCCCGGGGGTCGCGGCTGCGCCGCTCCCCCCGACGCCCCCCGCCCCGCCTGCGGCGGGCCGGGGGCCCCCGGGGGTCGCGGCTGCGCCGCTCCCCCCGACGCCCCCCGCCCCGCCTGCGGCGGGCCGGGGGCCCCCGGGGGTCGCGGCTGCGCCGCTCCCCCCGACGCCCCCCGCCCCGCCTGCGGCGGGCCGGGGGCCCCCGGGGGTCGCGGCTGCGCCGCTCCCCCCGACGCCCCCCGCCCCGCCTGCGGCGGGCCGGGGGCCCCCGGGGGTCGCGGCTGCGCCGCTCCCCCCGACGCCCCCCGCCCCGCCTGCGGCGGGCCGGGGGCCCCCGGGGGTCGCGGCTGCGCCGCTCCCCCCGACGCCCCCCGCCCCGCCTGCGGCGGGCCGGGGGCCCCCGGGGGTCGCGGCTGCGCCGCTCCCCCCGACGCCCCCCGCCCCGCCTGCGGCGGGCCGGGGGCCCCCGGGGGTCGCGGCTGCGCCGCTCCCCCCGACGCCCCCCGCCCCGCCTGCGGCGGGCCGGGGGCCCCCGGGGGTCGCGGCTGCGCCGCTCCCCCCGACGCCCCCCGCCCCGCCTGCGGCGGGCCGGGGGCCCCCGGGGGTCGCGGCTGCGCCGCTCCCCCCGACGCCCCCCGCCCCGCCTGCGGCGGGCCGGGGGCCCCCGGGGGTCGCGGCTGCGCCGCTCCCCCCGACGCCCCCCGCCCCGCCTGCGGCGGGCCGGGGGCCCCCGGGGGTCGCGGCTGCGCCGCTCCCCCCGACGCCCCCCGCCCCGCCTGCGGCGGGCCGGGGGCCCCCGGGGGTCGCGGCTGCGCCGCTCCCCCCGACGCCCCCCGCCCCGCCTGCGGCGGGCCGGGGGCCCCCGGGGGTCGCGGCTGCGCCGCTCCCCCCGACGCCCCCCGCCCCGCCTGCGGCGGGCCGGGGGCCCCCGGGGGTCGCGGCTGCGCCGCTCCCCCCGACGCCCCCCGCCCCGCCTGCGGCGGGCCGGGGGCCCCCGGGGGTCGCGGCTGCGCCGCTCCCCCCGACGCCCCCCGCCCCGCCTGCGGCGGGCCGGGGGCCCCCGGGGGTCGCGGCTGCGCCGCTCCCCCCGACGCCCCCCGCCCCGCCTGCGGCGGGCCGGGGGCCCCCGGGGGTCGCGGCTGCGCCGCTCCCCCCGACGCCCCCCGCCCCGCCTGCGGCGGGCCGGGGGCCCCCGGGGGTCGCGGCTGCGCCGCTCCCCCCGACGCCCCCCGCCCCGCCTGCGGCGGGCCGGGGGCCCCCGGGGGTCGCGGCTGCGCCGCTCCCCCCGACGCCCCCCGCCCCGCCTGCGGCGGGCCGGGGGCCCCCGGGGGTCGCGGCTGCGCCGCTCCCCCCGACGCCCCCCGCCCCGCCTGCGGCGGGCCGGGGGCCCCCGGGGGTCGCGGCTGCGCCGCTCCCCCCGACGCCCCCCGCCCCGCCTGCGGCGGGCCGGGGGCCCCCGGGGGTCGCGGCTGCGCCGCTCCCCCCGACGCCCCCCGCCCCCGCCTCGCCTTCAGTTTTCTATTATTGTTTCCCTGCAGTCATCCATTTACAGAACACTTTGAACTCTCATTCTCACACATACACACATATCATTATTATCCAGTTTAGTTTAGCTGTTTACATTTAATTATTTTATCAAAGCTGTTAATGATAGGACATTTTGGAGGTCTTTCATTCATAGGGTCACCATATGTCAGAGGTGACTTGCCAGCACATAACACACATGTGCTTCTTACAAAATGATGCAGCTTAAAGATTTATTTTATTTCACAGAATTTATATGCTGCATTAAGCTGCTTTGAGTTCATTCTGCTTTCTTTTCATTCCTGTGTGTGTGTGTGTGTGTGTGTGTGTGAGAGAGAGAGAGAGAGAGAGAGAGAGAGAGAGAGAGAGCAAGCTTGGGCCCAGTGCGGGCTCTGCCGAGGCTAAGCTGCTTTGAGTTCATTCTGCTGTAATTTCATTCAGGGGTTTCTGTGTATGTGAGTGCTTTGAGTTCATTCTGCTTTCTTTTCAGGGGGTGGGGCTGTGTGTCTCTGTGTGTGTGCACATGCGTGTGCTGCTTTGAGTTTGGAGAAGAGGAGATTGAGGGGGGACATTGCTCTCTTTAAATATTTGAAAGGCTGTCATTTGGAGGAGGGCAAGGAGCTGGCATCAGAGGATAGAACTCGAAGCAACGGGCTTAAATTACATGGAGAAAGGTACCGGCCGGATATTAGGAAAAACTTTTTCATGGTCAGAGTAGTTCAAAGGTGGAATCAGCTGCCTAGGGAGGTGGTGAGCTCCCCTTCACTGGCAGTTTTCAAGAAGAGGCTAGATTAATATTTGTCAGGGATGCTTTCGGCTCATCATGCATTGGGCAGGGGGTTGGACTAGAAGGTCTGTATGGCCCCTTCCAACTCTGTGATTCTGTGATTCTGAGTTCATTCTGTTTTCTTTTCTTTTATGAATATTGTTTGTCTGGGACACTGGAATATTTATGAGCATTTCACAATGTCACAACAGCTTAGCCATTGGTAAGGCAGAGTTGGCAGGCAACAAAAAAAGCCATTTTAAACTAAGTATAAATCTAATGCAGCTAAAGTTGAGTATCTTTTTTTGAATTGCTCCAGTGAAGTAAAACTCTCCATGAAAATTTGAAAATTCAATATTCATTAGATTAGGAATTTCAGAGTCTATGGAATTTTGAGAAAGAATTTTAGATTTTTTTTCTACGCTGGCAGAGGAAATCTGTTAGAATTTAGATTTGTGATATGGATTTTTGATTTTTAGAGGCTCCTTCCTTCTTGCATATTTTAAAATATGATTCCAAAGAAATGAAATGTTTGGGGAAACGAATGGAAGATTTCACTTTTTGCAGAGGATACAGAAAGGAAAAAAACCCTTTCTCATAATAGTGTAATTTTCCAAGCTTACTAATATTTATCTCATTGTAATGCATTGTGCTGGGTTCTGGGAAGTGGCATCACTTCCAGGAAGCAGTGTCACTTCCGGGAGTGGCGGCACTTCTGGAAGCAACGTCACTTCCGGAAGTGACATTATCATGCATTTCTGGGAGCGCACACACACTTTGCGCGTCCACATGTGGTAACAGAGAGTTCCGCCACCACTTTTCCCAGAAAAAAAGCCCTGCCTGGGTCCAAAGTAGGCTTCTAAAGAAGTAGACAACCTGCAGCCTGTTTCAAAGCTGGGACTATCACCCACTCTTTCAAGGAGTCATTAACTATCTCTTGGACCCAGTTAGTAAACCCTACTCCTAGCAGATTTCAGTAGCCAAGAATGGCAAGGGTCATACAAGCAGGTAGTAGGCCTCAAATCTCCAAAGATCCTGCTCACATTCTCTAAATGAATAAGCTGAAATCTATCCCAAACAAAGCTACAGGAAAAAGGACTCTATATGGACCCCACCTAATGGTCACAATGCCACATTAGATCTTTACATAAAATGCTTTGGCCGCCAAGTACAAACTGACGTGATCAAGAAATATCATCTCGTAGAAGACAACTTCACTCATGCCAAAAGAATGCAATGAAGAGCTTCAGAAACAATCCAGACATCATAATTAAAGAAGCTGACAAAGAAAGATTATATATATATATAAACTAAACAAGAATTACCCACACCCATAAAAGAACAAATCTATACGGACACACCATATGAACCATGACCAGGCACTTTCTATCTTCTGCCCAAAATATACAAGCCTGGCAAACCGGGATATCCCATTGCCTCTGGCATAGGAACCATGACTGTAGGGGTGTCTGACCCTATGCCATCAACAGCCCCAGTTATGTGCATGACACCTCAGACTTTCTAAGAAAATACAAACTATTGACAATCTTCCAGGTAACACTATTTTGGCTACTATGGAGGTTGAATTCTTATATACAAACATCCCCCACAAAGATGGAATTAGGAACACCTTCTCCAACAACACTACAGCTGACCTTGCTACCAAGCTCTGCCAGTTTGTTGTCATCCGCAACTACTTCCGATCTGGTGTTGATTTATCTCTTCAGAACAAACGTACAGCCACAGGCACCCTCATGGCACTACAGTATGCCAACATTTTCACGGCTAACTTGTCACAGTGCTCCCTAAGCTCCCACCCACTAACTCCCCTCTTGTACTTGGGATTAATTGATGACATTTTTATCATCTGGATACATGGGAAAGAAGCACTGGAGAAATTTCATCAGGCTTTCAGCAACTTCCATCCCACCATTAATCTGAATTAATCCACACAAGAAGTACATTTTCTAGACACCACTGTACAGATACATGATAGAAGCTTAAAAACCACCTTATACTAAAAAACAACTGATTGCCAAACATATCCACAAGCCTCCAGTCTTCATCTGAAATACACCAAACAATCCATTGTCTACAGCTAAGCCCTATGCTACAGCCGCATATGCTTCTAGTCTCTCTGACAGAGATTCTCACCTGCATGATCTACAACAGAGAGTTCTGGAATTACAGTACCCACTGGATGTAGTAAGTAAACAGATCAACAAAGCCAGAATAATACCAAAGGAAAACCTGCTACAAGGTAAGTCCAAACAAATCAACAGAATGCCACTGGTAATCACATACACTTTCCAGCTCAAATCTGTTCAATACATCATTAATGCCCTGCATCCTACACCAAACAATGGTACTGTTCTCTCATAGGCATTGGGAGGCAAACAGACAGCCCCCCAACCTTAAACAACTCCTTACTCACTACGATAACATGGACATGAACTCTGGGACCAGGGCCTGTACAACGACATAATAACTGGACCTAACAACATCAGCTATACCATCTCAGGCTCATTCACTTGTTCATCTTCCAACGTTATATATGCCATCAAGCGTCAGCAATGCAATTTCACTAACTATATTGGACTTTCCTAGGAAAGTCTTTTCACAAAAGAATAAATGGACATAAATCTGATATTAAAAAAACACAACTCTCAAAAACCAGTGGGAGAACATTTTAATCTTTCAGGACATTCCATTCATGACCTAAGAGTAGCAGTTCTCAAGCAGAGAAACTTCAAAGGAAAATTACAATGCGATATTGCTGAAATTGACTATTTGCAAATTTGAGATCTCCCAGGGTTGAATCAGGACATAGAGTTTCTCTTGCTATAGATACTAGTTTTCTGTACTTTGCACCGCTGCTCTGTCAAGCTAATCGCAACATGTATTATAGCTAGTTTTCTGACACTCTAATTTACAATACCACTCTCACCCTCTGCCAGGATTATAAAGGCTCATTCTTTTTTCCACTTCTTATATCTAACAAAAGGAGCTTTGACTCTCAAAAGGTCATACCTTGGAAATCTAGTTGGTCTTTAAGGTGCTATTGGACCCAGATCTAATCAGCAACCTCTCTCTCTCTCTCTCTCTCTCTCTCTCTCTGAAGCTAGAATATAAATACTGAAGATTACAAAATGCTTCACTGACACACCCAGGGGGCGACTATGCTTAAGCTGAGGGTGGGAGAGCACAGCCTCCTTATACACTAGGCATCTGTAAGCAATATCCTATTCACTACAGAGCACAAAGAACAAAACTTTGTTGTCCAGACAATATTTAGTAAGGCAAAGATATTAACAGGTGCAGATTGCCCACCAATATTTTTGGCAGGTTAATTAAGCCATGGCTTTGCATAATTTGTTTTTGGCAAAAAAGGTTAATAAATTCCTCATTTTTTCCTAGGAAAGTCAACATCATAGTGATAAGTGTGGCAGTTTATTATAGCACATTGTAATAATGATTCTAGGACTTTCTGGACTATGGTTTCTTTTTTTAAAAAAATTTTTTTATTGGATTAGATTGTATTATCATTCAATACATACATTACCCCCTGATGAATCTACTTCTAACCCCCTCCCTTTCCTCCCCCCTTTTGCTTGACTTCCAACAGTTTTCCAACCCTTTGTCTATATTATTACTTAATTACTTAGTATCTCATATATTCTATTAAACCCACACTTAATAATCTTTTCTCTAAACTTATTAAATCTCTACAAAATATATCTTTATAATACAAAATTTCCGTTGAATATTCCTTAACTAAACCATATATTCTAAATAGGATAATGCTAGCATATTATATATTAGTAATCATAATATTAATAGTATAACATTATATCCATTTTACTTTCCATTAATTAAACTCTTTACTTTCCACAATCATCCTAATTCTGATATTAGCTTAGATTCTAATATTCTATTACACACACATCTTTTAACATTTCTTATTCTAAGCTTATTTTAAATATATAAGGTGTCTGTTATACTAAAGTATCCATCATATACTCCTTTCTTGAGCTATCTAATGTAAATAATATCCAACTAGCTTAATCTTGTATATTCATAATAAAACATCCATTATTTAATACTATATGATTTTTAAATTTATCATAACCCTAATAATAGCTCAGATTTTAATAGTTAAATTTCCCCTTTCCCGGTAAAGTCACTTCTCTTTTCTTTTATTAAATTTCAATAATTCTCAAACTGCCACAGTTCCCCTTTCACGTCCCATTTTTTTTCTAGATATTGTTTCAATTTCTCCCAGTCTACATTACATTGTCCTGGATCAAGATCCTTAAGTTTCCTTGTCATTTTATCCATCTCGGCCATGTACAGCAATTTATAAATCCAATCTTCAATAGTTGGTATTTCTTGTACTTTCCATTTCTGCGCATATAAGAGTCTCGCCGCTGTAGTCATGCAAAATAACAATGTTCTGTATTGCACTGGAACATCTTCCATTCCCAAGTTCAGTAGCAGCAATTCTGGGTTTTTGTTCACTCGGATTTGTAAAATCTCATTAATTACTTCTATTATTTCTCCCCAGTATTGCTTAGCTACCTCACAAGTCCACCACATATGATACAAAGATCCTTCATGTTTTTTACACTTCCAGCATTTATTCGACATATTAGTATTCCCCAGCGCAATTTTCTTTGGTGTCAGATACCAATGATAAATCATTTTATAGACATTCTCTTTGATGCTTGTACATGTCGTAATCTTCAAAGTCGTTTTCCACAGGTATTCCCACGCCTTCATTGTTATTTCTTTATGAAAGTTTATTGCCCACTTCACCATTTGAACTTTTACTGTCTCATCCTCTGTAAACCATTTTAAAAATACTTTATAAATCCTTGAAATTTCCTTTTTGCCTTCTTGAAAAATCACATCTTCTAATTCTGAATTCTCCATTCTTATTCCTCCTTTCGAACAGTCCGAATTATAAAGATCTCTGATCTGTCTGTATTGAAACCATCCATAACATGGAGACAACTCCTCTTCTGTTTTTATTCTCAATTTTGAAAATTCCACGTGTGTTATCTCCTTGTAAGTTAAACACTGCTGCTCATTATCAACAGTTCTCGGATCTATTACTTCATACGGAACCACCCAGGAAGGAATTCCATCTTGCAAGTAATTTTTATACTTCTTCCAAATTGTGAAGAGGCTTCTCCGAATATAGTGGTGTAGAAACATAGAGTCTGCTTTTACTTTATCATACCACAAGTATGCATGCCATCCAAACGTTTTTTTATATCCCTCCAAAGCCAGTAACTTGCGATTCTTCAGCGTCATCCATTCTTTTATCCATGCCAGACATATTGCTTCATGATATAATCTTAGATTGGGCAGCTGCATTCCACCTCTCTCTTTAGCATCCTGCAATACTTTCATTTTCACACGAGGTTTCTTGCCTGCCCACACAAAATCTGATATTTTCCTTTGCCATTTTTCAAATTGTTTGGAGTCTCGGATAATTGGAATTGTTTGTAACAAGAACATCACTCTTGGCAGTACATTCATCTTTACTGCTGCAATTCTTCCCAACCATGACAAATTCAACTTATTCCATTTTATCAAGTCTCGCTCTATTTGTATCCACAATTTCTCATAATTATTCTTAAATAAGTCTATGTTTTTCACAGTCAGTTCAATACCAAGATATTTTACCTTATTTGTTACTTCGCAGTCCATTATTTCCATTAGTTCTTGTTGTTTCTGTTTGGTCATATTCTTACATAATATCTTTGACTTCCTTTTATTTACATAAAATCCAGCCAAGTCTCCAAATTCCTTTATTTTCTCCATTACCTTCGGCATATTCTCAATTGGATCATCCACAATTAACATTATATCGTCTGCAAATGCTCTGACCTTGTAGGAAAACTCTTTTATTTTTATTCCTCGGATTGCATCATCTTCCCGTATCTGAATCATCAATATTTCCAAAACCAAAATGAACAGCAATGGTGACAAAGGGCAACCCTGTCTTGTACCTTTACCTATTGTTAATTTTTTAGTCACATCATCATTCACCACAATTGCTGCACTCTGGTCCCTATAAATTTCTTTCACTGCTCGTATGAACTTTTCTCCCATTTGCAGCTTTTCCATAGTGGCAAACATAAAGTCCCAGTTCAAGTTGTCAAATGCTTTTTCAGTGTCCACGAAGAAGAAACCAACCTCTCTATCACAACGCTTGTCGTAATATTCAATAGCATTTATAACTGTCCTTAAATTATCTTTAATTTGTCTATTTGGCAAAAATCCAGCTTGCTCCTCCGCAATGAACTCAAACATCCATCCTTTTATTCTCTCAGCCAAAATTTTCGCAAAGATTTTGTAATCATTGTTCAGCAACGAAATTGGTCTGTAATTTTTAACATTAGTCAAATCTTGTCCCTCTTTAGGAATCAATGATATATTAGCTTCACTCCAAGTATCGGGGATCCTCTGATCTCTCATAACTCCATTAATCACTTCTTTCAGGAAAGGCGCCAGTTCATTAACCATTACTTTATAAAATTTAGCTGTTAATCCATCCGGACCTGGTGCCTTTCCTAATTTTGTTGACTGTATTGCCTCTTTTATTTCTTCTTCCGTCACTTCCCTATTCAGTTTTTCTCTCCATCCTTCAGAAATTGCAGGGAGCTTCATCTTTTCCAAATACCTCATTATTAAGTCTTTATTCACTTCCTTTTTTTGGTACAGCTTTGCATAAAATTTGAAAAAGGCTCTACTAATGGCTGCCTGTTCCAAATGTATCTTGTTTTCCTCACAAATTTTATTTATAATTCTCTTCTCTTTTCTTTTCTTCAATTGCCACGCCAAATATTTCCCAGGTTTATTTGCACCCTCAAATGACTTCTGGTTCATTCTCTTAAAATTCCATTCCAATTCTTTATTATTCATTGCCGTCAATTGTTCTTGTAGGATTTTAATGTCCTGATATATCTTCTTTTTTCCTGGTCTCTTCTTAAGTTGTATCTCTTTGGCTTTTATTTTTCCCATGATATCTAATCTCTTCTCCTCTTTTTTCTTCCTAGCTCTTGCATTTAAGTCCATTAGTATGCCTCTAGTCACTGCTTTATAAGTGTCCCATACCTTGTTAGTTGAAATTTCCTTATTCATATTATGTTGTATAAAGAATTTGGTCTCTCTTTGCAACAGTTCAATGTTTTCCTCTTCTTGCAATAAATCTTCATTTATTCTCCATCCTCTTCTTTTATTCCTTTTCCCAAATCTCCACATAATTGGGTTATGATCTGAGCCTACCATAGGCATTATTTCCACATCCTTAGTCCACAACGCTAAGTCTTTGGAGGCCCAGATCATGTCAATTCGTGATAAAGTAAGATGTCTCGCAGAGTAAAATGTATATTGTCTACTTTTAGGATTCTGTCTCCTCCACACATCTTCTAAAGTTTCTTGTTCCTTTATTGCAAAAAAAGACTTTGGTAATAGTCCTCTTATCTTTTGTGCAGTTCCAGATTTCTTATCTTCATCCAAATTGGTAACTCCATTGAAGTCTCCAGCTAGAATTATCTGATCATAAGATAGTTCGTCCAATTGTTTTCCCAAATCCTCAAAAAAAATTTCTTTTGCTCCATTAGGTGCATATATTCCAATCACCAACAACTTCTTTAAATTCCACATTATTTCTACTGCTAAATATCTAGCTTCCACATCGCTCACCACTAATTTTGGCTGTAATTCTTCTTTTATATACAGCACCACACCTTTTTTCTTTTTTTTGAAGCACCCACAAATTCACTTCCAGTTTGGGATCCATGGAGGTCTAATGCAGCTCTAAGAGCTGAGCTGTCCGGGCTGCTGTTTTGGAGGCTGGAGGGGCAAAGAATTGCCCGCAGCTAACTGTTCTCAGGTGGAGAACAGGCTTAGAACGCTCAAGAACCTGAGGGCGCATTGATCTTGGGTGAGGGGGAGTCCTGCGCAATGGACTCTCCCCCGTCCCTTGAGGTCCCACCCAAAGAAAGGTTTTGCCAAGATCTCTACAGCAGTTTTGGAGCCAATTTGGTTGGCATAAGACCTGCATGCCCAAGCTTCATAAAGGGACAAGGAGACTTGAAGCGAATTGAATATAGAAACAGTGATTACAACCTGAGAAAATGACTAAGAAGGTAAAGATTACTATCTCTTGAAACGGGACAGATTACTTTAAGAAATTAAGTACTAAAGTGAATTTAAAAACTGCGACAGACTGATTATAAAGAGGGGAAATTCCGGCAAGAATTTTTTTTAAAAAAGGACTAAGTATAATGGAGTTAGCAAAGAAATTTGATTATTGTTTACATACCTGCGGCGAGGAAGAGATAGTGGACTATGAGAAAGTCTCAATATCGCGAGAATTGCTGTGCGTGGCAGAGGAACAGGAAGTACGTCAGAACGATAGAGAAGCTGGAGAGAAGCGGCTTTTCTATGCTACAGGAAGTAGAAGAACGCCATTTTGGAAAAGGGAAAGGTCGTGGCTTCAGCGGAAGAGGAAGTAGGCCATCTTGGATTAGAAGGATAGTTGAAATAACCATAGAGAAAAGACGCCCGACATTTTGGACTGTGTAAATGAGTTTTTTTAAGAAATAAAACAAATTTGGGACTTTTAAAAGCAAAAGTATTTAAAGTCAAACGCCACGGAGTTAAGAAAAAGAGCGGACTCATGGGAGCGAGGTAAAGCTAGCCCCACGATGTCGAAAAAGGAGTGGCAAGCAGCAATTGAAAGTTTGGATAAAAAAGTTTCAGAAGGAAATGAAGTTAAAGATATGATACAAGAGATGGCGAAAGAGTTCAAAGAGACACTTAAGAGAGAATTGGCGGAACTGACGAAAGGTATGGAAAAGATACAAAACGACTTGCAAGCCACACAGCAAGGAGTTAACGTAGTAGAAAATGCGATGGATACTTTAGCAGACACACTATGAACTGAGATGAGGGCGATGAGAGGCAGAATGGCCGTCGCAGAAAGTAAACATATGGAGAAACAACTGAGATTTCGTGGTTTGCCGGAAAGTGAAGGAAAATCTGCCCAAGAACAGATTACAGAAGTTTTGGCTGGATACCTGGGGAAAGAGGAAGACGAAATTGCGGCTATCCTAGATGTGGTATACAGAATAAATTCAAGATTTGCGACCCAGAGGAAACTACCAAGAAATATGATTGTGCAATTCACAACTAGAAATACAAGAGAAATGATTGTGAGTAAACAATTTCAAGATCCATTAGAGGTCGACGGCAAGGCTGTCATCATTATGAAGGAATTGCCCAGATCGGTGCTGCTGGACCGGAAAAAATACAAAGACTTAGTCCAGATTCTGAAGGACATGAAAATAAGATATAGATGGGAAATACCAGAAGGATTGTCCTTTGAATTCGGAGGAGCTAAAAAGCGCATCAGATCTGAATTGGAGATGGAAAAGTTTATTAGGGACAATGAAAATAGCAAGATCATGATTATGAAAATAGCAAGATCATGATTATGGAGTGCAAAATTATATCTTGGAATGTAAATGGACTTAATTCGCCCAACAAGAGAAAAAATACTTTCCACTGGCTACTAAAACAAAAATGTGACATTGTATGTTTGCAAGAAACTCATATTAAAAAGCAAGATATAAAATATTTAAAGACTATGGTTTCTGATTCTCTTGCTCCTGTTTGGGCTCCGTACTTCTGTATTCCAGCTGAGGTTTGAGAGAATCAGTATTTTGCCCTCTTTAATGCCACTGGGGCCAGCTGGACTCTTCCCATTCCACTATTTACCTTTCTAGTCTGTTGCAAATCTGGCCTCTGGTATCAGAGAAGAAGCCCTGATCTCGATAGCCCAGGTGAGCCTGATCTTTTCATATCTCAGAAGATAACCAAGGTCAGCCTTGGTTGGTAATTGGATGGGAGACCTCCAATGAAGGCTAGGGCTGCAGAGGCAGGCAATGGCAAACCACCTCGGTTAGGCTCTTGCCATGAAAACCCCACAAGTGGTTGTCATAAGTCAGCTATGACTTGAGGGTACTCTCCACCACCACATCAGAGAGGAAAGTAAGAGATTCGATGTAGCACGTTAAGGATGGCAAAGTCTCTGGCCTAGATTTTTTAATTAAAACCCTTTCCAGACTGATGAGATTTGCTTTTTAGCAACTTTTAAAAACTATAGTAAACTACCAGTATTATTCCAGAGGCCTGGCTTCAGGCTACTATTGTATCAATTACAATAATGGCTGCAGTTTCAATCCCTCTAACTATCGTCCTAATAACTTCGTCTCTTCTGTGGCAAAGCTTTATTCCTACTATTTATACTGTATTCTCATCTTGTAGCTGGAGACTGAGCAAATTTGAGGGAGGGAGCAGACAGGCTTCCAAAGAGGGGCCATTTCCACACTACTCACCTTCATCCGGAACACTGTGGAACGTCGTGAAAAAAACATGGAAGATAGCGTCTTCTCACACAAGTTTTGCACAATGTCGCGATGTGTGGAAACGGCCAGGGACTCCACATGTCATTGTCTAGTTCTCTCTCAATGAGCAGAGAATATTAAGCGCTCCTAAAATGGTGTGCTCTGTGTAGCCTTTATGGATTTAAAGGCTATGTTTGATTTTACACCCAGAGAATGCTTGTAGGGTAAACTGTACACATTTTCCATTAATGGAGTTCTCCCATTGCATCGTCTCTGTGGTTCTCTGACTGGAACTGGATCTCAGATCAGTGAAATGTAAAGCAGTGAAATGTATAACCTTTCCAATTTTACCTGAAAGTTTAGTTTCCTAAGGAAGCTTTTGTGTTCCTTTCTTTTTATAATCTTGATGGCTACATTTGACAATGGAAACCCAATATTTAACCTAAACTCCATATTTTAGCTTCTCCCCCACCACCATCACCATATTTTGTTGTCTTTGGGGCCTCCGGGCACTAAATTTCCCTTTTTTAAAAAAAAATATATTGGATGGGTTAACATATATCACTCATAACATTCAATTAACATCTCCACCCCATTTTGGTTCCCCCACGCATTCCCCCCCTTTTTATAATAGACTTAGAACAATTTTCCAACCCCCCCTATTTAAATTGCAGTCTATCTGCTATCTCTTCTATTAAACTATATTTAACAGTAAAAATCCCTTATCTATCATTATCTATTGTTTAAATATTTCAACTACCGGCAAAGAACTACCTTCCCCCTTTACAAGTTATCCAAAGACCACATTTTCCCCTTCATGTCCCCCTTTCTTTCCATATAGTTCTTAAGTTTCACCCAGTTCATCATAAATTCTTCTATATCTTGTTCTTTAAGTTTCTTTGTTAATTTGTCCATTTCTGCCATGTTCAATAACTTCTGGATCCAATCTTCCACCGATGATATCTCTTGTGTCTTCCAAAGTTGTGCATATAACATCCTAGCTGCTGCCACCATATAAAACACCATTGTTCTGTCCATACTATCAAATTCTTCTAAGTTCATACATAACAGTAACAGTTCTGGGTTTTTAACAACATTTTTCTGCAAAATATCTGACATAACATCCACAATATTCCCCCCAAACTGCTTTGCCTTTTCACACGTCCACCACATATGATAGAAGGAATCTTCATGTTTCTTACATTTCCAACGTTTATCTGACATTCGGCTATTACCATTAGCTAGCTTGTTTGGTGTAAGATACCATCTGTAAATCATTTTATAAACATTTTCTTTTATAGTGGTACATGTTAAAATTTTTACTGTATTTTTCCACAATCGTTCCCAAGCTTCCATCGTAATATCTTTATTACAATTTATTGCCCATTTAACCATTTGAACTTTAACCACCTCATCTTCTGTATACCATCTCAACAAAATTCTTATATATTTTAGATATCAACTTTTTCCCTTCTTGAAGTAAACACTCCTCTAACTCTGAATTTTTAACCGTAAATCCTACTTTCCTACGATCTGCATCATATAAGTCTTTAATTTGTCTATACTGAAACCAACCATACTGAAATGACAAATCTTCGTTAGTTTTCATAATATATGTATTTTGTTCCACTCTTAAAATTTCTTTATCCGTCATCCACTCCTCTCTACCATGTTCCACATTCGGGTTTACGACTTCAGCTGGTATAATCCACAATGGAGTCTCTTCCTCGAAATATCTTTTATATTTTTGCCACACTCTAAATAAACTCCGTCTCACAAAATGATGCAAAAGCATAGCATCCATTTTAATCTTATCATACCACAAATATGCATGCCATCCAAAAAAATTTTTATATCCTTCCAAAGCCAATAATTTGTGGTTTTCCAGTAAAATCCATTCCTTCAGCCAAACTAGGCAAATGGCTTCATGATAAAGTTGTAAATTTGGTAATTGTAATCCACCTCTTTCCTTGGCGTCATATAACACTTCCGGGCACTAAATTTCCTATGATAGAGCACTGGAGGCCTCAGATCACTAGTCAGTGCTTCCTAAGGCTGCATTATTTTTTGGCAATTTGCCCCTTATTACTCTTCCATCCTATTTCTATTGATTGGTCATCCCTAAATATTGGAGGGCTTTTCTTCTGGCTAGGTTAAATGCTTTTCCTCTGATGTCTTGCTACATAGATTCCAAGGAATAGCTTACTCAGAGATTCTGCCTTTGTGGATCTGGTGCAACTGAAACTTTATTGCATATTCTTTTTGTCTGTGTGTTGGTGGCCCCTCCGAAAGATCACTGGATTCAGCCAGCAATAGCTTCTGATGCTTTTTTCACCTCTCCAGCTTTTCTAGCAGCTGATACCAATTTGGGTATTATGTTGGCAGCAGTAGCAAAATTTTTGGCTGCTGTGGCTGTTATGCCATGGTAGAAATAGAGGGTGGTATTAGAGTGATTTGTGATGTCCAAGACCGTTGAGTCGTCGCATTGTATATAAAAGGAAAAAGGAAAAAGATTTGTAACTTATGGTATTTCTTAGATGAGAAATCAATGATAATCTCGCGAGGCAGCTGATGCTTCATTGCATATTTTGAAGAAGCCCGGCGGACTTCCAAAATGGTGTTTTTTAACTCTTCTTTAGTTGCCATCGCGGGTGCCGCCAAAAGTTCCGAGGCCAGATCCTTTAAATTCTCATTTTCCTCCTCTTTCACATTCTGTATACATAAAATTGTCTGAGCTCGCTCCACTTGCAGCCCGATCAGTTGGTTCTCCACTAGGGGTGTGCAAAGGCACTCTGTTTCGTTATTCTTGTTTCGGGTTTCCCGAAACAAGAATCCCTTTCGGATACAGGCAAAAGCTGAAACGGCTAGCCGTTTCGGCTTTCAGCTTTCAGCTTTGTTTCGGCTTTCGGCTTTTGCAATGGGAAAATGCATCCGTCTTCCCGGATGCCTGGGGGAGGCATTTTCCCACCAAATCAAGCCAAAATTGGTGGGGACCTTCCTCGAACCCCTCTCTAAGAACCTCCCAAGATTCAGACCGATTGGACTTTGGGGGGCCATGTTATGGCCCCCCAAACCAGGTCCCCCTATCCTCTCATTAAGAAGCACTGAGCAGCATATTGTTAGACTGCTGCTGCTCATCTTCTTCATTATTTCCTATGGGGAAAAAATGAAGAGGCAGGCTTCCTTTGCCAGGGGTGGCATTTTGCATGCAAAATGCCCCCCAACCATCTGGGGCCCTTCTCCCACCCTTCCTCCCACCCCCCACCAAGGCTCAGCCTGCTCCCCCTTGGGGGGGCCATTTCATGGCCTCCCCAAGTAGGTGCTCTGTTCTCTACTGCTTACAGCTGGGGGAGGCTTGTCTTGCCAGGGGTGGCATTTTGCATGCAAAATGCCCCCCAACCCTCTGGGGCCCTTCTCCCACCCTTCCTTCCACCCCCCACCAAGGCTCAGCCTGCTCCCCCTTGGGGGGGCATTTCATGGCCTCCCCAAGTAGGTGCTCTCAGCCCCCAAAGTCCACCCCCTACAGCCCCACACAAACCCAATTCCCCCCCAGCTGCCACACACAGACCCAAATCCCCCCAGTAGCCCCTCACAGACCCAAATCCACCCCCAGCAGCCCCACACCCACCATAACCCCAGGAACAGGCTGGCCAGCCCTCCCCCTTTTGGAACTCCTAAACTCTCTTTCCCAGGGCAATTCTGCACAGCCCAGGGGTGCCACAATGGTGGGCACACTCCTGAGTGCCAACTTATCCCTGGGAAAGAGCACCTGACACACAACCACCCCCTGACACCCCCCCTTCACCTACAGAGAAGGCTGCCTAGCCTGCCCCATTGTTCCCAATGATGGGAACCAACCTCACATCAAAGAAGGGAACACAGACACACAATGATTCAAGTTTGAAAAAACTTTATTTTATCACTTTCAAAGTACAATAGGTCAACAAATCACATCAAATCACAATAACTGTCGCCCACACAATTCACTACACATCAGAGAATCTTTTTTTAAAAAAAATTTTTTAATGACAAACTCTAAATTTTTGAACATATGCAGGTTACATAGTAGGAGGACACAACAGAGCATGGAAAAAGAAGCCCACACTAGACAAGATTATCGTAACTACCAGCTTCATACAACCCTCCCTCCATAACCAAACTTAATGGGGGGAAACCACTGCAACAAAATGCCCCCCAACCCTCTGGGACCCTTCTCCCACCTCTACTCCCACCCCCCACCAAGGCTCAGCCTGCTCCCACTTGGGGGGGGGCATTTCATGGCCTCCCCAAGTAGGTGCTCTTTTCTCTACTTACAGCTGGGGGAGGCTTGTCTTGCCAGAGGTGGCATTTTGCATGCAAGGAACTACAATGCCAAGACCACGGCAATACAGCCTGGAAAACCCACAACAACCATCGTTCTCCAGCCGTGAAAGCCTTCGACAATACATCGCCACCCCTACCCTCTGGGGCCCTTCTCCCACCCTTCCTCCCACCCCCCACCTCATGCATTCCTTAACAATCAAGAAATCTGGACTTTACTATCACATGCATGTCAGTCCCTCAAAGACTGAAGCACTATGGAATTAATGAACCATTCACACTTTGAATTCTAGATCCTCAGACACAATTAGGGATCCATTTCCCCTGGTGGGGGATCCCCCACTCCCACCTTTCACCCCCTGTCACTGCTTACCTGGCTGGAAGGGGGAAAGTCAGGGAATGAGCCTTCGGGGTACGCTCCTGGGGCTGCTGTAGTAATGTCACTGATGTCATCTGGCTGCCCTGAGAGTATTCCTATGCTTTGCAGCGGGCTGATTTGGGCCCTAAACAGGCCGAAGCAGGATCACTTGTGGCCCAAATCAGCCTGCTGTGAAGTATGTGTGCTCCCCAGCCTTGTGTGATGATGACATCACTTCCTAGAAGAAACATCATCATGCCAGTGCAGTGCCATGAAATGATCATGCATGTGTGAACAGACCCTAAGTATCCTCTAGGCTTCAGTGATGGTGTAGTAATGTTAACAATGTTTTCACACACATTATAGAGAGAGAGAGAGACAGAGAAGGAGGGAGGCACTGAACCTAGATTATTTCATCTATTTTGCTGTACCCTTCCAAAGCCAGGGTAGGATTGGAACAATGCCCCTCCACCCCCGGCCTGAGCCTTAGAACCAGTTTGCAGTGACTGGCCCATGCATCATACTCATTTTTGAGCCACAGCCAAGTTGTGTGCCTTTTGGAGAAGAATGGTTAAGTTGGTGGTGGGGTATAACCAATTTTAAGATATCCAGTGTAGTGCAATGGCTAGAGTGTTGGACTAGAATCTGGGAGACTCTGATCCTGTGCCTTGGAGGCTTGATGGATGTTCTTGGCTCAGCCAATGTAACGCATAGAGTTGTTTTTTTCAGAGGCAGTCTTATTGATCCTGGGGCCCTGGACAAATGTGCAGGATGGGGCCCCAGAATCAGTGCTGCCCCACCACTGGCTCCTTGCCAAGGCCAAGCAATGGGTGGCCCTTGCCCTATGTGGAGTGGGCAGGAGCTCCTCCTGCCGCCATTTTCCCTTTTGTTACCTAGGCCCCAGATAGAGTAGGCTGGAGTGTGTTGTCTCCCTCCCCTCCCCTCCACCCCCTTCAACTACTAAGAAGGCCATCGGCGGCTGAAGTCACTCCCAATGTGGGGCATGGAGCAGCTGTCTATTGTTATCCTGTTTGTTATGATGATGTTAAAACAAAGCAAGGGAGAACAATAGTGTGTAAACCACTATAGGTTTCCAGGGGGGAGAAAACCAGGGCATAAGATAAACTAATAAATGGGTGGTGGTGGGGGTAATATATGCACTAAGATATATATTTTATGTGTATGTGTGTATGTTTTATGCATTCAAATCACTTATGGTGAACTTAAGAATTAATGAGCTCCAAAATATCCCAACAACCTTGTTCATGTATTGCAAACTGAAGTCAATCCACCACCTTTAGGGTCTTCTTCTTTTCCCTACTGCCTTCAATTTTTCCTAGCATTATTGTCTTTTCTAGTGAGTCTTGTCTTCTCATGATGTGTCCAAAGCACAATCATTTTATCTTCAAGGGAGAATTCAGGCTTGATTTGGTCTAGAAGACACTTACATGTCTTTTTGGGAGTCCATGTTATATGTAAACTAAAACTTTCTTCCTACACCACAGTTTGAATGCATTTTCTTCCTGTCAGCTTTGACCAACTTTTACTTTAATGAAACTGCTCATTTGGCCAAAAGGCCTTGAGCAATGCCACATTAATTACTACAAAATAAAAATATATTTTAAAAACCATTTAAAAATGTCTTTAGTGCCACACTTAAAATTCTTTGATTTTAAAAACATAACCAAAATGTTTGGGTACAACTAGACAAGTGAATGAGTAAAATACAGCCCAATGCCACTGCTGTTTAAAACCCATTTTTGATGATGGTCTGGATTGTCTTACATTGGCGTCATTGAACTTGGAATCAGGAACCTGAAAATGTTCCATGGGGGCTACACCTACCATGCCAAGGCTATGAGTGTGGAAATGGGATCTCTGTAGGGTTGCAAACTCTGGCCTTGGAAGTTCCTGGCAATTTGGGGGTGGGACTTGTTGAAAGGGAAATCTGAGTAGGGATTTCCCCTAGAATCCATGGGCAACTTTTGCCCTCTAAAGAGTTTGCCCTTGGAAGCTGCCATTTTCTCCAGGGAACTACTCTCCGTAACCTGAACTCCAGGCCCTACCTGGAGTTTGGCTGCCCTAGGCCAATTTCTGATAAAGATAGCAAAGGAGGGCCAGCAACTGACAGAGGCATGGAAGCCCTCACCAAGACATTAGCCAGGGCCTAATTGGGAACAAAGGGCTACCAGAGAATAAAGTCCCCAAGTAGGTGCTCTCATCCCCCAAAGTCCACTCCTTACAGCCCCATACAAACCCAATTCCACCTCCCAGCTGCCACACACAGACCCAAATCCCCCCATTATCCCTCACAGACCCAAATCCACCCCCAGCTGCCCCACACCCATAACCCCAGGAACAGGCTGGCCAGCCCTCCCCCTTTGGGAAGTTCCTAACTCTCGTTCCCAGGGCAAATCCGCATAGCCCAGGGGTGCCACAATGGGAACACTCCTGTCCTGAGTGCCAACTCATCCCTGGGAAAGAGCACCTGACCTGGCACACAGACAACCACCCCCTGACCCCCCCACCACCACCTACAGAGAAGGCTGGCCAGCCTGCCCCATTGTTCCCAATGATGGGAACCAACCTCACATCAGAGAAGGGAACACACACACAATGATTCAAGTTTGAAAAAACTTTATTTTATCACTTTCAAATTACAATAGGTCAACAAATAACAACATATCACACTAATTGTCCCCCACTCAAAAGCACTACACAATTAACTACACATCAGAGAATCTTAAAAAAAAAATTTTTTTGAAAAGGACAAACTCTAAATTTTAGAACATATGCAGGTTACATAGTAGGAGGGCACAACTGGGCATGGAAAAAGAAGCCCACACTAGACAAGATTATCATAACTACCAGCTTCATACAACCCTCCCTCCATAACCAAACTTAATGGGGGGAAACCACTGCAACAGGGTCCAGCAGAATCTATGTCATTTCCTGCAGCTATGCTTTCAGTTCAGGCACAAAAAGCTGGACTGGGCACTGCCAAGGCACTGGACACTGGTATTTCTGGAGTAGTTCTGCAGAGGTTTCCCCCCACCCCCACACCAGCCTCAGCATTTACCTGGAAACATCTGCGAGAGATCATCATTGGCTGGTGCCCATCCACAACTCTTCCTGCATCCCCCTCCTGCATCCTCCCCTCCTGCACAGCCGCGAGAGGCCTGCTCCTGGCCTCAGAGGAAACTGGGGTGGACTTCCCCAGGGGGGATCTCACGGGCAGTTCCTCCAACATCCTCTGGGTTCCTGGGGTGATCGTGAGGGATGGAAAAGTCACATGCCCCACGTCCATCCCAGGAGACACCACATGCTGCCCCTCCTCCAGCAGCTGGCTCGCAACCACTGGAGGAGGAGGATCCTCAGCAGCTGGCCAAGGCACTGGACACTGGTATTTCTGGAGCAGTTCTGCAGAGGTTTCCCCCCACCCCCACACCAGCCTCAGCATTTACCTGGAAACATCTGCGAGAGATCATCATTGGCTGGTGCCCATCCACAACTCTTCCCGCATCCCCCGCCCCAGCAAACCAAACATTAACATTACAACAATTATTTTTTTTTGGTTTTTTTTTTAAAACATGAACAGTCCATCAACTTTGAAAAAACATAACCACAACATTTTTTTTGGTGTTTTTTTTTTAAAACATGAACATTTCATCAACTTTGAAAAAACATAACCACAACATTTTTTTTGGTTTTTTTTTACAAAGATTTCTACAGTGAAAAACATTTTAAACATTCACAGCAGGATCTGATATTTTCCCATTCCCTAATCCCCACCTAAGCAATCCCTATCTAACCTATTTCTCCCTCCAGTGGCAATCCATGTTTCTGGGGCATTATTTTTCTGAATAAATTTGCTCCCACAGAGTCTGTCTCAGTGCTGGGAGAGGTTTTTAATTCCCTTGGGGGGGGTTTCAAATTGCTGGGGGGATTCCCTTTGCCACTGGTTCCTAACCACCCTCCCTCTACTGGCCGGTTTTAACTGCGTCTACAGGGTTTTATGCAGGGGAGAGCGCGATTCCAAAGGATTGGACTCGCAGAAGATGCAGGCCACAAGTTGGGCTCACCTCAGTCACTCTGGAAGTCCAGTCCTGAGAAATCGAAGAGGCGAGAGTTGACCTTCAGGAAGGTCAACTGCTTGACTCTCCATGGGAGAAGGCGAGTGCGATGTGGGCCGACAATGTCGCCCGCATGTGAAAAGATGCGCTCGCTCTCCACGCTCATCGGAGGGCATGAGAGCAGCCACTGCGCCTCGAGGGAGAGGTCCGGCCAGACCGACTCCTTCCTGGCCCAATAGCTGAGTGGATCGGTGGAGAGCAACTCGCAGGGATCCACGAGGTAGTCCCTGACCATTGCCTCCGCCAGATCCTCTCTCACAGTCCTCACGACCCCAGAGGGGACGAGGGCCCACCGGAGCAGCTCCATCTCCGTCGGTACTCCGGTGGTGGCCGCGGGGGGGGGGGGGGCTGCGCAGAGGGGGCGTCAGAGGGACCCGCACGGCAGGGCCTCTCTTGCGTCCCCCCTGTTGACAGGTGTCCCCTCTTGGCCTGCCTGCGCCTCACCCAAGAGCAGAGCCCGTCTCTGGCTTGGGTGAGGTTCCCGTCCCGCTCGGCGAAAGTGCCCTTTATGCGCGGGTCACACATGGTCGCCAACATGTATGACTCTTCCTTAGTGAGAGGAGTTAGCCTGGCAGCTATGCCCTGCTGCAGCCTTCTCACTAGTGCGCACACCGCTGGAACAAGGTCAGCACGGGGCACGACCCGGTCTGCAAGGGTGGCCAGATTCCTCTGGAGCGTGTGCACCAGGGGAATGACCAGACCGAGGGTCGCTGTGTCTGACGAGACTGCCACAGTGAAGTCCTTGAAGGGCTTCAGGACCTCCACTGTCTGGGTGACGGTGAGCCAATCCTCCCGGCTGAACTCACCCACCTGACTCGCACTGCGGCTATCAGAGAGCCACGCGTGGAGTGCAGCCTGCTGCTCCACCAAGCGCTCAATCATGGCGCAGGTGGAGTTCCAGTGAGTGCTAACGTCAGTGATCAGAGCGTGCTCTGGCACACCTGTCCTGACCTGTGTCTGGCACAGTTCGTGCGTGGCCTTCACACTGCGCGAGAAGTGACCTGTGAGCCTCCGACATTTCTGGATCAGTAACTGGAGTTCACGGGTCCGGGTATCAAAGGGTTCCTTCGAGGAGCCCAACCCCAGCGCACCTCTCACCACTAGGTGAAGCTTGTGAGCCGCACAGTAGACGCAATCTTGGCTCACTAGACGCGCTGCCGCCCTCATGTTCTTGCTACCATCCGTCACCATGCATCCCACGGTGGCGGGTCCCTGGCCTACCCACTCTTCCAACTGTCTCCTTAAGGTGGCAGCGATGTTCTCCGCCGTGTGGGACACGTTGAGCACCTCGGCGTGAAGCAAGGCCTTGCAGTCGCCGGCCCGGCGGTCTCCCATCCTTCCCTGGCTAGCTGTGCTAGGCACCTCCCCCCGGCCCCCACCCACAATCGCCTCAGGTTCCCACCAGTGAGCAGTAAAACGGTCTCCTATCCACCGCTACCATGTTGACGATGTGGCGCGTGAGGCGCCGGCTCGCCCTCCGGATCCCCTCTCTGGGCACACTAGTGCCCTGCATACCAAGCATCTCCGGGAGAGAGGCTTGGCGTCCCTTCCCTGCAGGTACCCTTGGGGGGAGAGCACCAGAGGAGCCTGCCTCCTTCTGGCTACCTGGCAGCCGTGCGGCACCACTTGAACCCTTCTCCCGAAGAAGAACTGCCTGGTGGTGCCTCTTCATATGGTACCTCATCCCAGACGTGGAGAGATGCCGCACATCTCTGCCACGGCTGACGCGCTGCCTACAATGCAGGCACTGGGCTGCTTGGGGATCCTCCGTTCTCTGGAAGTGCTTCCAGATTTCGGAGGAAAAGGGCATCCCACGCTTCCCAGGAGAAGCGCTTTCGGGACCACCCTGAGGCACCTCCTGTGAGGTGCTCTGGCCGGACACACCGTGTCCCACTCTCGGCCGGGCAGGCGGGGATGGACAAGGCTGAAGGGGCAGAGATGTGGGCTCTTCCACCACAGTCTCTGCCTCTTCCTCCTGCATCCTCCCCTCCTGCACAGCCGCGAGAGGCCTGCTCCTGGCCTCAGAGGAAACTGGGGTGGACTTCCCCAGGGGGGATCTCACGGGCAGTTCCTCCAACATCCTCTGGGTTCCTGGGGTGATCGTGAGGGATGGAAAAGTCACATGCCCCACGTCCATCCCAGGAGACACCACATGCTGCCCCTCCTCCAGCAGCTGGCTCGCAACCACTGGAGGAGGAGGATCCTCAGCAGCAGGCCCCTGCCCAGTGCCAGCCCCTGCCTGAGACACCTGGGTTGGGGGTGGCCCTCCAGCAGCTGCCTCAGGAAAGAGAGCCTTGCGCACCCTCTTCCTGTCACCAGAAGCCAGGCTGGTGAATGGCAGCAGCGCAGGGGAGGGCCTCCTCCGCTCAGATGGGGGGGCTGCCGCAGCAGTCCCCCTCCCCCTCCCCTCCTCCCATCTAGATTTCTCCCTAGCCTTTCCCCCAGGGCCCCTCTCTTCTTTCCTCTCTGACATGCTTTCCCCTCCCGAAATCTACCCTAACTAATCAGAAAACCTTGGGAAAACAAAGGTCAACTTTGTTTTCGAGACCTAACTTACCTGCTCTAAATCTGTGCTTCTAGTGGCTCTGTGACTTGGAGATGAACAATCAAGTGCCCTTTTAAGTGACCCTATTTATGTCGGGGAACCTGAACCTGCCAAACAGCTGAATTCCTCCGGAATTGAGCTGGCCCTAAACCCCAGTAGGTGACAGACAGCCTTAGACACTCACATACTAGTATGCCCGGGCTGGCCTGGCACCACCACGGGTGCCAGAGATGGGCAGTGGAACCCTAGTTATGGGGGCACTAATGGGAAGCCTATTGACAGCTATTCCAAATTTATATATATATATATAGAATTCAAACCTAACGCTCACTCACTAATGCTTTTCCTGCTGAGTCCCTATTTAGTTTTTTTTAAAAAACTAGGCTTGGTTTCCCTAACGATTAAGTTGAGGGCAATTAGCCACTGAATACCTACCAACTGGCCTACCTACCTAAGACACTATTTAGCGGAAACAATGTTTCTGTGGTGTGTCTCGGTATGGGGTGTGGATGTGGTGGTCTGAAGATGAGCCTCCCCCCTCCCAAGCTAGCAAGAACCCACCCCTAAGCCCACCCTAATATAAACCTGGACTCACACACCACCACCAGTCCTGCAGTCCAGCAATGTTCAGGAGGTCTTGCAGCTGGTCCTCCTCTCCTCCGCGATGCTGTCAAGAAAGTTGGAATGTTAACAGAGTCAATAACACACGCCGCACACGCAACCCCCAAAAGTCAAGGCCCCGATCTACAAGTCAAGTCAAGGCACCCCCCCCCCCCCCGCCCGAAAGGCTAGGGCCAACCAGTGGTAAAACACAACACATCCACCCTGCAGAGCGGGCCTGTGTGCAGGCCCAAAGCTGGCACACTCCTTTTAAATTCCTGTGAAACAGTAGATCAAGCCCACCCCACACTCAAGCATAACAAAGGAAACATCAAAGAAAGCAAGCACAGCAATCAATACTGAACCCCCCCAACCCCCAAACAATGTCCTCTTGCCCAACTATAAAATGTCCCCCCTAGCCCAAGCCATGAAGACCAAACTAAAGCATATGCTAGCAGATTGCCATAGCAGCAGCAATAAGTTCAAAAAACAATTTTTTTTAACAACCCTACCAGTCCTCCTCTCCAGATGCCCAGCAGCAAAGTTGATCCTCCACACGCAGAGGTCTCCAGGCAGATGTCCTCCAAGTGCAGTCCAGTCCAGAAGAGGTCCACGAACGGTCAGCAACCTGTTTGTGGAGCATAACTGTGAGAGCCAGGCCAGCTAGCAGAGAGAGGCCCCAACGCCAGAGCATCAGGCCTGTGTGTAGGCCAGAGGCTGGCACACTTGTTTGAGAGCCTGGTGGGAAGCCTTGGAAGCAGGGGACCAAACACAGAAAAAAAAACCCACACCATTCCAGTTTGTGAAGCATAACTGTGAGAGCCAGGCCAGCTAGCAGAGAGAGGCCCCAAAGCCAGAGCAGCAGGCCTGTGTGTAGGCCAGAGGCTGGCACACTTGTTTGAGAGCCTGGTGGGAAGCCTTGGAGGAAGGGGACCAGACACAGCTAAGCAACCCCACACCAAACCAATTTGTGGAGCATAACTGTGAGAGCCAGGCCAGCTAGCAGAGAGAGGCCCCAAAGCCAGAGCATCAGGCCTGTGTGTAGGCCAGAGGCTGGCACACTTGTTTGAGAGCCTGGTGGGAAGCCTTGGAAGCAGGGGACCAAACACAGAAAAAAAAACCCACACCAACCCAATTTGTGGAGCATAACTGTGAGTGCCAGGCCTGCTAGCAGAGAGAGGCCCCAAAGCCAGAGCATCAGGCCTGTGTGTAGGCCAGAGGCTGGCACACTTGTTTGAGAGCCTGGTGGGAAGCCTTGGAGGAAGGGGACCAGACACAGCTAAGCAACCCCACACCAACCCAATTTGTGGAGCATAACTGTGAGAGCCAGCCAGAAGACAGGCACCAAAGACACCCAGCAGAGCTTCTGGCCTGTGTAGGCCCAAAGCTGGCACACTCCTTTTAAATTCATGTGAAACAGTAGATCAAGCCCACCCCACACTCAAGCATGAGAAATTAAACATTAAAGAAGGCAAGCACAACAACCAATTCTGAACCCCACCCCCGCCCCCAAACATTGTCTGCCCAACCTGTCCCCCAGGCCATGCCAAGACTTAACTGAAACACCCTTTTGCAGAGGCAGGCCACAGCAGCACAGTGCAGCATCAAAAAACTTACAAAAATTTAAAAAAGGCCTACCAGGTGTCCTCTCAGGATGTCCAGCACAGTTGATCCTCCAGGCAGATGTCCTCCAGGTGCAGTCTCTCTTCTCCTCTCTCTGTCAGCAGCAGCAACAGAAGTGTTCCAGACCAGTCTTGCTCCAAATTTAAATCCCCTGCTGCAGCCTCAGCCAAAGATTTAAATCTATTGGCTGGCATAAGAATGCAGCAGTGGGATTGGTGACTCCTAAAGTCCCCCCTCCCCTGCCTTTCCCCACCCACACTCCAAAAGTCACCCTCCTCCTGCTCCCCCTCCCCTACCTGTTAATTTTGGCGGGAATCTCTGCTTCCACTGCTTTGCAAATGCAAAGTGCAATGCTAGCAAATGCAATGCACCTTGCATTTGCAAGGCAAAGCACAGGATTCCCTATCCTCCTTTGCAAGAGGGGTGGGGGGTGACAGAAGGAGTGAGTGATTCACTCCTTCTCCCCCCCTCCCCTCTTCTTAGAGCCTGCAGGAAGCCTTAGCTTCCAGCAGGATTTTGCTAGACGCTTGCTAAGGCAAATGCCTAGCAAAAACAAAATGGTGATTCTCGAATGCCGAAAGAAAGCCGAAACAAGCCGAAACGTTTCAGCTTCTTTTGTTTCGGCTAACCCGAAACGTTTCGGCTTTCCCCGAAACATTTCGGATAACCCGAAAGAAGCCGAAAGAAGTTTCTTTCGGCTTTCTTTCGGCATTCGGAATGCCGAAACGCACATCCCTATTCTCCACCAGTTTTAGTTCTTCCTTTGTTGCCCTCATGAGTACTGCCTTTTCCTGAGCGGACTTCTTCGCCCCCCCCCTGCTGTTTCCTTAATGGTTTTCACTTCGCTCTCAATTAAGCCAACCCTTTGATCCGTTTCGTTTAACTTGTCAACAAAGGGCTTTATGGCTTCAGTGACCGACCGCTTCACCAGCTCCTCCAGAGACTCTCCTTTTCCCTGCAAGGCAGCCGAGATTGATTTGCCCATAGCGGGGCTCTGCTTTTTCATCACCATTTTAGGGGGGGG
Source organism: Eublepharis macularius (assembly GCF_028583425.1). Taxonomy (NCBI): domain Eukaryota; kingdom Metazoa; phylum Chordata; class Lepidosauria; order Squamata; family Eublepharidae; genus Eublepharis; species Eublepharis macularius. The sequence continues at coordinate 86,803,618 of NC_072793.1, read as the reverse complement.
AGTCCTCTGACCAAATTCCGAAACTCAATGAGGGGGAAGAAATCCGAGCCTTCTTAGCTTCAAATCCCACCAATCCTTCGCATATGCTTGTAGTAACAGAAGGGATTCGCTTACTTACAGGTTTTCGCCTAGATCTCCTCTTTGCCGTTCTCCATGGCCCGGCAGCACTCGAAGTGCTGCGCACGTCTGCCAGCCTCCATAGGAGCAAATGGGCAATTTACCCCCTGCATCGACTTCAGGGGGTTCTTCCCGTGGTGCTCCGGACCCTGCCTCCCTCACTGGGAGTCCTGGGGGCTAACCTTCACAGGTCAGCCGCCCGGTTAGGCTGCTCGGGCGCTTCCTCCCGGACCTGCAGAGAGGAGCGTCTGACATGGCCGAGAAAACGAAACCGAATCGCCAGCAATAGCTTCTGATGCTTTTTTCACCTCTCCAGCTTTTCTAGCAGCTGATACCAATTTGGGTATTATGTTGGCAGCAGTAGCAAAATTTTTGGCTGCTGTGGCTGTTTTGCCATGGTAGAAATAGAGGGTGGTATTAGAGTGATTTGTGATGTCCAAGACCATTGAGTCATTGGATTGTAAATAAAAGGAAAAAGATTTTCTGGTGGTTTTTAATATTAATAACATGGAAAGAATGCCTGGCAGAATGCTTTTTGCACAGAAACAAAGCACTGAAAAAAACATATATTGCAGTTTACAGCTTTGTAGTAAAACTTGAGGTTGGCACAAAACTTGTGGTTCCCTCTATAGACTATACTTGTCCATGACAATCAACAGAAAACAATCCTTCACCCTCAGTTTGAATTTGGGCTGAAATTTCAGAAAAAGAAGTGGACATGAGGAGAGGGAGAGGCAGAATACAGGGAATAACCATATGAAGTTCACAGCTGGAGAGAACCTAGCCAAGGCTGTGTGCCACAATAATTATCTTTCCCTCCTGTACAGTAAATGGAACATCTAAATATAACACCATTTTGGCATCCAGAAGGGAAATGATCCTTAAGGGAGGGGGGGAGGGAAGGTTCAGAAATGTAATGGTGAACTTGATCAGGACTGTGTATGTTGCTGTGTGTATTAAAGCAATCAGAATACAGTACCCTCCAGATGGTACAAAATAGTACTTTGTATGCCCAAATTGTCCTGCTCCTCTGATTCACGGAGTACAGAGTGTCAATATACAGTTACAGCCAAAAAGAATTACTTCGGCATATTTTAAAAAATAATATGATACTGAGATTTCTCTCATGTGGCCAGTTGTATCCTGGAAGAGCAGACAGCTCATCAGGGCTATTGTTAGGGAGCAGGAAACAGTGGGTACATCACCTTAAAGGTGAGGCGGGGGGAATAGAGTATGTCCAACATGACAATTTATATTTAAAGAATGATGTTGTTTTGAGAATAGGAACATGTTTGGCTTTTAAAAAGTCTTCAGTGGCAGTTGGTGCCCCTTTTATTTATGCACATGATAAAAAAATAAAACAGTGAAGAGTATTCCAAGGAATGGACAAATTTATGGCAAAGGATGACTGTTACAGATTGAAAGGCTCCCACTAGAAAGTAGAATAGAACAATATTTGGTTGAAGATTTTAGCACAGTGGTACTCAGGGGTAAGTCATAAAAATTGCCATTAACCCTACAGATGTGTCATATAAAAGAACAATCAGAAGTTAACAATGTACTGGAGGAGGAGAATGCCCTCAAGTCATAGCTGACTTATGGCAACCCCTGACTGGGGTTTTCATAGCAAGAAACTAACTGGGGTGGTAAAATAATAAATATAGCTAAAGATGGGAAGCAGATAAAGGTATGTTTGGTCTCTTTGTTGGTGAGCAGGAAACAGAGAAAGCAGAGGCTATTGGGGCTGCCAGGAGGAGAGGAAGAGGAAATAGTTTGTGGAGAAGGATACAGGAGAAAGTAAGGTTCTTCCCCCCCCCCCGCCCCAAAGTCCTTACATTCTGCAGCTGGGCCCACCCTGGATAGCACCACATAACTTGGCCAAGCCCAGCTGCTGACCCTCTGCAATCGAGTCAAGAGGGAAAGTTGAAGTCAAGGGAAGAGATTGGCTGGTGAGTGGGAAGCAGAGAAGGAAGCAGGAAAGAGGAGAGGCTATAGGGACTTTCAGGGAAGAGAAAGAGGAAATAGTGAGGGGGGAAAGATGCCCCCCACAAATTATTGTGAGTCCCCCACTTGTATGTGTAATCTTCCCTTCTCCCCAGGAACTCAGAGTACTGTACATTGGGCTGGATCCATAAATCTTTCAGTAGAACGTACTATCTTGGATGTTTGGCTTTTTCTCTTCCCTGGCTGTCCTTTCTGACCTCAGGAAAGTTGATTCCCAGGGTTGGGGGACAAAGATGGACTTATAAGTAAATGGATCAGGGATGTGGTTGCCAACTCCAGGTTGGGAAATTCCTGGAGAACTGGAGACAGAGCCTGTGGAGTTTGGAGTTTGAGGAAGGGGGAGGGGCTCAGCAGGTACGTAACGCCATAGAGTCCACCCTCCAAAGCTGCCATTTTCTCCAGAGGAACTAATCTTTGAGGTGTGGAGATCAGTTGTAATTTCAGAACTCCAGTTCTACCCTGACGTTGGCAACTATAGTCAGGGGGCTAGACTGAGGAGGGGTAAAGGGACAAAATTGTTCCTCCTTCATCTTCCAGAACAGCTAGCTCTACTGATGCAGGAGGAAGGAGAATAAGTTTTCCTCTCCCCAGTTCAATCCCCCAGCTTGCATGGCTATTAGTCCACTCAGGTTCCTACAACCCCAGGAACCAACTTTCCCAGGGTCAAAAGGGATTGACAAACTCAGAAAAGATATTCAGGACTTGTGCCCACAGTTGTAGGATCCAACTACTTCTTCCTCAGTCTCAATTTTACCTTTGCAACAACCCTGTAGGCTATGAATAACTTTGCCAAGGTCATTCCGTGAGTGTCATGGCAGAATACGAATTTGAACCGGGGTCTTCCTAGTCTTAGTTCAACACTCACAGGGAAAATTCTTTCTTGTTTTCTTATTAAAGCATAAAGCATCTATGTTTTGTTACTTATTTTCATCATGGTGAATTTGTATATTTGTTATTATATTCATTATTAAAGCTTTTGTATATGATTCATATAAATACTTTTCTAAGAATGTATTACTTTCACTTTTATCCATCTTTTCAAGCTGCAGTTCTGAAAACAGCATACAATAACAAAAATGCTAATTAAATTGCAGTAAAAGCACAATTAAAATAATGTTTAAAATCTGTAACACTTAAGAATAGCAGAAAGACAGATCTGTACATAACAAACAAGGAAGAGCCACTCACGTTGAGTAAAAGTTCTGAGTTAGACTATAAAAGTGTTAATGAAAAGGTATTCTTCATACTTGTCTTTAAAAATAAAATGCACTGGAAAGATCCACTTTCCTTGAAAGAGAGTCTCGTAGGAAAAGTTGCCAACAGACCTGGAGGCTCCTGAACTGGAGGTTCCTTATCTCCTTTCAGCTGTCCCCCAAGAGTTAATTTAAAAGCTGATTTACAACTCTTTTGATGTTAAATGTCAGCAGCTTGTTTCCATTTTGATTAAAGTGAAGCATGTCCCTGAAATGTCCCAAGAGCCTAGAAAATCTAAACACTTCCTTCTGAGAACACTTTATTATCCATACATTGAGATTGCTAACCTGGCCCTGTGCATGAAACAGCTAGCAGTTCTGAAAATTAAGGGCTTTAAACTTTGTCTAGTAACCTAACTTTTCCTTCCAGGATCACACAACACTTCCCAATGTCACTGGTGCCAGCATTCACCATGATGACTGGTTTCTCCCTTATACTATCTATCAGCCCATCTAAGCAATGTGTGATGTCCCATGTAAACCCTGAAGGTTGGCTACAACCCTGCATTCCATTGTTTAAAATGAGAGATATCCACCAATGCTATAGACATTCCTTAAAACAAACAGCTAATAAAATAGATGTAATGATTGTGACACTATTAAAAGTCTGCTGGTGGTGCACAGATATAAAAGAGTGAGAGAGCTGAAGTCAGGGGGGGGGTCTTCTTCTATCCTCTACACATACAAATTGGTATATGAACTTGGACAGTGTTCCTATTCAAGCAGGAGACAAGTGTAGAGATTGTATGTGTGTAGAGATTTTTCATAGACTCTTTCATAAGTTGTTTTGAATACATGTAGTGCATTGGGTTAGTGTCCTGCTCCCCCCTCTAAGCATAGTCATGATACTTGTAATGTTTTCAAAGTCCTCCAGAGAGCATTATTTCCAGAACAAAACTCCCTGCTTTGACTAAAAATCTAACAGCATTTCTTTTTTGTTAATAAAAGCTCTATTTATATTTTAATGAGACAAAATTCAGGAAAGTACATATAATAATTAACACATCTTAACATATCCCCTTCTCAGTATCGTCACAGAAGAAGAAAAGGAAAAAGGCCACTTCCCAGTACTTTTCTGGATTTTGAGATTGCTTCTCAAATAAGTGCAGAAAAGCAAATGGTGGGGAGGGTTAAATACTTCCTCCCATATGTGGCTACAACTCTTCAAATCCCCCATTATTTGCAATGTGCATGTTGGTGGAAAACATGGGGTTAGAATTGTGCTAATGCTGCCAAAGAGCTCCACTCATAGAGGATATCCTCTGAGTTGTAAGTATAGAGGCTAGCTGTTTTTCTGCTCTGGTGTGGAGAGCCCTGGCTAGCCCAATCCTGTTAGATCTCAGAAGCTATACAGTATCAGATCTTGTTAGTACTTGAAGGGCAGACCACCAAGGAAGTCCAGAGTTACTACACAGAGCCAGGCAATGGCAAACGACATCTGAACATACCTTGCCAATCCTATGGGTTGCCGTAAGTCAGCTGCAACTTGAAGGCACTTTACATACAATTGTTCTTCTATGCTGATGTACAGCATGAAACAAATCAAGTTGTACTTTGCAATGCAATGCACTAGTCCACAACTAAATAATGAAATGCAGTCACTGGACCAAAATACTAATTTGTGAGCCTGTTCTGTCACATTGATATGGTATTCAGAGCGGTATCAATTTCCGCTGCAGCTCTTTTTTCCTTAATTTGAACAAAGCTTCCTACTTTGTAAGAGCAGATCTTGCAAAAACAGCCCTTTTTTAAAAAAGAGAGAGAGGGATTTTTACGGATGGTTGGCTCCTTGGCCTCTTGTCACCAGTATCAGTAAGGAATGGGAACTTTAACTCTGGAGCCACAGTAATAGGTATAATTTCTTTTTCAAAGGTCACAGTAGCATTAGCCCATTTCCTGTGCAGCCAGCTAGAGCAGCAAGGATTTCCCACACATCATGCTTTTGCTATCTGTCCTCAGCTCAAAAAGGAAAGAGAAAAGGCTGTTGTCTTGAAAGATGAAAAGACCAGCTAGGCCTATAGTTCATCCTAGTTTAAAGACTGCCTTGAAAAACTGCAGCTCCATAGAATTAGCCAGATTGCTGACCTTTTAGCCAATGTTTTAAATGACTTTGTTCCCCGGAGAATTTTTTTCTTGAGAAAGCTAGCATTCGTGTTTTGACCAAAAATAAAGTATGTTATAACCATGCCAACCTCCCTGACAAAGAAATTAAACTAAAAAGGCATGTGAATTGTCTTTTTGTAAAGAACATTTACCAAAAGGAACATATAAATCAGAAGACCCCCACATCTGTTCAGTGAGAATACAAATTCCTGCGGGGACTTAGGGATAGGGAGCCTCCTTCCTTACTGATTGAAACACAGCTTAGATTGATAGCCTTTTGAAAGTCATGTATTGCCTGTATACAGACTATTGTGCAATAAGCTTGTGATACCTTTGGATTTACTGTGGAAGAAGAGACTGAGAGAGATGCTCACATCTTGCTGAAGTTAACAGGATTAAATGTTCAGTCCTAAGCAGAGCTACTCTCTTCAAAGTCCATTGAAGCCAATGTCCTCTGTTCAGTATTGTACTGTTAGATAGCCTACAGTGCTGTCATAAGCAGGTCTAATCAATTGGCCTTACTCCTAGGAAAATGTTCATAGAATCACACTGCTCATGAATTAGCTTAGCTACACGTGATATACAAATGCCAGCTCCAATAGCCCTTTTCCCCCTCTGGAAATGATGCTTCTAGGAGAAAATTTTGAAAAGAAAAGATGCATGTATTTGTGCATATGAAATTTCCCCTGCCTGCTCTTTCTCCCCCTACAAAGCACTTTGTGATTTTTCTCTTTAATGTGAAAAAGCACTGGTAGATATAGATTTAAAGAGGAGAAGCAGTAGGCAGGAAAGAGTTATGCATGTATGCTCTACTGCACACACAGGAATTCTCTTAAAATTGCACACACACACACACACACCACACTAGGCAGTGAGGGTGGAAGGATCCCCTGCCCTCAGCCTCCCCCCTCCCCCATCTCTCACCAGCCTGGCAGAAGAAGAAAGGTGCAGGAACATGGTGTGTGTGGGGGGGGGGTGGAGTATGCATCCATGCACTCTGGAGCACCTCCTCGTCACACCAAGAATGACATCATTCCCAGTATGATGCGGAAGTGATAAGTTGCACCAAAAGTTCAACTGGCCCCAAATGCTAAATTGGGGGCTAATTTTAAAAAAATGCCTCCCAAATTTAGTATTTGGGATCAATTTGATCCACATCATGGCATCATTCCTGGTGTGATACAGGAAGCTCCAGAGTGCATGTGTACTGTGCACACATGGAAGATGAGTGTTCCCTGTGCTACTTGGCCTCACACCTTCATCCCCCACATTCACCTCTAGAGGACCTGACAACCCTACCCACACACACAGCAGCAACTTTTCCTAAGGAAAACAGATGCTTTGGGAGTTCATTTACAAACATTTTAGTGTAACATCTTAGTAGCCTTTAAATCCAAATAGCATATATTTAATTCTGAACTGTCCCATCAAAAATCCACAAAATGGAATCACAGACAGACACAAGATATTTCTATACCAACCTGGATTAAAGAAAATTCTGAAATCTAAAAAAACCCACTCCCCAAAATAACTGAAATAACATCTGCAACTTTAAGGAAAGATGGCCCACTGAATTTTGGTGACACTATGTTCTGAGATCTCATTGACCATTTGGGGAGTTACTAGGCAACCACAATAGAACTGCTCAGCTTTCCAAGCCTGGGTTTCTATATAACAAACTAATGGAGAGAAGGGTGGTCTAGGAGGCCAAAACAGCCTGGAGAATGTCCCCCTCCCTACCCTGCCATGTCCCGCCCATTAGCCTGTCATAAAGGAAGACTAATTGAGGCTAGGCCCTATGGTGTTCACCACCAACTGGCAGTCAGTACACAACTTGGCTAAGACCAAGGGTGGCAGCAGGCTCCATGCAACTTGGCCAGGCCTGAAGGAATCCAACACATGACTCAATGAGGCTTGGCCAGATTTTCTTTGGGGAAGGGCTGCAGGGGGTGGGAGGAAGGATGGAAAGCTGAAGGGGGAGCAGAAAAGGGTGGATGATGGTGGATAAGAAAGAGAGAAGGAAACAGAAAGAGGAATGAAGCTATGGGGGCTGCTGGGGGAAGGAAAAAGGAAATCGTGAAGGATAAAGTAGGAAATGAGATGCACCCACAAATCCACTTATTCTAGTCTATTACTTAAAATTATTCTGCATATTTGCCTTTACTCCTCTTACACTTTGAACTCCTTCCCTGAATACCTACAAGTTGTCACCTGTCCTCTTGATTCCTTAAATCCCTCATCAGATCCCTTAAGCCTTTCACTTAACCTCGTAGTCCTCAACTAAAACAAAACATAAATTCCTGTATACGTGAGTTTTCTTACATTCAGGTTATTTATTCCTCTTTTCTTTTTGTCATTTGTTACTCTTGCTATTACCTTTCCACCACTCTGTTAGCTATTTCCCTCCAGTACTAAAATTTTTATTATAAACTCTTTGAGGCAGAGACCACTTTGTTTTTGTTAAAGTCATTCTGAATCAGCAGCACTGGATAAATAACAGATCATCAGCCATCTATCTTTGTCAAATGCAAGTGCACATACTTTCTTTTGTATTCTGCTGTTCCTCCAAGGGGCCATGGTCAGTATTAGGGGTGTGCTCAATGAAAATCACAAGCCATAAAAATCATGAAAATAACTGTTTCTAGATCTTACTTGTGACTCTCCATAATTGAATCACTAGTCCTGGCTGCTAAACCCTAAACAAAACCCTCCCCTGAAAGCATCTGTGGATTTTTTTCAAGGTCTGGTGTTTATCAGCAATACAGCATAAGCTACCATTTCACTTTGAACCTGTACCAATTTCCTGGAGAATTTCTCCCTTCCAATCACATCATTGCAAGGGAGGAACAAAGAGCATTCCCAACCAATCCCAAGCTGCAAATAGCTGTCATTCTTCTCCTCCCTTCCTCCCTGGTTGTGGGCTGGAAACTTTTTTTTCTTGTGAAAGTAGAACAGCATTGACTTGTTCAGGGGCCCATAGAATTCTAATGCTTTGGCCAAGTTCCTTGAAACTTTGAGGAGGGGGGTTGAAGGACAGGCAGAAGATACTCTGGCTGTTTTTACACTACTAACCTGCTTCCATAACATTGCGAAACGTCGCGCAAAAAACGCAGAAGACAGTGTCTTCTTGTGAGAGTTTTGCATGACATCACGAGAGTTTTGTGCGACATTGTGCAAAACTCTCAAGAGAAGCCGCTATCTTCTGCATTTTTTGCAGTAGTGGTGTGAAAATGGCTTCTGCTGCAATTTTGAAGACATTTAGTTAAAAAACAACTCCACACACACCCAGTAGTAACCCATAGGGTAGAGATGGGGTCTGAAACAGAAGCCTTCCTCACCTTTGGAAAGGAAACAAATAAAAAAAACCACAACTAGAAAGGAAAGAAAATACAGTTTTTTCAGTGGAAAACTATTTTTTAAATTGTTACTTACTGTAAGAGCAGGGAAATGAAATGAATGCAAAGAGGGATTTTTTTTTTCAATCCTGGTGGCTGGCTTGAACTGTCCTGGTGCCTGCTGCTTAATGGCTATTTTAGGAGTCAGTAGAGAGAGTACAGCTGCACAGAGAGGGACCTACTGTAAAATCACCCCCTCCCCCTTTGTTCAATCTGCTTGAATCTTAGGGGTTCTTTAGGTTAGGGAGGACTGTGTGTTCCATGCATTTTGGTACAGTTAAGTGCAAAAACAGCTGCCCCAGAGCCACCATTTGGTCCCCCTCCCCTTCCCCCTTGTAAGGAAGCAAAGATGGCTACTCAGTCTGCAAATCATGAGATATCAAGTTCAACACAGTTCAGGAATCTGATCGCATTTGTAGTTGTATCTTTGCACACATGTTGGCACACAATAAATGATAGCTTCAGAAGTGGTGTAAGATTTTTATTTTCACTTTTGTTCTGTACTTTGCTCTTCCATTAAGAACTCTGTTAGATTAGATGCCTTTGGATAATTGGAAACGAAGCTGCCAAAACATCAGCCTTGCTTCTCTGTGTTTCTTTCTCTCCTTCTTTTTTTTTTTTTTGCTTGCTCAGAGCCTTACTTACCCAGGAGATGAGGAAAGTCAGCCAATACGAGCAGCTGAACTAACTTGAAGCTTTACTAGATATTTAACTCCTAAGCAATGGAACAGCTCTCAACTAAGTATTTCACTTTTAACCCTTCTACCTAATGGTCCCAGCTCACAAAGGTGCTTGTCTGAAATGATCTGTAAAGAGCTAAATGAATTCATAATGATGAAACTATATGAAAAAGGGAGAATGCTTTTGACTCTATCTCCTTACCAGCTGAAATCTCATGAGAGGGTCAAACTCTTCCTCAAAGCCAATCTTTAGGGCATCCATGCAATTGATTGTGTGTATGTGCCAACAACTCACAATTAACTTGTGACAACCGCAGCATGGGGCTTTCAAGGCAAATGAGAAGCAGAGGTGGTTTTTCAGTGCCTTCCTCTGCAGAGTCTGCCTTGGTAGTCAGCAGTCACCCATCCAAATGCTGACCCTGCTTAGAATCCAAGATCTGATAACAGCGGACTATACCATGCCACCTTCCCTCCCATCCATACAATTACTTTCCATTTAAACTGAAGTCCTGGGATTTGTTTTTTGTTCTTTATTTCCCACAAAGCACTGTACAGGATATCAAATAAAACAGGAACTTAGATGTGCTCAGGTGCAGTAACAAGTCAATTTCTGTTTAGGCCTATTCATGTAAACTTCTGTTAGGATTAAATTAGAATAAACTTCCAACATTTTTTTTCCTTATCAAAGGCATGACCCTAAACGAAGGCTGTTTTCTCAAATGGAACAGACCGTGGGAGCAAATTCTAAGCAGGTATACTCAGAAGTAAGTCCTATTTTACTCAGGCTTACTCCCAGGAAAGTTTTCTGAGGATTGCAGCCTCTATCCATTGCAGAATGTAAACATACTGAACCTATGATGCTAGTTCATATAAGGTATTTTTTGCAACACATGCTTAGTTCCTTCCTACTGTCTCCATGTACATTTCCATTGCTATTGGAAATGGGAGCAGAGTTATGTAACAGCAACTCTAACAAGTGCAAAAGGGGGCTTATAATGCAGACCCACCCATCTCAAATAGCCTCACTGTATTGAAATGGGGTTCATTCCTCCTGCCAGTTACTATTATTCTGCTTCCCAAGCAGAACACTCTTGCATTTGGGAAAGGGGAAGAGATGGGGCGGGGCTCACAAAAAATGTATGTTGCCTGACCTCTAGAAACGAGTTTCTGAGCATACTCAATGACATAATTTCATGCTAGAAATCCTAAGATTTGTAGTTTAACTCCTGGATTGAATTGGGAGGCAAAGAAACCTATATCTCATCAATCCCAGCAACTATTTCCTGCAGGGATTGAGAGTAATGTAGCTTTGTTTGCTTTCCATTTTAGTCCAGGAGACAAAGAAACTGCAGATCCCTTATTTATAGAACAAAGCATTATTTATACTCTTTTGTTTGTATGTAGAGTTGCCAAATGAGGTCCAGAAAATTATCAGACCTTGGGGAAGAGGGGACACTCCAACAATGTTCTTCACACACATGCTCCCGGTCCCAGCACAATGACATCACTACCAGAGTGATGTCATCACACTGCCCTCACTAGCCAGCCACTCCTGGGGTGATGGTGCCACACAGGAGGCCAAGTGGCTGGACTTGACAGCCAACCACTCCCAGGAAGCACTGCACAAGAAGCCAGGCAGATGAGCTGACAACTCACTCCCATGGCAGCAGCATACAGAAGGCTTGGCAGGCAGGCTGGCTGCTTACTCCCTCAGCAGCAGCACACAGGAGGCTGGATAGGCAGGCTGGACAGGTGAGGTGGCCAGTATTTTAACTGTCTCCCCCAGACAGTCCTAAAAGAAACAGAGGATCTGGGTGAAAACCAGACACGTGGCAACCCTACTTATATGATTGTGATACTTACACAATAGTCACAAGAATTTCATTATTTAACCCTTTAGGGGGTCTGTTGGAATTATACTTGCTTGTAATTAAATTACTTTTGGAACATCTTGATAATAATCCTATTAGCAATTCTTATCTGTACATTGAGGCCAAACTCTGCAACTTGTACAGACTCCTTAATATTCTATTTGTTTTATTTAATTTAAAATACTGAGGCAGCTTCCATAAAAAGATAAAAATGCGCAAGGCAAAGTCCCAAACAATAAAACCCAAATCCTAGCTATTAGAAAATTTGAGAACAGCTATTTAAAAACTCCTTCACAAACCAATAAGAAAATCACAGAACCCAATTACAGGAGTAAGGACCAAACAATATGAGGGGAGGTAAATACAGGGAATGGGCTGCCTGTCTGGTGGATCCTCTGGAAGAGGAGAGAGGGGACCCTGTAATGATTTGGGTCAGGGATCTCTGCCTGCTGTAGTGGAGGCTAAACACCTAGTGTGTGGTGACCCAGCTTTTACTTGCTTGTGAAGGGAGGTTTCCGGTGGATGGCAGGGTGTGTGAAAGGCTGGGATGGTCATCACCATAGTGTTCTATTAGATTTTTCAATATCAAAAGGTGGAGGAAGCTACAAGGGGCTCGGCCATACTAGACTTGATATTAACCAACAGGGAAGAATTGGTAGATGAGATGAAGGTGGTGGGGACCTTAGGGGGAAGTGACCATGTCCTCCTTCAATTTCAGTTGCTGTGGGGAGCTAAGGAAGTTTGTAGCCAGACTCATAGGTTAGATTTTCGTAGGGCCAACTTCGATGAACTCAGAGGCTTGATGAGAGTCATTCCATGGGGGAGTGTGCTGGAAGGGAAAGGAGCGAGTGAAGGGTGGGCCCTTCTCAAACACGAGCTTTTGCAAGCTCAAGCCCTCACTATCCCAGCAAGACAGAAATATGGTAAGGGCTCCAAGAAACCGATGTGGATGTACAGAGAGCTCCAGAATAAGCTAAGAGAGAAAAAGGAAATGTTCAGGAAATGGAGAGAAGGACAGACCTCTAAAGAGGAGTATATGAGGGTTACTAGGCACTGAAGATCAGCCATCAGAGAGGCCAAAGCTCAGTACAAGCTGGATCTGGCCAGGAGGGCTCGCTACAATAAGAAAAACTTCTACAGATATGTGAGAAGCAAACGCAAGGTAAAAGAGGCAATTGGACCGCTGTTGGGAGTAGATGGAGAAACTCTGATGCAGGACAGAGAAAAAGCAGACAGGCTTAATGACTTTTTTGCCCCTGTTTTCTCCCTGAAGAACTCAGGCACATCTAGAGATAATAGAAAATGTGGCAGGACACCTGAGTGGCTAATTGACATTGACAGAGAGGTTGTGGAGAGGCATCTGGCTGCATTGGATGAATACAAATTCCCTGGGCCGGATGGGGTGCACCCAAGAGTGCTGAAAGAACTTTCTAGAGAACTTGCAGAACCCCTGTCCATCATCTTCAAGGCCTCCTGGAGGACTGGGGACGTGCCACAAGATTGGAGAAGAGCAAATGTTATCCCAATCTTTAAGAAAGGGAAGAAGGATGACCCGGGAAACTACAGGCCGGTCAGTCTGACTTCTGTTGCTGGGAAGATATTAGAACAGATTTTAAAGGGATCAATCTGTAAGCATCTGAAAGACCGCTCAGTGATCCGGGGAAGTCAGCATGGTTTTGTTCCTAAAAGATCTTGCCAGACCAACCTGGTTTCCTTCTTTGATTGAGTGACCAGCTTACTGGATCGGGGGAACTCTGTTGACGTGATTTATTTGGATTTCAGTAAAGCTTTTGATAAGGTCCCCCATGACATTCTGATGGGCAAACTGGAAGAGTGTGGAGTGGACTATAGGACAGTTCGGTGGATAGGGAACTGGTTAGAGGACTGCACTCAAAGAGTGGTGGTCAATGGCATTTCATCAGATTGGAGGGAGGTGTCCAGTGGGGTGCCGCAGGGCTCGGTTTTGGCCCCTGTACTTTTCAATATTTTTATCAATGATCTAGATGAAGGAGTGGAAGGGCTGCTCATTAAATTTGCTGATGATACCAAATTGGGAGGAGTAGCAAACACCCAAGAAGATAGAATTAAAATTCAACAAGACCTGAATACTCTGGAGAAGTGGGCAGCTGTGAATAGGATGCAATTCAACAAAGACAAGTCCACAGTATTACATCTGGGCCACAAAAATGGGAAGCACAAATACTGGACGGGGGATACACTTCTGGGCAGTAGTATATGTGAAAGGGATCTTGGGGTAAGAGTGGACTGTAAACTAAATATGAGCAGTCAGTGTGATGCTGCAGCAAAAAAGGCTAATTCAATCTTGGGTTGTATCAAAGGGGCCATAGCGTCGAAATCGCAGGAGGTCATAGCCCCTCTCTATACTGCCTTGGTCAGGCCACACCTGGAGTATTGTGTGCAGTTCTGGAGGCCTCACTTCAAAAAACATGTGGCCAAAATCGAGAGGGTGCAGAGGAGAGCGATGAGGATGATCAGGGGTCTGGAGACTGAGCCCTATGATGAAAGGTTAAGGGCCTTGGGAATGTTTAGTTTGGAGAAGAGGAGGTTGAGGGGGGACATGATTGCTCTCTTTAAATATTTGAAAGGCTGTCATTTGGAGGAGGACAAGGAGCTATTCCAGTTGGCAGCAGAGGGTAGGACGTGAAGCAATGGGCTTAAATTACATGCACAAAGGTACCGGCTGGATATTAGGAAAAACTTTTTCATGGTCAGAGTAGTTCAAAAGTGGAATCAGCTGCCTGGGGGGGGGGTGAACTCCCCCTCAGTGGCAGTTTTCAAGAAGAGGCTGGATGAATACTTGTCAGAGATGCTTTAGGCTGATCCTGCACTGGGCAGGGGGTTGGACTAGATGGTCTGTATGGCCCCTTCCAACTCTATGATTCTATGATTCTATGATTATATGATTTTTGCTGCCACCAAAGGTTCACACCTTAATTCTCTCAGTTTGACCCGCAGTATAGGAAGTAGGGTTCCCAGCTGCCCACTAGTGGCAGGCAAACTCCTGGTCGTTTGCCCCTCTGCCTGCTGAGCTGATCACTGGCAATCAGTGAGATTGTGGCAAACTGCCCACCAATCACCTGCCACCGGCAGGTATCCTAAGCAAATGCACTGTGTGCATGCTCCCAGCCAGCTACAATGTCACTTCCAGAAGTGACGTCACTGTGCTGACTGCAGGAGTGCTCCCACATTTCCTATGTTACTCAAAGGGTAGGTCTCCTTGCAACGTGGGGGAATTAGCGTGCGAGGATGGCATCATAACACACTTCATTCACATTACAGCAGTTCTTTAATATCTTGGTCCTAGAATGCAGATAAAAGCCATCACTTTGTATCATGGCTGAAAGCAAAATGACTGCTAGTATAAATCCTACTTTTCTGTAACGAAGCAGCATCCCAGATTTACAGAACTGTTGTCCTGGCACTGAGGCCACTGTTGACAATGTTGCTTGGTGTGTTCCACCCCTTATTATTGACCTTTTAATCCTAACTTTCTAGATATATTTTCCATCTCTTAGTATTTGGAAGACTCTATACATGCTGCCTTTTTTACCCTTATCTCTGTATTGGTTCCTATGCTTCCAAACATGCTACCGTTCTTAAAACTACAAAGCAACAGAAAGTGTAATCTTTTCCAGAGAGCAGTCATTGATTGAATAGTCTTCACCAATTTATCATGACAGTGTTCTTCAAATAACCCATCCTCTGCCTTCATACCTCTGCCAACTAGAGCTGAGTGTTCTGGGTAAAATGCCAGCAGCTGAAAGGTTAATAGCAATGGGACTACAATTCAAGTGTTTCCGATACATGAAGTTACAGCACAAGGAAGAGAGGGAGAGAAGATTCTGAGGTGATTTGTCATTCCCTCTTCTATTCTCCACCTCATCATCTGAGAAGTGTGCTTATTGAATTTATTCTCCAGGAGCGCTATTATACAAAAAGTGCCTAGAGATCATCATTTTGAAAAACTGATTGGAATAATGAAAAAGAAGTTCATTGCCCTAACCTCAGAAGTCCAACAATGACCAGAAGAGCCATTTTCTCTCTGAGAAAAGTAAAATGGGCTCTCACTCTGTAAAGGCGTTTATACACTGGAGCCCTCTTAAAGCATTTAAGAGGGTTATATTCTATATACATAAATGAAAGCAGAATGGCACTTGATGGCCTAGTTCCCAGACATGTGCAAGTACAGTCAAATGTCTATGGTGAGTCCTGCATGAAAAAGAGCAAGCAAAGTTCTAGACATGTACCCTTAGCTATACAAAAGTCTTGATACAGGCTTTAGATTGCATATGCAGGCTTCCAAAAGCAAAATAGGCAGATATGATACTGCAACCTTCTATGCGTGCACAGCATATACATTTTTGAGGGCCTGAGCAGGGCATGGCAGAAGATGCATCAAGTACAAGGAATTAACTGCACTGTTATGACTGTAAGATTTCAGCTAATATGCTCTGGAAAATGTCTGAAATATTCAAAATGCATTCCTAATGTTCTTACAATTAGAAGTAAGCAATCCCCTCATCCCCAGTTCTCCTTGGAATTGAATTTGGGCCAAGGGGCCATTTCAATGTGAACCTCTCACATGAACCTGCCAAAGTGCGCACCACACACCCCCTCCCTCAGTCCAATTCCACCTCACACCTCTTGCAGCCATAACCTCTTACCGCCACCAAGAAGCCTTCTGGCAGATGTTGTGCAAGATACACTGACACTAAAAGGAGGAAGCAACTTAGAGCCAAACCACACGATATGAATGACACATGAATGACACAAAAACGCACTTACACATGTTCCAACGTTGTTTTCAACGACACGCGCCAGGAATGCAGGACCTCCATCAAACCCGTGTTTGCAATGGCATGGGTTTTCTCTGTGTTCCTCCAAGACACGGGAAGGATATCCCATCATGCATCTGCACTCTGTGTATAGACATGAGTGCCATCTACCCGCAGTTCTGAGAGCACAGTGGAGTGACCTGCATATAGGAAGCAAAAGATCCAGGAAAAAAGGACACTCTGCATTGTCAACTTACTAGTTGTGACCGTGAACACGTGCCATCACGGCCACACTGGAGCATAACATTAAGAATCCGTGCCTGGACCAGGGCACGTGCTCATCGAGAGAATGCTGGACACAGGCATTTGGGGGTAAGACAGGACTCCTGACACTTGCTCAGTCTCGTGTAATTCGTATCATGTGGTTTGGCTCTTAGAGATGTGACAAAGAAATATGCACATCCTTCTCCTGTGGTGCACCGAGCAGCAGTGGCCAAGTACCTGCAAGATCACCCCAAGGTGCACAGAGCAGCAAAGTCGCTCTATGAGCAAAGCAATCCTGGAAGACAAGTAGAGAGGCGTTCACTTCCATGGAGGGTCAAGGCTCACTCAGGCATGGCCTATGATCCTTCACTACCTTCAAGCTGCCTCTTAACCTCATCCATGCAGAAACATCCCTGTTCAGCATGTCAAAACAAAGCAACATGGCCCAAGTGCTGCAGAACTGTAAGCTCATTGTTTGGGATGAGAGCACCATGATGCACAAGGGGTGTTTTGAGGCACTGAGCAGAACCCTCAAAGATGTCAGTGGCAATGAGTGATGGGGGAGTCACTGTGCTGCTGGCTGGAGACTTCCAGCAGACTCTGCCAGCAGTCCCAAAGGGAACTCGAGCTGATGAAGTTACAGCGTGTGTCAAGGCATCATATCTGGGGGCCCTCATCAGGAAACTCTCACTAAGAAAGAACATGAGGGTCCACTTGAGAGGCGAGGTGTCCGCTGGGAAATTCTCTGAACTCCTACTAAAAATAGGGGATGGGGCATATCCCAAGTCCAAGGGAAAGGTGACCATTCCTGTAGGCCTGGACATAGTAGTGACGACCCTAGCAGACCTAACAGCCATGATATACCCTGATATCGTCACTATCACAGAGAAGTCCATGAACTGGCTGTGCAAGCATGCCATTCTGACCCACAAGAATGACAAGGCTGGCAGGATCCAACATGGCGTCTGAATAGGAGTCTCTTCACAGGGCTCCTCTGCGACTTCACCTCTAGACTTGTTGCCAATGGCTTCAAGTCAGGTGAGGCTGTGAAATATCAGCCTACACCTTCCTCTCCTAAGAGGCACCCATGCAGTGCTGCAGTCTAACCTTGGGGCCGTTATTTTGTCATCTCAATGAGGTGGCTGACTTTCAGCTCCAGAGTCTGAATGCACAGTGAAATCCTTGCAGAGGGAAGTCTGTGCAGCTTCGCAAGGAACAAGACTGCCTGGATCATTTAGATATCTTCTCTTTCCACACTTCTGCTGTAAGTGCAAGATATTTTTCTTTCATCTCATCATTGTCTGATACAACAGAGTTAAATTAAGGGAACAGATACAGTCTTATTTGGGGGACTGAAGATGAAGTTTCTACTATCCTCCTCTGTGGACAGATTTGCTTACCTATATAGTTTTGAGAACTCCCCTTCTGTCTGCAATTTTATCTGCAAAAATAGTCTTAACTGGATGGAACTCAGAAGCTGAGAAACACTGTTTTAATTAGAATAATTATTGACTCTCTCTTTGTGAGCAATGTGAAAAATGTCTGGGATTACAGCCAACAGTTAACTATTGACAACTTATTACTTGTTAATTTAAGAAGAGAATTTTCTTTCTTTTTTCTATTCTGTTTTCCTTTGGAACTTCATTTTGACCTGGCTTTTCTTGCTTTGGAGGTTCAAAGACAACTCTTTTTCTTTTTTCCCTCCTGGTTTAATTATTTCGTGCTGTGACTTTTGGTGGTTTCTGCAGTGGATTTTAAATACTCTTAACAAACTATTCTGAACCAGTGGCTATTGGTCTCTGATACTGGCATAATTCATAAACAAAAATGGATTTAAGGTAATCTAAGAAGGAAATTTTTGTATTTACTTTTGGAATCAAGAATATACTTTTGGGAATAATAAGCTATGCAGTTAAAAATGGCTAAAGACAGACTATATGCAGCTTCCAAGAAATTCTGATTAGATGCTGCCACCTGCTGGCCAGTTGAAGGAATTCTCTCTCTCTCTCTCTCTCAAGTTGACTCAAGATCTTTTTTTTTAGAGGGGATTTGTATTGCCACTATATACTTTTTGATTTGTCTTAACATACCACTTAACATACCACTTAATTACCACTTAATATACTGCTCTAATATTTTGTTACTGTAGAAGTTAATCAAGTATTGAAGGATTGATTGTCTTATTGCTTAATACAGGGATTGAGGTCAGGGGGGATTGTCTATTGTCTATTGTTATTATAATTGCTGTATGGAAAGAATGGCTAAAGGCACTAGAAAGGGCAAACTCAAACTCTGCTCTGAAGATAAAATTGAACTAATCACAGAAAACATTTTGTCTTCTATCTCACAGCAATTTCAAGCTCTAACAGCAGAGTTGGTCCAAAATTCTAAATATATAGTAGCTGGGATACAAAAAGAGGCTCAAGATCTGTCAACTCAATTTCAGAAAACAGATGAAACATTCTCTTGAATTAGGATATACAAAATTTAAAGACTGAAGTATCAACTGGGTTGCAAGAAATAATGAAAAAATTGAAGAAAATAAAGTATTAAAGAGATAAAAGAACAACCTAAAGAACTGAAGGAATCACAAGACCATGCTGAAGCACTACAAGCACAACTGTCATTGTTCATAAAAGAGGCTGAACAAAGAATAGAGTCATTAGAAATTCAATTTAGGAGTAAGAATCTGAGATTTTGTGGCATTCCAGAAACAATACAGCTCCATGATCTCAAGAACGAATATCAGAAGTTGATTCAGAATTAAATAAAAATTCAAGAAGATTTTCCTGAAATTGAACAAATCTTCAGGATCAACTCAAAATACACATCTCGATATAAGCTCTCAAGAGATATATTAGTTACTTTCTCATGGACAGGAATCATTGAAGATCTGCAGAGATGGCAAAAACTGAACATCTCATGGTTAGGAAGAATTGCAGCTGTCAAAATGAATATTCTACCTAAACTGAATTTTCTATTTGAAATTATCCCAATACACATTGAACAAAAGACTTTCAACAAGTGGCAAAAAGTAATAAATTATTTTATATGGAAAGGAAAGAAACCAAGGATAAGGCTTAAAGTATTGCAAGATGATAAAAACCGAGGAGGATTGGCTGTACTGAACATCAAATTGTATCATCAAGCAGCGGCGTAAGTTTAGCTAACAGATTGGATCACAAATCCAAGCAGCAAGGATATCAAATTGGAGACAGCAGATGCTAAAGAAGGTATCCACAATTATTTATGGACAAAGAAATCATGCAAATCCATCCACAAACAAGATGAGATCCATATTATAAGGGATGGATTACTTAAAATATGGTTCCAATCAGGGCTTTTTTTCTGGGAAAAGAGGTGGTGGAACTCAGTGGGTTGCCCCTGGAGAAAATGGTCACATGGCTGGTGGCCCCGCCCCCTGATCTCCAGACAGAGGGGAGTTTAGATTGCCCTCCACGCCGCTGAGCGGCGCGGCGGGCAATCTAAACTCCCCTCTGTCTGGAGATCAGGGGGCGGGGCCACCAGCCATGTGACCATTTTCAAGACGTTCTGGAACTCCATTCCACCGCATTCCTGCTGAAAAAAAGCCCTGGTTCCAATGCAGAAATAGATTGAGCCCACCAATTTCCCCACTGATGTCGCCAATTAACGCCTATTACAATGCAGCAGTGAGAAATAGAATTGATCAACTCAGTTAGGAATCAATGATAGACAAAGAAGGAAACATAAAAACCTGGCTAGGAATTCAGGCTCAAGTCAAAAATGTTCCATGGCTGATCTATTACCAAATAGTATCAAGATTGAAGGTTCAAATTCTCAAAGAAGGCAGCAGGCTAAGAGCAAAAACACAATATGAATTATTAATATCTGGAGACTTGTCACATCTTTTGGGGAAGATTTATAAAATACTACTGCAATTCCATACAGAAATGGAGCAAGTCAAGACTTGTATGATAAAATGGATGCAAAATTTTGGAGAAACTATTCGATGGACTTATGGAAAAAATTATGGACTAAGGACATAAAATTTACAGATTGTCAGTTATTGAGAGAAAATTGGTATAAAATGTTCTTTAGATGGTACATTTCTCCCAAAGACATTGCGAGAATCAGTAAGGGTTACAGTGGATATTGTTGGAAATGTCAGAATATGGACACAACTTTTTACCATATATGGTGGACTTGTAAGGAATCATAAAAATTTTGGCTAAAAATTCATGAAAAGATGCAAAAGATCCTCAAACTCAGATTTGAACTAAATATGAAAAGTATGCTATTGAATATTTTACCAATTAATGTGAGAAAAGAACAAGGAGACCCCTTCTGATATATGGTGACGGCAGCAAGAGTACTGTTTGCAGCAAAATGGAAAACTGATGCTTGTCCAGGACTTCCAGAGTGGAGATATAAGATTCACGAATACGCTTCAATGGCTAAATTGACTACCTATTTCAGAATAGACCATTAAATAAGTTCTGGAAAAAATGGAAGGATCTTTTTGATTATTTAGGTATAATTAATTGATATAGAAGCTCAGAGGGAGGGAGAGAACGAGAGGGAAGGAGGAATGTTATGTATTCAGGCTAAGGAAAATCAAATATGCAATGTTCTTCTTTATTAGATTAAAGAAGCTTAAGTGTATGGTCTGTTTAACTCCCCAAACTATTACAGATGTATTGTTTATACATTTATTGTTAGTATAAGATTGTATAAATTTCAATTTCAATCTCTAATTTAGAATCTCTATAATCTTTTTACTATGCACTTACTTTGCTAAACTTTTTTTCTTTTAAATAAAATTCTTTATTAAAGGGGGGGAAAGAAAAAAAAGAACATCAAGGCTGCCATCATTAATGAAACACTACTTAACTCCCTCGAAGGGGCAGAAATGGAGTATAGATCTGTGGACTCAGTGGTGCAAATGGTTGATGCGGTCCACTACCCCATGGAGTTCCTCAACATGCTCAACCCTCTTGGCTTCCCAGCCCACAAGCTTCTCTTCAAAGTGGGGACTCCAGTGATGCTGCTCCGGAACCTCAACCCACCCAAACTCTGCAATGGCACCAGACTGCAAGTGAAAGCCCTCCACAGGAGAGGCCACATTGTTCACCGGCAGTGCTTGGGGGGAGTCAGTGTTCATACCACACATAACACTCATTCCATCAGAGAACCCCTTTGAATTCAAGAGACTGCAGTTCCCCCTCAAGGTCTGCTTTGCTATGACAATCAACAAGTCCTGGGGCAGACACTGAAGGTGGCAGGAATTGACTTGAGGGAGGACTGCTTCTCACATGGGCAGTTCTACATGGTTTGCTCCAGATGAGCTCACCCAGCAGCCTGGTGATCCTAGCATCTGAGGGAAAAACCACCAATGTGGTCTACAAAGAGGTCCTTCAGTAGAATAAAAAGGTTGTACGTATTTTTCACTTTATTTATTACACTACAATCTTTTCCTTTTAAAAATCTCTTCAATAAACGCTACATTTCTAAATTCACTTCATCAGTTTTAGGCATCAACATGCTTCACTTTATTCAAACACTTTTGTGAAGCTCGGGTACTATGCTATTATACTACAAAACCAACTCAACCACCACCACCCCCACCGCCCCAAATGAAAAAATGTTACATACCCATAAATTTTATAACTGGATTTAAAGTAGTTAAATACCGTAGCAAAGCATGAGCATCAAGCTAGTAATAAATAAAATATTACTTATATTACTGCCTTGTCTGTTTATTCTTTAATCTATTTCAAATGCCAGTTATTGTAGTAGCATCTAATGGGCTACATTCTTACTATTTAAAGAGGTGTTAATAAGGCACTTTCTCTTGTTGCCACAGGGAAGATGTTAAAGACACAAACTGCAATAATGTTTAACTTACTGCCCTTGCCCTTCCTTATTAGTATTGTTAGCTCTCATGCAATCTCTACCTCGCCTAAGTTTCAGATCATAAATAACAGGAAAAGTTGATGGTTTGATTCAAGCCCTAAGGGGCAACTGTATTTAATTCAAAAATCCAAAAAGATTCCTGCCTTAGTAAGTCTTTTTGGATATCACTAGATCTATTAGTTCTCAACACTTGTAGCACTGAATAGCGGAACTCCCTAGGATCCCTGCAGTGGTCAATAAAATGTTGTGCTAGTGGAGCTTCCATTGATCTATTTCTTATCCTCGATACATGTTCCTGCACTCTTATCTTCACCACTCTCTGAGTAGTCCCGATATAAATTAAAGGGGCAAGTACACTCAATGATGTATATGACACATGCTGTACTACATGTTGAAAAATTATTCAATTTAATCATGCATCCTGTGGAGTTAATTTTAAATTCCTTACCTATGGCTGCCAAATCCAGACATTGCATCTCCCACAACTGAAAAGTCCTTGGGGACTTCTGTGATTAATCTCCAATTGTTTAAAGTCTGAATGGACTAAAGCATCCCTCAGGCTGCAAGTACATCTAAATCCTATAGAGGGAGCTTGATTACATCTCAGGATTTGATCTACAAGGTGTCAGTGTCTTCTCACTATCTCACTGATGCCCATAGCCAGATAGGTGTATTCAGTAGCCCACAAAAGGCATTCTTCCTGCTCCAGATCCCTGTGTTTAAATAAGTCCTTTCTATCTACCCTGGAGACCCTCTCCACTGCTGTTTCTATAACTCCAAGAGGGTATCCCCTATTGTAAAGACCCCTACTCATCCCTGTCTTTCTCATAATCCTGTTGTAGGGTTACGTTCCTGCGTAAATGCAGGTATTGCCCATACAGCAAATTTCTGCACAGATGGTAAGAATGATGGGAGGAGAAATGTAGATAAGAATTCCTATCCATGCTTTTTTAAAAAGTCTTATGCCAATCTTATTATTACTGATTCTAAATGTGATCACCTCAAAGAAACTTACACTGTTGTGGCTATTCTGCCAAGTAAATTGAATGTTCTGACTCAGTGAATTCATCCAGTTCCCCAATGATTCTCCTTTACTTTACTTTACTTTAATTGAATTTTTATACCGCCCATCTCCCGAAGGACTCAGGGCGGTGTACAGCAAAAGTAAAACATACAAATATAAAACGCTAAGAATATAAAATAAACATATTAAATAATTTAACTCAAAACAGGACAGTTCAGTTAAAACACATTTAGGCCAGCCCCGCTTGTTGGAATAATAACGTCTTAAGGGCACGGCGAAAGGTGTGTAGGTCAGGGACCATACGTATCTCCGGGGGCAATTCATTCCAGAGGGCAGGTGCCCTGACAGAGAAGGCTCTCCCCCTGGGGGTCACTAGCCGACATTGTTTGACCGACGGCACCCTGAGGAGGCCCTCTCTGTGGGAGCGTACCGGCCTGTGGGAGGCTATCGGTAGCAGCAAGCGGTCTCGCAAATACCTAGGCCCTAAGCCATGGAACGCTCTGAAGATGGTAACCAGCACCTTGAAGCGCACCCGGAAGACCACCGGAAGCCAGTGTAGCTCGCGCAGAAGAGGTGTTACATGGGCGTGCCGTGTCGCTCCCATAATCACCTGCGCGGCCGCATTCTGCACTAATTGCAGCCTCCGGGAGGTCCTCAGGGGGAGCCCCATATAGAGAGCATTACAGTAGTCCAGACGGGAGGAAACGAGGGCATGGGTGACTGTGCGCAAGGCGTCCTGATCCAGAAAAGGACGCAACTGGTGAACCAGGCGAACCTGATAAAAAGCCCCCCTGGCCACGGCCGACACATGATCTTCTAACGACAGCCGTGCATCCAGGAGGACACCCAAGTTGCGAACCCTCTCTGTGGGGGCCAAAATCTCACCCCCAATAGACAGCTATGGAACCAGCTGGCTATAATGGGGCGCCAGAAACCACAGCCACTCAGTCTTGGAAGGGTTAAGTCTGAGCCTGCTTCTCCCCGTCCAGATCCGCACGGCCTCCAGGCACCGGGACATCACATTAAGGGCATCATTGGGGTGATCCAGGGTAGAGATGTACAACTGAGTATCATCAGCATACTGATGGTACTTTACCCCAAAACCACGGATGATCTCACCCAGCGGCTTCACATACATGTTAAACAGAAGGGGCAAGAGGACCGACCCCTGCGACACCCCACAAGTGAGGTGCCTCCGGGTCGACCTCTGCCCCCCTGTCAGCACAAACTGCGAGTGGTTGGAGGGGAAGGAGGAGAACCATCACAACACAGTGCCCCCCACTCCCAATCCCTCCAACCGCCGCAGCATGATACCATGGTCAATGGTGTCAAAAGCTGCTGAGAGGTCTAATAGTACCAGGACAGAGGAGCAACCCCTGTCCCGAGCCCTCCAGAGATCATCAACCAATGCGACCAATGCCGTTTCCGTACTATGTCCAGGCCTGAAGCCCAACTGATACGGATCCAGATAGACATCTTCCTCCAGGTGCTGGGGAAGTTGTTGCACCACCACACTCTCGACAACCTTCGCCACAAAACGAAGGTTGGAGACTGGATGATAGTTTGCTAATACAGCCGGATCCGGGGAAGGCTTCTTGAGGAGGGGCCTCACCAATGCCTCTTTTAGGGCCGCTGGGAAGAAACCCTCTCGCAGAGAAGCATTAATAATTCCCTGGAGCCAGCCTCGTGTGACCTCCCGGGAGGCCACCACCAGCCAGGAGGGGCACGGGTCCAATAAACAAGTAGCAGCGCTAAGCCTACCCAGTATCCTGTCCATGTCCTCGGGAGTCACAGGGTCAAACTCTTCCCAGATGACATTCACACGACCCACCTCTGTCCCCCCGTCTATACCCACCCAGTCAGAGTCCAGACCCTCCCGGATCTGAGCGATCTTGTCGTGCAGATATTGGACAAAATCCTGATTCTATATCTCTATAGATCAGGTATAAATCATCAATATAGCACTTTTAAAAATGATATTATGATAAAAAGGATTGTTTGTTTGATGTGGTATGGTCTCCTAGCTTTGTCACGTAGAGGTTTGCAATACTTGGGGTCGCAGCCATCCCCTTTATTTGAAAGTAGAAATCACACTCAAAACGAAAATAGTTGTTCTCCAGAATATTCATTATAAAGGAAATGGATGAGGTTATTATTCCACTTGATCTGAGTGCTTCTTCCACTACAAGATGAGCATCCTCATGTGGAATTGACGTGTATAGGAATGTCACATCCATAGTGATGAATGTGGCATCCAAAGGTATATCTATGCCTTCATCTAAGTTAATTGGCTGAAGGCAAACAAATTGAAACTTAACCCAGAAAAGATGGAAATGATGCTGGTTGGGAAGGCAGATTTCTTGAAAGACATTGTAATCCCCACTTTTGATGGAGTTAGTCTGACTCTTACAGATTCAGCTAAGAGCCTAGGAGTTATATTGGCTCCAGCACTACTGCTAGAAAAGTAAGCTAAGGCAGCTGCAAAAAATGCTTTCCACAAACTCAGTCTAGCCTGGAAGATGGCCTCCAACCTCACCATGGTCAATCTGGCCACCTGGATCCATGTCATGGTAATATCAATGGTAATATCAAGACATGACTACTGTAATGACTTTACATAGGTCTTCCATCTAAGTTAACTTGGAGGGTCCAGTTGATGTAGAACACTGCAGCTAGGTTATGATCAAGAGCGAGGATGAACATGAATATTATTCCCATTGTGCAGTCACTCCATTGGCTACCTATCAGTTACGAGGTTCAATTTCAAAGTATTGGCTATCACATACAAAGTTCTTCATGGCCTTGGTCCATCGTATCTGTTGCTCCAGCATGGCAGCTTCACTCATCTGAACAGGGCCTTCTGCAGGTGCTACCTTGCACATGGGCAGAAGCAACAGCTGCCCATATATGTGCATTCTCTATAGTGGCCCCAACTTTACGGAATGGCCTACCTGGTTAGGAAAGCTCCCATTCTCCTGGCTTTCTGCAAACTATTCAAAACTGAATTATTCAAGAATGCTTTTTACTCAGATAAGAGAGCTATAATATAGGAACATAGTCTCAATGAGAAGCATCAGTAACAGACTTTTCTATTTTGCTGCAAGTATGATACACTATAGATTTTACTATTGCTGTAATTATGATCCTACTAGGTAGTGCCTATGTTATTTAGTATGTTAGTCTTACAATTTTTTATGATCTGTTTCTGCATTTATTCAACTCTCTATTGGATTTTTAAGGGTTTTAAATCTTTACAAATTGGCATGTACCCTAGTACAGTTTGTTGTGGTTAAGAGTGCGGGACTCTAATCTGGAGAACCGGGTTTGATTCCTCACTCTTCAACTTGAAGCTAGCTGGGTGACCTTGGGCCAGTCACAGCTTCTAGCTCTCTCAGCCCCACCCACCTCACAGGGTGTTTTGTTGTGGGGATAATAATAACATACTTTGTAAACTGTTCTGAATGGGTGTTAAGTCATCCTGAAGGACGGTATATAAATTGAATGTTATTATTACTATTAGACATGTTTGTCCAGGGATGGCCCCTCCAGGAGCCCCAGATTCAGCCTCCACACACACCCTGAAGTCTGAGACCCACAGGTGGGATGATTGCCTCTCTCTCCACTCACCCCATGATGGAGCCTGCAGCTGCCTGCCACTCCTTGCTGACACAGGGCATGCCTTAAGAAGGCCAGCACATTGGCCACTCAGCAGCTCACCCAGCCAGGTAGTGAGCAAGCTGGCTTCCACAGGGCCCAAGCAGGGGTCACTGTGCAACTGACAGGTGGGATGTTCCCATAGCTGGAGCACAAGGCTCCCTGGTAGCACAGGGGGGCAGCGCACCACTGAGCACCGCTGGGAAAGGAGCCAATGCCCAAACACCAGCAGTGGCTGAGTTCCGGGCAACCTCACCACCATCAGGGATGGCAAGTAGCCCTGAAGGGGCAGGGCTAGGTACAACCTCCCCAAAGGCCCTGACAGATGGTACCAGGGCAAGTTATGCTGCAAGGAGGGACTCACGGAGTGGGGAGGTTCTGCAATCCTTGACGGCAGGGTTGGCCCAAACCCTGGGAACAGAGTTAGGGAGATGGGGCTGGGGATAAGGTAGGGGATAAAAAGGAGAAACCCTCATCCAGGCTGGGGAGGAAGACAGGGCGAAGACTGCAGCTGCGTGCTGAGAGCAAGAGAGAGAAGGAGTGAGCAGAGAGCAGTTTCCCAGGGAGCAAACAAGGCTCAAATGATACAACCTCCTGGTTTTCCCATTTCTGGGCCAGGGGGAACCCCTGAGGGAAGAAGGGACAGGACTGCAGATATATGGTGGGAGGACCACACCCAACCTGAAGCACCACAATGTTTATCGAAACGCCTTTGAAATTGATTATACTGACTCACACTGTGTGATCTGCCTTGATTCTCAGTGAGAAAGGCAGACTAGTAAATAAATAAAATAAAAAAGAAGCTTATTCTAAGCCATTTTAATTGTTTCTTTTCCCTTGATCAGGTCAGGCTATCATAACCATTCCTAGACACTGAGGGAGATTGACATAATCAAGATTCCAGTTGTATATCTTCTCTTCCTGGCTACCATCTGTTATACAAATATGCACACCAAATGAAGTTTCAGTCCAAGGGGACCAGTGGCCAAATTGATTCTAAGAGCCATATTTATGATTCTATAAAATATTCAACCAGGCAGACCTTTTCCATAAGAAAGTATGCTGCTGTCAAGAAAGCTCTCACCTAGCTCTTTATTTTCTTGCAATCCCTTCACTCTCTATAGACTGTATTGTATTGGTTTCCCCATGTCCGTGTGTTGAAACAAGGACCGCTTTACTCCATGGCTTGAGGGGAAAACAACAGTGTGTCTATTTTTGCTGCAACCTTAACACAGCTACCCCCTCTAGAATCTGTCACTATAGTTTGTTGAGAGAGTACATACAGTAACACCAACTGAAATTTATTTAGATCCTTCTAAGATACAAATATAATGCTGTATGCTAGTATCAGCCACACTGAATTAGGAAGGTACAGTTTACTAATTTATCAATTTATTAATCCATATCCAAACCAAACAACAACAACAATAGTAATAACATTTGATTTATATATTGCCCTTTAGGACAACTTAATGCCACACTCAGAGCAGTTTACAAAGTGTGTTATTATTATCCTGACAACAATCACCCTGTGAGGTGGTTGGGGCTGAGAGAGGTCCGAGAGAGTAGTGAATGACCCAAGGTCACCCAGCTGGCTTTAAGCAGAGGAGTGGGGAATCAAACCCGGCTCTTCAGATTAGAGTCCTGCCACTCTTAGCCACTACACCAAACTGGCTCCTGTTGCTGATTCACCAACCATAGAAAAGTTCTGAATCTATCAAAATTATTTCTGATATTCAAGAATACTTGCAAGCCCTTGATTTAACAGTTATCCTGGTACTTTGCTGTCTGATTTTGCTCTCCTGGGCAATAGGTAGTGAAGGGCTAAAATTACTCAGCAGATATGCATATGAAATGGAACAGGGTATTTCTGACTAGCTTCTGTGTACTCACATTTCAATTTTCTCCCAGTCAGATTTCGGGAGAGCAAACCCAGTTTTTCTAAGTTATTCCATTACTTAGGGCATTCTTGGCAGGCAGAGGAAAGAATTACTCTTCTTGATGCACTAAAGTAGGGAAGATGGGGGATGGAAGAGACTGAGAGCAATATTAACCAGGTCTCCTCAGAAGTCAATGAGGCTTACTCACAGGTAAGTGTTCTTAGGATGACTGTTTCCCCAGATAGGGTGTATGCCAGTACGTATATCCTGCAGAAGTCAGAAAGATAAGGTTTGTTCATACTTGCTGACAGACAGCGTTGCAGAGTCAGGAAAGAACAGAGGCTGATCTCCAAGCTCTGCAGATGGGGCAATAGCTTCACTCTACTCAACAATAAACACTCACATTAGACTAGAGATGAAAGTTGAGATTCTCTCTCTGTGTGAGGAAGTATTCAGGATCTGAGGCCTCTCTGTGTCTGTAATTTGATGTAAAAGTGCTAAACACCTTATTTTCCAACTAATGCAAATACCCACCGATGACCCACGTATACCTACACAGAGTGGGATAGCCCAAAGTAAAAAAAGAGAGGGAGAGAAGCATCCTCTTCTATTTATCGGTAAAGAAACTGGAGGGTGGTAGCAGAGTCTATTTAAAACCAAGACTCTGCAGCTCAGTAGAGTTAAATCTTGATCCCTCCTGTAAATTACTCCAGTGCTTTCAGTTCTTTCCCTGCAGTCCTATGAAGTGAATTCTCAGCCAGCTGGATTTTTATCCACAGAGTCAGGAAAGGAAGAAAAATTTGCACAATGAGGTAAAAGACCTAGTTTGTGACATTTCTATGCAAAACTCCACAATACACAGATAAGCACAGAGATTAGTGAGGACAGCTGAAACAGGTGATGATGACACAGGCTACAAGTTATGTCACACAAATAGCAACTATAAAGACTGAAAGAAATTGTGAGATACAGAGAACCTCTATCTAATACCATAAAACATTTTGATGAATATCCTGTTGGTGTTTCCATTTGAAGAATGTCCCATTACTGAAGAAGGTTAATTTTCAGGTCATCAGAGGAATGTCCGAGGAATGACATCTATGAGCATGCCCCAGGAGGGCTTACATGTTTCGCTGTAGGCCAATTCTCAAAGAATCAGCCCAGTTGGTGCCCAAAACAGCATGGCACAGAGTGCTCCCTCAGCTTGTACAATGACATCGCCTCCAGGAGTGACGTCATCATTTAAGCCCTAGGAGAGCTCCTGCACTTCAGGCTGGACCGATTCTTAAAGAATCAGCCCATTCGGAGCCCAAATTGGCCCAGAGCAAAGAGCAGGAGCTCTCCTGAGACCTATGTGATGAGCCCAGTGTGAAGCACAGAAGCACTTCCGGCCTGCACAGTAGAGTTGCCAGGTTCCTGCTGGGAGGGGGACCTGGCAATTAACTCATGCTGGCAGCAAGGTCCTCTTCACGCATGTGCTCCGGCGCTTGTGCAATGACATCACCCCAAAAGTGACATCATTGTGCTGGTGACAGAAGTTCTCCTGGGGCCAATTTGGCCCATTTGGGGCCCAAATCAGCCCCAAACAAAGTGCAGGAATGCTTCCGCAGCTGGCACGATGATGACACTTCCGGGGGTGACTTCGTCGCTCCCCTTGGGAGTGTGTACATGATGCATGTTCCTGGGGTGCCTGCCAGTAGCGGGCAACCTCCAGAAGTTTGCCATCTCCTGCTGACCACTGGTGCATCGGCGAGCAAGGAGGCAAACCCCAAGGAGTTTGCCTGCCACTGGTGGGCACCTGGGAACTCTACTGCACAGTGATGTCACTCCTGGGAGTAATATGGTCATACCAGGAGCAGGCCTCCGGAGCCCAGTCCCCCTCCTTCCCCCCCCCCCACTGTCCAGGCAAATGGTGGGGGGCAGAGGCTCAAAGCGGGGAATCCCCCAACCCCACCAGGGGACCAGCAACTCCAGCTTCTCCCCACCCCCTAAAGAACACAGTTTATGTCCTTACTAGAAAAATGCTGCCTGCCTGGTAAAAGTGAAACCAGTTGCGTGAGGGAGGGGCAAGACTGCAAGAAGAAAGCAAGCTGCCAAACCCCTAACTCTTGTTGCCTGCTGCTGATGGTAGCAGCAGAAGGAAAAAATGTAAAAGAAAAATATGGCCTCATCTACTTACAAGAAGTCTTAATAGAGGTCTGGCAATTACTAGAGCTACCCAACAATAACAAAGAAAAGCTCTAGGAAACTGGATATTGTAAAGTAGAGAAGGGCATGAACAGCAATACGAACACAAAAAAAGCCACGAACAGCCCAATCTGCTGTTCACAAACAAGCTGTTTGTGAGGCCCCATTCTAAATGAACAGGTGGTCGTTGCAAGTCTTGTTCATTGCTGTTCGTCAAGCCAGACAGTCTGGCACCTGCAATCAATTCCCTTGGCAACTTAGGCAGAGATTGTCTGAACTCTATCCAAACTCCTCCTGTTGCCCTGGAAACCCCAATCTAAGCCCAATTTAGCTTGATAGGCAGGTCTTCCTTTCAAGTGTGGGGCTCCAAATTTGTTACAACAAGGGAGCAAAGAGCAGGGGGGCTCCCAACTCTGACTTTGCAGGCAGTGGAGAGACAATTGCTGTTGGCATTTTGATAGAGAGAGTGCATTGGCACTTGAATTTTCTTTATGTGTGGTGGGATAGGGATCTACCCATTCAAGTTCCAGGGCTGCTGCCAGGCTCTGGGCCAAGCTATAATTTATTATTGGTACCTTTCCTGCTGCCTGCTCAGGTCAGGTTTCTGGGAGTGGTGCAGTAGGGATCTACCCCTTCAAGTTCCAGGACTGCTGCTAGACTCTGGGGCCAAGCTATTTATTATTGGTACCTTTCCTGGTGCCTGCTCAGGTCAGGTTTCTGGGAGTGGTGCAGTAGGGATCTTGAATTGGATGGTGGCTGGAGGAGAGCCTGCTGGCCCCCACAAACAGCCAACTACAAACATGTTCATTAACAGGGCCATGTTCGTGGTTGTTCCTGAGTCCCTGTTCGTGGATGGCAACGAACAACGAACATCATGTTCATTTTTTTTTCTGTTCATGTGCATCTCTGTTGTAAAGCCCTTGAAGTTCTTACCATAGTTTCTGGGTAGCTCTAGAAACTGCAAGAACTCTATAAGAACTTCCTGTAAGTAGACAATGCCTTATTTTTCTTTTTAATTTTTGCCAGCTCTGAGTAGGAAAATTCCTGGAGATTTTGAGGTAGAGCCTGGGGAGGGTGGATTTGGGGGGGGGGGGGAAGGGACCTCAGTGGGGTATAATGCCATAGATTCCACCTTTCAAGGAAGAGATTTTCTTCAGGGAAACTGTTCTCTGTAACCTGATGATTAGTTGTAATTCTGGGAGATCTCCAGCTACCACCTGAAGGTTGGCAACCCTACAGATCACTGCCCCCCCCCCCAACTCTCCTGCTTGGCAGCCTGAAAAAAAAACTGAATAAAATCTTTTTAAAAATTATATGCTGATGTGGAATTTGTTTTGTTTTCATTTTACTTTGCTAAAATAAAGGATCAAGTCAGATCCTGGCAAAATATTTTTAGGTCTCAGGCATAAAGGAGCTGAGCAACTAGTTTCCCTCAGCCCTCTCTCTCTCCCTTTTGGCAGCAACAGACTCCTGGAGCCCAATGTTCTTATAGGGTGATATTCCCCCCTCCCCCATTACTTAGAAGCTTGCTTCCAGAATTTTAATTATTACTCAGGCCAATAATGGTGCTGTCTTACTTAGCTTTGCTTCTTGTTCAAGTAGGCAATAAACTATAAAACCTTTTCAAGTTAAATCTATCAAGCTGTAGCAATATTTGAAATCTGGTGACAGCTTTCTGACATGCATAATACTTAACTTTCATATTGAACCATCTAAAGTATGGGTATAATGCTAGTTGACAGGGGTGTTTCTATCTTATTAGTACATGAAAAGTGCTTAAGGCATTTGGAACTCAAGCCAATGTCTACTTAAATCAGTGCCCTTATTAATAATATTAAATTGGCAGAGCCTAAATAACTTTGTTTATTTAGGCTGTAAGTAGATGGAGGAAGTGTAATCAAGTTCTCCTATATAAAGATGCATTGTGTCGGAACCTTGTTTTATGGCCTGGTGCAAATTTGTGAGTTGGATCCAAAGTTTATTTCCAGCTGGCAGAAGTGTGCACCAATCAGCAGTCTCTCCAGCCCCACCCCAAGGGAGTGGCAGCAGCCTTGTGGCAATGGTTAGGATTGCACTGTGAAGGCGCACAGTGTGGTTGCTTGGTGTAGTCAGATTGGGAGGAGGGTTCATGAAATTGCCAGATGGCCATGTGATGCCACTTGGGCTGCCAGATCCCCTGATGGGAGCAGAGGATCCCCCCCACTCCCACTCCCAGCCCCTGCCCCCCCCCCAGCAACTCACCTGGCCAAATGGGAGAAAACCTCCCAGAATAGTGGGCAGTAGATACACTCCTGCCTGTCAAAACAACACTTCTGAAAGTGATATCATCATGCCCACCAGGAGCACGTGCACACACGAACATCTTCCCAGTAAGTACCAGGTTCCCACCCCTTCCTGCTGGGAGGATAAGGGGGCATGGCAACCCTAGATTCCACCTCCTCTCTTGAGGAGCAGAAACCATCGCAGCCATCATCCTCAGATGGAGCAACCTCTGTGGGGGACCTGGGAAGCTAGGAGAGAGGCAGAGCAAAATGCTGGTTGGACTCAGTCTTGTACCAGGAGGATACCAGTCCTGTAAACTCTCCCACACTGGTACCTTGTGCCTCTCTAGGACCCTGCTCACAAGGCATCTTTTAGGACCAGATATTATTTTCAATAACTGCCATCAGATTCCTTGAAAGCAAAGCCACTGATAGTTCTAAGTCATTTATTTTAGTCCACTATTTCCATGCAATCTCCCCCCACAACAAATAGATTTATATACAACATATGTTTGGTTCAAGTACAACCCTAATTTCTCCTCCCCCTTTGGTTGCAAGCACACTACCATATTCATAAGCAGAAGCTGCTTACCCTTCATCTATATACTAAAAACAAACACATACACACAGAGCACGTGTAGATGCACAATTTATGTACTTTCTTTGGTAATACTAGACTAGCAGTAAATTCAACTTAGCCTTTAGATTTTCAGAAGCATTGGATTGGAACCTGTGGGTTTTTCCCTGGCAGAAAAGGGAGGATAAGTGATCTCACTTACAGTCTGTGAGAGTCTCCTGACTCACAGCAATGCCATTTTACAGACTCACAGGCAACTGCTGGGATAAAGGGGATGAGGGGAAAGATCTGCTTCTATCTACTGAATGTTTATAGAATCTAACACATTGAATTTCAAGGCAGGAAATGCTTTAGAATGTAAAACAATTTTGCAGCCACTACTTTCAGTTTGCAGGCATAAACTGGCAATTGCTGTTAATAGAGCAGTGACAGGACAGCCACTGATTCTTCAGCTTTAAGAAGCTCTTTGACGACATCTATCACATGTTAGCTTTGATTGGTGAGAGGTGGGATATTGAGGTTAAAGTCCATAAATGACCTGTTCTCCTGTTTCCCACAAGTTGAGGTTCGGACTTAAGAGTTCAGAGGGCTCTTCATACTGAAAGGGTACTCAGTCTTTAAGGCAAAAAACACTGACAAAGCATCTAACATTCGATCAGTGGTACTCAGCTCAAAGATAGCCACGTTTGCCATCAACCACAAGAACCACACAACTACTCTATGCCCTGTTCACTACCCTACCAAACACGCGCATACAAGAATATAACAATATTAGATATATAATTATGAGAGAGGGAAGGCAGCCTGGTATAGTCCAATCTTGTCAGATCTCAGAAGCAAAGTAGGGTTGGTACTTGGAGGAGAGACCACCAAGGAAGACTCTGCAGAGAAGGCAATGGCAAACCACCTTTGCTACTCAGTTACCTTGAAAGCCTCTTGTAGGGGTTGCCATAATAATAACAACAACAACATTCGATTTATATACTGCCCTTCAGAGCAGTTTACAAAGTATGTTAATATTATTCCCCACAACAATCACCTTGTGAGGTGGGTGGGGCTGAAAGAGCTCTAAGAAGCTGTGACTGACCCAAGGTCACCCAACTGGCTTCAAGAAGAGGAGTAGGGAATCAAACCTGGTTCTCCAGATTAGAGTCCTGCTGCTCTTAACCAGTACACCAAACTAGCTCTTGATGGCACTTTACACACACACACACGTTTCGCTGCTGGCGAAACGTCAGGAACTACAATGCCAAGACCACGGCAATACAGCCCAGAAAACCCACAACAACCATCGTTCTCTGGCCGTGAAAGCCTTCGACAATACAACACACACATAATTAATGACCTTTTAAATTACCAGAGTACCTCTGGGCATGTAGGTTTATCTCTTCCCATGATTAGTTAATCTTAGCCAGCACTTGTATTTCTGGGGTGAGAGTAAGGGCTTCCCCTTCAGCCTTCTCTCTCCTCAGAACAAGGCCCAGTGTCTCAAGCAAGAGAATTTGCCAATGGAGAACAAGCTGGCTGTGTAAAAAGAATAAAAATCACCACCACCCCACTGTGTTCAAGTAGCTGCTGTGGTGGTGATTTTACTGTTTTTTCTGCAACCAGCTCAGTGGGCCATGCCAGGCAACTGGCAGGAGGGTTGGGGGCAGGGATATGGGGTGGGGGCAACATCATCTGTGCTGCTACATCACTTCCCAGGAAACCATAGAGTCACTCTAAACTGTTGAGTTTAGAGTGATAAAATTGTTGATAAAACTGTTGAGTTTCCAGTGATTCCTAGAGCTACCCTATGTCATTTCCAGGCTTTACCCAGAAGTGATGTAGTGGTGCATACAACATTGGTACCCACTGCACAAACTGAGATGGGGAAAATTCAGGGAACCCTGTTGCTCCTGTGCTGCAGCTGCAGCCACAATGGGGCTTGCACTGGAAAGCCAAGCCAAGTAAAAGTCCCTCTCACTGATAACTTTCAATCAGGTAATATAGGAGGGGTCTGACACAAGTAAAGGAAGGGACTCTGTTCTTTGTGGACACCTAGAAAATTGGGGGGGGGCATACTTGAATTTAGAATGAGAAAGCTTGAGGAACAGGAAAGATTTAGATGAGGAAGGAAGGAAGACTGGGAAAGGGGAGCCTCAACATGGCCTGAAACAGAAATCTGATAATACTAAGATTATTCTGCCTACCAATTAAGTCACCATCATACAGGTAAGAAGCACCATTTATACCTAGAGAGTGAGCATTGTGTTTTCATTCATCTTGACAGTAGTTGTTAAATTATTCCTTCCCTATTATATGTTTTTATTTTTGTAATCAATTACTGCAGATACAAGTAAAGTTGCATTTTTCTTCTTATGCCATTATAATGGTTTTTTGACTCTCACATACAAAGTCTAATGGTCCATGCTTGTCAAGTTACAAAGGGAAGGAGATGCTTGCCTGGATATGAATTATTTCCAAGGCTCCTTCTACATCCAGGGTAATTTGGATTTGGTGTTTAGAAAAAGGCTATGGTTCTCAATCTGAAAATGACTCTTTTGAGAGACAAAAACAGTCTATTATCCAGAAGATTAAACAGACATACCCCTAATTCATATTCTGGATGGAGTAGCAATTAAAGGAATCCCATTTCAGTTTGAGGCTGGTGCAATAAAGCTGGAGGGATGAATTTAGGGTTGCCAAATCTAGTTTGGGAAATTCCTGGAGATTTGGGGGCAGTGCTTTGGGGCAGAGGGGGTGATTGAGCTCACTAGGGATGTGATGCCATAGCATTTGCCCTATGAAGCTATGATTTCCTCCAGAGGAACTGATGTCTGTAGCCTGGAAAATAATTATAATGCTGTGAGAATGCCAGGCCCTACCTGGAGGTTGACAACCCTAGGTGAACTCCTTGTTTAGGTCTACCTGTTTGGAACATAAGCCAGCTGGCTAAATTTGACATCCACCATGATAGAACAAGGTGCTACTAGATGCTATCAGAAATAACTTCCGCTCCTATACTGGTGTTTTGTATGCCTCCACCTATATGCACATGGAGAATGTTCAACAGGAGATAATTGTTAGCAATTTCCCCTTTAGACCACAAGTTATTTACTGTTAATCCAAGAACTGCTTTGAACAGATGTCCATCACATCATTAAATAGTAAACAAGCAGAACAAGACAGAGCTAACAAATACCTTTTTGCATACTGCCATTCTGCAAAGCATAAACTCACAATCTTGTTCCTATCCACCTGTTTAAAGCAGGAGTCAGAGGGGTAACCTTTTGGAACAGCTTTGCACAGGTGTGGCTGACAGCAAGCAAGCAAGAAATCAAACTCTTAGGGGGGTTCTTTACAATTAGAACTTAGCCATGGTTGAAGGAATGGTATATGGCTTAAAGTGCTTGGCTTCTGGGAGCATCGATGCTTTTTCACTTTGTCTGTGGAGAAATGGAGCTTCTGGAGCTAATATGCTTGCTGTTTGCAAAAATCTATGCGATGGGGCAATTCTCACTGGGCACGTTTTATTTACTTCTTTCCTAGCAAAGACCAATTACTGAGACACACCGTGATTCTGCTGGGCATCCCCAATGACAGCTGGCTTGGTGGAAGAAAGTAGAAGAGTTGGCTGGCTTTTGTGGAGGGATCCATTATATCATTCTGCAGTTGGAAAAGGCGGGGGGGGACACCTGTCCCAAGAGAGAAATCTTTTGGGAAAACCAGTTCGTGCATATTTGATTAACTACATTGCTGCAAGCAACATTTTATTATGCTAATCATTGTGTCATAATTGTTTATGCTTAGACCCAGCACGTCTCTGGTTTAGAACTAATCTCTGCCTTTCCTCAGCAGCAGTGATTTTTTGTTCTCTGTAAGGACCATTTCATATTTATCTTTTTATGCACAATGAATATTCGTTACTCAGTTGTTGAAGATGGTCCAGATATCTTCCCTCAAGGTAGCTTCTCATGTGGGGACATTGAATTTTCCATGTTCCCCAAAATAATATTTTGCCTCTTGGAAAATGCAATCTGCTTCACAGCTAGTTCATCCATTGGGACTTGTGAGTACAGCATACAAGGCAGTTTTGCAAGAGTTGGACAGTGCCAGTGATAAAGTTAATGTTGAGTGAGATATGTCCTCTACTCCTTATGCCACACTACTTTGCAATATACTATTAGAAGTTGATCATTCATCTACTGTAACTAGACATGGGCACAAACAGAAAAAAACCAGAACATGGTGTTCATAGTTCATTGCCATCCATGAACAACGAACGACGAACATTGACAAATATGATCCTGTTCATGAACATGTTCGTTGTTCATGGGGGCCAGCAGGCTCTCCTCCAGCCATCAAGATCCCTACCGCACCACTCCCAGAAACCCTACCTGAGCAGGCAGCAGGAAATGTACCAATAATAAATAATAGCTTGGCTCCAGAGTCTGGCAGCAGCCCTGGAACCTGAAGGGGTAGATCCCTACCACACCACTCCCAGAAACCCTACCTGAGCAGGCAGCAGGAAAGGTACCAATAATAATTAATAGCTTGGCCCCAGAGCCTGGCAGCAGCCCTGGAACCTAAAGGGGTAGATCCCTATCCCACCACACACAAAGAAACTTCAAGCTCCAATGCACTCACCCTGTCTCTCTAACAACAGCTGTCTCTCCCTGAAAGCCAGAGCTGGGAGCCCCCCTCCTCCCTGGTCTTTTCCTCTTGTAACAAATTTGGAGCTCCAGTCCACACTTGGAAGGAAGACCTGCCTATCAAGCTAAATTGGGCTTAGACTGGGATTTCCAGGGCAACAGCAGGAGTTCAGACAGAGTTCAGACAATCCCTGCCTAAGTTGCCAAGGGAATTGATTGCAGGTGCCAGACTGACTGTCTTGACGAACAGCAATGAACAAGGCTTGCAATGACCACTTGTTCATTTAGAATGGGGCCTCACGAACAGCTTGTTTGCGAACAGCAGATTGAGCTGTTTGTGGCTTTTTTTTGTTCGTATTGCTGTTCGTACCCATCTCTAACTGTAACACACAAACATGGGAAGGTTTATGCTTTGCTTTTAAAATGTAGTGAATAACCCTTCTAGCAATTCTTACCCTTTTGTGAAAAAAAATCAAACGTTCTGTTGAGTTATTTGGAAGCTAGCATTCCTCTCTCCATGGCCAAGATGCACATTGTGGATCTTAAAAGAGGGTGAACAGGAATATGGCCATCTTCTTCAACAAGGTTTCTCTTCCTGCTGTTAGACTTACATGGGGATGGTTTACATGCTGTCTTTGAGTGATCACAAATGCATGCCTGCATTCCAAGCTTCCTCCATAGTCGTCCTCAGCAAACATTCTCAAAAGACAACAAAGGTGCTTTTAGATAATCCTCCATGTATAAGTAGCATTTGGTCAGTTAAATTTGTAAATGGAGAAAACCTTCATGTGTCAAATCTTCTGCAGATGTCAGGAGTTTATATAATCTGTTGGTTACATACAGAGAGTGTTCATCTGTAATGCAGGACTGAGCCAAAATATCCATCCACTATTTGTTTCACTGCTGTAATAAAACCCAATTTTGTTGTGTTTTCTACAGTTCCTTCCAAATGTTTACTTTTTCTGTCCATAGCCACTATTTCATAGTTTTTGCTGTGTTCATCCAAATCCTGAATACAAAGATACTACTGGCTGGTGATCATGATTTACCATCCTCTCATCTTGATGACACACTTATCCCCACATTTGTAGCAGAAAGGGATACTGAATTCTTAAAATCTGGGTGATGCATACATGAATGCCAATAAATATTTCAGTGCTCACATATTGCTATACTTTGTGAAAATAGTGGAAAATTGTTTGCACACCGGGAAATTAATGTTGGCATTCAAGAACGCATGAAAAGTATGCCTGTGTGTGTTTGGGGTGTTAAACCCTAAATAAAGTTTTGTGCTTTATGCTAATAGATAGAATCTGATTTTGATCATTATTGAATTGTCAGACTAGGGAACAGTTCATAGTCACAAACATAATAGGAAATAGTCCATGGTCAAACATGTGTGTCATGTTTGGGGCCATTAACAGATAGGATATTTTGATCAAGAGTTTCACACATACCTATTCATTTGGATTTAGGTTCAAGTGCATGTTTCTTTGATGTCTAACAAGAGAATCATCTTCATTAGGAGCTTTCCTTTTAACTTTTGATTGATGTTTCTGGTCTTTTCCCAATATATTAATTTGCAATGAAACGGTTGTGTATATACCATAAATAGGCTATTTTTAAAAGCTCTGGGACATGATCATTCCTGTTATCCTCTCAGACTAGCAGGAAAGATATTCTGGTCTTCTATTGGATAGAAGTTACATTCATTTTGGATTTTTTCTGTTCTTGAAAATAGACTCTGTCTGAGAGAGCTTTCTTTCTAATTCTGGCTAGTGACTTTGATTGATGCCATCTATTTGTTTTGGGTGCTAACTAATTAAATCTATTCTGAGATCTGTTTGCTTTGCCTTTTTTGTAAAGGTTATCTTGAGTTTGAAATGGTGCCTATCATTGCTCTTTCAGGTCTTTTGTTAAAGACACAGCTCTGACCAATGAAGATTAATGGATAGCTGGTGGTCTATTTTTATTCTGGATTTTACCACACTTTTATTTGTACCCCCAAATGCTAATCCAGTTGAATGGGCTGCACATCAGGTTGAAAACCTCCAGGAAGAACCTGGAGATTGCCCAGAACTACAACTTCTTTCCAAACTACAGAGGTCAGTTTCCCTGAAGAAAATGGCTGCCTTGAAAAGTAGAATCTATGGCATTATACCCCACTGAGGTTCCTCCTCTCCCCAAACCCCACCCTCCCCAGGCTCCACCCCCCAAATCTCCAGGA
Source organism: Eublepharis macularius (assembly GCF_028583425.1). Classification (NCBI taxonomy): domain Eukaryota; kingdom Metazoa; phylum Chordata; class Lepidosauria; order Squamata; family Eublepharidae; genus Eublepharis; species Eublepharis macularius. The sequence goes on along the minus strand of NC_072793.1, from coordinate 86,762,796 downwards.
ATTTCCCTACCCAGACTTGGCAATCCTAGCTGTACACCCTGTGCAACTGAACAATTTTGCAATTCTGGGGGAAATGACACTTGCAAGAGGGTCCACATATTCACGTGGCTTCCAAGAGTCAACATAGGTCCACATTTTCCCTCTGCCCCACCCATCTCATCCAGACCCAATTCTAACATCATATGAAAGCAAATCATGTGGCTTGCCTTGCTCCATGGGACTTTTCTTGGGGCCCTGCACATTCAAAAAAAGCATAGCCTACTTGAGACTATACCACTTCAGAATGCAGCTGGTAAATGGAAAACAAGTATGTCATGAACAAGGCTAGGTTACTACATTTGTCCTGACATAATGTCTTGCCATGGGATGAGAGTTTTTGAACTGGCCAAAAAATCAGTTCTCAGATCTGCAACTTCCACTTTGATGGAACAACCTCAGGAGAAATATACCAATCCTTTTTTTGAATATGTAGATTATCATGCAATTAAGTTCTCATTCTGTGCAAGAAGAGTTAAAGTAATTGCCCACCTCCAAGAGACATTCTGAAGAAAATTAACGGACTTGGGAACGTCCTTGATTATTACAGAAAAAAAGCCCTACCAGTGACTTTCTTGAACCAGGGTATGGCATGGGCTAAAGCATGCTGTCGCTTTCATTTCTGATTTTATTGCATGAACTTTTAAAGAATCTTTCTGGAGGTATTATGTTCACTGGTTGCACTTCAGATGAAGGTTAAAAAATTAGACTTCTAACCTTGCTCTGAGAAACCAAATAAAGGTTCACGGGTCGCTCTTTTCATGTCATATCAGAGTTGACTGACTGCTTTTTCAAGAAAATTCCCTTCTCTTGCCTGTCTCTTGTGTCTTCTGTTAGCATCCAGTTTCTTTGATGCTGTTTTTAAAAAAGTAAAATAGGAATGGAAGAACTACAACTGGGACTGAAGCTAGCATTGCCTTCTCATAAACAGCTGGCTCTGCATTCTGAAGTGTGAGCACTTAGAAAGCAAGCCAGATGTTGTACGTGTTTATTCCAAGTCAATCAGGCAGCAAGGCTGTCATTAGGGACACAGATATTTGGGAAAGCTAAAGCTGCTTCACTTTCCTATGCTGCTTGTGAGGCAAAAGTGAAGCTGAAGCATAGCTCACAGTGCGACACCTGGGTAATTCATCCCAGCCCTGCCCTGGTTTTTGTTGCCTCTTTGGAGAGCTTTGCAAGCATGAAGATGGTGTGCTCCTTCAGGGGTTTATTCAAGAAGCTTCCCGCTTTTTTAAGAAAGAAAAAAAAGCATCCAAGATCCCTAATCAACTTCAGCTACAACTAGAGCACCTGCAGTTTTAACCCATAGCTACTGCACAGCTGCAATGCTTTTTGGCACAATGCTTACTTCAGATGGCAATGAGGCAAAGAGATATGAGGCATGGTTCAGGTGTGATAAAAAATAATATGTTCATCTGGTGAACATGTATGAGAAGTTTTCAGAATCTCTAGCTCCAACCTTCTTCCCCAAAGCTTTCAGGGGAGAATAATGAAGCACCATTGGAGGAGCTTGTCTCCCAGATACTTATCCTAAGGGACAAACTACATATTTCATTGGGGATACATTGGATACCCTGGTAGTTTAGCCTTAAATGCAGGTGGTGTGGAGGGGTATCGCTGTGGAAAGGGAAGACAATTGGCTAGCTGACTAGTACTAGTACAGCTAATTTATAATCCTCTTTAGACATGTTAATATATGAACAGGATTAAAAAGCAAACTCATCTGCATAAGCAATAGTATCAAACAAGCAGTGGAACTGTAAAACTCACACAGAAGAATCCTCTCCTTTTTCTTCCCCCCACCCCCACTCAGCGTGGCAGCTTTTACTCCCCACTTCTCCATCTGCCTGCTTGCAGTGCTCTAGCCACTTGGCTCATGGGGGGCAATGGCAGTAGCTCCCACTCCTCCTATCCTGCCTAGCCACCCGCAGTGCCACTAATATCCACCTGCCTGGCTCATACGGCAATAGGAACAGTGGCCAGGGTGTCAGGTCCAGCTTTTCCTCCCCTGCCCACCTCTCTCAAAATGGCAGCCAAGATCATACAATATAGTGTGACGAGATCTTGGTCTTTCCCCCAAATGTTAAATTTATAAAAGTTTTTTTCTTGATTTTTTCCTGCAGACTCTAGCTTGCATGAGCACTTCCACTCCCCCTCTCCCATCCACTTTTCCTCCTGCTCCAAAATGGAAGCCAAGATTTCATGACATAGTGTTGCAAGGTCTTTGTAATTTCTAAAAGAATATTCTCCCCCCTCCGTTTGGGAGTGGGTGGAATTTTTCTGAAAGCCTGGGAGTTCTTCTAGGTTTGTAGAAAAATGTCTCCTCTGTATACCTGGCCCAATTTTTGTGATTTTCTATCTGCATGGGGTCAAGTTCAGAATTAGATATATGTTAATATACAAATGCCTTTACCAACAACATTTGAAATTAAGTAACATATAAATTTTGAAAGACCAAATAATTTTCTAGAATGATTTGGATAACTGAGTAATAAAACTGATAAGTGGGGGACCTGCAAAAATTGTTGGGGGGGGATTCCAGGGAGCCAATAAAGACCCTTTCTTTTTGCCCCCAAACATTCTTCCCCTTGTCCCCCTTCCCTCCCAAAGAACCCTCCCCTTTGGACCTCCTTCCCTTGGAACCCCCCTATCGACAAACACCTTTCCTGTTCCCTCTTCTTCCCAAGCATCCTTAACCAGCTCCCTCCCAAAGACCCTTCCCTGTCATCCTGCCTCCCAAATAGCCTTCCCCTTTCCCCCAATACTCTTCTTCTTTTCCCATCCCATCCCCAAACCCTTCCCCCTTTTCCTTTTTCTGTCTTCTTTATTTTGCCTTTATCTTGTCCTGGCAAGGTGCTGGATGGCCTGTGGCTGAGTCACTACAGTGCAGCACTGGCCAGGCTCAGCTCAGGTTACCATGGCAAGGCACTCGCTGAGCTCAGCCAGGTGAAGGTGGTGAGTTTGTTTTCTGCTTGTAAGTTTGGGGGGGGGTAAACTCTTCCAATGCACTTTTTTCTTACTTTTGAGATTTTCTGCAAATTGGGGGGGTACCCCAAGTTTTAAGAAATATCTGATTTGTTCTGAAATTGTCCCAATTCAAAATAAAAAAAGATTTGCTGAAATGGGGAAAATTGCAACTGTCATTGTTGGAGAGAATATCTGTAATTAAAATTAATGTTTTACCCAGAATGCTATTTTTGTTTCAGGCAACGCCAGTGTTAACATCTGATGCATCATTTAAACAATGGCAGAAAGATATATCAAGATTTGTGTGGCAAGAAAAGAAACCACGTGCTAAATATAAAATAAGATGTAAAAGAAAAAGGTGGTTTGGGGCTAAAGCATATTTTGCTGCTTGATGTTTGGCATGGCTGAAAGAACGGGTGTTGTTGAGAAATTAAAATAGTTATTGGATTTAGAAGGACACAATTTAAGATTTGGATGGCATACCTATTTATGGAATGACAAAGTTAATGGATTTTTAAAAAACATTATATATTAGGCATGCCATTCTGAAAGTATGGAACAAATACAAACTAAGGCTGTGCTCGAAAACATCTTTGTGGTTCTCAACTAGACATGGGCACAAACGGGGGGAAAACCCCGAACAGGCTGTTCGGTGTTCATTCCTGACGACGAACATGAACAGCCGACCGGACCCGAACATGTCCCATTCCCGAATGTGTTCGGTGTTTGGTGTTTATTGGTGCCAGGGCGACCCCCTTACAACTTAGAGAGCCCATATTCACGGGAATGTGCAGCAGGCTCTTCTCCAGACACTACCCAACTTTGGTCAAGATTGCAGAATCAATCTCAGAGGTATACATTCCCAAATTCGACGCCCCCAAGAAACTCCCAGTCAACACAAATGGAGCCACAGTCCCCAGTTCACTTGTGCCCTGTGTGGTGCTCTTGAAGGTGTGCCACCTCCCATCTCAGAAACAGGGGGTCTGGCCACTCACCAGCGGCACCCCCCCCTGTGCCCGCCCACCAGGCCTCCGGGTTGGAGGCGGACAACGCATCCGCTTGTGCAGCAAGGTGGGTGAAGACTGTGGCTGCCAGGCCTGGTGGGCACAGGGAGGTGGTGGTGTGCCACTCCCCCCAAGGGGTGGGGGTCTGGCCACTTGCCGGTGGCACCCCCCATGTGCCGGCCCGCCAGGCCTCCGGGTCGGAGGCGGACAACGCATCTGCTTGTGCAGCAAGGTGGGTGAAGACAGTGGTCACTGGGCCTGGCAGACACAGGGAGGTGGTGGCATTCCACCTCCCCACAGGGGGTGGGGGGTCTGGCTGCTCACCAGCAGCACCCCCCATGTACCCACCCGCCAAGCCTCTGGGTCAGAGGTGGACAACGCATCCGCTTGTGCAGCAAGGTGGGTGAAGACTGTGGCCACAGGGCCTAGCGGGCATGGGGAGGTGGTGGCATGCCACCTCCCTCCAGGGGGCAGGGGATCTGGCCACTCACCGGTGATACACCCCATGTGCCCGCCCGCCAGGCCTCCAGATCAGAGGCAGACAATGCATCCACTTATGGAGCAAGGTGGATCAAGACTACAGCCACCAGGTGGTCAGGGAAAGGAGGACCCAAGGGGTTCCAGCCACGGAGACAAGACCCACCTGGAAGATCCTGCAATGGGGACTGAAGGACTCAAATCCGTCAGCAGCTGCTGTCTTCACCCTCCTCCCTGCCATCACGGAAATCAGGGGACGGGGTGGTGCAAGTGTTGGGGAAGGCCTCCTCCACAGCCCCCACAGGTGAATTGGGGGGAGGGGGAGGACTCTCTGCTACCCCCGAGTCAAACCCACTACTGCTTTCCACAAGTAAACCAGGAGGACTGCCTTCACACTTAATCCCACGACCACCCTTGGTGGCCAACACAACAGGAAAACTCATTGTGCCACCAAACTAGAATTAAGGAGGACAGAAAAGGATAGAACACTGTGAGCCCTCAGCCGAGGTGCCCACTGAGCTTGGACCCAGGGCCTGGCAGCAGCCCTGGTGTCAGGTCTGACTATGTTTCTTGTATGATCTAACCAAAGAGACTCCATTTTAATCCTGTCAGTGTTTTAAGTGCTTCTTTTGCAGGTGGCAAGCAGTCCAGTAGCAGTTATCTTAAAGAAGAGGAATGTTATGACTACAATCTTTCCAGCCTTGGGAAACTTTCACTTTCTCAGCTTCAAGCCGTTTGTTTTGAGAACTGTGGGGGGACGATGGGGCCTGCAGGGTTGTGCTATTCTGTACCTTAACCTTTGCCTGTGATTCGTAACAATACTCATGTACCAGCCAAGATATTGCATCTTGGATAGTGGACTATAAGGGTTGTTTATATTCAGTAAAGTCTTTTGAAACCAATGGACTCATGTCTAATTGCAAGAGATAGTCTGGATTGCAACTTTTAGTAAGCCACTGTCTTTTGTTACGAATCACACCTGTTCCGATGCCTAAGCCGGAGGAGCTGGATACCAAGGCCGCGTCCGACAGGGACCCTTTGTTTGATCCTTATGCCTCCAATTCAGAAGGACTGGAACCTACAAATCCCGTTCCAGGAGGACCGGTGTCAAGCCGTACTTCAGTGTATACCCTTGTGCCTGAAGGAGCAAGAGCTCGACCCAGGGAGGCGGCGGATCCCCTGATATCGCTACCTACCCCAAGGCAGTGGGGATCGAGGCTGAGAGAAACGAGGGAGAGGAGAGCAAGTACGGTGTTTTCCAGATTGCAAATGGATGGAAATCGAGTGGTCGGTTCATCCATGGAAATGGCCAGTAGTCAACCATGGTATTACTGGAATAGAGAATCCGACCAAATACAGTAGGACCTGAGAGGTTCTGAAAGTACCCAGGTATGGGAAATCTCCTGTCATGATCTGATGAGTTGGGACTACGTGGAAGTCACCCCGTGGACGGGACAGCGCGAGTCGAGTGATCACAGTTGGCAGCAGTTACAAAGCCGAACTTTAGCAGTGGATGCTGGAATTTCAGCAATAACGGGACTAACAAAAGGAATCCTGGCAGGCATATCTGAGGAAGGAGAAGGCGCTGGGGCCACCAGAATGGGAGAGATTCGGCCGTGGCCCCGAGCTACCGCTTCCTGTGCGGAATATATAGAGACTACCCAATTTCAAACTGAACAGCCCCAGGACGCATCTGGGCAGGACGGAGACACTACAGCTCCAAGAAAGGTACAGATATTGGAAGAAAGAATCAGTAGCATGGAGGAGAGTTTAGCACATGCGGTTCACTTGTTGTCGGTGTTGGTCGTAAAAGGCTCAGGAGAGGAGCCTCCGCTGCCCCCCCAAATCCAGATAGTCTGGATTGCAACTTTTAGTAAGCCACTGTCTGACACCTGGAACCAGAGGCTGGTGCTAGAGCCCTAACCCAGCACTCCCAGAAGCCTGATCAGATCAGGCACTGATAATAATGTGAGCCCTCATCCAAGGTGCCCACTGAGCTTGGCCCCAGGGCCTGGCAGCAGCCCTGGAACCAGAGGTTGGGGCTAGAGCCCTATCCCTAGCCCAATACTCCCAGAAGCCTGATCAGATCAGGCACTGATAATGTGAGCCCTCAGCTGAGGTGCCCACTGAGCTTGGCCCAAGGGCCTGGCAGCAGCCCTGGAACCAGAGGAGATAGCTCCCTAGCCCACCCACCACACACAGAAAAAAACCCAGCTCCAATGCACTCTCCCACTCTCTCCTCCCAAACGCTATTGAGAGCTTTGTCCCACTCCACTGCTTGCTGAAAGTGAAACCAGAACTGAGAGTGCAATGCCCTTTTATAAGCTGAGGACTCATGGAGAAATGCAGGTGGCCTGTGGTTGGCAGTCAGAACTGCCTAACAGGGTTTGCAGGGATGAGATTGGAGTTCCCATGGCTACTGAACAACCCCCTCCTCCTTCCCTCCCCCCTGGTATCTGCTCCCACGTTACCAATTGTTACCAATTTTCTGTTCCACGCTTTGAAGGAAGACCTGCCCATCAAGATAAGTTGGGCTTTGTTTGGGGTGTCTGGGGCAACACAGGGAGTGCAGACAGAGTTCAGGCACTCCCCCCCCCGTTGCCGAGGCAATTGATTGAAGGTGCCTGAGTGTCTAGCTTCCCGAACAGCGGCTGAGCGCAATGAACAAGGCTTGCGTCAACCACTTGTTCGGCTGGAGTGTATCATCACGAACAGCCCGTTCGCGAGCAGCCGAGCAGCCTGTTTGTGGGTTTTTTTCATTCGTAATGCTGTTCATGCCCATGTCTATTCTCAACACAGGAAGCCTTTTTTAGATGGTAAATGATAACCCAACACAAGTGGCTGACGACTTATTCGATTTTTTACAAGGTGAATGTAAAATGAAATTGAGAGACAATTTGATTGCACAAGGGTATAGTCAATTATTAGAAAGGTTAAAGTTGATAAAAGGCTGTACATATTTGATCAATTCAATTCAGTATTTGAAACAGAATTATGTATGAATGATGAATATGTTATTGCTAAAATGTATAAACTTGTGTTGAAATTGGAGACAGGAGAAGAACAGGTTAAAGAATGTATGAATAAATGGGCAAAAAACTAGATTTTATATACAAATTGAAAAATGGGAAAATATGGGGTTGAAGGGTCTTAAATTTGCATTAAGTTCTAGTCTGAAATAGAATTTATATAAAATGAGGTATCATTGGTATATGTCACCAGATAAATTAGCTAAAATGTATAAAAATATTTTGAATAGATGTTGGTAATGCGAACAGCACGAGGGGACATTTTATCATTTCTGGTGAATGTGTAATAAAGCCAAAAAAATTGGATACAAATACATTCATTTATTCAGAAGATTTTAAAGATTAATATACCAATTAAACCAGAGACATTTTTGCTGGGACTAATGGACAAACAGAATTTCTCAAGGAAATTTTTTTTTGTATATGACATCAGCAGCGAGACTGATATGCTCAAAAATGGAAAACTTTGACATTACCTACAACAGAGGAATGGTCAATGAAGATGATGGAACTTGTAGAGAAAGCCAAATTTATTTCCTTGATTCTGGAAAAGACATAATTAATGGCTACCTGAAATCCCCTTATAGACTTTATGCGAGATGTGGATTGTCCCTCATAGTAGTTCCTATCCTATGCTCCTTTGGGTCATGGGGGCAGGGCTGAGCGCCGGGAGAGGGATCCAAGTTTTTCCATTCAATAAGCGCCAATGGGCTATGCCTCATTTTTTTGTGGTGTAACTTTCCACTATTGCAGGGGGCATTCCCGGGCCTGGAGTGGCTTTGGAAGTGGATTAATTCATGGCCCACCCCTGCCCCACCCTCTCCAGTGCTGGCATGGGACCTTGCATTGCACTTACACCTCCGCCCAGCCGCTAAGTGTGCCCACCGGTGGTGACCCGTCTGTGGTAGTGCACCTCGGGTGGGTGCCAGCATAGGGTGAGTTATGTCCATATAAGTGCAATTTACACCCGCACAAGCCTTAGTTCTCTCCCTATTTGCTTTCCACCCTGCTGCTTAGGATTGCACTGTTAAATACTTTAAAAACTGTCATTTCTGAAGAAGAGCATTTGTGACTTAGAACACATTGGGATCAATTATTTTACAAGTTACGGTTAACATTTGTCATTTGTCGCCCCCTTTCAATTGGCGCAGCTCTCCTTTTGAATTATTGTTTGCTGAGACAATGTTTAATTAAGGGAAGTCACTAAATGAGACATTAACCTTCTTTTAGCTGGAGTCAAAAACTTTCCTCTAATTTTGCTTTTATTCTTTTCTATAAGCAGCATGTTCTCCTTTGACATTTTGTAGATCAGAAAGAATAAGAAGGGAAAGTGGGAGGGAAGCAACCACAGATACATGGAAGGCAGGCACTTGACTCTCACAGCTGGTTCCTCCAGATGAAGCCTTACATAGAAAAAAGTCAGGATATGTAGTAAAATACAAAATATAGCTAAGATGCAAAGGGAGAAAAGCCCTGCAATTTAAACAGACCTTTCTGACTGTCTGTTAGATTGAGTATAGTTTGCAGGAACAATACACATTTAAACAGTTCTTGTAAGGATCATATTACTCCAAACATCTTTTCTCCATTATAAAGAAAACTGTTCCTAACAAATGCAATTATATTTCTATTCAGTGCCTCTCAAAAGTCTCCATTCGTGCTTTGTCTGTAGCCACCTGTTAGCTCTTCCTTTCCTATTTTTAACTCCATTCTGTTTGTTCCATAACCTTTCCCTTCTGTCCTTCTGCAATTGTTATCCTAATTTTGTTCTTGCCACAGTAAAACTATGGCCTGGCGTTCTCTTCATTCTGTTAGAGAAACTTTATTTATAAATTATAAATCTTCTTTTATCAAATTGGTTTCTCTCAAGCCATTCAGAGCAGCATGCCCTCTGCAGAAAGCTGTCAGCAAGCATAACAAAGAAACTCACTCAATATCTGATCCTTCTGTATCTTTGCCTATCTAGGTTTCTTCATTGCATTTGCTAAATCTTGACAAATTCTGAATTTTTGTCATCACTTCTCCTTCTATTCATTTATTTTAAGTCATTTCTATCCTGCACCTCTTAAAAGAGGAGCAATTTACTATTGCCTGCTGTCTCACAGCAGCTTCCAAAGTAATATACATTAGCATCATAAACTTGAAGAAGGCACTTCACCATTTGGAAGAGCTCTACTGATGGCTTTGAACTGACATGATAAGGATGCTCTAGTCCTGGACCCATTCCAGTCTGGCTTCCGTCCTGGCCATGGGACGGAGACAGCCTTGGTTGCCCTCACAGATGACCTTCACAGGCATCTGGATCGAGGCGGGTCAGCGCTGCTTGTGTTACTTGATCTCACAGCAGCGTTTGACACGGTTGACTATGATTTGTTGGCCAGCCGCCTTGCCGACGTGGGGATTAGGGGGACAGCCTTACAGTGGCTGGTCTCCTTTCTCCAGGGTCAGGGACAGAGGGTGGCGCTCAGGGGAGATCTATCGCCCCGTCACTCTTTGGTGTGCGGGGTTCCCCAAGGGGCGATACTCTCCCCAATGTTATTTAACATCTATATGCGCCACCTCACCCAGTTGGTGCGGAGGTTTGGGCTGGGTTGTCATCAATACGCGGATGACACCCAACTTTTTCTGTTGATGGACAGCCGGCCAGACACGGCCCCAGACAATCTGGCCAGAGCTTTGGAGGCTGTGATGGCATGGTTGAAACAGAGCAGGCTGAAATTGAACCCAGTGAAGACGGAGGTCCTGCAGCTGGGACGGGGGCTGCCAGATGTTGGGATCCAGCTCCCTGCCCTGGATGGGACACCACTGGCAACTTTGCCAGTGGTAAAGAGTCTGGGTGTGCTCCTGGATGCCTCCTTATCGATGGAGGCCCAGGTCACGGCAGTTGCCAAGTCTGCATTTTTCCATCTTCGTCAGATCAGGCAACTTGCCCCCTACCTGACACCCCAGGACCTGGCTACAGTGATCCATGCAATGGTCACCTCCAGGCTAGATTACTGTAACTCACTCTACGCTGGGCTACCCCTGGGCCTGATCCGGAAACTACAACTGGTCCAGAATGCAGTGGCATGGGTCCTGACTGGTATACCTTACCAGTCACACATCACACCTGTCCTGCGCCAGCTGCACTGGCTTCCAGTTGAATTCCAAATCAGGTTCAAAGTGTTGGTTCTTACTTTTAAAGCCCTGAGCGGGTTGGGACCGGCATATCTTCGGGACCGCCTCTCCCTGTATGTTCCCCGGAGATCGCTCCAATCAGCGAATAAATATTTACTTGTGGTCCCCAGCCCTAAGGAATCCCACCTCGCTTCAACCAGGGCCAGGGCCTTTTCAGTCCTGGCCCCAGCCTGATGGAATGCTCTGTCAATGGAAACCTGGGCCCGGCGGGACATATTATCATTCTGCCGGGCCTGTAAGACAGAGCTTTCCGCCAGGCATTCGGTGATTGAAGGGGGCGGTGCCATGTCGGCCTCCCACGTTTGGGGTGGGGGAGGGTTCTCCCCACCACTGCACTTTGTTAATTTGTTTTATTGTTTGTATATTGATTTTAGTTCTTGTTTTTATCGATTTTAACTGTTCACCGCCCAGAGCCCTTGGGGATGGGCGGTATATAAATTGAAATATAAATAAATAAATAAATGAAGTAAGACTGCATTACCACCACAGGCATTCACATGTGATCTTACCTGTGTTTGATTGTATGCTGGGTGTTCCTCCATTTATGTTCAAGTCGTTAGCCAACCTATTTTATTCTCCTTAGTTCTTCAGAAAACTGAGGAGCACTGGGAAGGGCACCTAGGAGTGATCATATCAAATGTTCAGGTCTTCTCTGAATTCCGAGAGTCACCCAGGACTTTCAACAGAAGTACTAGTCATAGGCTTCTGAAGTGCCCACCAGTGATGGGCAATCTCCTGGGGTTTACCCCATTGCCCACCAGTTGCTGGGAAGCCCCCTCCCCGAGATTGCCCACCACCAGCAGGCAATCCGGGAAAGTGTACCCTGGGTGCACTTCCAGCAGGGCGTGATGACGTCACCTACTGATATCACTTCCTGATGTCATAGCACCAGCCACAGGTGTGCTCCTGCACTTCACTGGGGCCAATTTTGACCCCAAACAGGCCAGCATTAACCCTGCACAAAGTGCGGGAGCACACCAACGGCACATCCATGGCCATTCCAGAAGTGACATCATCACAAAAGAACTGTGAGCATGCGTATGCAAAAAGAGCCATGCAGAAGGCACAAGGTCAATGCCTTCTGCCAGGAGTATATAGGGACCTGGCAACCCTAACTAGTCACCTTAGCAGAAAACTCCCTGAGGGATATCCAGAATACACCAGTTTCTAGGGAAGACCATACTCCTTGCTCCTGACAGTGTAAACTTTTCCAAGTAATGTGGCTTGTTCCAGAAAAGCGAAGTGTTCAATTTTCTCCCCACTACCAAATGATTTAATCAAAACAAAAGGCTGAGCACATTGGTTGCAGCTAGGATGTGTATGCTTCTCTCCTCTGGGTTCCTCTTCCCTCCCTTCTAAAAATCAGCCCCCTTCTTTGGGGTGGGGACCTTTTCCAGGTCCATTTTTTTCTTTCCAATCTATGGCTGTGCAAGTAGGATGGCTGGGGGCACCTCATTCAGGGACCTGTAGAATTGGACCTCTTAGTCCAATTTTCTTGAAACTTTAGTGGTCTTTAGTAGACTGGCAGCACTAGCAGTTTTGATGTCATTTGGTTAAAAACAGCCACACCTACCCCTAAAAAAGTCCCCCACCCCAGAGAATAATGGAACCCAAATAATTCTGGGTTCCAAGAAAAGCCTGAATCTGAGTTGCAAAATGGTACCAGGGGAGCAAAATATTGTAACAGAATACTAGTATTTATGACCTTCCTAAAAATATGAATCTGAAAAAATCTGCTTTTTTTCTTGTGCACATTCCTACACATGGCCTCCAGTGTTTAATGCCTAGGTCTTGCCATGGGAGGGAAGGGGACTTTTAAAGTTTAAAGGATATAGAAACTGTATCACTGTAATCCATTGAAACCATCATGGGTGCTCAGTGAACATTATCAGAGAAGAAAAGGGAGATCACAGGCTGCAGTGGGGCATCTCCAACAGCTCCAAGGGCTTCCACGTAGCCCTCAAGCAAAAAGTTGTCAAAGGGAGCCCCCAGATGATCTTGAGCCTCACTCATCTTACTCACCAAATAACAAATCCCTTGCCAAATGTCTTCCAAAACTTTATTACAGATTACTGCCAAGAGTATATCAAACACTCATTCCACTTCTGCCACCATGTCACAACCTAAAGACCCTCACTCCTGTTCCTGAATGCTGATACCCAACCACTCAGGACCCCTAAGAGTATCCAAGAGCTCTGGTCAAGGTTTTATGAAGCTCTCCAGCTTGTTAGGTTCATTCTTAATGTGTGTACACCTTAGTCAAGTAATTCTAGATGCAGGCAAGTAAAATATATTATTGGAGTTTATTAAAGAAAAAACATAGGAGTATATGCAAAGCAGGAATCGCTCTTCAAATATATTTAGGCAAGGCACAAAAACAAATAAGACTTGCTATTCTAAATATCATCTGTTTAACTAAAATACTGCAAGCAAGCTATCTAAACATTGTCTGATTTAGTTCCATGGCTGGGTGTTCTTACCAAGGCATTAGAGTCCATCCATGCTAGTCAACTCTAGGCATCCTGGTAGAGTGGTATGGAGCTAAGAAGCCCTCACGCCCATTGTAGTTGGGCAACAATGGCTTCAAGGGAAAGTCTGGGATTTTGCCTAGAGACAATGAGGCTTTTTGAGGTCTGAGAAGATTAGCCCACCAGCCTGGGAACCAATCAGGGATCAGTTACTTAATTGGCATTACAGCATGAGAAACTATGGGGAGTGCAGATAGTAGATGACTTCAACTACCAGGCTTCCGCCTTCTCAAGGACACACAACACAACAACAAAGTAACCCACAGGTGCATCCAATTAACAGACTAAGAGACTTTCCACATAACAGGCATAGTGCAAGACCTGCATGAACAGAAGCCTGAACCAAAGTTTTAAACTTATACTTTTAGGACCCTGTTTTAGGGCAACATCCTTACAGGGCCACAAAATAGCTGTTTGCCAGGGAATGTTTTTTCTCTCTCCCTCCCCAGTCCTGCTTCTTCTAGAGGGATGGGGGAAATGGCAAAAATTATGGTTCCAAAATTCCAAAATCTAAAAAATGTACCCCAAATGGAATCTTGAACAGTAACAACACTGCCAAAAGTTCAGGATAATAAAAAACATATTGTGATGGACAGAGCCAGGCCCATTCCCTTTTTCAGTATTTGTCAGCCTCTTTCATGCAAAAGAAAAAAAGTTATTGCTGCCTGGTTCTTCTGAAAAATCAATATTCACTGTGTGACTTCACCCTGGATAATAATAAAACACATTTTTTACTCTGGAGTGGGTACCTTAACTCTGTACTGAATGCAAAAAAGCAGGTTGTTCTCCAGTTCTTCCATTGTCTTTAAAAAAAATTCATTCTTAGAAGATTTCTACCTTTAAAAAGTCCTTGAGGTAGCTAAACAAATCTGAACTATTACCACGTATAACTGAATGGATACAACATAGAAACTGTGCATAAAATTCTACTGTTATTGTAAGTTAAGCAAAACCTTTGGAATGGAAGTTCAACTACTCTATCAACAGAAATTTGGGGGTCGCATAAACAGGAGACAAGTTAAGATTGTCAGATTTCCACCAGAGGTTATTTCTATCAAGCATTTTTAGCTCCAAGCAGAAAGCTAATTTCTTGTCACTCTTGGGAAGCTAAAAGAGCTCCAGTATCCAAGCTTGGACATAGTGACTGCAGCATGTATATTTAGCAAATTCAGTGGTTGGATGGAGCCTCTACTAATTGCTTGCATCTCTCTAAAGCTGAAGTGCTATTTGGCAGACCTAAACATAGGAAAAAGGAGCCAATCAGATACTCAACGTACTGATCAGGGAAAAGAAAGAGAGAATACAGAATGAATGAGACTCCAAGGAGCTCTGACTTCAGATAGAGCTATTCCAACAGGAGGACTTTGTCAGCTGTCATTTCTCATCAAGGATAATAAATGGAAGACATTTTTGCCACTGTATGATGAATATGTTGCTATAAATCATTCTAGTTTGTTTGTCATAGTCCCTTATGGCATGTTGATCCAACGTGGACTGCATACAATTCAGTGTTAATCTTAAATCTGGAATACCCATTATCAGAAAGGATTTTTTTTAGTTTATTGAAAATATAGACCCTGAGTGATCTTTTATTCCTGTGCAGAAATGACTATGTATGTTGTGTTGGTGGGTCTTTCCCCTCACTTCTACAAGTCCAAAGTGTTCTTTTCATATGTGCACATCTAGATACATGATGCCAGTTGCCTACACCTGCTATCTACCCTACACAGTGAAACTGGATTGCATGGTATTGGGAGCAAACCAGATTTTAAGTTATACCCAAAGATCCTAGCAAAATCAAAAAGAGTCCAGTAGCACCTTTAAGACTAACCAATTTTATTGTAGCATAAGCTTTCGAGAATCAAGTTCTCTTCGTCAGATGCATAGTGCAGAAACTGTTCAAATATAGAAGAGGAGGGGAGGAGAAAGAAGATAACTGCATCTTCTCTCTCCTCCCCTCCTCTTCTATATTTGACCAGTTTCTGTACTATGCATCTGACGAAGAGAACTTGATTCTTGAAAGCTTATGCTACAATAAAATTGGTTAGTCTTAAAGGTGCTACTGGGCTCTTTTATTATTATTATTATTATTATTTAATATCTAACATAAAAAACTACAAAAGACTATAAAAGTATAAAGGGGAGGGGGGAAAAAAGGGAAGGGAGAACTGGGAAAAGGGAAAATCAACATACAAACAACAAACACTACACTACATGTCTTGTATTCCCTTCATGCTGCAATTTTTCTTAAAAGTTAACTTTCTAATATGCTATCAGATTGGTAGGTCTTATACAATACAGATTATATTCAGGATCAGGACTTCTCCCCCCCCCCCTTGCGTCTCGGTCTCAATTCTCTCTGCGCAGCTGGAGCAGCTGCGCCCGCTCTTTCCTCCCCCCCACTTTCCCCTTCAGACTTCGAACTTTCTTCCTGCTGAAACTCCTGATGGTTGAACAAAAAGTCTGTCAGCTGTGCGTCCGATGTGATCTTGTAAGTTTGATCTTTATATCTGAACCAGACGCCTTCTGGAAACAGCCATTTATATTTTATATCACATTTCCTCAAGAAAGCCGCAAGTCCTTTATACTTGAATCTTCTTTTACGAGCCAAAAATGGAACATCCTTCAATATTTTAACCTTATTGCCCAAATAATCCAAGTCCACATTATACGAATTGTCTAAGATGGTGTCCCGAGTCTTCTTAGATGAAAAGTCAATAATAATCTCGCGAGGCAGCTGCCACTTCGTTGCATACTTTGAAGATGTCCGCCGGACTTCCAAAATATTGTTTTTTATCTCTTCTTTAGTTGCCTTTGCGAATGGCGCCAAAAGTCCAGACACCAAATCTTTTAAATTTTCACTTTGCTCTTCTTTTACATTTTGAAGACGCAATACCGTTTGGGCACGGTCCACTTGTAATCCTATTATTTGATTCTCCAAAAGCTTCACTTCCTTACTTGTTGCTTTCATGAGTACTGCGTTCTCGTGCACAGACTGCTCTGCTCCGGTCGCTGTTTCTTTAAGGCCTTCACCTCGCTCTCCACTGAATCAACCTTTTGCCCCATTTCATTCAGTTTCGCTACAAAGGGCTGTACAGCATCGAAAACTGCTCGTCTCACCAACTCTTCCAAAGTTTCCCCCTTCCCCTGTAACGTCGCCATCACCGATTTACTCATTGCTGGGCTCTGCTTTCTCGTCGCCATCTTGGGGGGGGGGGCGCCAACTAAGTTCCGAAACTCGGTGCAGAGGAAGAAGTCTGCGCCTTTTTAGCTTCAATTCCCACCGATCCTTCGCATACGCTTAAAAATCAGAAGGGATTTGCTTACTTACAGGTCTTCACCTTAAATCTGCTTATTGCCGTTCTCCATGGCCCGGCAGCACACACGGTGCTGCGCAAGTCTGCCGGCCTCCGTTGGAGCAAGCGGGCAATTTACCCCCTGCATTACTTCCAGGGGGTTCTTCCCACGGCGCCCCGGATCCAGGCTCCCTCACTGGGAGTCCTGGGGGTTAACCCTCGCGGGTCAACCGCCCGGTCAGGCTGCTCAGACAGTTCCCCCCGGACCTGCGGAGAGGAACGTCCGACATGGCCGGGAAAACGAAAACGAATCCGCTACTGGGCTCTTTTTGATTTTGCTACTACAGACTAACACGGCTAACTCCTCTGGACCAAAGATCCTAGAACTCAGTAAATTGTCTTGGCTTTAAGGTTTAGAGCACAGGTTAGTCTGAATAGGGAGGTTATTTACATGGTTATTTACAGTGGGAATGTTATTACACTAACTTTTGGGGCGGTTCAGCAGAACCATATTTAAGAATATAGGAGGACCTTGTATGTGTGTATTGGTTCATGCTCTTGCATGGTATTTAACAAAAGCTTCACTTGCAATCTTGCTGATGTTATCCATGAGATCTGAACACAGATTATTCAGATTGCACAGGCATTCTCTACTCTTTTGTGAACAAGTGTATTTTATGTACTGTCAAGTAGCTTCCAATTTATGGCATCCCTATGAATTAACAATCTCCAGAATGTCCTATTGTTAACAGCCTTGCTCAAGTCTTGCAAACTGAAGGCTGTGGATTCCTTTACAGACTCAATCTGTCTCATGTTGAGGTCTTCATATTTTCCTACTTGATCTTTTCCTACTTCAACTTTTCCTACCTTTATTATCTTTTCTAGTGAGCCTTGTCTTCTCATGATGTGATCAAAGTACAATAGCCTCAGTTCCATCATTTTAGCTTCTAGGGAGAATTCAGCCTTGATATGATCTAGAACCCACTTATTTATCTTTTTGGCTATCAATAGTATGTACTGGCGAGTCACTTCCAATTTATGGTGACCCTAAAAACCTCTAAACTGACTTATCATTAACACCCTTGCTTAGATCTTGCAAACTGGAGGCTTTGGTTTCCTTTTTTGAGTCAAGCCATCTAATTTTGGATCTTCTTCTTTTTCTACTACCTTCCAACTTTCCTAGCATTGTTGTCTTTTCCAGTGAGTCTTGCCTTCTCATGATGTTACCAAAGTACAACGACTTCTGTTTCATCATTTTAGTTTCCAGGAAGAATTCAGGCTTGATTTGATCTATACATAGTAGCGGGGAATACCATAGTATTAATTATCTTGATTGTGGTCTTTAGTGACATTTCCTTACACTTAAGCATCTTTTCTAGCTCCTTCATCACTGCCCATCCAAATCCTTATGATTTCTTGATTGAAGTTTCCCTTTTAGTTGATGAATTGTGAACATGAGTTACAATGTATGTTTTTTTTGCTTTGTTTCCTTTTCCTCCATTCAATTGTTCTCGACAGAACATTTCTATGGCAAGCGGGCTACATAGATGTCTGCTTCTGCAAAAAGCTGTTAATTCTCAGTGCATTTTGGCATTCTTTGTAGTTTGAGATGACCCAGTGTCATAAAACATGTCATATAGCAGTAACTTGGGCAATAGGGGAAGAAAATAAAGACCCATGCTAATGGGTTCCTGGTGAGAAGATAATAGCATTCTGCCCACACTAAAAGCCAAATGCTCATTGTTTGCTGCTTTATTAATCTAAAGTAGTGATATTTTTACCCACTTCTAACTATTATACATATTCAGTCCCATACACTCACCTTCCTGAAAAAGGTGATAATACTTATCTGAGAATGCAAGTAAAATAAAGCCATTGTAAGACCATGAGTTTGTTGAAGTTTTAAAAATCTATAGACTAAATGTGTTCTAAAAAAATTACCATCCCATATAGGTAAGGTGGTAAATAAAGTAATAGTGATACAGCTCCATGGACTTCTGGGAGGTACTGATTATTTTGATCCTCTTTGATGGATGATTTACATTGGGAGATTGACAGGGGGAAAGTGATTCTGTTGATTTTTCCAAATCATTCAGCTGTATTGACCATATATTCTTGATTGACTAGCTGCAGACTAGCAGCATTTAGGGTTACAAGCCTTTATGCCCAGGAGGTTTCATAAAGTGAGACTGACAAAGTGTTCTCCATTCGTATCCTGTGGTGTACTGTGAGAGTCCATCTTGTCCTGTATGCCTGTGATTCTCAACTGGTGGTCAGCTCAGGCCACCATCTTTCCTCCTCTCCTCAAGCAGTAGTACTCATACCACTGTTGAGCTACAGGGGTTTCATAAAAATTACTAAGAATTCACTCTCCCACAATCCCTATGTCAACCTTCAAGTGTAATATAGCATCTCCTGGCAACCTTACCTACCACAGATAATCCACCTGTGACTTTTTGATGTACTAGTAGTAATAACAGAGACGCTGTAAACATGCAAAAAACATATGCAGATCCAAAGCAGAATATGTATTAGGGGACATGTCTTGGATTGTTTCCTCATTGGACCAACTCATATGGTTGCTGTTGAAGACCAGCTATATTCAAGGTGGCAATTATCTTCTGGAGTTCCATGGGGTACAGTCTTATCTCCTATATTATTCAACCTCTATATAAAGCCTTTAGGAAAACTAATTTGTAACTATGGAATTGAATGCCATAAATATGCAGATGATACTCAGCTCTATATCTCTCTATCCAAATCCCCTGGTGATGCAGAACAGACCCTCAATCGCCGCCTGAAAGCTGTGATGAATTGGGGAATCAAACCTGGCTCTCCAGATTAGAGTCTTGCCATTCTTAACCACTACACCAAACTGGCTCTGTTTTATTGGGTCAAGAGTTTAATTCACTTTGTAGGTGAATTCCACATTTTGTTTCATATATTCCTTTTGGTTTTGTATTAAACTTTAAAAGATATGGTGCACCCTAATGGCTAAGAGAATGAGGCTGCTGGTTCAAATCTTTTTTTTCTGCCATGAATTTAGTAAGGAGCGTTAGATAAAGCACACACCCCCTTTAGCACAGGGATACTCTTACAGTCCTAGTTTATACAACTAGAATTATGATGGCAATATATGTGAAGCACTTTGTACGCTGGAAATGCCATATAAATGCTAAGTGTTCCTGTTTGGAATAATAGGCCTATTGAGTACCATGTGCATTGTACCACAATACTGAAATGTTTTGCAGCCTTTCCTTCAGACTAGAATACTAACTAAGCCAGGTTAACAATTACCAGACTGCCTCCTTATATCTGCCCTCTGTTTTTATTTCCTATGGGCTGGAGGAAAAAAGTAGGAGTTAGGAATAAATTCCTTCTGTTTTGGTGCTGTCCCATATAAAAGATAATCCTATACTTATACATATTCCAGGAGAGGATCTTTTTAAGAAGCAAAGGTCCCCCTTCTCCCTATTTCTTTGCAAATGCAGATGGCACAAGTTTTACCCTGGACCCTTCAGCTTTGGCCCATGTAAAAATATTTACAAATTATCAGGCTTGCTTAAACTGATGTTTCAACCAGGCCCAAGAGACAGACCAGTGATGCTGATTAATGAAGATGCAGGAGTGAGAAAACCCTTTCCTGCCAACAAAGACTGTGGTCAAGAATGGGGTTGTACAGCTGATGTATATTTCACTTAGCTTTCAACAAGCTTCTGAGGGGCAGCCAAAGTGGAACTGCACCCCGTTTGCTATTCTCTACATACCCTTCCAGAAGTACGTCCTTGCAAGATCTGAAGACAGGCAACCTATCTAGACCAGACATTATTTTTAAAAATGACTTCTTGATATCCTATGAAAATACTGGGTAGCTGTAAATAAACTGATTATTAAACATCTTATGAAATGAGGAAGTATTATGACATGACACCAACAATACATCGTATGGAAAGCAAGGTATTCTGCCTTCTAATGCACCTGCTGTTTTCTACTCTTACCTACAGAAGTAGCAAGACTGATTTTGTTCACACAGGTCTCTCATATCTTTTAACTTCCTAGCCAGGTAAAGGTGGCTTTATTATTATTATTGCACTGAACCTGCCTAGTGATGGAAGTGAACTTAATGGACTAAGAATATTATATGTGCCTTTACTATTTCTATGCATGACAGCAGCCTTTGGTTTAATTTCCTTTTTGTTCTTGCTTGAAGCCAAAATGAGTCATCTTCCCCATGAAATACAAATCTGTACACAACACTGGCTGTTAATTACATTCCCTGTCTCGATTAAAGAGTGAAGTGACAATTTCAACCTGTCCCTAGGTGGCCATTGTGTACGCTTGCTCTCTTTCTCTTTCTCTCTCTCTCCCACCACAAAAGCTGCTGTTATAACTCAAGTGCCACTCGGAATAATCAAACTAGCTCTTCAGTAGGCCCAGCACAGCCAGCATGCTGTCACCATGAAACCATTGTAGGGTAAACACAAACTATTCCTCATTCCAGCATAAAACAAATGTTGATGCAGTCTTGATGTATTCTCCTCCCCGCCTCTTTTCCCCTAGGAGGTAATTACTTCCCTTAGTCTATATTGCATTCCTCAACCATGTAGTGAAGTGTTTTAGAAGAGCATATCTGTTCTGCCTGCTTAAAAAGAGGAGCAAACTGGGCCAAAACTATTCTAACCACCAGACTCCTGGGGTAAGAGCCAGCTGGTGCAGTACCACCTCCACATAAACCCTTTCATTCCTTGGGAGTAGAAGCTGCTGTCTGAAGGCTCTAGGAAACTGCAAGGGGTTGGCATAATCTGAGGGTTTAGCAGTTGCTATCTGTGGAATCGGGGAAGGAGGTGTTTTAACAACAAAATAGAAATGGAGGTATTCTAGTTTTTGGGGGGGGGGGCAAGAACAATCAATAAAATAGCCAACAGATAAAAATCCAAGACCTAAATTAAAGGAGAATATGATCTTTACAAATTATAGACCTGATAAGATTCAGTAAAAGTGAAGTTCAGCAACAATAAACAGCAACTATTGGGTTGTATGTTAAGAAGCTGAGTGTAACACTAAATATCATCTTGTATTTGAAAGCAATACATACTCTGGGGAAAAAAGCTTCTTTCATGTTTCTTCTTGTGGTCGTCTCCTCCCTCCAGAAACACCATTATAATCCCTTCCCCACAGTACCAGAGCCTGTGGTGAGGGCTCGTACATTCTAATGGCTGTGCATTCATAAATAAAATGAAACAATTGTAGTATCTCTGAGGACTGTTAACCTTCTCCAGATTACATTCTTCACTTTTGCTGGATACATTTAACATTCCAACTTTTGTAAAGGAATATTAATAATGTATCACAATTGTTGTTTTTACAAGGCAAGCCTTCCCAGCCAAATAGATGCTTCATCACAAACTTCTGAAAATTTGAAACTGATGCATAGGCATTCCCAACAGGGTCTGCTGGGAGAGCCTGAAGATGATCGCTGCCATGCCCTGTGCCCCCTTTCCACCCTGCAGACTGTAACCTGCCCACCCAGATAAGCCAGCATTTCTGTAAAATGAACTCAACCAGTAGTGATGAACTCAACCAAACTTCTTTGCTACACAGCATGCTTCAATAGCACTCCACCTGGCCAAACAGTCAAAAGAATATTGTATGAATCAGCAGTGAGAGCATGTGGTGGGAGATATTTTCCCTACAAATCTAACAGTGATTTTAGAGGAAGTTTAGAAAGTTTAAATGGGCTGAAGAGTAAGTCAGATGTTCGACAGAGTGGCAGTTGAAAGAGACAAAAGAAAGTAAGAAGACTATACGTGGGAACAGCAGGACAGAATTTTGTAAGCAGTGAGAGTACTGCTTCCTCCTCATGCCTACCTTAGCCATGGAAAAGGCCTTGTGGAAAGGAGTGACAAAGCACTCAATTTTCCATAGCCAGAACATCTAGTTCAGCTCATAAAGATTAATTTCTTCACATAAGGGGGTCAGTCTTTGGTCTAGTAGGGTCATAATTCTCTGCACACCACACCCTTATCTCACTGTCCTAAGAAGATATTGCCTTCAACTTAAAAAAAAATGATGTGGAGCATTCACCTGATGAAATTGCCAGAGTGATTTTAGATAGTGAATTCCCAAGTTATTGAAATTCTGGGATGCTAATGACTCTTCTTCTAGCCAAAGAAGTCTAGAAACCATATTATGAAGTTATATTAAGGATAAATTGATTATTCAGATGGGATACTGCAAAGATACGTTCTGCATAATAACTAATGACAGTTGCCCTTATACATATTCTGTGCGGAGCCCGCTAGGAGACAGTACTTGGTAAACCAGGCTTGTAGTACTTTCAGAAACTCACTTATTTGTCAATGATTCATAACTTACTTTGCACTTGAGATGTTCCTGGTACTCTAATGCTTAGGAGCAGGACTGAGAATGCCTTGTAACTGTCACATTTGTCTCTTGTGGCATCCTCTGGCTGATATGCCCTCTTGTAAGTGTCACATTTGCTTTAAGCACATGCCATTTTCACCATTGTTTGATCCCAGATAATCTCAACAAGGCTTTTGCTTACAGTTTGTAGTGACAGAGAAGGTTGGCTTTTTAATATAAACTGAGAATGAATAAGAGAGGCTGGTCTTGCAACTAAATTAAAGCCAATAAGGGTGGCAAAAATGCTTCACACTGATTTGGTCTTATAACATTGCCAGCTGCATACAGTTATCCTGGTAAGAAAGAGAACACAAGGCTCAGCTGTGCCACATATTCAGTTACGTAAATTCTCACTTTTGGAAAGCAGAATGAGAGAACACATTAAACATACATTCCATGAAAAAAAATAATGGTTATTCCAAACTAGATAGATTGTGTGAAACAGCCACATCATCCACTCTAATCTCCCCCCCCCCATTATTGATGCTGTTTGCTCATTGATTCCGCAGATGATGTTCATCCCAAAACACTAATTTTAAGTATTTTATTTTGTACCCTACTTTTTTCTCAACCAACAGTATTCAAAGCAGAGTCATCTCATAATAACACAAGTGCAGTGTTATCCTTTCCATTGTGAACTGGACAGGGTGTTATGGCAACCGCTGACATGTACATGAGCTGGTTTTTCTGCTTACCTTTCCCTCCACTTTTCCACTACTTCCTTACTACTTTTCCTCTTCTTCTCTCACACCCACTCAAACTTGATAAAAAACCTATCAGTTTCACCAAGATCTTTCACAGTTTCCCATGACCAGTGGGGAAAAACGGTAACCAACCGGAAGATTGCCCACTACCAGCAAGCACCTGGAAGCCAGGTTGGTGTAGTGGTTAAGAGCGGCAGGATTCTAATCGGGAGAACCGGGTTTGATTCCCCACTCCTCTGCTGGGTCAGTCATAGCTTCTCAGAGCTTTCTCAGCCCCACCCACCTCACAAGGTGATTGTTGTGAGGATAATGATAACACACTTTGTAAACCGCTCTGATTGGGAGTTAAGTTGTCCTGAAGAGCAGTATATAAATTGAATGTTATTATTATAATATTATTATTAAGTCCATATTCCAAAGCAGCAAGTTTCTCCAGGGGAACTGATCTGTGTAGTCTGGAGATCAGTTGTAATTCCGGGAGATCTTAAGATCTCACCTGGAGGCTGGCAACCCTAGTGGTCTGATTCAATATAAGGTAGTTTCATGTGTTCACAATCTAATATGATTATCCTAAAAACCAATAACAGCTGCATCAAATATTTTACTAACTTTTCACAACAGCCTTCATATATGTATCATCTCTTGAGGCTACATTCAAAGAATTAATATTCAGTTTAACAACAGAAATAAAGTTGAAAGTCGGCTCTTACTTTTACAAAAATGGAATTTTAGTATACTGACAAATGTATACAAAGATGTTGCAAATGTTTTGAGTGTATCTAGGAGATGAAAGTCTTGCTTTTGCCATCAGTGCAGTACTTTACACCACTGGCAAAATTTTCCTTCTCAAACAATTATTATAGAAACAGAAACTCCCTCTTAGAATCTGGAGTTGTCAACCCAAAGCTTTGCAGATGCCTTGAACCAGGGGTCATTTCATAGAAAAAGAGCTGAAGGAATTCATTAGCATAACTTATTAGCATAACTCATTAGCATATGCCACGCCCCTTGCATCACCGGAAGTGTGTCATTGGCATAACTGATTTGCATATGCCACACCTATCCTGGCTGTTTGGGACCCAATCCTGGCCATTCAGGGCAAAAATTGGGCCCAAAATGGCAAAAAGGGGCTGAAAATGGCCGGAAAAGGGCACAAAATGGTCAGGATAGGGCTGCTGCTGAGTGGGAGAGTGATCTACCACCCATCAGAGGCCCGATCTTGGCCGTTTTGGCCCCAATCCAGGCTGAAACAGGCCCAAAATGGCTGAGAGTCAGGTGGGTTGGGCCACCTGACATGTGACCTCTTTGGAAAACTGCCGGAACTGCATTCCTGTGTGTTCCCCCTCAAAATGAGCCCTGCCTTGAACAGAGTATATTTTCTTTTATTTTAATAAATAGAATGTTACTATTGAAATTACTGCAACAGTGAATGTACTTCTGACTGGACCATGCCATAACATTTTTGTAGTGCCACGTCTCCATTTTTTTCACTTCAGATCTGTACTTAAAGAAGTCCATGTTTTATGAGAAACATGTGGAAAGGAAACCTGAAGTTACTGTATTTGTTTATATTCTTCCCTTGATTCCCTTGCTGCTCACCCTTTGTCATCTCCTCGACCATCACAGTAGGGTGAAGTCCCTTTTGCTTATGTTAGTTGGTAAAGGGTTGGGAAATTCCTAGCGATTTGGGAGCTTGGAGGTGGGGCTTGGGAAGAGAAGGGAGCTCAGCAGGGTATAATACCAGAGAGTTCTCCCTCCAAAGCAGCCATTTTCTCCAGGGAAATTGATTTCTGTTATCTGGAGATCAGTTGTAATTCCAGCAGATACCCAGACCACACCTATAGGTTGGCAACCCTTTTGTGAAAGTATGTTGATTTATCTACAAATAATAAATAATAACTCTTCATCCGTTATTCAGAGATGCATGCAAAACAATATTCATTCAATCTCGTTAATTCTTTCTTTTTAACTAGCAAGAACTAATTAGTGAACCAACACTGCTAAACAAAGAGATGCTCCAGGGAAAAGAAATTATTAAATAAAGCTTATCACTATTAGTCCACACTGTTGTATAAAAGATTAAAGATTTATGCTGAGGGAGACAAAGTAGGAGCCCTGTGCCATCAAATATATTCATTTGCTGATAGGCCCATAATACAAGTAAAAGCTCCAGTTCAGTGAATCCTTACTCAATTAGCTAACTATTCCTTTTTGTCATAATTGTATTACCGCTTATTTGTAATCTCAAAAGGCCTCATGTTTGTTAACTAAAAGTTAGTTTTGGTTGTTGTGGGTTTTCCGGGCTGTATTACTGTGGTCTTGGCATTGTAGTTCCTGACGTTTCACCAGCAGCTGTGGCTGGCATCTTCAGAGGTGTAGCACCAAAAGACAGAGATCTCCCAGTGTCACAGTGTGGAAAAGATGTTGGCAGGTCATTTGTATCTACTCTGGAGGGGTGGGGTTGAGCTGAGTCATCCTGTAAGAGTTTCCCAGGGTGTGGAATGCTAATGGCGGGAGGCTTCACTGTATCCTGAGGAGGTTCTTTTGCATATGGATTGGTGCTTGATGTGCTAATCTTCTCTGCAGGGCTATTGTCGAGTATAGAGTGTTTTGTTGGCCTGGTGTTTTTCAGAACTGGAAACCATGCTCTGTTCATTCTTAAGGTTTCTTCTTTCCTGTTGAAGTTTTGCTTATGCTTGTGAATTTCAATGGCTTCCCTGTGCAGTCTGACAAAGTAGTTGGAAGTGTTGTCCAGTATTTTGGTGTCCTGGAATAAGATACTGTGCCCTGTTTGAGTTAGGCTATGTTCAGCCACTGCTGATTTTTCAAGTTGTCCAAGTCTGCAGTGTCTTTCATGTTCTTTTATTCCTGTCTGGATGCTACGCTTTGTGGTCCCGATGTAACCTTGTTCCACCAGATAGTTGCCAGGGCAAAAAAAGCCCTGGCCCTGGTTAAGGCAGGGCAAACCTCCTTGGAGCCAGGGACTACCAGTAGCTATTTATCTGCTGACCGGAGCAACCTCCAGGGAATATTGGCTGAGAGACAGAGTTCATAACTCTGGGTTCCCCCAAACCCCTGTTGGATTTCAATTGTCTGATTGATAACTAGGGGAATAAGGTGGGAAACTTTTGGTCTCTTCTAATTTTTTCATGAAATATTACCCTATTGGAGAAATTTTGGATGCGATATTAAACTATGTAAAGAAAAATTCATTAAAAGACCTTCAGAAAGCTATTACATTTATTTTATGTAACTCAACAATGGGATTATCAGATTTAGATCTTCACTGGACATAAAGAATAGCAGTGCATCTAATATAACTGTTTTCTAAGGGCAAATTAAATGGGCATTAAATTCTAGAAACATATAACACATGATTTATTAGTGCTGCATGTGTAGGGTCAACGTCTCTTTTTTTAAAGCATCTGCTGGGAATCCTCTCAATAAAATTAGTTTTATGTTTCCTTTTCAATCCCAGTAGAAAGAGAATTTTATAACAACACAGAATATGGAGAAGCGAAACAACAGAGCTGGTAATCCCTTTCAAAGACAAACTTAGGTTAGTTCTGAAAAAACCCCTATTACCTCTGAGAGTTGCACAAGAAAGGGAAATTTCTATATAGAGGCTTGAGGCTCTTATATCTCTCCAAATTCATCTCCCAGTATACTCCTGTGCACCAGTTATATTCCTCACACATCCTTCCCTTCTTGGTAGCCTTACCTAGGATTCTCTAGTTAGGTCATGGGCATACTCTGTGGTAGGTCCATTCTGGCAAACCAGAGTGGGTGCAGCAGGCTCCTACACTTGCTGCATACAAGATGGCGTGTGAGGCAGTTTTGTTCCAGAGGGCATCTGGTGAACAGTAAACTGTCTGGGGATGTATTTTTATCTAGGTGTATTGATATTTATAACAACAACAACAACATTCGATTTATATACTGCCCTTCAGGACAACTTAATGCCCACTCAGAGCAGTTTACAAAGTATGCTATTATTATCCCCACAACAAAACACCCTGTGAGGTTGGTGGGACTGAGAGAGCTCCAGAGAACTGCGACTAGCCCAAGGTCACCCAGCTGGCTTCAAGTGGAGGAGTGGGGAATCAAACCCGGCTCTCCGGATTAGAGTCCCACGCTCTTAACCATTACAACAAACTGGCTTATCAATACTAGTTTTAACTTGTTGCTGGGTGCTTATGATGCTTGTGTCCTTGTGGCTTTTGCTGTTCTGTTAGCTTTCTTGAGTTTGTGGGGATATTGGTATAAATAGTTGAAATCAATCTATTCAGTGGTATATAGCTGGAAAACAGTTGTTCATCTGAGCATGAATTCTAACAGGAAGTTATAACATTCTGTAGGTTCAATCATTACAAGCATGTTGGTAGAGTATTCTGACACCATTGTAGTAAACAGACTTGCAAAGTTTTTCTAAATAAAAACCTAGAACTACACAACGGTATATAATTGTAGTTTATGCTTGCAGTGCATGCCACTACAACATTCCTAGGCATTTTCCTAGTGTACATGCACATGCTATGTTGCTCAGAGTCACATTCCATGTCAACTAGAAGTATACATAGAGTCAGAAAAAATCCTCAGAACTGGGAATGTCACAGCCCTAATTCTGGAGTTGCCACCCAGGGCCAAGGCTGCTGGCAACCAGCAGGAGGCTCAGCAGGGAGGAAAATTCAAATTGCTGTCAATCTGATAGTGTGCTATCACTTTCAGTGTGACCTTGGAAGTCATGTCATTGTGTCAGTTAGACACTGTAGGATTCCACAGGGGATCACACTAGAATTGACTTAATGCCGTTGAAGTGACAGTGTTTTTTCCAGCATTCCATCCACCGCCCTAGTGAGTGGTGGTGGGAGGTCAGGGGCTGCCAGCAGGAGGTGACTTGGCAGTCCTACTTAATGCAGAAAATTGAGTTTTTCAGCTGCAGAAATGTTCTTTAGGAACTGCATTTTTTACCTTGGAATTGCATATTTTGTGCCTGGTTGTTCATTTTTTAAAAGCCCTGTAGATGTAGTTGCATGACACCAATCACTGAGTGAATATAAACTCTGGCTTCCAGTCTGGGTTTGGAGAGAAACTGCCTGGATTGATATCTGGATATTGACGTGGAATATGACCATGTTGATCCTTTTAGCCCTTTCAGTAGCTTATCATAGCAGAGCTCATGGTGTCCTTCTAGATTACAGGGGTACAATAGAAAGAAGAGACACTTCATTTGAATTATTTTGGTCCTACCTGGCAATTAGCATGTTGATTTGTTTGTGTTGTCATTTTAATCTGCTGTTAATTCATTGTTTTTGTCATTGGTTTTAGTCTTATTTTTTATTCCCTTATATTTTATATTGGCTGTTTTCACACACTTGTAAACCTCCGCAAAATCACGCAAAACTCATGGCACAATGACATCTTCATGGCGCGAGTTCCCATCATGATCCCATTTTGTGGCACACTGACGTCAGAAATTACTCCATGAAATGGGGTCATGGTGGAAATCGCACCATGAAGTTGCTATCGTGCTGTACGTTTTGCATTTTTTTGCGCAGGGTTACAAGTGTGTGAAAATGGACATTATCTTTGTGCTTTTTAAAAAAAATTCTCTTGGCCAATTTGGAACTTAAATTCTGGAAAGAAGGGATAGTAATTATTTTTAAATAAATAATTACAGAATTACTCTGTCTAATCATACTAATGGACAATCCAAAAAAAATCTTTGTAACATTGCAGAATGAGAAAGGAGAGCTTTTCAGATCTCCTGCTTCCTGCTTGCTTTCTTAGTTTTAGATCACCTTTTAAAAATAAGGGGAGGTGTAGAATGGTGTGGTTCCAAATGAGACACATCTGTTATATTCTATGGCAACATGGGATGCAAAAATGTAAAGCGCTCATTGTGTTTGGTAAAGCACATGAGTTTTGGAACTACTTCTCCCCTAATGTGACCTTACATTTCAAGGTCACAATGCAGAATGTTTGTACCAGTTAACCCAACACCGAGACACACTATGTTCTTGTAGCAAGATCTGAACAAATCTCCTTCCGGTGGTGCAACACTGAACTGATGAAAAACCTCTGCAAACCAAACTGAACACAGAGTAATGAACCTGCCATGAAATCTGGCTGATACTACAATTTTTATTTTCTCATCCCAGCACCTCTGCAACTGGATCATCCTGGAAGTATTGTAGGAGCCTCTAAAACATCCTGACTCCCCTATACATGATGACAGATAGTCCATATGACATCTTGAGAGACTTCCATCCACTTGGATCATGCATGAGGTTTCATTCAGTTTTATATCTCTAGCTAGCTTTGCATATACCTCTTCCATAGCTTTCCAGTCTTGCAGCTACAAGTTGTCACCTATGTGCTATGTCAGACTGCATTCCGGCTAAATAATCACACCAGACAGTTGTTTGGGTTGAGAATGGCCACAACTTTATTGATTACAGCTGGATGGAGCATTGGCCTGGCAGCTGGGCACCGATCCCCATTGGCATCGGGGGCCTGGCTGCCGACTGATGCATCTCCCACCAGCCTCCTGCTGGCACACTTCAGCGCATGTTGTTCCATCGCCGGCCCTGCCTGGTGGCCCTTGCTTCCAGATCCATTGGGTGAGCAGTTCCAAAGACCCACTCACCCTGTTGGGATCCAGCCCAATGTCACATTGCAGCCTATGCTTAAGCCCGGTGGGAAGGACGGCGCGCAAAGAACTCAAACAACAAGAGCTGGAGGAAAATAGGCCACAACTTTATTGCGAACAGAAACAAACAAACAAGGAGCGTTGGCAAGCATATGGATCGGATCTCAAGCAAAGGCTGGCCCGCCTGCCAGCCACTGAGCCCTCCCCCCCTTCAGGACCCCCGCTGAAGGAGGGGGCACCAAGGAGTGACATTATAGGGGGAATCCGATGGGTGTATACCCCTGCCTGATTCGCCTGCCACCTGGGAGTGAGCACCTCGCAACCCCCGTCCGGGTCTGCCACTCACCTCAGTCCCAAGATTCCATATGGGAATCCCCTGAACAGGGTACCAGAGCCGTGGCCCTGGTCCCCCGGATAGAGATCCGATCCAATGCTACCCGCCACAAGAGCCACGAGTGGCTCCCGCCAAGGCTCCTAACAACCAAGCCACCCCAGCAAGGCATCTCTCAGGTCCTGGAGCCAGATGTCATGGCCCCAGCTGGACAGGTGGACCCGTCCGGCCGATACAAAGCCTCTAGGTGAAAGGAAATGTCCGGGTGCATGACGAGGCACCCCCCTGCCGCAGAGACGTGGTGCCCCACGGCCCAGGCAAGCCGCTGCCTGCCGCCATCGATCTTCTCTGGGTTAAGGGCCCCTCGCCACACACGCCTTTGGAGCAAGTCGGACCATAGAAGATAAGTCCCAGGAAGGATGGAGAAGAGGTAGTCCAAATCCTTGCACATGGAGAGCTTCAAGTCCAGGCATCCCTGCTGGACCAGGTCATTCTCGCCGAGCTGGATGATCAGTGCGTCTGGTGGGCCACGCCGCCAGGCCTGGAGTTCGATGACTGGGACAAGCGACTCCCAGCGCATGCTGCGCTGGCCGAGCCACAGGATGTTGATGTGCTGGTCCAGGCCGAGGTTGCCTCCCCATCCGGAACCCGCCGCGTACTGACCAGCCCAATGCACAATGCTGTGGCCGCAGATCCAGACCGTCCTCCGCTTGCCTGAGGAATGAAGAGAGGGGAAAACCACACAATTAGTAATTACACACAAAACCACACAATTAGTAAACGCTGGCCTTGCGTTTAGCTGCCCTGCCACCAGGCTCCTTGTGGACCTCCACGGGCCCTTGCCCAGAGTTCCCCAATTGCTCCACCCTTGCTGTTAGCAATTCCAGGGCCTGGCCAATATCCTGGAGAGAGCTGGGGGAAGGGTCAGGATTGCTGTCCCCAGCCCGGCCCCCGCTCTGCTTTGTTGACCTGCTGCGGGCGCCTGCCCTCTGGCCCCTTCCACCTTTTTCAGCAGCTGGCAGGGGAGGAAAGCCCCGCCGTCCGGTTGCCCGCTGCGGCCCCCTGGGGGAACCTTTGGCCTTCCCCTTCTGTGCCCCCGGGGACTTCCTGCCAGACGCTGGCTGCAACGCGGCAGGCTTGCGGCCCCCCTACTGCGGGGCTCGAGGCATCCTAGCCCTCCCCGAAGGAGCCGTCCCGGTCCCGGCCTTGGGCCTGGCCCCCTTTCCCTTCTGAGTGGGTGCCATCAGGGCCGAACCCCAAGAAAAACGGATTGCCCCCAAGCCACCCGGTGAGATCTAGAGGAGGGGGGAAGCCCACAGCACCCTCAGCCGTATGAGGGAGGGGGAGGGCGCCGGACAGCAGCAGCTGCTGACCGGTAAAGAGAAGGGGAACGAGGAAAAACAAGAGGGGGGGGTAAAAAATTCCCCTGCAGGCCCAGAAGCCACGAGGCCCGCTGCTGCCGCTCGCCGCTGTTCCCCTCTTCACCGCGCCAAGGTGCGGGCTCAGCCCAAAACCGACCTCTGGCAGCAGCGCTCCCATCTGACCTGGGTCAGGGAGCAGAACGATGGACGGTCGAGGAGACGCCGCGAGTCCAGCCGCTGTGTTCCGCCCCTTCGTCGCGCCGAGGTGCGGGCTCAGCTAGACCCGACCTCCGGTAGCGACGCTCCCACCCGACGAAAGTCAGGGAGCCGATCGACGCGTGGCTGGGCTCGTCTTCTCTCTTCCTCTCGTCGTGTCCACGCTCCTCTCCCGTTCGCATCCCGGCGCCGACTGCCGGGGAGGCGGGGCCGGGTCTGCTTAAATGCAGAGCCGCCGGACCAGAGGGAGAACCTCGCCCTCCAGGTCCGGCGGTTGGCCCCGCCCCCCGGCAGCCGCTCCCCGGCAGTCCCGATTGGGCGGCCAAGGTTCAAACCGATTGGCCGCCCAGACCGAGGGGCCTGCCGGGAAGCAGAGGCCGGGACCTTGCAGCCGTTCCTTCCTCCGCGCCGCCGGCTGCAAAGCCTTCGCCCGGTAAGTCGGGCGTTGGTTCCAAACCACCAAACCCATAAAGTTGGGACAGGACTCCCCATCCGTCCAGAATCAGCGGAGAGTGGGAGGGTGACTTGCTGCTCCTGCGAATGCTGAGGTAAAATGTCTCTGACCACGAGGCTGGTGCAGAGCCGGGATGGACGCTCCACCTCTCCTGCCTCCACTGCGTCTTGTACCCAGTGCCAACCCAGCCTGCCGGTGAGTCATCAAGCTTCCTTTTCACACAAAGTTTTAAGTTTCAGCAAGTCAATTGTCTATTTTCTCCCAAACTCAGGCTTAAATGTGTGTATCCTGTAAGTGCTTTCTATAGTCTGTGCAATCCTTTGAGGGGGAGCTTAGAGGATATAAGGATTGCAACTTAGTATTGTCAACTTGCTGTTCTCCATATTTCTTGCATTCACTGGCACAAAGTAATTTAATTCAAGTCAAATAATGCTCACACGTGTGCATGCACACAAAAGAACTTCCAAACCCTAATTCCCTTTTAAACTTAT
Organism: Eublepharis macularius; assembly: GCF_028583425.1. Classification (NCBI taxonomy): domain Eukaryota; kingdom Metazoa; phylum Chordata; class Lepidosauria; order Squamata; family Eublepharidae; genus Eublepharis; species Eublepharis macularius. Next base: position 86,729,650 of record NC_072793.1, on the reverse strand, counting down.
TTACATTACGCAAGCACCCCGCAATCTCCCCTTAATTCTCCAGCTTTAATTATATAATTGAACCACTCCCCCCACCCACTCCCCAAAACCTCATTTTTCCCGGGAAACATTAAACATTACATCTTAATGAAATTCTTAATGAAATGGTCTACTCTGAATGCAAATGAGTGGTAGTGGATCTTTCATTTGCTTATCATGCTGTGACACAGGAGGACAAATGCCCTTTCTTTCTTTCTTTCTTTCTTTCTTTCTTTCTTTCTTTCTTTCTTTCTTTCTTTCTTTTGATGATGGGGGCCCAAAGTTGCTTACATCATTCTCCCCTCTTCTACACCAGTTTGGTGTAGTGGTTAAGAGCACAGGACTCTAATCTAGAGAACTGGGTTTGATTCCTCACTCCTCCACTTGAAGCCAGCTGGGTCACCTCAGGTCAGTCACAGCTTCTAGCTCTCTCAGCCCCACCTACCTCATAGGATGTTATATTGTGGGGATAATGATGACATACTTTGTAAACTGCTCTGAGTGGGTGTTAAGTCATACTGAAGGGCGGTATATAAATCATATATTATTATTGTTATTGTTATTATTTTATCCTCACAATAACCCTGTGAGGAAAGCTAGTCTGAGAGGGTGTCTGGTGCAAGGTCACCCAGTGAGCTTCCATGGCAGTTTGGGGATTTGAACCTGGGAGGTTTGAAGTATCACTCATTCTCTTAGGACCTAACATGCAACCTTAATCAGTTACAGCCTCCCACCCTTCTAAACCCACTTCAGTGGACTTACAAGGGTCTGTTTTGGGTTGTGCTTTTAGTAGGGCAAGTTAAAATATCAGGGCGCTCAGTTATCTTACATCCTTGATGGCTTCTTCCTAAGGCACAAATAGATGTAATGATGATCACAGGCTGCTTTCAAATGGGGCATGTGTGCACATCCCCATTTGGGTCATGCAGGGAGAGGAAGGGGGTGTAACTCCGCTTCATTTCACTAAATGAAAATAAGCTCCCTGTGATGGTATTAACATTTTAAAATATGTCTGATGAAAAAAAAATCTGTCTTTTTCATTTAAAACTAATAACAGGAAGTATTGTGATTTAAGGAGTAAATTCTCCTCTCCACCTTGCATGGTCCCAATTAGACATTGGCACGAACCATGGTTCATGGTTCGGTGCCAACGACAATCCCGAGGTCAAGAACTGCCATGAACATTTTCCGTTGCCAAACTGGTTCATGGTTCATGGTTTGTGGGGCACAGAATGGTCCCAGTTGCACTTAGAGAGCCCATATTCCCAGGGAGTGTTTTGCAGGCTCTGCTACAGCCATCAACCAAGTTTGGACAAGATTGCAAAAGGGATCTTGAAGTTATACCCTCTCCAATCCAAGGACCCCAGGAAACTCCCACTCGATACAATTAGAGCCACTGGTTGACATTGGCCCAGCGTACAGAAGGTGGGTTTTGACGGCGGCCGCTGGGCCTGGCGGGCACAGGGAGGTGGCAACGAGCCACCTCCCCTCATGGGGCAGGGGGTCTGGCCGCTCGCTGGCAGCACCCCCCATGTGCCCACCTGCCAGGCCAAAGCAGAGTGCACTGGTATTCCCAGCAAGGGCAGGAATGGTGGGTCATGATGGTGGCCGCTGGGCCTGGCGGGGAAGGGGAGGTGGCAATGAGCCAACTCCCCTCAGGGGGCAGGGGGTCTGGCTGCTCACCAGCGGCACCCCCCATGTGCCCACCTGCCAGGCCAAAGTGGAGCGTGTTGTATTCCCAGCATGAGTGGGAGAGGAAATAACATTCGGACGGGGCCTGATTCCCCAGCAACCTGAGGGTCCCACTAAGAAAAATTGCGACAGCAGCCAACAGTACCCACCTTCCTGCCTTGCCAGAAAGGATGGGAGGAGGAGGACATGTCATCATGAGGAGGGGGAGGGGGAAGATCCCTCAGCAACCGCGGGTCCTCACCCGAGGGTCCCACTGAGGAACAGTGTGGCAGCAGCTGACAGTACCCACTTCCTGCCTTGCCAGAAAGGATGGGAGGGAGAGGACCTGTCATGTGGGGGGTAAGTGGGAAGATCCACCAGGCCAAAGTGGAGTGCACTGGTATTCCTGGTGCAGGTTGAAAGGAGGGTGTAGACTGCGGCCACTGGGCCTGGCGGGCATGGGGAGGTGGTGACGAGCCACCTCCCCTTTAGGGGGTGGGGGGTCTGGCCGCTCGCCAGCAGCACCCCCCATGTGCCTGCCCGCCAGGCCATAGAGGTGTGCATTGGTATTCCTGGCATGGGAGGGAGAGGACATGACATTTGGATGGGGGCCTGATCCCCCAGCAACCGCGAGTCCTCACCTGAGGGTCCCACTGAGGAACAGTGTGGCAGAAGCCGACAGTACCCACCTTCCTGCCTTGGCGGAAAGGATGGGAGGGAGAGGAGATGGAGGAAAGAGGCAACTGAACCGCTGTTGGGAGTAGATGGAGAAACTCTGATGCCGGACAGAGAAAAAGCAGACAGGCTTAATGACTTTTTTGCTTCTGTTTTCTCCCTGAAGAACTCAGGCACATCTAGAGAAAGTAGGAAATGTGGCAGGACACCTGAGTGGCTAATTGACATTGACAGAGAGGTTGTGGAGAGGCATCTGGCTGCACAGGATGAATACAAATCCCCTGGGCCGGATGGGGTGCACCCAAGAGTGCTGAAAGAACTTTCTAGAGAACTTGCAGAACCCCTGTCCATCATCTTCAAGGCCTCCTGGAGGACTGGGGATGTGCCACAAGATTGGAGAAGAGCGAATGTTATCCCAATCTTTAAGAAAGGGAGGAAGGATGACCCGGGACACTACAGGCCGGTTAGTCTGACTTCTGTTGCTGGGAAGATATGAGAACAGATTTTAAAGGCATCAATCTGTAAGCATCTGAAGGACCACTCAGTGATCTGGGGAAGTCAGCATGGTTTTGTTCCTAAAAGATCTTGCCAGACCAACCTGGTTTCCTTCTTTGATCGAGTGACCAGCTTACTGGATCGGGGGAACTCTGTTGACGTGATTTGTCTGGATTTCAGTAAAGCTTTTGATAAGGTCCCCCATGACATTCTGATGGGCAAACTGGAAGAGTGTGGAGTGGACTATAGGACAGTTCAGTGGATAGGGAACTGGTTAGAGGACTGCACTCAAAGAGTGGTGGTCAACAGCGTTTCATCAGATTGGAGGGAGGTGTCCAGTGGGGTGCCGCAGGGCTCGGTTTTGGGCCCGGTACTTTTCAATATTTTTATCAATGATCTGGATGAAGGAGTGGAAGGGCTGCTCATTAAATTTGCTGATGATACCAAATTGGGAGGAGTAGCAAACACCCAAGAAGATAGAATTAAAATTCAACAAGACCTGAATACTCTGGAGAAGTGGGCAGCTGTGAATAGGATGCAATCCAACAAAGACAAATGCACAGTATTCCATCTGGGCCACAAAAATGGGAAGCACAAATACTGGATGGGGGATACACTTCTGGGCAGTAGTAGATGTGAAAGGGATCTTGGGGTAAGAGTGGACTGTAAACTAAATATGAGCAGTCAGTGTGATGCGGCGGCAAAAAAGGCTAATTCAATCTTGGGTTGTATCAAAGGGGCCATAGCGTCGAAATCGCAGAAGGTCATAGCCCCTCTCTATACTGCCTTGGTCAGGCCACACCTGGAGTATTGTGTGCAGTTCTGGAGGCCTCACTTCAAAAAGGATGTGGCCAAAATCGAGAGAGTGCAGAGGAGAGTGACGAGAATTATCAGGGGTCTGGAGACTGAGCCCTACGAGGTAAGGCTGAGGGCCTTGGGAATGTTTAGTTTGGAGAAGAGAAGGTTGAGGGGGGACATGATTGCTCTCTTTAAATATTTGAAAGGCTGTCATTTGGAGGAGGGCAAGGAGCTGTTCCAGTTGGCAGCAGAGGGTAGGACCCGAAGCAATGGGCTTAAATTACATGCACAAAGGTACCGGCTGGATATTAGGAAAAACTTTTTCATGGTCAGAGTAGTTCAAAAGTGGAATCAACTGCCTAGGGACGTGGTGAGCTCCCCCTCACTGGCAGTTTTCAAGAAGAGGCTGGATGAATACTTGTCAGAGATGCTTTAGGCTGATCCTGCACTGGGCAGGGGGTTGGACTAGATGGTCTGTATGGCCCCTTCCAACTCTATGATTCTATGATTCTATGATTCTATGTCATTTGGAGGGGAAGTGGGAAAATCCACCAACAACCGCGAAGCCTCCTCCGAAGCTCTCACTGAGGTACTCTGTGGCAGCAGCCAACAGCACCCACCTTCCTGCCTTCATGGAAAGGACGGGAGGGAGAGGAGATGTTGTTTGGAAGGGTCGGAGTGCTTCAGAGAGAGACAGGTCGAAAGAGGGTCTGTGAAGTCAGAAGTGTCCGGGGATGGCCCTGGACTCCATGGCCGACCCCGGGACTCACCGCCGCACTGGGCCCACCCCGGGCACTTCCCCCACCGCGGGCGATTACCTGGCGGCTGGGACTCGTCGCCGCCGAGGCAAACCGGCGCCGGCGGCACGCAGCGGCAGGACGGCCCTGGAAGGAGCGGCATGGTGCAGGCAGGCGGAGGCCTGGGGTGTGGCATCGGCGGAGCCAGAGGCCGGCCAAGGTGCCCAAGCGAGGGGCCAGTGGCCACAGTGGCATGGAGGGTGGCGGCGGACCCGGCGACGGGCCACCGGCCTACAGAGCAGGCTGAGCCGCTGGCGGTCGTGGGGGAGGTGGCCCCATGGCCCGTGGCTGGTCCGCCACGCCCAGCTGCAGGCACAAGTGGTGGCCCGGAAGCCGGGCAGCATGCAGCCTGGGTGGACCCGCCCTCCTGGGCCTAGCGGCCGCTGGCAATTCACCAAGGGCCACGTCGACCCGGAGTGGCTTGGCAGGAGGGCAGGGGCAAGGGAGAGAGACGGGCACCAGGGCAAATGAGGGACAGCAACGGGGGTGGGGCCACCGGCTATGGCCGGGTCTGACCCAGGTGGCAGGGATCACGTTGGGTGGGGGAAGTTGGGAAGGAGGGTGGGGCTGGAGATAGGGGATCAAAGGAGGCTCCGGGCCCAGGCCAAGGAGGAGATTTTGGAGGCGAGTTGGTGTAGCGAGAGAGAGCGTGAGAGAGAGCCGAGACCTGCGCCTGACGCTAAGGGCAGGCTCAGCCGGGACCTGAGGGAGATGCTGGAGGGGGCGGTCCTGGCCCACCCCAGCGACTGACCCAAGGAAGGTGCCCAGTCTGAGGCCTGTGGGTGGAGCCTTCTGCCTTCCCCCCTCCCCCACCACCGCTCTTCATGGACCGGGATAGGCGAAGCCTCGTGGCCGCATTCACAAGCAGCACCCGCCGGCGGGGGCGTCAGCACGGCCGCCACCCCACCGACCACACCCCCGGACCCGCCTCAGCGTGACAGGAAGATTCCAACAGCCGCGAGGCCTCCTCCGAGGATCCCACTGAGGAACTCTGTGGCTGCAACCAACAGCACCCGCCTTCTTGCCTTTGCGGAAAGGATGGAATAGGACAGGACCGGAGAGGTCATTGGGAGGGGACTGAGTGTTCTGGAGAGGGCGAGGTGAGAAGAGGGACTGTGTACTTGTGTGGGAGAGGAGAGCCGAGCCCGAGGCTTCCTGGCCGCATTGCACAGCAGGACTGGGACGGAGGGACCCAACATCTACCCTGAAGGAGTGCACAGACTGCTGTGGCAGAGGCTTGTCTGCTCCCCCTGTGTCACAGTGGAGACTGTCGCCAGCATCACTCACCTTCCTGCCTTCACGGAAAGGACATGACTGGTTGTGGTGGCATTGCCCATTTACCCCTGCCCAGAGGGGACCACTGCTGCTTTTGGTAGGGGTCACCGTGACATACAATTTTATGTGCATCAGCAGTTGATCTGTCCCTCATGGCCAAAAGCCGAAGCATCATACAGCATCCACCTTCCAGCCTTCACAGAAAGGGTGTGAGGGCGAGGGACCCATTCCCCCCTACTCAGAGGGGGCAGCAGGTGCCCATGGAAAGGGGGGGTACCATGCGGTGCCACACTATCACCAGCAACAGCAGCAGAGCTGTTCCTCGTGGCAGAAAGCAGCATCAGCTGGCAGCACCACACCTTCCTGCCTTCATGGAAAGGATGTGAGTGGTTGTGGCATTACCCATTCACCCCTGCCCAGAGGGGACAGCCGCTGCTGTTGGCAGGGGCCACAGTGACGTACAATTTTATGTGCAACAGTAGTTGATCTGTCCCTCATGGCCAAAAGCCAAAGCATCATACAGCACCCACCTTCTGGCCTTCACTGAAAGTGTGTGAAGGCGAGGGACCCATTTTCCCCTGCTCAGCGGGGGCAGCAGGTGCCCATGGAAAGGGGGGGTACCGTGTGGTGCCACACTAACACTAGAAACAGCTCCTGAGCTGCCTCTCATGCCCAAAAGCAGCAGCAGTAGACCTCAACTACCTTCCTGCCTTCGCAGAAATGACACGTGACTGGTCGTGGGACCCATTCGCCCTGTGCACAGAGAGGACAGCAGGTGCACATGGATAGGGGTGCACCGTGCAGCTCAAACCTGTCAGCTCAGAAAATGCGTCTGAGCTGCCCCTTGTGGTCCAAAGCGGTGGCAGCAGACAGCACCCACCTTCTTGCCCTCATGGAAAGGGTGGGAGGGACACATTCCCCCCTGCTCAGAGGGGACACCAGGTGCCATGGAATGGGAGGGTACCGTGCAGTGCCACTCTAACATCAGCAACAGCAGCAGAGCTGTTCCTCATGGCCAAAAGCAGCATCAGCTCACAGCATCACACCTTCCTGCCTTCGCGGAAAGGATGGGATGGGAAAGACAGGAGAGCTTGGGAGGCATCTGAGCAGATCCAGAGAGGGAGAGGTGTGAAGAGGGACTGGAAACTTGACAGGGAGAGGATGACCAAGAAGACCCAAACAGCCACTGTGTCGAATTGCACAGGCTGCTGTGGCAGAGGCTTGTTCACCCCTCCTGTGTCGCAGTGGAGTCTGTCGCCAACATCACTCACCTCCCTGCCTTCATGGACAGGAGATGACTCAAGTGGCTTAGAGCAGACAGCAGAAGCCTAGGATAGTGGGCTCTGTGTTGTGCGACCATATGTGCCACAGCTCCGGAGCTGCCCTACGTGCCCAAAAATCGGAGCATCAGAAAACACCCACCTTCCTGCTTTCACAGGAAGGATGGGATGGGCAGGACAAGTTGTGGGGAGGGGTCGTTTCGGCACCATCTGGAGAGGGAGAGGTTGAAAGAGGGAACGGGAACTTGTCTGGGAGAGGAGGGCAAAGGGTAACCAGCCATGGAAGCAGCCCCGAGAACTGAGGGAGGCGTGAGCCCGCTGTGGACGAGCTGGGCCGGCTACAACCCCAGAGTGGCTCAGAGCCCGGGTAGGTCCAGGTCCACGGGAGGGTGCCCCAGTAGGTTGAGGTTGACCTTTATGAAGGTTAACATGTCCACCAGGTCCGGATGCAGACGTGCACAGCGGGGACGGAGGAGGTCTCCCAGGTGGGAGAACACCCGTTCGCTCTGCATGCTGGTGGGAAGGCAGGACAGAACGTTTGTTGCCACGATGGACAGGTCCGGCCATCGGGCAGATTTCCTCGCCCAATACTCCAACAGGTTGACATGGGGGGGCTTGGTGGACTAAGCAAGGTACTCGCGCACCATGGCCCCCACGAGTCCTCCACTGAGAGGAACGCGCCCACTGTGCAGCGGCCAACCACACAGCCCACCAACGAGGCCCAGAGATCGAATGTGGCTGTTGGGGTGGCTCTTCCCTGGCGTGGCTCTCTTCCCACCTCCTCCCCCTCCCCCTCCCCTTCCTCCCCCTCCTGCCCCTCGCCCCTGCCTGGTTCCTTCTCTCCTGCCTTTTGTCTCTGGAAATGGAACACTGCTGTGCGGAGCTCCTTTTTCCAGTGCTGCATCTGACACACCTGCGTGGCAATGCTGCCCTTGAAGTGGGGGTCACAGAGGGAGGCCAGTTGGTATGGTGCCTCATGGCATAGAGGATGCAGGCATTCAGCAACGCAGGCCTGGATCCTCTGGACAAAGTCCCGGACTCTGGGGAGGAGCTCTTGCTTGTGCTGGAGCTCCTGGGCCAGAAACCGGTTGAGCCCGTGGATCAGAGGGAGGACCTGACCCAGGCTGGCCTGGTAGGAGCACAAGAGCTCAGTGGCATCCTTGAAGGGTTTCAGTATCCGGGACATCTGGGCAAGGACTCTCCAGTCCATGGAGCTGAGGCTCAACTCCTCTCCCCTCCTCAGCACATCCAAAGAGGACAGGACCCTCCCAACACACCCTGCTGCTCCACCAGACAACAGATCATGTCGTAGGTGGAGTTCCAGTGGGCGGGCAGGTCCTGGAAGAGTTGGTGCTTGGGGTCCCCTCCCTCTCCCTGCCTCTGGAACGGCTAGCAGGAAGAGTTTATGCTGCGGGAGAAATGGAAAGCAATGCGACAGCAACTGTCCATCAGATTGCGCGTCTGCAAGGTTCCCTCATCCCAGCTGTCCCTTGGCTTGCTCCCCAGCCCGAGCACGACCCGCACCATGAGGTGCAGCTTGTGCGCCATGCACACCAGGCCCGGGAGGGATGCCTCAACATGTTGGCTCCCGCGTCCATCACCATGAAGCCACGGACAAACCCTTCCACCCCAGACGTCCACTCACTCAGAGCCGCCTTTATGATGGCTGCAATGTTCTTCCCAGTGTGGACCTCATCCATCCCCCGGGCCTGAAGAAGAACCACCCTGTAGCCCGGTGTCAAGCTGGGCACCTTTTTACGGCTGCCGGATCTTGGCCTGGGGTGGCGAAGGTCCTCTGGTTGCCACCAGTGGGCGGTGATGGCAAGGTACCCATGTTGGCAGCCACTCCACAGGTCAGCCATGAAGTGCACTGTTCTGCCTTGGGCGGCCGACAGCTCTCTGCACACCATGTCTCGCACTGACTCATAGAGGGCAGGCATGACTCAACGGCATGGAGAACCATGGGGCAAAGTGCTGGAACAGCAGTTGGAAGCCCATGCCCTCCATGACTAATAGGGGGAAGCCTTGCAGGGCAATGATCTGCACCACCACACAAACGCCCACCACCTGAGCCCTTGACCTCACCCTTTTCAGCGGCACCACCCCTGACCCCAATGGAACAACTTCTCCCAGGGCGGCCTGCCTGACCCTTCTGCTCCCACCAGCAGCATCCTCAGGGCAAGGCTTCTTGCTCGGGGTGCATTCTGGAGACCCTCCCACCGATCCCAGATCAGACGAGCTGGTGGCCCTCAGTCTCCCCCCAATGGATGTTTCACTGGCCGAGGACGGAGACCACAGGCTCAGGTGGTGCCTCTTCAGGTGCTCAGTCAAGGCCATTGATGACAGGTGCCTCAGGTCATTGCCCCTGTGCATCAGGCCCTCACACACACAGCACCACACCACGAGGGGGTCAGTAGGAAGGGACCGAAAGTGCCTTCAAACATTGAGGTTGAACCGTGGCCCACTAACTGTTCCAGGGGAGGGAGGACAAAGGGTTACTGCTGGCTGTGCCACGGAGCTGGCAATGGAAGATGGAGTGATGGGTGGACTGCAGGCAGGGACAGCACAACCGGTAGTTTGGGATGGGGACGGGATGGATGTTTCCTCGAACCCCAACCATTCCTCCAAGGATCCCTCAGCCTCCTCCTCCCCCCAAATTTTCAGGTGTTCCTCTTCCGCTGGCGGCAAGAGCTCTTCAGCCTCCTCCACAGCCGCAACTGGTGATTTTTTGGGAGCGGGAGTCTCTGCTGCTCCAGAGCCCTGCACAGCACTGCTTCCCATGCTGCAACTGGGACAATCTCTGCACTGTGTTATCGAAGGCTTTCACAGCCGGAGAACGATGGTTGTTGTGGGTTTTCTGGGCTGTATTGCTGTGGTCTAGGCATTGTAGTTCCTGATGTTTCGCCAGCAGCTGTGGTTGGCATCTTCAGAGGTGTAGCACCAAAAGACACTTCCCCCCACGACCACTCTTGTCTCCCACCCGAGGCCTCATAGTGCCAGCAAACAACAATTAAGGAGAGGAAAGGAGATGACACTGTGAGCCCTCAGCCGAGGTGCCCACCGAGCTTGGCCCCAGGGCCTGGCAGCAGCCCTGGCACCAGAGGGAGGGAGGGACTAGAGCCCTAGTCCACCACTCCCACAGACCTGAACAGATCAGGCACTGATCAATAATAATCAATGTGAGCCCTCAGCCGAGGTGCCCACTGAGCTTGGCCCCAGGGCCTGGCAGCAGCCCTGGCACCAGAGGGAGGGAGGGACTAGAGCCCTAGTCCACCACTCCCACAGACCTGAACAGATCAGGCACTGATCAATAATAATCAATGTGAGCCCTCAGCCGAGGTGCCCACTGAGCTTGGCCCCAGAGCCGGGCAGCAGCCCTGGAACCAGAGGAGATAGATGCCTATCCCCAAAATCCTAGCTCAATGTGTCAAAAAAACAGCAGAAATGGAGTAGTTTCTAATCTCACAGTCCTGACAATACGTAATGCAGAGATAACTCTCAGTGTTCTGAATATGTTGTGGAATCCCAGAATTCTTTTTTACATCATGATAGAATCCACTAATGCTTTGTTTTCACTGGCAACAGATTGTGCATTAATGCCTATTGAAGATGTATGTAGGACATACATACCCACATTACCTGCATGGTATATATTAGTTACTATTCTGGACAGAGGAGGAGTTCAGTTCTACAGTGTAAGAAAACGTTTTGCTGATGATTATGTGCAGATTTGGATTGGTACCAGTGCACTACCTTGTAATGGCCCTGGGCCAGCACACATAGTACTACTTACACCTACATGAGCCTATTTTGTATTTAATCAAAGATGCTTGTTTCACAACTGCTTGTCCATACAAATTTGCAGCATGGTTTACTGTAAACATTGGAAGGTTGTTTGAAGAGTGCACTACCTATACACAACTGTGCAGTTCTCATTAGACAGCTGAAGGAAGGGGGAAGGGAGCAAACTGTACACTGACATCTTAACTTATATCCTGGTTTCCCTGTTATATGCATGATTTCAGTGCAAAAAAATGAAATGTATATGTGAAGTGTCTGAAGGATCAGAGTATGAATATCTAATGTGTCAAGTGCAGTGAAGATAATATACAATCAGAAATTCTTACAGTACGTATGTAACTTAGGACAGTGGCTCCCAACCTTTTGGGTATGGTGACCCACAATTCCAAATTTCCTTTGTATGGTAACCCATCCAGGGCTGGCCCAGGAGATTGAAAAGGAACTAGAGGGGGCAGTGCCAGGTTGAGGTGACGTAGGAAGATGGTAGATGTCAGCAAAAAAGTGGGTGGCAAGTGGATCAGTGAAGTAAATCTCACACAGCAGGAAGAGAGCAGTGAGACACTGCAGAGGGCTAGTCAAGAGGCTGGGATGCTGAAAGAGCAGCACCAAGACACAGCCTGCATTCACACACATCCCTTTCTCTCCTCCTCTTGTTTTCCATGCACTGAACAGCTCACACCTACTCTCCAGCCTTTCCCTCCTTCTTCTAGCTACTATTGTAAACTTAATAGTTGCCAGATATCCTTTTTCACTTGCGTTATTGTTGCAAAGGGGGAGGGCAAGGCAAGAATGAGAGAAGCTAGAAAGGAAGGAGAGAAGAGAAAGAGAAGGGTGCAAAGGGCAGGAGCTGCCATTAAGGATGGCTGGCTTATGACCCACTTTTGCTTGAAGATGCAAATATATCGTTCACATTTCATATATTTGAACATAAGGACATAAGAAAAGTCCAGTTGGATCAGTTAGTCTTCATTTTGTCTATGCATCATGTTTCACACAGTGGCCAACCAGGTGCCCTGCTGGGCCAACAAATAAATCATAGAAGCCAGGCCTTTCCCTGATTTTACCTCCTAGCAGAGATGTGCACGAATCGAATTACGACCCAAAAAACCACACGAACCAGGTCGGTTCGTGGTTCGCAAACCAGTGGTTCGGGGAAGCTCGTTTCCACAAACTTCCACGAACTGGTCTACTGGTTCATTTGGGTTGTAAAGGGGCAGTTTAAATAGCCATTTCCCCAGGGAAATGGCCATATAAACTTTTCCTGTGGCTTGCAAGCAGCAGGGCCCTTTAAACTATAAGCTGGCAGAGGGGATCCCCCCCTTGCCACCTGCCAGCTGATAGTTTAAAGGGACCTGCCACTTGCAAGCCACAGGGCCCTTTAAACTACCCAAACCCCACCCCCTCAGCCCCAGCCCCACACTTACCCTGCAGACCTGCAGTGTCCTCCCCCTCCTCTCACGAGGGACGGGAAGGCCATTTTTGGCCTCTTCCATTGCTGCATGGGCCTGCAGGGCAGCGGCCATTTGAGGGGCAGAGGGGCCATTTTTGGCCTCCTTCGCCGCTGCGCGGAGGAGTCCGAATCACAATCCAATCACAATCCAATCTGCCTTGGTTTTCACCACCCTGAATAATTTGGTGTCATCTGCACTGCACTACTCACTCTTAATTTCAAATCACTATAACAAATTAAATAGCACCAGCCCCAATACTGATCCCTGCTGCTCAATTACTTCCATTGCAAAAACTGTCTATTTAATCCTATTTTCTACTTCCTGTCATTGAACCATTTTGTAAGCTGTCCTCTTATTCCATGATTGCTAAGCATATTACAAATATTTGTTGAGGTACCTTGGTTAGGTGTCCTTTTGAAAGTCCAAGTACATAATATCTACCAGATTAGCTTATCCACATGTTTGTGAACCTGGACAAAGAACTCCAAAAGACTGGCAAGTCAGGACTTCCCTTTGAAAAAGCCATGCTGATTTTCTACAAGCAGTCTTTGTTCCTTAATGTGTTTAATAATTCTATTTTTTAAGAATCCTCAGGTGTATGCCATCTGAACCTGGAGACTTCACTGAAGAAACAATAATACAAGTATAGCCACAACAACTGTCTTGTTCATAAAATGCAAATCTGCCCTTCATTTTACTGAATTTTGTTGATTTCATGGACAAGTGATTAATGACTAAAGATTATGATTTGTACTATGACTAGGGGGTATCAATGAATTTTTATGAATGCTTTTACATATTTTAAGTACATTGTTGTATCTGAAAGGAAAGGTGGGTAATAAAGATTTCAATTAAACAATTTTTATTTTGTAGGAACTATTACTTCAAGTTGTCTCTTTAAGTCACAGCTCTATTCAGGGCCCTCCCCCTATAATACCACAAACAAAACTTTTGAAGGAACATAAGAAATCCTAAGTGTGGAAAGTGTCCCAAGCATACATCTCTTTGATGTCTAGTTTTAAAATAAGCCTCCAATACTGCAGTGCTTGCCTCCCAGTTCCCATGCTTTCTTATGCTGTACCCTTATAGGCTTGCCTGCAGTCTGTCTGTTTGTTGTTAATCTCCCTCTTGCATTGTACAGAACACTCCCTAGGTAAAGAAATACTGCCGTGAACCCTGCAAGGCAAAACAATGTCTTACATTTAGTTCATGCCTTCTAGTCCTTGTGTTTGATAGAAACTTAAAGGGCCCAGGAAATGTCTTTCATTTTTAATAGAGGCACAAATGTGTGTTTCTCAAGGAGGTCACCTTGGAGTTTCTATAGCTTCAAAAAGAGCCAACTGTTATGCACTGCACTGGCATGCTTGGTAAATATCACAGCCTGGAAACTAGACATTGTTTGTTCCTCCAATGGCCAATCAGTCAATCAATCAATCTATTGAATCGGGCAATTCAGCTTTCCAGTATTGGAGCCATTGGTAGAACAGTAAGTCATTCAAATCAGCTTGTCACCTTGACAATTCAGCATCTCAGCAAATTGATACAGAATTTCAGCAGTGCAAACTATGAATTGTACAACTATGTAGGAAAAAATATATATCAAACCACTAATAAATAAGTTTGTATTGTAGTCTGCTGGTTCTTGAGTCCGTGCAAATTGCACGTATATGCCCTGCTGCATGTGTATTAAATGGTCTCTGAAATTGACTGTTCTGGCCCATACTGGTTAGTTCACCTTGAGTCTCAGGGATTAGGCACACTTTAAAGGGCAGAAACAAAAACATACTCTCATTTTCTCCTTGCACAATGAGGGTCCCAGGGGTCAGACAGATAGTGAATGGATAATATTTTCTTTTTCTCTCATTCAACTCCTTATTGGAATCGGCATCCCAGGTGTTCCATTCAGTCTAGGGGCTGATCCAAATTGCTGCTGGCTTCTAGGTTCTCGGCAGGAGGGTGCCAAGGCTTTTCTATTTTCATAGAACCCCAAGTATCCTCATTGGGTTCAGATGGCTCTCCCAGTCCTCCTGTAGTGGTGGGAGGTTGAGGCTTAATCATCTCCTTAGCCTTGACATGGCCTAATGCAGGGTCCCTGACCATTGCCCCTCCATGGTTTCCCCTCTGATGTGCCTAAGGATGTTGACCAGCATGGCTTCTCTGTCCCTTCAGGGCCCCCCGCATTTTCTGCCACTGCGGGCAATTTCACATCGCCTCAACTTACAGAACTTTCTTAGCATAGGCCATGAGGGATGGCGGGGATTGCCTGAAGTTACACGCTATTCAGGGCACTCTGTTTACTGTGCCTCTGGCGGAAGGCTTCCTAAGCAGCTTCCTGGCATGGTCTAGGTCCTCAATTGCCCTTCCCCAGGCCTAGAGTGGGGGTCATGCACCTTATGCACAGGTTCATCTTAATAAGTCAGCTAACAAGTTGTTTGCCCAGCCCAGGATGCGGCAGGATCTGGAAACTACACCATGGACCCAGAGGGACTGGTTCAGGCACCGTATGTGCAAGTCCATCTTATTATGTTTGCTAACTGATTGTTTTCTTAGCCTCATAGGTAGCAGGACCTGGAATCTGCACCTTAGACTCAGAGGGACTATCCTCTGGACACCCCCCTTGGATGGAGTCACAGCCTGGGCCGATTTCTGGTAACTTATGGGAGGTGTAACTACATGGGGGATCAAGGGAGTTCTTGGTTTGGTTGCTCATTTCCCCCTGCAAGCCCTACCAGCCTTGGCCCCGGAATCCGGTCTTTAGTTAATCATGACAATTCGGCCTACTGGCTGATGCCTATGGCCACAGCCAGGCATGTTATGGTCTTCCTGGGGATATGGGGCTTCCTCCCAACACCAAGAGGGATTGGAGGCCTGGATCCAACTGGGACTGCATTCCCCTTGGGCAGACCCAGTGCTCACTCCCTGGCATGGTCCTTGGAGGTAACCCCCCCCCCCCCCACCATCCCAGCTTACTACGAGTTATTTCTGTTCTTGGTTTGGCTGGCCTTGGGGGCTTTCTGCCAGCAGGAGAGGATGGTAGGAGGGGTGGGTCAGGATGAGGAAGATGGTGTCTCCCTGGGAGTTCAAGGGGTTTCTTGATCCTGGAGGTCAAAGGGTTTCTTGTCTGGTTGAACCTTCGCCCTGCTTGCCCTCTCATCTTCCAGTTGTGCTACAGCCAGCCAGATCTACAGCCAGGTGTCCCCTGGTCTCACTAAAATTAAAATTAAATTAAATTAAAAATGGGGCTCCGCCCCCAACACTAAGGAGGATCACTTGGTGGGTTTCTCCTTGGGTGGGGACCTGTGGCTCAGCCCTAGACATGGTCTTGTAGGGTGGTGCTGCCCCTCCCCTCAGGCAGACACGCAGCTCACTCCTGTGCATGGCTCCGGGCCACAGATCTGGTGGTCGCCCTTCCAGCCAACACCTCACCTGGTAGGAGTCATTTTCTGCTTCGGGTTGGCTGGCCACCCGAGCCTGTCTGCTAGCTGACTGGTGGAGGGTGTATCAGGATAGGTCCGATGGTCCCTTCTCACGTGCCCAGGGTAATGCCGATCACCAATTTGGGGTCAGGAAGGAATTTTCCTACAGGCCCGATTGGCCCTGGGGGCCTGAAGATGTTTTGCCTTCCTCTGGGCATGGAGACGCACTTCAAGCCACAGGTCCTTGCTTTTGGTCTTTGTCCACTCCTCAGTGGTAGAGGTGATCACCAGCAGGGTGGCCTAGGGATGGCCTCCTGCAGATGGGTGGACTCAGCACCAAGTTGCATTGCCGGAGCCCATGCTTCCTTCTGATTCTCTCTTTCTAGTTGCAGGTGCTGAGCTGGTTTTGGTGCAGCCTTATGGGAGGGGGACGGAGGTCACTAGTTCTAGTGGTGGCAAGTGGGCCAGCACCTGGAGGCGAGCTCCAGCACTTTGGATACTGGCAGTGACCCACAGTAGGCAACCTGGGGCATTTCTTCAGGGCTGACTGGTAGCTCCTTAAGGGGTCCTGGCCTAGGATGAGCCTTTTTTGGACAGATGGCTAGAGTGGGTTCAAGACGCCAAGCCTCAATGGAGCAAGATGCAGGGGTCCGAGGCTGTGGGGCTGCTGGTGGTTACCCAAGAGGTGATTCTTCCCCTGGTCAGATATTGCAGAATGGCCATGATTCTTGCCTGGTGATGCCTGTCTAGCTGGTGTCTGGACACGTGGTCGTAGGGCACTGGTTTTGCAGCTCTACAAGCGTTGGCAGTGAGCCATTTTGGGGATCTTGTGGCGTATTGGGCATTGGGCAATGATCCGTTTTGGGAGAAATAGGGCCCTCAGGCTCAGTTTCCCTATTATGGGGAAACTGTATTGTAGTCGCCACAGGTCAGGGCTAAGTAGCAAGGCTGGCTGCCCGCAGCCCAAGCACCGTAGCTAGCAGGGACTCAGGGAAGCAGAAGCCACTGCTGCTGCGTGCCTGCATAGCCCCTCTCGGCCTCTGCGCCGCTCATCCTCCGTGGGTCTGCTCTCATTTGAAGTGCCCAGCTGGGCTTCTCTTCTGAAGGCCAGCTTGCTCCCTTTGCCACCACCGAGGCCCCACACAGCCCCCCGCTGCCGCCGCCGTCTCAAGCTGCCGGGGCCTGCATGGTCCATTCACTGCCACCATGGCCCGTGGCCCACACACCTTACTCCGGCCTAGCTGCCCTTCTACTTGGCCCTAGCACATCTTGCTTCCATGCCACCACGAGCCAATGTTGAGGGGGCAGGGGCCAGCCTCCCAAACGAGGGGCCTGCGCAGGATATGCGTGGGCATGGTCCCCTGGCCCCTGGTCTCCCCCCCACCCCAATACAACATGGCAGCCACCGTGCCATGTCCCCATTCGCCTCCCCCTACATCGCCCACAATATGGCCCCCCCAGATGACTCTGGACGCCATTGCATATAAAAGAAACTCAAAAAGATATATATTTCCTTCTATCACCCCAAAGGTTTATATTCCTCAGAGTTATACATTTTTTCACTGCATGATTCACATTGTACTTTCTTGGCCTACCACCTTGTCATACTTTTTGCCCTTGGCGTCATTCCTTTTTGACAAATGACAAAAGCTGCTTGCATCCTCTATACTCACACAGCTCTTTATGAGTCATTCCAAAGTGAAATGCCTTTAGCTATTTATTGAAGTAGCTGTTACAGTTGCATTTGTCTTCAGAAGTACAGCTCCTTGAATCTTCTTTGTCCAGCAGACTCAGATACGGTGACACTAGAACTCAACTCTCAGGGTTTACTCAACTCTAAGGGTTACTTATAGTGAGTTTTCTGGATATTCAGCTTGTGAGGATCAGATCTGCTTTGGGCTTCTGTAATTCCACAGATGAGAGAGTTCAACCACAGTGGTGTCTGGCTTTTATTTCTGCACATAGAAAATGTCTATTTTGCTCTGGCCTTTCTGAAAGAAGATGGAGCCAGCAGTTTCATCACTGTGATGTTTTGTTTTGTGGGTTTTGCACATGCCTTACAATGTCGTACTGTTTGAACATTAGAAGGGATTGTGGTTGACCTTTACCTCAACCTGAACTTGTCTGTCAATGATCACACAGTGTTATTTGAGTTCCAAATTTAACAAAATTTCTGTGAGTTGATTGGCTGAGGTGTTCTGGAGGGAAACTTTAAAATATTAAATGGGATTTTAAAAACTTTTAAACAAAATGCAGTGTTAATACGTTGCAATGTTGTTGGTTTTTTTTAAAAAAAAGTACTAAAAAATACTGAGGAATCACTGAGACTCCTGTACAAAATGTCATCCTAAATAGCTTGTGTTGGTGAGAAGATTATTTACTTCATACTGCTAAAGTTAGCATGCACCAGGGCTTTTTTTCTGGGAAAAGAGGTGGTGGAACTCAGTGGTGTACTGTGGGTTGCCAGCACCCAGGGCAACTCCTGGCAGGAGGTGGCACCCCTGGTACCACACGCATGTGAGCAAAGTACACACATGCTCCCAGAACCGCTCAATGATGTCACTTCTGGGAAGTGATGTTGCCACAAACCCACGTCCAACTTAGGCTTAAGCTGACCTTCCCCTACCCTGAGGTAAAACTTCTCCTCTTTAAGCCTATAAAGCTGTATACTGGGCTGGGAAGCCTCTGGTAGCGTGGTTGATGTTAAGCTTCAACTTTCCTTCTTGTCCCACCCTTAAGAAATATTGAAAATGGTTACCCAGCCAAGTCTTAGTAGGGGACAGATCAGGGGTTTGCGTTTCCCTTTAGCAGAAACTGGCGCACAAGGCTTGGGGAGGTTCAAAACGTAACTGAAGGTCTATTTACAGAAGGTTAAAAATCAAAAGGCAGGTAGGCAGATGTCTGGACTTAAGTAACAGAAAGGTTTTTATACAGCAACTTCACTGGTGTGAGGCACAAAACACTTGGTTTAACACTAGATTGCAGGCTTCTTTCAGAGGTTGACACTGCTTCACAAATGTTTCCCTTTTAAAGCACAGACACAGCACGACTTCCCCTCCTCTCCAGACTTAAGGATGCTGCACTGAGACAAACCCTTACTAGATACTGGGCAGGCATTATAGTTATGAGCTATAACCCTGTTCCTGGCACTGAAGGGGAGACTCCTCTCTACCCACTTCCTTGGCCCACTATAATTCCCAGAACTCTCAAGTCTAAGCAGGAGTTAGTGCTGGGTTTTCCCACTTTAGTCCGAGGACTGACAGTGCTTCACAAACATTATTTCCTCTCCCAGAGGATTCTCTGGCTGACCCTTTCTGGTCAAAAGCCAGGCTCCAACTCTCTTTCACTCTATTGTTTACTCTCCAACTCCAACTGACAACTTCCCCAACATTCCATCCCCAACTGCCATTTCAGGCTATCCCCAATGGGGTGGGAGACATGTCAATCATATGCTCACTGACTGAAGATCTCAGCCTCTGAAGCTGAGTCTGTCACAGATGTCATCACACAGGGTGCAGCCACCCCCCAGGAGCACTCCTGCAATTCGGGCCCACTTGCCTACCCACCCCTTCCCTGCAATGTTCCCTCTAAGCAGTGCAGTGTTGTGAGCCAGAAATCTACTTGGTGAGCAGCAACTTAGAAGTTTTGAGCATGCCTTTTCCAAAACCAGAATCCATTTGATTAAAAAACTTTTGAATTAGATTGTCTGAGGCATTGGTACTGGGTTCCATCAATATGCTTTTTTTTAATTTATTGGTGAGTACATACAATATTATTCAATACACAAATTCCCCGTCTTATCTAAATTATATCGGCCCCCACCCTTTCCCCCCCTCCTTACTGACTTCCAACAGCTTTCCAACCCCAAACCCCTCTTATTACTCAAATTACTCTTAACCATAATTTTTCTAAATCCTATATATGTTATATCACTTATTCTAAGCATGTTCAAATTCTTCTATATCTCCAATTTTCTGATATATCAATCTACATTTCACTGTTTAAACTATCTATTTTTTAATACAATCTCCTTATTACTAATATTAGCTTAGATTAATTAATAGCTAAGTTTCCCCATTAATGGTAAAGTTACTTCTCTCTCCCCTTTATAAAGTCACATACTAATAATTCTCAAACTGCCACAATCCTCCTTTCACATCCCATTTTTTTTCTAGATATTGTTTCAATTTCTCCCAGTCTGCAATATATTCTCCTGGATCAAGATCTTTAAGTTTTCTTGTCATTTTGTCCATCTCAGCCATGTACAGCAATTTGTAAATCCAATCTTCTATAGTTGGTATTTCTTGCACTTTCCATTTCTGCGCATACAAAAGTCTTGCTGCTGTAGTCATGTAAAATAGCAATGTTCTATACTGCATTGGAACTTCTTCCATTCCCAAGTTCAGTAGCAACAACTCTGGGTTCTTATTTATTTGGGTTTGCAAAACCTCATTAATTATTTCTATTATATCTCCCCAGTATTGCTTAGCTACCTCACAAGTCCACCACATATGATAAAATGATCCTTCATGCTTTTTACATTTCCAGCATTTATCTGACATATTTGCATTTCCATGCGCAATCTTCTTAGGCATTAAATACCACCTATACATCATTTTGTATACATTCTCTTTAACGTTGGTACAAGTTGAAATCTTCAAAGTATTTTTCCACAAGTATTCCCATGATTCCATTGTTATTTCTTTATTGCCCATTTCACCATCTGGACTTTGACTGTCTCGTCTTCCGTATACCATTTTAAAAGTATTTTATATATTTTCGAAATATCTTTTTTGCCTTCTTGTAGAATCACTTCTTCTAACTCCGAGTTTTTTAGTCTTATTCCTCCCTTTAGACAGTTCGAGTTGTAAAGATCCCTAATTTGCCTATATTGAAACCATCCATAGTGAGGAGATAACTCTTCTTGTGTCTTTATTTTTGGTATTCTGTGTTCTATCGACAATATCTCTTTATAAGTTAAACATTGTTGTTCATTATAAACAGTTCTCGGATCTATTACTTCATATGGTACCACCCATGAAGTGATACCACTTTCCATGTAATTCTTATATTTCTTCCAGATTGTGAAAAGGCTTCTTCTGATATAGTGATGCAAAAACATAGAGTCCGCTTTAACTTTATCATACCACAAATAGGCATGCCATCCAAACAACTTTTTGTGTCCCTCCAAAGTCAGCAGTTTACGGTCTTTTAACGTTATCCAATCTTTTAACCATGTCAGACAAATTGCTTCGTAATATAATCTTATGTTTGGCAGTTGCAGCCCCCCTCTTTCTTTCGAGTCTTGTAATACCTTCATTTTCACTCGGGGTTTCCTGCCTGCCCACACAAAGTCTGAAATTTTTCTTTGCCATTTCTCAAATTGTTTGAAGTCTCGGATAATTGGAATAGTTCGCAGCAAAAACATCACACGTGGTAGCACATTCATCTTCACTGCTGCTATTCTTCCCAACCATGACAAATTTAATTTATTCCATTTTATCAAATCTCTTTCTATTTGTTGCCACAGTTTCTCATAATTACTTTTAAATAAATCTATATTTTTTGCAGTCAACTCAATTCCTAAATATTTCACTTTATTAGCTACCTCACAGTCCATTATATCCATTAATTCTTGCTGTTTTTGCTTCGTCATGTTCTTACACAATATCTTCGACTTCTTTTTGTTCACATAAAATCCCGCCAAATCACCAAATTCCTTTATTTTATCCATTATTTTTGGCATATTGTCTATTGGATCTTCCACTATCAACATTACATCATCCGCAAATGCCCTGACTTTGTAGGAAAATTCCTTTATTTTTATGCCACGGATTGTATCGTCCTCTCAAATTTGAATCAACAAAATTTCCAAAATCAAAATGAACAACAATGGAGATAATGGGCAACCTTGTCTTGTACCTTTACCTATTTTCAATTTTTTAGTCAAATCTACTAAAAAAAAAAAAAAATCCTTCCTCCCCTTGTTCCCTTTCTTCCCTTTGTATTGTTAGTTAATGTAGTTAATAAAAATAATAATAAAAAAAATGTAGTCAAATCATCATTAACTACAATCGCTGCACACTGGTCTTTGTAAATTCCTTTAACTGCTTGTGTGAACTTTTCTCCCATTTGCAGCTTTTCCATAGTGGCAAACATAAAATCCCAGTTCAAATTGTCAAATGCTTTTTCCGCATCTACAAAAAAGAAACCAACTTCCCTATCACAGTGCTTATCGTAATATTCAATAGCATTTATTACTGTCCTTAAATTGTCCTTAATTTGTCTATTGGGTAGGAATCCAGCTTGTTCTTCTGCAATAAATTCCGACATCCATCCCTTTAATCTTTCCGCCATAATTTTTGCAAATATTTTATAGTCATTATTCAGCAACGAAATTGGCCGATAATTCTTAACGTTGGTCAAATCCTGTCCATCTTTCGGGATCAATGATATATTAGCTTCATTCCATGAATCAGGAATCTTTTGGCCTTGTGATATTCCATTAATTACCTCACTTAGAAACGGTGTCAGCTCATTGGCCATCATTCTATAGAACTTTGCTGTTATTCCATCTGGTCCCGGTGCTTTCCCTAATTTTGTTGATTGTATAGCTTCTTTTATTTCTTCCTCTGTCACTTCCCTATTTAACTTCTCTTTCCATTCCTCTGAAATTACTGGAAGCTTCACTTTCTCCAAATATTCCGCTATTGAATCTCTGTTCACCTCTTTCTTTTGGTACAGCTTTGCATAAAATTTTAAAAAGGCTCTACTAATGGCTGATTGATCTGTCAATGTTTTATCTTCCTCTCGAATCTTAGTTATGATTTTCTACTCCCTTTTTTTTTAATTGCCACGCTAAATATTTCCCAGGCTTATTTGCACCTTCAAACGACTTCTGTTTCATTTTTTTTAAGTTCCACTCCAATTCTCTATTGTTCATTGCCGTCAATTGTTCCTGCAGGATTTTCATATCCTGAAATATTTTCTTTTTTCCTGGTCTTTTTTTAAGTTGTATCTCTTTGGCTTTAATTTTTTCCATAATTTCAAGTCTCTTTTCTTCCCTACTCCTCCTAGCTCTTGCATTCAGATCCATTAGTGTTCCTCTAATAACAGCTTTATATGTGTCCCATACCTTGTTAGTTGGTACATCCTTATTCAAATTGCACTGTATAAAAAATTTGGTCTCTCTTCGTAACAACGCCATATTTTCTTCCGTTTGCAGCAAGTCTTCATTTATCCTCCATCCTCTTTTCATTTTTCCCAAATCTCCACATAACTGGATTGTGATCTGAGCCTACCTTGGGCATTATCTCCACATCTCTAGTCCATATCACCAGTTCTTTGGAGGCCCAGATCATGTCAATTCTTGATAATGTAAAAAGTCTTGCAGAGTAAAATGTATATTGTCTATTTTTCGGATTTTGTCTCCTCCACACATCTTCCAGACTTTCTTGTTCCTTAATCGCAAAACACGATTTTGGCGAAAGTCCTCTCTTTTTCTGTGCACTTTTAGATTTCTTGTCTTCTTCCAAATTTGTAACTCCATTGAAGTCACCTGCCAAAATTATTTGATCATAAGTCAATTCATCTAATTGTTCCTGTAAGTCCTTGAAAAAATTTTCTTTTGCCCCATTGGGCGCATAAATTCCAATCACCAAAATCTTCTTAGAGTTCCAAATTATTTACACTGCAATATATCTAGCATCTGTATCACTTAGAACCAGTTTTGGCTGTAGCTCCTCCTTTATATATAGTACAACTCCTCTCTTTTTCTTTTTGGAAGCTGCTACAAATTCATTTCCAAGTTTTGCAAGTTTCAAATATTTCACATCCTGTTTTTTAATATGTGTCTCTTGCAAACACACTATATTACATTTTTGTTTTAAAAGCCAGTGGAAAATAGTCTTACGTTTAAAAGGTGAATTTAGTCCATTTACATTCCAAGATATGATTTTACACTCCATGATCAAATTTTAGCTCCTTTTGGTAAGTCTTTTTCATTGTCCCTGATAAACCTTTTCATCTCCTGGCCAGATCTGATGATTTTCCTTACACCACCAAATTCGAAAGCCAGTCCTTCAGGTATTTCCCATCTGTATCTGATTTTCATGTCTTTTAACATCTGGACCAGCTCTCTATACTTCTTCCTCTCCAACAACACCGATCTGGGCAGTTCTTTCATGATTCTCACCACTTTCCCATCAACCTCTAATGGGTCCTGAAATTGTTTACTCACAATTGACTCTCTTGTCTTTCTAGTTGTAAATTGCACAATCATATCTCTTGGTAACTTCCTTTGAGCTGCAAATTTTGAGTTAATTCTGTATGCCACGTCCAGAAGCACTGTGATCTCCTCTTCTTCTTTTCCCAGGTATGCCGCCAAAATTTCTGTAATCTGCTCTTGGGCTGTTTTTTCCAAAATTTCCGGGATTCCATGAAATCTCACTTGTCTTTCCATTTGTTTACATTCAGCTACGGCCATTCTTCCCTTCATGCCTCTCAGCTCCATTCTCTGCCCATCTGCCAAGGTATCAGCCGCCTCTTCTACTGCGTTAACTCTCTGCTGTGTAACTTGCATTTCTTTTTGAACCTGATCCATATTCTTCGCTAATTCTGCCATCTCTGATTTAAGTGTCTCTTTAAAGTCTTTCAAATTTTTCACCATCTCTTGCATCATATCTTTAAGCTCTATTCCCTTCCGAAACTTTTTTGTCTAGGTTTTCCAGCGCCATTTGCCATTCCTTCTTCGACATCGTGGTGCTAGCTCTACTTCGCTCCCACGAGTCTGCTCTTTTCCTTAACTCCGTGGCGCAATTTTATTATTTTCCTTTATTTTTAAAAGTCAAAGTTTAGGTTATTTTTGTAAAAACTGATATTTACGCGGTCCAAAATGTCAGGCGTCTTTTCTCTATGGTTTTATTCTGAGGCAACCGCCCTTACCCTTGTCTAAGATGGCCTACTTCCATTTTTCTTGAAGCCGCAGCTTTGCCCTCTTCAAAAATGGCAATATTCCACTTCCGCTGCTTACAAGCCGCTTCTCGCCAAGCTCTTTATGGTTCTGATGCACTTCCTGTTCCTCTCCGTTTCACAGCAGTCCTCGCGATGTTGAAAGTTTCTCACAGTCCACTATCTCTCTCTAGCCGCAGGTATGTAAACAATAATCGTTTTTCCACTCTAACTTTTCTTTACAATGTCACTTTTTAATAATTTATTTGCCGGAGTTTTCTCAATTATATATCAAGTCTTTTGCAGTTTTCTAGATCTCTTTGTCACTTTATTTCTTATTGTAATCAGTCCCGTAATGAGAGATAGCAATCTTTACCTTCTTAGATGTTTCTCTTGGGTTGTAATCGCTGCTTTGATTATCCAATCGATTCAGGTACCCTTCTTAGTTTGCTGAAGCTTGGGCATGTGGGTCTTATGCCAAAATTTGACTCCAAAGTCACTGCAGAGATCTCAGCAACCTCTCTTCGGGTGGGACCTCAAGGGTGGATGGGGGCTCATTACGTAGAACCCCCCTCACACCTGAGATCAACGCGCCCTCAAGGTCTTGAGCATACTTGCCTTTTCTCCGCCTGAGAACAAGGGGCTGCAGGCAGTTTGCACCCCTCCAGCCCTACAAACAGTGACTCGGACAGCCCAGCTCCCTGAGCTGCATTAGACCTCCATGGATCCCAAGCTGGAAGTCTCGGTTCCATCAATATGTTGATGACATCCACTTATGCATGTGATTCTCAAAAGCTTATACCTCAATAAAGTTGGTCAGTCTTAAAGGTGCTACTGGACTTTTTCCTATTTTGCAACTACAGACAAACATGGCTGACTCCTCTGGATATTAAAGAGTGCATCTGTAATATATGGAATTCACTGCCACATGATGTGGCAACTGTTAGAGGGTAATAGGGACTTTAAAAATGATTAGAGAAATGTGTGGATGAAAGGTCTATTAAGTTATTTTAGCATAAGAGTTAACTGAATACTCCACGTATGGGCCAGTATACCACCTCAGCCCAGACCAGGACAACTCAGGCTAGTCTGATCTTAGATCTTGGAAGCTAAGTAGCTGATCCCTCCAGGGTTGTTTCACAGAGGCAGGCAATGGGAAACCACCTCTGCACATCTTTACCTTAAAAACCTTGCAGGGTTGCTATTTGTTTTATTTTATTTACAATATTTATAGTCAGCCTTTCTCACTGAGACTCAAGGCACATTTCACAGTGTATGTCATGAGTCAGCCCCAGCCCTGACTGGCCACCTTACCTAGTGCCTCAGAGTCCTCCTCAGAGTCCTCCTCAGAAGATGAGCAGGAAGGGCCAGCAGGATCTCCTCTAGAGTCGGAAGCCCCTGCAGAAGCTATGGGAGAGGAGGAGCAGTCAGAAACCACTGCTGCTGCTCCAGAGGGAATTCAGCAAGAACAGCCTGGAGCTTCTGCAGAGACTGTCAGGGACGAGGAAGAGCCAGAAACCTCCACAGAGGCTGTAAGAGACAAAGACTCCCCCAGGGCAAGAGCGAAATCTGAGCCTCTGGGTCCAGCTGAAAGGAGGAAACTTAGAGATAAGGCAGCGCTGCTGGAGAGGCGTAGGAGTGGCTGTCTGCAAGCACAACGCTGAGCTGAGCTGTTCGAGGGAGAGGCAACAGCTGTCCCTCATTAGGACAGCAATAAAGGAAGACGCTGAGGAAACCAAGCATGGAAGCAACTCAGCTCGCCACTCCCTGCTACCTGGACATTCGTGTACCCTGCTCTACTGCTTGCTTGGACTTTGACCTTGGCCTGCCTACTGACTACTCTTCTGCCTGCCCCTCTCTCTCTGACTGATAGCCTGACCCTGACACCTGGCCTGACTCCTGGACCCTGGTTTGCTGTCTTCTGTAATACTGAACTCCTGCCTGCTGTGTTCAGCCCTGCAGTACCAGTGAGCCTCCTGCCTGCTGTGCCCAGCCCTGTGCGCGACAGTGTAAGTCAATACAATCAACAGAAAGGGGCATTCAATAAACAATACAATAAGGAATGGGTTGCAGAAATTCGAAAACAACCAGAAGTTGGATACAGTGCTGAAAGTGTTAAGAAACATGAACTTCCTTAATATTTATACCAGGGTGATAATGTGGGGCAGACTTGGGGGGGGTGGAATACAGCTACAGGAGCAGGAAGCAGACACCCTCAATCTCCACCCTCTCCAGGTGCCAGCCCCCAAATCTTCAGGAATTTCCTTATCTGGAGCTGGCAATCCTAAAGCATGCGAGCCAGCTGAGGCCAGGGCACACCATGTAGCTGACTGCCCACCTGCAGTCAGCCATCTGCCCCCTACCGCTGCCTCCTCCAGCTCCCATAGCCACAGCAGAGAGGTTGCTCAGCCACTCCCCCCCCCCCACACACACTGCCACCTCCTCTAGCTCCTGGTGCCAGGACAGAGAAGCTGTACAGTGGGCCTGACAGAGAGGCTGTATGGGCACCACCCACTGCCACCAGCTCCTCCAGCTCCCGGCGCCAGGACAGAGAGGCTGCTCGGCCAGCCCGGTAGAGGGGCTGTGTGGGCACTTGCCTGCCGCCACCATCTCCTCCAGCTCTCGGCACCGAGCAATGCCAAAACTACATTCCACCATGTTTGGGCAGAAAAAAAGCCCTGGCATGC
Organism: Eublepharis macularius; assembly: GCF_028583425.1. Lineage (NCBI taxonomy): Eukaryota > Metazoa > Chordata > Lepidosauria > Squamata > Eublepharidae > Eublepharis > Eublepharis macularius. Next base: position 86,702,337 of record NC_072793.1, on the reverse strand, counting down.
ACACACAACACATAAAAAACCTTTTTTTTAAAGGGCGAGTGCTGAGAGTGGTGGAGGAAAAAAGGTGAGGAAAGTGGGTGGTTACAAATTGCTGTTTAAACAGTCAGTATGCAGGGGGATATAGGGGAGGGGGAAAGATATGGCCTAGGCTAGAGTTGCCAGATCCCCTTATCCTCCCAGTGGGAGGGAGGAGGCCTGACCTTTTTTTTGTTTCTCTCACGTACACACACTCCCGAACCTGCATGATGACATCACTTCCAAGAAGTGGCATAATCATGTGGACCAGGAATGCATGTGTGCTTCACAGTGGGCTAATTTGGGCCCCAAATTGACCCAATTTGGCCCATGTAGGGCCCAAATTGGCATGCTGCAGTACACATGAGCGCTCTCAGGGCAGCATGATGACATCACTCCTGGGAGTGATATTGATGCACTATCCCAGGAGCACACTCAGGAGGTCTGTTCCCCTGCTGCCTCCTGCCCCGCTGACCATATAAGTGGTGGCAGGGGACAGAGGGTGGGAGCAGGGGATCCCCTGCCCCCTCAGGGGACCTGGTATCCCTAGCCTGAACCTTAAATGACTTCTCACTCACAACCATGAATCGGCCAGCAGAGTCACCAACACAGGTACCAGGCCCTGCAACAGACCCAGATGCCAGCTCTGCCCCTATATCTACCCAGGGAATACAATTACAGGACCCAATGGCATCAACTACACTGTCTCTGGCTCTTACAGCTGCTCATCCTCCAATCTGATATATGCCCTCATGTGCCAACAATGTCCTTCTGCTCTGTACATTGGACAAACCAGCCAACCTCTATGCAAAAGAATAAATGGACACAAATCTGACATTAGAAATGGAAACGTCCAGAAACCAGTGGGAGAACACTTCAATCTACCAGGACATTCCATCAAAGACTTAAAGGTCGCTGTAGTTCAACAGAAACCTTTCAAAAACAAAATCCAACGGGAGGCTGCTGAACTGGAATTCATATGCAAATTTGACTCTGTCAAGCTGGGACTGAATAGGGACTATGAATGGTTATCACATTATTACAGGTAACAGATTTCCTTTGCAGAGGCGGGGTCTGGGGGAGCTCAGTGGCACCTGGCGTGGGCTTTCGGGGACCACAGATCTCTTTGTCAGATGCATCTGGCAAGGAGAGCTGTGGTTATCGAAGGCTCATACTACATTGGAATTGGATGGTCTAGCTGTTTGGCTGCTACAAACTAACAGGGCAAACTCCTTTGAAACCAACTGATCCACACTCCAAAAGGAGATGTTTACATATACTAGCAAAGGAATGTTTTGGTTGCACCCTCCCCCTCCCCCCCTAATTGCCTCTTCTCTCTCCTCCCCTTCTCCTCCCTCCTCTTCTATATTTGACCAGTCTCTGTATCATGCATCTGACAAAGAGAACTTGATTCTCGAAAGCTTATGCTACAATAAAATTGGTTAGTCTTAAAGGTGCTACTGGACTCTTTTTGATTTTGCTACCACAGACTAACACGGCTAACTCCTCTGCATCTTTCATCATAGAAAACATCCTGCAGTTCTTAAAAAGCTGTCTTTTAACTTCGATATAAAATAATTGGGATGTATGTGCCAAGAGAAAAACCTCAGAAAACACAGGGGGGGAATTTATTCTGCAGCAAATGCAACTTTTCATGGAGCAGAATTTGAAAGAGTATGGTAAGTAATTTGAAGATTGAACCAAGGCATTATGGTCATGCATGCAGAACTCAGGGGGTAAATCGAAGTTGTTTGGGGCCAGAACTGATGAAAAAACCCTGTGAAGAAAAGCCCTCAGGCTAGTTTTGATATAGAAACCTTCTTTTCAAAAGAAGTCTACATTAGTCTGATGATATTGTCTCCAACGGTGAAAATGGAAACAGGAGTGCTCCCAGCGAACCACTCACACTTGGAGGGCTGTTCTGAAAAAAAAATTAAATGCCCTTTCCTTAATGTTATGCTTATGCCAATTCACATTCACACTTGCAATATGTCTATTATATTAGAAATAATCCATCAGTATAAGATTAGAAATATATTCACTAACAAATAGATACAAAAAAGTGTGGTTCCTAAATGACAGGCAGCCTCTTTCCAAAATCTGTTTCTAATATAATAGGAGAGAGCAGCACTGGAGCCTAAAGGTAACTGTGCAATATCTGTTTAATTCCAAGCATACAAGTAGCTTACTTTGGAAGCAAAGAGACCCCTTTAGCAAGAAGTGCATCCATTAATTCCAACTTGGAGTCCCAAGGAATAATATTTGCAGATCCCACTCTCACCCCATCCCATTTAGGTTCATCCTCTCCACTAACACCCTGTGTATGAGTCACTCAGACTCTGCCCCAAATCAAACTGTTTCCAGTTCTCTTCTTCTGATGAGTAAGTCATTAGAAAAGCTAGAGAGAGAGATCTCCAGTTATTAAGGTAACTTTGCCATTTACTTTTAGTTAGATAAAACCATAATGACAGGCCCATTTACAATAATCAAGACTACTCAATTTGTAACACCATTGTGACCTGAATGCTAAGAAAATGTGTTATCACAGCAAGAGATGTGCTTACCTTGATTAAAAAAATGTCTGCCTGACCCACAAAAATGAATAGTAATTGCATATTTATAGTATAAAAATGATCTGGGAAAAAATATATATAGAAGTTGTATTGATTTTTTTAAAAAAAAAAACCTCTTTCTATGTAAGAGTTTTTCAAATTAGGAGAAATAAGTGCTTGTAAGAAATAAGTGCTCTGATTCTGATCAAATTACTACAGTAATCAAACAGAATGTTCAGAAACATCCCAATTTCGTAGGAACAAAGCTTTCAGAGTGCTTATACTGTAATTTCCCTGAGGAGATGGACCATTGTCAGTTGAGGCTCTGAAAAGAGCAAGGAATAAGGGTGTGCATCTTGATGTTCCTGAACTGAAAAGATTCACAAAGATTTCTGCTTCAAGTCAATACCATGATTTCCAGACACAATCTGGGATTCTTAGGCATTAAGAACTCCACCCCCCCCCCCAAACAATCCATGATGTTTTTCATTTGGTTGTTTGTTGGTTTGTTTGGGTGCTTACCATTATCAGCAGAAACAGGTATCTTGTTTATCTTTGATTCTCCTAATTTCACATATATGTCATTTCTACCTTCAAACTGGATCCTTGCAAGGGATCAGGAGTGCTCCCAGCCAATCACCATTGGAGACAAGCCCCAGAAATGCAATTTTTCAGACCTACAGTTACTGCTCTGAGCCAGATGACATTTACAGAGGAATGAGAGATCCCATTCACCAGGACTCCACATAGTAATTAGGTTACACCTACAGTGGATGCCTAGCATGAAGACATGTCTCAAAGCAACTGGTTGATTAATTCATCACTTGCAGTCACACACACACATGCTATTTTTTAATGTAAACTATTTTCAAAGATCACAGTGACAGAGTGGGGGGCAGCTTTCTGAAAAGGAAGCTGTCATTATTTTGTGAAAGGAGACAACAAACCACAACAAAGAAAGATGGCAAATGGAAAGTTTCAGCAAAAAGGTTTAAAAAAATATTGCCCATCAGTCACTGTAAGAGTACGTAAAGAAACCAGATGCAGTCAGGAAGTTTTTTTAAGGCCAGTGGCCAGCTCCACTGGTGGGCCTCCATTTTTCTGTCATACGAAACAGTGCAGAGAGGTGCACTAAGGGGCACCAAATTTGGGGGTCTGTAAAATTTAATCCTCTTGTCCATTCTTCTTGAAAAATTAGGAGGTCTTTAGATTAGAGGATTATGTTCTGTGTAGATTTAGTGCCATTATCTTTAAAAACAATTGAACCAGACCCTCAAATTGGTTCTCCAATTGAAAACAATGGTCCAAAAATTCTAGAACCTGGGGGGGAAAGATCTGAAACCCAAACTAGTACTGACCTATAGAAGATTCAGGAATAAATGGTAAAATGCGTCCTCCCTGAATTCCAGGTTTGAAATTATAACAAAATGTTCTCCCTAACAGGGACCTGCAGCAAAGGATTTTGAAAGAAGATGAAGACTTAGAGCAGAACTACAAGTGACAAAAGGCACAGGTTGGAGACTTGTCAGCTTCCCTCAAGTTTTGATGGGAAATGTAGGCAGCTTGGTGGAATGTTGGACAAGTGACAGTTGAAAAGTCCATTGGACAGCAGTCAGAGAGCCAAGCTGCAAGACTAGGATGCCTACATTTCCCATCAAAACTTGAGGGAAGCTGACAAGTGTCCAATCTGTGCCTTTTGTCACTTGTAGTTCCGCTCTAAGCAATACACTGATAAACAGGAATCTAAAAGTGGGTATATGAAGAAAAGAAGACTAATTGCATGCAAGGATAAATATGATTAAAGTTTCCATTGTTACTTTTGTATTGTGACCTGACAATCTTGAAGGGGAAGGAAAGCCAAGAAGCTATGTTAATTTAAACTAATCAGCTACTTATTTGTATACAGAATGCTCTGCAGGATCCAATGCTCCATGGTGGTTTGTTGGATGAGCTGGTGGAGGAGTGGCAAGGCTGGCTCTCCAAAGCTATTGACGAGATTGGCCCCTTTTGCCCTCTTCGCCCTCGGGACTGATGGGTTCCATGGTATACAGAGGAACTATGCCGGAAGAAGCAGGAGCTAAGACAGCTTGAACAAGTGTGGTAGTGATCCTGTGACAAAGAAGCAAGATCATCTTATAGGACACTTATGAAATCCTATGAGGTGAAGACTGTAAAGAAGGAATTCTATGCAGCCTCCATCGAGTCAGCTAGCTCACACCCAGCAAAATTATTTAATGTGGTTCATTTGTTGACTTCCTTGATAGATGGAAACCATCAGATTTTGAATTTGAATATAAGCAGTGAGACTTTGGGGAGTTTCTTCGCTGATAAAATCTTGTCTCGCCACTTCGATTTGCCAACCATGGTTGATACAGTATGTGAACTAGAGACCCCTTGGCTGTCTTCTGGGTCAACATTTGACCATTTTGGTCCACTCTGAGAGAATGGTATTGACAGGATCCTGAGAGTGGTAACACCCACCATGTGCCTCCTGGACCCGTGTCCATCATTGCGCTGCTTATGCCAGTGTCATCGGTTAGGAGTTTGAGGGTGATTCAGGATGCCTTCTTGAAAATGGAGGCTCAGGTTGCAGCAGTTGCCAGGTCCTCTTTTTTTAATCTACGATGGAGGCAGCTTGTCCCATACCTCTCAGTCAGCAACTTAACCAGGCAATGGTCATCTCTAGGCTGGACTACTTTAACTCGCTCAATGCAGGGCTTCCCTTGAGCCTGACCCAGAAACTGCAACTGATTCAAAATGCAGCAGTGCCAACTGGAATGCATATAACACCTACATTGCACCAGCTGCATTGGCTGCCAATGGAGTACCAGATCAGATTCAAGGGTTTGGTATTAACCTACAAAGCCCTATGCAGACTGGGACCAGCGTATCTGCGTGACTGCCTCTCCCCATATGTGCCCCAGAGGACACTCCAGTCGGAAGAGAAACAACTATTGGTGGTCCCTGGCCCCAAGGAGGCATGCCTGACCTCAACCAGAGCCAGGGCTTTCTCGGTCCTAGTCCCAGCCTGGTGGAACTCTCTGTCCACTGAGACTCGGGCCCGGCAGGATGTGTTATCATTTTTCCAGGCCTGGAAGACAGAGATGTTCCACCAGGCATATGGTTGAGGTCAGCCCTGGCCTCCACCAGCTGAAAAATAAAAAATGGAGAAGAATAAAATCTGAATCCCTCCTTACTAAGGTTGTCCACCACCTTATCTTGCCAAACTGTGTCTGCTGCTATTGATTGCCACCATCTGAGAGTGAAGTTTTTAAAAAATCTGTTTATGATTTTAATTGTATAAATGAAATTTAATGTGTTTTTAAAATGGTTGTTGTGGGTTTTCCGGGCTGTATTGCCGTGGTCTTGGCATTGTAGTTCCTGACGTTTCGCCAGCAGCTGTGGCCACAGCTGCTGGCGAAACGTCAGGAACTACAATGCCAAGACCACAGCAATACAGCCCAGAAAATCCACAACCATCGTTCTCCGGCCATGAAAGCCTTCGACAATACATGTTTTTAAAATGTTTTAATCCGCCCTGAGCCCTTTGTGGGGAGGGCAAAATAGAAATCCAAAGAAAATCAACCAACCAACCAATCAATCAATCTTGGTCTCCAGTGACACTTCTTTACACTTAAGGATCTTTTCTAGTTCTTTCATGGCTGCACTTCTAAATCTCAATCTCCCTCCAGTTTCTTGGTTGAAGTCTCCCTTTTGGTAGACAGTTGAGCCAAGGAATAGAAATGTTTAACAATTTGAGTTAGTTGAGTTACTTCCTTGATAGTCATTACTTCTGTGTTCTTGATATTCTGCTGTAATCCTGCATTGACACTTTCTCCCTTAAGCCTCAACAAGTCTTCATTATTTTCTGCCAATAATGTGGTATCATCTGTATATCTCAAATTGTTAATATTCCTTCTACCAATTTTCACTCCACCTTCTTTTAAATCTAATCCATCTTTCCTTATATGTTTTGCATATATATTGAACAGGTAAGAAGATAGTATACATCTTTGTCTGACAATCTGACAATTGGAATCCATTCTGTTTCCCCATATTCTGTCCTAACAGTAGCCTCTTGTCCAGAGTACAGATTGCACATTAAAACAATCAGATGTTGTGGCATGACCATTTATTTTAAACACTATCCATAGCTTTTCATGATCCAGACATTCAAAAGCTTTGCTGTAATCTATAAAGCATACTGTAGTTTTCTTCTCAAATTATCTGCTGTGCTCCATTATCCATTGTAAAGTTGCAATGTGATCTCTAGTGCCCCTTCCTTTTCTGAATCTAGCATGGAATTCCTCATTCCATATGTGGTAAGAGACTTTGTTGTAGAATTCTGAGTATCTCTAACCTGTTTTGTTCAAGGGCAATATCAAATAAACACATTTATCTAATTTGAGAACTGGGAGAGTTCATGTCTATGACAGTGTGATCCCACCTTGTGACACTTGCATTTATAAAAGATTACAATGAACAAACTTGAGGGAAAAAACATCTTATTTGGAACAATACAATAATAAAGCATATATAACAACAATCATGTAACAAAACAGGCCTGTTTTACTCAAGCAGACCCAGGTCTCAGTCTTTCTGACTTCTGTATGGTGATCAGTCCCTTGAATTGCAGCAACTTGTAGCTGTGCTCTATGTTGAGATGCCTTCTGTTCTTCACAGGAGTCCTATAACATTAATACAGAGTTCATAGAAAGGAGTGTTTCTGAGGAGAAAGTGCTTCTCCCTGCAGCTTCCGGCCCTCCAGTCTCTCAGGGAACATTGCGCCTTTTTTTCCTTATAAGGAATACCCCAACAGTCTATCTCCCTCTAGTGGGCAAGGGTTACACATTTTGCTTACAGGGGAAATTAATGTTGTATTGTCGAAGGCTTTCACGGCCGGAGAACGATGGTTGTTGTGGGTTTTCCGGGCTGAGACACTGAGACACTGTGACACTGAGAGATCTCTGTCTTTTGGTGCTACACCTCTGAAGATGCCAGCCACAGCTGCTGGCGAAACGTCAGGAACTACAATGCCAAGACCACGGCAATACAGCCCGGAAAACCCACAACAACCGTCGAAATTAATGTTGCTCCAATCTTTGACATCTCCTTTTTCAGAATTGGAATGTAAATTGAGCATTTCCAGTCTGCAGCCCATTGTTCTGTTTTCCCTATTTGTTGACATATTCTTCTTAAGATTTTAATGTACTTAGTTTCTGTAGCTTGAAATAGCTCTATCGATATCCTACTTACTCGAGGTGATTTGTTTTTTCCGATTGCTTTGAGTGCAGCTTTCCTTTCACTTTCTAAAACTGTAGGCTCTTCATCAAAAAATTCTTTTTTGAAGGACTCGGTTGTCCTTTCATCTCTTCTTTTATAGTTCTTCAGTGTATTGTTTCCATCTTTTCTTTATTTTGTCCTGATTGGATATTTTTTTTCTGTGTTGAACTTTCAGCATCCATTGTTTGAATTTTCCTTTGATTTCCTGGATCGTGTGGAACAGATCGCTCCTTTTTCTTTTTCTTTTTTTTTTTGTTCTCTTCTATTTTTCTGCACTGGGTATTATAATAGATCTCTTTTTATCTCCATGTAAGCTGCAGAAAATCTACATTTAAAGTCTGAATTCTATTTCTGTCACCTTTTGCTTCTTATCTATCTTTAGCAATTTTAAGAGTTTCATCAGTCATGAATCTAGGCTTCTCCTTTCTTTCGGCTACCTTCTTATTTGATAATGTCTCTGGTATCAGCCCACAGTTCTTTCAGTTCATGATCAATTAAATTTAGTAATGCAAGTCTGTTCTTTACGTGGTCTTTAAATTCTTCAGAAATGTTGTTTAGATTACATTTTGGCACTATGATTCCTTTAGTATTTCTCGTAAGCTATATTCTAATTTTTGATATTAACAACTTGTGGTCTGTACCACAATCAGCTCCTAGTCTTGTTTTATCAGAGAGAATAGAGCTTTCCCATCTTCTGCTTCCAATTATGTAATCGATTTGACTGCTGTATTGGCCATTCGGTGATTTCCATGTATACAATCATCGGTTGCCTGAAGCATGTGTTTGCAACGAACAAACGGTTGGCTTCACAAAATTCTATGAGACTCTCTTCTGCTTTGGTTCATAATCCTACTACAATTTTCCAACAATGTTTAATTCTGTTTTGCCTCCTGCATTCACATTCTAGTAACCTATGAATATTAGTGCATCTTGTTTGGGTGTGTGATCAGTTTCTTCCTGGATACTTGCATAAAAGCTTTAAATTTCTTTGTCTTCAGCATCTGTAGTTGAGTTGTAAACTTCAGTGATAGTTATGTGGATAGGCCTTCCATGAAGTCTGATAGATATTGTTTGATCAGATTTTGCATTATAGCTCCTGATTGCTTGTGCTATGCCTCACTTCACTGTTTCTTCTGAATTTATCATTTCCAGAGTAAAACACTTTGTAATTTTCTGGCTAAAAATGTCCTACTAATCCAGTTCACTTCAGTTCACTCACACCCAGGATTACAATGTTTAAATGTTCTATTTCTCATTTTATGATTTTGAGATTACCTTGATTCTCACTTCTCACACTCTATGTTCCTATTATATGTGTTGCACAGCTTTAGACTTTCCTCTTGCATCTATTTACATCAGCAACTGTGTCTCTTACAGACACAAGGATGTCTACAAGGTTCCTTCACCTTTCTGGACATCCCTAGTGCTCTAACAGCATGTCAGCTGGGATGGTCTTCGCAGGTGCACTCTTCCAGTCATTCTATGGATGATTGGAAAGGGGATGCATGCCCTAGCTCTTTTCAGTGATTCTTGGTGCTCTGACAGCTCAAGCAGTCCAGCAGATAAACTTTTATGGCCCTGAGGATGTCTGGAAAGGATGGGGAGTTTCCCTCAATGATGGGAACAAAAGTGGAACCATAGAAGACGTGGGCCAGGAAATCTCATTTCCCACCTTGACTTCGCCACCAACCCCCATATGGAGCCAGCAGTACTGCCAAGACAGGCAGCACGCAGCACTGCTGATAGGCTCCAGCAGCCTCCCCCTTCCCATCATCAAAACTGCCACCACTGCCTCCCTTCTACTATAACAGTGCTTCCTTTTCTCCTACTACCAGAGCTTTGGTCCCTTCCCCCAAGATTCCTGCTGCTGTTTTTTCATTGTGAAAACCTTGCCACCTCAAAGCTGCCTCACTCTCATCTCAGAGGCACAAATGTGTCAGGCTGTCATAAACTTTGCTACTCATCTTACCTCTGCTTAATTTCATGAGTACCTAACCTCTTTACACACAGTTCTCCTGCTCTTTCCCAGAGATACTTTCAGACAAGGTAGCCTAGTTCCCCTTTTCAACCACCCCTCATCAAGGTACTTAATAGAGCTATTGGGGTTGGGAACTAAACATTGCTTCATCTTCCCTTTCATACTGCCACCAATTGTTCAGATGAAATATAGTGGCAGAAGCTTTGTGCATGTGTGTATTTCTTCCCCCTCAGACAGTACACATTGAGGCAACAGGGTTAACTGAAACAAAGGAGTTAACTTTTATTGAAGGCTTAAACCTACTCTGGAGTGATTCATGTAAATACATATTCAACATTTATCAGCACTTGAACTTTTGAACTTTAAAACTATTCATTCTTGGAAGACTCTTTGTTACAAGTTATCTTTTCCTCAGCCCGCATCAAAACCTGTTTTCTCATTCACTGGCTCAAGCAGTCATCTCTGCCCTGCTCTCTCTCAACTAATTGCTCTTTAATGGCTCTGATTTGATTGGTCATTTTTAGAGAGAGGCAAAACTGGAGCTATCACAAACCTACATCTCTTGACTACTCCTTACTTTTTGTGCGTGTAGCTGGTTATGCCAATCTTGCTTGCATTTTTAAAAATTCAAATGTGAGCACCTGCACACAAACTACTACTTTTTTGTGGCTTCCCCATTGCTGCTGCACACAAACACACTGTCAGCTGCCTGCCCAATCACTTGCAGTGCCTCTCATGGCTTTTGCAAAATATCTGCCAAGATATTATCTTGCAACGTATCTGCAAAATATCTGCCAAGATATTATCTTGCAACATAATGTGAGATTTCAGCTTTTTGCCAGGCAAGTTGAGGTTTGGGGACTTTTATTTTTAATTTTCAGATTTTTCTGCAAACCTAGGTGTTGTCCCTGGTCTTTACAAAGATCTGTGCTACCTCTTCATAGCCCTAATCTGAGGATGCAATGATCTGCTTCTAGAGTATGTTGAGAATTAAATATAAGAAGAGAAGAGCCTCCAAGATCTTGCATGGGTCACTTAATTTCCCCCTGTAATTTTCCCCCCGTGCTATTTCCTTTTTCTCTCCTTCTGACAGCCCCTATATCCTTTCCCCCTTTCCTGCTTCCTTCTCTCCCTCAAGTTCACCAACCAATCTTTCTTTAATCTGTCTTCAGTTTTATTTATTTACTTCATTCATACCCCACTTTTCTCCTCAGTGGGTACCCAACGCAGCTGACATCATTCTCCTCTCCTCCATTTTATCCTCACAACAACCCTATGACATAGTGTGTGAGAGAGTGATTGGCTCAAGGTCACCTAGAAAGCTCCCAATGCAGAGTGGGGATTTGAACATGGGCTTCCCAGATCTTAGTATGACACATTAAGCACTACACCACATTAGCTCTGAGCTTCCCCTCCTTCTGACCCCTGGCAGCCTTTCCCTGGGAAAAGTCTTGCCAAGTTGCAAGAGCTGTAGGGTAACAAATTGCTCAGGTGAGTTGTATGGTGACCACCGCTGGGAGCAGCCAGATCACACAAGTTGTATGGAGGCTGTGGCTGGGCCCAGGCAAGTTGTGTTGCATGAAGTTGTAGCCACTGCCACAACTGAGTGATTTGTGCAAATTGCATGGCAACAAGTTGCAAGATGGTTGCTGCTGGTTTTGGCCCTGATAAGTACTCCCTCCAGGACAGGTAGGTAGGAATCAGGGGTAGACTGGGAGGCCAAAATTGCCCAAGAAAAGATCCTGCTACCTCCTAGTCACCTCTGCATTTTATAAATAGAAGCCAATACTTGGAAGCTAGCAATATTGTTGTGGTTGCCTAGAAACCTTCAAAATGGCCACCGAGATCTCAAAGGTATTGGTGCTGCTTCTATAATTTGGGGTGGTTAACCCGCAATGTTTTGGGATTGTTTTCATTTTCAGATTTTTCTGCAAACCTGAAGCTTTTTCGCAGGTTTGTAGAAAGAACTGTCTTGCCTGTTCATGGCTCCAGTCTCTGGACTTAAGTATCCACAGATGGGGCCATCTTGAGAATTAGATGTATTGATGATATTATAGTTCCTGTCCTGTATTCTGAAAGTTAATTATATTGGTAGTGTTTACTATCCATGATATAGAACAGTTTATAAGCCTCATTTTACAAACTGAATACTGAGGCTAATAAAGAGGCTTTCCCTAACTCCCCTGTATGTGCATAGCTGAGGCAGGATTTAAAGAAGGGGATTCCCCACTCACAGCTCTGTGAAGCCTAAAGAAATCAGAAATAAGCAGAAAGAATCAAATAAAATATCTCATTTCCTTCTTGTGCAACCAGAAAGCTTGTAGGATCCAACCTAGAATCATTAGCCCATCAAGAAGGCTTCTCTCAGTGCCAGGACTTTTTTTTTGTTATTTTCCCTCTTGACCTTTCATTTATCTGTCAGTCTTCCTGAAGGGTTCGCTATTGCTCTGTGTTTATTTTTCATTTTCCCACTTCTCACCCTGATTCTTTCAGTAGAATTTTTCTCTCTGCATGCGCTGCTTCTTATCACAGGCTCCTCAGAGTCCTTGTGAACTCAAAATCTTCTGGTGCATTTGAAAAAATAAAGCAAAAAAAACCCTGCCTTTCCAGTATACAAACTGCTTTTTCTTTTCATCATTGTGTGTTGTCATGGGGGTGGGAGAGAAGAATTATGCTACTTCTATCCCCAGAGAAGGATTCTAAAGCCAGTAGTTTTGAAACAGTGGCTTTAGAACACTTCTGTGAGAATCTGAAATAGGGGGCAGAGAAAACCAGTGACAAATTCCATGCAGTAGAGTAACTTTGCTACGGCAAATAAACAGATGGAGATACCTTAGATATCTCTGTATAATTATTGTGGCATGCCTCACTGGATCCAAATCCAAGAAAATATTAATTTTTAAACTAATACAATGAATTCTATAGGCAAGAATCTACTTTAATCAAAAAGGGGACCCAAAAGGAAGAGGGTTCCACATGGGCTGGCATGCAGAGAAAAATCAACCGAGTTAACAAGGTAATACTTAAAATTAGGAGGAATACAAATACATCTAGGTAATTTCAATGTGATCAACATTTGCTGGAGAAAAAATATTGATATATTCTAATTGAACAATTTCTCATTCTACCTGACCTCTGAATTTTTAATTTCTATATTTGTTATTGTATTGGATCCTTGTTTTTTCCTTTCACTGGATGACCAAAAGTTATAAAACTCATTTGTATCTTTGTATCTGACATCCTTCATCTGATGGTTTTGTAGTTAATTGAGAATGTGTAAGATGTCAAGGCTGGATTCAAATCATGACTTCTACCAACTAGGAGCCACTATCTTACAACTAGCTTGCCAGGTTGCTTGCCTTTACCATGAGATTGGGAGATTTCATGCAATATGGTGATAGCTGCCGCATTGCATAATGTTCTGCCTCCCCATACTGCACCCCCAAATGCTCCTAGGATCGCCAGGCACAAGCCTGGCAACCCTATTTACAACTTGTGCCCAAAGGAGGATAATTGGCATACTCGGCCTAACAGCACCGCCAGGGCTTCGATCTCCATTCCAACTTCAAGCGTCACCCAGGACTAATCAGGATATCTCTCTAAATCCCTAGTTTATAAAATGCCTGTTCTATCTGGGCAACTAAGTCAAGCTGTGAACGGACCTGGCCCATACCTTTAAGCAGTTGTAGATCAGGGTTCAGCAAACTTCTATTAATTATAGAGCCAACCTATATCAAAATTCAGAACAAGAGTTCAACAAGGAGAGGGTATAAGAAAGACCATTTGCATATTTGAAAATATACAAATTAATATTACTGGTAATTGGCATGCTAATTAATAATCCACAAAGTTTATGTTGTCCAAGCATTGGTTGTTAAGAGTGCTTTACTAGGAAGTTGCACACACAAGGTCTAACAATGAGTATATGAAGGAGCACTTTGTGTGATTGTTTAATCTTTTGATGAATTTCAAACCTCCACACTACTTTAGAATAGGAGTCAAAGTGACCCCATATTACAGCAAAAATAATAGAAACCTGATAGCTCTCTCAATCGTGACATTAGCTACAAAGGAAAATCAGGGCTCAAGAATAACATTCTTCAGCAATGCAGGACAAAGGAGAGAAAAATTTGGAATCAGGGTCAAAATTATCCCTCATTGAAAACATCAAAACTGCACAGAACTGTAAGTAGGGTAAAATTGACCCCATCATTTTAAAGCATGACACAGTTGGGAATTTGTAAAACTATTTTTAATAAAGTAATCATTTTAACATGTTACAAAACTGAAACTTAAGGTAACAATAGTACAATATGGAACAAAAGATAACAAAAAAGTGAGGTAACAGGTGACACAGAATGTTTTTAAATAGGTAAAATACAGTACAGTGGTCTGTGGGAATTTAATGTTTTGACCAGGCAGATGGCTGAATTTGATTTTCATAGATGGACTACAATGTATTACAACAATATATTCCCAGTGCATATATCCTCAGGTTAAAATGTAATAACCCCACAGTCACGGAATTGGGGTCAAATTGACCCCACCATTTTTATAGCCTATGACACAGACAAGAAAAAGTAGGCACATAACAGACCCTTGCAATGGAAAGGAGAATTCCATTCCTGCCAGTTAAAGAGTTAACAAAAAGAAGAAAAAATATCTGCATTCTTTCTGCTAGCCTTCTTGTAACCTGCCCTCAAGCTGCACCTGTGGGATCCTTACAATTAACAGCTCTTCCTGAGCAACAATGGGAAGCAATCAGCTCAGTGGAGAGATGGCTAGGGGTCATCTAAAGTTCCAGCTTGAATGGCTCCTTCAAGTCTGGAAAATGTGAAGAGATTCAGAGGATGCCTACAAACATGCCCAGGCTTGTCTTGCTGGGGACAGAATGACCCCATTTTCCAAAATTGCAATACAATTCAATTTGAGCTTTTCCATGTGGCTATAGGATATAAGGGGAGCTTTGGTAGAGCACAAACACAGGGCTTTTATCTGCTCCTGCTATATACACAACAATTCAGGTTGCAAACACTGGTTTTCCCTGGGGGTAATTTTAACCCCCAATTCCAAAAGTAGTGTAAAACCCAAAAGCTCAAATGTGATATTTTTGCACAACAAATATCTGTAGATATAAATTATGTAGAGAAATTTTATTTTTCACCATTTGCTCCACTTTCCTATAAAATTGAGATAATACA
The DNA here is from genome assembly GCF_028583425.1 of Eublepharis macularius. Taxonomy (NCBI): domain Eukaryota; kingdom Metazoa; phylum Chordata; class Lepidosauria; order Squamata; family Eublepharidae; genus Eublepharis; species Eublepharis macularius. The sequence continues at coordinate 86,687,308 of NC_072793.1, read as the reverse complement.
TGTCAGTCCATCTATTTATACATGGAAACTGTGCTAAAATCATTTTTCAGTATTTGTTGGGGTCACTAAAAACCCCAACTATGAGAGCCAGTTTGGTGTAACGGTTAAGAGCATCAGGGCTCTAATCTGGAGAACCAGTTTTGATTCCCCACTCCTCTGCTTGAAGCCAGATGGGTAACCTTGGGTAAATCACAGCTCTTCCAGAGCTCTCTCAGCCCCACCCACCTCACAGGGGGATTGTTGTGAGGATAATAATAACACACTTTGTAAACCACTCTGAGTGAGCAATAAGTTGTCCTGAAGGGCAGTATATAAATCAAATGTTGTTGTTGTTATGCATAATACTTTCAGTTTCAAGCCAAGTCTATTGGGGGTCAGAATGACCCCCCTTACCCTTTTGACAAACCTCAAACTTAAAAAAAGAAAGGCAGTGGGGAGGGAAGTGATGGACTTCAGGGACCTGCAGTTCATTGGGAAGAAAGCATAACAGGAGTTTGGTGTCTGTAGAAAACTTTAAATGAGTAAACCAATTTGTCCATGACTTCTGGGGTCAAAATACCCCCAATTTCTTTGGGAGGGTTTTATAATGTATAGTGACCTAAGGCTGACCTTGATACAATTGGTTTTGTATGCATGCATCGGGTTGGCAGAGGGAATGTCCTGTATTTTTTAGTTCCATTATACCTAACACAAACTATAAATTCATCTAGTGTTCATTTTGCACCATTCACTATTAGATCACATGGTGTCTTAAAATGCTACAGGTCACAGAACAAATGACCAGTTGATCAAGGTGCAAGGAAGAGGTTGCAAATGAGAGAGAGAGAGAGAGAGAGAGAAAGTTCATGCATAGTTTTCAGACATTCAGCAGAGCTTGGAAGCTGGAACAGTAGAAATTTAATGAGTAGAATAGGTGGTTTATGAGACAAAAAGGAGAACTTCACTGGAATGGAACCTCAGGAATGGCCGTAGGTCAGAAGGGAGCAATATAACCTCAAGTGGCAGCCAGATACCCAGCCAACAATTTTAAAAAGAAATATGCAGGAGAAAATTTCTTCCCTCTCATATTAGCTTCTCAAAATGCAACATTCAGCTGCCTAGCCAAAGCTTTTACTTTTCTGTAGGATAAATCTTTTCACTTAAATAATGTAAATTACAGTGACAGCTGCTACAAATGTTCTCTAGCATCTCTTTCCCTCCTCATACTGCATGTCAAATACGTATTCACATTGGCCAACTGTTCAGCCAACTGGACGTTTGTCTGCCTGTTACCAACATTAATAAACAGAAAATGGCCCACCTTTTACTTTTAAGTACGGGGGAGGGAGAGCAGATCCCCAGAGCTCGTACAAGCCCTGACAACTACACTGACTGGATATGTGGACATTTTGTTCTTGGGCTACAATCAAAGCAGGATCTTGGCCAGATCATTCTGGGAGCATGCCAGGAATTACCTTAGTGATGCTTTTGCTTGTCCTCTTTCCTCTGAATCGGTGACAAGACAATTGAGTTATCAGTTTAGGCACAGAAACAATCTGACAAACAAGAATCTGTATCTTGATTCATAGGAACCTCAACCAGTTGAAATGGTAGATTATCTGCCACTTTATCCTTAGACCAACCACTAGAGGCATTAGACCATAAGTCAGCTCTTGGCAGGGCTCACAGAGTATACTCTATGCTGTTGTGCTCCCTCTTACTTTTCCATCTTATTTTCACCAACTGATTGTCTCCAAATATCAGAGGGCTTTACTTTTGACCAGGCTAAAAGCTTTCCCCTCTGCTGTCCTAGCGGGTAGATTTGAAGGACAGCTCTACTCAGGGCCAAGCTACAAGTGACGAATAACACTTGAACGGCAAGTGGATCGAGTGGAGCGCAAGTGGAGGGCAAGTGAACAGAGAGAAATCCACTTGCCGTTCAAGTGTCATTCATCACTTGTAGCTTGGCCCTCCGTTTAATTATGTTCATGTGAGTCTGGGACGATGGAAACTTTATCTCATGATTTCTTTGATTGTGCACTGACCACCACTGAGAAATTTGTGGAAACAACCAGTGATAGTTTCTGAGGTTCCCCTTATTACTATGTCTTCCTTGCTAGCCAATGCTATCCCTGGTATTACTTTGGCTGTGACTAAATTTCTTGCAGCAGCGGCTTTTATGTGCATGATAATAGAAGGTAATATTTGTAAGACTGGCTCTGTCCAAGATTCCTGGGTCATTGGACTGTTAAGAAATAAATGAATGAATGTGGGCCAGTATTTTCTTTCTCTTAGATCTGATTTACACAGCCCTAGTTGTGTGCAAGGCATCACTTTTACTAACAGCCTGATTTCAACATGGAGTGATTCTGCACACATTGGATAATGCACTTCCAATCCTCTTTATAGATCCTTTGGAATGGATTTTTTCGTGTGCGGAACAAAAAATCCACCTCAAACGATTGATAAAGTGCTTTGAAAGTGCATTATCCAATGTGTGCAGAATCAGCCATTGCCACACCAAAGACATTGCACTAACAAAAGTTCAAAGTTCTACAGTTCTAATCTGTTGCATCTCCAACAGAACCTGTGGTGAGATACTAAGATAACATTCAATTTGTTATGGAAGGTTTTTCTCTGCATGAGATCCTAGAAAGCCATTGCCAGTCAGAGTAGAAAATAAAAATACTCAATTGGATATATTAATGGTCTGACTTGGTATAAGCTTCATATGTTCAAAGGTTTTATGCTGGTGGTAAACAGTAGTACCAACTGCTTTGCATATTTGAACCTGAGTTTCCATTCTATATGGAAAGAAAGCCATCCACCACACAACTAAGAGTCCTTCAGTCCATATTGATAGATTTATGGGCTATTTTCACATTGCAAAACAGATAAGCCCAAATGTATTATGAAAATGTCAGGAAGTTATCCAAAATATTTAAACCCTATATTGTTCTTCATCTGGTCCCCTTAGATAGGAATACTTGAATCCTTCTCTTCCTACCTACTAAGTCAATGCCAATGGCACATTCAGCCTTGATGTAGGCTGAATGTGTAGGCATGTGTACATGGGTGTTTAAAAGTATGTATATGTCATCAACACTTTTGTTACATTGGTGAATACATAGCAATCATGTTTGTTGCACAATAAAATTGTTTGAAGTGAACTTCTATAATGTCAGTTAAATAGCAGAAATCCCAAAGACCCAGTTTTATATCATTTATTTTTAACCACAATTCGCCATGTGTTACTGTCAAGTTATTACGTGTTTCTGGATTGCTAAAAACTGTGGCACATCTTTGATGTACTAAAATTAAGTAAAGAAATTGCTGAGCCTTGCCAGCACATCCTTTCTTTCCCACCATCATAAACAAAAAGGGGCTTTGCACCAACGGTCAGCTTCTCTCCCACCCTTTGTCTGCTTACTGCGAGTAGATTTTCTAAGGGTAGAAATAGACATTACAGGAGCTCAGAACTGTCACCTGTGTGTGTGTGTGTGTGTGTGTGAGAGAGAGAGAGAGAGAGAGAGAGAATTTTTATCCTTCCTGGTAGTATCTAGTCTAAAACAACTTGAAAGGATGTCATTTTGATGTTAATTCCCCACCCCACTCACAATCTCACACCACTGGCTGACAAGGAATTATAGGAAAATGCACAGCATAATGATGTCATGTCATGCATTGCATTATAACAGATGGTAATGTACCAGGAAGAGAGGAGAATAATGTGGCACAGCAGCAGCTCTATGTCTGTTGAAATGTCTTCCTCTGTCCTAAATGACTTAATTAAATGTGCATCATTTAGGTGATGTGCCTGGTTCTATTGACTAGATTGGTATCAGTGTTTCCAATCTATTTGGTATTTTGTGCACAGGTTTGTTAGTTTGCTTTCAGGATGAAAACTGGAGCTACACTTTATCTGTACACTTACAAAGTCTCTCTCTCTATCACACACATGCACATACACACAAAAACACCTCTTCCAGAACAAGGACATCTTCTGTACTATAACAGAAGAGCCCAGTTCATATTGCCTTCTCTTTTACCTAGTCAGTCAAGAGCCATTACTACATGCTCTTAAAGGGACGGCCCACTCCCTAAACACTGACAACTTTCCCCCAGGAATCCAGATGAATCCATTTGCAAAAGGGCTGTGGGCCGTTTGGCTTCCCTTTTTTTTGGCACGCTTTTCTGGGAACGCACTTTCCAAATTCCCAGAAAAGTGCACCGAAAAAAACAGAATTCAGACTGCCCACAGCCCTTTTGCAATTGGAGCCATCTGGATTCCTGGGGGAAAACCGCCAGTGTTCAGTGAGCAGACCATCCCTTTAAGAACATATAGAAACAGCCAAGGCTTCGGGACAGGACTGTACTTTTTGGAGAAAAGAGGTACTTCAAGGAATTTCCCACATATGTCAACTTTGCCTGACGAAATATTTGTGTATCTTTCCTTCCACCCTTGGGATGATGCTATAGGTTAACAAGAGGGAGCATCAGTGCTGCAGGATATGTTACTGCTCTGAAGGCTGTAGAACACTGGATACATATGTGTAACAAGGTGGCCTATTTTTTCCTAGCACACCAACCTCTCTTATGACACATTATGTGAGTGCTCAGGTGCTCACTAGCATAGTCAAATAATGGCATATGTAAGATTTCTAGCTGAGTTAGATTTTATGTACAGAAAAGTTCAACATCAAAATAATGGCTGTAAAAAGGAATATGGGCATTACACAGCCTTTCTGTAAATTTTGTTTAGTTTGCATGGGATACTGTTAATTATAGTAATTTATCATACTGGCACAGGTAGGATTCATACACATAGAATGTTTGTGCCCTCCTGTAGTTGGAATCCTTAGTTTTTATATGAAACTGATACTGCTAATTGAATTTTCACTTGAGTAGATAAAATCTTTAACAACTCTGGAATAACTGGATGCTCTTTGTTCAGTGAAGTGGATCAGAATGATTTACAACACCTTTCACATAACCATGCTAATTTTGCTTTCATATGATTAATTAAAACAATATGCTCCTCCTTTGTAAAATGGAATTAGCACACCCAAGGAGACAGCCTTTATTGCAAACTGTTCTTTCCGGTAAGAAAATGCAATCTTTGTGCATTGTGTTTTGTTTTTGTTTTGACAAAGGTAAGGTAATATGTTTAAGTGGGTGAGAAAAGAGCATTTTGGGGCAAATTAATCCATCCCAAAACTGCTAAATTTGGTGATTATCATGCCAAAAATACTTCAGCCCACAAGTCCTTGTTGCAGAAAAAGACAGAGAACAGGCTCTCAGAGACAGGAGGAGGGAGTCAGGAGACATGAAGCTGAATTTCTCAATTATCACAGACAGATTCTGCAACTAAAGGAAATTCTAATACATCTTTCTGCCAATTCTATTTCTGGATCTATGACTTGGGAAGGGCTTTCTGGATTTTTATATAAGCAGTATCTCCCAGAGTTCCCTATGCCTTTGTCTGGGCTACTTTTGTTCTTTTGAGACTCCATATTTTCTGGTTCTTGCTGTTATACTTTGTGTATAACAGCACATACTTTGTGTAGTTTATACTTTTTGTATGTGTCATTTTTTCCCCCAGCACTCCTTTATTCCTTGGTAGTTAGTTAGTTTAAATTTGTTTGTGATTAATTTTAGTGACTTAGACTATGTTGTTCTACTATCTCTCTGTGTTATTTGCAGAAGACTTTTTCAAGTGATTTCCACCAAGTACTCATATGGTATGTCTTTCATGAACAATGAGGAAGAGATAGGGAATTATGCCTCCCTCTGGAGCAAAGGTGAGACCAAAGCAGAGGTATCTTTTGGGTGCTGTCAAATGCATGCTCTGCCCTTTGCCATTCTGCTTGGGGTTGCCAAATGTCAGATATATTCTGTTGTCTTTCCAGGATGCAAGAAGATGTTTGTTCCTTCTATAGCTTTGCATGCCATTTGGGGTGCCAAATTCCTTCAATCGCCTGCTATGCCATATTGAAACATTAATTGCCTATAAAATTGGGCCCCTTTCTCCAATCTTTTTGGAAGGAATGATCCCTTGGGTGAAAGTTCTCAGCATACTTCATGCAAAGAACATAGAAAGCAAAGAACTTAGCCACTGGAAATATGCTTTAAATGAGTGGGGCATGAAGATGAATTAATGCAAAAATAAATGATACTAAGAAAAAAATTGGCAAATAAATCTTCTTTAGTATCTCTGCCGTCCCAATTTCCATCACCTCCTCTGCCTGGATACGCTTCCAGCTTAGTTAGCTAGTTTGCCATGGCTTCAAGACCCTGGACAAAGACAATCACAGCAGTTTCTGGAGGAGTACATAATGAAATATGGGCCATTTTCACACCACTAACCTGCTTCCGTAACATTGCAAAATGTTGCACAAAAAATGCAGAAGATAGCGTCTTCTCGCGAGAGTTTTGCGCAACATTGCGCAAAACTCTCACGAGAAGATGCTATCTTCCGTGCTTTTTGCACAACATTTCGCAACATTATGGAAGCAGGTTAGTAGTGTGAAAATGGCCATGGAGCTAGGGATCAACTGTAAACTAATGACAAGCCATTCAAAAGCTGTGAACAATCTCATTCAAGAGTAATGTGAATGTTCAAGGGCACAGATGGGCCATTGTGGCACTTCACCTGTTAGATCCCAAGCTGCTAACTCTGCTTCACTAGTGGAAACTCTGAACCTTATTTTTAAGGAAAGAACAAAACCAATGGAGAGCTGTCCCTTTCATGTCAATCACAGACTCTGGACAATCCAATAAAAATAATTAACTGTGAGCCAAACTAAACGTGACAAATTACTAGAGTTCTACACATGTCTGCTTAGCTCAAGGTTTGATGGGAAGTGTAGGAAGTATAGGTCCTTGCAGCTTTAAGTTTAAAGTTTACAGAGTGGCAGGGAGGCAAATGCAGGCATGGCGCTCTTGCTGGGTGCCCCCCTTCCCCTCCACTGTGTGTGTTGGGTTTCAGGGCTCCTCTCTTCCCCCCTTCCCCGCACAGCAGACAGGGCACCTGGGTGCTGCTAGTGGGGCTTCGGGCAGGACTGGGTGAAGATGTCAGCAGCCAACAGGGCACCCGGAGCGCTGCATCTCCTCCCCCCCACTCCCCTGGCCCCCCCCTGAAGTCAACAGCAGCTGCCAGATCTAACCAGAAAACTGCTTGGTGCAGGGGGAAAAACCCAGTATGTTGGTCCTGAAACAACCTGGGACAGTACCATGGTTGGCATGGCAGTCACAAAGTCCAGAGCCAAATCAGACAAGTTGCAGGAATACAAAAGTCGAAGGATCTGAGACCAAATCCATCAGCTCAGCCAGGATGGCTACTAGCAAACTATGAAGATGGCAACCCAGCAAAATCTCTATTCTCTCCCTAGAACTCACCACAACATGCATACATTCAAAGTTGGTCACTGTCAGCACTGGCAACATAAAGAAGGAGAAAGATTCATGAAGGAGTATAGCCACCCCTCGTTATAAATTATTTAAATAAGTAAATCTTTGTGGCAGCTGTATTAAAAAAAGGAACTGATCATTCACAGATGCTGACTATGTGGTAATGCTAACAGTGATATATACTACACAAATTCACAGTTCTGTATGTTGGTAACATGGCTTTCGAACATTGCCAGTTGCCAGATATAACTGGCTCTCCAGTCCCAATGTTGATGCATTGCTGCACAGTGAGATTATAAACAGGAATGGGTGTGTTTTCATTGGATTACAAAGAAAACACAGGCAGGTAGTGTATCCAGGCTTCAGCTCAATGAAAAAGAAAATGAACATGAATAGCCCATATAACTCAGAAGATACGTTTAAAACAATGTAGGATAGTGCTTGCTGAAACCTCAAGAAAGATAGCTTAATAACATTTCCAGTGGTTGCAGGTGGGTCTTCAGTGTCCCTAGCAAAATCAGAATAAATTATGCAACATAAGAGAAATTATTTGTATTTGCATAAATTGTACAGACTGCAGAATTTAGCTTTTCTGTGTGCAGAATGTGGATGGTCTAGTCCAAGAATGTTACGTTTTTGTAGTACAGAGTATATGCTGTTCTGTACCATGCCATGCTTGATCATCTGAAACCACCATAAGCCTGTCATCAAAACAGATTCCAATTGCTTTGTATTACAAGAATCATCTTAAGCTTTCAATAAAACCAAAAAACACCAGAGTGGAATGGAGGCTTACCTGCATTTTCACTTTCTAGTCTCTGGATTTACAAAAGAGTCTATTCAGAGTCCTACGTATCTGATTATAATAGGATGGGTTGGGTGAAACCTTCTTCATTGCTCTTGCTTCAAGGATGCATTTGTAATTCAAAAACAGCATGGGAACATCCATACATTTCTCTGGCTCGCTTAGAATGCAGCAACCATTCTGTTTTTCCCATCCAGTTCTAGTCAGTAGGAAATGATGTGACAATTCAGTGTCTTTTGAAATAAATCTAAACATTCAAAGTATGCTGCATAATAATAATGAGAAACTGATACAAAAGAGCAGTGAAGCAGATTCTATGGAGAACAATATCAAGAAGCCATTGATCACTACAATGTCAGAAGAGTCCCAGGAGAGAGTTACAGAGATGCCCCATTGTTGCCCCAAGTGGGTCATTTTACAGGATGGTGCACAAGGAGCAAACTAAATGCTGTCATTAGTATTAATAGCTATCAAGTGGGCAGATAATGACACCCCCACCATACAGAATATGTCTTCTAAGCACTCCTTTGTGTCTCATTTGGCTTCAGCCATGGATGAAGGTGACAGATAGCGGAGGTTACCTGTTCAAGGTTTTGAAACAAATAAGGTGACCTAATCACTTCCCTATACATAGAGCTCACTCTGTTCTGCAATCTGATACAGGGAATATATAGAAATACTTATCTAATATCTACTTTGCTATCCATTTGACAATGGCAAACATGCCTATAAATGTTGCTATGTTGCTCACTATCAGGTTGCTACTAGCCCTCCATTTTGGTGGAGAGCCAGTTTGGTATAAGAGTTAAGAGCAGCAGGACTCTAATCTGGAGAACTAGGTTTGATTTCCCACTCCTCTGCCTGAAGCCAGCTGGGTGACCTGGGGTCAGTAACAGCTTCCTCAGAGCCCTCTCAGCCCCACTCACCTCACAGGGTGATTGTTGTGAGAATAATAATAACACACTTTGTATACTGCTCTGAGTATGGCATTAAGTTGTCCTGAAGGGTGGTATATAAATCAACTGTTGTTGTTCTTGTTGTTACACAGTGGCCTACAGAGAAATCAACAGAGCAGCCTTGAATAAAATGGCATTCCATTTTTAGGAAGGCAAATATAGGTTATTTCAGGCCTTTATAATGCCAAAGTTTTTAAATTTATAATGGCAGTGGAAAAGTCTGGTTTCTGTACAGGTCATGGGATGGAGAGTCGGAGGCAGTGCTGGTTGCCCTCACAGACAATCTTCATAGGCAGTTGGATCAGGGTGGGTCAGCACTCTTGGTGCTGCTAGATCTGTCAGCAGCATTCGACACAGTCAATTATGATTTGTTGACCCACCACCTCGCCAATATGGGGATACGAGGGACAGCCTTACAGTGGCTTGTCTCCTTTTTCCATGGTTGGGGACAGAGAGTGGCACTTAGGGAAAAGCTATCATCACACTGCCCCCTGGAGCACAGTGTCCCACAAAGGGTGATACTCTCCCCTTTGTTGTTGTTGTTCAACCTTTATATACACCTCCTTGCCCAACTGGCATGAAGTTTTGGACTGGATTGTCACCAGCATGTGGATGACACCCACTTGTATCTGTTGATGGATGGCCAGCCCAACTCTGCCCCAGAAGTCCTGATAAGAGCTGTGGAAGCTGTGGGTGAAGCAGAGTCAACTGAAGTTGAACTCTGCAAAGACGGAGGTCCTGTACTTGGATTGTGGGCCATTGAATTTGGGGATCCGACTCCTTGCCTTTGATGGGGCACCACTTGTGCCTGCTCCAATGGTCAGGAGTCTGGCAGTGATACTGGATGACTCCTTGTCAATGGAGGCCCAGGTTGCAGCTATGGCGTGGTCTGCTTTTTTCCATCTTCGGCAGGCTAGGCAACTTGCCCCCTATCTCTCGACCCAGGACCTAATGACAGTGATCCAATCTGGTCATCTCCAGATTGGACTACTATAACTCGGTCCATGCAGGGCTTCCCTTGGGTTTGACCCGGAAATTACAATGGGTCCAGAATGCTGTGGCACATGTCCTTACTGGTGTTCTGTATAGGACACATATTACTCCCATCTTGCAGCAGCTGCACTGGCACCCCATGGAGTTCCGGATAAAATTCAAGGTGTTGGATATGACCTTTAAAGCCCTTAGTGGACAGGGACCGGCCTATCTACGGGACCATCTCTCAGCATGTGTGCCCCGGAGAGTGCTGAGATCAGCCAGTAAACATCTATGGTGGTCTCAGGCCCCAGGGAGGTGAGACTGGCCTTAACCAGAGCCAGGGCCTTTTCGGTCCTGGCTCCAACCTGGTGGAACTTTCTAATAGAGAATAAGCGGGCCCACCAGGATCACTTATCATTCCAGCAGGCCTGCAAGACCGAGATGTTCCACTAGGCATATGGTTGAGGCTGGAGCAGCAGTCATGGGGAAAGTCTTCTAACTGGCCTCCTGGAAGGGGGGCATGTGATGATCTGGCCTCCCCATATAAGTTACAGCTTGATCATCTAGTCCCCTCATATGTTACTGCCTGATCGAAAAGGCTTCCCCTCCCCCATTTTACTCACCCCTTTGTGTTTTACTGGTAGGGGGTGGTTACAAGGCCACTATCTGGGGGTCATGTTGACTGGAATTCTGCTGTTTTATTGATGTTTTTAAATGTAAATTATGTTTTATTTTGTAACCCACCCTGAGCCCACTTGTGGGGAGGGCAGGATAGAAGTCCAATAAACAAACGGGCGGGTGGCCAGCCAGCCAGCCAACCAACTGACAGACCGTCTGCAAAACCCTCCTCTACACCACATTTCAAATGAACCAGTCTTCTTCCTGTCAGCTTTCTTTGCTGTCTAACTTTCACACCTGTACATAGTAATGGGGAATACCATCTTGTGGATTATCTAAAAGACCCAAGAGAAAAACCCAGTTGCTGTAATTTATCGGCAATGGCAAACCACCCCGTAAAAAGTCTGCCTAGAAAACGTCATGATGCGACGTCCCCCCATGGGTCAGTAATGACTCGGTGCTTGCACCTTTACCTTTTTAAAAATTTTACCCATGTACTTTAGAAACCATCATTAGCAAGTTGATACAAATAACACCCTAATCTAAAGAAGAAAATTGCTATCCAAGAGATAATTTAGCAAATTTGAAATGAATTGCAAGATCACACTGGTAAATTAGACATTAAGTGTAAAAGGAGACTAAGGGGTAATTGTAATTTTCATTAACCTTGGCTATAGCCAGGGGTATTCCATATGATAATAATGGAACAAACTTCGCCTGAAAAGCCCAAATGGTTCAAAAATTGTAAAAGGGCTGAAGAATGCACTGAAGCTAATTTCTTAGCAGCATTACGCAGATAACAAAATTTGTTTACCTGTTCAATTGGGTGGGCATTCATAAACCAACATAGATGATATCGTGGAAGACATTAGAGAACACTAAAATTTTGGTCTTTTGACAATTTACATTCCTGGAAGTAGTAGAGTGCAAAACAGTTCAGTAAACAACTTAACCAAGGCAAGACCAAGATATCAGAAAAATGTCATTGGCATAAAACAAATTTGAAACAGGTGTATGAGGAAGGAGAGGAGGTTGGAATACCTCATCAGAAAGATGGCTATCAATATAATTTATATAAAAATTCAAAAGGAAGGGAGCCCAAAGGCAACCTTGTTGAATACCTCTATTCGCTTTGATCATCTTGGTCAATTGTCCATTACTTCCACATCTCACTTGCACTGTATTGCTTTGATAAAGCTTATGAATTAACCAGAGTAGTTGACAATCTATAGAAACCTTTGCTAGGTTTTCCCACAACCTAACACAAGAAATGGGATCACAAGCCCTTCTTAAGTCAACAAAAGCCACATAGACTTTACCTCCAGGTGGTTTAATATATTTTTTCAACAGATGTGCAAGTACCACACAGCGATCTACAGTGGAAGCCCATCTTTTAAAATTAATCTGAGAAGGCATAAGAATCTGATTATCTGACAACTAAGTTTCCAATTTCATTAGCAAATACAAGCCAAACATCTTACTTTAGCAAGACAGTGGGCTGAATGGTCTATATTTGTCAGGAAGACAATAGTCACCTTTTTTATGAATAGGAACAATTTTCAAGTTAAGCCAAGTCCAGAATTACAGATATTAGAAAAAAGGGGGCCAAAATCTTGCTCCAGCCAGAAACATTGCTTAAATAGTTCAGTGAGAATAAAGTCAGGGTGGAGCCTTACCTATTTTAAGGTTTCTCTGTTATTGGGGGCCAAGAAGGAAGATTATCTGAATGGAGAGGGCTGCTGCTGGGAGAAGCTGTGGTGTAGCAAGACCTAGCAGCTGTGAAGGGTCTGCTGCTGGGATAAGTAGCAACCTAAGAAGCTGCCATTACCTGCTGAAGGAGGCCAGGGAGCTCTGCAGCTCCCCTAGCAGCTCCAGAGACCTAGCCAGGCCCATACCATCCAGCTGCGACATCATTGTCCAACGCATCAGCAACAGCCCAGAGGCAGAACTTGCTCCCAGTGCCAGCAGGGAAGCTGCACCACCTTCCAACCCAGTCTGTATCCCACATAGCAGAGGCAGACACCCTGACAGAGAAAAGGGCCAGGAGGGGCCGTCAGGGAGGAATGAGGGTGAGGCTGGGGTGAGGTCATGTGGCAGCTCCTGGCCCAGGCATTTGGCCTAACCCTCAGGGCTGGTTCATGGGGAACGGGATGGGGCATTTTCTAGGAGAGAGGATAAAAAGAGAGCTCAAAACCCTGACCAGGGAGGAGATTTGAGGACTGACCCTGCACGCTAAGTGCAGCCTCCAGGACTCAGGAAAGAGCTTTCATGGGTGACATAACCCTAGCCCTTCCCTTGCCCAAATCTGAGGCCACAGAGGGACTCCTTGCCAGAGAAGAAGGCTGAAGGACTATAGCTGGCAGGCCACCAATGTCAGGAGGAGCCCTGGAACCAGGCAGATTGTGACATCACCACTGCATACAGGCAGACAGCAGACCCCACCCCAGAGGATTTTCACATATATGTATTATTTCTCACAGTCAAAATAGAAGATCCCAATATATTTTCAAAGTAACAATCCCACATGGTGGTGGTACAGGTGGTGGAGGTGCAGGGGGCTGGGGGACTGGAGGGCAGTGCAGTACTTACCTCTTGTGCATTCACAAAGCTCGCATGTGCTCCTGCACTCCCCCATCACTCTAAAAAATAACATCATTTTCCAGTCTGATGGAGGAGCCATGGGGTGTACTAAAGCTAAGCTAAGTAAAAATTGCCTCCAAATTGGCGATTTTTACTGAACTGGGCTACAGAATGATCCACAGCTCCTCCGTCATGGCAGAAAATGACATTATTTTTCAGCATGATGGAGGAGCCATGGGTCATACTGAATCCCAGTTGAAATAAAAGTGCCCATTTGGAGACAATTTTTACTCATCCGGGTGCCCTGCAGCTCCTCCATCACAGGCATGACAGGAGAGTGTGGGAGCATGTGCATGTGCCTCCCCCCTTGCTCCCCCCCCACCAGCTAGGTGAGCAGGCACTGGGGGCAGTAGATGGGAGTGGGGGTTCCCCTTCTCAGGGCAGGGGGATGGCAAGCCTGAACGAAAATAAGATACAGGTAACAAATAAAATACAAATAATAAAATAAACACTCTGCAAAATGGAGCACTGCCACAATCTAACTAGAACTGGTAATACCTTTTCCACCTCCCGCAGCAGTCATTTTGTGGTTGCACCCACTGCCCTGTGTCAGAATTCCAAATGTGCCCTCCAGTGTCAGGATCTGTCATGCTAAGGGAACTTAACCTAAGTCACACCATGTTAATTTGGGCAGTTGTTTAGTCTTTCTCTCCTCCAGGTCCAGCTAAGCCGTGACCGCACTTCCCATGGGAGAGGATACTGCATCTTATCTGTTTTTCTTCAGAATCGACCTTGACAGACCAGCTTTCCCACTGAAGAGCACCCAGCAATGTGAACTATGGGGGGAGGCTGGGAACGGAGGGTTTGATCTGTAACAACTTTCATTTTGTAACTCATTCCTAACAAAGCTTGTGTTCAGCCAGGATCTTCCTGGTCCTGGAATGTGGACATCTGGGCCTGTATGCTGTCTTTCAAATAAACCTTTTGAAATCAAGAGACCTTGGCTTCTTGCAGAAGGGAGGAAGACAGACTCTGGCTAACTGGGATGCCATAGTCTGACATTTTGTTAGGAATCCTTTGTTGTTCCCCGATGCCTCACCCAGGGAGGATGGCTACCGAGGACAACTCGAATGATCTGTCCAACCCTGGACCGGAGGATGGGGGACTTCCAGACCAGGCTGAGACTGTGCCTGACAGTGGAGCTGAGAATGTGCCTGAATTACATACTGAGCCAGTTCCGGACAACGGAACGGAGCCTATTCCTGACAGCAGGACGGATCCTGTGCCCGACAGCGGTGTGGAACAGGCCTACCCAACCGAAGTGGCTGCCTAGACGAGACAGAGCGAGATTCCGGGCGGGAATCATCTGATTTCGCTGCCGACGCCGTGGCAGTGGGGATCCAGGCCCCGAGAGGCCCAGGAACGGTGAGCCGGCACCATGTTTTCCTGGTCGATGATCAATATAAGGCGAACTGTTGGGTTGACGGAAACGGAGGGTCCGAGTATTGTTTGGGAACTGACCAGAGCCACCCGCACCCCAGAGGGGGCACGGGGCAGCACCCAACCGTGGTGTCAGTGGGATACAGAAACGGGTCGCCTGGAGGAGTGGGACCCCCGAGGCGAGGCCGAAGATGCCCAAGAGTGGGAAACCACACGACATGAGCTCATGAACTGGGATTATGCTGACATAAATTCAGCTAGAGCTTGGGAGCAGGGCCGAGTCCAGCACCTGGAGAGTCAGGCCCAGGCAGTCCAATCTGGGATTTTGGCAGTGACAAGTTTTTCTAAAGGGTGGTTAGCCAGCACCTCAGCCAGTGACCACCCACCGCAAGGTGGTAGAGCAGAGGGACCGAGTTGGCCGTGTGGGGAGATCCCAGGTTGGGCGTCCGACGGCGGGGAGCAAATTCAGAGACAATTGGGGCAATCGGAGACCAGTGATCGCGAGGAAGATGCGGAGTCGGAGGCCGCTCTGGATTATTACCGCCGCATGGAGGATAGGATGGGAGCAATGGAGGAAGATCTAGCCCAAGCCGTGTACCTCATCGGCTTGTTGGTGCAGGAGCAGCAAGATGTACGAGCAGCAGCAGTGGCGGGATGACCGGCTGGAAGCGTTGCCACGGGGGAACAAAGTTCTTCCCAGCTCGCTCCAACCCCCCAAGGGGCTGCGGCGCAGGGGCAAGTCCAGCCCGGGTCCCAGCAAACCCCAGGGCAGGGCGCTCCACGCCGACCTCCGCTGCCACTGCCAGGCCCTCTTCCTCAATTACAGCCAACACCTCCGGCAGCAGCTCCGCAGCCGCTCCAGCCACCCCCTCCTCCTCAGTTGCCTCCACCTCAGCAAGTGGTACCACCACCGCCTCCTCCGCAAGTGGTCCCGCCACCTCCATAAGTGGTTCCCCCGCTGCTGCCTCCCCAACAACCACCACCAAGTCAGCCGGCACCCCAGCTGCAACCAATTATACCACCAGGGCCAATTCCACAGTGGCTACCGCAACCACCCCCTCCAAGACAACTGCCTCCCATACAACCAGAACCTGTACTTCCTGGTCCGCAATTGCCCCCACCACTGATCCCAGGACCCCGTCCTTGGGGGCCTCCAAGGCAGGGCCCGAGAGTTCTGCTACCTAGGGGAGCACCCAGACCCCGGCCGCAGGGGTTAGGAGGGCAAATTCCCCTACCAAGAGTGCAGCAGCTTATACCTAAGGGCCCTGCGCTGGGACACCTGGCGCCGCTGCCGGGGCCTGCACCAACCGGTCCTCCTCCGGCTCCATGGCAGATGCCTCCATACAGACGAGGGGGTCCCGAGTTGCCATTGGGATGGATCAAGTTGGAGGCCACCTTTGATGGTGCTACTAAAAACCTGGGATTTTTTGTGGTTCAAGCCCTTCAATTTTTCAACCGTTGGGGACACCTGTTTCCGGATGAAGAAAGCAGGATTGACCATCTAGTTTCCAGGCTTAAAGGCAAAGCAGCTGAGTGGTATGTGACATTGTATGATTCCGGAGCCCCCGAATTGAATATGCTGCAAAGTTTTATGTCCGCTTTGCGAGCCCAATATGAGGATCCATTGGAGGAAGACCGCGCCCGCACAGAGCTACAAACGCTGCGACAAGGTACGCAGCCAATCAGGGATTATGCGGCCAAATTTCACCAGTTAGCAGCCAAGTGCCCCCATTGTGAGGAAGGAACTAAAATAGTATTATTCAAAAGTGGCATGAATCCCAGATTATTGGATCGGTCCCTGATGCAGGCTGACCCTCCAACGTTGTTAGGCTGGATACAGCTGGCTTGCGAAGTGGAGAACTGCATTCAACAAGTGAGATTAGTGGAGCAACAATAAGCCATGGGAGCTAGGAGAACGCCCATGGTAGTGAGGGGAGGGTGAGCAGCTCCTCCAGCCCAAGGGGTGCGAGAGACTCGTTGGCGACAAGGGCTATGCCTTCAATGCAGCAATAGTGGGCACTTCACAACTCAGTGTCCCCTCCGCGCGACAGCCTCAGCCACCCCTACTCCCTCCTGTCCTATTCCAGCTCCGAGGTTAAGTCGTGGGCGAGGGGTGTAAAATAGATGCCGACCTGAGAAAGGCTTGGAAGCAGAGGAAGTGTGGATGGAATTAGACAACCCTCCTGCGGAAGAAGAAGAAGAAGCGCCCAGCCTGCAGTCGGGAAATGAGATGGATCTGTCGTGAAGGGGCCCCGCCGACAGATCAAGAAAGGGTCCACCCGTGAAGAGGTGAGAGAGAAGGGGTCCATATTATTCGTTCCGATCATCCTACTAAACCCCAAGCAGGGAACCCATATCCGAGTAGAAGCATTAATTGATTCGGGTTGCTCCAGAGACATTATAGCACCAGCTTTAGTGAATGGCCTGGGCTTGGAAACCAGAGAACTGGAGACTCCTATTATCTTTGAACAGATGGACGGGTCTAACATGAACCCAGTAGTCCTTGAAACGGAGCAGGTGCCTACCAGCATGGGGAAACATTGGGAAAGCCGGTCATTTGTAGTCAGTCAAGCGGCCAAATACCCCTCATTTTGGGCAGCCGGTGGTTATGAGATCATAACCCCTACATAGACTGGGCTAAAGGAACTGTCATGTTCAACAAGGATTATTGTGATCAACACCATTGGCAAGTGAAGTGGGGAAAGGAGAAGCTAACTCAAGTGGAAGAGGCCCTCTTAACTCAAGAGGAAATCAACCTCATTCCAAAAGAATACCGTGATTTGAAGCAAGCCTTCAGCAAGGAGGAAGCCGATAGCCTTCCCCCCCATCGTGCCACGGATTGCGCGATCGAAATAATTCCAGGAGAAACCCTACCCAAAGGCAAACTATATTCCATGAGTCCCATGAAAAGAGAAGAATTACGAAAGTTTATAGACAAAAATTTGGAAAGAGGTTTCATCCGCCCAGCGAACAGCCCTCATGCTGCGGCAGTACTTTTCATCAAAAAGAAGGATGGAGGACTATGGCTATGCACCGACTTCAGAGGGATCAATGCTGTGTCAATGACCAACGCCTATCCCATCCTGTTAATTCGAGATCTACTCAACGTAGTGGCTCAGGGTAAGATCTTTTCAAAATTGGACTTAAAAGATGCTTACTTTCATGTTAGAATCAGGGAAGGGGATGAATGGAAAATCGTGTTCGATACGCCATTAGGGCAGTACGAGTATCTTGTCATGCCTTTCGGCTTATCTGGAACCCCATCAGTATACATGTCAATGATTAATGAAGTCCTGCACAAATTCCTATATAAGGGAGTGGTTGTTTACCTTGATGATGTTTTAATTTATTCAAAAACAAAAGAGGAACATGTGAAATTGGTGCAGGAAGTCTTAACCAACTTACTGTGTCACAACCTCCCCATCAAACTCTCTAAATGTGAGTTCTACAAAAAGGAACTGGATTACATGGGCTACCGTATATCAGGGCAAGGCTTGAAAATGGATCCTGCCAAGATCCGAATAGTAAGAGACTGGCAAACACCCTCCGCTCGCAAACAATTGCAATCCTTCTCAGGATTTGCCAACTTCTATCGAGACTTCATAGAAGGATTTGCTCAAATTGCCCTCCCTTTGACTGATCTACTAAAAACTAAAGGAAAGGGAGATCAAGCGAAAAAAGCATCCTCCAAACTGGAGTGGAGCCCTGAATGTCAACTGGCTTTTGACAAGCTCAAGACCCAATTTACGTCAGAGCCTGTCTTACAGCACCCCGATGAAAACCGCCCCTTCATAGTGCAAGTAGACGCCAGCAATGCCGCGGTAGGGGGGGGGTGCTCCTGCAGAAAGGGGAGGATGGAAAGGCCCGGCCGTGCACATATTTGTCCCGAAAATTTTCTGAGGCCGAGCACAATTGGAATGTGTGGGGAAAAGAAGCGTTTGCGGTTAAAGTGGCCCTTACGGTGAGGCGCCACTGGCTGGAGGGGGCCCGACATCCATTTGAAGTCTGGACTGATCATAAAAACCTAGAAGCTCTTAGAAACCCCCGACGACTTAATGCCAAACAGCTTCGCTGGGCGGAATTTTTTTCAAAATTTAACTTCATGCTCAACTTCCAGGAAAAACCAACTTTTTAGCAGACGCTCTATCACGCGTGCCCCAACACCAAAGCAAGAGGGAGGAGACCATCGACACTGTCTTCTCCCCATGACAGCTAGGGGGTATGGTCACCACTCGTAGCCAAACAGCCAAAGCCCAAACAGAAGAAAAGGGGTGGAGAGTTAAAGTGAAAAGTGAGGTTGAAAAAGAAGGGGAGGGAGCGCCCAAGGGAAAAATGTCTCAAACAGAAGAGGGAGACTGGATAAAAGATTACGGACTGTATATACCTTCCAGCCTTAGAAAAGAAGTTCTGCAGCGTTGTCACGATGCCCGTACCGCTGGCCATTTCGGATATTTAAAGACTCTTCACCTAGTGCAAAGACAATTTTGGTGGCCGGGCATCAGGAAAGATGTGTCCCAATATGTCTCCTCCTGTCCAACCTGTATAAGCACTAAGTCAAGGAGAGGCAAGCCGCCAGGACTTTTACAGCCCCTAGAAACCCCCAATCGGTCTTGGGAAGTAATTTCAATGGACTTTATCACAGATCTACCTCCCTCCAAGGGATATTCTTGTATACTAGTGGTTGTGGACTTATTTTCCAAACAAGCGCATTTTATTCCGTGCACAACCATCCCAACAGCCAAAAAGCTAGCTGAAATATTTATGAAACATATTGTGAAGCTACACTCTTTCCCCTCTAAGGTAATTTCGGATCGGGGCAGACAGTTCGTTGCCAACTTCTGGTGGGAGCTTCTACAGCTGACCGAAATGGAACAAGGAATTAGCTCCGCTCATCATCCGCAGAGCGACGGGCAGTCGGAGAAAACAAACCAAATATTAGAACAGTTCCTAAGGTGTTATATTAATTTCCAACAGGACAACTGGACCGACCTAATCTATTTTGCAGAGTACGCTTACAACAACGCGGTACACAGTTCTACAGGGGAAACGCCCTTCAAAATAGTACATGGATATGATGGCGAAGTGTTTCCTTTCGAGATACAACTGGGAAGCAAGCCCGCTGGAGATCTACAACAATGGTGGACCTCTATCTCGAAACAAGGGGCAGCGATCCAAACAGCTCTGGACAAAGCCAAAGCAGACTACAAGAAATATGCTGATCGCCACCGTGCGGCACAGTGGGAATTGCAACCTGGAGATAAAGTCTACATCTCTACAAAGAACCTCAAAGCAGAGCAACTCTGCAGAAAGCTAGCCTTAAAATACTTGGGCCACTTCCCTGTTAAAAGAGTAATCAACAAAGTGACTGCTGAAATCGAACTCCCAAAGAATCTACGCCAAGTACACCCAACCTTTCACATCAGCTTGCTAAAACGAGCTCCTGCTCCAGATAAGTGGCATCCTTCACCAGCAACACCTATTCCTACCATGATTAATGATCAAATACATTATGAAATTGAAGAAATCTTGGACTCTAAGCATAGATGTAATAAACTCTTTTATTTGGTTCGCTGGAAGAACTTTGAGGAAGGGTACAGAGAGTGGGTACAATCAATTCATGTCAGAGCCCCCCGGCTCTTAAAACAGTTTCATCAACGATATCCTGAGAAACCGGGGGGAGATGGTGGAGGGGGGTCTTAAGGGGGGCAGAATGTCAGGATCTGTCATGCTAAGGGAAATTAACCTAAGTCACACCACGTTAATTTGGGTAGTTGTTTAATCTTTCTCTCCTCCAGGTCCAGCTAAGCCGTGACCGCACTTCCCATGGGAGAGGATACTGCATCTTATCTGTTTTTCTTCAGAATCGACCTTGATGGACCAGCTTTCCCACTGAAGAGCGCCCAGCAATGTGAACTATGGGGGGAGGCTGGGAACGGAGGGTTTGATCTGTAACAACTTTCATTTTGTAACTCATTCCTAACAAAGCTTGTGTTCAGCCAGGATCTTCCTGGTCCTGGAATGTGGACATCTGGGCCTGTATGCTGTCTTTCAAATAAACCTTTTGAAATCAAGAGACCTTGGCTTCTTGCAGAAGAGAGGAAGACAGACTCTGGCTAACTGGGATGCCATAGTCTGACATCCAGTTGGGTACTCCTGTCTGAGGCTGACAAGCTTCTAACAGCTGCTAGAGCCTGACTGAGCTCTTAAATACTGGGGCAGGCTTAGTCAGATCCAGCTCACATTTGGAGCCTGGCATTCTTGCAGCATTCTGCAACTGCCTGGAGGCTCCTCTGGCATCTCCAGCCAATGGAACATGGTGATGGTGACCTTAGAGTCTATGTGGAGTTAGTGGGAAAGAGCTGTGGGAAGGTGGGTCTTCTGAGATCTCTGGCTGTGTAGTGGGAGGGGGTTGAATATTGGCACTAGGCTTAAGTATAGATGTGCTGTCTCCTCTCCCCCCGCCCTATCTATTATTCACAGGATGGGGTTGCTTGAACAGCCAAACTGTGTGGGATGGTATCAAGGGCTGGTTGCAACAACTCATCATCTGAGTCAGTGTCCAGCTTCCTGGGCAGGGACCTTTCAGGTAGGTTTTACCATTCCCTATCCTGAAGGAATAAAACATGGAAAGTGCGTGATTAGAAAGAATCTATTAGCAGCTGTAGTCTCGAAATTGGCTCACATAGGTGTTTTTCCTAACTTTATTGAGGAAAGCTTGTATACTGTAATGTATATAGGGGTATTTTTTATTTTAAGTACTTACACTAGGAAGTCGCTCTTTATATTTGTTTTACATTGCATGTGTCTGAGACAAAACATTTATTTTTGCCACAATGTGTATATTAAGGCATATCCGTTCTTTTGTGACACTGCACTTACTCAGTGTCAGAGATATAAAACAGCCTTTGACTCTTGGAGTGGGATCCTAAAGGCAGGCCGTAGTACACTGTGGCTCATCTTGGCAATATTCTCCAAGCTCCAGTCCAATTAATTTAAAACATTTCACAGGCCACACACCATATCAATACCTCCCTCTACTGCCTGGCATTTTTCTGCTTCTGCAAAATTAATTTGATGACTATGTTAAACTAATAATTGCCTAATTTTCACAAATGGTCTCCTGGTACATTCCACTCAGAACTTGTTTCTCCTGGGATATGCTTTGGGGTCCAAGTATATTATTTATGGAATTGGAGCTAATTTAATTAATTTTAGATGGAAAGCATTCAGTTTCACAGACTACTGCTGTCTGCTGGGTTTCCTGACTGGGGCCACATGCAGACTTTGTGCAGTCTATCCCTATGATGTATGAGGCCGTAAAACCCATATCAACAAAGTCACCTTGAAAGAAAGCCTGTCTTTGGTTGAAGAGCTTTTAGTGATTTACAGTTCACTAGAATTCTGAATTCCTTATATTTGATCAAACAAATTGCATTTCTTATGTAGTGAAATACTCAAAGAGTGGACATTTCATTGCTGTCTCCATTGTAGAGAGATGCTGTAAAAGATTCAAGGAGATACCATTTTTTTCTGCTGAATATTTATTGCTTCTCAGTAACACCACACATCCAGTTTGCTCCAGCTACGATTTCCCAGTCAAGAAACACAACCCACTCATGGGGTAGATTGAGGGGGAGAGAGAGAATGGTGTTATCCTCATCATAATGTTCTATTTGAATATACTACGTTATCCCCTTCTCTTGTTATGTCCTGTTAGGTAGTTTTTTCTCATTTTATTTAATACTCAAAAATATTTATTTTCTCAAAATCATGGCTATGATCCGACCAGAGTTAACCATGTATGAGCCTTGTTGATTTTAACGGGATTTTCAAGTAGCTGATTATATTTCTGCAGTAGAAATGAATATGACATGGACCGTCTTGATCATGCGCAGAATTTCTTTTTAGCAACCAGCCTTTAATCCCAAATTCCCAACTGGCCTGGAAATTACAGTTAAGGTTGCCAACCTCCAGTGGGAACCCAGAGATACCCTGAAATTGCAACTGATCTCCAGACTACAGAAATCAGCTCCCCTGGGAAAAATGGCTGCTTTGGAGTTAGTTAGAGATCAGTTGAAAATGGCAACTACAGTATCATGTTCATACTAAAAAAAATTAATAGAAGAAAATAGCAAAATGTTCATGGGCCAAACCAGATTAGATCTTGGGGGCGGGGGGTGGGTCCATGTATAGATTTCCTAAGCAGTACACAGGACCTCAGTTTGGACTGGGATTGGGGTTTGCCTATTCTCCTGCCAACTGGTCTGTAACTAAATTTGTTCTTCTGTGCCGTTTTCTTAACTTGTTAAGGTCCTACAGATAGGGTTAACCAGGTGCCCGCTAGTGGCAGGCAAACTCCCGTGGATTTGCCCCCTTATCCACCAATCGGAGGGGGGGAAACTCCTGGACCGTGCCCACCACTGGCACACACCTCAGGCACGCGCAATGTGCGCATGCTCCCACCCCTCATGCTGGCAGCGGGAGCATCCTTGCACTCTGATTTGGCCCAAACCAGCCAAATCGGAGTGCAGGAGCGCTCCTGCAGCTGGTGCGATGACATCACTTACAGAATGATGTCGCCACACACTTGGCATGGTGACCTCACTTCTGGAAGTGACATCATCATGCTGCCGGCGGAGCTCACGTGCGCGGATGTGCGCACACGAGGGTAAGTTCCAGGCCCCTATCCTCCTGCTGAGATGATAGAGGAACCTGGCAACCCTACCTACAGGGCTGCTATTCCTTTAGGAGTAAACATACAGGACCTGTTGCACAAGGTTCTAATCCCAATCTCTTGAAATAGTTGCTATTGAGAACAAAAAACTCTGGAGCTCTGTATATGAAACTCCAGATCTAATCTGCTTTGGCCCTAAAGTGAATGAGTAAGCCACAGTTCTGCTTGCACTATATAATGCAATCAAAGGAAATGAGTATTCAGAATGTCACATAAACTAGGAATGAGATTATCAATTTGGATGTGCACAGAACCCCCATATATTTCCTGAATAGAGATGTGTAACTCTGCTGTGCTGATGATATCTCAAACTGCCCAGGGCAAGATTAAATTAGAAGCTGGAACTACATGCCTACAGTAGGGCCCCCTTAATGTTGTGTGTATTATTGTTATAATAAATAGGGCTGCCAGGTCCCCCAGTAGGTGTGGGGCACCCCCCACTCCCAGCCTCTGCCTTCTGCCACCACTCACCTGGCCAATGGGGGGAAAGGCCCAGGAACGGGCCCAGGAACCCAAAAACCTCCTGGGCCAGAGTGCAGTGGGCACTCTCCTGCCAGTTGCGACAGCTTCACTTTCTTGAGTGATATCACCATGCCTGTGAGTGGATATGTTCCAGTTAGGGTTGCCAGGTCCCCTGACCTCCTCAGCAGGAAATTGGAGGCCTAGCACCTATCTTGCCTTCTTCCCTTCGCATGCATGTATGCGCCCCTGGGCCTGTGTGATGGTGTAGGTCATGGCCACCCAGGAAGCGTTCTTGTGCTCTGCAAGGGGCCTGATCTGGGCTGAATCAGGCCCAAAACAACCTGGATCAGGTCAAAAATGGCCCAAATCAGGCTCAAAATGGCCTGGAATGGGCTGCTGCCACTTGGGGGAACACTCCCCTGCCTGGCAGCAGTCTGATCCGGGCCCAAAGTGGCCAGGATTGGGCCCAAATTGGCCAGGAATGGGTACTGCTGCATGAGGTAACAGTCCCCCATCCGGCAGTGGCTCAATCCTGGCTGTTTCAGGCCCATTTCAGCCCATGGGTGCCACACGGGAGCGTGCCACACCGCCAAGGAGCACGCCCATGAAGCCTGTGCCTCCCCCACCAGCCAGGTAAACGGGGGCAAGGGATGGAGGGTGGGAGCAGGGGATCCCCCGCCGCCAGTGGGGGACTGGCAAAACTAGTTCCAGTGCTTCACAGGGGCCCAAATTGGTCCCTGTGAAGCATGGGAGCATGCCCGCTGATGGCCGTGATGATATAACTTCTGGAAGTGATGTTATCGCACCTGCTGGGAGTGTACACATACTTTGCATGACCACATGGAGATCGACAAGGATAAGTGCCAGGTCTCCGCCCCTTCCCACTGGGAGGGTTAGGGGACTTGGCAACCCTATTAATAAAGACACCATTCAGAAGAGGTTGACTACCACAAAATTAAGTTTTTTATGCATCCAACAAATCAGAATCTAATTGCAGCTGCCACTGTAAAGTGAAAAGAATCACTAGAAAATTATCCCTTTATTATATGAAAAGAAGGGAGAAAATGCTGTCTTGTTATTCAAATATTTCTATAAAATACTTTTTAAGAGAAGCAAATCAAAATGCACATCTATAGGAAACCGAGCTCTTTTTTGGAAAAATGCCTCTTTCAGTCAGCCAGTTGAAGTCAAATATTTCTTCATAACAGGATATTATAGACCTGCTTGGTCAGCAAAAAAAAGGAACATGAATCTCATTTTGCTTTTGTTATAACTGGAGAGGATTCACCAAGTAGGAAATCCTAGTGCTGAGGTCCCCATCCACTGTGCGCAAATCTCACTAATATTGCTGAAGTCAAAGCACATGGGTATGAAATTCACCATGCAGAAAAGGTCAATACATTGTTCACATCTCACTGAAAATGATGCTTTGTCTATGGCAACCTTCCACAAAATCTGGTAGCATCTTTGTGAGCAGGAGAAGCAATGAATATCTCTGAAGCTGAGTGGAGCAGCTGTAGAATGTGCAAGGAGACTCTCAAGTCTTTTGGTAAAAGTCTTAGGAGAAAGGGGCTGTGGGTCAGTGGTCAGGCACCTGGTCTGCTTGCAGGCAAACCCAGCTTCAGTCCCTGGCATTTTCAGTTAAGTGTCAGGCAGTAGGTAATGTGAAAGGTATCTGTCTGAGACCCTGGAGCTCTGATGCTAGTCAGAGTAGACCATACTGACCCTGTTAGACCAATGGTCTGATTCAGAATAAGGGAACTTAATGTATCCCTGCACACAGTTATCCTGTGTAGTTGTACAGTAGTACGGTAGTTATAGTGCTGAACTAGTATCCAGGAGGGCCAAGTTAAAATCCCCACTCAGTCATGAAGATCTCTGGGTGAACGTGGGCTAATCACACTTTTCTCTGCCTAAACTACCTCGCAGGATAAAACAGGGAAAGGAAAAACATGAATGGTGCTCGGAGCTACTTGGAAGAAGGGTAGGAAATAGATACGCTAGAGAGATCCCTTCATAGAGCCCTAGGCAGCATTTTCCTTCAGGGTTTATGCCTAATTGTTTAAATATTAGACAAGAAAAGACATACCTGGGTGGATAGGAAGGAAGTGTTTCAGTTTCTTAGTCCATCTCATTAGAGTGAAATATCTATTCAGTTGTCCAGCTCAAGAAGATACAAGATTTTGCTATCTGGAACTATTTTCATGAGTCTCATATTATGCTTTCCTTTCTGGCTCCATAATTCTCCCCCTAAGGACTTATTTTCATTCCTCAGTATCTAAACTTCCTACTTGTCTCCCATGAAGGCATGTTTGCAACCCTGCATAAGGAACTTGCATTGTTTCAACTTTTGGCTATTCAGGTCCTTCCCACGTTATTTGGATAGTATACAAGACACTGTCATTTATAAAGAGAGTGAAAAATTATATGGAAAGCTCAGCAACGGTGATGCATTCTAGTCTTGATATAATTAGAACAAAAAAAGGAAAACTTGCAAGGAAAGCTTTTCTTTCCTACAATCTGATGTAAACTGCAGCCTTTCATCTGAGGACAAAATTACACAGCAGTTGAGAAAAGGGTCAAGCACCTCCCTTGCAGCTTCTATGCTTCCACTTGCCTCCCCCTAAAGCAGCTTTTCAAGCAGAAAAGGAGCTGTCAGGCTACTTACACAGATTTCTGTATAATGTGTCATTGGGCCCTGAACTGGCACTCATTCAGATTATTTTTGCCCTTATAGCCATCTTTCAGGGCACCAGCTTCAGGTGACTGGCAAACACTGTTGTTTCTTTCTATTAAGTATGGGTTGGTATGATTTTCAAGGCTCTCTTCAACCCTTAGATTTTCAGGAAAGATCAGGAGGCTGGTAAAAGGAAGGAAGCCAAAGGTAGGGTTTGTTCCAAGTGTTACTTGTAGATTAACACTGCAAAAGAGGTGTTCATTAATAGAGGGGAAATGTGGTGCAATGCTGCTTCTTATGTAGCCGTCAAGACAGACACCAAATAGGATTTTTTCAGTTGTTGGGCTTCTGTGCAAGCATGAGACATATGGTTTATTGCTTCAAGCTTTTAAAATGCTACACACACTAAAAGGTAATGTGAATTTTTAAAAAAAAACCCAAAGTCAGTAAGCGTACTAGATAAAGTTTAATGCACCCCCCAAAAAGAGGAAGGTCATACGCTAATTGGAGTTCTTATTTATTGTTATGTGGAACAGCAGGTGGGCGCGCGTTAGAATTTACTGCCGCCCAGACCGGGTCTCCGAATCAATGTTTTCCCTGTGGTTTTGCCGTGTGAGTATGCTTGCAATGGGAGGAAGGATTTTTGTGGTAAACCTATTGTATTTTGAGATGGTTTTAGAGTGTATGCATGTGTTTTAATAGAGCAGTTACTCCTGAGGAAGCTTTTGTGAAATCTGTCCTTCAGCCGGCCCCAGATAGGGTGAAAAGGTTCGCCTTGCCAGTCTCAACCTTGCGGCTTTTCCACCATCTGGAGGAGACATCTTAAGATAATTGTTGGAAGAAACGACAACGGAGACAGGACATGGACATTAACCTTATAGTTCCCGGTTGTTCCAGTAGAATGTATTTAAACTGTACATGAATTGTTGCTGCTATATTGCTTTTATGAAGAGTTAGCTACTTATTATATTTATTTCACTTAATGTATTGCACTAACCTTGTTTATAGCACTTGCACTTTAAAAACTGAAAATTTATAAAAATTTATTTAAGTGGATGATTGATATTGTTGAATGCTTCCCGTGGGTTAGTCCCAACATTCTTGCCAATTTCTAAGGAAGCAGCCATTCGTTGATTGCAGACAGGGGAGTCTGGCAATGGCCTGATCAGGGCCGTTTGCTGAATCCAGGCTGAAAAGGGCCCCAAATGGTTCAAAATGGCCATTTTGGGCATGTTTTGGCCTGGACCAGGCCCAAAATGGCCCAGCTCAGGTCGGTGCCAGGCAGGGGAGGGGTCCCCCGCCAGGCACCAACCCAATCCTGGTGGTTTCGGCCCTGATCCCAGCTGAAACGGGCCCCAAATGGTAAAAAAGGCCATTTGGGGCTCGTTTGGGCCTGGATCAAGGCTGAAACAGCCTGGACCAGGTCAGTACCAGACAGGGGAGGGTTCCCCCACCTGGCACTGACCCAATCCCAGCTGTTCCGGCCCTAGTCCCAGTGGAAACGGGCCCAAAATAGCCGAAAATGGCCATTTTGTGCCCGTTTGGGCCCGGATCGGGGCTGAAATGTCACTGACCTGATCACAATTGTTTAGACCCCAATCCCAGCAGAAATAGGCCCAAAATGGCCAAAAGTGCTTTTTGGGCCCAGTTTGGGCCGAAACGGCCCGGATCAGGTCAGTGCCGGTCAGGGGAGGCTTCCCCCGCCCAGCACTGACCCGATCCCAGCCATTTTGGCCCTGATCCTGGGAGAAATGGGCCCAAAACAGCAGAAAGTGGCCATTTTTGGCCATTTTGGAACCGTTTCAATCTGGATTGGGGCCGAAATGGCCTGGAGTGGGGCTGAAACAGCCATGACTGGGTCAGTGCCAGGCAGCAGAATCCTCCCCGCCAGATATCAACACAGTCCTGGCAGATTCAGCCCCGATCCCGGTGCCCAGCACTGACCCGATCCCAGCCATTTTGGCCCTGATCCTGGGAGAAATGGGCCCAAAACAGCAGAAAGTGGCCATTTTTGGCCATTTTGGAACCGTTTCAACCTGGATTGGGGCCGAAATGGCCTGGAGTGGGGCTGAAACAGCCATGACTGGGTCAGTGCCAGGCAGCAGAATCCTCCCCGCCAGATATCAACACAGTCCTGGCAGATTCAGCCCCGATCCCGGTGCAAATGGCCCAAAATGGGCTAAAAATCTAATTTTAAAAAAGCATTGTTACAAGCCAGCCAATAGGCTCCCACTCCACAGAGACATGTGGATACCAATTGCATTGGCCTGCAGGTGCAGCTTGTTACCAGAACTGCTCTTTATTATAATGGGGAATTAGCTATAGCAGTCTGTAACTATTAATATTGAGCGAGGATCATAACCTATGTTTACGGAGGTCCCGATCCCAGACACTCTAGTGAAAAAGAGGCAGACAAGGAGTAAGGTCCAAACACGTGTATTGAGTGTAGCGTAAGCCTGGCTTGCACAATCATACAGAGAACATACAAGGTCTAAGAAATATAGCGTAGGAAATACAGAGACGTTCGCATTAGCGGGTTCCCAACGATGGTAAGGGAAATACTCACAATCCTGGAGCGAAGCAGAGACACGACAGCGAGGGTGGCCCAATGCCAGCACTGGAACCACAGACGGACAGCAAGGAGGTCTGGATAGGGAATGGCCGAGGCACCGAGTGGTCTGGGAGACCAGCTTAAATACCCCAAAACGTACCCTGGGGCTGGTGCTGTACTTGGTGGTTCTCACAGATTAAAACAAAGGTTCTAATGGGCTACTGAATGGCTTAGATGGGCCACTTTAGTAATCAGATTGTGATAAGTGACACCTCAGGAAGAGGGGACAAAAGAGGGAGGGGGAAATCCAAGTGGGCTGAAAGGATGTTCCAGCGGACAGGGCTTGTCCTGATGTCATCAGCTTCTGGAATGCGGAGGTTTCTTTGAGATGCATTCTCTAAGTGCTTGGGATGGTCAGCACTTAGCTCTTCTCCGGGGCGGCTCCTAAGATATGCAGAGCGGGGCGAGGGGCTCTCGCTGCGGACGTGGTGTGCCCGCTTCGCCGAAATGGCTTCCCAAAGCAGTCTTTTCCTCTGGGTCTTCTGGGTGCCTGAGAACATGGATGCCGGCTGGGCATAGCTGGGGCTGGATAGCAGGCTGCCCGGTAGCGAGGGCAAGCTTGGCGACCGGCCCGCGGGAGGCTCCAGGCGGGAACTGACCAGGGAGCGCCTAGCCAGGCTCGCTGGAGGTTTCCCCGGCAGGCGCCCGGCTGCTAGCAGCGGCTTGGGCCCATATGAGGCAGGCTTCCATGGAGGCAGGGGGAACAGCACTCAAAACACAGTCCAAAGCAGGGAACAGGCACGGTCCGTGGCAGATGGCAATGCAGGCACGGGGCACACTTGTAACAGAGTCCAAACGCACACAGGGAATTCCAGATATAGGTCAGGGCAGGGCTGCCCAGAAAGAGAGTCCTTTGTGCAGTTACCCAAACATGGAGTCAGTAAACTACACAGTCTATAGCAGAAGCAAGGTACTTGACACGCAGGCAGGAAACTGACACGTGTATCAGAACACACACGTGCAAAGCAGTCTTTGGTGCAGCAGTAAAACAGTGATGCAGGAAACTCTAACACAGTTCATAGCAGGCCTTAAAGCAGGGGAGGGGGCCTACTTGGCAACAATTCCCCCCCTCGGAGACCCCGGGACGTCAGGCGCGCGGGTCTCCGAACTTGACTTCAAAGGCGAGGTGGTCAGCAATGTCCGGTGGTCGAGCTTCGAGCGGAAGAGGAGTGGGAAGGGAAGGAGGGGGAGGCGTCACTCAAAAAATTTAGTTTGGAGAACCACCTAACCGAATAAGTGCAATTTAGATCAGCCAATGGGCTGCAGGTCTCTGGGTTCACACCAGGGGGTGTGCTAAGTGCAATTGTCAGAATAAATAGTAATAATTCATAGCAATAGTAATTCATAGTAATAGGCAGCAATGATCAATTCATGCATATAAATAGCAATAATTCATAATTGTGTACATTGATTAATTCATGATTGAAGGTAATTCATACGGAATTCATGATGGGTTAAAAGCATTAAAAACCAGGAGCAATTCATATACATGGATCAATTCATGGATAGTTGAAATCATAAATAGATACATAGGATTAGAAGCAGGGACAATTAAAAGCAATTCATACAGGGTAAAGTGAAATGTGCAAGCATGGCATAATTCATCAAGGGTAGAGTAATTCATAAATGGCTAAAATCATAAATACATATATGTGATTAAAAGCAATAGTTCATGAAGTCAAAAGCAGCAAGAATAAAAGCAAGTACGTGGAAACAATTCATGAGGGGTAAGCGGCGGAAGGGCTCATAGGGGGTCAGAAAAATAAACTCTGCAATTAAAACCCAAATCAATATGGCTGGATTAAAATCAAATTCATAGACTAGAACTGCCTCGGCGGAGGGAGTCGGGTTAAGGAGGCAATTCATAAGGTTAAAATCAAATTCATCGGGATAAAGTTCATGGGCGCACTTGCAATAGGTAGAGAGAGGGACTAGTTCGGGGCTAAATTCATGGGAGTTAAAATTCATAAAAGCAATGGCAAGAAATTCATAAAACAATAGAGCAACAAAGATCACAGATGGCTCAGTCCGCAGTACAGCTGCTGGACTGGGTTGCATATTTACAAGAACAAGCAAGCTTAGTCCATGTGTTCCCCAAAACACACTTCCACCCCCCCTTGCTGTCTGCGTCAATCCGCAGAGCAGGGTCGGTGGGCAGCAAGAAGGGCTTCAGGCACACAGTTCTAGTCCTCATGGAGGTGGCGCTGCTGGCGATCGTCTGGAGACGGGCCGTGGGCTGGGAGGCAGAGAAATATGTCCCCCCCTAGTCCACAAGAGGGCCTTGGAGCGGTATCCGGCAGCAGAGCGTCCATGGGGCCGGTGCAAGATCCATACACATAGTAAAACACACTCATAGTTCATAACAACGCAAATAAACAAGGGTTAAAGGAGGGCGCCAAGAACAACCCTTAAGGCAGAAGAAGGTCGGGGTTATAGTGATCCAAGCGGTAAGACAGCTGGAGTTGCTGGAGCTGTCGGCGGCTCCAACAGCCCAAATAAAGTAGTGAGGCACATAATAAAACTTGAAAGGCCAAAATCACAACGATCGGGTGCAGAGCCAAATTGTAAATTCCAGTGGCAGTGGGGCTCCAACCAAAGAGGGTCTCCCACCAGGAATGCTCGCCGGTGGTCTTAATCCGCTGGACAAGATCCAAAATCTCCTTTCCGTTGTGGGACACAACCAAAGCAGTGGTATCCCCGTCCCTCTGGATGCTCTGGAGGGTGCGGTGGAGCTGGGGGTGGGTCAGGAGCTCGTGGATTAATTCCAGACCGATGCCAAGGGGGATGGGCTTCACATAACGATAGATGGAGGGTGCCATCAGGATCTCTTCTTGGGTCCAGACCGGTACCGTGTAGGTGAAGTCGCAGGCTGCCACCGAAGACAGGTTGCAAAAGCAGCGATTGACTCCCGGGATCACGGGCTTCAGCTGGAACGAGTTCAGGACCACAAAATCGCAGGCCGTTCGCACGCAGGCACATCCTTTCCCAAGGTAGACCACAGCGGAGCTGTTCTCCCGGACGACCTCAAAGGAGCACTCGTTGAGGGCGTCGACTTGCGGGGCTACACAGGGGTGATGAGGTGCAAAGGCTTGGTCCTGGCAAATGAAGCCGGTCTGGTCTCGATGCTGGCACCCTTGGAGGCTGACGAGCTGCCATCCGGTCGGGGTGAAGCGGGCCCAATGGTCGGGGTGGCGGGCGTAGAGGACTTCGGCGTCGCTGACTTGGAGTCCCAGAGGCACGACTGGATACACATGGAATGACTCGTGCGCACTGGCCGTTAATAAAAATAATTTAAGCTCCTGGGTAGTCGGTGAGAATGAGGAATTTACGAGAGACCACCAGGATTCAAGCTCCAGTTCTATGGGTGACAATTTGGGCATAATCAATCTTTTAATTTCCAGGGGCAAGTGCCCGTCTGTGGCTTGCCGAATTAGCCCCATGGCCACAGCCTGATTTAATTGTTGGGCTTGCATACATGCCATGGCTATTGACACGTTGCGTTCAAAAGACTGTGTCCCTTTGAGCAGCAGAGAAAAATCTCTTTCAATTTGACTCTCCCAGTTAACTAAAATGGAGCTGATCTCGTGTTGCCCATTGAAAATGGAATTTAGGGACTGCACCACCGGTTTACCTAAGTCGGAGATGCTAGTCGTGACATGGGCAAACTTATTAGCGAGAGTCTCAATGTTGACCGAATCCATGATTGCTAAGCCTCCGGCTGCAGGAGCAGTCCAGTCGGCAATGCTTCGTCTGGCACGCGAGAGAGAAGGAGAGGGATCGATCCACAGTTGTAGCCATGCATTCCAACCCTTGCTACCGGCCTCCAGATAGGGAGCGCACTGCGGCAGCCTCTGGGTTACATTTAGCTCAGCTAAGTCTATGCGGATCTCTTTTAAAGACATTTGCGGGCGGACTAGAACTCTCTCTCGAATGTCAGTTTTCAAAACATGGGAGCCCACTATATGCGTGCCGCCTTGGCTTAATTGTTCATTGCTAGCAATCAAAGGGTCAATTTGGATGGTGTGGGTCTCCTGGGTCCGGATCAGCAGGGAATAATTGCCTGGTTCATGAGTCAAATTTACAAAGAGCAGCCCAAGCCGGTGAAATTTCTCTACTAGGGGCTTGGTTTGGCATTCGGGCGTCTGTTGAACCAGTATCCAATCGGGTGGGCCGTGTTTGGCTAGGTCTTCCTCCTTTACAATCCAGGTCAGGTTCTCCCAGCGTTCTATAGCAAAGGAGAGAACTGCACCTGAAGGGGGCGTGATAGTGACTGATGCAGATTCAGTGGTAGTGGTGCCTAGTAGGATGGTCATTCTAAAGGGGTCTCCTGCCTTCCATACTGCGGCCGACACTAGAATAACTTCACAGTATGGTCCGAAAGCCTCAGTGACAAATGGCGAGGTTTCGAAGTTGGCAGGGGTGGTATATTTGTCTACCACCGGGACTGCGGTGGGGGCTGGCCTGATACGGGGAAGAAACATACATGGAATTGGGGCAAGTGGTGAAACGGTATCGGTGGGCGAGTAACACACTAGTTCTTGGGACATAGTTTTCACTCCCACACATAAAATAACAAGCTCAGGGGGTCGGATCCACTGCTCTTCACAACTGCGGAAGTTTGTGCGATCCGTGGGGGTGGTCATATTGCTCTGCTGCACAACCTTGCAGACCATCATTTCGTTTCCTGCCAGTGTATTGATACATCTCCAGTGGGGGTAGGGCATTAATTTGGACGGGCGTCCCTCTATTAGGGTGCCTGCCAGCACGAGCAAACACAGAGTGGCCAGGTGCCTCATCTCCTGGCCTTCTTTTTCCTTTTTGTAGTGAAAATATCCTGGGGAGACCTGCGGATATAAGTACAGGTTCCCTGAGTTTCTTGCAGCAAAATAAATAAAGCGGAATGGGGGGAAAAGGGAGGGCGTTTTTCTGCCAGCACTGTATGTTAAGCGGGGTTCGAACGAGAAGTCCCGGAGCACTAAGCGAGCCTTCCAGCTTGTTGCTCCGGGGAACTCCTGTGCGAAGGTTTCTTTCTAAAGCTTGTATATTTCAGGGGGGACGTCTTTACGTCGAGCAAGGGTCGGCTGTGCGTTAGGCGGGATTATGCAAACTTGCCCCAGGGGTCCCTGGGTGCCTAGACTCTGTGGCCTTCAGGTGCCCCTTGCTCGGTGGCGGGCTATTTTTATTTTGCGGGCTGAGAGCTATCGGTCCGGCTCGGCCTGGCCTTGCCGCTTTAAAAGGAAAAAAAAAACTATAGAGCGGTTTCCATTAACTATAAGGGTTGCTGCAGACGGGGGCCCTCGCTGTAATTTTCAAAAATGGGCTTTCGTCATATGTTTGCAGGACAACCAATTTTTGGAGGGACTCCCTCGGGGAGGCCCCGTTTTCTGGTTAAAAAAAAAAGAAAGGTACACTGGGCGGGCGAAAAAGAAAAAATACACTGAGCGCAAAAAGAAAAATACATGGAGCAAGAAGCATACGGGTGTGGGGTACTTTTAGGTTGCCCTCACTTGGAAGGCCTGGCGTGGCTTCACTATATCTTCAATATGTCTCCCCCCCTTCTTTTCCCTTATACGGTACGGGCAAGGGAAAAGATATTAGTACGTGGGGCGAGCGGCTGCTGGCGGAAAGGGCCGAAGTGGAGCCGAAGGTGCTCGGCAGCGTTTATCGAAAAGCGGCGGAGACGGCCGAGATCTGCCGGCGCCACTGGGTCTGGGTTGTTTGGGGGTCATCTTGGCGCAGGGGATCCTGGCTATGTAAATGAGGCACGCTGCTCCTTGTGCGTGGCGAACGCACCCCAATAACACATTCCAGAGGGCACATATTTACAAAATACTGGCGGGTCTTTTACCTTTGCACTAAAGCGTACTGAGTGGTGGCGCCGTATAGCAACTCACCATGACGAATATGAACATTAGTAAAAGAGGGATGTTGGGCTATTTGGGGGACCTTTTCCAGGGGAGGCACGGCCCTCAAAGCCAAAGCCGACCATCATGCGAAAGCGTGGGTCTGGCAGGTGAGACCCCGAATCTACGTAGATGCGGGATCTTCACCAGCACGGCGGGTGAAATGTTTTCAAATACAGAGATCACCCTTGTTGGTGTGTCTCCAATATTGGAAACGCATTCACTTTTGGGCTAAAGCCTCTCCAAACACTTTCACACAGCAACTCTCTTTTGCCTGTGCAATTTTTTCCGAACATGCGGCTTACAATCCAATTAAGAATCACTCTCGGTGGTGGTCCTATTTGGCTTTGGTTGCCATGTTCCCCCCAAGGGTCCCAACTGTGGGGCCCGCCTAATGAAGTTAAAGAATAGAACTGACAAGAAATAACAAAAACACTAAATGATTATATGAAGCCAAGTTGGCTTTTTATATCTAGTTTCAAAAGGGAATTGGGCTTCAGGTTCACACACACATAAAGTTAAGACTGCACAACGAAAAGGGACGGGGGCTGCAGGGACTTGAACTCAAGTCTCCTTAAGGTGGCTTTTCCACTCCTGGTTCCAATCCCTTCCAAATTCTGACAGGGAACCAGTGATTACATTTATTTGGGCTTACTTCAGCCTGGGAGAGGACAAAAGGAAGAACTGGGAGGAGGTCAAAATCCTGGTCTGGCCAGTTTTTCCATTTCAATGAGGGGTGGGGGTGTAGCGCTGAGTAGGAACAGTTTGTTTTAGATGCTGCTAGCACCTGAGATTCTTTCTGGAGTCTGCTCACTTGCCTTATTACATTCCTGACTGCACTTACTGCTGGAGGCTCTACCTTTTCATTAAGTTTTAGGCTTGAGCATTTTAAAATGAGGAAACAGATACACAAATATCTCTGAATTAGCTCAAGCACTACTAAACCACACAGGCCCAACATGAGGTTTTCTTCAGGGGTGTTAGTCCAGGAAGGCTGAGAGAAAGCTATTTGGTGTGTAGTTGCAAGCACTGGATTCTCAAAGCAATTTAATTCTTTTAAAGGAACTGCATTTTTACTTTTGTTTACCTGTTCTTCAGGATCATTGCAAGAGGGCACAGTCACGGTGGGCTGTGTATAGCTTGGCTGGGGGCACTCTATGGGAGCCAAGACAATTTCTTGGGGAATTACTTTTAAACTCTGCACATGCTCAGAGGCTAAGGTGAATTCTGGCTTCTTGGGCATGGGGGCTGAGGGTGAAATTGGAGGCAAAGGTGACTGACTACTCATTTCACTGCCTTTGGCGGGGCGGGGTGCTGATTCAATCACTGATTGTTCCTCTAAAGTCTTTAATCTGGCCTCAGTGAGTCTCTGGGATTCCAGGAGATTTTGCATCAGGGTTTTTAAAGTGGCAGTTTCATTATTCTCGTTCTCCAGCAAAGTCTGCATGCTAAGGAATTTATTGTGGAGCTGCTCTTTCTCTATTGTGCAAGCATTTAATTTTTCTTTTAATTCCTCATTCTCTTTATTAAGATCATTTATTTTTAAATTCTGTTCCCTATTTACACTTATGAGCTCCTGAATTTTATTTTGCAGCTCTGCCAGATTTCTTTCAGAGGTGTCTGGCAAAGTTGGTGCTGGGTTCTGGGTTCGAATCACCCTTTGGAATCTTTCCTTCTCTCTTTTAAGTTCCAAGCTATTTTTAGTTCCCGGAGGTCGAAGGCTAGCCTCAACCTTTGGTTTTCTCCCACGGGCAGTTAAGTGGGGAGAAGCATGTGTGACCCCCGGGCATCCCTATTGGAAAAAGGGGTTCCCAGCTGGTGGCGGCTCTCCTATTACTGTAGCCACTGGCTGTGTATGTTGGGGAGGGCCATTCCTAAAGATGTCTAGAAGGGCGGAGAGAAGCACTGAAGTGGGCTGCTGGTGGAAGAGCTCCATGTCTGCCCCGTGATCCTTGAGCCGCTTCCAGAGTTCCCAGCGGAGTGAGTCCCTGGCTGGCGGCGGGCCGCCTAGGTCAGAGGGTTCCTCGTGGTCCTTTGGCCGCGGTCTCCAGGAGTCAGCCTGACTTGGGGGAGGGTAGACCTGGTGATTGTAGGGGTGAGGTGCCCGAGGGGGCGGGGGTGCCGAGGGCAGCGCAGGTCTCCAGGGCTCAGAGGGTCCCTGTGGGGAGGAAGGGTAGTGACTGGGGGTGGGTGCAAAGGTTACTCCTGGATGGGAGTCCCTCTGGCTGCAGCCCCGAGTGAAGCTACCACTTCTCCCACGCAAGATGCCACCTCTAGGCTCTGAGTACGAGCTATGCCCTTGAGGCCGATATTGGGAGTGGGGACCATGGTTGGCATACGTGACTGTGTTGATGGGCTCACTCTCTCTCCTATGGGGGGC
This sequence comes from Eublepharis macularius, assembly GCF_028583425.1. NCBI lineage: Eukaryota > Metazoa > Chordata > Lepidosauria > Squamata > Eublepharidae > Eublepharis > Eublepharis macularius. The sequence continues at coordinate 86,649,778 of NC_072793.1, read as the reverse complement.
CGGGGACTTCACATGGCGGATGGCGCCGGTTTCTCGCAACAGGCCAGCAATGCTCCTGATGCGGGATTCCAGCTCTCCCCATGTAATGCTCCCGGGCTCTACTCCTGCTAGGGCTAGGCGAGTGGTACTATTGAGTCCATCTATGACTGCCCTCCTGAATTCTAAGTCGTCGAAGTCCGGCATGTCGCTCAAATCTAAATCTACCTCGTCTGCTAGTTCGGCTAGGAGCTGTTTCCTGGCTAAATATGCCTCTGGATCCTCTCCGGGTTTTTGAGACTCTGCAATATACAGGGCTTTTAAACTCTTGGTGGGCCACAGGAAGGCGCACAACTCTTTCATGGCACCATACTGACTGCGAGTGGCTAGTCTCCGGTTAGAAATATATGCGTTGAGGGAGGTGACTATTTCGGGGCTGGCACAATGGCGAGCCAGCTGAGCTACATCGGAGCCACTGGCGGAGGGCTGGGACATGGTCACGTGTGCAAACCATTGTATAGCTGAGTCTCGGTTCAGGGGTCCCATGCGGTCCGCTATGGCTTGGAGCTCATCGGGCCTCCAATTGCGGGTCTCCTTAACTATTCGGTCTGTCTTCCTGCCATCATCGTCTGTGGTGACAATTTCTTTGGTAGCTATCGGATGGAGGGGCTGTGGAGCTTCCTCGGGCTGGGGCGAAGGGGGTGACCAGCTGTCGGTACTACCTTCAGGGAGGGCCAAGAGGGCTGCGGGATGCACGGCTGAGATTACGGCCTGCTGCATTCCCAGGTGCTGCTTTAGGGCCTCTAGCTCCCTCTTACAAGCGGAGTGGTCCGCAGAAGCTACCTTGGAGTGATTGTGCTCTGCCATGAACTGGGCGGCATGGGTTAGTTTAGCGATTCTTTCCTGTCCCTCGATTACTGCATGCTCAGCCATGTCGGCACGAGCGGTGGCCGCTTCAGCCTTGTGCTGGGCGTCCTGGAGGGCGGTAGTTAGTCCTTGCTTCTCTAATATGAAATTGACGCGTTCGGCGCGCCACTCAACTGCTTTTTCCTCATGGTCTTTCTCCTGTTCGACTAGTTTGGCCCTGAGACTCTGGATTTCTAGGTGCAGGGCGTCCTGTTCTCTCTTGGCTTTTTCCTCTAGCTCCTTCCTTTCTTTGTCTTGGGCCAATCTGAGCCTCTCTATTTCCTGCTCACTATCTTCCTGCGCAATATGTAATTTATTTATCAGGGACACGCTGTCCTGTAAGGCAGTATAAAGTGCCCAAGCTCCGTATCTGTCCTTCTTGCTCGACTTGGGTTTCTCTTTCTCACAAAAATCTTGGAAGGCACTTCTAACTATCTGGAGTGGGTCGGGTCCCTTGAAGGAACCGGCTTCCCAAGGGCAATCTCCCTTCTTCACTAGCCACTTCTCCAGGCGGGGCACGGTGGGGGCTGCCCGGTACATTTTACTTCGTTTTTAGTTTAAGGCTGATCTCGGGGGAGGTTACAGAGTGGATCAGCGACACCAGGGGTGGGGCGATTAAAGCTGCTCAAGGGTTTTAACAACTTCTTCCTCTCTATGTTCCTTTTGGGAGGTTTATCCTTCCCTCGGGTCCTCAAGGGTTTTTACCAGGGGGTTTTAAGGTTCTACTTTTAGGTTCACAAGGGTATTTTTAAGGGTTCTACACTCTGTTCTTCTCCACCAGGGGAGAAGGAAAAATTCCTATTCCCGTTTTAAGCTTGCCTACAAGCCACGGGACCAGGAAAAGTTTACTGGCTCAGAAGGTGCTCTCAAGCTCTCTAAGCCCAAGAACCAAAACGCTCAGTGCTTCCAAGCCTCTGCTCAGAAGCTAAAGCTCAGGGGTCTCCCAAGCCTATACTCGGAAACCAAAAGGTGTCCCCAAGCCTCTGCTCAGGAACTGCAATTAAGGGGGTCTCCCAAGCCTCTGCTCAGGCAACCAGAAATGCTCCCAAGCCTCTGCTTAGAAGCTAAAAATGCTCTCAAGCTCTCTACCCAAGAACTAAACTCCAAAAAGTCCCCAGGCCTCACGCTCGGAGACAAACGATTAAACTGTCTCCAAGCCAAGACCAAAAGACTGAAAGCGCTCAAGGACTGCCTCTGCAAGTCCCCAAGCAAAATGGCTCAGGAGTAAAGCTTACTGTACTCCCAAGCGGAAAAGGCGCTCAAGAGTTCTACCAACTCTCAAGCGAAAATGTGCCCAAGAGTCCCACTGACTCCCAAGCGAGGTGCGCTCACGAGTCTAACTTAAAACTCGCAAGCGGAAAGGCGCCCAAGAGTCTAACTTAAAACTCTTAAGCACGGTGCGGCCGGCTGCCGCGGGGCTTCAGGAACCTGGCTTCAGATTCCCAAAGCTATACTGAACGAACGGACTATCGATCCCTTCACGTTTCCTCCGGAGCGGGGATTGAAGCCTAAGTGCTGGCAGGAGCGGGGTTTGGACGGACTTAGGAGAGACGGGGGAGGGCGGAAAAGAATTTTATATGTGCTGCTTCAGGATGTATATATAAATCTATAGCCTACTTCTGGGATCCCACCCACATAGACGCGTTTAGGCGGCCCGGAAGGTGGCCAGGAACTTCACCAGTTCAGAGGTCCTCACCCACAGTACACCGGTTATAACGGCTGGAGGGCCTCGCGGTGCACCACAAAAGGCAAGTAGTCCAAAGCTGGCTGAAGGAGGAAATGGGGAAAAGCCAACCCACAAGATAGAAATGCTCGCTAGAGCCACACACAATCACACTTTTAATTCCCTGAGCTAAATTGCGCTCTTTACACTGAGGTCTGGAAAATTTTCCTCTAAGTCAGTTCGCTGAAAACACGCGTGTCGACTCACGTGTATTCACACGAACTGGGTTATGCCCGCATTCTCCACCAGTAAACTGTTACCAGAACTGCTCTTTATTATAATGGGGAATTAGCTATAGCAGTCTGTAACTATTAATATTGAGCGAGGATCATAACCTATGTTTACGGAGGTCCCGATCCCAGACACTCTAGTGAAAAAGAGGCAGACAAGGAGTAAGGTCCAAACACGTGTATTGAGTGTAGCGTAAGCCTGGCTTGCACAATCATACAGAGAACATACAAGGTCTAAGAAATATAGCGTAGGAAATACAGAGACGTTCGCATTAGCGGGTTCCCAACGATGGTAAGGGAAATACTCACAATCCTGGAGCGAAGCAGAGACACGACAGCGAGGGTGGCCCAATGCCAGCACTGGAACCACAGACGGACAGCAAGGAGGTCTGGATAGGGAATGGCCGAGGCACCGAGTGGTCTGGGAGACCAGCTTAAATACCCCAAAACGTACCCTGGGGCTGGTGCTGTACTTGGTGGTTCTCACAGATTAAAACAAAGGTTCTAATGGGCTACTGAATGGCTTAGATGGGCCACTTTAGTAATCAGATTGTGATAAGTGACACCTCAGGAAGAGGGGACAAAAGAGGGAGGGGGAAATCCAAGTGGGCTGAAAGGATGTTCCAGCGGACAGGGCTTGTCCTGATGTCATCAGCTTCTGGAATGCGGAGGTTTCTTTGAGATGCATTCTCTAAGTGCTTGGGATGGTCAGCACTTAGCTCTTCTCCGGGGCGGCTCCTAAGATATGCAGAGCGGGGCGAGGGGCTCTCGCTGCGGACGTGGTGTGCCCGCTTCGCCGAAATGGCTTCCCAAAGCAGTCTTTTCCTCTGGGTCTTCTGGGTGCCTGAGAACATGGATGCCGGCTGGGCATAGCTGGGGCTGGATAGCAGGCTGCCCGGTAGCGAGGGCAAGCTTGGCGACCGGCCCGCGGGAGGCTCCAGGCGGGAACTGACCAGGGAGCGCCTAGCCAGGCTCGCTGGAGGTTTCCCCGGCAGGCGCCCGGCTGCTAGCAGTGGCTTGGGCCCATATGAGGCAGGCTTCCATGGAGGCAGGGGGAACAGCACTCAAAACACAGTCCAAAGCAGGGAACAGGCACGGTCCGTGGCAGATGGCAATGCAGGCACGGGGCACACTTGTAACAGAGTCCAAACGCACACAGGGAATTCCAGATATAGGTCAGGGCAGGGCTGCCCAGAAAGAGAGTCCTTTGTGCAGTTACCCAAACATGGAGTCAGTAAACTACACAGTCTATAGCAGAAGCAAGGTACTTGACACGCAGGCAGGAAACTGACACGTGTATCAGAACACACACGTGCAAAGCAGTCTTTGGTGCAGCAGTAAAACAGTGATGCAGGAAACTCTAACACAGTTCATAGCAGGCCTTAAAGCAGGGGAGGGGGCCTACTTGGCAACAAGCTGGCTTAGAGCAGAGCTACACAATATGACAGGAGTTTATGCAGGTATAGTTGGACTTATGTTTGCCAGCTTTCTCCCAAGCACTACATATGTCCTGCAATTGCACTTTCTCACATGAACGTGTAACCACATCTGTAAGTGTCCGTCCTCAAAACCATGGAGACAGCAGCGTGCAGAGTCCTTTTGTTTGTATTTCTGCCCATCCCCGACAGTTTGTTTCCTTGTTATTAAACCCAAAGCAGACAGGTGGTGCTGTTTCATTTTCTACAAATGGCAAAACATGTTTAAAGCCTGTTGCAAAACGTTTTTTATTTCAATAAATTCTGCATGTGCATTGTTTTTTTCTTTAAAAAAATTTTTTTTCAAAAAGGAAATGGGCCCAAAATGGCCCAAAATGGCCATTTTCAGCCGGATTGGGGCTGAAATGGCTGGGACTGGATCGGTGGTGGGAAGGGGAGGCTTCCCTCGCCTAGCACCAATCCAATCCCAGCCTTTTCAGCCCTGATCCTGACAGAAATGGGCCACCTGACACGTGACCTGTTGGAGGAACTGCTGAAACTGTGTTCCTGCGCATTCCCCCTCCAAATGAGCCCTTGTTGTAAACAATGAGAATTACTCCCTCACCTCACAAATCTGTCTATACCTTGATTTTGATTTTATTTCTGCTGTCCACAGTATTCTTTCCCCTTCCTTTATCCCCAACCCTTATATCCCTAACTCAGTTGGTCATATCAACTTTCAGTACTCCCTTTCTTTGTTGCAGTTGTTGAGTGGTTGATGTCAACTCCACCATATGCCTCTGAGTCCAGAAAGATGAGAGGCAACACATATGTGATAAATGGTAATATAGGAAGTCTCCCAATCCCACTCTACTTTTGGGCTAGCATAGACCTACGGCAGGGCCGGATCGAGGGGGGCAGGGGGGTTGCCTGCCCCCTGCGCTGCCAAAGAGGGGGCGCCGAGCACAGCTGCCAGCTGCCCAGGAGGCTGAGCGCAGGGTTGGGAGACCCTCGCCAGCCCTGCTGATGGGGCAGTTGGCTGGCTTGCCGCACAGGACCTCCCAGCCCTGCGCTCAGCCAACAGCGCGGCAAGCCAGCTGCCCCAGCGCACACCCTTGCTGCCGCCAGCTCCGCAGCTCACCGTGCGCTGAGGCGGCTGGCTTGCCGCGCGGGCAGCACAGGGCAGCGGGGCATGCTAACTGCGCGGAGGGCCTCCTAGCCCTGCGCTCAGCTGGCCACGCGGCAAGCTGGCCATCCCAGCACCTGGTGAGCCGCGGAGCTGTCGGCAGCGAGAGCGTGTGCTGGGGCAGCTGGCTTGCTGCACGGGTGGCTGAGCACAGGGCTGGGAGGTCCTGCATGCGCGGCAAGCCAGCCAACCGCCCCAGCGCACACCCGCGCCGCCGCCAGTTCCATGGCTCACCAGGCGCTAGAGCGGCCGGCTTGCTGCGCGTGGCTCCCGCCCTGCGTAATGACAGCACAAAAGCTAATAATCTTCATGACAGATGTAGCTAGAAAGTATAAAAAGTATGTTGTGTTCCAGCAACAGTTTAAAAAAACTCTGACTGGTTATTCCATAACTTGGATATAATGGCCTTTTGTATGTCCACTGTGCTAAAACTTTTATGCCATTGAATGATCTGCATGGCATCAACTAAGAAGGAATAATTAATGAAACCCCATTTTCTCCTTTGCTTTTGAGAAGACAAATTATCATTTCTTTCTGAAGAGCTCTAAATTATAAATGTTAAGAATCTGATACTTGGAAAGGAAATCAGTCACAGTAATGGACTGATTTCTAAGCCAAAATGTATTTTTCCACAAAGAAGACTCTGCAGAGCAATTCTTTGGGCTGTCCTGGGGACTCCATTAGGAAATCACATGACACAATAGCTAGTTCTTTGTCATATTCTGAATTTATATTCATTTTGCAGTGCTGTTGTATAAGATTTGACATAACCATAGGTTTGGGACAATAAGGAAATCATCATCACAAGCCAAAGACATTTCGGATATAGTTGCATCATTATATTGGCCAGTGTGTGTCACTCACTAGACAAATATTTTATTTTCTCCATCTTCCTATACCAATACTTTATGGTACAGTATATGGACATACAGGCTTTTTTTCAGCTGGAATGTGGTGGAACGCAGTTCCAGCATCTCTCAAAAGTAATCACGTGTCTGGTGGCCCCGCCCCTTGATCCTGTTTCCTCCCTGTGCGCAGCCCAAGGCACCTGGCTCTTTTGCAGTATGCTGAGCCTCAGCAACAGCGAAACAGAAGTAGGCCTGCACCCTACATTGCCAGGGAGGGGCTGCCCCTACCTCTGCTTCCTCGAGCATTTCCCCCCCCCCCCCGACCGGAGGCAGAAAGGGGACTCCTTGCCTGCGAGGGTTCCCCAGGTGGCAAAGTAGCAGGCGTGGCCAGTTGGCACAGGAGATTTCCTGTCCTGGGCATGGAGACCAGGGGCAACACCTGGCACCCATGCTACACCACTGAGTTCCACCATCTCTTTTCCCAGAAAAAAAGCCCTGTGGACATATAACACTTGAGTAGGGAGATCAAAATTTGACTAATATACAGGCATTTTCCAAATTGTAAGGCAATATTTCCAGGATAGAAAATCCAATACTATAAACTCTCTTGGATTATACACTCAATCCAGTCTGATTTTTGGAAGCTAAGTGGGCTCCTCCACTATTTGGATGGGAGACCACTTGAGAATCCCAAGTGCCATATAGTCCAAATTGTCAATATATGTACCTAATCACGCCATTTCATGCATTTTCTGGATAGCAAAAGTAAGAAAATAGAGATCTCTGTTATTCCCATGGCCTAGTCATTTCTATCTTCTGTCACTTAAACTTTCTTCATTTTTTATCTTCTGCTGCATCCCAGTAAACTTTAGGTATAAGTCTCTTAATTAAAATGTTCATGACCTTTATCAGCCCAACTAGTATGACTTCTCTATCCTGACCTTTCTACTCATTCACTTGAGGATCAGCCTTCAGTTCCACTCAATTCAAGCATCCAGACTGCAGAGAAAACTAACACACTGGCTGCAATCAAAAGGCTGCAATCCTTTCTGAACAGTTTCTGAGCATTTTTCCTTGGGCATCTTCCCTCACACAATTTTTTTAAAAGTAGAGAAAATTCTAATTAGCTTTGGGGGTTAGAGGAAAGCGCCTTTCTTCCTTCTTAGGAATTCCTTCATAGAAAGAGTTTTTCCTATACCTCTGACATATATAAACAAAGCAAAACAGGATTCTTGTGGATCCTTATTTAATTCCAGCATAAGCTTTCTCCCATTTCCTCAGGACAAAAAGCCTAACATAGCCACCCATCTGGAATCTGAAACATCTGGAGCACACATCCTGTGGGTTCTGGCTAATCTTGTTTTTTACACCAGCTTCTGCTGCTGTATGACTAATGTGCTCCCCCAAACTCATGACTATTTCCCATAGCAAAAAGATACTTGGTTACAGAACAGTAGAGCTCACAATCATTATCCACCCATCTACAAAGCATAGCTGATAGGGGTGAATCTGTCTATTATATATTTGCCCTAGGAATCGTTATATATACCAAAATTTTGAACTAATGTCCCTGTTCTGCCACTGACCTTTGAACTGAAATCTCCATATGGCTGGCCTCTGCTAGTAGTAGACCAGGAACCTGCCTTCATATTCAGGGATATTCTCCTGGTTGTATACTGCAGTATACAGCCTGCTGGGGGCACTGGAATGTATTGTGTGGACATATCTTGGACCAGCAGTCAAATTCTGGATATTCCTTTTAGACACATTGCTTATTTCATGCTTCTCTTTGTTTCCAAGCACTGCACTGCTGTCTTCCCCATGGGGTCAACTTTCATTCATTTTTGCCATAGAAAACTGGCCAAAAACCAAACACACAGCACCTCCTACAAATTTTTAAAACCCACACTCCAACCCAGTAAATTGTATGTTTAATAAACAATGTTGCATACACAATAATTTCCTCACTGAGGGGTTTTTTATGTGTGAAATTACTATAATTACCATCAAAAAGTATACATGAATAATATTGGACACCCTCTTTGCTTTTTTAATCTGGTCAATTTGCATGAAAACAGCTGCTGCTTTCCCCTCTACATTTCTTTTACCTGAATATATGCACTCTGGCTAACACTATAAGTGCCATGTTTTCTGAACAACGGAAGGATAAGAACCACCTCATAGTCTATTGAAAATATTGTTACCTAGATGGGTCTCCTTGTGAGTAGGGGGAATTAGCAAACAAGGAGAAAGCTGCAAGAGGTGGTAACAAACGACATCCTCCACCAATGTATACCAGGTCCCTTCCCCGAGGAAACTGACTAGACAGGTGTTTTCCAAAGCAGAGAATATTTTATTTAAAGGAGAAATTCTTGGATCCAAGTGCGCACACTTTTGATTTTGCTAATCACAAGCGCATATTAAACGGTGGAGAGTTGGTGGACTTCTCATAATATTCCCATCTGGTATCCATTTTAAATTTATTTTAAAAGTAACAGATTATCCCCAAAGCTACACTCAACTTATTGCAAAACAGATTTATTGCTTCTGTAGGCAGGATCTCCTAGAGGCAATCAAGGACATGTTGGAAATGTATATGACAATATCCAGACCAGCTGCACATACCTGTCATCCGTGAAGCAGACCCACATGAACTCCCAAGTTAATTTCATCCCTAAACGAAGAGTCGTTCTGCACCAACAGGACTGCAGCAAGACACAGAACCACATGAAATGGTTTTTATTTACAATGCAGCAAGGCCACAAAACCTGCCATTTCAACCATCCAGGTTCCCTTCCAGAAATGGTTTGCAGTTTTCACCTGAAGTAAAATTTAGTGACACCAAAGAACAGAATTATTACAAATGCCAAATAATTAAACATCCAGGGTATAGAGAACAGAGGAAGCATTGTGAAATCCATGTAAGAAGCTAAGAGTAAGTGTATATTTTACCTTTGGTACTTGGTATTTTGTTGGATTACAGGGTACAAACTACACATAGTGATTGTTTATGGTCCATTTGACTGACTGATTTTTGAGGTAGTTGTTATCTATATTACTTGGCTCACTGACTATGGTGATGCAATCATGTATTTATAGTTTGAGGGAGGTTTGCTCTTTTGATGTAACGTTTATTAATCAATAACTTATATACCTGTTAATGTTTAATTATTGTGGAAAATTAATAATTTTTAAAAAATACATAAAGTGGCCTATTTAAATGCTATGTTTTCATTCAACATATATGAATGCCATGATTAGTAACTGGGACAAAAAAGTCCTTTTTTGTGTCCTAAAAACTATTGCTTTGTTTATTCAGAAAATGCCAACTGGTGATCCAAGCTCAGTGATCGGGAAATGCTCCTCTGTTCAAATTGCTGATTGATTTCAAATTACGAACTGCACACTTGAACACAACAATGGTCACTTTTTAGTAAGCACTCAGTTTTATTCTGTGTTAATGCAAATGTTTTGCACAAGCACATTCCCAGACTGCTTTCCTGCAGATGTCCCTCTCCCCTCCCCTGAGTGCCCAATCCACAGTTTTTGCTATCCCAGGTAGTAAGAGGCTGGTTTAGACAGCACCAAAGAATTGGTGGCTTACTGTCCTGTCACCTCACTGTTAAGCAGATGATGCTGGACAAAGACAGGAGGACTATCTACAACTTTGTCATCCTTTTGGATACAAACAGCTTTTTAGAAATGCGATCTGTTACTGGCTAGGGCTGACCTAAATTCACCAAATGTTTTAGTCAGCAAAAATAGCTGGAAATCTCCCCAGAACTCACTTCAATTCCTGATTTCCTGTGTTTCTGGTAGCAGCCAGAAGCCCCATAAAATCAGCTTTAGAAATGCATCTTAATATTGGATAGAAAATAAAAAAAGATTTGTTTAAACATTTCAACTTGCTGGAATAGGCTCAATGGAAGAAGGACTTGGTTCTAAATCTGAACAAATGTGCAATGGGGTGTTTTATGTGTATGCCTTATTTTGCTCAATGCAGATTGCCAAGCTGCAGTGCAAAGTCAAGGATGCTGAGGTCAAAGAAATCAGCTTTGGATTGACAAAAGGGGCGATTGGCTTCTACTCCCAGGGGGAGCATTTTTTCATTATTCATCTAAACAACCTCCTTGGAGAACAGCAATTTTGATTAGTATATCCCACCCTCTAACCCCCACATATATTAAAAGAAAGCTACAGTGCAGAAATTGCTTTGTAGTGACTATGCAGTGTGCCTTGAGAGTCCTTTCCTGAAATAGAGCTGCTTTAGTTTGATTTGTCTTTCATTTTCTAATTTAAAGGGGGGGGGGTTGCTAATTCCCTTGGTATGCCCTGAGAGAATGCTGAAGGAAGAAGGCAGAACATGAGTCGCAGATTTTTTTTCCTGCCGTCTCATAAATTAAGAAATAAATGTTTTAAAATCAGGAACGTGCTGTTTAATCTACAAAGGACTCTAAGCTAAAGTAAACATTACAACACATGATCTGATATCAAAAGATGACCAGAGTGAGCTGGTAGTTTGCTGGACAGATTTACCATAATCAATAATGAATCATGTGAAACAATACTGGGATTATTTTGTTGGTGCAGAAAATATCCTTCCTTCCAAACTGTTTGGTGGCTGCACAGTAGCTTGCTAGTCATACTACTTACTTGATCTTCCTTAATAACAGATGGACCTGGTGAACCAGGTCATTCCAGAATCTAGATCTGGGATGGAGCTCTGAAGCAGGGTCTGTACTGAGCAAAAAGGGTCTGTGCTGAGCCAAAAGCAGGGGAAAGGTTTGGGGCTGCATCTAGTGGCACTGGCAAGGCAGGAGAGGTGGGCTATTTGTGTGCCGCTATCTCCCAGTCATTCAGTCACCAGGGAGTCACATTACAAAACCTTGCCCACTTGGTATTAATAGCAAAGGCTATGCCAGGGCCATTCCTTTATTCCCTGTTTTGCTCTTGTACAGTGTTGCTCGCTGACACAACCTGCTGGCCTTTCTTACCGTGCACAGTGTTTCTCCAGCTATGCATGTGGCCCCAGAGGGTGGGCCAGAGGGTGGGCCATAAATCCTCCTGTCCTCTTGCCCACATTTGTAAAAAAACCCAGAATGATTAATTCCCAAAAAATACTGAGCTGAAGTACAACACTGGAGAGGGAAGGATGATGTACCTAGTGAGAGGGCAAATGTATGGAATGAATGAGTGTTTGAATTTAGTCACCAAAACCAAATGTATTAGTTTTTTGTTTATTTTTTAATTAAAAAGTACCCAGAGATGCTGCGGACATACCAGAGGCATCCTAAGTGACACAGGATGTGAATGATGGGAGGATTAAAGCAAGATGCTAACTACTGACATGGGGAAAATACAACTCCTGTGATCATTTGCTAAACTGTGTTTGAGTTAAATAACACAGATGCATGAAAGCCAATCATACGTGTGTGCATGCACACATGCTGTTGTGCTAGATATGCAGCTGCCCAGCAAACTCCAACAGATGGCTCAGTGAATACCTGGTACAATCATTGATAAATTGGTGACATATGCAACTGATGATTACAGCACAATTCAAACCCAAAGGAATTCAGGTGTTCCTTGTCGAAGGGGGAAATTGTGCATTCAATTATTCTTGAAGTCTGTTTCAAAACTACAATTCACACACATGTTTTTAATCAAATCTGCTTGTGAGATTTCATTAGGTACAAATCCCCCCAAAAGACATGATGGGGGTATCCATTATTTTAACTCAAGGGTGAGCCTTCTTCACATATACAGATCTGTTGGGGGTTTTTTTGGTTACTTGTTCATTGAGATGATATTCTGATCCCCCTCCTTTTGTTTTCAGATGAGCAAGGCTTTTTCAGTTGTGGCACCTCAGTTTTAGAATGCCCTCCTCTAGGATGCTGGTCTTGATGCCAAATTATTTATCCTTCTTGATAAAGACTTATTACTTCTCCCACACTTTCAGGCAAGGGTTTTATTCTGTCCTCCTCTTAAAAAAATTGCTCTGCTATTTGAATTTTTTTTAATGTTCTGATTGTGAGTTTTATTATTGTTCTAATGTTGTTACAATGTTCTTTTCATTGCTTTAGCTGTTTAGGCTTTTTCAGTGAAATCCTAAGCTGAGTTATTCCTGTCTAAGCCACTTAGACTGGAGTAACTCTGCAGAGGATTTCACTGCTAGTATATTATCTGATTTGATTTGATTTTGTGAGCATTCCAGGAAACAGTTTTTGGATAAATCTAATTATAGACGACAATCCTAAGAACATTTTCCTTTGAATAAACCCCATTGACTAAAGTGGAACTTACTTCAGAGTAAACCTGCTTGAGCATCATCTAGGTGCAGGCATTTAATTAATATTATTTTCAATATGTTTGTTTAAGCGCATCAGACTTCGATTGTTGCAATCTTTGTTATATTATACCTTTTAAATGTACATTTACTGTACATCTATAATCTAGCACTATTAATAAGAAGAGTAGCTTAATTTACAATGTGTAGTATTTTAATTCTTGAATTTTAATTAATTTCTTATCAGCAGAGATAGAGGGTTGTAGTATAACAATAAATTATATATACAATCATTGTACATATAATTTATAATTTCCAATTTATGCAAGTTAATATTTCATTTATGTAATTAAATGAATCGTCTAACAGGAGAAGGTGAAATATTTCCTTTCTTCCTTGGGCATTCTTTACTGAACAGAATATTCATAGGAACAATCCAAGTAAAAGTTAGGCAAATTGAGTTACACAAGCAAGTCAAGTTCTTGCTTGGTTGTACCCCATTTCAATAGAATTTTGCTTCATTCTGAAAGTCAAAAGGATTAAACCAGTCAGAGCTCTCAAAACCCAAGCCAGAGCCAAGAGTAATTGGTGAAGATTTAGCTATGAGTTTGCTGACAGGGGTACATGTCATACTTCTGTACCCGAGTATAAATATATGTACCAGCTTAATGTAACTTCACTTCAAGCATCTGATGACTCACCAGAGCTTATGCCACAATAAATGTGTTACCTGTTAAGATATCACAAGGTTCTGTGTTACATAAGAAATATTATTGATGTCATAGAATTTTCTCCTTAGTCATATAATTCTACCCAATTGTATTCCTAAGAATGTTGAGAGTTAAAGATAAGAGTGACAACTTCAATGAAAAGGGACCTGAATCGTTTCTATTGAATTTAATAACCATTTCATCTCTGTCACAGGAAAGAAGTACTGCAGTAGATTGCACTGCTGACAGCATTGGGTAGCTGGAGGACAGTCTTCAGTTAGGAAGATAATGCCCTTTCCTTTCCCAGCTGAGGAAGGATGGATTATGCGAGTCAAGTGGAACAGGTCCAAGCGATTCTGAAGGACCCCTCAGACACACTGTTCATACAAATGTTCCAGAGGAGGTAAAATCAGCTTTAAAATCATCTTTAAAAAAACAAAAACAAAAACAAAAGAATCATATTTAACAAAAGAACGATCAAATACAATGTTATCTGAGAAGTGAATAGCAGAGCTGTACAACAGCCTATTGTGATGAACTCGGCTAGGAACGAAGCATAAACATCAAGGACAAAAATATCTTTGTTTAAATCCTTTGTTTGATCTCTGTCAATACATTGTAACAGTTATTGTGAAATATAGAACGGTAACCACAGCAAATATTCATAAAATATACTTGTTTTCAGCTATTTAGTCTTAAATCTTGTTGAAAAACCTGGAAGTCTCACAGCCATGCAAGTTTCACAGCCACCCAAGTGTCTTTGCATCCTGCTATTGAACCCTGAAATGGCACTCTTGAAACTTAAAGCATTTTGACATGAGATGCTAAATAAAAGCACCCTTAGGCCACTCTTCTCCTATTTGTGCTATACATTAATGTTGCTGGAATGACATGGAAGAGAAAAATAATATACAGTTATGCACTCCCCATTTCTGTGAGCAGTGAAACATTCCAGAAATTTGACATGGTTTGGGTTTACAGATGAAAGACGAAGCCCAGGTGGAGGCAAAGAGGCACTTCTCTAGGGCAGCAGATCTGCCAGCTTATATAAGATCCCCAGAGAGAGAGAGATCCTATACCCCAAGAACAAAAGCCATGTAATATCTTTTAAGACCAACCAAAGTAACACAACACAGTGTGCTCACTTACAAGTTCTCCAAAATCTGCACACTTGCACGCACTGTATTTTGTTATTTTGGTTATTCTTAATACAAGGTTTTTGCTGTTAGATTTTGTTATAGAATTTGTTACTGGATTTTGCATGGCGTTTGTTATTGGATTTTGTTATCAACCAATGAAGCCACCTTGCTCTTTTGTCTTCTTTGAAAATCCCTGCACCCCAGGGTGCTTCAGCCAACTCTCACAGCAGTATCAGTTTGCTTTTCTTTCTCTGTTCCAAACTAAAACTGCTTCTTCCTCACACATACATACCTGTGCCCATCCATCAGCTGGGAGGGTTCACCTTGTTCAAGGCATGGTGAATATGTGAACAGGTACACTGAGGAATTGTTTAATTAATAATTATAACCTACTGAGGAAACATCCACAGTCATTAAGGAACATTAGTGCTCTTTTGTCATAGGCTGTGGCTCCAGTCCCCTTAGGCCAAGCCGATTCATATTGATCAGACACCAAACCCATCACAGTACATTGCAGTCAGTGTAGATTTTACAGGCTCTGATTTAAGCCACACAAGTAGAAATGTCCTAACCTGGCAAAGAGAGAAGTGGATTACTCTGTATCTATTGAGATATTAAGATCCTTTTTCAAAGGATGGTAAAGAGAGAGTCCTGTGAGTTTTATTTGCCCAATTTAAAAACTTTGCACAATGACCTCCCACTGCCATCAGAGTACACAGGGAAGCATCAGACAGAACTCTACTAATCATTTGATCAAAACCCTCAATTGCAGGAAGACAGAAATCCCTATGCACTCTATCAAGACTGTGTGCAAAAGCCACTTGAGTTGCTGAGAGATTACAGTTATCACATGAATAAGTCTAGTATGTGATAGATAAAATAAATACTCATTAAAATATGAATCTCTCAACACTGAAAAGAGGGGAAGAAAATATTCCCACTCTACACAGAAAAAGTCTCTAAGAAGTATCTGGCAGAAGAACAGATGGGGAGAGACAAACAAAGTAATCTGTTCAAATCCAACTACTCCCACAGAGTAAAGAAAAGCAGGTCCTGATGTGACACAGATATGCTTCAAAAAGGACACCAAAAAATTGCACAGAGAAAAAAGTAGCACATCTTCTTGCTGGTGAAAAAAGGCAAAAAATTCCAGTTTTTGGAATTTGATGGGAAAACTAAAGCCAGTAGTAGTGTTTGCTGCATAAGCACAGCCACTATGCGGAAGGTAGTATAAGCTTGGTGTGCAGTAGGGCAAAATGGCGGTCGGGGGCAGGGGGACAAGCTGACACACAAAAACCAATACACATGTAAATAGGCTCAGTACTCAATGGTGGTCTCAGGTTGGAAGAATATCCCCCTCTCCCCCCCAAAATTGAAAGACAATACAGCCATCATTGTTCATATACTCTTTTTTTTCCTGTTCCACTATTGATATAGTCAAACATGTTCTCCATGTATCTATCTAAAACATTTTTGTCCCATGCTTTAGCAGTACTTCAAAACCCTAACTGATTAAGAAAATGTTAATGAGTGCTGTTCCTAAGAATCTCAGAAGCTTATTAGCTGTTGCTTATTGATAATGATGGTATCAGGGGCCAAAATCTGGAATAACTTTTTCATTGTTATTGATTGTTCCCTGCAGCATACAGTCAGAAATCACCAAACATCTAACCAGTAGCCTTATGATTTGAGAATGCAGCTTAGAGCTTGCACCAGAATTATCTCCAACACACAGGGTCAGATATGCAAGGATTGCTTAGCATACAAATTGTTGTGAAAAGGATTCCCTAGGGACGGGAAGCGAGAAAGCTACTGCTGTATCACATTATCCTCAACCCTCTTCTAAACGATTGCTTGCCTCAAGTCAGAAAATGCAATGAGCAATTCAAGACTATTTCATGCACTACCGGTTATATCCTCAGACATTACATAAAATGGAACATCCTATCAGAATGGCTTCTGAAAAGGATAACAAAATTTAGAGAGTTTGGTCTGGTCACTGACCATGGTTGTCACATGGAGTAGGAGCGCTACATCACAGTTCACAATGCTTAATGTTATCTTTCACCAAGAAATGGCAGTCATAAATTGAAGCATACATAACACAACTTTATTCGTTTCCAGATGTTCAAGCATACTAATACATAAGATCACCAGTATTCTATTTATAAATATCTATTGGCAATCAAAGTTGAAAGACACCAGGTTTCACACCGCTTTATGCTACAAAATATGGTTTTGACTGTGTGTGACTATTAAGAAAAAAGAGTATTACAAACCACGTTCTAAATGTTGACTCCATTTTGAAACATCTAGCACAACAAGAAGCGGTATGGCTCATGCTCTCAAGCTGTTCTATTATGCCTGATTTATGGCATGACAGCCCTTGTCCTAACCCATAACCTTGAGCTTGTAAAATGCACACAGGAAAATTTACTAACTACGGCAGCATTCATCTTAATGCACTATTGGGAATTATTGTAGAGAAAAAGTAGAGAATTGTGATCACCTTTACCAGTAAATTATGTGTCACAGGCCGCTAATAGCCACATGCCATAGATTATGCTGTTCGTTCAAATTTTCATCTATTTCAATTTTTATTTACACAACCAGTTTTAGGTAGGTAGCCGTGTTGGTCTGCAAGAACAGCAGGATTTGAGTCAAGTGGCACCTTAGAGACCAACAAGATTTTCAGGGTCTAAGCTTTTGAGAGTCAGAGCTCCCTTCTTCAGATACAAAGAAGAGAGCTCTAATGAAAATCTTGTTGGTCTAATTTATGCAAGCAGTTTTCTGTAAAAAGGAATTAGATTGGCCATCTTCAGGAACAAATGAGAGGAAAGCAGTGCTGATGGTCAATCATGCAGAAATCCATACCAAAAAAAAATATCTCATTCTTGGCCACATTCAAAGTACAAGAAAAAGATGACCCACAAGTCAAATACAGAATCATGGAACACAATAAAATCATAAAAAAGCATAAAAGCTTTTTAAAAACCATGTAAAATAATCTAAAACCCATTGTCAGATATTTAGTACAAATCATCCAGGTGGAAATGCAACCCAGTTTTGGAAAACAAAAATAGGTATAAGCCAAATGGTATAAAGTGCAAAAGAAAATGTTGAACTGGAGTGAAGGAGAGTTCTACAAGGTGGATGCCCAACTGAGAACTGTTTGCTCCCTTGCAAACTGCAGTGAATGAAATAGCAGTCACAGAGCACACACACAGCAACGAAGCACCAGAAGACAGCAGGAAACATGCAGGGACCTTTGGGAGAAGAGCATTCCTCAGATCTGCAGCTGTTGATTGAACAAAAGGATGGAAAACAGCTTTCCTCTAAAATGCCATGCTGTGAGACTAATGTAAGTTTTGGCATTTTCCCCCGTTTATGTGACTGCTTTGTGACCAACACCAGGCATTCTTGGATCTTCTTTCAGGCCAGGCTATGGGATGGAGACAGCTCTGGCGATTTTAGTGGATGACCTCTGTCTAACTGTAGCAAAGGCTATACTTTTTTGTTGCTCCTCTTGGATCTATCTTCAGCATTTAATTTGACACAGTAGATCATACCATCCTGTTGAGGCTTTTGGAGGCAGATGTGTGTATCAGAGGATGCACCTTGGATTGATATAGATCATTTCTCATGGAACACATCCCAAAAGTTGATGTTGGAGGCCAGCTATGTTTATGGCCAGATTAATTTTGTAGGATTCCTTCCCTATCTTATTCAACCTTTATGTAAAGGTTTTAGGAGAAATCATTCATGGCTATGGAATTGGATGTCATCAATATGCGGATGACACCCAGCACTATGTTTCTCTATCCAAATCCCCAGGTGATGCAGTAGAGGTTTTAAGTCACTGCCTGACAGCTGAAGTCGGCTGACTGTGAACAAATTGAAGCTGAACCAAGACAAGACAAAAGTGATGATGGTTAGGAAGGCTGAGATTGAAGGACATTGAACTCCCCACTTTTAATGGGGTTCAGTTGACCCTAAAAGCCTAAGGGTTATACTAGATCCAACGCTGCTGCTAGAAAAGCACATTAATGCAGCTGCAAAAAATACCTGCTACAAACTCAGTCTAGCCCTACCTTGATATGGCCCTAGATTTGCTTATGTTCTGTTTCAGCATTTCTTCAACTCTGTATTGGATTCTTACTAAGGTCTTTGTAAAGTGTGTTTATTTACCCTATGACATTGTTTATGGAAATGTCCTTGAAATTGACTGTACTAATGTCACACTGTGTAATCTGCCTTGAATCTTGGTGAGAAAGGTGGACAATAAATGATATAAATGATAATGATTCACAACATGGTAGCATCTAAACTTGACAATTATAATGCATTTTACATAGGTCTCCCTTCAAAGTCAGCTTGGAGTCTCCAGTTGGTACACAATGCCACATCTCGATTATTATCAAGGGCTAAGCAGAGCATGCATATTACTCCCATTCTGGGAGGGCCCGATACTGCAGAGAATCCTGATTATCATGTTCCAGCAGTGCCGGAGGCCACTCTGCCAGAACCTGCCAGTGAGCCCTTGCCACTGACCTATGAGATAACCATTAGGCATCTGAGAGGCAGGACATGAACCCGAGCTCATAGCACCCTAAGACCGTACCCTACCCCACTGGAATGGCAGCAGTGGAATCCCCAGGCTAAGGTGGCACAAAGGAGGCAAAGTGCCAGACTAGCTGCACTCAACCTCTATAGATCCAGAGCAAAGTGCTGAGAGTGGTATCTCCTCACAGGATCCCAGTCAGAGCACAACGCAGTCTCAAGAGCTTCACAGCCTACCAGCAAGTGCAGCTGAGCCTGATTAACACCCAGCCCATTTAGGCTTGAGAAAGTTGCCTTGCTGGATCAACTGGCCCACTAGGTACAAGCGTTGTGCTCCAAGCTCCCTGCCAGCAGTTCTGCGCTCCCAAGCCTAACCAACCAAACCAGTGGCCCTACTCCAGAGGAGTTCAGACCTGGCCAGCCTGCAGAGCGCAGGACAGGAACAGGGCCTTCTGCAGGTCCCATCCCACACATGGGGGGAAACAACAGCTGCCCACATACACGCATTCTATGTAGTGGGTCCCACACTATGGAACAGCCTGCCTGAAGCAGTCAGGAAAGCTTCCACTCTCTTCATTTTCCACAAATTATGCAAAACCCTTTTATTCAGGAGGGCCTTCTTACATAGGTAATAGGGTGTACTATAAGAAAATGGTTCAGAGAGATGCTTGGATAAGGGATAAGGGCTGTAGACTATACTATTGTGCAGTGTCTTACTGTAAGTATGTTTCTACTGGGTTGCTTCCATGTCGTGTCATAACAAATTGCTTATGTTTGTTTCAACATTGTTTCAGCTCTGTGTCAAGATTTCTGCTTGTTTTCAAATGTCATATAGTTAAAGTGCACCGTACAGAAACCAATGTAATACTCAACAATTTACATTTCAATATAAAGTGCAAGGTGCTAAGTTTTCAATAAATAATAATAAATAATCATGAAATAGTAATATACATAGTTCACATCCAAAAATAGGTACACTGAATGAGTTACAAAACTACAATAAGATCATGTAGTCAAGGAATACTCCTCTACTCCCCGACTGTGAGTGCTTGCAACACCAAATAGGAGACTCAGAGCCAAGCTACAAGTGACGTCTTATACGGGTTGGACACTTGTCAGCTTACCTCAAGTTTTGATGGGAAGTGTAGGCGTCCTGGTTTTACAGCTTGGCTCTCCATTACAGCTGCAAGACCAGGATGCCTACATTTCCCATCAAAACTTGAGGGAAGCTGACAAGTGTCCAACCTGTGTCAGGCATCACTTGTAGCTTGGCTCTTAGACTTGGATCCTCAGGTAAGTCCTTTTCTTTGTATACAATTCATAGGATAATCTAATATTCTTGCTTCTTCTTTTGCAGATTCAAATCCACCCACCAAGAGGGCTCTGACACAGTGGACAACTCCTGGGTGGGAGATGTCAAGAGGATGGTCAAGTGTCCTGTCCTTCTGAGAAACTTAACAATATAAGATTGGTGAGTTTCTACCACAGGAGATCTTTTGATATCTCCTTTCTGCCTTTGTATTCCATGGTGCCCCTCTTTGTTCTGTTTTCAAATTTCTGTAAACTCTACTCTATTGTATTGTTTAGTAAACATTCCAGCTGTTGATTACATTGAGCTACACTGTATAATCCGCTTTGAATCTGATTGACTATAAATAATGTAAATAAAATATTGCTGCCTCCCTGATTTCCGTAGTGTTCCCTTAGATTTTCACTGCCACCAAAGACAGTGCCACCTTAGTTCTCTCTCAGTTTGACTTATTGAATAGGAAGTCTTAGCTATAGATAGTAATATTACAAAATGGTCACTGCATGAGGGTGGCTGTGAGGTAAAAAGGAATTCTTTATTGTATATGAAACAGTATATGAAACAGGTGCCAAGTTCCCAAGTTCCCCATAGGAGAAAATGGCAGACCAAAGGGAGGGGGGCTGCAATGGAAGTCTTCCTCACTTTCTGAAAGGAAACAAACAGTGACAAGAAATGATGGCCAATGCGTAGTTTTCAGTGGAAAGGTAATTTTTAAATTGTCAGTCACTGTAAGAATGTGGAAATGAAATGAATGTAGAGACTGCTTTTTGAAAAATGATGGTGGCTGGCTGGAGCTCTTTTGCTAGGCTGCTGCTTGACAGCCATTTTAGGAATGAGTAGAGAGTGCAGCTGCTTAGAGAGAGACCTATTTTGGGGGTCTGTAAATTTGACACCCACCCTTTTGTTCAATCTGCTTGGAACATAGGGGGCTTTAGATTAGAAGAAGGACTGTGTTCTGTGCAAATTTGGTGCCAATATCTTTATAATCAGCTGCCCTGGACTCTCATATATATTCCCCATTGCAAATAATGGTTCTGGAATGCCGGAACCCAAAAAACCCACACAAATCTGAATCCAAACTGGTAATCTCATACCCAGAAATAAGCAATCATGGTAAAAAAATTCCCCCCTGGATCTGAAGTTATAATGAAAATTTTCTTGATGCACGCCCCTACTGAACACTTTCTCTCTAATCCTCTCTGACTAACTACAGTTCACTCTGCTCCCAGTGTACAGCGACTATCCAACTACAGCACACTCTACTCACCCATCCAGCCTCCCTTCTTCTTACTTCAGAGGCCTGCATTTTAAACTACACCAATACACATTCAAGCCCCCACATTAAGTAGCAGAAATACAATACAGAAACTATTTTCATGGCAAAACATTACACAGGGTTTTGAAAATATGCAATGCGAATATATCTGGCAAATATATTTGGCTCTTGCCACAATCCGATCAGCACACCTGTGACTGATACTACAATGTAATAATATGGAAGAAAATCCAGTTTAGTCTGTGAATAGATATGAGAGAAATTGTTACAAATGTTGTGAGGAGAACAGTAGGATTTCTGTTCAGTGGCACCTTAGAGACCAACAAGATTTTCAGAGTGTAAGCTTTTGAGTGTCAGATGGGGGGAAAAAGAGCTCTGACTCTCGAAAGCTTACACCCTGAAAATCTTGTTGGTCTCTGAGATGCCACTGGATGCCACTGTTCTACTGCAGATCATCACGGTTATGCACCTAAACCTGTCCTTGTGAGGAGACTGTTGTTTAGCGTTCTCACTAGTTGGACCTAGAGCTGACTTGGTAGTTTCTTCTTGTTATATGTTTTCTGTTTATCTGAGATAATAAAAAAAAATGCCTGTCATCCTGTCCAGTGTTTTCTTTGAGTATTCCTTTAAAATCACACACAAGCCCCAATTAAACCAGGAAAATACAACACGACAACCCACAGTTCTGCACTGGCCCAAATACTAGAACAGCCATCTTAGATAACACATTTGTGGACCATGGGACATATAGTTTTCCTGGAAGGATGCAAATCTTGGCATGTTTCTTTTCCATTACCTCATAAAGGGTATCATAAAAGTATTTATGAATACAAGTCATTACATGCTTTCCACAGCCATTACCACCACATCTCATTAAATGACAGGGATGTTGCAAGCACAGGCAAAAGGGGCAAACAGCCCTGGGCCCCCACAAGGCCACCACTATATTGGGTCATATTGCCTAATGTAAGAGGGCAAACAAGGTTGTGCCCATTTAACCTTCAAATTTGATCTTCAAGACAATGGCTTTACAGTTTCAAATAAGATTAATGGATTTATCATCATTAAATATTACATACTAAATTATATTTATTATGTCAATATTGCATGTATTTAAATATAGTATATGATCCACTAACAGCACTGGGGGTTGTGTGCAAGAGGAGGACCACAAGACTATGTTTTCCTCCCCAGGACTCAGGTTACTTCTCTCGCTGCAGTCCTGGTTTCTCTCCTCGATTCTAGATATTGTGGTTGCCAAATGAACCCCTTACACAGTGTGTGTTGGGGTTACTTATCTTTTGGCTGCCACCACATAAACTCTTCATATGAAGGTTGTGCATATATACAAAAACATAGAAACAAACAAAACCTCCATCCACACTAGCTGATCACACCATTTTCAGTCATATTGATTGATGCTTTGGCCCATGGGGGGAAAAAAGGAAAGAGCTGCTTACACAGAGATTATTGTTCTCACCAAGCTCTCTGAGGTGTATGGCATGCTAGACTACTGAGAAGAAGGCACAGCTGTCCTGTGCCAGTTCTTTTCTAAAGCAGCCTGCCCTTTGAATCTGAATGTGCATTCCTTGAAACAACAAAAGATTGTCGATGCTGTCCACAGAATATAAAATGAGGTCTGTCGAGGCAGCACATATTCTTGAAATATTCTGATTCTTAGTTGAATGTGAACCACTGAACAAATGAGCCCCTGACACCATTTCTGGAGATTTACCATTTCTTGTTCTCCTTTTAAATTAATTTCTCTAGGAAAATGCCAGTCAGTTATGGGTAATGACCAAAGTTTCACTGATTATTACTGTTATTAGATATCCACGTTTATTTCTGTTTAATTAATAATTATTTTAAATTTCATATAGTTGAAGCGCAGGTGGATGGATGTGTCTTAGTAATCAGGACCTTGTTGCTGAGGAAACCAAAATTAGTGGTGGAAAGTGCCATCATGTCTTAGCTGACTTACAGCGACCCATTCTGAGGTTTTCAAGGCAAGAGACTAACAGAGGTTGTTTGCCATTGCCTGCCTCTGCAACCCTGGTCCTCTTTGGAAGTTTCCTATCCAATCACTAACCAAGGCTGACCCTGCTTGGCTTCCAAGATCTGATGAGATTGGGCTTGCCTGGCCTATCCAGGTCGGGGCAAACCAAAATTACAAGAATATATTTCTAGCATGGTTTAGAGAATGGCAGGGAATAGCACCTGCGGGTCAGTAAAATATTTGGATTAACTGTAGATTTCTAAAATAGAGGGAGGACATGCTTCAAGAGGGACTGGGAAACCTGCAGTTTCTGCTGATCATGAAACAAAGGCATATATACTTCATGTATTACAAACTATGTGATTCTCGAAAGCTTATCTACAATAAAATTGGTTAGTCTTAAAGGTGCTACTGGACTCTTTTTTATTTTGCTACTATGTAAGATATTTAATACGTCAGTTATATGGTCCTTTAGAGATAGAGTTGTCAGATGTCCAGTTTTGAACTGGACATTAAAGTATTTGATGTTTCTTTCTGTGGAACAATTGGAGAAACTAGCTGACATACAGATGTCTGACCTTTTCTAATTAAGCATAAAGTAGGTGAGTGTCAGAAAAGGATATATCCCTTCTCTCCCCCCCACCCCACCCCATGTTACATGCCTGATTTAAACACGTGGAAATTATTAGCCTTTTAAAAGTACTGGGAACAATTCATTGGTGATCTCCCTGCATCAACATCTTTTGCTGCCCTCATCCAATGAGCAAACATTAGATCCCACAAGTATAAATAGCTTTGTACCAGTACCTAGAAGTAGAGTTCTACAATTGTTTCACAAGAATTGGTGCTGCTATTCTTGAGTATCTAGTGACTGCCCACAAGAGTAGCTCTAGATATATTCTCTCTGTGGCTGAATTATCAGCTTTCCTTTCCAGACATTAATGCTTTGGCTCTTATTCACTTATAAGCTAATCAAGTAAAGACAACTTTTAAGGCCTATTAACTCATCCAAAAATCAGTTCTGGCTGCTCTGTAAATTCAGAGCACTTTAGAGCTTGCTGTACAGCCAACTGGTCACCCTTTGTGTGTCCAAAATGATTTTTAGCTCATGATGAAGTACGTCGGAAACACAATCAGTATCATTACTAGCTGAAAATCAATCTGGCCGTATGTTGAGCTGTCTGCAATGTGCATCGGCTGCTCTGTATAGCCAGGGCCAAGTTCTAGCTACTGTGCATATTGGCTCTTAATCAGTCTAAACTTGAACAGAAGTTGGCATCTGCATATTGCTCATGTCATGTCTATTGTTGGTGTAGGGATAAAATGAGGGAAACTCATAGTATAAGGAAGGAGGAATTAATTTATAATAAACAACATTCCCAACATTTAACATCTAAAGCACAATTCCTTCAAATGCATTTTAGCAAGTTCTGCTCATATTATGTTATCCTCTCCACTTTTTAAAAAAAAAACTGGATTGGATAACCTGTTATATTTTGATTAGGAAGACTTTACTTCAACCATGAAACTGAGAGATTTTACAGAATGGTGCAGCTTCACATATTATCCTTTATGATAGACATTGACTCTTTGGGCAAGCTACCAATCTGTGCTATCTGAAGAAGGACATGATTCCAATGTGGCACACAGAAATCATCACCTACATGGTAATCAAAATTCGACCAAGACCATTTCCCTTGGTAGGAGGTTAACCCCCCCCCCCCCCCCCCGCTTTTTAAATGGAAACACTTTTAAGTATTTGAAGTTGGAGGACGACTTCCGCTGAAGTTTCGTTGTACTTCATTTTTCCTTCCATTAAACTTCATTATACTCAACAGCCTACAGCTTTAATCTTTCTGTGCTAGTCTGCTTTCATGCATGCTTGCTTCAATTTTTGTATCATCAGCAGATATAGATAATGCTGAATCTACGTTGTTCTCTGCATCTTATTAATACAGTCAGTAGGTAGGAGAGACCCAAAACACTGACCCCAGTGGGATTCCTCTCAAAATAACTTTTTAATTGGGGGTCATTCTGTTAATGATCACCCTCTGCTAAAGTTCTGCTACCACTCTTAAGAGAGCATTTCTTCAGTAATTAGAAGATGCTCAGTCAAAGTACAGGTATGAACATGATTGGAGAAACCAGAATAAAAACTGATTCATGTACTATGACTCAAGACCCAAGAGTATATTACAGCCTTCATGTCTTCATCACCAATGACAGATTCATTCCCCTGCTGAATAGACCAGGCCTTGACATTGCTAGAAGATCACCATATGTTCTGTAATTCAACTTTTGACTTATACACAGATTCATCAGGAGGGTAGGGCCAAACATGTACTAGGAAAAGAAAGGCTCAGTGGAAACATTTGATAAAGAAAATCATTATATTTCAGGAGATTTAGGTTGCAATTCTAAGCAAATTTACTCATTGAGCTCAGTGGGACTTAATTCTGACTACACATACTTAGGATTGTACTGTTATATCCTACCAAACACATTGTTCTAGGCAAAGTGTGCTGCCCAGACGTTATTATCTGATACTTTCCCTATTCCAAGAATTGCAACTAATATAAAAATTCCTGACATGCTAGTGGCAGTTGCACGAAACATCATCAGAGATATATCAGAGATATAGGTGTGCTTCAATTGAATTCTTTTTTTAAAAAAAGCTTGCTTCTGACTGTAAATTCTTTCTAGCCTAAAAGCTGACCAATTTTTGTAACTACAACTTGTGATGCAAGAATGAGATTCTTGAACTTCCATGATTTTTTTAACTCTATAAGCGAAGCCTCCCCTCTCCGATATTACACTAAGCCCCCTCCTGCCCCCACACACATTAAGCTAATCCCCAGTCTTTCTAAAAACCTGATTTCAATGTTTGGAATAGTAAAATATCACCTGAAACCCTATTTTTCTTAAGTACCTGGCCTCAATTATTTGGAAGTCCAGGTCAGGCTAATAATATTTTTAAAGTAAACCCTATGCTCCAATTAATTAAAAAAAAAAAACATTGGATTTTTTTTTGGAAGCCCAACCAAAGCTCACTTATTTTTTTGAGAACTGAACCCTTATCTGAAATTTATTTTTTAAAAAATAAAATAAACCCTCACCTACTAAGACCTCACCAGATATTTTCTTCAGAACCTACTACCATATTTTTAAAACCAACAGGAACATGCCAAAATTCTATGAAACCACTCTCCCAAAAAATGCAATACAGAAAGAGCTTTAAAACAGCTATAGAACAACTGTAAAAGCAGAACCAGAAGAAGGCCAAAAGATAATGTTTTAAAACATTTAAACTTGAAAAATCCCACCCCAAAGCACAAAACCTTTAAAAAAATTTAAAAGCTTAGAAACCAAGAAAATACAAAGCAGTTAAAAAATCCAAAACAAGCCAAGAGACAAGAGTCCAAAAACATAAGCCTTTTAAAGCTTTTTAAAAACAGCATAAAAAACAATCAAGAACCAGAAAGGAAAAAGGATGTTCTCTTTCCCTCCTCCAACTATCCTCCCCCCACAGTTAAAACTCGACATAAATAAATGTTACAAGAATATATTTCTAGCATGGTTTAGAGAATGGCAGGGAATAGCACCTGCGGGTCAGTAAAATATTTGGATTAACTGTAGATTTCTAAAATAGAGGGAGGACATGCTTCAAGAGGGACTGGGAAACCTGCAGTCCTGAAGCTGCCCAGATTCAGAAGAACAAGAACATCTTCTCAGGTAGGCAACAGAGGCAGCAGAAATCCAAGGCAGAGACGCGCAGAATAGCAGCCGCAAGCACAAGTACTCCAAAAAATCTAGCCCGGAAATGGAGTCAAGCTGTAGGCCTGCTTTTTATCCTCTCTGTCCATGGTCAGAGAGCCATGGAGGGCTGAAAGAGAATCAACATAATGGGGCAGACAGTTCTAGCATGCCCCTTAACATCTGATCCCATTGCCTGGGAGTGCTGCCTCCCTTCCTTCTGTTGCCTAGGAAACCTGTAAAACGGAAGGAAAACAGGACTGGGAGCCTTAAAATGTCAGCCTGAATATTCTCAGAATTTTTTGTAACCTGATTACTGGTAGTCTGGAAAACCCAAATATCACTTCAGATACCCATATATCAATATTTTTGATATACTGGAAATATCCAGATGCATATCCCTAGTGGTGTCATATTGAAATTTCTCAGAGATATGTCAATGTAAAGTGACATTGGAGCTTCCCTTACTTCTCAATTTTAAAGTGTATAAAAATACAACCTGGGACAAAGCTATAACTTATCACATTCAGAGAGAAAATATTGCATGCTTAAGCATCTCTCAAATGAAATCAGCATCCTTGACTAACAGATCATGAAATATATA
Organism: Eublepharis macularius; assembly: GCF_028583425.1. Taxonomy (NCBI): domain Eukaryota; kingdom Metazoa; phylum Chordata; class Lepidosauria; order Squamata; family Eublepharidae; genus Eublepharis; species Eublepharis macularius. The sequence goes on along the minus strand of NC_072793.1, from coordinate 86,621,861 downwards.
TAGTGTGTCCAAAATGAACCTATCCAAGTGGCAGAAACATTATAGAACATCTCTTGACCACTATTGATGGATAGGCCCAGTGCATGTCAATATCAAAGAAAAATGACTGAACATTCTCATAACAGCTTTGAAATACTGGAAGATGAAATAAAAAATATAGCTATTGACATGTAATTCTTTGCCTTTTGTACTAATCAGGGAAGTTTTTGCAGCACAAGCAAAGAAAATCAGATCAAATTATGAAGTTTTAAACTATTTTAAAGACAGAATTAAGTTATGGCTTGAGGGGGGAGGGGGGAGACCCTCCTCCCCCCATGGAGGCATTATGAGGCTATTTTATTTATTGCAGTTTTGCCAGAGGGAAAAGCCAATCAAATCTAATCTGTGGCTGATCATCAGTATATGAGTACAAGAAGAGACCTGGAAAGTTAATGTTTTCCACCCTTGCCCATCATGACCAATTAATGGGCTCTTCTTTATTTTTTAACAGCTGTTCCCCAAAGCTGCTGTGTAACTGCAGGAAATTCAAGATGTGTCTGGGTCTTTAAAAACCTGCACATCTAGCTTGACCCTAGAATGCTGTGATATAATTGTAGTTAATAAATGTGTGATTCTCCTTTAGCGATCCTTTTGCTAGCAAGAGAAGCTACCTCATCATCACCCAGAAGTTTTGGGGGAGAGACAACTGGGATTTCAGGATGTTTTATAATGCATTTTTTCTACCAAGGTGATGCCATAAAGTGTTGGATCCATGCTTTTTATAGTGTTGCCCTTAAACAAGGAGATGAGCTGTAATATGATGGTCATTTTGTGTTGTTTCATCGTAAATATCATATGAATTTAGGAGAATCCAGTTAAATAATCTAGATCTGACCTAAAACAAAAAAACTGAATTTTAAAGAGGAAATAAAACACAATAAGGGCTACATTAAAAAATCTAATGAAGGGAGCTTTGACTCTTGAAAGCTCACACTCTGAAAATCTAATTGGTCTTTAATGTGCTACTGTGCCCTGCTCACACCCCAGAGCAGCTTCCTGCCTTTTTTCCCAATTGTTTGTGGGCCAGATGAGAGCCCTGGAGGGGCTGGATCCAGCTTGCGGGCCATTTGTTTGTCACCCTCAGGGGGGAAAGAGACCTGTTCCTCGGGGGATGAAGGAGGTCGAGGATGTTCCCTGACAGATTTAATGGAGCACACACACCCCTCCTGTCCTGGGTAGGGATTGAAGGCTTCTTGGCTGAGGAGTCTTGAGGTGAGAAGTAGGGCTGAAAGTGAATTGGGATTTGTTCCAGGCCTGCTTGTAGAGTCTGGAGTCTCTGAATCCCTATACTGGAAGGATCTTCTGGAGACTAAAAAGAAGTTTGTCCTGACTTGTTCAATCTCTTCCTATTTTGTTTGGAAGCAGAGGTCATTGTCTTCTTCCCTTCCTTTCCTTAGTTCCCACCTGGACCTCATCTGGGACAGTACCCATAGAGTGTTTATCTCCCTGGAAAGAAACAATAGAGGGGTTGTTTTGGAGAAGGTGATCTGCCCTCCAGTGTTTCACCCAGAAGTTATGACGGAAGACAATATTAGACTGAAGAAACAAGAGGAGACATGCATGGTGTAATGGCTGTCATCTGCAGAGAATTCATAGGCTTTCTTAATTTTCAGGCCATGCTGTTGGTGTCTGAATGGGTCAGGAGCTTGACCTGTAGGGATTTCTCTGCCCTGTATGTGGACACTCTGACGAGTCTGAGGGCAAGGTCCAAGACCTCATGGGCTCTTTATGAGAGTATTGTCCCCATCCCTTTGGGGGAGGAGAACTGCACTTAAAAACAAGATGGTAACTCTGCTTCCCCTAGTGGTAACTAGAGGGCTGTCATATGCTTGCCAAGGCCTCCTGGCCGTGTGGAGTTGATAGGATGTAAGCCACTTCTTGGGTGAGCTATGGATGGCTCTACTGATGAGCTCATCCACCACCAGTACTTTCGAGGCCAGTTGTCTATGCCTCATCCCTGCTGGGACTTCGGCAAGGGAGAGTGGCAGCAGAACAGGAACTGAGGCCAGTTGGCGAGTGGCTGGTCCTGCAGACACAGGCCAGAATGGCCTTCTTCAGAAGGAATGGAAGATCCTTTCTTTCTGATTGAGGTTGGGCTAGAAGAAGTGATATCTTCACCCAACCATTCCCCTTCTTCCGTAACTGAAGCCATCGAGTCTGCCCACCAATGCCATCCTCCTTTCCATCCTGCTAACCAGCACTGCAGCAGTCTTTGGGGAAAAGCCTCTCAGCCTCAGAACCAAGGGCTCTGTTAGGCCATACCTCCAGGTTCCTGCCCTCAGAATCGACGCAGCCAATAAGGGGAAGGAGTCATTATTCATGTTGGCAGGCAGCTAAAATGCTTAGGAAAAAAGCCCCTCAGCCTCACATCTGTCAGGCTACACCTCCAGGCTTCTCCCTTTGGAATCAAGGGGCCAGGGAGGCAGCAGCTGCCTTTAATCAGGCTGCAACGAAGCTGCAACCTTTGAGCAGAACCCATTCTGAGGCTCATTCTGAAGGTATGATCTATACCTTCAAGGTAAACTGGTAGCAGAAAGAGCAGGTAGCTTTATCTTGCAATCCCCAGACAAATAAGGCATGCAGAATGGATGTTTTTCAGCTTCATTTTAAAGGTACAGTCTGCGCTATATTGAAGAGGCTCCTCTTGTGCCATAATGACGAAGGGGAAAACAAACTTTTCTTTTTTAAATGTAGTTTTATTCTTCACTAGAATGACTAGTAGTAAAAGAATGATGGTAAAAGAAATCTTTTAATAGAGATATGTCTTCTCAGCCTCAAGGATGAGGTGAGGAAAAAGCACAGAACAGCAATGGATATCCTCTCTCCATGGCAACCAAAACAGAACTGAGAGAATAGTGCCCTCCCCCATTCATGTAATAGTTTTGGTGGGGAAGCATCAATGGGAAGAGGCTCTCTCAGTCTTCTAGAATGCTCTGGAAAAAACTTTTCATGGCTGGCCTGTGCATCCACAAATATGGAACTGCGTGGAAGGCATAATGAATAACTGCTCCCTCGTCATTTTTAAAAACTTTTTGCTTTGGGGATGGGACTGGTAACTTGAAATCTGCACATCACTTCTGATTCTGCCAATGAAACGTTAACCTGCAATATGTGTAAAAATAAGTCAAATAATCTCATTATATGCAACAATACAGTTCATATAAGGGCCCTGGTATACTTAAATAAGGAGGTAATAAGGTATACTTAAATAAGGTATACTTAAATAAAGACAGATCACTTCACCACCTAAAACAAAGGATAAATACTTCTTCAGTGTCAGAAGAGAGAAGTGGGTCTATAATTTAGAGAAAACAAAATTACAAATGGATGCACAATAAACCATTCTGCATTTTTAAAAAACAATTTTTTAAAATCAGCACTCCTTTTTGTCATTAGCAGCATATTCTCCGTTGTTAATGCTAAGCACTTTGCTTCCATAGAGATTTCCCAGCGCTGGAAATGTAATGCAATTGTGAGAAGCCATGAAGTAATTTTAAACTTTTAAAGTTTTCCTTGCCTTATCAGGTACTCCCAGAAAATGAACAGCAGTGCCATCTACAGCCTTATTTTGGTGAACTGAAATGAAAACTGAGCTCAATGTGTTGTTTACTGTACTGTTTCTCTAAAAACCTCGTTTGCCTTCTGCAATACATGAGATTAAAAGCATTTTTTAAAAAAAGTATATAAAATATGAATCAAAATGATTATCATCTTTCTCCTCCCATTTAATATTGGTCAAATCTATTCTGAACCAAAACGCTAAAGACTTGGAACCCAAGGGTCACACTACAAGGTGTGCAAATAAATTTCTATATGTTCAGTGCAATATGACAATTATATACAATACAAGAAATATGTAACACAATTATACAATAATTCTGTCCATTTGTTCATCCAGGTACATGGTAGATACACAGTCCTTCCATAAACAGTTCGATGATTCTAATGAAGAAAATATTTTCTCAAAGCCCAATGGCTACTGTGGCAAAAAACAGAAGGTCAATCCTTGTTGTTTCCTCCTGACAGCGTATTTGTCCCACGCTCAATGGCTCTTAAGGCTAAAACGCCTTTAAATAGACCAGGAGATTGGCTGGGAACTTGGCAGACCCATTGTGTCTGGTACAAACTCCGTCTTGGAACCATTGGCCATTTGTTTGGATCATATTCTACAACCGTTTGTTACCAATTTGACCACTTATATTAGGGACACAACCACCTTCATTAGGTTCATAGAGAATCTTTGTATTCCTCCCGATGCCTACCTTCTGACGCTTGATGTGCAGTCTTTATACACATCCATACCACACCATGAGGCAAGGAGGGTAGTCGAAAATACATTAAGGTCTAGAACATCGGACACCCCACCCACCCCTTTTTTGCTAAATTTACTGGACATTGTACTTGAAAGAAATTACTTTCGTTTTCAGGAGCAGTTTTACTATCAAGTAAAGGGAGTGGCGATGGGTTGCCCTGCGGCTCCTTCCATTGCCAATTTGTTCATGGGGGATTTGGAGAACAGATTCATATTAAATCGTGATAACAATCCTTTCATTGATCAGATTATAGCATTGAAAAGATTTATTGACGACCTTTTCCTTGTGATTAAAGGGGCAGCTGTAGTTGAAGGGCTTATTAATTGGCTAAACAGTATAGATCCCAACATCAAGTTTACTGCACAGGGAAATGAAAATAGTGTTCCATTTCTTGATGTTATAGTGTACAAAACAGCAGCAAACAAATTGGGCGTAATGCCTTATCGTAAACCTACTGATCAGTCGGCATATTTAAATTACAGTTCATTTCACAGACCTCAATTAAAGCGTAACATTCCCTATGGTCAATTTTTGCGCCTCAAGCGCAATTCATCACAAGACGGGGACTTTAAGAGGGAAGCGAAGAGGTTGAGCGAGGCGTTCATCACTCGGGGCTATCCAAGCCGTATATTTAATAATGCTTGGGGGAGAGCGAACGATGTTCCCCGAGAGTCCCTTCTGAAATTGACCAGAGACAAGAACCCTGGTGGATCGGGGATTACATGGGCACTTGACTTTTCACAACATTCGAGAGGTATAGTGGACATCATCAGAAAGAATTGGCACATCTTAAATGAGGTGCCGGGTTGTGACACACCTTTAAAAATTGGTTACAAGCGCACAAGTAATTTTAGGGATCTTCTAGTACATTCGGATTACAGAAAGAAAGAAACACAACAAAGTTTACCGAAAGGACATTTTGTTTGTGGTCACTGTAACATCTGTGACTTGTGTGTGCCGATTTCTTCATTTGTCCACCCAGTCACCAAATGATCATTATACCCCAAAAGTTATTCTACATGTGCCTCAACAAATGTGGTCTACATTATACGATGTGCATGTGCTTTAGTCTACATAGGTAGCACTACACGATCAGTTAGGATACGCATACAGGAACATCTCTCAAAAATCAGAACCAAAAATTTGACAGCACCATTGGTTGAGCATTTTTGCAGGTACCACGACAATGAAAGGGAACTAAGTTATTCTGTACTGGAGGTCATACAACCCAACAGTAGCAACAAAATTGATTTACTAAGGGCTGAAGCCCATTGGATATACAGGATGGGCAGCTTGTTCCCGAATGGTCTCAATAGTGAAATTAATTGGGCAGTTTTTCTTTAAGGTCTTAATAACATTACCCTCGCAAAATTCACTTTGGGAAGTACTTAAGGAACATGTGTCCAAACAGTGAGGACCCATGCGTTTAATACCACGACCTGAAATTAGCAGGAGACATAGTCACAAGTGTATTCCAAATATGGATGAGAAAATGTGAGTACAATTGCCTTCATGTGAATTACAAAGTATTATGTTAGTGTGGAGTATGATTCATTGTGGCTTCTGATATTTGTATTATTGCAGTGGGTGTTTTGGCTGAATTAAATATTGGCTGTGAAGAAGACGTGCCGAAACGAGCAAAGTAAGAAGCTGGCAAGCTCGTTAAAACCAAGTTCCCAGCCAATCTCCTGGTCTATTTAAAGGCGTTTTAGCCTTAAGAGCCATTGAGCGTGGGACAAATACGCTGTCAGGAGGAAACAACAAGGATTGACCTGTTTTTTGCCACAATAGCCATTGGGCTTTGAGAAAATATTTTCTTCATTAGAATCATCGAACTGTTTATGGAAGGACTGTGTATCTACCATGTACCTGGATGAACAAATGGACGGAATTATTGTATAATTGTGTTACATATTTCTTGTATTGTATATAATTGTCATATTGCACTGAATATATAGAAATTTATTTGCACACCTTGTAGTGTGACCCTTGGGTTCCAAGTCTTTAGCGTTTTGGTTCGACTTTGGGTGGAACCCGCCCGCTTTTCTGTTTGGTTCAAATCTATTCTGAGTCAGGGTGTGCTTGTTTGTCAAACATTAATGATTGTTGTGTTTGTGGTCCCCATCCTTCCAAAGATCTAGTTGCAGTCACATGCCCTTTGCTGAACATGAGAAACTCTTATGAAATATGTCTCTAATAGGGTGGCAGTGCTGCAATGACAAGTAGAGAACAGAAATCTAAAATAACTATAAGCCCAAAATTCTATTAGAACTAGGACAAAATCCGTTTTCTGACTTTAGGAACAATACTAAAGTCACTGTCAGTTAAATTTTCTTGCATGCTCAGCACATGCAGCCCTTTAAAGATCAAAAAGCTAATATTTTCAGAGAAATAGTGAGGAAGAACTCCAAGGAAAGCTTAAAAATCCAACTATAAATCACTGTAAGCTGTTCAACAGGATCACTTTCTACCATTTTCTCAAGTAGCGTAAGTATCTGCAGCACTAACTGTCTAGGGTTTGCCAGTCCCTTCCAATCACCATAAATATCTCGCATTCAAATGCAGGGACCAGATTCTTCTTAAAATGAATTTTATTAACATGTTTTACAAAAAAGGAAGAAAGCATACATAGAATGGAATATATTACAGCGTATTAATAATAGTACGGTTACGAAGCTGTTGCACATATTCTTTTGCTTGATCAAACCCAGTCTTTGGTGCCTCTGGAGGTGGAGGTGGGCCTTCTACTAGTTTCACAAAGTAGTGACACTTGACTTTGTCCATAATGCCAAACATGCCTTTGCCATGGTAGCGAATCCGTTTTAGATAGTGGCCTTTTCCAGAAAATGATTGCGCTACAAGACAAAAAATAAAATGTAAATGTTAAAAGGAAAATTCTGGAGAGAGCACACATCCAGAAAACCTATAACAGGATTATCAGCCTTCTGGATGCACCAACACAACCACTACCTCTGTTTATCCAACAGTAAAACTACTTCAGCAACATCCTCAAGCTACAAACTTGCTCCTTTAGGGGGCGTACAACAGGAGATTAGAGGTGGGCATGAAATGGGACAAAAAACAAAATGAGAGTTTCATGTTTTGTCACATTCCACGAATCACAAAACACGAAATTGTCCCATTTCGCAATATGATTCGTTAAGTTTTGTGATTCGTCAGAACCTGGGGCACTTCAATGGCCCCCTTCATACCCAAAGATGCCAAACTTGCAGGGAGACTTCAGCAAGCTCTCTTCCACCCACCCTCCCAGTTTGGCCAAAATTGCAAAACACTGACCGGAACCCACAAAGCTGGGCCCCAGAGCCAAGCAGTGGCTCTGAGATTGGGCTTGGGGGAAGGGCCCCAAAATCACCACACAGACACCTGCCCAGGTGGGAGAGGTGCACAAAATAAAACAAAAGGAAACAACAAGAGTGAGCCCTCAAAAGAGCAGAGAAAGAATTAAGAAGAAACAAAGACAAGCAAAGAAAAAATAAGAGAGGCCTCAGTCAAGCTAGGCCCCAGAGTCAGGCAAAGGCCTGAGACTAGGGTGGGGTGGGGTGGAGGAAAAAAGGCACCATCATCCACAGACCTTCCGAGTAAGGACAAGTGAGGAAAATAAGAAAGAGGCTTTTCAGTCTCTTTTGAAGCAGCAGCAAATCCAGCCAAAAGCTCCCAGCTCCACTCTCTCACTCCAAATCCCAACAACAGATCCTCCCCCTCTCTCTGTCTACTGGAACTAAAAGCACGAGGCAGAGGGAGGTGCCTTATATAACAAACGCTCACATAGAACAGAACAGGAGGTCTGTGGCTGGCAGACAGACCTGCCCAACAGGGTTTGGAGGGATGAGATTGGTGTTCCCATGGCTACAGAAGGCCCATCTCCTCAGTTGCCTAGGGGATTAACCCTCCTGCTCCTCGCTGCATAGGACAGAATGGAAGCTCTCCAGTTGGCAAGGAGAGCTGCCTATCAAGGTTACACGGGCTACGATTGGGGTTCCCAATGGCAACAAAAAGTCTGCAGTAGGGGTGGGCATGAACTGCGAAAAAACGAACTGCGCAGTTTCTGATTCTCGTGCATTTTCACGAACCACGAAACACGAACTGCCCCGAACTGGGGCAAGTTCGCGAACCGGTTCGTGAATCGTAGGGTTTAAATGCCCCTTTCCGTGCCGCTTAGCAGCGGCATGGAAAGGGACATTAAAACCTGTGGATCAGCTGCTTGTTGAGCAGTTGATCATTTAAACAGTGGGGCTTGGCTGGCCGGCCGGGAGTTCCCAGCCGGCTAGCCAAGCCCCACCTGCTGTTTAAATGGCCATTTCCCCACTGCTCTGAGTGGCGGGGAAATGGCCATTTAAACTGCAGGTGGGGCTTGGCTGGCCAGCCGGCTGGCTGGCTGGCTCCCTGACAAGCAGCTGATCTGTGGGTTTAAATGCCCCTTTGCAGTGGCACGGAAAGGGGCATTGCTTTTTAAATCAAACAAAATGAACCAGCATACCAGTTTGTGGAAAGGAGCTTCCACAAACCACTGGTTCAAGAACCACAAACTGGGCCAGTTCATGCTTCTTTTTGGTTCGTGTTCCATTTTGTGCCCATCTCTAGTTTGCAGACATTCCGGGCCTATGTTGCCTGGGAAATCAATGGATCGGTGCCAGCCTGTCTGGCATCACGAATCGTTCACGAATCAAACAAATTGGGCCAAAACTGCGGCCCCACAAAACATGTTTCACAAATCACAAATCAGCCCGATTTGTCACAAAATTTCATTCGTATTTTGATTTGTGCCCATGTCTACAGGAGATATCCTCATTCCGAGGTCAAACCTTCCCCCCACCAGTAGCACTTTGATTTTGTCAGGATTAAGTTTCACCTTGTTAGTCCTCATCCATTCCAAAACTGCCTCCAGGGATTTGCTGGAAGTGTGAGATAGAGCTGAGGGTCATCCATGTACTGGATGTCCAAATTTAAGGCATGCAAATACAAGATCTTGCACAGATCTCCTCAAATAGTCTGTTCTTGTTTCTACTATAAACAGCAACATTGGAGGTCGACGAAAGGAGAGATCTTGGTTGCCCTAAAGTGAAAACTGAAGGCCCTCCACTTAGAGAGATGGGCCTGCCAAGATATAGTACACTTGGCATTTCAGTGGCTTACAGAGCACAGAGGCACCTTGGTGGGGAAAAGAAGCTAGACTGGCCTCTTATGACAGCCTACTCTCATGAGAGACAGCTGACCATTCCAAAATTTAAATCAAGCAATCCATGTCTTATTTCCAGTGTACAAGCCACAGGAAAATGTTCTTATATGCTACCAACCCTGCTAACCAAGGTTAATGCAAAGCAACTTACGACACAGTTCTTCCTGCCTCCACTGTATACTCACAACACTATCCTGGACTACAAGACCTTACAAAATGGCTGAAAATAAGACCTATATCAACAGCAGCAAAAGAACCATGGGAAACTAAGTGCCCTCTTACCAGGCATTCCAGCTAAGCATTTCCTCTAACACAGTGTAAGAAACCCCTCTATCTTTTTTCGAAGCCATGCCCTAGAATGTGTAATTTACAAGCTGGTCAATCACCTCCCTCTGGAATGGTCCATTTGAGGTGCTATGAATCATCATGAAGTGACATTTTATTTTCCCCCTTGGTAGAAGCTATTTCTATGCTGTTTTTGTCATCATAGGTTTAAAAGAGAAATGAGCTTCCTATGGCAGCAGTTGTATAGTGGAAAGTTAACAGGATCAGTTGGGTATAAAGAAGTCAGAAGGGTTACTTAAACAGCAGATCTAAATACACTGTATTTAGAATCTTTTTAACCTCAATTAAAGGTTGATAGATGACCAGTTGTTGAAAAGTGAAGTGCAAGCTATGAGCTAACCTGCCACAGCAAAATGAGTTACAAAGTAATGAAATGGGCAGTTGATGAAAAATGGTCTAATATGTTTAAGACTTACACAGAATAATGTGTTTTTCACATATACTACTGCTGGAGCAAGAAATATTAAGCAATCACCATGAGAAGAATTCTAGTTATATTTTCTTCAAAGATAAGTTACATTTTAGGAGTCTACTCTATTTTTATGCATCTATAGCAAAGTAAGCTATAATTTCCAGCTGAAGTCATTGTTGAAAATTAATTAATTCAAATGAATAACATTCAATTTATATACTGCCCTTCAGGACAACTTAACACCCACTCAGAGCAGTTTACAAAGTATGTTATTATTATCCCCACAACAATCACCCTGTGAGGTGGGTGGGGCTGAGGGAGCTCAGAGAGAGCTGTGACTGACCCAAGGTCACTCCGCTGGCTTCAAGTGGAGGACTGGGGAATCAAACCCAGTTCTTCAGATTAGAGACCCGTTGCTCTTATCTGCTACACCAAACTGGCTCACCAAATTAGAACATTCAGGCAAGATATTTCTACTGCTCAGAGTTTAATACTTTCAGAAATGAAATATATTTAATATAGTTCTGGGAGCAAATATAGTTCAAACAAATCCTAGAGAGGTAGAATAGCATCAAAAACACACATACATTCCCAACCCTCCTCCTACCCAGCCGTTTTTGATGCTTTCACATTAATTATTAGTATGCAGAATAATGTACCAACTACAGCAGTTGTTTCCATAGCTGCTAAATTCTAAATTGGTTTATACCACTGTTCTGGATTGAAATCAGAAGTTGAAATTGTCCACAATAATAAACAAACTATTTACCAATATGTAGGTTGGATTTAAATTCTACATTATGTTTTCTCACTGCCATTTCTTGAGCTTCCAGAAGAACCTATTATGGAACAGAAAAGTAACACAAATTATAGATTAAAACAATGCAGTTTTAAGTAAGGAAGCATGAGGAATGTATTGACCTTAATGAGAATAACTGCACAGTGGAGGCTTATTTTTCCCCGTCAGTTTAGAGACTTGGAAACAGAAAGAAGTTCAGCATGATAGAAGACCGTAACATGGAACATTCTGTAAGCAAAGTTTAGCAATAATCACCACTAACAAAAATCACATCCACTTACAGTGGTGATATCAATAAAGATGATAGGACAGTTCTTCTATACTAAACTACATTTGGTGGATGCCATTTCAGTCTTTACAAGCCAAAGTTATAGGTTCTCTGTAAATTACTTTCAGCCAAATTATGACTTGGTTCCTACTGTTATGATCTATGCATTAGTGAGAACATCTTTTGCAACATATTAGTTCATTTATCCCACAAAAAAGTTATACATTTTACCAATTATTTCCTTTAGCCAAACATAATTACTAAAATCCAGAAAGCCATCTCCTCATCACTCTCAAATGTTTCCAAATTCCTCAATGTTTGCTTTTTTAGAAGATGCCTTACAGAATGTCCCACCCCCATTAACTGTCCTTTAAACTCCCAGACTAAAACATTTGGAGGATTTCATGCCACTGCTTTCCATTGCTCCCACCCCACCACACCCTTTTCTCTGCATCCCACTTTCCCCATTACAAAACTCTAATGTAGGATCTGATTAATGTATTTATTTACTGAGCTTTAACTCTGTCCTTCCTCCAAGGAACTGAGTGCCAACGCTTCAGTCTCCCCTCTTTCATTTTAGCCTCATGATGACCCCGTGAGGTAGATTAGGCTGAGAGAGGATGTTATGAAGTTTGCTGAGAACACCCAGCAAGCCTCATTATGACACAGGCAGAATTTGTACCTGGGTCTACTCCAAGATACTAGCCCAGTACACCAGACTGACTCTTTAAAAAGGATCCATAAATGCTTTTTTTTAAAAAAATCAATAAAATGCAAGGTAGAGGGAGCTCTGTGGGACTCAGTGGTTTGACTGAAGTCCTCAAGTAATTAACAGCATTTTAAATGTGGTGCATCAGGCAGCACAAGCTAGCTCATTATAAAGAGTCTACCACATACATTGTCAAGTTGCACACAACTGACTTGCCAGCTCAGAATGAAAGAAGCTGTTGATCCTTTTCTGAGACTAGATAATCAATCCCTGGGTGAACTAGGGAAAATTTAAAAAATGAACCCAAAAAGTTCACTACAAACGGGCAAACAGAAAAATCTACCCCCTTCAGACCTTTCTTCTGGTATTGTATTGGTGGCTCAAATACATGGATCCAACTTCAGAAAATGGAATTCTTAAGAAATCTACAACAGACCTCTTTGATCACCTTTGCTCCCTTTTTATCATTGAATTCCAGCTGAGCTAGTGCCTCATCTATGTTCATGCCTCGTATCTGGAATGAAAAGTCATAAGAAAGATTAAACCTTCAAGCAACTGGGAGCGGGAGGAGGAATTTGCAATACAATGCATATAGTGAAGTAAATCTCACAGAGAACTTCTATTTGACAATGTTTAATATCCAACATATTTTAAACTAAAAGCATTAGAGCTAAATGGCAATGGCTGTTTGTTACTAATTGCTTTGCATGATTTTATGTAAGTGCTACTTTAAAGAACTTTTGCAAAAAGCACTAGGGACTCCCAACGCAATACCAGAGAGAGAAGAATTCCTAGCCGAAAGTCATCCAAATTGGTTTCTTGCCAAAGTTTTCTAGCACATATTTCTCCAATCTGTCATGTATGTTTAGGACTGCTTCTCACAGGTATAGCCACCAGAAAGAAACTGCCACAAACTGCTTCCATGTTGCATCTGTTCCATGCAGTAAGTGATTCAAAGATGTCATGATCAACCTCCATAGCAAGACTAGCACAAACTACCACCAAGAACCTGTGGTAGACACTCGCTGCATGGAGCAGCTGCCTCATGAAGGCAGATTCAGATGACTTCCCTGTGGCAGTCACATCATCAGCAACTACAGAGGATCTGGCATTTTGCAAATGATCCTGATATGCTTTCTGTTTCTCAAGAGAAACCAAGTAATTCATCTCTGGTTTAGTCTTTGCTACTTCATACATTCCAACCAACAGTCTTTACTATTCAGGGCGCAACACCAAGACCTTCCTGCATTGTATACAAAATAAGCAATTCACAGAACATTTTAACTATGGGATTCATAAAGCAAGGTATGAAATCTTCTAAATACTTTCAGCCACATGTGCATGTTGCAAGATCACTGAAATAGAGGAAAATAGTAAAAAGTCCAGTAGCACCTTTAAGACTAACCAACTTTATTGTAGCATAAGCTTTTAAGAACCACAGCTATCTTCATCAGATGCATCCTTTAGAATACCATGGCTGGAAATCTGAGTAGTGCCTGAAGTGCCCCATTAGCTGTGGTTCTCAAAAGCTTATGCTACAATAAAGCTGGTTAGTCTTAAAGATGCTACTGGACTCTTTACTATTTTGCAACTACAGACTAACACAGCTAACTCCTCTGAAATAGAGGAGTTACTGAGTAACAACAAAATCACACATGCCTGACACAACAAAGCCTACAAAAACAATTTATCTTACCATCTTGGCCAGATACCACATCTTATCCATACTGTATTTAATCTCTCTTCGACAGTGGTATATTTCCTTAAAAAAGAAAAAAAAGTTTATTCTTTAATTAAACTAGGGTGGTTATAACGCTTTGGGAAGAAAAAGCCTTTAATACACATGGGAGGAAAATATAAACCCACCAAATTGTATGTAGTATAAGTTACACAAGAAAATGGGCAAGACTGTGAAGAGCTATAACTGAAACCCAAGCACCACCTTACAGGTAAAGCTTGATGTTTGACGTGGGCAAAAATATGGCTTGGCCATGAGCTATTAAACATTTAGTCTGCAACAGGGCATTTGAAAACTGGGCCGGACTCAGTACCAAAAGAAGGCAATATCATGCAAAGAAGGGCAGAAGGATCTAGGAATGGTAGGCTGTGCTGTAAATAAATATGATTTGAAATGTGATGCAATCTTGCAGGTAACATAGGGAGCAGATGCCTAATCTTTTGCTGGGCAAAGCACCATCACTGCTTGGTCTTCTCACTACTTCTCTCGGCTAACCTTCCAGTATCTCTTCCCTTTACCACCAGTGCAGCACAGTGCACCTTACTTTTCCTTTCCTTGCCTGGTCTCAAAGAACTGCTGGCCTCCTGTAGAGAAAGCGAAGGATTAAAGCCCTACGTGCACTTAACTCAGCAGTGGGATTTATACATTTATACACGTGTGTATAACTCTCTGTGAGTTGGTCAATATAACATGCCCTTCAGATACACTTAATCAGAACCATCCCAACTGATGTGTCATCCTGAAATGACTGTTGCTGTGAACCAGCTCCTTGCTTGCTCTTTGCTCTTCATTGGAGACAAACATGCCATTGAAGCAGATCAGTATTCCACATGGGGAACTGGTCTGATGGAAGACCATGACAATTCACATTCTTCAATGGTTCAACACAGGATTAACATTTTCAATCCGGGAGGCTTTTGTTGACCACCCAACAACTCTTAATAGCTTAAAAATGCAACTTCTGTCATGTCTGTACCCCTACATCCATGCCATTGTTCTAGGTGTTGAACCATTGCTAATACTGTGCCTTGATTTCATTTTGTAAATGCTCTTACTATGATGGTTTCGTTTCTCCCTCTAGCAGCCCTGAGAACACAGCTCTCTTATCTTTTCTTTCTTTGAAGCTCACCGAAGTGACCTTGTGCTGGTTGTTGTGGGTTTTCTGGGCTGTATTGCCATGGTCTTGGCATTGTAGTTCCTGATGTTTCACCAGCAGCTGTGGCTGGCATCTTCAGAGGTGTAGCACCAAAAGACAGAGATCTCTCAGTGTCACAGTGTGGAAAAGTTGTAGGTCATTTGTATCTACTCAGGAGGGGTGGGGTTGAGCTGAGTCATCCTGTAAGAGTTTCCCAGGGTGTGGAATGCTAATGGTGGGAGGCTTCACTGTATCCTGAGGAGGTTCTTTTGCATATGGATTGGTACTTGATGTGCTAATCTTCTCTGCAGGGCTATTGTCGGGGATAGAATGTTTTGTTAGCCTGGTGTTTTTCAGAACTGGAAACCATGCTCTGTTCATTCTTAAGGTTTCTTCTTTCCTGTTGAAGTTTTGCTTATGCTTGTGAATTTCAATGGCTTCCCTGTGCAGTCTGACAAAGTAGTTGGAAGTGTTGTCCAGTATTTTGGTGTCCTGGAATAAGATACTGTGCCCTGTTTGCGCTAGGCTATGTTCAGCCACTGCTGATTTCTCAGGTTGTCCAAGTCTGCAGTGTCTTTCATGTTCTTTTATTCTTGTCTGGATGCTACACTTTGTGGTCCCGATGTAAACTTGTCCACAGCTGCAGGGTATATGGTATACTCCTGCAGAGGTGAGGGGGTCTCTACTGTCTTTTGTTGATCGTAGCATCTGTTGTATTTTTCGGGTGGGTCCGAACACTGCTTGAAGGTTATGCTTTTTCATAAGCTTTCCCATCTGATCAGTAATTCCTTTTATATCTGGCAAAAACACTTTTCCTGTAGGAGACTGTTTTTCCTTGGTTGTTTGATTCATCCTGGGTTTGATTGCTCTTTGGATTTCATTTCTGGAGTAGCCATTTGCCTGAAGTGCGTGGTTTAGATGATTAATTTCCTCATTGAGAAAGTGCGGCTCACATATCCGTCTTGCACGATCCACTAATGTTTTCATTATGCCTCTTTTCTGTCGGGGGTGGTGATTGGAGTTTTTGTGTAAGTACCGATCAGTGTGAGTTGGTTTCCTGTAGACCTTGTGACCTAACTGAAAGTTTGCTTTGCGGATGACCAAGGTATCCAGGAATGGGAGTTTTCCCTCGATTTCTTTCTCCATTGTGAATTGTATGTTCAGGTGGATGTTGTTGAGATGATTCAAAAACCCCATCAATTCTTCCTCCCCATGGCTCCAAATGATAAATGTATCATCCACAAACCGGAACCATACACTAGGTTTGTGGGGTGCTGATTCTAGAGCTGTTTTTTCAAAATGTTCCATGTAGAAGTTTGCTATAAGAAATCGAGGGAAAACTCCCATTCCTGGATACCTTGGTCATCCGCAAAGCAAACTTTCAGTTAGGTCACAAGGTCTACAGGAAACCAACTCACACTGATCGGTACTTACACAAAAACTCCAATCACCACCCCCGACAGAAAAGAGGCATAATGAAAACATTAGTGGATCGTGCAAGACGGATATGTGAGCCGCACTTTCTCAATGAGGAAATTAATCATCTAAACCACGCACTTCAGGCAAATGGCTACTCCAGAAATGAAATCCAAAGAGCAATCAAACCCAGGATGAATCAAACAACCAAGGAAAAACAGTCTCCTACAGGAAAAGTGTTTTTGCCATATATCAAAGGAATTACTGATCAGATGGGAAAGCTTATGAAAAAGCATAACCTTCAAGCAGTGTTCAGACCCACCCGAAAAATACAACAGATGCTACGATCAGCAAAAGACAGTAGAGACCCCCTCACCTCTGCAGGAGTATACCGTATACCCTGCAGCTGTGGACAAGTTTACATCGGGACCACAAAGCGTAGCATCCAGACAAGAATAAAAGAACATGAAAGACACTGCAGACTTGGACAACCTGAGAAATCAGCAGTGGCTGAACATAGCCTAGCGCAAACAGGGCACAGTATCTTATTCCAGGACACCAAAATACTGGACAACACTTCCAACTACTTTGTCAGACTGCACAGGGAAGCCATTGAAATTCACAAGCATAAGCAAAACTTCAACAGGAAAGAAGAAACCTTAAGAATGAACAGAGCATGGTTTCCAGTTCTGAAAAACACCAGGCTAACAAAACATTCTATCCCCGACAATAGCCCTGCAGAGAAGATTAGCACATCAAGTACCAATCCATATGCAAAAGAACCTCCTCAGGATACAGTGAAGCCTCCCGCCATTAGCATTCCACACCCTGGGAAACTCTTACAGGATGACTCAGCTCAACCCCACCCCTCCTGAGTAGATACAAATGACCTACAACTTTTCCACACTGTGACACTGAGAGATCTCTGTCTTTTGGTGCTACACCTCTGAAGATGCCAGCCACAGCTGCTGGCGAAACGTCAGGAACTACAATGCCAAGACCACGGCAATACAGCCCAGAAAACCCACAACAACCATCGTTCTCCGGCCGTGAAAGCCTTCGAAAATACATTGACCTTGTGCTGTCTAAAATGTTGCTGTTGAATCTTACGCCTCTTTGTCTTGTCTAGGCTGATGTATAAACTCCAGAAGAAGTTCCTAGACCTTTTCCTGTGCAAACCTGTGGTCAAAGTGGGAGGGAGGAAATGATTGAGTATTTAGAGCTGTATTTTTCCTCAAGTCTCTATTCCTATCAAGAAAACGTGTACTGTTTAGATGCTTTCTTGCCTCTGAGTAATTCTATGGACATATATATGGAAATGATTGGATTTCTGAATAAAGCCATTCTGAATAAAGCCATTTAACCAAGAGCTTGGACTTCTTGTTGCAATGGTATCAGGGACCTGTCTACCATATCCTGTCATCTATAGCTTGACAACTTCTTTCTCCTCCTCCTCACTGCCTCCCACCATTTTTTAATCAAACGTACACAGTGCCTGCCAACTTTCCCAACAAGACACATAGCTTTCAGCTGATGGATTGAACAGCCAATTATCTCCCCCATCTGTAGGTGCAAATGGACTACACAGTATTACAAGAGGAAAGTGAAGTTAAAACACGGTGTGGGTGACCCTGTTCCCCAATCTTGGAGCACTCTTTGAGTTTGTTAAATAAGAGTCAGAGGAACACCGCACAGTCATACAGATGGATACATTATTATGATTGTTTGCATTTCCTAAATTGTATTGTAGAGTTCCTTCATGCTGCATGATTCAGATCCTGTAACACCTTAGAGACCAACTAGATTTCCAGGGTTATCTTGGCCAAACTGCCGGAGGATCATATTGTGTTGCAAGGACTTAATTAAGAACGGAGTTTCTACAACCTTCACTGGAACCCAGGGCTTGGTTTTGTGCCTTTAATCTGAGATTAAAGTTCCTTTTCTCATTAAAAGTTCCTTTTCTCAGTATCAAGCTCCAATAGCTCTCACATCTTTTGAGGGAAGACACCTATTAAAAATCTCTGTATAAAGCTGGTGGATAGCAAACTCAACTGCCTTGATCTCTCCTTCACTATGATCCAAAATACAGATTCCAATGAAGCACTGAGAGAGATCAAAAAGGGGGTAATACAACTTGATAGAAGTAGTACTTAGTCTCAAGCATGTTGGGTATGCTCCACCTTAGCACTTGGAATTTCTTCCCATTAGTCTTCCCTCATAATTAAAATACCTCACTATTCCGCGCAATGGCCATGCTTTCATGCTTGGCAGATTGAAAGTTCTGCCCACAGCTGAACCTGAAGGAGTGTTTTGCTTGTATTCTATTTTCAGACTGCCTGTGCTCCTGTGCTTCTGACATGATTGAGACCATTGATCATGTTTTGTTATTTTGTGAACGCTGGACTTAATTTTGGGATCTTTAGATCCTTCCTATTTTGAGTAAATACCAACTTGTTATTGAGCCTCAAGTAGCGTATTTTTTGCTGGCTGATGTTAACCCTGAAATTACATGAGCGGTTGCCAAGTTTTTATCCACTGCAGTATCTTTGAGACATTCCTTTGTTATGTATTTACGGGATAATAATGTACTGCCAGTACAATTTTCTTTATTTGTTATTCTCTGCTTGTTATTGATATATGAACTGTGATTTTATAAATATTTTATTTATAAATATTGTTATTGATATATGAACTGTGATTTTATAAATAATGATTCATGACCTCAGGTCGAAGGAACATTGCTAATAAAGGAAATGTCAAGAATGGGGGGGGGAGGTGAACAATCCATCAACCTTCCCCAAAACTGTCTCAGACTCTCACACAAACATTTCTCTGACTGCTGCAAACAATCTGGTGGTGGTGGTGATGGTGGTTTCGCATAGCTCTGGACAACACAGGCGCAAAACATTTTGGCGCTGGTAGGTGCCTGCATGACTGATGATAGTAAGAAGCTAAGCATCATGGTATGCAAATTAGGGAGAAATCTGGCCAAAATAATTAGAAAAAATTTAAAAGACCAGAGGCAAGGGGGCATTAGACATACATCACAGTCTGTTCCTGGGAAACCCAGGACTTACTTGACCTCTGTTTAGCGCAGTATGTGGAACGTCAAATGTAACCAGGTATTCAGCCTCATCACATGCATGAACTACATATGTGCCCTCTTCTGCCCTCTTAAACAAAACAACAACAAAAATGTATAAAGTAGGATTTCTTTTCCAAATGTCACTGGCTAGATAAGCTGGTGGTGCTGCTCTCTTACTTGTGTTATGCACAAACTTTGTGCCTTTGTGGTATCTTTCTCTCTCTCTTAGCCAATCACAATAAAATTAAATACTCCCAGAGTCCTGTTGAATTGAAGCAAATCAGATTGTTTAATTTAAACAATGGAGGAGCAATTTACACAGAAGTAGATGGTCTCCTTGTGTGCAAAGCTCATCAAAGCTACAATAGAAGTGCAAAGCAATTAATACCCTCAGGTTAATTATAATAATATTACAATATTCTAATATTTGTCATCTTATTGGCTCGTAGTCTTTGACACAGGTGTCTAGGGTTAGTTTGATTGGAAGACACAATTCTGGGTCGGCTACCTACTTGGGGGAATTCCAAATTCTGCAGCCCCTTATCTCGTCCTTGCGCTTGTTCCCCTTGGAAGGACATCTTCCCTTTGCCCACTTCCCTTTTGCTACTGTTACCTTCGACGGTGTCATGGAGTCTCATCTTGGCAGCCTTGGGGCCCTCAGATAACTGAGGTCCGTGGGCAAAAAGGAATGTTCCCCCACTTCTGCACTCTCTCCCTCTTTTGCAGCCTTGAGGGAGATAATGCCACTGGTGGCCGACCCACCTTGCTGAATAAATCAGTTTCTATAAAAGGCTCTCTTGTATTAATTCCTATTGGAATCCTATTGGAATATAGGATAATATAACATTTGTGTAATATTTCTATAGGTGCATCTCTACAAGCAGTATATTGTTTAGTCCTCAGTTCTTACAGAGTTTCAGCGTACATTCTTCTTTGGTCTTCTTGTTTCAAGTGTCACATTCTTACAGGTTGCATTACAAATACTACATTGGCTCCTGAGCATAGAAAAAGTGCAAGGCATGTAATACTGAAAGGCACAGAATAGAATACTGAAAGGCACAGTGGTATATAAAATCCCTTTCTTCAAATCCATATTCCTCACTTGGCTGCCATCCCACTGCTAATAGTTTGCTTGCAGGCTCCCACCATAGAAGTCAATGAAACGACAAGCACACGCCACCAACACTTGCCTGTTTTGGAGACCATTAATACCGACCCCCTTATTTGTGTGCTGGAAAATCAGTAATTCAATGGTTGAGAGGGAGGACAGTACTCTGTGAAATTTTGGTGTCACTGATTGCAAAAATAGCTGTCCCTGAGCTTCCAACTAGTCCCGCTTCCTCACTGAAAAGAACAGCCATGAAAATCATGAGAATGAAAGAAAACTAATGGGTTTTGAATGTGACCTAGCAATGACCCATCACAAAACTACCCAATTACAAGAAACATTTCACTCAACAGCCATGAAGTCAAAAACATCATAAAAAGTTTCAAAATGCACACCCCTAACAGATAGTGCCTCTGGAAATATATGGTTTCATATTCTAAATTTTAAATATTTGATACAAATGTAGTGTCCTGGTCCTTAAACTCTTCAGTCTCATTTGAACACCTCAATTTTCTTGCTCTGTTGCCTTACAAAATTAGTTAAAATTGTGAAATCTCTCTCTCTCTCTCTCTCTCTCTGTATATATATATATATATATATATATATATATATATATATATATATATATATATATATATATATATATATATATATATATATATATATAAAAACTCTTACCGCAGGTCTTCGAGATTCTTCTGGTTTTTGAGGAGGATAAACTATTCTGTTTTTCTTTTCCCATTTTCCAATAGTTCTCTGAGATGTGCTTGTATGGATATTTGACAGAAGAGGAACACTGCAAGATGCTAGTAACCTGCAAAACAGGTAAGATTTGGCAATGCCTTTGAGCCTGAGTTATCAACAGTTACTAAAGATGTTGATTGCTAAATTCATCCCAGTTTACACCCCCCACCCCCACCCCCGATTAATACAAACTCAGTCAGTCAGTATCCTTTATTGGCATAAAATAAAGTCAAACTAAATCAGTATTTGAATTCACAAAATGGAAAATACAATCCAAAATCAATCATCTCTCCAGAGCTTAAATCTTGTAATCCCTAATTCTCATAGCAATCCAGAGAAATATTGCTACTGAGATGGTAATATAGGGACAATGATCCGATAAAAGGAGAGAAACAATCTTCACTTCTGGGAAACTATAACTGTTATACAAAACAGGGTTAATTAGGGCTTCCTGTATTTGGATGTAAAACTCACATCGGAGCAATACAACCTTGTAATATAGCACTTACCTGGGGAGGTGTAATATTGACTTCCAGGCCAACAGCCACATACTTGCAGGGATAGAACTGCACATGCAGCTGCTATAACACTGTTCTGTACTAACACAGGTCAAAGTTACAGCAACTCCTCCATACGTGTCCCTCTAGCCACTGAGTATCTTACTGACTTTTTGGCTAGAAGGGGGAATAAGCCTTATCGACAACTTTTTTCACAGTACTGCTCATTCATAGCTAGCTCTTACTTGTTTTAAGAGGCAGCAAACCTAAGTCTGAAAGGAGGCAAGAAGAGCCCTTTGTGCTAAATTCATATTACTTAATAAGTTTAATAAAGCATTATACTGTGATAGTATATTCCAAAATATACTTTCAAGAACACACATAAATACATAAAGATGATTTAGACTGAGTCACAGCAATGACATTTTGAGGTCAATATTGTCTACTCTGACCAGCAGCGACTGTCCAGTATCTCTGGTTGTGGTCTTTAACATCACCCACTACCTAATCTTTTTAACTGGAGATGTGGGGGCTTGAATTGGGATCTTTGGCATGCAAAGCAGATGCTCTACCATTAAGTCACACCCCCTTACTGAGTTTCAACATGAACTGCAAAATGAAGCTGTGAAGATGCAATTAGTAATGCCAAATCAGTGGGGCTTCTAGGAAGTCTTATTCCTAAAAAAGTAAATACAACTTATTTGATGTTTCAAAAATCTCAACGGTACTAAATTATTCTTATTATTATTTTTATGTATTTATAGCTCACTTTTCCTGTTGAGACTCAAAGTGGGTGACAGGGTTATCCTTACCCCAAATTCCCATTGTTGGAACTGTATGTATGGAAATGCAAGGCTTGGTTCTGAATGCATCAATGCCACTTTCTTTCCAGCTGCTAATGGGAACTCCCTGCGCTCACTGTCTACCATATTTTAAGTGCAGCCATCATGTATATGATTTGTACTTAGGAATTTACTTACAGCTTTTATTCAAATAATAAACATGCTTAATATTAGCTGATGATATGAGCACATTTTCTGTCTTCTGAAGTACAGGATCAAGGCAGGATGTACATGTACATGCAAGTGTCTGATGGGCCATAGTTATCTATGTACTATTTAGTAACTTCAAATGGTCGGACATGCTATACCCAGATTGCCTGCTGGCGTCATCAATAAAGATCATGCTAGTCTTAAGGTATCAGGTCTGGCTTCTAGTTTGTGTCATATATGCCTCCTTCATATCTGCCATGAATGCATATTGGCTCTGCCTCTGGTCTCTGAGAGTATGGGAAATTCATTATTGCTGCATTGCCAGTAGGTTATCTCGCAAACGTTTACTTTCTGTTTCTCGCTCCGCTGAGCCAGTGTCCTTGACTGCCAGCTGAAACTGGCTCGCAATGTATTCTTCTTGAGAACCAAAGATAAGTTCATCTTTCTCACTGTCTACTCTAAAACAATATCTCACTCCAATACCTCCCCCCCCCCGTTAACGGTCCTCTTTCCCAAAGGCGGCAATATTCCCTAACATTGATAGCCCCACCTACGTCACTTCTGCCAATTCCACAGTCTGAGCACCTTGTACTGAATAGATCTCTAATAAAGTTACTTCAACTGGAACACTTGTCTGTTAACTGTGGAGAACTTGGGGATCTAACTGCCAGGGACTGACAGTTTGTTTCCTAGCACAATTCCAAGTTGTTGTTGTTGTTTTCCTGCCAAGCCATGAATGGTCTTAGTACAGGCTATTTCAAAGACCATCCTCTCACATATATATCTACCTGCCGGTCAAGACTTTAATTAGAGGACCTCCTCTATATGCCTCAACAACAGACGTGGTGGATGTACATTAGAGCTTTTTCTGTGGAAAGGAAATGGAATTCTTTTCACAAAAAAAGTGTGCGTGGTGCCAAATTTGCAAGCTTTTAGGTGCTAGATGAAAAAAAAGAAAAGAAAAACTCTTTAATTTACGCTTTCTACAGTTTTACATTTTAAAACTTTTTGTCTTCATTCTGCCATGGGTGAAGTTTTTATTGAATGTTTCCATGAACTGCTTGCTGACTTGTTTTAATTTTGATTTTAATTTTATTTTTTATTGATTCTGCAGTCTGTTTTAACTCGTTTTGTTTTGTTGATTTTGTCGAAGGCTTTCACGGCCGGAGAACGTTGGTTGTTGTGGGTTTTCCGGGCTGTATTGCCGTGGTCTTGGCATTGTAGTTCCTGACGTTTCGCCAGCAGCTGTGGCTGGCATCTTCAGAGGTGTAGCACCAAAAGATAGAGATCTCTCAGTGTCACAGTGTGGAAAAGATGTTGGCAGGTCATTTGTATCAGGAGTAGATACAAATGACCTGCCAACATCTTTTCCACACTGTGACACTCTGTCTTTTGGTGCTACACCTCTGAAGATGCCAGCCACAGCTGCTGGCGAAACGTCAGGAACTACAATGCCAAGACCACGGCAATACAGCCCGGAAAACCCACAACAACCATTTTGTTGATTTTATTTCTTGTTTTCTTCTTTTTATTGTATAATTTCATTTTGCTGTCCTATTAATTTTAATTTTTGTGCATTTTTTACACTTTTAAATTACACTACCAGCTGCCTTGTATATATTTTGACATACAAGTTTATGATATATATTTAAAGAAACAAACAAGTGAAACCCTTTTGGGCAAGCAAACTTAGTTGTATGGTTCTTCTGACATGGAAAAAGAGAGAAAGGCAGAGAAAAAACTTTACTAGGACTAAGCAGTTAATATATCAGTAAACTATAAATCCTATGTTAGGTGACAGCACCCTCTAGTGCTCAAGGCCGTTATAGTATGTGAATAATAATTATAAATATATTTTAAATAAATGTAAATAAGATTTTTTTTAAGACCATTGATTATTATCTATGAATCAAACACTATTTTATGTCACTTCTATAGGAGTATATTGATTATATTTTCTATTGGTGCTATTGCCCTTGGTTGACATAGTACATTATAATTACCTTGGATAATGTAAGGAGGAGGCTGAGCAGCTACATCAGAGTATAATCCCACTGAAAATTTTAAAAAGACCTACACATCTGTACTATTCCCATATCACATTCTGCCTGAATGGAAAACTATGATCTACTATCCTACAATAACCTCCAAATGAGAATTAGATACAAGGAAGGCTACCAGGAAGATAAAAGTGTGCCCCCTCTCATGGTGCAGTATTAAACCCCACCACTTCCTTACTCATGCTACAACCAAATCAAAGTTAGGTAGCAAGTTTCTCAAACGTTCTTATGTTCCTGACCTTCAATTTTGCCAGTTTGGGGGAGGGGGGGTAAGGTAGGGGGTGTCAGAAAAGTGTGTGAAAATAGTAAAGCTTTTAAAAGAAGAAAGTGGGCTAATGTTCCCTCTCTTTCTTTGCTTTGCTAATGTGGTCATGATGCTGCCAGCACACACGGCAAGATAGTGCCTCAGTTCAACAAAATATATCATATACATAACAAGACTGCTGTGAGCATATCAAGATCTGCGTGTATACTAGATGTACATCCAGCTGTAGATGCTATCTGTACTTCATTGTTTTCAACAATACATCCTTATTGACAGCAATGCTATAAGGATGGACAGCATTTACACTCAAATGCACATCTGATTTACACTGCAAAGCTTTATCTAGTTAGTAACATGCACACATAAGCATGCACACAAAAAGCAGATTTTATTCACAAGATTGGGACACCTGCGCTGTCGCACCCAGGGATTTCATCGTTCTTGTAATGATGCACAAAGCATATTTTTTCTAGAGATTGCTAGTCAAGGATCAATGTGTACTTATGGTACTATTCATCGAGTACAAGTATTGTGCAGCATAAAACCCAATAATGAGCTAATTAATGCAGTCTCAAATGTCAGGGGTTGGGGGACAGACATTTTTGTGTTAAAAAGGGAACCTCTGAAAGCTCCAAATGTTCACATTTCCCACTCCGGTCAGCCATTATTGCTGTTCCTTCTGACAACTGCTTTGGCTTCTCTTTAAACATATTTTCTTTCTGCTGGCTATGTAATCTCAGTCAATTTGGATTCACATAGCTAGTATAATGACATCAAGGCGCCACATAATTTGGCATATACTGACATCACTGGGGCAAATGAACCTCTTTCTGAATTTGGGAAACAATGTTTGCTCATCACTAAGGCAACAAGGCCAACATGTATCCCAAACTGGTGAAGACCATCTGCACAAAACAAATCATGCTTTTGCATGCATGTCACTAACTGGATCAATCTCACCCACCCCCCAAATCCAAGTAACTAATGGCTCTTAAAATTTAACAATTTAAATGTTAATTGTCCTTAGGACACAACAATTGTATTAGTGAATAAAAGCCTTATATATTATTTTAATATAATGAGAAAATGCTAAAAAGGTGTTTTAAAACATTACCCAAACTACACAGAACATGATGAGTGGAGTTCAAAAAGGGACATATATTCACAAGAGAACTCTATTTGCCACTGGAATTTCATTTACATTTTTGACATGACACTTCCGGGCTGAGACAAGCTTCTCTGTATACTAAATGATGTCATGTCTCTTGGGAAGCAGGAACTCCTGCAGGAAGGTTAAAATATGAAATACTAGCTGCACACTCAGTTGCCTCCCAAAGATGCATGCTCTGGCCTATGCTCTGGGAATCAACAATGAAACAAAAAGTCAAAGAATCCATTGAAAAGCACATAAAATTAAAGCTTTAACTAATGAGCAAGAACACAACTAGTGCCTGAAAGTTCATGCTAAGATACCTAATAAATTAATTAAATTGTAATTCTAGCTACATAGTAGTTGGCCTGCCATACAACATTAGCTTAATAAAAAGGCTTGAGCCTGCAAAAGCTTATGCTGCAATACATGTCTTTTAGGAGTCTTAGGGTTCTTGAGTCATTGACAAAAAGTTAACATGGTTATCCCATTGGTACCTATTAGTTTAGGCATAGTTTGTTTACATGCAGCTGAATCAAATGGTGACTTTTCTATTATACAGAACAGTCAATACTTTACAGACCACAAGAAGGCAAGTTCCTGCCTCAAGGAGCTTACAATCTAAAATTTGAGACAAGGAAGATGACAAAGAACAGGAAGAGAAAATGGAAATGGGAGGCGGGGGGGAACTGGGGAAGAATGTATCTTCAGGAAAACATCCTTACATGTACAAAATATCTGAAAGAAGATGAGGAAGAAGCAACTCTGTACTTTATCCAGCAAAGCATTCCAGAGCCTTGGGCCAGCTGCTGTAAAGGCCCTGCTTTTCACAGCTAACTTAGAACGGAGCCTGACCTGCTGAATTCAGGGTTGCCAATTGGTGTTGAGAAAAATATCCTGTCCTTTTATTAGACATTTACTGTGTGGCAATGGACTGTTGAAGCCTTTTGTGACATGTAGGTAAATAACATCATCTGATAAATAACATCTAATCAATCCTCTATTAAAGGGACAAGACAGTTTTCTTTCAACCAGCTGGCAACCTTATTTGTGACTTAGAGAAACCATTGCTCAATATGACAGAAAAAAAATGTATTTGGTATATATGAGTCTGGGCTCCTTATTTTTGGGCTTGCTCCTAAGTCCAACAGAAGTGACAGACTAAACCAGTACGAAACTGAAAACTGCAATTGGTACATTGCTGCTATTTAGGGAAACAGGTCCTCAAGCCTCTGTGCCTTGTTTGCTCTCCAGGGCAACAGGTTGGCTGCCGTGTGAAACAGGATGTTGGACAAGATGAACCACTGGTCTGATCCAGCAGGCTCTTATATTCTTATGCATATTTATCCCATTTACTCAAATCAATTTCTGCTGATGTTTGAGATGCACAGAGTATGCAACAAAACAGAAAGCAGAATCTTGTCCAGACACGGCTGATTGGATGAATAAATTGTATGAATATACATTGATAGCAAAAATAATTTCTTATATGCATAACAGATCAAACCAAGACTTTTAGGGAAAATGGAAAATAATATTAAAATAGGTCAGTTCCTAAGCTAAACAGTTAAGTTGCATGCTAACATGCTAAACATAATAACATTGAACATAATGTGGAATATAAAATATGAAACAAAGTATCTTAAGTATGTATGAGGGAGGCAAGGGGAAACATTATGCAGTTCCATTATTCTGATATTTTTGCTTGCATTTTGTGTATGCATTTTTAAAATGTATCACTCATGGTTTAAAAATAAAAATTAAAAAATTAAAAAGATGCACAGAACTTTGAAGCAGATCATAGCCTTCTTGTTAAATAAAGCCCAACAGAAATATTTGTTCATTTATTGACAGCAATTGTCAATTAGGTTGTAATCCTAAAAAATCCAGTTCATAGTTCCCTGTTTGGAAAAAAATGAACGTGTAGTACCTTATGCTGTACCATTAATTTGTACCACTGACCAGATACCATGGGGAAAGCATCAGCGTCCTATGGCCCTGGTCATTTCTTCCATTGCCACCAAAAATGACACAAAACAGTAAGCAAGCTTTTTGTTATTCAGAACTCTTCAACATGGTGGATTTGTGGGGAGAGGGAGAGAAAGAGTTGTCTCAGGACATGATCTTAAGGCCATTTGTCTCTTCCTATTTGGAGAATCCTTGGAAGGTAGGCACTGAGACACAGGTAAGGTATCAGAGAGCCTTGGCCTTGCTTATGGTTTGAAACAATTCCACCTTCCTCCCTGTTTTTTAACATCAACCCTGACAAAGAATTGCACACTGTTTGAAGCTTGTATACTGCTTTATTTTGTTTAGTCCTAATAAGTACTATTATACAGAATTTGTTTTTTTTTAATCCATCTTTCACAAGACCACTTCTTGAACATATACACAATGCTTTCATCCCATAACTTAATACACTGTACATGGCTGAATTTAGTGACTCACAGATTAAATTAAACCACTCTGTATCTGCCCAAAGATTAACAGATCCACTCTCCCTCTCTACAGGCACTATGCATGCCTGTACTGCCAGATCATTTTTACTTTTGGTGGGAAAGCAGACCATTCTAAAATTAATTTTCAAAAAAGATGGTAAGGGGGCAAGTGACAAACAACATGGGGGGCAGGGGGAAAAGGGAGTTGGGATGGCTCCATCTGCAACTCCCAACAAATATTGCATGATACTGCTGTTACTTTTGTGCTTGTCCTCCCCTGCTATAAGGTCTCACCTTCCAGCCCGGCCCCAGCTGTTGAGATTCAAAGCATGGGTAATCCCTAGAAGAAAGGAAATGTTAATGAAAACTGAGCTTTCTCATCCTTTGTCAGTCAATAAAACATCATAACCAAAACATGCAGTATTTATTTACATAAAACATTTGTATGCCACCTTTCTGCCCAAACAGTGTCCCTAAGGCAGTCAACATGAAATGTCTGAATATAAAAAGAGCATTTAATATAATATATAAAATAATCCAATAATGCATATAATCACATACACACACAACACCAAAACCAGGGAAGAAGGCCAATAACAGTTTATTGTGAGTATGCCAAATGAAACAAAAAAAGTCTTCATCCTCTGGGGAAAAACAATAGGAGATGGATTAATCTCCTTCAGCATCCGTCAAATGGCTTTTAAGTGAAGTTGCCAATTACTCCCTCCTATGGTCCAGGAAAGCACAATCTGGTCTAAATCGCAGAAGCTAAGCAGCGTGGACCCGTTTGTACTTGGATAGGAGACCACCAAAAAGACCAAGGCTGCTACGCAGACACAGGTAATGACAACCACCTCTGAATGTATCTTGAAAACCCTATGGGGTTGTCATGTCAGCAGCAACTTTACACACACGCACTTTATGTAAGCGCGTGCGCACACATCACCGCTTTTCAGGTTTTCTTGTTTCTGTCCCACCCTTCCTTAAAGGTTGATTTACAATTCCTCTCTCCCGTCTCCTTTTATCCTCGCAACAGCTCTGCGAGGTAGATATGCTGAGACATGTTGAATAATTTAAGGTCACCCACTGGGATTCATGGAAAAGCGGGTGAAAATTAGAACTCAGAACTCTTCCGCTTTAGTTTTTCATTCTACACGCGCCAAACGCGCGACTACCTAAAAGCGAACCCCAAAATCTGGGCTCTGAGCTTTCCTTCAACTCACCCCCGAGGATCACAGGCATCACCATCTTCGCCACCTTTCCTTCGACCGTAATCTATCGGTTTTACGACACAAACGTAAGCATAGAGTGAGATAGATTGTCCGGAAAGAACCACCGTAGCGCCGTACAAGAGCACTAGTTGCGACAGCACGTGGAAGTGTAGCGGGCGCTTTACGGCGATGTGTTATGATGAGCGGTTTCTCACTAGTCTAGCGGAAGCGTAACGTGCATCAGCCTCAAAGGAGAGCTGGATGGCGGCGGCGGGGTGGGTCGGAGCAGCTGAGCGGGTGCTGCCGGCCTCGCCCAACTGGTACTGCAGCCGCTGTAGTGACACCTCTGAGGATGGCCGCCTTTTCGGTTTCGCGGCTCGCAATAACGTTTGCCTTTTGGAGATCCGCTCCGGCGTGCCCGCGTTCCATGGTGCGTATCCGGGACGCTTCTGTTCTCCTAGTTTGTCCCTGACCTCTCCTTCGCGCTCTTTTATGTTTTACTCGCCGGGCCGTTTCTGTGTGCAAAGTCCGTCCCCCCCCCCCCCCCCCCCGTAATAAGAAGCAGAGAAGTAAGCCCCAAGTCCAGTAGCACCTTAAAACCAACAAAATTTCCCAGTATATAAGCTTTTGTGAGCCAGAGGTCATTGTTTCAGAAAGCGGGGAAGTATTTTCCCGCCTGGTCTAAAAGCCAAGAGAGCGGTCGTGGAGCCTCCTCGGGCACAAGCAGCTTATCTTTAAATTCTAGATGTTAAGAACAAACAGACGGCCAGTGCGTTTGCTTTTCCACTTTGCTCCTGAGTTTGCCAGGAATTTGTGGCTGGCCAACGGTGGGGTGGAGTGGGGGGATATTAAGGTATTTGGTCCAGGCCAATGAGGCAATTCTTATTTTCTCTATAAGCGGCTGCATAAGGTTGCCATTCTAGGTTTTGAAAGCTGCCTTTTGAAGGTGAACAAGGGCTAAAGTCTGACTTCACACTCACTTATTAGTAGCTCTTTGTTCGATATTTATATATTTTACATGAATATCTTTATTTGTATTTTCTGTTCTATGTAGAAAACTTTTTAATAAAATTGTTATTCTTAGTAGCTTGCCTATAATACACCTTGAATTCTGTGGGCCTTATTTTAAGGTTAGCGTCCATAGGATTGTAACTGAAGAAATGACTTAAGAGCCTTGTTCTGCAAGTACTTGGTTGAGGCTTAGATTTGCACTCTACTCTAATCCCAACACTTGCTAAAGTTATTTTATTTATTTATTTACATTATTTATAGTTTGCTTTTCTCACTGAGACTCAAGTTAGTTTATACAGTGTGAATTAGTGAAGTCAGTTTCAAGGACAGTTCAATGAACAATGTAATAAGGCTTATAAATGCACATTTGCAAAGATTTAAAACCAGCAGAAATTTAGTTTTTCTCATCTGCTTTTATATGCATAGAGTTACATGTTCTTGAGTACTTTTGCTAGGCAGTCTCTTTCGATTCACAAGATCATCTTACTCCTAATTAATCCAATATTGATTACCTTTTCATTGTGAGCACAATGAAAGAGCTTGTGTGAGTTCAGAGAGGATTCCAAGTAAAATAAGGGCTTTTTATTGTCTATAAAATGATTGTTCAATGGTCAGGCTCAGTGTAGAGCAGCTGCTTTTATATAGAATTAAATACTGCTTCTAATGTATTTTGGGATTGGGTGTGTTTCACTGGTGGGATCTCTTGTATTAACATTCAAGCTGTTTTCCAATTTTGGCATGCATTCCATTAGTGGAGGTATTTCCAATCATGGGGATAGCAAGGTATCAGTGCATCCAGCATAATCTAGAAATAATCCTAATATGTAGGATATACGCATTTATTAATTTTTTAAAAAAAGTTTGAAGAGTTTATTTTACAGCAATGATATTTTATCATCACAGGTGAGCTAGTGGGTCACACTGAGAGAGTTTCTGGTTTCTCATTTTGCCACTATCTTGGTCAAGACAACTATTGTGCCAGCAGCTCTGACGATGGGGCTGTGAAAATCTGGGATTTGCAGACACTGACTGCTGTAACAGAACATACACTGCATCAGGTAAAATAGTTTAGTAAATTGCTATAGCTGCATAACAATAGATGTGTAATTGCTAGAAATTTTGTAGTATGGCAGAAATCTTACCAAATTTATGAGGTTGTCTTCTGGTGAATTTTAACAGTTTAAAGATTTGTTTAATAAGATCATAGGAGTATAATGGGCATGGCAGTGTTTTCACTAACATGAGAAAGCTTTCAACTTATTTCTGTTCTTTTATTCTTACCATATCGATTTCAACAGGATTAACTTCCACATAAACATATTTGGGATTTCAGCTTTGATAATTTGCTAGAAAATATCCCACTACTAATTTGTCCATCTTTAATTACTGTTGGTTGATTTTCAGTCCCACAAATGTCTTTCTGATTTCTTCTTCTTATCTGTCTCCTGAACTGAATGGGGAGAATACATTTTTCAGTAGTGCTTCTTTTCCAGTTACTATCTTGGGTGGGTTCCAGCAAAATGGGAGGGTGAGAAGTGGGTCAATTTAGGTAGGATGGCAGAAGGTATAGTGCATTTTGAAGGGAACCTGGTGTCCAGACACCCTGAATTTCAAAAACTGAATATATCAAAGGGGGTGGCAATATGAAAATTAAAAAACTTCTTTTGCATGCTGATCACACTTTATGCTTTTCTGTACCATGTTCCATCTGAGTGTTTCAGATCTCTTTTAGGGTTGTTATGGAGAAACTCACAGTTATCTGGATTTCTATCCTTGGGAAAACTGGTGTTTTATATAATTGGGTCTTGTATTGGTCCAGGAAAAGCCCATAATTTTGTTTGTATTAAAATACTCATGTAGCCAATCTTGCTTCCATTGTCATATTACGATTTGTAGACTATGGTATTCCTTCTGGGAATCTGTATATATTCTACTTTGAGTTCTAAGATGGAAGAAAGACGGGATATAAATGAAATTCTGTGCTATGGTTAGTAACTAGCTTTCCTGGATTGCTACTTTGAGAAGCAAGTATAACCTGAGGGGCCAGTCCCTCAACCCCTACCTATGAAGTGGTCTGCCAAAAAGTTGCATTGCCGCAGGTGTCACTTTCCCCCCATCTCTTCTGTCTTTAGATTGCCAATTTAGGAGCCAGTTGGTGTTCCTCAAGGAGGCTAGAATTGCCTCCATAACCATTATAGCTGCATCCTGTTCTACTTAAAGAATGAACCTTCAGCCATCCACCATTAAATTACCTTTTGTTCTTGCTTTTTTCAGAATACAATTTCTGCTTTGCACTGGTCACCCCAGGTGAAAGATTTAGTTGTGTCTGGTGATGAGAAGGGAATAGTTATTTGCTACTGGTATAATCGAAGTGACAGCCAGCAGTTCTTTCCAGAACCCAGGACTATATTCTGCCTCACTTGTTCTCCACACCACGAGAATTTGGTAGCCATTGGGTAAGCACTAATAAGATTGCATATGTATTTGATCCCATGGAATGAGGAACAGAAAATAGATAAAAATGATCTCTTGCTGAACTAATTGTTTAATATCTGGCAGTCTTCACAGCAGGGGAGAGGACATTTCCAGATCCCCATGCCCTTTGCTGGCTATAACAATGTGCAAGTCCCATCACTGCCTCCTGTTGGAGGGGCGGAACCATAACTCAGTTGCAGAGCATCTTCTTTGCATACAGAAGGTCCCAGGTTCAATCCCATCATCTCTAGTTAAAAGGATCAGGTAGTAGGGACAGCATTGTGGGGTGGAAAATTTTCTCATTTTATGTTTTTCCATGGAAAATTTTCTGCCTCTCATGTGTAAATAAAACCTGTCTATAGTTGTCAGAGCTGTTGTGTTGCAAATCATTCATGGTTTAAATATGGGATATGAAACATGGCTAACCCAAGTGCTTACATGTGCAAGCTTGCATGAGGTATGTTTGTCTTTTTCTAACATTATTTAAATTGTATATTTAAATTTGAATGGGAGATTTCTCATTCAAATTTCCCTCAAGCCCCACATTACTGAGTAGGGGATATGAAAGAGTTGAAACACTGCCTGAAACACTGGAGAGCCATTGCACTTCAGAGTAGGAGATGTGGATTTAAGCAAACCAATGACTTGACAAGGTATAACGCAGCTTCATGTGTTCACGTAACCCTTGGAGTAACCAATAAACCTTAAGAATTCTCTAGGTCTGTTTTCCAAAATAGTTTGAATGTAGCCCAGGCAGGTTAAATTGCTTATTAATAATAATATTAAATCAAATTACACTTCTACTAATTCTGATTGTTGGTTTGAAGCTGAGCTAAGTACTGTTCTCCTATGTAGTTAGTAAGCCATCTCAGCAGCCTAACAAACCAAGAAAAAATAAGACTACAATCCTGTTTATGCTTGCTTGGGAGCAAGTGGGATGAAAGTAGTGGGGCTTACTTCTGAGTAAACAAGCATTGGATTAAGTTTCAAAGCTGTTCATTGCTGTTTGCAGGTTGGCTCATAGCAAATGTACTGTGGGAGGTTTTGAGCTTTTTTCCTTCTTTCCTTATGCAGTTTGTCAGTGTCTGTGTAACAATTGGCTTAGTTTTAAATCACCCTGTAATGATTTGCCCCATTTTAAAAACCTTTTTTAAATCTTTGCCTCTGGACCTTTAGTTCAGCTCCTCCTTACTTTATCTTAAACTTATACTTCAGGAGGGCTCTGGTTCCAGTCAACATTTTAAATATTTCCACTCACACAGAGCTTCAGGTGTTCTCTACTTTCCCCAGGCTTGTACCTTGAGAACACCTTCCTTTTTTCCCCCATTTGTATGACCTGTATATTGTTGCCTCTCCAGAAAGTTTTCACTGCCACCAAATGCTTTCGTCTTAGATCTCTTCTGCTTAACTAGTACTATAAGAAGGCTTTGTTATAGATGGTAATTTGATACAACGGTCAGCACGTAAGGGTGGCTGTGAGGTAAAAAAGGATCTTTTTTTTCTTAAATAAAAGTAGAATTTATTTGTAAGTACATAAACTTGATGGTTGCAGAGTTTTGATAAGTGTATTAGTTTCAAATAGTTCTTAAACATAGTGGTTTCAAAGACAGTTATATATTCACAAAGCAAGTCACACTAGCTAATTTTCCACACAGATAATTCACTAATCGAGTACACTTTCATCTAATACTGATAGACATTGATTCACTCAGGCCTTTCTACACAGCTTGTCTGAACTAGATTAATCTCTCACTCAGATGTGCACAGAGTCATGCATGCATGCACGCGCATGTGCGCACACACACAGTCTGCCTGACTTAACTAGAAAAACCTCTTTCTAAGATATACAAAGGGTGACTGAAAAGCTTTCCCTCCACACTGACTAAAAACTGCAGTTCACTCTGCCCCTAGGGTATAGCTACTGCTCAGTGAAATTGCATTCCATTTGCCCATCTAGCCCCCTCTTCTTTCCTCAGAGGGCAACATTTAAACTCACAGCAACAATTAATAAAAAAAACTCACATTAGTAAACAGAAATAAAATCTAAATTAAATACATTTAAGGAAAAATGTTACATTCTGTATTTCAGAAAACAAAATAACTTCAGCTGAGTGCTTTAGCTTAGAGGATTGCTGCAGAAATGATTGACTGCAGAATATGTCAGATTTTACCTAGGCTTAATGTGAATATGATAGAAGGCAATGTATATAGTTTTTGAAGTGATTAGTACTGTGTTCTTGATCCTGCTGTTGGCCCAACAGTAGGAGTTAACATTTTCATGTTGTTCCAAATATCTTTGTATTTATATTTATAAGCTGCACCATGCATCTTTTCAGAAAACAGTCTTTAACAGGCAAGGCAATATTCCAACCAGCTGGGCCAATATTACTAACATACAATATTCAAATTTATAATTTCATATAGGAATCACTAACCTGAAATTATAAGGTGATTCTTAATTGCCTTCTGGTTTCACTCTGTTACAGAATCTCGATGAAAAGCAGTCTAGTTTTTAGAAGTCATATTTGCTGGAATAATTCTCTCAGCTGGTAGCCTAATTTTGTGATCTGTACCTTCTTACTGACCAAACTTGGTAGAACTGTATTAACTGAGAAAACCTCTTTTACTTCAAGCTATAAAGATGGGATTGTGGTTATAATCGACATCAGCAGGAAGGGAGAAGTTGTCCATCGCCTGAGAGGCCATGATGATGCAATACACTCTCTGGCCTGGTGCCCTGTGCTTGGTGAGGAAAGTCTCTGCAGTCGGCAAGAAGAGGGCCAAGGTACATGCTAGTGCTTGTGTGTAATGCTCAAAGCTGCATTGAGTAGTGTATAATTGAGTAGTAGACCCCTTGATCTGAAGCTCTCCAAAGAGATGCAGATTACTTTATTTTATTTTACTCCTGTTTTTCCCAACTGTGAGAGTGGCTTGTGACATTGTAAGGAACCTGAGACTAGGTCTTTGGTAAAAATGGCTGAACTTAGGTTCAGAATTGTAAGCATTATCAGGTTGTGGCCTTGCTCAGATATATGGTTCCTGGGCTGATTAATAGCTCCTGTGGAGCAGTCTCTTGAGTTCCCCAGAGATTTGACCTTGGAAGGCTATTTTCACAGAGGCTCTATGTTCACTCTAGATTTTCACATAGCTGAAACCCTAGTTAAAAATTCAGCCCTGATTGTCTCTTGAGTTGCCAGGTGATTTACTGAGTCCTGAAAAGATGTCTTTTCAGCTCACCCAGTTCCCCAGGTAGCTTCCTTCAATCAAGCTCTGACCATGATGCTAGTATGCCAAAGAGAACCTGAAAGGTGCATCCTATTCATCTTCTCAGCGTGTCCCTATACCAAACCAGCTAGGCAGGGGAAAGGGCTCCCATTCTAAAGGATGGGTGAGATTAAGCTACAATGAGATGCCTAGGTAGCTAGATAGGCAGATTTTATTATGTAGCAATAGTAAGATTTTCTTATTTTAATGTCTGTTGCCTGTGTAAGAGTGCTTTCTGCAAACACTCAGGGTGGATTTGATTTAAATCAAACTGATTTAAATCACGATTTAAATCACTAGTCATTAAGGCTTGATTTAAATCATAGTTTTCTACATAAAGACTAATTCTTGCTGGTATAACTTTAATGTGCAAGTAGATGCCTGCCTTACTGATAGGTAAAGGAACTTCATTAAAGTATTCCCAAACTGGGTCTCTTTTACGGCCTGCTGCCATTATAGGTTTTTTCCTCCAAGGAAAGAATGTGATAAACCTCAGGTCATACACACAAAAGATCCAAAGACTTGTGCAGTATTGTGCTCAAAAAGTTTCACTTTCATTTTGTACTGCTTGCCCCTCCCTCCTCACACTTAGTTTCTTCTTGTGAAGATCTATTCCACTCCAAACAATCAGAAAAATATTGTTTCTATTCACTGAACTTCTTGAAACTTAGCACTGGAGGGGTTGATTCTGTCTTCATAGGTTTGTAGAACAATAGGATTAAGGTCTTTTTCTCAACTCTGTTCATGTTATAACATTTTTGCTGTGAAGAAGAGGCATGTGATCTCTGCTGAGCTGACACAAATTCAGTTTTGAGAACTGCAAAACCAAGCATCTGTGATAATATCTTGTAGGCAGAGAAACCGCCCAATAATCTTACAAAAACCTCTGGAAGAGCATGACATTGTGAATGGATTAATGGAATTTATTTACCAAAAAATTAAACATATACAGCCCTATTCTACATAATTAAAAACTAATCTTTATTTCATGATGGAATAACCTTTGGATGGTAATATATTTTCCTCAAAAAGCATTTTATTTAAAAAAATCCGATTTAAATAAAAAAAATCAGATTTTTTTGATTTTTTAAAAAAAAATAATTGATTTTTATCCACCCTGTAAATACTACTTAAGCTAGTAAACTTTTATTTAAGCTGATTCAGGAATTCATGAATTGGGCGTGGGTACACCCCAGAATGAACGCAGATATTGGAAATCCAAGGTCTTTGAGAAAGGATTAGCTTTCAGCCCCCCAAACAAAAGGGAATGCATCCCGCCTGCCTAATTGCTGAAGTGGCTGTGATCAGCACTCAGAATTAGGAGGGGAGGTGGCCTTCCTGACAGACATACAATAAATAGCCTTCACAAAAACACTAAATAGAATGAATGAGAAAAGCAGTTAAAAATAAAACACAGTGCTATTGTGACTTAATTTTATGATTCTTTTGGAAGAAGATGCTGTTAACGGATGTGTGCTAGAAGATGCAACAAGTGTAACGAAAGGCTGTTACTTGGCTTCAGGAAGCAAAGATCAGACCATCCGTGTGTGGAGCTGTTCTCGAAGCAGAGGTATGTTTAGAGAAATTATTTGGTGATGCATGTAGAATTTCCTTACTCAACTGGTTTCCTTCACATACTCTATAGTTATTCCCCCACCTCCCGTAAGAGTTATTATCAGAGTTCTTCAGCATGCAGGGAGCCTGAATAAGTATGATGAAGCGTGCAAGGACATTTCTCTCAAAGTAAGCGTCATTGAATAACATGGGACTTATTTCTGAGTAGACCTGCTTAGTATTGCTTTCAAAGCCTTGCTTATATGTATAAGCTGGTCACACCCTATACTTTCTGAATCCTTTAGATACAGAATTCTGAAATCTGCTTTCCACTTTTTTGTCAGATGCGCCTTGCTTATCTTCCATGTATGTCTATTATCCTCTGTACTCTGGGCCTCTGAGAATGTGTAACTGATTATGTAGCCAAGAGTAGCTTATCTCACAGGTGGCTGCTTTCACTTTCTCGACTGCCATGGGAAAGTGTCCTTGAAATGCCAGCCAGAGCCGTATCTCCCTGAGACATGAAATGAGCTCATCCTTGTCTTCCCCTTCCCTACCCCCTCCAATCTCCTAGTCCCTGTGTGCCTAAATTCTAACGGTCTTCATCCCGAGGCGGGAATCCTGCCCTATAATTAACATTGCTTTGCCCATTTACGTCACTTCTGCCAATGCTGTAGTCTGAGTGCACTGATACTGATGGATCTCTAATAAAGAAACTTTTACTGGACTCTTGAAGTGTCTTCAGTGAAGTAACTGGGGATCTAACTGGCAGAGCCTGACAGCAAAGCTCCGAATAAGAAGCTTTGAACCTTAGCCTTTTTTCTAATAGTCAGCTTAGAATAGGAATGATATGTTTGCATAAGAATGGTTTCTGTAAGGTATGCCAGTGTTCTGTGTTTCTATTTCATGGTTTGTTTAATTAGATCTAGTATGATTTTACATGTTTTAATTAATACATTGACGCCAAACAGCGGACCAAACCGCAAGCGGAAGAGAAAGGGGTAAAGATGCTCAACAAACCCCAGAGTTTACAAAAAGTCAGATACTTAAATGGTTAAATAAACAGGAAGTTATACGCAGTTAACATCACCGTAATATACAAGAATAGTCAAAAATACATTCATTTGCAGGCAAGCTGCTCAGTGTCCAATAGAAGTGATCTTCCATGCTGTAGCGAAGATACATAGTGACAGGTGAGTCCATGCAAATATAGTCAACAGTCTGTTTCCAAAAAGTATATAGCAAAGGAAGAATCAAAGTGGAATCCGTACTCCCCCCGCCCAACAACCTGGGCTGATTGTTGCCAATTGTTTTGTGTGCAACACCTCTTCAGGGGCGGCAAAACAAAATCACCTGTGGTTATGCAGTCACCTATAATTTATACAAAGTTTCCATTAAACAATGTCATTTACCATTATCCGGCCCAGGTTGTTGGGCGGGGGAGTACGGATTCCACTTTGATTCTTCCTTTGCTATATACTTTTTGGAAAGAAAACAGACTGTTGACTATATTTGCATGGACTCACCTGTCACTATGTATCTTCGCTACAGCGTGGAAGATCACTTCTATTGGACGTTGTCTTGCCTGCAAATGAATGTATTTTTGACTATTCTTGTATGTTACAGTGATGTTGACTGTGTATAACTTCTTGTTTATTTAACCATTTAAATACCTGACTTTTTGTAAACTTTGGGGTTTGTTGAGCATCTTTACCCCTTTCTCTTCTGCTTGCAGTTTGGTTCGCTGTTTGGCGTGGAAGACCCTCTTGGTATTAGTTTTCGTGGAAGCCCCTCTTGGTATTAGTGGTTAATTAATACATTGATTGTTAATTGGCTGGGAAATACAGGATTTCATTTTGAACCTGGAACAAAAAATCGAACCTTAATGTTTTTCGGTAGAGATTGAAGGCCATGCCCTGCAAAAATTGTGTTGTAAGGAAGCGTTCAGTCATCAGGTAACACTGTGATTTAGTGGTTAATATGTTGCTCTAATTCAGTCAAAGAGGTTTTAATCTCCGTGTGGCTGTTTGCACCTCACAGGTGGTTCTATTAACCACACAATAAAATTGTGTTATCAGAGGCTGAGAGAAATCAGAAGATCCTTCATACGTTAAAGTTCCTGACTGATCCTAAGAATTGATGGTTCCTACTCTGAGTAGTCATAGGATAGGAATTAGATTGGACCCTAAGAACTGATGCCAGTACTTCATAACCTCTTTGGTTACCTGCAGTGCAGGCACTCTGAAACAATTGCTTTTGTTCCTGTAGCGGTGATGACTCTGAAGTTGCCGTTCTTGAAAAGGAGAGGTGGAAGCATTGAGTCTGCTGTCAAGGAGCGCCTTTGGTTGACTCTGCACTGGTCCCGAAGCCAGCCCACGCAAATCTTCTCCAGTTGCTTTGCGTGAGTAGCCTTTTGGAGTAACTTGATAGAATGTAAGGTGATTGTACTAAAAATATGTGGGCGTGGGGCTTCAGGATTGTTTAGAGAAGTCTGTGGCATGCTGTAACTTCTGTGTTTCAGGTGGTAAATGCAAGAGCACTTTCTTCTTTCATCAGTGTGTCCCATTTATAGAATATGAAGATATTTGATTATAGAAGTGTTTCTGGTTCTCTTATGTTTCACTGTCTTTCCCTTCACAGAGGTGAACTGCTACAATGGGACTTGGCCCAGCATGGAAAACGGAAGTGGGTGATTCTAGGATCTTCAGCTGAAGGACAAAACCACTCTAGAATAGTGTTCAATTTGTGTTCTTTTCAGACAGAAGGCAGAGAGCTACTTCTCTCCATTTCAATGGATAGAGATGTAAGGACTCGTGTGTTTTAATATACTCCAGAAGTACATCGACGTTATTTCTTGAATCTGTGAATGAATGAGCCTGCCAGGTGTTGGTCAATGGCCATGAATTGCATCCACTGACCATCTTCCTAATCTGAGCATGACTTAATTGATTCCTAACTTTCTTCTGAGTTTTCCAGTCATTGAAAATAACTTCTTGGAGAGAGGGATTCTGTGAATGGATAGGAAAGAGAAATTCTGTGTTTCCCTTCATTTCATACTTGGGTGGGGAAGGGGATTTAGCTTTTCTGCTCCTGTTTCCTCCTCCTAACATAGTAGAAGGCTTCAAAACAGAGTAATTGCTACTGTGTAAAATATTTGCTTTTGGTCAATAGGGTTTTTTGTATTGGACATACTTAGTAACCTTTGCAATGTTTGCTCTTCCAAGCCACATTTGTTAAGTGATAATATTATCCCATTTTACCAAAGCATCCTTCTGAGCTATTTCTTATGACATAGTTCTGTAATCTGGGTAGAAAAGGAAAAATCTATCTATCTAGTTTTCTAATTAAGAAACATTCTAGCCCAAAGATTTCTCATCATGAAATAAGGATTAATTTTTAATTATGCGGTATGATTTTGTATATTCATGCAATGTTTAAAATGTTTGTAAATGAGTTCCATTAATTACTTCATTAAGGCCCCAATGTGATGCTGTTCCAGAGGTTTCTGTAGGATCATTTTGGGTAATTGTATCTAGAAGATACCATCACAGATGCTTGATTTTGCAGTTCTCAAAACCATGAATTTGCAGAGACAACATACCTCTTCTTAACAGCAAAAATGTTTTTAAATATTAGGAGTTGAGAAAGAGACCTCAGTCCTATTGTTCCTCTGCAAATCTATGTACACAGAATCAGTCCCTTACTACTTAAGTGCTAAGTGTCAAGAAGTTCAATGAACAGAAGATAGTTTGGGTTGGAATAGCTCTGGGTAAGAAGGCGATGTTAAGAGCTAAGTATGAGGAGGGAGGGGCAAGCAGTAGAAATGAAGGTGAAATTTTTTGAGTAGAATGTTCCTGAAGTCTTGATCTTTATTTATTTATTATTTATTTATTTTATTCTATTTGTATTCTGCCATCCCCGCATCAGCAAGATTTAACAACAAATGGCCAGTCCCGGAAACAAAAACAAACAAGAAGCGAGAATCGCTCAGGACTGTAAGTAATACAATAATTTTTCAATGCAATAACTACAATTATTCAATATCTAGTTTTTATACAGCCATCCAGACCAACTTTAATAATTAGAATGTAATCAATTACCACATAACAGCTGCAACAAGTCCCACACCCGGGGACTACGGGAGTGCAAAGTGAGTGCAAAAGAGTCCACTAAATTCATATAGTTCATGTGTATAACGTAGTCTTGACTCCTTTCGATATTGGACTCAATTCCACATCCACATTCGGGGTTCCTCCGGCATCACTTCCGGGTGCTGTTAAAGGAGTAAGAAAAAGGGAAAATGTGGATGGTGAGTTAGGCTGTTGCCCCTGAGGAAGTCTTCTCAGACGAAAAGGTGTGGAGAATATCATCGACCCCAGCTCTGGGCACGCTTTGGAACTGCACCTTCTTCATCTGCATTTTTTTAAAAAATTTTATTGGATTAGATTATAATATCATTCAGTACATTCATTACCCCCTTGTAAGTCTATTTCTAACCCCCTCCCTTTCCTCCCCCCTTTTTAGTTGACTTCCAACAGTTTTCCAACCTTTAGTCTATTTTATTACTTAATTACTTAATATCTCATATACCCTGTTAAACACACACTTAATACTCTTTTCTCTAAGCTTATTAAATCTCTACTAAAAATATCTCTATATCTCTATGGTACAAGTTTCCCTTTAAATACCTCAGGTAAACCATATATTCTACCTAAAATAATGCTAGCATAATCATATATATTAGCAATCAAGATATTAAAAATATAACATTACATCCATTTTACTTTCCGATTATCTAAACTCTTTACTTTCCACAATCCTCCTGATTCTAATATTAACTTAAACTCTAATATTCTATTACACACTCATCTTTTACTTTTTCTTGTTCTGAGCTTATTTTAAGTTTATAAGGTAACTGTTATACTCAAATATCTATTATATACTCTTTACTTAAACTATATATTGTACATAATATCTAGCTAGCTTAATCTTATATATCTTATGTATCCATAGTAAAACATCTATTTAATACTCTATAATTTTTACTTTTATCATAACCCCAATAGTAGCTTAGATTTCTATAATTATATTCCCCCTTTCCCGGTAAAGTCACTTCTCTCTTCTTCTATTACATTTCAATAATTCTCGAACTGCCACAGTTCCCCTTTCACGTCCCATTTTTTTTCTAGATATTGTTTCAATTTCTCCCAATCTGCATTAAATTGTCCTGGATCAAGATCTTTACGTTTTCTTGTCATTTTGTCCATCTCAGCCATGTACAGCAATTTATAAATCCAATCTTCTGTAGTTGGTATTTCTTGTACTTTCCATTTCTGCGCATATAAAAGTCTTGCTGCTGTAATCA
The DNA here is from genome assembly GCF_028583425.1 of Eublepharis macularius. Lineage (NCBI taxonomy): Eukaryota > Metazoa > Chordata > Lepidosauria > Squamata > Eublepharidae > Eublepharis > Eublepharis macularius. The sequence goes on along the minus strand of NC_072793.1, from coordinate 86,578,271 downwards.
TGTAAAATAACAATGTTCTATACTGCATCGGAACATCTTCCATTCCCAAGTTCAGTAGCAGCAATTCTGGGTTCTTATTTATTTGGGTTTGCAAAACCTCATTAATTACTTCAATTATATCTCCCCAGTATTGCTTCGCTACCTCACAAGTCCACCACATGTGGTATAATGATCCTTCATGTTTTTTACATTTCCAGCATTTATTTGACATATTAATATTTCCTAGCACAATTTTCTTTGGTATCAAGTACCAACGATAAATCATTTTGTAGACATTCTCTTTAATACTTGTACATGTTGTAATCTTCAAAGTCGTTTTCCACAGGTATTCCCACGCCTCCATTGTTATTTCTTTGTGAAAATTTATAGCCCACTTCACCATCTGGACTTTTACTGTTTCATCCTCTGTAAACCATTTTAAAAGTACTTTATAAATCCTTGAAATTTCCCTTTTACCTTCTTGAAAAATTACATCTTCTAATTCTGAATTCTCCATTCTTATTCCTCCTTTCAAACAGTCCGAATGGTAAAGATCTCTGATCTGTCTATATTGAAACCTTCCATAACATGGAGACAGCTCTTCTTCTGTTTTTATTCTCAATTTTGAAAATTCTACTCGAGTTATCTCCTTGTAGGTTAAACATTGCTGCTCATTATCAACAGCTCTCGGATCTATTACTTCATACGGAACCACCCAAGAAGGAATTCCATCTTGTAGGTAATTTTTATACTTCTTCCAAATTGTGAAGAGGCTTCTCCGGATATAGTGGTGTATAAACATAGAGTCTGCTTTTACTTTATCGTACCACAAATATGCATGCCATCCAAATGTTTTTTTGTATCCCTCCAAAGCCAATAACTTGCGTTTTTTCAACGTCATCCATTCTTTTATCCATGCCAAACATATTGCTTCGTGATATAGTCTTAGATTGGGCAGCTGCATTCCACCTCTCTCTTTAGCGTCCTGCAATACTTTCATTTTCACACGAGGTTTCTTGCCTGCCCACACAAAGTCCGATATTTTCCTTTGCCATTTTTTGAATTGTTTGGAGTCTCGGATAATTGGAATTGTTTGTAACAAGAACATCACTCTTGGCAATACATTCATCTTTACTGCTGCAATTCTTCCCAACCATGACAAATTCAACTTATTCCATTTTATCAAGTCTCGCTCTATTTGTATCCACAATTTCTCATAGTTATTCTTAAATAAGTCTATGTTTTTCACAGTTAGTTCAATACCAAGATATTTCACCTTATTTGTTACTTCACAGTCCGTTATTTCCATTAGTTCTTGTTGTTTCTGTTTAGTCATATTCTTACATAGTATCTTTGACTTCCTTTTATTTACATAAAATCCTGCCAAATCTCCAAATTCCTTTATTTTCTCCATTACCCTTTGGCATGTTCTCAATTGGGTTGTCCACAATTAACATTATATCATCCGCAAATGCTCTGGCCTTGTAGGAAAACTCTTTTATTTTTATTCCTCAGATTGCATCATCTTCCCGTATCTGAATCATCAATATTTCCAAAACCAAAATAAACAACAATGGTGACAAAGGGCAACCCTGTCTTCTACCTTTACCTATTGTTAATTTTTTAGTCACATCATCATTCACCACAATTGCTGCACTCTGGTCCCTATAAATTTCTTTCACTGCTCGTATGAACTTTTCTCCCATTTGCAGCTTCTCCATAGTGGCAAACATAAAGTCCCAGTTCAAGTTGTCAAATGCTTTTTCAGCGTCCGCGAAGAAGAAACCAACTTCTCTATCACAACGCTTGTCATAGTATTCAATAGCATTTATAACTGTCCTTAAGTTGTCTTTGATTTGTCTATTTGGCAAAAATCCAGCTTGCTCCTCCGCAATAAATTCACACATCCATCCTTTTATTCTCTCAGCCAAAATCTTCGCAAAGATTTTGTAATCATTGTTCAGCAACGAAATTGGTCTATAATTTTTAACATTGGTCAAATCCTGTCCCTCCTTAGGAATCAATGATATATTAGCTTCTCCCCAAGTATCGGGGATCCTCTGATCTCTCATGACTCTATTAATCACTTCTTTCAGGAAAGGCGCCAGTTCATTAGCCATTACTTTATAGAATTTAGCTGTTAGTCCATCCGGACCTGGTGCCTTTCCTAATTTTGTTGACTGAATTGCCTTATTTCCTCCTCCGTCACTTCCCTATTCAGTTTTTCTCTCCAGCTTTCAGAAATTGCAGGGAGCTTCATCTTTTCCAAATACCTCGTTATAGAGTCTTTATTCACTTCCTTTTTTTGGTACAGCTTTGCATAAAATTTAAAAAAAGCTCTACTAATGGCTGCCTGTTCCAAGTATGTCTTATTCTCCTCACAAATTTTATTCATGATTCTCTTCTCTTTTCTTTTCTTCAGTTGCCACGCCAAATATTTCCCAGGCTTATTTGCACCCTCAAACGACTTCTGGTTCATTCTCTTAAGATTCCATTCCAATTCCTTGTTATTCATTGCCGTCAATTGTTCTTGTAGGATTTTAATATCCTGATATATCTTCTTTTTTCCCGGTCTCTTCTTAAGTTGAATCTCTTTGGCTTTTATTTTCTCCATAATCTCTAACCTCTTCTCCTCTTTTTTCCTTCTAGCTCTTGCATTTAAATCCATTAGTATGCCTCTAGTCACTGCTTTATAAGTGTCCCATACCTTATTAGTCGAAACTTCCTTATTCATATTATGTTGTATAAAGAATCTGGTCTCTCTTCGTAACAACTCAATGTTTTCTTCTTCATGCAAAGGATCTTCATTTATTCTCCATCCTTTTCTTTTATTTCTTTTCCCAAATCTCCACATAATTGGGTTGTGATCTGAGCCTACCATAGGCATTATTTCCACATCTTTAGTCCATAACGCTAAGTCTTTGGAGGCCCAGATCATGTCAATTCGTGATAAAGTAAAATGTCTTGCAGAATAAAATGTATATTGTCTAGTTTTGGGGTTCTGTCTCCTTCACTCATCTGCATTGAGTCCAATATCGAAAGGAGTCAAGACTATGTTATACACATGAACTATATGAATTTAGTGGACTCTTTTGCACTCACTTTGCACTCCCGTAGTCCCCGGGTGTGGGACTTGTTGCAGCTGTTATGTGGTAATTGATTACATCCTAATTATTAAAGTTGGTCTGGATGACTGTATAAAAACTAGATATTGAATAATTGTAGTTATTGCATTGAAAAATTATTGTATTACTTACAGTCCTGAGCGATTCTCGTTTCTTGTTTGTTTTTGTCCCCGCAGCAGGCTCAGGGTAGATTCCAATTAATACAATATAAAATACAATACCTTTAAAACCAATAAAACATCTTTAAAATATTTAAAAACACACACACAACAGACAATATAGCAGCAGGGTTTTTTTTTTTGAAGTGTAGCCTGAGATTTATCATATTATCTTCCCTTGGCGAGAGAACCTATAAGGTAGCAGGTCATTGAAAAAAAAATCCCGTTTGGGAGTATTTTTGTTTAACCACATTGGTGATGGTTAAACAAATACAAGAATATGAATGAGTAACTGGAATGATTAACCTATTAAACAAATACAAGAATATGAATGATTAACTGGAATGATCAACCTATTAAACTGATTTCACAGTTATCTATTTCAGTTGATAAATAACCAAACAATAATTAGTTTTCTGATATAACTAAAACTAACCTGAGAAGTTATTGTTCTGAAAATGAAACCTTCGTCTGTGTTGCAAATATTAAGGTTATAATAACCAGCAAGAACGAGCCTTTATGTAGAAAACTATAATTTAAATAGTCTTACTGACTAGTGATTTAAATCAGTTTGATTTAAATCAAATCCACCCTGGTGCACATTGAGTATCTGAGAACCACATATGTCAGCTGTGTGATGAACAGGAGAGTGGCACACCTGCTCCCCAATCAGAGAAAGATTGTCGCCATTCCTCTGAGTTTCTAAACTCTTGTCTCTTCCTCACATCTGCATTTCAGGTTGCTGTAGCAGCTACTTATTCCTAAAATAGACACTGGCTTCTCTGCCATGCTCTTATTTGTAAATAGCATCCTTTTGGAGGAAGAATTTTATAACACTTGCACTTGAATCTTTCAATATTTTTGTTATGCTTGTATTCATAACACTTCTATTTCTCTTCAGGTAAAGTGTTGGGACCTGACCACTTTAAACTGCTGCTGGACGATGCCCTCTCTTGGGGGCTTTGTTTATAGCCTGGCTTTCTCCCCTGTGGATACAGGCTCTCTTGCTATAGGAGTAGGGGACAGCATGATACGGGTGTGGAATACTTTGTCAATAAACAATCACTATGATGTGAAAACTTTCTGGCAGGGCATTAAATCCAAGGTCACAGCTGTAAGTATATTACAAGTCTATTTCTTTTATGCAGGAATAATAATTGTGCTTATATACCACTCTTGTAGACAGATTAGTGCCCTACTCAGAGCGGTGAGCAAAGTCACTATGCTATTATTCCCACAATACAGCTGGGGAGCTGGGCGGAGAGGAGAGGCTTACCAAAGGCCACCTACTGAGCTCATGGCCATCACGGGATTCCAACCAGCAGAGTGCTGATTTGCAGTCCAGCCACTTAATCACTACGCTACATGTTCTAGCTTGTTGGCTGTATGTAGAAGTGTGGCCTTTGTGATTTACAATGCAGGAAAATAAAACACTTTATTTTGGAGATGGTTGTTGGGGGTTTTCCGGGCTGTATTGCCGTGGTCTTGGCATTGTAGTTCCTGACGTTTCGCCAGCAGCTGTGGCTGGCATCTTCAGAGGTGTAGCACCAAAAGACAGAGATCTCTCAGTGTCACAGTGTGGAAAAGATGTAGGTCATTTGTATCTACTCAGGAGGGGTGGGGTTGAGCTGAGTCATTCTGTAAGAGTTTCCCAGGGTGTGGAATGCTAATGGCGGGAGGCTTCACTGTATCCTGAGGCGGTTCTTTTGCATATGGATTGGTGCTTGATGTGCTAATCTTCTCTGCAGGGCTATTGTCGGGTGTGGAGTGTTTTGTTGGCCTGGTGTTTTTCAGAACTGGAGCCCATGCTCTGTTCATTCTTAAGGTTTCTTCTTTCCTGTTGAAGTTTTGCTTATGCTTGTGAATTTCAATGGCTTCCCTGTGCAGTCTGACAAAGTAGTTGGAGGTGTTGTCCAGTATTTTGGTGTCCTGGAATAAGATACTGTGCCCTGTTTGAGTTAGGCTATGTTCAGCCACTGCTGATTTTTCAGGCTGTCCAAGTCTGCAGTGTCTTTCATGTTCTTTTATTCTTGTCTGGATGCTACGCTTTGTGGTCCCGATGTAAACTTGTCCACAGCTGCAGGGTATACGGTATACTCCTGCAGAGGTGAGGGGGTCTCTGCTGTCTTTTGCTGATCGTAGCATCTGTTGTATTTTTCGGGTGGGTCTGAATACTGCTTGAAGGTTATGCTTTTTCATAAGCTTTCCCATCTGATCAGTAATTCCTTTGATATATGGCAAAAACACTTTTCCTGTGGGAGACTGTTTTTCTTTGGTTGTTTGATTCATCCTGGGTTTGATTGCTCTTCGGATTTCATTTCTGGAGTAGCCATTTGCCTGAAGTGCGTGGTTTAGATGATTAATTTCCTCATTGAGAAAGCGCGGCTCACATATCCGTCTTGCACGATCCACTAATGTTTTCATTATGCCTCTTTTCTGTCGGGGGTGGTGATTGGAGTTTTTGTGTAAGTACCGATCAGTGTGAGTTGGTTTCCTGTAGACCTTGTGACCTAACTGAAAGTTTGCTTTGCGGATGACCAAGGTATCCAGGAATGAGAGTTTTCCCTCACTTTCTTTCTCCATTGTGAATTGTATGTTCAGGTGGATGTTGTTGAGATGATTCAAAAACTCCATCAATTCTTCCTCCCCATGGCTCCAAATGATGAATGTATCATCCACAAACCGGAACCATACACTGGGTTTGTGGGGTGCTGATTCTAGAGCTGTTTTTTCAAAATGTTCCATGTAGAAGTTTGCTATAACTGGGCTGAGTGGGCTCCCCATGGCCACCCCATCCATCTGTTCATAGAATTCGTTGTCCCATTGGAAGTAACTGGTTGTCAGACAATGATGGAATAAGGCTGTTACATCCTCTGGGAAAATCTGATTAATCAGTGCAATAGTGTCTTTTACTGGAACCTTGGTAAACAGGGATACAACATCAAAACTGACAAGTATGTCTTGTGGATTGAGTTTCAGAGAACTGATTTTGTTGATGAAATCTGCTGAATCTTTGATGTAAGACGAGGTTTTCCCGATGTGGTCCTGCAGGAGATCTGCCAGATGTCTAGCTAATTCATATGTCGGTGAACCAATGGCACTCACAATGGGTCGGAGTGGGACTGAATCTTTATGTATTTTGGGGAGTCCATATAGTCTAGGTGGCTGTGCTTCTGTCTTGCATAGTTTGCTGTGCGTGTCGGGATGTAGTGAGGAATTCTTGATCAGCGCATTTGTTAGCCTGGTGATTTTGCAAGTGGGATCTCGTTTTAGTTTTTTGTAGGTGGAGGGGTCCAGGAGTTCCTTAATCTTCTTTTTGTATTCCTCCGTTTTCATGATCACTGTATTTTGGACTTTCTATGATTTTGGAGCCATCCAGTTCCTTTAACAGAGCAGCAGATGATTTCCATTATTATCCACTCCCCCGCCCCCCAGCCGATCTCATTTTGTCTCTGCTATTCCTGAGGATCTGCTGCCCTCCAAGAACAATACTTTAGGAGGAGGGTTCAGTGGGCTGTGGCAGGATGGAGAAGCAGGAAAGGATAACTGAAAAGTCTGTGTATGGCAGGATATACCCCATTGTCAGAAGCCATTCTGAGTGGGAGTGGGCAGCAGGGTGATTTGGGACGCAAGATCAAAGGGGGCTTAAAATTCAGATATCTGTTAATTTTTGGATTTTAATAAATTTTGCAGTTAGGTTTTTTGTGCATCCCTTTCAGACCAAAATGTGCTACACCCTCTCAGCTTATAGTTGCAAATGTAAACAAAAGTTGTGATTTAATAAGACATTGTTTCTGTTGAGTGATGAGAGATTTTTTTTTCACACTGTTTGTGTCTTGTTTAATGTGTTGTCATTTTTCATTTTTTCTTATGTCTTGGGTTCTCAAAAGCTTGAAGTGGCCTGGGCCTCCCGGCACCTCTGAGGGAGCCTGTTTAGGAGCTTCCCAGATGTTTAAAAATTGCTCAAACAGTGAAAGATATGATTGTTTGGCCCAGACTCAAAGAGCTCAGTGCTTGGGATATTTGCAGCAGTTTCCCAAAATGGCTAAAGCATGACAAATTGGTTGTAAGGGAGTGCCTTGTCATTCTTCACCCTGTGGGAATCTGCTGAGTCAAAGAAGCAAGGCACAAATAGTGTAAATGAAACTTGGGTATGATACAGCGGAAACCATTATTTTCCTCTTCTTGTTGCTTGCAGTTGTCTTGGCATCCAACTAAAGAAGGCTGTTTAGCTTTTGGGACAGATGATGGGAAAGTTGGTGTGTATGACACTTACTCTAACAAGTAAGATATTACTACAACTTTGACAGTCATGGGGTAGTGCAGGGGGGATTGCAGCTCTGAAACTAATGCAAAACTTGAAAAATCCATCCTGTGCAAAGAGATTGTAAAATGTGAGCATGGATCCCTGTCACAAGCCCTTCCAGTCAGCAGCATATGACAAATATCATAGGAAGGGCAATTAAGGTGGGATTAAAGGAAAGATTGAAAGGCATGAATCAAAGCCTGGGCAACATTTTGGTTACTATGAAGTGTTGTTTCAGTTGCATTTTGGTGTTTGTGGTGGCTGCTGGTGTTTGAGATGGGAATTTTTCATCACAATGGGGCAAACTGCATGATCAGCCGTTTTTAAATTGACAGCCTGGGCATGGGGAAGCTGCTACAAAGAGGCTACTGCCAGCTCCTTCTGAATGTTAGCATTAATGAGAGATTTAACCCTAAGTTATTTTGTCACAGGTACACTCCAGTTCTTTTAGCTAGTCTCATGTTGCATAGTAACCTAACATCCTTTTCTCCACTGTGTTGTTTAAAAACTAATATATAGTTGAAAGGGACCACTATTCCCTCATCATCCTATGCAAAACAGGCCAAAGTGTACCCCAAAACTGGATGCCCATAAAAACATACCTATTGAACAAATAGTTCTGTCTCTCAGAAGCAGGGAAAGTTAAAAAGCTAGCCGGTTTGATTTGGAAGAAGTTCTCCTGACTTCAAATATGGTAGTCTGTCAGACCATAAGTGTCAGCAAATCCCAGTCATTGAGTTATGCCACAAGAAAATTTTATGGGACATAGTATTGTTCTACGCATATCCAATGTCAATCTGTTACCTCAATTAAGAGGTAACGAAGAAGACCCAAAATCTGTCACGGTATGATTATGCTACACGGGCGTCAGTGGCAGGTTCAAGAGAAGACACAACACACCAAGCTTCAGTACAAATGGTGTATTAATCAATTTACAGGTGGATACATTACAGATATGTTACGTTGGCTGACAAAGTGCTTCGCCAGCAACCCGCAGAGCTGGAGCTCTTTATAGTAAAAGACTCTGCATCTTTATATATTACTCAGTAGCCTATCCCCACACAGTGCTGACTCACTGTGCCAGCCCAGGTGTCCTTGACATTTACAGAGAAGTACATCACCTGGCTGGTATCACATGATAGCTACCTGTCATCACTTTGTTACTACTGATGACTCTGATTGGTCACTGCTAGCTGCCTCATCTCAGTGTTTATTTTATTATCTTGACAAAATCATATGGAGGTGGTAGTGAAAGCTTTTTTTTCTGAATTCAGTGGGCTGCAACTGGACAGAAATCACAAAAGGCAGATTATAAATAAAAATATCCTTTATATATCTAAGTATCTCAAACCTATAAAATCCTCTCCTTCCAATCCTCTGGATTTGAGTTTACTTGTAACCCCATCCAACCAACTTGTCTCAGTTTCTTCATTGTTATCCAGTAACATATCTCTGCAGTATACTGCCAAGTCCCTTTGTTTATTCAGCCTTGAATGTCCTGGATTTGAACTGATGGACCAGCGTGTAGGTCCTCACTCTTTGGCAGCTGCCTACCAGGATTTTTAGCACCGTAGTATGATATAGTTGTATTAAATCTTTTTTCCTCCTGTAGTCTAAACATTTTCTTGTGTTCTGAGGGCTAACTTTAAGTTTTTTAAATTAAATTTTATTTCGTCTGTCCATGCACATCTTTCAGGGAAAATATAAGCTATCAGTCCATGAATATTCCCTGTATTTAGGCACCACAGGCATAGGAAACTTCACATGCAAATAGAATGACAGTCCTAGGAGATGAGAAATGCAGATAGGTCATGAAATGAGCTGCTATTCTAGTGTCTATGCAATTTTCTTTATCATTTATGTGTATTATAAACCTGATAATGCATGTTCAATGCAAGCTGTTTAAAGGTGGTGTTTATTATCTCCTCATTAGGCCCCCTCAGATCTCCAGCTCTTACCACAAGAAAACTGTGTATGCGTTAGCCTGGGGACCTCCTGTTTCCCCATTATCTTTTGGTGAGTCAAGTTGTTACTGCTGGAATATTTTTTGTTGGCATCAGTACTTTGCATGTGTTGTAGAACTGTAGTGATTCAGTCTACAAGGATGTTTAGCAGAAAGACTGAGCTTGGGATCCCTCCGCACCTGAGACATGGGGTGATAGTTATGCTTGTTTGCTCCTGAACTGTTTTAGTGCATTGCTCTCTAATTGTGTAACTCAGCCATATTCACTGCGGTTTGTATATTTTATGTTCTTATCACTTTGTTTTAAATTGTATTATCTGGATCGAGTCTCCATGAGAAAGGAGGACTATACATGAAGTATATTGATAAATTGATACATTCTTTTAAAAAGTGGGAGGAAACCCCTAGATTTGGCAGCTACAAGTCCTAGAGATGTGAGACCACAACATGGAGGCAAGTTGTAGAAGGAAGAAGAGGCTTCCTTGAAATTTTTGTACTCTGTTGAAGTGGATATGAAATGCTCAGCTTTCCCGCGTTAGAGTACATGTAGATCAGCAAGTTCCAATGTGAGGATAAAACAGTTCATTCATAACTTTTTTGTATTAATTGTAATAGTTTAGTTAAGGAGAGCTTGGCAAGAGGGTCCAAGATGGAATGTAAGAAATCTGTAGTTTAGCACCATGCTAATTGTCAGTAATCAGATGGTCCCTTTCAGTCCTTGTCCCCAGCTAAAGGGAAGCCTGAGTTTATGTAATTGCATTTGTTTGCATATAACTCGTATTATCACTGCATCCCTCCTGTTGCTGTTTTTTCCACATCCCTGTTCAAGTTCAGATTTTAAGCTTTCAGGAAGCAATTTTCTGTTGCCTTGGTTACCCAGTAAATCACTTTGTACGTTGATGGCACTATACAATCAATCTGACTTACAAGCTGGGAATTGCATGAAAACCTGTGTCTGTTAAAAAAAAAAAAAGTTTGCAAGTACAAATTTTAAAATGCTCTTTACCATGATCGCAGGTGATAGGAAGCTGCCACTTTGACTGATCCTACCTCCAGCGTTTACCTGTACCTAGAGATTAGTGACTTGGGCTGTGTAGTGCAAAATTGCCTTAAGCCTCTAGAGGGTGATGGAACCATATTGGTGAAAAGAGAGCTTAATGTTTTCTGCCATGCTGGTGTGCACTTTCTTGAACTAATTTTTTATTCAAGGTGTAGACTCTCAGAAATAATTGCCACAGTACTTGCTTCATTCACTTTCTTGCACTTAACACTTTTTTTCTCTTTCTTATAGGAGAAGATGGTGACAGACCTTCAGTAACCTTGTATAGCTGTGCAGGAGAGGGAACTGTCTTCCAACACAATCCTTGGAAACTTAATGGGGAAGCCCATGACATCAACAAAGTTATCAGAGAAACTAATTCAATCAAAGTGAGCAGGAATTCTTGGAGCAGAAAGCTTCTGTCATGCTCCATCCGTATTGTTGTGTACTTGTGATGGATGAGCTAATGAAATTGATGTGTTGAATTAGTGTGGTAGCATGGGATCTGAAGTTGTTCAAGGAATTTATAGAGTTAGCAATCCTTCTTCTGTGAAGAAAAGGCAAGTAGCTAGAATTTAAAGCCTTATACAGGGGCAGTCCAACGTCTGGGAAGAGGCTTCTGGAGGTTGTATAGTTCAGGGACAGGGAGCCCAGAGACAAAAAAAGCTCAAGGAAGTGCTTAGAGAGTATGCAATGGACTGAGGAAGAAGAGTCTTAAGAAAGAGTAAATGGAGGAATAAGTTTGAAGGGGAGAGCAGGTGGGGAGTTAAAAAACAGGGGCCTTTGAAGAAACTTCACAGTACTTAAAGTTCACAGGAACTGTAGGAAAAGGACTACTCAGGAAGTTGGTCAAGAGACAGGATGGCTGCAGAAGGTGGGTGTGAAATGCAGAGAGTGCCAAAGACAACGGATGACAAAGTTAGAAAGCTGACACAGAGTAGCAAGGGTTGAAGAACTGAGACAAAATAGTACTCTCATTCTAGGGAGAGGAGGGGCTGTGCACTGTTGACAGAATGAAAGAGGGCAGGTAAGGGAGGAAGCCAAAAAGGTGTAGGATTGCTAGGTATAGACTTCAGGTCTGCCAAGGGAATTCTGTATCTTATGCTGTCATTTCAGCCTTTGGCAAGTCTAAGAGGGAAATGAGAGCCAGAAAAATAGAGAGGGTTAGAGGAGGTGCCAAATCACATGTTGATTTGAACTAACTAGACAGTTCTTTCACTCTGAGCCTCTAGTTCAGTTCATGCTTGTAAACCTGTTGCAAATTTAAAACACTTGACCCCCTCTTAATATGAACTTCTTGCAGATGTTTAACAGCATGCAGCTAATTGAGTTTTGTACACATCTGTCCTTTGCTGAATTCTTTGTATCAGGAGGAAATGTTTCTTTTGTGGCAAGTCCTCTGTCCATTGTTCTCTTAGGTCTGCAACGTATTTGCACAGGAAGGCTTAAATGAGCAAATGACTTGGTTCTGGCATTTGGATCTGCCAAATCTTGACTGCCCTGAAGCTTTTCATTTTCTAAACGCTTCAGGTTTAAATTAAAAGATGTAGGGTGTTCCTCCTTGGGTAGGCAACTGTCTCCAACACTATTCTGGAGAATTAAGGAGGGAATGAGAAGTTACAGAACTGAAATTTAGTTTTTTGCTCCCATGCTGAGATGAGACCCCCCTGCCTTGGCTTGTCCAAACCATTAAATGGTGAGAGCACTTACTTCACTCTTTTTGTTAGTGATCTTGGTGGTCCTGTGTCTCTCAGGCAACAGAACAGACCACCCACTGACCAGATAAGGGGTTTCTGTGTACATGGGGGACTCCCCAGATAAGAAAAAAAATACTGCTAGTAAATTTATGAAGAAAAACCTCTTCCCCCAATAGTCTGAGGACTGAGCATACTTTATTACCTTCTAGGAGCTATGGGATGTTGAGGGCTGTGAGAGTAGGTTAAATAACAGACTGGGATAGGGGAGGTGTTTTCTTTAAACCCCTTTCTTGGACAGGAGGATTAAGGGAGAAGGTATTTATATCTGAGAGGCTCATTTGCCACTGCCCTCTCCCTATGCAAGTCCATGATGGTAATAAGATTAAGAGCTGTGGTCTTGTTGAAGCTAACAGTCCTGATGGTGAATGTAATAAGAATCACTGAACACATGTTCTTCCTCCGGTCCTGATGAATTGTACCCCTGGAGACAACAAAGGGAACATAAGAAGAGCCCAGCTGGGTCAACCTATTGGTCCACCTAGTCCACCATCCTGTCTCACATAGTGGCCAGCCAGTAGCTCTGGAAGGCCAACAAACAAGGTATAGAGGCCAAGACTTCCTCTGATGTAGCTTCCTGGCACTGGTATTCAGAGGTTTACTGCCTCTGAATGTGCAGGTTCCTTTTAGTCACCATGGCTAGTAGACACTGATAGAATCTATCCTTCAAGAATTTATCTAATGTCTTTTTAAAGTTGTCTGTGCCTGTGGTCATTACTATATCTGTCATTGCCCTTGATGCCCTTGATGTTGATTGTACTACTCTCACACTATGTAATCTGCCATGAGTCTCAGTGAGAAAGGCAGACTATAAATGACATAAATAATAGTAATAATTTGACATTTTAATCACTTGTGTAAAGACATACTTCCTTTTGTCTGTTCCACACAGCATGTTAGAATTGTGGACTGGTGGGGAGAGATCAGATCATGACTTAGGAACATGTACTGTGAGCTGTACATACTCCAGCTTCAGCCCCCCCCCCATCCTTCTTCCATACAATATGGGGAGAGTTAAGTAAAAATATCCCCTGTCTACACAGTGTTGCCTCAGGTATTGTGGGGCCTGATTGAGGTTCATGGTTAAGATGAGCAGGAAACTAATCATTTACCCTCTGAGCTTAGCAGTGTTGTGCTGTTGCACTGCGGAGGGATGTCCTGTAAAGAGTTTTCCTGCCTCCACCCTCTCTATTCTTTGTAGGCCACCTACTTGTGACTACGGAATGATGCATATTACATTTGAGACAATAGTCATGACTACTTCCAGGAAAGTGTAGTTGTTTGTTTATGGAATAATGTTTTTTTCCCATTTATCTGTCATTGCCAGTGCATGGCAGTGGCTGAAATACTGTCAAACCTAAAGTACTTACTCATGAAAATGATACAAGAATCAGCAACAGTTGAAGGAATTCACTGAGTCGTTACAATATTTGCTGCTCATCCCTCTTTCCTGTGCACTTCTGTCACATTTGGGGAAATCAGTTTCACAACGGTTAAGGTTCTATAGTTTTCTTTACTTTCTTCTAGCACAAATTACCAGCTCACACAGAAATCAGCTGGAAACCAGATGGCAGTGTCTTGGCTATTGGTAATGAAGATGGGTATGTGTTTAAATTTTAAATTAAATGTTAATTTTGTGTTTTTGGCCAGCACAGAGGATTAGGGTAAACATGGTGAAAACTGTATTGTCGAAGGCTTTCACGGCCGGAGAACGATGGTTGTTGTGGGTTTTCCGGGCTGTATTGCCGTGGTCTTGGCATTGTAGTTCCTGACGTTTCGCCAGCAGCTGTGGCTGGCATCTTCAGAGGTGTAGCACCAAAAGACAGAGATCTCTCAGTGTCACAGTGTGGAAAAGGTGTTGGCAGGTCATTTATATCTACTCAGGAGGGGTGGGGTTGAGCTGAGTCATCCTGTAAGAGTTTCCCAGGGTGTGGAATGCTAATGGCGGGAGGCTTCACTGTATCCTGAGGAGGTTCTTTTGCATATGGATTGGTGCTTGATGTGCTAATCTTCTCCGCAGGGCTATTGTCGGGTGTAGAGTGTTTTATTAAATTAACAATGATGGACAGCTAGACATCTGGCTAGACATCTGGCCGATCTCCTGCAGGACCACATCGGGAAAACCTCATCTTACATCAAAGATTCAGCAGATTTCATCAACAAAATCAGTTCTCTGAAACTCAATCCACAAGACATACTTGTCAGTTTTGATGTTGTATCCCTGTTTACCAAGGTTCCAGTAAAAGACACTATTGCACTTATTAATCAGATTTTCCCAGAGGATGTAACAGCCTTATTCCATCATTGTCTGACAACCAGTTACTTCCAATGGGATAACGAATTCTATGAACAGATGGATGGGGTGGCCATGGGGAGCCCTCTCAGCCCAGTTATAGCAAACTTCTACATGGAACATTTTGAAAAAACAGCTCTTGAATCAGCACCCCACAAACCTAGTGTATGGTTCCGGTTTGTGGATGATACATTTATCATTTGGAGCCATGGGGAGGAAGAATTGATGGGGTTTTTGAATCATCTCAACAACATCCACCTGAACATACAATTCACAATGGAGAAAGAAATCGAGGGAAAACTCCCATTCCTGGATACCTTGGTCATCCGCAAAGCAAACTTTCAGTTAGGTCACAAGGTCTACAGGAAACCAACTCACACTGATCGGTACTTACACAATAACGCCAATCACCACCCCCGACAGAAAAGAGGCATAATGAAAACATTAGTGGATCATGCAAGACGGATATGTGAGCCGCACTTTCTCAATGAGGAAATTAATCATCTAAACCACGCACTTCAGGCAAATGGCTACTCCAGAAATGAAATCCGAAGAGCAATCAAACCCAGGATGAATCAAACAACCAAGGAAAAACAGTCTCCTACAGGAAAAGTGTTTTTGCCATATATCAAAGGAATTACTGATCAGATGGGAAAGCTTATGAAAAAGCATAACCTTCAAGCAGTGTTCAGACCCACCCGAAAAATACAACAGATGCTACGATCAGCAAAAGACAGTAGAGACCCCCTCACCTCTGCAGGAGTATACCGTATACCCTGCAGCTGTGGACAAGTTTACATCGGGACCACAAAGCGTAGCATCCAGACAAGAATAAAAGAACATGAAAGACACTGCAGACTTGGACAACCTGAAAAATCAGCAGTGGCTGAACATAGCCTAACTCAAACAGGGCACAGTATCTTATTCCAGGACACCAAAATACTGGACAACACTTCCAACTACTTTGTCAGACTGCACAGGGAAGCCATTGAAATTCACAAGCATAAGCAAAACTTCAACAGGAAAGAAGAAACCTTAAGAATGAACAGAGCATGGTTTCCAGTTCTGAAAAACACCAGGCTAACAAAACACTCTACACCGGACAATAGCCCTGCGGAGAAGATTAGCACATCAAGCACCAATCCATATGCAAAAGAACCTCCTCAGGATACAGTGAAGCCTCCCGCCATTAGCATTCCACACCCTGGGAAACTCTTACAGGATGACTCAGCTCAACCCCACCCCTCCTGAGTAGATACAAATGACCTGCCAACACCTTTTCCACACTGTGACACTGAGAGATCTCTGTCTTTTGGTGCTACACCTCTGAAGATGCCAGCCACAGCTGCTGGCGAAACGTCGGGAACTACAATGCCAAGACCACGGCAATACAGCCCGGAAAACCCACAACAACCATGGTGAAAACTACTTGTGTTAATTGTGATTTTCATTTCTGTTAGCATTTTGGAAGGATAAACACTATTATGTCAATACAGCAGCTAATATACTGACTTCTTTAGGACTATGTAGGACCATACTTTTCTAGTTCGTTGTCCTTTCAGTCTCCCAGTTAAATAATAGCAGGTTTAAAGCTAGCAAAACAGTCAGTGAAATTGTGGGTCATAATGTCTCATAGTACATGGGACTAAAGTTTTGACATTTGAAGTTTAGAAACTTTCTGAAAGTGGCCTTGGCTATGTGTTTTTCAAAATTTGTAAACATGTCTAGTTAGAACTTAGCAGTAACCATAAATTAAGTGATATACCCAGAAAATGTGATGGATGGAAGGACAGTTCTTTCACTTGCCACTTTCTTATACAATTGCCATTTGGGATAACGATTTTAAGCCTGTTGGACCATGTGTGAGATGGGAGGGGGGCATGGCTTAGTGGTTCAGCACCTTATTTGTGCACTGAACATCATAATTTAAATCCACGGCATCTGCATTTCACATAAAGTATGTGAAAGACCTCTGCCTGCGTCCCTGGAGAGATGCTTTCTGTCAGAATAGATAGTGTTGACCTTGATAAACAAATAATCTAATTCAGTATAAAGCAGCTTCATATATGTTTGTAACTTGGATTGTATTAAAATATTCAGAAAAGCAGGTGGCAGTGTTGATGTTGCCTGTGTGGTTCTGGAAGAATAGGTGAGAACCTACTCTTTGCTTGTGTGATGTAGTTTGTGAACTGGCCACCCTTCACTTTTTCTTTTTTAAACCTTTCAGATCAATTGAAATATTTCAACCTCCCGAACTGAAATTGCTGTGTACCATCCAGCAACACCATAAACTCATCAATGCTATTCGTTGGCATCACGATCATGCGGCGCAGCCAGATCTGAGTTACATGATAGCCTCTGGCTCAAACAATGCTATTATTTATGTGCATAACATCAAGAATGTCATAGGTGATTAATGCTTTCTCTCATTAGATCATGTCAGTACAGACTACAGTGCTGCTTCTTCACCTTCTGGCTGTATGGTTTTTTTGTACGGTTTAAGAGCATTCTGTCTCTTCCATCATTTTGGAGACAGTTCTATAATCTCTGAAATGCCAAGTGGGAGAGTGGTTAGATTCCAAAACATTCTTTGTAGTATCCTGCATTTCTTTGAAACTAATTTCTCTTTAAAGTTTGGTGCTTGTGAAAGGTAGCAGAGGAGTTAAAGAACAGAAATGAACTGTTTTGTTCTTCACTGTTGCTTTCTATCAGTGTTAATAGCAATGGAAATATGTGCTTTTGGGGTGGGGGGGAGAAAAGGAAAACTGGGAAATGAATTGATATTTGGTAACAGAACTGGCACATGATTTTGAACATAGGGAAGGCAGTGTGACTGAGAACTTGAAAATGCAACCAGGAGTCCAAAGTTTTTACAGAGATTGTATTAATGTGTGATTATCAGACTAAACAGAAACCATGATCTGGGTTTTTCTTTTTGTATACAAAGTTGTAACTGGGGCTCTTGGCAGATACAGATGGATAAGATACAGGTAGTGAGAGGTTACTATTAGCTTTCTAAAATCTTTTTTTCCACAGATTTCCATTGCTATTAACACAGATCGAAAGCAACAGTGCAGAACAAAACAGGTCATTTCTGTTCTTTAACTCCTCTGCTACCTTTCACAAGCACCAAACTTTAAAGAGAAATTAGTTTCAAAGAAATGCAGGATACTACAAAGAATGCTTTGGAATCTAACCACTCTCCCACTTGGCATTTCAGAGATTATAGAACTGTCTCCAAAATGATGGAAGAGACAGAATGCTCTTAAACCGTATAAAAAGCCATACAGCCAGAACGTTTTGTCCACAACCCCATTGGGCTATAGCATTTTTTTGGTATAATGTCAACTGGATTTAACTCATATTTTATAAATCTGAGAATGAAATGGATTTCAGTTGCAATCTTGAGAAAACTGATTGTGTTAAAAGAGTAGTCTAAGTTCTCTCTGACAAGTACTTTTAGCAAGACAGAGGTTGCAAATGAGGGGAAATCACATTAGCTGTTGTGAGGAAAGCTTTCTGTTTGCACAGCTTGTACATGTGCATAGTGCAAATGCCAGAGGGATTTGGGGTCTCTGGTCAAATAAAAATGGAATCACCTTCCTTCCTCTTCATTCTTTGAAAAGCATTTAGTGACATTTTCTCTGGTGTTTTCCATCTCCATATATTTTGTCTTTAGAGAACTCTCCAGAGGGGCCTGTGACAATAACGGAGCCTTTCCGTACTCTGGCGGGGCATACAGCTAAGATCACTAGCTTGGCCTGGAGCCCACATCATGATGGAAGACTTGTCTCTGTATGCTATGATGGCACTGCTGAGGTATGGGTGTGAAGTAGCCAAGAATTCATTTTACGTTGTTGCCACAACTCTAGTAGCTAAGGGATAGAGGAATGCCTCTTTTTCTGAAGGAAAAGTGATGGTTTTTCATGTTACATTTCATACTTGGTTAGGAAACTTGCTGTGGAATATATGAGTCCCTTTTTAGTGGGAGGCATGTTTGAGAAATTGAAGTTACATGGCAGCATCTGCCAGAGAGAGACTTTTACAAAATGGATACAGCAGAACTTCACATTTGTCTTATTTCATATTTTTCTTTCATATGTATAGAGTGAACCTTCATTTCTGTCAGGGCCATATTTAAAGTGGGATGCAGTGGGGGTGGGCAAGAGTCTAGATAGCTTATAGGATAGCTAAAGTTTTTCAACAGTTTACTGACCTCCTGCTTACTATGCCCTGGTAGTTCGAATGCCACTCTGCTGAGGTGACCTAGTGAAAAGAGGAAAGGTTTTCTTTGGGCAGATTATCCTCTTGATAATAGGGTGGAAAAAATACATTGGAAAATACAATATGAATGAAAAACCCAGGAAAATACAATTGATTGTGATGGGTACTCAAGACCACCATTTCAAAGCTTCTCTGGATGCCAGGTTTGATTTTGTTGATGAGGTCAACAACATTAATGAACAGCCTGCTTTGGTAAAGTTCATAGTGATCTCTTGATTCTCTTTTTTTTAAATGAAGGATTTTGTTTATAGGTGTGGGATGTTCTAAAGGAAGAGCCTTTGCACAATTACAGGGGACATCGGGGCCGCTTGCTATGTGTGCAGTGGTCGCCTGTGGACACAGACTGCATTTATACTGGAGCTGATGACTTCAGCGTTCATAAATGGGTGCCTGTGAAGCAAGAATACAGCCATCCCCCCCAAGGTCAGTATACTGAGATGCAAGTGTGTTGAAAGGGAATGCTAGAGCCTGAGAAGGCTGGAGAGAGACTGGTTTCTCAAACACAGGGGTGCTCAAGAGGACAAAAAAAAGTAGCAGAAGTGTTAAGAGCAGAAGTTCTACGAAAGCCAAGACCAAGTTGGTGAGCATTGCCCATCATTACTGGGTATATAGTGTGTAATCTCTAGTATTGCTTTGGTGTGTCTCCTTTTGATGGCCTTCAGAAGGTTTGTTATGTAATTTGAGTGCCCTTTGAAATGTAAGTAGCTCTTTTCAGAATATCTGGTGATTTCTGTTGTGGTTTATCAGGTAAGAAGAATATTGAGCTGGAGAAAAAGAGAAGCTCTGCACTCAAACCAAAAACCAAGAAAAAGAAAAAGCCTCCAGGGAAGGAGTCTTCAACACAGGACATGAGCATTTCGGCGAATGGTGGTGAGGATGTCACGGATACTATATTAGAGGAGAACGGGCTGTCAGACCAAGAGAAAGAAAAGGAACAAGAGGAGGCAGCTGAGAAACCTTCTGTGGAAGGTATTTAATGCAGATTCCAAAATGCAGCTCTTCATTTAAGGAAGCAGAAAGTCTCCTTGTGGTTTGCAGGTGTACCAGTGGATATAATGATTTCACCTCTGTCTGGAAAGCAGTGTTTTGTTGTTCAAAAGTTAAGTGGTTATGAGAAACAGCTGGCTGGTTCTTTGTGCCATCGGTTTTTTGGAATGTTAACACTTAACAGTCAAAGCAGAGTCCCTCCACTCTTAATTAAATGTATGTGTTTTGTGAGGCGGCTCTAAGCTGTGTCTGGTGGAGAGAATGGAGAAGCGGTGCAAATAGGTCTCCATGCCTTCTTCCCTGCCTTGGAAGCCTGCCAGACCCCTTTCAGTTGTGTCAGTAAGGGTGGCCTCTGCAGCTCCCTTATATGTCGCCTGCTTTTAGCCTGCCTTGAGACCCAAAGGTTGTGAAATGAGAGAGTGAGGCAATGAAATTACTGTCTGCTTCTTACTAACTTTTAAACATCCTTGCTATTTTTGCTCAGCATTG
This sequence comes from Eublepharis macularius, assembly GCF_028583425.1. Lineage (NCBI taxonomy): Eukaryota > Metazoa > Chordata > Lepidosauria > Squamata > Eublepharidae > Eublepharis > Eublepharis macularius. The sequence goes on along the minus strand of NC_072793.1, from coordinate 86,557,894 downwards.
TACTTTGGGGTTCTGTGCAGCTGCTGTTTGTTTATAGCATACGGAGAGGTGACCATTATGCTATTCATCGCACAACCTTTTTTCTTATTTTTTTTCATGGTGCTTTAGTCCACAAGGATCCCTCTACATGTCCATCACTTGCTTACACACCAAACGTTCCAAAACCTTATGTGAGCTTTAGAACCCCTCCTGTGAGGAAGGATCATATCAAACCAGGTTGGTACATGTTATGATCTGTACTTTCTTTAGGGTGGATTTTGCTTTAATTTTTCCCTTCACACCCTCTGGGTAGTTAGCTGCCACCAGGAATATATAATTCCAAAATGTTTTATTTAAATTTTCCCTTTTGTAACGTGTTTGAGCGTCAGGCTCCTTCGTGGTTCTATGTGGCCCTGAGGATAGGAATGGGAGATAACTCTGGGATATAACAAAACAAAATAAAAGTTTATTTTTTAAGAAGCGTATTGGTTACATAAAAGTCATTCTTGGTTCTTCTAGTTGCTTCATCCAAACTCATTCACACAGATCTCTTGTAAGGCTTCACACACAGTTAGCCTCTTTCTCTAGGCTCTATATTTCCCTCACAGACAACTCCTCAGACAGCACACAGCCAGCCTGGTTTCTTTTCACTCTCAATTCTTTCTCTCTCAGGCGCACACACAGTTTGCCTGCTTCACATAGAATGAATATGTAGTCTCCCAGACACATTCAGTTCAGGCTTCCACTCAGGTTGCCTTTCCCTCACAAATACATGAACACATTCAGGCTGCACACAGCTCGCCTCTCTTGCCCTAACTGAATCTTTTTCTCTCCCTCAATAACTGAAAACTGCCTTCACTCCGCCCACTCTCTGTCATCAACCAATCATATCACTCACTCATTTCTCTCTTTCACCCCCCACTCTTCACCTATCTCACCAAACATTTAAAGACACATGCACCCATTTCTTGAAATCATTACAGTACACATTTAACAAAATGCAAGATACCCAATTATGTTTTAACAGTATCACAAAATAAGAGACTGTATGAGGATGTTTTGACTTCCTCCCTTTTAAAAGGCCTGTCCTCATATTAATTCTACTTCAGCACACCTGAGAGAAGGGGCCTTAGAAATGCAAACCTTGAAATGGAAACCTGAGGCAGGAATTCAAGCATGACTTGACAGAGTTGAAAGGTATAGCCTAGCCAAAGTTAAGTACTTTTAGGTCCCATTTATTTTCATGGATGCTTCTTCCATTGAAGTGTGTGGGACTTAAATGTGCTTAACTTGAACTGGATCGTTCTTTGTGATTTAGAGAAGGGACACAGCGTAACTTCTAGTTCTCAATATATCTTACTGTGTTCAGCTAAAATGGGCCACTTTGCCGCATGGATATTTTAATTATTTTGATACAAAGCGCCCAGAACTAAACCCTGCTACTGAAATTGTGATTAGGGCAACTGGGATATTTTTATCCTCTGCTTCCTTTCCTAGTAATCTCCATGCACACTGTCATTTTCCCTTTTTGATGTTTGTTTACATGCTCGCCCACTAATTCAGTCAGTTCTGCATTATAGCTCTGTGGTTGATTCTTGAATGTTGATGGCTAATTTCAAATGTATGCAATGGGCAATAACTTAAAGCTGAGGTAACTTCTTCTCCCCTCCCCAGACATGCAAATGTGTCTTGCCGCTAATCCCTGTCACCAACATATATGAGACTAAGGATTTCTTGAAGCTTATGAGACTATGTTTTATCTCCCTTCAGGGTCAGACTCGTCCATGAAGAGGAAAAAGCCACGCTCCATCCTGCCTCTCAGCATATCTATGGACCAAAGGTCCAAAGAGGAACTGCATCAAGACTGTATGAGACTAGCAACTTGCTTACACTCCAAAGGTACAAGCAGGAGATGTACCAGTGGCTCCCCCTTCCATTTTGGTTAGAACAAATCTCCTTCAGAGTATGTTTATTCTGAAGTTGAGATGTTTTAGGTAGATAAATGAATGAACTTGTAGCCTCATTCTGTTTACTTCAGATTAAGAATATAAACAGCATGCTTGTGCCATAGAATATATTATACTGGTGTTGCAGACTGTTACATGGAAGTAAGTTCTTGGGACTTATGTGCCAGGATGCTGCATGAGGTCATTAAAAGCTGTTTATTGTTTATTCAATTATGTTATACATAGTCCACCTTTCTCGCTGAGACTCAAGGTGATTACATAGTGCAATTCAATACGATCAACAGCTGGGACATCCAGGAAACAATACAGTAGGGTATAGATTGAAGAAATCTGATACAGAGCTGGGACATTGTTATGTAATGATTTTATATTGTAAGGAAATGCTGCTATGCACAGTAAAGTGATCTGATCTGGCTGCTTAGGAAATGTCTCCTAATATTTCGTTTAACTGGTTATAGGAATGCTTGTATCTGCCAACTTGTATAAATTGAATGCTTAGCCTTTAAGGCACTCTCACTTTAATAATGGCTGTCTCTCACTCCACATGTACTCTGTTCATAACTTAATGAATATGTTAGACAGGCATTTTTAGCATCACTTGTGAAATCACTATAGAAATTTTAATTTGAGAAAGTACTAAAGAGGTAGTTCTCTCTGTCTCCCTAGGCTTATTCTTTAATGTGTATTAATCAGAACAAAAGGGAATTAACTAATTCTAGAGATCAAACTGGGTAACAACTTGCAAATGGAAAGAATTTAAATTGATTAATGTGTGTGTGAAAACCTTGCTGTAGGGGCGAGGTAAAAGTAATTATATTTTTAAAAGAGAAAACTGTCAGAGAAGCGTCTCTCAGTTTTGTGCACTAATAGTGTTTTATGAATAGGAATTGTAAAATGCTGCCTATGACAGTTGAAAAGATCTTCATAAATATGCGTGATAAATGGAAACCTGTTTTTTATTATCTCGCCAGCAGATCAGGAGGAGGATTTACCAGTGGATCATGTCCATTTGGGGCTATTCACTGATAGACCTACATTGTACAGAATGATGGAGGCTGAAGGTTAGTCCTTTGCTATTAAACCAGGTTTTATCACTGGAACAAACCAAAAAAATGATGGGGATTATCTAAAAATATGCCTGGCTATAGGCACGGCATAAGTTGTGCAAAATGCCTCCTGATAGCTTCTCATGGATTTGAGCCCAGCTGTATCTTTCTTGGTAATCTATTCCAATTAAGCCAGATTGGTTATAATCTGCGACTGCTGAAGCTTCTGTGCTGCCATCAGGACCAGCTCCATAATGGGAGCTGTATTAATTTTAAAAGTACATCAAGCTACCTATGTTGGGGGGGGGGAGGTTGAAAAAATGGAGTGTTACTGAGCCGGGCTGCATTAATGGGGCCTCTGTTTCTTAGCCTTTGAAGCAGGAACAGTGGAAGTAAATCCTGAGTAGAGATGGGCACAAACCGAAATACGAACCAAAGTTCAGCATGAATGAGGCTGGTTCGTGGTTCGCGAACCGGCGGTTCGTCAGAGCCCATTTCTGACAAACCGCCATGAACTTTAGGGCGGTACGTTTGGTTCAGTTTTCAGTTCGTCACTGCAGACAGCTTGGCGCCGATCAATCAGTTTCCTAGGCAACAAGGAATGGGCTTTCTGCAGACCTCCTGCTGACCCAGAAGTGGTGATTTGCTGGCCCAGAAGTGACATTTTCACAAACCAAACGAACCGGTTCGCGAACTGGGGTAGGTTTATGAAAGTTCGTGGTTTGTGAAACGTGACGAACCACGAACCGCATGGTTTGTTTTTTTTCTGGTTCATGCCCATCTCTAGTCCTGAGTCAGGAAAAGAGAACATCACCTCCACATTATGGCACATTTCACCAATTTTGATGCTCATTAATTTCTTTTATTTAGTATCTAGCCTGAGGAGGCATTCTGTGGAACTCAGCAACTAGCTTGCTGTTTTGAGAGCTTCTGGTATATTACATTGTTATCCTACCTGTACTTTAAGGAGATTAGAGCAGTGGAAGTAATGCTAAAGTGGGTGCCACATTGGCAAATGAGAACAAAATGTAATTAGTAGAACAGTTAGAGAAAGCCTGGCAAGCTGCCATGGCAGAAAGTAGGACTGCAGGAAGGCTTGAGTCTCGGCAGTGTCTTGTTTTAGAACTTGGACTGCCCTCTGCAATTCGGCTGTGCTGGACTGTGCAAGGTCTAGGGGAAGCTCAGCCATGTTGAACTTAGATGGCACACTGGCAGGAGGGTTCTCAAGCATCATTCACAGTTCGATTTTTAGTTTATCACAACTGCTACGTTTTTTATTTGTGTGTGTATGTGTATTTGATGTTATATACTATCTGTGAGCATGTGCAAAAAATGCCTTTCTCTGAACTAATACAACCAACTTATTTATTAATAAGCAGTTTCTCTGTTCTTGACCAGTTTGATTGGCAGGAACAGGTGATAGGAAAAGTTAGAGGGATCATAAGCCCACTCCCAACTTAACTGGAGGATAACCTGATAGTGGGCTTTTGATTACACCCTTCTCCACGCACGCACGCACACACAAAGGCTGGGACCTAGTGAAGTTTGGCATCATAAGCACTGATTGGTGCTGTTCTTACCCCAAGCTTCTCCCTGTATCCCAGTCTTGTGTGCACAGAAAGTGAATTGTGGAGTGGGGGGAATAGAAGCAGTATCTTAGCTAATGTCAGCTGAGAATCGACTTCTGATCTCCCCTTCCAGGCTTCTCTCTGACTTCCTATAAGGTGTGGGCTCAGTGAGAAATTTGGGAAACTGCATCAGTTTGGAAGCTGCTTGAGTTGTTCAGCATGAGCTGGGCAAGTCCAGGGATTGGCTCACCTGTGTTAATGAAAACCAAACACAGAATGTTCAGCTCATGAACATAGTTGCTGTGAAATTTGCAGCGTTCTTAATTTACAACCATTTGACGCACACAAGGTTGCAGAAGGCTTCTGTGGCCAATAGCATGGCTCCTATACAAATCTGAGCATAAATGCTTCTCTTCTTTTCAGCACAGCCCACAGTCTCTTGACAACAATAATTTCCTGTTCTTATAGAACATAGCCCATTCCCTGCCATAAAAGCCCCCTCCAGATTTTTCACAAAAGTCCATTTTTATTGTTTTTCTTTTACCACCATCAAGCTTCTTCTCTCCTTTCCCCGCCCCCCCGGGGGCTGAAGTCTGGAATATATGGTGCGGGTAATGAAACTGCTTCCGCACATGTACAAAGTGCCTTTATCTTCATGGTGTCTGTGCAGTCCCACATTGGGACTGCACACGCACAGACCAGCCACGGAAAAGATTTTCAGAACTTTCTAGAAGTCTAGGAGTGCCCCTCCTCCCTTTGGTGCTTTCCTGTCAAAATCATCACATGACCAGGAGAAGGGGCGCTATTCCCTCTGTTCTCTTTTTGTCGCTACAGAGAACAGACCTCCATTGCTGTTTCTGCTTTTCCCTTACTTCATCCTTGAAGCTGAGGAGAATTATTTTTTTAAAGTTTTAAACTATCAATAGTCATTCTACTGAAGAATAAAACTACATTTAAAGAAGAAAATTTCTGTCTTTCCCTTCATCGTTATGGCTTGAGAAGCCTCTTCAAAATGCTGGGAAAAGTGGTCTGTCAGAGCCACCTCACAACAGCTCTTCCTCCAAGACTGTGGTTTTGTGCTAGCGTAATTGCCTCCCTGGCACCCTTTATTACCAAGGGCTAAGTCCAGAGGTGTGGCCCATCAGAGCCTCCTCACAACGGCTCCTTCTCCAAGGCTGTGGCTTTGCGCCAGCCTGTGTAAAAATATCTGTCCCTCCCTGGTACCTTTGATTACCAAGGGCTAAGTCCAGAGGTGTGGCCCCTCGGAACCTCCTCACAATGGCTTTTCCTTCAAGGCTACAGTGGCATGCCAGCCTGATGAAAGGCAGCTGCCCCTCAGTTTTGAGGGGAGAAACCTGGAAATATGACACAGTGCCAGCGGCAGGTTCCAAAATTCTTTCCCAAAGGCTTTACCTGCATGCCTGCTAAAATAAAGCCCACTCCCCTTCTTGGCTGTTTCAGCTCTGAGGAGAGACACCTAGAGGTGTAGCTTAACAGAGCTCTCTGTTCAGACACTGAGAGGCTTTTTTCTAAAGGCTTTGGCTGGATGCCAGCCTGAGTAATGGCCCCTCCACTCCCTTGACTGTGTCGACTCTTGACAGGAGACCCCTGGAGGTGTAACTTAACTCAGAGGCCTGGGATCAAAGACTGACAGGCTTTTTCCCAGAGCCTTTGGAAATGTGCCTGCCTGACACAAGGAATCCCTGTTCCTCCCAGGCTGTCCTCAGTTCCAAGGTGAGGTCCCTGGAGGCAAGGTTTCATAGAGCTAACACAATGAAATAGCAGCCTGGAACTATCAGTGTAATGATTGGGACTCCTCAGCTGCTTGTGTTTTAACAGAGATGATAAACCTGCACCGACAGATTTGTTTCTTATATGCCCACATTCCCTTTTTCTTACCAGGGAATGGTGCTGGGTCTCCCCGGGGTTCTCAGTCTCATTGCTGTAAGATTCAGCAGTCATTTAGGAAGGTGCAGAGGGTCTCTTTTAGTCAGCACAGAGTAACTTTATTAAGCAGAAGCAAAGAAACGGACACAAGGTCTAGCTCAGGCCTTCCCGAGCAGTCCTTCAGCCAGTTTACACAGACATGAGTAAAACCTGGACTGGAACTGCTCCAGTGGCTACATCTGTCTTGAATGGGGTTAGACTCCCCCCAAAAGTCAGGTTCACAGCTTAAAAGTAGGGGTTTGCACCCGAAAAAGCTTTGGGAAAAAACCTGAAATCCGAAGCAGCATGCTGCTTTGGATTCGGGTTTCTAAGTCGCTTCGGTATGCTCTGTAAAGATTTGGAGCATACTGAAGTGATGTGGGAGGGGAGAGGCCACCCCTACCCTTAAACTCTCACCCTTTAACCCCATCCCCCCATCCCACTTACCTGGTCAGGATCCAGTCATCAATGCTGCACTGGCCAGGGAAGGTCTTCCCTGCCGCTGCAGCTGGCTGGCAGTCTTTCCTGTGGCTGGTGCAGCTGGCCAGCAGAGAGGGCCTTCCCTGCCGCCGGCACTGTGCTGGCGCGGCTGGCCGGCAGAGAGGGCCGCCACTGCCAGAGGCCAGCGGGGAGACGGGAGGGCCTCCTCCTCCAGCCGGTGCCAAGTGGGGCTGGGGAGGAAAGGGTGGGAATGGAAAAGTTTAAAGGGCCCTGCCGCTTGCAACAGGGCCCTTTAAACTTAATCCCCGGGCCCCCCGAAGCTTCCCGAAGCATTATGAATGCTTCGGGAAACTTTGTTTCGGTATTTCCAAATCAGGGCTGGCATGCTGGCCCTGATTTGGAAATAACAAAGCTTTCCGAATTGGGCCCAACTTGAGTATTTCACCCGAATCGGATACCCGAAGCGCACACCCCTACTTAAAAGTACTGCTAGATACCAGGTAGCTGTGGTGACTTGGAATGTGTTTGCCCAGCATCGGCTGGTGCATCCGCTGTATCCATTCCTGGTTCAGACAGATCTAGCCACAGTGATCCTTGGCTTAGTTACATCTCAAATGTACTATTGCAGGGCATTCTACTTGAGGCTGCCCTTCAAGATGGTTTGGAAGCTGCAGCTAGTGCAGAATGCTGTGGCTAAACTGCTGGTTAAGCCAGCTGTTGAGAACATATAACCCCAATATTACAGCAATTACACTGGCTACCAGTCCACTCCTGAGTCCAATTCAAGTTGCTGGTTCTAACCTTTAAAGCCCTACATGGCTTGGGACCACGGTATCTGGAGGATTGTCTTTTCCCATATGTTCCTGCCTGGGAGTTGAGATCATAGGCAGAGGCTATCCTGATTGTCCCATCAACCAAAGAACCTTGGTTTGTGGGTACACAGTATGGGCCTTTTTGGTGGCAGTTCCACAACTGTGGAATAATTTCCGCAGAGAGATGTGCCTGGCCCCCTCACTGTTTAGCTTCAGGTTGTAGCTGAAGGACTGCTTCTTAATGTATTTTTAACTACTGTTTTTGATATTTTTATTGAAAGCTCCTTGAGCACCTTTGGAGGAAAGGCAGCTAATAAATAAACTTTTCTAGCATGGGAGTAGCTATAGAGAAAAAGCAGTGTCGCATTGCTGAGCTCTCTCCTCTGAAATCACGGCTATTCAGCCCAGCACACTTGTTAGTTCTTTCTTAAATAGTATGGGAGAAGTGACAGAGAGGTTTAGCTCGACTGTTCTGGATATACGCTTCAGAGGGAAGCAGGAAAGTCAGCTAGATGGGAATGCCAGCAGAATGCTGATAAGATTGGCAAAATCTTCAGAACCCGGCACCTGCTGTGCCTGTAAACATTCCTGTCAGAAACGTAACTGAAGCTCTTTCCACCTACCCCCTCCCACCTAATCTGAGATGGGATTAGGTGGTGGGCTGGTGGGTTCCCAGGTGCTAGTGCAGTAGTAGAAGCTGGAACCTGCTCCCCTCCGTGTCCTGAATGACACACATGCATACCACAAAAGGGTAATGGGGCATTACCTTAGGCCTGGCAATAGGTCCCTGACCGTGATGGGCATGGTTAGTGTTGGACTAGGATCTGGGAGATCTAGGTTTAAATCCCCACTCTGTCATGTAAACTTGCTCAGTGACCTTGGGCCAATCATACATTTTCAGCCTAACCTACCTTGTATGGGTTTTTGTGAGGATAAAATGGAGGAGAGTGCTGTAAGCTGCATTGGGTCCCTGTTGTGGAGAAAGGTAGGGCATGAATTAAATAAATAAATAAGTACTTGTATAGATGCTCTGCTCTAACTTGAGCTTTAAGCAGCGGATCTTTGCCAAGAAACATGCTTTGTCTCCCAACAGGAAAAAGCCATTTAGAGAACGGACATCCAGATTTATTTCAACAGCTTATGGTCTGGAAAGGAGATCTGAAAAGTGCTCTCCAGTCAGCAGCAGAAAGGGGAGAACTGACGGACCAGCTGGTGGCTTTCTCGCCAATGGGTAAGCTTGGCATGCAAGTAGATCTGTTACTGTATTGTCCATTGTGCTTCTAAGTAATGACTTGAAGGGTATGCAGGGAGCCCTTTCCTGTGTGCCTTCATTTATTCCCAATTTGTTGTGGAATTTTTACTAGCCTCATCATTAGCATGATAACTGATGAGTTTACCTTCTCTTTAGCTGGCTATCAAGCCTGGGTGTGGACTGTAGAAGCCTTTGCAAAGCAGCTGTGTTTTCAGGAACAGTATGTCAAGGCTGCATCTCATCTCCTCTCTCTCCATAAAGTGTATGAGGCTGTGGAGCTGCTGAAATCACACGGTTTTTTCAGGTCACTACTCTACTATTGTTTTTGAACGGATTTTAATGTAGACAGATTTAAAAGAAAATTGCCTTGAAGGGAGGTGGGGGCACTCCAAACATGAAGCAGTGGTAGTACTGTAGACTTAAAATATCAAATATGGTTGATGAATAGGTGACGTGATACTGATACAGATTATTTTAGGGTACATTTAAAATAGTTATGTATCACCTCTCCATAAAATTTGCATGAGGCAGTGTTTTTCTTTTTGCCTAGTCTCTGTAACTGAGAGTATCACGGAACAAGAACTATAGTTAACAAGAACACCATGAAAGCTAACTACAAATAATCAAGGAATTGTCAAAATCTCTCTCTCACTCATTCACTTACACACTCATTCGCACACGCACACACCCAATATATATATGGTAAAGGACAAGGAAGAATAAATATATTTGATTTAAATAAGTATGATTTTTGTGCTGCACTCTGGAAACCGGGCTACAGCCAGATTCCCATCATAGAAACTGATGCCTAAGCACAGATTCCCTGTAAATGCTATTCCCAGTGCAGTTCACAATGAAGTGAGCCTTCAAGTCATTGCAGTTTGAGTGGTGCTCACAGTTTCTGACTCAGTGGACCTCTCAACATAAGTAACTTCTGTTCTGAATCCATTAACTTCCTTTTAATGTAAAAAACCTCCATTTTCTTCAGTAAGGATGGGCTTAAGTAGTCTGTTATGCCATAAAATAAATACTGCTTATCTGAATTTTTCCTCATCTTACTGTTTGTCTCAGGGAAGCCACTACAATTGCCAAGGCTAGGCTGCGTCCTGAAGATCCAGTTCTGAAAGATCTCTATACCAACTGGGCAGCAGTACTGGAAAAGGATGGCCATTATTCCCTGGCTGCCAAATGGTACCATTGCCAGCACACTGTTTTTGCTTCAGTGAGAACTGTTTGGACTCTTGGTTATTAGATTCGTAAAATAATTTGGGAGGAGCCTCCTTCCTGGGAATCCAGTGTGAAACAACTGTAGACATTTTGTTTTATGAGCTATGCAAAGTACTGTAGAATCCTGGAAGTGGTACACAGAGAAGGAAATGTGGCTGAGTGGCTTGATTGAATTTTCCATTCTTTATGTGCTGGATAGTGGGCAACAAAAGGGGAGTGGGGAGGAGAGCTTCTTACTCTTATTTTGATGTTCAAATTGAGAGCTCTGAGCTGTTACATGGTGATCTTACCTTTGATTAACCACCATCTTCTAAATATACCTTGTACAAACTGGTAGTACAAGATGAGAGAAGGAGTAAGTAAAAGGGAACTGATTCCACTGGGTCCTGAAACAAAGCATATGAAACAAGCAGGGGGGGGGGTTTGGTGGTAAACTGGAAGCTTCCTGCAATATCAGTGTCACTGTGTTTAATTTTTCTTTTTAGTTACCTGGGCACTGGCTCTCCTTATGATGCTGCCAAAGTGCTGGCTAAGAAGGGAGACCCTACATCTCTTAAAGCAGCCGCTGAACTTGCTTTGATAGCTGGAGAGAAGGACCTGTCGGTGACATTTGCTTTTCGGTGTGCCCAGGAACTTTTGTCTACCAAGAACTGGGTTGGGGCACAAGAAGTTCTGCAGCAGCATGAGAGCTTATTGGTCAGTGCACAGTATTACTTCTACACACTCATCCATACCCACAAACACCACTAACCCCCCCTCCCCCAGAGAAACATAGAGCTGGAAGGGATCCAAAGGTTCATCTAGTCCAACCTTCTGCATAATACAGGAAATTCACAGCTATCTATTTCCTGCTCACCTCTCCCAGTGACCCCTGCTTTGTGCCTAGAGGAAAACAAAAAACCTTTAGGAACCCTGGCCATTATGGCCTGGAGGAAAATTCCTTCCTAATCCCAGAGTAGTGATCAGCATTACCTTGGGCATGTAAGAAAAGGTCACAAGAGCCTAGCACTGGCTCATCCCTTCATGCCCTCCCTCTCTGTACATTCATATTGAGTCATAGAATCATCATAGCTGACAGTTGGCCATCTAGCCTCTTCTTAAATACCTCCAAGGAAGGAGAGCTCACCACTTTCCAAGGAAGCCTGTTCCATCGAGGAACTGCTCTGTCAGGAAGTTCTTCCTTATGTTTAGCTGAAAACTCTTGTTTTAACTCATTGTTTCTGGTCCAACCTTCTGGGGCAACAGAAAACCACTCCGCTCCATCCTGTGTGTGTGTGATGTGCTGTGAAATCATCTCCATCCTATGGTGACCCTATGAATGAAGTCCTCCAAAACATCCTGTCATTAACAGACCTGCTCAGATCCTGCAAACCAGAGGATGTGGCTTCTTTTACTGAGTCAAGCCATCTCATTTTAGGTCTTTCTCTTTTCCTACTGCCTTCCAGTTTTTCTTGCATTATTGACTTTTCCAGATAATCTTGTCTTCTCATGATATAACTGAAGTACAATAGCCTCCATTTTCTTCAGACTTGATTTGATCTAGTACCCTCTTTTTGGCCATCCATGGTATCTGCAAAACTCTCCTCCAGCACCACATTTCAGATGAATCAGTTTTCTTCCTGTTAGCTTTCTTCACTGTCCAACTTGTACATCCATACGTAGTGATGGGGAATGCTATAGTTCGGGTTAACTTGATCTTGGTCCCCAGAGAGACATCTTTATCTTTTTTTTTTTTTAAAAAAAGATTTTTATTGGATTAGATGTCATTAAGTTGTACATTACAATCAGTTTCCTTTAATTTTTCCAATTCTAACCCCCTCCCTTTCCCCCCTTTTGTTGACTTCCAACAGTTTTCCAACCCCTTGTCCCTTTTCCCTTACTCAATTCAAATTTATTCTATCTATCAAACGTAAACTTTCACTTTCTTCTAAGCTTATCTATATAGCACAGTGCTCCTTCTGTCTTCCTACTTACTTTAACAACTAAATAATGCATAACTAAATAATACATTCATGGCATATTTTCTTTTAATAATAATCATTTAGCTAACTTTGATACTCTATACTCTATCTTATAATATCTTCAATATGGGACAAACAATTTATCCCTCATTTAGCATAATTTTAGATACTTCTATAAACAGTACATTCAATATAAGTCAACCTATTTAACTTATACTCTATATATTACTTTTCTACATATCTGGGATCTTATCTTCATACTGTTTTAATTATGTAATTATATAATTCTTCCATTATGCAACTATCCACCAAAAATAGTCAACCAATTTGACCCATATATACCAAATTATCTCCATTATACGATTATTGCCAGAAATGAAATTAATTAGTTTCTATCCTTATAATTAGTTAATTTCTATCATTATAATTCTTATTATAACACCTATAATACTTAATGCTATATATAATAGTCTAATAAGTAATTGCTTAGAAATTCTCATTTAACTCTCCGCCTCCCGGTAAAGTCACCTCCCTCTACTTTTATTGTATTTCAGTAATTTTCAAACTGCCACAGTTCTCCTCCCACCTCCCATTTCTTCACTAAATATTGTTTCAGCTTCTCCCAATCCGTGTTAAACTGTCCTGGATCAAGGTCTCTCAGTTTCCTTGTCATTTTGTCCATTTCCGCCATGTACAGCAATTTATAAATCCAGTCCTCAATAGTTGGCACTTCTTGCACTTTCCACTTTTGCGCGTACAAAAGTCTGGCCGCTGCTGTCATATAAAATAGCAATGTCCTATATTGTGCTGGAATGTCCTCCATTCCCAAGTTCAGTAGCAGGAGTTCTAGGTTCTTATTAATTTGAAATTGTAAAATCTCGCTTATTACTCTTATTATTTCCCCCCAGTACTGCCTAGCTACCTCACAAGTCCACCACATATGATACAAAGATCCCTCATGCTTTTTACATTTCCAGCATTTATTAGACGTATTCAGATTCCCTAGCGCAATTTTCTTTGGTGTCATATACCAACGATAAATCATTTTGTAGACATTCTCTTTGATATTGGTGCATGTCGTGATCTTCAATGTATTCTTTCACAAGTATTCCCACGCCTCCATTGTTATTTCCTTATTAAAGTTTATAGCCCACTTCACCATTTGCACTTTAACTGTTTCATCTTCAGTATACCATTTCAACAGCACTTTATATACCTTAGAGATTTCCTTTTCGTCCTCTTGTAAAAGTGCCTGTTCTAATTCCGAATTCTCCATTCTTATCCCTCCCTTCACACAGTCCGAATTATAAAGATCTCTGATCTGTCTATACTGAAACCAATCGTAACTTGGAGACAACTCGTCCTGCGTCTTTATTTTGGGTTTAGAAAATTCCATTCGGGTTATCTCCTTGTATGTTAAACACTGTTGTTCATTATCGACAATTCTCGGATCTATTACTTCATATGGAACCACCCATGAGGGGATTCCATCTTGTAGGTAATTTCTGTACTTCTTCCAAGTTGTGAATAGGCTTCTCCGAATATAATGATGTAAGAACATAGAGTCCGCTTTTACTTTATCATACCATAAATATGCATGCCATCCGAATATTTTTTTATATCCTTCTAAGGCCAGTAATTTCCGGTTTTTCAGCGTCATCCAATCTTTCAACCACACTAAACAAATTGCGTCATAATAAAGTCTTAGGTTGGGCAGTTGCATTCCGCCTCTTTCTTTTGCATCTTGTAACACTTTCATTTTCACTCGAGGCTTTTTGCCTGCCCAAACAAAGTCTGATATTTTCCTCTGCCATTTTTCAAACTGCTTAGAGTCTCGGATAATTGGTATTGTCTGTAACAGAAACATCACTCTTGGCAGCACGTTCATCTTAATTACTGCAATTCTTCCCAACCATGACAAATTCAGTCTATTCCATTTAATCAAGTCTTGCTCTATCTGAGTCCACAATTTCTCATAGTTGTTTTTAAATAAATCTATATTCTTTGCAGTCAGTTCAATTCCCAGATATTTCACCTTACTTGTTACTTCGCAGTCTGTTATTTCCATTAGTAGTTGTTGTTTTTGTTTAGTCATATTTTTACATAGTATCTTTGACTTCTTTTTGTTTACATAAAATCCTGCCAAATCTCCAAATTCCTTAATCTTCTCTATTACTTTTGGCATATTCTCCATTGGATCTTCCACAATAAGCATTATATCGTCCGCAAATGCTCTGACCTTATAGGAAAAGTCCTTTATTTTTATTCCACGGATTGCATTGTCTTCTCGTATCTGTATCATCAGTATTTCCAAAACCAAAATAAACAACAGTGGAGACAACGGGCAACCTTGTCTTATTCCTTTACCTATAGTCAATTTCTTGGTCACCTCGTCATTCACCACAATTGCTGCACTCTGGTCTCTGTAAATTTCCTTTACTGCTCTTATGAATCTTTCTCCCATTTGTAGCTTTTCCATGGTGGCAAACATAAAGTCCCAGTTCAAATTATCAAACGCTTTTTCAGCGTCCACAAAGAAGAAACCAACCTCCTTGTCACAACGTTTATCATAATATTCAATAGCATTTATAACTGTCCTTAAATTGTCTTTGATTTGTCTGTTTGGCAAAAAACCAGCTTGCTCCTCCTCAATAACTTCAGAAAGCCATCCCTTCACTCTTTCCGCCAGTATCTTCGCGAAAATTTTGTAATCGTTATTAAGTAACGATATAGGTCTGTAATTTTTCACATTAGTCAAATCTTGCCCCTCTTTGGGGATCAGTGATATATTGGCTTCACTCCAAGTGTCTGGGATCCGTTGATCCTTTAAAACACCATTAATCACATCTTTTAGGAATGGTGCCAGTTCATTAGCCATTACCTTGTAAAATTTGGCTGTAAGTCCATCTGGTCCTGGCACCTTTCCCAAGTTTGTTGACTGTATTGCCTTTCTTATTTCTTCCTCCGTTACTTCGTTGTTCAATTTGTCTCTCCAAGCTTCCGAAATTACTGGGAGCTTCATTTTCTCCAAATATGTCGCTATTGAGTCTTTATTCACCTCTTTTTTATTATACAATTTGGCATAAAATTTATAAAAGTCTCTGCTGATAAGCTGTCTGTTCCAGGTACACTTTATTGTCCTCACAGATTTTATTTATTATTTTCTTCTCCTTTCTCTTCTTCAATTGCCATGCCAAATATTTCCCAGGTTTATTTGCGCCTTCAAACACCTTTTGATTCATTCTCTTAAGATTCCATTCCAATTCTTTGTTATTCATTGCTGTCAGCTGTTCTTGAAGAATTTTAATGTCCTGGTAGATTTTCTTTTTCCCTGGTCTTTTCTTTAACTGTATTTCTTTGGCTTTTATTTTCTCCGTGATCTCCTGTCTCTTCTTCTCTTTTTTTTTCCTGGTTCTTCCATTTAAATCCATTAATATGCCCCTAATTACTGCCTTGTAGGTGTCCCATACCTTGTTGGTTGGTACTTCTCTATTCATGTTATATTGTATGAAAAACTTTGTTTCTCTTCTCAACATCTCCATATTTTCTCCCTCTTGCAGCAAATCCTCATTTATTCTCCATCCTCTTCTTTTACTCCTTTTCCCCAACTTCCACATAATTGGATTATGATCTGAGCCTACCATAGGCATTATTTCCACGTCTTTAGTCCAAAGCGCTAAGTCTTTTGAGGCCCAGATCATATCAATTCTTGATAGCGTAGAGTGTCTCGCGGAGAAAAATGTATATTGTCTGCCTTTGGGATTTTGTCTTCTCCATACATCTTCTAAAGTTTCCTGTTGCATCAATACAAAAAACGTCTTTGGTAATAGTCCTCTTTTCTTTTGTGCAGTTGCTGACTTTTTATCTAGTTCCAAGTTTGTCACTCCATTGAAGTCTCCTGCAAGAATTATCTGGTCATAAGAAAGTTCATCTAATTGCTTCCTCAAGTCCTCAAAGAAGCTTTCTTTTGCTCCGTTAGGTGCATAAATTCTGATCACCAATACTCTCTTTAAATTCCATATACATTCCACTGCTAAAAATCTGGCTTCCGCATCTCTCATCACTAACTTTGGCTGTAGCTCCTCTTTTATATACAATACCACTCCCCTTTTTTTCTTATTAGAGGCCGCTACAAAATCACTGCCCAATTTATTCAATTATAGATACTTTGCATCCTGCTTTCTAATATGAGTCTCTTGCAGACATACAATATCACATTTTTGTTTTAATAGCCAGTGGAAAATGCTTTTTCTCTTATTCGGTGAGTTAAGTCCATTTACATTCCAAGATAAAACTTTGCACTCCATATTCATAATCTTGTTGCTGGTAAGTCCTTTTCATTGTCCCTTATAAACTACTCCATCTCTGATTCAGATCTAATGCGCTTTTTCGCTCCTCCAAATTCAAAGGACACTCCTGGTAATTCCCATCTGTATCTTATTTTCATGTCCTTCAGAATCTGAATTAGAGCTTTATATTTTTTTCGATCTAACAACACCGATCTGGGTAATTCCTTCATGATAATAATCGTCTTGCCATCAGTCTCCAATGGATCTTGAAACTGTTTAGTCACAATCTTCTCTTTCATATTTTTGGTCGTAAATTGCACAATCACATCTCTTGGTAGTTTCCTCTGGGTCGCGATTCTTGAATTTACACGGTATACCACATCTAGGATAGCCACAACTTCCTCCTCCTCCTTCCCCAGGTATTCCGCTAACACCTCAGCGATCTGTTCTTGAGCTGTCTTTCCTTCCACTTCCGGCAAGCCGCGAAACCTCAGCTGTTTCTCCATATGTTTACTTTCCGCAACCGCCATTCTCCCCCTCATCACCCTCATCTCTGTTCGTTGCGTATCTGCTAAGTTCTCCACCGCACTTTCCACTACCTTGACTCTTTGCTGTGATCCCTGCAGGTCATTTTGCATTGTTTCCATACCTTTCTTCACTTCTGCCAGCTCATTTTTCACTGTCTCTTTAACCTCTTTCACCAACTCCGGTTTCATGTCCTTGAGCTCCTTAATCACTTCTAAAAGTTTTTTATCCAAATTCTCTATCGCCGATTGCCACTCTTTTTTCGACATCGTGGGGCTTGCTTTGGCTCGCTCCCACGAGTCCGCTCTCTTCCTTAGCTCCGTGGCGTTGTTGCCAAGTAGGCCCCCTCCCCTGCTTTAAAGCCTGCCATGAACTGTGTTAAAGTTTCCTGCGTTGCTGTTTCACTGCTGCACAAAGATTGCTTTGCACGTGTGTGCTCTGATACACGTGTCAGTTTCCTGCCTGCGTGTCAGTTACCTTGCTGCTGCAATAGACTGTGTAGTTTACTGACTCCATGTTTGGATAACTGCACAAAGGACTCTCTTTCTGGGCAGCCCTGCCCTGACCTGTATCTGGACTTCCTAGTGTGTGTTTGACTGTGTTACAAGTGTGCCCCGTGCCTGCATCGCCATCTGCCACGGACCGTGCCTGTTCCCTGCTTTGGACTGTGTTTTAAAGTGTTGTTCCCCCTGCCTCCATGGAAGCCTGCCTCATATGGGCCCAAGCCGCTGCTAGCAGCCGGGCGTCTGCCGGGGAAACCTCCAGCGAGCCTGGCTAGGCGCTCCCTGGTCAGTTCCCGCCTGGAGCCTCCCGCGGGCCGGTCCCCGAGCTTGCCCTCGCTACCGAGCAGCCTGCTATCCAGCCCCAGCCATGCCCAGCCGGCATCCATGTTCTCAGGCAGCCAGAAGACCCTGGGAAGAAGACTGCTTTGGGAAGCCATTTCGGCGAAGCGGGCACACCACGTCCGCAGCGAGAGTACCTCGCCCCGCTCTGCATATCTTAGGAGCCGCCCCGGAGAAGAGCTAAGTGCCGACCATCCCAAGCACTTAGAGAATGCATCTCAAAGAAACCTCCGCATTCCAGAGCTGATGACATCAGGACAAGCCCTGTCCGCTGGAACATCCTTTCAGCCCACTTGGATTTCCCCCTCCCTCTTTTGTCCCCTCTTCCTGAGGTGTCACTTATCACAATCTGATTACCAAAGTGGCCCATCCAAGCCATTCAGTAGCCCATTAGACCCTTTGTTTTAATCTGTGAGAACCACCAAGTACAGCACCAGCCCCAGGGTACGTTTTGGGGTATTTAAGCCGGCCTCTCAGACCGCATGGTGCGCGTGCCATCCTATCCAGACTTCCTTGCTGTCCGTCTGTGGTTCCAGTGCTGGCATTGGACCACCACCCTCGCTGCTGTGTCTCTGCTTCGCTCCAGGATAAGTGAGTATTCCCCCTATCATCGTTAGGAACCAGCTAATGCGAACGTCTCTGTATTTCCTACTCTGTATTTCCTAGATCTTGTGTGTTCCTTGTATGATTGTGCAAGTTAGGCTTACGCCACACTAAATACACGTGTTTGGAACTTATTTGTTGTCTGCCTCTTTTTCACTAGAGTGTCTGGGATCGGGACCTCCGTATACATAGGTTATGATCCGCGCTTAATATTAAGTTACAGACTGCTACAGCTAATTCCCCATTATAATAAAGAGCAGTTCTGGTAACAGCGTTTAGTTTAATGTCCTTTTAGTTTAAATGTCCCGGTCTTTCCAAAAAAAACTTTTAAAGAGTCCAAAATGTCGGGCGTCTTTTTTCTATGGTTTCTCTATGATTTTTGGAATCCAATATGGCTTACTTCCTCTTTCGCTGAAGCCGCGGCTCTTCCCCTTTCAAAAATGGCGATTCCCTACTTCCTGCCCTCTGGCAAGGGCCCCCTCTCTCCAGCAACTCTATTGTTGTTACGTACTTCCTGTTTCCCGACTTCCCACAGCAGTTCTCGCGATGGTGAAACTTTCTCACAGCCTGATATCTCCTTATAGCCACAGGTATTCAAAACAATAGTCCAATTTCTTTAATAACTTCATTTAACTTAGTCCTTTTTCTAATGTAATTCTTGCCGGATCCTCCCCTCCTTATACTTAGTCTGTTGCAGTTTAAAAGTCTACTTTAATTCTTCTTTACTTTAAGTAATCTGTCCCGTTTCAAGAGATAGTGATCTTTACCTTCTCATTCACTTTCCTTGGGTTGTAATCGCTGTTTCAATCTTAGCTTCCCATCCACTCTTCTTTCCCCTGTTGAAGCTTGGGCATGTAGGTCTTATGCCAACCGCATTGGCACCAGGACTGCCGCAGAGATTATAGCCGACCTGTCTTAGGGTGGGACCTCAAGGGTCGGGAGAGGATCCGTTGCGTAGGACCCCCCCTCGCCCGAGATCAACGCGCCCTGAGGTGCTTGAGCGTTCTATGCCTGTTCTCCGCCTGAGAACAGTTGGCCGCGGGCTTGATTTTGCCCCGCCGGCCGCTTAAACGGCAGCCCGGTCAGCTCCGCGATTAGAGCTGCGTTAGACCTCCATGGATCCCAAACCGGAAGTCGAGACATCTTTATCTTGAAGGATCTTTTCTAGTTCCCTCACAGCTGCTCTTCCAAGTCTCAGTCTTCTTCTGATATCTTCATTTTGGTTGATGATTGAGCCAAGGGATAGAAAATCTTGGAGAATTTCAACTTCCTTATTGCCAAGTTTAAAATTGTGTGATTCCTCAGTAGTCATTACTTTAGTCTTCTTGATGTTCAGCTGTAATCCTGCTTTGGTGCTTTTTCTTTTAACCTTCAACACTAGTTGTTTCAAGTCTTTGCTGTTTTCTTCCAGTAACATTTTGTCATCTGTATATCTCAGATTGTTAATGTTCCTTCCACCAATTTTCACTTCACTTTCTTCTAGATCTAATCCAGCTTTCCTTATGATACACTCTGCATAGAGGTTGAACAGGTAGGGAGATCATATGCATCCTTGTCTGACACCTTTGCCAACTGGAAACTATTGTTTCTCCATATTCTGTCCTGACAGTAGTCTCTTGTCTATAGTACAGGTTGCGCATCAAAACAATCAGATGTTGTGGCACCCCCATTTCTTTTAACAGTCTCCATAGCTTTTCATGATTCACACAGTCAAAAGCTTTGCTGTAATCTATAAAATACAGACTAATTTTCTTCTGAAATTCCTGGTATTTTCCATTAGCCATCATAAATTTGCAATGTGATCTTTAGTGCCTCTTCCTTTTCTGAATCCAGCTTGAATATCTGGCATTTCTTGTTACATATATGGTAAGAATTTGCTGTAGAATTTTGAGCATCATTTTGCTTGCTTGGGAAATTAATACGATAGGCCGATAGTTGCTGCACTCTTTGGCATCTCCTTTTTTGGCATCCTCTAAGCCCTTTAAATACTTGAAGAGGGCTATCATATCACCTCTCAGTCGCCTCCTCTCTAAGCTAAACATACCCAGATTCTTCAGCCTTCCCTCAGAGGACTTGGTCTCCAGATCCCATACCATCTTTGTTGCCCTCCTTTGGACATGTTCCAGCTTGTCAACATCCTTCAGCTGTAGTGTCCAGTACTGAACACAATACTTCAAGTGAGGTCTAACCAAAGCAGAGGAAAGCGATGCCATCACTTCATGTATACTTTATACTTCTGTATACTTTACACTTCTGTTGATACAGCCTAAAATCGTGTTTGCCTTTTTAGCTACTGCATCACATTGCTGATTCATGTTTAGTGTATGATCTACCAGGACCCCTAGATCCTGTTCACATGTATTACTGCCAAGAAAAGTCTCCCCCGTCCTGTATGTGTTCCTTCGTTTTTTCCTACCTAAATGCAGAACTTTTGGTGTTTGGTGTAGTGGTTAAGAGCGCAGGACTCTAATCTGGAGAGCCAGGTCTGATTCCCCACTCCTCCACTTGAAGCCAGCTGGGTGACCTTGGGCTAGTTACAGCTCTCCGGAGCTCTCTCAGCCCCACCCACCTCACAGGGTGTTTGTTGTGAGGATAATAATGACATACTTTGTAAACCACTTTGAGTGGGCATTAAGTTGTCCTAAAGGGCGGTATATAAATTGAATGTTGTTGTTGTTAATCTCTGTTGAAATTCATTTTTTTAGTTTTAGCCCAGTTTTCCAGCCTGTCAAAATCACTTTGAATCTTGCTTCT
Source organism: Eublepharis macularius (assembly GCF_028583425.1). Taxonomy (NCBI): domain Eukaryota; kingdom Metazoa; phylum Chordata; class Lepidosauria; order Squamata; family Eublepharidae; genus Eublepharis; species Eublepharis macularius. Next base: position 86,536,702 of record NC_072793.1, on the reverse strand, counting down.
GTTTTCTACTGTGTTTGCAACCCCTCCCAATTTAGTATCATCTGCAATTTAATGAGCTTTCTCCTCTATTCCTTCATCCAAGTCATTTATAAAGGTGTTTTTTTTTTATTAACTACATTAACTAACAATACAAAGGGAAGAAAGGGAACAAGAGGAGGAAGGAAAAAAACCACAACAACTACAACATGCAACAGCTATGCTACACAAAATGTTTCCCCTTCATACTGCCATTATTCAAAAGTTAAAGCTTTATGTTATATTGATGGAGTGGTTGACCTTACTAAATGCAAATTACAATTTAAATTCAAATTAAATTTTTCTTCCCCTCCTGGGTCCCGGACGCAATTCTCTCTGAGCAGCTGCAGCCGCAGTGCTCATTTCCTCCCCCCCCCCCTCAGACTTCTCCTTTTCGTCTTGCTTGGTGCACTGAAATTCCGGATTTTTATCCTCAAAATCCCTTAGTTGATCTTCTGATAATAACTTGAAAGCTTGATCTTTGTGACTGAACCAGATTCCTTCCGGAAATAACCATTTGTACTTTATTCCACGTTCTCTCAGAAGAGCTGCGAACTTTTTATACTTAAAACGTCTTTTCCGAACTAGAAATGGGACGTCTTTCAATATCTTAACTTTATTACCCAAAAAGTCCAAATCCGCATTGTATGAATTATATAGGATAGTGTCCCGGATCCTCTTAGATGAAAAATCAATGATGATCTCGCGAGGCAACTGACGCTTCATTGCATATTTTGAAGTAGCCCGACGGACTTCCAAAATGGCGCCTTTTACTTCTTTAGTTGCCCTCGCGGGTGTCGCCAATAGTACCGAGACCAGACCCCGTAAATCCTCATTTTCCTCCTCTTTCACATTCTGGAGGCGCAAAATTGTCTGTGTTCGTTCCACTTGTAGCCCGATCAGCTGATTCTCCACCAGTTTAAGCTCTTTATTCGTAGCCTTCACGAGTGACGCACTTTCCCGAGCAGACTTCTCTGCCCCCCCCCCGCTGCTTCCTTAATGGTTTTCACTTCGCTCTCAATTAAGCCCACCCTTTGATCTGTTTCATTCAGCTTGTCAACAAAGGGTTTTCATTTATAAAGGTGTTGATCAACATAGGGCCCAGGACAGATCCCTGAGTCACTCTACTTGTCGCTCCTCTCCAAGAGGATGAGGAACCATTTACTAGTACTCTTTGGGTGCAATCTGTCAGCCAGTTACAAATCCACTTAACAGTAATACAATCCAAACCATGGGATCTAATAGCACCTTAAAGACCAACTAGATTTCCAAGGTATGAGAGTCAGAGCTCCCTTTGTCAAATACGAGTGGAAAAAGGAATGATTCTTCATAATCCAGGCAGAGTGGTCGAGATACTGTAAATTAAAGTGTCAGGAAGGTAGCTATAATACATGTTTCCATTAGCTTGTTAGAGCAGAAGTGCAAAGTGCAGAAAATTGGCATCTGTAAGGCAAGAAGAATCCTACATCCCAATTCAACCCTGGAGGGATCCATTGTTCCAAATAAACTCAGTTTTATCAATCTTGCATTGTAATTTTCCTTTGAAGTTTCTCTGCTTGAAAACAGCTACTCTTAGGTCAATGATGGAATGTCCTGGCAGATTAAAATATTCTCCAGCTGGTTTTTGAATGTTGTGATTTTTTTATATCAGATTTATGTCTATTTATTCTGTTACCTGTTTGCCCAGTATAGAGAGTTGAAGAGCATTGCTGATACTTGATGGCATGTAAATATTGGAAGATGAACAAGTGAATGAGCCTGTGATGGTGTAGCTGGTGTTAGTTCCAGCAATTGTGGTGTTGAAGTGAATATGGGGGCGAGTTGGCATCTTGCTTTATTGTAAGCCTAGTACCATGTCCATGTTGGAAAGTGCATTGTTGTGAGTTAGGAGGAGTTCCTATTATATGTAGGAGGTGCCAAGTTCTGGGCAGTTGCTTTTGTAATTAGAGTAATCAGGTTCCTTATTTTCTCATAAACATTCTGTGAAGTCTTCACAGTCAACTAAATCTGTGATACTAATATATATAACGTAATAATACCCCCATTAACTTCCTGAGGAGATACAGCTGATTTTTGTAATCCAAGGAGGGCATAACTTTATCAAATTGTTGAGAGCCCAAAAGGTTACACTCTTCTAATCGGTTACCCTCTACTTCTGTAGGCATTGGGTTCTCAATATCACTGCTCTCCTGCAAGACATTAAATCTGTTACTCATCTTAATATTAGATTTTTTTTAAAAGTCAAGCTTAGTTTATCTGGGAAAAGGCAAGAAAGGGTCCTCAAAAGGGAAACCTTTTCGTACTCATACTTAGCTATCAGATGGGGACACAAACACACACAAAGACCCACTCAAGTACAATTTAACACAATCACTGTAAAAAAAACCTGTATCTATAGCTAACTGTAGTATGAAAAAGTGTGGAAGTCTCTCTATCACAAGTCTCCTGTCTCCTACCAATCGACCCTCCCACTGCCTCCCTCTCACAAAACAGAAAGGCTAATTAAACCAAGTCAGCATCCTCTCAGGGATGTAATAAAAAAACCTATTCCAAACACTCAAGCCTGCCAAAGAAGCTACTTTAAGATAACCCACAGCTAGTAAACAGAAAGAAGAAAATAATAGAAGTTAAAAGAAGAATTAAGAATAAAAGTGAGAGAAAAGAACTCTTCATGAAGCTCAGAACAATGCCACTGCCCAGCTCAAAGCAGAAATGGAAACCAGTAATAGAATATATCAGTTGAGGAGTTGTTTAAGGTGAGCAACTGTAAGAAAGAAAAAGTTTGCCTCCCAATGTCTGTGAGAGAGCAGTATCATTGTCCAGCATAGGTTGCAGATCATTAATGATGCACTGAAATGGTTTGAGCCGAGAACTGTATGTGACTTCCAGGGGTGTTTTGCTTTCTGTTTGGGCTTACCTTGTAGCAGGTCATTCCTCAGTATCATTCTGGCTTTGTAAAATCTGTTTTCTTACATCTAGTGGGTACTGTAATTCCACTAATCTGTTGTAGATCATGCAGGGGGAATCTCTGTCAAAGGGACAGGAGCATATGTGGCTATAGCATAGGGCTTGGCTATAGACAATGGATTATTTGGTGTGTTTTGGATGAAGACTGGAGGCGTGTAGATATGTTTGTCAATCAGTTGGTTTTTAGTATAAGGTAGTTTTTATGTTTTCATCATGTATTTTTACAGTGGTGTCTACACAATGTACTTCTTGTGTGGATTGATTTATGGTCAGGTTGATGGTGGAATGGGAGTTACTGAAAGCCTGGTGGAACCCCCAAAGGTATTTTTACCCAAAAGATGGGGGGTGGGGTATATAATCTTCTTCAGAGTAAAAGCAATTTGAAGATTGAAACTTTTAATAAGACACCAGCTCCAGAAGGAGTTAGAGCCTTAGCTTCATATTGCAACTCCAGCAGTTACTTAATGGTGGCTTTTTAAAATTGTTGGACAAAAAGAACCCCTGAACTAAAAATGAATGTTATTTCTCCAATTCAGGTTAACTTGCTTTCTAGAAGGTGTGCTAAAACTAGTACAAGTGAACATTCTTGTTTACAATTGATGAACATTGATTATATAACCAGAAATTTTGCATTATTTCCTAGATACAAAGGATCTGTTTCTTTGCAAACTGATGTTGTAACTTCTGTAGTAATCCATTAATATCTTGCTTGTTCAGGAAATGTATTGATTGGCAGGTTTCCATTTAAATAAATCCCTCTTGTTTTCACTGTGTTTAAAAACTGCCTGCAGGAGAGGGGCCACTTCTTGAACAGCCTTCTGGATGGTCAAGTGGTATTCTTGATCGATAAGCTTCACAAAATCCATTCTCAAACCTATTGAAAACAGGATTTAAGAGAACGAGACACTTGCATACTTGTTGTGGGGGAGGAAATTATCTTCAGTTCCATTTACTACTAATTGCATTGAAATTTTATCATCACCATGCAAGAATAAGAGATCTTGTCTTTCTGATTACCCAGATGGACTCTTGCTGACCTCATATATGCTTTCACAGATATAAACACGCCAAATACATCATATAAATATTGTGAAAAATGTACATTCCATGTATGAGATGTTTTCTCTCCTGATTTTAAAGAACAGGCTGTCTTTGGGTCTTCTATTACCTCATGGCTGTGATTTTCTTTTATAGGGACACAGACTGGTGTTCTGTCTTAACGAGTTGCTTCATAAATGCCTTAGTGAAAGGAATCCAGTGGAAAACAGAAGCCCATCTGTACCTTGCTACCACAGCTGGGTAGTAAAGAAAGACTGTTCTTTCATAGAAATTGTGACCACTATATGGCAGAGTGTATTCGGTGTGCATACTGCTGAACAAGCACAGAACATGTTTGAACAATTACAGAGTATTGAGTATCCTCCTGTCACAAGCAACACTCACCTCAGGCAGGTAATTTGGTGTGTTGATTGTACACTTTCAGTATTATCTTTGAATGGGGATGCAGTATCAACAACGTAAGCTTAAGGGTGGGCTGACATTCTAAAGTGAGTCAAGAAGTTCCACAATGTAATTCAAGAAGCAGCTTGAAGAAGCTGCTCTTGGCATGCATGTTTTGTATACCCCAGTCAGGCTCCCTTCTAGTTTCTAACAAGCTATACATCAGAAACTGTACTGTGGAGGTTGAATTCTACATTGTGGGGGCTAATTGCCTCTGCACAGCTCCTCACTATATTCACCAGTATTGATTTGTATTCTGAAGCCACAATTAAGGATGAGTAGTATTACTTAAGGTTTTGGAACTGAGGTCTTTTACACTGTGATAAATCCATTCCTGCCCCTGGAAAAATAGAAGAATTTGCTGTTGAGTCAAACCAACGCATGGTGAGTGGCACAAAAATTAAAGGGATATTTATTTTATTACACAACTTCTCCAGAGTCCTGTTCAGTATCAGGCTGGACCCATATCTGACCTTTGGTGCAAGAAAAGTGATGGTGTTAGAAGGCAGTTCAGCAGATGTGACCTCAGTTCCCAGCTCAGTAAGGTCCTCATTTTCAATTTCAGGATTATTTTACTTTGCATGTAAGCACCCTATGAGCACCATTGCAGAAAGTAGCAAAATGGGACCACTTGCTCTAGTACCTTAAGGCTGACAGTGACTGCAAACTGTTTTCCAACTTGTTTTTCCTTCTAAGAGTCTTCTCTCTTTCTCTAGCTCCTGTTCTACATATCCCATGAGTTGACCTTGGCACTTCTAAGCTATCAGACTGCTTCCTGGATAGAGGTGGTGAAAACCATTCTTGCAGCTGTGACTCGGAGTTATGATGCTGGAAATTTTACCCTTATGCAAGAAATTTGCAATCTCATCCTTCCTAAAGGTGCACTGTTTTATTTCTCTTTCTGCCTCCGTAGAGGCATTAATCCAAGCAAATGGAAGAGACTAATCTCTTTAAACAACTTTTTAGGGAAGGGGATCCAGTAACTTTTCGGGGTGACTTCAACAAAAAAAATCCTGTAATTCTTCATTTACTACCTCCATTTTTGTTCTATACACTAAACTAGCACAGTTCCTTTTTCATTGTCTCAAACTGAACACAGAATGACAGATGAAATTAGGTGTAGTAAATGAAAGATTGGGGGTAAACCAAGGGCTCAGAATGGAAAGATTTAGTTGAGCATGCCACATTGAAACTCAAAACACCATGTTTTGAGCATGACATAGTTATAGTGCTATTATATAAAACTGTAGGTGGCCTCTCTGTATATCGTTCTTTGTTGTCCAGCCATGCCCTCCCCACATCTTCCCAAGAAACTAACACTTCTCTCTGGGGTACATCAGTTTCCACAAAGCAGAAAAGTACCGTGACCAACTTAGTATCGCAATCTCCAAGAGTACAATAAAGCCAGAATGTATTATCAAAAGACTTGTTTATGTATATTCAGTTATCCAAAGACTTATTTATATATGTTCAATCAAAAATAAGGAGGCAAAAATGTCTACAATAGCCAGTACATAGTATCCACATATCTAAATTTCCAAAGTGCAATAGTGCTTGTAAACATCTCTATATCAAGTGCAAAACCGGCTTCAAAAAGACAATGCCTCCAAATTGTAAGGAGTAGATAGTACAGCACAATATGAAGTACAATGCATAGACATTCATAAATAAGCACTACTCATATCATATCAGTAACTGCAACAGGTTTACTAGCAAGAAATATCCTGTTTCCGGTATCCCTTCTTCACGGCAGTTACTACGCTGAAATAAAGGATATGTTAGAATGTCGACCTGCACAACACCCTTATCATGCCCAGAAATCTTACTTACAGTCACATATCAGAAATTTCTACACATTCAATTCCAAGCGCAATGGCTACTCGCTCCTCAGTGTGTATCTAACAACTCACTTCCCCATAAATAGTAATGAAGTCACTGATTTCTTAAAGGGCCCACAGCTCAATAAAAGACGTCCTCAAAGAAACGCTGGCAGGTCACAATTAACATTGAGTCCATTGGGAATAACAGATTTCATCTTATGAATAGGCATGTGCGGTTTGGGAATCCGATTCAGGAAAAATGCCCGAATCGGACCCGATCCATAAAGATGCTGACCCCGATTCGGAAATCCTGAATCAAAGCTTTCAGAAGCATTCATAATGCTTCAGAAAGCTTCAGGGCTGAGTTTAAAGGGCCCCACCACTGCTTGCAAGCAGCGGTGGAGCCCTTTAAACATCACCCCAGCCCCCCAGCCCCACTTACCTTTGCAGCATCGGTGGCAGTGGTGGCTCCGGCCCTCCCCGCCGCCCACGGAGCGGCGAAAGCCCTTCCTGCCCCTCAAATGGCCACTGTGGCCATTTGAGGGCAGAAAGGGCCAGACGCAGCAGCTCCAGCCTTCCCCACCACTCTGCAGGCTCGGAGGCGGTGCGGCGGCAGAGGAGCCGGCTGGCTTTAGTCTGTCGCAGCCTCGTGCTGCTGTACATGCCGCCACAGTGGCAACCTGCCGCCCAGCTGATCACCCTCCCCCTCTCTCTCTGGCCAGGTAAGTGGGTGGGGGGGTTGCCCTGGGGGGGGGTATGGGAGTTGCTCCCCCTCACTTCAGTATGCTCTGAATATTTGCGGAGCATACCGAAGTGAGTAAAATACCATAATTCCAAAGCATCTTGCTGCTTCGGAGTTACGGTATTTCCGAATTTTCCCCTTGCTTCAGGTAAACCCAAAGCAGGAAACCCAAATCTTTTTGAGATGCACACCCCTACTTATGAATCCACCAAGCTTCTTTTCTGCACAAGTTCCTCCGTACAAAAGCTTCTTTAAACTAGCGGACGTGCACCACAATGTACAGGAAATCTCCGTCTCTGTGTCCAAAATTCAGGTAATGTGGTACCATCGGAGGCTCCTCCACCTTCTGTCGGATTTTCGAACGATGCTCCTGCACTCAAACCTTAATGGCTCTGCTAGTGTTACCAACATACCATTTTTTACATGGACACACAGTAACATAGACTACATTTTGAGTATTACAATTAGAAAATTCTTCACATCCAAAACCCCATTCATGCACCTGCTGTGCAGTCATGACCAGATCACACGTGGAACGGCCACACTTGAAGTGGCCCCTAGGGAAGTCCCTACTTTGTCTAACTGTCCTCAAGTCCGTATGTATCAGATAATCCCTGAAATTCCTAGTTGTACGTAAGGCCATTCTGGGAAGATTTGTACAACCAGGGATGTCTTGCACCAATGGCCAGTATTTGCATATAGTACATTTGATGGATTTTGCTAAAGGTGTATAGTCCAATGCAAACGTAAGCTTCTCCTCCCCCGGGTGATGTCGAGTCTGTAGCAGATCCTGTCTACTTCTTTGGAGGACTCGTCTCCTGCAGGCGCTAATAATGTGATCAGGATATTCCTTAAAGGAAAATTCCTTCATTAAAGTCTCACTACTAGTAAAGAAATCCCTAATAGAAGTAGAATTCTGTCTTAAGCAGAGGAATTGACTGTAAGGTAAACTGCAACACAAGTGAGGGGGGTGAAAGGATTGGAAATGCAAATAAGCAATTGTATTCGTAGCCTTCCGGAAAGGCTGTACCCCCACACAGCCCTCTACTGTTTGAAAAACTGTAACATCCAAATAGCTAATGGAAGTTCTACTGTAATTCCACGTAAACCGAATGTTTTCATTGACACCATTCATCCAATCACAGAATGCCTGAACTATAGATTCGTTATCCAGAATGAAAAATAAATCAATAAATCTTTTATAAATTAAAATGTCCGCAAAAAAGGGGTTTCCTTCAGCATTGCAGAAAAAATCCTCCTCTAGACGAGCCATGAAAAGATCCGCTATGCTTGGTGCCACGGAGCAGCCCATCGCCACCCCACGCACCTGTAGAAAAAAGTTTTCTTGGAACCTAAAGTAATTATGACCAAGAACTAAATCTAACAGGGAAATAAGGAGATGTATGGGAGGCATTAACAAGCTGCGCCCCTTTGGGGTGGGGGGTTCTCCCCACCATTGCACCTTAATGTATTTGGTTAATTAATTTTATTATTGTTTATTGTATATTGATTTTAGAATTATTGTTTTCTTGTTTTTATTGATTTTAACTGTTATTCACCGCCCAGAGCCCCTGAGGATGGACGGTTTATAAATTTAATAATAATAATAATAATAATATGACTCGTTTAACGAAGGGCTAGAGGAACAAGTCCAAGTATTTCGCTAAAGGCTCCAGTATTGAGCTCAAGCCAGACACTAATGGCTGGCCGGGTGGAGGAAATCCTGGCTTATGGATTTTCGGGAGAATATAGAAAATCGGAAAATCTAGGATAAGGATTCAAAAGTGCCCTATGCAAATTGTCATTAATATAACCCATAGCCAAAGCCTCATCTAAAGTAGTTTTTATGATAAACATAATATGCTTAGTAGGATCATTCTGAATAGCTCTGTAACTATTAAGGGCGGCAAGCTGACGTTCGACCTCAGAGACATAATCTATTCATAATCACAATCGCCCTCCTTTATCAGCCTGTTTGATAACTATAGAATTATCAGCTTCTAGGGCTGTAAGAGCTCTACGTTCTCTCTGAATATTATGCCATCACGGTCGATAATCCTTCTCCAAGTTCCCTATCTCTTTAAGTAACATGGACTCAAACGTCAAGATATTATGATTGGAGGAAGATGGAACAAAAGTGGGATGAGGGCGTACAGTAGGTGTTTCATTTTGTGGTCACAATTAACATTTAACTATCAGCGTTTCTTTGAGGACATCTTTTATTGGGCTGTGGACCCTTTAAGAAATCAGTGACTTCATTACTATTTATGGGGAAGTGAGTTGTGTTAGATACACGCTAAGGAGCGAGTGGCCATTGCACTTGGAATTGAATGTGTAGAAATTTCTGATATGTGACTAAGAAAAATTTCAGGGCATGATAAGGGTGTTGTGCAGGTTGACATTCTAACATATCCTTTATTTCAGCGTAGTAACTGCCGTGAAGAAGGGATACCGGAAACGGGATATTTCTTGCTAGCAAACCCGTTGCGGTTACTGATATGATATGAGTAGTGCTTATTTATGAATGTCTATGCATTGTACCTCATATTTTGCTGTACTTTCTACTCCTTACAATTTGGAGGCATTGTCTTTTTGAAGCCAGTTTTGCACTTGATATAGAGATGTTTACAAGCACTATTGCACTTTGGAAATTTAGATATGTGGATACTATGTACTGGCTATTGTAGACATTTTTTGCCTCCTTATTTTTTACTGAACATATATAAATAAGTCTTTGGATAACTGAATATACATAAACAAGTCTTTTGATAATACATTCTGGCTTTATTGTACTCTTGGAGATTGTGATACTAAGTTGGTCACGGTGCTTTTCTGCCTTGTACATCAGTTTCCAGCAAGACTGAAGTTTGGAAGGAGCCGTGCTTTTTTCCCTGTAAGGCCCACCCTGCAGGGTCAGCACTGGAGCCTGACTTCGTTGGGCTTGCCACCACTCTGAGTTTCTCAGTCCCAAATACCAGGGAACTGTTTATTTGTCTCAGATAGCTGCCTCAGGGATACAGCTGCTGCAAGAAGAATAGGTAATATTTGGCCAGCAGCGATGGACATGCAAGAGGAATCACTGCAATGCTTATTAATCAGAGATACCTATTACTACAAAGCACAATTCTAGATGAAAAAAGGCAAACAAAGATTAGGATGCAGTCTAAGGAAATAAAAGGGTTGTTAACTAAGAGAAGCTGATAGCATCTTGCCATCAGCTTGTTGCAGAACGGCTGATGGGTATAAGGGCAGCAGTCACCTGTCAGTCCTGGCAGATGAGCAATCACACGCACACACAAAGGGCATTCCTTTTTAGAGACCAGTCTCACATGCTCTCAAAAGTCCAGTAGCCAATATGGAGTTGAAAATCTGGCTCCCACAAGCCTGACCCTCCCCTCATCACATAGGAAGGTGGTACTGTATCAAAGAGATGGAGATGCTCTAACATTAAGCTGTGAAATCCCAACAGAGGAAACCTTGGTTCCTGGATCCCAGGCTGCATTGGGTACCCCAACTTCTAGTATTCTGGCATACATCTAGCAGTATTCCAGTGTAGGATTTAACTTTGGAGGGATTTGAGGGTGTGCCATATTTCAGCCATGTTCATGCTTCTTTTGACAGGTTGTGATCATCTAAGAAAAAAGTTAGACAGCACAGATGTGCAGAGCTTGACAGCATGCAGGAGCTTAGAGGCATTTCTGGCCTATGGGCAACTATACTATCTGTGGTGGAACCTCTGTGAGGATTCCCTGGTCTCAGAAGAGCCAAGACTTACTTCTGAGGTGTATGGTAGTAAGCAGTCCACCCTCTATTGCCAGAGCAATGGCGCAGGACTCTCTAACCCTACAGAAGGTATGTATCACAGTGAAGCCGGGCCTGAAGAACTCTTTCCCCAAAGTAGTGATGGTACTAGCTCAGAAACTGATTCTTCACCCAAGTCAAGCCTGCTAATGGAGAGACAAGTGAAACTGAGAAGCTGTGCAGTGCTACTTTCAGAAGAACATGCTGCAGTCCAGAGTTTGCAGAGGGATATCTCTATTGTTCAGCAGACTTTGACAGACATGATCTGCCAGCATCAGAAAAAGAACCTTCAGCAGAGCACCACTGATGAGCAGGATTTGAAGGAAACAGAGTTTTCCCTATCAAGTCAGAGTCAAAAGTAAGATTTAAGATGGGGGGAGTGACATAACTATACATGTGTTTTTTTTTAAAGGTAATGTTCCAGAAAAATTGTAGACTCCTACTGATCCAGAGAAAAATTCACATAGGTTGAGGTTTCCCAATCTCCCTTATTAATTCATGCAAGCTTTAACTTCATGTAGGACTATAGTTGGGCTGAAACACACTAACTGTAAAATGAAACTCAGAATTGTTTTATTTTTTTAAAGGTGGCTACTAGGAGTAACTTGAAAATTTACATATTTGCTATTCTGAGCTGTCATTGGTCTACATAAAGTAGACCAGTATGCTTATACACAGAGCAGTAGTACTTTATATAATTTGCTTTATATAATTTTGGAAATGTGATCTCAACTCTTTACAGTAAAAATGACAGTGAGCCAATCTGTCTACCAGATCTGATGAAACAGCTTCAAGAAACAAATAAGAAACTAGCAGAGTTTCCAACTAGTATAAAGGTAAGGGCTAAAGATTATATTAACGTTGTAAAAGTAACATCCATTAAAGTAAACAGCTTCCCAGCTTACCATGTTCACCTTGCTGTTGCAGTTCCTTCAGCAGTAGAGATGTGTGCAATTATAAGACATCATAGCAGAGATGATACCTAGTAGAGGAGTCCATGAAATCTGTTGTGCTTTTGTAATAGCTTATTCCCAATTAATCAATGCCAGGTAAATCATATGGTTAATGCATTGTTTCATAGGGTGCCATACCACCTCAGGCTAAGTGTGCACATGTAAAACTTATTTTTATAGGATTTGCCTTTCCCAGATGTCCTGGAGTGCTGCCTGGTTATACTTCACATGGGAGTACTGTGGGGGACAGATCTGGACCCAGAGCTGCAGAAACAGTCCTTGTACCTACTTCAAAAATATAAAGGGACTCTCATCTATAAAGAAGCTTGTAGGAAGTTCTTCATATGAATCTCCTGGTTCCTATCAAGTAATTTTTTTCCTTGATGTGAAGGACTACTTGTGGATATTAATCTGATGTTTCATTTTAGAATGGATGAATAAACTCAAGGGACTATTGTTATATAGTCTTGTTTTGTTATATAAATTCTTTGCAAAGAACCCACTGCTTTCCCCCCGCCAATATTGTAAAACATTTTACACTGTAAAGCAAATATACAGAGTATTCTGATGCCCAGTCATCCTTCAGAGCATTGAGGAGGACATCTGACCAATAAAGAAAATGTGATGTAATGAACTCAAGCCATTTTTACTCATTGCTTCAGAACATAAAACCATCTGGAAACAGGATAAAAAGTGATGAACTACTAAGGCCCTGGCTGCTGTTATAAGTGCTGTATGAAGCTACTGTATGAAGACAGTTCATTGATATGAAAACAGATCTTTCAGTGTACATAACAGAGCTGCATCAGACCAGTGGTCCCTTTAATCCAGCATCCTGTTTCATACAATGGCCAAACAGGTTGCAGTGGGTCCCGCCAGGACAAGTGCTATTTAGTTCATGAGTGATCTAGAATCAGGCACTATTGTGACCATGTTGGCAGAACTTATCAAAATTTGGTGGGGTGTGTTTCCTAGTGGAGGACAATTGGAACTGAAGTCATTATTTTTCAGTTTAGCACTGATAGTATTCTGTCAGGAAAAATATTGTGGTCCACGATTTCTAGGCCAAATAACTAAGCTTTTTACTGTACCAAGGAGAGATTATGCCATACTCCGTCTGACTCACAAATAGCCACGAGTACTATATGCCGTGTCAAAAATGCATATGCAGTAAGATATAACTACTAATATAAATATATCTAATTCTCATCATGGCCTGATCAGTTGATACTTAAAGCCAAAGATTATGACCAGACAAAGACTAAACTTTCTATAAAGCTGAGAAAAGACCCAGGTTTGCAGAAAAATGTGATTTTTTTTTAAAAAAAATGGAATTAAAAAAAAATAAAGCAGAACCTGTGGGTTTAAGAAACGAATGCCTTCAGTGGCTGTTGCTATGCAACTATAACAGCAATGCCTGCCTTCAAGCCTTGGTTTCTGAGCTGTTTTGGCCTCTAAAGGTGGACTCAAGAGGTAATGACTTCTATGACTTACCCACTGCACAAAAGTCAATGTGGTGTAATGGTTAGATTTTCATACTAGGATATGGAAGAACCAGGTTGAAATCCCCAATCTGCTGCAGAACTTCACTAGGTAACCTTTGACCAGTTACACACGCACACCATAATCTACCTCACAGACATGGTATGAAAATAAAATAGAGGGGAGAATTATGTCAACTGCTTTTGATTCCCATTGGGGAAACAAGTATAAATTAAATAAATATAGCTGAACATGGGGGGACAGGTAAGACAGGTTCATTTATGAGCAGCAAGAAGCAAAGGAAACAGGGAGAGTTGAGGAGATGGGGATATAGGGAACAGACTTTTGGACACTTACTGTGAAGGGTCCTTCTCTGAGGAAAGGAGAACATCTTGGGTGAGTCCCACTGTCAAATCCGGGAGGCAGGAACTAGTTTTCTTCCTCTCCTGTGTGGCATGTGGGACACCCTCTTCAGTTCAGGTGACTACACAAAGCAGTAACATTGAATTTATCATTCAGCAACTCAATACTGAGAGAAAAAACACCTGATGCATTAACATGTACTGTAAATAAAGCATAACCTGGAGGAGGTAGAAGAATGAGGCAGCAGGGTAGAGGAGGACGAAGACCCAGGGAGGGCAAGATGTCATCCTTTCCTCAGAGGAGAAGGACCCTTCACAGTAAGTGTCCAAAGGTCCGTTCTCCCTCTGAGGCGGAGGACATCTTGGGTGCTCCCAAAGCAGTTTCTACTTTCTGGGTAGAATGTGGTCTTTGTCCGAGATCATGCGCTGCAGTACTTTTCTACCGCAGGTGGTGTCCACTGAATCATACAGATTTAATTTGTAGCGTCTCACCAAGGTCGAGATCGACGACCATGTTGCTGGCTTGCAGACTTCTTTTACAGAAGTGTTCCTCTGTAATGCTGCATTGGTAGCAGCGACCTTAAAGAATGAGCCATTATTCCATTAGGAACCTCTACGATGAGAGCTTTGTGAGCTTTAATAGTGTATGTTTGCTATTGGCACCTACGGCTGCTGAAGGCATTTTCTTCCCCAAATTGAGGGGAGATATATTGATGAATAGTAAGTCCGACTTTCTGATTTGCACTGTTTGGGGCAGATAGGCCTTGAGCTTCCTTCTGAAGTCTAGATTGTGTCAGAGCTTCTCCCTAATATATTTAGGGTACAGGTAGAAATATGGTAGCCTTATCTCTTGCAACCTATGGAATTTGGAATAGACTTTTGGAAGAAAGGTGGGGACACTATGAAGTATCACCTTATCATTGTGAAAGATACAGAGTTCAGGTCTGACTGATGGTGCACTTAGGTTTGAAATTCTTCTGGTAGATTTGACCACAATAAGGAAGATGGTCTTCATTCTCAGCCTTCTTGGGAACATCCTTGACCAGTCCAAATGGATGTTTGGTCAGGGCTGTGTAAAATGACCATTGGTTTCTTCCTGCCCCACTGAGTGAGGGCTTTCCAGAAGGAATTGAAAATTCTGACCGTGAACTGTTTTCTGGATGCTAGGAGAGTGTCTGCCACCTCTCCGGAATATCCCCATCTTAGGAAGATTTTCCTTTTCCACACAGTTAAGCAGAGTGAGTCTAAATGAGAGTGCCACATCATTCCCAGCTGAAACATGACCGGAGAGGTCGGTAGGATGAGGGGTGGAGATATCACTATCTGTTGCAGTGTGGAAAAGCGCAGTCTGTGGGGCCACCAAGAGGCAATCGCTAGCACTTTGCTCCCTGTTCCTTGATCCTTCCTCAGGAGTCTGGGTATTACTGGTAAGGGTGATAATGCATAGAGGAAGCCTAATGGCCACTGCAGTGTCAGGGCATCTGCTTGTAGGTGGAACAAACCTTTTTATATACCTTGGTAGTTGATGATGGTGTTGGGACACAAACAGGTCCATGAGAGGTGTTGTGAAGTGCGATGTTATCCATTAGATGAGATCTTTCTTAAGGGACTGTTTCCCTTGCTGAATGGTCTACCTGCTCAGCCAGTCTGCCTAGACATTGGATATGCCTTTGATGTGTTCAGTTCTGATCGAGGCTAGGTGACCTTCCTCCCAGGTAAGTATCCTGGTCGCCTCCTTGTGCCGCCTCAAGGTCTTTGATCCCCCCTACATGTTTACATATGTCTTGTCTGCGACCTTGTCTATACAGATCAGGATGTGTGAGTTCACTATCTGATCTCTGAATTGTAACAGGGCCAGACAAATCGCTCACATTTCCAAGACATTGATGGGAAGACGTGCCTAACCTGTGATGCTTGTATCTGTAAATATTTGTTCTCGAGGGGTCAGGAAGCTTTTGATCTGAAGTGGTACCTGAATGGGAAGATCTGTCTTCTCCATGATCTGTTGTTAATAAGATCTGAGAAAGGTCTGAAGCGGTCTTGCATGTAGATGACCCCAAGTTATCACCTTGTTACTGGCCACTAGCAAACCCATCGGTTTGGGTAGGGTCATGAGAAGTGATTTTTACTTTGATGACAGTCTCGGCCAGCTGCTTGGTCTTCCTGACCTTTTCTTTGGAGAGGGATAGACAACACTCTTTTGATGATCATACCCAGGTGTTCCAGCTTGTAGGAACTGAATGGTGAACTGAGTGTTGTGGTGAAAAAATTTTTTTGAACTTGATCTGATCAGGAGATCGTCTAGGTACACGGTGGACAGGTCAAAAGGGATGGCTCAGAACTGTCAATTTTTTTTTTCACACAAAATCTTAGGTATTGTTGATGGGCTGTCAGAATTAGTACATGGAGGTATGCTTCCGTGAGATCCGTAGATGTTATGTATTCTTCTGGTTGAATGGCCTCTGCGACTGAGCTCAGTCTCCATTCAGAAGTGACGCAACTTGATAAACTTGTTCAAAAAGTTGAGGTCTAATAATGCCCTCCAGTCCCCATTCTTTTTAGGGACTGTAAAGAAGATTGAGTAGACTCCTCTTTCCTCTTTCGTTGTGGAGAACATGCTCCATAGCTTGAATGCCCAGGTGTTGGATTACAGTTTAAGATTTCGTGTAGGGAAGAGATGACAATGTTCTGGTGGGTAGCTTTCAGATTGTAAGGAATAGTCTTGTGAGACTATTTCTAAGGTCCAGCTGTCTGCTTGCGTGTCAACCCAGGCTTGATGGTAAGGAGTACGGCCTCTCTCAAGGATGGCTTGTGAGTCCTGTCTTAGAGAGCTTGGTATCAAGGTTGGATCTTTTTCCACGTGTGAAGAACTGTCTGTTTGATCTTGGGACAAAGTAAGCATTATCCCCCACAATACAGCTGGGGAGCTGGGACTGAGAGAAATGGTTTACCCAAGGCCATGTGGTAAGTTCATGGCAGTAGTGAGATTTGAACCAGCAGAGTACTGCATCACAGTTCAGTTACTTCACCACTATACTACAAGTGGGTTCTTGAAAGGACCCCCCTTATTAAAGGGATATCTAGATTAACCCCGGATGGTCGCTTGGAATCCTGTCTGGACCTTAGTAGAACGTGTTGTGAATAAAATGGCTGAGGGCCAAGGGATTGCCTCTCAGATGGTTTGAATGTTTTTGGCAACACTTTCTTTTGTCCTGGGTCGCAACCCAGATCTTTCCCAGGACATCCCCAATAGCTTATCTCTCTGAAAGTGGTAAGCCAGGATAGTATTTTTGGAGTGTAAATCTGCTGGCATGCTCTTAGTCAAGGGTGCCTACTTGTTACTGCTGCTGAGACCATAGTCCTGGAAGAAAAGGTAAGTGCATCCAGGATGGTGACTGCCTTGAAGGTACTGGACTTTACAATTCTGTTTGCCCCTTCAGGGGGGGCATCTTCTGTTGTATGGGAGAAGTGGGATCAGTTTTCTGATCCATACTCCTGACGCTATGGAGGCAATGGCTGTAGCCTTAATAGCCATGGCCATGGCCTCTCTCTTCTTGTATAAGATGTCTCTGACTGATCCTTGCCCGTCCTCTGACAGGAGCCCAGATGACTGAAATGTAGCCACTGGAGCGTCGATCGCAGGTACCTGCAACACCTTATAGCAAAGAAAGTTAGTGAATAGGGTTATTTTTTACCACATTAGGGAACTGCTTATTGGCTGATGGTTTAGACCACTCAGCCTTGAACTGTCTCCCAAAATATTCTGGAAATGGGAGGACCTTTTCTGAGGAACCTTCCCTAGAAAGAGACTCTTGTTTCCCTGGGTCTGGATTTGGTATTTCCTGTCTAAGGGTCCTCCTCCCCCATGGGTAATTCCTGCAGGCCTAAGGCTGAGAATGTCTTAGGTAGTAAATACGGGTAGACCTCAGATTCAGACAGCTGGGCTGACTGTTCTAGCAGGGTATTTCCTCCTCCTCCACATCTGAAGGAATTCTTCCTTCTCCTTGTCATTATAGACGCTGAGGGTGATCCCCCTGCTCAGTGGGGATTCCTGTCTGTTAAACATTACAAGCTGCCTTATTCTGACTCAGACATCGGTCCATCAAGGTCAGTGTTGTCTACACAGACTGGCAGCAGGTCTCCAGAAGAGGTTTTTCCCCCCCGAACATCTACCTGATCTTTTTAACTGGAGTTAACAGGGAACGAACCTGGATTCTTCTGTAGGCAAAGCAGAAGCTCTTCCACTGAGCCACAGGCTCACCCATGGAGGAGGAGGTAGACACCACACTGTTAACAGAAGTTTCAGCCTGGCAGAGATTATATTTTTCCTCCCTCGTGGTTAGTCTTAGGAAGTTAAAAGGTTCAAAGACACAGGCAACTTTGTGCCCTTCATATGTTACCCATCTGACAGGGAGAGTCCTGTTGTAAAGGCAGGGCTAGATGTGAAGGGGGAAAGTCTGCTGTGGAATCTCCAGCCAGAAGGTTGGCATGGGCACGTTCACTGTGGCACCAGAGCTGAGGAGATTCCTGGTGTCTTTTCCCACCAAAAGCCTGGGCTGAGGTAACGCCAACTCCAACTGCAAAGCAGGAGCGCACAGATGCTTCTGTCTCCCCCTCAGTGAGATGGGCCTTTTGAAATTCTTCTGTGGCTCTGAGGCCGACTTGTAGCCGGGAGACTGCACGAGCCGCAGAGGCATGTCAGTGCCAACTTGTTGCTGGGAGCACGTACAAGCCAGGAGGCATGTCAGCACCGGATTCATCAATCTCCATCGCATTCGATGCGAATACTGGGAGCATTCCTCTCTCTTGTCTAGGAAGCTGTCCTCAGAATCCCTGGTAACCATCTTGTAGGCGGCTGCCCCAAATGGCTGCCGTAATCCTCTCAGTCAGCCAGGGAGAGTAGTAAGAGACAGGAGAGGACAGCAAGAAGATAGGAACTATGAAAGTTTAAATCAACAGAGTTTGAAAGACAAAGGAAAGATTAGAGGAAGAGAAGAGCAAAGGAGTAGGAAAGTGAAAGTGAAGTTCTAGTAAGAAAGTAGCAGAGCTAGTCTGCTACTAGACTGCGCTCCCTGGAGGCAAGAACAGAACTGAAGAGAGGGTGTCCCACATGCCAGACAGGAAGAGGAAGAAAATTAGTTCCTGCCTCCCTGATTGTACAGTGGGAATCACCCAAGATGTCCTCTGCCTCAGAAGGAAAAAATAAGGTGCTTCCTGCAATTCCTTGCAGTTTCCCTACCATTCAACAGGGCCCAGGCCAGCCAGCACAATGTAGGCACCACACAACCGCACTATACTTTTTTCAGCAAGATGCTGTCAGGAGGAAGGAAAGCTGAAGATGTGGCAGACAAAGGTAGATTGGTTGGTGAGTGGAAAGGAAGGCTGGTAAGTGGAAAGAAAACATGAAAACATGAGGGAGAAGAGATGCCCTCCCACAAGTTCTTCAAGTCCTTGTGCTTGTCAATATATAACCTTTTTTAATTTTCAGAGTATCTGTGGACAGGTAGGGTTCTCTCTTCCCACAACTGTTGAACCCTAGCCAGTGCTTGTCCATCTGGGATGAAGGGAAGGGCTCCCTCAGCAACATGAGACACAGCAGGCAAGATGTGTGACTGCCAAGGTGCTTGAAGAAAGGCCATATAGATAGGGGAATATGGATTAAAACCACCACCATCCTGTGACCAGCTTGCTAGCTGAACGGACAAGAGTGCAGAGGATGGGCTCTTCTATCATATAGTGTTTGCAGCTCATGCACTCTCCAGTCCCCGGAATACCAGCTGTTCTGAACCACCTGCCAACTACAAGCCTGACAAGGCAATGGCCCTCACCCACTTCCCTGGAACACGGCAGGTATCGCATTGAGGAACAATGCTCACAAGTGGTTCCTGTATCACTGGATTATGCTATGTATTCAGGTATAAAACAGTGGTTGGTATTTCACTTTAGCTCCTACCTGAAGTCAGGATATGTATTAGATATACAACATAATTTGATGAACACCTCAGAATAAGGGTGGAAGTCAAAAGTAGTCTCATGCCTTAAGAAAATTCTTTATTTTACAAAATTAAGAACCAATAATATATATACACACAAGCATTTAACACCAGCTTCCAATATGTGCATAGTGGAGAGTTTAAGCTTGTTAAAATACCAGACTGTTGTCGCCTTCCATTTGGTTTTCAGGACTGTATGAGACTTGCAGAAGTATCAAATACACTTCAGAATAGCTTCTTACTCTACAGTCATTTTCAACAATCTGGGGCTGTAATGTAGTATAAAAGGGAAATCTAGAAGTTTTAATTTTTACTGGTTGTAAAATCTTAAATACAACATGTAATTTTATTCACTTAAGAACCTCCAGTTATTAGAAGGTAAAGTATTTCACCTAAAGTGAAAGCAACTGAAAGAGTTTTGGTCCGAACTGTTAACTTCAGTCTCAAGCATGCAGACAACTTTATTCCGGTCTACAGTAAAGATTAAACTTAATATAGTACTCCATGGCCTGGCAATCTAAAGGAAGGAGGCGCTAGGTGTAATGCTAGTCAAATACTACCTTTATGACTTCTACTGAGACAGATGTTTCATGCATTATCTCCACCACCAGGGTTGAACGGATCACAAATTGACTTACACAAAAGGTAAAAACTAGCAGAGGGCTGAAAAACTCATCACCCTCACAGAGAGCAAAAGAAGTTTTACAATAAGCTTTCAAAAGCTGAATCTGCAAGTGCGCAAGAAAACCTCAGCTCTGCTGAAAGTTCTGAAATGATTTACTCCTTGCAAATTCAGTCAGACTTAAAAGAAAAGAGGTATATACATTGTAATTTGTCCTTCTGTCCATAGAGGCAAAATACTATACCAGTAATTAAAAAAACCACTTGATTAGCATTTTCTAGGATTTGACATTGAAGATGCTTTTTGCCCTCTATGGAAACTCTAGAAGTTCTGCCTTTTTTAAAAAAGAGAGATGAGAAACAGTTAAGGAGGCAGTTTACCTCCATGGCCCCTTATGTTAAATGAGACCTACTTGTCACTGCTGCATATTGTTGATAATAGCCAAAATACTCATTTTTTCTTGGGCTGTTTCTACATCTTCACTCTGTTTCTGAGCCACTCCAGTACCAAGGCCATATAATCTCCCACAGTACTTTGCATCATCAATTGTATCTTCAAAGAACAACTGGAAAGAGAAAACACATTTTACTGTTAGTTGTCCCATTCATCCCTTGTAACCTGTGGCATATAATTATATCAAGACATTTTGGTGGTGCTTGCATTATCCATGGAAAAGGAACGCTGAATACTATGGAAAAATTGCACTTGAGCCCAATAGGGGTTGAAGATACTAGGACACAGTTCAGCCACAAGTTCTATGTGCTCCCTCCTTCTGATTAAAAATAGGCACGTTGCATGTACCTCTTTCATTCTGAAGAATGCCATCCCTGTGAGTAGTGAGTCTGACCCAGCTTGATGCTGCCGTCCAATCCGCTGCAAATCTAACTGGTCAGCAACTTCTTGAAGACCTCCCTGCAATACAGAAACAAATCTGAGAACTGAACAAGTCTGATTCAGCACCTGGAACTGAGTCTGGAAACAGACAAGCTGCATTCATACAGACATGACAATGGATCAAAAGGTGGACCACCATGTTTTATACTACCTGAATTTCTAGGATACCTTCAAGGGTGGCGTATAGAGGGTACATTATGATAACCCAAGTAAAGACTGGAATCTAGCAAGAATTACAAGAATCAAAGATTCATATTTACTTTTACAAATGAAGTTAATCTTTGACTAAGAGATTAGTGAAAAATGAGTGATGACACCATTAAATGATCCAGGAGACAAAACCCAACGTGACAGCAGGTGGTGACATGAGGCAGTAGTAGTGGTGGTGATATAGAGGCTAGACTGTCAAACTAGAATCTGGGAAAGCCAAATTTGAATCCCCACTCTTAACATGGAAGCGTGCTGCATTACCTTGGCAGTCATACACACTTAGCCTATCCTACTTCACAGTATTGCTATGAGGATAAAAACAAGGGAGAAAAATGATGTAAATAAGTAACAAAATAAATCCTTTCTTCAAAAAAGCTCTAGGCAGCGTTTTAGCTTCACCAATACAGTGAGACAGATTAGACTGAGAATGTGACTTGTGTCAAGGTCATCTACTGAGTTTCACAACAGGGTATTGTGCCTGGGTTCCTTCCCACATTTTCCCCACCATAATCAAACCCAACTGAAAAGCTATGCCCAACCATTCACTGAGCCTCGTAACTTTTAAGAAACATACACAGGCACTCTATATTAAGGACTACAACACAATAATACATTATTAGTGTTGTGACTGATATAGGGCTTTAGTATAAATATACTATAGTACAAATAGACAATTATAAAGTGACTTATAGACTGAATGAGATTTCTGAATTGAATTAAGTTGTATAGGAAATAGACAATTTTAATGCAGAACCTACTGCCCCAAAGGTTTTCATATTAGCAACCCTAAAAACCTTACAATTTAGATCAGAGCTCTGATCCAAATATAAATGACATGCATCCTTTAAAAAAAACTTTCCTCCTACTATATGTACATCTTATAAATGCAAGTTTTAGGATTAGCATTTGAACACTCAGCCCTCTTCCCCACACCCCATCACAAAAAGACAGCGCTTTCTTGACGTACTTTCTGGATTTGGTCATGGTAAAACAATAGGTAGCTGACTGATCAGCATCCCAGCCCTAATATACATATACAAAGGAATAGGAACTTAAATTATATACACGTGAATATTACAAAACCACAAAGCATTATAGTTTCAGGTGGGTAGCCTTGTTGGTCTGTAGTAGAAGAGCTAGATTTGGGTCCAGTAACTCCTTTGGATAGCCATATTGGTCTTAATAAAAGAGCAAGATCTAGAGCTTTGGTTCTCATACCATGGAAATCTAGTTGGTCTCTAAGGCGCTACTGGACCCAAATAAAGCATTATATAATCCATATTTCATTTTACTTTGGTTTTGTGCATGTATTAAGAACAATTAGCTGTGATATCTTGGCAAAGTTGAACGTGCTGCAATCTGAATGCCAGCTGTAATACAAGTAAGGCTGAAGAAATGCTTAATGTTCTGTCTGATCCACTTATGAACTACTTTGACCCAGTTACAGTGATGGACATTGACTGGATCCTGGCATCTGTACTTGTGCATTGGATCTTTGCCTATCTTGGCTGCTAAAATCATGTAAAGGTCACATAAATGAGCCCTTGATGTCTCATAAATTATTCACCAAACCGAGGCACCGTCCCCCAGCCTCTCATAGAAGAGGTTATCCACCTACTACTTAAAAAACTGTCCCTGTACAAAAATGATGTGGCACAACCCATTCTAACCAAAGTGATTGAGAGACCAGTAGCAAATCAACTCCAGCAAACTCACTCCAAGTCTTTTTGGATAACTTTTGTGCTCTTTTCATTCTGGCTTCAGGCCAGGCTATGGGATGGAGATGATTCTGGCAACTTTAATTGATTACCTCCATCTGAATGTTGACAAAGACCATCCTTCTTAGTTGCTACTCCTGTATCTGCGGCCTTTGATACAGTAGATCATGCCATCCTGTTGAGGCATTTGGAGGCAGAAGTAGGTATCAAGGGATGTGCCTTGGACTGGTTTAGATCATTCCTCATGGAATGGACTCACAGGGTTGCTGTTGGAGACCACCTATCCTCAGTGTGGGAATTATCTTGCAGGGTTTCACAGGGTGCAATCTTACCCCTATGGTATTAAACCTTTATGTTAAGCCTTTAGGAGAAATCAGTCACAGCTATGGAATCGAATGTCATCAATATGCAGATGACATTCAGCTCAGCATCTCATTATCCAAATCCCCTGATGAAGTAGAGCTTTTAGGTCACTGCTTGACAGCTGTGGTCAAATGGCTGAAAGTGAACAAATTGAAACTGAACTCAGATAAGATGGAAGTGATGCTAACTGGGAAGTTGGGGGGTCTTGAAGGACACTACTCCCCCAATTTTGATGGAGTTCAGTTGACTCTTGCTGACTAGGGGTTATCCAGCACTGCTGCTAGAGAAGTAAGTTAGTACAACTGCAAAAAAAGACACCCAACTCAGTCTAGCCCAATGGCCCCCTATCACGACATGACCAATCTGCCCACATGGACCCATGCCATGGTAAGAACAGACTTCTGTAACGCACTCTACATCAGTCTCCCCTCAAGGTCAACTCAGAGGCTCCAGTTGGTGCAGAACACCATAGATGATATTGGGAACTAGATGGGGTATGCATATTACTCCCATTCTAGTGTCACTCTATTGGCCTACCCATCAGTTACTGGGCTCAGTTCAAGATACTGGCTGTCACATACAAAGCCCTTCATGGCCTTGGTCCCTCATATCTGCAGGAACGCCTTTCTCCCTCTGCTCCACCATGGCAGCTTTGCTCATCTGATCAGAGCCTTCTGCAGGTGCCACTGTGCAAAATCAACAACTGCTCATACACATGCATTTTCTGTTGTGGCCCCCACCTTATGGAACAGCCTGTCTGATGAGGTTAGGAGGACTTCCACTATCTTAGTTTTCTGCAAACTATGTCAAACTAAATTATTCAGGAGGGTTCTTTTACACAGGTAGGAAGGCTATACTGTAAGGAAATGGTTCAAAGAGATGCTTTGGTAAAGGGATAGGGGCAGTGAACTATACTACTTTGTACATACTAGGTAGCTTCTGTATCATTCAATATGCTTTATTTCAGCCTGGGATTTGGATTTATATTCAAATTTCTGCAATCCATACCCTATTGCATTGTTATTGAATGTCTGAGCCACGGAGCATATTGACTCACACTCTGTAATGTACCTTGAGTCTCAGTACGAAAGGCAGAATATAAATAATGGCAATAAATAAATATACAAGTAAACCCCAACTTGCTGCAAGCTTGGCAAATAAAGTACTGAAAGTACCTTCAGGTTTTTGCAGCTCTTCATTAAGTACTTAACATCATATATGGATGGGAAGAAAAGGTTCAGGATATGAAAGAACTCATGTTCTTCTTCTGGAAGCCTTGAATCTGTCAGCAGTTTCACCATATAACCAAAGTCATAGCCACTGTTAGAGAAATGGTGGGGGAAAAAAGTCATCCAGCAACAGTCAAGGGCTATATGTCTAGTATGACAGAGTGCTGTATTGTATCACATTCTCCCAATTAGCACATGCTTTTCAAAATCAGAAGATAGCTACTAAAGTATAGCTATTAGGAATTTGGATTGAAATAGTTACTGGTAAGTAGAAAACTAAGGGGAAAATTAATGCCAAAATGGAAGTTGCTCTCATAAGTTGCTATAGGAATTTGTGATACATTGATTAGAAGAAGCCAGAAGAAGTCAACATTCCCTCTGTTTTAGCGAAATGGAAAGATAGCATAAGGGACAGTAGGGCTAAGTCATGCTCTTTTTCCACCAGTCAGCAAGCATTACTAAAACTACTACTAGTTTCTGGGAAGATGAGGTTTTAAAGTTCAGCATTTAAAAGCAATCCATTTATGCTCTATCTGCCACATATGTGTAAAGTATCACTTAACTACAGCTCCTATTTACTTTACCTAGATCAATGGTCTAGGGTTCAATGGCCCTGTATTCTTTTCTTGAAGGGTTTTTGTATAATAAATGCACAACAACCAAACATTCAGCAAATGAATTTTTGCTGGCATTCAAGAACTATGGGAAAAACTTTATTTGCTGAATTTCTACTTGTCACATTGCTTGAGAAAGCACAAGAACCCTGCCAGGAAGAGAGGAAAAAAATACTGTCAACCCTGTTACAATTCTTTCTGCTGTATAAACCAAAAAGATGAAGGAAACGTGTTACGAACATAGAATAGTAGTTAAAAGCAAGAAACTGTTCAACCAACCTGTGAAATGAAAGCCATTTGACATTGTCACAGAGTACTACACCCGAGGTCATAAGCAGCTCTGCAAAATGCAAGGTATCAATCCCTTCTTCCTCATGTTTCTGGAACTGCAGTCCAGAGCTTGCAAGAAGATCTATAGAATCTTGAGAATACATATCTTCTCTAGGTGAGAAAGGCAAATAAGCATTAGATGTCAGTACCCACTGTACCTAAACCTTCACCCTTTTCTTTCTCCTGCTGAGCAATCAATTTAGTCCATTTCATGACTGACTACACAAAATTATGCAATATGTAACAGAAACTTAGTTTTAACTGCATTGTAAACTACAAGAGACATATTGTGCATTTAAGACTGCCTATCAATTTTCTCCTTTTAAATTTGCGGTACCCACATAATTGAACAGCTAAAAGTATTGTGTGGAGGGTAATGGTAAACCTATGTATAGGTTGTGACTACTTGGAACAATTAAGAGAAAGTGCTGGGAAAAGTTATCTGATCTCCTCTAACAATTCCAGTTTTTGGCCTCTTCTATGAGGGAAGCTACACGAGATGCCCGGACACGGATCTGGTCCCACAAGGTTCTCTGAGTTGTGTAGTCTTACAAAGAACAGCTGCTCAATGTGATTCTCTGCCTGGGGAAGATCCTCTCTCTTGCAAAAAGCCTCAGCTCGGGTTTTCCTCTGGGAACTCAGGGGCGAGGGACGTAACAGGAGACAGGAAATCCGGGGCAGCTTTTTGCAAAAGAGAGAGAGAATCCTTGATACAATTCTCCCGCAGCGAGAAAAGCAGTGTGGTGGGATTTTCTCTGTCTTGCAAAAAGCTGCCCCAGATTTCCTGCCTCCTGTTACATCCCTGCCCCTGAGCTCCCGGAGGAACACCCGAGCTGAGGTTTTCTGAAAGCAAGAGAGAATCCTCCTATCACTCTTCCTCCAACAGAGAATTGCATCACGTGGCTGTTCTTTGTAAGAGTACACTACCCAAGGGACCTTGCAGGACCCAACAGATGAAGAACACATGTCTGGTGTTTCATGTAGTTTGGCTCTATGAGATAATTGTGTTCTGGAATTACGAGGACCATAAAACATGCTCAAGATGATGGGGAAACAGGGCTGCTTGGGAACACAAACAGCCATCCTAGGCTTCAAACTAGATACTGGCAGTGGCCTGTACACCATACTGCTCACTTATATAGGGAAATGCACTCATATTCCAAAATGAAAATGTTGTACAAAAGTTTTGCACTACTCTCCCCCAAGAACAACTTACCCATTAATGATGAACAGGCAATCTCCCAAGATACCACAATTCATGGTGCTGGAAGCAATATGAGAGTCCCCAAGTTTGTACTAAAGTATCAAGCTCTCCTCCTGCCTCATTGGAGAACCTACTTCTCAGTACAAATTGAGATCATACTTCCAGAGGCTCCTGCATTCTAGCAGAAGTCCTAGGCATGCTGCAATTCATGTGGGCACACTGGCTAGGTTGGAAATTATTCCAGGGCCTGCTGGAATTATTTCCAATAATTCCAGCAGGCCCTACCACATATGCCCACACCCAGATATGCGTCACACCACGACTATTTCTTATTTTGCTCACTACCCAGCCTAAACTCACCACCAATCTTGCTAGGAAATTAATGCAGATGTAATCCTTAAAACAAGTAAAATATACAAATGCTGAATATGATCAATTTCTTTTTGCACATGAAATGCACCTTGACTTGAATTTGTCATAAAATATTAATTTGATCCAGACATGTTAACACTTGCAACTGCACTCCTGAAAACGGGGTTGGTGACTGATGGATTTCCACACACACACACACACACACACAAGATTTTCCAGTCATCGAAAGCAGGGGAGACACAAGGAAAAGCAACCACTAGCAGATGTTTGCTTCCAGTTCTGTGGATCCTATCCAGCATAGGAAGTCAATAAGCTGCTAGAGTCACAGCTCAACAATATACACAACTTAAAGTGTTTCAATTTTCCAATTGTAGTATCTGGATTTCCAGCTGTGTATGTGGGATCTAATTTTAATATAAAATTTATTTTCATCATATTTATATTTGCCCAAATCTGCTATTCTTGTTTAAAAAATCATGCCAAATAAATGTATCTCTGTTTGAAGTGTTAGAGACTGGTTTGGTGTAAAGATTAACACAACTACTCTTCTATAATTAAGGATATTCAGATTTTCTTTTAATTATCATACATTTGTGATTTCTCAAATCTGTATTATAGAAAAGATGAGACCAAGATTTATCTACTATATACTCCCTCACAGTGATAATTACGTCACCATTCCAACTGACAAGACTGTCATCCATATACATTATAGTAATTTATACCAGTGGATCTTAACTCCATGTGTATGTTACATAAATGGCAGTTGATTACAGTTGTGAAAGCAGGCCTACTCACTTGCTGCCACAGAAAATCACGTACCTCCTAAGCAATAAACGGTTCCTGAGTTCAAAAAAAATCTGGGAAAAGGCCATTAAAGGGGGGAGACTTGGAGCCCAAATAGTTTGGCAGTCATTCAAAGTAATGTTAAGAGCAATGTTTAAATAGGGTTTTGACAAAAGACCAATTATTAACAGCTTCTGAGATGGAAGATTTAGCCTGAACTACAGTTCCCTCATGCTAAGATGGGAATATTTCCTTGCTGTGTTTTTACTTGTGACAGCTTTTCATAACAGAATAGAGCGAATGTTCCCCCAACTTACGTAAGGTTGAACTTGAAGTTAAATTGCCAGGTGTTGATTCCAGCAGGATATTCTCCTTTCTCATTTGTGAAAGTCAGGCCCAACTGGATGATTTTCAGGAGATCAACATTACACCGGAGCAGCTGATACTGGTAGTCAATAGAGCTACGAAATTCACCTATGGGTCGAACGACAACTCCAGGAAACTCTGTATCCTACACAAAGAGAAGGGAAGAATTTTATTACAGTAATAAGAACCTGAGAAATTTCATTAGGAAACACTACCAAAATTTCTCTCATTACTTGGTGGACAAACCAAAATTCATCTCCAGTACTGTTCATACAATGACTACTTTGTTTTCCTGTATTTTTAGCATTTTTAATTGGTTTGTTTGTTCCATTTGGCACCAGATAGACAATTTACCAACTATTTGTTGTTACATTTTCAATTGTATGACTTTCATTATTTGCTGCTTCTTCCCAATATTCCAAGGGCACAACTGGATATTACCTAGTCACACCCTGTGCCCACTGAAGTCAGGAAGCCACCCTCCACAAAATGCAAACAGAAAGATCTTAAACTCATGATCTGAACACACACCCTTTATCCTCCCTGCCTGATAAAAAAAATTCTAGGGAATTCGAAATCTTGCAGAAAAACAGGGTTTCTCACCTGTAACTGTTGATCGTCGAGTCTCTTCTGTGCAGACACACATTGGGACTGCGCAGGCGCAGGCCAGCCGCGGAAAAGATTTTTCTAGCTTTTAGAGATGTGAAGGGGACGTTCGGATCCACCGCGCATGCGCG
The DNA here is from genome assembly GCF_028583425.1 of Eublepharis macularius. Lineage (NCBI taxonomy): Eukaryota > Metazoa > Chordata > Lepidosauria > Squamata > Eublepharidae > Eublepharis > Eublepharis macularius. The sequence goes on along the minus strand of NC_072793.1, from coordinate 86,507,622 downwards.
CCGGTGTTCCCGCCAATTTTGAATGTATATATATCCAAACGTCCCCGGCATTCCCTCAGTTCTCCTAAGCCGCCGGAGAACCAACTCCGTTAACCAAGCACTCACAGCGGGGTAGGTGGGAGGGAATGTGTGTCTGCACAGAAGAGACTCGACGATCAACAGTTACAGGTGAGAAACCCTGTTTATCGTTGTCGTCCTTCTGTGCAGCCCCACATTGGGAGAATAACTAGCATCTCACCAATGGGGGCGGGTGTGAGTGTCTACTTGAACAAAGAATGCAGGACAGCCGTGCCAACAGCTGATTCACGCCGTGCATTCACGTCCACAGAATAATGTTTGATAAAAGTGTCTGCAGTGGACCATGTCGCAGCTTGGCAGACGTCTTGGAGCGGCACTCCTCGCAGGAAGGCAGCAGAGGCAGCTTGCGCTCGAGTAGAATGAGCTGTAACCAACAAGAGGTACTGGACTCCAGCTTGCTGATAACAAAGTTTAATTGTAGACACAATCCAGCGAGAGATGGACTGGGCAGAAGCAGGTGAGCCCTTGCGAGGGCCAGAGTAACACAGAAACAGAGCAGGAGATTTCCTGAAACATTTGGTGCGATGTAAATAAAACAATAAAGCACGTTTCACATCCAATGTGTGTAGTGCCCGTTCCCCTGGGGAAGAGGGTGTCGGAAAAAAGGGAGGACCACCTTTTGCTGCAGGTGAAACTTGGAGACCACCTTGGGTAGAAACTCCATGCTAGTGTGGAGCATGACCGTACCAGGGAAAAACTGCAGGAAGGGAGGGTCACACCGCAGGGCAGACAGCTCCCCAACACATCTAGAGGATGTGACTGCCACCGGAAAGGCTACCTTTTGTGTGAGCAAAGGCAAGGGACAGGTGGACAGGGGCTCAAAGGGCCGGAGCATTAGTTGGGAGAGTACCAGGGACAGACTCCACTGAGGAATCGGCGGGGCCCTAGGAGGGAAGGTCTTGAACAGGCCCTTTAGGAACTGCTTGGAAAGCCAGTGCGTAAAATCAGTCTTCCCATCAATCTGTTCATGAAAAGCAGAGATCGCAGCCATGTGTACCTTAATGCTCAAGAAGGCAAGGCCCTGCGAGCACAAGTCCAGGAGGTAGTCGAGAACGATAGGTAAGGGGCAATCAAAGGGAGAAACCCCCTTGGGGGCCAACCACCTGGAAAAATGCGACCACTTCCTCTGGTAGGATAGCCTGGTCGATAGCTTCCGGGCATTCAGAATGACCTTAAGAACCTCTGAGGAGAGGCCTACTCCGGAGCGCACAGGAGCCAGGCAGCCAGACTCAGAACTGCCACATTGTGGTGCCTGACCCCGTCCCTGATTAATAGGTCCGGGGCAGGTGGCAGTGCCAGGCATCGTCCCTGTGAAAGGGAGAGTAAGAGAGGGAACCAATCCTGGCGAGGCCACTGAGGGGCAATCAAGATACAGTGGGTGTTGAAGGCCCTGACCCTGGAGAGGACTTTGTGCATGAGCGGAAAGGGCAGGAAGGCATAAAAGAGCCCTGGGGACCAGGGTATCTGGAAGGCATCCCCTAGCGAGTGACGGCCAATTCCGGCCCGGGAGCAGAACAGCAGGGCCTGCTTGTTGTGGGCCGTGGCGAAGAGGTCGATGAGCGGTGCACCCCATGTGTGGAAGACTAGATGGAGATAAGCCTTGTTGAGGGACCACTCGTGTTGAGGCAGAAACACCCTGCTCAGCGTGTCCGCTGCGGTGTTGAGCTCCCCTGCAATGTGAACGGCCCTGGGAAGGACGTTGTTGAGAATGGCCCATTTCCAGAGAGTCGTTGCTTCCTTGCAGAGCTTGAGTGAGACCGTTCCTCCCTGCTTGTTGAGGTAATAGCAGGCCGTGATATTGTCCGACAGGACCTGAACCCTCCTGTTCCGAATGACATCTGCAAAAGAAGCAAGGGAGTAACAGATCGCTCTAAGCTCTAAGAGGTTAATGTGCATGTTTGCCTCAGTTGGGGACCAGATGCCTTGGGCTGAGAGCTGCCCACAGCGCCCTCCCCATCCCAAATTGGAGGCGTCAGTAAAGACGGTGACCTCTGCCAGGAAAGGGCCAAAAGGACAACCTTCGGACAAGTTCTCAGGGACAGTCCACCAGGCCAAGGAACGTTGTACCACCCTCGGGATGGAGAACTTCTGATGCTGGCCCATAGTGAGGGGGTTGTACCGCTGGACGAACCAGTTTTGTAGAGGCCTCATATGCAGTCGTGCGAAAAAAACTACCCCTGTGGAGGAGGCCATAAGGCCTAGCAGTGTTTGAATTAGGAGGGCAGTTTGAAAACGGTTGTGCAAGAAGTGACGGGCTAGGGAGGAAAGCCTGGTCAAGCGATCCGGGGGTAAGTAGGCTCTGCCCTGCGGCAAGTCGAAATGGACCCTTATAAACCTAATGGCTGTGCCCGGAGTTAAGAAAGACTTATCCCCATTAACCACCAAGCCCAACCTAGCTAGCACAGATAAGGTGAGGGCAATATGGTCCTGGAGAGAGTCAGCCGAGGGTCCCACCAGGAGCCAGTCATCCAGGTAAGGGTAGATAAAGCATCCCCTGGACTGTAGATACACCACCACGGTGGCCATGCACTTTGTGAAAACTCTGGGTGCAGAGGCCAACCCAAAAGGCAACACTGTATATTCATATACAGAATTCCCATAGACAAACCGCAGGTACTTTCTGTGGCCCTCAAAGATGGAGATGTGGAAGTAGGCATCCTTCAAGTCTAGAATAGCTAGCCAGACGCCTGCTTCCAAGAGCTCTATGACCCTTGTCAGGGTCAGCATTCGAAATTTCTCAACCTTTAAATAACTGTTGAGGCCCCTAAGGTCCAAAATGGGCCGGGACCCTCCATCCTTCTTATCTACGAGAAAGTATCTCGAATAGAATCCCCAAGGGGAAGTAGCGACATTGACCACCCGGACAGCACCTTTGTTCACCAACTCCATAACGTTATTGTGTAAAACAACATTCCAACATGGAGAACAACGGGGAGGGAGAGAAAGGGGAGGTGCATCAGAAAATAACAATTTATAACCATGGGTCACAATAGACAGGACCCAAGTGTCAAAGGTAACAAGCTGCCAACAGGGCAAAAAAGGCCGAAGCCTGTCCAAGAACCGGGCAGTAGCGGGAGTGTCCTTGGAAGCCAACTGGGGAGCGTCCAGGCTTAGTCAGAAGACAGAAGGCTTCTGCACGGAGGTTGATGGTTTAGGCGAGGGCTGCTGCCTCCCCTTGGACCGGCCGGAGCGCCTGGAAGAATGACGCTGCTGGGTAGAATAGGATCGGTGGCCATAGGACTGGCCCGAGAAGAATCGCCCTTGACGCTGCTGGTAAGGCTGATAAGGGGTCTGGTAGGATCGGAACCGACCGTAACGATACCTCGGACCCGACGGTTGAGCTGAAGGAGCGACTCCCAGGGACTTGGCCGTTTGCTGGTTCTTTTTCATCAGCGAGAGGGATTCATCTGTTTTCTCCGAAAAGAGCTGGGGGCCCTCAAACGGGAAATCCTCCACCTTCGCCTTCTTCTCTGGTGGCAGGGCCGTGGACCGGAGCCAGGCGTGCCGACGCAAGACCACCGAAGTCACCATTGCCCGTGCTGCAGAGTCGGCGGCGTCCTTGCCAGCTGTCATCTGCTGTTTTGACAGCTTCATGGCCTCGGCTTGAAGGGCCTTAACTAGGTGGCGTCGATCCTCCGGGAGGTCGGAGAGGTAAGAGGACAGCCGTTTCCATAAAAAGAGGTTGTAGGATCCCATTATAGCTTGGAAATTTGCTATACGGAATCCCAAGGAAGCGGATGAGTAAAGCTTCCTGCCCATGCCGTCCAGTTTCCTGCCCGCCCGGTCTGCTGGAGCCGAAGAGGAACCGTATCGGAACCGAGCCTGACCTTCTTCTGCCACGATGGAAGAGGGCTTAGGATGGGTGAAAAGGTACGGACAGTCGTCCTGTTTCAGGCGGTAGTACCTTTCGACCTTCTTTGCCGTTGGCGGCAGTGATGCCGGTGTCTGCCAGAGCGCAAGAGCATTGTCGACAAAGTCCTCTACAGGAGGGAACGCCACCGATGCGGGGGATCCCGAATACAATGCCTCCAGCAACTTGCTCTTAGGCTTGGAGGTCGTGGAGGCAACATCTATCTCCAGCGCAGCGGCCATCCTGACCATCTGTTCGGCGAACATTCTGTAGTCATCATTTGGGGACGACGAACGGAGCTCACCCACGGTGTCATCCGGGGAAGGGTCAGAAGCCACATCCGAGGAGTAATCGGACGGAGAAGCCAGGCCCTCTTCATCCTCGGAATCTGAAAATTCCGCCGGGGTCTGCGTCGGAACCGAAGCCGGGCGTCCGGCCGGAGCCGATGGGCAAGGCCCGGGAACCGAGGGATGAAGTTGCACTCTAGCCGCAGGAGGAGCAGGCGCAGGTTCCGCATGGAAGGCAGCGGAACCGAAGGGTGTTGCAGGAAGGGCACGGACTGCTGGAACCAGGCCACAAAATCCTGCCAGGAGGTCATGTTTCCTATCCCCGGGACAGGCTGCCAAGGAGGTAGAGGAGTGGACACCGGAGCAGGCCAGTGGTACAGCGCCCGAACCGATGAGGTCGATTGCATCGGAACGGAGGCCTCAGAAGGCGCCGGGGCAGACGGCAGGGAATGCTCAAACGACTGATACGGTTCCGAGAGAGGCGGGAATGGTACGTAATCCTCCGATGTTGTTGGAGGAGGCGTACAAGGAGGTGACGGGGTATGAAGACTCACCACATCGTCGTCAATCAGAACCGGTCTGGATGGCGTACCGGGCTGCACAGTCGAAGCCGGGGATGGTGCACGGCCCTTAGCTTTCGACTTGGCCTTGGCCTTTTTAGGCGGGGGCTCCGAAGAAGCCTCTGTGGCTGAAGCTTTAGACGAGGGCTTCGATGAGGAACGCTTCTTAGCCTTCCGGCTAGAAGGACGATCCACGGAACCGGAGTCAGATCGGCCCTCCAGAACGGGTTGCCCCGTCGGTTCCGAGGGGAGCAGCTCCGGCGATTTTCAAGACGGTGCCAGCGAAGGAGCGGCGGAGCGGGGCCTATCTCCCGATGAACCCGATGGCTTGGGGGGGGGGGGAGAAGGTTGGCATCCCACAAGAAGGCACGGAGTCTGGCCTTCCAATCGCTCCTCACTTTCGGGGTGAAGGACATACACACTGCACAACGCTCCACAATGTGCCCCTCGCCCAGGCAGATGAGACAGAGCTCATGGCCATCCGAGTGGGTCATCTTCGTGCCGCACTTCAGACACTTTTTAAATAAAGCTGTCTGAGACATCTCGGGATGATGTTTTCCTCAAGATGTACAGCACAAGAAAAACGATGGATAAACTCTGAAGAGACGCTGAGAGACAAGTAACGCTAGAACAAGAAGAACCTTTTCGACGGCGGCGAAAAAGGAACTAAGGGAATGCCGGGGACGTTCGGATATATATACATTCAAAATTGGCGGGAACACCGGCGCGCATGCGCAGTGGATCCGAACGTCCCCTTCACATCTCTAAAAGCTAGAAAAATCTTTTCCGCGGCTGGCCTGCGCCTGCGCAGTCCCAATGTGGGGCTGCACAGAAGGACGACGACGATCATGTGTTATTTTGGCTTGTCTTTTTTAAAAGAAAGGTATTCCATTGCTTTTTTATTGACAACAGAATCTCATTTTTTCTGTGCTTTCAAGGAAGCAAGCATAAGAACAGAGCTTCTACTCACAGGTATAAAATATCCCTCTCTGCCACACACCAGTAAATATATTTCACCATCATCAAATATGTCACAAATTGAAATACTGTTAGGGTTAGTACACATACATTTCTCAATTCGCATGCTTTCCAGTATTAACTAGTATAAATTATATACTAACCTGGAATTCATAATACTAGGTCTTCAGACAAATTTGTATTATAAATTCCAGGTTAGTGTATCATTAATAATAGTTGCAAGCCTGACTACGTCATATCTCAGAAGCTAAGCAGGGTTGACCTTGGTTAGTAACTGGATGGGAGTCTTCCAACAAAGACCAGAGTTGTGATACAGGGGCAGGCAATGGCAAACCATCTCTGTTAGTTTCTTGCCTTGAAAACCCCAGCAGAGATCTCCATAAGTCAACTATGTCTTGAGGGCACTTTCCATCACCACCACTATAGGTCAACTGCAGCTCTCTCCCTAAATGCAGCCTTTTCATCTTCTTTGTGGGAACCTCTCACCCTACCATGACAATGAAAAGTATGGAGTGGAGAATGGCTGTATCACCACATTTGCATTGTTCTTTATCTGCTTGGATCCAGAGGCACATGATGAAGTTGGTGCCAGTTTTCCAAGCATTTTGCAAACACCAAGACATACTATATAGCCTATCTACATTAGAGACTATATAGGTAAAGTGCTGGTAGGGTGAAAACCTTGGATGCTGTTTCTGCTAAACTCATCAAAGATTAATAAAGACAAGGGCAAAGGAGATGAGCAGAAACAGCAGTAGAGTGAAAAAGATGATGTACAGAAAAACCTCTGAATTAGGGAAAGAGTACGTAGCTAAGAGATGAGGGTGCAGGCCTGTTTGCATGCACTATGGGGAAGAGGGAAGGGGTAGAAAAAGGATTAACAGACAAAGACATTTATACATACCTGTCATGGTGCAGAAAGAGTGCATTATGCGGCAGAGAGAGAGAGAAAAAAAGGAGTAAACAGATAACACAATAGGTTAAAGAGAATATACAGAGTTAAAATTGTAAAAAATTTATTTCCACAGATTAACATATCAAAAGAACTCTCCAGAATTTATCAAAATGTAAACATGGCCCTCCAAATGATAGCATTTCACACTCTGGCTCAAAACTATGACCAAGTATTGTCTGAATGCAGCAGACTATATGCTAACTAATCAGGGTTCATACAGAAGAATTTGTAGATTTTTACATTTCTTTATATACAACTTGCTTTTCTCCCCTATAGGGACCCAAAGCAACTGACAATACAAAACACAGGCATACTAAAGAGAGCACAGTTCCTCTGCATGAGCACACTAGCCATTTTCACATGGTGGGTAGGACAGCATTTCATCTTCAGGAGGCACAGATTTGTGGTGCCTGAATTCAGAATTATACTTCTGAAGTGCAGAGTACTTATACATCTGGCTAAACATCCTACACTAATTAAGTTTATTACATTGGATACTGATGAAGAAAAAGGCATGACCTAAAAACATTTCACTCCACCAGTCATTTTCTATGGTTTCCTTGCTATTCTGATGAACTTCTGCGCTACATACTACTATATTATAAGCATGCAACTCATACATTCACTGTTAATGATTTTGCACCAACAAAAGTATCAAAAATTGATATCTTAATTTTACTAAGGAACCAAGCAAAAATAACTGAGGTGTGAAGAATATGCAAAAGTAGAGATGTGAAAGCTTGCGGGGGGGGGGGGGTAAGGAATCTGGAGGGAGGTATTTTTCCATGGACCTTTTATCAGTTTTTCTAATAGAAAAACTGGAAAATCTGGGAAAGTGCTAGAAAAAAAGTCCTTCAAGGATTTTGCAAACAGTAACGAACTCTGGTTACTTCACAATATAGACACCTACATATCAGGTCTAACTATTAAAAGATTGTGGTGTATTGTTGTGTTCTTGCCACTATAACGGATAGTTTCAACTATGTTTGAAGAAGCACATATTTGTAGAATGGTCATTCGGTATAAATTGAATAGGTGGTTCCTCAAACAAACCAAATTTAAAGGCAATATATATTTTACTTCTTGCTGTAAGGTTAAACAATGACAGTATTTTGGAGTTAAAACATTTGTAAACAACTTTCTTGTTTCTATACGACATTACCTTCTGTATTCACTGTATACCTTTTAATGTCTAGTACTGTTTATTATTGTTTAAAATAAAAATAATTAAAAAAAAGTCCTGTGAAATACTTTTAGAGTGAGTGAAATGTTTATTCAAGTAAGGTTTATCATATGCAAAATGTAGAGCATGAAAAGTCTGAGGACATTTTCAATTTTTCCAATGGAAAAATTGGGAAATTTTGAGGAGCACTGAAAAAAATCTCTTTTCAAGAGGGTGAGAAAGCTTTCCTTGTAAAGCATTTCACTCATTCCAAATATATAGCATGAAAAAGTGTGAGGACTCCCCCAAATTCTCCTACAGAGTTCAGCATTTTCAATGTTATAAAGCTTAGCTTAATACTATTGGAAAGAGTAGTATTTAATATCGCTGCCAGACCACAGGGGCAGTGGCTCTTAATAAGGGCTGCCTGCCTCCCCACCCCCACACAGAGTAATCTACAAATCCTGGAGGATGTTCATAACAGCGGAGAATCCCATTTTTAACCCACCTGCAATGGTTTTTAACAGAAATAAGAGTTGTTTTATTTATTTTTTCATTAAATTTTTTCTTTATTTAAACTATAAACTACACACCACAACACAATAAACAACAAACATAGAGAACAAGAAAAAACACACAATAAAATTAAGAGGAAAATAAAAAAAGAAAACACCCCCCCCAATTACACTACAAGTTGAGTTCCGATTTTCTCCACAAGTATATATCATTTCTAGAGTCCCACTTACTCTAAGTTAGTCACGAAACCCCTCTTTTTTCTATTGTTCCTGTTACTTAATCCATAAATCCAGATGTCATCAAATCCTTGTTATCCATTTCATGCAAAAAGTCTATTACTGGTTTCCATTCAGTCAAGAACTAATGTCCTTTCTCTAATTAATGCAGTAAGTTTTGCCATTAACGCGAACTCCAAAACTTTTGTCAACCATTCCTCCACTGTAGGCACTTTTGTGCATAAAGTGCATAAAGTACTCTTGCTGCTGTAATAAAGTATAAGAACAGTGTTCTAAAACTTTTTTCCAACTGGCTGTCCATTATTCCCAACAGAAAAGTCTCTGGTTTCAGCTGAAGTTTAATCTTCAAACTCTTCTGAATCGATGTTTGTATCTGCAACCAAAAACTCTGCTTTCTTACATGTCCACCACATATGAAAAAATGTCCCTTCTTGTTTAGCATGTTCCAACATACATTTGACGCCCTCTTACACATTCTAGCCAATTTTTCAGGAGTCATATACCAATGATACATTATTTTGTAAAAAATTTCTTTAATACTGGAGCTTAATTTAAATTTCAGCCCTCTTGTCCACATATTTTCCCACTGCTCCATTAATATATCATGTCCACAATTTCCCCCCATTTAATCATACATGCTTTTACTTGCTCTTCCTCCATCCCAAACTTCAACAGAAGTTTACACATTTTAGAAATGACATGTTCATCATTTGTACAAAGGGCTATTTCAAATTCAGTTTTAGATTTCTCAAAGTCATAATGACTCTTGTCTAGTTTGAATCTCTCCAAAATTTGCATATATGGAAACCACTGACAGACGTGCCCTGCTGCTGCTAAGTCCTCTCTTGATTTAATTTTAACTTGGTCCTGAGAGAATTCCAGTAAATCCTGATAAGTTAACCATTTAGGTGGACTAACCATTTCCCTTCTAAAATGAGCTTCTTGTGATGACAGCCAGAGAGGTATTTTCGAACAAAACCTAAGTTTGTATTTATTCCATACTCTCAGGATTGCGCGCCTTACATAATGATGATTAAACTCTGCGTTGGCTTTAACTTTGTCATACCATAGATACCCATGCCACCCAAATTTTAGATCATGCCCTTCCAGGTCCAGTAATCATCTATTTTTTAGCAGTATCCATTCTTTCATCCAAACCAAACAGCTGCAAAATATAATCTCAAATCTGGGAGGCCCAAACCTCCTCTTTCTTTTGCATCCTGTAGAACCTTGAATTTAACCCTTGGCTTTTTGCCTTGCCATATAAATCTCAGTATTTCCTTCTGCCATTGCTTAAATGGTGCCTCTGTTGTCAATACAGGAATTGTCTGAAATAGGAATAACATTCTAGGTAAGACATTCATTTTAATTGTAGCTATTCTTTCCAACAGCGATAATTGAATTTTATCCCATCTTAGCATATCTCTTTTAATTTCTTTCCAAGTCTTAATATTATTATTTTGGAATAACATACAGTTCATATTTGACAAAGTAATACCCAAGTATTTTACTTTTCTCAAATTTAAACCCTGTTATGCTCTCAAGTTTCATTTGATCTTGTATTTTCATATTTTTAGTTAAGACTTTGGTTTTCTGCTTATTAACCTTAAAACCAGCCACTACACCAAATTCTTTCAATTTTGTCATTAGAGTTTCAATTCCTTTCAAAGTCAACAACCAATCAACCAAGTCATCTGCAGACTCTCAGTTTGTAGTTCTCCTGTTTCACCTTAACACCTCGGATTCTCTCATCTTGTCTTATGTCCCTATTCAAAACTTCAAGCATCAGTATAAATAACAAAGGTGACAATGGGCAACCTTGTCTTCTGCCTCTTAGTATTCTACATGGTTTAGTTAACTCTCCATTCACAAATATCCATGCAGTCTGGGTTGTATAAATTGACTTAGTCCATTTAATAAAATTGTCCCAAAAGTCCATATTTTCCAATATCTTAAACAAAAATTTCCAGTTTAGGTTGTCAAAGGCCTTCTCGGCATCTAGGAAAATCAAAGCAACTTGTCTTTCATTATGTTTTTCTAAATATTCCAGAATATCCAATGCTGTTCTTACATTGTCCTTTAGATGCCTCTTATGTATCTTACTTTGGTCTTCATGAATAATGTCCCCTAGGATACTTTTAAGTCTTCCTGCCAAGATGGATGCAAACAGCTTATAGTCATTGTTTAATAGTAATATTGGCCTGTAGTTTCTTGTCAATGTGTGATCTTGTCCCTCTTTTGGAATAAGTGTTATGTTGGCCTCCTTCCATGAGTCTGGAATTTTCCCTCCCTCTAAAACAGAGTTCATTGTCTTTTGTAAAGGCTGAAGCAGTTCATCCTCAAAACACTTATAATAGCTACTTGGGAGGCCATCTGGTCCAGGAGCTTTCCCCAACTTACTCTTTTTTATGGCTTCTCCCACTTCTCTTACTGTTATAGGTCCATTCATAATTTGTCTTTGTTGTTCCGTGATCTTAGTTAACTTCTGTTTATTAATATATTCATCTATTTTTTCCACTGACACATCACAACTCTTATACAGATTTGTATAGTACTGATAAAATGCCTTTTGTATATCTGCTGTGTCTGTTAGTGCCTTATCCGCCACTTGTATTTTTAATATCATTCTCTTTTCTCAGAAATGAGCATTGTTTCATGCTGCTCATCCCACCCTGAGGATAAGATCCCAGATTTCTCCTACAAGTCCTTTAAAAGTGGCACATAGGAGTTAAGTTTAACATTACGAGTTGGCAAGTGGTTATTAGGCGCACGAGTCTCATTTGAATGTATGCTTGAGATCTGTTGTATCATATGCATCTTATAAATATATTAACAAAGTTTTGTTGTCCAGAGTGCTGTTTTATATCCCAATTTTTTAACCTGTAATTAGCTTGTTCATCATGTCAGATCTTTCCTAGAAGTCACTCTGGTTGGGCCCTCACTTCAAGCTGTCTGACTCTGGCTAAAGAACAGGTCCTCATTTGTTGGGTGGCAGCTTCAGCACTGCAAAATACCCTCACTACAGGTAGATCCCTGTACTGGCTGCCTTTCATAAAAAATGAAAAGTTGTTTGTTCCAGATAGGAATTTTGCAGTTAATTTCATGTGGGTATTGTTTTGAGGGAAAGTTGTACAGCTGTGAGGTTCTTTTTTAAAAAAAAATTAATTTTTTACCTGGTCTTTTATTTTGTAACATGTCTTGAGTTGCAGTGGTCTTGAGCCATCTCAACATAGTATATTTTAATACATAAATAAAAGGGAAACATTCAGTGATAATGTTGCCTACTGAAGGGGCAGTAGTAGGGGAATAAAAGTTCAGAACCACTTACTAGATAGTATTGTAACTGGATACCATTGTTCTCTCTTAACTATGAAAAAGCTGTCTTCTACCAGCCACCAGTTCTCCGTAACTTTCAAGTTTTTAAAAACAGTTCACCCAAAAATAAAATTAACATATTCCTCCCAGAAAGAGTTAGCTTCATATGGTGTGAACAACATTGTTGAGTATGCAAAAAGAAGATGAAAGAAGCTTTCTTGACACTAAAGAGCATGCTGCAAGAAAAACATGCTGGCAGGACTACTCTTTAAGTATGTACTGATGAATATGGACCCATATGCAGTCCTGAGCCTGGACAACTTCCTATCAATGATCCTCAGAAATGCATTTGGCCATAAACAAAGTATCAAGTTAAGCACAAGGAGTTAATTGCTGTTCTGGAGAAAAATCAATATTGATTTGCTCCATCCTCTGCACAATTCATTCACTCTTACATGCTTGAGTATGAACTAATTTGGTATCAGGCATACTCAGCACACAAATTCAAGCACAACCCCAGGCACCAACTGCTTTATTCCATTTCCAGTAATGATGCTACCCCAGTTGCACTGCACCCCTAACGAGGTTAAAATTGTACTGGGCCACACCTGCCAACAGGAACAATGTCATACGGAAGCATCAGTAATTTCAATACACGTTGCAACTGCATAGTCTCCTATGCACACATTTGCCTCAACAAGACACCTGAGTTTTTAAACAAATTCACCTGAATGAATCAGTAAGATATGACTATTCTAACATCCATAACATAATATGGAATATTAGTGCCCTGTTAGAAGTCCTGCTAGCTAACAAGTTGCATCCGTTGGATTCCTGAGGTCAATGAGTTCAAGAGTTCATGTTCTTAGATCTACTTGCAGTGAAAATAAACCAGTAATCTGAATGACTGACTGAATGGATCACACAACGGTCTAAAAATCAGCATCTCAGACCTCTTAATACACAAACAACTCTACTGTATCCAATATCTACATTCCACACACCTCTAAGATAAAGGAATGCTTTTACTGATTTTTTTGTGGGGCACTGTGAAAGTATTATCAGCTACTGTGGGATACAAATGTAACAATAAGCATGCAAGGAAGTACCCTATGTGAATGTCTAGAATTCATATCTAAATGTATGGAATTTTCACATCTGGACAAGACTGCTCTACTTGTGAATTCAGGAATTGCTTTATACCACGTTCCATTTACTCCCATATTCTCTTTCCAAAAGAGGCAAGTTGGCTGCTTTTAGGAGTTTATCAGCAAACGGGATGTGAAAGACCAAAAGAGATGATTTTCTGATAAGTATTACACAAAAGGCAAATTCATCATGATTTACACAACAGCCTGTTTTTAGATCATTTGAGGCAGCATACAAATAAAGTTCAGCACCTGTGTTAAATTTGCAGATTCAAGGCTCATAAACCACCAAAGAAAATACTTAATACCTGTATTAAAGATAGTGAGAACACCTGAAAAAGGTATCTCTATGGTACATAGAAGGCTGGATCGAGAGGGGGGCAGGGGGGGGGTTGTCTGCCCCCGGTTCCGCCAAAGAGTGGGGCGCCGGGCGAAGCTGCCAACCACTGGGAGCATGCCGGTGGCAGCGCGGGTGGCTGAGTGGCCGCCCGCACCATTCGCCTGCCCAGCAGGACAGGGAGCGCGCAGCAAGCCGGCCGCCCTCTCAGACGGGCAGGTGAATGGCACAGAGAGCTGAGAGGCCACCCATGCCACTCGCCTCCCCGGCTGAGGGGGCGGCCAGCTTGCCACGCACTCCCTGTCCTGCGGGGCAGGCGAATGGCACAGAGGGCTGGGAGGCCGACAGCGCCATTCGCCTGCCCTGCAGGACAGGGAGCTCGCGGCAAGCCAGCCGCCCCCTCAACCAGCCAGGCGAGTGGCACGGCCGCCTCTCAGCTGCTGCTGCTCTGCTGGTGGCACACCGCCCTGTGTGATGATGTCACAAAGCACCAGAGCACACCCGTGGGCAGCCAGAATTGGGTTGTCCCGGGCGCCAGGAACCCAAGATCTGGCCCTGGGTACATAGTCTCCTGGTTCATATCTACTGACCAGCTGGGTACACATTATAACAAAAAATTTTCTTACATTTACAATGCAGAAAGATGAACACTGAAGCATGCTTACCATTGCAATATAGCTGTAGCTGAGAACAATTTCTCGGATTTTCCTCATCTCTTCTTCTAGATTGTTTGCCCACACTTCACAGATCACTTGACTGTTTTCTGCAAGTGCTGCTGGCATCTTGAAAGTTCTGCACCACAGTCACGATGACAAGAGTGGAAACTACAAAATATCACAATAAACTTCCTTAAGTATAAGCACACTACTTACTTCAATGTACTTAAGTTGGTTGCTGTACATACCATCATGCTTTACAACACACTAAAATGTGTACTCCAACCTTCCTGCATTTTTCTTCTGTAGTAAATCCTATTGCACATAGGATTGCAACTTTGGATGTTCTTAATTAAAGACCTAAGATTTGACTGGCACATATATATATTACTGCTCCAGCAAGGATTCTTTCAGTGTGTTTGTGTGTATAAAGTGTGTGTGCATGAGAGAGAGAGAAAGCTAAAATATCAAATTATTTGTCTTTTTTTGGTCTGTGATTCAAATATGTGCAGTTTGTATGAATGAAGCAAGGATGAACCACAGAGATCTACTGACAGAAGGAATTTAGTCAGAGATCTGCAGTGAGAAATAGATTAGACTAAATCCCACCACCCTTTTCATTAGTGGAAAATACCCAAGTGATCATTTTATTAAAAGTAATACATTTTACGTGCAATAGTAAGTGCACAGCCTGTCAGAAGGAAATTTGCGTCATAACACTTACAGCATATTCTGTTCTGCTTTGCTCAAAAGTTGATTTAAGTAAATCTAAGCCATCTACATCCCATGTTGTCAAAACCAGCCCATTTCTTAACTATGCCCTTGCATCTAAATAAAGAAATGTTCCTTTTTCAACAGTAACTTTTCACTAGTAAAATACTGAGAGTTAATAATATTGAGCATTTGTATAGCACTTTCAATGTTCAAACTGCTTCTTATGTTATCTAATAATAATTACAATAATTACAATTGCAATGGTTTGCCATTGCCTTCCCCAGTCATCTACACTTTACACCCAGGAAACTGGGTACTAATTTTACCGACCTCAGAAGAATGGAAGGCTGAATCAACCTTGAGCCGGCTATCTGAACCCTGCTTCCACCAGGATTGAATTCAACGATACATATTTACAGCAACCGACACACAGTAGTATAGTCGACAGTTCCTGCCTTTTACCAGTGTGTCTTTATGAGCCATTTCCTTACAACACAGCCTTCCTATCTGTGTAGACAAGCCCTCCTAAATAATTCAGTTTCATATCTGTGGAAAGCTAGGAGATGGAAGCTCTCCTAACTTCATGAAGCAGGCCGTTTCATAAAGGGGGGGCTACAACTGAGAATGCACATGGATGGACAGTTTTTTATTTTGCCCATTTGCAGGATAGCACCTTCAGAAGACCCTGTTCAAATGAATGAAGCTGCTGTGGCAGAGCATGGGGGAAAAGCAGTCCTGCAAAAATGAGGGACCAAGGCCATAGAGGGCTTTGTATGTGATAGCCAATACCTGGGCTTGCTTTAACAGCCTGCCATTATCTGTACTTCCTAATCCACCTCTCAATAACAAAAGAGACAAAAATCACACAGCTATTCCCCCCAAGTTATCTACAATTTAAGTGAGGTGAGGGATGTTTTTAAAAGTTTTATCGTCAGTCTTCTCAGAAAGCAAAGTGGCTTTAAATAATCGCTTTTGCATGGTTAAGTTCTAATTTCTGCATGAAACCCAGAAAGCATGCAGAAAAGCTGCTTCTTCCCTCTCCTCTCCAAGGCAGAGCAAATACCACTTCTCAGGTTGTCTGTAATTAAAAAAGAACTTGGAGCATCTTTGTTCTAGGCATGAGCAGCTGGCCCACTGGCAACCTAGTGAGCAATTTTGTGGAATGCTGTACATATAATGAAAAATCTAAATACATCAAAAATTGATAGAGGAAAAAAACTATAGTTCACAAAAGCTTGATTCCTAAGTACCATAATACAGAAAAATGTACCTAGAAGAAAAAAAAACTAGGAAGAAGCATATGAATGTCTTTGCTTAAGGGACTCCAGCCAATACATTTTAAAATCCTAGTTAAGATTTTCCAGTCACTGTGGCCACAATTCAATGGGAAGTTAGACATGCTTCAGTCCCTAATATCAAATAACTTGAACAAAGCTGTACTGAATGATGGTGCTGAAGTTTCTTAGCCTCTGATGGCTAAAAATTTACACAGAAGAATCTGGGCATAGAGCTGCTTCAGAGATTTACTATATCTTCACTGATCTGTAGAAAAGTACTCTAAGAGAAATCAAAGGCAGAGGTCATCTAGACTTGCATATCATCTTAGATTGTTAATATTACAATATTCACACAAGAGCTTAGTAAAAGGCAATCATAAATTGCCCCATTATTTGATATGTATATACAAATTCAGACAAACTTATACTTCTGATTAAACTGGTTTAATAGAATATAGTGCGATAGTTCACACCACTTTAAGATTCAGAATATAACGCATGTGGGAGTTACAGTAGAAAGGAGGGAGAGTCCAGTAGCACGTATAAGACTAACAAAATACCCTACCACAAATTTTGTTACTCTTATAGGTGCTACTGCAGTCGTCTTCTTCCCTACTGCTACAGACAGGACTAACACAGCTACCCATCTGGATCTGTCTCCATGGCTGGTTTTACAAACAGCTTGTTCCAAAATAGGAATGATGTTTCAGGCCTGCTGAGAGATAAGGAATGCTCTGACACAAAGCCTCCGGAGTGTTTTACCAAATCTGCCATCATCATTCCTAGAGACTGTCCTCTCTAACAGACTGTAAATTTCTCTGCATTCAAAGATCATGCCATAATTCTGTATTTGTTTGCCTTTCTTTATTTTACTATATATATTTGCTATATGCCCAAACCAGAGATAATTTTCTAGAAGTTACAAAAAAAAAATCTTTGTCTTCCCACAGACACTTTCTCAGATTAGTCTATTACTTATTAACACTAAATTCTCCTTGAGAGGTTGACAATTTTGAAGAGACCCATTTTCCCACCCAACAGCCTTTCAAACGCACAAATGTGGCGACTGAAGTCTCATGGGTTTAGGAATGAGATTCGCCATTTTCCGACGGGTATATCGAATAATCAAAAAAGAAACCCCCACCGACGCCGCGCCTGACCATGGAAAAGGGAGGAGGAGATTCTTGCTCAAAGCACTCCACCTCCTGCTTTCAGTTACAAGGTATCATATCCAGGCGGTCAAGCGCAGCAGGAGTTCCAGGATCTGAACACCCTGCCCACAGTCTTCTCTGTCAGAAACAGGCGGCCCCACACCTCAACCCCAGCAACAGGAAATGCTCCTATCCAGAAGCTCGCCGGCTTCCTATGCCTCTTGCTCTGTTCTCTTCTCGCCAGGGAGCTGCGCCTCTCTCGGGGTCACTCCCCAGTTTCTGCGCCTGATACTCTCCTCGGGCCTTCTTTCCCTGCTTCAGCCAAATCTCTCACGCACGCTGCAGTCTTTTGCCAGCCTGCGCCCCCAAGACCCGAGCAGCGCGCGCGCCCCCGAGTTTCCGGGTGCATTTGAGATCTCCTGAGGGCACAATCTGCCTGCAATTCACGCGAGCAAGGGGGCAAATTTAACGACGGAGCCACGCTGCTTTAGCTAAAAACAATTGTACTCCAGCGCACGCTTTCTTGGAGTACGGGGCACTTCTTCGAGTACCATGAAGGGATCCTCGCTAAGCAGGCATTTTATGTAGATGGAGTGGAAAGGAATTCACTGCACCTCAAAAAGTGGGCTCCAGTCCACAAAAGTTTGCGCTGGGCTAAAATGGTGTTAGTTTTTAAGATGCCACAAGACCAGAGTTTAGATTAGGTCTGCTGTGAACTACTCTTTCGGCCTCCTCACCCCTCGCCAGTAGCGGAGTGTTCAGCCCGTCTCTCTCTTTCTACCTCCTCTTCAACCCCAGTATGGATGGGCCTTTTGGCGAAGATCAAGTGTGAAGTGTCATATATTGTCTCTCACTCGTATAGTCCCAGAAACACGGGGAAAACAGCGTTGCACAATGCGCCTCCCCTCGTAAAGCAGGAAGCCCTCGCCAAGCAAGCTCTGAACGCCTTCCAAAGGGCAAGAAAATCCATCCCCACCACCCGTACACATCCGAGTCTGAACTCCCGCCTTCGCGCCTACTGGGCTCCTTCATTGTCTCATAGAAACAGCTGTCACTATTACCACTCTCCCACAAGACCAACCAGGCTTCAAAAACAACCAGGAAATCCGGTGTGCAAACAATAAAGGCCTGTCCCGCCCTTGCGCCTCATCTCCGACTTCCCCTCCAAAACTGAAGATTGAAGGGGAAACCCGAATCCGCCCCCTCACCAAGAGCGCGGGAAAACCGACCGACCGACCGCCAGGCCGTTATTCTTTTCCTTCTCCTTGTTGTTGTTGAGGCCGCTCTATCCTACCTCTTCTCCATCACTCGGTGGTTCGCTGTACGGCCTCCGCCCCTCCGTACGCATGCGCTTTACAGAGTGACAACGGGGTTTCCTAGAACAGAAAACATCCGGTTTTTCTCCTCTTTACCCTCCCCTTATGAGATAACCGGAAAAACGAGAGCAAAGAAGGCGGGACTGCGTTTTAATCGCGCGGGTGTTTCTGGGATAAATTCATGATGGAAAAAATAGATGTTGTGCAAGATGATATTTGGACACTCGGCTGCTGCAGCTTTGTTTGTGTCTTTCTCGTTCAAGGGTCCTGATTTTGTCACGGTTATTGCACAGATCTCCAGAGTAAGGGTAGCGAGTCCTTTGAAGAGGAAGGAAAAAGGATTAGTTTTTCTCAGCCGGCAAAGGTTTACTGCAGCGCAGTTTCAAACTGCAGATTTACTTGAAGGTGGTTTCACGTTGAATTTATTATCATGCAGAGTTGTCAGCTCTGGGTTGGGAAATTCCTGAATATTAGGAAATGGATCCTAGGGTGGGGTGAGGCCTGTCAGCAGGGTATAATACCATTAAGTTCACCTTCCAAAGCAGCCATTTTTTCCCTAGGGGAACTGATCTCTGTAGTCCGGTGATTACTTGCAATTCCAGGCCCTTGGAAGGTGGCAATCCTATTTCCAAGTAAGCATGCATTGCATGATTTGCCTGGCTTCAGATAAAGAACTCACTGGCATTTACTCCTGAGCGACTTTAATTATAAAACGAGTCCAAAGGAATTAAAGAGGCTAACAAAATTTATTCCAGCAGAAGCTTTTGAGCCATAGCTCACTTAATCAGATGCACAGAAGTGTCATTTATGGGGGGAGGGGTATTATAAAGAGAAAACAGTTCAGAACGTATTCAGCATTGGTGTGAGATACTTGCAACTATTAGTCAAAATAGAAAACCTAGTGCAGGATGAAATAGATGAGCAGGAACCTATGAAGAACAGCATTCAAATTGCAACTTTATTATGAATTAAGCTCTTGAAATCAGTAGGGCTTCCTTTCCAGTAAACAGTTGTGATCATCCTATGAGATGATAGCAACTACATTTCTAAAAATGTTGCTTTTTTATTTTGACTTTTAATGATCGAGCTCACCATCAAGCATTGACTAGTGTTTAGACTTTAAGTGTAAGTGCTATGGGATTTGGGGAATATATGTAAATTGATCTAATAACCAGCCAGAGACCTTGGCAAAAAGGCAGATGGTATAATGTGCCTTCCCTCTTCCAGTAAAACCCACTGAAGTAAATTTTGCCATTTTATTTTATTTACATTTTATTTCAAGTATCTACCTTTTTCACTGAGACTCAACATATATAATTTTAAAACAATGTAACAGGGACAGTATCTACTAAGAAATTAACATGGATTACAAAATTAGAAGAATGCACTAAACAACTGAATACCTACAATCTAACAGTATACTATGGACCAGTAATGCAACACAGCTGCATTACTCCAAAGATTTTTAGCTAATGTAAGTGACTAACAAATCCTAAACAGAGTTACTCCAGTCTAAGCCCGTTGATGTTGCATCCCTATTTCTAAATGAACGTGCAGGTGATTAGCTTGGTAAGGTGTAGTTTTCAGTGCAATCAAACTGGCTTCAATCCAAATACTCTTGATGGGTTGGACAGTAAATAGTTTATCATGTTATCTTATGAGGGTAATTGCAACCAATGCCCCCACACATGCCTTACTTCAGCAAAATACAAAGTCTTTTGATTATGAATTTAGTTCCTGCATATAGATTTCTTGCTTGGTCTTTGACCTGAACAACAATGATATGTTTATCTTTGTGGTCAGATTTTGTGATTAAGTTGTCTCTAGGAACTAAGTTCATTTTAAGTAAGATATTATCAATATATCTAATTATATTGTCGAAGGCTTTCCCAGCCAGAGAACGATGGTTGTTGTGGATTTTCCGGGCTGTATAGCCGTGGTCTTGGCATTGTAGTTCCTGACGTTTCGCCAGCAGCTGTGACTGGCATCTTCAGAGGTGTAGCACCAAAAGACAGAGATCTCTCAGATCTCTCTCACACTGAGAGATCTCTGTCTTTCGGTGCTACACCTCTGAAGATGCCAGCCACAGCTGCTGGCGAAACATCAGGAACTACAATTCCAAGACCACGGCTATACAGCCCGGAAAATCCACAACCACCAATATATCTAATTCTCAATGTGGATACTTAAATCCAGAGTTTGTGGCCATGGACAGACAAGATAGATTTTTCTGCAAACCTTCAAACCTAGGTTTGAAGAAAAATCTGAATTCCTAAATAAAATAAAAAACCCAAAATAATAGAAGCAGCACCTGTAGCTTTAAAAAATGAATGGTCTCAGTGGTCATTGCTAGGCAACAACAACAGTAATGCCTGGCTTCAAGCCTTGATTTTTGTCAGTAAAAAGCAGGGGAGTGGGACAAGGCCTTTTCCAGGGCTATTTTGGCCTTTGAGGGGGAACCCATCGGGGCCAGGCCTCGCAGCAACCTCAGGCTCACTCTGGCATGACTGCTACATTTCAGTATCAACCACCCCACAAAAGCCAGTGTGATGTAATGGTTAGAGTTTCAGTCTAGGATCTGGGAGACCCAGGTTCACATCCCCATTCTGCTGTAGAAATTGATTGGGCGATCTTGGGCCAGTCACACACATTCAGCCTAACCCATCTTACAAGGTTGATGCAAGGATAAAATGGAGGAGAATGATATAAACTACTCTGGGTCTCCACTGGGGAAAGGTGGGGTATAAATGGATAAATATAGCTGAAGATGGGGGCAAATAAAAAGTGGGTTGATAGCTGGGTAAGAAGGAAATGGAAAGGAGAGAGGCTATGAGGGCTTTCAAGGAAAGGAAAGAGGAAATAGGGAGATGAATATAGGGGAAAGTAAATTGCTTCCCACAAGGCCTTGCAGCCCGCCCCCCCAGCCCCCACAACTGGGCTCAGTCCAGCCAGCAACACACAACCAACCATGGCAACTTGCTGCACAATGGGACTACACTTTTCCTAGGGAGAGGCTGCATGGAGGAGGGAAGAAAGGAAAGCTGAAGACGGGCAGATAAGGGTAGGTTGGCTGGTGGGTGGAAAGGAGAGAAGGAAACACGAAAAGAAGCTATGAGAAGTTTTAGGAAAGAGAGGAAATTATGGGGTGGAGAAAAATGAGATGTCACCTGCAAGTACCTGCGGGACCCTCACTTGTCATCAGTGTATTAATATGGCACCATCAAAGACTGTGTGTGTGTATAGTTTGCCATTACCTGCCTCTGCAACCTTGGTCTTTGAAATAATAGAAACAGCAAGCAGTACCTTCTATGATGTTAGTAGCCACCAAAATAACACTGCCAGCCTTGGCCTTTGTCAATTAAGGGGAAGGCAAGAGGGCAGGGCCCCTTCCTGAGCTTTTTGGCTTCCCAGTCCAGCCCTGGAGGGATGACTCATCAGGGCCTGCAATAACTACCAACAACTTGCTGCTAATTTGCACAACTCATCCAGTGTGGTGATGGCTGTGTCTTGAATCCACACAACGCGCCTACGCCTAGCAGCAGCCTCTGCGCAACTTGCCCATCTTGGCCAGGCCAAGAGAGCCATCATATAACTCAACTGAGTTACTTATTGCTGCAAAACTTTTGGCAGATTTTTAAAAAAGACTGCCAGTTGAAGGGAAGGAGTGAAAACAGAGCAAGAATGGTATGGATTGTCATACTAGGGACTGACAGCCTGGGTTTAAACTCCCCACAAACACCTCACTTTGCTTGCTTGGTGACTTTGAGCCAGCCGCTCTCAGTCTAAGCTACCTCAAAGGGTTGTCATGAGGATAGAATGGAGGAGAAAAGAATGATGTAAGTTGCTTTGGGTTGCCGCTGGAGGAAAAGTGAGATGTAAAATAAAGTTGAAGACTGGGGCAGGGGAGACATAAAAGAAAGGTTGATAGCTACTGATGTTCCCAGGCACCTTTTGCTTCCAGAGATCACTGGAACCTCAGGATATATCTGTCATATTTTCTTATGATAGTGTTCTGGGACTGAGGTACTAGCAGCCTGCAGGAGCTACTGTGAAAGCAATTGCAAAGGGATGGTATAAGGCTTAGACTCGGCATCCTTAATGTGCTATAGTGTCTGTCAGTGGATGATAGGTTATACTACTGACCGTGGGCCAACAACAGCTCTCCAGAGATTTTACATTCATTTTTGGCTTTCCTGACCCACCCCAGTTTCTCTTACCCTCCTGCCATGATTCTTAAAATGTTCTGCTTCACTTTTCCAGGTTGTTCACTACAATACTAAAGGAAAAAGAGCATCCATTGACAAATGCAACATGAACAAACATTCAACCTCAATAGTTCTGAACAGTAATATTTGGATTGACAAATGCCTCAGTAGCATATATGCAAACCTAGTTGTGAGACTCCTCCCTAACTAGCACCCCCCAGCCAGCCCTCCACCATCTTGCTGGTTGGCATTAGTGGGTGTCCTCAGGCCAGCCAAGGATGGGAGTTGTTCCACCTTGTTCCTTCACCAGACTGAGCAAGACAGCTTTCCGGAGCTAACTTCCAACCACCATCATCATCAGTCACAGGAACTCATACAGGGGTTTCTCCCCCCCCCCCCCAGCTGCCCTCCCAATCTTGCCCTGGCTGCCATGAGTGGACCTCTCCTCAGCCTATCACAGCTGGAAGGGCTGTGTCAGCCTTCTAGCCTCCTGGCTCCTCCCCTTCCAGTTTATCCAGGATGGGGTTGCCTGCCCCCTCCCTGGTCTGCTAGCCCAGGCACTACCCCTGGTTTGCCTGCTGTCTTGGGGCTACTTCCTGTTGGAAATAGCAATGTCTGGTGTACAACAGCAGCAAGAAGGAAGAAGAGCCTACCATGCAGGGGGCAGCAAGGATCACTTAGTTAGGACAGTGAGAGCAGCACCTCTCTTGTTTGCTGGGGGTCATTTCCTTGTCTCCTATTGGGCTAAACAGGGCAAGATCCTGCTTCTCTCTCCTGCCACACTTCTCTCTCTCTGCAAGATGTAGTCAATTAGCAAGGAATCTCTCTCTCTCCTCTTTACTCTCAAGTATGTAACTTCCTCAAATAAAACTTTTTGCCTCTCTAATCAGCACAGGATAATTCTGCTGCATTATTTGCACTCATCCATCAGTTCCCTCCAGGTTCAAGTTGTTGCAGGGCTCCTGCCAGCCAGGGTGTTTTTGGGCCGTGCCTGCTTTCCTCCTCAGGGTAAGGTAAGGCTGTCCAAGGTCCCAGGGCTGCTGCAGGTGGGGTTGAGTGACATGGGGCCTGGCAAGGCTTCCTGCTGCTGCTGTAAAGATGGGATGGGCAATGCAGAGACTGGCTGCATCAGACATTAGCAATGCCATTCAGCAAATAGAATTGTGTATCAGAAAGCTGCTCATTCAAATAAGCTACATATTGGCTATAATGCCAGAAAATAGAGCCCACAAAGAGCAAGGAAACCAGAACTGTAATCTGTCATGTGACAAAGTTGAATAATTGTTGCCCTTGAAGAAATATAGGACAGTTAAAGCTCTGGCCCTTGTGAGGCTTTCCAAGCAAAGCAATGTGGGTTGTCTTATGCAAAAGGGATATTATCCCCTGTTACCGCAGTAAAATTTGTGCATCTGACTAAACAAAGCTAAAGCTTTTTCCCCACCCATCAAATTGCTCATGTGTTTAAGAAATATTTTTTTGAGATTATAGGTTTCTGAAATTGGATCTACTTCACCAAGCCATTAATTGATTAAATGCTTTCCAAGACTAATAATGGCATAGCTGCAGTTTCCTGCACAATATTCAGCGATCTACTTAGAGCCACGCCTCCTCTGGCTTTGTCAGCAGTTGTAATAAATTCACCGAAAGCCACAGCAGCAGCAGCAAGAGAGGCTAAAGACAGGAACTGTGCTTTGGATTGCTGTCCCTTGTCAGGGACACAGAATACACACCACTGGTTTATATCAGGCAAGCAGAGACTGAACAGGTGAGCAGAAAAATTTAAACAAATAGCACAGTAAAAATAATTGTTTTCTGTCCTTGATTTCGAAAATTTATTTTAAGAACAGTGGTAGCTGTATGAGCTGCAGAAGTTGGAGAGGGGAAAGAAAAACTAAGATGTTTCCTCCACTTTTGGAGTAATTAAATAAATATTGAATATATGACTGCAGTTCTGTTTAGTTATTTGAGACAGGCTGCAATCCTAGACACACATACCAGTAAGTAAGCCACCTGCATAAAGCAGAACTTCCTTCTGAGAAAACAAGATTGCACTGCAGGTCCACTGAATTTAGTTTGAGCTACATCTAACTTTTATGGTTGTTTACTTGGTTCCCAATCTGCTTTTTAACACTGGACACTGCTAGTAGCTGGTCAGTATTGGAAATTGGTTCCATCTGGTAGAACCACTGAAGGGAGGATTGGGAACAGTATTCCAGAGGCCTTAGATACACAGGGGGCAGTGGAAGCGGCAATTTGGCTTGATTCTGCATGATGTGTGATAGAGAGGGCCGAGGGAACCTGCTGCTGGGCCTGACCCTACGTGTGTGTGTATGTGCCTTCAAGTTGCAGTCAGCTTATGGTGATCTTGGCAAGGGTTGTTAAGGAAAGTGAGAAGCAGAGGTGGTTTGCCAGTGTCTTCCTCTGCAGAGTCTTCCTTGCTGGTCACTCATCCGAGTACTGACCCTGCTTAGCTTCTGAGATCTGATGAGATCAGACTATACCATGCCACCGTCCCTTAGCGTTCTCAAGTGCCCGCTGATGGCGGGCAAACTCTCAGGGATTTGCCCCCTTGTCCATCAAGGAGATGGCAAGCTCCCAGAGGTTGCTGCCACCAGCAGGCACCTCAGGAACGCATGCCGCATGCTTGGTCCCAACAGGCACAGCAACATCACTTCCAGAAGTGACATCGTCGCGCTGGCCGTGGGAGCATTCCTGTGCTTCGTTTGGGGCCAATTTTGGCCCCAAATGGGCCAAATCAGTGTTAGAAAAAGGGACTGGTGATGTCTCTGGCTCAAACGTTTGAGACTACAAACAAAACAAAAGGAAGGCAAGAACCATAGAGTTAGACAGATCTACAGGCTAGTATCAGTCTCCTTCCTGGCTACTTTACTACCACTCACTTTCTCTGATTGGTAGAATGTAGTCCAAGGGAATTTCCTTCCGCTCTCTTCCTTTTTCCTGCATTTACCAGGAGAAGCAGCATGGTATCTCCTCCTGGGACAAATAAAGCAGATGGCCTATTATCAATTTGAAGCCATCCTAGTTAGCTAAATTAGTTAGTCACTTTGTTTTTTCTCTAATATACTTAAGTTAATGTACTTCTCTAAATAAATAGACCACTATTGGTTCTTTAACTAGGAGAGGCACTCTGTGTGCAATTTATAAGATAGTGTGGTTAATATTAGTTTAGGCCATGCTGCTGCGTTGAAGCTCAGGAGGTGCACTCTGTTAATAAAGAAAGGAACGGCTGTCTGACTGGTCCAGCCATCCTTAACTAAACCCAATAATCAGCCCTGTGCTACTCGTGAGAGTGCTCGTGCAGGCAGCGTAGTAACAGCGATTCCGGAAGTGATGTCATTGCATCAGTCCCAACTCACCCGGCATGAGGTGAGTACCCGGGGTCTCTACCTTCCCAGCAGGAGGTGAGAGGGACCTCGTAACCCTACCATCCCTCCATCTGGCCCCATGGGTCTCCTTCAAAGACTGGAACAGCCCATCCCCCTCTCCATGCCTTTTACTGAGAGAAACCAAGAGTTGAAGGCTGGCAATACAGTTGTGGTCGTCTAGCAGTGGTCACTGAGGGTAGCCATTTCTTAAAGCTACAGGGGCTGTTTCTATTATTTTGAAGGGTTTTACCCCTCCCCCTGTGGTTTTTTTTAAATTTCAGATTTTTCTTCAAACCTGGGACTTTTCTCAGGTTTGTAGAAAGATCAGTCTTTTCTGTCCATGGCAGATTGCCATCCCCCCTCTTACCTTCAAAGCAAGGGGAGGGGAGGTTCTGGTGATGTCACCGAGAGCAAAAAAAAATAGCAAAATTGCTATGTTTGGATCAATTTTATCCTGCTGAGCCCCCTTGTTTCCATTTTAAACCGGAAGTGACATCATTGACAGTCCTCTGGAGCACATGTGCCATTTTTTGCATGTGTCAGGGGCTCAATCCACTTCTCACCAGGCAGGGGCAGCAGCTGGAAGCGGGGGCAGCAGCTGGAAGTGGGGATCCCCACCTTGAGCAGGGGGCTGGCAACCCTAGTTCATGGCACTGATATCCGGATTTAACTATCTACAGACAGGGATATGTTGAAAATTAGATATATTGATTATTATTGCATGCTAGGAATGAAACCCTGACCTGGATAGCTCAGGAGAGCCTGGTCTTGTCAGATCTCAGAAGCTAAGCAGGGTCAGCCTTGGTTAGTAATTGGACGAGAGACCTCCAACGAAGACAAAGGCTGCAAAGGCAAACAATGTCAAACCACCTCTGTTAGTCTCTTGCCTTGAAAACCCCACTAGGGGCAACTATAAGTCAGCTATGACTTGAGGGTACTTTCCACCATCTCTAGGAATGAAATTCCACTTTGTACAGTTGTAAATGTTATCTTCTCAGAAAGAAGCATCTTAATTGCATCTGGTTTTAAATTAGCAATTACTATGAAGTTTTGATCTTACACAGTTTTAAACAAACCAAATTCAGGGTTTCAGACTTGATGGAGTTTTATGAGATTAAAATTGCTTTCTGTCATGATTTTCCAATTTTCCTTTGCTTGGCTTCTCAGAAGTCTCTTCCACACATCCCAGCCAAACAAACATGCAGTCATACTAATCCTTTTGTGGTATCATCCAGCTTTCATCATTGTGGAATGAACTCTGTCCATCTTGCGAGGACCTCCAGAGTATTTTGCTTCTGGTCCCTGTGTTGTCACTTCCTGTCCCATCCATGTACTTTAAATGGTGTTAACCAGCAGGAGAATTAAGCATGTTAGAGTTGCTCCTGTTCTTTCCCTAACTATTGTGCTTTTGTTAGGTTCCCTCACTGCCTGTCACTTAATGTATGTGAATGACTTTGGAAGTCCCCATTATGTATCCTAAAAGTAAATTACAATTCAGGAAGCTAGCTAATCTAGATTGTTGGAATTGTTGGCTGTTTCCATTGAATCATATAAAGAATTCCAGCTAATTCCAATATATGTCTATGCTGATGGATTAAACAAATGTTTGCTAAACTGAGTTTAATTTTCAGAATTGGACATAAAAATATGAAAGACATATGCAGAATTCCCCTACTTCTTAAACTATATGGTAAAGTTTTACAGTTTCGGATACAAAGAATAATTTCTGAGCAACTGTATTTTTCTCCTCAGCAGTTTTTACTTCACCTTGCAAGTCTACCAGAATAATTCTGTACTGAGGATATGATCATAAAGGTATCATAATACTCTCTCTTAAATAACTAGCTGTCAAAAACTTTATTTTGTAAACAGGATAATATTGATCCTTGGTGCTTCCTTCAGATAGTTCTCCTTGAGCATGTGAATGTGAGAATATTTGCAGCTCCTGATAATGTGAATTACTTGAGTCAATCAAGGAAATAAGCCTAGAACCCAAATTCGTTACTAGAGGAACATCTGTATTGTAGTACTGTACAGTTTTTACTCATAGAATCCTTGTTCTTCTTCGATATTACAATACACAAAGCTATGTAAGCCTCATCTCTCTTTCTCTCTTTGCATTGTGTAAGCCCTCTAATGAATGATGGCAGTTTTTCTAAGATCCTAATCCTCAAAACCTTTTGGACATTCCACAGTAGTGGATCAATGGAGACATGCGTTGGGCTGTACTGTATGAGGGAGATAGAATTATGTGAAATGGATGAGTGTATATATTGGTGAGACAACCTATTGAGTCCCTTTAGCTATGGGGGCTGATGTTTTATCCTAGTAAAATAGCCACTGTCACAATCTCTCAGGGGATATTGCCAAACTCAGGGTTACAGAACATAATAAGGCAGTTGAGAAGCGAATTGGAACATTAACTCTGATAATTCCATATTAATCTTAGTCCTTTGAAAACGTGCCAGATTTTATCTCTACTCATGCATGACACAGTCACAAGGTACAACATGTACAGATTATACACTTTCACAAGATTGAGTTAAGCCTTAAACTGATCTTTAAATTTTGTTTCTCTGCAGCAATGTAACATCAATACTGATTAAACATGCTCATAATTATGATACCTCCAGCCAGTTTCTGTTACAAAAGATATCATGCCTTCAAGAGAAAAACCAGTTTTTTACAGCACAAAATGGTTATTGACAGCAAATAATGTGCATCTGCAACTGTGACTAGTCACAGGAATTGAAAGATATGCCGACACATGGCAGATTAAGAGAGACTACCATGTTTGGCTGCCTGTCATGTCATATGCTGTATCAGTTCTATTCAGAAATTCAAAAGCAGGTTCAGTATAAAAATGTATTCTCCTTGTCCTTGTGGCCACAATTGTCAAATCGAAGGAACAGCAAAGGGTGCAAAGAAAGAATCCTTTAATGTTGAGTAACCCCTACACGTTTTGCCTCAGCTTCATCAGGGGGATCTACCAATAAAACTATGTATAAGTAGCAATTAATGTAACATTCTAAATATGATAATACACATTATTAAAACACATTAAACAGAACATGTGCAAAATGCAATACATGATACATTTTTGGTGTCTAGAAACCTATAACAACATAGACGTACATATATTAACAAGCATTCCATATCTTACTTTCACAGAGATGTTTGATTTAAGCTCTTAAAAGTTAACATTGTGAAACCTGACTGACCTTCAGAATTCTTTTAGACATCTATTCTGTATGTGCACTAGTTGCAGAATAGGAGTGTGAGCTAATTTCAGTTCTTATCGAAATTAGTGCTTGCTAGGAGATGCTATCATTAACCTGTTCAAGTACAGAGTTTTGAGCCTTAGAATCCATTCTGTCTCCTTTTTTAGCAAAGCCCTTTCCTCTTGTTTATTGCATTTAGTTATGACCCAAAATTAAGAATCTTTGAGCTTATGGTTAAGCTCCAAGAAATATTGTCCCGGGGGGGCACCAACTCTGCAATGTAAAATGTTGCTTTTCTGTTCCAAGAGATGGGTGACTCTTCACCACATAGATTTTATCACATCGACATGCTATTGACTACACCACATGATCACTCTTGCAGGTAGTGAATTCTTTGAGATGATATTGTTTCTGATAAATAGGATTGATGAAGTATTTTATTGGCTTAGTATTCTGGCAAAATTAGCAGTGCCCACAAGGAAAATGGCCCATTGGTAGGCTGGATACTGGAAGCATTCTTTTTTTTCATTTATTGTTTTATTAATAAGATTAAAAACCCAATAAAAAGGAAAGAGAAAAAAGAAAGGAAAAAGGAATAGAAAAAGAAAAAGAAGAGAAAAAGAAAATAAAAATTAAAGAAAAAAACAAATAATAATACATATTTTATTTCTCCTTATTCTCTACAATGCCTAACATATATTTACAAACATTGTACTTGTAGTTTTGATTAGAGGTGGGCAAAAACTGCAATACGAACCAAAAAAATGCACGAACCTGGCTGATTCATGGTTTGTTAACACGTGGTTCGTGCGACCACATGTTAATGAACCCCCCACAACTTTTTTGGCCTGGTTCGTGCGATTCGTGAGCAGTTCGTGACCCCAGACAGGCTGGCGCTGCTGAGGGGTGAGTGAAACTGACAGCCTCGTTCCCCTGCTGCCAGCGAGCGGCAGAAGAAGGGGGCTGTCAGTTTCACACACCCCGCATCAGCTTCAGCCCATGGGCTGAACCCAGCGCGGGGTGAGTGAAACTGACAGCCCTGCCTCCCAAACAGGAGGAGAAAAACAGCTGTCAGTTTAACAGACCCTGTGCTGGGTTCAGTCCATGGGCTGAGGCCAGCGCGGGGTGAGTGACGCTGACACCTCCCCCCATTCTCCTGCCACTCAGGGGACAAGGGGACAGGAGAACAGGCTGTCAGTTCCACTCACCCCACGCTGGATTCAGCTGAACCCTGTGCAGGGTGAGTGAAACTGACAGCCCTGTTCTGCCACCAGAGTAGGAGGAGAACAACAGCTGTCAGTTTAACAGACCCTGCACCGGGTTCAGCCCATGGGCTGAGGCCGGTGCCAGTTCTGTCAAACTGACAGCTCCTGTTCTGCCATTCAGGGGACAAGATAACAGGGCTGTCAGTTTCACATGCCCCTCGCAGGCTTCACCCAATCAGATGAAGCCTGCGCGGGGTGTTTTGAAACTGACAGACTTCTCCTGCTGCTTCAGGGCAACAGGAGAAGGGGGCTGTTAGTTTCACTCACCCCACACTGGCATCAGAAGCCAGTGCCGGGTGTTTGAACTACAAACCATGAACCAATTCATGAACTGGTAAAAGTTCGTGGAAGTTTGTGGTTCCTGGTTGTGGAATAGCAATGAACCATGAATCAGGTGGTTTGGGTCTTTTTTTGGTTCATGCCCTTGTCTAGTTATGATGCCTCCAAAACTTACCTTTTTAATAATACCCCTTCTATTTATTTTTCCCAAATTTATCTTCTTAAAAATCAAATCCACAAATCATGAATTCATTTTTTTTTGTCCCACACAAAAGTCAATAAGGGGTTTCCAGTTAACCATAAAGGTAGACAATGTTTTCTCTCTGATCAGTGGTATAAGTTTAGCCATCTCCACTAACTCCACAATTTTCACAATCCAGTCATCCATAGATGGCAATATTGTACTTTTCCATTTTTGCGTATATAAAATCCTAGCCACCGTTGTCATATATAGAAACATGACACTATGTTTATTTTTCAGCTGTTTGTCCATTAGTCCCAACAAAAAGGCATCTGTTTTAAGTTGTATATTGATCTTCAAAATTTTCTGCATTATCATACGAGTTTGTGACCAAAATTTTTTGCTTTAGGACAGGTCCACTAAAGATGATAAAATGATCCTTCATGTTGCTCACATTTCCAACATTTGTTTGACATACTTTTTACTTATTTTTGCTAATTTATGAGGAGACATATACCACCACTTAGAGATGGGCACAAAATGAACCACAGAACAAAATTCCGTACAGAATGGGTGGTTCGTAGTCAAAGAACCACACATGCTGTGGGACCACGTTTTTCCGAACCAAATGAACTTTTCTTACCTTTCTGTTGCCGCTTCAGACACTTTTGGTGCCAAACATTCCCTCGCCCAGGCAACGGTGGCAGTCTTTAGCTTGCCCCCAATCTGAGGCCTCCAGGCTTGATTGGCAGCTGTCCCTGCCAACTAGAGAGCTTCCACACTGGCCTATCCAGCCAGGAAAAGGAGAGGAGGGTTAGAATCTCCAAGGCAACTGAGGAGATGGGCCTTCAGCAGCCATGGTAACACCAATCTCTTCCTTCCAAAACCAAGTGTCCGGGGACGAGCCTCCCCTCCCTCCTCGCCGCCGCCCCCCCCGCCTCCAGGGGCCCCACAACTCACCTAGCCGGGGCAGGCGCGGCGGCGGACGGGCGCGGCCGCGGCAGCCGGCCCGGCGGCCGGGCGAAGCGCTGTCGCGGCGCCGCGGAGGAGGCGGCGGCGGCAGCAACCCGGGCGGGAGGAAGCGACCCGGGGGAAGCAAACCGGCAGGCTGGGCGGCCGCCGGAGCGGACGCCTCCAGGGCAGACGGCCCCAATGCGGTGGCGGCGACGACGGCAGAGGCGAGGCGGCGCAGCCGCGAGGCCCGCGCTTGCGAGGCCGAGCCTCGCCCGGGGCCGCGAGGCAGCGAGGGGGTGGGAACCGGCCCCGGCGTCGGCAGGCGATAGGCCGGCCCGCCCGCCCACCAGGGAGACGGGGGAAGGGCGCCCAATGGCAGCTGGGAGGCGGGAGGAAGGAGCACCAGGCTTCCCACCCCGGAAAGGCTGGAGGCAGGTGTTGCTGCCGGCGTTGGGACAGATAATGAGCCTCACCTGGGGCGCTGGCGATTGGGGAGCGGGGCGGGGCTGCCCCTAGCGAGGGAGGGGATAAAAGGGGTCAGAGGCTCCCTGGCCAGGGAGGAGAAACAGGGAGGCTGTCCTGAGGGAAGGACCATCCCTGGGCCCAGAGGCTGTGCTTACCTGTTGCCAGACACGGTTTAACAGCCCTGGAGCCATCTGAGGCCAATCAAAAGGGAAGCTGAGACCCCTGGAGCCAGCAGACAGGCCGCCTGCCCGGCCTAGGTAGCAGCGGGACAACCCCCCGGACCCGCCGGCTGCGCTGACCGCACCCCCGCCACAACGGACCCGACGGACGCGGCGCCCCCTGCTGACGGAGAAACTCACACCAAGTTAGGCAGGTTTTTCTACCAACCAGAGTACTCCTGTGTTGTTCAGTCTCTTGGCTTTTTCCATAAATAGGGGACGCCATGTGATTCCTGGTTTCAGTTTCTCTAGAGTGGGAGAGGGAGGAGAGTTTGGTGGCTTGGTGGCTGGCTGTGGTGTTGGGATTGGGATTGGAACTTGGATCTTTGGCCTGCTCTTCTGGCTGCTGGAAAAGAGGCTGAAAAGCCTCTTTTCTCTTGCTTTCTTGTTTTTCTTACTGACTGGGGAGGTTTTTTGGAAAAGGGTGCTTTTTTTCCTTTCTCCCTCCACCCCATCCTAGTCTTAGCTTTTCACCCCCACCCCCACCCTGCTTTGGGGCTCTATAACTCAGAGATCTATATTGCAATCTTCATGAAACTTGGAGGGTGGCTGAAGGAGAGCTTACTGAAAACTCCCTGCGAGTTTGGGCTCTCTGAGCATGAAGGGGGCTGTCCTGGGAGCCCTTGAACCTCGAACTGGTTCGGAAATCGGGTGAGTTCTTTAAGTTCATGTTTTGTGTTCCGTGTTCCATGTTCTGTGGAAATTAACGAACCACGAACCTAGTGGTTCTGGGTTCTTTTCGTTCCGTGCCCATCTCTACCACCAATACATCATTTTGTAAAAGTTTTCTTTAAATGTGTAGCTCAAAGTGAA
This sequence comes from Eublepharis macularius, assembly GCF_028583425.1. Lineage (NCBI taxonomy): Eukaryota > Metazoa > Chordata > Lepidosauria > Squamata > Eublepharidae > Eublepharis > Eublepharis macularius. The sequence goes on along the minus strand of NC_072793.1, from coordinate 86,474,099 downwards.
TTTGAGCCCCTTTACCCACATATTTTCCCAGTGGTCCATTTGAATATTATACTCAAAATTTTTAGCTCATTTTACCATACAATCTTTCACACATTCTTCTGTTTCAAATTTCAACAAAAGTTGATACATTTTGGAAATAACACATTCATCAGTCTCCTTGTGAGATCTCTAATAAATCTCGATAAGTCAACCATCCCTGTTTAGTTATCATTTCACGACTATAAAAAGCTTTCTGTATTGAAATCCAAAGAGGTGCCTTCTGTGCTAATCTCAGTTTATAATTATTCCAAATTCTCATAATGGCTCTCATAATATAATGTAATATGTTGTAATGTTATAATATTATATTATAATATAAAGTAAAAGTACGTTGACTTTTACTTTATCATACCACAAATAAGTGTGGCATCAAAATCTCAGGTCATGACCTGATCCTGGAAGCATTCTGAAGGTCAGTCAGGTTTCACAATGTTAACTTTTAAGAGCTTAAATCAAACACCTCTGAATGTAAGGTATGAAATACTTGTTAACATATGTAAGTCTATGTTGTTATAGGTTTCTAGACACCAAAAATGTATCATGTATTGCACTTTGCACATGCTCTGTACAATGGACCTGTTTTTTAATAATGTGTTTTATTATTTTTGGAATGTTATATTAATTGCTACTTATACATTGTTTTATTGGTAGATCCCTTTGATGTTGAGGCAAAACATGTAGGGCTTACTCAACATTAAAGGATTCGTTCTTTGCACCATTTGGTGTTCCTTCTTCATTTTGTCTTGGTGTGCCCCCCTTCTTTTCCAAAATTGTCAAATGCCAATTTTCAGCCCTCCCCCAACCCTGGAGCATATATGAAAAGTGACAATGAGTACTTCTCTGTATTACCAGTCTCTGTGCAGGATTACCTAGGGAGTACAATTTAAGAATGGAAGGTATTCTCATAGTTGGATTACAAGTGACTTTAAAAGGGAAAGCTTTTATTCAGGAGGCATTTTCAAACAGAAGTTGGAGAACAATTTTCCGTTTCTCAATTTTCTTTCACTTTGTGTGTGCTTTGGAGGATGGGACTGTTTAGATAAATATTGGCTATTTCCAGGGCAGTTCCTTGGGATTAATAAAATTGCTCAACAGAAGTCACAAGTTCTCATCTTTTCTCACTGTCCTTTTAAATTTGAATTTGGTCTAATTGGTTTTATTATTTCAGACCGAAAATGATGCTAAATGTTCTGTACACAGCAAACACCAGAAACAGGTAAAGAATCTTCTCAACATTAGGTTTCCTATCTCCCTGATATTGGCAGGAGATCTCCCCACCACCAGCCCATGCTTCCTGCTGCTGCTCAGTTGGCCACTGGGGGGGGGGGAGTAGGAAACTGGAGGAGGGAGGATGGACAGCATCCTGGGATACTGACATCATTCCCCATATGGCAGAAGTGATGTCAGCTCAAGTGATGTCGACACGATAACATTGCCGGGCAATCAGTATTTGGGCAAAATTCTGTAGTTAAATGATAGAGTTTTGCCAAAATACTAGACTGTCCTCAGTAATGCACTGATGTCACTTCCGGGCACATGTTACTGAGTGTGATGACACCAGTATGTTACTGGTAGTGTGATGTACTCGGTGCTCAGTTTAAAATTATGGATGCTGGTTAACTCTATTAATTTCATAGCAGCAGTGGTAGAATCAGCACTTCCCAGGCAGTAATTTGCCTGACTTATAGATAGTCCTTTATAACACAACATTAATAACTTGTCTCTGAGAGGGAGATAACAGCTGATAAGTAGTACTGGGGTGGGGTTTTTTGCACACCTATCAATCTATCGTTGTGTAGCTAAAAGAGAGCTAAATAATGCTCATCAGGTGCCCCATATAATCTGAATGTTGCTGATTGTACTGGTCAGGGTTCACAACCTCTACCCATACTGAATGCTGGGCATTGAACTTCCTTGCTTTATCAGCTGAACGACAAGATAACAATGCAGGAATTAAGGTGCAGGATCTTTTCAAAAAACAGGATTTCTCAACAGATATACATGATAAATGCTGTTTGGCAAAATGCAAATTCCTGTGATGGTAAGTTTAGAAACGGCGCTTTGCTCCAATCTCATTGGGTGGAAGAAGGATCAAGAGCAGTACTAGAAACATTTTTAAAAGTTTTCATAATACACTAATGTGGTGCACATGGGCTCCATGGCACCTGCCAGGTGTTTTAAAAGGACTTCTGATTGGCTGTGCAGATTTTTAAAAAATGTTGCGCTGGCAACAGCTCCCACCACAGCAGAAGGATTTTCACTGTATTACTGAAAGTAAGCTGTGTACGTGGAAGTAAATGTTTTTAAACTATATGCTATTTTTAAAGGGCATCCTGTTAAACCAAGCTTCTATCTGAAATGATGAGGAGTTGCTATTAGACCTATGCATAACCTCACTCTGAGACATTTCGTGGTTGACTTAGCCTCCTGCACCAACCACCCTGGGCCAGAATAACACAGGTACTCGCAGACTTGAAAAGACTGGGGATCCCTAGTCTAGGTAACTCATCATGTTTTATGCAGTTCATAGCTGATTGCAGTTCCTCACTATTAAGCTTGCTAACTAATGGCTATACTTCTCATCTGACATTCTTTTGGCTTGTGGGCATGGTTCCCCCCCTTGCTTACTGTATGCCAGTGTGTGACTTTGGAAAGATTGCCATAATTTACAATAATTTAACAAATATGTTGGTTCAGACACACATTGCATATTTCCTTCCCAATGTATTTTTGTAATTGAACTGACAAACCCAATGGTTTCACTCTTGAAAAGTCATAATTAAATGATTCTGAGAGGCCAGGTATATATATTTTATTTTATTACTCCATCTTCTGACTCAGATGATCACTCCCTGTCAAAATCAGGTGTATTAATTTTGCTTTTCATAATCTTTGTATGTTAACTGCTATAATTTATGTATTTATTTAAAATATTTCATATTTCCTTTCCACCTAATTCAGGGTCCCCCAGGTGGTGAACATTAATCCACACACACTTACTGTTTCTGGTTTTCAGGCATGGAAGTTCTGGGACTCCATGACAATAACTTCTTTTATCCTGGGCCCTGGTCTGCTCCTGGCTGTTGGTTTCAGAAACTCCGTCAGCTGGTAAGATGATCACCAAGTCACAACTCCTTAATGGTTTGGACAGAAGACATTGTTCTGATGAAATAGCAAACACTACACCACAGGGTTACTGTGCTTTTTAGGCACCTGCAAAACTTCTGGAGAGCCTCTGGTTTCTTCTGGCAGAGGCAGTGGGAGAATCTCCACCTCGTACTAGGAGGAAATGAATGGATGATTTTCTTCTTAGGTGAGTTCCTTTGGTTAACATTTTGCAGGAGAAAAGTCTCTCTGTGGACCCTGAATACTGCCAGATATCTGCTGTGTCTGTCCAGTTTTTGGGGACTTACTATGTTAAGCCCCATTCACTGTTAGAGGTGGCTGGTACAAGGCTGTCTCAACTTTGTTGAATGGCACACGATGGATGCTGTAACTATTGTTCCCCCTCCCAATTACACTCTGTTTATATAGTGCAAGCTTGCAGGCAAAGACTTAGATTTTTTATCTGTATAAAACATCTACTATATTTTAGTGGGGGGTGGGGTTATGAATGATGACAATGATGATAAGGTTTCAGGTATGCTATAAAGATGATGACCACTATTGAGAACTTTGGGCACAGCTGCAGGTTTCCCAACACTACTGCAGTGCCTTTGCAGCAGTTCCTGTGCTCCATGCCAGCAAGTGGCCACTCAGATTGTGCTAATGACTATGTGTTTCAGGTAAACCCCCATGACTGCACCAATGCTAAGTGGTATTCAGGATAAAATGTAATCCTCAGTCTGATTTTTAAATAATGTCCCATCAACACTGTCATCATTTTAGACTTTTCTACTTATCCATCAAAGCTCCATCTTCTTGCTCCTTTTACTTTCCACTCTTCCTTGTCTGGACTGTTCTCAACCTTGAAAGATAAGGTTCCATCTCATACATAAGGTGCGTATTCTAGTCATGAGTGACAGTGACCCCCATTATATCTCTTACCAGTACCCTTTGACCTAAACTAAACCTACAGAAGTTCCCAATCATCCTCTCTCTTCATGTCACAGCCGTAACCATAGTTCCTAGCCTAGTTTTCTGGAGCTTCAATGGAATCATGATGATGGCAGATATAACTGGCAAGCCAACCTTCATCACACGATACCGTATTCAGATGGGCAAGAATGACCCTGTAAGTATTTTTCTCGGCCTCCTGCTTAGACTGAATATACTTCTGCCTTTTCTTTGAGAGGGCAATGGTGATAAGCCTTCATAATTCAACAAAAAACATTGCTTTTCTAAGGAATGAAATGGGGTCTGTCTACCTCAGAAAATGGAAAGATTTTTACCTCTACCACTACTCCCAATCTCTTTTTATTTTATTTAACTTTTTATGTTGGTTGTTGTGGGTTTTCTGGGCTGTATTGCCGTTCTCTGAAACTGAATCCACAAGACATACTTGTCAATTTTGATGTTGTGTCCCTGTTTACCAAGATTCCAGTAAAAGACACTATTGCACTTATTAATCAGATTTTCCCAGAGGATGTAACAGCCTTATTCCATCATTGTCTGACAACCAGTTACTTCCAATGGGATAATGAATTCTATGAACAGATGGATGGGGTGGCCATGGGGAGCCCTCTCAGCCCAGTTATAGCAAACTTCTACATGGAACATTTTGAAAAAACAGCTCTAGAATCAGCACCCCACAAACCTAGTGTATGGTTTCGGTTTGTGGATGATACATTTATCATTTGGAGCCATGGGGAGGAAGAATTGATGGGGTTTTTGAATCATCGCAACAACATCCACCTGAACATACAATTCACAATGGAGAAAGAAATCGAGGGAAAACTCCCAGTCCTGGATACCTTGGTCATCCGCAAAGCAAACTTTCAGTTAGGTCACAAGGTCTACAGGAAACCCACTCACACTGATCGGTACTTACACAAAAACTCCAATCACCACCCCCGACAGAAAAGAGGCATAATGAAAACATTAGTGGATCGTGCAAGACGGATATGTGAGCCGCACTTTCTCAATGAGGAAATTAATCATCTAAACCACGCACTTCAGGCAAATGGCTACTCCAGAAATGAAATCCGAAGAGCAATCAAACCCAGGATGAATCAAACAACCAAGGAAAAACAGTCTCCTACAGGAAAAGTGTTTTTGCCATATATGAAAGGAATTACTGATCAGATGGGAAAGCTTATGAAAAAGCATAACCTTCAAGCAGTATTCAGACCCACCCGAAAAATACAACAGATGCTATGATCAGCAAAAGACAGTACAGACCCCCTCACCTCTGCAGGAGTATACCGTATACCCTGCAGCTGTGGACAAGTGTACATCGGGACCACAAAGCGTAGCATCCAGACAAGAATAAAAGAACATGAAAGACACTGCAGACTTGGACAACCTGAAAAATCAGCAGTGGCTGAACATAGCCTAACTCAAACAGGGCACAGTATCTTATTCCAGGACACCAAAATACTGGACAACACTTCCAACTACTTTGTCAGACTGCACAGGGAAGCCATTGAAATTCACAAGCATAAGCAAAATTTCAATGGGAAAGAAGAAACCTTAAGAATGAACAGAGCATGGTTTCCAGTTCTGAAAAACACCAGGCTAACAAAACACTCTACACCCGACAATAGCCCTGCGGAGAAGATTAGCACATCAAGCACCAATCCATATGCAAAAGAACCTCCTCAGGATACAGTGAAGCCTCCCGCCATTAGCATTCCACACACTGGGAAACTCTTACAGGATGACTCAGCTCAACCCCACCCCTCCTGAGTAGATACAAATGACCTGCCAACATCTTTTCCACACTGTGACACTGAGAGATCTCTGTCTTTTGGTGCTACACCTCTGAAGATGCCAGCCACAGCTGCTGGCGAAACGTCAGGAACTACAATGCCAAGACCACAGCAATACAGCCCGGAAAACCCACAACAACCATCGTTCTCCGGCCGTGAAAGCCTTTGACAATACAATTTTTTATGTTGTTTATAGTCCACCTTTCTCACTGAGTCTTAAGACAAATTATGTAGTGCAATCAATGGCAGGGACATTTACTAAACAATGCAATAGGCTATGGATTTCAGAAATATGAAAACAAGCAGAAATCTGATACAGAGCTGAAACAAAGCATAAGCAATTTAACGTGACTTACTAAGTGATGCACAAGCTATCCAGTAGAGGCATATTTACAGCAACCTATAGCACACAGTAGTGTAGCCCCCTGTCCCTTTACTAAAGCACCTCTCTGAACTGTTTCCGTAAAGCACAGCCCTTCTAAAGACCCAGTGAACAGTACATCAGTCTTTATTGCTCAAATCCTTTCTTACATACTCCTTGGGTACAGTCTGCAGTCTTTATTACCCATCTTCTGTTGCACCTGAATAACAAAGATTTGTCATTTTTACCAACTGGAGACCTGTTATTGATGGCATAAGAGGCACTTGCCTCGCTGGCCATTCATCTCCCATTGGGATATTTCTGGAAGAGGGTTGTTGGATTATTTTGTCTAGAAAGCTTATGAACTTTTGAAATATGGTTCCCACCACTCATTCAGCCAGACCTTCAGATTAACCATGTAGATTCCTTAGTATGATGACTGGTCAAACACTTTAACAATACATGAAGGCCTACTTCTCCTAGATTCACTCAGGAGGAAAATCTCCCCACAGAGCTTCCTATATGCACAATTCATGGTTTTTGCTCTGAGCTGTAAACTGCTTCTGTGTTGTATGTGTTATATATTAGTGATTCCTCCACCCCCATTTTCAACTATAGTTAATAATAGGTTCCAAGTATGGACTCCTCCATGGATCAAGTATGCAAAATACATTAGAACATTAGAACGTTACATTAGAACAGCGCAATATATTAGAGGCATTCTTAGCAATTATCTGATTTGGGGCATCCTTGTACCACTTTCTTATCCTGGACACCTGCCAAAAAGGATGTAATTTTTTTTTCTAGACACACAGATTTGGGCAAGAAATAATTTAAATATGTAATTATCCAGTTGCATTCTGAAGTGTTGCATTTTCAGAAACATGACAATGTGCTTTTTCTGAGCATGTAAATAATTTTGTTTTATTTGATGACTGGAGTTGCTACACTGCCAGCTTCCATAATATGGCAGGCTGAAACTTGCATAATTTAAGTTGAAATATATGTACAAGTATTTTTTCCTTATTTTAACTAGCTTGACATCCAAAATCATACTAATGCTGTATTCTACAAATATGGTAATCTACAAAGGTAATATCCAGTTTAAGAAAATGACAATTTAATCTACCACATCTCACCTATCTATGTTTAGAACTTTGACCGAATAAAAGGCAATAATCAAAACTAGAATGAAATTAAATAAAACAGGTTATTAGTTGGTGCTAGCTGTTCTGGGGAGATAGGCCTCAGAACAAAATCACGAACTATAGATAGAAATTAATATTGTCTGTTAATAGTAAAGTAGCTATAAATCAGTAAGTTTATGCTTACTGATGAGATTAATAATAGTTTGGTAATAGGCCTCAAGTAATGTATAATCCAGTTCAATATGGAATTGAGTCACTGTCTTGTATGCTAGCAGCCAGTTTAGCCCAGGTATTGCTTAAATAACCTATTCCAGTTTAGAGAACTTATAAAAATGGATCCTTTTTCTTCTAAACTGCCCTGACGAATTACACTACAATCTGTACTACCATCCTGGGCATTTCAAAGCCCTTTGTTCTAAAGGGGTTTATTGTGTGGTATGAGGATGATATTTGCTGTTCAGGAAGCATATGCCTTCCCTGAACACAGGCAACTAGTGTGATTTTTTCCCTCTGCCATGGATGACTTAACACCCACTGTTACAAAGTATGTTATTATTATTCCCCACAACAAACACGCTGGGGGGGGGGGGGGGCGGGGGGGGACTGAGAGAGCTCCTAGAAGCTGTGACTGACCTAAGGTCACTGTGCTGGCTTCAAGTGGAGGAGCTGGGAATCAAACCCGGTTCTTCAGATTAGAGTCCCACACACAGAGTAAGAAGGAATGCAGTTCAACTGCCTGCCCTGAAAGATGTAGTCCAACTGCCTACCCTGAAAGAAGGTTTCCTAGAGCTGGGTATCCCATTTCCAAAATCAGGGAGGGGAAGGGGGGATTTACTCTGGAAAAAAGGAATATACAGGTAGTTCATGCACAGCACATTCATGCACAGATCTCCCACTACAACACATATTTGTGTTAATGCTCACACATTATTAAAAGGCTGTTAACTCTTGGAGTTTATTTGCAAAGGTTTTACTTGAAAGCAGAATGTAGCCTATAATATGAAGACTCAGTGATGAGTATTCTTCCTGAAGATAGTTTCAGGTGGGTAGCTGTGTTAGTCTGCAGTAGCAAAACAGTTTTTTTCGTTTTGGGGGGCCTGAAGCTTGTTCTAGCTTGCTTTATACAACCTAGTTTCACACCTTGTAGTGCCTGGGCAAAGATGACCTGTTCCAGTTAAGGATAGGAAAAAGTAGTAATCTCTCACAGAAAGCAGTTTGTAATGGTACCAATCCCATGGTATGGGGTTAACAAATCTAAGCCCTGGCTCTAACAGCCAATGAGCATTGCCGGAGCCAATATTACTTACCACTTAAAGCATTCTGAATTCTTTTGTCACAGATGCATTTTCTTTCTCCTCTAGGTTGACAGAGCAAAATTGCATAATGCCATCTCCACAGTATTGTTCAATCAATTTTTCATCTCTCTTCCAATGGCGATGCTCATGTTGCCCATCTTGAAATGGAGGGGTGAGCCATGCAGTTTGTCACTGCCCACTTTCCACTGGTTTCTTCTTGAGCTGGCTGTCTGTGGATTAGTGGAGGAAATTCTCTTCTATTACTCTCACCGGTAAGGGGCACGTTACCACAGAGTAACAAAGCAAGACTTTTCCATTAATTGGGTTCATAAAATCCAAATCCGTCTGTTTATATGATTGGCAATATAGACTGTAAAAGTTTCTCACCCCTTGGTTTATATAACCAATAGGAAGTAGTAATCTGGTCCAATGCTGTAATTGCTTGTTTCAACACACATGCATACATGAAGCTGACTTATAGTGACTCTAGGTCCATCAAGGCCAGTACTGTCCACTCATACTGGCAGCAGCTCTCCAGGGTCTCATGCAGAGGGCCTTCCCATCACCTATTACCTATTATTTTTAACTGGAGATGCTGGAGATTGAACCTGGGACCTTCCACCTGCCAAGCTGATGCTATACTGCTGAGCCATGGCCTCTGCCCTATAAATGCCTCTTCTCTCTTTAAGATCAAATATTGAGAGTCTTTGTGTCTGATTTCTTTTATTTTTTGTCCACTTTTCTCATTGAGACTCAGCAGATTACAGATTTATATAGGCAATGCAATACAGACCAGTTTATTGCAGTGTTCATTGTATGCAGTGATATTAGATTGCACATAAGAAGAAATAGACAAAAACAATGCCATACATCCTAGCCTGGATTTTACAATGAGAGAAAATTAAATAAAGCGTAATGCATCTAACAAACTACCCAGTATAAACATAAAAGAATTAAACTGCCTAAAAATTGTCACAGGCAATTAAAATTAACACCGTTACCTTAAAAAAATGTCCTCCTGAAGAATTCCTTTTTGCACATTCTGTGAAACAATAGAAAAGTGGGAGCCTTCTAGACCTTGTCAGGCAGATCCTTTCACTGGGCGGGGCCCAACTACTCCTGTTACTCCTTTGCAGGGTGGTACCTTCAGAAGGCTTACTTAAATGCAGGAGGTTGTAGGTAATAAATCATCTTGAAATGAATACATTAATACCCATACTCCACCTAGTTCTCAGTATTGAGCAAGTAGTAGTATTCTGCATCATCTGGAGTTTGAGTCGTCTTGAAAGGTAGACCAATATTGAGTGTGTTATGATATTATAGATTTGAGGTTATCATGGTATGGATCCATGTTGCCAGAGTGACTGGGTCAAAGTAGGCAGCCATCCTCCAGGCTAAGTGAAAAACAGAATAAAAGCATTTTTCCACAGCTGAATTTAAATACATTTTTCATGTTACCAACATTTATACTGTTAGACACTGCAGAAAGACTTTTTTTTCCTATAGTGGCTCCCAAGCTGGGGAAGTTTCCAATGTTTATTCAATCTTTTGGCCCTTTCCAATAGACTTGGAAGACTTTTCTTTTTTCTAGTATGTTTCTTGGGTTTAGTTACTCATCCTTTTTATTTTTGGTATTGTATTATGTTGCATTTAAATTGTGTCCCACCTTTAAAATTATGCAGCAAGATACACTGTTGATGTTATTCCTTTCTGTTGGTTTATCTTATCCCTGTATATGGACCGTCTAATTTCAGAAGCTCAATCCAGCTCTGAACACTGAATATGTTCTTCTTCTTCCCATGCAGGCTTGTCCACCACCCTCTCTTGTATAAACACATTCACAAAAAGCATCATGAATGGACTGCTCCTGTGGGCATTGTTTCTCTCTATGCTCATCCAGTAGAGCATGTGGTAAGTGTCATTTCAAAGGTTCAGCTGAAATATGAGGTGACTCAAGCCACATTCAGACATTATAACAAACCATTAGTGGGTGAACATTGCTTGTTTGCTGTGCTCTTGTGTGCTCTCCCCCTTCCCCATTGTGCAAAGACATTTTCCAACAGGTTATTTGCCCCAAATTTGATGGAGTTAGGAAGTTCCCTACTTCCCACAGCAGTGTGGTGCACGTTCATGTATCTCCTAGGGTTTTCCTGGCTTTTCTCCAATATTTCCCCGTTTTGTCATTTTGGGAAACATAAAAGGAAAGCTTGAACAGTTGCCTTGTGAGTGAGAAATTTGGATTTTCCTGTTAACACCCATATGGCAGCCATGTTTCCTACACCTGTTTCTGCAGTGGCCTTCACAGCTCACCATGGCGAGTGTTTTCTTGATCAGCAATTGCATAACATTATCTGTGTACCAGTTCCCTAAATTCTTTGCTTTCATTTTTAAATAGTTTCTAGCCCCTTTCATTATAGAGATTTGCCTTTCCCCTTATATCTCCATAACTAAAGGGGCTAGAGTCTTTAAAAAAAATGAAAACTGGGAATTCAATAAATCTGATACACAGATTGTTATAATGATATGTGATGCAGTTGCCGGCTTCTTAAAAAATGAAAAAGCTGTGGTGATGCAGTGATGGCGGACTGGAGCAGTGAAAACCTAGTTGCCATTGGACTGTATTGACAGTTGCAACAACAAGAAGGAATCACACAAGAGGGAATCACACAAGCCTTCCCTACGTAGAAGACACAAAAGCATGGCTGAAAATTTTCTGGTATTGAAAGCTTTCCAAGTTCTTTTTGCTATGATGTTGAAGTGTAGGCTCTGGAGCAAAATAGACTTTGTTTCTTTCTCTACAATCTGGGATTCTAAACCATGGTTTACTTCAGTTTGTGTAACAGTCCCTCAGTTTGTGCAGCGTGCCATCATTGCCACAGAATAGGCTGTAAAGAGGGCTCTAACCTATGTTTTATTGGCTGTGGCTCTGGTTGCTTTAGTTGTTGTCCCTGCTGTTTCGTCATCTCAGCTTCTCAGAAAACCAGGGAGCCACCTGGCCTCATATAGATAGGAGAGAGTGTTTATAAGCAATCATGTCTATCATCCAGATTACTCATTCTAGTAATTGATAGGACTGCCAGCCATGTCAGCAGATAACTCTCAGAGCAATCTGGGTTCACTTGGATCCATGAATCTCTGAAGGTGGGTCAAGATCTCCATCCCTTCAGATACCAGGATCATTGTTGCTCTAAGCCCAGTCCAATAATGATCTAGAGTTATTTTAAATTCCTCCACCTTCTCAAACAGAAAGCCAGATAGAACAGATGACCTATTAAACGTGTAGGCCTAGCTGTGTTCGTTTCACATTTATTAGCCATAATAGCTGCTCTCTCAAGGATTGTCCTTTGCCTAGTTTTTCCTTCAGCCCTCTGTACTTCAGAATCCATCACGTGACACAAATCTGCTGTTCAGATAGGCCTTCTACTTTGTCTTAATGATGGGAAGCACTCTTAGAGCATGACAAAGGATGAAGAAGATGGTACCTAGCATTTCACCTTCCAGTTCCATGCTGTTTTAAAAACTGGTTCTCTGTCTTCCAAAGGCATGCAAAAGATAGATACATTTGAATTTGGCATAACATGTTAGTTGAGAAAATCTGCAATAGCAACGCATACAGCAAAACTAGGACAGTATGAGACACTTTTGAAATACAACCCGAGTGAAAGCAACAATCCCCCCTCCCTAACAGGTTGCAGAGCAGTCCATTAAATTTGAGATCAGGCTTCCTGTAGATATATTACGAATCTTGTATCTACCCATAAAGCATGGCTTCGATCCAGACTAGACATTTTTACAGGCACGAGTATTTCTGCATATAGAGAACATGTTTCCTGCCTTGTGAATGCCCCCCCTCCCTGCAGCCTTAAAGGTCTCCTGGTCTCCTTTCTTAGAGGGGAAGCCCTCAGGATAAGATTTCAGGGAGCTTTTCATGCTGCTGTGGAATGGGCAGGCAAGAAAACCGAGTTCTATGAGTGGAAATCCTTGATCCTGCAGAAAATTAGGTTGGATCCTACCTATGATATTTCACATCAAAATAAGTTTCCCAGCAATGGTACTACAATGATCTAGTCAGCTAATTTTGGAATTTTATTTCCTGTGACTTTGGGAAGAGACTGTTTTAGAAACATAAATTTATCATCATAATGAATGAGTTCTGTGTTTGAATTCCAGATTTCAAATATGTTGCCTGTGGTGACTGGCCCAGTTCTTCTTGGATCTCACATTACTTCAGTCATGGCATGGTTCTCTCTTGCACTTCTGGCTACTTCAGTCTCTCACTGTGGCTACCATTTGCCATTCCTGCCCTCACCAGAATTCCATGACTTCCATCATCTCAAGTAATTATATTGTTACTTATTGAATTTCCACTTTCTTCTTCTCTCATATCTATGAGTTTGCATGGCAAGTACAGAGACAGCTTTACTTGGTTAATAGTCTTAAAATTGCATTAGAATTGCAATCATGACCTGTGTTTTTCCTAATGAAAATCCATTCAATAACTTTTCTTGTGACAAACATTTGGTCAGCTGAGAGGTGGCAAAGATTTTACATCAAAATAGATCCTGTATGATTTTTTTCTGTCACACATACCTATTATAGCTCTTTGTCTTATTTTACAACTGTTTACCTCTCCATAATTCTATAATCTACAATGTTCAGAGCAAATGTTAGAATATTGACGTGGCTGCATCCTGACAGACACTAAAAGCTATATTCTTCCATTAAACACTGAATTCAGTAGGCTGTAGTTGCAGCACTTCTCAAACTGTCTGATGTGATGCACCAGCAACATTTTTCCCCAGTGTGTCAGGGACCAGTACCATATTTGTGCCATATTTTTATTGTATTTGCAAAGACAGAGACCCTTTACTCCCCTTCCTGCCGAAGACCCTTAATCCTTTACCTCCCCTCTCTGCCAATGGCCCTTGACCCTTCCCCTGTCCCAAAGGCTCTTACACTTTCCTATCCTTTCTCTCTCCCCTCCTCCCTCCCAAACACCTCCCCCCATTTCTTACCTTTCTTGGAGCAGTCATATTGTGGCTTATGCTGCCCGGGCCTCACTGAGGCACTAGGTAGCCCTGGGGCGGGTTGCTTCACTGCAATGCTGACTGTGCCCAGATTGGCTCACCTCATGGTGGTGGCTGGGGACCAGTAGCTGAGGGCTCATGGACTGGCACCAATCCATGGACCACCACTTTTGAGTAGCAGTGGTCTACAGCATACTGGGATGGGCTGTATACCCCTGGTTTCAGTCACATCACTATTTACGTCTCATACACTATGAACCATGTATATCTGCAGCTAGCATCATTAGTCCCTTTTAACCAGAAGATTCTGAAAACACTTGCCAATCTACACCAGCAAGGTATCATGTGAGTCTATAAGCAAAGACACAAATAATTAGATCTTAGGAAATACATTTAGATACAAACCAGTGTGTACAAAAGCAAGGAACCCTTTGAATGCTAGAAGTTAAAAAACTCATCTCACTTAACCTGGAGCATCTTGCAGGCACTCATGGTGAATCAGTTTTAAAAATGTACCATTGTTTATCATCGGTGGACGAATATTCCATAAAACCAATGTCTCCCGTATGTCCCTGCATGACAATTATGATCTTCCAAACAAGCACTTCTGTGTTGAAGTAAAGTGGGTGACTGTAGTGGAAGTGTGTGTGTCACCAGAGAGGGGAATGGTGCCTTATTGGTGCCTTGCTGATTTTGGAGGAACAGCTATACATGGCTCTGAAAATTCCATGAATAAAAGTTCTAGCTTTAAAACACACACACATCAGTATTAGCATGTTTTTCTTGATGTTATTTTATACTGGAAAAAATGGGTGGCCCTTAATCTTCTCCCCAAGGTCCTGGTCTGTATTGGGCCTACATATACAGAAGTAAAGAGGCAGACACGGAAGTGGGAGTTCAGTTCGCAAGTACATATGATGCTGGGAGTGCTCAGCCTTTTGGTATCAGCCTCAAACATTCCTTTTCACCCAGGGGTTTAATTAGAGGTTTTTATTGAGATTAGTCTCTTTATTGTAACGTTTTATTATTATTACAAGGCACTTCCTGAACACATAAGGATTGAGAGCATGGTATACAAATGTTTAAATAAATCTCCGCTAAAAGCCCCCCAAACCCTGTTCCAGTACTCTTTTCACTACAGCTGTAACACCTCCAAATCAAGATATTCTTGAAGCTTTGTTTTTGTATACATTTCTCCTTTTTGCTTACATGTTAAAATAGTAATCTCTAGTTCTCTTGAGAAGTATACATAATCACAGGTTAGGAAAGTAACAATTTACTTTGAGCAACTACCATCAGACACAAGGCTGGTGTGTGCGCTCAGCTAGCCTTCTGCTGCCACAACTGAAAGCATTGCAAAGTGTCACTTTCCAATGGCGGAATGAGAACTGCAAGCAAAAGGAGGTTGGAACAAAATGGAGACAAACACTGATTAAATGCGGGATGGTAGTTGACAGAAAGGAAGTTTTTGCACCATCAGACCACTAACATCTAGCATTTTTTTCCTTTGCACTCCCCTCCCTCCAGATTCAATCAATGTTATGGGGTCTTGGGGGTGCTGGACCGCCTGCATGGAACAGACAGAGTGTTCAAGCAAACAAAGGCCTACAAGAGACACTTCATCCTGCTAAGCTTCACACCCACCTCAGAAAGCATCCCTGAATCATCCAAAAAACCAGAGTGACATTCCCTAAGTGCGGTTTATTTCCTTATCCACCATCCTGATAATTACAGGAATTAGGAGAGATGGTTATGTAAAATAATTTCCCAGCAAGGAGCTTGTCTTTCATGAAGATACCATTGTAGGTTATGAGTTTTCATTAGCAGAAGGCAGGGCTCAGTACATGGCGTGCCATGAGTCTAAATGAGTCTAAAGTTTGTATATACAGAAGAATTTTATGTTCAGATTCAAGAAAATTGTGGCTATGATTGTATTACAAATGTCAGTTGCAGAGGTACAATTAGGTTTTACTATGAGTAGTATTTCCAGCATTCAAGGCTGAGAGAAAGCAGCAACTGTAGAAGGATTTCAGGTTAGTTTTTACAAGAAATTCAGCCTGACCCAACACAAATGATCAAGAGCAAGAGCTCTCAGAAAATGTATTCCTGTTATCAGAGGAAAGCTACTAGCGATCTTCTCTTTTGGCCTTAGGACCAAACTACCTGTGGATGCCTCCATTTTAAGGATATTTAAAATAATAACCGCTTATATACCACTCTTCCAGACAGATTAGTGCCCCACTCAGATTGGTGAACAGTGTTATATTATTATCCTGACAGCACAGCTGGGGAGCTGAAGCTGAGAGAAGTGGCTCACTTAAAGGCCACCTGCTGAGCTCATGGCAGTACTTGAATTCAAACCAGCAGTAGTGCTGATTTGCAACTCAACCATTATGCTACAGCATAGTAGGGCCAAATCCTGATAAAGGCTGCAGCATGGCAGGCTGAGGTGCTCAGCCTGTCAATGCCCTGCACCTTTTAAATTGCCCAAACAGCCACAGGGAGTGCGTGCATGACCACGAATGTCATCATGTCTAATTTGGCCCTTAGTTCAGGGAACTAAAAATCTGTACTGGCATCTTCCTGAGTACAAGATGAAAGACTGCCAAGCACAAAGCGGACTGGAAATTCTTAAAAATATGTGGGAGGTACAAGTGTTAAGAAAGCCATACCAATCCAAGTTGCTGAGGAAACTGGATGAGACATTGTGGAGCTGAAGATCAAGTAAACTCCATGGTACTGACCCTGATACCATAAGCAGCTTCCATTACTCCTGAAGGTTTACAGACCCCTTCAGGAGAAAGCCGTAAGAATTAGTAAAATCGCATTCTCTATTGAAATGCATTGCATTGAGGGTGGAACAAGACATTCATCCTACCCCTTCTCCAGTAACAGGAAGAAGCACTTACTCATACCATAGTATCATCCGGTCACGCTTTCTCTGTGACCAGTTCTACATCACAGTTGGAAATAGCCCTAAGCAAAGACAAAACAGCGTAACACTACGTGGTCTTTTAAGGTTTTTATTTTTATACATTTTTGTATTAAAAAGGAAAAAGCATAATTACCACAAATTACAAAGGACTAAAGCACTACTAGAATGAGTCACATCAGCCTAGAAAGCGGATACTCTGAATAATATTACTGTTTATAATACAAGCTTTCATTCAAGTATTTTACATTTTTCCCTCTTCCTCCCCCCCTCCCCCCAATGTGATGGCAATCCTAGCACATGGGTTAAGAATTACATACTATTAACAGGATATGGGATTTTGCATGGTGGGCCATATCAACAAGATCTTTTCCTCCCAGATGATATATGGTAACAGATGGTTAACCTCAAGAATAAATACAGCTGAAAGTGATTGCAAACACTTCTGGTTTTGTTTTTTAAGCAGAAGGGGTGAGGCTGGAGCACGTATTTTAAAAACTTGCTCAAGGAGAGCAAGCATACCAAAAAACCTTGATGTTCTTTCCCACTGTGACTGAATTTCCAGACATCTATACAAAACAATCACTGCATCATTTGCAGGTTGCTTATCCCTAGTTTTTAGCAGCTTAATACAGACTTCGCGCTATTGAAATCTCAACCCTCACCATTTAAAGCTCAGCGTTGACTTCCGAGTCACAGTTTTAAACAGGCTGGAGATCCCAACCATCATGGTAGTGCACTACTTCATGAACAAAGCCAACAAGAAGAGGAACATCCAGCCATTCCTGTTCCACCGCCACACAAATGTTACTATACTCCAGGAAGGCATTTGGGGGCAAAAGATTACGCCAAAAGAACTGATATCCCACCCAGTCTGCAAGAGATGTGAGTGTCCAAGCCCCTCTCCCCGACACTGTACCAAGATTTATATTCTGGGATGGAGGATGAATAGATACAAGAACAATACAATTTAAGGAAATAAACAAGAGGGCAACAGATGGCCATCAGGCTTGGAAGAATGAAGTCTGTAAAACCACACAGGAATGGCTTTAAGCCCATGCCCTTTCCATGTTTCCAACCACAGGGCATCCTCATCACAGATACATCGGTCCTATGTTCAAGTGTCTTCAGAAAGTGAAAATGTAAACTAACAAAAAGGTTACCTTTAGATTTTTTTTAAAAAAAACATCTAATCCCATGTTACTGAGATGAACTATGATGCCACCCCCTCAAAAAACCCACTCCACTGAAATTATTTTTAAAAAATTTGATACATTTTTGCTACCCCTCCCTTCTAAAAATCTAGCTGATTTTTAAAAGTTATTGACAAATCTGAGTTTTAGAAGGAGGATCCACGTGAAGAGATAATAGAGCACTGCAGAGTTTGTTGCATTAACTGACTGATTTTGCCTAACCAAAAGAAAACCAAAAAAGCATGGACAATGGCTCCCATCCCATTTATATTTTATAAAAACTGATATATAGCAGAGTACTGAGGTTACTGTGTCATGTTTTAACAGTACAGTCAACTAATCAAAAGTAGTACAGAGCCCTGAATGAACCCAACTGCAGTTAAAGCAAATGCAAGCAGTAGACGAGGAAAAGTAAGGGAGATAGGATAGACAGAGCACCAACACGTAGTAATAAAGGTCACTTACTTCCACTATCTATCCTAAACCAGATTTCAGACCTCTCACCTGACCTATCTGTAAAGGGCACCAGCTGTCCAGGATGAGTCAGATATTTTAGACACCTTTTTTCCCTACAACAGGAAAATCAGCTACTGGGAAACAAACTGCTCTTACATTAACAGCAGCCTCAGATACAGGGCAGTGGCATGTGGCTTTCTATTTAAGAACTGAGGAGCTGTCTTCTGAGAAGGTACAACCACTGCAAGGATCTGTTCATCGGAGACTAACATCTGTTGAGCTTGTTCCGTATTGTAAACTAAGACACAAGTTGTTACAACATAGGGATTTCTTTAACATTTGATCTTTTCTCAGACTGATAGTGGCAAGATCCATCATTTCTGCTTGGTAAACTTTAGCCAGAAATTGTACTGTCTTTATCCTATATATAATGGAAGGTTAGGCTTCTTCAAAGGTGATTTATCTTCAGTTTGTCTTGACAGCCATGAATAAGAGTTGTATCACTGTATACCCAGCGATAGCCAGATAAGAACCAATGAGCCCATTCTTAAACGGATTATGGGTCAATCACCTTTTCCCTACCTGTATGCTTTGCTCCAAAGAGAAATGTTATACACTGCAAGTATGTTCTGACCACCTGGTAGTTCTTTCCTTTGCCTTCAATTCTTCAGCAAAGACAAACACTATTACCCAGAGCCCTTAGATGAAAGGCAAGTCATTGCAAGTGCAACTGACAATCCCTGGGAGGAAGTTCAAAACTATCTTTTAAAATTAAAAAAGAGCTGGCAAAAAGCAATAGTTATCTCACAACTGTATCTAGCCTGAATATTTCCACCTTGTCACCTCATTAAATGCATTTTCCCTGTATCTTTATACAGTAAGATTGCCATTTCCATGTCACTACATGCTAAAACCCCTGCCCAAGTGTAACAAAGAGCCTGAATGATTTCAGCACACAGAACTAGAGAAATGAAAAGCTAGCTCAAAAGAAGCCTAGACAGCCGATTCTGGTGTTGCGCTGCAAGCTCAGGATAGGCACTCTGCCACGTTTGGAAAAACAGTGGAATGCTTTCTTTTATTACCCATGCTATTAAATGGCAGGCTGGGGATCTGATACAGCCAGGATTACAACTGAAACAGCACCCCCAAAAAAGTGTGCTGCTTCCTGGCCATGCTAGAACCACAGGCCATGCATTGTGTAGTCAACCAAGGCTGCTCTGTAAACTCCCACCGACAGCATCCTCTGACACAGCTAAAACACTGGCTTGACAAAACAGGCCTCTCTCTACCAATAAGCCCATTCCCTCCATCTGTTGCACTCACACAGAGGAAGAGTGATAGATCAGCCATTTCCTCCCAACCCTAACTTCACACATTTATGCTCCAAATGGCTAACTGCAGGGAATATTACTTTATCTTCACTGACACAGGCCTCAGGGCCATACTCTTTCAGCAGCTTTTATCATACTACAAATATGTCCAAAACAAAAACCCTAAAAACATGGTAACCTGAAGACATCTCTTCCCATCCCACACACACAGGCTCGGATCCAGAAAACCACGGGGCCTGCTTCAGCTCACCAAGGGTTCCCTCCATCCTCATCTAGAAACAAATTCAGCACATCTCCCCAAAAACCCTCCCATCAGTTGTGAGACCTCCAAAGTAACTGAAAATGCAAGGGGCTGCAGCTACAGGAAATTGGTGACACACTACCATGTGTACCTGGGAAGTGCCTGCTACTCATAATCCAGGGGAGAGGTTGGGTCCAAGCCATGGTATGTAGGGAGGATCACATAAATGATACTGTACCCCCTTTTCACACCTACTGTTGTATTCCTTTTAAGAATTAAGTAACAAGCTGGGGTAGCACAACAACCATGTTCAGGTCTTCTCTTCAACTCAATTATCTGGCTTGCGGAACCAGGACATTACATAAGGGAAGTTACAAAATGCACGAGAAAAAACAGAACAGGTTGCCAGAAACAAGTTGTAGACACTTCCATCTTCTCAGATGTTCACTCCTATGGCTCCAATACCAACTGCTTATTAAGATGTTGAGAACTACACATGCACAGATTGTGAATAGTTTCAGACTTCATTCCAACTGTTAAACCAAGACAAAGCAACCAAGGTGTTTTCCATCCAGCCCTATTACACTGAGTGGAGGGACATAGTTCCAATACATGAAGTAATCATCTCATGATGCAAGACAGTCAACGAGTCTGTAGCTAGGGAAGAGTTTAAACAGCTGAGCCCTCCTTGGCTACAAGGTCAACCTAGGGGAGGAAGGCAGGCTAACATGCCACTGGTTAAAAGCAACTACAGAAAGGGAAGCCTGCATAGGAACGTTAACACTTAGCAAGCTGCCTCTGATTTGGAAGCCACCACCAAAAAAATCCACCTTGTTTGCTTTAAAGCTGATTTCTGTGTGTACACATTCTGCAACCACATGTTAAGAGACATGAAATGCCTCTGTAGCTCCTCTGTGAAAAATACCCACTCCTGGCACATCTGCCTGCCTGCCCTGGGATAGGAAGAATTCATGAGAGGAACAGGCTAGTTCCTGGCCTCTCCTGGTGGGAAAAGGAAGGAATGGCAGTGCACACTTGGAGGTCTGAGTGAGGCAATAGCACATGTAGTTGCTGGACCAAGAAGGGCACCATAACAGTTGACACATTTACATCAGCATCAACTACACAACAGCAAAGTCTTAGAATGAAGTGCCCTAGTACCCTCTGCTCCAGAGGGAAGTGTCCACGTGGTTTGAACCAACATTCATCCAGATGTCACGAGTACTGTTCCACAATGTCAAGCACAGCCAGGTCAGAGGGGAAATCTCCAGCTATTCCAGGCAAAGAAATGGGGAAACAGCAGAGACCATCACACCCTGGCTGAGTCCCAAACAGATACCGTGCTCAAAACTTGCTCAGAAGTCAGGGAGGCCTCCAAGTTCCCAACTCCACAATAAGGCAACTTATTTTCAAGGAAGGAAGCAAAGAAACAGACTTTTTTTTTAAAATAAGTTTGTGATTTTTTTTGTTTTTGTTTAAGAGAAAGCTCTTTCAGCGAAGTCTCATAATGAGATTAGAATTCCTATGTGAAGGGAGACAATGTGCGAGTTTATGTTCTACCCATCACACAAAAGGAACTGAGCAAGCCCAAGGTGAGGTGGGCCTGTGTTCAGCCAAGGTCCTTTGGTTGACTTCCAGTAGCTAGTCTATGACAGAAAGGGTGAGCAGCATGGAAGGGAGCCATAACAGAAGTCACCCTGGTGACAGTGGCAAAGGGACTCCTTGTGCATTGTCATATCTGGACTGCAAGGTTGCTGCTGGGCTTGGAAAGCCAAAGGCTCATTTCCAAATGTTCTGCCTGCCCTTCCAGCTTTCCAAGTGGGCTGCATAGTTGATCAGTGTTCGAGGAGGAGCTGGATCACGTGGCTGCATGATGCAGAATTGTTTTGGTTAAATCCCAACAAACTTCTTCTATCAATAATTTAAAACTTGATATATATATAATATATATATATTTATAAAAAAATCTCCCGCTTCCCAACCCTACCCCCAAAAGGCGATAAGACATGAAAATGTGAGGATCTGGCTCCTACCAATGACTTAATCACAGCGAGGAAAAGGATGCTTTCAACTTGGATCATCTTGTTTCTCCAGCCAACAAGAGAAATCATGTGCATTGTAGTCCCCACCTCCCGCAAGCAACCTAGTTGTCTTCAAGACCCACATTCCAACTCCTTTTCTGTCCCTGCCCCCCTTTCCATCAGAAGTTCTGGTGTGTTTATTTCCCCATCGTTTGGGTTTCCACAGTTGCTGTGGAAACGGCATGTGGCTGGCTCAGGTTTTTGGCATCCTCCTGCACAGGCCGGCTAGAAGAGGTGGGGGCTTGGCTAGATGACACAGGGGCTTGATTGGAGGGGGTCTGGCTGACTGATTTGCTGGAAGACTGGGATGGATATCGCTTCCTTCCATCTACTCCCAATGCTGATGAATATCTCTTGTGGCCACCTTCTTCTCCTATAGGGGGCTGAAATAAAAACATCATCTCAATTATACTGCACTTCTCAAGCATCTTTAATTCTGAGGCATATCTGGCATTCTGACTGCTTTATTCTCTTTATATAAAGCTATCCCAGTATCTCCAGATTCTGCAACTTACAAAATAAGTCCTCGAGTAGCTACATGTGTTCTCAGTTATGCTACAGCTACTAGAATAGAAAATGCACAAGCTTTTTCTAACAAAATGCAGCAGAAGAGATGTCTAGGAAAGGTGTGGGAGATAGAGAAAAAATAGATAGGAAAACAACCAAACAGAAGGTAGAAGACATCATGAGGGGCTCCATCTGCCCCCAAGCTGCTGCTATAGTTTTCTTCTTCAATAACTCTAGGCTGTGTTCCCGTGCCCAAATCCTACACTCTTGTACAAGTCTACAAAAGTTTGCTCTCGCTATACACCTGTAACTCTACCTACAGTTGCTGTTCCAATAATTCACATGAAAAAGAAAAACCCCATTTCTGAAAATGTATCATCTCAGCATAATCATCATTAAGCTGTTATCGTTTTGAGAAGAAGCAGAGCAAGAATGGTCAAATGAACTGTTTAGACATAAGATACTTAGGTTGAAATGAAACAGATGTCATTAGGTTTAAAAAGCACAGAACACAACGGCAAGATTTATTTTTAGTTACTTTTAGTTAAATTACTTTTATTTTACATTTAGTTACTTTTTAAATTTTACATTGTTACTTTTTAAAACCCGACAAATCAATGTCTTTAATCAGAAATTAAGAGTTGCCTATAAACTGGTGACCTTTTGGGATGAAATGGATTGTCTGATCACTGTGGCTTTCAATTCTTACTTAAACATAAGCACTTTAGGACCATGTTAGATATGATGGTTTCCCCCATGTGTGCTGATACCATTTTTAATTGATTTGTAGCTTCCCCCCCCCCCCACAAAGCCTCAAAAGCCCCCTTCAGAAGAGGCATGCAGCAGGACAGCCCTAGACACGCAGACTTGCCAGCTGGCCTAGTCACTCAGAGGCACGGTCTTGCTGCCTCATGATGGCATGCTGGGTTGGGGAGGTGGAAAAGGACTGGCCCTGAGCCCTCCATGCAATACTGCCACCACTTTCCTCCTGATCTCATGTCCTTTCGCAGGAGAAAGACGGTGACCTGGCCATCTCTTGCCACACTGATCCAATCCTAAGGTGAATGCATGCTGCCTACCCTTGCCCAGGCTCATGCTGAATCCACATGCGGGGAGGAGAAGGCTTGGACTTGGCTTCAGAGGTGCTTCTTTGCAAAGGGACCAGGGAGAGGGAGGGCAGGGCAGGCACACTGGGCTTCAGTGGGCACAAGGAACAGGAGCAGTCTAGTCCCCACCCCCACCCCTGGCTCCTTCCAGTTCAGCAAGTTCTCTGAATTAACTGCTGCCAGCATCCACATGACCTTGTACAGGGTTTGTAAGGAAGGCAGAATTTGTGTTTTCATTTGGGGACTTTCACAATGCAACACCCCCTTCCGGTATAGTTATGTGCTCAAGAGTCACAATGTGCTTCTCCTGAGTAACACTTCAACCTGCTTTTCAAAAGGAAAAAAAAAGTACAATGTAACTCATAATCCGTTTGTTTGTACATACAGGATTGACAAGATGCCCCCAGGCACAGTGAACAGCCTGGCCATCTCTCCAGACTGCCATCTTCTTCCTATGAAAGGAAGTGAGAGGAGGAGGAAAGCAGGGTGGAAGCACACAAAGGGCTGAGGTCAATCCCTCTCCTCCTCCCGACTGGGTACACAGGCTGAGGCAGCAAGCTCATGCTTCCAGGTAAGCTGGCCAGCCATCAAGTCCACGTGCCTAGGGCTTCCCCACTGCATGCCTGTTCTGGGGGTGGGGCGCTGGGCTCATGGTTTTGTGTTAAAAAAGCTATGAATCAATTAAAAATGGCATCGGTCCACACAGGTGTAAACCCAGGGAAGCCGTCACTTCTAGTTTGGCCTAAGCTGGATGAGGAAGTGAAAAGAGATGCAAAGGCTTGGGGAGGAACCCTCCCCAATTTTTCCCCCTGGGGACTTTCTTTACATTTTTCAATGGAAAAACTGGAAATTTTAGAGAGCACTGCAAAAACAGCTATAAAATACTTTCTCTTTTCAGACACTGAAAGAGCATGGGACAGAAGTAAGCTGGCTTGCCTGAATGAGGGGCGGAGAGAAAAGCTCCACTTCCTGGCCCAAGCCTGCTATTCTCAGCAGCATTGCTCAGACTGGGAAAACCAGATGGCCAGCATGTGCATCTTGTCCCTGTGCTGCTGGCTGTCTGGGGACCAATGCAAGCTGGCTGGGTTGAATGCAGGTGGGAAGGCTCCCTCAGCCAAGCCAGCCACCCTGCTTTCCTCCCAAGCAGCAGCACCTGGGATGAATGCTGGCTAATTGGCTTGAACAGAAGGAGAGGGAAAAAAGCCCTTCCATCTCCACCTCAAACCTACCTGCGGAATGGTCTGAGATGGCGGAGAGAAAAGGGAGACATTAGAGGAGAACAAGGAAATGACCATGGAATGCTGCCCCAGGGTGAACAGTCCAGAGGAAACCCTCCTTACATCCTTTCTTGCTTTCATATCTTGAGATCACCCTTCAATCCCCCTCCCCACTCAAGCATCTTATGTTGTGTTGACTTTATTCTCTCTTTCCCCCTTTCCCTGTGTATTTTTTAAAAAATACCTCTTATTCTCCCTGCACTTTATGTGAGATATTCCACCACCACCCCCCTTTTAAATTCTCCTTCTTTTCCCACCATTTTGGCCTCCTCTCTATGTTATTTCTTCTCCTTCCCCTTGGATTTCTTTTCATTTTTTTAATCTCCTTTTTATTCCTCATTATATGCCCCATTATATACTATTCTTCCCCACTATATGCTAGTATCAGCAGCTTTGGTAGAGTTTTAATGTATCCTGTTATACTGTGGCACAGATTTGGCTTGAATTTTTGATGTTCGTAGCATAATGCTAACAGTGGCTTTATGTACATTAGTTTACCTGTGGAAATGGTGGAATAATACAGTGAACACACACTGAGGCATGCTTCTGCCTAAACAAGATTGGGCTACGATGCTTTACGCTCTTGAACTGGCCTGTTTTGAAGTCTTTACAGCCTCTCACTTCGAATGTATTTTTATAACTCAGTTGGAAGTTGATAATAACACCATCAAATTTTGTTCATTCTATGTTGTTATCTAAATCTGAACAGGATCTCCTTATTTCAAATATCTCTCAACAACAGGCTCAAGAACTTTGGGCACCCCAACCTATGGCACTAGAGTATGGTAACTGATGTGTGTGCTGTAAAAAAAAATGGCTGGATTAGGATCTGGTATTCAGGAACACCATAAATATTTGGTGCATCTGACAAAGAGAGCGGTGGCTCTTGAAAGCTTATGCTACAATAAAGTTGGTTAGTCTTAAAGGTGCTACTGGCCTCTTTACTGTTTTGCTACTACAAACTAACACAGGAAATTTCTCTGGAAATGTAAGCACAGGAGTTGGGTTCAGTGGTGCAAGGATAAGGGATTCCCTTGCCCCCCCTAAGCCATTTCCAGCTCCAAGAGAACTGGCTCCAGTGAGAAGGGACAAAATTGCTCCCTTCTCTCTCAACTGAGACTGCAGCCCATAGATCTGAACACTGGGAATCAAACTTCTCCTGGCTGATGAGAGGAGAGGAAAGCAGGAAAGATCCATGTCCCATCAGCTCCTTCTGCTTTCAGGTTACTGGATCAATTCCATTGTTTGCCATGAAATCTGAGGAAAATTTGGGGTAGTGCAAATCATGTTTTGCCTCCAGACCAGAATCAGAAATGCATTCATCAGATGGTTTTCATTGCTGGTTTAGAACCAAATTGTAATTAATGATAATTGTTTTCCCAATTTGGCCCTCATCATGGCAAACTATGAACCCTAGTGTGCAAAGACATCAGGCAGAAGACATTCCCCATAGCCAAACCACAGAGTGGGATATAATGATGTACTAACAGAAAGGCTGTTAGAAGAGAAGTAGAGAAGGCTGTTAGAACAGAAGTATTTAACACAGAAGTTGCTGAAAGGCTGCAGTAATACATAGCACACCAGAACCTTTTTAAGAAATGAACAATAAATGTGGAGCGATTCATGTTTAAATAAGGTATCAGTAATAATGACTCTGGCATACCTGATGTCATCTAAAATGCAAGTCTGTTCAGATGTTCAGCCATTAAAAGTGATATACACACATATAAGACCCACCCTGAAGAGCTGGTCAATATGTGTATTGGTAACAAACGTCTTGTTGAGTGCCACCTACACGCAAGCAGGTATTTGTACTCACATCCACTCTGAAGTCTTCAAGGCGCCGGAATTTGCTGAGGTATTCTTGCAGTTTGCTGTTAATGTCCAAATTTTTGGCTTTGGAATACTTTAAGAAGGCCCAAAACTTTTCAAGTCCATAAAGTTGCCCTATTATGGCAAGGGACAAAAAAAACACAAGTCAGTCCTGCTCACAAAAGCACTTCACATAAAAAGCAAAACAACGAATAAGGACACATTCTGGCAACCTACTATCCAGATGACATAGGCACCAATGAAAAGCACTTTCCAGAGGTTACAAGTTGCTGGAACAATAACCAACCCTCTGTTGAAAGGGAAGTTATGTAAAACCGTAACACTGAGGACAGTTTTGGCTTTAACATGGCAGAGGCTGATCCAACATGCCTTTGGGTTCATGTTCAAGATCCACATGAGATTTTATTTTAAAATATGCAGTGGTTTTTAAATCAAAGATGAGATGGATGACTCCAGGTACCACTACTCCATTATACAGACATATGAAAAAAAACCCTGAAACAGACAAAATAGGACCCGTGGCCACAACTTACCAGCTTCATAATCTTTTATAGTTTCTTCTTGAAAATCCTTAAATATGTCAGGCCGGAATTTTTTCTCCAGTCCGTAACTGTAGTATCTAAAAAGGCACTCCAGTCCATACCTACAAAATCATGACACACCCCTCATTACTAGTTCTCCAAGGCACAATTCAGATGCAAGGCTGCACTGGGAACATCTCCCTAAAGAATCACACTCTTCTGTGTCCCCAGACACCCAAAATGGGCAAATGTCCATGTTCCCCAGTACCCATCAGCCTGGAAGGCTAAGCATGCTATTAGAAAGCTGTTCTATGACTCCCTCAAGTACATGATTCTTGGTGGTACAATTCCTACAAAAGCACAATGCTTCCCTGCCCTTTGAAGATCACATTCTTTGGGCATTAGTGGTAAACTTTCATTCTTTATCTTCCTCTGCTTTTAACACACCACCTAATATGCCACATGTATCTTCTTCCCAAGAACACCCACAATTTCCTCACTGACACTTTCCCTCTTTTCACTGTCCCTCTCTTGCTCATCTAATGCTTCCTTCAAAAGGCAAGACCTGCTCACATACCACCCAACCCAAGATCATCCTCTATCTCCTGTCCTAGTCTTTAAACAATCTGGTTACTTGGTAGTGATACATTGACGATACTCAGGCCTACCTGTACCCTTCTTTTGCATCTTCCAAGGCCAGCTGCTTGAACTCCTCATACATTTTCTTGTTAAAGTGATCACGAAGGAAGAATGACCAGAATCTGAACAACGTATTCATTTCCTGGGACTGACCAATGCCCAGTCGCTTCCGTTCTGTTCAAGAAAAAAGAGGCAGACTGTAAGACCCAGGTGATTCATGGAATGATCCCAATCACATGAGGTCAGACTGCCTTACACAGTAAAAACAAATGAAAATTTTTCCCCTGTCTGAGGATACTATAGTATAAAGAGGGAAGGCTTGCTCTCTCATTAAGTGCATTACAAAAATGAAAACAACACAGGAAGCTAGGCATTGTCCTGCCTTCAAATCCTGATGAGAGGACTCTATTCATCAGAATATCCTCTCTACCTATGACAAGGAGCATTCACAGTAAGTCCTATGTGCCATTTCGTTTGGCCTATGAATCTACACATTTTTATTCTGCCCTTCCTCCAATGAGATCAGAGTAGCATATATCGTTCTCCTTTCCTCCTTTTGTCATCTAAGAAATAATCCTTCACTAAACCAAAGACCTTATCATCCTATGACTAACGAGAATAGCTTGGCTTTCAGATCAAGGGAAAACTGCCCACATCAGTCAAGAAAAGTGACACTCCTGCCTGTATATCTTTACCACACAAGAATTACGAATCCTCTTTCCTCCCCATCATTGGAGATATTGCCAACTATAGCCCATTTTGGTTTTCAAATTTTAAGCAGATGTTACCCCAAAATCACTAAACATAGAATCATGAGACCTTGGAAATAAAAAACTTCTCAACTGACTCAAGGAATGCAAATAACTCTAGATGCCAGCCATTGAACCCACACGTATAAGTCAGCATTCTGCTAGCAAATCCTGGACATTCTCATTCTGGCAAGTCCACCATTCCACTGTAAGAATGACCACCAAGACACAATTCTAGCATCTGTGTCATTAAATGAACTAGTTACCATGCTTGGTACTGTAGTTCTATGTATTAAAGCCAAGTACACAATGTCAGCTATGTGTATAAGACTCACCATTAAGGCAGCGCCGGCGATACTTGTGGTAGACGTGTTGTGTGAAACCATTCTCCTTAAGGAGCTCATGGGAGGGGTGCTGAAACTTGGGCAATGACTGTGGAGTGCACCCATAACTGCCGATGGCTGGGGTGCCTTCTGAAGGGCTGGAACTAAGCAAGATGAAAGACTGTCACTAAAGCCATCAACAACATTGCCCAAAACAGTGCTTGCATTTTCTGGAAGCTACAGCAACGAGGATCAAAAGGAGATCTTTTCTGATTACTTGATTGTGATCAAGTACTAAAAGCTAATTAAGACACAAGCCTAGACCACTTACTGAGGATACCAAGGATTCATGCAGTCAACTGTGCTTTTCAGGATCCAGTGTAAACCTTGACACTGCTCCTCCCCCCTCTTTAATTTTCAGTGGCACTGAAATGGTCTTCAGATCATAAAACTCTGCTTTTTGGTACCTGATGGATGCAGTTCGAGGCCTATGTTCTCGGGAATCCATCACCCAACCAACATGACATTCCATTGGAGGATTTGAACTATGCCGCGTCTTCCTCTTCCGGGGTGTCTACAAGAAGGAGGGGCTCAGATGACATTTCTTTGCCATATAAATGCTGAAAATCTCCAAGAGTCCCCAAACCAGCATAGACCAGAAAAGTAGAGCCACGAACACCTCGCAGCATCATCACATCTAGGTAGATACAGGGTAAGTCTCTGGTATGCAGGCCTTACCTTGGCATCTATCAACCTGCCTTCTTTAACCACTGGGTAAAACCTGGGCGTCTGCGTTGGATCTTTCAGCTGAGGCGTGCGAGGAGTCCGTGGAGTCCTGGCATTGCGGTAGTTTGGGGATTCTGGCACAGTTGTTGGCAAAGATCGGGCAATGGTTGAAGGCTCTGGCACACCAAAGAGCTTATTGGCCAGAGCATCTGTAGGAACTAAAGCGAGAAAACAGTTGCTACAAATTAAAAGCCTGCATCCTTCTGCTTTTAACAGCATACATCTTCCAACCCCTATCAACAAAAGTAACTTCTTTCCAATCCCTACCAAGTGACTTCTTGAAGATATAAAGAAGCCAATAGTAAGCACGTCTAATTAATATTTTTTAATCATGACCCTTCTACAACCCAGTGGGAAAAAAGCACTAAAAAATATGGGAGGACCTCCCCACCTTGCCGGATGTAGATATGTAAACAGTAATTAACTGGAAAAAAGGAACAGTAGAAGAAAATGCAAAAATGTAGATTGAATGGTCATAGGCTTCTGAAAGCTGAGAACATTTCTGTCAAAAGCTAGAAAGGGTTTAAAGATACAATCAGCATGCTGCAGTGGATTTAGCCTCCTACCTTGCTGGAACCTGGGTGGTCCAGGAGGGACTTCCTGATTTGGATCAACAGGAGGCTCTGGTGTCAGAGTGTCAAACTGCTCTCGGCTTATCATGTTAACCTTCTTGAAGTTCTCAACTTCTTGCTGCAGTTGGAAAAAGGGAATGTAAAAATTAAATGCTTTCAACCAAAGATGGCAAGGCAAAGAATGAAACCACCAAGCCAGCAGTGCTTTAAAGAATATCAACAGTCCAACTTCTGGTTTAAGGACTCCTGCTTTTTCCAGTTCATAAGGATTTCAAATAAAGCGATACACAACAGCTACTACCCAATAGCTAATTGTTATCAGTCCCTGGCTCCAAGGAGGCCAGCCTGGCCTCGACTAGAGCCAGAGCTTTCTCAGTCCTGGCTCCTACCTGGTGCAACGCTCTGTCTACCGAGACCAGGGCCCGGCAGGATCTACTATCTTTCCGCCGGGCCTGTAAGACAGAGTTGTTCTGCCAGGCGTATGGCTGAGAGCCAAGCTACAGGTGACGCCTGACACAGGTTGGACACTTGTCAGCTTCCCTCAAGTTTTGATGGGAAATGTAGGCATCCTGGTCTTGCAGCTGTAATGGAGAGCCAAGCTGTACCGCTTGTCAGAAGTAAGCTGACAAGTGTCCAACCTGTGTAAGGTGTCACTTGTAGCTTGGCTCTCAGGCCGGGCCTCCGCTGACTGGAGGATACAACATCTACCCCGCTCCCTATGAGAGCTGCCCACCACTGTTCTTAAGCTGCTGCTATGTTCAATTGTACTGTTGCATTATTTGTTATTAACTGTATTGCTGCCATCAGGAAAAAGAGTGCTGCTATTTTTTTATATTTTTGTATGACGCTTTTAAATGTTTTATATGGAATGTTTTAAATGTTCTTAATGCTGTTATCCACCCTGAGCCTGCTCGCGGGGAGGGCAGAATACAAATACGATAAAATAAAATAAAAATAAATAAAATAAAAATATCAAGCTCTGTGCTGCAAAATTTACATACAAAATACCTTCTGTCCTGTTTTTTATAGTAGCTGGCATACATACTGAAAGCTACATCCCTAACCTGGATGGTCCAAGCTAGCCTGAACTCATCAAATCTCAGAAGCTAAGCAGGGTTGGCCCTGGCCAGTACTTAGATGGGAGACCATCAAAGAAGTCCAGAGTTGCTATGCAAAGGCAGACAATGGCAAATCACTTCCACATGTCTCTTGCCTTGAAAACCCTATGGGGTCATCATAAGTCAGCTAGGACTTGATGGCACTTTGTACACAAAATGAAAATTACAACACATAAACCTGAGCTGGCACACATTCTTAACCAGGGTGGATAAAAATCTATGATTTTTTCAATTTAAATCGGATTTTTTAAATGTTTTTTGAGGAAAAATCTATCTAAAGATAGTTTTCTATTTAAGATATATTATAGTTCAAAGGTTATCATCATGAAAGATTAGTTTATAGTATTAGTTTATTAGTATATTCAAGCAATGTTTCAATTTTTTGGTAAACAAATTCCATTAATCCACTCACAATGTTTCAGAGGTTTCTGTAAGATTATTGGGCAATGTTTCTATCTAGAAGGTATTACCACAGATGCTTGGTTTTACAGTTCTCAAAACTGAATTTGTGTCTGCAGAGATCACACGTCTCTTCTTCACAGCAAAAAGGTTATAAAATAAACACACACAGTTGAGAAAAAGACCTTAATCCCATTGTTCCTTTGCAAATTTTTGTACACAGAACCAACCCCTTACCTCTTAAGTGCTAAGTTTCAAAAAAATCAATGAATAGAAGATTGTTGGGAGTAGAACAGATCTGCACAAGAAGCTAAGTGTGAGGAGTCTTTATGTAGAAAATAATGGCCTTTATGTAGAAAACCATGATTTAAATCTAGTCTTACTGACTAGTGATTTAAATCAAATCCACCCTGCTCTTAACTAACGTAGGACTTCTTCAACTTTTGATTGCCTGGGTTGGAAACAAGGCAATACAATCAGAATTATTCCCTAATTAATCTGGAAACACTGATCATAAACGGCCACAAGGAATGCATGCCTAACGATCCCACTCTCCACATCTGTGGTATCATCCCTGAAACATATGACAACTTTATCTGCTGGCCAATGTCTCTCTACTTTTAGAGAATGCTACTACAAAGCAAATTCTCTAGGGTAAAACTCAAGAAAAACAATTTATATTACAAGTTATTCTTGAAGCTATGACATTCCCTCCTCCTTAAACAACAGAAATGGCACCTGAGGCGTAACTAACAAGTTTATTTGTTTTAGAAGAGAGAGGTCAGGTGAAATCAGGGGTTGAAAATTTATTAGGTAAAATCAGAACATGAACAGTATTCCGTTCTTACGTTCTCCACAGATATAAAAAATACATTTGTTTTGAGGTTTTTCTGCCCTGTTTTCCCTAAGCACTCTGGTATACTTTCATTTAGTATTCTGTGTTACTTTTGGAGTCAAGAATGCTGGTACCTATTTTCTAGTACCCCAGTCCCCTTCTCCCACACAACAGTGCTTTCCTTCAGTCCTTAACTGAATCTGACTGTTTCCACAGGCAGTTTCCAACCACACCTGACTAGGGCCAGAGTTACCTCCCTGTTTGAGCAGGTATGGAAAATCTCCTCTCCTTAGAAGATCTATTCCCCCTTCCTTGGCCATTTGAGAGTTTTCACTCACTTCCCAAATCTCCTTGCCAACTTGCCCCAGTTCTCCTGTCCGTCTTAAAACTTCTCTCTCTGTTAGGACTCCATCTCCCATCTTTTCACACTGGATTCCACTCTCCTAAGACTGAAAACAGCCCCTCCTCTTTCAAGCTCATGCTACACAATCAGATCCCTTGGAGTAAGTAGCCTGTCACTGACAGCTCTCTGATTCTGTAAGGGATCAACCCTTAATAGTCATGTTGCTATGTGTACAGCACTTCCAGGATTTTCAACACATGCAGTCCATCACAGAAGCACTCTAATTTCTAGTTCCAACAACATCAAAATCCACATGCCAATTAATTTTGACTCTATCACGAAATCTTATGAACATCCCTCACCTCCCACCTCAACCAAAGCTTCTTTAGCTGAGAAAGCAAAGTGTCATTAAGAATCTTAGCCATGCAGTATGCAATAAGTCAACTAGGACACAACAATAGGGTATGCTTAGAAAGTGCCTATGAAATCTGAAGACAATATCTAGGTCATGTAATGCAAGGCAGTGCCACAGGAATTTAATACATCTTATTCAGAAGCAGAGTTTATATATGGGTACCTTAGTAAGGGACCTTCACGGACATTTATTTCAAATTACAACTGAAGGAATATACCTCTGGTGATAGGTAATTCTTCTACAAATCTTCCTCAGCTTCTTCCTGAGATAGTTTATCTCCAACAAATCAGCATGTAACTTATAAAAATCCACTTCTTTATCCTGAACACCTTTCTGTACAACGTCCACTTAAGTAAACAGCTATGTTGAGTTGCTGAGAGTCAGATACTGTACACACCCATAGGCCTTACAACAACCTTAGCTTCCCATCTCAGGTATCTGCCACCAGAATGCTACCCATGTCTAGCCTTAGCTAGCACCATAATTCAAAACCTGGATTTGTGGTTTGCAGCTGGTCTTTGCATGCACTAAAGCACTGCAAGAGCTCCCAAGTATTTTGCGTGTTCAAGCCATTTAAAAACAAACAAAAGAAAAAAATCACAGTTTAGAGCTGATCTCTAGCACTGAATAGATTCCAGGACTAATTAAGCTCTATTTACTATGATGTAGGACATAGAAGAGGTGTGAGGGGAGTTGGAGCTTCTAACTCAGAGGAAAGGAGTAGGCCAAGGTGCTCTGTCATGCAAAAATCAGACCCTTTGTCTCAAACTCCTAATCTTCAAAATGGTTCAATTCCTGAAGATTTTACAGACCACACTGGGGATCGTTAAAAGAACTGATAATACTCTGTGGAGGTTTGTTAAAAAAGAAACCTCCAACTCATCTTGTATTGGGGAGGGGGGGAGGAGAGAAGAAGACTTAAGCTATTGTAACCATAGGGCTAGCAGAACTGAACAGAACACACCTGTTCACATCATCACAATGTTGGGAGTTCACTTGCCTGCCCATATTCAAGCATGATCTTTCTGTAGCATTATGAACAAAGATGTCCTCAACATGGAATAGCAGGCTTCCTAAATTCTAGCTATGTATCAGTTAATCGCAAGGAAATACACAACAAGGGCACCACGTAGTAATGGCAACAGCAAAAGAGCAAACCTATTGCAGTAAAATCAAAGTCAAGGTACTGAAAGCACTTGAGCAGTTTTCTACAAAACCTTTGTAACTAGTAACACACAACCAAAACTCACAACACAGTCATCAGTTCTCCAAACAGTTCAATAAAGTGGTAATGGAAAATTCTTCCTTCAGTCTCTTAAAGGATTCCAAGAGTCGCAGGCAGGCGAGGAAGCCAACTCCCTGGCTGGAGATCCTGCAGTGGAGATACTCTCATATGGGAGTAGAGAGGAGAATTTTGTCCTTGAAGTATTTGTCTTTGGAATTAATTATGAACATGTTTGCTGGTTGTCAACGCTTTTGAAAAAGCAACACCGAAACAGGAGTCCAGCTTGCGCCCTGTTGAGCTGTTGATAGCTGGGACCTTCCCACAGCACATCTCGTATCTCCACTGCAGGATCTCCAGCCAGGGAGTTGGCTTCCTCGCCTGCCTGCGACTCTTGGAATCCTTTAAGAGACTGAAGGAAGAATTTTCCATTACCACTTTATTGAACTGTTTGGAGAACTGATGACTGTGTTGTGAGTTTTGGTTGTGTGTTACTAGTTACAAAGGTTTTGTAGAAAACTGCTCAAGTGCTTTTGGTACCTTGACTTTGATTTTACCGCAGTAGGTTTGCTCTTTTGATGCATCAGTTAATGGCATAGACCCTTTGTGCCTCCAGTTTTCCCTTTCCCAAAGAGGTATAAGCCTCTACAGGCAATTTTAAGGGGTACACAAACAGGGTTTCAACCCATGACCAAGTTACGATATGACAGTCCAAGTGTGGGAAGGCTTATGCAAACAACATGAAAACAAAGTCCTAAACACAAGTGTCCTGGAGGAGGCAGCAGTGGAAAGTGAAAGCACTGAGGTAGCAAATTGTTAACTGGTGTGTGACTTTGATTCCACCTTGCTTTTCAGTCACGTTATGGTTTCAACTGGATGCTGTTTTCTTAAGTTGCTATCGCTGGTTTTCATTTTTAATATTTTATTGTCATAGTGGTTGGTTTTGTATTTTGTTTTCAGCTTTGTTTACTGATTATAGGTTGACTTTATAAATAATTTGTATGTTGTTCTGAGCCACCTTAGACTGTGATACTGTAGTATACAACTGATTTAACAATAAGTACACCTTCCTTGACTAAAGCCAGTACAAATCACACCTGTTTCAGTTTGCATTAAAATATTATTTCTGGTTCTCACCTTTATCTGAGAGTACTCTGGCTCAAACTGCTCTGTCCACAGATCCTGTTCATAGTAATAAAGTCCATCATTGATCACTTTGGCCAACTCTGAGCTCATCTTTGCCCTGGATGTGTGGTTGCCTGTTCTGTCTCCCCCTGGGTGCCGGCGCAGATAAGGGGGTGTCTGTGTCACAATCAAAATCTTGTTCACGTCCCTGTCATCAATCTCGTAGTCTGAATCCTCATCTGACCAATCAGTGAAGGTGTTTTTACGGCCATCCATCTGTTCCATTTCCTCATCAAACAGAAAGTCCAACTCTTCAGGTTCATCCTGGTCCTTCTGCTTCTGAGGCATCTTGGATTCTTCTGGTTTCTGGAATCAAACAGGTAATATTGTAAAAGCTGATGGGGCACTGATTACAACTGATTACACTGAGACCAAACTAGGGTCTGAAACAGCAAAACTTGGTGCGTTTTCAGGCTGACCCTCAAGATGATAAAAGTCAGTGCCTAACTGACAACATAAAGCCCACACCATTGCCAGGTGATATTATGTAACACTACATTTACTGACCCTCCAGGGAAGATGAAAGATGTTAGTCTGAAGCATTGTACTGACATAAAATCACAGCTTAGACATCTGATTAGTCCTCAGAAGATAGCAATGTTTTGATTCTTCACTATGGCTGAGATGGAGCATGCTTCCACATAGCATTCTTAATACAACCAAGGCTTAAGATAAAAAACACGAACATGAATCTTCTCAAAATTTCAGGTCTTTTGCAGCTAATTATCTAGACCATTTGACCATTTGACGGTCTGGCATACTTGAGAATGGCGGACAACATAATTCACCATCTACCTTGGGTCTGGCTGGGGAAGGCCGAGGCCTCTTCTTCACTTCAATCCATGTCTCCGAATCCAAGTCTGGCAGGCTGGCAGAAAGGCCTTTAGGCATCGTCTTCAGATTACTAACTTCCTCTGTTTTGGTTGGCACGGGACTGGCAGAGCGGGGAGACCCAGGTGCAGATTCTATAACATGTATTTCAATAGAATTTAGAAGTTTGTACATGTAGACGAGTAACCTTGGCAGGTATTAATAAAGATTAGCTTCATGTTAGTGGCTTGTGGAGATATGTGCTCCTGAGTAGAGATGTCCCCCTCCCACAAACCAACACAATACTTGAGATGAACTGGAGGGCTTTGCTTCTTGTATGTTTTAATAGTACTTAATGTATATTAATCTGTAAAGGACTAACTATAGATTGTATCCTCTTAGCTTTTCACAAAATAATGTTTTTCGAGCAGGAAAGAACTCTGGTTCATTAGGGTTTCAGATATGTTTCCCTTCTATTAGCTGAGTTTTCCACTTCTTGGCAACCAAGCAAGATAGATATACACCAAGAAAAATATCCTTAAACCAACAAACTCATGAATTGGACTGTGGAACTTTCTGTCTTGATCGTTTAGGATCCCAGGACTAGAAGCTTTCAAAACCACCCTACACCTCTAAAGAGTCTACTACCTGCTGCTTTGAGATTATCCACCATCTGCACCAAGAGATGCTGGCAAGTAGAAAGAAACAACTATTTTTAGTTCAGTGAAATAGCAGAGGTTCATGGTGAAGGATAACAAGATGCCCTGTTCAGTAACTGCTGTTCATCAAACAATACAACATTATTGCATCATGAGAACATTCATAAAAGGAATGTTCAGGCATCCACAAGTTAGCTTTTTTAGAGAGGGCCAGAGGCTATGAATAGGGCAGACTCTACTTAGCTTTTTTGAACACTTTTGAGGTACTATTCCCAACTACTGGAGACACAATGGATTCCTGGTCTAAGACTCAGTAAGCTATTTCAGTAAGTTGTTTCACTTGAACAAAGGAACAAATGGTTCACACATACTGCCTCCATAGTACTGACCTGTCTCCTTTTGGAAACTCTGCCTGGGCACAAACTCTGGGCAATTGATGAGCTGGGAGAAGTCAGTTTGTGCATAGTCTGTCATGGGAGGTCCAGGTAAAGGCCATTTCTCTGGTTCTTCCTTTCTCCTGATCTTCTGATCCACAATCTCTACCACTTTGCTGTCTTTCAGTGCCTGGAAAGATAAGATCTTGCTGTCAACCTTGGTACTTTGGAGGAGTGCCTGATGTGCTACCACAAATGCTGTGCAGCCAGAGACATGTGTTTTGTGCCCTTGGAAAAAGGAACAGGGGAGGGAATAAGCGGAAAGGACTAAATAAAAAAAATAAAACCTCTTCTACTGATTAACATTTAAAAGGATTTTTTTCCTGGAAGCTTAAAAACATGGAAAACTTGATAGGACATACCATGGCCTACTGCTGGTAGCTCAACACTAATCCATTTAGTCTTACAGGGACACTGAAACAAGCCTAGTCTGACAGCCTAGCACTGAAGCCAAAAGATGACCATAAAGGAACATGCAATAATCTCTTACCTTAATGATAAGGCCAACATCTGTGGTCAAGGCCTGTACTCGATGGAAACTGGCAATGAGGGTAATAGGAAGGAAACCTTCTGTGTCCATCTTCCGCCTCAGGAAAAAGTCTCGTTCCAAGTTGTCCACACTAAAGTAGTACTCTCTAAATACAGTAAAGAGAACGAGAGATGGAGACATGCTTCTGACTACAACACACAGATGCTGTTTTATAAGGTAAGCATGCTTAGCTTTCTAGGTGCTCCATCCCCTTTCCTCCACTCAGAGAAAAAGGAACCACAGGGAACATAAATACTTTATTGCCACAACATTCATTGTGAAAGAGAAGATCCCACTGGTACTGTTCAAGACACGAGGTAGCACAAAATGTATTTATTTGGGTACAAGAAAACATTTCATATCCTTCCTTGTCCTTTATGCCCTGTTTGCTGACCAAGGTAATTAAAAAATAAATAAATATTATATATTAAAACTAAAAAACATCACTACAATTAAGGGGCCCCACAAATATAATCAATAGTAAAAAAAAAAAAAAAAAAGCAAGCAGAAAGATTCCATGGTCTAATATCCTGGCTGGTTAAAGGCCTGGTGGATCAGTTCAACCTTGAAGGCTCTACAGAACCTAGACAGGTCTCACAAGGCACCAGGGCTCATTTCTAGGGGAAACGCACCGGAACGCTGTTCCGGTAGTTCCCCCAAGTCAGGTGGTCCCGCCCACCTGACTTTAAAACATTTGGGGCCATTTCGGCCTTGATTAGGGCCAAAATCTTCCAGATCTCAGCCGTTTCGGGCCCAATGCGGGCCACAACGGGCCTAAAATGGCCATTTTTGGCCCATTTCAGCCCAGATTGGGTCAGTGCCGGGTGGGGGAAGCCACTCCCGCCCGGCATCAACGTGGTCCCTGCTGTTTCAGGCCCGAAACGGGCCCAAAATGGCCCCAATCCTGGCTGAAATGGATCAAAAATGGAGATTTTTGGCCATTTGGGGCCCATTTCGGCACGGATTGGGTTGCTACCCGGGCGGGAGAAGCCTTCCCCGCCTGGCATGGACACGGTCCCAGCTGTTTCGGCCCTGAACCTGGCCGAAACAGGCCCCAAACGGCCATTTTGGGCCTGGATTGGGGCCAAAGGGGCCCAGATCATGTCAGTGCTGGTCAAGGGAAATCTCCCCTGCCCAGCACCGACCCGGTCCTGGCCTTTTAGGCCCCGGTTTGGGCTCAAATGGGCCCAAAATGGCTGTTTTTGGCCATTTTGGGCCCGAATCTGGGCCGAAACAGGCTGGACTGGGTCAGTGCTGGGCAGAGAAGGGTTCCCCTGCTTAGCTCCGACCAGGTACAGACCTTTTTGGCCCCGATCCTTGCCCAAAATGGCCACTTTTGGACATTTGGGCCATTTTCTGCCGGGACTGAGGCCAGAACTGCTGGGATCTGGGCGGTGCCAGGTGGGGGAACCCTCCCCTGCCCAGCACTGATCTGTTCCAGGCTGTTTCAGCTGTGATCCGGGCCAAAACGGAGCCCAAATTACCATTTTGGGGCCCTTTTCAGCCTGGATCAGGATCAAAACCACCAGGCCTGGGTCCATGCCTGGTGAGGGACCCCTCCCCTGCCTGGCACCAACCCAATCTGGGTTGTTTTGGCCCTGATCCAGGCTAAAACGTGCCCAAAATGGCCATTTTGAGGCATTTTGGGCCTGTTTTGGCCTGGATTGGGGCAAAACAGCCCTGATCGGGCCACTGCCAGGTGGGAGAATACTCCCCCGTCTAGCAGCAGCCAAATCATGGCCATTTTGGCCCAATCAAGAGGTGTGGCATATGCTAATGAGCTATGCTAATGAGTTCCTGCAGTTCTTTTTCTACGAAATGACCCCTGCAAGGCACACGTATTGTCGGACAGAGCATTCTACCAGGATGGGGCCACTACAGAGAAAGCCCTCGAATTGGTAGAAGAGAGCCGAGCCACTAGGGGGCTGGGCATTGACAGCTTTGTAAACTTGGGACACTGTCTACTAGACAGCTAGTTTGATGTGGTTAAGAGCAGTAGGACTCTAATCTGGAGAACCGGGGTTGATTTGCCATTCCTCCATTTGAAGCCAGCTGGGTGACCTTGGGTCAGCTGCAGCTCTCTCTGAGCTCTCTCAGCCCTACCTACTTCTCAGGGTGTCTGTTTGTGGGGAAAATAATGACATTGACTTTGTAAACTGCTCTGAGTGTGGCGTTAAATTGTCCAGAAGAGCAGTATATAAGTACAAGATTATTTACTACTACTACTACTACTACTACTACTACTACTACTACTACTACTACTACTTCAGCCACTATCTGCTTGAGTAATGGATCCTCCTCTAACATTTATGTCATTAGTTCCATGAGGGAGAAGACTAACTTTTTCAGAAAAGAATTGGGCTCTGCAATACCCAGGCTACCTTTTGAATAAAAAGATGGTATCTGATACCTTGTTGGCTGCCAATCTCCACAAATTAAGTCTATCAGTTTCAGAACTAATAGTAAGAGCGGAAAGGTAAGCAACCAACTTCTTCACAAATGAGCAGTGGCGTGCTGCAGAACCTCCACAAAGATAAGTATACCTCCACCACTCCCCCACCACTCCTCCTCTCTTAAAGCAGAGACTACCATCTCTGACCTTAAACCAAACTGGCATCAGGTAGGCTAAGTTTCCAAGAGTGTAACTTATGTCAAAGGCTGCTTGCTTCCCCTATCAGAATCTCAGCTGTGTACAGGGTATGACTGTCTGTTTCCATTTCCAAGTTAGGGGAAGAAGGGGCAGACAAGAGCCTATGTGCTATCGTTGGCCATCACTGCTCTAAACACATGCAGCAGAATGTAATGCACATCATGAAAGAGCATGGATGCACCAGTCCCCGCCCATTTTTGTTTGCTGAAACAACAAATCTTGATATTGAGCCATTAGGTTAAAAAAACCACATCTTTACCAAAGCAGAATTTCTACATACATTTGCCGTTTGATATAATCCTTGAGCAACTCTTGGTCAACACTATATAGCTCGGTGCTACTGATGTTGTCAAAGTAATAGGTGATATTACTGGTGTATTTCTGAGCACGTGAACCATCAGAACCATCAAATTTCCGGTAACCATACTGGTAATCAAAGTGAGCTGCAGAGAGAAAACAGAAAAGGAGATTTTTCTATGACCTGTACTTGTCTTAAGGGCATTTTGTACTGAATACTGTCACTAGCGCAGAGTCCAAAATACACAACTTATGAAGACCAGATTTACACACCAATGTGCAAGTCTGGCAAGCAAAGGCCCTTGAAGAAATTAATTTTTAGTGAAATTGGAACATAAGTACCCACAAAAAGAGTGATCACTGCAGCAGTTGTACAGGACAACTTAGTTTTATTCCAGCACAGAAAACAAGGTCCAAATGGTCACTGCTGCCCTTATGCACAGGCTCTATACTCCAGGGATCCCCAAGCTTCTGATTTATATATTATTTCAGTAACAGCTTTGTTCATTAAAAATATTCTGTTGTATTACTATCATAGCTTCCAGTAGCACTGAACATCCTCAGTAAGTTTACACTGAGATAAGGAATTCTAGCATTTAATGGTACATTTATTTTAGTGAATCAAATACAATTATTCTATTAAGAATCACAGTTCAGAGAAACAAATCATCTGCTCACTGACACACCCAGTGGGCCTCCCATCTAAGTTAACTAGGAGGCTCCAATTAGTGCAAAATGTTGCAGCTCGATTGTTATCAGGAGCGAGCAGGAACATGAACATCACTCTCATCCTACAGTCGCTCCACTGGTTATCCATCATTTACCGTGCTCAGTTCAAGGTATTAGTTATTACATACAAAGTTCTTCATGGCTTTGGTCTGGCATACCTACGGGACCGCCTCCCTCCCTATGTTCCTCCACGTCAACTTCGCTCATCTGAACAGGGTCTCCTGCAGGTGCCAGGCTGCACACAGGTGAAGTCAGCAGCAGCCCGTACAAGGGCTTTCTCTGTGGTGGCCCCTATCCTGTGGAATGACCTGCCTGAGGAAGTCAGAAGAGCCCCCACTCTCCTAGCTTTCCATAAATGATGCAAAACCAAACTATTCAAAAAGGCTTTTTACTCAAATGAGAGGGCTGTATTGTAGGGATGGGGTCTCAGATGCTTCACTAACAAGTTGGGGATCATAGACTTCATCACTATTTTTGCCTTATATATTATCTGCTGCTTCAAATATGTACTCCTATGTACAACCAGCACTCCATGTTGTCTAATGTTAGTCCTAGAATTTATTATGTTTGCTCCAGTATTTTTTCTACTGTCTTGGATCCTTGCTAATGCTATGTCTTTTAAACTTGTATCTGTTTACCTTATGGTATTGTATTGAAATGTACTTGATACTGATTGTATTAACCTCATACTGTGTAATCCGCCTTGAGTCTCAGTGAAAAAGGCGGACTATAAATGATGTTAATTAATTAACTAATTAATTAACTAATTAACGTTGCTGCCCGCCAGCTCCTTATATTAACTGGCAAGGTATAGGAGCTATAGTGCTAGACTAAGGTGGGGAAGGCTGGGTTCATATCCCCATTTGCCATGAAACTTGCTGGGTGCTGTTGGGCCAGTCATCCTCTTTCATTTTAACCTACCTCACAAGATTACTGCAAGAATAAATAGAAAGGAGAGCACCACGTTCACCTCCCTGAGCATCATGAAGGCACAAAAATACACCTGTGTTGTCAAAAAAACCCAACAACTAAATAAAAAATATGGCAAGTAAACATATTATGCCCTTATACGTACAGCGAGTACCTCCTCTTCCTCTCCCTCTCCCCCGTCCCCGACCACGGCCTCTGCCCCTGAAGGCACCACGCACAGCTGCACCCTCACTCTTGACACTGGACGTTTCATCATGATCCGGCCAA
The DNA here is from genome assembly GCF_028583425.1 of Eublepharis macularius. Taxonomy (NCBI): domain Eukaryota; kingdom Metazoa; phylum Chordata; class Lepidosauria; order Squamata; family Eublepharidae; genus Eublepharis; species Eublepharis macularius. The sequence goes on along the minus strand of NC_072793.1, from coordinate 86,430,990 downwards.
TTCCGTTCATGCTTGTTATCCAGATGCCAACCTGCAGGAGAATTGGTCAAGAAATATGTCAAGAGATTAACATACCCCTACAGTTATGTTGCCCTCTGCTGTTCTGGATGGCAGATTTAAGAAGATTCCTTGGAATGAGAGGCTATGTCCTTGTATACTTGGGGAGGTTGAAACCCAGGAACATGTGTTCCTGAGGTGTCCTTTCTTTAAGGAAGCACATATGAGACTTATAAATCCCTTTCTGGAAGGTATCTCAGAACATCCGGATAAGAAGAAATTAGAGAAACTGCTGTCAAACTCAGATTTTACAACATTACACCAGATAGCAAAATTTTGTGCCCTGGTTGTTAAAGTCCATTAGAGTGCAGGCCTCCACTCCGGCTGCTTGTCTAGAACTATGCTGAATTTCTGGTTTTTATAAATTTTGAAAGATATGTTTTAAATCGTACACATTCATATGTTCCATGTTTTAATGGTCGTAAAATATGTATTTTACTTTTTATGATAAATGTATTGGCTAAGTGCTGTAATAAAGAATCTACAGTTATGTTGTGCTTTAAGATCCTGAGTCACGAATGCTGATGAAAACTAACTCCCTCCGTTCTAACTGTGCACATAGCCAAAGAATAAGCCAGACTGTGTTAAATTCAAATGATTTCTTGAGCTCAGCTGCTGAAACTATTTCACTCAAAATAGGCACCTCTACCAGCCTGGTGCATTTATCAACTGGCAATAGATACTCCTTGTAAATTGGCGATCCGCACCTTAACTAAGCTTCCAAGCTTCTGCTATCCCAGAAAATTTATCTTTTCTCTTGGATAGCTTTCAGCAATTAGTTCAAGACCTGTCAAATAGAACTGCTCTTTGAACAATCTGCTTATCAGTGCATTTATTTATATAGGGTTCTTTATTGCTTTGCCCCTTCTCATCAAAAGTTCACAGACACCTTTCTAGAGTTTATTATTTCCTTTTACTGAAATGCACCCTAGTTTCTTAATGAAGCAAGTTATCAAAATATACAGTTATTAGTATAAATCCTACAAAAACAGAACACAGAAAGGCAGTAAGTACTAGGTTTGCTAACATTTCCTAAGTAACTCTTAAGTTTAAAATATCAAAGTTTCTATGAAATGCATTAAGATTCCCATAGCATACAATGCAAAGATAAAATTCTCTCCTAGATCCTCATTAGATTTCTTCCAATCAGAATTCTAACATGCTATCTGAATTTGCATGTTTTATAGGTTCTCATGCAAATATCTAAGATCTTCTCATGTAAGAGCATAAACAAACTATAATTGGTTCGATGCTTCATTGAATATTCATAATTTCTATTGTATAACCTTCTAATTAGCCAAAAAAAAAATGACATTATATCCAATTTGCAAAACAAAACTATAAAGCTGTGAGAAATGACAGAAAGAGTTAAGTTGGTAGATCACTACTGGTCTATTCTCTGATAAGGAACATTAATCTAGACAGAGTCCACTATTTTTAATTAGCTGTCAAGGATGAAAGGACACCTGTTTTGGTTACCTAATATTCTGAAAAAAAAACAACAGACAGTTCGTGCAAAGTTTAAACGTTCACACAGAATACAAGTGTATTGCTTTGTACTGCTTAGTATTGCTTACTATAAAGTACTTTTAATTTATATTACTGTAACACCCTGCTAACATGCAGATAGGGGATGATTCTGCACAGAGTTATGCATGCCCTGGAAAAATGAGTCAAACAAGCAAAAACACAGCCTTACTTTTTTTTTTTTAACCACCTAAAAAGGCATTCCACCCATACCTTTTGATTCACTACGGTTGTTAGAAGGATGCCGGTGCTGCTCATTCTGTCTGTTGTTGCGAGAAGCAGTTTTGTCTCTGGGCACGTCAGACTTCATGTCTATTTGCAGTGGAACCCATTTATGCCTGTTGCCTGAAAGAAAGAACATGCTGACCATTACAACAGCTTACAAGGAAGTACAAAGCCAATCCAGATTGGGTTCTATACCAGAAAAATAATACAACCTTCTTAAGATCACTTCCCAGGAGATGGATTCTCTACAGTTTGTCTGCAAGATCTATTTCTCCAGCACGCAATGCTTGATGAAAGTGTATGCCAGGTCAGGGCTGCATAGGCCAGGGCAGGATGTTAAGGAGCCATTCCAAGCATCGCAAAGAAAAATGGAAGAAGGAGGGAGCATCCTGGCCTTACATCACCTGAATGCTCTGTGCTGGCTTCCCCCCACCCCCATGAATGAGGCCGGAAGTATGAAAAGAGATATGATAATCCATGGTTTCTGTTTTTCTAGAACACCTCAAGCAGCTCAATTTTGAGATGGTATCCTGAAACAGTCAGTGTTGGTGTTGTGTTGAGGCCAAAGTGCAAATCCATTCAGCGTGGGTGGCCTTGACCAATTACTCTCTTCACAAATTAAGAAACATTATGGGGTGATTGTGAGGATAAAATGGAGGATGAGAGAATGATTTAAATTGCTCTTAGCATTCGGGAGGAAGGGTGGGTTAAAAATTTGACTGACAATCTCAGTTACTACAATTTCTTTTCTCATTATTTGGTTTTTAACAAAGAGAAAAGGTTCTTTCCAGGTGTCATTTTGTAGAAAAAGAACTGCAGGAACTCATTAGCATATGCCACACTCCTGACCTCACCGGAAGTGTGTCAGAAGGCAATACCCACCCCTCAGGCCCCTTTCCCCAAAAATCTCCAGGTATTTCCTGAAAATAAAGCAGAATGAACTCAAAGCAGCTTACCCTGCTCTGGAGAGCCAGCCCCAGCAGCCCAGCTTGCACACACTCAATCACTAGTCACAAATGAAAATACAGTAGCAGAAACGCAGCAGCTTACCCTCCTTTGGATATCCAGGCCCAGTAGCCCGGCTTGCTCTCTGTCTCACACTCACTCATCACAAATGAAAATAAAGTAGCAGAATGAATTTAAAGTAGCAGCTTACCCTCCTTTGGAGATCCAAGCCCAGTAGCTCGGCTTGCACTCTCTCTCTCTCTCTCTCTCTCTCTCACTCACTCACGAGTCACGAATGAAAATAAAGCAGCAGAATGAATTTAAAGTAGCAGCTTACCCTCCTTTGGAGATCCAGGCCCAATAGCCCGGCTTGCTTGCTTGCTTGCTCGCTCTCTCTCTCTCTCTCTCGTCACAAATGAAAGCAGCAGAATGAATTTAAAGCAGCAGCTTACCCTCCTTTGGAGTTCCAGGCCCAGTAGCCCAGCTTGCACTCACTCACTCACTCACTCACTCGTCACGAATGAATTTAAAGCAGCAGCTTACCCTCCTTTGGAGGGGAGGCAGTGGGGAGGAAAAGGAATCACATGGGCGGGGCCAAAACCCACGTGACCTCTTTTCAGATCTACAGGAACACCATTCCGGCGCGTCCCCACTCCAAATGAGCCCTGGTTCTTTCTATTGTTAGTGTTACATTGTTTCTAATTTTAAAAAATTGCCATGAAGAAAAATTTCACACTTGCTGTCCCAGATATGTAAGGTAGAGAATAACAATTTAATTTGCTGTTCCTTACTTTGAAGACCTTAATGGCTTAAGGCTCCAGGACCTGAAGCACCACCTCTGCCCGGATTATCCAGCTGGCCAATTACGATCCACTGCTCACAAGCCCTGATCTCTGTGGCACTGACTGCAGAGGTGTGGTGGGTGGTGACGAGGTAAGCCTTTCTTCAAGGGTGACACGTCACCTGTGAAATGCCATCCTAGAGTCTACTTGTATTTTAGGTGAAAGGCAAAAACTTTTCTTTACACCTAGGTTTTCAACTAGGGTTTTAATCGTTTTAATTATTTTTACTCCATTTCTAGCCTGAGGATTATCAGGATCACTCAGCCTGAAAACTGTTTTATGTTCTATGATACTATGCTGGGTTTTTTAAAATTAATTATACTACTATGTTGTTTTATGCTCCAGAATTTTAATGGTTTGCTTTAACGTTCTTTTAACTGTTTTACCTTGCTTTACTTGTCATCTAAAGTAGCTCTCTGAAAAGGCAGCATATAAATTACTTAAATAAAGCCCAAACAAGTGACTGCCGAAACATAACCATTTTGCAAGTCTTCGAAATTCTAGTTCCTTCATCCTTATAGAGCATCTCATCTTACCCTTTTTTTTCTGAGCTGATTTCTGGTTGTCATCATCTCCATTCTTCTCCTCCCCAGATTCATCAGACCTGGTTTTCATATTCTCTTTGCCGTCACTCCCTTCCCCCTTCTCCTGTTCCTTCATGTTCTTCTTAACAGGGAGTTTTCGGAGAGACTGGGGCTTATGTGCCAGTTGCTGGAAAGTTGGAGATATGTGAGGTAGAGGATCACAATGGTGGCTCAGCAAAACAGGATCACACCTTTGCTTTTTAATTTTAAAACATGTATATGCCACCTTTCCACCCAAATAGAATCCCGAAGGCAACAAACATCAGGCATTAGAACATTTAAAACATGAAAACAGAATTTAAAATGTATACATCAAATTCAACAATACAATAAAAACATACAGACACAAGAACACAGCCAAGGGGGAGGGTCAATAAGAGTTTCCGGGGGGGGTATGCCAAATGAAACAGACAAGTCTTCATCCACTGGCAGAAGACAATGACAGAAGGAGCCAGACAAATCTCTCCTGAGAGGGAGTTCCAGAGTTTCAGTGCAATGACCAAGAAGTCCCTTTCTCAGGTTGCCGCCCTTCTTGCCTCAGATAGCGGGGGCACCCAAAGCAAGGCCTCCAAACATTACTGGAGTGGGTGGGCAGGTTAGTGAAAGAATATAAGCACAATTAGGCAAAGACTGCCCCGTAATCATTCACGATCACACTCATACACCTCCTCCAAGAAGAAATCGATACACTGAGTTTGGAGTGTCAAAAATATCTGTTGCTTTCAGAAGAGATCCAGTTTGTGAGCAACAGCAGATTGATACAGCCAAGTCTTCATGTCTCAGAAGTTATTACACAATTATCTATCAGCATCATATTTCCAAGCAGGAGGGATAGCAGTGAAACCTCAGAATTACAGAAACAAGGTCTGTGCAACAATTTCCATTTCATTCAGGAGCCTGACAAAGCCATGCTTGAGGAACGAAGACAGGGTAAAACATCAATTCTGCAGAAGGGGCTGGCTAACTGAAGACCACTGAAAAGCTGGAAAGCTACTGCCAATAGGGAAGGAAAGTCCAGAAAGGGAAGAGCATGAAGCATTTCTGTCACTCTTTGTGTGCTAATAGCACCCACAATAAAGCCTAACAGTAGACAATAAGCCAAGTTCAATACATTGGCTCACAAAGATGCACTCTGCAATGATCACTCCACTTCCCCTTCTGAAAGCAATCCCAGCCTCACCCAAATGCTTGGCAAATTTACCTTGAATGCTGTGGTTCACAGTAGCCAGGTTTTAAAATGGGCTCTAGGCTGCTGTCCCAGAATAGCACCACTGAGCTAGGGAGCATGGTGGGTAGGGAAACCCTAAAAGGAAATCCTCTCCCTGGGACCTGTAATGAGCTATTTCTGGCTTTCTCCTAAGCAGGCACATAGCACCCCCAAAAAGTGTTGTTCAGGCTGAACTTTCAGCACTATGGTAGGGAGAATCTGCAAGCTCGGGACTACAGCATGGATCCACGGACTCCTGCATAATTTATTCACCTTCTCTGAACACACCAGTAGGTACTTTATATCTAAACCGAATGGAAAATGTAACACTTTCATTTCTGTCTTTTTGATACAACTGCAGAACACCGTAAAGAGCTATCAGCACAAACACACTAAAATTTTATGTAAAAGTGGTTTGCAAGATTCAGTGTTTTTTTTTCTTATCTTAATTCAGAATGTAACAAATTAGTTGAAACTCAAATTAAGGCTGTATTTTGGGATGCTCCTGTAAGTTCCCAATGACAAACTAAGTGAACAACAGGAAGAGTTCATCTGACAAGTAGCTCTCAATAAATCTTACTATATAAATAATAATATTTGATGAGTACAAATATGCCAGAACAGTGAGGGCCTCTAGTGGTAGTTTTTCTTTGTAAGATGTCAGCAAATTGCCAGTTTGAGCTCAGGTATAAAATATAGAGAGAGACTGTCTTTACAGCTAGGATTAGTGACCTATTTCCCAGGCTTAATTCCTGACACTTCCAAGTCAATGGCATATGTAAAGAACAGAGGAAGAACAACAGAAAATTGGTCCATGTTAAAAAAAAAATTAAAGGACACTAAAAGATTCAAAATAAGGTAGAACAAGGATATACAACATACAGCACATGACCCCCCCCCCCCTCTGCACACGCATGTACACACACACACACGCTAACATTTAGCGCTAATGTTAGCGCTAACATTTAAAGCCTTATATGGTTCGGGACCAACATACCTGAAGGACTGCCTACTCCCTTATGAATCCACATGACCACTGTAGTCATCTTTAGAGGCCTTGCTTCAGGTGCCCCCACCTTCCAAAACCAGGCGAGTGGCAACCCGGGAGCAGTGGCTCCAAGACTCTGGATCCCTCTCCCCAGGGAGAATCACCTGCCCCCTTCTAATGGGTGAAGACTTTTTTTGTTTCGCTTGGCATTTCCTCAATGATCCCTCCTCCTTCCCCAATGTTTTTAACTGTTGCTTTTATTCGTTGTTTTCATTTTAAGCCATCTTGGTGGCCCTAATGAGGAAGTCTGAGGCTTGAAGACAGTTTGGTCTGTTCATCTTTTCATCCTGCTTTCTACCTGTGATGTACCAAACCTCAACACTGACTCTTGGGACTGTCATAACAAAAATAATTATTGTTCAAGTGCTGTCAAATCCCCATGACCCCAAACTTGTAGAGTAGAGTATATTATCATCTTGGGTAGGGATGTTTTGGCTCATGCCCTGTTTGCCTAGTGGCTAACAAGGAGCCAATTTCACTGACCCATTCGTAGCTGTGTGACACACTACTTCCACTGTATTCCTTCCTAACAGTGCAGCCCAGCACAACTGGCTTTTTGCACAGTTTGATCTACCATTTTCTCTGCTGTGATCCCAAGGGATTTTTTTTTAAAAAAATGGTGATTGCTACTGTGCAATAACATGCTAATGATTACTAACATGATTGCGACAACAAATCGTTTAGAACTGTAAAGCACAATAGCAGTACCATTTTTCCTCCTTAAAAGCTCTCCAATGGCATGGCAAGAGAAAAATGCAAGGACAACAGTGTCTCACTATGCGGATGCACCCATAAGACAGTTAAATCTGTCACAAATCATATAAATCAATCATAAATGCCGAGTTTGAAAAAATCTTACCCACTGGTGTCCATGTAAGTAGTCCTTAATGATGGTAAATGGTTGCCAGTCTATTTGAATTGGCAACGTTTTACACATACAGAGTTTTGGGAAAAGTCAATACAAACCTGTTCACCAGGCATTACAGCTCTACAGCGCGAACTGAACAAACTGGGTGATGGGCTCACATATGATCACTGCATTTGAATACACAAAACTTGATTGTCAAAGACCCTCAATGTGAAATTCGCGGCACCCTCCTAATCATTAGGTGGAGCCTGATACTGTATACTTTCACAAGTGTAGCCTGCTTAATTACAATCAAGGCTGATACCAGCTCATGTAGCTGTTCAAGTTGCATATTCTTTACCCCTGAGTTAGGACAACAACAGCTGGGGTCAGGATGAGGACATAGAAGGAACTGAAGATGCCCTTTAATTCCCTTCACTTTATACAATGCTGAAAGGCCAATATCTGAACACCATCCAAAGGACATTTGGCTTCTTTCCCTCCTGAACTTGACAGAAGCAAACACCAGTCAACGTTTAGCAATGGTGAATCAAAAAACAACTTTGCCCATTAAACAAAAAAATGTTATCCTTTAACCTGTGTTGTAACTGATTTACTGTATTTCAGAAAGTTTTCAGTAAGCAGGCAACAGTACCTCCACAACTTATAGAGGAACTAGTATTAAGTCCACCTTTAAGTATTTTCTTATTAAGAAACAATATAGGTCTGATCTCAACTGGTTTAAATAAAATGCACAAGGAGTGGTCAAGATATTAATCCTTACTTACAATGATGACAGCTAGAAGTATAAAAAACCACAGAACTATGTACAAGAAAGCTCTTAGGATTGTGAAGACAGCCTTTGACACAGTACTGGCTTATGCAAACAACTCAGATCCTACTGTTTCCTCTACAGCTTCATGGACATTTGCTTCCACTGTAAGAACATTTAGCCCAGTTAAAGTACACCTCCAAGGAAGTGATGGACACGAATAAGTAATTGTGGGTTTTGTGTTGCCACTGAAGAAAATTAGATAAACCAGCAGCAAAACTCAGCACTGGTTCCATCAAATGAACACATTTTATCCTTAAGTTTCTCCCTGTTCCTCTCCCAGAATTAATCCATCCTTGGGAGGGTACGGATACCTTCCACTCAACTGATTAGAAAAAAAACTCATGGTAATTCCAGTGTTTTGTTTTCCATCAATGGAGGAAGGTGTCCTGAAATGGGATGTGAAAAGCTGTGTCATCCTGGGTGGGTAGCCAATTGAGTACAGGATGTGATGTGAAATTACTGGGGGACCACCTGCTGACGAACTCTCCTGCCGAAGACTGCATCTGGAGACCTGTATGTGTTCAATCTGTAACATCTGACAAAGGTTGGGGTTGCTGCTCTACAGATTTCTGCAATGGTACAATGGTGGACAAGGTTGTTGAGGCCCAGAGGACTGAACTGTGATGTCCCTGGGAATTAGTAAGGGTTGGATATTGTAGATTAAGAAAATACAGTTTTGATCCACCTCGTGATGGTATAGCCTTGGTTACCTTATTACTCATGGAAGACAAGTTGAAGAAGACACAGCAAATCTGTGGTTCTGAAGGACTCTGTGCACTCTATGCAAGTCCTTAGTGCTCCCCATACATCCTTACGTTCAACATGTGCTATTCCCTGTCCCTTGGGGTGGCACTAGCTATGAGGAGAAGGATGGTAGGCGGATCTCCTGGTCCTTATGGAAGTGTTTTGCTACAAAGGACACGTTTGTTCTGAGGAGTTCTTCTGGAAGTATTATTATAATTCACATCTTACTGAGAAGGCAGAAAGCAACAAGACTCACCTCACTCAAGTGAGGTCCCCCCAGGAAGGCTACCTTGAAGGAAGTCCTTTTATCTGAAGGACAAAATCGGATCAGTTCAGTGCTTGGCATATGTGTGGGTTCCAAAAGGGAAAGCGGTATCTTGGGAGTTAGGGGGGTTAGGAGAGACACTCCCGAGAAATCATTTGATATGAGTGTGTGATGACAGAGTTACCGTGTTCCCTGAACTAATCACTGAGCACACTGCTGCGACTTGCCATCTCAGAGAATTGCAATGGTCCTTAAGATAGGCCTTTGCGGAGGAATCTGAGCACCTCCCTGATCCCAGTTGCTGAACAGCTAACCTTCTTTCTGCAGCACTATCTGTTGAATGCTTTCTATGTTGCTTCATAGATTCTGTTGGTTGAAGGTTTTCTGGTTGTGAGCATGACAACTATAACCATAGGAGGATATCTGTGCCATTCTAGGGCCTTCCTTTCAACCTCCATGCAGATAGCTGGAGCTAAGCTGGATCAGAATGTAGGCCAGTACCTACAAGAGAATGTTGTGATCCAGGGAGGTGTGACTGTTATTGTGACCAGTTCTGAGAACATGGTCATGGGGCAATGAAGATTTATTTCGCCCTTCCCAGTTAATGCACTTGATATTAGAGGATGGGAATGTATATAGCTACCTTTGAAGCCACCAAGCTATGAACATGTCCTGTCTGGCTCCCTTGGTCATGAAACTGGAAAAGAATGAGTAACTTGTGATTGGTTGGAGAGGCAAAATGGTCCAAGATCAGGGTGCCCAGCCATTTGGTCACTGTCTGGAACACTCGAGTCGATGCCTTGGGGGCTGCACCAATCCACTTTTAGACTGCAGATGTCTTGGCAGTGCTGGGCTTGCAGGGAGGCCATGTGGGCCACTGCAAGTGAAGAAGGAGAAAGGCTTCCTTCTGCAGGGAACAGGATCAGGTCCCTTCTTATTGACCAACATGGGCCTTGGCTGTTGCGTTGTCTGTGAGGATTAGCAAGTGAGCACCCTCTCTCTGGGGCTGAATGGTCAAGAGTGCCATTCGGATGGCTCTGAGCTCCAACCAGTTTATGCTGTGCCTTATTTCAGAGCAGTTCTTCTTGCCCTGAGCCATGAGATGTTGGCAGCGGGCTCCATAGCCCTGTAAGGTGGCCTCTATCTTCCCCCATGGAGGATTCAGGAAGGGAGTTCCTATTGTGCAGTAGTCCCTTTTTGTCCACCTCAAGCAGGAAGTAAGCACCCTCTTTTGGAGGTGGTTTGGTGTGTAAATGCAGTGCAGGGTGCTGTCAGGGCGAGGGAGAAACAGCCGTAGTTGGTGTGAATGCAGCCTGTGACTATGTTGATGTAGGAAATCATGAGTCCTAGCAGTCATGCTAGGGTCATTAAGTTAGTTAAGTTAGCTTGAGTGAAAGGAAGGAGAGTCTGTTGGATGTGGGCTATCTTCTCCTCTGGAATCCTGCAGATGCTTTTGCTTATCTGTGTGCCCGGGGAAGGGGGGTGTTACAGATTGTGATGGGGTTAGCAAGCTCTTTAGTTGCTTTTGCTAGCATCTACAATGTTGTGCACACATCCCTAGCCTCTCTGTCTGGGATAGAGAACTGATCAGGAGATCATCAAGGCAGAGGTACAAGAATATTCCTTTCATCCTGATGTGGATGGGTCATCATCAACTTAGTGAAGTCCCAAGGGGAGGATGTCAGGCCAAATAGGATCCCCTGGTACTGGAAGTGCTGGTCACAACAGGTGAAGGGAAGAGGGTGGATGGGCACAGAGAGAGGGATGCGTCCTTGAGGTTCACTAACACTAGGAAGTCCCCTGCTGGAGGGTCTCTACAATGTGCCGAGTCTCTATGCAAAAATGTCCTTTGCAGACCCTTCTGTTGAGATTTTTCAGTTCAGAATGGATCCCCATTTTCTATTTCTCTTAAGCACAAGATAAAGTGTTTTGAAATCCCTCTTTGGAATCAGCACTATTGCCTGAATTTCCAAGAGATGCCTTATGCCTTGTACCATAAAGTACAAGTTTTAGACTGCACATGGACCTCGGAGAAGGGAGAAATCTTTCCTGGATGTGTGTGCACATTCTACTGTGTTGCCGTGGTTGATGGTATTATGCACTCACTTGTCGTGAGTGGACTGTCTCCAGGTCAACACAGATGTCCACCTATGATGACATCATTGGAGGAGTTGTATCTTCCCTCCTCTAATGGCCTGGTTGGCTTGGGGAGAATTTTTTTTGTTTTGTTCTGGGAGAGCGTAGAATTTCCAGTCATGCTGTCTGCAGGAGCTATGAATGGTGCAGTAGGAGCTCTGCGTATGTCTGTTGTTTTTTATTTTCCTCTCTTTTGGAAGATGAGGGCAAACCCTTCTTTTTCTTCTTTGTTTCATGTAATACCTCATTCAGGGCTGCATCCCCAAACAACTTTTCTCCTTGTAAGAGAATGGAGGAGAGGTTTCTTTTGGACAAGTGACATCCATTTTCCAGTGTTTAAGCCACAGATGATATTGAATCACAAGGCTGGCTGCAAAGGATCTTCTAAAGAACGGCAGGGCATCCAAGCTGGCGTCACTTATGAAAACTGAGTCCTCCTTGATTTTCAGCAGTTTTTTCAGTCTGACTGGGTCTGGGGTAACGTTTTGCACAAGCTCATCCGCCTGCTGCTCTAGCAAAGACCAAAATCGACAAGCTGGCCCCAATGGCTAGAACTGAGGCTTCATGAACCCTTCTTGCTCATTCTTTCTATCCGCAGTGTTTTTGATGGTGTTGTCTCTTTCTTTGAAGAGCACTGTACCCGAGAGAATGGTGGTTACTGGAGAATCCACTAAGGGAACCTGCAGAGCTTTCACAGTAGAAACAGAAAGGGAGTAAAGATTCACAGCCACTTAGTGCAGGCTTTTGCCTCCCCCAGGCATCACCTATTCCCTCCTCAGCGTCTCATAAACCAGCCTGGAAAGGGCACAATAGATGGGGTCTGAACTGTCTGGCAAAACCCCCTGGAACCTCCCATTAGGTTCTAATTTGTGAGGTTTAGGGCAGTGTCTCATGAGAGATAATTTTATCCTCGCAGCAGCCTTTGGGTAGGAGGGGAGGGAAATCCTTCTGTAGAAAGAGCCTGGTGGAGGCTGGCGCTGAACTAGAGGCCTCCTTACCAAACAATTCCTCTTCCTCTCTGACTGTGTAGAGTTTGAAACTGAGTGATGAGAATCTAAACAGCCAGAGGGGGCAGAGTAGAGCTGCACATGGGCCATGGGGAGGGTGCTCATGCCTTTTTGCGCCTGGAGGAATTCCTAGATTCTTTGTCCCTGGTAGTAGGTCAGGGGTCTGGAGACTAGGAATCAGCTTCATCAGAGGAATGCCTATGATTCCTAGAGCCCCTCCTGAATCTTTTTGAGTGGGGAGGGGATGGACATCATGAAGATGATAAGGGAAAGCTGCCCCTATGTCTCCATTTTCCCTTGTACTTTTTAGAAGTCCTTCTTGAACATTCTTAAGAACCTTGTAAGTGGTCCAGAAGGAAGTATCAGGGTATGGGGATACTCTTGTCAAAAATCCTTGAGACAGAGGAAAAAAGGGAGCCAACCCCCTGGGAATGTTGTACCTTCCTGTCCCTCTGCTGGTTTTTCACTACATGAGAAGTTTCGTTGCCACCAATACTTACGAGCTCTGAAGCCTTGGAGGAACTCTGGCCTGCTTGAGTTATGTTAGAGGGAAACGATGTGCCAGAATTGAAAGCAGCTCTCTCATGCTCCAACAGTGTTCTCTCCACAACCTCTATCATGGAGGCAGACGTGGCTTGAAAAGCTCCTGACCCAGCCAAGGCCGCAGGCCTTGTCAAGAGTGAAGAGATCCTGGTAGGCTCTTTTGGAGGTTGAGGCATAGGTTGTTTCCTTGAACTAGGGGGAGCCAGCGTGGGCACAATATCCGCTAAAGAAGCATGGCCATTCCTCAAGCTGGGGAGTGAGTGCAGGCATGATATCTGCCCCAGAAGCAGAAGTTCTGGCAGCTGCAGGCTCTCGACTCTAACAGGGCATCTTCATGGGGCATGCTGAAGAGATGCCAGGGTGGGCACCCAACATATCTAATGACTTTTTCAAGTGTTTCAGCATCTTGTTATTCTTCTAGACATGTTTATCTGTCTTGCCCTTGATTTTTTTTAAGAGCTGTGGAAGTTTATCAAATGCAGAACAAAGCAGGGCATGGACTAATGGACTGGGGCTCCCTTTCTAGCCAGAAGTAAAAGCACAGCAAAATAACTTGTGTAGCTGTGTGAGGTGAGCGAGTAGGGGCATTTTCCACTCATGGATAATACATATTTTAGTAGAATACAAACAAGCTACAGGACACAAAACATGGATCTGAAAAAAAAGCACCTTAAGGGCTGGCTCAGGCACCAATTTCCTAATTTGGAGCAACTGGCTCCCAAAAGCATAATTAAACTACTCCAAGAGAACACTGCTCTTTGTTTTGAACTGCATGCAAACCAGGTATATGGGCAAGTAAAACTGAAAGAGAAACACGTCAAGATGAACATGAATCCTATCCATTGAGGGATAAGATTCTCTGGAGAAAAAGAAAAAGCAACACAGCAGAATGACGAAAATCAATTTATATATCCCGGGAAAATATGGGAACTGTTTCTTTATTGTTAATTGAAATTATCTTGTAAAAGTCTGTAAACAAACAGTGTTTATGCTAGCTCTTGAGTAAGTTAATCTGAAAATTCTGTAACATTTTTATTTTTAAAGGTGGTGATTTTGTAGTAAAATATTTAAGTTCATAAAAAGCTGTTCTCTAAAGCAGCAAAGAGGAACAACACTCTATGGAAAAAATACACTGGTTTGAATACAGCAATGCAGAAGCAGAAACAAAAATGTACTTAGCACAGTTCTGCTTGTGCATGATCTTCTGCAATATCAAAAGTTTTATGTATACTATATATGTTATACTGCCAAGAAATTGGTTGCACACTATCTTGTACAAGTAGAAACACAAGCAAGGAAACCATAATTTTGACAGCACAAGTAGCTACCGCAGACTTTTTCTTGCATTTCTGCTTGCGTACAAGCTCTAGTATGAGTGGAAATTCTGCTATGGATCCAACCATTAAGTTATCTGAAAAACTGCCATTGCTCTCCCCACTTGTAACCTCACTCCCCATTCTTGTTATCAGAAAGGTTGAAGGCAGATGGGGTTCTCACCCTTGTAACTCCCCTCCCCGTTCAGTCTTCCAAGTCTCAATAATCAAAATAGTTTTGAAGGCAATGTGAATGCATTATCACTGAATACAAATTTTCTGGAAACTTAAGTCATTTAGAAGAGTGTTTACGTTGCTTAGTGTTGCCCTGCTAGTCTTGTGTAACTGGCACAGTGGAACTAATAGAAGCACAGCTATGTAGTGTTTATTCTGTTGCACTGCCGAGATAGAACTGGCCAAGTTATGTCCCATTAACACAGCCTCCCCTACAGAAACACGTTGAATAAAAGGTGTTTGTGGTGATGCCAAGGCAACATAAAATCACACATTGAGAACAAGAAATTGACAGTATTCTGGTAAGCCATTTCTCTGAACAGGAAAGTGAGCACATGCACCCCACCCCCCAGGGCCATGTAACTCCTTGATCTCACATGAAGCATTCTGCTTTCATGAATCTCATTCATGCACATCCATGCCACAGTACAGAATCTTCTTCCTTCTCAAGTCAAAGTGTTTTACCTGGATACTCTTGTGAGCTATTTCTCCTGGCGTTGGCCAATTTGTGGCATCCCCAAAGTCACCAACCTAGTAAAATAAGCAGAGACATCCATTATCAACAGAAAGTACCATGTAGTAGCAGCAGCTTCCTGTTTTAAATTAACACAGTATTTTGCTATTATGAGAAGTTTTGCATTTTTGTATGGAGGTTAAATAAGCATTTATTACTTCTGTCCCTCACAGCGACCATGAACATTATTTCAGATGTGAAAAACCATTAGAGTACACAATGAATGGGCACAGCCTGTTTCTAAAGGTGCTCTTGAGACGCCACTAACCGTTTGACTCAGTGGCACTAAGTACTACACAGATTAATTTTGGATTGTACTAATTATCTTATTGCCTTTTAATTTCTTCCAGAATCCGCCTGCACTTACTGGAAAGCAACCACACTTAATTTGCCTTCTTTATATTTTTGCTCTGCCTAAGACATACCTATTGCTCAATATCTCTTCTATCATTCAGACTATGCTAACTTACACACAATCTTTGCCTACATCCTTGTAAGTTTCTACTCTTCTAGGAAGAGAGGATATGACTATTTTAATAAATACTAATAATTTGGTTCTTTCAAAATGCAATAAAAGTAGTATCTTAGGACAAGAAGTTTTTTTAAAAGCACATAAAAACTAAAACATTCATTTTTCAAACACAGTGCCACCTAGTGAACAAAATGTTTGTTTACAGTAGCAGTACAGCTTCAACCTTTGAAGTATAATAAACAACAAAGTCTGAAGTTTAACTGGAGCAATAGGAAATATCTACATATAGTAAAAGGGGCCAAGAGCCGATCCTAACTGGCTTAAGTTTGCAGCTATGCTATTTTCTGCCTACTAAGGACACTGGATTGAATCCCACAATCCATCGCTGGAAGGTGCTGAGAGCTGTGCATCTGACCAGCCTTTCTTTCCATCCAGCAGTGTTCCCCAACCCTGGAGAAGAAGGTTTCCAAGTTGGTGTGCTTAACAGGAATCAAGAGCCAGGTGGATCAGGAGACTGAAGTGGGAAAGGGGGAGAAATGGCTTCCTCTTACTTCTTCTGTGATCAGAGTTCTTACAGAAGAGGCAGAAAGAAGGGATTTGGCCCCTTCCCACTGCAGCCTCCTGACCCACATAACAATTACTCCACACAGGTCCTGCAGCTCCATGAACAACTTTCCTGGAATAGGATAAGACTGCTGAAGGGAAGGAGGGGATATCAGGAAGATCCACAATCCTTCCATTGGATCCAACCCACTGAACTACTCTGAAGAACTAAGGGACCTAAGAACATGCTCTGCATATTTCAGGGAGTGATAAAATTTCATACTTTACATGTTATGATTTTGGGGGGAAGGACAAATTCAGGGTAACATGTACACACGGATGTGGGGTAAAAAACTTTATGAAGTCTCAACAATTAATGGATGGCAATACTTTTATCTGATTAGTCAATCAAGCCTGACAGTTTCAAAATTGTAATTGATGTTTTTCAGGTCATTATCTTTAAGAATTTTGACAGAGAGTGTAATGCTTTGTAAACTGAGGGGGATAAAACCACAAATCTAATAATCAATTAACTGTATGACATTAATAGTCACTAACCTTCATCCATGCCCAACCAATGTTTCTTATTGCATTACTGCCACTATATTTTCAAACCACTGCATCTCTCTTCATTTGACAACACAGCCCATGTCTTGAAATATTGGCTGCCATGGGGTCTTTTCTTTCAGCAAACAAACATGAACAAGGGTTATTAACTTGGCAAGACCTTTGCTTGCAGGCACACCGTGTATTTTACCTTCCATCAGTCTATTATTGCAGATCAAATCAAGAGTGTATCCTACTTTCAGCTTTGCCCAATCTCTAACCACAGCAACTCCTCAGTATTTGGTGTGCATTCTCCTAGACTGACCTGCCTTACAAACTCTCTAAAACAGACACTGGGAGCACTGTGCTGTAATCAGAGAACTATACATAGTGTATCAGAGTCCCTAAAAATCATTCAGTCCCATAAAAAGATAAAAAAGTAAAGCCAATGCTTAAGAGGAGATATTTCATTTATTTAGTCATGAAGCCTCTCTGACTATATACTATAGGGAACAGTGTTTATGGACAACAACGGCACACATTCAGGTTTACATGTATAAACTTCTACCCCCAAATATGCAATTTCTACAAGCAGGCTGTCTAAAGGCTTCACTTTACAATGCTCCAAGATAGACCAAAGTTGCACTATCATGTGGAGGAGGGCCAGGCACTTTGTGGTCCCCGGGGCACGCTTGGAGGACATATGATGCAGCAACCCTATTGACATAGACATAGGTCTAACTTCTAAGAGCATAAACTGTGCCCTAACAGAGTTTTCAATGACAATTTTAATATACAGCACTGTATAAATGTAGATTCTTGTCTATGATGTAAATATCAGTGGGCAAACCCAAAGTAGAGTAGTGCTTTAAAGCTCTTTCTTAACTGAGGAGAAGTTTTTATTGTATGTAGTGTTTTAAATTTTATTGTAATGTTTTATCTGCTTTTATGTGTTTTTATGTAAATTAAAATGCTGTGCTCTGCCCTGAGCCCGCTCGGCGGGGAGGGCAGACTACAAATCTAATATAATAAATAAATAAACTAGGACAGACATTTAAAAAGGTACAGTATATACCTTGCTTCCTTTCCGTGGTCTTGGGTTCGCTGCTTTTACCACCTTGGCTGGGGTTGAATGCTCTAATGAAAAAAGGGTTGGGGAGAGAAAGAGGAAAAGCCAAACATTAATATTCTGAAAATTGATGTACAACTGTGTTAGCAGTGAACATAAACAGGTACCTGTTCATTTCTATTGTATCAATTCTATGCTACCACATGCAACATTTCCTTTACTCCAAGGACTGAGCAAGTTAGCATTTGGGAGAATCCTATTTCACCAGTAAAACCACTAAAGCCAAGAATGTAAATTGTTGATTATTAACTGACACGTCAAGTGGGCTTTCCCCTTTCCCAGACACATAACCAGCAGCATGTCAGCCAGAATCTGACCACAAAGCCAATTACAGAGTATCTGATCACGTCTCTTAATTCTATTGCCAGCTCCAGGAAAGTTTCATTTGTAAATTTCCCCTACTAATAAGACTGTGCACAGGCACACAACTTAGCTTTGTCTACAGATATGAAAAGAGTTCTCAATGTTATAATGTGTAACTTGACATGCAAATATGTGCAAGTTCTATTGTGGTTGATTGTTTAAATAACACATTCTTGTTTATTATGAAATTTGTATTTTTTGTTTGCAATTTTATTTTTCCTTCCTTCAGTATTTTCAATATTGCATGCCTTTAAAGTCCATTAATATGCCAAATAGCACAATTTTATGTGCTATGCTGTAAGTGATGTATTTTAGATTGTTAAAGTAGTAAAGTAACTTCAGGATTGATAGGAAAGTACTACATATATTTGACTGTCCCCCACCTTCCCATTATTTCCCCCCAAATGAAGCATTTTCCCCATAGCTTCAGTTTCTACTGCAGCCACTCTGGGAGGATGCCAAATGCTCCACATGGTAGAGCAGAATATTGGCCTTACTGTGTAAGTTCCATTTATTTGAAGAGTAGCTTGATACCCGTTTCGCTATGATATTTAACTACTTTGAATCCAGTTATAATACTTATAGGTATGTAACATTTTTTGGTTTGTTTTTTTTTTAGTTGGTTTTGTAGTATAAAAGCATAGTACCCAAGCTTCACAAAGGTGTTTGAATAAAGCGAACGATGTTGATGCCGAAAACCGATGAAGTGAATTTCAAAATGTAACTTCATCATTAATAAAACACTACTTAACTCCCTCGAAGAGGTAGAAAAGGGTAAGATTGCTCGTACTTGTCCACCGCTGCTCGGTGCACCGCAGGAATACAATGTGCGTATTTCTTTGCAGCATCTCTAAGTTGCTTCATCCTTTTAGTGTCAGTGTATCTTGCACAACGTCTGCCATGAGGCTTCTTGGGGGCAGTAAGAGGTGATGGCTGTGAGAGGTGTAAGGTAGAGTTGGACTGAGGGAGGGGTGATGTGTTGGGCAATTCGACAGGTTCTTGTGAGAAGTTTGCATCGAAATTGCCCCTAGAAAGGTCATGCACCATCTCCTCATGAACATTTAAACACTCAGTTGCCATACTGACTTTTAGATCAAATCCCTATTCAAGAGGCTTGTACCACCTTTCTTCAACTGTCTGCAGTTTCCTTTACCTCAGAATACAGAGTTCCACAGCGGACCAATCAGAGAGAGGGGGGTGCAAGCAGGCAGTAGCCTGCCAGCCACACAGGAAAGCCAGGCACCACAGGGAGATTGGCAATTCTAGTGAATTTTGAGGGGAAGACTGGGAGGTGCATTTTACCTCAGGGCACATTCAATGACTCCCAATAGCAACTGCATAGTATTTAGAATGTGGGCGGTGAGGACCAATCAAGCTGCATATGCAAATGATCTCTGTGTTCCAACTGTCTCGGGGGCGGGGGATGAGGTGTAGAATGTTGTGAACCCCAATCAACCCATATATGTAAATAACCTTGAAAGACTGACCCAATCAGGAAAGAGTGGTCGAGCTGGCAGATGGGGTCGCAAGTAGGGGTGAGCGTTTCGGGTTCCCAATTCATAAAGATTCGGTATTTCCAAATCAGAGCCAGTATGATGAAATACCGAATCAAAGCTTCCCGAAGCAATTCGGATTGCTTCAGGAAGCTTCAGGGCCTTAAAGGGTGCCCGCCCTCCCACCCTCACCCCACTTTCCTGGGGCAGTCTTCTGGCAGCGGTGTTTGCTGCTGCCCTGCCAGTTGCCGCTTTGGCCTCTGCGGCGATGGAGGCAGCGCCGGCTGCAGCATTCGCTGCTGCCCGCCGCTTCAGCCTCTGCAGTGGCGGCACTCACTGCTGCCCTGCTTTAAGAATCAGACGCCCTTAGTGGCTGTTGCTATGCAACCATTAGCCAGTATTCCAGGCTTGGTTTCTGCCAGTAAAAGGCAGGGAGGGAGCAGGGGGGGGGGGGGACTTACTGGGACCAGGCCCAAAAACAACCACAAAACAACTTGATAATAAAATGACTTGCATGACTCATCCAGGCCTGGCTGCTTACTACTGCTCAACAGTAACACCCCCCCCCCAAAGCCAGTGAAGTGTAGCGGTTAGCGTTTCAGAGTAAGATATGGGAGACCCAGGTTCAAAACACCGTCCTGTGCAAGTTCACTGGGTGACTTTAACCCAGTCACATACTCTCAGCCTCTCTCACCCTCTTAGGGTTATAGTGAGGATAATATGAAGGCATGGAAAATGATGTAAGCTGCTTTGGGTCCTCATTGTGAAGAAAGGCAGTATGTGAATGAAGCAAATTAATAAATATAGAAAAAGATGGGAGACAGGTAAAATATAAGTTGCTTAGTGGGTATGGAGAGAGGGATGCAGGGAAAAGTGAGCATATGGAGGAAGCAAGAGAAGGGAAAGAGGAAATAGTGTGGGTAAGGGAATACAGAGAAAAGTGGAGCACCCACCACAAGTCCCTGCAGATTCTACATCATGCAACTGAGCCTGACTCAGCCAGTACCCTGCAACTGGGCCACAGGGGACAGGGGGAGGTGAAGATAGGAGCAGACAAAAATGGGTGGGAAGGAGAGAAGGAAGCAGGAAAAGTGGAAGGGCTATGGAGATTGATACTGGAGAGGGTCTCTGATAGAGATCAAGCTCCCCGGATTTCTCCAATGGAGCAATGAACAACCTATCCCATCAGTCTGGCATCAGTAGTTATCTGGAGGGATATGGATAGACTTCCCCTGGGAAATAATTATTTATCTTGTCCACCATTAGAGGTTCTACTTCAATTTCCTTATTGGTACTCCCAAGTATGCTACTCAGGAAGGGGTTTTTTCATCAGACACCTTTCCCCTCAGTTCAGTTATTTACAAAATATTCCTCACAGGATTTGAAAGATGAGGAGGATGAGGATGCTCATGAGGCTGCTGGACCTTTCATGGCTGCCCTGGTAGGCCAGGCTCTTGGCTGTCTGGTTCCTTACTCGGAAGAATGTGGTTTCCAGGGGACATGGGCTGAAGGGAGGCAGTGGGTGGGTCTGTCTGGACCTGTTCTGTGATTCCACTGGACCCCAACCAGATGTTCCATCCAGGCCTGGGGTTGTACAGGGCTGAAATACCTTCCCCTCAAAAAAATATTATATGGAGATCCCACTTGCTGTTTACTTGCCACCTTGGAGCATGCCCCTTTCTCAGTGGTATTAGCCTGGTCCCTGCCAGAGTCCCTATGCTATTTGTGGGCCTGGTAGTTTTGGCACCAGACTATCCCATAAGTAAGCCCTCCATATTCGAAGAAGATGGGATTTTCCAAGCAACTGGTTTCATTCCCAGACTGAAGTTCCCAGCTTGGTTCCACTGATAAAACAGTTAGAATAAGCATTTTTTTAGTTACCCTCACAGATACAAGCCAGCAATTATAGTGTTAGACAGCCAAAAATGTACTTCCTTCCCAGTCACATTTTCAAAGTGTGATTATGATGCCCTCTACTGGAGTTTTTAGAAATGGTAACTGATCTGGGGACAGAAGTGTGAAAGAAACAGGGGTTTTCTAAGTGCCTCACCTGCCTGAGAAAGAAACAGTTACATAAGGGAAGAGTAAGAGAATATGACCAATAACTTTACAAGGCACATCACAGAAAAGGCACTTAGCACCTAAGCCTTGTACACATTCATTTGTACTGCAAGTTATGACTTTTATAAAGGCAGTGGCAAGTGGATGAAGATCCAGTGGCCTAGCATACTGAAAACACTAGTATAGTAGTCAAAGGCCTACCTGCCAGACAAATGGACAGATAGGGGGAGGTAGTACATTTCTCTGTTGGCCATCCTTAGGTGCTAACTCCCAGAAAGAACTCTAAATACTTCTGTGATGTGAGAACTGATGCTGCCTGCTCCCCAAGTGTACATAATACAGAAGGAACTCCAGGTGTTTGCCAGTACAAGCATACTTCCTTGATCCCCCAGCTGGAAAATCCATATTGGAAGTCCCCAGAATGCACTAATGATTGCTGAAAAAACAAGATTAGAGACACACTTGCAATTCTGACAAACAGGGAGACCAGTCTCATGACCAATAAGAAAAGCCGTATCTGGCATATTGTTTTGGGATACTGGAAGATGTTATGGGAAAGGGATGTCATATCCCCAGGTGCCAAAGAAAACAATAAGCAAGGGGGAAATTACACATCCACATCTCCTCCTCCAACCTCTGTGAACTGGGACCACCCTGATAACAACCCTGATCAAAGGAAAGGTATAAAGACCTAAGTGTGGGGCCAGCTTTCACCAACTTCGGTTTTGCCCTGAGGATACTGCCTTGCTGCCTGCTGAGCCCTTCAAAAGCATACCTCTATGGCTTAGGCTATAGGGTCCATTTTTTTAATCAGCTATCTTGAGCACTTTCCCCCCCTAGATTTTTGGATTCTTCTTGAGTAGTAATTTTACATTTCAAGTTTTTCTGTGTAAAGGCTAAGGGACTCTGGGTCTGGATGGGCCTGTTCTGTAGGGTCCACAGTCCCAAGCTGCTGTGTTTTATCCTCCCTCCCCCCTTCCTAGATCCTTAGGCATCTGAGGGTTGAGAGGCCCATAAACCTGTGAGGATCTTCTTTCTTCAACTTGCCTGGATCCTTAGATAAGTAGCTATGAACTTGCATTAGCCTGCTTACTAGAGAACTGAGCTATAATAACTAGAAGGGCAGGAGGGTGTTATGGAAGCAAGCAATGTTTTAATATTGAGAGCAGCTAACATGCATTAATCTTTCTTAAGCTTTTGTTTGCAACCTGTCATTTCACGTGTATTTAGAATACATAGTGGTTTATGGTTTCTCTCTCTACTGCATAGTATGTCCTCTACAAAGGTTTAGAACTGTACTGTATATGATTATGCATCATATATTATTTACTGTATTCATATTATTTGCCGAATATTCTGAATCTGGTGGTTTTATATCCATGCCTTTTCCCATGTACCCATTCCTACATCAATCAGTTTGTTTTTGTAAAGTATTGTGCAATGGTACTATAGCAGCTACACTGTCACCACTTTCATTGTGGCACAGCAATGATGATGGGGGGAGAGAGGAAAGAAAACATCTGAGTGTCTGTAGCTGTCCAAGTCCCGCTCTGGCTTCTTATTTTATTTGTTTAAACCCCAACCACATACAATCAGTAAGAAGAGGGGACACAAGTTTTGTTTAACTGGTTGGTACCATGTAAAAGCTTTGTGCTCCTTAAAGGGGTCTCATTTGGGACTCTACCAGAATAATGTACTTAATTGTGAGGTAAACATGAACCTCCTTCTCACTGCTATTCTGACTGGATAGAAAAGACACCAATAAAAATGAACAAACATTTATTTACAGAGATAAGGGGGTAACACCATAAAGGGTTAGTGTGGAACACTTCAGTAAGAATGAACAACTAGCTCTCAACTTCATTTCCCAGATAGTATAAGTTTTCCCCACTGGGATTTAACACACTGAAACTGAAGCTTAGTTAATTAGAACAAAGATTGAGGGTTGATTTGATTCCTTTTCCTCCAGACAGGTTTCCTCAGTGTTCAAGGTTCAAACATAACCTTTTTACCACAGCTGACAAGCTTACTGCTAAGGTTCCAGGCCACTCTTTTAATTACACAGCTTATGCTCATAGAACCTGTACCTGAATGTTAAGACAAAATTAACAATGCACTTAGACAGTGTAGAGTGAAATAGTTTGCAGTTCTTAGTACTGGATGTATTTCTAAGACATTTATACTTTTAAATTACATAAATATGCCAGAAAGTACAATTCTGGATGATAAATCACATCATTTAAAAAGAGGTTTAGGTTTGCTAGAAAAATAAGCTCTGCATATATTTCATTTTTTCCCCAAAGCTGCATTTCCTCTCAAAATTTCAATCCCCTCATGGCTTCAAAATTTCTGGAAAATTCCTATCTCCAGCCCAGCCATTTTTCAAGCAGCCAGTCCTCCTATGCTCTTTGCGCATGATTGGGCTATTGGGTTATTGCTCCAATGTAATACAAGCGTTTATTTTCTTACTAAAATTGTGAATCCCTTTGTTGTAAAGTAGACAGAGTATTGCAAATAGTGTACCTGTCAAAACTTTAGATGTTGCAGTGTGGAACTCAACCAAGGACTAGAACTTCTCTGACCTCGCTTTGTTAGTCACCCTGATCTTTCTACTGAATTTATGTTTTTAAGAGACAGGGCAAAAAGACAAAGTGAAATAATTTCTACCACATCAAAAACTTAGTAACTTTTAAGTAAAGTTTTAACTTAGGGGCAAATGGTGCCTTTACAATGTTGCATGGTCATGAAAATATGTCTCTTAATGTAACAGCAAAAAGAGTAATCAAGCAACTAAATGTTAACACCAACAGCATACCAGTGCATGGTTTGCCTTAGACAAGAAACTTTTTGCTAAAATCTCAGAATATAAATGTCCTCTCGTCTTTGAAATCTATTAGTCCCCAACTCTTACCTACTTGAGGAAATGGTAGAACTAGGAACAGACAGTGTACCAACGTTTTCTGATTGAAGTTCTCAGCTTTCAAAGAGGAATTAAGCAATTCAGCCAACAAACCAAAAATCTCATACTGAGAACTGGAAGACATTGGGTTGGATATAGTGATCTGCCAGCACAATGCACTGATGGATGTGGATCTTCCTTGCTTTCCCTTGCCTCCAGCAGTTCCTTTGGATCCAAGGAAACAATGGGAGAAGAAAGTGGGGAAGATCCATGGCCATCAGCACCTTCTGCTGACGCATCACTGGATCTCGTCGAGCAGGAATAGATACAGAACATTAGATGCCACGAGTGATGGGGAAAAAATGACCTAAATATCATTCTCTTCCGTCATATTTACCCTTTCACAACAGAAGTGTGGTCCTCACAGTGATAAGCATGGAAATTTACAAAGAAAGTTTTCCTCTTTCTGGTGAAACAATCAATGGGATGCACAAGAGCATCAACAAGAAAGGAGTGCAATGCTTGCTTGCTTCTAAATCCTGAAGTATTCTGACACATTACTACTTTAGCCACTACTTTCGCTACAAACTGATGCCTGCTACCGCACTGAGACACTGTGGAAAAATGGTGAGAATAGTGAACTAGAAAATACACGTGAGGCTTAACAGAGAAGGAATTATATTCCTTGTGAGACAAAAAAGTACCGTCCAAAAATCTGCAACATGCACTAACCATCAAGCACAATACTTTGATCATGAGAACTCCTTACATTATTCATGACATCAGAAAGAGAGCCCATCAATAGGCTTGCTGGACAAATTGGTTTCTCACAGTCATAACGGACTAGTGAAAGAATGAAGGCTGGCTGGATATTTGTTATATAATGACTGCAGCAGCAAAGTGGTAATTTGCATGAGTGAATAAGCAATCATAGATTAAATATTACAGGCAAACTTGGTATCACCTCCTATCATCTCAAAAAACAATGTTCTTGATTCAAAAGAAGCAGTTCACATATTCAGTTGCAGTCACCAAGTATTGAATAAAATACTGAGAAAATAACTGATGTACATATATGTATATCAGACAGGTATTTCTGTACACTGTCACAAACATGAAACTTTTGAGAGAAACATCTATCAAGAAGCCTAGGGACAGGAGAAAGCCTGTAAGAACAGCAGCTTTAGATTTGCAAATCCTCTAATAAATTCACGCACTGTGAATTTACAAGTGTTTTCATTACCAAGCCAAAATTTCTCCAGCACTTCACCAGCCACATCAACAGTAAGGAGTTCAGATTCACTTTTTGGACCGTGTCCTCACCCTCCCACAATAAGAGATGTTTTGATTTTGTTTTTAATATTTTTGTTTTTAAAGAAATATTAACAACTTCCTTTTTACTTTAATTCTCAAAGCGCAGTATGTGAAGATAAATGAGACTTGACAGGCAGAGAACAAAACAGAGCAGCTAAAGGAAAGCTCAACTACCCCCATTATCTCAAGTTAAAACTTCTACAGCCATCAGTTCATTTCATTCCTTCACTATAAAGGCAGACCATTTACTGAATGTCACTGTTACCCTGTACACTCTGAAACACATTTACCTAATCAAAAACAAAACCACACTTGCATTGCTTGCTTAATGTAGGTGTAAAAGTAATCACTTTGTAGGATCTATTAAAAGCATGAATTTAGCAAAGATTTCAAAAACATTCTGCCAAGACAGAAAGGAAACAATAAATGTGTTAAGAGCACACGAAAACTTTGTATATTTATAGCAGTGAACAGGTTTTGATTTTTGTTAGGAAAAATCAAGTGCTTTGCTCTTAATACATCTAAAGCTTTTTTTCAAAAAAACCCAGAGTGCGCTACTCTTAAAAAGCATGTTACCCAAACAGGCAGTCTCCTAATTAGTTGGTGGAATTAGCTTAAAGGAGACAAGCAAGAGAAGTTAAGTGTGTTTACTGGGATTATTCCCTTAAGAGAACTCTCAAAGCAGACAGAAGTTCAACCGGAAAGATTTTTTAATATTAAAGAGAAATAAAGGGGCAAATGTACAAAAATCCACACAGAGCACACATACAAGGCTGACAGAGAAAATCAGGAAGGAAAGGAGGGGAAAGTAGTTTTGGAGAAGAGGATAGTTACCAGTCTTGAAGACAGAGGTTTGCAGAGGCAGCAGCAAAACGATGAGCATTTCATGGAGAAGAGAAGAGGCCCAAACAAATTTGGGGGCATGTAGATGGATCCAAACACACACACACACACACTCTCTCTCTCTCTCTCTCACGGCTAGGGAGCCCAGACATAGGGCAAAATGCTCCCTGGAGAAAACTGATGTACAAACAATAATTTGATGGGTTTTCTGGAGGTGGATAATAAGTTGAGAAAGGCTTCCTGAGGTGGACTATAGGTGTAAATGGTGCTCGATAACCCTTTGAATATCAGATAGGAAAAGTTACCAAATTTGTAAAATAGCATTCGTTGCTTCTTAATTAAGGTAAATGGGTGAGGGAAGTGAGGCAGGGCATCGATGAGATTAGCCAGGAGCTTCCTGGGAGCCTCATTTTTCTAAGTTATACATCTCTCTGGTGCAAGGAGAGGGGGTTTAGTCAGCTAGCCGCTCTGACTTTCCTTTTATGCTATATGAGGGAGAGATTTTATGATTTTATATTTATAAACTGCCCCTCAGTGGGAGGAGGGGGTTTGACTGCTAAGAAGCAGATCATTTTAAAAGGATGTAACATATGGAACAAATGAGATCAATGAGAAAATGTGTTTTTATAAAGAGTACAGTAATTTTGTTTGGAATCTTTAGGGAGAAGTCTTATGTTTGTCATCTTTTTGTAAAGAAAGTCACTTTGAATACATAGAAAAATGCTTAATAAACATAACTAGTATAAACATCACAAGCGCAGAAAACACTACTGTAAGTTCTAAAACTCTAAATAAGTGAGGACAAAATAGAAGAAATTAGGGGTGTGTGCTTCGGGTTCCCAGCTTGGGGGAAAAAACTGAATGGGGTCTGATGTGTAAAGATTCAGTATTTCCGAATCGGGACCAGTATGATGGCCCCAATTCGGAAATACCGAATCAAAGCTTCACACTGCAATTCGGGTCACTTCAGGGGCTTTGTAAAGGGTTCCCTCCCACCACCACCACCACCACTTACCTGGAACATCCTGGCGGTGGTGGAAGTGGCGGCGCGGGCAGCGGAGGCACCAGCTGCGACGTTCCCTGCCACCCTGCTTGCCGCCACGGTGGCCAAAGCGGCAGCAGCCTTCCCTGCCACCCTGCTGGTCACTGCGGCTGCCGAAGCAGCAGCGCAGGTAGTGGAGGCGCCGGCTGCAGCCTTCCCTGCCAGCCACCACAGAGGCTGAAGCGGCAGCATGGGCGGCAGAGGCACTGGCTGCGGCCTTCCCCGCCGCTCTGCTGACTACTGCAGCAGTGGAGGCGCCTGCTTCGGCCTTCAGGAAAGGTAAGTGGGGTTGGAGGAAGGGGAGTTTGGGAGGAGGGGGAGTCTCACTTCGGTATGCTCCGAATCATTACGAAACATACAAAAGCAATTCCGATAACCCAAACCAGCTTGCCGCTTCGCGTTTTGGGTTATTTCGAATCTTTTTCCCGCTTCAGATAAACCCGAAGGGGGAAAACCAAATATTTCCCCGGTGCACACCCTTAGAAGAAATACTGAAAGGCATCCTCAAGTTGCTGCAACAGTATTTGAAATCAGGTTTCAAATATGGAGGCAGCAAAAATGAAAGAAGGGATCCCTGTGCTTAATTACTACTACTGAGGAAAGAGAATTATAAAATCCATCAGCATGTGCACGGACAATAGAATACTATATATTCTAACCCTCTATCCCTGCATATGTCCCATGCCAACAGGCATAAATATTTTGTTGTTTTTTTTAAAAGGATACTAGCACCAAAAACGTATCTAGCAAGCAGAATCCACCTCCCCTTTACTAACACCCTTTTTGAGCAGGGGAAGAACTGCAATTATTTTCATGGTCTAAGGTCATCTGTTCAAAAGGTTCTAGTTCAAAGGGCATCCCAATCCCCATTTTTAAATACCTAGGTCACCATGCCTTTCGCAAAGCCAGCAAGAAAGAGAAATGAAAGAACAGCTTGGTCCTATTCATTCATTCATTCATTCATTCATTCATTCATTCATTCATTCATTCATTCGATTTATATTCCACCCTCCCCACACCAGCAGGCTCAGGGCGGATTACAACCATATACAATTAAAACACATTAAATAATTGATACCAGTTAAAACCATAAAACAGTCAAAGTTACACAGTTAAAAATACATATATATACATAATCATAATGGCACAGCAACCAACTGACCGACCTTCACCCATCTCTAGAGCATCACACTGGGGATTGTTTGCTAGATGGAGGTACTGCTAGCAGGTAGGGCATATTCTGCTATCTACTGGCCAGGGGGCTCCGCCTAGCACAGCCCATACGCCTGGTGAAACAGCTCCGTCTTGCAGGCCCGGCGAAAGGGTAACAAATCCTGCCAGGCCCTGGTCTTGTTATACAGAGCATTCCACCAGGCTGGGGCCAGGACTGAGAAGGCCCTGGCCAATGCCAGGCGGGCCTCCCTGGGGCCAGAGACCCTTAGCAGATGTTTATCACTAGAGCAAAGAACCCTCGGGTTCATATGGGGAGAGGCGGTCTCGCAGATACGCCGGTCCCAGTCCGCATAGGGCTTTATAGGTTAATACCAAAACCCTGAACCTGACTCAGTACTCCAACAGTAACCAGTGCAGCTGACAAGTGTGCCTCCTCACTTGCACCATGTTAAATTGGAAGAGAAAGATTCTGGGTAAAATCTAGTTGTCTATTCCAGAAACTGAAGTTTGAGATATGCGAGTTAATAAATTAGCAGTGCTCTTGAATATGGCCAGATAAAAACCACAAGCTTGCAAACACAGTTTACTTTTAAGATAAAACAAGTTATTAGTAGAAGAAAATGGAAGGATGAGAGCACAACACAGAAATGGGCCAGTGTACATTGCTCCCAGAAGAGAGTTACACATCCTACCCTTAAATGCCACGTTGGCCTTTCTATCTGAGATTGCCTTTCATGTCCTTGGTCTGGGACTTCAGAGCAACTCCTGGGAAAAGCGAACCATTTATTCAGCTGCCTTGCTGTAACTTCTTGAACATTAGTGGCCAGCTTTCTTACACAGGCACCCAAAAAAGACATGCTCACCCATCACCTTATGGTCACAGCAGCACAACAGCCCTCTAGCAGAAAAAGTTATTGGAAAAGCTGCATGTCAAAGCTTCCTGGGAAACATCTCTAAGCAGAAAACAGTCACATCAAACAAAAAGTTTCACTGCTAAGGAACAGTACTTGAAATAGCACTCAATATGGAAATGAATTCATCAATCCTACTGATTCAGGAAATAAATGCTAGCAAGTTTTTAAAAGAATATACAGTTGCCCCAAAGCACTGTAACTCTCCCTTTTAGAGAAAGAAAAAGCAGTCTCTTTCACAAAGCCTAGCTCTGCACTCACACAGCCTAGCTTTTAATGAAAAGCTCATTAACAGTTAATTATTACCTATTCTGATACATGATCTCAGCTCAGACTGGCAACCAAGGAAGGAGGAAAAATTGTCACATGACTCAAATCTTGCTCTATGAAAGCAGAGTCAACTACACTTAGTGCTATAAATAATGCCAACATCCCCACCCCCAATCCTCCAAATGATGACCTGAAGAGGCCAACCCATCTGTTATCTTGAGCCAAGAGAAAACCAATATCTCTCGTCAGACTTGCAGCATGCACATACACACCCCATGCTGAGGTAAATTGGCTTTGTCAAATTGTGCATAGAGAATGGCAAACTCTGTGTACAAGTGACAAGCTGCAATCCAGGATAATCAATTCTGCTTTTTGGCCCGTGGAGACTGGAGCAATGTGTTCTGCAGCATGCCATACGGTGGCTGACACAGCTGAATTCCACAATCTCAAGATATCTGATTCTTTTCAAAATCTCTGAAAGCCCAAGCAGCTATTCTCCCCCTCTACAACATAACGGCCATACTTTGTTTCTTGTCCAAGGCCAGACCCTGCAGAGGAGAGACTGAATTGTTCTGTAGGCTACTTGCTTGAGATCCCAAAGTCTCACTAGCTTCAGAAAGACAACAC
This sequence comes from Eublepharis macularius, assembly GCF_028583425.1. NCBI lineage: Eukaryota > Metazoa > Chordata > Lepidosauria > Squamata > Eublepharidae > Eublepharis > Eublepharis macularius. The sequence goes on along the minus strand of NC_072793.1, from coordinate 86,400,431 downwards.
TTCATGTCAGGTTCAGAGGTACTTTTGTTTGCAGCATACAATAGTTGTTCCAATGCTGAAAAGATACCTTAAAATTGTGCAGTAATGAAGCCAGTTTTGTTACATTTTATCCTACTTTTCCTCCAAGGAGTTATTCTTTGCAAACATAGTTCTATCCCTTCCATTTTATTTTCACAACAATCCCATGAGGTAGGAGAGACAGAGACTGGCCCAAGGTCACCCAGCAAATTCTCTCGGCTGAACAAGGATTTGAACCTTATCTTCTAGTCCTAATCCAGCACTAACAACAGTGGCTCTTTTTCTGCTGGAATTGTGAAATAACGTTTCTGAAATGCACCCCATCGAAATTAATAGATCTCAAACTAGCTGGGTATCCAGAAGAACAACAAAAGTTCAGACGTCCTTACAGAGATGAAACCACTTTAATGGCTACTGCAGCTTCTTTCGTGAACAGGATGGATGGTTTAATTGTATGCTACTATTAAACTAATGCAAAAGTTTGAAGTACTATATAACCAGCAGATTCTATCAATTCAGTAATTTACTTTCATAATATTCAAAATAGAAAACTAACAACAAAATCAGCAAAAGAGGAGGAAACCTCCAGAGCATTAGTATAGATGTTACAACAAAAAAGATAATGCTAAAAACAGAAACAACTAAGCTTCTGAATATGTCAAGCCAATGATGTAGTTTTCTATACAAAAAAATCTTCACAAAGCTTCTGTACATACTATAACAGTGTTAAATCCCAGGTGGTTTCACCTGGGATTTCACCAATGACTGAAGGCCTAAATAACCATAGCATCCCATAGTGCTAACTTTGTATTTTCTGATCCTTCACTACTAGAGAGACTGCATAACAGAACAGGTTGTGGAAAATGGTATTTTCTAAAAGGTGCATCACTGGAACATTATGCACCTTAAAACAGTTTGTGCTAGTCATAGTTGAGAAACCAACCACAGTTTAGGGCCGTAACTTGGTCTCACCCTTCTACCTTCTTAGCCTTCAGCTGTATAAATGCAACCCCATCTCCACAGCACAGCAACTTTAGGAGCCTGAACAGTAGCTGCTATGATTTTTGAGTTCATACAGCACACTAGACTGTGCTGTGCTCCAACTCAATCTACTAAGAGGAAGCTTCGGTTACAAGTTTTCACAACTGAAATGTGGCTTTCCTTTTTCAATTTCTGGAAAATCACATTTAGGGTAAGAGACACTTGAAATAAAGACTAAGGATGTAGCAATTTAAAGTTACAACATGCACTAATTGCAAATCCAAAAAAAATGCACTATACTCTTGTCCACCATATTAGGCTGGTTTTTACTGTCAAGGGGACCCGAATGGAAAGGTTTTTCTTGTTCATAATTTGTAGGTTTAAAGGTCTCAGCAGTTGCTATAAGGATGCTTGCAACTGGGCGGCATCAATGCTTGAAATGGGCCTTTGGACACTTACCGTGAAGGGTCCTTCTCCTCTGAGGACAGGAGGACATCTGTGGGTGTTTCCCACCGTCCTATCAGGGAGGCAGGAAGTTGAAACTTCTTCCTCTTGTAGGTGGGACCACCCCCTGGTCTTCAGTTTGGGTGACTCCCCTCAGCAGTGTTGACTCCTTCATATAAACTGTAATCTATAACTATATCAACTTGTTAATAACTGAAAACAGAGAAGATAAAACACAACGTGCCGAAGAGTGGCAACTAGGAACAGATGAAAAATCACACATACAGAAAATCACAGTGGAATCAGAAAATACTGGTATGAGGTCGGTGGTCTTGATAGTAGACGAAGATCCTGGGAGGGCCAGATGTCCTCCTGTCCTCAGAGGAGAAGGACCCTTCACGGTAAGTGTCCAAAGGCCCATTCTCCCTCTGAGGCAGGAGGACATCTGTGGGTGCTCCCAAAGCAGTCCTTCATCGACCGGGCGGGATCGTATCTTCGTCTTCGACCACATGTTGTAGAACTCTCTGACCGAAGGCCGCGTCCGCCGACGTGTACGTGTGCAGTTGACAGTGTTTAATGAACGTGGATATAGTTGTCCAGGTGGCAGCTTTGCAGATGTCGTCAATCGATGCGTTACGTCTGAGCGCTGCGTTGGTGGCTGCACTCCTCGCTGAATGTGCTGTAATTCCCGGAGGGATGTCCAGCTTGAGGGCTTTGTAGGCTTCCCGAATGCACAACTTGATGTTATAGGCAATGGCCGAGGACGACATGCGCTGACCTAGTTTTGGCGGTGACACATTTATGAACAAGGAATCCGTCTGGCGAATCTTTTCAGTCTGTATTATGTAAGACTTAATAGCCCGACGGACATCCAAATTGTGCCACTCTCTTTCCCTGGGATGACTAGGGTTGGGGCAAAAGGACGGCAGGTTGATCTCCTGTGCCCGATGGAAGGTGGAGTAAGCCTTTGGTAAGAAGAATGGATCAGTCCGTAACACCACCTTCTCCTTGTGGAAGATGCACAGATCTGGCCTAATAGACAGAGCGCCAAGCTCCGATATCCTGCGCGCCGAAGTTATTGCCACCAGGAAAATGGTTTTAAGTCTCAGCCATTTCAGAGCGATGTCCTTGATAGGCTCAAATGGTGGCTTGGTGAGTGCTGATAACACGACGTTCAGACGCCAGGTCGGGAACCGATGCACCACTGGAGGGTTGAGCAGGGTGGCCCCTCTGAGAAATCTCTTGATGTGTTGATGAGACGCGAGGGGAATGCCGTCAATCTCCTGAACGACAGTACCAATTGCCGCTATTTGTTTTCTCAGTGTTGCTGGTCGTAGTCCCCTGTCTAGCCCCTCCTGCAGAAAACCCAGGACGGAATTTAGAGAGGGACCGAGGGAATCCACCCCCTTACGTCGGCACCATCTGTGGAAAGCTTTCCATGCACAATTGTAGACCCTGATTGTGGAGCCTTTTCTGGAAGCCAGGATGGTATCTATGATCTTTGGCGCGTAGCCCTGTCGCTGGAGACGTCGCCTCTCAATTTCCACCCTGTCAGTGACCACCATTCTGGGTGGGGATGACAGATAGGGCCCTGGTGCAACAGATCCGCGGATATTGGCAGACGTACCGGGGATGCCACTGACATCCATCGTAGATCGGAAAACCAGGGACGCCTGGGCCACCACGGTGCCACTAGAATCACAGTTGCCCCTTGCTCCCGGATCCGTTGAAGTAGCTTGGGTATCGTCGGTAACGGCGGGAAGGCGTATAGAAGGGTCCTTGGCCATGGGCATGTGAGAGCGTCTACTCCCTCTGCTCTGGGATGGAAGAACCTTGAGTAAAATCTCGGTAACTGAGCGTTCTGATGAGAGGCGAACAAGTCTACCTTCGGAGTTCCGAAGTAGTCCGTCAGTAGGAGAAAGACGTCCCTCTTGAGGGTCCACTCTCCCGGGTGCAGGGTCTCCCTGCTCAGCCAGTCTGCCCGGGTGTTGAGAATTCCCCGGATGTGCTCTGCTCGAATGGAAGAGAGGTTTCTCTCCGCCCATATCAGGATCTGGTTGGCTTCTCTTTGGAGACCTGACGACCTGGTCCCTCCCTGTTTGTTGATGTATGCTTTGGTAGCTATATTGTCCGTGCGGATCAAGACGTGGCAGCGAAAGATCCGTCCGCCGAAGTGATGCAATGCCCTCAGGACAGCCTTCATCTCTAGGACATTTATAGGGAGTTTCCTCTCCTCTGACCAGCGTCCTTGGACTGTTGGATCCCGTCTAGGATTGCGCCCCATCCCAACAGGCTGGCGTCCGTGAAAATCTGCGTCGGATGATGCAATAGAAAACTCTTGCCCTGGCCGAGGTTTGAGTCCTTGGTCCACCAGAGAAGACTTTCTTTTACCGTCTGTGGAACCTGGAGTTTGGTATTTGCTTTCTGTGCAATGTGGAATTGAAACGGTCGTAGCAGGGATTGCAGAGGTCTGGTGTGGAACCATCCCCAGTACATAGCCTCCGAGTTTGCCACTAGGAGACCCAGCAGTTTGGATAATTCCATTATCGGGGAAGAAGGAGATTTGACTACATCCATTACTAGTGCCTTGGTCTTGGTTCTCTTTTTCTCTGGAAGAAAGAGACAGCCCTTCCTCGTGTCTATCGTCAGACCTAAGTGTTCTAGCCGTTGCGAGGGCGTCAGAGAGCATTTTGCCCGGTTGACAAGGAACCCGTGCCTTTCCAGGAACTGGATGGTGAATGCTGTCTCTTCCCGCGAGGCTTCTGCCGAAGTCGATCTCAGGAGAATGTCGTCCAGATACGGGTGTACATGGATGCCCCTCTCTCTGAGCTTCATTACCGGAACAACTAGCAGCTTGGTAAAGACTCTCGGAGCTGTCGCGAGGCCAAAGTGCATTGCCCTGAACTGCAGGTGAGTGTCCCCCACGCAGAATCTGAGGAACCTGCGATGGGTGGGAGCAATGGGTACATGCAAATAGGCTTCTGTTAAGTCTATTGAAGTCAAGAACTCTCCCTGCTGTAGGGCTTCCGCCATGGACCGGAGAGTTTCCATCCTGAAGTGTCTCAACTTGATGAACCCGTTTACATACTTCAGGTCCAGGATGGAGCGCCAATCCCCATTCTTCTTGGGAATAGTAAAGAAGATCGAGTAGACGCCCCGCCCCTTCTCGTCTGAGGGAACCGGCTCGACGGCTCTTATGTCTATCAGGTGTTGTATAGCCTGGGAAGTTATCGCGCCTGAGAGGGTCTTTCTTGAGAGGTGAGCGGAGGAACCGTTCCGGTGGGAGGGAGAAGAACTCTTTTACGTAACCGCTTGAGACAATTTCTGAAACCCAGGCATCCGCCTTGGAGTCCATCCACGCCTGCTGGAATAGAAGCAGACGTCCCCCCACCGGAACGTTCAAGGAGTCAGGGCCGGGGTCCCTTGTCATCAGTATCCTGTCTGTTGCCGTGAAGACCCTGAGATTTCCCAAATTTTGCGTGGAAGTTTCCTCGTCTCGGTTGTCCTCTGGATGAGCCCCAACCGCGCTTGTGTTCTTGTCTGTTCCTAGGTAAAGTGTGTTGGGTTCTGAATGGCCGGTAAGAATACGAACGTCTCGGAGTGTATTTCAGTGAACGTGGGAGGGACTTCTTCTTGTCCTTGGTCTCCACCAGGACCTTCTCGAGGGGCTCCCCAAAGAGTTTTCCCCCTTGAAATGGGTAGGCTAAGAGAATCAACTTTGCTTGTAGATCTGCAGGCCAGGTTCTAATCCAGAGGAGACGTCTGACTGCGGTGGTAGAGGCCATGGCCCTGGAGGTAAGGGACAGAGAGTCCAGAGTGGCGTCCGCCGTGAAGGTACAGGCCTTGAGAATCCTGTTGGCACCCTCCAGCAGTCGTCTATTGTTGTTGGGGAGCAATTGGATGAGTCTCCTTGTCCATACCACTGCAGCTCGTGACACCGTGGAGGCGATGGCTGACGCTTTGATGGAGGTGGCTAATGCCTCGTGAGCTCTCTTGAGTATGGCTTCACCTTTCTTGTCCAGTCCATCCTTAATGTTGCCATGTCCATCTTCGGAAAGCAGACCTTGAGACTGCAACGCTGCCACTGGTGCGTCTACGATGGGTACCTGTAACAGCTCATCAGCAAAGTTAGAAACCACGTAGATCTTTTTTAAGGCATGAGGGACCTGCTTACATGCTGCCGGCATGGACCATTCAGCCTTTAGCTGACGTTCAAAAAATTCAGGGAATGGGAACACTCTAGCTTTGCTTTCTGACCTGGGGAAGAATTCCCTGTTCCCTTTGGGCCTAGCCTTGTGTCCCTTAGTCTTTGCCTCCTCCTCCTCCTCCCCCTTCTCGGCTTCATTTAAGTCCAGAGCTGAGAGGGTTTTTGATAGCAGATATTGGAAATCTTCCATCTGAAAAAGTCTATTGGGCTGGTCAGGAATATCACTATCAGCCTCCTGATCATCTTCTGATAAAAATTCCCCACCCTCAGATTCCTCACTGAGGGACTGCTCTTCCTCCCTCCACCTGGGGGATGGGTCTGGCACTTTACTCTGGGGCTGTTTTCTGGCCGCCTTGGTGGGCCACGAGCCCCCCTGGGGACTTCTACTAGGAGCCTGGGGCACCACAGTGGCTCTGGAGGAGGATGGACTAGGCTGGTCTGAATTGCAGAGGTCCAATATTGCAGCTCTGACGGAGTCCCTAATAGCCACCAGCATCTCTGGGGATAAGGGAGAGGAAGAGGCAGCAGCACTTACTTGGTCTTCAGGAGTGTCAGCACTGAGACTCTGTGCAGGAGTTGCTGTTCTGTGTTGCCTATCTCCCGCCGGGAGGTTGGCAAGCACGTCTTTGCGTTTTGGCGGGAAAGCACTGTCTGCGGCTTTTCCCGCCGATTCTGAGTCCTGCGCCGCTGCGCCGCTGTCCTCTCTCTTCCTCCTGCGTCCCGCGGCTTTCTCCGGCTCCCGGTCAGTTGTTCGGGGCCGTTTTCTGGCGGGCTGATCTGTAGGTGACACTCCTCCACCGGGGGTCCGATCATGCCTGCGCGGCAAGTCGGAGCCGGTCGGGTCTGCTCCCGCCGCCGGCAGGACGGCTCCAGGGAGGCAGCCCTCAGCCCTCTCCATGAAGGAATCTTCGGAGTCCGATGACTCCCTTGTCTCCATAGAAGCTTTCTCTCTCCAAGATATGGACAGAAGTAAGGTAAAGGATAGAAAAAGAAAGTGAAAGTATAGGTAGCAGAGCTAACCTAAACTAGAACTGCTCTCCCCTGAGGCAGGAAAAGAACTGAAGACCAGGGGGTGGTCCCACCTACAAGAGGAAGAAGTTTCAACTTCCTGCCTCCCTGATAGGACGGTGGGAAACACCCACAGATGTCCTCCTGCCTCAGAGGGAGAATCAGTAGACCCATCAGTTCCTTGAGTGTCATCAATGATGAAGACCTAGCCTTGATAACTACTTGTGACATTTACTTCATTCTCTTTGCCTTTGTTTCGTTTAGGAAGAAGCAATTGCACTTTGTGACTAACATGAATCCCAGATGTTCTAGTCTGTTTGGGCTGTAAGGAACTTTTCAGTAAGTTGATCAAAAAACTGTAGTAAGCCTGTTGACACTGGATAGTTGTTTCTGCGTCTTGGTGCAACTGTCTCGAAGTTTGACCTTGTCAACAAGTCATCCAGATCGGACCTTTGGACACTTACCAAGAAGGGTCCTCCTCCTCTGAGGAAAGGAGGACATCTTGTGTGTTTCTCTTCGCCCAATCGGGGGGGGCGGGGGGAGAGGAAGTTAATTTTTTCTTCCTCTTCCTGGTCGAGTTTGGAATATCCCTTCTTCCAGTTTGAGTGACTCCAAACAGCAGTAGTCTCTCTTGTATCAGTAAAGCCCATGTTACTCTTTGTATGTGCCACAGGACAGGCTGAAAAACAGATAGTAAGACTCAGAGCCAAAGGAGAGTTAGAAGTTGGAAAGAAAAAACAACACTGTATAAGAGGAAAGGAGAACAGAATGGAGTACAAGTGACCTGGGAGGGCAAGATGTCCTCCTTTCCTCACAGGAGAAGGACCCCCCTTCTCGGTAAGTGTCCAAAGGACCGTTCTCCCTCTGAGGCACAGGACATCTTAAGTGCTCCTAAAGCAGTTATTTCTTTTCGGGTGGGTTGCATTCCTCGTCCTGGAACATGTGTTGCAACTCTGTCCTTTCGAAGGCGGTGTCAGCCGAGTCATACAGGTTCAGTTTGTAATGTCTAACAAAGGTGAAGATGGAGGACCATGTAGCAGCTTTGCAGACTTCCTTCACTGAAGCGTTGTTTAGAAGGGCCATGTTTGTTGTACTTCTAATGGAATGCTCTGTAATTCCCTCAGGAACTTCTCTGTTGCTTGCCCTGTATGTTCTGCGATGCAGGCTTTAATGTTGTTGCCAACTGTTGCTGTCGTCATCTTCTTTCCCATGTTTGGAGGTGATGTGTTGATGAAGAGTGCCCAACCTCCTAACTGATTCTGCTCTAGTCAGGTACTCCTTGAAGGCTCTCCTTACGGCGAGATTATGCCATTCCTTTTCCTTGGGATGCGTGGGACAGGAACAGAAAGACGGAAGGTTGATCTCCTGTGATCTGTGAAATCTGGAATGTGCCTTGGGTAGGAAGGTGGGGTCCATGCGGAGAATCTTGTCCTTGTGAAAGATACATAGATTGGATTTCACTGATAAGACCCCTAGTTCTGAGATCCTCCGGGCCAAGGAGATGGCTATTAGGAAGATGACTTTCAGCTTTGGACATTTTAGAGGTTCAAAAGGTGGCCTGGTCAGTGCCATTAGGACAACGTGCAGCCTCCATGTGGAAAATCTGTTGATTGCAGGCGGACTTAGCAGGGATGCTCCCCATAGAAATTGGTGGACATAAGGGTGTTTAGACAGACTGAGACCCTCAACTGGCGGCAGGACTGAGGTCCTGCCACATGTTTCCTCAGCATGGCTGGTTTAAGGCCCTAGTCCAACCCATCTTGGAGAAATCCCAGGACCATGCCTAAGGTGGGATGCATGTAGTCCACCTTCTTTCTCTTGGACCACCTGGCAAAGGCTTTCCATGTAGCATTGTAGATTTTGATAGCTGACTTCTTCCGGGAGGCTAGCAGCACATGGATTACTTTTGGCATCCGAGTCTGGAGAGAGAATCCCTCTCAATCTCCAGGAGGTGATACACATCCAGTCTGGGTGTGAGTGCCACACAGGGCCCTGGTATAGAAGGTCCAGGATGGACGGTAGAGGCATAGGAGAGGAGGAGGAGATCAACCTGAGCACTGAAAACCATGGTCTTCTTGGTCACCATGGGGATACCAGAATCACCTCAGCTCCCTGTGCTGCAATCTTCCTTAGGAGCTTGGGGATGACAGGGATGGCGGGGAGGCATAGAGCAGTCCCCTTGGCCAGGGAGACAATAGGGCATCAATCCCCTCTGCCAGTGGGTGATGAAATCTAGTCATGAACTTTGGGACCTAGTGATTCAGATGTGTCGTGAAGAGGTCCAGCATCCGGAGTCCAAATCCATCCATTCAGATGTGTCGTGAAGAGGTCCAGCATCCAGAGTCCAACACCATCAGGAACACCTCCCTCTTCAGGGGCCACTCCTCTGGCTGAACTGTCTGTCTGCTCAGCCAGTTGGCCTGACTGTTGGTCATGCCCTTGATGTTTTGCTTGCATGGGAGACAGGTGAGTCTCTCCCCACAAGATAATCTTGACCGCCTCCTTGTGCAGTCTGGAAGACTTGGGGCCCCCTGTCTGTTTACGTATGCCTTGGCCAAGATGTTGTCTATGTGGGCAAGGACGTCTTTGCCTGCTATCCGTTTGGAGAAATGGGCCAGGGTCAGTTGGACCACCCTCATTTCCAGGAGATTGATGGGAAGTTGAGCCTCCTTTTCGAACTAGTGTCCCTGTACTGAGCAGCTCTCCAGCATTGCTCCCCATCCTACTAGACTAGCATCGATGAAGATTTGTAGCCTCTGAGGAAGGAGGAAGCACTTGCCCTGATGGAGGTTGTAATCCCTGGTCTACCATCTGAGGCTTTCCTTGACTTTCCTTGACTTGATGTTCATGCTCGTCTTTGAAATTATTTGGTACTGGAAGGGACATAGGAAGGCCATTAGTTCTCAAGTATGCAGGCACCCCTAGTATACTGCCTTGCAGTTTGCCACTTGGGTCCCCATCAGTTTGAACAGTGTTTGCAGTGGAACTAAGTTAGACTGTACTACTGGCTTGATGAGTTCCTAGGCTCTCCGAATTTTTTCCTGGGGAAGGAAGAGCTGGCATTCTCCCTGAGACGGCTGATTGGATTGATGAGAACCTAGGAGATGTGGCTAGGCTGAAGGGGAGTGTTCTAAATTGGAAATGGTGGTTGCCCATCTGGAACCTTAGCAAGCGGCGATGAGCTGGACTGATAGGTAATGTGTAAGTAGGCCTTGGTGAGGTCTACTGATGTGAGGAACACCCCAATTTGCAGCGCTTCCGAGATGGAAAAAAAATAAATAAGGTCTCCATGCGTACGCATTTCAGCTTTATGAACCAGTTTATGAATTTTAGGTCCAGGATGACCCTCCAGTCCCCGTTTTTCTTTGGGACTGTAAAGAAGGAGCAGACACCGAAGCATGTCTCCCCATTGGGAACAGGCTCTATCGCCTGGATATCTAGCAGATGTTTGAGTGCTTTTTGCATGATGAGTCGAATCGGGGGGGGGGGGTTGTGAAGAGAAGATCTCATGAGGTGATCCAGTGGGTAGGATTCAAATTCGATTAAGTAGCCTTTGGAAACCACTTTGAGGGTCCAGGCGTCTGCCTTTGACCCAGCCCATGCTGGATGGAATTGAAGCAGCTTTTCCTCCACCGGGCCCCAAAGTGAGTCAGGATTTAGGGGCTTTGATGTCAAAGTCGTGTCTATCACACCGGGATTGCTGCTGACTGCTTGGCCTAGAGCCAAAGGAACCTCTCTTAAAGTTCTGTCTGGAGAAGTTCTAGGAGGACCTCTTAGACTCCTGTCGGGGTCTGGCCAGTGAGTGATAGGAACAAAAGGACTGGGAACTGAAGGGACGTCTGTCCAACCTCTTGATTGTCTTTGGCAGGGCCTTATTTTTGTCCCTGTCTCCACAACTATTTTTTTTCAATGCCTCTCCAAATAGTTTGTCATCCTGGAAAGGGTAGGCCATAAGAATGAAAACGGCCTCTTGGATACTCCCCGTGAAGGGTCCTTCTCCTCTGAGGTCAGGAGGACATCTGTGGGTGTTTCCCACCTTCCATTTGGGGAGGCAGGAAGTAGAATCTCTTTCTCTTCCTGAGTAGGTAGGACCACCCCTTCGTCTCTCAGTTCGGGTGACTCCCAACACCAGTGCCACTGGAAAAAAAATCTACAAACTATAACAATAACTGTCAACTGTAACGTATTATAGGATCTACCTCCCAGAACATGCAGAAGTAGAAACAGTAGGCAGAAGGACCAGACAGCGAAGATAACAGTAAAGGATCAGGGAGGGCCAGATGTCCTCCTGACCTCAGAGAAGAAGGACCCTTCACGTTGAGTATCCAAGGGGCCGTTCTCCCTCTGAGGCGGAGGACATCTGTGGGAACTCCCAAAGCAGTTCTTTACATTCTGGGTGGGTTGATACCTTTGTCTGGTATCACGTGCTGGAGCACCCTTCTGCCAAACGCGGCATCCGATGAGGCGTAGGTATGTAGGTGATAGTGTCTCACGAACGTAGATACTGATGACCAGGTAGCGGCCTGACATATGTCCTCTACCAACACGTCTCTGCAGAGAGCCGCATTTGCCGCAGCACTCCTTGTCGAATGAGTGGTAATCCCGGAAGGAACGGGAAGCTTCAATACTCTGTATGCCTCCCTAATGCACGACGTGATCGAGTAGGCAATGGCCGTGGAGGACATCTTCAGGCCCACTAGCGGAGGAGTGACATTGATGAGCAGAGCGTCTGTCTGATGGATACCTTCAGTTCTAACAAGACATATCTTCAAGGCTCTCCTCACATCCAGCAAATGCCAGTCTCGTTCTTTGGGATGCTTCGGCTCGGGGCAGAAGGACGGTAAGACAATCTCTTGGGACCTGTGGAAGCTGGAGGAAACCTTCGGTAAGAAGGCTGGGTCTGTTCTCAGCATGACCTTGTCCCTGTAGAAGATGCAGAGGTCCGGACGTATGGAGAGAGCTCGCAGCTCTGAGACCTGCCGCACTGAGGTGATTGTGATGAGGAAGATGACCTTCAACCTCAACCATCGCAAAGACACTGACCGTAGCGGTTCGAATGGTGACTTGGTAAGCGCCGTTAGGACCACATGTAGGTACCATGTCGGAAAGCGATGAATCACTGGGGGATTCAGTAGAGTTGCTCCTCTAAGGAACCTCTGGACGTGAGGGTGGCTGGCTAAGGGCACCTGTTTCCTCCTCGGGATAACAGAGCTGATGGCTGCAATTTGCCATCTCAGGATGTTAAGCTTGAGACCTCTGTCCAGGCCCTCCTGTAGAAATCCCAGGATATCTCCCAAGGATGGGTCCAGCTGATCTGCTTTTTTGTGTCTGCACCACCTAGAGAAGGCCTTCCAGGTGACTTCGTATATTCTGATGGTCAACTTTCTTCTAGAAGCTAAAATGGTGTCGACAATCCCTGGTAAGTACCCTCTCTGACGAAGATGGCACCGCTCAATCTACAGCCTGCTAGTGCCAGCCACTCGGGCTGCGGGTGCCAGATCAGCCCCTGACGCAACAGGTCCAGTTGAACAGGGAGACGCAGAGGCTGACTGATGGACATAGATTGCAGTGCTGAGAACCACGGTCTCCTGGGCCACCATGGTGCTACCAGAATTAGTTCGGCCTCCTGTTCCTGTATCTTTCGAAGAAGCTTTGGAATTGTTGGCAGAGGAGGGAAGGCGTACAGCAGCTTCGGCAGCCACTGTGAGGTCAGAGCATCGGTGCCCTCCGCCTTTGGATGGAAGTACCTTGAAAAGAACCGTGGAACCTGGTGGTTCAGATGAGAAGCGAACAAGTCCACTTCCGGCGACCTGAAGTGATCAACTAGGATGTGGAAGACCCGAGGGTGAAGGGACCACTCCCCCGGATTGAGGTACTGGCGGCTCAACCAGTCGGCTTCCACGTTCAGGGCGCCCTTGACATGCTCGGCTCGAATGGAAAGGAGATGACTCTCCGCCCAGTTGATGATCCGATGTGCCTCCCGTTGTAGTCTGGAGGACCTGGTTCCCCCGTTTGTTGATGTAGCACTTGGCTGCTACATTGTCTGTGCGGATCAGAACATGCTGTCGGGAGACTTGGTGGCTGAAGTGTGCTAGAGCCAGATATATGGCTCTCATCTCTAGCACGTTGATAGGTAAGAGACACTCCTGTTTGGACCAGGTGCCCTGGGCCGGGGATCCATTCAGAGAGGCTCCCCAGCCCCTCAGACTTGCATCTGTAAACAACTGAAGGGGCTGAGGCGAGAGGAAACTCTTCCCTTGGTTCAAATTGGCCTCGACCGTCCACCAACACAGACTGTCTTTGAGTGCAGGAGGGACATGTATTTTGATGTTCCGTTTCTGGGCGATCTGGTTCTGGAAGGGTCTCAGAAAGGCCTGCAGCAGTTTGGTGTGAAAGCGGCCCCAATAAATGGCTTCCGCATCTGCCACCAGGAGACCCAGGAGTTTGGACAGTTCCATGACACCGGAAAAGCGCTGACTGATGACGGTCGAAACTAGAGACTTGGTCTTGAGGGATTTGTCCTTGGGAAGGAAGAAGCATCCTTGAGTGGAGTCTATGATGAATCCCAGGTGTTCCAGTCTCTGCGATGGTATTAAGGAGCACTTCTTGATGTTGATTAGAAATCCATGTTGTTCCAGAAACTGTCTTATGAAGGTTGTGTTCTGAAGTGATGTCTCCCTGGTATCCGCCCTTATGAGCAGGTTGTCCAGGTAAGGATGAAGGTGCATCCCCTTCTCCCGAAGCCTGACCACTAGGATGACCAGTAGTTTGGTGAAGACTCCCGGGGCAGTAGAAAGGCCGAAGGGCATCGCCCGGAACTGAAGATGGACGTCTCCCACGCAGAAACGCAGAAATTGCCTGTGAGCCGGGACAACAGGGACGTGCAGGTAGGCTTCCGTCAAGTCTATAGACGTTAGGAATTCCCCCTGACGAAGAGCTTCTGCTATAGATCGCAGGGTCTCTATTCTGAAGTGGTGTAGCCGAATAAAGCGATTCACGTACTTCAGGTCCAGTATCGAACGCCAGTCCCCGTTTCTTTTGGGAACCATGAAGAATATGGAGTACACCCCCCGCCCTCTTTCGAAGAGGGGAACGGGTTCCACTGCATTGATTTCCATCAGGTGTTGTATGGCTTTGAAGGTGACTTGTCATCTGAGTGGGTCCTTTTTGAGAGGTGTCTGCAGGAACCGCTCCAGTGGAAAGGAGATGAATTCTATCGAGTAACCTTTGGACACTATTTCTCTGGCCCATTCGTCTGCCTGAGAGTCCTCCCAGGCGTCCTGAAAGAGAAGTAGACGTCCGCCCACCGGAGCCGTGGCCGAGTCAGGGCTTCTGACTCTTGTCCTCTGCGTTGAACCTCCTGCCTCGATTTGCCTGTTGTCTGTGGTTCTGGGGTTGAAATGAACCCTTCCGAGTCTGTGTCTGCTGAAGTCCCCAGGAGCGTTTAGGATCCTGACGTGTTCTGGGAAGTGTGTGATGCGACCGAAAGGGCTGAGGGTTGAAAGGGCGTCGGTCAAAGTGCTTCCAGGATCTGGGCACGGCTTTCTTTTTATCCTTGGTCTCCACCAGGATCTTCTCCAGTTGATCCTCAAACAGTTTTACTCCTTGAAAGGGGTAAACCATTAGGATGAGTTTTGCCCGCAAATCCGCCTGCCAGGCCTGAAGCCACAATAGTCGTCTAGCCGCCGTGGACACCGCCATTGCTCTAGAGATGAAGCATAAGGAGTCCAGGGTGACGTCGGCTGTAAAGGAGCTTGCCTTTAGAATTCTGTTGGCCCCTTCGAGGAGGTGCTTGTTCGTCTCTGGAATCAGCTGGGTAAGTCTTCTAGTCCAGACGACCGCAACTCTAGAGACAATTGATGATGTTGCTGAGGCCTTGATCGCTATGGCCATTGCTTCATGTGCCCGCTTGAGGGCCACGTCTCCCTTCTTATCAAGGCCATCTCGAATAGCTCCCTGTCCATCCTCCGAGAGCAGACCCTGTGACTGCACTGCCGCTACGGAAGCATCGATTACCGGAACTTGTAACAACTCATTTGCAAAGTTTGGAAGATTATACAATTTTTTGAGGGCGTTGGGGCAATGTTTGCAAGCTGCTGGGATAGCCCACTCCGCGCCTTGAGTTGTCTCTCAAAATATTCTGGGAATGGGAAGGCCTTAGCCTTTTCCCCTTCCCTTGGGAAGAACTCCCTGTTCCCCCTGGGTTTACTTTTGGACCCCCCTGCTATGGGTTCCTCATCCTCGCCTGACTTGACCTCCTGGAGGTCCAGGGCTGCCAGTGTTTTAGACAACAGGTACTGATAGTCCTCTGCCTGAAATAGTCTATTGGACTGATCAGTGTTGGGCAACTCTTCCTCCTCCTCCATCTCCTCCGGCAAAAAATTCCCTTCATCAGAGTCTTCACTTGGGGAAGATTCTCCCTGTGCCCATCTTACAGACTCATCCTGGTGAGTAACCTGAAACCTCTTGCGGGCAGCTTTGGTGGGCCACAAGGTGCCTAGCTCCCTACCCCCTAAGGTGGTGGAAAGGCGAGATGGAGGGTGATCAGGGTTGGATGAGGGATCCCCCCCACAGAGGGACAGGATCTCCTCCCTCAATGAGAGTCTGATGGCTGCTAGCACACCAGGGCCCAGTACAGGGTGATGATGACTTACTCCTGTTTCCTGCGGCAGAGATTTGAAGTCCTGTGGGCAAGATGTGCCCGGCTGTGCCGACCCTCCCGTTGGGAGGTTGGCAAGCACGTCTTTGTCGGCCAGCGGGAAGATCGCAGCGTAGGCTTGAGTTCCCGCCGAAGGTGAGCATCGGTTGTCGGTGCTGCTTCTGATCTCTTCACTGCTTTGCTCCGAAAGTGAGCATTGGTTGTCGGTGCTGCTTCTGATCTCTTCACTGCTTCGCACCTTTTTGGCTGCCGCTTTCTTCTGGATCTGGGGCCGTTCGGAGGGTCTCTCCTCAGATCTTGCTGCTTGTGCGTCGGGGGGCCGGGCCACCCTCGAGGGCTTGTCGGCGCCGACGGGGTCTGTTCCCACGGCCGGCAGAACGACTCCATGGGAACAGCCTGGTACCCTTTCCAGAAAGCTCTCTTCGGAATCAGAGGATTCCCTTGGCTCCATGACGATTTCCATCGATGTCCTTCCTGTCTCTCTTCACAGCAAAAGGCCTTTTTTTTTGAGAAGGAGAGGAAAAACAAAGGAGAGACAGTGGAAGTGTAGGAGAAGGAAAGAGAGCAAGGAAAGAGAAAAAACTAACGAGAGATGGTAAGGTAGCTAAGCTAGCCTAAAACCTAACTGCTCTCCCCAGAGGCAGGAAAAGAACTGAGAGACGAAGGGGTGGTCCCACCTACTCAGGAAGAGGAAGAGATTCTACTTCCTGCCTCCCCAAATGGAAGGTGGGAAACACCCACAGATGTCCTCCGCCTCAGAGGGAGAATGGAATGAAGATCAGCTTGCCAGGCCCTTAGCCACAGCAACCTCCTGGCGACCACTGCTGATGTCATGGCCCTAGAGAAGGTTAGAGCATCCAGTGTGGCATTTGCTGCAAAGATGCTGGCTTTGAGAAACCTGTTGGCCCCTTCTAGGAGGCTTCTGTGCTTGCCTGGAAGCAGCTGGATGAGCTTGCGAGCCCACACTATCAAGGCTCTGGACACGATAGAAGCAGTAGTGGAGGCCCTGATGGCTATGGCCAAGGCTTCGTGGGCCCTCCCATAGTTCCAAGGCTGCCATGGTCTTGGATAGAAGATAGTCCTCTGCTTTAAAGATGGATTGTTCTGGAATTTCTATCTCATTTCTATCTCCTTGCCTGAAAGGTAGTCCCTTTTTTCCCTTTCTTCAGTTTCACCATTTGCATAAATTTCTGGTTCACATTGAGAGTTACCTCTCTCTTTTTCTGGTATAGGTTTTCTTTCTAGCTGCCTTAGTGGGCCAGCTTGGTTTCCCTTTGTATTAAATTGCCCCTTCTACATTTCCCTGTCTTGGAGGGGAGGGGCAGGAGGATGAACTGGAGGAAGACCAGTCTCTTTCCTCAGCACTCTGACAAAAATTGGCAATCTCTTCCCTCATAGTGTGTCTAATCAAACTTAGGAAACTGCGAGAAAATATTGCAGTTCCCAGTTCCAACACATTATTCACCAATAAACCTTCAAGGTCAGCACTGGACACTGGGACTGTTGCTATTTGCAGATCTGCAGTATGGCTTGACTTGCTCTTGCTGGGTCCTACATCCATTTATTGGCTTATGGATGGGAGGAAAGGAAACTCACTCCGTGGCCACTTCCCAGTCAGTTGGTAAGGTTGCCCAAGTCAGTGGGGCCAAAAATGGCTGCTCTGGATTCCTTAGATAAGGAAGAATTGGGGCCTTTTTGCTTTTCAGCCTCTGGTCTTTTCACGCTGGAAACAACAGCTGCTGCAGTCTCTGAGTGAGTTATACTGATTGCACTGGTTTTGCTACCAGGAACAGCAGTGACTGGGGGCTTCCAGCTCTCCTTCAGAAAGGAAGCCATTGCTGCCGTCATGGCTTTCCATTTTAGGGTGGTTGAGAAATGCACTCTCTAAAGCTGTTAGCTCGGGAGAAAATGGCAGCCATGGCTGATAAATTCTCCAGTCTTCCCCTTAAGTTTCTTCGTGTAGATACATGAAATAGATTAGAGAAGAAATTTAGAAGGAACTGAAGAAAGTCACAAGAATAAGAATCTTAAGGTAAAAGTAGGCTGAAAGGAAGGAAAGAGAAGCAAAGAGAAGCAGCACCTATTATCAACTGCTCTCCCTGTTGAGGCAGGAAAAGAAGATGAGTAAC
Source organism: Eublepharis macularius (assembly GCF_028583425.1). Lineage (NCBI taxonomy): Eukaryota > Metazoa > Chordata > Lepidosauria > Squamata > Eublepharidae > Eublepharis > Eublepharis macularius. Next base: position 86,382,985 of record NC_072793.1, on the reverse strand, counting down.
TCCTACCAAGGAGACAGAAAATGAAAAGACTTTGTTCCTGCCTCCCTGAATGGAAGGTGGGAATCACCCACCAAGATGTCCTCCACCTCAAAGGGAGAATATGTAGTTCTTAGGCATGCAAATCCAGGCTTACTTGGAATAACCAAACTCTAGCTCCAATGCTGATAGGGCTCAATATTGACTAGAGAAATGTCTGGGTTGCTGCAGATTCCTCTTCTCAAAATTCCATCATAGCTACTGGAGATGGCAAGAAAACAGCCATAATCCTACTTAGGATGATTCATTCAATTCATGACTAGGTTCCGTCCAACTCTTGACATCTCTTCCATCTACGGTTATCTACTTTCATCTGTAATTCTATCCTAAGAAATCCCTTTGTAAACTTCAGTATAGAAATCAGCAGAATGTTTACCCAACAACCCAAGGAGGAGGAGTACTTTTTACCTAATTTAAAAGAAAGTAAAAGCTCCGTAATTTCACAAGCACAGCTAAAACTATCACCAGATTTGGATTCCAGATCTTAATTAGCATACCAAAGACCGTCAAGCAAAGGCCTGTGGGCAAAGCAGTTCATGATGTTGCACTTTTTAGTCACTGGGTGTAGATAAGAAGCAATGTTAACAGCACACAAACATACTTCTGATGGAAAAAAGCACAACATGATTATTATGATTATCAAAATGATTATTAATTAGGAAAAGTAAAGGCTAAATTTTCAGAATGGAAATATGGAAGAAGACTATTGAACTCAAAACATTATTTTAGAATCATCATACTAATTTATGGCTTCAGACAACAAAGCTGACTTAAGCCAACTCAGACTAACATGCTATCAAACACAATACTGTGTACTTTGCCCGGCATAAGATCTTCAACATCACAGGCAGAGGTCCTGATCAGCCTGTTAACGGAAGCGCCTTAAGAGATGCTTGAAACTGAACTTGGGACATTATGTATGCAAAGCATGTGCTCTACACCAATGAAGTGCACCTAATTTTAGAAAATTAAGAAAATCCAGTTGCACCTTTAAGATTAATATTTACAGAGCATGTTTACTGCATAAATAAAAAAGCTAGTCTTAATAGCACAACTGGGTTTTCTTAATATTTTTCTAAAAAGTCTAATGCAGCTGCCCTTGCAGTTATTTTTGAAGTGTTCTTCCCCTGTATAGCTATCAGTATCTGTATATGTGCATTTCTATGTCCTCAGTTTTATGCAAAGCTCTTAAAGCACTGTTTGACATGAAAACTATACGCTCTTCTCATTGAGTACATATGCTAAACCAGCAGCCATCACAGACCTGAATATTTCTAACTAGAACTTCTCTCTGATCCCAATTAACAGGACTAACCTAGCATGGAACTTCCTCTCAGAAATGTTATTAACGAGAGGCATCACTGAGGGTTCCGCTGCCAAGCTTACCAAGTTCAGTTTATTCAAAAATTTTGTTGAAGGCTAAGAGAAGAGGGAGGATAGCTTAGAGCAAACCAAGAAAGAATATACCTAGTATTTCCAGCATGATTTATTGATTCATACACATGTACAATGTAGGTTTCCAAAAGCAAATGAAAATAAATTTTAATCAGGTATTTTAGTGCTCATCAGTTAAACTCACATTCGCAGAGCTCTCTTTTTGGGAAACAGCAATGACAGTAAGTCTCTAATTCTGGACACTTTTGCTTCAGGCATATAATGTTCATTATCCTACTATATAAAAGGCAAGTTGTACTGGTGACAACTCACTTTTTATCCTCGTATAGGCACGTTGCCAGTGACTCTGGCCTTGAGGCCACTGCAAAGTGCCCACTCGCTGCTACGAGGAGGCATGCTGAATCGATGACCTATGTACTCCTCCCATGCCTCTTCTCAGCACACTCACACTCTGGCCTCTGGGCTGCTGCGAAGTGCCTGCTTGCCACTGGGAGGGGGCCTGCCAAATCCGTTTTCTAGTGCCCGTTATATTTTTTTTGCACAATGGGCACTGTTTCTAGTGCTTGTAAACATAGTTCAGAATTCTTCAGAATTCTATCATATCCTTTTTGCTTCATTTGGGTTCCAGTGGCACCTTAAAAACCAACTAGATATCCAGGGTATGAATTTTTGAGAGTCAGAGCTCCCTTCCTGCTCTTCTACTACATACTGACCCTACCACCCACCTTTGCTTCATGTTCTTCTTACCTCTCATTATAGCTAAACAGGAAAAAAAAGTCCTGAATAGTTTGACACATTATTTTAAGTTGCACATTTCTTCCTTAATTGTTATAAAACATAAAACTTTTAAATAATTTCTCTCTGGTGCAAAGCTGACTCGCAACCATAATTTACAACAGCAGTGCAACAAAGTTAATAATGATCTATGTCTTGGGACAAATTTGCTGTATGATTGACTGCATATTCCTCATGTTAATCTTTTTATAGGAGAGTTTTAGAAAACTAAAACAACTTACTTATATTCACAGCAATATTAAAAGGCTGCTCATTGGAAATCAAGGTATGTATATTATGCAAAAATTACTCTATTCATTTGAATCACAGTTCTTTCCTTACTCTCCCCTCCCCCTTAAGAGCTACAAATTAAGCAATTCAGAATGATGCATGTATTATTTATCTGACAAGCTTGAGTAACAGCCAAAAACAGTCAGCAAATTCAAATGAAGTGGCCCATTCACACAAGACTATATAGAACCCCACAAGGAGTTTGGAAAATTAGGTGATTAGTAAACAGAGCTGCTGATTAGGAAAGAGGAATTTGTCTGGAAAAACTAATTATTGGACTAATTCTGCTTAAACACAGATTCACAGCATGGACCTGGACAACTCTTACCCTCAAATCCTAAGCATGCAAACACTGCCATTACAACAGGATTATAGTACAGATGCACACCTCTATGCCCCGACGTGATTTTGCATCAAGTTTATGAAATCTAGGAGCTTGTAGCAGTACCACATGTGAAGAGTTGAGCAGGTGTACCTGTGTCTGAAACTAAGCTTCGACTAGCTAAGAGAAAGATGTATCTCTCCCTGGGTAAGCTTACAGCAATTAGTCTTCAGACCTGTCAAACAGATAAGTTCTTTGAACCAGCTGTTTATCAGTACATTTATTTATATAGGGTTCAATATTGCTTTGCAACTCTTTATCAAACACACAGATACCTGTCTAGAGTTTATTTCACTTTATTGAAAATACACCCTAGTTTTTAAATGAAGCAAGTAATCAAAATATAAATGGCTATTAATATAAATCCTATAAAAACAGAACACAGAAAGGCAATGAGACATAAGTTTGCTAACATTTCTTAATAAATCCCAAGTTTAACATGTTCAAAGTTTCTATGAAATACATAGGTAAAATAAGTTCTCACCTAAATTCTCTCAAGAGATTTCTTCCATCAGGACCCTACCTGTGTTTGCAACTTTATACCTCATCATATGCAAATATTTAAGGTCTATTCACATGATAGCACAAACAAACAATGATTGGTTTGACGCTTCACTGAATATTTATAATTTTTGTAGTATAGCCTTCCAATTAGTAAAAAATTACGTTATACTCAGATCTGCACAACAAAACTACAAATCTCTGAGAAGTGTCAGGAAAAGTTAAGTTGAACGATCACCATTGGTTGAATCTCTGATAGAGGAACATTAATCTCGATAGAGTCCACTATTTTAATTAGCTGTCAAAGGATGAAAGCACACCTGTTAGAATTACCTAACACATAGAAAAAAATACACAGACAGTTCATGCAAAGTTTAAAAGTTCATCTAGAGAATACAAGAGTTTGGCCTAGTATTATTCAGTATTGATTATTGTCATGTGATTTTAATCTATATTGGTATAACACAGGGGTGTTGGTTGACTATGCCATACTCTTTCTTGTCAGATACACCACACATTCTCATGGCTGAGCCACAGACAGACCACCCATTAACAACATCAAACCAGTAACCACTCTGCCAATTAAAGGCAATATACAAATGGCTAATACTTTGGGGGGGGGGGGTGGAATCCAAGCATACATTTATATATTTATATAGCTGGAATAATTATCAAACTAATCAACTGGACTAATATTTTCAATCCCTGCACACCTTAAAAAAACACATAGAACTTAAAGATTCCCTGCAAAAGGGATTTTAAAATATGTTCTTATTACAACTTTTATTTATTTATTTTATTAGATTTTATACTGCTTCACCCTGCTTTTTCAGCAAGGATTTTAAGGAAGGAAAGGAATGGAACAGTAACAGGTAGCAACATACAACATACTCAAAAAAGGAGTGAAGAGTAACTTACAACTAACAGCAGATCACACTGCTACATGAAGAGCCCTACACATTCTCGACTATGTTTAAATTAAAGCATCATGCACACATTTTCACCTTCTAACATACTACAACTACCATCCCTGTGTTACATCATTCAATGTATATTCTTAGATATTAATATAATTTCCCACTATTAATTAGGAGGGTCAGATGACAGGTAGCATTCAGCTAAAGTAAAAAATTCTGTTACAGCAAATTCAGCTTCATAACAGCTTGACAGAGAGGCAGCTCTAATGTCCAAATATATCAACGATGTGACAAAAATGGAGAGTGCTTGTGGTTGCAAAGGGAGACAAAAGTAATTTTTATGACAAACTTGTAATGGTTAGAACATTCTCATTCACAGGTATTTAGGTAAGGAGGAACTGCAGTATTTCTGATGCATTTCATCATGTCATGGATGATGTTGGCATGTCCCAGCCAAGAACCTTTTCCCCTCTCTATTTCACTGGACAAATGCAAAACAGCATCAGAACAGTTGCCCTTCAATACCAGAGTGTTAAGAATACTCAGACAAGAAAAATCACTTCTAAAAATTTCAGTCTTGCATTCATTTCTTTATTATATCCTGCTTTTCTTCTCAGTTGGGAACTCAAAGCAGCTTAGAGGTAAGCCAGGCTGAGAGTTTGTAATGGGCCCAAGGTCACCCAAGTGAGCTTCCATAGCAGAAATGGGGATTCAAACCCAGGTCTCCCCAGATCCTAGCCTGACACGATCCACTATACCACACCAACTTTGCAGAAGGGATGTGGATCTTTTAATGTACTCTAGAAGACTGTTCTATAGCACTAGCGTGCCTATGACAGAGGGTCCTTCATGTAGGTGGGCCCTAGGTCATGAAAGGATAGGTAAGACCCATGCAATTAGCTTGATACAGTCACACAAGACCCCCAGCAACAATAAGTCAGAGCTTGCCCACCAGAAAAAACAGAGAAGGCCTGTGAGTCTTAACTTTCAGGTAACCTGAATGTTCAAAGGCTAAACTGTGTCAAACCAACAACTTGCCCTCCTTTTAAGGATGTGAATACATGAATCTGCAGCATATTGAGTCTCAGGCCAAGGTCCTCCCCAGGCCTACTTTTCCTTGTAGATGCCAGAGATCAAATCCATGAGAAGCAAGTTGGATGTTGTGATTACAGCTTCAGACTAAGACCATGAAAGCGGCTTCATATCCCTACTCTTCATGAAGGCCTATGGGTAGCTCATAGCTAGTCGTACGAGCACTCTTTAAACATCACACATTAAATAGAAGTCAATGTGAACAAAGGGGAAACAGGAATGAGCACACTGGTTTTTCTCCCCACCCCCCAAGCAGCTGATGGGCAGTGAATATGGCCCCTACATCTGTGCCACCTATATGCACACAAGTGTTGTTCCCAATTACCAGAAACAGTCGATAAAGCAATTCTAGCAACCACACAAGTGGCAGAGCTCATTCTTGCTCCCATCTTTTGATGTTGGCTTCTGCCTAGACATGCCATCTAAAGTAGGCTGCTCTTTCAACCTAATATACCTCAGAATGTTGCTGACAAAGGGAGGAAACCATGCACACTGCTCTGAGCTTCCTGAAAGAAAAGCAAAATAAAAATCTAACAAAATATGGGCCCAGCTGCACACAAAACACACACCCTACTACCAATTTATAGGGTCCTCAACAACACAGCAATGTACTGTCTATAGCATTCTGCAAACTTCCATGTCACAGGAAGTATGTCTTACATTTTGGTTTAAAAGAAAATACACAGATAACCTGAGATTTTAAGAAGAGAAACTTTTTGAAAAGTTTATCAACATGTAGGAAGTAGCAACAATGCTTGGGTCTGAATGTGTTTAAGCCTCCCCTACTTTCTTGGTCAAAAATATAGTAAGGTGTTTGAAAACTTTCCTTAAGAAGCTCAAACAATATGAGTGAAGTGCTTGACATATAGCCAGAGGTCTTTTTTGGGAACAGCACAGACAGCCCCAGCTTATCAGCAACTTTAACCAAACACTAGCTTCAAATGTCAGCCCACAGAAGTTCGCTATTGTAGCTCTATTTTTCCTTGAAGTATAGAATGCCTCAGCCAGTGCCTCGCTCCTTTTAATTATTGGCAGCCAAGTGTTAACACTGTACCGTCCATCACAAAAGGTGTAATTTTGTAATCTTCAGGTCTCTAAAAAGCTCAAAACTAAACCAGCCTTTTTCAGATTATACATGCAAGAACTTTACAGATTCTGCCTGTTTCCACATAAGATGACAACGGAGTATAGTAATGTGCCAAGAGAAGGCGAATTAGATAAATTCAAACTACAGAACCAGTGTCTCCAAGAATGGCCTGCTATGCACATAATGATTAGGTGGGGCTTAAAACAAACGCTTTTAATTTAATCCAATATTCCATGAGATATTATTAGTAAATTTCTATATATAGTCAAGACACCATTTCTGCATGGAAGCCAAAAAGTTTCACAGGAGCAATAAAAGACTAACTAAATGTGATACCATCACACATGGTGGTCAAGTAATCACCTGCAATTGGGACCACTGCTCTGATAAGGAACACTAAGTGGGTGTTATGCCTCTGGAGACTAGCCTTCTGCTCAAGGGGCGAGACTTCTGCTCAAAGGTGAAAACTTTGAAATTATTACCATAAGCTTTGGGAAACAGATGAAGTATTGCAGACAATTACTTGCACTTTTGGGAACAACAGCTCAGAGGAGCTCATCTTCCTCTGTGAGCCAAACTACACGTGTCGGGTCCTGCAAGGTTCCCTGAGCAGTGTAGTCTTACAAAGAACAGCCGCTCCATGTAATTCTCCACTGGGGGGAGAGCAGTGGGAGAGATTCTCCCTCCCTCTCTTGCAAAAAGCCTCCACTTGGGTTTTCTCTGGGAGCTTGGGGCAGAAAGGGGTGGACATGAGGCAGGAAATACAGGGCAACTTTTTGCAAGAGAGAGAGGGAGAGAGAATCCCCCACCCCCCATCCACGCTCTTCCCTCGGTGGAGAATCACATCTCGGATTCTCTTTCTTGCAAAAAGCACCCTGGATTTCCTGCCCCCCCCCTGACTGTTCACCCCACCCCAACTGCCTCCAAAGGAAAACCCAAGCAGAGGCTTTTTCAAGAGACAGAGAGAATCCCCCCCCTCCCACTGCTCTTCTCCTGCCGGAGAATCACATGGAGCAGCTGTTCTTTGTAAGACTGTATTACCCAGGGAATCTTGCAGGGCGGCTTGTGTAGTTTCCCTCTGAAATACCCTGCCTTCCTCAGGAGTCTGCCTGAGAAGCTAACAAGTCTTGACACTTCCTTCAAAAATGGCACAGTTGCCCTCTGAGAGGCAGACAAGTCATAAAGGACATTGGATGGCAGTACTGCAGCAACAGACTCAGAAACAAGGACTGCTGCCTGAAGCCTACCACAAAGCAAGACCTTTAACTATCTACTCCTACTTTCAGAACAGTTACACGTTTCAGTCAGCTTCCACATACAAGGCTCAGCTTACTAGAAAAGGAGTATAGGCTAACATGACTCTCAGTTTCTCTCTCTGAGTATGCAAACGAGTCTTGTTAGGGGAGTTCTTGCAGTTTAAAGCTGACCAGAGCAGTTTTCAGCCACCCAGATGAGCTAGCCAGCACTTGAGGACTCAGTGCCAAGTTCCCATTCCCCTGGCTCAATTTTCATTTTAAATGACACACAGATGAAATTTTCAAAGAATGTGATACTGTCCCCGGAACCTGCTGTCCAAAGTAACTGTCACACAGTAAGTCTAGACCTACTTAGGCAATGGTAAAAAAGTGATATGGAAACCCTAATACTGGCCAACACATTGAGTATCTTTTTTAAATTGTTAATTGCAAGTGCACAACAGTAAAATGTTCAACTTACAAGATTTTCAGAGTATAAGCTTTAGAGAGGGAGCTTTGACTCTCAAGTGTCTATACCCAGAGAATCTTGTTGGTTTCTAAGATGCCACTGGACTCAATTCTACTGCAGACCAACAGAGCTACCTACCTGAAATTATGTTCAACGTAATTTCTTGAGGTAACATTAACTACTATTCAGGTAAGAACTTCTAAACAGCATACAATATAGTGACAGAACTAGTTTATTTCAAGGTCACTATTCTAACATCAACTTGAATGTAAGCCGAAGATAATTCTGTATATTTTTCTACTTTTACCTATACCCATCTCTCTCTCTCTCTCTCTCTCTCTCTCTCTCTCTCTCTCTCTCTCTCTCTCTCTCTCTCTCCTTTGAGGGGGAGGGGAGCTGGGGAACTGTGTATGTGTGTGTACACATGCACCCCATCCAGTGACAGCCAACTTATGGTGACCCCATAGGGTTTTCAGGACAAGAGATGTTCAAAGGTGGTTTGCCATTGCCTGCCTCTGTGCTGCAATGCTGGCCTTCCTTGGAGGTCTCCCATCCAAATACTGACCAAAGTTGACCCTGCTTAGCTTCCAAGATCTGACAAGATTGTGCTACTTGGACCATCCAGGTCAGGGTGGGGAACCATATATTCAGTAAAGTTTTAGGCAGTCCAGATATTTGCAACATTTAGGGTGTCTGAGAAGTAGAACTAAGAATCCATTCAAGCGGTTTATAAAATTTAGATCAGTAAGGTAGGGATTCCCAACCTGTCTGAGCCTGTGGGAATCTCAGGAGTTCTGACACAGGATGGTGGGTCCAACCACAAGAGGTGGAGCCAACCACAAAATGTCAGGGAGTGAGATAATGCATGACTCTAACAAAATCTTCAGCATTTCAAGCAGAAGTTCTATTTAACAGGATGTCTTTTAAAATGAACATATTGTTTGAAAACATTTCCTTGCATAAACACATTTTACTTTCAGTCGCACAATGAAGATCCTTGCGCTGTGGTGGCAGCTGCTGCTGTCATAGCAACATTTTAAAAATCTGTACAGCCCATCAAATCTTCAGTAGCCAACCAGAAGTTTTGCTGGGCAAAAACACCACCTGGCCCTGCATACTTTTGAGGAACTCTTGGCAGGCACCAGGAAAAGTGTCAACAGGTGAGATGGCACCCACAAGTACCACGTTGGGGACACCTGCATTAGGGAAAGGCCTTTATACACTGGGTTGGAATCCTGCAAGCTGCCAGCAGAAGGTACTGAAGGTAGTGGAACCAACCCCATAATATATCTATATACATTGCTAACATTAATCTTAAGCAGTACCAATTATTTTTCATTCCTTCTTGCCAACCTTAGCTCTATGTTAATTTTTCAAACAAATGTTGTCTTTGCCCAAAGTACTTTCATTTCCCATAGAGGCAGATCTGTTAACTCAGCGATTGCCTTTTCAGAAAGCAGTAACAGTAAATGACAGATACTAGGATAGTTTGTTTGGAAGAAAGAAAAACAAGCTGCTTTGAGGGAATTTCCAACCTAAAAGCCTGGACACACCTTTGCCAGCAAAACCCCTGCAAGCGTAAGATTAAAAATTACTTTGCCAGTTACTAACAGCAACTGACACACTCCATCTAAATGAGACAGTGCTCTTTTCTGATATGCCTGCAGTGGACTAGAACTAAAACAGGAGATGCATAACCAACTGAAAGGTAGTTATAAGAACTGCTACAGGAAAAAGGCTTAAGGAGAAGTCTGCTGGGCCACTAGACTGCAGTTACAAAGTGCCAAGACCACAAGCAAGACAGACCACTTTGTCACTCAAAAATCCCACCAATTCTTTTACCTCCAAGAACCCCAGTTCCTTTCCTCTTTAATAGTATCGACTGCAGAAGGCCAATAGAATCAAATTGGATCCGTTACATTCCAGATCAGCTAAGAGGCAAAACTGTGCCAGACACTGTGCTAAGAGAACAATAAGAAACACATGCACCATGAATGTCTCCACTTTTCAGTAAAAAGTGAGTCACAGAACAGAAGGCTGAGCAATTTTGTGGTGTAACAGCAAGAAGAGCCTCTTGACATAAGCATGAAGCAGAATGCCTCCACGGATGCTCCTACATCACTGTGGGAATGATTAAAGCCGTTGACGATGTGGCTTTATGCTTCCAGGAGCAACCAAACAGGAAGAAGCAAACATAAGAGTTACAGTGCAGAAAAGCCAAAGTTTCAGAAGACCGAGGAAACCTAGGCAGAGGTTGACTTGGATAACATGGTAGAGAATGTTTAGCCTCAAAGTCAAAAGGCTGTTTACTAAAACTGCAAGTAAATACTCGGATTCTCCATGCCACTGAGGGAGAGAGACTGGCAATTGCTACATCTGGTGGAATGTAGAACAAGCTAGCAAGATCATTTAAAAGGGAAAAAAAACGTGCTCAAACACTGATGCACTGACCACAGATCAAAATAGTTTTTTTTTAAAAAAACAAAACTCAAGTCCATAGCTCCATTATACTTTCACAAGCCATCACCAATACCTACCACCTTTATTTATATATGACCCCAAAATTACAAACAACACTTGTAAAACACTGCATCCAACCATCAACCCACAGATCAATAAAAATAAAGCAATTGACTAATTACTACCATTTCTGGACTGCTCTAGTCATAAATTTCCACTAATGGAACCAGGAGATTTTTTTTCATGAATTCTGCTTTCAACAGCAGACCCTCAATTTGCCTCTGCATGCTGTTCAACAGGGTTGCAGTTACCTGTAACCACTGTCCATTGAGTTCCTCTGTACAAGAGCACACTGGGATTGCACATGCACAGGCCAGCCATTCAAAAAACTTTTTCTCACTTCTACAACACTCTGTTAGGGCCACTTCTCTCTGAGTATGTAGCAACCCATTTTTCTGCCTAAATGGCCACGTGTCACAGGAGAGGACCAGCCCTTCCCTCAGTTCTTTCAAAACACTGCAAACTCATGCTGGATATTTCAGACCAGAGAGCTCACAGTGGAGCAGAAGGGAAGGAAAGTTTACTTGCACAGAAGAAGTTGATGAACAATGGATACAGGTAGCTGCAACCATTTTCCCATTCATTCTTCTGTGCAGTTCAACTTTCGGAGATCACCAAGCTACACACATCAATGATATGGGGCAAATCTCTCCAAGAAGTCTAATTTTATTAACATAAATGCAACAAGAAATCACATTTAATCGGAACTGTAATAAGAACTTTAAGAATTGTGCTTTAGCACCTTGGAAAACAGTGTATAAATAGTGCAGCAGAAAATCATGCATACGTATACTGATTTTCCCTTTATGTAAATAAAGAATGCAGGAATGACTTTCCAACTGCAGCATGTCATCCAGCAGTAATGTTAATGGCACAGTGTCTAACAAAAGTATCTGCAGAGGACCATGTGGCAGCCTTACAAAAGTCCAGGAGAGGAACACTACAAAGGAAGGCTGAGGATGAAGCTTGAGATCTCATGGAATACACCTTTAGTTAGAGAGGGCAGGATACTGCAGCTGGTATGGCAACTGGATAGCTGACACAATCCATTTGGAACCATCTGAGCTATGGCCAGTTTGCTTTAATTTGGATCACCACAACACGAAAGAGATGCGGATCTGTACAAAACAAGAGTGTTCTGAACAAATAAATGGATAATGCCCCTTTAATGTCTATGTGTGTAATGCTTTTTCTCCCCTTGATTGTGAGTTTGGAAAGAACACAGGGGCTGATTCCGCATATGTTGGATAATGCACTTTCAATGCACTTTATCAATCTTTTGAGGTGGATTTTTTGTTCCACACACAAAAAAATCCATTCCAAATGTTCTATAAAGAGGATTGGAAATGCATTATCCAATGTGTGCGGAATCACTCCTGGAGTATACTATCTTGAGACAAGTAGAAGGAGATCAAAGTTTTGGATCATACTGATGGGAGGAGGGGTGATCTTACTCAATTCTCTTCCTTCAACACAACTCTTTGAGACACATGTCTGTCTGTGAGGACTCTAGACCCCTGGTGATTTCACTTCAGAGGTCACAGGGGCTGCTCGGCAGAATGGGAAGGCAGGGAAAGGTTGCTTTCCTTCAGCAAATTGCCAAGTCACAAGAACATAAGAATCCATTAACAAAATAAAAATACGCATATTTAAAAAGCACAATAAAAATATTTCTGTATTTACCGCACAAGTCACTTTACATTCAGCAAAATGAAATTTGAGTATAGATTTATGCCTTTGGGAAAAGTATGTCAATGTTGTCTTGGTTCAGAATTAGATACAATGATATAAAGATGTCTCAGTAACCCACCTAGTGAGTCGTCATGGTATTTTCCCCTTATGTTCCCTTGACCTTGTTGCACCCTTCCTTATTGTCAGTACCTAATCAAGTAAAAAATGTAAAACGGGCAGAAAGTTCACCACAACTCTAGTTCAATGTTTAGGAAACAACTGGAGAAAATGGGAAATCAGGTGAGAGGATAAGATGCCTATGGGTATGCTCCAACAGTGAATACACTAGTTAGCAAATTAAGGAAGATGCAAGTGAAACAGCCAGTTTTTTAAAGATGTGACAATTCTGATCTGCCCAAGGTAAATCGAAAGCCACAAGATTTCTCCCAACAAAAGTGACTGAGATTCAACATACACATAAAATATCCAAATAAAATTAAGGTCATGGCTGGTTTTTCTCCCAGCTACTTACCAGTACCCTAGAAAGAACAAACATGGGATGTCCTCTGACTTAACCCTCAACCCTCCTTATAAGACCTTCCAAATTGGATAAGCAATAAAATCCTTCTTGCATTTGCCACAAGACCAAGTGCCCTTCTGTCAATGTGCAGAACTGTAACGCTTTGGAGAAAGTATAAGACAGATTAAGAAAGAGCAAGAGAAAAGTAATGCCCAATTACTATCCCCATGAAGCCGCTGGTGACCCAGCACTTGTACTCTGCCTTTTAATTACCAGTAAGCCTGAAGTGAAACTGATAGACACACACAGCCATTCAAGGGTCTAGCACATAACTGAACCAATGAAAGGGAGGCACTCAGAAGGAGATATACCAACACTCTGCCAAGAAAACATGTCATTTGTAGGTGACTAGAGGTTATAAATAGGCAACACAACTTGATAGATAGTATAAGTCTCTCGATGGCCTTTCCAATTAAAAAGCAAGCACTATTAATCAAACAAGGAAACGTATTTTTGGCTTTCACTAATAACAAACCATAGAACTGTCAATTCAGTATAATTATTTCCAAGGGAACACCAAAAAAAGTAGTATTCTTTTGCAGCAGCTCTGTTTATCCATCAAACCTGGTCAGAAATCCTAGAGAATTTTTTCCCACATTTAGTCAACTCTATTGTCATTAGAAGAATACCATGGGTGTAAGAGAGAAGAGGGAGCAAACCAGCCTATGTTAGTAAAAGTATAGTAATAATAGTCAAAGTAAAAGCATAGTAATAACAACTGCGTTTATATACCGCTCTTCTTGACTGATTAGTGCCCTCCTCAGATCAGTGAACAAGGTCAGTGTTGTTATTATCCCCACAATACAGTTAAGAGTTGAGAGGAGTGGCTTGCCCAAGACCACCTGCTGAGCACATGATACTAGTGGGATTCAGTAGCCATTTCAGTTTCAGCATTATTCAATTTTAATGCCTCTGGCGCATAATGCACGTGACTGCAATACCTTATGTCCCAAGACATGGCTTATCATGTACCGGTTCTGCCAGATGCTCTTTTTTTTGTGTGTAACTAATACTTTAAGGGTATTCAATCAAGAACAAAATGTGACAAATGAGCGCCCAATGAAAACATTTGTACACAATGCTTGGCTGTACACACATAAGATTTGTTTATACAACACGTCAGGCTTTGTAATTTTGGGGGTTCAAGATTTAACACTGTACAGATGTTCAGTTTACCAAATTCTAAGAAAGTTTTGTACTCTGAAATGTGAAGATGCCTGTGTGATGATTTAACAACTTTCACTCCATATGAAATTAGAAGATGCTATGCTCTTCAAAGAGTAAAGATTGGTGCCTTACTAGCATTTCAAAGGAAATCTGCCTATAAAAACTTCTAGTAACTTCTACAACATTTTATCCAGGAACTAAACCAAACCTTAAAGGCCACGGGTTGCAGGCCTTTCCTTGCTTAGATACAGCCACATAACCTAAAAAGCTTCTTAACCAAGAACAGACGGGCTACCTAAAAGACCCAAATTCAGGAACCAGACCCTGCAACAAGCTATGGTGTCAGCTTTGTCCCCATATACATTCAGGCAATACTACTACAGGATCTAACAACATCACAGTCGCACCATCTTGGACTCATCCATTTGAACATCCTCCAAAAGCAACAGATGCCATCATGTGTCAACAATGCCTTTCTGCTCTCTATGTAGAATAAGTCAGTCTCTATGTAAGAGAATAAATAAATATAAATCAAACATTAAACATCATAACGTTCAAGAAACAGTATGAGAACATGTTAATCTTCCAGGTCCTTCTGCTGCAAAACTAAGTCACTATTGTACTACAAAAGTTTCACATGGGATAAACTCTGATGTGAAACAGCTGGATATGGATTCATTAAGAGGTATCACAGCATCTCCCCAATTTGAACAGAAGAAGGATGATTCATTACAGGCATTATTTTCACAAAAGTTTCACCAATACTCTGGATTAAGTTCCTCCATAAATCAGGAGATGCCATGTTAGGTTCGGCAGAAAAGTCTTGATCTACAGTTGAACACTGTCACTTAAACTGAATAGCTTGTTCACTCTTTGGCTAAAGCCAGAATTCTTTAAAGATTTGGTTAATGTAATTTCTTTAAACTAGTATGTTAAAAATCCGTCTTGTGAGTTATCCTATAACTGCAAAGGAAGTCTGGATTATTAATATTTTCAAACAAGAGTCACAAATCCTAGGTCTTCCCACTCATAGTAGAAAACATGCACTAGTAATTTAAAACAGCTTTGCAATTAGGCATTCACCTAGTCGAGTGAAGCAAGCAAAGCACTTTGCCACTACAGCATGGAAGTAGATGTTTCTCAACTAGGTGAAGGAAAGGGAAGAGTGTGCATAAACAGAAGTCACAGTGCTACTGGGAAAACAGAAATACTCTGATGGCTGCCATCTTTGTCTAAGGATAGTCACACTCCTTTTCCAACAAAGAGAACAGGCCATTGAATACTTAACGTGAAGGGTCCTTCTCCTCTGAGGAAAGAAGGAGATATTGTTGGGTGATTCCCATCCTCAAATCAAGGAGACAAGAACAAAGTCTTTCCACTTCCTGTCTCCTTCATGGAAGTCACCCATCCCCTCAGTTCTGGAGACTCCGAAAGCAGCTAACAGTGTCCTAAACTACCAATTTCAACACTCTAGCAAATAACAAAGAGAAAATAAGTAACAAGGTAACAAAACACAAGGACAGGAAGTGGTCCTGTTCAACTGAAAAGTGGGAAATGACGATTACTTGGGAAGGGACGAGATGTCTTCCTTTCCTCAAAGAAGAAACATCCCTCACAGCAAGTATCCAATGGTCCTTTCTCCCTCTGAGGCAGAGGATATCTTGGTGAGACTTCCCAAATAAATGTCCTCATTTTCTGGGTGTGTCATCATCTTCTGATTACAAAAAGTATTGTAACACTCTTCTGCCAAATGTTGCATCAGCTGAGTTGTAGATGTTCATCATGTAGTGCCTTACAAATGTGGATACTGACAACCAGGTGGCCACCTTGCAGACCTCTTCAACTGTAACATGTCTGGCAAAGGCTGCATTGGTTGCAGCACTTCAAACTGAATGGGTGGTGATCCCAACTGGTATGGCTAATTTTGAACTTTGTAAGCTTCGATAATACAAGCCTTAAAAGTACTGCTGGTCGATTTTGACATTCTCTATTTGGCGGAAAGATGGAGAAGAATAAAGAATTAGTTTTCCGAATATGTTCTATTCTGCAGATGGTTTTTAGTGCGCATCCTACATCTAATGTATGCCACAACCTGTCCTCAGGATGAGTGGGATTCAGGCAAAAATGATAAAAGACAGATTTCCTGAGATCTATGGAAAGATGGATTCACCTTCAGTTTAAAGGTAGGGTTTGTTCTCATGACTTTGTCCTCAGGAAAAATGCACAACTCAGAATTGTCTGGCAGCATGCCTAGTTCTGATACCCTCCTTGCTGATGTGACTGCGATGAGAAACAGTGTTCTCATCCTCAGCCACTTAAGAAAAATTTCTTTAATACATTCAAAGGGATATCTGGTAAGGGCCGATAGCACAGTGTGAAATTTCTGTGTTAGAAATCTGTGTGTTTGTGATCGATCTTTAAGAGTAGTGCTCCTGAGAAAGTGACATATGTGGGGGATGTCTGGATAGGCTCAGTCCCAGGAATCACGGTAACACCGTTGTGAGAGCTGCAATCTGTCATCTTAATGTAGAATACTTGAATCCGCTAAACATGGCCACCTTGCAGAGAAGATAGAATAGATTAATCTTCAGTTTCAAGGAGTTGACAACTTTTCTTCTGCTCTACCTGAGGAAGACCTTCCATGATGTGTTGTATATACTGTTAGTAAAATGTTTTTTGGAAGCTAGAAAGGTGTCAGCCACCTTCCCCGAATAGCTTAGTCATAAGAAGTGTTTCTGTTCAATCTCCAGGGAGTTAAATGTAGCCACTCGGGATGTTGGTGTCAAACTGGGCCTTGTTGAAGCATGTTCGGAGATACTGGAAGGGTTAAGGATAGACATGTTGACAGTCGCTGAAGGGTGAAAAACCACAGATGCCGAGGCCAATACAGTGCTATTACTATGATGCCTGCCTTCTCTTTGATCTTCCTGATAGATTTGGAAGAACCGGGGGGGGGGGCACGTGAACAGAAGATCGCTTGACCGCTGGCACGTCACGGTGTCTGTTACTTCGGCTTTGGGATGGCAGTATCTTGTGAAGTACCTGTTCACTTGATGGGTGGTTGGTGATGTGAATAAATCCAGCAGGGAAGACCGAGGTGTGTCACAATTAGCTGAAACAGATCTTTCTTCACAGACCATTTCCTTTCCTGGTCTACCTGCTGAGCCAATCCACCTGGATATGCATTGATTCCTTGATATGTTCAGCCTTGATGGATGCAAGGTTCTTCTCTGCCCGCATTAGGATCTTGATTGCTTCCTTCTGTAATACTGAAGATCTGGATCTTCCTTACTTATTGAGGTAAGTTTTGACCAACACAATGTCTGTTCTGATTAGGACATGCTGGTCTGGTGTTTGTGAGCTGAAGTGCAGTAGGGCTAGATAAGTCGCCCAACGGTTCCAGTAGGTTGATGGGAAGGTTTGTCTCACTGTTGGACCATCAATCCTGCACTGGTAAAACTTCTATTATTGCTCCCGTCATGTCTGAGCCCCATCCATGCCAATATTAATGCTGTTTAAATCAATGCTTCATGCTGGATATCCTATTACCAGTGTCATAAATGTTTCTTCTGTTCAATTCTCTCACAGAATGATTGCAGGTGCTTATCTAACAAGCTGTAGAAACTTTCAGTCCTCATGACCTTGCATACTACTCACTCCTGTTCCTTGCTATGTCTTGCTTTCCAGTGACTCAATTTGATAGTACAAATATGAGAGATGTTCTCACACAAAGTGCCTGCCAAAATCATGTTTATTGTTGGGAGGGGGAAGAACCAAATGTGTGAGTTAAGAGGAGTCTTCTTTGTAGTCGACCCCACTGGATGGCGTCGATGTTTAAATCAGCAGGCCCATCAGTTTTGCTAGTGTCATTAATGATGACCACTAATAACACTTTCTTAATTCTCTTTGCCTTTGCATTCTGCTGGGAAGAGGCAACTGCACATTGTGTCTCCCAGATGTTCTAGTCTCTGTTCGGTTGAAAGGAACTTTTCTGTCAGTTGATCAGGAAAACCATTGATCCTGTACAGACATCTGACAGATGTGTGTGTGTCTTGATGCGATTGTGTCTCGGAGTTTAACCTGATTAACAAATCATCCAGATAAGGGTTATGTGGATGCCCTGTTCCCTTAGTTTTACAACAGGGTTGATCAAGGTCTTTGTGTAGACTATGTTGCACAGAGACCGACTGAAGTGCTCTGAACTGTAGATAAGAGCCCCCCACACACACACACACAGAAACTGAGGAACCTTCTGTATCTGAAAAAGTTCAGAATGTGGAGATACGCCTCCAGAAGATCTAATGAAGTAAGGTTCTCCTGTGGTAACAAGGATTCAGAGATTAATCTTAGCATTTCCATTCTGAAGTGCCTCAGTCTGATGAGCTTGTTGTGATCCATCAAGTCTAGTATCATCCTTCAATTTCAGTTCCCCCCATCCCTTGGCACCGGGAAAAATATGGAGTATACTCCTTGTTCCATCTCTGCAGGAGGGAAAGGTTCTATGGCTCAAATACTGAGATGTCAGCAGCAAAGGTTCTGTGAAACCTTCCTGAATCCTTGGGAAAGGGGGAGAGCAAGATAACCTGCTTGTTGAGCATGGGTTTTGCCCATTCTGCCTTTAATTGCTTCTCAAAAAAAAACCACTACTCTCAACCTAGGGAAGAATACTTTGTTCCCCTTTGGACTGCCCTTGGACAATGGATGGACGAGTTTCTACTTCTGATGGATTCTCCTTAACAGCGAAGGCTGCCATAGTTTGGATAGAAGATACTGGTAGTCCTCTAATTTAAAGACACTTAGGGATTGTTCTGGGATTTCTCTCTCATCCTCTTCCTCATCTGGGCTGCTGTATATCATAATATATTGTATACTGTGTGTGTATAAAGTGCTGTCAAGTCACAAACTGACTTGCGGTGAACCCTGATGGAGCTTTCGAAGCAAGCAGAAAGCAGAGGTGGTTTGCCATTGCATCCCTTTACAGTGTCGTCTTCCTTGGTGTAGTGTCATCCAAGTATTGGTCCTATTTAGCTTCTGATATCTGACAGGATCATGATATACTATGTAGGCATGTGCGATTCGGGTTTCCAATTTGAGATAAATACCAAATCGGACCTGATTTGCAAAGATTTGGGATTTCCAAATCGGGCCCTGCATGCTGGCCCTCATTCAGAAATGCCAAATCAAACCTTCCTGAAACTATTTGGGGTGCTTTCAAACCCCGCAGCTGGCTCCAGCTGACCAGGAAAGGAGGATTCCCCGCACCAGCCAGCTGAAGTTTAAAGGGCCCTTTCCCTGCCACTTGCAAGCAGCAGGAAAAGGGCCTTCCTGCACTTCAGCAGGCTTATTTCACCCCCCCCCCCAATTGGGTGAAATAAGCAGTGGGGCGGGAAGTTTTGGCGTGCTCTGAATCTTCACGGAGCATACCAAAGCAGGGCAATAAGCGGTTTCCAAAGTGGCATGCCGCTTTGAAAATCACTTATTTCCAATTCTTTTTCCCGCTTCGGAAACTGAATCTTTCTGTCCCTGCACACCCCTAATACCATGTGTCATGATCTGGCTGTGCCAGGAAGGCCTAAGCAAGGCCTCAGAAGCCTGTTACCAGTGGGAATAGGCCTGCCTACAGTTCCCAGGAGCCCCTGGGCCATTTTGGTACCCTTTTTGGCCAATCAGAACACAGGGGGCTAGTGCTATATAAGTCTGGGAGGAAAAAAAGCTGTGTTCTTTCAGCCAGGGAGCAGGCCAGAGGAGGTTTATGCTAGGGGGAGAGGCCCTCATCCAGGTAGGATGAGAAGACAGGCCTGGTAGACAGAGGGACAGTGAGTTCAGTCACGCTAGGGCCTTTTGTTTATTTTGCTTTCACCCATCTATTATTGCTAATGCACCTTGCCTGACCTCCATGTAAATAAACTATTTTGTTTGTTGTTACTCTGCTGGGTCCTCATGCCTGTTTATTGGCCAAGCCACGGAGATCTGAAGGACTGGGAGGGTACTCTGGGCCTTCCCAAGGGACCCTAAATCCCAGTGGTGGCAGCATAAGCTGGCTCACCCCACCTGACGCATGACACCATGTCACCTTTCACTATCTGCATGAAGTTTTATTTCCCATTTTTTGGGCATAGGTTTCCTTTCTAGCTGCCTTAGTGAACCAGTTAGGTTTCTCTTGTGTAAAATTGCCCTTTTACATTTCCCTGTCTAGGAGGAAAATAAGAGGAGGATGAACCAGAGGGAAACCTCTCTCTTCCCTCAGCGCTCTGACAAAAATTGGCACTCTCTTCCCTCATAGTTTGTCTAATCAAGTTTAGAAAATCCGAAGATAATATCGTGGTACCCGATTTCAACACATTACGCATGGGTAGAACTTACCCACTAGCACTGGATCCTGGATCTGTTGCTATTAGTAGATCTGCAAAACAGCGTGGTTCTCTATGGGTCTTACACCCATTGATTAGCTTATGAATATAGGAAATCACTCCGCAGACACCTTCTGGTCGGTTGGCAAGTTTTCCCCAGTCAATGGGGCCAGAAATGGCTGCTGTGGTTTCTTTGGGTGAGGAGGAATGGTGCCTCCTGGAACATGTATGAGCCTCTGATCTTTTTGCGCTTTGAATAGCAGCCGTTGCAATCTCTGCGCGATCTGTGCTGATTGCATTGGTGTTGTTACCAGGAACAGCGAAGAGCTTTTAACTTTCCTTCGGAGAGGAACTTCCCTCACTTCCCTCACAGTTTTCCATTTTAATGCGGTTGAGGAACATGCTCTGTGATGCTGTTAGTCCGCTTGTAACAGACTTAGTATAAGTGGGACCAACAACCATACCTGCTCTTTAAGCTGGCCCTCCTCCTGGATGCTCAGGCTGGTACACCAGCTACACATCTTCCAGGAAAACAAGGACTTGCGTATTGTTTAACAAGTCCTGGTCCTCACTTAAATGGAATACATCATTTGGAGGCTTCCAGTCAAGACTGTCCAAACACTGGAGCTCGCAAAGACATGGCTTATGACTTCTTACTGGAGCCAACCTATATAAATGTGTACAGGATTTGTCTAGAACAGGATCAAGCATACTGACTCCCACTGCCACCTTCCAGCGTTTATCACAATGTGGGACAATGTCTACACAATTATACATACAAAAAGATCCATTCTGTGACTGGAAATATTGGGAAAGCACCATTTCAATGGTGGGGACAATGCACACACTTTGCCTATGTTGTGAACGCATATAGGTGAGGCTAAATCAAAAAGAGTCCAGTAGCACCTTTAAGACTAACCAACTTTATTGTAGCATAAGCTTTCACGTATCACAGTTCTCTTTGTCAGATGCATGGAGGGCAAGAAGAACCTGGTCAGATATATAGGTGGAGAGGGGAGGGAGGAGTAGATGCAAACAGTAGCTTCTGATATAGAGATCAGTTTGCTTCTGTTAAGGAAGTCAGTTACTTCTGATAATGAGATAACCATTCATAGTCTCTATTCAATCCCAGCCTGACTGAGTCAAATTTACATATGAATTCCAATTCAGCAGCTTCCCGCTGGATTTTTTTTGGAAAGGTTTCTGTTGAACTATAGTGACCTTTAAGTCCTTGATGGAATGTCCTGGTAGATTGAAGTGTTCTCCCACTGGTTTCTGGATGTTGCCATTTTTAATGGCAGATTTGTGTCCATTTATTCTCTTGCACAGAGGTTGGCTGGTTTGTCCAATGTACAGAGCAGATGGATATTGTTGGCACATGAGGGCATATATCACATTGGAGGATGAGCAGTTGTAAGAGCCAGAGACAGTGTAGTTGACGCCACTGGGTCCTGTAATTGTATTTCCTGGGTAGCTATAAGGGCAGAGCTGGCCTCTGGTGAGGCTAGTACATCTCCTCTATGCACTTATGTTGCACAGACAGATCCACTTATTAATCTCTTCCTGTATTATATTCGCTATGTTAATTTTAACCTTTAACGCCACCAGGCCTGAGGTACCTGAAGGAGCACCATCTCCCATATGTACCTTGCTGTCTTTAGAAATTGTGAAGTGAGGAACTTTTAGAGGTTCCCAGAAGTCAGGAATAAGGGTTTCTTAGTAACCACCTCTCTGCTTGGGAAGTCCTTTCCTTTACAAGTGTATCTGATATGTTTGACTGATTCCTTTTCAGAAAGGTCATAGTGACTACAGTATTTAGACAAGTCTTTAGATTACAGCTTTGTGGGAGGAGCTGGACAATGTTTACCTTATGTATATAATGGCAATATTTGACTATAGTAAATGGGAATCACTTCAAGGACACTTTCAAGCAGCAGTATACATTTTAATAGAAGTGCTGCCGTTTGACATTTAAGCATTTCCATGCTTAACCTCCTTACTCCTCAGCTTTTGCAACACGTATGACTTCTTCTATTCTTTCCCATGACCTCCAAAGCTATTCCTGTCTTTAGAGCCTGTGTTTAATGTCATCCAAAAGGACAACTTCCCTTTCCTTCACAGAAAGGTGCACTCTAGACATTCTAGCAGCTTTATTTCCAGATCTGAAATGCTAGTTTTTGATTGCAAACCTTAGAAAGCAAGAAGCAACAATGGCCAGGAAGGAGTGGCACATCCAGGTACACTCCTGTGAGATCTATGGAGACCAGATGGACTCCAGGTTAGAGTGCTTCTTCTATAGCCTTTAGTGTTCCATCTAGAACTTCCTGTACTGAATGAAATTACTTATGAACTGCAAGTACAGAATGGCCGTCCAGTTCCCAGTCTTATGAGGGACTGTAAAAAATACTGAATATTCACCATATCAGACAGTGGAACAGCTTCTATAGCTCTTACATCTAGCAAGTGTTGTACTGCCTGAAGTGTGTGTGCTCTTTTGCTTGGACATTTCAAAAGGGGGAGACAAGCAGCCCATTTGTGGATGAACTCTGTGGAGCACCGCCAGACTACTGTGTTTTAAACTCGCAGGTCTTCCAAGGATTTTGTCCAGATGTGTGCCAAAGCTTGTAAACATCCTGCTACTGGAACTCCCAGCATCACTGGATTTGTTTGCTGCTGGGCATACGGCTCTTTAAGACATAGCTGCTGAACTACTTGTGTCCGGTGCTGCCTGTGCCCTGCCTAAAGTTTCCTAATTTCTGTATCAGGATGACCCCTTCTGGTTTGATCTGAAATAGAATAGGGGTTTCATAAGAATGGAAGGCATGAAAGGAAGAGTTTCTGAAATGCTTGTCTGCCTTTAAGACGAGAAGGTTGTGGCTTTCTTTTTAGCCTTGGTCTCTACAAGGCCATCTTCCAATTTCTTCCCAAGTAAATTAACACCAGCGTAAGGGGCTGTGGCTAGGGTAGCTTTGGTGTTTTGTTGCCCCCCAACTATGGATTCGTAACTAGTGCAACTTCAAAACTCTGTGGCTTGTTCCAGCTCTGAAAGGCAGTTAACCACCTTTCTACTCTGGTCAAGTTTGTGATTAAAAGCCCTAACCCAGATGTTTGTAACATCAGGGGGGTAAGCAGTTGCTGCTTTCATCACTGCAAGCTGAGCATTGATTAGTAGGGTGCAAAATACATTATTGGCTTCCTTAGAGATGGTGTAAAGACCCTTGAGTTTACCTGCTTTGAATCTAGGAGAAGTGGAGTTTCCCACTCTTCTCTGATCTCTTCCTCAAAGAACCTGGGAAGACTAAAAACATGAGGAATGTGTTTAAGCCTAGAAAATAAATCCTGGTATCCTAGAGATCCTTTAGCCACTCTTTCTTTGAGGGTTTTTCCCAGTTGGCACTTTGAGCTCTAGAACCTTCACTGCCTCTAGAAGAAAGTCATCAGAGGCAAACAGCCTTCTGCTTCAGGACTTTAGGTCGATGTAACCCTTGTTGGATTTTGCCCTCTCCTTTGTCAGAATCCTCATCTATATCCTCATATTCCTCTTTAGAGGACCAAAGCTTATAGGGGGAGCCTAAAAATGGCTGTTTCTATCCCTTTCAGGGCACAAATTAGACAGGCTGCAACTGGTAGCAGCCCTCATGTGCTTTGCCAAGTCTTCTGCAGAGGGGGCACTCAAGGAAATGGCTTTTCTGCTCCATGGCTTGGGGAAGATAGGAATCAAATCTCCAGTATTTTGTGCTGCTGTCCCAGGGACATATGACATGGTAGAATGACTGGCCATATAGCCTCAGCCTGGTGCCAGTGTCAGCAGGCAAAAGATATGACAGAGGGGAAAACAGAGGGGCTCCCCCCTTTTCAGATAACAAATGTAGACCGAATTATTGCAAAGGAGAGCAAGAGGAGATAAATATAGAATAAGAGAATAAAGCACAGCAGGAAAATGAGCTCTCAGGTTTCCTTGCTGACTCATCGGAAGCAGGAAAAGAACTGAGTAGGAGTGGCTACAAAGGGAGAGCTGCCAAAGGATTGCAACCTCTTTCCCACCTCAAAGAATAATGGGAAAGTATTCTAACTATCAAAATTACACCCTCCAGTTTCAAGTGAAAAAGGCTCCAGCCCCTACACCCTATTACAGGTAAGGTAAATTGTCACAGCCTCTAAATTTAAACATCCACAAAAAATCAGCCACATTACTGCTCTCATTCTATTATGGACTTTACAAAAGCTTCCATGTTACACAGCCTTATTTTCCTTGGATATCAGTTCTAGGCTGCATTTAGTAATTGATTTCTAGTTCAATGTAATGGCCACAAATGTGGCTTGCTCATGGCTCACTCTCCTATCCTTAGCTCCTCTCTTTCTCATACGAAGTGCAATCAATTCTAATTGCCTATGACACTGAAAAGAGAGGGTTTTTTAACCCTTGGCTAGACAGGAGTCTAAATAAGGGTTCAATCCTAGCTTACAATCCTAGTTTAAGGGGGACAGACTTGTAAAAATATATTGCTTCCTTACAACGCACAACTCAAAGACTATTGGCACCAATGGTAATATCATGCATCCTTCCCTTGCTGTTTTTTGCATTAGTCTATTTCCCCACTACAGTCACTAGTCTAAGAATTCCACTTCTTGATTTTTTGAAAAACTCTAAAATCAAAATTTAAATTTTGCTTAGCAACTATATGACACTTGAGAGTGTTTAAAATGGTTTGTATATATTCAGTACTCCTTCCTACAGCACTGTAAGGTCAATATTACCAATACAGAAAATAAGCATGAGGGAGAATGTAAATACTACACATAGTTAGCAGTGGATTGTTCAAGGCCATGGAATGAGCTCATGCTCATTCATACACTCCCAGCTCACGATGCACGAAAAAGAATCCACAAATGCTTCTGATATTAAACAAATATTTCATGTTCATAAAGCACTTTTTTTTAAAAAATTAAAAACACCACCTCTTGCTTTTCCTCTAGAAAAAGAACAGTTTACTGCAAGCCTATTAACAAAAATAGCTAATTTGATGCAAGTCAACAAAATTACAGCAAGTGTAAATTTGGTTTACAGACCCAACAAGAAACTGTGGTCCTCTGTTAGAGGTCCACAGGTCCTCTAACAGAGCATTAGATACTGTTAAGTGATGGAGCAAAAAAACATTCAAGACTGCATCAGTCTTCAGATGTCAGAGACAAACAATATACCAGCAACTGGGAACCACTTTGCTCTTCTTTTTCAAGGTCTGTGGAAATAAAAAACGGGCAAACTACAGCTGCTGCTAGCCGTAGTACAAAACCATGAGTTCCTGAACTGAGGGCAGACTACTACCAATTATTCTGAGAATTTTTATCCCATCTTTCTCCAGATGGGATCTACAGTAGGCTTCAAAGTTAAAACATAGTCTGAAGTATAAATAAAGATCAATAAATACAACTGAGATCAGTAATGGTTATTATGATTTGTCCTATTTAGATATATCATGGAAGGAAAGGGAAAGGACCACATGAGCTGGGGAGGGGGCAGAATAGAGCAGGGATGAAGAAAAGCACATGAACCACCATGGATGCTCCCAAATTATTGTTTAACAAGCAGTTAAGGTTTCTTCTCAAAAATATTACTCAATTTCTTGCGTAACCAGGAGTGCTGCTCTAGTTAGAAGGAAGCAAGGCTTCAGATTCCCCCCACTTCAGCTTGCCAAATATGCACACCACTCCCACAAAGTTCTCCATAAATTGTATGAAAACACAGAGGAGAGGAAGGTCCTATCTCACCTTGCAGGAGCTTTACAGAAATCATGACTAATATAACAGCACTGCTCTGCTTTTGCTTTCCACAAAGTAAATATTACACAAAATTAAGTAAAACCCAACCTCTTATCCCAAGTCCTCCATTCCAAGAGAGGGGCAAGACGGGGAGGAGGAAAGGAGTTGATGGCAAACAGAATAACTGAGGATTAATAATTCAAGTCAAAATGTTTGTGCCTTTGGTACAGCTAAAGAATAAGGACGAGCACACTAAACCAACCAATCCAGAATCTCTCCGATTGTGTCAGAAGAAGAATTCCTCTTGATTTAATCACTATTGAAAAGCTGCTTCTAAACTAACCATTAGCAATCCTAGGCAACCTGAAGTTCAAGAAACTAGAATGAAGGATTGGTTGGACAGCTGATGTTCAAAAATCAGTCAAACACTATTTTAAAGGTGATCAATATTTTAATACAATATTTTGTTAAATTACACCATAGACGTCTGCAGCTTCCAGGCCTGCCAAGTAATTTGTTTTATATATTTATATATATATATTATTTTTATTTATTTATTTATATATATTAAAAATTATTTATTAATGCTTGCCACTGGCCTGTAAAAGCGATCTAGACAAGCATGAGCAAAAACTTTTACAAACCAGTTCATATATGGCAACTTACCCTCCAGCTCCACTACTTCTTCCTCCTCACACAGGTTAATGCTGAGTGGTAACTTTTCATAAGTATTGTTTTCAAACAGCCTTGTTGATTCAAAAGGAGGTCAGTGCAGTGGCCAAGAGTGTCTTCTATCAGCTGCATCTGGTTCTCTAATTCTGCTTTCCCAACTCAGCTGACCTAGCCAGACTGTTCCATGCTTTTACAGCCTCACTGTTGGATTACCGTAATGCACTCTACATTAGGTTGCCCTGAAGACTTCAGAACGGTTCGGAATACAGCAGCCCAATTACTGGTAGGAGCTAGCCAACATATCCTGCCATTTAAAAACATTATACTGGCTGACAAGTCATTTTCAACCTGCCTCTCTCACCAAGTCTCAAGGCAGATTATACAATGTAAGACAATGTAATCAAACAGCATGACATCCAAAAAACAATGCAACAGGGCTAGGATCACAAAAATTAGATACAGTGGAAATAAAAGAATAGACACCATCTGTTAAGCAGCATAAAAAGAACAAAAGTAGAAAGCAGTGCAAGTAATATTTACGTTTGTTTGTTTGATTTGACTTCTAGCCCACTCATCCTGCAAATGGGCTCAGGGTGGGTTATAACTATAAGTACATTTAAAATCACAATAAAATCTTAACAATTGTAAAATACAGTTTCCAAGATAGTGGTCCATACCATCCACCCCTGCAGATAGTGCATGGGGGGTGGAGAGGACAGCCATTGTGGTCAGATTATGACTTGGGGAGGGGGGGCAAGATGACTATACAGCCCCCCCCCCAACAGGAGACTGGTAGGGAGGCTCACCAGATGGATGTAAAATCAGCCTCATAAGAGTAAAACAATACATTTCAGAGGAATAGGCTACAATCCTGTTCCTTCTATAAAACATATGACAGCAAGTTGTGTAGTGTTGGACTAAAATCTGACAGACCCAGGCTTGAATCTCTGATCTGCCATGGAAGCTTGCTGGGTAACCTTGGGCTAGTCAGTGTTGTGAAGATAAAATGGAGGAGTATCATATAAACTGCTTTTGGTCTCCACTGAGGAGAAAAAGTGGGGTATAAAGTAAATAAATATTGCATTATTCCTTTATAGAAATGCTCTCCTGAACAGTACTTTTTTACAGTTTGCAGAATGACAGGAGTGTCATTCTGAGTCAGGGGGTTGTACAATGTGGAAGCCACAACAAATAAAGCATGAGCAGTTGACAATCTTACCCATTTGCGGTGTGGCAAATTCAAAAGGCTTTGCTCAGATGGGTGAAACTGTAATAATGGAGCATAAAAGAAGGTATGAAGGTATAAAGCCATGAAGGATTTTGTAGGTGGATAGCCAGTACCTTGAACTAAACCCACTGTCGAATAGCCAATGGAGTAAGGCAGGAGAGAATGCTTTCACCCCCTTCCCACTGCAGCCTCATGACCCACATTGCTATTCCTCCACACAGGTCCCATGACCCCAAGAATAAATTTTCCTGTTGGCAGGATTGGTTGGTGGAGGGATGGGAAAGCTGGGAAGACCAACTGCTATTAGATGAGATCATGGGATCCAACCCAATATGTATAGCTGAGATTTTAGACAGACTCAACTGACACATGAAGAATCCGCAGGTTTTAGTAACATGCTCCCACAGGCATTGTAGAGCATGTTACCTTTTATGCAAGGGCAACATAACAACACACAGATTTACTCAAAATTTCATCATGGTGACTTTAACTGAACAAAAACATTTATATTCAGTATTTTGTTCATTATTATCTGATCACCAACTAGTTTATAAACTGCATTTCTAAAACTGAATTAATATTAATACTTATTATAAATTGGTGTGTACAGAAAACAGCTAATCAAGCTGAGTGTAATGCTTCTGAAATTAAACAGTAGAAAAGAGCAAAAGACCAGTAGCACCTGTAAGACTAACACAATTTACTAACATGTCTTCAGAGAAGTGAGCTGTGTCTCACAAAAGCTCATACCCTACAATAAATTGTGTTAGTCTTACAGGTGTTAAGGTCTCTTGCTCTTTTCTACTGCTACAGACAGACAAAAATGGCTCCCCATTTTGATCTAAATTAAACAGCTTAAGATGTAGACCCCAACTCATTCACAGTCAAATCACAGTAATTTATGTAGAAAATGTATAGGTTGCCCCTCCAGAGACCAATTTAAGGCTCCAATTAGAAATTAAAAATAAAATGCAGTTCAACTTTTAAGAACCGCAAGCCTTCCTGATTCTATGTGAACAACCATCTGCCACCCTCTTTTACTGGGGTGTTTCCAGTTCCGCAGACTACTAGCGTAAACTGTTAATCTAAGCAGGTCCAAGTGACAGCACCCTCTTTATCAACATTTCTCTTTCTCCCTTCTGTATTATCATGTTCTCACCAAATACACAAAGTTTTGACACTGAGCAAGGGTTCCTGCCCTCTACAGCTAATACAAGTCAGTCAGCCCTCTGGAAGAACCCTTTGTAGTTTTAAAACACGGCTGTTCCAATAACAATTGCATAATACCAACACATTACAGCACAGAGTGGACACTACCACAATTACCTGCTTTGGAAAAGCAGCATGAACATCCCTTCATCAAGTCATATACATACATGTGGAAAATTAGAAAAAACAAACATATTCCAACTCCAGATCCAACTGAGTATTTTCTCTTCCAGAGAACAATCCCAGGCCTCTCACAGTGGCCCTCCAAAATGCCATTCTATATGAATAAGCATTAATTCCAACTGTCCAATGCCCACTTAACTGATTCATTCAACGGTGATATTCAGCTCTCAGTTCCTATCTACTATTGTCTGTGCTCAGACATGCAAAACAGATAGCTTAGAAAACCTTACTGTTAGACCACAATATTAACTTGCCCTTTCCCATTTTATAAGCTTAGGCTCCATAATTTAGTTATGGAATTTCAATTCCATAATTTGGAATTCAATTGTTTCCAGTTTTAAGTAAGAAAGATATACTGGGCTTTCTAAACCAGTGGTTTAATTCTTAAATGATTAATGGAAGTTCACAGATTAAAGTGTTTGAAGGTAGCAGCTGAAACCACAGTAAATCAGAGAAGCCAAGAATCTGTAAAGACTATCCCAGTCTGGGCAAACCAATCAATCCAAGAAGCCCTAGTTTCATAACGTATTTTAGACAAAGTATGGTCTTCTGATGAATTCCTGTTTATAACATTTACTCCTGTAGCTCAACTTCCTCTTACAACTGCTCCAGTCTCCTGCTCTCCAAAATGACTCTGTCTATTCTGATTAGTTACCCCATATATCTACAACTCTCTCCCAAAATAGGTGGCATTCTTCTATCTTCCTTCAAATCTATTTCCCTCCTATTCTGTAAAGTCTTTAGCTTAACCCTTTAATATGTGTAAGATGCCATCAAGTCACGGATGATTCATGGTGAACTCATAGGGTTTTCATGAGATGAATGGAGGGGCTTTGCCATTACCCACCTCTGCGTAGCAACCTGGACTTGCTTGGTGATCTCCCATCCAAGTACTAACCAGGGCCAACCTTACTTAAATTTCCAAGATCTGATGCGATCAGGCTAACCTCGGCCACCTAGGTTAGGATTATCCCCTTAACAGTCATCTCAAATTATGCCTATGCAGAAGAGCAATTGCTCATATTCATCTCCCTCTACTCTTCTCCCCAATATCTGACAGCTTCCTCTCTGCCAAAATTTAGATTACAGTCTCACTGGGGCAGGAACCTGACCTTTTTGTTCATTCAATTGTGTAAAACACCATGCATGTTGATGGTGTTGTATAAAAGCTACAATCACCACCACCTGCTAATGCCATCAACAAGAAACTGACTAGATAGTAACTAGAGAAAACAGCTACATCACTGGTTGCTAGGTAGTAGGTTTGGAATGAGAGCCAGATTATCAAGCAATTTTCCAATAATTTGAAAGAAAATTTACACTATAGCTAGGATTAACATATTATAACCCAACTATCTTTACTTGCTACCGTAAGACTCACCTAGAACAAAAAGCTTTACCAAAGAGAACTAAAATAGAGAGTATAGGGGCCTCCTTACACAAAAGCCAATGCTGACAGGAGGAAGCCATTCAAATCAGTTTTCTAGGATCTCAGTCTGTTATTCTCCAGACCCACTACTCATTTCCTACGATTCTATACCACTTGTAGTTTGCAAGCTTCTTAAATTATTTTCACCTCATTCGTCCTACTGAGAACAGAAGCTAAGAGACATTTATCAGCTCAGATGCAAATCTAGCCTGCGCAACATATACTCCTACTGTAAGCGGAACGTCACCAGTCCCAGAAATATCCCTTGCAAAGATTCTGGAATGCCGTCAAAGGGCACTCAGTAAGCACATGGATGAGTGGGGATGTGAAATTCAGTACAGTTTTTTGGCCCATCCTGCAACTTCAAAAAGCTGGTGTACCATAATGATTAAGAGTATACGCAATGACAGAACATCTCAGTTCGGATTTCAGCTCAGACAAGAACTCACCAAGTATTCTTAAATAATCCATTTTTCAGTCTCAGCTCTTCACTCTACCACCCCCAATGGAGAAATATGAGCCCAGACTGTTACAAGGATGATTAAAAACAAGGTACACATTTGAGCACTTAATATTTATACAATGCTTTTCCTAAATTAATAAATCAATCAGTTGAAAATGCCAGAGGCTGAACCTTGAGTCTCATAATGCACATCAGTTCACTAAACAAGAGAAGAAAATTACACAGGGCAAGATTGTTCTTGTGTCACTTTAATCTAGAGCTGTTATCTTTTAAAATAGTATTTCTCGTGCCATCACATGGCAAAGATACTATTAATTCTTACCACAACAAGAACATGTAACATTACCTGAACGATTCCTGCTCAATTATGTTTCATTCAAAATAATTTAAGTTTGGGCTCTAAAACAGGTTTATGAAAGGCACAGCCCCCACAAATATCACTGAGACTTTAGTATCAGTAAACATTCATATTTATAAATGCTAACTGGGAAAACTGAGAGAATGTTCAAACAGAAGATGTAAATACAAGCTATCCAAGCCCACTTTTTGGAAGATATTTAAGCACACTTGAGCATCTGTCCCTTGAAAGTGAATTCCCACTAACACATTGAAATCTCTCTCCAAGGACAAACTAAGCTTAGTTACTTGGAAGAAAGCCCCACTGAAAGTAATAGGACAACTTTCCAAATAAGCAAGCATAGATTAATAGAATGACTTTTCAAGTAAGCATGCTTAGAACCGAGATGTAATACCCAACAAGCTTGCTATCTTTAAGAACGGGATAGAAGAGCTGAATGAAAGAATGCTACATCCTTTATGGTTGAAAGACTCTCAAATTTAGGACTATGCTAGAAAGGATCAGACAAGGTGCTGATCCTTCACTTACATACTACATTCCCCCAACGTCTCTTAAACAGTGCACACGGCAAAAGTCCAGAAGGAAAATGATGGGCACAGGTGTAGTGGGGGAGAAAAATGACCTTTGATGTCCTTCAGAAAGCAATTCCATACAAATTGCTTGCGCATAAATCCAAGAAATGCATAACTAACCAACTTTTATTTTGTAAAAATTACTTATACACGTTGGAAGTTATGAGTTCAGCACTTTTGATAATTTATAGGGGAGTCGAGAGACGCACTTACTCTGCCTTTGCTCAAGATTTACCTACTCCCAACTTGAATTCACCTAGTAATTAGTATTTTACAACACTGCCCGCCACCACTTTAGCAACCTGATGAGCCATCTCTAACACTCCCATGACCCAATTTGAAATCTCTGTAGTCACTACAAGAGATGCCCAATTATTTTAAGATCAACATATGCTAAGCTACCAAGCAATTGTAATTCACCAAACCAGCAACAATGAAAAATGGACAGTCTTGGGTTATTCAGGAATATCATCATACCTGAAACCTTTGTAGGAGTACTAACGCTTAAAAACGAATTCTCCCTATTCATCCTGAGCCAAGTTTTCAAGACTATGGAATGTGCTCTTGCCCTCATGAAACAAGACATGAAATGTGGTTACCCTAAACCCGAAAATGGAAAAGGCCATTTGTTCAACCTGTATCTACTTTCCCAGCAAAGATAAGAATGTATGGAGCTCTTTTTCTGGAGCATCATGCCATCTGCCATTGCCTCATTTACTCTTGGTGCTAGTCCAAAGCAAGCAAAAATACCAGTGCGTGTTACACAGAAAAACAAAAGCTGCTGCTGAGGGAAAAAGCTGATTTAGTCCCACCCATGCTGTACAATGCTGGTCCAGCATGATGTGATGCATGAATAGTGGATAGAACTACAGTCAACAAGATGCAAACCTCAGCTAAGGAATTCCCAGGCTGCTATAAATCAGCAAGATTTACTTCTGAGTTGAATTTCTCTTTAAGGCTGAGAAGTACACTTCAGTTCTCTAACTTTCCTGTACTTGGCTGAGTTGTGCATTACTTTAATAATCTGTCCTAACAGAAGGTAGTTAGGACTGCAACTTGTTACAATTAGAATGAATAGAGGCACATCTTTATGAAATGATATCTTATCCTGTAAGACAGCTTCAGTTGGGCTGTCATGTTGGTCTACAGTAGAATGATAATATCTGAGTCCAGTAGCAGATTTTCAGGGTAGCTTATATCCTGAATATCTTGTTGGTTTTTAAGGTGCTACTGGATTCAAATCTTGCTTGAGAAAACAGCACAATTGAACAATTTAATCTTGTATTAGGAGAGGAGGAAAACTGTTTGGAGCAAAAATATGTTTTACGTAATAAAATAAAATCACAATGAAAAATATTGCTTTTCAAACTCACAGGGAGCTTGGCATTAATTCCTAAAATGTGTTACGTAGTAGACTAAGTAACTTGATAAGTTCATAACCTAGCAACACCACATCTCCTCAGAAGCAGCAATGATTCTTATAAGAACACAGAATTCAAAATGGAGCGCACAGAATTCAAACTTATGCTACACAGAACTCCTCTTTTCAGGAACAAGGACTTTGATGTAGCAACCTTGCTGAAGCTAAGGCTGAAGCTCAGACTGCCTTGAGTTCCATGATGGAAGGTATTTAAATGCTAATAGATTTAGAAGGCAAGAGTATATAGTAAGTTCAGGGTCTTTAAAAATTAAGGAATAATTTATCTGTGATGAAATTATAAACTCCTGCTTAACGTAAGAAATGCCTTGCAAGATCATGCCAGAGTTATTTGGAAGTGTGCCCTATTACAGTCAGTGAATCTTACTTCTAAACAAAAATGTACCAGGCCTTCCTCTTTGCTCAACAAACCCTATTTATCTATAGCTTTGTCCCTCTAGATATCCTTTTTGTCAACCTCCTAGCACTCCATGAACATCTCCTCCAGAAATATCTCATATTAGGTCAAATCAGCACAAAGCACAGTAGCACCATCACTAAGGTGTTGTGATACTATTGCTAACACAATCTAAAAGGCCATTATCATTTGGTATCACATTATGCAGTTAAGATAACATACTACAACTTAAGACTCTCAAGTACTGTCACCTAATCATCTGTAACAAGGTGAAAGTAACTGAAATTTCTTATCAATACCTGTTGCAGGCGCCACCCCGTCATTCAGCCTCTGCCCTCAAAGAGTATATCCTGTCGTAGTGTTTGCTCCTCTAGCCCCAGACCAGGACAGGGGGTTTGTGGGCCACCACCTCTTGCTCCCCACCCCTCAACTATCTCCTCCCCTACACTACCCTGAATCAGATGGCCAGTCATATCCTCCTTGGCTGTCTCTAAGATCATTTTGAACTACACACTCAAGTTGATCCCTCTTAGCCTCTCGTAAGACTGTCATCCCTTGTGGAAGTTGGGAGTCTCTCCATAGCTGCAACTGGGAAAATTCTAAGACCCCGTTGGCACCCACCTTTGAATGCCACCAGCAGCTGAATATTGTCATTCCTAGCTCCACCATTTGCCTGATATAGGCACCTGGCCTGTCTCCCAATCAGCCTAGCTGCTGCCTTTCACCTGGGGGCATTTCAAAGGCCGGTGTAAGCTGGCATTCAGCCACTTTTTTACTGGCCCATACCAGTTTACATTCACCTTTGAACTGCATGCATGCCCTTGTATTTCACTTTCTAGCTTTCTTCTCAGCTCTCCTATGTTTCAATGTTTTAGGGAGGGGTGTTTATTTTCAAAAGCTTCCAATTTTTGTATCAAAGGGAGAGAAGGAAAGAAGAAAGGCAAGTTGAACTATACATGTTCTCAAGCAATACCACCACAGTTACTTTTACTCTTGCCTGGAGCCAATATTACAATCCTACAGAGCATATCTTGTTATTTTGTAACATGCACGATCCCTTTTGGAAATACAGAAGCAAAATTCAGACTCAGTATTGTTCTTTTAAGGATGTCATGTGCATGTTAAGTCAAGCACTCTCCTATTTGACTACATAATAGACAAAGATGAACACATGATTCTGCCTTATGCTGATTTAGACCATTCGTCTATCAAAGTCCATACTGCTTGCTCTGACCGTCAGAGACTCTCCAGGATCTCAGCAAGATGGCTTTCACATCACCTTTCAACTGGAGACAGCAGGGATTGAATCTTGGATCTTCTGAAAACAAAGCAACTGCTCCACCACTGAGCCATGGTTCCTCACCAGGCTTGAAGGGAAAACCAGCTACTCTTCCTATTGACCATAACCTTGGCAGTGACATCCAAAGGAAGGTTTTTTTTCTTAGAAAGTAACAGATGAAATTTTAGGAGATTTTTCCATGAAAAGCAACATTCTGTGGCTGGACTTCTCCCACTCCAGCTATCAAGACAGTGAAAAGAAGCCCAGCTGGGCTGAATCGCAAAACAGTACCCTCCACCCCCAGCATGTGTCCTTCTGAAAGACATCTCACATAATGGTAAGATGCCAACATTATAAACCCATTTTAAAATATTTAGATATTTATACTCATACATTATAGTAATCGATTTCCGTAAAATGTGTCAGAAAGGTCTCTGTTACAGCAATTCTAACTATCATGTTTGTCTTGCAAATGCCTTGGTTTAAAAAGCATAAGAAAAAAAGCCGCACAAACAAAAAAGCGGAATAATTTAACAAAAGTGGTGTTGTATTAAATCATGGCCATTGCTGCCAAGTAATAGAAATGTTTGCACTTTTTGGTTAAGTTCTAGACTATTTTATCTAATACCACCAAAAGCTGGTAAACTGAAAAAAAATATAGGCATCATCCATTCCCACCATGAGCAAAATAAACAGAATCCCAATAGAGGAGAAAAGGTCAAGTTGAGCCATTTATGATAGCATGGGAACATAAGCAGATTAAAGAGAATGGGAGGTCTGCAACCACAAGCTGTATCCAACCTAGTTTTTACTCTCCAAGGCTTCTAAGTTACTTGTAGCTACGGCACGAGTAGCTTCCTTGGGGCTGAAAAGGAGAGCTGGGTGTGGATTTAGAATGCATGCAAAGCCTTCCAATTAGCCTGTTACAGTTATTGTGCATCTGCACAATGAAGAAAGGAACCCAGGGCCCTACCATGCCCATCACGATCCTCTCTCCATTACTGCAGTGCAAGTGGATCATGTGCTGTGCCTCTTTCTTTCTGCAAAAAAAGATGGTTCAGAGAAAAAGTTGAAAATGGAAAATGAAAATATCTGTATTAAGGGCCTTTACCTGTAAGAAAAGTGAGAAAGTCATTAAACCAACTCGTCCAACATACCAAGCCTCCAAAAGTGCATGTATATGGCATATACATAAAAAGCAAAACAAACTGTTAAATTAACCTCAAGCCTACTCTTTGACACATTTCAATAAAGCAATATTATCATGCTTCATGAAAGCTAATCAGTATAGATTTTAATAAAATGTTCCTGTGTCACTGCATCTGCAGTTATAAGCACCATCACACACAAATTTTGAAAGTACATTTCAACCAGGTGCTGCAGAGCTGTGCCTTTTCCAAGAATCATTAAATCTTGATGATTCATCATCTTACATTGTACAATACAAGCATCTATTAGCAATCTAATTTCAGGTGTAGTATGCAATTTAAAAGTTTGTGACAGTTTAAATCCCAGAAAATAAAGTTTTTAAATTGCTCCTGTATTTAACATGTTATTTTTTTTGTAAAGATAATATTGTTCTTGCGGGAGAAAAGTGCGCTGCAAGTTACCCACTAAAGGTCAAAACTAACAGTAGTCACATTGGTCCTCAGACAGATTTAAAAACATGACATTAATACTTTTTATTAGGAATAACCAAAATTTCAATTCTTTAGAACTGTTCATTAAGCTGGATATTCATTACAAAAAAAGGGAAAAGGGGTTGAATATCATGCAAGGATATCTGCAAAATGTATAAATGTTATTGAACAGTTATCTCTTGCACTCTTTCCTGATCTCATTAAACCTTATGTTTATAAGGAAAAGTACTAGAAGATTTAGCAATATTTGATCCCACAACCACAACACTATTACAAATTTCTGTGTGTTTATTTCAAAAAGTGGAGAAAAATACTTAACGTCCCAAGAAGCACACAACAGACACAGAAACACCCAACCTTTCTCCTCCAGAACCACTCAGAACCAATGCTAAGAATAGAAAGCTGGAGCATTTCAGCTAAATTCTAACTATGGACCTCCTGAGAAAAGGGGCCATGCCTAAATGTCAGCATGCCAACCCTGTAAAACCCAGAGTAATTAAGAACCCCCTTGCAGTAAACTAGGAAGCCCACGTGGCTGTTTCGAAGACCTTTACTCCAGGTCCATTATCACGGAGATCCAATCCGATTACAACTCGGGGCATGTAAGGAAGAACGGGGGGGGGGGGGAGGATCGGAGAGCCGCCCTTCCCGGAAAGAGCAGGGATCGTCAGTTCCACTTCACAGCGGTGAGAACGGCACACATGGAAGCCTTGCTGGAAGAGCAGCTGAAGGCCTGGCCTTGCCCGCCTTCTCTCCTTGACGCAACCTCGCTGTCACCTCGAGCCTCACCCAATGTACGCGGGGCCTTGAACAGGGTTCTCTCCGGGGCCCGCGCCAAAAGGGGACGGGGCCGCCTTCGCCGCCCGAAGGGTCAAGAAGCGAGGGCCTCCCCTGCGAGCTGGGCGAAATCACATGCTCGCCCCGAAAGAAAACCACGTTGCCTTTACTGCAGCGGAATGCTGGGAAAGAGAGGAAACGGCGGTGGCACACGCGCGTAGCCATTGGGCGGCCTGGGCGTGGAGACGCCGAGCGCTCAACCCGTCGGCAGCGCTGCCACCGGGGCCTGGGTCGCTGCCGCAACGCCACCCAGCCCTCGGCAGGCACCGCTGCCCCACCCCGCCCCATGCCCATCCGCTTGACCCACCGCCGCCTTCGCCCTCCCGGAGCTCGGGCCCCCTCCCGCTGCACACGCTCGCCTCTTCTCTAACGGAAGCCCGCCTGTCGGAGGCATTCACACGCACCCACCCTCCGAACCCGTATCAGGCCAACCAGGGTGCCCGGCAGTTGGAAAGAATTCCGCTTCCTAAATTCTCTGGCGGCCGTTCCGCAAGCCCGACTCTGACCCCCTCCTCTCTCCTCCCAGCCGGTTCACGCCTAGAGACCAAAGACGGTCCCGGCTTAGATTTACCTCTCGATATCCGTAGCCTTCAGGCCGCCGCGGCATTGGAGCCAGCACTATTCGGGCGAGGGAAGCGGCATGGGGGAACCTCTCGCCGACGCTCATTAAACATTAACAGGCGGAGACGTGTTGTAAGAGCAGGGTGTGCGCGGGGGCCCCAAGAGAGAGCCTGATCCGGCAGGAAAGCGCTGGAGGGGGCGCGGAGGGGGCACCCTTTCCCCCGGGGCAGTTCCCTCTGCGCCCAGCGCGGCGTGCTTCCCCGCAAGCGAGGCCTGGAGAGGCGTTTTCACGCCGGCCTGCGAGAGCCTCCTGCCATGCTGCGCCCACCTCCACGAAGCTGGACCGGGGCGAAGCGAGGCAGGCGGGCGCGCGTGTCGATGGACAAAGGCGGGGTGGGTGTCACCATATTGCAGCGAGGAGGCTCCCCACCTCGCGCGGCGCTCCCCGCCGTATCAGAATCACGCCACCTCCTCCCCCCCCCGCCTCCCCAGGACCCACCTGGCGGGGACTGCCCGTTGAGAGTGACCAGCGCCACAGGGGCGTTCTTCGTCCAAGGGTTCACCTTGGGCGGGGGCGCCTCGATGAATTCCTTGCGCCCCACGCCGCCCTGCTCGCCGCCCTCCTCGCCGCCGCTGCTGCTGCCGGCCTCGCCGCCGCTCCTCTGGTGCAGCAGGTTCTCCTTCTCCTGGTTGTTACTATCCTCCTTCTGCTGCTTGATGCTGGGGGGCTTGAGCGCCCCGTTCCGGCGCGGATGCTCCCCCACGCTGCTGCTGCCGCCGCCGCCGCCGCCTTCCTTGCTGCAGCTGTCGGGGCCGGCCCCCTTGCCCTCGTCGGCGTTGGCCTTCTCCGCCTGGTGCATGAGGCGCTCGCCCTTCTCCTGGGGCTTCTTGACCGCCAGTCCGTGCTCCTCGGAGGGCAGCAGAGAGCTTGCGGGCAGGAGAGCCTCCACCTGGGTAGCCATCTGCGCCCCCGCAGAGCCGCCGCGTCCCCCCTGCTCCAGGCTCTCCTCACACAACGAGCACGCCCCAAACTTTCTCGGCTCCCTCGCCGGGCCCGGCTCCCTCGCCCCGCTCAGGTGGATTCGCGCCCCGAGGCCACGGGGGGCTCGAGCCGCCGGCTTCCTCCCCCCCACCGCGACGCCCAGCCCCGGCGCCCCCTCCCCCGTCTCCTCTAATGCCTCCGCAGCAATATGGAGAAGCAAGGAGACCACGCGACAGGCCGGCGAGCGCGCGACCCTCCGCCAGCTCCGCCTAGAGAGGGAGGGAGTGCGCGCACGTCGCGGAAGCGAGAGCGCGCCTCGCCAGTGGAGGAGAGCCGGGAGCGCGAGCCCAAAGCGGAGGAGGGAAGCGCGCGTGCCTGATGCAATTGGACGAGAGTAGACGGGTCTTAAAGGCGCAGCGCTGATAAAAGCGAACGGAACAGCAGCTTTGCTTGACGGGCCTGTGCGAAGCGCCAGTTGTGACTTCTGGGACTCGGTTCGAAGGAGGCAGTGGCTCGCGCATTTCACGGGAACTCTCTCAGCAAGGCTTCAATGTAATCCATGTTTACTTGAAAGTATATCAGTGGACCTGGTTGATACGATCGGGCTGACGGTGTGCGTAACAGGCCTGTGTTAGCCCGAATCCCGCTCCTATGTTTTCTTTTTTTTTTCAAGTGGGCAACCACGTTGGTGCTTATCAAAAAACCGTAATAATGGTTGTGATTGGTCTTAAACAAATGTATTACATGGGTGTTGATTATGTGCCTGTGCGTGCTTTCTTGAAAATGGATTTAAGGACAACAGAACTGATTTCAAGAGCATAAAATTTTCTTTTTTACCATTTTCAGAATCATCTGAGGCTCTGAGAGGCTATTCACCATCCACAGTAGGAGAGAACAAGTTCTCACTTTCCTTCATTCAGTTAATTCTTCGTTTTTCTCATCCTCGTCCACTATTTTCTGACTAAAGTTTCTGGAGAGCTCGAAAGATTTACCTCTTTTTGAAAGAATTTTGGTTGGTCCTATTTGTAACACTGCTTACACTACTATTGTTTTTTTAAATCTTTCTATGAGCCAGCATCGCTACCTATCTTCCCTCTTTTACACTTTCCTTTACATCAATGATTCTTACAACTGAAAAACGAACCAGAGTTACCAACCTGTGTTGCTTGTTTGTCAGTCTGGCACCTTCTGTGTGCTTGGTGCCTTATTACCATGACCGGTCCTTTGCCCCAGGATTTTGCAATCTAAATTTCGATGGAGGAGGAGACAACAGAGGTGAAGGATCTGGGAATGCTTTGAAGAGAGTCGCCTTTATTGTCATGAAAAAGTTGTGGCTTCTCACCCCATGTATACACAGCAAAACAGGCATGTGATGGATTCACACAATTTAGAGCTTTCATCTGAAACAGCCCTGAAGCTGAGGGTGCAACCATTCAACCAACATAATGAGTATACCACACAACAGAATAATTTGTTTATTCTGAAGCTATGGAACCCAAGAATTACACTACAAGGTGTACAAATTAATATCTCTATAGTCAGTGCATTCAAATTTGATGTATATACAGTGAATTCAATAAATACATAAGAACTATGCAGTTTTCAATCAATTATTCATACAAACACCTTATACACACAAACACAGTCCTTCCGTTGAACAGTCCAGTAACTTTGTGGGGAATATATCTCAGACCCCGATAATCTCAAAATTAATTCCAGAAGCTCAATGGCTGATGTGGCAAAAGGTCACCCATGAATAAGTTGGCAATGGAGGGAGCCGCAGGGCACTCCATTGCCACCCGCTTTACTTGATAGTAAAACTGCTCTTGAAAGCGGAAATAATTTCTTTTGAGTACAATGTCCAGTAGATTTAACAAAAAAGGGGTGGGTGGGGTGTCAGATGTTCTAGACCTTAATACATTTTCGACCACCCTCCTTGCCTCATGGTGCGGTATAGACGTATACAAAGACTGAACATCAAGCGTCAAAGGGTAGGCGTCAGAAGGAATGCAGAGATTCTCAATGAACATAATAGAGGTTCCCTTATGTTCCTGTATCCCTTATATAAGTGGTCAAATTGGTAACAAAACTATCAAGTAAAGGGGGGGGTGATGGGGTGCCCTGCGGCTCCCTCCATTGCCAACTTATTCATGGGTGATTTTGAAGATTTCTACTGAATCGTGACAACAATCCTTTCTTTGACCAGATAATAACTCTGAAAAGATTTATTGACGACCTTTTTCTCGTGTTTAAAGGGGCCGCTGCTATTGAAGAGTTTATTAATTGGTTAAATAGTATAGATTCTAATATCCAGTTCACTGCTAAGGGCAATGATAACAGTGTTCCATTTTTAGATGTTATTGTGTATAAAATAACAGAAAATAAATTGGGCGTTATGCCTTATCGCAAGCCCACTGATTGGTCAGCATATTTAAATTATAGTTCATTTCATAGACCACAGTTAAAGCGTAATATTCCTTATGGCCAGTTCTTACGCCTTAAGCGCAATTCATCTCAAAATGGGGACTTTGAAAGGGAAGTGAAGAGGCTGAGCGAAGCGTTCGTCACTCGAGGTTACCCAAGCCAGGTAGTTAGGCATGCCTTGAATAGAGCAGACGCAGTCCCCCATGAGTCCCTTTTGAAATTGACCAATGATAGGGAAACAGAAAGATCAGGGATTACGTGGGCTCTTGACTATTCTCAATACTCAGGAGGCATAGTGAACATTATTAAAAAGAATTGGCATATTTTAAATGATGTGCCTGGCTGTGATACACCCTTAAAAATTGGTTATAGGCGCACAAATAATCTAAGGGATCTCTTGGTCCATTCTGATTATACGAAGAAAGAAATACAGCAGAGTTTATCAAGAGGACACTTCGCATGCGGTCACTGAAACATCTGTGACTTGAGTGTGCCTATTACATCATTTGCTCACCCAGCAACTAAAAGACTATTGTACCCTAAAAGTTACTCGACATGCTCTTCGGCAAATGTGGTCTATATTATAAAATGTGTGTGTGCTTTAATTTATGTAGGCAGCACCACACGGCCGATCAGGGTATGTATACAGGAACATCTTTCGAAAATTAGAACCAAAAATGTGACAGCACCAATGGTTGAGCATTTTTGCAATTGCCACGACAGTGAATGGGAATTAAGTTATTCTGTACTAGAAATTGTAAAACCCAGTAATAGCAGCAAGATTGACTTACTAAGAGCAGAAGCCCAATGTATATACAGGATGGACAGTTTATTTCCTAATGGTCTAAATAGCGAAATTAATTGGGCAGCTTTTCTTTAGAGCTTAACAGAATCAATACCCACCTTAATGTATTTAAGGAATAAGGCTCCAACAGGGGATACCTGTGCCTCGAGCATTATCTTATGCAATCAGTAGGAGATACAGTCCTGAGATTATTGGAAACATGGATTAAATTATGTGAGTATATTTTCTTAACGTAATTGTGTAACATTACATTATTGAAGAATATGATGTATTGTGGTTTTTGACACTTGTGTTATTGCAGTGGATATTTTGGCTGAATGTAATACTGGCTGTGAAGAAGAATTGCCGAAACGAGCTAAGTAAGAAGCTGGCGGGCTCGTTGCCAACCTCCCAGCCAATCTCCCGGTCAATCCTTTGGTGATTTCCAGCGTTTTGAGCCATTGTGCCCTGGACGAATGTGTGTCAGCAGTAGAATATCTGCCT
Organism: Eublepharis macularius; assembly: GCF_028583425.1. Taxonomy (NCBI): domain Eukaryota; kingdom Metazoa; phylum Chordata; class Lepidosauria; order Squamata; family Eublepharidae; genus Eublepharis; species Eublepharis macularius. Next base: position 86,339,798 of record NC_072793.1, on the reverse strand, counting down.
TCTGACTGCTTGGCTCTCTGACTGCTGTCCAATGGACTTTTCAACTGTCACTTGTCCAACATTCCGCAAAGCTGCCTACATTTCCCATCAAAACTTGAGGGAAGCTGACAAGTGTCCAACCTGTGCCTTTTGTCACTTGTAGTTCCGCTCTCAGCCTTCCATCCTTCCAAAGTCGGTAAAATGCGTACCCAGTTTCCCTGGGGTAACGTGTAGATGACTGGGGAAGGCAATGGCAAGCCACTCTGTAAAAAAGTCTGCCAAGAAAACGTGATGTGACGTCCCCCATGGGTCAGTAATGACTTGGTGCTTCATGCAGCCTCCTTTTTGCTCTGGCCTGGAAATCAAGAGATGCTGCCTGCTTGCTGCTGCTGCTGGCTCCCTGTGGTCTGGGACTCAGACATGCTTTGGACTGTGATTGGTCCCTGACCTGGAGTGAGTGGATTCCTGCTGCTACCTGCTGAGACCTGCTGCACCTGGAGGACTTCTGCTGCTGCCTGTCGTTAGGCTCACTAGGCTTGAGGGAGGGATGGTGGCCCAGTGTCTGGGAGGGATAGGGTTTGGGGGAGAAGGGAAAAGGTTTTTTTACTTTGCGTTTTAAAAACTACTTTTTTGCTGGGGGCGGGGCTTTGGTTAGGCTTTTGTGTAGGGGGTCTTTGATTTATAAAACATGGGGAGTCATCAGAGGATAGTTAGGATAGAATTTGGTGAAATTCTGTCAAAAAATGACACTCCCCTAGGCCACTGGGTATACCCAAATTGAGTTTCCCATAGGAAACAATGGCCGAATTTTACCAAATTTACTTTGTATTATTGAACCGTAATGGAGAATGAATTTGGTATTCAGGGAATACTGGATCTTTTTCCAGTTTGGTATTACAGAACCTGAATTTACCCATTTTTTTCCTGTGCACACCCCTACCACAAGATTGAATTCACTGAGGTGATAACCTCTGTTTGGGTTGTGTCACTTTAGAGACCACATGGAAGCTTTTTTTTAATATAAAGGAATATTGTCACATGTGTCCTCACCTGCAGTAGTATAGTCCCATTAAAAGTTTATCACTAGGCCTATATGAACCAGATCACCTAACTCATCGACATTTTTAGTCCTGGGAAGTTAACATTTTAACCCCAATGTGAAACATAGGATTTTTCTTGACTTCAAAAATAAATGCCATGGATTCATGCCCTTCTTCCTCTTTCTCTGTTTCTCTTCTTGTCTGTCTTGTCTCCCCTCCTCTCTATTACTTTGGGAAAAAATAAGAAAACATTTATTTGTGGGCATAGATCAATGGTGGAGCATAAATCTCTAGTAGGATCAATGCATCACTAAACCAATTAGCCAACCAGATTCCTAAACTAGATAACAGCCGTAATCTGTCACTGGTCTGAACAGTGTTTGAAACCTTCCTTCAGATATTCTGAAAGTGTTTTTGACTTTGCTAATCAGAGAGTGGTGGGATACAGACAAACACAGATTAAACACAATATATTACTTTAGTAAGGTTGCCAGAAGGCATGGAGGAAAAGTGCTGTATTTTTATCAGAGGCTTAATGTGTAGAAATGGACAGCTGAAGCTTCTCTTGGCATGGAGGTAAATAACATCTCCTGGTAAATAAGAGCCCACTAATCCTCTATTAAAGGGACAAGACTTTTTCCTCCAGGCCACTGGCAATCCGATGCATTAATTCTCCACATAGAAATGAAACACATACACACAGATTTTGATGGATACTGGGACAAAACAAAACTAACCTTGTAACATTAAAAGTATGTGAATCCTTCAGGCCTGAGAGAGTGAGTTGAGGTGAAAGACAAGTATATTTCCCAATACCTTTTATGACAAGTAATTCTACAATCTGGTATTAATATAAATTGCTTATATGTCAAAAACTGAGTGGAATAAAAACTAGTGTATCAATTATATCTATCAGAAGATGACTATAAAACTACAGAGAATGTTTACAGCTTCTGCCACCTTTGGGACACAATTTCTGTGCCCCATGTAGTTCCCTGTCATGTACACACAATTCCTAGTCCTGTAACAGTAATAATCTGTCAGGCTGTATGTTGAGTAATTATACCCCATGGAAACCCCCCTTCAGGACAAAAAGGATGCCATCAGAAATGATTTCTTGGATGGAGGGCACTTGACAGACACCCCAAGAGCTTGTTTTGCATGTACTATCTATAAATTCTATGTTAACACTGGATCATAATTAGTTACACTTCTCAGAAAGTAAGCCTATATTGAATGACCATGTATCATATTTCTTTAACATTCATATCCATGCAAGATAAGGAATTGTTTTTATCTTATTTAATTAAAACATTTCTAGGTCACTTTTCCAGAAGTTGACTTACAATAATGTACAGCAAAATAAAATTAAGAAACCAATAAGAACACACAAAGCCTGTGTAAAACAATGCAACATAACAGCATCCATTGACTTCTAATTCACCATCATTAGACAGGCCAAAAGCCAACTGGAATTGGAACATCTTGCAACTCCTTCTAAGAGCAGCCCAAGAGCTGCTGCTTCATTCCTGAGGAACAATATAGAACAATTGTTCTATATTGAGGAATATAGAACAACTCTATAATGCTCCCAGCAGCTGAAACATTTTACTCCCTTGTTGACCGAATATAAAGATGGACAGGGCTTCATCAATGCAGTAGGCACAAAGCTGATACTGGGAGAGGCACTCTCTATGGCAGGGGTATCCAACAGGTAGCTTATCAGCTATCAGTAGCTTTCCGGCTGTTGCTGCTAGCTCATGCATCAGGAAAAGATCTGCCCTAGACTTGGGGGATGGATAAGATCACATTTTATTTCATAGGATTTTTCTCTGTGCTGCTTAGCTGATAGGTCTATTTCTGGTGCTCTTCCCAGTCCATGTTCTGTTTCTAGGATTGGGCAAAACTTGTTAACATGTTGCAGGGGGAGGGGGTAGATGGCATGCTTGTCATTACTCACATGCACCTCTCATTAAATAAAAGGTTGTCAACCCCTGTTTTAAGGTTCCAGGCCATCAAGACTTTTTAAAAGTTAAACAATACCTGGGTAGCCCAATCTTAAGACCCTGACATCAGCGCAACTCCATCAGAGGAACTGCTCTAGCACCAAGTTGACGAGAGAAATATAAACAAAAGACCCATACTGAGGTTCAGAAAGTACGGTGATTGCATTAGAGTTAAAGCAGTCCCTCTGCAACTCACCAATCATGGAACAGCATGCTGACAATGCCCCCATGACATGCAGAGATAGAAACAGCCAAGCAGCATACCATGATGCTCACCCAACATCAAATGTTTTCATTCACACACTAGAACATAACAAGAAGGGAACACAATGCCCTTCACTGTAAACAGGACTGTGGTATGACGGGAAGGATCACACATGATGGGAGTTCCAAAGATGTGAGTTTTAGTCCCCTCCTGCAACTACATTCACTGTTGTCAGGTGCACATAGAGAGAAGGAAATATGGCCACTTCGATCACACCAACTACATGTCTCTACAATTCAATGAGCAAAGACAGTTCTAACAGAGTGCCCAAGACTTCTGTCATATAAGGATTTCGGTTGAATGGGGGCCTCAGCAGCACCAGGCAAAGGGTAGCAGACCCCAAGGAAAGAGAATACACAGCTGCACATTCACAAAAGCTTTCCCAGACAATTCCCCAGTAGCTTACTAGAGAGGATCATCCATGTGGCAAACAAAAGTCATGGGTTCAGATCCCTCTGAAGGGAATGCTGGCAAGAAGACTACATTTTTGTCTGATCACAAACTAGAGCCTATGCCTCAGGAGCAGTCACAGAAACAAGACACTGAAATATTCTGGGATTAATGGTGAGCACTGTAATAGACAAGATTGTGGATGATATGAAATTGTTCAGGAGGATGGAGAGAGCCAAGGAAGATTGTAAAGAGCTCCAAGATGATATTTATATTGGCCAAATGGCCAAACAACATGACAGAAGAAGTTCAATGTAGGTAAGTGTAAAGCAATGCATATTGTAACACAAAAACTAACTTTAACAGTGAAACCTTAAGCAGAGTTACTCCAGTCTAAGACCATTGAAATCAATTTAGGATTTCGCTGTAAATGTATGTTGATGGCATCTGAACTGGCCAAGACCAAAAGGGAAAGAAATCTTGGGGCTCCAGTGGATTGCTCAATGAAAATAGCAACTCAGTGTGCACCATGCTAGGGGGCATTAGGAAAGGGCCTGAAAATAAAATGGCCAACATCATAATGTCCTGTATAGATCACAGGGAGAGGTCCTCCTGACTGTCCTGTTGACCAAAGAATCTTGTCTGGTGGGTAGACATAATAGGACATCTTCAGTGGCAGCCTGTGGCACAGTGGTGGCAGAGGAGGCCAGAGGAGGACCAACCTACTAGGCCAAAGGTAGCAACTGCTCCAAGACAGAGTAGGGGACCGCTCAGGAAGTATGATGGCCCCAGCAGAAGCGAGGGGGCTCTGCGTGCAGGAGAGAATCCTCCACACCAAACAGCTGCTGAACAAAAAGCAGGGGCATGAGGTTTGTCGACCCAGGATATTAGCTTGAGGCATGACAGGCAGCAGGGGTCTTTAACTAGCCCTATGCAACCCCAGCTGGGGTAGGGCAAGGAAGGGGTTAACTAGTGTACAAGGTTCAGCGGAGGAAGGAGCAATGCTGGATGAGGCCAGCATGAGTGGAGTTCCAGGGATAAAAATCGAGATGTCAAGAGAAACAGGTGAGGTGTGGAGCAGTCTAGAAAAGACTGTGAAGGTAAGGGGGGGTGGAGCCAGAGCATCTGTTGGGTCATTGGTCAGGATAAGATGGCCAGACCTGGGCAGGTAGGGTAGAATTGACCTTTGAGTGTACTTGCTCATTTGCCATTTAGGCAATAGCTCTTGTGTGCCATGTTGTTAGACTGTGCTAGAACTTGGATGCAGTTTGCATCCAATTATAATCCATCCTTCAAAAACTAACCATTTAGCTAAAGGTTACAGTAGTGATATAATTAGGGTGCTCTAGAATACTAGTCCCACCAATTTAAATAAAGATGAATAAGTTCCAAAGTCTAATTTTTGTTGACTATCAGATTTGCACATGGAATCTCCTCCTTAGCAGTTTCCTTTTAAAAAATCTGCCAGATAAGATTGCATCCAACAACATTGCTCCATAATGGTTGTATGTTCTTTGCAACATTGTTCCTTTTTATTTTTTATTTTTGCTGCAACACTATCAAAATTAATTGTAATGAGTTTAACAAATGCTGTGAGATCTCTACTCTTATAGCAATCTGGCAAAATCTACCAAGACTAGAGTGGTGAAAACACAAATACATGTTATTATATTATCTAGAACACCCAGAGGAAACTTGAGAGCAAAAGCTTCCAGCACTTTTAAGTAATTTGCCCCCAAAGGGCTATAAGTTTTTTACTCTATGCTAGTGATTCTGGTTCTGACATTTTACCAAGTTTCAGCCAAGAAGTGCCAAGCAGCTTTAGCTGATCACTCTCCATTCCACGAGCTGTTGTTGAGAATGTGTGAGATACGCCTAGGAGCTGACAGCTTAAAAAACAGAGGTTGGGCTAGTATGTAGGTTGCTAAGCACCAATGGAGTGTTTATACTAAACTCTGCCTGTGCTTTTTGTCTGTGCAACTTACCTGCAAAGAGGTAAAACAGTCCATAATACCTATCACATTTTTCTTCCTTAAAGAAGTAGTAATACTTTAGATCACAGTGGTACATGCCCTGGTTACATCTAGATTAGGCTACTGCAATGTACTCTATATGGGGCTGCTTTTGAGAAGTGTTCTGAAACATTAGTACAGAATGCTTCAGCTGGAGTATTGGCTGGAGTCAACATCTATATGAAACAAATTCATAAAGTCATCAGGAATCACTGGAACCTCTGATAAAACCACAGAGTTTCCCGCAATTATTAGAGTTATCCTATAAGGTAGCTGTAATTTCTAGTGATTCCTAGAATTTCTGTGACACTGCACATGATGCTGCATTGTAAAAAAAAAATCTCCTGTCAGTGGCAGCAGGACTGGATAGTGGATTATGGATGTGGCCACATTTATTTAGAAAATTTGTATGCCACCTTTCCAGACCTGCTCAAGGTGGCTCACAATAATAAAACACAATCAAGACGACAATAAAAACAAATCATACCAATAAAAAACATCAATAGAAGAATACAACTTAATACAAGTAATATCTATTTAATGTTGGCACTGCTGCACCAAATGCTTCCAGACCACTTTCTACACCCAGGAAGTTTGCTCTTAAAAGAAATGCATGATAAGGATTAGTGTATAATTGCCAAGAATACATTTCTTCAGATGTCAGAATCACTCATACTGGGAGCCTACCCAGTAGGAGGGGTAGAACCTCCTGAAATGTGCAATCAACGTTGTGTGTGAACTTGAATTGCAATGTCCTTCCTTATACCCTCCCAGAAGGATAGGGGTGGTACTTACCTGTAGGGTCTTCTTTGTGCATGCATGCTCTTGGCACCAGCATGGTGATGTGGTGAGGCCATCACACTGGTGGTGGGTGTGCTCCCACACTTTGCGCTGGGCTAGTTCAGCCCATTTGGGGCCAAAATTGGTCCCTGTGAAGCGCGGGAGCATGCCCACTGCCAAAACAATGACATCACTTGAGGATGTTACATCATCACACCCCACTGCGAGCGCACCTGCTGCACTATTGTCAATGTTGCCTGGTGGTGGCGGGCAGTTGCTGGGAGGTTTGCCAACTCTTGGGCAACAGGGCAAACCCTCAGGAGATTACCCACCACCAGCAGGCAACTGAGAATCCTAGTGTGAACAGGGACAACACATGTATTTATGTATTGTCGAAGGCTTTCACGGCCGGAGAATGATGGTTGTTGTGGGTTTTCCGGGCTGTATTGCCGTGGTCTTAGCATTGTAGTTCCTGACGTTTCGCCAGCAGCTGTGGCTGGCATCTTCAGAGGTGTAGCACCAAAAGACAGGCTGTCTTTTGGTGCTACACCTCTGAAGATGCCAGCCAAAGCTGCTGGCAAAACGTCAGGAACTACAATGCCAAGACCACGGCAATACAGCCCGGAAAACCCACAACAACCAACATGTATTTATCATGCACATACCCTTCTACTACAGTGACTCATCACTGGATTTTTCAGAGTTTGTGCTCACATATATCAACAGCATGGTAAAAATGTTAATTGCCCCTTAACAAAGACAACATGGTAACCACATGTATCAGGAGGATTGAAGATGAGGTTGCCAGCCTCCAGATGTGACCTTGAGTTCTTCTGGAATTACAACTGATCTCCAAACTACAGAGATCAGTTTTGCTGGAGAAAATGACTGTGTCAGAGTATGGCCTCTTTGGCAGCATATCCCTGCAAAGCTCTCTCCCCTTCCCAGGCTCTGCCTTCCCCAGGCTCTGCCACCAAATCTCCCGGAATACACCAGCCCTTGCATATGCTCTTGATGCATGTGGTTGGTAGGCTCCCAATACATATGACTGTAACGTTAGTTGCCTTCTGTGGGATAGTAGTCACCATGTTGGATTTGGATGTGGAAACCCAAGATGGAAGGCCTATTCTACTGTGAACCCTAGTAAGATACTATTTCTTATCCTAATATCCCTGACATGGTGGTTGTGAACAGAAAATAAAATAAACCAGTGGAAGGCAAATTAATATCCATTTATTTATAACTTAAGGTTTACACCCCACTAGTAGCTTAATAATAAGCTGCTCATTAATAATAAAGACAGTCTAGCTTGGAACGGTTGAAACGTAGCTACGCAAAAAGAAAAAGTAGATGGGACAGAATCACCTGAGGGGTCTTGATTAAAATCAAGGCTTGATCAGAGAAATTAAGATTCCTTGTGATTTTTCTAGTGTGACAGATCATGTGTTGCAACAGTGATTCCAAAACTCTGCCCTGAGAGGGTTAGAAGAATGCTGTGAAAAATTAATCCAACACATTGGATACATTCAGTTCTCCATGCCCTTTGGCAGAGAGGCTCTGTACTGCTTTGATTCTTCCTTTCTCCAATATGTGAAGATTGACATCAACAACCTGAGAGAGGGACGCCCAGTTTTCCTTGTGCAATCTGACAAGCACATAGGATTCTCAGAAGCATAAGCACTGACTAGAAAGCAGAGTCCCTGAGCCTTGACTGACTAGAAAGAGACGATGCCAAACATTTGGGGAAAACATTAACTGAACTGTTCTGCAGTTGAACTGGAAAATCCTGACCATTACTCTGCAAGCTAAGATCATATGTGTGTAATTATTTTCCTTGTATCTCCAGTTTTAATCCAGGAACAAATATTCTGTTGGTATCAAAACACTGGGATATACTTTTCCCCATTTCATGCTAATTATAGATGTAAAACTTTCCCAATATTTAGAAAGAAGCTTTGACAGGTGGACTTTGCTTTTTCTCCTCTTTTTGTATGAGAATTAAATCTCCTGGTTTTCCTTCTAGTAAATTGCTTCTTCTTTTCTACCTGTAAGTTAAATTACATTTTTTGGAAAGATGAAGCATCAGTTCTAGGAGCACTGGGAAGATATTAGAAGGAAAATAGCATTAAGAAGTTAAACAAAATGTAAGTGCATTCTAACTATCCCATTAAACTAGTTAATGGGGATCCCTGAGGACAGATTAGTTAATTGAGAAATCTGGGCTTAATTCATTTGACTTTTCTTATCAGATTATTCATTTTTGAACACAAGTTGCTATAATCAGTTTGTATGCATAATAGGTCATGCAGGTTATTCTTATTAGATCTGAATATTAAGATTGAGGAAAAATAGCTACACCCATCTCTGAAATAAAGAAAGTTCTAAGGAAAGGCTCTTTAGATTCTGGCCACAATTGAGGCTGCTTCAGGCATTATTTTTTTACCCTGTTTTGAAAAACACAGTATATAATATAATGTATACATGGTGGGTAAAATGAGGCTTTCCCAACAAGGCTATTTAGATGGACACTGACTGCTTGATCTGTTAGAAGCACAGTTAAACTATTCTTCATACAAATCGTTATACATATACAAGTTGGGTTGGGTCCAGGTGAAATTTTCCATCAGTGGAAAACATTCCTGCCTCTCCCTTCCCACCACAACCCAATTTTCTCCACAAAATGCTGCTCTGGGGGGAGGGGGGTAGTGGAACCTGAGGAATGATATGAAGTGGGTCTGCAGCAGGAAGGAGGACTAAGTGGAACCAATTTATAGTGAAATCCTAAACAGAATTACTCATTAGGCTTAGACTGGAGTAAATCTGTTTAGGATTTCACTGTTACTCTGGATCCAACTCATTCTAAAGATTATCTGAGAATTGGCATTTTGTAATGCAACCCCAAGTGAAGGAGAACTTACTCTGCTTTTGAATCTTATTGTACATAGCTGGGACATAAAACAAAAAGATAAATGACCCCAGAAAACAATTGTTTTGTAAAGTCATGCAGTGAAATTTCTTATGAATCGCAGGGTATCTGTTTGGCTAAGTAAGGTTAAATCTAGTTAAATGCAATGTTTGAAAAGTATATTAATGTCTTAAACAAAAATTGTGAATCCTGTTCAACCAAATTAGATCCAGTGGTGCCCCTGTATTTATGTAGGGATCTTCCATTTACAGAAATAGTCTTCTGTTAATGGAAGATTCCATGAATGGAAGATTCCTTCACAAATAGGAGAACACCTTTTATACTTTATTTGGATTTGATCCATTGTGCAATCAACTCCAAAATATGCTGAGAAGAGACTAGAAGTACAGTCCTTCATACTCTTGTTTTATCTCCTTTTTCAGACTATGAGATCTTTAATAACACTGAATTATAAGGTAGAGATAGAGAAGCAGAACTGGACATTACAGCTTTTCTCAAAACAGGAGAATAAGTATGCCCCAGAAGAGAGATGGTGTTGCAAAGGTTCAGGCTAGACAATCCTTCTACATGCAAGGCAGGAAAATGAAAGGGAAGAGACATACAGAAGTGTTGTCCTCTCTCTTTGTCCATTTCCGCAAACGATCACCACAATGTTTTACCTGCAATGATTCCCAACAGTACAATGTTGCAGAAGGGATTATCTTCCTGGAATGCTTCTTTGGCACAAAAGCTCACAGTGACTCATCAGACACTGTCAAACATGAAACTGGAATCATGGAAGAGTCTTTGGACATGCAGTTTAATCATTCAGATAGGTGGCAACTTTGATCTAAAAGAATAATCAGTTACTCCTTGCTGATTATAAGCATAAGACACCAGCTCTAATACATGGGCTGAATTTAACTGGAAAAAGCAACTATAATGTGTGAAGAAGTACAGAGTCAATGCAGTTTAGTTAATGGAACCTAGACTATCTCAAGAAAAAGTGGGTTAAAGTACAGATGCTGAGCTGTGTGTCATGCTACCTCCTGCCTTAAGACATAAAGTGTTGGGAGGGGGAGCTTTTATTAGCTCTTCTTTCTGCAGAAAATGCCCTGCCTCTTCCCCCTTATCTTGCATGGGAAAGAAGCAATGATAGATTTTTTTTCTTTCAGCCTTTCTTCTAGACCTCTTACTTGTATCTGGGAAGCCTATTATGGCCATTCATTGCAGAAAGTTGCCAGCTGACTAACAGGAGATGGAGATTCTTGCTGTTCCTGAACGCTCTTGAGAAAGATTGCTGAAACTGAAGAGCAGCTAGCCCTCTGTTGAGCATTTCTCAGCAGCTGCAGACCCCTCCTCTTTGGCTGGATGGTCCTTCTGCTGTCTCCCATCTGGGAGCTGCAACGTTACATCTACAAGTAGAGAAGCAAAAAGGACTATCTGTGAAAGGAATATTGGAATTGAGAAACTGTTGTGGACTCTCCAACCTTATTTTCTTTTGAGTAGTAGAAGTATACTCCTCTTATACATGATCAGTCTTCAAGTTTAATTATATTGCATAATTATTGTTGGATATGAATTGTACATTGAATTACCATCTGATATATTTCATGCACTTTAGTAGTATAAATATATGTTATTCAATCTCTTGTATTAATTGCCTTTGCATAGTGCACTTAAAGTTTATTGTTTACAGTTCTTTGGAAGATCTTTGATCTTTTTTCCTGCCTGCTTATTCTGTGGCTTCTCCTTCTGGTGTTGCTTTGGTTTCTTCTAGAGTTGTCAACTCTAGCTTGGGACATTCCTGGAGATTTGGGGGCAGAGCCTGGGGAGGGCAGAATTTGGGCAGGGGAAGGACCTCAATAGGGACAGGGGCAGATTGGCCACTTAACTTACAGAGAAATTTCTCAGTGGGCAAGTTTGGTGTAGTGACTAAGAGCGTGGGACTCTAATCTGGAGAACCAGGGCTGATTCCTCACTCCTCCACTTGAAGCCAGCTGGGTGACCTTGGGTCAGACAGGGTGTTTGCCGTGGGGATAATAATAACATACTTTGTAAACCACTCTGAATAGGTGTTAAGTTGTCCTGAAGGGCAATATATAAATTGAATGTTATGATTATGATTGATTGTGATTGTGATTATGATTGTTGTCATTCAAATTTCACACAACACAATCAATAATAAATAAAGATCACATTATCATTGATTGGCCTTGCTGAGCTGATACAATTTTCCACCAGAGACCTAAATATCAGCCAGGTATCGGTGTAACATGTACGCTGTTCCAAGTAATGCTGTTTTTTGCAGTTCTGTAGGTGTTATATCAGAAAGCCACAGTTTTTCCATATAAGTTCCAAAGTTTTTCAAAATAGTTCCCAGTGCCCTGATGACAATGGGGACTACTATTGTATTCATCATCCATAGTCAGGTGGTTTCTATTGCCAGATCTCTATATTTAATAGTTTTTTCTTGTTCTTTTTCTTCAACTCTGGTATCCCCCGGAATTGCAGTGTCAATTATCCAAAGGGAGCTTTGGCTCGCGAAAGCTTATGCTACAATAAAGTTGGTTAGTCTTAAAGGTGCTACTGGACTCTATAGTTGTAGACAGTGGTCTCAATCATTGCTCCATCATTGACATGAGCAATGACATAGCAAACCTGTGTCTCAGTGTGGTGTCTGGAAGGTAACATTTCAGACTATAGGTGGAGGCTTGCATAACCAAATGCTCTTCCATACAGAAAACTTCCTTCTCCATTGCCAACTAGATGTCAGGCAGAAGAGTTCTGCTAGCTTTGCATGTATAGACATTCTTTTTTGTTTAAGGGTTGGACCAGTTAAAACACAGATTTGCCACCTCATTAAGAACCAGGCTATTGAGAAATATGGATAATTAATGGACAAACCTTACTATGCATCAGCCAAACAATTTTTGATTGTGAATGAACAAATGGGAAGAGTATCTATATTTTCTTTCTTTTAATGTATGATAAATAGTGGGTATCTGGACAAATAGCAACACCCCTTCTTAAAAAATAGTTAGAATATTTATTTAATAATCAGTTAAGAACTAGGATATACAGAACTATTGCATCCAATATGATCCTTATTGTAACAACATCCAATGCAAATCTTATTATAAGTAAAACAAATTGAAACTGTCTCAAATGAAACAAGACAGGTTGCTCATATGTACTCCATCATGATTAAAATAAATTTTAACACATAAAATGTTTACAATTAACACCATCAGTGTTTTTACAATTAACACCATCAGTTGCAATAGAACTTGTTCTTAGTTTCTGTGGAACTACACAAACCTTAAATGTTCAACTGTAACATATTGCTCTTGGTTAGGAAAGGTAAAATCAAGATGATATACATGATTGTCCTCTCTTACATTTCATCTTCACAACAAACCAGCCTCTGTTCAGCACTCTAACCACTACACTACACTGCTTTCATAATGAACAGAAATTTGAATCTGGGTCTCCCCAGATATAATCCAATACCTAATCACTACCGCTTTGAACATTTGTTAATTATATACGATGAAGTTGGGCTGCAAATTTTCTCTAAAATTTGATATTTTCCATAAGATATTGGATAAGCTATTACCTTTCTGGTTTTAATTGAACTTTGTATTTTCCAGTGTCTAACAAAGGCCAAACATGTTACTACTAAAGAAGTTTAGGCTGTGGACAGGGGTTGGGGGATTACTGTTTTTGTATTAGACTTTGTATGTTTTAGATTTGGTATGTTTTAGACTTGGTATGTTTTAAATTTGGATTTGTAAACAGCCTTGAGCCACAATGAAAAGGTAACGTATAAATATAAACAACCCAAATAATACAATACTAACAGTGAAATCCTAAGCAGAGTTACACCAGTCTAAGGCCACTGAGTTGACATTCTGTAAAAAAAATAAGCAAACATATCAGTGGTTCCAATATCCACTGTAGCATGCATGATACAACTTTTGTTACCACTTCTCCAAAATGACTAGCTTTCACACAGAGCCACCAGATATAAAGGAAGTCAGCCTTATCATTATGAATTTTAGGATTTAAATATTCCTGACATTTAATATATTTTATCCACCTGATAGCCCATGAGATTGGAAGCTTAGGTAGACCACAGAACCCATCTGCTGGCTCACAAGACCCTAAAGAGCCAGCAGTTTTGCTTCCTTTTGAAAGGATCTGCTACCAGTGGGCATGTGTAGAGAGCATCTCTTTGCATGCATGCAAAATGAAAACAAGATAGTGAGCTGTGACTCGTGGCTTGTTCCTCTTGATGCTTCACTTGTGTTTCCTGTCCCTGACTCTCTTGGTCTGCTATACTACGGTTCCATACTTGACATCACTGAGGTCATAATTCCAGTTCCCCTCTTCCTATCCTATGACTCTAATGTCACATGACTTCATGTGCTTACAGGTCTGTATGGCTCTTACTCAGTGGGATCCAGATATGGAAATATTAAAGACCACTGCTCTGTAAGGCAGAATTTTCTTCCATTACTGGAATGATATAGGTATTCAATTAAAATCTGGCTGGTTCTTCTTGACAAGTATCACATTTCCCTTGATCAATGAAAGTGACTAGTCAAGATCCTTTCTTCCAAGGTTGTGTAGTACAGTCTACTAGGATCAAATTATGGTTTAAATCTTCTCCCAAAACTGATGTGAGGGATGTAATTTTATTGACCTGTAGACTCTATAGCAGACATGATGCTACCCCAAAGTAATAATAATTAACATTAACTAAAATTGTGATTATATTTCATCACACTATTGATTGATACAGGCACTCAGAAGCCCAGGTCAATAATCTTAGGAAAAAGTAGTAGTAAATTTAACACAGCACTTAGGAATCCTGATCATTGCTTATATCTTAGATTCAATTATGTTGGAACATTATCATATAATTCTAAAATTAATATAGAATTAATTTGGCATATTGTACTGAAATTATCTGATAACTGAGGATCCACCAAGTAAAAAACATCAGAGCCTGCATGCAATCCTTGATTATTTAACACATGGATTTTTAAACCTCTCTATTTTGTACTCCAGCATATCATGTCCATGTACCACAAGAAGTCAAGGCATAGAGGTAACCAAAAGATTTTTAAAATTAATCTGGGATAATTTACTAATCTAAAACAAGGAAATCAATAGGGGGAAAAACAGCTTTCTTAGCTGAAAATGGAAAATGCAAGATCAGGGCACTATACTGGAGATGCAAATAGGTCACTGTACTGGTGGTTAAGCATTGTTATTCTCTTTCAGAAAACTAACTAGTATCCTTTCAGAATACTAACAAGTAGTATTGCATTTTAAAAAATGCTAATAATCAAGCAATAGCCACATCTTCCTTTATAGGAGAAAAGCTACTACTGTCAGATGGAACCTCATGAGTCAGGTGTATTTTAGTCACGTTTCAGATTGGACAAATATTCATCAGTCTAGCATATAAATCTGACCTCTACTGGAAACCACAAAAGAGAAAAGAAGCATGAATCAAACACAATCAAACCTGAGGACTAGTTGTGGATTGTTTCCCATACTGAATCCAGAAAAACTTAATCTTTTGCTCTAACCCGTTAACTTTACACACACAAAAAAAAGGTTGTACTTCAGCTAAGAGTTTCCAGTGTTAATATGCAGATAAAATTTTACAGATAATCTGTGTAGGAAAAAGCAGTACCTAGGTTACAGGGGGTGATTTTGCCACACAAAACGGATTGGACAACATGCGTACATAGTGGTTTGCCAAAATCAGCACCTTGGTCTTCCAAACACCAGAACCCATTGGAGGGTTCAGAATATTAAAAATGGCCATCAAACTATCATTTTTTAATTTTAATAGTGCAATACAAGGTGTGGTGGGGGGCATATCCAATCATCCATACACAAAACATGGAGTTTCCCCATGTTCTTCTCTATTCCTGCAGTCCCTTCACACTGGAAAGACCAGTCCCAGGATTGCAGGACCTGAGTGAAGGCAAGATTACATGGGTTAGGAGGAGTTGGAAAAAGGAAACAAAATTATTCCTCCTTCCTCTTCTCCAGTCACAGATCTGCTGAAGCAAAGTGGTGAGCTCATCTCATTGTATCTCCTGACTCCAGCCCCTGATCCACATTGCTATTTTTCTGTGTGGGTTCCACAATCCAAAGGGCTTGAAAGGGCTGCAGGAATGGAGCAGAATGAGGGAAATTCTGTGTGCCTTCATTGCATGACAGTTTGATGCAAGCCAAGGAACTGGTCTTTGATTCAGAAGATGATTATATTCCCAATACAGGGCTAGATCCCTGCTGTCTGTTTCATTATTGTAATAATGGTTGTGTACATTATATTTCAAGTAAAATACATGATTCTAGAGCCTGACCTTGTTTAACAATGATGCTCCTAGATACTTGATCTTACCCTTTTGTTAAATGAACTCCTTACTGAAAATTTCCCCTTTTGTCTCAGACTTTTGATGTGCTAATAATTAACCCACACCATCTGGCAAAGACAATCTTCTTTGTATTTTGCTCTGAATATTTTAGCCTAAGGAAACAAGGCTTACATTGAAATGGCTTACATTCTACCTACAATTTGATCCAATAGAACAGTGGTCTCCATGGACTGGGACCCTCAGATGTGCTGCAGAGCCCCAGTACTGGGTCCAAGGCCCCTCTAGAGTCACAGTATTTTGCTGCCTTTTAAGTGAGGACTCCACACCTCCTGCTTCTTAAGAGGGACAGTAGGATGTCAAGGTGAGGTCACTCAGGGGTGGAAAACATTCATCCATGGCTCAAACTCTTGGCTTGAGTTTCCTGTCCCCAGCTCTCTTGATCTGCAGCCCACCTTCCAGCACTTGACACAACAAGGTTATAATTCTTTTTCCGGTCATGCTACTCTGATGTCAGCTCTAGAAAGGTCAAAGACCACCACAATAGAATGCATGATCTGAAACCTATTATATTGGCTATAAGAGTCTGTCAAACTCACCAGACCCATGCATTTCTATATCACATTGTTCCAACCTTAAAGAACAGGCAGCAGGGTCCAAGGGGAAGGTAAATGCATCCTTTTTACATCAAGTTGCAGTCTTGTTGCAAACTTGTTACAAGCTTCTACTTGTCCCAAAGAAATCATGTTGGTGTTGGGCCTATAGTTACCAACCTCCAGGTGGGGGCTAGAGTTCTCTCAGAATTACAATTGATTTCTGGACCACAGACATAGGTCCTACTGCAGGAAATGGCAACTTCAGAGGGTAGACTCCATGATATCACATCTCCACTGTATTCCTTTCCCTCTCCAAACTCCACACTCCCCAGGCACTGCTGACAAATATCCAGGAACTTCCTATGCCCACGTTGGCAATCCTAGTTGGGTCCTTGCTGACACAGCATTTAAACAATTGATGTGTGTGTCCCCTCTGTTGTGCTTTCTTGAACATGCTTGACTAAGGATCAAGATGCACATGTCTTTGTTCTTGAGGATGATAACTTTGCTGAATGGAAAATAAGGCTGAAGTTTAATCTCAAGAAAAAACACCTGGAGAAACACCTCACAGAAGGCCCACCAGTTGAGGGTGATGAGAGAGTGAAGTGGAACCAGGAAGATGATGAAGTACAAGCAGTCATTGTAAGTTCTGTCTCTACCAATTATCTAGAATTGATTCAGGACTGTGAAACAGCTAAGCAGATGTATGACCTTATACTTAAAAAGCATGTGACAGATAATTGGGCAACCAGGTCACTTTTGCAAGATCAAGTGCAAGCGTTAAGATATTCAGACAGACAAAGCTTTAAAAGGCACGTGAGAAAACTACAAGACCTGTTCTTTCAGTATGCCCAGGCAGGGGAAGAAAAAGATGATGTAGCTTTGTTTAAATCTCTAGAATACACGTTTCTGCCAGTAATCTCCCAACTTGAAAGAAAGGGGAAATTATATTTTCGAGAAGCAGTCATACAAATTGAAAAGGAAGTTGCAAGACATAAAGCTTTAAACTCAAATTTATGAGAATTGCCTGACCAGTTTGTTCATAAAGTCTCTCTAAGAGCAAAAATTTGCCACCTCCAGCCCTGGAGAAAGACATTCCTCAAACTATCAAATTGGCAAGCATCCTAAGGGGACTATGTTGGCCAGAAAGAGAGAATCCTTAAGCAAACAAAGGTTCACTACAGCAACCCAGTATGAAACAGGCCAAAACTCATTTGCAACCACTCCAAAGGCAAAACAATTAACATGTTACAACTGCAGGGGTATATGCCATAAGCAAATCAACTGCTCTTTCCCCAGAGCAACGGGAGCTCCCCCTCCCTCTTCTAACATGAAAGCAAGTAATTTTAAACACAAGACAGATCAGCAAAAGAAGTTTAGTCTGAATTCAGTCAGCACCAGCCTTACATAATCTTCTATGGTGGTGGAGCCATAAGCTGGGCAAGTAAGAAACAGACCATCACTGCTGGATCTACTGCAGAAGCTGAATATGTTTCAGCAGCATTCGGATGCAGAGAAATTCAGCGGCTACTCAAAATAACTGAAGATCTAGGCCTAAATATACCTACACCTTGTCATCATATATGAGGATAACGAAACATGCATTCATATGTCACAAACTGAAGATGTCAGTACATCTTTGAAGCACATTGGTCTGAAGTACCACATAGTTAAGCATCTGTACAAAGATGGGACTATTAAATTAGTCTACTGTCCTAGCAACGAAATGATTGCTGATGTTTTAACTAAACCTCTCCAGAGAGAATGTTTTGAAGCTCTCCAAATAAAGATGGGCCTGGTACACTGAGCCAAGATCCACTGAGAGGCAGTGTTAGAAGAAGGGACTGACGATGTCTCTTGCTCAGGCCTTTAGGACGGCCAGCAGAGAGGAAGGAAGGCAACAACCATAGAGTCAGTTAGATAGATAGGCTATCAGTCTCCTTCCTGCCAGGGGAACTTCCTTCCTTCCCTTCTCTCCCCCTCCTCTCACTGTCTTCTTCCCTGCATGCACCAGAAGAGGCTGCATGGTGTCTCCTCCTGAGAGAGATGGCCTACTTTCAATCTAAAGCCATCCTAGCTAGTTAGATTAGGGTTGCCAGGTCCCTCAAGTCTCCCAGCGGGAGATTGGGATGCTGGCTCCTACCTCCTTGGTGCTTTTCTTGTTGCGACCGTGCGCACAAAGCACGCGCGCGCATGCTCCTGGTGTGCGTGGTGACATCACTTCCAGGTGTGACGTCATCACGCAGGGATGACGCATCACATGTGCCGGCGAGGGCAGAGAGAGCGGGCAGCTCTCGCTCTCGCCGCCGCTGCGCCCCTTGTCCTTCCCGGAGCAGGCAGCACAGTGGCAGTGGTGGTGGCAGCGAGAGAGCAAGCTGCAGTGGCCACGGCCTGCTCTCTCTCTTGCCGCAGCTGCCTCTGCCCCTGTGCAGCCAGCACCGGCAGGGACAAGGGGTGCGGTGGTGGCGGCAGCAAGAGAGAGAGCAGGCTGTGGCCACCACAGCTCGCTCTCTCGCTGCCGCCACTGCACCCCTTCTCCCTGCTGGTGCCAGCTGCTGAGGGACGGTGGCGGCCACGGCAAGAGAGTGGGCCACGGCAGCCGCAGTGGCCGCAGCAAGAGTGGTGTGCTCTTGCAATCGCTGCCTGCTTTCTCTCTGCTGCCGCCTGCTCTTGCGGTGTGGAAGCGTGCCCCACACCCAAGGGCATGGTGTGCCACCCGGGGAGGGGGTGCCCCAGGAAGTGCGCCACCCCGCCAGCCCCGCCTGTTTGTTCTTTCATGTTTATATGTATTGTTAGTTTGGTTTTTAGATTGTTGTTTTTTCTTATCTTTTATGTTTACTGTTTATTGTTTAAATAAACGAATCTATCTAAAGCCATAATATGGCTGAGTTATTAAAGCTAATAAAATGCCTTCCCCATTTCTGTTCCAAAGGGACCAGTGCCTGCACTCAGCTTGGTTTCCTTATGATACACCTAACACTAGCTTCTCTCTCTGACTGTGCAGCCAGTGGAATAGGTTGCAGACTACTAGAAAGTAACCAGAGCTAAATGTGTCTTGGGTCTGGTTAGTGATTTTGTATATTACAAATGAACTGAAAAATCTAATTGAAGAAAGCTGATCTTGATTTTACCATGATGGTGATTCCCATCTCAGTCAGTCAGCAGCCATTCCTTTGACCAGATCACAGCTGTCCTATCCTTCCCTTCAGCCCATCATCTTCTTTCTCAAACACACCCTTCTATTCTCTCTGGCCTGTGCACAGCACTTTTGTGCTGCTTGCTTCATTGCTGGTGATATTTCATGTAGAAATTCAGGGGAAAGAGCAGATAGAATTCTACTCTATTAACATCCCCAGCTACTTTAGCTTCAGTACTCCAAAATAAAGCTTTCAGATGCTGTAGGCTGTGGAAGTCACAGAATGGGAAGAGGACGAATGTAATAGGTTTTTCAGTCATTTGGAAACCCAAGCAGAAAGTACAGCTTCAGACACTCTGTTCCCCAATCTGTGCCTTGGAACAACCTTCTTTACAGTTTTTTTTTAAGTTTAATTTTTCATTTCTGTTAGCATCAGGATTATGGCTTCACTGTTTCAAGTATAATGGCCTCTCATGCAGAAAAGAAATCACAGCATTTCTCAACATGAAAAAAATAAATCCAATGCAAAAATCACAGACAGCAGAAGCAGAGACAATTCAATTGTCCAACCAGCTTCCCCAGATCCTCAAGAACATTTCTGAGATTTTGAAAGTTGTTTGAGGTCTATGCACTTTCCCCTCTCCTAAGCACTCTTGCTGCTAACATGCCCAGCAAAACAACTCCTGGCTCCCCCAGGCAGTAATACCCTGTCAGCAACTGATCAGCGAGTCTGAGGTAAAAGGGTTTCAGCTGTGAAAAAGTGCAATGCCAGCAACAGGCCATGGGCCGCTATTGTACAAGCCAGTCCAGGGGGGACAGAGAAGGGATTAAGAGATCTGTGTCAACAACATGCTTGCATATATAAACAGTGCAGTGTAAAAGAGAACAGATTCACACAAGCTCTGCTCAGACTGGAGCACAGGATCATTTAGCCAGCTATGGCTATCTAAACTTGAAACAGAAGATACCCTCCATTGGCATCAAGAGCTTCTCAACTCATAGAAAAAAGATCCAGAGAACAATGGGACATATGCAAACAGGTGTTTTGTGATTCCTCAGATGCATGAGAAAGTGAGCTCTAGTTTGAAAAGTTAAGCTAGAACAAAAATGCGCTGAGCTTTAAAGTACAAGAGCCTATGGGTGGTCTTTGTTGTAACAAACTCATATGGCTACCTTTCTGGTTTTGGGAACATATGATCCCCATATAAACAAAGAAAAAAATAGTACAGGTATAAATTACGAACAGGAACAGTTTATTTACAGGGCAGGCAAATATTTTTTTTCATATTCTAGTAAAGATACTTTTAGGAACAGTTCTTTGTTCCTCTACCAGTTTTCTTCTATTAAAACAATAAATTCATGCAGTTAGAATAGACCAGAAAACCTTAGTCAAAGCAGAATCAGATCTGAAAGGATCATCAGAAGCAAAACTCCCTGGTACAGGTCTGGCGGAAAACAGGTGTAACTCACACAGAGAAAAAAATATATGGACTTTCATTATACACACAAGCAGCCTGCTGCCTGCAACATCTAGAAATAAAAATAACTTAAATGTATCATCTAACAAGGATATTGGTGGCCATCCAGATCACCTCCTTTCTCACCTATTATTTTATTAATGAAGGAAACATCAGTTTTAGGAACCACAAACTGGCTGGATCATAATAAATGAAAAAAATATGCACCGGTATTTATAGCTTAAAAAAAACCAGAGTCAGTTTGCAAGATCCATTGTCTTGCTTTTATTACAAAACTGATAGAAGTACTTAGAAAAATGTAAGATCTACATTTTTTACTCCACTAAAAACAGAGTTATTTACACAGGAACCTGTTTGCAGATTTCTTTCCTCTCTCCTATGCATCCTACAAATTCAAATCCCAAACCAAACAGTATACTAAAGGATACACATTGCTAAGAATGAAGTACTGCAGTGGTTATTTCCGAACTAATACGTTGCTATCACTGAATATAAATATTGTTTATAGCACAATTGTTTATAACACAATACATTATGCTGTGTGCATAATGAAGACAGGCCGAGAAGTTTGTTTTCAGAGCTGTATGGAGATTAATCTGATGACTATATTATAATTGTGTGCATGTGTGTGTTTAAGTAATGCATTTAAAGAGACTGATCCTATGAGTCACTACATTAGCAAATGCATTAGATTAGGTCCAATGATTACTGTAGTGGTTCAATATCACAATGTTTGGCCAGCTTATGCTGCAGATTGGCCAAAGCTGCCATTTCAAGTTTAATAGGGTGGGGCATGAGAGAAGAGATTTCAGAAGGGGAGCAAGATTCATCAAAGTTCAATGCTCTGATCTCAGATACATTGAATTATGTAAAAGTGGTGTATTTTTAGCTGATTTGTTGCAACTGTTTCTTTTACAAATACTTCATTAATGCATGGCAAATTAACCATATTTGAAATCCTCTCCCATAAAGGAATTTGGGCTGTTACTATTAGAGAAAAATAGAGCAGAAATGAATTAAACACACAAACAAACATTTCAAACAGAGTGCCATTTAATTGTGTATTACAATAGTCACTCCAGGACTTCCGGTTTGTATCTATGGCGGTCTGACGTGGTCCAGGGAGCTGGACCATCCGAGTTGCTGTTTATTAGGCTGGCAGGTGCCTCGACCACCTGCAGCCCCCCACTGCCAGGCAGAAAGTGGGCAGGAACACTTGTGGCCCCTGAGAGTGAGTGATCTCGGCGGGGGGGTGTTCTGAATTAAGGATTCTCCCCCTGCCTTGAGGTCCCCTCAAAGAAGGGCGGCTTCTATCTCTGCAGCAGCTTTGGAGTCAACAAATTGGCATAAGATCGTCATGCCCAAGCCTCAGCAACAGATTTAAGTGAAGATTAGCAAAAGAAACAGCGATTACAACCCGAAAGACGAGATTAAGAGGTAAAGATTACTATCTCCCATTACGGACACGATTTCGGCTTAAGGACTAAAGCTTTAATTGGGAATCAAAGATTTAATTAAGGGGCGTGGCGTCGCAGCGGAGAGGAATGGACGCATATTGAGAGCGCTCCAGCCCTCCCGACCCCAAACCTCGCTAATACTCACTACAAAGGAAATTAATTTGGAAAAAAATAATGCTTACAAACTCTATAAAGAAAAAGAAAAACAATCCGAAGGCGGTGAAAAACTTACACGCATTCTTCGCGGCTTCAGGAGGGCCGGCGGGGAAGGAATACAGTGGAGCGGAGGAAAACAAAATGGCGGAACTCACTGTAAACGAAGGCGTTACTAAGGTAAACCCCTCAGAAAACTATCTAGACCCCCAACTTGCGAAATTAAGGCAAGATATTGTGGACCAAATGAGTAAATTAATCACTCCTATCACTGCACAACTCACAGACATAAAACAAGATTTGCAAACGGCTAATTATAAAGCTGACAAACGCTTTGGATGTGAGTGTGAAGACTCAACAAGATGTCGCCGACATGCAAAGTATAATTACGGAGCAACAAGACAGACTAATGAAACTTGAACTAAATGCCAGGCAAAATCACGTTAAGATACGGGGGATAGATGAAATGTACACGCATAATACAGATCTTACAAGCTTCATTGCTAACTGGCTAGCTAAACAATTAAAGCTTGAGGAAGGAGTTTACCCTTACATCACAAAAGCCTACCGGGTGGGACCTTACCAACAAAATAAAAATAAAGATCGCCCGAGGGATATAATTATCGAGATACCCGATCAAAGGACAAGAAAGAAAATAATGGAGGAAGCCAGAGCACGGGGATCATTTAAATGCGAAGGCAAACTGATATATATTTTCACTGATCTCCCAAAGGAAGTGCTTTCTAAAAGAAGAGATCTTAAGTCAATCTCTGAGACTCTGCAAAAAGTGAACATGAGATACAAATGGCAAGATCAATGCAAAATTATGGTCTTTCACCAAGACAAAAGATATATGGCAACTGATATTGATACGGGACTAGAGCTACTGAATGCAGTCGGGCTGGAAACACCAATGGAGACGAGCAAACAAAACCAGAAAAGGAAATCCTCGGAACTATTATCTCCTCAGAAAGGGAGCAAGATCCCAATTAGAGACACTTAAATCTTCTTATCCCGGTCTTTCAGCAAGTTGGTAAAAAGGAATAACAATTGTGTGATTTGATTGAATATATGGTAGTGCGCTTGTAAATAGAATTATAAATACAGAGGTTTTTGGGGAAGGGGGGGAGGGGCCCTTAACAGAGCTCACATAGTTTCTTTTAGCTCTCATAAGTGGATGAGAAGGGAGGTAGACTTCCACAACCGGTGAGTGAAGGTAACTCACCAGTTTGAGAGAGCTAAACTTGAACAAGTCTTTACAGAAACAAAAAATACTGATTATATAATCAACCAAGTGGAATTCTCAGTTTATTAAAGTATAAAGGTGATTTTGGGGAGGGAGGGAGAGTAGGAAGGGGAAGGTGTAGGGATAGTTAGTTAGTTGCACATATTAGCTAAATAGATTTATATAAATTTAATAAAATCAACAATAGAAAAAATAAAAAAAAATAAAAAAGACAGAAAAGGAAAATCAATAAAACTCAAAAAAAAATCTATATAGATAATTGTTATAGTTCATTAGCATAGAAGTGTGGAGTGGAGGGTATAGGAAAGGGTAGAGGGTTAGGGTGGATATAGGGAGGGGGAGGGGGGAAAGAAAATTATAAAGTAGATTAGAGATTGCAACAAAATCTAAAGGAAAAGGAAAGGAAATAAAATAATAACAGGAAAAAAAAGGAAGGGGGGATAGTACAATAATACAGGGTGCAAACACAGGGAGAAGCTGTATTAACACAAGGAGTTGGAGAGGTATAACTTGTTAACACCTGACTGGATTGAATTCTAGGAAAGATTTATTGTGTAAAAAATAAGAGAAGTCTTAAAACTTTAGTATTTGTACATAGACCTAAGGAGTGTGGTTTAAATATAGAACTTAAGGAAAAGCATTATAAGAAATATTATTGTGATATTAAAATTACCATATTAATAGTTATATCGTAGTACCTAGTTAAGGAATTACAAGTTAAGTTACGAAATTGGAACATTGATTGCTTGTTAAGACTGACATTGAACACTTACAAACCACTCAAAAAAAAGAGGAAGAGATCTAGAAACTATTTCTTTTGCTGTTTATTAATAAAAACAAAAACAAAAAACAAAAACCAGTATTGAGAAGAAAAACTGCATACAGCCGAAAGGATTCAATTTGTACTAGGAATTTAAATTTAACACTATTTAAGACATATAGTGAATTTGGAATTTATAGAGGTGAGGGGAAAAGAAAAAAAAGAAAAAAAGGAAAAGGCACAAGTAATTGTTACAACCAAAACGGAAAATGTGCTCTAAAATCAATGTTTTAACTTTTACTGTTAGAGGTTTAGGCAACCCAATTAAACGAAGGAGAGTAATTTCAAACTTAGCTCAAACTAGATCACAAATTATATTTCTGCAAGAGACCCACCTACGGTATAACAATACAGACTCACTAAAAACTAGGTGGCTACAAACTCAATACCACGCAGCTGGAAACTCCAAATCAAGGGGAGTAGCCATCCTAATTGCAAAGGATTTACAATTTCAACATATTAAAACACTTAAGGATAAAAAAGGCAGATATATCTTTGTTAAAGGGAAAGTAGGGGAACACACACTTACGCTAGCTTCATTCTATGCCCCCAACATGAACCAATTAAACTTTATAGAGGAAGCAATGCAAAAATTGATTTCATTTCAGGAAGGATGTTTGATAATTGGAGGGGACCTAAATTACATAATAAATCATCAATTAGACAGATCAAACTTCAACAAAGTACACACGACAAAAAAAACCAAAACAACAAAATTAGCAGTTATACTACAGAAATATCACTTAATAGACACATGGAGGCATTATCATGAAGGAGAAAAGGATTACACATATTTCTCACAAAGACACAACACATACACTAGAATAGATTATCTTTTAAGCTCTAATAACATAATAGATAAAGTAGAGAAAAGAGAAATAGGAAGCAACACAATTTCAGACCATGCATGGGTATCCATGACACTCAATCTAGGCGTTAAAACACAGAACAGTACTCAATGGTGCCTACCAAAACACTTATTATTCAATCAATTTGCAACTAAAGAAATTGGAAAAATAATAGAAACAGTTATTACAGACAACTTATCAAAAGAAATTGAGGCACACATACTTTGGGACACAATTAAAACAGTGGCTAGAGGTCATATAATTGCCCTTGCTGCTAAAATTAATAAAGAAAAACTGAAACAAAAATGGGAGCTAACAAGTAATATAAAAGCATTAGAAAATAAACATAAATTAACAGGCAGTAAAAAAATATATAGAGATCTCTTAACACAAAGAAAGATCCTAGAAACCTTGGAAAAACCTATACAAAAATCTGATAGCTATCAAACAGACACACTGGAACAACACACCTAAAAATCTACGCATTCTAGCAAATAAAGTAAAACAAAAGAGAACACAAAACAATGTCAACAGAATACATAACAGTAAGAATGTAATGCAGTACAAACCAGAGTCAATCCTTAAGGTCTTTAAAGACTTTTATACTCAATTATACTCCTCAAAAAATCTGGACCAAACTAAAATATCCCACTTTCTAAATTCACTAAAAAATCTCAAGAAATTAGAGGTAGAACATCGAACACTCCTAGAAAAACCCAGGAAACAACAGATGCAATAAAAGCTGTTAAAAATAATAAAGCTGCAGGGCCAGACGGATATCCGGCAGAATTTTACAAAAAGTACATGAGTTTGTTAGCAACTCATTTAACTGACTTAGCCAACTCGATTCTGGATAAGAGTATAATGCCACCCACATGGGAGAGAGCTGACATCATAGTAATCCATAAACAGGGAAAAGATCCTCTAAAAGCAGCATCCTATCGTCCCATTTCATTGCTTAACCATGATTATAAAATCTTTGCCTCCATTATAGTAAATCGTTTAAATACATTCATATCCAAATATATCCACACAGACCAATCAGGATTTATACCAAAAAGAGACATTACAGATAACATTTTTAAATCACTAAATTTAATAGACCATTGCAACCAAAACAATACGGAAGCCATCTTTTTATCGTTAGATGTCGAAAAAGCCTTCGACTCGGTAGAAACATCATACCTATTAAAAACATTGAGACACATGCAATTTGGAGAAAAATTTTTGAATACAATAAGAGCTATATACCAACGGCCCATTGCAAACATCAAAGTAAACGCTATGCACTCAGAAAACATCTACATTAAAAGAGGTACAAGGCAAGGCTGTCCCCTATCCCCTCTCTTATTTGCAATAGCTCTAGAACCCTTCGCGACTGCCCTTAGAGAACATAGCCAGATAAAAGGAATACATGTTGACTCCACAGAATTTAAAATTAGCTTGTTTGCGGACGACATGATGTTATATTTGACCAAACCATTAAGCTCACTGCCCTATCTTTCATCTTTACTCACAAAATTTGGTGAAATATCAGGATTACTAATCAACCAAACAAAATCTTACTATCTTGCCATTAACACCCATAGCAAAACGATCCAACAAATTAGTAAAATATATAGTTTTCAATGGTCCCCAACACATCTTACATACTTAGGAGTTCAAATCACCCCCAGCTTGAAGGATCTGATAAAATTGAACCACCTCAAATTGATAAATCAAATTAAATTAGACATTATCAACTGGAATAAAATAAAATTTACGTGGTATGACAGATTCCATTTAGTAAAAGCATTTGTACTACCAAAATTTCTTTTTATGTTCAGAGCACTCCCCCTCACTATTAATAGAACACAAATAGCTCAATGGCAAATATTGATTAATAAATTTCTATGGCAGAACAAGCATCCGAGAATTGCATTCACCACTATGAGGAGGAAATCAGTAAATGGCGGTTTTAATTACCCAGATTTACATCTATACCAATCGGCAGCAAGACTGGTTAACCTCTTGCAAATGACCTCAAACTCCCCTCAACCAGATTGGGTTACGATCATACAACCTTCTTCACAACTCTGCGACATAAAAGATATAGTTTGGAATAAACCAAGTAATAGGCCACAAAGCTTCAAAAAAAGCTTCTTGATCCCATCTATCTTAAAGACATGGGACCAAATCAAGACCAAAATCGTTCCAAAAATATCTAGATTCCCTACATTTATTAACCAAGAATGGTTTATGCCAGGTTGGGATCAATCACTTATCATAACTTTACAACAAGCAAAAATAACTAGATTAGTTGACATCGCCACCAAATCAGGTCTCTTAGAGAAAGTGGATATAGAGAATAAAATGGAACAGAAACTACATTGGTTTAGTTACCTACAACTCTCACACATGGCAGAAAAAATAAAGCTAAGGAACATCATGGAAGAACCCTTGACAGAATTTGAACAAATTCTAAACTCACCTTTACAACAAAAAAAAGGAATGATAGCTAAACTATATAACTTACTTCTAAACACCACTGAGAACAAGAAATTAAGCTGTCAAACTAGCTGGGGCAGAGACTGCGCAATTGAACAGTCCTCAGAGAATTGGAAGGAAATATGGTCGTCTGGAATATTCACCTCGAAAGTCATTGTAACTAAACTACAAATGTTTAAAGTGATTCACAGATGGTACCTAACACCCCAAAAGCTAGCGCAAATATCAGCTAGATCATCCCCAAAATGCTGGAAAAATTGTGGTGAAGAGGGAACCTTTGCTCATTGCTGGTGGGAATGTAAAGGAATTAGACAATTTTGGGAGGAGGTACTAATGAAAATTAAAGACATCACTAATTATGAACTTCCCTTTGACCCAAAAATGATCTTTTTAGACCTGTGGGAAAATGTACATATCCCCAAATCCAGAAAGGAACTTGTTGCCTCATTCTTTATAGCAGCTAAGAGTGCCATAGCGACAGTATGGAAATCAAAGAGACTACCAACAATTGAGACTTGGTTTTCTAAAGTTTGGAACCATTTTATATTAGAAAAAATAAGTAATGACATACAAAATGCAGAACACTTCACAGAAAATACTGGTTTTATTGAAAAATGGCTCCCATTTCTGGAATACATTGAAGAGAATAATCTGCAACCTAAATCAAAAATTTTACAAGTTATAACAAACAATGGATATCTCTCTTTCTATTAAACTAATAGTATAATAATGTAAATACATGGATATATTTATGACAACTAATAAGAATACAAGACTAACTTTGTATTGTACACTGATCTTTTAATCAGATTTGTAATGATGTTTATTGCTTGTAAGTTATTTGTTGCAACAAATGTTTCAATAAAAGAAAATTGATTTTAAAAAAAGATTTAATTAAAGGTGAAGAGCTATTGATGCCACCCAGGGAAAAGTTTTTGAGATTTTGAAAAATTTTAAACGTAAATGAGCCAAAAAGAACTTTTTTATTATTTTTTTTAATAAAATTTTTATTAGTGAGTGGTAAAACAAAGAAAATTTTGCAAATTTGACACAAATAATCCCATTTTACCCCTTGCTCTATCCCCCACCCTTTTCCTCCCCCCTCCCTATTGACTTCCAATAGCTTTCCAACCCCTAACCCTTCTTATTACTTAAATCTATTTCATTTATATTTCCCTACAAACTTTAATTCGTAACATCTCTTATTCTAAGCACATTCTTATTTTTTACATAACCTCTACCAAACCTACTATCAATATAGTATATCTCAAATCAATATAACATACTAATATAATATAATATATAGCAAGGATCGCCCTATCTCTTACTTTAAACTTATTCTATTTCTTTTCTTTTAAGCATATACTCCGTCAAATACACTATCAATATAGTATATATCACAATAATATATTATATATATGTTGTATGTTATGCCACCAATGTAGCATAGCACACATCACCACACAACACAACCACATATTATGTTATAATGTAGAGTCTGATCTACTAACCCATTGTTTTATGTCATATATCATACATAGTATACCTCATTGAGATATCTGTTTACCCCTTCTCATTATCCCATATACTCAATATAAAATCCCCTTAAATATTATATTAGCTTAGATTATAATTACATCCCCCCTAAATGGTAAGATCCCTTCTCTCTTCTCATTGCAACACTATTCTTTAAAAATTTTAAAACTGCCACAGTTCTCCTTTTACATCCCACTTTTTTTCCAAAAATTGTTTCAGTTTCCCCCAATCAACAATATATTGTCCTAGGTCAAGATCTTTAAGTTTCCTTGTCATTTTGTCCATTTCTGCCATGTACAGCAATTTGTAAATCCAGTCTTCTACAGATGGTATTTCTTGTGTCTTCCATTTTTGCGCATACAAAAGTCTTGCTGCTGCTGTCATGTAAAATAACAATGTTCTGTGCTGCATTGGAACTGTCTCCATTCCCAAGTTCAGTAGCAACAGTTCTGGGTTCTTATTTATTTGTATTTGTAAAATCTCATTAATTGCTTCAATTATTTCTCCCCAGTACTGTTTAGCTACTTCACATGTCCACCACATATGATATAATGATCCTTCATGTTTTTTACATTTCCAGCACTTGTCTGACATGTTGGTATTTCCTAGCGCAATTTTCCTTGGTGTTAAATACCATCTGTAAATCATTTTATACACATTTTCTTTAATGTTCGTACAAGTTGAAATCTTCACTGTATTTTTCCATAGGTATTCCCATGCTTCCATTGTTATTTCTTTGTGAAAATTTATTGCCCACTTCACCATCTGGACTTTTACTGTTTCATCCACCGTAAACCATTTTAAAAGTAATTTGTAAATCTTGGATATTTCTTTCTTGCCTTCCTGTAATAACACTTCCTCTAACTCCGAATTTTCCAATCTTATTCCTCCTCTCTGGCAGTCCGCATTATAAAGGTCTCTAATCTGTCTATACTGGAACCATCCACAACAAGGAGACAATTCTTCTTCTGTCTTTATTCTCAGTTTTGAATATTGTATTTGTGTAATCTCCTTGTAAGTTAGACATTGCTGTTCATTGTCGACAATTCTCGGATCTATTACTTCATACGGAGCCACCCATGAAGGAATTCCATCTTCCATATACAACTTGTATTTTTTCCAGACCATGAAGAGGCTTCTCCGAATGTAGTGATGCAAAAACAAAGAGTCCGCTTTTACTTTGTCATACCACATGTATGCATGCCATCCGAATATTTTTTTGTGTCCCTCCAGGGTCAGTAACTTACGGTTTTTTAAAGTTATCCAGTCTTTCAACCATACAAGACATACTGCCTCATGATACAGTCTTATGTTGGGCAGTTGCAAGCCACCTCTTTCCTTCGCATCTTGTAAGACCTTCATTTTCACTCGTGGTTTCTTGCCTGCCCACACAAAGTCTGAAATTTTCCTTTGCCATTTGTCAAATTGTTTGGAGTCTCGGATAATTGGTATAGTTTGCAACAAGAACATCACACGTGGTAGAACGTTCATTTTTACTGCTGCAATTCTTCCCAGCCATGATAAATTCAGTTTGTTCCATTTTATTAAATCTCTCTCTATTTGTATCCACAATTTCTCGTAGTTGTTTTTAAACAAATCTATGTTTTTCACAGTCAGTTCAATGCCAAGATATTTTACTTTATTAGTCACCTCACAGTCTGTTGTCTCCATTAGCTCTTGCTGCTTCTGTTTAGTCATATTCTTACATAAGATCTTTGACTTTTTTTTGTTCACATAAAATCCAGCCAAATCTCCAAACTCTTTTATTTTCTCTATTACCTTTGGCATATTTTCAATTGGATCCTCTACTATTAACATTATGTCATCCGCAAAAGCTCTGACCTTGTAGGAAAACTCTTTTATTTTCATACCTCGGATTGTATCGTCTTCACGTATTTGAATCATCAATATTTCCAAAATCAAAATGAACAACAATGGAGACAACGGGCATCCCTGTCTAGTTCCTTTACTAATTTTCAATTTTTTTGTCAAGTCCTCATTCACAATGATTGCTGCACTCTGGTCTCTATAAATTTCCTTGACCACTTGTATGAACTTTTCTCCCATTTGCAGCTTTTCCATGGTGGCAAACATAAAGTCCCAGTTCAGATTGTCAAATGCTTTTTCCGCATCTACGAAGAAAAAACCAACCTCTTTGTCAGAGTGCTTGTCATAGTATTCAATAGTGTTTATTACTGTCCTCAAATTGTCTTTAATTTGTCTGTTAGGTAAAAATCCTGCCTGTTCTTCAGCAATGAATTCCGACATCCATCCTTTCAGCCTCTCTGCCAACACCTTTGCAAATATTTTATAGTCATTATTCAGCAACGAAATTGGTCTATAATTTTTAACATTGGTCAAGTCCTGACCTTCCTTTGGTATCAGCGATATATTGGCTTCGTTCCATGAGTCAGGAATCCTTTGATCTTGCATCGCTCCATTCATTGCCTCTTTCAGGAATGGCGCCAGTTCGTTAGCCATCACTTTATAAAACTTTGCCGTTAGTCCATCTGGTCCTGGCGCCTTTCCTATCTTCGTTGATTGTATGGCTTCCTTTATTTCTTCTTCCGTCACTTCCTTATTTAGTTTCTCTTTCCATTTTTCAGGAATTGTCGGGATTTTAATCTTATCTAGGTATTCCACTATTAAATCTTTACTCACTTCTTTTTTTTGGTACAATTTTGCATAAAACTTAAAAAAGGCTCTACTAATAGCCGCTTGGTCCATAAGCACCTTAT
This sequence comes from Eublepharis macularius, assembly GCF_028583425.1. Lineage (NCBI taxonomy): Eukaryota > Metazoa > Chordata > Lepidosauria > Squamata > Eublepharidae > Eublepharis > Eublepharis macularius. Next base: position 86,307,525 of record NC_072793.1, on the reverse strand, counting down.
CATCTTCTAGGATTTTACTTATGACTTTCTTCTCCTTCCTTTTTTTTAGTTGCCACGCCAAATATTTCCCAGGTTTATTTGCACCTTCAAAAGACCTCTGATTCATCCTCTTTAAATTCCACTCTAATTCTTTATTGTCCATTGCTGTCAATTGTTCCTGCAGAATTTTAATATCCTGATATATCTCCCCCCCCCCGGTCTTTTCTTAAGTTGTATCTCTTTGGCTTTTATTTTATCCAAAATTTCAGATCTCTTTTCCTCCTTTTTCCTCCTAGTTCTTGCGTTCAGGTCTATTAGTATGCCTCTTACCACCGCTTTATATGTGTCCCATACTTTATTGGTCGGCACTTCTTTATTCAGGTTATATTGCATGAAAAATTTGGTCTCCCTTCGCAGCAACGCAATATTTTCCTCTATTTGTAACAAGTCCTCATTTATTCTCCATCCTTTTCTTTTATTATTTTTCCCAAATCTCCACATGATTGGATTATGATCTGAGCCTACCTTTGGCATTATCTCCACCTCTCTAGTCCATAACGTCAGTTCTTTAGAGGCCCAGATCATATCTATTCTTGATAGTATAAAATGTCTTGCAGAGTAAAATGTATATTGTCTATTCTTAGGGTATTGTCTCCTCCACACGTCTTCTAAACTCTCTTGTTCCTTAAGCATAAAGAACGCCTTTGGTAATAGTCCTCTTTTTTTGTGAGCAGCTTTAGACTGCTTGTCCTCTTCCAAGTTTGTGACACCATTGAAGTCACCCGCCAGAATTATGTGATCATAGGTCAGTTCATCTAATTGTTTCTCTAAGTCCTTAAAAAAAATTTCTTTTGCACCATTAGGTGCATAGATCCCGATCATCAATATTTTCTTAGAATTCCAAATAATTTCCACTGCTAAATATCTGGCTTCTGCATCTTTTAAAACTAGTCTGGGCTGCAATTCTTCTTTTATGTACAATACAACTCCCCTCTTTTTCTTTTTAGAAGCAGCAACAAATTCTTTTCCCAATTTAACAAATTTCAAATATTTTTCGTCCTGCTTTCTAATATGTGTCTCTTGCAGACAAACTATATTGCATTTTTGCTTTGATAGCCAGTGGAAAGTAGCTTTGCGTTTACAAGGTGAATTTAGTCCATTAACATTCCAAGATATAACTTTACATTCCATGATCACTTTCTTATAGTTTTTGGTAAGTCCTTTTCATTTTCCCTAATAAAAGTCTCCATCTCATGTCCAGATCTGACGCTCTTTCTAGCTCCACCAAACTCAAATGTCAGTCCTTCTGGTATTTCCCATCTGTATCAGATTTTCAGCTCCTTTAGCATCTGAACCAGTTCTCTATACTTCTTCCGCTCAAACAACACCGATCTGGGCAACTCTTTCATAATTCTCACCACTTTTCCATCGACTTCTAATGGCTCTTGAAATTGTTTGCTCACAATTAATTCTCTTGTGCTTCTAGTCGTAAATTGAACAATCATATCCCTTGGTAACTTCCTCTGAGCTGCAAATCTGGAATTGATTCTATACACCACGTCCAAGAAAGCTGCAATTTCTTCCTCTTCTTTCCCCAAGTATTCTGCCAAAATTTCTGTAATCTGTTCTTGGGCTGATTTTCTCTCTACTTCTGGGACCGAGCGAAATCTGAGTTGTTTTTCCATCTGTTTACTTTCTGCAACAGCCATTCTGTCTCTCATCCCCCTCATTTCAGTCTTTTGCACATCTGCTAAAGTTTCCACCATTTCCTCTACTGCGTTGACTCTCTGCTGTGTAACTTGTAGGTCATTTTGTATTTTATCCATGCCTTTTGTCAGTTCTGCCATCTCCAATTTAAGGGTCTCTTTAAAGTCTTTTAATTCTTTCACCATCTCTAGCATCATGTCCTTAAGCTCTTTATTTCCCTCTGAAACTTTTTTATCAAGATTTTCCATCGTAGCTTGCCACTCTTTCTTCAACATTGTGGGGCTAGCTCTGCTTCGCTCCCACGTGTCTGCCCTTTTCCTTAAATCCGTGACGCTACTTTTTTACTTTCTTTTATTTTTAAAAGTCCAAATCCAGTTTATTTTTCTCAAATGCTGTTTTAAGCTGTCCAAAATGTCGGGCGTTTTTTCTCTATGGTTTTATACTGAAGCGTTCGCCCTTACCTTCTTTAAAGATGGCCTACTTCTGTTTTCATTGAAGTCACCAGTTGCCCTCTTTCAAAATGGCGTCGCCCTACTTCTGGCGTTTAAGAGAAGGGCCCTTCTCTTCTGTCTCTTTATGGTTCTGACACACTTCCTGTTCCTCTATGTTGCACAGCAGTTCTCGCGATTTTTAAGCTTTCTCACAGTCTATTATCTCTTCCCAGCCACAGGTATGTAAACAATAATCCAATTTCCGCGCTAGCTTCTCCTTACAAATTTACTTTTTCAAATTTTTTCTTGCCGGAATCTTCCCCTTATATAACTAATCTGTTGCAGTTCTTAAATCCACTTTTGCCTCTTATTTCTTTTTAAAATCTGTCCTGTATTGAGAGATAGCGATCTTTACCTCCTTCAGCATTTTCCTTGGGTTGTAATCGCTGCTTCTGTTATCTGATCGAATCCAGCCCCTTTGCTGTTTGACTGAAGCTTGGGCATGTAGGTCTTATGCCAAAATTTGACTCCAGAGCCACTGCAGAGATCTTGGCAACCTTTCTTCGGGTGGGACCTCAAGGGTGGGTGGGAGTTCATTGTGTAGAGCCCCCCCTCACCCGAGATCAATGCTCCCTCAGGTTCTCGAGCGTTCTTGCCTGTTCTCTGCCTGAGAACAGGTGGCTGCGGGCAGTTTGCGCCCCTCCAGCCTCCAAAACAGCGGCACGGACAGCTCAGCTCTTAGAGCTGCATTAGACCTTCATGGATCCCAAACCGGAAGTCAGCCAAAAAGAACTTTTGTTTACATACCTGTGGTTTGGGAGATAGCGACACGAAGGGAAGGAGTGGGGAAGCGGAAGAAGTATTGCAAGAAGACAGTTTGTTTATAAGAGCAGTGAGACGTGTAAGAAAGGCAGGAAGTACGTTGGAGGACCAACGGAAGGAAAACATCAGAGGATCGACAGAGGAACAGAAGAGGAAATGGAAGTACACCATTTTAAGAAAGGGAAAGGTTGAATGCTTCATCATAGAGTCAACCATAGAGAAAAGACGCCCGACATTTTGCCTAGTGTAATAAAGAATTTTGGAACTGTAATTTGAAAAGGCATCTACAAATATAAAAATTGACAAATGAGAAAACGGAGCTTAGAAAGAGCGGACTCGTGGGCAGGTACTAAAACAAGCCCAACGATGTCGAAAAAAGATAAGGACTGGCAGACAGCTATTGAAAACTTGGATAAAAAATTAACAGAGGGCAATAAGGAGCTTAATGAGACTATACAAAAATCACAACAAACTTTGCAAAAGGATATTAAAGAAGCAATAAAATCAGAAGTGGCGGAATTGGTAAAAAATATTGATGAGATTAGAAAAGAGCTCCAAGTAACCCAACAGAAGGTTCAGGATGTGGAGGAAAAAACAGAAAATTTGGCTACAAATTTAAAGGCAGAGACTTCAGTGTTAAGCGACAGGATGGCAGTTATGGAGTGTAAAATTACGGAAAAACAATTGAGATTTAGAGGCATCCCGGAATCTATGTCTAAATCAGCCCAGGATCAAATTATAGATATATTAGCAGATTTTTTAAATAAACAACCAGAAGAGATTGCAGCTAATTTAGACATAGTTTACAGAATTAATTCAAGCTATGCACTGCAAAAAGGCTTGTCAAGAAATATCATTGCCCAATTAACCACAAAAAGAATGAAAGAAGAAATTATCAGGAAGCACTTTGAGAGCCCGTTAGTGATCGAGGGAAAACGTGTGAGAATTATGAAAGAGCTACCAAGGTGAATTTTGTCGGAGAGGAAGAAATACAGAGATTTAACCCAGAAACTAAAAATCCTGAACATAAGGTACAAATGGGAAATACCGGAAGGTCTGAGTTTTGATTTCCAAACCTTGAGGAGAGTTATCAAATCACGGCATGACATGGAGGTTTTCCTGGCAGATAATGAAAAGGACTTACCTAAAGTAAGTAGACCTTGAATATGGAAAGAAAATTAATATCGTGGAATGTAAATGGGCTTAATTCACCTTCAAAACGTAAGGCATTATTTCATTGGCTAGCAAAACAAAATTGTAATATAATTTGCCTGCAAGAGACTCATATAAAAGATCAGGGCTCTAAATATTTAAAAAACAAGAAATTGGGAAAGGAATTTGTGGCTTCAGCAAAACAAAAGAAGAGAGGAGTCGTAATTTACATAAAGGAAGAATTGCAATCAAAACTGGTGATTAGTGATATTAATGGTAGATATTTGGAAGTGGAATTTACCTGGAATGCCAAAAAAACCCTAATTATGGGAATTTATGCCCCGAACGGATCGAAGGAACAATTTTTTAAAGAAATAGTGACGCAATTAGAACAGTTGACATATGACCAAGTGATAGTGGCTGGAGACTTTAATGCGGTTGTGGATTTATAATTGGACAAAAAAACAAAGGCAGTTAAAAATAAAACAGGAAGACTGCCAAAGTCTTTTTTTGAGCTGGAAAAACAGGAAAATTTGGAAGATACTTGGAGGAAATATAATTTAAAAGTGAAGCAATATACCTACTTCTCAGCAAGCCACCAATCACTATCAAGAATTGATATGATCTGGGCATCTAAAGAATTAGTTATATGGACAAAAGATGTGGAAATTATGCCATGAATAAGCTCAGACCATAATCCTATTCTATGAAAATTTGGAATGGGACGTAAAAAATTAAGATGGAGAATAAATGAAGACCTTCTCCAAAATCAGAATAATTTGAATGTTCTTCAGAAAGAAACAAAATATTTTATCCAGTACAATGTGGATCAAGGGGTGCCAATCCAGAAGGTGTGGGATGCATACAAAGCGGTTATTCAGGGAGTATTGATTGATTTAAATACTAGAGACAAGAAAAATAAGGAAATGAAATTAAAGGAGATACAAGGAAAAATTGTCCAAAAAGAGCAACAATTAAAGAAAAGACCAGGGAAAAAGAAATTGCAACAGGAGATAAAAATTTTACAAGAACAAATAAAAGCAATGGAAAACAAAGAGTTGGAATGGGAGTTGAAAAGATTACTACATGCAGTAGTAATGAGTGTGGCAACAGCATCTGTGTTCACATAGGGGCGATGGTTTAACCCCCCCTCCACGGGGGGAGGAATGACCTGCGCTGCTGCATTCTGTACCAGCTGTAACCGCCGGATCAGGCCCATGGGAAGCCCAGCGTAGAGCGCGTTACAGTAATCCAACCTAGAGGTGACCATTGCTTGGACCACTGTAGTCAAGTCGCGAGGAGATAAATAAGGGGCAAGCTGCCTGGCCTGCCGAAGATAATAAAAGGAAGACCTGGCAACTGCAGTGATCTGGTCCTCCATCTTCAGGGAGGAATCCAGAATCACCTCCAGGCTCTTAACTCTCGGGGCCAGTGTAAGTGCTGTCCAATCAAGTGTAGGAAGCCGGGGTCCCAAAGCCATCGCCCCACGACTCACATATAGGACCTCCGTCTTCATGGGATTCAATTTCAGCCGACTTTGTCTCAACCAACCAGCCACAGCCTCAAAAACATGCTCCAGGGCATCAGGGGTCGATCCAGGCCGCCCGTCCAACAACAGATAAAGTGGGTGTCATCCGCGTATTGGTGACACCCAAGCCCGAAACTCCGCACCAGCCGGATGAGGGGGCGCATATAATTTAAAGTTTTTTATTGGATGAGGTAATATAATATTTTGTTTAGTACATACATCTTATCCAAATCATAGCCTTCTAAATATAGAACCCCCCCTCCCCCTCCCCCTTTTCTCCGTTGACTTCCAACAACACTACAACCCCCCATTAATTTATATACGTTATTATTTGCTATACTTGTTATTACTTTAACCATGGTAAAAATCTTAATGTCTTTCCCCTTCATTATATTCTTAGAATTTAATTTACAATCCTTCCAAAGACCACAATTGTCCTTTAACATCCCATTTTTTTCCCAAATATTCCTTGAACTTTTTCCAATCTTCCAAAAATGTTCTGTATCTTGCTCTTTCAAATTTCTAGTCAGTTTGTCCATTTCGGCCATGTACAACAGCTTTCTTGTCCATTCTTCAATTTCCAGTATTTCTTCTTTTTTCCAATATTGAACATATAAAATTCTTGCTGCTGCTAACATATAGTATAACAATATCTTATCACGTCTACTAGCTTTTTCTAAATGTAAAGATAATAACAGCATTTCTGGATTTTTAGCAACATTATATTGTAATATCAAAGACATTTCAGTACATATTTTAGACCAAACTTCTGGTTTGGCTTCACGGAGATCTGACACAGCCTAAGTTCTGGGCTGTCCGAGTCACTGTTTTTCTAGAAATCGGGGCGCCTGAACGTCCATTTCCACCCCAACTTCAGGGAGAAGTGGGGCTTGAATGCTCCGCACCCCCGAGAGCGTGTGATCTCGGTGAGGGGGGGAGTTCTGAATTAAGAATTCCCACCACCACCTTGAGGTCCCCTCAAAGAAGGGCGAGCTACCATCTCTGCAGTGCCTCAGGAGTCATTAAATTGGCATAAGATCGACAGGACCAAGCATCAGCGAGGGGGCGCATATAGATATTAAATAATAATGGAGACAGTATCGCTCCCTGTGGCACACCACATACCAGTGACCTATGAGATGACACTCTCTCCCCAAGCACCACCCTCTGTCCCCAATCATGGAAAAAGGAGGCCAGCCACTGCAGTGCTGTCCCCTGGATCCCCACATCGGCAAGGCGGTGGGTCAAAAGCTCATGATCGACCATATCAAACGCTGCTGACAGATCCAGTAAAATTAGCAGTGCTGATCTGCCCTGATCCAGATGTCTGCGGAGATCATCTGTGAGGGCGACCAGCAATGTCTCAACCCCATGTCCCGGGCGGAAACCAGACTGGAAGGGATCTAGGGCCGGGGTCTCCTTCAGGAAATTCTGCAGTTGCTTCTCTGCCGCCCGCTCAATCACGTTCCCCAGAAACGGAAGGTTGGAAACCGGTCGGTAATTGAGCAGGTCGGCAGGATCTAATGATGATTTCTTCAGAAGAGGCTGTATCACAGCTTCCTTCAGTGCCTTGGGAAAAACCCCAGAGCTCAAGGACAGGTTTATAATTGCCTCCAAGGAATCTTGGAGCCTGTCAACACTGGCTTTCACCAGCCATGACGGGCACGGGTCCAAGGGGCACGTGGTAGGCTGTACCACCTGCAGAATCCTGTCCACCTCTTCCCCGAAAAGAGGGCTGAAATGATCAAATATAGGTCCCGAAGATGGCCAAGGGGCCTCTAGTTCATTTACCGTATCAAATGTGGCTGGTAAGTCGCGGCGGAGAAGCAAGATCTTATCAGTAAAAAAGCTCGCAAAAACCTCACCGCTTATATCCGAATTCAGCTTTTGATGGTCTCCACCTGATTGGGAGACCAATGAATGGACCACATTAAATAATTTAGCCGGGCGTGAGCTAGCTAATGCGATGGAAGCTGCATAATACTCTTTCTTCACAGCTCTCACCGCCATCTCATTAGACCTCATAAACAGCCTATAAGATGTTCTTGCTTCCTCGTCACAAGATCGCCGCCACACGCGCTCAAGTCATCTTAGCTCCCATTTCTGTCGCCGCAGCTCCTCCGTATACCAAGGAGCCTGGCGATTCCGGCAGCAAAGAGGATGACGGGGGGTAATTTCATCGATGGCCTCAGAGAGCTGGACTTGCCAGCCCTCTACTAGCTCAGCTAATGAACCACCGTGGAGCATTGGTTCCCGCAGAGGATTCTGGAACCCAATTGGGTCCATAAGTCTCCGCGGGTGAGCATAAATTTGCTCACTGCCCTTGCAGGGGGGGGCGTGGCATGCTCAGCCGGGCCTTCACAACCGCATGGTCTGACCATGGCACCAACTCTACTTTATCCAGAACCACATCCAATCCCATCCCAAAGATCAGGTCTAGCGTGTGGCCTGCTTCATGTGTGGATGCCGATACAAACTGGGAGAGTCCCAGTGTTGCCATGACTGACACAAGGTCCGTAGCTGTATCGAGGTGGCATCATCTACATGGGCATTGAAATCCCCCAGCATGTCATAGTACAGCCTGAGCTTGACGAGTCCTCAGAGGAGGAGGAGCTGGAACAGTGGACGCTTGCTGACAGCCTTGCTCCTCCTGAGGAGGAGCAGTCTGCCTCCCAGCAGCCGACCACAGCTGAACGGTCAGATGTTGAATACCAGCCAGAAGCTCCCCTTCCCCACCCAGAGCCACCAGCCCAGACGCATCCAGCTTCCTTATCCCCTCCAACATCTCCAGACTATCGAGAGCAACGTCGGCGTAGCAGGGACAGAAGAGACTTACAGACCCAACGTCAATCTGCACGCCTCCGGGCTCTGAACAGGCCAGCCTTCTCAGAGGAAGGAGGGGCTTCAGAGGAGGAGACTTGAAGCAGCTGTGCGAGCTGACTGAATGCTCTCAGAGTATAAAAGCTAGAGGGAGGGCTCCTTTCAGCGTGGCTTCAACGAGTTCTCTAAGCTGCTACTGTACTGCCTGTGTTTGCTCCTTGGAACTGTCTCTCTGACCTCCGACCCGGCCTGTCCTCGACTACTCCCTTGATTTACGGACTTTGCACATTCCTTGCCTTGCCAGCTGGACCTTGTTACCTGTCAGCAGCACTCCGCAGACTCGGCAGCCACTGGAAGCAGGACACAGCACCATCAACCTGGGATACTCCAAGGCCCACCCAGTAACCACCTCTAGCAGGCATGGTAAGGTGTCTGCCGGTGCGCTGGGTGGTCGGTACACCAAGCAGACAGCCAAACTCTCCTCGGCATTCCACACCAGGCCCACACAATCAATGCCAGAGATCTTCGGGGCGGGAAGCAGCTTGAAGGAGAAACCCTCCCGGACAAGGATTGCCACCCCTCCCCCCCGACCCTCAGTTTGTGACTGATGAAGGACCGCATAACCCGGGGGGGGGGGGGGTCAGCTCACCAAGAGCAACTGTTTCACCTTCCCTCACCCAAGTCTCGGTCACGCATACCAGGTCCATATTAGCTGCCATAAAAGTATCGTGCAGCATACTGGTCTTATTATTTATGGACCTGGCATTGCACAACATCAGTGTCGAAGGAGGATTTTTCCTAGCTCCAACACCGGCGTGCCTCGGGATGGGGCGTAGGTTAGAAGGGCACCAAGCCTTTCCACATCTCTGTGACCGTCTCCCTTTAAACCAGGCCCCACCGCCATACCTCCCCCGTCCCCAGAGGACTGGTATCCCTGGCCCTGTCTCAGATGCCTTCCTCATATCCATCCCTCTATCACAGCATACACACATCCTAAGCGACAATAAACAGCACCAGTTCTAACACATAGGGAGCAGTACTAATCTCATAATTTAATTTCCAATTCACATAGGGAACAGTACCGGTCCCACAATTTAGTTTATAATTCACATCGCTTCCAGTACTCTAATTTAGTTCAAAATCTGATATCTAACATCTAATATCTAACATCATTTTTAATCTAATTACTAACACCCATCCCCATGTCTGCCTGATTCCAATCAACTCCCTATTCTAGAATTTGCTACATTTTATAGCATTTATAGCTCTTCACTCTCCCTCCCTCTCTGGCAGCTCAGGCTACTGGAGGCAATGGTACTTAAGTACTTCAGGCACAGAGAAGGGTGGGGCTGAGAGGCAGGAAGGTGAGTGATGCTGGCGACAGCCTCCACTGTGACACAGGAAGGGTGGACAAGCCGCTGCTGGAGCAGTCTACGCATGGTGGATATTGCGATCCTCTTTGTCCTCCTCTCCCTGTCAAGCTCCCCGTCCCTCTTTGAACTTCACCCTCTCTGGAACCACTCCGACCCTTCCTAACGACCTCTCCTGCCCTGTCCATCTCATCCTTTCCATGAAGGCACGAGGGTGGGTGATGGCTGCTTCCGCTGCTGACAAGATCAGTGGGTTTCAAAGATGAAGGCTCACAAATGTTTGGGTGTCTCCTAGTCCTGCTCCGCAAGGCGGCCAGGAAGTGGTAACCCTCTGTCCTTCTCTCCCTGACAAGTTCATGGTCCCTCTTTGAATCTCGCCCTCTCTAGAACTGCTCCAACCACTCCCAACAACCTCTCCTGTCCTGTCCATCCCATCGTTTCCACAAAGGTAGGAAGGTGGGTAATGTTGGCTTCAGTGGCTTCCGGGTGCGAGGAACAGCTTAGCTGCTGTTGCGCATGAAATTGTGCGGTATGGTGGGCCTTCTCAATGGAACTGGCTGTCCCCTCTGGGCAGGGGGGAATGGGTCCCACTGCGAACAGTTATGTCCTTTCCACAAAGGCAGGAAGGTGGGTGATGTTAGCTGCTGCTGCTGAGTACCTCAGTGGGATCCTCGGATGAGGCCTCACAACTGTTGGGATCTTCCCAGTTCCTGGTCCAACCTCTCCCTCTCTGGAACACTCCAACACCCCCCCCCAAAGACCTTTCCTGTCCCTCCCGTCCTTTCTGCGAAAGCAGGAAGGTGGGTGATGTTAGCTGCCGCTGCTGAGTACCTCAGTGGGATCTTTGGATGAGGCCTCACAACTGTTGGGATCTTCCCAGTTCCTGGTCCGACCTCTCCCTCTCTGGAACACTCTGACCCATCCAAACGACCCGTCCTGTCCATCCCATCCTTTCCACAAAAGCAGGAAGGTGGGTGATGTCAGGTGTCAGCGGCCAGATCCCTGCCCCCTAGAGGGGAGGTGGCCCACCACTGTCTCCCTGAGCCCACCAGGCCTGGCGACCGCACCCATCACCCACTTCCCTGTCTGCACAGGAAAGTACAGTACAATACTCTGAGGCCTGGTGGGCAGGTGGGCACATGGGGGTGCTGCCAGTGAGCAGCCAGACCCCCCACCCCCTAGAGGGGAGGTGGCCTGCCAACACTTCCCCCACCCCACCAGGCCCAGCAGCTGCAAACATCACCCTCCTTCCAGCCTATGCTGGAAATATCAAGTTATCTGAGGCATGGTGGGTGGGCACATGGGGGGGTACCACCAGCGAGTGGCCAGACCTCCCACCCCCTAGAGGGGAGGCAGCCTGCCAATGCCTCCCCCAGCCCACCAGGCCCGGTGGCCGCAAACATCCTCCTCCTTCCAGCCTACGCTTGAAATATCAAGTTCCCTGAGGCCTGGCGGGCGGGCACATGGGGAGTGCTACAATACTAAATGGGATGGATTCCAAAATACCAAGATACAGAGGGAAAACTCCCAGGAACCCCTCAACTGTATACTATATATATCAAAATTTAATTACACTATCATGATCCAAATACAAAGATATACACAATTTCATACAATGTTACAATATTACAAAGACTCATTCCATAAATACAATCACATATTATACATTTCCAAGGTGCTGTAATAGACAGGAGCCAATTCTGTTACATAGTTAAATCCTTTCCTATGCCAATGGCTTGAAAGGAAACAAATCTCTATAGTCAAAAGAGGTGTGAATTCCAAATAGCTGCAGATACAGTTAAATCCTTTCCTATGCCAATGGCTTGAAAGGAAACAAATCTCTATAGTCAAAAGAGGTGTGAATTCCAAATAGCTGCAGATTTCATAGTAGAAAATCTAGATGGCAAATTCCGGAGTACACCATCCGGGTCCCTCCCCGGTTCTCCTGGTAGTTGGCAACGAGCCCGCCAGCTAAAACTGCTCATTTCGGATTCCCTTCTTCTCAGCCTCCTTTCTGCCATAAAAATGTCACAAATTACCAGCTACACTTAATACAAACATTTAAACAGTACAGTTAACTTCTTTAACTTACATATACATAACTTCCGAAGTCACAGTCTCCAAATTAATGTGCTCACAGCAAGGCTTTCTCCTTCCAATCAGTGATAATACACAGCAGGTGCCTGTCTACAGTTCCGTGCCTCTTTATTCTTTCCTCTTTCCTTTTTCTCGTTCCTCTTAAAGGCACAGTACTCTCTGTCCTCCATACCTCATTGCTGCAGATCCAACACTATTCACAGGAATACTGCAAAGTTAATTTCATTGTTTAATCCATGGGGTACCAGACAATTCATTCTATAGATCCATTGCGTCTCCAATTGCAGTAACTTGTTGTTGTTGCTGTTATTAGATTGCACTACCTCAAGTACTGAATATCTAAGTTCTGTTTCGTTGTCATGACACTGAGTGAAATGATCCACTAATGGGGCTTCTAGGTTTCTTGTACGAATTTTAGAAAGATGTTCCCTTATTCTTACTCTAACTGGTCGTTTCGTACTGCCCACATAAAACAGGGGACATGGACATTGAATAATATATACCACTTGTGACGTAGAACATGTCGAAAAGGACTTGGAATAAAGTGGCCTTCCCGTCCCAGGATGTTTAATTGATGTTAAAGGTATACTTAGGGCACATACATTACAGTGGCCACAAGTATGATGGCCAATTGGCAATAAAGACGGAACGATGTCCTCCCTGAAGTCTGAATGTACCAAAACGTCACGCAAACTGCGAGTTCGTCTGAACCCAACCTTCAAAGGTATGTCACATCCTGGTATATCCTTGATGATATGCCAATGTCTTTTAACAATACTGGCAATATTACCAGCTAAATGGGAAAATTCAAGTCCCCATGTAACACCCCCATCAACATGCCTCTGTATATAATGAGTTCCTAATAAGTCCTGCCGCGGTTTAGCTATTGCCCGCCTCCGGACACCATCTACCACTTTTCTCGGATATCCTCTCAATTCAAAAGCTCTACTCATGTTAAGTGCCTCCTGTTTGAAATCTGAGACATTGGTAGAGTTACGTTTAATGCGAAGGAATTGGCCATAAGGAATGTTATTTTTAAGGTTCCGTCTGTGGAAGGATGAATAGTCAAGATAAGCAGATCGATCAGTGGGCTTTTTGTAAGGTCTGACACCTAACCTGGTATCCGAAATTTTATATACTACCACATCTAGGAATGGTATGCATTGCTCATGTCCCTGATAGGTAAACTTGATATTAACATCTATCTGGTTCAGCCAGCTTACGAGATCTTGTGCATGTTCCCGCCCCCTCATTACAAGAAAAATGTCATCAATAAATCGTTTCACAAAAACAATATGTTCATAGAAAGGGTTATGGGCTTGATTTAAGATGAAATATCAAGTTCCCTGAGGCCTGGTGGGCGGGCACATGGGGGGTGCTGCCAGCAAGTGGCCACACACCCTGCCCCCTAGAGGGGAGGTGGCCCGCCAACACCTCCCCCAGCCTGCCAGGCCCAGCGGCCACAAACATCACCCTCCTTCTCGCCTATGCCGGAAATATCAAGTTCTCTGAGGCTTGACGGGCAGGCACATGGGGGGTGCCACTGGCAAGTGGCCAGACCCCCCACCCCCTAGAGGGGAGGCAGCCTGTGAATGCCTCCCCCAGCCCGCCAGACCCGGTGGCCGCTGACATCACCCACCATCATATCTTTGTGGAAAGTAGCCTCAGGGAGGCCTGGCGGGTGGCCACATGGGGGGTGCCTCCAGCGAGTGGCCAAAGCCCCCACCCCCTAGAGTCCACTGCTTGTATATGGGGCAAAAATCAGTTGGTGGCTCCCATTGTGTCGAATGGGAGTTTCCTGGGGGCATCGGATTTGGGAATGTATAACTCCAAGATCCGTATTGCAATCTTGACCAAACTTGGGTGATGGCTGGGGGAGAGCCTGCTGAACACTCCCTGTGAATATGGGCTCTCTAAGTCCAATAGGGGCTATTGTGGCCCCCACAAACAATGAATACCGAACATGTTCGTTAACGGGACATGTTCATTACTGTTTGTCTGATCGTGTTCATTGTCGGCAACGAACAACGAACAGCGTGTTTGGTTTTTTCCCCCGTTCATGCCCATGTCTATTCCTGACCCCAAAGTGACAATCAGGATTACCATATGCACGTAGGAAAGGGCCACAAGAGCCTAGCACTGACTCATCCCTTCATGTTTTCCCAATCTGCATACGTTCATACTGAGTCACAGAATCATCATAGCTGTCAGGTGGCCATCTAGCCTCTTCTTAAATACCTCCAAGGAAGGAGAGTCCACCGAAGCCTATTCCATTGAGGAATCGCTCTGTCAGGAAGTTCTTCCTAATGTTTAGCCAAAAACTATTTTGCTTTAATTTTAATCTGTTGTTTCTGGTCCAACCTTCTGGGGCACCAGAAAACAACTCTGCTCCAACCTCTATGTGACAGCCCTTCCTATACTTAAAACATTTTTTAAAAATATTTTATTTTACTAAAACCAAAAGGGAATACAGAAAAAGAGGGATAAAGGAATGGGACAAGAAAAACAAATATAAAGGATTATTAAAGTACAGAGTATAAAAATCATAACCTTTAAATGTATTGGAATAATAATTAAAAACTGTTTAGTGTATGTATTTTCAAATAAACAACACATGCAGAATTCAAACCTATTTCTACTCCTTATCTTAAAAAAATTAAAATCTCATTATTCCATTATTACCCGTCTTATTTCTTAACAATAACAATGCTGATTCCTTAATACAACTAATTATCATAACCTTTAAGAGTTAAAGCCCATTTCTACTCATCTTAGAAAATAAAGTCCTTATTTTGTCATTACCTTTTACTTATATATTTCTTAACAATAACAATGTTGACTTTTTACTAGTATTTCAATATTATTTATCATACATTCTATTCTACCAGTTATCTTTATTTAACTAATCATCTTACAGTCAAACTATGAAACATACCAGTGTGTAATCATATTCAGATTTACAGAACTAAAAAATCTTATGAATTTTATCCATTCAAATACTTGAAGAGGGTTATCGTATCATATCACCTCTCAGTCACCTTCACCCCAGGCTAAACATACCCTGCTCTTTCAACCTTTCCTCATAGGACATGGTCTCCAGACCCCAGTACACTGGATAATGGCAAATGGAAAGCACAAAAATTCACATTCCCCAGTTCCAGGGTCTCTACCCAATCCCTATACACATAAATATAATAAAGAGATGGAAGATGTGCCCCCAGTATTTAGAATGTGAACTGGCAAAAGTTGTAGGTTGTCCTGAGGAATCATTAGGTCTTGCCTTTTGATGTTCCTCTCTCAAAGATCTGTTTTTGAAGGCTTGGAATACAGCCAGAAAAATAACAATTGTTTATGCCTATTATTATTAATGCCCTTAATAGGATTACTTTATTTTCAGGTACAAAAAAGGTACCCTTCCCACAGGAATCTACCGAAATTAGAATATTTAATACATTCATGAGGACACTTTCTATGGGAGAGGAATTTATTGGCCCTCTTTGCATAAAGATGATTTGAGGAGTGGTGATTCACCTGTTACGAAGTCCATGTGTTTCCCATGAATGCAGATGTCTGCTAATTCCTCTCTAGGAACTTAATTGCCAGGTATGTGGGGGATTAATTTAGATTGTGTCTGTAGAACATGAAGTGAATGGGCTTTAGCCCTTCCATTGCATTTTTTTATGAGAAACCACTATTTGCCTATTGGTGCAAATACTTATATTTATTAGTGGGCCACATGTAAATATTGTTAGTGGAGCAGATAGTAGCTGCCAAGGATCATTTCAAGGAACAGGGAGGCTAAAGTGCCTTCTCCTTGTTCGTTGCAGGCCTAATACTAATCATGTCTGATCCAAAGTCCTTATGGTGACTATATACCTGTCATGTGGATTTTGTAACATGTGAACTTTCCCTGAATAGTTATAGGCCTGTGTCTAACTTACCATTGTTGGCTAAGGTGTTTACATAAGGGGTGGCAGAGCAAATCCAGAGGATGACACATCTGTCCTTGACCAATTTCAATCCAGTTTCAGCTATGATTTTGGGACAGAGATGGTGATATTCATCCACAAATGCATGGGGCAATCTCTTTGTATGGATCATGTTTGATGTAACAGTTGCTTTTGATATGGTAAACAATTTGATTCTTTTGAACCACTTGGAACATGAGGGTGGTTTGTCGGTTGTGGTATTCCAGTACTCTGGGGCTTCCAAACATCCCTAAAAACATCCATACATACAAAAGTTTCAAAAGCAATGATAGGTGTGTCAATGTTAAAGCAAATTTTGAAACCTGCTGTATATATTCCCCTTAGTTTGAGATGTCATCATTATATTTCATTGTCTAATTGCAAATATATTCCCTCAAGCAGGACATGTGGTATGTATAGCTATCTATTAACTTAGTCCACCAGTTCACCTTCTTCTGTTCTAATTTTACAGGTTTGAATACTTGAACTAAGTCCATTCCCCAGGAGACATATGAACATCAATTAATCTTTGTTTGCTGCAATTTCTTTTCTGCTGTGATAATTTACTTGCCATAATTTTCCCTTGCTGATGATTTAATCATTTCTTTATCAAGACTTATTAAAGTTCCAAAATGCTTTTGAAACATGTTACAACAACCACAGTATTTCCATTAATAGTGTTAGAGACTTTTTGTGCATTTCACACAGCTGCTTTTTGTTAATTTTTCCAAGTTCATATAGCATGATTTTAGCTTCCTAGAGATCCTTAATTTTTAGTTCTTTATCATATGAATCATATGATATCATATTTTATTTTATTCTTTACTTATGTTATGGGGGTGGGAGGTGATAATGCATGTATTTCTCTTGGCTTCCTCTTGTATCAGAAAAAATGGTTCATTACATATTAAATTTGTTTATACTGCTTAAATCTTTTGCAAGGGAGAGCATTCACTTTTCTGCAGAGTCTTTTGAGGATGCAGCCATAATTCTTACTATTATTTAAGCTGTTAAAATCATGTCGTACTTCCAGTATACCCTTTGTGTTATGGAAGTGCTACTTTCCTCATCTGGCAACCACAATATTATCTCAATATCAGTAATCCTTAAATCTTGGCTGTAATGAATTTTCATCCATGAACACTTTCAGGATGAAAAGTGTGTTTTTGAGAGTAAAAATCTCCCTGAATAAAACTCCAGCCATTGTAGTACATATTTTTTATGTCTGTTTGCAACTCCTGTCTGGTGCTACTACTTTAGCACCATTTTTTCCACCTCTGACAAACTTCTTCACTGAATTTTCCCAACCAAATGAGTTATTGAGTGAATGCAGTGATGTCACAGTACTGCATAGTCAATCAGAACTGGATATGTGATGATGTCACTGAGGACAAATGAAGCCAAACACCTTGCCTTCAGTGTGAATGTTTGGGTGGGTGGGATGGGGATGGGATGAGGGTCAATGTTCCTCTCAATGTCTATGATCCTCTCTTGTGGCGCTGGCTGTGATAGCTGATTGCCTTTGCAAGAGGAATGTATTTCTTACCCAGTGCCAGACGCAAATATTGTTGTCCCCCTGTTGATGCACCCCTGTGAAAAATCACCAGAAGTAACAAAAGAAAAATGGCTAAGAAACCCAAGTTGTGACCAGAAAATCTCGCATTTGCCATGAATTCATTGAGTGATCTTAGGGCATTTCTTTATTTTATTTTTTTTGCTTTTTATTATATTTTTAATCATGCTGAAATGAGAATTGTTACTTAAGGTAGGGTACCTTTATTACTTGTTCATCCATAATTATCTGCTGATAACAGGCTGACATTTCCTTACTTGGACTGCTCAAAGAAAACACAAAAAAGTGGGAATGCAAAGCCTCTGGTCAGCTTTATTAAAACAGTAAATTTACAAACGAAAGACTCAGCAGTAGCGGTGAAGTTGCAAAGTGTTGCGTCGTCTCCAGGCAGCACGGCGGGAACCACCAATGGTACGATGGAACTTGTGGCCTTTTCCAAGGCCACGGCTCTTCCTGCCAGCGGTGGTCAACCCACGCATCTCTCTGTGCTTGTGGATGGGCTTGGTGATCCATTGGGTGTCAGGATTGCGCCTGATAGCCTTGTGGAAGGGGTCGATCAGAATGACCTCAAAGAATTTGTATGTGGAGTCTTCACCCACCCAGTAGGAGTTCAGTACTCTTAAGACTCCACACTGGCGGCCAGCATGATCTTCTGCTACAGACTGCAAGCTCCGGGCAAATTTCAACTGATTGACACCATGATGCATGGGTTTACCATATGTTGCTCCCTTAGGCACTGGACATTTACGACCACTGCGGTGAACACAAATGCGGTAAATAACATAACCTTGTTTAGCCTTATATCCCAGCCTGCGAGCTTTGTCTAGTCTGTTGGTCGCGGAGCTCGATGGAGGGCAGACAACTGGCGATACTGCCAGCAGCGGACATGCAAGAGGAAGAGTATCACATCTGACTGTTTCTTCCTCCACAGCTCTTGGATGTACTTGTAAGCACCCATTGTGGCTTATCTGGCGGCGACCAGAGCCGGAAAGGAAGAGTGGGCATTTCTTTATTGATAAAAAATGTTCCTGACCCCCCCCCCCTCCACCCCGGTTAGGTAAGTCTGGTTTGGGCTGGAGAAAGATAATAGGGGTTTTTTTTTAGAGAGAGTTGGAGACTGTGTGTATACTCACTCCATTCTCTTTCCCAGTAAACAGGTTTTGCAGGTTTTCAAAATATTTCAAAACCTGCAATATTCGTTTGACCCAAAACATTTGTGGAAAAAAAGAAAAATGTATGCTACACTAAGTGACATTCCTTCAATCTGTTTTCAGCTCTCTTGAGTACAATTGTTTTTCATAAGTGGGATAATTTTCAATGTGGCCAGATCTGTAGATACTTAAACCCAAAGACTGGAACCATGAAAAGACAAGACAGATCTTTCTACACACCTGAAAAAGCCCCAGGTTTGCAGAAAAGTCTTAAATCTTAAAAAAAAAGACATGAATGGTTAAAAACCCCAAATGATAACAGGAGTACATGTAGCATTAAGAAATGGATGCATTATGTGTAGGATTGCCAGGTCCTCTGTGTCTGAAAGCAGGGAATAGGGGTCAAGAGGCATTTGCATTCAGGTTAGAATGGATAAAAGGAAGTACTTCTTCACCCAAAGGATGATTAACAAGTGGAATTCACTGCCTCAGGAGATGGTGGCAGCTTCAAGCATAGACAGCTTCAAGAGGGGATTGGATAAACATATGGAGCAGAGGTCCATCAGTGGCTATTAGCCACAAGGTATAGATGGAACTCTCTGTCTAGGGCAGTGATGCTCTGTATTCTTGGTGTTTGGGGGACAATCTGTGGGAGGGCTTCTAGTGTCCCTTCCCCACTGGCAGACCTCCTGAAGACACCTGGTTTTTGGCCACTGTGTGACACAGAGTGTTGGACTGATGGGCCATTGGCCTGATCCAACATGGCTTCTCTTATGTTCTTATGCTGCTGTAGTGCACATATGGGAAAGATACTAATAGGAATTTGGAAGATCCCCCTGAAGAAGCTGTATGCAAAACACATGGGGTTATATGCATGGGAGAGCAGAATAGAAATCAAATCAAATAAATAAATAAATAAATATTAAAGATTCTTCCTTTTGCTGTTTTTTCTTAATTTTCCCATCCCCCCACACTATTGTTTCTGGGTCCAGGTGGGCCACATATGTTCCAACAAAGACATGGGAATGGGTTGCAAATAAGAAAAGGTAGGAATTCTCCCAAGGGGTTGCATAAAGTTAGGGTAAGGACAGCAAACTGTCTAGGGGCTTTATCATGTGTGGGCCTGACATAGACAGTGCAGCCACAACTTAATAATACATATGTTCCAAAAAATAAATCAGTGTATGTGAAAAAGAAAAGATGGTAACTATGATAGCTATGTCTCTGTATTTATATAGCTGTGACATCTATCAGCCATAAAGTTTTTAAATGGGATCATAATTATTTCATTTTGATGCTGGTTCCAAACCTCCTTTAAAATGGAAAATCGGTCATCCAATATCCATAACTTCAAATCAGCTACATTGCATTAGTTATTAAAAGATTTTTATCCTGCCTTCCTATATCAGCCAAAGGCAAACAGTCCTTTTGGAATAAGAGTATAATAAAATTCACAGAATAACAATAATATAAAACTTACAGTACCATTCCAAATCAGAGTTATGCATAATATTGACTTCATTGGACTTAGATGCATGTAATTCTATTTAGGGTTGCACTGTTAAACTACAGGGCACAAAATAAAAAATTAACTGCCAGATTTTTTTTCACAAAAGCCCTAGTTCAAACACCTGAATAGAAATACTAAGATAAAGCTCCTTAAAAGACAGGACTTTCCACAACCTAAAGGGTTGATAATTACCATGCTTTGAGCATTGGCCTCTGGAAGGTCATTCCCAGATGAGCAACAATGGAAAATGCCCATGAAGTATGTGTCACACTAAGTTACCAGCAGTTCTTCTTATTTCACCACCATGAGTGTTTCAAGACTCATAGCTTATATCACTTTTCTAATCTTGAATTTGAAGGCCAACGTGGTATGGTGGTTAGAGTGTTGGGTAAGGATCTGGGAGACCCAGTTTCAGATGCCCACGCTACCATGGAAACTTGCTGGATAACCTTGGACCAACCACATACTCTCACTTTACACTTCCTCACAGGGTTGTTGTGAGGATAAAATGAAGGAGAAGACAATGTAAATAGCTTTGTGTCCCCATTAGGAGGAAAAGCAGAGTATAAATGAGGTACATTTTCTATTGTATACTATATACTAAACACATGGTATTACTGAGTTTACATTTAAGGTACAAAATTGAAAGCTCTTTTCAGACATTCTAAAAGGGTCAAATGAACATACGTGAGCAAGTGAATTGGGGTTGCAGCAGCAAGCTTTGTTCCTGATCTAAATGTGTTCTATAATATGTTCTAGTGAACTTGCATGTGTAAATACATACCTGCACAGCCTTTTTCTTTGGGTGAACAGTGCTGTATCCTTGTAAACTCTATGTGCATCTTCCGATGAACGATTGATTATAGGTTGGAGTAGAACTTGCTGCTGCAATCCCCTCTCCCATGTGTTCATTCTACCCTCTTAGAACATCTGAAAAGTGCTGTACTGAACACTTTGGTCCTATAGAGAGAGTTTGATCTTATCTACGTATGGATGGTTGCTACAAAATTAGCAATTAGTTGTCTTCTGTGCACAGCAAACCACAAGGGCTGTTTTGTTTCAAATCTTAGTAACCTTTCACAGGAAGATAGTGAGAACTAATTTGAATTATCTGTACTACAGTTCTACAACCTCATTAAGACTTTCCCACACCCTGGCAGTACTCTGCTCAAGATCGAAGCCTTCTAAGGCTGCTTTTCATCTTTTTTAAAAGAGGAAAACATACATACAACTTATGTATGTATGTATGTATTATTTTTTATGCTATTTACAGTCCGCTTTTCTCACTGAGACTCAAGGCAATTTTCACAGTGTAAGTCAATATGAACAACTGTTGGGGCATTCAGTAAATAGTACAATTGTGTACAGATTGCAGACATTTGAAAACAAGCATAAATCTGAATACAGAGATGAAACACTTCTGAAACAAAACATGATTAATATGATATTACATATTAACTGACACAGAATTATTCAAAAAGGGTTTTGTATTGTAGGGAGGGGGGTCTCAGATGCTTCACTAAAGAGTTAAGGACCATAGACTTCACCACTATGTTGCCTTATGTACTATCTGTTGTTTTAAATATGTGCTGTGGCTGAGGGAATGTTCCTTGAGTTTGTGACTGATTTACTGTAAACATCAAGTTATGGTAATATTAGTTGATAGGGCAAATAACGCCCTTGAAGAATACCTAGTTTGTGAAATAAATAAATGCACATAAGTACTGCTTAGTCATAGATGAATGTGGCCAGGCACCAAAAAAAATGCATATGTCAACAAACAGGAAGCTCGTCCACGTGAAAAACAAATTTGGGCTGCAAATAGTATCTCCTCTTCTGACCCCCCTGAGGACAACAAACACACTGTGCAGAAATGTCTGTTGTGTTTGGCTCCTCAGAAACAAGCCAAAGCAACTCAGCCAGGTTTATATTTGACATCCAGGGAGCCTGTGTATCCTTTACATAAAGGCCTGTTACATATTATGCACAAATAAATATAACAACCCAGTAGCAACCAATTTCACCCCAGGAAAAGCAGATCAGGGAAAAGTTGGTCGGAATATAGAGGCAAAGAGAGGGGTGGGGGAGGCTTCATCCTTTCCCCACCTTCTCTGCTTCAAATCCCCTCTCCCATTGTTTTTTTCCCTCATAAGGTTTCATTTTGCAAACACATTCACAAAGGCTACAGAGTCCAGCACTCTGAAAAGAATATGTCCTGCTTATATTTCCTCCTTTCCTGAAGACACTAAGTTGTCCCAAACTCCTTTGCTTTTCGTGGATATGGTTGTCACCATGGACTGTGGTCTAATTACCATGGAAACAGCCATCTCTTTACGTTGCCTCTCTTCAACTTGTAACTGCTACTGAAATTCCAGGCAGGCAGGACAATGCTTAGTAACAACTCTCTCTTATTATTTTTAGCAGTTTCCCTGCTGCCAACAGATAAACCCTCAGCCCTCTAGATATTTCTTAATTCACAGCAAGACTCTAATTCCCAGCCTTCATTAAAGCATACTGAATTATGGCAATGAAAGGCTTTTTAAAAAATATCTAGACAAACGTGATTTGGGGTTAAAGAGGAGGAAGAGGCAACCACATCTAAGCCTTCTGGCATGTCATAGAAAACTGCAAATACCTGACAGGTTTTTGTCAACCCAGGCTTGGCTGATATACATAAATGAGTCAATCCCAAGTGCACAACATTTTTGCAGAGCCCTTTGGCAGGGATCCCACCATACTCATATGTACCTACCCCCTTTCTTGTCTGTTGTTGATGTTGCCACCAGCAGAGCCACTTTCTTCTCTGAGCTGTCTGGAGCTAGAAGTCCTCCAAAACATCTAGTGCTGTAGTGATACTGTAACTCTGCTGGTATCAGAAACAAGCAATATGTATTTCCATTGAACATTTTAAGTGGGAAGTGGAACTGTGCTGCAGGTACTAAGGAGATCCCAGGTTTCTTCAGCGCCATAAATTTATGTGGCAACGGCAAGGTACAAATTTTGCTGGATGTTTCATAGGTTCTGTGCAAGTGCAGATCAGTGTGGAATAAAGAAGGCCTTTAATTATGTAGAGGTTATACTGCATGTATATGTGCCATCAAGTCACAACTGACTTATGGCAACCTCAGCAAGGGGCTTTCAAGGCAAGTGAAAAGCAGAGGTGGTTTGCCAGTTGCCCATGCAAGTACTGACCCTGCTTAGCTTCCGAGATCTGACAAGATTGGGCTATACCATGCCGCCTTCTCTCTCAGAGGTTATATTACTGTGTTTGTATTTGCTATTATGTGTTTTTTTCACAATACCATTTTATGCCAGGCCTACAAGGCAGAAAATTCCCTCAATATTTCTAAGGAAGCTTAAGAGGTTAAACCAGCAAGCAGCATAGTTTCAGACTGTGGACTGAACAAAAGAAAACATCAGTTATTGAATAATTACTACATAATGCCTACTTTCATGTATATAAAAATACTTTTCCTGTTTATATGATTGCAGATATTTTGTAATGCTGTAAGTCCTTGGCAGTATCCTGCCTGCATAGGGCACACATGTTTGGAGATTACACTACACACATGTCCTCATTTCTGTATATGAATATGAAGTTTCTTCATGAATTTTAATGGGGTTTGGGTCTGTGAAATCTGGCTTGAGGATTTATATTGTGATGCTATGCAGTTTTCCTGGTCTAAGCCAATGAGTTCAATGAGGTAACTGCATAAGACTGCACTGCTAA
Organism: Eublepharis macularius; assembly: GCF_028583425.1. Taxonomy (NCBI): domain Eukaryota; kingdom Metazoa; phylum Chordata; class Lepidosauria; order Squamata; family Eublepharidae; genus Eublepharis; species Eublepharis macularius. Next base: position 86,283,687 of record NC_072793.1, on the reverse strand, counting down.
ATGGGTCTTCTAAAGAGGATGCCTCTTATCAGGAAATGTCAGGATTATTACACTGAAGTTGCACTAATGAAAAAGGAGGTGGGGGAATACATGTATTCTGCAGTCATCTAAAGAGAACTCTGCTTAATCTTCTCTTAGAAGATGTAACAGTACTGGAAAAGGCTACTCTTGACCTCTGTAATGTGGTCCATTCAAAGCTATTCTAGAAAGCAAGGGAGTACATGGAGGGCTTGGAGATTTTTTTGTTGCAGGGTGGCTGAAAGGAGTTGTGCTCAGATGGTGAATGAGTGAGCCAGCAACACTCTGTCTATGATAAAACCAGCTCCACACACTTCTGTAATATAATCAGTATGGGGCAGACAGAGTTAACTTAATCTCAGCCTGATCAGGCTGGGTGGGGTTCCAGAGGCAGTGACCATCCAATTCCTCAGAGATAGCTCAGAGCAGGGCAGAACTGGGAGGAGGAAAATAACGGAGTACGCCGCTGGAGGAATGTCACATTGACAGAAATCTGAAGTAGAAGGATGTTAGGAGGTTCTGTAGTGATCAGGCAGCAACAACAGTTAACCCAGAGGAGCAGCTACTGGGATGTATTTGCTGTTTTTCTAAGCACGAACAACAGTGCTGGAGTAATGAGAAGGAGCCGGAGGAAAAATAATTGTAAAATGGGGGGAAATCCTTTGTCTTCATTTTAGATCACAAAGAGAGTATTATTTATTTTATTTGAGTTATACCCCGCCCTTCCCACAAATGGGCTCAGGGCAGCTAACAACATTCATAAAACACAGTGAATTAATCACAAAACCATAAAATCAATGATAATCTTTTAAACGTCATTAAAATAGTCCAGGCACAGGCTATTTAAATAAATATTTGGGAGTCCATATATGGGCATAGTAGATGGCTGAGGGCAAACCCAGAAAAAGTGGTGGTCTTAGATGGAAGAAGGGGGGTACCCGCTGGCACTTAGCCAAAGGCCCGGCGGAATGGGGTATAAAAACATACCTCTTTGCAAGTGCCTATTTGCAAATGAAGGCAATCTTCAGAGTTTAGGAGGGGGTGACTAGAAAAACTGTACAGGCACCCAGTCATACAAAATGCACTTAGCAAATTCTATGGATGACTTTGCCCATTTGCTTAGGGGCTTTCTTTATTTGCATGTGCTTAAACCAGGATCTGATGTTTCTCTTTAATGTGAACTTTTTGTGCACAGGCAGAAAATTTAGAAGAGAACCCTTGAAATGCAGCATTGAAATTTGAAGGGGGAGTTAATTATCTGGATTTGGAAGAAAGCCTGAAGAGATACGGGGCCGAAAATGGCAAATATCACCCATACAAAAAAGGCCTATAGCTGGTCTGCCAAGATCTTCAGTGAAGTTAACAGCTACAAGGATAAAGAATGTATACTTGAGAAATATCAGATATTCCTGTCCTGGCTTTCATTATGAATGCTCTAAGCATCTTGTAGAAGTACAGAGATTCCTCTAGCAATTGAAGATGCCTGTATTAAACAGAAAGACAAAACCTTTGGCCCACAGAACATTTATTTTATAAATGTTATCACCTGGGAGATTGGAAAAGCAATAAATCTAAACTGCTTTCTTGCAAGACCAACTATCATGAGTGATATAAGAATGTCATTGGTATTAGTTCTGCCTTTTAAAAAAGAAAATGTTGCTTATCTAGATACTTATACAAGAAATGATGCTACGAATAAAAAGTGCTGAGGCTCTGGAAAAAAGAGGGCCCTGACAGTCTTCAGTCTTTATGCCTACCTTGCTGCCAAAAATTCTACAACAAAGCACGTACAACCTAACATAATTACCTACTTTTATCAGAGGAGTCGGAGAAATTTTGGACAGTCCCCCTACCCACAACAGATGTTCCACTTTGCAACCACATGCTGCTTTTGATGATCTTTGGTGGGGGTGGGGGGTCAGTGTGCTACAGAAGAAAAGGGGAGGGAAGCCTTTTTATTGAGCTCTGTACTACTTGTGGTCTGATAGGTATAAGCAGGGCTTTTTTCTGGGAAAAGAGGTGGTGGAACTCAGTGGGTTGTCCTCGGAGAAAATGATCACATGGCTGGTGGCCCCGCCCCCAGATCTCCAGACAGAGGGGAGTTTAGAGTGCCCTCCGTGCCACGGAGGCGGGGGCCATCAGCCATGTGACCATTTTCAAGAGATTCTGGAACTCCGTTCCCCCGCGTTCCTCCTGAAAAAAAGCCCTGGGTATAAGCCAATGATTCTGTGCCTTAGTTTTATATGGCCCAGACTTTTGTGAAGGGCACTTCCCACCAACGTTAGAAAGGGCTAGAGGAAGAGTATTGCAAAGAATAATCAGGCCACTGGAGAGGCTTTTAGAGATTATAATTTATCTTATGACTTTGGTATCACTTTGGTAACTGATGAGTGTGGGCAATAATCATAGCCCATGTTCAGCCTGGGGAATTTCTGCAGAAACAATTATAGATAGCTATAATTTGCCAATATGAAGCTGTAAAATTAACAGAACATACAACTATGTTCTCTTCTTCCATATACTGTTGGCATTTACTTCTGCATTAGCTCTGAACACATATTTGTTTTCGATGCTTACACATATGATGTTCTAAGTGGTGTGACATCATCTCCATATTAGAAGGTATATTAACAGCTGCTGCAAGCAAATAGGCTTGTATATTTGGGGAGCCAGATCTGCAAGACATTACATCTCACACTTATAGTTTTCATCCTATATAGTGGTTTATGGATTATCTTGTGTCAGATGTACTGCACTCTGTGGATTGGGCACATTTAGAGCTTTACAGCATCAGGCAAAGTAGATCCGATTGTGTTTCCCCTGGCTGAAGCCAATTTTGTCAACTTCAGAGCAATGCAAACTACAAAGTGGTTTCTATGGTGCGTGGCTCAGTAATTCTGAAGGCCAGTAGTAGTGTTCATGTACAGAATGTATAAGGGCTCAGGTTCAGTCTTAGGCACAGCCCAAGAGTAATTTCTCTAGGCCTGGTACAAAATTGTCACACTGACGTCCTTCTCCCATAGGCCGTGTAAGAAAAAAAAATGCCCCTTAGTAGGGTGACCAACCTCCACATGGTAGCTGGAGATCTCCTGGAATTACAACTGATCTCCAAGCCACAGAGATCAGTTCTCCTGGAGAATATGGCTGCTTTGGAGGGTAGACTCTATGGCATTATAATCCTTTGAGGTCCTTCCCCAAATCCCACCCACCCACAAAATATCTAGGAAATTTCCAACCTGGAGCTTTCAGTCCTATAATAGAGGCTTAATGTGGTGTTATTTACTAGGTGTTATTTATTTACCTCCATGCCTTGTTAAAGGTTTAGCATTTCCGCACATTAAAAGTAGCTCCTTCACTGCTCACAAAATAAGTCTACCAATAAAGATAAAGGTAGTCCCCTGTGCAAACACCAAGTCATTACTGACCCGTGGAGGGACATCGCATCACAACATTTTCTTGGCAGACTGTTTGTTATGGGGTGGTTTGCCATTGCCTTCCCCAGTCATCTACACTTTACCCCCAGGAACCTGGGTAAAAATTTCACTACTTGAACCTTGCCTGCTAGTCACTATTAAATGCTACTTAAGGAGATAATGGCCGTTTCCACACGCAGTGTGTTCTCGCACAAAATTGCACAATGACAGTGTGTTCTCGCGCAAAATCGCACGATAACAGCGTCTTCCTGCGGGGGGGGGGGGGGGTTGCGCATGAAGACACTGTGTTCCGGCAAAAGGTAAGCCAAGTGAAAACGGCCAATGTATGGTCAGCAGCAATCTAAAAAAAGAACCATAACATCCGATTAGCAACGACTTGGTTGATTACTGCTGTTTTGCTCCAGAAATCAGAAAACACTCCTGAATTGGGAATCCCGCAGATTGAGATTGGCTTTGCTGCCACCTGCTGTTCAAAGAAGAGCAAATTCCTTTTAAAAATAATATTTAAAATAATCTATTGGTACTGACAAAAGTGAGATAACAAAGCAGCAGTAGAAGCATGCGTATTTTGAAAAAAAATGTGTACACATTTTGGAATAAGGAATTCAGAAAACTGTTGGTGACCCTCAAAAACAGACGCTTTCAGGTAAGGGCAGGGAAAGCCATTCAAAACAGCACAAGGCCAAGTTTCCAAAAGCAAAATGCAGCTTGGCCAGAAGCAAAGAAAACAAAATATACAAGGAACACATCAGGACGCTTGCAATCTGCCTTTATTAATATATTTCCAGGCACACAATACAGGTTGGAATGCTCTGATTAGATAAAATAATGACCTTAACATCAATCAGATCTCAAGCTACTGAACAAAAAAAATGCAAATATATATTCTCAAACATTTCCACTAGATTTATGAACACTGAAATATTAAACTAGAGCAGGAGGATGACTGCTTCTATGGCTGGATTTTCCTGAGCACATTATTTCCCCATAAGGAAAAAAGTAAATGTAGCAGAGCATCTGCTCGGCCTGCAGAATGTTCCAGGTTCAATCCCCAGCATTTCCAGTTAGAAGGACCAAGTAACAGGAGATGTGAATTCCTTCCACCTGAGACCCTGGAAAGCCACCGCTGGTCTGAACAGATAATGCTGATTTTGATGGCCAGTGACCTGATTCAGTACAAGGCAGCTTCATGTGTTCATATGGTATGAATTTAATGTGTAATATGGGTGTGACCTGCCTTCATTAATATTTTGTAATATTTATAGACTAATGTTTTTTGAGTATGGGTGTACTAGGAATTAAAACTATATGTTCCCTGCTCCACTCTCTTGGATGCTACAGGTAGTCATTTTCTGCAGGCTAGAAATTGATTTCTTATTCTCCTCCCCAGAGGAAAGGTCCAAGTTAATGTCTTTATTTTTCTACTTTCCCAATCTTGGATTGTGGCTTTGCAAAAAGGGAGTAATTGTATGCATTGGTGTATAGGACACATACAGTGCAATCCTAAGAAGAGTTCCTGTCTAAGCCATTGATTTCATTGATTGCTCTGATAGTTCTGTAGCTCCCACAGCGCATTTTTGGATCGGTTACTCTTTAGATCCCGTGGCCTGTCACTTAAACAATACAAAACTTTATTCCACTATCAATATCTCTAGAAGGTATACTGGCTACAGAAATGAGGATCTCAGCATCTGCTTGCTCCTAAATCTGAAATTTTATTGTCTCAGGAACAGTTAGCTGTGATACCTTAAACTTTTATTGGTGATAAAATAAGATGAATACATTCTGATCTGGGTTTGGGCTGTAATTAGGCAGGAGAAATGCCCAATACATTGTCTGGTCTGCTTATGGACCATTTTGACCCAGTTACCATGATGGATGTTGACAGGATTCTGGGGATCGGTGTGAGCCACTACTTGTGCACTGGATCCTTGCCCATCCTGTGGAATGGCCTGCCTGAGGAGGCCAGGAAGGCTCCCAGTCTCCTGATATTTCTAAAGCTTTTTAAAACAGAATTGTTCTGTAGGACATTTTTGTAAAGGAAACAGGGCTACTTCACAACAGATTGGGCCAGGAAAATGCAGTGTGTGCTGCGTTTCTACTGATGTTCTGTATTATTTAACGTGTCTTGTTTAATACTTATGCTTTGTTCAGATAATAGTTCTGTTTCACATTGCTGCATTCCTAATCCTATTGCATCCCTTACTAGATATATCTTCCTCTTGATTGCATTGATTTTCATTGTGTGATCTGCCTTGAGTCTCGGTGAGAAATGTAAACAAACAAATGTCTAGTTGGCTCCCTGTGGTATTTAGACAGATTCTAGTGAGAATGGTATTTAAATCTTTTAAATAAATAATTTTCTAATCTTCTGGGACTTCCATGGCAGCTTATTTCTTTGGAACCAATGTCATTCATTCCCTTACTTATTATAGCTAATCCAGATATTGTCACAGACAAGAACCATTACCAACTGCCTGGAGAAAAATGTCCTGTCCCTTTAATAGATACTTAATGTGTGGCAATGAATCTTTTCAAGGCATGGAGGTAAACAATATCAGCTGGTCAATTACATCCCATTATATCTCTATCAAAGGGATAGGACAATTTTTCTCCAGGTGGCTGACAATCCTAATTGCAAGACTGTTAATGTGGGAATATGTTGTGTCATATGGAACCTCAGTTTTAATTCTTCTTCCAGCTGATAAAAGAGCAATGTTCCAGCAGCATTAAAGGAGCCCTGCATATTCATGCACTTCACATGCCCACTAGGTGGCATAATGGGATTTCTCAGAAGTTTGACAAGCTGCAAATCTACCAAAAAGATGCATCAGATCCATAACAAATCATAAACTTCTCAAAATGATTTTGTTAAAGGAAATTGGAGTGTTCAGTTATGGTATTGTGGCTCTAAATCACACAGTGGTCTTTTCTCTCACACCAGTGTATGTAGAAGTTTAGTGTGTGTCTATGCTATGCTTTAGGGCTTAAACTTAAGCAACATTTATTTATTTATTTATTTATTTATTTATTTATTTATTTATTTATTTATTTATTTATTTATTTATTTATTTATTTATAGTCCGCCTTTCTCACTGAGACTCAAGGCAGATTACACAGTACGAGATTAGTACAATCAGTATCAAGTACATTTCAATACAGTATCAAGGATATTTCCATAAACAATGCCATAGAGTAAATAGATACAAGTTTAAAAGACATAGTAATAGCAAGAATCCAATACAGAGTAGAAAAAATACTGAAGCAGAACATAATCAATTCTAGGAGTAACATTAGACAACATGGAGCACTGGTGGTACATAGGAATACATATTTAAAGCAGCAGATAATTTATAAGGCAATATAGTGATGAAGTCTATGGTCCCTAACTCATTAGCGAAGCATCTGAGACCCCATCCCTAGAATACAGCCCTCGCATTTGAGTAAAAAACCTTTTTGAATAGTTCAGTTTTGCATTGTTTATGAAAAGCCAGGAGAGTGGAGGCTCTTCTGACTTCCTCAGGCAGGTCATTGCACAGGATAGGGGCCACCACAGAGAAAGCCCTTGTACGGCCTGCTGCTGACTTCACCCGTGTGCCCCCTGGCACCTGCAGGAGACCCTGTTCAGATGAGCGAAGCTGCCATGGAGGAACATAGGGAGCGAGGTGGTCCCATGGGTATGCTGGACCAAAGCCGTGAAGGACTTTGTATGTAATAACGAATACCTTGAACTGAGCACGGTAACTGATGGGTAGCCAGTGGTGTGATTGTAGAATGAGAGTGATATTCATGCTCCTGCTCGCTCCTGATAACAGTCGAGCTGCAGTATTTTGCACTAATTGGAGCCTCCTAGTTAACTTAGATGGGAGACCTATGTATAGAGCATTACAATAGTCAAGCCCTGATGTTACCATAGCATGGATCCAAGTGGCCAGGTCAGCTGTGTCAAGATAAGAAGCCATCTTCCAGGCTAGAGTGAGGTTGTAGAAAGCATTTTTGCTGCTCCTTTAAACTTGTTTTTCTAGTAATAACGCTGGATTCAGTATAACCCCTAGGCTCTTAACTGAGTCTGCAAGGGTCAGACGAACTTCATAGAAAGTGGGGAGTACAATGTCCTTCACGATCTCTGCCTTCCAAACAAGCATCACTTCAGTCTTGTCTGGGTTCAATTTCAATTTGTTGTTTTTCAACCATTTCACCATGGCTGTCAGACAGTGATCTAAGATTTCTACTGCAGAAGCCTGTACAAGGGCTTTCTCTGTGATGGCCGCTATCCTGTGGAATTACCTGCCTGAGGAAGTCAGAAGAGCCCCCACTCTCCTGGCTTTCCATAAACAACGCAAAACCAAACTATTCAAAAAGGCGTTTTTACTCAAATGGGAGGACTGTATTGTAGGGATGGGGTCTCAGATGCTTCACTAACAAGTTGGGGATCATAGACTTCATCACTATTTTTGCCTTATATATTATCTACTGCTTTAAATATGTACTCCTATGTACAACCAGCGCTCCATGTTGTCTAATTTTAGTCCTAGAATCGATCGTGTTTTGCTCCAGTATTTTTTCTACTCTGTCTTGGATCCTTGCTGATGCTATGTCTTTTAAACTTGTATCTGGTTACCTTATGGTATTGTATTGAAATGTACTTAAGACTGATCGTATTAACCTCATACTGTGTAATCAGCCTTGAGTCTCAGTAAGAAAGGTGGACTATAAATGACGTAAATAAATAAAAATAAATCATTAAAGCAAAGGTGTGTGTATTTGTTTTTCTAATTGTTCACAGAACCAAGGGATACACAATTTCTTTACAGCATTATGAAATGGAGAATGAGATTTAACAAATCCATCTTGTTTTAAACATTTTCTCTAGCATTTTCTAATTATGTTGTCCCAAGCCAGTGCAATGTAAGTGTAACAGAATGATTCCTCAGGCATGAGGGCGTCACTAATTAATAGGGCTAGCAGTGTCCCCATGTACTGAGGGTGGCATGGGAGTGTGAAAGCAGGAATCATTATTCTACAAGGATACTCTCAGGCAGCACTAGGCCTTGGTCATTTTCCCAAGGAAATGTAGAGTCTCCTGAAGTTTTCTCTGGAATCTTAGTCCTTGCAGTTGGTTCTGTCTTTCACTCCCTGGGGTTATATATGTGTTTACAAGTTTCTCCAGTTTACTTTTACCCAGATCCTTGGCCATTTAGACTTTATGCACCAGCCAGAGGAATATTCCAAACAATTACAGAGATCCTCGAAACAACTTTTTACAATTTTGTCAGGATCATTTAAGCTTTCAGGTTCTCAGGAATTTTATATAATCTTAAATGATCCTGACAAATCATAATTTCTGAATTTTCTGTGCTAAGATAATAGAAGTAAATAGTTGGAAAAGACTTCTTGGGCCATTGCCTATTGTAAGAAGCAGTTCTACTCAACCTAGTCCTTGTCAAAGGTGCATGCCACCCTCATCTCCACTGATCGCTGCACGATCTCAAGAGATAATCCAATCTGTTCTCTGACTGCTGCTTCAGGAACTGAGTACCTAGGGAAGGGGCTGTGGCTCAGTGGCAGAGCATCTGCTTGGCATACCAAAAGTCTTAGTTTAGCAGTCAGACCCCCTCCTCAAGAGAGCAGTTTATGGACGAAATATCATATAAAACCCCTTCCTCATATATCATAAGTCCAAGGCACTGCCTGGCCCAGAGTGGATGCTAGCTGGCGGGAGCCAGGATAATTACCAGAGTGTGAGTCAGAGTGTCTCATTGATGCCCCTCCACGCCCCAGTGAGAGAGGCATAACTTAGAATAACGAAGGTCCTAAGAAACTGCTGGCTTATTTTAGTCAATGCCTGATCTCATTTCCCTGCAGCCACCTACCCTAATCAAAACTATTCAGCAAACCTGATAGCTTTCCCCACCTGGTGCTAAAAAGATCATCAAGCACTTTACACACCTATAGTTCAAGCCTCTCCCAACTCCACTGTCTACATCCGGAGCTCCGGAAACAGCCGTTAAGCAATTATTTTGGGGGCAAAGACATCAGCTTGCCCCAGGGAGCATTTCACCCTATAACTGGGCTCCCCAGCCATGTGCTGTGTGTGCATGTGTGTGTGCTGAATCTCTCCACATGCCTCCTAATCCATTTGGGCTTCTTCTCTGTGAAATGCTGGTCATTTTGCTAACTCCGTGGACCCCTCTACTCTTTGAGACTGGTAACTATTGCCCTCCCTGAAATTGCTTTCTCTCATTTTCCTCCCTGATTTTCTTAGCTTTGTATGTGTGCTGTCTGGTTTCTGTACATTTGCCCTTTTATTTCTCTTTAACAAAAAAAAACCCCTTTCCAGTTGAACATCTGCATGATTCATTCGAGAGTTCTCTAAGGGAATAATCCCCATAAACATCGGTAGAGATTCCTAGTTACCCCATCTCATTTGCCTGCTTAATGCTGATTCCTCCAACTAATTAAGAAGACCTCCTGTTTGGGGAACATCAGATTCAATCCCTGTCACCACCAGTTAAGGATCAGGAAGTAGGTGATATGAAAGACCTCAACCTGAGACCCCAGAGAGCTGCTGCCTGTCTCAGAAGAGAATACTGATCTTGATGGACTGATCATTGAATTCAGTATAAGGCAGCTTCATGTGTATACCTGAACCAGTCCAATGAAATGTTCAACTAACCTGCTTCTGCAAACTTCCAGGAAAGGACGTTTCACTACATTTCTAAGCAAGCTCTTCCAGTGCTACCCCAATGTTAAACAATCTTAATGGCATGAATCAGCAAAAGCTAAGCACTTTCAAATGCACTCACCTTATGATTTACTCTCTTACTGAAATTGGTGGGGTGTTGTGCAATGCAATCTTATGCTCGTTTAGTTAAAAGAAGTCCCACTGAGCTCAATGGAAATTGCTCTTTAATCCATAAATTTTCCTCACTTATTTTTTATTTGATTGTGCCCCAAATCATTTAAGTTGCTGCTTATCAAGTCCTCGCCCAGTTTCCTTTACTCTTTCCTGAATTTTCTGCTTCTGCAGTCTGTCCCCATATGTCAATTATATGGGCCCCTAGTAATTTTTATTGAATTTGAATCCTTTCCAGTTTCTTTTTTACAACCATAAATGAATGACTATTCAGTACTGATTTCATCCCTGCCAAGTCAAGTGTGAAAACCATTGATCATATCTTACTCATAAATCTCTTATTGAGGTCAGCCCATGTGATGCTTGAGTGAGTCCCCCCCCCCTCCACAAACTCTGTCCTTCCCCAGCACCACCCCCAAATCTCCAGGATTTTCTCAACCCAGAGTTAGTGACCTTAGGTGAACTGCAGTAATGCCCTACAACAGAGAGGGGAAAAAATGGCAATAGGAACCTATGATGGAACATGATGGGAGGCACAAATGAAATGAAATGAAAACAATGGATGCTGCAACAGAAGTGTTAGAAGTGTTTTCCAAGCCCGGCATCACATCAGCAATTCTACCCTTGCTCTACTATTATTTTTTTCATTTTCAGAAGTCAAAGTCTCCAAACAAATCCATACAGACAGGATAGAAATCTATATTTTTTTCCAATTAATAGTTTTACTGAGGTTTTCATGTGGAACCAAAAGATCATGTGTGTGTGTGACCATAGACCGGAAGACCAGAAGACGGAATAGTGAGAATTCAACGTTGCCTCTGAAGAAGTGGACTGTGGTCTATGTAAGCTTATGCTGGAATAAATTCTTATTAGCCTTTAAAGTGCCACAAAACTCCTGTTTATTTTCACTGCAACAGACTAATATGATTGCTTATTGAAGCAAAAACATCCAGCAACCATTATATCTATGATGATCACTGAAAGAGACCTACAGTGCAATCCTAAGGAGAGTTACTCCAGCCTAACAGCACTGAAATCAATGGGCTTAAACTAGAGTAACTCTGCTTAGGATTGCACTGCCAGAGTCTGTTCTGCTTTGAAAACCTTTGTTGAGTTCTATTGTTGTGAGCCAAAATATGGTTACAAACCTTATGCATATTTACTTGGATATTCCACTGGAATCAATGGGATTTACTTCCAAGCAAGCATCCATCTTGGTAAGTGAGGGTTTCTAGGAATGCAGTATTTTTTTACTTACTAAATAAATACTTATTAAAATATCTGTACTCTGACTTTCCCACTGATCGTTAGAGCCTCAATCAATCAAATGAACTACAGTTTACAGTTAGAATACACCCTAAATCTGTTCTTGTGGTGGGTTGTGTAAGCACATTTTCATTCAGATCCAAAAAGAAAATGACCAAGGTTCTTCTGTATAGGCTGAGAGTTAAAATTCCAAGTCCCATTCTGGTTTGAAACAATCATGACCTATCAAGGGGAGTTATGGTATTTTTGGATACCTCCATCAGTACTTGTGGAAGTCTTCTCTCTTTTTACCTGTTTGTATCATCACCACCACCACCACCACTTAATCTCCTGAAATAAATTTTTGTGTAACCCCAAGAGAAGCAAGAATCACTCCTAAAGTCTCAAGGGCCTTGTAACAGGGCACCGTAACTTGGTTAATCTCTTTTGTGCTGCTGACTGAAACAGCAGCTTGAACACAATTTGTACACTTCTTTTTTAGTGTGGGTGAATAGGTGGTATGGCTGTAATATAACTATTCAGAGCACTGTCTTATACAATGGACTTGTAGCAAGACCACATGTTTATGGATGATTACAGAGTGATATACACAATCAGTCTATCATACCTCTCCTCTTACCCATTCTTCCTAACTACTGCTAATCTGGTACCACTACCACAACTTTTCTCCCATCAGATTTTCTGAGCCTTTACTAGATTTTTCCTGTATAGAAATTCAGCAGGTGAAATGTTTTCTCCTTCTACTTGAGGTAATTTCAAACAAATGAGAAAATCATTGTTTGAGGAACATTTGCTGGCCCAAAAATGTTGCAAATGAACTCAAACATGGTTGGTTACTCTTTCAGTATCTGGTTTCTTTGAAAAGGATTTTTTTGAAATCAAGGCCTCCAAAGATGACCAGAGTTGATGGGTAGGTTTATATGGGAGAAGACAGTCCTTAAGATATTCCTTTATTTGGTGCATAAACTCTTGAATTCTGGGTCAAACTGTGGCTGTGCATTTGTTTTGTTTATGGGAATGCCACTTAAGGTTGTATAAGAATGTATTCATTTATATCATTTATACCCCACTTTTCTCCTCTATGAGGAGCCAAAGCAGCTTGCCTCTTTCTCCCCTACTCCATTTTATCCTCACAAGGTAGGTAGGTTGGTTAGGTTGAAAGTGTATGACTGGCCCAAGGTTACCTAGGGAGTTTCCATGGCAGAGTGGGGATTCAAACCTGGGCCTCCCAGACCCAAGTCCAAAACTCTAACCTCTAAACCACCCATGGTTCTCAGATGAATTGACAGGCATCTTTTATTTGGAAGGACAGCTGCTCTTTCAGACCATCTTCCAAATGCTATGGACCTCCATTAAAAGTAACTCCACAGCTCCACAATAACTATGCTTTCAAAAATCCCAAGGAACTCTTGTTTAGATGCCTGTAGTCTGAAATCTTTTAGAATGTCACCTTGAAAGTAGAACCATTTTTGTAGAAAGTTGGGGGCAGGAGGAGGAGAAACAGCTGCCCATTGAATCGTTGGGCAGTTTTATAAAACCAGCCACTTCTGCACTTTGGTTCAATGTCCCTCCTAAACTGATTGTCACTAAATCAATCCTCTTTAGGAAGGAAGCTAACCCACAGAGTTTGTGGGAAGCCTGTTGGGCTCAGGCTGTGGCTCTTTAAAGCTGTCAGCTTCAAGTTACAAGCCAGGAGCTGTAAATATACCCGCCACGGACTTGACACTGATTAGCCAAAACAATCTGCACATTCACATGTGGGTTTTCCTTGCTGACATCTGTGTGTTTTCCTCTCCCTCTTTTCTGGGGCTGGCTTAATCACTAGGCACGGGCAGGCAGGCAGGTAGTGTATGCCGCAGGCGGGGAGCAGTGGGCTTCAGATGGGATTACCCCATAGTAATAGCTTGCTCGGATTGCCAGTTTTGACATTTACTAGGTGAGAGTGAAGGGGCGTGCCCCAAAGCCCTTCAGGAATGTTAATTGGCTAAAGCTGTGGCCAATACAAAGCAGCGTGCAGCAGGGCAGGCTGCCTGATCTGATATTAGGTGTATTTAGGTTGTGATTTGAAGCTTATGGAAGCTGCCTGTGGCTTTGATCTTTGGATCCTCTTCATATACAGGAAGGATGGTGAGAATCACATTTGTAAAGGAATTGGACAATTAAAGTTGATGTCTTCATATTAACAGAAAAGATGGTGAATTTGTTGTTCGTCAAGCCTTGAGTTTTAACCTTGATAATGCATCTATTCTGTTGTGCTTCCTTCTCACAAAGCACCTGATGAATACAAGCAAATCAAGCTTCACAAGCACCCTCAATAAGGAAAGGAATAAAGCCTATCTATGTATCAATCTATGCAGAGCAGCCAAAGAAGCAATTCAGCAAGAGGCACCAACAAAATAGATTGGGGGTGGGGAGATTGGGGGACTGTTGACACAGGTTAATAATTCCTAAGCTGCTGCCTCTCTGTCCTCTGAGTTGCAAGTAAGGCTACGATCAAACTAAATGGTGGATGCTTGCTGTAAAGGGATTGCTTGAGTATTTGCAGTTATTCTGGAGCTATTATTCTTCTAGAAACCTGATCATGTGAACACAGCCTTTTGTAACCCTTTCATGTACCATCAGTAGGACTTCACAAAGGCCTCTTGAGTCTCAGGGCTGGTTCATACATATATGAATCCAACTGATTTTTCATCATTTGTTTGTTTAATTCATTTATACCCTATCTGATTTACTTTAAGGGATAGCTACATGCATAGATTTACTGTATGTGATATGGTAGTTCTGTTTGTATTGTTAAAACTCTGATGGCTCATTCACATATGCAGTTCATCATTTGAGGCTGCAGTCATCAATTAATAAAAATTCACAAATTGTCTAGGTGGAGCTGCTAGTTAGATTATCTGGAGGTGTGAAATGCAGTGCCATCAGATTATTCCAGTCTTTATGTATATATTTATTTCATTTATAGTTTGCCTGTCTCATTGAGACTCAGAGCAGATTACACAATTTAAAACAATACACAGGAAAGGTGTAAAATATACAATGAACAAGAAATGAAATTGGATTGCACAAATGAGAGAACAATGCTCTAAATAGTATATAGCGCATGCAATGTAACTGTAGGGAGAACAATGCAACAGAACACCAGTGAGGCTGTGTAATTTCTGTGTCTGTCTGAGTTCTGTAATGGATTGGATGAAGAGGAATAAACTTAAGCTCTTTCTGAATATAATAGAAATAATGAACATACAGGAAGCTGTCTTATGCTGAATCAGGCCATTCATCTGTTAAAGTCAGTATTGCCTATTCAGGATCTGATTAGACAAGATATTAAACTCAAGTTAGATTGGTGGAAACTGACGTTTAATGTGTGACCAGCACCCACCCTCAAAATTGTGTGTGTGGGGAAATGGGCTCCTGAGTGCGCTTGCAAAAGCCGGGGGGGGGGGAGGGGGGTGCTGCTGGTGGGAGGTCGTACATCCAGCACGCTTTTGCAGGCAGAAAAGGACCATGGAGAGTGGGTTGTTAGCCTTTTTTATGGTTCCATGTGTCTGCCGTCAGATTGGCAGCAGTCTTCTGGGGTCCCAGGCAGAGGACTTTCACATCACCTGCTACCCAGTTCTTTTTAACGGGAGATGCCAGAGACTGAACCTGGGACCTTCTACATGCAAAGCAGAGGCTCTTCCACTGGACCCCAGCCCCTCACAGTGACAGTCCCTTCCAAATTGTAGTGGAGAACTAAGAATCTTGAGGTAAGCAACTTCTCTGCCTCCCCTCCCCTACAACAACCTTACGCTTTTGTAGGCCACTAGGCTCCCAGGAACAGTGTGGAAAGCAAAGTGGGAGTCAGCAGCAGGACAGAGAAGCTGCAAAAATCACTTTTCTCTTGGAATGGCCACTCCGTTGGAGTAACTGCTGTTGCACTGACTGAATAGCCTTGGGATTCAAACCATAGGTTTGCTTGGCGATGCTTCTAGACTCAGCTTTGCTAATTCTCGGGGCTTCTGCATGAGGGGAGGGGAGAAGATGGGAAGAACATGCAAACATACACATTAACCAGGTTCGTGCAAGTCTCAAACAAATGGAGGTTTATTCATGATGTTTGGTTGCAGCTTAAATCTGTGGTCATGGCATGTTGAACAGCTACTTATTCAATCGTGGCACAAGCCCCTAGTGGCAGCTAATTAGCCTTGACAGCACACTGTTCTTTCCTTGGGTCATTGCTTGCTTGGAGTGAATGAGTGGCACATCTGACCTGTGTCATTTATACTGAAAACTACTGTGAGTCTTTATAGTTATAGTGTTACTACACAATACTAATTTATAGAGAACAGGGCTTTGTTAAAAAATGTTGATAAAAATCTCACAAAAGGGACATCACTAACTGGTTCGGGCTGTACAATGTCCTTGTTACTGCTCTCTTGCCTACTCTTAATTACACTTAACATGATTGTGGTAAGATGCAGATTTTTGGGATTTGCCTTGATAGTCTCTTCTCCTCCTTGATGGAATATAGCCCAGAAAACATAGAAGATATTTCTCATAGGAGATGCTTGCAGCCCACAAATATGCAATTACAGAATTTCCTCTTTAAGATTCTCTAAAACGTGGTGGTGGTAGGAAAATGATGGACAAAATCAACCACATTTATGCATCCTGATAGATCAGTTAATTTAGAATAATGTGGTATGTGTGCACAGTGTTCAATTTGGGCAACATGTGCTTCTAATACTGGAACTCTGGAAGGGAAAAGACCACCAGAACTCTGTACTAGATAGAAGTGAGATGACCTGCAGAGCAGATGATCACGAAATAAAATTGATGGAATGAAATACTAATGAAAATGCAAAGGGCTGTATATTATAATGAATGGAAATAGCTTCATAACTCATTAACATTGGCCATTGAAGAGCCAGGCAACAAAGTATCAAATTCCTAGTCAGAAGGGTCTTCATAGAGTAATCCTAGGAACACTTTCCTGGGAGTAAGCCCCTTTGTGGAGACCTGAATGAGGGCCAAACATCATGTTCAGTTTTTTAATAAGTTGCACCCAACTTGGGTTCCCCATAAGCTGCAGGAAAAAACTAAGGAGACCCCAAATGGGCTCCAAATGCCACCAAGATGGGAGAAAGGGCTCCTTGCTCCTACCTAAACCATTTCCCCCTGTGGAAACAATGCTTGGGGTAGTTATTTCCCCATTTTTGGGGCCCCACGTGCATAGAATACTCCATGTGGAACAGCAAAAATGGAGAAATAACTTCCCCCCAGCACTGTTTCCATGCGGGAAACCAACTGAGGGGGAGGAGGCAGGAACCCTTCCTCCCTCATGGTGGTGCTCCAAACCCGTTCGGGATCTCCTTTATTTGAAAAAGCCATTTCCCACAGTTGCTATGTGGCTGCAGGGAACCAGAGCTAGGTCCTGGGAATGCAGACCCAACTCACTAAAAACCCAGATGTGTAGTTTGGCCCTAAGATTCTGCCTAGACCTACTTAGGATTTCCCTGTAAGTGAAGGAACTAAGATGTAACTCCACACTCCTTTAAATGAGTTTTTCACTCCATGCATCAGGCAGGCATAACTGTCTGTAGTCTGTACTTCCCCAGTTCAAGTCCAAAACCTCCTCTATATAGAGGTCTTGTGTTAATCTCAACACAGAAGGAATTGTGGGCATGTCTCTAAGCTTAGACTTTGGGAAGTTTCCTGAGGAAGTTTCTAGGTTTTATTTGTAATGCATAAATTACTGGACATAAATGTGTATAATGTAGCTTTGGTCTGGAAGGAAAAGCAGCTTCATCTGGAGGCAGTATTGAACAGTGGTGGCGAGGTGCTCAATCCTGCCCCCACCTGTAGTCCAAATAGGAGCCATTTTCTCCAGGGGAACTGATCTCTGTTGTCAGGAGAGGAGTTATAATTCTGGGAGATCTTCAGCTACCACCTGGAGGCTGGTAATCCTGCTCTAAGCTATTTTCTACCTTTGTGGGTGTCCACATGAACGCTTGCTCTCACAATCACACACCTGGTACTCCAGGGCTGAGAGCAGAAAGTGGCTTGGGCAGGTAATTTGGAGTGGGAGGGAAAGGCAGGGAAAAGGATTAAGAACCCCGCATTCTGCTGCTTCTCCATTGAAGATCACCCCCTTCATGCTTCATACTAAGTATGCATTTGGGGCATAGGATAACTTGCTAAGGTTCATGTGGAAGAGTCGGTAGTAGAGCTGAGAATATAACAGTACCTTGAACTCGCCACTTCTGTGCTGGGCCTTCTGAGCTCAGGATTGCCACTGGGGCTCAAGATGAAACAAACAACTGGGATAATTGTTTCCTACTACACCCCTGCACATTATGGTTTTCATTTGGGTCATTAGCTCTTCATTGGCCGACGGCAGTGATTTCTCCTCAACAGGGCGTTGAGGGGTTAAAAGGCTCCTAAGTGCCTGCCCAGGTACTAAAGAGCCCTTGTGCTGTTGAAAAATTGAGTGTGCACACAACCACTCAGCAGAGAACCGTATGGTATTATATTATAATGTGCCATGGCTTGAATTGTGCTGATTAGCACATGAAAAACAATCCCAGCAGTAAGGAATGCCAGTAACTACAACAAAGGCGGAGGCAGGAAAAAAGGAGGGGGGGCGGTTATAAGACAGGGAGGCAGAAGGAGAAAATATAAAGCTTGCGATTTGTTTGGTGAAAAATTTACAGCCAGCGAGTTCATAAAATCATTTGACTGCTGGGTCTGTCACTGCAGTTTGCCTCTTTTTATAGGGCTTGGTTTCATTTTTATAATTGAGAAGGGCTTCAAAAGAATCGTCGGCAATTAGGGCCCACTAGAGGGATGGAAACCAGATGCGAATGCTTGTAGTGTGTATAGGCTGCCATTGTGCGGGGCCATAAAATAAAGGTAGAGGAGAGGTCTTGAAGGGGAATAACCAGGCCCTTCCATCCACAAATTCTGCTCAGGCTGTCCTTGGGTCTTACAGAAGAACCTTAGCGTACTTGGGCACTTCTTGCTTCTGTTCTATGCTACAGTGGGCAGTTTGCTGCTTTGCCAAATCTGCCTCTTTTAGGTGACTCTTCTAAAGGCCTGATCTGCCTCCTTAATAGTTTGCTTTTGTATGGCTCAGTGTTGTTTAAGATGTTCCTTATAAAAGATGTTAAAAACTGTATCTTGAGCCTTACATGCATTTTTTTAAAAATATTGATTTTATGTCACTTGTGCATTGCTAATGAAGGAAAAAATGAAAAACATCCAATAGCTGTGGGCTGAATGCCTGTCTGGCACAATCTGGGAGGACTGAATAGTACCCCATACATTACTTGGACTTTTAAATTAGCTCTGAATTTCCTCAGGGGGGCAGGGGGAAGCAGGAGAAGACTACCTGAATCTTAAAGAGATGTTGATACAGTAGCCTCCGCCACTTCTGTCTACAGGTGAATTTTTTGAGAGGATGCATGGCTAGAATAACTAGAGTCACAAGAGACAGGTACCTTGTGTGTGTAATAGGTATGTGGAAAGCGGAATTTGAGCAGGATCAGCTTTCCTGCCATATGGCAAGGTCCACTTGTCAAAATCCCCTCTCTTTCCACAATCATTAAAAGTGCAAACTACTCTGTACTCCTTTGCAGCTGGCAAAACACCTCAGAATTCAAACAGGACATAGCAATGCCTTCTCTTCAGGCTCATAGCCAAAAAGTTTGGGAAGGAGAAGCCCACCAGCCAGGTCCAAGCTCAGCACTACACACAAGTAGAGTCATAGTACAGCCTGTCAGCCCCCTGCAGGAATAACAGCCCAGCCTGGGAGATGAAGGATGTCAATCAATCCCAGGCTCAGCAAGTAACAGAAGTGGCAGTGCCATGATGCCAGGGCACAGTCTGGAAGAAGCCTAGCACTTCCTTTCTTTCTCACACACTGTTGCTCCTGTTTATCTTCCTCTCATTTGGAGATGGTTGTCTGGAGGACTCCTATATGACTGGTTCTCCCTACCCCTCCTCCATATTTCATCGCTAAAGCTGAACCCAAGAGCTCCATAAACAGCTATTCTTCCCAAGTGGTGTATGTGTCTCCCTAATTAGAAAGTCTCCATGTTATGTTAACACAACCCCATTGGCCTCCCCTTATAATTGCTGATCACATCAGTTACTGAGCCATGCAAAGATAACGGCATAAAAGAATTTATTTTAAATTAATTGTTTGATTTCCTTCTGTACCCCAAACTTTCCTCGAAGAAATTTCAATGTTAAGTGCAAATAAGATGTCTTGACCACTGGCTGTTTCCAACCCAAGCCCCTAGAAGTTTACAGTTCTAAATTAGGGATGGAGGATGTATACCATGAGGTAAACATAGAGATGTAAAAATTTCAGAAACTTTGAAGCTGTGTGTGTGTGTGTGTGTGTCATTTTGTAGAAAAAGAGTGGGAGGAACTCATTAGCATAATTCATTAGCAAACTCATTAGCATATGCCACACCCCTTGCCACCACCAGAAGTGGTTCATTAGCATAACTGATTTTCGTTTGCCACACCCCCTGACATCACTGATCCTGGCTGTTTTGGATGCAATCCTGGCCATTCAGGGCCGAAATTGGGCCCAAAATGGCAAAAAGGGGGTGAAAATTGCCGAAAAGGGGCCCAAAATGGTCAGGATCGGGCCGCTGCTGAGTGGGAGAGTGTCACCTGTCAGAGGCCTGATCCGGGCTGTTTCGGCCCCAATCCAGGCTAAAACAAGCCCAAAATGGCTGAGAGTCAGGTGGGCGGGGCCACCTGACATGTGACCTCTTTGGGGAACTTCCGGAACTGCATTCCTGCACGTTCCCCCTTGAAATGAACTCTGGTGTGAAATATTATCAGTATTTACTTTCCTATCAATCCTGAATTTATTTTACTACTTTAACAACATAAAATGTATAATTTAAAACTTGGGTTTTAAACTTAGGTTTTAAATTAGGTTTAGATGTGGTGTATTTATAAATTGAAATGTATAAATGTCTTATTTTACTACAGCAAAATTGAGAATATACCCAAAATCAGAAGAGAGAGAAAGAGAGAGAGAGAGATACAAACTGTTGCACCCTATAATACTTTAGCACATGTACCATCTAAAAGGAAAGAAAAAAAGAAAAATTGAAAATAGAAAAGTGTATGATTTAGATAGAAATATTCACATTAGGGCTAACAGTGTATTGTGGATATTAAGTTCAATGTTACAAAGTGTGTTGTTGTTGTTGTTGTTGTTGTTGTTGTTGATAATGATAATGATAATGATAATGATAATGATAATGATAATGATAATGATAATGATAATGATAATGATAATGATAATGATAATGATAATGATAATGATAATGATAATATCCAGCCCTCCCTGCAAGCAGGCTCAGGGCGGGTCACAACAATAAATAAAATATACAGAGATAAAATCACAATAATTTAACACAATAATTTAAAACACCTGCTCACCAAGGTGGGTCAACAATTCATAGTCAACTATGTTGAATGCTGCCGAAAGATTCAATAGCACCAGCAGCACTGACCCGCCTCGATCCAGATGCCTACAGAGATCGTCTGTGAGGGCTACCAACACTGCCTCAGTCTCATGGCCCGGGCGGAAGCCAGACTGGAATGGGTCCAGGACCGATGCATCTCCCAGGAAAGCCTGCAGCAGCTCCGCTACTTCAAAGTGTATTATCGTTATGTACATTATAGCATATTTATTGCGGATATAATGAATATATATTTTTAAACATTGTATGTCTCTATAGAATACAGAAGAATTATTCTCTAATGCCACAAATTATATAAAAATTCATACTATACATTTTGAGTAAGTAATATTTCACATGAGGGGTTTTTTTCCAGTGCTTCTCCAAATTTACAATTTGTAACATGTTGATGGATTCAACTTTGTAACATGTTGATGGATTCAAACAGCCATCTGCTTTCCTTCCTCACAGTGAGCCCATTTCTCTCCGCCTTATTCTTCTGCTTCTCATGCTGAGGGATCTCTGCCTAGGCTCGTGTCTTTCTCATGGGCATGTGTCCACCCAAACTGTCCACCATCTCTCTCACAGGCATTTGTCTCCATAGCAAACTCCATAGTCCATTCCATTAGTCAACATTGATTAGAAAAATTCAGTAACCATACCTTTCCCAATATTATATTTCTGAGCTGGGGAAGACTATAACCACTAGATTCCATATCACGTCAAAGTCACAGATCTTTAATCAGAGGAAAGAATGGCAGGCCTACCACTAATAGTTCTTTCAACAGCCATTGGGGCACATTGGGATATTAGAACAGTTCAAGAACAAAGGTCAGCTAAGGGACCACTGTGGTGCTGGCAGTGCCCCAGGGGCTGCTCAGCTCCAACTGGATCCATGGTGCCAATGACAATCAGTACAGGCTTGGCTAGCAGCTAGCCATTGTTATCTTTGCCACAGCCAAGTGGACCCTGCAGTGCTGCTAGCAGTGTATGTGTTGGGGCGGGGGGGACATGACTCTGCCAGTTTCCCTCTAGGGCAGCAGCCCTCTGCAAGCTTTTTTGGAAAGTTAAAGAACTACTCTGCCCCCATTGCGTCCTACCACAGTTTCCCACACAATCATGACATATTAAGGGAAGAGAGTCCAAATAAAAAATATATATATGTAAGCCATGTCAAAACTGAAGAATGAAACGTTGATCCCTTGTTGTTCTAAGCTACATGGAAATGACAAGTTTTATTTATGTTTTTTTTACCCCGCCTTCCTCCCCAATGGGGATCCAATGTGGCTTACATCATTCTCCTTTCTTCCATTTTTCTCCAACCCTGTCAGGTCGGTTAGGCTGAGAGTGACTGCCCCAAGGTCACCCCGTGAGCTTCCATAGCAGAGTGGGCAAGTGAAACTGTGCCTCCCACATCACAAGTCTGACACTCTCTCCACTACACCATGCCGGACAAATGGACAATGGCAGATAATGTATGCATGCATACTGACATAGCCTGCAGATTTTTTTTTTGTACCAAATTTCTTCACCAAAGTCCTTTCCTTGCACAAATTTGGTGGCATCGGAAGCAACCCTGGATTTCAGGTAATGAGAAACAGCTTAACCTGTTACTGCTACTTCTCCTGTGTACCAACAGATGGCAATATTGGTCAGCTCTGGTGCCAATTAAAATAGTACAAAACCTTAAAAAAATAAGATTCCATAAAGAGTTTTATTGGAAGAGATACTTCTCCACAATAAAATGTCTTTATTTCAGATGCTTCAGAGGAAATGTACAAAAATGAAGATGATTCTGGATTATTTCCCTGCTATAATTCAATTTCCATTACTGGCAATAATTATTGAGGATCTTTTTGTGCAATAACACAAAGAATACCCAAAATGTATATTATCCCTTTCAGCATAATCCTGCAAAATCTGGTTCAGCACCAGGATTTAGGACATGAGAGGGGAAGTGTGTAGCTTGCATATATTTGAGTAGTAAGTAACTAAAAAATCTCAAAGATGTGTAAAATTGTAGTGAAATACAGAAAGGGGAGGGGGGTGAAGGGAAGCTCTGCAGCTTTCTTTCCCCTAAAAAATCCATGGGGAGTTTATTTTTTAGAACAATTGCATGATACCTATTCAAGGTAGCTTAAACCAAGGTGGCTTACAAAATAAAAAATAATAAAAACAAAACATTAAAAGATATTAATTAAAACCCAGCATTAGAAAACATTGTATAAAAACATTACATAATGGAGGAGTGCATAGCAGCCAAAAATAAATATCACCAAGTAGATTTCAATGTATACAAGTGGGGGACCTACAACAACTTGTGGGGACATTTCATTTCCCTTCCCCTCTATTTTCTCTTTCCTTTCCCTGAAAGCCCCTATAGCCTCTACCCTTTTCCTGCTTCCTTCTCTCCTTCCCATCCAACAGCCAACCTTATTTTATCTCCCCCCCCTTCCATTTCAGCTTTCCCACCTTCTGTCCCTCTGGCAGTCTTTTCTAGGGAAAACTCTGGTTGAGTTGCATACAGCCAATCACCAGACCACTTCCAGTTGCTCAATGCTGGCTGAGCTGGCCCCAGCTGTGTGGTGCCGGCCAGCCCAGGCCCAGTTGCGTGGAGGGGGTCTCACTCTCCTGTTATCAACCTCCCCACATTATTTCCTCTTTCTCTTCTTCCTGTCAATCCCAATATCCTCAAATTTCCTCGCTTCCTTCAATCCTTTTCATCCACCCACCAACCTATTTTTTAATCTGTCAGCCATCTTCAGCTATATTTATTATCTATTTAGAATCATAGAATCATAGAATCATAGAGTTGGAAGGGGCCATACAGACCATCTAGTCCAGCCCCCTGCCCAGTGCAGGATCAGCCTAAAGCATCTCTGACAAGTATTCATCCAGCCTCTTCTTGAAACCTGCCAGTGAAGGGGAGCTCACCACCTCCCTAGGCAGCTGATTCCACTTTTGAACTACTCTGACGGTGAAAAAGTTTTTCCTAATATCCAGCTGGTACCTTTGTGCATGTAGTTTTAGCCCATTGCTTCGCATCCTACCCTCTGCTGCCAACTGGAACAGCTCCTTGCCCTCCTCCAAATGACAGCCTTTCAAATATTTAAAGAGAGCAATCATGTCCCCCCTCAACCTCCTCTTCTCCAAACTAAACATTCCCAAGGCTTTCAGTATTTCCTCGTAGGGCTCAGTCTCTAGACCCCTGATCATCCTCGTCGCTCTCCTCTGCACCCTCTCGATTTTGGCCACATCCTTTTTGAAGTGAGGCCTCCAGAACTGCACACAATACTCCAGGTATGGCCTGACCAAGGCAGTATAGAGAGGGGCTATGACCTCCTGCGATTTCGATGCTATGGCCCCTTTGATACAACCCAGGATTGAATTAGCCTTTTTTGCCACCGCATCACACTGACTGCTCATATTCAGTTTACAGTCCACTCTTACCCCAAGATCCCTTTCACATATACTACTGCCCAGAAGTGTATCCCCCATCCAGTATTTGTGCTTCTCATTTTTGTGGCCCAGATGTAATACTGTGGACTTGTCTTTGTTGAATTGCATCCTATTCACAGCTGCCCACTTCTCCAGAGTATTCAGGTCTTGTTGAATTTTAATTCTATCTTCTTGGGTGTTTGCTACCGCTCCCAATTTGGTATCATCAGCACATTTAATGAGCAGCCCTCCCACTCCTTCATCCAGATCATTGATAAAAATATTGAAAAGTACCGGGCCCAAAACCGAGCCCTGCGGCACCCCACTGGACACCTCCCTCACAATATTTACTTAATTTTCAGCCCATCTTTATCTATGGTGGGGACCCAAAACAACGTACATAATTCTCTTTGTCTCCATTTTATCTTCAGAACAATCCTGAGAGTAGGGATGCCAGCCCATCCTGGTGGGGATGGGGGATCCCCTGCTCCCACCTTTTGCCCCCTGGCCCTGCTCACCTGGCTTGTGCGGGGGATAAGGAAGGGGGAATAGGGTTTCCAGCTGCCCGCCGATGGTGGGCAAACTTCTGAGGGTATGCCGCCTTTCCCGCTGACCCACCAGTGGTCAGCAGGAGGTGCCAACCTCCTGGAGGTTGGCAGGGCGTACCCCTGGGCAGTGCAGTGCGCTCCTGCACACTGCAGTAGTCCGATTTGGGCTCAAATGAGGCCCGAATTGGCCCTCTGTGGAGCTCAGCAGTGCTCCAGTGCTCTGTAGCAGCCTGATCTGGGCCGAAATGGCCCCGAATCGAGGTGGAATCGGCCCAGATCGGGCCCGAATTGGGGCCAAATTGGTCCGAAACTGGGCCACTGCTGAGCACAGCAGCGCTCCCGTGCTCTAAAGTCACTCAATCAGGGCCAAATCAGCTCAAATTGGGGCCAAATTGGCCTAGATCAGACTGCTGCAGAGCGTAGCAGCACTTCTGCATTCCACAGTGCCCTGATCCAGGCTGAATTGGCCTGGATTGGCCCCCTGCTGAGTGCAGGAGCACTCTCAGGGCGGCATGTGCCTGCACAATGATGTCACTTCCTGGAAGTGACATCATCACGCAGGCCAGGAGTGCACATGCTTTGCATACATACAACGACACCAAAATAGCAAGTGCCAGGCTTCCCACCTGCTGCCCAGGAGGTCAGGGGACCTGGCAACCCTAAGAGGGAGGCAGGCTGGCGCCCCAGAGTATGCAGCAAGATAGCTCGTGTGCATTCTCTGGAGGCCCTGATAACATCAATTCTGATGTAAAACTAGAACCAACGGCATCTCAGTGGATCCAAATCTGCCCCAAACATAGCAAAAATGCTAAGTTTGGGGGTGATTTAGCCCTAAAGAGATGCTATTGTTTCCATTTTTACACTGAAAGTGATATCACCTGTGATATCCTCCGGCAAGCTCACGTGCAAAATGTGCACATGAAATGCATAGATTGGGGCCTGCCACCTATCTGGTGCCCCCATCCCTCACTTTCAAGGTTAAAGGAGGTTGGCAACCCTACCTGAGAGGAACGTTAGGCTGAGAGTGTGTGTGATTGGCCCAAAGTCACCCAGTGAGTTTCTACAGGAGAGCAGGGATTCAAACCTTGATCCTTCAGGTCATAATCAGAAACTCTAACCACTAAATACACTGGCTGTTTTGGGGTGGCTGCTGTTGAACAGTAGTAGGCAGCCAGTCCTGGGTGAGTCTTGCAAGTTGAGTGCTAGCAAGTTGTATGGTGATTGCTCCTATGCTTGGCCCCAGTGAGGCCAAAACAGCCTGGAAAGGGCTCTTCCCCCTCCCCTTGCCTTTTACATGACTTGAATTCTGGCAATACATTTGGGGTTACTTAGCAACAGTTACCAAGGGCATTAGTTTCTTAAAGCTACGAGTATTACACTTATCATGGGGGGGGGGTGGCTTTAACCACTTTTTTTTTAGATTTTAGATTTTTATGCAAACCTGAGGCTTTTTAAAGATTTGTAGAGAGCTCCTTCTTGTCTGTTGATGGTTCCAATCTCCAGACTGAAGTATTCACAGATTTGGCTGTGGATTAGATATATTAAGAATTAGATATATTGAACCTGGAATGAAGAAGATTGTTTGAATGCATTCCAATCTGGTTTCAGCCCTGGTTATCGGACTGAAACAGCCTTTGTTGCCCCGGTGAATGACATGTGCTGGGAGATGGACAAGGGGTGTATGTGGTCCTGTTAATTCTCCTGTACATCTCATCTACCTTTGATACCATCAGTCATGGTATCCTTTTGGACTGCCTTTCAGGACTGGGATTGGCAAGCACTGTTCTACAGTGGTTCCAGTCCTACCTAGAGGATAAGTTTCAGAGTGTGGTACTGGGGGACTGCTGCTTTGCTCCTTGACCTTGCCTACAAGGTGCCTTAAGGTTCTATCTTGTCTACATCTAGGTAAAGCCGCTAGGAGACATCAGACAGAGATTTGGGCTGAGTTGCCACCAATATGTGGATGGCATTCAGCTTTATTTTGTGCTACCAGCAAATACCAAGGAGGCTATGGGAACTGTTAACAGATTCCTGGAGGCAGTTTTGGGATGGATGAGGGGTAATAAACTGAAACTTAATCCTGACAAGACAGAGGTTCTACTGGTGGGGGGGGGGAAGTTCTGATTAGAGATGGGCACGAACAGCAATACGAACAAAAAAAAAGGCATGAACAGCCCAATCTGCTGTTCATGAACAAGCTGTTCGTGAGGCCCCATTCTAAACAAACAGGTGGTCATTGCAAGCCTTGTTCGCTGCTGTTCATTGCTGTTCGTCAAGCCCGACAGTCTGGCACCTGCAATCAATTTCCTTGGCAACTTAGGCAGGGATTATCTGAACTCTGTCTGAACTCCTGCTGTTGCCCTGGAAACCCCAATCTAAGCTCAATTTAGCTTGATAGGCTGGTCTTCCTTTCAAGTGTGGAGCTCCAAATTTGTTACAAGAGAGCAAAGAGCAGGGGGGAGGGGGGCTCCCAGCTCTGACTTTGCAGACAGTGGAGAGGGAAAGAGACAGTTGCTGTTGGCATTTTGATAGAGAGAGTGCATTGGAGCTTGAATTTTCTTTGTGTATGGTGGGATAGGGATCTACCCCTTCAAGTTCCAGGGCTGCTGCCAGGATCTGGGCCAAGCTATTATTTATTATTGGTACCTTTCCTGGTGCCTGCTCAGGTCAGGTTTCTGGGAGTTGTCCGGTAGGGATCTACCTCTTCAAGTTCCAGGGCTGCTGCCAGGCTCTGGGGCCAAGCTATTATTTATTACTGGAACCTTTCCTGGTGCCTACTCAGGTCAGGTTTCTGGGAGTGGTGCAGTAGGGATCTTGACTTGGATGATGGCTGGAGGAGAACCTGCTGGCCCCCACAAACTGCCAACCATGAACATGTTCGTGAACAGGGCCATGTTCGTGGTTGTTCCTGAGTCCCTGTTCGTGGATGGCAATGAACAACAAACATCATGTTGGGTTTTTTTTTCTGTTCGTGCCCATCTCTAGTTCTGATGCAGGAAATGGATTAGCTCCTGTTCTACATGAGGTTGCATCCGTCCTAGAGGACCAGATTTGTAGCTCGGGAAGTGCTCCTGAACTTGGGCCTCTTTTAGGATCCCTGGCACTGGTTGCCAGGGTTGCTTTTCATCAGCTTTGACTAATGAGCCAGCTGCAACCCTTCCTGGTCAGAAAAGATACTGCCAGTGTAGTACACACCCTGGTAACATCTAGATCAGACTACTGCAATGCACTGTACATGGGGCTTCCCTTGAAGACTGTTCAGAAACTTCACTTGGTACAGAATGCTGCTGCCAGAATGCTGACCAGAGTGGGTCATAGGGACCATATCACTCCAGTCTTGTTTCATCCACACTAGCTTCCAATTTATTTCTGGGTCTAATGCAAAGTGCTGTTATTGATTTTTAAAGCCCCATATGGCTTGGGACCAGCATATTTTAAGGAACACCTTCTCCCATATTAGAGAAAGGAACTTCTTAGTTGTGGCACCAACAGTTTGGTTGACTCAGTACCTCTCCTCAGGAAGATTTGTCTGTCCCCCTCTATTGCTGTCTTCTGCCAGCGACTGAAGGCTTTTTCATTTTGTCTGGCACACTCCCAATAATTAATAACTAATAACATTCAATTTATATACCACCCTTCAGGACAACTTAACGCTCACTCAGAGCAGTTTACAAAGTATGTTATTATTATCCCCACAACAATCACCCTGTGAGGTAGGTGGGGCTGAGAGAGCTCCCATATGCTGTGACTGACTCAAGGTCACCCAGCTGGCTTCGAGTGGAGGAGTGGGGAATCAAACCCAGTTTTCCAGATTAGAGTTCCGTCACTCTTAACCACTACACCAAACTGGCTCTCCTAACAGTTATTGGCCCTCTGACATGTTCTTTGTGTTATGTGTTTGTATGGCCACATTTATTGAATTGTTTTATAACTATTTGAAATGTTTTAAATTTAAAATGTTTTTAAATGCTGTTTTAAACTGTTTGTTAGTGTTTGCTGCCTTGGGGACACTGTTTTGAGCAGAAAGCTGGCATACCAATATTTTAAATAAAATAAAATGGTGTGCACCTGGTGGTTGGAATGTGTCACCCATCACTGATATCATAGACAAGCAATTCTTAACAATTTGTATCTTAAATCTCACCATTCACTCTACCAGAGAACCTTAGTCCCACCATGATAGATACAAAAAGTCTATTTTCCCAAGAAGGACATTTTGATGTATACAGTCATTCTGATACTACTAACAGCATGCCAAAAATCACAGGTGGATAATCTGTGGTAGCTAGGGTTGGTAAGAGACGGTACATCACACTTGCATGTTGATGTGGAGATTGAGGGAAATGAATTCTTAGTCACTCTTATGAAAAGCCTGTGTCCCTTTTAAACTACTACAGTGCTTCGCCAATAATACATGTATCACCGCTTGAGAACTCGTATCATAGACAAACAGGTACCTATGACTCTCTACCCCTACTACATTCTATACAATGGTAATTGTGATCAGCAAATAGAGTTTGAGTTTAATATCATTCCCCACAGTCTTGAGATAAGCTGTCTACTGCATGATGTAACACACACGAGTGACAAATGTTGTTGTTATTATTTATAGCCCACCTTTCTCACTGAGATCCAAGGTGGATTACACAATGTGAGTGAAAATACAATATAATCAACAGCTGGGACATTCACTGAGCAAAATACAATAATGAACAACAGTTAGGACATTCGTGGAAACAGATACAATAGAGAATGGTAGCAGAAAATTTTTAAGCATAAAGCTGAGCACAGAGATGAAATCTATCTGAGAAAAAAACCTGAATCCATGGTATGTTTAGCAGTGTGGTAACTTCCTAGTAGGTGCATATCTATATCAACAGGCAGTACTCAATATCATAGCATTTAGTCCCTGTTTCTACCAAGGCATCTCTCTGAGCTATTACTTATGACACAACCCTATAATCTGACTAGAAAGCACTCCTGAATAATTCAGTTTTGCATAGTTTGTGGAAAGCTAGCAGCACGGGAGCTTTCCAGATCACCTCAGGCAGGCCATTCCATAAGGTGGGGGCTACCACAGAAAAATTCTGGGTAGTATGGATCAATAGTCTGAGACTGTGACTCAGTAGATGCCAACTTCATGTGATCATTAGATTTGGATACCTTACCAGGCTACTAAAAGCCAGCATGGTGTCATTGTTAGAGCATGTGTCACCCATCACTGGGTGGGCCACTGGGTTTGATTCCCCACTCCTGCCACAGTTGGTGGGACTTGGGTTCAGATCCTCATTGCCATGGAGTTCTCTGGCTGCACTTGAGCCATTCACTATTTTTCAGACTAACCTCCTCGAAGGGAAAGGAAACACTTTATATAATGCCCTGAGCTACTTAGAGGAAGGATGGGATCAAGAAGTGGCAATACTATTCCATTCCATCAGTGTCTGTCATTCACAAACATAAAAGGGTTTGATGGAACCTTAGGTGGGATCATTGTTGGGGGTCTTTTTACTTTGTCAATTATTTTAATGGGTTCCTGTTTCATTTTGCCCCATTGTTCACTTGCATATTTTGCATTTATTGTTCTTTTATGGGTTGCGCATTGTGTTTTATCCATAGTTTTGTCTTGTTCTCATGAAATTTGTAAATTTGATCTGTAGACACCATGGTGCCAAAAGGGGGGGCATATAGCATTAGCAGCAAGCAAATAAATGAAGGAAAGTTCAGTACAGAAAATGTTGTGGTGTTGTAGCTAGCCAAAATGAGCCCTTTCCATTGTGTCCAGTTATGGTTCCCTTATGATTAACCATCGTATTATACAGCAGATTAGTGGCTGGTATGTTGCTTTTGATGTATCTGGCAGGAGGCTGCAGAGGGATTTCCTTCCTTCTCTGGGGTTAATCCTGCCTCCCTTGTCACAGCTCTTTGATTATAGAGCCCTGCCACTCTGGCAGATAAAGTATTTTATTCATGAGGCGCTGGCAGGCATGAATCGAAATATGGTGGACAGAAGGGCAGTGCTGTGAGTGTGGGGGTTGGTAGAGATAAATGGGGAATTTCCATGGGAAATCAAATAGATGGATCAGGAGAGAGGCATCAACTACTCAAACCCGCATGTAAAATGACTATTCTGGCTACCATTCCCTAGTTATGGTGGGGTTCTTGTATTTTAAACAGAAATCAGGGATCAGACAACTATTCATTGAAGTTGAATCTACAGTTCATTACAGCAAGAGTACAAACTGAAAGTCAATTCCAATGCATTACTCAATTTTGTTATCAAATGGGTTAGAGAGAAACAAACATTTTTAGGGCTCAAACTGCTGCCTAGGCCTTAGAGTCTCAACTTGCCCAGGGTTGCCTGAGTTCTATATAGCAGATTTATTTGTTCTTGTTCCCAAAGAGCAAACATGTTCCAGCTGTTGTGGAATGTACAAAAAAAAACTTCGAGGAGGGTGGGGAATTGTTGCTTAGAATTTCATTTTCTTCTCTTCTTTTTTCAACTTGATTTGTCTACTCAGCAGTTGAAATGGGAGCTCAGTATAGTGTAAGAAATAAAGTCATATATACATCAGTCTATCTGCATCCTATTGCATTACATATCAAGCAAAAAAAATGATTCCTCCTACCTATATAATTTTTTGTTTTAAAAAAGATTGCAGGCTGATTTAGCCACCAAAGGTCAAATTTCACCAGCAAGTTACTGTACATCAGATCCCTAAACCAAATAACCTACGTCTCCCAAATTAGCACAACTCCTGGGACTTGGGATTAATCATTCATTAGGCAATTGGTTAGACAGAAATTGATGACTTCCAATAGTTCCAAATTACCTAGTATAGGACCAATTTTTGGTACATACACCAACTTAACCTTCTCCTGGTATAAGTACAAAGAGTTGTAGACTGGATTCCTCCATGACATTGCAGAGGATGCTAGAGAATCAGTCTTCAGTCATATGATGCTGCCTCTCTTTTCTAGATCGCAGTGGAGACGAGAAACATTCAGAGAAAATGCTTCCTAATTGTGAACTACATATATTTAATAGTGACAAATCTATGACCTGGCTATTTTTAAAATACCAGTCATAAACCAGTGTAGTTCCTTTGAAATGCTGAATCTATTGTTTGTTTGCTTGCTTGTAAAAGATGTCATAGGAACATCCCAGTAGCTGATGTAGCTAAGACATTTAATTCTAAGGATCTGCTCTGGAAATTTTGCGTTTGATAATGAATATTTGCTCAGTTATTTCTCCACATTGATATTAAGGTTATCACCCACCTAAACTGAGTAAACATATAAATGCAAGCCATTAACCAATTAATTGACTGAATCTTCATGAAAGTGAATTTGTAAAACAAAAAAGCAAGAGTCCAGTAGCACTTATAAGACTAACAAAATTAATGGTAGGGTATGAGCTTTCCTGAGTCACAGCTTACTTCTTCAGATGCACGACACAGCTCATACCCTACCACTAATTTTGTTAGTCTTCTAGGTGCTACTGGACTCTTTCTCTTTTCCGCTGCTACAGACAAACATCTTGTAAAAAAAAAGTAATTCTAAAGAAAAAAGCTTTTGCTTTTGATAATACATGTAGGCAGCTTTTATTTCAGGCATTTCTTGTCTTTCCCATGGGAGAAAATGTATCATCTAAGATAAACATTTGTATTAAACTGATTACAAAAATTAAGCATCTATCGCCTTATTAATTGGGAACACCATTCCAGTTGATCAAAATCTGTTACTTTAACCAAATTGTTGATAAATGTTGCCGTCCTAATCAACTTCCAGTGTTGCACAATCTTCAGTTTCTGGTCTTTCAGCTGTAGTACTAGAGGAAGGTTTTCTTATATACTTAACTTTAAACATGCTTTGCCTTGGAATTCAAGAGCTTGCATGTTTCCCTTTCAACTGAATACTTAAAATTGCTGAGTTTCATGCTTTTTTAACAAGGTTCTTCATGCTCAGTTTACAGCTGAGTGTCCAAAGAGCTCTGAATAGAGACAGACAACAACATTGGATTGTCCATAAGAACATGTGTCACTTACCAGGTTTCTGGACTCATATGAAGGTTAAATAAATCAATACTGGAGACAGTGGTAGTGAAGCATTTAGCCACAGTCATAGAGCTGATGTAGTATTGGAACTAAATGGATGCAATTCTGTTTAGGATTGTACTGTAAGAGTGTAAATTATAAATTGGAAGACCCTGCTGAAATCTCACTTTAGCCACAAATTCATTAAGTGGCATTAGGCAAGCAATAGCAGTATATAAGCACTATTGTTGTTGTTGTTGCTGTTATATCATAAGCAATGCAAAAACTGGATTACAAAAAATAGAAAACAATGCAGTGAGAAGAGCCAGACAGTGCATATAAAACAGTGCCATAAACTATAGCCCAGGCCTTTTATAAAAATGCCCTCCAGAATAATTCTACTTTACATATTCTGCATAACAATACAAGTGTGGGAGTGCTCCTGACTAGAGATGGACATGAACCAGAAAAAACCTGAACCATGTGGTTTGTGGTTCATCAAATTTCACGAACCACAAACTTTCACAAACTTTCACGAACATTCCCCTGGTTTGCAAACCGGTTTGTTTGGTTCATGAAAGTGTCAAATCCGGGTCAGAAAATCATCAAGTGGCCAGCAGAAGGTCACTTCTGGGCCAGCAGAAGTTCACTTCCGGGCCAGCAGAAGGTCTGTAGGAAGTCCATCCCTTGTTGCTTAGGGAACTGATTGATTGGCACCAGGCTGCCTGCAGTGATGAACCAAAAAATGAACCAACCTAAAAGTTCGTGGTGGTTCATCAGAAATGGGTTCTGACAAACCATGGTTCATGAACCACAAACCAGCCTAGTTCGTGCTTAATTTTGGTTTGTATTTCAATTTGTGCCCATCTCTACCTCAGGCAAGCCATTTCACAAAGCAAAAGCCACAACAGAGAATGGTAAGGTACAGGCGGCTGCTGATCTTACCCATTTACAAGATGGCATCTTAAGCAGAGTTTTCTCAGATGTGCAGCTGTCATATGAGCCTCGCTACAAGTGACATCTTACACGCAAACGGCACTTGATCATTTTCGCAAGTCTTTCTGGGTACTGAAGTCCCTCTCCCACACCCCTTTTCCTTCTGTTCCTTCCCCTCTCTGTTAGAATGGCTGCCTGAAGAGACGGAGAAAGCCTACGACAGCAGCTTTTGCAAATCGTCTTGCTGGGGGGTGGGGGATGCTCTGGAGAAAGCTGACATGTCGGTGAAGTCCTAGTGTCCTTCCCTCTCTGTTAGAACTGTTAGAATCGCTGCCTTAAAAGTCAGAGAAAGCCTGCTTTTGCAAATCATTCCTCCAGTCACAAGCCTGCTTTCAATGATCTTTGGGGGCGGGCAGCTGCAACTTTGCTAATCATCTTGCTCGGGGGGGGGGGGGGGATGCTCTAGAGAAAGCTGAGAAAGTTGCAACTGCCCACCCCCAAAGATCATTGAGAGCAGGCTTGTAACTGGAGAAACGATTTGCAAAAGCAGGCTTTCTCTGACTTTTAAGGCAGCGATTCTAACAGTTCTAACAGAGAGGGAAGGACTTCACCGACATGTCAGCTTTCTCCAGAGCATCCCCCACCCCCCAGCAAGACGATTTGCAAAAGCTGCTGTCGTAGGCTTTCTCCATCTCTTCAGGCGGCCATTCTAACAGAGAGGGGAAGG
Organism: Eublepharis macularius; assembly: GCF_028583425.1. Taxonomy (NCBI): domain Eukaryota; kingdom Metazoa; phylum Chordata; class Lepidosauria; order Squamata; family Eublepharidae; genus Eublepharis; species Eublepharis macularius. The sequence continues at coordinate 86,248,955 of NC_072793.1, read as the reverse complement.
AACAGAAGGAAAAAGGGTGTGGGAGAGGGACTTCAGTACCCAGAAAGACTTGCGAAAATGATCAAGTGCCGTTCGCGTGTAAGATGACACTTGTAGCGAGGCTCATAGAGGGCATATAAGGAGAGGTGGTTCTTTAGATTTATGGGTTCTAATCCATTAAGGACTTCATAGGTAATAGCTAATATCATGAAATGAACCCCAAAACTAATTGGTAGCCAGTGGAGTGACTGCAGAACAGATGTAAAATGCATATGTCCCCTAGCTTCTGATAGTAATTAAGCTATGATGTTCTGTACCTGAAGTTTCTGGATTTTTTCTGGCAGACCCACGTAGTGTGCTTTACAATATCTGTTTTAAAGTAAATAATAATCATTGCTAGTTATAATTAGAGTGAGAATCTGTTGGTTTGGACTGTTTGTCTAATGTACTAATGCAGTTCTTGTGATAAATGGTGGTAGATGCTTGAAAAACAAACAGGAAATTTTGATGAAGTTGTGAGGCAAAGGTATGATGAGTTGTGGGTAAGATAGCCAACTGCCTGGAGGAAAAATACCTCTTTAATAGAGGCTTAAGGGGATGTTATTTGCCAGGTGATGTTATTTACCCCCATGCCATGAAACACTTCAGCTTCCCATGTTCACACATTAAGTTTCTATTAAAAGGACAGGATCCTTTTCTCCAGGCCCACTGGTATCCTTAGTTCTGGGAGAATTCTTCCTTAACTTATGAAGCTGTCTTTTATACCTATTTAGACCATTGGTCCATCTAACTCAGTATCATCTACTGTAACTGAAAGCAGTTCTTCAGCGTGAGGAAAGTCTTTCCTGCTACATAGAATCCCTTAACTGAAATTCCCAGAGATTGAACCTGAGAATGTACAAAGCAGAGTCACAGCCTTTCCTGATCTTAGTACAGACCATGCATCCAGCACTAGTCCCTTCACTGTCATCTGCTTTGCAGATGAGAGGGAAACCATGTGAGATGAAGACACACAAGTGAGTAGATTTGTCTGTGGGCATCTAGTCAAGCACAGATGCCCCTACTTCTGCTATTCCACATTGACTGGATTATATGAACTCTTCATTCAGCCTTGGCTCCATTCACCAGTTATTTGAAAGACCCCCAATCCACCTGTACTCTTGTAGAGTCGCCAACAGGCTTGAAGAAAAGCATCCTGTCCCTTGAACAGAGTCTTCATGCGTAGAAATGGGCATCTGAAGCTTTTCACAGCTTGGAGAACCCAGGCAAGACTGAAGTGATGCTTGCTGGGAAGTCAGATATCTTGAAAAACATTCTACTCACTTTTTATGGAGTTCGTTTGACCCTTACAGACTCGGTTAAGAGTCTAGGGGTTATACTGGATCCAGCGCTACTACTAGAAAAACAAGTTAAGGCAACTGCAAAAAAAAGCTTATTTTATTTATGTCATTTATATTGTGCCTTTCTCACTGAGACTCAAGGTGGATTACATAGTGTGAGATTAGTACAATCAGTGGCAAGGACAAGGGCAGGCATTTCCATACAGTGTCAAGAACATTTCCATAAACAATGTCATAGGGTAAATGAATATACGTTTACAAAGATATAGTATTAGCAAGGATTCAGTATGGGTTGAGGAATTGCTGAAACAGAACATAATCTAGCCTTGAAAATGGCTTCTTATCTTGACACAGCTGACTTGGCCACCTGGATCCATGCTATGGTAACACCAAAACTTGACTATTGTAATGCATTATACATTGGTCTCCCATTTAAGTTAACTAGGAGGCTCCAATTGGTGCAAAATGCTGCGACTCGACTATTATCAGGAGCGAGCAGGAGCTTGAACATCACTCCCATCCTACAGTCACTCCATTGGCTACCTATCAGTTACCATGCTCAGTTCAAGGTATTGGTTATTACATACAAAGCTCTTCATGGCCTTGGTCCAGCATACCTACGGGATCACATCCCTCCCTATGCCCCTCCACAGCAGCTTCGCTCATCTGAACAGGGTCTCTTGGAGGTGCCAGCCTGTACATGGGCAAAATCAACAGCAGCCCATACATGAGCTTTCTCTGTGGTGGCCCCTACCCTATGGAACAGCCTGTCTGTGGAGGTCAGGAAAGCCCCCACCCTCCTGGCTTTCTGCAAATGATGCAAAACTGAATTATTCAAAAAGGCCTTTTTCTCAGCTAAGAGGGCAGTATTGTAGGTATGTCTTTGTATTCATTTACCCTATGACATTGTTTACGGAAATGTTCTTGACACTGTATGGAAATGCCTGCCCTTGTCCTTGCCACTGATAGATAGATAGATAGATAGATAGATAGATAGATAGATAGATAGATAGATAGATAGATAGATAGATAGATAGATAGATAGATAGATAGATAGATAGATAGATAGATAGATAGATAGATAGATAGATAGATAGATAGATAGATAGATAGATAGATAGATAGATAGATAGATAGATAGATAGATAGATAGATAAAGGAGCAGGACATTTTTTTTTCTTCAGTTGATGACCCTACATCTATCTTGAGTCTTTTGGCTATGCAGACCCACATTGATTGGTCATCCTTATCATTAGTTTTTTCACCACAGCTCTAATTTCTGATTTTAAATCTCATCAGAGTTTTAAAACAAGCTAATATTTTCCCTCTTTTATAAAAGTACATTTCTAAACATCAACAGGGCCCACCAAATCATTAATGAGCCTGTGAACATGCGGTTTGGATATGGGGATAGCCACACTTTCTGAGCATTGGCCCTTGGTCAAATTTTATCACATATGTTCAATGCAATCATAAAACCAAGAAGAAATGGGGCTTTTGTAGCAGTCATTGATTTTCAGATTTTAATAAGCTTCAGCCTTCCCTTTATTATTTTTTCTTTGAAATGCCAAAAGGCAAAAGAACAAAATAAGACTAAATCTATTTTAAAAGCATATAAGTTTCTTACAAAGAGGTGCTGCTGGAATTAGATTGCTGGTTCCTTCTTGCAAGAAGTGCTAAGGCACCACTGATCAGACAAGCCTGGTCTAATAACATCTGGAAAGGAACAGCACTGCAAAGCATACAAGCTTGTGTTCTCTTTAACCAAAAGAAAGGAAGTCCAATAAAAATTTATCCATAAGTTTACTCTCACTCTAGTCTACAGTGTTTAGAAGTACACTGCTACATGGTACAGAGCATTTTTGGTTCCTTTTGCAAGTTTTACTAGCAGGAATGGACAGTAGCCAAAATTATGTTGCCCAGTATGTCTCAGTCTATTGATGATCACCTAACTGTGTACAGCACTATGGCCATCGTATACCCACTACTTTAATTACCAGTAATTCTACACTCAGACAGTTTTAAGCAAATCAATATTTTTAAATTGTCACTGCTCCCTTTTTACTCTGAAGGAAACAGGAAAAGATGATGATGATGTACATAAGTCTCTTGACCCTCCCTATGACTGACTCTGGGCATGATCCAGCCAAATTTAAGCGTTTTAAAGTCCCAATGAAAGGGCTAATCACTGGCATAAAGATAAACGAGACACCAATGTGCTTACCTTTGGCTGGATGCTGCTCATAATGGTTTCTAGAGGGCAACCAGATGTGATAAAGTACATACAGGGCCGTATTTAGGGGAGGGGCAGGGGGGTCGCTTGACCCAGGCGGCGCCAAAGAGAGGGTGCCAGCAAGGAGGCTTCTATGCATGCTCATACATGCAGAGCAATCCTGGCCACCAGCCACCACCACTGCCCTTTCCCTCTTCCTCGACTGCTTGCCTGATTGCATGCCAAGAACATGCGGTGGCAAGGCGGCGGCTGCTGTGTGTGCACACATGCACGCAAAGCACATGCTGCCAGCCTCCTTCCCACTCTTCCTTGCAGCCTGCGCAATGGCGACTACCGCAGGGAGCAGGGCTGGCAGGGTAAGTACTGGGCCAGGCCTCTCTTGTGGGCCAGCCACCTTGGAAGAAGTTGTTAGGCTTCCAGGGAGGGAGGGAAGGAAAGAGGCAGGCGCCGGAGCTCGCTGCTCACTGTCTGGAGGACAGCAGCTCTGCCTTGGGGAGGCTCTGTTTGCTATCCAGGTTTGGTGGTGAGGCTGTCTGGAGTGGAGGAATAGCAGGAAAGGAAAGAGTTAAGCATTTCCACAGATTCTCCCCCCTCTGCTTCTTCTCTTCTTCCCCTCCTGAAATAATTTCCCTTCAAAACAACAAACTCCCACCTTAGTTTGCCCTTAAAGTGCATTTAGTCCTACAGTAATCACAACCAGCCTGGTTATATCTGGAATTGGGAAATTCAAGGATGGGGCTTGGCACATCTCTTTTAAGAACTGGAGACAAATAAGAGCCCACTGCCTACATCGGGAGCAGCTCCATTTTCTGCTATGGGGCACTTTAACAGGCTTTGCACTTTTTTTAACTTCAGGGCTGTTTTTCAGAACCTTTATTCAATACTGTCTTTGGAACATCCTAACTAACACATGAATGCCTCTGCACATGTACAGAGTGCTTTCTTTGTTGTATTGCTATTCTCCTTGTAGACCTCTGCTTAGCTGTATCTTCAAAGACCCCATTTGGGAAAGGCGTTCCTGATTGTTTCTTTGGCAATCTCAAAAGACAGAATTCACAAGCTTCTCTTTCAAAAGTCTCTTTTGGGGGCTTTTGTGTAAATCTCCATCTTTTGCTGTCCCAAAGGTTCAGAGGAGGCAATACGTGTTCAGTGGGTCAAAGATAGGGTGGGGGAAACCAGAATAATGGTACTTGCTTAGTTGCCACATTGCCAGCCTGGAAAAATGTTTTGGAAACAGCTTTGAAATCAAGTCTATGAAAGTTTCTAGACCTCAAGCCCCCCCCCCCCTTCACCTGTCTGAATTGTGATAAAAAGGTTTCTCAGTCTGGTTGCAATTATGCCTCATCATTAGCAATCAGCCCAGCTAGAAGACTCTTGGGTTTTGGCAGACTTTCAGTGGAAGAGAATACCAGTGTTGTAGGGCTGCCATCCTACGTACAATGCTATCAAGAAGCAGCTTTTTGAAGGAGGAATAATGCCAGGTATAGAGAGTCCAGCTGGAGCATTCTGGCTTATTTATTTTTGAAATAGTTCTTATTTGAACAATAACCCTGCAGGGTAGGTCTCTACTTCCTCTCAGCATATTGAGATATGTTGATATGCCCAAGGGCATACAGTGAGTCCACAGCTGAGCAAACTTACAGAAGCTACTTTGCTTAGGCCTGTTCCTCTCTTTGATGGACAACAAGGATCTGCATTTGTGAATGAGCAAAGTGAAGGATGGGCTCTCCTAAAACTAGGGGTAAACCATCAAATCTGACTCCCATTGCAGAAACACATTGGGGCAAGGCTGATATGGCCAGGGAAAATTCCCAAATGCAAGCTGAGCTCATATCAGAGAAAGTCCAACAGAACCTAACTGAAGCACAGGAATGGAATTCCCCCCAACCAAAGTGAAGGAAGGAGACCAACACCACATCAAAGAATCACATCTGTTCCTCCCAAATCAAACTGAAGCAAGGCAGACAGCTGCAATGTAACCCAACAGAAGCAAACTGAAGCAAGGGAATGCCTTGTGCTTCTGGTTGGATACTGCTTGGTTCTGTTCTGTGGTGTTTCCCCACTGGCTGAACCCAGTGCCTAGCTGCTGTGAATGACACTGGTTCTGTTGGCCTAAGGGCCAAGCTACAAGTGATGAATGACACTTGAATGGCAAGTGGTTGGAGTGGAGTGCAAGTAGGGGGCAAGTGAACAGGGAGAAATACACTTGCTGTTCAAGTGTCATTTGTCACTTGTAGCTTGGCCCTAAGTTCCAGCCATGTCCCTTCCCTCCATTTGGTTTGGTAGGAATAGATGTGATTCTCTGATTAGATGTTTGTCCCCTTCCTTCACTTTGGTTGTGGGAGGATTGTATTCCTGTCCTTCAGTTTTGTAAGTGTGGGCTTTCTCTGGGATGAGCTCAACTTGCATTCGGGAGTGTGCCTACCCATGGCAGCCTTGCCCCAGTGACTTTCTGCAAAAGAAGTCAACACAGTTTATTCTGTTGTTTAAAAGAGTTGTTTATTATATATCTATATTAAAAACATTGATCATATATGTATATATAAAGAAAAATATAAGGGGGCGCCATTTTTTACTTTTGCTCCCACTCAAAAAATATGTAGATCCGACCCTGAGTACATGCATAGTTTTCAGGCAGCCGTCAATCTTGACAGCGATCAGAGCCAGACTTTTGTAACTACTGCTACAAGCCTACATTATGTGTCATCAGATAATTTAAAGATACAGGACCCAGGGGCACTACTGCTACCTTAGTTAGTATGCTTTCAGTTCTCACCTCTCTCTGGTTTGAATGAATAGAATCAAGCATATACTTAAGAGATACATCATTTCTCCTGCACAAATATAGCACAGTTCATTTTACTGACATACACGTCACCTTTTTGCACAAAACTTCTCCCCAAAGCACTTACAATCTTATAAAATTACAATGTTGAACAATATAACAATATAACCTGCCGTGCCTGGCTCACGGCGGCTGCGCCCGGCCAGGGGCGTGTGGCGGCGGCGGCGCTGGGCTGGCTGGCTTGAAGCAGCTGCGGGGCAGGCACGCCAGCTCCGTGGTGCATGCCTCCACCCCTGGCAGCCCCTCTGGCACCCCCTCTGGTGCCCCAGTACCCACGGTGGCCGCCTCACCGCCTCAATTGTGGCGCTGGTGCTGGGTGCTACTGGACTGTTGCTCTTTTCTACTGCTACAGACAGACTAACACGGCTACCCATCTTGAAATTAGTACAATCATTATGAGCTGGGAAATTCCTGCAGGTCTCAGAGCAGAAACTGTGGAGGGTGGAGCTTGGGATACGGAGTGACCTCAACAACTATGTGAGGCCACAGAGCCCACCCTCCAAATCTGCCATTTTCTCCAGGGAAACGGATCTCTGTAGACTGGAGTTCAGTTGTTCTCCTGGGAGATTGCCAGGCCTCACCTTCAGGTTGGCAACTCTGTCCAGAGACATGTCTCTCCTCCCACCAGTAAATGTTCAGCAAAAAACCCGACTCTCTGCTATGGAATCACTTGACTCGTCTTGAATCATTTGAATCTTTTGGTTATGTGAAAGTTTTATGTGGACAGCAGTATTTTAACGGGAATAGTTAAGCTTTATGAATCTCCCTCACTTTTCTTTATTTATTGTAATACATACATTTTTCCACCAAATATTGTCAATATTTGCTCGCTTTCCCCACCATTTCATTTCAAACAGGAAGCATTGCAAGGCAAGCATCCAACATATAAAATTCTACCATTTGATTCCTTCCCTTCCTTGCTAAATCACAGATGTGTTTCTTCAAAAAGAACTAATGGGCAGCTAGCTACACACACATGAGAAGGCAAAGCAAAATATATCCAGACAATTTGAAAACCACAACTTCTAGCAAAGTAAAGTTAGGACTGTATAGGTAGTTGTAGGTTTATGGCTTTATTCAGCACTATAAGGTTTTGAAACAAAATACTGACCTCATCAAGTCCGAGAACCAACATGTAGCCCTTGAAAATGCATTATTAAGTGGCATCTTTCAGCAAAGGCAAAGTGTCTTTCCCTCACCATGGAGTCATTACACACCTGGGGAAAGTATCCTAGTTGAATAATTCTTGATCCCAGATCCCGGCAGTTTATATGCATTTCCTGGAGGGCTCTGAGTGACACTCCACATTAAGCTCATCAGTTCTCCCTTCCCCCACCAGCCCTGCTCCATTATAGTTATCTGTCTACCTTAGTAGACAGATTTTAATAGGTGACAATGCTTCTTTTCATGCTGCACAAAGCATCATCTACAGATTTCTCCTAAGCAAGCTACCGTTAATGGCTTCTTTATATTCTGCCTTTCTCACTGGCAGATTACACAAGTCAAGTGAATACAATATAATCAACATCTAGGTCACTCACAGACAAAATACAATATGATCAATAGTTAAGACATTCAATGAACAGATACAATAGGGTATGTAGCAGAAAATTAGAAAAAAGCATAAAACTGAACACAGAGATGAAAACCTTTCTGAAACAAAGCAATTCAGAACAAATTAACATGGCATCTTTAGCAACCTGGAAACTACCCAGCAGGAGCATATCTATCTCAGCAGACAGTGCCCAGTGTCATAGTCTATAGTCCCTGTCTCTTACTAAGATATCCAAGTTCCAAAGAGTTTATTGTCTATAGCCATAGCCATAGGCCATCACAATTTACCAAACATAGACTAATAAACAGTTAAATCCATTATCACAGTTTGTAAAGGTTAATTAAAATTAATTATAACAGGCAAAACTTAGTGAGGCAAACTTCCTCACTAAGCCATTGGACCAGAAATATGATTGGGGAAAACTCTTGCACAGAAATGCCCATCAAAGATGATGCAGGGTGGGGTGAACGGACTAAATGTTCTGGTTGGATGAATTGCCTGTGAGGCATATATTTGCTGAGAAGATAATTCCTCTTGTTGCCCCTCCACTCCACTTCTTACCTCAGAGAAGCAGAAACTTAAAGAAAGTGTGGGAAAATGGAAGCTGAAAGCAGGGTGCAGATGCAAACATTGTGGTGTTCCACCAAATGGCAGGAACTAACTTAACTGGCTTGGATCCAAAAGTTGGAAGATGTTTCACTTGTGTTTTTTAACCTTCTAAGATTAACAAACAGGGCATGCTCTACTTGGATGAGGATAAATCACATTCTAAATGCACACTCCTAGTTTTCAGTTTGGTGGATGACAAGTTGTTGATATGATATATAAAATATATAGGCACATGGTGAGGTTGATAACAACTCTATCCAGGGTAAGGCATTAATCAGGTTTGGGAGGATTCAGGTCAACTAAAGTTTTTAGTGCCAACGATGCTTTATTTGACAAAGAAAAGGGTAGAGGGCAATTCACATTCTATTGAATTCAGTGGCAAATCTGTTCATTTAATAGTTGTTGATTGCACTAAAATGCAATGTATTCTAAAAACCTGGCTGTCCAGTAGAAATATTGGTGATCCATTTCACCAACATCTCTAGCTAACTGGCAAATTCTTAATACTGCTTACGATACTTCAATGTTTCATCTGTCATAATCTGTTAAATTAACAGATCCTAGTTAAATATGTAATTTAACTAGGAACACTGACTTGTTTCTTTGTCTTTCTCTCCTTTTCCATTGCACTCCCCCCCCCCCCGCCATTTCCCAAATAATCACAAAGTATTTATCCTCAGTCACTCCCCTAAAAGAAAAGGTGGCAGACAGAGGTGCTCTTAGCAAAAGGGCTCCATACCAGCTGCTAGACTCCTTGTCACCAATCTGATTGGTAGACTAAACAGCCAGGACCCAGTCTGATCTTTCTCTTTGCCTCTCTCCCATGTGAGGCAAATGCTTCAGGAGTAGACAACTCAGGCTATGAAGGAGAAATCACCATGACAGCACTCCCGCTAACAAGAGAGTTTGGGGGGGGGGGGTGATGCAATGGTTAGCATCAAAACTGGCAGCAACTCGCAGAGGAGAAGGCTTGGGGGGTGGAGCTGGAAATGGTGGAATTCATAAGACAGTCTGATTGGTGGCATGGCAAGGGATCCTGTTGGCTTCTTTGAGTGAATCAAGAAAACAAGCCACTCACCATGCTGCACGGGGAGTGTTCAAGAATCTGCTTCATTCTCCACCTCACTATGCATGGAGCACATAAAAGACTCTTTAATTCGCTTTCTTTCAGGAGGTGTAAGTAATCTAAAGAATTATGTCAAGTGCTCAAGGTCCCTGGCACCATTCAGTTCTCACAATAAGCAGTTTCTTGTTTATCTATTATGAAATAAGGAGATCCTGGGAATATATTGCCACAGCATTATTGGGTCAGTACGGCATCTTAGACCTGAATAGGGCTGCCTATAGACCAGAAGAAAATTGCTCTGCCCCTTTAATGGAAATGGACAGCAGAATATTTTTATGGCTTGGAAGAAATAACTTACTATTAACCCTCTATTAAAGGTAGAGGAATTTTTTTAATTGCCAACTGTCTGGAGAAAAATGTCCTGTGTCTTTAACAGAGGCTTAAGCAGATGTTAATTACCATGTGATGATATTTACCTCCATGCCATGAGGCACTTCAGTTGCTCTGCATGTTAATTCTCTGTTAAAGGGACAGGGCATTTTTCTCCAGGTCTGTTAGCAACTCTACCGTGAGAAAGGGGATGGGACAAACTGTGAGCTCCCCTTAGTTACAGGAAAGGGGGTTCCACATCCCTTATTCTCTCAGCCTTCTGATGGGTGTCAACTCCCCCCAACTCCTTCCTGGTTGGTCTCACACTTCCTCAGTCTTTTGTGTGCAGTTTCCCCACTAGACCCTTTGCTGTCTTACCTTTTTTTACAATAGGTCTTACTCATGAGCAGGAGGCCTCCGTTGGGCCTGCCAGCTGAGGAAAAGAGCTAACTGATCTCCGTAGCAGAATTGCATCTTCTTGCTTCTTTTCTACCTTTTTTCTCTCTGACTCTGGCGGTTTGGCCAGGTAGAGATTGCCACATTCACACTGATCCCATATGCTTTTGTCTCTCTATTTCCTCTTGTCTTACTTGTTATCCTTACCTTTCCCTTTCCCATGCTGTGCCCCCCCACTGCATTATCAGCAAAAGCCTTAGCCCATTTAGTCACTGACATGTCTTCTTTGCTTCAGTTATTCTGTACAGTGCCATATATGTTAATTGCATCATCATCATGATTCAATGATCCATATAATTTAAATGATGATAGTATTATATCATTCCTTTTCTAAATACTCTAAGCATTTTACCAATTTGGTTCTACTAATCTTTCCAAAACACTTTATGCAACAGTCCCTATTTTCTCATTATAGAGATGTAGTTCTAAATCAGTGTGATAGTTGCTTACTTTATAGTGCAATCTTATGTGGAGTTACTCCAGTCTAAGCCCCCTGATATCAATAGACAGGAGTGACTTTATACAGGATTGTACTATTAGGCTACCACATGAGTTCATGTAGAAAAGAGCAAGAGTCTGAAGAAGTGAGCTGTGACTCATGAAAGCTCATACCCTACCACAAATTTTGTTAGTCTTATAGATGCTACTTGACTCTTGCTTTTTTCCTACTGCTACAGACAGACTAACAGGCTACCCATCTTAATTTATCTCCATGAGTTCATGGTTAAAGTAAGATGTGAACTAGAGACATGCTGTTGGTTACAGTTTCTGGACATTACCCATTTAATCTTTAGCAATGTCATAAGAAAGAAGGTGATGGACAGCTTACTATCTTTGCCCTGTTCTGTATATTTATCTGATTATGTTACACAGTTTAGGGTTTCAATTAACCTTTTTGAAAACTAATTAACATTCTCGAATTTAATCAATTTATTCTGACAGTAACTAGTCAAGTATGTGCATTTCACTCACTTCCAAGTATTGATTTATTTAGGGGATCTTTCAATATTATTATATCTATTTTTTCTCAAATGTTCACCAGTATTGTTTTGCTTTTTGTTTGTTTGTTATCTACTACAGTATATGCAGCAGGAAGTTATATGGAACTACAGTTATTTCAAACTTTTGTTCTTGTGGACTGGTGATGAAGATACTGTGCTACACATAATTCTGGGCTTTTGATTCTTAGTGTATGCATCTTAACTGAGTTCATCACGTTCACTTGTTTTTTTCAGGCTTATTGACTGGGAGACAGACACCCTGCTAAGCTAAACAAGCCTGTAAGCAACAGCTGGTTGCTGTTCTCTGGAAGTGGATGTCTTATCAGGCTGATGGCTTCATAAGGAAGCAGCAGATATCAGATGAGGAAACTTTGTTTACCAGTGGAGCCTTCAAAGGAAGATCAACAGGAAAGTGTTTTCTCTTTGGACATCTTCTTGTCTGGAGAAGACTACAGACACAAGGACAAGCTTTAGTCTCATTTTGTGGAATAACTTATTAATAAACATAGGCTCAAATGAGGATGTCATACTTTCTTTCAATACTTAGTGAACGGTCGATGAAAGTTATGAATTTTTATGGCACCACCGATTTCAGCAGGATACTCAAGCAAATCTTTAAACCAGTCTCCTTGAACAGTGGGATGTCTATTTATTTAAAATATTTACAAACTCTTCTTGGTTGAAAGATGACTAAAGCACTTTATGATAAATAGCAAAAAAGAGAGAGTATTTAAAATACATCAACATCTCACAGAATAACAACCAGCAGGTAGATACATCAATAAAGTAACTGGCCAGTAAAGCAACTTGGCAACTCATTTTGTGAAATCAGACTCAATTTTCCGACAATTGAAAGAAATAGGGCAAAACAAGCTGTGTGTGTGGGGGGGGGGGGGTCATAAGTTTGCTGCTATCATCAAGAAGGCTCTGACCCACACTACCACTTGCCATACTTCTGGCATAGGGGGATATGGAGCAAGACCTTTCTATATGCCCTTGGTGGATGGAATGGGAAAGCTTATGCTGTCTTTAAAGATACTTTACCATGGCTGAATTGTTTCCTAACAAATTGTGCTTTGGGTAGCATATATCTGGAAGCTCTCAACAAAAACACCGTAAAAATAAATGCAAGATGCTCAAATGCACATTATAGTTCTTGACCACGTCCTGCTTCAGCCTAAGAAAGAGAACTTCTAGGTGGATTGTGCCCATTATTTGTCAATATTTGGACAATGTATCTCCCCAAGCAAACTGGATTTAGGAGACTTCAGAATTTGGTATTTTAAATAGGGGGTCATTAGAATTTTATGTTTTAAATTCACAAGAAGCAGATGATTGTCATAAAAAGAAATGGGTTCAGGGTTTGAAATTGGATATTTTACTATGGAAGTATGCTAACAAATTAAACTATAGGTTCCTTTGCTGTACAAATTGGTGGGAAGACCATTACAAGAATGGTATTTTATGCCAGACAGACTGGAAAAGTCTTGCAGACCATGAAAAAGTGTCAGCCCAAGACTTCTTTTATATACCATGGGACTGTGCTTTGCTAGTTTGTACTAAAAGCTGTACTAAAAATTATTAGGGAAGTGACAGACAACCATCTCCACTTTGATATTAAGGTTCTTCTGTTGTGCTCTTTAAAAGACTTTGTGAAACCAAATTATAGATGATTGTTTATCAATAGCATGAAACCAGGTGTTTGCAGAGAGGAGGGGGATGGTTGAAATTGCCTCTCCTACTTTTTCCAACAGCGGGCCTGCACTGATGGACACTGCAGTCCCCCAACTTGTACGGCTGTTAACTCCTGCAGGTTCCTCAGCTTCAGAAACAAACTTTCTTGGGGTTGGAAAAATGCATGGTAGGGGGACAAACAAAAGATTACTGGATCGAACTCATGGATATTACTAACTTTTTGGATGTATATGAGAGATGGTAGGCTAAGGATGGAACTACATTTTACATTGAAAAATGTGTGTTTCCAAAGCTAAATTCACTGACAATATAAAACTGGAGGCTAACAAAATTTGTTCCAGCATAAGGTTTTGTGAACTACAGCTCATTTTATCAGATGCAAGTGAGAAGTGCAACATAATATGAATGTGAGGGATGGAGAGGTATTTTTAGGGGGAGAATTGATGGGCAGGGCAGAGAGGTACTTAACTGTTCTTACTCCTCTTAAATCTTACCAGCAAATGCTTCCAGCCTGTTTTTTCTTCAGCTATGTTTACATTTACTTTCATAGACTCTGATGGGGGGTGGGAGTTTTAAATTCCCCGGGAAAAGACATTTGTAGGAATATTTGTGAACAGAATACATTTAAGTATCTCTTCTCACCTACTAGTTCTTCTCTGCAAGAGGCCTCCGAATTTGTCTTGCAGAGAAACACAGTGTTGGGAACAATGCCTTTTCTTACGGCATGGCTGATGTTATAGGTTGGTACAGTTAATCAGCTGCTGAGACCAGCTGTCCAGCAGAAGGTCCAAAGCTGAGTGGAGACGCAGGCCAATTTACTGTCTAGCAGCAGTGGAGAAAGCTGAGTACAAGCAAGCCATGCACCCTGCCAAGAAGTCCAGACTCCACTTCCATCCCCAATCTCCTCCACGCCCTGCAGTGGCATCTCTTCCGCATAGGAAGACCACTAGCAGCAGCAGGACCTTAACTCTTTTGCATTCCTTTTAGATAGGGTTAAACAAATTTCAAGAGAGTCATGCTCATCTCCTTCTGTTACAATCATAATGGAAGGGCCTTTAAAAACCTGCAACATATTTATTTATTTATTGTATTAGATTTTTAGTCCGCCCTCCCTTGCCCATCCACCCTAAGTACACAAGAAAATAAGCGGGGATTATTCTTTAACTTCTGGAGTATTCTATATGACGTGATGCTGATTTCAAACAGTATATTAGATGCACTATAAAAATGAGAAACGGTGGCAAAAAAACTAGTTGGAGCATCTGTTTCCCACACTGTCTCATCTACAAAAGTACTTTTAGACACATTGCCATTGGCCCATGCTTCCTCTTCTCTATAACTGTCTATGCAGTATAGCAGGGTCCTACCATTTCTGAAATGTGGCAACCTTGACCCCCCCCCCTCTAATCCAAGAAGAAATCTTTGGAGTTTCCCAAATATGAAAGAGCAGATGGTTTGGCTGGAGCCATGCATCCTTGTCCCGGAACAGTAATAGAGGCAGGGACAGAGAAATTGAGATGGAAGAAAAGGAGCCACTTGGAGCCAAATATTTATTTTCTTTTTGTTTGTTTATTTTGCACCTTTTACCCTGCTGCTTGGCTGCTTATGAGTCTCAGGGTGATTCAGCTCACATTAAATATAAAACAACAATATACATTCATTATTAAAAACAGCTAAAACCAAAATTATTTTAAAATAAATGCGGTCAGAAATAGCAATTATAAACCTTAATTTCTGGTTTCAATTTTCAGCAGCTAACAAGTCAACAAAAATCCAGCTGGACTCCAAAATACTGGCCAATATTAAACTGTTTTTCACTTTCTCTTAAATATGAAAACTAGCTTAATGGACTTCTCTGTGGAGATAGTTCCACAATGAGGGCACTGTCCATGAAAAGACTTTGTCCCTCATCCCAGCCAATCTAACTTTAGATAAAGATGGGAGGTTAATACAAGAAGAAATTTTCTCAGAGATTTCCTAGACCTATTATGCGGCAAAGCCCATAAAGCCAGTGGATTTCAAACTCTAGGTTACACCACAGTGGTGCTGTACGGACTAGACTTGGAACTCCCCATTAGCTCAGCGGGAAGGTCTTAAATGCAGCCACGTCTCCTACCTTTAGCTGTGTATATGCATGTGTATATTAAACAATTGTTGACTTTTATGTTACACTATTAACATGAGGATGAGGAATAGAGGAAGGAACAGGAGCAATGACTGGCACAGGGCAGCAGCAAGAAGAGGAAGTCAATTTATAATCTATCCTATTCACCTTTCCAGGAGACTAAGAGCAGAACCACAAGTGACAAAAGGCACAGATTGGACACTTGTCAGCTTCCCTCAAGTTTTGATGGGAAATGTAGGCAGCTTGGCGGAATGTTGGACAAGTGACAGTTGAAAAGTCCATTGGACAGCAGTCAGAGAGCGAAGCTGCAAGACCAGGATGCCTACATTTCCCATCAAAACTTGAGGGAAGCTGACAAGTGTCCAATCTGTGCCTTTTGTCACTTGTGGTTCTGCTCTAAGATGCATTGAAAAAGATAGATGTTCCTTCTGATTACAAATGCATAGGATTGTACAGTAATAGAGACAGAGAGGGGAAAGAGAGCAAGTGACCAAAGCAAGCTACATCCAGACAAATATACTCACATACACATCCATGTATTCAAACCTACCTAATGGAGTTCTGTATTACACACCTTAAATATATACTTTGCCTGTTAATTAAAGAGGATTAGCTTACATTTACAAGGAACCAATATCTGTACTTCTGATTGTTCACTTGGGGAAGGGGGGCATAAGACTATTAAACCTGGAGGCTAACCTGATTGCACCACTTGTAGACCCTCTCCCTTGGGGGTGGGGTAATCAGGAAAGAGTACGTGGAATTCTAGGGAGAGATGAAAGCATGAGGTAAGTGGTGTCTATTACATCCACTATCAGCCAAAATCTATGTGGTTATCATTTGGTAGAGGAACTTCACTGATCTACATTGGACTTTAATCCTCATGCCTCCTCATCATAAGGGCCTTTGGGGGAGTTGGGCATTGGAGATTCCTTTTTTGCCCTTTCTATGTTGGGACTAAAAGCACAGTCCTCAGATACATGTGTATAGGAAACCACTTTCTACTTAGCCAAACCATCCAATCCTGTGCCTCCAAATTCCATTCGCAGCTAATTTGATACCATGTGAGTCAATTAAGAGGCCAACACAGGATTTGGGACTCTGTCCTTAGCTCAGAGTACCAATGTAGGAGCAAGCAAAATATCTGTAGAAAAGGATTGGCAAGCAGAAGCAGAATTCTTAACCATTCCCTGACAGACTTCTCTATAAAAGCACCTCCTTCTGCTATTTCAGCCCATGTTTTCCTAGTCAGATTCCTAAACTGGACATAAGCTTCATTTGGGGAAAAATAGGCTTGGGGAGAATCTACAGGGGCAAATCAATAGACACAGGAAGTTTTAAATACACTTTATTCATTCCTGTAAATTCATCCCTACAGATTCTTCCCCCACCTCCCTAAAAATGTAGTGTTCTTCCAATTGCAGTTTTCGGTCCATGTATTCGCTATGGTTGTGTGTGTTGTTTTAGTTCATGGCTCCAGCTTCTCCTTAGGTACTATAGGTGGTATATCACTCTTGACACTGCATATGGCCAGTATAGTTCACAGTGGAGGCTTAAGTGCAAAGACCATCTCCAGCTTTTGGGTTATCTTTAGATTTTGACAAATAATCAAGGCAGGGTGCCCCTGCCTATTGGGACATGATTAGTTCTGCTGAGCCATTAAGAAGCAGTAATACCACAGAGAGACACAGCACCATGGTTCTTATCTCCTCTCCCAAGAGGAAAATAGTTTCTATAAAAGCTCTTTGTGTAGGGACATGGTGCACACTCTCCTGGGTGATGTGTTGGCCCATAAATCATGGCTCTCTGTGATTTATACACAGGCTCATAGGTTAGGTAATTGTAGTAAACAGAATAAACAGAGCTCACTCAGGCAGAATTTATGGGCAGAAGAGAAGGCTCTTTAACCACCAAAGAAAGCCACTTTGTAGTCCCTTTTGTGTCCTCCCCCATTTCTGCAGACTGATGACTTTAACACTTACTTCCAAATTTCAGAGAATAGGAATTATGACTGTTTTAAGGAATGGCTGATTAACTGTGTCGTTGGAATACATTGTTGAATAATTCTGTGCTGAACTCTTCGCTCTCACACTGACCCCATGCCTAAGCAGCCCAAAGTGTCCCAGTAATGTTACCTATTTGTTTGTAGTCTGGCGTACAGAGGTTCTTGCAATCTGAGGGCAATGTCAGGGCCTTTCCTGAGCAATTGCTCTCTCATGTGTTAAAATCAGTGCTGATGAAACAGCACTAGATTGCTGAGGCTACGAGAACAATAGTTTCTCTTCATTAGTGAACTTTTGTGCAAGCACCAGTCCAAGACCTCATGCAAGTTTTCACACCAACTATGTATGGCTTATACTTTATAGAATGCTTTGAGATAAATGGAAGCACCAGTTTGGACAGAATGAGCTTTTCTTAGCACAATTCACTTCGACTAAGCAAAATCAGTCCTTAAGTCAATTGAA
Organism: Eublepharis macularius; assembly: GCF_028583425.1. Classification (NCBI taxonomy): domain Eukaryota; kingdom Metazoa; phylum Chordata; class Lepidosauria; order Squamata; family Eublepharidae; genus Eublepharis; species Eublepharis macularius. The sequence continues at coordinate 86,231,217 of NC_072793.1, read as the reverse complement.
CAGTATCAGTTCCAGCCCACAATGGTGTAGGGGAAACCTTGCTGCAAAGGTGGGAGATTACCACTTTGCAGCTTCCCTCCTCCTCTTTTCTTCTGAAAAACAACATAGTTGTGCATTCAAACTGGAGTAAAAAATCTTATAGTTTTCATTATACCACTTTCCACAGTGATGGAACCAGAAAGTTATATTAACAATTGATCCTACAACTATGACACATTGCTTGATTGCATTAGCCACTAAATTCAGTTACCTGTCTCATGCAAAGCTGCCTTTTGCTTATCAAATGCTACAGCTGAACCTACAGATAGAAATTTGGAGATGGAGAAACAGTGGCCATTTCTACACGCTTTTATAGGGATGACCCACCCATGGAACGCTGGCAGATTTCCCCCGGGAATCCAGATGTCTCCATTTTCAAAATAGTTGTTTGGCTTCTGTTTTTTCAGTGCCTTTTCTGGGAACCCACTTTCTGCAAACCTAGGAAAGGCACCAAAAAAACAGAGCACCAAACAGCCTGCAACCATTTTGAAAATGGAGATGTCTGGATTCCTGGGGAAAAGCTGCTAGAGTTCCATGAGTGGGCCATCCCTATAAGAGCATGTGGAAATAGCTAGTATCTTGTAGCAGTAAGAGTGTCTGACCTGGGAGACACTCAGGTTTGAACCCCCACATTGCCATAGAAGTTCACTAGGTGACTTTTGCCCAGTCACTGTCGCTCAGCCTAACTTATCTTATAGGGCTGCTGTTGTTGTGAGGATAGAATGGAGGAGGAGAAGCCATTTAAGTTTCCAGTTGAGATGAAAAGTGAGGTATAAATATCTGGATTTTGTTGTTTCCACTCAATGCATTGCTGCATTGGAGTATGGGTAGGAGAATGACTGAAAGTACATCATTGCAGATACAGAGTTAGAAATTAATATATTATTTTACTGGAAACTCAGCCAATTTAGGGATTTAGAAGTACATATGTACCATGCATACATTAGGAATGATTTCTTGAAATTTAATGTTACTAATCTTTCTCCCATATTTAGAAGGTTTTTTGCTGAGGGGAAAGCAGGAACAATCAGCCTTCAATATATCATGCACATCTTTATTTAATTCTCTTTGAAACAAAGTCATATGTTTAAAACAGTACCATTTAAATTCACAAATTGTTCTTAAGTTTGGGAAAATTGCCAGAGCTGTTGTTTTTAATATGTTTTAAAATTGCTCTTTCATCCCATCTCTGGGAGCCAGGGTAGTTATTTTATTACATGAAGAATTTCCCTATTTTTAAAAGGAACATTAATAATGCAATTGGTGTGGAAACCAATCCAAATTTTTCATTGTCTGAATGAGACTCTCCAGTTAATGTTTGTCATGTATTTGTGCTTGCCAAAAAAATTACTGAGGTTTTGGGGAAATGGGCAAATGCTGTTGTTAAAGGAATCCATAAACTCTGGGCTTGATGCGTTCACAGTAGCAAGCTAAGCCTTTCATTAGAGAAGGCTGCGGGACAAGGCTTGTGTTTTTGGAAATGAAGAGTCAAGCTGGAATGGGAGAAATTCTTGGCCTGTGTAGGCTGGAGAAAAAGGGATTATAGCACAGAAATGGGAGAAATCTGGAGTGGGAGATGAAATCACAGCCAGCACAGGTATTATTAATGAGTAGGACTGCGTGACCTAATTAGCATGGTTTCACAAAGCAAGTTATTGCTGGATTGTATTTCAGCAGGCGTACAACTAAGTTTACATTGTCTTGTAGGCATTGAAGTAAACAGTATTTGATGGAGAGCTCCTTATTAAAAAAATTATTATATGGATGGATGTTGATGGACCAATGGTCTGATCCAGCGTATGGCATATTTATGTGTGTATGTGTTCAGTTAAAATTATTGTATTTAAGGTGTTCTTCTACTTTGCCAGGATGTGGATCTCATTGGAAAACTATTATTTGCCATAGAGAGAAATTCCCAAGCACTGCCCTAGCGAGATACCATACAGATTGCTTGAGCCTCCTCATTCATTGGGGAAATGTTTCCAATGTAGGTCAAATAATGATGACCAGGTGCAGGATTGGTTCAGGCTGCTTACCCCAAATGGGTCCTCCCAGTGTGTTAGAAGCGTACATTATGCCTATTCCTGTGTCACCAGACCATTGCTAGAGATGCACAGGCATAGGTTGGTTTCATTTTCTACAGACATGAAAGTAAAAGGGAAAGACTCAGTAAGGGTCACTGCAAAGTTCTACTCACCTTTGGAATGCCCGACTAAAAGAATTTCCACTCACCTGTATTTTGTGATAGCATGGTGAGCTGCATCTCCAAGCATCAATCATATTAAAACTGGCAATATGATGCCTGGTTGCCAGATGTCAGAGCTGATAATATGTCAGATGTTGATTATAGAAGTGTCAATCAGCTCAGCATTACTCTGAGTCTCCCCATGAGATTGATAATCCTGCTTGTCCCAATTTATGTGTTTCACTGCCTAGATGAAATCACTATGATGCCAAGACATCTGCCTGGCCACAGTTTTAGAGCTGACATAAAAATTGGGATGAGCGAGTAAAGGAATCACACAGGCCTACATGCTACTAGAGAAATACAGGCCCAGTATGAAAGGTTATCTGATGAGGTGAGCACATCTGCTGGTAACTGTTGGGCACATTCCAGAGGGCAATGCCAGGTGCAAATATATCATTTGCCCTGTGGACAGCAGGTGCTGTCAGTAGTGAGGAGTGCAGGAATATATATACCTGGAGGGATATGTGTACCTTGTACCAGAGGAGGTCTGGATCTGAGCCTGCTTCTCCTCCCCCATCAGCCATGAACTGAGTAGGCTGAATGAGAGTAGAGGTGTCCCATTCTGTGTGAGGTTCTTTATGCACTCACCAGAGGAGTAGGAGGTATGAAACTGAAAGGTCCAGGAGGACACAGAATAAATTTGGAAGGAATAAATACTCTATACAGTATTTGAGACAGTAAAAAAGCAGGGGGTATTGAATAAATCAGAATTCAAAGAGAATATAAGTGCTAAAAAGCATAGCTGTACACTACCCCTCCACCCTGAGTGAGTACAGTGACTTTCAGCCTTCAAGAGGCAGCAAACACATCTGGGTGTAATTTTAAGAAAGTGAGCCCATGTGGGGATATTTCTGCTCAGCTTGAAATACTGTGCTTTAAGCTTCTTGCCAGCCAATTAAGCTTCTCTGAATCCAGTACATGACAGGCTAAGGGTCTTCCCCCTTCTGTGAGTCTCTCCACACATAGCCTTGCACTCTCTTCAGCTATCAGGCAAAATGATAGCCAGTGCAGGGCCAACACGTCGTCACTCCAGGCAACACACCTCTTACCTGTCAGGAGCATAGAGTTTAGCAGCATGTCACAAGCAGCAGCTGATGAAAGTCATGGCCAGGACTCATTCCATTGCTAGAGGCAGGGACAGATCTGGGGGCATTTCAAGCTTTCCACCAATTTTAGACCAAAAAAGCTTCATTCCTAGTGTTCCCCTATCTCTCACAAGAAAAAAGGAAACGGAAAGTGGAAATACACTGTGAGAAGTATATGCCTCTTAAAATTGCATTTACATTTGTTTTAAAAAACACGTGCATTTTATTAGGACTTTACAATCAATTGTGTAAGCAGAAAAGTAGATCTCGATAGCAGTAAAAAATAATGAGACAATAAATAGCATTAAGTGCATGAAGGTGTTGCTGAGACCCTAAATACACGTTTATGAAATCCTAGTGGGTGGAGGATACTCTCTGTAGGAAAATAGGAGTAGGTCAGAAAGAGGGCCCATCAGATCAGGTATCTGCACTTATATGTTTGAGAGAGACAATCTTGTTCCTTTAAAAAAGTTGTTACCAAGCAATATTTTCAGTTAAAGTGCATTCATTTGGATTTTAATGTCATTATATATTATGTCTTGCTCCATTAGCCTGTGACTAAAGAAACACAAAATAATTACTGTTACTGGCAGTTTGACCCTCTCAAACTGTACCATTTCTGAAGCAGGATTCTTCTTATGCCTTCATAATCTACAAAAATAGACCAAGACATTTCTGTGCTTAAAGCAGAAGGAGCAAATGGCACTCTATGGTAGTACAATAAATAAAGTATTGATGGAATGAAAAGAATGGGATTGAAAAACACATAGCATGGATTAACCAAACAGGTGCCACCCTGCACATTGGCAAAATTGACAACAGCTACATGGGCTTTCTCTGTGGTGGCCCCCACCCAATGGAACAGCCTGCCTGAGGTCAGGAGAGCCCCCACTCTCCGGGGTTTCTGCAAACGATGCAAAACCAAATTATTCAAAAAGGCTTTTTACTCAGATAGGAGGGCTGTGTTGAAGGGAGGGGATCTCAGATGATCAGCGAATGCATTAGGAACCATAGACCTCACCACCATGTTGTATTGGATTCCTACTAATGCTATGTCTTTGTGAACTTGTATCTATTTACCCTATAGCACTGTTTATGGAAATATTCCTGATATTGACTGTACTAATCTTACACTGTGTAATCCGCCTTGAGTCTCAGGCAGACTATAAATGAATGAATGAATGAATGAATGAATGAATGAATGAATGAATAAATAAATGCTATGGATGAAAAGAAGAATGGCCCTGGTCCATTGAACTGTAGTATATGAATACAGAGAACTCATAAATATTATTATGGATATTATGCTTAGAGAGTGGGGGCACTTTCATAGAAATGTTTATTTTAACACCACTATCCCTTTCTCATAATTTCATTGTGGTTTATAGTGGTACTCTGGGCCATTTACTCCCATGAACATGTGCTTAAATCTCGCACACTGAAGTCAGTATGACTTAAGACTGCCTCAATTTGGCTGCTTCACAACTTCTGCTTTTCTCTAATTATTAGGCCTGATTGCCAGTTAAACCCCTAGCTCTGCAATTTCTGCTTTCTCTTTATCTAGAGTAGGTACCTCTAAAAAAAATTCAGTTTTCTTTCTAGATCAGCCTACAGAGGTTTTATTCAGAAAGAAATGACATCAGGTATAAAGCAGCATTGACTTTGACCCCTATAACATTCTTTTTAAATATGTGATCCAGAGAGAAACAGCAAAGACACTGTTAGGCAGCACTGTCAGTCAGGAGCTGTGTGACCAGAGGGTGGGCAGGGCTACCATGCTGAAAGGGAACCTTGTCAACATGTGAGCAAATCATTGTGGTAGAAGGGTGCTGAAATCTGAAATCAAAGTTGGACTGAGGATCCATCTGGCTTTTGTCTGCAGAGGGGGATAGCTGCATCTTTCTAGCTCTACCCCTCCTTTTGCCATTTACCAGTTTCTAAACAAGCATTCCAATGGGCTTTGGAACAGCGAGACTGTCTCCAGCTCCCAGGAAGCCATTGGGCCGTAGTGGAGCCAGCCTCCTCCTCATCCATCATCCTTATCAGCCCGCTCTGGCAGTGTGGAGGTCCCTGGCAGCAAAGCCTTCTACGACAGAATGACTAGGTTAGGTTGAGAAGGCAGCTTTTCTGGAGACAGGGTGGGGGTACTGGAGTGATAAGCCACACCACAAACAAAAACAACTGTTCTCATTGGAAACTTCAAAGCCCGCTGGCTTGAAAATTTATGTGACTTAGGAAGGCATAAGGTGGTGTCAATAGTTTGATCGGATGACACTGGAAGAGACAGCCGCAGGTAGGAAAGAGGGAAACATTGAGTGGAATTGGCTTTGTAGAGTATATTTCCTACAGAACTGAGACAACTTGCTACTCTAAATGAGGCCAGATGTCCCAGGACTGAGGGCTTCCAAGACACTAAATGTTGAAAAAAAATTGTGTCCTGTGTGCTGTATATTTGTGTAGCGCTGAAAAACTTGGTTAAAAAGATTAAAATCTATATATAGAATACGGTAGTATAAATTGTGAGCAGTTTACTTCTACGTAGATTAGAAATGTTTTCACAATCCAGCAAAAACAGTTCACCATTTAGTTCAGCTGAATGCAGCAAAATTGGACTCAGCTGAAACTTGTAGGGAAGAACTGCTAAGAGGGAATGGGTGCCTCCACCTTCCATGTTTACCAATGGTGCAAATCTCCCTATCTCACCCTAAGCCACTTTCTATGAACTGTTATTTTCTTCCTAATGAGGCTCCCACATTGAAAGAAGTCAGCAGGCAGGAAAACAGGCAGTGGATCGTTTCCATGGGAGAACTGGTATGAGTAGGAAGTGTTTGTCTCAACTCCTACCCTCTGATTCTCCCCTGCAAATGCCCCTGCTCCATCATGAAGGTTAGTTGTGAGTCAAGGGTATGGATAACATGTTTGCCAGTATAAAGTGTCCCTTGGACCATGGAAAGCTAGTGCCAATCAAAACATTTCATACTGAGTTTCGATAGTTAGCATGTGGTCCAATAACTGTTAATCGCCTTACAGTATTCTTTCTTTACACTTTCCTTTCTTTTCATTCTTTACTCATTTTATTTTATTTTAAAAGAAATCTTCTTTTACATGTTGACAATTTCTTATTCTTCCTGCTGTCATGCAGTCCTGTCCTCTGTAAGGGTCTGGTTCACTGTCTGAAAGTCTAGTTGAGGGAGGAGTTCTCATATCACCCCCCTGGCCATGGTGCATATGAAACTCCTCAGAAGATCAACTTTTGTGGAAGGTCTAAAGCCTTGATGTTTGGCACACAGACTTCCTTGTCAGCCTTTCTTTTTTTTATGGTGAGGATTCAGGGTGTAAATACACATCCATGTATAAATACAAATATTTGTTGTAAGTGTAATTACTTTCATGCAAATGACCTGCTCTCTTCTATGGTTTATATCAACTCTGTAGGTTTGTAATTTATCTTGGCACAGTCTAGACTGGAGCCACTTTGATGCTGTTTCAAACAGGATGAGAACAAACAATTTTTCCAAAGTGGCTGGATTAGAGGAACTGGCGAACTATCCGTCTTCGTGGTAAGGATTGTGTCACTGCACTGTCCAAACTGGAGTCATCCTGGATTGTTATTCTCTACTTCCTTGGAATTATGAAGGCTTATCCTTTTGACTCTTTTTTCAGTATGAAAAGGTAGGCATCAATAAGGTAGAAAAAATAATCTATACCCAGGTCTATATTCATGAACTGTACATCTCTCATGCTATGGCGTAAGAAATTTAGGGAATGTTAACTTTGATTAGTAATTGACTGGAAGGTAAAGTACATTGAAACAAAAAAATCCCAAATTTGATTACACACTAACTTGCTGAGACTGAGAGGGAAAGAGACCTTAGGGTCATAGTGGATAGTGGATATCTCAATGAATGTGTCATAAACATCCAGTATTATAATACCCCTTTATAGATTTGGAATACCGTGTGCCGTTCTGGTGACTGTATGGGCAACTCAGATCATTGCAGGGTTGGAGCACCATTCCTGCGAGGAAAGATGAGGTATCTGGGTCTTTTCAGTTTAGAAAAGAGATGACTGAGGAGGGACTTGACTGAGGTTTATAAAATTATGCCCAGAATAGAGTGATTGGACACCAAGAACTATTTCTTCCTCTCCAAAAATACTGGAATTCGAGGGCATCCAAAGAAGTTGAGGGGCAATAGGTTAAAGATGGACAAAAGGAAATAATTTTTAACTCAATGATTGATTAAAATGTGCCAGAGGATTGACTGCCAGGGGATGTAGTGATGGCCACAGGGAAAGATGGCTTTACAATGGGATTAGACAGATTCTTGAAGAATAGGTCTATCGGTGGCTACTAGCCATGTGGAACCTCCATATTCGGTGTCAGTTAACCTCTGAATACCAGTGCCAGGAGGCAACAGAGTAACTGGTTGGCCTCTGTGTGAAATGGGATTATGTACTATATGGACCACTAGTCTGATCCAGCAGGGCTCTTTTTACATTCTTATGTTAATTCTTACAGAGGGAAATATCATACGATTCTGACATCTACCACTATGTGTGAAAGTCAAATGAACACACTCAGGAAACACACGCAGAAAAGATAGCATATCTGACCACACAGTTCCAAAGACTCATTGGGTTCTCATTTGCAGTGAATGAATGAATAACTGAATGAGAAAATAAAATACCCAGAATATAAGATTTCAGGGTGTGCAAGGGCTATAAAATGAGGAATTTCATTTGTGGGCATATTCCAGGTTTAGGACAGCTGTGTGCAAGTAGGCTTCATAACATGAAGAAGCAAGTCCTCTGAGATGCATATCCTTTAAATGGGTGTGAGGACAGACACAAAGAGAAGTGGGTGATAAATGCAGAAAATGAGCAAATAAAAGAGTATTAGAAAGACTCAAGTTGCTCTTCAGCCCAATTCTACTCATCATATTTGCTGCAGGAAACATCAGTTTTACACTTACGTTTCTCTCAGCGAACACATAATATATGACTATCATACACACATGTGCACACACTTGGGAAAACTTGCCCATTTAGAACAGCAGGATTTTAGTCCAATAGCACCTTAGAGACCAACAGGATTTTCAGAGTGTAAGCTTTCAAGAATCAGAGCTGTTTTCTTCAGACGCTTTTGTACTCTTGAACATAGGTGTAAACTATGGGGGGGGGGCTGAAGGGCTCAAGCGCCCCCCCCAATTTGATTAGGGGGCTGAGTCCCCCCCCCCAGGCAACCAGTGAACTACAGGAGGCAGAGGAGCTCAAGACTCCCCAGATTTGGCCTGGGGGGTGGGGTGGGCAACAAGTGACAATGGCAAATGAAGCACAGGACTGTCCACTCTGCCTGTTGTATCATTATGTTACAATTTCCATGATTCTTTGGGGCTTTGTTCTTGTTTTTTGCTCTTATGTATTTCTGTGTTTATTAAGAATTTATAATTTAAAAAAGGAATTGTGGTTTATATAAACAATTTACAAATAAATGTTACAGAAGAATTAAGAGACACTGATGGGAGATATATGATTTTGAAAATCAGGCTCCTGGAAGGCAAAATTTACAAATTAGCAACAATATATACACCAAACAATGCAAGAGAAAATTTTTATGAAAATGTTTTTGAATCCATTTTCAATTTTCAGTAAGATAATGATCTTTGGAGACATGAATGGGGTAATGAATCTAAAAAAAAAGATAGGTGAAAAAAAACCAAAGTAGGCAAACTTTCCAAAAATGTGTTTAATTATATGGAAATGTTACAATTAGAAGATACTTGGAGGATCAAAAATCTGAATACTGGAGACTATACTTGCTTTTCTGACAGACACCAAACACATTCAAAGATTGATATGTGCTAGATATAAATAAAACCCTGAGTTATTTATATTGTTTATTATATTATGTTTACTCTTTCTCTTCTTTTTATTTTGATGTAATTATAATTGTGCTACCATTTTATTTTATTTTCTCTGTTCTGCTTATATTTATAAAAATAAATTTTATATAAAAAAGATTTATACAGTGCCTTAAAATACCTGTGACTATAGCCCACACTAAGTAGCTTAGTCCTTAACCCTGGATGGCTCCACCCACTTTCAATGTAGCAGCAGTCAGATTGCAAGGCCTCTGTTGGACATAATTGCAACATAATTGCTTGGCTCCAATTTACATTTGGAAAACAAACAATGGCCCACGGACTGGAAACCCTCAGTCTACACTACAATTCCCCAAAAAGGGTATGTCAATGATTACAGCAACTATCAGACTATCACATTAATTTCCCATGCAAGCAAAGTGATGCTCAAAATTATGCAGCAAAGACTCTTACCATGTATGGAACGAGAAATGCCAGGTGTTCAAACTGAATTCAGAAAAGGAAGAGGCACCAGAGATAACACTGCAAATTTACAATGGCTAAATACCAGGGAATTTCAGAAGAAAATTAGCCTGTGTTTTATAGATTACAGCAAAGCTTTTGTCTGTGTGGATCATGAAAAGCTATGGAGACTGTTAAAAGAAATGGGGGTGCCACAACATCTGATTGTTTTGATGCACAAACTATACTCTGGACAAGAGGCTACTGTCAGGACAGAATATGGAGAAATAGAATGGTTTCTGATTGGCAAAGGTGTCAGACAAGGATTCATTTTATCTCCCTACCTGTTCAACCTCTATGCAGATTAGATCTAGAAGAAAGTGAAGTGAAAATTTGTGGAAGGAACATTAACAATTTGAGATATGCAGATGACACCATGTTACTGGCAGAAAATAGTGAAGACTTGAAATGACTATTGATGAAGTTTAAAGGAGAATGCACCAAAGCAGGATTACAACTGAACATCAAGAAGACAAAAGTAATGACTACTGAGGAATTACACAATTTTAAAGTTGAGAATGAGGAAATTGAAATTGTACAAGATTTTCTATTCTTTGCCACAATCATCAACCAAAAGGAAGACTGCAATGAAGAAATCAGAAGAAGATTGAGACTTGGAAGAGCAGTTATGAGGGAGCTAGAGAAGATCCTTAAAGATAAAAATCTCTCCGGGAACCAACATCAAGTTAATACAAACTGTGGTATTCCCAATTACTATATATGGATGTAAAAGTTAGACAGTGAAGAAAGCTGACAGGAAGAAAATGGATTCATTTGAAATGTGGTGCTGGAGGAGAGTTTTGCGGATACCATGGACAGCCAAAAAGACAAATAACTGGGTACTAGATCAAATCAAGCCTGAATTCTCCCTAGAAGCTAAAATGACAAAACTGAGGCTATCATACTTTGATTCTCTGGAAAAGTCAATAATGCTAGGAAAAATGGAAGGCAGTAGGAAAAGAGGAAGACCTAAAACGAGATGGCTTGACTCAGTAAAAGAAGCCATGTCCTCCAGTTTGCAGGATCTGAGCAAGTCTGTTAATGATAGGATGTTTGGGATGTGTTTCCTTAGGATCGCCATAGGCTGGAGGTGACTTGACAGCACATAACGACAGCAATAAGAAGATTCCACTTCTAATGCTGTCCCTTTCCTCAGGTTACAGAGGGGAAGAAACCAGAAAGTTAGAAAGATAAATAGGTTAGGGCATCTGTTTACTATGGTTGTTGGGGGTTTTCCGGGCTGTATTGCCGTGGTCTTGGCATTGTAGTTCCTGACGTTTCGCCAGCAGCTGTGGCTGGCATCTTCAGAGGTGTAGCACCAAAAGACAGAGATCTCTCAGTGTCACTGAGAGATCTCTGTCTTTTGGTGCTACACCTCTGAAGATGCCAGCCACAGCTGCTGGCGAAACGTCAGGAACTACAATGCCAAGACCACGGCAATACAGCCCGGAAAACCCCCAACAACCATCGTTCTCCGGCCGTGAAAGCCTTCGACAATACATCTGTTTACTGTTTACTCCTTTACTGCCCTGAACTATCCTTTGATGTGTAGATTGCTAATCTCAGAACTTCTTCCTCAGGAATAGATCAGTAGATAGAAATCTCTCTCTCCACTTTCCTATCAATGTATGGAGTTCCTATAATAAAGAACTCTTACTTCTTTTCTAAAACTAAGGCAAGTATAAGTTTGTTATTTTCTCTCTCTCTCTTTCACACTCACACCAACCAGCATGCTCCAACCACCCATCATCACATTTTCTCTGCAATCAATGCTACTCTATTAAGGATCAGTTTCTGTTCCTTTTAATAGGGAAAAAGTGAGTGTTTTATTTTACTTTTCAGTTACAGTATCATTACATTGTATTTTGGAATTGGAATACTGGGAAAGGGTAGACCCTATGCTTCCTTGTTGAAATAGCTTTGTTTGCTTGCTTGCTTTTCTTTCTTTTTTTTGCTGGGTGTCGGAGAACTGTGAGTTTTCTTTGGGGTCATCATGATTGGCACTGTTCTAAATTGCTTCAAAATGTGCTTCTACTCACTTATAGGATATGAGTTTGAAATGAGAAGGAGATTGTTACTACTCCGAACTCTGTACATTGCTCAGAAATTGAGTGCACAGCAACTGTTTTGTATTCTGCCCTGGTTCAGACTTCAACCACACATTTACCAAATGAAGGCATCCGTGATGCCATAATTTAGTAAATTTCAGTACTAAGTCACTCTTATGAATAAGACAGAATCAAGACTCCTGTAAATGAACGTCCAGGAAAACTTAAAAAATGTTTCCCTACTGGCTTTTCTGTGTTGCCTTTGTTGGAGTCAAATTTGTGACCAGTAGTTTGTCCTATACACATGGTATGTATATATGTAGATCTTAAAGTGATTATCCTAAAAGTGAATTTCAAAAACAGGAGATCACTGAGATAGCATTATAACCACTGGCCAACTCCCACTTTTTCCTAGGTTTAGCCTAGCCCAGGGGCGTTGTTAGGGGGGTCCCTATGGGTTCCCAAGTCTCCCTAAATTTGTGGGGAGCCCTTCGCTAAATACCCCATGGCCCCGCTTCCATAGATGGTAGCAAAGGATGCCCCTCCTCGTGATGTCATTGACTCTTCCCTATGATGTCATTGGGCCCCAGTTCTTTTAAGGACTTGATATAGCAATGCCTCTGGCCCAGCCCCAGCCCCCTGCCTGGAAATTGGAAAGTCTATGCCCAGGCTCTTGAAAGCTTACATTTTGAAAATCTAGTTGGTCTTTAAGGTGCCACTGGATTCAAATTCTGCTGTTCTACTGCAGACAAACACAGCTACCCTCCTAAATTTGCACGTTTAGGTTTCTCAAAGGTGTTACAATAGTGTTGCTCAAATTTTCTTTCCTTCACATTCTGTAGTGAATGTAAAAAGAAGGCTAGCTCTTGCTATGTGTGAACATGGGAAAAATTGGTTAATGAAAAATGGTGTGTTTGTAAGGTATGACACACACCATGCTTGGAGCTGTGCACTTTAATAGCTACTTGACATAAAATAACTTGCTTATTCCTGCCCTTTTCTTGTGTCATATTATGGTCTATAGTATAGAGGATGGAGGCTGTTCTTCAAGAAACTGATGTGAAGGATAATACTTTGAGGAAGGTGTTGGCTGTCAGATATGGCCCTATGTCAACAAGACATGAACTTCTGTTTGCTTGATTTACTTTCCAGGCTGCTTAAGGCTAGCTGACATTTCATTAGTGTAAGCAGTTGCACTTCTGTAAACAAGAAGGAAGAGTGAAGGAATCAAAAATGGCACAGGGCAGCCCTCAAACTAGGATAAAATTAGGAAACAAAGAGGAGAGCATTGTGGGAGTCCATAGTGGGATTCAATGCATATTCTGCTAGGACACTCCCTCTAACCCCTCCCCCTTGTCTACCCTACCTTCCTCCAGACTACCTTATCGCCTGCTGGACTGCAGCCATGACTTATCTAACTCCTTTTAATTGAATCTTCTGGTAACAGTAAGTCCCACCCTTCTTTCAATTTCATTTAGCTCATAAGCTGGCCTTTTATTTAAACTCTACTGCTGATCCATGCTACAATAACCTCCACGCTGGACTACTGTAACACACTTTATGTGGGGCTGCCTTTGAAGACAGCTCCGAAGCTTCAGTCAGTACAAGGTGCAGCAGTGAAAGTCCTGTCTGCTGTTAGTCTCGTGGAACATATAATTCTAGTAATGTGTCAGCTGTACTGGTTACCTGTTTGCTTTCAGGCCCATTTCAAAGTACTGTGGTGATCTCGCCTTTCATGGCCTAGGGCTCTTGTACCTATAGAAGTGTATCTCCCAGGACATTCTCTCTTGCCACTTACACTTTTCAAACAGCCCTCTCCTTGTGGTGTCCTCTTTTAGGATAAATTCTACAGCAACAGTTATATCACAGGCTTGCTCAGTGGTAGGTCCTGTCCTCTGGAATAGCCTATCAGAGTGGGTGGGGAGGGCACCTTCATTTGCTGCATTTAGGAGGTACTGGAAGACTGTTTTTTTTCCTAGAGGGCACTCGTAGAGAGTAAACTGCATAGGCAGATCTGGCTGTGGTTTTAATCTGTGTGTTTGTTTTCAATCTGTAAATTTGTTTTAATCACTATGTTTTTAATCCTTGTTTTTAAAAAATAAAAAAAAATTTAAAATATTTATATGTAATAACTGTAGATGAGATGATTGCGTTTTTAAGGTGTTTTTAATTATGTGTATATTTGTATTCTGTTATCCGCCCTGAGCCTGTGAAAGCGGGGAGGGTGGAATATAAATACAATAAATTAAATTAAATTAAATTTTAAACCAAATTGTCATTTTAAAAATTGTTTTTACCTTACATGTTTGTTTTTATTTTGAAAATTAATGTATGTTTTTATGTTCTTGTGACTTGTTGCTGTATTGTTACCCACCTGGACTCTAAGGAGAGCATGTAGGATCTAAATGCTTATAATAAATAAACTATTAGAATTAGAAAAGGGCATGAACTGGGAAAATGGTGGTTCATGGTTTGTTGTATTTCATAAACCACGAACTGCCATGAACTTTCCTGGCTCGCAAACCAGTTTGTTTGGTTTGTACGTATGTCACTTCCGAGGCTGCAGAAGGTCTGCAGAAAACCCACCCCTCCCATTGCCTAGGTAACAGATTGATCAGCACCAGGCTGTCTGCAGTGATGAACCAACAAACGAATCAAATAACTGCTCTAAAAATCATAGCAGTTTGTCACCGTTCGTCAGAAATTGTTCCGACGAACCGCCGGTTTGTGAACCAAAAACTCAATCAGTTCATGACAAATTTTGGTTCGTATTTCAGTTCATGCCCATCGCTAGTTAGAATGTTTCTAAGACAAGGTACCCACCAGTATTTAACTGGTATGACAAAGAATGTAGGGGTTTGAATAGGGCTGTACTTTCTGAAGTGTTGACTTCTGTACTCCTTGCCAGTTATTACAAATCATGCCTTCACTATCACAGAAGGCTCAAGGCTCTTAACAATTCACAATTTCCAAATTAGGGGCATGTGAAGAATTACCCAGAGGAGAGAAACTACTGGAAATTTTGCCTCCCCATCTATGGTAAATCGTGCAAGACAGTTGATTTCTGGGGCTAAATGAGTAAGTTCCTGTTCTCTCCTAGTCTTGTAATGCTCTTGTACAATTTCCCTACAGAGCTGATTGCTGAGTTTTGGCGAGCAGCCAGAAGCTGCCCTTCTACCATTGAGCCCAATCAGAACAAGCAGTACATGGAAGGGGTAAAGTCTGCATGGGAAAGTTTGCAGGGTAGAAACGAGTGTGTGTGTGCATGCCGTCTAGGATACTACAGCTTGTTAGGGCTTGACTTGGCAAATTTCTCTACCCCATTCAATTCCTTTTCCCCCTTGACCACTACCACCACTTTGGCTCATAACAATCTGTAATCCCTGGAAGGGAAAAGGAGCATGCTCAGTGCCCATCATGCTATTTTTGTAGAGGATGTGCTTCTTTAGTTTGCAAAAAAAAAGTGTGTAACTGTGGAGCCCCATAAACATGTAGACATTCCTTCTGGGGCTGCCGACGGCATCATTTTATTTCTCTAATGCTAGACATGGGTCCATTGTTTGCCATTAGGAAGAGTGTAAGCTGGTGTAGAGAAAGACCCAGAGCTCAGGAAATCCACTCTGATGTCAAGGGGTAAGGAAGGCTGGAGTGCCAGTGCATGTTTGTTAAGAAGGTGAATTCATCCTCTTCCTCACTTTTCCTCCCACTTGCAATAATTTCTCATCAATTTAGCAATCTAGTTGGAGTAGCACATGGAATGCTGTATCTTAATCTAGGCCATCAAAAGATCTTATTCTATGGAGACTGTCAACCCAAGCAGCTTGAAGGCAACTTTTATAACAATAGCCTGAAGAAAATCATGCTGTTCTATGAGCAAATCCTGGTCTTTATTTTTGCGAATCAAATACTAAGGAGACCATCTGGGAAAACATGTGTTTCCTATATTTCCACCACAAATGATGCATTTTAAATATTATAGCAGCACCATTTGCCCAGTTTAAGTTGCCAGTTTATGACCATTCTTCCTTTTAAGAATATGTAATAACATGGATGCAAGCTCTTCAAGCTGCAGAGAGATCTACAAAAGTGCTTGCTCTCTCCAAGATCCACTCTTCAGATCCAATTTGTTTCCACAAACATTAGCCATTTGGTTTTATTTCCTGCCCCTTCCCAATTTTGTTTTTTATTTTTAAAAATGCATTGCTATCACTGTTGATTTAATTTTAGAATGATTTTAAGAAAAAGCAGAATTTGCACACATATACAAAAAGGGGATGTCCAGACAGGGGTCAATTGGTAAAACTATCTGGAAACTACCAAAAAAATTGGTAGGGAGTTTAGAGAAAATTAAAGATGAGTAGATTTTCCCTGCTGAATTCCTATACTGCTCCAGAATTTCAGTCCGTGCTCCACTCCTCTTTAATTCCATTGTCTCGCTTAAAAATTCAGAAATTATTTCTGGAGTTGAAGTATTCATGTTTTGCTTCAGTTTTCAACATTCTCAGTTCATTTGTCTAATGGTAAATATGTTCACATTGATGAAACATTGCAACAAAGACATCTTGCTAAGCTCATACCTATGACTGTGTCAAGATTCCTTTTCTTTAGTGTTTTACTGATGTGCACCTGTGCCCTTGCACACTGGTAAAACACCTAAAAAGAATCTGGACACAGCTGTATGTGAAATTATATCATTATTTAATCAATGAGTACATACACATGGGTAAAATAGATGGAGGAAAAGATCCATGTGAATGAAAGGTGTGCCAAACTATGCATATACATGATTTTAAAAATCCAAAAATAAAAACAACAAAGAATTGAGGGCTGTGACTCAGTTCAATCTCAGGCAAATCTTGTTAAAAGATCTTAGGTAGCAAGACCAGGGAAAGACTTTTCTCCTCCTGAGGCCTGGAGAGCCCCTACCAGTAAGAGGAGACAAATGTTGAGCTAGTTGGATATGTGGTCTGATGTAGCATAAAGACAGCTTATCCACCAGATGCCTGGGGTATACAAACAGTTGTGAAGAAAAGCAAGTAGAGAAGTTCCAGGCATTAAAAATGGGGGGGGAAACAGTATCTTAGTCAATTTTTGACTATTTATTGTGCTATTGTTCTATGCTGTTCATCACAGTACACAAAGGTAGGCAGTAACATTTTCTTTCTTTCTTTCATTCATTCATTCATTCAATCATAGCCATCTAAACATAGCAAAGGCTATTCCAATAATTCCAATAGTGAAAACCTTCAATCAATATAAAAAATAGCTCTATTACAAACATAGGCTCATGTTCATGTATATGTACACATGGCCAGTCTTCCACAATGCAAATCTGTAATTAAAATTTTCTCTTTCTTTTGCAGAGCCGCCGGAGTGAGGTCTTAAGGTGACAAGCACCATCCTATGGAGATCATCACACAAGCTTCAGGGAATCAGTAGATTATTAATGTTCTCTCTCTGTATTGTTTTACAGGTTGGATACCGCATCCAGCTAGGGTTGCCAGGCCCCCTTGATCTCCCAGCAGGAGATTGGGGCTTGGCTCTTACCTGAGGGGGGGGGGCACGCGCACGCTCGCGCTCGCGCACGCGCGTGTGCTCCTGCAAGCGCAATGGCGTCACTTAGTGACATCACCACGCAGCCCGTTTGGGCACGGATTGGGCCCGTTGTGGGCCCCTGCAGAGCACAGGACCGTTCCTGCGCTCTGCAGGGGCCACAACGGGCCCAATCCATGCCAAAACGGCCCAATCCGTGCCCATTTTGGCACGGATCGGGTCCGTTTTGGTGCAGATCAGGCCCGTTTAAGGCCCCTGTGGAGCATGGGAGCGTTCCTGCGCTCTGCAGGGGCCCACAACGGGCCCGATCTGTGCCAGAACAGGCCCGATCCATGCCCGTTTTGGCGTGGATCGGCCCATTTTGGCGTGGATTGGGTCCATTGTGGGCCCTTGCGGAGTGCAGGAATGCTCCCGTGCTCCACAGGGGCCCTGATCCAGGCCAAAACAGGCCTGATCCTTGTTGCTGCTGCGCGCAGGGGTGCGCAGCACCACAGGGGGGGCGCGCATTGAAGGTGCGTCCCCCCTGCTGGCCAGGTAGGTGGGGGCGGGGGATCTCCCGCCCCCACCGGGGGTCTGGCAGCCCTACATCCAGCAGTATCCAGCTCACTCAACCTGTTTCATAAATTTCACTTTTTCAAGGGTTAAAAGAACATCCATACATCGCAGGCCCTTGTGGTTTACAGCACATGGCTCTCCAGAAGGTAATCATTGGATATCGGCCATTTCCATTTTATGATTAATTTTACTATGTAACCTTATGGAACTTACCCTGGAACTTACCGGTCAGACTGCAATTGAATAATGTACCCTGTAAAAAAAATTGATTAAGGATTACTTGTTGAGTATGAAATAATTAATTTTGATTGTATTGAACTATGGATATATGGACAAAGGAGGATATAATGGTTATTGTAAACACTCTGTAATTTGCACTAATTTCATGATACGCACTTATAGCACTTGCACTTTATAAATTTGAAAAAAAATCATTGAGTTGTACTGTTTAGTCCCCAGCTCACAGGTAATCCAAAGCAGAGTTACACCCTTCTAAGTCCACTTTGGCCCTTGCTCTTCAGCTCATGCCTCTGACTATATCCAAGCTAAATATCTGCAAACAGAAGAGAAACAGAAGCTCATCCCAGATCTCATTCAGCTGTTGTAAGGATATTCCCCCACCTTCCTTTCTAAATCTAACTAAATTTTTTAGGAATTGTACCCCTTATCCATAGGATCTGGCCTGCCAAACCTCAGGCAGGTAGAGGAAAGCACCTCTATTTTATAGGCAAATAAAGGCAGAGTGCCTCTTGGATGCTGACTTTAATGTGGTGAGGGGAGCTGAGGGACAGTGAAGCTGAAAGCAGTATATAGAGCACTTCTTCAGTATATAGGGCACTTCACTTAAGTATATAGGGCACATCATCTGAAGACAGATACTGATATTTTGTAAGCTCCAAGAAAAAAGCTAATAAGCACTTTGGGAATGCCAGGTCACACAAGCATCTGAAAAAGGGGCTTCAACACTGCGTGAGAAAGGCAAGGCAGGGTAGCATTTGGTTACTTGTACCTTCTGAGCACCTGTGACAAGGTACAGTAGGCAAAGGCTGTCTATATTTTAATTAATTCTTATAATTCAGAAAGCACTGTTATTCTTACATGTTATTTTAAAAAGTAAAAAGGAGGGAAGCCCCTGGGAGAGACAGACAGGCAAGGCAGTAGTAACAGACATCTTGTTTGCATCCATTAGAAGACTGAAAGCAGTATACTAGAATAGAGTCTATATAAAATATATATTAAGCAATACATGAAATAATAATAAGTACAATTTTAAATGTACTAACAGTTGCATAAATAAATGCATGAAAAATAGCATGAGCCAGGCTTGTTTCCTCCCTTCACTGAAGGGGAGTCAGCCCTATTGTTCATGTTATTATTATATTAAAATAAATGTTAAAGGATGCTCTGGTTTGTTTTGCTAAAAACAAAGAAATTTTTAAACCAAACATTTTGAAAACTTTAAAAAATGAACAATGAGCTATCCAAAAGTAAAAAAAAATTGTCTACCAACACAGCACAGCTCTTTGCTCTTGGTTCTGTCCTATGTCTTTGGCTTCTCCATAAGAGCCTAACTAAGTCCTATCATAAGCAGCCCTTGTACTGTGAGATACAGCTAGATGGCAAACAGTCAGCAACCCATCTGTGTAGCTCAGGGTTTCCCCCTATGGTGAGGCTCTGCTTCAACACTGTTCTTCTGTCAGGCAGAGCAGCATGAGTAATGACTTGGGTGGGAAGGCCTGGCATTACCCTGTAAGCTAGACAACAATCCCCTTTATATAACCACAGCTCTTGTGGATCAGCTCAGTAGCAGCTCTTTGTGTCATTTAGTGCCCCTGTTCAGGCCGTCACTAGCCCACCTCTCGGCTCATTTGTTCACCTTTGGGCAATGTGCTGACAGCATTTCCCTTTACTACCAGCTGCAAAAACCTGGCAGCTGATTTAGGAGAGCTCCCGAGGCCCAAAATGTAAACCATTTTTTCACTAGGAATGTATAAGCAAGCCATAAACTAAAAGATTTGGGTCTGGTCACATGGGACAGGCCTCCCATAAAACTGAAGCATTGATCTCTATTTTAGTTAACAGCCTCTAAGCTGCCTGGATGATTGAAGACCTGAGCATTCACAAACTTTGTAATCTCCTGCCATACATCTGACGTGGCATGTTTGAAGTTTGAGGACGAGTTATTTATATTATTTATATAATAAGCGGTGAAAGGACATTAGCCAAAAGTAAGACTGCAATGGCTCCCATTGTATGTGAAGTAACTAATAGAGCAATCCTAAACAGAGTTATACCCTTCTAAGCTCATTGACTTCGTTAGCTGCGTTTGTACATCTACAATCCAATACACAGGATTCATACCTGCAAGTCCACTCACAAGGGTGTTAGAGTGGAAGAAGGAATGGAGCTCACGTTCCTTGTAGGTTACCATTATAACACCTTTGTGAGTAAACCTGCAGGTATGAATCTTGTGTATATGACTGTAGATGTACAAATTAACTTGACATGTTGAGGGACAGTAGTAAAGGAAAATGCTGACAACATAAAACAGTTCAAATACATCAAGATGGTCGCTTATTTTTCATTTCCCAAAACCCCAAGGACACTAAATGTAATTTGGAATTATCCAAGGCCCAAAAATGTTTTATTTTTCATTTCCTTGGAAACAAAAATTCAATCTAAATTTTTGAATACGTTTGCCACCCAGCTTCTACTTTGCATTGTCACAAGGGCATAACTATTTTGACCCAGTCACAGTGATGCATGCTGAGAGAATGCTAGCATCTGTGAAGGCCACTACCAGATACTTGCTCATCTTGGCTACTAAAATCTTACAAAGACCACACAAGGGAGTCTTTTATGTCTTTCACAAATCGGTCACTAACTCAAGGTACCTTCCCTCAGCCTCTCTAATAATAATAACAATGACGATAACGACAACGACAATGACAATGACAACGATAACAATAACATTCAATTTATATACTGCTCTTCCCCATAACAATCACCGAGGTGATCATCCACCCACTACTTAAAAAACCATCCCTAAACAAGCAAAAAAAAATGTAGCTAATTATCACCCAGCATCTAAGCTGCCCTTTCTGGGCAGTAGCTGACCAACTTCAGGCCTTCTTGGACAACTCTGGTGCTTTAGACCCTTTTCAGTCTGGATTTGGGCCAGGCTATGAGACACGGATGGCTGTGATGGCTCTAGTTGATTACTTCCTCCTGAATATAGACAAAGGCCATGCTTCATTGTTGCTTCTCGTAGATCTGCCTGCAGCCTTTGACACAGTAGACCACACCATTCTGCTGAGGCATTTGGAGGCAGAAGTAGGTATCAGGGGATGTGCCTTGGATTGGTTTAAATCATTCCTCATGGGATAGACTAAAAGGGTTGCTACTGGAGACCAGCTATCCTCAGACTGAGAATTATCTTGTGGGGTTTCACAAGGTGCAATCTTATCCACCATGTTATTCAATCTCTATGTAAAGCTTTTAAGAGAACTCATTTGTAGCTATGAAATTGGATGCCATCAATATGCAGATGACACCCAGCTCTATATCTCATCATCCCAATCCCCTGGTGATGTAATAGAAATACTGCATTGCTGCTTGACAGCTGTTGTCAATTGGCTGAAACCAAACAAATTAAAACTGATCCCAGACAAGACAGTTGTCATCTGGTTGAAAAAGCAGAGATCTTGAAGAACATTGTGCTTTTGATTTTTGATCGGGTTCTGTTGACTCTGGGTGACCCAGTTAAGAACCATGAGGTTATACTAGACCCAGCATTGCTGCTAGAGAAGCAAGTAAATGCAGCTGCAAAAAAGGCCTTCTCACAACTCAGACTAACCCGGAAGATGGCCCACTACCTTAACATGACCAATCTGGCCACCTGAATTCATGACACAGTGATATCGACACTAGACTACTATAATGTACTCTACATAGGTCTTTCCTCAAAGTCAACTCGGAGACATCAGCTGGTGCAGTACACTTGCTCTCAGGAGCTAGATGGAACATGTATATCACTCCTATTCTGCAGTCACTCCATTGGCTTCTCATCAGTTATCAGGCTCAATTCAAGGTCATGATTATCACAAAGCCCTTCATGGCCTTGTCCCCTCATATCTGTGTGACCACCTCTCCTCTTATGTTCCACCATGGCAACTTTGCTCATCTGGACAAGGCTTTCTGCAGAGACTGCCATGCAGGTGAGCAAAAATCAACAGCTGTCTGCACACATGCTTCTTTGTGGTAGTCCCCCACTTTATGGAATAGCCTGCCTGAGATGATCAGAAAAGCTCCCACTCTTAGCTTTCTGAAAACTACACAAAACTGAATTATTCAAGAGGGCTCTCTAGCAAGACTACAGGAATGTGTCATAAGAAACAGCTCCTAGATATGCCTTGGTATGGACAAGGACTCTACGCTATTGTACTACTAGTGTACTACTACTACTTCAGGATGACTTAACACCCACTCAGAGCAGTTTACAAAGTATGTCATTATTATCCCCACAACAAAACACCCTGTGAGGTGGGTGGGGCTGAGAGAGCTAGAAGCTGTGACTGACCCAAGGTTACCAAACTGGCTTCAAGTGGAGGTGTGAGGAATCAAACCTGGTTCTCCAGATTAGAGTCCCACGCTCTTAACCACTACACCAAACTACTGTCTGCTGATGTAGATATGTACCTAGTAGGGAGTTTCTACGCTTCTAAATATGCCATGGAAATTAGTTATGCTTTGTTTCAGATAGATTTCATCTCTGTGCTTGCCTTTATGCTTGTTTAAAATTTCTCTGCTACCATTCCCTGTTGTATCTGTTCATTCCTTGTTGTTCATTATTGTACTTTGCTCAGTGAATGTCCTAGCTGTCGATTATATTGTATTTTCACTCCCTCTGTTGTAATCCGCCTTGGATTTCAGTAAGAAAGGTGGAATCATCAGCAGCAGCAGCATCCATTCAATTTTCTATAGTGCAGTCCTAAGCAAACTTACACCTAAACCCATTATTTTCAAACAAACCTCTTTTTTATTTGATTTACTTGGGTTTTTTTCTCATTTGTCCATCTGTTGTGTATCCTATCCAGAACTGAACTGATGATAAGTTTTTGTGTGTGTCGAATCATCGTTATTAAATTTGTTTTCTGCTCTCCCTGCAAGCAGGCTTAGAGCAGATCACAACATGTGCATACTCAGTAGGGGAGGACTTTCTTTCTTTCTTTCTTTCTTTCTTTCTTTCTTTCTTTCTTTCTTTCTTTCTTTCTTTCTCCTATTAACTGCAGATCAGACAAATCTGTGCAAATATCCTCAAAGTCGCCAGTAACTTGCAGTCCTTTAGCTACCCACTATCCCCAGTCAATGAAGTACTCCAGCTTTGGGAGCTGAGAAGCTGATTTACTGAACTTGTCTGACCAAATTCAATGCCAAGGAACCTCTTCTATTTGACTGGATTCATCTAGCCTACGCTTTAACTCTGTTGGGTTAAGAGAGCTTCCCAGAGGGTGGTCTGAAAAGATAGGAAATGCACAGGTCCCATGCTATTAAGGCTTGAGCGCTTCTTTGACCTGTGCTCTCTGTACTGGTGTAGTGGAGGAAAGTGCCATCAAGTCATAGCTTACTTATGGCAACTCCAGCTGGGGTTTAACCCTGCTTAACTTCCAAGATCTGACAAGACGGGGCTTGCCTTGGCTACCCAGGTCAGGGCACTTTCTGTACTATCTCAGGGATTACACATTCCCTTGGATCCATAAGAGCTCATAAAAGTTCACTGCCAGGGAACCTTTGGGGGCTTTTGCAATCTTCTTTTTAATATCCAGGACTAGATCAACCATAGACACATAGAGCTGATCCACAACTGAAAGCATACAAAAAAAAAAAAAAACAGAGATGCTTTCCAACAACAAAAGTAAAAAACTAATACTCCTATATAAACATTTCAAGTATTCATTATAAATATAAATATAAATATAAATATAAATATAAATATAAATATAAATATAAATATAAATATAAATATAAATATAAATATAAATATAAATATAAATATAAATATAAATATAAATATAAATATAAATAATTGCACTTATATACCATTCTTCTAGACAGATTAGTGCCTCATCCATAACAGTGAACAAATCAGTGTTATTATCCCCACAACACAGCTGGGGAGCTGGGGCTGAGAGGAGCGCCTTACCCAAGGCCACCTACTGAGCTCATGGCAGTAGTGGGATTTCAACCAGTAGAGTGCTGATTCACAGCTGAACCACTTAACCACTGTGCAGCCTCTCTATGTACATTAAAATATAAAACGCATATTCAAAACATCTGAAACATGTAAAACTGTGCAATGAAGTCATTTCATCACACCTCGCAAGACCAAAGAAGCTTTTATCAGGGTTTAGATGTGCAGCTGAACAGAGATCTACCCTAGGGTGCCACTGCCAAATGTCCAATGCTACTACTTATAGGGTGACTACCAAGTGAAGAGTATTGATGTTACCAAGTTGCAGCTAGTCTTGCATACGTAGGCTGAACATTCCCTGGGGATCAGTCATTTTCTCCAATACTTGATCTTAGCAAAGAGGCTAGAGATAAAGACCCCCACACAGTAGAGATTTCAGCTCATAAATTTAGCTAAAGCCTAAAGCAGTGATGTGCAAAATATGACTAGGTCTTATTTTTCAACAAATGATCCAGATTTTTTTCTTTGTAATAGCTGATTTCTCATAGGTTGTTTAGCAGCATGCTTACTTTAGCAGCATGCACACACACACATACCCTGAAACTCAAGATAATTAATCCTCTCCACAAATCTTCCTACACTCAGAACCTTGTACTTTCTTATTGCCAGTACCACTTAACACATAGAATAAATGATATTAGTACTGGCTTCAATTTCTTCCATTGCTGCAACATATTACCACATGTTGGCCGTACTGAGTCTTTTCAGTGTTCCTACATTTCAGAAATCTACTACTAAACATTCAAATAAGCTCCACCTAGCCATGCTGATTAAGTGTCTGTGCAATCAGTTCTGCTGTGGTGTCTGTTTCCAGTGTTAGATATCTGAGATCTACCATTTCATAAAGGTTTACACGTTTTATTTGTGGCAAGGCCTCACCACCAGGGCTCTTTTTCAGGGGGAACGCAGGGGAATGGAGTTCCGGCACCTCTTGAAAATACTCAGCAATAGTGTTTGAAAATAATATGATTTCAAAGAATCCCATGTGTTTCTTCCTCATTTTCCTCTTGAGAGTTCCACCACCTCTTTTCCCAGAAAAAAAAACCCTGCTCACCACAAGTACAATACAATATAAAAGGTGCTTACGCATATCTAAGTTTGCTTTGGATCACAACCACTGAACTGTAGTTTGTACTTAACCAACCCTCTAAAAGGGAAGGCTTGCGCAGACTGGCAACAATCCTGAATTAGTATCGTTCAAAGGAGAAGACCCCATATGTTTAACCATTTGGTTCAAGCAATGGCTCAAATTACAGGACTCAATTACAGTATTTTAATAAAGCCCTAAATAAACTACTAAATAAAAAAATCTGTCTAAGTCCACCACAAATTATGAGTTTTAATGCAATCATGGCTGTATGACAAGGATCATTAGTATGTGTTTTATGCTAGTTGAACCACATGCTCAAAACAAGGTCTCTCCTCCACTTCAAATGTTCATCATTTTATCACAAGACAGCTGAAGAACAAAGAATCATAAAACCATTATCATGGTTTAAAGACCTAAAGTAATATTATTTATGACTTGAACTCACACATACATACTGGATTATCCACACAGGAATAAAGTCAACCCTTTAAAAGGTCCCTAAATCTGATTCTGCAGGTGCCCCAAATATACTATCTCCTCCTCTCCTCCATCAGTCCAGAGAGGAGGAGCAGAGCAGACGTGATGCTAGGGATGCCATTTACCCACTAGGGGTGGGAGATCTCCTGCCCCCAGTTCCCATTGTCTGCTGCAGTTCTAGTGGTCAATAGAAGAAAAAGATTTTCTCAGTATGATGGCATTACATCACTTCTGGGGAAAACCTGAAAGTGAAACCGTAGAGTTTCCAGTGAGTGATGGAGTGAGTGATGACACTTCTAGTTGTCCTCCAGAAGTGATGTAACAGTGTTGCATTGCTGTCACCTTCTGCTCCTCAGACTCCTGCTGGCTGGTAACCTTAGCTGCTCATGTTTACCAAACCCAAGTAATCCCCCCGTGACACTACAACAAAGTATCATGTAGTTAAGTCATAACAGCCAAACTATGGTTCCCATATGAAGGATGCATAGCTCCCATGGCAACGCTTTATGCAGTAGGCAATAGGCATCTACATGACATTGGTAGAATTGCTAAACCCAGCCTGGCAACAAGTGGGAGATGAGGGGATTATAGAAACCTGGAAGTGGTGACACTTCTCTCTAGGGATCCCTTCCTAGAAAGGAGTGATAGCACTTCCAGAGGACATTCTTCTGGGTTTTCTCTGGAAGTGACATCATATTGTTAACCCAATGGCCTTTTTTGCATCTTTTTCTGCTAAAATGGGAGCTGGGGGCAGAGCATTCCCTCTCCCAGCAGAGGCTCGGCAGCCCTAACATGGCAGCAAAGTTATATCCCCATTCATCACTGGCACTAGCATGCAGATGCTGAATAATTTCAAATGAACATAATAATAATATACTAACGATAATGATAAAATATATAATAATTATCATAAAAGCCAGTGTGGTATAGGGGCTTAGAGTGTTGGACTAGGATCTGGGAGATCCAGGTTTCAATTGTCCTCTGCTGTGGAAGCTCTGCTGTGGTGACCTTGGACTGGTCACACACTCTCACCCCAACCTACCTCACAAGATTATTGTGACAATAAAGATGAGAAGAGGCTGATATAAACCACTTTGGGTCCCCATTTGAGGAGAAAGGCAGAGTATAAATGAAGTAAAATAAACAAACAGAAATGAAAGATGGGGTAAGAGGCATTGCAATGTTATGCCAACTGCATGGGAAAATCCTTGCAGGAGAGTGGAAGAGCTGTAGTATTTATATAGTTCCAACTGTCAATTCTCCCAGAATTACAGCAGATTTCCAGGTGACAGAGATCAGTTCCTCTGAAGAAAATGCAGCTTTGGGGGGGGGGGGTCTATGGCTTCACAAGCCTGCTGAGCTCCCTCCACTCCCCCAAACTCCACCTTCCCAAAGTTCTACCCCAGTCTCCAGGAATTTCCCAACTTGGAGTTGGCAACCCTAGGATATCAACTGCAGCTACTAAACAGTGTTTCAGTCAAAGTGAAATGAAGGCTTACCATCTTTTAAAATAGGGTTTAAGAAATGCAATTTAAACTCTGTGCAAGATCTGTGGTTCAGTCTCTTCCCGTTAAAGAAGCCTTTTCAATCACACCAAAACATATTTCAAATGCTTTGGGGTGGATTTTGATAGCTGTTTGAGTTCTAAAAACAGTGCCTGTTCAAACTGAAGTTAGCAAAGCCAATTTTGCCTAAAAAGTAATATGAGCTCACAGTCTCTAAAAGCTAGCAAAACGAGTTACAGACAATTAAACATAGTTTACTGGCTACCTCCCATTGTAGTCAGTCCCAGTCAGCCACCTGAAAAGCATTACATCCACGGCAAGACACGCCATGCAACAGGCAAATTCGTTGCCATGCAGTCGTCTATTTCTACACATTGCTTTGAAAACTGTTGCAAGCTTTTTTATTTTCTTCTAAGATCTAAGGCTATGTGGCTGGCTTGGTGTGCAAATTTAAATCTGTGATGCCCCACTGCCTTGGAAATATGTGTTGTAATTGTGCTGTGATGTATTTTCTCCTTTCCCTGCAAGCCTATTTTCTCCCATTGCAGCATGGAGGTCAACGTGTGTCACTTTGACAGCAGTTCCTTTTGGAGGAGAGGGTTGGGGGGCGGGGTAGGGTAGGGATATCTGCTTTTTCTCAGTGGTGGAACTCTGAAGTGGAAGAGACAGGGGAAGGCTGTGGAATGGGGAAGGCTGACCAAACAGCCCAGTGGTTGGCTCCTGCCAGATCCCTTGGCAGGCCAGCGAAGTAGGCCATGGCACCAGGCTGGTGATTAAGTAAGGGGGGGAACAGAGTGGGGAGAATTTGATAATGATCACACTAAGTATTGCTTTCTCAAATCCTAGTTAAACAGCAGAACTGGAAAGGGTGAATAATTAAGTAGGTGCTTCTTATGAGAACGATTAAGCGTACAAGCCAGATAAGGGCTTGGGAGAGTATTCCCTCTACTCTAAGTACTGCCAGATAGGATATCTTCTGATCACCCTTATGGGCTGATTCTGGGAGGTACTGAATGGAGAACAGGAAAGGATAATAAGATCCCAAATGCATTTCAGCCCAAGTGGGAAAATGATGTCTTATTATCTTGTATGAAGAGGAAAAATCTTTTTGGAGAGAAGAAAAAAACACCCTCCAATCACTGTTGGAACTATTTCAGACATTCAGAAACCACCAAACAAGAATGTTTTGACTCAAAGAGACTAGAAATTAATTGCATTCCTACAGTCTGCTCCTATTCAGAGCTTGGACTGGAGAACTTTTCATAGGATTGCACTGCTAATCATTTTTACAGCCGATGGTTTATGTCAAAGATATATTATTTATTCATTTTTCTTCACTTATACCCTGCCTTTCTCCCCAAAGGAGGAGACCCAAAGCAGTTTACATCACTCTCCTCTTCTCTATTTTACCTTACAATAACCCTGTGAGATAGGTTAATCTGAGAGTGTGTGACTGGCCCAAAGTCACCCAGTGAGCTTCCATGGCAGAGTGAGCATTCGAACCTGGGTCTGCTGGATCCTAGCCTGACAGTCTAATCACCACACAAAGTGCTTTCTCTGCTGTTACTTGATTATTAAATCAAGACTTGATATTTCTGATCCAAAGGATATATTCTCTGACTTTTGTTTTAAAATGTTTTTTGTTACTTATATTAGCGGCAATGTTAAATTTCCAGGCTCTCTCACCAAAACAACAGGATGTACAAGTGATTAATTTTGGTTTAATTGAATACTCTTGTAATTTATAATGATGTTTCTTTAAAAAATCACAGTCATTTGGAGGCCAATAGTTGAGCTTGGAGTCCAATAATGTGAACAGGTTCTGCCTCTGACACAGCTAAGGTAAGTCATGGCTGAGTCCCAGTGAGTGTCCGTTTGCTTAGCTGAATTTATACTTAATTTTTCTAATTTGTTCAAAACCACTTAATTAATTTAACTAAAAATAACTAGAGAAACAGCAGAAAGTTAAAATACAATACTGAATTAAAAATGTAGTATCATATTAAAACAATATTTTGGACATAGTAGCAATGAAGCCACAAAATAAAACATAAGAACTATATTACAAGGCAACAGATGAAAACAATAACACAAAGCAAAATTTAGCAAATTAATGGTTAATCATTTATTCAGAAGGACAGTTCCAGCCTGATCAGAATTACCCCCTTCTAAGCTAGGGTTGCCAGGCACATGCCTGGAGCCCCCCAGGAAACTTTAGGGGGCAGGGATTGGGGTGTAGAGGGGGAATAGTGTGCAACTCACAGCGAAACTAGACATTACTTCTTTTACGAGTTTGCCATGGAGCCAACTTGTGCTCTATGCAGTCACACAGCTACTCTGAGGAATGGTTTCTATTAAAAAAGGAGAGTGCAAATGGGCTTGGAAAGCTGTTGCTGGAGGAGGAAGAGCTCCTGCCTTTCTCCCAAGCTTTTTTCCCTGAGCAAAAAGAGTGTGGGGAGGGGGAGTTTTCCCCTTTCTGCTGCCGCATGTACATACAATACCTCCATGTGGAGCAACTGCTTATGGTATGCTCTAGGAATTTTCCTGATCTGTATGGTAAAAAACAGAGAATTCCTAGATCATTGCTCAATGTAGTGATCTCATGTCCAGGTTTCCCCTGGAAGTGATGTCACCACACTGAGCAACATCTTCCCCCATCCCCTCCCCACTGTTCCACTGAGCTCAGTCAGGGGTAGGAGAGCATGGCCAGGAGTTTGCCCACTACAAGCAGGCAACTGGCACTCTTATTCTAAGCCTATCGACTTCAGTGGGCTTAGAAGGGTGTAATTCTGGTTTGGATAGCACTCTTAGTCTTTGGAAATTTGACAGGGAGGGCCTTCTGGCACAATGCTACAAATGGAACCATCAAGAATTCCAGGCATGTGTCATAATATAAAGGTGCCACTCCAGAATACTTGTGCTGCTAGTGCAGTGCAGGGAGAACTATGAATAATCCAAGAGTTTCCCTTGTTATTGGGAGCTGGAGGTAGGAGTAGGGGCTGAATATATGTACTCCAAAGCCACAGTTCAAGAAAGAGGTTCTGACTTTATTGTAAGTTTGAGCGAGCAGATCTCAGAGTAATTTACTTTGGAATGATCCTGCTAATTTTAAGGCAAGCACTAACCTAAGAGTATCTAAATTTTATTTATATTTTCTTTTTTATATTGCCCTTCCTCCAATGAGCTTAGGCCAGTTTCATATATGTGGTTATCTTCCCCACAAAGCTGTGAGCTACAGCAGTGCTTCATGACTTCTCCTTGGTTCCTTTCATACTATAGTTTAGTACTATAGCATACTACTCAGTGTGGTGTAGCAGTAAACCACTACACCACATTAAGCAAGTGATGTAAGGCTGGTAACTTAAAGGCAAAGCCTATGACCTACCATTGCTGCTGAGAGGGGCAAGAAAGACAGCTGGCAAATCATTCACATCTCTAATAAGAGTTGGAGGACTAACAGTGCTCTAGATGTAATGACCCTCCTCTTACTAAAGCTGTGTGAAATCAAAAGCATTGTGTCCTATGGTACACTTGCATGGTGCACCATAGCACATTAACAGTGTTATCTTAAGCAGAGTTATGCCCTTGTAAGTCAATTGATGTCAATGGGAGGGTGTATCTACTTAGGATGGTACTGTTGTGTGGAATTTGCTAGTTAATGTGCTCTGTGCTCAGTGCAAACCATTTATAAAAATCAGCATGGGCAGAGACAGGGCCTTAGGAAACCTTGGGGGTATGTCCAAATGTAATAGACTATATTGGAATGCACAGTAAGGAAGGCACAAAGATTTGGGGGCAAAGACAAGAACCTTTCTTTCATGTGCCATTCCTGTACTCATTGCAGGAATCTAGATGTATTAATTGCAGTTTGCTTGCTCTCCATGAATAAACATCAAAAAGTTGCTTAATCCCATTGGTCCATCTACCTCAGTATTGGTAGAGACTCTCCAAAGTAGTATCTTTCCCAACATCTGCTACTTGAGATTTTAGGATTGTTAGCATACAAAGTGTGTGCTCTGCCATGAAACAACAGCTCCTTTCCTATGGATCATGTAGTTCCCATGAGTCATGAAGATCAGCAACTAGCTAAAACTTTAGGATGAAACACTATAGTGGTCTGGACTGAATTCTCAACAGCTAACCTCAGGATTTGCAGTCACCAAAGGAGATGCTGGATGACTGATTATTTTGCTACATCATAGAGGTGGAAGTAGATAACAGATAAATGGTAGAGATACAGATAAATACAGAGACTGAGAGTTAGAGGCAAAGAGCAAGAATTCCATCCTTTGCTTTGAATGGGATTGTGAAATAATTTTAAGTACTTGCAAGAGTTTCTAGGTAGGTTCCTTATCTGTTTTGAGTAATTGTATGGCTCGTGTAAATGACCCTTTAGTTATTGCAACTTTGTCCCATGTTGCTTGAAATCTTTACGGTGGTTTTAATAGTTAGAAGAGCTTGTCAAAGAAAAATGTCTATCACTTATCCTCAGTGCTGTTTCTCTAACAAAAAAAGGTGCCAGTACTCATGTAAGGTTGATCAAGATGGGTAGCCATGTTAGTCTGTCTGTAGCAGTAGAAAACAACCTTATATGAAAAGAGCAAAAGTCTAGTAGCACCTATAAGACTAACAAAATTTGTGGTAGGGTGTGAGCTTTTGTGAGTCACAGCTCACTCTAGAAGGGAAAAAAAAGCTCATACCTTACCACAAATTTTGTTAGTCTTATAGGTGCTGCTGGACTCTTGCTCTTTTCATATAAGGTTGTTCCAGTTTCTACCAATTCCCCCCTCAGGACTTGGGAAATCCCCCCCACCAAAGGTTCCGGTACTCAGCACCAGCGAGTACCACTGCCCCAAAGCCATCCTCCCCCTATGATAAATTAAGTAGCAAACTGGACACCAACATTTGCAGAGGGAAAATGTAGGAGAAGGAAGCTCAGAGTAATACAGCTCAGGGTTGTTTGCCCAAGATCACCCTTATTGTGCCTAAGTGGTCCTGAAAAACAATCCTTCTTTAGCTACTACAGCTGTGTGCAAAGCTGGGATGGGGGGCAATAATTTAAGTATGTTATTCCATGGCGCAGAGTGGTAAGCTGCAGTACTGCAGCCCAAGTGCTGCTCACTACCTGAGTTTGATCCTGGCGGAAGCCGGGTTCAGGTAGCCAGTTCAAGGTTCACTCGGCCTTCCATCCTTTTGAGGTCGGTAAAATGACTACCCAGTTTCCTGGGGGTAAAGTGTAGATGACTGGGGAAGGCAATGGCAAACCACCCCGAAACAAGTCTGCCAAGAAAATGTCGTGATGCGATGTCCCCCCATGGGTCAGTAATGACTCAGTGCTTGCACAGGAGACTACCTTCATCTTTACCTATATTTATTGTAAGTGAAATAAATCAGCAGACCAGTGGCATTTCAAAGACTAATAAAACTCCAGCATAAGCTTTCATGATTTCACTTCATCAGAAGCAGACTCATGAAGGCTCCTGCTGGAATAACTTCTGCTCATCTTTAAGGCACCACTGGACTCCTGTTTTATTTTTCTGCTGCTGACTAACATAGCTCCCCATCTGGAATTATCATTAAAAATAGGTATTAACTGTTTTAATTTGGCATATACCTTTCTTAGCAGGTCTTTGATCTGAAAAATCACAGATATTTGAGAAAGGTTCTGCTGGTCATGATGAAAAGAACTGGTCTTGCATTCATTTATTTGAAGCATCCACCCTCAATAAATGCAACCACTTGAAGGGGATGATCTGTATCAGAAGTAGTCAATGCTAGATTGGTCATTAAAGCAAAAATCATCAAGCAGCTATGCATTGCTGATTATAGCAGTTAAGCATTGCAGACTGAATTATTGATTGATGATAAGAGCATATTTCTCATGTTCATTTTGTAACAGATTGTCAATGTATGGCAGTGCCATGCAGGAAAACAGACTTACTTGGGAGTATATCCCATGGAACACAGTAGAACTTATTTGGAATTAGGTATGCACAGAACTGGGCTGAACAACCATTACTGTACTCATGGGGCTATCTGGCTACTGGCACCCTTTGGAGGGCTAGCAGGATTCAGGATAGATTTCAGTTTATTCAGTTGGATAGCCTGGCCGCTGGCTGTGTAAAGGCCACCTCCTTTGCAAATGATGCAGTTTTAAAACCCTTGCTGAATAGAAGTCGACATGTGAGATCTTATTTTCTAGAATGAATCAGAATATGAACCGCATACAAACCAGGGCCATCTGCCTTCAAATCATCTGCAGTTCCCATAGATTAAAGGTCTGAAACCCTCACAGTGACACATTTTCATTTGTTTACATGTCTTTCAGTTCCATTGTAACAGGGAGATCCTATTAGCAGTAGAAGGTAATGCACACTCAGTTCACTGGCCTTTTCTGTGTGTCTGGCCATAGCAGAAAGTGGCTTAGGTCAGCAGCCTTATCAGTAGCAGATCCCTAATTACAGTACTGAAGTATAATACTCCAGACTTGGGTGGTACCTTTGGGGAATTATTCCACAGCCCTTCAACTGAGTCTGTTATTGTCCAGATCAGGAGTCTCAAATCTTACAAACACAACTTTTTTTCTCAAAGGGAATGTCTTTCTCTGAAGATTTCTTAGACAAAGCTGCTACTTTGTGTATGTGTTCAGGGATGATGAAGGCAGCAAAGAAAGGAAACTACTTTCAGCTGTTTTTAACACCAAATGAAACAGGGTAGGATACTATAAATATGATCCTATCTGTGTGGGACTGGAGAATATGGAATTTGTACATGTTTTTCTTAATTAAATATGAGTTACTTAGACTTCTGGCACAATGGAAACATTGTATGAAATATAGAGAGTTATGATGAGTCTATTTTAATTTATTTATATAGCACAATCAGTGTACATGATGCTTTACAGAATACAATCCACAAAAGACCAACCCAAGAAATTTTTCAGGTAGGATCAGGACAAAATAAAGGGTACTCTTCACTAGCCCCTTTGCTCCTACAAAAAGTGCCTCTTTTTTCTGTACTTTCAAAGGAGGCAAAATGTGGGGGCTGTTACTAGTGGGGACAAGGAAGGGCATCTGCACTGCTGAGACAACTGAGCTGATACTTCCTGTTTTCCTGCTCTGCCCTTACAGAGCAATGACATCTCTGGCACAACATGGCAAAATTTGGTGCATCAGCCCAGTTGCTTCGGAAATGGCAACTGTTCTTCCCATATTCAGTGTGAAGCTTTCATTGCCCTCAGCAATGTTGCCATGTAGAGAAATGGAACATGGTGTCATCATCATACTGATTACATGGTCCCAGGTTGACTACAATCACATAGCTGGCATAAAAAAGAACACTGAGCTAGTTGGTTGGCTTTAATGGCACTGAATAACCTGTCAAAAGGCATGAAATACTAAATTTTTGGACAGGTTCAGTGACCATGCAGATCTCTTGAAATCTCCCTTTTTATGCAGAAAATGTTCCCTCCTGAACATTCAGCACAGTCCCGTTTATCATATATTTAGCCAGTGGAGTGACAAAGGGTTAAAAATGGAAAGAGAAGAAATAGGAAAGGCAAAATGAACAGGAGATAAGTGCTTGTGGATGTTTACCCTCTTTACTGCAAGTGGGGGGAAATCTGGGTATTTAACAAATTACTTCATGAAAGAAATCTTTTGAGCTGAGTTTTAAAGGATAAAAAAGAGGCAGCATCATGTAAGTATTCTAAGGAGGGAGTTTCAGCCATAAAAGGCAGCAAGGGAGACTGAGTTTAGTCATTTACGGTGCAATGGACTTAAAAGGGTATAATATCACTTAGGTTTGCATTGTTAAGCAATCAAGTGGTGCTTAAATGGCTGAAGGTGATAGAGTTGAAGAATCAGGGGCAGATCTGGATATGGCTATTTGATGTTGGAATGTTTGGACCATATTCTCCAGAATGAATTGTTTTTGGATTCCACAATAAATGTGTGAAATAAATAGAATCTCGTGTAGTGATGATGGTGCACAATTGCACCAGAGATGCCAAGGTGCCATGACATGTACAAATAGGGTTGGGTGAAATTCAGAAACTGACCACTTACAATGCTTCCTACAAGGCATATAATACTGTACATTTTTTAAAAAATTCTGAAGAACAGTGATTTCAAATGATTAAAAGTTTACTAACAATGGATTTACACCAGTCCTCAGCATATGGTTTGGAAATGAGATCCGTGGGTTTTAGTACATTTACAGTACAATTCAAGGCAGAATTACTCTTAGGATTGCCAAGTGGTACAGTTGGTATGCTGTTGCCAGAGAGTTAACGAGAGTGGGTCATGGGCACCATATCACTCCACTCTTGTTCCATCTACGCTGGCTCTTAATTTGCTTAAGGGCTCAATTCGAAGGGTTGGTATTGATGTTTAAAGCCCTATCTGGCTTGGGGCCAGCATACCTTAAGGGCCTCCTTCTCCTGTATGAATCTACCCAACCTCTCCAGTCATCTTTGGACACTCTGCTTAAGGTGCCCCCACAACCTGAGGCTAAACGGGTGGCAACCTGAGGAAGGGTTGTGGCACTAAAATTTTAGAACTCTCTTTCCAGGGAGATTCATCTGTCTCCCTCTACTGTTGATTTCTGCCAGCAAGTGAAGACTTTTTTTTTGTTTGATTTGGTTGCCCTCCCTAACTCTTAGTAGCAATCCTTCCTGTTTGTGTGTTTTTGAGTTTAGTTTAATTGTTTTAAATACTTTATATATATTTATATTTAAAATGCTTTTATAACATTTGAAATGTTTTAATGTCTGACAGGTTTTAATGTTTGCCCCCTTGAGGATCCTGAGTTGTTCAAAAAGTGGCATAGAAATACATAAAATAAATAAAATAAAATAAACTTGGAAGAAAATGCCCTGTGCCTTTAACAAGGGTTTAATGGAATGCAAGCCCAATCTTGACAGATCTTGGAAACTAAGCAGGGTCTATCTTGGTTAGTAATTGGATAGGACACTTCCACTGAAGACCAAGGTGGCAGAGGCAGCCAATGGCAAACCATCTTTGTTAGTCTCTTGTCTTGAAAACCCCATCAGGGATTGTCATAAGTTGGCACTTTCTACCATCATTTATGATCATGCCATGAAAATCTCTAGATCTCTATGGGGAAAAATTCCAGAAACAAGATGCCACTACCAAGAAGATCCTGTTCCTGACAGATATCTACCTCACATCTGCAGGTGAGGACATTAAGAAAAGGGCCTCTCCAGAACCCAGATGACAAAGATGGAAAGGTTTGTGCAAATGACCTTTTAGCTAAAATACCTCTAAAGCTTTATTTAGAATGCTACTTCTTGTATGTAGTGAAATTCACTCATTCAATTCATTTCTTTTTGAGTTAAAACATCTTGGGTTAGGCTTTTGAGACTTTTTTCCTTTTAGGAGATTGGGGTTGGTTGGTACTGTCTATTCCAGCCAGATAAGAGGCCTTGAGCCACAGGTGCAAACCTGAAACAGCTCTGAAGGACAGTTTCACAGAGGCTGTACCTGCCTCTTGGCTTGTTAGCACATAGCCTTATGGGGATGGGGTGATGAGTTCTTTCCCCCCTCCCATACCTCTGAGGACAGGCCATGGCTGAGTCTGTCGGTAGAGGTTTTTGGGCCTTCTGATTGGCTAATAGTTTAGGCCAGCTGCAGGCAGCTGATCTTGAGAAAAGAGTTTTTTCTTCAGTTTCTAAGTATCAGGGAAGCAGAGAAGATGAAACAGAAGGGGATCTGTTCCTACTTTTGTGCCTGTTCCTAAATGCTATGCAGCTGGTAGATTCTGGTGCTAGCAACCTTTGGGCTTTTGTCTTTGGGACCTCTGGACTTAAGAACTAAAGTTTCCTTTTGGACTCTGAAACTTGCTCAAGGTAACATCTGGAACAAATTCAGGGTCTTCTAGAGAATATAGCCTAGCTTAAATAGTGTATTTTGTGCTTCTCCACATATTTCTATATTTATTTTGTTTGCTTTTGCTGTTTTCTTTAATAAATTCCTTTTCGTAATTTGGTGTGGAGTTATTGAGAGTTGTAGGTTCAATACAAATCCAGGTTTTTGGCCATTTTGCCACATGCTACCCTGTTAGTTTGTTTCTGAACTCCACCTGCCAAGTGCCTACCACACAGGGCTTACCTCCTGTTTAAAACATAGTGGGGCTGGGAATGTGCCTCTTGGTTCCACCACTGAAGGTTTAGTGAAGGGAGGCTGGTGGTGACTTTCTAGCCTGGCAGTGAAGCTACACTTGCCAGTCCTGTTGGAATTTTGCCTTTTGACTTCAACAGGTGGCCAGCAGCCCCTCAGAGATGCAGGCAGGCTTACCAGAAACCACTACACTATAAATGAACAACAAGAAAATCATTCACAAAACACATGGTCAACTTCTGAATGACTTCCTAATAGGGAAAATGGCCAGGGTGGTGTAGGATAACTCACCAGCAAGAAATGTTCCAGTATCTTTGCCTGTTATAACACCGTTACTCTTGGTAGGATAGCCAAGAAAAGCAAATGAAAGTGTATTACTTCTTGGCTTAGGCTGTAATCCTTCATCATATATTTTTCAAAATTGTATGAAGCAAATAGGAAAGCTCCCATTCACCACTATGACAGCAAGTTGAAGGCTTAAGATCTTACCCTGACCCATTATTTCAATAAGTAATTGGATCATATGTAGCTGGTTATTATAATAGAATCAGTGACTTTAACAAGCTCCTGCAAATACTGGATTACCATGCCCACTCAACCATAGTTCATTAGAGCTTTAGAAGTGGGATCCAGGACAGGCCATGAAATATGATCTCCTAATCTCTTCTAAGTAAAGAAAGACTGCCTATATGTTAAGAGCCTTTTACAAATACCTGTGAAGTGAATAAATCTCAGGCATGCTAAAAAGAAATGAATAGTCACCTGTTAAGGAAGTTGCCTGCCAAATGGATTTAGAGAACATTTGCAGTCTGTGTATCTCACACTTAAACAATATTCTTGAATGAGATGAGTTAAAGAAACACAGATGCCTTAATCTTATACACACACATACACCCATATATATAAGTTGAAAACAGACTTATAAAGTTTGGAGGTTTTTAGATTTCTGATAAGGATGCTCAAACCCTCACTAATCTGGCTCATGTTCTGCTCACCAGTTGAAGAGAGCCATTTTTATTGCTGCTGCTGCTGTTGTTGTTGAACAGTTCAACTGCTTGTGAGATCAAGCCAGTTTGATGGGTTACTCTCTGCATATTCAAACAATGCAGTAGAGTGTAATTGGCAGCAGTTCTTTAATACATGATGAGATGCCCAGTTTCTACCCACTACATTGGGCAACAAATCACTTAAATAAAGAGTAAGCAAACCAGTCAGGCAGGCAGCCGCTGAATATAAATAAACTTCATTTTTTTTTAAGTTTACCATTTGATCTCTATCAAGTGTTGTCAACATTATTTTGTGTGTGAGCATTTTTGCACAGCTTTATGGGACCCCCCCATCATTTAATTAACTGACCCAATTATCTATGACCCTGGAAGAAGAGTTATTTCATATACTATACAGATGGGCAAGACAGAAGAATGAAAACTCCACCACCACCGCTATTGTGCAGCTGCAGAGCTATTTGGCAGCTGCTCAAGTCAGACTATGGTAAAGTAAGAAGACCTGAGGCTTGCCTCACAGGTGATTGTGGCAGTTGAAAATGGTATGTTTGCCTGCCAAACACATTCACCAGAAAGTTTGCAGGACCTCCTGTTTCTGAGAGAGTAATAAACAATTAGGAGAAAATGTTGATCAGATTCATTGTTATGG
This sequence comes from Eublepharis macularius, assembly GCF_028583425.1. Lineage (NCBI taxonomy): Eukaryota > Metazoa > Chordata > Lepidosauria > Squamata > Eublepharidae > Eublepharis > Eublepharis macularius. The sequence continues at coordinate 86,192,192 of NC_072793.1, read as the reverse complement.
GGATCTGATACAGGTTTGATATGTTAATGTCAAACCTGAGTATGTACTAGGGGTGTGCAAAACAAAAACAAACGAGACAGAAATACGCATGGACATTGTTGTTTCGTTTCATTGAAGTGGTTTTTGAAACTGTGAACCAAATCCAAGAAACCAAGTTATAACAACACCTTCCTACAGAAAACTTTCAATGTTTTATTTTGGTTCTACTGAGCAGCAGCAGCATCTTATTTTCCTTAACAGCATTCACCATTTAGATCCCAAAGGGACAGATCCTATATGTTATGTCATACCAACTAATTAATTCTGTTGGCAGGAAGGGGGAGTGTGTTCAGTGGGCATGAGTGCTCCTTTTTTTCTCCGTGCTACCAGGGCAATGGCATCATCTCCCTGCCAATTGGGTCCTCACAAGGGGAGGAGCACCCAGTCAAAAATAGAGAAAAGAGGACCATCTGTCATTCCCTCAACTTCCCATAAATAAAGACCACCCTAGTCCTCCCAGTCTGACGCCCATGTTGATGGCACAGCAGCACCCTGCAACATTTCTCTGTCAATGGGATCTATCATGTTTTGGGTATGGTGTCATTGAGTCAATATAGAGGACCACACTGAGGACCCAATGCAAAGGATCATAGTATTAGTATTCATGATCTACTCTTTGGTCAAAAACACAAGAACATTAAGAACTTCTGAAGAATGACAGGTGATCAGAGACAGAGGGCATCAAATGAAGTGCCAGTGTGATCCTTCTGCAGATCTATGACTGGCCCATTGTGACAATAAATCTGATGCTGCAAATAAGGCCTTTAGATTGGAATTACTCTTCACTTTAAATTTTGAAGGCCAGAAAGAGTTCTACTCTCTTTCTGAGCTTTTCTGTTCCAGAGTTCAAAAATTAGACCTGAGAACAGAGCTGAATCAGATCCAATTGCATTGCCTCTGCTTGATTTGGTAATTGGTGGCTCCTTCTTTGAGTGTCAGTAGGAAGGAGTTGCCCCTCATCATGGTAACAAAACTGCAAAGCATAAGAAAACATGGCAGTAATGAGCAACAGCAGGATGCAAAGGTAATAATTTATTGGTACTAAAAGAAAAACATAAAGCAGGGTTTTTAAAAAATGTTACTGCTCCATGCTGCTTGGAGCGCTCTTCTGCTTAAATGCTGGCCTGTCTCCATCACCCTGTTATTGCTTTGCCAGCCAGTTTCCTGCCATAGTGTGCACCACTGACACTCACTTTCTTCAGAGTACATTGTTGTGTGTTGTAACAGTCTGCACATTTTAAAGAAAGCCTGGAAGGGCTGTACACTCACATTTGCAGGACTGTTAAGAGTTAATCTCTCTCAGAATCAGAGAACTTTGTGTGGCAGGAGACTCCAATGCATCTAATTGGGTAGCCTAAGCTAAGAGAGGAGGGTCTTGGTTCAGTCCTAGCAGAGAGAGAGAGAGAGATACAGTGTGGAAAGTTGATGGATGAAGTCCTGAGGGAAAGCAGTTTACCACCAACAGGAGAACTGGGGAAGGTTGGCACAGAGGTTTGAGATGTAGGTGCAGATTCCCAAACAAGCCAAAGAAAGGTGTAGCTCTTCTAAGGAGAGGTGATTTTTCTCTACCCATTAAACAGGAAAGTAGCTTGAGAGAGAAGAAATCCCTGGTTGGGTATGGTTGAAAACTGCCTGAGAAGACTTTCATATTTAGTTAATGACTGAAGGAAAGCATTGGTGTGTAAAGACAGGGGGGCTTGGGATACTAGAAAGTGGGTTCCAGCCTTCCTAACCCCAGAAGAGAAAGAGAATGCTAAAGAGAAAGTATCCTCAGCTGCTTGGGGAAAATCAAGGGAACCAAAGCCTAAAAACATAAGCCTGAAGTAACAGTGAAAAGCATAAGAACTGAAGTCTGTGCATGTTCTGTATTTTACCTCAGTGATAGTTATATACGTTGAATTTTACCTTAGAAATTTTCAACCGCTGACTTCACCTGGCTTTTCCCTTCTAATGTAAATAAACCAACTAGTTGTTTTCAGAAGTTTAAAAATGTCTCATGCCATTTCTATGATTTCAGGATGAGGGAACATCATATGTATGTTTGAGGAAAAACTCAGTGGATCAGTTGTTCAGAGGGAGTGGGACTAATGGCGAATGCATTTTTTGGTTAAGTGCCTTGTTTCCCCACCCCTCCTTGAAAAGAACAGTGTTCTCATGCACAGCCATCCACCACTCATCTTGAAACTTTTACCAAGCATTTTTCAGGGTCCATAAACACCAAAGCCCCTTGTGTGTGCTCTTAAACTCAGTGGGCCAATGGTTTAAAGGGAGGACTGTGTTCTGTGCAATTTTGGTGCTGTTAACTGCAAAAGCAGCTGCCCCAAAGAGCCTCAAAGGTTTTAATTGCAAAGACTGGGGACAAAACTCATGATAATAAAAAAAAATTGATTAGAACTGAACTGGCTGTGCCCCACCTGAAAAAAAAATTGTTTGAAAACTCTGGATTTGAAACTGAAACAAAATTTTTCTCAGTGTGTACCCCTAATATGTACACAGTACCTTTAAATAGTAAAAATACTGTGCCCAGGTAATTCAAATTTGTTACAAAATGTCAAATACTTCATCCTGCACATATTATGCAAACAAAGCAAATGTGAAGAATTTTGCTTCCTATGTATAGTTGTTTCTGCTCCTGTATGTTATGTAGATGAAAGGAGGGAAGCACTATAGGTCACATAATTCCTATTTTCAGATCCCTAAATCTCTATCTGCATCTGCACAGATCAGGCCTATCTGCTAGGCACAGGCCTAGAGTGCCGGGGTGGAACAGCATCAACTAGGCCTGTCACTGCCCCACCCACAACATTAGAGTCTGCTGTGGAAAACCTCCAGTTCATAATGAGTTGTCCCAAATGGATGGTGTGATAAATTCTTGGAAAAATATTGATGGAAGTGGGCTAGAACTTGAGAATAAAAGTAGGGCAATAAGGGAGGTCCATGTGAGGATACCTAAATACTGAGAGAGGCTGAGATCCTTAGAGAGGGAGACAAGATAAAGGTGCCTATATGCCACTGCTAGAACTCTCCATGCCAAGACTGGGGAGCCTGAATGCTTGGTGCTAAATGACAATGTAGATACAATGGGCATTTCAGAAACCTGGGAGGATGGGGAAAATCAGTGGCACACTGTTATTCCTGGATATAAACTCTATAGACAGAACAGGGAATGATGTGTTGGGGACAGTGTTGCTCTCTATATCAAAAAGAGCAGAGTCAAATTAGCTAGAAAATATTAGCGGAAGAAATTCCCCCACAGAATCACTATGGGTGGAGATATCAGGCTCTAAGGGTTTCTTAATTGAGATATATTATACCCTCCCTGACCAAAACAGATCTTGAGATGGAAAGAGAAATAATAGAGTTGACCAAACAGGGGAATGTCGTAATACTGGGTGACTTCAACTACCTTTACATTGATTGAGAAAATATATACTTGAGTCATGTTATAGAAACAAGCTTATGGAGCAGTCACAGAGCCAACTAGAAGTGCAGCAACTCTGGTCTTGGTGTAAATATTGTTGCACTGATTAGGCCCAGTGACCACAATGCTATTAAGTTCAGCATTCATGTTAACAGAAAGTTGCTCCCAAAGTCCAACACACACATTTGATTTCAAAACAGAGGACTTTGCTAAATGAGAGGACTAGTCCTCCAGAATGCCTGGAAACTATACTAATTGAGGCTCAGATAGAACAAACACCTCAAATCAGAAAAGATACTATCAAGTCAAAAAAGATACAGAGTGATTAACAGTTCAAATCAAAGAATCCATAAAAGGCAAAACGGCTTCTGTTAAAAAGTGGAAACTTTTCTCAATTGAGGTGAACAGAAAGGAGCACTGGTTCTGGCAAAACAAATGTGAGTTGACAATAAGGCAAACAAAAAGAGAATTTGAGGAGCAGATGGTCAAAATCATTAATATAAACAAGGAACATTTCTTCAAATATATCAGAAGGAAACCAGCTAGAGAGGCAGTTGGGCCTTTGGATGACAAAGGAATAAAAGGATTCTCTAAGGAAGATGGAGAGATGGCAGAGAAACTAAATGAATTCTTTGCATCCGTTTTCACTGTGGAAAATGTGTGGCACTTACCCACACTGGAGCCTCTGTGTTTAAGAGGGGAGTCTGAAGAACTTAGTGAAATTGAGGTGATGAAAGATGCAGTTCTACCACTACTGGGCAAACTGAAAATTGTTAATTCTGCAGATCCAAATGGGATACAACTGAGGGGTCTTAAAGAATTCAATGTGAAATTATTCAATTAAGAACACAAGAAGAAACCTGCTGGATCTAGGGTTGCCAGGTCCCCTTACCCTCCCAGCTGGAGGTGGCACCCAGTGTTTACCTTTTCTCCATTCCCATCATGGTCTTCACATGTACACTTCACAGTGGACTGATTTGGGCCCCAAACGGGTGACGTTGCGCCACCTTGGGAGTGTGCCTGAGAGGCCTGTTCCTTACCTCCCCCACTCCCCACTAGCCAGGTAAGTAGTGGCAGGGTGCAGAGGATGGAAGCAGGGGAATGGGATTGCTAGGGGAATGGCATCCCTGCCCCCACCCAGGGAATGGGATCCCTAGCTGGATCAGACCAGCAGATCATCTAGTCCAACATACTGTTCCACATGATGTCCAACCAGTTACTCTGGAGGGCCAAAAACAGGCCATAGAGCCTGAGGCCTTTCCTTGATGTTGCTCCTGGCACTGGAATTCAGAGGTTCACTGCCTCTGAATGTGCAAGTTCCTCTTAGTCATCATGGCTAGTAGCCAGCCACTGATAAATCTATCCTCCATGAATATGTCTAATCCTCTTTTAAAGCTGCCTATGTCTCTGGCCACCATTACATCCTCTGACAGAGAATTCCACATGTCCTCAAGTTCTAGTATTTTGGCGGGGGGGGGGGGGAGAGAAAAAGTTCTCTCTGTCCATAATTTCATAAACCTCTATCATGTCCCCCTTAGTTGTCTCTTTTCTGAACTGAAAAGTCCCAAACTTTCTTCATAGGAAAGGTGATCCTTTTGATGGGAAATGTAGGCATCCTGGTCTTGCAGCTATAATGGAGAGCCAAGCTGTAAAACCAGGACGACTACATTTCCCATCAAAACTTGAGGGAAGCTGACAAGTGTCCAACCTGTGTAAGGCGTCACTTTTAGCTTGGCTCTCAGCTATCCACTATGACCCAAAGGTCTATTTCCCTCTTTGTCTTAGCAAATTTGGACCCCAATAGCATATATTTGAAGTTGGGCTTTTTTGTTCCAATATGACTCGTCCTATAGTTTTGTACATTGAACTTCATTTGCCACATCGTTGCCCACTCATCCAATTTGTGGAGATCCTCTTGGAACAATTCAGTCAGCCTTCGTTTTCACCACCCTGAATAATTTTATGTCATTTGCAGACATGGCCACGTGAGAAAGAATATGCTGAACACAGGGAAGAACCGGGAAGAGCTGTTGCATTCTTTCAGGGTCAACTACACATCACATGGGAAAACTGTTATCTGATTTCCCAACATTCTCTTCAACATGAAAAATTATAGTTAGCTTTGTTCACATTGCAGTGAATATGCATGCATCTCTTTGTAAGAAAGAGCCAACGGGCATTCACTTTGCATCTGAAACTATGGATCAGTACCTGGATAAATGTGTGGTTTGTATCACACATTCAGCTGTGCATGCATTGAATGTAACATGAGAATTTTTCAATGTACATATTAAAAACAATCAAGTGTACATATGGATTGAAAAGGTGTTCATTGTAACTTTTGAACAGGACTGTCAAGGGGGACCAATATGGACTGAAGCTACAGCATAGAGGAGGTGTTAAGCCCATCTTTCATGTTGCCTCTATGACAGAAATTGCCTCTCTGAAGTGCTGCTAGCTTCATATTTTACCTGTCTTTTCTCTTCTGCAACAAAAAGCAGCTCAGGAAGTGATTGATGTGGGAGAAGCAGCATGTTAATTCAAGAAGGGTTAACATTCCTACCCCAACGCTATTGCTCTGACTCCACTGTGGCTTTTTTGAGTAAATAAAAACTACTGAAGGGTCAGTATTGGATCTTTCATAAACCAGCATTCAGCCATGACTTGATCTTCTTATCATGAAACCCACATATGATCACTTTACCATTAGTAAAATGCATTCTGGCTAAAGTGGTTATGAATAAAAGGTTTTAACAATAAAATGCAGGGGATTTCATCACTTTCAAATATCATATTGCTGTTGTAGTTGCTCTTATTTTCAGTGCACAAAATTCTTCACAATTAGAATCCAACTTAAGCTGCAATACTAAGCACACTCAATTGGAAGACCCACAGAAATCAGAAGTTGTTGTTTCTGAGTATGTATAAGGCTGAGTTGTTAAAACAGTAAAACAACTCTGTGAGGTAAGTTATATTGAGGCATAATAATGACTTGCCTAAGGCTACCTAGAAAACATCATGGTTGAGCAGATATCGGAACTGGTCCTTCCACATCTTGATTCTCTGTTTACAGACCTTACATTCTAAATCAATCATCTCCTGAAGACTTCCTACCTCATACAAACCTTTCTGACAGCTGTATCCAATGCATATTTACTTGAGAGGTAACCCCAGTGCATCCAGTGGGAGTTATTCCCAAGCAAGAATAAAGGACTGAAACCTTTAAAAATAATGCTCAAAATTAATATTGATCTATTGCAGAAATTAACTAAAATATTACTTTTTTCTAATATCTCAGATGTAATGTTGCATAATTATGTGATGTATCAACTTTGTAAATTCTTGTGTCTAAGGAAGCCTCACAGCTTTCTCAGTTTCAAGAAGATTGTCATAAAGAACAGAAGATGAACCAATAGAGTAATGGCTTTTGATCATCAGAACTCCACCATGCAGGAACTCATATACCTCTGGAGAAGCAGGCTAGCAGCAGACTCCAGCCTAAGAAAAATGTTTGACAAAGAAGCATATGTATTCCAAACACTGTTTGATTCATGTTTTAAAGTCTCACTTGCAAACATACTTCTGCAGCTTCAACATCAATCACCGGAAATATGTTTTTATAAACAAAGTAATGCAGCCTGTCTCTTCTACCGATACCATGTACAGGTCACTGAGTAGCACCCCCAGAGAAAGAAGTTTTTAGACTTATACGAATAAAGCCCGGACAGAAACACAAAGAAATCCTGCTGAACATAGATATAGAATGTAGGGTCTGAAAAAAGTGGCCTTAGATTTGTCTTTTGAAACAAGATTAATGCTTTATATTTGCAGAAAATAAAGCACTGTCTATTACCCTGGCAGAGTTGTCCAAATTATGATGTTCACTTGACAGGTTGAAGAGACTGTAGTAAGAAAAAGCCTTCTTATCAACTATCCAGATACATCTAACTAGCCACAGCCAGAAACTGGATCGTAGGCTAGATGGACAGTTTGTTTCACCCACCCTGACTCATCTTGCGTTTTATTGCCAAGCTTGCTGATCCGTTACTACTCCTATTTATCTTCTACTAGCCACCATAATGCTGGATGGAGGATGTGTGTTTAGAGTGGCCTTAAATATCACAAGAGATATATAACTCCACCTGCAAGATCCTCATCATCAGTAAGACCAGGTCACTCTAGTGCCAGTTGTAGGGGGAAGGTTTAATCCTTATCACAATAATTTCCATAAATCCAAATTCTATAGCTATATCTTGGCTAAATATTCTCACTCTGTGCACTTGATTTCCTCTTCAGATTTTTCCTGTAGTTTAAGGTTATCCTGTAGTTTAAGGTTGTTCATATATAGTAAATGAGATATTTTTTCTGCTCCCTTTGACATTTATCATCCTCATCAGCTAGTCAAATGTGCATGTAGACTGCTGAAATGTAATTCTAAGTGTGAACAACTTCACAGACTTGATTAACTGTACATCTGTTGAATCCATAATTTGCCCAGTTCACACAAGTCATCATTTATATATGCACCTGAGTCTACATTAGCACAAGCCTGAATATTAAAAACAGGTCATGGACTTCTGCCTCATAAAGATTCTCTAGGAGAACTGCCCACACCTTCCTTCAAGACCTTAGACTTCTGGCTTAGTAAAGATTCTCTGGGAGAACTGCCCATCCCTTCCTCAGGAGTCCCACCTCACACTTTAGGAGCCATTGTTACAAGGTTTTTTCATAAATAAAATTCTCCAGGTTCCTCTCTTTTGGGAAAACAGCTAAATGGAAGGAATTACATTTGGGAAGGATATCCCCTGGTGCTCTAGATGGATCAGCTTTCAAGACTATAGAAAAATTGTTTGATGTGATTGAACCCAGGAGGTTGTCCTGAAACACTCTGACTCATAAAAGTAAATAACTCCTTTCAAGCATTGTAACACTCTCCAGTTCTCCTGAACTCATGGCAGTAGCCAACATAACTACATATTAAGGTTTAATGGGGATGTGGCACTGCCTAGGGTGAATACAGGAATTTTTAAATATATTTGTGTTAATATTTCATTAGGGAGTTGGGGGGCTCTGTCAATTTGACAGAAAAAAACAGCTTCTTTGAAAACCTCAGGTACACCCACTAGCTATATTGATTTTCTAAGTAACCCCTTTTCCAGGCAAGGAAGTCCCCAAATAGAGGCTTTACTGACTTAGCATCAAAGCATTCCCACATTCATGGCATGGCACTGGATGTCAGAATCTTTAGTAGCACAGGAACAACTTTCAGTGCTGCTGTAGTGGCTGTTTCTCAAAGTACATGTCACAGACAACTGCAGCTGATAGCTAGTCTATATACATAGAATGTTCTGAACTGCAGCATTGAAACTGTAGTGAGGAACTGCATCTAGGAAAGCTTCACCTGTTGCATGAGATCTCCCTGAACATGGAAAATTAATATTTTAGGGAGAAATAATCATGACTTTGGCCCTTTCCTCATGTCCTAAAAAGAGCACCCCACTCACCAAATGCTGGTGGCTTTTCCGCAGGATTTCTCATGTCTCAGTTTGCAAAACAGATGCAGGCAGTTTTCGCAGCACCACAAAAATGGAAGCAAAACTGCCTGCATCCGTCATAAATCCCATGAAAAAGCCACCAGCGTTCGGTGAGTGGGGTGTTCATTTTTAGCCTAGCATTCTCCATTGTGGGTTTTTTTTAATGTGCTGAAAGGGTTTTCTTTTTTTTGAGTAGAGGAACATTCAAACTACCACACACATCTGACAGTAATGGAATACAGTCCAGGAAAAGCTCTATCGCCATCATGCTGTAGCCTATGAAGATTCTTTTGTGTTGTACTTTAAGTGGCCACAGCTGCAATCCTGTATACAGTAAGGCAGCTTAAATCCCATTGAAGTCAGTGGGCTATAAGCAGCTTTATTGTCTACTAGATTGCAGCCATCCAAACATATCTAAAGCTCAGCCAGTGAGAAAGAGCTTGTACTCATTTAATTCAACTGGGTATGACCTCTTCTGTGACTATTTGGCTCAGCTCTGATAAGAATAATAATAGACAACCTGGGTTGCCTCAATTACCCCTGAAGATATTTGCCTTTGCTTTGGTAACCAGAAAGGCATCTTGCACCATGGACTATAATAAGCTGTATTTACTAACACCATCCATTACATTTGTGCCTAGAGGAGACAAGGTCCTCGGCTCAGACACAAAACTTTTTGGACCTACATAACTTATCTGGCTTGTGACATCATGTAAATAGTTGCTAGCTCCCAAGAACAGGAAAATGCCAGGGGCTCATAATAGCTAGCAGAGAACACAATAGCTTTGCAAGAATCACAGGACTGCAATTCTGTTGCCCTTTGGAAACACGTGTCAGGTGGGAAGCCACATTAGTCTGCAGTAGAAGAGCAATATTTGAATCCAATGGCACCCTAAAGACCAACAAAATTTCCAGAGTATAAATTTCTGAAAGCCTCTCAAAAGCTTATATCCTGGAAATCTTGTTGGTCTTTAAGATGCTACTGGACTCGAATATTACCCTTTGAAAACACTTGGGCCCATATCACCAACCACAGGCTGATGACTGTAAGCTTTTGGTTTCATGGGCCGTTCAAGCATCAGCCTTTCTGATGAGCCACCCAAGAATAAATGTGGATCATCTAGGATGGATCAACCTGTGTTGAAGTCCTGCTGAATGCCCAATTACAAGCCCATGTCTGTGACTTGAAAAAGTCAAGCATTTCTTCCAGACTGTTGAAGGCAGCTTCAAAGAGGAACCACTGCTCATAGTGTGGGCACAGTTATTCCACTATTGCCGGTTTGTATTTTGGTTCAAAAACCTGCAAGAGCTGTTTTTAAACTGGTGACAGTGGAACAAAAGAAATGTGCATGTACTCCATGGGGCTTGAAGCGCCTTTCAAATTATGTTTTACACTTAACAATCTCTCTCTTTTCTGTCTTTATTAATTTATGGCATGGTAAAAACTCTAAAGTGAGTGAGGACAGTCTCTGCACTTCTTATTGTATAGCAACTATAATAAACAGGAGCCTAGTGGCACCTTAAAGGCAGAATTTTGCTCGAACATAAGATTTGGTGGATTAGAGCTGAAGAAGTGGCCTCTAGTACACCAAAGGTTATGCTGGAATAATATTCTGTTAGTATTTAAGGACCCTGACCCGGATAGCCCAGGAAAGCCTGATCTCATCAGATCGACTTCTCTGGCTACTTCTCTGGAATTATTTTGCATAGTTGCGCTTACCCATAATTCTGATATTGTGTCAATAAACATCACCAACAGCAAACATCAAGAACTTGGAAACCTGGAAAAAGAAGAACCAGGGCTCAAGTTAGTTTGAAAGCCAATGCCTAAAGTGAAATGAATAAACTCAAACTGCCTTTGTATAGCTAATTTCCCCACCTCTTCTGTATCTTTTCCTTCCTCCCCTAGCTTGTTATCACTACTCCCATTCTCATGCAAAAAAGCCATTAGTGGCCAACCTGTTTCTCATCTGAGTGTTTCCAAAATGAGACTTCTTTGGACTAATTTCATTCTTTGAACCAGCCAGAGGGTAGGAGGAGGATGCCTAGACAGGAGACAGATTCCTATCTGCATGCAGATACCGCTGAGATCTGAAATGCCTCAGGATGGGAAACAAAAAGTATGATACTAATCCATGTTGACTGTAATCCAGATGCTCAATCACTAAAGGAAACTAAAAAGACAGAAGCCAAAAACAAATAACAACAAAAACAAAGCAAAGACCATGTGATTGTTCCAGTGTTGTCATTGTGGTCCTAGCAAAATGGGCACCAGACAGTGGGAATATGTGCCATAAAGGGTATGAGGCTATAGCCCTGATTTAGCTCCCAGCTGTCTTTATCTCACCTTTATTTCCTTTGGCTCCTATTTCTTCCTGCTCAGTATCTTAGCCTCTGTGGGTTGCTTCCTTTCTCCTTTAGCTCAAGGATGAGCTAAAGTTGGACTGAGGGCAGCGCTCCCCCGCCTCCAAAGAAGAGGTGCCAGTACTCATGGTGTTCACCACCTTGGGGGCTCAAGCCCACTGGCCAAAAGAGGTACCAGTATTGTACAAAGAGGTGCTGGTACTGCATACCAGTGTGCATCCCCAGGGGGAAAACCCTGACTGAAGGTAAATGGATCTCATTAATCTCAAATTTTTTAGGTTATGTCCCTGTTTCCTCAAGTTCTATGCTACTACCTGTTATAGCATTCTGATGGCCGTAGAAACGGGCCAGGGCCAATCAGATGGAGGGCCATTTGGTCTTGGTCTCATTCTCACACTCTCAAATGCGGACACTTTTTTGGCACTTGATATGTCTCAGTTTGCTTCATTCTTTTTATTTTATTTTTTAAAAAATATTTTTATTTCAATTATTAACAAAACTGTTTACAATATGAAATACAACATGGGTAAATTGTTAAAAACTATATAACAGAGAAAGGTAAAACATGGAAAGACAAATTCAAGTTGAATGTATTGTCGAAGGCTTTCACGGCCAGAGAACGATGGTTGTTGTGGGTTTTCCGGGCTGTATTGCCGTGGTCTTGGCATTGTAGTTCCTGACGTTTCGCCAGCAGCTGTGGCTGGCATCTTCAGAGGTGTAGCACCAAAAGACAGAGATCTCTCAGTGTCACAGTGTGGAAAAGATGTAGGTCATTTGTATCTACTCAGGAGGGGTGGGGTTGAGCTGAATCATCCTGTAAGAGTTTCCCAGGGTGTGGAATGCTAGTGGCGGGAGGCTTCACTGTATCCTGAGGAGGTTCTTTTGCATATGGATTGGTACTTGATGTGCTAATCTTCTCTGCAGGGCTATTGTCAGGGATAGAATGTTTTGTTAGCCTGGTGTTTTTCAGAACTGGAAACCATGCTCTGTTCATTCTTAAGGTTTCTTCTTTCCTGTTGAAGTTTTGCTTATGCTTGTGAATTTCAATGGCTTCCCTGTGCAGTCTGACAAAGTAGCTGGAAGTGTTGTCCAGTATTTTGGTGTCCTGGAATAAGATACTGTGCCCTGTTTGCGTTAGGCTATGTTCAGCCACTGCTGATTTTTCAGGTTGTCCAAGTCTGCAGTGTCTTTCATGTTCTTTTATTCTTGTCTGGATGCTACGCTTTGTGGTCCCGATGTAAACTTGTCCACAGCTGCAGGGTATACGGTATACTCCTGGAAACCAACTCACACTGATCGGTACTTACACAAAAACTCCAATCACCACCCCCGATAAGTACCGATCAGTGTGAGTTGGTTTCCTGTAGACCTTGTGACCTAACTGAAAGTTTGCTTTGCAGATGACCAAGGTATCCAGGAATGGGAGTTTTCCCTCGATTTCTTTCTCCATTGTGAATTGTATGTTCAGGTGGATGTTGTTGAGATGATTCAAAAACCCCATCAATTCTTCCTCCCCATGGCTCCAAATGATAAATGTATCATCCACAAACCGGAACCATACACTAGGTTTGTGGGGTTTGTGGGGTGCTGATTCTAGAGCTGTTTTTTCAAAATGTTCCATGTAGAAGTTTGCTATAACTGGGCTGAGTGGGCTCCCCATGGCCACCCCATCCATCTGTTCATAGAATTCGTTGTCCCATTGGAAGTAACTGGTTGTCAGACAATGGTGGAATAAGGCTGTTACATCCTCTGGGAAAATCTGATTAATAAGTGCAATAGTGTCTTTTACTGGAACCTTGGTAAACAGGGATACAACATCAAAACTGACAAGTATGTCTTGTGGATTGAGTTTCAGAGAACTGATTTTGTTGATGAAATCTGCTGACACTGATCGGTACTTACACAAAAACTCCAATCACCACCCCCGACAGAAAAGAGGCATAATGAAAACATTAGTGGATTGTGCAAGACGGATATGTGAGCCGCACTTTCTCAATGAGGAAATTAATCATCTAAACCACGCACTTCAGGCAAATGGCTACTCCAGAAATGAAATCCGAAGAGCAATCAAACCCAGGATGAATCAAACAACCAAGGAAAAACAGTCTCCTACAGGAAAAGTGTTTTTGCCATATATCAAAGGAATTACTGATCAGATGGGAAAGCTTATGAAAAAGCATAACCTTCAAGCAGTATTCAGACCCACCCGAAAAATACAACAGATGCTACGATCAGCAAAAGACAGTAGAGACCCCCTCACCTCTCCAGGAGTATACCGTATACCCTGCAGCTGTGGACAAGTTTACATCGGGACCACAAAGCGTAGCATCCAGACAAGAATAAAAGAACATGAAAGACACTGCAGACTTGGACAACCTGAAAAATCAGCAGTGGCTGAACATAGCCTAACGCAAACAGGGCACAGTATCTTATTCCAGGACACCAAAATACTGGACAACACTTCCAGCTACTTTGTCAGACTGCACAGGGAAGCCATTGAAATTCACAAGCATATGCAAAACTTCAACAGGAAAGAAGAAACCTTAAGAATGAACAGAGCATGGTTTCCAGTTCTGAAAAACACCAGGCTAACAAAACATTCTATCCCCGACAATAGCCCTGCAGAGAAGATTAGCACATCAAGTACCAATCCATATGCAAAAGAACCTCCTCAGGATACAGTGAAGCCTCCCGCCACTAGCATTCCACACCCTGGGAAACTCTTACAGGATGACTCAGCTCAACCCCACCCCTCCTGAGTAGATACAAATGACCTACATCTTTTCCACACTGTGACACTGAGAGATCTCTGTCTTTTGGTGCTACACCTCTGAAGATGCCAGCCACAGCTGCTGGCGAAACGTCAGGAACTACAATGCCAAGACCACGGCAATACAGCCCGGAAAACCCACAACAACCATCAAGTTGAATGATCTGATATATTTTGGATTATAGATTCAGGATTGTTTGGTATATTTTATTGGGAGGATATAGATTTTCTTTAGAAATGTATTCAAAAAAGGGGAACAATTTTTCCATAAAATTTGTTGTTTGGGGGAAATTTTCAGCTTGATAGATTCCATCATTGATTTTTTCAAATAAAAAATGGTCCCATATTTTAGAATACCAACTGGTAATTGTCAGTACAGTATATGATTTCCATTTTAAAGCAATTAAATTTTTTGCTGTCATTAAGAAGATATTGATGAGGTCTCGTCGCCTCATTCTTTTTATTATTGTTGTTGCCCTATGTAGTTTCAGTGTTTTTTTAATTTTTCCTATGGCTAGGCCCCTCAAAAGGTGGAAGTGGACTAGGCCCTTCTGGATTTATGAGATGCCTTAGATGGGTGCCATAGACTATGATCTACAGAGGGGGGGAGGCTTTTGCTATACAAGTATAATACAATGGAATTATTGTTCATAGAAACAAAAATTGGGAAAAGGTTCAAAGGCGCTAGCTTCTCTTCCAGGTTCTTAACCATACATGTATATTTAGAAGTCAGGGAGCCTATGTGGTACTGTGGTTAGTGTTGTACTAGGATCTGGGAGACCCCAGTTAGAATTCCCACTCAGCCATGGAGGCTTGTTGGGTGACCTTGGGCCAGGCATACATTCTCAAGCTCACCTACATCACCAGGTTGTTGTGAGGATCAAATGGAGGAAAGGAGAATGATGTCAGCTGCTTTCAGCCTCCCCTGAGGAGAAAGGCAGGGTATAAATGAAGAAAATAAGTCCCATTTTAGTCAATGTTCTTGTTCCTAGGATTTATAGCAACCTGATATTAAGCATAATGAAGTCATTTTACTGTCTTATGCCTATTTCTAGGCATATGTTTTAGTTAAGACCCAGAATAGATCCAATGCAGATTGGGAACTCAAAACAGCCTAGAAAGGGGGCCTTATCCTTCCCTTGCCACTTCCTCCCCCTGCCACACCACCCCCATGTAAGGAGGATGAGCTGGTAGTGGCAGCTTCAGGCGACTTGCCAGGGTCAGGTCTACCACATGTAATCTCAGCTGGGCCCAAGAGAGGAGAGGGAGCCCTCCAGGCTATTGACTCACCTGAACCATTCCTGGTGTCCCTAATAGCCTATTCACCCTTGCAGTAAATATTAGTGTAGCAAGCACAAAAACCGCAGCTGCAGTTTCATCAAACAAAGTAACAGGGCCAACTTTAATCAGAGAGCAATAAACATTAAATTCACCCTCTATCTGCTCTTCTTAAAATAGAAGTTGCTTGTTTACAAAAGAGTAAGACTGTTTTCAATTGCTGATGATTTAAGAGACATTCTCAAAATGTGGGTGTATAGAACAAGGACAAAAAATACATCTTTTGGGCCACTGACTTCTACTTCCTTTTTCCTTATGCATGTCACAGTAATTCACAATGTGTGTTTCTGTACTTAACTTTGCTTGACCTGCTTGTGCCAATACACACATTGTGATACTCCATATGGAACAGAAAAGTAGAGACCCTGAGATCCATGGAAGATTTGCAATAGATTTCAATAGGATTGAAACTGCAGTTTTCAGAGTAGATGATCCATGGCCATCAGTGTGTCTTTATCTCCAGGTTTGAAATTCAGATTAGCTTTGCTGCTGTTCTTCTGTTGGAGTGTTTTATTTGTGTTGAGTTTTGTTAAGTTTTAAAGTGATTTTGCAAATCATCTCAACTAGTAGGGGAAACGTAAAGATACTTCAGACTAATAAATATATATCAAAAGGATGTGTGTGTAAAAAAAACAACGCAGAATCAATGCATGCTGAAGATAAATCCTTGTATGTTAATGATATTTGCCACAGCCATTAGCAGTCAGTTGCTAGTAAAGACATATGGTGAGGAGATCTATTGCTTTTGCACTTGGCCTGTCTACGTCCACTGGTGTAGTAATGCAGACTGGGAGTGCTTAGCCAGTACAAATTCTCTGACTGTAAAAAAAGACTCCTTGTTTAATTGTACTATTCCCCATTTTGGAAAAAAAATTGAACATCAGAATGAGTCTCTCTTTTTGTGTAGCAAAAGTAACTCCTTGCCTTTATCTAATTTCAGACTGGTAACACTTTTAAGGCACAATATCAACACAGAATGCTTTGTTCATGAAAAAAGTTCCAGGTAAAAAATATTGGCTGATACTATTTCTGAAATTTTTGTTCTGAAATGTTGATTTCACCTTCTTGGTCACCACCCTGTCCTGTCAGGGGGTCCCATTGAGTTGGTGGCAGAAGGGCTGTCTGAAGCAGGGGTGGGTGTGGGTCCTGTGATTGGTCCAGGCCTTAAAAGCCATGCTCTGGATGGGCTGAGGGCAGCCAGTAGAGATGGAGCTAGAGGCAGGGTTGGCCAGTGAGAATGGGGAGTGATGTCTAACTACCCCTCCTGGGTGTCGGCCACAGTTGGAGCATACAACAGGAGTGAATAAACTCACTGAACTGACTGTCCTATCTTTTGTGCACCTGATAAGAGATGGAGGGACTCATGCTCCCCAGCTTGCTGTGGGCTCCATCCTTACCTCTGCCCCAGAGCACCCCAAGGACAGCTGCCACCCCTCCCTGAGCAGGGCTGTAGTTCCAAAGTGGAACAGCAGTGACAAAGCAGAGGCTTGTAATAAGTAAATAAATAAAAATAAATAATGTGTGGCAGGGGAAATTTCTGTAGCTGCACTCAGGGGTAAAAGCGGCAGAAGCCCTTACTTTGGGTTGGATTATGGCTTCAATTATAGAGACTGAATGAAAACAAAAGATCTCTTGGAGAATGGGGAGGGTAATCCAGATGACTTTACAGGTATGCTCCCTGGGCGGCCAAAGCTGAGAAGGAGAGAGTTCCCAGGCGCTGGAAACAGTTCCAGATAAAACAGAGGAGAAGTTTTGAGGTGGCAAAGAGGTCTGTTAGAGGGAGTCTTGGCTGTATCATCCAGCTGGGATATTCATGGAAAATTCCAATCAGTCTGTATTGAGTCAGTATGAATGAAGAACTTTTTTTGTCAAGAGTCTAACGTGAGTCTGTCGTTGTTAGCAGGAATGTTAATGCAGCAGGATCTTTTGTGTCTGAATGTGTACACACATAAACACATGAAGTTGCCTTATATTGAGTTAGGCCATCAGTTGGTCAAGTTCAGTATTGTCCACTCTGACTGGTAGCAGCTCTCTAAGGTTTCAGCCAAAGATCTTTCACATCACTTACCACCTGATGAATTTAATTGGAGATGCTAGGGATTGAACACGGGACATTCTGCACGCTAAGCAGATGCTCTGCCATGGGATCACAGCCGTTCCACATGTACTTTGATTCTTCACTGAAAGGTCTAGATTAATGGTCTGGGGCTACACAAAGGGAGAGGCTTTTTTCTCTAAGGCTGCCTCTGTTTCCAGCAACCATGATGAGATTATAAGGAATTACTCCTGATCTGGCCCCTTCTTTGCAGGCCCTCAGTCTTTGTATTGCAGATGGCCTGAAACTCATTTCTGGGTCTTGTGCAATTGGCAGAGAAAAGCTGGATTTGGTCATCAAAGTTCAGCAAGAAAAGAGAAAGGCCAGCAAAATGGATGCTTGATGGCAACATCTGGTACAGCTTTCTTTTCTCCTTTTCTCAGACTGCAGTACTTTTTAAAGCTTGCCAGACTTGATCAATAAAAAACACATCTTCCCCTTGAAACTGAATCTTTAGAAGTGCCATTATATTTTAATAACTTGAAATATATTTTACTATAATGTACAACTCCACATACAGTCAAAGTCTAGGTAAATTATTAGTTAATATTTTGAATTTAGCATGAGAAACAATTTCCCCAACCAAGCCTGTAAAGCCAAACTGTTGGGAAAAAATGAGGGCCTAGTGAGAGTAACAGATCCACAATAGGCTTTATCTGCCATAATCAGAGAAACATCAGCTGCAAAGCGTGAGGGGAATGTGGTTTACACAGGAGACGCCGCCTGTGTAGGGTTTCAGTTCTGGTTAATGACACTGTAAATCAAGCCTGTCATCTTTTCAAATGATTTTTCTTTCAGCTTGGTCTTAACAAAACAACCACCACCACCTTCACAACATGAGATTCCACAGGAACCAAAGTCACTCCCCACCTCTCATACCCGCCCCCCTTTATTATAAGGAAAGAGACATTGTGACTGAACTGGATATATGAGGAATGTGCATTACAAGTCACACTGCTCTGTACATTTCCACAACCAGGAAAAAAGGCCTTGGTTGCATACTACAAAGATGACCTCTCTATCATACAAGAGGATGGTGATCAGATGGCTTCTTCATGTGACTTCTGATCTGATTTATCATGATGAGCAACAGTTTCCTCTCCAAAGAATTTGGGTATTCCTTGATCATTTAGTCCAGTAGGAAACCCATTTTTCCCAAGACCCTAATCCTATGGCATACCAATTTTATTTAGATTTTAATTTCCCCTCAGGGCCTTTCAAAAGCAGGCAGTTAGAAAGTTAAAAATATGTCCACTGTTGAAGCTTGGAGTTAAAGGAAATCTGAAATCTGGAAAGGTTTGTCATGTATATAACTTGAACTATAGGAGAACAGATGTTGGATTTGACCAAAAAATCATAGACGATGCCTTTACACAGAGAAACAGGGCTAGCTCAGCCCCATAACTAGACATGCCACAAAGGGAGCCTAGAGGCCTAGAACAGAACAACCTTGGAAAGGGGCAAGAAACAATGGAGTAACACAGTTGCATGGCCTTGTGTAAATTACAAGAGTTTCGTATCAATATATACAATGCATTAAGGCCCAGGTGCAGTGAATGTCTGAGAATGGCAAAGTTTGTTTGTTTGTTTCGATTTCTATTCCGCCCTCCCCAAATTTGCAGGCTCAGGGCAGATTACATTTATGCACATTAAAAATTTACAATTTAAAAACACAATAAATACAATATAAATATTTAAAATACAAATACAGCACAGCACTAAATTAATTCAGTTAAACCATTTCCCCTGTCACTAAAGTTTCTTTGGAGGTGGATGTTTTGATAGGGAGGGCTCCGTTCTGCCCTATTCAGCCAGCAGGGGCCCAACCCAACATCAACCCTACGCCTGGTGGAACAGCTCCATCTTAAAGGCCCGGCAGAACAATAACAGATCCTGCCGGGCCCTGGTCTCATCAGACAGAGCATTCCACCAGGTTGGAGCTAGGAGGACTGAAAAGGCCCTGGCTCTGGTCGACACTAGGCGGGCCTCCCTGGGGCAAGGGACTGTTAATAGTTGTTTTTCACTAGATCAAAGCATCCTCTGGGTCACATATGGGGAGAGGCGGTCCCGAAGATACACAGGTCCCAATCCTCATAGGGCTTTATAGGTTAATGTCTAAATGCACAGAAGTTAGAAATAGATTTCAAGGATAGTTGTTTTGGTGGAGGGCCAAAAGATACCAATATGCAGGGGTCATTTCATAGAAAAAGAGCTGGAAGAACTCATTAGCATAAATCTTTAGCATAACTCATTAGCATATACCACACCCCTTGCCATCACCGGAAGTGTTATTAGTATAACTGATTTGCATATAATACACCCCCTGACATCACCTATCCTGGCTGTTTTGGACCCAATCCTGGCCATTCAGGGCCAAAATTGGACCCAAAGTGGCAAAAAGGGGCTGAAAATGGCCGAACAGGGGCCCAAAACTGTCAGGACTGGGCCGCTGCTGAGTGGGAGAGTGATCCACCACCCGTCAGAGGCCCGATCCAGGCCGTTTTGGCCCCAATCCAGGCTGAAACAGGCCCGAAATGGCCGAGAGTCAGGTGGGTGGGGCCACCTGACCTGTGACCTCTTTGGGGAACTGCTGGAACTGCGTTCCTATGCGTTCCCTCTCAAAATGAGACCTGCCAATATGTATGAGAAACTTGTAATCACTAATTTTACATAGCCTTTGATAAGAGGTAGCAGGAATGAACAAACTATTTTTATATATTTTGAGAATATATTTCAAATATGGATAAACTTGTCTGATGTTTGAAGTTATAAGACAGTAAGGTAGCCAAGAATCTGCACCCCTTTGAAGCAGAACAGATAGCTATTGTTAGGAGAAAGCTCTAAAACTCTATAACAAGCTGAATGGATCTGGAGCTTCTTCCTAGAAGGGGCTCCTTGCCTGTGACCTTCTTATCTTTGGGTAAGATACTTTTCTTGACTCACATAATTGCTCTCTTTAATGGTCTTTGCAGTTGTTATGATGGATATGATTTTCTATTGATTGAGTTGATATTAAGAATGCTAAATGATCATGTTGTAATAAAAGCTTTGAATGTAAGCAAATGAATGGTTGGGTCAGGCAATTAAATGATTCAGAAGAGAGAACTTTGACTCCAATAAGGCTGAAATACATGAAATAACGTCCATAACTTGACGGGATTTTTTTCCAAAACACATTGTTTATTTATAAGCACTAACTGGTTTGCTCATTTTTTAATTTAAATAATGTCTGCCAAGCAACACACAGCATCAGCAGATGGGTGGTCAAGGGACTCCCAGTGAGAACAGATATATCTGAAATGTTGCAAATTATGCTATACTGTGCTTTTTGAATACACAGAAAGTAACCTACTGAACAGACATGAACAGCTCATGAACATTGCTGAATGGCAAGCAGAACGTGAACCAAATTGGTGGGCATTCAAGCATCTCTCTTCTCAGTACAGTACTCTAATGACCATGTCACACAACCTCTGTTTGTGTGTTTGATCTGTTTAATAAACTGTCTGTTCCTGTTGTGATGACAATACACATTGAACACATCAATCATTTCATTTAGTAGGATCATTTTTCCCCCTTTCCTTGGATTCAGGCTAAAGGCCTATTTAAAGGTGAAGCAGGAAGTGGCTGGCTGGCTGGCTGGGGGGTGGGATCACATGATGTCAGGTGGCCAATGATAACTCTGTTTGTATGGGTAGCAAAGTTTGAATCATAGAGGCACTATTTTCTGCTGCATCATCGAACAAGTGAGACCACTTCAAAGATGACTGCTCAAAAGGCTGGTGGTAGCAAAGGAATTTCCTTGTGTGAGTGGGAGACACTGTATCTCCTGGATCTATGGGGTGAGGAAAAGGTGCAGGGGGCTCTTGCAGTCTCTCACAGGAACATAGACATCTTTGAGAGAATAGAGGAACAGATGCTGGCAAGGGGGCATAACAGGATGGCCTTTGAGTGCAGGAGAAAACCAAAGCCCTATGTCAGGAATATAAAAAGGTCATGCCCAACAGCTGCTCTGGGAACACTCCTGCATCTTGACCCATTAACCACCAGCTGCATTGCACTGCATTCGCAGATGAGACATGAGCATCAAACTGCATTGGATAACCAGGAGTCTTTCCTTTCAACTGTGGATATGGTGCAGGGATAACTAGTAAGTGTTATGGAGTGTTCCAAGAAGCTCTTCAGCTATGAACTTGTTACCATTAACCTGCAGAACTTCAGCTCCTCTACCCCATCAGATACAGATGAGGTACTATACCTAGGTAATGAAGATGCAGCCCCTCACCTTGGAAAAGGTTATCTAAGGTTTGCGAAAAGAAAGGATGAAGTGTGCTTACAGAGAAAACACCATTTTGAATGCCATACCCCTGTTCTACATAGTGATTTATTGGGAATAAATGAAGAACAAAACCCACCATTTGTGGATGTTTCTACATTGTATTTGTTGAAGGTATTTGTTGTACAGGTTTTGAAAACTTGGGGGAGGGGGGAGTGAAATCTCCTGTGTGTAGAAAATGCTCTTTCCCATGTGTCCTCCGCTTCAGTAGCCCATGTGTTGTTCCTCAAATGCAATCTGTAAGCAGGAGCGATGTCAACCACTCTGTCCCACCCACCATAACTTCATGTCAGCATACCTACACAGTTGTAGGTGTTACAGAAAGGAATGAACATGAACCAGTGATATATCACCATTGCATTACATTTGCAACACATACACCCCATTTTAAACATAAACATTACCTTCATGATGGCGATCCTCCCAGTGCAGATAACCTGCAGCCTTCCAAAGGTACCTCTTGGAATTGGTGGGGGGGGGGGGGGAGGCAAGATTTGGCCACTTTGCTGAGGGATCCCTTGCCATGCCTCCTGGGAGTCCATGAAGTCATAGTTTGCCCGCATTGGTCAGCCATGCAGATGAAGCTAGCTTCAGAGTGCTCCCTGGTGATGCTCCTGTAGATCACCTGGTTCCTCTGGTGTCTGCTCACCATCAGCTCCCTGGCATGACTCAATTGGAGAATGATCTTCAGCACTTCTTCATATTGCATATTTTTGGCAGCATGGTTAGGCTACTGTCCAAACACTGCAATGCAGAAACATTGGTGCCTGGCAATCAATTGTTATCAGTAGAAAAGAGCAAGAGTCCAGTAGCACCGATAAGACTAACAAAATTTGTGGTAGGGTATGAGCTTTCGTGAGTCAGAGCTTACTTCTTCAGCTGTGACTCACGAAAGCTCATACCCTACCACAAATTTTCTTAGTCTTACAGGTGCTACTGGACTCTTACTCTTTTCTGCTACTATAGATAATGTGGCTACCCATCTTGATCTAATTACCAATTGGTGGCCCCCTTTCATGACCCCCTGCAAGGGCAGTCTGTTTGCCTGTTATTTCTTTTCCGATCGCATACTCACCTCCAGTGACTAATTCAAAACTCAGCTGTGCTGCAATATTGTTTGTGGAGTGGGCTTCCCTGTTCCTTGTTTTCCCACCCATTTTAACTCTTTATTTTTGATTTTTGTTTTGTTTTTGTAACAGAATTAAACACAACAATCCACAGTGAGCTAACAATACTTATCTAAGTACAACATATAGTCCAATCAGGTTAAACATAAATAATTAACAATAAATATATTACAGGTATGTAGTTTTAAACAATGACTGGGAGAAAATGAAAAGAGATACTTGGTGTAACTCAGTGCACGGCCACTGCACTTCTTAAGGAATGTGTGAATGCAATCCTTGGGAGTAGGCTTGAAGATCTAAGTACTGCAAAGCCGGAAAGTTTTGTTTTCAAGGGCAGGGGGCAGAATGCTGCTGCTGGGTTTTTATAGCATAGATGAGGGAAGACTAAGGCAAGCACCACCAAATACTCCCCCCATAGTCTGTCAATAAGTGGGAGACATATAGGCTGAATCCACACTTCCTTTTTGTTTCCGTGCCTTTTTCACAACTGCGGCATTGTTCAAGCAGATACTCACACACTTTCCCATTCCACGTGTTCCCCGCCATCACCGCACCACAATAGCGCCTCCTTTCCATACCACGTGATAATGGCGGAAATCTGTTTTTGCCTGGCCCTTTTTTTAAAAAAAAAGGGCTTTCATAGCACATTTACACAATAAAGAAAGGTCAGTATACCGGAAAACCTACTTTGTGAGTAACAGGGTTTCCGGAGAATGTTTTAATGTGACAAATTATTTTCACATTTGCCCACCATAACAACCAGCCAATTGTTAGAAAGTGGTCTGTGTCGAGCAAAAAATGGGCCAATCAAAGTTGAGGGGGAGGGGACCTTGCCATTTCTTAAAAGTCGGAATATCGGTATAGCGCAAAATTAACTTTTTTTAAAAAAAAAAGGGAAGTGACATGCGCTGTCAAGCTGACGATGGAGGAGGGAACCGCCCACTATAACGCTTTAATCAGTGGTGTGTGGAGAACTGATTGCGCCATGAAGACGCACTGGGAGGGTGAATGTGATGATGCACAGCATGGTAGCGGAATGAACCCAACTGCCATGACTGCGCAAGATAAGCGGATGGTGAGTGCGTGTGGATTTGGCCATAGATTCTGTATCAGCAGTTTAGTTTTTATTGTGAACTCTAAACAGGAAGTTCTAAAGTAGAACTTCCCCACCCCCTTTTTTGCACACAGCCATCAAGGCATGCTTGCTTCCATAAACCTAGCTAACACATCCAACACTTCTTTGCCAGCATCCAAATGCTGCCTATCACCAGGTTCATAATCTATGGAACTGTGGTTGTGATGGGGGGCAGTCCTGTAGCACAGCATATCCCACCACAATCCATGCTCTCCTCGGTGCATATTTGAAGCACCTCTTCCACTGCTTTCTTGGTCTTCCAAATGGCTTCATAAGCCATTTCCTCATCGGGTAGGCAACATCAGCAACAATCAATGTCAAAGAAGAATTGCCAGGCACAAACACACCCGTGGACATTGCAGTACAGATAGCGGAGTTGGCAAACAGAAAGGCATCATGGTTTCTGCCACTCGAGCCCATTTCTGCACCTATAATATGGCTGGTGTGGTCTACTATTTCTGTAGAAGAATGGAGCTGTATTTCTCCCGTTACTGTATTGGTCACATCTCCCCTTAGGTTGCTGAATTGTGATGTGTGTGTTGTCTACTGCTCCAATGCAGTGTGGAAGTCCAAGTTTTAAAAAGCCATCCATAATTTGAAAGGAGACAGTTAGAAAAGGGAAGACACAATGTAAGTTAATAACTCATGATATGGTTACAACGAACTGTTTTAAACATCTGTTGAAGTTTGTTAATGTTATGTTTTGTGAGCTATATGCTGTAAACTAATTCAAAATTAATAATAATTTTAAAAAAATTTAAAAGAAAAGGGAAGGCACTTGTTAGAATACATAACAGGAAGTAGCCATCTTGCAATGCATTTTCCATGCAGCATCTGGATGGTAGCCTAATCATGCCATCAACAAGAAGACAGCTATTGCAGTGCTGTAATGTTGCTATTCATTTTAAAAATATAAAAAAATGTGCTGAACACCCAAGGAATTGTAACCCCTGTTGACCCAAAAATAAGAACATAGAAAGAAAAACACAATGCTAATAACACTGAGGAAAAAATGGATCACATAAAAGACAGGATTCAGTTTGCACTAATGACTGTTGCTATTGAACTGCATTGATAAAAGGGGAAAAGAAAGCTATGGAGTGTGCCACCTTACCCTGCCTACCTCTGTCCCTGTGCAGTTTTCTGAAGGAGATTCATCTCAAGAGTGAAGCAGACCTCAAAAGCAATTTCTGCCACTGTCAAGAGTCTGACCTTAAACTGGTTCTTACATTCCTGGTAGCAGTTGCAATTGGCAAGATACCACACCACGATCACACATGCTTTCCCACTGGGATGGGATCCCACACGGTGGCTGATTGCTGCTCCAATCTTCCTCTGATGAATGCCACCACCTCCTCAATTTTTGATGGGTCATCCAGAAGTTCTCCAGCCACTGTTTGTCATCCTAGATCACTAGAACTAAGTTGTCCCACCAGTCTGTGCTTCTAGGATAGACCCAGAAGTAGGCACCCCTGCAAGAGCTGACCATCTTTTAGTTGCTTCACAAGACCTCCCCTTGTGAACTGAAGAAATTGGTCTGAAGACTGAAAGGGCCCTGGAAGAGCTCATTGCATGCTTTCTGGCAGACACCTTCCTCAAATAGGTTCAACAGGCCTCCATCAAATGCCTCCAAGACAGCAGAATGACCTGGATCAAGGCCAGGATGGCAGCTTCCGGAACCATCATGACTCTAACAAAGCTCCAAGCAGACAATTCAAATCACACCAGAGAAATCACAAACAGCTGCAATGGCTGCAAGAAAAGTCTTCAAGGGAGTCAAGTACACGAAAAACACTTAGAAGGTTTCTGTCCAGAACTCTGCCACCAATAACCCCTCCAGAAGTTCAAAAGTAGATTGGCAAGAATGGGACTGTCCAATCAGCAACTATAGGAATGGGGAGAGGGAGGGGAATGCTAGGCACACTGGCTTGCAACATTGCAACATTACAATGTAGGGGCTAATTTTTTTTAATGAAGTAGGCACCACAAAACTCAGCCCCTCACTGACACATATCAAAATATCTGAAAAGAAAAACCAGATGCTAATTCGGTTCTGTGTCATACCGTGCAGAACGCAGGAAGCATAGGCCGAATCAGTCCTGATTGGCATGAATACAGAGAAGCACTGGATTAAGTTTGGAGTGTGGAAAACACCTGGGTTAGATTTGTAAGGAAATTTCCATGTAGGAGAAAACTCTCATTACAACACACACTCCAATAAGACATTGTGCCAGCTCATTGTGCAGTCACAGGGTTTGCACTGAAGTATTTTATTATGTGTATGTTTTTGACATCTTCCATCTGCCCTGCCTCCATAAAGCACAAAGCAGAAAGCATATGGTTATCTTGTATAAAAGTATTGTTTAAAATATAAATGTTAAACATTTTGTTTATTATCATAATAACATAATCACAAAATAATAATCATGAACAGGATGATTATGCGAGTAAAGAATCGCTTAATCAAAGTCACCCAATCAGTGGAGATTAGAACCTGGGCCTTCCTAAAACTTGAAAATGCAAACATAGATATTTTGGGATCCCAATGCCTATCCTCCATGCCATTAAGCTTTTTGTCTGATTTCCTGTTCTTGTAGAGTACTGAAAGATGACTGGTCTCTAGGGATGATTCCAAAGAATAACCTTTTGCACTATAGAACATTCTCTTTTCCCAACTGAGATGCAAATGGAACTAAAATTAGGGTGTGTGTGATGGAGCCTGGCCACAAATGCCAGCCTGGGAAAAGGGAACCTGGAGGGGGCCAGCCTGGGCATGGGCCTGCAGCTGGAGACCAATAGCAGGGTGGCCAGCATTTGTGGCAATGACCCTCAAGGGTGAGGGAACGCCACTAGGGTGGTGAGGTGGCTAGGAAGTTGGGACTCTGGGGGCATCCTGGCTGGGATGCACACTAAAGGGGTGTCACAGCTGGCTGAGGCCCAGGGAAGCTATTTGTAGGCTGCCACCACTCTGATACAGGTTTCCTCAGAAGGGCCCAGAGCACCCAACCGACCCCTTCTGATTATTCTTTCCCAGTAGGTTTGATTTATTATGTGACCAAATGAGGCATGAGGACCCAGGAAGAATACTAAAGAACTTTCTTTTAAAAGTTTATTAATAACTAGTGTTCAAAACTTTGTAAAATAAAGAGAATAGTAAAGGCTGGTGAATAAACAAACTAATACACCCTAACTCGTCTTACTAGACTGTTCTTAACTGTCTCCTGGAGGCTGGCTTCCAACTGTCTCACCCCTTCTGGATGAGGGATCCCTCTATCTGCAACAGCCTCTCCTCAGCTCTGCTCCCTAGGAGTGAATACCCTCCCACTGTGGTGAGACCTCTTATCCCTTCTCTCAGGCACCATCCCCCTACTTTCCTATTGGTGCAATTTCCCCTCAGAATCCCCTCTTACCCAATCTAGGGTTACCCAGCTCCAGTTTGGGAAATTCCTGGAGATTTTGGGGATGGGACCTGGAGTGGGTGGGACTTCAGGAAGGAAGGTATAATGCCATAGTGTCCACCTTCCAACGCAGCCATTTTCTCCAGGGAAATGGATCTCTTTGACCTGGAGGTCAATTGTAATTCCAGGAGATCTCCAGCCATCACCTGGAGGTTGGCAATCCTAACCCAATCACAGGGGCCAAAGGCAACCTGGGAAATGTAGGCCCTGCATTTTCGTGCATGCTTCCCCAGGGCCGCTAGACCTCACTAGGCCCAGGCTTATAACAAGGGGTCTGCAGCACAGTTGCGGCTGGCTGGGAACAACTGAAGCAGGGCAGCAGTAGGGTTGCCAGGTCCCTCTATCCTCCCAGTGGGAGGGTTGGAACCTGGCACTTACCTTTCACCACCCAGGTTTGAATCCTTGTGCGTGCTCCAGCTGCATTGTGATGATGTCACTTCCGCAAGTGCGCGGCAAAGTCACTTCCACAAGTGATGTCATCATGCTGGCTGCAGGAGTGTTCCCGCGCTCTGCATGGCTCCGATTCAGCTGTTTTGGGGCCTAAATTGGCCCCAAACAGAGCATAGGGACACTCCCGCAGCCAGCACGATGGGTGCTAGCATGAGCACAGTACGCACTCCTGAGGTGTTTGCTGGTGGTGGGCAAGCTCTGGGAGTTTGCCCCCTCCCACCGATTGCTGGGTGATCAGTGGATGAGGGGGTAATCCTCGGGAGTTTGCCCACCACTACTGGCACCTGGGAACCCTAGGCAGCAGTGACACTGTAACCAGTCACCCTTAACTTACAATAAAGTTTGTGAAAGAACCAGCCTCTGTCCCTTACTCATGATGGACATGTGCATGGGTATAAATGGGCACCCTCTATTCAGCTTGCTCCAGATCCTCACCTTCTTACCCCCACCCTCTTGAAGATGCCCACCCAACTTACCAGGCCCATAGTATGTCATGTAACTTAATGTAGCTATGTATCCCTTCAAAATCTGGCAATGCGAGTTTCCAAGAGCAAGGTCCTACAGTATATTTACTCTGAAGTGTATCACCTTCAGAAGAAGTCCTGACTCCCCTGCATTTTTCCTTTCATTCCTTTGTTCTGAGCCTAATCAGTTATTTCCTGTTCTCTTCCAGCTGGGCACTTCCCTTAGGGCACTTATGAATAAATGGTCAATTATCAGCTGGTGAGGGCTAAGTACTTTTAAGCGTAATTTTAAAATTTTTGTTTAGTGCTATAATAACACAGTCACAAAATAATGATCAGTGACTTGGGTTGCTATAAATAAAAAACACACACATATACAAAGAAGCTGATAATTCATGTGTGAGAAATGGCCAGCCCACAAAGAACAAGAAGTATATATAATCTATATCTCGCTATCCAAGTCCCCATAGGATACAGTAGAAATCTTAGATCACTGCCTGACAGCCTGAAATGGCTGAAAAATAACAAATTGAAATTGAACCCAGACAAGACTGAAGTGATGCTTGTTGGGAAGGCAGAGATCTTGAAAGACCTTGTACTCCTCACTTTCAATGGAGTTCGTCTGACCCTTGCAGACTCGGTTAAGAGCCAAGGGGTTATACTGGATCCAGCACTACTACTAGAAAAACAATTTAAGGCAGCCGCAAAAAATGCTTACTACAATCTCACTGTAGCCTGGAAGATGGCTTCTTATCTTGACACGGCCAACCTGGCCTCCTAGATCCATGCTATGATGACATAAAAATGTAACTATTGTAATGCACATCTAAGTTAACTAGGAGGCTCCAATTAGTGCAAAATGCTGCAGCTCGACTGTTAGCAGTCGAGGAGGAGCATGAACATCATTCCCATCCTACAGTCACCTATGAGTTACCATGCTCAATCCAAAGTATTGGTTATCACATATAAAGCTCTTCATGGCCTTGGACCAGCATACCTACAGGTCCGCCTCCTTCCCTATGTCCCTCAATGGCAGTGTCACTCAACTGAACAGGGTCTCTTTCAGGTGCCAGCCTGCACATGGGCAAAATTAACAGCGGACCACACACGGGCTTTCTCTGTGGTGGCCCCTACCCTGTGGAATGGCCTGCCTGAGGGGGTCAGGAGAGATCCCACACTCCTGGCTTTCCGCAAACAATGCAAAACTGAATTATTCAAAAAGGCTTTTTACTGGAATGAGAGGGCTGTATTGTAGGGATGGGGTCTCAGATGCTTCACTAATGAGTTAGGGACCATAGACTTCATCACTATATTGCCTTACTTATTATCTGCTGCTTTGAATATGTACGCCTATATACTACCTGTGCTTCATGTGATCTAATGTCAGTCTAGAATTGATTATGTTCTGTTTCAGCAATTTTCAACTCTGTATTGGATTGTTGCTAATGCAACGATCTTTGTAAAATCCCATGACATTGTTTATGGAAATGTCCTTGATATTGATTGTACTAATCTCACACTATGTAATCCTCCTTGAGTCTCAGTGAGAAAGGCGGACTATAAATAAATAAATAAATAAATAAATAAATAAATAAATAAATAAATAAATAATCTAGAAGGAAAAGGATTTTAATAGTCCTGGGAAGCTTCAATAACATTTGACTACCCAATCTATACTGGACAGCATGGTGCTACAATTGTATTTTAATGTTAAAAACTTACCAAATAAGGTCTGAAAAAGTCAGAACGTACTGAAATGTGACAGGTTGACCACAATGCCATCTGGATTATTCATGAAACATGAGTGAATGAACTATAGCAATTCCAGACTAAAATATTACAAGTACTCAACAAACAGACTGCCCCTTGAGCACTGCTGCTGTGCTGAGACCGTCAGTAGCCAACCTTCTTTCTCCTTCTAATTTCCTCCTTCCATGTTCCCGAGCTAAGGTCATTGATGCAAGAGAGTTGGAGATAGGGTTGCCAGGCCTGGCATGGCAACCAGCAGGGGACCAGGGGGCAGGGACATTGAGTGGCAGCCATTGGGAAAACCTGGAAATGATGTTTCTGGTGTCACTTCTGTGGGAAAACCAGAGGGAACAGCAACAGGTAATACCAACTGGGGACTGACAACCCTAATTGGAGACAGAAGCACATGGGGAAAAGTAAGGGTGTGTCTCTATCTCAGTTGTGTAAACTTCTCTTCCTCCAGCTAAATCTAAAATCCACCAGGTTTAGGCAATTGCCAGCGCTCTGATTTACTAAGAAGCCAACAGCCATGGGGCCCAACCAAACTGCAGGCAGCTCACATTATCTCTGGCCATGCTTTTAAAAATTCAGGAAACTTTGGCATATGATCTTAGTTTAAATACTATTTGGAAAGTTTCAAAGGTTATGTATTCTGTTTCTGGCCATGCTGAGCTATGACTAAAGTGAATCATCCCGGAGGCTCTGTCCCCAACCTCCTAACAGTGATGAGGCCTTCCTAGGCCAAGATTCCTAACGGTTCTTTTAAAATGGTGCTCTGGTGTTTCCTCTCATTCCATAAACTCTTTTTATTTGTTTTCTATATAGTGCCTTTTTTTGCAAGTCTCACTTAATGGGAACTGAAAGGACCCTCTGGCTTTTGCTATACAATCAAGATAGCATTTCTTTTACCAAAACAACTAGATCCAGGACATTTGTCTCCTAGAGATGACAGACAAAAAGAAACAGGGGCAGGTGACAGATAACAGCATCATGTTAACCGCCTACTTATGATGTCTATTTGTACTGTATTGTCATGACTATAATGCTTTTCAGATTATATTTTTCAAAGACACATTCCAGACTACTGTCCAACAGGCCGGTCTTGTAGTAGCAATATGCAAAGTCAAGCTTTATTTTTGAACAATTGAATGAGAGCTTGCCGCCTGCCAGCCACCAGTGACTTGATCTTTTCAACTGCACCTCAAAACAATTGCAGAAAAACAGAGGTAATATTGCAGAAGACTGAAGAACATTGAAAATGCTTGTACAAAGAGGCAGCACATTCATACATTAATTTGAATAACATTTCTGATCTTTCCCAAATACCATGTCTTGGTGCTTTGGCTGCAGGGGCAAATGCATGCTTCTGTACATTCTCCACAAGCACCACCACCCCTACAGATTTACACAGCCCCCCAGGGTCCTTAGGTTAGAATAAGTAATACTCCTGCCTGCTGATCCAAAATAACCTGTCCTTGGGATAGGAGGGAGTCCACAAAGAACGAGGCAGCTCTGCATCTTTCACTACAGTAAAAATCATATTACCTCAGCCTCACTTTATCTCTTCAGAGCTGTCAACAATAGTTTAAGAGCCAAGACCAACAAGAAGAAGTGCTTCTTCATACAATGCATAATTGAACATAAACAAACATATCTTATACTGAGTACATTGGTCCATCTAGCTTCATGATTTCTAGCCTGGCTAGAAGACTGTGGTGGGATGACTCTGCAGCCTCATCAGCTGCCAGCCAGGACTAAAGAGCAAGGACTGAGAGAGGCCTCCTAGGGGAGGCTCTGAGTGAAGACACTGAGGGAAATAAGTGAGGATGGCCAGTGGCTACAGTCTGGCTGTGCGTGGGAAGATCGAGATGAGGCTCGTTGGTGTGGGGAGTGCCACCCAGGATATGGGAATATACCCTCAGCCAAGCAGGAGGCAAAGGAAGGCCAGTAGGGGCAAGCGATTCCAGGGCCAGCTGGCCACACATGCCTAATGTAATGTCAATAACATCCATGGAATCAGGAAGGTACACAACAACAGATTTGCAATAAGTTCAAGTGCAGCAATGTTGCTTTGATCAATAACATAATTCATTGTACAAACTTCAAAAAATAGATTTGAGGCAATAGGGAATATTCCAAAGGTTATTCCAAAGGCAAAGAACTTACAGAAAAGCATTCACTATCTTATATTTAATTCACACTAGAACAGACTTCAAATGATCAATGTTGTTCTTAAGAGAGCCTGCATTCTAGAGGCGGCAGATCTAATGGTTGGGCTACACCTTTGGGTGACAAGAAGAACGAGGAGACAACAAAAAAACTCATGTTATAAGAGACAGCCTGATACAAATCTGGGAGTCAGTTAGAAAGAGAATAAGTCCGCTGATATCGCCAATATTTTCACCAATTGAAGCTTTTTGTGATAAAAACCAGAGAAAATACAATGACTTAATAACTTATAAAGATATGATAAACTCTCAAGGAAAGATAAAATTATGGCAAGAAATTCAAGATGAAGGAATAAAAATACAATGGTTGATATATTTCCAGATGGTCTCTAGATTAAAAGAAGCTCTTAAAGTTTACAGAGGAGAATTAAGAGATCTTACAGAGTTTGAGAAGATTATCAAACAGAAGAAGGAGCACATTTTGGGTCAAATTTATAAACTTTTACTTCAATATGACACAGAAACAGAACAAGTTAAAATTTGCATGATAAAATGGATGCAAAATTTTGGAGAAGAAATAACATTTCAACAATGGGAGAATCTTCGGACAAAGGGCATAAAGTTCACGGCAAGCCAAAATCTAAGGGAAAATTGATACAAGATGTTTTTCAGATAGTACATCACACCAAAGGACATTGAGAAAATGAATAAGAAATATGTAGGGTCATGTTGGAAATGTAAAGAAACAGATGGCTCCTTTTATCATATGTAGCGGACATGCAAAAAAGCAAAAAAAATTGGAAAGACACACATTCTGAGATGCAAAAAATCTTAAAATTCAATTTTGCCATGAAACCCCAGACTATGCTGTTGGGAATAATACCAGAAAATAGTGATAAAACATCACATGAATTATTCAGATATTTGCTGACAGTGGCAAGAGTGACATTTGCAAGTAAATGGAAAGAAGAAATGGAAAGAAGCCCAACCAAGGAAATCTGGAAAGACAAGATGGCAGAATATGCAGTGACGGCAAAACCGATGAGTTATATAAATAGAAGACCAATAAGAGAATTGGAAGAGAAATGGGGGAATTATTTTGCTTATAAAGGATAGAATATATAAGACGTTGCAGTCTTAAAAACTGGAATAAGATCATATACTGACTTATGGTACATAGCTCATAAGAGGTTATAGTTTGACAAGGGGGAAAATGTTTGAATATATAATTGAATATATAATTGCTAAAATAGTTTGTAGGATACAGAAACATTGATAAAGCTAAGGATAAGTAGAGATTGTTATACTAAAAGTTATGTTGATCAGTAATATAAAGAGATAAGATGAAATATTGTAGTAATAATGGAATGGGTTTTTCCTTTTTGATTATTAATTTTTATTATTGAGTGTAGAAAAGGAGGTGGTATGCGTTAAGTATGTGTAGTATAGAGGAGGAATAATATATAGTAATGGGATTTAATAACAGTTGTAATCTTCATCGCTACATGGACAAATATTGAAAAAGATTAAGTTTTTGTGTATTCTGTATTCTAATCATTCTTGTAGCAAACAGTTGCAAAATCTTTTTGACCTCATTCATTTTTCCCTTCCCCCTTTTTTCCCTTTCTGTATCCCTTTTTTTACTTTGATAAAATAAAAATTTAAAAGAGAGAGAGAGAGAGCCTGCATTCAGATGTCATGGGAAGCTATGCTTCAGCACTGTGCCTCTTAATGTTAGTGTAACATGATGAATGAGTGCAGCCAAAAGTAACAGTAGTGTAATTATTAGGACAGCCAAAATACCACAATATTGTGAGTGCCAACTTTTGAGTTCACCTAAAAAACTTTTTTGCTGGACTGGACATTAAGTAACAAAAAGGGGAAGAGAGAAAGATGTGTCAAAAGCTATGTCTTATAGACTTCATTAGATTATATGGTGGTGGGTGCAACACAGATTTCAAGATTCACCTGAGGCTGCTGTGAAGCAAAAAAAAAAGGGGGGGGGGTCTATCTTTTTGAAAATATAAAAGCCAACAGTTCATCAGAACTTCCCCCATATAGCTTGGAACCCTATAAGGCTGAGAGCAGCAGAAAAACAGTGTTACTTCTTTGTCCTACAAAAAAGTCAAT
This sequence comes from Eublepharis macularius, assembly GCF_028583425.1. Lineage (NCBI taxonomy): Eukaryota > Metazoa > Chordata > Lepidosauria > Squamata > Eublepharidae > Eublepharis > Eublepharis macularius. The sequence goes on along the minus strand of NC_072793.1, from coordinate 86,157,614 downwards.
CGTTCCTCTGCATATGCTAAAAAACAGATACCCTTTTCAAAGTCTTTGAGGAAGCAGTGTAACTTCTAGTCTTTGATGGAGTTAATATGAAGTACAGGATAGCAAACAGAATGTGTTAGGAGAACAGAGATTTTTGTCAGTGTCTTACTTAGGCCTACAGAAATAGTCAGTAACTGAGGGTGTATAAAAATAAACTGGCAAAAAAGATTAGCATAGAGGCAATGGAATTGGGGCACCATGCCAACTCTGATTCATTGTTCTTAATACTTCCAAACTACTGCACTTAATTTGCCAGTCAGTTCTCACTTGCCAACATGATTCAATATAAAACGAGACATCTTGTATCTGATACACTGTTTTAGCACACAGTACTGGAAGACAGCAATTTCCTAGATTAATTTATGATCCCTACTAATGGCAATGAATGTGAAAACCAGTTTTGCCAAAATTGAAAGTTACTGTTGTTCAAATAAATACATTTTCAAATAAACCAGCCCTCTCTTCAGTCTGAATGTCTCTCTAGACACATCCATCTAAATAAAATATACACTGGAGAGGAAGCTGATCTGTGACTTTGTTCTGATGACATAAAACCCTTTCTAAACACATTGTCATTTACAGAGCTAGTAACTTAAACGGCAAAAAATGAACACAAGGCAGTCAGCTAGACTCATTCTGTCTCAGAGCACATGGAAAATGTAATGACCTTTTTTCCATAAAGCTTTGCTTGTGCTAGGATTAATTCAAACAATCAGGGAAAGTGGTTGGTTTACCATAAATAGGTTGCTTTTCTTGATACGCAAATAGTGAGATTTCTAAGCAGAATAAATGGTGAAGATGCCATAAATATCCACATAACAAAAGTTGGATGCTCCTTCTTCTTCTATACATCTGATTCAAGAAAGCCAAAAATGCCCACAAGCTCAAGAATGAAGCTGAACATTAATTTATCTTCTAACTTAAGTTAGTACAATAGGTTCGTTATTTTCCTAAATTCTCTGATAATGTTTTGAAGGGTGGAGAACTGATATCTATCTGCCCTACTCAGAAGTAAATCCATTTTATTCAGTTGGGCTTGCTCCTAAGAAAGTTAGGACTGCAGTCATAGGATGGGTCTCATAGAATGAACCTGGTACAATGCTGTTTTCCTCTTCCCAAAAAATTGTAAGGGGCATTAAGAACTCCAGCAGAATTTTCAGCACTGATTCTACACAAGTTTATAGCACAGATCTATTCTGACGATTTTCTCAGTGCTCAAAATATGAGAGAAAAGGGGAGGGTGGCATTAATGAAACCCAACTGGACAGAAGCCAGTCCCCCTCAGTAAGATTCCTGATGGTCATTTGATAGCCAATCCTGTCCTGTCCATCCTCCTGTGGGAGTTCAAGAATGTGAGAAACTTTGTTTTAATTGCTCAGTTTTTGTGCTGCCTTTGTATTGTACACACACAACAAGAGATACAGACCAACAAGCAGGGAAACTGCAAGGAATTGCAAGCGTCACTTCATTTCACCTTGCATGCCTCCCATGTCCTCTTTCTCTCCATAGAGAGCCCCATATCCCCCCTTTTGCTGCTTTCTTCTCTTCTTCCCACTAACCAATCAGCCTTTCTTTTATCTGCCCCCCACCTTCAACTTTATTTATTATTTACTTCTTTTATACCCCACCTTTCTCCCCAGTCAGGACCCAAAGTAGCTTACATCATTCTCCCCTCATCCATTCTATCCTCATAACAACACCATGAGGTGGGTAGGCTGAAAGTGTGTGACTGGCCCAAGGTCACCCAGAAAGCTTCCATGGCAGAGTGGGCATTTGAACTCAGGTCTCCCAGATATTAATTCAGCACTCTTAACTACTACACCATGCAGGCTCCATTACTTCTGACTAGACATGCATGGTTAAAAACATAAAGCCCATCTCAGGCTTTATTAGTCGAGAGGGGTCTGGGACACTTCTAGCTTTGGAGGTCCCTAGCCATAGTAAAAATTTAAAAAACTACAACACTTTGAAACAAAACAGAGCATCAACAATAACAAAAAAGAAAAAAGCAATGAATGAGGTAAACTAAAAATGACCAAAAATGCCGCTGCGCCCCCCCCCCCCCAATTTAACAGAAGTCTAAATTTGCAGACATTTTGAACTTGGAGTGCAGACCAAATGGCCCTCTGGGCCCACCCTCTTCTTTGGGATCTTGGCATTACCACAGATACAGATTTTAAAGCAGTTAATTAGACACTTTTCTCAATTTCATCAGATGTACTGAAGACAAGCATCACCGCAGTGCACGTGGTGAAGTGAGCTCTGACTCATAAAAGTTTATGTTGGAATAAATGTTACTAGCATTTAAGGTGCCACTAGACTGCATTTTACAGGGCTGAGCAGTAGCTTTAAAAGCAGCCTTTAAGACTGGCCTATGGTCGGCCTTTGTACTCTGTTAATCAGCTAACAGTGTCAGGGACTGCAGAGAAAACATTCTAGTAAACTTCCATTTGGGTTGCTGCAGAATGGGATGGTATTTTCCTCTGCTAGCTTAGTGCCAGGTATCCTGTACTGTACCTCAGGGCCCTAGCTTCTTGTGCTCCCTTCCCCTCTAACACGCAGCATAATGGAAACCAATTGACATTATTTATGCCTCCAAAAATATGTAAGGGGCTTAGCCATTCCTCAAGCTGAAGGCTCGTGATTTACGGGATGTTACAGTGAGACGCTAATACAAAAGACAGGGGGAATATTTTACGGGGCTGCAATGTAAACAGCGCTGCAGCAGAGCCCCTTTTTATGGAGCCCCTGTAATGACACGCAATCAGACAAGGACCTGATTTACAGCCCTATTTAGATAACGGTGTCCGGAGAAGGGATAGGCAATGGCGTCAAGGTCACAGGACGTACCAGGATGATGTTTCGCGGAACCGCAGCAACGGAGATGGCGTACGCTCTGTCCAAGAATTCAACTGTGCGAGAAAACACCAACCCACGAGTCATTCCCTGGCCGAAGGAGAACAGGCGGCCTCTGGCAGCAATGGCCCGTTCCCCACCTCTGCCAGCCACAAGAGGCGCTGCTGAGTCGAACCTGCTGCTTCAGAGGCATAAAAGCGAGGGAATCAGCTCTAAGCGGCGGGTCCAGGATTGGCTAAAAAAGAAACTCGGCCTCTTCAAATGTGCATCAGAGGCGGCACCGAGTGCGGATGGGCTAAGAAAAGGTTTGAGAAAGCAGATAGGATGATTTCTGAATTGTTCAGTTGCCTTTCCCAGAATAAACTAAGGTTCCAAATATGGTTTATTTTAGGAGGACCCGTCAATATTCTTCTTTTTATACCATAAGGAGCTGTGATCACCTCCCCAACATCCCTGATATATATGAATTTTCCATACGCAACCCTCTAGCTACCCTGCTGCTACCCTGCATTAGCTCTTTGGCTGACATGGCTCTGTTGTATGTACAGAGAGGAAACAAGGCAAGGGATGCTTCATCTCTCTAGACGAAAAAAAGATGGCTTTTGCTTTCTTTCTAGAGGAAGGAAGGACGGAAGGACGGACGGAAGGAAGGAAGGAAGGAACCGCCCGTCTACACGCCAGTTCCATTCTTTTTCCCAGATGGGAGTATCTTTCAGCGACAATGTAGCATAGCGAGGTACCGCTAACTCTGTTTATATTCAAGGTATTGCTCCCTTCAAAAGCATGGATCAAGCCCAGTTTGCACAGGTCAGAGGAGCGAAGCTCTCCCTCGAAAAGTCTGGGAAGCCGGCAGGCGTCAGTAGGGGGCGTCCTCCACAAGCTCCCGACCCCATAAATGTGCAGACCTGTGGTTAGGAGAGAACTTTCCAAGAGAGCTTGAAAAGCCCTAACAAAAGCAACCCTGCTGCCTGCATGTAGAAGGTGTTGGACTAAAAGAATCTCTTTTCCTTGAAACATAAAAGATGGGGGGGGGGACTTCCAGTATTTATTCAGGTGATGGCCTTCGAGTTCACAGAATAGGTCGTGCCTGAATAATAATAGCATTACACTCTCTTACTGGCAGAGACCGTAGAATATAAATCTGAATAAAGTGAGCCGGGTTTAATTTATTACTCGCCACACTGGTATAACATGTAGCTATTTTGGCACTAGTGATAGAATCATGAGGGGACGGGATGTTTCCTTTCTTTACTCTGCTAGTTCAAAACCAGCCAAAGAGATCTGACAAAAACGCCAGCTTTGCTTTCCAGCAAAAAATGCTTCAGGGGCTGACCTCGGCACGCTTACTTGACAATAAATTCCACTACAATCACTGCGGCTGACTTCCGAGTAAGGAAGTCTTACCTGGGTCTTACCTGGGTATTTCCTGGGTCTTACCTGGGTCTTACCTGGGTATTTCCGGGTCTTACCTGGAAATAAGTTGCACTGAAACAAGCTCCTGTGCCTGCATGTGTATCATTGACAGGAATCGCCTGTATACCGATAGGTATCTGTAGGCGCACTCCTCAGGCACGAGTGTAATGCCGAATGGGATCTGTTACCCGACAGGCAGCTGTTACCCGACTGTGAAATTCCTCTGTGCTTCAGCACTGGTGGTACCACAGCTGGTACCTATGGTGCTATTTTGTCTGCTCCACAATGCTTGGTTTTTAAATGGATTCAGGAAGATTCTTAGCTTGTAGTTCTAAACCCGAGGACTAGGAATGAAGTCTTATTGGGCTTATACTCGAGTAAGCATAGAATCGTAGGGTTGGAAGGTACCTCTGAGGTCATCTTGTCCAACCCTCTGCACGATGCAGGAAATTCACAACTTCCTTCCCTCCCCACACCCCCAAGTGACCCCTGCTCCATGCCCAGAAGATGGCAAAACACTGTCAGGATCCCTAGCCGAACTGGCCTGGGGAAAATTGCTACCTAACTCCAAGGTGGTGATCAGCATTAGCCCAGGCATGTAAGAAGGGACCATGAGAACTAAGCACTGATGTAACCCTTCCTGCCCTCCCTCTCATGATCTGCCTAGGTTCACAGAATCAGCATTGCTGTCGGATGGCCATCTAGCCTCTGCTTAAAGCCTTCAAAGAAGGAGAGCCCACCACCTCCCGAGGAAGCCTGTTCCACTGAGGGACCGCTCTAACTGTCAGAAAGTTCTTCCTAATATTTAGCGAAAGTTCTTTTGATTTAATTTCAACCAGTTGGGGCAGGTCGCAGGCCTAGGCACACTTTTAACCGAGTCATAAACCAGGTTGACTTCAGCGGGGCTGGCCTCCCAAAAATACACATAGGGCCGCGCGCGGGAGGAGGGCTCCACGCGCTTCAGGATTCCTCTGTTCAGTTCTGAGATGAAGTGCCAAGTAATAAGAAGGTGCCTCTGCGCTCACCTAGAGTACTTCTCCTTCCTCTCCCAGTAACCACAACCAGCCCTCCCATTTCTGGCATTACCCGCGAGGGCGTCCTCGCTCAGGGCCCGAGCATCATTTCTTGGGGCTCGGAATCTTTTGTAACACTGCCCCCGCCCCGCTCCCAGCAATACACCCGCATAGGATCCTGTCGTCTCGTCTTCAGAATTTCACGAGTAATGAAACAATTCTCGTTTATTCCAGACGTTACAAAAGCAGGCTGCATTGTCTTAAATGGCTTTCAACCCAGGCCAGCCCCGTACCTTCCGATTCCAGGAAAAGTGTGTCGATCTCCACCCACGCCTGGCCACCGGGGCCCACCCAGGAGAAGGAGACCGGTTCAAGACGTCACTTTTCGCTTTGGAAACTCAACGCTGGATTTCTAAGTAGTTCTATTCACATTTTTGCTAACATGGCTCCTCCTTACGTTAGGTGTCACTTGGAGCTCTGCAGATAGCTATTTTTGTTGTTGTTTCAAATGAACCCCTTAAAACGCGTTACACATTTGTGATGTCTCTCAAGCCCTTTGGAGAAACCCTCCCCATCAAACCAGGAGCTGTGGCGCTGCAAGGGTTAAAGCGATTACGCATTACAGCGCCCCCCCCCGCCCGCGCCAGCCGAGGTGGCCTTAAGACGCGCCCCCCCCTCCCCGCCACAGCCTGCAGCTTTCTTATCAATGAGATTCCTCCGGCACAGACTCACTGCTGCTTGCGAGGTCTGGGGCCAGCCGCTCCGATTAGATAAACGAACCTGATTAGGAAGTTCTCTTCAGAGCCAGCCGCTGACCATTTGGGGGAAACAAACGGAGAGATGCGAGATGTTTCCCCCCGAGATTGGCGCCGGGATTAAGAAGACGCCTTTCTTCGAGTTTTAAATGTTCGGGGGTTGCTACCAATTGCAAGGAGGAGGGGAGCATTTTTCCTCAGAAAGATGGGGGGGGGCACCACGGACACGGGGTGGATTCTCTCACCGGCGTTTAGCGCCTCGTACCTGCTCGACTGTTATGCGCAGCCAGTTCCAAGGCAGAGGAACCTTTGGATACCCCCCAGCCTAAGTGTGTTCACTTGGAAGCAAGTCTTGCTGACTTCAAAAGCAGTTACCTACTAGGATTGCCTGCGCCCACTTCGTTGGATGTAAATCCTACTGAAATCGTCGAGGTCTTTCCAGCACAGCTTTACTCCTAAGCACGTGTACTTAGGAGAAAGGCCGCTTGAAATCGATGTGTTGACTAACAGAGGCTGCGATCCTATGCAGAGTTGCACAGGCTTAGAATGGAGTAACTCTGCAAAGGATTGCGCCGCTGGGCTATGACTGTCCTACCCCAATGAAACCAGAACGGGCATCCTTCACTGGGGAGGGGACAACAGCTGGGGGCCAGGGGAATGTAACTTGCTCCACACATACCCCATTGGAGCCTTCTATGAAAAGGAAGACGCCCAGATCGAGTTCTCTTTGCTTTGCGCGAATGTGTTCACTGTGAACGAACACACTCCGCAGAGCTCCTCCGGAGGGTCTTCGTCGCCCTCGGCCAATTCTGTGTGAAGAAAAGCAACCGCATTTCCTACCTACGTGTGCGCACAGAGAAAAGTAGCGGCCAGGGGTAATGGGGAGCTGGGACTGAGTTCAAAACAGCTAATGCAAAGCCTACTGGAAAATCATGCGATTGTTGTGGGGATCTCAAGGAAGGAAGAAGAAGGGGGGGTCGCCACACAAGGGGTATTTTTATCGCCTGGGAATATCGGGTGAGAAACTTTCCTCCTTGGCATTCTGTTTTTGAGGACGTTTAACAAGCATGCAGGCATATGTACACTCTGATGCGGACATAGAGACAGGCACATAAGCACTTTACAGGAGATTTCTTCCTTACTTCTGATGCTCATATCAAAACCCGGGAAAAATTAGCTCCCGCTTGGTTTGAGAGAGATCCTCCACATCTCACCAGTATCCGCCTAGTCTTTAATGTGCCACTGGACTCCTGCGTTATTTTGATTAATATACAGCGTAGGTTTAGAAATGGAGCCAGAACGATAATGAAATCGTTGTTACAATACAATCCAGCCAGAGGTATTTTATTTATTTATTTGTGTCATTTATAGTCACTTTTGTATCCCATTTAAACCCCATTTGAGTTCTATGCGTCAAAGGTCTAGCCAAAAGTTAAGAAAAAGTCGTTGCGATTTCAGTGGAAACTGATGACTTTTTTTTTTCTTATGGAACCAAATGGAGCTAAAAGTGATTCACTTAGACTGGGATGTGACGTCATTAATAGTGTTGGTGGGGGAGTAGTAGTTGTAGCAGCAATAGCAGTAGTAATAGTGACTGTGATCCATTCCAAGTGAACCCCATTTTGTCTCGTTGACTTCTGTGATAGGAAAAAGCAAATGTATACAAAGCTCTTCTATGGAAATCAGCGAGATTTTGCTTCATTTCGGCTAGGTGAGGGGTAATTCTCATGACTCAGAGGAGTCAAAGAAGAACAAGAACTTGGAATATTTACAGGGCAAACCTACGGAGAATTACTCCAGCCTAAACCCACTGAAGTCAATGGGCTTAAACTGGAGTAACTCTCCATAGGATTGCCCTGTAAGTTTCCTTCTCTCGTCCCCAGAAGGGCCGAAGGCTTCTCAGTGGAAATAAGTGCCTAATGAACACCAAATGTTTCCACCTCGTTCGTTTAAGGGGGTCGTAAGGGGGTGCAGTGGGGTGGGGAGAGTTTCTCACCGTGGCAGAACAGAGGCTCGGGGGAGGGCAGAAAAGCAATCCTTTAGACCCGACCCGCGGCTCTTTCCTTCCTCCCAGGCCGGGCGGGCGAGAGCGAGCCCAACGTTCCGCCTTAAACGCTTAATGGCTTTCGAGACAGGGAAAACGCGATTGTCCCCGATCGGTCGCAAAGGCAAACGGAGCCCCGCGCCTTCGGGGCTCTCAAACGCCGCCGTAACAAACGAGGACCGCAGAATTCTCGGTCTTTAAGTGGCTGCCCCACCCGCCCGAGACTTCTCGGGGAGCCGTGATTGAAATAAGTCATATAAAATTTGTCATCTTCAAAATGCAAATGGACATTAATGGTCTGTTAGGCTGGATGATTCATGGGAGAGCCCGAAAACAACCCTAAAACATTTCCACTCTGAACTACAAGATTAATCCTTTGAAAACGATTTAATCGTTAACATACCTCGCTGCTCAACGGATTTAATAAGGGGCTTTGTGTGTGAGGGACATTTAGTCTTCACGACTTCTCCTTACTCCTATTTCGGGTTCAATCATCATCCTCGTCGTATTTTTAAAAAACCATAAACGCTTCGAAGAATCGTAGGCGAGACTCGCCTCGGTTTGGCAACAAACAACCTTTCCCGACGCTATGAGAAGCGCAGCCCCAACAGAGAAATCCACTCATCAGCCAACAAAACAGGAGCACAACTAACCTCGTTGCCAGAGAAATACAGGCACACACCTGCACATTCAGGAAGCATTCCCTACACGGGTCGGGAGGCGCAGGCCAGTTGGTGGGCGCCCCAGCGTTTCTGCCTCCTCCTTTAGGGGCTTTTCAGAGTGCGGAGGCTTTGAATTCTGTACCGTCGTCAACACGGTATACTGAACATTTATAAATCGACCGTGATCTATTTAAACTGAGAGTTTAAACTAAATATACCTCCCCTATATACATGTCAATTGACAGATATACATGTTCAATTTTTCCTGGACATTCTGCACTCACGAACCGGTATTTTTATCAGTATTGAATTTTGGAGTTTTCTGTTACTATTTTTACACGGCGTGCAAGCTTGAGGTGGCCATTGGCTGCCGCAGTACGGACTGGACAGGCGAGCACAAAGCAGTGTGCCAAGTATGCGCCCCTACAAAATATGTGACACACAAAATATGTGACACATGTTTGCGCATCTTTTGTTCACATTTAGGGAATACTGGAGCTCCAAAACAGGAGCCTTGACTCGAAGGAAGTGAACAGTAACCTTAAACAGAGATAGTAGCCAGTTACTACAAATGTCAAATGCTACCCCCGTCCCAGTTAATTCCGAATGAGGTTTGCTCGACCAGTTCCCTGCCACGAGTTTTATTCGAATCGATTCCACTTGTTCCTCGGCAAACTCTTCACGCGACTTCTCTACATGCAACGTAGGCACACGAAGTGTAAATCACTCCCATAGCAATCAGTGACTGATTCACGCCAATGGGTGAATATGTTTCAGATTCAGGGGCTATTCCTATTCGGCCGCGGTTGGATATAACCAAACTGTAGACCAGGCTGATCCAGAAAGATAAAGGCAGCCGAGTAAGGCATTCGCCGCTGAAGATCGCCTACAATTTGATTTTAGCAGGCGGTCAATGTAATTGCTATAGACTAAGCGACATATTCTAACATATATCCCACCAATTCTGGGATCCAAAAAAACCTGTATTGCGTTTAGAGCTTTTCTTGGTTTCAGTTTTTCTCTAGCATCAGCTGCTTCGATTCGGAGTGACTCTGAAATACTCTTCTGGTGACCAGACGACATTCTCGCAGATTCCTGTGGATCTATGTGGTCTCTACACTATCGGAGTCCCTTTTAGAAACATAATCCAGCCGACCGAATTGGCTTGGTTAATTCTTTCCCATCTCCACTATGACTTTAGCGCAAGGGTTTTATTTATTCCGACGATCGCAGGTCTGAGAGTCGCGGCTTGGGGGTACCAGCGTTTCCTTTCTCCTTTCCCCATCCCCAGTCGGCCAAGAGCCGAGCAAGGAGATCATTTCAAGGCCTCCTGCCAGCCTCTGGTTTGTAAACTCTGGTTTATGAAAGCCAGATCAACCGGCGAGATGGGCTGCCCTCGCAGGCTCACCAAACAGCCAGCAAAAGCCACGCCGAAGGACGGGCTAATCCGCGGAAGCTCTGGAGCCGGTTGTGGAACTACGGGACCGGCTAGAGGGAGAAGGCTGCCCAGTGATGGGAGAAGCCTCGCAGCCAATAGCTCCGAGCTCCTGAGAGCCGACGGCTGGGCACCCCTTCAGCAGAAGGCAGTCCGGTTTCATGCCCCGGGCCTTATTCCCAGGATAACGGTGTTAGGATGGCCGCTTGAGTTTCGGCAGTGGCGCTGAGCGAAAAGTGCTGCAAAAAGACAGCGGAGCGCGTGGGATAGACTCCCACAGCCCGGCGGCAGAGGCCGGCACACTTCAACCCCATTCCTAACGGAAGCGAGGGCCAGCGCCATTCCTCACAGCTGGGGTCATTTCTAACCAGTCTGCGGAGCTCATTCCTACTTTAGTCTAAAACCGGCTGAAATCCGGATTCTTCTGGTTTGAAATCGTTTTATATCCGATTTCTAGTCCAAGGAGTTGATCCTGTAAGCTGATCAATACACCTATTAACATAGGCCTGGCAGACAGGTGAGGAAGACCGCAGCCCCTCCCTTCAATAACTATTTGAAAATTCACCTGCAACCCCTAGTCAAGGGTGTTCAAAGGTATCAGTTCAAAGAGAGTGAGGGAATCCTAGCCGGCCCCTTTAAGTACTACCGATTTCACCAGGAAAGTTTAAAGAAGTTGCTATGCAGCGCCATCCTAAGCACGTTTACCCGAAAATCAATCTGAATGGGCCTTGCTGTCTGAAAGAGTATTTAGGATCGCAGCTTCGATCCCTTAATGCGAATTTAAAGTGCTGAACTTTGATCGGACGGTGATGCCCTTAGCACTTTTTTAAAAGATAAATTGTTTCCAACAAGTCCGTCTCAAATATTCACCCAATTCAAATGTACACTGGAAATCCGAGGTGAATTAACAAGGGCGTTCCTACTAACACCAGAATATGCCTGGCTTCTGGCAAGGTCCCTCAGCCCGCTATCAGGGAATCATAGACCTTCCTGCGCTAGAACGGATTAATGTGCCCTAACGCAGACTCAACAGAGGACGCTGAAATCCCGAACCAACTAGAATTTATTCAATTACACGGTTTATTAGAAGCCTTCCTGGAAAACGATAAAAATAAATCATTGGGGATGACAAAATGTTTCAAACCTGAGCTTTACAAATATGAAGAAGGGCCTGTTTTATGCAGGATGCTGCCGAGTTGTTTGTTTTGTAAATAGTAATAATAACAACAATAATAAACGAGTTTATGTAACACTTCACAGCAAGCCCGGCAAGCAGACTAGTAGTATTACACTCAAAAGAAGCACTTTTTCTGTAGGGGAAAAGAACTGGAGCCTATTTCAATGCCTGTTGTAGGTATCATTTCCTAACCCCATTTGTTCATTGTGTTTGGACAGGGCTTTTGTTTGTTTGTTTGTTTGTATTGTTTTCCCAATTGCGTCATCTAGTCCTCCTGCATTGTCTATAGGAGGTCTCTGCTGTTGGAACTGGTTTTCATATTTTGTAACCCGCCTTGATGCTCAGTGAGAAAGGCAGCCTATAAACGAAGTTAGTAACAGTAATTCATCCATTGGTGAGCCTGCCATTAGAGACCCGAAGCCTCAGGGCTGAATGACGTCTAATCCCCGGGGAAGTGTGCAGGGGCGCAGCCTCCCTCTCGCCAGGCACGGAGAAACCGACGGCCCTTTCTGGGGCGAGGCTCCGGGACGGGTCTTCTTTGCCAGGCACCTCCTGCTGCAGTTCCACTTGCGGATGGGCCGCCGCGCCTCTCGGGCCTTCTGCTGCCACCCGCCGCGCCGCTTCCTCGGCATCTGAAGAAGAGGCACCCCTGCTCGGCGTCTCCAGCGCTCCCCGGCTCGGGCGGAGCGTGGACTTCCCCACCGACAGGCTCTCCGGCGTGGGCGTCCGAGGCCAAGGGCGCTCGCCCCGTCCCCCTCCTCGAACCGAGGCTGGAGGGAGGGACGCGGCCGCGGCCTGGCTGGACGGAAGGGCTGCCTTCGGAAGGCCAGCCCAGGAAGGCGAGGGGGGGGCGGGCTGTCGCGTCCACCCTGGCGCTTCGTTTCTCGGCTGGCCAAGGAGGAGGCCCGCCAAGGAGGCGGGGAGGCGAGGGCTCGGCCAAAGGCCCGCCTTCTCTCTTCACTGGCTTTGCCGCGTCCCGGGCCCGAGTCCTGGCGCCGAAAATAGGCCGGCATAGCTGCTCTTCCGCCTCTTCTACTCTCGCTTGACTTGCGGAATGAATTGACGTGAAATGAGGCTCTTTCCAGCGCTTGAAAGGAGGGTAGGACACGTTCACAGGACAGGCCCGTCCCTGCCCTCAGTCGGGATCGCCCCATGTTCAGGGGCAGTAAGCCTGAGCACCAGGTGCAGAGGCAGGCAAGGCTACTTCCATGGAGACCTACCACCAGCTCCTTAGAGACATTTGGCTGGCTGGCTAGACCATTTCCAGTGATCTCGCTTCCAGCAGCAAGCAGCCTCAGCCGCAAGCTGGTTTAACCAGATTCTTTGGTTTGACCAAATGACTTCTAGAATAAGCGAGAGACGGAGCTGAAAGGGTTCTCGTGCATTTTTTGCAGGGAGCTACCCACCGCGTCGGAGACGCTCTTCGACACCCTTCGGAGCGCTGCCCCTGGGCCCACTGAGAAGAGCGGTTTCAGAACTAGTTCTGAAGGATCGCCTTGACAGAGGCACCTCAGAAGCTCTTGAGATCCGGTTTTGAAGGGAACAAACAAATCTTGGTACTCAGCTGCCACAAAGGGAAGAGGGAGAGAGGATCCCCACTTTAGATCCCATATGAGCCATGTGAGCCATCACATCAATCATGTTTCCTCACCTAGACGAACGAACGTTCGTTCGTTGGTAGCAATATAAAACTGGATGAAACAGCAAATGCTACATTAAAATATAAAACTGGCTTCACGTGTGGATTCACTTGTAAATACATCCCAATCGATTTCTGTGCTTAGTATGCTTAGTGTTAGGACTTCACCCCTGCGTCTGTTAAGGAAGTGGCTGCGATGCCTGTTCTCGCATGACGCTTCTTCGCTTAAGGTCATACTCGAAGGTAGTACTTAGTGATGACAAGCTTAAATGTCTCGAGACATATGGAGTCGAGGTCCTTAATGGACAAAAGACTGGCGGAGGGAGTGGCAGGTATGGGGCATGTGGACGTGGGAGCAATTTGAGGAGCCCAGTAACGCTGCTGATTGTTAGTGTGTCCAGGGCTGCTAAAAGACTGTCCTTCGCAGTGGGCCCAAGCAATGTATGGAATTCTCTCCCCTAGCATGTGGTTTACATCGATTTTCAAAAGACTCAGACAAATGCTTGGGGGGTTGTTGCTGACCCCAATAGCTAAACGGAACCTCCATATACTGAGACAATTTGCTCCAGGATAAGAACATTAAAATGTAAGCGCATCCCCAACTGGATCACACCTCTAGACCAGCTTCCTATTTCGCACAGTGGCGACCAGAAGTCTTCTCCATGTGACCTCCAAGGGCTGGGATTCTGCGGTTTACTGCCTCTAATGTGAACGTTTCCTTTAATCGCCTTGGTTGACCAGTCTCCTCTGTGAATCTAATTCTGTTTGTGTTAGTGGCTATCGCTAGATTCACCGACTGTAAACTCCACAGTTTCCAGTCCTGAAAAACACCAGGCTAACAAAATACTCTATACCTGACAATAGCCCTGCAGAGAAGATTAGCATATCAAGCACCAATCCATATGCAAAAGAACCTCCTCAGGATACAGTGATGCCTCCCTCCATTAGCATTCCACACCCTGGGAAACTCTTACAGGATGACTCAGCCCAACCCTACCTTCCTGAGTAGATATAAATTACCTGCCAACTTCTTTTCCACACTGTGACACTGAGAGATCTCTGTCTTTTGGTGCTACACCTCTGAAGATGCCAGTCACAGCTACTGGCAAAACGTCAGGAACTACAATGCCACAACAATGGCTGTACAGCCCAGAAAATCCACAACAACCGTCGTTCTCTGGCTGTGAAAGCCTTAGACAATACAGTGAACCCCACAGTTTAAGTACTGGCTGAGTGGATACCAGATGAGGGTGGGGGGCAAACAGCACGCCCTGCTACCTAGTTTCCAAAGGCATTTTGCTAGCCACTAACAAAATGCTCGATGGTCTCCACAGAGTTTGCACTGCTCTTTTATTCTTTAACTCTGCTGTCAGCCCAGCCTCAGACACCCACCCCGGGTTAGTGCTACAGAAGGACTTCCTGGAACAGACCCCTCTCACAGGTTGGATTCCAGGGGGACTATCAAACAGGGCTGTTTGGTAATGTGGGCAGGTCAGGCTTGAGGATAGGAATCCAGGCAGTATCTATCACTATCCTAGCATTCCCACAAGTAAGAGGGCTATAATATTATGGGATAACTCAGAAAGATGCTTCAAAGAGGGAAAGGGACTGAAGAGTATACCACTGTGTACAGTATGTACGATCTGTTGCTGTATTTATTTGTGCTGCTATGTAATCTCTGCATCATTTAACACGTCGTGCTAATATTTATGCTTTGTTTCAGCCTAGTCTCAGATATCTACTTGGTGTGAGATTTCTGCAATCATAAACCTATCGCATGGCTTATTGGATGCACCATCCTGTTGATTATATTGATTCACACTATGTAATCCTCCTTGAATCTGTGAGAAAGGCGACTCTAAATAACTGACTGACTGCATAAAACGATCTCTCTTTAAAGCGGCGTTCAGGCGGAGATAAACTACTATTCAATGAGTTTTTTCTTCCATTTTTTAAAAAATTGAGAGCCAATGGACATAGACATAGGCAGACAGTACAATCCTAAACTGAGTTACTCCAGTCAAAGACCTTTGATTTCAGTGGGCTTAGGCTGGAGTAATTCTTTTTAGGATTGCACCGAGAGCTAGAGCTAGATCCCAACCCCCAACTAGGAAGACAAACGTTAGCAGCCAGCGGTGCGGCCATTGGCGCTTCAACTGATTAGGTTCCTTTGATTATTTCTTTCGTTTGGGCCTGTGCTTTTAATGAAAGACATCAGCAGAGATAAGCAAAGCCACTGTGTTCATTTGGAAACATCCAGGAATAACAGGCATAAGGAGAACACGGAGAGACAGAGAAAGAAGAGAAATTCTGTTATCAGTCCTTTGTTCAATGCCGGAGAACAACAGAGATCTACCAAATTCAGCCCTTCCTCGAGCCAGTTAAAAACCACTTCTATTTAAAAAACAACAACCTGTGAGCAAGGCCCTACCAAAATTAACCATTTGTGCTGGCAGATCCTAGGTACAATTACTAGAAACTAACAGTACAATTCTAAAAAGAGTTACTCTAGTCTAAGCCCATTGAAATCAAAGCTGCAGCACAGTTGTTAAGTGGCCGGGCTGCGTATCAGCACTTTGCTGGTTGCACTCCCACTCCTGCCATGTGCTCTGCAAGTGGCCCGGGTAAGCTACTCCTCTCAGCCCAGCTTCCCAAATGTATTGTGGGGATAATAATAACACTAACTTTGTTCACTGTTCTGAGCGACTGCTGATCTGTCCAGAAGAGTGGTATATAAGCATGTATCATCATCATCCCCTGTGAGTTCTGCTAAGATTCTACCGGATGTGCTCCCAATGTAGTGTGGTGTTTACAACTGGAGCCTTTCGACTCTTTGGTTCCGATGGAATGGATTTGGGCACGTGTTTAATTCTCCTTTCTGAAACCAGTGAGGTTTATGAAGGGTGAAATTCGTTTCGGGAATCATGCCCATCATTTCCCATCTAGTACCTCTGTCCCCTACGAGTTCTCCCTTGTAGGGCGACTACAAACCCAATAACAAGCAAGCAAATAAGCGGTCCTTTTCTAAGCGTTTGCTTCTTGGATGGTTTCTATTCTACGTCTGGGTTATGCTTGCTTTAAACATAAACGCGGGGTTGTTTGGGGTTTTTAAAAAATTGTGTTAAGTGAAGAAGGGAGAGGAACAAACATACAATCTCATTTGGAGAACCACGTGAAGAGCTAAAAGAGAAGCGCAGAGAAATGTGCCACCACTTTCACTGTCGCCCAGGCAAGGCAGTTTCTCAGGAAAGAGAGTCTCATGCAATCCTAAACATGTTTACTTGGAAGTAAGGCCCCTTGAGCCCCGGGGGTTTCCTGCAAAGCATGGGTAAGATCGGGCCCCGTCAGCAGTATTGCCAGAGAGCACAAAATCTGCGGGAAGTTCTCCTGCTCAAGATACATTTCCGATGGATCGTGCCCCAGGTACTTACGGACTCGCTTCTTAAGCAGGTTTAATGTACACTTTATGATTCCCGTCGCGGGAGCTTACAAAATGCTTGCACGCCGCCTGCCCCCATTCAGCAGCCTGGCAGTAATGGTTGAAATGTCAATAGAGTTACGTTCGTTTTATGGAGACGAGTCTTTCGCCTAGGCGAAACCCCAAGAAGGCTCAAATCTTTTAGCATTGTTAGTGCGAAAGGAGCCACTGACGCCAGTGGGACTTCTAGACAAGGGGGATGTGGGGTCGGAAAGTGTGCTAGGAGATCCTCCGGCGATTTCAAGGCATCCTACCCTTTCCCAAACAGAGAACAGCAATAGAGAGTCTGGCCTGGACGTTGTGGCTAGGAGGGGGTCGGTCTTTGGGGACGCCTTCTAATGGCCAGTAAAACTGCCTGGATCGGGCGCTGCCTCATCGAGAAGAAGCCTGATTCTCAGAGGGTCTTTGCCCTAGCCCTGTAGGGCTGCGATCCTGCATTCAGCTTATTCGAAGCGAATTCCTTGGGGGACTCGAAACTGACATAGGGTTGACGAGGGGAGGCCCGATTGTCGAAAAAAGGGGAATCTTGCGAGGATGATTGCTGACTTGAAGCTAGAGAACAAACCGTGGCCCGGTTGTAGTTCTCTGTATTTGGAACTGATTCCTCCGGTAAGCGCGCACAGGCTCTCCAGTCTGCCTGTCCTGTAAGCGTCGACTGGGCAGTAAATCGCGCTGGGCGAAAGTGTGCTTAGGCTGCTACTTTGGAGTAGACCCTATAGAACGCCGCCAGGCTTACTTCCGAGTGAGCTGGCTAGGACCCCCGAGGCGGTTGTGTTGGGCTGCTGGGGGAAAGGGAGACAAATCCTCTAGCGGCCGGGCAGCTGGAGTTTTGATAGGACGTTCGCCGTGCTGTGAGGGGACTCGGTCCGGAGCCCGCGGGGGCGTAAGGGCACGCCAGTGGCTCCCGATCCTAGCCTAAGGCCGAGCCTGGGCTGTGGCTGGGAAGGGCCGGGGAGGCCGCGCTCCGGAGGGGCCGCGGCGTGCGGGAGGGTCCGCGGGGTGGGCGCCGCAGCTCTTCCCGGCCGCGCCAGGCTCCCCTCCCCTCCCCCGCGGGCCGCGTGACTTCAAAGGGCGGTCGGCGAATAAAAGGGCGGGCGGCGGGCCGGCGGCAGAGAAGGCTGGAGCGAGGCGGCGCCGGCTGGACGCGCCTCGGGGCCGAGGCCGCCCTGGCTTGGAAGGCTGGCGGGAGCCATGAACGTGGTGGGCGGATACCCGGGCCACCCGCACCCGGCGCTGCTGCACGAGCCCTTCCTCTTCGGGCCGCCGCCGCCGCCGCCCCCGGCGCGCTGCTTCCCGCCGGCCGAGCGCCCCTTCGCGCCGCCGGGCTGGCTGCTGAGCGCCGCCGCCGCCGCCGAG
Source organism: Eublepharis macularius (assembly GCF_028583425.1). Lineage (NCBI taxonomy): Eukaryota > Metazoa > Chordata > Lepidosauria > Squamata > Eublepharidae > Eublepharis > Eublepharis macularius. The sequence continues at coordinate 86,139,747 of NC_072793.1, read as the reverse complement.
CTCTCCCCGCCGCTGCCGCCGCCGCCGCCCGCCGAGCTGCTATGCGCCGCGGCGGCGGTGGCGGGCGGGCTGGGCTCGTCGGCCTCACCGGGCTCGTCGTCGTACGGCAGCAGCCCTCCCGAGGGTCTGGGTGGGCGGCGGCGGCGGGCCGGGGGGCCGGCGGCGGCGGCGGCGGGTGGGCCGCGCAAGGAGCGACGCCGCACCGAGAGCCTGAACAGCGCCTTCGCCGAGCTGCGCGAGTGCATCCCCAACGTGCCGGCGGACACGAAGCTCTCCAAGATCAAGACGCTGCGCCTGGCCACCAGCTACATCGCCTACCTCATGGAGGTGCTGGCCAAGGACGGGCCGGCCGCCGAGGGCTTCAAGGCCGAGCTCAAGAAGGCCGAGCCCCGCGACGCCAAGCGCAAGCGCGAGCCGGTAAGCGGGCGCCGCCAGCCGATGCCGGGGAACCAGGCCGACGGGCGCTGCGGGCCTTCCCGGGGCCGCGGGCGGGCGGGCAGGCGGGGCGCCAGCACGGGACAGGCGGCTGCGGAGCGGAGCGGGGCGGACTCCTCAGGGGCCTGGGAGGCCTGGCCTCAGGGCCGCTGCTCGGCCACTGCCCGAATCGGGGGCTGGTCTGCGAAGCCCCTTAAGGCCGCCCCTTAGGGCCCTACAGCCAGCAAAGGGAAAGGAGGGCCAGGGACTGCTGGGGCTGCCTTGCTTGAGCTGGTCCGAAGGAGACGCGCGGTAACTTTGCATTTCGCGTCTAGCTTTTCGGAGGCAGATCCCTGGCCTGATCCCCTCTTCCTAAGAGATGTGGTTGGGAAAGGAGACGACCTCCGCTTTGGAAGGCTGCAAAATGCGGGTGAGCAAGCTTTGGGGTCCTTTGGAAGGACAAGGCAATTTGGAGATGCGTCACACGCCAAATTTCGGCCATGTCCGACTTCTCAACCGAAACTCTGGTTCTTAAGGTGTCGGGCTGTCTGCCCTGGAAGCCCCCGATCCTTGTGTCCTCCAGACTGCCTGTGGAACTTGACATGATTTGGGGGGGGGGGGGGAATCTTGCACATAGGGAACTAGCATGCCAGTGACCTGCTAATTTCTTCCGTGCAGGAAATATGTTTGAATGCTTCTCCTTACTATCATGCCAAACCCCAGAGGCACAGGCCAGACAGGGGTCTACCACCGCTCTGAGAACTACCAGACATTTGGAAACCGGTTGATCTAAGCTGGATCCCTTGAATGCCACGAGGTTCACTCGTGTGGCTTGAATGTTTGGAAGGAACAGATCCAGCTTTGCCACGCCCATTTAAGACAATACTCAGAAGTAAAGATATTTGGCTTCAATGGCCTTCCAAACCCTTGTGTTAGGAATACTTTAAATTGGATTTTTCACCAACTTAATAAGGCGCTTTGACAGACCCTATTTAAAAGCCAGACGTCAGTCCCTTAGAATTCAATGGAAATTGACAACATGGATAGAACTGGGGTTGTAGTTCACGAAATCAACGCGTTTTTTAAAAAATCAAGATATGTAAACCCAATCTCTGACTGCTACTCGAGAAGGATTTCAGCTGGTTTCTTTGGATGGTGGACTAGCCCTCCCCCCTCATATTGACCAATGCCCTCCTTGCTGCCCCCGAAATGGGGGAGGGGGAGAAGCCCGATCAATTTAATTGAGGGGCTATTCGGATGGGCAGAGTTGCACTAAGGGAATGGGACAGAATAAAGGGGAGGAAGGGGTTCCTTTGGGCTAGGCAGCTGCTGTTGAAAAGAATGTCCCTGGTGCAGAGCAGGGGGCCTGGACCTTCGGCGCTCAGGGAGCTTTTCTGCATTCGGGAGCAAGCGCTGCCCCTTCCGGGAGGTTCCAGATTTAGAAACAAGCCTTTGACCGAAGGAAAGCCTTCCGCAACCCCTTTCCCAACCCACCAGATGCCAGCCCAGGTGGGCTGCCCGCTGAGCCATTCCAGGCCCGCTCGGCTGCCTCGCCGATAGGACAGGAGGCTCTGGGGCTTCCGTCGATCCCCGTCAGCTCTGTGGGACTTCCGGAGAGCAGGCTGCTCCGGCTCCCAAGGGAAGGCGTGTGTGTCCCCTGGCCGAGGCTTGGCAGTGCGGCGGCTCTGCAGGTTTCCAAGCGCGCTCTCTCCTGGGGCACCGGGAAAGGGATCTCGAGCGTATGGCAGCTGGCAAGGGTGGCCGGAGACCTGTGCGGGAAGGAGCATTTGGTGAAAGCCGACGTGGGAGGAAGGGGATACTGCGAGGTGGAAAGGACTTTGACTGCAATCCTCCCACTGCTTCGTGGGAGGAAGAGGTGCTGAACCAAGGGAAATTTATTCTCGAGAATCTTGCATAAGAAGCTGGGACTGGAGGGGACCGGAAGGCCGGCTGCAGCAGCCGAGAAAGTCATGCCACCTTCGTCCTAATAGCCCCGATGTTTACTTAGGAGCAAGCCCCGAGAAAGAAAGAAACTACGCTGAAGTATGAACGTGGGCTCCAAATGGGGATGTAGCCTTCCGCCCTTCCCGACCACACATGATGGTTTCTCTGGTTTGTTGTAAGATACACAATATTAGCCGCAAAGATGCTCTTGAAACGCACCGAGGGCGATGTTTGTTTTCGGCACATGAACCGTGAATCTAAGGGCAGGCGGTTGAACCCGGTTCCCATCCCCATCCCCAATAGCCCTCTTGACTCCCCTGCCGTAGCCTGGAGCCCTGATCGCAGCCTTAGGCCTCAATCCTGCCCGCACGTCGTGCCGAATTTGGGGAGGAGAATAAACAGGCTTCTGTGGTATTGACCGCCTGTGGGAAGGGCCGCCGAACTTGCCCAGGGTCCCCCATTATCCGCAGACTCCCCCTTTGGGTGGCGCATTGGTCGCCTGGTCTTCTGCCCTCCCGGTATCTGCTTTGCGCCTGGCTGAATCCGTCCGCGGCCTCTGCGCAGCTCCCCTGGCTTTACTCCCCGGCAGAAACGGTTAAAGCAAAACGCCGGCGGCCAATCCGAGGGGAAAGAACGGGCGAAAGTGCTTGAGGTTCTGGCAGGGAAGTGGCCGGGAGGTCGGCCAGCCCTGTCTCCGCCACTCACTTGAGCGCAGGTTGACCCCATTCCGCCAAGGGCGCAAGTTTATTTATAAACATGCCTTGCTGTGAGAAAAGGTGTTTGCCTTTCTGAAATGTTAGCAGAGAAGAAGCCTCGACTGTACTGAACAATGTCCAAGAATCTATTCTATTCTATTCTATTCTATTCTATTCTATTCTATTCTATTCTATTCTATTCTATTCTATTCTATTCTATTCATCCCACAACAGGCCACCCACCCAGAGGGTAGGGGATCTATACCTACTGGGGGATTCTCCAGCTATGTCCAAAAAAGCCCCCCTCTGTCAACTGAACAGGCGAGGGACCCGCAGACAGCCCAATGAGGGCTGAAAATGCCCCCGAAGGGATGGAATGCGAAGAAGGGGGCGGGAGAGAAATCGGCCCTGAAGCCTCGGGGAGCGCAGAGACTACTGCCTGGGGGGCTCTGGGTGCTGGGGGCGTCGCTTCTTATTCTTGGTTTATGCAGTCTTCAGACACCTTCCCTTCGTTTCTATCCTCCACTGTGTGATTATGTAGTTAAAATATTTATAGGTTTTTTTTAAAAAATCAGCTGTTTTTCTCTTAGTTTTTGGATTCGCGGTCTCCTTCCTTCTCAAAGAGCTGGGCCTCCGACCCGATCGCCGCCGATTCTTGCAGGAGGGCGAGAGGCGCCTGTTCCCGCGCCCCCCCCCCCCAGTCTAGGCCTGGCCTAGTGTTTAAAAAAGGGCTCCCTGGGCCTTTTTAGCGGGCGGCCAAAATGCAATGGCCCCTGTCTGCAGCGGTAGTTGGTCGTGAGCCCCCACGAGAGAAATCGCCGGTTGCTTTTGTTGAGAGTTTTTATTTATTTTAAAAAATTCTTTTGCTCCGATGTCCCTTGGTGCCATCCAACCTCGTTCCCTTTCCTTGTCGGTTTTGTTCGGGGGTCCCAACAGGGCACTAGCTGCAAGGAAGGGTGCTTGAAGAGAAGGAGAGCTTCCCTCCTTTACTTTCTACCCTTTGGGCATCTACCAGCAGTTTTACACGTTTCATCTTCAGAGGAGTTGCCAGGATCTAAATAAAACTGACAGTGCAATTCGGAGCAGAGTTACGCCTATCTAAGCCCTTAGATTTCAACAGGCGTAGACTGGTGTAACTCTGTTTAGGATTACACTAGGGGAGAAATGGATAGCTCCGAAGAGGTACCTTTCCAGCTTCTCCCTCCTTCCTCCGTGGGCAGATCTCGGGGTGGAAAAATCAACCTGGCACCGCGGTGATTTTTCGCACCAAAAAGTCTTTCCCCGGACTGAGATGACAGACTGAAAGAAGCCAAAGAAACACAAATACGGGAATGATATTAGGAGCCCCCCCCCCGGGAATTAAGAAATCGATCCCCGGTAACAGAGTCCCACAAAAGCCTTAACCCAAACCCTGCCTGCTCCTTCTTCGAGGAGGCTGCAACCCACCTTTTAAATGGAAGCCGGTTAGACTCCCGTCCCTCTCTTCGGCCTTTCTGGACAGCGGCTAAAACGGAAATTGTGTTGGGGCAGCAGACAGCGGAAATGCCTTCAGAAATGCCTTTATTCTGTTTTGCCACCCTGGCTTTTTTATAAAAGCTCCGTGCGTCTGATGTCTTTGTCAGGAACAATATTTTTTGTGGCAGTTTCGCGGGGCTGTTTCTAAGCGTCTTCTTTTGAACCAAATCAGTCAGATTCGACCTGTGATTCGTTGCAGCAAAGGTCTTTTGTTCATTGTTTGTCAGCCAGTTAAGAGTGTTAAGTTCAAGGTCAGCAGGATTTGGGCCCAGTGGCAACTTAGAGTCTAACAAGATTTTTAGGATGTGAGCTTTCCAGAGTCAAAGCTCCCCTTATCAGATAATTCAAGGTCGTTTCCCCCTGTCTTTCTGTGAATCCCCCCCAGTGTGGGCTTCTCCCTTCCTAGTCAAAAGGGGACCCCTTTAATCTGGTCAGAAATCCCTTACGGTTCTACCTCGTAGTTTTGGAATCACCTCCCAAATTATCACTATATCGGGAGCGGGGGGAGATACGAAGAATTAAAAAAATAGTAAATGCTCTATTTAAAACAAAAGTACTCTCAGGGGAAAAACAGCTCTACAAAGCTATACTTATGAGTTTATACTTTTCAAGAGCCTGTATAAACCATGTATTATTTATTCAGCCCTTTTGGTCAAACTTAATAAAACCAGCTTGGCAATTAAGAGACTCATAACGAGCATAATTTAGTAGACGGCTGAGCTGTATTTACCAAAATAGGGCCTTAGATATTTATAAAAGTGTGGCAAATAAAGGCAAAAAAATTTATCGCCTTTCCAGAGATAATCTAATGTCCATAAACGAAGGAACAATTCTAGATTATTATTTACAACCACCCGGGTGAAATTTACAAACAATGGCGTCACCGACCCCAAAGCTGACGAGCCCACTTGCCTTCCTCTCTCACTTCCTCAGCCTCTTTCCTTTGCAGCTTATTGTGCTTTTTGCCAACCGCTTGCTATTATCTGCGATCCAATCAGATAATTGATAATTGGTATTAAGATTATTAAGGACGTGCTCAGAGCTCAGAAATAATTTCCACTCGAGGATTTCAGTCTCTTTTATTAAAACCAGTGTAACTTGCTCCGGCCGGATCTGTAACATTTTATTACTTTTCCTGATGGTGATTATGATTGTCTTGTTGAATTTATTTTTTAAAAAACCGACCTCTTCCCTGGTGTTTGTCCTTTTTCTCCCCTGCAGCAGACCGAGGTCTACTCGCACGCTTTAGGCCCCGGAGAGAAAAGGCTTAAGGGCAGGACTGGCTGGCCTCAGCAGGTCTGGGCGCTGGAACTGAACCAATGAAACCGGGACTTTTCCGAGCTAGAAAACGAACTCGGCATCCCGCCCCCGCAGCCCATAAAACAGGAGCCTCTGAAGACGAGATCCCCCCCCCCCGCGCCCGCCCGCCTCTGTTTCTTTCTCGTCTGCCGACCCGCCCTCTCTTCTGCAGCCCCGAAGCGTGCGAGCCGCCCTCCGTGATGATCGTGTGCAATGTGCAGGCTGCAGGGGGCCTGGCCCGGAGGAGGGGGCGCGCCTGGAAACCCAGCGGGAGGAAGCGGAGCGGGCAGCGGTTCTCCGCGCCCCGGCCGGCCGGCCGAGAGCAGCCAGCGAGCTCCGCGAAGCCGGCGAGGAGGCCGAAGGCTTCATACACTCTGATCCCGACAGCCGCTCCTGAGGAGGCAGCTCCTTGCAAACCGGAGGGATTTTGAATGTGTTTAAGGAATCAGGGTGTCACGGACTGGTACGCGTGTATATATCTTCTTGTGTTGCACAAAGACGGACTTCGTTGGGACTGAGAGGGCTGGACGCGGGGCCGGGGCCGGCTGTCCCGAGGCGCCGCTCCACTCCGCTTCTTTTTTCTCCGCCCCCGTTCTTGGCACGTGGGCTTGGAGAGGAGGCCCCCTCCCTGGCTTTTCGTGCCCTTGGCAGCCGCCTGAGAGAGGACCCTGAGCGGGCTGGTCGTGTCTCCCGCCCCCTCTGTGAACATCCGCCTTGGGACTCTGGGCTCTAAGCATCCTTCCGGCACCGACCCCAAATCTGATTTCTCAATCCCACTGAGAGCAATGGGATTCCTTTCCGGCAGTAATGGAGAGTGCAGCCTTAGTTGGGAGTGAATTAAGTCCCATTTCTGAGCACGGCCTAAACCAAAACACTTTCCCCACCGATTTCAGCACAAAAAGCACGAGTCCCGCTCTCTCCAACAGAAATCGAAGCCGGATCGATCCCTTTGATTTCTGCCGAACCTGTTCGCCAGTACTTCAAGCCTCTGATTCCGAAACGGCCCCGCTTTGTAGCGGTGGGCGCCTTACTTCGGTATAAAAGTAGCCTCTATCGCGGCTCAATTCCAAGTGCTTTGCACTGTGGATGGGAACTGGAAGATAAGAGAGTTTCCCCAGAGCTATTGCAGCCTGACCCTGTAGCTTTCCTGGTTTCCTCCACGCTGATGACTTCTGGTTTGCTTTAGGCATGGCCCAGATTCTAGAAAGATGTTTACAGAACGGTTCAGGCCCAAAGGGCGAAACCACAGCAGGATCAGCATCTGCAAGGCATAGTTACCAAGGTGGGAGTCCGTTCGGATGGTGGGTGAAGCCTGAAAATGCACTCAATGAGATAGTTACAGCAAAGGCGGTTGGGTGCTCATCAGCTGTGAAACATTTTAAGTCCCCTTCACTTAAGTCTCCAGCAGTTTGGGGGATGGCTTCTGCAGTTCCCGCTGGCACAGTCCTGCCAAGGTTAAGTATTTTTAAAAATCCATTGATCTCAATGGGAGAGAGAAGCACGTGCTTAAATTGCACCCTGAAATCAATGGAACTAAAAATATTTCACTGTGGCCGAATCAGGAGGAGTATTATTGTTTGTTTTCATGTAAATAAACACAACACATCTGTCTCTCCCTCTTTGACCTCCTTTACTTTCCCTCCCCCACCCTTCCACTCCCAACGTTGATGAAACATTTTTAATGTATTTAAACTACCTAAGTGGGTGTGCATTTGATACATTTCCTATACTGGGTTTTCTACCTCAGATCTGTATGACCACTTGCTAAGAGAACATGTTTGCCAAGCCAAATATTTATGCAGATTTTAAAAAAATAATGATAATAAATAAAGGCTTTATGAAAATCTATTCTCTTCCCCCTCCCCCTCAGTTTTCAGAATCCTCCTAACTGGAACTGAGTACAAAATCTGTTGAGCTCTCTTGCATTTGGAAAGGAGATTCCTGTTTCATAAGAATGGGATGTCCAATAGAAGCTGCTTAGGTCCAAGCACCAGGAAGATAACTGAAGCCACTACTGAGCCATAGTGGCACACTGTTAAAACACCCCCAATTTCAATAATGGGACTGAAGCATTGAGTGCTTTGTATCATTTCCCTTTCCTTCAAGGTGACTGTGAGACATTTTCTGATCTACTGTAAGTCACCTTTGCTCTACAGGAAATATCACAGAGTCAGACTACTATGCTTACATGTATTTATCAAGCAATAATCTATATTTTTATAGTTAAATAACATCTTGAGCATTCTCTGTTTGTTGGTATTGCTAGCTGCTAGCAATAGAGCTGCTAGTGCTCTATTCTAAATATATAAATAGAGAAGAAGTGTGGCGGTGGTTGCAGACCTAATGGTATGGCACTAAAAGACAGACACGTTCCAGGTTCACAACTCAGTTAAAGGGCAGTACAGGTTTTAAATATGGTTTTACCCTGACCACAAGAACTTACTTGGAAGTAAATTTAAAGATATCAGAATGTATTTTTAGGTAAACATGATCCAGCCAACATTAAATACACACAGAACATATGCTTAAATATTTCCTACTAATGAACAGATGAATTTCAAGAGATACAATAACTTTTAATGTACCAGTTAGAACACGTGAGAATGTTATGCATTACTGCTTAGTTCTCCAAGTAATTCCATAAGCATTTATATAGCTATTTCCACCTGCTGCCTTCTTATTCAAGTTAGACACAGACCAGAAGACATTTTTAATATATATATATATATATATATATATATATATATATATATAATTGTTACAAATAGATTGTGTGCTTTTGCATCCCATCAATTTCCATAGAAGAAGCTGAAGTGTCTGCAATCATTTGGACTTTTTATTTACAACACTTCATTGCTGCCTTTTCTCCAAGGTGGCAATCAAATACATTGCTTGTGCAACAATTAAAAACAATTAAAGCATATGGATACATAGATGCAGAAACAAGAAAGAGGGTCAATGGAGGAACACCAAACAAAACAGAAGTCTTCTCCTGCTGGCAGAAGAGAATAATCAAAGGTGATAGATTAATCTACCTGGGGAAAGAAGGTTCTTTTTTTGGTGCTATGATCTTACTTGGGTTGCCACCCATCTAGACTCAGCTGGCAGGGGCACCCAAAGTTTGCAAGAGCTTAATTTTAGCCTCTCCCAGTATTTGTGTTTAGTTTGTTTAATGTTGCTCAGTGTACTGATTGCTAATTTGGTGTGCATAATGAGCACACACACATTATAGACAGCTAGAGTTGCATCTCAACAGCATGTAAAGGGTATGCATTCTGCATGGAAGCATTTGTATTTTAGTTTAAGCGCAATCACCTAAGGGTTTCTTCATATACATGCATAACTATGTGGAACAAAAGTCTACTTAGAGCCCAAATAATTCATCATCTCTCTCTTTTTTTCCTAAGGGGGGGGGTGTTCCCAAGAGTTAATGCGTCAAATAAGTCTTTTCTGCTGCTTTTAAATGAAAGATCAGCACAGTATAATTGTTTGCCTGTTCGTGAAGTTGGAGTATCTCCCACCTACTCAAGGGAAAAGATAAAAAAACATGACAGTATCTATAGAAGAACACTTCTCTAATGTAACTCTTGTACTAGGAGCATCCAGAACCAGCAAGACCTCCAGTCCTCCTCCAAGAGCTATTAGGCATTTACTAGGAATAGGTACAAAGATTAAGATAGTTTTCCATAGCATTGTGTTCCTCAGACCTAATAAATTTATGGATGCACACTTTAGTTTCTTTTCCCAAGGGGAAGCTTAGGAGCAGGCTCCTTTCTGCTAACTCTCTACTCTTCTGGTAAGATGTGGAGCTATCTGCATTCGTTACATCTGATCCAGATGTAAGTATTGACCACCTTGATGCAGGGATGAGAGACTGCAAAATTTTATTCAGCAACATGCGCACCTGGAAAATAGTAGCATTGCAAGGGCTTGTCAACATGGGGTTCCATATAGTTCAGGTTTGCTTCAAAATACAACATGCTAGCAATATTCAAGTAAAACCTCATTACTTCAGGAAGAACGGTAAGAAAAAAATCAAGGCCAAGTAGATTGGCCAAGAAAGACATTCTCCCTTTGATTTGTTTCCACAGTGCTGTGAGTCTGAAGGCCTCTTGGCAGATCATCTGCCTTCAGAAAGTCTGAAGGACAAACAAGAGCATAGAGAATGTTTCTGGATAAAATACAGGCATGTGTCTTTACATTATAATCAGATAGACAGAAGCACCCAGTGGTGGAAAGACATGTGCATACACAATCCAGCCACCTCAGAGAAGCATATGTTCTTCCTGTAGGTCAAATTCTCCAACCATCAAGGGCTGAGACGCTATTTGAGAAGGAGAATATTTATTACATAGACTATCATAAGTTCTTTGTTATAGCAGGGTACCATGGAGGTTTGTCATGGACAAACAGACCAGTATAGTATTGATTTGGTCTAAGAACACATGATGCAGCCATTTTACTGAAGCTAAGCAGGTCCAGATCTGGTCAGTACTTGAATGGGAGATCTAGGACCTCCATGTTTCATAAAAAGATGGAAGAAAATGCAGATTTAAATGTAATACAATTGAAAGAAATCACAACATATTGGGCTAGAAGCAATGGAATGCCGCCTAAAGGTATCTTTTTTTTGGTACAGGTGCTAATGTAGATAATGAGGATGAAGGGTTTCATTGGATCGATAAGTGAAAATCCCTCTGGATATTGCTAGTGGTAGTGCATGCCATCATGTTAGTTGCAATCATATATCTCAGAAGAATGTTCAAGTTACCACGGGCATAATATATAAACAATAAAAGTATGTGTGTGTGGAAAGGTTTCTTGTCTCACTGAGAGCTCAGTGCTCCAGTGCAAAAGACTGTGTTCTATCTGAGTCCCACAAAACGTAAGGAAGAGGTGACCTGCTACAACATTATCCAGCAGTTTGTTGCAATGATGCACTAGTCTGTAAAGGCAAATCTCTCTCCACTAATGGTGGCATGGAAATGGTTTGGGTAACAGTACATTAATAAGAGTCAATAAATAACACATTTCATACATGGTCATATACCCGCAGCATGAGGCAGCATACAAGCGAAGCTGTGAATTCTTTCTGTTCTCTTCTGGTTTAGCTCAGCCCTCTACCTTGTGACCACAATAAGATCATTATGTGCATAAAGTCCATAAACGTATGTGGAATACAAGTTGTATCAAAGATCAGGAGTTGATTCTGAGCATTCACTACTTATTAATGTCATTTAATATAATGGTGAGTGCTGCAAGCAGAGTCTCAGTCACACTATTTAATGTTTTATTTCAAGTTCTTGTTGGGCAGGAAAGAAAAATTACTTCTCCTTCTTCATTACCAAGCACAGAAAAACTACACAGTAGTATGAGGTGTGCCTCTTTGATCCTAGAGGCTGACCCTTGCCTTATTTCATGTCAACACTTATCCCCGTACAGCTTTAACTCTTGTCAAGACATTTTTCAAAATCTTAGCAACCCTTCTCCACCCACTGTGGCTTAATTATCCCCCCCCCCAGAGGGGTTTTCTCTCCCTTCCTTTTTTGATCCCAACTTCTACTTCCCATTTCATGGATAAGTGTTTTGTGCAGCCAATCCACTTAGGTATTCCTGGCATATTCAAAATTGCCACCCAAACCAGTGGGATCTCAAGGTTACATGGCTGGCTTATTGGAGGGCAGGAGGGGTGGAAGAAGTACCTATGCATAAAGAGGCTTAAAAGGATTCCATATCAGCGGTTGCATTTGTTCTCTGTGGTCATGATCCTATGAACCAATAAATGAACATTACTTTCTAACAACTTACGATTCACTAGATTTATATTAAAACTTCCTAAGTGTCCAAAGCACTTTACACACATTATTAGCAATTCATACCAATAACCCTCTGAGGTAGACGTGTGTTATCTTTATATTAGTGATAGGGACTGGAAGATAGTTTGCTTAAGGCTACCCTATGAATTAATTGTTGTTGAAATTTGACTGCGAACTTTCAACTCACTGTAAATGCTCTTAACCAATATCTTAAAACAGCTGCCACACTATCAGTTTTTCTGTGCAACTCCAAGGACTACAAAATTAAATTTTAATAGAAGTTGGGACTGTTCCATTCACTATACCTGCTACATGATCATTCATTCTTAGTGTCTTGATAGCACTATAAGCTTGTACAGTGAAAAAGTAAGCAGGCAGTCCTGCAGGGCTTCACCTATGCAGTGACTCATCTCTGCACTTATGCATTTGTCCTTTTGGCAAATTATCTTGTCTTTCCCCCCTTCCCAAGCACACATTTTCAGAAAGTCACAGTGCCTGCTTGTTGTTTTTCTCGGTATTTATGAGACTGTTTATCTGATTTCAAAGGAGCCAACTCTTATCTCCAAAGCAGCAAGGGAAGGGTTAAAGGGAACAGCCCTGTAGACAGCATGGAGCCAAATAAAATACCAATCTGACAAAGAGGGGGGAAATAGAAAGAAAAGCAGGAGTGGGAAAGGCATGGGGAAGCAAAACTCAAATTAAAGGGGGAGCGCCTTGGGTCTTTGCACTCCTCTTTCTATTGGCGGGGGTTGGTTTTAAAAGGCTCACTATGAAACATACATTGCTACAGCTTTTCCTTCCTAACCTGCCCCCAAAGATCAGAATTGCCATTGTTCCACTCTTCTAAGAGAAAGGAAAATGAATTATACCCTTAGGCGCTTCAGTTTTAGGCCTACACCAAGAGCTCTCTACTCACACATTCAGGAGATGTGCAAGGGAATACTTATTACAAATAACAGTTGCTTGTTGGTAGGAACTGCAGGTCCTGTTAAAACAAACAACTCTACACAAGCATTTCCATTCACCATCACCAAACAGGAGGGCTTAGTGGGAGCCCAGGGGAATGTTTTCAAGCAAATACCTCATATTCCCTCATAGTGAATTTGAATGTATTGCCTTGAACACGGTGGCAGGGAAGTTATGTCTTCTTTTGTATCTATTTGAACTGCATGTCAGGAAGTCAGATGGCAAGTTTCCATTTTCTGAAAATGAAAGCGCCATAATTGAAATGCAGAGGACTTAGTCGTGTTAGTCTGTAGTAGCAAAATCAAAAAGAGTCCAGTAGCATCTTTAAGACTAACCAACTTTATTGTAGCATAAGCTTTCAAGAATCACAGTTCTCTTCGTCAGAGTTAGTTAGTCTTAAAAGTGCTACTGGACTCTTTTTGATAATCGAAATGGAAACCCTGAAAAACCTCCCTTCTTCAGAAAAAGCATATCCCTGTTAAGGACATAATTTAGGAAGGTATGTATTTGTGCTAGCATTTGAATATCTCTGTAATTAAAATAATTATAAAGAGAGGTGGGAGTTATACCAGTATAATCACAAAGTCTTCAGATTAGGAGTGCATATATACCACTTGGGAAAGACAGGAAGAGGGGCTGTGAGGGATCTTTCAAAGATGTTCCCACCCTCACAAACATAGTGAAGTCCTCCACAACTGCTCATGTAGGCAGTTACTGATGGCAGGAGGAGGGGAGGAAACAGGGACAATGATCAGGAGGACTCCTCTTCCTGTTGAAAGCAGTCCCCTGTTGCTCTGCTGCTCCAAATAGCTGCTTGTGTTGCTTGTACAGAGAACTGGCCCTAGTTAGCTGGTTATTGTCCAGGCCTTCTCATGCTAGGCTAGTTTTCCACTCAAAAGGAAATTATTTATACAAGAAAACTTAAACTCTTACCTGCAGTCTGATGTGGTACAGACCATTCTAACACCTCCGTACTTTGCTACTTCATTACCTCCTCCGGTTGCTGCATGTATAAATCAAGCTTATGCCCCTCTCCCCATTTTCATTTCAGCATACTGTCTCAAATTGATGTGGTTAGTATGGGTGCATGAGAGTAGTTGTGTGAATTCAGTATTTAAACAGGGAAAACAATTCAGCCTGTATTTGCCAGTGAAGGTGTTCCTTTCAAAGATTTTATTCTACGTGGCTTCCACAAAAGGAATGAACAATAAATACAGAGTACTGACATTTATTTTTGTAATTCCTAGTGAACTGTAAGCACAAACTGTACAGTAAAGTAAAAATGTAAGAAATACGATAAAACAAAACAAAGAATTAAAAACATTAGTTTTAAATACTTAAGAGACGCTTTTTAATTTCAGTAAAGATAAAGGAAATAATTCAGTTTTAATACCCTAGTGCATTTCAAACTGGAAAAAAATGTTAAGATGCAATGTGAGATACTGATGTGAAAGAATTAAAGTATTTAGTAAGGTTAGATTACATAGCCATTTTGGGAGAATACCAATGGACATCATTCTTTATTATTCATTTATACCCCACTTTTCTCCACAGCAACCTTGTGAAGTAGGTTAGGCTGAGAATATGAGACTTGCCCAAAGTCATCCAGCAAGATTCTATGATAGTGTGTGTGGGGTGGGGAGTGGGGGTGGGGGTGTTGGATGAAGCTGAGTAACCCAAATCCTAGCCATGATACTACACTGACTGTCTTAGGTCATCATTCATCATCAAAACCCAAATGTGTTTACCCCGAGTTCCAAATCCTTTTAAAGGCCTAAACCCTAAAATGAACTGATCTTTGAAAAGTACATTTGTTGGCCTAAGAACTGTGCAAATTCTTAATAACAGTTTATGATAACATACTGATCACATGAAATTGCCCTATTCTGAGTCAGACTATTGGTCTATCAAGGTTTGACTGGCAGCTGCTCTCCAGAGTTGCAGGCAGGGGTCTTTCACGTGGCTTGCTATAGCAGATGCTCTAGCCAATGGTCCCTCTTCTAATTGTTATGGTATTAACATCCTCCCTGTGGGGACAGACATTGGCTAGCTAGACAATACTTGAGATGAACTTTCCAAATTTGACTTATGGAGAGTTACTGAAGCTAGGCCCTGATAAAGCAATACGATGATCAAATATGGCAAACTGCTACAGCTATATTTATAGGAGAAGAGCCATTATGTATGCTAAACATAATACTAAATAAGAGAGAGATAAGCTGAAATAAAACACAACAGCTTTTGTGTTCTCATATGCACAAACACTTAGTGGCTAGTTCTGAACAAAACTTCAAACATCTAACTGATCTAAGAACCAAACCAGATGTGATTCTGCGAGTTCCATGAATGGAGCACTCCTCTCTCTCTCTCTCTCTCTCTCTCTCTCTCTCTCTGTAAAATGCTGTTAAGTCACAGCTGACTTATGATAACCCTGTAGGGTTCTTGGCTGGTCTTATTTTTTTAAATAGTACAGGTAGGCGGTCCCTGTTCAGATTAGGACTGTAGTACAGAGAGTGTTTTTTGTGGCCGTTAAACTTCCTTCTTTTTTCTCTGCCATTTTTCTCAATCTGAAATAGCCCTCTATAAGAGGGATCCATGGGTTAAATTCATCTAACAGTTGTGGCAATTTTTAATCAGCTGTAGTTTTGATTCCAAATCTGATAGTAGATAAAGGTAGTTAAGACCTTGCCGTATGTTATTCCAACGTAAAGCTGGAATGAAACTCCACATAAATTCAAAATCTGATACTTTTAAAACAAGAAATATTATTAATTTTAGGGCAAAATGCTGCTATGTTGCTAAATAGAGTAATTTTATACCTTACTTTTTAAAAATACTTAAACGTGACTAGAGCCATTATTGAGAATATTATATATTTTTTAAGAAAAACTAATTACAATCGAATATATATTTGACATGAACCTTCCTTGAGAATTTTATCTGTTTTTGTCCATTTCTAGTTTAGCATAAGAAATCACTTTGATAGAAACTGCTGTTTTGTCTTTGCTCACATCCCAATTTGACATACAGACAGGCAGAACATTTATGGAATGGTTTCAGCTGCTCTCCACACATCATTTCAGACCACATACAATTTTTTTCTAAGATACAGCTGCACTCAAGCCAATTCACTGTGCACTGTGCACTGTACACTGATCCACTCATACATATATACAAATGAGCCGTGATCTTAAGTGTACACACCAGAGACACAAATCCTGTCACAGGTGTAAAGAATGACTGTGTGGCCTATGTAAATAGCACTGGTATAGTTATCATGAATTAATTAAGAAAATAACGTAAAAATGTTATTTTATGGACAAATAACAGAAAAAATCTGGTAATTTAGGACAACTATATTAAAAATGCAGAAAGAAAATCTTGTCACAGAGAACAGTCTACCAGGTGCTGTCAAAGGGATGGTTAGAAGAGAACTGAGGAGGGGCATACATGCTCACACACTTTGACAGATGAAGATCAGTTTCCAGATGAAAACTTTAGTAAGATCTTACACAAGAGCCATCGATATATCTCTGAGCAGCAGCACAGAGACCATGAAGAAGAATGTGCAGAGAATAATAAATAAGTTGCCACAGCATAAAGGCTATGAAGACAAGGTTGCATGCAAATTACATACATAATTTTTACATACTGTCAGAGACTAAGGGTGCTTATACCTCACATGTAACATGTAAACAAGGTCCTCACCTGTTTCCTACATGCATGTTTAATACTTGATGACTGCAACATGGTGAGGGCTTTAAAGGGACGCTGCAAATATAATAAGAGCACATAAAACCACACAAATATTTGTCAATAAATATAGATCATGCATTCGGCTGATATTATCTCATAGATAAGTCAAGATTTAGCATTTAGGGTAAAGGGTGTCACATTGTGAAGGGCACTTGTACTTTGCCTTGCTCTACCTCTTACTCTGTAAGATAGACTTAAAGCAGAGAAGCAGATGTGAGTTCCACTGGCAAAAATTCTTCAGCGTAGCATCATTCATGGACATTTAAGAAGGCCAATGGAGAGGGAGGAGAGGTGTTAAAACAACAGGGCAGTCAGCCTGCCAACAAAAACGGGGAAAGTTTGCAATATGGATGATTACATCAAAATGGGGAAGGGCTGTGCCATTTCTCTCTTATCCCTCTCTTCCTTTGCTTATTTTTCCTTAAGGAAATCTCTGACAGCTCTTGTCATTTAAGGTAGCCCATCAGCTCTTGAGAAGGCTCCTTCAGGGAGGGTAATTGGGCCATAATTTGTTTTTTATGTCAAGATGGCATCAAAGATAAGGGGGACATTTCTGAATTTGGGGGCTAGTGGGACAGGAGAAATCCTGACCTGGGTCTGACCTCAGAGTAATGACCATAAGCCCCAATAAATAACAGTTGTAGGTGAAAGATTTACAGCTGGGCAGTCTTTTGATCATAGGTAAGACTCCCAGTCTCTCAGGCTGGTTCTCAAATAAAATCAGTAAGATGTCTTCCTTGTGTTGCCTTCCCTTTATTTTTCCCACACAGGGACCAACATTAGGATCTTCATAACAGATTCTGCAATTAGACTCTTCCCTAAAAGGGTTTTAGAACTCCCATCTGAGCAGCTGCACACTACTGTGAGTTGGTGAGAAAACCCAGTAGGATGCTTTCCTATGTAAAACACAGGTTAAACACTACAGTGGCTTGATCAAACCACCTGTATTTCTTTCTGTGCTGGGGTAGACTGTCTTTTGTGAATGGTCCAAGAAATAATGTTATACAGGCCTTACCACTGGTGCTAGGTAGACTAGTATTGTTGATGGAACAGACAAGGCTTCTTATGCATACCAAGTAACCTCACTGACCACACCACCAGGGCATGATTAATTTGACTATAACAAAAGAGAATAATGATGACTAGTAACTGTAGCCCTAATCAGAGTTATGTACTTCTAAGCCCATTAACTTTAATAGAAGGGTATAACTCTGCTTTGGACTGCACCGTAAAGCAATTAGTTTTTACGATGACACAAAACTAATTTTTGGCATTAGTATGGATCTAACAAACTCTGCTGAATGCTAACACAAATACTTACCCATCTAGAACAGATCATGAAACAAAACCCACAGGAGTTGGTTTAGCCCAAATGACATAGCAACACATATCGATTTGAAGGCAGCCATGCTATCAGTGGCTTAGGGAAAGTGCCTCATCACTGTGTCACATAACATCAGCATTTGATAGAATGGACCAATAGCCCCTGGATGGTACCACAGTATCCACAGTTGTAATAGCTTTGGAATACACAATCCTTCCCTTAAGTATGAGGCCTCCAGCCTCAAAGATATGATTAACATGCTGTATTGTTCAAACACATTAACAACATCCTAAGACTTAAAATCAAGTACAGAAGCTCGTTAGTTTAAAAGACTTTATTTATTTTGAATACAATTACCTTCTTGGTTCTCTGTCCCAACCCTGAAGGTGCCCTTTCATTTACTGGATCAACTGGCCTTCCCCAGACAGCATTTGACTTTGTCATTCTCAGGCTGTCACTACTATATTTTGGAATATCTTTGCAATACTGAGTATGTATTAATTTCTCTGATAACACTAACACTGGCATAACAATGTTTTTGGTCTGTGCATAGAGTATCAAGCATATTTTAGTTTACCACACTCCCAGGCATATGTTAGTTTACTATACTCACAGAATTTAATAGATTGAGTGTAATCTAAAACAGATTATGCTACTCAGCAAACCTTTGCCTTTGGATGCAAACTGAGGTCCAAAACCTGAGAGTACATGCACTACATACTTAATCCTCTGTGTTTTACCACCAGTTACCTGCTGGAAGCCACACTGCACAGAAGAAACAGGCAGAGGTGTAATGTTGAATATATGCCATAGCAAGTCTCATGGGCCTTTTTGCTACTGCTAAGGCAAACTACAAGCCCATTCTGCCTGTGATGCTTGTTTCATCCAATTCACAGGTGTATTTTCTGAAATACTTGCATCCCACCTTTCAATTGAAAAGTCCCCAGGGTGGCTAATAAAACTTAAAAAAAAATCACATTACAAGTTAAAATGATCATTACATTGCCAAAAGATTGCACAAAATGAAAGGATGCTAATTACAGCAGAAAACAAAATATACAGCAGATTTGCCATCCATGTTATAGCAGCAAGGCCACAGGTAAGTCAGAGCAACAGGTATAACTGAGGCAGGGAAGAGCAAGGGCTGAGAAAGATCAAGATGTTGTATTATAGAACTGCAATTTCATTTTTACTGAGAAAGTTGAAGGTGAAGGGCACAGATGCAGAAATGTTTATGCCTCTGCACAATTACAGTACTGAAAGAAGATAATTCCATGTTATTTCCAGTTATGAGGGGCTTGAAATCTTTTAACATCAGATTTGTAGTTCCACGTTAGAGTCCTCTTGATCAATGGAAAAAAGATGAAAATATACTGCTCCAAAATCCGATACAGTGCACTCCCAAATTGAAAAATTGATTCTAGAATAATTTTGCCTTTCATAATGGCTCCTGTTCCCTTTGGTCCACCCTGATCTGTACTTCTATATGTACCATGGACTATTAGAAGAAAAGGTAGAAAACCTTAGAACTCCCCCCTCCCTGGTTTTATAGTAAACAGAGAAGAAGCCATCATGTCTCCAAAGAAACTAGAAACAGGAAGTGAACTCCAGCTCTTGTATGAATGGGCTAGGAGACCTTATAAGTCATTTCTTATTATGCACAATGGAAAAAAAATAAGCCTCAGCTATTAGACTTAGGCTTGCTTGATAACAGATGTTAACCCCCTCCATTAAATCTCCATTTACATTTCCCCCTATCCTCCAATCTGCCCTTTATAACAGGGATGCTGAGAAAATCAAAGCCTGGTTTCTATCAAGCATTATGGAAAGGGTGGAGAAAAGACTCCTTCAGGGATCCAATCTGCTGTATGTGTTTCGTTTCCTTCTCAACCAGGCCATTAAAAACAGTCAATCCTTTTTTTATGATATCCACATCCCTTAATGCTGCATAATCCTACTTCCGGTATCTGACAAGAACAACCATTTCTACTGGAAAAGCCTTGTTTGTGACAGGAAAATGGCTGTGATCCCTGTTGCCCAATCAGCAAACAAAGGACAGAGGTGCAGCTGAGTGATCATTACTATTTTAAATGCCCACAATCCCTTGTATTGCTTAGATGATACTGCCCTCATATGGTCAAAAAGTGCATTAAAAGGAGCAATTAATTGTACTGCTGAAAATGACTGTAGTACAGAATTTCCAATGCCTGGCCTTAAAAGAATTAGTTCTTTAGCATTTTCTAGGCAGGGAATGGTTATGTAAGTACTACTGTCTCCATCAAAGTATTGCAGAGAAAGAAGCCATGCTGCCAAAATTTTCCCTGCAAAACGAGCTCTTTCAAAACTTGTTTTAGAACTAATCCTTTACTGCATATCAGCATGAACGTAATATATATTGTAGCAAACACGGACGAGAAATATCTGAGAACTAGTACTGGTGGTGATTGTGCATATACTCTTCAAATGGTAAAGTCACAGGAAAAATAAATTTCTTCAAAAAAGAATTGGAACAGAAGCCTCACATTAACTCTCAACTCTACCAACTTACCTGTGTATGGGTCAGGACTGATGCCCTCCAGCTGCCTTCATTCACATCTCCTAGTACAGCACAGAAGGTGCATAATAAAGTAACTCTTATCTGGCTAGTTTGTGGATGAGGGGAAGGCATTTATATAAGCAGTGTTGTACAAGGAACAATCTTGGAAGTATATTTGGACAGAACGTACAAGTATACACATGTATGACTGCCGAATTTTCAGGCAGCTCATCCAGGAGGGGCAGGCAGGCAAATCACATGCCCTGAAAGGACAGAAGCAAGAAAAACACATCTGCAAGGCCTAGGGACAAGTAGTACCAAAAACAGAATTTACCTTTCATTTGGATCTCCAAAGGATCAGAGGGTCAGATAGAAATGTAAAAAATCCCATCAACAAATGTGCTAGCCTACTCAGTTACTAAGAGCTGCAGTCACAAGATGCCAGATGATTCTTGGTTGCATTTAGAAACTGCAAATACAAATGGATTGACATGGTAGCTTACAGGGATAGTTACTGGAAGAATATTCTTGTATAAGGCCACATGACATAAAGTTGTACAGAACTATTGATGGGGCACACTTTTACCAACATGAGGTTGCAAGCTTTTGGCCACACTATTAAAGGAGGCACTGAGTGAAAATACCATATAATCAATTTGAAGAATATAGCAAACCCTAATGGAATCAATACAAATCTCAAAATAATATTTTATCTTTTGTACTCTTCTGTCCTATAATTTCTTCAGTCTACAAGCAATGACTTTTTGGTTGTTAAAATGGTTATTTAATAACTAACAAAAGCCAAAGAGAAGTAGTTTGTAACATAGTATCTATTATTATTATTATTTTTTATTTCCATTCCTTCAAAACATCCTTATTCCCATACATATATACCCATTGCCCTCCCACCCCTCTCCATAAGTTCATATACAGTTTCTATATCTTTGGCAGAAATCCCTTGTAAGAATCATTCTTCTATTTATCTTGTTTCTTCACATCCGGATAAGAGGAGTTAGTCTCTGAGTCCTCTCCTTTTTCTATTCCTCCTTGATTCTTCCTCTTCCTCCTTGCTTAATTCATCACCGAAGGTATTATATCCTATAGCCGGGGAGGGTTGAGAGCTTTAGTGTATTTTGGATGGCTATTTCCCATTCAAGTTATTCATCTGTATTCCCATACCCCCCATACCCACAAGTATGAATAATGAATAAAGTCTGATATAGTGGTGAAGAGCGCGGAACTCTAACCTAGAGAATCGGGTTTGATTCCCCACTCCTCTGCTTGAAGCCAGCTGGGTGACCTTGGGCTAGTCACAGTTCTCTGGAGTTCTCTCAGCCCCACCCACCTCACAGGGTGTTTTGTTGTGGGGATAATAATGGCATACTTTGTAAACTGCTCTGAGTGGGCATTAAGTTGTCCAGAAGGGCGGTATATAAATTGAATGTTATTATTATTAAGCTTGGTTTCTTGCAGGTGACACAAAACTCCAAAACTGACCTGGTCCAAGTGACACTAGACAACCAACCCAGTGCTTCTGTAGTGAGGATTCCAGATCTGCGTCACTTTCTGTCTTAGGTCTTTTCTGCATGGTCACTTTACAGCATTTCAGAATCTATTCTGCTTCCCATGTTCTCCAGAGTTCCACACATGCAAGGGAGTCATGAGAAGCAGAAATAGTTTTTGTTTTTCCATTTTTTCCCCTTGCCCACATCCTGCGATTTTTTTTAAGCTGCTGCTCAGTTGCTGCTGGTGCATATTATGTTTGTGCAGAATCAAAACTCCTGTTCTGCTTCTTGTGCCCCCCTCTTCCTTTCCCCCATGAGCTGATTGGTCTGTCTGCCAGTAACCTCTCCCACCCTCCTCAGCTCTCTGAACTCCTGTCCCACCATTTTTATCAGTAAAGCAAGGTAAAGATCATAGGGCTTATTCTCCATTCGCTCCCTTCCCTCCTGTGTATGAATGTGTCTTATTTTTTCCCCAGAGACAGGAATTAGTCCTAATGTTGCTTCTTATTCCCTACTGGCTTTAAAAGCCAGGGAAGGGTAAAATGGCTGCTTTTTCCCTGGGGGAGGGGGAGAACCAAGTGTTTTGCACAGCTTTTTACTAAACAAAGCTGCAGGGAAGCTGCCGGGAGGGAAAGCAGTAGCATTTTAACCCTTTCCTGGCTTCACTTTAAAAAAATGAGAGTGGAACAAGCACAAAAAAGTGCATGTTTTCCCCCAGAACTCTGCCACCAATTCAGTGGGCACGGGACAGCCCAATCAGCAAATGTGTGTGTGTGTGTGGGGGGGGGGGAATGGGTTCCAATACTGCAATGTTATCATGCATGCAATTTTTTTTAAAAAATGACATCAGCTCCAGCCCCCACAAAACGCAGCTCCAAACAGACACATCTCAACTCATTAGCAGACTGATAATTGCCTTAAGGTTGTGCAGTGCAGAATTATGGGACCCCAAGCCGTTTCAGCACTGATTGGTGTAAATGCTCAGCATCTCTGGCTTAAAGTGTGCAATGCAGAATGGGCCTCAGTCTGGGTTATTCCTTTCTGAAGGATGCTGCCATGTTCTTGCATGGCATATACCCGTTAAGTTTAAGAAACTCCATTGTAAAACTGTTCATCTTCCACCAATAGTATGCAGTGTGTCAATAAATTTGGCCTCTCTAAGGAAGGTCTAAAAATTGCCAATGTAACATGGATTTAAAAAATGCTCCTGTCCCCCTAGCAATCCTTCCTAACTCAAGTTAATCTGATAGCTATTCTGGGTAGTTTGCTGGAAATTATTAAAAGTAGAACATGCTAAGGAAGTATCAATATCTATTTACATTAATTTAGAAAACTGGTATACTATCTTTGCAGAGAGGCCTTACCTCCTTAACCTGGAAGTTTTACCAACTTCGCCTTTTGGAATTTTGTGAGTGTTAAGAAGCATGTGGGTTTGGGTAAGACAGTAGGAATTACATACCATGTCAAAAGCTTTTAGGAAGTCCAAGTACCTCAGCAGGCTCTTGAATAAAGCCTAAGAGACCTGGGATAAGAGGACAAATCCTCTTAAGAACTAGTAATGGGATAAACAATAATCAGAGGGTAAGAATAAATGGTCACCTTGAGTATAAGGCAATATAAGGATATAAATAATTTAAATAAATAAATATGGACATTTCTTATAAGGAAGGGAAGCACACACTGTATTGCTTAATCTGTTCATATGGTCAGAAGTGAGTAGTGAAGTGACAACTATTCAAGATGGCACAGACAAAAGCAGAGCTCCAAGAGTACCACTCTAAATGAAATTATTGGACAAAATGGAAAATGAGATACAACATAAATGCAGAGTAACATACTGGAGCAAAATATAAATCCCCAACTATATACACTAATGATATAAAAATGGTAGTAACCAATCAGGAAAGAAGTTACAGTTGTTGTGGGTAGTTGAATGAAAATGCTGACTCAATATAGTGATTAAAATGGCAAATTCTCTGGGTTGCAGGACCCATGGGCACTAATACCATGCTGGGGTGTATGGTGGGGAGGCTGGACTGGACAGGATGCAGAAGCCAAAATCACCTTTCCTATTAGTGGAAAGATCCATATCTATCAGCATCTTCCACTGATAAATTGCTAGGTCCAACCTACTATATACAATTCTGGTAGCGCCATCTTAAAATGTATATAACATAGCTAGAAAAGGGCAATCAAAGTTATTAAGGGAACAGAATACATTCCTTACTAGGTAAGGCTAAGGATTTTGCATTGTTTCAGTATTTTATAAATACAGGTTTATAAAATGTGCATGTGGTGGGAGAGACACAAACCTCCTGCCCAAATGCTTGCACTGAGGGGCACTCAGTGAAGTTAGAGGGCAGTAAACTCAGGAGAGGCAAAATAAAGTATTGTTTCATGATCCTGCCAAACAGTTAAGTAAATAATTTATTAGAAATGTAAAATGAGCTTAAAATCTGGATAGTCTGTAAGGATTTTCAGTTTTCTTACCTATTCTGCTACAAGTATGTTAAAAAAAACTGTAATATTTTAGTCTCTTTAGTCATGTTTCAAATTCAGCACAGATGTCCTACACAAATACAAAAACACAACAGAAGTAAATAAAACAAATGTGGCCTGTTGATCAACTGATAGTTTATTAAAAATGCAACTCAGGCATTTATATCTTTATCGAACAGTACACAGTTTAAACCTCATACACAGTGGAAGTTAGGTGCACTATACAGCTTGGAAAAAAGAATTCTACAGTTTCACTATAAGTTACTAGATTGCTTTAAGAGTACACAGTTATATTTCACAATTAAAAATACAAGCTTACCCAAAACATTTGGCATAAGGTTCAGTACAACACATGAAGGCCCACTAGAATGAATGAAGGGGAAGGGAAATTGTTTTGTTCTAGTAATTCCATTATAATTCAAAGGGGCTTTAAAAAAGAACTTTTGTCAATATGTTTAAGTGTTTTCCTAGCTGTGCAGCAGGACAAGTCGGAAGGAATGAAGGCAATGCAATAAAAAGGCAAACCTCACAAGCATAAGTCATTGAAATGTGTTTTAAAAACAATTTGCAGAAAAAGATATTGCTAAACACTTCATAATGTGATTTCACTGAAATTCTGAGTTTAAGGCATAAGCCCCTTCCCCTCCACATTAAAAATGTAAAATACAATTAATGAATTGATTAAGTATGGATCAATGCTACAGAAGAGCAAGAACTGACTTGTATTTTTTTTTGTATCTACCCCCAAATTTTTCAAAACATCTATCCTCCTAGAAAACCACGTGAGATTACATGTGAAGGAGAAATAATAAGTTGCTTTGTCAAAATAGGCCCTTTAATTGATTCTGTGGGCACTGAAATGTTCATTTTTAGACAGTTGGCTTAAAGATTCATCAGTCTCTCATCTCAGTGCACAGGGTGAAGCACCGCTAGTGTACTGCGCATGACAGTTTGCCATTTCTCTTCCTATCACTTCAAATTACATGTTAGGCGTTCCCATCTTACTTATATTTACATTAGGCTCTATCAACACAAGATAAAGTGCAAGGCTCCCAGTCCCCACCACCACCACCCTCCTCCCTACCCCAATATTGCATTTAGCTAAAATTTAGAATACTGTTTAGTAAGATTTTTCTCAGACAAATCATGAACATTTCTGGGATACATCTTGCTCATGGCTATTTTTACTCTGCTTTTGAAGTCTAAAAATAATCTAGCCATGGGCTACTTTGGCTTTAATTTTTTTTTTTGCTGGCCTATATAGGAAGCTTTCTTACTGACAAAACTTTCGGGTGGTAGAATATGGAATTTGATTTATCCTTGTGAACTTGTAACTTAGGGATTTTACAAGATCCATGGCAAGGCTCATTTTCTGAATCATAATCCATTGAGTCCCTTGCAAGACAAAATCTGAAATTAACGTAGGAGTTTGTTTTGTAATAGTTATGCTGTAGAAACAGTACTGGAAGCTGAATCAATCAGATGAAATAAGGTCTGACTACTTTGACTAGATGAAATCAGATCTGATGCCAATAAGGTCTGACTACTATGAACTGCATTCTGCATTTATGTAATTCCATACTACAATTGCCATTGCACATTCCCCTTCCCTTTGCTCTCTCCTTCATTCAACTCAAGGGATGAACAAAAATTCTTGCACTAATAGAACTACAGCAATAACAACAACAAATAATGCACTGAGGACCACCATCTTTGATGAAGTTAACCTCATTATAGAAGATGTGCCACATTAAGGTCTTCAGCTCTGATGCAAAGCCCATTAAGAACAATGATGGCCCTTCTTCTGATTTTAAGTGGGTTCTTATGTAGGTCTGAAGGCTTTGAACAGTCCTTTTCGTCTGGAGCAAGTTTCATTCGATAGAGAATTGACCAGCAAAATGATCTTCCACTAATCCTTAAATGTGGAAAGCCACTATCAAGCCAAAGTTCGTTGCTGAATAGCTCCATGTGAAATCCATATCTGATATAAGATTAAATACAACCCACCAGTTTGTATGAATGAACATGTCAATGTGACTCTGTTCTCACATATTCTATTTATTTTAGCCATTGCTTAAGGATTCATACCCTTTGAAGCTCAAAATGCTGATGAAGGTTTTATTAAAACCACAAGGAATTGGAAAGTTTCCTTAAATGGCACACAGCATAATCTGCCATTATATTAAACAACTGCATTGTGGTGTTTTTGAAAATACAACACTAGATGTTCAAGAACCACAGGCTTCTCCCTGAATATTGGTATTGCTGTTAACAGGATTAGAATTTGTAGCACAAGAAGCCATGGAAGTGGCCCATCCTGTCCACCACGACATTTGCTTAATGCTCGTTAGTGAAGCTGAGAGTAAGGCATGTACAGATGTCTCAAAGACAACAGGATTCAAGAGTTATGACATCAGCAATTCCTCAGATTCTATGACAAGATTCCTTAGTCTCTTGGCAACCATTTGAAACTTGTATCATGAAACAGGCAAATTTTACTTCATTTGATTTCTTTGGAAAACAATAGTTTTGAGACCAAATCAAGCAAGCAGTTTCTGAACAGGCAGTGCTTGCCATCACATTTCCCCGTAAATAATCATTTTGGTGCTGGCTGATACAATGCTGCACTCATTTTCTTTACAATAAGCCCTAACACTATGGATTTTGTTTTTGGTCTAGAGAGGATGCACACATTGCTTGTTTTTCAGAAGAGGTTCTTGCCAAGGTCAGACTGCATACACAGATATTCTGAATTCACAAAAGTTCAGAGACCTAGAGAAGTAAACTCAAGCCTTCAATTACAGAACAGGGTGGTTGGCTGGATTGGTTCTTTCCATGAAAGGAGAAGCAACAATATGAGGTCAACTTTAAAAAACCAAGTACTTACCACATATGTATAAGAATGTTAAAAAATGTGCTCAACATATGCATGCAATGAAGCTATCTGGAAAAAAAATCATCTCCTAAAATAGTATCCACTGAATTGAGATATTTCAATGATATGGTGCACTGCTGATTGATACCCTTATTTCTTGAACCTCTACTTTCTATAAAAATAAACACAAACAGCTGTAAATTAACTTTGTATAAGGGACAAATTCTAGTTTTTCACATGCTTTGCCAGAAGTAAAAATTTAAGCAGGCATTGCTACATTTCTATATACTTGTACAAGCAAATGTACTGAATTAAGCTGCATCCTTCAAAAATAATTAGCCAAAGCAAATTCAATGTTTTTGAAAATTAAATTTCACTATCAGAGTGCTACCAAAATGTTTGAATGCCTGCCCATCTATCACAGTAAAACTTTAAAACAGATCTACTGTTTTCAGTTGAGTTTATTTCCAGATCAGGGTGATTAGTACTCCTGCTTTATGAAACAAAACTTAGGACTATAGCAGTAAACAATAGATGACGTTAACAGTTTCAAAGTTTATTGTAAATATGACATGAAGTGACTAGACAGAAGTTACTACCTAACTTTTGGAAAAGTCTTATTTTAGGTAGGCCTCTAGGGATTATGACCCACCACGTGGCAGCTCAGCAGCCATGTATAATAGGTCACTACCAGTGGTTTTTGCTGCCTACCTGTGATTAGAGAAGAGGTGAAGATATAGTCAAGCACCTGGCCAAAATATATGGCTAGGGGCTATGTTTGTTTTTCGGGCCTCTTTCAGAGAGTAACGTTTCTTCCCTGAGCTTAAATGGCAAAGTTGTGTGTGTAATGTGGCACACATGGAGCTTTGAGTCACAGCAGGGCTGACAGCAGTATGGAATTTAAATCACAATCATAATGCTTGCTAGGTATTGCTACACATTTCAGGAAGGTGCAGCTAGGAGAGACAAGTGGTTTGTCACCAGTTCTCACTGCCAGATACCTGGGCAGAGACAATCGCCAAAACCAATCCATATTTGTCTACTGGAATAGACACGACTATTCCCAGATGTTTTCAGTTCTAGACTCAAGCATCAGATGGGTCATTAATGCAGTAGGCTTAGGTTTGCACACTCGATATATGTCTAGTAAGAACTAGACAAGCTGCAGTTCAAATGGCTTGCAAACAATAATTATTTTGGATCTAAGATAATACCTTTAACTTGGTGTTTCATGCACTGACTGAGGACCCACTTCAACTTCGCCTTTGGCATCATTGTCGAAACAGTGAAAAATGTACATACTGAACCTAAAAAAATGGTAGGTAATGTATCGAAATGCTACTACCTCTCAGTTAAATGGTAGATGTTAAGAAAATGTGGAAAACCATGAAATACTTAGTAACTTCTGTGAATTCAATACAACATTTCTAAAAGATCAGCAAATAAGCAAGGCAGGCTATTTTATCATTTCTAAACCATGACCCACACACATAAAAAACCTGGGGCATTTGTGTATGTCCCTTGTTTTCAAAGATGCAGAAAGACTGCAAACAAGAAAGCCACAGACCAGATTTTGCGTAAGAATTCTAGTGTCGTGCCTAACCTGTGCCAGTATATACTATATATGGATGATACAACCTAGTCCAAGAATGACAAACTTATCTCGTGTGGGGTTTCTATTATACTCAAAGACATATTTCAATCCTCTGGGCAATCACTGACAGACTTCTTGGAGTTTTCCAGTGATACATTATCTTCAGCTAAATGAAACAGCAGAAGTCAAACACATCCTGGACTGATGTATTCTAGACCACAGTGGCCTATATTCTCTAGTTTATACTTTACTTTCCGGAAGTGTTTAACAGTTCTTCATAATGCACCTGATTTTTTAAAATATCACACTCAGTGTCCAAAGACTGCCTAACCTTCATTCTAGTTTGCCAGCTTCTGACTTCTGATCCAACCTGCTCTTATTACTTTTGACCATGTAGATAAAGTAAGCAAGGGTCTCCTTCTCATTCACTGGGATGTTCCTGAAGTGACGGCTGACAGTCTGAAAGGAAAAGTAAATTAGGAAGACTTAAACAGTGGACTAGCACATCAGCTATGGTTTCTCCATAGGTGGTGTTGAATTAAAAAAAAACCTAAATACAAATAATATACATCTTGGTATATTGGACATCAGTGTTTAATATGACCATACTTGCTATATATTTCTAATGCAGAGCTCAAATTAAAAGAACTATTTAATAAAGTTTGAAATACCAGGTTTATTTCACACTGAACATGAATTTCTATCACCTCAATATTTACAGAATACTAGTAAGTAGCTAGCACCAAGATTTAATAGCTGATCCACAAGTGGAAGAAATTCACAGTGCAATTCTGTACTCTAGGCTGTCCACTGAAGTCAGGCCCAGCGCACCCATTGAGGCCAGGTAGGCGGTGGCCTCGGGCGCGAGGGCAATGGAGAGGCGCCGGAGGGGGTGTTGGGGGCAGAGGTGCGCACAGCGGAGCTGATGTGACTGGGCTGCAGCAGCAGCTGCAGCCAGCCATGCCACCTCCCCTGCGCGCTCCTCCGTCCTCACATGCCCCAGCCGGGCACAGAAGCCGCAAGCCAGTGGCTCGCGGCTTCTGTGCCCGGCTGGGGCGTGTGGCGGCACGGGGCGTGTGAGGGCGGAGGAGCGCGCAGCAGAGCTGGCGTGGCTGGCTGCAGCTGTGCGCACGCATGTACAAGTGGCCGCAGGCGCCAGAAACTCTGGTGCTGGCAGTGACTGAAGTAACAGTAATGCAACTAATTGGTATATCTACAAAATAAATAAGGAGAGTTACTCCAGCCTAAATCTATTGAAATCAATGGGCTTAGACTGGAGTGACTCTTCTTAGGATTGCGCTGTAAGTGATGTAACTAACAGTGCAATCCTAAACACAATTTCCTGGGAGCAAGCCCCATTAAGCAGATTTGAGTAGGATTCTGAGTAGACCTCCTTAGGATTGTTCTCTAAGAGCAGAACCACAAGTGACAAAAGGCACAGATTGGACACTTGTCAGCTTCCCTCAAGTTTTGATGGGAAATGTAGGCAGCTTGGTGGAATGTTGGACAAGTGACAGTTGGAACGTCCATTGGACAGGAGTCAGAGAGTCAAGCTGCAAGACCAGGACGCCTACATTTCCCATCAAAACTTGAGGGAAGCTGACAAGTGTCCAATCTGTGCCTTTTGTCACTTGTGGTTCTGCTCTATGTGTAACAGTAAGCACGAAGCCATTTTAACTTTTGTCCACATGTAGAGATTTGAAGGCTCAGAAGGAAAAAAAAACCTAGAAAAAACATGAAACACCCTCTCAGGACTTTGTTTCGATTTTTCCAATGGAAAAATAGGAATATACGGAGGAGTACTGAAAAAACTCTTAGGAAATATTTTCTCATGATAAGGCAAGGTTTTGGGGTCCTCAAGAGGATGCCCACTGAAGCCTTTCCGGGCACAAGCCATGCATTTTTTAGAAACTGGGAAGGGCCAGGTAAGGCTTTTTGCGTTTCTATGCAAACAGTGGTTTTATGTAAAGTAAGTTACCTTAGCATAGTGATTCTGACTAAACATGATAGGTCTGTACAGCTAATACACCTAACTGGAATGTCTACTGAAATCATCAGATCTTCTCAGTTTTAATGTATTTTTATTATTCAGGAGGAAGTTGATCATGTATTTTATTTAAAATATTTCATATTACCTTTCCACCCAAATAGTGTTCACAAGGTGGTGAGCATCAAACATTAAAGCACTTCAACATTAAAAACATTTAAAATAAAGTATATAGACAATAATTCAATAAAATGTTAACACAACACCAAAAATCAGTGGAGGATGCCAATAATAGTTATTGGGAGTATGCCAAACACACCAAAAGAGTATTAATGCCCTGGCAGAAGACAACAGTAGAGGGAGACAGATAAGTCTCCCTGAGAAGAGGCAGTTCAGAAGTTTTGGTCCTACCTGTCAAGCCTCAAATTGCAGGGGCATCTGAAGCAGAGAGACTGAAGATGACCAGAGTGGATGGGTAGGTTGGTATGGGAGAAAGCAGTCCTTAGGGCATGCTGCCCCAAGCCATATAACAACAACGAGTGCTTATACCCCACCCTTCTAAACAGATTAGTGCTCCACTCAGAGAGCTATTATTATTCCCATAACACAGATGGAGCTGGGCTGAGAGAAGTGCCTTACTCAGCCACCTGCTGAACTCATTGCAGTAGTGGAATTCAAACCAGCAGAGCTCTGATTTGCTACCCAACCACTTAACCACTATGATACAGCAGCTTACCAGTGCCTTGAATTGGGCCCAGAAATGGATTGGGAACCAGTGTAGATGGAACAGGACTGCACTATTATGCAGCCCACTACAGTCAACATTCTGGTTGTAGCTTTCTGTACTAACTGTAGCTTCTGAACAATCTTCAGAAGCACCCCACATAGAGTGCATTGCAGCAGTGCAATCTAGATGTTACCAAGGTATGCACCACAGTGACAAGATCTTTCCCTTGCAGGAAGAGCTGCAGCTGACTCACCAGCTGAAGCTGTTGAAAGGCACTCTGGCCACCACTGCCACCTGTTTCTCCAACAGGAAGCCTGGGTCCAGCAGCATCCCCAAACTATGAACCTCCTCCTTTAGGGGGAGTGCAACCCCATCCAGAACAGGAGACACCCCATTTCCTGGTCCAGACCTTCTCCTAGCACCTCAATTTTGTCTGCATTGTTTCAGTTTGTTAGCTTTCATCCATTCCAAAACTGCCTCTAGGCACCTGTTCACAGTTTCCACAGTCTCCCTGGGATCTGCTGAAAGCACAAGACAGAACTCAGATTCAGATTTATTTGGTCTATGACCAGTACAAATAAAAATATCAGAAAAATTTACATTAAGACAAATAAATGACACAACAAATCAAACCTGCTACACAGATTTTTGGCCTATCGCTACAACATACGTAGTGTTCTCTGCATATTGGTAGCAACTCAGCTCAAACCTCCAGGTGACCTCTTACAGCTGCTTTACATACATGTTGAAAAATACTGGGGACAAGGTAAGAACCCTGTAGGCCAGAGGCCAAGGGCAGAACAGCAGTCCCCCAGCACCACACCCTGAAACCTATCTTCAAAGTAGGCCAAACAGTGCCTCTCAGTCCCTCATCCCCCAAAGGCAGTCAATACCATGACTGATGGCACTGAAAGCTACCGGAAGGTCCAGGAGAATTAACAGGGTCGTACTCCCCCATATGTCACCCACCAGGGCTACCAAGACCATTTCAGTCCCACAACGAGGCCTGAAATCAGAATGGAATGGATCCAAACAATCTGCTTCACTAAGGACTCCCTGAAATTAGCTAATCACCACACGTTCAATCACCTTGAAATTTTGTATCTCTATCCACATAAGATTACAGTGGCTTTCTTTGAAGAACATTTGATCCAATTAGATTCCTCTGACAGCTTTGATCAACAGGATAAAATCTTCTCTAATTGGAAGAAAATACTACAGATTGAAATTGTTCACTTTAAATTCTCATAGCATGTGATTACTTGCTGTCTACCCTGTTAGAGTAGGATTAGAATATACTGTTTAGTGAATGACTTAATACAAAGTCCTCCATATTTTATTTCATTCATAATGAATAGGGATCACCCCAACTGCTTTTGTTTTTCCTTAGGGTTGTTTAAAAGCAGATATTTAAGAGTCTGAGGCAGAAGTGATTCAAGAATGAAAGATGGACAGGTTTCACAGAACATCTGAAACATGTAATACAATTTGAAGCTAGTCTCCATTTAAGATTAGACCTCTGGTTGTGTAAACCTTGAAGAAGATAAATATTGGGAAAATACAGTTATAGCAGTTTGCTGATAAACTGCCTGGATTAATCACCATGAAGCTTTTGGGACATAATGGCACCTATAGTAACTATTGCTTGCTACATGTTACACATACAAGTATGTAACACATAACAAGTATCCCATGAAGCTGTCATACTAGTTGACATACTGCAGTGGTAGAAGGAAGAGGAACATTTCCTCAAATGAGCAGCTGCTTCTTGCTAAGACTTCTGAATAATGGATCTATAGCTTTAGTATAAGATAAAAACTTTTAATAGATTGTAATGATTAGATCACTGGCAAATGGATTAATCTGTTGAAAGTTTTTATCTAGTACTAAAACTATAGATCCATTATTCAGAAGTCTTAGCAAGAAGCAGCTGCTCATTTGAGGAAATTTTCCTCTTCCTTTCTACCACTACAGAATGTCAACTAGTATGCCCATATTAGGGTGCAGGCTGTCCAAGATGGAGGTGGGGGGGAGGGATTCCCTAAACTTACCACTGCCACTGACAGAAACAGTAGAGATTGCAACCATTTGGGCCACCATCTCAGAGCTGCAGGTGCTACCACCTCAGCATATTGGCAATAGACTTGGGCACTTCCAGAAGAAACAGAGGCTACAGGAATGGGTGAAGCAGGGCCTCTCATCTTACAAGAACCCAGAAACAATGTGCAAGTAATGCAGAACATGCGGTGCTGCTTTCAAAATGGGATGTGAAGAGGGCCAGTGAAGGGGACACTCAGTCTATCTCCATGGGCCACAAGACACAGAACCAGTAAGAGGAGAGGAATAAGATGACAGGGAACTTTTAGCCCTCTTGGTCGTGAGGCTATAAGGCTGATTTGAGTTTATTTGACTTATAACCCATCCTTCCTGCAAGCAGGCTCAGAGTGAGTCACAGCATAAGTCTACAGCACAGTAAACAAATAAAAGCTTAAAAACATACAATAAATATAGATAAAATGTAAGCAGTTACAAGAACTCAGTTTAAAGTAAAGTCATCCTAGAAGACAATCCCTCAGATAGTATATTCAACACTTCAGGTACTGCAGGGTGCAGCACAACAGGTCACCCAGATTAATTGGTAGTGCAAGGTGGGCAAAAAGAGGCCCTAAGCAGGAAGGCAGGCCATGCCACAAACACAACCATAGGTCCGGTGGAACATCTCCGACTTACAGGCCAGGCAGAACTGTAACATAACTCACAGGGCCCAAGTCTCTACATAGGGCCTGAGTCTCTTTTCCACCAGACTGGGCCAGGGCCTAAAGGCAAACCTCCTTGGAGCCAGGGATCAGCAGTAGATGTTTAGCTGCTGAACAGCATACACTCTGCGGAACGTATG
This sequence comes from Eublepharis macularius, assembly GCF_028583425.1. Taxonomy (NCBI): domain Eukaryota; kingdom Metazoa; phylum Chordata; class Lepidosauria; order Squamata; family Eublepharidae; genus Eublepharis; species Eublepharis macularius. Next base: position 86,105,399 of record NC_072793.1, on the reverse strand, counting down.
GCAAGAGGCAGTCCCGTAGCTATGTAGGTTCCAGACCACTAAGAGCTTTGAAGGGCAAAACCAGAACCTTGAACCTGACGTGGAATTCAACCGGGAGCCAGTGATGCTGGCACAGGACAGGTCAAATATGCGTCCTAACCGGTATCCCAGTAAGGACATATGCTGCTGCATCTGGACTAGTTGTAATTTCCAGATCAGCCTCAAGGACAGCCCTGAGTACAGTGAGTTACAGTAATCTAACTTGGAGGTGACCATAGCCTGGATCATTACAGCTAGGTCATAGGTCGAAAGATAAGGAACAAGTTGCCTGATTTGACTAAGACAGAAATATTGCAGATCTAGCAAACACCGTGACCTGGGCCTCCATTGACTGGGAGGCATCCAGGACCACACCCAGACTCCTTACTGTCAGTGCAGGTACCAGTGGTGGCCCATCAAGGGCTGGGAGCCAGATTCCTGAACCCATCAAGCCATGGTCCAGATGTAGGATCTCTATCTACGCAGGGTTCAGTTGACTCTGCCTTAAGCACCCAGTCATAGCCTCCAAAGCCCTCAACAGAATATCTGGGGCAGCATCCGGGCTGTTATCCAACAGTAGATATAACTGGGTGTCATCCACATACTGGTGACATTCCAGTCCAAAGCTTTGAGCCAACTGGATGAGCGAGTGCATATAGTATTAAATAGCATCTCTGGGAATATCTTAAGAGGTAGAGCTGATGAAGGGCAGGGCATAACCCTCCTTTCCCCAGCAAATTTGGACTGGACTGAAAATTTAGTAGTGTTATTTTGAAATAGGAGATTCCTACAAACACTGAGTACCATATCCATGGCAGTGATAGGACAGTGTGTGAATATCTGGTGCCACGCAACAGCTAAGATGTCCTGTGAACCAGAAGATCCTTGTTCAAATACTGCCTGTACCATGAAGTCACTGGGTAGTCCTAGGCAAGCCATTATGTCTCATTTTCAGTCTACCATTTTCAATTTGGAATAATGCTAGCTTATTTTACAGGGCTATTGTAATGATTACTGAGATTAAAAGGTATGTGAAACCCTCTAAACATCCTGAAGTGCTATACAAATTGTAATAATTATAATTCATAGAAACCTGTGTTATGGAACTATTCAATTGTTCTTCCTTAACTGAAAAATGGAGGACAAGTCTTAAAATAAATTATTAAGGAAATAATTGTATTTAATTTCATGGAATGGGAAAACAAAAAAGCAGTGTTCTATCAGGAACTCAGCATATAATTTAATTTGCTGACTGTAGATATTGGGCTGGATCTTGTAGAAAATTTCCAAGGAGGGAAAGGAGAAGGTGATTGTCTCCTATTCTCCCGTCCTGCAGCAGGCCTCTGATTCCCCCTTAATTACGCTCCTAGAGCTCCCAGAAATCCTTCCCTCTGTGGACATTTTCAGCAGATCCAAGCCAATCTTTGAACAGCAACCTTTTTTTTAAAAAAAAAATGAAAGATTGGGGAGGAAAAACATTTTCTTTTATATTCTCAAGTTACATTCCACATTTCCTCATTTAAAAGATATAACAAAGAGAATTGGAAACGTGGACATCATTGAACACAACTAATTATAACTATTGCAAGCTTTAGTATCAAGAATGAATAGGTATTCTCATGGTGGAAGAGGAACATTCTATGACCAATATATAGAAAGCTTTTAGCCCACTTACTTCTGCTAGTTGAGCTTTATTAAGGCCAGGTCTTGTTTGTAACTTGTAATGCCTTTTATAACGGCGTAGTGTGTTTACCTGGAGTTGAAACAAGTCAACCTGTAAAAGAAAGATGACATGAGAAATACAGAAAAAGCAGATAACCACTTTTGTGTCTTTACTCAAAATAAAGAACCTATAACATGCATTCCCTATTTTAAAACAAGACATTCTAGATCAAGATACAGATAAACACACCTAACCTAAACAACAGGATACTACAATATCTTTTTGGTTTTTTCTCCTCATCTATTTTCAAGAGAAAGATTCACTGAATTTTTGTGGGTTCTCTTGACTGGAGCTATTACATGGGTGCAGTGTTCCCCAAACCATTTATTTTGCAAAAAGTAAATCAGCATCAGATTAGCAGCCTGTTAGTGACTGCATTCCTTAAAAAACTAGAGATGGTACACTCCCTTCCTTCCTTCAAGTACATAGCATGGTTGAAGTTTCTAATTTCAGAGGTCTGCAATCTAATTTGTTTTGTCCTCTGAATAATTTAATCCTGGTATAGAATTCCCAGTTACTGGAAAATAAAAAACTTTAGTTTGTTGAAATGCTCACATTCAGCTATTACAACAACATGGAGTAAGATCACAGACTTCTGAAACCAGAATCACTTTCATTCCACTGTGCATATAAGAGGAATAGCAGCACAAGTGTAACAGTAGATCAGATTTGGGCTCAGCATAACTTCTGTCCCGCCCCTGCATAATGTCTGCCTGCAGCCACAAACTTTATTCCACTTGTATACAAATTATATGACACATCATTAAAATAATCCCATAACACAGTTTCATTGGATACACATTTCAGCAAAAAATCATATTCAGGTTCTCTCTTTAAAGTAAACATAACTTCAATTTCTAGAGCAACTTCTAGAACAAAATTTAAAAATAAACAGAATCTATTTAACTTGCAACTGGGTATATCCCAAGCACAAGCCTTTTGAAGTCAGAAATTAAAAAAAAATACAGATCTTTCCATTCTTTTTGGCAGTTGTCAGGCAATTGGAAATAAGATGGAATTTAAGGTGAAAAGGTATGGCTTGGAGAAGCAGGGAAACAAATGCTGTGTATTAAAAACAATGGTGTAATGCAACAAGGCTTTACCATCTACTTGTGCTAGGACACAGGCAGGTGGAGAGGAATTGCATTGAGTTTAGAATGTAACAAGTAGCAACCCATGATACTTAACGGGGGGGGGGGGGGTTGTCCCATCCTCCTCCTCTTGACCCTGGGCCAGCTTCTCACAGGCAGAGCCTCTTCCTGGCCTGCGCTTCGAACCCAACTCCTCCCCTGCCCACTGACCTCCTTGTCCTGGGCTGCCACTGTCTTTTGACTGCATGGGCAGCCATAGCAGGCTTTGCTACTCCACTGGCATCCTGGTGCTTTCCCTGGCCCAGCTGTCTTCTTTCTGGCTGGACCATCATTAGCGCTCTAATAATGACTGGGCCTTGCAGGGCTGCTTGGGCACTTGCCTCCTTCATCACCCACATGCAAGCGCAGAGACAAACATTTCTTTTTTGGTGGGTTGACCCTCTTAATGTAGGTAACTTTTTAGCTTTTTCGGCAAACCTGGGAGGAAGGCCCAAGTTTGCAAAAAAATCTCTTTTGCGTTCAAGTGGGCTTGATCCACAGACTGAAGTATTCCACATGGGGCCTTACTTGGGTATTAGAATATATGATTTAAGGCTGCTGTCAGGTTCATATCTATATTAGCTTTGAGTGACTATAACTACCAACAATAGGGATCCAAGAGGCTCATTTTTGACTTTAGGAAAGCCCTGTTTTGGTTGGAGTGCCTTCCACAAAACTTCATTACAAGGCCCACTTGTAGGGTATGTTAATGCTGGTTCAGTTGTTTAGATATGAGTTTATTATAAATTGCACTCTGTACATGCAGTTCTGTAATTTATTATGCAATTCTGTACATGCAGTTCTGTAATTTATTATGCAATTCTGTACATGCAGTTCTGTAATTTATTATGAATTGCACTCCGTACATGAAATTGTCCTGTGTGTTAATATGTTTTATTAACTTTTGAGATGATGCATTAAACATTTTTATATTTTGCATTATTTGGTAGACTCTCCCTGACAAAGCTGCACATGAAACATGTAGGGGTTGTACAATTATTAAAGATTCTTTTTCTTCTGCGCCGTTTGACTCTTCATCTTCGTTAAGGCTCACTACATGTTAAAAGCTAAGCAAAAATTAAACATGCAATTCAATACCTTTGGACTGAACTGTATTTACTTAATACAAGCAATGAAAAATACGGTCAGTTTCATGAGACATAAGAAATGGCTTGCAACCTATCCAGAAGCGGATTTTCCCAATGCTATCTAATAGGGGTATGCACCAAAAAAAATTAAATAAATAGTAATTTTGATTTTTTTAAAACTAAATCTGAGAAAAGATTAGGTACTCTCTAAATTCCAAACTGATTCTCTAATTCGGTTCTGCTATTTCTGAAAAATTCAGCCATTGTTTTCTATGGAAAAATCACACTGGGGGCTAACTGGTGGGCTGCAGTATGCGTCATTTTTCAACCAAATTTTACCAAATTTGGCGGTAACCTACTCCTGACTGTCCTCTAAAGACCCCCAGTTTGCGTCTGTTGGGCTAAGTTGCAACAGTGTCCCTTACTTCAGTTTGTTTTGGGTGGAATAGATACGATTCTCTTATGTGAAATTGGTCCCCTTGCTTCATTTTGGTTCTGGGGAGATTCCATTCCCTTACTTCAGTTTGCTTCTGTTGGGCTTTCTCTGGGAAAAGCTTAGCTTGCATTCTGAATTATGTCTTGGCCATGGCAGCCTTACCTCCCCCAATATTTTCCTCATAGGGAATAATGGCAAGTGAGGGGGAACTTTCTTTGGGGCCCATAAAACTGCCCCCCACAGTCCAACCCCCATGAAACTTGGGGGACTTTAGAGGATAGTTAGGAGTAGGTTCACTCCAAATTTCATGAAGTTTAGTTGAAACCCACCCACCCCTACACACACTGGATAGCTCCAAGTGATTTTTCCCATAGAAAACAATGGCTGAATTTTACTGAAACTTTGGTAAAAATTTGGAATACCTGGGTTTTTATTTGGAATATCTGGATTTCACTGAATCAGACAAAACTTGGTATTTTAATTTGAATTCTAAACCAAACTGTGCATCTTTACTACTTGGTAGGTAATATGAGAATTAAGAGGTTTTCAGTGAAATAAAAACTGAAAAGCTGGACGTATGACACACAGAGAAGAACCTAAGCATTCTTGTGCTATTTAATATGGCACTATCCTGGTGTTCTGCTAGGAAACTTGATAATCAATGTGCTAGACATCACTTATGAACACCAAATGACAGAACTCTTTGAATGGAGGTAAGGAACAACAGAACTGTATTATTTACATTGCATACAATTATGTGAACATACAGATCAGATGTGTTTACAGTATTGCTCATGTTTAAAGAAACATTTCTCCATATTACTTTAGGATACTGAAAGTAGCATAAGCTCTCAGAGCTGCTTAGCATTCGTTATGATTAGTTGACTAGAACATAAAATAAGCCCTGCTGAATTAGACTAGCGGTCCATCTAGTCCATCCTGTTCCACACAGTGGCAAGTTTGCTTGGAAGGCCAACAAACAGATTATATAGGCCAAAGCCTTTCCTTGATACTGTCTCCTAATAGTGGGATTTAAAGGTTTGCTGCCTCTGAAAATGGAGCTCCCCTTAATTCCATAATTTAGTTACTTGTTGAATAAAGTTACTAGTGGGCACAGAGTAACCCAAAACTATATAGAAATGAACCAGTCATCAGATGTTGTTTCTGGAGACTTAATACATACTAAAAAAGACATGCATAGAAAATTCAACTTGAACAGTGTGAACCAATTGTTAACACATAGTTGTAGAACTCTTCATTCATATTCTTCCAGGGCTTGTTTTTTTAAGAACAAACAACAAATAAATTTTAAAGCACTTAATGATTTGATTGCCAAGATACAGATGACACACCACCACCACAACAGGAAAAATCACTAGACAAAGGCCTAGAATAATGTATACAAGAGAATAAATCACTCAATCAAAATAAAAATTCTCCAAGACATTGTTTCTGCTATGACAATTCAAATCATCTATAGTCTTAGGTCAAAAGAGCTTGTGTTGACTATTCCTTTGCAAACACAATCATTTAAGCTGGGCCACAGTGAAAAAAGAATCAGTCTAACGTAGTAGCTGATGTTTATCTAATTCTGACGGGCAAAGCTCACTTCTTTCCATGACCATTTTAGAAATAGCCTACATCTCCCTCTCTCTTTAATGGAGACAGGCTACCAGCTTATTTCCACTACAGGCCAAGTATGGACCTAGTATGATTGGAAACTGTATTCTGTGAGGCTGCATAATGACTTGGCAGTACATATCCTTCTTCCACAATCACCATTGATCTAAACTGACTATGCGCTTGAGGGGAGGGGGAAAAGTCTTGAAGGATTAATGCACAGTCTGGAAGGATATGGCTTCCCTCCTCAACTCAGTCTTGTACAAGGACTGAACATGTATAGCTGCATAACCTCCATCTTTCCTTCCCAGCCTTTTCCTTCCATGCATACCCATGGTGGGTCTAGAGGCCAACTCTCTGGGATTGTCTCAATGGGTGTAGAAAGATTAACCTGGAAAGCCCTTCAAGGAGCACACTATGACTCCTATAGCACTGGAGGAACTGACATGGACAAAATAGAAATTATAAGGTGGAATCTTCAAGGGATTATGTCTTTACAACCTTGGTCAGTATTTACTATGCTACAACAGGTTTTTAAAAAGTAACATTTGGGCAACAGTAACAAAACTGCAGTCAAGGCAACACAGATAAGAGCAACAACTTCATGTTTCAGTATGTTATGTACCTCTGGGACATCTATCTCATGGTCTGGAGAGTCTCCACCATCATCACTGGTCTTTCTTTTTCTTTTGTTTCGAACGCTCTGAATGAAGTTCTTGTGAAAATCACATATATACAGATGTCTTACCTAAACATATAAAGCAAGCATAGTTGAAAAGAAGAGATATGGGGCTACAAATAGTAAAGTGCAAATCTACAGTGAATTACTCAACAAGTAAAAATCTACTAAGTACTACATATGCAGGTTCAGGCTTTTAAAAGAAGTGCCTATTTTTTATGGTCTGGTGAGCAACAAGCAGCTATGTGGCACCAGAATCCCATTTAAATATCATAGAGTCTGTTCTGTTATTTTGGTGTACTGAAAGACAAACATGGTCCCCAAAGTCTTCTTATGTGGCAGTTTGTTTCAGCTGAATAGTAATAATAGATCAAACTAGGTAAGTGCCATTCCACTACACCTTCTTTCAGTTGTCAGCTTGCGTGCCTCATCCCTAAAAGAGAGGGAGTTCTCTAAATGTGATAAATGACAAAAAATTAAAAGCATTTAAAATTAGCTGGTAGCAAGTACAAACTTTTAAACAGACCACTGCACCTACATCTCTGTTTTACAACAGTCATCTTTATAATGAAATATACGTAAAGCTACTTGCCTGAAAGGAACTGTTAAAGGAACAATGATATCTTTCCAATGTCTTGTCCTCTGATTTAAAATTTAATATTTTTGACTAATCCAAGGAGCTTTTTACAAAGCAGTGGTACTACACTGGCTGGAAGCAGAAATCCCAACTGCCACATGTAGTGGCGCTCTAGTTTGGAAGCCTGATGTGACAGATGACACTTAATGTTAACACTAATTGCCTGGCAGCAGTCTGCTTGATGCTAGCCAAGAAATAAACATGCTTGCAGATTTCTGGTTTCAAAGACGCTTTCAATCAGTTCAGCACAGTTGATTTGACAGTTTTTAAAGGAATTGCTTCAGTGCAACTGCCTTACCTCTTCAGATGCACATTTGCCAAAACTAGTTACAAACACATGTCATTTAGAGCAGCTCCCTGTTACAATGTCAGAATTCATACTGCCAAACAGTTAGTAGTAAGAACTTGCCTGCAATGTGTTTACAATATGTATTTATATAGCATGATAGGCCTATCCAACCTGCGCTCTTAAAAATGTAGAAGCGGTTACACTCTTTGTTTATGTCAGATATGACAACCTAGCCTTTTATGCTGTTATCCATTTCCCCCATTTCCTGTTATTGCCTACCTCCACTATACTCTGTTAACTTTGTGCTATTGATCTGTTTTTTTCCACATTGCATCTCACATATAAAAACATTAACACTTCAATATCAATTGGGTAGTGTTTTTTTTTCCTTGTCAATGTCAGTTTACCTTGCTTATTGTTGGATTTATGTGCAGTTATATGCCAGAAAAAATAATGCTCAATATAGCACATAGAGAAGAGCTTGTAGAAGATATGGTTTCAAAGAGACCACATATCCTTTGTTAGATACTAAAGTGAACCTCACCACAGAAAAGCAAAATCTGTATTCAGCCCAGGCCTCTGTATCATTAACACAAATCACCAAGAAACAGAGCTTTTTTGGTAAGCCATCCACAAACTTATAGAGCTTATCTGTTTATTGTTATCAATTACGGCAAATGTAACCAACTGAGTGCTAAACGTTGCTGGTCTCCCACAACAGGGGTGGCTTTAAAAGGGCAACTAATAACCCCTGACAGACATTAGACCCCTTTACCAATGACAACTGCTAAATAAACTATGCCTTTGGCTGTGCACTCAATGACAGACAGTGAGTCCAGTTGGACAAGGAAAGTACCTCTGGCACAACTCACACTTTTGTCGATGTCCAATTTTAGCTTCTTCTGGGAGATGCTTTTCTGGATCCTCTTGCTGAAGGAGGCATTGCCAGCTGGGCGGACACAGCGGTCCCCGTCGTCAATGAGGCAGCAACTCTGTCCATAAAAAGGGGTGGTGGGAGGCCCATCCCGGCTGTCTTCCTCGGTGCTGAAACCATTCATGTCAGCCTCCCACCCGCCCCAGGAGACAGGCGACGAAAGAAGCAGCTCCTCGCCCTGCCCCGAACTTCGCTGGGAGTCCTGAGACTTCCTCTTCCAGGCACACCTCGAAGCCTCCTCGGCCTACCCACCTGCTCTTAAGGGGACATCTCGAGCGGGCTGCCGACAGGGACGCCAGGCAGCCCCTCTCCCCAAGAACCTCCTGGGGCCCCTAGAAACCCTCAACGCCGCTCTCGCGTCACCAGGGGCCCCTAGAAACAGCTTATCGCGCCAGACTCCTCGGCTCGCTCGCTCGCCCCACAACGCGCTTAACACCCGCAGACCATCCACACGCCCGGCCACAGGGGAGACCCCCTCCCTTCGGAGACAAACGTGCAGAGAGGAAGGAAAGGAGGACCCCCCCGGCAGCTCTTGCCTCCCGGTGCCCTGGTAACGGCCACCTGGCAGGAAAGGGCGTCCCTCGGGCTGCCCCGTTCTGAGCCCCTGGAGCCGGCAGCCCGGTACTTGCCGCTGTGCCCGGCTGCCGGCCCCTTCCGCCGACCTCGTCAAGCAGACGCTTCCTGTGACACCCCTGCAGGGGACGAGGGTGGCTCCGAGCCCAGACCAAAGAGCCGGGACGCCCCGAGCCGCCAGCGCGCCTCGCTCCCTGCCTCACTCACTCCCCAAACCTGCCCGCTCCGCCTCCTCCCCTTGCAGCGGAAGTCCCGCCCCTAAACAGCTATTGGTCGGCAGAGTGCGAAAGGTGGGGTTTACTCCACCACGCTATAACTCATTGGTCTGAGCGGCTGTCTGCCTGTGACTCGAGGATACTTCCTGTAAAGGGGGAGTTAGTTGGTGTGTGTTTGAAGTCCGGGGAGGAGGTAGAAGGTAAAAGGCGAGCGAGCGAGAGAGAGAGAGAGAGAGAGAGAGAGAGACTGAGGAGGCGAGGGAGTATCGGGGGGCTGTGGTAAGGTGAGAGGAATGGGATAAGAGGCATGCAATGGAACAAGGGGAGTGAGGGGGTTGGGGGAGAAAAAGCGGGGCAGGTAAATTTAGTGAAGTCTGAGGTTGCCCGTGGCTCGAACGGAAACATTCGGAGAAGGGAGCAGCGCCGGGTATGGAAGAGCAGGGAGCCTGAGGCTGGCGAGTAGGCTCAGAACTGGGGGATCAGGAAACGGAGCATGAGCTCAGCCAGTAAGCATGTCGGACAAAGCCGGCAAATGTCATTCTCGCATCCGGGCATACCGGTGGATTAAAAGGCTGCCAGCCTGAAAACACGAGCTCCCTTAAGCTCGGCCTTGGCTCATAAACAGTCCCATAGGCACGGGCTACCACTGGAAAAAGCAAGGAAACATGCATGCCCATCCCTTTTTTTGGTACTAGTAGGACCCTTCACCATGAGCAACTCCTGCTTGTAGCAAGTTTCAGTTTCTCCAACCCCTTAATGACCTCAGTCACGAGCTACCTATGGAAAGAAAAGCTCTATGATCGTCGTAACGTCTGATGAAGATGGTCCTTGCAACAGGGATGAATGGATGTATTTATTTATTTAGTCTGCCTTTCTCACTGAGCCCCAAGGCACTGTGCAAGTGAAATTCAATATTACCAACAGCTAGGACGTTCACTGAGAAAAACACAATAATGAACAACAGTGAGGACATTCAATGAGCAGATACAACAAGGTATGACAGCAAAAAATTTGAAAAATGGGCATAAAGCTCAGCACAGAGATGAAATCTTTCCAAAACAAACCATAACTAATTTACATGACATGTTTAGCAACATGGAAACTCTCTAACAGGAGCCTATCTACATCAGCAGATGGTACCCCATAGCATATTCAATAGTCACTGTCTCTCTGAGCTTTTTCTTATGACAACAGCCCTATAATCTGGATAGAAAGCCCTCTGGAATAATTCAGTTTTGTATAATTTGTGGAAAGCCAGGAGAGTGGGAGCTTTCCTGACCTCCTCAGGCAGGCCATTTCACAAGGTAAGGGCTGGCAAAGGGAAAGCACATGTGTGGACAGCTGAGGAGTTTGCCCAACTGCAAAGTGGTATCTACAGAAGGCCCTGACCAGGTGAATGAAGCCGCTGTGGTGGAACATGAGGTAGACACAATTGCACAGATATGAGGGTCAAGGCCATGAAGGGCTTGAGATGTGATAATCATTACCTCGAATTGAGCCCAGCAGTACTGATGGGAAGCAAATGGGAGGGACTTCAGAATGAGAGTGATGCACACGCTCCATCTAGCTCCTAAGAGTAAATGAGCTGCAGTGTTCTGCACCAGCCGGAGTCTCCAGGTTGACTTTGAGGGGGAACCTAAGTAGAATGAATTATAGTAGCCTAGTCTCAGTGTTACTGTGGCATGAATCCAGGTGGCCAGATCAGCAGTGGCAAGAGAGAGAGGGGCCTCTTCTAGGCTAGTTGGGAGAAGACCTTTCTTGCAGCTGCTTTTACTTGCTTCTCTAGCAGCAATGCTAGGTTCAGTATAACCCCTAGGCTTTTTACTGGATCATGCCAACAGGCTGGTGACTCTCCCTGCCTTTCTTCCCCTGCTCCCCCACTTGCTAGGGAGGACTTGGCAATTGTGCAGTAAGGTGTGGAGACCCAGTTCTAAATTTCAGGACCATCTTGCAAAGTAACTGCACATTACTTTCCCACTCCCTAGGATAAAACACAGGAATCTCACTTCAGTTAACATTGAATTAATTTGTATTTTTCATGTTTAGTATTTATAAATATAGAACAAGCAACAAGCTATTTTACACACTATGCAGGGCAAGGCTTGACAAATCCCTGTTGCCAGGTTGCCTAGTACTCTCAGAAATTATTATAAGGTTATTATTATGAAAACAGCCAGTGTTTCCTCCACATTTATTTTTATACTACACGTTTGTCTTTTATAGCCTGAATAAAATTGTGAGAAACTATGAAGTGCTTAGTGGTAGGTTTCGTGTTAGCAATATTGAGAAAATATTGTCACTAAGATACAAAACCCTGAAGGCTGAAAATAAGTCTGACCCCTACATTTTTGGACAGGAAAGATTACACTTTAGGAAGGATTTACACATGGAAGGAAGACTTTAATGTCAAACCACGCAAAAGAGTATCATGGGCTAGAAATCTGCAAACCGGGTCCGATTTTGAGACCACGGAGCCCTCGGAAACAGATACCTCCGGGGAGGAGGGAACTAGCACCAAAAGCTTACGGAACTGTAATGTCTCCTATCCCTCTAGGGGCACTCGAAATAATAATTTTTTAGGGAACGGTCCACCACGCCCCAGGAGACCATACAAGCCGAGGACCTAGTTTTCAATTTGTCCTCAAGACCTCTGACGCGGATTGAGAAGGGTGTATTAAATAAAGGGCTTGGGTTTGTCCCTACACCCACTTATAACCCTTTTGACACAAGATTAGATGTATATAAGCTTATTAGGCTTATAAAACTGAAGAAGTTTTTTGGCCATGCTCCCAACGCGGCCCCGGAAACATATATTAGGCAAAAATCCTCTTTTTGTCCTTCCATCTCAGACCCCTCCATTGATTGTTTTGAGAGGGTGGTATTAAGGGATATTGAAAATTTGGAGAAGGAGACAAGATTTCGCAGGTATAATTTAGATAGGGAGGAATGGGCGGCACTTAACTCATTGAAAACGGACCCGAACATCATCATTAAATCAGCCGATAAGGGCGGAGGTGTAGTTATACAGGATACTATCCATTATGTCCAGGAGGCGAGCAGACAGCTTTCGATCTCCTCAGACTATAAGAAAATTAAAGGGAACCCACTGCCCCAGATCCAAAGAGTTATAAAGATTGTATTAGATGAGGCTTTGATGCTGAATGAAATAGACCAGAAAACTTACGAGGGTTTGCAGAACAGGAATCCCCGCACCCCCGTGTTTTATATGCTTCCGAAAATACACAAGGAGGGCAGACCACCGCCGGGACGCCCGATCATTTCGGGCAGTAATTCCGTACTGGAACCACTTTCCATTTTTTTGGACCACTTTTTACAGCCACTTGTGGTCCAGACAGAGGCACACTTACGGGATACGATGCATTTCATTTCTTCCGTGGAGCAATTGGAGCTCCCTAGTTCCGCCTTTCTGATGACATTGGATGTGGTCTCATTATATACCTCGATCCCCCACGACGGGGCTAGGGCTGTGATAGAAACATCTTTACTAACTAGACCTGATCAAAGCCCTTCTACTCCATTCCTTCTTAATATCCTCGACATAATACTAGAGCGGAACTATTTTAAATTTGATGGGGTCTTCTATTACCAAACTAAAGGGGTGGCGATGGGGTGCGCTGCCGCTCCCAGCATCGCCAACCTCTTTATGGCCCAATTAGAGAGTGATTACATCTTGAACAGGGATAATAACCCTTTGAGGGATAATATTGTATATTATCGTCGTTATATTGATGACATTATGGCCATTACTAGGACTCGGGAGATTGGAGAACAGTTTGGCAGATGGGTAAATACCATCAGCCCTGACATCAAGTTTACCTGGCAGGGTAGCAGTGTATGTATTAACTACTTGGATGTTAGCGTTTATAAACTTAACGATAGGAAAAACAGGGTTAACATACCTGTAACTTATGTTCATCGAGTTCTTCTGTGCTGACACACATGGGGGACTGCGCAGGCGCAGGCCAGCCGCCGGAGAATTTTCTAGAGCTTCCATGGCTCCGAAGGGGCCGTTTGTCGCGCGCCTCAGCGACCGTTTTCCCGCCCAAACGGTCACGTGATCCTCCAGCGACCAATGGCCCCTTCCCTCAGTTCTCCCTTGCCGCCGCTTGACCAACACACTTCAGCCATAACATCTTAAAAACACCAATTTCCGTCACAGCCATCACAGTATTGTGCATTGGAGTTCACAGCGGGGTAGGAGGGAGGGTTGTGTGTCAGCACAGAAGAACTCGATGAACATAAGTTACAGGTATGTTAACCCTGTTTTCATCTTCGTTCTTCTGTGCCTCCACACATGGGAGTGTACCAAGCTTCACACAATAAGGAAGGCGGGGGTGAAGTCCAACACAATTTTATTGAACAAACAAGAACAACAATAAATAGATAAGCATATATACATCTATGTAAAAAACTGTGTAAGGACACATAAATACTCAATATTTACATATATACACACCCCCAGGTACATATATACACACTTTCACTCAAGGGTACCCAGCAGGTACGCCAAGAAAGTCATTCCAAAACTCCCTCAGGAAAAAAGGGAGTGTAAGACAGCCTTGGCCACAGATACATCCTGCTCCGCATTGACATCAACGGCGTAATGCCTGACAAAGGTGTCTGCAGAGGACCATGTGGCTGCTTTACAAATGTTAACCAGGGGCACCCCCCTGAGGAGTGCCGAAGAGGATGCTTGGGACCGCGTGGAGTGGGCTCTGACATGAAGCGGGCAAGCCACCCCTGCCAGGGAATAGGCCTTGCTAATGGCCGTCACAATCCACCTAGACAGGGTCTGTGAGGAAGCCCTGTTACCCTTGTCCTTGGCCCCAAAACATACAAACAGGTGAGGACAGGTGCGGAATTCCTTTGTCCTATCCAGGTAATAGGCTAGGGCCCTCTTCAAGTCTAGGGAATGAAGGGCCTTTTCCCCCTTAGAGGAAGGTTGAGGAAAAAAATGCAGGCAGTGAGATCTCCTGCGAGAGGTGGAAGGCGGACACCACCTTGGGCAGAAACCCGAGGCAGGGACGCAGGACCACCTTGTTGGGATGAAACACAAGAAAGGGAGGGTCAGACCGCAGTGCAGACAGCTCACTGACCCTTCTGGCCGATGTGACGGCCACCAAGAATGCTACCTTGTAGGATAGCATATCTAAGGGGCATGTAGCCATAGGCTCAAACGGAGGCAACATGAGACGTGAGAGCACCAAGGACAGCGACCACTGAGGCACTGGAGCCGACACAGGTGGGTAAAGATTGTACATGCCCTTAAGGAACTGGCGGGATTGTTGATGGGAAAACACTGTAGCACCCTCAACTCGGGCGTGAGCAGCTGACATCGCTGCCAGGTGGACCTTGAGGGAGGAAACCTTCAAGCCCAGGCCACGCAAGTGGCACAAATACTCGAACACAACCCCCAAGGGACTGCTCTCGGGCACCACTCCCTTGGCAAGTGCCCAAAGCTCAAACCTGCGCCACTTGGCCGCATAAGCGCGCCTAGTGGAAGGCCGACGGGCATTCAGGAGGACCCTCTGTACCTCGTCAGAAAAGCCTACAGTGGAGGAACGATCCGCCAAGCCGTTAGGTGCAGCTTCCTGGGATCGTGGTGGACTAGGCTCCCGTTTAGGAGAAGGTCTTGCCGAGGGGGCAGACTCACATATGTCCGTTGGGACATCCGCAGGAGCTTCGGGAACCAAACCTGCCGGGGCCAGAAGGGGGCCACCAGGATGCAGTCCGTCCCGTCCTCCTCTATCTTGCACAGGACCCTGGGAATCAAGGGGAATGGAGGAAACATGTAGTGCAAGCCCTGCGTCCACGTAAACTGGAAGGCATCCCCAATAGAGAGGGGGTCGCTCCCTGCCCTGGAACAGAACGTGTGGGCCTTGGTGGTCGCCGCAGTGGCGAACACGTCTATCACCGGATGACCCCACATCTGGAAGATCGGCCCAACGCACTCTACGTTCAGCTCCCACTCGTGGTCCAGCAAAGGGACCCTGCTGAGGGCATCTGCCCGGGCATTGTCTGACCCAGCCACGTGTATAGCACGGAGCGACACGCCGTTCTTGATAGCCCACTGCCAAGTGAGCGTGGCTTCCCGGCACAGGGCCATGGACACTGTGCCCCCCTGCTGATTCACGTAGTACATGGCAGTCGTGTTGTCTGTCTGCACCAAGACCTGACGATTTCTCAGCAGTGCTGTAAGAGACACAAGTGCAAAACGAATGGCCCTTAGTTCAAGCACATTAATATGGAGGGTCTTTTCCCTTTCAGACCAGACATCCTGCACAGACACATCACCACAGTAAGCCCCCCATCCCAACAGAGAGGCATCAGTGGTAACCGTGATGTCATGGTGCCGATACCCAAATAGGGTCCCTTTAAACAAGTTGTCATCAGACATCCACCAGTCCAAGGAGGAGAGTATGACCCTTGGGATAGAGAATTTAAGGGACGGAGGGTGCAGCAGAGCATCGTACCTCCGCACAAACCAGTTCTGGAGAGGGCGCATACGCAGCCTAGCAAAAGGCACCACAGAGGTGGCTGCTGCCATATGCCCTAGTAAGCACTGGATAGTGCGCACAGACTGGAATCGGTTCCTTTTAAACATGGACACCAGACCCCTTAGGGACCGAGCCCTCTCCAAGGGGAGCAGGGCCTTACCCTCCACAGAGTCTAACAGTGCCCCAATATAGGACACCTTGCAGTTGGGCACCAGTTTGGATTTCTCAAAGTTCACCAGGAGCCCCAGGCGTTGGCAAGTGCTAAGTACCAAGCCAATGTCCTGCACCAGCCTAGCCTCTGAGTCAGCCACGATGAGCCAGTCATCGAGGTACGGAAAGATGGTACAGCCTTCCTCCCGTAGGAAGGAAACCACAGGGGCCACACATTTAGTGAACACTCGTGGGGCAGTGGACAGGCCAAAGGGGAGCACCTTATACCGGAAAACCCTTTGCCGGTAAACAAAGCTCAGGTATTTCCTGTGCTCCTCCCGTATGCCCACGTGAAAGTATGCATCTTTTAAGTCAAGAACCGCAAACCAATCCCCCTGTTTCAGCAAGGCGATCACAGCCGCCAACGTAACCATCTTGAATTTGGTCACCTTGAGGAAGGCATTAAGGCCCCTCAGATCTAAGATGGGACGTAAGCCCCCATCCTTCTTAGGGACCAGGAAGAACCTAGAGAAGAATCCCTTAACAGAATCCTCATAGGGCAATTCTTCCACAGCACCCTTGGCCAAGAGCGACACGATCTCCGCATCCAGCTCGGCAATGGTGTTATTCACAGCTGTCAGGGGTGAACAGCATCTAGGCAGCTCAACGAACTCCAGCCCGTATCCCAGTTCAACAATAGTTAAGACCCATGAGTCAGATGTTATTGACTCCCACTCAGAGAGGAGTGGACTCAGTCTGTCCGAAAAGGTCGGGGATACGGCTGGCGTGACCCGTCAGTACTGCCTCCCGGCGCCCTGCTGATCCCTCTGCTGGGCCGGTTGTTGTTGTTGCGCCGGACGAGGCTTGAAGGGCCGACGCCTCCTTTGCTGTTGTGCGGGAGGGTAAAGCCGCTGCTGGTAAGCAGGATACTGCTGGTAGCCCGGTCGCTGCTGGTGGTATCTGCCCTGATAGTGGTAAGGGCCGGACCGGGGAGCGTACCGTGACCTGGAGGAGGGCTTGTCCGCAGGAGCCAGACCCAAGGACCGCGCCGTCTGCCTGTCCTCTTTCTTCTTTTTCAGGGTCTCGTCGGTGGACTTGGAAAACAGCGAGTCCCCTTCAAAGGGCATACTCTCCACCCTGGAACGCACCTCTTGGGACAGGGCCGTCGACCGCAACCAGGAGTGGCGCCTGAGGACCACCGCCGAAGCCATTCCCCGAGCAGCAGTGTCAGCAGCGTGGCTCCCAGCATTCATTTGCTGTTTAGACAGCAGGACAGCCTCTGTTTGAAGCAGGGAGACGACAGCCTTCTGCTCGGGCGGGAGGTCTCGAGTGTAGGATGCCAACTTCTCCCAGAGGTACAGTTGGTACCCTGCCATGATGGTCTGGTAGTTGGCAATCCTCAGACCCAGCGAAGCCACAATGTACTGGCGCCTGCCCATGGCATCCAGCTTCTTGCCCTCTTTATCGGCAGGCACCGAGGAGTGACCCGATCGTCGGGGGTTGAACTCCTCCGTGACCAAGGAGGAAGGTGGAGGGTGCTTCACCAACGCCGGCCAGGTGCCCTGCTTGATCTTGTAGAGCTGCTCAATCCTCTTGGATGTTGGAGGCTGATCACAGGGCACCTGCCACACCTTCTCCACGATCTCCTCAATACCCTCGAGCATGGGGAAGCCGACGTACGCTGGATTATCCCCGTAGATCCGCTTGAGGAGTTTGTCCTTGGTCTGGGGGACTGCGGAAGAGATATCCATCTCAAGAGCCTGAGCCATCCTAGTCATCTGATCGGCATAGATGCGGAGGTCCTCGAATGGCGAGTCCGCAGATGGCACTAGCTCCTCAGCCGGCGATGGTTCGGACCAGGACTCCGACTGGTAGTCAAAGCTGTCCACTTCCTCCTCATCGGAACCGAGCTCGGATTCATGAGCCTGGAGTGGAGGGGGAGCCCACGCCGACCTCGATGTTGAAGGCCTCGGATCCGACACGGAGAAGCCCGCAGGTGCCCCTTCCCATTGGCAACGGTATGGCGAGGGGAGGTAGGAAGCCTGCCGATGTCGGGACGCAGTGGATCGGGCTGATCGGACACTGTCCCCGGAACGACGCCGCTCACGACCGACTGGAGGTGGAGACAGACGGACAGGCGACGAGCGGCTCCGACGAGGAGACGGGCTCGGTTCCAGCCTCGGCGACCGAAGGGCAAGCGATGGTCGGCTCCGACGGCGCGGGCTCGGCTCCGGCCCCGATGAGAACTCTGCGGGCACCGTCTCGAAGGCCATCGGATCCGGCACCGGCACGGAGATGTCTTCTGGCTCGGGGGAGCCCAGATGAGGGGAAGGCGTGTGAGGAAGGACGATGACCTCCTCTTGAGGAGCGGGATGCGGCGACCGATGATGCTTGGTCTTCTTTTTCTTCTTCGCCGGCTCCGAAGAAGACCTCGGAACCGACGCGCTCCTCGCCTTCGAAGGGGACCTCGGCTTCGACCTCTTAGGCTTCATCGGAACCGATCCGGACGTCAGTTCCGACCGGGGACTCGGTACCAGGATCCTCGGTTCCGACGTCGGTCTCGGATCCGACCTGGTAGAAGACGCGCTACGGGGCGGCCGCACCGGTCCCTGCGCTGGAGAGGCCGCTCTCGACGCTGAGGTACTCGGGGGACGCGGTTTCGACCCCGACCTCGCGGAGGCCACTGAGCCAGCTCTTGATTGCCGTTCGGCAGAGGGGCTAGGGCCGGCCTTGGGGGAAGGCAACGGATCGCCTCCGGACATGACCTTCTGCCACAGGGAGGAGTTCAGTCGGGCCTTGCGCTCCTGCCGGGCCTTGTTAGTGAAGCCCTGGCAAATCCTACAGGCCGACACGTTATGGGTCTCCCCCAAACAAAACAGGCACAGTTCATGGCCATCGGTCTTGGCCATTTTCGTGTGGCATTGGAGGCAGTGCTTAAAGAGTGCCTTGGAGGCCATCTTCAGGGGCACGCTAGAGAGAGGTCAAACAATCCGGGTCGTATTTACCGAGTCCACGTCAAAGTCCAAAACGAGATCCGAAGAATAGTCAAGGTCACGAAGTCCGAAGTCAAAAGCCAAGCAATCAGTCAGAATAAAGCACGAAGCACAAAAAGCACAGAGCAACGAAGCTCACGTTCTCTCCAAGCGGCGGCAAGAAGAGAACTGAGGGAAGGGGCCGTTGGTCGCTGGAGGATCACGTGACCGTTTGGGCGGGAAAACGGTCGCTGAGGCGCGCGACAAACGGCCCCTTCGGAGCCATGGAAGCTCTAGAAAATTCTCCGGCGGCTGGCCTGCGCCTGCGCAGTCCCCCATGTGTGGAGGCACAGAAGAACGAAGATGAACTCTGAGTGCGGCCCTTTAAGAAAAGCACGGATAGGTGCTCATACCTCCATTTTTCCTCTTTCCATCCGCAACGCTTGAAATATAATATTCCTGTGGGTCAGTTCCTGAGGCTCAAGCGGAATTCCTCCAACATAGGGGATTTTAGAACTAGCTGCATCCAGTTAGAATGGGCATTTACTAACAGAGGTTGCCCATTGCCAGCGATCAGCTCGGCAAGAAATAGAGCTGTGGGTACACCACGGGAACAATTACTTGTTCCAAAATCACGTACAGCTAATACCTGCTTGAAATGGGCTCTTAATTACACTACTTTGGCCACCCCCATCTCCCGCATTGTTCGGAGACATTGGCACTTAATAGATAATATTCCCGGGTGCGAAGTCAGCCCAGCCATCGGCCTCCGCAGAACTAAATCTCTTAAGGATATATTAACACGTTCTGAATTCAAGCGTTACGATCCTTCTCAGAATCGTGTTGGAACGGCCCCTAGGGGACATTTCAGATGCGGAGATTGTAGTGTCTGCTCGTATATGGCTAAATTCGAGGAAATAATCACGGATAGACGGGAGTATTCCCGAGGCTTCACCACATGCAAGTCTCCATATGTGGTTTATGTCATTCAATGTGTCAGGCCCAGTGTATATCTAAACTGTGCTGACTCCATTTTCTAATGCTTCTAGTGTTTAAGTGCTTTCTTCCCAGGTGCACCAGTTCCCAAGCAGCATTCCCACCGGAGGCGACTGTTTTGTCTAACACCGTTCCACCACGCATTGGCCTTGACGGAGAGCAGCTTCCCAGGACTGAGAGATGTTGTTTTGAGAACTGTGGGGGGAGGCAAATCCAGATGGGTATTGTTACTCTGTACCTCATGCTTTGCCCTTCATTGGTAACAATGATCATGTACCATCCTGAGTCTCCTATTCAGGACAGTGGACTATAATGGACCTTTTCTGCAGTAAAGTTTCCTTATTCAAACAATGGACTTGTGTTTGCTTCTAAAGGGAACCCTGTAGTGAGAGCCTTATTTAGCCACAGTCTGACATTTTGTTACCAATCATGCCTGAGTCGGGCCCAGCGGAATCCAAGGTTGTCCCAGACAGGGATCCTTTGTTTGATCCGTATGCGTCTCCCGACAGTCAACCAGTGCAAGCCCAAGACTCCCAGGAGCCGAGACCAGCCGGGACCGGGACCGGAGCCTCCACTCCTACCCCGCCTCTCATCGACCTCGGTGCTGAAGGGACAAGGCCGACGGCGGCCGCTCTCCCCTTGATCTCGTTACCCACCCCGTCGGAGTGGGGAGCCAGACCCCGAGAAACGAGAGAGCGCCGGGCCGGTGGACTACATCCACGACTTTCGATGGACGGGCGCCGAAGCCTAGAAACTGTCCCTGAGCTAGATAGCAGCCAACCATGGCGATATTGGAACAGGACGACCGAACAAACGGAGGGGGACACATCCCACCGCGGCGCCCTGAGTTGGGATTATTCAGAACTTGTTCCGTGGAAAGCGTCAATGGAAGTTCCTGAACAAAGTTGGGTGCAAATGCAAAGTCGCACCCATGCTGTAGATTCCGGCATCTCGGCAGTCACGGGCCTAGCCAAAGGAATTCTAGCAGCGAGATCGCGAGTCGATCAAGGAGATCCTCCGCCTTGGGGGCCGTTTTCCCCGGTGAGTACAACCGAGGGAGGATCCGTGATGGGGCAACCGGGTCCTAGCCGAATGCAACAGTTGGAAGCTAGACTGATTGATATGGAGGAAAGTTTGGCTCATGCCATTCACCTAATCTCAGCGATGGGGGCAGGGGAGAGAATCTCACCTGAAGAAATGGCGGTACAAATCGCCACCCTCCAAAGTGTCATGTCCTATCCAGTGGAGGACGCCCCGCAGCAGCCGCTGCCTTCGGGAGAGGAGGAATATTATCCTGGAGAACCGGGCGAGTCGCCCGCGGAACTCCCTAAAAGAGACGAAACCCCGCCGCACGGGGATACCCCAGCTGAGGTACCTGGAGAGACTCCGACGGAACCCCCTAAATCGGACGGGGATCCATCTCCCGAGGAGACGCCAGCGGAGGAGCCCAGAGAGGGGGAAGAAGAGCCAACCCGTCCAACCGAAACGACGGTGATACCCCCTCCCGCTTCTCCAACGACAGTTCGGCCGGATCAGACGGAAGAGCCGCCGGCCCCTTCTGAGGAGGAATTACCGCAACGACCGCTAGAAGTGGTTCACATTCAACAAACCCCGAGCGCCCCGACGCCACAAGATCAGCCTGTGCGTCCCAGAGACACGACACCGAGAGGGGCAAGCCCGCGCGGCCCACCACCCATCAGGCCCTCGCCGCTGCGACCCCTTCCGCTTCGACCGCAACTAACTCCTTTGCAGCAACCGATACGTTTGCCACTTGAGCAGCCCGTAATACCACCTCCGAACCAACCGGTGGGGCCTACACCACTACGACCCCACCAACCCGCCCCTCATCGGACGGCCATTACTCAGCCGCACCGGCCACTTCCACCTCAACCGCCACTGCCAGCACCTCCTGTATTGCCACCACCAGCCCGACCGAGATTGCAGCCGCCTGCCCGACCACGACTGCAGCCACCGGCCCAGCCGAGAGCACCACCGCCAGCCCAGCAGAGAGCACCCCCGCCAGCCCAGCCGAGGCCGCCACCCCCGGCTCAACCGGTGATGCCGCCGCCAGCGCACCCAGCACCGCTACCACAACAGGTTCCCCCCGTACCACATATGCCATTGATGCTTCCGACGGACTTCTACCCAGCACCGGCTCCGAGGCAAGACCTCCCGATGGGTTGGGTGAAACTGGAAGCTACTTTTGATGGGGATCCCTCCAAACTGGGATTTTTCCTAGTGCAAGTCGTGCAATTCTTCAACCGGTGGGGACACCTTTTCGGCAGCGAGGCCAGTCAAATTGAACATCTCGGTTCCCGCTTACAAGGCAAAGCAGCGGACTGGTATGTAGGACTATACAATATCGGGGCCCCGGAACTTAATACTCTCCAGGGGTTGGTGGATGCTATCCGAGCGCAATATGAAGACCCCTTAGAGGAAACCAGGGCCCGAACAGAATTGCAAGCCATTAAACAGGGCAGCATGTCGGCGAGAGACTATATCACGAAATTCCGACAATTAGCCGCCAAATGCCCTAGGTGTGAGGAGTCCACCAAAATCATTCTGTTCAAGCAAGGACTAAACCCAAGACTTCTGGACAGAGCTCTCAGGCAGGACAATCCCCCTACGTTGTTAGGTTGGATCCAACTTGCATGCGAAGTTGAGAATCGCATTTTGGAAGTCCGTTTGGTTGAACAACAACAACAAACGGGACAAAGAAGACCCTTGACTTTACAGAAGGGAGGACGGGGAATTGGGTACGCCACCCGAGGAGCGAGAGATGCTAGATGGCAACAAGGGCTGTGTTTGCAATGCGGACAAGCCGGTCACTTTGCAGCACAATGCCCCTACCGGCCTGTGCAAAGACCTCCGCTTCAACTACGGCGTCCAACCCTTGCTCCATTTCCTACTCTCCAACGCCCGATTCCCGCGCCACGCGCGAACAGAGGCCGCGGTGCTTCCCAAAGGCCCGCCTCAGAGAGAGGACTGGAAGCGGAAGACGTTATGGAATATGACCCCGCTTCCCCAAACGCAGAAGTCAATCCAGAAAGCCCCCAGTCGGGAAACGAGATGGATCTGTCGTAAAAGGGCCCAAACGACAGACCCGCCCCAAGCCCGTCCCTGCACGGAACCGGCCACCTGGGTCCATCTTATTCATACCAGTGACTCTAATCAACCCAGAGAGAAAAATGCACATCCGAGTGCAAGCCCTTATCGACTCGGGCTGTTCGAGAGACATCATCGCCCCAGCCCTAGTCAATGGACTAGTCTTACCAACTCGGGAATTACAAAATCCAGTAATCTTTGAACAAATGGATGGCACCAATATGAACCCTGTTACCACTGAGACCATCCCAGTGATCACAGGCATGGGACAACACTGGGAAAAGAGGTCTTTTGTCATCAGCTCCACTGCCAAATACCCGTTAATCCTAGGCAGCAAGTGGCTATGTGATCACAATCCCTACATAGACTGGGCCCAAGGGTGCGTCACTTTCAGTCATGCCAACTGCAAAAATCATCGCTGGAATCAAAACTGGGGCAAAGACCCAACTCACACTGAAAAGGCCCTTCTTACTCAAGAAGAAATCAACCAAATACCCGAACCGTATTGGCCTTTTCTAAACGCTTTCTCCGAGGAGGAAGCTGATACTCTACCCCCGCACCGACGGACGGACTGTGCGGTGGAAATTTTACCCGGAGCCTCACTGCCCAAAGGACGACTCTATCCCATGAGTCTCCATGAACGAGAAGAGCTCCGGAAATTCATCGACACCAACCTCCAACGAGGGTTCATCCGCCCAGCCAACAGCCCCCACGCCGCTCCGGTTCTCTTCGTGAAAAAGAAGGATGGGGGACTACGACTGTGCACGGACTTTCGAGGACTTAATGCAGTGTCCACCAACAACGCCTATCCTATACCACTCATCCGAGACCTTCTCAACGTCGTGGCCCAAGGTAAGATCTTTACAAAATTAGACTTAAAAGATGCTTACTTCCACGTCCGTATCAAGGCAGGGGATGAGTGGAAAACCGCGTTTAATACGCCCCTCGGACAATATGAATACCTAGTTATGCCTTTTGGACTGACGGGAGCCCCGTCTGTATTTATGTCCATGATAAACGAAGTTCTACACGAATTTCTGTACAAAGGGGTGGTGGTGTACCTTGATGATGTCTTAATTTATTCGGACACAGAGGAAGACCATATTCAAATGGTACAAAAGGTCCTAGCCACCCTGATGAAAAATAAACTGCCCATCAAGTTGTCCAAATGTGAATTCCATAAAACAGAACTCACTTACCTTGGGTATTGCATCTCCCAAGAGGGCTTAAAAATGGATCCATCCAAAATACAAGCGATCCAAGAATGGCAAACACCCACCACCCGTAAAGAACTGCAATCCTTCCTGGGTTTTGCCAACTTCTATAGAGACTTTATAGCAAATTTCGCCCAAATCACGCTCCCCTTAACAGAATTGTTGAAAACAAAAGATAAAGGGGACCAAGCTAAAAAACCCTCCTCCAAACTACACTGGACCTCCGATTGCCAAACGGCTTTCGAATGCCTAAAAATGCAATTTGTAACGGAACCCATCCTTTCCCACCCTAACGACCAGTCCCCTTTCATAGTGCAAGTCGACGCCAGCGATACGGCAATAGGGGGAGTTTTGCTGCAGAAGGGGGAGGATGGAAAATTGCGGCCTTGTGCGTACTTGTCTAGAAAATTTTCGGAGGCGGAAAGGAATTGGAATGTGTGGGAGAAGGAGGCTTTTGCAGTAAAAGCAGCCCTTACTAATTGGAGACATTGGCTGGAGGGGGCGCGATACCCCTTCGAGGTCTGGACGGATCATAAAAATCTGGAGGCCCTCCGAAGCCCACGCAGACTGAATGCCAAGCAATTGCGATGGGCGGAATTCTTTTCCAAATTCAACTTCACTCTAAATTATCTCCCGGGCAAAACCAACTTTTTGGCGGACGCCCTATCGCGCATGCCCCAACACAAAAGCAAATGGGAGGAGACTATCGACACGGTCTTCTCGCCTACGCAACTTGGGGGCGTGGTGACTACTCGCAGTCGAGCCAAGCAACCCCTCCCGGCCAATCAAGAGTGGAAATCGAAACTTAAAACTGAAGTGGAAAAGGAGGGGGATAAAGCTCCGCGAAACAAACTGGTCCAATCCCCACAGGGGGATTGGCTAGCTGGGAGCAAGTTTTATGTCCCAGACAGCCTCAGGCTGGAGATCTTGCAGCGCTGTCATGATGCTCCCACTGCTGGTCATTATGGGTATCTGAAAACATTGCATCTAATCCAAAGGCAGTTCTGGTGGCCGGGCATGCGCAAAGACATTTCCCAATATGTTAGTTCCTGCCCCGTTTGCCTCAGCGCCAAAACCAGAAAAGGAAAACCTCCGGGTCTCCTGCAACCATTGGAAACACCCAACAGACCTTGGGAAATAATATCTATGGACTTTATTACTGATCTACCTATTTCAAAAGGACATAATTGCATTTTAGTCGTGGTAGATCTGTTCTCCAAACAAGCTCATTTTATTCCCTGTACCACTATGCCCACCGCTCGGAAACTGGCAGATTTATTTTTAAAACACATCGTAAAATTACATTCTTTTCCGTCCAAGGTGATTTCGGATCGCGGCGGACAGTTCGTTGCCAACTTCTGGCGGGAGCTTTTGAGAATGTTGAATATTGAACAAGGCATCAGCTCAAGCCACCACCCACAAACCGACGGACAATCCGAAAAAACAAACCAGATACTAGAACAGTTTCTTCGTTGCTACATTAATTTCCAACAAGATAATTGGGTGGACCTTCTCTCTTTAGCCGAATTCTCATATAACAACAGTGTACACGCCTCAACGGGAGAGGCCCCTTTCAAAATTGTCTATGGAGCCCACTTCAATCCCTTCCCGTTGGACGCTCCCCCTCTCCATTCCTCTAGTTTGCCAGATGTATCTTCGTGGTGGGGGGAGGCGGCGCAACAGTGGACTCTTATTAAGAAACATCTTGAAAAAGCCAAACTGGATTACAAAAAATACGCAGATCGCCACCGTGTGGCCGAATGGGATTTACAACCTGGAGATCATGTGTATATTTCCACAAAGAACCTGAAACTAGCTCAAACAAGCCGCAAACTCGCTCTGAAATTTCTGGGACCTTTTCCTGTGCGCAGAATAATAAATAAAGTGACTGTTGCTGTGACTTTGCCCAAGAACTTACGCCATGTTCATGATACATTCCACGTCAGTCTTTTAAAAAGAGCTCCTGCCGATGACAAATGGCACATCAAAGCTCCACCCATTCCAACTTTAATTGACGACCAAATACACTATGAGGTACAACAAATTTTGGACTCTAAACTCAAACGGAACCAGCTTTTTTACCTCATTAGATGGAAGGACTTTGATTCTGGGTACGATGAGTGGGTGAATTCTGTACATGTTCATGCTCCTAGATTAACCAAAGCTTTTCATACTCGCTACCCATATAAACCAGGGGGGGATCTGTTTTAAGGGGGACAGAATGTCAGGCCCAGTGTATATCTAAACTGTGCTGACTCCATTTTCTAATGCTTCTAGTGTTTAAGTGCTTTCTTCCCAGGTGCACCAGTTCCCAAGCAGCATTCCCACCGGAGGCGACTGTTTTGTCTAACACCGTTCCACCACGCATTGGCCTTGACGGAGAGCAGCTTCCCAGGACTGAGAGATGTTGTTTTGAGAACTGTGGGGGGAGGCAAATCCAGATGGGTATTGTTACTCTGTACCTCATGCTTTGCCCTTCATTGGTAACAATGATCATGTACCATCCTGAGTCTCCTATTCAGGACAGTGGACTATAATGGACCTTTTCTGCAGTAAAGTTTCCTTATTCAAACAATGGACTTGTGTTTGCTTCTAAAGGGAACCCTGTAGTGAGAGCCTTATTTAGCCACAGTCTGACACAATGTAGCTGCCCAATGAACTATGTGGGCAGCACCACGCGCCCTCTCAAAATCAGAGTTCAGGAACATGTGTCCAGAATAAGGAACCAAGTTAGGGAGGCACCTCTGGTCTTGCATTATCTGAATTGCCATCATAACCTGGGGGACCTTAGGATAACAGTGGTCGATATGATCAAGGAACCCTTTACCGAGGATAGTCCCAGGAGACTACTGCAACTGGAAACTAGGTGGATTTTTAAATTGCGGAGCCTTGCCCCGGGCGGGCTCAATAATGAAATTGACTATTCCTGCTTTCTGGGGTAACATTTGGAATTTGATGGTATTCCTTCCACCTTCCTTAACATTCCTTCCATTTCTCCTTGCAGAGCAGTATAAGCCCAATTGTGTGGTATGTATGGCTAGTTCAGATGGATAGATTGGTATGGTGTGTCCATCTGCTAGCGGGGATTGGAGGATGTATGTAAGTTTTACTATCTGATGGATATATGATTGGTGTAAGTTTTGCTGTCCTTGAGGACGGGAATTGTTGGATGCAATTATGCTAATGTACATACTTCCAATTAATCAATTTGTAATTATGTATTTAGAGATCCCCTTTTCATGTATGTTTCATGTCCACGTCATTTCTTATTTTCTTGATGTACTGAAGTATTGAAGTTGGGAAGAATATTATGTGTAGTCACATTGATGTATCTATTTATATGGTGACCAGTAAGTATGTATTGCGGAAAATTGTTGTTGAATATTTTAAAAAACTCATAATTTTAAAAATAGATTATATTTTTGTTACAGTCCAGAATTAACTGTGCCCAGGAAGAAGTATGATTTATACGAAACGGGAATTGTATAAGATGCTCGCATAATCCCGTCGGCACATTTGGATTTCATTTCAATTTGGACTGGGGTCATCGTCCATCCAGTATTGTGACTCTGTGTTTAGTCCCCATTGTGGGTTTCCATGTTATCCCCTTCTGGACATCGTTATTTTATGACTAATTGGACACAAGAAACAAAAGATCTCATTGTATTCATTTTATTTATTGTTCTGTATCTTTGCACTTTGCACATTGGCACTTTTGCACTATAAAAAGAAAATGAATTCTTATTAATTGTTATTAATTATGGATTCCCGGAATTGTTGTTTGTTTGCAGTCCTTACTATCCGGGCGTTTCCCTTGTTTTGCACTTTACTTGCTTCTCTAGCAGCAATGCTAGGTTCAGTATAACCCCTAGGCTTTTTACTGGATCATGCCAACAGGCTGGTGACTCTCCCTGCCTTTCTTCCCCTGCTCCCCCACTTGCTAGGGAGGACTTGGCAATTGTGCAGTAAGGTGTGGAGACCCAGTTCTAAATTTCAGGACCATCTTGCAAAGTAACTGCACATTACTTTCCCACTCCCTAGGATAAAACACAGGAATCTCACTTCAGTTAACATTGAATTAATTTGTATGTTTCATGTTTAGTATTTATAAATATAGAACAAGCAACAAGCTATTTTACACACTATGCAGGGGAAGGCTTGACAAATCCCTGTTGCCAGGTTGCCTAGTACTTTCAGAAATTATTATAAGGTTATTATTATGAAAACAGCCAGTGTTACCTCCACATTTATTTTTATACTACACGTTTGTCATTTATAGCCTGAATAAAATTGTGAGAAACTATGAAGTGCTTAGTGGTAGGTTTCGTGTTAGCAATATTGAGAAAATATTGTCACTAAGATACAAAACCCTGAAGGCTGAAAATAAGTCTGACCCCTACATTTTTGGACAGGTTCCTGGACTCAAAGAAAATTTGTCAAGACCTGATGCAGGGGCAAGCCTGTATTTCCCATTAAGCTTCCTAGAGCCTCCTCTCCTACCTTTTCCTGTTCCTTTTTCTTCCTGAAGGCCTGACAACCTACCTGTGAGAGAGTTGCAGTTCATTTTTAACACAACCAAGCCTTTTGGACAGCTTTTTAGCACCTTTGAACTTTTGAGCTGCTCCTGGTTGTGTATATTTTATCATGTGCCAGGGTAGCACTTTGGAAGGAGAGTTGAGAGGTGTCACTGATGAGGTACTGGGGAGGAGAGGGAGGGATGGTGGTAGGAGGAGGAGAGGTCAGGTAAGGGGAAGAAGGGATTGGCAGGTTGTACCATCCATTCTTCTAGTCACTCTCTTAACCAAAATAACACTGGCAATCTTGCTGATCACTCATCAAGTCTAACAGTGCTGCTGCTGAATATCAGATTGGTACAAAACAAAGCGTCCCTCATCCAGAACTTAACTGGGGGAGGAAGGAGGCTGGCCCAATATATATCACAAAGACCTGTATGGGTGAAGAGGGAGGGTGCCCCCCAGGCTTCCTTGTGCAACATCAGCCTTGGTTTGGTGGGGGTGAGTATGCTGTATTGGGGCTCTGTTGCACTCATCAGATGTGTCGTTAGCCCGACCCTCAATTTTGAATGTATGTACATGATTCTGGGGACTGGAGACAGAATAGGGCTCAGAATAGGGATTCATTTGGTGTACATTGTCAGGTCCATAATGCTTTCTTGTATGCCTTTGCTTAACCGACTCCATTTTAATCCTTTCAGTGTTTAAGTGCTCTCTTCACAGGTGCCAAGGTTTCCAGGCAGCTATCTCACAGAAAAGGATTGTTTTGGCTACCGATGTGCCACCAAGAACCGGCCTTGGGAAACTTTCGCTCTCCTGACTTCAAAGGGGCTGCTTTGAGAACTGTGGGGGCGGGTTGGGCCTACTGTGATCTGTTACTTTGTACCTCATGCTTTGCCTGTCATTGGTAACAATGCATATGTACCATCCTGAATATTGCATTCAGGCTAGTGGACTATAATGAACTATTTCTTCAGTAAAAGCCTTTTGGAAACAATGGACTCTTGTCTGATTGCAGGAGGTAGACTGGAGTAAGGACATTATCTAGCCACAGTTCTGACATTTTGTTACCAATCACCTTTTCCAATGCCTAAGCCGGATCAGATGGACTCCAAAGCTGTCCCAGTCAGGGATCCTTTGTTTGACCCGTATGCCTCTCCCGGCTCTCAAGGATTGGAATCCCAAGAATCTGTACCGCGAGGAGACAGCTCCTCGGTTACAACAATTTATACCCTCGCTCCCAGCAATCCTGATACTCGGCCTAGAGCCACAGCCGCACCGCTCTTCTCCTTGCCCACCCCGACGCAGTGGGGCGCGAGACCAAGAGAGACGAGGGACCGGAGGGCCAGCGCGATTTTCACGCAATTGCAGCTGGATAGTCGGCTCAGTTTGGAATCCATACCCGAGCAAACCAGTGGCCGACCGTGGCTGTTCTGGAACAGGACGACCGAGCAAACGGAATGGGAAACGTCCCGCCGTGGCGCCCTGAGTTGGGATTATGCGGAAGTCACCCCGTGGTCGGGGCAGCAAGATGTAAGTGAGCACCAATGGGTGCAGCTCCAGAGCCGAACGATTGCCATTGACTCAGGAATATCAGCAATCACTGGTCTGACAAAAAGAGTTTTAGCTGCGAGATCTCAAGAGGAACAAGGAGTAGAAGCACCCTTGCCGTGGCGACAGACGCAAACCACGGGACCGCAGACCGAAACTATGCAGACCTCACAGACTGCCGGAGCTATGGGGTACACGGAACAGGAGGAGGAAACCACGGATAGAGTGCAACTGTTGGAGAACAGACTCGTAAACATGGAAGAAAGTTTGGCAAACGCCGTCCACCTGCTTTCAGTGCTAGTGGCGAGGGACGGAGGTCGTGATCCGCCAGCTGGTCTACCAGACATCAGCCAAAGTTTGTCTAACCTGCAAAATCTTCTGCCCCGTCCGGGGGGTCCTATCCAACCGTGGCCGCAACAGCCACCAGAAACGGGAGACGAGGATTCTGTCACCGGGGAAGGACCCTGCCCGGAAGACCCATGTCCAGATGAACCCCGTCCCGAACAACCGATTACACCAGGTGACGACGGCGCCGACGGGGGAGGTGGAGAACCGTGTCCGGAGGACCCTCGTCCCGATCGCCCAATCACTCCTGCTGGTAATGGGACAGGAGGAGGAGGAGAACCAGGACAACCGCTGGAGCCGGCTTCCCCTATAGTCCCTCCACCCACGACACAAGCGAACCAGCCCCCAAGCCTACCGGGAGGAACTACACCACGAGTCGTCCCAGGAGCGGGCAGGCCTCCGCAAACGCCGGGGCCGCGAGGGGATACGGTTCCTCTCCAACCCATCTCTCCTCACCCATCTCCGTTGCGGCCGGCTCCCACTCCCCTTCAACCAGTGCCTAGAGGCCTACCGCGGGGGCGGCCGACACCTTTACGGCCAGCGCCGGTGCAACCGGCACCGAGAGGACCTCCCCAGCCGATTCCGGGGGCGCCCCCACCGCACCAACCTCATCCCTACCCTAAGCAACCTCCGCCACCGTTACCGCCAACTCCGCGACAGCCTCCTTTACAACTCGCCCCACTCGATGTCTACCCAATGCCAGCACCAGCTCCCAGGCAAGATCTTCCCATGGGGTGGGTCAAGCTGGACGCTACGTTCGATGGAGACCCTTCCAAATTGGGATTCTTCCTGGTGCAAGTAGTACAATTTTTCAATCGATGGGTGCATCTTTTCGGGAGTGAAGCCAATCAAATCGAGCATCTGGGATCACGTCTCCAAGGTAAAGCAGCTGACTGGTATGTAGGACTCTATAACGTGGGGGCCCCTGAGTTAGATACACTCCAAGGGCTAGTGGATGCAATTCGAGCCCAATATGAAGACCCCCTAGAAGAAACTAGAGCCCGAACTGAATTGCAGGCTATTAGGCAAGGGAGCATGTCGGCTAGAGACTATGCCACAAAATTCCGACAACTCGCTGCCAAATGCCCAAGGTGCGAAGAATCCACCAAAATTATTTTATTCAAACAGGGCTTATACCCTAAATTGTTGGACAGAGCTCTCATGCAGGATAACCCTCCTACGCTGTTAGGGTGGATACAATTAACCTGCGAAGTAGAAAACCGCCTGCTAGAAGTTCGTTTAGTGGAACAACACCAACAACCTCCGGGCCAAAGACGCCCCTCCACTCCTGTCCGAGGGAGCCGGGGGGCTGGATATGCTACTCGTGGAGCAAGAGATGCTAGATGGCAACAAGGGCTGTGTTTGCAGTGTGGCCAAGGTGGTCATTATGCGGCACAATGCCCATATCGGCCTGTGCAAAGACCTCTGCTCCAACTAAGACGCCCAGCCCCCGCAGCCTACCCGGCACCACCGCGCCCTACTCCAGCTCCGAGAACCGCCAGAGGTAGGGGAGCGTCGAGGAGAAACCCCCCGAAAGAGGACTAGAATTGGAAGAAGTTATGGAATACGATCCAACAGCCCTAACGGGGGGGGGGGAGAATCCAGAGAGCCCCTCCTCGGGAAATGAAATGGATCTGTCGTGAAAGGACCCAAACGGCAGATCAAACCTCAGTCAGTTCCGGTTCCGAACCGACCCCATGGGTCCATACTCTTCATACCAGTAACTTTGGTGAATCCTGACAAGAAAATGCACATCTGCATACAAGCCCTAATTGACTCGGGCTGCTCCAGAGACATTATCGCACCAGCTCTAGTAAACGGGCTAGTACTTCCTGTGAAAGATTTGGAAATACCTGTCATCTTCGAGCAAATGGATGGCACTAACATGAATCCAGTTACTACCGAAACCACTCCGGTCATAACCGGCATGGGACAACATTGGGAAGTAAGATCATTCGTCATTAGTGCCACGGCGAAATACCCCTTGATCCTGGGAAGCCGGTGGTTATGCGATCATAACCCCTATATCAACTGGGCAGAGGGAAGCATCACGTTTACCCATGAATTGTGCAGAAATCATCGTTGGAATCAAAACTGGGGTAATAACCCTACTATAACTGAGCCTGCTCTCCTCACCCAGGAAGAAATCAACCAAATACCCAAGCAATACAGAGCGTACACCCAAGCCTTCACAGAGGAAGAAGCTAATACTTTACCTCCTCACAGGAGGACGGACTGTGCCGTGGAAATTTTACCGGGCGCCTCGCTGCCCAAGGGCCGTCTATATCCCATGAGTCCTAACGAAAGAGAAGAGCTCCGCAAGTTCATAGACCTCAATCTTCAAAGAGGATTCATTCGCCCGGCTAACAGCCCCCATGCCGCGCCAGTGTTTTTCGTCAAAAAGAAGGACGGGGGCCTAAGACTGTGCACGGACTTTCGGGGACTTAATGCGGTCTCCTCCAGCAACGCCTACCCCATCCCGCTCATCAGAGATCTACTCAACGTCGTGGCTCAAGGTAAGGTCTTTACGAAATTAGACTTAAAAGACGCTTACTTCCATGTCCGTATCCGAGAGGGGGATGAATGGAAAACCGCTTTTAACACACCCCTCGGCCAATATGAATATTTGGTTATGCCATTTGGCCTGGCCGGGGCCCCCTCGGTTTTCATGTCCATGATCAATGAAGTACTGCATGAATTCCTATACAAAGGCGTTGTGGTGTACCTAGATGATGTGTTAATCTATTCGGAGACGGAAGAGGAACACGTAGACCATGTAAAAAGAGTCTTAACCACTCTCATGAAGAACAAACTGCCCATTAAGCTCTCTAAATGTGAGTTCCACAAAACAGAACTCACTTACTTAGGCTACTGCATTTCCCAAGAGGGCTTGAAAATGGATCCAGGCAAAATACAAGCCGTATTAAAGTGGCAAACCCCCGCGATCCGCAAAGAATTACACTCCTTCTTGGGCTTTGCCAACTTCTATAGAGAGTTCATTGCGAATTTTGCTCAAATCACACTCCCCCTAACCGAACTGTTAAAAACCAAAGACAAGGGGGACCAAGCCAAAAAACCAAGGGCAAAATTGTCTTGGACACCAGAATGCCAAACAGCGTTCAATCACCTTAAAACGCAGTTTGTCTCAGAGCCCATTCTACAACACCCCGATGAAAACCGCCCCTTCATAGTGCAGGTCGATGCCAGCGACACTGCAATTGGGGGCGTGCTGCTCCAGCAGGGGGCGGATGGGAAAATCAAACCCTGCGCCTTCCTTTCCAGAAAGTTTTCAGAGGCGGAAAGGAATTGGAATGTTTGGGAAAAGGAGGCCTTCGCTGTAAAAGCGGCTCTCACTACCTGGTTAGAAGGAGCCCGTCATCCGTTCGAGGTCTGGACGGACCATAAAAATTTAGAGGCCCTACGCAGCCCTCGCAGGCTAAACGCCAAGCAACTGAGATGGGCGGAATACTTCTCCAAGTTTGATTTCACCTTAAACTTTCTCCCGGGCAAAACCAACTTTTTGGCCGACGCTCTATCACGCATGCCCCAGCACAAAAGCAAGAGGGAGGAGACAATTGACACAGTCTTTTCGCCTACGCAATTAGGGGGCATAGTGACCACACGCAGCCGCACAACCTTATCCCCTCAACCCGATCAGGGGTGGAGACAAAAGCTGAAAGCTGAAGTGGAAAAGGAGGGGGGGGACGTGCCCAAAGACAAACTGCAACAATCCGATCAAGGGGAATGGCTTTGGGGAGATCGCTTCTATGTACCCAAAAGTTTAAGAAAAGAAGTTTTACAACGCTGTCACGATGCTCCCACGGCGGGGCATTATGGGTACTTAAAAACGCTTCACTTAGTGCAATGCCAATTTTGGTGGCCGGGCATGCGCAAGGACATCTCCCAATATGTAGCGTCTTGCCCCATTTGTCTCAGCGCCAAATCCCGAAAGGGCAAACCTCCAGGTCTATTACAGCCTTTAGAAACGCCAAATCGACCGTGGGAAATAATCTCCATGGACTTTATCACTGACTTACCCCCCTCAAAGGGGCACAACTGTATTTTAGTCATGGTGGATTTGTTCTCCAAGCAAGCTCATTTTATACCTTGCACCACAATTCCTTCTGCTAGAAAACTAGCTGACATCTTTATAAAAAACATTGTAAAAATACATTCTTTTCCATCAAAGGTGATCTCGGATCGCGGCGGACAATTCGTTGCCAACTTCTGGCGGGAGCTTTTACAACTGCTGGGCATTGAACAAGGTTTAAGTTCAAGCCATCACCCGGAAACAGACGGACAGTCGGAAAAAACTAATCAGATATTAGAACAATTTCTGCGCTGTTACATTAATTTCCAACAGGATAATTGGTTTGACTTGCTCCCCTTGGCAGAGTTCTCGTATAATAACAGCGTACATGCTTCCACGGGGGAAACTCCCTTCAAAGTTGTCTATGGCTTCCACTTCAAACCATTCCCGTTTGAAGCGCTTCCCCCTTCTACTACAGTTTCCAAAGATGTCACCGAATGGTGGGGGGAAGCAGCTCACCAATGGACTCAAATTAGAAAACACCTCATCAAAGCCAAACAGGATTACAAAAAGTACGCCGACCGCCACCGTGCGGCGGAATGGGAATTACAACCTAGTGATCTTGTTTACCTTTCTACAAAGAATCTGAAAGTAACCCAAACCAGCCGCAAGCTAGCGTTATAGTTCCTAGGACCTTTTCCTGTTCGCAAAGTAATCAACAAAGTGACTGTTGCCTTGGATTTACCAAAGAATTTACGCCACGTGCATGATACCTTCCATGTTAGTTTATTGAAAAAAGCCCCCTCTCCCGACCAGTGGCACTCCCGTGCCCCTCCAATCCCTACTTTGATTGATGATCAAACCCACTACGAAGTTCAACAAATATTGGACTCTAAAATAAAACGAAATCAGTTATTTTACCTCATCAGATGGAAGGACTTTGACTCTGGGTTTGATGAGTGGGTGAATTCTGTACATGTTCATGCTCCTAGATTAGTTAAAGCGTTCCACTCTCGTTACCCACATAAACCTGGAGGGGGAGCATCTTAGAGGGGGCAGAATGTCAGGTCCATAATGCTTTCTTGTATGCCTTTGCTTAACCAACTCCATTTTAATCCTTTCAGTGTTTAAGTGCTCTCTTCACAGGTGCCAAGGTTCCCAGGCAGCTATCTCACAGAAAAGGATTGTTTTGGCTACCGATGTGCCACCAGGAACCGGCCTTGGGAAACTTTCGCTCTCCTGACTTCAAAGGGGCTGTTTTGAGAACTGTGGGGGCGGGTTGGGCCTACTGTGATCTGTTACTTTGTACCTCATGCTTTGCCTGTCATTGGTAACAATGCATATGTACCATCCTGAATATTGCATTCAGGCTAGTGGACTATAATGAACTGTTTCTTCAGTAAAAGCCTTTTGGAAACAATGGACTCTTGTCTGATTGCAGGAGGTAGACTGGAGTAAGGACATTATCTAGCCACAGTTCTGACATACATTTCATCCTGGAGTCTAACAGTCTCCCTGCCTGTGCTGACAGTGGCATTCTCAGACTTGGTATTGAGGACTCTGAGGTGTGTTGTTCTTGGGGACTTCAATGTTCATGCTAAGGCTGCCCTAACAAGAGCAGTTTGGGACTTCATGGCCACCAAGACAATCACGGTACTGTCCCAGAGCATTCTGGTACCTCCTCATACAGTGAGTCATACACATGTTTTGGTTTTCTCTGGGGAAAAGGTGAGTGGTTTGGTTATGGGGGAATTTTCCACTCTTGTCATGGCCCTATCATTATCTGGTGAGGTTTAGACTCACAGAACCTCCTTAAAAGTGGGAGAAAATTAGGATGGTCCACCCCAGGAGGCTGGTGGATCTAGAAGGGTTCCTGATGTCTCTTGGGGGTTTTCTGGTCAGCAAGGTAGGTGCTCCTGTTGCAGCCCTGGTTGACCTATAGAATATGGCTTTTCAGGCTTATATGAAGGAACTTTTATCTCAAATCCTAGAGGATGTTGACCTGAAAAACATTGAGGAAGAGATTCATTTTAAGACCTATATATTTTGTTATAATATCATCAAAACTAAAATAGACTAACAGTTTATTTTATTCAGTAGTCTAACAGTTAAATAAAATAGTTAAATTAATAAGATATTAAACTTTATTTAGAAGCATTATAGGGGTGATGGAGGGAAAACATTACTTTGAAGTTTATACATTCTGGTATTTTTAACCATTGTGATTTATTTAATTAAGTGAATTGGGTATGTTCAAGTGTACAGTTCATATTTTGTTGGTGTTTGTATGGCTTATGGCTTCGGCCGGAAAAGCAATAAACATATTATTATTATTATTTAATTAAGTATCAATTGGTTCTCTCAGCCTTATTCCTTTTATTATTGCTCTTCTGGATGTCCTTTCCTTTTGTATGTTTGAATGAATTTTTTTCATATATATAATAGTTATATAGATTAATAGTTAAAATTAAAATAGTTAAACTAACAAACTAAAACTAATAAATTAACACACCAAATACTTTCCTTTTTTATAGGTTGAATATAAACAGTTTTATTATATAAAAATGTTTTATTATATAAAAGTAGAGGTGTAAAAGTATGATATTCAGTTTTATTATATACTGTTTATCTCTTATACAATTCACTTCTATTTTATATATTTTTCTATTATAGCTGAACGTATTCTGTATAAGGTTCTATGCACTTTCTATTGCTATTGCTTTTTTTTAACTTCTATTTCTAAATATTTTTTTTTAAAAAAAAGAATCTTAATCCTTAGTCTAAATGCATCTAGCCAAGCAGCTGATTCTAATGAAGGAATTGCAAATTTTTGCTGGATAGCTGTACCTGATACACAGGTTTTTTCCACATGTACACTTACACAGGATTTTCTGGATATTCAGTCTACGAGAATTGGATCTGCTGTGGGCCTCTGTAATTCTGCACTTGAGGATCAAACCAAAGTCATGTCTGTTTATTTTTTCTGCACTAGAAAAATGCCTCTTTTCTGCTGTGTGCTTTCTGGCAAATGCATCAGTTTCAGCAGTTGATGGGGTGAGGAAACTTAAAAGCGTTTTTTAAAGAGTTAACAATGTTGCAATGTTGCTGTTTAAATTTAAAAAATGCCAAAAAATATGGATTAAATAGAACAGGAAGCACAGAGGGAAACTTTATAATATTAAGTGGGTTTTAGAGCTCTCTGCAGAGTTTTTGTATTAATAGCTATATTGCAGCCTTTCCCCACCATCAGTTACAAGGGTTTTTTTTAAAAACCAGTGTTGCAATGTTTTTAAAAAATTAAAAATTCAGGAAAAATACTGGATTGGTTGCTGTTCAACCAATCAAGGTGCAGAAGGATAAAAGGGATGGCGAAAGGCAGGGGCAGACCTTACACAGAAGAAAAAATTCTGCACTTCAAAAAAGCTGTGGTTTGACTTTGCTATGATCTGATTTATGATCTCATAGCAGGTAAGAACATCATGTGCTGTATCACATTCTTGTAAAGAATGGTACTTCTGGAAATAAATTATAGATCTAATTTCTTTAGTTAGACATAATGTCCATTTCTTTATTCTTGTTCCCTGGTTAATCTGTTCAATATAAGACACTGGCAATGGAGACTTAAATTCTTGTTTATCCACCATCTAGGTTATAGTAAGAGGAAGATGGTCTCCCTCTAAAAAATCTCTTATTTTAAACTCCTATGTTAACACCTCTGTTAGGGACAGACAATAAACGACCATACTGGCACCTATATGAGTAAATCAAGTAAATGCTCCTTCTGGGTCTATCGTAGTTTGATCCTATTCACTATTACCAGATTATGGGATAGGACTAAATTTATTAATTGCTTGCCAGCTAAATTTACCTCCTGATCTTTACCTGACCTATTGAAAAGAAAATCATTATATGGAGAAATAGCCACATCCAAATCAAACATCTCTGAAATTATATTAGATTCATCTGCACTGATATGGGCATTTAAGTCCTCTGTTATTATTAGATAGTGATTCAGTAACCTCTCCCTTGCTTCTTAGATGAATTAATTTACTTTATCCCAATTTCTTAACCGTTCTTCTTTCCTTGGAACTGAGGGTAATTAAGCAGTTATCAGTAAAAAAGAGCCTTTAGGTAAAGATAAAGCAATCGCTAGAGTCAAAGAGGGAAAACCACTAATTTCACCTTCTTTGTGTTCTAGGAATTTGCCACTAGGCAAGTTAGTTCTCTGCAAAAGTGCCCCTTCTTACTCTGTCTCTTGACACTCACTGAAAAGATAAAGTATCTTTCTAAAAAGATCTCATCTAATACCCATGTTTCCTGGATTAACAGGATGATAACCTGTAATCTGACTAAATTTCTTCAATCTGTATTTTTAAGGCCCAATCCGAAGCATTCCATGAAAAGATTTTTACAGAAGAATTCTCTAGTCAATTGATGTTTTTAATATTCTAGCCATTGGTAGAATTAGGATTTATGATTATTTCTGGCCAAAGATGTTTACAACTTAAATGTGCTTTATCTTTTTCTATGATGGAATAACGAGGGCTGTGTCTTTCAGAACTTTCAGTTCTAATTCAGTAGATTTATTATATGAAGCTATTATTCCATTGGTCTCTTAACTGCAGTTACTCGGTATAGAGGGAGGCACATGCACGCACGCACACATTCTCTCTCTCTTAAAATTTGTTATAAGATTCAATTATTTGAAATCTTATTTTACCATACCTCTTTCCTGGATTGTCTTAAAAATCTTAAAATCCCATTAAAACACATTCAGACCTAAACAGGAAAAGCTTCCCTAAATAAGTTATTTTAATGGCCTGCCAAGGGCAACTCCCCTGCGGACTGATAATCAGTTCAAAAGTTTAAAGAATAAAGGAATTAAAGAATAAAGGGAACTGCAGAAAAAGATAAGAATTTACAACCAGAAAGTTAAAAATTAGAGTTTAAAAAAGAGAAACGTTTTCTTCAGGAATAGAGAAGCTTATTCTTAAACCAAAAACAATCTGTTCCAGCCACAGCCAAGGGAGTATTCTAGATAGGCAAATGGTCAAAACATCAGACTTCCTTGGCTTTTTACCAGTTCTCTTCACTATATAAAGTTCTACCAACAAAATGCTGATTGTAAGACAGCACCAACAAATTTATAAAACAAGATTAAAAAAATAAACTCTTAATGAAGGGGAGCACAGCCAGAGCCAGGGATCTCAGGTCCTCTGATGGGGCAGGAGTTCCCCTGCTCCCACCCTTTCCCTTTGCCACCACTCACCTAGCTGGTGATGGGGAAAGGCATGAGAACAAGCTTCCCAGGCACACTCAGCACTCCTGCAGTTTGCAGTGGGCTAATTTGGGCACCAAATGGGCCAAATTGGGCCCGTTTGGGGCCCAAATCCGCCCACTGTGAAGCACATGCTCCTGCCACTTTGTGATGTCATTTCGCAAGCATGGGAGTGCATGCACGAGGAGTAAAGACAAGGTGAGTGCTGGGCCCCCCTCCTGCCAGGATGGTAAGGGGACCTGGCAACCCTAGCCACACCACCACTCCCAGCTGGAACCAGAACTTCTCAAACCAAATGTTAGACTTTAACACTTCCTGGAACACCTCCCCTTATATTGTGTAATTACACTTAATATGTTCAGAATTAATTTGAGATGCCGATTTTATGATGACAAGTTTTATATAAATGGGGCACCTGCAAGGACTTACAGG
The DNA here is from genome assembly GCF_028583425.1 of Eublepharis macularius. Lineage (NCBI taxonomy): Eukaryota > Metazoa > Chordata > Lepidosauria > Squamata > Eublepharidae > Eublepharis > Eublepharis macularius. The sequence goes on along the minus strand of NC_072793.1, from coordinate 86,064,952 downwards.
GATATTTCATTTTCCTCTCCCCCACTATTTCCTGCTGCCCTTGCCCTTTCCCTGCTTTCTTCTCATCTTCCCACCCACCAGCCAACCAACCTTTATCTGCCCCTGCTTTCAACTTTTCCTCCTTCCTTCCTGGCAGCCTATCCCTGGGAAACCTGTGTTTCTGGCCACCAGGATGGGCCATGCCAGTTGCATGGTGCCAGCTGCCTGGCCAGGGCCAGTTGCAAACCTGCAAGGACTTACAGGGGGCACCTCACTTTCCCCTGAATCCCCCCTCCCACACTATTTAAATCTTTCCTTTGTCTTTGCAATCATCACTTTCCCTGCCTCTTTCTCTTCTTCCCATCCACCAATCTATCTTTTTATATTCAGCAATATTTACTTCACCTTCTCTGAAATGGGGACTTGCATCTTCTGTCCTCCATTTTATTCTCACAACAACCCTGTGAAGTAAATTAGGCTGTGTAACTGGCTCAAGATTATCCAATAAGCAGCATGGCAACGTGGAGATTTGATCCTGGGTCTCCAAAATCTTAATCTGAAACTCTAACCCCTACACCAAACTGGCTTTTGTGGTGCGGCTGCTGTTGACTGGCAGCAAACAGCCAGGACTGGATGAGTCATGCAAGTCTTCTGGAATCTAGTTTTTCAGTGATTGCTGTGAGGCCTGGCCTTAATGAATCCTCCCTCAAAGACCAAAACAACCCTAGAAAGGGCCCTGTCCTCTCACCATTTACTGACAGAAAGCAAGGCTTAAAGGCTCGCAATATTTTATACTTTGTGGTTGCCTAGCAATATACTTTGCTGGTTTTTGTTTCTTAAATTGCAGGCACTGCTTCTATTGTTTTGAGGGGTTTTAACTCCCCAATGTGTATTTTTAAGATTTCAGAAATGTTTACAAACTTGAGGCTTTTTCAGACTTGGCTATGTTGAGAATTAGATACATAGATGTTCCAGGCTTCCAAGTATATCTTTTATTTCTACGTAAATATTGAATAGTTGAACTTTAACTGTTTTTCTATGAAGCACAAATGAGATCACACATCTGCTCCCAAGTCAGGATATTTGATTTGTTCATTTTTCAAAGAAATCAATCCCTTTTCACACACAAAAAACTTTGTAATTCAAGACAGGACACTTCTACATGTCATCAGAAAAGACACGATAAAAATTTATTTTAAATATATTATAAAAGAAAGTCCATTCATTTCTTAGAAACACTACACTTTACATCCAAATTATTTCCAGGTTTATCAAAGCTACTACATTAAAGTGCTAGACATCCTTAACCTCCCCCACGCACTAGGCCTTTGTCCAAGACAAAATAAATACACTGGTTTATGCAGCACATCCGATTTCAAAGAAATTGTTAAGCATACTGTACAAGGTGTGAAGCAACTGGTAGAGTCCCTGAAGACTGATCTTTTCCTTCCTCAAAACATATTAGGCCACTGCACACTATTTTGATAAGCGTTTTAGCCTGTTAAATACATCATAATGTCATGAACTTAACTGATGTAATTTTGTGACAAAAAAACTTGTTTATTAGAAACAGTGTAATGAACCCAATTGGAGTTAGACTAAGCAAATTAAAACCATTTAGTCTGTTAATTTCTGGAACCTTTCAGTAATTACTGAAGCGTAATAACCCATTATCAATGGGTCCCCAAAAAGATAAAATTTGATCTAAATGGTTATTTTGTTCTGTTCATGATCTCTAATCTGATATGCAACAAAATGGTTAACAATTCCTAGAATTTCTAAAACGAGGCCACACTGTAACCGTGGCAGATGGCTTTCTTTAAATGTGGGTTTGCCTCAATCATGGATAAAGTCAACTGTGTTCAATTTTAAGGGCAAAAGTATTTAAAAAAATTATTGGTCTAAGGTGCTTACCTCTGCGCCCCCCCCCCCAAATCTTGGTGTTAATTTTCCATCAAGAGGCTGTGACACGAGGACCATAAGGAGATTAAGCTGAGAACGAAATGGCCCTGGGGAGCTGCCATTTGCTCCTTTGGGGGAAACTGATATGTACTGATGGGCTATTTGCAAGTTCCCTCAAAAGGGCAGTGACTTCCTAGGGTCATTTCAGGTCAGGAAAAGAGCATGTGAGGAAAGGCGTAAGTCCCTTCTCCCTGGGTCCTGGATCCAAATTGGGCCTCAATACAACTGATAATTAGGTTCTGAGCACGGAACTCCCATAGCATGTCTGTTGACAGGACATGGGACAGACACATGCAGGACATGAGGACTTTGTAATGTATGAATCAGCCCTCACTGAATAAGACATAAAACAATTTAGTATAAACAGTTTGCTCTTTTCATCTTTAAGTACTCTTCTATCACAATTTGGTAGCAAAGCTGGAAGTCAAAATAAAAGGCTTAATTTGAATAATTAATTAATTGCATTCATGGTGTAAAGATATGTATGTGGTCTGTAGATGTGTTATATTAATGCCCATCTGCCATTGCACCTCTGTGGCCTGCAATAGTATTCCATTGTGCTTAAACTACCAAACACTACTTGATGTATGCTTCACACCTATTGGTGCCAGAGGGTTTCAGATTCTGAAGCTGCCTTAACATCATTTAAATAAAGTAACACCACTGCAAAAGGTATTTGGAGCTATGAGGATGGGAAAAACTTTCTCATTGCTTCTGTGAAGCACATGGCTAGGCACTGGATAACGTGCCCCATGTCTCAAATTTCTTGGAAGCCATTTTGTTAACTGTTTATCAGTTTAAACTTGGAGACATACTACTGCAGAGCGCCAATCATGATGCCTATAATATGCTTTTGTTCCATCATCTTGGATCAGCAATCACTCAGGAAGAAAGACCTCTGTCAGGATTGTTTTTGTTTGTAGGGGTTTCTTGCTTGTTACTTCCTTTCTCCAGATTTTAGGAGCGATAAAGTGAAATACAAAAATTCTGAAATATTCTGATCTTCTAACTTGGGTATACAGCACCTTCTTATTTGTGAACTTGAAATTTGACAGTTAAACAGAAACATTTCATCCAACACAACCCGACCCCACAATAACTTCACTCTTTACCATACTCTCCCATTCCATTCTTATCTAGCAAGGCACAAGGAAATTGTTCAAGTTTAGGCATTTGCTGTACATTTGCATTTTTAAAAGCACATCTTTATTTTAATGATGCTGTTTAATTTGATTTTAATGACACTGATTATCCTTCATTATCCTCCAGGGAGGTGTGTTGCATGCATGCATTTCTAAACTAGACAGGAAAATTCTCTAAAATATTGAGCTTGTTTCTAAGGATTTATTACTGAAACCAACACATTTCACACACTTCAACCACACTCTTGGATACTTGTGAAAAGAAGTTAAACCGGCATAACCAAATCACTTCATCCATTTGGGGAGCCACTTCATACAAACTGGTTGCCCAATGGAAATAGTTGGCTGCATTTCATGCAGCAACTAACCATGCCAAAGACCAAATTGATCCTGACATCTGGAAATTCTAAAAAACAGCTGTGCAAATCAACATCTGTATGTTTCTTTTGGCACAGGGTAACAAGAAAGCTGATCCTAAAATATAGGAGATAAGAGATTTATTTCTAATTCACTCACTTTCTGGCATTTATCCACATGACTTGTTTATGAACTGAAGTTTTACATATTATGCTCATTGATAAAACTGGAGTGATTACACACATTTAAATGCAGATTCATTTCTCAACCAGCAAGTGGCCTCCTCGCAACTCTTTCTACTAATCAGTCCGACTCTCAGAGCATTGCATGTATTATAAAACAAAGAGATAAAGGAATACTATTCAGCCAAATAAGTGAGACATGTTTTTAAAGGCTTTGTAAAAAATATTTAAACTGCTGCAAAGAAGCCTTTAAGACCAATATTTCATTGTTCTTTTCAGTTTTGGCACATATTTAGTTCCAGTAGATTGCTAATAATATTGTAATATAATGGGAGCTTATGTAATGTAATGTAATGTAATGTAATGTAATGTAATGTAATGTAATGTAATGTCTAAGAGTCCCGAGTTAAAATTTGATCAGAATTTCCTTTGTAAGATCAGTAGCCAGTTCTTGCTTGTCTTAATGAGTCTGTGATCAGTTTGAGAGCTCTTCTTTTGATCAGTAGATACGGCTATAGGTGTTCCATTGAAGGAGAGATTGTTTTGTTTTCTTGCTATTTCCAAAATTGTCTACAGATGGGTAAATCTCAAGTGAGATACAAGGGGAAAACATACTGCACTGTGGACCACAAATCAGGGATAAGCCTACTGCAAAATATTAATGCAATCATCCCTATGGAATGTGAGAGCACATCATACAAAAGGAAACTCTCTCAACCACTAACTCCCCAAAAGGGAAGTAAGATTCTGGTCAGACATAATCAGTTATTTCTTTTCTTTTCGCCCATATGTGGCAGGACAATGATGGGGCTTTGTAAAGGGGTAACAAATAATATAGTGTATCTATCGAGATTGAAAGGTTCCAGGGAGGGATAAGTAATACACTGAACTAGCCTCTAAATAAATATAGCCTGCTTTGGAATATTTTCAAATAACCCAAGAGAGGAGTAATCTCTTGGGTTATAGAGGGATATATAAAACAGTAGTTTAGTTTTCTCTTGTAGTTTAGTTTTACCCATCTTATTCAAGTCTTATTACTAGAGTGAAGTCAATATTATTAGATAAGTAACAACAAAGTTAATAGGTTTTTCAAGTTACTTGTTAGTTAGGATTAGGTATTGTTACTATTAAGATTTAATAGCGTTTCTATTAGGATTTTAAAGTTACCTGTTAGGTAGAATTGGATAGGTATTGTTTTAGTGCTGCAGTTCATAAATAGTATTTATCACATTAGAGCTTTAAATCATTGAACAAGCGTAATTTAATTTGGTATGCTTCAGAAGGGGAGGATTTAAAGTTATATAAAATTAACGTATATAAATTTTAAAAGAAAGGAGGAAGAGTTATTATTAGGAAGGTTTAGTGGGAAAACTGGGCAATTTAAAAAACTATCCTAAGCTGGTCTACTCAGAATTCTACCCAGGACTATTAACTGGGGCCTACTCTCTGGAAAATGTTCTCAAGATTGCACTGTTAATCTTGCAAGTGGCTTGAGTGAATCTCTTGAATAAGTTAGACGGAAATGTGCAGAAGTTCTTGAAATTCTAAACCACACAACAACTGTAGATATTTCTGTGCTACCCAGAAACCCAAGCAGAAAGAAGAATCTCCTCTCAACAAAACCTGTCCTTCACATAAATGAGTCTGCTTCTGCTGGAGAATTACATGGAAATCTCAAGTTGAAAAATGGCTAGGTTTGTGACTTCATCTCAGAAGAAAAGATGCACACGTTAAAAGACGTGTTATATTTTGAAAGGAGACAGGGAGGGCAGAAGCCTTTTAAATAAAAACAGAAAAGTAAAGTAGCGGTATGGTAGTCTATCCCCGATTGCCAGAAAATAGGTCTGTAATGACAAAGGTATGAGAAGGTACAGTGCACTTTCCCCCAATTCTACATCCTTAACCCACATACTTTAGAATAAAGTCATAATGTAAACAGAGGATCAGGCTACAGAGATAAAACTGTGAGGGCAAAAACAGGCTACTTAAAACAAATCTCCCCACATTACATTCCAGTCTTTTGCAGGAGTCATATGTGAAGAATACTGGATTCCTGCTCATGGATCATTCTTGCAAAACAGCCAGAGATTTCACATGACTTTTTTTCATGACTAACCCTGCACACATTTTATTTATTTATTTATTAACATGTTTATATGCCACCTTTCTGTGTGGTTCAAGGCAGCTTCCAATAATGATTAAAAACATTTCCAAATTAAAGCCAAGATAAAATAACAGACTCTGTCTCTCTTGCTCCTTTCTCCCTTAAGAGATTACTGCCATTCACACCCCCTCAAAAGTCCTCACAAGCAAGCAAGCCTTGCAGTGTCTCCTGAAGATTTCCAAGATGGGGACTCCCTCACTCTCTCAGGGAGCCCAATGGAAAAGGCCTGAGCTCTGGTCCATGCCTGATGAGTCACCCTAAATGGTGGGACAGCCAACAAATGGCTGCCCAAGGACTGTAGTGTATGCATCAGGACACATGGAAGGAGACATTCATTCAAATATGCGCATCCCAAGTCATGAAAGGCTTTAAAAAACTCATAACCAGCACTTTGCATTGAACTCAGAAATAAACTGGCTGCCAATGCAACTGATTCAAAATGGCTAGCCCCTGACAATAGTTGGGCTGCTGCATTTTGGACAGTTGTACTGGTTGTCTTCAGGGGCAGCCCCATGTAGCATGTGTTGCAGTAATTCAACCATCAGGTTATAGAAGATACGTGTGGCCAGATCAGGAGAGTCTAGAGAGAAAGCTAGCACACCAGATGCAGCTGATATAAAAGGCACTCCAGACAACCATGCCACACTGCTTTTTAAAGAGCAAGGCAGGATCCATGAGTACCAACAAGCTCTTAACCTGGTCTGAGAAAGCCAACTTTACTCCAACTAGCACAAGTGGATCCAGTCCTAGAATATCTACCTTCCCAACCAGCATTACTTCTGCCTAGTCTGGATTCAGCATCAACTTGTTCTGCCTTAGCCACCCAACCACAACCCCAAAGCACTAGTTCAGGACCAAGACAGACATATCTTGAGGATTGAATTATTAAATACAGAGCTTCATATTGATGAAACCGAAGCTCCAGATGATCTCACTGAGCAGTCTCATATACAAAAGAGTACGGATGAGAAAACTTTAAGTGAAGATAATCCATCAGTATATCTAAAGATATTTTTCTATGAATGAAAAAAATTGGAACCAGCTCTTGAAAACAATAGGTTCTGGTAACTAACCAGAAGGATATGTGATTCTATTCCTAAATAGGGAATATAAAATATGAGCGAACTGCCCTTTTGACGCTTACAAATTCCTGTAAGTTGGCCATCTGGTTAACTGTCCTTTGCAAACAGCACCAGATACTAGATACATTATTAAGTGAAGACAGACACACTGCTAAACTTTCGAGTGCTTATTCACCCTTTTAAAAAGTTAAAAGTTAGCTAATGTATAAAACAAGGAAGTAAAAAAATATTGTCAGGATAGGAATGCAATTGACAAAAAATAGTCAAGAGTACTAGAACCATTAGTATCTTTCTAATTTTCTTCCTATGCCAGGAGAACACACTATGGCAGGACAACAAAACAGAACAAAAATCTGTGTTTTTGAGTGTACCGTGACAATTATATAATCCATGAAAGAGCAATAAGGTCATAAAACTGGAAAGTGCAAAACAGAACCTGTTAAGAGGAGAAAAGCACTTCTCAATTCCCTTAGGGCTTGGAAAATTATTAAAATAATCCCCCAGGAAAAAATCAGGAAATGTTTCATTGCTACCTAGTTTTAAAACAAACAAACTTTGCCCTAATGGAATTTTTGATTAAAAACACAGGTTTTGTATATATAATGTAATGGGCAGTTTTACAGAACTTAAGAGATCAACAAGGATTATGATAGTTTATCCTTAAAATATGTTGACAGAGGGAATGACCATCAGGAGAGAGAAAAATGATTCAAATAAGCCAAATCCACAGCAAGGAATTCCTGTGAAACTGGTATAAGGTGTCAAATTGGTTTCTGCTTATTTATCTAGCTCACTAAAAGCACAGCACAAAACTGCAGGTAGCACATAACTGAAGAGGTTGTACATTGGAATGCTAACATGGAGAAATACAGAAAAAAATCAATGGTTTAGAAGATTGTATAAAGTTATATGAAGTGGATTAGATACAAAAGGCTTCGTATCTGAAAGAAAATTTACTACTTATGTTGTCAAGTTGCTTCTGATTTATGACCTTATGAATTAATGATCTCCAAAATGTCCTACCATTGACAGCCTTGCTTGGGTCTTACAAACTGAAGGTTCTGGCTTCCTTTCCTGAGTCAAGCCATCTCATTTTGGGTCTTCCTCTTTTCCTACTGCCTTCTACTTTTTCTAGCATTATTGTTTTTTCCAGTGAGTCTTGTCTTCTCATGATGTGATCAAAGTACAATAACCTCAGTTTAGTCATTTTAGCCTTTAGGAAGAATTTAGACTTGATTCAATCTAGAACTCACTTATTTGTCCTTTGGCAGCCCACAGTATCTGTGAAACTCTCCTCCAACACCACATTTTAAATTAATCAATTTTTTTCCTATCAGCTTTCTTCACTGTCCAACTTTCACATCCATATATAGTAATGGGGAATACCATAGTATGGGTTATTTTGATCCCCAGTGACATTTCCTTATCCGTAAAGATCTTTTCTAGTTCCTTCATGGCTGCTCTTCCAAGTCTCAGTCTCCTTCTGGTTTCTTGGCTGCAGTTTCCCTTTTGGTTGATAATGGAGCCAAGGAATAGAAAATCTTTACCAATTTAAATTTCTTCATTACCAACCTTAAAATTATGTAATTCCTCAATAATCAACCCAAAGTTTTATTACAAGGTAATCTTTAAAATCCTAGAATGCGACACATACAGCTTTAGATGTAGCAGGGTATCATTTCTAGAGAGAAAGGAATTGCATTGATGGGAACAACACATACGTAACTAAAAGAGAATTACACTGCAACATTAAATATGCTTATCTGAATGCAAGTCATAATGTCACTAGGAATTGTTTCACTGAGTGATCTTAGGATTTTAGCCTTAGTTCTGTTTGTGTGAAGGGCTGATGAACTAAATTAGTAATTACTCTTGACATGGCTGATTTGTCTAACTAGTATAAAATCACAGCAAACAAAGCATATTGTATGCTACTACTGAGTGTAACAGGTCAGATTCAAGCAAGCATTTGCAATCACCAATTACGGTGAATTCGCATCTATTTGCATCAGATGGTTTTCAGGTACTGATCTCTTCTTCCTCCAATGATAACTTTCATGATGTGTCTTGGAAAGTGTCATTAAAAATGGCCACTATTCTGATATTGCAGACCTACCAAAAGCTGCATGATTATTCTAGCAGCAGGTTGCCCAAAGTGTATACAACACATGCTGTAGTTCGTAACAGGCAAACTGCAGAGAATTTGAAGCTGAAGTTGCAGTTTCCCTTAATTGAAAAGAGAGCATGGAGGTGAAAAACCGTAAGGAAATCTGTGCGGTTCCTCCTCCACTGCCATTAAATGCCAGATTTGTCTGTATGAGGCCTTAACTGCTGTTATTTGCTTACAGGAGTCACATTTTCCCACATCCTCTTTTATATTTTTGCTTGACCAGAACTCATATTATTTGTTAAGTATTCAATTGCATTTAACTAAAATTCTCTTTGATGGATATGGAGGTGGTACCAAGAAAAAATGAAATTATACAGAAATAAGAAACACTAGTCCCTGAAAAGGCTTTTGTATCAAGTTGCTGAACAAATTCCAGTGATTTTTTTTCAAGGTGACAGGTATTGCTTTAAACTAGCAAAGATTAATAGAACATTAAGTTCTGTATTCTGAACTCAGAACACACGTTAAAATTAGATGTCCACATAAATATTAAATTTTATCTACTTTATTTGCATTGCAAATGTAGAAGTTAAAGCCAATTCAAGTTATTCAGGGCTGGTGGGAGAGAAGGATAAAAAATTAGGAGGCATGTGCAAAACAAAAAGACAAGGAACTCTATGGAGAGATTACCTGTGTCTTGATCATTAGCAGTCAAGACAGAAAAAATCTAAGATTTTACCTACACACCTTCCACTGCAGCTGTCAGCCACACAACAAAGGCACCAGGAATAACTTTATACCATTTAAATAAGGGACAGTGTACTGGGATGTCAGCACTGGCTTCATAAGCATTTGGGCGGGAGATACACAATTGCCATAACACTCACCTTTGGTTGTGGTCTGGATCCTTGAGCTTGGCTTTTGAGACAGTGTAGTGTGGAAGACATATGATAACTCTAAATCACCCAATGGAAAAATGCTACCTTGAAGCAGAGAGTCAAGACTGTTGGGGGCGGCGGGGGGCGGAATCTATTGTCTCCTACAGAATCTGAATTCGAGACTCCAGGTATAATCATGGCACCTTAGATTCCAAGATTTCTTAAGGGATTCGATTACCCAAAAAATAAAGATGCAGCATCATTAAAGTAAAGACTGGCCCAATAGTCACATCCTCTCCTGAGATTCTCCCTTTTACCTTAATTTTTTTTAATTATTTTTTTTAAAAAATTGTCATCTCCCCTGTAAAAACTATAGCTGCAATATATACACATATACTCCATTTTTAAAGATCAAGGTTTTTGTTAAAGTTTTCCAAGACTGTTGAGTTTGTGTGCTCAAATACCCACAGCTGTGTTAGAGATGATGGATTGCATGTGCTCATAAAGATTTTTCGGTCACTTTCACTACAGTCCATGCAGCTACCACTTACTGGGTGGTAAAGAGTCTTGTCCTGAGGAAAACAATTAAGAAATAAATTTGCTAGACTGATTGATCTCCTAGATATACAGAAAATAGCTTTAATAGGAAAAGGTCTTTGTTATTTCACTACTTGTCACTTAGCCCCAATTATTATTTAATACATACTTCTCACATGCAGAGTGTTCTATAATTCTGACTATTCTAATTGCTTTGCTTTTGTAAGCTGCCTGACATTATTTTAAACAAACTTATACAGCGGAAATATAAATACATACTGATGAAATCCAACTGGAATTACTAGAATCCAACTAGGAATCACCTTTTATGAAATAAATGAATAAACTTCTTGTTTCTGCCTTACGTATCCACTTTGAATCTTTCCAAACCAGTATGAAAATTATTGTGCTACACCCACTCAACTTTGATGTATCCTTTTTTGTATTAAGAATTCCAAAGTTTCTCATAGCATACTTAAGACAAATAAATTACTTTTGCTGTCACTGCTAGAAACGTTTCTCTTCTGTTGTGGCTATTGCATCAAAATATTATAATATGAACCATATTATTCAGAGTTCACAGGTGATCATGATGGTTTGATACATTCTAACTAATGAGTGCAAATACTCACTTTTCTGTATTTCCAGAGTTGATTCCCTTTCATTCCATGACAGTCATAGAGAGTCACTGGGCTATTGTGGGAAACAGCATCAAAACAGAATTTCTTTGTGTGCTGGGGATCTCCTGGACGGATGTCCTCTCGCCAGCTGAATGTGAAAACCTGGTTGGATAGACAAACTCTCAGGAAAAATGTTGGAAGACAAAAACAAAGTTCTTTATATCTACCCCTCTTTTCCAGGCTCAATGTGGAGAATAACTACTCTCCTCAGCCTGAGAGAGGGAATTAAGAATATATCTAGCACAAAATGTTTCTGCCTCACATTCATATACACAGATAATAGGAGCAGGCATATCTATATTTTTGAGCAATGAAATCAAGATTGTGCTTTATATGTGAGTATCACAGAAAAATACATTAATCCAATGTCCAGGAAAAGCATAGTGGACAGAACAACACCACATCAGGAACTACTTGATCTAGATATGATATTAAGCTAAAAAAGAGATTGTTGCTTAAAATATATATTTATGCCCATAATTATTAATATGTGTTCATGAGACAGTTTCCAGCAACCATAAAATACAGAACAGAATTTGGTCATAAAAATCTTAATAAAACTAGTCATCATAAAATCTAGTAAAGACAACCAGCCAGTTCTAAAAAAAAAAGAATCCACAGCTCACTAACTTAAAAAGGAAGGATGGGAGAAAAAACAAACTAAAACAGTCAACCAAGAGTCTAGGCAAAAGAAAAGTGGTTTCACTTAGTATCTAAAACTAGCCAGATAGATATAAATTTCCACAAGAGGGGCATTGTATAAATGGGTGCCACTACGGAATAGACCAAACCCTTGCAGCCACCTGTGTAGCTTTACAAGGTGATGCTACATGGCAAAGGGCCTGAAAGAAGGTGATTCTTTAAGTATCCTAGTTCCAGATAGGAACCAAACTCTTTTCAAGGGCATACATAATCCATTGCAATAATGCAGTCAGGTTACTGTCTTAGCATGGATAACTGTGGCCAAACCATGCCATCTGAGGAAAGGCTACATTTGGTTTATCTGCATAAGGTGTGTGAATGTCTAATCAAATAAAAGATCTGGATCTCCATATGTATGCAAACTGTAAACCTGCTCCTTTAGAGTGAGTGCAACTAGAACCAGAAAAAACTATCTTTATAATCCCCCACTGCCTATCATCAACCAACAGTTCCTCATTTTTCTATGGAATGAGTTGCAGTTTATTAGGCATCAACAAGTCCATTGTTACTACTAGCATCAGTTCAGAACATCTTTTGCCTCACATGCCCAAAAGCAGAAATAGAGTTAGGTGTCATTTGCCTTAGTTCTCTAGATGCCTTCTCTCAAAGACTCCATACAGATGCTGAACAGCTTATATGAATGCCATAGTACTGAATGATTGTCTTTTCAGAAGTACCACTTTCTAGTAACTGTATGAAAGAAAGAGAGCACTAGAACAGGAGTCCTCAATGTGGTGCCCATGAGTGTCATGACATCCATTGATGCCTTTCCTGGTACCTGCCAAGGGTTTTCAGAAAGTGGGCAGGTCCAGACGGTACTTCTGCACAGGAGGGCTTCTGACTGGCGAAGCAGATTTTTAAAAATATTGATTTGGGAGCAGCTGACACCACAGCATTACCATCTTCACTGAATGACTGAAGGTAAGCTGTGGGTATATGCCAGAAAATATTTTAAAACAGTATGCTCATTTTAAAAGGCATCCAGATAAACAGAGCTTTTTCCTGATCTGTTAAAGAGTTACCATTAGAGTTATGCATAACTTCATTCCCTGACATTTTCAGTTGGTTCTGCCACCTGCGACAGCAATTTTGTGATTGCGCTCACCACCCTGTGTCAGAACTCCAAAGGTACCCGCAGACTCAAAAAGGTTGGGGACTCCTGGACTACCACTGTTGGAGTACAGTGCCCCCAATCCCCTCTTCATCTAGTCAAAAGGATTCCTTTTGGTTGGTGGTATTGAAGGCCACCAAGAGATCCAAGAGACTGAAAAGGGTTGCGCTCCCCGATTTTCTTCCCAGTGAAAGATCATCAGCGAGGGTGACAAAGACAGTTTGTATATCAAAACCAACCCTGGAGACAGACTGAAATATGTCCAGAAAATTCTGCTCTTTAATTTGGGGTGGAAGAAACAGAAGATTACACAGATGGGGAGGGAAGAAGATGAATAGTTAGCCAGAGATCAAAAGAGCAGTAATACATCTACTGGGGCATAAATCATGTGCAAGGTAATCAAAAAGGTTACGGAATGTCGCTACATATCCATTAATATAATTTCCTATCACTAGTTTTAGCAGATGCTTTGAAAAAGAATGGTGGTACTCTGTCAACATTAATTCTTCTCAGTGGATGGAGAACATCCCAGGCTGGGCACTTCTGCCCATGCGCTTCCGGAAGCAGGACCAATAATATCCCTCACTTTTAGGAGCTGCAGCTGTAAATATAAAAACTTTTTTTAAAAAACTAAGGAGAAAAAACAGGCAGGACAGCACAGAAAAAGGAAAGTGGATCTGAAAGAGACCTCTCATTACAGAGTTTAACTGTCTCCCATAAGCTATATGCATTTAAATTACGCCAAATTTAGGAGCCAAGCTAATTATTTTCTAATTATGGCTCCACACAAGCTAAACTCTTTAAACAATTAAATTAATTAAAAATGGTTTTCAGTAAGAATAAATACAGAAGTAACCCTGGTTTTATATATTTATTTACAAGGCTTTTTTTCTGAGAAAGAGGTGTTGGAATTCATTGGGTACCTTGCGTACGCACACGCTTCCACGCTTTTGGGAAGTGACATCATCACGCAGGCCATGGCCGCCCTGGGAGTGCTCCTGCTCCATAGGGGGCCTGATTTGGGCCCAAATCAGCCTGGAATGCACAGCTGCTGCATGGGAGAGCACTCCCCTGTCAGGCAGTGGCCTGATCTTGGGTGTTTTGGGCCCAAACTGGGCCGAATCAGGCTCCAAACAGCCCAGATCTGGCCTGAATTGGCCTGGAATGAGCATTTGTCATGCAAGGGAAAACTCCCCGCATGACAGCGGTCCGATCCTGGCCATTTTGGGCCCAAGTTAGGTCGAAATGGGCCCAAAATGGCCTGGATCAGGCCTGAATTGGCATGGATTGGGCTGCTGCCATGCGGCGGTACCCTCCCCTGCCCGGCAGCAGCCCTATCCTGGCCGTTTCAGGCCTGAATTGGGCCCAAACATCCCAAAATGGCCAAAACAAGCCTGAAAAAGCCCAGATCGGGCCCAATTCAGCCTAGATCAGGCCACTGCCGTGCAAGTGTGTGCTCCCAGCACTGTTCCCCCACCCTCCCAATGCATGTGCTTCCCCCCAAGGAGCAGGCTTACCTTAACGGCCATTTGCTCCAAGGGAACTGATCTCCATCTGGAGATCAAGGGGTGGGGTCACCACATACAGAGAGGTGCCGGAATGCCGTTCTGGAGCATTCTGGCAGAAAAAAAGCCCTATTTATAGTCTGCCTTTCTCATTGTGATTCAAGGTGGATTACACAGTGTAAGTCAATATGATCAACAGCTGGGACATTCAATAAACGATGTAATAGGGTATGCAAATGCAAATTTGTAGAATTTGGAAACAAGCCAAAAATCCAATGCAAAGCTGAAAAATGCATGGTGGTCATCACAACAAATACTAACATGCAACCCTAACCTAACTTCTCAATTTCTCATAATTCCATTATTGCTTTAAAAACCTCCAGAACCAGCATAGAAAGCTACTGCTTAAGAAATGAATTCATCTGCCACTACAGAATGGTGTAAAGTTAAATTAAACAAGCAATAAACTAGCATTGACAAGAACATCATGCTCATTTATTAAGTCTGATGTGAAGTGATAAATAAACTTTGGGTTGGACCCAGCCAGCTATTTCACTCAATCTTTACCTGTTTCTCTTCCTACTACAGCCCCTACTGCACATGGTTTATGTTCATGCAGATGGCATAATACAAAAAAGGTTTTTTAGAGGCTAAAGGGGACCCCCTCCTCTCCTTTTCACCAGTATAAAAATGCTGAGAGATGCTTCAGTAAAATCATTACAGAAAATACTTAGATAGCACAGTGAACTTTCTAGGCTTGATGGTGAACTGGCATCTGGGATCACTCTCTCTCTCACACACAGACACACACAGAGACACACACCCTCCCTCTCTCCCCTCTCAGTGTAAGGAGAACACATTTGGATCAGGATATTCCGAACTGTGCCCCAAATCCCTGAAGGGATTTTGCTGGATGAACTGATCTGGTAAAAAAAAGTTATTTAGGAGACCCACTGGTGGAAGTATTCCTGACTGATGTAGATAACCTTCCTACCCCTGAAGAATTGCCTGTGGAAAACAAGGAACCCATTTTCTTAATTTTCTGGTTGGTCAATGTAGATTCAAAGTCTTCCTGAGGTTATACCACTTCTCCTTGGGGTGTTTAGGATTAGGACAGGATTATGTCCTAGCTACGATGGAAAGAAGAGTTAATAGTCACCTAAAGACTATGTCTATCCTCCGAATCACCTTGCCGGAGGAAAAATCGCATCTCTAACCCTCAAGTGACAGGGCTCCTAACTCAGATACCCTCTTAGCAGAGAAAATCACTACTAGACAAGAGTTATGTATTAAAAGCTTCAAAGAGAACTCTTATGGATTCAAAGGACAGCTTGGTGAGTGCCTTAAGTAGTAGCTGGAGGTGTCAGAATGCAAAGCCATAGACTGCAGAGAGCTGTAGAAGAGAAGCTCGTCTCAGGAATCCTCTGATCTGTTTGTGTTTGGACAAAAGAACAACATTTTGGAGTTTCAGGACTGAGGCTTTGGCTGTGGCATACCATTGCAGAGTGTTCAGCCTAAGCCCCAAGTATGTCTTGTAAGAAGCACAGGAATCTAGTGATCCCTGTGCTGATGGTTCTGTAACAATTACATCTGCACCATCTGCAAAAGGCCCTCAAGAGATTTGTAGATGTGATCTGTAGATGCTCTCAGGATGAAAATGATTTTATAGAATGATAGCCTAGTTTCTGGGATAGTGAGTCCTAGGTAGTGAGTTGGAACTAGTCTGGAATGGAGATTCAGGGCCCTTTTGAAGATCTGCGATCTCTGAGAAGAACTGTGAGGCATTAAGTACTCTATGAAGTTTCAAAACTTCACTAGTTCAGTAAAGGGTTGTGTTACTTCTGTTCTGTCTGCTCATCTTTTTCATTATTCTGGGGATCTTGAAGATCAGCATTAATAGTCAACAACAACAACAACATTCAATTTATATACCACCCCTCGGGCCAACATTGTTGATTGGGGGCATATATGACACCCCCTGTATTGCTCTAGGAAAGATGTGTGCATGTGCTTGCATAGGAGAGAATCCCACACTTTCACTTCCCTTTGCTCTATAAAGTCTCTGGACCTGCCACCATCAAACTGATTTTTCAGGCTTCTCTTTCACCAGCAGTTTGGTACTGGTGAGCCGCTGAACACATGCAGATAGTGAAGCATGAATGAACAGCTAGGCATGAGGGGAAGAAACTTAACACTTTTACTGTACTAGACTAAATATGCTGCAGGGCACAAAAATGCTAGGAAGAGGATAATATGCCATAAAGGCTGAACAGAACCGAAGAAAGAAAAATAAAACATCCTTATTAGTCAGACTTAAAGTTTACTTTGATATTACCTTGGCATCCCAAATTCAAACCAATAGGATGGATGTCCTGTTCCCCAAAGCAAAGGTAATAGAGGCAAACATGCCCCCCTTCACCTCCTGATCCAGAATGAACACACCAAGGACCAACAGATCTTTTTAAACTCCTTCTCCTGAAGTGTTCCCCCTCCCCACATCAGTCCTGGGTTTGGAAGCATGCCTTGTGCATCCTCTAGGCCAGCCTGTTTGTCACCCATGCATATTCTGCATGTAGGCTCTGGCTTTACTGACAATCATAGCTCACACAACATTCTTTCTAGCCCAGTTTGATAGTGGAACAAATGGTTCAAACTGTATCTCCCCTCTGGCAATGTGAAAACTTTTTTGCCCTCTCTTCCTAAGAAAAAAAAGTCTTCCCAGGGTCTGATTTCCTGGGGCTTTAATTAAAAGACATCTTTATTTCTCTTTTACACAATACCCCTTAGAGAGCAGCTAACAGGATATCATGTCACCTGCTTTTTGACACTCAGATCTGTGGATGGACTTTTGCATTGCTTGGGTAAGACAAACAGGTCTATGACAGAAGTCCCTAGTTTGTTCATGACCAAGATGAAGATTCTGTTGTTCAGATTCCATTCTCCCTTGCCCAGACTATCTTGATATTTAGTTGACCCAGTATGTGTTTTTCATATAGATAAGCTAGGTGAGACTAAGCAGGGAAGATTCTTTGAATAGTTGTGAAGATTGTAAACATGAGCCTTCTCCTACTCCCCACTTCATCTGGTCAAATGGGCTTTCATGATCTCAATGCCTGTCCTGAGTAGGTCAGCATGATGCCCTCAAAGCCTTGGAAGAAAGTCCATTAGTGCCAAAATAATCACTTGAGTACTGTACACTGTCAGTGTCTCCTCCTTGGGGGAGGAGGGTCTTGGCATGAAGTGAGACTCACCCCTCCTTGCAGAGGTTCACTAGAGGCACTAAGAAGAGGATTAGACACTCTCTTCAACCTGAATCCTCCCCGGTGTGGGACCTGTAGGTCTATAACCATACTGTATTTTCCTACTAAGAATTTCGATTTGTTTTATGACTAGCATGTTTACTTGGAATTTACGCTATGAACTATGCTACGTTTCACCCCCTAAACAAAAATTTCACTGCTATTACAGCATACCTAAATCTATTAGAATACTTTAATAGCTTCTACTTAGAAGTTTGTTTATACATTCCTCTATCAAGGCAATCTGAGAATGAGCTAGTTTAAAAAAAATAAAAACACATACCTGTACATTGTTCCAGGCTGCTTCTCCTCTGCCTTTCACACAGGTTTCAATCCTTAATGGTGAACCCAGGGCTCCATGTTTGGTATCTGCACACAGACCAGTCCCTACATTACGGATCTGCAGGAGTAAATCAATGGTTAGTTCTGCAAGTATCTTTTGCACATACTGGTAGCCATGAAATAAATATGCTTAAGAAGTTCTTTTAGAAGAAACTTTTATTCATACAAAGACTTTACTTGATGTAAGAATGACAACTTTTTTTTAAGGTACAAGCAGAAAAAAGGCTCAGGAACCGAGAAGTCAAAAAAGGAATCCAGAGCAATGAAAAAAGAATTCAATCAGCACATTCAGTACAAATTAAGTCTGACCTGATAATTATTCAATAAGCAGTTAAGTATGAAGCTGATGTCCCTGGTTGGTTTCAAAATATTTTTTAAAACATTAGTAAAAGATTTGGATTTATTATCTTCTAAGCCCACTGCTATGTTTCCCCTATCAAAGTCTCAAGTTGTATGCATCAGAAGTATAGTACACATGGATTTCTACAGTTTAATAGAACTTAACATTAGGGGGTTCTGAAACAAAGTCAAAATCACTTTTCAACAAGATATATAAATAAAGCCTAAATAAATGAGCCAAAGTATTGTAAAAAGGATTTTCTATCATTGCAAGGGGCTTGTCCTGTGCTTTTAAGTTCCACACTCTGGCTGGTCAGAGTTTTACATTTAAGTGCTTTATATACAAAAATCTTCACTTTACTAAATACAATGTCAGCTATGAAACCTTTGCAAATTATATCTGATTTCCCCTCTCCCCACTAAACTAGAAGTTCACTGTTGGATTGGAAAGGAGGAATAAAAAGACTGTTTTTCTTTAATATGGTAACTTATTCTTCTTCCTTTTTTAAGCTGAAAAAGGCTAAAATGTTACAAACTGGTATTTCTAGCTCTATCTGAAATAAAATTATAGACACTCACTTGCTCAATTCTAGCAAGCAGTCTTATACAAACAAGTGTAAATGAAGCTACATGCATAACAATGTGCTGCCTACACTCAGGGATGGAATCAGCAGGTACTGGAAATCCTGTGGTTAGATCTGCAACCACACTCCAAGGCATGGCTGGGTGGGGCTTCTTGCTTTCATCTGATATTGCTGAGTTCCTGAATGAACCAACCTCTCCCCAGGCAGCTGCTGGAGGCTCCACTGGTGGGTAGAACTTTGGCAAATCCCAAGCAACTTCAGTCATGAACCATTTGAAACTTTTGCAGTTGAGATTATTACGAAGTTCTTTCTGAGCAGTCACGTCTCCTGCTGAGAGATGCCGATATTCAGGTCTTCTGTGGTAAATATATTCTGCATATTCATCCATCCACACCTCAGCGACACGCTTCAGGTTCTGCATAGGTGTCAATATTTTTTAAAGGTGTAAGTGAAAGAAAGCATATCCATGAGTTTAATTTAAACTAGACATGTATGACATTCTCAAAGATTCTCACACAATTACTGCAAGTGACACTGCTCTGTTAGTGGTATATATGAATGTTAAGAAAAGTAATTTATGGGTTTAAAAATCAAAATTCTACAGCCATAGTCATAGAGTCAATTCGTTGTGGTTGACAAGGTAGCCAGTAGATTTATACTTCAGTATAGTACAATGTATCCATGACACTTGAACAGCCACATTCCAGAAGGGAGACAGAGGGCTGTTCTGCTCAGCTCCCTCTTAACAGTTCAGGATCCTAGAAGAGAATTGAGAATCTAGCTTACCTATGATGGGGAAAGCTGTCATGATGTATGCCTAATGCAGATACTTTGCAAACAACAATAAGCAGTTTTTGCTCCTTCATGTCTCTGTGATGCTTATATTTGGATGGCTGACTAGTGGTCCTAGGTCAAAGGGGGTCTGGAGAAACATTTGTCAAACGGTAGCATCTGACTGGGCCTCAGAATGTTCCCAAGTCCAAAACTCCACAGGTTCTACAAAGGCTGAATTAAGTCAGGCTATAAGCAACAGAATTTACAAATAAGGAATATCATTGTGAAACTGGACACACAATTTAGTCAATCAGCTGCAGCAGAACAAGAACAGGCATACAAATTTTATGTTGTTTCTTCCTTTTTCCGCCAGAGGGAGCCCCTTCCCATTTTAACATTTTTATTTGGCATCTTTGAAAGCCAAATAAAAAAACTTATATTTTATTTATTTATTTATTTAAAACATTCCCATGGTTCCTTTCCATGCTAACAGAGTTCCTGATGGCAGTGAACATCAAGGCATCAAAACATTTTAAATATTAAAACAACATTTAAGATGTGTATGTAAAATGTTTTTCAAAGCAATAAGCAACACAACCAGGGAGGAGGGCCAATAAGAGTTTACTGAGGGTATGCCGGACAAAAAAGAAAAATCTCCAGTTGCTGGCAGATGACAATAACAGAAGAAGATGAGTAAATCTGTCCAAAATGTTGGTGTCACAACCAAGAAGGACCTCTCTCAGGTTGCCACCCATCTAGTCTCAGACAGTGGGGGCATCCAAAAATGATCAGTAAGGTCATATAGGAGAAGAAGATCCTTAAAGTATGTTGGCCCAAAGCCATAAAGGGCTTTAAAAATCAATACCAGCAGAAGCAAATTGGGAGCCAGTATAGATGGAAGAAGACTGGAATAATATGGGCCTTGTGACCCACTCTGATCAACATTCTAGCTTCAGCATTCTGTACTAATTGTAGCTTCTGGACAGTTTTCAAAGGAAGCCCCATGTAGAGTGCATTGCAGTAATCTCATCAGGGTATGCTCCACAGTGGCAAAATCTTTCCCACTCAGGAAGGGTTGTAGCTGGCTCACTAGCCGAAGCTGGTGAAAGGTAACCTGGCCACTGCTGCCATGCGTTTAACCAATAGAAGTCTTGGGTCCAGTAGCATCCCCAAGCTACAAGCCTACTCTTTTAAGAGAAATGCAATCCCATCAAGAACAGGAGATATTCCATATCCTGGGTCAGACCTTCCCCCACCAGTAACATCTCAATTTTGTCAGTATTAAGTTTCAGTTTGTTAGCCCTCATCCAATCCAGAACTTCCTTCAGGCACCTGTTCAGTTCCCACATCCTCCCTGGGATCTGTTGGAAGCATGAGGTAGAACTAAGTGTCATCTGCATATTGGTGGCAAATCAGGCCAAATCTCTGGATGACCTCCCCCAGTGTATTTATGTTGATGATGAAAAGCAAAGGAGACAAAATGCAATATTTCAGGCCCCTGAAGGCCAGAGGCCAAGGGGAGGAGCAGCAGTCACCCAGTACCATACTCTGAATTTGTCCAAAACCACCACAGATCAGGGCCTCCCAGTCCCAACCCTGAAAGGTGGTTGAGGACATCAAAGGCTGCTGAGAGGGCCCACAGAATTCAGAGTCGCACTTTCTATCCATCTCCCAGCACAGGTCATCCACCAGCGTGACCAAGGCCATTTCAGTCACATAACCAGGCTTGAAAACAGATTGGAATGTATCCAAACAATCCACTTCTTTCAGGAATCCAGGAAGTTCCCCAACTACCACTGGTTCAATCACCTTGCTCAAGAACAGTACATTTGAGATCCACTCAGTACACCTGGGGGATGCCTTGGCTCTTAGATCAGAGAGATGGTGCCTAGGAGAAAATGTGTCAATTGTCTGAGTCATTTCCATAAATGCATTAAACTTTCATTATATGAAGTGTAATTTAATTGCCTTATTGTCCCTTTATTGATGAGTGAATTTTGCAGAAAGTAATACAGAAGGTAAAGGTAGTACCCTGTGCAAGTACCAAGTCATTACTGACCCATGGGGGGACATCGCATCATGACATTTTCTTGGCAGACTTTTTATTACGGGGTGATTTGCCATTGCCTTCCCCAGTCATCTACACTTTACCCCCAGGAAACTGGGTACTCATTTTACTGACCTTGGAAGGATGGAAGGCTGAGTCAACCTTGAGTTGGTTACCTGAACCTGGCTTCTGCCAGGATCGAACTCAGGTCGTGAGCAGAGCTTGGGATGCAGTACTGCAGATTACCACTCTGCACCACGGGGCTCTTTACGTAATACAGAAGCAGCCATATATTAACAGGTAACTTCTCTTAGAACAATGCAAACTAAAAAAAAGATGAAATCTCTTCTAGAAAACTTTGAAGAAGCAAAGGAAACATAATGTGAAATTTCTTACCCTTGCCAGACTGACTCCTGTTGGCACCTTATAAGGGACATATTTTCTGTAGATATGGCCTACTCGGGAGCAAGGAATATCTTCCATGCGACCCCCACACATCCAAACCTGTGAAGCAATAGAAAAAATAAGTAGAAATAAGTTTTCTTTAAAAAATGAAGGAAATCAATGCCTTTCAAGCCAGAAATAATAAGTCATTGAGGAACAAAGTTTTATGTTTACCATAAATACATTTAAATCTCATCTGTAGATCTGGCTGTTGGCTTTCCTAGCTATACGTATCTGATATTGTCTAAGAGTATAGTCATAAAAGCAATGTCAAACTGTACAGCAACAAGAAGAAATAATCTAGCAAGTCATTTGGAACATGAAGAACCAAAACGGGGTACAACTGTGTCTTAGGTGATTTTTATAGAGCAATACTGAGCGGCTGTAGCACAGTGGTTAAGTGGTTCAGCTGCGAATCAGCACTCTACTGGTTCAAATCCCACTACTGCTGTGAGCTGAGTAGGGGGCCTACTCCTCTCAGCACCAGCTCCCCAGCTGTATTGTGGGGACAATAACAATACTAACTTATTCACCATTCTGGGTGGGGCACTAATCTGTCTAGAAGAGTGGTATATAAGTGCTATCATCACCATCAATAATAATAACACTACCACCAACAACAATAATGCCCATTTTAACTTGACTTGCATGGATATGACTACTTCCCATGTAGTTAGGATGAAATAACTCCAAAGGGCAAATCATAGAAATTTGAAATCACATATTAACACCTGATTGAAAATTGTGCAAACCTGGTACAAATAATTATTGCCAGCTTCAGTGAGTGAAGCAGAGCTACTGTTGAATGCATGCATTCCACTAGGCTTAAAAAAGAATTTACGTTCTTTAACCAATAATAATGTACTTAATCTGTTTTAAAGTACCGTGGGCATTTATAAACAGACTGGTTCCTGAATGACTTAAAGATTATCTGGCCATGTTTGCTAAGATAAAACATTTTAATGTTCCAACAAAGGTTTCATTGAGGCTGTTGTTGGTTGGCTGCCACTACAACCCAACAGCTTCAGACTTCCTGCTTTTATTCTGCACAAGAATCTCAATACTGCTGCCTTTCCAATATGAATTTAACTATTACAGTGAGCGGTGCTGAATCATTTGCTGCTGACCAGTGATGTTGACAGGGGATGGGTTTATCAGTTCCTGAATGTGAAGAGAGCAGCTTCAGGAAAAGATGGCTTTTTATTAATAGACACAATACTATGAAAATATTGTGAGACCATTTTTTTCAATGCAACATCACCACTGCTGTGTCTGGGCAGATTCCAGAGAAAATGTGTCTATTTATATTAATCGATACATAGCATTGTATTGTTGAAGGCTTTCACGGCCGGAGAATGATGGTTGTTGTGGGTTTTCCGGGCTGTATTGCCCACGGCAATACAGCCCGGAAAACCCACAACAACCATCGATACATAGCATTGTTTTTGAAATTCTGTTCTCTCTCTGTGTTATGTGTAATCAAGCTGCTTCCCAGTTATGGTCACTCTACGAATTAACAAGCTCCAAAATGTCCTATCATGAACAGCCTTGCCGTTCTTCTAGCCCAAAACTATTTTACACCTTTTTTGATCCAAATCCAAATCCAATGGGAATTGATTATTTTTATTACACTTTTCCTCCAAAGAGCTTGGTGCATTGCATGTAATTTCCCTCTGCCCATTTCATGTTCACAGCACTGCAAGTAAAGTTAAGCTGAGAGAGTAACTGGTCCAAAGTCAACAGCTTTTGAAACAGTGTGAACTGAACCCAATCTAACCACTATACCACACTGGCTCAGAATAAATCAGGCAAAGTGAGAAAGGACTGAAAGTTTTGTTAAAGCCAGGGTTGAACCATGGATCAAGGATTTTCTGCTTCCTGAGCTACTCTGGCTAATATTTATCCAATACTAACCCCATAAACTTGATCTTTTACTCCAGTTTTAATAACTAGTCCAGAGAATTTGGTAAATTGTTTACAGTAGCTCATTCAACTGTATCTGAATGCGGGTGGCATTGCTCATTCTATTACTCTTAATTTGTAAAAAAGTAACTACTTTATCTGCTGATTTAAAAGTCCAAAGCAGCCTATAAGAAGTATATGTAAGGATGTAAAAGTGTACACAAGTTACTTCTCCTTGGACAGAGCTTGTTGAAATACCAGTGAGCAGAAATAGTCATTTATCTTCTAAATCAATAGTTTGCTTCTTCAGAATTCAATTTATGTTTAGACAGCTTATCAAAATCCACAAGAGCCCCATGATCCCAGTAACAGTATGTCCACTACAAGAATTCATTCAGATGCTAGTAACAGTGATTAGTGCAGAAAGGTAAAGATGTCTGAAAACAGGGAAACCATCAGGAGCAGTAGTAAAAACGTATCATATCATGTAACTGTAAGCTTTGAAGAACAAAGGAAAGGAGCTCATGAAGAGCAATAAAGTATATAATATAATTTTTCTGACATACCAACATAGCCTCAGGATTGTGAGAAAAACACCACACCACACACTCAATAAAGTAGAAGATAAAAACAAATTACAAGTGTATAATTTTCTACTCAACACCTTGTTCATTATTATACCCACTTTTCTTCCATCTTCTCATCTGGAATTAATGTCTACTACATAGTGTTAGACAAACGTATTCGAGGATGACCAAGTAGCTGCTTTGCAGAAGTTCTGTAGAGACACACCCTGGAGTATGGTAGATGATGATGCCTGAAACCTTGTTGCATGTGCTCGCAGTTGAAATGAACAATTGAGGGCAGCTTGCTTGTATGGTGACAGGATTGTAGAGACAATCCCCCTGGACATAGTTCTGGCAGAAGCCCTACTGTCCCTATTGGTACCACCAAAACATACGAAAAGATGAGGATCTGTACAAAACAAGCTCCTTCTATGTAATTAAAAGGATAATACCCTTTTGACATCAAGCATGTATAATGCTCTCTCCCAGTTTGATTGTGGGTTAGGAAAAAACACAGCCAATATTATGTTCTTTGTTAAGTGGAATTGTGCCACCATAGGCAAGAACTATCAGCTGGGTCTGAGTACCACCTTCTCCTCATGAAACTTGATATAGGGAGGGTTGTCTCTAAGAACTGATAACTCACCAGCCCTTCTGGCTGATGTGACAGGCCAGCTACAAAAAAGCTAGTTTTAAGTGACAACATTTCCAAAGTACATGTGGCTAGAGGTTCAAAAGGTGCTAGCATAAGGTGGGACAGCACCAAGGATAATGACCACTGTGGGGTAATTCTAGTAATTGAGGGATAAAAGTTAGCCATTTCCTTCAAGAACTGATGTGAGGTATGGTTCAAAAAAATGATTTCCCCTAAACCAAGTCATGTAAGGCAGAGATTGCTGCCAAATGCACCTTGAGAAATGATGTGGATAAACCACCAGATAGAAGTGCACAGAAATAACCTAGGATTATTTGGAAATTACTCAATTTTAGGTGGCAGTGGCCTCTGTACAAAGGATCACAGATGCAGTATCCCCTTATTTGTTGAGGTAGAACATCGCTGTGGTGTTGTCTGTTTGAACCTGCACATCTCTGCCATGTAGTATTGCTGAAAAGGAGACAAGAGCGTCACATATGGCTCTTAGTTCTTAGTTCTAGGACACTGATATGTGATTACCAAAATGGGGAGTGTGACCACAGGTGGTGTGTTATTGTATAGTCAGGATTTTGTCTTTGGTTTTAGGACCAGAGGAGGAAATGTCTATCTCAAGTGCATGTGCCATTCTTGTCATTTGTTCTGAAACCATCCTGATGTCTTCATATGGTGATCCTGAACCATCCTGGATGCCCCAATGTTGTCATCAGGGGACAGATCCGACACAGTCTTGGATCCAATTTTGTAACCTTCAAGATACTAATATTCTTTGTCTGAGTCTTGGGTGGAATAATATTCCAGTGGTGAATGATGAGGAGGTGGGGTGTATGTCTTGCTTGTAGAAGTAGACAGTCTTCGATATGGGGAGGCATGGCATTTTCCAGGTCCTTCTGGCCACTGGTAGCGGAGGTATATAGTGGGTACAACACTGATCATGAACTTCATGATATAGATCTGCATGATGATGTTGAATGTTCTCTGGAGTAGATCGGCACCTGGGACTGTGTCCTCATACCTGATGTGATCAATGAAGAGGCTCTTGAATCTAATCAATGCTGAAGGGAGGTTCTTGGATCCAATCTGGAACCCACTTTTGATTCTGAACGATGATAAGCAGGAGGTCTGGATGTCTGGTGCTGCTTCGATCCATGTGGTGCTGTTTTGTTGCTCAGATCCAGAGGTTGGTCCGGTGATAGGAACGGATCCAGTTTCAGGTCAGAATGTAATCAATCCAGTGAATATTGGTGCAGGGAGGAAGTTCTTGGAGATACTAGCATCTCCAGCCTCAGGAGCAGGCTGTCAACTCCGAGCTGCATCTTTTGCATGATCCTTCCCCGAGTGTTTGGATTTGTGCAGCTTTTTAGCAGGTGGTTCCAACAAGGACCTCGGATCCAATGGAGGCCCTCAGATCTGACATTGACATTGACCTCAATGAGGTTGACAACCTGACCCTGGAAAAACGCCCCTTTGCAGCTGCCAGAGATTCAGAGCTAGTAAGACTCTTTCCCAAAGTGTGGCCTTGAGTTGAGAGCTCTTTCATTTCTGGCCTTGGGGATGAACTTTTGCCGATATTTGCAAACAGAGACATTATGGCCTTCCCCCAGACACAATTCATGACTGTTGGTGTGGTCATTTTTGACCCACCTGAGGAGCACCTCCTAAACAAGGTCCGTTCAGACATTGCCGAAAAGCAAGTTGAAGCCACAAACCAGAGATGAAGTCAGAAAGCCAAAGTCCACGGTCAGTCAGAAGCCTAAAGTCCAGAAAAACAGAAGTAAATGCAGAGAAACACACAGAGCTCAGAAGATGAAGCCCTCTCCTCGCGGCGCCTAAGAGAGAACTGACAGAAGGAGCCACTCCTCTCTCAGGGCACAGTAACCATTTAGGTGGGAAAATGGGGCTTATGTGCTCGGAGAGAAGCGGCCCCTAATGGAGCTTTAAAGAAGTCCCAATATAGAACTGCACAGAAGAACAAAGGTGAACATACACTTTGCTTTAGCTACATGAATGTTCTTTTGCAAATAAACTCCAATTCTTGATCTAATTAAAATTAGGTGAGACTAGAATCATGGCATGACAAAAAACATTGTGTAAAATCCTTAGTATCTAGACAAATAGTAGTAGTAATAACTCTGACGTCATGTAATGGAATGTGTTAGTCTACAATCTCAGAAGAGTACCTTTAAGTTTAGATATTACAAAATAATTGTTAAATGAATACGAAAAACAATTTCTTTTCTGAACACACAATACTCACCTGTCTATTCACTGCTTATTAACAGACTGAATTCTATACCGATGTACTGCAAATATTGTTCCCTTGACACATAACTAGTTCTTTTCTGTGTCTTTAAAATTTTCCTCATGCTTTTAATTTGTGATTTGTCATGTGAATATAAATCTAATTTCAAAACCAGGTTTCCTAATCATTTTCACTGCTGCTTTGATTTATTTTATTAGTAACTCATTTCTGTAGTGACAGAGTTCACTACAAACTGAATAAAGGAAATTATCAGTTCTCATCTTTAAAAAAAGAGGACAGTAGAAAGGGAACATCTTATGGATTAGAAACAAAGGAAGGTATGTTCAGAGCCAAAGGAAAAAAAATCAAACATCTGGAAGGAAGTTCCTGAAGTAATAAGCAGCAGACACATGGAGTTAAAGATTTCTCCTTCTGGAAGACTACACTGACTGCTGCATTTTAAATCAAGACTGTATCTCCTTTTCCATGCAGTGACAACAGAGAGCCAGTTTGGTGTAGTGGTTAAGAGCAGCGGGTTTGATTCCTCCCTCCTCCACTTGAAGCCAGCTGACCTTGGATCAGTCACAGGTTCTAGGAGCGCTCTGAGCCCCACCTACCTCGCAGGGTGATTGTTGTGGGGATAATAACATTCTTTGTAAGCTGCTCTGAGAGGATGTTAAGTTGTTCTGAAGGGCGGTATATAAATGGAATGTTATTATTATTATTGTATCTCAAAACCATGCTGTTGCTAGCTTTTTTCTTCTTTTAAACAGGAAAGGAGTAACTCTGCAAAGACAAATCAGTTTATGGCTAAATTGGGGCATAGATCTCTTTGATCTTGATGTCCAGGATTTTCACAGTACTGGATTACCAGCCTTTCAAATCTACTTCTGAGTCACAAAGGCTAGTGTTAAGAAGTACATAAAACGTTGCCTTCATACATATTAAGTCCTAGATCCAATCTCAGTTCAAATTTAAAGGGTTTGGAGAATATAAGTATTTAGGGGCAGGGAAAATTGTATAGCTGGAACAGTAGGCATAAGAGACTCTTTCTTCTACAAGGAATAGAGTTTATTTTGACTCCACATTAAATAATCTTCCCTAACCAGATGAAAACTAGGTTTTCTACGACATACAATGATCATCTCTCATTTTAAAAATCTGTGCCCATGCATGTATGGCAGGAAGAACATAATCATAAAATGGTCTAGGAAGAATATTGTAATGTTATAAGATCAATTGTGAGTAAAACCAACTATGTATCATAAGACTTATCTGGGAGATCATGCATTCTATTCTATTGACTTGACTGTCCCTACTTTAAAACTGTTATATCTTGGGCCATTGAAAGTAGCCATTAGACAGCACGATACATCATTTGCACTTATTGTTTTTCTTTTGGAACAAAAGCAGGCACCATGGAGGGCAACTCTTCCAGATAAAAGCAGCAAGATGCCTTTGAGTCAGATTCAGAAGCAAAGTTAGCCTCCTACAGGAAAAGTATAAATAAGTACCAACAGGAAATACAGCAAAAATAGCAGGCTGCTGGTATGAAGTAAATTAATGTGAAGGAACAAGGAGTACAAATGAATAAGTAGAAGGAAGCAGCCATGCTCAATGTCCACTATATTTTGTACTTTATTTATGCCAGATGGAATTGACAGAGTTCAGTCTAAGCTGCCAGTTTACATACAAAGTCTGGACATTCAACAGTGGCACCAAAGCATCAAATAGCTAAGAAAGATGCTAGCCTGTAGAGTGTGACACAGCCTTATTTCTCTGACCAATCTGGTTCTGTGGATGACAGCATCTGTACTCTTACCTGCACAGTTTAGACCCTTGAGACAGGCTAGATCATCAACTATGCATGAAAAGGATGGATGTGATTAGAAAGATACAGCCAGCATGGTGTAGGGGTTAGAGAGTTGGATTAGGATCTGGGAGAATTAGGTTTGAATCCCCACTCTGCGATGGGTGACTGGGGGCCAGTCACACAATCTTAACCAAACCTACTTCACAGGGTTTTTGTGAGGATAAAATGGAGGAGAGGAGAATAATGTTTCTAAATTTCTTAATTACTGTTTTGTATTTAGAAATTCTCAGGCTTAATGAAGTACTGATGTGACCATGCCTGTGCAAAGCAACTAGGTTTGCTTCGTTTGCATGCAAGAGATGTGTAGCCTTTGCAGATAGTGGCTTGGATTTAACAAAGGATTTCTATGGATGGCAGAAGGGCACTTTTCATCAACTTCTCCACCCCTCTCTCCTGTGGCAGACCTCACCCATGCTGTTCCTGGGAAATTCTCCTTTTCCTAGAAGCAAGATTTGTGACAGTATTTGGGTTGTAGTGGGAGGAGTGAGGGAGAGAAGTCATACTCCATCAGCATCAAGCCTAATCAAGACTAATGTTCTGATTTTTAAGGAAAGATTCTCTGCAAACAGAAAAAACTAACAATGGTTGCAAATGACGGGTGCACAGGAATGAAATGAAAAAATGGATATAAACAATTATTACAACTGAAGTGTTAAGAGATACAAACCTGAATCACTTCTCCAAACTACATTTGATGTTTCAGTACAGTCTAACTGTATTATTTGTCTTGTAAACTATCATTATAGATATACTTAAGCAATAACAAAGATGATTATCAAGATGTCAAGGTCTCGGATTTCCTGCTGTGATTATTCCAGATTTCAGTACCATTTGGATTTGATAGATATCCATATTTTTATTCTTCCACATGGAAAGGGAGCATTCCTATTTGACCATTAATTATTTACAAAGGAAATGATTTACTTGATGAAAGTCATGAAAGCTGAGAAAAGTACTTGAAGATATCTTCAAGCCACAGGTAACATTTCTTTTTTATTAATGCTGCCTTACTTTGAATTAAAATCTAGGCACTTTATAAACAATAAAATGCATCACAGTTAAAGGCAAATTCACTCCATCAAAACAGTAAATTCACTCTACTCCAATCCAACTCATTATTTAAAAAATAGTGGGTTGGCTACAACTTGTGGAACTAAATCTTTCTATGTTCTTCTTTCCCCAGCTATCTCACAAAACTGCTGCTGAGGATCAAAGGAATCTGTATGTAATAAAATGCAATGTGGTATAAAGAACTGTATCAAACAGGAGAAATGGTCAGAACTGCTTTCCCCCTGTTACTTTTACATGAGAAAAAGTGTGTGCATGTTTGTGTATACCACCCACCCCTGCCTATGTGAGCTGAAGAACATATTGGGTAGACAAGGTCTGCTAGGTAGATAAGATTCACTTCTATGACCTCACTCTATTTGCCTGGAACCCACCCAGTGGCAAAGTCTGCCCAAATCAGGGTATATGAAAAACATTTTTTTAAAAAAAGATGCATGTATACTGAGGAAAGTGTGCCAAAACAGAAATCTGCCTCTTGTCTCAGCAGGTAGAAGTCTGCACCGAAAAAGGCATTTTGTCTGCATAACCAAAGCTTTTGGATTATGCTACCAGGCTGAAGGAGGGCTCTACTTAGAAGTAAACCAATGTAACTATTGTTTTAATGAGCTAGTATACACATGTGGAAGGGAAATTTAAAAAAAATGTTTTTTGCATCCAGAAGACTAAATTTATAAGGGTGTTGACCGGCTTCTTTTTTAAAGAAAGTTCTACAAACCGCTACCTATGCTCTTAGCTCCCACCGATGTTATTTGGCAAAGGGTAGGAACCTGGAGATGGGCTTCTGAAGCTGTAGGCAAGCTTGCACATACAGGCACTCCCTGATCATTTTGGGACTTTGTGGGATAACACCAACTTCTTGCCTTGTGCACAGTAGAAACATTGAATACAATAGCTAAGGGTGCCCAAGTAACAATATACGTACATCAAAATAAGGGACACATCAAAATAAAGGACTAAACTAAACTAAAGAGGAATACTGCAAAATCCAATGTGATTTAACATGAAAAAACAAAACAAATCTGAACCTCTAAAAAAAATCCTCACAGTAGTTAGTTCAATTAATTTTTCTATCAAATTTAAGCCAAATTGTACATTTTTGAAGTCTACTTGAAGAAAACTGGCCTGATTAACAACCAGCACAAAGTAAAAGTTCAACCAGTGAACAGATTATTTTATTCTCATCTACAGAAGGCTATCAAAAACACTCCATGATAATGTAATCCATGTGTAGAAGCATATCCTTCCTATAAGATACATAAAACAAGACACTTGGATTTCCTCTTGCCATGCACACATGCACTAATGATTAAATAAGGAAGCAAAACCTTGATTATGTGGAAGTGAAACCTTGATTGTGTGTACACTTCCTCAAAGTTTGAAGTTTCCTCAATCTAAATGCAATAATTAATGCAACTCACAGTGAGCCTCTGTTTATAAATTAATCTCTCTCCTGAAACTGCTAGAAACGAATGACTTTCCCTTTATTACATTTTTATGCCAAGCTGATTACCTAGTTAAAGTGCCATCTGCAACAGATTAATGAAAATAGAATTCAAACTTAAAGTATGAAAAACATTTCCCACTTATTTGGATTATTTTGAAGATGCCCAAGGTCTTATACTCCATTACCAATATGATCCCAGCATCTTTTTATATGTAGTTTTTGACTGTGAAGGTTCATTGCTTCATAAATTGTTTTTCTTCTTTTGCTATGAATAGACCTTTTATTCTTACAGTTTCAACAAAATAATGAAATTTGTCAGCTACACATGAATGCATCAATTTATCTTAATTTCTGAAAATACACTGAGTCTCTTTCAGTTAAACATAATTTTCTGTCATACAATACATGAAAGAAAGGTCTCCTTTGCTAGGATTAATTAGAGTGAATTTAACCCATCATAAATTATCATCTTTAGTCTGGAATAAAACATTATATTTCAGAATGAGTAAGTAGGCAGATGAATGAAGTAGTCTTATTTTCTGCAATCAAGCAATGAGTGTCTGCTGCAGGATTTCAAAGATAAAGAGCTTGCATAGTTACTGTCATCACTCTTGGAAACCACCGTTTCAGAAAATGTCCAAGTTGGAAAAAATGAATGTGGATTCTACCTCCTGCAGAGAATTATATTATTACACTGTTCCTTTACGTACAATAGCACAAACGATAAATGGAACAACTGTAAAGGAATCTCAAAAGGGAAACAAGAAAAGCTTTGTGTAGATAAAACAATGGGAAGAAAGTGTTATTTGCTGTGTTTTAATTGCTAAATGAATGCTATTTGATGAGTCCTTACAACATCAAGTAGTTCAAATTTAGAAAACTCCTTGGGTGGAACTGAGTACAAAATTATAACCACTTTGAAAAGGTTGTATTATCCACTCTGTTCTTTGTTCGTATCTACTTTATTCTGGCTGAGGCAGTGTGGTTTATTCAGGTGGACATAGGACCTACTATGCTAATAATCTACCAGAAGATTTCTAAAGTGAAGGCAAACTTATACAAAAGCATTGCTAAAAGGGACCACTTAGCAAATATTTTAACTTAAGTATCAAATTTATTTATTAATTTAACACCACTTAGAGGAGTGTACCAAAAGTCTCAGATTTGCATTTATCCTGGTTATCTAGATGTGGAATCTCTTTGCACTGGAGTGATGTTATATACACTTGAGTACACAACAAGCTTTGTTATCTGGCATTTGATTAGCTGGAACTCTCAGTTAATCTGCATCACCCAGAGGGTAAGCTCCTCCCTGTCAGTCATTATACTCCTACAATTTTGTGTGCTTGTGCACCCCACTCCCACCTCTCTGAAGTTTGTAGATTTCTGCTATGGTCAGTTTTGTTTAAAATCTATGTAGCTTATACTCTAAGCCACTTCTGTACTATTTACACAGACACAAATTAATACGTATCAGGCACCATATTAGAGGTCAGTAATCAGGGGTTTTCTTGTAACCTGTCAATAGCTTCTTATTCTTGATTGTACTTCAGTTAATGATAGTATAGTGTGTAAAGGAAAGGCCTGCTAGGCCAAAGACTGTATGATTTGTGGGTAAGCACAGCCATTGCAAGACTGAATCCACAGAAACATGTTTTGCAGAGCAAGTGCACTTGCTGAAGCCTCCAAGACTAAACATTCCAACCAAATAAGCTGACCCAGCTGCGGTTTCCAAGAGAAGATGTTACATGCTAAGAGTAATGCTATGTGGGCTTGGCGTAACTACCAAACACCTACCTCACATCTAATTGCGGGGCACTGATTGGTTAGTGAAATCTCTCCAGGTTGCTAGGCACCTGGGAATAAATTGGCAAAGTTGGTACTTGTTCTTGGCTTGTCTTATTTTGGCATCTCTCTGAGGCCCTTAAGGCCTGCCTTAGTTCTCACTCTTGGATTACGATTTGACTTGATGCCTTGGATCTAGAAACTTTGATGCTGACTAAGAATGCTGTGTTATTTCTAACAGCTACCATCAAAGCTTAAAATAGCAAGAGACTCTGCCTGGTATATATAGTGTTAGTCTCAGAACTTTACTGTTTTATTTATTCTTTTTCATGCTTTCCAATATATAATCTTTTTATGCACATTAATATTAAAATATTCTTCATAATTGTGTGGTGTATCTTTGATCTTTGGCTTCAATATAGACCAGAGCCCAGACTGGTTTGGTGCAGCTTCCTTTGTAAATTTTGTGGAGAGCCCACAGAGGTGACTCTCAGGTACATGTCCAGTAAAGACAAGAGGCTTGTTTTTCCTGGTCTGATCTAGGGCTTATCTGGGGAAAATACTACCAATGCAGTGTTCAGGGGTGTTCTTTTAAGACTGGGACTTTCATACTCTGATTCTGCTGATTGCCCTGGACCAACAAGCTTTGTTTTCTTTACACAATGTTCATTGTAAGAAATTCTACAGAAGCCTTCCTAATTATTTACAATTTTATTTTATACACATAAAAAATCAAGGAAGGACTAAATTGACATTTCATGTCTATCTTACTCTAAAGCAATTTGAAGAGAATGTAGCTCACCTTAAATGATATTTCATACTGTTCTCCTCCCCATATTTCCAGACCTGCATCATATCCTCCCAGCTCCCAGAACCACCTTCTGTCCACTGCAAACAGTCCTCCAGCCATTACAGGTGACCTTAAAGAAAATCACACTCCATATTACAAGCATGTTAACAAAGAACATTTCCAGAGGAGCAATTACTGCACTAATACTTGAATAGCTGGCCTTCAACTGAACGATGCAGCATTCTGACCCAGGAAAAGCAACAGCAAAAATTGTTGCATACCAGAAAGTTGTTTTTGTACAGTACAGCAATAATTAAAATTCATTAAAATTATTCAATAACCTTTCTGTAGCAATATAGAGTAATGTATTGTCGAAGGCTTTCACGGCCGGAGAACGATGGCTGTTGTGGGTTTTCCGGGCTGTGTTGCCGTGGTCTTGGCATTGTAGTTCCTGACACTGAGAAATCTCTGTCTTTTGGTGCTACACCTCTGAAGATGCCAGCCACAGCTGCTGGCGAAACGTCAGGAACTACAATGCCAAGACCACGGCAATACAGCCCGGAAAACCCACAACAGCCATCAATATAGAGTAACTTACAATGTTATTGCTTGGCTCAGTACCAGAGCACTAAATTACATTTCTCTGACCCCAGCAATAAGCTACATTATATGCCACATATTGTAATAGTGTTAACCTTCCACTAGGTTTGTAAAAAGATGTTTCAGGAGAAGTCATATCTCTAGAAATGAACAATTACCTACATGGAACCAAAGGGTAGTTTCCATCTGGTCGAAAGCCAGGAGCCTACCAGCTCCGTAACAGCCTAGCTTGTTAGATACCTACTGCTGCATTGTTTCCCAAACTTACTCAAAAGGGTCACTGGGGTCAGGTTTCTGTAATTCGGGAGGAATTGGAATCCGCTTGTAATACATCTCCCAGTCAAATGCTCCTCTCATTGCATCTCCAGCTTGTGTTTCATAGCCAAAGTGGTCATGGTCTATTACATCAATCATTGGACAAACAATAGTCTTGCGGTTTCGAGCAATGCGGTCTGTGAAGCACAGAGAAACGTGTTAAATTTATACTTTCTCCTTTTCATCTGTGCCAAAGAATGACTCTACAGTATAGTACAGTTCAGCACAGTGTAAAGGCAGCACTTAGAACTGCTGTAGAATAACTATATTCAACTTCATCTTGTTACCACAAAACATGCAGTTTTTTTTGAAATTCAATACCCTGCCTTCCAATATAAAACATCTTCTCGTTTGTGAATATGACTTTTGCTTTGCATCACAATTTTCTTTTTCTTCTAAAGCAACTGTGTAAAAAAAGCATTTAATTATGATAACTGTTTGTCAAGAGCCAAACATTCTCTTTTGAGAAGCATTTACTTTCTACCTAGCCATATTTGAACTTGTTCATATGTTCAGGCAAAGGTGTTTTTGTTGACAACTCTATGCCATCTACTTGTATTTATTTATTTATTTGTTTATTTATTTAAATATTTTAGCCTGCCTTTCCTTGTAGTTCAAGGTGACTTACAACAGTAGATTAAAAATATTTACAGTTAAAGCCAAAATAAAACAACAGCTCCCAAATATTTTCCTCCTCCCTCTTAAAATATGCCTTCCATTCACACTCCCTCAAAAACTGAAGCAAACAAGCAAGCCTCGCAGCACCTCCTGAAGATCTCCACGGTGAGGCTCTTCTCTCCTCCTCAGGGAGCCCAATCCACAGAGCTGGGGCCACAATGGCATTGACCTATAAGGTCCTGTGCGGACTGGGACCAGCATATCTACAGGACCGTCTCTCCCCATATATTCCCCACAGGACACTCCGATCAGGGGACAAACAGCTGTTGGTGGCCCCTGGCCCCAAGGAGGCCCGCCTAGCCTCGACTAGAGCCAGGGCCTTTTCAGTCCTGGCTCCCACCTGGTGGAATGCTCTGTCTGCTGAAATCAGGGCCTGGCAGGACCTAATATCTTTTTGCCAGGCCTGCAAGACAGAGTGGTTCCACCAGGCATATGGCTGAGGCTGGGCCTCCACCGGCCTGGGAAAAAAAAGGGGGTGTATAAATCTTAACCCTCCCTGTGAAGGCTGTCCACCATCCTGTTTTAAATGTGTTGTTTTTAATGAACATGAATTTTTAATTGTATTTTTAATATGTTGTTATCTACCCTGAGCCTGCTCGTGGGGAGGGCGGAATACAAATTTGAAATATTTTTTTTTTTTAAATGAAAAAAGCCTGGGCTCTGGTTGATGCCAGATGGGCCACCTGAAGAGGTGGGCTGACCAACAGCACTTCTGACAGTGACACCTGTGGCATCAGTTTCCCAAGCAGATATGTTAACTGAAGAACATTCCAACTGCTCAAGGATCAGAATTCTCAGAATGTGGCAGTCCAGCTTAGTTCAGCTTGGATAAGGAAAAGAAATGTAATTATCCTAATGGGGCTGTGGAGAAACTTTGGCTTGGCAAGATGTGCTATGGGTGCAGGAAAGAAGGCAGAAGAGTGCAATGGAGAATAAAGAATGAAGAGCAAAGTAGATAATTGACTGAAAAAACAGACCGCAAGAAACCTCAAAAAACACAGACCTCAAGCGGCAATATGAAGTTGAAGAAAGGAGACAAGGAAAAACCACGACTGGGGCAAAACCCCACACAGAGATTTGCCTGTACATTTCTGACAGGCAGAAAGCTTTGTGGGATAGGCAATGGACTGGGAGCATATCTTATGAAGGAGGGAAGCAAAGGAGCAGAAATTTTGAAAGGGAAATATGGATAATGAATCAGTCGGCAAAGAATCTCACTGATACAGATCCTAACAGGAATGTTGTACCTTTAACACATGCACAGAGGAATTATGTCAGTTATGGCTTTACTAGCACTATAATTTGGCACCCTTAAGAGGGCAATGAAGGCTATAAAATGGGGGGTGGCAATAACACATTTCAGATTTTGAAATATCTAGCCAAATTATTTAGGTTCATTGTTCTAGGGCATACGTATATAAAATTACTGAAAATTTGCGCATCTAAAGAAGTATATTTGCTGGCTGCCAGCAAAGAAATGAACATATATTGAAGTGTCTTGAAAGAACTTTAATTATTGGTGATCCAAAGGTTATTTTCTGTTCTATGTAACAATCTACTATCTGGCTACCATTTAAAACATCTTACCCCCTTAAATACCACTGGTGACTGTTTCGCTTGCTCCATATACAGCTGGATACTTAACCCTCATTTTAACCCTCCCAAGGAAATGGGGGTTATTTTGACTCCAGAAGTCATTGAAAAAAAATTGGTTTACCCAATTAAAACTTTCTACAAACACCACACTCCCGTTATGCTTTCTCCTCAATGAACTCCAATGTCCTGAAGTCCCTCTCTTCCCTCCACACTTCCTTTCCTTTTTAAGTTTGAGGTTCATCAAAACTGTAAAGGGGGTCATTCTGGCTCCCAATAGACTTGGCTTGAAAGTGAAAGTACTTTGCATAATTGTAAATGGTGGTTCTATTGACCCCAACTAATATTGAAAAATGATTTTAGCACTGTTTCCATGTAAATAGATGGCCCAACACCTATTATCATTTTATAGGAAGGTAGAGCAAATAGTAAAAAGTAAAATTTATCTCCATAATTTATATCCATAGACATTTGTCGTGCAAAAATATCACACTTTTGGCTTTGAGGGTTTTACACTACTTTTGGAATTGGAAGTTGCAATGACCCCCAAGGAAACCACTGTTTACAACCTGAATTGTTGTGTATATAGTGGGAGCAGGTAAAAGTCCTATGTTTGAGCTTTCTCAAAGTTTCCCTTATGTTCATAGCCACATGGAAAAGCTCAAATTGAAATGTATTGCAATATTGGAAAATGAGGTCATTCTAGCCCCCTGCCAGCCAAGCCTGGGAATGTTTGTAAGCATTCTCTGAACCTCTTCACATTTTCCAGACTTGAAGGAGCCATTCAGCCAGAATTTTAGATGATCCCTAGCCATCTGTCCACTGAGCTGATTGTTTCCCTCTGTTGCACTCTATCAGAGCTTCCCTTCTGCCCCATAGCTACTTTGAAAAGCTCAAATTGAACTGTATTGCAATTTTGGAAAACGGGGTCATTCTAGCCCCGTTTGCAGGCTTCCTTTGAACCTTTTCACATTTTCCAGACTTGAAGGAGCCATTCAGCCTGGAACTTTAGATAACTCATAGCTATCTGTCCACGGAGCTAATTGTTTCCCTTTGTTATTTAGGAAAAGCTCTTAATTGTAAGGCTCCAACAGGTGCAGCCTGAGGGCAGGTTAGAAGAAGGCTAGCAGAAAGAATGCCGACATTTTCTCTTCTTTTTGTTAACCTTTTAACTGGCAGGAATGGAATGCCCCTTTCTATTGCAAGGGTCTGTTATGTGCCTATTTTTTTCCTTGTCCTCAAGAATAACTTTCTTCAGCAATGCAGGACAAAGAAGAGTAAAATTTGGAATCAGGGTGAAAAATGCTCTTCATTGAAAACATGAAATCCTCACAGAAATGTAAAGGGGTAAAGAAAACAATCATTTTTAACTGTTATAATACTGAAACTACCACCATGTGCTACTTGCCTGACACTGCAACCAGATGTGAGTCGGCCAAATAGTGGCAATAGTGGGCAAGTCACACATGGTGGCAATGGTGGGCAAGTTAAAACAGTGAAACAGTAATTTATCTTTTGTACAAGTTCACAAGTAGTTCAATAAGTTAATATGCTATTTGATTCTAATGTGTTTTCAAGATCAGAGCTAAATTTAGGCAGGAAACAATTCAAAATAGCATAATATATCGTGGCAAAATTTTAAAAAACATCTGTTTCCCCCCTCAAACGTATCTTAACAGATGGAATGCATGAACATAAGACTAGTGTATTCCTAAACATCCAGGACTTCATTTATATACCACCATATTTATTCCAAAGAAAGACAACACTGAAAGTAAGTCAATCCCCCTAAAAAACGTTTACCCTGCAGGCTTTTTTTGTTTACTGTACACAACTGTTAACTTGTATGCACATGTAAGTCCGCTCCCCCCCCCCCTTTTTTTTGATGGCACATGTAGAAAAAAGTGAGTCTTTCTTACAGGTAAAGAAGGTAACTTTACTACTTAAACTTAATTGTAACAAACTAGAAACAAAGCCCATTGTGCAAATAAATTAAATGGGCTCTAGAGAGCTGGGGATGAGGAGGGCTGGCGGGGGGGGGGGTCTGGGGAGGGATGGCAGGTGGAGGAGCAAGGGGAGGTCTGGGGAGAGCTGAGAGGCAGGAGGGGTCTGGGGAGGATTGGCAGTTAGGGGGGTTGGGGAGAGCTGAGGGTCAAGTGGGGTCTCGGGAGGATTGGCATGTGGAGGGGCAAGGGGGGTCTGGGGAGGGCTCAGAGGCAGGAGGGTTCTGGGGAGGGCTTGCAGGTGGAGGGGCAAGAGGGGTCTGGGGAGGGCTGAGAGGCAGGAGGGGTCTGGAGAGGACTGACAGGTGGAGGGGCAAGGAGGGTCTGGGGAGGGCTGAGAGGCAGGAGGGGTCTGGGGAGGATTGGCAGGTGGAGGGGCAAGAGGGGGTCTGGGAAGGGGTCAGAGGCAGGAGGGGTCTGGGGAGGATTGGCAGGTGGAGGGACAAGGGGGGTCTGGGGAGGGCTCAGAGGCAGGAGGGGTCTGGGGAGGATTGGCAGGTGGAGTGGCAAGAGGGGGGCTGGGGAGGGTGGAGAGGCAGGGGGGTCTGGGGAGGGCTGGCAGGTGGGGTGTGGACAGAGTAGGTTCGCTCTTCCCACCACATCTCCAGCTCCAGCAGGACTCCCATGGTGGCGGGTGGATTGTTCGCGCCCCCTCGCCCTGGGTCCGTGGAGAGTGGTGTGCTGCGGCTCCAGCGGGCCTCGCAGGGTGGCTGGCGTTCCCCGGGGACTTGCAGGCGTGCCGCCCTTCCCACGCCGCCACCACCCTCCTCCTCCTCGGCTACAGAGCCCAGCGGGAGCGGGCCTGGCCAACTCACCCTGCCCTCCACCGCTAGCAGCACCCTCCGGAGGCATCATTCCATGGCGCCCTTTTATCCTGGTGCGCCCACACATGCGCACCAGCATAAATGTGCGTCATCGGAAAGACGCTAATGGAATTATATAGTAGGATTACTTGTTATAAATATTGCACATGCTTTTGGACTAATTTTGTTGTAAAGTTCAGGACCTTAGAAAGCTAACATAAAAGCCAAACAGAGTTTCACAAACTGGACAAATTACAGGCTCATTAACAATGAGCCATTTTTAAAAAATTTGCAGCAGAATTCCTCAAACAAAATAATGCCTGTTACTAGGTCTGTGTGTTTGATTAATAACTGATCTTGGTTAATTTAGAAGCCCATTGTTCTTATACCATAATTCTTCAACAGATACACAGGCAAGCACTCAAAACGCAGCCATCCAAAAAAACAGAAACAACTATATGCAAAATGAGTACTGTACATAAATTTTCTGAACCTGAAAAAAGCCCAAGCCATCAGATTCTCATCTATATTATAGTCAGTAACATGTACAGAGGAAGGAGAGGAGAAACAATGAAAACCAGCTTTCTGATGTTTGGCTGGGAAGTGTATCACTAATTCACAGTCTGTTGGAATAAAAAAATGAAAACGCTGAAGACAAATTGCTTGGAGGATTAGAGCTACATCTCTTTGACTGGCACAGAGGACCTGCATATACCATTTCAAATATTAAATATGGTTCATATATTAAGAAAAGGAAAGGGATTAATTTATCTAACACAAGAAGAAATCTAATTTCCATAGTAGTTCAGAAAAAGGGTAAGAGGAATGCTGATCTAAGAAAAGAACCAGTATGGACTTGTGGGGCCCCAATGATGCAGCAGTCTCAGAGCAATCATAGCAGTCACCTCAGCTGCTCTGCCTCACATAAACGACCAGCTATCACAACTTCATGGGTTTTAGCTACTGTACCACCTTTGTCTAACTGCAGGGGAGAAAAAAGGAAGCATGATATAAGAGATTAAGTGAGCTGCAAGGAATCTCTGTACAACTTTCTCTGGTTCAAATCAGGCTATACAGCATTTTGCTCAAGAATGGTATATAGTTTGGATGATGAGCAACATTAACATACCAATAAGGATTTTGCATGTCTTAATCATGCTCTACTCTACCACCCTACTACCAAGAAAAACCAGCCAAAGGTATTGTCTTATGTTTATTTGAACATGGATCAAGGAGATATCAAGGTTATCAAATAACCATAATAGGCATCACTACATATCACAATTCTTTTATTAGTTTCTCCATGAGATAAAAGGTAGAAACAAAGTAAAAAACCACTTCAAAAGCACCATCTACAGAGTTTAAATTGAGAAATTATAGGAATACTACTCTGATTTTGTTGTAGATGAATGTAAATAGTTAACATCTTTAGGTTCAAGTGACAAAACGTTAGACATAGCAAGCATTTCTGGTAAATAATTAAGAGCAGTGAACTGGATGGTTTTGTCTCATCTGCTTAATACTCAGATACTGTTAAGTCCTTCTATTTTGCCACCTCAGTTTCAGGAGAAAGGCTAACAAATTTATTATGGCATAAACTTTTGCGCATCAGATCACACTGGATGAAATGGGCCCTGGCTCATGAAACTGTGTGCCACAATAAACTCCAAGACTCTTTTTTTCTTTTTACAGCAGTGTATTTCCCCCTGCCCCATAGGAGTAATCCTGTTCAGGGCACTAGTCAGTCTACAACTGGAGTGTCAAAGCATTGTATAGCACTCCTGTTCTGGGTTGGGGGGGGCAAGGTTTCAGAAACAGTAAAGGTAAAAGGCCCCTTCCTTGGCCATAAAGTGATAAAGCAATTGCA
Organism: Eublepharis macularius; assembly: GCF_028583425.1. Classification (NCBI taxonomy): domain Eukaryota; kingdom Metazoa; phylum Chordata; class Lepidosauria; order Squamata; family Eublepharidae; genus Eublepharis; species Eublepharis macularius. The sequence goes on along the minus strand of NC_072793.1, from coordinate 86,022,551 downwards.
TATTAGACTTATTTTTAGATATCTGGAAATCTTTTATAGATACATATAAAAACTGTTTTCTTTTTTCCCTTCTTCTTCTGATTGGGTTTCCCCTCGTTTTGTGCTAATAATTTTTTTTAAAGAGGTTATTAAGAAGACCCTGAAGAGCTGCCGCCAGTCAGAGCAAGCAATATTGTCCTAGACAGACCAATGATACAACTTAATATAAAGAACTTTAACATGTTCAAAATGTATCTTCTTGCTTTTTCCTCCATGAACCTGCCCTGAAAGCTCTGTCTTGAGAACCCACATGAAATCTCTCTCTATCAGACTTTTTCATGAAGTGTCTCATTGCTTTCAACACTTCTCTTATGCAGTGAAAATATAGGCAGAGATGTCGTCTTATGTATAATTTATTTGAAAATTTTTCATTAGATTATAGACCAATGACATATGTGGAAATAGTATTTCCACATAGTAGACAAATGACATATAGTAGACCAATGACATGTGGAAACAGTATTTGTGGTATTTATTTAACTGTTTTCTTCTTGTTTTTTCTGCTTCTCTATGGCTCGTGGGCCATAACAAAAAACTGACTGACAAAACTTCTCTTACCACCTCAATCTGAGGAGAAAGGAGAAGCCTCTGAAATTTGAAGAAGCTTGAAAAGTAGTTTTTTTTCAAGCAGAGTTCACAATTCTCTTCCTTAGAGATGTATCGATACTTCAGTCCCTTTCCTCCTTGGCTGAAGAAAAGCAGTTTTTGGCCTAACAGTCATTAGGCAAAATGAGGACTTGCACTTGCATACGTGTGAGCACTCTATTTTGGAGGCTGGTGGGTTTTACCTTCTTTTTTGGAGTGACGGAAGGAAAGTTATGCAGGCATACAGAAGCCTTCCTTTAATTTATATGCAGCCCTGTTTCACTGATTTAATGATGAACCAAGGCTATTTTGTGGATGATTTCAAGGTATACTACCTGAAAATATCATAAGCAGTACAGCAACATCTGTTAACTTTGTTTGTCAGACTGATACACAAATTTGAAATTGCATCATTACCTAACAGAGGAGGCAACCAGTTCACATTGGCCTCACAATGGGAATCCAAGAAGGTAATAACATCTCCTATTGCTACAGAAGCCCCAAACATCCGAGTTCTTATCAACCCTTCTCTTTTCTTGGTTCGGAGAATCCGCACTTTGGGAAACTGTGCCATATAGTCCTCCAAGCGCTTTTTCAGATGTTCTGCATGAAAGAGGTAAAAGGTTTATCAACCAGTTCCAGATTACTTCCCAAGATGTAGAATCATGTTTTCAGAACATGGAACAACATTTCAGTTACATTCCAAAAGATTTATATTTTTATAGATTTTGGAAATGTTGTAATTACTTGTGTATAAGATGATAAAAGGACTAAAAGTAAAAAGATCAGAAATAAAACTAACGGGAAAAAATGAAAAAGGATCTGAAATCTGAAAAATACCAGGAACATTAGCAACATCTGTAAAATCACTTTACATGCTTGAATAGGAAGCCTATATTCAGTAGCATGGTCAGAATTACACAAAATGCATAACTCCATTGGACTTTCTACTATGAGAAAAACAGTGTTTCATACCTGTAACTGTTGTTCATCTGCGGTCTTCCTGTGGCAGTCCCACATGGGACTGCGCACGCGCAGGCCTGCCGACTTCAGAGATTTTTACAGTTCAAAGCCACTAGGGGGCGCCCCTGCCTCCTAGCGCGCATGCGCGGCCGTCTTTTCCCGCCAAAAAACGGCTCCTAAGAGGCAGGGCGCCCCCAACGTACCCTCAGATCTTCTTTCGCCGCCGACTACAAGGTAAGTACCAAGAGAATTAGCGGGGAAGGAGGGAGGGTATGTGTGCCTGCACGGAAGACCTAGATGAACAACAGTTACAGGTATGAAATACTGTTTTTCATCTGCGGTCTTCCTGTGCAGTCCCACATGGGAGATTATATAGCTAAATACCTGGGTGGAGGTATAAATGTCTCTTCACAGGAAGATTGATTGTAGGACTGCTGTGCCCACTATCGTTTCCTTCCTGTCCAGCACATCTAGGGCATAATGTTTGACGAAAGTGTCCGCAGACGCCCAGGTCGCCGCCTTGCAGATATCTTGTAGAGGGACACCTCTCAGGAGCACTGCCGAAGCTGCTTGCGACCTAGTGGAGTGAGCATGTATCTCCAACGGACAAGGTAAGTTCGCATATTTGTAACTTAACAAAATAGCTTGCACTACCCACTGAGCCACAGTCTGAGGATTGGTTCCCATCCCCTTTTTTGGGCCCGCAAAGCAAATAAACAGGTGAGAATCTTTCCTAAAGGGCTTTACCCTATCCAGATAAAACAAGAGAGCCCTACGAACATCCAAGGTATGAAGGGATCTCTCAGCATCTGAAGAATGATCTTTGAAAAATACAGGTAAAGAAATTTCTTGCGACAAATGAAACTTGGACACAACTTTGGGTAAAAATTCTACCTTTGTCCTGAGGACCACTTTATCAGGGTGGATACTCAAGTAGGGGGATCACACGACAGAGCCGCCAATTCACCTACCCTTCTGGCAGATGTGATGGCAATCAAAAATGCCACCTTAAAAGAAAGGAAATTCAAGGAGCAGGTAGCTAAGGGTTCAAAAAGTTTGGACATAAGTTTGGTCAACACTAGGGGAAGAGACCATTGAGGTACCACCACTCTTATTGGTGGGAATAAATTGTTCAGCCCTTTCAAAAACAATTTGGATGCGTAATGAGAAAACACCGTCTTCCGATCCACTGGGGAGTCCTGCAGAATCAGCCACGCCGTCAGTCTGAGTGTATGCACTCTGTGATGGAACACCCCCCCGAAAGGACAGCAGATCTGGTTGTTCTGGGAACTGGTACATCCGACAGTGGAGTCTCAGAAGAGCATGGAACCACGGTTGTCTCGGCCAGTAAGGGATTACCAGAATGGCTGATGTTTTGTTCATCTGAATCTTGGAGAGTACCCTGGCTAGGAGGGGAAACGGGGGAAACATGTAATGAAGACGACCGGACCAGGTTAACTGAAACGCGACCCCAAGTGACTCGAGGCCGACGCCTCCTCTCGAGCAGTAGTTGGGAATCTTGCGGTTTTCCTCTGTGGCGAAAAGGTCTAAGTCTGGGGTCCCCCATTCTGAAAAGACAGGATTTAAATACTTATCGTGAAGAGACCATTCATGGGTATCGCCCCCCAACCTGCTAAGGTGGTCAGCTGTTACATTATCAACACCCGGTATATGCACCGCCACTAGCCAGACCGCATGATCAATAGCCCACTCCCAGATCTTCACCGTCTCCTCACATAGGGCTGGAGACAATGTACCCCCTTGCTTGTTCAAATAAAACATTGTGGTGGTGTTATCCGTAATAATTTGGACTGTCTTATTGTGTACTAGATCAGAAAAAGAAATCAAGGCGTAATAGACCGCCCGTAACTCAAGGAGGTTAATGTGTTCTGTGCACTCTGACTCCTCCCACATTCCGTGAGCATACAAGCCCTCACAATGGGCACTCCAACCCAGGGTAGATGCATCCGTAGTAACCAAAACATTTGGCTGTCTACAACCAAAACCAATCCCCCCAAAGAGGTTGGAATCCTGTAACCACCAATCTAGGGATAGGATGACCCTGCGAGGGATGCTCAATTTTTTCCTCTGGGAGTCTTTTTCAGGGAAAAAGGCCCTAGAAAACCAAAGTTGTAAAGGTCTCATCCGAAGCCTTGCCAGGGTGATCACAGCCATGGTGGCAGCCATATAACCCAGAAGAACCTGAATAAGCTTCGCTGGTTGGAACCTGCATCTCTGAAATTTCTTAACAAGAGCCTTAATCTTGCAGGCCCTATCTGAGGGCAAGAATCCCATATTTAGGGACCCATCGATAACGGCCCCAATGAACTGAATCACTTTAGAGGGAACCAGTTGAGATTTCTTTTGATTCACGAATAACCCCAATTTCAAACAGGTATCCAAGGTAATAGACACCTGGTTAGTGACATCCTCCTCTGAATGGCCAACAATCAACCAGTCATCAAGATAGGGGAAGATGCAGCACCCCTGAGTCCTAAGGAAGGCAATCACTACTGCCACACACTTGGTAAATACCCTAGGGGCAGTGGATAACCCAAACGGGAGAACACGGTACTGAAAAATCCTGTTACCATAGGTAAAACGTAGAAATTTCCTATGTTCAGGAAAAATGGAAACGTGGAAATATGCGTCTTTAACATCTAAAACCCCAAACCAAGAGTCTAAGGGTAATAAATTTAAGACTGTCTGCAAGGTAGTCATCTTGAACTTTTGGGTCTTTATAAACGTATTTAACCCTCTGAGATCCAAGATGGGGCGTAAACCTCCATCCTTCTTGTCTACCACAAAAAGGTTCGAGTAGAAACCAAGGGGGGAATCAGAAGGAGTCACCTCTTCAATAGCCCCTTTATTTAGCAAGGCTGGTAACTCAGACACTACCCCAGATTGAGGTGTATGAGAGGAAAAAACGGAGCCGGAGACCAGGCCACTGAACAAACTCAATTTTATAACCAACATTAACCAACTGTAACACCCAAACATCTGAAGTGATAGCATTCCACTCTGAAAAGAAAAGAGAGCCTGTCCCCAAAATAGGGATCAGGTCCCCATAATTGTCAGAACTGTTTTTGGGAATGTCCCAGTTCCTTGGACTGGTGTTGGTTATTTCCCTGTCTACTCTTGTTGCCCTGCCTTCTCCTCTGGAAGGTAGACTGTGGGCCTTGGTAGCGGTGTTGAGATTGGAACCCATACCCATAGTAAGGGTGATAGCGCTGCTGACGATTCTTAGTAAAGGGTCTATACTGAGCGCGATTAGGCTGATGCTGATGTAGAACGCCATAGGATCGAGCCGCCAATCTGTCTTTCCATTTCTTAGAAAGATACTCATCCGTTCTATCAGAGAATAGGTTCTGTCCCTTGAAGGGAAGGTCTTCTACTTTGGCTCTCATATCTAAAGGTAGAGCAGTGGTTCTTAACCAAGAGAACCTACGAAGCACAAGTGCAGATAGAAGTGCTCTGGCAGATGAATCAGCCATGTTTCTACTAACAGTAATCTGGTGGTGGGACAAATGCACAGCCTCTTCCTGGATAACTCGAAGGAAGACTCTTTGGTCCTCAGGAAGCTGGGGGACAAATGTTGCTACTTTTTCCCATAGCAACAACTGGTAAGCGGCCATCATCGCCGCATAGTTAGCAATTTTAAATACCAAATGCTGTTGAGGCATAGACTTTCCTTGCTAAAGAGTCAATCTTTCTACTATCTTTATCCGCTGGAACCGAAAGGGATCCTTGCTTGGGTTTCGATTGCATGTCCTCCGTGACAAGAGAGGAGGGAGGCGGATGAAGGGATAAGAATTGACATTGTTCATCTTTGACTCTTGAGATTTTCCATCTTCTTATTTGTAGCAGGAAGAGAAGCAGGTTTCAGGTTTAAACCTGACAGGAGCTCCACAAATCCTTCGATCATAGGGAAGGCAATTGTTGGAGTCGATCCAGAGTACATATGCTTCAAAATCTTATCTTTGGATCGTGGTTCCAAAGAAGCCACCTCAATCTCTAGTGCCTTTGCCATCCTTTGGAGAAGCTCATTGTAAGCGCGAAAATCTTCCGTAGGGGAGGCTTCCTCCGAAGGGCCAATAACTCTCTCCGGTGAATCTGAGGGAGGAGAATAGTAAGACCTCTCAAAGGGAGCATAACCATCAGGCTCGGTATCAGAGAAAACAGGGGTCCGTCTGGATCCCCCTGGGGAAAAAGCGCGCATCGAAGGCGAGCGAGATTGTCTCCTGGAACCATGGTCGGAACCATAAGATCTCTCTTCATAGTAGCGGTGTCCAGCAGAGTATGGGCTGTATCTGTCTGAACGGCGCGATCTTGGTCGACCCCTATCCATTCGAGAGGAGCACGAGGAGCACGAATCTTGAGAGGGTGAACGAGGTACACCCGATGGAGTCGGGTTTTTTCTATCATAATTACATCTGATTCCCGGGACCTCTCAGACGCCGGGGTTCTCTTCGGGGAGGTTGCATCTCCTGAACCTCGATGAGCTGTAGCAGGCGGTTCCGACCCAGACGCATCTCGTTGGGGAGTGATGACACTCTCGAGTAACTGTATGTCCGACTTCGAAGAACGGTGCTTCTTCTTTTTCTTCTTCTCCAAACTCGATCCTGACGGATTCAATGGTCTCGGATCCGAAGATCTTTGTTGGTCCGATAGCAAATCACTCCGAGGGGTTTTCGGCTCCGAATGGGGCACGGAAGCCTCCCTCCTAGGTCGATCTCCTGACCTGGAGCCTGACGGTTCCGACGCGGGCCTCGACCTCGAGATCGGATCCGATGAGGTGGTAGTGATCGGATCCAAGGAGCCACGCGCCAAAGCGACCGGGGTTGGCGGTCTCGGGTCGGAATGAGCGGGAGACTGGCGGGAAAGCGGCGATTTCTCCGCAGATCTTGAAGTCGGAGTGGCGGATTTTCCTGGCGCGGGAGATTTGCCCAGCACAGATGGATCTGTTACCGCCATTGTGCGCCGCCATAAATAGGCCTTTAGTCTACCCGACCTTTCTGCCCTGGCCTTCGGTGTGAAGGTTGGGCAGTACTTACAAGTTTGCGGATTGTGTGTCTCGCCCAAACAGTATAGGCATTGAGAATGACCATCTGATTTGGTCATTTTTTGATCACACGTCGAACAACGCTTGAATAGAGCTTTCTCAGACATCTTCCAGAAACACGACGAACACTATTCCGAAGAGCAGAGCTAGCAAGAACCTCTCAAGTCGGCGGCAAAAGAGGAACTGAGGGTACGTCGGGGGCACCCCGCCTCTTAGGAGCCGTTTTTCGGCAGGAAAAGATGGCCGCGCATGCACGCTAAGAGGCAGGGGTGCCCCCTAGTGGCTTTGAACTGTAAAAATCTCCGAAGTCAGCAGGCCTGCGCGTGCGCAGTCCCATGTGGGACTGCACAGGAAGACCGCAGATGAACATATATTGTTTATTGAGCATCACAGATTCTTTCATACAGTCAAAAGTCTCAGTATGGTGTATTGGCTTGAGTGCTGAACTAGGACTGGGGAGACCAAAGTTCAGTTCCCCATTCAGCCATAAAACACTCTGGGTGATCCTGAACCAGTCATTCTCAACCTACCCCAAGTGCTGTTGTCAGGATATAATGTATGCTGCCCAATTTTTTTTCCAGAAAGGGCAGGAAAAAGCATGATTTATAGATGGAAGCAGGGTCATGTTTCATAACAAATCACATCATTCCTTCATTCTAGCTACAAACATCAGGTTAAGAAAATAATTTTAGTTCAGCAAATCCTTGTGTCAAGATTGACAAATCTATCAATTGAAGCTAAGCAAAAAGTGTGCAATTGAACACAAATGCAACTAACTAATGGATATGCACGCATAGAGTTCACTAATAAATGCATTATGAATAATGCAAGCAACCTTCTTCACCACCGCTTAGTTAATCTGTTGACTGCAACATAAACCTCATACACTTTTCACCCCGATTCACTTGATACCAGAGTTGGGATGCTGCTTCATGCTAACACTGTGTCTTAAGCAAATTGCTTTCTTTCAGCATGATGCACTCCAAAGGACTGCTGAAAGAATAAAAGAGTATCCAATGTTCTCTTGGAGGAAAGACAGGATACATTTGTGATAGTCTAGAAATGATTTGCTGGAATTCTTCAAATAACCTGAGTCATTGAAAACAACAGTGTGGATTTTGAGCTTCTTTGATTAAGACACTTTGTTGGAAATGTCTCTTGGTAAATGTGCTTAGTATTTTGAGCATGATTTTAATTTGTGTTTTTCAAAATACAGTGACAGGATTTAAAGGAAACAACTGTTTGGGTAGAAGACTTATCTTAGGATAATCTCAGAATCATCATCAAGATGTCACAAGACAAATACAAATAGAACATACTTTAGAAGACAGTAAGTATTTAGAAATTCAACTTTTTAAACTGACTATACATATAGAGAAAGTTATCTGCAATAAACAACATGTCCTTTTCCCAGTAGCATTTGTCTGGATAAGCAAATGTTGCAACTGAAGTACCTCTGTCACTGAAATCATCCACCAGCACAATTTCAGCTATTAGTTCAGGAGGAGAACGATTAAGAACACTGTGAATTGTTCGGAGAAGAGATGACCATCCTTCATTGTGGAAAGGAATTATCACACTGGTGTTGGGGAGCTTTTCCAGGTATAGCTTTCTATTGCAACTAAAAGACAGATGAACACAATTAATTAGTAGGCACAAAGTAATACTAGTAAAATAGGTACAAAGGAGCACTTACTTTAAGTGCTGATTGTCTAACTTGCATTGTACACATTCTTGAAGGACAGGTCTTATAGTAGCTCATATCAGTCAGAGAAGTCCATTCTCTCTCACCACCACCCCTTTCCTGACTCATATTATTTAAATACTCTTATACTTATATCCTTTCCAGTCTAGTTTCAGGCCTTGTTATGGGACTGAAACTGCCCTGGTCACCCTAGTGGATAACCTTCACCTGGAGATGGATGGGGATGTGTAACTCTGTAGATTCTACTGAACCTCTCAGTAGCTTTGATACCATCAACCATGGTATCCTTCTGGACCACCTTCACAGGCTGGGACTGGGAAGAACTGTTTTACAGTGGTTTCAGTCCTACCTGGAAAGTAGGTTTCAGAAGGAAGTGTTGTGGGACTGTTGCTTAGCCCCTTGGCTTTGGCCTGTGGGGTCCTGCAAGGTTCCATCTTACTATGCTTTTTAGTATCTACATGAAACCACCTGGTGAAGTCAGCAGGAGATTTGGACTGAGTTGTCACCAATATGTGGATGACGCTCAGCTCTATCTCGCACTACCAGCAGATCCCAAGGAGGCCGTGGAAACTGTGAACAGATTGTCTGTGATGCCCAGACTTGGGGACAATGGCGGTGGACTTTGGCAGCAGCAGGGTGGCTGTGATGTGTCCAGGGGAACCATCTCCTGATCTGGGGGAGGAAGAGAAGAGGCAGCTGCAGCAACCACTGGTCTTTGAGGGCCCCAGACACCTCCCACTACAAGTGTACTAACAGAGAGGTTAGCCTCCCGCCTCAGCATAGGTAGCAGCAGGGCAGCCGGCATAGGTAACAGTGGGGCAGGGAGGAGGGTGGCAGCAGTGGCAAGCCAGGGGCCAGCCAAGACAGATGCTTCATGCTCACTGAGTCAAGAGGAGACTGGATTGGCAGCACTAAGGATGATGTGGTGAGATGCTCTCTCAGCTGTGCAAAGAGCAAGGTCCCTTGTAGCGCATGCAGGGAGAATGCGCCCAACCTGGAAGGTGGCCTAGGACGCCCTAGGACCGGGGCAAGCCCATGGAGGCCAAGACGTGGCAGAGAGGCTGAGCCCAATGGCTGCCAGCTGGGGCTGAGGGAAGAATGGTAGGAGTCAGGTGAACAGGCAGGCTCCCTGCCTATCAGTGAGCCCCCTCTACGTGGCAAGGAAGTGGGAGAGGCAGGCCCAAAGTGCTGGTAGATCCAGGAGGTGGCTTCCCCAAAAGGCCGGGGACGAAAAACTGGGACTGGCTGGAGAAAGCTGACAGCTACTCACCATGGGCGAGAGGAGGAAGCAAGTAACCCCCTCCCTTGCCCATTCTGAGGCCAGTGGAAGCCCTCTATGTGCACCCAGTAGGACGGCCGAGGAGCAATGGGAGGGCATCAAGGCAGCAGCGGCCCACACAGGTGCTTGGAGGCAGTTTTGAGATGGATGAGGACTAATAAACTGAAATTTAAAACTGACAAGATGGAAGTGCTGCTGAGGGCGGGTGGGGGAGTTCTGACCCAGGAAATGGGTTAGCTCCTGTTCTACATGGGGTTGCACTGCCCCTATCAGGGCAGGTTCACAGCTTGGGGGTGCTCCTGGATGGAAGCATCTTGCTGGATAAACAAGCAGCAGCAGTTACCAGTGGTGCCTTTTTTGTTTTATTTTATTCAATTTATATTCCGCTCTCCCCACAAGCAGTCTCAGAATGGATCACAGACAGTAATAAATACAATAAAAACAAATTACATAAATTAGATTAAAACATTAGTCAGATCACCCAAGGATTAAAACACATCTGTGGGACAGGGTGGCCAGCTATCAGACAAAAATTTTGCAACTGCAAGAGTCATGTTTGGATCAGTATCTGCTTGTAACTTAGTACCACTTCTTGTTTTGCAACATCCATTTTTGGATATAGATTGTGATCCATTTGTTATGGGGCCAGATTATATTTGTTGCAATCAATAAAAAAGTGATGGTTGTTGTGGATTTTCCGGGCTGTATAGCTGTGGCCTTGGCATTGTAGTTCCTGACATTTCGCCAGCATGGAGAAAGAAACTGAGGGTAAACTTCGATTTCTAGATACCTTGGTCATCCGCAAAGCAAACTTTCAGTTAGGTCGCAAGGTCTACAGGAAACCAACTCACATGGATCGGTACTTACACAAAAACTCCAATCACCACCCTTGACAGAAAAGAGGCATAATAAAAACATTAGTAGACCGGGCAAGATGGATATGTGAACCGCACTTTCTCAACGAGGAAATTAATCATCTAAACCATGCACTTCAGGCAAATGGCTACTCCAGAAATGAAATCAGAAGAGCGAGTAAACCAAGGATAAATAAAAAAACTAAGGAAAAACAGTCTCCCATAGGAAAAATGTTTTTGCCATATATCAAAGGAATCACTGATCAGATGGGAAAGCTTATGAAAAAGTACAGCTTACAAACAGTATTCAGACCCACCAGAAAAATACAACAGACGCTACGTTCAGCAAAAGACAGTAGAGACCCCCTCACCTCTGCAGGAGTATACCGTATACCCTGCAGCCGTGGACAAGTTTACATCGGGACCACAAAGCGTAGCATCCAGACAAGAATAAAAGAACATGAAAGACACTGCAGACTTGGCCATCCTGAAAAATCAGCAGTGGCTGAACGTAGCTTAACTCAAACAGGACACAGTATCCTATTCCAGGACACTAAAATACTTGACAACACTTCCAACTACTTTGTCAGACTGCACAGGGAAGCCATTGAAATTCATAAGCATAAGCACAATTTCAACAGGAAAGAAGAGACTTTAAGAATGAATAGAGCATGGTTTCCAGCCCTGAAAAACACCATGCTAACAAAACACTCTATACCCGACAATAGCCCTGCAGAGAAGATTAGTACATCAAGCATCAATCCATATGCAAAAGAACCTCCTCAGGATACAGTGAAGCCTCCCTCCATTAGCATTCCACACCCTGGAAAACTCTTACAGGATGACTCAGCTCAACCCCACCCCTCCTGAGTAGATATAAATGACCTGCCAACATCTTTTCCACACTGTGACACTGAGAGATCTCTGTCTTTTGGTGCTACACCTCTGAAGATGCCAGCCACAGCTGCTGGCGAAACGTCAGGAACTACAATGCCAAGACCACGGCTATACAGCCCGGAAAATCCACAACAACCATCATTCTCCGGCCGTGAAAGCCTTCGACAAGATAATAAAAAAGTGCTTGACAGTACCTACGAACTATCCATGAGCTGTTCACCCTAGCGGGGTCTACTGGTTTGTTTGGTTCGTTTTAGAACAGCAATGCCCCTTTCCATGAACTGCATGGTTCAGTTTTTTTGCGGTTCGTGCGCATGTCTAGTTACTACCACAAAATATATGCTGTTTTACCCTCATTTCTTGCTTATATTACATTATGCAAGATCCCACTTTGCTCATGGCTAGTCATATGAACAACAATAACAACATTTCCTGGAGTAGGGGGCTGGAAAGCACTTCTTTGCAGAAATTTCATGAACTTAGTAGAAGATATACTCTCTATTATTATATTTGTACACAGAATCCCTCTATGAACTTGCTAAAACTTTACTCAGGAATAGCCAGATACTAGGAAAAAACAGCCACAGCATCCCAAAAATCAAACATACCTTATAACAAGGTCAGAATCCTATCCATGTTTCCTGAAGTTATGCTTAACAACTTTCTGTATTCAACAACTTAATTCCTGACAGGTATTTTTTTTAATTGACTAACCCAGTGTGGGGATCAAAGAGACATCCAACTAATAAAAATTGGGTGGAAAAACCCTGAGGGTTTCATTGAGGATGACAGCAGCTGCAAAGAAATAGAGGTCTATACTGCATTAAGTATTCCTCCCTTTGGCAGCTCAGGAATAGAATAGTAGTAAAAACACCAGAGAGAAAATATATATAAATTAAGAAAATGTAATTGATTCAGTTCCCTCCAGGTAACTGGCCAGCCCCTTTCAGTAACCCTTTCAGTGCTCTCTCTCTCTCTCTGCTTGTGTGTGTGTAAAAATGTCTTCAGCCCCGCCAACTGCCACTCTTCCCTGAGGTCATTTGCATATGCGGCTTGATTGGTCATCTCCCCAACATTCTAAAGAGCATACAGTTGTTGTTGGGAGTTCTTGAATGTGTCCTGAGGTAAAAATACACCTCCCAGTCCTCCCTTCTAGGGTTGCCAATCTCCTTGTGGGGCCTGGCTTTCCTGTGTGGCTGAGAGCCTGATGGGACAGCTGTGGAACTCTGTGTTCTGAGGTAAAAATCTGGTAAAGGAAACTGCAGACAGTTGAAGAAAGATAGTACAAGACTCCTGAAAAGGGATTTTATATAAAAGTCCATATGGCAACTGAGTTTTTAAATGTTCACGGGGAGATGGTGCAGAACCTTTCTAGGGGCCATTTCAATGTGAACCTCTCACATGAACCTGCCGAAGTGCCCACCACACCACCCCTCCTCAGTCCAACTCCACCTCACACCTCTTGCACCCATCACCTCTTACTGTCTCCAAGAAGTCTCCTGGCAGATGTTGTGCAAGATATACCAATGCTAAAAGGAGGAAGCAACTTAGAGATGCAGCAAAGAAATATGCACACTCCTGCGGTGCACTGAGCAGCGGTGGCCAAGTACCAGCAAGTCCCGAGTCCAAGGGAAAGGTGACCATCCCTGCAGGCCTGGGCATAGCAGTGACGACCCTAGCAGACCTAACAGCTACGTTATATCCTGATATCGTCACTATCACGGAGAAGTCCATGGACTGACTGTGCAAGCGTGCCATTTTGACCCCCCAAGAATGACAAGGCTGCCATCATTAATGAAACACAACTTAACTCCCTTGAAGGAGCAGAAACGGAGTACAGATCTGTGGACTCAGTGGTGCAAATGGATGATGTGGTCCACTACCCTGTGGAGTTCCTCAACATGCTCAATCCTCCTGGCTTTCCAGTCCACAAGCTTCTCCTCAACATCACCGAGGCCACATTGTTCAACAGCAATGCTTGGGGGGAGTCAGTGTTCATACCACGCATACTATTCATATCATCAGATAACCTCTTTGATCAACAAGTCCTGGGGCAGACACTGAAGGTGGCAGGAATTGACTTGAGGGAGGACTGCTTCTCATATGGACAGTTTTACATGGCCTGCTGCAGAGGGAGCTCACCCAGCAGCCTGGCATCTGAGGGGAAAACCACCAATGAGGTCTACAAAGAGGTCCTTCAGTAGAAAAAAAAGCTGTACGTATTTTTCACTTTATTTATTGCACTACAATTTTTCCTTTTAAAATCTCTTCAATAAATGTTACTTTTCAAAATTAACTTCATCAGTTTTCGGCATCAACATGCTTCACTTTGTGAAGCTCGGGTACTATGCTCGAGTACTATGCTATTATACTACAAAATCAACTCAGCCTCCCTCCAACCAAAAAATATTACATACCCATAAATATTATAACTGGATTTAAAGTAGTAAAATTATACTGTAACAAAGCACGGGCATCAAGCTAGTATTAAATAAACAAACAAACAAACAAGACTGCGAATACATGAAGTATGAAATTGGAGAAGGCTGAAAAAATGCTGTTAATTTTTTCTCCACTTTTCAGTGTCAATTTTATCTCTCCAATTTGATCCCCCTTAAGGCAAGGGTAGAAGCAAATTTGACTTAAGATAGTAACATATTTTTTCCTACACTGATCAGTCCTGATTCCTAATGCACTAGCCAGCTTATTTTGTTGCTGCTTATCATCTTATGTCAGTAGGCTAGTAGCCTTGAACTGGGGTGTGTGTGTGGGAAACTGAGGATATGGACAGACACTTGGACATGTTATGTGGTGTGGGTAACTTCTGGCCTTATTAAAAGATTAGAGTGGTATAAAGTTTAATGTTTCCTATAGATAGTATTTGCCCATTTTCTGCCTTTTACAGATAGAATACTACACATACAAATCTTCTATAAAAACAATACAGTGCATTTTAAAAAAACATTTTGCTTCAAAAACTCATTAAATTGCAACTCAGACTTATTAAAGACAAGAAATACTGTTGGTTACCAGGCACACAGTTACTCTGTACTTTTGTCTAACCACAAAACTTTCCACAAAAGGAAAAACAAAATCACCAATACAGCACCTCTTTAAATCAGCTCACATTAATGACAAGTCACATTCATATTACAACAAAGCAAGTAATCAAAAACATAATAGAAAAATACATTGGCACACTTTACTAGTCTTGCACAGGCAAGACGTAACACTCAAGGAGAGTTAAGTTGCAGATGTTGGTAACTAAATATGACACAGCTTATGCTTCACTTCTTCATTAAGCTGCAACATAAAAGACAGCTAAACTGACAGGTCTCTAGTTTAATGAATTAGATAATTCATTCAATCACAATACCTATGTGACCGATATGGTTAACACTAACTGCAACAGTATTTTAAGGCAAAACACCAGAAAATCAACTCAGAAACTATAAACTCTAGAACTTTTATATCTTCAGTAAAAGAAAAAGCTGTACTCACTTTGGGTGTCTTATATCTGGCAGGGACCGATTGAGAGAAATTTTTTCACTCACAAAGATATTAAAGCCATTTTCCCTGTATGCCTGGTCTACTCGTTCAGCATCACTCATAGGATATGGTTTTCCCTGCTCTCCATTTCCTATAGACAAAAAGTAAAACAAGTTGATTCATTAATGTTTATCATACTAATTGGACTAGAATTCAGCCACGTATTTCAAGAATCCATTTTTATAGCCATTTCTTTTCCCTAACTCTAGGTAATGGGCTGGATCCCAAAGAAGATTTCCTTGAGCTGGGGAAGGGCGGAGCATCAATACTGATTCTCCCCTCTTGCAGCAGACCTCTGACTTTCCCTTCATGCTGTTTCTGTCCACCATCCCTGTCTCCCAGAAACAGTATTAGAGGAACATTTTGGGTTGCAACAAGAGACAATGAAGGTATGCTCCACTGATGGAAATCCTTTTCATCAGCAGAAACACTCAATGGGACACAAGTCATTACTTGTTACACTATGATCTCCCAGAAATATACACTGCAGAGGGGTGGGTGATGGTATAGTTTTAAGAGCACCTTATGACACCAACAACAGGTATTTTGCTGCCTTTTCAAACCTGAAAGTTAAGATTTATTTAAATATTGCAGCACTGAAACATTACATCTACTTCAGCATAACCTAGAAAATCAGCTTTATTTTACTTTTATTTAGTGTTCTTATATGCATAACAATTTAAAATACAATCTAACCATTTAAAGTATAAAATTACAGTAAGTCAATTAAAAATAAACATTAATTTTAAATTTATCTAAAAATATCAGGTATCATACAAACAGGTGCTGTCAATCAAATTTATCCTAATGTATAAAGTATGGTACATGTTTAGAATATTTACGTTTTTCTTTCTATTTTGAGAGCCAATGTTTCATGGTAAATGATAATCTTAAGAGGCATGACTGATAATCATCTAGATTCTGTTCAAGCATTTTTAATTGTACACCTATATCCAGAAAAAGCTCAAGATTATTCACTAAAACATTTAAAAAGTTGAAAGTTGGTTCCACTTTAAACATAAGCCAAAGGTCTTTGAATACTTATGGAGATTCCTCCCACCTTACCTCTCCTGAACCCCACTATTTGGCCTCAACCAGCCTCTGGCCTAGCAATTTCCTAAACAGAGTTACACCAGTCTAAGCCTGTTGAAATCAATGTTTAGGATTGTACTGTTAGGTACCTAAACTATCACCTGGTTCTTTCTTTATTACAGGCTCCATCAATCTGATTAAGTACATGACCAACTTGTCTTGCATAGCTCTTTGTGTGCCAGATGATAAGGATTCTACGAGTTCCAATATTGTTACTCTAAAATCTGAAACTACTGGAGATGCCAGCACAGCACTTCCCTTAACTGGTGCTGAGGGGGACTGGAACTATTGCTATGGTGTTCTTGTGATGTGTACTAGGCAAAAAACTGCTGAAACTAGGGCAAAGAGATAGCTAGCCCTATCTGTTCAACTTCTGTTGCTTCTTTCTCCCTCAATTCTAGTCTCTCTTCCATGAGTAGGATAAAACACAAGAGCTGTCATTATGCCTTTGCCAGATCATTCCTGATTCTTCTGGACTGACTAGATTTTCTTTCTACTAGGCAAAGTGAAACATGGAAGTATTGGGACTACTGTCCCATACTTACTTATTTCATCTTACTTTAAGATGGCAGATTAAAGGTCTTTTTTGTACTGCTTTCTTTAATACAAATTGCATTTGCACCTCCCTACTTTGTACTTAATTCATATTTCTAAAAGAATTCACTTTTCCAATGAACATTCCTTGTCTCACCTTGGTACTTGCAATGGAAGTAGAAAAGTGTGCCATGCAGTTTTCCTACCTTTCCCTATTTACCCTGTCTACTGAGACACTTCATACTGCACTTTCAATCGGCTAGACTAAAAGATGCTGAAAGACAACATGCGTGTAAGAAAAGTGAGGGGAGGAAAAGCAGCATATAAAACTGGCTGCCTAGGTAACTTCCCAGTTGGTTCCTTGCTACTTCTAAGTCTTGGAGGCTGTAAGAGCCTCAATATGACACCTTTCCTGGTTATTTCCCACAGTACAAATCCCAGTGTACCTTTATTATTACCTAACAAGAAGGAAAAGCAAAAACAGTTGTGTAGAACAGAGAAACTGTAGAGAGGGGTTCACCGAAGGTATCTTTACTACTTCCCCTTTCCATTGGAGGCTCCTGAAAAGTTGCTATTGAGAGCGAGAGGATGACTGGAAGCAGCATGGGATAAGCACTGGATCTTACGAGCTGCAAGAATATAGACAGACCTCTTCCTCACACATTTTTTTAAATGTTCTTGGGCATAAGAACTCATGAAATAATGGGGGCGGGGGATTTTTGCAGATCCCTCACCTGTGGCATTCCTTTTGGTGAATGGATCTTTGGGATATTGTGGAACAGCTTTTGTGAGGTTCAGGGGCTGCATGGGGGAAGCAGCAAGGGTTCTTTCAGTGAACCCTCCTCCATACACTGGATCTAAGCTCCTTTTTAAGTCACTATGGTAAAAGCACTAGCTTCCCTTGCTCACACCAGGCACGTTGCTGGCAACAGGTATGAAAGTTTCACCTTGTAAACTGTACTAACATTAACTGATACTAGATTTCATTAAGTTTGTTCATTAAGTTCTACAATCATTGTTGCTGAAGATGGGACCACACTATGACTATTTTCAAGAGTATGTCTCAAGTTATACATACCTGTACGTTCCAAATCTCTCCTTATAGCATCTCTATCATGCCAGTCCTTTCTCCTTTGCCCATTATCAAGGTGGATATCTTTCTTTTTTCTTGTATGGGAACCCTTTAAACAAATATTAGAGCTATTTATTATATAAAGCACTCTAGCCCCAAAGTGAACTACTGATAAAAATTACATTTACAAAATACTTCCGTTTCAGTAAAATTTTACTTCTGTATCAACTCTGTAAGTAGTAGGAAAGTGACTGAGTACCATTAACTCATAGGCTGATTCCGCACACATTGGATAATGCACTTTCAATGCACATTATCAGTCGTTTGAGGTGTTTTGTTCCGCACACGAAAAAATCCATTCCAAATGATCTATAAAGAGGATTAGAAGTGCATTATCCAACGTGTGCGGAATTACTCATAAACTTAGGCATCATTCTCCTTTGCAATCCATAGGATAGCATTATTACCTTACAAGGCTACTGAAAGGACAGCTGATATAATGTATATGAAGTGTTTTGAACCTACCATTAATACTAAAAGTACTATTATGAACATAAGAACTGTCGTGCTGGATTAGACCAATGGCTAATCTAGTCTATGTTTCATATGGAGGACAAGTTAATCTGAAGGATCAACAAACAAAGCATAAAGGCTCTCATTAGACATCATGCTAGTAGCCACTGATTTTTCATGAATCTAATCAATCCTCTTTAAAGTGATCTGTGCTAGAGGCCATTACTATATTCATTGGCAGCGAACTCTAATTACTTGTTGAACGAAGTACTTGTTTTTGTCTGTCTGAAATCCATTGCCCATCAACTTCCATGGGCAATGCTAAATTGTAGTATTATGGGAAAGGGGAAAGTTGCCTCTATCCACTTTTATCCACCCCATGCATCTTATAAGAAGACACCTTGTGGAAAAGTCTTGAAGAAGTGGCTAAAAGGCTAGAGTCTGGCCAATAGAAGAGTAGTTGGAGGAAGAGGTGTAGGATGAGATCTTTCCCATGGGAGGTAAAAATGCCTGTGGTGTCCTGGGGCATTGGCAGAATTCTCTCTTGGGTTGACCAGAAAAACCATAGAATAGTAAGATCAACTCCATATGGGAACTGTCTTATAATGATAGGAATAAGAAAGTAAGAAAAATCTTGTGTAGAATGTGAATAACTGCTGTAGACAAAAAAATCTTACCACATCCTAAAAATCTTTTTTGGAACACTTTCCAGTAACAGGGTAAGAGCTCTATAGAGTGAAAAAGTCTGTTGGGATATTTTAGTAAAATCAGGTAGATGAAGCTGTGTTAGAGATGTAACATTTCTGATAACCTTGAGAAGCGATGAAAGAAAACCTAGCTTTGGGGGGGAAATTGAAATATATGGAATACGCGCTTTCAGGTCAAGGCAAAAGTTACTTTACTGTTTAGAATGTATCCATTATTTTGGTAAGCATGCCAGTTGTCTTTACTGAGCTCTCTCAAACCAACCTGCCTCACATGGTGATTGTTGTGGGGATGATAATAACATACTTTGTAAACCACTCTGAGCGGGTGTTAAGTTGTCCTGAAGGGCGGTATATAAACGGAATGATGATGATGTACTAATAGCCAAGTGCCCATGATCTGTGGATACTTAAGTCCACAGAGAGGAACCAGAAATGGACAAGACACATCTTCCTACACTCCTGAAAAATGATCCAGGTTTGCAGAAAAACTCTGAAATCTTTACAAAAAAACCTATCAGGGGGTTAAAAAAACCCAGAATGATAAAAAGAGCACCTGTAGCTTTAACCAGATCACCTCAACAGCTGTTGCTAAGCAACCGTAACAGTTCAGCAGGTATTCTAGGCTTGGGTTCTGTCAGTAAAAGGCAGGGGGAGGGGGCAGAGCCTTTTCCAGGGCTGATTTGGCCTTTGAGAAAAGATTCATGGGGGCCAGATCATCTAGCAACCATCAGGTGGCTTAACACCACATGACAAGCATGACTTCCCAAGCCCAGCTGTACAGTTCACCAGCCCCCCCCCAAAGCCAGCGTAGTGTGGTGGTTAGAGTTTCAGGGTAGGATGTGGGAGACCCAGGTTCGAAACACTACTCTGCTGTGGAAGCTCATTGAGTGATTTTGATCCCATCAGATACTTTCAATCTAACCTTCCTTTCAGGTTGTTGTGAAGATAATATGGAGGCAGTATATAATGCGGATAATGTGGGAAAAGGCAGTATATAAACCAGGTAAATTAATAAATATAGATGAAGATGGGGGTAGACAAAATCTTTTAGTAGTATAATGGGTTTGAAAGGAGAAAAGGACATAGGGAAAGGTAAGCATATGGAGGCCGACAGGAGAAGGAAAAAGGAAATAGTGTAGGGGATACAGGGAAAAGAGCAGGTCCCCTACCATGCAACTGGACCAGCTCAGCCAGCACCATGCAACTGGGTTATAGGGGAGAGGCTGCCTGGAAAGGAAGGGGGAAAGGTGAAGACAGGGTGCAGATAAAGGTGAGTGAGAAGACAAGGAGGCAGGAAAAGGTGGAGAGGCTATGGGGGGCAGGGAAGGGAAAGAGGACATAGTGGGAGAGGGGAAAATGAGATGCCTCCTGCAAGTCCTTGCGTGTCACCCACTTGTAATTTTATGTGTGCCCCACATCTTAGTCACCTTTTCTCTAAATTTTTTTTCTCAACTGAAAAGCCCCGACACATGAACATGCTTTATACTTAACCATACAATTCATCCATTAAAGTCAGTACTGTCTACTCAGACTGCCAACAGCTTTCTAGGGTCTTTAGAAGAGTTCTTTCACATCACCTACTACATGGTACTTTCATCTGAAGATATGAACTTAGGACCTTCAGCATGCAAGGCAGATGCTCACCACTGAGTATGAATTCCCCTTCCATTTTAACCTTTTCTTAGAGAAATGTGCTACCACCCCTTAATCATCTTTGTTGCCCAATAGAAAATACCTGTGTCTTTACTGAACAATCCTTCTTGAAGGTACCCTTGAGGAGTTGGCCTTGGGTAAAGAAAGAAAATAGGAAGTAGTACTATGACAATGATACCTTTGTAAATGTAATACTTAATGTATGGATCAAGAAAAGTAAATTATCTCCAGAACTCTCCCCACTAGCATCAATCATTAGTGATATGATAGATGAAAAGAGCTTAGAATTATTACCTTTGAGAAGGTGGGAAGGTTCAGGACGTAGTGAATATAGAAATTTGTTGATTGATAACCAAGAGATATTGTACAATGACGTTAAAGATATTTTGGGCCCCATTATTTTAGTATTTGAATATTTCCAGGTTAGAAGGTATCTATGCAAACTGATACAAAAAATGAGTTATATTAAGACCTAGAACAGAGTTTGAGGAAATAATTTTGGCAGACGATAAGAGTATCGTTTCGAGGATATATCCTTGTTTGTTAAGAGCAATGCTTAAATCTGATCAAGCCTTTCGAAGTAGATGGCAAAAATTATAGGGAACATCTTGGACGACTCAGTATGGAAATTTATTTTCACTCAAGGTATCACCTTTACAGTTTGCCTTTCTTTCAGAGAAAACTTACTGAAAATGATTTAAATGTGGCACTTAATTCCTTTAAGGTTAGCAAAAATGTATAAGACCAATACAAACACATGCTTGTTCTGTAACGAAGATAAAGCAGACTTCTTTCATATGTGGTGGACATGTATATGGCCTCTGGTTTTTGGTAGCAAATAGGGGAAATTATATCAATCAGACTGGAAGAACATATCAGAAACCAGAGATATTACTGCTTAACTATCTTCCTAATTGACCTAGAGATCAGCAAATAATTGCCCTACACATGATTATAGCTGCCAGACTTGTTTTTGCCAGACAATGGAAACAAAAAAACACTCCTAAGCTACATGATTGGTTGTTGAAAATAAATGAGATCTATAGCTTAATGGAATTAATTGCATATCAGAAAAATAGAGATATTTGTAGTATAGATCTTTTATGGTCAGGAGCAGAGATGGGCACGATCCAAAAAAAAAATAAACAATCCAGCTGATCATGGATCGGTGCCTGCGACAATCCCGAATTAACGATCCGCACCAATCATCTCCCGTTCCCGAGCCGTGGATTGTGGAGGCCAAAGCAGGGCACGCTGCTATTCCCAGCTATGTGGGAAGGTGGGTGGTGGCGGCGGCCGCCGGGCCTGGCGGGCACAGGGAGGCGGTGGGTATGGCCGCTTGCCGGCGGCACCCCCTATGTGCCCGCCCACCAGGCCAAACTGGAGCGTGCTGGTATTCCCAGCAAGAAAGGAATGGTGGGTACTGGCGGCAGCTGTCAGGCCTGGCGAGCACGGGGAGGCAGCGGAAAGCCGCCTCCCCTCAGGGGGTGGGGGGTCTGGCCGCTCGCCAGCTGCTCTGTGGTTGGAAGGAAGCCCTGCTGATCAAGGAAAGCTGGGCTTCCGTTGGGGTTTCCAGGGCAACAGAAGGAGGGCAAACAGAGCTCAGACATTCCCCTGGCTCTCCTGACCGCTGGATCGTTGGCCGTGGACGATCACGATCCGCCAGTTCACGATCACGCGATTGCCATTATCGTGGGGTTTTTTTGATCGTAATGCGGATCGTGCCCATCTCTAGTCAGCAGCAATACAAAGAATGGAACTAGCAATTATGTAACTGGAGGAGGTATTGATAGTATGAGCTGGTGATGTGTGATTTTGTGTATTGGTGGAGATAGGACAAGAAGTTTTGGATCAGTGACAGGACTGGTAGATATCAGTGTTTTTATCTGTACCCTGTATTCCCTTTTAAGTATCTATGTCGTTCCTTTGTATATGTTTACAGTTTGTTAATAAAACATATTTTAAAAAACCCTTTTCTTAGAGAAATGTGCTACCACCCCTTAACCATCTTTGTTGCCCCTTTCCACATTTTTTCCTAGCACTACAGCATCCTTTTGTGAGATATGGTAATCAGAACTGTACACAAAAGTCCAACTGAGACTGCACAATAGCTCTATATATGGACATTACAATAGTAGCCATTTTATTTTCAATAAAATACAATTATATAGTTATGACTACTATTACAGAATAATATTCTGGGTAAAATAATTATGATTTTATAGTAACTACCTCACTCCTTTTGTATTACAACATTAATAAGGAGTGAAGACAAATTTTAGTTTTTAGATCTCTTACTTTTCATCTCAATATTATTACTTTTTTTGTACAGGGCACAGACTCATATATGCATCTAATCCATTATATTTAGACTATCAAGAGCTTCAAAAAATTGAGAAGCATTCAATTGCAGAATAGTTTAAAAATGAGAGCAGATTTGCATTTTCCAGATACCAGAATTCCTTCTAAATTTGGGAAGAATGAAGAATTGGAAAAAGCTTGTGCCCACTACTCCCCATATACCATGTACCTAACAAATGCAGAAAATTTTATAAGAAATTCATGAACTTTATTTTTGTAAAAAATTACATTTTAACTCTACAATTTAAAAAATAAAGCCATAAAACAAATGAATTTTGCGAGGTGAGAATTTTAAGGTTTCGAATTTTTAAAGCATCAGAAACAAAATAAGAAGCCTTCAATATGAGGAGAACGTTTACTTCATTTGAAGAGAAGTAACAGAAGGGAAAGGTCCAGGGCTCTGTTCAGGGTGGAACGCACTGGAATGCCGTTCTGGTAGCTCTGAGAAGAAATCATGTGGGTGGTGGCCACCACGGGGGGGGGGGGGTGGCCTTGCCCACATGCCTGTGCGATTTCTTTTCCTCCCTTCCCACCCTTCCCAGGCAGCAGTAGTAACAATGGTAGCAGGAGCAGCAGCGTGAGAGCACCCGCCTGGATTACCTCCTGGTGAGTTATTTAGGAAGCCGGGGGGGCAGGGGGGCCTATGGAGCTGGCCCCAGGGCCAGCCGGGGCACTCAGGCCTGCGCTGGTGGGCATTCCTGCCTTGCAAGCTGGTCAAGGTGCCCTCCGAAGCTGGCCTTGGGGCCAGCTGGGGTGCTCAGGCATGTGCAGGCCAACCTCCCAGCTCTCAAGCCGGTTGACGCAGCCTGCAACCCGCGACGTCCTCCAAAGCTGGCACCGGGGCCAGCCACAGCACTCAGGCCAGTGCAGGCTGGCCTCCCAGCTTGCAAGCCAGTCAAGGCAGCAAGCGGCGCCCTTCAGAGTCAGCCCTGGGGCCAGCTGCGGCTCTCGGGTCTGTGCAGGCTGGCCTCCTGACTTGCAAGCTGGTCGAGGCAGCAAGCAGCACCCTTTGGAGACAGCCCCGGGGCCAGCCGGGGCGCTCAGGCCTGCGCTGGCCAGCCTCCAGGCTTGCAAGCCGGTCGAGGCAGAGCACAGGCCATAGTGGCCATGGAGCTGGTCCTGTGCCTCTTTCCTCCGGGCCTGCCCTGCAAACTTCGATAGGTGAGTGAACTTTTTTAATTGTTGGCTGTGATCTCCGTGGTGGTGAGGAGGGGGGGGGGGGGAGATGTGTTTTGCTTGCTTTATTATCTGTTTTGGTGTTGCTATCTGTGTTTTGCTGGCTTTGTTATCTGTGGTGAGAGGGCAGTACTGCCCTACTATAGCAAACAAGGTTTTTATGTCCCCCCCCCCCACAGATGTGCATTTCTACATATCTCATATCTGGCTTTGTTATCTGTGGTGACTGAGGGCTGCACTACAGAAAAGAGTTGTTACTGTTGTTATTCCCCCCCCCCCAGATGCGCTGTGTGCACGTTAATTTCTAAAAATCTGTGTTTTGCTGGCTTTGTTCTCTGTTTTGGTGCTGCTATCGGATGTGGTATCTGTGTTTTCCTGGCTGTGGTGACAGGGCACTTTGTTATCTGTGGTGACCAAGGGCTGCACTACAGAAAAGAGTTGTTACTGTTGTTATTCCCCCACCTCCCCAGATGTGCTGTGTGCACATTAATACCAGGAGATTTTTGGGGTGGAGCCTGAGGGGTGGGTGGGTGTTGCCTTCTGACACACTTCCGGTGATGTCAGGGTGTGTGGCATATGCAAATAAGTCATGCCAGTGATACACTTCTGGTGATGGCGAGGGGTGTGGCATATGCTAATAGTCATGCTAATGAGTTCCTGCAGCTCTTTTTCTACGAAATGACCCCTGGAAAGGTCCAAGATGATTCAGGAGGACAAGAACATGACACCTCTGCCAACATTTCTTACTGTCCTGAGAGTAGTTGCCTTTTGTGGCCATTGTGGTACAAAGAGTTGGTTAGCCTGAAGCAGAAGAGGAAGCAGATGAAGGAGTCTGCCTGCCTCCCTCTCCCCCCAAATGAGAAATTGCTAAGAGACGTATTTTCAGATAGGTGACCTATATTCATACAAATACCACAAACAAGCTCTTATGATTTATAACCACACAATGATGGCAACAAAACCCCAAACTTTTCAGCCACAATATGCATCCTACCACTCTGCTCAGCAATGTTTGAAACATTTCTCCAAGGAGGAAGGCTCCAAACTTTGCTAACCATATGCCATTATATTTAATATGAAATGGCTGAACTCTGTTGATGACAAAAGCAGCAAAAACTACCTGAGGGAAAAGCCTGGTTTGAACTTGGCTTGCCTTGTCCTCTTCCTCATTAGACAGCTCTCCTTCCTCACTTTCTGAGGATTGGTCAGAAAGATCTGAGAATGACTGGGTTTCATCTGATGCACTGGAATCCCTTCCTAACCAGGCCTCCACCCTTCTCTTTTTTACTTTGGAATGGGCAGTGTTTTTGTCCCGCCGTTTCCCCTCAGAAGGGCCAGGCCTTGGTTTTTCCTGTCTGGGGGGGATAGCCTGCTTTCTAAGACCTTTCACCACCCCTGCTAGCCCTTTCTGAATTTCTGACCTTATCCAAGCCAGGATGTTGGACTTTGCCTCTTGCCCTGAAAGGTCAGGATCATTTGTCTCCCGGCTCTCCCCTTGAGAAGAGTGTGAAGACAATGGTGAGCTTGGAGACTCCATGCCACTAATGGCTGCCTCCGCTGACTGGCTCTCTGCAAGGCTCACTTTTTCCATATTCCCACCAAAGGGCCTCTCCCACCTAAAATGAAAGTGCAAAGCATGGGGTTACTTGAATCCAGGCAGTTAAACCTGGGTGCCAACAGGAAAAAACTACCTTCTCAGCTCCTCTTAGCATGATAACATGTCTCCCCCCCCCCCTTGATCTAAGGGGTTCTTACTGCGTTCGTGCGTTCTGGCGCTCAGTTTGGGGCAGCCGCCACTTTTGGCGCCGAAAGTGGCCGATGCTAGTTTCCGTGGCTGCTGCGTCTCTCGTGCTTCGCCACAGCCCCTGCAGATGCTGGGTCCTAGTGCACTAGGGATGTCGGCTCTGCGGCTCGCAAAAGCAGCCTGCTGCCGCATCGTCGCCTTTCCCAGCAGGTGAAAGAGTGGGGGGGAGGGGGGAGGAACAGGTCCTTCCTTATCCCCTGCGAGCCAAGCGCCTAAGTTCCAAATCTTCAGCTTTTGCTCAATAGGATCGCTGTTCCAGAGGAGCAAGACGTGCGTCTTCCCTGCAGAGCAGGGCTGGAAAAAACTGAAGAGCAGAGGAAGCCCCTCCCCCTTAGGATCACAAAGTTGACCAACCCTGCATAAGAGAAGGAGTAGGAGCTACCTAGGAGTGTGTGGACTGCCCCACTTTTGGACCACAGGAGAACTGCTCTTTTCCTTGTTGACCACAAAGCCATGATCCCATAGGCAAGCTACTGTTCATTTCACCACTTTCATTACAGCCTTGCTTCCCAGATTTAGTTCAGCATTCTGAAATGAGTCAAACCACTGAGTTCTGTGTTCTCATTTTTTCCATTATGCACACCCTTAATGGCAATACCACACATCTCCAAAACAGATCAATACTTCATATATTACAAATCTTTCACCTTACTTTCTCCCAGTAATTCTTCAGAGAATCAGCTGTTTTAGTTATAACAATCTCAATCCTATCAGTTATGTGTACTCATTTTTGGGAAATGCCAGGCATCTATTACCACAGATTAAAAAAAAATTGAAGTACACATAATATAAAGCAGTTTACTCTTTCCTGTCAGGAAATGGGGATGCATTTGATTTCAAAACAGTAATCATTGGTGTAACTTTTCCAGTTGCCACGAAAAACTTCTTTGGTAACTATTTGGAAAAATATGTATAGGACAAAAATCCAGGGTTTAGGCTCCACGAATCTTGACTCATAAAGCCTTATTTCCACATTAACTTCAGAATACAACTACAGTCCATTCAAAGTTTTCCAAAGCAGGCTTTTGGAAGACATTATCAAAGGCCATTGAAGAGTGATAATGTCTAAGATATCTGTGACCCAGAAACAACCTGGCTGTTGTACTGAATAGAATCAAAACCATATGTTTGATTTACTTTATATGAAAGGATCCACACTGTGTGTTTCAATGAAGTACTGTTAAATGGATTTAATTAACTGGACTGAAGACTTTTCCCAGCATAGTTTAAAGTACAGGTATGCAATTCAGGTTTCTGATATGGGATAAATACCTGAATCAGACCCAATTTGTAAAGATTCAGGATTTCCGAATCGGGCCTAGCATGGTGGCCCTGATTCAGAAATGCCGAATCAAAGCTTCCTGAAGCAATTCGGGTTGCTTTGGGAAGCTTTCAAACCCCACGGCTGGCTCTAGCTGACCAATGGAGGAGCCCCCCCCCACACCCCAGCTGAAGTTTAAAGGGCCATTTCAGTACTGCTTGCAAGTGGCAGGGAAAGGGCTCTTTCAGTGCTTCTGCTGGCCGGCAGGGGGTGGATTCCCCCCACCATCCAGCTGAAGTTTAATGGGCTCTTTCCATGCCACTTGCAAGCAGCAGGGAAAGGGCCCTTTCTGCACTTCAGCTGGCCAGCGGGTGGATCCCCCTCACCAGCCAGTGGAAGCGCAGGAAGTCCTGCTGCCCCTCCCCCTTGCATCGGGTGAAATAAGTGGTGCAGCGGCAAGTTTTGGTGTGCTCCAAATCTTCACGGAACATACCAAAGCAGGGTAATAAGTGGTTTCCAAAGTGGCTTGCCACTTCAGAAATCACACATTTCCAATTCATTTTTCCCACTTCAGAAATTCTGAAGCAGGAAAACTGAATCTTTCTGTCCCTGCAAACCCCTAGTTTAACGTATCCCATTTCACTTTTATATTGCTTCTTCAGAACCCAAGGTAAAGGAAGGAAGAAATTGGTATCCCTACAAATAGAGACTGGTTAGTAAGTCCAGCCAAATTTCTGCTCACCACAACCCTTCTCTCTTCACTCTAGTCCTGTACTATGCACAAAGGAGGCTTGTGCAAGACACAGGGATTTCTCTCATTTGCACTGTTTTTATCTCTGTGTCAATAGGAAACATAGGAATCTTGGAGGGTTTCTGGCACAGTAACATCTATGCCATACTGTACCATATTTAAGTAAATTTGCATTTTGCCACCAGTGTCAAAATTTCAAAGACCACTAAGTTGTAACAACTTCCATGATCTTAAAAAAAGAAAAAGTTAAAAATTTATTCAACAGCCATCAGAAATAGATGCAGAACATTCAATTTACCAGTCTCTCCCTCAAAGAGAGAATTAGAAGCACACCAGATGGTTAGGAATGTATAAAAGTTAGGTGAGCAGCTAGGAAACCAGACGCTCAAGCCATAAGCATTTGACTGTACAAAGGTGGTTTGTCTCCTCATGTTCAATTATCAAGTGAATCTGGACACATTTCTTTCTTGCAGTTCCTATGAGGTACACAGAAATACTTTGATTTCGAGGTGTTTGCTATTGTTCTGGCCTTCTCAAATTTGTTACTGTACCTTCACTGGCCTTTGGAGATGTGAGTCCCACCTCTAGATAGGTTCCTTGCATGTCAAATAGCAGGCTGTCAGTCAGTTCATTGTCTTTAATCTTCACATTTTCTAGAACTGAACTGGGAATGCATGACTGGAAGTAAATGCCACAATCTAAAGCTAAATATGTGCAAGGCAGATACTGAACTATGGGAGTCAGTATATACTACAGACCCTCATTTACCCTATGACATTGTTTATGGAAATGTCCTGGAAATACCTGCCCTTGTCCTTGTTACTGATTGTACTAATCTCATGCTATGTAAATCCACCTAGAGTCTCTGAGAAAGGCGGACTATAAATGTTCATCTGACCCCTGCAGACTCAGTTAAAAGCCTAGATATTATACTGGATCCAGCACTGCTGCTAGAAAGGAAATTAGGGCAGCCACAAAATGCTTCCCACAAAGTCAGTCTAGTCTGGAAGGTGGCCCCCAACCTTGACATGGCTGATCTGGCCACCTGGATCCATTCAAGGATACCACTGAGACTTGACTACTCCAATGTGTTGTACATAGGTCTCCCCTCTAAGTTAAATTGGAGAGTCCAGTTGGTGCAGAATGCTGCAGCTTAGCTATTACTGGAAGCTAGGAGAGCCCTGAATATTACTCCCATTCTACAGTCACTCCATTGGCTATCAGTTACTGAGCCCAATTCAAAGTATTGGCTATCATCTACGAAGCTCTTCACAGCCTTGGTCCATCATATCCACAGGCCCGCCTCTCTTCCTATATGCCATAACTGCAGCTTCACTCATCTGTACAGGGCCTTCTGTAGGTTCCACCTTGCATATGGGCAAAACCAACAGTTGCCCATACGCATGCATTCTCTGTGGTGGCCCCTACTTTATGGAATGGCCTGTCTGAAGAGGTTAGGAAAGTTCCCACTCTCCTGGCCTTCCGCAAACAATGCAGAACTGAATTATTCAAGAGGGCATTTTACTCAGTAGGGCTTGGAACTGATCTCAAAGAAAGCTATCAGAAAAAGGAGAGGGAACCCATCAGCAAAGGTATAAGGAAGGCCACAGTACTGCTTTAAATATTGAGGGACCATAGACTTCACTACTACCACTATAAGAATGATCCTATTAGGTAGTTCCTAAGTTGTTTAATATGTCATAGAATTGCTTATGCGCCGTTTCAACATTTCTTCAGCTCTGTATTGATTTCTGCTGTTTTTTTAAATCTTTGCAAATGTGTGTGTATACACACACACTCCCATTATGTTTACTGAAATGTCTTTGATATTGACAGTACCGACTGACACTGTGTAATCCACCCTGAGTCTCAGTGAGAAAGGTGAACTATAAATCATGTAAATAAATAAATAAATAATGTATCTATCACTGTTCTTTCCTATTTCTTCCTCACTGCACCCCAACTAAACATAAGTTTTTTTTGTCTGAGGATAACCATCAATGTATCTCAGGAGTAGATATGGGCATGAACCGGAAAAAAAAAATGAACTACGTGATTCATCGCATCCCACGAACCAGAAACCTCGAACTTCCACGACCTTTCCCCAGGTCACGAATCGGTTTGTGGAATTTCAAATGTCCGGCGCCAGCTGCTGAAGTTGGCGCTGGGCGTTTGAAACAGACAGCCCCCTTCTCCTGCTGCTCGCGGTGGCAGGAGAACAGGGCTGTCACTATCACATACCCCAAGCCGGGTTCAGCGCATTGGCTGAAGCCGGTGCAGAGTGCGTGAAGCTGACAGCCCTGTCGGCAGGAGAATGCGGCTGTCAGCTTCACTCACCCTATGCCGGCTTCAGTCCATCGGCTGAACCCAGTGAGGGGTCTGTGAAACTGACAGCCCTGTTCACCTGCTGCCCGGGTGGCAGGAGAAAGGGGCTGTCAGCTTCACTCACCCCACACCAGCTTCAGCCCATCGGCTGAACCCAGCGTGGGGTCTGTGAAACTGATGGCCCTGTACTCCTGCCGCTCGGGCAGCAGGAGCAATGGGATGTCAATTTCACACACGATTAACGGTGCCAGCCTGCCTGGCTTTACAAACCGCTGACGACTCGCACGAACCAGGTAAAAATAGTTTGAAGTTTGTGGAAAACACGGTCCCACAAACCGCGTTTTCACAAACTATGAATCGGCCTGGTTCGTATATTTTTTTGCTTCTTATTGTGATTTGTGCCCACCTCTATTCAGGAGGCTACTAGATGAATTAAAGGATTATAAAAGATCTGCTTCTGCCACCAAAGTAGTAGTAAGATCCCTCCTATGTTTATATTAACTCTGTTAATTCCATCCTAGAATTGTTTTTAATATGGAACATAAGGAATTATATATACACTAGGAAACACCAACATATACAAAAGACTAACACAGCAGCATCACCTTGGCTATTGCAGCGATCATTTTTCTGAAGCTCAGAAGCATCTACTCCATTTTGTCTCACCCCACTATTCTAAACTCCTTTCAAGCAGCTAGAACAAGCAAACTATCAGAACTCTGTGAAGGGATGCCTGTGGGCACAGACCATACTGGGTAAAATTCAAACCTTGCTCCACGTGCTTGAGCATTTATTTAACTATTTAAATCAAACAGAACACATTTTCCACATATTAGAAACTGTTAACACACAGCTAACAATCCTTCCATTATTCTACACAGATCCTTTTATATATACACTGTAGGAGTAAGATCATGAATTACCTGTATTGAATAAAGATGATAAAGGCAAACAAGAATTGTGATGGCTAAAA
This sequence comes from Eublepharis macularius, assembly GCF_028583425.1. Taxonomy (NCBI): domain Eukaryota; kingdom Metazoa; phylum Chordata; class Lepidosauria; order Squamata; family Eublepharidae; genus Eublepharis; species Eublepharis macularius. The sequence goes on along the minus strand of NC_072793.1, from coordinate 85,991,396 downwards.
GCAGAGGTCAACCTTGCAAACAGTGAAAGGCCAAAAACGTCTCGGAAGATTAGAAAAAATATCACAATATATCTACTGCTGGTTTTAATATAAAGGGTCTATAAGAATTAGCTAAAGTATGCAGATTGGCTAGTAAAACTATAAGTAGCCCTCAAGATAATTCAGTGATTTATATGGAACATAAAGCAATGTTGCAGGCCTCAATGAACTCCAAACATACTCATAAGATTCCTGGCCACTGCTTAGAAGTTAGGTGACATATTTCACGTTCCACAAGATGAATTTAAGATGAGATGCTCAGTCTGAAGATCAGGATGAAATTGAGCTAATAAGAGACAAAGTTCTAGTACTACTAGGCAAACTGACCAGATGACATATTCCTTAAGGTTCTTAAGGAATATGAAATTGTTGATCTACTAACCAATATATGTAACTTTTTGCTAAAAGTGGCCTTCATGCCAGAGGACTAGAAAATGGCAAACAGCACATGAATTTTTAAAACAATCTAGAGGGGATCCAGGTAACTTAGTATAAACTGTTATTAAAGACAGAATTCTAAGTATATTTTTCACCCTCTTCCCTAATACTAGAACACAAGGGTATTCAATGATGGGTAATAGGTATATGACAAACAAAAGGTACATGACAGACCTTCTCTCAATGAGTACTGAAAATACAGACATTCACTGCCAGTCAAGGTAGTGATGCCTAGGAGCACAGAATGCTTTAAAAGCATTTATGGAACATAGGTCCTTTAATGGTTACTAGCTGTGGTTTTTAAAGGGAACCTCCAGAAAGCCAGTGCTAGGAGGCAACATACAGGGAAGACCTTGGCTTTTGTGCTCTGTACCTGTTTGGTGGCTCTCTTGGCCAACTGGTTGGCTATTGTGTGAAACAGGATGTTGAACGAAATAGACCACTGGTATGTTCTTACACTACCCTGATGCGAGTTCTGCATCTAAGTAGGTGGCTGAAACAACTAAGGTACTATACTAACTTTAGCAACTCTGTAGTCATCCAACCCAACTGACTTCCTAGCAGCCAACCAAAATTACTTTTCATAACTGAAATTTGCTTTACTTCATAATAGGTCAAGGCAAAGGTCAACAAGGTAACACCCATGCATACAACTACTCCTGGGTATAAAAAATGTAAATGTTTCTTTTAACGCCAGTTATATGAAGCTGTAATTCACAGCAGTTCCACATTTGTTCCAACAAACATATTTCCTGCATATATTAGGTAAGAATTTGGAGACTCAGAGAACCTGGCCCAATCACATCTTCCAAATACACAGAAAGACAAATAGGAATACCTTGATCAGTGCCACACATTTTATACATTTATACACACAGAGGACACAGAATATTAAGAAAAGTTAAAGAAATGAGTGTCAGCTAATTTTAAATTGAAAATTTTACTAATTTCCAAAATAACACTATAATTGCATTAGTCAAACAATTAGTCAACAATTAGGTTGTTAGTCAAACAACCTAATCTAGATGGTTGTTGTGGGTTTTCCGGGCTGTATTGCCGTGGTCTTGGCATTGTAGTTCCTGATGTTTCGCCAGCAGCTGTGGCTGGCATCTTCAGAGGTGTAGCACCAAAAGACAGAGATCTCTCAGTGTCACAGTGTGGAAAAGATGTTGGCAGGTCATTTGTATCTACTCAGGAGGGGTGGGGTTGAGCTGAGTCATCCTGTAAGAGTTTCCCAGGGTGTGGAATGCTAATGGCGGGAGGCTTCACTGTATCCTGAGGAGGTTCTTTTGCATATGGATTGGGGCTTGATGTGCTAATCTTCTCTGCAGGGCTATTGTCGAGTATAGAGTGTTTTGTTGGCCTGGTGTTTTTCAGAACTGGAAACCATGCTCTGTTCATTCTTAAGGTTTCTTCTTTCCTGTTGAAGTTTTGCTTATGCTTGTGAATTTCAATGGCTTCCCTGTGCAGTCTGACAAAGTAGCTGGAAGTGTTGTCCAGTATTTTGGTGTCCTGGAATAAGATACTGTGCCCTGTTTGCGTTAGGCTATGTTCAGCCACTGCTGATTTTTCAGGTTGTCCAAGTCTGCAGTGTCTTTCATGTTCTTTTATTCTTGTCTGGATGCTACGCTTTGTGGTCCCGATGTAAACTTGTCCACAGCTGCAGGGTATACGGTATACTCCTGCAGAGGTGAGGGGGTCTCTACTGTCTTTTGCTGATCGTAGCATCTGTTGTATTTTTCGGGTGGGTCTGAATACTGCTTGAAGGTTATGCTTTTTCATAAGCTTTCCCATCTGATCAGTAATTCCTTTGATATATGGCAAAAACACTTTTCCTGTAGGAGACTGTTTTTCCTTGGTTGTTTGATTCATCCTGGGTTTGATTGCTCTTCGGATTTCATTTCTGGAGTAGCCATTTGCCTGAAGTGCGTGGTTTAGATGATTAATTTCCTCATTGAGAAAGTGCGGCTCACATATCCGTCTTGCACGATCCACTAATGTTTTCATTATGCCTCTTTTCTGTCAGGGGTGGTGATTGGAGTTTTTGTGTAAGTACCGATCAGTGTGAGTTGGTTTCCTGTAGACCTTGTGACCTAATTGAAAGTTTGCTTTGCGGATGACCAAGGTATCCAGAAATGGGAGTTTTCCCTCGTTTTCTTTCTCCATTGTGAATTGTATGTTCAGGTGGATGTTGTTGAGATGATTCAAAAACCCCATCAATTCTTCCTCCCCCTGGCTCCAAATGATAAATGTATCAAACCGGAACCATACACTAGGTTTGTCGGGTGCTGATTCTAATAAGAATCAGAGTATATGAGTAATGAGTATATGAGTAAAAATAAAATTCACTATATGAGTAAAAATAAAATTCACTACCATACCCCCAAGAAGAGCTCAAAATGTAATTTAAAACAAAGATAAAAATCATATTTTCTTTAAAAAGCGAAATACACAATGAAGTTTGCATTACTTCACAATACCTAATCCTCTGGTCAATAGAGTTATATGTCCTCCAGGAGTTTATTTAAGTAACAGCACACTACAAACCAGAGATTAATTTACATGGGTAAGATATAATCAGTTATCAAACAAGCACAATTTATGAAACAGCTGAGTAACAGCAAATGATGGAATAGTCTATAAACAGAAGTACATCTGCAGGGAACATCACATTGTCTCATAGGATCAAACCAAGGTCCATGTAATGTACCATTCTGCTTTCAACAGCAGGCACACAGATTTTGCAGAAGTATATTGCTTTTGTACATGGATGTTGCACTTAACTGTAACAGTAGCAGTCACCAAGCATCTTAACCACACTTTGAAGTAGTGAGTTCCACAAGTTAATCATGTGTGGTCTGTAGTAGCACTTGCTTTTGTGCTAAACAAGTGTCAGTGAGTGACTCCAAGTTTTGGTTGGAGGAAATCTATTCATTTTTGCCCAACTGTTCATAATAATGGAAACAGTTAAGACCACTACGTATGTAAAATTTCTTGCAGCAATTCAACCTTGCAGCAATTCAATACTCCCCCACACAAATATATTCACATAAGCAATCAAGGCTGAACATAGGTGAGGTACAAGTCATTTGTACATTCATATGTGCCAGTATAAAACAGATCTCATACAACTTGTTCTACTGAAGTAATACACACGTAGGAAACACAACATAGATGAAGTGGATGTTAATCAACAGACTTCCTGTTAATGATATGCTGAGTAGTTTCTGCTTCAGTAACATCATTTCTGTAGCAAAGGAGTGCTTCACCTATTGCACTTGTGCAAGATTTGACAGATGAATGAAGTTGGGGAGGAACAAGATTAATTCTTATTTTATATACTTTAACTTTTATTTAGCTAAAGCTGCAGGTTTTTAAGCATTAGCTAGAGGTAGTTCTCCAGAGACAAGGATCTCAATCCAGGTTGACAGCCTTCCTCTAGGGTCAGATTGCAACTAATGAATCTTGTGGCAAACTCTCAGACATTTACACAAACTCAACTGCACAAGATTACTCCTCTATATCAGACTCCCTCTGAAGTAATCCCTCGATTGGGGCAAGTAGCCAATCCTTCTAGGCAAATAGACTACAGTCACTGCTCAGCTCACCTAATAACACACGGATATATGCGAAAGACTGAAGGACTAAATTTTGACCTTATCTGCAGTGGTATTAGATTGCTGAGTGTTTATTTTTAAATCTGTAGTCTCTTGAAAAATATAGAGCCAAGAGACTAATGACTCTACTGTGGCAAGAACCTCTCTTTTATTGGATGTATTTCTCTCTTAAATTGTATTCCAATAAGTTCTAAATAAGTGCTTTGCAGCTTAAGTAATAAGACACTAGCAATTAATTTAGAGTCAAAATACAGTATGGCTTTCAGAAATGTTTAATACTCTAGCGCAACCAGGTTGTTAGCTTCAATAATGCCCTACATTAATTTTATCCAGTAATATCTACTTCTTTTTAAAGAACATCTCTTGATTAAATAGACCCAAAAGCATGGTAGATACAAACCATTTTAAATTAAAAATTCAGGGATACAATTCTTCTGTGCATAGGAGCAATAACCATAAATGGAGAGATCGCCAGAGAGCTTAACAGAGTCCTGCTTTCCCTCTTTGCATGCACATAGGAAACACAACAGAGCAGTTCAGGAAACTAGAGGAGAGGGTCAGCACACATCCTCCACCAGCCAAGTTGTGTATGCTTTCAAAATTTAAAATTATCTGAGATCTGCGATACATTCAGTTCTATTATGAAACATTTATTTTTCATCTCACAGAAAACTTTACCATTAGTTGGTTCTGGAAAGTTTGAGCAGATAACAATCCTAACCAGGTCTACTCAGAAGTAAATCCCATTTTATTTATTAGGCATTATTCCCAGTAAAGAGTTCTTAGAACTGCAGCCTAACCCGTAATGGGCTTAGACTGGAGTAACTCTGCTTAGGATTTCACTGTTAGTTTCCTAATGATCCTGCTCAATGTTTCCCCGTGTACAAAGAAAAGCAAATGCATAAATTCCAGCGTGTACAAGCAATGCTTTTCTGGGAGAGGAGGCTTGACCGTGCCCTTTTGTAGAATAAGTGCTATTATAATTTAACATTTTAATGGCTATAGCATACTTTTGTTTCAGAAATATGAATTAACAATACTAAATTTGATTTAAATCAGTATTTTCTTCAGTTTATATAACAGTCTCAGTCCCTTCTAGCAAAAGCTTGGTATGCTTTGCTTGAAATTTTCAATACTCTAGATAAGAATTCAAGTTTTCAAGTATTTGCTTAACGGGGTCTCTCTTCAAGAATAACTTCCTTCATCATATGACAGAAAAATAAGATCTGAACACTACCGATAAAAGCGTATGAATCAGTAGAAAAAGCAAGTTTTTCCAGGCTTGTTTTAAACAGTTCAAAGATCCAGAAAAATGCCTCTCATCACATATGACAGTTGTATTGCTTGTGGTAGTAGCTGAACATACTGATCTGATTTGCACAGTATAATCTTTAATCAATACATATATTAAAATATATTGCAAAGTGACAATGTTTCATAAAGATCAAAAATTTAAACACAAGGACATTGCTTAACCTTACTAGCAGAAACAAGCCTGTTGAAAGTGTTAACACACCCAGCAGATTGGAATACAAAAATGGTTCTGGGACATTACTGAAAATACACTTACATTTTTGTTATCATCAAGAGTTTTAATAACTGCAATTAGATAGGACTGTTCCTATACACAGCAAAGGCCAAACAAGTCTGTGCTGCAGTGGCATATAAATCTTTATTTTTGGTAATCACAAATGTGAAGCATTGGAACATTTTTTTACTGAGACACAAGGTACTGCTGTTAGAATTTAGAAAGTTAGTCACATCTTAGCAGCACTAATATAACATCTTCCTAATGAGGATAGAGATGAAACCATACAATTATTTACAAGCATGATCTGATTATTTTGCCAGAGCTTTCAGTAGTACAATAATAAGTGGCACCACCAAGCTATTTTTATGCCACTTATTACGTTCCTCTGCTGACCATGATAGAATGAGCTAAAACAGGCATAGTGAAATAGACTCAGTTCAGACAGATTAAAGGATCAAGAGACCAATATCAATTAGGAAAACTTTTTAGGACAGGTAGTTATAAATTATGTTTTATGTTATGTGCTGTTAAGTAGCTTCTGACTTAGAGCAGCCCTAAGAAGGGTCACTAGTTTCTCATAATGCTAACCTTCCACAGATACCAGCCAAGTCAATACATTCTCTGCATATTGATTGAGTAGAATAAAGCAGCAAATATGTTACGTATTTAAAGTACTTATTAAATGGAAACTTCTAAGATTGTGTCATTCTCATAGTTAATTTCCTAATACATCCATCAGCCACAGAAAAAAGATAAATTAATGTCATCACATCCTGTATTGATTTGTTAATAGAGAACTATAATATAAATTTGAAATCTACTAAAAATATAAGTCACATCACTGCAGAGGAGTCAGTGGTAGAACATCTGCCCGATATCTAGGAAGTCCTAGGTTCAGTCCCTGGCATCTTCAGTTAGAATAATAAAGTAGCAGGTGATGTGAGTATCTGAGACCCTGCAGAGCTAGAGTAGACAAAACTCACTTTGATAAACCAATCTTCTGAATCAATATAAGGCATGTATTCACCTGTAGGAGATCTTTGTGTTTATTAAACACTTATTCAATGTTTTTCTAAATGATTATTCTGAAAAAAAGCTCAAGTGAAGGCAATAGACTAAACTCTCACCAGAAAACTGTTAGCAAAAGGCTATGTTGTCTCAAAGTACTCAACCTCTTCCCCCAAGTCCCAAGCTAAAATGATGCTAGAAGAGAGGCTCATGGGTAATCTCATTTCTACCTCAGTCTCTCTCCTCTGGCATCTTTCCTTTCTTCTGTATATCCTAAAATAATTCCCTAATTACGTTATTTTGTCCCTGATACTTTATCCTGAAACCCATCTACTTTCTTCCTTTACCATGGTGAAAGACTCACCTCTTCCTTCCTTCCCTTTCCCTCATGCAACCAAACACTTAGACTGGGATTAATCTTGTGTTGCTTATATAGTACCTAGTTACTATTGGCTCTTCAGAAATGAATAATCATCGATTTTGAAATGTAGTAAGGGGAAGTAAGCAAGGAAGTATAAAAACAGAAGGAAAAATATGAGCATAGGCATGAGATGACCAGAATAAAGTCTCAAGTTTGGGGTGTACATATGAAGACTGACCTGGTTTGTTACTGACAACCCAGCAGAAACTCCCTGCAGTTATTGTACATATTGTAAAAATGCTTGCTTCTTTCAGAAGTTACTGTACAGTTTCGTTACACAGCATTTTGTCTTGATCAAAATAACTTGCCTCCTTTCACTACCATTAACAAAGAACACCAACAGCAATAGTACAACATCCAGGTTTCTAAATACTTCCTTCTTGAAGGAAAATTTTTTTCCCAAGGGCCCTGGTTGCTTAACATTTTTTATTAGGTAAAATATACCCCATTGATGTTTTCATATATCTGTGAACCTGTTTCTAGGTTATAAAATTTACAGTCTTAACCAGTCTAATCTGAAAAATGCTTTGACATAAAAATTTCAATGGGATAGACTACGGAATGTGCACAGGTCTGGAACTTTAAACAATACTGAGTGTAAAGTAACCTGAACTATGAGAGCCTTATAATGAAGCTTAGTTGAGAATTATATTTCATGCTATTTAGGTTACAGCTCTCCTCAATGAAGCAGTGACAGTGAAGCAGTGACAGTGACAAGGAAGCCAACATGTGAACTGAGGGCAAAAAGAAGCCCTTAAGTGTAAAAACTGGCCAGTAAGAGTGCCAAATCTCAGGTAGACTAGAGTACCTGCCTACTTTCAGTATTACTATATAGTTCCTTCTGAAAGGAAGTTGCGCTCTTATGAAACTCTGCTTTGCTTCTTCCATTTACAAATCTTACCCTGTGTTTAATGGAATAAGTAGAACAAGAGGGTCAGTATGAGAACAAGGCCCAAGAAAACAGAGAACACTGATGATCCAGTGCCATGCAGTAGTTAAGTCTGAATCCGAGTTCAAATTCACACTAAGCCTTTGCAGATGTGACACTGATATTCCATTCACACAGAGAGGTAGGTCACCAGCCCCAAATAGTGGGAGCGCAACTCATATTGTCGCCCCATTATGTGAACAGGGCAATATACAATTTGTTTTTATACAGGTCCTGTGTCCATTCATGCAAATCTGAACACTGGAAAATCAGGATTCTAGTTTGCATGATCAGAAGACAAACCCACATGGAAAACCTACAATGTGGTGACAGCACATACTGGGTGCACTGTAGGGTCACACAGGCTGACCAATACACATAGTGAGGGGCCCCCAGTTTGCATTAACACCATGTCAACGTATCTGGAGAGGGTTTCTGCATCAGAAAACTCCCTCGGTGACCTTGGGCCATTCACTTTCTCTCAGCCTAGCCTACTTCATATGGCTGTTCTGAGGATAAAATAGGGGAAGGAAGGTGCCCACGTACACTACTCTGAGAATAGTTCCTTAGAGACAGGATCCATCTATAGACAGGAACCACCAGAGACCAGCGTGGAGAGAACAATCTGCCCACCGAAAAACGTGGGCAGGATTGGTGGATGGGATTAAAGCTTCGTAGGGGTTCACCTCTCCGTCCACCTGCTCCGGCTGTCAACGCGACGCCTCAGCTGCCCCCCGACCTCTGGCGTTCCGTCCCCGTCTCCCCCTCCGCAAGCGCCCCATCTCCGCCAGGCTCTTCTCCGCCCCTAAATTAGTCCTCCAAGGCACAGCCGGCTCCTCCCGCTCCTCTCCCTCAGTCTGAGGCGGCTGCGCTCCATGAGCCCTGGACCTCCCTCCCCGCGCCTCGAAGGAGCCTCCGCTAGCTCCCTTCCCCTCCCCTCTTAACCTCTCCTTCGATACACAGCGGCCCTTCGCCCCACCGAGAGGCGGGCAGGTTCCTCCTTAGCCGCCAGGCCACAAAAGGGGAACACGGCGAGCGGGCGGGACAGACCCTCTCCCACGACAGAAAGGGCAGCTCTTCTCTCCGCCGCTGGCGAAGGGGATGCGCCTCCGCTCCTCACCTGCGCCTCCCCACGGGCTGCTGCGACGACTCCCGGCGGCGGCGGCGGCACCATCACAGCCGCCGCCGCCGCCGCCATTCCGCGGGCTCCCCCCGCGCCGCCGCCGCCTTCTTTCCCACTCCCGCTGTCCAGCTGCCGCTCCCGGTAGAGGGACCAGAGCCCCACGTTCGGCAGGAAGACGAGGGCGGCCAGCGCCAGCCCCACCGCCTGAAGCAGCCGCTTTTGCTTCCGCCGCATCCGAGAGGCGCCGCCTGTATCGGCGGCGAGGAAGGAGCCAGAGCCCAACTTTCCTCACGAGCCGAGGCGGCAGCGGCAACCGAACGACGCGCGAAGCCGCCAAGCGCCAACTCCGGCAGGCGGGCACTTCCGCTCCGCTCTGGCGGGGGTTAGGGCGGGTACTCCGCCGCCACGGGGGGGGGGGAGGCGCGAGGGTTGCCCTGGGCTCCGCCCTCAGTTCCAGCCAGACCACGCCCATCGCGAGTCGCGGGAGGAAGCGGGAGCGTGGTGGGAGGCAGGCTTCTCCTAGTCGCCTGCGAATGATTCTGGCTGTAGGCTAGCTACAAGTACCAGAAGCTAAGAGGAGTGGAAGGAGAGCTTAACTGGCGTGAACTGCCTTCTTCCTTGTCTTTCTTGCCCGAGCGAGACTAGTGGGTAAACAGAGTGCTATTGAAATACCGAGGGACAAAGGTTGTCGGAAAAGCAAATCTCCAGCGTGGGCGGAGAGCGGGGTTATGTACAGAACAAGTCCAGGTATGCCTAGTCAGAAGTAAGGCCAATCAGGGTGAATAAGGTTTTACTCAAGATTGTAGCCATAGTGTTGGAAGGGTTACTAGGCTGAGAAGTAGTGTGATAGTGAAATAGCTCTTAGGTGGCTACATGCCAAGGATGAGGGAAATGACGCTGCAGTCCTGTGCATTTTTACTAGGGAGTAAGCCCCTATACTCGGGGATTTATTTTTTTGGAGATTTTATTATTAGAGTGGCAGGATTCTAATCTGGAGAACCAGGTTTGATTCCCCACTCCGCTGCTTGAAGCCAGATGGGTGACCGCTGGTCAGTCGCAGCTCTCTGGGAGCCCTCTCAGCCTCACCCATCTCACAGGGTGATTATTGTTGTGGAGATAATAATGACTTTGACTTTGTAAACCTCTCTGAGTGTGGCATTAGGTTGCCCTGAAAAATGATATAGAAGCACAAGGTTATTATTGTTACTACTACTACTACTTCCTTGTTCAAATAAAGCCTAAGTGACTTGGTGGAATGGTGAGTATGGTGGTAGCAGCAAAACAAAGAAAAGATACTTTCAACAAAGATCCCACATTGAAAAGTAGTGGCATATTACCATTTCTAACATTCATAACAGTGTTTGGTTCATAGATAAATAAAGAGGTGGTCACAGAAATGAGCACTGAAGAAAGAATGGGTATTAAACATTAGACATTGCATGTGCAAAGGAAGAAACTGCAACATGATTCCCATGCATGCTTACTAGGAAGCAAGTCCCAATGTGTGCCACTTATGTGCTGGGTAAGAGTTCATGGATGGCAGCCATAAAAAGAAGAGCAGGTATGAAGATAGAATAGGAATGAACAAAATGCAAGGGATAGAAGAAAAGGAACTTCAGTGCAAATTGTGTTAGCAGAACAAAAGAGTTAATTTGGAGTTTTAAATTGTACATGTAACAATACTCTTTTTTTTATAAATGTTCCTTTTGTTTGCCAACTGCAGCATTTTTCCCCTTTCCAGACTCATTGTATGCTTCCTAGAGTTTGCTAGCTGAATGTTTTATTGTATTTTTATAGACTTGTCAGTAATTATAGGCATAACAAGGGAATAAAAAGGCTGCTTTTCACCACCACCACTAGGAGACGTAAATAGCTTTAATTACCATAAAGTTGTAATGCAAAACAAGCAAGTGTCTTTGAATTTTAAAAATTCCAGCTAAACCCATGATAAAATAGCTTCACAATACAAAACTTTTACAAGCTAGGGAATTTTCAGTTCATGAGTACTAATATGATGGCATGAGTTCCACAGTTTTAAAAGCACAGCAGAAGGTTAGAACTTTCTTTTAAGACTCGAACTTTAAAATCTGCAGCAGCATTTGTGTTTTTAGTTGTTAAAAGTACTTTTAGTTGTTAAAAGGAAATAAAAATTAAAACATTGCTTGCCACATTATTTAAAATGCACAAGATTCTACAGTGAACATTATTATGCCTCTCTCCTTTTTACAATGAAGAACCAAAGTTGCTCAGTTATAAGGCTTAGAACTTGTTCTGCAAACAGATAGTAGAGAACCCTTAGCTAGAGTATAAAAATCTGTACTTTTAGGCAATCTGTGTTATTCTCTTGCTCCTGCTATTAATTTATAATTTATTATTAATTTATATAATTTATAATTATGTAACATTTAACAATATAATATTTTCAGCCTATTAACACTACTAGGATTGGCATAATAATCAATTGTCAGTTGACCTGCTATTATTTGACTATGGTCAAATATTCTGTGATTAGCAACAGAGCCCGTTGTGAGAAGAAATACAACAGGTTCTCCTAAGGCCCTGCTAGGTTGCCATGGTGTGCTGACGACTCACCTTTTATCCTGGCACAGGCACACCTACAGGCCCTTCAGTGCACCTGCACAGGGACAAAAAGTGAGTTGTCGCCAATATGGCTCGGCTTTTATATATTAAGATGTCAAGCATCCCATGTGTGGGTAGCAACTTACCATTTATATTTACTTATGGTAACCTTTGTTAATTAAGAGCCAGTGATCTTTCCCTATAATCTGCAGCAGTCATTAAAAAAACCTAACGGTACAGCACACATTTTTTTCCTGACTACCTCCTATAAATGCAGGCACCTCCAAATATACTTTGGGGTTTTTTTTGACCATTTTTGCTTTGTTTCTATTTTAATTTCATTTTAAAACTGGGCAAACCCTGGTGTTCAAGGATAAAATGTAGCGAGCAGCAGGATTCATGTAGGTCTGTAGAAGTGTTACGTTCAAAGATATAATAATGTGCAGCCAGCTTTAAAAAGCAAATTGCATTAGTTTCATAATAAAAATTAACAATTCTGCTTCAGTAAATAGTATACATTTCAAATCTATTGATTATGAATGCTCAGAGAGATACCTCGGTGGGGATAGGGACTATGTTTTGGGTACTGTCTGCTGATGTATACATACGCCTTTTAAGGAGTTTCCTCATTGCTAAACATGCCATGTAAATTAGTTACGCTTTGTTTTAGAAAGATTTCATCTCTGTGCTTAGCTTCATCCTTGTTTTTCAAATTTCTGCTATCATACTGTATTGTATCTCTTTCACTGAATGTCCTAACTGTTATTCATTATTGTACTTTGCTCAGTGAATGTCCTAGCTGTTAATTATATTGTATGTTCACTTGCGCTGTATAATCCACTTTTGATCTTGGTGAGAAAGGCGGAGTATAAATAAAATAATAAGTTATACTGAATAAAGGTGGTTTAAAAATGTCTGTTCGTTATTTGATAATATCTTGTTGGCCAGTTGTCCAAGTCTGTTTTTGACCTTACCCTAAGCTGAAGGCATTGCTGATTCAATTACCAAGGATCACTGAAAACAAATTACAGACAGGGAAAGTTGAGTAGCTGTTTCTGAATTTCAGTCCCAAGCAAAGTAGTGTGAATAATCAATTTTTAACATATGATATTGCAAGTATGAGCCATGTCACACAATTTGAAGCACATTAGAAACTATAGGTATCCAGTAGCAGTAATATAGCAGAAACAAAGAGCAGGTGTTCCCATAGGAATGCAGGAGTACAGAGAGCACTTTCAGAGTCTCCGGTTTTCAAAGACATGTGTGCTCATGTATCCTGAATTATTTAGGCATTGATAAATATTGTTCTTTGATATAGTCAAACCATGTAAATATGTGTCTTGCCAAGACAAAAAGCACACAGTGTCAGGATCATATGGAGATAATAAAATCAGGCATGCAGAAAATGCTATGTGTGCCATTTGAACAGACTTCTCACAGTTATCAGTGCTGTTACTCTGTTGTTTGGCATTCACAGTCTTCCAGCGAATTGGCACAGCTGACACAAGCTAACCATTTAAGCAAATTTTGTTGTATCATAAACAAATCCAAACTTAGCCATGATACAGCTCTAGAGGCTTTCCCCCCCCCCCACAAAAAAAACCAAAGAATTGATTTGTTTGTTAAAATTAAGAACAGCCTACCTATGTAATTAGGAAGAGGCACAGCAGGTGGAACAGCACGTGGCTAATGTAAATAGCTGAACTCTTAAAAAAAGTAAATCCTGCTGCAGTCATCATTTTATATTTTTATTGCAGTGCCAATATAAAAAGGACAAAGCTTAATATGCCTTTGTCCCCCCCACCAAAGAAATCAACACATTTTAACAGCACATAATCCACTAGGTGGCAACCTTCCAGCAAATGTTAACTTTATCACATGCCAGGCAAATTATTTTTTTTAAAAAGTGAAAATTGTAGGACATGCATTTTAGTCTGTAGCTTTAGTGCAACCTTAAGTCATGATGTATTTCTTCCTTAAGACGCTAATGTTTTCCATTGCCTTTAGTGTTTTAATGGGAGAGAGCGTCATAGACTGATTTTTCATTAGTCTTTAAGTGCACTGTGTTCTGTTTATCATCCATTTAAACTGGATAGCAGTAAAGAAAAAGATATATAATCCAAGAGGCTTTCACTAGGACAGAAGTGCTTAACTTAAATAATTTCTATATTTTATATGTTTACTAATAATAAGTTGAGAAGTTTGTGCAGAAGAGCATTTTTGTAATCCTTTTAATTTGCTTTGTTCTTTTTAATGCATTTTATTAACTCTTTTTATCTGCACCCAATACTATGAACACTTTCCTCCTCCTCTGCATTATTGTTACTCTGATCATCTTTCTCTGTTAACTTTCTTTTCCATGCTCCACAGTAGGTACTCTCCCCCTTATTATAAAGCATGTACATTCCCCACCCCTTCCTCTATTATCACCCTTTTCTGTTTTCCTACCTTATAGGTCTTGCCATAGCATCATTGCTCAGCTATCCCATTTTCCTCTGTGAACCTGATAGCCACTTCTGTACTTGGACCACCCCAGGTTTTTTCCCCTGCATGTGTGTGTTACGTCCTTTCAAGCCATTCTGACTTACAAATTCTGAACCTACAAATGAAATGTCCTCCAAAATGTCCTGTCCTTGATAGCATTGCTTAGATCTTGCAATCTGAAGGCCGTGGCTTCATTTCTTGAGTCAATCCATCTCATGTTGGGTCTTCTTTTCCTGCTGCCTTCCACTTTTCCTAGCATTGTTGTTTTTACCATTGAGTCTTGTCTTCTCATGATGTGACCAAAGTATGATAGCCTCAGTTTAATCATTTTCATTTCCAGGGAGAATTCAGATTTGAGTTGATCTAGAACCCACTTGTCTTTTTGGTGGTCCATGGTATCTATAAAACTCTCCTCCAGCACCACATTTCAAATGAATCAATTTTCTTCTTGTCAGCTTTGTTCATTGTCCCAACGTTCACATCCATACATAGAATTATTCAGCATTCCATATGATATATTCTGCATATAGGTTGAACATATCTATCACTTCTGTTTTCCTTATTTAACATGTCTGTATGCTGCCCATGGCAGTTTTGTTTATTCACTGCCATGGGTCTCTGTGCAGCACCATTACTCCTATCTCAAGTTTCCCCCTCCCCCTCTTTGCCTACACTACAGGTCTGTTTGCACTCCCATTTCCTAGTTCCCATGTTTCCTTTTTTCAAAGTCTTTTAAAATTTTCTTTATTTATTTACTATAGTTATATGCCACCCTTCCATTTTATTTTTAAAAATGCTTAAGGCAGCTTGCTACCATTTAACAGATAACTGTAAACATATCCACATTGTAAAGCCAGAAAAACTAAAATGGGAAGTTAAGTTTTTTAAAAAGTCTTCTGGAATATTTACAGTATTTACCTGGCACTAGAAAACCATCATCAAGGGTCTGTGTGCCTTGCTTTAGCATGGGGTCTGTGTGCCTTGCCTTAGCACAGATGCAATGTTTTCATTGCAGCAGACATTTGTTAGCATCATGTTTGGTTCCCCGCTCCTTGTTGAAGTCAGTTGCAGTAGCATACAAATCTTTCACTTTCCCAGAAGTCTCATATGTAGGATGGCTGTGAGTTGGCTAGCTGCAACAAGATGGAAAATCTATATAGAAGATCTCTCAACTACTTGTTCTCAAGATCATCCATGCCCTCTGCAAGCTGGATCACAATTACAGAAAAGCTTTTCACTTTAGAATTGCTTTAGAAGACATGCAAGTTAATTAATGGGCAACCAAATCTAGGGATGGTGCTGAGAGAGAAAAATATTTTGACATCCTCAGTACCCTAGGTGTTGCCTGCTTAACTAGTTGGCCTTCAGACCTTACTGCAGATGACCCACAATAAAGACTGAAGCTGTTTCTTTTTCCAAGGAGGACCGATTCTTGAAAGAGAGCTGGGAAATGTGTCACTTTCATGACAAGCCAAAATTACATGGAACTGAATATGGGGGTTGGATGTCTGCTCGGTAACGGGGGATAGCCATTCCAGGATGTCTTAATCTGCTAAGGGAGAAGTACGTGTTGTTTCACTCACACTTCCATGTTTGATGGGCTTGGGCAGGCCTTAAATGTTCTCACAAAGATGTAGCAAAGGCAGTATATGATGTGCATTTGGCATTTACCAAAGTGTTGCAGCTGGCCTTATATTGTGCAGACCTGTTCTTGAATCATTTAGATTGCAGAGTTGCCACAGTGAATACTTCTAAAGACATTTTTATTTTATCACGTATTTGGTCTTGGCTTTGGAGGACACTTGGTAAAAATAGTGAGACACAGCATATAGTCTCACAGATGTACAAAAAAGGAGCACATTCTATCCTTGGAATACCATCCAAAGATAGATATAGATATGCTGATATAGATATGCTAGTGACAGCATTTGAAAAGTAGTTAAAGCAGATTGAGCTCCTTTGACACATATATAAGATTTACATACGTCAGCTTCATTTTGCCTAACTTGTAAATTGAATCCACTGGAATTGCATAGAAATCTGCAGACAATGCTTTCTTTCCAGACACACAATGCTTCATATGTATGTGTTATCTCAAATGGAAGAATCACTCATGCTTCTTTGCTTAGAAAAACTGGCAGCACTGAAATAATGACAGAAATAATTATAGAAAAATCCTTTAGAAGGTCTGCTTCTATTTATAGTTATCTGTTATTTTAGATGGCATATAAACAAAACTGATTGGTTTGCTAGCACTAAACGAAATGTTATATTCATAGAAACATCACCAAATACCCTGGAGTACAATAAACATTAAATTAAATTAAGGAAGCACCCTAGTAATCTAGTGGTAAGAGAGATTTTTCATTTTCAGCAAGGCATCTCTAATGAATTAATAAATCAGATAGCTAGAATCTCTTGACCGAGTTCCAAAATAGGGTTTCATTTCATTAAATGAATGATGTACGAGACATGGATAACTGTCTCATCTTGGGATCTTTTCCAGATGTTAAAATTATATTTTAAATGTTAAAATTACATTTTGTTAATGTTAAATGTTAAAATTATATTTTAGATTGGATCAAAAATACAGAAATAGGACGTGCTATGATCTATGAAGCAATTGTGTTTTGGAATAAGGTACACCTGTCATGTTCTATAAACTCCACAGAAAGGAATTTCTAGAGGTTCTAATTCTTTACTTAATTCTATCCACTTCATTCCTGATTGTACATCAGGTGTCACTATGGTGACCAATAAAAAGTAAATTGGAGTATTTTGCCCGCAGTCTAGTTCAGCACTCCAGACAGCTCCTAGGTGACATGAGTATGACTCAAATACGTTTCTTGGATTGGGATAAATCTCCTTGCATGAGTCATACTTCAGTTCTATATCAAGACTTCACATAGCAAAATGAATTCTATTTCTTACTCTGCATGATGTAAAGAACTGGATGTTCCCTAAAACAGGTTTCTGTCCAATTCAGAACTAAATTATACTGCATACAATTTGGTAGATCATTGCCTTGAAGCAAATGGCAGCAAAAAGGTGCCACTATTGTTTTTACTTATTTTTACTGTTTATTTATTTACTATGGTTTTGTACTGTTTCTACAAATGCAAGATTCCTTCTTTATGTTTAGAATATTCTTTATTTAAACTATAATCTATACACCATAACATAATAAACAATAAACATAGAGAATAAGAAAAAACACACAATTCTAAACATGACACACTAACAATACATATATCTATAAATGCAAGATTCTTTCTGAAATGGGTTACAACATCAACAACACACAATAAAAATGTAAAAGAGTTAAAATAAGAAAACCCATAGCATAAAAATTCAGGAAAATATAAAAATATATAACAAGTTGGAGGGAAGGTGGCATGGTGTAGCCCAATTTTGTCACCTTGGAGCTAAGCAGAGTTGGTACTTGGATGGGGACCACTAAGGAAAATTCTGCAAAGGAAGGCAAGGACAAAATCACCTCTGCTTCTCACTTGCCTTGAAAGCCTCTTGATGGGGTCACCATAAGCTAGTTTCATCTCAATGGCACATATGTAAAAAAGTGAGAAAGCCATAAAAATCTATGCAACTATAAAAAGCAGCATACCAAAATCTAAAATCATTCTGAAATGAAAGAAAAGGAAATTACAGTATGCTCCGTTTTCCTGATAGTAAACCGCATTGAAAGACTTGAGTAGGATGCTGAGTAGAACTACTTAGGATTACTATCCCAGCCATTTACAAATGCCTGGCTGAATAAAGAGACTTTGACCTGGCACTGAAAGTCTAACAGGATAGGTGCCAGATAAAGTGACTGGTGAAGGGAGTTCCTTTATGACCACCCTTCTCACTACAGAATATGGTGTTACATGAAACAGGAGGCTGGAGACTGTGATCCATGGGCTCAAGGATCACAGGCTCTTCTCTGCACTCTTTTACCACCCTGGAGTCAATTCTGATCCCAGGAAGATTCTGAAGTTAAGAGACTTGTATATGTACTAAAGCCCCACCAGTAGGGTGGCTATAATGGGGAGGAGGAAGGGGGTGAATTTGCTCCTTTCTCTCTCATGAGCAGAACTCCACTTATGCAAGGAGGGGAGAGCAATCTCATTCCCTTCCCACTCCCCACTACAGCCGACCAACCAGTATGACTACTAGTACACCCAAGTTCCTCGACCCTGGGAATAAACTTTCAGAGGATTGTTAATGGTGCTGGGGGGACAGGAGGCTGGAGAAGATCTCAGATCATCTTTTGTTTTCTGCTAGTAGTTCATAGGATCCAAGCCAGGTTCTCCAAAGATCTTACCACTCAGGCAAGTTTTCTGCATCAAACCTTAAAACATTTTGTTTGTTCAAAACAATAGCTGCAACAAACTTTCTCCCACTAAGTATAAATTTGAACAGTTTTATAGTGTGCAAAGTGCATAGGTGTAATAAATATTAATAGTTCATCATATATATTAAAATATTCAATAAATATCAATAAATAGAGTACATATTCCTATAGGTACATAATCAATCAAAAGTACATTCCATGCAGATTCAAATAACCTTTCTTATTTTCCTCTACAGGTTCAAAACAATACACAAGTCAGTTTTAAAATAGTAGGTGGCAATATTCTGCTTCTCTATCCCATACCTGGCTTAAGAAAACACCAACTGGCCTTATCCAAAAATTTCTAAGTCGCCAGCAGCTCCACTTTGCCTCCATTTTCTTAGATACTGCAGAAATATAGAATAATTAGAGGTGGGGACGGACCAAGAAAACCCCATGGACCGCCGGCCCATGGTCCGTCGATTTTCATGGACCACAGACCACTAACTTTCCACGGACCAGCCCCATTCACAGACTGGCTCATCAGTCCATGGTCTGTCACTTCCAGAAGCCCTGGCTCTGCCCCCTTCATACCCAGAGATCCCAAACTCACAGAGAATCTTCAGGAGCCCCTCCTCCAGCCACCCTCCAAGGTTGGTCAAGATTGCATTTCGGATGGCCGAGTTACGGACCTCCAAAGCAGCCACCCCCAGGAAACTTGCAGTAGATACTGGAGTTGCAAATGTCAATTGACTTGCATTGGCTAGCAGCACCAAAAAGTTGCAATGAGGCAAAATCAGACAGAAAAGGGTGGGGGAAGAGCCACACAAACACCTTCCCAGCTGATTGCTCAGCGATCAGCAGATAAGGGAGCAAATCCCTGGGAGTTTGCCCGCCACCGGTGGGTACCTGGTAACCCTAGTTGCCATGGCTGCAGAACATCCACCCCTCTGTTGTCTAGGGAATTCATTCTTGCTCCTTTTTTGCATAGACAAGAATGGGAGCTCTCTGGTTGGCAGGCACAGCTGCCTATCAAGGTTTTGAGGGCTAAGATTGGCTGCAGAACATCCACCCCACCTTTGCAGAATGAGAGCTCTCTGGTTGGCAGGCAGAGCTGCCTATGAAGGTTTTGAGGGCTAAGATTGGCTGCAGAACGTCCATCTGTCCGTTTCCTAGGGAATTCATTCTTGCTTCTTGCTCCATAGAGCAGAATGGAAGCTCTCTGCTCGCCAGGCAGAGCTGCCTGTTAAGTTTTTAAGGGCTGGAAAAGGTCTGCAGATGTTCTCTCCATTGCCCAGGGAATTGATAGATTGGCGCCAGGATGTCTGGACTCATGGACCACGGACCAACGGACCGGGCCTAAACGGACTAAAATTCATGAAAAAGGTGAGTCCCATGAATTCATGAATTTCGGTCTGTTTTTTAGACCATGCCCACCTCTAAGATTAATCAATTCTGTTGAAGCCTAGCACCCAGAATAACTGTTTTTTTCTATGTTTAAATGCTCTTACATAACATAGCACATGGAGTTCAATGTATGACCAAACATGATGTTAGTGAGATAGAAGGGATAATAATAATAATAATAACAACAACATTAGATTTATATACCGCTCTTCAGGACAACTTAACACCCACTCAGAGCACTTTACAACACAGAATATACTTAATATATAGCAAATGAGATGATCGATCATTGTTAGAAAATACCTTAAGTAGTAAAGTTACAATGCTAAAGATCCTTCAAAAACTTAAATACGGTCAGTATTCATAGTGCCTTGCAGAAGAAAATATTAGTTCATTGTGGGAAATATTTTTTCCTCAGTAGGCACATACTTAATCCCAGACTCTTTGATGTTCAGTCTATACAATTAGATGAGTTTTTGAGAATGTTAGCATATGAGAAATTGACCAGGCCGCTGTTGATTGTTAGGATATAATATTCTAAAAATAGGACATGACACAACGAGCCCTGACACAGGATGCATATTATTGCAGGATTTTCTTACTGATCCTGCCAGCTTAAGATTGTTTACAGTTGTAAAAACATATCCCAAAAGTCAATGTTGGCAGCTGCCTTAGTTTACTTTTAACAAGCCTGGGCTTAGCTTGGTGAAAACTAATGTTCTGTTCACTAAAGACTTCTTTCCTTTTGTGAAACTACATCTCTAAAGCTATTTAACAGTGTGCTGAAGGGGCAAGGAATCATTTTCTTTTTGGAAAGGTCTCATGCAATCAAAATTTCCATTTTAGACTATTGGGAAGGCAGAGGAAAGGTGAAAAATAGTCCAAAGCTGTAGGATGTATAAAAGCAACAACCCTGTTGGACATGCTTCTTGGAGTGTAACACTTTAAACTGACATGGCCACTCATATTATCCCCATATTTTAGATCATCTTCTATGACGGGCAAAGGTTACAACTATGTAAGCTTAGGAACAACTGGATGAGAGAGGTGGTGCCTATTCTCAGGAGGTTAGACTAGGCAACATAATTCATTCCATGCTGGACTAACAATTGTACTGACACAAGGAAATGATTACCCCTTCTTCCCAAACAAAATTTTCTATTTTTTCCTTTAAAGGCTCTTAAGTAAAAACATTTGTATTATTTCTCCTGACTTCCGCATTGTCTACTACACATGTGTGTATGAAATATAAAACAGGGAGGACCCTCCAATGACCCCCCAATATGATGTAGAAAAATGAAAAGTATACTTAGTTATTGGGTTGGATCCCACAGAGGATTTCCATCAACAGCAGTGATTTCTATCCACAGAGAACAACTCTCTCGCCTCTCCCTCCTGCTGCAGCCCCAAATGCCCCCTCCCAAACTGCTCTGGGAAGATAGGAGTTGGACATCTGCAGCAGAGGGGGCATTGGAAAAGTTTTCCATGGGATAAAGGCCATTAATTTAAGTGAGCTTAAAGAACATATACTTGACAAGTTTCCTTTAATGCAACTCTCTTCCCAGTGTATAGTATCAGAATGTATGCATAAGATGTTTTCCATCAGGAAACCGAGACAATCTTTACTACCTAAAATTTTGCTACTAAACAGACTAGACAGGAAAAAAGGAAAAGATTAAACCATATTGAGTGGAGTGGGATGGAAATGAACAACTGATCAGTGAATGGTTTTCAGGTTTTCCATTTTATTTGAGACATTTGTTTCCAAGGCCAATAACTATTGTTCAAAGCAGCTTATTGGATTCCTTATCTGTGATGGTTTGCTAAGTTTGTTTTTCCCCTAAACCTTTGCCTTTGGACCTTTAGTCCACCTACCTCAGGAGAGCTGTGGTCACAATCAACACTCATTTTCATTGCTACTCATATAAAGCTTCTGGTGTTCCCTACTTTACTCAGGCTTATACCTCAAGAACACCTTCTCTTTTTTGTTTGTGTGACCTATATATTGCTGCTTCACCAAAAGGTTTTCACTGCCACCAAAGGCTTTCGTGTTCGATCTCCTTTTCTTAAATGGTACTTACAGAAAGGCTTCGTTATTATAGATCGTAGTTTGACAGAGCAGTCAGCACATGAGAGTGGTTGTATGGGGGGGGTCTTTTTTTCTTAAACAAAAGTAGACTTTATTTACAAGTATATAAGCGTGATAGCTGCAGAGTTTTGATAAGCATATTGGTTTCAGAATAGTTCTTAAGCTTGGTGGATTCACAAATTATCTCTTCTTAAAGATATATTCACAGACTCAGTCACACAGAGTAATTTTCCACACAGGTCTTCAGTAACAGAATGAATTGTCTTTTCATCCACACAGACATAGATGCACTAAGGCCTTTCCACACAGCTTGCCTAATCTAGATAGACTAATCTCTCTCTTAGATATGCACAGACTGCCCCCCCCCACAGAATTAGGCTCTCAGACTTCCACACAGCTTGCCTGATTTAGCCAGAATCCTTTTTCTGAGAAACCTACAGATTATCTCAGGAACACATAAATTCATTGAACTTGGCAGGATAAATATTTTCTCTCAGAAATACACAGATTGTTCTGGCTCCACGCAGATTACCTGACTGAACCAGAATGAACACTTTCAACACACTAATGAAAACCTGCAGTTTACACTGCCCCCCCCCCTAGAGTAGAGCTACCATCCTTCTTCAGATTATGCTCCATTCACCTATCTAGTTTCCTTCCTTTCCTCAGAGGTCTACATTTAAACTCACAGCAACCATTTAAAACACACACACATTAACAAGCAGAAATAAGATACTCAAAGCAATTAGATGCAAAACATTGCAATCTGATTTGCTGATCCAGAGAAAAATGTAGATCCAGTTTGGTGTAGTGGTTAAGAGCGCAGGACTCTAATCTGGAGAGCTGGGTTTGATTCCCCACTCCTCCACTTGAAGCCAGCTGGGTGACCTTGGGCTAGTCACAGCTCTCTGGAGCTCTCTCAGCCCCACCCACCTCACAGGATGTTTTGTTGAGGGGATAATAATAACATACTTTGTAAACAGCTCTGAGTGGGTATTAAGTTGTTCTGAAGGGCGGTATATAAATTGAAGGTTGTTGTTGTTATTACTATTATTATCAACTTCCCAAAACAGAGCGGATGTCTCAATAGCATAATTCTGTGGATAATGTGTAGTAAAGGAGGGAGAAATCAGAAGTGACAGAGCTGCAGACACTTGTGTGCATACAAAAACCACTGGTGACAATGGGACCTTTATCCATATAACTGAGCATAGACACAGATTTTATTCCCCATTATATAATAAACCTGCAGGTGGTCAGTAGAGTCTTCTGATTTGCAACTGCTTTTCTAAGCACAGTAGCATAAATATGTGAATGACCTGTCAAGCAAACTGTTGGCACAAAAGCATGTGAGAAGGGAAATTGATTGTGGCTGTGGGCAACGGTGTGCTTAATGCCTAGTTTCTTTGCTCATTTTTATTTTCATATTTTCTTGCAGCTGCATAGATTTGAGTAAATGTTACATTATTCTCAGATGTCAGTAGTTCAATCAGAAAATTCAGCCTGTTTTGAGTATTCATATATTAACCTCTGCTAGGGTTGCCAGGTCCAGGTCAGGAAATTCCTGGAGATTTGGGGCGTGGAGCCTGGAAACAGTAGAGTTTGGGGAGGGGAGAGGCCTCAATGGGGTATAATGCCATAGAGTCTACTCTCTAAAGCAGCCATTTTCGCCAGGAGAACTGATATCTGCGGCCTAGAGATCAGTTGTAATTCCGGGAGATCTTCAGCCACCACCTGGAGGCTGGCAACCCTAGCCTCTGCCCATGATATGCATATGTTGTATGTGCAGAACCATATTAGAAAAGTAACAGCCATGCCAATGATTGGGGAGGTGGGGGTGGAAGGAACCTATTTCCCTCTCAATTAGCCCAACGTGTCTTTGCTCTTTCCTAATAGCCCAGCAGCAGGAATGAAACATGCAACACCTGCGCTCAGTTTCTCTTCTGCCTAGGCATACATTTGCAGAGGCATCTTGTTCATCTGACATTTAATTAGTCAAGTCTCATATTCCGATCGCAGAATTAGGAGCATTTCTCTTTTGAAAAACAATCTTAAAAGAAGATTTATATAACCAGTGATGAAGATGTGGAAGTCATATGTTCCAATATTTCCTGGATAAAAGTAAAGGCAATAAATTGTATCCTATGGGATCCTGGAGGAGAGTAGAATGCACATAGCAGGACTTTCTCCTCTTTCTGCTGCAGCACAGTCCCCAAATTTTGTTCCAGGTGGGTCAGTGGACCTTCCTGAGAAGCATAGGAGCAACTGAAGGTCTGCAGTAGAATGGAGAAATCAATAGAAATCACTCCGGACTATACAAAGGCCCTTCCATTTGTTAAAAGCAGTAGAACAGAAACCACTGCTCTCACATCAAGCCTGAGCACACCCCACCACTACACACACATTGTCCAAAGCTTCTTTCTGCTCATAAATGAAGTTTTAGGGCCAAGCTTCAGGAAACAGTGGAAATCCATGTATATAATTTGGCCTTAGGAAGTGGCTGGTCAGGGGCGGGTTCAGTGTGACTTTAGTGAGTGGTGAGTTAACTTTTCTACCACCACCCCCCCAGCTCCAGACCCCACTGGGGCTCTTCAATCTAGTGGGAATAAACATGGGGGCAGGAAGCAACATTAGTCAATGGTGCAACATTATATCCAGTAGCAAACGGAAGTGCTGTCACAATACTTTAGGTCTTCCCCAAATCTCCATGTTTTTACTTCTGGGTGCTCAACCAGAAGTGATGTTACAATGTTGGGTGCCCGTCTACAAAATACTCCTGTTGATTTCTCGTGCTTGGCTGGCAATTCTGCTACAGTGGTAGACTCAGCTGAGGCCTGCTGCGGCAAGCAGCAGCCCTAGGCAGTGCCACTGCCCAGCATAGAAAGGGGCTCCTGCTGTCATGCTGCCTGTCTCAGGTGGGGGCGAGCCTGCCAAGACACACATTGCTGGCTGGCTTGCTCTCCCTTCATTCTTCCCTCCTTTCATCCCTTCTTCTTCTGGGGAGTTGGAGGCCTGCTCCCAGCCAAGTCACACTTGATAGACTGCCTTAACAGGGATGGCTCACTTGCTTGCTTTCCCTCCCTCCCTTTCTTCCTCCCTCCCCCTCCCTTTGGAGAAGTGGAGCCCACGCATGGCAGGATGGATCAGCCTGTCTCCCTCCCTTCTTTTGGGAGGTGTGGCCTATATCTGGGTGGTAAAACCAAGAATGGGCCTAGGATGCATGCCTTCTTCTATGGCTGTTTCTCTCACACACTTTGTCCTAGGGTTGTGCTGCCACTGCTGATGCAACTATATTGCCTGCCTTACCCAGCGCAGTGCCTGTCTGTGGGCAGGTAGGCACAGCAGGCCCAGGTGTTACTACTGCCAAGCAGTCTGTGTGTAGGGTTGCCAGCTCCAACTTGGGAAATTCCTGGTGATCTGGGGGGTGAAACCTGGAGAAACCTGTAGAAAGTGGGGTTTGGGGAGGGAAAGGACCTTGGCATGGCATAATTCCGTAGAGTCCACCCCTCAAAGTAGCCATTTTCTCCAGGTGAACTGATCTCTGTGGCCTGGAGACCAGTTGTAATTCTGGGAGATCTCCAGCCACTACCTGGAGGCTGGCAACTCTCTCTCTCTTTCTGTGTGTGTGTATATGTAAGAGAGAGAGAGAGAGATTAGTCATGTAGGATGCTCAAAATTCTTGGACTGGCCCTATGAGCAGGTTGCTATGAGTGGTATAAAATGGAAGTATTTCCAATTTAATCCTGTGAATGAGTTCTGCATGCACTAGGCTGTGCCATGGAGTGCATTTCCTCTTCTTCCAAAACTTCCATTTGTGCAAGGGCCCATTGAAAACCATTGATCTTGTCCAAATGGAAGTTTTAGAGGAAAAGGAAGTGCACTTCACAGCAGAGACTATTTAGTGCATGCAGAACTCATTCATAGGATCCAAGCTGTAGTATTTAGACTGCCTGGAAAACATCAGCTCAGCCATTGTTTTGATCCTTTCATGATTAAAATCAAAGAGGATTGGCTGCTGTGAAATGAGAATTAGAACAATTGTTAAGGCCTCCTTTTGGAAGCTGTCTTTCAAAAATGTAGAGGTAGAGTGTGGTATGTCAACGATAGCAGAAATTAAGCAGTAATTGATGGCCAGACATCTAGGAAATGTCTAAATTTTCAGGAATTTCCACATCCATTATCTCCTGCGCACAAGAAGGTCCGGTAATGAGCTTTGTTAACAACTCCCCTACCAGCAATCAGGTCACCCGGAACATTTCACTAAGATTTTTTCATTCAACTCCAAAACCAACTAGTGAATTCCAATTTTGGGGAGAAAGATCTTTGAAAAAACCCATAACCCAGTATTTTAACAAAAATTTCTCAAGGAACCTAGATTTCTTACCAGTTGCTCCTCTACTGATTGGTATTGGAGCTATCCCTAGTGAAAAGGGTTAGGAGTACACTTGTAAAAATCTCAGTAAATCAATTGATTCAGGGAAAGACCTTAATATAGTATATATAGTAGGTGGGTGTACCTTGAGGATATTCCCCTCCTTCATGTGCAGACCTCAGAGTCTCGGGGGGAAGGGGGAATGAAAGACTTAGAGCTAAGCTACAAGTGATGCCTGACACAAGTTGGACACTTGTCAGCTTCCCTCAAGTTTTGATGGGAAATGTAGGCATCCTGATCTTGCAGCTGTAATGGAGAGCCAAGCTGTAAAACCAGGACGCCTACATTTCCCATCAAAACTTGAGGGAAGCTGACAAGTGTCTAATCTGTGTAAGGTGTCACTTGTAGCTTGGCTCTGAGTTCAGAGGTGGAATTTGGGATGGGCCTATAGTATGCACAGCCCATCTAATTGTTACTGTCTTAAGAATTCATTTAATCTTTGACTTATGTGAGCTTAATAGGAAATAATAGAAACAATCAGAAAATTAAAATTCAGGTTTTAACATTTTTATTTTAATAATATTGTTTTGTGCTTGTGACACATTGGATTAATATGGATTGTGGTAGATAGGAAAGGGGTGGTCTCATAGCATGTGTGAGAACCTATCTTCTTTTTGAGTTAGAATTCCGTCTTTGCCTGAGTTCAAATTTTGCATAATGCCTAGAAAATACATTTATGATGGTTTTTCTAAGTAAGGAATGGCTTGCTTGGACTGGATTGTTCAGAGACAAATTCATCTGTGTTTTGATGGCGTTTAATTTATTAATTTGAGTCACCCAATCAGACATAAGTGGTTAAACAGAAATAATAATGGACTGAAAATCCCTGTAATCAAACAAAAAGCATCACTGCTTAATTGCCTCTATAGTATTTTCATTTGTGTATGTGCGTAGTTTTTTTTTAAACTGACATTCTAATGTGGTGCTTGGGGTTCAACCATAAATAAAATAAATGGAAAGCGAAAGCAGGGAAAGCTTTTTACACATTCTGCGCTGCAAAGAATAAGTAAAGGAAATGAATGCATCGACTAAGAAAATAAAAATACATGGAACCTTGCTCCATCTCAGCAGTTACCCACTGCGCCAATTCTGCTTGAGAGAATTCTGAAGCAAACTGTATGGGATTGCACAGTGAGCTTGTTAGCATGTCAATGTCTAGAAATATTTTCCTGCTCACAGATCTTTCCTCCCAAAATCTATTTTCTGTTTCTTATTTATACTCACACATCAGTTCATAGAAAATGCTCTGGCACTTACTCTTTGCAGACTTTTTGATTCACTTCTAAACCTGGTAATTAGTGATGGGTCTGGGTTATACTCAGGCAGCCCAATCATGAGTGCTGCTGTGGCAGTGGCAGCCAGCTGCCAACATAAAAGCAACTCTGCTGCTCCATTCCTCATGGACATTCTGCAGGAGGAAATAACTGATGCCCATCTGTGAGCCATAGATGGCATAGGAAGCATGCTGGAGTCCAAAGTAATCCCACCAACACCCAGTAGTCAGATAACAGCAGCTGATGATGTACAGGGGCAGCTGATCACTGCCCGCTGGTCCAGACACTGCTCCTCAATACCACTCCCCCACCCCCACCCCGGGAAAGCCAGTGGACAGGGATGAAAGCCCTGTTGAAAGCACAAATCTAGCAGAGGCATGTGGTCTGAGCATCCCTTCCTATAGCCAATAAGGCATCTATGCATGGATAGCACACATGCCCCTCCCTTCTTCTTCTTGTTATTATTATTATGAATAATAATAATAATTTAGAATTCCTTTCCCATCCCAGTACTAAGTGTTATCTCTTCCCATTTGGCTTTCTTGCTTATACAAAGTAACTTCTTTACCATGTAAGGCTACATCTTTCTGATTTTAAGACTCCTCAAAGAACATAATGAGTAGACATTTCACAAAATGTGATGGTTGAAAGGAGTTCCAAACCTTGAAAATTCCTGTTATACTTTTCTCTTGTTTGGGTTCCTATATTTTCTTTGTTAGTTTTCTATTCTAGGTCATTTCTCCATGATCTCCCTGCCATTGCTTTTAATATTTAGTGAAAAAAATCTCACCCTGTACTTAATTGTTCATGGCTATGAATGTCACTGATCAACATGTGTGTACTTGTGGGTGTCAGGGGCGTAGAACAAACCAACATCCTCAAAAGCAATTATTGGAGTTCTTTCAACTCTGGTGACAGGTTTTCATTTTGAAAGCTGCTTCAGTCTGGAGAAGGGTTTGGAGGGTATCACAGAGCAGAGAGTTCCTGAATGCACATTAGGTTTGCCAGACTAAAGATACTTTTCATAAACTTCTCTATGAATGAACTGCTCTGCCTGGAGACTGACCTACAGAGTAGAGATGGGCACAAACCAAAATACGAACCAAGATTCATGACGAACCAGATCAGTTTGTGGTTTGCGAACCAGCGGTTTGTCAGATCCCATTTCTGACTAACCGCTATGAACTTTAGGCTGATTCGTTTGGTTCATATTTTAGTTCACCACTACAGACAGCCTGGTGCCAATCAATCAGTTTCCTAGGCAACAGGGGATGGACTTCCTGCAGACCTTCTGCTGACCCGGAAGTGACGATTTTCTGACCTGGATGTGACGTTTTCACAAACCAAATGAACCTATTCATGAACCAGGGGCAGGTTCATGAAAGTTCGTGGTTCATGATTCGTGAAATTTGACGAACCACATGGTTTGGTTTTTTTCTGGTTCGTGCCCATCTCTAGAGCCAAGACAGACATATATAAAATGAGAACTCATACCAGATCTCTTGGCCATGATGTGAGTTCCCAATTACAAAAAGAGAGGAGAGAAACACTGATCTTACTAAACATACAGTAGCATACAAAATGATCCCTGGAATTATCAGTATTAGAAAGTCTATCAATACCCCATGGTAAAAAAAATTATTTATATTTTGTTTGGGAAAAATATCAGTCAGCCTTCAGGTTATTTCCCTTTCACACCCTCTTTTAGTGTTGAACTGAAACCACACATGTTATACACTGCAACAATCCCTATTTACTAGGGACAAATCCTAATTTTGCTTTACTACTTGACTTGCTACTTGTCGCAGCTAGCCCCTGATGATCTTCCTAGTGCCTGCCGCTATCAAGTGGAATGTTCCAACAATAGTATTTATGAGCTGGGTGTGTGTGTAATTGCAGGGGGGTACGCTAATTTATTGGTGCTGATATTACTTGTAAGTTGAGATGGGAGGAGTGGAGGGGCCAAGGCAGGTGCGGAGAGGTCAGTATGGGGCTAGGGATCCCAGTCCTCTGGGGACAAGGGAGGTGTGGCGGTGGGACATGGTCACAGAAACAAAGGTGGTATAGCTCGATGTCCTTCTAACCTTTGTTCCACCCATGGCATGCCAGGTATGGGGCTAGGAAATGAACCTCCCCTCTGACACTGATGTGTAATGCCAGGTCCATTATGAATAATACTAGAACACTGCATGATTATATTGTAACGAATAATATAGACATGGCATGTATGACTGAGACATGGGTGGGGGAGGGTGAGATGGTTGCTCTGAATAAGCTGATTCTCCCCCCCCCCCGCCCAAGTATCTCAGTCTTTCATCAGTTCTGGTCAGGTGGATGAGGGGAGGGATGGCAGTGCTCATAAGAGATTCTTTTTCCTTCAGTCCACTCCCCGCTCCAAGGATTTCTGGTATTGATTGTGTGACCCTAACGTAGAATGCTGAGGAGAGTTTGGCAACTTGATTGGTGTACCAGCCGCCTAGCGCCCCAGCAGCTACCCTGTTGAGCCTGTTGGAGGTGGTGGCAGGTTGGGCCTTGGAATTTCCCAGACTGCTGGTTCTGGGGAACTTCAACATCCATGCTGTTGATGCCATCGCTCCACTGGTGATGGACCTAGTGTCTTCTATGGTGATTTATGCTCAGCTGCAGAGATTAGTGGATCCAATAGGATTCCAGAATGTTCTACGGGATCCAATGCCCCCTGGCAGTTCGTTAGATGAGCTGGTGGAGGATTGGCAGGTCTGTCTCTCCAAAACATTGACATAATCACCCCCATCGCCCTCTCTGCCCCCTTACTAGATTAGCCCCCTGGTATACAGAGGAGCTAAGACAGATGAAGCAGAAACTGAGACGGCTTGAGTGAGTGTGTCAGCAGTATCGGGTGTTTATGAAAGCCTATGAAGTGGCTGTGAGGGCGGCAAAGAAGGAGTTCTATGTTGCCTCCATCGCGTCTGCAAGCTGACACCCAGCAAAATTATTTCAAGTAGTTCGGCCTTTGGTCTCACTTTCCCAGGGAGACCGCCAAATTGGTAATTCGGACACTAGCTGTGAGACTTTTGCAAGCCATTTTACTCATAAAATCTTATCGCTCTGTCGTGACTTACCAGCCACAGTTGAAACAGTGAGTGAACTGGAGGTCCTTTGGCTGTCTTCTGATCCTATCTTAGACCACTACTTTCCCAGGAAGGGATTGACTGGCGAGGCCCACCATGTGCTCCCTGGACCCATGTCCTTTGTGGCTGATAAAAGCCAACATGGATGGGCTGAGGGCCCTGTTGGAGGCTATTATTAATCAATTGTTGAACTCCAGAACCTTTCCGAGAGCGCTAAAGGAAGCCATGATGAAGCCACTTCTGAAAAAAAATCCTTGGACCCCACCGACCCATCCAATTACTGCCCAGTTTTGAACCTCCTGTTTCTGGGCAAGGTGATTGAGCAAATGGTGATGAAACAGCTTCAGGTTTTCCTGAAGGATTCCTCTGTCTTGGACCCATTACAGTCCGATTTCTGCCTGGGTCGTGGGACGGAGATGGTGCTGGTTGCCCTCACAGGCGATTTTCATAGGCAGTTGGACCGGGGTGGGTTGGCACTGTTGATGTTGTTAGATCTGTCAGCAGTGTTTGACACAGTCATTTACAATCTGTTGACCCAGCGCCTTGCTGATGTGGGGATACAAGGGACAGCCTTACAGTGACTCATCTCCTTTCTCTGTGGTCAGGGACAGAGGGTGGCACATGGGAAAAAGTTATTGTCACGCCGCCCATTGGAGTGTGGTGTTCCTCAAAGGGTGACACTCTCCCCTTTGTTGTTCCATCTTTATATCGCCCCCCTTGCCCAGCTGGCACAAAGTTTCAGACTGGGTTGTCACCAGTATGTGGATGACACCCAGTTGTATCTGCTGATGGATGCTGGCCTGGCTCTGCCCCAGATGTCCTGGCTAGAGCCTTGGAGGCTGTGTCTGGTCGGGTGAAGCAGAGTCAACTGAAGCTGAATCCCATGAAGATAGAGGTCCTGTACTTGGATTGTGGGCTGTTAGATTTGGGGATCTGGCTCCCAACCTTTGATGGGGCACCACTTGTGCTTCCTCTGGTGGTCAGGAGTCTGAAGGTGACACTTGTCAATGGAGGCCCAGGTTGTGTCAGTGGCCCAGTCTGCTTTTTTCCACCTTCGGCAGGCCAGGCAGCTCGCCCCCTATCTTTCGACCCATGACCTAATGACAGTGATTTATGCAACAGTCACCTCCAAATTGGAGTACTGTAACTCGCTCTATGCAGGGCTTCCCTTGGGTCTGATCTGGAAATTACAGCTGGTTCAGAACTGCTGCACACGTGCTGCACAGGTCCTTACTGGTCTTATGTACAGGACGTATATTATCCCCATCCTACATTCTACTGGCTCCCTGAGGTTTTAACCTTTAAAGCCCTTAGTGAACAGGGACCAGCATACCTATGGGACCCCCTCTCACCATATGTGCCCTGGAGAGTGCTGAGATCAGCTGATAAACATCTACTGGGCATCTTAGGCCCCAGGGAGGCTAGGCTGGCTTCAACAAGAGCCAGGTCTTTTTCAGTCCTGGCTCCAACCTGGCGGAACTCTATCAGTGGATATGTGGGCCCGCCAAGATCTTCTGTCTTTTCGGCAGGCCTGCAAGACTGAGATGTTCCACCAGGCATACAGTGGAGGCCAGCCTAGAAGTCATCCGGAAAGTCTTCCAGCCATCCTCTTGTGGGGGGGGGGCATCTGATCATCTGACCCGCTATGTGAGTTACAATGCAAACCAATTGACCTGTTCCCCCACCTTCTTCCCATCCCCTGTATATAATTGGCAGGGGTGGATTGTAGGGTCACTGTCTGTGTTTTTATGGAAATGCTGTGATTTTATTGTTTTTATTGCTGTAACCCACCCTGAGCCCATTTCTGGGGAGTGCGGGATAGAAGCCTAATAAATCAATCAAATCAATCAATCAGACGAGCCCTACATTTAAACTTTCTGAACATAGTAGGATCAAATGATTATGTGAAAACATATGGATGGGAGTAATAAACCTTTAAACTCTAAACAAAACAATCTGTAGTTAAAGAAATTTAAGACAGTCCATAAAAAGCAATCGTATACAGCACCAACTAAGTTAAAGCAAATCTTGCTGGGTAAGGAGGGGCAGGGATTGCCTTTACCAAGACCCTTCCATCCTGATTTAATTGTGAAACATAGGACCTCCTCTGATGATCTCGAAGGCCATGGGGTCATCTGAGGGCTCACATGCAGGAATAAGAGTTCTCCCAGTGTGATAAAAAGCATCCGTTATAGTTTATCTGCTGCCTAAATAAACTTTATCCAGTTCAGCAGAAGCTTACATAGGAATGGAAAAGCAATAGGAGTGCTCAGGCTGAGACTGGGTTGGGTCATTGATATTACATTTCCTATTATGGTGTTGTGCTGGTAAAAAAAATTGCTTATATCTCATACAGTATGCTCAAGAGGTCCAGGACTGGACCAAAGGACCAGATCTTTAATCCTATTTGAGTAAATCAGGTTAGTTGAATGAAAGTCAATGGGCTTGCAATGGGTTAAGTACAAATACATCAGCTTCGGTGGCTTGGAACCAGCAGTCAGAGTTTGGCATCATGTAGTTTCACTCACTGTTTAATTTGTTTTAGCTGTTTGAAAGCCCCAGTAAGTTCATTGTGCTGACTGCTTGCATTTGTGAATAAGAGAGAAGAACAACAATCATGGTTAAGCATGGCAATTCCAGCACACTTTATTTCTTTAACATACTACATGTTGACCTTCTTCTCTGAGAGTTTCAATTGTGAGGCTGGACTGCAGAAGCTCTGTAGCTGACATAGCATACAAAAAAAAATGCAGCTGCAGGAAGAAAGGTTCCCTGGGCACTTCAGTTGCTCTGCCAACGATTCATTTCTGGCAAACACTGATGAACGGCATATGCAGTGGGAGGTGTGGGGGGTGAATGGGTGGAGAAAGAAGCATAGCCTAGAGCAGAAGTAGCATTTGCAAAGCAGTTGTAAACATTTCATTCGTTTGGAAGCTGGATAAAGAGAGAGCAAATCAAAGCAAAGAATGTCTGATATATCCTGTAGATGCATGATGATCCTGGGACTACTCTGTAAAGGCAACCTGAACCATTCACTAACCGTATTAAAATTGATGGACCCCTCCCCTTTGCTCCCCCACATGCAGGCAGATTTTCCTGCCAAAATCCGAGTTTGCCTGCTTTTGCTGAGCAGCCCCAAGAAACGTGTCTCTAATTGTGGTTTTAAAGTTTGTTTTGTCCCACCATGATAAGCAGTTATAATGTTGGCTTTTTAGCCTAGCCCAGAGACTTGATGGGGAGAAATCAAGAATCCTCTTCCTCTGTATTGGAAATGGCACTGGAGACTGAATAACGTACAAAATAAACAACTTTAGTGAACAGGCAGGGATAGAATAAGGGTGGTCAGGGAATGAAAGTGCTGAGGTAAATTTTGTTGGTGTAACAGAATACTCTTTGAGTGATAGGTAAAATAGGTCCCTTTAAGCTTAGTTTCTGTGTTCTTAATCCTTAACAGTAAGAAGTGTTTTGTTTAATACTTTGGTTAAAGTAACAATGTTTCTTCAGAGTTCCCTTTTACAACTCAGGTTTCCTGACATTAGTTCAAAACTGTTTCCCCTTTACAACAGACCTGGGGTCCTCCTCAGAGCCAAACCCCCTTTAGACACTGGGCAGGAATTAATCTTCACCTAAGGAAATATAACCCTTCTTTACTTGGTTTGAATGGGAGTCTCCATTTACTACCCAATCACTCTTTACTAAAAACACACACACAGTTCTGTTGTGGCGGTGTAAATGGGGTTTAAGCTTGTGCTATCTTTTATATTTGGAATTCTTAACTAGAATTCCTCCTCAAGACAATGATGTTAGAGTAAGGGCAAAAGATTTCTTTTCCTTCACTCCAGAAGGGAACCTGTCTGACCTGCCCTGTCAGATTAACTCACAAACTCTACTCAACTCAATATCCTGTCAGCAACCAACTGTCATCCTGAAGGCCGGCTCTGACTGGCCAATCAGAGAGGAGGGAGCAGACTGTCAATCAAGTTCTCATTTCAGGCAATTGTTATCTCTTTTCCTTCCCACTCTGAGTGCTGGACTTAGGAAAACTTTCAAGTGCATTCTGTCACAGTAACATATTTGGATCTACTGGTTTTCAAAGAACTGTAATCCCCCACCCAGTCAAAACTACTGCCTCAATCCATCCTCTCAGCTGAATCTCAAGTACACGTGTACCAAGCCCACTAAAACACAATAGTCAAGAATACAGTAATCAAGTGTTAGAGAGACTAAGTATTAGATAAGTATATCAGTTTCTGGGCTGTATTCTTCACAACTAGCAGCTGAATGTGTGAAATGAATCCACATGGCATTTGCTTCATGTGAGGAGAAATGAATGCCCATTTGCATTGTCTTATATCTGATAGCTGTTAACATATGCAAGGCATCACTTGAAACTGTGATCCATAGGAGATGTGTGAATTGGTGTTACCTCTTTTTATATGAGTTCTATGGGGCTAAATTAGGAACCAAACTTGCAAGGCAAATTAAGAAATTCCTTTAAATCAAAACCTTTCAATAGTCAGACCAACTAGATTTTTACACCAAACACATAGGTACAACATAGAAGAGAAACTTGCTGCCAATAATGTCTTTGAGTTAAGCATGGAACTACTCATGGAACCACTTCAGGGTGGACAAAGTCCAACTTTTGGGTCCACCAAGTGCCAGAGTCCCTTGCTACAGTCCTCTTGATCATGGAAACAAACTGGACCTCAGGTGTATGTCTTCAGTTTATGGATTATAGCCCTGCAGTGATAACATGATTCCAGTAATAACATCAAACTAAATTTACCCCCTCCCCCCTTTTTACTTATTAGTTTTTACTATATTTACTATATTCAAGGAGATAAAAAATTATTAAGTTCCCCTGTAACCAGCCTTCTCCTCTGCTGCTCAGCTCCACACACTGACTCTGCCATTCTGAGATGAACCAGTTAGCTCATGGGGGTTACATTCTTCCCTGCTAAATTGCTGTCATCTTGACAGCATTTTTCAAAATTAAAACTTATGAAGTTAACAGAAAACAAAAGTGCAGTAGATTATTATTGGTTTAAGACTGAATTTTTGTAAGACTGCTGAAAAAAATCAAGATGTAGTCATTTAACTTAGCAGGTTTGGTTCTAACCCTTTGAGACCTAGGAGGTACTGCACTGAATTTCTCTAGATCTATGCTCTGTGTAAGTGACTCCTGGGGCACTATTTCTGTTGTTCCTTAAACTATTTTCTCACTTTGAGGTACAGTAACTTCCTTCAGTAATGAACTTGGAGTGAACTCTCCTGCTAAAGGGTGGAGATCTGAAAGAAGTGTGGGTTCTGCTGAGCATTCTTCCTCATCTTTTGTTAGGATCACTAGATCAACAGTTTTCTTTCTATTTCTGCTACTGATAGGATCCTGCTCAATTCCCACATAATACACTTCTTCAGAGGCAATATATCCACAAGGACTCAACATATCTTGGTGTAGAGTTCAAATGAGACCCTTGCCATCTTCAGGTTGGACTTGATTAACAGGTAGATTTTCATTCATTTGATCTACAACTATATGTATTACAGGTTCTCATCTATCAGCCAATTTTTGTGTTCCACAGAGACTTAAGTTACTCGCTAATACTCTGTCTCCCAGCTCAACGGTAGACCTCACAACTTTAGCATTTCGTCTTCTTTTGTTGGCTTGCTGATGCTTTTCTGCCTCACGGGTAGGCAAATCATATGCATAATGTAGTCTGCATCTTAAGTCTTTAACATATTCCTGATGTGCTACTTCAATTTTCCCCTTTGCTTTTATTCCAAAGCATAAATCAATAGGTAGTAATGGTTGCCTTCCAAACATTAGGAAGTAGGGATATTTTCCTGTAGCATCATTCTTAGTACAATTATAAGCATGAAACAAAGGTTTTATATGCTTTCTCCAGTTAGTTTTCTTATTTGATTCCAAAGTTCCCAACATATCCAAAAGGGCATGACTGAACCTCCCTAGGGTTTCCTCTAGGGTGATATGGCATAGTATGTGACTTTGTCCCAGTAATTTTATTTAGCTCCACAACTAGTTCTAACTCAAAACTTGCATCTTGGTCATTGTGGAATCTCCTGGGAAATCCATGGTGGTTTATAAAATTTTCACAAAGAGTTGCAACAATAGTTCTTGCTATCTGGCCCCTAGTGGGATACAATTGTGCATATTTGTTGAAGTGATCAGTAACAACTAGAATATTTTTAATACCTGTTGCATCTGGATCAAGAGACAAAAAGTCTATGCAGATTAATTTTAAGGGAGTGTAAGCTTTTATATTAAGTTTTATTAAGTTTTTATTTTTATTAAGTTTCTGTGCAACCAGCCTTCTCCTTGGCTGTTCAGCTCCAAATGCTGACTCTGCCCTACAGGGCTAAACTAACTCACTCATGGGGGTTACACCAGCACACAAAAACATCAGACTTCCTTGTAACAGTTTCCATTTTTTTAAATTAATATATTTTGTTGAAACTTCAGTTATTGCAAAGAAATAATCAGAGCTTGAATTAAGAGACAATCATTTTATAGATTTAAAAATATCAGGACAAGAAAGAATTATTTTCTATATCAACTGTTTTCCTTTGACCTGTCAGGTTGTACTTTGTAGCTATTCCCCAATGAATTGTTTAGAAACAAAGAACAACCTTCACCTCAAAGGTATAGACATGGTGTCACAGCCTGTCTCCTCACAGAAGAAGATTGCATAGCTCTAAATGAGATATGGACCCTGGAGCCTTTCTTCTTCATGCTATATCTCAAATGAAGGTCTCAATTGCTGTGACAAGAAAATACATTCTTTATAGGGAGATCAGATAAAAATTATCGTTTGGTCTTGTTTCAGTCACATGGTCTTGTCTACAGCTTAAAAACAAATGCATAGATAAGTATACTGTTCTGTGTCATTTTGGTTTATCCTAATGAAAGGAATAGTGTGCTTTCTCCTTTTGGATTTTGATTTGAACCAGTGCAGATACCTGCAAACTTTTCTACATAGGATTAATGTTGCCATATCTGGAGGAGACCTTCTTAAGTTTAGGTCCAGCATGGAATGTTTTCTGTTTGGTTGGAATAGAGCCTGTTAGTATCTTACATTGCTGAACTCTGTGTGTATGCACTGTTTTAAGAACAAAGAAACATTTCTAGATTCACAACGCATCCATTATAGTTATAAAGATGATGTAGAAAGGGAACATACCTGATTTTATGGGTGCTTACTTGGAATTGCCCCATTGAGTTCAGTGTGGCTTTTTCCCAAATAAGCACGCATAGGATTTCAAAGGGGACTGAATTTCAAAGGCTACTTCTGTCCTCTGCAAACAGCAGTAATATTTTTTTATCAGAATGAACCAAAATATAACAATATAGTAATAAAAATTGTATTCTTTTTGTTTTGGGATATTTTTTCTATAGACCAAAATAGCTGCCTACAATTTTTGTTTTCTTTTCTCTAGGGAGGTGTAAAAAGAAGAAGTATTGAACAATATGAGAATATCTATTTTGAGAAAATCTTTAAGATCTTGAAGCATCATCAGTTGTTGCCGCCATAATGGAAAGAATTTTTTAATTCTTTCTTATGCACATGCAAGCAAAACTTCAACAAGATAGCAAAGGACATAAGTTCCTCTCCAAGTGGATATAGCTTACAATGGGATTTGACGACTGAATGGAGAAACAAACTGGACTACGAGTCAGAATAAAATTATACAAATGAGTCCAAGAAAATATGTTCCCATAAATTATTATCCTCACAGGAATTGTCATGTCACAGTTTCCTGAAGACAGATCAAGACAGTTGAGGAAAAACGAATTAAGGTGATGTTTTCCAGTGAGTTTTTAATACAACCCAGCCTTCCCCAGGAAGCTCAAATTGTGAGCATTGTTTGCAAGTCAAAGGAAGGATTCTCTTCTCCAGCTTGAGTTTCTGTCTTCTGGGAATTGTCTGAGTAGTTCATCAGAAATGAGGAAAAGATATGTCTTTAGTAGCCAGGTTTTCAGTTGTGAACTAGTTTTTCTGTAACATGTATGGCTGGAAGTATGAGGGAGAGAGTATGCCTATAAATCAAAGAGCTCAGATAAACTTCCTACTCTGCCACTGAGCTGTCGAAAAGCAGAAAAGCTAGCAGCAGTATATCAAATTCTTTGACTTCGTATTGAATTCCAGCCAGTATGAGAGGCACAATAATGCAGGTTTCAATTCAGTGCCACAGCCAGAGTTTAGATCCCCCCACTCCCGCTGGCAATCTTGTATTCATAAGCGAAAAGGTTCTTTTTTCCTGTTGCTGGGGAAAGCAGCTTTGAAGCTGATAACCTTTGCCTTTTCACCCTTTCCCATTTCCTCTTGGGAAAAGTGGTCAGGTGTCATGTTGTTTGATCATGACCCCAGGACGGCAGTTAACAGAGATGAATGGAGAGGTTGCTTCCCACTTCTTGGCTTCTGTAGCTGAGGTAGGGTTGCCAGCCTCCAGGTAGTGGCTGGAGATCTCCCGGAATCACAGCTGGTCTCCAGGCCACAGAGATCAGTTCACCTGGAGAAAAAGGCTACTTTGGGGAGTGGATTCTATGGAATTATGCCATGCCAAGGTCCTTTCCCTCCCCAAACCCTACTTTCTCCAGGTTTCTCCAGGTGTCACCCCCCAGATCTCTAGGAATTTCCCAACTTGGAGCTGGCAACCCTAAACTGAGGAAGAAAGAGGAGTAAATGGCCGTCGTCACACGGGCACAATTTTCGCGCTAAATTAGCGCTACCTCCCGCTCATTCCTCGCCTTATTCCATCTCTATTCCGTTTGCTCAGTTCCCAATTATTAACGGAATCATACTCTGAATGTAGTTTTAATCCGTGTCCGTGTGAGTGTTCCCGAGCGATTAAGAACTGCTTGCAACGCCATAATTTTTTTTTAAATAAAGCAAACTTATATCGATATCGCGTTATAGCGCATTATCACGTCGCTGCAATGTTTGCATTGCAAAACGCCGAGCAGGCATTTACAAACAAGCTGGCATTTGGTCCATTAAAGCACTTTAGCGTTGGCGAATTTAAAAAAACTAATATGAAGTATCCATGTCTGTGCCCTTTTTGACCACCCCTTATTCTTTAACCGATATAAATATATGTGGCAGTAGCTCAAGTTACAACCTGGAACGTTGTTTTTGGCGCGCAAATTCCCCATCCCCCCTCCCTTTTTAAAAAAAATGGAAACATGCCAGGAGTTTTCGCTTTCACATTGGGCGTGCCTACAGCGGTGACGCCTCATGCAACCCATTCTGCTTGAACTTCAGCTCTGGTGAGGCGGGAAGTGTATAGCTCGAAAATCAGTCCTTTGTCTATCGCGGACACGAAAAAAATGTCTCACAGTGGGATGAGTCATGTGAAACGAGGAATCTCGTGGAGGCATCGGGAAATCATCGATCTTCTGCACTTTTGGGGCGAGGAAAAAATCCAGGTGGCCCTAAGGAACACACATCGCAACTTGGACTATTTCGAGAGAATATCT
Organism: Eublepharis macularius; assembly: GCF_028583425.1. Taxonomy (NCBI): domain Eukaryota; kingdom Metazoa; phylum Chordata; class Lepidosauria; order Squamata; family Eublepharidae; genus Eublepharis; species Eublepharis macularius. The sequence goes on along the minus strand of NC_072793.1, from coordinate 85,951,086 downwards.
GAACAGATGGCAACGAGGGGCCACAGACGATCGGCTCTTGAATGCAGATCCAAGACGAAGACCATGCGCCTCGAATACAAGAAGGTGGTGGCACATAACAGCCGGTCAGGAAACGCTCCCATCACCTGCCCCTACTACAGGGAGCTAGAGAGCATTCTCAGAGGGGATGCAAGTGTGAATCCCAAACGTTTAGCCAGAAGCATGGTTCTTCAGGTAATGGGTCAAGTGAGCCCAGCACCCTTGGTGCTCATGGAGTCATCAGAGGAGCTATTTTCACACGAGTTGGAAACCATCAATCCCACTGACATCAGGATGTCTTCACCTGCTCATGACGGTAAGTGCAGCAGTTAGAGAACATGGGAGGGTTGTTATGACTACTGTTTAAAATCCAGCCATGCACATTAAAATCCATATTGTATCCTGACATGATTACTTCAATGGGAAAAAAGGGGTTATGAAAGTAGCTTGCAACATATCCCAGGGTCCCGGTGTCTGCTAAGTGCACGCTGCCCCAAAGCGTGCAGCTGGATCCCAGCCGTTGCATTCATTCAATTGCCGTATTTGCTGAATATACCAAGAGGTCTTTATTGTGATGAAAAGGGTTTGGAGGCGTTCCAAGGATAATGCTTTTTGCCAGGGCAAGAAATGCCTTGCTGGATCATGCCAAGGGCGCATTACCCCTGCTTCTTGCACACCGGGGGGTTGGGGGTGCGGGACAGCCGGATGCCTCTGGGAGGCTTACAGGCAGGAGTTGAGGGTGTTTGTCTCCCCTTGTGATCTTGCTCCAGTCAAGTGCAATACTCAAGTTGATTTTTGGCATGCTTGTTACTTCTTGAAGGGGTGGGTTGCCAGCTGGCCCTCAATATGGCACAATCTTGTGAGAGCATAGAGCATGGGGATGGACTGTGGGTTAGTACTAGAGCACCTGCTTTGCATGCCTAAGTTCCCAGCTTCATTCTCAAGCATCTAATGAGAAAAATACTCTGGTGATGCAAGGAAAAATCACTACCTGAGCCTGGGGTGGCCAACCTCCAGTTGGGGCCTGGAGATCCCCTGGAATTACAACAGATGTCCAGACTACAGAGAAAATGGCTTCACAGGAGGGTGGACTCTTGCATTATATCTCTCCCTCCCCGGGCTCCACTCCAAGATCTCCACGAATTTCCCAGCCCAGAGCTGGCAACCCCACTTGAGACCCTGGAGGGGTGCTGCCTACCTGGGGAGACCAAACCGACCCTGATGGACTGCAGGGTTGCCAGGTCCAGGTTGGGAAATCCCTGGAGATGTTGGTGGAGGAGTCTGAAGATGGTGGGGTTTGTGGATGGGAGGGAAATCTGGGGTATAATTCCATGGAGTTCACACTTCAAAGCAGCCATTTTCTCCAGGGGAACTGATTTAGGCTGCCTGGAGATCAGTTGTAATTCTGGCAGATCTCCAGCTATTACCGGGAGGCTGGCAAGGCCAATGGACTGATGTTCCCATTCCGTTTGAGGCAGATTCATTGTTTGTTCATGTCTGCATGCATGGGCTAAACAGCCATGGCTGATTAAAACCTGAGATGGACATTTTGGTCCCCTGAAAGTCCAGCGCAAGAACATTTTAATTATTGTGCGTGACCGCACACAGGTCAATTCTCTGTTTGATGCATATGTGACGATGGGGAAAACCGTACCGCTCATTGTTTTAACTCTGACCATTGTTGCCACGTTTCACCGCTTGGCAAAAAAAAATTCAAATTGTGGAAGGGGGAAGTTAATCGTCCTCTCAGTGGCACACTTGCTAATCCCATAGCTTAATGTGGGGTGGAATTGTCTGGATTCATAGCACTTTTTAGAGCACCAAAATTTGGTTTTGGCGGATTTCCCTTATTCCTGATTCAGCACGGTAATCTCATAGCTTTGGTTTATTACCGTTATTGGACTGGTGCCCATATATAATGAACTGTTAAGTGTGTTTTACGCCATGCTTCCACCTGCCCACACATTGTGAAGATGAAATGATTACTTATGGTTAGGACTCCATTCTAATATGTCATGTTTCAAAATTTTTTGACATTGTTACTGATTTTTCCAAATGAACAATGTTTAGGAGACTTTGACTGCATGTCTGGAGAAAACCCCAATGACTTGGAAACATCCCTTGATGTCACACCAGAAGGACTACTTGAAAGTGGTGAGCTTATTTTTTGGGTCAAGATGTAAAAACTGATTGAAACTGCCACCCCAGATCACTCTATGTGAAGTCGGAACAGCACCGGACAAGAACACAGTTAAAATTGCAATGAGAAACGCTTCAAAGGACACAATTATGAAATAATTGATCTATCTAAAAAGTATTCTCAAGAGGTTCGAGCACTAACAAAGCCAGACCAAATCACAATGAAAGAATATACCAATAACGTTGCTCCTACTTTTGCTCTGTAATGCCAAAGCAAAGAGGCCCCTTGCCTCTCACCAGCGTCTGTGTGTGGCGGGGGGGGGGCGCTCTCAGGTACCCTTCTGACAGCTTCTCTAAATTTTAAAGCCATCAGAGAACCTTGCCTAAAAATACATCTCTACTGCGGCTCAAAAGTTAAGTGGTTATTACAATCAATTTTGTTACCAGACATGCTTGCTACTGAGATGGTTTATGAACAGCATGCAAATTATTTAAAAGTACTGAAACAGCACGCATATATTTGAAGTGCCGACATACGGGACTCCAGTGATTTTAAACAGTGACCAGAACATTGCGTGAGGTGAAATTGAAATCATCACAGATAGCACACAAGGCGAGTTCGGCCAGCATCTCTTTTCCTGATGATTAGGTTATAAGCATATTTTAATCGCTTTATTAACAAGGCCACTGACATCCCACCCCTTCCTCTCCCATTGTGGGAACCAACACAAGTTACAAACAACCTTTTATAAATGCCGCTGGATGGGTGCAGGGAGGAATTGTTAATTGGTTTTTGGATGCTTAATGCTACCACCTTTTCTCCGTTGTGAGATTCAGATTTGGCTTTAAAAACAATGTGAGCTTCTTGTAGGTTCTCTGGAAGAAATGCATAAAAAAGCAGATTTCCAATGCGATCATCACCTTTCTGTCAACCCGCAATGTCTGATTCACTGGCAGACATTCTCTTGGGTGATGGACCACCTACCGAAACAATTGGATTGCCCAATTCATAATACTTCAGAAAGCAATCTGTGTCTGGGTTGTCTTGGTTGGCGTGCAATGAGGAGAAGACAGTAATGACCTTAAATTTTTTTTTGCTTTCTACAGATTCAGGGGATCACAATCAAATTATACAGGGGAATGCACTGGATAAGGAAAACAACCCTCCGTCTCCAAGAAATGCACAAGCAGGTGGGTGCAAGATGCTTTGTCACCTTGAAAGAAAAGGCCTTCTTGCTCTGTGAGGTTGCAGCGCTGACTTTTCAAATGGGTAGATATGACAATGCTAGAGGAATGCGATGTCAATAAAAAAGTGAGATTTAAGCATCTTAGAGGAACAAATACGTTCTTCTTATGGGAGACTTGATTTAATAGAATTTTTGGGATCACCTTCTCCTGGATGTGACAGCTCACACAGACCATGTTGTCAAAACCTTACACAGTAATGAAAACATGGTTTCAGTGGGTGTTATGCGCAGCATTCCTTTCATGCATGCCTTGTTGCACACCATCACTGTCTTCCTCTGTTGACTGGCTCCCATCTTCAAGCGAGGCAACCACACATAAAATTCTACACATAGCTGAGGGAGAGCTGAATTGAAGCATAAGGCATTGTCCCCCTTTTGTTGCGTATGCAGTCCTCAACATGCTCTGATGCCGGCACTCTTGATGCAATCATCAGAAGGCATGGTGAGAGGCAAAACATGGTGTTCGGAATAAAAGGAATCTTAAATTGCTGGTGGCTTTACAAATGGGTGTGGAACGGGGCACATGCTTTGTGAAAAGTGAAACATACCCTTCTCTCTATGCCCCCAATCAGGAAGCCCACCAAGGACAACAACACTCCTGTCGCCTGGAACTCAACTGGCAAACCTGAGGTGTAGGAAAAGGGTGGGTTCCACAGTCAACAATGCTGCAGAAAAATTCCTTAAACAGGCTTTCGAAGAACACCAGGAGGAGATGGCCCTACGCAGACGGGAGCAGGAAGAAACTAGGAAGTGGAGAGAAGAGGAGGGCCGCAGGAACTTGGAATTCCTTCAGGAGACAAGGCTGGAGAGGAGAATGTTCCAGGATGCATGGTCAGAAAACATAGAAGTCATGCGCGCTGCTGTTGGTACTCTAAAAACATTGGGCGAGGCAATTCTGCGCCAGCAACAACCAACCCCCCCAGAAACTCTCCATGTTAATCTGCCGGCAAACTCTTCCGATTCCAATAGAATGGGGGCCCCCAAAAGATCATGTGTGGGAAAGGCCAGGGATCGTTTGACACTGTAGGCCAACCCTCACATCACAAGAAACAATTGATGCCAGGATGCTTACCATCCTATGGTCTTTAGGGTTTTCTCAGGTTATAAAAATATATCTGTTATTGTATTAGAAAAGTGTTCTTTAATTTTAACAGAAAAATTATCAACATTAAACAGTCGTAACTTGGAGACCGAACAAGTCTCAACTAAACAGCAAGTTTTTAGAAATGGTAAAAGTTGAACAGTTAACTTAAAGTTTGCCATCATGGGTCCTGACCACGAGACAGTGTCTCGGTTACACTGGACTGCCTCTGGCGTTCCCTCCGCTCCAGCACCAAAAGACGCCGACCATGGCGCGACATGCGACTCTCCAGTTTCCTCACCTGGCTTTGCAGTGTCGTGACTAGGGAGAAAATGTAAAACAGAAGGTCAATGGCATGTTCATGGCTTTCCGATATGCGGTCAGAACAAAATTAACATTGTTGACCCACCGGAAGCCAAGATCCTGGTTTCCAAAGAGCAGACCCGGGTGAGGATATTGTCGAGGGTAGTGTGTTCTTCCTCGGGTGTCCGGGAGGTTTGGGAACTTGCAGAGGCTACCGGAACCTCAACAGCCTCCTCTGGTCTGCCTATCGCTGCAATCAAAAACAGGAAACTGTTATGGGTTGTTGTACATTCATGGCTTGCAACCCAAGAAGCTTATCCTTTTTTTTTTCCAATTATTGAACTCTTGCTATGGAGCGGTAGAGCTCAATAATGATGAGAAAAGACATCTTTGAAAAAATTCATTTAATGCTTTCATAGTTGAACAGTTGATGTTAATAACAAAAATCAATAAAAAAACACTTTTGGAAATTGTGCTTAACCTTGTGGATCTTCCGTTTGTTCTGTGGAAACAGGCTCAATCAGTTGCTCCTCAGAATCAGGGTCTGCACCTTCATGTTCACCAACATGCTGTAATCCCTCACCTTGAACGATTTCTCTTCCACGACGCAATGCTGTGAAAATGAGGGAGAGGGAAAGAAACAATTTAGTGTGATGACAACTGCAAATCTATAATAGGAGATCAATAATCGATTTTAATGTTGCAATAGGATACCGGAAACATTGCTGTTTTTGAAGAGGGAGGCACATTAATTTGTGAAGACTGAATAGCTTTGAGTTCAAACAAAAACCATTTCTCCTTTTTAGAGTTGGGGGGGAATGCATTGGTCATTGTGAAGGTCCCAACATTCCACTGTCATTACACGTTCTTGGACATGAAAATTGGTGGGGGAGGGGGGATTCATTCGATGTGTGTTTTCATTACATCAGTTGAGATGTCAGTAAAATGTTCTCATGTCAATTAAGTTCATGGAATTTCATAAATGGTCATTTTAAGGAAGGCAGGGTCAGCCAGCAACAGTGGCTTGCAGTAACAGGCCAGTTTATGGATCACTGACTTCTTTATCAACACTACACAGATGTTAAAAACTCTTATCACTCCACAACCTACAATGCAAAGGATAGCAAATGAAAACAAACGGCCTCACTTACCCGCGTGACGCCGCTCCTGCCAACTCGGTCGTCCTGCGGCCTCCCACAGCCGCATCATTGTGGAGAAGTGGGGTGGCTTCCCACTCTGCCTGGGGATCCCCTGCCACGACTCCAGGGCCTCGAAAAAAGCACCCTTAGTGCGTTTAAACTTTGACCTGCACTGGTCCGCTGTTCGAGGATATCCCCTGTCGCTCAGACGCCTGGCAATCCTAAAAAAAGCAACTTTGGTCGGAAGGTGGGTGCTACTCATTAAGAGCTCCACCTTCCCACTCTGAAGAATCAGGTTAAGTAGCACCTCGACCTCTGCGTCGGACCAAAAAGCGCCTCTGCGTTTCGGCGCCATTTTTTTTAACGCTTACAGGGCGTAATATCGAATTGACGTCTCTGATAGTGCCCCGCTTGAAATGGACACTTTTGAGCGGGAAATGGAGGTCCAAACGTTGATTGCAACGTTCTCCTTTGTCTTTCTTCCATTCACTGAATTAGCAATCTGGATATTGGAACGGAGAATGGAGAAATGAATTGCCTAATTATGTTGCTTTCAAATCCCAAGGTGTCTTCCTAAAAAAACGGGGTTTGGGCGGGGGGGGGGTGCAGATCGTGAATCCTTAGACCAGGTTCTCTTGCTGTCTGTCATGATCCTCTTGTCAGCAACCAAATTGTTAATTTCTCTTTTTTTAACAGGAAAAAACCGGTGCGGTGTCCAGAAACCATTTTTATTTTTTATGAGAGAACGGTTGCAGTTATGGTTTCTAGTAACCTGTCGTCATAACGAAATATCAAAATGACAAATCGAGAAATAGGAATGACCACTGCAGATTCTCGCGCCCTCGCTCTTGCACCAATAACAGAACCATGCCATCCGCCCCTACCCGGCCTCGTTGTTTGAAAACGCACCACAATTGCAAGGGGTTAATGTTGATTTTTACTTTCATGTCATGGGGATGAGCTAACATGATCATGTGTCACAGTGAAAATTAAGGTTTGCAGATCATCACACAGCCATAGCCCGCCCCGCGATGCAATTTATGTGACTGTGATAGTGAATGGTGTCCTTTGTCAGTCTCAGAAAAAAGCATAAAACAAAGTTGCTCTAACAGTGTTCTCACTTAAGAAAAAAAATGCATTGTCCAGCATTTGACGAGGAGAGCAGAGTGTACGCAAAGGTTATGAAAAATTCAAATTCACTTTACTTAAAGGTGCAAGTGGAGTACCCTTGATTTAGAATCATCAACATAATCTCTAGATTTCACTGTGCCTCCCCACCACATAGAAGTGATATAGAACCATGGTGATGTGTTGTTAAATTTATCAATAATTAAACCTGGAAAAGAGAGCATCACACAGGATGCTGTCTTGGAAAGAAAGAAGCCTAATAAACGTATTATCTAGATTTTCATACAAAGTAAGTGTACAGGCATGTTTTTTTTTTTGGTCAAATAAAGCTGAGAACTTTACTGTGTTTTAACAGAACCAATGAAACAAACCATTACAAGGTTGTCACTGTATAGCTACAAGGGTCATTCATGAGTACAGAATTGTATCCACAATCATTGATTTTCAATGCCTGGCATATTCATATAAACTCTGCAACAGTGGGAGCTACTGATGCCTCATGTTGGACTCCATGAAGTTCGCAAGAGCATCCCTGACAAGTTTTCCCTCCTCAAGAAGAGAGTTATTGTCTGCAATTTCAGTCACCTCTTCAGGCAAGATAACAGGGCATGGATCTGTTAGGTTACCTAGCAGTTGATGCCCCCTGGCCTCACAAATATTGTGAAGGACAACGCATGCACTTATTATGGCAACAAGATTATTTTCCCTGGCCTTCATTCTGTATAATAAACACTGCCAGCGCCCCTTCAAACGACCGAAAGATCGTTCCACCTGGTTGCGAGACCTAGACAAGCACCTGTCAAAGTTGATCTCTCTCCTTGATGTTGCCAGCTTGCCATACGGTTTCATTAACCAGGGGCGCATCGGGTAGGCTCCATCCGATATGATTATGGGCGGAACAGACACCCCACCCAAGGACAGTGTGGGATTTCCAGGGACAAACGTGCCAGCATCCATGGCGGCGCAGATGCAGGAGTTTTTAAACACAAACGCGTCGTGATTCTTCCCACTCCATCCGATTTCCACATCAAGGAAGCGGCCCGTGTGGTCGACGGTGCCCTGTAACAGCATGGACGAGTACATTTTCCGATTACCATACTGTTCTGGGCTGCCCCCAGGGGCGCAGATTGGAATGTGGGTCCCGTCTATTGCCCCGATGCAGTGAGGGAATCCCATTGCTGCAAATCCATCCATGATCTGAAAAGGAAAAAAGAAAACCAAAAATAAAACTTAGATGAACTATCATTGGTTTCAAATGCGATCACAGCCGAACAAAACCAACAGGTTCCATAGGGAGAAGGTCCAGCGATGCTCAGTTTGGACATCAATTTTAAAAACACTTTGATATGACGTTATATCGAAATAAAGGTTTTTTGTTGAAAAAAAAAACTTACCCCGCCGACCTCAGGTCCAAGGCAAACAGTCTTCGCTAGCAGCTCATCTTCAATCGCGTGACATACCTCCAAGACAGCGGTTGCCACAGTGGATGGCCCCAGGCCGAAGTGGTCCCCTGCCACACGATAACATGCACCGGTCGCCAAGAACCAGATTGCGGTTGCCACGCGCTGCTCCACCGAGATGGGTTCACGCATGTTGGTCCTCTGACGCTGCAGTCGAGAGCGGAGCACGGAAACCAAGTCCATGAATGTCGCCCGGTCCATCCGGAAACACTCAACCCATTGACTGTCGTCCCAGGTGGTGAGGACTATCCGTTCCCACCAGTCCTGACTTCGCTCACGGACCCAAAATCTTCTGGGAACCTTCATGCTAGCAAGGGCAAGCCATCGTTCCCGATTCCTCCTTCGCTTTTCTTTCCCTAACAGATGGTCTGAATGGGAGTACGCACCTGATGACAGGAAAAGTCTTGAAGCCACTCTTCGCCTCCGATTGATGGAGCGGAGGTGTGCCTGACAGAGTGTCATTGTGCTCTGCAACAGACAATTGACCAGCTGTGCCACCAACACAAACAAGTCTCTCTGGAGGGGCATGATTGTGGTTTCAGAGAGGGGTTTCTCATCAACCAAGGCTATGTAGGATTCTGCCGGGCTATTTGTAGCGGTTCAAATTTTGAAAAAAAAATTGGCTCAACCAATTATTTTGCCTTTTTAAGGGCGGGAAAGCTTGGCTTCCAATCACGTTGGAGGTGTTTTTTGGGCTAGCATGACGTCGTTAGAGCGATAGCGCGATATAACGCAATCAAACGGGAATTTTTTTTTTTAAACGGGGAAATTGTTTTTGAAAGCCACTGAACAAGTCTGTTTTTATTGCGTGAAATTAGCGCAACCGACTGATAAGTGAGAGCAAGTAGAAACGCAAAGAGCCGGGAAGGTTTGGATTTTACCGGATTTAATGCGAGAGGAAGAGATACGACTTCAAGCGCAAAACTAGCGCGAAAATGGGCCGTGTGACGACGGCCAATGAATGAACCAAGTGATATCATCAGTCTGAACTATTTTGAGAGAGATGATTCAAATCCACTTGGTATCATCTAACAGAGTATGCAATAAGAGTAATGAATTGCTGTCATAAACTTATGGAAGCATATCTGTCTCTGAATATATCACTCCTCAGTACCTAGAAGACAGAAAGCAAATAATCTAATTAGGATGACAATAAATCATTCTGTGGCCCCACTGCCAAATGCAGGAATTAAAGCTGCATGTTAACTGAGAGGTTTTGCATTTGTGAGACAATCTGCAAAGCCTCCTACTGGAACCTTTCCCTTTCCCCAAAGTATGGAAAGAGGCAACTTCATGCCCTGTGGGCACATGATTTGAGCATCCCAAATTTGGCTTCCTTACAGCACTGAGCTTGCCCTTGGCTGAAAATGCCAGCTTTCAGAACAAATAAAAGTCAGAGTATGACTTATTAATAGCAACATGCAGAAATACTAGAAATTAGACAGGAGTGGAGGGGGGGGAGTCTCCTGGGGTAACATGAGGGTTTCATTTCTTCCTGAAGAAAAAAAAGCATCTATACATTCTACTAAATATAAGTGGCTTTCTTTCAGGGATTCCTCAACAACTCCTACTGATTGTGGTTTGGTCTGTGGTTTGGTGTGTGTTATATGCCATCAAGTCAACTTCGACTTATGGCGACCCTATGAATGAAAGACCTCCAAAATGGCCTATCATTAACAAACATGCTCAGATCCTGCAAACTGGAGGACGTGGCTTCTTTTATTGTGTCAAGCCATCTCGTTTTAGGTCTTCCTCTTTTCCTACTGCCTTCCACTTTTCCTGGCATTATTGTCTTTTCCAGTGAGTCTTGTCTTCTCATGATGTGACCAAAGTACAATAGCCTCAGTTTGTCATTTTAGCTTCTAGGGAGGCTTGATTTGATCTGGTACCCACGTATTTGTCTTTTTGGCCATCCATGGTATTCGCAAAACTCTCCTCCAGCACCATGTTTCAAGTGAATCCATTTTCTTCCTGCCAGCTTTCTTCAGCATCCAACTTTCACATCTGTACAAAGTAATGGGGAATACCATAGTTTGGATTGTCTTGATCTTGGTTCCCAGAGAGATACTGTTAAGAAAATGCCTGTCTTTTACATTCAAACTGTAACCATGTTCTTGAAACTTTGGTTCAGGCTTTCAGGCCTTTCTGAGAAATCTTCATTAGAAACTTGTAGAGCATACAAGAGCCTTGGTACACAGTGACCTTGTAAGATAAGATCATGTGCTAGCTTGTTAGTGAGGTAGAGCTTCCATGGAACAGTTCCCTGCCAATGAACATTCTTGTCTGATCAAACCATTGCACCTGATGGGAGAAAGGGGTGGCACCAAAGCTGCAGATTGCTGTTACTCCTCCTTCTGCACCTAGCAATGGTGACATCAGTTCTTGGACTCCTGGATCATTCGAGACTCCAGGAACCATAAATTAACTAACCAACATAAGGCTTCAGGCTCTAGTCAGGTCATTTCAACTTATGCTGTGACCCAGCTATTGCTTCAGTTCTGTCTCTGATTCTGTAGGATGGAAGCTTTGCTGTGATCATCTTTGTGTCTTGCTATGCTGAACAACTGAAGACTTGTGTGCCTCTGGGAAGAGACTCTGTATTTTACCTAACTTGTGGTTGCCTTCTGGAATACCATGGTATGTAGTAGTTAAGAAGCTTATATACTATAGGAGTTTGTTGTTTTAACTTCACAATCTGTCTTGTTTAATTTTGAGTATCTTTTGCACCTTAAATGACTTAATTATATTTTTTATCTTGTGTGGTCCTTGACTCTGAAATCTCAAAAGACCTGCAACCTCCCATGCCCTGGCCCAAGACCACCTACCAAGATAAATTTCTGTTTTGGAAACTCTGCTTGTAAGACAATTTTGCAAGGTAGATTTTCTGTTTTAGTCATCCTATAGGCCCGGAGTTTTGTCCCTTTGCTTCAGAGCCTGGAGTTAGACAAAGGGAATGGTGGCAGTGTACCAGGCGAATGTGAGAATGGTCTCTCATTGGTAAGTTTGTTAAATTCTGTCTACAAAGACAGCCGTGGGTGTCTGTGCGTCTCTGTCCTCTGAGCTAGGGAAGAGTGGCAGAGCCGCAGCTGGAATCCTTGACAGATACCTTTATCTTTAATAATAAGAACAACAACATTTGATTTATATACCACCATTCAGGATGACTCAACACCCGCTCAGAGCGGTTTACAAAGTATGTTGTTATTATCCCCATAACAAAACACCCTGTGAGGTGGGTGGGGCTGAGAGAGCTAGAAGCTGTGACTGACCCAAGGTCACCCAGCTGGCTTCAAGTGGAGGAGTGAAGAATCAAACCCGGTTCTCCAGATTAGAGTCCCACACTCTTAACCACTACACCAAACTGACTCTTTTAAGGATCTTTTCTAGCTCCCTCATAGATCCTCTTCCAAGTCTTAATCTTCTTCTGATTTCTTCATTGCAGTCTCCCTTTTGGTTGATGATTGAGCCAAGGAATAGAAAATCTTTAACAATTTCAATTTCCTCATTGTCAACTTTAAAATTCTGTGATTCCTCAGTAGTCATTACTTTTGTCTTCTTGATATTCAGCTGTAATCCTGCTTTGATGCTTTCTCCTTTAACCTTCATCAGTAGTTGTTTCAAGTCTTCACTATTTTATGCCAGTAATGAGGTATCATCTGCTTATCTCTACATATCTCTCTGCATGGTCTACGTATGCAACAGAGTAAGATGGCAATGAGGCAGTAAAGATCTGTGGTGGTAGAAAGGACTTTAAGACTGCAGGTGGGGAACATATTTTTGAACAATTTGCTATATAGAAAACTACCTGCAGAATGTAAGAAATTTACACAATAAAGAAGCCAACCTCCGTTAAACAGCAAACCAACAGTGGAAACCACACTGGAGGATCCAAATTAATAATTACCACACTAAAGTAAATTTTTTGTTCGTATATTCTGTGCTCAGTGAACCTCAATATAAACATTAAACAATCTATTCCAAAATACAGAACAATAATTTACATTCCATACAGTGAATAATACACATTCTAGTAATTTTCACAAAGACAATTTTAACACAGCTATAATAGCGACAGCTCCAAAATGAATATTTCTTAAATCCTTTCAATAGCTCAAATCCCCATCTTTGACGTACACAAGTCTCATCAATTGGGTATAGAACCTAAGAAAATGCAGCATGATATTCGCTAGGGCACACAAGGCTAATAATTTTTGTTGGTGTACACAAGGCTATTCATAAAGTCTAGTTGTACATTTCAGGTGGCTGAGAAGATATCAAAGCCCATGTCTGGCGTGGACTCAACAAGGGGCTGGCTGATGTCCAACTAGAACCCCAGCAGCTTCCACCAATCACACAATGGCTGCCATTGACAACTCCATAAGGTACAGCTGAAGGTAGAACCAATCTCTAGCCACAAATGTGGCCGTCGCCTCTTGATGCCACTCCCCTCCCCCTCAGAAAGCCGGCAGACAGGGGGCAAACACCCTGTGACTGTTGCCAGAGGCAGTTGGCTCAAGAGGCCCCTCCTCAGCCTGGAAGCAACACACACCCATGCTCACAAGAGCCAGACTGGCAGTGAAAGTGACATCCACTTGACCCACCCACCCATACACCTCCCCCAGAAAAGTAAAAATAGGAAAGCAAAGAGACCAAAAACTGCTAGACCAGTCTTAAACCCACAGCCCCCAACACTCAGGACCAGTCCCCAAGCCTCAGAGCCAGGAGAGGAGGTTCCCAAGAGATGTGCCAAGAGTGGCTCAACACCCCTCTGCAACTCTGACTTCATCACCAGCCACATGGGGCCAGAAAGAAAATATTACACAGATCAGCATGGCTCAGTGGAAAAACATTGGGATGGCATGCCTGGGGATCCTAGTGCAAACCCCACTTAGGCAAGTGGGAGAGGCAGGCTAAAGCTGACTCTCCTGGCAAACAGCTGAAGGGGGAGCAGGATGGCCTAGCTGATGGGGCACCCCAGATATTCATCATTTTGGCTGGTATGTGGCTCCAAAAGTGCCCTTCTGCTGCATCCATGACAGCAGCACCCTCACATTGACCTTGGATCCCCCTATATGTTAAACCCTCTGCATGGTTTATCAGATGCCAGCAGTGCGTAGGAGAGTGTGAGACTCGCCCCCCCCCCGCCCAGAGCCTGCTTCCCCAGTGCAGCCATGCATGGACAACCCTCCAAGTCACACCCTGCTCTCTGCAGTGTGTCTGAGGGGGAAGAATGGGAGGTGAGAGGCTAAGTAAGGCCTCAGCCTCCAAGATGGCAGCAGATCATTGCTCTGTTGTGCAGCAAAACAAAACAGAGGTCCAGTGGCACTTGAGATATCTTCTGGAGCCACTTGAGCGTTTCCACCCCCAAGGCAGAGGCCATCCTCTGGGATGTGTGAAGGGGAAGCTTTACAGGGCAGTGATGGATGGGGTGGGGAGAGCAGTTGGGACAGGGAGGGGCATTGAGCTACCGCCATTCACACACAACAAACAGATAGGGAGAGAGTTGTGGTTGGAACTGCCAAATGTCAAGGGGACATCTGGATGCAGGTTGCAAACTCCCTTCATCTGGTGTGGCAACTATACTTGTGTGCATTGCTCCCTGGAGCCTTTTGGAGGCAGGTTGAGCCATCCCTTGTGCTGCTTGTTTGTGAGCAACGGAGACTCACAGGCTGGACAGCTGTCTGAAACCGGAACTAAACTTGACAAGTTACTAGAGTTCAAGACGTGTCTGCTTACCCCAAGGTTTGATGGGAAGTGTAGGTGTCCTTGCAGCTTTAAGTTTAACATTTACAGAGCAGCAGGGAAGGAAGTGCAGGCATGAGGCTCTCACCCAGCCTCCACCTCAACCTATGCAGCCTGGAGCTGCAGAGCCCAGCATCGCTCTGCGGGGGCTGGGTGAGCGGGGGGGGGGGAGATGAAGCGATTCTCCAGGTGAGCAGAGGAAAGGCAGAGCGACATTGGGCTATGCAGCTTCGGGCTGCGTGGCTTCAGGTGGGGCCCGGGCAAGCGGGGGGGAGATGAAGCTACACTCTGGGCGAGCGGGGGAAAGGCAGAGCGATGCCGAGCTATGCAGCTCGGGGCCGCATGTCTTCAGGCAGGGGCTGGATGAGTGGTGGGGATGCAGTGATGCTCCAGGCACCCTGTCTGCTGACCTCTTTGCTTGGCCCCTGCCTGAAGCCACACTAGCAGCTAGCAGTGGCCAGGTGACCTGTCTGCTATGCAGGGAAGGGGAGGCAGGAGAGGGGCCATGAAACCTCCACACACCCAGCGGAGAAGAAGGGGGCACCCGGCAAGAGCCCCAAGCCTGCACTTCCCTCCCTATCACTCTGTAAACATTAAACTTAAAAGCTGCAAGGACGCCTACACTTCCTACACTTCCCATCAAACCTTGAGGTAAGCAGACACGTCTTGAACTCTAGTAACTTGTCACGTTTTGTTCGGCTCTGAGGGAGAATGCTCCTATGTGTGCCCTGCCTGGGGTTTATGTAGGGTGGTGGAGTGTGATTGGGTGCAGGAGAGGAGGCTTGGCTTCCGCTGGGGCACAAATGGATTCATTATAATTTTAGTCAGCATCCTGTACTCCTCTGGGCCTTTCTGGGAATCCCAAACTCATCTGGAAAACACGGAATTTGAAATTCAGAGGTGTGGAACAAGTGTGTGGCCTGCCACAGCTGAAGTGGGCTGGTCCTGTGACGGTGATGGTGACTTTGGCAGCAGTGCAGCTGCTTCTGGGGTACCCAGCCTGTCTTGGCTTGTGGAAGTAGTCACACTGGCAGTACATCTGCCTTCCTGTTGGGTGCCAAGGATTTCTGCAGTTTCCTCAGCACTGGTACATCCCCCTTCTCTTTGAGTGCCCAGGCTGGCAACAGTGGCATCAGCAGCTGTAGGCCCACCTGTTCCCTGGGCAGCTAGGACCCCATAGAGCACTCTCGAGTCCAGGCAGGGCCAGACACAGGCCTGTGTAACCCCTATGAGGTAATTGGTTTAGCCCAGTAGGGCAGATTCAGTAGCTAGAGCTAAGCAGCTGAGGAAGGAGCTGGTTTCTGGGGAGCTTAATAATATGCTTTTATCACCTTGAATAAATTAATCAGAAATGTTGTATGTGAACAATATGACTAAAATTGGTGTTTGTATATTGTATTTGGTTGGTATTACTGAGATTGTATTATTTTTTGCAGGGCTGTAATTCCCCAAGAAGAGGACAGAAGCCTGGGTTCCAGTTGCTTCAAATTGGAAAGATTGTGAAAAAGGACTCTCTCATTTGGTGGGATCCGGCAAGTTGAACTTTACCTTTTCAAAGACATTGTTGGCTGAAAGTTTCTGTATAGTTGCACTTATGAGTTTAGTTAAAGAGGGGGGGGGGGGGAGTTGTTCTATATCTATTGTTAAATGGTTTAATTTTTTTTCTTAACTTACAGTTGTGTGAAAGTTTGTTTCCTAAGCCCCATAGAACCCATACAAAGAGAAGTTACACCTAGAAAAAGTCTTGTCCCTTTAATAGAAACTTACTGTGTGGAAATGGGCAGCTAAAGCTTTTCATGAGCTGCCTTCTATAGGCAGCTGTCCTTGCCCAAGCAGCCTTGTTCCAAGTGGTGGCAGAATATTTTTTTTTAAAGTTTGCCTTGTGCTCACTGCTATGCCATTTCCAGGGAAAACCCAGAAATGACATAGTGTAGCTCTAGGGATCAGCAGTTTCTAGAGCTACCATATATCACTTCTTGGTTTTCCCTGGAAGTAACATGGTATTGCACACGATGTCGCAATCTATGGTACTGCACATGATGTCCTGTCCATGTCCTTGCCCCTGAACCTGCCACCAGTTGCTGGCATGGCCAGGCAACCCTATGACAATCCTGTGAACAAACTGAAAGCACAATGAGCTTTGTGAGCTGGATGTGATGAAGGAGTGCATCTTCTAGTCCTCCGAAATGGTAACTTGTTGGAGTGTTCTGAAAGAGCAGAAAAGAGCAAGAGTCCAGTAGCACTTATAAGACTAACAAAATTTGTGGTATCTTTCTTGAGTCACAGCTCATTTCTTCAGAGTGAACACTGGACTTGCTCTTTTCTACTGATACAGACAGATTAACACGGCTAGCCATCTTGTTCTGATAGAGACCTGGAAGTCAAAATGCATCACAAACAATCACACACACAATGCCTAGAACAGTGCCAATAATGACATACTGCCATTTTAGGTATGCATTCTATTAAAATAATTATTCCGCTCTACTTGGCCAGATTCAACCACAGCTGGAATTCAGAGTCTAATTTTGGGTTCTGGATATTTTTAAAGAAAGACACTGAAAAACTACAAAGACTCCAGATGAAAGAAAAGCAAAATGTTCAAAAAGAAAGATCTGTGAGGAAAGTTTGAAGGTACTGGTTATTATTAGCCTAGATAGAGATGGATAATTTTTCAGGTCCAGGAGCACTTGAATAATTCAGGTATTTCCAGAAATTTATAAGAAGTAAAAACAATGTCTAATGTTAAACAAGTCTATGTTGAGTCTATGATGAATGTTACTTCTTTGTATAATCCAGCCAAGAGTTTTCTAAGCAGGGCAAGGCCTTCTAGTAATGATCAGAAAAAGCACAGCTGCCCATGCATTAGGGAGAGTTGGCAAATGGCTTATTGGAGAAAAATACAATTTACCTGTCTGCACTTCAAATGGCTGTGCTGGGGGTGAAACCAGTTTTGATCTTTCTGTTGCAAACAGAGGGGAAATGTTCCATAGCCAAAGCTGTAACGCACAGAAGGCAAAAATCAAGTGCAAAACAACAGCTCACCCAACAACAGCACTTGCTATAAATAACAGACTAAGATACTATAATTAACAAAAGTTACTTTTTCTTTAGAAGGCTCAGTGGCAAAATGTGCTATACACAATTATTTACAAAGTACAAACATGTACCCATAATTCAAAGTCCCAAATACAAACATGAATATCACAACGTCCCTTCGAGGTAGTCTCATAGAGCTATCAAAGTCCTTCTATTAGCGTGTATTCTTGCTTGAAGAGCTCTGGACTCCCTCTAATTGATATGCAGTAGGTTCAAAATGCAAATCAAATGAAGCAAGGGAACCCCAAAAGCACCAAAGGGGTTCCCAAGTGGACAACTCCAGGTAAGTGCGGCGTTGTAGCCGAAAACATACAGGTAAGTGTGACGTTGTAGCTGAAAGTGAACTGACTGTTAATGTTTTATTCTTTGGTCTCCAAATCCAGGTGGAAGTCAAGATGGAAAAAGAGAGGGAAAACCCCAGCAGGGGGTTCCCCAGGCCCTACAAGCTGCCGGCTCGTTCTTTGAGCTTGTTTCACGTAATATCCACTTCATCAGGGGCCACTTCTGTACCACCAAAACAGTCACACAATTCCATAATGCATTCAAAAATGTTCATGTGCACAGTGCATTTGTTTCTAGGCTTGAGAAATAAAGTGTTGCCTTTATGGAAATAAACAGGACTTACAATATTGTGATCTGAGTCCAGGTTAAAGTCAGGCTTTCTATGAGTGTGATGATAATCATCCTTTGAATATAATATGCATGATTAAACACCTTTAGATGGGTGCAGACAACTGTCTGTATTTAAAAATTTTGTTTACAATATTTTTCTATTACCATCTCTCCCCTACCTCCTTGTGCACATGCTGTACATGTATACAGGACCAGTGTGCAAAGATGAATAAATGACTATGATAAATGCATTCATTTCACATGAGGGCTGAGCAGGGCCAACATACTTACAGAAGGAGAGAACAGGAATGAATTCCCTGGCCACCTCCACTCATAACCCATGGGCATATTCTATTCAATGAACATGTATTTTAGATGAAAAGTGGCTCTGTGATAAAGTATCTGCTTTGCATACAGGAAGTCCCAGGTTCAATTCCTGGCATCTCCATTGTTTAAAGGGTTCAGTGCAGTTTTTCTTCTGCTCTTTTCCTTGAACAGAATGTTTGCTTTCTGCTAATGTAAATATTTGTATAGGACACGTAGTTTCCATTGTTGCTTGCAATGACTCAAAATTATAGAAATGTATATTACCAGTGAAATAATACTAGTGGGAATGAAATCTACATAATACAGTTTCCTTTCCATCAGTTGCATCATGCGAGCACTTGTCATCATAACAATGGTCCCCCATGTTGAGACTGGAATTAAGACAGGGTTATAACTTCAAATAAATCATGCAGTAATTATTCTAACACTAGCTTGGTTCTTGGGGTGGGCTGAGGTGATGGAGGCATTTACAGGCAGGAAATACTAGGAAATATGCTACCCACTGGAGAATTCACTGGAGCAAGAAGGGAGCTAGCAGAGTTGCCTTGTGCCAGAAACAGCTATGAAGCTTAGAGCTGAACTCAAGGAGGTGACCAGTTAGCTGTGGAGTTGTAGACTTTTAGACTCATGAGTAACAAGGACGCTGTATCAGCAGTAGACAGATTTATGCTGAGCCCTTTTTATTAATTTATGTATTTGTTAAAGTATTTATACCTTACCTTTCCCTTGTGGTTTATAGAAGCTTATGCTTCCAAGATGAAAAATGTACAAATTACAATAAATCTGCATTTACCCCCTTTCCAAAGACAACGTCTGCAGCGTAAACCCCATTAAAAGAGCCTTACAGAGCTGCTTAAACTTTTAATGATGGTGCCCTCTCACTTCCTCAGAGAGCCTGTTCCACAAAGTGGGAACCACTGGAGAGAAGGAGGAACTCTAGTAGATGCCTTGTGGGCTACTTTAAGCTGGGGAACAGCTAGAAGGTGGCAACCAGAAAATGCAATTGGCGTATATAAGAAGAGATTTTTTTAGAGGTAAGGATCCTAGTCCATGAAGGACTTTAAAGATTATAACTGGCACCTTGAATTGAACTTGGAAAAAAACAGGCAGCCATTGTAGCTATTTTAAAATAGATGTGGTGTGTTCCTGTCTGCTATCCTCTAACAATAAAGGAATGCTGGGTTCTAATACAGTTATTGTCTCTGTAAGGGTGTGCAATGTAGTACAACAATCCTAATGCAAATTTACAAAAGTGATACAGCAATCCAAATGCAAACTTACAAAGGCATGGATTAGCCATGGTCAGCTGAGAAAAGAGAGCTGGTGAACCAAGCATAACTGATTAGAAGGCCCCATGACAACTACACCAGCTGGTTTTTCAAATGTCAAGGCTTGGTCTATGACCACCTCCAAACTCTTAATGTGTTTTGCAAATGTCAACTCCTATACTGGCCTGAGGGTTCCCAGTACTGGGGAGCCCATTCCAAGGCTGGGACACCAGAAACTAGGCATGGAGTGGTTGTTCAGTCCAAGGTCAGGGTTCCAGTAGGCAGGCTAGGCAGGGTCAGGCAGTCCAAGGTCAGGCTTTCACCAAACAGGCAAGGCAAAAACAGAGTGTGTGGCTTTCCAACAACTGTACACATTGCATCCACAGCCAGAAGCCTCTCTTGGCTGGTTTTATAGCCCCAAGGCTAAGGGGCATGCAGCCCACTGCTTGGGAAAGGATCCTGCAATGACTGCTTCTCATTATTAGAGAGCAGCTGGCGCCAGCCCAGGAAGCATGCACTTTGCCTCCTTGCCCCAGTTCAGTTCTCAGCTTCTGTTTACAGTGCTCTAAGGGAGGAGGTGAGGCTAGAGGGGGGCAGCTGACTGGGTTTCACCTGCTGGATCAGAGCTAGAGGGTTTGGGCTGTTGGTTGTACCTGCTGATCAGCCAGCATCCCCTGCTGGTCAGTTTCTGTTAGCTGCCCTTCTCCTGAGGAGACCTTAGATTCTGGGAGTTCAAGGCTGGCTGCATGGGGTTCCTCTTCCCTTGAGGAATCATCACTATCGCTGAGTCCTGGCTGATGACACCTCCACTCAGTTCACCACAAGAGGATTCAGTCTCTTTAAAATATGAGGCTTCCCAGTCAGCATTACCTCTGTCTTATCTCAATTCAGCTTCACTTTGTTCTGCCTTAGCTACCTGAATACTACTTCTAGGAGCTGATTCAAAGCCAAGATGAACTAATCTGAAGGCTTGGATAATGAAATACAGAGCTGGGTGTCATCTGCAGACTGATGATACCTAACCCCAAAGCTCTAGAAAATCTCATTCAGCAGGCTCATATAGATATTGAAAAGCATGCATGAGAGAACAGACCTCTGAGGCACTTCACAGGACAAATCCTCATTCATTGATTCTGTTCCTCCAGTGTGATTCTGTGACAACTGGGCAAGGAAAAAAATCTGAAACTACTAGTCCAGGAACGAAAGCTGTAACTATTCATTATGGAATAGGCTCATTAGGCCCACAGACTGCCTGTTGAGTACCAGAGAAATAGGCTATTTAGAGCAACAGTGGAAATCGTAACAATTGATCCATTGGTAATGGATTATTGGTAATAATTCATTATATTTTCCTACAAATCTCGAACAACCTTATGTAATGTAATTCTAATCTTTTTTTTCCTTGACGGCAATGGATTTTAATTTATACACATCAAGCTATTACAATCAGTTGCATGGCCAAACCACCAGTGGATAAGCACAATAAAATTTCTAATCAAGAATGTCTTAAATTTCATTTAACTAAAATACCTTTTGAAAAGACCCTGGTACAAGATTAAATTCCTTTCCTGTGTACATGCCATGAATGCAATTGCACTGAGGTTAAAGCATCAATATGAGGTTGTGGCAATTCTTCATGCTATCTAATTACTCTTACAAGCAAAGGAGAAGGAAAGTATTTACCTCACTTCATGGGGAAGCATGATCTGAATAAGCCCATGGCATTTTAAGTACTGAACTCAAAGTACTTCAAGCCCTTTGCACAGCTAGAGTTAAACACAATGAATAAAAATGTGGCATCTGTTATATATTCATGGTGCGCTTTCAATCAGGTTGAAATCCTACTACAGAAAAAATTTTTATGGATTAAAAATGAATTAATTTCCAATAAATCCTATGTATTTTACACTAATAGTAGCAAAACCTTGTATTTTATTGATGTTGGACTGAATTGATTCGAACTGTATTGATTCTGTGTTGAAATAACAAGGAAAGAAGCCTGTTTGCTAATATTTGTGACATGCATTTCTCATGGTTTCTTAAGAGGATATAAACAGAGGTATGCCAACAGCCTTCTCTGCATAAGATCTTTTCTTCAAACAAATAAACAGCATGATTCAAATAAACATATGAACAAGTTGCCTTATACTCGCATTGGTCTGTCTCACTCAATCTTGCCTATTCAGACTGGTAGGTGTTCTCATGGGACTCAGCAGAGAAAAGTGTTTTCCAGTACCTGCTACCAGGAAACTTTATAATTGGAGATCTGTGCAAAGTTAAGCACATTTAAATTCCATTAATTCCAACTGAACAACTAAGCTCTCACTGAAATCACTGGGAATTAAATAAGCTTCACTTTGGCTTGATCAAATCTAGCATGATTTGTTCTTAATGTGTCCAATAATGCCAATGGAGGTGCAATATTGCTTTGGGAAAGATTGTGGTTTGCGCATTTTCTATTATGGACGCTTGTGTATATTGCTGATGTGACACGAACACACTTGCCTTATAGAAGTATGTCCCACCCATGCACCCATGCCACTGGCTCACCAACCACATGCTTGAATCAGGCCTATCCTAAATTCATTCAGATTTCGCAAATACTTTTTAACACATGCTCATCTTCTCCTGACCTACATCCTTCCCTAATTTTATTTTTAATAACCTTACTATGCAGTATGATTTGGCCAAGTTTTAATTTGTATAATTTGCTTGCCTTGAATACTCAGCTGCTAAAGCTTTAGTATTTGAATACAAAAAATTAATATTTACTGATGAAAACTGGCATGGGTTTTTGAGTTGGAGAGAGGTGACAAAGAAGAGCGGGATGTTTCATGATCTTTTCAGACAAAGAAGCCTCTAATAGTATGTGCTTTAAAAGGAAGATTTCCTGTACTTTGATCTTAATTCCAGTTTTTTTAGAAGAATTTTTCTTTATTTAAACTATAAACAGTAACATAAAAGATATCAACAATAAACATAAAAGATAAAAAACACAACATTCTAAAAACACACACACAAACAATACATATAAACATAAAATAACAATAAGAAAAAGAAAAAGAAACTAAAGCTAAAACTATAAATTGAGTTCCAATTTTCTCCACAACAAATATACATCATTTTCAAAGTCTCACTTATTCTATGTTAAACATAAGAGCCCTCTTTTTTCTATTGTTCATAATTCTTAATCCATAAATCCAGATATCATCAAATAATTATCTATATTATGTAAAAAGTCTATAAATGGTTTCCATTCAGTCAAAAATGTAACTAACATCTTTTCTTTAATCAGTGAAGTAAATTTTGCCTTTGACTTATTAAGTAAGTTTTGCCATTGAAAACTGGATCTTAATTCCAGTTGATTAATATTTCATAAGAACATAAGAGAAGCCATGTTGGATCAGGCCAATGGCCCATCCTGTCCAACACTCTGTGTCACACAGTGGCCAAAAACCAGGTGTCCTCAGGAGCTCTGCCAGTGGGGAAGGGACACTAGAAGCCCTCCCACTGATTGCCTCCCAAACACCAAGAATACAGAGCATCACTGCCCTAGACAGAGAGTTCCATCTGTACCTTGTGGCTAATAGCCACTGATAGACCTCTGCTCTACATGTTTATCCAATCCCCTCTTGAAGCTGTCTATGCTTGAAGCTGCCACCACCTCCTGTGGCAGTGAATTCCATGTTGTTAGAGATTTATGGTATTTTATATATTTAGTTTAGTAACTTAGCAGAGTAACATATAGCAGTGTAATTTAGTCAGAAGCGTTTAAACCCTCACAAACGTGCATTAATTAATCCTCAGACAAAATTCATAGAAAGATAGAACTTACAGTTTATTGTAGCAGATTTCTCCATAGCAATATCTTCTGGTAATATCAAGGGAAAGAACCTATCTATAGAGTTACATTCACTACGCTAATACCACGGCCTGAAAATATAGGCAGCGAGGCTGGAAGAGGGTTTGTGGACAAAGAGAAGGGCTCCATGAGGAGCATGGTGGCTTTACATCTTTCTCTTGGAAGAGCATGAGGGAAGGTGTGAAATCTCCCAAGAAGCACAGAGGCAAGAGAGGAGGAGTCAGTAGGCGTTCCCACCTTAGACAAGAGAGTGGCAGATTGCTAGACTTATACATTACATTCAAAGAGGCATGCAGCACCCCCCAGTGTCCAAAGGCAGGCTGAGTCGCCTATTCCAACACATGTGTTAATCACTCTTTGGGTGAAGAAGTTCTTCCTTTTATCCATTCTAACCCGACTGCTCAGCAATTTCATTGAGTGCCCACGAGTTCTTGTATGGTGAGAAAGGGAGAAAAATACTTCTTTCTCTACCTTCTCTATCCCATGCATAATCTTGTAAACTCTTTTATTGCTGGTTGTTGTGGATTTTCCAGGCTTGTATAGCTGTGGTCTTGGCCTTGTAGTTCCTGATGTTTCGCCAGCAGCTGTGACTGGCATCTTCAGAGGTGTAGCACCAAAAGACAGAGAATTCTCAGTGTCATCTCTTTTATTGCTGATTTTTTTTTTGCAGAACAGAGCAAAAGGTATTGTCACAAGTGTTTCACCCCTCTTTTACATAGTAAGATAATAAATCCATTATGAGCTGTGGGGGGCTTTCAGTATTGGCACATATGATTTGTGCATAGAGGGTCTCCAGTTAAATCTCTGGAAACCCCAGCTACAAGAAACTTGATGTCCTTTTCCTGCATTCCTAAAACTGAGGTAGATGGGCTGGTGGCACAATGCAGCTTTCTCATTCTTTACATAGCTGCTGCATATGTGGCAGATGTCAGATTCAATAAGCTACACATATAAATGTTTGGGTTTCTTAGGAGTGGTTCACATATTTGTTTTGGTGATGATCTTTTTGTTATAGTAGAAGAGTAAACATGCATGTTTGCAATCCAGGGTCCCAGAGGCCCTCCACACAAAGGTTGCCAAAGCTGTGGTTCCCAAAGTTGAGTCATTTGTTAACCTGAACAAGGGAGGAAGCTGTTGCCAATCCTGGACCTGGAGTAGTTCCAGTGTTCTCTTGATGATAAATTTCAACCTAGGTACCCACATACTTTCAGAAAATGGAAAATGATGAATATATGGCCAGCTATATTTTAGCAGCATATCAAGCTGCAAATATTAAGCAATCTAACTGCCATGCCAAAGAATAAACTGCACCTCTGATTAATAAATCATGTAGATGGTGATAAGGCTAAAACATAAGACAGGAATGCATAGTTCAATGGCCAGCTTTAAGCCATCTAAAGCAGAACTTTACTAGGAATAAATGCAGCCATTTTGGTGTAGTGGTTAAGAGCGACAAGTCTCTAATCTGGAGCACTGGGTTCGATCTCCAATCCTCCACTTGAAGCCTGATGGGTGACCTTGGGTCAGTCACAGCTCTTTCAGAGCTCTCTCAGTCCCACTCACCTCACAGGGTGATTGTTGTGAGACTAATACACTTAATAAACCACTCTGCATGGGTGTTGTCCTGAAGGGTGGTATATAAATTGAAAATCTGCATATATAAAGACAAGTGTCCTGACTGATTCCTCAACACCCAGCCCAAACCCCTGGATGTAGAAACATGAAATTTGAGGAGAACATTCCTTTCATGATTTAAACACTCACTAAGAAGGGATTTTAAGAAATTTGCTCCCTAAAGGGGTAAAAAGGGGTCAAATGTGTTTTCCCAAAGGGATACAGCTTCCCTGTGTGGCTGGCAGGCTGCTGCTTGCTCACACCTCACCCACTGCCAGTTCGGCCACTCTTCCCTGATTGGGCCAGGCTTTCAAGGTCATTTGCATATGCGGCCTGATTGGTCCTCACCCCCAACATTCTAAACAGTCTGCTTTTGCTACTGGGAGTCATTACATGTGTCCTGAGGTAAAATGCACTTCCCAGTCTTCCTCTCAATGTTCCCTAGGGTTGCCAATCTCCCTGTGGGGCCTGGCATTCCTGTGTGACTGGCAGGCTCCTGCCTGCTTGTGCTCCCCTTTCTCTGATTGGTCAGCTGTAGAACTCTGTGTTCTGAAGTAAAAATCAGGTCAAGGAAACTGCAGACAGTTGAAGAAAGGTGGTTACTGGATTTAAAGTAGTTAAATACCATAGCGAAGCAAATGTTTCAAGCTAGTTGTATATAAATTGAATGTTGTTGTTGTTGTTATATTACTAAGACCCCAATGATATTGCTAATCACAGTACTAATAATGGAATCCTGTTCTGCCTACAGGCACTCCTAAAGGAGGAAAACACAAGATATGCATGGTCAGTTCCAGTATCTAATGGACAAAGAAGAAGACAAAAGTAATGACTGAGGAATCACACAATTTTAAAGTTGACAATGAGAAAATTGAAATTTTTCAAGATTTTCTATTCCTTGGCTCAATCATCAACCAAAATGGAGACTACAATGAAGAAATCAGAAGAAGATTGAGACTTGGAAGAGCAGCTGTGAGGAAGCTAGGTAAGATCCTTAAAGATAAAGATGTCTCTCTGGGAACCAAGATCAAGATAATCCAAACTATGAAATGTGGCACTGAAGGAGCGTTTTGCAGATACCATGGACAGCCAAAAAGACAAATAAGTGGATACTCAATCAAATCAAGCCTGAATTCTCCCTTGAAACTGAAATGACAAGACTAAGGCTATTGTACTTTGGTCACATCATGAGAAGACAAGATTCTCTGGAAAAGTCAATAATGTAAGGAAAAGTGGAAGGCAGCAGGAAAAGAGGAAGACCTAAAACGAGATGGCTTGACTCAAAAGTTTAGCCATAATAGGAATACATAATTCTGCTTATTTTTTGCACTATCAAATAAACAGTAAGTATATGGGAAAGAAACATGGCCTCAGCTACTAAGGCATAGTAGATGCGAGCTTAAGTTTAATGCAGCATGGAATATATTGGGCTGTATTTATGACCACATTTGATTTCTAAAGTAGCTATTGGGTTTATCATATTTAATTGGGATAAATTTCATTGGCATATGGAGTAATGCACCATTAAGCTATACATAATTAAACTGTTTCTTTTATCCTTTTAAAATAATATGTAGAATTCACTGTCACATTAAATGTAATTTTAAGGACCTATTAAGGTTATTTTCCCAAGAGAAACAAACACAAATCGTTCTAGATACTGAAGGGAAAATTCAAGACAGTTAGAAGTGTGTGAATATATGTTGCACCCTGAAATATAAGTAAGTTGGACAGAGTTATCCTGAAATGTTGGTATCATGATATAAATAAAATAAACTATTGCAGTGTCAGATTAGCTCCCAAGAAAACTCCATGGGCACCTGCAGAAGGGAAATGGCATTAGGAAGAAGAGTTTTTGCATGGCAGGGGAAACATATAGGACATGCAACTCAGGAAGACACAACAGCACATTTACAGAAAGTACCCCTTTTATCTCCTCAATGATTCATTAGGAAAAACATTAAGCTAAGAAACAGGATGAGGGTGGGGGAATATGTCTTACTGTGGCAGAATGAGGAAGTTGATGACATGCTCGTCCTACATTTATCATCATCCATGTGGTCTATGCAAAGTGCTTCTGTTGCCAAACATTTATTTGTTTGAGTAAACTTTCCACTTGTTTGCCATATTTTCTATCACCTGTGATTTAGGGGTTCTCTCTGATATTTGTATACTAATGTTGGTGCACTATAATTGGCTGCAGAGTTGTTGAAAACCCTGTGTTCTGTTGGAGCAGCATAAGATGGTATTGAGACAGCTATATTTTTCTCTCCATTCAGTGTTAAGATCATCATCTCTTTTTCAGCATGATATTAGAGTAATTGAGAGTGTGATTGAGTTCTGAGAGAGCTTTGACTACTAAATTCCACTTTCCATTCCATTTTCCCTCTCACCACAACATGTGTAACTCAGTTGTAGCCTCTGTGAAGGCATTGTAATAATGTGCCAGCATACCATAAAGCTATGTCACTATAGGGGATTTACAGGATCCTGTGTTTTTCCAGTTGGCATAAATTAACCTTAGTATTTCCCCGTAACTTTTTGCCAGTAAAGCATTTACTAAGGATACAGTCAATAATTACTAGTTTCCTATTCTTGGGTTTAAATGGGCCAAATCCAGTGGGTTATGTGATGATGCCTGTAATGTAAATATACTTACTAGAGAGTAAATTCCATTGCTTTCAATGGAACTTTTTTCTATGTTTGGAAGTTTAGGATTGCCCTGGATGCTGGGCAACCAAGCTAGTTCAACTATTTATTTAGGAAGCACTAATGATATCATCACATAGTACATAGCCAAATGTTATTGGCCAGCTGCATGATGATGTCAGCATTATCAGGATAAAGATGGGCCATTTCCCAAAGAAAAATGGCACAAAATGGCAGCTATAGCTAGGGATGCTCAAATAACAGGCAATTAGACTCACATTCAGTTTGCTGACCATGAACAGGGACCTGAACTTTCAGTGATAGGTTCAATTGCTCATCAGTTTCTCTGGGGGTGTTCTGCACTAGAGATGGGCATGAACAGAAAAAAAATGAACATGAACATCATTGCCATCCACGAACAGGGACTCACGAACAACCACGAACATGACCCTGTTCATAAACATGTTCTTGGTTGGCTGTTTGTGGGGGCCAGCAGGCTCTCTTTCAGCCATCATCCAAGTTTGGTCAAGATCCCTACTACACCACTCCCAGAAACCTGACCTGAGCAGGCACCAGGAAAGGTACCAGTAATAAATAATAGCTTGGCCCCAGAGCCTGGCAGCAGCCCTGGAACCTGAGGATGGGTAGATCCCTACCGCACCACTCCCAGAAACCCTACCTGAGCAGGCAGCAGGAAAGGTACCAATAGTAAATAATAGCTTGGCCCCAGAGCCTGGCAGCAGCCCTGGAACCTTAAGGGGTAGATCCATATCCCACAACACACAAAGAAAATTCAAGCTCCAATGCACTTTCCGTGTCTCTCTATCAAAATGCCAACAGCAGCTGTCTCTCCCTCTTCACTGTCTGCAAAGACTAGCCAGAGCTGGGAGCCTCCCTCCTCCTCCATGGTCTTTGCTCTCTTGTAACAAATTTGGAGCTCCACACTTGGAAGGAAGGCCTGCCTATTAAGCTAAATTGGGCTTAGACTGGAGTTTCCAGGGCAACAGCAGGAGTTCAGAGAGTTCAGACAAGCCCTGCCCACTGTTGCCAAGGGAATTGATTGCAGGTACAAGACTGTCTGGCTTGATGAACAGCAGAAGCTTGCAATGGCCACCTATTCGTTTAGAATGGGGCCTCACGAACAGCTTGTTCTCGAACAGCAGATTGGGCTGTGCGTGGCTTTTTTTTTTTTGGTTCGTATTTCTGTTCGTGCCCATCTCTATTCAGCACCCTGATTTGCTATATTCCTTCCTAACTATTAAGTACAATGCAGTTGGCTTTTTGAGCAAGCACATTCTCACACGCACACAGCTTGTTTGAGCTCTATTTACCAGCACCACCCCATCCTTGCTGCATAACTGCTGAACAAAATATGCACTTTTAAAATAGAGAATTAGATCATTCACAAATTATATAAATCAGTTATAAGCAAATGCCATGTTATGATAAAATTCTGCCCACTGATGTTTGTCTAAGCAGTCCTTAGTGGTGTTAATGGCTGCTGATCAGTTTGAATTGGTGGCCTCTTTGAGCATATTCAGTTTTGCAAAAACTTGATGCAAACCAGTTAGGCAGGCATTCATCGCTTCTTGGCACAAACCAAACAGAGTGATCAGCTCACATCTGATTGCCACATTTCTAAAATAGCAAGTTTGACTGCTGAATATGTTTGTAGCGAAATTCACAGCTTCCCTAGACAGAACCAATAGAGGGCTGTGAAGCAGTACAAAAACAGTAGGCCCTGAGGCGTCTTCCAGGAAACTCTACAGCCTTCCCAAATGGCCCCTAGAAAGTTTGTTTGAGAATATTCAGCTCAGCTGTAATAACAATAACATGCTCTCTGGTTCTTTTCATCAAGTGCACACCTAACAATAAGGCTGTGATCTTCACAGGTAGTATTATAATGAAGTGCTTAAATAGCAAGGGGAAAACACCAAGAAAAGTATGCCAAGATTTACTCCTGATTCTATGCTTTTAATGGAAGCCTGAACCTTTTACTTGATATAAAAATGTGGGTTTTATCTGGATGCAACATGCACATTTGTTGATACAGTTATTTATACCATCAAGTGTGTTTGCTTACAGTGCTCTTTTGTTGAAAGTTGAGATTTAACATTAAGATGTTAAAGCACTTGCAGATCTTGAAGCAAACCAGGAACACACCACTTGT
Source organism: Eublepharis macularius (assembly GCF_028583425.1). Classification (NCBI taxonomy): domain Eukaryota; kingdom Metazoa; phylum Chordata; class Lepidosauria; order Squamata; family Eublepharidae; genus Eublepharis; species Eublepharis macularius. The sequence continues at coordinate 85,921,228 of NC_072793.1, read as the reverse complement.
TTTGATTTCTTTGTCGCTTCCTTGATATCCATACATTCTCTCCATCCTGAATTTCCCCTTTCATACAAACAACATTCAATCATTTTATTATGTATATATAGCCCAGTCCTTTGGATAGGTATTGTGTTACTCTATCCTCAGTAGTTGATGAAACATTCAGATGTAGATGTAAGATTATCTGTGGTTCCAAATCTCACCCCAGCCGCAAACCTACTGGGTGGGTTTAAGGCACTGTTCTTCACAATCACCTACCACATCACACCCCCAAAATCCCAGGGTTTCCAAGCATCTAAAAAAGAGCTGCAATCTACAGGGTTAGTAATAGCAGCATACTGTACAGAGCTGCTGTACAGATTGTTCATATAATGCATGTGAAGTACTTCAAGTCTATATGCTACATTCCAAAATATGTGCTAAAATCTAAAGCAAAATTGAGCAGCAGTCAAAATGACATTGATGGCACATACCTGACGTCAGGCCCAGTCTGGTCTAGTGCTCCTAAGGAATATACTGATCACAGGTGGAGCCAGAGGACATGTGATCAATTTAACTTGTTTAACTCTTTAGACACACTTGTGCCTTGAACTTCATACTGCACCATTGAAATAGGCCAATTAGCTTGAATTACCATGGCCGATTCCGCATGGCTTACCTGAAGTCGGGATGTTGCGGAACATGCCGGCAGAAATGCGAAAGATCACATTTTCTCGCGCGGGTTTTGCATGACATCGCGCAAAACTTACGCAAGAAAACTCGATACTTTGCATTTTTGCTGGCATGTTCCGCAACATCCCACAACATTCCGGCTTCAGGTAAGCCGTGCGGAATCGGCCCATATCTGGAACAGACTGCCCTTAGTATAAAAGGGACAGCAGCTTTGTTTTCTGTGAGGAACCTGAGGTAACTTTCTTTGTGTTAAGAACCTGTTCCTCCCTTTATTGCAATAAAGACTTTCTGTACTCCTTCTACTCCACCTGCCTTCTCCTTAATTGGGCCAGGAGTGGGTGGGGCCCTTTTGGGCTAACAACATGGAATGTCTGGGTTGGATATGGAAAACTCTGATTCAAATCCCCACTCAGGTTGAGTAGGTATTCCCCTAGGTCTTCTCCCCCCCCCTTTCAGGACAGGTAAAATATGACCTAATATCTACCATTCTACTTTCCTGCTCACCATACTGGAGGCATGGCCCTGGGCAACCAAGGAGTTCTGCGGTAGCAATACATGGCAGGCTGGGTTTGGCCTAGGGATTCCAGGTCCTCTGGTGGAGGCGGGGGATTCCCCACTCCTACCCCTTGCCCCCCGCCCCTCCAACATTCACCTAGCTGGACTGAGGGGGGGGGGAGACCCAAGAATGAGCCTCCAGGGCGCGCTCCCGGGTAGAGATCCCATATGCCTACCACTGGAGGGCAAACTCCTGGGGATTTGCCCTCTTGCTCGCCAATCTGCCGGTGATCAGCAGGAGGCAGCAACTCCTCCTGAAGGTCGCCTACCACCTGCAGATACCCCGGGAACATGCATGGTGTGTGTGCTCCTGAGGAGCACAACAACATCACTTCTGGGAGTAAAATAGCAAAGGGTCCAGTAGCACCTTTAAGATAAACCTACTTTATTGTAGCATAAGCTTTTGAGAGCCACAGCTCTCTTCGTCATGTGCATCTGACAAAGAGACCTGTGGCTCTCAAAAGCTTATGCTACAATAAAGTTGGTTAGTCTTAAATGTGCTACTGGACTCTTTGCTATTTTGCTACTGCGGACTAACTTGGCTAACTCCTCTGGACCTCTGGGAGTGACGTCATTGTGCCGGCCATACTTTGTTTGGGCCGAATCAGCCCTGTGCAGAGCGTGGGAGCGCTCATGCGACTGGCGTGATAACATCACTCCCAGAAATGACGTCATTCCATGTGTGCCGGGAGCACACAAATGTAATGAGAAACACAGTGGAGGCACGAGGAAAGTGCTAGATCCCCCTCCCACCGGGAGGGTCTAGGGACCTGGCACCCCTACTCCTGGGGCAGTGTGACAATTCTCGGAAGTGATATCATTGTGCTGCCCTGAGAGTGTTCCTGCCTTTGCAGTGAGCTGATTGGGGCCTGTTTGGGGCTGAAATCAGCCTGCTGTGAAGCATAGGAGCACTCCCTCCCACATGGGTGCACTCCCTTCCACACTTTGCAGTGGGTTGATTTGGGCCCCAAACGGCTCCCTGCAAAGCACAGGAGCTCTCCAGGCTTCACAACTGGTTGATTTGGCCCCAAATGGGCTGAATTGAGTCCATTCAGGGCCCATATCGGCCAGCTGCTGTGGGAGTGCTCCTGCCCTACATGATGACATCACTTCCCAGAAGTGATGTCATTGTGTGGCCCTGTCCCCAAAGGTAAGTGCCAGGTCTCCCCTCCCACCAGGAAAGTAAGGAGACCTGGCAACCCTAGTTCTAGGGTTGCCAGCCTCCAGGTAGTGGCTGGAGATGTCCCAGAATTACAACTGGTCTCCAGGCCACAAAGATCAGTTCACCTGGAGAAAATGGCTACTTTGGGGGGTGGACTCTATGGGAATGATGCCATGCCAAGGTCCTTTCCCTCCCCAAACCCCACTTTTTCCAGGTTTCACCCCCCAGATTTCCAGGAATTTCCCAAGTTGGAGCTGGCAACCCTAGACATTAGGGTTCAGACATTAGGTACAAAGTTTAAAGTCCATAAAATTCAGAGGGTTCAAGCAATTAGTAGGATCATCAGCAAGTTTATTTTATTTATTGAACTTCTATACTGCCTCTCCATCATGTTAATCTCACACTACAGCCTCAGGATTTTTCTTGCTGGTAGCCTTGCCAGCTGCCCACTTAGGGCAGGAAAACCCCTGGCAATTTATGCCTCTGCATGCGGATTGCTGCTGATACCTGCAGATAATTCTAAGTCTAGCTTTAGGCTCATCTCACAAGCTGAATCAGCTTCTCTACTCCTCAGGAGTAGCACAGCCTAGATCCTGGTTTCTTCTGGTGCTTTTTTAGCAGAAGGGAAGTTTTGGGCAGCCAGACGGGCACTCCTACACCTGACCCAGGCCTCGGTCCTTGCTCTCCTCCCCATTCTGGGGGAAATAGTGGCAGGTGTGGCAGTAGGTGGGTCCCTGTTGGGGCCTCCTGGCTTGAGAGCCCTGCTGGGCTAGGAGGCAGTACCTTTAGAGAGGCACTGAGGCATCTACCTCAAAGGGACCATTTGCCTCACAAGGTCTTGGGGATAGTTCCTTCTCCGTTGAGGACTCAGCCTCCCTCACTAACTCAGGGCAGATTCCAGTTTACCTTCATGTCCTTCTATCCCACTGCCCTCACAATCCCTACCTCCATTTTACTCCTGGCCTGCTGGTTGTTTCATCTTCCAGTATTCCAGTGCCTTCCTCACACTCCTTCTGTCCTCCATCTTTAACTTTTCCTCCTACATCCAATTTTCCACATCCCTCCGGTGATATACACATACCATTTCCCTCCCCGCCTTGGGTGATTTTCCTCAAATAGGAGTTCATGGATCACATCTTTGGGTAAACTCTACAGTAAAGTGGACATGAGCAGGTAGTGACTGATTGCAGCTACTATATTTTGTGGCTTCTATAGTTTGAGTAAATGGCTACTGCTGAATTGCTTAGAACTGTTTTTGAAAGAATTGCCTCTGTATTTGTAACTGATTTGAATTTGCCTTTATATCTAGAATTGCATTTTTCTCTATTTCTATTCTGTACCATTGGTTAGGTCAGTATAGATTCAGCTGATTAAGCCTCCTGTCCCATATCTCCATTCTTCAGGCTGGATATAATACCGAAGCTGTGTTTGTGAAACATAGACTAAAACAATCCCTGGCACAAAGCGTCTGGCACTTGTATGTGCTGGGATGTCTAAATGTGTTTACCTTGAGACCAGTCTTTTTGGCCCCAGCAACACCTACCATAAAATGTAATAAAATTGACTTTATGTCCTGATACTCTTATGCTATGTATTTCCCTAGCCCTCCCTACTGCACTTTATTGGTTGCTGCTGGTGGGAAATTGCTTAGTATAAAGATGTCAGGACAGGAGGTAAGCCTTGTGGTATGTGTGTCAAGGTAGGAAAGAATATGACACAGGAATGCAGTTTTCAAGGGCAATCTTGTGTGTCTTATATGGATCCACTCTGCCTAGACTATTTCATAGAAGTCTTGTGCAAGCGAAGTGAGATAAGAATATGTACATCTTCCTGAAACAAGTGCAGGAGATCAATGTTATAAATACACATTTATTTGACAGAATGCTAATGCAGCATAATTATATTTTAAAGCACACCCAGACTAGGAAATCAATCTTTTAAAAACAATTAGCCATTTTTTCCGTCTTAAACACTATTCGTCTTTGAGGCTGTAAATTAGTATCCCAAGAGCAGATGGATTATTTTGTAATAGCCAAACTGCTATTTTGATCCAAGACCAACGCTCAAATGGTTTTTGTGTATATTTCATTGGTCTAATTCACAATTTGTTCACTGTTAGATAACAAAGAAGCCCTTAATGTCATTACAAACATGTTTGACTTGGAGACTTCTTTCATTTGTAGAATTCTACTTGTTGAGTGCACCTAACAGACTCTGTCCATTCAACGGGACGCAGATGCTGAAATCCCCAGCTGCTGCAGAGATTTATAAATTGAATGCAGTAGAAAAATCCAGCACAATTGGCTTGAAATCCATTGCTCCCTCTCATCGAGAGGCAGATCAGGGAGGCAGCAGAGTTCATCTTTAATTTATCCACAGAGAGAAGCAAAGGAGTTGATCCTGTCTAAAACGCTGTGTAAATAAGGGGGCCCTCCTTCTGGTGATGTTCCTATGGCTTCTGAATGAAGCTGAGCTGCTCAAATATTCACGAGCCCAGATATTTAAAAAATAATAAAAACAAGAACAAAGCATTCTGGTACAGTGCTCATATGTGCTTGCAGTTTGGAATATTCGTTCTCTGTTTCATGTATATCAAAGGCACTGACCATTGATTTTTTTTAACATTTATTAAATAATGCATCTTCTTTTTCATACTCATAAAAAAAAATCTCTGGACTTGAAATCTGTCAAATCTGTTCACTGGCATTTTAAAATGTTCCCTACATTTACTCAGCATTTTAATGTCTTGAAGCCATACATGCTTCAACTGGCCAGGGAAAATCACAAGATGGTTAGAAAGTAGTGCTTTGCATACAAAGTTTCAGTCAGGCCTACATCATTCTTTTCTGGACTTCAGATCCGGTTCACCAAATCTGATTTGAAGCAGACTTGGCATTTTGGAATACTCCCACTACCATTTTCTGTCCTTGCCCCTTCTTGTTGTTGGTTGGGAAGATTGATTTAAATGTGGCAGTGGCCAGAGACAAAGCACTCACTTGTGTAAATAGTCTACATGGTTGCCACCTTCTTTAATTCACATCAGTCAGTCAATATGCAAAAGTCATTCATATGCTGACAACACATCTGCCTGAGCCAGGAATCACTGGCATACTGACACTCTTGGTATATGGGCCAGCACATGTGAACATTTGAAAAAGACAGTGGCCACATGGAACAATTATTTGGGTAAATGCTTTGCCTATGGCAACTGACATATTCTCATATGGTTCCTAGTCTCTACTTTCATTCTGCTCCCCCTCCTGTTGCAGTTATTTGCAACAAGAGTTACTGGCTACTTCGATATTTTTTGTTTGTTTCTCTATACTTGCACGTGCCTTTCAAAATTCTGCCTCACTTTTAACCCTCCCATCCCTGGGGTAGTTTACATAGTCCTGAGTCTGACTTCCTTTGTTTGATTCTCACAGCAACCCCATGAGGTAGCTGTGTGAGAGAGTGGCCCAGGGTCAATGAGTGAATGATGACAATTCCATAGTGTAAACAGCCATAGTCTCTTCTGGCTGGATTTTGATACTTCAACTGAAAACTAGAGAGTGCTATACAGATGGTATAGAATTTGGCCAGACATTTATATTTCTGTACATAATGGAATGGTACCAAACTGGATCCAAGAACTTAACAGAATATGGAGATTTTTAACATGCATCTGGAATGCGTCAAAAACACTGTACAACTTACATGGCCTACAGCATCTCTGAAACATCTGTGTACCACTGGAATTAACAGTCCAAGGTTGGCACATTTTTGAATTTGGCAGAATCCACTGAGGTGATGCCCTGCCTTCCATATCCACTCTTCTTGTGGCACACAGGACCTCCAGTCTTTTGTCTCCTTGTACTTCAATCCACACAAAATAATATTGCATAGCATATCCCTTGCTCCCCTCTCTATCTCAGTTTTAAATTAACTGATTTTATTCTTATTGTTTATTATATCATGTTTCAAGAAAAGTGCAAGTATTATGATTTTGTAAAGCACCTATGAATGCTGTTGCAATACGTGATGTACAATATCAGTTTGTGATGGAAACAAAATTATGATGGTTATTGTGTTAAAATAAAATTTTAAAATTCCATATGAATATAGTGAGGGCAAAGGAAGGCAGAAGGTTACTAGTAATACACTCCAAAGCAGAGATATGCTATTATAAGCTTGGAGGCTTCAGTGGACTTAGAAGGGTATAACTGCTTAGAACTGTACTGTGTGCAACTTTTCAGCATTGTAGCCCCACTCATCCTACTATATAAAAGGAAAAACATGTTCCAGACAAGCCACTTCCTACCCTGCTTCACCTCCAGAGGGCGCTGCCATGGAGGGAAGCCCAGAAGAGGCAGCCCATCTTTCAGAGAGCACACTGCAATGGAAAGCCCAGGATGAGATCAGGCACGAAGCAGGTGACAAAGCCTGTGCCCCGCCTTCACCCAGCTGGCATTAGAAGTGGAGCAGGATGTACTGCCCACCCCTGCTTTCACCCACCTGGGATTAGGAGCAGAGAAGGTGGCAATATCCACCCCCCGCCTTTACCCAGCTGGCATCAGGATAAAAACAGGTGGCAATGCCCACTACCTGCCTTCACCCAGCTGGCATCAGGAGCACAGAAGGTGGCAACATCTACCCCCGCCTTTACCCAGCTGGGATCAGATGTGGAGCAGGTGGCAATGTTCGCCCCCACCTTCACCCAGCTGGCATCAGGATCAGAGCAGGTGGCAATGCCCTCCACCTTTATCCAGCTGGCACCAGGAGTGGAGCAGATGGCACTGCCCCCCTGGCCATCACCCAGCTGGGATCAGGAGCAGAGCAGGTGACAATAACCACCTCCACCTTCACCCAGCTGGGATCATGAGTGGAGAAGGTGGCAATGCCAGCTCCTGACTTCACCAAGCTGGGATAAGGAGCGGAACAGGTGGCAAATCCTGCCCCTGCCTTGACCTAGCTGGGTGGAAGAGTGGAGCAGATGGCAATGCCAGTCCCCCTTCACCCAGCTGGGATCAGAAGTGGAGGAGGTGGCAATGCCCACCAACCGCCATCACCTGGCTGGGATCAGAAGGGGAGCAGGGGTCAATGCACGCCCCCCAACTTAACCCAGCTGGGATCAGATGTAGAGCAGGTGTCAATGCCCACCCACTCCCCACTTTCACCCAGCTGGGAGCAGGAGTGGAGCAAGTGACAATGCCCGCCCACCTGGCTGGGATCAGGCATGGAGCAAGAGGCAATTTCCAACCCCTCTTCACCCAGTAGGGATCAGGAGTGGAGGATGTGGAAATGTCCTTTCACTTGTTGAGATCGGATGTGGAGCAGGCAGCAATGCTCGCCCCCTTCACCCTGAATCGGGAGTGGAACAGTTGGCGATGCCTACTCCCCTTCAACCTGCCAGAATCAGGTGTGGAGCAGGCGGCAATGCCTTCCTCCCTTCACCCCATCACAATCAGACTTGGAGCAGGCAGCAATGCCCACCCCCTTCACCCAGACAAAATCAGGTGCAGAGCAGGAGAAAATTCCTGCCCACAAGAGCAGGGGGGAGATGGACCTTCTGTAGCCATGGGAACACCAATCTCATCCCTCCAAACCCTGTTAGGCAGGTCTGTCTGCCAACTGGAGAGCTCCTGTTCTGCTCTATGTGAGCATTTCTTATATAAGGCACAACTCTGTGCCTCCTGCTTTCAGTTCCAGTAGACAGAGGGAGAGGGAGGAGCTATTGCTGGGATTTGGAGTGAGAGAGTGCATTTGAGAACTTTTAGCTGGATTTGCTGCTGCTTCAAAAGAGACTGAAAAGACTCTTATTTTCTGCTCTTGTCCTTGCTGGGAAGGTTGTTGAGTGAGGGTGCCTTTTTTCCTCCACTCCACCTCACCCCACTCCAGTCTCAGGGCATTGCCTGGCTCTGGGCCTAGCTTGACTCCCTGTGAGTTTGTCATCTCTGCGTATTAAGGGGGGGCATTGTAGGGCCCCAGTATCTAATGAATCATGAACCTAACGAATTATTTCACAAAATGGGACAATTTTGTGAAAGTTTGTGGTTCGTAGAATATGATGAACCACGAAACTCAGGGTTCATTTTTTCCCATTTCATGCCTATCTCTAAGCCTTACTTCTTATTATATTACACTTGTCTACACACAGCATCGCCGTGACCTGACTTATCCCAAGCAAGCTCAGTTTTGTCAGATCTTAGAAGCTAAGCAGGGCTGGCCTTAGTTAGTAATTGGACGGGAGACCTCTGAAAAAGACCAGGGTCACAATGCAGAGGCAAGCAATTGCAAATCACCTCTGTCTGTCTCTTGCCTTGAAAACCCTAGTTGGGGTTTCTGTAAGTTGTCTACGACTTGACAGCACTCTCCACCACACACAATATCACTTTGGGTAGGCAGACAATTAGAGATACACAGATGTTATATATAGCTTCAATGAGGGCAAATTAAGATTTGAATAATAAGGATTCAGATCATGTGATTTTTAATCACTGTATATGAAGCCTCTGCTATGTGTGTTCTTGGACTATGATAATGGCCTCTTGAAGAAACTGAACACACTGATAAAGGGCATCTTCATAATGCAAGATTTTTGTGTTAAAATAAAGAACATTACTTAGAAAAAATAGAGGAAGACTCAGGGGCCTGTTAATTAAATGAGTTTTCTGTGTTGCCTAGAAACCTAAAAACAAATGACTGTTATTATGGTGCTGTAATTTGTATATTGCTATTTATCTGTCAGAGAGATCGGAAAGTCAGGCCTGCCTCCATGTGACCCTGGCAGTGTGATGGTGGTTATTATTAACATTTCTACGCTGCCTTTCCATACAAATATGGTTCCCAAGGCAGCAAACATCAGAAATTTTAAAACACTTGAGACACTGGGACATATGAAAATAAAGTATATATGAAATATGTAAACAATTCAATAAAACATATAAACACACAAACAGTACAACCAGGGAGGAGGGCCAGGAATGGGTAGATTCACAAGAGAGTAAATGGTCCTTCAGGTACGCTGGTCCCAATCCACTTACGGATTTAAAGGTCACTCACTACCAGCACTTTGTATTGGGCCTGTAAGCAAATTGGGAGCCAGTGTAGATGGGAAAAGACTGGAGTGACATGGTCCCTGTGACCTACTCCAGCAAATATTCTGGCCGCAGCATATTGTAGCTTCTGGTCAGTTTTCAAGGACAGCCTCACATGGAGTGCACTGCAGTAATCTAATTTCAATGTTACCAGAATATGAATCACAGTAGCAAGATCTTTCCTAGATGGGAAACATGAACAATATATTAAACTGCAGGGCCAGATTATCCAAAATTCTTTTGTCTGACCATCCAAAACTATTTACACTCTGGCCTTGAGTAATGACTCCACATTTGCAGGATAACCAAGGCTCTCAAAATCTCCCTCACAATGTAAACTTCTCTGGAAATTCAATCAAGAGTCCAGGAAAAGCTGTCAACCCATCTCCTGTCAATTATCAACAGGTCTGCCACCCAAGTTAACTCAATCACCTGCAGCAGGGTATATTTCCCTTCTCCTTTACATGACCAAAGATGTCTTACTAGAACCCCCTCATGATAGACCGAATTAGCCAATGACAGTTTGGATTTTGACCCTTTTTTCAATGGTGTCTTGGATCCAAAAATTTCACTAGTCACAGTGCAACCTGGATTTCACCAATGGGTAGCTGGATCCTGAAGTTCTGGCAATTTCAGCCAGTAGCTAAATAAATCTAGGTAAATCCAGGTGCATAAAAAGAACATGCCAAGAACTTCATTTTTGTAATTGTTTCTGCAGCTAAACCTTCTTCCACCGCTGTAAGGATTCTCCCTTTATTTGGTAGTTGATTCTGCTCCCAAGGGTTCTTCCATGAGTACAGACGCTGAAATTACTAGATGCCATCTCTCTCCCATTATGTTTCTTTTGCTAAATTGATCTTTCTGAGGGATAGAGGGCTGCATGTTGGCCCTGTGCCACCACTGACCCAACTGGATCTTTAAAATGTCCAGGATGGGGACATGGCCAGAGAGATCTGAGCAGGGTGGCCTTCCCTCATCCAAACTGAAACCCAACAAAGACACAGGACCAGCAGGGAAGAAGAGAGAAGGTGGCAGTAGAAGTGGATGTACTTCTTGAGAATGGGATGGAAGACACTTACCTGGTAACCTTGTCCTGGGACACCAGGTCAGAAAACAAGTCTGGCCAAAGAGGACAAGCTGGGAGCACCCCCAAGGAAGGAACACCTGTTTAAGGACAGCATCAGACTAGCTGAGCTCTTGAAGGTGAGGTAGAGCTACAGTAGGCTGACTTGAAACCTAGGGAGAAAACAAGAAGGATTTGCTTTAAAGGAGCAGTAGGCTTAAACTGTAAAGGGGAAAGGAAAATACAAGCAAAATCCTCACCTGAGTGGATAACAAGAGTATGCAAAATGGGGAAAGGGCAAAATTGGGAAAGCAGGAAAATGGGAAAAGTTTTTTCTATCCCCCGAGTAAGGTTGCTAATTCTGGACTGGAAGATTCCTGAAGATTTGGGGGTAGAGCCTTGGGAGGACAGGGATCAGTGAGGGAAATGACCTTGGCAGGGTAGGAGACCAATGAAGCTATCCTCTAAAACAGCCATTTTCTCCAGGGGAACTGATTTGTGTAGGGTTGCCAATCCCCTGGTGGGGGTGGGGCTCACAGCCTGCTCTCCCCACCACCACTCACCTGACCAGTGAGGGGGAAAGGCAGGGGAATGGGTCTCCCTGGGCGTGCTCCCAGCATGGTGTGATGACATTACTCTCAGGAGTGATGTCATCATGCTGGCCTCGGGAGTACTCCTGTGCTTCATGCTGGGCTGATATGGACCCCATGTGAAGCATGGGAGCACTCCCGAGGCTTATGCAATGATGTCACTCCTGAAAGTGATGTCATTGTGCTGCACTAGGAGTGCACACACGCTTTGCATGTGCATGAGGGCATCCAGAAGGTGAATGTTGGGCCCCCTTCCTGCTGGGAGGTTTAGAGGACCTGGCAACCCTAGATCTGTATAATCTGAAAATCAGTTGCAATTCTCGGAGATCTGCAGGCCCCACTTGGAGGTTGGCAACCCAATGTTGAGTCACTGCATAGCATTATCCTGACAGCCCTCCATATCTCTATCTATGATCATATCTTCTAGCTTCTCTCTTTCCTAGTTTGGCTGGCCAGCCTTACAGCCAACCAGAGTTTTTTCATGCTTTGGGGATACAAGATGGGTTCAACAAAAATACTGGTCACATTTGATAAATTTGTTGACCTTGTGGGAACCATAGGTCTTGGCAAGGAGGTCCCCAAGAAGGAGGCAGAGAAAGAAGCAGGCCACAAATTGCCACTGCTGCTCTGCGCATTTCATGCCACACCCATGCTGGCGGACGAATCCCCCACCAGACGGGGCGGTTTAGTGTTTCTGGAGCCCTGGCACAAGTCAAGGATGCCCCATCCCTAGTTATTTTATTCCCACCCAACTCATTGACTTTAACCTACATTATAGGGTTATTGTGAGGATAAAATGGATTAGGGGAGAATATTGTAATCCACTTTGGGTACCTATTTGGGAGGAAACTGAAGTATAAATGAAGTAAGTAAATACTTACGATAAGCAATCACTGCTTCCATCCCACCCTCGTTGCTGGGTGCAGAGGGAGGGAGGGAGGAAGGCAAAGGGCAGATGAGGAAAAAGAAGACCGGATCTGAAGGGCAAAAATGCACTCTGAAGTGATTTTGGGAAATACTGCACTGATTTTGAAGCAGTGAAAACTTCCTCTCCCTACTGCTATCTGGTCAGCCAGGAAAATCACGATGGTTGGCATGGCTGTTATAGGGCACAAGGGGACTTTAAGTTCTTCATCATGTCCACTCCCTGCACTTGCTTGGACTGTGCCCCCCCCCGCCCCGCCCCCATTCTTCTTTGCAGCTGCTTCCCACTGAGACAGGAAAAAAGAGAGAAGCTGTTTTTTTCAGATGGGAGGCAGAATAGGCAGCCAGCTTGAGAGGGTGCGGGTGAGGCAGGGCTGGCAAGGCAGTTCCCAGAGTAAGAAGGGGAAAGAGAAAGCAGCCTGGACACACAGAGAAAAAAACTGTACCTGACTCTTTCAGGGAAGGGGAGAAACCATTCTTTCTCTTGAGGAGAGGGAGCTTCAACTTCTCTTCCTCCCAGGTGGGGAACGATGGAAATGCTAACACCAGCTACATTTTGCCTTCCACCAGCCCACCTTCTACAGTCAAACCCTAGGGTTTGATTTCTTTTTCTTTTTGCTCCTTTATTTTCTTACTGTCTTTCTACTTTAATCCTTCAGCTCCCTTCCCCAACTCTATCCCTTCCGAACTCCCTGTTTCTTGGAACTCTTAATTAGAAAACATAGGGCATTTGTATGTTCATTTTTTTCTCAATTTATTTTCTGAACAGCAACCACAAATATCAGACTGTCCGAGTCAGAACTGGACTTCTGACAACCCTACCTACAGAACCCTCATCTGGCTATGGACTACGCAGAAAACCCTTCTCTCCATTCCTTTGCATCTTTTATACCTTATTTGGGCAACCCATCAGACATCTAGTTTCCTGAGGTTGGTTTCTCTGGACTACTCATGTGGGAGGAACATAATTTAGGTAAAAAGTAACTTTGGGTATTTGCTAACTGAACACTAGGATTGTGCAAGCATGAATGGCTTTTATTGGATTGCCACAAATAAATTGCTTTGCATTGTTGTTATTTGAATAGTTTGGTCTTGCTGTCTTGTACTGCTGCCATTTTTTCCTCGTTTTTCTATTTTATATCTTAGATCAATTAAAATTACTTCCTGGATGAGTGGTCCTCTCTTCTTCTCTGGAAGACTTATTGCATCAGACTGGGAACTTTGTATACATTGGACTCAAATAATTCCTACACCATGTTCTGGATTTACATGTGTAGAGGACCCTCTTCATGTGCCTACCCTGATGCAGGGGCTGATTTGGGCAACATACAGCTTATATGCGGAATCCCCATCCTGTGTAACAGTCAGACATGGTTTACAGGTTCTTCACTGTGAAGAAAAATGCTATGTTCTAACGTATACAGAAGCCATTTACTTTGAAACGTTGGTTCAGAGGCTTCCTGTCTGTACAAGCCCCTTGCTAGGAAAATCCCTTCTTCTACACTCCCCCCTTCTGTAGCTAAGAGGCCTCCCTGGGAATTAGCTGCTTTCACACTCTCAGCTCTTAGTGTCCTTGAGATAAGATAACACTCTTCAACTCGTTAGCAATTAGTTGAACCTCCAAAGCCAGTTCTCCTTGTACTAATTACCAAACAATTTACACCTGCATGAGTGAGTGAGTGTGCCAAGGACTGCAGACTTGTTGCACTCCTCTCTCTGCATGTACGCACCTTCTTTTCAGGTGACATCAGCATTTGGTTCCTGACTGGCTAACAGACCTGGGCCACTCTGGTTTCCAAATGGCATAAAAGTGCTTACTCAATAATGGAGCCTTAAGCTTTCAGTGGGTTTCAGTGACAACAACTGTAACCTATCTATGGCTTCACTTTTAATTCGAGAACTCTGAGATGGATGCTGAGGCACCATATATTTGTTTTGCTGTATGGCCTAGCTGTTTTGACTTTTGACCAAAGACTAGGTTCATGATTATTCACCTCTTCAGCTCACCAGATATTTGCCCAAGAAGAAGACGTGCGAAACGGGAATTGGAAATCTTGCCCCGCATCAACCCGTCGGCTTTAGGCCCCTTGGCGTTTATACCCTACATGGGACTGGTGGTCACTTACCTTGAGTCATCTAGGTTCACCGCAGTTGCGCCTGCCTGTACTCCTCCATTATTGCACTTTGTTAAATGATTGCTCATGTGAGCGTTAAAATTGTAGAATTATCATTGTATATGGATTGCAAATTTGGGATATTTTCTGTATAAATACTTGTTGTATGCATTTTGTATATATTTATGGATTATTTATTGTACATGAATTGATTCATTGCACTTTGCACTTTTGCATTTGATAAATTATGCACTTTTTATAATCACTATTGATTTTTTGTGATTGTGCCTACCGGCTGGTTATCTTGTCTGGTAGTGGTTTGCTGGTGGAATTCCCGTTTGTCTTGCAAAGACTAGATATGGACATGACTTGAAATATGAATCAAATTTCATGATGAATTGGGCTGATTCATGTTTCATGAAACGCATTTCGTGGGGCCGCGGCTTTCATGAAATTCATGACTTTTGGGGCCGATTCATTCGATTCATGAATGATTCGTGATGCCAGACAGGCTGGTGCCAATCCATTGATTCCCTAGGCAACATAGGCCCTGAATGTCTGCAGACCTTTTATTGCCATTGGAAACCCCAATCTTAGCCCACATAACCTTCATAGGCAGCTCTCCCTACCAACTGGAGAGCTTCCATTCTGCCGTATACAGCAAGGAGCAGGGGGGTAATCCCCTAGGCAACTGAGGAGATGGGCCTTCTGTAGCCATGGGAACTCCAATCTCATCCTTCCAAACCCTGTTAGGCAGGTCGGTCTGCCAACCAGAGACCTCCTGTTCTGCTCTATGTGAGCATTTCTTATATAAGGCACAGCTCTCTGCCTCGTGCTTTTCAGTTCCAGTAGACAGAGGGAGAGGGAGGACCTGTTGCTGGGATTTGGAATGAGAGAGTGGAATTGGGAGCTTTTGGCTGGATTTGCTGCTGCTTTAAAAGAGACTAAAAAGCCTTTTTCTTATTTTCAGCTCTTGGCCTTGCTGGGAAGGTTGTTGGGTGAGGGTGCCTTCTTTCCTCCACCCCACCTAACCCCAGTCTCAGGGCATTGCCTGGCTCTGGGGCCTAGCTTGACTGAGGCCTACCTTTTTTTCTTTAATTTTCTTTGCTTATATTCTTATTTAGAGCATTTGTTCTTGCTGGCTTGTTGGGTGAGGGTGGGTGGAAGAGAGCCTGCTGAAGTCTCCCTGTGAGTTTGGCATCTCTGGATATGAAGGGGGCCATTGAAGTGCCCTGGGCTCTGACAAATCACAAAACTAACAAATCGTTACGCAAAACGGGACAATTTCATGAAAGTTCATGATTCATGGAACGCAATGTAACACGAAACGCTCATTTCATTTTTCCCCATTTCATGCCCATCTCTACCAAAAGACGGTGGTTTCTGCACCTTTGACAACATCTTGTTTTGTCTCCTTTGGAATCACTGTGGTATGTACCAGTAAGTGCTTACATGCTTTAGGCTTTTTTTTCTTTTGTCCTCATGTTCTGTCTTGTGGTTTTAAATAACTTTGCACTTAATTAATAAATAATATTATTTTACTTCTGTGTGGGTTCTTTTGACTCTGAAGCCTCAAAGCTACAACTCACTTCGTTAAACTCACTTTGTGAAGCTCGTGAAACCACCTACCATATAACATTCTGTTTTGTGAAATTTACTTGCAAACCACCCTTGCAAAGTAGACTTCTGTTCTGTTAATTCCATAATAGGCTTCGATCTTTGTCCCTTTACTTGGGATAGTCAGAGGGACTGGTGGTAGTCTACCTGGGCAATTGTAAGACTTTCTTTCATTGCCTGTTTTGTAATCTGTGTGAAACCGGCCTATAGGGCAGCTTACGGTTCTTCCCCTCAGCTGGGTCAAGGCAAAAGTACCCTGTACTGGTGACATTCACAGTTCTCCCACATGTGGTATCTGATTCAGATTACAACACTAGTGTGTATGGAAATGAGGAGTCAGTCTTTTCACTCATGCTGTTCTCCTGACCCAAGATGGCTCCAGGCATGCTGAGTCCAATAAACATGTAAGTTTCCCCAGTGGGCCAAATAGCACCCTCACAGAGCATTTCAAAGCAGGAAAACAGTGCAGGAGAGAAGTCTGGTGACCTTTATCCACATGTGCCATAATTGCCATCTGAATCACATGGGAAAAGAGGAGAACCTGCAACTCATACCTATTACATAGATTTTGAACCTCAGACCCAATTTGGGTGTTCCATAATGTCTGAAACAGCAGGTCTGGGATTCATTTCCAAGCATAAATATATAAAATTAGGATGAACATCTTGTTTTTTCTATTCCATGGTGACAGGAGAGTTCCAAAAGACAATTTGAAGCTGTCCTTTAATCCAGCAAAAAGCTACACTTATTAACTGTTTAGTTTAGAGGGAAATTTTCTAGGTTTTTTGCCTTCACATACTTAGGTGAACAAAGCAGGCAGCTTCATTTTGTTAAAGGATATTGTGATACACACTGGATGTGGCTACTCAGAAGGCGTTCCTCGATCCTGCACTATATCTTTAATTTTGAATCATTTTGTAACCAATGCTTAGAGGAAAAGTCAACTTAGGGGCAATTAGAAAAGATGCTAGCATGTTAAGGATTTATCATCTACTCTCATCCATTCTATCCTCCCAAGGCGGCACTTCCATTCTATACCTGTTCAGTCTGCCTGTTTTTGCAAAATACTTTGGTCTTTGGATTGCCAAAAAAAAAGCTTTTGCTCAAGTTACCATGACAGCCCATCACTTGATACTAGCTGAGAAAACCCTGCAGCAATAAGTGAATCTAATTTTAACATTCTAATGTGCCCTAGTGCTATGACGATTTCTTTATGATTCCAGGTGGAGTCATGTTAGGGACATGCCAATGGCGGTTTCAGGAAGCAAGGCCGTATAGGGAGGTAGTACAGTAGTACAATGTTGGATTTGGACTTTGCTTCAAAGTTGATCTCAGCCCTGAGAAAACCTTGCATGATGCTGAAATGCTTTAAAAAAAAGTTTGCAGCGACGTGGATCCAAATCACTGGTAATCCACATGGCAAATAACTTTACTTGAATGGCTTGCTCTTGGTGGAGAGCCAATGAAAGCAATTTAGGTTGCCTGGAAGGCAATGGCAAACTATCCCATAAAAAGTCTGCCAAGAAAACGTCATGATGCGACGTCTCCCCATGGGTCAGTAATGACTCGGTGCTTGCACAGGGGACTACCTTTACCTTTTTAAAATCTTCATATGACAAAATAAAACAGAAGTCCAGTAGCACCTTAAAGAGTAACATTACGTTTTAATGAGTCAGAGATTACTTCTTCAGGTGCTATGAAGAAGAAATCATAATCCAGATTTTTATAAGGAAAATTACATAGGAGGAGGGGAAAGGGAAAGGTTGGGGGCAGAGAGAGGATTGAGATCTTCATAAATCTTTCAAGTCTGAAACAGATTAGGCTGTTATACATAATGGATGATGCGGGAGATAAAAGGTTCCACCACTGTCTTTCATACAATGTAGATAAAAAGTGGAATTAAGCAGGATAAACAACAACTGAGGAAGAGGTAGCCTGAAGCATGGGGAAATTAAATGATATCAGTAAAGGTGTGATGTCACAGCCCCTATTTTAAACTAAGATGCCAGGGAGAAACTGATACCCACAGATGATAACCTGGTCCACAATGCAGTCATGAGAGCGTAGGGGGAAAGGGCATGCTTAATGTCACCCCTAACTCAGCAGTTTGCAAGTCTAGGGTTGAAGGATCCCACAAACCAAATGGACTCATAATACCTGTGGAGGAATTCAGTGCTCTAGAGGCAAAGAGTGGGGAGTCACACTCTTCCACACACATACGCAGAGTTTTCAGGCTTGAAAATAAGGAACTTAGCTGTTTGCTCACTCCCCCCTCCAGATGTCACTTTTTGTTTCCTGTTTCTGGGCACAAAGATTAAACTGTTAGATTAAATTGTTACTGGGAATGGGCCTCCTTGTGAGTAAGTGGGGCATTAGCTGCAAGGAGAAAGGCTATGCAAAAGGGGTAACAATGGGATAACTCAACCGATATTTATGGGGTCCTTTCCCCAAGGTAGCAGACAAGACTTGGTGCTTTAAGGTCAAAGAGTATTTTTACTTAAAGAGGAAAAACCAACATACACACAAGAGGAAATGAAAAATGGTTGGTAGACAGAAAGAGAGAGAGTCCTAGGAAGCTAGCCAGAAATTGGAATAGAGGGAGGGAGGGTGGAAAGTATATTTACCAATCCTTGAGAGTAGAGTAGTCTGTGGAGGAAGAGAGCTTCAAACATCCATCGTTCTCAGAGAGACTTAGGGAAGAAATGGCCCCAAGGGAGCATTGCTTGGATCCAATAAGCATGCACAGTTTGAATGGGGCAAGAGCTCTGGTTCTTATAGGGCAAAACATGTCCTGAGGCTGGAGAGCCCCCTCAGCAGTTGGAACAAAGACTGTAAAGGTTTGTAACTCTGGGAGTTACAATGCTTTGATTACTTGTTGCTGGGGTGTGTGAAAGAAAATGTAGTGTTTCTCTGGCTGCCGCAGTTTGCTAATGAAAGCCACTGGAGCTGAGTTGATGAATTTAGATATGAGAAATATAGGTTCCCAGAGAAAAATAAACTTATCGTTGCTGATTGATTGATCCTTGATCTTAGGGTAGGGATTTCATCATGGAAGGAGGGTATTGGAATGTGCTAAGTGGGGTGACTCAACGAGACCCTGTCTTATCACAGGTCACACCCGTTGCTGGACAGGCAATAAATCAAAGCATGCCAGTCCTCTGCATTCTGCATGAACATTCCTTTCATGCCTGATCTCCCGGGCAGGTCTTAGCCACTCTCATTGCCCAGTTGGTTGGAATTCCCTTTTCTGCAGATCAAGCTGCATTTAATCCAGGGGCCCTATGGTCTTATGTCATAGGCCTGTATATTAAATATGGCGGAGGTTGGAGCCAATTGCTTACAAGATAGTCAACATGATTTTTTTTAATAAGACTTAATAGTTTCCATGCCAAACCTCTAAATAAACCAGTGGTTTCACCATGGTTTAAAGAAATCACAGCTCTTTATGCCTTGCTAGTATATTAATAAGGAAGCTCATCAATTCCTTTGAAGTCACAGGGAAAGGAAATGTCTCAGCATTTGCAGCATTTGCTCTTACAAGCACACCAAATGGAAAAGTGTAGGTAACCATGTTAAGATCGCAGTTCCTGGTAAGTGGTATAAATGTACACTCTATTGCTCGGATTTATCCTGTACATCAAAGCTATCAGGTTGTGTATGGCTTTTCCTTGAACACTCGTTCAGGATATTACATCCTCTCAATGTCCTGTTATTCATTCTTAAGAAGTTACACTAAGGGAACTTTCCAACCCAAAGCCCGAGGTATCCATTCCAGACATCTGTCTCCATGAAATTCTTATGGTTCTTATAGTACTTGTAGTCATGTATTTCATGTTTCCCTGCTGCATACTCAAGCACCCCATCTTCTAATCTCAGCCCAAATTAACTCAAAGTGCCCAACTGGCATGGAGACACATACCAAGTGTCCATATTTATTTACATGGTATATCGATTGCCTGGGTATATAAACAACACCAAAAACAGGAATACTTTGCCCTTCTTTTTGCATCCTATTGGGAATCCTGCCTTACTTTGAAAGTCAAGATTATTCATCCACCTCCTGGGTTACTTTCAAGGCTTGCCTCAGAGAAGCCTGATTTGCTTGTCTAAGTTCTAGTGGCATTCCAATGGAGAGCATCCCATTGACTCCCACTTCAGGACTGGCCATAAGATTTCTCTTGTGCACCCACATGTAAACATACAGTAGGAAACTCACAACTTGTAGCCTCACTAAACATAGAGATCATTATTGTATGGCCGAACTAAATCTCTAATTGTTTTTTGTCCAAGTCAACATTCCTCTTTGTACCTATGTTTTCTTTGTTGTAATCTTTTTAGTTTTTCCTCTGGTTTCTGTTCCCTCTTTCTGTATCTAATTGTCACAAAGCTTTAGGAGTATTAAGGATTGCATTTTTATGACTTCTGGTTCAGGATCCATGAAGGTCTAAAGCAGCTCTAAGAGCTGAGCTGTCCGTGCCGCTGTTTGTTGAGGCTGGAGGGGCACAGATTGCCCGCGGCCCCCTGTTCTCAGGCGGAGAACAGGCAAGTATGCACTGCATCTGAGGGCGCGTCGATCTCGGGTGGTGGGGGGCTCTAAGCAACGAGCTCCCTCCCGCCCCGGAGGTCCCACCCGAAGACAGGTTTGCTAAGATCTCTGCAGCGGCTCAGGAGTCAATTGTATTGGCATAAGACCTGCATGCCCGAGCTTCGTTAAGCAGCAAGGGAAACGAATTCATTTGATTAAAAGAAGCAGCGATTACAACCCAAGAAAAGACGTTTAAGAAGGTAAAGATTGCTATCTCTCAAACCGGGACAGATTTAAGCAAGTAATAAAGTTTAAAACTGGACTTAAAAACTGCAACAGACTGATTAAGTGAAGGGGAAGATTCCGGCAAGGGAAAATCTAAAAAGTGACATTTTAAACAGTAGTTAAGGCGGAAAATTGGATATTGTTTACATACCTGAGGTGGGAAGAGATACTGGACTGTGGGAAAGCTTGAATATCGCGAGAACTGCTGCAAACATTAAAGAAACAGGAAGTACGTCAGGACCATAAAGAGGCTGGCAAGAGGCGCTCTGTGTTAATACAGGAAGTGGAAGTTCGCCATTTCGGAGAAGGGCAAAGTTTTGGCTTCAAGGAAACAGGAAGTAGGACATCTTGGAAGAAGGTAAGGGCGTTTGCTTCAAGTTAAAATCATAGAGAAAAAACGCCCGACATTTTGGATTGAGCAAAACAACTTTTAACAAATACTGAGTAAATTGGGACTTTTTAAAGCAATTGGAAGTAATAAATCAGTGCCACGGATTTAAGGAAAAGGGCAGACTCGTGGGAGCGTGGTAAATCTAGCCCCACGATGTTGAAGAAGGAGTGGCAAGCTGCGATGGAGAATCTGGATAAAAAAGTTTCTGAAGTTACAGAAGGCAATAAAGAGCTCAAAGGTATGATACAGGAGATGGCAAAAGACTTTAGAGACTTTAAAGAGACACTTAAATCGGAAATGGCAGAACTGGTAAAAGACGTATCAGATACGCAGCAGAAAGTGAAGGTAGTAGAAAACATGATGGATCTGCAGAGGACAGAGATGAGAGGACTGAAAGCGAGAGTGACCATCGCGGAAAGTAAACAAATGGAAAAACAGCTAAGATTTCGTTCGATCCCAGAAACAGAGGAAAAGACCGCCTGAGAGCAGATTACAGAAATTTTGGCAGAGTACCTGGGGAAGGAGGAAGAGGAAATTGCAGCTCTCCTAGACGTGGTGTACAGAATTAATTCAAAATTTGCGTCTCAGAGGAAGTTACCAAGGGATATGATTGTGCAATTTATGACAAGAAATACAAGAGAACTAATTGTGACCAAACAGTTTCAGGATCCACTAGAAGTTGATGGAAAGGCGGTAAGAATTATGAAGGAACTGCCCAGATTGGTGTTGTTGGAAAGAAAGAAATACAGAGAGCTAGTCCAGATGTTAAAAGAAACGAAAGTAAAATACCGATGGGAAATACCAGAGGGACTGACATTTGAGTTTGGTGGAGTAAGAAAGAGCATCAGATCTGGCCAGGAAATGGAGGATTTTATTAGTAAAAATGAAAAGGACTTATCAAAACCCACAAAACCTTGATCATGGAGTGTAAAATTATATCTTGGAATGTAAATGGACTAAACTCACCTTGTAAACGTAAGGTTATTTTCCACTGGCTTGTAAAACAGAAATGTAAAATTGTATGCCTACAAGAGACACATATTAGAAAGCAAGATGTAAAATATTTGAAAATGGCAAAACTTGGAAAAGAATTTATAGCTGCCTCCAAACAGAAAAAGAGGGGTGTTGTGTTGTATATAAAGGAGGAACTACAGCCTAAAGTGGTGTTCAGTGATGCTGAAGCTCGATATTTGGCGGTGGAAATAATTTGGAATTCAAAAAAGACATTGGTGATTGGAATTTATGCGCCTAATGGTGCAAAAGAAAATTTTTTTACGGACTTACAAAAACAGTTAGATGAACTGTCTTATGACCAAATAATATTGGCAGGCAATTTTAATGGAGTTACAAACTTGGAGGAAGACAAGAAATCTAAGACTACACAAAAAAAAAGAGGACTATTACCATTCATTTTTTGCAATCATGAAACAGGAAAGTTTAGAGGATGTATGGAGGAGACAGTATCCCAAGAATAGACAATATACATATTACTCTGCAAGACACTCTACACTATCAAGAATTGATATGATCTGGGCCTCCAAAGAACTGTTGCTCTGGACTAAAGAGGTGGAAATAATGCCAAAGGTAGGCTCAGATCATAATCCAATTGTCTGGAAATTTGGTAAGAATACTAAAAGAAGAGGATGGAGAATAAATGAAGACCTGTTACAAACGGAAGAGAATATTGCGTTGCTGCGAAGAGAGACCAAGTTCTTTTTGCAATACAATTTGAATAAAGAAGTATCGACAAATAAGGTTTGGGACACATATAAGGCCGTGATCAGAGGGATACTAATGGACTTGAATGCGAGAGACAGGAGGAAAAAGGAGGAGAAAAGACAAGAAATTATGGAAAAAATTAAAGCCAAAGAGATTCAGCTCAAAAAGAGACCAGGCAAAAAGAAAATATATCAGGATATAAAAATATTGCAAGAACAGTTATTGGCAATGAACAATAAAGAATTGGAGTGGAATTTAAAGAGGATGAATCAGAGGTCATTTGAAGGTGCAAATAAACCTGGGAAATATTTGGCATGGCAACTAAAAAAGAGGAAGGAGAAGAAAATTATCAGTACGATATGAGATGATAAGCTATTAAGTGATCAAGTCGCCATTAGTAGAGCCTTTTTTAAATTTTATGCAAAATTATACCAAAAAAAAGAGGTGAACAAAGATTCAATAGCGGAATATTTAGATAAGATGAAACTTCCGACACTCTCTGAAGAATGGAAAGAGAAATTGAATAAGGAAGTGACAGAAGAAGAAATAAAAGAAGCTATTCAATCAACGAAATTGGGGAAGGCGCCAGGCCCGGATGGACTAACGGCAAAATTTTATAAAATAATGGGCCAAGAATTGGCACCTCTCCTGAAAGAGGTGATGAATGGTGCTATGCAGGATCAAGGGATTCCTGATTCTTGGAAGGAGGCTAACATATCATTGATTCCAAAAGAAGGACAAGATTTGACTAATGTCAAAAATTATAGACCAATTTCATTGTTGAACAATGATTATAAAATATTTGCAAAGGTGTTGGCGGAAAGAATTAAAGGATGGATGTCGGAATTCATTGCAGATGAACAAGCGGGATTTTTACCTAATAGACAAATTAAAGACAATCTGAGAACAGTAATAAATGCTATTGAATACTATGATAAGCATTGTGATAAGGAGGTTGGTTTCTTTTTCGTAGACGCAGAAAAAGCATTTGACAATCTGAACTGGGACTTTATGTTCGCCACCATGGAAAAGCTGCAAATGGGAGAAAAGTTCATACAAGCAGTTAAAGGAATTTATAAAGACCAAAGTGCAGCGATTGTAGTGAATGACGATTTGACAAAAAAAACTGAAAATAAGCAAAGGCACAAGGCAAGGCTGCCCATTGTCTCCATTGCTGTTCATATTGATTTTGGAGATATTGATGATTCAGATACGAGAGGACGACACAATCCGAGATATAAAGATAAGAGAGTTTACCTACAAGGTCAGAGCATTTGCGGACGACATAATGTTGATTGTAGAGGATCCAATTGACAATATGCCAAAGGTAATAAAGAAGATAAAGGAATTTGGAGATCTGGCTGGTTTTTTTGTAAATAAAAAGAAGTCGAAGATACTATGCAAAAATATGACCAAACAGAAACAACAGGAACTGTTGGAATTAATGGACTGCGAGGTAACAAACAAAGTAAAATATTTGGGAATTGAACTAACCGCAAAAAATATAGACTTATTTAAGAACAACTATGAGAAATTGTGGATACAAATAGAGAGAGATTTGATAAAGTGGAACAAGTTGAATTTATCATGGCTGGGCAGAATCGCGACAATAAAAATGAATGTTCTACCTCGTGTGATGTTTCTGTTACAAACGATTCCGATTATCCGAGACTCTAAACAATTTGAAAAATGGCAAAGAAAAATTTCGAATTTTGTGTGGGCAGGCAAGAAACCACGTGTTAAAATGAAAGTGTTACAGGATGCGAAAGAAAGAGGTGGCTTGCAACTGTCCAACTTAAGACTGTATTATGAAGCAATTTGTTTGACATGGATAAAGGATTGGATAACGTTGAAAAATCGCAAACTTCTGGCATTGGAAGGTTATAAGAAAATATTCGGATGGCATGCATACCTATGGTACGATAAAATAAAAGCGGACTCTCTGTTTCTGCATCACTATATTAGAAGAAGCCTCTTCACAATCTGGAAGAAATATAAGATGTATCTGGAAGATCAAATCCCCTCTTGGGTGGTCCCATATGAAGTAATAGACCCGAGAACTGTCGAGAACGAACAGCAACGTTTAACTTATAAGGAGATAACACAAATACAATATTCAACATTAAGAATAAAGTCACAAGAAGAATTGTCTCCTTGCTATAGTTGGTTTCAATACAGACAGATAAGGGATCTTTATAAATCGGACTGTTCAAGGGGAGGAATAAGAATGGAAAATACAGAATTGGAAGAAGTAATGCTACAAGAAGGCAAGAAACAAATCTCAAAGATCTATAAGATACTTCTAAAATGGTATACTGAGGTTGAAACAGTGAAAGTACAGATGGTGAAGTGGGCAATACATTTTCATAAAGAAATAGCAATGGAGGCATGGGAGCACTTGTGGAAGAATACAATTAAGATTACAACGTGTACGAATATTAAAGAAAATGTATACAAGATGATATACAGATGGTACCTAACACCGAAGAAAATTGCGCTGGGGAACGCTAAAATGTCAGATAAGTGCTGGAAATGCAAAAAGCACGAAGGATCATTATACCATATGTGGTGGACTTGTGAAGTAGCGAAGCAGTACTGGGGAGATATAATAGAAGTAATTAATGAGGTGTTACAAACCCAAATAAATAAGAACCCAGAACTGCTGCTACTAAACTTGGGAATGGAGAATGTTCCAGTGCAAAATAGAACATTGTTATTTTATATGACAGCTGCAGCAAGATTACTGTATGCGCAGAAATGGAAAGTGCAAGAAGTACCTACTGTAGAGGACTGGATTTACAAATTGTTGTACATGGCAGAGATCAATAAAATGACAAGAAAACTTAAAGACCTGGATCCGGGACAGTATTTGGCGGACTGGGCGAAACTGAAACAATTTTTGGAAAAAAAATGGGATGTGAAAGGAGAACTGTGGCAGTTTGAGAACTTTTGAAATAAGACATTTTAAACAGAAGAGAGAAGAGACTTTACCATTAAGAATTTATATCTATTTTAATCTAAGCTTGATTATAATATAGCAGAAGAGGGGTGAAATTTAGAACTGATTTTTTAAAGAATAAGATAGGGAGGTTACGATAAGTAATACCTTTATCAGAGTATATGAATAAGGGAATAGTTAAACAAATATACTGATGGGGCATACTATATATAGTATTATGTTGGTAGATCAGATTGTATATTATATAATGAATGTGCAGTATGGTGCTGTGTGCGGTGCCACATTGGTGGCAGGGTGCACATTAGGGGTGTTAATACATATTATAATGACAATAGTATATTTGATAGAATATATGTTTAAAAGAAATAGAATATGTTTAAACTAAGACTTTTGTTATATATTATATTATATTATATTATACTGGTCTGCTATATTGAGGGGTATAAGATTTATACTATATTGATAGTATAATTGATAGATGTATATTATACTGATAGAATATTTGATAGTATAATTGATAGAAGCATGCTATATTGATAGGATATTTGATATATATGATAGAATACCTGGAAAAAAAATTAGAATGTGCTTAGACTAAGGGAATTATCAAGTAATAAGAGGGGGTAAGGGTTGGAAAGCTGTTGGATGTCGATAGAGAGGGGGGAGGAAAAGGGTGGGGGATAGGGTTAATTAGATATTGAGGGAATGTATGTATTGAATTTGAAAAGTATACTCACCAATAAAAATTTTCTAAAAAAAAAAAAGGATTGCATTTTTATCTGGCTTGTGTCGTGAGAGTTTGACGCCTAACTTTTCTTGCTGCTGCTCTGTAATCGTGGATTTGCTCAGAGGGATGTCTCTAGAGGCCAGGAGACAAACTCGGATGGTCATTTGGATAACAAAAGGCTATAGTAGGCCTACCACTTGCTTTTATAACCTTTGCCCTTCCTGGCAATTTAAATCTATGGGGAGCTGATTTTGACTGACTGGTTCTAAGAGGTAGCTAATGCTTCCTTCAGAGAGGGAATGATCACCCCAACTTTGAAACAGGCTGTGGTGTGTCCACTACTAAAGAAGCCTACTCTGGACCTATAACTGTAACTATAGACCAGTCTTAAATATTCCATTCTTGAGCAAGGTGACTGAAAGGGTGGTGGTTGGACAACTTCAGTCATTCCTGGATAAAGCAAGTTATTTGGTTCCTTTCCAATCTAGTTTTAGGTCTGATTGTGGTCTTGAAACAGCCTTGGTCACCCTAGTGGATAACAACAACAACAGTGTTTTCATATACTTCTCTTCCAAAAAAATTTGTGCCCACTCAGAACGGAGAATAAAGTCAGTGTTATTATTATCCCTACTATATAGCTAGGGAGCTGGGTAGGAGAAGAGTGGCTTGCCCAAGGCTACCTGCAGAACTTATAGCAGTAATGGGATTCAAACTAGCAGAGTGCTGATTTACATCCCAACTACTTAGCCACTATGCAACAGTTTCTCCTTCACCAGGACAGTGGGCAGAAGATTTGACCACAGTAAACTGCCTTTGCCTGTTTAAGCTTTTGATTCAGATTTCTGAATACAGAGAGCCATCTCTGAAGTATGCAGTTAGCACTACTTGGCAGTTTTCAGAGATGGAGCTGCATCATACAGGTGCCGAATGACACCATAGCTTCAAGGCCAAGCCAGAAGAGAATCTTACATCTACACTGTATCATCCTCAGAGCAATAGTTGTTTAATTAGGATCAGATGTTGCTAATTTGACAATAAATTTAGGGTTTTCATTCTAGTCTGTTCCCTATCTTGTGTAGCCATGGACATACTGCCTGTTGGTACTTGTTTTCCTGTGCTCTAGCTTTGTCTACCAAGAAGGTATCAGCTCTGTCTAAACTCTGTGCTTTTAACCTGACAAGGTAACATTTGTGTCAGGGACTGAAGTCTATCTAGTGCCCTAGGATAATTAGTTAGCTTTTGTTATTTTCTTTTCCTGTTTGCAATCTTCTATGTTTGTATTCTTTTGCACTCTTCTCAATAAACTATTCATTATACTGCTGTGGTGTTATTTGGAATTTATGCTTCAATATGAATCTAGTACTTTGTCCCATTTTGGTCACAATTAAACAAATAGTTGTTTTGTGGAACTCAATCTGAAGGTGTCTTACCTTGCAGAATTGATTTCCTGTTTAATACCTGGTAGGGTTGGGAACTTCTTTCTTGTTCCACAGCTGAGGGCTTTGTTCAGAGAGACTGGTGGTGGCACATTACTCTGGATAGTGAGGTTTCACTCCCTAGATTTAAGCATTTTGCTCCTGACCTTCCACTCAGGCTACTTGTGGATACAGGAGGCCTTGACTTGCTGCATGTCCCAGTTACATTTAGGTTAGATTATTGCAATGGACTGCCCTTGACAAGCGTTGGGAAACTTTAATTGGTGCAGAGTGCTGCAGCCAGGATGTTGACTAGAGTGGGTCATAGGGACCATTTCACTCTAAACCTCATCTCTAGCGGCTCCCAATCTGTTTCCAGGGACTAATCAAGTTGATTATGTTGACCTTTAAAGCCCTATATGGCTTGGGACAACATATCTGAAGGACTATTTAATCCCTTATGAACCTACCTAACCAACACAGTCATCTTTCAGGGCTCTGTTTTGGTTGCCCCTGGCTTCTGAGGTTAGGCATGTGGCAACCTAGGAAAGCACTTTCTTGGTCATGACACCAAAAGTCTGCAGCTCTTTCCATAAGGAGATTCATATGTTCCTTCTATCTTCTGCCAGTGCCTGAATACATTTTTGTTTCATTTGGCATTCTCTCAGTGCTCTGTTCTTCCAGCCCACTTTAATTGTTGTTTTTATGCTTGTGTATAATTTAGCTTTCATTGAAATTGACTTAATGATGCATCTTTTTGTTGGTTTTCCCCAACATCTGCCATCTTCCTGCATCTCCTTAACTTGGCAAACCCCTCTCCCAGCTCCTTCTCAGTCTCTGGGACTAGCCCTGGATGGGTTACCATAAGAAGTAAACTTGGATTTGTGGGTCACTAAACCAAAAATGTTGGGAACCAGTGGTTTACAGTCCCTATCCCTTTATGCAAGCATCTCTCTGAACCATTTTCTTACAGCATAGCCCTCTTACCTGTATTAAAAAGCCCTCCTGAATAATTTGGTCTTGCAGTTTGCAAAAAGCTGGGAAAGTGGACTAACAACAGAGGAAACTAACAACAGAACACCACTGGTTGTCACCTATAGCTCCCAGCTCAAACCCATCCAACGTATCATCAGTGAGCTATAACCCATCCTGGAAAATGATACCTCTCTCTCAAAAGCCCTGGGTGGAAGACCTTTCCTTGGCACATGAGGGCATATATCAGATTGGAGGAAGAGCAGCTGTAAGAGCCAGAGACAGTGTAGTTGATGCCATTGGGTCCTGTAATTGTATTCCCTGGGTAGATATAGGGGCAGAGCTGGCATCTGGGTCTGTTGCAGGGCCTGGTACCTGTGCTGGTGACTCTGCTGGCCGATTCTTGGTTATGAGTGAGAAGTCGTTTAAGGTTGGGGGGCTGTCTGTAGGCAAGGAAAGGTCTTCCACCCAGGGCTTCTGAGAGAGAGGTATCATTTTCCAGGATGGGTTGTAGCTCAGTGATGATACGTTGGATGGGTTTGAGCTGGGAGCTATAGGTGACAACCAGTGGTGTTCTGTTGTTAGTTCCTTTAGGTTTGTCCTGGAGTAGACTGTTTCTGGGTACTAGTCTGGCCCTGTTGATTTGTTTCTTCACTTCATTTGGTGGGTACTGTAGTCCCAAAAATGCTTGTTGTAAATCTCTTAAGTGTGAGTCTCGGTCGAGAGCATTGGAGCAGATACGGTTGTAACGTAAGGCTTGGCTGTAGACAATAGACCGAGTGGTATGTTTAGGGTGGTAGCTGGAGGCATGTAGATATGAGTATCAGTCTGTTGGTTTCCGGTATAAGGTGGTATTTATTCGTCCATTATGTAGTTGTACAGTGGTGTCCAGGAAGTGTACCTGTTGTGTAGAGTGGTCCAGGCTTAGGTTGATAGTAGGGTGAAAGTTATTGAAGTCTTGATGAAATCCTTTACAGAGGTGGGGTCTGGGGGAGCTCAGTGGCACCTGGCGCGGGCTTTCGGGAACCACAGATCTCTTTGTCAGATGCATCTGGCAAGGAGAGCTGTGGTTATCGAAGGCCCATACTGCATTGGAATTGGATGGTCTAGCTGTTTGGCTTCTACAAACTAACAGGGCAAACTCCTTTGAAGCCAACTGATACACACACTAAAAGGAGATGTTTACATATACTAGCAAAGGAATGTTTTGATTGCTCCCTCCCCCTTCCTCCCCCTAATTGCCTCTTCTCTCTCCTGCTCTTCTGTATTTGACCAGTCTCTGTATCAGGCATCTGACGAAGAGAACTTGATTCTCAAAAGCTTATGCTACAATAAAATTGGTTAGTCTTAAAGGTGCTACTGGACTCTTTTTGATTTTGCTACCACAGACTAACACGGCTAACTCCTCTGCATCTGTAGAGAGGGGAACTGACAAAGCCTTGCGATCTGTCTTTTAAAAATCAGCTTCCCAGCTAACATTGCACCTCCCTTCATTTGAGCATCCGTGTGTAATTCATCTAGTGTAGAGAGATTTTGAGACTGTGCATGATTGAGCAGCTGTTGATTCTCCTCATTTGCAGGATAACACCTGCACAAGGCTCAATATAGACAAGATTCCGAGAGATCTGTGACTGGATCTTCCCAGTATCTTTTAATAATTATAGTTATGCAGGTCCCTGATTTGGATCAGGGTCATGTGGTGTTACTAATGACTGAGGAGTACATGCGGATGACCTTAACACATGCACCTCCCGACCCTGGTATGAAATCCAAGTCTGTGTATACACAGGTGCAACCTTAAGGTGATATTCGGAAAAATGTATTTGAGAGTGTTTGGATTTGAAATGAATTGATCTTTATTGAACATTGAAACATAAAAGACTCAGGAGAAGGTAGAAAGGAACACAGTAAGAGGCAATTTACATAAATGAAAATAGAGAATAGGGAATGCTAGAAAATCAATTAAAAACTTGTGATGGAAGCAGTCACATTAAACTGTGGCTACTTCACAGGGAACCCACTGGTAGATGTATGAGTGGTGTTCCCAAGAGACGAAAAAGGAGAGAGAGGGAGAGAGAAAGGGGTGCTGCAGCTAACAGGGAAGAAGAGAGAGACAGCAGGTGTGAAGCAGGGAGTGAAAGAGGTGAAAGCAGAAAGGTGCAGGTTTAGCCAGCTGAGGCTAAGAGAGGGGAGGGAAGAGAAGCAGTAGAGTGGAGGGAAAGTGTGTGTGTGTGGGGAGGTGTTGGTGGCAGAGAGAGTAAGAGGCTTCACGCTTAAGAGGCTCCAAGGAAACAGGGGAAAGCAAGAGAAAATGTGGAAGGCTGGGGTGAGAGAGACGTGGTTTTTGTCACATGTAGTTTAACTCTAACGTGGATAGTTCGACTTGGAATTTGTCATTATTGAAAGTTAAAGGACTTTATGTTGATTAGAAGGAAATTTTCAGTTTTGAATTCATTTCTTTGAGCCCCCATCTAGGGAGCTTTGACTCTCAAAGCTTATATATTGGAAATCCTGTGGGTTTTTAAGAAGCTTGCTGTTCTACTGCAGACCAACATGGCTACCCACTTGAAACCATCTCAAAATATGAAATCCCACCTAAAAAGCAAGGCTGACTATGGCTCTGCCTGTAAAGAAATCAAAATACCCAAACACTAGCTTTGTATATGAAACCAGGCTGACATGGTATCACGTTGAATCTCTTCGGCATTCTTAAAATAGTTTCCTTTCTTTCAAATGCTATTACATAAGAACTTCTCTATCCTGCTTTATGTGGCCTTCATGTGACAAATCACTTCACCTTGTGTTTAATCTCCATACATGAGTTTTAATCTCCATGCCAGAGTGTTAAGCAAATGACATGCTGTGAAATCTACCTCCAGACTGAAGCAACTGTTTCTATAACTAGGACCTCGGGGGATCATTGTGATCAAGGAATCCCAGATTAGCTGGTGGAGTGATGGCAGTCAGTTTTTTTCAAGCCTGGTGTGAACTGAGATACCTGAGCACTAGTTTTCTCCCTGCCCTCTGAAATGTGTTGTCTTTATAAGACAGCTTTGAATGGAAATTTCATACATTGCTATTCAGTTGTTTTGCTTTTTAAACACCTACCTTCTTTATTTTAATAAGTTGTGTCAACCTTGAATGCACAAGATTGACAGATGAATGGAATTCATTAGTCTTGGGGGAGTAAGCCATGAAAACAGCTCACGTTTTCTAGTTCTATTTCATTCTTAGATTGTAGTAAAGTTCTTTCTGCTGTTCCTATATTGGTCTCTCAGAGCCAATTCATTAAAGCCACAATTGGCTCAGTGAGAAATTAATTCGAACTACTGAATTTTAGAATAATGTAATATTTTAGGTTATGACTGCTTTTGAAAAAAATCTGCATATTCGGAAATCTAAAGCCCTTTTTAGTCAAGATTTTGCTGCTAATATCCCATGTACTGGGGGGTACATGGTCGCCATTTTGTATGAATAGGACAATACACATATTCTCCTGCTTTGGTACGCATTGGAATCTTTTTTTTAAAAAAAGGGTTTGTAGTAATGAGTACCAAAACTGAAAAAACAGGGTTAACATACCTGTAACTTATGTTCATCGAGTTCTTCCGTGCTGACACACATGGGGACTGCGCAGGCGCAGGCCAGCCGCCAGAGAATTTTCTACAGCTTCTATAGCTCCGAAGGGGCCGTTTGTCGCGCGCCTCAGCGACCGTTTTCCCGCCCAAACGGTCACATGCTCCTCCAGCGACCAACGGCCCCTTCCCTCAGTTCTCCCTTGCCGCCGCTTAACCAATACACATAGCCATAATCCTTTAAAGACATCAATATTCATTATAGCCATCACAGTATCGTGCATTGGAATTCACAGCGGGGTAGGAGGGAGGGTTGTGTGTCAGCACAGAAGAACTCGATGAACATAAGTTACAGGTATGTTAACCCTGTTTTCATCTTCGTTCTTCTGTGCCTCCACACATGGGAGAGTACCAAGCTTCACACAATGAGGAAGGTGGGGTGAAGTCCAACTCAATTTTATTATATATAACACAGTAACAATCAACATGTGCAATAAATATACTACTAACTATACACGAATATATACACATATACACAACACGTGCAATAAATACGTCCAAAAAATATATATACACATATATACACATATATACAGACCCAAGAGGTCTTGTAACACTACCATACCATCCAAGACTCCCTTAGGAAAACAGGGAATGTAGGACAGCCTTGGCCACAGACACATCCTGCTCTGCATTGACATCAACGGCATAATGCCTCACAAAAGTGTCAGCAGAGGACCATGTGGCCGCCTTACAAATGCTAACCAGGGGCACACCCCTGAGGAGCGCCGAAGAGGCAGCTTGGGACCTAGTTGAATGGGCTCTGACCTGAAGTGGGCAAGCCACCCCAGCAAGAGCATAGGCCTTAGCAATGGCCAACACGATCCATCGTGACAGGGTCTGTGAAGATGCCCTGTTACCCTTATCCTTGGCCCCAAAACACACAAACAAGTGAGGACTAGCACGGAAGACCTTAGTCCTGTCCAAGTAGAACGCTAGGGCTCTTTTCAGGTCCAACGTATGAAGGGCCTTTTCCCCCTTTGAAGAAGGTTGGGGAAAAAACACAGGCAGCGTAATGTCCTGCGAGAGGTGAAAATCGGACACCACCTTAGGCAGGAAGCCTAGGCAGGGACGCAGGACCACCCTATTAGAGTGAAATAGGAGGAAAGGGGGGTCAGATCTTAGTGCCGACAGCTCACTAACCCTCCTGGCAGAAGTCACGGCCACCAGGAATGCCACCTTGTACGATAATAGGTCCAAGGGGCAGGTTGCCAGAGGCTCGAATGGAGGCAACATCAGTCGTGAAAGCACCAGGGATAGAGACCACAGAGGTACAGGAGGTGACACTGGCGGGTAAAGGTTAAACATCTCTTTCAGGAACTGGCAGGACTTAGGGTGAGAAAACACTGTGCTACCTTCCACCCGAGAATGGAAAGCAGAGACAGCTGCGAGATGGACCTTGAGGGAGGTGACTTTTAATCCTTGGTCCCTCAGCTGGCACAGATAATCAAATACGAGCCCAAGGGAGCTATTGGCAGGCACCACTCCCTTAGCAAGTGCCCAAGCCTCGAACCTACACCACTTAGCAGCGTAGGAGCGCCTAGTGGACGGCTTCCTAGCATTCGCTAAGACCCTTTCCACCTGATCCGAAAATGCTACCTGCGGGGAAAGATCCGCCACGCTGTCAGGTGCAGCTTCCCGGGGTCGTGATGGGCCAGGCTCCCATTCTGTAGGAGATCCTGCCAAGGGGGCAGACTCACATATGTCCGTTGGGACATCTGCAGGAGCTTGGGAAACCAAACCTGTCTTGGCCAAAAGGGGGCCACAAGGATGCAATCCGTCCTGTCCTCCTCTATTTTGCACAGAACCCTGGGAATCAAGGGGAATGGTGGAAACATATAATGCAACCCTTGGGTCCACATAAATTGGAAGGCATCCCCAATAGAGAGGGGGTCGCTCCCAGCCCTCGAACAGAACCTCTGGGCCTTGGTGTTGCCCGCAGTTGCGAACACATCTATGTCCGGATGGCCCCACATCTGAAAGATCGGCCCGATGCACTTTGCGTTCAGTTCCCACTTGTGGTCCAACAAGAGGACCCTGCTTAGGGCATCTGCCCGAGTGTTGTCTGAACCTGCCACGTGTATAGCTCGAAGCATCACACCATTCCTGATTGCCCACTGCCAAGTGAGCGTGGCTTCCCGGCAGAGAGCCATGGATGCTGTGCCCCCTTGCTGATTTATGTAGTACATGGCTGTTGTGTTGTCTGTCTGTACCAACACCTGGCGATTTTGTAGCAATGCTGCAAGGGACACAAGTGCGAAACGAATGGCTCTTAGTTCAAGCACATTAATATGGAGGGTCTTTTCCCTCTCAGACCAGACATCTTGCACACATACATCACCACAATAAGCCCCCCATCCCAGCAGAGAGGCGTCAGTGGTCACCGTGAAGTCAGGATGCTGATAACCAAAAGGGGTCCCTTTAAATAAATTGTCATCAGACAACCACCAGTCCAAGGAGGACAGGATGACCCATGGGATGGAGAGCTTGAGGGATGGAGGGTGCTGCATGGCATCGTACCTCCGTACAAACCAGTTTTGGAGAGGGCGCATATGCAGCCTAGCGAAGGGGACCACAGAGGTGGTCGCTGCCATATGACTTAATAAGCACTGGATAGTGCGCACGGATTGGAAACGGTTCCTCTTAAACATGGACACAAGACCCCTTAGGGACCTAGCCCTCTCTAGGGGGAGCAGGGCCTTACCCTCCACAGAGTCTAACAGTGCACCGATGTAAGAGACCGTGCGGTTGGGTACCAGTTTTGATTTCTCAAAATTCACCAGGAGCCCCAAGCGATTGCAAGTGCTCAGTACCAAGTCTATATCTTGCACCAGCTTAGATTCCGAACCAGCCACGATGAGCCAGTCATCGAGGTAGGGAAAGATAGTACAGCCCTCCTCCCGCAGGAAGGAGACCACAGGAGCCACACATTTGGTGAAC
This sequence comes from Eublepharis macularius, assembly GCF_028583425.1. Lineage (NCBI taxonomy): Eukaryota > Metazoa > Chordata > Lepidosauria > Squamata > Eublepharidae > Eublepharis > Eublepharis macularius. The sequence continues at coordinate 85,885,893 of NC_072793.1, read as the reverse complement.
ACACGTGGCGCCGTGGATAGGCCGAAGGGCAGCACCTTATACCGGAAAACTCTTTTCCGGTAGACGAAGCTCAGGTATTTCCTGTGCTCCTCACGTATCCCCACATGGAAGTAGGCGTCCTTCAAATCGAGGACTACAAACCAATCTCCTTTCTTTAGCAAAGAGATCACAGTTGACAGAGTGACCATCTTAAATTTGGTAACCCTTAAAAAGGCATTAAGGCCCCTCAAATCTAGAATAGGGCGTAAACCTCCATCCTTCTTGGGGACCAGGAAGAACCTAGAGAAGAACCCCCTTAAAGATTCCTCATAGGCCATTTCTTCCACAGCACCTTTGGCCAAGAGCGACACGATCTCCGCATCCAGCTCGGCCATAGTATTATTTACAGCTGACTGGGGTGAGCTGCACCCAGGCCGCTCAATGAACTCCAGCCCGTATCCCTTATCAACGATAGTTAAGACCCATGAGTCAGATGTTATTGACTCCCACTCGAAGAGAAAAGGCCTCAATCTGTCTGAAAAATTCAGGGGTACGGCTGGGTTGACCCGTCAGTACTGCCTCCCAAGACCCTGCTGATCCTTTTGCTGGGCCGGAGGTTGTGACGGGCGAGGCTTGAAGGGTCTATGCCTCCTGGGTTGTTGTGAGGGGGTGTAGTGCCGCTGTGGGTAGGCAGGATACTGCTGGTAACCAGGCCGCTGCTTTTGGAACCTGCCTTGGTAGTGGTACGGGGCGTACCGTGAAGCGTACCGTGGCTTGGAGGTGGGTCTGTCCGCAGGTGCCAGCCCCAAGGACCGCGCCGTTTGCCTGTCCTCCTTCTTTTTCTTGAGGGCCTCGTCCATAGATGCTGAAAACAGAGAGTCCCCCTCGAAGGGCAGGCCCTCGACCCTTGACCGCACCTCCTGTGACAGGGCTGTCGACTGTAGCCAGGAGTGGCACCTGAGGACCACCGCTGAAGCCATCCCTCATGCAGCAGTGTCGGCAGCATGGCTCCCGGCGTTCATCTGCTGCTTGGATAGCTGGACAGCCTCGGTCTGGAGCAGGGACACCACAGCTTTTTTGTCAGGTGGGAGGTCCCTGACGTAAGACGCCAGCTTTTCCCAAAGGTAGAGTTGGTAGCCAGCCATAATAGTTTGATAGTTGGCTATCCTAAGGCCGAGAGAGGAAATCGAATACTGACGCCTGCCCATCATGTCGATCTTCCTGCCCTCCTTATCAGGTGGTGCAGAAGGTGGGCCCGACCGACGAGGCTGGAATTCCTCGGTGACCAACGAGGAGGGTGGAGGGTGTTTCGCCAGTGACTGCCAGGTGCCCTGCTTCACTTTGTACATTTGCTCTATCCGTTTGGACGTAGCAGGCTGATCACAGGGCACCTTCCAGACCTTCTCCACGATCTCCTTGATCCCTTCCAACATGGGGAAGCCAATGGTAGCCGGGTTGTCGCCATAGATCCTCTTCAGGAGCTTGTCCTTAGTCTGGGGAGTCGCTGAAGAGATGTCCATCTCGAGTGCCTGAGCCATACGGGCCATCTGGTCCGAATAAATCCTCAGGTCCTCATAAGGAGAGCTGGTGCTTGGCGCCACGTTGTCATCCGGGGATGGTTCCGACCAGGATTCAGATCGGTAGTCCCCGACGCTCTCAGCCTCTCCTTCCTCAGAACCGTGCAGCGACTCCTCTCCCCGGAACGGCAGAGGGAACCATCCCTGCATCGACGTGGACGGCTTCGGATCCGAGTACCCGAAGCCAACAGGCGGCCCTTCCCATTGGCAGTGGTAGGCCGGAGGGATGTAGGAGGCCTGACGATGGCGCAACTCCACCGAGTGCCCGGAACCGACGCTCCCAGCCCCGGAACGGCGCCGATCACGGCTGGAAGCTGCTGGGGACCGATGAGCTGGCGATGGTCGGAGCTGACGGCTAGTAGACGGGCTCGGATCCGCGGCCACGGGGTGCCCGAGTGGTTCATCCTCGAAGGCCACCGGATCAGGTACCTCCTCCGGAGCCGGCGAATCCAGATGTGGAGAAGGCGTGCGAGGGATCTCAATCACCTCCTCCGCCGGAACCGAGCGTGGTGATCGATGGCGGTGTACCTTCTTAGGCTTCTTGGCCGGCGGCTCCGACGAGGCCCTCGGAACCGATGCTCCCCTGGAAGATGGGCTCGTGGTGGAACTCAGCCTCAGCTTCGAGACCTTGCCCGACGTTGACTTCCTCGGAACTGATGCAGCCTTCTTCAGTTCCGAGCGTGGACTCGGCACCACTAGTCTCGTCTCCGAGTCGGACGCCCTCAGATTCGATCGAGACACAGAAGCGCTTTGGGGAGGTCTCACCGAACCGTGCGCCGGAGAGGCCGCTCTCGACGCCGCAGCACTTGTCGGCCGAGATCTCGACGCCTACTTCGCCAAAGCCACTGAGCCCGCTCGGGAACGCTTTTCAGCAGAGGGGCTAGGGCCAGCTGTGGGGGAAGGCATCGGAGTACCCTCGGACACGACCTTCTGCCACAGGGAGGAGTTCAGATGGGCCTTGCGCTCCTGCCAGGCCTTGTTGGTAAAGCCTTGGCATATTTTACAGGCCGGGACATTGTGGGTCTCCCCCAGACAAAATAAGCACAACTCATGGCCATCGGTCTGGGCCATTTTAGTGTGGCACTGAATACAATGCTTGAAGAGCGCCTTGGAGGCCATCTTCAGGGGCAGGCAAAAGAATGGTCAGACAGTCCGAGTTATAATTACCGAGTTCACACCAAGTCCAAATCAGTAAGCAGAAGAGTAGTCCGAAGTCCGAAGTCCGAAGTCAAAGCCAAGATATCAATCACGAAGCAAGAAGCACCAAAAAACACAGAGCAACGAAGCACACGTTCTCTCCAAGCGGCGGCAAGAAGAGAACTGAGGGAAGGGGCCGTTGGTCGCTGGAGGAGCATGTGACCGTTTGGGCGGGAAAACGGTCGCTGAGGCACGTGACAAACGGCCCCTTCGGAGCTATAGAAGCTGTAGAAAATTCTCCGGTGGCTGGCCTGCGCCTGCGCAGTCCCCATGTGTGGAGGCCCAGAAGAACGAAGATGAAATAGCTGTTACCGTAATCACACAAAATGAAAACTGTGTATATCTAAAGGACTGTGTGTGATACACTTACCCAGTACATGAGATAGGAGTCAACAATTAACCCATTAGTTTATTGTCAGTTGCTGGTAAGATCTACACAGCATTTCTGTTGAGTCTTGGATGGCCAACTCAAAGATCATTGGCCCAGGTGGGATTTCATAAGGGACGTAGTACACTTGATCACTGTCATGTGTTATCCCACTTGATTAGTAAGTATGCCATTTCAAGGACAGGCTTTTTATATGCAGCCTTCACAGACCTTTCCTATGTATTTGATTCCATATCTAGAAGCTGTTTATGGGCTAAATTGAAGAAAACCACAACTAACATGAGATTGTTGTGATTAATTAAAAATCTTTATACTAATTCTACTGCCCAAGTGTGGTGTAATAGTGAGGGTCACTTAACTGTTCCCTTTCCCATTGTCCAAGGAGTCCGAGAGGGGGTCTTCTAGCACCATCTATAGTTTGTTTCTGTCTGATTTGCCAGGTTTTTTTACTCATTCTTCTCTGCACCTTCCTAAATTACTGGACATTCTAGTCCCTCTTTTACTTTATGCATATGATTCAGTCTTTCTTTCTCATATCTGGATTGGTCTTCTTTGGGCTTTGAAAAAGTTTCATGAAAAGTAAAGTTTAGCCAAGATTTGGATGCCATTTTGTCATAAATAATTTTCAGAATCAACTCACAGGTTCTATTATACTGGTTTGTCTCTGAAGGATGCAGATCGAGGGATTGTACAAATTTGACGGAGAGGCCTTTTGTATATGATTAAACTTTTCTGCCCATGCATTTTTCTTCTCTGGCAGTAACGTTTGCATGAGTAACTTTGGGGGGGGGGGGGGCCGGATTGGTAAATTTGATCCCTGCTCTTCACAAATTCCTCCAACATATCCCTAGTATCATGGATGAGTTTTTCTTTCAAAAGTAAATCACAGTTTCATTAAGGTGAAATCTCAAGATGCAGTAAAGGATAAAGTGCCTTGTTTCCCAAGTCATTGGTTCTTGTTAGGAAAACGAAGCTTCATAGCTGCCTCTCACATTGCAAGTGATGTTTTGGTGTTTATGGGTACATGATTAAACCTGTGTGTTCAAAATAATAAATTCTTTCCTTCAGGCTTCATACATTCTTGCAAATTTGTGCACATTTAAATAAGAGTTTACTGCTTACAGTTTGTTCAGGTTTAAAAGAATTATTTTAAAAGGGCAACCTTGTTAACAAAAAAGCTCAGAGAGATCTCATGTCAAAGGCCAGAGCACAATGTTTTTCAGGCATCTTACTCTGCTTGAGGAAGTCGGATCCTCATAAATATTGCAAATTGCTCACCAAATAGTGAGAATGAATATGAGAAAATATTATCATAAAAATGGTGTGGGTGGTGGTCATGTACTTCTCTTCCTAACTGGCTTTGCCCCAGCTTTCTTTCCCTGGGCTTTTACTTCCTCTCAATCAGTCCCTTGAAATGGTGGGAATGTATATGAAAAGATTGACTGGACATGTAAGAATCCCAGAAAAATGAGTTTATCCCAAGCCTCATATTTTTGCTTCCTCAATTCCTACACTGTCAGTTAATTGGATTTCAAGAAACCGTGTTTGATGTTACTTATTTTTGTTCGTCCATGTTCATTCTTTACTGTTTCCATGAACGTTAAGCAGAGAAATCTTTGCCTTAGTAGTCATAGTGGTTTGAAATGAAAGTGAAGATCAGTGGAATGGCTGCTGATATCCAGCCTAAAGGATTATTGTGGAACTTGAAAGCTTGCTCACTATTATGTGATCTTGAGATCAGTCTAATAAAGAGATATTATGGAGCTGTTGTTTTTGATACCACAGGGCACTGATGTTTCCATAACATGGTCAAAGCAATGCTGTTTCTTGTCTAGGTGTGTGAGTGTTCCTCCCAGTCAAAAGGTTGCAGGTTTTTCAAACAAAGGCTATTATCTTCTCCAGAGGGGTGATGAATGTTATAAGTCAGTGTTGTAAATATTAATTAAATTATGTACTGTTCTATGTTCAGTGCTCATTTTTATAGTCACTCGCCACAATTAAAAATCTCCACTGTACTTTGGTCTGTTGCAGTGCATCAAGTCTCCTAGCATTCCACAGTGGATATGCTTTTAAATGTGAAAAATACTGAAATAAACATAGATATTTCATATTAAGAAAGAAGAACAATGATTACCTAAATGTCTTCACAAGTTCATGGACTTGTGAAGACTTCACAAGTCTTCACAAGTCCGTATCTGGTAAATAATTTCAGAAAAAGAAAACATGTGAGCAGCAGGCCTTTTTTTTAACCGGAACGCAGGCCAGGCACCTCTCCCTGCAGCCCAAGACTTCCCTGTGGGCCAACTGAAGCCAGGGAAGCCCCAAACGGGCTTTAAACTTCAGCTGAGAGGAGCAGCTGAAGCCTCCCTCCCTCCCTCTCTCTTTTTCTTTCTTTCTTTCTTTCTTTCTTTCTTTCTTTCTTTCTTTCTTTCTTTCTTTCTTTCTTTCTTTCTTTCTTTCTTTCTTTCTTTCTTTCTTCCTTCCTTCCTTCCTTCCTTCCTTCCTTCCTTCCTTCCTTCCTTCCTTCCTTCCCTTCCCTTCCCTTCCCTTCCCTTTCTCCCCGGGGTGGGTGGGTGGCTGTGCCGTGCACAATGAAGTAGCTTCTCAGAAGTGATGTCATCACGTGATCCCGCACGTGCATATAGTGACAGGGCACCACCTCCTGCTGGAAGTTGCCTTGGATGAGAGTTCCCACACCCATTTCCCCAGAAAAAAAGCCCTGATGATTAGTCATGTCTGGGACAGAAGGAGTCCAATCCAAACCCACAAGTATTGATCAGGCTGGCTTCTCTGCCGTGATTTTGATGCCTTTGATGTAAGTCATCTATGATTTAGTGAAGAGTAGGAAAAGCATAAACACCCTCAGGATTGCTGTTACTTTCTACTTGGAAACAAGCTGAAACAAGGTCCTGTTCAGTACAAATATAGTTTTATTTGCCGCATCAAAGACCAGTGACACCAAATGGCTGCTTTTCATTCCTTTCACTTACAAACTGCAAAATGTATGACTGAAAATAGTACTGTGAGAAATGGGAACTGGTCCACAGGCTTGTATTAAGCTAGGGTGCATAGTGTGTATTCTTGCCTGATGCTGTACATGATCACATTACGTTCCTCCTTTTTACGTTTTTTCCTCATAGCAAGCCTTTCTCAGATCTTTCAGTAGATGCTAGGTTTAGACTTCAAACACAAGCGAGGGCACAGTGCAGTGCAGGCTATGTCCTACAGTAGGAATTTGCATCAGGAGACAGAAAAAGTGTCTTTAATATACATGCATACTATGTTGTCTTATTCTGGTTGATCTTAATAAAAGGTATTACACAGCTTTTGTTTTTGAACATAGTAAATTTTCATTCTTACAAGCCTGGGCTTTTTTGACCTGACATAATGAGTGAGTTTTTCTTGCCATGTTACCTGTTATTGATGCTTTAACTGTTCTTTAAAGGATCATATAGGGTTTCCCCCTGCATTTTGTCTTTACAACTACCCTGTGAGGTAGGTTAGGCAATAGAGTATTAGGCAACATTTCATATACTTAACATCTGCATGTCTGCTTGCTCTTTGATGTGTAGGAATGGGGCCAGTAAAAATACGGCAATCTTTTAGCATAACAGGATCTCTAAGCTGTGGAGGCAGAGAAGGCTGAAAGTTGAAGCTGAGTAAGGATTGTACTTTGGATCAGCTCAGATGTCAAAGGAAGGGCTGCACAACCTTTTTCAGGATCTGGATGAAAATCAGCTGAGCAGAAGCTTTAGGGAAGGAAGGATTTGGCCTCTTTTTCATTGCATCTTTGCTGCAACGTAATTCCATTGAGGGACAGGCTGTTTATGAGAGTTGCATTAATGTCATACCAACAGCCATATTAGTGTTTTTCATAGAAATAGAGTTGCAGTCTTCTGTAAATTCATGGTTCCTATGTGGTATTGTTCATATGAAAAGACCACTCATGTAAGACATTCTTTCCAAGTTGCCTGCCAGTATAAAATTGGCACCAATTTCCTAGTTTACAATTTAGCATTATACAAGAAGACTGGAAGGACTCATGGGGGAGGGGAGTGCCCCTCAACATGCTATCTTCTCTTTCCTTTTTCCCTCCCCTTGCTGCTTCCACAGGTTTTCCCATTTCCCTGTTTCCTTCCTTCACACTCACCTACCTTTCTGGGTCCCTCATCTTCTCCATTCCCTCCAGATCTTTCCCCTGTTTCCTTCTCACTCTCCAGCTCTTTCTCCCTCCTTTTGCTGCATCTTTCTTTCCTCCTTCCTTTCCTCTACTCTAATTTTGCTTCTCCTTGCATCTTCATTCTTGTCTATCCTCCCTGTTCATTACTTCCTTATTCCAGAAACTTGCCTCAGATTACAAAAGCAAACTAAAGCAGCCATTTCAGATTACTTAGGCAACCACAGATAGTCTGTGGTTGCCTAGGCAATCTAAAATGGCTGCCAAGATGTTGCAAAGAAATCTTGTGAGATCTCAGCATTGTAAAACTTTATTATGTTTTACACTGCTCTTTTAAAATTTAATTTTTTTCTGCAAACATGGGAGGTTCTTCCAAATGTATAGAAACATCTTCCCTTTCTTTACTTGGCCCCACTGTGCAAACTTTTTGATCTGCACCCTGAGACCATGTTCAGAATTAGATATTTAGATGGTTCTGCCATTTGACAATTTACATGGAGTCCTTTAGGCAAAGTACCAGAGCAGAATAGCAACAAGTGCTTTTGTGATTGTGGCATTTCCATTACTCACAGCTCTGCTAGACAGAAAAACTTATGCTAAATCATACAGAGGGCCAGGTTCTAATACGTACTGCAGGTTTGGTGTTTGGATGGCTCATTAACCAATAATAATGAGTCTAACTGCTCTGCTCGTGGGCATTGTAAATGATACAGTGTTGGGAGACACCACGAGGACACAGAATTTCAATGAGGCTGAAATGGGTTGAACTAAGAAACACCAATAAAATGACACAGTTGATTCCTGTATTGTGAATCTAACAATGCAGACTAATGAGAATACAGCATCTTCTGAGCCCTCTAGCTCAAATCACCAAGCAACAGAGGCAAATCCTTTCCAACTCTGCATACCAATAGAATGTGTGTTTAATTTGTGGGTAAAGCATTCATCTCAGTTATTAGGGTACAAAGTTCTCATCCATATTTCAGAAGGACATATTGAGGGACCTCTTTCCCTGGTGTCTCTTTGTCAATGATTATATTTAATAGATGTTATGTTATTCCTTATTTTTCAAGATCATCACCAATGAGGCACATGTACAGCTCTGTCCTGATTAATGTATCACCTTTACCTATCTATGTATAATAGGTATTCCTTCCACTGTTCTGGTTTGTTATAAGTGCATCTTGCCAGCCCTTCAAGTACTAAAATTGTCTAAAAGTCGTTTTTATTGGATGATTTATTGCCACCAAACCTCTGTTTTGTCTTGTTTTTCTTTCACTTTCAATTTTGATGTGTGTGTGTGTAATGTGCCATCAAGTCACTTCTGACTTATAGCAACTCTATGAGTGAAAGACCTCCAGTACATTCTATCATTAACAACCTTGCTCATATCTTGGAACCTGGAGGTTGTGGCTTCCTTTATTTAGTGAAGCCATCTACTTTTGGGTCTTCCTTTTTTCCTATTGCCTTCCACATTTCCTAGCATTGTGGTCTTTCCCAGTGAGTCTTGTCTCCTCACGATGTGACCAAAGTACGATAGTCTCAGTTTTGTCAGGTTTTGCATCAAAACTATTAGATGTTGTGGTGTGGCACAGCCATTGCTTTTAACACAAACTTTAACTGTTTGTGATCCACACAGTCAAAAACTTCGCTGTAATCCATAAAATGCAGACTGATTTTCTTCTGAATTTCCCTGGTATATATGGTAAGAGTTTTTGTTGTAAAATTTTGAGCATCACTTTGCTTGCCTGGGAAATTAGCGCAATGGTCCATTAGTTGCTGCATTCTTTGGCATCTCTTTTTTTATGTAGGACCATTTTGATGTAGGACCAGTTGCTAGCCTAAACAGGCCAAGTAAACACGTTTCTTCCATTATCATCTCAAATGATAGAGAGTTAGCAGAATGAGTAGGATCACACTGAATCCTTTCATACTTACCGATCTGTTTCAGAGAGAAGCTGAGTATTGCTCAGCATCAGCAGTTATGCCTACATTACTGAGCCCATTTAAAACTTTAAACATCATGGACTTCAATGGGACTAAACCAGTAAAGCATGTCCATCTTTCCTTTAATTATTTGCAAAGATAGTTGATTTGAAATACAATACATGTTGTGCTGCAATTCAAAAACCAGAGGGAAAGTACTGAGACCACAGTTGACCCATAGATCAGCATTGTAGTATACAAGCTGTGAAGTCTGCAGACCAAGTGTCTGTTCTACACCAATGTTCCTCAGCTGGAAGGAAGAGGTCTAATTTCTATTTCAAAAGGATTTGATTGGTTAATTTACTTGATGTAAATAATTGATTGAGTACCCTGCCCATTGGCAAGGAGGCACTTGTGTGTTCTTTTGTGAAAGGCTGTTGTTAGTTAATTAATGATCAGGATCAAGGATCAAAAGAACACTTCAGCACTATGAACATGTAAAGAAAAAGAACATCAAAAACTACAATGATATCAACAAGCATTGCCTCTGTTTCGCTTCTGCTCATTCATACCTGGCCTGTACTAGAAAAATCCAAGTTGTCAGTTAATCTTTGGCATAGTACCCTGGCCATAGAGAATGCACGTAAAGAGGGCATGGTGCCAACAGCACTAGCTTACCTACACCATTTGCTTTGATGCTGAACTTTCATCCTGTGTGATTGCTGTAAATACCAAAATACCAACTGAACATTTTTTCCCCCATAGCCAGAACCTGCCTGTTTTTTTCTCTGGCTCCCTGGCATCCTTTTCAAGATTTCTGCCTTCTTCCTTCAAGATTGGGAAGCTGTAGGAAGATTTCTCTTGCTGAAAGCAAGAGAGCCAATGGCTTGTGTGGTGAAAAACTTCAAGTGTTATCCTTCTTCACTGTAATGTCTCAGGGCTGTTCTAATAAAAGAGTTGCTACACTTCTTTCAAGGAATTAGAGAGCACTGCAGTGGACCAATCACCTCTGAACAGAGAAAAACAGATGTGTGATTTACCAGCCACAATGGCCATTCAATGTTAATGTGATTTTTTTGCATCCTAGAGAACAGCTGTATTATTTGTTTATTTAGGAACTGTATATGGCATCTCACCTGAAATCTGCTTAATGCAGCTTACCAAGCAAAAACAATACAATAAAACCATAGAAAACAACATAAGAATTATTATTAAAACAAACCATAAAATCATGACCAGTGCATATAAACAGCATGAAAGGGGCTCTCAGACTTACCAGTGGGCAAAATTGCAGCTGGGAGGTGAGGCTGGGGTGGATGGCAAATGCCACATCGGGGTGAGGGGGTCTGCTGGGAAAAGCAAAGGGATAAGTGCAGGAGGGACTTGGCTCCTATCCAGCAGCCCTTCGTGGTCAGCGCCACCATTCCTTGGTTGGTTGGTAGAGGCGATGGATGGTTTCCCCTCCCCTGGTGCCAGCTGGGGATTGCTTTTCACAACTTTTTGGTTGTTTTGAGGCATTAGACAAGACCCCCTGGGATGAGTCATGCTCACTGGATGGCTCACCCCTCCCCTTTTCAGGATCCCCTTAAGGGATCTAGGGGAAGCTGAAGGGTATGCTCCTGAGCTGGAGGTTGTAGGCTTCAGCCTGGGTTGCAGCGACCATCTGGGCTTTGCCTGGATGGGAGCACATCCCCCTGCCATCCCACAGTGTCCAGTAGGCATGTTGGGAGAAGTGGCTATTGAGTGGCAAGTGAATCCATTGGCCTATACCTTGCCAATGCTCCAATGGCTGTAATCAGTAAAGTTGTAACTATTTTCATCCAAAAGATGTTGTGTTGTGTATTCACCATTGCCTATACAGATGCAAACTACATTCACAAGCCTAAAATGATATCCATAAAATAGGCCTCAGGCTAGAAGCAGATAACAAAAATACTTAAAATATGAAAAACTTCCGTTAAAAGCCTGGATAAAGTGAAATGTTTTAGTTTGGCATCTAAAGGACAGTAAAGTAGGTGCTAGGCAATTATCAAGGAAGAGGTCATTCCAAAGTTGAGTATTCTAGCAGTGAGGCACTTAAGTCTGTGTACAACAATGGCAGCTTGGAAACAGAGAGAACAGCTAGTGGCACTTTAGCTCCACCAGGACAGATGGCTGGAGGAGGTACTACAGCTTGTACCTCAATGAGTATCAGATGATCTCAGGTGCCAAAAAGATCCTATCTGGCTCTTTGTAACTGCTGTATCTAGATAGCAGGCTTGGCAGCTTGTCGCTCAGTTGTTTATAGACTGCTTTATTCTCTACTATGAACCACAGGCTTGCCTATATTCAGGCCCAGTGCCAGGTTTTCTGGCACCTGAGGCTGGGGGCAGCTTCAGTGCTGTTGCTGCCCCCATGTGTGTGAGGTGGCTGCCGGACCTGCCTCTATGGATGCCCCAGCCCTGCCTATATTCCTGGTCTCTAGGCCACCAATCTAGAGTACTATTTGGCTTCCTTTCGCAGCAGCACTCCTGGCTTCAGCTAACCCAGTAATTTGGATAGAAGAGAAAGGAGCATCTTTCTCTTTCTCCCTCTTTTAGCATATCAACATGACTCTGTACTTTGTTCTTAAATGTCACTTAGAGTAAGTACATGTCACTGGTGCCTAATTAGAATGTGCTGATATGTAGTGATTTATAATGGCAGATTGGCTGAAATACTGGCTGAAGAAAACCTAAGGTGACCTTGGGACAATTCGCTTAGGTGTCAAATGGGGATGAACCGTGAAGTCTTTTTTGTGACTAAAACATCTCCTAACAATACCACAGCTTAAGAATGTTAAAATTTTAATTCATAGGTGTGTGTGTGTGGGGGGGCCACGGGGAGGACCTTTGTTATTCAGTGCTGATGATGACCTCAGAGGACTAATAGAAATTGGGGTGAGCAAATGAACAAATAATATAGAGGTTAGTGAAGTACAAGAACAGAGAACATTTATTAAACTATCAAGTTGATTGTGAACTCATATCATCCAAACCCTCTATGATAATGTAATGTAAAATTGGGGCTGTTTCTGTTAGAAAACGAGACTGGTGATGTCTCTGGCTCAAACCTTCAAGACAAGAACCATAGAGTTAGACAAATAGATAGGCTAGTTTCATTAAAGAAATGATAGGACCACAAGAAACAGCAGGAAACATTAAAGGCACTGGAGAAAAAGATTTTTGAAATGAAAACAATGAACTGGCATGATTTTATTACCCCTTTCCCTGACAAATGCTCCCGGAATAGGCCAGAATAGGCACTAAAGAAATGCTAGTACCATAAGAAACAGTGAGAAGGATTAAAGACACATGAGAACAGTATTCTAAAAATGAAAACATGGAAATACCAGGCTTTCATTAACCCTTTCCCTTCCGAAATGTTCCTGGAACACCACAGAATAGGCCAGAACTGGCACTAAGGAAATGCTAGTACCACAAGAAGAAGTGGGAAGCATGAAAGACACTGCAGAACAAGATTTTAAAAGTAAAAACTCTGAAATGGTGTGCTTTTACCAACTCTTTCTCTTCCAAAATGCTCTCATGGAACAGGATGGAATGGGCACAAGAAACAGTGGGAAGTAATAAAGACACAAAAGAACGATAGTCAATAAATGAAAACATGGAAATATCATGCTTTTATTAACTCTTTCCCTTCAATCATGCCTTTCCTGGGGTTCAATCTCTCTGAAACTTGGGGGGTCTTTAGAGGACAGTGAGGAGTAGGTATCCTGCAAATCTGGAGGATTTTGGACATTGGGGAGGTCATTTTAGAGCCCCCCCCCATTAGGTGCCATCAGCCACCCTGTTTTTACGATTGTGGAGAGAAAATGACAGCAACTGGGGAAACTCAATGATCATGCCTTTCCTGGGGTTCAATCTCCCTGAAACTTTCAGGGGTCTTTAGAGGACAGTGAGGAGTAGGTCTCATTCAAATTTTGAGGATTTTGCTTGCAAAATGCCACCCCAGTCGCCGAGATAGCTTCCCTAGTTTTCCTCACAGGGAATAATGGAGATTGAAGGTGGCTGGGGGCATTTTCTTTCAGGGCTCATAAAGTCCAATCTTCATGAAACTTGGGGAGTCCTTAGAGAACAGCTAGAAGTAGGTCCCCAGCAAATTTGGTAAAATTTGGTTCTGAAATGCCCCCCAGACCCCCAGAAAGCCCCGAATCTCATTTCCCATTGGAAATAATGGCCAAATTTTACCCTATTTGCTCTTTATTGCCAAGCCAAACTGGAGAACAAGTACCCCCCACACTGTTCTTTTCAGATTCATTTATCAGGCATGTTTCTGAACTTTTGCTCAGATGCTCAATCATGTTGCCATGATCTTCCTTCCTACCTCCTCCTTATCCCAACCAAAGATGCTGCATGGAGAAGAAGAGGAGGAAGTCACAGGGGGAGGGAGGGTGCAGGAAGGAAGAATAGGGATGTGTCGTCGTCAACTAGAAAATGGGAGAATTTAAAACATTCCACATTAAAAGCAAAACAGTTTGGGTGTAAGCCAGGTCTAAGGGCAAAAAGAGGGTAGAGGGAAGCGGAATCCACCCAAAATTGACACTCTGCAATGACAACTTGCTGATTATGACTATGGAACTTACAAGTATGACTACACCAGTTACTTGACACGTGCATGGACTAGGGCTACAGTACACATGTTCACCCAGGGCAAAATGGACATGGGCAGACAGGAACAGACATGATTCTAGACACTTACATAGCCTCATGTAACTTGTCTCGTGTAGTTTGGCTCAGAGCATTCCACCAGGTCAGTGCCAGAGCTAAAAAGGTCCTGGCCCTAGTTGAGGTGAGACGAACTTCCTGGGGCCGGCGACCACCAGCAGGTGTTGATCTGCTGAATGAAGGCTCTCTGGGGAACATATGGCAAGAGGCGGTCCCACAGGTCCCAAAAAATCTAACCAAAACCTAATTTTAAACATTTCATTTTAGAAGGCCAAAGTTCTCAAAAATTCTAGGGTTAGTCAAAAGGAAATTTGGAGGGTCTAATCCCTCCAAGAGGTGTGGTCTCCATTATTCCCTACAAGCATGGGTGGACTCCATTATTCTCTAAGGGCAAACATGCTCTCCATTATCCCCTATGGGCAAGCGTGGTCTTCATTATTCCCTGTGGGCAATCATGCATTCTCTATTGGCAATCATGTATTGTCTATGGGCAATTTCCATGTTTTCATTTCTAAAATATTGTTCTCCAATGTCTTTAATACATCCCACTGTTCTTTCTGTTACCATTATTTGTTTAATGCCTGTTCTGGCCCGTTCCAGCTTGTTTCGGCTTTTACCCTGTCCCTACCCAGAGACAAGTCCCTGTTCTGCTCTCATTGTCACAGTGATTGCAGAGGTATTCAGCGTAGTGATGGAGCTGCAACTCAGGGGTATACCACATGGTAGCCCTTCATACCTGCCATCTCCTTCCCTCCACTACTGGCAGGCGTTTTACTGTTTTTTAAAATGGTAGTAGATTACTAGTTGGTAGTTAGTACTTAGGACACTATAGCAATATAGGTGCTTATGGTTAAAACAATAGGTGGGAAACAGGCTGGTAGCAGTGAGAGGGGAGGTGCAAAGGGAAATGGAACCAGATGTGGTACTGAATAGGTGGGTCAGTACCCAAAGCTGGTTTGGTAGAAGTGAGGATAGGAAGGTGCAATCTTTTAAGAAAGATCACGCCAAAGCAGGTTTGGGAAAGCCTGTAGCAGATAGTAGGAAAACCCACTACAATACTGTGTGAAATCCCCAAAAAGAACCACTGCAGTTGAGGGCATAGGGTTGCCAGCCTCCAGGTGGTGGCTGGAGATCTTCCAGAATTACAACTGATCTCCAGACTATAGAGATCAGTTCACCTGGAGAAAATGGCTGTTTTGGAGGGTAGGATCTATGGAATTATACCATGCTGAGTTTCTTTGCCTTCCCAAACCCTCTCTTCTCCAGGCTTCACTCTTCAAATCTCCAGGAATTTCTCAACTTGGAGCTGGCAACCCTAGCATGGAACAAGATCTCCATGTGGATGTAAGCTTGCACTAAAACACAGGCATTCTTTAAAGACCACAACACTGAGAATAAAATCCTTGTAAAAAATCAGAATCTAGAAATGAAGTTATGCCTGAAGTTACCTAGATGTGCTTATGTACTCATATTGTTAGACTGTGAAAAACAGAATTTCATTTCCAAATGGTATCTACAAAGTTGGCTTCGTTTCCCGCCACAGCAATTTCTCCTGCTGAGATCAGGATGAAACCCCCCCTTTGAGGTTCCACTGGAGAAGAGAACAAAGCAGGGATTACTGGTGAGAGAAAACTAGTGTTTACTTCCTTTTGTAGCTAGAGTGCTAGTTATGCGGTCTGCTCGCCTTGCCCTAGCACTGCTCTAACCCATGCTGTGCTTCACAGCTGCTCTGAAGCAGCAGGAGACTGGAGAAGAATTTCAAATAAGCTGACAGAGCTGCCCAGTAAAAGACTGAAATAGTGGCAAAAGAGAAGTTTTCTGGGCACAAGCACTGATCAATTGCAATGCAAGGATAAGAATGTAAGCTTTGAGGTAGAAAGTCTCTAGTTCAAGTTGGTGGCCTGAGGCAAGTCATAGTGCTCAGCCTGTCATCTGGGATAATACCTTCCAACATATCAGAAATGAAAATAGGGAGACTCTCGTAACATTCTCAAACTCAAGAATATTTTGCATACCCCACACCCTTCACAATGATATATTGCTAGAGGATCTTCTCTGCCTGCTGGATGCTATGTTCACTGAGTTTGCAACAACTGCCCATGCACTGTTTTAAAAGAAAGTGTATGTTCATTAGATTAAATATATAGTATCATCATCATCATCAGTATTTATTACAGTTCATAACCAGTACATATCGACCTAATAGGTTTACACAAATGCATATAAAACATTATACATTTAAAACAAGGCTTAGAATAAACATATAAAACATAGGCCTTGAGGAACTTTTATTTCATGCCTCCATGTATCGGCTCAAGTAGATTTACAGGAATAAATACAAAAGTAGCATAAAATTTAAAAATACAACATAAGCCACATAGGAAATTCTTGTACCATATATCCAATACCTTCTGTAGCCATTCCTTGTGAATTCTGTTCTACAGCAAGGGATCTGGCACATGCACATGACAACTGTGTTCTTATATCAGATAAAAGGATTTTGGTGATTTCTGAGGCAGGGCATGTGGAAAACTTCATAAGCAGAGGATATATAGAAGAAAAATATAATCTGTCCTACAATACGTTGCCAGCACAGTGCAAAATATAGCTCAGCAACTGCAGTAAGGGTTGCCATCTCTGGGTTTGGAAATTCCTGGAGATTTGGGGATGGAGCATGTGGAGGGCAGAGTTTGGAAAGGGGAGGGACCTCAGAGGGCTATATTGCCATAGAGTCCATCCTCCAGAGCAGCCATTTTCTCCAGGGAAACTGATACCTGTAATCTGGAAATCAGTTGTAATTCTGAGAGCCCTCCAGGTCCCACTTGGAAGTTGGCAAAACTCATTGCAGTGTATGACACTTGAGTCTGAGCCTTAGGGCCAAGCTAGATGGGCAGGTCGAATTCCCTGCAGCTATAATAAATAAAATAGAGCCCAAATGGCTTCAGAATGCCTCTGAGAGGGGAGGAAGGGCTCCTCCTTCCTCCTTCAAGCTGTTTCCCCATGTCAAAAGAGCAGAGGAGGGAGTTTTTTCCCATTTTTTCTGTTCCAGGCGGACTATTCTATGCACATGGAGCAGTAAAAACAGAGGTGGAGGGAACTCTCCCCCCCTTGTGCTACTGTGACACGGGGGGGGGGGGGATAGCTTGAGAGAGGAGAGAGGCGCCCCTCCTTCCCCTGTGGAGGCATTCTGAAGTGTTTGGACTCTATTTTTTAACAGCCATTTACTTTATAACTGCTGTATGGCTACAGAAATCCAACCTAACTCTTTAGAAACCTGCATATAGAGAGTAGAGATGGGCATGAACCACAAAAAACCCGAACCATGCAGTTCGTGGCTTGTGAGTTTCCACAAACCAGGAATGACAAACTCCCATGAACTGGCACAAGTTTGCGAACCAGTTCATGGTTCATGGGGTTTAAATGCCCCTTTCCGGCTGCTTAGCAGCAGGGAAAGGGGCATTTGATTGTTTAAACCCATCCCCAGCACCCCACTCCAGCTCCCAGCCCCCCAAGCCACAGCCCCACACTTACCTTGATTCATGGCTCTGGCCACCCTGCTGGCCTGCAGCCTGTCATTACTTCATTAGTTTTGTTCCCTTCCTATAAAGCAATGAGGTGATGATAAAATTGCCATCAAAAGGTGAAAGGGCAAGGAAGTGTGTGATGGACAGGAATGGCTCCAGCTCCGCCTCTCTTGAGAGATAGTCAATGGGAGTGGGTGGAATGCTGGGCCATTCAGAGTCCATTAGAGAAAAAAGAGGGCTTTAGAGGGTCTGAGGGGAAGAAGGGTTTGAGATGCTGCTCAGGGAGGCAGAAGAAAGTTAGCTGGTTGTTAATCTGTTCTTTTATTTTGAAACCTTTCCTGTTTAACCCCCATATGTTTTAGTTTAAAGTCCATTAACTCCTATGTATTTTCTTATAAATAAAGTTTATTTTTGTTTGGTTTAACCCTGACTGTCCTGAAGTTGTTAGCTGAGGGGAAAGTAAGACACACAAATGCTTTGGTCATGTGGAATGGGCCTAGTGCATATTGATGGAAAGTAACCTCTGAGTTCCCTTTTCTCCAATAGCCCTGGGCTGTAGCTGGGTGAGAGGAGGCAAACACAGGGAACTGGATGCCTGTCTAGTGGAGCCTCTGGAAGAGTAGAGAGGGGATCCTGTACAGGTCTTTGTCAGACCTCTCTGCCTGCTGTAGTGGAGGCTAGACTGGTGTGTGTGGTGGGGGACTCCTGGCCTTTACGTGCCTGAGTGGCATGAGTGTGAAAGGCTTATGTGTGTCTGTGTGGTGGGGTGGGGGTGTCTACTCACCTACTCATCCCTGCCATGAGGTACTTGCTTTCCTGTCCCTAAAGTTACAATGACAAAACAGGGACTGGTATTTTGTTTCCTTGGGTCTGATAACAAATGTGGTGTGCATTCTTCCTTCTGGCCTTTCATGGACAATATATCCTCCATCTGTAGACAGATAGGCAGACACATGTACACACACAGAGGGTTGTGCTGCTGACATAAGTTTATAAGGCTTTTCCCCATGTTGAAACCAGTGCCTTCTGACTCACATTGAATCAGTCCGGTGAATTGTTTGCTGTATGTCTGGATCATCATGACATGAGATCAGATGATGATGATCTAAGTGCCCCACGTATCATCCAAACGGAGAGAGGGGGACTGATACCTTGTGTGTGAAACAGCTCAAAGCAAACATAAGCAGCATTACTTTTTGAAAGACTGGAGAGTAATATAAATGTTCTTTTAATTAGAATCACATTTATTTTCATTTCCATCATCAACGTAGCTGGCAAACAGGCCTCTCTCATGCCTCTCCTCTGTCTCTGCTTTGTGATCTGCTTAAGGAAATGTCTCCACTTATCCTGATGCTTTGCCCTTCATTCACTTTGGCTCACACAGATATCAGTGTTTCTGCCTTGCTCTGCTTAGCCTGCATTTGATTACATAAACAAAGAAGGTCTGCCATTCGCCTATCCATCAAATTCTTTATTACTTAATCAAATATAGGTTACTGAGTTCATGGCAAGCCAAGAAATGAATGTCAAGTATTAAAGAGAAGAAAAACAAAAATGGAATCTATTTTACCAACAGTTTTGAGCCATGCTGCAATTAATATAGAATGCTGAATTGAGTAGATTTCCAGAGTGCCGAGGCTCAACTGAACCCCTTTAATAGATACCAGTGACCTGGAAAGCCACCCTTGTCCTCAGTGTCCTGAGATCTATTGTCCCTGGCTATGTATCATCATCACCAAAACGGAATGCATTCTCTGCCACACGGCAGCCACGTAAATAGGATATTGGGAGATTCATGAGTTCTCTGGGGTTACATATGAAGAAAATGGCATCTGGGACACCATAAGGACAGCAGTCCTTGACCCTTCCTTCCTTTTTAAAATCTAAGGTATGCAGTCTCTCTCCTCCCCTGGATCGCATATCTCCTCTTTAAAAAGTATAATTTTCTCCCTCTGTTCCTCATGAATAAGCTCCTCATCCCAGCATCACCAAGCTATCCTTCATTCAAATGGATAACAAAATGCTGTATTGGTGGTAGCAGCATTAGCATTTCACTTAAAAAACAGTGATATTTACTTTCATTATACTCTCAATGGAAGAATTCGAGGGAGCAATAAAAATGGTTTGTTTATTTCAAACCCACAATATATATATATATATATATATATATATATATCTTACACAGACACACACATGTAGATGTACTTTTAAGTCACATTTGTGTGTTTGTTTCCTCCCACCCCTTAAACAGAATCCAAGATGACATTTGGGCTCCTTACTTACTTCTGCTGTGTGGTGTGTTTCTACAGCAGGTGTTGCCTATGCTGTCATATTTGATTAACATGGAACTCTGGGGAAGATGAAAAGTCATGTCGCACCAAATGACACTTTGCTTTTGTCTGGGGGGAAAACAACCTCTGGCATGAGGAGAATTTGGAAGTGTTTTATTCATTCAAATGTCTAGCAAACATATCATGTATTTGAGTAACAGTAACATGGCACTATATAGAAGGACTCTCATTTTCAGAGGACAGAAATGCTCTGCCCAATGCAGATTATCCAGTTGATTTTAAAACATTTGTATCTTGCCTTTCCATTAGTATTCTCCAAAGCAGCTACTAAAGCACTAAAAAAAAATCAAATTTAAACACAATCAATAAAATGTTCTGAGCAATAAAATCAGTACAAGAATAAAACAAGAAGAAAGAACAAACAAGCAGCACCCACATGTCAGTAAAGGTAGATTTTTTAAAAAATAAGAATTTAAGTTTGGAAGCATGGCCAGTGATATCTGATCCCATTCCCTCTTTCCAGGCATTCAGCTAAATGTGTGAAGAGGGTTTGGATTTGTGAGAGTCCAGGAACTCCTTTGTCATTTCATCAAAACCTGCATTTGGTTTTGACGCTGGTGGATTTTTTGGCTTCAGTATCTGGAAAGATGCTATGGTGAGATAAAGACCCACAACCAGCAGTCTACAACTTCTCCCTCAATCTCAGGGAAACCAAGGATTTTTGATTAAAAATGGTTTCAAATACAAAGATTTCCAAACTACTAGATATATTAAGTGTTTTTTTAAAAAACGTCCTGCTTATTCACTTGCCCACTACCCCCACCTCAAAGTTTCTCAGTTTCTTTGCCAAGAAGGTAAGTCCTGCCTCTGATTGCTGGCAAATATAGTAAATCTGGATATTGGAATAAAGTCCAGCAATGTGACTTAAATTAATCATTCTAGATTGACTTTTTAAAATCTTCTTACTATGCTGCTGCAAGCAATCAATGTTAATCTGATTTTCTGGGGCTGAGTAAAAGACTGGACATTTACTGTGCAGTCCTAAACACGGAAGTCAATTGTCTTAGAAAGAAGTATATCTGTGTAGGATTGTACTATTACAAAGCTTCAAAAGTCTCCTGATCACATTTCAGTCTCTGTAGGAATTTTAACCAGAACCAGGCAGAGAAAACAATGACCCAAATGGAAAAGTACTTTAACAAGGGGGCTTAACTGGACAAGTACTCACAGAATGTGGGTGGAAAGATTAAACTCCCTGACTCTCCTGATAAAGTGAGAGAAGAGTCATGTCAGTCACAGAGGCCGATGAGAGTGAGACACTGAAAAAGAGAAGGGAGGGCACGATGTGGGTGGTTTTGTCCTGGCAAGCTGTAGCAGACTAGTTTTAATTTTGCCAAAAGACTAACAAAGAGGCAAGCCTTCAGAGCCTGAAGATTTTAGTATTGATTTAGTTCTTGCGTACAGTGTATAGTTTTCCCTTCAGAAGCTTTCTCATATATCTGAAAAACATTTGGTTATAATTTTGCCACAATTGCTGCTATGTTAGTTGTTTTCAGTGCTCTGTTCTGATCTGGAAAGCCAAAACCTCAGCAGTCTTGTGGATTTCTGAATATCTGCCCTTTTTTGCTCAAGCAAAAATATCTCATCTGTATGTAAGATAAAAACATTGACTGCATCATCAGTAATAACATAGCCTTAGGTATCAGTAAGGGGATAGGAGAAATTTCACTTCAGGGGACAAGATTTAGAACAAAGTTCCAAGGCCTGATATCAGATATATTAAAATGCAAAAAAGTGCATTTTAAGGGCACTTGCTGCTGCTCTTGAGGATGATCACGTGAAGACTGAGACATTGCCCACTCCCCCACTTTGCCCTCTTTAGATGGCATCCCTATTCATCATGGTAGGGGAAATACTACTAGTTATGTTAATAAAACAATGCATGTGGGGTATTGCCACACCCCAATTGTTCTTTTTTGGAAGAATTTTTTTGGGGGGGAATTCCACAACATTGACACCTGTATAGTAGTAAACAATGTCTCAAAAGTACAGCCAGTTACCACTTTCAGTGGAATGAGAAAAGGGACCCAGAGGGAACTTTTGGAGGAGGGGGTGCTGTGGGTCTTGTCAGCCTTGGTTTGTAGTTCTTTGCTGTACTGGCTAGACTGGCCCAGTGAACTTCACAGCTGAATAGGGATTTGAACATGAGTGTTGAAATCATCCTCTGAAGCCGCTATACTGACGCACAAGCAAAAGTTTTGGCAGCATCATTGTGCAATGTGTAGAAAAAGAAAGGAGGGAATTTAAAACAGATACAATCTAGAAAGTAAAATCCAGATCCCCAAACATCAACCCACTGAAAATGGAAAAGTGTAAACAGCCCCCTATGTTCACATGAAAGATATAGTAGACTGAAAGGAAGAGAAACAAGAATGCTGAGGAAGGGAGTGAGCACTAATTATATTGTACAATTAAATGAGGAGAGGGGAATTTAACTGTCAGAAAGGTGCCACACAGATTGTCACTTCTTTTCACTATGTCTGGGAGGTTTTTCATGCAAATTCAAGCAAACATTTTTTCCATTCCCTTAGAGAGCTCCAGGAGGGCCAATTTCATTTCAGGAGCTGTAGGAGACAATAATCATCTTGAAGTGGCTTCCATCCTGTGAGACTCAGATAAGGGCTGCACAGTGGACTAACCATACTAATTTGACTCCCCCCCACAGCTGACAGCTTTTCAGATGACAAAAATCAGGCAACATAAATAGGCTGTAAACTCTGTAGTTTCTGCACAACACCCTTGGTGTTTACTCTCCTTCCCAAGCAATAGAAAACTCATGAGCACAACATTTTGCAGCCCACGGAGGTATAAAGGAGGGTTTCAAAGTAAAGTGCTTTGAGTCAGTGAAATCATGCTTGATTTATAGGCAAGACTATCAGAGAATGACATTACGAAAAGCAAAGTGACAATATTTCTCCTGTATGGAGTAGTCCCCAGCATCATTTTTAGGTGAAAATACCCAAGAAGCCAGTCTCAAATTGGGGAAGAGAGATGCTCTGCAGGGATCCGCTTGGCCTTGACTCTTACAAATTATTCACATTCCCATACATGAAAGCTGGCTGAAAGCCCAACATTCTGTTCTTGAAAGAACACACCTCTCTGAAGATTGGGATGGTGGGCCAGGAACTCTGGCCTGCCTAGCAGAAAAGACCTGTTGTCAGATTGTTCATTAAAACTGAGCTGATGTTAAGTTTCCATGGTCCATTCCTAAAGAAAAAAAAGAGCAGCTGACCTGCTAGAGCAGCGATGGTGAACCTATGGCATGCGTGCCACAGCTGGCACGCAGAGCCCTGTCTGTGGGCATGTGAGCCAAGTCACCAATCGCTAGGTCCAGGGCTCATTTGGAGGGGGAACGCCTGCAATGGCGTTCCAGTAGCTCTGAGTAGAGATCACATGGGTTTTGGCCCTGCCCACGTGATTCCTTTTCCTCAAGGCTGCCTCCCTGCTTCCCGTATCTTTAGCAGCAGGAAGTGGAGGCAGCAGCGAGGCTGCTAGGGCTGGCTTTATAAAGAAGAGTAAGCTGCTTTGATTTAACTTGCTTTACTTTCAGTCGTGGCTCTTGAGCGAGTGAGAGAGAGAGAGAGAGAGAGAGAGAGAGAATGCCTGCAAGCAGGGCTGCTGGTCTAAAGAAGGGCAAATTGTTTTGATTTAACTGGGACAGGGTAAAAGCCGGAATGAGATGGAACAGGCTGGAACAGGCACTAAAGAAATGCCAGTGCCACGAAAAACAGTGGGATGTGTTAGAGACAGTCCAGAACAATATTTTAGAAATGAAAACTCTGGACTGGCACCCTTTAATTAACCCATTCCATGCCAAAAAGCTCCCGGAACAGCACAAAACAGCCCGTAAGGGGCACTAAAGGAAGGCCAGTGCAACAAAAAACAGTGGGATGTGTTAGAGACACTCCAGAACAGTAGAGGCGGGGCGGGGGGCGTCGGGGGGAGCGGCGCAGCCGCGACCCCCGGGGGCCCCCGGCCCGCCGCAGGCGGGGCGGGGGGGCGTCGGGGGGAGCGGCGCAGCCGCGACCCCCGGGGGCCCCCGGCCCGCCGCAGGCGGGGCGGGGGGCGTCGGGGGGAGCGGCGCAGCCGCGACCCCCGGGGGCCCCCGGCCCGCCGCAGGCGGGGCGGGGGGCGTCGGGGGGAGCGGCGCAGCCGCGACCCCCGGGGGCCCCCGGCCCGCCGCAGGCGGGGCGGGGGGCGTCGGGGGGAGCGGCGCAGCCGCGACCCCCGGGGGCCCCCGGCCCGCCGCAGGCGGGGCGGGGGGCGTCGGGGGGAGCGGCGCAGCCGCGACCCCCGGGGGCCCCCGGCCCGCCGCAGGCGGGGCGGGGGGCGTCGGGGGGAGCGGCGCAGCCGCGACCCCCGGGGGCCCCCGGCCCGCCGCAGGCGGGGCGGGGGGCGTCGGGGGGAGCGGCGCAGCCGCGACCCCCGGGGGCCCCCGGCCCGCCGCAGGCGGGGCGGGGGGCGTCGGGGGGAGCGGCGCAGCCGCGACCCCCGGGGGCCCCCGGCCCGCCGCAGGCGGGGCGGGGGGCGTCGGGGGGAGCGGCGCAGCCACGACCCCCGGGGGCCCCCGGCCCGCCGCAGGCGGGGCGGGGGGGCGTCGGGGGGAGCGGCGCAGCCACGACCCCCGGGGGCCTGGCTGTCCTTTGTCTTTGTCTTTGTCTTTGTCTTTGTCTTTGTCTTTGTCTTTGTCTTTGTCTTTGTCTTTGTCTTTGTCTTTGTCTTTGTCTTTGTCTTTGTCTTTGTCTTTGTCTTTGTCTTTGTCTTTGTCTTTGTCTTTGTCTTTGTCTTTGTCTTTGTCTTTGTCTTTGTCTTTGTCTTTGTCTTTGTCTTTGTCTTTGTCTTTGTCTTTGTCTTTGTCTTTGTCTTTGTCTTTGTCTTTGTCTTTGTCTTTGTCTTTGTCTTTGTCTTTGTCTTTGTCTTTGTCTTTGTCTTTGTCTTTGTCTTTGTCTTTGTCTTTGTCTTTGTCTTTGTCTTTGTCTTTGTCTTTGTCTTTGTCTTTGTCTTTGTCTTTGTCTTTGTCTTTGTCTTTGTCTTTGTCTTTGTCTTTGTCTTTGTCTTTGTCTTTGTCTTTGTCTTTGTCTTTGTCTTTGTCTTTGTCTTTGTCTTTGTCTTTGTCTTTGTCTTTGTCTTTGTCTTTGTCTTTGTCTTTGTCTTTGTCTTTGTCTTTGTCTTTGTCTTTGTCTTTGTCTTTGTCTTTGTCTTTGTCTTTGTCTTTGTCTTTGTCTTTGTCTTTGTCTTTGTCTTTGTCTTTGTCTTTGTCTTTGTCTTTGTCTTTGTCTTTGTCTTTGTCTTTGTCTTTGTCTTTGTCTTTGTCTTTGTCTTTGTCTTTGTCTTTGTCTTTGTCTTTGTCTTTGTCTTTGTCTTTGTCTTTGTCTTTGTCTTTGTCTTTGTCTTTGTCTTTGTCTTTGTCTTTGTCTTTGTCTTTGTCTTTGTCTTTGTCTTTGTCTTTGTCTTTGTCTTTGTCTTTGTCTTTGTCTTTGTCTTCGTCTTCGTCTTCGTCTTCGTCTTCGTCTTCGTCTTCGTCTTCGTCTTCGTCTTCGTCTTCGTCTTCGTCTTCGTCTTCGTCTTCGTCTTCGTCTTCGTCTTCGTCTTCGTCTTCGTCTTCGTCTTCGTCTTCGTCTTCGTCTTCGTCTTCGTCTTCGTCTTCGTCTTCGTCTTCGTCTTCGTCTTCGTCTTCGTCTTCGTCTTCGTCTTCGTCTTCGTCTTCGTCTTCGTCTTCGTCTTCGTCTTCGTCTTCGTCTTCGTCTTCGTCTTCGTCTTCGTCTTCGTCTTCGTCTTCGTCTTCGTCTTCGTCTTCGTCTTCGTCTTCGTCTTCGTCTTCGTCTTCGTCTTCGTCTTCGTCTTCGTCTTCGTCTTCGTCTTCGTCTTCGTCTTCGTCTTCGTCTTCGTCTTCGTCTTCGTCTTCGTCTTCGTCTTCGTCTTCGTCTTCGTCTTCGTCTTCGTCTTCGTCTTCGTCTTCGTCTTCGTCTTCGTCTTCTCGTCTTCTCGTCTTCTCGTCTTCTCGTCTTCTCGTCTTCTCGTCTTCTCGTCTTCTCGTCTTCTCGTCTTCTCGTCTTCGTCTTCTCGTCTTCGTCTTCGTCTTCTCGTCTTCGTCTTCGTCTTCTCGTCTTCGTCTTCTCGTCTTCGTCTTTTCGTCTTCGTCTTCGTCTTCGTCTTCGTCTTGGGCATGGGCATGGGCATGGGCATGGGCATGGGCATGGGCATGGGCATGGGCATGGGCATGGGCATGGGCATGGGCATGGGCATGGGCATGGGCATGGGCATGGGCATGGGGATGGGGATGGGGATGGGGATGGGGATGGGGATGGGGATGGGGATGGGGATGGGGATCTTTATTTTTGGCAAGCTCTTCTACATTCAAAACTTAAAACTTTTGTGTTACAAAGTTGTAATGTTATAATATGGTAAAAATTTCATAAAATTGTAATTTTACTAACAATCCAACTCAAATAAGTATATAGATAATCCAAACAGTATAGCTTCTATAATCATATTAGGCATAAATATCGTCTTCCTCTTCGTCTTCATCTTCGTCTTCGGATGGGGATGGGGATCTTTATTTTTGGCAAGCTCTTCTACATTCAAAACTTAAAACTTTTGTGGTATAAAGTTGTAATGTTATAATATGGTAAAAATTTCATAAAATTGTAATTTTACTAACAATCCAACTCAAATAAGTATATAGATAATCCAATCAGTATAGCTTCTATAATCATATTAGGCATAAATATCGTCTTCCTCTTCGTCTTCATCTTCGTCTTCGGATGGGGATGGGGATCTTTATTTTTGGCAAGCTCTTCTACATTCAAAACTTAAAACTTTTGTGGTACAAAGTTGTAATGTTATAATATGGTAAAAATTTCATAAAATTGTAATTTTACTAACAATCCAACTCAAATAAGTATATAGATAATCCAAACAGTATAGCTTCTATAATCATATTAGGCATAAATATTAAGCATAACTTTTAAACTTTAAGTAAACAGTATTAAATACTCAGTTGAGATGGGCTGAAGGTTTTATCTTAAATCCTGAGCAGCTTGAAACCTTCAAGTGAGAACTGAAAACACGTTTCTCTGTTTTAGAGAAACTGTTTGTCAGTACAAAATAAATGGGATGGATGTTTTTGTTGCACTCTGCCAACCAGGAGACAGACTCCTCCTAAGAGTTTAATGGCTTCTTTCATTAACAAACGCTAGTCTTTTTCATTAAGTGAGGTATCAAAATATAAATGTTTATTTAAATAAAACATAGAAAAATAGAACACATGAACACAACAAGAATTAAGTTTCCTAACATTTCTTAATGAAATCTAACTCAGTCAGATTAACGATGAAATGCATTCAAGTTACCGTAGCACATATTACAAGGGTAACTTTCCTGCCTAGATCTTCATGAGATTTCTTTTGGCCAAAACCCTGATCTGCTATTTGGATTACCATTTTTATATATTATCTTATGCAGAAATCTAAGATCTTTTCATATGATAACATAAATATCAAACCAATCATAATTTAATTCTTTTTTACTATTTCCAATCATGTGACATTCTACCTAGCCAGAAGTACCACTATGCCCAGCTGCAAGATAAGAGAGATGGATAGTAAAAATGACAGGAAAAGTTACATGACCAGATCATCCTTGGTCTCTGCCAACAATTACAGAACATTTATCTGATACTGTTCACTATTTTTAATTGGCTGTCAAAGATAAAGAAGCACCAGTTATACACCATACTAGAAAAAGAACTACAGTGAAGTTCATACAGCGTTATTTAGAATGCATATGTTTCACTAAGTGTGTGTTCTAAACCATAATCAGCAGTCTACTGGATTGAATCCCACTACTGACATGAGCTCAGTAGGTGGCCTTGGGTCAGCCACTCCTCTCAGCCCCAGCTCCATTGTGGGGATAAGAATAACACTAACTTGTTCCCTGCTCTGGGTGAGGCACTAATATGTGTAGAAGAGCGGTATATAAGCACAGTTATTATTATTATTTATATTTCCATGACACCATCCCTTGACCTGTGAAATTATTTTGATAAATATGAAAGTGATACAAAATATAAATGCATTGCATAATGTGTGAGTGTACATATACAAACTTTAAAAATTGGATAATACCGCAAAGCATGATTACTGAGAAAGCTGCTTTCACTGCTTTCAGTGTGGAGAACTGCTTGTAGATCAAAACAACCTGGCGAGCTCTCTTCATGCAGAGTGCACTTGATTCTCTTGGCTTTCAATTCTGCTTTTGTTCAGCATGGGTAAATCAATGTGTCAGCAGTAAACATTTGTATCACTCCTCTCTGAATGACCTTTTAAATTTTACTGCCTATCGTGTCAAAGCAATTAAAATTAACAATACAGTTACTAAGCTGCTAAGATCAATTAATGGCTCTTAGGCTTTATCTATTGATCTAGTGACATCTTCAAAACCCGCTGGTAACAGACTATACATACTTCTCTTCTATCCACAATATATACACAAGGATTGATTACATATTCTTGTCTTCTAAATTACATATTTAAATGACATATTCTTATCTCCTAAATTAATTAGTCAAACTCTTACATCAAGGATTGGTGACAAGCTCTGGACAGACTATGCTTGGACAGAATGTACACTGAGAATAAATGACATCAAACAAATTGGAAACTAAATAAATCACTTTTATTTAACAAATAAATTTCTTCTGAAGTCTCTTTACAAATTAAACAATAGAAACAAATAAACTATGTGGCATTCCTCAAATCCACGTGTAGGATGCTATGGAAGTGGTACTTAGAGGGAAATTAATCTCCGTTGCCTCCTGTCATGAAGAACAAAAAGAAAACATTAGAAATGAAATGATATCTAGAATAAGAAAACTAGAAGATGAACAGAAAAAAGGCCACCCAATCTATAAACTTACTTGCTTGAAAATTAAAGGAAAAAACCTCCTCACATTCTATACGAGCTATTAAAGGCACCCAGGAAAAACTCAAACTAATTCTGTAAAATTAGCCGATGTATTTGCTGAGTACTACCAAACCATTTGTACATCAGACAATCCTGACACTAAACATATTTTAAATTATTTATCATCACAGGAAATTATTTGGGAAAAAACTCACAAGAACATAAACAATATCTGGACCAACCAATCACAACAGAAGATGTTACAGTCACTATCAAATCCTTGAAAAAAATAACAACGCTTCAGACAGGGATGGATTCCCTGCCAAATTTTTACAAAACACACATTCACCTACTTTCAACTCCACTAACTGCCACATGCAACTCTTATGATAGGAGGTAGCATCCCTCTATCTTGGTCAGAGGCTGAAATAGTAGTTACTCCAAAAAAGGACAACGATATTACAAATACTAAATCTTCTCAGCCAATACCCTTACTGAATCAAGACCAAAAGATCTTTACAAGCATATTTGCCAAAAGATTGTCTAAATTTAAATAACCAACTACATTCACCTTGACCAGACTGGTCTTATGCCAATAAGGAATCTTTTTGACAATACACGTAACACTTTAACTATAATTAATTTCTGTGAAGCATACAAAACCCCTGCATTACTTCTGGCCTTTGATATAGAGAAGGCATTTGATTAAGTGGAAATACCATATCTAAAACTTTTACTTCAAAAAATGGGTTTTGGCGACCAATTCTAAAATGCCATTAATGCTCTTTATCTTTCTCCAAAAGCTACAGTTAGGACTAACAATATACATTCAATAGATACCCATATAGCAAGGGGAACTAGACAAGGCTGTCCCCTTTCCCCATTTCTGTTTGCTATAACTATAGACAGGGCCGGTGCTACCATTAGACCAACTAGGCAGCCTCAAGAGGGGCATAGTTTTATACAGATTACTTTCTTGAAAAAAATGCAACTGAGAAAACCTATTGAGCACCCTCTAAATGGTCCTGTCCACAGACATCAAGCAGCTCAAAAGCTCACCATAACATTTTTATTTATTTATTTATTTATTTATTTATTTATTTAATTTATACCCTGCCCTCCCCACAGATGGGCTAAGGGTGGCTAACAACATTAAAAAATACATTAAAATCACAGAAACATAAAATCAATAATATTTTTTTGAAAATGATTAAAATAGTCCAGGAGCAGGCTATTTAAACAAATATTGGGAGTCCGTATACAGGCATGGCAGCATGGCAAATGGCTGAGGGCAGCTCTGGAAGAAATGGTGGTCTTAGATGGAAGAAGAAGGACACTCGCTGGCACTCAGCCAAAGGCCCAGCAGAACATCTCCGTTTTACAAGCCCCGCAAAACTGTAACAGGCCCCACAGGGCCCAGATCTCCAGCGGGAGAGCATTCCACCAGGCCAGGGCAGAAAAAGCCCTCGCCGTGGTTGAGGCCAGATGGATGTCCTTTGGGCCAGGGACCACCAGGAGTTGCTTGTCTGCAGAGCGCAACACCCTGCAGGGAACATAATGGAAGAGGCAGTCCCGCAGGTATGGAGGGCCCAGTCCATGAAGGGCTTTAAATACCAAGGTTAACACCTTGAACCGGATCTGGAACTCCACTGGAAGCCAGTGCAGCTGGCACAGCACATGATGAATGTGCGCTTGGATGGGCGTTCTGATAAGGATGCGTGCTGCTGCATTCTGGATCAGCTGTAACTTCTGGGTCAGGCCCAAGGCCAGTCCAGGATACAGTGAGTTGCAGTAGTCTAGCCTGGAGGTGACCGTTGCATGGATTACTGTGGCCAGGTCCTGGGGTGAAAGATAGGGCACCAGTTGCCTGCCCTGTCGAAGATGAAAAAAGGCAGACCTGGCAACAG
The DNA here is from genome assembly GCF_028583425.1 of Eublepharis macularius. Lineage (NCBI taxonomy): Eukaryota > Metazoa > Chordata > Lepidosauria > Squamata > Eublepharidae > Eublepharis > Eublepharis macularius. Next base: position 85,855,260 of record NC_072793.1, on the reverse strand, counting down.
TCATGACCTGGGCCTCCATTGAAAGTGTGGCATCCAAGGTCACACCGACTCCTCACCATCAGTGAAGGTTTCAATTGTACCCCATCAAGGGCTGGGAGCCAGTTCCCAGCTTGATTGCCCCATGATCCAGACACAGAACCTCTGTCTTCAGGGGATTCAATTTCAGGCGACTCTGATGTAACCATACCGTCACAGCCTCAAGACCCTTGACCAAGGAATCCAAAGCAAGATCAGACTGGCCATCTGTAATGATTCCAAGTAAATGTGTGCATGTATCTTTAAATGCTTGATGAGATAGGTGAAGAGTGGGGGGTGAAGGAGATAGATGAGTGAGTGATATGATTGGTTGAGGACTGGGAGGCTGGGTGGAGTGAATGCAGTTTGAGACTGAGAGTAGAGAGAAAATTTTTAGTCAGAAGAAAGCAGGCTAGCTGTGTGCTGCCTGAATATGTTGAAGTGTTTATGAGAGAAATATAACCTGCGTGGAACCTGAACTGAGCATGTTTGTGAAAGGACACTCAGTCAGGGAAAGAGAGGCCAGCTGTGTGAATGAGAGTAAATGAAGTAACTTTAAGAACCGAGAACTACGTTTATGAAACGATACGCTTCTTGACTAAATAAAAGTTTATTTTTGTTTTGTTATATCCCAGTGTAGCTGTCATTGCTATATCCCATTCCTATCTTCAGGGCCACATAGAACCACGAAGGAGCCTGACACTTTGGGAACATTACCAAAGGGAAAATTTAAATAAAATATCTTGGAATAAAATATTCCTGGTGGCAGCAGACTACCCAGAGGGTTAAGGGATAGATTAAAAGAAAAATCTACCCTAAAGAAAGTAAAGGTCATAACAAGTGGAGGCATAGCAGTGGGATCTCAAACATCCTGAGGAGAAGAAAATATTTAAGTGGGATATAATAGCCTGGGAGGAGGGAACATTCTGAGAGAAAAGCATTGCAACCCCAGCTGGAAGGAAGAGACAGACACAGACTTGGAATAAAGGGCCGTTTATTAAATGACCATAAAGGTAATGCACGGCAAGAGCTAACTAAGCGGTACAGGTCAAGCCCTGGGGTCAACTCCAGACCTCCGCCTTGACCTGTCTGGGCGAGCCCCATGCCCCCGGGTGTAGGCCATCCTTTGAATGGCTGCAATCCGGGCTGCCAGGCCATGGATCCCCATTGAAGCACCTGTTACACACCCAGCCGCACGGCATGAGGGGAGGCCTTGTATTGAGGATCCCCGCAGGTTTCTGCCAGCGTACGGTCGCCGCAAGCATGCATACCGCCCTTAATGGCAGCCCTGTCCCCACTCAAGGGGAAGCGCCACAGGGTGCTCACCAGCCCGCACCCTATTCCCAAAATCTCCTGCCACCGCAAGGGTCAAGCCTCTGCTTAGACCCTCACGCCCCACCGGTGGGCTAGAGCCACCCAAAGCCCTTGCTGCAGGTCATCTAGGAAAATATCATTGCCCTCAGGTGCCAGGTGGACACCGTCGCCTCTGTAGAGGTGGGCAAATTCAGCCCTAATCTTGGGGTGTGGCAAATAAATACCCAAGCCTTGCCCCAAAGACCTCTTAATGGCATGGTTAGCCTTACGTCAGGCCCTCTCTATTGCCCTGGTGTCAAAGGCCTCCCGCCAAACCCGTCGTTGTAGCATCTCTGACCATACTATAAGCACACTCGGCCATCGGCTGCTTATGTATTCAAGGTCCTCAGCTACCTGCATCGACAGGGCCTTGCCCTGTACCAGCCCAAGGTCATTACCCCCCAGGTGAATGACCACAATGTGTGGGGGAGGCTTCATCCATCCCCTAAACAGGAGAGGCAGCAGGCCGGGCCATCTGAGACCACGCCTGCCCTGCCACTCCACAGTGGCCACAGCGCTCAGGCCCAGCTGGGATCCCATCTGTGTTCTCTTGGCTTGAGTGGCCGCCCAGAACACCATGCTGTGGCTACAAATCAAGATTCTGTTCCTCTCTTGGCTCGACACGGCACCTGAGGAAAGAACAAGTAGTTTGCCATTTAAAACTGCTGCAGGAGCTGGACATAGGACCGAAACGCCCTTGACTGCCACCTGCCCACTCTCTGAATCGCCCGCTGAGGGTATCCCATAGCAGCTGCTGTGGAGGCCGCACCGATCCGGAAGGAGTGGGTTCCAAATTTGACCCCCGACAAGCCAATTGTCTTAAGTGCCCTCTCTGTCACTGCCCAAAACTGATATTTAGTCAGTGGGGCCCTATCTTCGTGGCGGAATAAAATCCCTCGGTCATCCCCACGAAGTGTGACATATTCCTTCAGGGCCTTAACAGGGCACAGCTCCTGCTCAGAGCAGGGGCCCAAAAGCAAGGGGCTCCCCCACTGCCGCTGGTCAGTCTTGGACCGTCTGATCCCAATGGAGACTTTATCCCCAACAAATTTAATGTCCTGGGCATTCAGTGCCTGGCCAGACACATCTGTACGTGATGAGGCCATCAGCTCACTAACTCGCAGAGCTCCAAAAATAAATAAATAAATAAATAAATAAATAAATAAATAAATAAATAAATAAATAAATAAATAAATAAATAAATAAATAAATAAATAAATAAATAATAAATAAAAATGCCATTAAGGCAGAAGCGTGGAAAAGCTTCCGTTCAAATGCTGATGAGCAGACTTCCACCCATGTGGTCCCCAGTCCCTTAAGGACTGATGGGGAGATGGGCTGCCTTGGGTCACGTGGCATTTTTATCTCCCTGGCCCAGCCTTCCAGCATCTTTCTAATCCTGAAGACACTCGTGAATTCAGGTAAGCCACGTGCTTTGCTGGCGAAGGCTAAAGTGGCCAACTGACCCCTGATGGACTTCACTGCAAGGCCCCGGCCCCGCTGCACTACACAAAAGTGCATCAAGTGCTCAGGCGGGATGGGCCACAACTGCTGGAGCCCCGCCGACACCCTGAACTGGTAAAGCTGCCCTACCGCACGGTCGTAGGCCTGGCGTGTACTGGGGGCAATGGACAGCTGGATTGCTCTATTTACTTCCGCCGTCCAAGCTCCCAAAGCTCCTGGGGCATCCTCGCTGGTTGCCTGTCGGCTCAGGGGGGCAAGCTGCCAGAATCGTTCCATCTGTTGGCAAGACAAAGCATCTGCCACACCGTTGTTAACACCTGGAACATGCCTGGCCCTGAACAAAATGTTCATCTGCACACATTTCAATGTAAAGGCCCTTACCAGCCTCATCACCCTGGGGGATCTAGATGCCATCGTTTTGACCACGTGCATGACAGCCAAGTTGTCAGACCAAAAGTGGACAGCTCGGTTCGCCAAGTGTGATCCCCAAAGCCACATGGCCACTAACAAGGGAAAGGACTCCAAAAACGTAAGTTCTTTGGACAATCCCTGGGCTACACAATCAGCGGGCCATTGGTCAGCACACCAATGCCCCCTAAAAAAAGACTCTGAAGCCTGTAGACCAGGAGGCATCAGAGGTGACTTGAAGTTCGGCTTCTAGCAAAAGCTCCTCCCTCCAAAAAGTCACCTCATTAAAGGTGTAAAGGAATTCCTTCCACACCAAAAGGTCATCCCGCCTGCCCTTATTAATTCTTAAATGCTGATGGGGCAACCGTAAGGCCCTCATAGCATTGCACCGCCACCTGAGGAAAGCCCTCCCAGGCGCAACTGCCTTACAGGCAAAGTTTAAATGGCCAACTAATTGCCGCAACTCAAGGAGAGATATCTAGGCTCCACTCAAGCAGCCCTCCAATCGAGCCCAAGATCTACCACCGTCTCTAAGGGCAACCTTAAGGTCTGTTGTACTGTGTCCAGTTCTATTCCCAAGAACGCTATGACAACAAATGGTCTCTCGGTTTTCTCATGAGCTAAAGGAACCCCCAGTTCCTCTGAAAACTCCATGACCCCTGCCAAAAGCCTGGCACACTGCCCCATGCCAGCTGCCCCAGACAGCAAAAAGTCATCTAAACAATGGACGAATAGTCAGCACCCTGCGCCTTGGGGAGACCTGAAGAAACCATTCAAGTACCCTCAGCTTTACTGGGCTGGGCCCCTTTGCCAGGCTCTTGTTGGCCACCACTGCCCCCAAAGCATTTCCCACCCTGTCTTCCTTTGGGGCAGGCAGATTATGGGTGGGTTCCCATGCATGCAGGGCAGTCATGCATATACTTGCCCACTTTTTTGTTGCAAAGTTCCTCGGATGTGAAGTCCCAACAAAGCAGCCGTATTTAAACCTGCTGCCCCGCAGAAGTGCAGGAACCTGAACCCTGAGAGGGCAGAATAATCATATGACCACTCTCGCTCCTATTTCTGAGGTTGGACTTGGCAAGGGCCATGACCTGCACCCACAGCTGTATCAACCAAGCCGCCCCCTCAAAGTCCATGTACCCCCTGTATATAATATTCATGTATTGGAAAAGGGGGGAGAGCCCTACCTGGCTGTGCCCTAGCCAATACCCCTGCATAAACCAGGAACCCAGACAACCAATGAGTCCAGTTCCTGACAATCTGCCTGCAGCAGATCTTCTCCTTATCCCTATCGTACAGATCATCTATATCCTTCTTCTCCCGTTCCCTGAAGAGAAGGGTAAAGTCATCCATGTACTAACCCTTTGTATATTCTCCCCGCCCCCGCAGGCAATGCCATATCGCCCGGGGGAAGTGTCTTATAAGGAACCATGCCATATCCCTGGGGTCCATAAGGGGCCAGGCCCATCTGCTTGTCATAACCAAAAGGCCACCCAGTCACAGACAGATGGAAGGCCTATCCATCCCAACTGGTAGCATAGCCCAATACAGGCAGTACTTGCACCTGCTGGAGGTGCAAGGAGCGTCTGGCATAACTAGGCCAAATAGTTGGGCCTGCAGAAGGCCAACCAAGCATGGGATATGTCTCCAAAACAGAAGATGCAGGAGTGCCGGTAGCAGCTACCTGCCCCAAAGAGCCCCTGGGCCAAGTGGCACTCTGCTTGGGCAAAGGATCCGTACCGTCAGGCATGGGTCGTTCCACTGCTATGGCAACTTGCCCACTGTCAGCTGACTATTCCTGGTCAATGTCAGCCACACTCTCAGTTGATGTTGGATGGTCCTGGCTGCTGCCTCCATCACTTGCCACCACTCCTGATACTCCCTCCAGGGCAGAAAGACAAGAGACAAAATCCTTATTAAAAGCAGCAATTGTAATTCTTTTAGCACCTTTGCATGGCTAAACAGGTGCAACAGCTGATGCTGTACCACTCCTTGCCCTCTCAAGAGCAACAATGTGCTCCATAAGTTCCTGCCTGCCTGGGCCATCATCCTCATCTGAGGGAGACAGAGCCCGAGTAGGGTTACGCGGCACTGGTCATTTACAGGCCACTTCCCCATTGATGGGCCATCCCCTTTTCCGGGCAGCATAAACATTCCCAAATGATGGCACAGCAGCTGTTAATAATGTGTTGGACTGGCTCGCGGCTTTACCCCTTAACCAACTGCTGACGCTAGCCCTGACAGGTAGCACTAAGCCCCAGCAAAAGTAGCAATTGCCAGGAGCAGTACCAAGCTGCCACACAAGATGGTGCCGAGCACAGTCCTGAGCAGATCTGCCTACCAACAGAATGGCTGACAGGCAGAAACAGGCCACCAGTAATTCTCCACCAAAAGATGGCGCTAAGCACAGCCCTGAGCAAATCTGCCTGCCAACAGAATGGCTGTCAGGCAGAAACAGGCCACCAGTAATTCTCCACCACAAGATGGCGCCGAGCACAGCCCTGAGCAAATCTGCCTGCCAACAGAATGGCTGTCAGGCAGAAACAGGCCACCAGTAATTCTCCACCAAAAGATGGTGCTAAGCACAGCCCTGAGCAAATCTGCCAGCTAACAGAATGACTATCAGGCAGAGACACACCCTCTTTTATGGCCCACAAAAATATAGGCTTAGGTGCTGCTTTACCAGTAAGCCAAAGTGAAGAACACTGGCTCTGTTTTTTAAGTTACTTTATTTTACTTCTTGCCGGTGGTGGGGGGAGGCTAAATGGGAACAAACAGGCTTATAGCAGGAAGAGGGGTTTATGTGTGAGTGGGGGGGGGGGAGAGGGCTCTCACCACCTACTCTCTCCAAGACAACTATTAAGGGGAGAGACCCCACCCAAGTTGGGCCAAAGTCCCTCCAATACAGCCTAGCTGTCTGCCACCCCAGTGCCCCACCAGCCTGCTCAATTAAACTGCTCAATTACTCTAGCCCCAACAGGCCCTGAAACCCTGGCCTGTATTGTGCGCTGCAGCTGCAGCCGCCTCCGACAGCCTCCAAGAGCTGACTGATATCGCTGCTTTCCAACTGCCTCCACTGCCTCCATCAATGTTTGTTCAGCACACATTCCTCCCTTCAGCTTCACCACTCAAAGGAAGGCAGAGCAAAGAGCTCTTGTTTCACCGAGCACTCAAAGAGACTGCAGCTGGGAAGAGAGGAGCCGCCTGAATCAGGCTCTTGGCTCCGCCCCCCGGCTAAGCCCAGGATGCCTGGGAAGGGAGCCTGTCCCCTTTCCTCCAGGGCGGGGCCGCAAAGGACGGCTCCCAGCTTGAGCTGCATTCTGCTGCTGCTGGGAGAGCCGCATTCTGAGGGGACAGATAGCCAAAGAGACAGAGTGTTCAGTTAAATCCTATGAGGAATATAGAACTATTATAAAGGAAAGACACAGAAGAACTAGTAGAATTTATAAGAGAGAACATATTCTGGTGAAGTTTAGTTAAATTGTAGAAGGAAATACAAGTAAAATAGAAAATGGCAGAGTTTATGGGGATGAAAAAGGAGGCTCTGATTCAGAAGTGCAATGAGTTAAATTTACCTCATGAGGGGAAAAGTGTAGAAGAACTGAGAGTTATACTAATACAAAGCAGTGTGGAGCCAAGTAGAACTGCAGAGGAGAGAAACCCTGAGGGAATGTACAACCCTAGTCCAGAATATTTAGAATTTCTGAGGGAAAAGTTGAAAGTTGAAGCAGAACTTAGAACTCGAGAAATAGAACAAAAACAAAGGGAAAGGGAATCTGAAAGGGAAGCTGAAATAGAACAAAAACAGTTTGAGAGGGAAAAGTGGAAAGCTGAAATGGAACTTAGAGTTCAAGAGATGGAAATACACACCAGTTTGGAAGCGGAAAGATTACAATTAGAAAGAGAGCGACTTAAGAATGGGGACAAAAAGGAGGGAAACTCTGAACCCAGAGCTGATTTACCTCGAGTTACCCCAAAAGATTTCATGGTGTATGTGTCAGGAAAAGATCCACTAATTTTCCTGTCCACTTTTGAGCAATCTGCTCAGAACTGGGAAATACCAGAGACACAATATATGAAGTATTTAGGCTAGGTGCTGACTACTTCAGAAAGAAGTTTAGAAGCCTAGTGCCTCAGAAAGAGAAGTCATTTAAGTCTTTTAGTGCCAAACTGACAGACTATTTTGATAAACGGATTTCATCTGCCAAAGCTAACTCTAAAGAGGGAATAAGGGATCTAATGATTTTGGACCAGTTTTTATTTCAACTTCCTTCGGAGATCAGACTTCTACTTAAAGATAAACTTCCAGAGAATATCAACCAAGCATCAGAGTGGGCAGATAGATTAACGCTTAATAGAGGAGGTTGGGATCGCCATGAAAAGAAAGACTATTCCTACAAACCAGAGTTTAAATCAAGTAAAAGAACATATGAGAGAGCTCAGATTATAAAAGGTCAGGATAAAAATATAGAGAGAAACCAAGATGGATACTGGAATGATAAAAGATGTTTTGTATGTGGTCTGAAAGGACATTTCGCTTACAAATGTCGAAAGAACCAACCCAAGCAAACAACACTTAAGCATGTAAGGAGGGTCACTAGAACTGACTCAGATGATCAGAGTGATGAAGATGATAGAAACTCCAAAAGCTCAACAAACACAAATGAATCACCCAGTAAAAACACTGAAGAAACAGTCTACTTGTGTGGGGTAAAGATAGAGAAGGTCGCTCAGGATACTGAACTGAGAGAGGTGGTACAAATAAATGGGAGAGATACTTTAGCCATTCTAGACACAGGAGCCTCAGTAACACTGGTCAGGGGGGATTTTGTTGATAAGAAAAACCTGATTCCAGATAAGCAAATATCCTTGCAAGGTGCGTGGGGAAATTCTAAAAGAGTGCCACTAGCCCAGCTAAAAATTAACTGGAGAGGGAAAGAAGAATATTTTCCTGTAGCAGTTATTAAAGAACAGAAAATACCAGTAATATTAGGAAGAGATGTAATGGGAGCAAAGGCAAGAACTCAAATATGTACTGACTCCAATGATTTTCCACAGATTGAAGCCAAGGAAGCAGAAGACAAGCCCCTAGGTATCTTAGCAACAGACACAATTGATACATTGCAGGAGAGAAAAAGAGAGAGACAAACTCTTGTCAGTAGTATTACTGCTGAAATGTCCCAAGAAATAGGAGCCGCCATAAATAAAAATTCTGAGGAGTTTAAAAGATAAATTATGACAGATTGTGAGTTAAAAGACATAAGAGAGAAAGCCAGGCAGAATGAAATGAACACAGAAAGAGACATTTTTGTGTGGGAAAGTGAGCTAATTTACAGGATCTGGAAACCAAAGGGGACCAAGTCAAATTGGGAACCTGAAAAACAGCTGGTTATCCCAAAAATATACAGACGATCCTTGATTGAACTGGCACATGACATTCCATGTGCCGGTCATTTAGGAATTAGCAAAACCAAGAAGAGGTTAAGGAAAGAATATTACTGGCCTAGAATTTCACAAGATGTGAAAGAGTACTGCCAAAGCTGTGAGATTTGCCAAAGGGTAGGGAAACAAGGGCATAAAGCAAAAGCTCCTCTCAATCCCTTACCCATAATTGGAGAAGCCTTCTATAGAGTGGGAATTGACATAGTGGGACCACTCCCTAAACCCACCAGAAAGGGACACAGATATATTCTAACCTTGATAGACTTTGCAACTAAATACCCAGAAGCAGAGGCACTATCTTCTGTGGATGTAAAATCAGTTGCAGAAGCAACTGATTATCTACAGCCAAGCCTTATGTTACAACCGTATCTGCTCCAATGCTCTTGATCAAGACTCCCACTTAAGAGATTTACAACAAGCATTTTTGGGGCTACAGTACCCACCAAATGAAGTGAGGAAACAAATCAACAGGGCCAGACTAGTACCCAGAAACAGCCTGCTCCAGGACAAACCTAAAGGAACTAACAACAGAACACCGCTGGTTGTCACCTATAGCTCCCAGCTCAAACCCATCCAACGTATCATCACTGAGCTACAACCCATCCTGGAAAATGATACCTCTCTCTCAGAAGACCTGGGTGGAAGACCTTTCCTTGCCTACAGACAGCCCCCCAACCGTAAACAACTTCTCACTTACAATCATGAATCAGCTAGCAGAGTCACCAGCACATGTACCAGGCCCTGCAACAGACCCAGATGCCAGCTCTGCCCCTATATCTACCCAAGGAATACAATTACAGGACCCAATGGCATCAACTACAGTGTCTCTGGCTCTTACAGCTGCTCATCCTCCAATCTGATATATGCCCTCATGTGCCAACAATGTCCTTCTGCTCTGTACATTGGACAAACCAGCCAACCTCTACGCAAAAGAATAAATGGGCACAAATCTGACATAGAAATGGCAATGTCCAGAAACCAGTGGGAGAACACTTCAATCTACCAGGACATTCCATCAAAGACTTAAAGGTCGCTGTAGTTCAACAGAAACCTTTCAAAAACAAAATCCAACGGGAAGCTGCTGAATTGGAATTCATATGCAAATTTGACTCTGTCAAGCTGGGACTGAATAGGGACTATGAATGGTTATCTCATTATCACAGGTAACTGATTTCCTTTACAGAGGTGGGATCAGGGGGAGTCCAGTGGCACCTGGCGTGGGCTTTCGAGGACCACGGTTCTCTTTGTCAGATGCATCTGGCGGGGAGGACTGTGGTTATTGAGGGCTTGTGCTGCAGTGCTGCTGAACTCTTTTTGATTTTGCTACTACAGACTAACACGGCAAACTCCTTTGAATCTTTACACAAGCAAACTGATCCCCACACCAAAAGGAGCTGTCTGCATCTCCATATCAAAGGAGTTGTTTACATCCCCCCTCTCCTCCTTCCCCCCTCCCCCCTCCTCTATATTTGGCCAGTTTCCTTCTGCCCTCCATGCATCTGACGAAGAGAACGTGATTCTCGAAAGCTTATGCTACAATAAAATTGGTTAGTCTTAAAGGTGCTACTGGACTCTTTTTGATTCGGAGATTAGGATTCCCTGCAGAAATACTATCTGATCAAGGTACAGTGTTTCTGTCTGAAATTATGCAAGCTATATGGGAATGCTGTGGCAAAAAGCATTTGAAGACTACTGCATTTCATCCTCAGACCAATGGTCTTGTGGAGAAGTTCAATGGCAGTTTAAAAAGCATGATTAAGGCATATGTGCAAGATCACGCAAACGATTGGGATGACAAGCTTCCCTATTTTCTCTTCGCTTATAAGGAGGTACCTCAAGAATCCACAGGGTTCTCCCCATTTGAATTAATGTATGGGCGTTATCCTCGGGGACCCCTTAGTCTAGTGAAGGAGGAATGGGAAGGAAAGATATCAGAAAGAAAAACATCTGTAGTGGATTATGTATTAAGTCTCAGGGGAAAAATGGAAGACATGATGAGGCAGGTACAGCGCAATATGGCAAGTGCACAGGCAAAGCAGAAACTCTGGTATGACAGGAATGCCAGGCAAAGAACTTTTGAAGTGGGAGAACAAGTGATGGTATTTTTACCTGTAAAAACCAATAAGTTAAAAGCAGCCTGGGAAGGACCATTTATAGTAAGGGATAGGCAAGACCTGCTCACATATGCTATCTCTAGGAATAAAAATGATCAGAGGTGGAAGACTGTTCATGTGAATATGTTGAAGCCTTATTACTCCAGGGAGGATGGCACCTTACAGATAGTTCGACAGGTGGAGGTGGAGGAAGTCACCCTTATGGACTTGTTAGAAGAAACCAGGGGGGACAATACCCTTCAACAGCTGATGTGGGAATATCCTATAGCACCTAACATCAAAGAAAAAATCTATACGCTCCTAGAGAAATTTCAGAGTTTGTTCTCTTCTAAACCTGGCAGAACACACTTAGCTGAGCATCACATAGACACAGGAGATCACCCGCTTATTAGAATGCCACCTTATAAGGCAAATGGGGAAGTGCTGAACAACATACGAAGGGAGGTGAAAGATGTCAGAGCCTGTTTAGCCTGAGTAACGCCATGTTTAATTCTGTAGTGTTTAGTCTTCTTTCCCTCTAGGCCCCAACACCTGTAAGGAGCCGAGTCCATGGGAAAGGAAACTGTCTTATCTGTCTGCTCGACTTTGGCCAGCTCCACGTTCCTCTGAGAAGCTTTGCTGTGTGAACTCAGGGGGGAGGCTGGGCTCGGGGAGTGTGAAATGTAACCACTTTCGTTTTATGATTCATTCCTAACAACGCTTTGGTCGGCCAGGATCTCTAATCCTGGAATATGTACATCTGGATTTGAATGCTGTCTTTCACAATAAACCTTTTGAAATCAAAAGAACTTGTCTTCTTGCAGAAGGGAGTGAGGCAGACTATCAGTCCTGTAATGACATAGTCTGACAAAAGAGATGCTAGCACTAGGAATTATACAGCCTTCTGTTAGTCCATGGGCATCACCAGTGGTACTAGTGCTGAAGCCAGATCACACTATCCGTTTCTGTGTAGATTATAGGAAGTTGAATGCAATCACAAAGTCAGATGCTTATCAAATGCCTAGAGTGGATACATTATTGAAAACCTTAGGAGAAGCTAAGATTATATCCACCATAGATCTGTGTAAAGGGTTTTGGCAACTAGGAATGGAGAAGGGGTCCCAATGCAAAACAGCCTTCATAACCCCTGATGGTTTATACGAGTTTAACATTTTGCCTTTTGGTTTGAAGAATTCTCCAGCCTCATTCCAAAGATTAATTAATTCACTGTTAAATGAAATTAACGAGTTTGCAGTCGCTTACATTGATGATATTGCTATTTTTAGCCAGACCCTGGAGGAATATATACAATATTTGGAAGTAGTGCTTACTAGAATAAAGGAGGCAGGGCTTACCATCAAGGTCAACAAATGCCAGTTTGGGTTGCCAGAAGTTACTTATTTGAGCCACAGAGTAGGGAATGGAAAAGTATCACCATTGTGGGATAGGGGTGGAAGCTATCCAGAAACTAGATATTCCCCAGACAAAGAAACAAGTAAGAAGCTTTCTTGGAATGGTGAACTATTATAGAAGGTTTATTCCTAATTTTGGGGAACTAGCAATACCCTTACATGAGCTGACCAAGAAACAGAACCCAGATAAAATAGTTCGGAATGAAAAATGCCAAGAAGCATTTAACTCTCTAAAACAAGCACTCACATCAAAGCCTATTTTAAGAGCACCAAACTACAAGAAAAGTTCTTACATCGCCACAGACGCTTCACAATTAGCTTTAGGTGCAATGTTACTGCAAGAGGATAATGCTATAAAACACCCAGTGGCTTATCTAAGCAGGAAATTAACAGACAGGGAGAAGAACTACTCCTCAGTGCAGAAAGAATGTCTAGGAATAGTGTGGGCTTTAAACAAGTTGAGAAGTTATATATGGGGACAAGAATTCACGCTATTAACGGACCATCACTCTTTGATGTGGCTTCAGTCAATGAAAAATACCAATACACAATTGCAAAGGTGGTTCAGGAATTCAATATTAACATCCAGTATATCAAAGGCAAAGATAGCGTAGAAGCAGATGCCTTATCCAGATGTGAAGCCAGGTTGGAACATAATATTGATAGCGAAACAACCAGAAGAAGCCAACAACGACCTAGTAGAGAAGGCCAAAGCCGAGATGACCTCAGCCCAGCAGTGGAACATCCCAGAGAGGAAGATGACCTCAGCCCAGCAGTCGAACATCCCAGAGAGTAAGATGACACCCCAGCAGAGGAGGAATGCAAGATAAAGAAACACAAGACTTTAAAACAAAAAAAACCACAGAAGAGTGAGAAATGGACCTAACTGGAACTGCAGAGACTATAAAACATTCCCTAAGCCAGAGGAAGCTGCACACAACTCTTCTGGAAAAGAGATGTGTTCCGCTTAAGGAGAAGGGGGGGGATTTGTAATGATTCCAAGTAAATGTGTGCATGTATCTGTAAATGCTTGATGAGATAGGTGAAGAGTGGGGGGTGAAAGAGAGGGATGAGTGAGTGATATGATTGGTTGAGGACTGAGAGGGTGGGCGGAGTGAATGCAGTTGGAGACTGAGAGTAGAGAGAAAATTTTTAGTCAGAAGAAAGCAGGCTAGCTGTGTGCTGCCTGAATAAGTTGAAGTGTTTATGAGAGAAATATAACCTGTGTGGAACCTGAACTGAGCATGTTTGTGAAAGGACACTCAGTCAGGGAAAGAGAGGCCAGCTGTGTGAATGAGAGTAAATGAAGTAACTTTAAGAACCGAGAACTACGTTTATGAAACCGATACGCTTCTTGACTAAATAAAAGTTTATTTTTGTTTTGTTATATCCCAGAGTAGCTGTCATTGCTATATCCCATTCCTATCTTCAGGGCCACATAGAACCACGAAGGAGCCTGACGCTTAGGAACATTACCAAAGGGGAAATTTAAATAAAATATCTTGGGAAAAAATATTCCTGGTGGCAGCAGACTACCCAGAGGGTTAAGGGATAGATTAAAAGAAAAATCTACCCTAAAGAAAGTAAAGGTCCATAACACCATCCATCAGCAGATAGAGCTGAGTGTCATCCGCATACCGGTGACAACCTAGCCCAAAGCTGTGGGCTAACCAGGCAAGGGGGCACATATAGATGTTAAATAGCATCGGGGAAAGAATCGCCCCCTGAAGGATGCCACATACCAAAGAATGGTAAGCAGACATCTGTTCCCCGAGTGCCACCCTCTGTCCTAGATTGTGAAGGAAGGAGTTCAGCCATTGCAGGGCTGTTCCACGAATCCCCACATCGGCAAGGCAGTGGGTCAGAAGATTATGATTGACCATGTCAAATGCTGCTGTAAGATCTAAAAGTATCAGCGGTGCCGACCCACTCTGGTCCAGGTGTCGCCACAGATCATCTGTGAGGGCAACCAGAGCCGTCTCTGTACCATGGCCAGGCCTGAAGCTGGACTGGAATGGATCCAGGATAGAGGCATCACCCAGGTATACCTGCAGCTATTCCGCTACCACCCTCTCAATTACCTTACCCAGGAACGGAATATTCGAAACTGGGCGATAATTGGCTGGATCAGCAGGATCCAGTGATGGTTTCTTTAATAAGGACCGCACCACTGCCTCTTTCAGTGAGTCTGGAAAAAAACTAGAACTCAGAGAAAGATTAATGATGTCAGCTAATGGTGCCCAAATCCCATCACCACCACTTTTCACCAGCCATGATGGGCATGGGTCCAGTGGGCACGTGGTAGGTTTCACAGCATGCAGGACCCTGCCCATCTCCTCCTGTGAGAGTGGCCTGAATTGATCTAATATCAACCCTGAGGACAACCAAGGGGCCTCCAGTACACATACTGCATCAACTGTGGTGGACAGATCCCGGCGGAGTGACAAGAGCTGATCCGCAAAATAGTCTCCAAAAGCCTCTCCGCTTATTACCGAATTTACATTTTTATTTGTCCCATGTGTGAGGGACGTTAAAGACCAAATCACTCTGGAAAGTTGTGCTGGGCGAGAACTAGTGGGCGCAGTGGAAGCTGCATAGTAGTCTCTCTTTGCAGCTTTCAGTGCCATCTCATAGGCCTTCATAAACGTCCTATAAGATGTTCCTGTCACTTCATCATGGAGTCGCCGCCACACTCGCTCTAGCCGTCTCAGCTCCCATTTGATTTGTCGTAGCTCATCAGTATACCAAGGAGCTACTCTAGTTCGGGGGCGGAGAGAGCGATGGGGAGCCATCTCATCAATAGCTTCAGAGAAACGGCCATTCCAGTCCTCTATCAGCTCATCCAATGAGCCACCTGGGGGCATTGGATCCTGCAGAGCATTCTGCAATTCAATTGGATCCATTTGACTCCACGGGCGAGCATAAATCAGCTCATCGCCCAAGCAGGAGGGGGTCATGGTGCCCAGACAAGCCCTCAGGATGATGTGGTCTGACCATGGCACAGCTATAGCTTCATCCAGATCCACCTGTATCCCAAACCCAAAGATCACATCCAGTGTGTTTCCTGTTCGATGTGTGGGCATTGATACAAACTGGGAGAGTCCTAATGCTGCCATGGAGGCTATCATGTCCATGGCCTGTGAGGAGGTAGCATCATCGGCATGGACATTGATGTCCCCTAAGACCAGAAGCCTGGGGTACTCCAAGGCCCAGCCAGCCACCGCCTCTAACAGGCCAGGCACAGCATCTGCTGGTGCGCTGGGTGATCGGTACACCAGACAGATGGCTATACTCTCCTCGGCATCCCACACCAGGCCCACACAATCAATGCCAGCAGTCTTTGGCAAGGGGAGCAGCCTGATGGAGAAAGACTCTCGAATGAGCACCACTATCCCAACAAGACATTTCCCAATATGTAAAGCAAATGAGAAACCTGTACCATAAATGTGTTGGAATATATGTGTGTTGCAAGGTCTGAGATTCAGTCATTATGGGGTTAATGTGTTTACCTACCATGCTGTTGTTTAGATTGACCTGGAAGGGGAACCTGGCTCAAAGCCAATAATCTGCAAGCCCGGGAAACTTGAGAGTGTTTGTAAACTGTTATTGGTCAACACGTCAGGTGATTTTCTTTCAGGGTCAAGAAGACAGAGAGGAAGAAGAAGATTCTTCATTCAGTTATCCCAGCTCTTTGTTTGTAACCAGTAGTGAGAATGTAGCTCCAGGCATTTGTTATTTTGTAGGCAATCCTGTTAACCTTTTTTCCTTTAGAAGTAAATGATTTTAAAAGCTAAACTCGTGTGCTGACTCTCTATTGATTCAAGAGCCATTGCACCTCTGAAGAAAAGCTATTTTTTAACCTTTTCCCCCAACAAAGTGGACCAGTTGAAGTAATTATTAAGGTGAAAAAGATGCTAGCGATTCGTGTATATTGTTCTTTGAATAACAGCAGTATGGTATGGCTTTGGATAGGCAATATGAGATCATTAACTCTCGAAAAAGGCAAACCTTATGAGTTATATCATCCTGCTTTCAGATAATACTGCCACTCATTGCTGCATCTCAAAATAGTCTAGGAGACTCAAAGTTATCTCAGAAGTCTCAGTCAACTTGAGAGGAACAATCCTTACTGAAACTGCTCCTTTTTAGCTCTCCAGAGAGCCAGCTAAAAAGAAGAAAGCAAACAAACAAAGTAACTGCAGACAAAAATATCTCCTTTTCAAGTACAACATAATTCTCTCTCATATTTTCTCACAGCAAACATGAGAAGGTGGTGGAGGTAGAAGGCACTCTGTTGTGCCAGCCAGGAAAAAGGTGGGGAAATAGCTTCCAATGCTACAAAAAGAAACTTTTCAGCAACTTGAGGAAGCCAAGCAAGAAGTGAGAAGGAAAACAAAAGGGAAAAGGTGGGAAACTGCCTCCAGAGCAAAGAAAAAAACCCACTTCATAGAGCAAACTGTATCCCAGCAACACTAAGAGAAGAGGCAGAGTGGAAAACGCTAAAATCTTCACAGCTATTCTGCTGTGTCTGGAAAGAAATGGGCAGAAAGTCAGCTTCATGGCTGCAATAAAAGGGAGGAAAGTAGGGAAATTCTGCTGTAGCAATGTGCAGAGCATACTTGCTGCAGAGGAACAAGTGCAGGGAAAAATACTGTCCGGGGGCTGAGGCACAGCCCCCGGCCTCAACAAGAGGAAGCAGGGGGAGGCAGCCAGGAGACAGCAGTCCTGCCACCTCAGCCAGCAGCCAGGGCCAGAACCTGCCTACACCAAAGGGAGAGGGCAGAGGCAGGAAGAATTGGGACCCAGCAGCAGCCCAAACAGGGCCCTTACCTGCAAAGGGGGAGAAGCAGCCACAGCAACTCAGAGCCATGCCCCAGCATCCACCCCAGCTTGAAGATGGCAACCTGACTCAGGAGGTGCTCAGAAGCCAGCCCCTCCGGGTGGAGCTGCTGAGGGCACTCTGTGGGAAGAGCTGGGCAGCCAGCCAAGGGGCCACAGCTGGGCCCACCTTCCCTAATCAGCTCAGCCAGAGAAGCCCAATAGCCAGCCAACATGGTGCAGCTGTGGCTGATCCCGGCAGCCCAGCCAGCTACCCCAGCTGCAGCAGCTTGAGACAGCCCAGGGCCACGCCAGGGCTAGAAGTCAGCAGCCTGGCTCAGGAGTTGCTAGAAGCCAAGCCTCTACAGGGGGGGCTGCCGCAGGCATTCTGGGGGAGGAGATGGGTAGCCCTGCCCAGCATTGCCAAGCAGGCAGCACGGAAGCTGGCTAAGGCAGCTCCTCGTGAGCAAGGCCAGGCAAGCTCAGTAGCTCAGAGGCTGGCTGGGGCAGCCCCTCGTGAGCAAGGCCAAGGAGCCCTCAGCTGGGGATGGGTCACACTCAACCCCACCCTGCCAGCTAGGCAAAGGAGCCCAGAAGGGATTAGTGGTTGGAGGGAAACACCTGGGGGAACGCACAGCTGGGCCCGGTCAGGAGAGGGAACAAGCCTGGAAGGAGGGCGGGGTGGAGATAGGAAGCCCTATAAAGGGTGGCTGGGAAGAGCTCTGGGGTGGTGGGTGTGAGTGAGGAGTGATGACGTGGAGTGAGAACGGTGCAATGCAAGAGTGGAGGTTTGGAGAAGAGTTCTGGAAGGAGGGGATGAAGAAGGACACAGGGGGCAAGCAGGCCAGGTTGAGCAGGCCAGCGAGTGGACTGAGAGGGAGTCTGGGTGAGGTATACCGCCCCTCCTTCCACAGAGCAGGGTCCTGCAGCATCCCTGGCCCCCCTATGACGTCAGGAGCAGATTGCCCAGCGCCCCGCCCAGTGGCGGCTGCTGCTAGCCCTGACAAATACCTCTGCACTAGAACCTACAACTATATAGTCAAGCTTTTAAGGTTTCCTCAAAATCTGAAAATCCTTTAAAGAGTTATGATGACCTCGTCCAATCCTTAAGGCCACTTTTGTTAGGTGCTCGAGAGGGAAAACTGGTCAAGAAGACCAATTTGTCATCTAAACCTTGGTTTCATCAAAGCTGTATTTGTGCTAAAAATGCTTTAATCTATGCCTATAAGCTAGCACTGAGAGCTGATGAAAAGACCAGACAGGATGCATATTGTTCTCTTTCATTTTTAAAAAAGAAAGATAAATCACTGGTTGCCCGCTGTAAGAAAGAACATATCAGAAAACTGTGGGCCAATATAATTGAAGCAGCTACGGGCAAAAACTCAGTGGTGTTCTGGAAACTAGTGTCAAACCGCGCCTCCACAGCCGCCTCCCCCTTGGCTTCCTGTATCCCCCCAGATAAATGGAATTCTTTTTTCCAAAAAATGTATGATGATCCTATTCAACCCCCTCCTGCCCTAACAATAGAAAATCTGGCCAAATGCCCCCCCAGTTCATGCCGAAGAGGTAAAAGCTTATATTAGACAGTTAAAGAATGCAAAAGCCCCTGGGCTTGATGGAATATCTCCAGAATTACTAAAAACAAATAAGGACTGGTGGGAAACTTTCCTAGCCTCCCTATTTACTTATATTGATGAAACCGGCTACATCCCCAGTGATTGGGGAATGGCTATAGTAGTCCCCTTCCATAAGAAGGGAAAGAAGGAGGATCCATCCAATTATAGACCAATCAACTTACTAAGCATTGTAAGCAAGTTGTCTACAAAACATCTGCTGGAGAAATTTTTAGACTGGCTAGAACAGGAGGATATAATTGCTGATGAGCAAGCTGGGTTTAGAGCTGGCAGGTCAACAATAGATCACTGCCTAGTAATGCAACACCTTGTAGAGAAATACGCTACAGGAGACCAAGCATCACTTTACCGGGCATTAGTTGATTTAAAAGCAGCTTTTGACACAGTCTCTAGAAATAGACTTTGAAGGAAACTGCAGGCCTCCTCTATTGATAGGCGACTGCTGTTCCTTTTTGGGGCTATGCACAAGCAAACTGCCCTCAGTAAGGTGCAGCCGAATTGGGCATTTGACTGACCCCATTCAAACTTACAGGCAGGTGTGCCTTCTAGCCCCCTTTCTGTTTATCTTCTACATCAACAATTTGGTAAACCTTTTGAATGCCCCTGGATTGCACCCTCCCAAATTAGCAAATAGGCACATTCACGTACTGCTCTATGCAGATGATGCTGTATTACTTTCTAGGACCCCCATAGGGCTGAAACGAGCCCTAAAAAAATTCTCCCAATTCTGTGATACTGAACGCCTTCTAACTAATTACCAAAAAACTAAGATCCTGGCTTTCGGTAAAAATCCAAAGATCAGACGATGGGAGCTTCAGGGGCATCAGTTAGAACAACTTACCAGCTTCAAATATTTGGGTGTAGTTTTGCAAGCCTCAGGTACCAAAACAACACATAGCAGCTTCATTGCTGATGTGGGAGAAGAAACAGCACACGGTATACTGAAATTCTATCGATCACAAGGGGGGCAGTATGTACTGGCTGCACTCAGATTGTTTAAAGCCAAACCATTGGCCCAATTAGTATACGGATAATTCTTGGGGCTGCCATCCTCCTCTTTCTCTCAACTTGAGAGAGTGCAGTCCAAATTCCTTACAGCCCTATTACAAGAGCCCAAATGCATGCCTAACTCATGGGTTAGACTGGAAACAGGAATGTTAAGGGTAGAGGCCAGAATCACCATCCTTTCAATTTTCAAATGGCTGTCAGGACGTCTAAACCCGCAAGGTCTGCTCCCTCTGTTATTCCAAGACAAATTTCAATCTTATTGGCAAAAAACGACTCTGAAATCCCTGGGAAAATTGGGTCTTTCCCCTCAAAGTTTGCTAGTCATGGGGTTAGACCGAGCAAAATCACTCAATAAACAGAGAGTGACAGACATTGAAAGACAAACAGATTTACTGAGAGCACCAGGTTTTATTTCTTCAGATACTACTAAATATATTGCCGCTCCTGCAGCCTATTTTTACTTTCTTGAATCCGGTAACTCCAGAAGGGCATTTGCTTTAGCTAGAAGTTCAACTCTACCCTCTGCCGTTCTGGAAGGAAAGTTTAAAGCTGTCCATTACTCTCTTAGGCTTTGCTCCTATCCCCTAAGAGAAACTGACTCAATGGAGCACATCTTCTTTAACTGCCCAAGTCATAGTAAAATTAGAGCAGAAACCATCAGTCCATTAGTAGAAAGATTCCCTGGAAGTTCAAATAAAATCAAACTTGATTATCTTTTGTCTGATCGGAATCACCAGACAACACGTCAAGTAGCCAGGTCTACAAGCAACGTAAATCGCATAAGGCAGACTGAATGTATTTTAACCTTTTAAACAACTAATTTATGATGATCTTATTTTTTTACTCTTATATTTATTGATCGTTCTTCCCCTGTATCCAGTCGTGACTGTTTTTAAACTGATTTGCAAATGGTTTTATATGTACTGGTCGCAGACTGTAATAATAAACTTGACTTGACTATCTCTGCACTAAGAATAGCAGAAATACCTGAACCTGCTTCATGGGATGAATTATCCTAGCTACCACCAGAAGAAGCTGAGAAATGGAGAAAAGCAGAGGGTGTGGTGTCAGTGTTGAAGAGAATGATAGCACATTGAAAGAGCTCCGTCTCTCCCATGCCTGAAATTTAAAATTTATGTTGGAAGGGTAAAGTAAAAATATTTACCCTTCCAACGTAAAGATACGCTAAGAGATCCGAAAGGCAGATTCATATTTATTAAAGGCACTATAGAAAACCAAACTTACACATTTGGCTCAATTTATGCCCCAAACCAAGACAGCCTAATGATATTCTAAAACAAAGTTCACATGTATCACTTAGTATAATTTGCTCTAAACCATATTTTCATGACAAACCCACAGAAACAGCAGCAACATAATCTAAGAGTATAATAGAGAGCAACAAATAGAAACAGAAGGATTAAAAGTATCTTGCTCACCAGGTTTGAGGCAAGTTCTGACGACAACAGGGCCAACAACAAAGATTCTCAGGTCAAACTCCATGGTCAAGTAACAGATTCCAGAATCAAAGACTGTGACCCACCAAGGCTCAGGCAGCCAGAACCTAAGAGCTCACCAATAGCCAAGTCCAGAATACCACAATTGTGACTAGCTAATCCCATGCTAGCTGCGGCCTTATAAAGGGAGTTTCTCCTACAGGTGAGGCTGGGTTCATTAAGCTTCTTTCTCCAAGCTGGCTCATCTCTGCTACTCAGGAGGAGTAGATCAGATCCTGTACTGGCTCTCCTGACATTTCCTCAGCAGGGGGAAGGCCGTGGGCTGCCAGGCATGCGCTCCTGTGCTTGGTCCATGCCTCTGCCCTTACCCTCAGCCTTTGCTGCTCCTGGGGTTCTTTGGGAGACAGTGGCAGGTCTGGCAGCAGGCAGGTCCATGTTAAGGCCACCTGGCTTGATGACACTGTGGTTGCCAACCCTCCTGGAGATCCCCACAAATTACAACTGATCTCCAAATGACAGATTTTAACATTCTCCGAGACATGGAGGCTTCTTAGGCTGGCCTATGTGGAATTATACCCCACATAGGTACTACCTGACAATTGATGCCAACCCACCTAGAGAACTCCGAGAGTTACAAATTATACCCCACTGAGGACCCTCCATATTATGATTGCCGTACCTGGAGATCTCCTTCCATTTCAGCTGAACTCCATATATCCTGTTTTACCTAAATTGGAGACAATGGTGGTATTGGGTATTGGCAACTGGGTGTCTGAAGCACCTCCTTACAGTAGTTGCCAACTTGGGGTTTCAGGGGGCTTATATTTTCACCACTTCCTTATTCAAAGCCAAGTCTAATATAGGGTGCTTGGAGGGAGGCCACATTCGAGGCCTTAGGTCCAGAACCAGAGACTGGATCAGCACCAGCACCAGCACCAGCACCAGCACATTGGAGACAATGGTGGTATTGGGTATTGGTAACTGGGTGTCTGAAGCACCTCCTTACAGTAGTTGCCAACTTGGGGTTTCAGGGGGCTTATATTTTCACCACTTCCTTATTCAAAGCCATGTCTAATACTGGGTGCTTGGAGACAGGCCACATTCGCAGCCAAAGATTGTGGCCTGACACCAAGCACATGTGCTGGTGCCAATACCACCATTGTCTCCAATTTAGGTAAAATAGGACATATGGAGTTCAGCTGAAATGGAAGGAGATCTCCAGGTATGGCAATCATAATATGGAGGGTCCTCAGTGGGGTATAATTCCACAGAAGCCACACTCCAAAGCCACCATTCTGTTTGAGATAATTAAAACTTGTCATTTGAAAGTCATTTGTAACTCTCGGAGTTCTCTAGGTGGGTTGGCATCAATTGTCAGGTAGTACCTATGTGCAGGGCCGGATCTAGCGCTTCTGGCGACCGGGGCAATGCTTGCCGGCCCTTACGGGCGCGCACAGCGCGCGCACGCTCCTGATGCGGCATGATGACGTCATTTTGATGATGTCATCACGCTGCGCGCCGGAAGCAGCGCGGGGGGCTGAGAAGCTGCCCGCGCCATTCGCTTCAGAAGCGAATGGCGCGGTCGGCTTTGCAGCCCCCCATGCTGTCTTTCACCTACCCTGTGGGACAGGGGGCGACCGGCTTGCCGCGCGCCCTCTGTCCTGTGGAGCAAGCAAAAGACAGTGTGGGGGGCTGCGAGGCTGCCCGCGCCATGCGCCTGCCCCGCGGGACAGGGGGCGGCCGGCTGCCCCCTCTCCTGCGGGGCAAGCGAGTGGTGTCGGCGGCCGCGCTGCCCTTTTCCTGCCCTGCAGGACAGGGGGTGCGCGGCAAGCCAGCCGCCCCCTGTCCCGCAGGGCAAGCAAAAGGCAGCGCGGGAGCAGACTACCCCCCTGCCCCCCCTCTAGATCCGGCCCTGCCTATGTGGGGTATAATTCCACATAGGCCAGCCTAAGAAGCCCCCATGTCTCGGAGAATGTTAAAACCTGTCATTTGGAGATCAGTTGTAATTTGTGGGGATCTCCAGGAGGGTTGACAACCACAGTGTCATCAAGCCAGGCGGCCTTAGCATGGACCTGCCTGCTGCCAGACCTGCCACTGTCTCCCAAAGAACCCCAGGAGCAGCAAAGGCTGAGGGTAAGGGCAGAGGCATGGACCAAGCACAGGAGCGCATGCCTGGCAGCCCACGGCCTTCCCCCTGCTGAGGAAATGTCAGGAGAGCCAGTACAGGATCTGATCTACTCCTCCTGAGTAGCAGAGATGAGCCAGCTTGGAGAAAGAAGCTTAATGAACCCAGCCTCACCTGTAGGAGTAACTCCCTTTATAAGGCCGCCGCTAGCATGGGATTAGCTAGTCACAATTGTGGTATTCTGGACTTGGCTGTTAGTGAGCTCTTCGGTTCTGGCTGCCTGAGCCATGGTGGGTCACAGTCTTTGATTCTGGAATCTGTTACTTGACCATGGAGTTTGACCTGAGAATCTTTGTTGTTGGCCCTGTTGTCGTCAGAACTTGCCTCAAACCTAGTGAGCAGGATACTTTTAATCCTTCTGTTTCTATTTGTTGCTCTCCATTATACTCTTAGATTATGTTGCTGCTGTTTCTGTGGGTTTGTCATGAAAATATGGTTTAGAGCAAATTATACTAAGTGATACATGTGAACTTTGTTTTAGAATATCATTAGGCTGTCTTGGTTTGGGGCATAAATTGAGCTAAATGTGTAAGTTTGGTTTTCTATAGTGCCTTTAATAAATATGAATCTGCCTTTCGGATCTCTTAGTGTATCTTTACGTTGGAAGGGTAAATATTTTTACTTTACCTTTTCAACATAAATTTTAAATTTCAGGCTGGGAGAGACAAAGCTCTTTCAATGTGCTATCATTCTCTTCAACACCGACACCACACCCTCTGCTTTTCTCCATTTCTCAGCTTCTTCTGGTGGTAGCTAGGATATTTCACCCCATGAAGTAGGTTCAGGTATTTCTGCTGTTCTTAGTGCAGAGGTAGTCAAGTTTATTATTACAGTCTGCGACCAGTACATATAAAACCATTTGCATATCAGTTTAAAAACAGTTGAGACTGGATACCGGGGAAGAACGATGAATAAATATAAGAGTAAAAAAATAAGATCATCATAAATTAGTTGTTTAAGCTGCCTTATGTGATTTACGTTGCTTGTAGACCTGGGCACAGAATCTTGCTACTTTACATGGTGTCTGGTGATTCCGATCAGACAAAAGGTAATCAAGTTTGATTTTATTTGAACTTCCAGGGAATCTTTCTACTAATGGACTGATGGTTTCCGCTCTAATTTTACTATGACTTGGGCAGTTGAAGAAGATGTGCTCCATTGAGTCAATTTCTCTTAGGGGATAGGAGCAAAGCCTAAGAGAGTAATGGACAGCTTTAAACTTTCCTTCCAGAACGGCAGAGGGTAGAGTTGAACTTCTAGCTAAAGCAAATGCCCTTCTGGAGTTACTGGATTCAAGAAAGTAAAAATAGGCTGCAGGAGCGGCAATATATTTAGTAGTATCTGAAGAAATAAAACCTGGTGCTCTAAGTAAATCTGTTTGTCTTTCAATGTCTGTCACTCTCTGCTTAATGAGTGATTTTGCTCGGTCTAACCCCATGACTAGCAAACTTTGAGGGGAAAGACCCAATTTTCCCAGGGATTTCAGAGTCGTTTTTTGCCAATTAGATTGAAATTTGTCTTGGAATAACAGAGGGAGCAGACCTTGCGGGTTTAGACGTCCTGACAGCCATTTGAAAATTGAAAGGATGGTGATTCTGGCCTCTACCCTTAACATTCCTGTTTCCAGTCTAACCCATGAGTTAGGCATGCATTTGGGCTCTTGTAATAGGGCTGTAAGGAATTTGGACTGCACTCTCTCAAGTTGAGAGAAAGAGGAGGATGGCAGCCCCAAGAATGATCCGTATACTAATTGGGCCAATGGTTTGGCTTTAAACAATCTGAGTGCAGCCAGTACATACTGCCCCCCTTGTGATCGATAGAATTTCAGTATACCGTGTGCTGTTTCTTCTCCCACATCAGCAATGAAGCTGCTATGTGTTGTTTTGGTACCTGAGGCTTGCAAAACTACATCCAAATATTTGAAGCTGGTAAGTTGTTCTAACTGATGCCCCTGAAGCTCCCATCGTCTGATCTTTGGATTTTTACCGAAAGCCAGGATCTTAGTTTTTTGGTAATTAGTTAGAAGGCGTTCAGTATCACAGAATTGGGAGAATTTTTTTAGGGCTCGTTTCAGCCCTATGGGGGTCCTAGAAAGTAATACAGCATCATCTGCATAGAGCAGTACGTGAATGTGCCTATTTGCTAATTTGGGAGGGTGCAATCCAGGGGCATTCAAAAGGTTTACCAAATTGTTGATGTAGAAGATAAACAGAAAGGGAGCTAGAAGGCATAGCTGCCTGTAAGTTTGAATGGGGTCAGTCAAATGCCCAATTCGGCTGCACCTTACTGAGGGCAGTTTGCTTGTGCATAGCCCCCAAAAGGGACAGCAGTCGCCTATCAATAGAGGAGGCCTGCAGTTTCCTCCAAAGTCTATTTCTAGAGACTGTGTCAAAAGCTGCTTTTAAATCAACAAATGCCCGGTAAAGTGATGCTTGGTCTCCTGTAGCGTATTTCTCTACAAGGTGTTGCATTACTAGGCAGTGATCTATTGTTGACCTGCCAGCTCTAAACCCAGCTTGCTCATCAGCAATTATATCCTCCTGTTCTAGCCAGTCTAAAAATTTCTTCAACAGATGTTTTGTAGACAACTTGCTTACAATGCTTAGTAAGCTGATTGGTCTATAATTGGATGGATCCTCCTTCTTTCCCTTCTTATGGAAGGGGACTACTATAGCCATTCCCCAATCATTGGGGATGTAGCCGGTTTCATCAATATAAGTAAATAGGGAGGCTAGGAAAGTTTCCCACCAGTCCTTATTTGTTTTTAGTAATTCTGGAGATATTCCATCAAGCCCAGGGGCTTTTGCATTCTTTAACTGTCTAATATAAGCTTTTACCTCTTCGGCATGAACTGGGGGGGCATTTGGCCAGATTTTCTATTGTTAGGGCAGGAGGGGGTTGAATAGGATCATCATACATTTTTTGGAAAAAAGAATTCCATTTATCTGGGGGGATACAGGAAGCCAAGGGGGAGGCGGCTGTGGAGGCGCGGTTTGACACTAGTTTCCAGAACACCACTGAGTTTTTGCTCGTAGCTGCTTCAATTATATTGGCCCACAGTTTTCTGGTATGTTCTTTCTTACAGCGGGCAACCAGTGATTTATCTTTCTTTTTTAAAAATGAAAGAGAACGATATGCATCCTATCTGGTCTTTTCATCAGCTCTCAGTGCTAGCTTATAGGCATAGATTAAAGCATTTTTAGCACAAATACAGCTTTGATCAAACCAAAGTTTAGATGACAAATTGGTCTTCTTGACCAGTTTTCCCTCTTGAGAACCTACCAAAAGTGGCCTTAAGGATTGGACGAGGTCATCATAACTCTTTAAAGGATTTTCAGATTTTGAGGAAACCTTAAAAGCTTGGCTATATAGTTGTAGGTTCTAGTGCAGAGGTATTTTTCCCTGCACTTGTTCCTCTGCAGCAAGTATGCTCTGCGCATTGCTACAGCAGAATTTCCCTACTTTCCTCCCTTTTATTGCAGCCATGAAGCTGACTTTCTGCCCATTTCTTTCCAGACACAGCAGAATAGCTGTGAAGATTTTATTGTTTTCCACTCTGCCTCTTCTCTTGGTGTTGCTGGGATACAGTTTGCTCTATGAAGTGGGTTTTTTTCTTCGCTCTGGAGGCAGTTTCCCACCTTTTCCCTTTTGTTTTCCTTCTCACTTCTTGCTTGGCTTCCTCAAGTTGCTGAAACATTTCTTTTTGTAGCATTGGAAGCTATTTCCCCACCTTTTTCCTGGCTGGCACAACAGAGTGTCTTCTACTCCCACCCCCTTCTCATGTTTGCTGTGAGACAATGAGAGAGACAATTGTGTTGTACTTGAAAAGGAGATACTTTTGTCTGCAGTTACTTAATTTGTTTGCTTTCTTCTTTTTAGCTGGCTCTCTGGAGAGCTAAAAAGGAGTAGTTTCACTAAGGATTGTTCCTCTCAAGTTGACTGACTCTTCTGAGATAACTTTGAGTAATTGAGAGGGCGGTAGCGGAACAGCTGCAGGTATACCTGGGTGATGCCTCTATCCTGGATCCATTCCAGTCCAGCTTCAGGCCCGGCCATGGTACAGAGACGGCTTTGGTTGCCCTCACAGATGATCTGCAGTGACACCTGGACCGGAGTGTGTCGGCACTGCTGATACTTTTAGATCTTACAGCAACATTTGACATGGTCAATCATAATCTTCTGACCCATTGCCTTGCCGATGTGGGGATTCGTGGAACAGCCCTGCAATGGCTGAACTCCTTCCTTCACAATCTAGGACAGAGGGTGGCACTCAGGGAACAGATGTCTGCTTACCATTCTTTGGTATGTGGCATCCCTCAGGGGGCGATTCTTTCCCCGATGCTATTTAACATCTATATGTGCCCCCTTGCCCCGTTAGCCCGCAGCTTTGGGCTAGGTTGTCATTGGTATGCGGATGACACTCAGCTCTATCTGCTGATGGATGGTGTTATGACCTTTACTTTCTTTAGGGTAGATTTTTCTTTTAATCTATCCCTTAACCCCCTGGGTAGTCTGCTGCCACCAGGAATATTTTATTCCAAGATATTTTATTTAAATTTTCCCTTTGGTAACGTTCCTAAGCGTCAGGCTCCTTCGTGGTTCTATGTGGCCCTGAAGATAGGAATGGGATATAGCAATGACAGCTACACTGTTTTGCTATAGCAAAACAAAAATAAGCTTTTATTTATTCGAGAAGCGTATCGGTTTCATAAACGTAGTTCTCGGTTCTTAAAGTTACTTCATTTACTCTCATTCACACAGCTGGCCTCTCTTTCCCTGACTGAGTGTCCTTTCACAAACATGCTCAGTTCAGGTTCCACACAGGTTATATTTCTCTCATAAACACTTCAACATATTCAGGCAGCACACAGCTAGCCTGCTTTCTTCTGACTAAAAATTTTCTCTCTACTCTCAGTCTCAAACTGCATTCACTCCGCCCACCCTCTCAGTCCTCAACCAATCATATTGTCAGAAACTGTTTTAACCTAAGTAACGCCATATTTAATCGTGTAGTGTTTAGACTTCTTTCCCTCCAGGCAACACCTGCAAGGAGCCGATTCCATGGGAAAGGATCCTGTCTTATCTGCTGTTTCGACCTTGGCCAGCTCAGCGCACCTCTGAGAAGTTTTGCTGTATGAACTCGGGGGGGGGGGGGGAGGCTGGGCTCCGGGAGTGTGAAATGTAACAACCTTTGCTCTACGATTCATTCCTAGCAACGCTTTGCTCGGCCAGGATCTCTAATCCTGGAATATGCACGTCTGGGCTTGAATGCTGTCTTTCACAATAAACCTTTTGAAATCAAAAGACCTCGTCTTCTTGCAGAAGGGAGTGAAACAGACTATCAAGTCTGGAATGCCATAGCCTGACACATATCACTCACTCATCCATCTCCTTCACCCCCCACTCTTCACCTATCTCATCAAGCATTTAAAGATACATGCACACATTTACTTGGAATCATTACAGATGGCCAGTCCGATCTTGCTTTGGATTCCTTGGTCAAGGGTCTTGAGGCTGTGACGGTATGGTTACATCAGAGTCGCCTGAAATTGAATCCCCTGAAGACAGAGGTTCTGTGTCTGGATCATGGGGCAATCGAGCTGGGAACCGGCTCCCAGCTGTTGATGGGGTACAACTGAAACCTTCCCTGATGGTGAGGAGTCTGGGTGTGACCTTGGATGCTACACTTTCAATGAAGGCCCAGGTCATGACTGTTGCCAGGTCTGCCTTTTTTCATCTTCGACAGGGCAGGCAACTGGCGCCCTATCTTTCACCACAGGACCTGGCCACAGTAATCCATGCAACGGTCACCTCCAGGCTAGACTACTGCAACTCACTCTATCCTGGACTGCCCTTGGGTCTGACCCGGAAGTTACAGCTGATCCAGAATGCAGCGGCACGCATCCTTACCGGAACGCCCATCCAAGTGCACATTCATCGTGTGCTGTGCAAGCTGCACTGGCTTCCAGTGGAGTTCCAGATCTGGTTCAAGGTGTTAACCTTGGTATTTAAAGCCCTTCATGGACTGGGACCTCCATACCTGCGGGACAGCCTCTTTCATTACGTCCCCTGCAGGGTGTTGCACTCTGCAGACAAGCAACTCCTGGTGGTCCCTGGCCCAAAGGACATCCATCTGGCCTCAACCAGGGCGAGGGCTTCTTCTGCCCTGGCCCTGGCCTGGTGGAATGCTCTCCCGCTGGAGATCTGGGCCCTGTGGGACCTGTTACAGTTTTGCAGGGCTTGTAAAACGGAGATTTTCTGCTGGGCCTTTGGCTGAGTGCCAGCGAGTGTCCTTCTTCTTCCATCTAAGACCACCATTTCTTCCGGAGCTGCCCTCAGCCATCTGCCATGCCTGTATACGGACTCCCAATATTTGTTTAAATAGCCTGCTCCTGGACTATTTTAATTATTTTTTAAAAAATATTATTGATTTTACGTTTCTGTGATTTTAATGTATTTTTTAATGTTGTTAGCCACCCTTAGCCCATCTGTGGGGAGGGCAGGGTATAAATCAAATAAATAAATAATTAAACAAACAAACAAACAAATAAATAAATAAATAAATAAAAAAGTTACGGTAAGCTTTTGAGCTGCTTGATGTCTGTGGACAGGACCATTTAGGGGGTGCTCAATAGGTTTTCTCGGTTGCATTTTTTTCAAGAAAGTAACTATGCCCCTCTTGAGGTCTGTGCCCAAGGCGGCTGCCTAGTTGGTCTAATGGTAGCATTGGCCCTGTCTATAGTTATGGCAAACAGCAATGGGGAAAGGGGACAGCCTTGTCTAGTTCCCCTTGCTATATGGATATCTATTGAATGTACATTGTTAGTCCTAACTGTAGCTTTTGGAGACAGATAAAGAGCATTAATGGCATTTTAGAATTGGTCGCCAAAACCCATTTTTTGAAGTAAAAGTTTTAGATATGGTATTTCCACTTAATCAAATGCCTTCTCTATATCAAAGGCCAGAAGTAATGCAGGGGTTTTGTATGCTTCACAGAAATTAATTATAGTTAAAGTGTTACGTGTATTGTCAAAAAGATTCCTTATTGGCATAAAGCCAGTCTGGTCAAGGTGCATGTAGTTGGTTATTTAAATTTAGACAATCTTTTGGCAAATATGCTTGTAAAGATCTTTTGGTCTTGATTCAGTAAGGGTATTGGTTGAGAAGATTTAGTATTTGTAATATCGTTGTCCTTTTTTGGAGTAACTACTATTTCAGCCTCGGACCAAGATAGAGGGACGCTACCTCCTATCATAACAGAGTTGCATGTGGCAGTTAGTGGAGTTGAAAGTAGGTGAATGTATTTTTTTGTAAAAATTTGGCAGGGAATCCATCCCTGTCTGAAGCGTTGTTATTTTTTTCAAGGATTTGATAGTGACTGTAACATCTTCTGTTGTGATTGGTTGGTCCAGATATTGTTTATGTTCTTGTGAGTTTTTTCCCAAATAATTTCCTGTGATGATAAATAATTTAAAATATGATTAGTGTCAGGATTGTCTGATGTACAAATGGTTTGGTAGTATTCAGCAAATACATCGGCTAATTTTACAGAATTAGTTTGAGTTTTTCCTGGGTGCCTTTAATAGCTCGTATAGAATGTGAGGAGGTTTTTTCCTTTAATTTTCAAGCAAGTAAGTTTATAGATTGGGTGGCCTTTTTTCTGTTCATCTTCTAGTTTTCTTATTCTAGATATCATTTCATTTCTAATGTTTTCTTTTTGTTCTTCATGACAGGAGGCAACGGAGATTAATTTCCCTCTAAGTACCACTTCCATAGCATCCTACACGTGGATTTGAGGAATGCCACATAGTTTATTTGTTTCTATTGTTTAATTTGTAAAGAGACTTCAGAAGAAATTTATTTGTTAAATAAAAGTGATTTATTTAGTTTCCAATTTGTTTGATGTCATTTATTCTCAGTGTACATTCTGTCCAAGCATAGTCTGTCCACAACTTGTCACCAATCCTTGATGTAAGAGTTTGACTAATTAATTTAGGAGATAAGAATATGTAATTTAAATATGTAATTTAGAAGACAAGAATATGTAATCAATCCTTGTGTATATATTGTGGATAGAAGAGAAGTATGTATAGTCTGTTACCAGCGGGTTTTGAAGATGTCACTAGATCAATAGATAAAGCCTAAGAGCCATTAATTGATCTTAGCAGCTTAGTAACTGTATTGTTAATTTTAATTGCTTTGACACGATAGGCAGTAAAATTTAAAAGGTCATTCAGAGAGGAGTGATACAAATGTTTACTGCTGACACATTGATTTACCCATGCTGAACAAAAGCAGAATTGAAAGCCAAGAGAATCAAGTGCACTCTGCATGAAGACAGCTCGCCAGGTTGTTTTGATCTACAAGCAGCTCTCCACACTGAAAGCAGTGAAAGCAGCTTTCTCAGTAATCATGCTTTGCGGTATTATCCAATACAATTTTTAAAGTTTGTATATGTACACTCACACATTATGCAATGCATTTATATTTTGTATCACTTCCATATTTATCAAAATAATTTCACAGGTCAAGGGATGGTGTCATGGAAATATAAATAATAATAATAACTGTGCTTATATACTGCTCTTCTACACATATTAGTGCCTCACCCAGAGCAGGGAACAAGTTAGTGTTATTCTTATCCCCACAATGGAGCTGGGGCTGAGAGGAGTGGCTGACCCAAGGCCACCTACTGAGCTCATGTCAGTAGTGGGATTCAATCCAGTAGACTGCTGATTATGGTTTAGAACACACACTTAGTGAAACATATGCATTCTAAATAACGCTGTATGAACTTCACTGTAGTTCTTTTTCTAGTATGGTGTATAACTGGTGCTTCTTTATCTTTGACAGCCAATTAAAAATAGTGAACAGTATCAGATAAATGTTCTGTAATTGTTGGCAGAGACCAAGGATGATCTGGTCATGTAACTTTTCCTGTCATTTTTACTATCCATCTCTCTTATCTTGCAGCTGGGCATAGTGGTACTTCTGGCTAGGTAGAATGTCACATGATTGGAAATAGTAAAAAAGAATTAAATTATGATTGGTTTGATATTTATGTTATCATATGAAAAGATCTTAGATTTCTGCATAAGATAATATATAAAAATGGTAATCCAAATAGCAGATCAGGGTTTTGGCCAAAAGAAATCTCATGAAGATCTAGGCAGGAAAGTTACCCTTGTAATATGTGCTACGGTAACTTGAATGCATTTCATCGTTAATCTGACTGAGTTAGATTTCATTAAGAAATGTTAGGAAACTTAATTCTTGTTGTGTTCATCTGTTCTATTTTTCTGTTTTATTTAAATAAACATTTATATTTTGATACCTCACTTAATGAAAAAGACTAGCATTTGTTAATGAAAGAAGCCATTAAACTCTTAGGAGGAGTCTGTCTCCTGGTTGGGAGAGTGCAACAAAAACATCCGTCCCGTTTATTTTGTAGTTTTCAAGCTGCTCAGGATTTAAGATAAAACCTTCAACCCATCTCTACCGAGTATTTAATACTTTTTACTTAATGTTTAAAAGTTATGTCTAATATTTATGCCTAATATGATTATAGAAGCAATACTGTTTGAATTATCTATAAACTTATTTGAGTTGGATTGTTAGTAAAATTACAATTTTATGAAATTTTTACCATTTTATAATATTACAACTTTGTACCAAAAAAGTTTTGCATGGAGAAGAGGTTGCAAAAAATAAAATTCCCCATCCCCATCCCCATCCCCATCCCCAGACGAAGATGAAGACGAAGACGAAGACGAAGACGAAGATCTTGCCCCTCTTTGGGGATCAGTGATATATTAGCTTCACTCCAAGTGTCTGGGATCCGTTGATCCTTTAAAACACCATTAATCACATCTTTTAGGAATGGTGCCAGTTCATTAGCCATTACCTTATAAAATTTGGCTGTAAGTCCATCCGGTCCTGGCGCCTTTCCCAAGTTTGTTGACTGTATTGCCTTTCTTATTTCTTCCTCCGTTACTTCATTGTTCAATTTGTCTCTCCAAGCTTCCGAAATTACTGGGAGCTTCATTTTCTCCAAATATGTCGCTATTGAATCTTTATTCACCTCTTTTTTATTATACAATTTGGCATAAAATTTATAAAAGGCTCTGCTAATAGCTGTCTGTTCCAGGTACACTTTATTGTCCTCACAGATTTTATTTATTATTTTCTTCTCCTTTCTCTTCTTCATGTGCCATGCCAAATATTTCCCAGGTTTATTTGCGCCTTCGAATGCCTTTTGATTCATTCTCTTAAGATTCCATTCCAATTCTTTGTTATTCATTGCTGTCAGCTGTTCTTGAAGAATTTTAATGTCCTGGTAGATTTTCTTTTTCCCTGGTCTGTTCTTTAACTGTATTTCTTTGGCTTTTATTTTCTCCGTGATCTCCTGTCTCTTCTCCTCTTTTTTTTCCCTGGCTCTTCCATTTAAGTCCATTAATATGCCCCTAATTACTGCCTTGTAGGTGTCCCATACCTTGTTGGTTGGTACTTCTCTATTCATGTTATATTGTATGAAAAACTTTGTTTCTCTTCTCAACATCTCCATATTTTCTCCCTCTTGCAGCAAATCCTCATTTATTCTCCATCCTTTCCTTTTACTCCTTTTCCCCAACTTCCACATAATTGGATTGTGATCTGAGCCTACCGTAGGCATTATTTCCACATCCTTAGTCCAAAGCGCTAAGTCTTTTGAGGCCCAGATCATATCAATTCTTGATAGCGTAGAGTGTCTCACGGAGAAAAACGTATATTGTCTGCCTTTGGGATTTTGTCTTCTCCATACATCTTCTAAAGTTTCCTGTTGCGTCAATACAAAAAACGTCTTTGGTAATAGTCCTCTTTTCTTTTGTGCAGTTGCTGACTTTTTTATCTAGTTCCAAGTTTGTCACTCCATTGAAGTCTCCTGCAAGAATTATCTGGTCATAAGAAAGTTCATCTAATTGCTTCCTCAAGTCCTCAAAGAAGCTTTCTTTTGCTCCGTTAGGTGCATAGATTCCAATCACCAATACTCTCTTTAAATTCCATATACATTCCACTGCTAAAAATCTGGCTTCCGCATCTTTCATCACTAACTTTGGCTGTAGCTCCTCTTTTATATACAATACCACTCCCCTTTTTTTCTTATTAGAGGCCGCTACAAAATCACTGCCCAATTTATTCAATTTTAGATACTTTTCATCCTGTTTTCTAATATGAGTCTCTTGCAAACATACAATATCACATTTTTGTTTTAATAGCCAGTGGAAAATACTTTTTCTCTTATTCGGTGAATTAAGTCCATTTACATTCCAAGATAAAACTTTGCACTCCATATTCATAATCTTGTTGCTGGTAAGTCCTTTTCATTGTCTCTTATAAACTGCTCCATCTCTGATTCAGATCTAATGCGCTTTTTCGCTCCTCCAAATTCAAAGAACACTCCTTCTGGTAGTTCCCATCTGTACCTTATTTTCATGTCCTTCAGAATCTGAATTAGAGCTTTATATTTTTTTCGATCTAACAACACCGATCTGGGTAATTCCTTCATGATAATAATCGTCTTGCCATCAATCTCCAATGGATCTTGAAACTGTTTAGTCACAATCTTCTCTTTTATATTTCTGGTCGTGAATTGCACAATCACATCTCTTGGTAGTTTCCTCTGGGTCGCGATTCTTGAATTTACACGATATACCACGTCTAGGATAGCCACAACTTCCTCCTCCTCCTTCCCCAGGGGTGGCCTCCCAGCTCTCCATGCCATCCGCCTGCCCAGCTGAGGGGCTGGTCAGCTTGCTGTGCACTCCCTGTGTCCTGCTGGGCAAGCAAATGGCACAGGTGGCTGCTCAGCTGCCCGCGCTGCGGCCGGCGTGCTCCCGGTGGCTGGCAGCTGCGCCTGGCACCCCCTCTTTGGTGGTGCCGGGGGCAGACTACCCCCTGCCCCCCCTTGATCCAGCCCTGGTTCATGGTATCTGTAAAACTCTCCTCCAGCACTGCATTTCAAATGAATCAATTTTCTTCCTGTTATCTTTCTGCATTGTCCAAATTTTATTTCCATACATAGTAATGGGGAATACTATAGTATGAATTAACTTGATCTTGGCCCCTGGCAGTTTTCTTGTTCCTTAGCCGCCCTTCCAAGTCTCAATCTCCTTGGTTGCATTTGGTTGATGGGAATAGAAAATCTTTTACACTTTCAATTTCTTCATTGTCATTGTGTAATTCCTTGGTAGTCTGTGGATATGTTTGATCCATCTAATCCAGTGTGTTCTCTCTAAGAATTGCCTGCGAGACGTTCCTGGAAAAGACACAAACAGCATGATGGAAACAGCCATTCTTTATCTCCTGTATCTGGTAATTAGACCATAAAGTCTTTTAAATGCTGTCCCAGTTGGTTGTATGGACTTGAATACGTGGAGCAGAGAGAGTAGATAAAACGTTTTCTCCTTCTCTGAACATACTAGGATGGGGCATTCACTGAAGCTGATGAGTAGTTGATTCAGGCTGGACAAAAGAAACCACCTCTTTACTCAACAAATAATTAAAATGTAGAATTCACTGCCAGAAGATGTAGTGATGGTCACAGACACAGAGAGCTTTAAAAAGGGATTGGATAGATTTATAGAGAATAGCTCTATTAGTAGGTACTAGATATGGTATATCTCTGAATACCAGTGCCAGGTGGCAACACTAAGGGAAGGTCTTGGCCTCTATGCCCCATTGTTGGCCCTCCAGAATAACTAATGCTGGACTAGATGGACCATTTCTGCAATTGTATGTTGCATCAATTGAGTTTAAACCTGCCCTGAGCCTTTTTTGCCCCCCAGTAAAGTGTACTTTATAATTTGGGTGTGAGGTAGGTAGCAGCTTATCTGTAAGTGGTTTGGGACAAGAATATGAACAAGAATTATTTCTAATATGGCATATTTAACTCTTTAATATAATTATATTTTTTCTTAGGCTTTGTAAATTGAATGCAGCTGTTTAAAAGACAGGATTGCTTACCGAGAGAGACTGTGGCTGCAATGAATTCTCTTTTTTGAGAGAGAACCTACCAATAAGTTTCCAGACCATGTTTAAAGGCAGAATGTCTTATGCCTCAAAGATTTAATTTCCTCAAGGATTTCCCCCCTTCTCCTAGATAAGGCACCCAAGAGAAACAGGGTCAGGCGTGAATTTGAAAGTGACACTATCAAAATCAGTAATCCCTTCAGGCATGAGGCCTGGAATTAAAGAGACCTGGAAAAAAAATAAGCCTCTTGTCACTGATCTGGCTGCCCCATTAAATTCTGCTCTATTTAATCTGCTCTGCAGTAACAGTGGCATTTTAATAGGGAAGTAAATGGACTATGCCAGGGGGTCACCATTCAAGTGCAGTTACTTGACTATGATAGCCATACTTCGCCTCTTCCTCTTCTCTTATCACAAAGTGATAAAGATCGAAAGTGATGAAAGATCAAAGTGATGAAAGATTGAAATTGTAGAGAGTAGTAGTAGATTGGAATTAGGTAGACATGGGGGATGGGTATTAGAAATTAGATTAAAAGCGATGTTAGATACTAGACATTGGATGTTAGATATCAGATATTAACAACTTTAAGGGATGATCTTGAACTAAATTAGAGTGCTGGAAGTGGTGTGACTTATAAACTAAACTGTTCCCTATGGGAATTGGAAATTAGCTTGTGAGATTAGTACTGCTCCCTATGTATTAGAATTTTTCCCCTATGTGAATTGGAAATTAAATTATGAGATTAGTACTGCTCCCTATGTATTAGAACTGGCACTGCTTTGTGGTTTTTGTTGCTTAGGATGTTTGTATGCTGTGATAGGGGGATGGATATGAGGAAGGAATCTTAGATAGGGCCAGGGATACCAGTCCTCTGGGGATGGGGGAGGTATGGTGGTGGGGCCTGGTTTAAAGGGAGAAGGTCATGGAGATGTGGAGAGGCTCGGTGCCCTTCTAACCTATGCCCCATCCCGAGGCACGCCGGTGTTGGAGCTAGGAAAAATCCTCCTTCGACACTGATGTTGTGCACTGCCAGGTCCATAAATAATAAGACCAATGTGCTGCGTGATACTTTCATGGCAGCTAATATGGACCTGGTATGCGTGACCAAGACTTGGGTGAGGGAAGGAGAAACAGTTGCTCTTGGTGATCTGACCCCCACGGGTTATACGGTCCTTCATCAGTCGCGAACTGAGGGTCGGGGGGGAGGGGTGGCAATCTTTGTCCGGGAGGGTTTCTCCTTCAAGCCGCTTCCCGCCCCAAAGATCTCTGGCATTGATTGTGTGGGTCTGGTGTGGAATGCCGAGAAGAGTTTGGCTGTCCGCTTGGTGTACCAACCGCCCAGCGCACTGGCAGATGCCTTAACGCGCCTGCTAGAGGTGGTTGCTGGGTGGGCCTTGGAGTACCCCAGGCTGATGGTGCTGGGGGATTTCAATGCCCATGTAGATGATATCACCTCGATACAGGCTACAGACCTGGTGTCAGCCATGGCAACACTGGGACTCTCCCAGTTTGTATCGGCATCCACACATGAAGCAGGCCACACGCTAGACCTGATCTTCGGGATGGGATTGGATGTGGTTCTGGATAGAGTAGAATTGGTGCCATGGTCAGACTACACAGTTGTGAAGGCCCGGCTGGGGGTGCCACCCCCCACCACAAGGGCGGTGAGCAAATTTATGCTCGCCCGTGGAGACTCATGGACTCAATTGGGTTCCAGAATGCTCTGTGGGAACCAATGCTCCACGGTGGTTCATTAGATGAGCTAGTGGAGGGCTGGCAAGTCCGGCTCTCTGAAGCCATCAATGAAATCACTCTCCGTCATCCTCTTCACTGCTGGAGTCGCTGGGCTCCTTGGTATACGGAGGAGCTGCGGCGACAGAAACGGGAGCTAAGACGACTTGAGCGCATGTGGTGGTGATCTCGTGACGAGGAAGCAAGAACATCCTATAGGCTGTTTATGAGGTCCTATGAGATGGCGGTGAAAGCTGTGAAGAAAGAGTATTATGCAGCTTCCATCGCATCAGATAGCTCATGCCCGGCTAAATTATTTAATGTGGTCCGTTCACTGGTCTCCCAACTAGGTGGAGACCATCAAAAGCTGAATTCGGAGATAAGCTGTGAGGCTTTTGCGAGCTTTTTTACTGATAATATCTTGCGTCTCCGCCACAACTTACCAGCCACAGTTGATACGGTAAATGAACTAGAGGCCCCTTGGCCGTCTTTGGGACCTATATTTGATCATTTCAGCCCTCTTTTCAGGGAAGAGGTGGACAGGATTCTGCAGGTGGTATGGCCTACCACGTGCCCCTTGGAACCGTGCCCGTCATGGCTGGTGAACGCCAGTGTTGACGGGCTTCGGGATTCCTTGGAGGCGATTGTAAACCTGTCCTTGAGCTCTGGGGTTTTTCCCAAGGTGCTGAAGGAAGCTGTGGTACGGCCTCTTCTGAAGAAATCAACATTAGATCCTGCCGACCCGCTCAGTTACCGACCGGTTTCCAGTCTTCCGTTTCTGAGGAAGGTGATTGAGCGGGCAGCAGAGAAGCAACTGCAGAATTTCCTGAAGGAGACCTTGGCCCTAGATCCCTTTCAGTCTGGCTTCCACCCGGGACATGGGGTCAAAACACTGCTGGTCGCCCTTACAGACGATCTCCGCAGACATCTGGATCAGGGCGGATCAGCACTGCTGATTTTATTGGATCTGTCAGCAGTGTTTGATATGGTCGATCACAAGCTTTTGACCCACAGCCTTGCTGATGTGGGGATCCAGGGGACAGCTCTACAGTGGCTGGTCTCCTTTCTCCATGATCGGGGACAGAGGGTGGCGCTTGGGGAGAGAGTGTCATCTCGTAGGCCGCTGGTATGTGGTGTGCCACAGGGAGTGATACTCTCTCCATTATTATTTAATATCTATATGCGCCCCCTCACCCGGTTGGTGCGGAGTTTCGGGCTTGGGTGTCATCAATATGCGGATGACACCCAGCTTTATCTGTTATTGGATGGGTGGCCTGGATTGACCCCTGATGTCCTAGAGCATGTTTTTGAGGCTGTGGCTGGTTGGTTGAGACAAAGTTGGCTGAAATTGAATCCCATGAAGACAGAGATCCTGTATGTGAGTCATGGGGAGATGGCTTCAGGACCCCGGCTTCCTACACTTGATGGGGCACCACTTACATTGGCCCCAAGAGTTAGGAGCCTGGGGGTGATTCTGGACTCCCCCCTGAAGATGGAGGACCAGATCAAGGCAGTTGCCAGGTCCTCCTTTTATCATCTTTGGAAGGCCAGGCTGCTTGCCCCTTATTTATCTCCCCACGACTTGACTACAGTGGTCCAAGCAATGGTCACCTCTAGGCTGGATTACTGTAACACACTCTACGCTGGGCTTCCCATGGGCCTGATTCGGCGGTTACAGCTGGTACAGAATGCAGCGGCATGGGTCATTACTAGAGCACCGGTGTGGGTGCTACACCACCTGCATTGGCTGCCAGTGGAGTACTGAATCAGGTTCAAGGTTTTGGTGTTAACCTATAAAGCCCTATGCAGACTGGGACCGACGTATCTGCAGGACCGTCTCTCACCGTATGAGCCCCAGAGGACTCTTCGATCTAGTGGAAAATATCTTCTAAATGTCCCTGGCCCTAGGGAGGCCCCCCTGGCATCAACCAGGGCCAGGGCCTTTTTGGTCCTGGCCCCGGCCTGGTGGAATGCTCTGCCTTGTGAGACTAGGGCCCGGCAAGATTTGCTTGTGTTTCGCCGGGCCTGTAAGACGGAGTTATTCCGCCAGGCATATGGCTGACGCTGGGCGGTGCCCCCCCCATGGAGGGGGGATTAAACTATTCCCCCATGTGAACGCAGATGCTGCTGCCACACTTATTATTATGGTATGGATTTGCTCTGGTAACACCGCTGTGTGATACACTAAACTTTTGCTATGTGCTGCTTTTAAATTTTTTAAAAAATTATTTATATGTAATAGATGTAGATGAGATGATTGTGTTTTTTAAGATGTTTTTAATGATGTGTATATTTGTATTCTGTTATCCGCCATGAGCCTGCGAAAGCAGGGAGGGTGGAATGTAAATACAATAAATTAAATTAAATTAATTAAAGAAAACTAACAGGCTCAATGGAAGCTGTCAATGCTGCAACAAACACACCCCACTG
This sequence comes from Eublepharis macularius, assembly GCF_028583425.1. Classification (NCBI taxonomy): domain Eukaryota; kingdom Metazoa; phylum Chordata; class Lepidosauria; order Squamata; family Eublepharidae; genus Eublepharis; species Eublepharis macularius. The sequence goes on along the minus strand of NC_072793.1, from coordinate 85,814,801 downwards.
GCCATTGTTCTCTGTTACAGAGAGAAGGAAACCTTGCTGCAGTGTTAGCTCAGCTGATTCCACTTTGTAGCAATTGCTCCAAGTCTCTGATTTATTTCAAAGAGATTCAAAATGGCGGTCCTCACACCATTGAGTTATGGTGTGGGTTTATTTGCTTACAAAACTTAACTGTACTATCCTCACTATCTGTCTTGATAATGACACAGGGAGGATGCCTCTGTGGTAAGATTGCAAGCTCCAGGTTGGGAAATTCCTGGAGATTTGAGGGTGGATCCTGGGGAAGATGGAGTTTGGGGAAGGAAGGGGCCTTGGGGAGTTTCCTGCCATAGCATCCATCTTTTAAAGCAGCCATTTTTTCCACAAGAATTGATCTCTGTAGTCTTGAAAACAGTTGTAATTCTGGGATACCTGGAAGTTCAAGCTACCTGAGGGAAATTCCCACAACTGGAGTTATAAAACTAGAATGTATCCTTACAGGTATGGAACAGACAATATATCAGATTTGCAATTTATAGTGTGCATTCCCAGAAAGTGCATGAGAATCTTGTGTCAAGTGCTACAATAAATAATCAATATCCTATTGCACAAAATACATACTAATATCCTATCCATACATATCAAAATATAATAATATATCAATAAATATATACAACAATGATGTCCAGCAAATGTTTATATAAGTAAAATAGTCCACCACCATAAAATACCACAGTGAGCAGCACCAGGTTGGTCCCATATACATATAAATTATCCTTTTTCTTTTTCTTTCTTGTAGGTATGCCAAAAGGAAGTCTCTTGTCAAGCAATATGCTGAATGATGGTAAGTATAATGATATTAAATTACAGGTCAAAAATCCAAAATCATATTGATATATTCTTTCCACAGAAAGGATCTGGGACATGAGACAGGCAGCTCAATTCTAAGGGGTGGTGGTGGTGGAAAGCATTCAGGGAGCAAACTAAGGCTTACGATGGCAGAACTGGCTCTTACGTCGATGTAACCCCTTCTCCGTCAGTGCCTGCCCAAGGCGCACTACTGCAGACGGACTGCCACTGGCGGGCACACTTGGCAGCTGGGTGGAGGCGCAAGTGTGGAGCAAGTTCCTGCACTGGCACGGAGGGGCCTGGGCAGGGGGCAAGCTGTGAGTTAGTCCACTTCCAAAGCCACTCCAGGCTTGAGAACACCCCCTGCAGCGGCAGAAAGTTACACCACAAAAAAAGGAGGCGTAGCCCATAGGTGCCAATTGAATGGGGAAAACTTGGGCCCCTTTCCCAGTGCCCAGCCCCACCCCCGCAGCCCGAAGGAGCATAGGTTGGGAACTACCACAGGGGCCAATCCTCATGTGCTTCTGGGATGGGTGAGTCCCCCTCCCCACACCCAGTCATCTGTCCATGCAACCTACAAAACATCCTGCTGGGCAGCTCATGACCTCAGGTAGGTGAGCACATGGCCGAAGGCTCTGCCCATCAGCCTTCTGCCGCAGGGACTTTGTGCATGATGCAGGAGAGTGGGTACTTATGGTGGCGGGCCCTGAGTGCACTGGAGGGACTTAGCAGGAAAACTGGGGGAACTTTGCACTCGCTCAAGGGAAGAAGGGCAAAGTCCAGAATGTCTGACTAACAATAACCACTCAAGTCCCCTTGCAGGTTATCTGACTCTGAAGTTCCAGCTCAGTAAGGAATGAGGGAGCACTGACATGTAAGGAGGAGATGGGCAGTGGCTAACCCGGCTTGCTGATTTGTTTCAGCTGCCCCCTCACCTGAACTCACTTGACTGCTTGCCTATTCAGGTGAAGCTCAGCGGGGGAGGTGACAGTGGTGGCAGCCGCTGCCTGCCCCAGAGGCAGTTGCCCAGAAAACTACATTTGACACAGCCAGTTGGGGGTGGGGTGCTATCTATGTGGGACCTCTGTTCAGACTCCCTCAGCTGGGGCCCCTCCTGGCAGAAGAGGAAGTGTGGCCAGTGGTTGGGGTGACAGTAACACCCTGTTGCTGAAGGGTGCTCAGCCACTTGACTTTCTCCCTCATGAGATAAGATCATCCCAAGGCAAAGCACTGTCTCACCAAAGAGTCATGCATCATGTGTTTGCAAGCTGCACCTGTAGAGCTGCTGCCACAGCTCTTAACCAAGGGACACCTTCCCAGATGTTGCAGATTGGGCTTTGCATCAGCCACACACTGGCCTGGAACACTTGCAACATGTGTCTGTTTCGCCACTAGTTTGGGAGACCAAGGGACATGGTAGTCTATGTTGTTAATTTGGTAGGGTATTGGGGTTTTGTGTATGTTTGATAGCTTAGTCTGTGATAGTTGGTGGGCTGTTGATTTTGTGAGGGTGGTGGGTTAGCACTATGATCATTGGTGAGGAGGCCGGCTTGGGGTCGGGGATCCCAGTGATCCGGGGACGCGGGAGGTATGGTGGTGGGAGCAGATTATGGAAGGGAAGGGCATTGAGACATGGTAGGACTCGGTGCCCTTCCAATCTGCGTCCCATCCCAAGATATACCTGTTGTGGGGCTAGGATATTAAACCACTCTCCGACACTGGCTCTGTGCAATGCCAGGTCCATAAATAATAAGACCAAAACGCTGCAAGATTATCTTGCAGCATTGAATGTGGACCTGGCTTGCGTGACCGAGACATGGGTGAGGGAGGGCGAGATGGTCGCTTTGAAAGAACTAGCCCCCCCAGGTTATACGGTCCTCCACCAGTCCCGGACAAGTGGTCGGGGGGGGAGGCATGGCTTTGCTCATTTGGGAGTCTTTCTCCTTCAGACCACTCCCCACCCCCAAAATTACTGGCATTGATTGTGTGGGCCTAGCGTTGGACACCGAGGAGAGGTTGGCAATATGCGTGGTGTACCGACCGCCTACTGCACCTGCATCTTCCCTGTCTGGTCTCTTGGAGGCGGTGGCCAGCTGGGCCTTGGAATTCCCAAAACGTTTGGTTCTCGGGGATTTCAACGTCCATGCTGACGACGATGCCTCCATGCAGGCCATTGACCTGGTGTCCTCCATGGCGGCCCTAGGACTCTCCCAGTTTGTTTTGGCTCCCACGCATCGAGCAGGTCACACGCTGGATTTGATTTTTGGGGCAGGGATGATGGTGGTCCTGGATGCCTATGATGCAGTGCCATGGTCAGATCACTTTGTTCTGAAGGCTCGTCTGAGCATGCCGCTCCTTTCCCGGGTGGGCGGTGAGCGGATTTACGCTCGCCCGCGGAGGCTTATGGATCCAATTGGTTTCCAGGCAGCTCTGCAGGATCCAATGCCCCCTGGCAGTACATTAGATGAGCTGGTGGATTATTGGCATGACCGTCTTTCCGAAGCCATCGACGCTATTGCCCCCTGCCATCCTCTCCGAGCCTGCAAACGGGTAGCTCCTTGGTTTACCGAGGAGCTTTGCCAGATGAAGTGGTCTCTGAGATGACTAGAGCGAGTGTGGAGGCGGGGGCGCGACGAAGAGGCAAGAACATCTTATAGGACGTTTATGAAAGCCTATGAGGTGGCAGTGAAAGCAGCAAAGAGGGATTTCTTTGCTGCTTCCATTGCGTCTGCTAGCTCACGCCCAGCTCAATTAAATCGAACAGTTCGGTCCTTGATCTCCCTCTCTCAGGGAGACCACCAAATTCTTAATTCAACTATTGGCTGCGAGGCTTTTGCGAGCTATTTTGCGGGTAAAATCTTGTCCCTTCGCCGTGGCCTGCCACCCACTGTTGATACAGTAAGGGAACTGGAGACCCCTTGGCCGTCTTCTGGGTCCGTATTAGACGATTTCAGGCTGCTCTCTCAGGACGATGTTGACAGGATCCTGCAGGGGATGAGGCCAACCACCTGTCCTCTGGACCCCTGCCCATTCTGGCTGGTGAAGTCCAGCTCAGAGGGGCTACGGGACCATTTGGAGGCCATTGTTAACATCTCCCTGAGCTCTGGGGTTTTTCCAGGAGTGTTAAAGGAGGCGGTAGCGCGGCCCCTCCTGAAAAAAACATCTTTGGACCCCACCAACCCGTCCAATTACCGCCCAGTGTCAAACCTCCCATTCCTGGGCAAGGTGATTGAGCGGGTGGTGGCGGTACAACTGCAGGAATTCCTGAATGATGCTCTAGTCCTGGACCCATTCCAGTCTGGCTTCCGTCCTGGCCATGGGACGGAGACAGCCTTGGTTGCCCTCACAGACAACCTTCACAGGCATCTGGATCGAGGCGGGTCAGCGCTGCTTGTGTTACTTGATCTCACAGCAGCGTTTGACACGGTTGACTATGATTTGTTGGCCAGCCGCCTTGCCAACGTGGGGATTAGGGGGACAGTCTTACAGTGGCTGGTCTCCTTTCTCCAGGGTCAGGGACAGAGGGTGGTGCTCGGGGGAGATCTATCGCCCCGTCACCCTTTGGTGTGCGGGGTTCCCCAAGGGGCGATACTCTCCCCGATGTTATTTAACATCTATATGCGCCCCCTCGCCCAGTTGGTGCGGAGGTTTGGGCTGGGTTGTCATCAATACGCGGATGACACCCAACTTTTTCTGTTGATGGACGGCCAGCCAGACACGGCCCCAGACAATCTGGCCAGAGCTTTGGAGGCTGTGACGGCATGGTTGAAACAGAGCAGGCTGAAATTGAACCCAGTGAAGACGGAGGTCCTGCAGCTGGGACGGGGGCTGCCAGATGTTGGGATCCAGCTCCCTGCCCTGGATGGGACACCACTGGCAACTTTGCCAATGGTAAAGAGTCTGGGTGTGCTCCTGGATGCCTCCCTATCGATGGAGGCCCAGGTCACGGCGGTTGCCAAGTCTGCATTTTTCCATCTTCGTCAGATCAGGCAACTTGCCCCCTACCTGACGCCCCAGGACCTGGCTACAGTGATCCATGCAATGGTCAACTCCAGGCTAGATTACTGTAACTCACTCTACGCTGGGCTACCCCTGGGCCTGATCCAGAAACTACAACTGGTCCAGAATGCGGTGGCACGGGTCCTGACTGGTATACCTTACCAGTCACACATCACACCTGTCCTGCACCAGCTGCACTGGCTTCCGGTTGAATTCCGAATCAGGTTCAAAGTGTTGGTTCTTACCTTTAAAGCCCTGAGTGGGTTGGGACCGGCATATCTTCGGGACCGCCTCTCCCTGTACATTCCCCGGAGATTGCTTCGATCAGCGAATAAATATTTACTTGTGGTCCCCGGCCCTAAGGAAGCCTGCCTCGCTTCAACCAGGGCCAGGGCCTTTTCAGTCCTGGCCCCAGCCTGGTGGAACACTCTGTCAATGGAAACCCGGGCCCAGCGGGACATATTATCGTTCCGCTGGGCCTGTAAGACAGAGCTGTTCCGCCAGGCGTTTGGTGATTGAAGGGGGCGGTGCCATGTCAGCCTCCCACCTTTGGGGTGGGGGAGGGTTCTCCCCACCACTGCACGTTGTTAATTTGTTTTATTATTTGTATATTGATTTTAGTTTTTGTTTTTATCGATTTTAACTGTTCACCGCCCAGAGCCCCTTGGGATGGGTGGTATATAAATTGAATAAATAAAATAAATAAACAAATAAATGGCTGTCTGAGCTCCCCATAAGCCTCCGCAAGTGCCAGTAAGGTCCCTCCCAGAGAGCAGTTTACCAAGGCAGCCCACGGCTCGGCCACATTGGCAGTAGATACTTCCAGAGAACCTCTGCACCTTTTCCAGTTTAATAAAATACGTGTTGAAAAACAAGAAACTGCTGTCTGTTTGCTCGCTTCTCTGACATTGACAATAGCTGCCCCCAACTACCCGTTGGGACGTCTTCTCACATATCCCCCCCAAATTTTCCTGGCTCAGGGCTGGGATCGATGGGATGGTCTCTGCTGCTAGGAGGAGCAGGTGTCAAGTGGCGCCCTGTCCAGCTTCCCTGCCTCCTTCCCTCCCCTCAATGGAAGTTCAGACAGTGGGGTGGGAATTGAAGTGTGGCCCATGAATGTCTGGAAGGGTGGGGGTGGGGGTGGGGATGCTCCACTGAGGACATTCATTCTCTGACAGACTGAGCTGCTGGCATCTGATAAGCCAGGTAGAGGAGAAGGCAAAAGTTACTGCAGGGAGGTGGGGGTTGTGGGGGTTGTGGAGCGACATCTTCGGATCTCCTCCTACTGCAGAAGGATGGACCATCCTCTGTTTTGCTGTTTGCAGAAGCAGGAATGGATTTGGGAGAACTTGCATGGTGAGGGGGGTGAATGGTGGCCCCCGGAGCAGTTTCTCTGCTCCCGCAGGCTGTCAGTCCACGGGGCAGGGGGGCTGGGCTGGCCTGGACTGGAGTGTGGCTCTCAAGGTCCAACCTGTGTTCTCGCATTGTTGTGATGCAGTGATTTTTCAAATGGTGCTGCCACAAGTCTGTGGGCGCTTTGCATTCTTTTCTGGCCTCTTGCATGGTTTCTAATTGGCATTCCTGTCACTCATTGTACAACCCACTGCCTCCACCTGCCTCTCCAGATCCTGGGGGCTGTTTCCAAGTGTTGCAGGCTTTCTGGTACCACTTTTCAGGGAGAAGAAACCTGTTTCTTGCGGTAGTGGCGGGTGGCGAGGATTTGCAGGCACACCAAGCTGTGGCCACCGGCATGGCCCTCATTGGAAATGGGGGCTGGAGGGGCGAGAGGGTGGGTGTTCAAACTGGACCTTCACTGTCACCTCTGCCTCCCTCCCTGGCAGGGATGCCTGCTCTCCGACAGGGGGGGGCTATTGGCAGCAGCGGGGATTGTGGCCTCCCCACTGGCTGTGCCACTGCTTGCCCCTCGCCTGCCTGTCAGGGGAGCAGTGTGGCCATTGGTTGGTGTGAGCGGGGTTGTCAGGGGGATGGTGAGCAAGTGCTCCTGGTGGTGGCTGCTCCTCGCTTTGCTGTGCTTGGGCGCCAGCAGGACTCTCCTGCAAAAGTCCATAGGGAGCTGTGGAGCGGCACCCGATTTACTTCGACCCATGAGTGACAACACTGCCTCAAGGTAGTCATTGAGCTGTAAAGCTTAATGACCCCCAGCCTAACAAAATGCCAGCTAACTTAGCTAGTTTCAGATATAAACTTTATCAAGGGCACCAGAATTATCTTTCTTCCAACCATATCCAAGAGAGATCCATAGTTCATACTGGCGTAATGCCAAGTGATGGCCATGCATCGGTACATTGTTGTATTTATTTATATGTATGTGTAACCCTTGCCCACTAGAGGGAGATAGACATTTGGGGTATTCCTTATAAGGAAAAAAAGGCGCAATTTTCCCTGAGAGACTGGAGGGCCTGAAGCTGCAGGGAGAAGCACTCTCTCCTCAGAAACACTCCTTTCTATGAACTCTGTATTAATGTTATAGGTATGAGAATTTCTTATACTTATTATTGGAAGGGAAGATTGTGTTTATATTAATTGGCTGTTAGTTTGTAATTTGATTATTGTTGGGACTATTTGAAATGGATATTATATGTATAATTTTCCCTGAGAGTCTAGAGGGCCTGAAGCTGCAGGGAGAAGCACTCTCTCCTCAGAAACACTCCTTTCTATGAACTCTGCATTAATGTTATAGGACTCCTGTGAAGAACAGAAGGCCTCTCAACGTAGAGCACAGCTACAAGTTGCTGCAATTCAAGGGACTGATCGCCATACAGAAGTCAGACTGAGACCTGGGTCTGCTTGAGTAAAACAGGCCTGTTTTGTTACATGATTGTTGTTATATGTTTTATCATTGTATTGTTCCAAATAAGATGTATTTTTCTCAAGTTTGTTCATTGTTAATCTTTTATAAATGCAAGTGTCACAAGGTGGGATCACACTGTCATAGACATGAACTCTCCCAGTTCTCAAATTAGATAAACCTTTTTATTCGATATTGCCCTTCAACAAAACAGGTTACATATGGATAGGATATTAGTATGTATTTTGTGCCATGGAAAATTGATTATTTATTGTAGGCACTTGATACTTTAAGATTCTCATGCACTTCCTGTGAATGCACACCATAAATTGCAAATTTGATATATTATCTGTTCCATACCCGTAAGGATACATGCTAGTTTTACAACTCTAGTTGTGGGAATTTCCTTCAAGTTGTTTGATTTTTGCATTTCCCAGAGGGGCCTCTCTTAGTTTCTTTTCCACCTGGAAGTTGGCAAGGCTACTCTGTAGCATGCTTGCTTTTGCAGGCCTATCTGGATTTAAACATGGACAAGCTGGAAGAGACAAGGTAATGCTGGCAACCTGGAAATGGCTGCCTCTACAATTAGAACTGGTTTCAGTAAAAGAGACAGAGCTGCAAGCGGAGAAGAAGCAGGAGCTCACAAGATGCCTACTTCCCATCCTCTACATCTATCACCCATATTCGAGACATGGAAGAAGAGATATGGAAGCAAAAGATGACATCCATTAGCTAACACCCCATACATGCCTACAGGAGGGTACATTGGTATAAAACTGAGAAGGCTCAGCGCTACTCTGTTTTGCTCTCTCTCTCTTCCTTTTGTCCATTATGTAGAAAGTGACTATGTTGTTTGCACAGTGTTGTAATCACTAGACTTGAGCTGTGTCCTCTGAGACAATAATGGCTCAGCACCTGCATCCCAGGTAGTCCCATGCAGGTAGCCCCAAGCTTCTTTCTCAATGTCTGGAATCACCAGAGGAAGCAAGTATGCTTAATCCTTATCCGAATTATCCCAATGGTTTCCATGTGTGCACCCCTTTGGGTCTCTCTAGATGTACAGGTTTTTAAAGAGTTGGGTCTGGATTTCCCAGACTTAACTCAGGTTCTGCACAGACACACAGCAGCCGTGGGGAATGACTGTTCAAAAATAAAGTACAGCCCAAATAGCCTCAGAATGCTTCTGGGTGGGGGGAGGACTTCTTCCCCCTCAAAACCATTTCCCCATGTCAGAATAGCACCAGGGGAGAGTATTTCCCTGTTTTTACAGCTATCCATGTACAGAATACTCCATGTGGAACCCCAAAACCAAGACCCCTCCCATTTGCTATTTTAGAAAATAGCTTGAGGGGTAAGGTAGGAGCCGTCCCTTTCTTCATGGTGGTATTCTGAGGCTGTTTGGGCTTTCCTTTATTTTTTAACAGTCCTCACAGTCACACAGCAGTTGTGGAAACCTGAGTTGGGTTTGGGGAACTTGGATACAACTCTTTAAAAACCTCCATGTCTAGACAGACCCTTAATTTTTTTCCTCTAAAGGTGAATGACTGCCTTTTACTAAAATGGAGAAAGTAAAGTGCTGTAGTTGGAGATATTGTTGCAAAAAGGGAAAAGCCTACACTACACCTATCAGTGGTCTGGCTTCTACTGAAAAAATTCTATATGGAAGTGATGAAGTATCGAAGTATGTGATGAATACTTTACCCTCCCCAAGTCCTTAATCCCACACTTCATGCACTTCTTGCACTCATCATAACAATAGGTATTTTGCTAAATGCTGATGAAGGAAGAAAAAAATGAAAAATGAAATGTTTTCAAGACACTCAGGGTTTCCACCGGATAAATAGGCGGTTGCTAAATTGTCAAGAAGATGAGATTTATTTTTTTCTGACACTGAGTTTTCCGACACACATCTTATGATATAACTTCAGATAAACATAATTATTCTGTAAAAAAAATTCTTTTTGGAAAAACTCAAAACCATTTTTTCTTCATATATTGTGTGGTGTAATGTAAATGTGGTGTAATGTAAATTATTACAGCAGGCTATGGATCCCTTCACATAGTAACTGTACTCACATAAAACTCTTCATTGGTATTATAATCTAGATTCGATTATACATTAGGAATTTTTAATAGTATAATTATGTTTATTCCCATTATAACAAATTAAGAATTTCCTTTCTTTTTTCTATTTGTATTTCCAGATAATAACATCAGGGCAGAATGAATACATATTGGTTTCTGGATGTGTGTGTGGGGGGGGTATGTGTGTGTGTGTGTGTGTGTAAAAGTGTGTATTATTGTCCACAGAGGAATGCCCTTTGGCCAAAACACCTATGGTCTTGTGTTGGTCATTTGACATGCTTATCAACTGTATTTGGAAAATGTTACAGCTTATCTAAAGCTTGCTCTGATTTCTTATGTAGCCCGACATTCAGGCCTTATGTTTTTAATTTTATTATTGTGTACATTGTATAATAAATATTTATTTTGAATATATTTTAATTGTTATAGCTTGACCCTTGTAGCATCTACAGTATATTTTGGGCTGAGTTTTGGGGACCTCCCTCTTTCTTTGTTAACCCTATAGAGTTTTCAAGGCAAGAGACAATCAGAGATGGTTTGCTATTACTTGCCTCTGTGTACTATCCCTGGAACTCCTTGATCGTCTCCTTTCCATAACCAACCAGGGCTGACCCGGCTTAGCTTCCAAGATCTGATAAGATTAGGCTAGTTTAGGCCATGCAGAAAATTTCCAAACATGCCAGTTTTGAACCACTGGTGGTACCATAAATATACCTTGAACCCTAATCCTAAAACACAGATCGCTTTTTGTAAAAGTAGGGGAAACTGAAGATACAAAATTGGCCATCGCTAGCCATGATTACTTTCTACGCTTCTTTTTGTAGAAGTAATTTTTTCTGTAATAAAGGAGCTTCAAGATTTTTGAGAGCACGGTTTAAAATATATACAGTAGTACCAATCAGATGACTATCTACATCTTTGATGAGATGATTATCCAGTGGGGAAATATTCATTGTTTCCCAGTATCAGGAAGAAAGTTTTGTTCACAAGATGTCCGGATAGATAAGATAATATTCATGAGGATTTCACTGCTGGATTGAATATCGCTTAAATTATATTCAACCATTTGAATTAATCATATAGATGAATTACATGTCTTCTATTCTCTGATTCAGTTTTCTGATTCAGTTTTCTAATAAATGAAATGTTCTATTCTATTCTAATGCCACATCAGAACTTTACTAGTTCACATTCAACTTGAATAATACAGTATTCAGAAATATCATAAATGCTCTGAATCTGAAAAAAATTACTCATAACATTATTGTATAATTATATTTGGTAGCGGGTGGAAGACATCGAACCTATTCATTCTTTCTTCTAAGAGCTCAAGCCAGTGTACAATGTACCTAGTTCTTCTGTCCTTCAGCTTTTCCTCATAATGACCTTGTGAAGTAGATTAGCCAGCAAGAGAATACCTGTCCCAAGCTCTCTCAGTGATCAGTTATGACTGAACAGAAATTTGAATCCAGGTATTCCAGGTCCTAATCCAATGGTTATTCTTGTACATTATCTGCTTTTGATTTTCTCATCCACTTTCAATTTACTGTGCAATCTTGGTCAAGTCATCCCTAACTTAACTTACCTCATGTAATGGTTGTGAATAGACTATTACCATTGGCCAACTTCTTCAGTGTTAAATACCATCTATACAACATTTTATATACATTTTCACGCACAGTGGTACAATGGTAATAGTCAGATGTCTGATAAATGTTGGAAATGTAAGCAGCATGAAGGTTCATTCTATCATATGTGGTGGACTTGTGATAAGGCTAAGCAGTTCTGGGGGGATATAGTAAAAGTTATGTCAGATATTTTACAAAGGAATATAAATAAAACCCTGGAATTGCTGTTATTATGTATGAACCTAGAAGATTTTGATAAAATGGACAGAGTTATGGTGTTTTATATGATCACGGCGGCCAGAATGTGTTATGCACAGTTGTGGAAGACTCAGGAGATACCATCTATGGAAGATTGGATTTTGAAAGTTTTTAATATGGCAGAAATGGACAAATTAACAAGGAAATTGAAAGAACAAGAAGAATTGGATTATACATTAAGCTGGGAAAAATTCAAGAAATATGTGGAGAAAAAGTGGGACATGAAGGGGAAAATGTGGTCTTTGGAGAATTAAAGGGGAGATAGAAACTTACTTAAGGTCAAAAAGGGGTATATTTTATTGTATTTTATTGGATTAGTATGGAGTTATAGTGTTATAGTAATAGGTATTTAAGGAATAGTATGTTACATATATATATGTATCTTTTTTTAGTTAGTATATCTAGTAGTACTTATTATATACATATATAATTTTTATATTTTTAATTAAGATAAGTAATATAGTAAGTGTAGATAGTTAAGATGAGTAAAGAGATTTGATTAGTATGCATAATATAGATATACAGTATAGACTTTAAGAATCTATATGATATACTTTTTAGATTAAGTTGGGTATGGAAAACTGCTGGGAGTCACTAGAAAAGAGGGGGGAAAGATGGGGAAATTGTTATGGGGTAGATAATGTTAATGATTTCTGTGTATGTTTGTGAACCCTTCCAATAATTTTTTTTTTTTTTAAAAAGATGGTTGTGAATAGAGATGGGCACAAAATGGAACACGAACCAAATAGAACCAAGAACCAGCCCGGTTTGTGGTTCTTGAACCAGCGGTTCATGAAAGCTCCTTTCCACGAACTTCTGAACTGGTATGCTGGTTCGTTTCATTCGTTTTAAAAAGCAATGCCCTTTTCCATGCCACTGCAAAGTATTTAAAACCCGCAGATAAGATGCTTGTCAGGGAGATCCCCGACAAGCAGCTGATCATTTAAACAGCAGGGCTTGGCTGGCCAGCCGGGAACTCCTGGCTGACCAGCCAAGCACCACCTGCAGTTTAAATGGCCATTTCCCCACTGCTCGGAACAGCAGGGAAATGACCATTTAAACTGCGTGTGGGGCTTGGCTGTCCGGCTGGGAACTCCCAGCTGGCCAGCCAAGCCCCACTGTTTAAATGGCCATTTCCCCGCTGCTCCAAGTGGCGGGGAAATGACTATTTCCCTGCTGTGATGCTGCTAAGCGGTACAGAAAGGGGCATTTAAACCCCATGAACAATGAACCATGAACCGGTTCGTGAACTTGCCCCAGTTCGGGGAAGTTCATGGTTCATGGTCTGTGAAAATGCATGAACCGCATGGTTCATTTTTTCGCGGTTCATGCCCACCCCTAGTTATGAAGATGCAATGGGGAAGGATGAATGATGTACACAGTCTTTACTCCTTGGAGAAAAGGCAGTATAAAAATTAATAGACATAAGTACACAAGAAGAGGCCTGATGGATCAGACTGGTGGTCCATTTAGTCCAGCAACCGGTTTCACACAACAACCAAGCAATTGCCCTGGAGGGAATAAAACTCTAGTTATAACTGCAACAGCCACATGCCTCTGGAGATTCTATTTAGTTCTGATAACTAAAAGCCACTGACCATTTGACACCTATCTTCTAGGAAATTATCTACTCAATTTTTTTCCAAAATAAAACAGGGACCACTTTCATATCTTGTTTCAGTTAATTCCATAAGTGAATTGTTTTATTACCAAGTGCTCTTTCTGTCTGACTTGAAATTACTGCAAAAATTACCAGAGAATATAATGTTATTTGTATAAATTGGTAAGAGATTGTGCAATCATTAGCAGGTTTAGTTGGAATACTGCTTAAGTGTATTCAGTTGGGTTTACTCTCAGGAAATGGCACAGTTCTTAGACTGCACTGTTAAAAATCAAAGGAGTTTAAGCTTTGGCTATTTTAAAAAAATATGTTGGGACATTAGCTAACTTCATTCACTTTTGGTTGTTGTGGGTTTTCCGGGCTGTATTGCCGTGGTCTTGGCCAAGACCACGGCAATACAGCCCGGAAAACCCACAACAACCATTGTTCTCCGGCCATGAAAGCCTTCGACAGTACATTCATTCACTTTTGTTTTTCTGTGCCATCATCTTTGTTTTTCTCTTTGGGAGCCTTACAAGTGACAATCTGGTGCCTGCAAAAATACTATTGCTTTGAGTTGCTGTCTTTGAGGTTTTTTTCCCTGTTTTCCTCTTTTTTAATCCTTTAGCTTCCACTCTGTTTTGGCCTTTTGTATCTCACCCACTATGTACTATGTGGGCCTTGTAGCTATAGAGATAACACAAACCATGTTCCCAGTAGAAAGTTAGCTCTGCGTCTGAATCCATTGCTTCACGTACATATCTATAGCAGATTATTATTTTCTATTTTAGTACCCTGAAATTTCTCAAGCCACCCACTTCTGCAGTTCTAGCCTCCTCTTACTGATACCAAACACACCCAGAAGGCCCTGCATCTCCTTCTCTTTTTTGTTAGTTCCTCCTGCCAAGCATAGCGTACTCCCTAATGCCTGAAATGCCATTTTGCTAACCTCATTTCTGCTAGGCTGACAGATTGGGTTTCAGTGTAAGTCCGCACTTATGCGTCCTGGCTGGGTTCCTGCAGCAGATGCACTGACACATGACTGGGTGAGGTAATGGTCTTGATTGCATTTCCCCAGAAGTCCTCTAGCCGAAGGAGAGCTGCTGCATCTACTGTTAATAACATTCCTGCTCTCTGACGTTGACCCAGGTTTCTTCAAAACAAGAAAGTAACAAAATCAGCTCATTTCCTCACTCCCAGTGGTAGCGCACAGCAGCACTTTGCTCTAATAAGTATAGAAAAATCCTATAATAGGTTATTTTTGTGTGCTTCAATCAGCACTGCTTCGAGGGAATAAGAAGCAATTTGCAGGATTCGTATGCTGAAACTTTGAAGGCATTTCTCATGACAGCATGTTTAAAAGCAACACTGGAAAGAGGCTATTTTTCTTGATTACATTTTATTTGTAGCTCACCTTTCCTCTGCAAGGTACTCAGAGTTGCATAAATGAATTTCTCCCCTTCTGTTCTCACAACAGTCCTATGATGTAGGTAGGTTGGGATTAGTGATTATGAACTGGTTAGCTTCATAAACAGCACAGGGCTCCCTTGTCTGAAACTAATACTCCATCCTCTCTGTTCCATAAGCCATGCTCTCCGAACTGCCTTATTGCAGATTTTTTCTGATAATGCTTGCTTCCATGCTGAGATAATTTTGCATTGGCGAAGGATTCTTTTTACACATTCACTTGCAAATGGCAATGAGACAATGGTTTCACAGAGCACTTAATAAAGTGCTATTTTCCCAATATGTTTACTTGGAAGTAAGCCCCATTCAGCAAAGCTCCCTGTAATTTTCTTTTTAAATTGCTATTTCTCAGTTGTTTCTGTTGCATCATGCTTAATTAATTACTTCCTGTTCACTCTCCTGAATGGACCCTTAAGCAGTTTTTTCCCCAGTTCTTTTTGTGGGTTATGAAAAAGTTTTAATTATTGCTTTAATTACAGACTATTTAGCAGTAAAGTCAATTTATGTTTTTTTTTAAAACAAAACCTTATTGTATTTTCATAATTGTTCAGTTATGATAATAAATTAACACAGAACACATAATTGCTGCATTTGTTACAAAAAGAAAAAGGAATAAATAAAGTCTTTCCCACCTATTTGTGTGTGTGGGGGGGGGGGTGGAATCCCATTAAGGATCCATTCTAAAATGTTGGATATCAAATAAACAAGATGTACAGTGCAATCCTAAGATTAGGCTGGAGTAACTCTGTTTAGGATTGCACTGGTAATCAAGTAAGTACGGAGAAGTGGACACTGCTTTATATTCACAAGCAAGCAAGATTAAAGGCACAGTCGGCCTCTTGAAAGCTGCAAAAAGTTTTGACAGCTCACCTTTGGATGGCTAGCTCTGCAATTGCTCTTCAGCTGAAGACTACAGCAAATCTGGGGCAAATCTCTTATCAGAAATCAGGACCATGAACCACACTCTCCAAACCTACTTAGTGAAGAGTTTTCTGATGATGCTTGTTTTCATGCTGAAATCATTTTACATTGGTAAAGGGTCTTTTTATGCATTCACTTGAAAATGGAAATGGAAAAACAACATAGAAAACACTGGAATGTAAGAATCTGACAACAATGTCATCTGGATTCTAATGAAACTTGAGCAAACAAATGTCTCTTCCATACTATGTTAGTGACGAAAGAACCAATTTCAGTGGGGAAGGATTGGAGCCTAAGCCTCGTTAGCCTCTGGAAATAATGGCTGTTCTACCCACCAGGAGGTTACAAGGTGAGGCCTGGATTTCTCCCAGAAATACAACTTATCTCCTGCATACAGAGTTCAGTCCCCTTGGAGCAAATGCCAACTTTGGAGGATAGACTCTATGGCATCACATCCCTACAGAGCTCCTTCCCTTCGCCAAACTTCACCCCTTCACATCCAAAATATCTAGGATTTCTCAAGCTGGAGTTCGCAACCTTACTCACCAAGTAAGTTGGGCACATTTAATATTAACATTCCTTAAAAAAAAAACACTTTTCCTCACATCATGGGCTCACAGCAGTTTACAGACATACATAAGGACAGATATGTAAAACAGCAAACAACAATGGTGTAATCATACCAACTAATACCAGCTTAAACACCATCACAACAGCAACATCAATCAGCTTAAAGCTCATTAAAAAAAACTGCTTTACTGGATGACTTAAACACAGGGAAGGCACTGGCTTTACTTCCA
This sequence comes from Eublepharis macularius, assembly GCF_028583425.1. Taxonomy (NCBI): domain Eukaryota; kingdom Metazoa; phylum Chordata; class Lepidosauria; order Squamata; family Eublepharidae; genus Eublepharis; species Eublepharis macularius. Next base: position 85,798,409 of record NC_072793.1, on the reverse strand, counting down.
GTTGATTCTAAAGGAATGGTGGCACCACTGAAAAAAAAATCCCAGAACAGGCCACTACTAACTACTAGGCATGTACACAGGAAAAAAAAATCAGTAAACTCAGGTTTGGTAATACCATACTGGACAAAAAATCAGTACTCCCCAAATACCGAATTCATTCTCCAGTTCAGTTCAGTAATGCAAATCAAATTCAGTAACATTCAGCCATTGTTTCCTATCAGAAACTCAATTCGGGTATATCTGGTGGCCTGGGAGGACAGTGTTATTTTAAAATTCAATTTCACCAAATTTGTGGGGACCTACTCCTAACTGTCCTCTAATGAGCCCCAAAATTTCATAAAGATTAGACTCCAGGGGGATATTTTATGCCCCCCCCCAAAGAAGGTGCCCCAAGCCATCTCACATCAAAATTATTCCCTATGGGGGAAACTATGAGGGCTATCCAGGGTGCGGGGGTGGCATTTTGCAAACAAAATCCACCAAATTTGCAGAGGACCTACTCCTCACTGCCCTCTAAAGATCCCCCAAGTTTCAGGAAGATTGCAACCTGGGGGAACTTTATGGCCCCCCAAAGAAGGTGCCCCAGCCACGTCAATCTCCATTATTCCCTATGGGGAAAACTATCTGGGGGCTATCCAGGGGGCTGAAGTGACAATTTACAAGCAAAATCCACAAAATTTGCAGGAGACCTACTCCTGAAAGTACACCCAAACACCACTAGGTAATTTAAGCTATATTGGACCAAGCAGCCTAGCAAACTGCCCCCAAAAGAACAACAACCCTGAACCAACAATTGAACACCAAACCAAACTTATGGCAACAGAAAACACCAAGTAAAAAACAGTGAACGTTATAAAGGAACAGCACACCAAGCACCAACAACAGGGGAAAACAACCCCCTACAAAGAACAACGAGCAAAACCAGAGGTGAGTTTAATAAAATTAACTGGAACACCCACAACACCCTCAACAGGATCACCCACAACAGGATAAAACAAAAAAGACCCCGCCCCAGAAGAACAAGCAGCAAAATGATCAGTAAATGTAATGAACTCAAATCACCACCCCCACACACAAAAGCCCAACCAAAGCACACAACACACAACCAAAAAAAAAACAGTTTTTAAAATGCAAAGTAAAAAACTTTCCCCTTCCCCCTAAACCCTATCCTAGGCCAACCCCCTACCCCTCAAAAGAGAAAAAACTCAGTGAGTCTAATGACTTTTAAACCAGGCAGCAGCAGAAGTCCACCAGGAGCAGCAGGTCTCAGCCGACATAGCAGGAATCCACTCACTCCAGATCAGGATCCAATAGCAGTCCAAAGCAGGCCAGAGTCCCAGACCAAAGAGAGAGCGCCAACAGCCAGCAGCAGCAAGCAGGCAGTGTCTCTCAATCTCCAGGTCAGAACAAAATGGAGACCGCTCTGAGGCAAGCCAACTCATTCCAGCAGTTTAAAAAAGGCACTCTCCTTCCAAAGAATCCCATTGGCTAGAGATAGAGAGCTTCTGCAAGGATTAACCACTCAGTTCCCCTCTCTTTCCCCTTCCCTCTCCCTTCTGCCTCTGCCTTACTCCCCCCTCCGTTCTCCCCCTCCCATCTAGTTAAAAAAATTGGGAAGCAGTGTTTCTTTGCTGTTCCTTAGCAAAGGAACGGTAAGGAACAGTCTAGCCGTGATTTCTGAAGTTTACTGAATGTTACTGAATAAATTCAGTAAACTTAAATTTGATATTACTGAATCCAATTCAGTAATCCCTTTTAAGTTCAGTAATAGCAAACTTTACCAAATCAGATAAAATTTGGTACTTTTTACCAAATTCCGAACCCGAATCACACACCCTTACTGACTACACCACTCTAAGGCAGGGGAATATGAGGAAGAACTGTTATGATGAGTGGAGCTGGCAGACAGCTTCATACAGGGAGACATGGTCCTAAGCCATGAAAGAGCCCAAACTGATAGGTGTACTATAGCAAGAGAACTGTGTCTTAGTTAAATGAGGTATGTGCACTGTATTTTAAACTAACTGACATTTATGGGTTTTCTGTAAGGGCACCTTCATGTAAAGTGTGTTATAACAACATAGTTCTGAAGTAACAGTAGTCACTAGCTCAGCTGAGTCAAGAAAAAGAGTTGCACCAAAGTTGGAAAAAGTCATTCCTGTTGACATTACTGATTTGGCTTTCAATGATCAATTCTTGGTTCAAATGAACCCCTAAGTTTTTAACAGCCACTGGTGACAGAGATACCCCATTCAATACTGGTAATGTAACTCCTTCCAAACAATAAGCTTTTCCAACCAACTTCACCTCTTTCTTCTCTGGAAAAAAGCAACTGGTTCAGTTTAGAAGTTACTCAAAACGATGATTTAATTAAACTATCATTTGTGTGATTGTTTCTATATGGGCCATTTCACTATCATTGTGTAGGATACACGGTTTCACGGTATGTATAAACACGGACATCCTGGCTTAATTCTGGCTGCTCCCCTGGTGTTGCCATCACTACAATGCAGACTAGAATACCGGTCAGGAGTCTGAAGCGGAGGCAGGGGAAATGAAAACTGCATCGGATGACCCAAAGCAAAATGTGAATGACCATCTGCAATCTGATTCCTGGGTTCATGATGTGACGGACTCAGCTTCAGATGCTGAGATAACAGTTTCCCAGTATCTAGTAAGGGCCTGACTCAGTGGAGCACCCTTAAGTCTGTGCTTTAAAAGTAGAGCATTTGTAAAGCAGTGTCAACCTCTGAAAGAAGCCAGCAACCTAGTGTTATACCAAGTCTTTTGTGTCTCACACCAGTGAAGTTTCTATATAAAAAACTTTCTGTTACTTCAATTCAAGCATTTGCCTACCAGCTTTCTGACTTTATCTACTGTAAATAAACCTTCTGTTACATTTTGAACCTCCCCAAGCCTTGTGTGCCAGTTTCTGCTAAAGGGAAGCGCAAACCCCTGATCTGTCCCCTACTAAGACTTGGCTGGGTAACCATACTACTTTTATGTTACTGAAGGGTGGGTCAAGAAAGAAAGTTGAAGCTTAACATCAACCACGCTACCAGAGGCTTCCCAGGGTAGGGGAAGATCAGCCCAAGCTTGAGTTGGACATGTGTGTGACACATGAGTTAATCATAATTAAAATAAACCATGGTTTCATGGAGCAGGGCCTCAGCTATTGTAGTACTGTAAACTATAATTGTGATAACGAGACTCATAAAATGATCTTTCCTCAAAATTAAGAGGGCTTTTCCTGCTATTTTCTTATATAATTCTATGTAAATTTACTCAGGAGGAGGTCCCACTAGATTTGACTCCCAGGGGGATTCTGCATGATCGAATTTGATTGGACTTTCTGAGCAGTTGTGCTGCAGTGGAGTCATACGAATCCACATTAAGGCTTTTGGTTTGCATTGACATTTCATTTCATCATGCTCAAAGTCCATCGTGCGGAATTTGCCAGTATAAAAATCGATTCCTCATTGCTTTTTCTGGGGGAAGTGTCGACAGATATGCGTCTTCTTCATTTTTAAATCCCCCCCAAACGCTACATATAAATGTTGCGTCAAACAAACACATGAACATTTTTCTCAAAACACACATTGCTACGTATAAACGTTGCGTCAAACAAACACATCTGATAGGTCAGAGCATTTCCCGCCAATATCGTGGAATGAGTACTGGTTATTGACATTTGGAGGGAAAATTGTTACCGATGACCCCGCTTTCCCTCTGCCTCAGAAGCTGTCAGCTGTCAGCGAGCAACAAGTAACAAATTTGGTGCATTGAAAAACGGACCCATTATTGGGCAGCTGTCGTCACGTGACACAGGATATGTTTCTGCATAGACGTGTAGAAACATTGCAACGTTTTTAATATATTTTTTTTAAAAGAGAGAGAAGCAAGAGGGGAAGGGAAAGGGTAGTGGGTGTGGCTTGGAAAACATGATCAACCAATCAAATTTAGTTGATTCAAAGGGCGGGAGGAAAGGGCAAGATGGGTACAAAAGAGCAATTTAGTGGTAGTGGAAATTGTGGTCAAGCTCAAAGGAAGGCAATTTGTATTCTAACTCTTCCTCCAGCTGGAAACAAATTATCTGTTCAGGAAAAATTGAACACTGGATAACTTACCTTCTTTAATATTGTTTATTTAATTTCTACTAGCGAACTGCATAAATTCCCTGTATGGCTGTTAGTAGGAGGGCAACAGCACAATATTGGGAGGTTCCTGGACATGTATCCTCCTATGATGGAGGTAGCTGTTTTATTTATTTAGAATACTTATAAGCAGCTGAAACCCAGGACTCAAATTTTCAAATGGTTGCTCTCTGTAGATCCAAAGATGATGTCTCCTATGTACTTTTGAAATACATCTTATTCTGGTGAAGTAGAAGGAAGCCAGGACTGAAGTCTAGCAAAATCCTCCTCCTTTCCACGCATACCCCCACCAACAGTGTGACAGCAGGCACCTTCCCCAGTCCCTGCATCACCTCCCCCATCAGCACCTCAGTCTCAGCTGCCACAAACGGGCCCCACACAAGATTACCAATCTCCAGGTGGGCCCCAGTGTTTCCCCAGAATTACAACTTCTTCAAACTACAGAGATCGGTTCCCCCTGAGGAAATAGCTCCAATAGGGTGGCCAGGTCTTCTTGGCAATAGGCATACAAGTCGGGGGCAGTACTTACTGGGTTTCTCTTTCTTCCTTTGTGTGCTTTGTACATGCGTACTCCCAACTAGTTTTCCAATTGCCTGTGATTGTGGGACAGAAAGGCAAACTTCTGGGAGTTTGTCTACCCCCAGCAGGCACATTGGAACCCTACATTATACCCTGCTGAGGTCCTCCCATCCCCAAACCCTCCCTTCTCAGGCTCCACTCCCAAAATCCAAGAGTTTCCCAAACCAGAGTTGGCAACCCTAGCCCATGCCATCTTCCCATCAGAGTGGCAGCTGATGATGCCCATTTCCTGCCACAGGCAACAACCTCCAACTGCATAGCCAGCTCACCTTCCTCCTGCAGCAGCAGCACAGACAGATGAACCTCAGCCAGGCCCGCAGGAGGCTTTTGGCAGCCAGGGTGGGGCAAGCATAGTCTTCAGGCCACTGAAGGAACCATCAGAGAAGCTTCAGTGGCAGCATGCAGAGCAAACACTGTCTTGAGCTGAGATGAGAAACTGCAGGGTCTACCCAGCCTGGATAGGCTGGGAGAAGGACCATTCAAGGAGGCTGGGTAATGGATGAGAGGAAGCCCACGGAGGAGGGAAAAGGAGAGCCCTTTAAAAACAAGTTCCTGTGAGGAGGAGGAGGAGGAGGAGTAGGAGGAAGACAAGGGAGGAGGCAGCTGGAATGTGCTGTCACGCCCAGGGCAAGAGAAGAAACAAGGTGGTACCCCTTCCTTGCCCATATGACACCTGAGGACACCTGCCTTCAGCAGGTGGCTGGTCAGTGGATGACTGGATGGAGGCATGGGGAAAGGAAGAGCCTCACAACTGCCTCTTTGCTTTGGGGAAGAAACAAGTGGGAACAGGAAACACAACAGTGGGCACCATGGCACCCAGAGAAACCATGCTGGGAATCTAGGGTTGCCAGCCTGGGGCTGGCAAGTGGTCTGAGCTTACCTTGGGGGGAGGCCATTACCAGTGGTGCAGTGATGTCACTTCTGGTGTGAACCAGAATTGATATCACATAGGGAATGATGCTGTTCATTTTGTCCCAGTAAAGGAACTAAGCCTGACATGATGAAGTCACTGCCGGGTTGCGCTGGAAGTGACATAATGGCATCACTGATGACACTGATCTCCCCCTATCCCTCTGAGAATTTTTCTCCTGCCACCCAGCTGAGCACTGGCAGGGAGAACCAGCAGGGGCAGGAGTCTTCCCTGTGGGGATCGGTAGTGTGACCTACTTAAATTCTCCTATGTCCGAAAACAAACTCCTTTTCATGTAGAAAATTAGTACATCATGGATAGGACTGAGTTAAAATATTGCTTTCTAATGTATTATTATTCTACATGTACTTGCAAAGGAAGAGAGAGACCATGTGTGTGTTTATATAAAATTCAGTACAGTCTCAGAAAAGGCTATATCATGTGATTCCTTTGCATAGGGAATTAGGCTGTTCTAAGTGTGCCTCCACTTTGGTCACCATGTTGCCGTCAGAAATTCCTGCAAATAATCATTTGTCATTAACAAGCAAAATAACTAAATTTATCGCAATACACATGCCTGGATATGCAAATAGACTTGAAAGAATAAGTGATTCTCATCCTGGTCTGCATACACTGGGCTTCTTAGTGGAATTTGCATAATTGGGCATGTAGTATACAGCTTCAAGGCCTCCAGGCTCATTTGTATGCTCACAGAAGCATTGTTATATCAATCTGTTGATTATGCATATTAACATAGTGAATTGTGACTGTAAAATCCATCTGGACAAAGAGACCTAAAATGGAACACTTTCCACTTACTGAAGATTTACTTCCCCAAATAGGTCATCATCTCATTGCCCTGTCTCAGAGGTACTGCCTGGTACAGAAAACCCAGTGTTTTATGTTATCCACACTTTTCCCTGTTGGAGAATGGGGGAGAGGGTTACTTTCCTTGATTTTTTTTTAAACGTCTTCCTTGTAATTGACATGGTATATGGGAGGCGGAAAGCTGTTTTATTTTCAGTGTGTTCACCTGTACATATAGTAAGTACATCTTGTTGTAGTGAAGCCCAAAATGCAAAAAGAAGAAAGAAAGGAGCATGCGTCAACAGGTATTTGTCTTACATCCATAAAATTGCTCTGCCCTAAATGAAAATGATCAGCAGGTTTGAGGCAACAGCGAGCATTCAAAAGAGGTTGAAATGCAATGCTAAGATATTCACATGGCTCAGACAGCATCCTCATTTGTTTGCCCAATTTCCTGTATTAATTCCTTGAGGGTGTATGAGAAGAAAATTGCATATGAGAAAACAATAACACTTTCCCAGTTGCAAAACCCATTTTTGTGGAAATGTATGTTAATGTAGAGAAACAGGACAAAATGCAATCATCATCCCTGGGCCAGAGAAGGCTCTGTCAAAACAGCCTCATATCTTTGAATAACTTCTGCATTGGTGAGGTAGCTCCCTTCCCCGGAGTATACTGGACTATTCAGAAGAGGAACATCAGACTCTTTAAATGCCTTATGGACCAATCCTGAGGGCCCCTGGGGCAGTGGCACTTAGTGGCCAATGCAACCATGGCACTGCTAGTACTATCCATATGGACATTCCACAGATGCCCCTCTACAAAGTTCACACTACACAGTGAATATGCCAGAGTTCCAAGCAACCCAGCAACACCCACCAGTCAGGCAGTGGTACCTGATCACATCCCTCTGAGTAGCATATGCAAGCCCAGTCAACCACTGCCTGCTCATGTGGCCATTGCCCATCAACACCACATCTGCCTGTCTCCCTCCACTCTAGCACTTGAGGACAGGGAGGAAAGACCCAGTGACAGCACAATCCCAGCAGAGATACGTCGTGGGACCATAGGGATGCCAGGTCTCTTGTTGTTGCAGTTGACCTTCTGCCATTCTGATCCAATGTGTGTGGGGTGGGGGTGGGGGTGGGAGTGGATTGCACACTGGAATTGTGCCAGTGCATTGATGTCACTTCTGGGGAAAACTGGAAGTGGCATTGTGAATGTTCTAGCATTTATGAAAATTCTATGATTTTACCATAGAGTTTTTATGAACCTTTGGGTATCTAATTGCGCCCACATGTCAGATGGTACACATGGGCCTGAGATGAAGGAGATTGGGGATGGCAACTAAAAGGCAAAACACTCATATTCTCCTGGCAGTGGTCTAATGGGCAGCAAAACACAAGTAGGAGGCCAGCCTAAAACCCATAGCCCCCACATACAAGTTCACTAGACCAAGAAGGTATATGCAAAGGAAGTATGCCATTGGGTCTTAGGCATCCTTTTACAGTCCTGACATTACAACCAACTATATAGGGTTGTACAGATAACACTGCAGAGACAGGTGTGGCCCAGTGGAAAGGACCAATAAGGAGAAAGAGGAGCAAGGTGCAATAATTTATTTGTTAGCTGCAAAGGGAACTTTACAGATTGACTGGATTTCAGCAGCTGACTAGAGGTGGGCACGGACAGCAATATGAATGAAAAAAACCCATGAACAGCCCAATCAACTGTTCGCAAACAAGCTGTTCGTAAGATACCATTGTAAACAAACAAGTGATAGTCGCAAGCCTGGTTCGTTGTGTTCATCCACTGTTCGTGAAGCCAGACAGTCAGGCACCTTCAATCAATTCCCTTGGCAATGGAGGCAGTGACTGCCTAAACTCTGTCTGCACTCCTTCTGTTGCCCTAGAAACCCTAATCAAAACCCAGCTTAGCTTGATAGGCAGGTCTTCCTTCCGAGTGTGGAGCTCCAAATTGGTTACATGGGGAGCAGAGACCAGGGGGGAGGGGGAGGGGTGTTCTGTGGCCATGGGAACTCAAATCTCATCCCTGCAAACCCTGTTAGGCAGTTCTGTCTGCCAACCACAGACCACCTGCTTTGTTCTATGGGACCTCTGGTTATAAAAGGAAGCATACTCCAAGCTCTAGCTATCAGTTTCAGTAGGCAGTGGAGTGGGAGAGAGCTGTTGCTAGCATTTTGAGAGAGAGACAGGGAGAGTGCATTGGAGCTTGAATTTTTGTGTGTGTGTGTGTGTGGTGGAATTGGGACCTATCTTCTCTGGTTCCAGGGCTGCTGCCATGCTCTGGGGCCAAGCTCAGGGGGCACATTGGCTAAGGGCATACAGTGATTATTATCAGTGCCTGATCTGGTCAGGTTTCTGGGAGTGCTGGGCTAGGGCTGTAGCCCCTCCCTCTGGTTCCAGGGCTGCTGCCAGGCCCTGGGGCCAAGCTCAGTCGGCACCTCGGCTGAGGGCTCACACTGATTACTATCAGTGCCTAATCTGGTCAGGCTTCTGGGAGTGCTGGGTTAGGGCTTTCGCCCATCCCTCTGGTTCCAGGGCTGCTGCCTGGCTCTGGGGCCAAGCTCAGTGGGCACCTCGGCTGAGGGCTCACACTGATTACTATCAGTGCCTGACCTGGTCAAGTTTCTGAGAGTGCTCGGCTAGGGCTCTACCCCCTCCCTCTGGTTCCAATGCTGCTGCCAGGCCCTGGGGCCAAGCTCAGTGGGCAACTTGGCTGAGGGCTCACAGTGTTCTCTGTTTCTCATCCCTCCATAATTCTTATTTGCTGACACAATGAGGCTTCAAGCGGGGGTCAAGGGTGGTCATGGGGAGAAGTGCAAAGATTGTCCCAGTTGCCATGCAGGAAGCAGTACTGGGTGGGGCTCAGGGGCAGCAGAAACTCCTGCTCCTCAAGATTCAGCTGTGGGGGCTGTGGAGGAGGCCAAAGAGGTCTTGCTGCTGGAGGAAGAGGATCTCTTTAAACTGTTTGAGGAGGAGGAGGAGGGCCAGGGGTCCATAGAGGAATGGTTTGGGTTTGATGAAACATCCATCCTGTCCCCATCCCAAACTCTTGGTGCTGTCCCTGCCTGCAGTCCACCCCTCACTCTGTCTTCCAGCGCCAGCTCTGCAGCATGGCCTGTAACCATTCATCCTCCTTCCCCTGGAATAGTTAGTGGGCCACGTTTCAAGCTCTCCATATAGAGGCACTTTCGGGCTTCCAAATGACCCCCATGTGGTGTGTTGCTGTGTCTGCAATGGCCTGGTGCACAGGAGCAATGACCTGAAGCACCTGTTGTCGACGGTCCTGAGTAGGCACCTGAAGACGCACCACCCAAGCCTGTGATCTCTGTCCTCACCCAGCGAAACATCCGGCGGGGGGGAGAAAAAGGACTACCAGCTCTTCTGACCAGGGATCAGTGGGAGGGTCACCAGAATCCACCCCAAGCAAGAAGCCTTGCCCCGAGGCTGCTAATGGTGGGAGCAGAATGGTCAGGCAGGCTGCCCTTGCGGATGTTGTTCCTCGGGGTTGGGGACAGTGTCGCTGTAAAGGGTGACATTGAGGTCTCAGGAGGTGGCTATTCGTGTTGTGGCAGAGACAATTGCCCTGCAAGGATTCCCCCTATCCATCGTATAGGGTGTGGGCTTCTGCAGGGTGCATCAGCATTTCACTCCATGGTTCTCCATGCCGTCACGGCGCACCATTGGCCATCGAGTCCTGCCTGCTCTCTACCATCCTGTCCTGCCCTCCCATCAGCGTGCAGAGTGAGCATGTGTTCTCCCACCTGGGAGACCTCCTCCATCTATGCCATGCACGTCTGCACCTGGACCTGGTGGATATGTTGACTTTCATTAAGATCAACTTCAACCTGCTTGGATATCCCTCTGTGGACCTCGACCTGCTTGGGCTCTGAGCCACCCTAGTCTACTGTGGTTCTAGGCAAAGCTCCTATGCAGCAGCCTCAAGATTTCTGGCCCGCTGACTGGCTCCTGGGCAAAGCAACTTAATGCTATTACCTGTCCCATGGCTGCTCAAGTTAAATTTCTGGTGGTGTCGTGCTCTAGCCCCCCTCAGTTCCCAGGGCTTCTTCCAAGGTTGAGGGCTAAGCTCAGTGGCCACCTCTGCTGAGGGCTCACATTGAGTATTGTCTGTGCCTGATCCGGTCAGGTATCTGGGAGTGGTGGTGTTGTGCTTTAGCCCCCCTCAGTTCCTGGGGCTGCTTCCAAGGTTGAAGGCCAAGCTCAGTGGCCACCTCTGCTGAGTATTGTCTATGCCTGATCCGGTCAGGTATCTGGGAGTGGTGGTGTTGTGCTTTAGCCCCCCCTCAGTTCCTGGGGCTGCTTCCAAGGTCCAATGCCAAACTCAGTGGGTTTCTCGGCTGATGACTCGCAAATGTTTGGGTCTTCCTGGTCATGCTCTGCAATGCAGCTGGTAATCCTTTGTCCTCCTCTCCCAGACAAGTTCCCAGACTGTCCCTCTTTCAACTTCTCCCTCTTTGGATGGAACCACTACAACCCTTCCCAACAACTTCTCCTGCCCATCCCGCCCTTTCCACGAAGGTAGGAAGATGAGTCATGTCTGCAGCCGCTGCTTTTGGGCATGAGGAACAGCTCAAAAGCTGTTGCAGATATGGTTGTGCCACATGGTGCCCCCTTTCCAGGGCACCTGCTGTCCCCTCTGAGCAGGGAGGAATGGGTCCCGCAACTCCTGTCCTTTCCGTAAAGGCAGGATGGTGGGTGAAGTTGGTGGCAGCCTCCACTTCAACACAGGAAGGTTAGGGTTAGGAGTACAGTTAGAGTTAGGCTGGTGGGTGATGCTGAGCACATGCAGTTGTACAGCACAGTGTACCCGATCCAAGGCACCTGCTGTCTTCTCTGAGCAGCGGGGAATGCATCCCGTGACTCCCGTCCTTTCTGTGAAGGCAGGAAGGTGGGTGATGCTGGCAGTGGACTACACTACTTATTAGTAGTGCCTGTACTGCCTGCTCAGGTAAGGTATCTTTGAGTGGTGTGGAACTGCTCTAGCCCCCCTCAGTTCTCGGGGCTGCTGGTCCCTCTTTCAACCTCTCCCTGACCGGAAGTACTCCGACCCTTCTCAACGACCTCTCCTGTCCTGTCCATCCCATCCTTTCCCTGAAGGCAGGAAGGTGGGTCATGTTGGCAGCCGCCGCTTTGGGGCACAAGGAACAGCTCAAAAGCTGTTGCAGATACGGTTGTGCCGCATGGTGCCCCCTATCCAGGGCACCTGCTGTCCCCTCTGAGCAGGGGGGAATGGGTCCCTGCTGCAACTCCCGTCCTTTCCACAAAGGCAGGAGGGGTTCACACTGGTTATTATTAGTGCCTGTCCTGCCTGCACAGGCAAGGTGTCTCTGTGTGGTGGGGTACTGCTCTAGCTCCCCTCAGTTCTCAGGGCTGCTTCCACGGTTCGGAGCCAAGCTCAGTGGGTTTCTCAGATGACAGCTCCTTCCCAACAACCTCTCCTGTCCTGCCCATCCCATCCTTTCTGCGAAGGCAGGAAGGTGGGTCATGTCTGCAGCCACTGCATTGGGGTCTTCCTGGTGCTGCTCCGCAACGCGGCCCTCTTTCTGACAATTTCACAGTCCCTGTTTCTTCCTCTCCCTCTCTGGAACCACTCCGACCCTTCCCAATGACCTCTCCCGTCCTGTCCATTCCTTCCTTTCCACAAAGGCAGGAAGGTGGGTCATGTCTGCAGCCACCGCTTTTGGGCACGAAGGACACCTCAGCTGCTGTTGTGCATATGGTTGTACAGCACAGTGTCCCTTATCCATGGCACCTGCTGTCCCCTCTGAGCAGGTGGGAATGGGTCCCGCAACTCCTGTCCTTTCCGTGAAGGCAGGAAGGTGGGTGCTGTCTGCTGCTGCTGTTTTTGGGCATGAGGGTCAGCTCAGGAGCTGTTGCACATATGGTTATACAGCACAGTGCTCCCTATCCATGGCACCTGCTGTCCCAACTGAGCAGGGAGGAATGGGTCCCGGCCATGACTCCCATCCTTTCCACAAAGGCAGGAAAGTGGGTCATGTCACCAACAGCCTCCGCTTCGACACAGGAGGCCTGGACAAATCTCTCCAGCAGCAGTCTGCACATTCCTTCAGGGTGGATCCCGTCACCCTGTGGGCTGACTGTCCTCCCAGCTCCACCGTGTCTGGCTGGAGGGATCCACAACGGCACCAGCCTTCGCTGCAATGCTGTCTTCTTTAGGGTGCTGAATAGACTGCCACGTACGTGATGGTAGGCCGGTGGGTGATTCTAGGAGCAGCCCACAGCTCCCCACGTGGGCACCTACCTATCTGCCCACAATGCCCTTTCCTAGGAGAACTAATGCCTCCCCCATGATGGGGGGGGGGAAGGCATCCTCCACCATCTCTATGGCCAGCATGTGAGCCTCCGCTTCTATATGTTAGGGGCGGGCCCCACCTCCCACCCTAGGTTCTTTCCTTCCAACTTTCTAATGACGGGATAACCCAGATATTTATGCAATCCAACTGTCTCCCCAATATCCCTGTACATGGTATCTGTCTCTCCTGTCAATCCAATACAGGTATTCAATGTATCCATGCATCCCTCTAGCCTATACACCTATCCCATACAGCTATGCACCGGTCTATTGAGAAACTTATCTATCCCATGTACCTAACCGTCCAATGCTCCATGTCCAGCCGGTGTGTTTGGGTGGCAACAGCCTCTGCACCACGTGAGGTGTGGACAACAGCATTGGCCCTGATGCCATGATGTCCCCATCTAGTGGACGAATGTTGGTGTCTCTGACCCACCAGGGTGTGCGTTTGGATGTGCAAGGCCTCCACTTACGCCACCATGTCTTGATGGAGGGTTTTCTTTGCACTGTTGCTGGGTCATTTGGTTATGTGGTGGCTGCCGACATGAGCCACCTTACTTCCATCCAGAAAGTAGCCTTTGTGAGGCCTGGCAGGCAGGCACATGTGGGGTGCTGCTGGTGAGCAGCCACACATCCCGCCCCCTAGAGGGGAGGGAGCCCACCACCGCCTCTCCGAGCCTGCCAGTCCTGGTGGGCGGCAACGAAACCACCCAGGGCCGGCGCGTCTATTAAGGCCAGGTAGGCAGTGGCCACAGGCGCGGGGTGCCGGAGGGAGCGCCAGAGGAGGCGCGGCGGGCGGGAGCACGCGCCACAAAGCACCAGCCTCCTATCCCTCCCACCCCGCGCCGCTGCCGCCACCAGCACAAGCCCCCGGCCAGGCGCAGCCACCGCGGGCAGGCATCTGCGGCGCAGGCAACCAAGCGGGGGAGCTCGGAGGCTGCCCGCCGCAGCAATCAGGCCGCCAGTGGCGCGCGCTCCCGTGATGATGTCACGCATGATGTCATCACGTAGGCCAGTGTGCGTGTGTGTGCGCGTGCGGGGGTGCCCAGCCGGCCGGCCGCGAGCGTGGCAGACCCTTGCGCCGCCCCTGAAACCACCTTACTTCCATCTGGAAAGCAGCCTCTGGGAGGACTTTTGGGTGGTCACATGGGGGGGATGCTACTGGCAAGCAGCCAAACCCCCCACCCCCTAGAGGGAAGGCAGTCCGCCCCCATCTCCCTGAGCCAGCCAGGCCCAGCAACCACCGACATGACCCACTTTACTTCCATCCGGAAAGTAGCCTCTGGGAGGCCTGGCGGGCAGGCACATGGGGGGTGCCACCAGTGAACGGCCAAACCTTCCACCCCCTAGAGGGGAGGTGGCCTGCCTTCGAGTCCACTGCTTGTACATGGGGCCAAAGACAACTGGTGGCTCCAATTGTATTGAATGGGAGTTTCCTGGGGGCATCGGATTTGGGAATGTGTAACTCCAAGATCCGTATTGCAAGCTTGACCAAACTTGAATGATGGCTGGAGTAGAGCCTGCTGAACACTCCCTGTGAATAGGGGCTCTCTAAGTCCCAAGGGGGGCTGTTCTGGCCCCCATGAATGACAAACACTGAATATGTTCGTTAATAGGTCATGTTTGTTACTGTTCATTTGTTTGTGTTCATCGACAGCAATGAACAACAAACAGCATATTTGTTTTTCCCCCTTGTTCATGCCCGTGTCTACAGCTACTCAAAAAGAGGCAGCAGACTCCCATTTGGAGCTTGTAGGCTAATTCTTACCTGGGTTTGCCTGGAGAACTCCAGAGGGATGAATAGAACAAAGCAAGCAGGAGAAAGCAAGATAGGATGATGATCCTAGAAAAGAACCAAGTAGAGGAGCCAAATAGCAACAAAGGTAAAGGTCAAAGGGAGATAGGGAGGAAGAGGCAGGTGAAAGAGAGGAGCCAAATGAGAAGCAGGGAACAAAATACTATTTTTTCTTGTTAAAGGGTTAGACAGAACAAACGGAGGTTAAACCTAGCCCTCAGAAAGAATGTGACTCTAGCAGCCACGAGCCTTGAGGTATGGGATGACCCGTTTGTAATGTTGTAACCAGTTTTGTAAGCTGGTACTTTTCAAATGCATATGGGACTATGCCCAGGCAATGAATTACATAACAGAGGACATTCAATTTCTAACTTTGTGGTCCGCCATGGTGGTGGGTGGGACTTGAGACTTCTGGCTCCTTCTTTACCAACTAGACACCTGCCAGGAGTTCCAGGGAGTTGTTGTGGCTCATCTGGCAGGCAGAGACTTTGGTTAACTGTTTTGTTGTTTGAGTGGTATATCAGCATGGCCACATTCCTTCTGGGCAGAAAGAGATTTCTCCAACCAAATAATGGAACCTGACTCCTAGGCCCATCCCCCCTTCTTATTCAGAGTTTTTCTTTCTGCCTGCCGTATAGCTATCACCACATTTGCTAAATGTCTTCTGTAGGCCTCGAGATATGGTCAGGGGTCCCATTGTAAGATTTTTTTCCAACCTAAGATCCTCAAAGTATTTGCTTAGTGAAGCACTTCTGATGTCAGTGGGCTTCCATCAAGTGCTGAGAGAACATTTCAAAGTACTTCTTTCAAGTATTTGCAGCTTTATCAGTAGAACACACATGCATGCAAAACCCAACAATTCTAGCAGATATTCCTACCATCTGCCTTGTGAGTTGTCTTAGAGGTATCCCGCAATACACTTGAAGTGCTTAAGGAAACTAGCCAATTTTACAAGATGACAGCACACTTTGCAATGGAAGCTGTCACATTTTTTGCAAATATGTCACATGCATAGAAGCAAATATTTGATAAATATGAGCAAAAGACAGAATGTATTTCTTTTTCATCCGAGGCCTGCAAATTAAGCATTTGAAACTGATGATGACTTCTTACTATCTTATATAACTACTAGCAACAAAGCCCATTGTGGTGAAGGAGGGGGGTGGGCATTGTCTCCTGCTCCACACCTGATCTTCCTAATCTCAGCCATGTGAAGGGGTGGTGGGTTTTGCTGCCTGCTCCATGCTTCGTACATGCCAGGTAAAGGGGGAGCATTGCCTCCTATTCTGCGCCTGACTACAGCTGGGTGAAGGGGGGCAGTCATTGCCGCCTGCTCTGAGCCTGATCCCAGCTGGGTGAAGACAGGGTGGACATTGCTGTCTGCTCAGTGACTTATTCCAGTCGGTTGAAGAGGGCAAGCATTGCCATCTGCTCTGCTCCTTATCCCGTCTGAGTGAAGGGAAGAAGGGCATTGCCTTCTGCTCTCTGCCTTATTACAGCCAGGTGAAGGTACGAGGTGGGCATTGCCACCTGCTTCACTCCTGATCCCAAATGGGTGATGGCAAGGGGTGGGCATTGCCACCTGCTCTGCCACTAATACCAATTGGGTTAAGGCAGGGGAGGGCATTGCCACCTGCTCCACTCCTAATAATAAAAATGATGATGATGATGATGATGACAATGATGATGATGATGGTGATGGTAACAACAACATTCGATTTATATACCGCCCTTCAGGACAACTTAATGCCCACTCAGAATGGTTTACAAAGTAGGCCATTATTATCCCCACAACAAAACACTCTGTGAGGTGGGTGGGGCTGAGAGAGCTCCAGAGAACTGTGACTAGCCCAAGGTCACCCAGCTGGCTTCAAGTGGAGGAATGGGGAATCAAACCTGGCTTTCCAGATTAGAGTCAAACGCTCTTAACCACTACACCAAACTGGCTCTCCCATCAACGGGGTTAAGGCGGAGGCAGGCATTGCCACCTGCTCTGCTGCTGATACCAGCTGGGTTAAGGTGAGGGGTGGACATTGCCACCTCCTCCACTCCTAATACCAGCTGGGTGAAGGCAGGGGGTGAACATTGCCACCTGCCTTGCTCCTAATACCAGCTGGGAGAAGGCTTTGCCACCTGCTCCCATCCTGCTCCTGGCCTGGGCTTCCCACCATGGCATGTTTTCTGGAGGGACATGGTGCCTTGCCTAGGCTTCCCACCATGGCAGCACCCTCTGGTGGTGCACTGGGGTATAAAGTGAGTTGTCTGAAATACGCTTACTCAATGATATAGTAAGATTTTTTAAAATACAGTTTTCTATGGTTACAAGGTTTAATATTAATGACATGTTATGCTATTAGGGATGCACAGCAGATGAACAGTAGATGAACAGTAGATGAACTCGGTATACTCCCTAATGTGTGACAATGATATATAAAGGAGCTCTAAGAACAGCTCTTAAACCCAGTTGGCAAAATAAATAAATGAGTAGGTGAATGAAATTCTTTGCAGAAAATGGCTTCAGTGTAAAATGTACATTATACACCTAAATGAATTAAAGATGAATTGGAATTGATTGTAACATGGCAGATGCTCTACTACTTTCTTGTTATCATTGCTAAAATTATATTCTGTCAAATGAATCTTGCAGTATTAATTTAATTTAATTTATTGGATTTATACTCCGCCCTCCCCACATCAGCGGGCTATATTAGATTTGTGGGTTACCCCATTATGTGGTATAACTATTATCCCCTGTGATGGAAGGCTAAGGCAACTTGTTTTTTTCTGTGGCAATGGACAGTAGCTAATTATACATGCTCTAATGCTTTTCTTTTGCATTAAAGAACTGAGGAATCAACATGCTAATAAATATTACCAGCTTTCCACAAACACCTTCATATAACTATGCTGTGTCCTTGCATAAATGACCTCTGCTCTTTCAGGAGAATTATGGGAAATGAAGCAGATGTGGTGTCCTGACACAGATGGCCGAGTGCCCTGGCAGGAGTTTGTTTTATAAGAAATTTATGTAAAGCAATAAGAATGTTATGACTGAGCCAAAGCATGTTACTCTTCCTTGGCAATAGGAAATACTTTTACACACATACACACTAGAGTTCCCAGAATCCAGGAGGGGCCTGGAGATCTCCCGGAATTACAACTGATCTCCAGGCAACAGAGGTCAGTTCCCCTAGAGGAAATGGCAGCTTTGGAGGTCGGACTGTATGGCATACCTCACTTAGGTCCCTCCTTCAAACTCCACCTTCTCCAGGCCCCACCCTCAAAATCTCCAGGAATTTCCCAGCCTGGACATGGCAACCCTAACATGCAAATACACACACACACACACCCAAGCCCTTGCTTTCATAGAATCATAGAATCATAGAGTTGGAAGGGGCCATACAGACCATCTAGTCCAACCCCCTGCCCAGTGCAGGATCAGCCTAAAGCATCTCTGACAAATATTCATCCAGCCTCTTCTTGAAAACTGCCAGTGAGGGGGAGTTCACACCCCCCCCCTAGGCAGCTGATTCCTCTTTTGAACTACTCTGACCGTGAAAAAGTTTTTCCTAATATCCAGCTGGTACCTTTGTGCATGTAATTTAAGCCCATTGCTTCGGGTCCTACCCTCTGCTGCCAACTGGAACAGCTCCTTGCCCTCCTCCAAATGACAGCCTTTCAAATATTTAAAGAGAGTAATCATGTCCCCCCTCAATCTCCTCTTTTCCAAACTAAACATTCTCAAGGCCCTCAGCCTTTCCTCGTAGGGCTCAGTCTCCAGACCCCTGATCATCCTCGTTGCTCTCCTCTGCACCCTCTCGATTTTGAAGTGAGACCTCCAGAACTGCACACAATACTCCAGGTGCAGCCTGAACAAGGCAGTATAGAGAGGGGCCATGACCTCCTGTGATTTTGACGCTATGGCCCCTTTGATACAACCCAAGATTGAATTGGCCTTTTTTGCCATCACATCACACTGACTGCTCATATTTAGTTTACAGTCCACTCTTACCCCAAGATCCCTTTCACATACACTTCTGGGCATTAGTATATCTCCCATCCTGTATTTGTGCTACCCATTTTTGTGGCTCAGATGTAATACTGTGCACTTGTCTTTGTTGAATTGCATCCTATTCACAGCTGCCCACTTCTCCAGAGTATTCAGGACTTGTTGAATTTTAATTCTATCTTCTTGGGTGTTTGCTACTCCTCCCAATTTGATATCATCAGCAAATTTAATGAGCAACCCTTCCACTCCTTCATCCAGATCATTGATAAAAATATAGAAAAGTACCGGGCCCAAAACCGAGCCCTGCGGCACCCTACTGGACACCTCCCTCCAATCTGATGAAACGCCGTTGACCACTGCTCTTTGGGTGCGGTCCTCTAACCAGTTCCCTGTCCACCAAACTGTCCTATAGTCCAGTCCACAGTCTTCCAGTTTGCCCATCAGAATGTCATGGGGGACCTTATCAAAAGCTTTACTGAAATCCAGATAAATCACGTCAACAGAGTTCCCCCGATCCAGTAAGCTGGTCACTCGATCAAAGAAGGAAACCAGGTTGGTCTGGCAAGATCTGTTAGGGAAAAAACCATACTGACTTCCCCGGATCACTGAGCAGTCCTTCAGTTGTTTACAGATTGATCCCTTTAAAATCTGTTCTAATATCTTCCCAGCAACAGAAGTCAGACTGACTGGCCTGTAGTTTCTCGGGTCATCCTTTCCCCCTTTCTTAAAGATTGGGATAACATTCACTGTTCTCCAATCTTGTGGCACATCCCCAGTCCTCCAGGAGACCTTTTTTAAATTTTTATTGGTGAGTACATACAATGTTATTCAATACACAAATTCCCTGTCTTATCTAAATTATATCAGCCCCCACCCTTTCCCCCCTCCTTACTGACTTCCAACAGCTTTCCAACCCCAAACCCCTCTTATTACTCAAATTACTCTTAACCATAATTTTTCTAAATCCTATATATGTTATATCACTTATTCTAAGCATGTTCAAATTCTTCTATATCTCCAATTTTCTAATATATCAATCTACATTTCACTGTTTAAACTATCTATTTTAATACAATCTCCTTATTACTAATATTAGCTTAGATTAATTAATAGCTAAGTTTCCCCATTAATGGTAAAGTTACTTCTCTCTCCCCTTTATAAAGTCACATATTAATAATTCTCAAACTGCCACAATCCTCCTTTCACATCCCATTTTTTTTCTAAATATTGTTTCAATTTCTCCCAGTCTGCAATATATTCTCCTGGATCAAGATCTTTAAGTTTTCTTGTCATTTTGTCCATCTCAGCCATGTACAGCAATTTGTAAATCCAATCTTCTATAGCTGGTATTTCTTGCACTTTCCATTTCTGCACATACAAAAGTCTTGCTGCTGTAGTCATGTAAAATAGCAATGTTCTGTACTGCCTTGGAACTTCTTCCATTCCCAAGTTCAGTAGCAACAACTCTGGGTTCTTATTTATTTGGGTTTGCAAAACCTCATTAATTATTTCTATTATATCTCCCCAGTATTGTTTAGCTACCTCACAAGTCCACCACATATGATAAAATGATCCTTCATGCTTTTTACATTTCCAGCATTTGTCTGACATATTTGCATTTCCAAGCGCAATCTTCTTAGGCGTTAAATACCACCTATACATCATTTTGTATACATTCTCTTTAATGTTGGTACAAGTTGAAATCTTCAAAGTATTTTTCCACAAGTATTCCCATGATTCCATTGTTATTTCTTTATGAAGGTTTATTGCCCATTTCACCATCTGGACTTTGACTGTCTCGTCTTCCGTATACCATTTTAAAAGTATTTTGTATATTTTCGAAATATCTTTTTTGCCTTCTTGTAGAATCGCTTCTTCTAACTCCGAGTTTTTTAGTCTTATTCCTCCCTTTAGACAGTCCGAGTTGTAAAGATCCCTAATTTGCCTATATTGAAACCATCCATAGTGAGGAGATAACTCTTCTTGCGTCTCTATTTTTGGTATTCTATGTTCTATCGACATTATCTCTTTATAGGTTAAACATTGTTGTTCATTATAAACAGTTCTTGGATCTATTACTTCATATGGTACCACCCATGAAGGGATACCACTTTCCATGTAATTCTTATATTTCTTCCAGATTGTGAAAAGGCTTCTTCTGATATAGTGATGCAGAAACTTAGAGTCCACTTTAACTTTATCATACCACAAGTAGGCATGCCATCCAAACAATTTTTTGTGTCCCTCCAAAGTCAGCAGTTTACGGTCTTTTAACGTTATCCAATCTTTTAACCATGTCAGACAAATTGCTTCGTAATATAATCTTATGTTTGGCAGTTGCAGCCCCCCTCTTTCTTTCGAGTCTTGTAATACCTTCATTTTCACTCGGGGTTTCCTGCCTGCCCACACAAAGTCTGAAATTTTTCTTTGCCATTTGTCAAATTGTTTGAAGTCTCGGATAATTGGAATAGTTTGCAGCAAAAACATCACACGTGGTAGCACATTCATCTTCACTGCTGCTATTCTTCCCAACCATGACAAATTTAATTTATTCCATTTTATCAAATCTCTTTCTATTTGTTGCCACAGTTTCTCATAATTATTTTTAAATAAATCTATATTTTTTGCAGTCAACTCAATTCCTAAATATTTCACTTTATTAGCTACCTCACAGTCCGTTATATCCATTAATTCTTGCTGTTTTTGCTTCGTCATGTTCTTGCACAATATCTTCGACTTCTTTTTGTTCACATGAAATCCCGCCAAATCACCAAATTCCTTTATTTTATCCATTATTTTTGGCATATTGTCTATTGGATCTTCCACTATCAACATTACATCATCCGCAAATGCCCTGACTTTGTAGGAAAATTCCTTTATTTTTATGCCACGGATTGTATTGTCCTCTCGAATTTGAATCAGCAAAATTTCCAAAATCAAAATGAACAACAATGGAGATAATGGGCAACCTTGTCTTGTACCTTTACCTATTTTCAATTTTTTAGTCAAATCATCATTAACTACAATCGCTGCACACTGGTCTTTGTAAATTCCTTTAACTGCTTGTGTGAACTTTTCTCCCATTTGCAGCTTTTCCATAGTGGCAAACATAAAATCCCAGTTCAAATTGTCAAATGCTTTTTCCGCGTCTACAAAAAAGAAACCAACTTCCCTATCACAGTGCTTATCGTAATATTCAGTAGCGTTTATTACTGTCCTTAAATTGTCCTTAATTTGTCTATTGGATAGGAATCCAGCTTGTTCTTCTGCAATAAATTCCGACATCCATCCCTTTAATCTTTCTGCCATAATTTTCGCAAATATTTTATAGTCATTATTCAGCAACGAAATTGGCCGATAATTCTTAACGTTGGTCAAATCCTGTCCATCTTTCGGGATCAATGATATATTAGCTTCATTCCATGAATCAGGAATCTTTTGGCCTTGTAATATTCCGTTAATTACCTCACTTAGAAACGGCGTCAGCTCATTGGCCATCATTCTATAGAACTTTGCTGTTGTTCCATCTGGTCCCGGTGCTTTCCCTAATTTTGTTGATTGTATAGCTTCTTTTATTTCTTCCTCTGTCACTTCCCTATTTAACTTCTCTTTCCATTCCTCTGAAATTACTGGAAGCTTCACTTTCTCCAAATATTCCGCTATTGAATCTCTGTTCACCTCTTTCTTTTGGTACAGCTTTGCATAAAATTTTAAAAAGGCTCTACTAATGGCTGATTGATCTGTCAATGTTTTATCTTCCTCTCGAATCTTAGTTATGATTTTCTTCTCCCTTTTTTTAAAAATTGCCACGCTAAATATTTCCCAGGCTTATTTGCACCTTCAAATGACTTCTGTTTCATTTTTTAAAATTCCACTCCAATTCTCTATTGTTCATTGCCGTCAATTGTTCCTGCAGGATTTTCATATCCTGAAATATTTTCTTTTTTCCTGGTCTTTTTTTAAGTTGTATCTCTTTGGCTTTAATTTCTTCCATAATTTCAAGTCTCTTTTCTTCCCTACTCCTCCTAGCTCTTGCATTCAGATCCATTAGCGTTCCTCTAATAACAGCTTTATATGTGTCCCATACCTTGTTAGTTGGTACATCCTTATTCAAATTGCACTGTATAAAAAATTTGGTCTCTCTTCGTAACAACGCCATATTTTCTTCCGTTTGCAGCAAGTCTTCATTTATCCTCCATCCTCTTTTCTTTTTCTTTTCCCCAAATCTCCACATAACTGGATTGTGATCTGAGCCTACCTTGGGTATTATCTCCACATCTCTAGTCCATACCACCAGTTCTTTGGAGGCCCAGATCATGTCAATTCTTGATAATGTAAAATGTCTTGCAGAGTAAAATGTATATTGTCTATTTTTCGGATTTTGTCTCCTCCACACATCTTCCAGACTTTCTTGTTCCTTAATCGCAAAACACGATTTTGGCAAAAGTCCTCTCTTTTTCTGTGCACTTTTAGATTTCTTGTCTTCTTCCAAATTTGTAACTCCGTTGAAGTCACCTGCCAAAATTATTTGATCATAAGTCAATTCATCTAATTATTCCTGTAAGTCCTTGAAAAAATTTTCTTTTGCCCCATTGGGCGCATAAATTTCAATCACCAAAATCTTCTTAGAGTTCCAGATTATTTCCACTGCAATATATCTAGCTTATGTATCACTTAGAACCGGTTTTGGCTGTAGCTCCTCCTTTATATATAATACAACTCCTCTCTTTTTCTTTTTGGAAGCTGCTACAAATTCATTTCCAAGTTTTGCAAGTTTCAAATATTTCACATCCTGTTTTTTAATATGTGTCTCTTGCAAACACACTATATTACATTTTTGTTTTAAAAGCCAGTGGAAAATAGTCTTGCGTTTAAAAGGTGAATTTAGTCCATTTACATTCCACGATATGATTTTACACTCCATGGTCAAATTTTAGCTCCTTTTGGTAAGTCTTTTTCATTGTCCCTGATAAACCTTTCCATCTCCTGGCCAGATCTGATGATTTTCCTTACACCACCAAATTCGAAAGCCAGTCCTTCAGGTATTTCCCATCTGTATCTGATTTTCATGTCTTTTATCATCTGGACCAGCTCTCTATACTTCTTCCTCTCCAACAACACTGATCTGGGCAGTTCTTTCATGATTCTCACCACTTTCCCATCAACCTCTAATGGGTCCTGAAATTGTTTACTCACAATTGACTCTCTTGTCTTTCTAGTTGTAAATTGCACAATCATATCTCTTGGTAACTTCCTTTGAGCTGCAAATTTTGAGTTAATTCTGTATGCCACGTCCAGAAGCACTGCAATCTCCTCTTCTTCTTTTCCCAGGTATGCTGCCAAAATTTCTGTAATCTGCTCTTGGGCTGTTTTTTCCAAAACTTCTGGGATTCCACGAAATCTCACTTGTCTTTCCATTTGTTTACATTCAGCTACAGCCATTCTTCCCTTCACGTCTCTCAGCTCCATTCTCTGTACATCTGCCAAGGTATCAGCCGCCTTTTCTACTGCATTAACTCTCTGCTGTGTAACTTGCATTTCTTTTTGAACCTGATCCATATTCTTCGCTAATTCTGCCATCTCCGATTTAAGTGTCTCTTTAAAGTCTTTCAATTTTTTTCCATCTCTTGCATCATATCTTTAAGCTCTTTATTCCCTTCCGAAACTTTTTTGTCTAGGTTTTCCAGCGCCATTTGCCATTCCTTCTTCGAAATCGTGGGGCTAGCTCTACTCCGCTCCCACGAGTCTGCTCTTTTCCTTAGCTCCGTGGCACGATTTTATTATTTTCCTTTATTTTTAAAAGTCAAAGTTTAAGTTATTTTTGTAAAAACTGATGTTTATGCGGTCCAAAATGTTGGGCGTCTTTTCTCTATGGTTTTATTGTGAGGCAACCGCCCTTACCCTTGACTAAGATGGCTTACTTCCGTTTTCCTTGAAGCTGCAGCTTTGCCCTCTTCAAAAATGGCGATATTCCACTTCCACTGCTTACAAGTTGCTTCTCGCCAAGCTCTTTATGGTTCTGAAGCACTTCCTATTCCTCTCCGTTTCACAGCAGTTCTCGCAATGTTGAAAGTTTCTCACAGTCCACTCTCTCTCTCTAGCTGCAGGTATGTAAACAATAATCGTTTTTCCACTCTAACTTTTCTTTACAATGTCACTTTTTAATAATTTATTTGCTGGAGTTTTCTCAGTTATATATCAAGTCTTTTGCAGTTTTCTAGATCTCTTTGTCACTTTATTTCTTATTGTAATCAGTCCCATAATGAGAGATAGCAATCTTTACCTTCTTAGATGTTTCTCTTGGGTTGTAATCGCTGCTTCGATTATCCAATTGATTCAGGTTCCCTTCTTAGTTTGCTGAAGCTTGGGCATGTAGGTCTTATGCCAAAATTTGACCCCAAAGTCGCTGCAGAGATCTCAGCAACCTCTCTTCGGGTGGGACCTCAAGGGTGGATGGGGGCTCGTTACGTAGAACCCCCCTCACACCCGAGATCAATGCGCCCTCAAGGTCTTGAGCGTACTTGCCTGTTCTCCACCTGAGAACAGGGGGCTGTGGGCAGTTTGCACCCCTCCAGCCCTACAAACAGTGACTCGGACAGCCCAGCTCCCTGAGCTGCGTTAGACCTCCATGGATCCCAAGCCAGAAGTCCCCCAGTCCTCCAAGAGGCCTTGAAGATGATGGACAGGGGTTCTGCAAATTCTCTAGAAAGTTCTTTCAGCACTCTTGGGTGCACCCCAACCGGCCCAGGGGTTTTGTATTCATCCAGTGCAGCCAGATGCCTCTCCACAACCTCTCTGTCAATGTCAATTTGCCACTCAAGTGTCCTGCCAAATTTTCTACTATCTCGAGATCTGCCTGAGTTCTTCAGAGAGAAAACAGAGGCAAAAAAGTCATTAAGCCTGTCTGCTTTTTCTCTGTCCTGCATCAGAGTTTCTCCATCTACTCCCAAAAGAGGTCCAATTGCATCTTTTACCTTGTGTTTGCTTCTCACATATCTGTAGTTTTTCTTATTGTAGTGAGCCCTCCTGGCCAGACCCAGCTCTTACTGAGCTTTGGCCTCTCTGATGGCTGGTACCTAGTAACCCTCATATACTCCTCTTTAGAGGTCTGTCCTTCTCTCCATTTCCTGGACATTTCCTTTTTCTCCCTTAGCTTATTCTGGAACTCTGTACCTCCACACATGTTTCTTGGAGCCCTTACCATGTTTCCATCTTGCTGGGATAGTGAGGGCTTGAGCTTGCAAAAGCTTGTGTTTGAGAATGGCCCACCCTGCACTCACTCCTTTCCCTTCCAGCACACTTTGTGCTGCCCTCTAGGTGGACTGGGACATTCCTGTAGATTTGGAGGGTGGAGACTGGTGAGAGTGTGGTTTGGGGTGGGGAGGGGCCTCCGCAGGGTAGAATGCCACAGAGTCCATGGTCCAAAGCTGCCATATTTCTCCAGGGGAATTGATCTCTGTAGTCTGGAAATCAGTTGTAAATTTGGGAGATCTCCAGGTCCCATCAGGTGGTTGGCAACTCTGCTTTGGGTAGATTTTTTATATCTTTCTCTATGTTACTTGTATGTGCCTATATCCTGCTTTATTAGGGTCAAAGTACACAATATATTTTAATGAGTTAAGTATGGGTTCCCTGGATTCAACCTGCTTCTACCTCAGTCACTTAGCAGCTGCATGGAATGTCATTTTTAAAGTCTACAGAAGAGGATTTGATTCATTACAGTGATATGGAGAAATAAAGGGGCTCTTGCCTCACCCCCATGCCTTTTCTCTGAGCAGCAATGGCCTCAGTGGGAAGTTATGCAAATAACTCTGGCATTTTGGTGAAGGGGAAAGGCATGGTGGGAGGCAGGAGCCCAGTTCTTCTCCCAAGCCTCTGTCCGGAGATAAATTTGCTTCTGTGCAGTTTAAAAGTTATGTTCCTTGCAGCTGCTTTGTAACTGAGGTGAAGTGACATAACAGGCCAGGTCAACATCAGCATGCCTCGCATTTGCCTCATATTTTTCTTCTGTTGGCCTTTGAGAAGATAGCAGGCAATGGAGAGGATTCCCACAGGTTGCCACCTCTGGATTGGTAAATTCCTGAGATTTTGGAGGTGAAGCCTGGGAAAGGTGGAGTTTGGGGAGGGGAGGGAGCTCAGAGGGGTAAAATGCCATAGAGTCCACGGTCCAAAGCAGCTATTTCCTCCAGGGGAACTGATCCCTGTTGCCTGGAGATCAATTGCAATTCCTGGGGATTTCCAGGCTCCACCTGGAAGTTGGCAATCCTGTGCTGGGGAGTGTTGATATCTAAGTGTCAAAAGCCAATGTGCAGAGGCTTTAGATCAGAACGATCAGTATGACAGGTAGACACATCAGGTGACATAGAGTCAGATGATTAACATAAGGGTCAGGAGACCATGAAGTGAATGACTCAGCTAAACTCATGCATGTATCTGATTGGGTGTCTACATGTATATATAGCTACCATGTACAGTATGGTTGGGGGCTTCTTGCAAGTCCAGGTGTAGGCGAAGCACTTTGTCTCTCTGGACTGTAAACTTGTATATATTGCTCTTTATCCACCTATAAATAAATTGTATTATACACCTTTGCTAAACTAACAAGGTGTGGACTCTTTGTGGATCCTCCTTAAGCTGGTGCAGTCACGCTGAATACACACCATCCAACAGGGTTATGGGCCCAGATAGACTGCGCCAAGGAGGCTGCTGAGGAGGCTCTACTGAAGTAGAGACGCAACAGAGTCGGTGGTGGATGTTGGCACCTGACGGCCGCGATCCCTCGGAGGAGGAATTATTGGCGGTGGAAAGTGTCAGTGACCAGGAGGAGGAGGAGGCAAACGAGCTCCCTCAGACCGGTGCAGAAGCAAGTATGGCACAGAGTACGGTCGTGTTGGTGGAGAAGCTGACCTCCGTGAACTACTCCATTTGGTCGTTGCGTATGGAGCATTTTCTAAAGAGAGAGGGGCTGTGGAAAAGTGTCAGCAACACCCCAGCAGCCCCCAATGATGCGGAAAAAATTGCAGATGAGCGTGCTTTAGCTCATATCGTGCTGGCTGTGGGAGATGACCAATTGCTTCACATCAGGGACTCAGCTACTAGTTCAAAGGCCTGGCAAGATTTGAAGCTGATCCATGCAAGAACATCTGCAGGGTCATTAATTATGCTGACACGTCGCCTCTACAGACTTGCTCTCAAGCCGGGGGAGAGCATGCAGAAGCATATAAACAGTTTGACGGAATGTTTCCAGCAACTGGCTGCTCGTGGAAAGCCCACGGAGGACTCTGACAAGGCATACATTCTATTATCAAGTGTGCCTGATGTATATTTTCCTCTTATTGCAAGCCTTGAGAGCCTGGAGCCAGATAAACTCACTTATTCCTATGTTACCTCTCGTCTTCTTGAGGAAGAGGCTCGTGTTTCAACATACGGAGGCTGGCATTCAAGGACGGAGCAACGAGCAGACGGAGGGGCCCATCGAGGGGTTTCAGCTACTGACGGCGGAGGAGTTGCTAACAAGCAGCGTGAGCTCACCCAGCTGTCAGCAGCAGCCGTGAGAAAATGTTACAGCTGTGGCTCCACTTCTCACCTTCGTCGGTTTTGCCCGGACAGGAGAAGAAAACAACAGAAGCAGAAGCAAGGACGTGTACAGGAGCCTCGGTTTCCAGATCAACATGCGAGGCTGGTCACTGCATCTACTGTAAATACGCATTCCCAGTGGACAGTTGACAGTGGCGCTACCGATTCCTTCTCCCGATCTGAGGAGGTGCTGTATGATTTACAACAAAGCAACCTGCAGTCCGTGTTGTTGGCAGATGGGAGAGAATCTCCAGTCAGTGCCATGGGAGCTGTACGGTTTACAGCTCTGGAGGAGGACTTTGCGCCTGTATATTGTGTTCCCTCTTTGGACCATAATCTATTATCAGTAAGTAGGTTGACCCAAAAGGGGTTTGAGGTCTGGTTTGTGGGGGACAAATGCCAAATAAGCAAAGCTGGCAAAGTTCTGGTTACTGGGGAACTGAGAAACAATGTTTATATTGTAGAGAATAGGCAGGCAAAGGCTGACACGGTTACAAACAAGTGTAGCCATGACAATTGTGTGCATTTATTGCACAGGCGTTTAGGGCACGCTAGCTTTGGGGTTATAAACAAAACTCTAACACTCCTGAAGGGAGAAAAGGTGTCAAGCTGCTCAGAGTTCCTAGACTGCACTGTTTGCAAAGCAGTCAAAACAAAGGCATTCCCTGTAGTTAAGAAAAGTGGCCGGGTGTCTACAAAGCCACTTGAATTAATTCACATGGATCTGATTGGTCCATTCCCCAAAAGCCATTCTCAAAATTGTTATGCCCTGGTCCTAACGGATGATTTTAGCCGGTACTCATGGCTGTATGTTATGAAACACAAGTCTCAAACGTTTGATTTGTTTAAGGTTTGGGCAAAAAGGGTACAAAAAAAGTTGGGGCTGGACATAAAGGCCATCCAGTCTGACCAAGGGGGGGGAATTCATGTCTGCACAATTCTCTCACTGGTGTGATAAATATGGTGTTTTGCACAGGGTAGCAAATACAAGTGTGCCACAAGAAAATGGTCTGGCAGAAAGGCATGGTGCCATTATACAAGAAAAAATGGCTGCTATGTTAGCTGATGCTGGTTTGCCAAAAACTTACTGGGCTGAGGCAATTATCTGTGCCTGTTATGTGGTAAATCGTCTGTGGTCCCGTGCTGTGAATGAAATACCTTTTAGGTTACTTTTCAACAGGGACCCTAACCTAAAGTTACTAAGGGTGTTTGGCATGACTTCTTGGGTGCATATCCCTTTAAAACAGCGGAGAAAAGGGGGCCCAAAAGCCTCTAAGATGATATTCATTGGATACCAGAGTGGCATGAAGGCCTACAGGTTTACAAATGAAAACAAAAAGGTATCGTACAGCAGGTCCGCTAGTATATGTGAGCATGGAAGTTGGAAAAGGCTTCACGGGTATGAGAGTGAAAGCCAGATTGTGTTGCCAGTTACCGATGAAATGCCTGAAACAAGTCCAGAGGGGGACGTGAGTGTGAAAGAGGAGATTAGTTCTCCAGCCAGGCAGGTAACACAGGACGCACAGAGGTCTAGTCCTCCTATACGTGTGTCCAGTCGTCCTAATAAAGGTGTCCCACCTCAAAGGTATGGTTTTGAAGCTGCAGCAAACTGTGTGCTGGCTAAAGAGCCAGCTAATTATTCTGAGCTTCTCACTTATGAGGGGGAAGAGAAAAAGGCTTGGCTCGAGGCCATGAAGGCCGAATATCAGTCTCTAACTGACCATGAAGTGTTTACAGTTGTACCTAAGCCTAAAGACACAAATATTATTGGTTGTAGGTGGCTGTATAAGGTGAAACGACTTCCCTCAGGTAATGTGCAGAGGAAAGCTCGCTTAGTAGCCCGTGGTTTCTCTCAGGTACAATTCCACGACTATGACCAGGTATTTTCTCCTACTGTTAGGCCTGAAACAGTAAAGTTAGCCTTATGTAAGGCAGGGGCTCAACACAAAAACATAGATCATTTTGATGTCTGTACAGCCTATCTCCATGCTCCTATACAGGAATGTTTATACATGGAGTAGATACCAGGGTATGAGGTGTCAAATAAACATATGGTGCTCAAACTAAACCGAGCCTTGTATGGGTTGCGTCAATCAGCACGAGCTTGGTTTCAATACCTGTCACAATCACTAAAAGCAGCAGGTTTTGAGCAGGGCAAAGGTGATGCCTGCATTTTTACAAAAATGGTAGGAGGTTCAGAAGTCCAACTCCTTATTTTTGTAGATGACATATTGTGTACATATGAAACAGAAGAACAATTATGTTGGTTTAAACAAATAGCCAAAGATATTTGCAAAGTAAAACATTTGGGTCCTATCTCCAATTATTTGGGAGTGCAAGTGTCCAAAACTGAGGATGGATTTTTCCAACTGAATCAGAGAGATAAAATTACCAAGTTGCTCTCAGAGTATGGATTAACTGAAGCACATGGTGTGTCCACTCCTATGACTACAGGGTATATCAGGGAGCCAGATGATTTTCCCTGGGAAGATGTACAAAGATATCAGTCATTGGTGGGCAGTCTTTTGTATCTCTCATGTTGGGGCCGTCCAGATATAACACAAGCAGTAAACATGCTATGCCAAAGGTGTGCTAAGCCTTTCCATAGGGATTGGATAGCAGCAAAACGCGTCTTGAAATATCTTAAGGCTACTCTCAATTTCTCTTTGGTTCTAAAAGCCACTGAACCTATGCAGATCACTATGTTTTGTGATGCTAGTTGGGCAGATCGCCCTGACGGTAAATCCACTACAGGACTAGCCATATTTGTAGGAGGTGCTCTCATTGCACATAAGACATTAAAACAGTCTTTGTTAGCACATTCATCGTGTGAGGCCGAGTTTGCTGCCTTGAGTCAAGGTATCTTAGAGCTGGAAGTAATACAACAGCTCATGTCTGACATAAAACTGCATTGTGCAGTACCTATTGCTGTTTATGGAGATAATACAGCAGCACAACAGTTAGCCCAAGATGGTGGAACCAAAACACGCAGTAAACACATCTTAATCAGGTATTTGAACGTAAGATGTGCTGTAGAGCAAGGATTCATAAGATTGTTTAGATGTACATCTGGTGACAATATTGCAGACATGTTTACTAAAAGTTTGTATGCTGTACCATTTGAACGATTACGTGATGCCTTAAACTGCTCTCATACTGGCTTGGAGGAGTGTTGATATCTAAGTGTCAAAAGCCAGTGTGCAGAGGCTTTAGATCAGAACGATCAGTATGACAGGTAGACACATCAGGTGACATAGAGTCAGATGGTTAACATAAGGGTCAGGAGACCATGAAGTGAATGACTCAGCTAAACTCATGCATGTATCTGATTGGGTGTCTACATGTATATATAGCTACCATGTACAGTATGGTTGGGGCTTCTTGCAAGTCCAGGTGTAGGCGAAGCACTTTGTCTCTCTGGACTGTAAACTTGTATATATTGCTCTTTATCCACCTATAAATAAATTGTATTATACACCTTTGCTAAACTAACAAGGTGTGGACTCTTTGTGGATCCTCCTTAAGCTGGTGCAGTCACGCTGAATACACACCATCCAACAGGGAGGTCTCCCTCCTTAGCAAGAAATATGGCATCCCTATCAGATGGTCATGAAGCATTGGTGAAAGTGTCTGTGTGGTGTGGAATCCTACCCCTGTGTCAACCACATTCATTATCTCACTGAGTACTCAAAAATAACTGAAAACTCAATTAAATAGATTTTAAAAATCTACATCAGGGCTTACAGCCACTAGATCATAGAAACTCAAAGGGAGTCTTAGATTTCTCTGATAATTTCTTTCCCAATTTTATCTAATTAATTCTGGGACTAAGAGATAATTATATGCATTATGATAATGCTTTCCTCCAGCTAATATTTTAATTGCTAGTCACCCCCATTCCAGTCTAGGAAAGGGAATAAAAAGTCAAGAAGTCAGCATGAGTCATCTGAAGTAGCAGATGGAGGGAGCAACGGTGGCATCAAGCAAAGGGAACTAAGCACTCCTCCTCTGACACACGCACAAGTAACTGGATTCTGCCTCTAAATGTGATGCAGAAGATTGTTTCAGGTGCTGGATGGATCGCCTACGAATAAAAAAATTAAAGGATAAACATTGCATAGCTGTCCACAGGAGATCTGAATTATTTCCAAGTTTTACTTGTTTTATATTGTAGCAGTAATTCACTTAATTTTGTTTCCAGTACTATGCAAATAGGAAATAATTATGGAGTAAGCAAGGTGATAACAGCTTTTTTTCCAGAATTATCCTCTGCATTGCTGATTCATTTCAGAACCAGAAAGTATTTGGATCTCTGTTAGAATTTTTTGCAACTGAGCTTGTTAGGGACATGGAGGTATTAATAGTATCAAACTCTACTGAGATGCCTTATTCCCCTCCACTAATTTGCTACTTGCCCTGACCTAGATAGGCCAGGAGAGCCTGATCTTGTCATATCTTAGAAGCTAAGCAGGGTTGGCCTTGGTTAGTAATTGTATGGTGAGACCTCCAGCAAAGACCAGGGTTGCAGAGGCAGGCAATGGCAAACAACCTCTGTTAGTCTCTTGCTATGAAAACCACTCCAGAGGTTGCCATAAATCAACTCTGACTTGAGGGCCAGATTCCATTTTCAACATGCTACTCAAGCTACAAAAGTTGTAAACCATCTCGAGCATGAAACATGGTGGTGAGACAGTGGAGAAGTTAAACAAACAAACAAAACAGTTCGTTTCTGTGGTTTCTGTGGAGGGCATGCTGGACAGGAATGGGGATACATGTTATGAGAAGCACTTTGAAACTTCTCACCCCAGATTGATAGCAATGGTTTCTCTTTCTCTCCTGAAGACTCCATATATTTCCACAGGCTTGCCTTTTTCTTTCTCTTTAGATTGCATATTGAAAAGAAACTTAGCACACAGTTCAC
Source organism: Eublepharis macularius (assembly GCF_028583425.1). NCBI lineage: Eukaryota > Metazoa > Chordata > Lepidosauria > Squamata > Eublepharidae > Eublepharis > Eublepharis macularius. The sequence continues at coordinate 85,765,301 of NC_072793.1, read as the reverse complement.
AAAGAGCTTGAAAATGGTGTCCTTCTCCGGTGCTCAGTCAGGTGTAATCTTAAAAGGAATGTTCCAGGCAGAAGTGAGGAAAAGATTAGCTGCTTGTTTCTGGCATTCAGAGGGACAAATGCTGGTTTGTTTAGCACAAGCATAGTATATCACTATAATCAGCATGTATATTTAAAAAAACCCTGTCCATTGCCCACTTGTGCACCAAAACAAAATGGCAGTAAGGTGGGTGGAGTAATGAGAAATGGAACAGGCATTACAGACAAGTGAAAAAATGAAATCAAGCTGTTTCACAAAAAAGCCACCAAAACGACCGTTACCAACTAACTAATCACTATGAAAGAATGTTAAACACGTCTTGTGCAAAAATATGAAATTTACTCACAAAGTTGTTCCAGCCACTACTATTGGAGCAACTGGAGCACTCTATATATTTACACTTCAGTAAGAAAACTCAAGGGGGCAGTAGAACATTCAATAAGAGCCCCTATTGTTTGCAGAAGCATACAAACTTATCGAAGCTACACAGAGCCTCTATGCAATTTCATCCAATTTCATATACACAAACTCAAAGCACCCTTAGGTTGCCTAATTCAATTCTGATAGAAAATCAACTAGTAATTTCAAACAGCCATTTTTCAGAATTGTAACTGAACGGGTCAGCCAGCAAGAGGTCCCGTTTCCGGTATCCCCTTCTTCAGAGCAGTTACAACTGTAAGAAATACATAAAAGGTATAAATCAATATAAATTAAACAAATCTCCATTCTGCCTTCATTCCATGGTTCTGCAAACGCCTACTTACATACAGCGCATCGAACAGCATTTCTATCCTGGTTCCAAATCGCTCACCGGCGTGTATAAAGGAGAGGGAGTAACCCACTCCTTAAAAAATGCTGTGTAATTCTCCTCTATTACCATTGAATGATTTTTAAAGGAACATAGTCCCCAGACAGTCCTCACAAATAAGATGTCAACTCGCAACTGACATTCATTCCTTGTGGTTCCTCTGTGTGCAGTTTGTAGATCCACCACGCTTCTTTTCTTAACAAGTCCCGTTGTATGAAGACTTCTTCCTTATAGTGGCTTACATGTAGGACTGTGTAAACAAAGTCATTTTCACGATGTTTCAAAGCCATGAAGTGTGAGACCATAGGCGCGTCTTCCACTCCCCGACGTATTCTAGAGCGGTGTTCCTGTATACGTGTTTTAATAGCTCTAGTTGTACAGCCTACATACATCTTATTACAAATACATACAATAAGGTAAACCACATTTCTTGTGTTACAGTTTGAAAAATCCCTCCAATACAGTCCCATAGCTTTAAACCTCTGGACAGGCATAACCAAGTCACAGCTGTTACAACCTCCACATCTATAATGCCCTTCAGGAAAATTCCTATGTGGTTTATGATTTATCAAGTCTGTGTGTATAAGCTGGTCTCTGAAGTTCCTGGTTCTTCGGTGGGCTATCAGAGGCTTATCTGTGCAACCCGGAAGATCGCTTATTAAATGCCAATGTTTGTATACTATTTGTTTGATTTGCTTCGCTAATGGAGTGTAATCCAGTGCGAAGCAAATCCTAGTTTCTCTTTCCACCCCACTTCCCTTTAAGAGATCTTTTCTATTTCTTTCTAATGCCCGTTGCCTGCCTCTCACAACAACATCTTCTGGGTAACCCTTAGATATAAACTGGTCCCCCATCTTCCTTGCATGTATTGAAAAATCCATCATGTTAGTTGAATTCCGACGGAGGCGTAGGAACTGGCTGAAAGGTAAGTTACACCGTAAGTGGGGTGGATGAAAAGATTGGTAATGCAGCAGGGCATTCCTATCCGTAGGTTTCCTGTAAGGGCGCACATGAACTACATTCCCCTCTGCTCTATACACCGACACGTCCAGGTAGTTGATTTCATTACCATCAGCTGACCATGTAAGTTTGATACTATTATGCACCGTATTCATCCAATTACAAAGCTCTATTGTGTATGAATTATTAGACAAAATAAGAAATAAATCATCAATAAAACGGCAGTAAAACAAAATATGTGTGAAAAAAAGATTTTGGTCTGGGTTCTGAAAAAAATTTTCTTCTAATCGTGACATGAATAAGTTTGCTATACTTGGTGCTGCGGAGCAGCCCATGGCTACCCCGCATGTCTGTAAATAAAAAGTCTCCTGAAACCGAAAATAATTCTTAGTGAGTACTATGTCCAAAAGGTCTAACAAAAAATGTGTGGGAGGTTCTTGGGTATCTCGTTTATCCAACAAGGATTGGACGGTCTGTAGTGCTTCTTCGTGTGGGATGTTTGTATATAAGGAAGTTACATCCAAAGTAACAAACATTGCTTCTTTGGGTATAATTAAGCCCTCTACTTTATTAATGAAATCCCGAGTATCCTGAATGTATGATTTTATTTTCTTCACAAATGGCTGTAAAAAAGAGTCCAAGTATTTAGCCACCGGCTCTAAAATCGAGTTGGACCCTGAGATAATCGGCCGTCCAGGGGGGGGTGAACCAGGTTTGTGAATCTTAGGGAGTATGTAAAAGATGGGAACTCTGGGATACATATTTAACAATGCCCTAAACCACTGCTCAGAAATCCAACCCATTGCTACCGCTTCCTGTAAAGAGTTTTTAATTAGACTGGTGATACTTTTTGTAGGGTCGCTGGGAATTTCCTTATAGCTTTTTTTGTCACTTAACTGCCGCTTCACTTCCCCTATGTAATCTTCCTTATTCAGTATAACAATGGCTCCCCCTTTATCTGCCTCTTTTATAATTATGGACTCATCCTTCCTGAGTTCATTCAACACTTTTAACTCTGATACACTGAGGTTACGTCTCCTATGATGCTGTTGTTTCTCAATTTGCTCTAAATCCCTAATTACCATTGCCTCAAAGGTCTGTATCCTATGGTCCGTTGTTGGAGGAATAAAGGTAGAATGGGGGCGTAAATTAAAGGGGATCTGCTGATTAACAGGTGTACTCCCAAAGAAATTCCTAAGTTTAAGTAATCTGGTCAGTTTGAACAGGTCTATTCTCGTTTTAAACGCGTTATACCATGGGGTCGGAACAAAACCTAATCCTAAATTAAGCACTCTGGTCTCCTCTGGAGAAAGCCTTCTCCTAGATAAGTTAACCACTAGGTTTTCCGTCCCCGGTTCCTGGGGCCTCCACGTAAAAAATTCCCTCTTGTTTTGCTCCTACTCAAACGTCCTGAGCGGGCATTAATGTAAGTATTTTCTTCAACTGAGGTATCTGTGTCCTCCCCATCAGTCGTCTCTAATTCTGAGTTGGTCTCTAATGGGTTAGACCAGGTGACCTTTTTACGTGAAGTATCTGTCTCCAACCACCAAGAATAAACCCGTCCATTTGTGTAGTCTTTCGCATCCCTATGGAACTTTTTGATTTTTATTTCCTTCATTTTACGATCAAAATCCAGGACCTGATTTTCCAACTCGGCTAATTTCGTATCAAACGAAGTTTGTGCTGTGTTCTGTTTTAAGGTGGACTCTAAGTTCTTAATCTCCTTATCCAAACTCTCCACTTCCAATTTGGATTGTTCCACTACTAAAAGCATGAGATCTAAGGAACATTTATTAAGCACCGCCGCCCATTTGCTTTTAAATTCTTCATTACGTTGAAACATTCCCGGGGGCTTGTTGACTCTTAAACCCCGCGGGATCCTGTTACAACGTATGTAATCTGTTAACGAGGTCGCATGAAGGTGGTATCTAACTCGTTTCTTTTTTATAAATTGTAACTGTCCCCAGGATTCATCCTGTGGGGCATCTGTTGCATTTACAATAGAGGACATATCTGAAAGGATTCTGACCTTATCTGCTTCTGAAAAAGTCAAGAAACCTTCAAAAGAAGAATTAGCCATAGCTCTCCTAGTCAAAACCCCAACATACAAAAGAGAGAGTAACGGTATGTACTTGCCCCCATTCTACCTTTATTCCTCCAACAACGGACCATAGGATACAGACCTTTGAGGCAATGGTAATTAGGGATTTAGAGCAAATTGAGAAACAACAGCATCATAGGAGACGTAACCTCAGTGTATCAGAGTTAAAAGTGTTGAATGAACTCAGGAAGGATGAGTCCATAATTATAAAAGAGGCAGATAAAGGGGGAGCCATTGTTATACTGAATAAGGAAGATTACATAGGGGAAGTGAAGCGGCAGTTAAGTGACAAAAAAAGCTATAAGGAAATTCCCAGCGACCCTACAAAAAGTATCACCAGTCTAATTAAAAACTCTTTACAGGAAGCGGTAGCAATGGGTTGGATTTCTGAGCAGTGGTTTAGGGCATTGTTAAATATGTATCCCAGAGTTCCCATCTTTTACATACTCCCTAAGATTCACAAACCTGGTTCACCCCCCCCTGGACGGCCGATTATCTCAGGGTCCAACTCGATTTTAGAGCCGGTGGCTAAATACTTGGACTCTTTTTTACAGCCATTTGTGAAGAAAATAAAATCATACATTCAGGATACTCGGGATTTCATTAATAAAGTAGAGGGCTTAATTATACCCAAAGAAGCAATGTTTGTTACTTTGGATGTAACTTCCTTATATACAAACATCCCACACGAAGAAGCACTACAGACCGTCCAATCCTTGTTGGATAAACGAGATACCCAAGAACCTCCCACACATTTTTTGTTAGACCTTTTGGACATAGTACTCACTAAGAATTATTTTCGGTTTCAGGAGACTTTTTATTTACAGACATGCGGGGTAGCCATGGGCTGCTCCGCAGCACCAAGTATAGCAAACTTATTCATGTCACGATTAGAAGAAAATTTTTTTCAGAACCCAGACCAAAATCTTTTTTTCACACATATTTTGTTTTACTGCCGTTTTATTGATGATTTATTTCTTATTTTGTCTAATAATTCATACACAATAGAGCTTTGTAATTGGATGAATACGGTGCATAATAGTATCAAACTTACATGGTCAGCTGATGGTAATGAAATCAACTACCTGGACGTGTCGGTGTATAGAGCAGAGGGGAATGTAGTTCATGTGCGCCCTTACAGGAAACCTACGGATAGGAATGCCCTGCTGCATTACCAATCTTTTCATCCACCCCACTTACGGTGTAACTTACCTTTCAGCCAGTTCCTACGCCTCCGTCGGAATTCAACTAACATGATGGATTTTTCAATACATGCAAGGAAGATGGGGGACCAGTTTATATCTAAGGGTTACCCAGAAGATGTTGTTGTGAGAGGCAGGCAACGGGCATTAGAAAGAAATAGAAAAGATCTCTTAAAGGGAAGTGGGGTGGAAAGAGAAACTAGGATTTGCTTCGCACTGGATTACACTCCATTAGCGAAGCAAATCAAACAAATAGTATACAAACATTGGCATTTAATAAGCGATCTTCCGGGTTGCACAGATAAGCCTCTGATAGCCCACCGAAGAACCAGGAACTTCAGAGACCAGCTTATACACACAGACTTGATAAATCATAAACCACATAGGAATTTTCCTGAAGGGCATTATAGATGTGGAGGTTGTAACAGCTGTGACTTGGTTATGCCTGTCCAGAGGTTTAAAGCTATGGGACTGTATTGGAGGGATTTTTCAAACTGTAACACAAGAAATGTGGTTTACCTTATTGTATGTATTTGTAATAAGATGTATGTAGGCTGTACAACTAGAGCTATTAAAACACGTATACAGGAACACCGCTCTAGAATACGTCGGGGAGTGGAAGACGCGCCTATGGTCTCACACTTCATGGCTTTGAAACATCGTGAAAATGACTTTGTTTACACAGTCCTAGTCCTACATGTAAGCCACTATAAGGAAGAAGTCTTCATACAACGGGACTTGTTAAGAAAAGAAGCGTGGTGGATCTACAAACTGCACACAGAGGAACCACAAGGAATGAATGTCAGTTGCGAGTTGACATCTTATTTGTGAGGACTGTCTGGGGACTATGTTCCTTTAAAAATCATTCAATGGTAATAGAGGAGAATTACACAGCATTTTTTAAGGAGTGGGTTACTCCCTCTCCTTTATACACGCCTTTATACACAAGAAGTTGAGCATGCAGTACTCAGTGTACATGCAGTCCCAGGGGATTGTTTTGACTTGAGAAAACAGCAGGGGGGAAGGCTAAACAATCCCCTGGGACTGCATGTACACTGAGTACTGCATGCTCAACTTCAGAATGAGGCAAATAGCGCCCCCTCCCGGAGCTCTTCTGGATTGCTGCAGACCCAATCCAAATTGTGTCCCAGTGCGCTTGCAAACTTTGTTTCAAGACAGTTAATGTTTGAGTGTAAACCACTAAAAGTTGAATCAGGAAACCCCCCAAATTAAAGTCATGTCAAATGTTAAATCTAGTTCTCTCCTTAGTACATTTGTAACTTGGCTCCCAATTTCCAGGGAATGGGAAAGCACTAGTTTAATTTTCATACGAACAAATAGAAATCATCTGTTAAATTCAGACCCAATTTCTACCAAAGTTTTACATATGACACCCTTAAGATATGCACATTTAAAAACTTTCAGCACATTTAAAAAACTACAACACATTTAAACACTTTCTTAGAGTGCCTTGCCATATGAATATGACAGTCAAAGAGCAGGCTTGCCAGCTCCAGGTTGAGAGAATCCTGGAGATTTGGGGTGGAACATGGGAGGGCAGAATTTGGAGAGGGGAGGATCTCAGAAGGATGCCATAGAATCTACCCTCCAAAGCTGCCATTTGCTCCAGGAAGACTGATCTCTGTAGTCTGAAGATCAGTTGTAGTTCTGGGAAATTTCCAGGCCCTACCTGGAGGGTGACAACTATATCAAAGTGATGTACTCTGTTTCTTCTGAACTTTGAATTTCCTTTCTAAAGTAGACCAAAACAATCACCTGCCTGAAATTCTACTGTTTCCCATTTAAGCAATGAGATCCATCTCTGCTTTCCCACTGCGTACAATATGGCTCCCCCCACTCATAACTTCTTACATATCCACATCAAGAGTTGACGTATGTGGAAGAATGATTCTAATTATTTATTGGAGTCCAGGATGGCGGGGAGGAATCAGAACTGATTTATATTGTTATACGACCCCTCACTGCTCTCATTCATTTTTCAATCCCTTAGGAGCTCATTACAGTTTCCACCATTCAAAAAGGGTGTTTTGTCAGCTGATAGAGCTTCACTTGTATCCCACTGGCTCTATCTTCATAAATTAAGACAGTCAAAAGTTTCTCTGTTGTACTACCCTAAGAGTTTAACAAGAGTTCCCCAGAGAGAGAATGACCAATGTTTAAAATACAACCACAAATCTTTTCTATGCTGCTTATTATCGTTTATAGTTGTATAACAGTACAAAAAACCCATGTTTTTCAATGTGCACCCTGGTCTGTACATCAGTGAATGAAACCATGGGATGTAGTGGTTATAGTGTCTGACTGTTTGGACCTGGGTTTAAATCTTCAACGTGCAGTTAATTTCATTGTGTCTTTGATCCTGCCAAATGTTTCTGCAGACAGAAGGATTTCCACCATGGCGCATGACTTTCTTACCTGCCTAGGCATCTCATTTACCCACCTGGGGGAGTGGAATTACCAACCCCTAGCCCCAATTTCTCGCCCCTGATGAACTGAGAAGTGAAGAAAAAAAAATAACATTTACAGTGTATATATTGTATATATAAATACAATAAAACCACATAGATGTATAAACAAACACACACACAACCAAGGAAGAGGGCCAGTAAGAGTTAACTAGAGGTATGCCAAAGGAAACAAAGAAGTCTTCACCTTTGTTGGAAGACAATGACAGAGCAAGACAGGAGATAGGTGAATCTCTCTAGGGAGGGAGTTCCAGAATTTTGGCAGCTCAGCCAGGAAGGCCCTTTCTTGGATTGCTGCCAATCTCATCTTAGGTGGTGGGGGTAGCTGAAGCAAGGCCTTGGAAGATAACTGGAGTGGATGAGTAGTTTCACATAGGAGAAAGTGATTCTTAAGATATGCTGGTCCGAAACTGTATGTGGCTTTAAATACCTGCACCTTGAACTGGGGACCAGTGTAGATGAACAAGACTGGATTGATATGGCCCCTACGACCCAGTTCAGTCTACACTCTGGCCACAGCATTTGGTACAAATTGCAGCTTCTGGACAGTCTTCAAGGGCAGCCAAACATAGAGTGCATTGCAATAATCTAATCTAGATGTTACTAGGACATGCAACACTGTCTAGAAACAACTGCATCTGGCTCACCAGATGAAGCTGTTGAAAGCCACCCCCTGGCCAGTGCTTCCACTTGTTTATCCAACAGGAGGTCTGTGTCCTGCAGCACCCCTAAGCTAGGAACCTGCTCCTTTAGGGTGAGTGCAACCCCATCCAGAACAGGATATATCTACATTCCTCTGGCAGTACCCAGCAGGCCAGAGGCCAAAGGGCAGAGCAGCAGTCCCCCAGTGTCATACTATGAAATCTACTGTCGTGCACAGGGCTGGGCACAGCAGGCAGGAGGCTCACTGGTACTGCAGGGCTGAACACAGCAGGCAGGAGTTCAGGATTACCAGACAGCAAACCGGGGTCCAGGAGTCAGGCCAGGTGTCAGGATCAGGCTATCAGTCAGAGAGAGAGAGGGGCAGGCAGAAGAGTAGTCAATAGGCAGGCCAAGGTCAAAGTCCAAGCAAGCAGCAGAGCAGGGTACTCTGAGGCACTAGGTAAGGTGGCCAGTTGGGGCTGGGGCTGACTCATGACATCTACCTTCAGGGTAGGACTGAAATCACTGCAAAATAATGCCTCCCAGTCCTAAGACCAAACAGTGGTCCAGAAGGATACCATGATTGATAGTTTCAAATGCTGCCAAGAAGTAGAAGAGAATTAATAGAGTTGGACTCCCTTTGTCCATCTCCCAGTGCAGGTCATCCACCAGGGTGACAAGGCTATTTCAGTGCTATGGCCAGGCCTGAAATCAGATTGGAACGGATCCAATCCTCTTCATCCAGGAATCCCTGGAGCTGGCCAGCCACCACTTGTTCAATCACCTTGCTCAAGAATGGTACATTTGAGACTGGATGGTAATTATTCAACTCTCCTGGGTCCAGAATAGGTTTCCTTAGGAGTGGATGCACCACTGCCTGCTTCAAGGCAGGGCAACCCCCCGCCCCTCTCTCAGAGAGGCATTTATTGTCTCTTGGACCCAATCTGCCAGGGTAAGGATCCCATGTCTCCAGTGGGGGCAGGGGATCCCCTGCTTCCACCCTCCATCCCCGTTACCACTTACCTGGCCAGCAGGGGGAAAGGTATGGCAACAGGCCTCCTGGGTGCGATCCCAGGGCAGCATGATGACATTACTTCCCAGGAATGATGTCATCATGCTGCCCCAAGAGCACTCCCATGCCTGGATGATAATGTTACTTCCCAGAAGTGACATCATCATACAGGCATGGGGGCGCACATGAATGCAGCAGTTGAAGAGCATGATGGGAGTGGAAAAAAGGTAAGTGCAATCCTATGCCAGGCACCTCCCACAGCAGGTTTAAGCAACCAGGAAGGGCAAAGATCATACAAACAGGTAATAGGTCTCATTGTCTGAAATACAAGGCATATTCCTTGCTTCATATGTACATGATGATTCATTTGGGACTTCTGAATCTGTTATTGATGTCTGTTTGAGACAATGAGAATTATATGCACGTATCTAAACATGTAGTGAGTTACCTTGCTTCACCACAACTTCACCAAAACTGGCCTTAATATTTCTGAGGCACTGTAGAGTTGAATTACCCATGAAGTTAAATATGTTATAAAGCAGATACCTGTCAAATGGGAGAGCCATGTATGATTGCACTTCTATGGAATGTTAAGAGAATGTGCTGGCCAAAGAAGGAGGTATGCTAGCACCTTGCCTGATCTTCAGTAATGAATAATAATTTCTAACATGTGACCGAGATTTATTCTTTCACCATCTCAGTATGCCCCAAATGACATACAGAAGCATAAGCAAGCAAGCTAGTAACATTTTTGTGTCCCTTTATGAACTTATTTGCAAAGATGACTTGAGAATTTTCTTTACCAGGAAGACCATGGGCTCAGAAGAGTTCTGTGACCACAAAACTTTATTGCTTCCACATCTTTATATTTAGATCTGGTTGGAGAAAAGGGATTTTGGCTCAGATTTCAAACATCCTTGAGCAATGCTCCTTTTCTGTTTCACTTCTCTGCTTCACAAATTAAGCACTTTCTTCAATGTAATCAAGCAAGTGGGAACAACTGTAATCATAAATCATTCATCTGAAGTTCTTGAACAAGTTATTAAGCTGAGTAGAATTACTGGTTTAAGTAAGCAAATCACTGCATATCATAGACTATGACATTTTCAAACAAACAGGAATTTCTAATGAGGCAGTTATCTTTTTGTGCCTGATGTGGAGGGGAGAAGATGAGCTTGTGGGAACAGCTAGGCTGGGTGGGCCCCCTGTCAGCAGAGTGATTGTCAGAATTATCAGCTCATGTAAGTAATGAAGCTGTGGCCTGTTACCACCCAGCTCTGTTCAGGTACAGTCTTACCTTTGGGACAGCCTGGGCAATTGCTCTGCACTGGAGGGAACCCCAGTTGCCAGCAGAATGGCAGATAATGGAGCGGAAAATATAATAAAGTCAAAACGCAAACTGAAGCACATGTTTAAAGGGGACCTGTATTGTGAAAATGGGGTGCTTTCCCCCCCCCCTTCATTGGGTAGGAATAAAGGAGCTGTGGGGGGCTCTCCTTGACTTTTTTCCAGGGCCCCAGAATCTCTAAAATGCCCCAGCTCTGTGAGTTTGTCCCATTCTTTCTCTCCCTGCTGTGACACATATACGTAATATGGAGTAATCGGTGCTCCCCGTTGAAGAACCTTACTGCAATTTTCCTGGAAGCCCAGCTGTCAGATACTCACTATACAAGAAGGAAACCATTTGTTCAAAACTTTCTCAATGACAACTCCTTCCTGGAAAGCCCATTTTTGAGATCTGTATTTTCTGGCCTTTGTGACCTCCACTGATCTTTCTACCTTTGTCATTACAACAGACATTTTTTGCCATTTGCAGCTTTCACCTTAAAACACACACACACAATAGTAAAGAGTCGGACAGAAAATACAGATCTCAAAAATGCATCTGATGAATGCATCTGACGAAGAGAGTTGTGGTTCTTGAAAGCTTATGCTACAATAAAGTTGGTTAGTCTTAAAGGTACTCTTTACTAATTTGCAACTACAGACTAACACGGCTAATTCCTCTGGATCTACGTATGACACACACACACAAGCATACTAACTCCATGCAACAACAACATTTCTAACTTCAAACAAGAATTTCACTTTAGTTGTTCTTTGAAATGAGTATTTTAAACAGATTGCTCCAGAGGGTCTTTTCTTTTCCTTTCCAGTGACTTCATTTTAGATACCATGTCTCAGTTGTTGTCCCTCCCTAGTTGTCAGTACATTTGACAGAAACATACAGCCCATAATTTTTCTAATGGAGGTTTTAACTTCCAATTAGGAGAGGAATTGCTTCTTGCTGTGACAAGAAAATCAATAGTACAGCATTGTGTGTAGAAAAGAAAAATCCTTTTCAAAAGTGTTGAAGGAGCTTTGGTGAAAACAATTCCAGATGAGGAAAACTGATTACTTCAAAAAAGAATGAAAAAGGGAAGATGGCAAGAGACTGGATACGTTGCAATTCCACCCTTCTGTCAGTGATCAAGATGGCCTGTGTGGCCCTCCTTTCCATTTTATTATCATAATAAATTTATGATGTCGGGTAAAATGGAGAAATAGCAAATGGCCAGTTGAACTCAGGTCTCCTTAGTGCTAATGTTAGTCTACTATACAATGCTGGCTACAGCTAGCTTTCCTCAGCTTGACTATTTCTGTTCATTCTCTTGCAGCATAAGGGGCTCACTTACCTGCTGGATCTTAGAACACTCCAGTGTTATCAATAGCTTCCCAAATGACCTGATCCTCAGTATAGTCAGGGTGATTTGCCCTGTTCATATACACATATTCATCACTTAGTGACTGCAGCATCAGGTGACAATTTACACTGTGTGAATGAGCCATCACAGATTAAATACCACTGAGAAAACAAACATATCTCATCAAACACAATGCTTTTCAGTAAAGTCACTTTACACATTTAGATATGAGTAATCACATGTGATGTAATCAAATTAAGAAAAAAAGAAAAAAATGAAAGGCAGTACCTAAATAACACAAAAAAACTCTAATAAATGAATTGCTAACAGGTGCCATAAGAAAAGTTCTAGGAACATTACACTGTTATTGTCAAAGGCCTGAATCTGATCAGGTGCCCTTTCAAGCCTAATCATAGAGGGAAACTGCACGAGACGCCTAGGCACATGCTGGGGCCAGCAAGATCCCCTGGGTAGTGTAGTCTTGCAAAGAACAGCCGCTCCATGTGATTCTCCACCGGGGAAGAGCGGGGGAGGGGAACTCTCTCTCTGTCTCTTGCAAAAAACCTCTATTTGGGTTTTCCCGCAGGAGCTTGGGGGTGGGAGAACATAACAGGAGGCAAGAAATCCAGGGTGGCTTTTTGTAAGAGAGAGAGGGAGAGAAGGAATTTATCCCACTGCTCTTCTCCTTGGTAAAGAATCACATAGCAGATTCTCTTTCTCTCTTGAGAATCGTACGGAGTGGCTGTTCTGCAATTCCCTTCAAATGTGGTTCTGACACTGAAATGTCCAAATTTTAGGTGCCAAGCCACAAGGCTATTATTTCTTGTTCATTTTGTTGCTGATCCCAGTTCCACTTATGTTTTCTGTTCTGTTTCTGTGGTTGCCATGGTAGTTTATATACATTTCTGTTTTATTAAGGAATTGTTCTAATGCTACTTTCAGCTGAGTTTAATGTTTTATGATAGTTATGTCAATTTTTATTGATGTCTGTTTTAGTGATCCTGTATACAAGCTTCCTGGAACGTTTTTAATGGAGATGTCCAGCCTATACATATTTTATATATATCAAGTAAAAATATATGTAAAAATGAGAATTTAAGGAATCTTCATGATGAAAGTGTTGGCTGTTAGCTTGAGAAGCAGAAAGGAGCAGGTTATCTGAAGGTCAGGAGTCAGCATTCTCCTCTTTTCAGTGTTAATGAGTTCTTTTGTGGGGTCTCTCTAGACATGCAGGTTTTTAAAGAGCTGGGCCAGGAGGATTCCTCAGACCTAATTCAGATTCCCTTAGCCACATAGCAGTTGGGGGGAAAGGCTGTTCAAAACTGAAGGAGAGCCCAAACAGTCTCAGAACACCACAGGGGGAGGAATGGCTCCTACCTTACCCCTCAAACCATTTTCTAAAATAGCGAGTGGGGGAGGGGAGGTCTCTGTTTTTGCTGCTCTACATGGAGTATCCTGTGTACATGGAGCAGTAAAAACATGGAAATACCCTCCTCTCATGCTATTTTCACATGGGGAAATGGGTTGGAGGGAAAGGCAGGAGCCCTTCCTCTCCTCATGGAGACATTCTGAAGCCATTTGTGCTCTCCTTTATCTTTTGACAGCTATTCCGTACAGCTGCTGTGTAGCTATGGGAACCTGAGTTGTGTCTAGGGAACCTGGACCCAGCTCTTTAAAGACCTGCATGTCTAGAGAGACCCTCAGAGATCTACACTTATAGAAATTCAGGGATCACTAGATTTTGCCTTTGTTTTCAGTTCAGCTTCTGCATTTAGCTTTTCCCCTTCATTCAGACTTTGGCAAACCCAATTATGAACATCTGGAATCTCTAGAGGGGAAATGCTGACAACTTATGTGTGAAATTTTACTGCAGCTCCCTGATGCTCTCACAGTTAAACAGTCCAGTTACAAGCTGATGCCATCAGTTTCTACCTTCCAGGCACCACAACTGAAGTTAGTAAGAATATCAGAGACGTGGCTCTGGAGAACCGTATGTCATCATGCCTGAGCCCAGCTCTTCTCCCTACTGCACACAGACAGCAGGCAGTTCTCCCTCCAGCCACCATCATAAACCAGCTGACCATCTGCTGTGTTGGTATGCTCTGCCTTACCAGTTTTGGAGGCCCCATCTGCTTATCAATAACAAAGGCAACTAAGTTAATTAATTAGTGGGGCACTGAAAATGCAGGAGTGAAGATTCAAAAAAATGACACTCTGAAGTTTCATTTCCCTCCTTTTTAAATCACATTGCTTGCTTGGGAGAAGTACACCGAAGGCTTATTGGGACTATTCGATGACCATGATCTCATAATGTTTCCATTGTCTTTCATGATCTGGGCAAGTATGTTCTTGGCAGCTGTGGAGAGAGAGATCACTGGGGTAGAGAAGACTTATCACAGCTGTTGCCTGGGCTATGAATGAGCAGTTCACTTTCCAGCGTTTCAGTGCCCCACAGATGAACACACACACTTCCCCACCTATGCATGTCTTAACAAATGTTGAGAACAAGAATTATAGCACGGATTTCATCTCAAAATCTGCACTCATTTAAAATCTGCTGTTGCTGAAGCTTTTGAACTTCAGTGACTTTAAGCTGTCTTCAGCTTTGTTTCCTCCTGCAGAGATATTCTAATTGCTGTAGTAAATTGCTTTAGTAGAACACATGAATTGTCACACAAGAAGAGATCAATGATCCCTCTATCCCTGTCTGCTTCAGCAGCCAATACTGAAGCAATGAATGTTCTTTAATGCATCTAATTTTGCAGTGTAGTGCCAAGGGGGATGTTCTATCCTGACACCAGCAGACAATCACAGTTGTAATTCTTGGAACAGAAGGGAAGAAAGCTTTTCTATTATTTGTCATGTTTCGTGAATAACTGCAGAATTTTTTCGCAAACCATGATGAATCTCCAAATACCATCCACTATCAGCAACAATGATGGTAAAAGTAATCAGAGGTACAGGCAGAACAAAATGCTGTTAAATGACCTCTATAGCGTAAATGATCCTGTATGTGTACCACAGTGTATGGAATTCTAAAAAAGGCATAGAATTTGACTGGGTATCTCAGCTTTCCTTTTTTTTTTTTTTAAAGCAAAGCTACTAGTTCTTTTGTTTGTTGGGAAATGTTGACATGTGGCCTGTATCTATTGAAAACTCAACATAGATGAGGACTTAGTCCCTTCAATGGTCAGGGGCTGGAACTTTATCTCTCTGCACCACTTATTCATTCATTTATTCACTTCATTTACACTCCACCCTTCTCCCACTAGGGTCTCAAAACATCTTACATTGTAGACTCCTCCCCTCCGTTTTATCCCACAACAAAGTTGTTAGATAGGTACAATTGGCTGAGAGTGTGTGACTGGCTCATGGTCACCCTGAAAGCTTCCATGGCAGAGTGGGGATTCAACCCAGGGTCTCCCAGATCACTGTCCAATACTTAAACCATTGTGGCATGCTGGTTCTTATCTTGTTTCTTCCCATGGTAGAAGAATAACTGTTTCCTCTTCCTACGTTCAGCATTCAATTAAAATTTCTGCTAAGAATATAAATGAGAAAACTAGCAATGGTTTAGAGGTGCATGACAATACTTCCCATAACTCTGCGGATATATCCTGGAAACAGAGTGCTGTGCGAAACAGTGCATTAGGAGGTATACACAACCCTTGTCAGCCCCTATGACACCACCTCCTTCAGGGAAATCTCATATGGCTTCCAGGCCTTGCAAGATCATTGTCAGCCCTAAACATCTGGGTAGTGTAGGAGGAACTGAATTTGGTCTGCGGAATTCTGTCAACATACATGGTCAATCCTAACGCACCTGAGGAACAAACAAAAGGTTGGGCTGGAAATAACGTCTGTTGCTCCCAATTTAGTAAACGCTACTTAACACAATTAAGGATATAGGCCTCATCATAAATAAATAAGTCATCCACTGCCAGTCCCATATGCTTAAGTTTACTCAGTATGCCCACTGACCATGCCCAAGAGTATTGATCCCTTTTCAAATAGGTTAATAGACTAAAAGGTTCGGCTCTAAAATAAATTCTGAGCCAAAATTTAAAAGTAGTAATCCATGCCCTTGTATCAATCAAAGATTGACCCAATTCAGCACACAAAGCTAAATAAGATACACAATTTGGGGCCCAAAATCCGCCTAAAAATATTGTTTGAATATCCTCCACCTTTCTGTTAAAAGCTAAAATCCATATAGGTATACCATAGAGCATTTGAGCTAAGATTTTTGCTTTAAAAACTTTTATGGCTGCCAGGACACATTGGTTCCTCCTAGAGAAATAGAATTGTTTAATTTGGGAAGCTGTGCACTTAGCCAACGTTATTGACCTCTCGCGATGTAACACCCAGCTAAGATTGTAATTAAATGTAATGCCCATATATTTAAAACTTTTGGTTTGCTCAATTGGAAAGTTACCAATCGATCATTTCTGTGGGTGCCAGCTTTTTGAGAAAACAACAACTTTTGATTTGGAGTAATTAATAGATAAAAAGTTAAGTTGACAATAATCATGAAAGGGTTTGTTAATTGATCCCTGGATCTAACAGAGATGTGGGACTGGAGGGCGGCTGCTTAGGAGCTCTGAAGACTGATAGATTTTAAGGTTTTTAAAAACTTTCCTTCACAGCCTTTGTGTTTTAACGGTGTTATTCTGTGCTCTAAAGAACTCCTGAGCTTAATGGCTTTGGTCAAGCGGCCAAAAGACATGGGGAGTTGTCCCACTTGCCTATTAGCAAGCAGATGAAGATGGGAGACTTTTTTCCCTTAAAAAATAATAAACCTGAGCAGTCCTACCCAGCAGTTGCTATTGAAACATCAAATCGTTCCCCCCCTCCCCCCAGAAAGAGAGATCCCCCTGAAGGGGACGGGGATCCAATATGTTTGTTTGATAAGGGGAGTGAAGAAGACGCCAAGCCTTCAACAGGGGTGGGTTTTTTAAAGTTATGGCAAAGCCAACAATCAAATGTTTAAATGAAGAAAGAACATCTCCATCTGCTGGACGTCCTCTTCTTAATCTAATTGCTAGAACAGTCGAATGTCTGTTTACGAATATGAGCAACACGGAAGTGAAAATTAACGATCTCATCTCAGAAATAAAGTTATTATCTGTAAGGTTTGATAAGTTGCAACAAGCACAGCTGGGAATTGTTTCCTTGGACCGATCAAGCCGGCAATGGACTTGTCTGCCTGATGGCAAGAGTTTAAAGCCCCAGAGAAAGTGTTTGGGTTCAAGCGGTGGGGCTATGCACAAGAGAAATGCCCAACAATTGGTCTTCCAATCAAACAAGGTGTGTCTGACAATTTGCCCCTGCAGAGGGAGGCGTATAAGCTGGGGAACCAAGTATTTGGTGAAAACGCACCTTAAGGAGCTTCTTCAGTTAAAGTACCACGAAATTGACTTAGAGTTTGCTGAACATCTTAAGGGCATGTCGTAATCACAAAAAATTCTACTTACCTTTGGGTCTTTGAACATTCCAGCATTAATTTTAAGAGCTAAGAAACACTTGTGGTTAAAGGGTTTTTTTCCGGCACTTTCTTTCCTTCATGTACGAACGGCAGCTCTGCTGGCTGAGTCATCCTCAAAATGGAGAACTACGCCCTGTCAGGAAGAAGGTCCTGATTCGAAAGAGGCGCAGATGGATCTGAATGCTCTGACCGAACAACCTGTTTGCACCGGAGGCTCCCAGCTGGCTAGCGAGAGTAAGGAGGATCAGATTAGCCAGCCTGCTATTGCCTCAACTCATGGCAATGGTCCGTCGGCTCCTTTACTTTCCAGCAAATGAGTATGGAGATGTTGGAGTGATTTCCATGTGGAGTTGAGCCTTTGAAAAAGACAGTGTCGAAACGGGAAAGCAAGCTGGTGGCACCCGTCAGGCTCTTACAGCCCAATTTTGGGGTGGTTTCAGATGTAACCATTAGATAATGTTGTCGTTTGAAGATATTCAGCTGCAACCACTAGGCAATATTGGCATCTGAGTGCAGTCCTGCACTCCACAGGTGGGAGAAAGAGCCTGTGAGGCCAGGGCCACTGCCCAAGTTCCACTCTGGCAGTGTATTAAGACACACATACTTATTTTATTTATTTGTTTGTTTATTTATTTGTTTTGTTTGTTTATTTATGTCATTTATAGTCCGCCTTTCTCACTGAGACTCAAGGTGGATTACATACCGTGAGATTAGTACAATCTGTATCGGGAGCATTTCCATACAGTATCAAGGACATTTCCACAACAATGTCATAGCATTTTACAAAGATGCAGCATTAGCAAGGATCCAATACAGAGTTGAAGAACTGCTGAAACTGAACATAATCAATTCTAGGACTGACAGTAGATAAACATGAAGTACAGGTAGTATAAGAGTACATATCTGAGCAACAAATATGCAAGGCGTATGCAAGGCAACGTAGTGGTGAAGTCTATGGTCCCTAAGTAGTTAGCAAAGCATTTGAAACTCCTCTCTATAATACTTCCCTCCTACCTGAGTAAAAAGCCTTTTCGAATAATTCAGTTTTGCATCATTTGGGGGCTCTCCTGATCTCCTCAGGCAGACCATTCTATAGGGTAGGGGCCACGATAGAGAAAGCCCATGTGCAGGCTGCTGTTGATTTCGCCCATGTGCACCTGGCACCTGCAAGAGACCCTGTTCAGATGAGCGAAGCTGCCATGGAGGGACATAAGGAGTGAGATGATCTCGTAGGTATGCTGTGCCAAGGCCATGAAGAGCTTTGTATGTAATAACCAATACCTTGAATTGAGCACAGTAACTGATAGATAGCCAATGGAGCATCTGTAGGATGGGAGTGATGTTCATGCTCCTGCTCACTACTGCTAACAGTTGAGCTGCAGCATTTTGCACCAATTGGAGCCTCCTAGTTAACTTAGATGGGAGACCAATGTATAGTACATTACAAAAGTCAAGTTTTGATATTACTATAGCATGGATCCAGGTGGCCAGGTCAGCCATGTCGAGGTAAGAAGCCATCTTCCAGGCTAGAGTGAGATTGTAGTTAGCATTTTTTGTGGCTGCCTTAACTTGTTTTTCTAGTAGTAGCGCTGGATCCAGTATAACCCCTAAGCTCTTAACCGAGTCTGTGAGGGTCAGACGAACTCCATTGAAAGCAGGGTTTCAAGATCTCTGATGGCAACCCTTTGAGTCAGTTCCATGAGAAACGATTTAAACCAGTCCAGGGCACATCCTCTAATACCCACTTCTGTTTCTAAATGCCTCAACAGGTTGCCACGGTCTACTGTGTCAAAGGCTGCAGACAGATTCAGGAAGAGCAATAAAGAGGCATGACCTTTGTCTATATTCAGACTATATATTCAGACTATATATTCAGACTATATTCATCCACTAACACTACTAGTGCTGTCACTGTCCCAAGCCCTGGTCTGAATCCATAATATCCGTAAAGAAAAGAGAAGCACCCTTAGAAGTAAACTGCAAAAACCCGGATGGATAACCACGTCTAAGGGAACAAACAATGTACCATTAAAGACTCTCTTCAAAATTATATTATGTGAAATGTTCTTAAAGTGGCGCAGTGCATATAAGACAATAATTATTTTTTTAACAATTTCATACTTAATTCACACCAATTTACAAAGTGACTATAAGACAAAAAGTCCGACCAATAATGGGAGTAGGATTGGCTCCCACAAAGTGCTGAAAGTTCAATAGGGGATTGCCAATCAAGTCCACGCTGAAATGTGCAAAATAGTTGCTGGTTGTTGTAGGTTTTCCGGGCTGTATTGCCGTGGTCTTGGCATTGTAGTTCCTGATGTTTCGCCAGCAGCTGTGGCTGGCATCTTCAGAGGTGTAGCACCAAAAGACAGAGATCTCTCAGTGTCACAGTCACAGTCTGAGAGATCTCTGTCTTTTGGTGCTACACCTCTGAAGATACCAGCCACAGCTGCTGGCGAAACGTCAGGAACTACAATGCCAAGACCACGGCAATACAGCCCGGAAAACCTACAACAACCATCGTTCTCCGGCCGTGAAAGCCTTCGACAACAAAATAGTTGCTGTTTGATGGTTGTTGTGGGTTTTCCGGGCTGTATTCCTGTGGTCTGGGCATTGTTTGCTGTTGGCAATAGTTGCTGTTTGATTGTAGATATTTATGTTGTTTTCATATTTCTTCACAGATGGAACAAGGAGATGACACAACTTGAAGGACTAAGGACCCAACAAGGTCTGAATCCAGACTGGAAAGGGTCTGGAGTGCTAGAATCTTCCAAGAAGATCTGAAGTTGGTCAGCTATGGCTCTCTCAGTCACTTTGCCTAGAGAGGGCAGGTTAGAGAATGGGCGATAACTGGCCACATCAGTTTTGTCTAGGGATGTTTTTTTTAATTAGTGGATGGATAACTGCCTGTTTGAGTGGCCAGGCAAAGATGCCCTGAGTTAGTGATTGATTTACAATAGATCTCAGTGGTTCACTTATGTGCTTTACTTGATTTTAACAGCCAAGATTAAACACACAAGTAGTGGCTTTCATAGATGCCAGGATCCTGTTAAGGTATATGATGATGCTGATACTGTAAGAGGTGACAATGGCAAAGGATGAAAACTCCATTTCTCACTGTCATTACCTCTTGAAAAGGTGACATCATCAGATAGTGACACTACAGGTATCCAATAGGGGCTGTGAAAGGCATTGTTGGTGTTATAGTGTTATGTCACTTCCTGAGAAAACTAGGAAGTGACATAACACATGTCTAGAAATCACTAGAAACATGGAAAATCCATAGAGTTTCCAGCAATTCCTAGAGAGGCGAGACATTGAGTTTTCCCTGGAAGTGATGTAACACCATTGTACCAAAAATGATTTTTCCTCCCTTAATTTGTCCCCCATTGGCTGACAGAATGGTGGCAGAGGTCAGTTGGAGGTACTGGTGGGAGGTTTCCCAACCTTAAGTGGGAGCCCTGCACTCCCCTTCTGATTGTCCCCTAGATGCTGCCTAATGATGTCACCATGACTCCAGTAGCCAGAATGGCTTTCTCCACTCCTACCATGGCCCCTCTTAATGTGGGACTCAGAGCAGCTGTTGCAGCTGTTCCGTGGCTATAACTGCCCTAAGAATGTTTATCAGAATAAACACAATGTGGTACCTAATTGTAGTCTGAATACTGGTGCAGGAAAATACGTTATTTAATTAGCTGTCTTCCTGGATCATGGAAAAATCCCACATCACCCCTTGAAGCTCAACCAGTTATCCAGCCTTACCATATTTTATCCCCCCACTGGCTTCTGGACAGGATGAGAAAGAGATGCACACGTAATGTTTTGCTATGTGACCCCTTCTCACTCACACAGAATTACCATATATTGAGAAAGCTAGCATGTTAGGGGGACCAACTTAGCTTTCTCCCACATGTACTGGTGATTTATGTGCATAGATTTATACATACAAAACACACACACACAGAAGAGGGAGCTCTGAAAAATGCAGTCCTGAGCTGTACTCTGAAGTGATCCAGTCCAAGAGGATATATTAGTAGATGATTCTGCTGAATGTGTAGATCAGTCTGAAGCTGCTAAGATGCAGTCAGGCTTTTCATCTCAGAGTTATTAAGTTTTCTTAATGGTCCCCAATGAGAGATTTCATCTCAAGTCTTTCTGAAATTACATAAATAAATTATATTAGCTAGGTCTCCCTTCCCCTTTCTTCTATGCTGCAATTATTCTCAGAGAAAGCACACAGGATAGGGGAGACAAATGTATCTTTTACAAAAGCTCAGCTCAGCTGATTTGATACAATGAAAACCGTAACTGGATCATATTCCCAGCTGACCGAAACCGAGTAAAAAAAGCACTGCAGCATGCAAATAAGTCACTCTCTCCGTTTTGGAAAAAAAAAAGCAAAGTGGGAGAGAAATTGTTCCTCTGGGTACATCATTTACTGCAGCAAGATATTGATGACCTCATAACTCATGACTGGTAGAGCACCACGAAGTCCCCAGCAAGTTATAACAAGGAATCAATAATGAAGTCCACATTAATGCCGTGGAAATGATGTTCTGTCAGTGTGTGCAACATCAGACTAAGCTGGTATTGGACAGTTTTGTGAACTGAAGCGATGCACCTTTCTGGCTGTATGTGTCTCGCAGGACAGAGTCTGATTGAGTGGGATAATGGTCTGTGCTACTCTGCAGTCATCCAAGCCCAGAAAAAATGGAGAGGTGAAGCAAAAGAAACCTACAGGGCCAATTAAAGAGTTTCCTGTTGAAGCTACCATTAATTGATCTACAGCACAGCAATCGAGGTTGCAAGTAACACACAATTTTCTGCTTTGGTACACATTTTAAAATATTAACCAAGATGTTGTGAATCAAGATCTAAACTTATTTCAGAACATTCACCACACTACTATTGTGCTCCCCTGCTCCCAAGTTCATGCTTGCAAGGGTGTGCTAAAATCCAGTCTGAACTTATTTCAATGTGTTTGCCATCTCTTGAATTTGAGGCAGGGTTTCCCCCTGCAATCATCATGAGGTGACTTTGAAAATATGCTTTTAATCACAGATCCAGACGGCTACTGTGCAGCATAGTCCCTCATGACTCCTGGAAAAAGTGCTCCTGAAGGCTCTCAGAAGTGGCATTCAAGGCAATTTATGAGGAGGTGAAGCTAAAGGAGAAAATCAACAGCCACTTTTACACATGTCACATCAATCAGAATCCATGTTGAAGATTTACTAATTTGTAACAACAACCTATTCCTTTAAAAAAAAAATAGAATGCGAATGTGCCACTGAGGGGACAAATTTTCTAATTTTGCCAAACTGTAGCAAGCAACCTTATTCCAAAGCCCATTTTTACTATTAACCCCTAAATCCTGTGTTTGCTATTACTTACCTCAACAATTACTTGACCCAGACTGCGGGATTTGCAAAGTGATCCTTTTATAGAGGTACTCCCACCTGAGGAGTGGGGGGGGCATTATTTAAAATAGGCACATGGAAACCAAAAGTCTCTGACTATTTTAAAGCAACACGTAACAACTAAACTACAAAAAGAGTCCAGTAGCACCTTTAAGACTAACCAATTTTATTGTAGCATAAGCTTTTGAGAATCAAGTTCTCTTCGTCAGATGCATGTTACAGAAACTGGTCAAATATAGAAGAGGAGGGAGGAGGAGGGGAGGAGAGAGAAGAGGCAATTAGGGCGTGAGAGGGAGGGTGCAACCAAAACATTCCTTTGCTAGTAAATGTAAACATCTCCTTTTGGTGTTGGGGTCAGTTGGAGTTTGCCCTGTTAGTTTGTAGCAGCAAAACCAATTCCAATGCAGTATAAGCCTTCGATAACCACAGCTCTCCCCGTCAGATGCATCTGTTAAAGAGAACTGTGGTCCCCGAAAGCCCACACCAGGTGTCACTGGGCTCCCCCAGACCCAGCCTCTGTAAAGGAAATCTGTTACCTGTGATAATGTGATAACCATTCATAGTCCCTATTCAGTCCCAGCTTGACAGAGTCAAATTTGCATATGAATTCCAATTCAGCAGCCCCCCCGTTGGATTTTGTTTTTGAAAGGTTTCTGTTGATCTACAGCGACCTTTAAGTCTTTGATGGAATGTCCTGGTAGATTGAAGTGTTCACCCACTGGTTTCTGGACGTTTCCATTTCTTTTCTTTTTTTTTTAATTTTTATTGGGATTAGAAATATTTTGTCATTTATAACAATCAAATTACTTTAATATTCCAGTTCTAACCCCCTCCCTTTCCCCCCCCCCGTTTGTTGACTTCCAACAGTTTTCCAACCCTTTGTCTATTCTTCCCCTACTCATTTCAACTTATTTTGTCAATTAAACATATACTTTCACACTCTTCTAAGCTAGTCTATTATAACACAGTACTAAGTCAATTTCCCTTCACTTATCAACTAACTAATACATTCCTGGCATGTTATTCAATAGTAATAATACTGGTAATATTCTCAATATCCTGTACTCTAACTTAATCATTCTGATGTCATCAATATGGGACAAACAATTTATCCCTCCCTATACATAACTTGAGTACTCATAAGTGATGAATACATTTATAAGTCAACCAATTTAACTTATACTCTATATGTTACTCTTTACTTCCTCTTATATCTCTTATATCTCTTATCTTTATAACATAAAGTCAATCAATTTGACTCATATTCTACACATTTCTAAATATACCTATAAACACAATATACATTCGACATAAGTCAATCAATTTGACCCATGTTCTGCACATTTCTAAATATCGCTATAACCAAAAATACCTTCAGCATAAGTCAATCAATTTAACCTATATTCTATATGCTACTTCTCATTCCCCCCCTTCTTGTATTCATGAATTTTAATTCTGTTAATTCTCAATTACACCCCTATCTGCCAGCAACATAATTAATTAATTAATTTCTATTCTTATATATCACATAATAACTATTACTTAATACTGTATAGAATAATCAAATAGAATAATTGCTTAGTAATTCTTCTTTAACTCTCCTCCCCCCGGTATAGTCACTTCTCTCTTCTTTTGTTTTTCTTCAATAATTTTCAAACTGCCACAGTTCTCCTCCCACCTCCCATTTTTTCACCAAATATTGTTTCAGCTTCTCCCAATCTGTGTTAAACTGTCCTGGATCAAGGTCTCTTAGTTTTCTTGTCAGTTTATCCATCTCCGCCATGTACAACAATTTGTGGATCCAGTCCTCGATAGTTGGCACTTCTTGTACTTTCCACTTTTGCGCATACAAAAGTCTAGCCGCTGCTGTCATGTAAAAAAGCAATGTCCTATGTTGTGCTGGAATATCTTCCATTCCCACGTTCAGTAGCAGGAGCTCTGGGTTCTTATTAACTTGAAACTGCAAAATCTCACTTATTACTCTTATTATTTCCCCCCAGTACTGCCTGACTACCTCACAAGTCCACCACATATGGTACAAAGATCCTTCATGCTTTTTACATTTCCAGCATTTATTAGACGTGTTCACATTCCCTAGCGCAATTTTCTTTGGTGTCAGGTACCAACGATAGATCATTTTATAGACATTCTCTTTAATGTTAGTGCATGTCGTAATCTTCAAAGTATTTTTCCACAAATATTCCCACGCCTCCATTGTTATTTCTTTATTAAAATTTATAGCCCACTTCACCATTTGCACCTTAACTACCTCTTCTTCAGTATACCATTTTAACAACACTTTATAGACCTTTGAAATTTCCTTTTTGTCTTCTTGTAAAATTACTTCCTCCAAGTCCGAGTTCTCCATTCTTATCCCTCCCTTGGCACAATCCGATTTATAAAGGTCTCTGAGCTGTCTATATTGAAACCAGTCATAGTTTGGAGACAACTCTTCTTGCGTCTTTATTCTTAATTTAGAAAATTCTATTCGTGTTATCTCCTTATACGTTAAACACTGTTGTTCATTATCAACAGTTCTCGGATCTATCGCTTCATAAGGAACCACCCAGGAGGGAATTCCTTCTTGTAGGTAATCTCTGTACTTTTTCCATATTGTGAAGAGGCTTCTCCGAATGTAATGGTGTAAAAACATAGAGTCCGCTTTTACTTTATCATACCATAAGTATGCATGCCATCCAAATATTTTTTGTATCCCTCTAAGGCCAGCAATTTGTGATTTTTAAGCATCATCCAGTCCTTCAGCCAAACCAAGCAGATTGCCTCATAGTAAAGTCTTAGGTTGGGCAGTTGCATTCCGCCTCTCTCTTTTGCGTCCTGTAACACTTTCATTTTCACTCGAGGCTTTTTGCCTGCCCAAACAAAGTCCGATATCTTTCTCTGCCATTTCTCAAACTGCTTGGAATCCCGAATAACTGGTATTGTCTGTAACAAAAACATCACTCTTGGCAGCACATTCATCTTGACTGCTGCAATTCTTCCCAACCATGAAAAATTCAATCTATTCCATTTAATCAAGTCTTGCTCTATTTGAGTCCACAATTTCTCATAATTGTTCTTGAATAGATCTATATTCTTTGCAGTCAGTTCAATTCCCAAATATTTCACCTTATTTGTTACTTCACAGTCTGTTATTTCCATAAGTTGCTGTTGTTTTTGTTTAGTCATATTTTTACACAGTATCTTTGACTTTTTTGTTTACAAAAACCCTGCCAAATCTCCAAATTCTGTGATTTTTTCTATTACCCTTGGCATGTTTTCAATTGGATCTTCCACAATTAACATTATATCGTCTGCAAATGCTCTGACCTTATAGGAAAAGTCTTTTATCTTTATTCCACGGATTGCATTATCTTCTCGGATCTGTATCATCAAAATTTCCAAAACCATTATAAACAACAGTGGAGACAACGGGCAACCTTGTCTTGTACCTTTGCCTATAGTCAATTTCTTAGTCACCTCGTCATTCACCACAATTGCTGCACTCTGGTCTCTGTAGATTTCTTTTACTGCTCTGATAAATCTTTCTCCCAACTGTAGCTGTTCCATAGTGGCGAACATAAAATCCCAGTTCAAATTGTCAAATGCTTTTTCAGCGTCCACAAAGAAGAACCCAACCTCCTTATCACAACGCCTATCATAATATTCAATAGCATTTATAACTGTCCTTAAATTGTCTCTGATTTGTCTATTCGGTAAAAAACCAGCTTGTTCTTCCCCAATAACTTCGGATAGCCATCCCTTTACTCTTTCCGCTAAGATCTTCGCAAAGATCTTATAGTCATTGTTAAGTAAGGAAGTAGGTCTGTAATTTTTGACGTTAGTCAAGTCCTGTCCTTCTTTAGGGATCAATGATATATTAGCTTCACTCCAAGTATCTGGAATTCTTTGGTCTCTCATAACACCATTGATCACTTCTTTTAGGAATGACACCAGTTCATTGACCATTACCTTATAAAATTTAGCTGTGAGTCCATCAGGCCCTGGCGCCTTACCCAGATTTGTTGACTGTATTGCCTTCCTTATCTCTTCCTCTGTCACTTCACTATTCAATTTATTTCTCCAATCTTCCGAGATCACTGGGAGCCTCATTTTCCCCAGATATGTCGCTATTGAATCTTTATTCACCTCTTTTTTATTATACAATTTAGCGTAAAATTTGTAGAAGGCTCTACTAATGGCAGTCTGTTCCAGATATACTTTATTATCCTCACATATTTTATTCATTGTCTTCTTCTCCTTTCTCTTCTTCAATTGCCATGCCAAATATTTCCCAGGTTTATTTGCTCCTTCAAACGACTTTTGATTCATTCTCTTCAGATTCCATTCCAGTTCTTTATTATTCATTGCTGTCAACTGTTCTTGTAAAATTTTAATGTCTTGGTAAACTTTCTTCTTCCCTGGTCTTTTCTTTAGTAGTATTTCTTTGGCTTTTATTTTCTCTGTAATCTCGTGTCTCTTCTCCTCTTGTTTTTTCCTGGCTCTTCCGTTTAAGTCCATTAGTATGCCTCTAATTACTGCCTTATAGGTATCCCATACCTTGTTGGTTGGTACTTCTCGATTCATGTTGTATTGTATGAAGAACTTAGTTTCCCTTCTCAACATCTCCAAGTTTTCTCCCTCTTGCAACAAGTCCTCATTTATTCTCCATCCTTTTCTCTTAGTTCTTTTCCCAAACTTTCACACATAATTGGATTGTGATCTGAGCCTACCATAGGCATTATTTCCACCTCTTTAGTCCATAACACTAAGTCCTTTGAGGCCCAGATCATGTCGATTCGTGATAAAGTAGAGTGTCTTGCGGAGAAAAATGTGAATTGTCTGCCCTTGGGATTCTGTATTCTCCATACATCTTCCAAAGTTTCCTGCTGCATTAATGCAAAAAAAGTTTTTGGTAGTAGTCCTCTTTTCTTTTGTGCAGTTGCTGATTTCTTGTCCTGCTCCAAATTTGTAACTCCATTGAAGTCTCCTGCAAGAATTATCTGGTCGTAAGAAAGTTCATCTAATTGCTTCCTCAAATCCTCAAAGAAGCTTTCTTTTGCTCCATTAGGTGCATAGATTCCAATCACCAGCACTTTCTTTAAATTCCATGTACATTCCACCGCTAAAAATCTGGCTTCTGGGTCCTTAAACACTAACTTTGGCTGCAGCTCCTCTCTAATATACAAGACCGCTCCCCTTTTTTTCTTTTTTGTGGCCGCTGCAAAATGAGTGCCCAATTTGCTCAGTTTTAGATATTTTGCATCCTGTTTTCTAATATGAGTCTCTTGTAAACAAACAATATCACATTTCTGTTTTAATAGCCAGTGAAAAGTACTTTTTCTCTTATTGGGTGAATTAAGTCCATTTACATTCCAAGATATAACCTTACATTCCATATTCATAGCCTTGTTGCTGGTAAGTCCTTTTCATTGTCCCTCATAAACTTTTCCATTTCAGATTCAGATCTGATGCGCTTTTTCACTCCTCCAAACTCAAATGCCAGTCCTTCCGGTAATTCCCATCTATACCTTATTTTCATGTCCTTCAAAATTTGGACTAAGGCTTTATATTTTTTCCGATCAAGCAACACCGATCTAGGTAACTCCTTCATAATAATCACCGTCTTGTCATCAACCTCCAATGGGTCTTGGAATTGCTTGCTCACAATCATTTCTTTCATATTTCTGGTTGTAAATTGCACAATCACGTCTCTTGGTAACTTCCTCTGGGTCGCAAGTCTTGAGTTTATACGATACACCACATCTAGGATAGCCACGATTTCTTCTTCTTCCTTCCCCAGGTATCCAGCTAACATTTCAGCAACTTGCTCTTGAGCTGTCTTTCCCTCCATCTCCGGCAAACCGCGAAACCTTAGCTGCTTTTCCATATACTTGCTCTCCGCAATAGCCATTCTGCCCCTCATCGTCCTCATATCTGTCTGTTGCGTGTCTGAGAGATTCTCCATCGCCTTCTCCACCACGTTAACTTTTTGCTGTGTTGCTTCCATTCCCTTTTTCATTTCTGCCAATTCACTTTTAACTGTCTCTTTAACTTCTTTGATCTCTTTCACCAGCTCCTGCTGGACCTTTAACATTTCTGAAAATCTTTTGTCTAAATTTTCCATAGCCGTCTGCCACTCTTTTTTCGACATCGTGGGGCTTGACTTGCCTCGCTCCCACGAATCTGCTCGTTTCCTTAACTCCGTGGCGCTTGGCTAAGTGTCCCTTTAATTTAATTTAATTCAAATGTCCCGGTTTCAAAAGGGAAAAAAAAAGCACTTACAAAATCCAAAATGCCGGGCGTCTTTTCTCTATGGTTTTTCTATATTTTTGTAATCCAATATGGCATACTTCCTCTTCTGCTGAAGCCCGTGCCCTTCCCTCTTCAAAGATGGCGATTGCCCTCTTCCTGTCTGCCTTAGGGCCATCTCTCTCCAGCAGCTCAATCACAATTACGTACTTCCTGTTTCCCGTCTCCTCACAGCAGCTCTCGCGATGGTAGAAGCTTTCTCACAGTCTATTATCTCCTCACAACCACAGGTATGAACAACAATCCTCCAATTTCTCTAATTACTTCTTTTAGCTTAGTCCTTTTACTTATCTGTTTCTTGCCGAGTCTTCCTCTACTTTTAATCAAACTGTTGCAGTTTAAAAGTCCCCTTTAATGCTTCTTTACTTTAAGTAATTCATCCCGTTTCAAGAGATAGTGATCTTTACCTTTTCAAACGTCTTTCTGGGTTGTAATCACTGCTTCAAACTCAGGTTCTCTTTCACCTTCTTTCCTCCTGTTGATGCTTGGGCATGTAGATCTTATGCCAGCCGTCACTGGCCCCAGAACAGCCGCAGAGATATAGGCCGACCTGTCTTAGGGTGGGACCTCAAGGGACAGGGGAGAGTCCGTTGCGCAGAACCCCCCCCCTTGCCTGAGATCAACGCGCCCTGAGGTACTTGAGCGTTCAAAGCCTGTTCTCCGCCTGAGAACAGGGGACCACGGGCTTGTTTGCCCCCGCCGGTCACTAAAAACGGCAGCCCGGTCAGCTCTGCTCCCAGAGCTGTGTTAGACCTCCATGGATCCCAAACAGGAAGTCGGACGTTTCCATTTCTAATGTCAGATTTGTTTCCATTTATTCTTTTGCATAGAGGTTGGCTGGTTTGTCCAATGTACAAAGCAGAAGGACATTGTTGGCACATGAGGGCATATATCAGATTGGAGGATGAGCAGCTGTAAGAGCCAGAGACAGTGTAGTTGATGCCATTGGGTCCGGTAATTGTATTCCCTGGGTAGATATAGGGGCAAAGCTGGCATCTGGGTCTGTTGCAGGGCCTGGTACCTGTGCTGGTGACTCTGCTAGCCGATTCATGATTTTAAGTGAGAAGTCGTTTAAGGTTGGGGGGCTGTCTGTAGGCAAGGAAAGGTCTTCCACCCAGGGCTTCTGAGAGAGAGGTATCATTTTCCAGGATGGGTTGTAGCTCACTGATGATACGTTGGATGGGTTTGAGCTGGGAGCTATAGGTGACAACCAGTGGTGTTCTGTTGTTAGTTCCTTTAGGTTTGTCCTGGAGCAGACTGTTTCTGGGTACTAGTCTGGCCCTATTGATTTGTTTCTTCACTTCATTTGGTGGGTACTGCAGTACCAGAAATGCTTGTTGTAAATCTCTTAAGTGTGAGTCTCGGTCGAGAGCATTGGAGCAGATACGGTTGTAACGTAAGGCTTGGCTGTAGACAATAGACCGAGTGGTATGTTTAGGGTGGTAGCTGGAGGCATGTAGATATGAGTATCGGTCTGTTGGTTTCCGGTATAAGGTGGTATTTATTCATCCATTATGTAGTTGTACAGTGGTGTCCAGGAAGTGTACCTGTTGTGTAAAGTGGTCCAGGCTTAGGTTGATAGTAGGGTGAAAGTTATTGAAGTCCTGATGAAATCTCTCAAGGGCTTCCTTCCCATGGGTCCAAATGATGAAGATGTCAACCAGGAATGTTAAGTATAGTAGTGGTTCCAGTGGATGGGACCTGAGGAAGTGTTGCTCCAAGTCCACCATGAATATGTTAGCATATTGTGGTGCCATGCGTGTGCCCATGGCTGTGCCATTAATCTGTAGATATAAGTTGTCACCAAATTCGAAGTAATTGTGAGTGAGTACGAAGTTTGCTGCTACAAACTAACAGGGCAAACTCTAACTGACCTCAACACCAAAAGGAGATGTTTACATTTATTAGAAAAGGAATGTTTTGGTTGCACCCTCCCTCTCACGCCCTAATTGCCTCTTCTCTCTCCTCCCCTCCTCCTCCCTCCTCTTCTATATTTGACCAGTTTCTGTAACATGCATCTGACGAAGAGAACTTGATTCTCGAAAGCTTATGCTACAATAAAATTGTTTAGTCTTAAAGGTGCTACTGGACTCTTTTTGATTTTGCTACCACAGACTAACACGGCTAACTCCTCTGCAACTAAACTACAAAGTTGTGTAAAGAATTATCAATCTTTCCAATGATCATTCAGGACAGATACCAGCCTTTTGAATGGAAAAAATGAGATTAAATTTGTTTATTCCAGGTCTTGGTGAAAACCTTGTACCCCAGCTGTGAGCACTGAGGGCTGTAATAGGCTGGGAGTGGATATTTGTCCATCCTCTCACCATTTTTTCTTGCTGTAATAATAAAATAGAGACTTTCTTCCCACCCTCATACCTTAGAACCCTTGCCAGCCTTGGTCTAACTGTTTTCCTGGCTGCCTCTTACAGCCAAGCTAAAAGTGACGCCTGACACAGGTTGGACACTTGTCAGCTTACCTCAGGTTTTGATGGGAAATGTAGGCATCCTGGTTTTACAGCTTGGCTCTCCATTACACTTGAAAGACCAGGATGCCTACATTTCCCATCAAAACTTAAGGGAAGCTGACAAGTGTCCAACCTGTGTCAGGCGTCGCTTGTAGCTTGGCTCTTAGCTTCTAAAGGCTCCAGAGCCTGGGTTAATCCTTTAGGTTCTCTCACTGATACAGGCCAGACTCCCTTCCCTCCAGTGAGTTTCCATATGGAGTTGCAGTGGTTTCACTGCTGACCCCTTTCTCCCTGCTGACCCCTTTCTTCCTGCCACACTGGCTAATAATCACTCAATGTTGTTTTTTGAGAATTTTATTTAAAATCACTCAAGTTATTCTTGAACAGATTACATAAACAAGAGTCACAATTACGCAGAAAACCCTAGCATACATAAATGAAATTATAAATGCAAAACATATCATCCATTCTCCTACATAGCCTGCATTTAAAGATAAAATGCAATTTCTAAAATACTTAACAACCCTTTTCAGAAAAAATAAGATAAGCTCATTACAAGCCAGATATGAAAGATTTGGGGGTTTTAAGGTGAAGCTATCTTACAGGACTTTATTGACCCATCTAATTGGTTTTCTCTAAAGGCATAATGTAGCACAGCTCTGAGCATCCCAAAGACTAATCGTTGCAAATTCTGTCCCATTTGTTCTTGGATTTATTCTGGGCATAAAGCCATTGATTCATATTCTTTGTAAGGCATATAAACATAGAGCTGAAAAGGACCCCAAGGGACATCTAGTCCAAGTTCCTGCACAATGAAAGAAATTCATAGCCCTGCTCACCACTCTTCCAATGAGCCTTAATCAATGCCCAGGCAGAAAACTCTAAATAAGATAGAACAGTGAAAAAATTATATGTTCTGGATATGCTGGATTTTCCTGAATATTCCAGGAAATATTTGGGACTCAGATACGGGCATAGTGAAAAACCCAAATATCAGTCCAGCTACCTGAACATACTCAAAAATTATCAGTAAGATATTTTTCTGGTATATAATCGGACCAGAAATATCTTGAATACACATGCCTACCCTTCATGGCTTCAGATTAGGATTGCCAGGTCCCCTTACCCTCCAGGAGGGGGGAGACCCAGTGCTCACTTTCCTGGTGTTCTGGAATCAGGGCCGGATCTAGGGTTGCCCAGGACAATCCAAGTCTGGCCCCTCATGTACGCGCACAGTGTGCACTCCCGGTGCTGCATGATGATGTCACTTCCATGATGTCATCACACAGGGTGGAGCGTGCTGCCTGCATGGCAAGCTGGGTGCCCTGGCGCGCTGCAGAGTTTGTGGAGAAAGGCAGTGTGGGGGGCTGGGAGGCTGCCTGCGCTGCTGCCCACGCACTCCCAGCTGTTGTCAGCTGCGCCCGGTGCCCCCTCCTTGGTTTAATCCCCAGCATCTCCAGTTGAAAGGATCAGATAGTAGATACTAAGAGACCTATAAACGAGGCCCTTGGGAACTAATACCAGTCAGACTAGACAGCACTGACCTTGATGGACCAATGGTATGATTCAGTATCAGGTGATTTTATGTGTTCCTTTGTTCTCAGCAAAATGAAGTCCCACCGTTACTGCTATACTACTGCAACTTCCAATGAGAACAAGTGCTTATCCATTGAAATAAAGTTCTCCCTCTGGTTTCCGTTGTCCGGGGTCTGGGTCCCAGCCCCCAGACTTGGTAGGAGGGAACAGCAGGTCAGCCGGGCTGATGGGCAAACAGAGGGGGCAGCCAGCAGACAGCAGGTCAACTGGTCAGCCAGCTGACAGCAGGTCAACTGGTCAGCCAGCTGACAGCAGGTCAACCGGTCTGACTGGCAGGCAGAGGGGGCAGCTGGGGGACAGCAGGTCAACCCCTCCCACAGGCAAATGGAGCCAGAACCTGCCGGTGCCAGGGGCAAGGGGCAAAAGCCCAGGGCCTCAGGAGGCAGGGGGAGACAGAGAGAGGCCAGCGAGTCCCACTCCCCTAGGGAGGGAAAGGGGGCTAGGCAAGGCGGAGGGGGGCAAGGGCAGAGGGATTGGAAGCTCAGCAGTCACCCACCCAAAGACCTTACCTGAGGAGGAGAAGCAGCAGCAGCCCCAACAACCCAAAGCCACGCCCCAGCTAGAAAATAGTAGCCTGGCCCAGGAGTTGCCAAAAGCCAAGCCACTCCAGGTGGGGCTATTGGAGGCGCTCTGCAGGAAGCCCTGGGCAACCAGCCAAGGAGCCACAGCTGGACCCACCTTCAGCCATCAGCTCAGCCAGGGAGGCTGGGCTGCTAGCCAGGGGACTGCAGCTGGACATGCCTTCAGCAATCAGCCAAGGCAGGGAGGCTGGGCAGCCAGAGAACAAGGCACAGCTGGTGCTGGTCAGTGGGGCCAGATCAGCTACCCCAGCTGCAACTGCTTGGTGCAGCCAAAGGCCAGGCTGGAAGAGGGGTGGGGCAGTAGGAGGAAGCCCTATAAAAGCTGGCTGGGAAGAGCCCTGTGGTGGTGGGTGTGAGTGAGGAGTGATGATGTGGAGTGAGAGCAGTAAGATGCAAGGGTGGAGGCTTGGAGGAGAGTCCTGGAAGGAGAAGATGAAGGAGGGCGCAGAGGGTAAGCAGGCCAGGTTGAGCAGGCCAGCGAGTGGACTGAGAGGGAGTCTGGGTGAGGTATACCGCCCCTCCTTCCACAGAGCAGGGTCCTGCAGATTCCCTGGCCCCCCTGTGACGTCAGGAGCAGACCGCCCAGTGCCACGCCCAGCGGCAGTGGCGGCAAGCCCTGACATCCGTATCTAAGGATTTCCCAGAATTGTGATGATTGTATACATGGGCCTGATCAATAATGTGAAAGTATATCAATTCATACTGGACTTCTTTAGTCCATTTCTAGCATGCACATCTAGCTCTGATTTGCTGAATCTCAGTGCATTCTACAGGGAAAGTGTCAGGACTAATTGGCAGACACTGGGGACCTTCCAACACAGCCTGGAATTTAACTTCTGATCATAATTAACCATGATGTTGGAGACTCATGGGCACACATGTTCCATTAGTTCAGTTTGGTGCACCATAATGTGTGCACACTGTGTACCTCCAGGTGTTTAATAACCTAGTCCTTTCCCTCCTGAAGGAAAAATACATGATGATTGCTATAGCTGATGCATCCTCACTTTGCACAGTTTGCTGCTAACAAGATTTATGTCTGCTGAGGTTTCTTACCTGGCAAGAGTTCCATCTCTCTAATGAATGTGTATTAGATGAGCTATGGAGCACATGTGATGCAAATGGAAAGCATAGGCACAGTGCTGATTGGATTATTACCACTCTACCAGCTGGGGATCAAAAGAGCCAAACAGAACTAGTCCTACCACAAAACAGGATGAAACAGGCTGCTTCTAGAGATGAATTGCATGAGCAGTAGATTTGGGGGTTAAAGCTTAATTTTTAAAATGTATGTTATTATTATTGTCATTGTTGTATTGTCGAAGGCTTTCACGGCCGGAGAACGATGGTTGTTGTGGGTTTTCCGGGCTGTATTGCCGTGGTCTTGGCATTGTAGTTCCTGACGTTTCGCCAGCAGCTGTGGCTGGCATCTTCAGAGGTGTAGCACCAAAAGACAGAGATCTCTCAGTGTCACAGTGTGGAAAAGATGTAG
Organism: Eublepharis macularius; assembly: GCF_028583425.1. Lineage (NCBI taxonomy): Eukaryota > Metazoa > Chordata > Lepidosauria > Squamata > Eublepharidae > Eublepharis > Eublepharis macularius. The sequence goes on along the minus strand of NC_072793.1, from coordinate 85,730,019 downwards.
GTTATTTGTATCTACTCAGGAGGGGTGGGGTTGAGCTGAGTCATCCTGTAAGAGTTTCCCAGGGTGTGGAATGCTAATGGCGGGAGGCTTCACTGTATCCTGAGGAGGTTCTTTTGCATATGGATTGGTACTTGATGTGCTAATCTTCTTTGCAGGACTATTGTCGGGTGTAGAGTGTTTTGTTAGCCTGGTGTTTTTCAGAACTGGCAACCATGCTCGGTTCATTCTTAAGGTTTCTTCTTTCCTGTTGAAGTTTTGCTTATGCTTGTGAATTTCAATGGCTTCCCTGTGCAGTCTGACAAAGTAGTTGGAAGTGTTGTCCAGTATTTTGGTGTCCTGGAATAAGATACTGTGCCCTGTTTGAGTTAGGCTATGTTCAGCCACTGCTGATTTTTCAGGTTGTCCAAGTCTGCAGTGTCTTTCATGTTCTTTTATTCTTGTCTGGATGCTACGCTTTGTGGTCCCGATGTAAACTTGTCCACAGCTGCAGGGTATACGGTATACTCCTGCAGAGGTTAGGGGGTCTCTACTGTCTTTTGCTGATCGTAGCATCTGTTGTATTTTTCGGGTGGGTCTGAATACTGCTTGAAGGTTATGCTTTTTCATAAGCTTTCCCATCTGATCAGTAATTCCTTTGATATATGGCAAAAACACTTTTCCTGTGGGAGACTGTTTTTCTTTGGTTGTTTGATTCTTCCTGGGTTTGATTGCTCTTCGGATTTCATTTCTGGAGTAGCCATTTGCCTGAAGTGCGTGGTTTAGATGATTAATTTCCTCATTGAGAAAGTGCGGCTCACATATCCATCTTGCACGATCCACTAAGGTTTTCATTATGCCTCTTTTCTGTCGGGGATGGTGATTGGAGTTTTTGTGTAGGTACCGATCAGTGTGAGTTGGTTTCCTGTAGACCTTGTGACCTAACTGAAAGTTTGCTTTGCGGATGACCCAGGTATCCAGGAATGGGAGTTTTCCCTCGATTTCTTTCTCCATGGTGAATTGTATGTTCAGGTGGATGTTGTTGAGATGATTCAAAAACCCCATCAATTCTTCCTCCCCATGGCTCCAAATGATAAATGTATCATCCACAAACCGGAACCATACACTAGGTTTGTGGGGTGCTGATTCTAGAGCTGTTTTTTCAAAATGTTCCATGTAGAAGTTTGCTATAACTGGGCTGAGTGGACTCCCCATGGCCACCCCATCCATCTGTTCATAGAATTCGTTGTCCCATTGGAAGTAACTGGTTGTCAGGCAATGGTGGAATAAGGCTGTTACATCCTCTGGGAAAATCTGATTAATAAGTGCAATAGTGTCTTTTACTGGAACCTTGGTAAACAGGGATACAACATCAAAACTGACAAGTATGTCTTGTGGATTGAGTTTCAGAGAACTGATTTTGTTGATGAAATCTGCTGAATCTTTGATGTAAGAGGAGGTTTTCCCGATGTGGTCCTGCAGGAGATCTGCCAGATGTCTAGCTAATTCATATGTCGGTGAACCAATGGCACTCACAATGGGTCGGAGTGGGACTGAATCCTTATGTATTTTGGGGAGTCCATATAGTCTAGGTGGCTGTGCTTCAGTCTTGCATAGTTTTCTGTGCGTGTCGGGATGTAGTGAGGAATTCTTGATCAGCGCATTTGTTAGCCTGGTGATTTTGCAAGTGGGATCTCGTTTTTGTTTTTTGTAGGTGGAGGGGTCCAGGAGTTCCTTAGTCTTCTTTTTGTATTCCTCTGTTTTCATGATCACTGTAGCATTGCCTTTATCAGCTGGTAGAATGATGATGTCTGGATCTGCATTGAGGGTCTTGATGGCATTTTTCTCTTTGCGTGTTATATTGCCGGTGGGAAGCTTTGCCTTTCGTAGAATCCTGGCTGTCTCTCCTCTTATTTCCTCAGCTTCCTCTTCAGGTAGATGACGAATGGCAGCTTCTACATTTGCAATGATGTCTTCCACAGGAATTCTGGTGGGGGTGACTGCAAAGTTTCCTCCCTTAGCCAAGATGGAGGTTTCTTCTGGTGAGAGTTGACGGTCTGTCAGATTGATGACAATGCGTGCATTGTCGAGCATGGGGCTTGTCTGTCTTTTTTCCTGTAGTTTGTTAAACTTCTGCTTCTGTCTGGATGTGTGGTTGGTAAAAACTTGTTCCATCTTCCTGTAGGTGAGATTATCGACCTTGTCCCAATCCTGACTTCTCATTTTATGGCTGGTGTTGATATGCAAGCAAAATAGCTCCTTGTCTGTGGCAGCAAGTTCTCTGCGGGTAGTGTGGATTCTCTCACGTAAGAGGGCCTGTTCTAGACGGTCATAAATGCGGTTTGCCTGTGTGGTTTTGAAGATTCTTTTAGTTGTGAGAAAAGATGGAATAGTTCTTGTGTCCCTGCAGCGTAGAAGAAACTCTCACCAGAATTCACCAACTCTCACCAGAAGAAACCTCCATCTTGGCTAAGGGAGGAAACTTTGCAGTCACCCCCACCAGAATTCCTGTGGAAGACATCATTGCAAATGTAGAAGCTGCCATTCGTCATCTACCTGAAGAGGAAGCTGAGGAAATAAGAGGAGAGACAGCCAGGATTCTACGAAAGGCAAAGCTTCCCACCAGCAATATAACACGCAAAGAGAAAAATGCCATCAAGATCCTCAATGCAGATCCAGACATCATCATTCTACCAGCTGATAAAGGCAATGCTACAGTGATCATGAAAACAGAGGAATACAAAAAGAAGATTAAGGAACTCCTGGACCCCTCCACCTACAAAAAACAAAAACGAGATCCCACTTGCAAAATCACCAGGCTAACAAATGCGCTGATCAAGAATTCCTCACTACATCCCGACACGCACAGAAAACTATGCAAGACTGAAGCACAGCCACCTAGACTATATGGACTCCCCAAAATACATAAGGATTCAGTCCCACTCCGACCCATTGTGAGTGCCATTGGTTCACCGATATATGAATTAGCTAGACATCTGGCAGATCTCCTGCAGGACCACATCGGGAAAACCTCATCTTACATCAAAGATTCAGCAGATTTCATCAACAAAATCAGTTCTCTGAAACTCAATCCACAAGACATACTTGTCAGTTTTGATGTTGTATCCCTGTTTACCAAGGTTCCAGTAAAAGACACTATTGCACTTATTAATCAGATTTTCCCAGAGGATGTAACAGCCTTATTCCACCATTGCCTGACAACCAGTTACTTCCAATGGGACAACGAATTCTATGAACAGATGGATGGGGTGGCCATGGGGAGTCCACTCAGCCCAGTTATAGCAAACTTCTACATGGAACATTTTGAAAAAACAGCTCTAGAATCAGCACCCCACAAACCTAGTGTATGGTTCCGGTTTGTGGATGATACATTTATCATTTGGAGCCATGGGGAGGAAGAATTGATGGGGTTTTTGAATCATCTCAACAACATCCACCTGAACATACAATTCACCATGGAGAAAGAAATCGAGGGAAAACTCCCATTCCTGGATACCTGGGTCATCCGCAAAGCAAACTTTCAGTTAGGTCACAAGGTCTACAGGAAACCAACTCACACTGATCGGTACCTACACAAAAACTCCAATCACCATCCCCGACAGAAAAGAGGCATAATGAAAACCTTAGTGGATCGTGCAAGACGGATATGTGAGCCGCACTTTCTCAATGAGGAAATTAATCATCTAAACCACGCACTTCAGGCAAATGGCTACTCCAGAAATGAAATCCGAAGAGCAATCAAACCCAGGATGAATCAAACAACCAAAGAAAAACAGTCTCCCACAGGAAAAGTGTTTTTGCCATATATCAAAGGAATTACTGATCAGATGGGAAAGCTTATGAAAAAGCATAACCTTCAAGCAGTATTCAGACCCACCCGAAAAATACAACAGATGCTACGATCAGCAAAAGACAGTAGAGACCCCCTAACCTCTGCAGGAGTATACCGTATACCCTGCAGCTGTGGACAAGTTTACATCGGGACCACAAAGCGTAGCATCCAGACAAGAATAAAAGAACATGAAAGACACTGCAGACTTGGACAACCTGAAAAATCAGCAGTGGCTGAACATAGCCTAACTCAAACAGGGCACAGTATCTTATTCCAGGACACCAAAATACTGGACAACACTTCCAACTACTTTGTCAGACTGCACAGGGAAGCCATTGAAATTCACAAGCATAAGCAAAACTTCAACAGGAAAGAAGAAACCTTAAGAATGAACCGAGCATGGTTGCCAGTTCTGAAAAACACCAGGCTAACAAAACACTCTACACCCGACAATAGTCCTGCAGAGAAGATTAGCACATCAAGTACCAATCCATATGCAAAAGAACCTCCTCAGGATACAGTGAAGCCTCCCGCCATTAGCATTCCACACCCTGGGAAACTCTTACAGGATGACTCAGCTCAACCCCACCCCTCCTGAGTAGATACAAATAACCTACATCTTTTCCACACTGTGACACTGAGAGATCTCTGTCTTTTGGTGCTACACCTCTGAAGATGCCAGCCACAGCTGCTGGCGAAACGTCAGGAACTACAATGCCAAGACCACGGCAATACAGCCCGGAAAACCCACAACAACCATTGTCATTGTTGTTACTTTTTTTAAAAGCAAGCATGGGTCCCAAGACAGAAAGGTGGTCTAGAAGAATCCCATGATCAGTGGTACTGAAAGCTAGTGAAAAGTTCAAGAGAACCAACAGTCACACTCCTATCTTTGGGTACAGGTCATCCACCAGGGCTACCAAGGCTGTTTCAGTCACATAGCCAGGCTTAAAACAAGCTTGGAAAGGAGCCAAACATATATTCAGTCTAGACCTTGCCTAATCTGATGCCTGCATGTTATCCTCACACTTATAGGAGGTGAAGGGGAATCTTTTTTTTTTTTTTTTTTTGGAGAATGCCTTAAGCGTGATATAGGTGATAGCACTCTGTCTTGAGCATATCACCTAAGCCAGGAAAAATCGTGAGTGAGTACAGATGTGTGGGTAGAATCAGGTACATTATCACTTTGGGGTGCAAACACCTGCCACCACTGATTTTTATAACATGTTCTGATTTTTATAACAAGCTCTTTGTACTGGCCTGCAAGTTCCCAGTTCTGGTGCCAGAAGGCAGGATCCAACACGCAGTCCAAGGCAGAGACTCCAGGGGCTAGGCAAGGCATGGCCATTCAGTCCAAGGTCAGAGTTCCAGCTGGCAGGCTAGGCAGGGTCAGACAACCCGAGGTCAGGCTTTCAGGAAACAGGCATGGTGACTGGCCTCACAGCAATTGTACACATTTGCACCCACACCCAGCAGCCTCGCTGGGCTGGTTTTATAGCCCCAGGACTAAGAGCCATGAGTGTTGCAAATAACTTGGGAAAGGATCCTGCACTTAATCGTTCTCATCATCAGAGAGCAGCTGGCATCAACTCAGAAGGTGTGCACTTTGCCTCCTTGCCTGCAGTTCCCATCTCAGCTTCTGTCTACAGCACTCTAAGGGTGGAGGTGAAGCTGGAGGGCTGGGGCCAGCTGACTGAGTTTCACCTGCTGGATCAGAGCTAGAGGGTGTTGGCTCTGCCCTAGCTGTTGGTTGTGTCTGCTGAGCAATTCAGCACCCTGCTGGTCAGCTTCTGTTAGCCTCCTTTCTCCTGAGGAGTCCTTGGCTTCTGGTAGTTCAAGGCTGGCTGCACGGGGCTCCTCTTCCCCTGAGGAGTCTTCACTATTGCTGAGCCCTAGCTGACTCATCATGACACTCTTATACTTCAATGGAAACTTATATAACAAAATAAAAGGTCTTTTTAAAAATCTTAGGTGATGGGAACCAGTGCTTCAGGTGGGATTGTGTACCCACTGACCTCATCCTTCCGACTACAGCTCTGATGACCATGTTCTGTTACACATTTGCAACTGCTTCTGTAGATGAACACATCCATCCATCCCCATGTGTTGTTTGTGTGTGGTGGGAGCAGGGAGAGGAGGGATCATTCTTACTACACTTTATCCAACTTGGTAGTGAATATAACACGATCATTAAATTAAAGCTGTGGGAATAAAAGTCATTAAATAAATTTTAAATCCACTGAACAGTAACTACACTTCAGTGAACTCATGTATGTGTTAAGTGGAATCGAGTCTGGTATTCCTATGTTTAAATGCCATGTCTCTTCACCCTGTTTTTAGAGTTGCTCTTAGTTTAGGCTAAAGTGTTTATGAGTAAGACATTTAAGAATGTGTTGCTTGGCTCAGGTCACTTGGAGTTATTGGTTCTCAGTAATTTAATTACTATGTGGCAGGTTTGAATTCCATTATGTGTAAGATTGATTTTTATACATCTTATGACTAAATGAATGATGTGTGTGCATGTTATGTGATGTCAAGTTACTACTGACTTATGGCACCCCTATGAATTTATCCAAAATGTCCTATTATTGACAGCCTTGTTCAGGTCTTGCAAACTGAAGGCTGTGGCCTCCTTTACTCAATCTATCTCATGTTAAATATTTTTCTTTTCCTACTGCCTTCCATTTTTCCTAACATTATTGTCTTTTCCAGTGAGTCTTGTCTTCTCATGATGTGACCCAAGTACAGTAGCCTCAATTTAGTAATTTTAGCTTCTAGGGAGAATTCAGGCTTGATTTATCTAGAACCCACTTAAGATAAGTAAAACTTGTCTCACCTTCTTCCTCCCCAACCTGCCACTACAGAAATGGACCCAAGTGTCTTGCATCCACTGTCATGCCCGTAAGTGGCCCATAGTGCAAACCTCACTGGACTATGGAGGAATGTCGCACTCCCTGGAGGCGGCCAGTGTTCCTGAGCTGCCTTACTCAGTCCTGTTGGGGAGAGACGAACCTGTGTTCCAAGAGCTCCTACATGAGGCCCTCAAAAGGACCCAATCCACCTGTGCCATGGGGATGGAAGAAGACACCGATGAAGCCAAGCCAGGGCCCACCAACCACCAACCTGGAGAATCCTGGAAGGCCCCCACCTTCCGCCAGGCCCAAGAGACCGATGAAACACTACAGCCCCTGTGCGATACGGTGGCAGTGAGTGAGGGTCAAACCCTGAATGCCTGGTGGGCCGCCCACCTCCCGAGAATAGAACGGGTCAAGGGTTATGATTTTTCTTGGCATGGGCCCTGCAGGGGTGGGGGAGGTCCAGCAACTCCTGGTCCCCAGGGCCTACTGGAACCAAGTTCTCCACTTTGCAGATGAGCACACCTGGGCAAGCCACCAGGGGCCCTGGCCAAGGCCTTAGAGCGATTCTTCTGGCCTTCGGTAATGGCCGACATCAAGGCACACTGCTGCTCCTGCCCTGCCTGCCAGAAGGCCTCCGGCCGCTGACCCCCTGTTGGTAGTTGAAGCAACAAGATATGATAACGATAATAATGATAATAATGATAATAATAAGTTTGCAGAGTAGCAGAGTTTGGTAATAGCACAGCGGAAATAAGACAGACTTCTGTGATTCTAGCTCTATAAAAATACTTTACTACATAATAGGGTAAAAAGGGTACATTTGATAGGAAAAACAACAAAGAGTTTCTGACTACATCTTGATAGTCTCAACTAGGTACTAGAGAGAGAAAAGCTTAGACTGCATGGTCTAGTGAAGTAGTAGGTGTTGCAGACTGCAGACTGAACAAAGAGCAATAAAACCTTAGTATATGTTGCCAGCTAATTGCCCCCCAATAAACTGGCTCATCCAATAGACAATCCTGGATTCCCTCATTAAGACTAAAGACTCCCACTTTCTCTGGCAGGAACTTCTCTCGAGGCCTAAGTGGTCCTATGCTAACTAGCTATCTGACTAAACAAACAGAACAACGATTTAACTCTTTCACGACTGAGCGTAGGACACTCGCACAGATTCCAACACCCCCCCATGGGCCCCCTTTCCCCCCTTCCACTGGTGGTGACACCCTTTGATCAGATTTCATCGGGCCACTCCCCTGCACCCTTAATGGATTCCAATTCATCTTAGTGGTGGTTGACTATACCACCCAGTTCCCAAAGGCAGTACCCCTGTGCACCATGCAGACATCAGGGGTGGCCAGAGCACTCCTCCGCTTCTTCTCGATTGGGGAATGCCCTTTCAAGCTGCTCTGATGAGACAGCTCTGCCAGACCCTGGGGATTCATCAACACAACAATGGCATCTCCCACCACAAGCCGCTAATTAGACAGAGTAAACACTCTGTCAAAATCTGTCAAAATCAACTCTGTAAAAATCAATCCACAATTTACACATATACCAAATGAATATTATTCAAAGTGCTCATGTGCTTCAAATTATCATATCAATTCATACCCAACTTACACACAGTTTCAAGAATATTTCAAATGCCCAAACATAGGGGTTGTACATTCATAAACATAATAGAAGGAACAAATCCAGGATGAACATCAAGGTCCAAGAGTTTAGTCTCTTTCATATAAAGCAAAAATAGCGCTGCATCTTCTTTCTCTGTGAAGAGAGGAAAGATGAAACAAAACTCCACACCCTATCTGGGGCCAGCTCACAAACTCAGATTTCGTAGAATCACTTCCTCAGGGGCATCACCATCCGCTGTAAACATTAATAAGGCATAAACCAAACTGGTAACCCAGACAAAGGCAGCAGTTCATTCTCTTGGCACACTATTTTCGCTTTATAATAATATGATAATTTGAAGCACATGAGCACTTTGAATAATATTCATTTGGTATATGTGTAAATTGTGGATTGCTTTCTCCCGTGAGTTTTTACTCTGTCTAATTAGAGACCCTGGGGATTCGGCAGGTCTTCATGTCTGCGTACCATCCTCAGACTGACAGCTTGCTGGAACATTTCAACCAAACGCTAAAGGAGGCTCTCCACAAACTGGAGAGCGTCTGGAGAAGCCCCATCATCCTTGTCTCCAAACCTAACAGGATGACCAGGTTCTGCATTGACTACCGTGAACTCAACAAGGTGGCCCAGTTCGATGCCTACCCAATGTCTAGGGCAGATGTGCTGATTGACCACTTGGGCACCGCTCGCTACCTGTCAACTCTCGATCGGATGAAGGGGTACTGACAAGTACCAGTCTGCCCTGAGGACAAAGAGAAGACAGTGGTTGCAACCCCACAGGGCCTCAACCAATTCTGCCCGATGCCCTTTGGCCTGCATGGCACAGCAGCCATGTTCCAGCACCTGGTAGACCATGTCCGGCTGGCTGCCATGCCTTTGTGTTAGCCTACATTGACGATATTATCGTCTTCAGCCCCACATGAGAAACAAATCTCCAGCACCTGGAGGCAGTCTTACAAGTGCTCCATCGGGCAGGGTTATGAGCCAACCATAAGAAGAGCCACATTGGGTTCAAGGAGCTGCAGTACCTCGGGTTTGTGGTAGGGGATGGACAGTTGAGGCCCCTGGCAGACAAGATAGTCTCACTGGTGGATGTCCCACAGCCTACCACCAAAAAGCTAGTATGCCAGTTCCAGGGGCTCCTGGGGAACTAACAACAACAACATTCGATTTATATACTGCCCATCAGGACAACTTAATGCCTACTCAGAGCGGTTTACAAAGTATGTCATTATTATCCCCACAACAAAACACCCTGTGAGCTGGGTGGGGCTGAGAGAGCTCCAGAGAGCCATGACTAGCCCAAGGTCACCCAGCTGGCTTCAAATGGAGGTGTGGGGAATCAAACCCGGTTCTCCAGATTAGAATCCCGTGCTCTTAACCACTACACCATACTGGGTCTCACCAAATTGGCTATGGACACTTCATCCCACACTATGCCTCCAAAGCGGCCCCCCTGTTGGATTACTTAAGGAAGGGGATGCCCAGTCAGATTCAGTGGGCCCCTAAGCAGCTGGCAGTGTTCCAGGAACTTAAGGCAACTCTCACGGTGAACACCGCATTGTGGAACCCAGACTTTGACCAGCTCTTCAATCTGTATACAGATGTGTCCAATATGGGCCTGGGAGCTGTCCTTACGCAAGACAGGGACGGATCCGAGGTCCCCATTCTGTTCTTGAGGTGGAAACTCCACCCACCAGAACAACATTATGCCACCGTAGAGCAGGAGGCCCTGGCTGTTAAATAGGCAATAGGTGCCCTCCAATACTACCTCACTAACTACCTCTTTACCCTAGTTACTGATCATGCCCCATTCCAGTGGCTTCATCGTATGAAGGATCATAACCCCAGGGTTTTAAGGTGGTACATCTCCCTTCTTCCCTTCAGGTTTACTATCAAGTACTGCTCTGGCCCGCAACATATCAACATGGACTTCATGTCGCAGATGTTCGAGGATGACCCACCGTCGTCATTGTCATTGCCAAGAGGGGGTGTGTGTCTGGAGGTTGGGGGCAACCCCCTCCCTCCATACTTAGCCCCATCTTCGCCAGACAAGGAAGAGAGAAATGTGGCCACAATAGCAGCAAAGGGCCTGGACAGGAGGAGAGGAACTCCGACGGCTGACATGACAGGAGGAGTGGAGGCAGCTGCAATAGCAGCAGAGGGCCTGGCTGGGAGAAGGGGAACTTCAATGGCTGACGAGACAGGTAGGAGAGGCCCCACAGAAGAGCCCTCCCAAGGCTGGGAGACTCAGCAGGAGACAGGCCAGTGGAGACGCGATGCCGTGGCCCCTCCCAACCAGAAGCGCCCCAGAAGAGTGGCCAGAAGCAGCAGGGAGGAGGAAGCAAAGCTCCCTTGGTGTGCAAAGCAGCCCAACCAGCACCACCCTCAGGGGCCATTCCCATTGGAGGGAGGAAGGGGAGAGAGGTGGGAACATATTGCCCCCAGTCCTAGGTTTGTCCCAAGGCTCTGGCTGGAGCCAGGGGGAGAAAGCATAGGTTGGAGCCTGGAGGAAGGGAGGGCCTGGTCCCAGGGAGACCCCTATAAAGGGAGGCCCCAAGGATAGGTCTGGGAGGAAGTCGGCTGAGGAGAAGCCAGTGCTCAAAAGCAAGAGAGGGGGAGAGCAAGAGTGGGTACCCTGTCAGGAGGGAGAGAGGGAGTCAGTGTGCAGTAACCCCCCTCTTCCCCTCATTCTGAGACTGGCCTAGAGGACCTCCTGCCTTAGCTGCCAACCTGGAGAGCTCTCGCCCCTCAGGCTCCGATGATTCTGGTGCTGAAGCTGACACACTTTAAAAAAATTTCTAGTTTCTTCATGGCTGTCCTTCCAGATCTCAATCTCTTTTTGATATCTTGGTTGCAGTACTCCTTTCAGTTGATGATTGAGCCAAGGAATAGAAAAGGTGAATGGTACTGCTTGCCATTGGGTATTCAATGACCATAAGGATAAAGCGAAGAAGATAGCAAGGGGGAGAGGGGGGGTTCCTGCTTCAGATGACAAACAGAGTCATTCTAAGCACAATGATATCCTTCTAAGCCCATGACTTCACTGGATGTAGAAGGATGTGTCTCTGCTTAGGAGTCCTCTAATGGTGTCTTGGGCCAGCTTTGGAGTCCTGTACCACCTGCAACAATGATGTGCCTGCTACTGACCAATATTTCTTAACCCAAAATGGAGATGCCCTCCGGTATTGGGTTGGTCTTTTTCTTTACAATAAACTCACACATGGACTATGAACAGCCTGTTCAACAAAGGTATTAATTATAGAGAAAGCAAAAAACTTTCTGGCCTAGAGAGCAGTAGTATACTGAAATGTGACCACAAGAAATGAAAAGAGATTATTCTGGATGGTCCACTTGCATGCTAAAAAAGCACAGCTGGCAGGATTGCTCTTTTTCTAAGTACATGCAGATAGACAATAGTGATACAGCCTTCCAGTAACAAAATTTGTTTAAGCAAGTTTTGTTTATCTCTAAGATGAAACTTTGCAATGATCCATTAAAACTGTAATCCTTAAAAAACACTTCCTTGGCTTTCAGTTCCATTGAAATTACAAGAGCTGGGAGCCTACTCTCACAGCCATTTCAAAACACAATGCTGACTTCCAGGTGTGCCTTGAGAATTCACAAGCACACAAAGGATTAAGCCATAATCCTTATTCAAAAAGGCCTTCTGAAAGAAAGCTGTCTCACACAGTGGCTCAAGACTGCACAGCATTCTATTAAGATAGCTTCAAGTAGGTAGTCATGTTGGACTGTAGTAGAAGAACGAGATTGGGGTCCAGTAGCACCTCAAAGACCAACTAGATTTCCAGGGTAGGAGCTTTCAAGAATTAAAGCTGCTTTTGTCAGATACCGGATGTAAGGCACTTTAACTCTCAAAAGCTCCTGTCCTGAAAATCTAGTTGGTGTTTAAAATTCTATCGGACCCATGTTGTGTTCTATGAAACTTCTCCAGTAAACTGCTCCACAAAATCAGAGCCATGACTAAGGCTGCCAACAGAACTGGCGAAAAATGTCTTGTCTCTTTAATAGGAGTTTCATGTGTGTGTGGAAATGGGCAGTGGAAGCTTTTCTTGGCATGGAGGTAAATATCATCATCTGCTAAATGTTCAGGAGGACATTTTTATAAAGGGAATAGGGCTGTAGTATATAATGGGGTGGATCAAGAGGGCACCTTTTTAATGGAATATGATTATGCCTTATTCTACTGTTGTATTATCATCTTGCTTTTACCACATTGTTTTCTACCTTTGCCAGCCATTTGCTGCAGTATGTCATGTCTTAATCTGTTTTGTTTACATTTTCTCATTTTCTAATCCTAGTCCTATGGCATTGTTTATTGGACATGTTATGATGTTTGATGACATTGTTATTATATTTTATATATTTCTGCTTGAGTTTCAACTAGAAAAGTGGGTCGTAAATAGACATGGGCACGAACAGAAAAAAACCCTGAACATATTGTTCATTGTTTGTTGCCATCCACGAACAACAAACAATGAACATTGATGAATATGATCCTGTTCACGAAAATGTTCGTTGTTCATTGTTCGTGGGGGCCAGCAGGCTCTCCTCCAGCCATCATCCAAGTCAAGATCCCTACTGCACCACTCCCAGAAACCCTACCTGAGCAGGCAGCAGGAAAGGTACCAATAATAAATAATAGCTTGGCCCCAGAGCCTGGCAGCAGCCCTGGAACCTGAAGGGGTAGATCCCTATCCCACCACACACAAAGAAAATTCAAGCTCCAATGCACTCACTCTGTCTCTCTAACAGCAGCTGTCTCTCCCTGAAAGCCAGAGCTGGGAGCCCTCCTCCCCCTCAGTCTTTTCCTCTTGTAACACATTTGGAACTCCAGTCCACACTTGGAAGGACTATCAAGCTAAATTGGTCTTAGATTAGGGTTTTCAAGAAAACAGCAGGAGTTCAGACAGAGTTCAGACAATCTTTGCCTGAGTTGCCATGGGAATTGATTGCAAGTGCCAGACTGTCTGGCTTGACGAACAGCAACCAAGGAGGCTTTCAACGACCACCTGTTCATTTAGAATGGGGCCTCACAAACAGCTTGTTCACGAACAGCAGATTGGGCTGTTCATGGGTTTTTTTAGTTCATATTGCTGTTCATGCCCATCTCTAGTCATAAATAAAATAAGTTAAGAATGAATCAGAGGAGTAGCTGATTGCATGCACAGGAGGGTCTAAACTGGCAGACTGCATCTCCTTCACAGGCACGGGACATGTGGGTTTGGTCCAATGACTTAGCAGAAGGGAGTTGTAGAATCCAACCTATTGTTAATCCCAGACTGCAACATGGAACCCGCCTCTAACTTTTCACCATGTATATTAGGTTTTCTTCTCTTTTGGTGGACAGTTTGCAATAAGCTTTGTATCAGCCACATTGAAGAGGGGCACTCTGGCAGGTGAGCCTTGGCATGCAGATGTGACAAAGTCACACTAACAAATATCTTCTACACAACACTCCAGATAAAGTAATTCAGTTCATTACCTGTATCTGGTGATTTTACTCTTGCTGCCTCTCACCTCTTTGAAAACAGAACCAACAGATAAGGAAAAATGAACTGATGATTTGCGGTTTTGAAGATAAATTTGGGGGCAGTATTGGAAAAGGAAAATTTTGGAGATATTAAAGCTAAAAGTATAATATTTGTTAAAATATGATAGGCGCTGTAGAGAAAAATGGACAATGAAACGTAGTATTGTTGTTGTTTTTTCTAATTTTTATCTCTCCTTTTTTTGTACTCCCTTTTCTTCTTTTATTTTCTTGCCCTTTTTATTGGTCTTTTAATTCTATTAATAAAATAAGAAATTCTTGGAAAAGAAAACAGCCCCCTCATGTTCCAGCTACGGGTAGAATCCACCATAGATTGAAGTGCAACCCATTTTCCTGGACACTAGCAGAAGAACAATCTTTTAAACCTTTAAAAATTGCCTGGTCATGTGCAGAACGTGATTGATCTTTGCTTCAGAGTCACCAAGCTCATAGAAATGCTTTCCAAAATATCAGTCATGATAGTCATTTGAGCTGACTTTGATTTTCTCCTCAAAAGTGTAGACTGAGGCAGACTTTCATTGTTTCTATGGCTGGCTGATAATATCTGGATATTTGGTCCTGGGAACTAACTGCAACATAATGAACTGCATGCACAAGAATACCTCAGTAATAAAATGCCAAAGACAAAAAACTATAAATCAGACACCCATTTGCAATGTGCCAGCTTTATTTGAATCACTCTCCTTGGGCGGATTATCAATTTTATTTGCCTTTTCCATCTTCAGCTTCTATTGGACTGGCCCCTGTAGAAAGATAGAGCACAAGAGCCATATGTTTCAGGGATTCATTATCTATTTATTTTTGCTGCCATTTCAATATGTGTGTCAGTTTTCATTCTTTGGAATGAGAGGCTGGTCATATTTTACCATAAAACTCCCAAGTACCAATTCACCTTTTCAGTGATTAAATAAATGTTGCTCCTTTTGGTTTATGTACTGAAAATGGTTTCCTCTGCACTCTTCCCAATTACTTTGACATATTCAGCTTTGTACTTAGTTAACTGGGAACAACAATTAGCACATTTCAAGAAGAATTTTTTAATCACAGCAGGGGCAGATGCTTGGAGATTTGAAATTTGTGAGGCTTCAGAATGTTTCTCCAGAAAGATCTAGTAATGCAAGGGATCTGTTCCACCATCCCTTTGAGAACATGGATGGGTGTGTGAGAGGGAGGGGTGCTTTAAAAATTATGCTGCCTCTTGGTTTCATAGTCTTGTAGTTTGTTGTCTTGTTCTTTATACTTGTATTTTAATTGTTCTTGCCCTTTTATTAATGTTATGTGTTACATATTTACATATTTTAAAACATTTAAAAATGAATACTGGGCCACGAATCAAGAATTTTGCCTGTATTTGGCAATAATGATGTACACCACTGAGTTTTCTAGGCAGTTCAAATACAACTGGAATGGCCAGGAAATCACAGTACGGCTGCAGCTTTTCAGCATCCAGTTTCAGAATAGAGAACATTGGACTTCTGTGCAGAACCATAAGCTAAGCATCCTCATTTTTTCATATTTAAACCAGGACTCTTAAACTCTTTAATAGTCAGTCATTCTATCTAAGACTGCTTAGAGGACTACATGTATCTCTACAGATTCTACTGAACAGCCAGTATGATGTGATTAGAGTTCTGGATGAAGTTGAAAAAGATCTGGATTTATATTCAGCTATAAAACTCACTGGGTAGCTTTAGGACAGCCTTTGTTTCTTAGCCCAGTGTAACAGACAGCACTTGAAAGCAGGTTTTCTAGGTGCAGCAACCAGAGAGCTTGGAGGGAAAGAGTTAACTCTTGCTTGGAATGGAAAGCTTGAGTGACAGGCTGCTCCCTCCTCTCTGATTGGTCAGAATCCAGATGAAGGGCTGACAGTTGGTTTCTGTCATGATTGTTCAGAGAGAGAATTTGTGAGTGAGTCTGACAGAGATGGTCAGACAGCTTTCCCTCTGGAGTGAGGAAAGAGGAAGAAGAATTGTATATAAGAAGTCTTAGTATAAGTATCAGCAGAAGCTGAAGCCCGCTTGACACAGACACCATAGGACTGGGAGTGTGTTTTGGCAAGAGTAATTGTGTAGTAGGTTAGATTCCCTTTCAAGCCAGAAGAAGAAGGGTTATATCTTCTTAGGAGAAGAAGATTAATTCCTGCCCAGTTTCTAAAGGAGATTTGTCTCTGAGGAAGACCCTGGGTCTCTTGTGAAGGGAAAATGATTTTAAACTAACTTCAGTTTCCTGTCATAGGAAGCTGTGAAGAAATGTTGCTGTAACTAAAATATTAAGTAAAACACCTCTCACTAAAACCAAGAATGTAAGAAACTAAACTTCAAGGAGACTATTTTGCCTATTACTCAAAGTGTATTCTGTACTGCCACAAAATTTTACCTCAGCACTTTCATGCCCTGACTATGCTTATTCAATCCCTGTCTGTTAAATAAAGTTATTTCCTTTTGAATGTTATACACTCTCCAGTGCCATTTACAACAAAAAAGAAGAGGGTTCCTGCTTCCCCCAAGAAGTTCCTGGGCTGGGCTAAAAAGCCAAAATTATATCTGACTGTCAGGGTGGGGACAAACAGACTTTCAAACCACAAATATTAAAACGCTACTTGGGGATGCTTAGCAAAAGCAGGCAAACCAAATTCTGCCTCACAGTGGGGGAGTGAAGGGGGGGGTTGGTCATATCCAGCTTACCTCACATGATGGTTGCAAGGATAAATTGGAGCAGGAGAGAGCCATGTATGCTGCCTGAGTTCCTTGAGAAAAGTGGGGGAATTTAAGTAATTGCTACTATCTTCCAGAGGGACTAGGAAGGCAACTTCCTTGACTGTTTAACTCCCAGCCATTTCATCTGGTGGCTGTTTAGGATGGAGTAGTAATGTTAACTGGCTTTAATGCTTCCTCTTCCTCCTCCTCTTTTTTTTTGTAAGTGATTTTGAGAGCCTTTTGAAAATGAAAAGTGATGGATAAATGTATTTAATAAATAAAAAGCGTAAAATGTACTTTGTGTCTTTAAAATCCTACTCTTCAGAGTTCTTGGAAAGGAAAGAACGGTAGAATGAATGTCTGGGAGTTAGGCCCAGCTTTCAGTCAGCCAAAATACCTAGTAATTGACTTGCTCTCTCTTATAGAGCAGGAGAAGGAAAAGAAGTGAAGCAATTCTTGGCTTTCAGCCAAATGTCTAGAGAGCTGAGGGAAGTCAAAATTGAACATGGACTGCAATACCTTTTCTTTCTTCCTGTATGGCTTATGAGGGACTGCCCTGGGCTTTAGGAAACTAATAATCTTGGCAGAGACCCATAAATATTGGTTTCCCTCAGGGCTCAGAATGTGCCTCAAAGGGACCAGCTGCTCTCATGCTCTCCATGCTATTAGTATTCTGTATTCTTCTAGATGTTTTGTTTCCCTGTCATTGTGATAAACTAAAATAAATTAATTTTCATAGGGGGATATGGCACTACATGAAGTATTTGAAATGCACCAAAATCAACACCTCTCTACATTCAGAAACTCTCATGTAATTATATACCAATAGGTGACCTAATTGGACATCTTTGGTTGAGGACTGCCTCCTGCAGCATTAACATTGCACAGTTCCTTCCTATTTTGGTTACTAGAAATGCCCTTGATTTTGAATTATAGGCCTCTAGTTATTAGTAGATTGTTGAAAGAACTAGAAAATTCTCTCTGTCTCTCAATTATCACAGAAATTACAGATGACACCAAAAACTCCTCTGTAAACTTCTCCAAACACAAGACAGCCCGGATATTTTAATAACTGCAAATGTGATGAAATACACCACCACCTCAATGATTTGAATTAGATTACTTATTTCTTATTTCTTATTTCTATTTATGATGGTTTAGAGCTGATACACTTTTCTAGCCTGCAAAAGAACACAATGGAAAGTGATGGGGGAAAGCCAATTTGATCACATTGGGCAGATTTTGTGGATAAAGAATCATGGCACACAAGGACATGTTTTTTGCCAGTCTGTACTTGAAAGATAGGCTCACAATTCCTTCTCAGCCTCAGCTGAAGTTACAGCCAAGAAAATATGAATGCTTAAAAGGCCTTGTATACAGCATCCCCTTACATATGCTACATTGCGTGTTCAGGGGTTGAGATGATGTTTGAACAGAGACTAGCATTAGAAGGCAGCATTAGACATGGGCATGAATTGAAACACTAATCAAATTTCATGACTAATCGGGCCGATTTGTATATCACGAAAACATATTTTGTGGGGCCGCGTTTTTCACAAAATCCATGACTTTGGGGGCCAATTCGTTTGATTCGCAAATGCTTCGTGATGCCAGACAGTCTGGCGCCAATCCAGAAAGCAGATTACGAGGTATAAGACAATGCAGTAAATACAGGTGATACTTACAATAATAATTACAGTAGACTATAATCCTATTCCATTGTACTATAGTTCTAACCTCTTTTTAAAAGCTCCCTCTTGCATATTATTGTTTTGCACATTCTGTGGAATGATAGAAGCAAGGGAGCCTTCTGGGACTCCTCAGTCAATACAGTCCACAAGAGCCACCACTGACAAGCCATGTAAACAGGCAACTGTCAATCTTACCCATTTGCAGGGCAGCACCATTAGAAGGCTTTGCGGGGATTAAACAGGTTTTCAAACTCCAGACAGAGATTTATGCAGTAAACATACATAGCAATGGTTGTTGTGGGTTTTCCAGGCTGTATTGCCGTGGTCTTGGCATTGTAGTTCCTGACGTTTTGCCAGCAGCTGTGGCTGGCATCTTCAGAGGTGTAGCACCAAAAGACAAAGATCTCTCAGTGCCACAGCTGCTGGCGAAACGTCAGGAACTACAATGCCAAGACCACGGCAATACAGCCTGGAAAACCCACAACCATCGTTCTCCAGCCCTGATAGCCTTCGACAATACATCATACATAGCAAGTTTCTGTGTTCTCTCGCAAAGGAAATAGTACTGTTGTAGCACAGTGGTTAAGTGGTTTGGCTGCAAATGAGCACTCTACTGGTTTGAATCCCACTACTGCCATGAGCTCAGTAGGTGGCCTTGAGTAAGCCACTCCTTTCAGCACCAGCTCCCCAGCTGTATTATGGGGATAATAATAACACTAACTTGTTCACTGTTCTGGGTGAGGCACTAATCTGTCTAGATTATATTACAGATATTATAGATATTATAGATATTACTACTACTACTACTACTACTACTACTACTACTGTTTTCTGTTTCTTGGGTCCCTGGAAAACAGGCATGGACAACTTAAATCGAAGAATAGTGCTCTGAATGTTCTTGTTGATCTTACTGGAGCCAATAGAATGGCAATAGTCATTTGTCTACATGTGAAAACAGTATTAAACAGGGTTTTGTATGTTTGTGTAGGTGAGGCATCACGTAAGTCCTGAGGGGGGAATGGGTGGAAATCAGTGCAAACTTGTATATGAGTATTGGCACCTCTTTTTCTTTTTCTTTTTAACAAGAAAGCACTGGTATTAAATAAGCAGATGGACATTTTGTGCTGTCATAGGACCTCCATAAACTAGCTCTTCAGGAAGGCTAAGGAAGACAAAAACTGACTAGAACACAAAACTGCTGTTATCCTGTCATTTCATCACTCTCCAGTAACTCAGTTATGAGGATTGGATTGGATGTCAATGCAGCTAGATTCCCAGGCACCAAATTATATTGCAGAGGATCTAGCAAGTGGGATTCATTATCTTGTCAAAGCCAAACAAGACAGAGAAAAGAAAAATTTGCTTCAGCTGCATGTGACTTGCTAACAGAGATCTTGGTTTTACTTAGCATTTGGAAATGCAACTTGCAACTTTCTATTGAGAAATCCACTGAAATAATTCTTTATGAGGTACTTCTGTCAGAAACTACTCATCAAGCAATCAAAAGCTACTCTCTGTACAGAAGCACATTATCAGTTATGGCAAATCTGTCTATTTATGGTTTATTCATCATTTATTACACCTATATATTCTATCTTTCTCTGTACTATGGACCATAAGTCAATATTTATTGTTTCTTTCCCTATTTGTAAAAAGCTTCTGGCAAAAAATAGAGAGCTGTTAATTAAAGTATCAAACTATCCACACTTATGCTTGAATCAATTTCTTTTAAACAATTCACAAAGGGAAACAGTGGACAATAATGTGTATAAATGATTGAACATATCACATAAGAAAGAAAGAAAGAAAGAAAGAAAGAAAGAAAGAAAGGACAGCCATTCCTCTTCTTTTAGTTTTGAATTCACTATTTTAGGATGTTCATTATCCCATGAAAATTGTGGCAACATTGCATTCTATGGCAATGATGAGGCTAGTGCCCTGGTAAAGAATACACAGACATAGCATGATTAGATGTAATGTGCCCATTACAACTTTATTGATTACAGCCATTAGAGCATTGGCAAGGCATAGGGCAACAGATCCACTGCCATTGAAAGGCAGTGTTCAATGCTATCTTCCCACAGCACTCCTGATGATCACTATGGGATGGCAGGTAATGTACAGCCATCCCGATGTAACTAGATAGCCCCTGACACCCATGGTGAAGCCTGCATTGACCTGCCCAGGAACATACCCTTCGGCTTTGCCCCAGATACCTTTTTTTTAAACATATATTTTTTATTGGTTTTAGTTCCAGTTCACTCTGATAACAGTATTAATCAAGATCTTACTTTTTGGGGGGTTACATGTTATATACCATGCACTTCATTCCATCTCTACAATTCCATCATAGTTATATTGCCTTTCACTAAGCTATTGTTACTGTAAGTCTACCTTCTTTTAGTTCGAATACTTCTTTTCTTTTTCCATTCATTTAATTGTGTTTTGCTAGCGTGCAGCTAAGTCCCTACTTTATATTTTCGTTCAATCCATCTATAGAGCGGGGTCCATTTTTGTTTCCCATTATGTCTATTTTTTTCTTTTATTAATTCTGTCAGTGTGTCCAGTTCTGCCATCTCTAAAATTTTCTCTATCAATTCTTTTGTTGATATATCTGTATTTTTCCATTATCTGGCATATACTATTCTTGCTGCTGTTATTATGTGAATAACTTTCATTTATAGAACATTATCTTTGTATTGGTGGAAACAAAGTGGCCCCTGAGGAAGTGGATGTGCTGTGAAACAAGCTGAACGATCAAGCCGGCAGCTTGTAGGGCCAGGGGGCCCCTGTTTGGGCTCTCCCTCCATCCTTGAGATCCACCTGTTAACAAGAAAAATACAAGATTAGTCAATATCTATTTTGTTACAATATTATCGTATTCACCTTCTTGGTCTGTTGATAAGGGACATTTCCAGTCCAGTCGGCTTCTCCCTTTCGACTATTGGTTCATTATAGATTGCATATTTGACAATTTGTCTTCATTCATTCTACAGTCTTTACAAGGGAGTCTCCGGTCTTCGATGAAAAGAATAAATGCATACTTGAGGACTTTGCTACCTACTGTGGGACTGCCTTAAAGGGACATGGTCATTATTTATCCTTTGTAATTGACTTGTAAAATTATTGTATAATAGTGACGGTTAAGAAATTGAAAAATTTTTGGTATCACAATTTTGCACTGAGCACTTTAAATAGATGAAATATTTTCTATAGATTTGCAGTAAGTCATTGATTATATTATATTGCAAGTGCTGTTGTTTGGATAGCGTTTAGGTTGCATCTTGCAGAACGCCTCTGGGTTTGCTACAGTTATTATGTGAATGATCAAATATCTATTTTCCCTGTTCATTCTGGCATTATATTTAGTAAGAGTATTTCCGGTTTGAAAGGTATATTCATTTCTAGTGCCTCTTGCAACAATTCATGTATCCCTTTCCAATATTTCTTCGCTTTTTTGCATAGTCACCATATATGGAAAAGGTGCCTGTTTTCTCTTTACACTTCCAGCATTTATTGGGTACTTCAGGATACATCTTTGCTAAGTTTTGCCCCAGATACCTTAAGGGGACCCCCACAAAGAGGCAGGGTGAGCTGCCCATTCCATACCACTCACCCCACTGGATCTGTCCCAATGCCTCAAAACTGCTTAAAGTTATGACTATCCACCCCCCTCACCACTGGCACCCAGGGGAGGGCAGCTGGGAGAAGCATCCCGGTCTGTCCACTGCCACCTGAACAATGGCAGTGACCACACAGGCTGCCCAGGGGAAGAGCCTGCCCACCTTGTTCCCCTCCCTTTGCGCTCTCCACTAGTCCTTCATCTCTGCCTACCGGTAAGCCATCATACCTCCTTTCTCACACTCAGGCTGCTTAAATCAAAAGGTTTTAAGCAGCCTGTGTGTCCAACTGACTTTCACCAGAATTTATTTTTTAAGTTTTGATTTTGTTCTGTAGGGAAGGTATACCAGATCAGAAGATGGGTAGCACCTCTCTGTTTTATTTACTTCATTTGTTCCCTGCCTTTCCCCCAGTGAGGACCCAAAGATATTTACATCATTCTCCTCCACTCCATTTTATCTTCACATAACAACCATGTAAGGTAGGCTAAGCTGAGAGTTCGTGACTGATTCAAAGTCACCCAGCGAGATTTGACCTCCGGTCTCCCAGACACTAGTCCAACACTCTAACTGCTAAACCACTGGCTATCCCTTTATATGAGAAGCAGTGGGGAAGAAAATCCTTTCCCTTATGCCTTGTGCTTCTATAGGCTTGGACTCCCTAACTTCTGCCAAGAAATCTCCTCTACCAGGCATTTTCTAGTCTAAATATAGCCTGAAAGCTGCACATGCTTAAAGTACATCCTCAACAACCTGTCCCTTCTGAACTGTCCCTTATGATTGCACCCCATTTTGTCATGGCAACCAGGCAAGCCAGGTTCAGGTAGGCGGCTCAAGGTTGACTCAGCCTTCCATCCTTCCGAGGTTGGTAAAATGAGTACCCAGTTTCCTGGGGGTAAAGTGTAGATGACTGGGGAAGGCAATGGCAAAAATCTGCCAAGAAAACATCGTGATGTGACTTCCCCCCATGGGTCAGTAATGACTTGGTGCTTGCACCTTTACCTTTTTAATCTTACTCTCAAATAATTTTAGAGCAGGATCTATAAGTACTCCACCCTTGGTAAAAAAAAACCCTCAAAATAGATCCAACAATCCTTGTTGCAGAAGCTTTAACTGTGGCAACATGTACATTCCAATTCAGATTTTCATTATATGTAATTCCTAGGTATTTAAAGGAGCTACACTGATTAATTGGGTTGCCCAAGTGGCCACTGTATGGTTTAGGTTTCATGAAAAATGCACATGTTAACTTATGGCAGGGCTCATTTCGAGGGAGAACGTGCCGGAACACAGTTCTGGCAGTTCTCCAAAGAGGTCACTTGTCTGGTGGCCCCGCCTACCTGATTTTCAGCCATTCTGGGCCCGTTTCCTGGGGGAACATTCCCCCAACTGACAGCAGCCAAATCCCGGCCATTTCAGGCCCAATCCTGGCCATTTTGGGTTCCTTTCAGCCATTTTGGGCCCAATTTGGGCCCAAAATGGCCAGGATCGGGCCCCAATTGGTCCCCAAATGGACAGGATCGAGCCTCTGATGGGTGGTGGATCATTCTCCTGCTCAGCAGTGGCCCGATCCTGACCATTTTGGGCCCAATTTTGGCCCTGAATGGCCAGGATTGGATCCAAAACAGCCAGGATAGGTGATGCCAGGGGGTGTGGCATATGTAAATCAGTTATGCTAATGACACACTTCCAGTGATCCTAAAAGGACAGGTAAGCAATTCAACAATATACTGAAATACTCCAAAGATTTTCTCCAAAAGCTTTATAAACACTCAATATAAATTCATTCAAAAGTCTGATTAATCACTATAATATAACTACAAATAAACTCAATATCAAAGATACAGCAAGGTGTAACAACACTGAATAGCACATATGTCCTCAAATAGAAAAAATGTATCTTATGAGTTCTCTTGTAAGTATTTTCCAAGCTTCAATGATGAGGACTCCCGCTACACAAGTGAGAACAGGTGATAAGTCCCTCAGGAGACGGTGGAGAGGAGCTGTGGATCTGGAAGGAGATGGTATGGTTCTTCAGGTGGAACAAGAAATATGTGGGAGACCCCCGTGGGGGGCTCCCCCGCCCGACAAGCTTCCGGATATCTTAAGCTCATTTCATAAGCACTTCTTCAGGGGGCGATATTCCTCCTACCATGATGTAATCTCTCTATATCATGAAAAACCAAACCAAAATACAATAACTGCTCTCACTATCCGTATTGAGCCATCCTCCCAACATCCCATGAACTCACCTGACTCTTCCACACGAGAATGAACTCTCACGTGCTGAATCTCAACGCACTTCCAGGGACCGCGTTGCTCACGCTACACCCACCCTCAATATATTTTCAATTGACTGGTAACCAATTAAAGTGATATGCATATATGTGTGATTTTTCTTTTGCAACATACTATGAGATACATAGCTTATGTATACCAATAGTTCAACCCAAGAAGCAATTCAGATTCAATTCCGAATTGAGTCCATTTGGCTGTAATGTCCGAAGGCGAAAAATCCATTCTGCTTCTCTTCTTAAAAGGTCCCGCTGAACATTAAAGTGCTCTTCATGTCGCGCTACGTATAGAACAGTAAAAGTTAAAGAGATCACTCCGCTGTATTGGGAAGTGTAATGTTCTACTAGTGGTGCCTCCATAACTCTATGACATATTCTGGAGATGTGTTCACTGATCCGAACACATACCGGACGATTGGTGCTCCCAACATACAGTTTGCCGCACGGGCATCTAATGACATATACGACCTTGTCTGTTTGACACGTAGAAAAATGGTCAAACCTGAAATTTGCCATCCTCCTGTCAGTCTGGATGTCAACCTGTGACCAAACCAATGGGCACACCTTACAATGGCTGCAGGCGAAATGCCCCTTGGGGAATTCATTGTTATACACTCTTTGGCCAAATCTCGTATGTACTAGTCGATCCCCAATGCTCCTTGTTTTCTTGAATCCAATGGTGGGGGGATGATCACACCCCTCTATATCTGCTACTATATGCCAGTGTTGCAATATTATCTGTTTAATCTCCATGGCCAAAGGCGTGTATTCCAGGGAGCATGTAATAGTAGTCCGCGCTGCCCTTGCTCCAGATTCCAACAGTCTGTCTCTCGCGGCCAAATCCGCTCTACTTTTAGCCCGTTGCACAATCCTTGAGGGGTAGCCTCTCTCCCGGAACGCTCGACACATCTCCCTGCTCCCCGCTTGGTAATCACTATCTACGGTGGAGTTCCTTTTCAGGCGCAATAGTTGGCCATACGGGATATTTCTGACCAAATGTCTGGGATGGTGGGATGTATAATTCAAGTATGAATTTCTATCAGTATGTTTCCTAAATGGTCTGACACCTATCCTATCCGACTCATCCCGAAAGGTCACAATGTCCAAGAAGCTGATACAAGTTGTATTGGTCAGTACAGTGAATTTAATATTAGAGTCTAGTTGATTCATCCAAAACTCAAAGGCTTCTGCATCCCCCTTATCCTTATATAGGATATACACGTCATCAATGAATCTTAAATATTTAGCAATCTTATTATAAAAGGGATTCCGATCGGCCGACAAAATATATTCAGACTCCAGTTGTCCCATGTAGAGGTTTGCAATGCTTGGGGCGGCTGCACACCCCATGGCCACCCCTTTGATCTGATAATAGCACTGATCTTTGAACTGGAAATAATTTTTCTCCAGTACTAGGTCTGCTAACTGCAAAAGAAATGGGGTGCTGGGTACCCGTTGTTCCCTCTGGTGCAAACTTTTTTCAATCACTCTGTGATTGCAAGGGAGTGGCATATGCTAATGAGTTATGCTAATGAGTTCCTGCAGCTCTTTTTATATGAAATGATCCCTGACTTATGGTATGGCTTGAAGACTACTTGCTTGCAATTTTTAAATTTAGCAGCATCAAAAATGCATGTAGGGAGGAATCTGTGGTGAATATGCAGAGTATACACCCCTCCATATTTGTTTCCGTTTGGTCAGTGATCTGTTGCTGTGTTAATAAAGTTCACAATTTTTTATTCAAAAGTATGTTATCCTTGCTGAATCTTTTAACTTCTACCTCTTGCCTATCATCTCACAAGTATACTTATGTATGCTGTTCCTGCTTCCTTAATTTTCATAATTAATTTTAGATTACTTGGTCCTAATATCCTTACTTCTGGGCTGTGTCTCTCTAGAATGTTTGATTGTTGACCATTCCTATATATTGAAATGATACGAACTACATAAACGTTTCTCCCAGTTGGGGTGCGTATTTAGCAAAATCATACAGTGTTGCAACAGTGAATAGAATCAATCTCCATCAGCAGAAGGATTGCTTGAAGCTACTAAGTGTGTAAAACTTTTTTTTTACATCTGTGTGCTTCCATGCCCATTTGTCATGCTGTCATCAATGCATCCATTCCACATTTGTCTTCCCAATTCCCTTTTGGAGTAGATCTTGTAGATAATCTCTGGATTATCTGCCATTCACAGGTGTTGTACTGTAATCAATCTTTCCCCTACTAAAGGGCTGGTTTACTTGTTGTACAAAGGTGCTGAGCATAGCTGGAGAAATACTTCAAGCATCATTTCAACAACAAATTAAGACTTCAGAAATAAAAGATCCTTCAGAGATGAGTTGCCTGCTGCTATGTAAGAAAAGCAGGGATATCCATTGTATTCTTCCATAAGGCTATGATGTCCTGGAGTAATAGACAACCTTTTAAAATAAAGACACATCTGGCAGTTCAAATGCAGGTTATGCTGTAAGGGTTGTTTCTAAAAACAATTTGTTATGGGTTAATCTGAGCAAGTAACACTGATCTGGATGGCATTGTTTCAACTGCATCATATTCTGTTTGCTTTAAAATGTTACACATGAAAGAGCTTTGTACTGGCTTGTTCCTATGATTAGCTGAACTATACACCAGAATGAGGGAAGCTTCAGATTTATAGCCATATACCACAGAAGCCTCTATGGGATTGCAACAGGAGGAGGAGGTGGTAAAAGATTCATGTTGATCTGTGCTATCTGTATGCAAATTTCCAAGCTGTAACAACAGTGAACAAAAGCAAACAAATTGGAGTCTGTTTTTTCCCTCAAAATGCCATTCATGTTTGCTCATATCAAAAAGCAGCTTTGATCCCTGACTCACATTTTGCATGTAGGAAGGTAATAATAAGAAGCCAACTGCACAGGATTTAATTTCTTGCTCCAATATGTCTTGCAGAACTTCACAACTATATATCTGCTTATGCTGTCGCTCTTCCCAGCTCAAGTCCCACGAGTGGTTCTAAAATTGGATTTCATTTCTCCTCTTATTGCTGGACAAGTGCTTATTAATACAAGATGAATCACAAAGAAAACTTTCTCAACAAGTCAGAGAAACAGTTGAGGAGACAGACAATTTTACTCTAGAGCGCCCAAGTGGTATCATGATTAGAGTGTCAGACCGGGAGATCCCAACTTCAGGACCTACTGAGGCAGGAAGTTCACTGAGTAATCCTCATGCCAGCCCCTCTCCTCTCCCCTCTTTCTTTCTCTTTCTCAGCCCCGTCTGTGTCATAGAGTTGTTGTGAGGATAATGTGGGGAGGGGAGAACCCTGTACACTTCCCTGAGCTCCTTGGAGGAAGGGTGAGATAAAAATGTACTACATAGACAAATTTAGTTTCTTAGGCCAACTGATAGATGCCACAACTTAACATTCAGTATTTGACAGCTGACAGCTATTGAGATTTTATATCCAATGCTTGCTAATGATCAACAGATGCCAATGTCTGGGGCTGGCCCTGCCTGCCCCGGACTGGGCCGAGACCACCCCTGAGCCCCTGGGTCCCAGGAGGATCTGGAGGGAGCCCCCACCTCACCCACCTGCTAGAAGTCTGGCAGAGACGCCGAGCAAGGAGGAGCACTGTGGGAGCAAGAGCCGGCCGAACGCAAAGCTGAGGCAGGAATGCCGCTGAACCCAAAGCCCACCCGCCAAACAGCTGAGCAGCATGGAGGCGTGGCAGCTGGCAGCAGGCCCCAACAAGCGGTGAGGCAACCTGACAACGTGGCTAGCTGGACGGTGGCAACAGCTCCCAGTGCCGCAGCAGCCACCACCTTCAAACCCAGGCCTCCAAGGGCCAAGCAAAGGGTGGGTCAGGGCAGCGGCCAGCCAAACGCTGAGTGGGCCAGGAAGCTCCAGAGGGAGGTGGGGCAGGCAGGAGGCCACAGCCCTTGCCTGACTGGATGGGAAACCTGGGGGAAGGAACCCCCGTGTGAGGGACAGGAGCGGAGCCAACCACTGGGGAAAGTCACAGGGAGAAAAGGGAAGGAGGACAGGCAGATGATGGGGGAAGGATTGGAGGAAGCCCCACAGAAGGAGCAGGAAATGGGCCAATCCATGAGGGGATTCTGAAGTGGGAAGGGTGGGAAGGACAGACAGGTAATGAGGAATGAGGGCGGATTGGCTGACCCTCAGGGAGAGGGGTGGATAGGTGCTATAAAAGGGAGAGTTCCCCAGGAAGCTGAGGAGGAGAAGTTGGGAGTGAGTTGGCTAGAGAGTGCATGCAGATTCATGACCCAGTGGGCAGGAGGAGGGCCTTGGTGACATAACCCCCCCCTGCCCAGTCTGAGGCTGAAGGAACACCCCTGTCTGGACCCCCGGGAAGACAGTAGAGGGCGGCAGCCAAGTGTTGGGTGGGGCGGCAGCTCACAGCCAATAAACCTAAAGTGGTTACATTTTGACGAAGTATTGCACAATGCATGTTTATATTTGGATTTCTAATTTTTGACCAATTTTAAATCTTTGTTTCACTGCCAGCTAACAAAGGTCAACCAACTACAGATTCTTTAGGGCAGGAATGATCTGAAGGTATCACAATAAGTTCCCCAAATGAAATCAAGGCAGATGGTTCTATTGGCAGCTCCTGTTTTCCGTCTAGGGAAACTACATTGCCTGGGTATCTTATGTGTTAGGTTGGGGAAACAATGTCTGAGCATGAGCGCCACTGTTGTGTGAAAGCAGAAATAATCCCCTCCCCATTCTTTTTCAATAGAAAAGTGCAAAAGTCCAGTAGCATTTGTAAGACTAAAAAAATGTATGGTAGGGTAACTAGTAATTGTTGCACATGCCACTATCATATTTATTTATATTAGTTATAGTTTGCTTTTCTCGCTGAGGTTCAAGATGAATTACATAATGTAAATCAATGCAATCAATAGGATTATGCATCTAATAAACAATGTAATAGGACTAAAATAATAGAAATTTGAAATAAAGCTATCGCCTGAAAATAATGATCCAAAAAGCCCTCCCCAACCAGTTTTGAACCGCAAACTGGTATTTTTTTACCCCCAAATCAGGAATAAACAGTAAAGGTGTCCTCCCTAAATTCTGAATCAAAAACTATAACAATTTTTTTCTTGGACCATACACCAGTGTATGTAAAAGCACACAGAAAGGGAGAGCTAGATGAAAAGTTTCTGCTAATGTGCACACCTGTGTAACTGCACACGGATTCTCACCCCTCAACACATGAGTTTGCATCTGAAATGCAAGGGTGCTTCATCTTGGGCAGCTCCACCCTCCTACTCAGCATTGGGAAGCCTGTGCTGGGGCCCCATGGAGACTTGTGTAGGGCTGCCTCTGCCCCTCCTTGCCTGGCAGGCTTTTTAAATGTGTGTGGTAGAGCTGCTGTATTCTATGGGGTTCGCATGTCCCCGAGCAGGAGGGCTGTGGTTTGGGCTCAGCCCCCCAGGTGAAACAGCCTCAGCACAGATGGGGAAGGCCTCCCTGTGCCTGAGACCTGTAGAGTCACTGCTGCTGGCCAGAGAGCACGGGGTAGCCGGAGAGGTGGTGTAGCTGGCCCACAGGTCTTCCTGGGAGCAGGGGGTTGGCTGGGGTGGCTGGGTAGCTTGTGCAGCCCCCAGAGAGTTGAGAGGAGGTTGCAAGGGATCTGCTGGGGCTTTGAACAAACAGTATTTGTCTCATGCAGCTTTTCCCTGTTGTTTCACTGATGGCTTTCTTTCTGGTGCTCTTCCTAGTCCGGGTTTGTTCCCAGAACAGAAGAAACTGGGTAACATGCTGGGGAGTAGAGGGGAGGTCTAATGCTCTTTGTTACTCAGAAGTAGCTCCTATAGAAGGAAAGGCCAGCAGTCTTTGATGTGGACAAATTGGGAATGGTTCAGAGGAGAGCAAGGAAGGTGGTTGTGAGTCTAGGAAACAAGGCCTCTGCCCAAGAGGAGAAGAGACACGGTGAGGTGGGTGAAGAAGATGTGCCTGGGCTCTTCTGATCCCTGGCTGGCTGTTGCACAGAAGAAGGCTAAGGCTTGTCCTCTGCTGCTTGAGAGGGCGAGGCCAGATCCAACAGGCTTTTTACAGGAGATGAGGCTTCTGGTGAATGTAAGGAAAAACTTCCCTTGGACTTTATTTGGAGTGTGTCTCCCCTTCCCCCTTTCTGTGTATTTATTGAAGATCTGTTGCCATTCAAGGGGGAGATATGTTCCTGAGATACCTGCAAATGGCAAACCCATAGATACTGGGTGGCAGGATTCTGCTGCTTCCCAGTAGCAAAACAACCACACACACCCCCAAATATAACAATGTAGTGATTATGATGATGGCACTGTGGGAATAAAAACAGGGTAGCGGCAGTAGCAGCTGTATCACACAATTATGCTGTGAATAACTGAAATCACAGTTTGCAAATCCATGGACAGAAAGGGTGTACCTGTATGTGCCCTGTCCGATGTCCCCAAAGCAGTTTCTAACAACTTCTTCTTCCTTGCCTCCATTTTATCATCATATCAACAATCCAGTGAGGTTTAGGCTGAGAGACAGTGCCTGGCCCAAGAACACCGTGGCAGACCAGGTGCCCTATATCCTAGTCTGACTGTCTAACCACTACACCACACTGGTTTTCTGAATGAACAAGTGGTATTGTGCAGATACAGGTTCAAATCCCCACTCTGCCACAAAACTCATTGGGTGCTCTTGGATCAGTCACAGTCTCTTTGCTGAGTCTCACAAGGTCCATAAAAGCCACACATGTCCTGTCCTGAGCTCCTTGGAGGAAGGGTGTGATGCAAATCTAGTAGGTATGTTTTGTGTGTTTGTAGACTAAAATAATTTTTTTTAAAAAAGGAAGGATGCTTAAACCTTTAATGCAGGTCGTTGTTTCAGCTTACAAAGTAGATTTTTGGCTCACAGCACCACTCAGCTTAGAGGGAACATTGGCTAGATGTTGTTTTTTCCTTCACAGGAAGGGAAGTAGCGAGAGGATGGCTCCCTTTGCCCCTATTTTTTCTAGTAAAAGCAGGAGACCGGACAGATAGCTGGCTGCCAGTCTCCCTTTTTGACTAAAATGGCTAACCCAGAATTGAATGAAAAGGAAAAACTAGAAATCAAAAAGAAGACAATGGGACAGTCTCATTGGTGTTCCGGGAAATAAAAAATCTGACCAGATTAGTCCTTCCACTTGGAATACTGATCTGGAAAGACTTGGGTGTGTGTGCATGTGCGAGTGTGCAATGCACATTCCTGCTACCTTCCCATCATTTAATGCTTGGTTAACAGTTTTAATCAGAAAACCCCTCAAAGCCAGAAGGATTTCTGAGCAAGATGAAATTCCTACTGGTGCTATTTGGAAGACTTCATTAGTTACAGTGATGGCACTGGCAAAGGACAGCAACAGAAGAAGGCCACTGAACGGGCATGAACGAACTTCACATGCCTGGGACCTCCTCAGTGCAGTTCTCCTTTAATAATTGCCTTTTCTTTCCAATTTTAATAGTTATATACTGTACTTTCCAATTTTCCTTCTAATTTTCACTGTACTCTGTGTAACATGAGCCTTTGCAGCAGCTGGGGCTCATGGCTGCAGGAGACCCCTCCCTCCTCAAACCCACGTGTGCATGCCTACATGGCTGTTGTCATCCTTCCCTTACACCGTGTGTAAAAATGCACTGAAAGGGATGGTGAGGGCAAAGCTGGTGCCAGTGGCACCATGCCATCTGCTGCTCCCCTAGCTGGCACAAAGCAAACCTTTTGCCATTTGATCTCTAACAAGCCACTCAATGCCAATGCCACTGTCGAGGAAGTGCTGAAATAAAAATGCACTCATGCGTGCTGCACACATTCCCTTCCCGCCAATGTTGTTAACACCAAGGGCTCAGTCTCTCTTCTTTGGATCCAATTGGTTGCATCATGATGATGAGCGCAGACAGACTTGCCGTTAAGGAAAACAAGATGCTGCTAGACAGCCCACCACTGCCTGGCCTGCCTGCGCAGCCTCATATGGTAAAAACCTCAATGAAACACACAGATTTTTCAGCAGGGGGAAGTTGTTACAGCCTCATTTCCTGAACATGTTCTACCGTTCTGGAAGTCACTTTTACAATCCAAATCAGCAATTTCTGTCTGTATTTTCAGCTTGTTTTCTTTATTATACACACCCCTAACATAGAGGCCCTTGTCTCAATCTGTGCAGAAGACAGTGCTGTGCTAGAACAACATTCACTTTAAAAGATTTTAGGAGATTTTATGCATGCTTTCCCTTTTAGTGACCAGTTTTAATATATTAAACACCACCTCATGTGAAGGGTCTAGAGTTGCCAGCCTCCATGCTGGGTCTAGAGATCTCCTGGAATTACAACTGATCTCCAAGCGACAATGATCAGTTCCACTGGGGAAAAGGTCTACTTTGGAGGGTGGACTGTATGGCATTATAAACCACTGGGGTATCTCCCCTCCCCAGGTTCCATTCCAAAATCCTAGTCTGACTGTCTAACCACTACACCACACTGGTTTTCTGAATGAACAAGTGGTATTGTGCAGATACAGGTTCAAATCCCCACTCTGCCACAAAACTCATTGGGTGCTCTTGGATCAGTCACAGTCTCTTTGCTGAGTCTCACAAGGTCCATAAAAGCCACACATGTCCTGTCCTGAGCTCCTTGGAGGAAGGGTGCGATAAAAATCTAGTAGGTACATTTTGTATGTTCGTAGACTAAAATATTTTTTTTAAAAAAAGGATAAAGAATTTCCCAGTACAGAACTGGCAACTAGAGATGGGCACAAACCGCATTACGAACTTCAAAAACCCACGAAAATGGCGATCGCGCAATCGCGATCCGGCAGTTCGTGATCGGCCATGGCCAACGAAACAGCGGTCGGCAAAAGCCTGGTTCGGTGCATTTGGCCACGGTTCGGGAAGCCAGACACTCAGGCGCCAGCAATCAATTCCCCTGGCAACGGAGCTGGGGGGGATGCCTGAACTCTGTTTGCACTCCTTCTGTCACCCTGGAAACCCGAATGGAAGCCCAGCTGACCTTGACCGGCAGGTCTTCCTTCCAACCACGGAGCTGCAAAGCGGTTACAAGTTGGGAGAAGACACCCAGGGGAAGGAGGGGGAAGGGGGTGTCCTGTAGCCACGGGCACTCCAATCTCATCCCTGCAAACCCTGATAGGCAGCTCTGATGGCCAAACACAGACCTCCTGCATTGCTCAATGGGACCTGTGCTTATAAATAGCCGTGGGCTCCCAGTCTGGGTTTCACTTTCAGTGAGCAGTGGAGTGGGACAGAGCTCTTGCTTGCCACTTGCTAGCCTTTGGGGAGAGAGACTAATTCAGTTTGGATTTGGGGGATAGGGATCTATCTCTGGTTCCAGGGCTGCTGCCAGGCCCTGGGGCCAAGCTCAGTGGGCACCTTGGCTGAGGGCTCACATTGATTTTTGATCAGTGCCTGATCTGTTCAGGTCTGTGGGAGTGGTGGGCTAGGGCTCTAGTCCCTCCCTCCCTGGTGCCTGGGCTGCTGCCAGGCCCTGGGGCCAAGCTCGCTGGGTACCTTGACTGAGGGCTCACATTAGTGCCTGATCCATTCAGGTCTGTGGGAGTGGTGGGCTAGGGCTCTAGTCCCTCCCTCCCTCTGGTGCCAGGGCTGCTGTCAGGCCAAGCTCGGTGGGCACCTCGGCTGAGGGTTCACAGTGTCATCTCCGTTCTTCTTCTCAGTTGTTGTTTGCTGGCACGATGAGGCTTCGGGTGGGGGACAAGAGTGGTTGTGGGGGGAAGTGCAGAGATTGTCCCAGTTGCAGCATGGGAAACAGTGCTATGCAGGACTCTGGAACAGCAGAGACTCCCGCTCCCCAAAAATCACCAGTTGAAGCTGTGGAGGAGGCCAAAGAGCTCTTGCTGGCGGTGGAAGATGAACTCCTGAAAATTTGGGGGGAGGAGGAGGCCGAGGGATCCTTGAAGTAATGGTTGGGGTTCGAGGAAACATCCAGCCCGTCCCCATCCCAAACTACTGGTGGTGCTGTCCCTTCCTGCAGTCCACCCATCACACCGTCTTCCATTGCCAGCTCCATGGCACATCCAGCAGCAACCCTTCATCCTCCTTCCCCTGGAACCGTTAGTGGGCCACGGTTCAACCTCAATGTTTGGAGGCACTTTCGGTCCCTTCTTACTGACCCCCGCGTGGTGCGGTGCTGTGTGTGTGAGGGCCTGGTGCGCAGGGGCAATGACCTGAAGCACCTGTCATTGATGGCCCTGACTCGGCACCTGAAGAGGCACCACCCGAGCCTGTGGTCTCTGTCCTCGGCCAGTGTAACATCCATTGCGGGGAGACTGAGGGCCACCAGCTCGTCTGATCCAGGATCAATAGGAGGGTCTCCGGAATGCACCCCGAGCAAGAAGCCTTGCCTCGAGGGTGTGGCTGGTGGGAGCAGAAGGGTCAGGCAGGCCGCCCTGGGGGAAGTTGTTCCATTGGGGTCAGGGGTGGCTCCGCTGAAAAGGGTGAGGTCAAGGGCTCAGAAGGCAGGCATTCATGTGGTGGCTCAGACGATTGCCCTGCAAGGCTTCCCCCTATCGGTCATGGAGGGTGTGGGCTTCCAATTGCTGCTCCAGCACTTTGCCCCATGGTTCTCCATGATGTCACGGTGCACCGTTGTGTGTCGAGTCGTGCCTGCCCTGTACAAGGCAGTGCGAGCCATGATGCGCAGAGACCTGTCAGCTGCCCAAGGCAGAACAGTGCACTTCACGGTCGACCTGTGGAGCGGCTGCCATCACGGATACCTTGCCATCACCTCCCACTGGTGGCAACTAGAAGACCTCCGCCTCCCCAGGCCAAGATCTGGCAGCTGTAAAAAGGTGTCCAGCTTGACACAGGCTACAGGGCGGTTCTTCTTCAGGCCCAGGGAATGGACAGATCAACTGCTGTTGCACATAAAATTGCACGTCACGGTGGCCCCTGCCAACAGCAGCGGCGGTCCCCAGTGGGCAGGGGTGAATGGGTAACGCCGCCACGACAAATCACGTCCTTTCCGCAAAGGCAGGAAAGTGAGTGTTGCTGGCGACAGCCTCCACTGTGACACAGGGGGAGCGGACAAGCCTCTGCCACAACAGTCTGCACACTCCTTCACGGTGGATGTGGGATCTCTCCGTCCCGGTCCTGCTGCACAATGGGGCCAGGAAGCCTCGGGCTCGGCCCTCCTCTCCCACACAAGTACATGGTCCCTCTTCTCACCTTGCCCTCCTCAGAACACTCAGTCCCCTCCCAACGACCTCTCCGGTCCTGTCCTATTCTATCCTTTCTGCAAAGGCAAGATGGTGGTTGATGCTAGCTGCTGCCGCAGAGTTCCTCAGTGGGATCCTCGGAGGAGGCCTCACACCTGTTAGGATCTTCCGACTTCACAGACCCTCTTTCAACCTGTCCCTCTCTGGAGCACTCTGACCCCTCCAAACGACATCTCCTCTCCCTCCCATCCTTCCATGGGGGGTGCTGCTGGTGAGCAGCAAGACCCCCCACTCCCTAAAAAGGAAGTGGCTTGTTGTTGTCTCCCCGTGGCTGCCAGGCCTGGCGGCTGTCATTGTCACCCTTCTTCTGGCCTGCGCCGAGAATACCAGCGTGCTCCACTTTGGACTGGCGGTTGCAGGAGGATCTTCCCACTTACCCCCACATGACAGGTCCTCTCCCTCCCATCCTTTCTGGCAAGGCAGGAAAGTGGGTACTGTTGGCTGCCACCACAGAGTAACTCAGTGGGAGCTTCGGAGGTGGCCTCGCTGCTGTAGGTAGATCTTCCCACTTCCCCTCCAAATGACATCTCCTCTCCCTCCCATCCTTTCCGGCAACGCAGGAAGGTGTGTGCTGTCGGCTGCTGCCGCACTGTTCCTCAGTGGGACCCTCGGGTGAGGACCCTCGCTTGCTGGGGATCAGGCCCCCATCTGAATAACATGTCCTCTCCCACCCACGCCGGGAATACCAGCACACTCCTCTTTGGCTTGTCAGTCAGGCACATGGGGGGTGCCATGGGTGAGCAGCCAGACCCCCTGCCCCCTAAAGGGGAGGTGGCTCGTCACCGTCTTCCCATGGCCGTCAGGCCTGGTGGCCGCCGTCATTAACCACCTTATGTACACTGGGCCAACGTCAACCGGTGGCTCTAATTGTGTCGAGTGGGACTTTCCTGGGGGCCTTGGATTGGAGAGGGTATAACTCCAAGATCCCTTTTACAATCTTGTCCAAACTTGGGTGATGGCTGTAGGGGAGAGCCTGCAAAAGACTCCCCGGGAATATGGGCTCTGTAAGTGCCATGGGGGGCGTTCCACGCCCAACAAACCGTGAACCGATTCAGCAACGGGAAATGTTCATTGCAGTTCGCAATCTCGGGATCGTCATCAGCATCGAACTGCGAACCGATGGTTCGTTAAATTTTTTTTGGTTCGTGCCCATGTCTACTGGCAACCCTAGTAGGATCTGAATACATGAGGTATTAAATGTGAGTTATGTTGGGGGAAACTCCCATTTAATGTGTGACCGAAATTCACCTTCAAAATAATCTGTGTGGGGAAATGGGCTCCTGGGCACATGCACAGAGGTAGGAAAGGTTTCATGATTCCCTCCCTTCCACCCAGTAAACTTCTGCAGGCAAAATAGGGTTGTAGGGGGACAGCTTGTTCATCTTACTGTTGTGTCACTTCTCTGCACAGGAGATATATCTCCAGCAGTAAAACAAATAGCTATGGCCCTTTTCTGCCTGCAAATGTGTGCTGGGTAGAAGTGTGGGATTCATGAAACCTTTCCTACCTCCATGCACGTGCTCAGGAGCCCATTTCTTTACACACACTATTTTGAAAGTGAGTGCCAGTCATATGTTAAATGCAAGTTTCCTCCAACATAATTCACATTCAACATCTTATGTAATTAGATCCTTATCTAAAATAACCTTCATTTGCCACATTGCTGCCCACACACCCAGTTCAAAGAGATTGTTTTGTAACTCTTCACAATCCGTCTTAGTTTTCTTATCAAAATCCACCTATTCGAAGCTGTTTCATTGTTGGGGAAAGCATATGCGCTTCTATAAATTTTCCTTAGCAGAAGTAATAGTGTGATGGTGAGGGTAACAGTTTTTGGTGGAAAAATGGAATGAAGAGAAAGATGTAAATCTCCTCTTCCCATGCAGGTCTTCCCAGAAGCTGAATATTATTAAGCAAAATTACTGTGGAAAAAATCACAAAGCTATTTATAATGTGAAGTCCTGTCCTAAATAGCAAACCCTGGGTTTTCCTCTGCATAATGTATGAAATGGCAGTATTAATTCCTAATCCAGCTGTCCACAGGTATGCATAAATTCCTCTGAAATAGAGGAGTTTAAGAACACATGGCTAGCACAGGACTGCAGCCAAAATGAATATGTTAATACTAAAAACTTGTACATCCCTCTCTTGCATGAAGACAGTCTGGCGAAAGAATGGCCTCAGGGAAACGGACACTGACGTTTTCTAGAACTACAAGCCAAGATCCTAGTGGGAATCAAGAGGTTGTTGGAAAAAGCAAAAGCAAAGTCAGTATAACATCAACCCCCCCCCCCCCGAGAAATGACATAGTCCGTAGAAATGTGATTGTTGTGCAGCTGTTGAGTTATTCCCTTGGTCTGTCTTGATACTACCAATGAAAATTAGTTGCAGTGCTATTTCTAGGTGGCTTCTCACCTGGTAATTACTTTAGCCATTCACGAGGGAGGTGAGAACAGATTTTAGGCTTGTTTGATGTAATTTTTTTTTTTTTACCGGATTCAACCAGACAAATTCAGTCACAAAACAGCAGCACAGAAAAAGAGGTCTGCTAGTGATGGAGCACATTTCTGTGAAGATTGCCTCTAGAACTACTCCACATTCCTAGAACCCACTGAACCCTCCCACCCCCCCTCCACTGGTCTGGCCTGGTCTGGTTACAGCTGTTGCTAGGCAGGGCTGAAGAACTGTTTGAAAGGAGAAAGAATGATCAATCATATTGGAGTTAGGCATGGAGGTGCCGTTAATCCTTATCTAACCAATTGGTAACTTTATTAGGATAGTGGAATTAGGATTCTGTGTTTGTTTCACACTTTGAGATTCAAGGAATACCCATCCTGGCCAGTGTCACCTACTGTAAATTGGTACTTCATTTAAACCAGTATTACCTTCTATGAATTGATGCAGTGCTTAACAGTTGCATTTGGTGTCATTATAGGGTTATTTCCACTTCTCCTTTACCCAGTTAGCATCTGCTCTGCATGCACTCTTCAGCTTGATTTGACCATGATGCTGGTAGGTAAGAATTACTTACCCATGTTACTTTTGCATAAGCACAACTTCTTATTTAAATTCACCCAGTTTACATATAATTCTGCATGGGGGAACAACTGGCTAACATTTTAGGTGGTCTCTGCTCCCTCACTAGCAGACCTCTTCTTCTGTGCTACTGTTTTGTGAATGACTGGTGAAATCCAGTAAAAGACATTTACATCAAGCAAGCCTAAAATTTGTTCTCTCCTCACCTCCCTCGTAAGTAGAGCTCGTTTTCACCAACACTAACATAGCAAAGAGTGAAACTGTTGATGCCCTGTTCCCCCATTACTACTCAGTATGTGAAATCAATGTGGACCAGAAAGATTCGGTTTCGTTTTCCCGGCCATGTCGGATGTTCCTCTCCGCAGGTCCGGGGGGAACTGTCTGAGCAGCCTGACCGGGTGGTTGACCCGCGAGGGTTAACCCCCAGGACTCCCAGTGAGGGAGCCTGGATCCGGGGCGCCGCGGGAAGAACCCCCTGGAAGTAATGCAGGGGGTAAATTGCCCGCTTGCTCCAACGGAGGCCGGCAGACTTGCGCAGCACCGCGTGTGCTGCCGGGCCATGGAGAACAGCAATAAGCAGATTTAAGGTGAAGACCTGTAAGTAAGCGAATCCCTTCTGATTTTTAAGCGTATGCGAAGGATCGGTGGGAATTGAAGCTAAAAAGGCGCAGACTTCTTCCCCTGCACCGAGTTTCAGAACTTAGTTGGCGTCCCACCCACCCTAAGATGGCGACGAGAAAGCAGAGCCCAGCAATGAGTAAATCGGTGATGGCGACGTTACAGGGGAAGGGGGAAACTTTGGAAGAGTTGGTGAGACGAGCAGTTTTTGATGCTGTGCAGCCCTTTGTAGCGAAACTGAATGAAATGGGGCAAAAGGTTGATTCAGTGGAGAGCGAGGTGAAAGCCATTAAAGAAACAGCGACTGGAGCAGAGCAGTCTGCGCACGAGAACACAGTACTCATGAAAGCAACAAGTAAGGAAGTGAAGCTTTTGGAGAATCAAATAATAGGATTACAAGTGGACCGTGCCCAAACGGTATTGCGTCTTCAAAATGTAAAAGAAGAGCAAAGTGAAAATTTAAAAGATTTGGTGTCTGGACTTTTGGCGCCATTCGCAAAGGCAACTAAAGAAGAGATAAAAAACGATATTTTGGAAGTCCGGCGGACATCTTCAAAGTATGCAACGAAGCGGCAGCTGCCTCGCGAGATTATTATTGACTTTTCATCTAAGAAGACTCGGGACACCATCTTAGACAATTCGTATAATGTGGACTTGGATTATTTGGGCAATAAGGTTAAAATATTGAAGGATGTTCCATTTTTGGCTCGTAAAAGAAGATTCAAGTATAAAGGACTTGCGGCTTTCTTGAGGAAATGTGATATAAAATATAAATGGCTGTTTCCAGAAGGCGTCTGGTTCAGATATAAAGATCAAACTTACAAGATCACATCGGACGCGCAGCTGACAGACTTTTTGTTCAACCATCAGGAGTTTCAGCAGGAAGAAAGTTCGAAGTCTGAAGGGGAAAGTGGGGGGGAGGAAAGAGCGGGCGCAGCTGCTCCAGCTGCGCAGAGAGAATTGAGACCGAGACGCAAGGGGGGGGGGGGAAGAAGTCCTGATCCTGAATAGAATCTGTATTGTATAAGACCTACCAATCTGATAGCATATTAGAAAGTTAACTTTTAAGAAAAATTGCAGCATGAAGGGAATAGTGTTTGTTGTTTGTATGTTGATTTTCCCTTTTCCCAGTTCTCCCTTCCCTTTTTTTCCCCCTCCCCTTTATACTTTTGTAGTCTTCTGTAGTTTTTTTGTGTTAGATATTAAAAAATAATAAAAATAAAAATAATGTGGACCAGAAATGCAAGTAGGGTTGCCAGGTGTCCAGTTTTGAACTGGACCATCTGGTATTTGCCTCTTCTGCCCAGTAAATTAGCTGAGAAAATACTAGACATATAAGTGTCTAATATTTTCTAATTAATATATTTTGTAATTAAGCTGATGCATGTGCTCTTTGTGGCTTGATAAAGTGGCACCCCCCCCCCCACACACCCCTGGCCAGTTGTTCTCCATCACAGCCAGCAAGATTTAAAAAGAACTGAATCCACCACTCAGCTGCCAGGGCGGATGCTCCTGAAGAAATCCTATTGGTTCGACTGAAGAAAGAGGGAAAGGGAGAGACTCTTGCAGCCAACCATTGGGCTTCCTGTGTTGGTTCCAGCTGACTGTGGGGTAGATGGTGGCAGGATTGTTCACATGAGGTCTGCACTCCTAAGGAACATATATTTGTGTGGTGGTGGTAAAGATGAAGAACTGACTCTTGCTCTGGTATTGTACTTGAATTTATTTATTTATAAAATACAAACGAATTTGTAACATACCAACTAGCTATATGGACATATTGTCCTGGGAATGATGTAGGGAGTACTCTAAGGCCATTAGAACACCATCAACAAACACAAAAATATAGTCTTTTATCAATAACATTTCTGCCTTACATTTGTCAAAACTTCATTCTGTAATCTCTTTATGTGCCTGCCAGTCCTTGCCAGCATGCATATATGTGTGTATTCACATCTAATGAACTCAAAGGCCTGAACTAAAGATTACAAAAGAGTCAACCAGAATACTTCTTCAGATCACTTTAGTCAGCTGAATCACATCTTCCACCCATGCCCTGTGATCAGATGAATGAGGAGTAGCACACAGACAAAGCTTCTCTGTGGCACATAAAAGGGTATCACACACAAGAAAAGCAGTGAGATATCGAAGCTTCTCAGTGAGTCATTGTGAAGTGAATCATACATACAGGAATTTTGCTCTTGAAGATGGAACACTATGAAAAGGAGCGGGGAGAACCCCATTTCTGTATTTAGTGAGCTATAATGAGGTGACAGTAACAGGACACCTGCAGTGGATCAAATTGGAAGGCTTAATTGATGGAGGGTAGTTTGTGCAACCCATTGTGTTTGATAGACTTAGGGATCCTGAATCCAAATGTGTATGGTAACTGGTCATCTGAAGCTCCTTTTTGTTGGATATATTTTATTTATATAAATTGTCTTTTCTCAAATAAACTCAAGACAGTACATGTAGCCCCCCCCATATAATCTTCACAAGGATCCCCATGAGATAGGTTAAACAGGAATCAGCTACATGAGACGCTGGTAATTCCATGAATAGAGATTCCAGAATCACTCCCCACCTAACTAGACATATTGGGGCCCTGATTCTGATCAGAATGATGGCATGAGAAGAAGTTTTCCTGAAATATAATCAAATAAATATATCTTGCAGTTCCATATACTGAGAGCCAGTTTGGTGTAGTGGTTAAGAGCACAGGACTCTAATCTGGAGAACTGGGTTTGATTCCTCACTCCTCCACTTGAAGCCAGCTGGGTGACCTTGGGTCAGTCACAGCTTCTAGCTCACTCAGCCCCACCCACCTCACAGGGTGTTTTGTTGTGGGGATAATAATGACATATGGTTGTTGTGGGTTTTCCGGGCTGTATTGCCGTGGTCTTGGCATTGTAGTTCCTGACGTTTCGCCAGCAGCTGTGGCTGGCATCTTCAGAGGTGTAGCACCAAAAGACAGAGATCTCTCAGTGTCACAGTGTGGAAAAGATGTTGGCAGGTCATTTGTATCTACTCAGGAGGGGTGGGGTTGAGCTGAGTCATCCTGTAAGAGTTTCCCAGGGTGTGGAATGCTAATGGAGGGAGGCTTCACTGTATCCTGAGGAGGTTCTTTTGCATATGGATTGGTGCTTGATGTGCTAATCTTCTCTGCAGGGCTATTGTCGAGTATAGAGTGTTTTGTTAGCCTGGTGTTTTTCAGAACTGGAAACAATGCTCTGTTCATTCTTAAGGTTTCTTCTTTCCTGTTGAAGTTTTGCTTATGCTTGTGAATTTCAATGGCTTCCCTGTGCAGTCTGACAAAGTAGTTGGAAGTGTTGTCCAGTATTTTGGTGTCCTGGAATAAGATACTGTGCCCTGTTTGAGTTAGGCTATGTTCAGCCACTGCTGATTTTTCAGGTTGTCCAAGTCTGCAGTGTCTTTCATGTTCTTTTATTCTTGTCTGGATGCTACGCTTTGTGGTCCCGATGTAAACTTGTCCACGGCTGCAGGGTATACGGTATACTCCTGCAGAGGTGAGGGGGTCTCTACTGTCTTTTGCTGATCGTAGCATCTGTTGTATTTTTCGGGTGGGTCTGAATACTGCTTGAAGGTTATGCTTTTTCATAAGCTTTCCCATCTGATCAGTAATTTCTTTGATATATGGCAAAAACACTTTTCCTGTAGGAGACTGTTTTTCCTTGGTTGTTTGATTCATTCTGGGTTTGATTGCTCTTCGGATTTCATTTCTGGAGTAGCCATTTGCCTGAAGTGCGTGGTTTAGATGATTAATTTCCTCATTGAGAAAGTGCGGCTCACATATCACTCAGGAAGGTGATATAGATATAAATTACCTGCCAACATCTTTTCCACTCTGTGACACTGAGAGATCTCTGTCTTTTGGTGCTACACCTCTGAAGATGCCAGTCACAGCTGCTGGCGAAACGTCAGGAACTACAATGCCAAGACCACGGCAATACAGCCCGGAAAACCCACAACAACCATCGTTCTCCGGCCGTGAAAGCCTTCGACAATACAATAATGACATACTTTGTAAACTGCTCTGAGTGGGTGTTGTCGTTCTGCAGGGCGGTATATAAATTGAATATTATTATTATTAGTAGTAGTAGTTAGTTAAACTAAACATGTTTTTCTTTCTTTCTTTCTTTCTTTCTTTCTTTCTTTGCAGAAATAAAGAAGCAGCATAATTGTTTCCATAAAATCTTGCTTTCTTGGTCACAAAAATCAATGCTTTCTTGGTTACAATTGATAGGGTTATGCAAGTTAATTACATTAATCAGTTTTCAAGTTGTTTCCATTTGTATTGTCCAGGATGAGTTAGTCAATACCAGGAAATATGTGAATAGATGAATGATGGTATCAGTATCACCAGATGGTGTATGTAGTAACAGTGTAAAGTAGTTATAACAGT
Organism: Eublepharis macularius; assembly: GCF_028583425.1. NCBI lineage: Eukaryota > Metazoa > Chordata > Lepidosauria > Squamata > Eublepharidae > Eublepharis > Eublepharis macularius. The sequence goes on along the minus strand of NC_072793.1, from coordinate 85,686,494 downwards.
GTTGAAGGGATGTGGATTCAAATCCTTGAATAATTCACATTCTCTCAGCCTGGCCTACCACATAAGATTGTTGTTAGAAGAAAATGAAGGCAGAGAGAACCATGTATGCTGTGCTAAACTTGTTGGAGGAAGGGCAGGATAAAAAATTGACAGAGATCCTTCAGTAACAACACATGTGATGGATTTCAAATCCTATTTGAATTAGTTTATACTTAACCTGAGCAAGGCTGTTCAAAGTTGTTTCTTCTTCTGTGATTTGGAAAATTTATATTTTCCCTTTCCCCCAATAGCTACCTCCCCTCTGTAAATGCAGTACTGTATCAATCTTCCACAGAAAACAAATTATACTATTGTTCTATACTGTATGCAATATTATATATGTTTCACGGAAAATAGACAAGCTACATGCTGTGATACCCTAACCTGGATGGTGTAAGCTAGAACTATCTTGTTAGTGCTCAAAAGCCAAGCAGGGGTAGCCCTGGTTAGTACTTGGATGGGAGATCACTAAGGAAGTCCAGTGTTGCAATGCAGAGGCAGGCAATGGCAAACCACCTCTGTTTGTATCTTGCTTTGAAAACCCTATGGAGTTGCCATATGTTGGCTTTGACTTGATAGCACTTCACACACACACACATTCTGTGATATTTTCTTTGCACCAGAAATTCTGTGATGGAGCACATCAGTTCACATCCAATGTGATCCCAGTTGAGGTCTTCATTTGTTCTTAATTCTCTAATGCATCATTTAAAAATGCACTGCATTTTCTATATCAACGAAAAGGAAGAGCAATTTTGATAAGCTAGCACATTGAGGCTGCAACCCAAAGAACGCTAAAGTTGGACTACATTCTGCATAGACCTGCCTAGAATTGCTCCCTCAGTAAAGGTAAAATGACATACAATACACAAAACTCTTATGCAGAAAAGCACCGTTGGATTCAATAGTTTTGGTGATAGGTGGCTGCCATCCCCAGGTTTTCTAACTAAGCATTCTATTTCTCAGCAAGCACACTTTCCTTCAAGCCTCTTTATTGGCTGAAATCAAGAGAGAGAAACCCCTCAAGCAATCAGAACATAAGAAAGTTGTTGGCTGAAGATGGAGGAAGAGAAACATCAGGCACGATCCACTGTCTGCTGAGGGATTCACAAGGCATGAAAAGGGGCATGAAGGGCTGGAATGAGTAGTAAAGGAGCCAGAAGAGTCCAAGAAAAAAGCAAGCTAATCAATGCACAACTCTGAGAGATGGGCAGGGCTGTGCACTCTCCCTGGCCAACCACAAGTTGATTTGATCAAACAAATTGAATGCAATCCCTCACCTAATTAAATTCACCATTTTCTAATAAAATGACTTCCTCATCCCTTTTTCTGTTCTCTGATTTATAAAGTTTTTTGTCAACTTGAATTTTTTTTTGCTTTGTGCATTATTCTGTGTGGTTGAAATTGCTATACGAAGCCATTTATTTATGGTTAAGGGGCAAATGCACTGTAATCTAATGAATGTGGAGAAAGACCACTTTTATTCTGAATGTAGCTAGGATAATAAAATGAACAAGCCTAGACATATAAGAACAAGTTATATTTTATTTAACTTTTTTCTCAGAATACTTAAACATGACACATCTGTAGTGAAGAAGAATGACAGGTTACACATTTTATTAAATCCTTTGACTTCCTTTTTCCTCTCTGTGACTGCATCCACCTGAGATTGATTGATTGATTTATAATCTGCTTTCTCACTGAGACTCAAAGTGGATTACACAGTATGAGATTAGTACATTTCAATACAATATCAAGAACATTTCATAAACAATACCATAGGGTAAATAGATACAAGTTTAAAAGACATAGTATTAGCAAGAATCCAGAACAGAGTAGAAAAAATACTGAAGCAGAACATAATCAATTCTAGGACTAACATTAGATAACATGGAGCACTGGTGGTACATAGGAGTACATATTTAAAGCAGCGGATAATATGTAAGGCAATATAGTGATGAAGTCTATGGTCCCTATCTCATTAGCAAAGCATCTGGGACCCCTTCCCTACAATACACCCCGCCCATTTGAGTAAAAAGCCTTTTTGAATAGTTTGGTTTTGCACTGTTTACAAAAAGCCAGAAGAGTGGGGGGCTCTTCTGACTTCCTCAGGCAGGTCATTCTACAGGATAGGGGCCACCACAAAGAAAGCCCATGTATGGGCAGTGCTGACTTCACCTGTGTGCAGCCTGGTACCTGCAGGAGACCCTGTTCAGATGAGTGAAGCTGCCGTGGAGGAACATAGGTAGGGAGGCGGTCCTGTAGGTATGCCGTAACAAAGCCATGAAGAACTTTGTATGTAATAACTAATACCTTGAACTCAGCATGGTAACTGATGGGTAGCCAAAGGAGCTACTGTAGGATGGGAGTGATGTTCATGCTCCTGCTCACTCCTGATAACAGCCACTCACAGCCCTTCCTCTGTCTCTACTAAATGCAGACTCCCACATAACCCCTCATTTAAGTGAATAGTTGCTTCTTAAGTGGTTGTATATGTTTTATTACTTTGCATATTCCACCCAGGATTCAATGTGTCAAAGAACTTGTGTTTTTCATGAAGCTGCTAACAAAAGAAGCATTGCCAGGAAAAAGCAAGTAGCAATTCTAAGTATTATTCATTTTAGAAATTAAACATTGTCCTAGGGCAATTCAAGTCAGAATGTCCTTACAACTAGGTGCTCCCTATGTTAACCAATTTTAAACAGATTTATTGTCATGTACAGTTTTAAGGACTAGAGAGCAGGGGTAGGCAACCCTTTTAGCCTTAGTGCTGACGAAAATGGAATGTCTTCCATCTAGAGTGGCCAGCACTGCTTCAGCAATTGTTGGAAGATTTTGAGGACCATGCCTGGGGGGTATGGAGTTTGGGAAGGGTGTGATGTACATCTTAGTGATACACTAGGAATTCCTATATTATAGCGATATGGGAAAATTTTATAACTTCGCTCTTGAGGCCTTTTTCCTGCCATTTTTTATCCTGCTTTTCAGTTTCACAAGGGTAGGGGGATGGGGGCTAGAGATGGGCACGAACCAAACTACGAACCAAAATTAAGCACGAACCAGGCCAGTTCGTGTTTTGCGAACCACAGTTCATCAGATCCCATTTCTGACGAACCACCACGAACTTTAGGCTGGTTCATTTGGTTCGTTTTTTGGTTCATGACTTCAGACAGCCTGGTGCCAATCAATCAGTTTCTTAGGCAACTGGGGATGGACTTCCTGCAAACCTTCTGCTGACCCGGAAGTGAGCTTCTGCTGACCCGAAAGTGATGATTTTCTGACCTGGATGTGACGTTTTCACGAACCAAATAAACCGGTTCACGAACCAGGGACAGATTCATGAAAGTTCGTGGTTCATGGTTCGTGAAATTTGATGACCCACGAACCACATGGTTTGGATTTTTTCCGGTTCGTGCCCATCTCTAATTGGGGCACAGGCAAGAATTAACCTGCTGTTTGCAGACATACTGTAAGCCTACTTCCTGTGAAGATGTTGGTGTGCTAGAAAACAAAGTCATTCAAGGCAAATGTAGCTACAGGGAATCCCAATCAGACTGGGATCATGGATCAGGGGGAAGTGGGATTAGCTATCTCCTTGCACAGATTTCCCAATGCAAACACTCCCCACTCTCCTGGCCTTCAGCAAACAATGCAAAACCAAACTATTCAAAAAGGCTTTTATCTGTTTATCCTATGGCATTGTTTATGGAAATGTCCTTGATACTGTATTGAAATGTACTTGATATTGATTGTACTAATCTCATACTGTGTAATCCGCCTTGAGTCTCAGTGAGAAAGGACTATAAATGACAAAAATAAAAAATAAAAATATGCAGTTTGACATAAACCTGTGCCATTATCCTGAATATATTAATGACTTTCTCTAGAAACCTAGACTATGGGGTAACTGAAAAGACCTGCCCAAGACTAGGGTTGCCACCATCTTACTATTTATTTTTTGTTCATCTGCTAAAGTCACTGGTGTCCACCTATAGTCTTTGCATGTGAACAAAAACCAGAGATTCTACTAGCATAGTTTTTTCTGTCCTACAATGCAGGGAAAGCACCACTTGTTCCCTCTGTCAAATGTTTGTTAAAGACATGGGAATGGGTTTTAAGGTGACTTTCTGCCTATGGAGCCATTTGCCTCTCATGGAAGACTTCTAACAGAAATTTTCTCCATTAATAGAACACCTTTGGATCCCATTTGCAGCAACACGGATAGAAACATAAAATAGCACTCTCATCAAAGAATGCTTGTTAGAAAGCACGATAGTAGAATCAGGAAGACTTACCCTAAAGGACCTACACCCCAGCCACTACACAGCATCAACTAGCAAGTTTGATAAGCCAGTTCACGCTGTGAATTCTGGTTCTGGTTTTATAGTGTAGGATGTAAGTAGACTGTGCTCTGCTTAGAGGCTGCTAATTTAAACTTCTAGAGGCTTTTAAACATTTCCCGCCCTTTCCTCTCTTCTTATTCTCTGCTTAGTTTTATTATCTTTATTTTTTAGTTCTTATTGTTTCAAAGTAGCTATGTAGGTTTTAGCTGTCTCCTCCTACCCCCTCAGTAGATTGAGGGAGTGGGAGTGGAATTTAAAATGAAAAGTTAGGACTTTGGATGGTGATTTTTTTTAAAAAAATTGCTTTCACTCTGACTTATGCTTTCTTAGTAGCTTAATTAATGGTATGCATGCTGGTTTACATTTTAACTATTGTTTAATTGATGCCTAATTGGAACCAATTCAATTGAGGGGGAGCTGTTTTGATTTCCTTCAGCTATTTTATTTTATCTGATCTTATTTTACTTGTTATTTAAAGTGAGATTGCTTTTTAGGGAAACAGGCTTGGGAGCAGGCTGATAGGCCATAGCAGCAGACTTTGGACACTCTGGGACAACCTATAAATTATTTGTGCTGTTGACATCAGCTCAGTTTTGCTGGCTATGTGATTAAGTTTGGACTGGGTTCCTCCCTGCTTGTTGGTTTGCTGGCTTCTGTATCAGCTGACTGTTTTAAAATCCAAATTTTACTGTTCCCATTCTCACTTCTTATCTGCTATTTGTTTATTACCTATTTATTTATTTTGCTATCTTGTGCTGAAGTGATTGCGAGTGTCTTTTAAATCTTTTAAACCTCATAGTACCTACTGCCGTTTTATCATTTTAACTAAAATCATAATTTTAAACTTATTATTTTTTTTAAAAAATCTATTTTAACGTTTTTTAAAAATGATGTAATCACATAAAAACATAGGTGGCTGGAATAGGTAGAAAGAAGGGCTGTCCTTTAAACTCTGTTAATTCTCCCATCCCCAAACAAAGCACATTAGACATCGTCTTTACTTTTGGAGCTGAAATTTCAAATAGATTCCATACCTTACAAGATGAATGGTCAGAGACTGATGCTGCTGAGGGACAAGGAGGACCTCATATGCAGGTAAAGTCTGTTCTAAACTCTACTTTCAATGCTGACCAGGGTTCGCCAAAGAAATTTTGTCCTTTGGAAAAGGGGAAGGAGAAAAAAGATCAATCTGATATTCTGGGTATTCTGGCATCGCAGACATTCTTAGTAGCAGAAACTGCCCAGAAAATATATTATAAGGTTAATTCCCTTGGGGATAAATTAAAGTCTCTTTCTATGCCAAGAACTGGCTTTAGTAAGCAAACAGATAAAGGTCACCCTATCTTTTCAAACAGTACAACAAAGATCCTTTGCCAAGGCCTCTTTTTAAAACCTCATCTTTTTCTTTCCACTATGCCTTTGGATACATGTAAAATATCTTTTCATTTAGGGGGAGAGTGATATCTTGGCATAACAAGTGGCATAAAAAAGATAACTTAGGGTATCTGTTAAACTTAGGGTTGCCAGATCCCCTCACCTTCTGGGCAGGAGGTAGGAGACCTGGCACTTACCTTGGTTACTGTCTTCACGTGCATGTGATCCTGGGCTGTGTGATGATGTCACTTCTGGGAAGTGATGTCATTGCACAGGGCCTTGTGCCACCCTTGGCAGTGCTCCTGTGCTCCACAGCTGGCTAATTTCAGCCCATTTGGGCCCTAAATTGGCCCACTGTGAAGCACAGGTGCTCTCAAAGGCCCTCCCAGCAGTGCTCCTGTGCTCCATAGTGGGCTGAATCAGGCTCATTTGAGGCCAAAATTAGCCTGCTGTGAAGCACAGAAGTGCTGCCAGGGTGGTGCAATGGGCCCTGGAGTGCTTCCATGCTTTACAATGGGCCAGTTTCAGGCCATTTGGGGCTGATAGTGGCCCACTTTTGCGTGCAAGAGTGCGGTATGTTGCCTGGGAGTGCGCCCTGGGAGGTGTGTTCCCCACCTTTCCCCCCACTGGCCAGGTAAGTGTGGTGGTGGTGGAGGGTGGGAGCAGGGATCCCCCGCCCCCAATGGGGGACTGGCAACCCTAGTTAAACTGTCAATGAAAGAATATTGATTTTAAACGTTTTGATAAAATGCCAGGCTCACTCAAGCAAAACCGCTTGACTCTCTCCTTTTATAATTCCAGTATTCCCTCTCCAATTCTGGTTAATCAAAATTGGTTTAATTTCCATGGGATTTTCCAGCAGAAGTGCTACAATAACCCAACTGTAACACTGCTTCTTCCCATGGAGAAAATTCCTAATCAGAAGATGGTAAGGAAAGAAAACAGATAACAGAACTTCAGCTCTCTCCAAGAGAGGGAAATTTGCGTTAGAGATAGACCTCTGATTGAGTTTTCACCAGTTAAGAAAGTTGATGTCAATCAGCTGGAGTGGTAAGAAAAGCCACCTCGTGAAGGATCTAGCTTAATTGGTCAAGATAAAAGTTTTTCTCCTTCACCACCCCTTTCAAAAGAAGTTCAGCTGGATATAGTGGAAGCAAATCTTCAATCATTTTGCTCCCTGCCTTACAAAGAACAAGATAATTTAACCACTCGACTCCAAAAATTGCAGCCTACGCTATTACAAATTCGCCAGGAACAAAATCATGTAATTAATCAAAGAGAGTCTGTGTCAGTTGTTTTATTTAAACTCCCTGACAACAATGAAACCAACTTTTATCTAATCCTATCTGTGAAGCTATCTCCCTGCTGGCCAGAAAGTGGCCATGAGATCCCAGTTCACTGAGGGAGAAAATGCCTGTTCCCATGGAGCCAAAAGTCATAAACAATTCAGGGAATATTACCAATTTGGTAATACAAGATCCCATTGTAGTAAGGACCTATGGCAGGGGCCTATGGGCTTCACATCTTAAGTCTGAACATAGCTGTGTGGCATTCGAGAGACCATTGTACCGATACTAAAGTGTTGTTAGCTTCTTTTGATATCTTATGCCTTCATGAGACCTGGTTAATGGATGAACTAATTTCCCCCAGCTACACTGCTTATTTCCAGATTGAATCCATGGTACTATTGGCCCATTAGCCCTCTTTCTTCATTGGGAAAGCTGTACTCTCTTACTTACTTACTTAGGAAACTTTTGGCTTGGATGGAATCAGAAGCAGTGCTAGGTCATAAGCAGATTGGTTTCAAACAGGGCTTCTTGACTTATGAAAATTGCCTAGTCCTTTACCATCGAGCTGAGAAATATTCATCCTTTAAGAGGGAGGGGGGATTATATGTGGGTTTTATTGATCTTAAACGGGCCTTCAACTCTATAAATCATCCCAAATTGTGGAGTAAACATGCCCAAACCATCTTTGACAAAAGGCTTCTAGGGCTTATACAATGACTATATTTTGGCTCAACTGTTCAAGTGCACTATGGGTATCAAGGACATTTAACAAACTCATTAAACCTGGAAAAATGGGCAAGACAGGGATGTTTACTAGTTTCCTTTCTGTTTAATCTATATTTAAACAATTTGGCACCTAATTTTGATGAGCAAAGCCATCCACCCAAATTAGTCGAGACTAGTGTCCCTCCCTGCCTTGCTTTATGCGGATAATGCCAACATTTTGTCTTGCACCAGAGTTGGTCTGCAAAGGGCCCTGCAAATCTTTTCCAGCTATTGTCTGCATGAGAGTCTGGTGATTAACTACCAGAAAGCTAAGATCTTTGGTCTTCACCAAAAGTAGGAGATAGCCTCCATTACATTGGTCAATCAACAGATTTAATATTGAGTAAATTAGAACCGTCTCTTATTTGGGGATTCTGTTTTCAACAGACTTATCTTGGAATCTCCAACTTAGAATGGCGTTTGACAAAGCAAAACCCTGTGCAAATGCTATAAACAGGTTCTTCTGTAATGGGGAGAGGGGAGTACATTCTTGGAGCTGTGCAGGCTTTTATCTTAAAAGTGGTTCCCCTAATTTTTTACAGTTCAGCTATTTGGATTAAAGCCACATCTGAAAATATTGATCAGCCCTGTGATCAATTTCTAATAAAACTGTTGAATGTATTCTGTTGTATCTCAAATGTTGCATTGCGGGCAGAATTTGGTCAAACATCTTTGGAAGCAAGAGAATGGCTTGAAGCTCTCAAATTGAGAATAAAATTGTTTTCGCTGAGGATGGCCTATTGACTGCCTTGAAACAGGATATTTTCAAACTTTGGATGAGAAACTGCCACTACCTGTATGATGACTAATCTTATTTCTGAGATGGGTGAATCAATAGCTTTCTCTTTGATTAAAAAGTGTGTTCTAGAAACTGACCACGGAAGTTTGATATATAGAGCTTGTCGTCTCTGTTTCCCTGTCCTTTAGCATTACTCCTCTGAAATCTTTACTTCCCTATATGTATTATTTGACTATTCCACGCTACTGTAGAGCGTTTTTATTTGTGAGATAGAATATTATACCTTCTATGGTTTTAGAAGGCAGATTTTTAAATAGGCCGTATTCTGATAGAATCTGCCCTTAAGATCATAATAGGATACATCTTTACATGTCCTACTTGAATGCCATTTGTATGAAAATATCAGATACTATTATATTAAACCACTTATTACTGACCAATCACCCCCTACACCTTGGAAACACTGTTTTATCTGTATAGAGATAACAATCCTAAGATTACTTTGGCGGTAGCAAAATTTATTTCAGTCTTTCTATCCCTTGAGTCCAAAAAAGATGAATAAAAACATTCTGCTTCTCAAGGTTTGTTAAAAATGAGCTTCTAAGGGAATAAACAGAAAGTTCTTGCTGTGCCCTCATGTTCAAAGCAACAGCTGCCTCTAGTGTTGAATGTCTGTAACGACGGCTTGAAAAATCTCATGTTGGCTAAATGGAGACACAAAGGAGCATTAGCTGGTGTTTATGATACACATATCACTAACAGGGTCTGAATTCCATTGCATGTTTCAATATAATCCATGAAACTACTTTGCACGACAATGATAAAAGAAGTTAAACTCAACAGGTGCTCAAACATAATTACAAAGAAAATATCATTTCCCTTGAGTTTTAATAGGTTTTTGTGCTTATTCATTAATCTAGCTTGATATGCATACACTGTAGTCTTCTCATCATTTCGCTATTTAATGCAATTCATGAACTGCTTTCACCAGTATAGCTCACTTTAAATATTACTAGGCTCTGGACAAAGGAAAATAACTTAGTCCCTGCCAAGGCCTATAAAATACATGTTTGACAAGGCAGAGATGGAGAATATGAACTCAAAGTGAGTAACTGTGGAATGGAGATGACGGGAAAGTCAGAGTAGAGGTGCCAACAGGCCTGTCCCATAAAACAGACACACAATATGTGGAAATTGGCAGCTAATGTTTCATGGCATAGAAGTAAATAAACATCACCTGACAACCCTGAAGAGAGGAACAGTATGATCATCATAAGGCCAGAATGAGAAATGCTGAAAACATCTACCTGTGAAGCTGTTGTGTGTTTGCTAATAAAACTGGGGAGGGGTCTCTAAGGTGCCACTAGACTCAAATCCTGCTGTTCTACTTTAGACAACATGGCTACTCACTTAAAATGGGGGGACAAGATGAGGGTTGTACTTGAGCAGACACAGTTAGCCTAGTGTTGCCAATTACCTCAAGAAAAAAATGTTCTGTTAATAGAGGCTTAATGTGTGTTAGGTGATATTGTTTAACTTTATGTCATGAAACATTTCACCTACTCAGTTCCACACAGCAAGCCTCCATTAAAGGGACAGGGCAGTTTTCACCAGGTCTCTGGGCAACCCTAAGAAAACAGGGTTAACATACCTGTAACTTATGTTCATCGAGTTCTTCTGTGCTGACACACATGGGGACTGCGCAGGCGCAGGCCAGCCGCCGGAGAATTTTCTAGAGCTTCCAAGGCTCCGAAGGGGCCGTCTGTCGCGCGCCTCAGCGACCGTTTTCCCGCCCAAACGGTCACGTGATCCTACAGCGACCAACGGCCCCTTCCCTCAGTTCTCCTTTGCCGCCGCTTGACCAATACACTTCAGCCATAACACCTTAAAAACACCAATATCCGTTACAGCCATCACAGTATTGTGCATTGGAGTTCACAGCGGGGTAGGAGGGAGGGTTGTGTGTCAGCACAGAAGAACTCGATGAACATAAGTTACAGGTATGTTAACCCTGTTTTCATCTTCGTTCTTCTGTGCCTCCACACATGGGAGTGTACCAAGCTTCACACAATAAGGAAGGCGGGGGTGAAGTCCAACACAATTTTATTGAACAAACAAGAACAACAATAAATAGATATGCATATATACATCTATGTAAAAAACTGTGTAAGGACACATAAATATTCAATATTTACATATATACACACCCCCAGGTACATATGTACACACTTTCACCAAGGGTACCCAGCAGGTACGCCAAGAAAGTCATTCCAAAACTCCCTCAGGAAAAAAGGGAGTGTAAGACAGCCTTGGCCACAGATACATCCTGCTCCGCATTGACATCAACGGCGTAATGCCTGACAAAGGTGTCTGCAGAGGACCATGTGGCTGCTTTACAAATGTTAACCAGGGGCACCCCCCTGAGGAGTGCCGAAGAGGATGCTTGGGACCGCGTGGAGTGGGCTCTGACATGGAGCGGGCAAGCCACCCCTGCCAGGGAATAGGCCTTGCTAATGGCCGTCACAATCCACCTAGACAGGGTCTGTGAGGAAGCCCTGTTACCCTTGTCCTTGGCCCCAAAACATACAAACAGGTGAGGACAGGAGCGGAATTCCTTCGTCCTATCCAGGTAATAGGCTAGGGCCCTCTTCAAGTCTAGGGAATGAAGGGCCTTTTCCCCCTTAGAGGAAGGTCGAGGAAAAAATGCAGGCAGTGAGATATCCTGCGAGAGGTGGAAGGCGGACACCACCTTGGGCAGGAACCCGAGGCAGGGACGCAGGACCACCTTGTTGGGATGAAACACAAGAAAAGGGGGGTCAGACCGCAGTGCAGACAGCTCACTGACCCTCCTAGCCGACGTGACGGCCACCAAGAATGCTACCTTGTAGGATAGCATATCCAAGGGGCATGTAGCCATAGGTTCAAACGGAGGCAACATGAGACGTGAAAGCACCAAAGACAGTGACCACTGAGGCACTGGCGCCGACACAGGTGGGTAAAGATTGTACATGCCCTTAAGGAACTGGCGGGATTGTGGGTGAGAAAACACCGTAGCACCCTCAACTCGGGTGTGAGCAGCTGAAATCGCTGCCAGGTGGACCTTGAGGGAGGAAGCCTTCAAGCCCAGGCCACGCAAGTGGCACAAATACTCGAACACAACCCCCAAGGGACTGTTGTCAGGCACCACTCCTCTGGCAAGTGCCCAGAGCTCAAACCTGCGCCACTTGGCCGCATAAGCGCGCCTAGTGGATGGCCGACGAGCATTCAGGAGGACCCTCTGTACCTCGTCAGTAAAGCCTATCGGGGAGGAACGATCCGCCAAGCCGTTAGGTGCAGCTTCCTGGGATCGTGGTGGACCAGGCTCCCGTTTAGGAGAAGGTCTTGCCGAGGGGGCAGACTGACATATGTCCGTTGGGACATCCGCAGGAGCTTCGGGAACCAAACCTGCCGTGGCCAGAAGGGGGCCACCAGGATGCAGTCCGTCCCGTCCTCCTCTATCTTGCACAGGACCCTGGGAATCAAGGGGAATGGAGGAAACATGTAGTGCAAGCCCTGCGTCCACGTAAACTGGAAGGCATCCCCAATAGAGAGGGGGTCGCTCCCTGCCCTGGAACAGAACGTGTGGGCCTTGGTGGTCGCCGCAGTGGCGAACACGTCTATCACTGGATGACCCCACATCCGGAAGATCGGCCCAACGCACTCTCCGTTCAGTTCCCACTCGTGGTCTAGTAACGGGGCCCTGCTGAGGGCATCTGCCCGGGCATTGTCTGACCCAGCCACGTGTATAGCACGGAGCGACACGCCGTTCTTGATAGCCCACTGCCAAGTGAGTGTGGCTTCCCGGCACAGGGCCATGGACACTGTGCCCCCCTGCTGATTCACGTAGTACATGGCAGTCGTGTTGTCCGTCTGCACCAAGACATGACGATTTCTCAGCAGTGCTGTAAGAGACACAAGTGCGAAACGAATGGCCCTTAGTTCAAGCACATTGATATGGAGGGTCTTTTCCCTGTCAGACCAGACATCTTGCACCGACACATCACCACAGTAAGCCCCCCATCCCAACAGAGAGGCATCAGTGGTAACCGTGATGTCATGGTGTTGATACCCGAAAGGGGTCCCTCTAAACAAGTTGTCATCAGACAGCCACCAGTCCAAGGAGGAGAGGATGACCCTCGGGATAGAGAATTTGAGGGACGGAGGGTGCAGCAGAGCATCGTACCTCCGCACAAACCAGTTCTGGAGAGGGCGCATACGCAGCCTAGCGAAAGGCACCACAGAGGTGGCCGCTGCCATATGCCCTAGTAAGCACTGGATAGTGCGCACAGACTGGAACCGGTTCCTTTTAAACATGGACACTAGACCCCTTAGGGACCGAGCCCTCTCCAAGGGGAGCAGGGCCTTACCCTCCACAGAGTCTAAAAGCGCACCAATGTAGGACACCTTGCAGCTGGGCACCAGCTTGGATTTCTCCAAGTTCACCAGGAGCCCCAGGCGTTGGCAAGTGCTAAGTACCAAGCCAATGTCCTGCACCAGCCTAGACTCCGATTCAGCCACGATGAGCCAGTCATCGAGGTACGGAAAGATGGTACAGCCTTCTTCCCGTAGGAAGGAAACCACAGGGGCCACACATTTAGTGAACACTCGTGGGGCAGTGGACAGGCCAAAGGGGAGCACCTTATACCGGAAAACCCTTTGCCGGTAAACAAAACTCAGGTACTTCCTGTGCTCCTTCCGTATGCCCACGTGAAAGTATGCGTCTTTTAAGTCAAGAACCGCAAACCAATCCCCTTGCTTTAGTAAGGCGATCACCGCCGCCAACGTAACCATTTTGAACTTGGTCACCTTGAGGAAGGCATTAAGGCCCCTCAGATCTAAAATGGGACGTAAACCCCCATCCTTCTTAGGGACCAGGAAGAACCTAGAGAAGAAACCCTTTACAGAGTCCTCATAGGGCAATTCTTCCACAGCACCCTTGGCCAAGAGCGACACGATCTCCGCATCCAGCTCGGCCATAGTGTTATTGACAGCTGTCAGGGGTGAACTGCATCTAGGCAGCTCAACGAACTCCAGCCCGTATCCCAGTTCAACAATAGTTAAGACCCATGAGTCAGATGTTATTGACTCCCACTCAGAGAGGAGTGGACTAAGTCTGTCCGAAAAGTTCGGGGATACGGCTGGCGCGACCCGTCAGTACTGCCTCCCGGCGCCCTGCTGGTCTTTCTGCTGGGCCGGTTGCTGTGCCTGACGAGGCTTGAAGGGCCGACGCCTCCTCTGCTGTTGTGCGGGAGGGTAAGGCCGCTGCTGGTAGGCAGGATACTGATGGTAGCCCGGCCGCTGCTGTTGGTATCTGCCCTGGTAGTGGTAAGGGCCAGACCTGTGAGCGTACCGTGACCTGGAGGAGGGCTTGTCCGCTGGAGCCAGACCCAAAGACCGCGCCGTCTGCCGGTCCTCCTTCTTTTTCTTCAGGGTCTCGTCGGTCGATTTGGAGAACAGCGAGTCCCCCTCAAATGGCATGCTCTCCACCCTGGAACGTACCTCTTGGGACAGGGCCGTAGACCGCAACCAGGAGTGGCGCCTGAGGACCACCGCCGACGCCATACCTCTAGCAGCAGTGTCAGCAGCGTGGCTCCCAGCGTTCATCTGCTGCTTAGACAGCCTCACAGCCTCTGTCTGCAGCAGGGACACCACAGCCTTCTGCTCAGGAGGGAGGTCTCGTGTATAGGATGCCAACTTCTCCCAGAGGTACAGCTGGTACCCTGCCATGATGGTCTGATAGTTGGCAATCCTCAGACCCAGGGAAGAAACAATGTACTGGCGCCTGCCCATGGCATCCAGCTTCTTGCCCTCCTTATCGGCAGGCACCGAGGAGTGACCCGATCGCCTGGGGTTGAACTCCTCTGTGACCAAGGAGGAAGGTGGAGGGTGTTTCACCAGCGCCGGCCAGGTACCCTGCTTGATCTTGTAGAGCTGCTCAATCCTCTTGGATGTTGGAGGCTGATCACAGGGCACCTGCCACACCTTCTCCACAATCTCCTCAATACCCTCGAGCATGGGGAAGCCAACGTACGCCGGATTATCCCCATAGATACGCTTGAGGAGCTTGTCCTTGGTCTGGGGGACTGCCGAAGAGATGTCCATCTCGAGAGCCTTGGCCATCCTTGCCATCTGGTCGGCGTAGATGCGGAGGTCCTCGAATGGGGAGTCCGCAGATGGCACTAGCTCCTCCGCTGGCGATGGTTCGGACCAGGACTCCGACTGGTAGCCGCCAAAGCTCTCCACACCCTCCTCATCGGAACCGAGCTGGGATTCCGGAACCTGGAGCGGAGGGGGAGCCCACGCCGACCTCGATGTCGAAGGCCTCGGTTCCGACACGGAGAAGCCCGCAGGTGCCCCCTCCCATTGGCAACGGTATGGCGAGGGGAGGTAGGAAGCCTGCCGATGCCGGGACGCAGTGGACCGGACTGATCGGACACTGTCCCCGGAACCATGCCGCTCACGACCGACCGGAGGTGGAGACGGACGGGCAGGCGACGGACGGCTCCGACGAGGAGACGGGCTCGGTTCCAGCCTCGGCGACCGAAGGGGAAGCGATGGTCGGCTCCGACGGTGCGGGCTCGGCTCCGGACCCGACGAGAATTCCGCGGGCACCGTCTCGAAGGCCATCGGATCCGGCACAGGAACGGTGATGTCTTCTGGCTCCGGGGAGCCCAGGTGAGGGGAAGGCGTGTGAGGAAGCACGATGACCTCCTCCTGAGGAGCGGGACGCGGCGACCGATGATGCTTGGTCTTCTTCTTCTTCTTCGCTGGTTCCGAAGAAGACCTCGGAACCGACGCGCTCCTCACCTTCGAAGGGGACCTCGGCTTCGACCTCTTAGGCTTCATCGGAACCGATCCGGCCGTCGGTTCCGACCGGGGACTCGGTACCAGGATCCTCGGTTCCGACGTAGGTCTCGGATCCGACCTGGTAGATGAAGCGCTACGGGGCGGCCGCACCGGTCCCTGCGCTGGAGAGGCCGCTCTCGACGCCGAGGTACTCGGGGGACGCGGTTTCGACCCCGACCTCGCGGAGGCCACTGAGCCAGCTCTGGAATGCCGTTCGGCAGAGGGGCTTGGGCCGGCCTTGGAGGAGGGCAACGGAGCGCCTCCGGACATGACCTTCTGCCACAGGGAGGAATTCAGTCGGGCCTTGCGCTCCTGTCGGGCCTTGCTGGTGAAACCCTGGCAAATTTTACAGGCCGTCACATTATGGGTCTCCCCCAAACAGAACAGGCACAGTTCATGGCCATCGGTCTTGGCCATTTTCGTGTGGCATTGGAGGCAATGCTTGAAGAGAGCCTTTGAGGCCATTTTCAGGGGCACGCGAAAGGAAGGTCAAAAACAGTCCGAGTCAAATTACCGAGTCCACAACAAAGTCCAAAACGAGATCCGAAGAATAGTCGAGGTCACGAAGTCCGAAGTCAAAAGCCAAGCAATCAGTCAGAATAAAGCACGAAGCACAAAAAAGCACAGAGCAACGAAGCTCACGTTCTCTCCAAGCGGCGGCAAGAAGAGAACTGAGGGAAGGGGCCGTTGGTCGCTGTAGGATCACGTGACCGTTTGGGCGGGAAAACGGTCGCTGAGGCGCGCGACAGACGGCCCCTTCGGAGCCTTGGAAGCTCTAGAAAATTCTCCGGCGGCTGGCCTGCGCCTGCGCAGTCCCCATGTGTGGAGGCACAGAAGAACGAAGATGAAACTCGAGTTCCAGCAGCACAGCTCACATCTCAGGGATTCGCCTTGTACTTGGCTGAGGCCTGTGCTGGTCCAAGAGATTATGACAGGCATAAGCCTGTGCCTGCTGCCTTATCTTGTGCTACTGGACCCAGCACCACAGCCAGTGGTTTGGTTGCTTGGGCAGAGACCTGGCTCGGGGTGCCAAGCAAACAGTCTGGTGTGCTATTGTCCACACACGTACCAGGGGCTGTTTATCCCTAAGCTAGTGTGGCTTTAATAAAGAAGCAAGCCTGGAGGAAAGGACAACAGTGAGATGTTTTGAAAAGTCATAAGG
The DNA here is from genome assembly GCF_028583425.1 of Eublepharis macularius. NCBI lineage: Eukaryota > Metazoa > Chordata > Lepidosauria > Squamata > Eublepharidae > Eublepharis > Eublepharis macularius. Next base: position 85,669,898 of record NC_072793.1, on the reverse strand, counting down.
AAGCAGGAATGTGAAAAAGGAGCAAAGCGGGCATCGGTGAGTAGCAGTGACTGAACAGGGTGGGAGCAGGCAGGAAGAGAGCCAGCCTAAATGCTGAAGATCAATGCTGGTGTCATCACAATGAGGGAAGGAGATAAGTGATACTTCCACCACCTGCCATGTTTCTGTACTACCATGAGTTAGGGTTGAGATGCATTTAATGCAGGATGATTGAAGGAGGAATAGATAGATGGATGGGAGAAACATGGCTGCATAAATGGTGCTCCTCTCTTACAACAATCCTGTGAGGAAGGTTAGGCTAAGTGATTGTCTCAAGAGCATCATGGCTGAGTATGGATAGAACTGGAACTCCATGACCCTACTCTGACACTTTAACCTTTAAATGCATGTGCAAAGGAGGGCCAGCTCCAGCTATGGGAAAGTTCCCCTCACTGATCTGTCTCCTGGGAAGGTGAGCAGTTGTCAGACTCTTGTCCCCCACTTTTTCTGGTGTAACTTTGTTACTGTGTTCAGATTTTAAAAATACAAGATTTTGGTATATTCTGTAATAATAAGCATGTTGAATAAGAGTAGTATTTCGAATCCATTATCAAATATTATTCAAACATGCCACTACTAATGCTGCTTCTCATCCTGTAAGCATGTAAAACAGCTATGGGGTACTGAGTCAAAAAGTATCCCACAGAAATATTTTTAAGGGAATACCAAAGTATTTCCAGACAGAGGGCTATGAGCTTACAGAATGCAGCTGTCTAAGCTTCTCCCCTCTCATGGCCACCAGAAATGTCCCTGACTGGGGACAAACTTCAGGATGTTGCAGGAGGTAGGAAGCAGGTAAGTACTATTCTGTGAGTGCATATATCTCCAACTGTGGCAATACTCTTATCGGATCTAAGCCTTAGTTCTCATATGTAAATACAAGTAACAAAGCCTGTTGTGAGAAAAAATACAACAGGCTCTAGAAAGTGGAGAGTAGGAGGGGGCATTGCCTCCTCCTCCATGGCTGATCATGGCCAGGTGAAGGCAAGGGGGCAGGCATTGCCACCTGCTCCACGCCTGATCCCTGCAGGGTGAAGATGCGGGCGCGGGGGGGCATTGCCACCTGCTCTGCTCCTGATGCCAGCCAGGTGAAGGTGGGTATTTTCTCTTGCTCTGCACCTGATTCCATCCAGGTGAAAGGGAGCAGACATTGTCGCCTGTTCCACACCTAATTCCAGCAGGTTGAAGGGGAGCAGGAAGTGCCACCTGTTCCACTCCTGATCCAGGGTGAAGGGGGCGGGCATTGCTCCACATCTGATCTCGACAGGTGAAAGGGCATTTCCACATTCTCTGCTCCTGATCCTGACCGGGTGAAGAGGAGTTGGACATTGCCTCTTGCTCTGTGCCTGATCCCAGCTGGGTGAAGGCGGCGGGCGGGCATTGTCACCTGCTCCATGCCTGAACCGAGCTGCGTGAAAGGGTGGTGGGTATTGCCTCCTGCTCTGTGCCTTATTCCATCTGGGTGAAAGAGGCACGAATTGCTGCCTGCTCTGCATCTGATCCCAGCCAGATGAAGGGAGGTGGGCATTTCTGCCTGTCCCAGGTTGATTGGATGGGATGAAGGGGGAGCAGGCATTGCCATCTGCTCTGCTCCTGATTCCAGATGGGTCAAGGGGGGAGTGGGCATTGCCTTCTGCTCCACACCTGATTCTGGCCGGGTGATGGCAGGGGGCGGGCATTGCCACCTGCTCTGCACCTGATCCCAGCTGGGCGAAGGTGAGGGATGAGCATTGCCACCTGCTCCACTCCTGATCCTAGCTGGGTGAAGGAAGGTGGGTATCGCCACCTGCACCACTCCTGATCCCAAGTGGGTGAAGGTGGGTAGTGGGCATTGCCACCTTCTCTGCTCCTGATCCCAGCTGGGTAAAGGCAGGGATGGGCACTGCCACCTGCTCTGATTCTGATACCAGCTGGGTGAAGGCAAGGGGGAATTGCCATCTGCTCTGCTCCTGATGTTAGCTGGATGAAGGCAGGGGTGGGCATCGCCCCCTGCTCTGTGCCTGATCCCAGCGGGGTGAAGGCAGGGGGTGGGCATTGCCACCTGCTCCACCTGATCCCAGCTGAGTCAAGGTGGCAGGCAGGCATTGCCACCTGCTATGCTCATACCAGCTGAGTGAGGGGAGGCTGGCACTGCCACCTGCTCCACTCCTGATCCCTCATAAAGAGTGACCTCATTCATTTTAGTCCATTAGAATCAAGATGAAAAAGTTCAAAAAGTTCATTAAGTGTTGTTCCCTTGTGGTTTCTTCTGTATCAGATTAAAGCAACAGTGTCCCAAACGAAATTCTTCCCCTTCCTCTTCTCCGGAAAGGTTCCCAGTATATTACGCCACGGTAGTGTTCCAAATGATGGTTAATGCCCAATCTGACTGCCGGCTGTATAAGCTCAGATTTCATTTGCTTCCTCAGGGGCATTATATACCGCTGTAATACATACATATATTCATACATAACCTTTGTATTATCAATACAGCAAATTAAAAATAATAAATAATAAATACTCCTCATCATTTTACCCATACAGACCTGTTGCTTTCTTGTGTTTTCTGAATTCCCTTGGAAAGGGAGGACACCGGTGGCTGCATGTGGATTCGCGCAGCCTCCCTATTGTCCGTCGGTGTCTCTTATGCAAATTCTTTAGAATCAACCATTTCATTTAAAGGGACCGTTTCTAATTCTCAAGTAAAACCCTTGTTACCACAATTGTGGATTCATTTATAGAAAACCATTTACAAAAAACAATTCAAAGAAAGTTCATTATTCAAGCCTGAAGGTTTAACTGTTTGTAATTCATGAATCCAAAAAGCCTCCCTCCGTAAAAGAACAGTTTGATCTGTTACCTCAAGGACCGCAACTTTAAAACATCTCTCATTGTGAGTTCTTTCCACAAAATGCTGAACTAGAGGCGCTTCCAATATTCTGTTCCGGATTCGAGACATATGTTCCAGTATACATACTTTAAGGGGTCTAGTAGTACATCCAACATAAAATAATTTACATGGGCATTCAATTATATAAACCGTATTGTAAGTTTGACAGGTAGCAAATTGTTTCAGTATCAGTTTCCTGTCTCCAATCTGTATCTCCTGCCCCTCCCAAATAAGTCTGCACACACTACAGTGACCACATTTAAAGGTACCTGACGGGAGTTTAGAATCAACTCGCGGTTTTCCCAGCTTAGCATGGACAAGCCTATCCCTTAAGCTACCTGTTCTGCGTAATCCACAGACAGGGCGCTGTTCACATCCTCCAATACCCTCAATAATATGCCAATGCTTATTTACAATCTTGATAATCTGATTTGTCAAAGGGGTAAAGTCAAGAGCCCATTTAATTCTCTGTGTTGGTTGTTGGAGCTGTGTCTCAAACAGGCGTGATCTATCAATGGCCTTAGCACGATTTAGGGCCGCCCGAACAACTCTCCAGGGATAATTTCTATTAAGGAAATCCCTGCACATATTTTCACTGTCCCTTTCGAAATCACACATTGTCGATGAATTACGTTTGATACGCAATAATTGCCCATAGGGAATATTCCTTTTCAAATGCTGTGGGTGAAACGACCCATATTCTAAGTATGAGTTCCGGTCAGTACTCTTTATATATGTCCTAATCTTAACCTTATTAGTTTGGTCCCTATAGGTAATCACATCCAAAAAGTTAATTTCCTGTCCATCATAAGTCCAAGTGTACTGAACATTATTATCTCTGGTATTCAACCAATTGCAAAAGGGTTCCACCTCCTCCTTTCCTTTGAATATGAAAAATAAATCATCCAAAAATCTAGCAAAAAAATATATGCACGTTCTATATGGATTAGATAAATTCATAATATGTTGTTTTTCCCAGCGTGACATAAATAAATTGGCGATGCTCGGCGCTGCTGAGCACCCCATCGCTACACCCTTAATCTGAAAATAAAATTTATCCTCAAAACAAAAATAATTTTTCTCTAGAAATAAATCCACCAACTGCATAATAAATGTCGAAGGGCAAGAGGCCACTTGTTGATCATAAATAATTTCTTCCACTACTGATCTAGCCTCCTCGTGTGGGATTATAGTATAGAGTGATTTAACATCCATGGTTAAAAAAATCATATCCTCCTCAAGGATAAAGTTCTCTACCTTATTAATAAAGTCCCTGGTATCCCTAATGAGATATTCTATGCGGGATACTGCAGGTTGGAGAATCCAATCAACAAAAATCGCTAATGGTTCCAGAAGAGAACCACAGCCCGAAATTATTGGTCTTCCCGGGGGAGGAGAAATTCCCTTGTGTATTTTTGGAAGAACATAAAATAAGGGTATTCTGGGAGATTTCACTTGTAACGCCTGATATAAGGTGTCTCCTATTTCTCCCATCTCCCTAGCTTCATCCAGGACTACCTTAATAAGACCACGGATATGGTCTGTAGGATCTGAGGGAATATGTATATAACTGGTGGTATCCTGTAGTTGTTTGTATGTTTCCTGCACATATGTGCTCCTATCTAAGACCACCCCCCCCACCTTTATCTGCTGGCTTAATAACCAGATTCACGTCCTGTTGTAAATTCTTTAAAGTCTGTTTCTCCCCAAAAGTTAAATTATGCCAAGCAGAGTGTGGATTACTTTCCAATACTTTAATCTCTTTCAAAACTAAAAATTCAAAGGTTTCCAGTCGAAAATCTGTAATAGGTGGAACAAAGGAGGAAGTGCCCTTAAGACGTTTGGGTAATAGATATTCCTTAGTAGATGGAGGTAAAGACTTGAAAAACAATTTCAATTTTACCTGACGAATCAGTTTGAAAATATCTATACGGGTTTGTAATGACCTATATTTGGGTGTAGGGACAAAACCTAGTCCTTTATTGAGTACCGAAAGTTCTAAGTTATTTAGAGAGCGAGAGGATAAATTAAATACCAAATTTACGTCTTCTTTCTTTGAAAGGGTTTCTTTCCCCTGTCTAAAAAAGATCTCTGATTGGGATATATAATCCTAGTACGCAGGTTCCGACCACTAGGGCCCTCATCCCCTGAACTGTCTGATCAGAAAAGGTGCTAAGCGGTTTAGCCCACGAGACTTTACGTTGGCCCATTTTGTTTTTTGTAAATGGTTTTCTGATAAATGAATCCACAATTGTGGTAACAAGGGTTTTACTTGAGAATTAGAAACGGTCCCTTTAAATGAAATGGTTGATTCTAAAGAATTTGCATAAGAGACACCGACGGACAATAGGGAGGCTGCGCGAATCCACATGCAGCCACCGGTGTCCTCCCTTTCCAAGGGAATTCAGAAAACACAAGAAAGCAACAGGTCTGTATGGGTAAAATGATGAGTATTTATTATTTATTATTTTTAATTTGCTGTATTGATAATATAAAGGTTATGTATGAATATATGTATGTATTACAGCGGTATATAATGCCCCTGAGGAAGCAAATGAACGAAATCTGAGCTTATACAGCCGGCAGTCAGATTGGGCATTAACCATCATTTGGAACACTACCGCGGCGTAATATACTGGGAACCTTTCCGGAGAAGAGGAAGGGGAAGAATTTCGTTTGGGACACTGTTGCTTTAATCTGATACAGAAGAAACCACAAGGGAACAACACTTAATGAACTTTTTCATCTTGATTCTAATGGACTAAAATGAATGAGGTCACTCTTTATGAGTAATATGTAGCAAAAGCACTTGATTAATTGACTTATAAATTTATAACTTGTATGCTCCTGTGAGTGCACTCTCTTTTGGATTTTGTCTATTTGGTACAGGAACAGCCATTTTTGATCCCAGCTGGGTGAAGGCGGAGGCAGGCAGTGCCTCCTGCTCCACTCCTAATGCCAGCTGGGTGAAGACGGAGCACAGGCTTGCCACCTGCTCCATGCCTGATCCTGGCCTGGGCATCCCACTGCACCATGCTCTCTGAGGGAAGGGCTGCCTCTTCTGGGCGTCCCTCCATGGCACCGCCCTCTAGAGGTAAAGCAGGGTAGGAAGTGAGTTTTCTGGAACAGAATTAGCCTTTTATATAGTAGGATAATTAACTAAACTCCCTATGACTGACTAGGACTTCTCATCCAGTACTATGAGCACTAATCCAAATAAAACATTTTTAAAGGAGCTATCCTTCCTTGTAGTCCCTCCAATACATTCCACAGAAGCTTTGGAGATTTGGCCATCTTTGAAATAACCACCCAATTGTTCTCCTAGCTTTTAATTGTTCTAGTAGCTTTAGAGACTCTTTAGGTTTAATTAGATTTTTTTTAAAAAAATGAAACACCTTTGTTTCTTAAAGTACCATTTTATGATTGGCAAAGCAAGTAAAATAGCATTTTATAGCTAAGGCATATTTGCTCTAACAGTCCCTGAAGCTCAAGAATGCTAGAGCCACTTGTCTGTAAACTTGGCATGTATTATTAGAGATGGCCACAGAGCTTCAGGGATTAAAATGACAAAGATGGACAGACTCTCAAATAATCAAGTATTTTAGCAAACTCTCCATGACTGCATGATGGGTTGCCTAGCAATGAATAAAGCCAGCTGTTTTATAAGTGTATTGCTGAACAGCTCATTTTTGTGCCACTTTCAAACAGGAAAAAATGACAAAACAACACTTCAAGCTTTTTGAATGGGTTTTATTCGGGCGGGTGGTGGTGGGGACACAGTATATTTTTATATGAAAGTACAAAAAACTATGCTATTACAGTGGATATTAACATCGCAGCCTCCAGAATACAAATTATTTCCATTTAGATAATACTTCTGTTAAAGTAGCTTTTGGTGTTATCTGTAAAAATCAAAGACCGAGGAAACAAAACAATCTTATGTCAACAGTCATCAGTTGAAACAAAAACGTGAACAAGTAAATTATTCCTCCATTGGGCAAGGGACATCTCTGTAGATGGACTCATGGCCTTTTGGGTTTACAAAGAATGTTGACCATCTGAGTAATATTACATCAATTAAATGCATGACACAAATGCAAACACAATCAATATTCTCCATATAAATTATCATTTTGTGCTTTCTTTAAGAACTCAATACTCAACAACATATTCATCATGCATCTGTTTCTAACAATTTTTATTTTAACAGCGCCTTGAACTATATGCATCAGTTTTCCCTTTGCTATGTTGTCTGAAGACAGGGCTGAGTCCTATATCTTACTATGGCATCAATGGATGTTATTTACAGATGAATTGCAAACTCCACCACTATATGTTCCTATCCTGAAACGAATTACATGATTGCTGACTGGAAATGAGTGTGGGTGTGTCTTCTTAAAAAGGCAATTGAGAATGCTGTCTCTATTCCTAGGGCTTATTTCTGACGAATAACGTCTTTTTAACTTCGTCTTGCAAAAGTGTTTCAGAAGAATGAAAAACCATACCTGAATTTTATCAAAAAATTTACATAGAAATCACAAGTATGAAAAAGCACAACTTGTTGCAACGCCTTACAGAGATCTCACATACCATTCCGAATGTCACGGGCTTGTTATTGTCCTTGGAACAATCTTCTGGGTAATAAATATTATAAAAACAACCTTAACAGATAATTATGTCACCAGAGTATACATGGAACTCCATATTGTCCAGATACACAGAAGTTAAGGTCAGAAGGAACAAATTTTAACACCCTAGTCTGATTACTTGGCCTATGAATCCACCTGGCATCCATTCACCATCATTGTTGCCAGGCCACGCATTACACAGTTAATAGAGGGAACAGAATTATTCTGAACCATGGTGTGAACAAAGATACTCAAAACATGTAGTACAGAACTGTTTTTAAATGGGATACGTGGTCTGTAGAATTCACAGCTGCAAGGATAACTGTGGGCACATTGGTGACGTTCGAAACTTTTAACCTGCTATTTTAGAGTTAGAAAATCTTACATTCTAGCAACACACTAAGCATAATCTCCTCTTAATGCATAAGCAAAGCACATGATTAAACATTCAAGCGGTTAATCTTATGCAGCTAGAAATTATATATGTGCGTGTATACACATACCGTGCTCTATCTGCCAGGACTGCAGCATTAGACACAATGCACAGTCACATGCTAATGCTGTGTTATCACAGTAAGACTAGTGAATGAACGGCTTTGCCTGGTCTGGTGCTCAGATTCTGCAAGATGTTTCCTTCTTGTGCTAGAAAAGAACCACAGAATTTTATCATTCAAGCCCTTCTAAATAAAAATTTTCCCATTCAAGCCAATGTAGCCAGATTAGTTTGTGTGAGAGAAATTATTATGCATCCTCTACAGTCAGAGAGAAAGCAGGGCCACTAAGATTGTGAGAAGTTCACAAGGAACAAGTGGGCCAGCAAAACATGATACAAGAGCAACAAAGCGTAATTTAGAACTGCAGGGTGTCACATTCTAAAGTGCTATAGCAAGCAAGACTCCAGTTGTGCTTCAAGCATCAGTGGTGTATGAGAGAATAGGCTGCCAGAGCATGAAGCCACAAATCTCTACTCTTGCATAAATTCTTTCCACCGGGAGCAGTTAAAGTAATAGGCAAGGCTGCTAGATCATGAGCTGGCAACTCTACTGTGGAAAGAGCCTTCAAAAGGGCAAACTTTTATTTCTTACAATATAGTGTGAAATACATCTTTCTGCCAAGTTGATGCCTGCATTATCTTTGCTTGGTTTCAGAAATGTTTATGCAAAGAGATTCAAGATAAATACTTTCAGTTGAATATTATTTACTCACATTATCTGTTCCACGGGGTTGTATTGTATGATCTCTGTTTCTAAGGTATCATTACTGTTATGGTTGTCACTTACTGCTATAAAATGTAACATTAAATCCTCTTCAAAATCTTGCTCATTTCCCTTTACTGACTGCTGATTTAAATGGCATTCCAAGAATAAAAAGGCATGGAAAGTTGTAGGAAATTAAACGTTACTCCTGCTGCCAAGTTGTTAAAATTATATATGGGAATATGTTTCTAGCACTTTAAAGAAATTAATTTATGGAGTGCAGACAAGTCTTACATAAATTAAACCTAAACTGACTATAAAATGCTACCAGTAATATTTTTTTAAAAAATGCAAACAGAAAGCACCAGATAGTGAAAGCAGAGGTTTGCACTGATTTCCATGTCTCAGATGGAAAAAACAGCAGCTAGGAAGGATGCATTCAAGAGCTAGAAAAGTGGACTGGAACAATCCTAACACTTTGCTATGCTACACGAAACAGAATAAAACATGGGCCAACATGATAATGGTCAGGTAGGTGGCCAGATAATCAAAGCTCTGCTATCAAGGAAACAAACAAAATATAAACTCATTGTGTAACCTTCAAATTATTCTATTGCCTATTTCCCAATTTGGTTTTAGGAATCCCTATTTTAGGCCAAGCCAATGATAAAGGCTATTGGATACAACTCCTATGCATATTATAATGAGGTGACAGAATGCAACTGCTTCTCTTTGGTCTGCAGATAAAAGAGACTTTTCCACTATGGCAAAAACTCCTGCCAACTGGAAAGAACTGCAACCCAAGAGTCAGGTTTGAATCTCTTCAGCGTGCTCGTTTTCTGCCTGGAAGATTTTTTTTATTAATGTGGAGGAGGCATTCAAAATGTCTAATTCCTCGCTCACATAATGATACACCTGCTTTTATCATCTCATTCTGCAACAGAATTGGTAGGTCCAGTCAAGCAGTAGCCTTTTCTCTCTGAAGCATTCATGAAATATGAGCATTAGCTAAGAACCAGATCAGATGTTACAAGCAAACATGTAGAACAGTCCTGCATGTTCTTTGGGGGAGGTGGGGGGCGGTTAATAAAAACGATCTGTGAACGACTTCAAGTATCAGCTAGTTTGGGGTGGGGGAGGAAGAAGAGGAAGGCACAGCTTAACTTCTTCCTCCGCATCAATTTTCTGCTTATAGTCACCACCCCAAGCAACACTCTCATGGCTGGAAAAGCAGCTGAAGTAGTACAATTTTGAATGGCAAACAGCCACAGCTGTGTGTTTAATATTGCAGCCACCAAAGGCTGCCTTTAATTTTTCTTTTTTAAAACCAGTGAGAGACTTGTACACATGACTGCTGTGTAATACTTAGGTAGGCCCTAAGGCTACAGTACAAGACATTTCCTCTTTTATTAACTCCTTCAGAAAGCTGAAAGAGGATTTTTTTTTCTTTTTCAATGTCCAGAGTTACTGCAGGTCCACCAATGAGATTATAATGCTTGAATTCAGGACCTGTTGTGTTCCTCACAGTACTGTCAAGGGCTTCAGAAAACTTTGGCATTTCACCCAATACAATTCCGGAGGAGAGACAATGTTTGTAATGCTGACAACTTGAGCTGTCTCCAAAAACAAAGCAAGAAAAAAGGATGTTTTATTAAAGTGCTTGGCAACTGGAACCACATTTGAATTATTGGCTGAAATGAGAGAGTCTGCTTCCAAAAATTGGCATTCAGCTTTCCATTCTCTTGTTTTTGCATTGCAGTTGAATGCAACATACACAATCAAAGGAAACTGACAAGTCTGGCATAGTTTCAAAACTATGTAATAATCTCATTCTCACTGCAGCACATCCTGTAATTCATTTATGCTAAAGTCTCCCATTGGCAGGTGACAATTTGAAATTATTAATGTGTGGGCACATTTAGGATGTTAAGCTTCTTTGTGAAAATGAGAAAAACAGTTCTTATTACCTTTTCCCCCCTTCTGAGATGGTGTTTAAGATTATCAAAGATAATACATAAAATCCTCCTAGCAATACCTGTAATACAACTCCTGCTTAAAAAGATCTAAAAACAGCCTCATATAAGCTGGTTTTCAAATTATTAAGAGAACACTGACATACAAGACAAAAATGCATGTTTGCTAATTGTTTGGCACCTTAAAGTCTCTAAGGAAGTTTTAAAATAACAATGTTGTACATTTGTGACTGGCTAATTTTTGCTTTCCCTTCTTCCTCAAATCTTTTAAGCAATCAGATGCAACATTCATGCATCTGCCTTTGCTGCTCTATTTGGATTCAGCGCATGCATCATCTTCAGAATGTATGGAAGGGACACTGTCATGAGAAACAGTGTCAATGCTTTGTGCTTCTGACTGAAGATGGACAGATACCTCAACAGCTATTTCTTTGCCATGGTCATTCATAGAACCATCATCTGAATCGCCTGCTGGTGAATTGCTGCGCTTGATTTCCGGGTTTAAAGGGTACAGCCCGTCTTGGGCGCTAAGAGCCTGGGTTTGTTTGATTCCATCTCCCACTTCATCTGGGTCATCAACTCGCACTGCCTCAAAGATTTCTTCCATAAAGGCCCTACAGTTAAGGATTAATGGGGGAAGAGGTATACTTCTGGCAAGTTCTTCAATGTACCGAGCAAATTCCATTGTCTTAAACTGGGTTACTTTGGCCAGCTCTAGGGTTTTGGCAGAGGTAATGATAGGAATGCGTTTGGCAATTTCAAAGGCCTTCTGTAGTTTCTCAGCCCCTTCTGTCCTGAAGAACTCGTTGATTGCCTTCTCTGTCTTGCGGAGGTGGCTGCTCATCATGCACAGACGTGTTATATTTAAGATCAGGATGATAGTAAAGGCGACCAGGCAGACGATCATGTAGTAGATGCCCATATCCCCAGATGTGGAAACCACCCTGAGGGTGACTGAATAATATTTAGTGCCATTTTCATGAATGGCAACACAAGTGTATCGCCCCCGGTCACCAAAGCTTACACTTGTGATATTGAGGACACTGTCAGAGATCAACCATCTTCCATCTAAAGACACAAATAAGAAAAGAAACTGTAATGTTATAGTTACAAATTATGCAGTTCCTTTACAAAGATGCACTGATATTTCTATGATCAGCACCTTAAGTAGAACACAAAGGACTGGGAAAGTGGCCAGTTAACAGTATTTGGTGATTTGACAGCTTCTTAATTAACAATGGCCAGTACCTTTACTCAGTCCAATAAATAAATGAACAAATAAATAATATCAAGCATCTTATGCTATCAGAGTGCCAGCTGTTAAAGGAAGGTCACTGCGTCATCCTTGAAGCCCCCCCGCACCATCCCAGTATTATCCTTCTGATGCTCACAGCCATCTGCTCCACATAACAGTAACAATTGACAGTCAGGAGGAGTCCAATTGTTCTTAAATTATTCCTTCTCATCTAAATATAACAGACAAGGTTACCAAGCTGTATATGCCCCTGGTTAAGACACAGAGCTTCCTTTCACTAATTCTTATGCCAGTAATAATGTTACTTGGACAGGGCTACCTGTCCTATCTTTGGGCCAGATAGATGTTTAGAGAGACTAGGGTCTTATACCTCACCAAGAGCCCATTCATGCTTTTCCAAACATGCAGAAAGAGCAAGTTACAAGAATGTATGATAAATAGTTCATACTGTTATGATTTCAGGGATACTTAGCAAGTATGGACACAGTGGCAAAAAAACCACTCATTTTAGCACAGCAGTTCAATTTGGAAAGGTAGTGTGCAAATCCAGCCTTCCACTCTTTCAAGTGTTAGACCATAATAAAAATTAACACGTGAGAAACTAATGGTACTTCCCTTCCTCCAGTATCTTAAAATCAAGAAAACCAGCCAATAGTACTTATTAAAAAGGTGAAGGCAGAAGGACTACTATTTTCACTGCCAAATGCAACTAAAAACTGCATGGCGGCAAGAGCAGGCAACCAGTTGAAATGCACAAAAAATGGGTATTCAAACAAAACATTTTAAAGACTGTTCATACCATGAAATCATTGTTAACTAAGGTTAGTTTGTGAAATCAGGATTTGGCTTGCAGACAATAATTCAAAACCTGGTTTGTCATGACTGGTACTGGTTTCATCACCTTCATCACCTGAAGCCAAGACGTCCTTGTTCACACACCACACAAAACCATAGTTAACGGTGCTTAATAAACTAGCTTCAAACCATGGTTTCAGATTCTGGGTTGGATCTAGTGATCAATGGACACTAGGATTGTGGATGTTTCTTGCATTCCCCTCCCCCCGAGCAGTCCTTTCTGATCCTGGGGACGTTTCTTTCTGGGATTGTGGGACACATGCAGACTGACAGCCATGTGAGTGGGAAGGTTGCAGTGGTGAAGGGAAAGGGGGGGGGGAAATCACCCTCTCCTTCTTCCATCAGTAGAGTGGTGCTGACAGAAGAGACAGAAAGGGCAATTTCCCCCCTCTTCCACCTCCCCACTGCAGCCTCCCAACCCATTATTAGTCCATAAACACCCACAATCCCAGCAATAATGTTTCCATTTCCTGGGATTGGAAAGAGCTGTTGTGGGGAGGGAAGAGAGGGAATGATTTGTGACTATCTGTGCCTTCTGTTGATGGATCACTGGAACCAAGTCCTTAGTTTGACAGGTACAAGTAACAATAATTAGTGGAATGACCTACATTCAGAGAACCGTACTAATTGTAGTTAGTTTAAAGAAGCAAAGCAAAGCCATGATGTTCCAAACTAAGCTGGTGTCTGCACAAATCAGGACTTTGCTACAAATATTGGTGCTCAGGGGTCCACACATAGCATTCAGCCTACAGCAAGAACAACTTCATGGCTATGATTAGGAAGGAATACATTCAATTATGACTACAGTTAATTTTTAAGCTTCTTTGTGATCCATCTATAAGCTCTGCTTATGTAATGGCAATGCAAATTTGAAAAGAGAGGTAAAAAACAAATTCTGCTCTGCTTTCATCAGTTCTACGGAAATCAACTGGATTTTCTATTAAGTAAATCTGTTTAGGACAGGGGCTGTCAGATACTTTAAAGGGCTCTTGCATAGTATCACTCTAATGTTAGATTCAGTCTAATTCTCTCAACTTGACTGGCAGTGATTGTCTAGCATCTCAGCAGACATTCCAAGTTCTTTCAAGGACTGAATGTGAGATTACATGTGTAGAGAAGTTGTGCTACATCATAAAACAACAGACCTTGTCCCAAAGTCTTCTATATTTTTCCTGCATATAAGTTTGAATTTTCTTTAGTTTAATGTTCCTTAACTGAACAGCTGACAGCTCATTTACTTATACATGACATGAAGGGCCTATTTCCTAATGTTCCTGCATTTTGATACTTTTATTTGCCTTGAACTGCTAGAAATGAATAGTTCTGTAAAAGGAAACTGACCTTTGGATACCTGCAAAATCTCTCAGTTAATTTTCCCAATAACAGTGTGGATATGCAATTAAGAATGCAAAGGTAACTGTTACCTTGCACTGTTATAATTACTCAAATAGGTTTCTCTTACCTTCTCCATCTTGTTTCAGCAGATATCCTTTAGAGTTGTACCAATGGATGGAATCAAACTGGCTAGCGTTCAGCTTACATTCAATGATAGCACAGTTCCCCTCCTTGATTATGATATCCTGAGGTACAATTGATTTTGCCAAGGTATGTGTAAAGGAAAGAAGTGATGCGTTGAGAGGCAGGGTCTTTGATCCAAATGTAATTGTCAGGTTGGGGGCCACATTTTCCAATGCAAGAACGCAAGTCCCAAGAATCAGAATCCAGAAGCAACAACTGAGCTTCATGGAAGCTTAAAGGAAGGCGTTTCTCAAATTCAGTTTTACAGTCGGGACAAGCTATTTAAGTGAAGTCATCTGCATTATGCTGGATGCCAATGAAGATGCTGACTGAGTCATTAGCAGAGATTGTCAAAGAGTTTTTATATTAACCAGAGAAAATGGGAAATCCAACTGAAATTTTAAAAACATGAATAAAAGTTATTAAAAATGCAAAGCTTTACAGTTCTCAATCTTAAGTACCTAGCAAGCAGACTGTGGCATTAAATGATATAAAGACCAGCTTTCTGAATTTAAGATGAACAGGTGTTAATACAATCAACAAATTAAAGTTAGGCCAAGTGTTATACATAAGCAGAAAAGAAACTCAAGTATCTTGTACTTCTTTTAATCACCATCATCATTCCATTTATATACCACCCTCCAGGACAACTTAACACCCACTCAGAGCGGTTTACAAAGTATGTTGTTATTATCCCCACAACAATCACCTTGTGAGGTGGGTGGGGCTGAGCTCCAGAGAGCTCTGGAAGAGCTGCGACTGACCCGAGGTCACCCAGCTGGCTTCAAGTGGAGGAGTGGGGAATCAAACCTGGTTCTCCAGATTAGAGCCCCTCTACTTTTAACCACTACACCTAACCTGCTTCTATTGTAAAATGGTAAGCAAGGGTCATTAGCTTCTCCAGTCTGCCAGTTCTACTTCCCATGTTCGGCTGTTAAAGGAAAGCAGTATGTGTCAATCATAATTCTTCTCTCCACCTAATCTGACATTTATTGCAATTACTTCTTAAATAGATGCCTACACAGGCACAAAAAAATAGGTAAAACAATCAAGCTGACACTGGGTCATTTCAAGGATTTATTATTTTATTTATTTATTCAGAACATTTCTACACAGCCTATCTAGGAAACCAGTTTGAGCTAGCTGATGAACTACAACATAATAAAAACATCATACCATAAAAACATAAAACACCATAAAAGTTCTTAATTAAAATCCATCATTAATAACTCAGCTATGGCATAAAAACATAAAGCACCAAGCACCTTTAAATGAGCATTACAGTTTCCAGGATAAACAAAGACTATAAAATTGTGTTAAATACCTACCCTTTAATTAAAAGAATGAGTGAACAGAAAGGTTTCGGCTTGGCACATAAAAGATAGTAGAGCAAGCACCATGCAAGCTTCAGTGGGAAGAGCATTCCACAGATGAGATGTCACTGCTGAAATAGCCCTGTCACCCCTAAAAGCATACAGCAGGGCTTCTGAAAAAAGTATTAGCTGGATAGTATGGCAAGAGGCATCCTTCAAGTATTCTGGTCCCAAGCCATTTAGGGCCTTAAAGGTAAGAAACAGCTATTTGAATTATTCCAGAAACAGATGGGTAACCAGTGCATATCTTTCAGCACAGAGTAATACTATACCTATATCTAGCCCCTGACAGAGCATGGCTGCTGCATTTTGGACCAGCTGAAATTTTGGACAATTTACAAAGGCAGTCTCATGCAGAGTAGATTACAGTAACTGAACCAGAGTATGGAAGAACATGGCAAAATAATATTTTTCAAAGAAAAGCTGAAGAGACCCAAGCCTCTGGCCATAGGCCAGATTCCAGCAGCTTCCCCAAAGGCAGTGCAACCCCCTCCAAAACAGGCTGACTCCTTGAACAGCTTTCTCATAGACCAACAGCACCTCAGTCTTGTCTGGATTGAGCTTCAGTTTACTGGCTCTTATTTATCCCATTACCATCTCCAGGCACCTGTTAAGAACTTCCACAGACCCAACTGACTCAGCTGTTAAGAAGAAACCGAGCTGGGTCTCATCCACATATTGGTGGCAACTTACTGCAAATCCCCTTATGATTTCTCCAGTGGTTTCATGTTAAACAGCATAGGAGGCAAGTGGGATACTTGTGAGATCATACAACATAAACACTATGAGGAAGAGCAGTAGTCCCCCAGCACTACCTTCAGGAATTGGCCAGTCAAGTAACAGTGGAACTGCCACAGTACGGTGAACCTTACCCCTAGCTTAATCTGCCTCTTGAGAAGGATACCATGGTTGATGGTATCAAAGGCAGCAGGAAGGTTTAAGAGAATCAACAGGGATGCACTCCTATCACTCTGTCAGCAAAGTCAGGTTGACCAAGGCCGTTTCTGACACAGGCCTGAATTCAGACTGAAATGGGTCTACATAACCTGTCTTCTCCAAGACTGCTGGAAGCCACCATCTGCTCAAGCACCTAGCCCCCAAAAGGAATGTTACTCACCAGGCAGTAGTTATTGAAGTTAGTGGGGCCTAGGGATGCATTCTACAGGAGGGGTCACATGACAGCCATTTTAAAAGCTGTCTACCCAGAAAGGAATGTATTACCACCTGGACAGCCATGAAGGGTAAGTGCCTAAGTGGTTTGTCCACTACCATCAAGCCTCAGCAACTGAAAGTCATCTACATAATTAGGACTAATCTGTGCTTCAACAGCATCCTGAAATTGAACTGCATGCAAGGGATTTTATCTGCAAAATGCATCACAAATGAGTCATAGTAGGCATGAATATTTTCTAGGCCAACATCCTCAGGAGCCTGGGATAAGAGCCTCCTCGCAACTCAGAACAGCTCTACCAGACAGCAGTGTACAAACATCATAATGGCAGAGAACTGAGCTTGTTTCAGAGCTATCACTGCTACGGAGTGGACAAGTAAAACACTTCCATCCATGTTTGGTCACATTCACTTTGAGCTTTTATTTATTTGTTTGTTTGTTTGTTTATTTATGTCATTTATAGTCCGCCTTTCTCACTGAGATTCAAGGTGGATTACACAATCAGTATCAAGTACATTTCAATACAGTATCAAGGGCATTTCATAAACAATACCATAGGGTAAATAGATGCAAGTTTAAAAGATACAGTATTAGCAAGAATCCAATACAGAATAAAAAAAATACTGAAGCAGAACATAATCAATTCTAGGACTAACATTAGACAATATGGAGCACTGGTGTACATAGGACTACATATTTAAAGTAGCAGATAATATGTAAGGCAATATAGTGATGAAGTCTATGGTCCCTAACTCATTTGCGAAGCATATGAGACCCCTTTCCTACAATACAGCCCACCCATTTGAGTAAAAAGCCTTTTTGAATAGTTCAGTTTTGCGTTGTTTATGGAAAGCCAGGAGAGTGGGGGCTCTTCTGACTTCCTCAAGCAGGTCATTCCACAGGACAGGGGCCACCACAGAGAAAGCCTGTGTATGGGCTGCTGCTGACTTCACCTGTGTGCAGCCTGGCACCTGCAGAAGACCCTGTTCAGATGAGCAAAGCTGCCTTGGAGGAACATAGGGAGGGAGGTGGTCCCGTAGGTATGCTGGACCAAAGTCATGAAGAACATTGTATGTAATAACTAATACCTTGAACTGAGCACGGTAACTGATGGGTAGCCAATGGAGCGACTGTAGGATGGGAGTGATGTTCATGCTCCTGCTCGCTCCTGATAACAGTTGAGCTGCAGCATTTACTAATTGGAGCCTCCTAGTTAACTTAGAGGGGAGACTTATGTATAGAGCATTACAATAGTCAAGCCTTGATTTTACCATAGCATAGCTTTCCTCTGCTTCAGCTGCAACCGTCTGCCTAACCACTTCATTGTCCTCAGCAAACCAAAGGGTACTCTGGGCTTCATAAGAAGGAAGAGGGCTCTCCAGAGCTATCATGCCCACAGTCCAGGCCACCCTACTCAGGCCACTGTACTCCCACCACCAGGATGTATCTTTGCACAAGTGAAAAGAGAAAACAAACTGCAAGCAATTCTGTGTTTAATAATGCATGGGTAAATGACCCACTTACTACTCAGGAGTATATATGTCTCAACAATCAATAAAGAAAATTCAGTTCTGGGACCCAGCAAAAGCAGCTGCAGTCACTTTGCCCTACAGAGCTACTGCACAGGCACAAAGCTGCTTCAGATAATGTTTGGGAATCACCACTGGAGTAATCAAATCTGGAGCTGACTTCACATGTAGCAGAGAGAGTTGACCAAAGTAAGGCTGCCTGGTGATTATGTTCATTTTGAAGTTTGTAACTTGCCTTATTACAACAAAGATGGAGCAAAAGGCAAACTAATCAAGCTTCTTAAGCTTGGGAAAAGTAACTGCAGAGAGTTTTCAAAGCAGTAAGAAAAAGGAAAGATAAAGCATAACTTATGAGAGGCTGTCCAAGTGCCATCAGGTCGCAGTTTGTAAACAAAGAAAGCCATGGGTCCCTTTTCAAGCACTTATGAGACTAGTGATCCTTATCCAAAGGTACACCCTCTGCCCTATCGATGTATCCCTAATCAAAGTACTCTAATACACACACATTTTTATTTGCATCTAGGAAAGTGCACTGGCAATAATCTTCCAGGAGAATGTAGATGGCTGACTTTTTAAACTGAGCCCCAATATATCTACTTCTCTGAGCAGTTTTTTTTCTTTTGTTGCATTATTCAGTTTCATATTTTTTCCAACTATTCAAAACACAACAAACTTGCACTTCATAGCACTACTCCATCTTTTCTTCTATATGCAAAGTTAACTATATCCTGAAACACATTCATGTCTACAAATTACACTAAAGCACAATCTAAGGATACAACACTTTTTTTTTAGGAAATGCTTAGTAATCATGATTTTTTTTTAAAAAAAAACTATGATAGACATACTTGAACTCTCTGCCTTTCTCTGTCCTACAGAATCCTGAATTTCAGAAATACTTCAACAGCAGCAAATCACAACCGCTTCAACTCTAAAAATACTTACTTGGAAGAATATCCCATTAAACTCAATGGAACTTCTGAGCAAAAACAGGAATAGGCTGTAAGTTTCCTACGGAACATATTTTAAAGTTTGCATTTGGTAAATTTCTAACCCTTTCCTCAGAACTTTACAAAACAACCTTTAGCATTACAGTCCTTTTTTAAAAAAATGAGTAAAAATAAACCATACCTGTTGTCTAAAAAGCTCAAAACAGATATCAGGGCTTTTACCTGTATCAAATTAACATGTGATTAGCAATAACATTTATTATTCATCAATATTCCTTCTTTCTCAAACCTCCCTTTACTGTTGCCTCAAAGGTTTTATTTATAGATCAGTCCTATGCATTTTTATTCAGAAGTCCCACAGAATTCAACAAGATTGACTCCTAGTAGCAAAGATAAGGTCATGGCCCTAGATTGTAAGCCTTCACGCAGGGACTTGTTCAACTTGTTGGCATATAGGGCCTAGCGTACTTTAGAAGATTTAACAAATAATAAAAGACTGATAATGTTGATAAAGCTTGTGCTACGCAAGAAATACAACTCCTGTACTTTCATTCACATTGTAAGGTCTTTCCCTCCTGACTTAATATTATTTTAATTAATGAATTTTCTTCAACCAAAATGACTGGCTACATCTCTGAAGAGATACTGAAACTGGTGTTTGGTTTGAAATTGATTATTTGTAACAGAGAAACATCCAGTTAACGTTGTCTTCAAAGCCTGAATTAATTATCATCAGTAATTGCATACAATCCCTAGGATACTGTACAGAGTTTGCACAATGCATAACAGCAGTGGTGATAGGTCACTGAATACTGCCATTAAATCTTTCAGTGTTTGATTTATGAAATTGTTTATCCCATTTTCTTTTGTTCAAACCCATTATTGTTAAGCAAAGATCTTTCATTGCTGAGTTTATTTTAGTTGGCAGGGAGGGAGGCAGAGATGTTACATTTTTATTACAAACCATTATATAAAAACAGCTGCACTAGCTGATAAGAGACAAAGAAAATAAAATGGCATGTGCTAAATTCAATAAAACCGTGCACTGCATACAGAAGCTGTCAGAGTGAACACTATTACAAGATCAATATACTTAAATCTTTACTGAATATAACCAGTACTTACAGACGCACAATCCATGCTACACACATTCAGTCATGACACGTTTTTCTTTTGATCTTCCATTTTTTAAAGTTGATGTATGCTCAGTTTTATGTAGTGGAAAATCATCAATACAATTGGAGCACAGATATATATATATATTTAAGCAGTATATTAGCTACATCTAAAATTTACTGCATAAACACAAAGCCAAAACTCAGCTGGTTTTCTATTTGTCCAAGAGAACAGGAGATAAATATTTGTGTTAACTTAAGAGACAGACTTTTTACTAAAGAGAGGTTTGCTTTATGAAAGGCTCATTTTATTAACTTTGCACATCTTGCACACATACAACTATGAAGAACAGGAGTTTCACTTCAAAATGCAAAATGGGTTTGCACCCCACCTCTAGTTCAAACAGAGATCAGTTCCTACAACTCAAATTAATGGTAAAACACTTGCTCACACAGGTACACTTTTTAACCACAAGAACCCTCATAGAACTTTGAATCAACACCCCTCACTCCCCCACCCCCGAAAAGTACATTGTGAATTATTTGTTAGATGTAACATTTCTGGAAATTTTGATGCCACCAAATGTTTTTTTTATATATATATAAAATAATATATATATATATATATTTATATATATATATATATATATATATATTTATATTTATTTATTTATTTATTTATTTATTTATTTAGGGTAAATTGAAATATATGCAATACTTACTTTCCTATCAAGCCTAAACTTTTACTGACTAAACAACATAAAATGCATAATTTATAACAGCATATAAAATGGTACTATTTGGCATATTTACAGAATTTACTAGTATCTGTTTCTATAAGAAAAACTCCAAGTATACTCTTGAGAAAGAGTTCAGACTTCTGCACTCTATATTACCACAGCACATGGATCTTTAAGTGTTGCCATCTGAGAGGTATGAAAAGAATAAAAGTTGAAGGTACTTGAAAAGAAATTCTGTAGCAAACCAAAGAAAGTATATTATTTGGACAGAAACTCTCATATAGTTACAACAGGAAGGACAGCCAGCCTGCTCGGATATTAAGCTAAAGTCCTCAGGCTTTTCATGCTATACATTTTGATTGTGAAAAACCTTACCTTAAGATGCAGAGAAGTTAGCCGTGTTAGTCTGTGGTAGCAAAATCAAAAAGAGTCCAGTAGCACCTTTAAGACTAACCAATTTTATTTTAGCATAAGCTTTCGAGAATCAAGTTCTCTTCTTCAGATGCCTGATACAGAGACTCTGTATCAGGCATCTGAAGAAGAGAACTTGATTCTCGAAAGCTTATGCTAAAATAAAATTGGTTAGTCTTAAAGGTGCTACTGGACTCTTTTTGATTTTGCTTACCTTAAGAAGCATTCTAAAAGAGAAAATATTTCATAGGATATCTTTTCCTCAGTGCTTCCTTGAATTTACCAATTTTTTCATAGAGAAATTTGCCCTCAGGAAAAAAAAGGTCCCTCCTCTGAATTTTTCAGGTCCCCCCCCCCCCGCCCGTCTTTCACATGTCTACTTGGTTACTTGATTAACAACATTTTTATATCATCTTACATACTAATAGCCATGAACGGACAAGATAGATCTTCCTATACACCTGAAAAATGCCCCAGGTTTGCAGAAAAAAATACACTTTTTTTAAAAAAATGCAAAATGATAAAAGGAGCACCTATAGTTTTAACCAGATACCCTGAATGTCTGTTGCTAGGTAACCGTAAGGGTCTGGCCAGGCTTGGTTTCTGTCAGTAAAAGCAGGGGGCAGGGCCCTTGCCAGGGCTTTTCTGGCCTTTGAAAGAGTACTCATCGGAGCCAGGCCCACCAGCAACCACCAGGCAACTTGCTACCGCATGACTTGCATGACACACTCAGGCCTGGCTGCTTGCTACTGTTCAACAGCAGCCCTCCCTTCTGACAAAAGCCAGCATAGCATCGTGGCTAGAGTTTCAGAGTAGGATCCAGGAGACCCAGATTCAAATCACTACTCTGCCATGGAAGCTCAATGGGTGACTTTGATCCAGTCACACACTCTAAGCCTAATCTACTTCTCAGGGTTGTTGTGAGGATAACAGGGAGACAAGAATAATAATATAAGCTGCTTTGGGTCCACAGTTAGAAGAAAGGCAGAGTATAAATAAATAAAATATATAAATGAAAGGTTGCAAGGAGGAAAAAAAAGGAAATTGCGTTGGGAGGGGGATACAGGGTAAAGTGAGATGCCTGCCCAACAGGTCCTTGTGGGTTCCCTGCCATGCAATGGAGTCTGGTGCAGTGGCAAGCACTGCACAATTGGGCCTGGCCCAGTAGCCAATACTGTGCATTTGAGCATAGTTTTTCTTAGGTACAGGCTTCTGCGGGGTAGGAAGGAAAGTTGAAGACTCAGGGGCAGATAAATGTAGGTTGGCTGATGGGTGGGAAGGAGAGAAGGAAGCAGGAAAAGGTAATATCATATGGGGTTTCAGGAAAGGAAAAAAGGAAATAGTGGGTTTGAGGAAAATGAGATACTCCCCTGCAAGTCCTTGCTGGTCCCCAAACTTGTATAATTACAATGTTTTGAAACGTAGTCAGATATGAAACAGCAAGTATCTAGACCCCCTTTGTGACATATGAGCCTATGCAGTTACGCTGTTCCTCCCATCAGAGTCTGCATTCCATCTCTTCTCTAAGGATGGATAGGTCTGTAACAGCCCGAACAAGAGCTTTTCCTGGGGCAGCTCCATCCTTGTGGAACAAGCTACCCAGTAAAGTAGGGGCTGTATCATCTTTGCTCAGGTTTAATAAAATCTGTAAAGCATAGCTCGTGAAGAATGGATTTTTTATGTGTATAATGTATTATATGTATAGTTTTATTTGGGTCTCTGATTTGTGCATATGGTTGTTCTAATTTTTAAATTATTCAGTACTGACATTTGTTTTTATTGAAAACAGCTTTGAACTGACAGAAAAACAATATAATAATTTAAATAAATAAATTAGCAAGTTATCCCAAGAAGGCATGTATGTCATTTCCCTGGTGATTCAGAGGAGTGCATAGATAGCACTTATAAAGGAAATTTATGGAAAATAATATACATACACAATTGGATTTTTTTTTCTTTTTAAAGCTCTCATATTGTATATCCAAACTGCTCTTTGAATCTATGGTAAATTCTGCAGGGGAACTTCACAAGTCACAGCTTATCATTTATTGTGTCATGAAGTCAGGAATAAGGACCAGCTGCTCCAAGACCTTCAGGAGTCACGATTAGGGATGTGTGTGCATGCGTGCGCACACGCGCACACACACACAAAGACCCTGGGAAATCCAGATTTCAGGGATGCGCAAATAATCCACTGTTGCAATTTAGCCCAACTGCACCAGTATCACTCACAGAAGCCAGGCAGACAAGACGAGCTCCTGCATGGATTGGTCACTGCCTCCCCCCTCCCTCCCTTACTCCTCCTACCACTCCCCTCTTGGAAAAAAAACCAGAAGCCCAGGAAGGAGCCAGCCAGATTTATCCAGGGGTCTGGATCTGGGTTCCCAGACTGGATTAGGATTCTCTGATTTTAATTGGGGAAACCAGATTTAGCCAAATCTGCAAAAATCTGGCTTTCCCCCAGAATCCTGGATTTGGATTGCACACCCCTATTCATGAGCTTGCATACTCAATTTATTTAGGACACCTGCGTGCTACAAGCCTCCACATGGAAACTCTACCCTTCGGTTCCCAAGAGAGTTACATATTGTAACCTCAGCTCTATATCTCAAAACAAACATAGGATTCAGGAAGAATTATAAAGCAAATATGTGCATGTAGACATCACAGTGGAACAGAGAAACCATTGCCCAATAAACCATTGTATTTTATGTGGGGAATAAAGGCCACTATGTGATCTGGGATGATGAACATTCAGATAATGGACTCCAGAGTCTCTGGAAGACAAAAACTTTTTCCAGTTACCATGATGTTAGTTATCCTTTGCTATGAAATGGTCTAATAAATTCATGATTTAAATAACTGCCTATTACGTTACAATATTTGTCTCGTATGTCAGCAATTCACTTTTTTTCAGGGCTAGTCAACTGTGCACATGAGCTAATCTTTGTTGAATGGATGTTTTAATCTGATGATAGACTGGAGAACGCAATCTTTCCCTGACATTGCTCTGAGCTTTAGAGACATGCATAAGGTTGTGAGACATCTTGCTCCTTTCTAATTAATTTTGAAGTGCAACAAGGATGAGCCCTATTGCCATTCCCAGGGAAAGAGTAGGCACTTGTTTCCATAGATATGCAGGACTTCAGAGATGCTTAGAGCGTCTCAGAAGCTCAATGTGGTCCTGATGGGGCAGAAAGGTGGAGTACAAATTTTCTCAATAAATAACTAGATAATGAACACTAAAATAACTACAGACAACTCTTTACTAGCAGCAGACAACAGACTGTGCCTTTCTTCTTCTTTACGTTACAGGGTCATTACATTCCTAGGCATGAATTTATAATTGTTCTTGCTCGTTAACACAAATGTGCATAAGGAATATCTAAGGTTATATATGGAGCAATATTGTCAGAATTTTTAAAAAATTACCCCAGTTTTGTATTTTCTGACAGGATGTGTACACTGTACAAGAAATAGGAACTTGATACAAGGTCTGTATTATTTATTTAAAACATTTTCAGTCACAAACAAAAGCACAAACAATAGCAAGTTCAGCTGACAATTTTTGAACCCTAGCATGAAGTATGCACATGTGGTTCTCTGGACCATAACCCATTTTGCAGTGACTGGAAACCAAGCAAAATCATGACAGAAGTTTTAAGTAGCAAAATGTATAGAATATTATTAGTACACTCTAAAGCTTGCAAGGACATCACATTCAAATATGAAAGCACTATAATGTAAGACTTGTGCATATTATCCCCACATACTCATGCCAAAGAAATGTAGAAAGAAGAAACTACATGCCCTATTACTAAATTAAATTTAATGCATTTCCCCCTCGACAAGACTGGATTAAAAAACAAAAACAAGTAACACAGGCAAAATATACTTGTGACAGCTTCTTTTATCATAGACACAGATCAGACAAGGGTTATCAGCCAGCCACTATTTTAGTGATCCAAAAAGAAAAGCCAAGTTCTGGCAAATAAACTATATCAGGGTCTGAAGATCTTAGGAGCTATTAGATTCCTCCTGAAGAAAACCATCTGTGCTGCCTGGCCTGCTTATAGGAGAGAAATCCTTCACATAAGGCAAGGACAATACAGCAAGCAGCAGCAGGAATCACCAACTGCTGAAGCACTTGGAAGTACCTTTTTTACTTATTTTATTCAACTTATACACCGCCCTTCCCACAAACGGGCTCAAGGCAGCTTCCAACAAATATACTGCTAAAATACAATAAAAACCTATTAACACATTAAAATTCAGGTGTCATCAGACAGATCAGCTACTACAAGATCATCATAAGCCCCGGCACCACCATGATATAACTCAAGGGTGGCTGCAAAAAGAGGGTGTGGTGGTCAGAAGGGGGACAAAAAACTGGCCCCTAGTCAAAGGCCGGTGGAACATCTCCATCTTGCAGTCCCTGTGGAACTGTAAAAGGTCCTGCAGGGCCCAGATCTCCATTGGAAGAGTGTTCCACCAGGCTGGGGCCAGGGCAGAAAAGACCCTGTCCCTAGCTGAAGCCAGCCGAATGTCCCTCGGGCCAGGGACCACCAGAAGCTGCCATAAGTAGGAAGTGACTTTTCAGGCCATAAGCAGGAAGTGATTTGACAATGCATGAGACACACTCAGGCTAAACGTATCTAACAGACTGTTGTTTTGCCAAATAGTTTTAAGTATCCCTCCCAAACCACTAGGTTTTGTTCACAATCTCCACAACCATGACCCCGCTGGTCTTAGCACCCGGTTCTGCCATTAGCGTTACATGTCACTACAAAGCAGGCAACGTTGCAGTCGCTGTATTATAACTCATTTACACACGCCCCAGTATTCACCCTGGCGGAAGTAAAAGATATCCGTATCCCACACTATAATATCCCCCCGCAATAATGTGGTGTCCCGACTCTGCATGCGCATCCCTCCTCTACCTCTGAGGATTTATAGCTCAAAAGAAAAAAAAGGTACTCTGCTAATTACACCTTGCGATGCACCCCGCCGCCTTACCGCCACTTCCTCCACCTCCTCCAAGCTCTCCACAAGCTCTGATGTTAAAATCGCCGCGCATGCGCAATTTACCCTCCGGAGGCCACGAAAGAGCAACGCGGCTACGGCCACGATGGCGTTCTTCCGGCGTGGATCCTCTCTTTCCGGTTTTCTTTGTGGTTGGAGGAACGGCTGAGTCCGCTTGCCGCGGGGCTGGCGTGTGCGGCTGAGTCGTGGTCGTGCCTGTCACTGGCGGGAAGGAGGACCTGGCTGCAGCTTGCCCGCTGGTAAGACTCCAGAGGGCGGGGCGGGAGGATGCTTGCTGTCCCCGGTTATTGTTTAACACCCGCACCTCTGTTATCTGTGTCTGCGCTACGGCATACTCAAGTTGTGTGTTCGCGTTATAAATAGTGGCTCAAAATGTTCAACGCGCAATTTTTTTGTGGGTGGGGGAAGGGCTTCCTGTCCTATTCGCCGAAAATACGTATCTACTAAAGATTCCTCTCCACTTTCGTCCCTTTTACAAGGCCAGCCAGCTCCTTCTGTTTGGACATGTTATTACCCGGTGCCCCTCCTAGTCTGCTTGCTGGCGTGTGAAGGGTAGGCGGGACGATTTTTAAACGTGTTAAAAGAAGTCGTCCCGACCTGCATTTGACTCGGACGACTCATTTCACAAGCTGGCGGGGCGTGATTCTGTAAACCACAATGGATACCTCTTGCTGGATGGAGGGAGCGAGGAGGAGGAGCAGCATTTTTTTTTGACAACCCTACTCGAACCCAGCCTGGTTTTTAAAGCAAGAAATTCAGTGGCAATCCCTTTAGCTGTAATCCAATATTCTGAATCCAGAAAACTGCCCCACCTGTTGAACACTTTGCTGTGCTGGGTGATGTGCCCTTGAATAAACCGGAGCAACGTTTATATGTAGTCGTACTTGCATGTCTCTTTAAAAAGCCATTTTGTTGTCATTACCTCTTGGTTAAACTTCTGCTGCTGCTTCTTGCAATCAAACTACGTCTTCTCTATTTGGCTTCAGTGCTCTCTGTACAGCTTTTAGTGCAGTAATTGCATTAAACTGCTTTGCGGTCAGGTCCACTATGTATGTACATATACATTGTACAAAAGGTATCCTTGTTGTTCCCCATCATGCTGGCTAAGTCAGGTGGCAGTTGATGGGTGTCTTAGGAACAAGAATGATGAATCTAGAAGGGGATTCACTACCTGATTTAAGTATTTAAAAGGCTGTCACTTAGGGGAGGGAAGCAAGGTGTTCCTTTGGCAACAAAGGATAGCACTTGAAACAGTGGATTTAAACTAAAGAGTACTTGCTGGACATTAGGAAAAACTTCTTCACTTAAGAGTAATTCAGCAGTGGAATCAGCTGCCTAGGGATGTGGTGGGTTCCCCCTCATTGGTAGTCTTCAAGGAGTGGCTGGATGAATGCTTGTCGGTGATGCTTTAGGCTGTTCCTGCATTAGGCAGGAGGTTGGACTAGATGGACTGTAAGGCCCCTTCCAACTCTATGATTTGGTATAGATCTCATGCCTTTTAAAGCAAAATCTTCCTTCCATGGCAGACCCTTCTTCAGTTCACACTTTGGATTTATCTAGCTTGGAGGAAAACTAAAAAATACATGGGGGGGAATACCCTTTCTAACATGAGGGAAATACAATTTATCTTAAAATATGCTCTTTATATATGTTTATCTGTTCTTTCCTATCACTGCCTTCTACCAGCAAGTGAAGACTTCTCTTTCTTGTCTGGCATTCCCTCAAGGATCCTTCCTACCATATGGTTTTTCGGTGTTTTTATATAGGCATTTTATTTTGGTTTTAATTGTTTTTATGATGTCTTTTTATAATGTTTGTTTTAACTGTTAGTTGTCCTGATGGAACAAAAAGGCACAGTACAAATTTTGTAAATCAATAATATAATGAACACTAAAATAACTATGAGCAGCTCTTTACTAGCAGCAGATAATTGATTGTGCCTTCCTTTACATTAGGCCACAAAGTACCTTTTTTCTTTATTTCTCTATAAAATCGCAAGTTGTATAATATTTCATATATTCCCTTATAATTCTTCTTCCTTAATTACTCCCCCATTTATGATCTTAAAACATCTAACTTCTCAAGTACCAAAAGAAACAAACTATTTTATTACATCATGTGCATATTTATTGGAATATGTTATATATAATAATTATCGTCATCAGTATATCTAATTCTCAATGTGGCCCCGTCTGTGGATACTTTAAATCCAGAGACTGGAGTCAGTGCTCTCTGTACAGCTTTTAGTGCAGTAATTGCATTAAACTGCTTTGCTGTCAGGTCCACTATGTATGTGTATATACATTGTACAGAAGGTATAGTTGTTATTCCTCATCATGCTGGCTAAGTCAGGTGGCAGTTGATGGGTGTCTTAGGAACAAGAGTGATAAATCTAGAAGGGGATTCACTAGCTGATTTAAGTATTTAAAAGGCTGTCACTTAGGGGAGATAGTTGAAGACTCAAGGGCAAATAAAGCTAAGTTAGCTAGTGGGTGAGAAGGAAGCAGAAAAAGGGGAGATCTTATGGGGGCTTACAGGGAAGGGAAAGAAGAAATAGTGGGGGAGGGAAAATGAGATAACCTTTGCAAGTCCTTGTGGGTCCACTGCTTACCAGTTAAGGATGCCAGTTCCCTGCTGTGGGCAGGGGATCCCCCGCTCCAACCCCATGCCTCCACTTACCTGGCCGGCAGGGGAGGGAACGCACTGCAGCATCCTAATTCAGGCCTAATTCGAGCCCAACTAGGCTGGATTCAAGCCCAATTGAACCCAAATTGGGCCACTACAGGGTGTGGCAGCACCCCCAGGAGGGCCAAATCGGGCCCAATTCGGCCCAGTTTGGGTCCGATCATCATCAAACAAGTCTCCACCCCTTCTTTTTCTGAATAGAGGTAGAAATGATATTTCCTTCATCACCTGCAGCACATTATACAGTTATGGATTGATTTGTTGTTCCCAGAATATAATCATCAGGATAGAAACAGGATTTATCATCCCACCCTAATTCTCCTATACCTGATATAAAATCCACAAGCTGATGCTGCAGTTTAAATGTATATAGCAGGGGCACAATTACAACTCACACTGTTTTAATTTTTAATGAGTTACTAGTTGATACCTTACCTAGGTCCCCAGACCTGACAATGTTCTTATTTCTGTTTCTAAATAGCTAACTTAACTGTTACAGCTTACACTTTCTTACTTTTTCAAACCATCCTACAATACACCTGCACAGAAATGGCTGCAAACCTCTCACCTGGAGGTACAGAGGCATTCTTTTGTGCAAACAATATACACCAGAGGGATTCCAGTCCTGGGGTTCACACCTCAGACACAAAGGGATCCTTATTGCAGGATCCT
The DNA here is from genome assembly GCF_028583425.1 of Eublepharis macularius. Taxonomy (NCBI): domain Eukaryota; kingdom Metazoa; phylum Chordata; class Lepidosauria; order Squamata; family Eublepharidae; genus Eublepharis; species Eublepharis macularius. Next base: position 85,639,876 of record NC_072793.1, on the reverse strand, counting down.
TCACTCAGATACATGTAAATACAGGATGTAGAAGCTATTCAGAAGGGATTCTACTCCCAAGATTCATGTCCTTCACACAATCTTTCTTTTGAATTTTTCCCCTTCAAAAATATGCTCCATATCATTCTATTATGAAAACTCTATACCAAGAGTGAGGCTACTACCTATCTAAACACCAGTGGCCCCCACATTTGGGATTCCACAGCAGAAATACCAGATTGTGCAAGCAAGTGCCCACTACTGCATCCCAAAGGAAGACTGGTTTGCACAAGCCTTACAGTAAACTGGATCCCAGTCATGGGGTTCACCCCAGAGACACAAGCAGGAACAAGCAGTCTTCTTTCACTTTCACATTTCTCCACCAAAAACAGGCAACTAATTTGACATCCCTATATGTGTAACTTTTAATTGACTTTTGCAGAATTACACTTCTAAAAGTTTGCATGAAATATTACTAAAAATATTTAGAATAGGAGAGTATCAGTCATTCATCTCTCATCTGTTCATGCGTTCATATCCTTTGGGTGTTCAGAAAGAGAGGATGAAATATGAATTGATTACTTGATGTGGGAGTGGGTAAAGTCCAGTTTGTGCTTTCCCCCCTTTGGGCCTGCATATAGTTCTGTGGTCTTAGTTCTTCCTTGGAATAGACATCTTACACCGGTGCGGAATTTTCCCACATTTTAGTCCAAAACTGGCCTCATTTTTTCTTTCATCCTTGCTTTTGGCGTCCTTATATTAGGGAGTTGACTTCTTTAGTTATTTTAATTAACACCCGTACCTTGTTAGTGCACCTTCCTTGGCCAACTGGCTGATGCTTTTTGACCCTTCTTACAATTTTCTCTCATGCTCATTTTTTTCATGCTACCCTTACAGCTAGACATGAACCATAAAGCAGAGGTTATTTAGATCATTGACTACATAATTATATACAGTTATTACTTTCCCACTCACACACACTTCTAAGAGGAAACCTTACTTCATAAAGCAGTTGTGTGGATAAGGAAGGTAGACTGTATGCCACACTGAAATGTCCATATCAATTGTAACTGTTCATTTAACTCTAGGATAGGCTGTAGCCATGTCCCGGAAGGAAAACAAGTCCTTGAAGGAAGATACATATGCTCCTAGTGAAAGTGATCAGAAGGCTGAGGATGCTGAGCCAGCAGATACTGATGGTGTGGAAGCAGAACCAGCACCCATGACACGGAAAAGACCTGAATCAAAACCATCCGAGCCTTCTGTTGCACAAGAGGCATTAATGCAGAAAGTGCAGGTACTTGCTCTTAACCTGCTGCCACTAAGTTGTGCTACATTCTGCGCCTTATAATGTTCACATTTTGAATTTTATTCCCATTGTAGCCAGATTTTAGGATGCTTTGCAGGCTTATTGTTGTGGATCAATTAAGTTGATCTCTGAATTTTATGTTCATTCCTTAAATTGATCCATGCTAATATTACAGTTTGAGTTGCAAGGGAAGCAAGCACTGCTATGAAGAGTATGATTGCAGACTGCTGCTGTCATTCAGAAGAAAACAAATCTATTGCTTGTTTGCATCTTGCAGAGCTATGTTTGTTTCTAAAAAGACACATGTTAATAGAGTCATCTTGAAAACCAGAAATTATTGAGAAGAAAGACAGATGAGGAACAGTGACAAGTATTGCTGCTACTGATGCCTTGAGGATTTTATGTTGAAAGGCAGGAAGGACATGTGTATTCTAAAAAATAAACCACTGCTGATATGGTAGAGGAAAGGCTGCTGTATCTGGGCTGCTAAATTCTGCTTCCCTGGGAAATGGTCTACATTCATATATGAGGTTGCAATACCTCACCCAGGTTGGAGGGGAAGAGCTTTTTCTCCAGACCTAGAAGAGCAGTCAGTGTATTCTGGTCAGTGAATGGGAACCACTACTGTAAACTCTGTGTGATCCACATGCTTTTGGGTGGACATTAGCTTCTGTATTAAGACAGAAGTCTGGGAATGGAAGAAGGGATGGTACTACTGTAATATACTCTGCACAGGGTTACCTTAATGACTTGCCATTGGGTTCCAAGAACTTACTGTATCAGTGATTTACCACTTATCTTTCTTACACAATTCAAAGTGCAAGTTTTGACCTATAAAGCCTTGAATAGCTTGGACTCTGCACACATTAGATGCTACAGCAACATAAACCTATCATTTGCCAATCCTATTAATTATGGTCTTAAAAAATAGCCAAGTCAGGCAGGTACTTTTAGTTATCTGTGTGCCAAGTTTATTGGCTTTTAAATCAGTTTTATGTTTTTAATTGATACATGTCACTTGGAGCATATTATGTTAGAAATAATAACTTAAACGTACAGTGAATGAATAAAAAAGATCAAATAGCAAGGCCTTCTAGAGAGGTCATCTCAGAAACCTGCTGGCTTTGTGTTCTCCCTTGAAACTCATCAAAGCATTAATTTTCCAGTAGAAGTAAAATACTTTGTCTAAGTATATATTTTTTAAAAAATTGTTTTTAGAAATTTGTTATTAACACTTCTGCCTTGCTAATTTTATTGAGATCAAATTGTTCTCACTTATACCAAGCCCTGGGGTGGAGTTGGTTAAATACCAACTTTATTTTTGTTTGTATATTACTACAAACCCCTTAGAAATGAGTTTTAGTTGCACAGAAGACATTGAATTTCAAAGAACTGTTGATAGGTCAGGCATCTCCTTTTCTCTGTTTCTTTAAGGGCCCTAGTTCTACTGAGGAATCACAGACAAGATGGGGGTATTGGGGGAACTGGGGCAAGTCTTTACTGTCAACTGCTTCTGCTACAGTGGCTACAGTAGGTAAGTCCTGATATGCTAGCAATGTACCTTACAATCCAAATCAAATGTTCTTTTTTTAAGGTTTCTTCCCCCTCTCCACCGTTGGGTTTTAGAAGTTAACTGTGGCAAATGCAAAATGCTGAGAGGAAAATGGAAAAACAAATAATCAGGGCAGTGAATCCGTAAAGTTTTTTATATATATATATATATAAAATGCAAACCCCAAAATAGAAGGTTTGAGCCTGTAAGCGCAGGATCCTGGGAATTTTCTTACCCACTTGGAACCCTTTGTGACCCTTGGAAGCTTTATTTCTGGGATTGAGGGCATAGGGAGAAGGGCATGAAATCGTTCCTTTCTCTTCTGTGAGCAGAGTTCCCTCACGTAAGAGACAGAAAGGGTAATCTTGTTCCCTTCTCCCTCGCCACTACAGCCTCTCAACTGCCATGGCTATTAGTACACACAACTCCCTCAACCACAGGAATAAAGTATCCAGGACTAGAAAAGGGCTCTGGGGTGGGGGGGACCCCTGGACCATCAACACTTTCCACTGGTGAGTTGCAGGATCGAAGCCACAATTTGTACAGGCAGTGAAGGCTAGATTGGACAATGCCTTTATAAGTTCAATTTTACTTTTTCAATTTCAGTATGCTTCCTTGCATTTTTGTGGCATTTTTGTGGCTGGGTCTCTGCTTGCTTGGTGAAATAATTCATTTTCCCTCAGGAGTAAAATAATACTTCTGCTTTCTTTAGGCCATGGAATCTCAAATGTCATTGAAAAAACAGAGACATCTCTTGGGATCCCCAGTCCTAGTGAATTGTCCTCTGAGGCCAAAGATGTTACAGAAGGTCAGTTTTTATTTAAAAAACACTACTTGAAGTTTCCTGCTTGTGGTCCATTATTGACAGTTTTTTTTCTTGCTGTTACTTGTTACTCAGGGGATTCTTCTGAATATTGCCAGAGAAGATTCATGTTGCCCACTGTATTTGTTTTACCTACAACCTCTCCATAGCACTTGATTTTGGCCCCTTGTTTTCTTATTTGAGATGAATATGCATATTTCTTTGGGAAGAATGGCAGCTGCAATTAGTACTTAGTGCACTGATCCAACAATGGGGGTAGAGGTTTTGCATGCAAGAAAAATCTCTTCAATGCACACAAACTGATGCTCAAACTTGTACCAGCAGACAGAGTTACCCACATGGCTGCACAAGAATTAACATATGTTAATCCTAGAGACTGTTCTTGTATATACCAAGAGATCGAGACTTGGAAAGGCAGCCATGAGAGAACTACATAAGAACCTTAAGTATAAGGAAGTGTTTCTGGAGTCTAAGATGAAGATAATTCATACTGTGTATGGATGTGTAAGTTGGATAATGAAGAAAGCTGACAGGAAGAAAATTGATTCATATAAAATCTAGTGCTGGAGAAGAGTTTTATGGATTCTATGGACCACCAAAAAGTGAAATAGATCAAATCAACCCGGAATTCTCCCTACAAGCTAAAACTGAGACTATCATACTTGGTCATATCATGAAAAGACAAGATTCACTGGAAAAAATGGAATGCAATAGGAAAAGAGGAAGACCCAACAATAAAGAAAGCCACAGCCTTCAGTTTACAAGATCTGAGCAATCAGAAGCAATTTGACAGCACATAATACACAAGCACTCATTTAAATTTATTTCTTTCTTTAAAACATTTATAAGCCTCCTCTTCAGAGACCTGCTTCAGATGGCTCATGAAATAAAACAAGATAAAATCAATCCATTAAAAATGCAGTCAATAAAAGCACAGAGCATCTAGCAGCTCCCCCAAATCCTCATAATAGATGGCAGATGGTAAAACAGAGGCTGAGAGCCAGCTTTGCGTAGTAGTTAGAATGATGGGCTAGGATCTGGAAAACCCTGGTTTGAATACCCAGTGGGTAGTGGAATCACTTTGGGTGAGTTTGGGCCAGTCACATATGCCACTTAACCTATTTCAAAAGTTTATAGCATGATTAAATGGGGCAGGGAGAACTGTAGGGTATAAATAAAAATATAAAAGATCAAGCTCCTAGTTAAAAGCCTAGGAAAATGGAATGTTTTGTCCTGGCACCCAACAGAAGAGTAGGGTAGGTTCCAGGTGAGCTTCAAAGGAGAGGGCATTCCACTGGCGAGGAGCCACTGCTGATACAGCCCTGTCTCTGGTCACCACCCATTGTATTGATAGTTATCCATCCCTTTGCTTTCTCCAGACACCATTCAGGATTTCCACAGAACCACTTGACTCAGTTGTTAAGGAGAAATAGAGGTGAAAGGTATCTGCATATTGATGGCACCTTTCTCGAAACTCTTGATCTTTCCCAGTGGTTTCATGTAGATGTTAAGTGCATGGGGAACAAGATGTAACCCTGCAGGATCCCACAGTATAAAAGCCACAGGGCAAAGCAGCACCTTCTGGAATCCGCCAGTTGAGTAAAAGCAAAACTTCAGCATCAAAACAGAAAAAGATGCTTAGGCTTCATTCATGGACTCATTCAAAGTGATATCAGAATGACAGTGGCTTAGATCCTGTCTAGTGTGAGCAAGACAGTGCTTGTGGAAGTGAACTTTCCTGCCTCTTCCCTTGCTTCATTCTGCTGTACACTTTGGAATAATGCCTGTTTGGGTTTGGAGGACCCCAGGAACAGGGGGGGTGGGGATAAAGTGGGGATCTGCAGTAGGAGGAGGGAAGTTGGCAAAAATTTTCTCTGTCTCTTCCAGTGGCTGAAATACCTTTAGCGGTGGAAAACAAAGTTAGGATCTATGCCACTATTCCCACTATAGTGATTTAGTATGGGCATTTTTACACAAGCTTTTTTTGGAACTAAACCACAAATTTTGAACCACATGACAGCCAATATCTGTTAACAGTGCATGCTTTTCTGTTGTGATACCAACATTTCTAACATGTTAATCGTAGGTTCCTTTCATTTCAGAATGCCAGATCTCTGCCAATGACAGCAAAAGAGATGCAGAAAATCCTTTGCCATCCATTACTGGTGCTTTTGGAATGTTTTCTACCATCTCTGCTGCCGTTCAGAACACAGTAAGACAGAAGGAATATACTTTGACTGTTTTTTGTGCTTTCAGCCTCAGATTAGTATTAAGCCATTGTTCTACTCTTCAAATTGAAGTTGGTATATGATGTTTAGTTGGGTCCTTTGTGTTGTTTATGACTGCTGATTATACTTTTAACTGATTTATTTGTAATTATCAAGAAGTATGTGATGTGCATGTATATCAAGAAAAAGCCTTCTTATCCTAATAAATAATGGTGGAAACTCTCAACTGCAGGGTGGAAATTTCAATTTCTTTTCTTCCTGAAGGTAGATTTCCTACGTGTTTAGGACCTGATCACCCACCACTAGAAGCTCTCCAGGCTTGATTTGATGTTTAATTGGGGTGGAACTCAGATAGCCTGGGAGTATGTGTATATATTAAAAGACATGTAGTACTTTGTACTCATTGCCAACGGTGGCTCTTAACAATATTGTTTAAATGATTTGGAGGAGAAAATACCCCTGAAGTAGGTGCTTCTGTTGCCAAGGAATTCTCTGGGTTCATTTGTTCACCTTTCTTTTCTGAACACCGTATTAAATTGGTTCAGACTCTCAGAGGAAGAGTATGGGCAGCTGAACCTTGGCTGCATCCTTTGGGCCATGTGCTCATCTGTTCCTTTGTTTATGGTAGTAGTCTTTTCTTGCTTATTCCATATTGATCTGTAATAAGTCAGACTAATCACAGATCCCATAGAACAAAATGAGGATTGCAGTACATTCAGGTTTATCCACTTCTTTCAGCACATAGTTAAGATTTTGTCTTGGTTTGGATTTTTACTTTATAGTATAAAGTGATAGCATGCTGTGCTCATTCTTATTTCTTGTTATCTGAGATTGCATCTTATTTCCTGGGGATAATGAGGAAAGTACATCCTACTCTTGGAACACTTGTCCTCCATAGATTCCAATATGTTGATTTTCTCATAATTTTTTTTGGGGGGGGGGGTGTTAGTTTGTTCCCCAAGGGCTAATGCTTCTTCTTCAAAGGTGTGCATGTGTTTTCTAGGGAAAGACTGTTATTAGTGGGAGTCTGGATGCATTAGAATTCATTGGTAAGAAGACTATGGATGTGATAGCTGAAGGTGACCCTGGATTTAAGAAGACAAAAGGCCTGATGAACAGGAATTCCACGCTTTCTCAGGTACTCGTTTCCTTCAGATTCCCTCATGTCACTTGAGAATAATGTTTTCCTGAGAAGATTCTCTGTTGTAGAACAGTAAGTATTCTGGGGAGAAACCTTCCTTTTGGCTGTTCTCTTTTCATCCAGCAGTTTTAATGTTCCAGCTTTTCCATTTGTAGATCTTGCGAGAAGCAAAGGAGAAGGAAGAACAGAGGACAGCTACTGAGGTTTCCATGGCTACAGAGAAGAGAGCCCATTATGGGCTACTCTTTGATGAGTTTCAAGGTCTTGCTCATTTGGAAGCCTTAGAGATGCTTTCCAGAGAGAGTGAATCAAAGGTAATAGCCTTGAGCATTTTACTTTTTACAGCTGGGAATGAATAAAGATAGGTACCTCTGTAAACTCTGGAGGGACCCTTTATATAGATTTCACACAAGCATCGTGCACTGAAAATGAAAATCAGGTAAAAGATAGAAAAATGTCTTCCTGCTCTCCCATGCTGTTTCCTTCCCTTTTGTGTAGTGTGTGTTTAAATAAGAGATTGCTTTATCTTTGTTTCATTGACTGACAAAACAGTTGAACCCACAGAAGACAATGGAATTGATCACATTGACTTCTGTGAGATCAACTGTTTGATACTTTTTTTGATACTCATATTCCGTAATATACCCTAAAATTGTGGGGGGCAGGGGGAGCATATAAATGCTGTGCCCTATTTCTTAAAGTGAGAATTGCTTCCATTAGTCATCCTGTCATCAGTAGTGGTGGGGGGGGGGGAGTACTGTCAAGTCACTGCTGACCTGTGGCACTCCTTGCTGGGGTTTTCAAGGCAAAGAGACATACTGCAGCCTTACTTTTCATGCCCGGTATGAAGTGTTTCTGCTGATTCATTTATAGTTCTTTTTTGTGGGTTTCTTTCCCTTGCTCAGGTGAAGTCTGTTATTGGCACACTCTCTGGAGCAGAGTTAGATGCTTTAAAGGCAGAGCTGGAGCAGCTCAAAGAAGCTTTTTCATTAGCTGAATTTTATGATGATGAAGAGGAAGAAAAGGAAGGTAATTATGAGAATTCCAGCTTGCAAGAGTTAACGTCAGTCTCTTTAATTTTTTAACTGATGACAATATAATTTGTTCGGTGGTTAGTAAGTGTGCTGTAGTAATACATAAGCAACAGAGATGAGGTCAGAAAAACAGACCTAGTGAGTCAGATCAAGGGTCCATCTAACTATTATTCTGTTTCTCACAATGGCCAGTTCTAGAATTTTAGAGGAAGCAAAGGGCATTAATTGTGTAAGTACTCCATGCAGTGCCATCTTCTGCAGGGCATTTTAGGAATGGCCTTAGCAAAATTGGTTGTTAGTCACAGCTATTTGTATCACTCATTTCTTAAATTTGTATCCTGACCTTCCTCTAAGGAGCTCAGGATAATGTATGCCATATATTTTTTTTCCCTGAAAAGATACCTGTGAGTAGGTTATCCTGAGCAGTAGTGACTGGCACACTGAATGAATTTCAGGACACTGAGTCAGTTTCATGGCTTTGAAGTTGGGTGTCCTCGATCCAAGTCCAACACCTTATGTCACACTGTCTCCTGCGACTGTCTTGTTTTTTGTTTCAACTCCTGCATAGTTGGCCATCACACCTCCCTCAAGTTCACAAACTCTTCCACAGGATCTCATATATAGGCTGCCATTTTAGCAGTCCGTATTGTAAAGCATTTACTTAACTGCTTCTTCTGTCAAAGTTTTCTCTACATCAGACATTATTTTGTGTTTGTCTCTTTTTGTACAAATGCTTTAGCAAAGGATTTTTACTTGTACAAAATCTGGATTCTAGTGTCTCTTGTACAGGTGTAGAAATTTACGAACGTCTAAGCAGGATTTTCTGTTGTTTGAGCATGTTGTGCTGCATGCATAATAAGCAAACAGTTGGCTCTTAACATTTTAAATTCTCTGAGGCCCCACTGCAGGCAGATGTTTATAGGTGAGTGTGAGATCAGCTATGTCAGTTTTTTTTTTCTCATTGGCCAGCCCCATACAACAATACATGGACTGAGACTTTAAAAATTAGTTCCACACACAGCCTTGGGGACTTCAGGCTTGTGTTCTCTCCCCTCCCCAATGCTATTGAAAAAACATTCAGTTGTGCGCCGTCTCAACTCACAGAGGTCTTGGTTGATGGAAGCTCTCCTCTTGTGTTGGGTGCTTCCCAATGAAAGTGCTGCCTCTTGCAGAACAAGGAAGAAGCAGAAAAGACCCTTCATTTGGTTGTGGAAACATTGGGTAGTAGGGACCTTTGCCACAATGTGGCTTCAGCAGCACTGCTGTTGAGACAGTGACATGGGACACTGGAGAAGACTCCGGAGATCCTTTTTCTTGGCCATTCTGGGCCTTCTAGAGAGCACACACTTTCTGGAGATCAAAAATGTGCATGACTGGCAACTTTCCATATCTGAGGTGTAACATTCAGCAGCTGTTTTCTTTTGTTTTCAGAATATGAAGACTTCACACGGGAGATAAGGGGTCTTTTTTCACAACTCTATGTCTCAACAAAGCCAGACAAACTGATTCAAGTGAGTAAACCTCAACAACCAGAAGATGAAAAATAGAGGATATATTAAGGGGCTATTGGGGGCCTGAAATGGCTTTAGTGCCTGAAATGAAGGTGATAGCCTGAGAAATGTAATTTTTCTTAAGAGAAAATTGTCTTAATTATTAAAGTAATAAAACCAGTATTTTGCAAGGTAGAACATCAGATGCGAACCTTGTAGCTTACAATTAGAATAAATTCTTCAAATTGTTTCTGTGTTACAGCTCTTTTGTGTTACTGATCTTTGAAAGGCTTTTAAGTTGTACTCATGGGATATTGGCTCATCACTTCATGAAAGTTACTACATGTCCTTAACACAAGTATGGTTAATAAGCTTGCCTGTTACAGGCAGTTTGTTTTGCTTCCTACTAGAGCCAGAGTAACACCCTTAAGGCAGTTGCTTGTAGAACCTTGCAATGCCATTGAGTGGCACTGTAGTTCAAAACAGGATAGACTATCCGATAGACCTGTTTTCATAGAGCAATGTAACCTGTCACTTGGGGCAAAGGGGAAATAATTGTCTAAGGTATTTTAGTAGACAAACTGGTCTACCTAAGGCTTATGGCAAGTAACAGTTATCCAAAGCACACGTGCACTAAATAATCACTGTGGTTAAAAACCTGCCTCTAGTCAGCTTCCTTCAGGCCAAAGCAAGCAAGTTACAATTTGTGAAAGCTCATTCCTGACAATTAATCCTTCTCTTTTGGTACTGCTAGATAGCATACTTGAAAGTGGAACCTGTGTTTGAGATGTGCAAACAGAAACAAGCTTGATTCTCAGTGGCTGGAGTCACTAGGGGCAGGAGGAGATTTAACCCATCCCAGTGGTATTTGTTAATATTTGCCAATGACTTTGATGGGAAAATGAAAGGATTACAGTGAAGGCACATTTATTATAAGAGCAAAACTTCCACCGGGTGGTTTATGGCCTAGCTACCTCCTTCTGCTTGCATCATACACACCTGTGTATGCACGCACGCACACATGTAAGTGTGGTAGGCAATTTGCTAGATTAATAAAGTTTCAGCATACTTCTAAAACATGATAAAAATTTGCTCCTGTCAGATTTCTAGGGATGATGGTGTCAGTATGAAGTCAATAGGTTTCTCGCTTCCTAATTCTGATTCTCTTCACTAAATTGGTGGGGTGGGGTGGTTGGTGGTGATTTACTCCAGGGGAGCTGCTGCTTCTAGTGCTTCTACATACACATATGCAGGATCAACCTCTCCCTTGTTAAGTAACGTGCTCGTGGTTATCTGTTTCATCTTCGCCAGGCAAGGAATTCTGCTTGTGAATTAACCAAAAACCACACTGATCAAACTGCAAAGGAAGAAAGACAGAAGGAAGAAGACCTGCAGGTGGGCTTGGGAGATGCAGAACTAGAAGAGAAAATATCAGTAGAGGTAATTCTACAGAAAGAAGGTTGCAAAGTAATCTACTTGTGGATGTGCTTTTGTATGCTATACAGAGAATTCACAGCATGTTGTTTTATCCTTACGGTTACCATTTTTGTAGAAAGGCATTGGGGAAGGGCTGAAATGGATTAAGACACTAATGTACTTTGCTGGCATTTTCAGTTTTTTAAATGGTTTTAAATCTGGATTGTTTTTGCTTTGGAGGCTACCTTGAGCTGGTCTCTGGAGAGGCAGATTATTTTTTTTTCTAAATAAATATACATCCAAACCTATGGATTGATGTCTTTTTCTCATTTTTGCAGGACGTTCACACATCTGCAATCAGAAGTCTGGCTGAATTGACAGCCTGCTCCATTGAAGTGTTCCACAAAACTGCAGCATTGGTTCTGCATGGCCAGGAACAAGAAGTTTTAGCCGTAGACCGAGCCAAAGCCCTCTCGCAGTAAGAAAGACCAGATTTTGTTTTCACTATGTTGATAACTGATATTTAAGTTCTTTTTACAAAAAAGAACTTCTCTACAATCATTTTTTAAAATTTTATGAACAAGTATGGAAAAGAACTGTATGAAAACAGGCAATGTTCCTTTTACTATGTATTATTTTCCTAGAATGACTATTGTGCTGTGCAGAGAACTTTCATCTTTGTCTAAGAACTTTGCTACACGCTTAACAGCTGCAGGGGTAAGTTTGAAAAGCTGGCTGTATGATAACAGAAGAATAATGCTGCCGCAATGTTTTGCATTGAACTAAAAATGTATCTTACCTAGTCTTTATTTGTAAGATTTACACCCCATGTTTCTAGTTAAAAAGCACTCTGAGCAGCTTTCAGAAATAGGAAACACAGTAACATAAAATAAAAAATGCCAATTAACTAAACGATAAACACAAAAATGTAAAAGCAGCAGTTAAAATGCATCCAGAGTTTCATCCAGATCTAATGTACAATTTTAAAACAGCCACAATTTTAAAAAATCAACAGCATCAATAAATGACATTTAACAGTGAAGCTCAAAAACAGCTTGACAGGAAAACTGTCCATTTTGAATAGATAGTTAGGGGGGTGCACCCAGAAAAATTCACATGATCTGGATCTGGGTTTCAGGAATGCCAGATTTCAATATCCCTGAAATCCAGGTCAGATTCTCTAATCTGGTTAGAGAATTCTACATATATCTGGCCATTATTCCCTATCCAGGGGTGAGTGGGGACGTCATTTTTCAAGCAAAACACAAAATTTGCAGGGAACCTGCTCCTTCTTGTCCTCTAAAGCTCCCTCTCCAAGTTTCAGGAAGATTGGATCCCACGGTCCAGTTCTATGGACCCCTAAATAAGCTATCCACAGCCACTCTCCTTTGTTTCCTATGGGTGACAGATTTCCAAGGCTTTCCAGGCAAGGAGAAACCTTAAGCAAAGGCAAGTCCTGCCCAAAAGCAAGTACCAAGTGCAAATTCCACTCCCATGTAAGCTGAACCAACAAAGCCCAACAGAACCAAAGTGACACAAGGGAACCAGTGTCAAACCAGAGAACCCCAATAGAAAAGTAGAGAATCTCAAAGTGAAGCAAGGGGAGAGATGAGGCTCACCAGAGCCATGGAATTTTATAAGGCTTGAAGGACTCTTTTGGAGCTTAAGCAGGGGTGGAAGGGCGGGATGGGAATCCTGTCTGCCTGCTACTTCCTGTCCCCCACCAGCCTTATGCTGCTCTCCATTTTGCGCCACTGCCCTCCTTATGCCACTGCTCTTTCACTTGTGCCACTGCTCCACCTCTACTGCGGTTGCCTGAGACCAAATAATCCAACTCAGCAGAGTTCGGCTTCCAAGCATTGACCCAGGATTCTCCATTGTGATCTGGCATAGCCAGATTATGCCAGATAAGCATAAATCTGGCTGTTTAGCAGGATCATGAATCCTAGATCACGCACACCTAGAGACAGATTAGGCACTCTCAAAGGTCCTCCAGAAAAGACCTTTTCTATGGTTTTTGTTAGTACTGACCTCTTTTTGTTTCCATTTAAGTAACTTGTTATTCCAGTATTTGTAGCTTTTACAGCTCACCTAAGAATTTAACTCCAGAATACTTTTGGCATAGAGTAGTTCTTTGTGACTGCATATTCCAACAGAACGATTCTTAACTGATAAAAGTCAATCAAGCCTTATCAGATCAGCTGTAGCTCTGTAATTCAGATCCCTTTCAAGAGGGTGTACTCAGTTTTTAAAATGCAGTAATATATTCAACCTTTTCAGGTGGAAGAGAAGGCAGATGTCCTTAACCCTTTAATCACTGGAGTGTTTTTAGAGGTTAGTGTAAATTATTAATGTTGAGATGTAGGTGTGTTCCTACTGGGTATTTAAATAGTTAATATGTCATATCAAATTACTTATGTTTGGGTTCAGCAGTGTTTCATCTTTGTATTTCTGCAATCCATACCCTATTGTATTGTTTATTGAACGTTCCAGCCATTGATCGTATTGACTTACACTATGAAAACTGCCTTGAGTCTCAGTGAGAACAGCAGATTATAAATAACATACAAACATAAAATGTTATGGAATTCCAGCCGGAATACACAGGATTTCCAGGAGATTTCCTATTTAGGTATGACCACAGCCAGACCTTCTTAGCTTCAGCAAAACTTATGTGTCTTGTGCCCTTCTCCCCCAAGCAGAGGCTGCAACATCCAGTTGTGAAGCCTGTTTCTGAAATTTCATTACAAGGTTATCTCTGTTGGTGGAATGGATGGCAAAAATGGAGTGTAAGGAACTCTTTATATCTGTTCATTTAGACACTGTGTAGTAGTGATATAAAACTCTAGCATGGGTTCTTGGCACAGTCGTTATTAATGTTTTCAGCTTCTTTTCATAAAGTTAGGACGATTATAGTTCTTATGGATCGCAGAGGAAAGTTAAGAGCACCGGAGCAGTTTGTTTAAAAAAGGGATGAGAAATGGTACAGTGTTCATTAGACATGTGATGGGGGCTTCTGCATGCTCTGTAGTGGTTTCTCAGTTTTCTCATGCTATGAGTTGCTGCGTAATGTCCTGTAAGTTCACTCAAATGACAAATTAGGAAAGAGGTGGTGGGACGTAAAGGGCATACGAACCCTTGTAACTAAGAGCAGGTACTCTTTGTGCAAAAGGAGGCTGAGTATGATTGTCATTTTTGTTTATAGGCTTCTAACAGTGCTTCCTATATCCAAGATGCCTTCCAACTGCTCTTGCCAGTTCTGCAGATCTCTCACATCCAAGCCCAGACAGAGTTAACTCAGCAATAAAATGAATCAGACTGCACTTGAGATGAATCCTGCTGTATCTGCATGATGGATCCTGGATTCAACGACGGGATAGGCGCGTGCAATAAAAGACAGATGCGTTAGTGTCTGGTACTTCACCAGCCAGTGATAATGTGCTGAGTGGTCCTGCCTGAGGAATGTGAGTTAGTAAGGGGGAGGGGGGAGGGAGAGAGGCAGGTTAGCAGAGTTCAAAGGGTGGGTGTTCTGGGTAGTGGTCATTCCATTCCTGGTTCTTTGTGCTTTGATGACAAAGTATAATGTTAACCTCATAACAATGAAATTGTTGAATCTAAAAAGAGACAGAGTGGTATAACTGGGTGGATGAAACCTGACCCTAGAAGAATTATTGGAATGAAATGTCAAGGGTTTGCATATATATTTTGAATAGATTCCACAAGTTAAATGTCTACCAGTCCCAGTAAATCCACTGCACAAACAGGATTGGATCTGGTGATCCATCAGGAGAAGGCACTGGTAGTAATGTCTCTTTCCCATGCCCCCCTCTGACCTGGGAAAGTTGATTCCCTGGACTGTCGAAGTTGTCAGGAGCATGTGGGGGGGGGGTGCAGTAAGGAGGGGAGCATTGGGAAGATCCATGATACTTGCATTCATGGATCTTTGGATACATGTTGATTTCTTAGGGACAATTTCTTAGAATGTATTGTCAAAGGCTTTCACGGCCAGAGAACGATGGTTGTTGTGGGTTTTCCGGGCTGTATTGCCGTGGTCTTGGCATTGTAGTTCCTGACGTTTCGCCAGCAGCTGCGGCTGGCATCTTCAGAGGTGTAGCACCAAAAGACAGAGATCTCTCAGTGTCACAGAGTGGAAAAGATGTTGGCAGGTAATTTATATCACCTTCCTGAGTAGATATAAATTACCTGCCAACATCTTTTCCACACTGTGACACTGAGAGAGCTCTGTCTTTTGGTGCTACACCTCTGAAGATGCCAGCCGCAGCTGCTGGCGAAACGTCAGGAACTACAATGCCAAGACCACGGCAATACAGCCCGGAAAATCCACAACAACCAATTTCTTAGAATATCCACTCTTCAGTGACTTGGAAAGCCCATGAAACAAATCCAGCAATAAAATCACTAAAGTTGCAGTTCTTATCCAAACTTACATGAGGATGAGTGTCACTGAACTTGGTGTGACTTATTTTGAGGTCAAGATGCTGAAGATTATGCTGCAAGTGCTTTCCAGTTGATCTCATATGGTCTTAACTTTGTCTGTTAGCTTAGTGGAAAGCTTGGACATGAATTGGGGACTATAAGAAATTCCTCTTGGATGACTGTATTTCCAGGATGCAGAAACAAAATCTCTGTAGCACGCTTGATGTGGAGAAACTAAGATCTGATGATCAACATATTTTGAATGGCTTGCTCTTTAGCAATAAGTAAAAAGTAGCCCAAAATAGTTCATTCAGTGCTGTTTGATACAGAAAAAAAATCAAACAATGGTAAATTCATAAAGTTGATGCATTATTTTCTTCCTCTTAACACTGTTTCAAGTGGCTGAGTATTGTGGAGAGAACTTTTCCAGAGTGTTAGAGCCACATCTAGACTCTTAAATATAGACTTGCTTCCTCTTAAAGACAAGCTCAACACTTATAATAGACTTATTCCTTTGTTTTTGTAGAACTGATCCTTTGCACTGTTTTATCTTGTACCACTTTGTGAGTTCCTATTTTTCTTCTGGAAAAAACCTTTAAAATATTTTATTTATGACAAAGCAGTTTTTAGGGTTATAATGACTCCTCTCCATTGTGTTCATTTTTGTGGGTTTTTTTAAAAACTAGAGAATGATATTTCTATTTCAAAAGCGTGAAGAAAAGTTTGAATGAAGACAAATGGCAACTTGCAAGTACTTCAAGAGAATTTCCCACTGTCTTCATCAATTCATTATCATGATTTCTGCATTGGTTCCATTATTCAAAATACTTGTTTTAAGTCTTTAATTAAATCTTTTTACTGATGTATTCTGTAATCCAAAAAGGAATGTTCAGGTAACACACCCCAAATGTGTTCAATTTTATACAACAGGACAAAAATCCCCTTTTATCTTTAGACAGTCCTTTATTTTAAGCCAATTCTTTTTCTAGCAAATTATATTTTGAATATGTATGGCATTTGTGAAATTTGCACTATATTTTAAAATGAGAATAAATGTTATTCTATGATGGTATAAGGTGAAGTTTCTTTTAACTTCTGGATTGTCCACCCACTGTCTTTGGGACATCTTTACTGCCTCCAGGTTAGGTTAGTGAAAGATTAATCATGCCATCTCTCCTTTAGAATTTATACTTTCTATGATAGAAAGCTATTTAACTACAGAAACAAACTAAAGAACTTCTCAGCTTTGGATCATGGTGTTGGGTAGGGAGTGAGATATTTCATCATAAGGCTATAAAGGAGCCATGGATTGAGTCCATCTCATGGTCGTTAAAATGAGATACTGCAAACTTACCTTAACTATGGTCATGCTATGCAGTTTCGTAGTGGAGATCTGACACTGGTTTATTTCAGTTCATTTCCAAAAGACTAACACCAAGTTTGTCATTTCACTGCCATAGAATATTGAGTAGATACTTTCTGCTATGATACATAGATGTCTTTCCAGGGTAACAACCAATTAGACACTCTCAATGTGTATGTATACATGATTCTTCCTCTTTATATAATTTTGCCCTTCTAAATCTCATCTTCCATTCTTTTGACCATTCATTCAATTTAGAGAGATCCCCTTGGAGCTATTTATGTCCTTTTTGAAATTTCCTGAATAACATCATGTCTGCAAACTGGACTACCTAATCATTCATCCCTCGTCCAAGACTTTAATTAAATCGCAGTTTTCTTAACATTCATTTTTAAAATAGTCTGCT
This sequence comes from Eublepharis macularius, assembly GCF_028583425.1. Lineage (NCBI taxonomy): Eukaryota > Metazoa > Chordata > Lepidosauria > Squamata > Eublepharidae > Eublepharis > Eublepharis macularius. The sequence continues at coordinate 85,622,698 of NC_072793.1, read as the reverse complement.
GCTGTGACTGTTGTGAAATCTATCAATTTATTCCTACCACTTGCTCCCTCGTTTTTAATTTGTTACCCCATCTAAAGGTAGACTATCACAAGATTTGAAGGTTTTTTAGGAACATTTTTATCTTTGGATAACTTGTAAAGGGGGAAGGTAGTTCTTTGCCGGTAGTTGAAATATTTAAACAATAGATAATGATAGATAAGGGATATTTATTGTTAAATATAGTTTAATAGAAGAGATAGCAGATAGACTGCAGTTTAAATAGTGTGGGTTGGAAAACTGTTGGAATGGGTGGGGGAACTGAAATGGGATGGAGATGTTAATTGAATGTTATGAGTGATATATGTTAACCCATCCAATAAAAATTTAAGAAAAAAGAAAAAAAAACCAAAAAAAGGTAGACTATCACAAGATTTGAAGGTTTTTTAGGAACATTTTTATAGAAGTTGAACTATATAGGATATCCACTGTGTTAACATGATTAGTAGTCTGTCAATGAATGCTAAAAGATTAATGAAAAAAGACTTCCCTTTCAGGCTTATTCTTCTTCAACATGTTGAACAACCTAGTCATTAAAGCAGCCTTCATAATGGTTTCTGTCAATTAACCTGATACGTAAATTAGGGTGATAGTTCTGTAAATTCCTCAATACCACCATGGTCTTTTTTTCAAAATTGCTGTTATAACTTCCTGTTTTTTTGGCAAGGAGGCTGAATTTAGCAATATTTAATATTTTTGTTTAGAGATTCCCGTTTGAATTCAAGAACATCCAGGTGAATGTTTCCTGATCCACCTATTGGCTGTTATTTTTTCATTTGTTCTTAAATCTAATTATATGGAAGTGAGTAGTATTGTGAGCCAGATAAAAGACAAATTGCAATTTTCTTCTATGAGGAATACCCATTAACATCTTTTTAAAAAGGTATTCATGCATTTTGCAGAGAACAACGTCAGCAACTAGGCACCAGAAATACAGCCACCTGAATATTTCCTGCAAAAATTTTCAGTCCTTGCTACTGTGTAATGTTTGTTCTTCTATGGAGGAAAAAACACTGCTATGAATTGGGGCTAAGATGAAGGTGTCAGTAGTAGCTGTGAATATACAATCAGCTGGATCAAATTATTTTCCTTCTGTGTGTGAAATTGTTTTATACATTGGCTTTGAAATCTTAATCCCCCTGCTGTTGCCCTCCTATAAAGAAAGAAAGTATGTGGAATAAATAATATTATGCTTTTTCCAGCTCTTTCCCTTATTAAACCTGGTTCATCACAAATGTTAGCACACCAGAAAATATTTTGCATCCCTGGGAGAGTGGTTAGCATCCAATGGGCTGTAGGAGGAGACTGAAGAGTTTTAATATAGGCAGAAATAGGAAAATAGCATTGGAAAAACTGTGTTGTGCTAGCCAAGTTAGTGTGGAAGTGGATTAAAATGGATTAAAAAGGGAGTTAGAAGTAATGGATGCACTCATTTTCTAACTACCCCCTCCTCTCAAAAAAGTTAAGCAGAACTAGCTCAGATGGCGAATCTGGGCTCTATTGGCATATCTGCATCTTGACAATACCCTCAGGAAAAAAACCCATATATTTAACCGTGGCTATGACCAGTTCTAATGCTTTATATAACATTTAGTCAGAGTGAATTTTTGCTGAGTTGTATCCCAAACGTGTCAAAGGGAAGGCTATTGCTTTATGTCTGACACCCCATCCGCTGTAATAAAAGAACAGGAAATGCCCTTAATTCTATGTCTTACATAATGGAGCAGGCTCAGTAAAAAAAGTGAACTGTATCATCTTTGTGAAGCCTTGCTTAATTTCAGGACATCTCATGTAGCAAGATGGCTTTTAAAATTTGAAAATAAAAACTGATTTTATGTTGCATTATTGGTTCAGTCCACTTTTCAGAAAATGAACTCTAACTTTAGAAAATACTGTGTATATATATGTGCTGTAGATCTGGTAGGATAATTGACAGGTCAGCTTCCATGGATATGACATCAGCCCACCTAATATACGCTGATCATATAAGAGCACAGCTGTGTCTTAATTTCAGACTAGCGGTACAGAGATTTAAGAAGTGGTAACTTGGAAAATTGGCTATTTGTAGTCTGAATGCTGCTGCTTAATCATGTATCAGGATCCTCCAGTCTTTAGGAAGATAAGCGCAGATGAGAAATGTATGTAGATGTGCACATTGTTAGAAAAGATGGTCCGTGAACTCTGGGGCTAGGATCCTGTAAATGTGTCTAATGCATTGTTGTGTATTTTTCTCTTCCAACATTGCCCTATTGCTGCTGCATCTGGTGTTTCTTCAGAATATCCTTCCTCCTAACATATAGACAGCGTATAAAAATTTGAAATGGGAAGAAAGGCTTTGGTTGATGACCTCCGCCTGAATATAGCCAAAGATCATGCATCTTCGTTGCTCCCCTTGGATCTATCTGCAGCCTTTGATTCAGTCGACCATGCCATCCTGTTGAGGCATTTGGAGGCGGAAGTGGGTATCACAGGATGTGCTTTGGACTAGTTTCAAGCCCAGCCCTGCCCGCCTCACTGCCCCGTCGTTCCTCCGTGCTGGCTTCCACGGGGTGGGCTTCCTCCCTCGGCCTCAGAGTTGTGGGGAGGGGGTTATTTCACCCTCTTCCTCCTCCTACCAGGTTGCACATGCTCTCCCTCTCTCTCGCAAACCAAGCTCTCCTCTGTCTCACGGGGAAGAACTCTTTTATCCCCCTCCCGGTTCCCTTTCCCAATCACCCTCAGTCTCTGGCTTGTCTATCCCCCTGCACCCATGATGGGCTTTCTAGCCTGCCGCTCCCCTCTGGTTGGCCTTTCCCTCTGGAACGAGCCTGCCTCCTGAGTTGGGCTCGGCTTGCGGAGATTACGGCTGCCGCCCTTCACCCTCGCACACACCCGCTCCCAGAAAAAGGCCAGGTCTCGCTGTGCCTGTCCCTGCTGTGTGCTGGGGTGTTCCTTCTCTCGGCCTCTGCCCAGCTCCTGTTGCTGCCTGGGTAGGCGGGGAAGGCTCTTCGTGCGTTGGTCTCTTCATCCCGCTCCTCCGCGGCTCCTGCTGAGCTCCAGCCTCTGCTGGCTGTCTCCGCTCAAGTAAGAGATTCAATTGCATTGGGAAGGGGGTGGGCTGGGGCTGAGTCCGGCGGAGAGGGCAGTGCCGGACACTAGTTTAAATTAAGGGTTCCATAAGACTCAAAGGGTTGCTATTAAACACCAGCTATCTTCAGTGTGGGAATTATCTTGTGGGGTTCCACAAGGGGCCATCTTATCCCCTATGTTATTCAACCTCTGTGTAAAGCCTTTAGAAGAAAACATTCACAGCTGTGGGATTAGATGCCATCAATATGCAAAAGATACCCAGTTCTATATCTTGCTAGCCAAATCCCTTGATGTTGCAGTAGAGGCCCTGAGTTGCTGTTTGACAGCTGTAGTCAATGGCTGAAAGCAAACAATTGAAACTGAACCCAGAAGAGACAGAAGTGTTGCTGGTTGGGAAAGTGGAAATCTTGAAAGACACCATGCCTCCTACCTCCAAGGGGCTTCTGTTGACCCTTGCAGACTTGGTTAAGAGCCTAGGGGTTTTACTGGATCCAGTATTGTTGGCAGAGAAGCAAGTAAATGCAGCTACAAAAAAGGGCCTTCTCCCAACTCAGATTAGCCTGGAAGATGGCCCCCTTGACATGGCCAATCTGACCTCTTGGATTCACACCATAGTAACATTGAGACAAAACTACTGTAATGCACTCTACATAGGTTACCCCTCAAAGTTAATTCAGAGACTTCAGCTGGTGCAGAACCCTGGAGCTTGTTTACTATCAGGAGCTAGGTGGAGCATGCACATTACTCTCATTCTGCAGTTACTCTACTGGCTACCCATTAGTTACAGGCCTTTGTTCAAGGGTTCAACTATCACATACAAAGCCCTTCATGGCCTTGTCCCGTTATATCTGCAGGACCGCCTCTCCCCCTATACTCTGCCGTGACAACTATGCTCATTTGAACAGGGCCTTCTGCAGGTACCACCCTGAATCGGAGCAAAATCAACAGCTACCCATACATGTGTTTTCTCTGTGGTGGCCCCCACCTTATGGAAAGGCCTGCCTGAGGGGGTCAGAAAAGCTCCGATTGTCCTGGCTTTCCAAAAACTGCAAAACTGAATTATTCAGGAGAGATTTTTTTCTCAGGTCATAGGGTGGTGCTGTAAGGAAATGGTTCAAAGAGATGCTTTTGTAATAGGACAGGGACTGTAGACTATTCTGCTAGGTACCGTGTGTTGATGAAGAGATGCTCCTCCTGGGTAGCTTCCTTGTTGTTAAAAATGTCATGATTAATTACGTATACTTTGTTTTAGCAATGTTCCATCTCTGCTTGGATGGATGGATGCTTGTTTTCAAATTTCTACTACCTGTACACTATTTCATTTGTTCATTGAATATCCTAGCAGTTGTTCATATTCACTTGCACTGTGTAATTCACCTTGGGTTAGTTAGAAATGCGGCCTATAAATAAATATAAATAAATAAAGGCTCAGTTCACAAACAGAAGCCCATGTCACCTTTTCACTCCTGACCCTACATTATTATTCTTGGAAATTACAAATTGCACATAACTAGTTTGATGAGCTAGTAATCTTGGGGATGTTATGTTCATGCCAATTGCATAAAAATAGGATTCAGCTTTTACTGAATCCTTTAGTATAACTTTGTCACATATCTGATTCCGACAAATGTATTACGTTTTAATGCTTCTTGTGTTCTACCTACTCAGGTTTGTGTAAAGTTCAAGGGAAAGCCTGCAAGCTTTATAGTTCTTAATATGTACCATATTGTTTCAGAAGTGGGCAATAATGCTCTTAGTCACATAATTATATAATTGCAAACAAGATATAGGGATAATATAGTAGTTCAATTACCTCTAAGACTTAGCAAAATAGGCCACACTACTGGCTTGAATAAATTTTCCCATTGTGCCACAGCTACCAGCAATAAGGCAACCCTATGTATAGTTTCCCTTGTTTCCACACATCAAAATCTCCATTATTAAAAGACTATTAAAAGAACTTCTGGGTAAAGTGGGAGACAAAGCTTCTCCTCTTGGTTCCTGTCCAAGCTGAAGTAAATGACACAATGGACCCTGTCCTTTGCTGTCTCTGCACATGAACAGCTCAGTTCCATTTTGTCAATACTTCTTTTGCATCATTGTTTTCCCTGGTTAAAATATGAGCATTGAACAAGCCCTTTTAAAGTATGAAGTGCATATGTGGAGGGGGGTGGACAAAACCTGTGTATAGGGGGAAGAGAAACAACCCATAAAAGAATAGCAGGATAAAGTTAGTACTTGGTTTGTAAGGTACTAAGGAAACTGCTAATCATCATGGCTTATAGTATCCATGACACATCTACTAGCAATGTCTCCTAAAACAAATGATGCAAACGTTCCATATTACAGATATTAAAAATGTAGGCTTCCTTCCTTTGCAAACACCAGTCTGGAGGTGGGGCTCAAGTAAAGAGGACTCCTAACTGGGAAGGAAAGCTCTTAATGCCTGTGCCATGGTGAAATTTGGTAGCATGTGAGATTGGACAATGTGGAAATGGTGAGGCTTGCAGAAAATATAGTGGCTTGGACCCAGTGATGCTTGTGCAAGGGCTTTAGCAACACTTAGTACTCCAGGTTATTTATCTGGGCAGTTTAACCTGCTTTTCTCTGCTCAATAATGACCCATAGCAGCTCACAGTGTCAACCCCTCCTCCCCCTGCCCAGACCAACAGCAAAGATCAGATTCCACAGAACACAAGTTACCCAACAAATCCATCAGCTAGCACCTTTCCAATAACAATGTTAGATGTGTTAAAAAAGGAGCTATTTGCATAGGCACCTATCTAAAATAGAATGCTTAGGTACCTATTTATCAGTCCAACATGTCTTCAAATGTGTAAAAAACATATTTCTCCCCTTTGTACAATGGAATTTCTTTCACAGCAAATATGAAGGTGCCATAAGAACCTTGTACAGTGTGAATCAGCCCTCATACCTCGTTTTTTCCTGGGAGAATGTGTGAAGCATCCCTCAGGCAATAGAGCTCTGCAGCATACAGCTGTTTGATTAGCCTCTATGTGTTCTGATGGATTTTGGCACCCATTTTGAAGAGCCAGGGAGAAAACTCTAGAGGTTACAGTCCTGGGTTGAGTGGTTTGAATTGCATTGTTGTTAACATTAGTCAGGGAATAAGAATGGGGCTTGCCTGAGCAAGAGTTGTGTGTGTAGAAAGGACACTCTTACTTCTTGTACATAGTGCCCAAACAAGATGCTGGAACCAGTTTTTCTTCTCTTCGAGGGCATAATAGGGGAGGAGAGAGACAGTGCATAAATGACAAGACAGAAACTGTATTTCTGTTAGCCTATAAAGCACTTGGAAGACAGCTTGCTTTGCTTCTCCACCAGGTAAGGTTTTAGAAAATGTACTATTTAGTCTATGGTTGTAGAGGAAGTTACTTTAGTTGAATGCACAGTTTGGAGTGTTGCCTATTTAACTTGGATTTGGGGCTGTTTGCCTTCCATCTGAATCCAGACATTGTGTTGTTATAAACCTTTGAAGCCAAAAGAATTTGCATAAGGATACATAGGATAATATCATTCAGCCCCCAAGGGGGGGATATGAAATCTTCCAGTTAAAGTAGCAGAGTTAGTAATGCCTGCTAAACAAGCTGTACATTATAATTCACTTGCCCAGAGCTGTGTATCCTTCCTGCGTTAATTACTTTAGTGTTAAATGGAAGGTAGGTGAGGCTGCAGAAGAGGCCAGTTGATAACATGTAAACCTAGATTGTTTCTGCATTGGTTTGGAAAACTGTAAATACTCTTTCCAAGTCATCTTCTGAAGCCACCTTGCTCCAGTAACACTGGGTGAGATTGAAATTAAGCATCTTCCATAAGGAACTCTTCATCCCCTGATGCCCTTTTCTTGAGTACTTTTATCTCCCCCACCAGGTATCCTGCATTCTGTTCACATACAGGCAACTTGCATTGAATCACAGGTAAAAATATCAAGAACTGGCAAGAGCTGCGTGAGTATTGAAGGATGTCTTCGATCTTAAAAGGTGAATAGTTAGTATCTTTACTGAAAACTGTCCCTAGGTTTTATTAACATAGGCTCTGTTCCTTAGTATTAACTTGCAATTCCACTTACTTCTATAACTGTATGGGTGGCCAACAGGGTTGCCAACCAACTCCAAATTAGGAAACTCCTGGAGATTTGAGGATGGAGCCTAGGGCTGTGTCAGGGATTGGTGGAGGGGGCAGAGGTTCAGTGGGTTACAATCCCATAGTATCCACCCTCCAAAGCAGCTGTTTTCTCTATTGTCAGGAGACAATAATTCTTTATTGTCAGGAGACAATAGAGAATTACAACTCAGTTGTAATTCCAGGAGATCTTTAGGCATCAGCTGGAGGTTGATAACCCTAGTGACCAACCACATGGGTAGCTAAAAACTGGAAGCTGGCCTTGGCATAGCGCCAGGCCCTTAGTGTTCCTGAATTTCTCTCCACTGCTGTGCTGCTGCTGCCCATACCCTGGCTCAGTAGATTAGAGACAAAACCACAGCAATGTATGGGAAAAGGAGAAAAGGCTGCATGTAATGTATGCTAGAGTAGCACTATCTCCCATTTACATGTTGATATAAATAGTAGACTTCTCCTCCTAAAGTTTAACCAATAGAATTCAAATGGTTTCTTAGCTGAGGAAGGCAACACATCTGCCTACGAGTTATGTAAATGGACAGATAGTATTTCTCTGTCTCTTAACTTCTTATTATCATTGTTAGTATTTGGGAGAGACGATAAGGAGAAGGAGGAGAAGGAGAAGGAGAAGGAGAAGAAAAAGGAGAAAGAGAAGACAGATGGAGACAAAAACAAAAAAAAGAAGAAAGAGAAAAAGGTAAGGAAAGGGTGGAAAATTAGAGCCTAGCCTTTTCATGAGGCAAGAAGAGGTGGCTATGAGGCTTTTGGATAAATATCCTTTAATATCTACAGTCTGGTATCTGGATCTGTACAAGAGGCAAAGGAGTGAACTGATATTATAAGTCCAAAGTATACATTCAATGTAGGACATGAATATTGCAAAATTCCCACATTCTGCTGTAGACTATGGGCTGTGTCATGTGATACAAAAGCTTCCTTATGCAAAATTTCCATTGAATCATTTATCCCCTCCCTCGTTTTGTTCATTTATTTAGTCCTTTTATTTACTGTTTCATAACATACACCAAAGTAAAACAAAGTAAAACAATTCTGAATCCCAGAAATGAAAAACAGTGCAAAAAAGGGCCAGTATAATATATACCAAACAAGTAAATGAAATAAAACAGTATAATGCATCTAATAAACAAAAACTGCCTAAAGTTTTCCTTTATACAAACCTCTTGAAAAAGCAATAAAAACTTTCAACAGGTACTGAAACGCTTTAAAGTTCCAATGTGAAAGGCACCCCAGTTAGGTTTTAGTGTTCTGGCGGGCCTCAGGACAGCGTATAGATCGTGGCAGATGCACCAATTGATATGAGACCTATGTTTCTGTGTTGAAACACCTCAGCTTGTGGTGAGTAGTGGTGTGCACGCTGGAAATATTCGGATTTCCTGCTTCGGGTTTATCCGAAGCAGGAAAAACATTCGGAAATATCCAAAACACAAAGTGGCAAGCCGCTTCAGATTCGGGTATTTGAATCGCTTCGGAATGCTCTGCAAAGATTCGGAACATTCCAAAGTGATTCAGGGGGCTGGGTTTTCCAGCACCCCCACCCACCCCCACTCCCAACCCCCCTTAGACCCCCTCCCTATCAGCTGGCAGGCAGCAGGGGGGATTCCCCCCTGACGCTTTCCAGCTGATAGTTTAAAGGGCCCTGTCCTGTCACTTGCAAGCAGCAGGGCCCTTTAAAAGCCCCACAACACCCAGCCCCCCAGCACCCCCAGTTACCTTTGCTCAGCTGCGGAGTGCCTGGTGGGGAGGTGCAGGCTTATGCCTGCATTCCTGCCGCCTCATTCGCCTGCCGGTGTTGGGGCCGAGGAGCTCCTCGACCCCAACATCAGCGTTCACCCGGTGGGGGGAGGCTTAAGCCTGCAGCCTCCTCACCACCTCATTTGCCCACTGCTGATGGGGCCAAGGAGTTTCCTGGCCCTGACAGCAGCGCCCACACTCAGCCGCTTGTTGGGGAAGCCCCTGACGAGCAGCTGATTCAGGACTTTACAGCAGGGAAATGGGCTTTTAAACCTGAAGCTTCCCGAAGCATTATGAATACTTTGGGAAACTTTGCTTTGGGATTTCCATATGCTGGCCCCGTTTTGGAAAACCCGAAGCTTTCCAGATCAGGTCCGATTCAGGTATTTTACCCAAATCGGATTCCCGAAGTGCACACTCCTAGTGGTGAGGCTGCATGAATAGCTACTTTTTAGTACAAAAAGAATCCTTACACAAAATAACTGATATGATAGGGAAAAGGCTAGACCAAAAACCTTTTCCCAGGTATCTAGTTTGGTATGGAAGAGATTTCAATCATGTGAGACATCCAGGGTTGGCGCCACCGTTGAGGTGGTGAGGTGGGGGTTGTGGGCACCGCGGGGCTGGAGGGGGCGCTGGAGGGGATGCCGATGGTGGAGGCACGCTTCCCTCGCCACCACCGGCCAGCCCCGTGCCGCTGCATGCCCCTGGGTGGGAGCAGCAGCCATGGGTCAGGGACGACAGGCGGCTGGGGCAGCGTGCGGCGCAGGCATGGCTTCCTCACGCCGCCCCAGCTACCTGCCGGCGGCACTGCGTGATGACCTCATCATGTGATGATGTCATCATGCAGTCCAAGGTGCAGGCGTGAGGAGGCTGGCCTCTGGCATCAGAAGCCCTAGCACTGGGGCTGGAGACATCACCAGCAATCTGTGGTAGTATTTTCCAGAAACAGGTTTGGCAACTCATCTAGTGCTTTATGGAGAGACTGGACCATAGGCGCAATTTGCTGAGCAAGCATTGCAAGGGTGTCAGTTTGACCTCTGTACACATTAGAATTAGATGTTAGGTAGACATGGGCATGAACCTCCCCCCCCCAATGAACCATGTGATTCATGATTCAAACTTCCAACTTTTTCCCGGTTCATGGTTTGTGAGGCTGCCATTTCACAGACCCCGTGCTGGAACCGGCGTGGGGGTCTGTGAAACTGACAGCCCCTTTCTCCTGCCGCTCTGGCAGCAGGAGAAAGAGGTTCTCAGTTTCACAGACCCCATGTTGAAACCGGCGCGGGGTCTGTAAAAAATGACAGCCTCTTTTCCTGCTGCCCGAGCTGTCAGTTTTACAGACCCTGGGTAAAGAGAACCTTACTTTGTTATCAATCTTGCTTTGTTTTAGAGATGGAGCTAATGTGTCCTTCCCCTTTTAAATGACCTTTCTCTTTTAATCACCATACAAGATACTGAAATGACAGCCCACAAATAATACTGTAAATCCTGGTAACTGTTCGGAGCTATTCCAGAGCCCAGAACTCTGATTAAAATAATTAAACAATGAAATATAGAAGTATTAAATATAAAATTAAAAAACAAAGATATAAAAGATCCTTAATAAGTACAATATAAATAGGATATAGATAGTATATAAAATTTAGGCCATATAACAGTGCATCCCTTCTCAAATACATTAATATTGAATACTTTAAAACCAGCTAGCCCCTGCCCACATTCACAAGAAGAAATAAACATAATAAGAGGAAAACAAAGAGAAAAAAAGTCACCAACAGAGTTAACATGTCCGGAGTCGGCCCGAAGACCCAACCTGGGGCTAGAGATGGGCATGGACAGAAAAAAAAACCCGAACATGATGTCCGTTGTTCATTGCCATCCACGAACAGGGACTCACGAACAACCACGAACATGGCCCTGTTCACGAATATGGTCGTGGTTGGCTGTTCGTGGGGGCCAGCATGGTCTCCTCTAGCCATCATCCAAGTCAAGATTCATACTGCAACACTCCCAGAAACCTGACCTGAGCAGGCAGCAGGAAAAGTACCAATAACAAATAATAGCTTATCCCAGAGCCTGGCAGCAGCCCTGGAACTTGAAGGGGTAGATCCCTATCCCACCACACACAAAGAACATTCAAGCTCCAATGCACTCTCTCTACCAAAATGCCAACAGCAACTGTCTCTCTCCCTCTCCACTGTCTGCAAAGTCAGAGCTGGGAGCCCCCCTCCCCCCTGCTCTTTGGTCCCTTGTTGTAACAAATTTGGAGCTCCACACTTGGAAGGAAGCCCTACTTATCAAGCTAAATTGGGCTCAGATTGGGGTTTCCAGGGCAACAGCAGGAGTTCAGACAGAGTTCAGCCAATCCCTACCTAAGTTGCCAAGGGAATTGATTGCAGGTGCCAGACTGTCTGGCTTGACAAACAGCAATGAACTGTTGTGAACAAGGCTTGCAACGACCACGACCACCTGTTCGTTTAGAATGGGGCCTCATGAACAGCTTGTTCTCGAACAGCAGATTGGGCTGTTCATGGCTTTTTTTTGTTCGTATTACTGTTTGTGCCTATCTCTACCTGAGAATGGCCTGGACCCCCCCACGGAGCCAGTACCCACCTGCAGGCCTGGTCCAGCAGCTAAGGCAATGGAGACAGTGGCGGGAACACCCCAGGTGGCCAGAAGCGCGGTGATGATGGCCAGAGACATGGAGACGGTGACTCTGGCCCTCAAAGAGGGGTGCAGTGGCAGCCAGGGGGTGGGAAGGCTTGTGGGAGGCAGCATGGCCCAGCTGCCAGTTGCAAGAGCTGCAAGATGGCATTTGGGGGATGGCATAGGATGAGGCTTTGCATGTGTCCCCAGCCAGTGTGACAGTGGAAGCAGAGACCCAGCAGGCAGTAAGTGGCCCCGCTCAGGAGCAGCCCAAGAGGGAAAGGCACGGCAGGGCAGTAGGCCAGGAACCCATCCCAGGGCAGGGCAAGGGTGGACCCACTCTAAGCCCTGCTGGGCAAAAGCCAGAGAGCAGGGAAGGGAGATGCAGCCCCAAGAGGAAAGGAGGTGGGGCAGGAAGATGTGGCTACCCCTGGCCCAGGTGTTGGGAGTTTCATTGGGGATAGGGAGATGCGAGTGGCTGGCCCTAGAAGGGGGGGGGGATAAAAGGAGGGCTCTACTGCCTCACCAGGGAGGAAGAGAGAGAGAGCTGCACCTGCTGCCAAGGGCAGCCTCTCTGGTGGAGCTGGAAGACATGGGGCTTGTTATGCCAATTCCACCCACCATTCTGAGGTCTAAGCGACAGGAACCCTCAAGGTGCAGCACCTTCGGTGGAAAGGGTCCAAACAGGCAGCCCTAGCCAGGGACAGGGCATGTACGGTCTGAAGGAGCAGCCAACAGCCCCAGTGGGGGCTCGCCGCCCAGGGGTGCATGAGGGATCGCCTGACATAACAGTATTCTCTGTCAAACCTCCCTCTCTGTCAAACCTCCCTTTCTCTTTATACTTAGTTAAACAAGGGGGGAAGGGCAGAATAGAAGGGAACCACTGCCACTACAACCACCTCACAACCTGAGAGAACAGAAAACATAAATCAATAAGGGCAGTGGCAAAGTATGAGAGAGAGAGAAAATTAACAGTACTTGATAGAGAATAAAAAGAAGATAAATGAAGTTAAACCCAAAACAAAAAATACAAAATAAACATTGAAATTATTTCTTCTCCATTTCCCTGCTACTAAAGCTGAGAATAAACACAAGTTAAAAACACAAGCAAGTATAGAACTAAAGGTAAAATAAAACAGACCGCAATTAAGAGAGGCAGATAAAACAGACAGAGGTAGCACAGCCCATAGACGCCAACCCCTGCTCTGTAATTCCCATAACAAAACAAGGGAAAAGAGAAATAGGATAAAAGAGAAAGAGACCAGAGCAAACCAAATAAATAGAGCTTTATTAAACAAACAGCAAAAGATAAATTAATACCTGCAAAAACACCAAGATAGAACAAATTTAAATTAGAGTGCTCCAAAGCATAGCACAAACTTGTAGCATCCACTCTCTCCATCAGATGCTTTATGAGAATTAAGAAATGATAGGATTTGTTGCCAGGCTGCCAAGAATTTACTCAGATTCAATGTTGCCTGCATTGCATTCCAAAGTTCTTTATCATTGCTGGTGCTTTTTGCTGTTTAGCATCCTCTGAGTTAAGGCTGGTCTTGGAGAGGAGAAAAAATATTATAAAATAGGGAGTGTTAGTGTTCCTTAATGGATTAATTGGGATGTTTACTGTAATAGCTACAAGTTTTTCTTCAGCCTCTGGAAGGTGATACGCTTCAACTGGTAGGACGGAAACAAACAGATTCAGGCAAGGCTTGAATTTGGAGAGGGTCAGACAGAGGACCAAGCCAGATGACTGGGAGTTCCATGATCGGAGTTCCCAGCTTTTTGAAAAAAAGTTCCGTTATTAGGCTCATGAAGACCCCATTCTGATTAGGACTGTGGCACAAGGTGAAGCAGTGTCTGTGTGATCTTTTCTCTGTGCAATTTTTCTGTACCTCAGGAAGCCACTAATAAAAATGGTCACAGGAGAGGCCTATTTTGCAAACATTTAAACTGTTGCTTCTAAAGGCAACAGAAACTTGGTGAAGTAAAAAAGAGGCACCTGCTTGCTCCATGGTTTGGGTGGAGAGGTGGTATGTGTTTATCTAATCATGAGTCCACTCCTGTCTATAAAATGAGGGATACACCCAATGGTTTAAATATTACATGCTACATCTACTAGCTGGGTATGACTCACCATTTGTGCCCTTGAGAATGTTATCAGTTTGCTGTCTCCTTGCTTTCCCATGTATGACTCAACTTGGACCCAACTTGGCTAGCTAACAGGGAAAGATTAATGAGAAAAATGAATATAGAAACTGGGCATTTAACCAGGACAAAGCCTAACTCCCTTGGAAATGTAGAACTGATGTCTGGGAATATAGTGGGATGGGTAACTTCTTTCAAAGAGCATACTGTACAAGAGCCTCCAAGCTAGCATGTGGAGTTCATGTTCACAGTATAGCACTCCTATTACTAACACAAAGTGTGGAGGTGTTTATTGAAGGTGTGAAGAAAGGATGGGCAGTTGAGCCCTATTGGCTAGTTCGCTGCTTTAAGATGGGACCAGGTCTCTTCATTTGAATAAGCTACAGCAAGTGCTAAGAATGTAAAGTCTTTCTTCATCTCTCAACTGCATAAGCAAATGCTCACCATCTGCCGCATGTTATGATGCTAAACAATCCTTGCTTGTTCAGAAGCAGATCGAATCAGGAGCTAGAAATAGGACATGTTTGAGAACTAGCAATGAGAAAGTCAAGGCCTTGTCTCATTACCCTCCATACTATGAATTAATAAAAATAATATTGGTTATTTATTTTTCATACTAGTAGTACTAAACATTTAACTAAGTACTGACAATAGACATGACACCAAAGACAGAAGTGAAAAGAGAAAGAACAGAAAAAAGGAAATGCGTGAAGCTCAGCTATATTAACTTTATATAGTAAAAGGTAGAAGGTGGCCTCACACTGAGTTGAGGCAGGGGGTAGTAATTCGTCCTAGTCTTGCAACTGCTGTCCATTTCTTTCCTTCTGAAAGGGCCAACTGGAAGGGCCACTGGTAAGAGTCAGTCCTGAAAAAGAAAAGTGAGGATTGCCCTTTAATTAGGATCCATGTAAACTGAGTGGTATACTCTTTTCCACGCACCACTGTGGGATAATTTTTTGCTTTCTGCTTCCTAGCATGATGGACAAGATGATGACAGCAGCAGCAGCAGCAGCAGCAGCTCTGACAGTGATTCTGAGAAGGTAAGTTAATGATGAGTAAGGTGCAACTCACCAGAGTTCTCCCTTAGAGAAAAGGATGGATCCAGAGCATTGTTTCCATAGATGCAACAACTTATGCCTGTGGAGTGTGACTTTTGCAGCTTTCTGCCTCTTACAACAGCACAGCTGCACTGCTAGAAAATGTTTAGTAATTGTTCTGGCTCTATTTTTCTTTATTTAATTAACACATGTATTTTCCACCTTTGGTACATGTGGGTGTCTTCCACAGGGATTCCCTGCCCCTAGTTCAATGCTTTGGGAAGTAGGGTCCCCCCCTCCACAGCATCATGATGAATTCATGTATCCCCCCACTCACCCCCCCCCCCCCCGGGGAGGGGTTCACTAGCTTCTCTCCGATCTTTCTCAAATCTGTTTTGCTCCTCAATTTTGGAGACATTACAATAAAGCCTGGCTGGCTGCTGTGTGGGTGGGAAAATTTGGATTTTCCTGCCCACATGGCAGCCGTTTCCCCAGACTCTATTCCCACAGCAGCCATTTCCTCTCCCTGCTATCAGGATGGCTTTTTATTTTTTAAAAAAATCAGCACTAGGATATTGTATTTATATATCATTGTACTGATAGGCATAGCAGTTTCTCTGACTTTCCATCTTTCATTTGTAATAAAGTTAATTTTCTAGCCCTTTCCCTTGTGGAGATATAAGGAAAATAGCATATCTCTACAAGGGAAGGGACTAGAGACTTAGTTTTTCAAAAAAACGAAAGCCGGGAATTCAGAGAAACTGCTATGTTTATGGGTACAACAGTATATCAATGCAATGATATTCTAGCACTGATTTTTTTTAAAAAAAATTGAAACACCCCTAGTGGTCTGAGGAGGAAAGTGGCCATGTCCAGGGGACTGGGGCATGGAAACTGTGGGGAAACCTGCACCAGCAACATGGAAACCATAAAATCCTTTACCTGTGTGGAAAATATTGTGATTGGAAACCCAGATTTCTAAGGGTACATATCAAAGCTAAATAAATGATTTGCCCTATCCATACAAGATGGTAAGCATGCATATTGAAATGGTTCAAAGAAGCACTCTCTTTTGTTATGTGATAGCACCCAAACTGTAATGACTAAACAGGGTTAATGATAAAAGACCATTCTTGTTATCGTAGCCGTGCTGATGACAAAACTGAATGTGATTCTCTCCCACTGTGTGAGATCAGCCACAGAGTGACATCATCTTAGTACCCACTCAAGCCCATACAGTAAGAATAGTCCCCAAGTCCTTCTGGTCCTCCAGGAACTATGAAGACAACAATGCTACAGTGATGGGGGTGGGTGGGGGGGACTGGGCCTGATGGATATTAGGACAGCAGCCCTTTCATTTTGGAATATGGCTACCCTATAGCAGATGAGAGAGCATCATAAAATGACCCTTGAGTCCAATTTACATTTTCTTTTCATCACACAGGGTAACAAGAAGAAAAAGAAGGGAAAAGACTAACTTTGTGGTAACCTACAAGCAACACCGGAGCATCAGCAGGGCTTGCTTTTGGGCATTTGATAACATTCTACCTGGAAGAAGAACAAGAATTGTCTGATTGTTACATTCAAAATAAAGCGTCTTTGTTGTATTTTATATTATATCCATGCTTTTATTTAGTGTTTAATTTCCTTTATAAGAAATTGGCCATCAGTCTTGTATCTTCATTTTATTCTTTAATATTCAGTGTGCAGCATCAATATAATCTCCATGCAGTAGTTCCGATGACAAGAAATTAAGGTTAACTGCAGCACTTTTATTCATGGTTGTTTGTAGACACTGTGGTATTGTAAACCATGGCCTGAATAGGCCCTTTCACAACTTGTCCCCATCCAATGAAAGGGCATGCAAATATACAGACTCCCTTTGTGTCACACCTTTTGTTTTGCCTATTTATATTTCCTCTCAGTTATCCAAGACTCAAAATTTTCAGCAGTTGGAAGACAGACTGTGGCTTAGAGGTAAAGCATCTGCTTTGTGTGCAGAAGGCCATAAGTTTAATCTACAGCATCTCTAATGGTCTAACTTGACGTATGGCAGCTTCATATGTATATGCCTCATATATCCTATGTCCCTCATAAAAGGTAAAGGTATTCCCCTGTGCAAGCACTGAGTCATTACTGACCCATGGGGGGACATCACATCATGATGTTTTCTTGGCAGACATTTTTGTTATGGGGTGGTTTGCCATTGCCTTCCCCAGTCATGTACACTTTGCCCCCAAGAAACTGGGTACTCATTTTTTCCGACCTAGGAAGGATGGAAGGCTGAGTCAACCTTGAGCCGGCTACTTGAACCCGGCTTCCGCCAGGATCGAATTCAGGTCGTAAGCAGAGCTTGGGCTGCAGTACTGCAGCTTACTGCTCTGCACCATGGGGCTCTTATATCTTATGTCCCTCATGGGTGTCATGAAATTCATACTAGCCTGGCTTTGTAACACTTACTAAGTGTGTGTGTGAGAGTGTTATGAACAGGTCCTCTGAAACATCTATGGAACATTACTGTATGTATCTACTTCACTGCCTTGCTGGGTATCCTATTATTGGGTGGAAACGCAGCATATAAATATTTAAAATAAATACACACAGAGATATTTACTGAGGATTTGCAAAATGTTGGACTTGAATTTGGCTTCCCTTCCCACTTGATTTATTAATTGGGACAAGTTATATTATCAATGTCTTCCTCAGTTTCCCTCTTGTATCACAAGAACCATGTTGAATTATCTTATAGTGTTATAGCAAAGAGTATAGATTGTTGTTACTGAGCCAGAGGGAAAAATGAATTCCAAATCAGAAAACAGTATCATAGGAGGACTTACATGGTTGCATGAAGGAGAAAATCCTCCTCCAGTCAAAGGCCTTTTTTAGCATATAATGACTGTAAAGCATCTGAGCCAGCTATTTAAAAATAAAAGAGCAGTGCCACCTCCTGGCACTGCTGATCTATTGGAAGTTAGTCTAAATGTTCCATAACCAATGTGTGTGCCATGGCTGTTTTGTAAAGCTTTTTCAGAAAATCACGACTGTACATGCCCTGATGGAAAGTGAACATTCATTTAATGCGCTGGCTGAGCTTCTGGCATAGTCTCAGTTATTTTTTAATACTGTTAACTGGGTGGTAGCTGTGAATTTCCTGCATTATGCAGGGGGTTGGATTAGATAAAACTTGGCGTCCCTTCCAGGTCTATATTTCTATCTTGTTTGGTGGGAAACCATATTCGCCTATGTTTTTATCATTCCTTTTGGTACCCATGTGTATGTACAGATCTTTATGGCTATTTCCTAACATTCCATTTCATTCTATTGGACAAAATGAATAAGTTGAGACACAACAGCTATTAGACACAATGGTGAAATGATATCTCCAATGCACAGTAGGGGTGTACGTTGAGAAAGTTCCCATTTTGGTTCCAGGGGTCACAGAACAATTGTGTTTCATCTCTGGTTTGTTCCAGCTGGGGTGGTGCTGGCTCGGAACTGATCCATCTGGTTTTTTTGTGTCATGAGATTTGGCCCCTTCCTTGTATGTGGGCTGCATATGCACAAATGCACGCTCTTCAAGGAGGTGAGGCTTTGGGACAGCAGTTTTTGCATGCAACAGCATGATAATTGCACAAAAATCAGTCCTCCCTCTAAACCATCAACCCACTGAGTTTGGGAGCATGCAACAAAGTGGTTCTGTGTTTATGGAAGATGTGAATCAAGGCGAGTGTTGGGTTGCTGTGCACTGTTGGGTTGCTGCATGCACTGTTCTTTTCACATTGTCCAAAAACCCATTGATCCAAAGAGTTTCTCCTCAAGCACACAACAATGGACCCGAAAGAAGGCAAGTGTTGGAGGTGGCTGGGCGCACACAAAGGTGGGAATCAAGCAGCGCCAGCATAGCATGCAAGCAGAAGAGCACTCCTCTGCCAACTGGTCTGGCACAGCACAGCAATTTTTTTAAAAAATCCTGCTTTAGTGACAAAGCTAATAAATTTTACCTTTGAGTTCTACTGTTATGCCATGTTTCCCTGTGTACTGTGGTTCTATTTCTACAACGAGGAGCCATTCGGTCAAATCCTGCTGCAGGAGCGCATAAAGGGATGGGACTCCCTGTTTAACGCCACCGGCTGCTGGCCTGTACTTGCACTGAGCATAAAAGCACACAGAAAGGAAGAGCTAGGGTTTTTCCTTCACAGGAAGGGGAGTAGAGCGAAGATGACCCTCTTTTCCCCCCTATTTATTACTAGTAAAATTGGGAAATGGGAAAGGAGGCTGGCTGCCAGTCTCCGTGCCCAACTAAAACCGTTAACTCAGAGTTAATTGAAGAAGAAAAGGTGATGGGCAGAACTGAACAAGTCCCCCAGATGGGTCCTTCCACTTGGAATACTGATCTGGAAAGACTTGGGAGTGCATGCATAGGCGAGTGTGCAATGCACATGTTTGCTGCTACCTCCCCATCATGTAATGCTGGGTTAACAGTTTTACTCAGAAAAGCCCATTTAACAGAGAGCTAAAGATCTTGTTTATCCTCTTTGTACATTCAGAAGAGCTGAAAAAAATAGATTACAGTCTTGAGCTTATAATTTTTTATCAGGATTTCTTAGGAGGAGGAGAAAAAGCTATTTAGAGTCTAAATAAATTCCAATGAAAATATGAACAAATATTCTAAGGATCGACTTACTAGCTCCCAGCTAACCTCTCTCCACATCTGCTTGTTGGTATTCATGTCCATAAAAGATGGAAGATCCTGAAGTCCTCAGCTGGAGCATCTCTTAATTAGCAAGAGATGGGCTGGAGTTGTTTTGTCAACCCTGCCTGGTTGTTAAGCCCAGAATGTGGAGTGGCCATGAGAGCATGAAGGAATGTGTGCTATCAGATAGTCACCATGATAGAATCTTCAAGGACCAGGTGAAAGCCCTCCCACTGCTCTTGACCTGCTTATTTTTGGAGGACATCTTAAGTCACAGTGAGTGGCCCTGGGGCACCATGGCACCTAATCAAAGTGCAACAGCAGAAAGCCACTGAATGGGCATGAACCAGCTCCACATGCCTGGGACCTTCTCAGTGGGGCCCTCTTTTAATAATTGTCTTTTATTTCCAATTTTCACTCTGATCTGCATAACATGAGCATCTGGACAGCTGGGGGCTTAGAGGCAGGAGACCCCTCCCTCCTCAAACTTAAGTGTGTATGCATGCCTGCATGGATGTTGCTGGGCTGTAAAACCACACAGAAAGGGATGGTGATGCTGAAGTTGATGGCACCGTGCCATCAGCTTCTCCCCTCCCCGGTGCAAAGCAAACCTTTGATCCCTGTGATCAACTCAATGCCAATGCCATAACTCCATTGCCCAGGAACCACTGAAAAATGCACTTATGAGTTCCATGCATATCCCCTTCCCATCAATGTAGTTAATGCTAAGGGCTCAGTCTCTCCCCTTTAGAGCCAATTGGTTGCATGTGCAGACAGACTTGCATTTAAGAAAAACAAGGTGCTGCCAGAAGCCCCCCAACTGCCTGGCCTGCCTGTGTGGCCTCTGAGCAGTACGTACACAAACAAAACACACAAATGTTTCAGCGAGGGTGCGGGGGTCATTCATTACAGCCTCATTTCATGGATGTGGTTCAGTGTTCTGGAAGCTGCTTTAACAAGCTGAAACACTGAGTTCTGTCTGTAATTCTGGCTAGTTTTTTTCTGACATGTACACCCCTAATGCACACTATACCACTGACTAACAGGCTTGCCAGATCTCCCATCATACCAGGAGATCCCCTGCCCCTAGCCTTTACCAGCCTCTGCCCCTGCCACTACTCATATGGCTGGCAGGAGGGAAGAGACATTGGTAAGACGGGGGGCAAGCCTGGGGCATATGCATAAAGCACATGTGCTTGCCCACCTTTTGTGCCAGAAAATGTCATTTTCAACAAAGTGGAAGCACTGGGTTGTACTGGTGGACAATTCTCTAAAAATTGACCGCAAACACTAAGTTTTGGGCTGATTTTTAGAGAATCGGCCCCTGGTGTGACCCCTCATTTTTGCATCATGCCAAATTGTCATTTTCCAGTGCAACAGGTGAGTATGGGGTAAACACCTGACACTCCCAACTGCTCTGTGTTCCTCGTTTGACAGGGGACCTGGCAAGCCTTACCAATGAAGACCAGTTGTCTCGTGGAGAGCAATGGTGAAGGCTGTTACCTTTATGCTCAGCTTTGGTCCACCACAGAGGCCAGTGTGGGAAAAAGATGCTGGATTAGATAAGCTCTGATATAGTACTGTTATGAACAAGCCCAACCCCCATCAGAATCCCTATATCTGACTCAACTGCCATAGGCTTGGATAAAATATCCAGTTTGATATCAAAATAGGGGGTCTTTGAATTAGCAAAAATTCTCTCAAACTTTCACATGGAAGTAGCCCACTTGTTGGAATGCTCCAGACCAGGGGTGGGCAATTGTTTTGGCTTGGGGGCCACTTTGTGGGAGTGGAGGTTAGTGGAAGGCCGCACCTTTTAAAATGACTGCATTCATTAGTTAACTTTGCATTTCAGAAAAGGTATAAATTGTATCATAAAAATCAATAAATATAAATTAAATAAAATAGTGGTAGTTTTATTCAATTTATTTATTGTGCTAATTTCATATCATCTATAGCTGCAAGCACATTCAATTTTAGAATCAGTTTAATGACTGTCTTGGTGGGCCACAAAAAACTCTGTAGCGGGCCGCATGTGGCCCGCGGGCCGCAATTTGCCCACCCCTGCTCCAGACAGTACATTGGTTGTCTTTTGTCTACAGCCTTCAGAGCTCCTGCTGCCCTGCCCACCCATAGCCATGAATAATTAACTCAAGTTTGCTGGACAATAACCTAACATCTCTAAGACCTTCTCACAATACAGTCCACATCAACTCAATTCTAATACCAGAGAATGTCATCAAACTGCTGGTCCAGTCTGTCAGACCAGCCCGAACTGGTCACCACTCAGGTAACTCAATCACCCCATCTAAAGGCCGTCATCTGCTGCCTCTGTCACATCCCACCTAGCATAGCCATAGCTGGATTTCCACTGGACACCCCCCCCCCACAAATGCCCATCTCTCTGGACTCACCCAAAATTCATACTCCTCAACAGAAAACAACCTGCACACTTGATCCAAACTTTGCATAAAACTGGGTTCGTAACCAAAATTCCTGACCTAAGTTTACCCTGTTACAAAACCTATATATTGGGCTCCTCGGCTCCCTCCAGCTTTGTAGTTGTTTTCTGCACTGAAGGTTCTGCCTCTAACTTGCCAATCCATTTGCTGAATCATGATTTTTGTCTGTCACTAGATCTCCAACTTCATAGATGGTTTTGGATTTTTCTTCTGGCCTAGGATTTCTTGAGCCAACTTCTCTGGCTCCACAGTATAGTGTATCAGTGTCTTCTCTTAAAGAAGGCAACATACAATTTTTCTGTCTCTCTTTATTCCCCCTTAGACTCCCTATTTGCACCCTGATTAGGCAACAACCTAGTGAAGTATTGCTAGGATTGCGTTACTGTACTCCATCAATGTTTTATGCTTTGCTTTCTCTTGCATTTCTTTTTTCTTGTTGGCAGAATAAAGATTTTCTTATTTGAGGTTCTCTCTGTCTCATCTTTCTGATGGTATTGTTCTAGAATGGGGTCCAAATATAACAGACAAAAGTGATCCCAAATAACTATCCAAGGACACTCATGTGGTTCTACACATGTAAAGAGTGCTCTACACATGACATGTTTAAAATGGGGATGAATCTGGGTAACAGCAGGGCTCTTTTGTAAGCTCTTTCGTTCCCTCTCTTGCCCTTGATTCTCTGATTGTTATCATTCAAGAAAATCCTGCCACACTACTATTGAGAGAGATCCTGGAGAGGAAGCAATAGTCCTCATTACAAGATGCCAGCCACAGCTGCTGGCGAAACGTCAGGAACTACAATGCCAAGACCACGGCAATACAGCCCGGAAAACCCACAACAACCATAGTCCTCATTACAGTTACATTTCTTCATGTATTATAACTAGGAGTCAGGTTTGAGAGGGCAAGGAGGCAATGTGCATGCCATATTCAGTTTGCCATTAGTAAGTAGTTAATAAATAAATGCTGTTTTGTGATGTTTACAAACAAGAGAATGCTGGAACATATTGGTTTGAGAACTTCAAATTAGAAGCTACCATCATTACACATTAGGGCTGCCAGCTCTCCATTGGCAATCCCTGGAAGCACTGAGGAAGTAGAGATTGTGAAAAACTGGCATCATGTGATGTGCCTGGAAGTGATGGCACAGCCTCAGTGAGACTCTAGGTTTTCCCCAGATATCTATGGTAAATTCCTAGAGAGTTACTCATCACTGTGACATCACATCTGAGTATGCAACCAGAAGTGGCATCACGTTGCACATTGTGGTTGCCCCCATTTTTGCTTCTGCTGTTCTATTGAGCAGCAGGAGGAACGCAGAACACAAGGTGTGAAGGTTACCCATTGTGGCAGGCAACCTGGCAGTCCTATTAATCATAGATGAACAAGAGTTCACATGAAGTTATTTCACCCATAACAATGTATGTTAAAATTATGCATATGTCTCCAAAGCTAATAAAAATTTAATTTGGGAGAGGGATGGGGATATAGAGCAGGAAATATCTGAAAGAAATAAAGCACTTGGAATCTATAGTACAGAAAAGGGAAAGGCGTTGGATTTCTTTATCTTCAAATACCAGTATGCACTTTTTTGCCTTATGTTGAAAACGGTCTTCTATGAGAGGGCCGCTAATTTATAAGTGCAGTGGCTAAGTTACAACTGGCTGTAGTGATAGTTTTATTGGATCTTGTACTAGGTTTTTAGCTAGCTTTATTTTTATATATTGTCTGTTCTGGATATTGGATTGGATCCAGCACAAAATTTCTGCATGTGCTAGAACACTTGCACAAGCAGAAATCCTAGAAAAATATGATAGCCCCTTGAGTTAATTCATACTTATTGTATCCTCACCTGCTTTTCGAAAGAGATCTTGTGCAAGCAGCACTGCATCAAGTCCATTTATGTTGCTGCTTGCACATCATTGGATCTAAGTCATGGTTCCTTATATATATATATATATATATATATATATATAACACGTATATATAAAAAAATGTGTTACAAAATACCCAAGGGACCATGACTATCTATTGTGGCCCACTCTGGAGGCTCTATTAGGATGGAAGGGCAGAATTGAAATGTTTTCAATAACAAACCAATAAATAAACTTGGCCTCAACAAGAAACTTTCCTTCTTTCATTTACGTAACACAGGTAAATCTTGCTTTGCTTTGCAGAAAGGGTCGCACTCGCACCTATGCTCACCCCATCTTGTATTCATTTGATTGGATCTGTATCTATTTGTGCTTTGTGCTATACTTATCACATCTGCTGCTCTCTCTTGTACTGTTTGATGTTTTTGTCTCACTAAAAAAAAAAAGTTCCTCCTTTTCTTCTGGGTGTATATTCATTTGCCAGCTAAGGTGGCCGCATCAGTCTGACGAAGTAGCCACTGTTTCAGCCTAAGAACATGAGTACAGCCAGCTGGATCAGACCACTGGTTCATCTAGTCAAGAATACCATTTCACACAATGGCCAACGAGTTGGTCTGGAGGTCCAAACAAACAGGGCATAGAGGCTGAGGCCTTCCCTTGCTGCTTACAAAATGTTATGCCACATAAACCACAAATACCCTTTAAGGTCCCACAATACAGTGTTTTTTTTCTTTACGCAGAACACATTTAAAAGCCATTGTGTGCACACCTCAGCCCAAAGGAACAAACAAGGAACAAACTAGGTTGCTGTCTGCTGCTGTTTTTGTTTATATTTCTGCCCTTCATCTCTTGGCAAGCATTGTTTGTGCTCAGCTGAGGCAATACTGTTGATCTGAATGCCACACTCATATATCCAAATTCAAGGACTGTGAAAGCAACATCACACAATCTTCAGCTGATATCTCATTTTCAGACTTATCCTCCCTCGTTGATTCAAGAGTTTGGAGAAGACATTCCTACATATCTGTGTTTACAAGTGGCTCAGCTTTCTCTCTGCTAACTGATTAGTTACAGAGATTTCATGTTTCAAGTAAGAGAAATAAAACTGATGGTTTTCACACATTTCTAATAAGTAAGATGCTTCATACTATGTAAACCAAACGTTAGCTTTCTGTCTGTTGAGAAAGTTGAGAAAGATTCAACCATTTTGATTCTTTGTGTGTAAATGAAGCTCAAGCATCTTATACAATCAGCATATTATTAATTATAAGCTTGTCTGCCCTGGAAACAGCACTGCTTTCCTTCTTTCATGCAGTTGTTTAATATGCTAGCAAGATTAAGTAACAATCAGATGTGTTTCATTTTCTTCTGACTGATCTACCAAACAGTGTATGCTACATGCAAGAGACCATGCAAACTGTGTGAAAGAGTCAGGATATATCAATCAAACAGCCAAGTTACATAAGGCATTAAAGGGTGGAGCTGAAAAAAAAAGAATCAGCAAATTAACTAATAAGCAAATTAACTAATAATAATTAACTAATCTTGTTTATGTACATTCATTCATTTTATATAACAGTGTTACCTCACTGAGATTTCTTCTAGGAGAGATACACAATAATTGTCCCTAGACAGAAAATCCCATAGAAATTCTGGTTGCCATCTGGCTTTACTCTGAGTGGTACTGCAGGATTTAATTCTGAGCAGCATACCAAGTAAAAGAGTAACAGGATTACAGTATATATATCAGGCAATGACAGAATTGTTTAACTTGCATTACATGTCACTGCCCTCCCTTCAAGTATGCCAACTCATTCTCTTCTGCTTCCCCTGCCAGCCTGCTCTTCATTCAGGTTGAGGTGCAAGAATTATTATTATTTTACTATTATTATTTATTGGATTTATAGACCACTCTCCCCACAAGCAGGCTCAGAGCAGGTAACATCAAATAATAAAAACCACATTAAAACACAGTAAAAACATAAAATTCAGCACAAGAAAGCAGCAACTCTACATAGCGGCCCATATGCCAAACTCAACCTTATTTATTTATTATTCCATTTCTAACCTGCCCTCCCCACAAATGGGGAGGGCAGGTTACATCAAGCATAAATACAATTAAAACCACAATAAAATCATCACAGTCATAAATACAGCTTAAACATTTACAGTTTCCAAAATGGCGGTCCATATCCAACATCCACCCCTGCTGATAGTTCACAGGGGGGAAGGGAGGGAAGAAGGGAGCAACATGCAAATTGGAATTGATTTAAATGGGGAGGCAAGATGAGAATACAACCCCCCCAACAACAGACGACTGGAAGGCAGGCTCACCAGATGACACACAACAGCCTCAACCATATGCCTGGTGGAACATCTCTGTCTTGCAGGCCTGCCAAAAGGAAAGAAGATTTGGCAGGCCCAATACATCCCACGGGGTGGGAGATGGTATACATACTGAGTCGGCAAACAACCAAGGGGAGGAGGTTACATTTTGCCCCCCTCAACAGGAGACTGGCAAAGGAGCTTACACATGCCCCAACGTCCTGTCCAAAGTCAAAGCACAAGTCCAAAGCCAGGAGAGAGTCCAAAATCCAAATGCCAAATCCAGAGGTCCGTAGGTCAATTACTGGTAAGTTTGGGGGCTACTCAAAAGCAAAGTCAAGGTCTGGTCTGAAAGTCACAGGGCAAGGCAAGGTTCAGTGGAGTGGTGGCACCAGTAGCAGGAACTGACACATTGCTTCCACGTCTCCTGGTCTTCTGTGGCTGGGTTTT
Organism: Eublepharis macularius; assembly: GCF_028583425.1. NCBI lineage: Eukaryota > Metazoa > Chordata > Lepidosauria > Squamata > Eublepharidae > Eublepharis > Eublepharis macularius. The sequence goes on along the minus strand of NC_072793.1, from coordinate 85,596,066 downwards.
ATAAACAGCCTGGCTTGCAGTCAGCTGCTGTGGGAGTTGTCCTGTGGTTACTCCTCATCACTCTTAGCCAGCAGCTGGCGTCTGACCAAGAGGTGTGTGCTTTGCCATCTCTCCTTTAGCTTTACATGTTGCCTCTGTCTGTGGTGCTCTCTGGGTGAAGCTGGAGGTTTGGACGACCTGGGCTGAGTGTCACTGGTGGTGTAGGAGCAGGAGTGTCTCGGTGTCTCTGGCTCGGCTGCTGATTGTGGGCATTGGTCAACTGGTGGCTGAGCTTCACTGGTGGTATTGGAGCTGGAGGGTGTCAATGCCTCTGACTCAGCTTCTGGCTCTGGACTCTGATCCTCCAGCAGCTGTTCTTCCTGATCACTGGCTTCTGCTGAGTCAGGTCTGGCTGGGCTGGTTACACGAGGCTCCTCTCCACTGGAGGAGTCGTCACTATCACTGAGCTCCACAACACATATGAACAGCAGAACATCTCTGTCTAGATCTGATCTCTAGACTCCAGAGGATCAGACAGCAGATTTTATAGTATATCATACAGAAAACTGAAGGTCTAAGAGAACCAGAAATCCTAGAGTGTCTACAGGAGGTGGATGCTCCAGGTCCTCTGCTTCTCATGAGATATACCAGAAAGACCTTCTTCAGAGATTAGGATAAACTGATAGATAGTGCTTATAAAGACACTAAAGGTCAGAGGCCAGTCAGAGAAGGATGGACTTTTTCTCAACACTGAGAAAAAGCTGAAGAAGATTGTAAAAAATTTTTTTAAGCTGAGTGGAACATAACTGCATAGGATCAAAGGGGTTAGTATGACATACAGAAAACATCCCTACAGAAGCCTAAAAGCTATGTAAAGTGAGGAAAGTGATACGAAGAAGGAAATTTAAATTGAAAATTTGAATTTGGGTGGGAAGAACTCCTCTCTCAGAACAGGAGGCTAGGAATTGGAGGAGCTCACCTATGATCTTGTTGTGACATCATAGTATGAGGTGTCACAAGATGTGATGTCACAGCCCTGCTGAGCTCCTTCTATCCCAACACCACCCTCCCCAGGTACCGCCCCTAAATCTCCAGAAATTTCCTAAGGTTCAGCAGCACCTTCCACTGCACAGAGAGGAGGGCAGGTAACAGGCAGCCATGGCAATTTCACTTCTTGCCATCACTTAATCACTTGTCCATTCCATTTCCACAGGCTAGTAGTGAGTGATGGTTAAAAGCAGCACCTGCTAATCCCCACACTGAGTTTGCAGGAGTTCATATCCCTTTTTGGACCTTTAAGACAGTGTATATATGACTCAGACTTGATACTGTGTTTCCTAGAAACAGAAAGGACCAAAAGGCATTCAGATTACACACATTTTTAAGAATAAAAAAGACAACATAAAAGAAAAGGGCAGGGGGAGTTCAAAAGTTGGTCCAGAAGAATATCATTTACATGAAGAGGAAGCCAGTACACAAGCTACTCCTATGTAAAGATATCCTGGGGTTATAGTTGCTGTTTAGAATAGGAGAATGTAAAATATACTGTGTGCTGATGTGAAGGGAGGGGTATACTTTGCATCTTTAGAGGACTTTGCCTCTTCACTGAGGCAAAGAGATAGTGTGGTGGATGAGAGACTATTGGCCAAGCTACAAGTGACAAAAGGCACAGGTTGGACACTTGTCAGCTTCCCTCAAGTTTTGATGGGAAATGTAGGCATCCTAATCTTGAAGCTTCGCTCTCTGACTGCTGTCCAATGGACTTTTCAACTGTCACTTGTCCAACATTCCGCCAAGCTGCCTACATTTCCCATCAAAACTTGAGGGAAGCTGACAAGTGTCCAACCTGTGCCTTTTGTCACTTGTAGTTCCGCACTATGTGTCTGGTTCCAAATGATTCCTGTAACATTTTGGTTGTAATGTATTTTTGATTTTATTTCCGCTTGCTAATATTGGGTTTTTAAAATTGTTACTGTGAGAAACAGAAGGAAAAAAGAAAGCAGGAAAAAGGGAGAGGCTAGAGATGCTTTCAGGTAAAGAATAGAAGGAATAGCGGGAAAGAGGGATACAAAGGCAAATAAGATACCCTGCATGTCCTTATGGGTTCCTGCTTGTACTGGAATGAACTTGTATAATCTTTAATTGGCAAAAAGTTACTACAGAAAAAATATTTTACAATTAATTCAATATAGTTTTTAGAGGATGCTGCCAAGTGATCTTAGGCCGGTCATAGGGTTGCCAGCTCCAAGTTGGAAAATTCTTGGAGATGGGGAGCAGAGGAGCCTCAGCATATGCCATACAGTCCATCCCCTAAAGCATCCATTTTCTCTAGGGGAACTGATCTCTATAACCTGGCAATTAACTATAATTCTGTGAGATCTCCAGCTACCACCTGGAGGTTGGCAACCCAGCCTCTCTCTCTCTCTCTCTCTCTCTGTGTGTGTGTGTGTGTGTGTGTGTGTGTAGCAAGGAGCTGCAGCTCCTTTCTGCATGTACTTTGTATGACGTGTGGTGGTCAACAATTTTTATTTATCTATTTTTCAGATTTTTAGACTTCCTCTCCCTTGGAACGAGGCCCGAAGTAGTTTACAACATTAAAAATCACAATAAACACTAAACATTAAAAAACTAAAGAATATATCAATAAAATTAAGGGAAGTCCCACAATTATACAACCTATAAAAACAGCATAATCCCAGAGACCGGGACAATCAAAAAGTAACAACCAGGTGGCAAAACTTGTAATGCTGCAAGCATTTGTTGTGTGCTTTTGTTAACTTTTTATGGGTATGTATTAAGAAGAAATTGTGTCTTCCACAAAGGAATGAGATTTTGTGGACCATTTCTGCATGGGTTATCTGCCTCAAGTTGAATGCTTTTCGGAGGTGGATTTTTTCCTGATTCCGCCATCATCCTTGACCCTGTCCCAGTGGCAGCAATTTACTCCTCTGCACACAGTGGGATACACACCACTGAAGGTTCTGATTCTCAGAAAGATCAATCCTACAGCTGCATAATCTGTTCAGAAGAACAACCATGTGGGTAGGTGGGCTGGAGCAAGAAATGACAAAAAGATAAAATCAGCCCATTCCTCAATGGAGCAGCACTTATGGAAGAGAAAGGAGGAAGGAGAAAATTTTACCCCGTGTCCTTCCTGGAAGGACACCTTCAAGGGTATTCCACCAGACAGGTCTCTCAGTCCTAGGAATGATTTTTCTGGCAGTCAGAAAGACCTGCAGAAATAGAGAGAAATACAGGAAAGCTCCATTTCTCTGTGGATCAGAGGGGGCTGCAGGAGTAGAGAGGAATGCAGGAAAACTCTGGGTACCTTCCATGCACAGATTGCTGGATACATGCCATCATGTTGAAGTTGTTAGAAATTGGACTAAAAATGGAGAAGCAGGGATTCAAATCATCTCTGTCATGAAGCGCAATGGATAACTTTGGGCTAGTCACTGGCTTAACCTACTGCACAGGATTGTTGTGAGCAGTGGGATAGTCAGGGTGATTTTAGACTCAGAATTTCATGATTTTATGTGGAACCACTTTAGATGGTAATGTACATATCTTATGTGAACCTACACCAGCTTGGGGGATGGGGGGGAGTCCCATGCTTCCACCCCAACATTCAGCACTGATGGCATCCTTAGTGGTGAGGAATAACTGAAGAAGGAAATGTATGATTCTTGGAGAAAGAGAAGGATAAAATGCAATAAACAGGTACAATATTTGTAAAAGGCCATGGTCATACTTAGATTTTTCAAAGCATCGAATGAATTAGGCTCTCCCAAGGTAGATGAGGTAACAGGAACAGACAAGGATCCTAAATAAGAAAAGAAACAGGAGCCAAGAAAAAGGTGAAGCAAAGCCAGCTGGGAATAGAACATTTTTCCACACAGTTTCATTGCAGCCTTGGTCAGTTTGGCCTAAGATTTCACTTGACGCTGCCCACTGTTTCTAATGATAAATCCATTCCAAAAAGAGGCTCTTGTAAATTCATGAAGAATCTCACATGTAATCAATGTCCCATCTGAATTATTCCTAAGATAGGCTCCTATAGACGTCTAAGGAGCCTCACTTATAATCCTGGTCTCAATATGTTTCTTCTTTGAAAATGTGTCTCAACAGCAAGGTAAGTACTCCAAGGGCTACACAAAGCAGAAGGGGTGTGCCAACCTGTAATTCCTTTGCTTATCTTTTCACAGATGTTACCAATAGTCTTCAGTTGGACCCCTTACTCCAAGGAAAACAGCCACTGACGGTCCAAACTGCAGCCAGCTAAACGGCAGCTTTCGTCAGGACAACTTCCTCAGGAACCCGTGGCCAGCTAGATGAAAACAATCATGGTGTCTCATAATAATTATTCACAATAAACATTTTCAAACAACTATGAACATTTGTCTTCCTTCATTACTCCTATTGCATTGTGAAAACCAAGCCCAAATTACATACCCTGTTGTGAATTCATTCAGACCCACCTATGGAGCGATGCCGTGTAAATTACCACGTGTCGCTCCAGGTGTGATCAATTCTATTATATAAGCCTCTCTATCAAGAGATCCAAACGAGTTAAAGTGCCAAAATCGGTTTACCTTTAGTCATACAAAAAGCACTGCAATGACAGTTCAGTATTAAGTCCCTTAGGTTTTAAGGTTCCCAAAGAAAAAATCCACTCCGCCTCCCGTTTAAGGAGCTCCCTGTTGATGTTAATAGGTGTGTCAGATTGTACCACTGTAAGTACAGCTATTTTCATGTCCATGGCTGAGTGGTGTGTTTCCAGAAAATGGCTTGTTAGGGGTGCCTCCATAACCTTAGTTCCTGGAAATATGTTCTAAGATCCTCACCCTGAGTTGTCTTATTGTGTTTCCCACATATAGCTTTTCACAGGGGCAAATCAAAAGGTATACTACGGCCTCAGTTTGACAGGTTGCAAAATGGTTAATTTTGATTCTCTTGGATGTGCCCGGTATCTCAAGTTCACTGCCCTGCAGCATCAATGGGCAGAGCGCACAGTGCCCACATTTAAAGTTTCCCTTCGGTACATTGATGGGTCCAACAGTACGGATTGTATCAGAGTGGATCACCATCTCCCTGAGATTCTTAGTGCGCCTGAAACTGATGCACGGGGGATTTTCACATCCTTCTATCTCCCTTACCAAATGCCAGTGCTTCCGAACTATGCATTGTAGAGATTTGGATAAAGGAGCAAAATCCAAGGACCAAAAAAGTTTTCCTCTTGCCTCTTTCCATTTCTGCTCCAAAAGTTGTCGTCTAGGAGTAAGATCTGCTCTGTTTCTGGCTCTGGCAATAGTTCTCTCAGGGTAACCCCTGTCCCTGAACGCTGCTGCCATAATGTCAACACCTCGCCTATAGTCTTCCTGCCTAGATGAATTCCTCTTCAATCTTAAGAACTGCCCATATGGAATGTTTTCTCTGAGATGTGATACGTGATGGGAATCAAACGTCAGGTAAGCATTTCTGTCTGTTGGTCTGGTGTACGGACGCGCTCCCAACTTGTAGTCATGTTCCTTAAAAATGACTATATCTAGAAAATTGATTTCACTCTCATTACTGCACCACGTGAATTTGATGTTATCATCTCTGCAATTTAAGCAGTGGCAAAACTCCTCTACCACAGGAAAGTGGCTCCTTCAAATGTTTTTTCCTCTTGGACTTCTGCTGAAATGGAAGACTCCATTGTGACCTAGCTTAAAGGTCTTTTAAAATAGCAGCTATTCAATGTGTTACAAAATCTGGTGTGCAGGCTCACTGTGAACTCTGAATCATTTGAGCAAGCATGACTCATCCCAATCTAAAGGACAGAATGGGAAAGGGGATATTTTTTCCAGAATTAAAATCTTTCCAGCATGTATGTATACAGTGAGTTTTTAAACACAGGCCTTAGAAATTTGAGAATTTTATGCAGAAAATCCAGCTTTAGTGCCTGAAACAGGATTGCCTGAAACGGCTGCTAAGTTTCTCTGAGTGGGGAAAAGTTCAGGAGCTGAGGTGTGCCATGGCAGCGGATCTCAACCACTTGATGGGACTCTTTCTAGGGACACACTTCTTCTGGTCAGACTTTACTACAGAGGTGCCATTGGCGAGGGGTGCGGTGTCCAGAGAAGGCCAGGGCCATGGGGCAGTATATATCAACAGTGGGGGTGCTCTGATCAGGCACCCAGATATCTCCTTTCAGATCGAGGTGCTGTTTTGCCCCAACAGTGTGCACCTGTCCAGCTGGGGCCAGGACATCTGGTTGCAAGACATTCGTGATGGCCTTTTAGATTGGTTGCAGCATTAGGGGCATTTGGCAGAAACCACATTGGGGCTCTTGTGGTGGTGTGGCATTGGGATCCGATCCCTCGGGGGGGGGGGAGATGGGGCCGGTCTGTCCCGTCTACCTCCCATTTTAGGGAGTTCCCATAAGGAACCTAGCTAGCGAGTTGAGGGGGCAGGCCCTGCTCGGAGGGCTTCTGGGAAAGACTCACTCCTAGGTGGCAGGGAGACACTAAGGGGGACACTAAGGGGTGTACACCCATGTGTACCCCTCTGCCATCCCTGGGTTTTCCCCTCCACAGCGGGGGTCTGTGGGGGCTGGAGGTCAGCTGATATTGGGATCCGATCCCTATGTGTGCCAATGCTCCTACTGCTGTGATCAATAAAGTTGTGGCCTTCTTTTCACTCCATTTGCTGTGTCTGTGGTTTTTGTCATCGGGGTGCTCCCCCCCTCCTGCCACTCATCAACGCTAGGCAGCAAGCCAAGAATGCGCATGTATTATCTATGGGTCACCATATTATTAACTGACACAAGATGCAAGCATCATCATCATCATTACTAACAACAATAACATTCGATTTATATACCACCCTTCAAGACAATTTAATGCCCATTCAGAGTGGTTTACAAAGTATGCTATTATTATCCCCACAACAATCACCCTATGAGATAGGTGGGGCTGAGAGAGCTCTGAGAGAGCTGTGACTGACCCAAGGTCACCCAGCTGGCTTCAAGTGGAGGAGTGGGGAATCAAACCCAGTTCTCCAGATTAGAGTCCCACCGCTCTTAACCACTACACCAAACTGTATATAATACTTTAAATCTATATGACACTTGCAGGTTCCTATTCTAAATATTTTTTCTTTTAAGGAGTAATACTCTACTTCCTTTGTGTTTACCCTCCAGATAAGGACTAATTTTCTCTTTGTGACTTGTCATTTTCTAATGCTTTATCCTCCAATCTGCATAAAGATGCGATAGTGTTGGTTAGTAGGGCAACTGACTATTCCCATTTTATTATTTTAAATCACACCTGATAACTTCTTTAGTGCTCTACAAGACTATATGAAACTTCAATAATGAAGAGGATGATCCACTATGATTATAAACATATGCATGAAAACAAGTCAAATGGTGAAAAACAAGTTTCACATTCAGGTAAAGAAGCCAGTTGTTAATTTCTCAACATGAATGGTAATTAAAACCTTTGTTTCGGAATGCTATCAAAATCTAAGGAAGTGATTTCCACAGGGGCTGGACTTAAAGATGATCTGTTGAACACAATACCAATAAGTCCCTACTCACATTCACCACTGTCTATATACTATAAAAATATTTCCTTTGGGTTTGTATTGTATGTACATGAAAGCTAGTATTGCCACAAGTCAAGTGTATTCTTGCCATCTGCATAATCTGATCTTTTATGTACTTATTTGTAAGTAAATTTGGGATTGCAGCTCTGCATCCTCATCTGTATGTTTACTCAACAGTAGGTAAAATAAGCATACGCAGAAAACAGAGAGCCACCAGGCTCAAGGAAGAACACCAAGGGGCACCAATATGAATACTTCCGTTGTTAATCCCAAGAATCCATGCAATAATACAATACAATATGGGTGCAATAGGAATGCAATACAAAATACAAAATGGATGTGATACAAAAAGCCAATGTAAGGCAAGATCAGTACATCTGTAGCAAGGCTTAAATAAGCTCATATGCCGGCAGTCCGTAAATGAGTCCAACCGGCTAAACCGGGGAAAGACAGTCAACACAATGCATCTGCCAAACAGAATTGCAGAAACGAAGGGTGTGGGCGACGAGTTGGGTCGACCTGTTCACTGCTCGTTTCAGAAGTACATTCTTCTTTCTTCAGGCCAAAATCTATGTGAACACATCACAGAAGGGAAATATTTTCACACCTCCCCCAATGTTTCAGCAAAACAATATCTTCCCTGTGTAAAACTTACTGACAAGGAACCGCTCTGCATCTTCCAGTTCAAGTCCTTAAAGTAAGTCTAACGAATCGTTTGGATAAGGAGTCTGAGCCTCTCCCATAATTTATACAAACGCTGTGCCAATTTAATTAAAGTAAAAGGCACCAAATTTCCTTAAAGTGAAAATCACCAAATCTGACTCTGCTGCAATATTAATCAATGCAAAAAATGCAAAAAATGCAATAAATACCTTGAGATGCACAGAGACTGAGACCTGCTTATGAATACTGGCACTATGTAAAGGTCCTTACTGGATAAATATTAAAACTATGGTGTGAAGAACGATCATAGAAACGATGAATAGTCCAGTTCATTGTTTAGACCACCAGGGGACACTGTGCGGAGGCGAAAAATCCAACGTGCCTCCGCTTGCAATAAGAAACGGTTTGCATTACCAGGTTTGTTAACCCTTTCCAGGACCGTAAAGACTAGTTCTCTCTCACTACTATGCTGAGTCATAAAATGCTGGGTGAGGGGAGCTTCCTCGTTCCGAGTCTGTATTTTAGAGAGGTGTTCCTGGATCCTCAAACGGACCGGGCGGGTGGTACATCCAATGTACATCAGTTTGCAACTACACTGGATCAAATAAACCACATTCAGCGTGGAGCAAGTTGAAAAGTTTTTGGACTCCAGTGGGTTATTGTAGACTGGATGAATAATGGTTTTAAGGTCTACACAAAGGGAGCAAACATTACAACGGCCACAGGGGAAATGCCCCTGTGGTACATTACTATCAGCGGTCAAAGTTTTCATATCCGAATGCACCAGGATGTCCCTTAGACTTTTAGTCCTTTTATAACCGATCTGTGGTGGGGCCTCGCAGCCCGGCACGTCGGCTAGGACATGCCAGTTTCTCCTAATCGCTCCTGCAATTCTCCCAGATAGGGGCGAGAAGTGTATGGCCCATGTGATTCTCTTTTGAGGTCTATTCTCTCTCACCTTATAGGTAAGTAGATCCCTCCGGGCGGACCGCTCTGCTCGTAATTTCGCTTAAAAGTCTAAGGGACATCCTGGTGCATTCGGATATGAAAACTTTGACCGCTGATAGTAATGTACCACAGGGGCATTTCCCCTGTGGCCGTTGTGCAATTTATTTGTTTGGCTGTGGTTTTTTTTAAAAAAATTAATGTACGTAATACTAAGTGGGGTCTCATTCGTATTGTCTGAAGAACTGGACAAAATATTATGCCAGAATAAAAAAAATGTAAGCCAACGAAGTGCCCCATGTTGATTTTCTTTGATCCCGCCACTTCACCAAAAGAAGTCAAAGCAGAAAGTAACCGAGTGATGCGCTGACCGAAAGCTGCCTGCGCGAACTGCGGAGAACGATCAATCAAAACGCTGACAGAAAGGAGTCCTTCCCGAGGCTGCCGCCGCCTGCTTGTTTGGGAATGAATTCTCCTGAGTCCCTCGGATAAAGTGAAGCGAGCCGCGGCGAGTCTGATGCTCCGCCGGGCGGGGTGAGGCACCTCCTTTCCTTCGCCTCCTCCCCCCGCCATCATTATATCATTTCAGAGCTTACGAAACGTAGCCCGCAAGGCCTGTTTCACAACAGGGGCGGGCCTCAACCGGCAGCCAATGGGCCTGCTCTCATCACATGGGGCCGCTTCAGATTTTATGTAAGGTACGGGGAGGTTTGTGCGTGTCCGTCAAGGAACAAATGCTCCTTCCAAAGTAGAAGAAAGGGGTGGGTGACGGAGGAGGGGGAGAAATTGGGCTCGAAGGGAACCGAGGGTCAAAAGTTACCCGCGTACGTGCCGTTCGCGCCTTCCCCCGTCGCTAGCCGATTAAGCCGAGGTGAAATAAAAGCGCCCAGACGCTGAGGAAAGAAACCTGCCTGCTTGGCGTTGTATTTGCCAGCCGCTGGCACTCTAGCGACTCTGGGGAAAATTCGTGCCTGACCGAACGCAAAGCCCCAACTCCCGGTCCCAATTCACTCCGGAGACCGGCTAGTTGGGTTTCTAGAGCAACTGGCAAGGGGAAGGCTTGGAAGGGACGAGGAGTCGCTCTGCCCTGGGGGGGGGGGGATTGGAAAACAGCCCATCGAGAGGTGATGATGTAGGTTGAGCCGGGAGAGAGAAAAGGCGCAACCCAGAAGAGAAAGTGAAACCAGATGCCACCTGCTCTGACTCCGCCATTCCAGCTTTCGAGGTAGAAAAGGCGCCCAAGTGGGTGTCGGAAGCAGCCGGGGGAGAGCCTGTACCTCTAAGCGCCGGTTGCTTGGCTCCTGGTCCTGCTGAAGGCACACACGGGGAAGAGGCGCGTCAGTCCTCGGCCAAGTGTAGCCGCTTCGGCACTGAGGTGCCCTTAGTCGTCCCCCCATTTCTGTTCTTGTTCATGTTGCCTGTCTTGGGCGGAGGCCGCTCTCGGCTCGGCGGTCCCGGGGATTCCTTTTGGCCTCTCGCCCGCAGCCTTGCCTGCGGGAGCAGAAGCCATGGAGGTTTTCCTCTGCCCCTCTTGCCACTTACCGCTGTGGGAGCCGGTGACCGTGTCGTGCGGCCATTCCTTCTGCAGAAGATGCCTGGGAGAAGATTTGCCTTCTAAGTGCCTCGTCTGTGCCGACGAGCTCGTCTGCCTGGGCTCGAAAACTGTGAGCTGCAACTTCCTGCTGTGCGATTTGTTGGAAAAATGCTTGGATAAAGACACCAGACTGGCCCGGCTGAAAATCGACTTGGAGGACCTGCTCAGGAGTGGAAACTACACGGGAGCATTGAGGATCCTGAAGAAAGGACTCGGCTTAGGTAAGCAGTGGGTGCAAGCTAAGGATGCTTCTTGAGTGTTGGGCGATGACAAGTCAGGGAAAGTCGAGGTAGCCTCAGGAGTCAGTTGTTGGACTCCAGATTTACTTATATTTTAAAAGCCCACCAGTTGTCGGTTATGCAACTTGCCACCATATCTCATTGTATAAGCAGCAAGGGAGAGCCCTTGATGGTGTATGGGGGAGTTATTGGCATTCAGTGGAGGACTTTATTGTCATGAGACAGAATTTTGCATGGGCCACATATGCATTTCATACTCCTTTAAGAAAACTTTATTTTCCTTTGAATAACCAGCATTTATTGAAAGGCGGTTATCAGGATGTCTGTAATAGTAACAGGAAATTACTTAAATTTGGAGGTTACAGATGTCTTTATCCTTTACTAGGCAATTCTTTGGAACCTTTTAAAGTTGAGCTATGTTAGTAAGAAAAAATCCTAGTGTCAAGCTTGCTGATGAATACAGAGGACACAAAGCTATTTTAGACTCTTTTGCGAAAGCACACAAAGAATAAAGAAAGGACAGGTGCATTATTGCCTGCTTTGTAGCTTTCTTTTCTAAACTTAAGAAGTAAGTTAGTTGGAAGTGCAGTGACTTGTCCAAGATCACTGGGGGAGGCCTGGCTCTGATTCTTGCTTTTAGTGGCATCACTTAGGGAGAGGTTCAAAATTGTCATACTTTTTACTTCCTATAGAAGACTATTCTCCTCTTGATTGAAGTATTTTCTGAGTGTTAAAACTGTTAAAAGTTGTCACTTTTTTCCTTGACAGCAACTTTGACCTTTTGCTTGAGGCAGAAATTCAACAGGTCAAGTTTCAGGGGAAAAGATGCAGTGATGGGGAAAGCTGCATCTCATTGACATCATATACCATTCTTAAAAGATGTTAAACCTAACTAAGTTTCAGGCTGAAAGTAAAACAAACTGAGAAGCAGCAACTAGAAAACATCTTCTTAGTCTCCCTTGTCTGTAACACGTGTGGGATTATTATTACAAATGGCTTAGAAAAATCAATAGTGTTTTGTAAGCAGGCTCTCAAGCAAAGAAACAAATGGCCACTAGTAGCTCTGAGGAGTTTATGGGCAAAGAATCCAGAGAAGCACATAATGTATTGCAAGATTGACTTGAATGGTGGAAGATTTCCTTAACAAGGGGTCCTTCAGAGCAGTGAGAGCATCAGCAGTTTTGAGTGGGTGGCTTAGGTTTGAATCTGTGAGGCATATATGCTGAAGGAATGCCTAAATCCTACATAGTCTACATACCTGCCTACTTGGAAAGCCAGTCCTAGATTATGCCTTACGTTTCTTAGGGAGGCATGGGTTAGGAATTGCGGATTCCTCCCTGGATAATAATAACATAAATGATTTAGTGCTTACAGGGTGTTTTCAAAACGTGGCAAAAAGTTTTGCTCCCTTTAGTTGTCTGTTGATTAAAAGTTTCCCTATGGAGAAGAGGTTTCTTTGCTATTCACAAGAGCAACTGTATCCTATTTTCATGCTAGAAACAGATGTGAAAATCAAACTCTGAAATCTTTTCCCTTTGCTCTATACTTGTGTATAGATCACTTGCAAGACAGCAACCTGTTGGAAAATGTCTAGGCTAGACAATATACATGTTTAGATGTGGAAAATCACTACTCTTTCTGTCAACTTCAAGGGAGAACTTATCATTGTATAATTTGCCACAATCTAGTTTGTTTGCTTTCTGTCCTTTCTCTGAGAGAGGCTCTGTTCCTTTGAAAGCTATATGATATGCAGACATTCAAGAGATGCAGCTTTCCGGCTCTCTGTGTATTTATGCTAGGAACAGCTGCACATTTTAAATATCTACTTGTCAAACTTTTTTGGGAAAAGGAAGGACACCCTATGGATCTCATTAATAGTGTCCATTTAACTTTTCCTAAAGTTTTCTTGTTCTATGCTTTATTATTTCAACGTATCATTATTTAACTAAAGTAAATGTCCTTGACAAAATGGCAAGTAGCACAACTCAGAGTCATTAAAAGTTAGAGCTGGGCCAGCAGCATTTTTTAAAATTCAAATAGATTTACTGTCCCAGCACTTTTCCCAAGTAAACTTTTATCATGTTATCTTTAGGTACTTTAAAATATTGATCATTTTGTATAGCAGTGGACTGTTTGGCTCTCTTCTGCTTGTTTTATGAGGTTTGAAATCAAAACCTACTAATTATAGGGCTTATGGTTGTTTTTTAAAATTGAATGAACACACTTTCTAGTTAATTTCCAGAATTTAAAATTCTGTGCTGTTGCAGAATTGTGAACAATTGTTCATGTTATAGAATGGGGACTGAGTGTTTTTGAGCATGAGGGCAGTTTGGGATTTCAAGAGTAGAAAGCAGGTGCCAGCAGAGGGCCAGGACTAGCAATGAACTGATGGGAAGCTTCAATCCAAGCACCCTCCTATGATGGCAGTAGAGATATGAAGGTCTGGAAAAAAACAGGATTTTTTGAGGGGGCTCTGTTTTTTAATGACTTTTTTGGAAAATCTGAGGGAGCATAAAAAAACTGCTATGAATTTTGCCTCATCCTGGAATGACTGAAATGTTTAAGGCAAGATTTTACTCAAAATGTGTAGCCTGAACATTTCTATGTAAGACAATTTACAGCATGAGGTAATTATAATTGCTATACATATTGTAGACATAGACAACATATTATTGAACAATGATTATTGTTCAAATGTGTGTAATTTGGCAAGAAATGACATGCTGTAATGTGTTTGATAATATATTATTAAAAAGTTCAATGTTTTCAATGTTATAAATAACTTGATATCCAAATATGTTGGTAATCCTGCATACTGTGACCATATGAGACTGTTTCTGTCCAAATAATACTTTATTTTGTTTACTACATCATTTGTTTTCTTCAATTTTTATTTCTTCCTATCTCTAGATTATTGAAACTAAAGATAAATGCGCTACAATAGCATAGGATGCAGCAATTTGCAAGTCTCTCTCAAGTAAATTTCAATTTTTTCTACAGAAAATGAATACTAAAACTAAGATTGGCACCCATGGACGTCACATTGGGATCACAGGGTTAAAATATGATGATCTAGCAAAGTGTCATGGGAAATTACGAAGCATAGCCATCAAATGTGTGCCTCACATCTCAGCTGTCTCCAGTCCACCAGACTGGAAATCCAAGTGTACTGTGACAGTATTTAGCATAATTTAGCTCTTACCATGAGACATTCACTAGAGCATTTCTGTGAACTGAAGTGTTTCAACCCATGGAGGATAGCTTTCCTTTCTCTTCTATCCTGTTGTAGCTCAAATTGCTGATCCTGTTAGTGAATTTTTGTGTAGGGGTAGACTTTTGGGCTGCAGCAGGAATGAGGAGGCAGTAAAGTCATACTCCATTGGTTGAAATCCTTCGGTATGCAGAAATGCTCGGTGGCTCCAAACCAATGTGTCTTCCTTCAAGCACATTTACTAGATTATTTTTCCTTTGTTATTAACAAGTATATTTGCAGACATTACAGGCAAACAAATACAGAATGAAACAAATGGTATTAATTCATAGACAAATAGCTTCTATCTGGTGTAGTGGCTAAGAGTGGCAGGACTCTAATCTGGAGAACCCGGTTTGATTCCACACTCCTCTGCTTGAAGCCAGCTGGGTGACCTTGGTTCCAATACAGCTCTTCCAGAGCTCTTTCAGCCCCACCCACCTCACAGGGTGATTGTCGTGAGGATAATAATAATACACTTTGTAAACCGCTCTGACATTAAGTTGTCCTGAAGGGCGGTATATAAATTGAACGTTATTACTATTATTATTATCTTGTTACTCCCCAAAGTAATAAACAGTATCCAACATTTATGAAACCAATCCAAACTGTAAGAATTATTTCTTTGACATTTCCAGTATCAGTTTTGTCCCTGCATGCAGGAAAGAAACAAATGCTTAGCTAGATGATATGCAGCTGGCAAGATGTTTCCCAACACTCCCTCTCTTTGCTACCTTAATTTTTTTTTTTTTGCATTTGAGTTTCAGAGCATACTTATGTTCAAAGATCAGAATGAAAGAGAGGTGACCTAGGGGTGATCCTGCTGGGTGGAAGGGCAGGACTGAGAGGAGATATTCCTTCACATACTTGACATAGTCAAGAATAGCCTTACCATGCTCTTTTTTTTAGCAAAGTCCGGACAACACCTTGCCATGTTCTTCAGATGGGGCATATCCAAGAAGCTTAAACTCTCTTGTGAACTTGGTAAGGGCTTGTAGATCATATGGAGCTGCCTCATACTGGTCAGACCATTTGTTTATCAGTGTCAGTATTGTCTGGTCAAACTGGCAGTAGTTTTCAAAAGTTTCAGGCCAGGATCCTTCCTATCACTTGCTTACTTTTAATGGAGATTCTGGGGATACAATCTGGGACTTCCTGCATTAAAACAGTCACTTCCCTGATTTTTTTTTTAAAACATGGCTGCTAGCTCCTTGCACTCATTCAGAATCCCTTTACTATAAGAGTGCTTGAAGGGAAGGATTTTTACTGTTCAGAGACCCTCAGAGAAACTTTAGTTTGCTCACACTGGAGAATTTTTTTGCACTGAAGTGCCCTCAAGGAGCCTAGACTTGGCATTTGAAATGGAATAATTCAGTCATAAAGGCTGGGAAACTGCCAAATAATCTGTTTTAAAAAAATTCTACTGCTATCTATTTTTTTAAATAAATACCCAATGTGACAGAAAACCTTGAACTCTAATATGGTTCAAGATTGCCCTAGAGCATCTGGGATCTTGGATCCTAGATTTATATTAGAATAACCCATTCATTCCCATTCCACATTGGGCCACTTTGCCAAACTTAATTTTAGACAAAAGAAAACTAGTTTAGATGGGGCCAACTATTTGTCATAGTAGTTCATAGTCATAACAGCTACTTGATTGGAGCGGCTATCACTTCCTGATTGGTAATGTTAGCCTATGACATCAAAGATGTGACTTTGCAATGGATTGGCTAAATCAGTTTGTTATTCTTAGGCTGGCTTAGGTTGGGTTCTGTTGTCAATAAATATATGAAGGATTTGGATCTTTTCTTGTCTCCATTGGGACCATGTGAAATCCGATGACTACAGGAGGGTGGGTGGATCCCTCTATCCTTTTGTTACTGCAAGGAATTCTACACATTCTTTGAGAAAGTTGCTACAGTCTAGGTAAAGTATAACTAGCTAAATTAGATTAACTTTATTGCTTTTTGAAAGTCTGTGTGCTATGATATTGTGTACTTTTCCCTGTAATTTTATTTTGTCTTCATTTTTTAACCACTTTTGGAATCAAATCACCATTTTTCTGTTTCCCCCTCTTTTATAATAAACCTTTTAATAAAGTCTTTTTTGGCTTCGTTCAGTTCAGTATATTTCTCTGGGATATTTATCTTAATCTTTTTCCCTACGTGCCCGACTGCACAGATGCTACATAGTTTCCTGTAAGGTATTTTTTGAGGCTTATACCCTGTTATTTCTTTATTGGTCTAGTACTGCTTTAAAAGGACATCTTCTAAGCGGGTCAGTCCTGATGTTTTCAGGAGGTCCCTGAGAGGTGGCAGCCATTTATCAAATCCTTTCCGGGGAATCCTTCATCTAAGTGAGTTTTTCCAGCAAGGAAAGGCACCTCTATGCATCCGTCTGTCAAGACCTTCCCCTTCCTTCTTTCTTTAAACCATCAGCACAAACATAAGTGATGCATGTACAAATATTTCTAAATCCTACATTGCTAGAAGGCATTTTTAATAATAATCATAACTGTGCTTATATACAGCCCTTTCAGACAGATTAGTGCCCCATTCAGTGTTGAACAAAGTCAGTGTTATTATTGTCCTCCCAGTATCCCTGGGGAGCTGGGGCTGAGGAGTGGCTTACCGAAGGCCACCTGCAGAGCTCATAGCTGTAGTGAGATTTGAACCAACAGAGCAGCTCAGCCACTTAGCCACTATGCTACGGCAGCAAAATACAGATAATTAAGATGTTCATTAATAATAAGAGTTTGGTGCTGAAAGACATCTTATTGTACCAATGAAACAGTACCAAGAGACCAAGCTTATTGCATTTTCCTTCCCCTACAGTTTATATAAGACTTGATTACTCTTCTGGCCTAGGTACATTCTGCACATGTGCTTGGTGATGATGGAGCTGTGGGCCTCCCAGTTGAGCTGTGGACCTCCCAGTTTGTATGATTGGTTGGCTATGGGACATTTCATATTTATTACGGCATGATATGTAACTGAGCTCTGAGCTTTCTCATCCCATCAAACTGAGTCTTGTAGGTTTGTGTGTAAATAGAGCTGCTGTTCATCACTTCATTATTTTGGAATATAGATGTTTTGTATGGACCATATATATATATGCATTGTATATGCTCCCTGTGCGAGAACAAAGCTTTCTTCTGCACGTTGCCTCACATAGAGCACATTTCACAGTCCTTCAAGTTGAGTAAGGTCTACTTGGGCCCAGGGGGTGTTGGTGTAAGTTAAGGCAACTGTTGACTTTAGAGTTCAGGATTTATGGATTCAGCAAGTAAGGGCCGATAGCAAGATGTCCACAGTTTAGACCATTTTACTAACATATTCCGCAATGATTTAGTTCAGACTTTCTGTTTTAAAGTTAAAAAACAAGGATCTGGTTTTTAGTTGATCTTGTGCCAGTGGAGAATATGACATAGCAAATGGAATACTGTGTTCTTCATTCTTTCAACATCTCTGCAATAGAAACTGGTTGTGTAACTGCTTTTATGCAGCACTGATAAGTGAATCACTGAAGCAAATGCAGCCTGTCTTGTGCTTTCTTCGTTGTGGAAACTTACTGGATAGGGAGGGGGCTCTGTTTACAGCCCTAGTGCCACACAGGCTGCAGGGTGTGCATTTTTTAAAACTTCTTGTGGTATAAGCATAGCTGTATCTCTCTAATCCAAAAGCCCATAGGTCCTGTCCTTAAAACCACAGTTGATAAGCAGTGTCAGATTCTGCTGAACTACGTAACTGCATGCTTGCATAAGAGATTAGGTTTGAAAAAAAATGGCATTAATCTGAACAAAGAAAAAATTAGATGAGCTGTGATTAGAATATTTTGTTTCTGGCTAACAATCCAAAAGCCCATAGGTCCTGTCCTTAAAACCACAGTTTTAAGGACAAATCTGAGAGGAGTATGGGCCTTTCCTAAATTGTTTAGGATTTTATGATTAAGTCGTCATTTATATTTAACCATAGTAATCAAATACTGTTATATCACATCATCTGTACATTTTGAAAACCTATTGACATCCTTAATACTGATTTCTTCCCCTGACTGATGTTGATGCCATAGCAAGACTTAACTTGTTCTTGGAATACTTAGGTATTCTGAAGAACAATATCTGGGTCCAGTAGAGCCTTAACTAGAATTTCAGGGTATGAGCTTTCAAGAGTCAAAGCTCCCTTTTGTCAGATAGGTATTCTGAAAGATCAGAATATTCTTTCAGATATTCTGAAAGATGAGAGTTCACAAATGAACAGCCCATGCAACAGCCAATTTGTCATTGGCTTTGCTCTCATAGCAGCCATTTTGTAGCAGTGACAGTTCTTTCCCAAAATTTCACAGGTGCCTGCAGGATCAACAATGTAAAAAACAAGGCTCATATTATTCATAACTTGGTCAAACAGAGAAATATGAGAAAATATTTTTCTCTTCAAACCTAGTTTGTTGTTTGTAGCAGGGTAGGAATTGTAACATAACATCAAGTGTGTTTCCACATAGAGCTTCTTTTAGATTTCTAGTCCAATACTGTGGTATACTGTACATCCAAAGACATAGAAGGTGGCTTGAGTTTAGGCAGTTGGTTACACCAACTGGCAGAGAACTATAGCTTATTGGAGAACATTATACAGCAGCAGTGCCTCTGATTTCCTGTTCATTTAATGTTACACATCTTTGTTGCTTACATCTATTCTTTTATGTACTTCCCTGGTGATTCTGTAGCAGTAGAAAAGAGCAAGAGTCCAGTAGCACCTATAAGACTAACAAAATTGGTGGTAAAGTATGAGCTTTCGTAAGTCACAGCTCACTTCTTCAGATACCAGTTTACTTCATAAGAAGTGAGCTGTGACTCACGAAAGCTCATACTCTACAAACTTTGTTAGTTTTATACGTGCTACTGAACTCTTGCTCTTTTCTACTGGTATAGACAGACTTAACACGGCTACCTGGAAATTCTGGTAAATGATTTTGTCTTGGACATTTATACTGGGCAGGGAAGATGTTTATGTTCCTGGAGAGCTGCTTAATTTTTTCAGCTGGGAGCTACCAGTTGCAAATTGGGTGGGATCAGTCACAAAATGATGGGCTGCACAGAAATTATAGTGTTTCAGGAAAGGCCTTCAGCGGTCATCTGGGGAAACCTTCCTCTGCTGGTTTTCTAAAGCAAACAAATTCCACCACCTCAGGCTGTAATTTTTTCAGCACAGAAAAAATATGCCTCTTGTTTTCTCTGGAAGAAGCAAATAGCAACTTTGATGCTATCTCAGCAGCTTTGATACTATCTCATCCATGTGTGAAGGGAGAGGAGAGGCAGATGGAAGAGCGCTGGTGCTGGTATTGCCCTTTTCCCATGCAGAGAAAAGGTGTGTGCATACATGTGCTGCTGCCTCCTTCATACAAAAGAGAAAAAGAACCAGTGATCCATCTTGTCTAGTCTGAATGGTATCAGCTGTCCAGCATCTCAGGTAGAGAAAGTTCTTTCCTGATATTCTTTCTCTGGAGATGTCAGGGACTGAACTTCCTTCTATATGTAAAGCATGTGCTCAACTTCTGAGCCACAGTCCCTTCCTTTTTCCATTATATCTGAGACCATTTGTAATTGTTTTGCTAGAAATACTTCTTAAGTGTTTTTTTTTCTGCCACTAGCTCCAGATGATCTTGAACTGAGGGTATGTCGTTCAGAAGTATATGTGGCTTTGCAGCGATACCCAGAGGCACTGAAGGATTTGGAAGTGCTGTGTATTCAAGAACCAGAAGAATGTGAGGTAAATTGGGCGTGCAGTTTCATATCACTGTCATTGTCCCAGACAAGTACCTACTCTTTGCTGAACATAAACAATAGCAAACACACCAACTACCACAAGGAGGCAGTATAATTATCTAAATACTTATATAATTTTTTATGTATATTTCAGGCAAATAAATTTTTTTAGAAATTTTAAAGTGCAAAGTGCAACATGTGAATCATACAAAATATACAAGGTCATAAACCACAATACATATTCAGTCAATTCAGTCAATGAACAAGAATAAGTCATTCAAATTATAAACAGTCCAACTGGTGAGAGAAACACTGTTTTCCATATGTCCTTTTCAAAGAGCAGACCATTCTCCAGATGGAAAAGGAGCTGTAATCAATCTTCAACAACAGCCTATGTATGCCAGCTGATTTTCAGTTCCCGTTTCACACAACAAGGTTCTTCACGGGCATGATTGTACAAACTATAATAAAGATACAATACAAATATATAATGGTCTGAAATCATTAATATAAATGTAACAACACCGTGTCCTATCCATTTACTCACTGGTCTCTCACAAGCCTTAATCATAACTTCCAGTTGGTAAGATCCGATGGAGCGATGCCATGTGACTCACCAAACACTAAACTCTTATATATCCAGCCAATTAAAGGGACAGTGAAAATGGTCACATGGCTGGTGGCCCTGCCCCCTGATCTCCAGACAGGGGGGAGTTTAGATTGCCCTCCATGCTGCTGAACCAAACCAAAACATTCATTACAGTTTAGTTTCCCGGATTTGGTTCAGTGTTCCTGCAGCTTTAACAAAACAAAACAGCAATTTCCAGGTATATTTCCAGCTTGTTTTTTTTTTATTATGCACACCCCTAGTTGAGACATTTTTGCTGCTCTTTAGTAAAAGACATGG
The DNA here is from genome assembly GCF_028583425.1 of Eublepharis macularius. Taxonomy (NCBI): domain Eukaryota; kingdom Metazoa; phylum Chordata; class Lepidosauria; order Squamata; family Eublepharidae; genus Eublepharis; species Eublepharis macularius. The sequence continues at coordinate 85,575,135 of NC_072793.1, read as the reverse complement.
AGAAAAACTTTTAAATAGAATTGTTGGCAGAATTTCTTAGATGTTATTCTTACTTATAATTTTTTAAAAAATATCTTGTTTAAATTATTGTTTTTTGTTTGGAAACCACATTGAATGACAGGAAAAGCAGCATGCAGATATTTTAAGTAAATAGGCCATCCAAAAATTTGGAACAGGCAATAATATTGAGAACAGAAGGTTAATGTTAGCCACACTCCTTCCTCCTTATTTCTGGCTACCAAAATTCAATGGAAGAAGAAGTCTGGCACTTTTGATAGATTCTTGGGCTTTGGTGAGCTTCCTGCAGAAAGGCATTCCATGGTTAAGGGGCTGCTACCAAGGAAGGAACCCTCCCAGTAGGGTTTTGAAATACTTAAGCAGTAGTTAGATGGTTGTGACCAGGGCTCATTTCGAGGGGGAATGCACGGGAATGCCATTCTGGTAGTTCCTCCAAGTCAGGTGGCCTTTAAAATATTTTGGGACATTTAGGCGTCGATTGGGGCCAAAACAGCCTGGACTGGGTAGGTGCCGGATGGGAGAAGCATCCCTACCTGGCACTGATCCGGTGCCGGCTGTTTCGACCCTGATCCAAGCCGCAACGGGCCTAAAATGGCCATTTTAGGCCATTTTGGAGTCGTTTTGACCTGGATAAGGGCCAAAATGGACCGGATCAGGGCCAAAACGGCCTGGATCGGGTCAGTGCCAGGCAAGTGGAGCCTCCCCCGCCTGGCCGTTTTGGCCCCAATCCTTGCTGAAACAGGTAAAAATTGCCATTTTTGGCAATTTTGGGCCCGTTTTGGCCTGGAGTAGGGCCAGAATGGCCTGGATTGGGTCAGTGGTAGGCGGGGGAAGCTTCCCCCACCTGGCACCAACCCAGTCCCTGCCGTTTTGGCCCCAGTCCTGGCCAAACCGGGTCAAAAATGGCCATTTGGGGCCGTTTGGGCCTGGGTTGGGGCCGAAGCAGCCCAGATCGGGTCGGTGGTGGGTGGGGGAAGCCTCCCTTACCCAGCACTGACCTGGTCCCAGCTGTTTTGGCCCTGAGCCGGGCTGAAACGGGTTAAGAACGGCCATTTTGGGCCTGTTTTGGCCCGGATCGGGGCCAAAACAGCCTGGATTGGGTCAGTGCTGGGTGGGGGAAGCCACCCCTACCCGGCACCAATATGATCCAGGCTGAAACGGGCCAAAATGGCCATTTTGGGCCATTTTGGCCAGGGTCAGGGCTGAAATGGCCTGGATTGGGGCCGAAACGGGCTGTATCGTGTCAGTGCTGGGTGGGGGAGGCTTCCCCCACCCAACACCAACCTGGTCCCAGCTGTTTCAGCCCTGATCCTGGCCGAAACGGGTCAAAATGGCCATTTTGGGGCCTGTTTCTGCCCAGATGGAGGCCAAAACGGCCCAGGTTGGGTTGGTGCTGGGTGGGGGAAACCTCCCCAGCCTGGTACAGACATGGTCCCTGCCATTTCAGCCCCAATCCTGGCCGAAAAAAGGCCCCAAATGGCCATTTTGGGCCCATTTTGACCTGGATTGGGTCAAAAGGGGCCTGGACCGGGTAATTGCTGGGCAGGGGAGGGTTCCCCCGCTCAGCTCTGACCAGATTTCAATCTTTTTGGCCCTGATCCTGGCCCAAATGGGCACTTTCGACCATTTGGGCCATTTTCTGCTGGGATCGGGGCCAGAACTGTCAGGATCTGGTCAGTGCGAGGTGAGGGAACCCTCCGCTGCCCAGCACTGATCTGCTCCAGGGTGTTTCAGCCATGATCCGGGCCAAACGGGATCAGGACCAAAACCTTTTTGGCCAGGATTAGGACCAAAACCGCCAGGATTGGGTCGGTGCCTGGTGGGGAACCCCTCCTCTGCCTGGCACCAACCCAATCCGGGCCGTTTTGGGCCTGATGTCCAAAACAGCCATTTTGAGCCTGTTTTGGCGTGGATTGGGGGCAAAACGGCCCTGATCGGGCTACTGCCAGGTGGGGGAACACTCCCCCATCCGGCAGCAGTCGAATCCTGGCCATTTTGGCCCAATCAAGGGGTGTGGCATATGTTAATGAGTTATGCTAATGAGTTCCTGCAGTTCTTTTTCTACGAAATGACACCTGGTTGTGATGGACAGGAATAATTCCCACTCTGCCTCTTCTGGGGAAGAGCCAATGAGAGGTGGTGGGATGCTGGAGCTTGAGGCAGTTGAAACCTGTTAAGGCAGTTAGTGAGAGTGGGAAAAGTATGTGAAGCTGCTGGAGATGAGCAACAAAGATACAGTTGGTTGTTGATACCTGACACCGTGAGTGCATGATTGTGGAGTTATACATGCACCTCTTAACAATGATATATCTATATAGTTTAAATCATTAACTCCTGTGTTCACCATCTCATAAATAAAAGTTATTCTTTTGCTGTTTTAAGGCTGACAGGGCTGAAGTTTGTTGGCTGAGCAGAAATAAAATGCGCATGAACATGAAGCATTGTGGCCCCAACAATGGGCCTAATTTAACTAAACAGTGGCAGTATATAGAGGCAGAAAACACTGAACTCTCTTTCCCCAGTAACCCTGGTCAGTAGCTGGGTGAAGGGCAATGAATATAGGGAGCTGACTGGAGGAGTTTCCAGGAAGACAAGATAGAAAGGATCTGGTGTGGATTTGGATCAGGGCTCTCTATCCGATAAATAGTGATTAGACAGGTGGCATATTGTGACTGCCCTTAATTGCCCGTGAAGCCCTACATCTGGTGGAACTCTCTGTCTGATGAAACCAGGGCCCGGCAGGATTTATTATCCTTCCGCCAAGCCTGTAAGTCAGAGATATTCTGCCAGGCATATGGCGGAGGCTAGGTTGGGCCCCCGCCAGCCATTCTTGACTTGACTTGAAAAGATCTGTCCACCACCCTATATGTACCTATAGATATATATGGGCCATGTCTGAAATGAAGTAACTCTTCAGTTGCCATCTGAGGAGAAGTTTTTATTGTATGTAGTATTTTAAATTTTATTGTAATGTTTTTATCTGTTTTTATGTAAATTTAAAATGTCGTGCTCTGCCCTGAGACCACTCGGTGGGGAGGGCGGACTAAAAATCTAATATAATAAATAAAATAATAAATAAGGGGACATTTAAGGTGGGTGCCAGGGGGTCACAATGGTAGTTCAAGAAGGTTCTCCCAGGAGATCTTGGACATCATGCTGGAGCATTGGGTGGAGGTATTTTATTGAGCCAACTGATCTTATGTAAGAAGATGCAGTGTTCATTTTCCCCCAAAATACTGATCGTTGCAGAACAAAAACTGCATCTTGGTGGTTTGATCTGATAGCTTTTCATTATTTTTATCAATACAGATACCTCTGTATAATGTACGTGCATACATGTTTACTCACCAATAAAATATTTTACCTTTTAAGATTAGGCCTTTCTTTTTTCATCCTGATCTGAGATACATAGTACTACAGTAAAGAGGTAGTAATTTACTTGTAAGTCTTGAAATATCATGAGCGTTTTTCTGACCTTGTTCTTTCATTATCTGAGTCAGTTTGGTGTAGTGGATAAGAGTGGCAGGACTCTAATCTGGCAAATTGGGTTTGATTCCCCACTCCTCCTCTTGAGGCCAGCCGGGTGACCTTGGGTCAGTCACAGTTTTCTGGAGCTCTTTCAGCTCCACCCAACTCACAGGGTGTTTGTTGTGGGGATAATAATAATATACTTTGTAAACCACTCTGAGTGGGTGTTAAGTTGTCCCGTAGGGCGGTATATAAATTGAATATTATTTTTTCTAAAAATTGGTAAAACTAATTTTCTTCAAATTCTGTTTTAGCAGTGCACTAACATAACCTTCTAATTTCATTTGAGAAGGAAGAGGATTTTTATGTCTCAAAACTACTCCAGCTATTTCATGATGTCTCACAGATGTTGCAAGCTTCCCTCCTTCTAGCCTTTTATTCCAAACCCATCAAAATTATGGATGAGTGTCAGGGTGAACAGCTGTTGTGCAGAGTCAATGTTGTTTGTACAATTAAAGAAGGAAAAGATACTATAATTGCCAAGGGATTCCTGCTTTCTGTTTTCTCATGACAGTTTGCACAACAAAAGAATATGATTCTGGTCCTTGAGAGCAAAAGTGAATGTGTTTCCTTACTATTACTGTGAATTTAACTTTTGCATGCTAGGACTCTGCTAGTAGCCCTGTACAGCTGTTGTTAAACCAAGAGCTAGGTTCACTTGTAATCCTGACTTTGGTAGTTCTCCTGGCAGCTTCATTTGGTGGATCTTGTTCAGGAACTCATGAACCAAATCTGTCAATGACCTCTATTCAGTTAAAATAATTGCTTGTATGTTAGTAAGTTAATAAGGCTGAATATATTAACAGGCTGAAAGGATCGTGCTGTTAATGTAGGGTAGGGTCAAACTAATGATTTCTTTGTTAGCTTAATTAAAATAATATAATACTAAGAAGCTCCGTGATTACTTTTGAATGCCAGTCAGGTACCACAGAAAAGCAACGATGAGTGAATGTGATAGGTATTTGTTTATGGGGAATGATGAGTATCTCTCCTAGTCAAGTGATGAAATTGCATTTTACTTTTAGAGACAGCCTTTGTTTTAATTTATGCCATGGACTTGGGATGGATGACAATGCATGCAACAGTAGACTAAAAATATGAAAATGCATATTCGAGTCAAATAACTTCCTATCTGGGTAAGCCTGGGCATTGAATTTAAGCTCATATACAAAGGACATTCAGGAAGATTATCAAGCTTCTGTGTGGATAAGCTTTCTTAAGAAGGGGATTTTTGTACAAGTAGATGCATCAATGGATTGCCAATATGGCTGATAGAATGAGACAGTTGGTAGGAAGTGCTTACCTTTCGAAGGAGCTCAGTGGGTCAGGACTTGGAGAACTGGAGCTGCTGCTCGGCGTGCATTACACTCCAAAGGGACAATGGGCATTCTACAAAAAGAAAAATGCATACTCTGCCCACAAAAGACTGTTAATTCACCGTTATCTTTTGGAGGAATCCTCTATCAGCCTGAACAGTGTCATGATTAACTGAGCATATACTATAGAACACATCCCAGAACCCTCTATGATGTGGCATGCTTTCAGTGCATACGTATTCTGAATGGGTGATCTGAGTCAGCCCAACAATTATAAGAACAACGAATTTGGTATCATGGTGTCATATCATGTGTATGTTACATATTCTCTCCCACACACACACCTTTCATCCAAGGAGCTCATAGTGGATTAAATAGTTCTTCCCCTTTTATCCTCACAAGAACTCTGTGAAGAAAGTTAGGCTGAGAAAGAATGACTGCCCCAATGTAATCCAATGAGTTTCATAGCACAGTGTGCATTTGAACTTGGATTTTCCCAGTATGAGTCCAGCACTCTAATCATTATACCACACTGGGATGTCTTTATCCCAAAATTCCTCACATCTTCATTTTACCTCTCTGACTCAGTCTGAATAAATGTAATATGTCACAGTAAATAGATTTTACAGAGAATACAAGACAAAAGCTGAAATTTTTGAACATTTGTAAGCAGCTGTTTTTAATGTTTATGTTGTTCACTCTTCTGCAGATTTTTTTCCGGAAGGGAAAGATACTCCTGGAAATGGGATGCAAATCTGAGGCCCTGCAGCAGTTCCAGCATTGCCTCACACTGAATTCCAACTTTCATGCTGCTCAGTGTGAGACAGAAAAGGTAAACATACCTAAATGACAATAAATATTCTCCCTCTGAGGTGGAGGACATCTTGAGATGGGTGATTCCCAACCACCAGTCAGGGAGGCAGGAACTGAACTAAACTGAACTTCCTGTCTTCCAATGGGTGTTACCCTTTCCCTCAGTTTCGTTGCTGCCTCGACTGGGAGAACAGCTACTTAGGCACCTACTGAGGTTTGCCTACCTTCTGATCTATTGTCTCTTTTCTAAACCTTTTCAAATTTCTGTCCTTTCTTCTTTTAAACCTCTTCTTTTTCTCCGACAGCATGGCTAGCCGTGGTGAGCCTCCTTGCCATTTCTTCCACTCCTTTTTCTCTTGCGACTGCCTCCCCCCTCCCTTTGATATTTTACCTCGCTCAGGGGAAAAATATCTTGAACCTCTTCTTCTGTCCTCTGCTTTATCTCTGAATCAGCACAGCTAGTCGCCTTCAGGGATTGCTTTCCTCTTTCCAGTCCTTTTCAAACGCAGTGATGGCAGCCATTTTTAGCTTAATTAGATCCCCTCTACAGGCCACAGAAAACATGGAGGTGGCAGCAGCAGATGGTTTTCTTTTGAAGGGGGAATTAGTGGCCCTCCTTCACACTGCACCTGCCGGTCAGGAGACATCTATTGACCTGACTTATGAGGAGACCGGTCCCTCCGCTCACTCTTCCTCACAACTGGAAGCTCAGAGGGCCCTTAAGCACGCAAAGAAAATGTGCCATGGCAATTTGGGCAAGAATGGCACAGCAGCCACCAAGGGCATTCTCACCGTTAAATCCTCCGGCATCAGCACAGCAGCCTAGCTGGCACTTTATCTCCCAGAGGCAGTGTGACAGCCATTCATGGCCTAGCCAATTCATCATCAGTCTCAGTCAGTGCTTCAGCCACTCAGGTCCTAGCTATTGCATCTTCAGTCTCCAATCAAATGGGAGAGGGACACAACATCATGTCCGCTGTCCAACCCAAGAGGCCAAGGACATCCAAGGCCAACATGGGCTGCCCAGAAGCATGGCAGACATCTCAGATTACCATTACTTACTTTCAAAAACCATGTCTGCCTTAGACCTCCAGGAGGCCCTGGCTGAGGAGTCTAATGCTTCTCCCTCTAAGCCCACATCTAGGCCCAAGGGGAATAAGGACTCCCCCCCCCCAACAGATTCCATACCTCAGAAAAAGTGTTTCCATTCCCCTGAGTTCTTTGAGAAACAGCTAAGAGCAGAATGGACCAAGCCCATGACAAATTCCCACTAGGCCTGACCAGAAAATTGTACTCCTTACCATCTTCTACAAACCAGTTCTTACAGGTACCACTTGTTGGTGCCCCTGTGACGGCCTTACAGTCCTCTGGATTTCTTTCTGCAGATGGGGAAGGCTCAGTGTGTGACAGCATGGACAAGAAAGTGGACTTCGCCCTGAGAAAGGCACACAGAGCCACTGCTGTGGCCATAAGGTCATCTGTCATAGCATCTACAGTTACCAGAATTCCATTGTGTGGACAAGAAAGATGTTGCAACTCATCCCTTCCAGCAACCGTCGCCTTGCAGAAGAGGCCAATAGGGTGCTTAAGGCTACCTCATTTGTGGCTGATGCAACCCTGGATGCTATGTCCTTCTCCTATAGGGCCATGGTATCGGCTGTAGCTGCCAGAAGATCACTGTGACTGAGATCATGGCAGGCCGACTACCACTCCAAGGCCATCGTCGTTGCATATCCCTTCCAGCGTGATAGCTTATTTGGCGATCCCTTGGAAAAGATTCTGATAGAGACCAAAGACAAGAAGAGGCCACTACCCAAGACGCTGTACTGAAATGACAGGAGACCCTCGTCAAGCCATTCCTTTTGCTCTCAAAGGGTGTTGCCCAGATTCTCTAGAGGCAACAAAGGCCCCTTCTGGTTTTCCTACATCCAACATTCAAGAAAAGAAGGGTTTACCTTCAACCGATTTGGATGTCAGTTCCAGCAGAGGAATGACAGGTCACCTCATGAACTCAAACCTAACAAGGCATGGATGCCAAGAGACTCCAGGAGGGGGATGTCTTCTGCTTGTCAAGGCCATGTCGCTCAACTCCTTACCGGACAACTTGTCTCTAGAAATAGTGTCCAGATTACACCTTAGAACTCTTAAGAACTCCACCAGCCTGGGGTCAGAGAAACTTCAAAGAATACTAACTGCCATCCTACATCTTTGTGAGATCTGGGCCATAGAACTGGTGCCAAAGGAGGAACGGGACCAGACTGTATTCCATCTTCTTCATTGTCCCTAAGAGGAATGGAGATTGGAGAGCAATCCTGGACCTGATGTATTGTGACAAGTTCATGAGGTTGAGACATTTCAGGATGGAGTCACTTCATTCCATAGCAGAAGCCCTGTTGCCTGGAGAGTACCTCATGTCCCTGGATCTGAAAAAGGCCTACCTTCAAGTGCCCATCTCCATCAGTCACAGAAGTTTTCTCCGATTCTGCGTACAAGGAAATCATCTGCAGTTCTGAGCACTTCCCTTCCGACTATCCATGGCCCCTCGAGTATTCTCAAAGATTCTCATCCACCCGATTGCCAAACTATGAAAATCAGGAATTCATATATCTGGATCATATTGGGATGATCTCCTCATCCATTCAAGTTCCCACTCACAAGTGCAGAAAGATCTGGAAACAACCATTGATTGCCTGCAAAAATTCGGTTTTCAGCTCAACCTCCAAAAGAGTTCCCTCAATCCCACTCAGAGGCTCTAACATCTCAGAGTAATCATAGATACAAGACGCGAGAGTATTTTCATGACCAAAGCATCAACGATATGGCTCTAGTGGAAATCAAGTCTAGATCCTCCTCCCTGATTACACTGGCCAAATTGATGGGATTATTCATCTCCAGCCTGGATGCGATTCAGTGGGGCTGTGTACACACTAGACCGCTACAGCAACTTCTCTGTCCCTTCCAGCCTCACATTATGGCCAAAATGGACTTTTAAACATTCAAGTCCCACTTACTGTAAAGACCAGCCTGAAACAGTGGACCAAGATGGCAAACCTGTTACAGGGGAAACACTACTATGTCACCACACCAAAGCAACTATCTACAGATGCCAGCCTCCTCGGCTGGGGAGCTGTCTTAGAAGGCTCGCCCATACAAGGTCAATGGTCAGAAGCAGAGAGGAGACTTCCCATTAATCTCCTAAAGCTCAGGGCTATTGACCTGGCTCATACTCACTTTGAACCTTAGCTAGCTGGCCACCACATACTCATCAGGATGGACAATGTGTCGGCCAAGGCATACATCAACCACCAGGGGGGATCCAGATCAACATCGCTCTACAGAGAAGCCCTGCAGATCCTCTCATGGGCAGAAACCAATCTAGTTTCCATCAAGGCCAAACACGTAAAGGACACACTAAACATACAGGCAGACTGAAAGAGCAGACAGCTAATTCAAGAGGGAGAATAGTTGCTGAAGCCAGTCCTTTCTCCCTCTGAGGCGGAGGACATCTTGGGTGATTCCCACCATCCAATCAGGGAGGCAGGAACTAACTTTCTTCCTCTTCCTGTCTAGCCTGTGGGACCACCCTCTCTTCAGTTCTGTTCCTGCCTCCAGGGAGAGCAGTTCTGCAGCAGACTAGCTCTGCTGCCTTTTTTCTCTCTATCTCTTATTTATCTTTCTTCTTCCTCAAATCATTCTTTACCTTACTCCTTACTTACTTCATTACCTTACTCTACTCCCATTTCCTCTTCTTTTACTCCTCTTGCCAAAGAAAGAAAAGAAGAGGAAGAGATGGTCTCTAGAGAGTCATCAGACTCTGAGGAAAGCTTCATGGAGAAGAATTTGGGCTGTTCCCACGGAGAGCCATCCTTCCGGTGGCGGGAACAGGCCCAGCCAGCACCAGCATGCCTCTGAGGCTGTATGGGTTCCCTGGCAAGGAGAATATGGGCTGTTCCCATGGAGTGCCGTCCTACCGATGGCGGGAACAGGCCCAGCTGGCACCAACATGCCTCTGAGGCTGTATGTGTTCCCCGGCAAGGAAATGGCCTTGGAAGAGACGCAGGCCTCTCAACAGCTCCATCTTCCACAGAGGGAGCTTGTTAAAACAGCATGCCTCAGCCAGACAGCTGAGAACAGCGCCACCTGGTGGAGCTCAATTTTGGCGGGAAACAACGCAATGCACTTGCCAATCTCCTGGCAGGAGAAACATGGCTGAAACATAATCCAGACACCCAGAGCTCCAGCCGACAAGCCCAGGAGGGCCACGTAAATGTTCCCCCGAGCGTGTTATACCTCCAGAATTCCTGTCAGCAATTAGACTGGCTGTGAGGGAGGAAATCCTGTTACTTTACCAGTCAGAAGCACCTTGGCCCTATAAAGATTCCAGGAATCTCCTCAGCCCTGGCTCCATGTGAATGTGCCCATGCCAATCTCCTGCCTGGAGATTTTACAGCAGGCCTTTCCCCTTTGGATTTAGCCTTGCTTTTACAACAGGATCTAGCCCTGCCTTTCCCTGTCAGATGGGTAATGTATAAAGGGCGCAATTTTGCTGGTGTCTTTGAACCTTTTAACTCTTAAGACTAACCAGGAGAGAGGAAATAGTGGTGTGGTGTCTACCTCCTCCTCCCTCCATGAGTAAGGCTGTAGCTCTGTGGAAGAGCTTCTGCTTTGTATGCAAAAGATCCAGGTTTGTTCCCCTTAACTCCAGTTTAAGAGATTAGGTAGATGAGGAGAAGAAAAAAAAAAACCTCTTTCTGAGACCCTGGTGACCTGCTGCCAGTCTGAGGAGAGAACACTGACTGATGGTCTGAGTCAGAATAAGGCAGTTTGTAACGTTTATAATTCAGGGATCCCCACGGAGCAGGGGAATCACCCTCAGATGGAGTTTGTAATGACAGGGAGAAGGATGAATTCCTTCAGATGTGGAAAAGGAAGAAATATCCCTACCAGAACAGTCAGTCCAGCTGTCAGAGTCTGAGGTCTACCAGTATTTACACCTAAGACATTCTCAGCCTTAGAGCTGTAAAAATTAGCCTTGGGGGAGTAGGACCCTTAGACTGGGAATACTAAATCCAGCCCAGGGAAACGAGTCACTTCCTCGTGAAGGTTCCTCAGGAAAGGTCCTCCCATTTCCAGAATATTTGTGGAGAAAGTTCAAGGCTGAGTGTTCTACACCATAAGCCAATTAATAATCCCCAAACTTGGTCTCCCCCCCCCCCAAAACCCTGTACTTACTACCTTTTTTGCTATGAGTTGTTGCAGGTACCTGCGATGGAACCTCCAGTGGCTACTCTTCAGTCATCTGGGCTCTGGTCAGAAGATGGGTAAGGATCAGTCAGAGACCACTTAGACAAGAAGAGAGAGGCCATGCTAACAAGTGCTCACGAGTCCGTGACCATGGCTATTAAGGTTACAGCTATTGTCTCTATTGCCTCAAGAGTGTCAGGAGTATGGATCTGGAAACTGATCCAACTCCTCCTGTATATGATTCAGCGGACAGCGACTGTAGTGGAAAAGTACTGCAGTGCGTGATCATGGACGAAGACCACATCCCACCCAGAAACTGGAAACTGCTTTGGGAGCACCCAAGATGTCCTCCGCCTCAGAGGGAGAATGGACCTTTGGACACTTACCGTGAAGGGTCCTTCTCCTCTGAGGAAAGGAGGACATCTTGCCCTCCCCGGGTCTCCGTCCTTCTCTACCCTGCTGCCTCATTCTTATACCTCCTCCGGGTTATGCTTTATTTACAGTACATGTTAATGCAACAGGTGTTTTTTCTCTCAGTATTAACAGTTGCTGAATGATAAATTCAATGTTACTGCTTTGTGGAGTCACCTGAACTGAAGAGAGGGTGGTCCCACAGGCTAGACAGGAAGAGGAAGAAAGTTAGTTCCTGCCTCCCTGATTGGATGGTGGGAATCACCCAAGATGTCCTCCTTTCCTCAGAGGAGAAGGACCCTTCACGGTAAGTGTCCAAAGGTCCGTTCTCTCACTATCTCCAAATACTTCGGCCTTCCCTAGGAAGATCTGTTCGCATCCCTGACAAATCGCCAGGTGGACAGGTTTTTCTCCTGGTACTTCCACCTGGAAGCGGAAGTGGCAGATGTGTTGACTTCACCATGGCCCCGGACCTTGCTGTACACCTACCCACCTACCCCAATCCTTCCGAAACTTTTAAGAAAGATCAGTGAGCAGAGAGCAGACATAGTCTGCAGATTAAAAATCAAAGTGCCAATTTGTGTTTAAAAACTCATATTCCAAGCAAGACAGTTAATAGTTTGGATGCTATTTCAAGTTAGGACATGAAAACATTAGTCATATAGTGTGAACTTGCGTGGCTTCATTTTATTGTTAATGGGAGCTCAATTTCTGTAACCAGAATACTCAAAATCTTTGCTCTCAGACAACCTCTTAAGTGTATATATCCGATAGTGCATAAATCACAATCGGTGACTGCTGACAAGTTCCTACTTCTGTTTGGATGATAGACATGTAATTATTTCTTAGGCATATCAGCAGCGGACCTTAAATACAGGGAATAGTTCTTCTGTCCAGTGAAAAGGAGAGACTTTAAAAAGGACAGTTGGCTTCAAGTATTGTTTGAATCATAGTGTGCTAGCTTCAAACACTGCTAGAGTTTGTAGATGATTAAAAATATTTGACTGAGGGGAAAGGAAAGTGTAGAACTCTGCAATGGCTCGTGTTGCCTCTAGTGTCCTTTAAAGGTAACTGGTATTATGCACTTGTCTCCATTCAAAAATGAAATATATTGTCTTATTTCCAGGTTCTCACAACTGATGACTTCCCTCTCCTAGATACTGTTCTGGAACTAAAGAGAGATGTCAGTCAGAACCTGAAAGAGTCAAATTCAGGAAAAGACCCAACTTTACTTATGCCTTCTGAAGGCGAGTCTCTACAGGTGAGCAACTATAGATGACTTTAGCAAGGTTACTTATGGCAAAAGTGACTTATATAGATACATAATTTCTCTGTATGCATATCTTATATACAAATAGCGAAGTGGCCCTAATCTGATAATACTTAAATCCAGAGATTAGAAACATGAAACAAGACAGATCTGCCTACATGCCTGAAAAATGCCCCAGATTTGCAGAAAAATCTGAAATCTTAAAAACCTCCCAAACATTTGGGGTTAAAACCCCCAAATGATAAAGGAAGCAGTTGTAGCTTTAACCAGATGCCCTCAGTGGCTGTGCTAGGCAACCATAACAGTTTAGGCAGTATTGAGGTTTGGTTGCTGTCAGTAAAAGGCAGGGCCCTGTTTTGGCCTTTGAGGGAGGACTCACTGGGGCCAAGCCTAGAAGCAACCACTGAACTACCAGATACCACATAACTTTGCCTGACTCAGCCAGGCCTGGCTGCTTGCTGCTGTTCAACAGCAATACCCCCTCCTCCAAACAAAAAGGCATTGTGTCATGGCTAGAGTTTCAGAATAGGATCTAGGAGACCCAGGTTCAAATCTTCGCTCTGCTGTGGAAGCCCATTGGGTGACTTGGATACCAGCAGACACTCAACGTAACCTGCATTTCAGAGTTGTTGTGAGGATAATAGGGAGGCAAGGAGAATGTCATAAGCTGCTTTGGGTCCCCATTGTGAGAAAGGCAGTATGTAAATGAAATAAAGTAAGAAATATATGTGAAGATGGGGCGGGGGAGAGATAGTAAACGGGGAGCAGATTGTGAATGGTAATATTTTAGTTATGAATGAGTGCTGTAACACAAAATACCCAAAACGAATACTGCAAGCCATCTCACCAATGTGAAGGACATGATAAAAAAAGAGGTCTGTCCAAAGTTACCCACAAAAATGCAGCTATTCTAACTAGGAGTGTGCAACCCAAAAGATTCGGGTTTCCTGCTTCTGGATTACCCAGAGCACAAAAAAAATTCGGGTTTTTAAGCCGATTAGGGAAGATTCAGCCATTGTTTCCAATGGGAAACACTGCTTCTGGCTATTCAGGGGCCTGGGGGTGGGGGTTGTTTTCTTCCCTAATAACATCAAATTTGCAGGGTACCCTCTATCAGCCCTCCTCTCACATCCACCCAAGTTTCAGGAAGATTGGACTTCCTGAAGATTGGACTTCCAAGATTCAGGAAGATGAAACTTCCCTAACCCTAACCCAAATGTCCCCCCAGCCACCATCTATCTCCATTGTTTCCTATGGGAAAAATCAGGCGGAAGGTTCTCAGGAGGCTGGGGGTGGCATTTTACAAGTAAAATGAACCAAAACTGCAGGGGACCCTCTCCCAACCCTTCTTCCATGACCACCCAAGTTTCAGGGAGATTGGACTTCGAAGGGCCTTGTTATGGCCCCCCAAAGAAGGCCTCCCCAGCTGCATTATTCCCTATGAGGACTATCTTCACTCCAGAGAATCACAATAAGAAAAATTTGATTAAAAATGAACAACGCTGTATGAAGCGAGTGTTACCAGAACTGCTTTTTATTAATGGGGGAAATTAGCTTAGCAGTCTGTAACTAAAATTAGCGCGGATCTAACCTATGTTTATGGAGGTCCCAATTCCAGACACTCTAGCGATAAAGAGGCAGACTACAAATAGGTTCAACAAACATGTGTCTTTACTAGTAGTGTGGCATAAGTCTGAACTTGCACATACACACAAGAAAGCATACAAGGACTAGGAAACACAGAGTAAGAAATATAGAGACGTTCGCATTAGCAGGTTCCCAACAATGGTAAGGGAAATACTCACTTATCCTGAAGCGGAGCAGAGACACAACAGCGAGGTGGTCCAATGCCAGCAATGGATCCACAGACAGACAGCAAGGGGGTCTGGATAGGGAATGGCCTAAGCACCATGCGGTCTGAGAGACCGACTTAAATACCCCAAAACATACCCTGGGGCTGGTGCTGTACTTGGTGGTTCTCACAGATTAAAACAAAGGTTCTAATGGGTCACTGAATGGCTTGGATGGGCCACTTTGGTAATCTGATTGTGATAAGTGACACCTCAGGAAGAGGGGACAAAAGAGGGAGGGGGAAATCCGAGTGGGCTGAATGGATGTTCCAGCGGACAGGGCTTGTCCTGATGTCATCAGCTCTGGAATGCGGAGGTTTCTTTGAGATGCATTCTCTAAGTGCTTGGGATGGTCGGCACTTAGTTCCTTCTCCGGGGCGGCTCCTAAGATATGCAGAGCGGGGTGAGGTGCTCTCGCTGCGGACGTGGCGTGCCCGCTTCGCCGAAATGGCTTCCCAAAGCAGTCTTCTTCCCTGGGTCTTCTGGCTGCCTGAGAACATGGATGCCGGCGGGGCATAGCTGGGGCTGGATAGCAGGCTGCCCGGTAGCGAGGGCAAGCTCGGGGACCGGCCTGCGGGAGAGGCTCCAGGCGGGAACTGACCAGGGAGCGCCTAGCCAGGCTCGCTGGAGGTCTTCCCGGCAGGCGCCCGGCTGCTAGCAGCGGCTTGGGCCCATATGAGGCAGGCTTCCATGGAGGCAGGGGAAACAGCACACAAAACACAGTCCAAAGCGGGGAACAGGCACGGTCCGTGGCAGATGGCAATGCAGGCACGGGGCACACTTATAACAGAGTCCAAACACACACTGGGAAGTCCCGATACAGGTCTGGGCAGGGCTGCCCAGGAAGAGTCCTTTGTGCAGTTAACCAAACATGGAGTCAGGGAACTACACAGTCTATTGCAGCAGCAAGGTAATTAACACGCAGGCAGGAAACTGACACGTGTACCAGAACACACACGTGCAGGGCAGTCTTTGGTGCAGCAGTAAAACAGCAATGCAGGAAACTTTAACACAGTTCATGGCAGGCCTTAAAGCAGGAGAGGGGGCCTACTTGGCAACACGAGTGAGCAACTAGAAGTGAACTGATGATCAGCCTCCTTCAATACAGCCAAAACTGAGTGATCACATTCACTCCAGAAAGTCATCCAACACTGAATTCTATCCAAATCAAACTGAACCATGTGTTAGTTTTCAACACATGGTTCAGTTTGATTTGGGTAGACTTCAGTGTTGGATGACTCTCTGGAGTGAAGTTGATCACTCAGTTTTGGCTGTATTGAAGGAGGCTGAGGCTCTTCTAGGAGGCTGGGGGTGACATTTTGCAAGCAAAATGCACCAAACCTGCAGGGGACCCTCTTCCACAGCTACAATTTCATGGAAATTGGGCTTCAGGGGGCCATGTCATGGCCCCCTAAAGAAGGTCCCCCCAGCCACATTATTCCCTATGAGGACTAACTTCACTCCAGAGAATCACAATAAGAAAAATTTGATTAAAAATGCACAGTGCTGTATGAAGCAAGTGAGTGAGCAACTAGAAGTGAACTGATGATCAGCCTCCCTCAATACAGCCAAAACTGAGTGATCAACTTCACCCCAGAGAGGTGAAGTTATCCCACCTTCAAACAAAGTATAACATCACACCATAGAATTACACACACACACACACACACACACACACACACACACACACACCAATTTTGGTGGGGGGATTTCAGTTTTTGGATTTCTGGGAACAGTATTAATAGCACATTCAAAGCACGGCATACAATCCCACCTTGAAAAAAATATAACATCACACCAGAGAATCACACACCTAATTTTTTTTTTTTGAATTTCAGTTCTTGGATTTCTGGGTCTGGGAACAGCATTAATGGTACATTCAAATCACAACATACAATCCCACCTTGAAACAAAATATGACATCACACCAGAGAATCTCTCACACCAATTTTTTGGGAGTAATTTCAGTTCTTGGATTTCTGGCCCGCCCTCCCCACAAGCAAGCTGAGTGCAGGTTAACAGCATGCAACAACAACATCAGAACAATTCAGTAAACAGGAAGCAAATGATTCAGTGGACCCCCAGAAGCAAAGCTGTACCAAAGAATCCCACACTCAGCAAAGGCAGCACCAAATTCAGCAAAACAGCAGTAAAAAAGTGCTCTTCCCTCCCAGTTGCTCAGCAAAGCTGGATTAAAATGCAGCAACAGAGAATCAGGGCAGTGACGCACACTCCCCCTGGAGCGGAGCTCCACAGAACAAGGCCAAAATTCAGCCCTGCCTTTCCAGCACACACACAGCAATGATTAAACAGAAGCAATAATCAAGAAACAATAATCAAACAGAAGATTTAAAAACCACCCACAATTTTCCTTTCCCTCAAGCCACCAAGACTGAGAGTCAACCACGACCACCCTCTCCCCCCAAATAGAAAAAAACCCAGTTCGAGTCAAGTGACTCTCAAACCTGTTGCAGACAGTCCATTCTAGGTCCACCAGGGTAGCCCAGTAAGGTCCAGTTGGTCCAGCAGCAGAAGCAGCAGAGTTCAAGTCACTTAGCAGAAGCAGCAGGTCACTCAGCAGCAGCAGCACAGCCAGCCCAGAGAGAGCAAGCACATGGCTCAAGCAGGGCAAGCTTGCCAATTTATGACTAAAGTTGGACAAGCCCCAAATTCAAACTAGCCAGTCACTGCAGCAGCATTTAAAAAAAAAATTAAAAAACAATGTCTTCCTGGAGAATCACCAATCAGGGAAGAGAGCTGCTTGCTGCTGCAGCAATTGGCTCTTTGTCTCAGCCAATCACACTCCCTTCCCTGATGCCTCCCTCTCTCGATGATGGGAGGGAAGAGAAACGGAAGCTCTTTGCTGCAGCAAGGGAAAAACGCTTCACAGATCAACCCAAAGCAACCTGAATTGCTTCGGGTTGCTCTGTTCCAGGTTTTCTGAATCGGCCCCAGCGGGAAGCACAGATCAACCCAAATCAGGGTTGATCCATGTTTGCTTTGGGTTAAAGAAATCCGAAGCGCATATCCCTAATTCTAACAGGAACTGGTCCACCTGGCTTAATTGACGGGTTCAAATACCAGAAATTCAATCCATTGATTTTCAATAGTATTATTTGTGAGAGAGTCTTTGCACAATCTTTGAGTTCTCGTTGTGAAGTAGGCAATCTGTAGGAAGATCATGAGAGCTTCCAGCATTTCCTCGAAACTTCCTCCTCGTACCAATTTCATGACTAGCTTACTGGGAGTTCCCCATTCTTATAACATTTAAAAATATACCTGGGCTTTTGCCAGTACGGAACTACATGGGACTGAAGCAAAGCCCATTTGCTTCCCATTTCATACCACCATACTGCTCTCTTCTTTCCAGTCAAGAAAGCAGAATGGCAGAAAGAACTGCCATTGGAGAGAAGGATATAGGAAAGGTGAGCATACGGAGACTGCCAGGAGGAGGGAAAGAGGAAATAGTGTGGGGAAGGGGGTACAGGGAAAAGTGAAGTACCCCTTCCAAATCCTTTCCGGTTCCCCATGACAGAACTAGACCAGAAGGGAGAGGCTTCTCTGGAGGGGAGTTGAAGACAGGAGGGAAGGAAAAGGTGAGAGACTGTGGGGGCAGGGGAGGGAAAGAGAACATAGTAAGGAAGAGGAAAATGAGATGGCCCCAGTAAGTCCCTGCAGTTCCCCACTTGTATGTGTATAATACAAACCAGCAGTCCCTCGTACTGTAGTCTGTAATAACTTGGTCATGACAATTTCTAAGTGATCCATGTCTTTTTTTATGTTTGTCTTTGAGTGGTGTCTAAACTCTGTTCTTATAAGGGCATGGAAACTACTGACATCAACAAAAAGCATTCATTTTTAGGAGGGGATAACACAAGGAAGTGCATCATTTTTAAAATACAAGCAATTACTCATGTTTAAGCATGATCAGGAAAGGATGTTGCTTTGTTCCAATATGTTTTAAATCTTATTATATAGGACTTAAAGCAAAGCAAAGAAGTTTGGCATGAAGGAACTATATGTGATGAGAATCTGACATCACATACCCTGCCAGAATGGTTGCAGAAGAAGTCAAATTCTATTGTTTTTGCAAAAAAGGAAGGTGAGAATGTCTGAAGATGTCTGCAGATGTCTGCAGATCCATATAGTTGACGGACAAGTTCTGTGTCTCCCTTTGGGAAAAGAAATGGAGGATCCTTGCTGTTTGGGCTTGTGAACTGAATTCTATATAGTGTTATGTTGCATGCTACATTCTTCTGCCTAACTGTACCAGTCAGTTCCGACTGTTTATTAAGTGCAAGGCCCCAATGGAGAAGCATAGATCTTACACAGTATGAACAGTGAGCATCTTTAGTATTTACCACTGTATCAGTGAGATTCTGCTATTTTTGTTTCTTTTTTCTACTCCTCCCCTGATAGCTGCTGTGGTAGAGGCTCTTAAAAGAAAGTAAGAAATATTAATAAAGATGGAGTAATTCTCCTTCCCCATCAAATCGTGTTTATGCTTATCCAGTTGCTTTCACGAAGCCAGACCATATTTCTCTGCATGTATGTGGCAGAAACCAGCTGGAGAAACTGGTTTTGGCCTCTAAGATACTAAACTTGAGATTTATCTGAATGTTCTCAAGGTAGAACTCTGTAAAAGGCAGGATATCAAGAACTTGTTCTTAAAAATGCATATTGTAAGTTCTGATTAGTCAGTACCAAGTCCAGTCATAGCCAAGAGATGGAGTGAGGTGGTGTTGCCAGGTATGCTGAAATTGTGTATTGTACATTGTGCTTGGCATACTGGGAAAAAGCGAGTAGCGCTCTTTCTGAAAACCTCTTAGGTTTTTCACACACATACTAAGGCAGCTCAGAGATCACGAGAGAATTACCCTGAACATGGCACCACAACAAATCCTGACAAGTGCATGCTTATCAGCACCATGAGTAGTCAGGTGTACTCCTAAAAATTGTAATGTATCAAGTGTCTTTTGCTGAACAATTTTACTGGCCATATGTGAACAGGGTTGGCCTTATGACACTTGAACTGAGGACTCAGAGAATATGGGTTCCTTCTGTTTTTTTTCTCTGACTCTGTTTAATGGATCTTTTTGGTAGTCATGTATAATGCTAAGGTGATAGAACTGCCCAGCCACTTGAGTGAGAGCTGCTGGAATACTGTGAGAATAGATATGTAATGCTATTTTTAATGTTTTTATTATCTAGAAACAGAGAAGGGGGCAGTAGCAGAAACAACAGGAGCAGAGTCTATGCAAGACATCAGAAGCCTTTTGAGTACATCTGACTTGGAATGTTCCCTTTGCATACGGTTCGTTTTTCTTCGTGACTACGGCTTCATTTTTCTTCTTGACATTAGCTGGCTGATAATGGTTCATTCATTTTCTCTGGTGTAAAAACTTTGCATCAATAATATATATAAATTTCTAGCCAAAAGATGGGTGGTAAAATGCAGGAGAGGTGATTAGAGATATAAAAAGTACCAATTCAGATGATTTATCTGACTAGCAGTGGCTTTCCAAAGCCAACAGGAGAAACATACCTGCTTCATAAGACCACTTAATTGACAATTCCAGGATCCGAACCAGAGCCCTTCTGCATATTATCTGGAGAATCTGAAGTCACTGTCTGTGTCCTAGAAGAGTGAAAGCTGCAGTCAAAAGGCCAAAGAGGAACAAGCAGTATTATTGAGCCATGCTCCCTTCCCTAAGACATTTCATGCTACATCATAACAATACCATAGGAAGATGCTTTGCAGGCATGCTCTTATATGGTAGTGCTAGTAGTTTGCTTTGTTTAGTAACATAAAACATAACAGGTAAGCTTTTCAAGGCTAGAAGTGTCTTTATGCTGTGACTTTTGAGTCTTTTAAAGCAGTAATGTTTATGATCAAGTCTGGAGCCTCATTTATACTATATTTAAATAGTCTCAGATTTTCATGACCCACTGGAGGATCAGTCACATGAGAGTGAATTGTTTTTATGAAATGGGTTCTTGAACGTTGCTGGGATTTCTGAACACTTTCTAAGTGCAGGTGTGTCTTATGCCTGCCAACCTGATGCATTCAGATGAAAAGACGAGAATTTGTGAAACAACCAGGGCTTTTTGCAAGCAGTGGGGTTTTTAAAACCTTAATGAAGTCATTGGAATAGTTGAAGATGGGTAGTAAATGCAGTACAAAGTATCACCCCCATCTACCACTATCCTTTGGATCTCAGCAGAGAGACTGAGTTGTTGGACAAGCTGATCCATATAGCTCATTATTGTCTACTCTGACTGGCAGCAGATCTCCAGGTTCTCTTGCAGAAGAAGATCTTTTCTAACACCTGCTTCCTTTTAACCAGAGATTGAACCTGGGGTAGTCTCTGTAACTCAGCCATGGTCTCTCCCCACAACAGCTCACCTTGTCCTAGGAATTCAGCAATGCAGTTGTGATACCAGTATGTTGGGAACAGTTATGGAGATAGGCTTGGCAAATTCATCCCTCCTTGAATAACGGTTATCTAAATTTAGTGAGCATGGAATTAGTGAGTGAGAATGCCTTTGTCAGTCATGCAAGCTACTGGTATCCAGGGAAAGTGAGTCATTTCTCTGAGTAAAAAACATCATGTATATCTGTAATCTTTTCCTTTCAGTTCAAAAATCAAACAGATCTCAAACAGACACCAGGTTTGTTGATCTTATAATTAGGTCTGTAGAGGAAAAACAGCAACAAGATACATGAGGAGATGCCAAATAAAGGCGATTGCACAAATATGATGTGCAACAGATTTTCAAATCTGTCTTCCATTTACATGCTTGATTTTTCACATAACTGTCATCCTCATCTGTTTGTGGAATCTCTATTTAAAACATTTTTGCACCATCTTTCCCCCTAAATAGGGTCCCCAAGGTGACCAACATCAAGCATTAAAATATTTCTACATTATAAAAATTAAAGATAGATATACAATAATTCAATGAAAACATAAACAAACAACACCAAAAACCAGGGAGGAGGCTCATAACTGTTATTGGGAGTGTGCCAAGCAGAACAAAAAATTCTTCACCTAGTAGCAGAAGACAATAGTAGAGAGAGACAGATGACTCTCCCTTGGGAGGGAGTTCCAAAGTTTGGTGTCTTGACTGTGGCTCCCTCCTTTTGTGGCAATTAGGTTTCAGTTCATTAGGCCTCATCCATTCCAAAACTGTCTCCAGGCACCAGTTCAGTTCCCATAGCCTTCTTGAGATCTGCTGGAAGCACCAGATAGAACTGAGTGTCATCTGCATATTGGTGGCAACTCAGCCCAAATCTC
Organism: Eublepharis macularius; assembly: GCF_028583425.1. Classification (NCBI taxonomy): domain Eukaryota; kingdom Metazoa; phylum Chordata; class Lepidosauria; order Squamata; family Eublepharidae; genus Eublepharis; species Eublepharis macularius. Next base: position 85,553,387 of record NC_072793.1, on the reverse strand, counting down.
CCGATAATCTCTCCCATTAGCTTTACACAGATGTTGAAAAGCATGGACAACAACATAGAACCTTGTGGAACCTTGTAGCCTAGAGGCCAAGTGGGGGAGCAGTAGTCCTCCAGTACCACACCTGCCCAAGGTAGGACTAGAACCACTTCAGAACAATGACTCCTAGTCCCAGTCTCAAAAGGCAATCCAGAAATGTACCATGATTAATGGTATCAGAAGCCTCCTAGAAGTCCAGGAGAATTAACAGGTTCACACTCTTCCTGTCCATCTGCTTGTGCTTGTTATCCACCCTGGTGATCAAGACCATTTCAGTCCCATGACCAGACCTGAAAACAGATTGGAATAGATCCAACAACCTACTTCATTCAAGAATAGTTGAAGTTGGCTAGCCACCATTTGCTTGGTCATCTTGCTAAATAAGACTGGATGTTAATTATTCAAGTTTCCTGGGTCCAGTGTAGGCTTTTTGGGGGTGGGTGCACTACTGCCTGCTTTAAAGTGGTGGTAGTGCTCACCACCCACTCTCTAATAACAACAACATTTAATTTATATACCGCCCTTCAGGACAACTTAATGCCCACTCAGAGCGGTTTACAAAACATGTTGTTAACCCCACAACAATAATCACCTTGTGAGGTGGGTGGAGCTGAGAGAGCTAGAAGCTGTGACTGACCCAAGGTCACCCAGCTGGCTTCGAGTGGAGAAGTACATGCCTCAGGGAGGCATGCGCTGTCTCCCAGACCCAATCCATTAGCTCCCCCCCAGCATATTTAGGTAGCCAGGAGGGGCAAGGGTTACACAAGCAGGTAGTTAGCCTCAGTCTTCCAAGAATTCTGTCCATATTGGCACCTTGGGTCCATCTGATCCTATGACTGCTAATGAAGAGTCCCAAGTCTGAAAGGATGGGAGAGATTTTATCTGCAAAGTGCTTAGAAAAATAATCACAATGAACTGCAGAGCAGTCCACCTCCTGTAGACTGGAACCCAATACCCAAACCATTCAGAATAATAATAACCACTTATATGCCACTCTTTTAGACAGAACAAGGTCAAGGTTGTTATTGTTATCACCACAAGACAGTTGGAAAGCTGGGGTTGAGAGGAGTGGCTTACCCAAGGCCACCTGCTGAGCTCATGGCAGTACTGGGATTCAAACCAGCAGACTGTTGATTTGCATCCCAACCACTTAACCGTTATGCTGTAGAGTTCCACAAGTCCATGCTATGCAAATGCAATAGTGGTGGAGAAAAATCACCTCCATGGAGTAGGCTTGAAAAGGAACTTTAGCCTGTGCCTTGTCAGATTCATTCCCAGTCATTTTCTACTATTGCTCTAGCCATCTCCCTTGCCTTTTCATCACCTGCAGCCCCTCAATAAACCAAGAGGCTGTCCAGGCTCTTAGACCTGAGAGAGGATGCCTATGTGCAATTGTGTCCATTGCCTGTGTTATTTCCTCATTCCAGAGGGCATCAGAAGGCATGCCGATCATACCAGCAGAAAAATCCCCTAAAGTCACCTGAAAGCCAGTTGGATCAATCAGGCTACAGGGTGGATCATCTTATGTGATCCCACACCCCTGTGGAGTCTTGGTAACCTTGTAAGTCTAAAACCCAGTGTGCCTTCAATCCCCCTCCCCCATTTTCAGAAATGTAGAGTGAGTTTGTATGCATCTTTACCCTGAACTCAACATCTGAGGAGGCACAACAGTCACATTCTCCTGTGGTCAGGAGTGGGGCAGTCCAGTACTCATGGGGAAGTAGCTCCTCTTGCACATCATCAATCCCGGAGGGGAGGGGCTCTTTCCTGGTACACCAGTTTTTTCTGGCCCTGCTCAAGAAGGGACACAAATCTCTTTGCTCCTGAGAGCAAACAATCCCGGACAACACAAACGGAAGTAAAAATCGCAGTGACAAACCAGCACAGTGCGTAGCTTGCTGGGGAAAAGGAAGGGCCTGTTCCTCCTCCCCCCATTCCCCTCTGCTTTGCGATCAGCGCGCATGAGGAGCAGGGTGAGCACAGAGCCGACACCTCCTAAACTGGGACCTAGCTCTGTTGAGGCAAGAGGAGAGTGTGTGAACGAGGTGAAAAACACCAAAGCGGGTGCAGCTTCCAAAACTGGGCATGCAGAAGGAGCAGCTGTTAAAGCAGCCCTTGGAGTCCCTCTCATTTGAGTGATGGTGACAGCCTCAACAGAGAAACATGCAACTCACTGAATCACGGTAAGTGACCCCGACAGAGCCACAATCTCAGAGTGGGTCTATGGGCAAGTAGAGGAAGACCCAGAGTGGAATCTTTCCCCAGGAGTATTCTAGAAACCTTAAACAGCTGTATCCGAGCCCTAGTGAGAAAACAAATCTTTACTTTCACTTTCCCCCACTCTCTTCCACCTTGTCTTTTAGGGGAGAAAGAGATCCTGTAGGGCGGGAATGGCAACCAAGACAGGCTCTGTAGCATCCAGATCAACAGAGGGAGCTCTAAGCAGCTTGGACCAACCAAGCTCACTACTATCCATGCAATCTGTACCAGGGCCTAGTGGAGAAAGCCAGATAACAATGTCCTAGACCACTCAGGCCCAAACGCCAAGGCAAACATGTTGGTATGGTTAAGAAACAAAATGAAGAAGGAACTCAGTGAGGCAGTGAAGGAAATAAAAGGACAAGAGACACAAATCCCAGGTCCCAGTAAGGGCAAAAGACCAGCAAAAACTCATTCTCACAAAAAACAGGAGGAAAGTGGAAAATTGGATAGAAGGGAAATCAAGTCCTTCAGACGAACCCTACTCAGGATCAGACCCTTCAGATGAATTATCAGAAAGTGAGGAAGGGGAACTATCAGATGAGGAAGAGGAAGCAATTGGCCCCATACAAACCAGGTTATTCCCCCAGGAATTATACTCCAAATTAATTCCAAAAGTATTAAGGACCCTGGAAATAGCCCAAACAACTATGGGGAAGGAGGATGCAGACACATCCTATCCCCAAGGCTTTGAAAGGGCACTTCCAAAAATAGGATCAACACAAAGAGGCGTGCCTTTACCAGCAATGTTCCATAGCATCCTTAAAGCAGAATGGGAGAACCCAGCTAGGCCAAAAATATACCAATCTGTATTCAACAAGTTTTATTCCCTGGTACCAGACGCGACAAAGAAGATAAAACTGCCCATAATGGATGATCCAATCTATAGCCTGGCTACTAATTCAGTCTTACCTATGGATGCAGAGCGAATGTCGAAAGGCCCATCTGACAAGAAGATAAAACAAGCATTACGCAGAAACGTCGAAGCATTGGCAGCTTCCCTAAGAGAGAAGCCACAGGATCACTTTTTGCTAGAGCAGCATTCACTTGGGCCTCAGACCTAGCAGCAGCGGGTAGTGCAGTGCCCAAAGAATTCAAGAATTAAGTCAAGAAAATAGCTCTGGCAGCGGCGTTCACAGCAGATGCCACTTTAGACTCATTCCAGATGTCATCCAGAGCCATGGGGTTTAACGTCACAGCGAGACATAACACATGGCTGAGAAACTGGGATGTAGATCCCTCAGCATGCAATAAGGTAGCAGAAATACCCTTCGCAGGATCCAAGCTATTTGGAGAAGCCTTGGATACATTTTTGGTGGAAGTCGCTGAAAAGAAAAAAGTCCCCCCCCCCCCCATCAAAGAAAAGAGAATCAAGAATTAAGGGTAGACATTATTTTTGTGACTCCAAACAAACCGCCAAACAAGGAAGCGACAGACCTTACAAGAGCCTATGGCAAGCCCGACCGAGAAATGACTATAGGCTCTTCACTGTTAGAAAGCCAGGACAGCAATCAAAGGGTCAAAAGGAAGGAAATTAGGCATGACAATCAACCAGAACAAACAGCTATCCAAATAGGGGGGCGACTTCAGGAGTTTGCAAATCAGTGGCAACAAACAATAATGGACAAATGGGAAACAAACCGTATCCAAGGGCTACTCCTTGGAATTTGAAACAATCCCGCCAAATCGTCTCATCCAAATTCCAAGAAATCAGATGAAACAGAAACACACAAGGATAAAGGAAGCCATACAACACCTTTTAAGGATCAAAGCGATAGAACCAGTACCATCGCAATACAAGACCGAGGGAATCTATTCAGTGTTCTTCATCGTACCGAAGAAGAATGGGAACATCAAGGCCATCTTGGACCTGAAATGGTTAAGTCATCATATATAATCACACAAATTCAAGATGGAGACCATGAAATCCACCATAGGAGCTATCCAGAAAGGGGATTTTCTAGCCTCCATAGATCTATCAGAGACCTATTTACACATCCCTATATGGAAGACACACAGGAAATACCTATGCTTTGTGTACGATGGGGAACACTACCAGTACAAAGCACTTCCATTCAGTCTGAAATCCTCACCAAGAGTGTTTACGAAGGTTCTTGTGACCCTAGTTGCCTTCCTCAGACTTCAAAGAATAGCCCTGTCTCCATACTTGGACAACATCCTAATCAAGGCTCCCTCATTAACCTCAGCCCTGGTAACAGTGAAACAAACAATAGACTGCCTGGAAAGACACGGCTTTGTGGTCAACAAGAAAAAGAGCAGTCTCATACAAACCTAGAGGATTCTACACCTGGGAATAATAATAGATACAATCAAGGACAAAGCCTTTATATCAGAGGAGAGACAACAGAAAATTATCTCGATGATAAAACTAGTTCAAGAAAAGAAAACAGTGGAGGTGTCACAACTGGCCAAGCTGCAGGAGGTGATGGTGTCCTGCCAGGACATCATCCAGTGGTCAGGGTTCCACACACGTCCACTTCAGGGGTTCCTGCGACCCTTTCAGAAGATCATAACAAACAAATGGTGGAAAGCAGTTCAGATACCAGATACTCTGAACATAGAGACGAATTGGTGGACATATCTGAACAGATTCAGCAAAGGGACTCCTCTCAGAGAACCAAAGAGAGTAGTGATAATGACAGACGTGAGCCTGATGGGATGGGGATCTCACACACAGGGCAGGATGGCACAAAGAACATGGCTTAACAAGAAGAAGAAAAACGGCCTGTGGGAATTCTATGACAGCATATCAGGAAAACACGTCATGGTGCAAACCGACAACACAACAACAAAAGCATATATAAATAGACAAGGGGGCACCAGATACAAAATACTGAACAAAGAAACAGAGGAGCTTTTTCTCTGGGCAGAAGAAAACTTAAAGTCAATAAAAGCAGTACATGTAGCAGGACTACAGAATACAGTAGCAGACTGGTTGAGCAGAAACTCCGTGGACCAGTCAGAATGGAAACTAAATGAACAAGTATTCAAACAAAATATGCCTGAAATTTGGGAAACTGGAAGTAGATCTATTTTCAATGGCAGAAAACAACCTGGTGACAAAGTTTTTTTCCAGAAGGAAGGAACAATCAGTAATGGGTACAGATGTGCTAAACCAAGACTGGCCTTGGACTCTACTATGTGCCTTTCCTCCAATAAAAATAATGAGCAGAGTGTTACAGAAGGCAATGGAGGAGAATGTGAAGATGATAATGGTGGCACCTTTTTGGCCAAGAAGACCGTGGTTCCAGGAATTGAAGAGACTATCAAAAGAAGAACTGTAGAAATTACCACTAAGACAAGACTTGTTAACGCAAAGGAAAATCCAGATCTGGCATCGCTAAACTTAACAGCTTGGAAACTGAGTATGATCAATTGAAAGACTTGGGATATTGGGAAAAAGTTGTCGCAATAATGCTAGCCTCTAGAAAAAGTTCAACAAATAAGAAGTATAATAAGACTTGGTAAACGTTCAATTTCTAGTGTGAAGACAGGGGTCAGAACCCACTAACCACATCAATAAAACAAATCTTACACTTCCTGCAAGAAGGCTTAGACAAAGGGGTTAGCACCAGTATCCTAAGACGACAAGTGGCAGCCATATCAGCAATAAGGAGATCTAAGAAAGGGACATCTCTCACTAGACATCCACATATTAAAATCCTCCACTAATCCACAGGTTTCCAACATGGAACCTCAATGTAGTACTCTCAGCTCTCACAAAGGAACCCTTTGAGCCCATGGCAATATGTCCTCTCAAAGAACTAACTCTCAAGACTATCTTCCTAGTATTGGAAATAAGAGCATTATCAGTAAACAGAGATTTATGTATGTATCTTTTATAATGACAAGGTAGTATTAAGACCAGATCCAACCTTTATACCTAAGGTAAACTCATCTTTTCATAGAGGGGAGGACATTATACTCCCTTCTTTCTGTACAAGCCCAAAGTGTGAGAAAGAAAAGGAATGCCATAGATTAGATGTCAGAAGAGCCCTAAGTTATTACATGGAAAGGACGAAGCAAATACACAAAGTAGAGAACATATTTATTTCTTTAAGAAAGCGCTCACTAGGGGAGAACGTAACAACATCCACCCTAATCAGAGAGTGCATAGTTTTAGTATACAAGGGAAGGCATGTCGCCCCATCTGAGGGGATTACAGCACATTCTCTCAGCCACATCAGCAGTATACAGGGCATTTCCATCTCTAGAAAAGATATGTAAGGCAGCAACATGGAAATCTGTACACACGTTCACTACAGAATAGATCAAATAGCATCAGCTGAGACAGCTTTTGGGAGGAGAGTGCTACAGCAGGTCCTGTAAAGACAGAAACCAATAAACCCACCCAGGAGGGCACTGCTATAAATATATCCCATGAATACTGGACTGCCCCACTCCTGACCACAGGAGAATGGAAGATTTGTATTCACTTACCATGAAGCTTCCTTTCTCAGTGGTCCAGAAGTGGAGAAGTCCAAACCTACCCAGGTTTTCTATCTCATTGTGGGTGTATATATTTAAAAAAGAACAATGTTTTTTTTAATTAAATTTTTATTATTAAAATTTTTATAGTTTAATATGTTAGTGTCTAAGTTACAAAGGACAGAAGGACGACAATACAGCAAGAGAGAAAAGGGAATTATGGAGAAGTACGAGCTTGGAAATTAAACTGGTGCACCAGGGAGGAGCCCCTCCCCTCCGGGATTTATGATTCATCCGACCCTGTGCAAGAGGAGGAGCTACTTCCCCATGAGTACTGGACTGCCCCACTCCTGGACCACTGAGAAAGGAAGCTTCACGGTAAGTGAATACAAATCTTCTATTCACGTTGCCCATGTGGCAACGTGAAGCAGGCTTCACGTTGCCACATAGGGTAGCTTCCTTGCTTTTGCATATCACTATTCAAACAACTTCAAGTTATCAGAACCTGAAGAATGCATTTACATTACTTGTGTGCTGTATCTTTCTTCAAGCACATAATGATACATCTCCCTTCTTTACACCATCATTGCTGCTTCAGCCTTTTCTTCCTTTGGTTGCTTTGCAGTATGTTCTTTGAGCCAGTGACGATACCTTGTGGCCATACTTTCTGCAAAGAGTGTGTGGAGCGCTGCCTAGACCATAGGCCCAACTGCCCACTTTGCAAACAGAGCCTGAGAGAGGTAAGAAAACCCTACAGCACACTTGCATGAGGGAAAGGGCAAATGTTCCTCTTCTAATTACCTAGAACTTTTTCTAAATTTTGAGGAAAGGGAGATGTGGGTTCCATCTTTTGCAAGGTGGTACCTAACCGTCTCACTTCCTGCCCTCCTGCCCTTTCTTCAAGCTGCTCAGGGCAATGTACCTTCGGTTACATCCCCTCATTTTATCCTATGAGGTAGGCTAACAGAGAGGGTGGCTGTCCCAATGTCATCCATTGAATTTCATGGCTAAATGAGAATTTGAATTCTCAAAATCCATGCTACTACAGTGGATCTTAATCTTAATTATCATTTAGACAAGGGTCCACAGTCGTCTTCATCTTCTGGGCACTGCTGGAAGTTTGAGGGCAGGGAGCTGGCACCACTACAAAAAAGCTGCCATGGAGTGCTGAGGCCAATCAACAATACTGAAAGGTTGCAAGCCATGAATCCATCCATGATAGAAGCAGCTGTTTCTAAATACAGTTACAAAGCTGATCCCACCTGGATGCTTCTGAAGCACGTCCTACTTCAATCACATGAAGGGAATCCATGTCTGGCTGTTCTTGCTTTAGGGAAGAGATGATTTGCAAATGGATCGTGGAAACTCATTTATCAGCACCGTGATGGGGATCACTGTTTTAGATCAAGATACTGGAATGCGTTCAACCATCCATGTTTCCCACTTCTTCCTCACATTGCATCTACTGAGTGCCCCCCAAAGTTGGTTTCTGTGGTCATCAGACCTTGCTTCATCAGGACAAAGGGGCCAGGGTCTGTAGTGGGAGGGGAATTGGCAGAAACTATTGTCTCCTGTTTTACAGAATTAAGTGACATTGAATCTCATAATTGTGATTGATTAAATTTATAATCTGCTCTCCTCTTGAATGGGCTCAGAGCAGATGACATCAATGTTAAAATGTACAATAAAATTTAGATTTTATGGTTGGATGATAGCTAATATATTAGTGGCTGCAATATACCAACTGGGCCATAGGGGAGAGGCTGCTGGAGAGGAGAGGTGAAGACAGGAGGGCAGGAAAAGGAGAGAGGCTATTTCCCAGCTAGGGTTGCCAGTAGGGTTGCCAGGTTCCCTTACCCTCCCAGCGGGACCCAGCACTTACCTTCCTGGTGCTCCTGGGATGCTCACACACATGGTTCCATGCCAGTGCAATGACATAATTTCTGGGAAGTGACATCATCACGTGAGGTTGGGAACTGCAAGTGCAGTGTGCAGCAAGCGCACTTCTCATACTGTGAAGTGTGGGAGTGCTCTTGGGGCAGCATGATGACAGTGACATTGTCGTGCCGCCCCCCCAGAGCACACCTGGGAGGCCCATTCCCTATCTTTCTCCCCGCTAGCCAGGTAAGCAGTGGGGGGGGGGGTGAAAGGGGAGAATGGGGGAGCCCCCCATCCCTACTGGGGGAATGGGATTGTTATATGCCAGGTCCCATGCTCCCCTGTCATGCTGACACATGATTTCCACCAATTCACTCCTTGGAACTTGGGAGAGCACCCCCTCCCCCAAAGCAATGGTATTCAGTATCAGTGAATTCAGAATCAGTGAATCAAATAAAGCCCTGAAAGCAGTTACATTGAAAATGGTTATCAATTTGGGAGAAAAATATGGCTGAACACAGAGTCTGCAGGGACAGAACTATTAAAATGATATTTCAAGTGAAGCAAACTAAAGGGTTGCTGAGTAGAGTGAGAAGATAGGATCTGTATAACCAAAATCAATATAAGCTGGACTGTATGGATACAGACTGCAGTGACCAGCAGCCATTTAGAGCCATGGTAATCATTTCTTCAGATTGTGTCCCGTTTACATTGTGGTTTTCCATGTGATCTTTTCTTCCACAGGCAAAAAGTAGCTGGCTTGTATGTAGAAATAGGCTCCATGGAATTGTTCCTGAAAAGTTTAGTATACCAATGTCAATTAAGGCAAATTATATGGCTCTGTGTAGGCTAAGGAGATGGAACAACATAATCAGGGAAATACTTACTTTCCCTCCAAACGGTATTTGAAAATTTCTGCACAGGGTTAACTCAAACATGCCAATCTGGGTTTTTGGTTCTAGGGTGCATTCTGTTGTGTGTTATTTGTTGTCAAAACGTAGGATGTTACTTTGTAACTTTTAAAAGAGGGGGAGGAACCAGAGTTATGTTCATTCTGTTAATTCATTTTTTTTTCTTCCAGTACCTGAAGGCTGGGAAATACCGTACCACAGTAGTATTGGAGGAGCTTATGTTGACCATCTTCCCTTCACAGTTGGCAGACAGAAAGCAGATCCACCAGACCGAGATGGCTGAACTCTCAAAGTAAACAAAAACATTTGAGAGCAATTTCTTCATATATGTATTAGTATGTAATACAAGGGGAGCTTTTATTTAGCTGTTTTTTAATCAGATATTTTGAAGGGGCATTATAATATTGGCTATTTTATTTTCAGTCCCCTTCCGAATAATCCTCAGCATAGAGTTTGCCTTTTTCACTGCTCTGTCACACTGGGTTGACACTTCCATTGAGCTATCCCCTATGACCCCAAGGTCTCTTTCCCTCTCAGTCTCAGCAAGTTCAGACCCCACTAGCATGTACTTTAAGTTGGGATATTCTGTTCCATTGTGCATCACAACCACCACCACCACCACCACCACAACATTCGATTTATACACCTCCCTTCAGGACAACGTAATGCCCACTCAAAGTGGTTTTCAACGTATGTCATTATTATCTCCACAACAACAATCACCCTGTGAGGTGGGTAGGGCTGAGAGAGCTCCAGAGAGCTGTGACTGGTCCAAGGTCACCCAGCTGGCTTCAGTTGGAGGAGTGGGGAATCAAACCCGGTTCTCCAGATTAGAGTCCTGTGCTCTTAACTACTACACCAAACTGGGTCTCCCTTACAATTATGTACATTGAACTTCACTTGCCACATTGTTGCCCAGTCTCTAAGTTTGTAGAGATCTTCCTGGATCACTTGACAATCACCCTTGATTTTCACCATCCTGAGTAATGTTCTGTCATCTGCAAACTTGGCCACTACACTGCTCAACCACATAGATAAATCCTGTGTGGGAGTTTGCACTGCAGCTACATAGCTTTTTAGGGTATATACATTGAAGGAAGCAGAGAGGTATTTTATTCATAAGGTGTGAATAAGCCAGTTATGTTACTGTTTCTTCAAAGCATATATACATCCAGTCTGGTATATTTGATCCACACTGGCAACATACGATCATACTTCTTCCTTTTTCTTTCTGCAGCCTGACCAAGAATATCCCTATCTTTGTATGCACACTGACTTTTCCAGGCATTGTGTGTTCCCTTCATGTATTCGAGCCTCGTTATCGCCTTATGATTCGAAGGTGTCAGGAGACTGGCACGAAGATGTTTGGAATGTGTATGTTTGAGAATGGTAAGAGGTAAGCATTTCGGCCTGTGGCTGTGGTCTTTTTATTTCTCGTAGTTGAACGGGGATCCTTGCAAATCTATGGTTTTCAGAACAGATCAGTGGTTAGTATGTCTTCCTGGTACTTGGTCTCTAAATTCTGACCCCTGTTCTGATATGAGATCTATATATTGTAGGTGGAAGGCAGGATTTCACCCTTCGGATGTCCTGTGTGTCCCCAGTGATTTCCCCTGCTCTTTGAAGTTCAGTGGATTTTTTTCCTGAGCTACATTCTTCTTCTTCATACATAGCATGTGTTGAAGCAAATAAACAATCTTTTCTAGGTATGTTTTGATGATCAGGAAGACCCCAATGGAGTGTAAAAGCAAATTGTAATTTGATTCGTATTCCACTCTTCTGAACTAACCAGTGGTTTACTGATATTGGTGTTTCTCCTAGACGATCCTACCTTCTATTCCAACTTAGTCACCCTCTTGAGTGTTGTGTTGGTGGATCAGTTAACCCTTGTGAACACCACAAGGGTAATGAGGGGTACAGCAATGGGAAAAGAATTGAAAATTGCTCTCCTCCTCCAAATATAGGAATATTAGAAGAAGTAGATTCACAAGCTATTATGTGAATCTATCAAAAGTTATTTCACATTTGGTTAAAGTATTCATTTTTCTGGACTCACTAGCAATTCAGATACATGGATATGCTGCCAGTCTGCTGTCAGTTGATGTTCCTGCTAGTAAAGCATAAAAACATAAGGGATCCGTCTTTCTCATGAGTCCCACCCCTGGTCCCCATGATTTCCCTGTTTCTAATTAAGCTCCAAGAAGAGACTAAGCCTTCAGGCAGGATCTGTAGCAAAAGTGGGAACAGGACAGCAAATCTCAATTTCCCACCAAAGAAGGGGATAGCATTTCTCCTCCAAAAGGACTCAGATGATTGCCTTAGTACCAGCCAGAGCAGGAAAAGGGCAAAAGGTGTGATTATAACAAAATTGGTTAAAGCCCTGCAGGTGGAGAATATTGTCTTTTCAAGGAGCAAACAAGGGAAGTGGAGTCCCTTGAAAGACAGGCTCATTCAGGCAAAATGGCCCAGAGAGACTATGAAAAAATGTAAATCACTAAGCATACCCTATAATTTAACTCCATTTGGCATCCTCCCATGTGTCTGAAATCCTTGCCTAGTCCCTATTTTCCTTGTAAGTACTTTTCCAAATAAAGTTCATCTTTTTTAAGTTGAGAACCGGGTTATGTATGTCAGTTGAGACAGGTTGTGTATATAGTATGGTAAGGTGTAGTGTACCTGTTTATGGCAGAGGCAGAATTTATTCTGTCACATTCTACCAAAGATCTTAAAGCAACATCCTGGTGGCAGTTACCATTGAGAGCATGTAGGCTGTTGTGCCAGGGGAGGCTTTATGCTTCATGGAGGCTGAGAAAGGAGGTCTTTTGGTTTCCCCCTTTCTTCCCCTCTGAACCATTATGACATTATTGTAGTCAAAAGCTAGAATTAGTATCCAACCCAGATGAAATCATATTTGAAGAATTTCTCAGTGAGCATTTAATGACTGTATTTACAAGGTGCAGATTTGGTAGCTAGAGCAGCTGCACTATCTCTTTCAGATGGAAAAGGGTGAATTTCTGTTGCTTCAAGCCAAGGCACTAAATCATCTTTGTTCCCCTGTGTTTCACCCCTTCCCTTTTTAAAGGTGGCAATGATGCTTTATAGACTCTGAAAGAGGAACAGAACTTACATGAGAGTTATATATTCTACATCAAAAAGAGTCCAGTAGCACCTTTAAGACTAACCAATTTTATTTTAGCATAAGCTTTCGAGAATCAAGTTCTCTTCGTCAGATGCCTGATACAGAGTATGTAGCCCAGTTTTTGTGCGATCAAAAACAATCTCATTCTTCAGCTTGTCTACTGTTTTTTACTTCTCAGTTTTGCTGACTATGGCTGCATGTTGGAGATTCAGAAAATAGATTTTCTTCCTGATGGACGGTCTTTTGTGAACACAACAGGCAAGCGGAGGTTCCGGGTTTTGAGACGGGGGCACAAGGATGGTTACAACACTGCTGATATTGAATACTTGGAAGATGAAAAGGTGAATGTTGCCTTGTGGGCTGTCCCATAGAAGTGATGGCCATCAAAAATTTAACATGGTGATGAAACATCTTGCTGACAGAAAACCAAATATTCCTCTGAGGACTCAGTGCTGAAATTGTTTTGTATAGTGGTTGCAAGTGATGGTCCTCCATGTTATTGAGTCACTATACAGCTGCAAAAACAGGATAATTTTGTTGGTTGGGCATTTTCAGAAGGAGAGATACAAAATATAAGATGGGCTATCAACCAATTGAAAGCTTAATTGGTTGATAGTCTGCCTTTCAGTAGAGAGGTAACATTTCTTGAAATTTTGAAGTCATGAAAGAAATTCCTCCACCTTTTGCTGGTGGTTATCCCTCCTAGAAAAAAAGGAAATTTGCGGATAAATGGAATTGTATGCAATAGTACTGACTTTCCTATCAGGCCCAAATCTTCTCTTACTGAACTACATAAAATGCTTTATTTTATAACTCAGCATATACAATTGTAATATTTGACATACTTACAGAAAACAGAAATCTAGGCTTTTAAATTCTAAAAGAAAAATTGTACCCAATACACAAGCATTATGAACTGTTGCACCCTTTGCTACTGTAGCCCTGTATCTTTAATTTTTTGTCATTGAAGATAGAAAACAAATTCTGTAGAAAACAAAAGCAGGTGTATTATTTGAACAGAAATGCTTAGTCACAATAGTTAGGACATCTGGGTGTTTGGATATTAAGCTGAACTTTATAACATTGAAAACACTGATCCCTTTAATAATGTATCCTTAAACACAGGCCTCTTACTCATGGTGAATTTTACATAAGGCTTTCTGTGTATTCTACCCATGAAGATTGGATCTGCTTTATTCATTGGTTCTGGTCCCATAGTGCTTCAATTCTTTAATTCTACACTTTGAGAAAGTTGAACTGAAGTGGTGTCTATTTTTTATTTCTGCACTAGAAAAATGCCCCAGTTCTGCTGCGGGTGCTGAGGACTCGTCAGTTCCCTAAGTGATTGGCTGAAGAAACTTACAAGGGTTTTGATTTTGTCTTTTTTAATGGCACCAAAGTTGCAAGGTTGCTATTTAACTTTTTAAAAAATCAGGAAAAAACTTGATTGATTGCTGTTCAACCAGTCAGAATGCAGGGGAATAAAGGGGAAGGTGAAATGCAGGGCCAAGGCCAGGCTTCACACCAATGAAAGCATTCTGCACTTCAGAAAAGCAGCAGTTGTAGCCTTTCTCCATGTAGAATGCAAAAAAAGTCTGGAAAGCATTGTGGAGACTCAGAGCCAAGCTACAAGTGACATTTTTCACGTGAAGGACACTTGATCGTTTTCGCAAGTTTTTCTGGGAACTGAAGTCCCTCTCTCCCGCCTCTTTTCCTTCTGTTCCTTCCCCTCTCTGTTAGAATCGCTGCCTGAAGAGCCAGAGAGAGCCTGCGGCAACAGCAGCTTTTGCAAATCGTTCCTCCAGTCACAATCCTGCTCTCAATGAACTTTGGGGGTGGGCAGCTGCAACTTTCTCCCTGGGCGACCTGCTCAGCTTCACCGACATGTCAGCTTTCTCCAGAGCAGCTCCCCGGGAGCAAGACGATTTGCAAAAGCTGCTGCTGCCGCTGGCTTTCTCTGGCTCTTCAGACAGTGATTCTAACAGAGAGGGGAAGGAACAGAAGGAAAAGGGGTGGGGGAGAGGGACTTCAGTTCCCAGAAAAACTTGTGAAAACGATCAAGTGTCCTTCACGTGAAAAATGTCACTTGTAGTTTGGCTCTGAATCAGGGTATCTTTTGACTGTGTGTAGAAATCTGGAGAGAAATTGGTGCAGTATGGGGCCAGACCTGATGAAAAAGTCACATCTGGAAAAGATCACTATTGCCAAAATGATCTACATTTAAACAAAAACACTATGGAAAATATTAAATATGTCTAAAGTATAAGAGCTTTCCCCCCAGTCCTCCCTGAAATTTCCCTTTTTTTTAAAATTGGAAAAATTGAAAAAGACCTCAGGGAAAAAATAGTGTTTTTTCAGGTTTTTCTGTTGTTTTCCATCTCAGTTTAATGAATTGGCAGGTTCTTAAAAAGTTGTTTTGAGAGAGGAAGGAAGAGAGAGTTTGCAACTGAATATACAAAAGCTACTACTCAGGGGTAAAAACATTTTTTCCTTCTTCATTACTATAACAGATGGAAATACTTCCAGAAATAAAGAAGTGTCATTAACTCTTACTTTTATTGGGTAGTAATGGACCTTATTAATTAATTTGTCAAAGATGTAGTTCAGTGATCTAGCAATTAATTCCTGTAGTACTAAAAATTATAGATATTATGTCTATATATTTTGGTTGAGTTGGTGAATCAGCAACACTTTGAGTAGTTTATTCAGCAAATTGTTGAGTTTCTATGAACTTCAAAATATTATACATCTATTAATAGAAATTAGCTGTTGCCCAGACCATCGTAATTGGGAGTGTCCATCAGTGTTATGAGCAATCAAGTAAGTTCTGACTTATGGCTACCATACGAATGAATGAAATCCAAAATGTCCTATCATTAACAGCCTTGCTCAGATTTTACAGACTGGTGGATGTGACTTCTTTTATTGAGTCAAACCATCCACTTTTCCTCCTGCCTTCTACCTTTCCTAGCATTATTGTCTTTTCCCATGTCTTGTCTTATGACCAAAGTAGAGATGGGCACAAACAGCAATACTAACAAAAAAAAGCCACGAACAGCCCAATCTGCTGTTCCAGAACAAGCTGTTCATGAGGCCCCATTCTAAATGAACAGGTGGTCGTTGCAAGCCTCGTTTGTTGCTGTTCATCAAGCCAGACAGTCTAGCACCTGCAATCAATTCCCTTGGTAACGTAGGCAAGGATTGTCTGAACTCTGTCTGAACTCCTGCTGTTGCCCTGGAAACCCCAATTTAGCTTGATAGGCAGGGCTTCCTTCCAAGTGTGGAGCTCCAAATTTGTTACAAGAGAGCAAAGACCATGGGGGAGGGGGGGGGCTCCCAGCTCTGGCTAGTCTTTGCAGACAGTGGAGAGGGAGAGACAGCTGCTGTTGGCATTTTGATAGAGAGACAGGAAGAGTGCATTGGAGCTTGAATTTTCTTTGTGTTGTGGGATATGGATCTACCCCTTCAGGTTCCAGGGCTGCTGCCAAGCTCTGGGGCCAAGCTATTATTTACTATTGGTACCTTTCCTGGTGCCTGCTCAGGTCGGGTTTCTGTGAGTGGTGCAGTAGGGATCTTGATCAAACTTGGATGATGGCTGGAGGAGAGCCTGCTGGCCCCTACGAACAGCCAACCATGAACATGTTCGTGAACAGGGCCATTTCCGTGGTTGTTTGTGAGTCCCTGTTCGTGGATGGCAGTGAACAACGCACGTCGTGTTCATTTTTTTTTCTGTTCATGCCCATCTCTAGACCAAAGTACAATAGCCTCAGCTCTGTCATTTTAGCTTCTAGGGTGAATTCAGGCTTGATTTGTCTAGAACCCATTTATCTTTTTGAGATCTTTATAGGATCTGTAAAACTCTCCTCCAGCACCATATTTCAAATGAATAAATTTTCTTCCTGTCAGGTTTCTTTACCGTCCAACTTTGACATCAGTATATAGTAATGGGGAATACCATTGTGTGGATTATCTTAATCTTGGTACCAAGAGACACGTCCTTTATCCTTAATCTCGTGATTTCTTGGGTGCAGCCTCCCTTTTGGTTGATGACTGAACCAAGGAATAGAAAATCTTTTGGCAATTACAATTTCCTCATTTCCTCATGTTCTCCTTTAACTTTCCTCAGTAGTTGTATTGTGTGTGGTATCATCTGCATATTCCAAATTCTTAATGCTCCTTCTACCAATTTTCATTCCACCTTCTAAATCTAATCTGGCTTTCCTTATGATATGTTCCACCTGTAAGTTGAACAGATAGGGAGATAATATGCTTCCTTGTTGGACACCTTTGCCAATTGGAAACCATTCCATTTCCCCATATTCTGTCCTAACAGTAGTTTCTTGTTCAGAGTAGAAGCTGAGTATCAAAACAATCAGATGTTCTGGCACACCCATTTCTTTTAACACCATCTATAGCTTTTCGTGATCCACTCATTTAAAAACTTTGCTCTAAACTATAAAAAACATGCTGTTTTCTTCTGATATTTCCTGAAATGCTCCATTAGTCATCATAAATTTGCAATATGATTTCTAGTGCCATCCAGCTTGAATGTCTGGCATTTCTCATTCCATATACGGTAAGAGTCTTTGTTGTAGAATTTTAAACATCACTTTGCTTGCATGGGATAATAATGCAGTGGTCCAATAGTTGTTGCACTCTTTGGCATCCCCTTTTTTCCAGTCCTATAATTAAGAACAGCAGTACTCATACTTGTCCTTTGCTGTTCCCCAGTAGCCAATTTAGTGCCATCCACTCTGGGGGTTCTGTTTTCCGGCACTATATCTTCTTTTGTTTATATTGTCTCATATTAGGGTAAGAGATTATCAGAAGTGGCTTACCATTGCCTTCTTCTGTGCAGTATTAACCAACATTAGCTGAAGTTACACTGCCATTGTTTGTGACTGATCCTCCACCAGTGTCACCTTCTACTGCTGCTGCTGCCCAGTAGCTATCCTTCAAGGATTCCTCTACCCCATCACCATTGGAACTATGAGTTCTCTTTTGCTGATTTGATCGTTGATTCCTGAAGGTGGTGGATGCAGCTTACTCTAGTGTCTCAGCTTTGATCATTCTTCCTTGAGGGAGACTGCTAGGAGTTTAGACTCGGGATCGAATGATGCTCCTGATGGTGTTGCTCTCAGCTTCACTGACACACTCAAATCCCCTCACCAAATTAAGGTGAACTCCTGAAAACAATCAGAAATTGGTTCAATAAAAGGTAGCACTTGCCTGTTTTTTTGTCTCATTTTGTATTATCAATGGGGCAACGTCAGGTATGACCCCAAATGACTGTATCAAGTTCTATGGATCATATGGCTTTTATCTCATTTTCTCCCTTCTTTTCTCATCTGTTTTCAGCTCCTGCCCCAAATCTTATCTTTTCCCAAAGGAAATGGAAGGTTATTTCTAGCGTAAATTCAGGAAATTCTGCTGAGCAGGAATATTTAAATGATACTTTGGCAGAGTTCAGTTGCTGATACCCAGGGTGTTCTAGTGGTTTGCTAGACATTGTGTTTGGTTCTCAGAGGATAAAAGGGAGGTTCCTTCCCCTTTTATTTTGTATGTGTGATATTTTAATCTGGATGGTCTGTTTTAAATTTGAAATGTATGCCCCCTTGACTCCAGTTTTTGGCAGAAAGTTGGGTGTAAATAGATTTTAAAGAAACACACTTCTGTTTTTCCCAACACATGCAGGTAGAAGGAGAAGAATTGGCTGAGCTCCAGAAGTTGCATGACTGCACATACCAGCTAACACAGAAGTTTTATGAAAATGGCTATATGACATTTAGACACAGCTTGATGCACTATGGTCCCCTTCCCGAAAAAGAGGAGGACATACAGGTACTTACACATTGGGAACTGTCTATGATCAAAGCATAATGTTCTAGGATAAGTAAAACTAAAAATGGGATGGTTTTCCAGAAATATATAAGATGCAATTTTCAGAAGTACCCATTCTGCTTCTTTAAATTGGGTCTTTTGTAATTTTTTGTCTCTAGAAAAAACCCCACAAGATTCCTACTGCGAATCATGCTGGACATGACATACAAAAGGCTGAACCAGTAGTCTGTTTGCAGAAGGATCAAAGGATTGCAGATTTTCCCATTCCTTCCAGAAACCCATTCTGACTACAAGAAAGTTGATTCTTGGGGTCATCATGGGATCCCTGTGGAGCAATAGACATGCAGGTTGCTGGGCTGCAGTAAAGAGGGGGTGAAATCATTTCCTTCTTCCACAAGCAGATCTCTGCTGACAGAAGAGCTAGATCCATTGATAGAAGGAGCAGAAAGGACAATTCCTCCTACTTCCTTGTTCTCACAGCTGCCCGTGGATGCAGGTGGTTATTTCTTATCTGGGGCCAACAACCCCAGGAATCAATTGTTGGAAAGAGCTGTGATTGTCATTGTCTTTCATTGATGTCTTGCTGGATCCAGCTTGCTGGATCTTGCTGTGATGTGACTTCACTGGCTTATTAGTTTGGATTGACGTATCTGTCTTCATGGTAAACAAAATGCTCACACAACATATATGAACCATCACTGAAAAAGCCCTTTCTCTAGTTATCACTTGCCTCATCTCTGTAGGCAGGAGCACAGACAGCAGAATTTGGGATGAATATCTTGAATGTCTGGCTAGTGAGCATGTAAGGAGGCGGTCTTTCTACTGTGAAATAGATTGAGTTAGTTTCTGATTATTTTTAACTGTAAACTTGGGAATTTTTCATTTATTAAAGAAGCTGTTTATAGTAACCTCTCATTAGAGAGTTCAGAAGTATAACTCAAAAGTTTTTTTTTTAAACGTATCTCTTATCCATGCTTGGCCAAATCTCCATTAGTTTTGAGAACCAGGGGGATAATTGATGGATTTTAGCCAATTGTCATGCAACCATTTAAAGTATATTGTCGAAGGCTTTCACGGCCAGAGAATGATGGTTGTTGTGGATTTTCCGGGCTGTATCGCCGTGGTCTTGGCATTGTAGTTCCTGACGTTTCGTCAGCAGCTGTGACTGGCATCTTCAGAGGTGTAGCACTGAAAGGCAGAGATCTCTCAGTGTCAAACTGTGGAGAAGATGTTAGCAGGTAATTTACTCAGGAAGGTGGGTTTGGGTTGCTTCATCCTGTAAGAGTTTCCCAAGGTGTGGAATGGTAATGGAATGCTAATGCTTCACTGTATCCTGAGGAAGTTCTTTTGCATATGGATTGGTGCTTGATATGCTTATCTGCAGGGCTATTGTAAGATGTAGAGTATTTTGTTAGCCTGGTGTTTTTCAGGACTGGAAACCATGCTCTATTCATCCTTAAAGTCTTTTCTTTCCTGTTGAAGTTGTGCGTATGCGTATGAATTTCAATGGCTTCCCTGTGCAATCTGACAAAGTAGTTGGAAGTGTTGTCCAGTATAAAGTACCTACTGTAGAGGACTGGATTTACAAATTGTTGTACATGGCAGAGATGGATAAAATGACAAGAAAACTCAAAGACCTGGATCCGGGACAGTATTTGGCGGACTGGGCGTAATTGAAACAACTTTTGGAAAAAAAATGGGATGTGAAAGGAGAACTGTGGCAGTTTGAGAATTTTTAAAACAAGACATTTTAAACAGAAGAGAGAAGTGACTTTACCATTAAGAATGTATATCTATTTTAATCTAAGTTTGGATTATAATATAGTAGAAAAGGGGTGAAATTTAGAACTGATTTTGTAAAGAATAAGATAGGGAGGCTAGGATAAGTAATACCTTTTTTAGAATATATGAATAAGGGAATAGTTAAATAAATATACTGATGGGGCATACTATATATACTATAAGGTTAGTGGATCAGATTGTATATTATATAATGAATGTGTAGTACGGTGTTGTGTGCTGTGCCACATTGGTGGCAGGGCACACAGTAGGGGTTTTAATACATATTATAATGACGATAGTATATTTGATAGAATATATGTTTAAAAGAAATAGAATATGTTTAAATTAAGACTTCTGTTATATATTATACTATATTATACTGGTCTGCTATATTGAGGGGTATAAGATCTATACTATATTGATAGTATAACTGATAGATGTATATTATACTGATAGAATATTTGATAGCATAATTGATAGAAGTATACTATATTGATAGGATATTTGATATATATGATAGAATACCTGGAAAAAAATTAGAATGTGCTTAGAGTAAGGGATTTATTAAGTAATAAGAGGGGTTAAGGGTTGGAAAGCTGTTGGAAGTCGATTGAGAGGGGGGAGGAAAAGGGTGGGGGATAGGGTTAATTAGATATTGAGGGAATGTATGTATTGAATTTGAAAAGTATACTCACCAATAATTTTTTTTTTAAAAGGAAGTGTTGTCCAGTATTTTAGTGTATTGGAATAAGATACTGTGTCCTGTTTGAGTTAGGCTGTGTTCAGCCACTGCTGATTTTTCAGGTTGGCCAAGTCTGCAGTGTCTTTCATGTTCTTTTATTCTTGTCTGGATGCTACGCTGTGTGGTCCTGATGTAAACTTGTCCACAGCTGCAGGGTATTCGGTATACTCCTGCAGAGGTGAGGGGGTCTCTACTGTCTTTTGCTGATCGTAGTATCTGTTATATTTTTCTGGTGGGTCTGAATACTCTTTGTAGGTTGTGCTTTTTCATAAGCTTTCCCATTTGATCAGTGATTCCTTTGATATATGGTAAAAACACTTTTCCTGTGGGAGACTGTTTTTCCTTAGTTGTTTGATTTATCCTTGGTTTAATCGCTCTTATTTCATTTCTGGAGTAGCCATTTGCTTGAAGTGCATGGTTTAGATGATTAATTTCCTCGTTGAGAAAGTGCGGTTCACATACTCATTTTGCACGGTCTACTAATGTTTTTATTATGCCTCTTTTCTGTTGAGGGTGGTGATTGGAGTTTTTGTGTAAGTACTGATCCGTGTGAGTTGGTTTCCTGTAGACCTTGAAACCATTTTGTGGCATAAATATAATTCCTGGTATATCAGAATTAACAATATGGGAAACTAGTAAAGGATGTATAAGGAGATTAAGTATAAACGTCTCTAGTTATATTAATAAAAAGAGGAAGCAAAATATAAAACAGTGTACTGAAAAACTAATAAATGTAGAAAAGCAACATAAAAGGAAGTCAGATAAGAGAACAACACAACAGTTAGAAAGTACAAAAAGAAAATTGTAATGATTAGATACAGAAAATATTTATTAAAATATGCAATTTATGAAACAGAATAAAGCTCAGAAAATGTTAGTCCATAGATTAATGAAGACTTTCAACAGCAAATTTGAAGCAAAAATAATGCCAAAAACATGGACTTGTAAGTTAAATAGTATTAGTCCCTAAACCAGGACAAGATAAAATGTCATTAACATCATATAGGCCTATCATTGATTATAAAACTTTAACAATAATTGTGGCTGATAGATCGAATTTGGTTATTCTAAGTATGTTTCAACTGTTCAAACTGGATTAATCCCAAATAGATATTTAGAGGCTCAGGGATCTCCATTCCTACTCGTGTCTAAGAAGGGAGCTCAGACTCTCAAAAGCTTACACTCTGAAAATCTTGATGGGTAACCACCATGTTAATCTGTAGCAGTAGAAGTGAGCTGTGACTCATGAAAGCTCTCACTCTACCACACATTTTGTTAGTCTTATAGGTGCTACTGGACTCTGCTCTTTTGTTCTGAAAATCTTGTTGGTCTAAATTGCCACTCGACTCAAATCCTGCTGTTCTACTGCAGACCAATACGGCTACCTACCTAAAACTATAATCATTGTATAATATCCTTACTGATCTTGGCATTCATCTTTAAATTGCTATAAAGCACTCTCCGCAGTGTTGAGTCTGACTCCTCTCACTTTATTTACATAGCAGGGAAAATACAGTAGACTTTTTATTTTCTGCTCAATAAATGGAGTAAATAAGTTGGTAAATGGATGTTCTGCTCTTAAAGAAAGCTACCCGTAACCATGGAAACCAGAATTTGATAAATCATTCACTTTATTTGCTGCCCATGGCTACTTGAGATTTGAGCTCCCAGACTATTGCATTAACCCCAAAGACATGTGTGTCTAAGTACAACCTTCTAATTACAAGTAAGTACAACTTTATCTTAATTTTTTTGTTTTTTGGGTAAGACCAAGACATAAACACCTTCCTTTGGTCTGTCATCCCTTACCTTTATCATTTAAAGCCTTTTTACTGAAACCTCTCTTTAGAAGAGTTTAAAATATGTGAACATTAAAAAGAGAAACTGATAGTTTCTGTAAAAGTAGTCTTTTTTAAAAAAAGTTACATTTGTTATGACTTCCCAAGAGAGAGTTCTTAAATTATTGTCTGGAAACGGAGCTGTCTGGATTTTAAACTGCAAAAAAGAAACCTCAGTCCTTCCCCCCCCCTTTTTGTATATTACTGTCAATCACATTTTAAGTTTCTGCAGTGCTGTGCACTGGAATTGGACATGATCTGAGAAGTTTGTTTCTGCACAGTGACATATACCGTCTAAAAGCTGGTCACAGTATCAATTAGGTTATTGTCACAGTTTGAGTTGGCAGTCACAAGGCTGCCAAATCTATATGCAAGGCCAAGTAATGTGCCTGTTGCATTCCAAGACTGATATAACCAAGCATATTGGAGCTGTTGTATTGGCATACCTAATCAAGCATGTCCCAGTAGATGCTTTCGCTTTTGATCTGTAGAGCCAACAAAGGAGTGGGCAAGAAATAGACTTCCTCTCTGACTTCTTTCACTACTGAGGAGAGGGATGACTTGGTTCTGTGATTATTCTTTAAAAACACAGAATCAAATTTGAGTGAAGGGCAGTACCTCATACTTTTCTATCTGATTCTACAGTGACATTCTTCTCAAATGTCATTAAAGTAGTAATTGCGTCTCTGAAAGAAAGAGTATCTATGATTTCTAATGAGCCCTTAGCACTATTTTAAGCAAAAAAACAAGTATCTCAAGCACCCTTCCTTGATTAGAAAGTTTGTTTAATAATATTTGGCAGCAATATGTACGATATACTGGCCAGCAATCTAGCTTCCCTGAAATGAAATCCTGCCTTCAAGTCATAGCTGACTTATAGCAACCCCTAGTGGGGTTTTCATGGCAAGAGACTGACAGAGGTGGTTTGCCATTGCCTGCCTCTGCAACCCTAGTCTTCATTTACTAACCCTAGTCTACAATCGCTAGCCAAGGCTGATCCTGTTTAGCTTCTGAGCTCTGATGAGATCAGGCTCTCCTGGGCTATCCAGGTTCTGGCCTTGCTATGGTACAAGTATAAAACTTAGTTGAAGAAGCACTGTAGATTCTGCTTCTCTCACAAATAGCGATAATGTTTTGGATGCTACTGTCTCCATTCCTTACTAATTCCTTTTACTAATTATTTGGAACTTGATGCAAAATGCTGATGAATACCATTGATATCTGAGTAATTTTGTCCTATGCGAAATATTGCAGAATCTACATAAACTAAAGCATATGTTATAAAACTACTTCCCAGGAGCAACCCTAGTGCAGGGGGGAAGTGCTTGGAATGGACTGGCGCAGGGAGATCTTATATATAACCCTCAACTATACTGCTGCATGCCTCATTATCTTCGGTGGTGCCACACTTCAGTCATGGAGACAGAAACTGAATGTCTCCTCCTTGTGTTCATAACAAAAAGAGAGGGGAGATGCAGTGTCATCAACTGATGGAAGAATTCTCCATACATACTAATCTGTTTAGGAATTCAACCCTTGATTCTCTAGTTTGTGGCTTTTAGTTGCCCTTGCAGGATGTGTAAAGGCACAGAATCCCTGACACAACGAACTAACGTTCTCTCATATCTTCCCACTAGGCATCTCCTGATGGACCATCTTGGTGCTGGTGGCTTATATTAACCTTGCCCCTTGACGTGAACCGCAAGTTAGCTATCTTATCTGACACATCCCTGAAGAGCCGTCTCACTCAATTGAAGAATATTCTGAATGTTATTTTGGAAAGTAGTGAATTCAGTAGCTAGCTCTCCAGTGTCTTTCCAGAAAGAAATCTACAGAGCACAAGGACGGTATTAACTCTGTGCTGTATCCTCCACCATTTTTCTTGGTGAGGTTGGAGTAAAGCCTTAACTGTTTTTTGTTTTTCTTTTTGCTCTCTGTATGTGTATTTGTTTTGTGTTGTAGACTTGACCTCAGCAATAGTCAGTGAACCAATAAATGGAAACAGGCATGAAATAGTAGCAAGCTCTATTAATTACAGTACACCACCCGTGAGAATCTCTAATTGATCTCCAAAGATAGCAGGTCTAGAAGTGAAATTTATCCAAGGCACCTAACTACTCTGCCTGTCTTGGATCAAAAGAAAAAATAGCCCCCCCCCAGTAAAAGGCACAAGATTCTAGGACTTGGATCCTATAAATGAGGTGTGTGCTATATCTAGCACACACCTCATTTATAGGATCCAAGTCCTAGAATAGGACTTATAGGACTTATAGGATCCAAGCCTCTGCTGCAGAGAGCAGTTCTGTTTGAGCAAGGACCTATAGAAAGCCATTCGTCTTCTGCAAATGAAAGTTTGTTTCTGCTACAGAGAGTCTTTTCTCTCTTGTGTAGGTCACATGGAACTCATTCATAGAATCCAAGCCAAGAATTTCATTGGCTTTATTTTTGTGTCATTTAATGGTGATTCTGTAGTCCCCCCCCCCACGGCTCTGTACAATATATATAGGGAGTGCACACTAAGTTACTGATAAATATATCAGAAAATGAGAAAAAAAACCTTCTACATGAGCCATAAAGAGTATCATCATCCTATTTTAT
Organism: Eublepharis macularius; assembly: GCF_028583425.1. NCBI lineage: Eukaryota > Metazoa > Chordata > Lepidosauria > Squamata > Eublepharidae > Eublepharis > Eublepharis macularius. The sequence goes on along the minus strand of NC_072793.1, from coordinate 85,527,914 downwards.
TCATCAAGAGAGAAGGGAATAAATAACTACTTCTACAAATAATCAGGAGTTGTTCTACTATACCAAAATCAATATGAAGCCACTGTGTACATCTGTGGTATAACCACAAATTAAAAATATACTACAGCTAAAAATCGTACATGGTAAATAGAGCAAAAATGGTGGTAAATAAGCACGTAGAGCTACTTTTGCATGGTAGGAGATAAAAAGCACATTGTTTGGAAGTAGGCTACACTCCCAAACAATGAACTGGGGCTGGTATGTTGAAGGATAACACTATTTAGTCCTCAAAGGTTAAATAGATGTCAACCAAACACTTTGCTAAAGCAACAGAAAATAAAATTGTGGACCATATTTCCATAGAATGTCCTGAAGGGTTAAAGTTTTTAAAGTATTAATCATAAGAATTATCCTAAATGTTGAAACAGCAGCCAGCAGTATCCAACTCCATCAAAGAAAGTGTGCACCAATTATGTTAGGAAAACTAACACATTGATTTAGACCTGAGTAGAGTTTTGTTTACAAAAAAGGTGCCTGCAGACTCACCACTGCGTGACATTGCAGCCGGGAGGTAAGGCTGAGGCAGAGGGCAGGCTTCTCATCCATGCTGAAGGGGCTTGCTGGGAGGAGTGCAGGAGGGGCCTGAACCTCCTAGTCAGTGCTGCCATTCCTGTTGGGCAATGAGGTGAATGGATGGTTACCCTCCTGTGGTGCCTGCCAGCTGTGGCTAGGGTTGCTTGTTATAACTTTATGGTGGTTTTGAGGCATTGAGCCGGATCCACTGGGGTGAGTTGTGTTGACTGAGTGGCTCAGCCCCCACCCCTTTTGGGGCTCAGCTCCAGATCCTTTTAAGGGATCTGGAGAAAGCTGAAAGGTACATGCCTGGCCTAGCTGTTGCTAGGTTCACCCTGGGTGGCAAGGACTGCTGGGGTGTTGCCTGGACACTCCCTGTCATCCAGCAGTGCCCAGCAGGTATACTGAGGAAGTGTGCCATTCAGTGGCAAGGCCAATCAATGCTGTGGATCCATTTCCCTTTGCCTTGCCAGTGCTCCAGTGGCTGTAATCAATAAAATTGTAGCCTGTTTTCATCCCAGAGTTGGTGTCTGGTGTATCCTTTGATTGGGCATCAGCCTCAATATTAGCTTATACTGATGCAACTCCAGTCCCAGTCAATGTTAGTCTTCCACACATAATTAGTGCACAATTCTACTTCTACCATATACATCAGAGAACGATGATCACATCTGTACACAACATATATGGGATCAGTCTGGGTGGAAAAATCTGATTTATGAGGTTTGAAAGCTCAGATGTTTGTTAGTCTTTAAGGTGCTCCAGAGCTGTTTTTGCTACAACAGACCAACATAGCTACTTTTCTACAATTTATCCATACAGAAGATAGGAATACTTGGGTAAAATGCTTTGATCTGTATGACTTAGAATGACTCACTCACTCTCGAGAATACTGCTGTTGATGCTGAACAATAGAATATGATGTACTTCATTTTGATCTGCTGTAAAACAAGTGAGCATCTAGCTCTGTTGCTTGTCTTAAATTCTTTGCTAACATTTGTTAATAATAGTGGTGAGGTATTGGGCTTGATAGGATGATGGCTTGGGGGCTGGATCTTTAATGAGCCCCTGGAGTTGCTGGGACAGCATAGTCAACAAGTAAAAAAATTACCCACCTTCCATGTTAAGTTCCATGTGACTTCCATGGGAACAGCCTCTGAAAAGAGATTGCCCTCTCTCAGCTACTTTCTCTCTCATTATTCTGTGACATTAAATGAACTGTTCTGGTAAAAATGTGTTGTAATCACTCCACTTTGCTTGGAGTTCATTTGAATGTGTACCTTTTTTTATTCCCTGCTGGTGTAATTATTTTTCTTGAGTGCAGCATTTGTGTGTGTTTGAATTTCAGTCATGTTCTCATATCCATATGAATCAAGATTTTAGTCATAAAAAGCTTCATGTACTTTGTTCACACTATTCCTTTGTCCTGGCATACAAAAATGTACAAGATTTAACTAGCTTACGCCTTCTCAAGCTGACAGATTCTTGTATGGTTCAAAACTAGTTCGATGTTTATACCCTCATAAAAGGGAGACAATTAAGAAACAAGAACAATGGAATTAAGTCGAGAGTATTTCTAGGATGTGAAGATGCGTACAGCATGTTATATCTTGGGTTAAATATGACTCCTCAAGGTACTATACATTCATTTGAATAAGATTTACGTCTCCATTTCTGATATGCAATGAAGTCTACTTCCACAAGGTGTCATTATAGAACAGAGCACTTCATGGACAAACAATGGAACAAAAATTAAGCACATGTTTTACAACATCATAGGTTTTGGACTAACACATCAAGTATTCTACCTCATTAAGCTCCAAACACTTTTGCAGAAGTATCTGTTAGGGTGCATAAGAGGTAATTAATTGTTCTCACAATGGAGGGAAATAAGCATAGAATTTTCACAGGGATTAGTGCTATTTAGTTTGTTCATAAGCAAGCTGGAATGCATAGCAATATGGATGCATAGCAAAATGATAAAGTTTGTGCTAAAACCAAATCCATTTGGATACAGAGGTTGTGTGGCGGTCCATATGGTGGTCTTTAAATGAGGTGACAATGGGTCAAATGAGGTTCAGTGTGATTATGTGTAAGATGATGCACACTAGGGTAAAAAATCCTGCCATTAAATATACACTGATCTTAAAGTCACAGGCAATAGCTTAATGAAAATCTGTTGTTTATACATCCGCAGTGGGGGCGGGGAGCAAATTCTATTGAAATTTTATTTAGATATTTATACCATGCTTCTTTAATCCATGAGGATCTGAAGTAGCTTGCAATGTTCTCCTCCATTTTATTGTTTTAACAACAAAAAACATGAAGTGAATTAGGCTTGAGAGAGAATTACTGGTTTAAGGTCATCCAGGAAACCTCCACGATACATGGGATTTAAACATTGGTGTCCCAGATCATAGGCTAGCACTTTTATCAGCTACACCATAGTGGCTCTTTACCTGGAATTTGTAGGAAAGGGTGAAACCCAAATGGCCTAGTAGTCATATGGCAGCAGATTTCACCAGCAACCATCACCCAACCACCTCCAGAAATATATGGCAAAGGCTAGGTGGTAGATACCCTTTGTAGGGGCACAGCTATCTCTAGGTGGCCGGCAGGGAGGCCCAGAGCGTCAACCATATGCCTGGCGGAACAGCTCTGTCTTACAACCCCTGCAGAAGGATAGCAAATCTAGCTGAACCCTGATCTCTTTAGACAGCGTGTTCCACCAGGTTGGAGCCAGGACCAAAAAGGCCCTGGCTCTGGTCAACACTAAACGGGACTTTCTGGGTCCAGGGACCAGTAGCAGCTGTTTATCACTGGATCGAAGCGTCAGAGGATCTGCATGAGTCATTCAAATGATAAACAAACCGTTGGGAGTATGTTTCTTTGTTGTTCGGCATGTTTCTGAGAAAGAACATCAAAATGAGTGGAAATGCCAGGCTTCTCGTTGAACAGAGCCATTTAACATCCTTTTATCTTCTTTTGTCTGGAAGGAATATACAAGGAAACAATCAATTTTGGGCATTGATGAATACATTTAAGGCATTGCAGCACCTTCTGGACCATCTAAAGAATCTAACTTTGGGACTCTGTGGTTTATACTAACCTCCATCTGTATATTGACTTGCCAGTTTGCACTTCATACTTGTTTACACATTCACTTTATGGAGATTGGAATTGCTCTAATACTGCTTGTGAAAATTTCTCTTTGAAGAATTGTTAAATTTGGATAGTAAGTTTGCTTGCAGTCAGGGGTTTCCCTCTATAACTGCTGTCTGCTACTGCAGCTCTGTTTTTTGTTGAGGTCCTCTGGTTTGGCATTGGTTCTGTTGGGCTTTGTTGGTTCAGCTTGCATGAGAACTGACTTGGCCAGATATTGCCCCTGTGCATTTGGTTAAGGTTTCTTTGCCCTGGAAAGCCTTGGATTCCCACCCCCCACCCCCAGTAAGAAAGAATGGAGTGTGGCTGTAGTGCCTTGACATTAAAATAGTTAAAATCGTAAAAAGAGCGGGAGACTATGTATGGCTATTCTTTTTATTATGGAATTTGACTAGATAGAGAATTTGGCTATTTGCCTGGAGATAGTTGGATTTTCATCAATTAGGAGTTTCTCCAGGCAGGCCTTATTTGCCTCTGCAATTGGTGTGTCTAAGAGTGGGAAAATAAACTTGTCCCTATAGACTTGATGGAAAGGACAACAAAAGAACATATGAATAAGTGATTCCACCAATGGAGCAACGGCAGCGTCTGTCCTCATATGGGATCTTTCTGTATTTCCCTTCAAAGACCATTGAAGGGATAACTTCACATCAGGCCAGGGTGAAAGCTCTTCTATAAGATGGTACATCCAAATGAGTGAGATATCTGGCCATACCCATAACTTATCTAGATTCCCTAGGGGCCATAAAATGAGGAGATTGAGCTAAATCTCATTGGCGCTCTATGTCTCTCACCCTTTCTTTAACAATACTTTTTGTCTGGTCACTGCCCTGAGTCAGTAGGTCGGCAGGCGAGAGTCCCAATCTTTCTAGGTTGCTCTTAACCATCTGCATCCACCTAGGCTGGTAAAGATCTTGGTTTATTAGAGGGAGAAGGCCTTTTTGATTGTTATATATCTTGAGCCACTGATAAACAGAAGATAGCAATATTGTGGCTCCAATTCTCATTTGTCCTGTTTCTAGCCGTAGGAGGGGGTCAGGAATAGAGATGGGCACGAACAGAAGAAAAAAACCCTGAACATGATGTTCATTGTTTGTTGCCATCCATGAACAGGGACTCATAAACAACCATGAACATGGCCCTGTTGACGAACATGTTCTTGGTTGGCTGTTCATGGGGGCCAGTAGGCTCTCTCCAGCCATCATCCAAGTCAAGATCCCTACTGCACCACTCCCAGAAACCTGACCTGAGCAGGCACCAGGAAAGGTACCAATGATAAATAATAGCTTGGCCCCAGAGCCTGGCAGCAGCCCTGGAACTTGAAGGGGTAGATCCCTACCATACCATTCCCAGAAATCTTATCTGAGCAGGCAGCAGGAAAGGTACCAATAATAAATAATAGCTTGGCCCAGAGCCTGGCAGCAGCCCTGGAACTTGAAGGGGTAGAGCCCTATCTCACCGCACACAAAGAAAATTCAAGCTCCAATGCATGCTGTCTACCAAAATGCCAGCAGCAACTGTCTCTCTCCCTCTCCACTGTCTGCAAAGTCAGAGCTGGGAGCCCCCATCCCCCCTGCTCTTTGCTCCCTTGTAACAAATTTGGAGTTCCACACTTGAAAGGAAGACCTGCCTATCAAGCTAAATTGGGCTTAGATTGGGGTTTCCAGGGCAACAGCAGGAGTTCAGACAGAGTTCAGACAATCCCTACCTAAATTGCCAAGCGAATTGATTGCAGGTGCCAGACTGTCTGGCTTGACAAACAGCAACGAAGCTTGCAATGACCGCCTGTTCGTTTAGAATGGGGCCTCATGAACAGCTTGTTCTCAAACAGCAGATTGGGCTGTTCATGGCTTTTTTTTTTGTTCGTGTTGCTGTTCGTGCCCATCTCTAGTCAGGAGCACATAGTTGTGTGCGACAGCAACTTGGATCCATGGATGCAAGGATTTCTGCCTGTAAAGTGTGACTTTGTTTCCCTTCTCCTGCTGCAGTCAAAATACCCCAAAGGCATATTTAGGCAGCTCAACAGGGTTTGGATGAACATCCAGATGTACAAATGCATCAGCAGCACATGGAAGGCTTATATGGATCTCTGGATAGATCAGAGTATATTTGCTGACATTATTCACTTTGACAATGCAGAACATTGCCTTTAATGTGTGGATTTCACTGAAAATAGTATTGAGGGAGCACAATATAAGTATATTTATGTGTTTATCCTATCTTTCTCCAATAAATTGACTCATTTCTGAATAATTGTTTCTCCAACATCTTATACATTATGTTTCAGTGCTAATATGCACCTGTTTCGGGTAACTTGCATTGTTGGTCTAGGTTTCTGAAGCCTCCCTTTCAGATTTTGGGTGGCTGCCTTTCTCCAAAGACCTTTAAATCTTCTTTTCCTTTCATGTATGAAAGGCCCAATAGCCACTGCTTCAAAGCCATGGGCAAAATGAGTATTGAAAGTAGAATTCAGAGGCTGCCAAGGGCTATCTCTTTGTTCTTCCATTTTAACTGTACTCTCAGTTCTGTTCTACTGAGGTCAACAAAGAATAAAGAGAGCCTCATTTTTTAATGCCGTAGGCTTGAAAAGTCCCTGTTAAAAGAATTAAAGTAAAATACAGTTTTCCATTCTTTCCCCGTATTAGAACTAGGCAAACGTTAATAGCATGGTATGCTTGGTTGCTTATCTATAATTACAGTGAGGCCTCTTTTCCTTCCTGTTTCTGACAATCCAAATAAATTATTTAAGTCTTTCATTGCAGGTAGGATGGAACACCCAGGTTCTTCTCAGTAAGCTATAAACTACCCCACAGGTGAGCTCTGCTGAGGGGAAAGTAGCTTTGACTAAAAAAAAAAAGTCTTCTTGTCCTGGGTAAACTTAAGGTAACGTAATGGTTAAAGCAGGTACTCTGAGGCCATGTTGAATGAAAGCCCTACTCTTTGACCTAGGAATCAAACTTCTTAGCTACAAATAGTGAGGCCATGCTGTCCTTATTTAAACACTATAGAGATTACTACAGTAGGGTGATAATCAGCTTCTAGAAGGGAGAGCTGAATCATGTCTGCTGATTCCACTCATGACTTCCATGCATTAATTGGCTTATGTCATTCATAGTCCTCCTTTCTCAGCCATTTAACCCTTACCTGGCTTTTAAAGAAAGAAATGAGGGATAATGTTACAACACTTCCTTAGTTTTGAAAGAAGAAAAAAAGCATGCTCATACCACTGAGGGAGGAAGGGGAAAGCAGCCATTTTACCCTTTTCTGGCTTTTGAAGCCAAGAGGGAACAAGCAGTAATTACAAATCATTCTTGGCTTTAAAAAGAGAGAAAGTGTGTGCATACCCTAGAGGGAGGAAGAGAAAAGCAGCCATTTAATCCTTTGCTGGCTTTTAAAGCCAGCAAAGAATAGGCAGCAAGGTTCAGAATTGTTCCTGGCTTTGGAAAGAAAAAAAAAAGTGCATGCATACCTGCGAGGAAGGAACCCAATGGATAAGCAGCCTTATGACCCTTACCTCACTTTACTGAAAAAAAAAACGGTGGAAAAGGAGTTCAGATTGCTGAGGAGGGTAGGAGTGGTTAATTTTGCACAGGCCAATCAGCTCCCAGGGAAAAGGAGAGGAGGGAGAAGAGAAGTAGAAGGGGAGCAGGTCTCATTTGGAAAGGGAATGTGCCAGAACGGTGTTCCGGAACATCTGAAAAGAGGTTACGTGCATTTTGGTCCCGCCCACATGATTCCTTTTCCTCCCCGCTGCCCATGTCTTTAGCAGCAGACAGCGGTGGAGGCGGCGGCAGTGGCGGCAGCAGCGTCACCACCACCCCATCACCACCTCCTGGATTCCCTGGTAGGAACCCGGGGGGGGGGGGACATGAGGCGGTGGCCACATGAGGCGGCGGCCACATTGCCCATCCTCCAGGCCTCCAAGTGGTGAGGCATATGCTAAAGAGTTATGCTAATGAGTTATGGTAATGAGTTCCTGCAGTTCTTTTTCTGTGAAATGATCTCTGAAGGGGAGTACACTGATATTAATCATGCCAGCCATGACTTGGCAGCAGGTTCAAAATAACTTTGTGGTATGTCCGTGGGAGTGGGGGGAACAGGGATACCATGGACAAACATGGGTACTGCATCCCATGACTACCTTGCAAGTGTGAAACTCCTGCAAACATGGGAGGCAGAACAGATACTGAAACACTCTAAAGTCTGAGTGTGAAAGGGGCCTGAGACTTGAGGTGAATTACATAGGGTGAGATTAGTACCATCAATATCAAGGATATTTCAATAAATAGGAAATATAAATGCAAATTTACAAAGACAAAACATCAGCAGAAATCCAATACAAAGTTGAAGAAATGCTGAAACAGAGCATAAGCAATTTTAAGATTGACATTAAACAACATAGAACTACCCAGGATCATACTTAAAGCAACAGATAGTACATAATAGTGAAGTTTATGGGCCTTATCTCTTTAATGAAGCATCTCTTTGAGACCAGCATCTCTGAGTGAAAGCCCTTTTGAATAATTCAGTTTTGCATCATTTGAGGAAAGCCAGGAGAGTGGGGGCTCCCCGATCTCCTCAGGTAGGCCAATCTACAGGGCAGCTGTTGATTTTGCCCATATGCAGGGTGGAGACCCTGTTCAGATGAGCGAAGCTGCTAGGGAGGAACATAGGGAGAGAGGCAGTCACATAGCTTACAAACTATCTTTGAGTAATCTATACCCATAGGCTACAAACGATGTAGTTTATGTAAATATAGACTGTGCAGGAATGCCCAGAGTATGAGGAGGAAGGAGCAGGACCAGCAGGAGCAATTTCCTCTTCTCCTCTCCACCTATTAAGACCACATGTAGGTCATCTGTGCACATTTTTCTGAGAGAAAGGTATGCTAAGTGTTGCTTACAAATCCTGTCCTTCCATTGAATCCAGATCAGTGTGCTCAAGAAGTCTCCCATCCAGATACAACTGTTTAGCTTCAGAAATGGTTAATGCTTCCCCCAAAAGAAATAACTCTTCTGTCAAACCATTGCTTCCATACTGTCCTGGCTTAAGATGCTGACAGACAAGGAAGGGAGACCTTATCTCAAAACCTCATACTTGTCTCAGAGAGACATAAGATAGTGCTGAGGGCACTGAGTACTCTAGGGCTGTTTGCGTATTCCATTGCTGAATAGTGGAGACTAGAAAGAAATCATTGAGAGATAGGTAAGGATGTGATGTTCCTGGTTTAAATGAAACCAGACACACAAGGTGCTCTAAAAGGCAAGCTACTATACTACCAGACCTTCATATGTGACTTGGGATAATTTTGATAGGTTTGTAGTAAAAGTTAATGAGCTAATTTGTATGAAGTGCTTGTGAACTGTAAACTGACATAAGTCCAACATAGCAAAAAGATGAACTTAAATGACTTAGAAAAATAAATGTTTTCTATTGCAATAGACATACATATACTAGTAATGTAGTACCTTAAGTTTTAAATGGAAAGGTAGCAGGACTCATGCCTCCCTGGAAATTCACTCTCTGTTATAGGGCTTAATATATATAGTAAGTGAGGAATGGGAGGCAATGCATACTCAATGGTAAAATGAAAGTCACTCTGCACATGTTAGGAAGCAGCTTTTGCATATCCTAACATAGGACTCTCTTGTAACTGAAACAATGTTTAACATAAAATCCTGGGACAAATTAAGTCAAGAGGGAGACTGGTCTGCCCTGTTTTACTAAGAAGATAGTTTCAGTAAGAAAGTAAGGAGTTTTCTGCATGCTTAACTTATTCCTGATTTTCTTAGTACTCAATCCATAAGCACTGAAATTGTGCGGGTAGTTCTTCCCTCCCTCTGCATTTCAACAGTTGTGGAGTCTGTTTATTTTCTACCTTCACATGCCCTAAATCAGGGGTAGGCAGTTGTTTTGGCTCGGGAGCCACTTTGTGGGAGCGGAGGTTAGCGGAGGGCCGCACCTTTTAAAATGATTGCATTCATTAGTTAACTTTGCATTTCAGAAAAGGTATAAATTGTATCATAAAAACCAATAAATATAAATTAAATAAAATAGTGGTAGTTTTATTCAATTTATTTGAATATTTTCCTAGTGGAAAATACGAGACGAATCTTCGGTCGCGCACGGGAAGGAAATCTCGGTTCAAGGCGGATTTTTCTGACTGTCTTGGCGGGCCACAAAAAACTCTGTAGCGGGCCGCATGTGGCCCGCGGGTCTCAATTTGCCCACCCCTGCCCTAAATAATCAGGATTTTCAAACAAAGGTTCTGTCATAAGTGACATCACACCATCCCTCCTCTTTTTCATTTTTAGTGCATATTTAAGACCGCCACCCCCCCATGGTTCCCAGCTTTTCCAATTCTTTTTAAGAATCATCAGTTGAATAATAATATGTTGTAATAATAGATGCAGCAGGTTCTCTGAATCTCCAGCTTTTATTTTAACAAAAAGTAAGTCTCTAGCTCCTTTTGTTGAGTAGATAAGCCTTTTCCCTTATATCTCTGCAATGGAAGGAGTTAGATACTTACTTACAATTTTTTAATGAAGGGTGGGGGTTCAGAGAACCTGCTGTGTCTATTATTACATTAGGCCATTATAACTTTATTAAATTGATGATTTTAAAAAGATTGAAAGAGATACCAGGAGGGAGAAGGAAGGCAGAGGGAGGGAGAAGTGGTTTGAATATGATGAATACTCATTAATCAAATAGTGGGTTGGAGGAGGGTGGAAGTGGCGGGACAAACAAAACCAAAAGAGACATTCTGCACAATGAACAAAAACAATTCAGAATCTGCTTTTTAAAAAATCAGGGTAAACATGGTCTCAAAGAGCCAGAGGGGAGGAGGGGGGAGAACAGCAACAACACAACTGAAGTAAAAAAACCTGTGTACAAATCAGGGGATAAATTGAAGCTGCATGGGGCCAGAGCTGACTTAAAAAAAATGAAAAAGCCCTAAGATTACCAAATATTCTTTACATCAAAGCACCACAGAATTTATAAGCATCTTTTGTTTCAGATATCAAGGAGTCTCTGGTTTTGTAATGTTAACCTGGTAATACTAATGCATAATTAATCATCCTAACAGGTAAAAAGTGAGCTGAAAAATATTGAAAGCTCTAATAACCAAGGTGCAGAAAGGAAGGTATTTTAGTCTGTGTATGTGTCTATATTTCTCTGTTTCAGAAATCTAACGTAGCTATTAAAAAGATGCTGTCATGTCATAAAGGCTCACTTTCTCGCATGAAAAAGGAGAGGCAACAAAAGAAAAAAATACTATAGTTATTTCTGGCATGATGTGTTGTTAATATGGTAATAATGCAGAATACCAGGAATAAAATATAACAGTACATGTGAATTGGAGATACATGCTTGACTATAGTGACATGGCTAGGGCCAACCTTCAACTTTCTGATGAGATAGTTCAGGGTAAACTCTGGACAAGAGTTCCTGACTTTGAGGTCTTCCCTTGAAGTCAGCTTGGAAACCCCAGCCCAGCTGATGCAGAATGCCGAAGCTCAGTTATTTTCAGGAGCTAGGTGGAATATGTGTATGACTCCCATTCTGCAGTCACTTTGTTGGCTACTCATCAGTTACTGGTCTCAATTCCAACAGAGAGCTTTTACGTTGACAGGATGGCAAGCTCTCCCCTCTGCAGTTTTGGAGGTGAGCTATAAAAAGATCCCCATGATGGAGTGAATCTGTCCCTGTGGCATTGACGAGGTGGAATCAGTGGAGCATGTTCTATTCTGCTGCCATTTTTATCTGGGTATTCATTCAAATATAATTGCCTCATTGCTTAAAAGATTTCCAGGCTGTTCTGACACTGATATTTCAAAGAAGTTTTTAATGGGTGTTAATCAGCAGATTACTGTTAGTTGTTCAAAATTCTTTTCAGTGGCTTGCAAAATCCATCAGGATTTGAATTTTAGTAAATATCAACTGCTGTTTAGCAAGTTTGACTTTTTGTATCTTTTTTTTTGTCTTAATGTGAATTTTTCAGATCTTTTGATTTGTACTGGTCATAGACTGAATAAATCTGGTCTCAATTCAAGGTTTGGCAATCACATACAAAGCCCTTTATGGCCTTGGTCCCTCATATTTGTGAGATCACCTCTCTTCCTATGCTCCGATGCAGCAACTTCTCTTATCTGAACAGGGTCTTCTGTAGGTGCAACCATGCAGTCAGGCAAAATCAACAGCTGCCTAAACATGTGCATTCTCTGGGGCGGATGACCTGGCTGTAGAGGTCAGGAAAGCCCCCACTTTCTTCACTTTCTGCTAACTGCGCAAAACCAAATCATTGGAGGGCCTTCTGACACAGGCATTAGAGCTGTGCTGTAAGTAAACGGTTCAGAGAGATGTCGTATACCACTGCGTACTGCCTATTACTGCAAGTACTATCCTACTGGATAGTTTCCATGTTGTTAATATGTTCCATGTTGTTGATATGTCTACGTCATATCAATCTGCTTATGCCTTGTTTCAGCATTTTTTTCCAGCTCTGTATTCGATCTCTGCTTGTTTCCAAATTTCTGTAACTCTTATCCTATTGTATTGTTTACTGAATGTCCAAGTTGATGATCATATTGACTTAAACTGTGTGATCCACCTTGAGTCCCAGTTAGAAAGGTGGACTATAAAAATGTAAATAAAAAATACAAAGAATTTAAGGAGCAGATAGCTAAAAACAGTAAGACAACTAATAAGTATTTCTTCAAATATATAAGAAACAGGAAACTGGCCAGGGAGGCAGTTGGCTTTTGACAAAAAAGGATTGCTTAAAGAAGACTGGGAAATGGCAGAGAAATTGAATGTATTCTTTGGGTCTATGTTTGTTGTGGAAAATGTGAGACACATGCCAACTGGAACCACTGTTTTGGGAAAGCTTTCTGAAGAACTGAGTCATATTGAAGTGATGAGCAAAGAAGCTGTAAAACTGCTGACCAAATTAAAACTCATAAGAGTTCAGGGCTGGGTGGCATTTATCCAAAAGTTCTTAAGAAATTCAATTGTGAAATTATTGATTTATTCACAAGTATACATAGATTGTCACTAAAATTAGCCTCCATACCAGAGAAATGAAAAGTAGCAACTGCTATACAAGTTTTTAAAAAGAGTTTAGAAGGATCCAGAAATTACAGGCCATTCAGCCTAGCGTCTGTTCCCACTAATTTAGTAGAAACTGTTTTTAAATATAGAATTATTAAGCACATACAGGAACAAAGCCTGTTGATGGAAAAACATAATGGCTTCTATATGTGGAAGTATTGCCTCAACAACATTCTGGAGTTCTTTGGTAATATTAACATGCGTGTGGATAAAAGTGATCTGATTGACATGCTGGATCAGAACCGTGGCTCCTCTAGTCCAGTAACCACTTTCACTCTAGACTTCCAAAGTTTTTTTGACAAGTACCTCAAAGCAAATGAGGTTCAAAGTTGGTAGTGTAAGATAATATGCACTGTACAACAACAAAAAACTCTAATATATGCTGATGGAGGCTGAACTTGTAGAGACTATAAAGGAACAGATTTTGGGGGTCTAATGGACAGCATGTTGAAAATACTGACTCAGAGTGCAGCAGCAGTGAAAGAGAGAAACTCTGTGCTAGGGATTAAGATTGAAAAATTTAAAAAGCCAATGTTGTAATGCTTCACTTGGAATACTGTGTGTGTAGTTCTGGTTGCTGTATCTTAAAAATGCTCTGAAAACAGCAGAAATGGTCATGACAGATGGTTAAGAGGTTGGAGCACATTTCCTATGAGGAAAAGCAAAAACACCCAGGGCTTTTCAATTTTTAAAAAAATAACTGGGGAGGCATGATAGATGTCTACAAACTAAGGCATGGGGTGGAAAAAGTGGGTAGAGAGGAGCTTTTTCTCCCTCTGTCATAATGCTAAAAATTGGGAGGCTACCCAAAGATGTTGATGGGTAATGGATTTGGGACAGATTAAAGGACAGACTAAACCTTCCTACCTTATAGGTAGGCTTCCTGCAAACATTTAGCCCGCCACTGAGGGAACTAGGATGCTGGACAAGATGGATTGCAGAGGGGGTCCTCACTGATAATGATTTAAAAATTATAAAATCTATAAAATATGCAGTTTTGAGAAAGTAGATTCAGAGCAACTTTCCTTCCTTTATCACAATACATGAACACAAGAATTGAAGCATCTTTGAATACATTTTTTCTTGCCCTTAACTCAGGGTGGCATGCATTAATCTTTCCTGATATGTTTTTTTTTTTCATTGTGAGGTTCTATGAGGTAGGTTCAGCTGAAAAGGGTGTCTGGCCCAAGATGATTAATCCAAAATTATCAGTGGGTTGCAAAGTTACCCAATGAAATTGACTGGCAGAAGATTCAGAGCAGACCGAAGAAAGTACTTCTTTCCACAATGTATAATTAACTTATGGAATTCACTGCCATTAGCTGTGGTGATGGCTGCTGGCTTAAGTGCTACACAAAAGTGCATTTTAAATGTGGTAGAAATGATTTTGACACATATTTCCTGATTGTAGTGAATGAGTGTTGTAGCCATTTCTATCAAATTTTAGAACATCTGTCTTCACCTTGTTGGATTTAAATAGAAATAAAACAAATCCATAAAGGATAGATCAGTCAATTACCTTCATAATCAAAGGGATTAGATTTCTGAACACCAGTAATGGGGTGAGGGCACACAATGAGGTGAACAATTTCTGCTGTTTCCTGCATGTTGGGGTTCCAGAAGCATCTTGTTTGCCAATGTTGCAAACAGAATGTTGGGCTAGGTAGGTCCATGATACAATTCCATAAAGCTCCTATACAATTAATTTTGTAAGGAAGTCAAGTTAAAGATGTAAAACAAAAGTTGCTTTAAACTACCAAGGGAAGGACAGTTAAGATTTGATTGCTACAATTAAGTTGCAGAAACATGGTGTGTTCTCTAACAAATGCATCACAAAGGCTGGGGGCAAATGGAAGATAACCATCATCTTCACATTCTGCTTCTGAGACTCCAGATGAAACCAGAATGCTGGCCTAGAAGACCTCTGATCTGATCTAGAAAAGTAATTCTCACATACTTAAACAGTCCCTGAAATGTGTCTTGCTGTTTGATGCTTCTTTACAAGCTTGATCCTGAATATGTTTAATAAAAAATAAGCTCCAGTTGACTGAGATATATTCAACTTTAGCTGAGTTTAAATGTTTACAAAATTGTTGCATACTAAGATAATGTCAAAGTTGTTAAAGAGTAAGCTTTATATAGACTATAAAATAAAGTGTGGACAATTCCCCTGTGCTGTTCTGTTTACCTTAATTGTTTCTTCTCAATTAATTATAATTTGAAAGGAAACCTTGTGTAAATTGAAATAAATTAATCAAATTTGTTTAAACTCTTCTGTTGATGGCTTATGAGGATTTCAATTAACCAAGTATATTTGGGTGATGAAATTATGTTTCCTAGATTGACTTTATCCCTTTGAAAGAGAGAGAACAAGGGACACAATGGCACAGGAGCGAATGAGAATGAACTGTCAGAAAAGCACTTTGATCAATAATGTTTTTGTTTCTTGTCTGTCACTATAAATCACCATTAAAGGGTACAACAAATGACTTACACTCACAGTGAAACTTAGTGAAGAGATGTAAGCTAGGCACTAGCTAGGGAGAGCCACTGCACTCCAACAATTATGTCACAACTGGACTGGAGAGACCCACTGTCTTGCTATTATTATCATTATTTTGTGAGGTTATCACAGTCCACTAAATGTTTGGGCTGGAATTTTTTGGTCCTTCACCATCTTGGATTTTATCCAAAAATCTAGGAGTCAGTGAGTCGTACCTTAATATGTGACATGTTCCAAGTAGAGTGGTTGTTTGCAACTGTCCAATTTTATCCTGTCTATGCTAATATTGCCCAGATGTTTAATTAGCCCTTTTACAGTGAAATCCTAAGCAGGGTTACTCCAGTCTAAGCCCATTGAAATAAATCACCATTGTGTTTCTATCCTATCACCATTTCATGTTTCTATTAGTAGTAGTAGTTGTCGTCGTCATCTGCATTTCTCACTGAGACTGAAGGTGAATCACACAGTTAAAATCCAATGGCTAGGACATTCAAATAGACAATACAAAAGGATATAGATTGCAGAAATTGAAAAAAGTAGAACATTTGATTCAGAGTTGATATATTGCTGAAAGAAAACATAAGCAATGTGATATGACATATTAAACAACATGGTAATTACTCTATGAACATATTTACAGGGACAAACAGTACACAATAGTATAGTTTACTGTTTCTATTCATTTATTGAAGCATCTCTCTAAACCATTTCCTTATAACACAGCTTTATTATCTGTGTAAATTTATTAGGTAAAAAAATGAGACATTATAGGAAGGTGACAGGGCCGTTAGGAGTTTTGCAGGATTTGGGAGTGAAGTTCTGTCTACTGCCAGAGATCCAGGGACACCATCATACATGGGGTTGAACTCTTCCACCAAGTGCAGCCCAGTCTGCAGCGCCTCTTCAAATAGCCACTGAGCAGGCACTGGATGAATGTAAAGCAATGAATGGCATTGGAACTAGGCCACAAACTGATCTCTTTGTTGAGGACAGCCCCACTATATACGATATTTATTTATTTAAAATATTTATATCCCAACTCCCCCTCCCAACTGGGATCAAAGCAGTTTACAGTCAGCTCAGTAAAAACAATACAAACAATATAAACAATACAAATGCCACATAATCAAAATCCAGACAACCAAAACTACCTCATTAAAAGTTCTAGCAAACAAACAGCCGAGCATCCAGTTTGGTGTAGTGGTTAAGAATGCGGGACTCTAATCTGGAGAACCGGGTTTGATTCCCCACTCCTCCACTTGAAGCCAGCTGAGTGACCTTGGGCTAGTCACAGTTCTCTGGAGCTCTCTCAACCTCACCTACCTCACAGGGTGTTTTGTTGTGGGGATAATAGTAACATACTTTGTAAACTGCTCTGAGTGGGTTTTAAGTCATCCTGAAGGGTGGTATATAAATCAAATGTTATTATTATTATCCCTTCCTGAATGTCTGCAAAGAGGAAGCCCTCTTAACTTCCTTCAGTAGAGGTGGGTTCAACAGCCAAAAAAGTGTGAGCTGTGGCTGAGGACAACTGAACAGCCCTGGTTGGAGAAACTAACTGGAGGTGCATAACTGGGGAATATGTTTATATGGGAAATGATAGTCGTTCAGAAATGTGGATCCTAGGTTGTGAAGGGCTTTAAAGGAAAGAACAGACTCCTTAAACAGACCTTGGAAACAAGAAGGTAACCAATGTAATAATTTTAGAACAGGTGCAATACATTAATAGACTGATAATCAATAGGCTTTCAACAGGATTGAGCACTGATAAACCATATGTAATGGGCAACATTACACACCACAACAGTAACCCATTTTCTCAGCAACAAAGCTGGATCCATATTTAGCTTCAAATCCTTCAAAATGGCACTTGATGGCAAATAGACAAATAATGCTCCCTGCTGCCATTTCAGTTTGGAAAAATACCAGGGGGGGGGGGAGGCAGGAGCACCTCCCCTCCATGCCACAGTGGTCCTCACCAGAACTGGCCCTACAGAACAGTTTAAAGGAGTTCCCTGGGGTGCAGTATCATTTAGTTCGACCTTCATGCTTCAATATTGACACTCAAGTAATCTCTCAACCTTCTTTATTTCCCCTAATTCCCTGGACCTGGGGTCCTATTTGACTGACACTGGGGAACAACCCCATCTAATGCTCCAGTTGGACCATCAGTCCAGGTGGACATGATGGCCTTGACAGAGATGCCATCAAGGATTTCCAAATATCCCAGAGCTTTCTGGAAATCATTAGATTCAATTAGTCTTCTATGGTGGACCATCCTAGGGGTCTGCTAACCATAGGAGAAGGCAGCAAACTGAGCCAGGTCTTCAACCAGAGGGGGCTAGAATACCAGGCTACAATCATTTTGCTCTTCCTCCAGAGGCCATTATATCTCACAGAGAGGAACAGTACGTTCTTGCTTCTGCTATTGCCCATCATCACAAAATGGTGCCAGACAACTCCCTCAGCCCTAAATTTCTGTAATGCTAGCAAGGGAAAAGAGCCTATATGTGAGACTTTGCCCTGGCACAGCATCTAGGCTTGCCATTTTCCTACTGGAGATGTGAAAACCCCTGCCATTTGCCCAATCTTCTGCCCTTGAGAAATTGAGGAGCAGGAGATAAAAAGCTGGAAATGTTATTAATTAATTTATTCATTTATTTCATTTATAGTTCACTGAGACCTAAGGTGGATTACAAGTATTAAAAAAAATTCAGTCAATCAGTATCAAAATATGATTAAGATTGGTAGCTGTGTTAGTCTGTCTGTAGCAGTAGAAAAGAGCAAGAGTCCAGGAGCACCTATAAGACTAACAAAATTAGTGGTAGGATATGAGCTTTCATGGGCCACAGCTCACTTCTTCAGATACAGCTAGAATGTGAGTCCATCTGTCCTTATATCTTGGAGAGTGGAGTGATTTCAGATGCCGAATGACAATAGCAGATAAATGACAATAGCTGGTGGATGACAATAGCAGGCATGATTGGATTAGGTGGGATTTGCAGAGACGTAGTAGGTGTGGAGAAATCAGCATTGCTAATGAGACAGGAAGCCTACATCTCAATTCAGTCCAGGGTATATTGTCTTGAGCCTCATTATCAGTTGCAGTTCAGCCATTTCTCTTTCTAATCTCCTGTCTATACTGTCCAACCCCTTGCTACCATTTCTAAGTGCTGACCCAGACACTCAGAACCTCTAGTAGTCCTCTGGAGGGTTGAGGCCACCTAATTTGTTTGAAAGTGTCCCAGTCTCTGGGTTTGTTCTCTGGGTGAACTTGCACACAAGTGGACAGAAACTCAAGACACAGGCTTAAATATAAGTGTTGTTTATTAATTCAGGAGAGTGTATGCAAGGCAGGACCCACTCTATAAGGCACAAGCAAAAAGCAAATAAAATAACAACAGCTTACTTAATTCTTAGCTAAAACTATCTGATTAGACATGAAAGCTTGCTAGCTTGCTTTTCTTTGAAGTAGCTTCAAGTTGCTCATACTCACAGAGAAAGTCTGAAACCATGTCAGGCAGCTCTGGTCATTGTAGGACCTGACATAGAGCATGGTCTCTCACATGCTGATGGAATAAAGGTAGCAAAACCAGGTGTCCAAGTAAGAGCGTGTGATTGAGAGTTTGTGTTACAGAATGCAGTGAGAAACCATCTTTTCTAGGACTGTCAGCCAATCAGGGCATACTTCTATATCAGCGTTGCTAGGCCTGAGAAGGCAGGGAGGCATCTGGAGCCTAGAGACTCCCTTCCCTGAAGGACATCTTAGCCTGGAACAACAGACTGCAGGTGCAATTAATTAAGGAGCCTGTTCATTCCATTCCCAGGGTGGCAAGCCAGGACTGGGCCTGTGAGAACTTATGAGCCTGAACCAAAGTACTCAGGCCAGGCATGTATATGTGGCTTTACCTAGACATCTCCCTTTGAAATTCCTCTGCAGGATGCTACTTTATTCTGGCCCCCTCTGGTTGAAGACCTGGTTCAGTTTGCTGCCCTCTCCTTCTATGGATAATGGTTATTCTGCAGGGGAATTTCATCATTACATCACAGCTTTGCTCCTACAAGACTGCTCTTTTGAAGAATTCTGTTTTGCATATTTTGTGAAATAACAGAAGAGGGGAGCTTTCTTAAGAGCATCCAGTAGTCCATTCCATAATGTGGAAGTCACCATAGAGAACATTCTAGGAATTTTCCATGTGTCTGTGGTTTTTACCATAGAAATTAGGGAAACTCCCAGAGTATCACCAGGAAGTGACATCATATCCTCCCCAAAATCCACCCTATCCAGGTAGTTTCCTCAAAATCTTCCAGCATTAGCTGAAGCAGTGCTAGCAACAGCATCTCATTTAAACTGCTTTGTATCTGTGCAAAGCAGCTATGCATGTATAGGAAGCATGTCAGTGCAACACCCACCAGTCTCTGGTATGCTATGCATGCACCCTTGTATGGGTGGCAGCCCAGTTTTATTGAGACATATGTAAGTGTGAAGTCCCATTGATCAATTCTTTTGCCTTGCCAGCCCAGCTTCATGTTTAATTCAAGTATAACTGATGCCCTACTCAGCTCCTGCCATGGTTGTTTCTTTGTTTGACAAAGTAAGATTCTCTTCTGACTTACGCATCTGAAATTAAAGATTTTAGATTCTCTTCTGGCTTAGATACAAACTTGAAATTAAAAAGGGAACTGTTAATATGAAAAGGGAATTGTTTTAGTTATTCTTTATCATTAACTAGAGAAAAATAAAAACCTCAAGGTGTTGAAAAAAGAAAGAAAAAGACCAGTATAATGCAGCAAGGATATGTTCAGAAAAGTCCTGGTTTGTGTTTGTTTCTTTAATGGCTCACCTTGTTCTTCATTTTTCAATTAAACTCATAGTATATGAATAAATAAACAAACATATAACTTGTTAGAGATCAGATTCCTATAAAGAGGAATAGAAATGGATCGATGGATTTCAGGGAGAAATTCACTAAAGAGGAATTAAGAGAATTCCACTTAACAACCCTATGGGGAACTGGGGGTAGGGAGTGAGTGGGATCGAATGGCTGTTTTTCAGCCAAATGACAGCAGCATTGCAGGGGAGCTAGTGTTGCCTGTCCATTAAAAACTCCCACATTCCAAGTTAATTGGTCCAAGGGGACCAGTTCTACACCCCCTGAACTAGGTGCCCTCAGCCACCCAACTTGCAGAGGAAAACAGGGTCCTGCTCCCACAAGGGAGGGAGGGAAGGAGAAGAAGCGAGCCAGAACTGCAGCTGTACTGGGCCCTGTGTGTGGTTTGCACTGCCAGGGAGCTGTTTTTTCCATACCACTGCCTGGGAATTTTGGAGAATCAAAGAAAAACAAGATGCTTGCTGCAGCTAATGGTAATCACCCAAACATGAAAAGCCACAGATTTTTATGGGAGGTATAATGCCCAAGAGCCCCAGATTTGTGTAACCCCTCAGGAATTCCAGAATGCACATCCTACCACAGACCATCCCCAAATGTCTTTAAGGGCCATTTAGTTATAGTACAACCCTATTATCTGTGAAGCCCCTTTGAATAATTCAGTTTTGCACAGTTTGCAGACAACCAGGAGAGTGAGAGCTTTCCTGACCTCATCAGGCAGGCCATTCCACATGATAGAGGCTGCAATGGAGAATGCACATGTATGGGCAGTTGTTGATCTTGCTCATTTATCGGTTGGCACCTGCAGAAGGCCCTGCTGACATGAACAAAGCAGTCATAGTGGTACTTAGTGGGAGAGACAGTCCTGTAGATATGAGGGACCAAGGCCATGAAAGGCTTTGTATACGATAGTCAAAACCTTGAAATGAGGCTGGTAACTGATGAGCAGCCAATGCAGTGACTGATGAGCAGTCAATGCAAAGGGAGTAAAATGCACTCTTCCTCTAGCTCCCAATATTAGCTGAGCTACAGTGTTCTGTACCAACTGGAGTCTCCAAGTTTATTCCAAGAAGAGACCAGTATAAAGTATATTGCACATTACAATGGTCTAGTCTTGATGCAACTGTGGCATGGATCCATGTGGCCAGATTGGTTGTGTCAAGGTAGGGGGGCCATCTTCTGGGCTAGCCTGAGTTGGATGAAGGCATTTTTACAGCTGCTTAAACCTCTCTAGCAGCAATGTTGGACCTAGTATAACCACTAGGCTCTTAACTAAGTCAACAAGAGTGGAGGCTACCACAGAAAAAGCACATCTGTCATAAGGGCTTCACCTAAAGATTGAAAAGCTGGGGGGAGCAGTAGGATTATGTCTTGTTGAACCCCAAAGGATAGGACCCAACTGGTGAACTGGTCTCCAACAGTGACCCTTTTAGTCTGGTTCATGAGATAATCCCACTTTTCTCCTGAATCAACAAGACTCATATGCAAGTATATCTAGCAATACTTTTGATGTTCTTCAGATATGAAGGACTAGCTGGACTTAGGAATTCCAAATTACCTGTCTTTCTTTGGGCTGGTATTGGTGAGTTCACAACCAACTGTTCTTCTGGTTTGAACTATTTGCCTTGTAAAGAATGTTGTGCATTTGGTGGTGCGTATGCCAACCGTGTTTATCACTATGCACAAGTGCTTGTTTGCATTGGTAACCTGGTTAATAAACAGATGGAAATGGGGGAGGAGCCATGGCTCAGTGGCAGAAAATCTGTTGGAGTGCAAAAGGTCCAAGGTTCCATCTCCAGTTAAAAGCTCTGGTGGTAGGTAATGTGAAAGACCTCTGCCTGAGACACTGGAGAGCCTTTGCCAGCCTGAGAAGCCAATGCTGACTTTGATGGACCAGGGTCAGATTCAGTATAAGATAGGTTCATATGGAAGCTTCTGGAAACTACATAAGCAGATACTGGGGCAATAATTTCCCTTTTAAATTGGAAGGAAGGCAGGGTAACACCTGGACAGAATGCAGCCATGGAACAATAAACCTAGGGAACGGCGGGGTATTTATTTTCTTGTTCCTCAGTAGAACATGGCATAGACTTTGTACATAAATTAACAACTAGGGCTCATGTTTGTAATGTTACAATTTTCCTTCAGGGAAGTGCATCTGCAGCATCTGCAGATTTTGAAATTGTGTGCTGGGTCATGCTACTGTATTATATGAGAAATTGAATGGTGCTGTATACAATTAAGCTATCATATAGGAGACATCTGCTGACTTATGACTGTCAGAACAGGGGGTGACCTCTGAAGCACTGAATCTCCTTTCTGTTAACTTATGGGCAGAGAGATCATTCTGGTGAAAGATTTAAAGATACGTTGGACTTCCCTGTTGCACCCTACACTACAATCAACAGATAATAGAATCACAGAAGCATTAATGCTGCCTAGAAGGCATGATTTCAACCCAGTCTGGGCAAACAGTAGAGCGGGATGCTGGAAGACAAGTCTTTACACTGTTGCAAAATAATATTGTTCTGTCAGCTGACTGAGGAAATACATTCTGTATATTATGTCTATTCCCTATTCCCTGCCTGTGAACTTTCTAGACGCTTCTGGCTGTCCACTGTGGGAAATGGTGCCTTGGCAGGTAAAAGCTACCAACAAGGAACCAATTTTTCATATTCAGACACAACTTCTGTAGCAGAGGAGACTTATCTAATAGTTTGGATTTTCACACTTGACAACATTGTAAGAAGTGGCAGGCTTTTTCTGGAAAGAGAAATAAAAGTTTGCATATATTAACAGTTCATTTGTATACTGCTCTTCTGGACAGATTAGTACCCCATTCAGAGCCTAGCGCATGTTTGGCAAGTGTTGGGAGATGCAATGTTAGCTGGGAACTGTAGTTTTAAATGACAGACCTGGTGGAGATCACTCTGGAGGGGACGGATTTTCTCACATCCCTCTGTTGCCTCTGAACCCATAATGCTGTGGTTGTTGGAGAGAGAGAATATACTGTTAAGTCACAATAATCTCATGGTGACCAACACTAATGAAGTTGGGCTAAACTGGGCAATTTAGGCCACTTGGGGTTGTTTAGCAGATGGGAAAAAATGGTCAGATTGTTTATATCCGTCAGTTTAGGAATCTATTCCTTTGGCTATCTATGAGAAAGATATCCTCCCCCTCTCCCCCTCGTAAAGCATGACTGAACCGGTATGTATGGGTGATGTGAAGGAAGGCAGGTGTCACAACAAACCCTCATCTAACTTAGGCTTGGGCTGACCTTCCTCTACCCTGAGGTAAAACTTCTCCTCTCTAAGCCTATGAAGCTGAATACAGGGTTGGGAAGCCTGTAGTAGTGTGGTTGAGATTTAGCTTCAACTTTCTTTCTTGTCCCAACCTTCAGGAACATATAAGTGGTATGTTTATAGAACATTTCTATAAACAATGTCATAGGGTAAATGAATACAGTGTCAAGAACATTTCCATAAACAGTGTCAGAGGGTAAATGAATACAAGTTTACAAAGACATAGTACTAGCAAGGATCCAATATGGGGTTGAAGAA
Organism: Eublepharis macularius; assembly: GCF_028583425.1. Lineage (NCBI taxonomy): Eukaryota > Metazoa > Chordata > Lepidosauria > Squamata > Eublepharidae > Eublepharis > Eublepharis macularius. The sequence continues at coordinate 85,504,113 of NC_072793.1, read as the reverse complement.
TTGCTGAAACAGAACATGATCAGCTCTAGGACTTACATTAAACAACATGAAGCACAGGTAGTATATAGGAGTACATATTTAAAGCAACAGATAATATGTAAGGCAACATAATGGTGAAATCTATGGTTTCTAACTCCTGGGACCCCTTTCCTACAATACCGCCCTCTTCGCTGAGAAAAAGCCCTTTTTGAATAATTCAGTTTTGCATTGTTTGCGGAAAGCCAGGAGTGTGGGATCTCTCCTGGCCTCCTTAGGCAGGCCATTCCATAGGGTAGGGGGCACCCAGAGAAAGCCTGTGTATGGGCTGCTGTTGATTTCGCTCATGTACAGGCTGGCACCTGCAAGAGACCCTGTTCAGATGAGCGGAGCTGCCATGGAGGGACATAGGGAAGGAGGCGGTCCTGTAAGTATGCTGGACCAAGGCCAGTTATGCCCCTGCTATAACCCTGTTCCTGTGGCCGAAGGGGAGACTCTTTTCTACCCACTTCCTTGGCCCACTACAATTCCAATCTCTCTCCACAGAAGTTAGTGCTGTCTTTCCCACTTTAGTCAAGGACTTCAAGCGCTTCATGAATGTAATGATTCTTCCTTAAAGGGTACATCTTCCCCTTCTTTCTTCACACAGAGGACTCTCTGGCTGACCCTCTCTGGTCAGAAGCCAGACTACAACTCCCCTCACTCATCAGTTTACTCCAACTGTCAACCCCTCAACATTCCATTGCAAACTGCCATTTCAGGCTAGCCACAAAGCCAGTGGTGTGGGGGGGGGGAGCACGTCAATCATCCTCCCCTCTTTACTGTTTGGCAATCCCAGCATTTGAAGCTAAGTCCGTCACAGCAGGCTTTTGAACAGGTGCCTTTTGCAATGCTCCACAGATGTGGAGTTGAGCGAAGAACGCCCGTGGAGTATTGCAAAAGTCCCTGAATTAACCGAGCCTCAGCAGGGCAAAGTCTCCAGAAGGGGAGATGCCAGAGGTGGCAGAGGGCTGTGAGAGAATCCATCCCCTCTGGAGTGATCTCTGCCAGCTCTGTTATTTAAAACTATGCTTCCCAGCTAACATTGCATCTCCTGACACATGAGGAACATGTGTTAAAAGTATTGTGTAGAGAGACTCTCAGAGTGGTGAACAAAATCAGTGTTATTATTATCCTCACAAGAGAGCTGAGACTGGCAAGAGAGCTGAGACTGGCTTACCCAAGGTCACCTGTGTGTGAGAGAGGGAAAGAGAAAGAAAGGTTAATATCATCCTGGTGGATTGGGCTGAGAACTGAGCTGAGTAAAATTTGCTGTGAAGCATGGATGCTCATTTGGTCACTACAGACTTCCCCCCCTTTCACTGAGACCAAATGTTTAAGGATGTATCCGCACAATTTTTTTCAGCTTGTTTCCAGGGCAAGGATCAGCTTAGGTTTGAGGCAATTGGCACTATTGTGTTATATGGAAAAAAGTTAAGACACCTGCAACTAGAAAGTCATAGAAGATTAAGCAAAATATACAATTTGCTATAGATGTCCCCTCAGATATAATGGCCATTTTCTCATGTCTTACTGGCTCCAGTACGTTGTGCAAAGCTCCCGCAAGGACAGCATCTTCCTGGCACGATTTCGTGTGAGAACCAGGAAATCATGCCAGGAAGATGCTGTCCTTGCAGGAGCTTTGTGTGACGTACCGGAATCAGTAAGATGAGTGAAAATGGCCATTGTCAGGGTAGATTTTACCTTTAATCAACTGACCATGACTCATACAATTCAGTAGGAGTCACTTAGTCACTTTAGAGTGTGACAAAGGGACAGAATCCCAGGGACTGCCTTTGACATTTAATTAAAAATATGACTATCTACATGACAGTTGTTTTGCCTTGCTCAATGATTATTTTTCTGCAAGCATCTGAAAATGGCTGCAGTATAGCACAGCTCTTGACACAGTGCTAAACATACTTTAACAGTGAAATCCTAAGTAGAGTTACTCCAGTCTAAGCCCATTGAAATCAATGGGCTTAGACTGGAGTAACTCTGCTTAAGATTTCACTGTAAGCTGCTGTAGCACTGTGGTTAAGTGGTTGGACTGTGAATCAGCACTCTGTTGGTTCAAATCCCACTACTGACATGAGTTCAGCTGGTGGCCTTGGGTAAGCCACGCCTCTCAGCCCCAGCTCCCCTGCTGTATGATGTTGCCAAGTAGGCCCCCTCTCCTGCTTTAAAGCCTGCTATGAACTGTGTTAAAGTTTCCTGCAATGCTGTTTTACTGCTACACCAAAGACTGCTTTGCACGTGTGTGTTCTGATACACGTGTCAGTTTCCTGCCTGCGTGTTAATTACCTTGCTACTGCAATAGACTGTGCAGTTCCCTGACTCCATGTTTGGATAACTGCACAAAGGACTCTATTTCTGGGCAGCCCTGCCCTGACTTGTATCTGGACTTCCTAGTGTGTGTTTGGACTTTATTACAAGTGTGCCCCGTGCCTGCACTGCCATCTGCCACGGACCGTGCCTGTTCCCTGCTTCGGACTGTGTTTTAAAGTGTTGTTCCCCCTGCCTCCATGGAAGCCTGCCTCATATGGGCCCAAGCCGCTGCTAGCAGCCGGGCGCCTGCCGGGGAAACCTCCAGCGAGCCTGGCTAGGCGCTCCCTGGTCAGTTCCCGCCTGGAGCCTCCCGCGGGCCGGTCGCCGAGCTTGCCCTCGCTACCGGGCAGCCTGCAAACCAGCCTCAGCTATGCCCAGCCGGCATCCATGTTCTCAGGCAGCCAGAAGACCCAGAGGAAAGGACTGCTTTGGGAAGCCATTTCGGCGAAGCGGGCACACCACGTCCGCAGCGAGAGTACCTCGCCCCGCTCTGCATATCTTAGGAGCCGCCCCGGAGAAGGAACTAAGTGCCGACCATCCCAAGCACTTAGAGAATGCATCTCAAAGAAACCTCCGCATTCCAGAGCTGATGACATCAGGACAAGCCCTGTCCGCTGGAACATCCTTTCAGCCCACTTGGATTTCCCCCTCCCTCTTTTGTCCCCTCTTCCTGAGGTGTCACTTATCACAATCTGATTACCAAAGTGGCCCATCCAAGCCATTCAGTAACCCATTAGAACCTTTGTTTTAAACTGTGAGAACCACCAAGTACAGCACCAGCCCCAGGGTACGTTTTGGGGTACCCTGGTCTCTCAGACCGCTTGGCGCGCGTGCCATCCTATCCAGAACCCCTCGCTGTCCGTCTGTAGTCCCAGTGCTGGCATTGGGCCACCCTCGCTGCTGTGTCTCTGCTTCGCTCCAGGATTGTGAGTATTTCCCTTATCATCGTTGGGAACCTGCTAATGCGAAAGTCTCTACATTTCCTACTCTGTATTTCTTAGGTCTTGTATGTTCTTTGTATGCTTGTGCAAGTTTAGGCTTACGCCACACTAAATACACGTGTTTGGAACCTTATTTGTAGTCTGCCTCTTTTTCACTTGAGTGTCTGGGATCGGGACCTCCGTAGACATAGGTTAAGATCCACACTAATTTTAAGTTACAGACTGCTACAGCTAATTTCCCCTTATAATAAAGAGCAGTTCTGGTAACAATGAGGATAACAATAACACTGAATTTGTTCACTGCTCTGAGTGGGGAACTAATCTTTCTGGAAGAGCGGTATATAAATGCAGTTATATTATATGTCCTTCTGTTTTTACCTAGGACCGCCACAGTATAATCATACACCCTCTTCTGCCGTTTGTTATGGTGTGAAAGAGACTAGAGAGCCCATCACAAACTTTCATCTCCTCTAGCTGAATTGTAAACACTGACTTGTGTGGAATCCCCCTACCTGCTCTGCTTGCTTGGTTATGTTTGGTTGTCAGTTCCACATGCACAGACTTCTTTTTTAGTTTTGGTTTTAAATCAAAGACATCATTCCAGAACATTTTTAAATGGCAATAAAACAAGGGAATGGCAGGTACGTACCTACCCAATTTTGTCTCCTGGCTGGTACTTCAATAGCACTTTGCCATTCAGTGCTAGGAGGGCAGCTAGTAAAGCAATTGTGTACAAAATACTTAAAATATCAGCACAAAAAGATCTGGGGAAAAAAGATGGAAGAACAAGGAAAGAATACAACTGTTCCGGGTTGCCTGCAGCATCGTCTGAACTCTGTTAAAAGAGATTCCATACTAATTGGTAAGTCTGTGTAAGGCCCAGGAACTGCTCTCCTTGTGAATGTGATCTCAGCAAGAACTACTCAGTAACCAAGATTTCCACAGGACTGCCTACATGTTCCAATCTGTGTATGATCTCTGATCCTTCAGTGCAGCAGTAATGCATGAACACACACACAGCCTAGCTGGATAGGTAGCTGGCCCTATAACCTCATTATCATACCTGACTTGGAAAAAAAGAGCTGAAAGGATGTGGAACAACAGAAGAGGAAGTGAGGAGGGGAGAGAAGGGGGTAGGGCCAGAGGAGAGCGGAAAAAACTCTCTCCGAAGACTATTTTCACAGGCAATGAGCAGCTGACTGACTCTGATCAGGAGCCCTTTCATGCCATTCCAGTGTTAGCAGGCACCTTTTCAAATTGATTTACAGCCCGTATCATCAATGCTGCTTTTGCCTTAAAAATGCATTTAAGAAAACAGCACTGAATTCAGCTTAAAGCAGGATTTTCACTTTTCCTTCAGTACAGAGCTATGGAGATTACTGAGCAAGAAATGCTTTTCATTTTACCTGCAAAATCTATAGGCTTCTGCCAGCCCATGCATACTTGCTTGGGAGTAGGTAGGAGGAGGATTCCCAAGACCCAATACAGAAGATTTCTTTTTTGTTTGATTGAAATCTGAATATTTGGTCAGCGTGAGTTGTGGAGTTGTAAATTTAAATAGGACACAGTGCCAGGTGCCCCGGAAGAGATAAGGAAGTTAGGCAGTGCATTTCCATGTTAAAAATACAGTTAAGTTAATCTGAAGCTATTCCATAATAGCTCAATATTTTATACATTATTGAGCTGCTGCTATTATTACTATTCTAGTCCATCTCACTCTCTTGGAACATTTAAAAGAGCTTTGTTTTAAAACAAAAAGGGAACAATATTTCTCACTTTCCAATTCCTGGTGCTCTTATATATGAGAAAGATTTCATGACCCTGTAGAATGCAGGTCAGTTCCAACAAATACAAATAACAGAGGAAAAATGTTGGCGAAAAACAGAAGAAATAAATTAGAAATGGCAGCTTGAGAAATCTTCCCAAGAAGCAGTCAAGTTACTGCTACAGCAAAACCAAAGAGAAGCCTTGTAGCACCTTAAAAAGTTAGAAATCTGTACCCTGGACCAACTGTTTAAAATGTTGATCCAGTTAAAGAAACTATGTAACCCAACGTATAAAGAAGGGGGGGAAATTAAATGTGTGAGTTTATCTCCTGCACATTGAGCTCATGAAAAAAATGATACGGATCAGCATGAGCCCAGTGACCTCTTGAGAACTATCCCTCTGCAAAGGATTGCTCAGACATAAAGGAGCTGCTCAATAGGTTACAAACCCTCAAGCTGTAGTCCGTTTCATTACTGCTTAAGTACTAGAATGTAGCCTCTTGTGAAAGCCAGTCACAGAGGTACAAGTGACCTGGGTGAAGTATTGTAATTGCTAGACATGAATGGTAATAGTCTGTAGGGCGGAAACAAGACAGGTCATTTTAAGTTCATTTTGTATCATTAGAATCACTTTGCTTGCAAACCAGAAAGAATTTTTAATGAAGATTCATGCCAGTGGAATTAGCAAATTTTAATGGGTATAACATTTGCAGCAAATATTCCATTCTGTTCTATTCAAAGCTGGTCAGCACAGCCAAGTTTCTAACAGTCTGATACTAATAGCAGTGGAAGCTATAAAATGATCCAGCACAAAAGCTAATTGATCTGCAGACTACTTTTGGAACAAAAGAGCATATAATTTAATCTTGGGAGCTGTTTGATACAACTGCTGTGTACTTAATGCTCTTGCATCTTTAAATGACTTCCATTTACCACAATCACTACTTACAATTGTTAATTTAAATATAGAAGGAGAAATGGAGGGCATGACTCTATTCCTTGGGATGGAGTACAAGAGGTTCAGACCCATCTCAGCTCAGGCTGCTTTCTCCCCTGAGGTGAGAACTCTATGTGAAACATGCAGCTGTATAGCAAAGACCCACCCACTACTACTTCCTGGGGGAAATGTGCATCTTTACACATCTGGAATGCCATTGGAGGTAAAGTGGATGGGGGATGATGGCATGCAGGGAGAAAGAGGTTAATAACCATGCAGCTCCTGAGCCACCGAGTGTCTCCACCATAATCTCAAATCCTGAGACTCATTGGGGCGGGCCACTATTATTAGGAGTGCTCCTATACATTAATTTTATTTTTGTTTTATAAAATATACACCCCATTTTTCTTCCCTTACAAAGGCCACCAAGGTGGCTAATAAATTACAACATGCATCATAAAATCACATTTTAAAACCATCTAAACCAACCAACTCTCTGAACACATCATTAAAACAATTAAAACCAGAGCTAAAATGCATACAAACACATAACATCGATTAAAACATTGGGCAGGAAGGAGGGATCACTCAGGGAACACCAAATGAAACAAAAAAGTCTTCCCCCATTGGCAGAAAATGGCAACAGAAGGGGAAAGGCAGGTTTCCCTGGGAAGAGAGTTCCAGAGTTTTGGTGCCACTGTCAGGGACTGCCAACTTAGATCTCAAAGAACTTCACTGCATGAGTCCAAGGATGCACGAGTTAAAGCTTTAATGATAACCTAAGAGTACAGTACAGAAGACATTTCTTGACTGGAATGCCTGTCCCCTCCCCCTGCTAAGCATTAAACTCTTCAAGTGCAACCCACTCTACTCCCCACCCCCGTAGCTAAGCTTTAATTTCCCATCTACACAGCAAAAGCAGGAAAAGTAAAAATAAACAGAGTTGCTGTGTCTTTCTCTGACCAACTGGCCGCATCTCTGTAGCAATGCTGATAACTGCATTCCTTGTCACAGCTTCTCACAGCCACATGTTTTCTCAGGCAGGTTTGATACACAGGCTCCAATAGCACTCTCAAAGCATGGCATCAGAGATATGGGAGGCCCAGACTTACCTGGGCCGCCTGTTGCCGCCGGCGGTCGGAGGAGCGGGGATCGCGGCGGCTGCTTGCTCGCTGGCTCGCCCGGCATGCCCCAGGCGAGCCAGCGACCAATCGGTTCAAACTCCGGGGCCAGCCAATCAGAGTGGCCTGGAGCGGAGCCGTTGGTGGGCGGGGGCTGGCCGCGGGTCTGGCGGCAGTCTCCTCCAAGGTCCGGCAGCCGGGTACTTAAGCGGCTGCCGGGCCTGCCCCCGCCCACTTCGTCCTCGGCGGGCGGACACCCACCCTCCTCTCCCTGTTCTTGCTTGGTATTGTCACAACTGTCATGCGGTTGGGCATTGGATCGGATCCCATTTGATGGGGAGCCGGGCCCTCGGTCGCAGGCTCCTCAGGGAGGGGATTCCCATAAGGAATCTTGGGAGGGAGCTATGAAGGCACGCCCAGCTCGGGGGCTGCCGGGGCATTCTCCCTCCCAGGTGGCAGGGGGATCACCAAGGGTGTACACCAGGTGACACCCCCCTTTACAATGCCACTCCTTGGTTCCCCCCCCTCAGCCGGGCGCTGGGGGGGCTAGGGGTCATCGGCTGGCAGGCGGGTCAGCCGATGCAGTTCTGAGGATCCGATCCACATGCTGCGCCAATACTCCTGTTGCTGTTGTTATGTTGCTGTTGTTATGTTAATAAAGTTGTGGCCATTTTTCACCCAGCCAGGTGTGTGTGACTGTTGTTTGCCGTGCGCCCCCTCCATGCTCCTCTCCCTATCGGCCATAGGCGGTAACAGGTCTAGCCCAACAGTGAACCTCTAACCCCCCAAGATGGCCCTCTCCTGGGTTGCCACCCACGTAATCTCAGAAGGTGGAGGCACCTGAAGCAGGGCCTCCAAAGATGACCATAGTGGTCGGGTAGGTTCATAAGGGACTAGATGGTCCTTCAGGTCCTATACATCAAAAAGTATGTTCTATAGCAAGAGAGTGAAATGTGCATTGCTTGTAAGACAGGCTTGAATGGGAGATGGGGCACAATAAAATCCTAAAGTCCCACAGGAGGGAAAAAGATGAATATATGGTAACAGATGAACTGGAGACTCCAGGGATCATATTCCACCAGTTTTTTTTTTGGGGGGGGGGGAGGTAAGGTGGACAAGACTGTGTCCAGGCTTGAAGTCAGAAATACAGCCTGTGTCCAATTTCTTTCACCAATTCCAGAGAGAGGGATGTAGAAGTTTTATTTTGTAAGAACAGAATTAGCTAGAACTATATCTTTTAGCTATTTTGCCTGACGTTCTGGCTGTGCTTATTTCTCCTTTGCTTGTTTCCAGTCACCTGTGTAAAGAGGAGTCTTGACTGTGAATTGATTGCTCAGAATCTCACTAATGCTGCCCAGCCCTTTCCCCATGCAAGTCATATTCAGCCAGGTGTTGGAGGGACAATGCCAGCTGACCAAAGCAGGAGAGTAGGAGGGGAAAGAGGGAGAAAACGTCCCACACACACCCTTCTCTTATGCGCACACCCCTAATCCTCCCAGGGAAAAGGGATTCTCTTGGTGGTGGCAGGTTCTACTAGAAGTTTAATGTCCCAGACCAGAGCGGTTGGTGAAAAAGGTTTGTTTGTTGTTTTTAAAAGACAATCAGTCAGACCCTGTTAGGCTGTTGGCCCCTCCCTGATGCAGGAAGGAGGGGGCAGGTAGATGTTTATTATGCGTGCTTAGATCCTGTGAACTACCAGTGAAAAGCACCTATGATCTAGGATCTTTCCTACCCTCCCTTCCCCACTAGAGACATTTCTGATCCCAGGAAAGTTTACTCCCAGGGTTGAGGGAACTTGCATGTACTAATAGCTACACTGGTCAGGTGGCTGTAGTGGGGAGGGGGAAGGGAATGAGATCATTCTTTTTTGCCTCTTGCATGAATGGACCCCTTTCATGGATGAGAAAGAAAATAACAACAACATTTGATTTATATACTGCCCTTCAGGACAACTTAACACTTACTTAGAGTGGTTTACAAAGTATGTCATTATTATCCCTACAACAAACACCCTGTGAAGTGGGTGGTGCTGATAGAGCTCCTTGAGAGCTGTGACTGGTCCAAGGTCACCCAGCTGGCTTCAAGTGGAGGAGTGGGGAATCAAACCCGGTTCTCCAGATTAGAACTGGGTTTGATTCCCCGCTCTTAACTATTACACTGAAAGAACAGTTTCACCCCTCCCCCTTATTGCTACCTGACCAGTGTATACACAGTATATGCAAGTAGCTCAACCCTGGGAATATATTTTCCTAGGCTTGGAAACGGCTCAAGGGTGGGGGGTGGAGGAGAAAGTAGGGAAGATCTTTCCACTTGCAAATCATGGAATCCAACCCATGGGCTAATTACTGCACTAATGTACCAACATAGGTAAACTGTTAATGTTAGGTTATTGCCTTCCATCTCCAATTTACCTGTGCAGAATTTACCACAGGCATACATAGAAGAGGCCACATATTTCTAATCTAGCATGCCATCAGCTAGCAAGAGAAAACTGATTTACTTATAGTTAGCCATGGGCACGGACCGGGAAAAAACTATGGACTGTTGATCTGTGGTCCATCGTATTTCACGGACCATGGACCATTCATGGACCCGCCCCATTCGCGGACTGTGGTCCATCACTTCTGGGGGTCCTAGCACCACCCCCTTCATACTCAGAGATGCCAAACTCACAGTGTGTCTTCAGCAGGCTCTTCTCCAGCCACCCTCCAAGACTGGCCAAGATTGCATTTCAGACATCCGGGTTACAGACCCCGAAAGCAGCTGCCCAGAAGAAACTTCCAGTACATATAATAGGAGCCGCAAACCCCAATTGACTTGCATAGGCTTGCAGCAATTGGCAGAACCCTAGGCTAGCCCAACACCCCACAATCAAGTAAGAATTGAAAGGGGTAAAAATGAGACAGAAGAGTGAGCCCTCAAAGAGACCAATAAGCTTGCACCCAGAGTCTGACTGCAGCTCTGAGACTGGGTTGGGGCCAGGGCTTTTTTTCTGGGAAAAGAGGTGGTGGAACTCAAGACCACACAATGACGTCACTTTGGGTCAGCTGGAACAAGGGGGGAATTTTTTAAAGTTTAGATTGCCCTCGACGAAAAAGGTCACATGGCCAGTGGCCCCGCCCCCTGATCTCCAGACAGAGGGGAGTTTAAATTGCCCTCTGCACCACTCGGTGGTTCAGTGGCGTGGAGGGCAATCTAAACTCCTCTCTGTCTGGAGATCAGGGGCAGGGCCACTGGACATGTGACCATTTTTAAGAGGTGCCAGAACTCCATTCCATCGCATTCCCGCTGAAAAAAAAGCCCTGGTTGGGGCACAGCCTAAGGCTATCCCACCACCCACAAGTAAATAAGAATTGAAAGAAAAAAAGGAGAAAGAAGAGTGAGTCCTCAGCCGAGGAAACCCAATAAGCTTGCACCCAGAGTCTGACTGCAGCTCTGAGACTAGGTTGGGGCACAGCCCTAGGCTATCCCACCACTCCACAAGCAAGTAAGAGTTGAAAGGAAGAAAAGGAGAAACAAGAATGAGCCCTCAGCCAAGGACATTCAATAAGTTTCCTCCCACCCAGAACCTTGTTGCAACACAAGCCCCAAGCCTCCCTCTGGGTCAATCCAAAAAAACCTCCCGCAACAAGCAGTTCCCCCAAGCCGGTAACCAGCTGGAAATGGAAACTGTGGCTCTGTGCTGTGTCTTATATATAAATGCTAACCTAGAGAATAATGGGAGCTCTCTGGTTGGCAGCCAGAGATACCTATCAAGGTTTTCAGGGTAAGATTGGTGTGTTTCAAGGGCAGCAGAAGGTCTGCAGGCAGCTCCTATGTTGCCTAGGAAATTGATTGTTTGGTGCTGGGATGTCTGGTTTTACGGACCAATGGACCGACAGACTGGCCAAAGTTCGTTGCGATATAGTATTAGCAAGAATCCAATACAGAGTTGAAAAAATGTTGAAACAGACCATAAGCAATTCTAGGACTAATATTAGACAACACTGAACTACCCAGTAGGATCATACTTGAAGCACAGGTTACACAAATGAGCACTTACTTAAAGCAACATATAGGAGGTAAGGCAACATAGCGGTCAAGTCTGTGGTCCCTAACTCATTAGTGAAGCATCTGAGTCCCCCTCCCTACAGTACAGAGCTCCTATTTGTGTAAAAAGGTCCTTTTGAATAATTCAGTTTTGCATCATTGCAGAAAACCAGGAGAGTGGGGGTGCTCCTGACCTCCTCAGGCAGGCCATTCCACAGGTCCACAGTTCACCACAGAGAGTGCATGTGTATGGGCAGCTGTTGATAACAACAACAACAACATTCAATTTATATACTGCCCTTCAGGACAATTTAATGCTCACTCAGAGCAGTTTACAAAGTATGCCATTATTATCCCCACAACAATCACCCTGTGAAGTGGGTGGGGCTGAGAGAGCTTTGGAAGAGCTGTGACTGACCCAAGGTCACCCAGCTGGCTTCAAGTGAAGGAGTGGGGAATCATACCCAGTTCTCTAGATTAGAGTCTCGCTGCTCTTAACCGCTACACCAAACTGGCCTTTCCCCATGTGCAGGGTGGCTCCTGCAAGAGACCTTGTTCAGATGAGTGAAGCTGCTGTGGAGGAACATAGGGGGAGAGGCAGTCCTATAGGTATGCTGGACCAAGGCTCTGAAGAGCTTCAGCGATATTCATGCTCCTGCTCGCTCCTGATAACAGCTGAGCTACGGTATTTTGCACCAATTGGAGTCTCCTAGTTAACTTAGACAGGAGATCTATGTATAGTGCATTAAAATATCAAGTCTTGATGTTACCATAGCATGGATCCAGGTGGCCAGGTTGGCCAACTTGAGGTAGGAAAGCTCATTGTGATATAATTTATTCAAAGGCCTTTATTATGCAAATAAACATTATGCAGCACTCCAAACAATTAACCCAGTATAAACTGTATGCCTGTTGATCCAATTTTTAGATTAGTGGAATGTTTTAAACACAGTTGCATAAGAAACATGTGAACAATAAAAAAGAGCAACTGTTATACTAAATGCTGCAAAAATGTGGACACAAAAATATCTCTCAAACTAGTTAATCCTACAGACTCTATAAGACTGAATTTTATTTTGCAGAATTTTGGGTCAATGCATATATATCTATGCATGTTCTAACGTAAATTGCATCACTTCATTCTCAAAAAACCCTATTTGTTTTAATTGATGCAGAGAGTTATGTGGCTGTTTCCCCACCTTCACAGTAGTAGAGCTCGCTGCTCGCTTTGCCTGTCAGATATCTCTGCAAAGCACAATAAGTTGGGTAAATGTCATTTCATTTTCTAGGAAGTGATTCTAATCTCTGTGAAGTCTCTGTTAGCAGGTGATGCTCCCTAGTTGCATACTCCCTGTGTTCTCCAAGGCCAGTGGATTGATCACAAATGCCAGAAAAGCAATCTGCCGCAAACAGGTTTATTTTTTCCTCTGGTCTGAAGAGGTTCGTTTTCAAAACATCTGTGATTACCTGCAGTGTTCAGAAACAAGATTACCCTCCCATCATCTGTTTTCTACCTCTTTTGCATTATGCTAGCTACACACACAGCCTGGGGCATAGATGGAGAAGAAAGTCAATTCTGACCTAAAGCAAGTATTGTAGGTCTGGTAGTGGGAGGAAAGGAAGCAAAGCAAATAAGAAGCAATCAGATTTTCCTTAAACATGTCAAGGCTTATTTTTGCTATTTGTATCACTGTAGCACCCAGGGCAATCTTGTTTGTGTCACCACTAGAGATGGGCACAATCCGCATTACGAACGTAAAAAACTCACAAAATGGCGATCGCGTGATTGTGACCCGGCGGATCGTGATCGTCCACGGCCAACGATCCAGCGGTTGGGAGGGGCCTGGATCATGGCGTTCAGGCTCGGTTCGGGAATCCAGACACTCAGGTGCCAGCAATCTATTCCCCTGGCAACAGAGCCAGGGGAATGCCTGAGCTCATTTGCCCTCCTTCTGTCGCCCTGGAAACCCGAATGGAAGCCCAGCTTTCCTTGATCAGCAGGGCTTCCTTCCAACCACGGAGCAGCAAAGCAGTTACAAGTTGGGAGAAGACACCCAGGGGAGGGAGGGGGAAGGGGGTGTTCTGTAGCCATGGGCACTCCAATCTCATCCCTGCATAGGCAGCTCTGATGGCCAAACACAGACCTCCTGTGTGGCTGAATGCTTATAAATAGCCATGGGCTCCCAGGCTGGGTTTCACTTTCTGCTAGCAGTGGAGTGGGACAGAGCTCTTGCTTGCCACTTGCTAGCCTTTGGAGAGAGAGAGAGAGACTGAGAGAGTACAATTGAGCTTGGCTTTGGTGGATAGGGATCTATCTCCTCTGGTTCCAGGGCCGCTGCCTGGCTCTGGGGCTAAGCTCAGTGGGCACCTCGGCTGAGGGCTCACATTAGTGCCTGATCTGTTCAGGTCTGTGGGAGTGGTGGGCTAGGGCTCTAGTCCCTCCCTCCCTCTGGTGCCAGAGCTGCTGCCAGGCCCTGGGGCCAAGCTCGGTGGGTACCTCAGCTGAGGGCTCACCAAATGATTCATATTATTATCACAATCCTAATCATTTTAATTATGGTTGTTGTGGGTTTTCCGGGCTGTATTGCCGTGGTCTTGGCATTGTAGTTCCTGACGTTTCGCCAGCAGCTGTGGCTGGCATCTTCAGAGGTGTAGCACCAAAAGACAGAGATCTCTCAGTGTCACAGTGTGGAAAAGATGTAGGTCATTTGTATCTACTCAGGAGGGGTGGGGTTGAGCTGAGACATCCTGGAAGAGTTTCCCAGGGTGTGGAATGCTAATGGCGGGAGGCTTCACTGTATCCTGAGGAGGTTCTTTTGCATATGGATTGGTACTTGATGTGCTAATCTTCTCTGCAGGGCTATTGTCGGGGATAGAATGTTTTGTTAGCCTGGTGTTTTTCAGAACTGGAAACCATGCTCTGTTCATTCTTAAGGTTTCTTCTTTCCTGTTGAAGTTTTGCTTATGCTTGTGAATTTCAATGGCTTCCCTGTGCAGTCTGACAAAGTAGTTGGAAGTGTTGTCCAGTATTTTGGTGTCCTGGAATAAGATACTGTGCCCTGTTTGAGTTAGGCTATGTTCAGCCACTGTTGATTTTTCAGGTTGTCCAAGTCTGCAGTGTCTTTCATGTTCTTTTATTCTTGTCTGGATGCTACGCTTTGTGGTCCCGATGTAAACTTGTCCACAGCTGCAGGGTATACGGTATACTCCTGCAGAGGTGAGGGGGCCCAAACCCCCTCCAATACCAGACATGAGCCTGGGAGAATGGTGAAAGGGAGGAGAAGGCGAGAGGCCCATCCCCATCACTTATGTCCTTGTTAGTGACAGAATCAGACCCACTCACCCCCTCCACTTTATGTGTGAGCAAGGCAGATACTTGCTTGAACAAACATGGCTGCCACTATTGTATGATGGTCCTTAGAGGCACCGTTCCCGTTAACCTGCGCTGGTGCGCTATGGCGCATGAATTTTTATAACTTAGCGCAGAGAAGAAGAAGCCCAGCGCAGGCAGGGTTGCCCTGGGCCCCGCCTTCCCGAGAGCTTGGTGTGACTCTGGCCCTGACACTGAGGAATTCCCTTTCTGGCCTCTCAGTCCTCATGCTGGAAGCCAGAGAAGGAGGTGATGGTGGGCAGGCAGCCAAATGACCTCCCCTCCAAGTCCACTGTGCTGTCCTTCAATCCCAGCGCTGAGAGCTGGAGGAGGCGGAGGAGGCGGCGGGGGTGATTAGGCTCTCACACAGCCTCTTTGCCGCATCCGCCACGGGGTCCCTCTGTCCCGGTGCCAGGAGCTAGAGGAGGCAGCAATGGGAGACCACCCGTGCAGCTTCTCCGCTGCACCCACTGTAGGATCTCTCCATCCCAGCACAGGGAGCTGGAGGAGGCGGCAGCTGCAGGCGGGTGCCCACATGGCCTCTTTGCCCGCCAAGCAGCCTCTCCATCCCGGTGCTGGGAGCTGGAGGAGGAGGTGGCGAGCAGATGCTCGCTTGGCCTCTTTGCCGCGCCCGCTGGGGAGGTCCCTCCGTCTCAGCACTGGGAGCTGGAAGAGGCGGTGGCAGGCGGGCGCCCATGTGGCCTCTTTGCTTGCCTGCCAAACAGCCTCTCAGTCCCGGTGCTGGGAGCTAGTGGGGGAGGCGACGGCAAGCGGGCGCTTGCACAGCCTCTTCACCGCGCCTGCCATGGGGTCCCTCCATCCCGATGCTGGGAACTGGAGGAGGCTGCGGGGGCGGGGCACCCATGTGGCCTCTTTGCGGAGCCCACCAGGCAGCCTCTCCGTCCCTGTACCGGGAGCTGGAGGAGGCAGGGGCAGTGAGACAAAGCTATGTCAATGTAAGTCTGTTTCATTATAATGTTACCATTCCCCCAAAGACATTTTACATGTTAGGTGTAAATGTTATTACATTTAAGTGTTACATGTTATTACAATTATTTTCATTTCTTTCTATTTGTAGTTAAAAAGCAAATTATACCATTTAAAACAATGGAAATTTAATGGTATCTGTGAGGGTAGTTAACAGGGCTGAAATACAAAAGAACCTAAGCCAAGGAGATCCTGGGCATTTTACTGAAGGGTTTTCCTTGCACAACTTGCAGTTGTCAGGAATATATGACTGTCCTTGATAAATCAGACCAACATGCAATTTTAAATTTAGTTTTCTCCTTCCACCAATGGAAACAGCAGCCTGTTGGTGATTCAGATGTCAAGCTTATCAACTTAGAGAAGCATGTCCTATAGACAAAACCTGGTGCTGGTGGTGGAGAGTGCCCTCAAGTCAGAGTTGACTTATGGCAACCCCTTGTGGGGTTTTCATGGCAAAAGACTAACAGAGATGGTTTTGCCATTGCCTGTTTCTGCCACCCTGGTCTTCACTGGCGGTCTCCCATCCAATTAATAACCAAGGCTGACCTTCCTTAGCTTCTGAGATCAGGCTCACTACCACCTACAGCATGAAATATTCCAAGTCATGACAACTTCCATACCAACATGGCTTGCTTCCAATGTGGTTATTATTGACAATTTCAGTCCTTTAATTATTGTTCCATCATCTTCAGCCATGTCACTATGCCATGCAGTGCTTCTCTTTAGCAAAATTGTGGCAGTGTATGAATAGGCTTCAGCTGTTTCACTCAGCTGCATTGAATCTCTTGCTCTCTCACAAACACACATATTTGAATATATCAGCTATGGTATCTTTGAATGTCAACCTTACAAAGTTGTGATTTGGAATTGTAACCACAGGTGAAACAAAGGTGTTTGTGAAAAGAATTGTTGGGGTGGGCAAAGGTCTGTGCACTCTTAACTACAGGACAGCGGCCTGAACCTCTGCAGCATTTACACCACTGAACTTAGTCACCTACAATATTACTGGGTGCAAGAGGGAGAGAACACAATACACAACCATGTATGAATGTCTGTTGTTTTTAAGTGAGAGGCAATACAAATTAGTTTGTAGTTTGTTTGTTTGTTTGTTTGTAGACTGAAATACATTTTTTTTTAAAAAAGGAGACGCGCTCACAACTTTAATGCAAGTTATTGTTTCAGCTCATGAAGTAGATTTTTGGCTCACAACATGACACAGCTTAGAGGGAACATTGCTTAGAGGCCCTACATATCTGAAGAAATTGACTTTCTGTACATTTTTGAACCTTAGAAGATTGATGAGAAGTGAATTCAGACAATCTCTGAGAGATGCAATAGAGCTGTATTCTGTCAAGGGTTAATGTAACAACTAACAGCTCAGTCCAGCTTCATCCTGCCAGCAAAGTGCACCTGGGCCTAGAGGTTCTTCTTCCAGTTACCTTGTGAAGGCCATTCAGCCAAGAGGGGAGAAATGAACAATGATGTGATAAGTCTGGAAGATTTCCAGCAGCTGGGCATTCCATTGGGTAAGTGCTATGTTGATGAAAGTGCTATGTTGACCCACTTGAATGGAAATATGGGACAGAAAAACAATGACTAATTTTGAAATACTAGCAATGATGTAAAAATTATGCCCTATTTTTATTATGCCTGCAGCATCTGAACTAGAATAATTTATTAGTTAGCATGCTATAGTTAATATTTATTGTTTCATGCACTTGTTCTTATATAATATTCTGTTTTCAATGAATATGTTTCCCCCCTTTGTTTAGAGCATGTCTGATGGCTTTGCCAGGGCGGCTTCCAGGCACAGGGAGTTAGAGAAGTGAGACAACCCCCCCCTGCCGCCTCTCAGAGCTCACGCCCAGCAAAATTGTTTAATGTGGTACAATCACTCCGGCTTCCAGACACAGGGAGTTAGAGAACTGAGATGAGCCCCCTTGCCCCCTCTCAGAGCTCACACCCAGCAAAATTGTTTAATGTGGTATGATCGTTGGTCTCCCTCTCAGAGGGAGACTGCCAAAATTTGAATTTGGACATTAGCTGTGAGGCTTTTGCAAGCGTTTTTTGCCGATAAAATATTTTCTCTCTGCCATGACTTACTGGCCACGATTGACACAGTACATGAACTAGAGGCCCCTTGGCCATCTTCTGGGCCGATATTCGACCATTTCAGCCCACTTTCTGGGGAGGAGGTTGACAGGACCCTGCAGGCAGTGAGACCTACCACGTGCCTCCTGGACCCATGTCTGTCATGGCTGGTGAAAGCCAGTGCTGAGGGACTATGGGATCCTTTGGAGGCCATTGTCAACTTGTTCTTGAGCTCTGGAATTTTCCCTGGGGTTATAAAGGAGGCCGTGGTGAGGCTTCTCCTAAAGAAACCATAGTTGGACCCCGCCAACCCGGTCAGTTACCGCCCAGTCTTGAACTTCCCGTTTCTGGGTAAGGTTGATTGAGCGGGAGGTGGAGGAACAATTACAGGGTTTCCTGAATGATACCTTGGCCCTGGATCCCTTCCAGTCTGGTTTCCGCCCAAGACATGGGACGGAGACACTGCTGGTTGCCTTCACGGATGATCTTTGTAGACACCTGGATTGGGGTGGATCAGCAATGCTGATATTATTAAATCTTTCAGCTGTGTTCGATAAAGTCGACCATGATGTTTGATCCACTGCCTCACCGATGTGGGGATTCAAGGGACGGCCCTACAATGGCTTGTCTCTTTTCTCCATGATCGGGGACAGAGGGTGGCGCTGGGGGAGAAGTTGCCATCTCGCCACCCACTGGTGTGTGGTGTGCCTCAGGGGGCAATACTCTTCCTATTACTGTTTAGGTATCTATATGTGCCCCCTCACCCAGCTGGTACGAAGCTTTGGACTTGGGTGTCATCAGTATGCTTATGACACCCAGTTATATCTGCTGATGGACAGCTGGGCTAGCTCGGCCCCAGATGTCCTGGAGCATGCTTTTGAAGCCGTGACTGGATGGTTGAAGCAGAGTCAGCTGAAATTAAATCCTACGAAGATGGAGGTCCTGTACGTGAGTCACGGGTGTGTGGATTCGGGATCCCGGCTTTCAGCCCTCAATGGGGCGTTACTCAACCAGTTCTGAGAGTCATGAACTTGGGAGTGATCTTGGATGCCTCCTTGAAAATGGAGGCTCAGGTCGCAGAGGTTGTCAGGTCCTCTTTTTTCCATTTGTGACAGACCAGGCAGCTTGCCCCGTATCTCTCAACCTGCGATTTAACTACAGTGATCCAAGCAACAGTCACCTCTAGGCTGGATTACTGTAACGCGCTCTACACGGGGCTTCCCTTGGGTCTGATCTGGCGCTTACAGCTGGTTCAAAATTCAGTAGTACGTGTCATCACTGGAGTGCCAAATGGTGCACATATAACACTGGTATTGTGCCAGCTGCATTAGCTACCAGTGGAGTACCGAATCAGAGTCAAGGTTTTGGTATTAACCTATAAAGCCCTATGCGGACTGGGACCAGCGTATCTGCGGGACCACCTCTCCCCATATGTGCCCCAGAGGACATTACGTTCAGGTAATAAACAACTGTTGGTGATCCCTGGCTGCAGGGAGGCCTGCCTAGCCTCAACCAGAGCCATGGCCTTTTCGGTCCTGGCTCCAACCTGGTGGAACTCTCTGTCAGATGAGACCAGGGCCCGGCAGGATTTGTTATCCTTTCGCTGGGCCCGTAAGACAGAGATATTCTCCCACGCGTATGGTTGAGGCAGGGCTTGGTTCTCCAGCAGCCAAATAGAGGAGATCAGATCCTCCCCATTAGATGAATCCACCATCTAGCTTCTTTAAAACTTTTAAATAGTAGTTAGGTGGTGAATCCTGTTACTGAGCGCTGCTATCTATTTTTATACTATACTGTTTTATATTGTTACGTAAACTGGTTTAAACTGTTTTAATATAATTATATTTTAATGCTTTTATTAAATTATAATCCACCCTGAGCCTGCTTCTGGGGGAGGGCAGAATATAAATCAAATCAATCAATCAATCAATCAATCAATCAATCAATCAATCAATCAATCAATCAATCAATCAATCAATCGTTTAAAGGAGGGGAAAATATGTGGTAATGCATTGAGCAGGTCTCTGGGGAGGCACCATTTCTGTGATTAGAAACCTTGGGAAAGCAGTGGTCCTGGTTATGGGGATGGCAGCTATGTGTATACTGTTTGTATGTCAATAGGCTGTTGTGCTCATGTTTGGGTGAATGTATAAGCAGGACTAGAGCCAGTATTTTAGTTTTGCTCCCACTCTGTGCTCATTTCTTTGCACACTGATACAGTGTGTTTACAGGGAATGAAGCCTATATGCATGCAGGCTGGATATATTTAGGGTACTATGCTCCTGTTTCGGTGAATGCAAATAAACCAGGGTCAGCATACTCAGTCCCATTCTCTTTATGTATGTGTTGACCCATCCATGAATTTGGGGGTCAGCAGGTCCCTAGGAGAGCATTTAGCCCACCCCTCCAAAATCCACAGCCAGTTCTGCCTGTATTTAATTTATAAGTGGTCACCACATAGCAGTTGGTCATCTAAATATTTTACCTTAAATGAACAATTTTTATGCAGTGGTTATTTGGCAGCCCTGGCTCTTTCCCTGTGAATATGTCAATAATGGTCCAAGTAGTAGTTAATTCTTGTTCAACCCATATTCTGAATTCTTTTCTCAGACCTGATATAGTATACTGCCTAATAAAGTGAGTTATGCCTCAGGAAATCTATAGTTCAAATCTCATCTCAGTAATGAACTGTCTAAGCCACAATACCTTGGTCTCAGTTTGTCCATCAAGGCAATAATGCTGACCTGATTTTATGCAGTGGCTGTGAGAATTACTGAGTTAATGTGTGGACATTCAAAAAGTATGTATAAATGATATTGTTATTTAGCTTCACCTGTGGCAACCTTCAAAACTGCCAGAGGAACAAAAGATCCTTTGCTGTGCCCAAAACATAGTAATAACAGGATTGTGTGGGTAGGGTGTGTAGACCTGAGAAGAACCAAATTTCAGTCCTAGCAGCTCCTGTTAAAAAACATCTTCAGTAGCCTTTCTTTGAAAGAGACCCAGAAGCCACTGTCAGTCAGATAAGACTATACTGTGCAAGATGAACTAATTGTCTGGCTGCATCTAAGGCAGCTTTGTTGGTATAGTTGCAGATACCAGATATATCTAAATGGTACACTCAAGTGTGGCTTATCATGATTTTAGAGACCATCTGCATCTAATTGTAGCATATGACCAAGACTTAGATTGTATATATAAATAACTAGCCCAAGGTCACCCAACTGGCTTCATGTGGAGGAGTGGGGAATCAAACCCGACTCTCCAGATTATAGTCCCGCGCTCTTAATCACTACACCAAACTGGCTTTCCCATCAACTGGGTTAAGGCGGGGAGGGGCAGGCATTGCCACCTGCTCCGCTGCTGATGCCAGCTGGGTTAAGGTGGGGCTTAGACATTGCCACTGCTCCTAATACCAGCTGGGTTAAGGTGAGGGGTGGGCATTGCCACCTCCTCCACTCCTAATACCAGCTGGGTAAAGGCAGGGGATGGACATTGCCACCTGTCTCACTCCTAATACCAGCTGGGAGAAGGCATTGCCACCTGCTCCCATCCTGCTCCTGGCCTGGGCTTCCCACCATGGCATGTTTTCTGGAGGGACATGGTGCCTTGTCTAGGCTTCTCTCCATGGCAGCACCCTCTGGTGGTGCACCAGGGTATAAAGTGAGTTGTCTGAAATACGCTTACTCAATGATATAGTAAGATAGCTCAAAGTGCATCAGTGTCTGTTTTTCTTGAACATATACGAGGTATATAGATATTTTATATGGCTGCCTTTAAAAATTAGCCATTAGCCATTTCATTGATGAGAGAATATTATTGTCTTTTTTATGTAAGGAAAACATATGTATGTACGTATGTGCTGTCAAGTTGCAACCAGCTTAAGGTGACTCCAGTAAGGGGCTTTCAAGGCAAGTGAGAAGCAGAGATGGTTTGCCATTGCCTTCTTCTGTAGAGTCATCCTTGGTGCCCCCCCCCCACTCAAGTAACAACCCTACTTAGCTTCCAATATCTGGCTATATCATGCTGCCTTCCCTCCATGTAAGAAAAACACAGTAATAAAATATAACAACACTCTAGAATAATCATCATTAAAATGGAGGGGGGACCTGTGATTTTTATGAAGTAAATTATCATTTTCTCCATCCCACCGATTGCTGAAAACTCTCCAAGTCTTTCCATAGCAAAGTGCTAGAGAACAAAATAATTGCATAATTAGTAATGAGTCTCACACGTTGTGGAACTTTTTTTTTCTACCCAGAACAAATACACAGTGTTTCACTTCACGCATCTAAAGCAGCAAGATACTGTCTCTATTTTTTTTTAAAAACCCTCTGCTTCTAATATATTCAATGCTATATCATGAAATTCTTAGAAACACACAAGACTCTGTATCAAACATAAACCGGAATTCAAAGAAATCGGGAGTTAGCCTACAAGGGCTTTTTCTTTGTGTTTCTCAAACAACTGCTCACACCATCTCACCATGGCAAACAGCTTTTGCATTGATAATACTTTTCAAAAGAAAAGAAGATATGGCATTGGGCTTTGCTTTAAGTGTGGCTGAAGTGGTTCTTTAGCTCATGTCCATACATAGCAAAATTACTCTGATATGTTTGTTAAACATAGATCAGTACATCAGATGCCCTTAGCAGGATTGGCTTGGACACCTTTCTTTGCTCTGTTCTTATTACTGCACAGACTTCTTTCTGGATTTACTTCCATGCACAGCTCAAAATGCAGGACATAATCTTCTGAGCTGTACATGCCTGAGACCTCTGGGCATTTGAAGGACTGCTATTATGAAACTGCATGTTTGTTAAGGACTTATTCAGAGCCTCTGTTCCATGTGCCTGATGTAAGTAGAATAGATGCATGAGAGAAAGAACCTTTTTAGTGGGGCTCCACAGTTAGAGAATGCTCTCCTCACAGCTATTTAGCTGCTGCAGACTTTGGGCCAAGCTACACATGATGAATGACACTTGAACAGCAAGTGTATTTCTCCCTGTTCACTTGCCCTCCACTCAATTCACTTGCCGTTCAAGTGTCATTCGTCATGTGTAGCTTGGCCCTGAGCCCATTAAGTGTCAGCTTGAGATTTTTTATTTGCCTAGGCTTGTAGTTGAAGTTGCTGAATGTATTTTGAATATATCACCTAATGACTGTGGGAGCAATCCCAAGGAGGTCTACTCTGAATTAAGTCACATTTTATTCAGCTGTGCTACCAGGAAAGTATTTTAGGATTGAAGCCTGTGCTTATTTTTTTTTGCTGCTATTCTTATAGTTTTGGCTTTAAATTTAAATACATTTTATTATTATTTTTAATTATTCTTACTAATCTGTCCAAAAGCCTTTTGGCTGAGAGCGTGGCATTGTTTATTTAATATATTTATATACTGCTTTTCCTAAATTAGCTCACGGTAGCTTCCAGACACATAAAACTATAAATAATTAAAATCAATGTAATAAAACCATTGAGAGGCAGGAACCCCATTTTGCCATGGCAGTAAAGCACCAACTCGCTCAACTTATCCAGAGCTGGGAACCACACAGAAGCCAGGTGACAGTGCCTTGACTACTGTCACCTACCTAGAGGTGGGGGGGGGGGGTGTGCTCTCAAGGGCTCAACAATGGCAACTGGACTCACTTGGCTCACCAAGAAGTAGCAATGAGTGGGCAGAGGGAGGCAAGGGCTGATGTCAACAAGGGTGAGATGTACCACCGGAGAGGGAACATGTAAAGAAGAATCACAAAGTCCAACCTTGTACCTGAAAGTCAAGACAAAGCTTACCTTGTTATCAGCCACAAGATGTAAATATTTTTCTGCGTGGTCAAGAATGCTTGCAACTGTTAAACCATATTCAGCCAAAGACCCTGTTAAAAGTTCTGCATTGTATTTCTTTCTGTACTACAAAAGGGGTGATGCAATATTTAAAAGATTTTAAAAATATTTATGTATCATGTTCACTCTCTTGCATCTGTGACATTGCTGCTGCTTCACCAAATGCAGAGAAGCAATTCTCTGCAATTTAAATGTTCCTTGTTTACTAGAGGATATGACCAAATTGACCTCACCCAGTGGGCAGAAGATTTGATGGATTACATGCAATTATATTCAAACAATGTGTTTGAAAAGGAATTCAGATTGCTAGAGCCAGATATTGGTAGCACTGGCGGAGTGTGAATTTCCCCATTTATTTGGATAAAAGGCAAATGTAACAAAGGAGATTATAGTTTTCAATGGACAAAGTGACATCATGAAGTGAGAAAAAGAGAAAGGAATAAAGCCTTTGAGCAGCACTTGTTGTCCTCCAAACCCTGTGTAGGATTCCTCGCACACCAGCATTCCCACCCAACTGTCCACTATCCTGCGGGCTTCTCAAGACTGGTGACCTCAGGAAGGCAAGGAAGGGGGTTGCTCCACCTTGTTCTTCCTGCTGCTCAGGAAGGGGCAGCATACTTGTGTTACCTCTCCCTGTGCTCCTCCTTGGCCCTCACAGGAACCTGCTTTTAAAGGATTCCCCTTTCCCACCTCCCTGGTTTTCCTCCCAATCCCCATCCAGTCTCCCCAAGTGGCCCTTCCCCCAGTCTATCTGGTGGGAGGGCTGGGAAGACTTTGCAGTCTCGCAGCCTCACCCACTGCATCTCAGCCGAGGGCATGGTTGTTTGCTTTGCCAGGCTCACCCCTACAGCTTCTGAAGCTTCTCCAGCAGCTCCCTCAGTGACGTGGGGCCTGCACCTGCACTGTCCAGGCTGCCAAAGACCTCCTGTATGCCTGGCTGATGTTGAGCTGCCTCTGCTACTGCAGAGGCAGGTGAGTTGGCTGCATAGCTGGGGGTTGCTGCCCAGGATTGGGCAAGGGGATTGACAACTGCCTTCTGATCGAGAAGATAGCCTGGGGCTCTATGGAGGTACCTGCAGCTGAGGTGCCAATGGTGAGGAGGAGCAGCAGCAGAGCTTGGTGACAACGCCTGCTGCAACAGGACAGAGAAAGGGGGCAGGAGGATGGCATTGCTAAACATCCATCCGTCCATCCATCTATCTGTCTGGAGCAGGAGAGGAAGTTGCAGAAGAAGCTAGAAGTGATAAGATGGAAGGAGGAAAGGGAAATATGATATCGGATGAGAAGTTGAGAAGAGCAACAAACTCATTAGAGCTGGAATAGAGAAAGACAAAGAATGTTCACCCTAATGCTGCAATAGTTGAAGGCTGTTCAAAAATTACACAGATGCACACCCAGGCTAGCCACCAAGTATACACTGTATCATGACTTGATGATGTATATACTTATATTACACATATGTCTGCAACAACACCTTTGTTGCACATGCTTTACACTTTAAGGCATTTACTTAAAACCTCTTAGTGGACTACCTAAACAACATAATGCATGAAGTAGCCCTTGGGTTGACTCAAATTGCCATGTTCAGTAGTTTTAGCTCAGAAGGCACGCACTGACTTTGAGATCAGCCCAATCTCAAACGGAGGCTTATATTTCCCAAGTCTCTTCTATGTGTTTCTATGAATACAGAATTATAAACCATAGATTTATATCAACCATAGGAAACAGTGACAAATAAATAGTTCACATCTGTGCAATGAATTTGTTTTGAAACACATCTATTGAAGATCATTTCAGGTAGGTAGCCATGTTGGTCTTCAGTAGAACAGTAGGATTTGATTCCAGTGGTATCTTACAGACCAACAAGATTTTCAGGGTATAAGCTTTTGAAAGTCAAAGCTTCCTTCTTCAGATATAGGGGAAAGTGAAGATCTCTGAGCCTTTATATCCCAGTTGGGAGCTGGATAGGGTGAAGCAAAGTGGGGAGTCAGGATGTAAAGGTACAAGAAGCTTGATTACAGCAGAAATGCACATCTTTAGTGAGATCATAATCCCATATCTCTATCCAGCCCAGGGGGTTCCATTGTTCTGAACTTGTAAATGATTTCAAGTTCAGCACTTTCACATTGCAATCTGCCCTTGAAGCTTCTTTGTTCAAGGACAGCCACTTTTAGGTCAGCTGTGGAAAGTCTTGGAAGATTAAAATGTTCTCCCACTGGTTTTGGACTGTTGTGATTTTTAATGTCAGATTTATGTCCATTTATTCTTTTGTGTAGGGACTTAGGGATGTGCGTTTCGGCATTCAGAATGCCGAAAGAATGCCGAAACAAAAGTGTTTCGGCTTCTTTCGGGGAATGCCGAAACGTTTCGGGGAATGCCGAAACGTTTCGGGTAGCCGAAAGAAAAAAGCCGAAACGTTTCGGGATTCTTTCGGCTTTCTTTCGGCTTTTCAATGGGAAAATGCCTCCGTCTTCCCGGACGTCTGGGGGAGGCATTTTCCCACCGAATAAGCCCAAAATTGGTGGGGACCTTCCTCTAACCCTTCTCTAACAACCACCCAAGTTTCAGACAGATTGGACTTTGGGGGGCCATGTTATGGCCCCCCAAAGCAGGTCCCCCATCCTCCCATAAGAAAGCGAAGGAGCAGCATATTGTTAGCATGCTGCTACTCATCTTCTTCATTATTTCCTATGGGGAAAAAATGAAGAAGCAGGCTTCCTTTGCCAGGGGTGGCATTTTGCATGCAAAATGCCCCCTCACCCTCAGGGGCCCTTCTCCCACCCCTCCTCCCACCCCCCACCAAGGCTCAGCCTGCTCCCACTTGGGGGGGGCCATTTCATGGCCTCCCCAAGTAGGTGCTCTTTTCTCTACCACTGACAGCTGGGGAAGGCTTGTCTTGCCAGGGGTGGCATTTTGCATGCAAAATGCCCCCCAGCCCTCTGGGGCCCTTCTCCCACCCTTCCTCCCACCCCCCACCAAGGCTCAGACTGCTCCCACTTGGGGGGGCATTTCATGGCCTCCCTAAGTAGGTCCTCTCAGCCCCTAAAGTCCACCCCTTACAGCCCTACACAAACCCAATCCCCCCCCAGCTGCCACACACAGACCCAAATCCCCACATTAGACCCTCACAGACCCAAATCCACCCCCACCTGCCCCACACCCATAACCCCAGGAACAGGCTGGCAAAGGCCAGCCCTCTCCCTTTGTTCCCTATGCTGGGAACTTCTAAACTCTCTTTCCCTGGGCAATTCTGCACAGCCCAGGGGTGCCACAATGGTGGGCACACTTCTGAGTGCCAGCTGGTCCCTGTGAAAGAGCACCTGAACCACAGACACCCTCCCTCAAATTCCCCCACCACCTACAGAGATGGCTGGCCAGCCAGCCCCATTGTTCCCTATGATGGGAACCAACTGCACAACAAAGAATAAAACAAGAACAACACAAAATAAAGTTTTAAATTTTTTTTCTCCCTTCCAAAGTACAAGTAGGCAAAGCATTATGACACATTACACCAGCAGTCCCCCACACAGAAAAATAACACAACTCACTTAACATCAGAGAATCACAAAGCATGATTCCTGTCAAAAACACTTTATTTCTTGAACAGCTTTAGGTTACACAGCAGGGGGGAACACCAAAGGGCATGGCAGCACTATCTTACACAAAAATAACACAACTCACTTAACATCAGAGAATCACAAAAGCACAATTCCTGTCAAAAACACTTTATTTCTTGAACAGCTTTAGGTTACACAGCAGGGGGGAACACCAAAGGGCATGGCAGCACTATCTTACACAAAAATAACACAACTCACTTAACATCAGAGAATCAAAAAAACACAATTCCTGGCAAAAACACTTTATTTCTTGAACAGCTTTAGGTTACACAGTAGGAGGGCACAACAGGGCATGATAGCAATGTACTACAAAAAATAATACAACCCACTTCACCGTTTTTGACAGCAATTGTGTTTCTGTGATTCTCTGATGTGAAGTGAGTTGTGTTATTTTTGTGTAGTACACTGCTTTCCTGCTCTGTGGTGCCTTCCTACTGTGTAACCTAAAGCAGTTACAGAAATAAAGTGCTTTTGACAGCAATTTTTTGGGGTGATTCTTTAATGTGAAGTGAGTTGTGTTATTTTTGTGTAAGATACTGCTGCCATGCCCTTTGGTGTTCCCCCCCTGCTGTGTAGCCTAAAGCTGTTCAAGAAATAAAGTGTTTTTGACAGGAATTGTGCTTTTGTGATTCTCTGATGTTAAGTGAGTTGTGTTATTTTTGTGTAAGATAGTGCTGCCATGCCCTTTGGTGTTCCCCCCTGCTGTGTAACCTAAAGCTGTTCAAGGAATAAAGTGTTTTTGACAGGAATCGTGTTTTGTGATTCTCTGATGTTAAGTGAGTTTTGTTTTAATTTTTCTGTGTGGGGGACTCCTGGTGTAATGTGTCGTAATGCTTTGCCTACTTGTACTTTGGAAGGGAGAAAATAATTTTTTTTAAACTTTATTTTGTGTTGTTCTTGTTTTATTCTTTGTTGTGCAGTTGGTTCCCATCATAGGGAACAATGGGGCTGGCTGGCCAGCCATCTCTGTAGGTGGTGGGGGAATTTGAGGGAGGGTGTCTGTGGTTCAGGTGCTCTTTCACAGGGACCAGCTGGCACTCAGAAGTGTGCCCACTATTGTGGCACCCCTGGGCTGTGCAGAATTGCCCAGGGAAAGAGAGTTTAGAAGTTCCCAGCATAGGGAACAAAGGGAGAGGGCTGGCCTTTGCCAGCCTGTTCCTGGGGTTATGGGTGTGGGGCAGGTGGGGGTGGATTTGGGTCTGTGAGGGGCTAATGTGGGGATTTGGGTCTGTGTGTGGCAGCTGGGGGGGAATTGGGTTTGTGTGGGGCTGTAAGGGGTGGACTTTAGGGGCTGAGAGGACCTACTTGGGGAGGCCATGAAATGGCCCCCCCAAGTGGGAGCAGTCTGAGCCTTGGTGGGGGGTGGGAGGAAGGGTGGGAGAAGGGCCCCAGAGGGCTGGGGGGCATTTTGCATGCAAAATGCCACCCCTGGCAAGACAAGCCTCCCCCAGCTGTCAGTGGTAGAGATGAGAGCAGAGCACCTACTTGGGGAGGCCATGAAATGGCCCCCCAAGTGGGAGCAGGCTGAGCCTTGGTGGGGGGTGGGAGGAGGGGTGGGAGAAGGGCCCCTGAGGGTGAGGGGGCATTTTGCATGCAAAATGCCACCCCTGGCAAAGGAAGCCTGCCTCTTCATTTTTTCCCCATAGGAAATAATGAAGAAAGATGAGCAGCAGCATGCTAACAATATGCTGCTCCTACGCTTTCTTATGGGAGGATGGGGGGACCTGCTTTGGGGGGCCATAACATGGCCCCCCAAAGTCCAATCTGTCTGAAACTTGGGTGGTTGTTAGAGAAGGGTTAGAGGAAGGTCCCCACCAATTTTGGGCTTATTAGGTGGGAAAATGCCTCCTCCAGGCGTCCTGGAAGACGGAGGCATTTTCCCATAGAAAAAAGCCGAAAGAATGCCGAAATAATGGCGAAAGAATCCCGAAAGCCGAAAGCCGAAAGAGATTCTTGTTTCGGCTTTCGGCTTTAACGATAGAGAATCTTCTTTCGGCTTTCTACTTTCGGCTATAGCCGAAAATTTTTGGCTTGCACACCCCTAGGACTGACCTGTCTATCCAATGTATAGAGTAGAAGGGCATTGCTGACAGTTGATAGCATATATAATGTTAAGATCAAGATGGATAGCTGCGTTAGAAAGAGAGACTGTTGAATTGCAACTGATAATGAGGCTCAGGACAATGCATACACCTGGACTGAATTCCTGTCTCATTACCAATGTTGATTTCTCCACACCTACTACCCCTCTGCATACCCCACCCTATCCAGTCATGCCTGCTATTGTCATTCACTGGCTTTTGTTGTTTACCTGCTATTGTCATTCGGCATCTGAAATCACTTCACTCTTTGAGATATAAGGACAGATGAACATTCCAGCTGTATCTGAAGAAGTGAGCTGTGTGACTCACGAAAGCTCATACTCTACTACAAATTTCGTTAGTCTTAAAGGTACTACTGAACTCTTGCCTCTTTTCTACTGGTATATAATGTTGGAAGGCAAACAAGTGAATGAGCCTGAGATGGTGTTGTTAGGTCCGGTGATGGTGTTGTTGGAGTGAATATGGGGACAGAGTTGGCATCCAAACAGAGTTGGTTTGTTGCAGGCCAACTTTTGAAGGAGTTTAACCAATTTAAGAATTGTATGAAAGCTGTAACATTCAGATACTTAAGGCCGCAATGGGGTGACTGCAACTTGGAGATAGTAATCTAAACAAGAAAGCAGATAGGAAGCAGCTCTGAACTGGGTCCTTGTGATTATGTACACACAGCATATTTCTAGCCATGTTGCTGCATGGCTAAGCATGATCACTGCCGGACTGGTGCAGGCTACACATCAGGGTTGCATCCACACATTATTGGATATTGTGCTATTGTTGCACTATACCGGTCATTTGCATCTGGACTGCCTTGTCAACAAGGACCATCCAGTTGCCAATGATTGCAGTAGTGCACTATCCAATGGTGTCTGCATGCAGTAGTCCAGGTTTGCCATTTTCAGCATGGGCATGTTTCTTTTCTTTTTTTGTTAAATAATTTTTATTGGATTAGAAACATATAATAACAATTATAATCACATTCTTTAATTTTTTCTAATTCTA
The DNA here is from genome assembly GCF_028583425.1 of Eublepharis macularius. Lineage (NCBI taxonomy): Eukaryota > Metazoa > Chordata > Lepidosauria > Squamata > Eublepharidae > Eublepharis > Eublepharis macularius. The sequence continues at coordinate 85,473,968 of NC_072793.1, read as the reverse complement.
ACCCCCTCCCTTTCCCCCCCTCTTTTTATTGACTTCCAACAGTTTTCCAACCCCCTATCCACTTTCGCTCTACTCCTTCATATTTATTTTATTTGTTTATTATAATATACTTTCAGATTCTTCTAAGCACTATTTCCACTTCCTTTCACATATAAATTGTCATATAAATTGTCATATAAATTGTCATATAAATAAAATCCTCTTAATCTATCTTCTTCATTAAAACTACTAATAATATTCATTTTGATAACCTGTGTTTTATCTTACTCCTTCTATTCTCTTCAATATGGGACAAACAATTTGCCCCCCTTTATACATCAATTCCAATACTTCTATACACATACTTATTATACACACTTATTGTCATTTGCTTAGGCTTCTGTTCTATATGTTGTTCTTTATCTATACATATACCATAAGTCTAACAATTAGACCTATCTTTGAATTTACGTATGTATGTATATATTCACTCTATGTTATACGGTTATCTTTCCAAAAAATATAGATTAGTTAATTTCTATCCCATTAATTCTCATAGTATCAACGCTATTGCTACTTAATATAATACTTAAAAATCATATAAAGTTGCTTAGAATTTTTCCATTAACTCTCCACCCCCTCGGTATAGTCACTTCTCTCCTCCTGTGTACCTCAATAATTTTCAAACTGCCACAGTTCTCCTCCCACCTCCCATTTTTTCACCAAATATTGTTTCAGCTTTCCCCAGTCCGTGTTAAACTGCCCTGGATCAAGGTCTCTCAGTTTTCTTGTCATTTTGTCCATCTCCGCCATGTACAGCAATTTGTAAATCCAGTCCTCAGTAGTTGGCACTTCTTGTACTTTCCACTTCTGCGCATACAAAAGTCTGGCTGCTGCCGTCATATAGAATATCAATGTCCTATGTTGTGCTGGGATGTCTTCCATTCCCAAGTTCAGTAGCAGGAGTTCTGGGTTCTTGTTAACTTGAAATTGTAAAATCTCACTCATTACTCTTATTATTTCCCCCCAGTACTGCCTAGCTACCTCGCAAGTCCACCACATATGATACATTGATCCCTCATGTTTTTTACATTTCCAGCATTTATTAGACATATTCGAGTTCCCTAGCGCAATCTTCTTTGGCGTCAGATACCAACGGTAAATCATTTTGTAAATATTCTCTTTAATATTGGTACATGTCGTGATTTTCAATGTATGTTTCCACAAGTATTCCCACGCCTCCATTGTTATTTCTTTGTTAAAGTTTATAGCCCACTTCACCATTTGCACTTTGACTGTCTCATCTTCAGTATACCATTTTAACAACACTTTGTAGACCTTAGAAATTTCCTTTTGGTCTTCTTGTAAAATTACTTTCTCTAATTCTGAGTCTTCCATCCTTATCCCTCCCTTTGCACAGTCTGAGTAATAAAGATCTCTAACTTGTCTATATTGAAACCAGTCGTAGTTTGGAGACATCTCTTGTTGCGTTCTTATTCTTATTTTAAAAGATTCTATTTGAGTTATCTCCTTATACGTTAAACACTGTTGTTCATTATCGACCGTTCTTGGATCTATTACTTCATATGGAACCACCCAGGAGGGAATTCCTTCTTGTAGGTATTCTTTGTACTTCTTCCAAATTGTGAAGAGGCTTCTCCGAATATAGTGATGCAGGAACATAGAATCTGCTTTTACTTTATCATACCATAGGTATGCATGCCATCCAAATAATTTTTTGTATCCCTCTAAGGCCAGCAGTTTGCGATTTTTCAATGTGATCCAATCCTTCAACCATACCAGACAGATTGCATCATAATAAAGTCTCAAGTTGGGCAGTTGCATTCCCCCTCTTTCTTTTGCATCCTGTAACACTTTCATTTTCACTCGAGGCTTCCTGCCTGCCCACACAAACTCTGATATTTTCCTCTGCCATTTATCAAATTGTTTGGAGTCCCTAATGATTGGTATCGTCTGTAACAGAAACATAACTCTTGGTAACACGTTCATCTTGATTACTGCAATTCTTCCCAACCATGACAAGTTCAGCCTATTCCATTTGATCAAATCATGCTCTATTTGAGTCCATAATTTCTCATAGTTATTCTTAAATAGATCTATATTTTTTGCAGTCAATTCAATTCCCAAGTACTTCACCTTACTTGTTACCTCACAGTCTGTTATTTCCGTTAATAACTGTTGCTTTTGTTTAATCATATTCTTACATAAAATCTTTGATTTCTTTTTGTTTACATAGAAACCTGCCAAGTCTCCAAACTCTTTTATTTTTTCTATTACCTTAGGCATGTTTTCAATTGGATCTTCCACAATTAACATTATATCATCTGCAAACGCTCTGACCTTATAGGAAAAGTCTTTTATCTTTATACCACGGATTGCATTATCTTCTCTAATCTGCATCATCAAAATTTCAAGAACCAAAATAAACAACAATGGGGATAGCGGGCAACCTTGTCTTGTACCCTTTCCGATAATCAGTTTTTTAGTCAGCTCGTCATTCACCACAATTGCTGCACTCTGGTCTCTATAAATTTCTCTCACTGCTCTTATGAACCTTTCCCCCATTTGTAGCTGTTCCATGGTGGCAAACATAAAGTCCCAGTTCAAATTGTCAAATGCTTTTTCAGCGTCTACAAAAAAGAAACCAACCTCCTTATCACATCGCCTGTCATAGTATTCTATAGCGTTTATGACTGTCCTTAGGTTGTCTCTGATTTGTCTATTTGGTAAAAAGCCTGCTTGTTCTTCTCCAATAACTTCGGCTAGCCACCCCTTTATTCTCTCCGCCAAGATCTTTGCAAAAATCTTGTAGTCATTATTAAGTAAAGAGATAGGTCTGTAGTTTTTAACATTGGTCAAGTCCTGTCCTTCTTTGGGGATCAATGATATATTTGCTTCACTCCAGGTATCTGGGATCCTTTGGTCCCTCATAACACCATTGATCACCTCTTTTAAAAACGGTACCAGTTCATTGGCCATTGCCTTGTAAAACTTAGCTGTGAGTCCATCAGGCCCTGGCGCTTTCCCCAAGTTTGTTGACTGTATTGCCTTCCTTATCTCTTCTTCTGTTACTTCACTGTTTAGTTTAACTCTCCACTCCTCGGACATTACTGGCAGCTTCATTTTCTCCAGATATGCGGCTATCGCATCTTTATTCACTTCTTTCTTATCATACAATTTAGCGTAAAATTTATAAAAGGCTCTGCTAATAGCGACCTGTTCCAGGTGTACTTTATTGTCATCACATATTTTATTTATTATCTTTTTCTCCTTTCTTTTCTTCAATTGCCATGCCAAAAATTTCCCAGGTTTGTTCGCCCCTTCAAACGACTTTTGATTCAGTCTTTTCAGATTCCATTCCAATTCTTTATTATTCATGGCCATCAACTGCTCCTGAAGGATTTTAATGTCCTGATATATTTTCTTTTTCCCTGGTCTTTTCTTCAACTGGATTTCTTTGGCTTTTATTTTTTCCATAATCTCCTGTCTCTTCTCCTCTTTTTTCCTTCGGAGTCTTCCATTTAAGTCCATTAATACACCTGTGATTACTGCCTTGTACGTGTCCCATACCTTGTTGGTTGGTACTTCTTGATTCATGTTGTACTGTATGAAGAATTTAGTCTCCCTTCTCAACATTTCCATATTTTCTCCCTCTTGCAACAAATCCTCATTTATTCTCCATCCTTTTCTCTTAGTTCTTTTTCCAAATTTCCACATAATTGGGTTATGATCTGAGCCTACCATAGGCATTATTTCTACTTCCTTAGTCCAAAGTACTAAGTCCTTTGAGGCCCAGATCATATCAATACGCGATAAGGTAGAGTGTCTTGCAGAGAAAAAGGTATACTGTCTGATTGTGGGATTCTGCGTTCTCCACACATCTTCCAACGCTTCCTGTTGCATTAATCCATGCATGGGCATGTTTCATCTGGAGGTTCTTACTTTTTAAAGAGGCCCTTCCCTATACAATAGCAGTGAGCCAAGAACACAGAAAGGTACCACACTGATAAGCGTTCATTTATTTGAAAGCTTCACTATTCAAGTGCACGGGCTTAAAAAGGTGGTTCAGCATATCTAACACAACTACTGCATTTGTTCTCTTCTAAATTAAACAGGGGAGCAGTGGTACCTTAATGAACATGGTATTTTAAAAATACCATGGTAAGCCTTTGTGAGCAAACTGTATGCTATAATAATAATAAAAATTAGTTTATAAGGTGGCATTGGATTGTTTTATTTTGCTGTCAAGGGCTAACAGAGCTACCCCTCTGGAAGTACTGTTAGCAGTCAGACCCCTCCCTCATGCTGAAAAGGGCACTTTATGGATATGGAATATCATAAACCTCTTCCTCATATGCCATAAGCACATGGCACTGCCTAGCAAGGCAGAACAGTCGCCATCCCATCTTGAGCTGGAAAATTATCAGAATGTGGATCATAAGTGGCCTGGCTAGCTGATGCCTCCCTGCCTTGAAGAATCACACATACCTGGAACAAAGAGATCTCCCAAGAACTCCTAGCTAATCCTGTCAATGCCCTGATTCTCTTCTTGGTCCCACCTACCCTAATTAGAGCTATTCATTGAACCTGATAGCCCTCCCCATCCAACAATTGCTGGGTCATCAAGCCCCATTCACACCTTTTGTCTATCACAGGTAGAGCCATTAAGCCTCTCCTAAATTTGTTGACCCAACCTCTGGACAAACCATCAAGCCATTGTCTTTGAGGCAAGATGTCAGTTTTGCCCCAGGGAACATTTTGTTCTATAATTGGGCTGTCCAGCCATGTGCCCAGTGTGTCTTTTCTGAGACCCAGTCACACAACCTCAGATTATGTCTAAGCCCTTTCTTCCCCTTCCGTGAAGCGCTGGTTGTTTTGCTGCCTCCATGGACCCCTCCTTCTTTAAGACTGGTAGTTATAGCCCTCCCTGAAACTGCTTTCCCATTTCCTCACTGTCTTCTTAGTTAGCTCTTTGTGTATGTTGTATGTGTCTTCTGTATGCTTGCCTTTTATTGCTCTGTTAATAAAGAAACCTTTTCTGAAGAACATCTGCCTGTTTTATTGAGAATTCTCTAAGAGAATAATCCTGGTATACATGGGTCGAGATCCTTAGTTGCCCCCTCTCCTTTAATGCTAATTCCTCCAACTCATAACTGTTACCCATTAGGGAAACAGCACCTTCTAACTGGCATTGTATGAGTGATATGGCTGATGCCAAAGCTAGCACCTACTTGACAGGATCTCTACACAGGGACAATGACATTTGTAAAGACCAGTTCTATCAGCTCATGGATCTGTGCTATTCCATGAAATATCTTCATGCTCGCACAAGATAATGATGCACATATCTACGTATGCCAGAGTATGGATAACCGATGATCTGCTTTAGCATGGAGTCGCTGATGGATGTGGTACTGTGTGTGTGTGATGGAGATGACAAGCTCAGCTAAAGGGATGCTGTAATGCAGGAAACAACTCTCTATGCAGCCTGTGCAGCCATATCTTCAGAGTGTAAACACCCTGGTATCGGGACCCATTTTTGCATGGACTTCATTTGCATGGACTTTGGATCTTGGTAACACAAATACAGATGAAAACAAGAAATGGAACGGGTAAATGTAAACATGCTTAGATTTCTGTTAGTGATTCTAAATCATATCAAGCAAAAAGTATTAGTAGCCATCCAATAGATTTTATAAGTTGTTCCACTTATTAGATCATTTCAAAAAGACATCTGTTGGCATTGATTCAAGACGGTCTCAGGAACTAGGTTTAGTAATTTTTTTTTCTTTGTCTTCTGTATGGATGGTTTTATAAACACAAGGCTGTTTAGTTCTTATTTACCAGGAGGGGGAGTGAGAGGACTGCAAAGGACAAGGGAACTCTTCAAGCACCGCTGAATCTCCTTTATTGAAACTCGAGTGCTTGTACTGTCACCACTGAGCCCAGAACACAAAGCAAGCATGATTGAGTTGAACGGGGAGGGCTAGTTTGTGTGTGTGTGTGTGCGTGCACGCACATGTGCATGTAGCGGTTGAGAGTGAAAGGGAGAAATAATACATTCAGCTACTCATTTTAGGGGCTGCAGCAGGCCTCTTTGTGTACAAGTGTGCTATTTATACAAAACTGAGAACTTTGACAAAAGATGCTTGATCACTGAAAAAAACAAGAACAGCAACATTTGTTTCAGATCATTCAAGAAGGCTCACGGCAGAAGTATGAGGCATTCAGGAAAGGAGTCATGTTAGTCATGCAGTACATTCAAGCTAGGGCTGCTGCTCCTGCCACCCACTCTCCTTGTCTTTGTGGTAGAAAAGGGCTGCCATTCTCTTATCCTCACCATTTTCTCTAGATTTTTTGTTAGGGAAGCACACTGTAGCTAGCTATATAGCAGATACAGACACAGTCTTGATTCCCCTTCTAGAATACTCCAGGCTTTGAAAGAGTAGAGATTTTTTTAAAGATGAGTGATTATCACAAATAAAGACACGGTCAGCTCAGGACATTTTATTCACCTATGGAATGAAGTGAGGGATCTGCAGCAATACATAACTCCTCTCTCTCTCTCTCTCTCTCTCTCTCTCTCTCTCTCTCTCTCACACACACACACACACACACACAACAGCACTGTCTCATTTTTTAATTTTTAAAAAAAATAATTTTAATAACATTAACAGCTATCATCAAACTAAACAATATACTCAAATTAAAACCAAAGATGGATACAAGTTTGTCAGTATCAATACAAGAAACCATTAATACTTATTTTAAATATGTAACAAACAGAACAATCTTAACAGTAGAGATATTAATAGTAATATAACAATCTGCACAAAAGGTCACCACAAACCCCACATTTCCATATCAATAACTTCTTGGTAAGGTAGCTTTGTCAAAAGTAGATCATTTTTAGAAAGAAATTCGAGGAAAGGCTCCCACTTAACACAAAAATTCGAAGTACCAGTGGGGTTTTTCTGTAGGTATAGCTTTTCTGTTATTTTTTCCATTATTAGAAAATCCCATATCTTGTTGAACCAGGTGTTAATTGTAGGAACTGATTGTGACTTCCAAAATGAAGCGAGTGAGGATTTAGCTGCATGAAATAGTATAGTTATTAAATCCCTTCTAACAGAAGGGATATTTAGATCATCCCAATTATCCAAAAAAAGAATTTCTGGTTTTAGAAGAATCTTATATGAAGTTATAAATTCTACTTGATATAGAATCTTTTTCCAAAATTCTTTTACATACTTGCAGTTCCACCAACAATGTACATAATTACCTAGTTCCCCACATTGTTTCCAACATAAGGGGGAACTTTTTGAATAGGTTTTTGACAACTTATAGGGTGTGAGGTACCAGTAATTAATAATTTTGTATGATTGTGAATAAAGATTGATCACATGTGTATTAAATGAATTAGACACCCAAATTCGTTCCCAATCAGTATTTGAAATAGTGATTTCCCAATCTTTTTGCCATCTGGAATATAGATTAGTAGCACTGTCTCATTTGAAAGGCTGTTGAGATGAGTCTTAAACCACATGTTAGGATAATATTGCTGTAAGCATGTCTTTGGTTATATAAAACTAGGTTTTTGCACAGCTTGGCATTGATGATAGGTAACAGGATTTTACTTATTTACTTGGTCAATATGGCTCACAAGCAATGTTCCCTCTAAGTGGTGTAGTGTTGTGAGCCAGAAATCTACTTTGTAAACAGCAACTTGCATTAAAGTTTTGACCACGCCTTTACCAAAACCAGAATCTGTTTGATTAAAAGATCTTTGAATTACATTAATCCAAACTTTTTGAGAAGTTTGCACCTTTTTAATCTTAACTGTTAAAGTATTCTGCATTTAATCCAGTTTTATGCGGGCTTTCTGTAAGTATTGTACTAGTTGTTATTGTTGTATTTGTTAAAAAATGTTAATTTTTTTAAATGAATTAGATTGTATGAAGCATTGGTATTGGGTGCCATCAATATGTCGACGACACCCAGTTATGCATATCTTTAACTAAAGAACACAAGAAAGGGTGCGTGTGCGTGTTAGTGTCATTGTATAGACTGCTTTGCCAGAAAGACAGGAGCATTTGTTAATTTGTACAAGCCTGAAGTTAGGTAAAGTTGCCTGGCTCAGCTGGCCCTGGTGGTGACTGCCCCAGGCTTTGCTGTCTGAGGGTGATTGCCAAAGGGACTGGCTGGCCAACAATGCCGCACAGTCTACCCTCCAATGCAGCTATTTTCTCCAGGGGAACGGATGTCTGTAGTCTGGAAATCGGTTGGAATTGCAGGAGATACCAAGGCTCCAGCTGGAGGTTGGCAAGCCTCCTGCCTCCTTTAGTTCATTGTTGGCCAGCCAGTCCCTTCGGCAATCACCCTCAGACAGCACAGCCTGGGGCAGTCACCACCAGGGCCAGCTGAGCAAGGCTGAGCCAGCAGCAGCAGGCCCAGGCACTACATCGCCTGTCTGCCCAGCAGCAGCAGCAGCAGCAGCAGCAGCATCTTCACCAGTGACAAGGCTGGGCAGGAGGCAGCAAGGCTGGATACTGTGCTGCCTACCTCTGTTTGGAGGCAGCATCCTCATACGCCTGGTTGACTCCTGCCCTAGGGGAGAGCTAAGGAAAGCACCTCCTCGGGCCATCAGCCCACCCTGATTTTTTATCAGTGGCCATAATGGCCTACTTGCCCCTGATAAATATCCAGTATTTTCTCCCTTTGAAGAAATCAACCCTGTACAAAACGGATCACAAAACTTATCTACTGCTTGTAGTAGTGAGGAATATCAATCCAGGTGCCCAGTTCATTGACTAGAAGTATTGCATGTCAGAACTATGGATCTGTATGGTTCACAAACACCATTTCAGAGGGATTAGCCTGTTGAGGCTTTCATTTAATAAATTAAACTTTCTTGTGTCCTCAGATTAGGTAATTGCCAAATGACTGTTGTAGCTAAAAAAGAATAGACTTTGTGTTGTGGGACTTATTCCCTCTGTTCTATGACTTGAACAGTGAGCTTATTCTGGTCAGTTAGAGGGAATCCTTTGTCCACTGCACTTAAAATATTGTTTCTCAGCTGCTAATCGATGCAAGACATCAGTGACTTGTTCCTGCAGATCTGTGTGATCTGCCTTCTTAATATATGCAGTCATCATGCTAATGATGTGAGACCAAGCAGAGAACCAGACTGACAAAAGCGAGCAGGGGTAGCAGCACAGAAAAACTGTTTATCACTGGGAAGCAGAAAAGGGCTTTGCAGAGGAAAGGGTCTGCTGAATAAATAAAAAAACACATCTAGCAACAACCTTTCTCCTTCTTTTTTAGCCTCCCTGCCCCAAGCACTAAATTTAATTTTATTCAACTTAGCCAAGCCATTGCTGCTGGAGATACCATCACACTGGGCAGCAATTGCTGAGACCAGTTTTTGCCCAGAGCCAAATTGCCTTGGAAATTAAATGTTCTCATGCCTCACAAAAACTGGAGTTCCCTAGGCTACAGGAGAAGCTGTCGCTGTCAGGAGAAAGCCCAGTTTTCCTGATAACAGAAATGCAATTGTAGGAGGAGAAGATATGGTGCTGTTTTTCCTATCAAAGTCCGAATTGGCTTTGTTTCCAGCAGAACTGGGACAAGAAGCTCAGTGACTTTGAATTCTCACTTCAGAAAACCACTTTGCCTGAATGATCTTGTTTGGGAACACAGGAGTAGATAGGTCAAGGCAAGATTCCAAGGCATCAAGCTATGAATCCAAAGTTTTGGCTCTACTATTCAGCTACTACAGCAACTGCTGAATAGCTAAGGCCATATCCTGTGAATTTCTGCATATTAAAATAGAGCTAGAATTTCACGGATGAGGCCAACAATGCCTCATATAATCCCTCCCTCTGGAAAAGAAGATTGTAACAATAATGGTCTGTGTTACTATCCGTCAATCTAGACAGATGTACCAGAGGGAAATAAAACCCCTCTGGCCTAGAGTATGCAGGCAGAAGAATGAGGTGGTAGATACTTGATGTGGTATACAGAGAGACATTTTTGAATACTTCCCCATGCACAAAACTCTGTAGAATCAAAGAACTAGCACAGCAGAGAAAGGTTCTACAGCAGCCCACACCTATATGCAAGGAAAGAAAGCTTCCTTCCTTCCTTCCTTCCTTCCTTCCTTCCTTCCTTCCTTCCTTCCTTCCTTTCTTTCTTTCAGAATTCAAAAACATGAACCCTAGCTACAGCTTGAAATAGTACAAATCTTTCTATCACGTCAGAAGTCTATTACCTCTTTTCCACTGAGTTTGACTACATGTCCAGACCAAACTTCTGTCAGGTGTCAGCCTTTAATAGGGCAGGAGCAAGACCACTATGGGAATAGCACAGAGAACTCCTCTCTTTCATCCTGGCTACACTTGACTGAACTATATATTTCTATAAGGTTATGGCCAAGTTAATCCTACTTCATGCACCTGTGGCCAAGAATGAAGTGGTATGAAGAGGAATTGGCTTCAGTGTGTAGTTGAGTGATTACATTTTCCCATGTTTCCTTATGTTAATAATTCCCTGTAATTGGGGAAATAGTAGGGATTATGAAAGGCTATGCTAGCATATTTCTCTCTGATGAACTACTTTTGCATTTGCTGGAGTTTTTAGACAGAAAAACATTAAAAAGTGCCAACCTAAGTCTAAAGTGGTACCATCCATTTTATCAACTCAGAATTTTATTATGTCATTCTGCTGCCAGGGGCATGAGATTTCCTTCTGTACAAAACTTTATTTTTAAGGTTCAGACAAACAATATGCATCCAGAAGTACAGATGAATTTGCTCCAGGATTCAGACAGATTAGAGCAGCTCCACACAGACAACTAAGCCAGCAAAGCACAGATTTTTAAACAAAAAATTCCAGTGCACACTGCACATCTGGGGAGGGGGGACATAAGAGTAACATTCAAGAACAGTGTGTTTCTATGCTTTTGAAGACAGATTAGAGCAGCTCCACACAGACAACAAAGCCAGCAAAATACATGGGGGGGGGGGAGGAGAGATATACTCACCGCTTGCAGGCCAGGAGGACGGGCTCCAGAGGCCTTGATGGCTTTGATTGGGCAGAAAAGCAGGGTATGAATTTCGTAAATAAATAAATACCTCAGTAATCGCCTGTTTATACTCTGATGCCCAAAGTATTCTTTCATTTATGTGGACCTGAATAAAAGAAGATGGGCTGCAGGAAGGTAAACTGGAAGATACACTGAGGAGGGTTCAGGGTCCTCCGTCTACCTCTTTCGATCATAGTTAAATTGTCCTGCATTCTGATTAGGTCAGATGTGGCTTTGAATTTATGGATCTGCTGTCCACATGTGTAGTAGTTTGAGACTTAGAATAAACGAACAAATGACAGAACTAGGTATGTCTAGTAATAATGAAGATATTATCAAATGTTGTGTGGCGCCCTCCTCCATGGGCAACATCCTAAGATCCTTCTGATGCTAGAGGTGAAACAAAAATACTCCCTATGATCTTTTGGCCTGAAGATGCCATATGGAAATGGAAATGCATCTAGACTGTTATTACCGATGGGCCTCTTAATCAAAACAAGCACTGCTTTAGGCACTCCCAGCAGGAAGCAGCTTGATTTCCTGAATACTCTGAGAAAATATCAGTTAGGCTTCTTTGAGCTCCCTGCACTTTTTCACCATGAACAAGACTCAGATAATAAGCAAAGTAGGGGTGAGCATTCTGATGTCCCTGACCTGAAACAACACCCATTTTTCCTGTTTTGTTTTAGGTCAGAAATACGCCAAATTAAAAAAAAAAACCTCATGAAATTTCAAGATTCCTCAAATTTATCTCCCAAAATCTGGGGAGTGCTTCACCCTTGGTAGTACTTCATAATTTCTGGGAAATGGAGGAAAGCTAGCAGGACCTATGTTGCCACAGGCCTTTAAATAAACACATTTTGTACCTGTCCAATGTTGGCTGAAGGAAGGGCACAACCACACTAGGCAAAACATGGCTGTTTAAAGGGCTGTGGCAGCGTTAGCTGCCCATCCTCAATCTCTCCCTCTCCCTCTCTCTCTGCTGCCTCTCCTGTGTGCAAGAGGGAGTGGGAGCATGTAGCTGGGCAGGTTGGTGCCATGGGCTCCAGCTGGCTCTCTCCCCCCTTCCTTGCCAGCTGTGGCATCCCCATACACTCCCTGCTTGTACCTGATATTTCTGAATGCCCAAATTGTCCTAAAAGAAATTTGCAAACCATTACATGGCAAGAAAATGAAAACAATGCCCTTTCTGAAATTATTAAATGAAATGAAATTTTTTCAAGTGCATTCCCCTAAAACAAACTTTTGAAATTGCCTTTACAAATATATTTCCCAGATGATACAGTCATAAAACCAGGAAGGACCATTTGCCCATCTCTGAGTCACGATTGACAGTACTATATCAACAATGCCCACTTGTTTAAACCAGACATCATCCATCAAACCCACCTTAGGCACCCCCTTCAGGTGTTCCCTTCTAAGGAGGAAGGCACTATCCTATTACAGCCTGAGACTTGTACTTGTACCAGTGGAGTCCTGGATCCTAAAAAGATATCAATCAGAACACAACCAAAGGTCCACCAGGTTCTTAGGTCTTGGTCCCAATACCGTTCACAGATCTGCTGCAGATTATGCTAATAGCAGACTTGTTCCATTGGCACCAAAGTAAATCCAGGTACATAAGATTATCCCAAACCCGCCATCTTTTTAGTTGATTCATCTCCAGAACTATCTTCCATTACCGCATAACACTGGTGCCCAGACTTACCTGGGGGAGCCGGTTGCAGGCAGCTGTGGGGAAGTGCAGGGCAAGATGCATGGTAGTCATCATGTTGTCCATGGCCATGTGGTTCCCAACAACTGTTGCTGGGAAGTCCATGTGGCTGCAGTTTGAAATGCTGGGCCAGCCAATCAGGGCTGAATGGCCTAGGCAGTCAGGGGCGGGGAAAGGCTGGCAGACCTGGGAGGCAGGGTTCCCTCTTGGGTCTGCTGCCAGGGGCCTTAAGGGAGACCAGCCCTGCCCCCTATGGAATCCTCTTAAGGGATTTGGAGAGTGAAGTTTGGCAGGTGCATGGCTAGTTTCGGGGCTGTCGAGTCTGCCTCACTCCTAGATGGCAGAGAATCCACACAGAGGTGTCCGCCCACATAGTATCCCTCGAATTGTCATCCCATGGTTCCCCACACTCAGCAAGTGTCTAGAGGGCATGGGGGTCATCATCTGTCAGGCGGGTCAGTTGATGATCAGATCCATGCCCCTTGTAGTGCTAATGCTCCGTGAGCTGTAAAATCAATAAAGTTGAGGCCTCCTTTAACTCCAGCACTTTTGGCAGGTGTGTTTTGTTGCCATACCCCTCACCATTCTTTCCTCACATCATCACTAGCCAACAACACAAAGTTACCTGACTTTGTGTTAACAGAGTTAACCAGAGGACAAGGTGGATGATTAGGGAAGGAGAGGTTGAAAGAATTTGATATGTCCATTTTAAATAAGGGGAGATACGACAGCAGTCTTTGGATATCTGAAGGTTGCAACTTGGAGGGGGTTTGACTAGCTTATCTTTGAGGTACCTTCCAACTCTATGCTTCTTTTTGTGAGATGATACAAAGAGCCATACCATGATTTCTCAGTTTGTCTAAAATAATGCTGTTTTCTACCTTCTGTACCAATCTTCCACATTTTCTACCATTAGAGATTTTTTTCTTGTCTTCCAAGGAACCTCTGTGCTCTCTAAAAGATTCTTGGACAAGTTCTAGTACACTTAGTCTGTTTCCACATATCCTTAAAGGGACAGCCTACTCACCGAATGCTGGTGGCTTTCCCCCTTGACTACGGACATCTCAGTTTTCAAAACGGTTGCAGGCTGTTTGGCTTCTGTTTTTTAGGTGCCGAAAAAACAGAAGCCAAACAGCCTGCAACCATTTTGAAAACAGATGTCTGGAGTCAAGGGGAAAAGTCACCAGCATTCAGTGAGAAGGCCATCTCTTTAAGGATGTTTGGAAATGGCCATAGTCACACATATAAAGCCCTGGTCATGCTTACTGAGCCTTATTCTTTTCTTATATTAACTGAAACATTTAGTACATGATCAGTAGAGATGGGAATGAACAAGAAAAAAAAGAACCATGCGGTTCATGTTTCATCACGTTTCACGAACCACAAACTTTCACGAACCTGTCCTGGTTCACAAACCTGTTCATTTTGGTTCATGAAAATGTCACTTCTAGGCCAGCAAATCACCACTTCCGGGTCAGCAGAAAGTCACTTCTTTTTTTTTTTTTTTTTTTTGAAAAATTTTTATTGGGTTAGAATCCATTATTTCCACATTTACATTCGATTTTCCCCAATTTTTTCATCTCTAACCCCCTCCCTTTCCCCCCCCTTTTTGTTGACTTCCAACAGCTTTCCAACCCTTTGTCCCCTTTCCCTTACTTTTATTAGCTTCCTCTATCTAAAACAAATATATATTCTCCATTATTCTAAGCAGTACATCCTTAACTATTTTTAACATTATATGCCCAAACTGTAAGCCTTTGTTTCCATCTTAGATAAACAATTTATCCCAATTTTTCAATTTCAGGTATTTCTATATATCATAAACCATATAGATCATACATTCGTTTATATCAAACAATTTGACTTATTCTCTATATATATTACTCATTCTATCTTTTTATAATAGTTCTATATATCTCTCCTCACGTAGTCAATCAATTTGACCCATCTATATCTTCAGACATTCAGTTTGGTACAAAACTTGTCAGAAAAAAAAGAAAATATTGTTAGTTAATCGCTCCTTATATTTAGTCCTTATAATTAATTATTTTCTCTATGTTCTGTTTGTTAACCTATGTATATCTATATATATGTCAATCTATTAATCTGACTACTTATTAATTCACATTTATCTCTTCTCCCCCCGGTAAAGTCTCCCCCCTCTACTTCAATACTTCAGTAGTTCTCAAACTGCCACAGTTTTCCTCCCACCTCCCATTTCTTCTCCAGGTATTGTTTCAGCTTCTCCCAGTCTGTGTTGAACTGCCCTGAGTCCAGATCTCTCAATTTTCTTGTCATCTTGTCCATTTCAGCCATATACAGCAATTTGTAAGTCCAATCTTCAATAGTTGGCACTTCTTGTACTTTCCATTTTTGCGCATACAAAAGTCTAGCTGCTGCTGTCATATAAAGCAGAAAGTCACTTCTGAGAGTGCATAAGGTCTGCAGAAAGCCCAACCCCCGCTGCCTAGGAAACTGATTGATTGGCACCAGGCTGTCTGCAGTGACGAACCAAAAAACGAACTAAACGAACCACCCTAAAGTTCATGGCAGTTCACCAGAAATGGGCTCTGATGAACTGCTGGTTTGCTAACCACAAACTGGCCTGGTTCATGATGAACTTTGGTTCGTATTTCAGTTCATGCCCCATCTCTAATGGTCAGTCATCTCCAACCACAATATATCATTGGGGAATAGTAGTAAAAATAGGCACTAATCTTAGTGGAAGCTTGTTGAACATTACACTACTCATCCACGCATGCGGCCATAGGCAGCAGAGGGAATGACAGCAAGTTGTACCTTCCCCCCACCAAGTACACCATTCAAACTGTGGCTTAACATCGAAATAGGGCCAAATTATTCACACATTAAGATCAACCATAGAATCTAAAATATTATATAGTGATTTGACCCCATTAAGAAATTAAGGTACTGTGGGGATGGCCTTTAGAATCAAAAGTCCAGCTAATGTGCTTGGCCATTGAAGACTTAAGGTGTGGTTGCTCTCTCATCTGTCTTCTACCACACTTGGGGCGAGCATTGTCCAAATTTAATTGTTATAGAAGACTCTAAATAAGTATATTCCCTTAAAATACATGTAGACTATAACCAGTCCATTGTCTTTTGCTGGAATTGTAAGAGGGAAACACCTCTAGAAAGACATAACTTTTGCTTTCAAATTGTGATAATTCACTGATTTGTGTATTTTTCAGCAATTATGTTATTCTTGAACTATCTTGGCAAATAAGTTGCCAGCTCTTTTTTCAATATGTGAGATCCAGCAGGTACCTGGAGGGTGGGGGGTGTTGTTAAATTTTTATTTGAAGTTATTTTATTAGCTATTTTAATTGTGCATTTAATATTCAGGAATCCACTTTTGTTTTGGTATTGATTTTATCTCCATTGTGTTTGTGAGCCAGCCCAAGGCCTTTTCAAAACTATGTAGTAAGAGACAAATCCCAAATTTAATAAAATAATCATTCCACAATATTTCATTTTCTCAGTTCCTGCACTGTGAGATGTGGAGATAAATGCTTTCTTTTCCACAATTTTTTCCTACCATTTTTACTGAAACTTCAAATGCTTTGCCAGATGCACTCACTGTGTGGGCCTGCAATATCTAGTACAGTAAGCCCTTCATCTTAGCTGGAACCTCTGGCAATGATGTGCTTTCTCATCCATGACCAGGTGTCAATACTCAGTTTTTAAAAAGAAAGAAACCTTGGGAAGCCACAGTTCTTCAAAGAGCCAGCAACTAGAAGTACTGAACGAAACATCACCTATATGGACCAATTTTAGACCATAAGCGAAAATGAAGAACTGAAGAAAAATCACAGTCAATTGCTTCTGTTAGCAGACTGAATAATAAGCAGAAAAACATGAGGTGAAGGAGCTTGCACTGTGAGTGTGTGTGGGAGAGAGATACAAACTTACACTCAGAGCCTTGATTAAGCTTTAGAAAAGAAATAAAAGTTCTTTATTATGTGAACTCTATACAAGATAGGAAAGATGAGAGAGAGAGCTCTATCTAGCTATATAGTCTTGAGGACACCAGTGGCTGGCAGGATGGGAGGTTCTGCATCCATGGTGCAAGATAGTGAGGAAAAATGGAGAGTGTGACAAAGGGAGGAAGATGAGTGTCATGAAGAGAAAGTCACTGAGAATAGCATTCTACACATCAAAGGACAAAGGCAAAGTGTAAACAGATCCCTGACCTCTCTATCTTTCAAATTCTGGCTTGTCTCACTCTGAAATCTGAGTAAGAGCCAAGCTACAAGTGATGCCTTACACAGGTAGGACACTTGTCAGCTTTCCTCAAGTTTTGATGGGAAATGTAGGCATCCTGGTTTTATAGCTTGGCTCTCCATTACAGCTGCAAGACCAGGATGTCTACAAGACAAGGTTGTCCACTATCACCGCTATTGTTTGTTATGGTCTTAGAAATATTATTAAGGCAGATTAGAGAGGATGACAATATAAAAGGAATAAAAATAAAGGGATTTTCATACAAGTTAAGAGCTTTTGCAGACGACGTAATGTTTATAGTGGAAGACCCACTACAAACTCTGCCATTATTATTAGACAAAATTAAGGAATTTGGAGACTTGGCAGGTTTTTTTTATAAATAAAGAAAAGTCAAAAATAATAACCAAAAACATAACAACGAAGAAGCAACAAGAATTGAGGGAAGTAACAGAATGTGAAGTACATAAAACCAAATATTTGGGAATAGAATTGACAGCTAAAAATATTGATTTATTCAAAAATAGCTATGAAAAGCTCTGGACACAAATTGAAAGGGATATGTTAAAATGGAACAAATTAAACTTATCGTGGTTAGGTCGGATTGCCACAGTTAAAATGAATGTGTTGCCTAGAATTATGTTCCTAATGCAAATGATACCAATTGTTAAAGACAAAAAACAATTTGAAAAATGGCAGAGGAAAATATCGGAATTTGTGTGGGCAGGAAAGAAACCTAGAGTAAAAATGAAAGTACTTTGTGATGCTAAGGAAAGAGGTGGAATGCAGTTACCTGATCTTCGACTATATCACGAGGCAATATGTCTAGTATGGCTAAAAGAATGGGTGTCTTTATCCAATCATAAACTGTTAATATTGGAAGGCTACAACAAACTTTTTGGATGGCATGCATATTTGTGGTACGATAAACACAAAATGGACGCAATGTTCCAGCACCACTATTTGAGAAGAAATTTGTTTTTAACCTGGCTAAAATATAAAAAGTTCATTGATCAGGAGAAGCCATTGTGGATTGTACCAGCTGAAGTGATTAACCCTAACTTGGAATACAAAGGAAAAGAATGGCTTACCCTTAAAGAATGAACAAAAACAGAAGACAAGGAGCTAAAACTCAAACCAAATGAGGAATTGCCATTCAAATACGGTTGGCTACAATATCGACAGATCAAGGATTTATTTGACTCAGATCAAAGGAAGACAAGTTTTAGAATTAAAAACTCAGAATTAGAAGAACTTTTGTTAGGGGATAATAATAAAGCAATCTCTAAAATGTATAAATTGTTATTAAAGTGGTTTACAGAAGACGAGACAGTCAAGGTTCAAATGATAAAGTGGGCATTAAATTGTAATAATGAAATAACAATGGAGGCATGGGAGCAATTGTGGAAAAATACCTTAAAAATCTCAACATGTACCAGTATTAAAGAGAATGGCTATAAAATGTTATATAGATGGTATTTAACACCGAAAAAATTAGCCATAGTTAATAAACAGCTGTCTAATAAGTGTTGGAAATGTAAGGAGCATGAAGGTTCTCTATTTCATATGTGGTGGACTTGCGGCAAGGCTAGACACTTTTGGGCTAGAATATGTGCCGAGATGTCTTTAATACTCCAGTATAATGTTTTTAAAAATCCAGAAATGTTGCTATTATCCTTACACTTGGAAGATGTTAATAGAAATGATAGGATATTAATGTACTATATGATAACAATGGCAAGAATATTATATGCACAATACTGGAAGAGAGAAGAAACACCTGTAATTGAAGAATGGATACGAAAACTGTTGTACATGGCTGAAATGGACAAATTAACAAGAAAACTGAGAGATCAAGATCCAAAGGGATTTTTCGAAGATTGGAAGAAACTGAGAAAGTATCTAGAAAGAAAATGGGATGTTAAAGGACAATTGTGGTCTTTTGAAGTATATTAAATTAGACAAGATATAGTTTAGATCTTTACCAGTAGTAATAGACTAGTTATTATAGTGTAGAAATATGATCAGAAAACGGGGGGTTGGAGTGCTGTTGGAAGTCAACATTGAAAAGGGGGAGGGGAGGGAGTGGGGAACATATACCTATGGGAACTGAAAAGAAATGTAGTTGCTTTTAATTTGATTGTATGTTAACCCATCCAATAAAAATTTTTATTAAAAAATAATAAAAAAAAACTTGAGGGAAGCTGACAAGTGTCCAACCTGTGTCAGGCGTCACTTGTAGCTTGGCTCTCAGGGGCAGCATTAGTCCCCCTCTTCTTACAACTTCTTCAGTTCAAAGTTTAAGTGCATGTACATTTTGCTATTGCATCCATCTTAAGTTATCAGGAATTTGTATTGGTGTAGTAGAAAAAGAATCAAATGAAAGTTGTTTGTGGACTACAGCACTTATAGTTGATGCTGTGGGGATGTCTGTTTGAATGTTCTTCCATCTATAGAAATGTTTTGTGTATGTAAAACTAGCATGACAGCGTGAAATGTTTAGCACCTTATTTTGCTTTATATAGGAAGTGGTTTGTTGGGTCAGGGAGTAGAACATTCGAGCAATAAAACTAGAAGGTTGTATTGTTATCTTGCAATACAACCTTCTGTCCCTTTCCAGAGATCAGCCTCTGCTTGCAGTCATGGTTGATGACCCACAGGTTTGATTCCTGTACTGCTCACCAGCAAACAAGAAACTCACTAGCTGAAAGTAGAATGTGTTTGATGAAATTTAGATGCATCTGATTTGCACAATTATATTTTCCTGCACAATTAGACTGTGTTCTTACAGACATTCCACGGCTTTCTTAAAGATATTCTGCAACTGTCAGTGCTGTACATTTTAAAAAGACCGTAGGGGAAAAATATCTGGGTGATATGACTGAGATGAGATTTACTACATAGTTTTCTCTGTGCACTTTCAATATCTATCCATTAATCCAATAATCCAGGGGTGGGCAAATTGCGGCCCGCGGGCCACATGCGGCCCACTACAGAGTTTTTTGTGGCCCGCCAAGACAGTCAGAAAAATGCGCCCTGAACCAAGATTTCCTTCCCGTGCGCGACCGAAGATTCGTCTCGTATTTTCCACTAGTACAGCTACGTCAATACGCATGCACAGTGTAGATACTCGCTTTTCTGGTTGATCTGGTTAATTTCAATTCTGTCTTTGCAACAGTAAATCTATAAGTTTCCAACTTTAGTGAAACCATGAACCCTCCGAAAAAACGTAAAATTGAATAAAACTACCACTATTTAATTTAATTTATATTTATTGATTTTTATGATACAATTTATACCTTTTCTGAAATGCAAAGTTAACTAATGAATGCAATCATTTCAAAAGGTGCGGCCCTCCGCTAACCTCCGCTCCCACAAAGTGGCCCCCGAGCCAAAACAATTGCCCACCCCTGCAATAATCTGATCAGAAGCTTTCCTTACATGCAATTCAGGGAGTTCAAGCAAGGCATATTCATCTGGCAATTGTGTTTGTATTGAAGTTCTCAGCATATCTTAGTAGTTGTACCTTTAAAGCAGCTTGATGTACGCAGAAGAACTTTTACAGCATGAGCATACTCTCCAGCATCTCACAGCTGAAAATAGGAACAGTTGCAAAACTCTGTATTCCCTTAACAAAGACTACTGCTTGAATTCCTGCCCCCATTATACGTTACTGAACATTTACTCTGAACAGTCATTTCTGTTTTAAATGCAAAGAGGATGTGTTTTTCTAGGTGTCTTAAGAGTCTGTACCCTTGTGTTTATATGCATGTGTATTACTCTTAATATTTAGCCTACCACCCACCCAACTCAGAGATTTGACTCAAACAGATCCGAGGGAGAGAGCTGAACCCTGAAGAATGACAACTACCACTTACACAATTTGAATGACCACCGAAGACCAAAGGGGGACATATTGTAAAGACAGGTGCATGGAGTGTATGCATGGAGATAGTGACATCGTAGAGACTAACAAGATTTTCAGGGATCTCTAACTCTTGAAAGCTTACACCCTGAAAATCTTGTTGGTCTCTAAGATGATTCTGAACTCAAATCCTGCTGTTCTGATGCAGACCAATATGGCTACCCACCTAAAACTACTGCTTGGAGATAGGGGCTACATATCAAACTGGTGTTAAAGGGACTGGATTAAATCATGTTAAAAATCAGTGAGATAGATTTCCAATGATACATGCTTGGAACTGTTCTATAAATGTTTATGTATATGAACTTCACAAAGACCATGTTATTCCCCATGATAAATGTTGCCACCCCTTCACTTGCTTATCCCTAGGATGTGAATTGACAGTACAGTTAAACTGATTGCTAATCTATTCCTCCTGTCCAACCTGTTTTCCATAATGTAATTACAGTGTGCCAGCTACTCACTTCCCCATTGTGAGGTAAATTTTGCCTCTAAAACCAACAAGGTTGTTTTCTACGGCTGGGAAGTCTTTGGTAGTATGTATCTGGGTGTAACTTAAAATTCGTTTTTGTCCCACACTTCAAGAATGAATATATATTTGGTTTATATCCCAGCCCAAATTAAGGAGGGGATAAGCAGAAGCCCACGTCTTCTTTAAAATGAAATGACACTAGAGTCTAAGTAAAGTTCAAAAAGATAACAGCAGACTTATTCAGCAGGCAGGATTCATATGTAGATAGGCAGGGAAAAGAAAGCTGAGGTAATCCTGCCATCCCAGCCAGGGGCTTATGCCCCCTTTAGGCTGGTGGGTGCCATTTGCCTCCCTGGAGGGATGGAGGCAGAGAGTCTAGCCCTTCATACGGGGCTTAGCTTGAGGCGGGCGGAGCTTCAGGGCATTAGCGTGCCACACATACCCAATACCCCCCCAGCTGCCACACAGACCCAAATTCCCACATTAACCCCTCACAGACCCAAATCCACCCCCAGTAGTCCCACACCCATAACCCCAGGAACAGGCTGGCCAGCCCTCTCCCTTTGTTCCCTATGCTGGGAACTTCTAAACTCTCTTTTCCAGGGCAATTCTGCATAGCCCAGGGGAGCCACAATGGTGGGCACACTTCTGAGTGCCAGCTTGTCCCTGGGAAAGAGCACCTGAACCACAGACACCCTTCCTCAAATTCCCCCACCACCTACAGAGATGGCTGGCCAGCCAGCCCCATTGTTCCCTATGATGGGAACCAACAGCACAACAAAGAATAAAACATGAACAACACAAAATAAAGTTTAAAAAAAAATTATTTTCTCCCTTTCAACGTACAAGTAGGCAAAGCATTATGACACATTACACCAGCAGTCCCTCACACAGAAAAATTAACACAACTCACTTAACCTCAGAGAATCACAAAAACACAATTCCTGTCAAAAACACTTTATTTCTTGAACAGCTTTAGGTTACACAGCAGGGGGGCATACCAAAGGGCATGGCAGCAGTATCTTACACAAAAATAACATAACTCACTTCACATCAGAGAATCACCCAAACACAATTGCTGTCAAAAACGGTGAAGTGGGTTGCATTATTTTGTGTAGTACACTGCTATCAGTGTACTACACAGTGTACTACACGGCTGTGGGCATGGATCCTGTTCCCCCATGGGGATGTTACTTGGGAGTGCCTTGGTCTAATTACAGGTCTGTGCCTTATCAGGCCATGCTGGTGGGTGACACGGCCATGCAATTGGGGGACCATCTTACTCCAGCGACGCGTGAGAAGATTTTGCGTGGGGAGTATGTTGATATCTTTACCCTTCTCTTCAGGGAACTGGAGAAGAAGGATAAAGAGGACCTGGAGGACAGGGACAAGGAGAGCCTTAAGTGCCGTAAAATTGATAGGACCTGGGCTAACTGGCTTCCGGGTTTTCTAATCTATGCTGGGGTCATAGCGAGGGTTCAACCCTGGAGGGCTGCCCCGTTCTTTCAATATATGGACATCATATATAGGGCGCATGCCGACTTCGCCGGTGCAGCTTGGCTGAAATACAACGAAGAATTTAGAATGAGGGCAGCCCTTAACCCAGCATTGCCTTGGGACCAGGTACATCACCATTTGTGGCTGCAGTTGATGACCCCAGCAAAATCCATTTCTGGGGACCGGTCCGATAGGTCAGATAGTGGTCATATTGTGCAGCGGTCTGGGTTGGGATCGGCTAGTTCCATTTCTGCTGCTTCTGGCTCCCACACTGCTGCGGGGCAGCCGGTTCAGCCCCGACTGCTTTGTTTCGAGTTTACCTCACAAGGGGCTTGCAGCAGGAAGAACTGCCGTTACGGCCATGAGTGTCCCATCTGTCGGGGGCCACATGCCCTTAGCGCATGCAAGAGGCAGAAACCCCCTGGGAGAAGAGGGGGCGGCTCTGGTGGGCAGCAGGGTCCTGGAAAAGGAACCCAGCCCAATAAAACTGAGGGCCCTTGAGGTCATGTTGGCCGATTACCCCAGACAGGCTGACACCCAGTTTTTGTTAGAGGGTTTTTCTATAGGTTTCCGTATTCCTTTCCAGGGGCCTCGATCTTCTTTCATGTCAACCAGCTTACGATCTGTGGTTGGCATGGAAGATGTATTGCGGGCAAAAATAGCCAAAGAATGCACGGAGGGTCGGGTTTTGGGCCCTTTCCCCACCCCTCCGGTGCCCAATTTGAGGGTCTCCCTCCTGGGAGTGGTTCCTAAAAAGGCTGCTGGTGAATTCAGGTTAATTCACCACCTGTCTTACCCCAAGGGTGGCTCAGTGAATGACGCGATCCCTGAGCACTTGTGCTCAGTGCGTTATACATCTTTTGACCAGGCTGTTAAAGTTGTCAGGTGTTGTGGCCAGGGAGCTGAGATGGCAAAATGCGACATTAAGTCGGCATTCCGTCTTCTCCCTGTTCACCCTGAGGACTTTGAGCTCCTCGGTTTTGCCTTTGAAGGTCAATTCTATATGGACAGGGCCCTCCCCGTGGGATGTTCGATCTCGTGCGCAGTTTTCGAGCGCTTTAGCACATTTTTGGAGTGGGCATTGCGTCATAGGCAGGGCTGCCGTGACACCGCTCACTATTTAGATGACTTTATCCTGGTTGGGCCCCCGGGGATGGGTCAGTGTGCACGGCTCTTGGCTGATTTTGTCAGCCTGGCAGAGGAGTTAGGCGTGCCCCTTGCGCATGAGAAGACGGAGGGCCCATCAACTGTCCTGACCTTCCTGGGCACTGCGGACCCTACTGGGTAATCGCAAGGTGTCCTTATTAGAGCTTCAGCAGGTGGTAGGCCACCTCAATTTCGCATGCAAGGCGGTGGCTCCCGGGAGGGCTTTCTTGCAGCGTCTCTGCGACGCTATGGGGTCCCTTCGGCTACCTCACCACAAATTACACCTGTCTGAGGTCATGTGTGAGGACCTGGGGGTTTGGCTGCAATTTTTGCTTGCACCTTAACATATTGTTTTCAGCCAGGCATGTCCCTAGGGTAAACAATGAGGTGGCAGACGCCTTATCTCATCTGCAGATGGACTGGTTTTGACTGCTTGTCCTTGAGGCCAATTTGGTGCCAGCCCTGGTACCACAGGAGCTGTGGAGGATTGGGAATCCGAGGCCTCCAGGGCCATCCAGTTAGCCATTGCCCCTAGTACCGGGAGGGCATACAACTGGGCGGTAAGGCAGTTTGCTACATTCTGGCAGGAGGTAGGCCTCCGCCAGCTGTGGCCTTTTCCAGTCGAGCATGTGGCACACTTTTGTGTGGCGCAGAGAGGTAAGGGGCACGGGGTGAAATATATCCATAGCCAGCTGGCAGCTCTGGCTTTTGCTGCCAAGGCTCGGGGGTTTCCCGATGTCACGGGGGATTTCCGCATTCAGAAAATGTTGGAGGGTTGGTCTCGTGAAGCAGCTGCCCCAAGAGATGATAGGCAGCCCATTTCTCCCTGCATCCTCCAGGGTTTACTGGCTGTGTGGTCGGGCATCTGCAGCTCCCCTTTCGAGGAGCTACTGTTTCACACTGCATCTCTGATTGCATTTTTTGGCGCTCTTAGAGTAAGTGAGCTGGTCCCACAGTCTTTTACAGACTGCTCTGGCCAAGCCCTTAAGGCTGAGGATGTTAAATTTGTTAGGGATCAGCTGGTCATTAGACTAAGGAGGTCCAAGACGGACCAACGTCAGAAGGGGGTGGATCTGGTACTTGGCCACTGTTCCCTCATAGAGTTGTGCCCCGTGACAGCTCTGCGAGGTTACATTGAGGCCCATGGGGATCACCCGGGGGTTCTTTTTTGCCACAGGGATGGCGCCCCGTTGACCAAATTCCAATTTTGGGCAGTCACGGGCAGGGCTCTTCAGAAGTTAGGACTAGACGGGGTCAAGTTTGGGACCCATTCTTTTCGTGTTGGCGCGGCTGCCACTGCCGCGGCCATGGGTTATTCTGGACCTGACATTCCGAGGGTGGGATGATGGCGTTCTGGGGCTTTTGAATCATACATTCGGCCACTAGGACGTGGTCAATCGTTCTGAATTGATTTTTGCAGGTGCTGTGGTTCTTCAGGAGAGGGTTTGGATCCTCACCTGTGGCCACAGTATGGTCTTCTGGGCTGCACACCAGGCAAGGAAGTCTCGGATCGGGTCCCAGCTTGGACTCAGCCGGTGGGCTACCATCGAGTGGCAGGGCAGAAGAGGCCTGTGTTGGGCGGGGCTGTTGCTGCTCTTGTTTGTTGGGAGGACTGCCCCTCCTCCTCACATTCTGGTTATACATTTAGGGGGCAATGACCTCGGGCTTATGAAGGGGGTTGCTCTTTCTTGGCAGGCGCGGGACGACTTCCTGGAGATCAGGAAGAGATGGCCCGGCGTTCTGATTTTTTGGTCGGCAATGCTTCCGCGCCATGTGTGGCGGGAGGCATTGGACCACAGACCTATCGAGAGGGCTAGGCGGATGACCAATAGAGCCCTGTTTAAGATAATGACTGGTGGGTTGGGGATTTACCTGCCCCATCCACAGATTCTGGCTGAGTCTGTTGGCCTCTACCGAGGGAATGGTGTGCACCTCTCTTATAGAGGTAACAGCATTTTTCTGGAAGATCTGCGGCAGGGGCTTAGGTTGGCTTTAAGCCATTTGTGGGGTGCCGAGGCCTAAGCAGAGGCTTGGCCTCTGCGGTGGCAGGAGTTTAGTTAGGGATATATCTGTGGCGGGTCGGTGAGCACCCTTGGCACCTCCCCATTGGTGGGGAACTGGGGTCTTTCAGGAGTGGCTGGTTGCCATTCGGCCCAGCTGCGAGGTCAGACACCCTGGGTGGGGAACCCTTGGACAAGCCAGTCTCCCCTCGCTGCCGTTCAGCTGGGTGTGGGAGCTTTTCAGGGGTGAACCACTCTGCCTGGCCAGGCCGGGTCCCAGCCATTTGATGGATGGCTTGCACCCGGGGCAGCGGGTGCTTGCCCAGACAGGTCAGGGCGGGGTCCAAGAGTGACCCCAGGGCCTGACCTGTACTGCTAGTTAGGCCCCTTGCCGTTACTGTTGTTTGCTGTTGTCATTTTAATAAAGCAGCCCCTTTAACTCAAGCCTTTGTGTCTGACTCTTATTCCAACTAGGGGGGCAAATTTTGTTAGTTGAACACAATACTTCACAAGCATTAGGCACAATCGTCTTCT
Source organism: Eublepharis macularius (assembly GCF_028583425.1). NCBI lineage: Eukaryota > Metazoa > Chordata > Lepidosauria > Squamata > Eublepharidae > Eublepharis > Eublepharis macularius. Next base: position 85,447,355 of record NC_072793.1, on the reverse strand, counting down.
TAAAGCTTAGTTCCAAATATTTACAGATCTTAGAAGTGAGAGGTTGGTAGTTTTAGACTTAAGTTACTTAAACAACGTTCCTTCATAGATTTCACTTCACAGCTTAGGTGTTCTGACTTCAACAAAGCACTCTTTCCCATTTACTCCAGACCCAGGGTATTCCACAGAGCCAAAAAACCCTTTCCAGACACTGGGCAGGAATTATTCTTCTACTGAAGACATAACACTCCTTGTTCTCTTGGCTGAAGGGGAGTCTCCTTACTATTCACTTCTTCTGCCAACCACACCCTCCCAGTTCTATCTTGTCTGAGTAAAGTTAGTGCTAGTTTTAGTGTTAGTTTCCAAGTTTAGTTAATCAACTAAAAGCTTTTCACAAACCTTAAGCTGTCCCAGTTAGGACAAACTTCCCCCTTTTTTTCCTCACACAGAATTCACAGTCTGACCCTCCCTTGTCAGATTCCAAGGATCAGCTCTCTCTCTCCTGAAAATCCTATCAGCACCAATTTGTTACTTTCTCACTAGCCAATCACAGAGATGGGAGAGTAGCATGCCAATCATCCTCCCTTCAGGCAGTTGTTTTAATCCTTTACCTTCCACTCTCTGGATGCAGCATTTGGTAGTCCTTGCATTTAATGCCATTCCGTCACAGTAATGTAATGTAATATGGTGGTGGAGAGTGCCTTCAAGTCATAGCTGACATATGATATGATATATATAAAGACAAGTGTCCTAAATGATTCATCAATGCCCAGCCCAAACCCCTGGACCTAGAAATGTGAAATTTGGGGAGAACATTCCTTGCATGATGTAAACACCCACTAAGAAGGGATTTTAAGAAATTTGCCCCCTAAGGGGGTAAAAAGGGGTAAAATATGTTTTCTCATAGGGATACAGCTTCCCTGTGTGGCTGGCAGGCTGCTTCCCCCTCCCCCACCAACTGCCAACTCAGCCACTCTTCCCTGAGGTTATTTGCATATGCAGCCTTATTGGTCATCATCACCTCAATATTCTAAACAGTATGCAGTTGCTGTTGGGAGTCATTGAATGTGTCCTGAGGTAAAAATACACCTCCCAGTCTTCTCCTCTAGGGTTGCCAATCTCCCTGTGGGGCCTGGCTTTCCTGTGTGGCTGGCAGGCTCTTACCTACTTGCACCCTCTCCTCCCTGATTGGTCAACTGTGGAATTCTGTGTTCTGATGTAAAAATCAGGTAAAGGAAACTGCAGACAGTTGAAGAAAGACAGTACAAGATTCCTGAAAAGGGATTTTATATAAAAGTCAGTATGGTAACTGAATTTTTAAATGTTCATGGGGAGATGGTGCACAACCTTTCTAGGGGCCATTTCAATGTGAACCTCTCACATGAAACTGCCAAAGTGCCCACCACACCACCCCTCCCTCAGTCCAACTCCACCTCACACCTCTCTCAGCCATCACCTCTTACTGCCACCAAGAAGCTTTCTGGCAGATGTTGTGCAAGATACACTGATGCTAAAAGGAGGAAGCAACTTAGAGATGCAGCAAAGAAATATGCACATCCTACACCTGCTGTGCACCGAGCAGGAGTGGACAAGTACCAGCAAGATCACCCTGAGATGCACAGAGCGGCAGAGTCTCTCTATGAGCAAAGCATTCCTGGATGATGAGTAGAGAGGCACTCACTTCCAAGGAAGGTCAAGGCTCACACAGGCATGGCAGATGATCCTTCGCTACCGTCAAGTTGCCTCTTAATCTCACCCATGCAGAAACACCCCTGTTCAGCATCTTAAAACAAAGCAATATGGCCCAAGTGCCGTGGAACTGTAAGCTCATTGTTTGGGATGAGAGCACCATGGCGCTTAAGGGGTGTTTTGAGGTACTGAGCATAATGCTCAAAGATGTCAGGGGCAATGAGAGAGTGAAGTGGGGAGTCACCATGCTGCTGGCTGGAGACTTCTGCCAGACTGTGCCAGTAGTCCCAAGGGGAACTTAAACTGATAAGGTTACCATGTGTGTCAAGGCATCGTTTCTGTGGCCGCTCATCAGGAAACTCTCACTAAGAAAGAACATGAGGGTCCACTTGAGAGGTGAGGTGTCCGCTGGGGAATTCTCTGAATTCCTACTAAAAATAGGGGACGGAGCATATTCTTTTTTTTTTTTTAATTAACTACATTAACTAACAATACAAAGGAAAAGAAGGGGAACAAGGGAAGGAAAGAGAAAAAAAACCCAAACAACAACATATAACATCTACACTACACAAAATGCTTTCCCTTCATACTGCCATTATTAAAAACTAAAGCTTTGTATAATATTGATGGAGTGGTCGACCTTACATAATGCAAATTACAATTCAAATTCAAATTAAGTTTTCCTCCCCCTCCTGGGTCCCAGACGCAGTTCTCTCTGAGCAACTGCAGCCGCAGTGCTCATTTCCTCCCCTCGCCCCTCAGACTTCTCGTTTTCTTCTTGCTTGGTGTCTCGCTGGAATTCCAGATTTTTATCCTCAAAATCCCTTAGTTGATCTTCTGATAATATCTTGTAAGCTTGATCTTTGTAACTAAACCAGATGCCTTCAGGAAATAACCATTTGTACTTTATTCTACGTTCCCTCAGAAGAGCTGCAAGCTTTTTATACTTAAAACGTCTTTTCCGAACTAAAAATGGGACGTCTTTCAGTATCTTGACCTTGTTACCCAAAAAGTCCAGATCCGCATTGTATGAGTTGTATAGGATGATGTCTCGGATCCTTTTAGATGAGAAATCGATGATGATCTCGAGAGGCAGCTGACGCTTCGTTGCATATTTTGAAGAAGCCCTACGGACCTCCAAAATGGCGCTTTTAACCTCTTCTTTAGTTGCTTTTGCGGGTGTCGCCAATAGTTCCGAGACCAAACCCCATAAATCCTCATTTTCCTCCTCTTTCACATTCTGGAGACGCAAAATTGTTTGTGTTCGTTCCACTTGTAGCCCGATCAGCTGGTTCTCCACCAGCTTTAACTCTTTATTCGTAGCCTTCATGAGTGACGCACTTTCCTGAGCAGACTTCTCTGCCCCCCCCGCTGCTTCCTTAATGGTTTTCACTTCACTCTCAATTAAGCCCACCCTTTGATCTGTTTCGTTCAGCTTGTCAACAAAGGGTTTTATGGCTTCGGTAACCGACCTCCGCACCAGTTCTTCGAGCGACTCTCCCTTCCCCTGCAGGGCAGCCGAGATTGACTTGCCCAGGGTGGGACTCTGTTTTTTCGCTGCCATTTTAGGGGGGGGGACCGCCAGCCAAATTCTGAGACTCAGCGAGGGGGAAGAACTAGCCTTCTTAGCTTCAGATCCCACCACTCCTTCGCATGCGCTTGTAATAACAGAAGGGATTCGCTTACTTGCAGGCTTCCACCTAGTTCTGCTCTTTGCTGTTTTCCATGGCCCGGCAGCACACAAGGCGCCGCGCACGTCTGCCGGCCTCCATAGGGAAAACGGGCAATTTACCCCCCGCATAGGTTTTCGGGGGGCTCTTCCTGCAGCGTCCCGGACCTTGCCTCCCTCACTGGGAGTCCTGGGGGCTAATCTTCGCAGATCAGCTGCCCAGTCAGAGTGCTCGGGCGCTTCCTCCCGGACCTGCAGAGAGGAGCGTCCAACATGGCCGAGAAAACGAAACCAAATCGGGACGGAGCATATCCTGAGTCCAAAGGAAAGATGAACATCCCTGCAGGCCTCGATACAATAGTGACAACCCTAGCAGACCTAACAGCCACAATATATCCTGATATTGTCACTATCATGGAGAAGTCCATGGACTGGCTGTGCAAGTGTGCCATTCTGACCGCCAAGAATGACAAGGCTGCCATCATTAATGAAACACAACTCCCTCGAAGGGGCAGAAATGGAGTACAGATCTGTGGACTCAGTGGCGTAAATGGATGATGTGGTCCACTACCCTGTGGAGTTCCACAACATGCTCAGCCCTCCTGGCTCCCCAGACCACAAGCTTCTCCTCAAAGTGGGGGCTCCAGTGATGCTGCTCCAGAACCTCTGTAAGCAGTCAGCCCGGCCCCTGCCATTTTTAAAAAATTTTTTTTTATTGGATTAGATTATAATATCATTCAGCACATACATTACCCCCTTGTAAGTCTATTTCTAACACCCTCCCTTTCCTCCCCCCTTTTTAGTTGACTTCCAACAGTTTTCCAACCCTTAGTCTATCTTATTACTTAATTACTTAGTATCTCATATATTCTATTAAACACACCCTTAATACTCTTTTCTCTAAGCTTGTTAAATCTCTACTAAAAATATCTCTATAATACAAGTCCGGCCCCTGCCATTTTAATAGCAGTTTTATATATGGCTGCTTCTAATAATAAAGATGTTCAGGCCTCTGGAGTTAAAATGGCTGCCGTATTGCCTCTAGAGAACCTCTAACAGTTGCTAAGTCCTGCCCGGGAGAACATAGCATGCATGGAATGTAGCACAGGAATGCAGAGTTGTTAAGAGATGATTGGATTTACTATCCTTCCAGCCCCTAAGGTGCCCAGTGCAACAAAGGTCTTGCAGAGTCATCCCCACTTAACACATTCCTTTTCCTCCTTCTGTGATGAGATCTTCTGTCCTTGATTGAAGAGCTAATCAAATGACATTTATAAGTATATACAGTTGTTCCTGGGACAGTGCATTCCCCACCTAAATTCATTAACTTAGCTCTGGTGGACTTCATCAGCAAACTATCCTTTTTGTGCAGCGCTAGAACTAGTTTGGCATTTGCATTCACATGCCTTGGCAGCTACCACTCAAGGCAATCAAATCTTTTGTCAGACCTAGGAACTGACCATTGGAGTCTTTGTTCTAACTGCTAGAGGGGCTCTTCCACCTCAGGGCACATTTTACCTATAAAGGTAGAGCTCTGGCCTCATTCAAATTGTGCACGTTTCCTGAGTCCAAGCGCTACTCCCTTAGGGTTGCTTCCCTAAATCTCTCCCTCTCTCCTGGCCGAGAACACTGGTGTTTGAAGTTCTCTTCCTCTATGGACCACGCTGCTCCTCTGATTGGTAAATATACCCCTCCCCCACTCTCTATTCCAACTTCTGGCTAGCCTCCTAGGACTCTGTGCATGTGTGTGTGTAATTATTTTACCCCCGTAACTCTGAGTGTATGTGCATGCAGTTTTGTTCTTTAATAAAAGTTATTGTTTGATGTTAAGCACCAGCCTCATCTGCTACCTTGGGGAGGGGAACTGGTAGAAATTGGTGGAGATTTCCTGCTTGTTACCCTTCTTGCATAGCTATTCTCCTTGCTTGCGAATTCTCTCACAAATCATTTTATTGCAAGGAGACCAGTTCCGGTAACAGAAAAATGGTGGAGAATGCGGGCAACACCCTGTACTTCTATAAATCAGGACTGTGTACCCTGAGATATAGATTTACAGACGTAGGGAATCTTCTCCATAGGAACTTTCTAGCTGGTGAGGGATTGTGAATCTTGTGTGCATGAATCTTTAGTCTCCCCTGATTTGGGAAGGGAACCTTCACCCGCTTTTCTGCCTTTTACTCCCTGGGAATTGTTCCCATGCGTTCTTCTGGTCTATCTTTTGGCTGGGAAAAGTTAGGAAAAGCTTTCCTCAGCCCCCTCCATTGTAGGAAATAGAAACCCAGCTGGTTGGAGTCAGGATAGGCTCCCTCCAGTTGTTTAGAGGTCCAGATAGGCCTCTCTAATTGTTACAAGAGTTTGAATTTCAGTTGCTGAGACGCTTAACTTTGAAATCAGCCACTAAGCTGCCTAGAGTTTGTTTAAATAGGGTTAAGCAATTGTTCCGGTTGTAGAGGAGGCACCCCTCTCTTCCAAAAATTAGCCAGTTTAAATATACCTGACCAGTTGTCCAGTTTGGTTCCTAAAAGGCCTCTTCCCCTTGTGCTCCGCTTCACTCCAGCTGAACTGCAGCTGTAAGTTCCACCGAGTTTGTTTCCCCCCTTGTCCACCCTACCGGATAGTAGGAGCAAGGTTTTTCCAGGCCAGAAGACTCCCTGTCCCTGGATACAGGTCCTTTTCTCTAGGTTCACTCCTGGGAAGAAACCAGCAGTGGTGTACAGATTGCTAAGGGCTTTAGAGCTGAGCAATCGTGTAGTGTGAGCAGGGACTCCTTAGGCCAAAGGAGTACAGACCTTCTCCTGCCTAGACTTTTTCATTGTGGAAAGCCGCCGGTTTAAAAAGAAAGCAAAAATGTTTAAACAGAGCCCGAGTCTAGATAAAATTGAGCGTTGGATTGTGAAATGGGGTCCAAACCCCTGGGAGGTGGGCTCCTTTAAGAGTCCAAATCCTGTTGTGATATTGAGAGAAGCTTTTAAGAAACAATGTGAGGAAAAGAGAAGCTCAAAGAAAGATGCTTGTGCAGCCTGGGGTTTATGGATTGCCATAAATGACTGCACAAACATGGCCCAAGAAGCCCAAGAAACTGTTGAGAACCAAGCCCAGGAACTAGATAAGTTAAGAGCCAAAAGATTTGACCTGCTAGTAGATAAAAATTCATTTGCCTCAGCTGCCCAGAAAAATGAATCCCAGTTAATGGAGTCCCAAGCCCGAACCCTAGAATTAGAACACAGGGTAGCTGAATTAGAAGAGAAGCTTGCTCAGGCTTAGCAAGCTGCCCAATTTTTAGCTAGTCAGGCTAGAAACATCATGTTGAAGTAAGCTATGAGCAATTATTTTACCCTTGTAACTCTGAGTGTATGTGCATGCAGTTTTGTTCTTTAATAAAAGTTGTTGTTTGATGTTCGGGTACTATGCCATTATACTACAAAACCAACTCACCCCCCCCCCCAACCAAAAAATGTTAAATACTCATTATAACTGGATTTAAGGGAGTTAAATACCATAGCAAAGCACGGGTATCAAGCTAGTCTATATATCTAAAAGACAAGTGTCCTGACTAACTCATCACCCCTGGACCTAGAACCATGAAATTTGGGGAGAACATTCCTTTCATGATGTAAACACCCGCTAAGAAGTTATTTTAAGAAATTTACCCCATAAGGGGACAAAAAGGGTCAAATGTGTTTTCCCAAAGGGACACAGCTTCCCTGTGGGGCTGGCAGGCTGCTGCTTGCTTGTGCCCCACCCACTGCCGGCTCAGCCACTTTCCCTGATTGGACCAGCCTTTCAAGGTCATTTGCATATGTGGCCTGATTGATCCTCACTCTTGACATTCTAAACAGTCTGCAGTTGCTATTGAGAGTCAATGCATGTGTCCTGAGGTAAAATGCACCTCCCAGTCTTCCCCTCAAAGTTCCCTAGGGTTGCCAATCTTTCTGTGGTGCCTGGATGTCCTGTGTGGTCGGCAGGCTCCTACCTGCTTGTGCTCCCCTCTCTCTGACTGGTCAGCTGTGGAACTCTGTGTTCTGAGGTAAAAACCAGGTCAAGGAAACTGCAGACAGATGAAGAAAGGTGGTAACTGGATTTAATGTAGTTAAATACCGTAGCGAAGCACAGGTATCAAGCTAGTATATTATAATTATATAATATCATTTGAAAGAGGGCTTTCAAATCATAGATGACTTATGGTGATCCCTGTTGCGATTTTCATGGCAAGAAACTAACAGATGTTTTTTGCCTGCCTCTGCAACCCTGTTCTTTGTTGGAAGTTGAGATCAGGCTTGCCTCGGCTGTCCTGGTCAGGGTATAACACAAAACAACACAACACAAAACAAAATTAGGGCAACAAAATAAACCTATTTTATAGTCATGTTTCTAGTGAAGCATGCTCAACCCTGGATGCCAAGGCTAGCCAATCCATTGACATTTTGCTGTTATATTCCAACCATTACACCTCCCTGCTGCTCACAGTTCTAATGATGTTCCTCTGTTCTGCTTTTCAATATGGAAGATGAAAAAACAGAGGTCATCCTTTGCCTTGTTTCTTACAATATCTTTGTTTCCTTCCTTTGCCCAATCCTTTGCCCACATACTCCCTGTTTTTGATGAGCCGCATTATTATCACCAGCTATAGGGATTTGTTCTGTATCGTTTGAAAGGTCCAGGGGCAGCAGCTTTAATTGCTGGAATCTTCACAGAGAGTGTTAACATTTATTAAAGTCAGTTTCTCTGATTTCATTTTAATGAAATGACTACTGTGTGTAAGAGATAACATTAGGATCAGTTGGTGGGGAACTCACAGAGGGTTTAAAATAATCAGACTGAGAAAGGGTGGGGAGGAATTACTCTGTAGCTTCGCTTGGCATCAAGAAACCACAAGATATTTCAGGGAAGGCCAGGCAAGGCTGAGGCTTTGCATTTTATTTTTTAAATGCTCATCTTGAAAGTGGCTTGGGAAGTTATTGAAAATGCAGCTAAGCTCAATAAAAATAGCATAGGTTTGGATGGAACAGTGATGGCATTTGGCATTTTTTTCCTAAGAAAAGAGAACTTTTTGCTCAATTTATATTCCTACTATACCTAGCAGGGAAATGACTTTGAAGAAAGAAGTAAGACATCTATAGAAGGAGAAAAAGGCTGACCATACTAAAAAATTTGTCTTCTATTTCCCCGCCCCACCATCCCAGGAATGCAAGTTCAGAGAATGGCATATTTAGGGCATGCATATACTTAGACTGATGAAAGAAATAGATTTATGTGCAGCAGACATTTCTCCAGTGCTCTGTTAATAGTGCCTTCATCACTGTTAATGGTGGTGGAGAGTGCCCTCAAGTCATAGCTGATTTATGGTGACCCCTGGTGGGGTTTTTATGCTAAGAGACTAACAGGTTGTTTGCCACTGTCTGCCTCTGCAGTCCTGGTTTTTGGTGGAAGTATCCCATCCAATTACTAATACAGGCAGATCCTGCTTAGCTTCTGATGAAATCAGGCTCACCGGGGCAGGGCATCTCTGTTAATAGTGTCTTCATAATATACACAACAGCTTTTCCTGTGTGGTTATGACCATCATTGCATAGCCTAACCATTCACAGTGATAGCCTACCTTGTATTCTATGCCTGCTGCAAATTAAGAATGCCCTATTGTGATTCTCTGTGTGGTTGTAGCCTCCTCCTCAGGCAGTGTCTCTATCTTGTTTCTGTTTAAGTTGTACCAGAGCTGTGTTTAGAAGAACACTGGGTGTGGAACAAAGTCTATAATTATCACATTAAACAGTTTACAGATTATAGTTTGGTTTCTGACCTCTGCCCCTCAATAACTGGTGAAAGTCTGAATCCCTGTTGTGCAGTTTATAATTGGAGACTGGTGGTACTAGTAACTACCAGGCAACTGCAACAAGAGGAATCTTGGTTTATCTCTGACAAGATGAGGCCACTTCCATATATAAGACGGTGATATGTGATTATTGTTCTGTTGCATCAGTATGGAAGTTTTCTGCCATACAGAACAAATCTCTTAAAGGGCATAGCAGTCCAGTAATGTTCAGTACTATGTGTGACCATGGTGATACTTCACCAGGATGTAAAAATCTCATTCTTCTCTCTCTGTGTTGTAATTTATGATTGTTGTATTGTTTCATTAGTGCAAAAGATACAGGAAAAAAGGAAGAGAGAAAAAGAAGTAGATTTGTCCCGGGTTGTGCATAATAGAGACAAGCTTTTGCTTTTCATTTACACATGGAAATATTTCACATGCAAGTAATTCATCCAAGTCCTTCAAGCTCCATAACCCATAAACACTGTTAACAATTTACTTTGGTTTCATAGTGCTCTCTGCTTTAAGCACAATTCACATTCTTGAAACAATTGCCATTGTCTTTGGCCACTATAATTTAAGTCTAGGGTTTTGAGGAGAGGAGGAAGGAGTGGACACCATAGACGGACGGGAAAGCTATATGCATTTTTTAAAAGAGTCCCATGGGCTAGTTTGGTGAATGAAAAGGGGGAAAGAAACCAGAAGTATGCAGGTCACATCTTGCATGTGTGGAGGGCTTGTTCTCACCAGATTGAAAACTTCTTCCCTATTATCATAAGGATTTCCTGGAAAAGTGCAGCTAAGTATATAGTATACAACATTGGCATTAAACACCTTATGAAATTGCTGGTCTGCTCTCTCTTTGTGGCACATCCACGTTGCTCTAGACTGCATTGATGCACACACACTTGATGGCATTGCCTTCTGGGAGAAATTTGGACTTCAGATCTTACTGATCAATATTGTTTATTCTTCAGCTGAGGGATAAAACTATTGCTTGCTTTAAAAGAAAGCAGTATGATTGTTTTGTATATTATGACCTGGGCTTAACTTTCACTCAGCCAAAGTTTCAGAAGGAATATGTTGCTTTCATTAGTGGTAAAAAGAGTGCATCTAAGCATTTTCAAAGTACAGGATTTGATTTCTGCTAGAATTCATTCCTAGCCTTGGAGCTTTTTTTCTTTGCTAGGCTGGAAACGTAGTTTTGGGGTAGGGTTGTGTGAAAGGCCTTCTGAAGATTTGTAAGGCATTTCTCTTTGCAATTTAAATTACCCTGTGTGGGGTGTGTGTGTGTGTGTGTGGGCGGTGTGTGTGTATTAACAAAAGCATAACATCCAAATCACAAGGTATCATTATCCCACTATATCATATCTCACTATATACTGCATTGGTCAGGCCCCACCTGGAGTATTGTGTGCATCCTTCAAAAAGGATGTGGATAAATTGGAATGGGTGCAAAGGAGAGCAACCAGGATGATCAGGGGCCTAGAGAACAAGCTCTGTAAGGAAAGACTGGGGGACCTGGGAATGTTCAGTTTGGAGAAGAGGAGGTTGAGGGGAACACATGATTACTCTCTTTAAGTATTTAAAAGTCTGTGGTTTAAACTACACGATACAATGGGTTTAAGCTACACGAGGGAAGATACCAGGCCGGACATTAGGAAAAACATCTTCATGTTAAGAGTAGTTCAGTAGTGGAATCAATTGCCTAGGGATGTTGTGGGTTAGACCTCATTGGCTGTCTTCAAAGAGCAGCTGGACAAATAACTGTTGGGTATGCTTTAGGCTGTTACTGCATTGGGCAGACGGTGGGACTAGATGGTCTCTAAGGATCTTCCAACTCTATGATTCTACCCTAGAGGGAGAAAATTAGGCTTTGAGAATTTGCATCTATGGGTATGTGCTCCCCAATGCCAATTTAAGTCCTTCCCTAAAGACTCTTTAAACTCTCAGGGAACTTTTTCGATGTGCAAGGAAGAAAATGATGCTGAACCTAGTTCCTCCTGCCATTTTAGGCTGGGGGGGAAATGGCAAGCCCTTCAACCTACCTCTCAGGTCCAATAATCTGAGAGCTTGAACCTACATGTGGTTATTTTATTCAGGGGAATGGTGCAGCTATTTTATTCACGGGAACTGATCTCTGTAGCCTGGAGATCACTAATAATTGTTCTGTGCTTTGCAGGCTAGCCAGGTCCAGGCTCCTCTGGAGTAGGGGCCACTGGCTTGGCAGGCTAAACTTAGGAGCTTGGAGCTGCAGACAGGGAGCTGAGAGCACAGAGCTTGTACCTATTGAACCAGTTGATGCAGCAATGTAGCTGTCTCAAGCCTTAGCCCAAATAGACTGAGAGATAATCTGGCTCAACTGCATTCATTGGCAGGTGCTGAGACTGGGCTGTGCTTTGGTCAGGATCCTGTAAAGCGATATGGCAGTCAGGGACCTGTTCTGGATCCAGGCTGGGAGTGTTTGCTGCCAGCCTGGCACTTCACCTCTGTTGCACTGCTTTGGCCTCGGCCTTCTGTTGATGTTCTGTTGGTGCTGTGGGAGCAGATCTTGAGGGGTTATGGGGCTGGGTTTGTGTCCTACCTGTTGGAGGCTTAGTGACTATCTCAGGGACTGGTGGCAGGGTCTCTCTCACAGGCTTTGGCAGGGTAGCCTCTGGCACAGCTGGAGCATGGTCAGCAGGGGTTTCTGCAGTGTCAGGTCCTCCTGCTCCCCTGGCCTCAGCCCCTCAGGCTCTTCCTCTGAGTACTCTTAGAGTCATTGAGCTGGTCAGGAGAAGTCATGGCAATAATTCTGGGAGATCTCCAGGCCACACCTGGAGGTTGACACCATTTTTAGGATTCATTTAGGCCCTTTTCCTAGGTCCATTTTTTGTGTCAATTTTCAGGCTGTTTGGGTGCAGGATAGGTCCCAAAGCAGGCTTATATCTGCTGCGAAAAAACCCAGTTTTGATAACCCTTTGATCTAGTTGATGTGTTACAATAGCCTTTTAACACGCAGACTCTAGGTGGGATCAGAAATTCTTTATGGAATTACCAGGGCTTTTTTTTCCTGGGAAAAGAGGTGGTAGAACTCTCAAGGGGGGAATGAGGGTAAAACACACGGGATTCTTTGAAATAATATCCAAGATCCATAATAAATTAAACCAATGTGATCTTTCTATGAAGACCTTCATATGTGCTCTGCTATATACAGTTGGTCTATTGGTTCTCCCACAGCAGGTTAGGCAATCTGGTAGCAGCAGGAGTGCAGGCACTGCATTTTCCTTTGGGACCCCATGCACTGTAGCAGCTGCTAGCTAAAACAGGTCATTGCAGTGCTGGCATTTGCCTCAGATGCAGTCCAGGCTAAATGAGACACTGTGCGAGTTCAAAGGTGCACAAGCAAGTTCTTTGGGATCACCAGCATCACACCTAAATCAGTCTGGACAACAGCATTGAGCAAAAGTGAGCAAAAGTGTCTTTTTCTCTCCTGCTGATTTTATACCCTGCTTTTCTCTCTAATGGGGTCCGAATATGGCTTACACCATCCTCCTCCCCTTCGCTATTTTATCCTCACAACGACCCTGTGAGGTAGGTCAGTTCAAGAGTGTATGACAGGCCCAAGGTTACCCAGTGAGCTTCCATGGGAGAGAAAGGATCTGAACCGGGGTCTCACAATAACACAGTTAAGCACTTTTTCAATAGGGAAGCACTTCAGAACCATGGGAGGCAGAATCACCTGCTTCCTGGAAAAGGAGAAAACTAAAGAGGGAATCATGCAGCTTAGAACCTCAGTCATGCTTTATAGAATGCTGGTTTTGCTTCTAAGTGAATTAAGAACATTTGGGGGTAAAAGATCCAGGTGCTATTAAACTCCCTATTCCACCAGAAGCAGGGTTTGTGCAAGAATCAAATTTGGGGTGATGCAGAAAAGTTGCAGCAGGCGTTTAGAACTCCTGCAGAACAAAGAGAAGGGAACTAGTTAAGGAAGATGAGTTTGGCCTGGGAATGGGAATCGGAGAGTGCTGAAGCACCTCTGCGGGCACAGCGAAGACGCCTCTAGACCACACACAAAGGCCTAATACCAACACACAGCGAAGCAAAGAACTGCTCAGAAAAAGAAGTGAGGATGAAGTTCCAGTTCAGCACTACTTACACCCACCTGCTGAGCCACTTCCCCAGCAGCAAAACAGAAGCAAAGCTGCAACTCGCAGCAGGGGAAGTGCCATGGCAAGAAACCCAGGCACGGCACTAGTGCATGCCCCAGCCAGCCACGGGGACTTCCATTGAGCGGAGAGGGGAAAGAAAGACTGCACCTCCAGCACCAGAAGCAGGAACACATGCGCTGAAATCACTGCCTAGAATTCCCTGTTGGCTTCCGGGACTTGTAGTTTATGACTAGCAAACAGGGCAAGGGGAACTCTTGTCACACCTCCTCCCATGCTTGACACAGTAGCACAGATTTTGCTGAGGGAGGGAGAGGACTCCTGTAAGCATAGATTCAGCAATGGCTTCTGCAGAAATCTGAGGGCAAATTGCACAGCACATCAACACAGCAGATCTGATTGGCTGTGATCAGCAGTGGCTCAATACATGTTGGTGCCCAAGGCGCCTTCTCCGCATGCTGCCCCTGTAGGCTCAGAGGCATGCTGTAGACATGCTTTGTAGCTCCTGTGGGAACTGGCAACAACAAATCGGGGGTGGGGTCGGTCATGTGTATTTTCAAGAGGTGCTGGAATGCCATTCCACGGCATTCTGGCTGAATAAAACCCTGGAATTACCACTGATCTCCAGATTACAAAATTCAGTTCCCATGATCATTATGGCAACACATCCCTGCTGACCGACCTCCCCTTTCCAAATGCTGCCTTCTCCAGGTACTGCTCCCAAATCTCCAGGAATTTCCCAATTTTGTTGACAACCCCACCTTAATGTTGTCCTTCTTTCCCCAGTCTTGATTTTGCTGTATTATAACATGCACCTGTAGCTTCACTGCATTGCACTGCTCTACTTTCGTCCATCCTTTCTCAAGCAGATAAAGCAAATGTTTTCAATTAACAAGATGTTATTGCTGAAAGCAGTAGGAGCCAGTTCATTTAACACAGGCAAATTAATTGAAATCTAAATGCACATAGTCAATTTATTGCTAGGAGAGCAATTATTGCAATGGCTTGGCCATTGCCATATTAAGAAAATAAGGTACTTTAAGACAATTTTTATTTAAGCTCAAAGAATTTATTGGCTTGGAATGTTGAACACACACAGGTATTCTACTAATCCCCTTTTCACTTCTTGGTATGTATTTCAGCTCAGCAAGCTAGAAGCAAATAGTTTATCTGAATATGAGCAGGGCCAGTTTGGTATAGTGTTTAAGAGCGGTGGGACCCTAATCTGGAGAACCAAGTTTGATTCCCCACTCCTTCACTTGAAGCCAGCTGGGTGTCTTTGGGTCAGTCACAGTTCTTCCAGAGCTCTCTCGGCCCCACCCACCTCACAGGGTGATTGTTGTGGGGATAATAATAACATACTTTGTAAACTGCTCAGAGTGGGCATTAAGTTGTCCTGAAGGGCAGTATATAAATTGAATGTTGTTATTATTATTAGGGTTCAATCCAGAGGCTCAGGAAAATGTTTAGATGAGAATCTTGATACTAGGCTCTAGTAGGATTTGAAAATAATTGCAAGTATCTGAAAACCTGCAGTTTTGGGGGAATGAGACTTTACATCTCCCTCCCCATTTCACCCAACTGACCCCCTCCCCCAGGGTGATGCCATTGGATTTTCAGGAACAGAAAAGTGAGTAGGGTTGCCAGTCTCCGGATGGTGGCTGGAGAGCTGGAATTACAAATGATCTCCAGGTGACAGAGATCAGTTCCCTGGGAGAAAATGGCTGCTTTGGAGGGTAGGCTCTATAGCATTATACCCTGCTGAGGCTCCTCCCCTCCCCCAAACCCACCCCCTCCAGGCCTCACCCCCTAAATCTCGAAGTACTTCCCAACCTGGACTTGGTAACCCTAGGGCAAAGTGAAGATCTGAATAGAGAGGGAGAAATAAGCAGAAATTGCTGCATCTACATAAGAAAAAGTGTCTTTCTGTAAGTCTTGGAAGCTGGATTGTTGGATACATGCCATTAAAGTGGTAAGCAGAGACATGAGCTCAGGAACAGTGTAGAGTAGGACAGTTTGATCAAGGATAAAAGCTTAATTAAGTTAAATAAAACCCTGCAAGTTACAGAGTAAAAGAAAATAAAACACGACAAGTACAAAAGATGGAGAACTTAATGAAATGTAAAAATGTAGGAGCTAACAATATTTGAGATCAATGGAAGCAAGTCTACATTTTATTAAATTAGCAAACAACTAATAGGTTTGGCTTTTCCAGCTCACAAAGCAAACCTCAAGCAGGAACAACTTATTGAGGAGAAAGTTAGTTCAAAAACAGTTGGATCTGAACTATGCATTGGGAACAACTGAACGCTGTCAAAGTACTTTACAATTATTAAAATTACCAACCTATTTCTAATGACAATGACTGTTAATTGTGTAACGCTACATGCCCCATTTTGGCAATTCCTGCAAGCATCTTTTAAAAACTCTGAATGTTAAGTTTCTTTTAAAAATGCACACACAACATGTACTTGATGCTGGCACAAAAAATATGAAATCTCAGGAACACTGAAGCACAAATAAGTGGCTGGCAAGGTTTAATCTTTCCATGAATAACACAACATTGTGCAAAGGAATGTTAAGAAGCCAAAACATTGCCATTTGCCACATAGTCAATAATAGCATGGAAAAATCCAAAAGCACGCTAATCAGACAGCAGAAAACCAAACTACCCTTTCACATATAATTACTAGACCAAATACTGAGACTTCCTTTTAATTCAGTTGCTATTCAGTACTATGCAGAGTATCAATTTTTTTTAAAAAAAATATAAGAATGAGCCAGTGGTACAGAACAAAAAATGAAAAATTAATGATCAGAAGAGAATACAAGGTTTTTTCATATGCTTTGATTGTCCTTAGTTACCAGAGACAGTCCCTGTTACTTTTTCCCTCTCCTTGGTGCATTAATCAGTTGGATCCCCTTCACAAGGATCATGGATCTTCCCCACCTTCTTCTCTTCTCAGTAGTCTCTTCCAAACACAGGAAAGTTAATTCCCAGATCATGGGAATCCATGTGGAGTGTTAGCTAAATGGGTTGATGGGATGCAGTGAGGAAGAAGGTGATGACCTCTCTTCCCCTTTCCTTTTCCGTAGACACTGCTCCACTGACGGAAAAGGCAGGAAGAACAATTTTGCCTCCTGCCTCATCCCCATTTCAGCCCACTGTTCCATGTGGCTACTTTCCAGGGGTTGCAAAACCCAGAAATCAAGTGAGAAGAAATTGTGGAAGATCCATATATTGGGAATATATATTCAGTTTGGTTTAGTTTAGTAACTTTGCAGAGTAACATAGCAGAGTAAGAGCAGAGTTATTTAGGCAGCAGCGTTTAAACCCTTAAAAACGTGCTAATTAATTAGTCTTCAGACAAAATCATAGAAAGATAGAACTTACAGTTTTATTGTAGCAGATTTCTTCAATTGCAATATCTTGTAGTAGAAGGGAAAGATGCTAATCTAAAGACTTACATTCCCTATTCTAATGTCACGGCCTGAAAATTAGGCAGCGAGGTTGTAGGCATGGGTTTGTGGACAAAAGGTCCAGGGAGCTTCAAGGATTCACATCTTGCTCCTTCGCAAGGCCACAAGGGATAGAGCGATTTCCCAAGAGGCACAGAGGCAAGAGAGGAGTCAGTAGGCGTTCCCACCTTAGACAAGAGTGGCAGATTGCTAGACTTATATATTACATTCAAAGAGACATGCAGCGCCCCCCAGTGTCCAAAGGCAGGCTGAGTCGCCTATTCCAACACCATAATGCTTTATCTTCCCCTTTTTGCCTTTAGGGGATGCTTTATTAACATATTTAGTGTGAACTTCTAGGGTTGTTGTTTTTCATGGTACTCCTCAGGATCTCTAGAAGTGCATTTTGTCTTTAGCGAATATGTAGGTAAATGCATATGCATAAATATTAAGGCACCAGAAGAACATGGCCTGCTATTTCATGCCCTGCAGCTGGTCTATAGTTTGAAGTTTGATTATGACATTTTGTAAGCCCATTATATTTTTCTAGTATACCTTTAACTACTTCGACTTCTTGGCAATGCCTGATGTCTCATCCATCTAGAGTTGCTAGGTTCCCCTGTACTCCTGGTGGGAGGTGGGCCCCCCGGCACCTACCTTCTTGGTGGGTTTGTCATGTGAGCACGCAAGCATGCGTGCACCCCAGGCCTGCGCAATGACATCACTTCTGGGAAGTGAATGTCATCATGGAGTCCATGGCTACTCCCAGGAGTGCTCCTGTGCTCCATGGAGGGCCCGATCCTGGCTGTTTCGGACTCAAATTGGGCAGAAATGGGCCCAAAATGGCCAGGATTGGACCGCAATTGGCCAGGATAGGGCCCAAATTGGCCTGGAATGGGCCACTGCCATGCTGGGGAGCACTTCCCTATCTGGCAGTGGCCCAATCCTGGCCGTTTTGGGTCCAAATTGGGCTGAAACAGGCCCCAAATGGCCAGGATTGGGCTCGAATCGGCCAGGATCAGGCCCGAACCAGCCTGGAATGGGCCGTTGCTGTGTGGGGGAACACTACCACACACTGCAGCGGCCCAATCCAGGCCAATTTGGGTCTGATCCTGGCCGTTTCAGGCGTCTTTCAGCTCACAGGAGTATGTGGTGCCACCAGGGAGCGCACCTGTGAGGCCTGTGACTTCCCCGTGGGCCAGGTAAGCGGGGGCGTGGGGTGGAGGGTGGGAACGGGGGATTCCCCACCCCCAGTGGGAGTCTGGCAACCCTTCATCCACCCCAAACCTGGATGTGACATAAGCACGTTGACTGTGCTCTGGCAGTCCCTGAAAACTTGATGTGCTTATATCACATCTGACTTTTTTAGTCGATGTAACATTGCCAGATGGCATTTCCAGCCATTGCCAGATGGCATTTCCAGCCAATGTCTTTTCTCCCACCACTCAAAGGAATAAGGGGAGGGGAGTCATAAGGAACAACGATATGGGGAATATTGGGTAAGAATATCTTGAAAAGTTGATCCACAAAGGAAAGCTAACTTGGCTGATGGCATGGAACCATGATCAGAAAAATCAATGCCGAAGTGGACATACAATCATTTAACTATTAGACCTGAATTGTTGAATTTTTTTTATGCTGACTTTTCCCCTTTGAACATATGGAACAC
The DNA here is from genome assembly GCF_028583425.1 of Eublepharis macularius. Lineage (NCBI taxonomy): Eukaryota > Metazoa > Chordata > Lepidosauria > Squamata > Eublepharidae > Eublepharis > Eublepharis macularius. The sequence continues at coordinate 85,428,933 of NC_072793.1, read as the reverse complement.
AAGCTGCAGGCTTGCTTGTAAATCAGATTCTTCCACTTTTCTGTTGCATATTCAGTATAAAAATAAGTAAACAATGTTGTTAAATGTCAAATGTCTCCAAATATTTGATCCAAAATATCATATGCTTTAAATGATAATGGCAGGGTTACCCCCTTTCTGCCCACTTGCAGGACTACAGTACTTTTAACTACTGTGTAACAGTTCAGCAGGTGGAGGGTTTTTTTTTATAAAATTGTGGTTGGATTCCTGGAGAAGACTTTCTTTCTGGTTTTTTGCTTGTTGTGCAGCTGTTAATGGCACAATGTCTTTGACCATAAGTAGACTATTGGGGGATTTGCCCATCTTATGTCCATAGAGTACAGAAGGAAAGACTCTTCAGTGATTTCTTTCAGCACCTGGTTTTGAATGGAGATGAAGGGATCAGTGAAATTCCTCTATACATGCTTATATCTGAGGGCTGTGGTGATGCTTACCTTCAGGGACCATGCTTCAACATCTCTTATGAACAAGATACCATGGATTATTGTGGTTACTGTGTTGTATTTCTGTTAAAAACAAGAATGCCAAGCTTGCCATTGCAGGGAGATGCCAAAAACATGCTGTGATATTTGTTCCCCAATCCCTATTTAATTGCTTCAAAGCTATCTGATAGAGCATCTCCAGGTGTCATTTTCTGATTTACATACAAATGAAGCATTTTCAAGTCTTGAGCTTTGTACCTTCACCATGGGAGCAATGAAGTGGTTAGTCACTATGACACAGTTATAGAAAGATCCATTCTTGTGCCAAACTTTTCAGAGCCAAGAGATATGGGATTCTGGAAACCCTACAAGCCATCACTTGTTTTCAAGTCTCACTGACAGTGGGAGACTGAGAATGGCTTCTCAGCAGGATTAGATGGCTGGTGCTTCCAAAGGGAACTGCTCTCATTAAACAGCCAAAGCACATTACACTCAGGAGAACACATACAACACTACACAAGGTTGCTCTATATGACCTTTTGCTTTTTCTTTCCACTAGTCTGTTATGTATTATGCATTTGTGATGTCTTGAACCTCATTTGGTTTTGAGATCTGTTCCACAAAATCCTGTCATTGTGTATATATTGACTAGGCAATTTTCTCTCTCTACCATCCCTTGCCATTTAATGTCAGTCTCTATCTGTCCTTTTTCTTTTTTTTCATGTTCCTGTTTTCTTATTGTATCTTTTCTGTTTTGTCCTAGTTGCTTAATACCTAAACACAATTTATCTCAACAGGTGGCAGAAGCATAGTCATCAGTTGAAAACCTAGGCAGATGGAAAGCAAAGGCAGAAACATGGTAGAGATTTCTTACAGTGGCCCTCAAAGAATCTAGAGCAAAGCCCATAGAAGTTGTATAAAACAAGTTGTGTATACCAGATAAAGTAAGGTGACAGAAGCATGTGGAGGTTATGACAATATAGAATCCTAGAAATGTATTACTTGATGGAATCTAGGTCATCAAGTTTCAGTAGGGGACAGGAATATCTTTTTTCTGAATCCCTCATTCTAAAGTCCAAACTCAAGTTCAATATGCTTTCCAGTAGTTCCTTAGTTTGCTGTTACTTATTTCAGACATCTTCATAAAAAATAAACTCCTGCCCTCAAGTCCATAGTTAACTTATAGCAACCCCTGGTGGGGTTTTTATGGAAAAATACTGAGAAAGGTGGTTTGCCATTGCCTGCCTCGGCAACCCTGGTCTTCGTTAGAGGTCTCCCATCCAATTGCTAACCAAGGCCAATCCTGGTTACCTTCTGAGATATGACAAGATCAGGGTCTCTTGGGCTGTCCAGGTCAGGGCACCCTTATGAAAAAGAAGAGATGAATCATAACTGCATTTTATTATATTACAAGGGTGACATATTGTAATAAAGTAAGATTAATATTCCGACAAAATACATCATTTTCATAGAGTCTCACAATATTTCTTTAAGGTGGAGTTCTTTAGGTGGCAACCTTACATTTTATTTGACTAATGACATGGCAGTGGAGGACCTTCCTTCCCTCCATTACCCCCTGCATGTATCTGGTACAGTGCCTTATTTGTTTGTTTGTTTATAGTCTGCCTTTCTCACTGAGACTCAAGGCGGCTTATACAGTGCGAGATAAGTACAGTCAGTATAAAGGTCATTTCCATAAACAATGTCATAGGGTAAATAGACACAAGTTTACAAAGACATAGCATTAGAAAGAATCTAATACAGAGTTAAAGAAATGCTGAAACAGAGCATAAGCAATTTTAGGATTGACATTATACAACATATAACTACCTAGTAAGATCATATTTGAAGCACAGGTAGCACACAGGAGCACAAACATAAAGCAACAGTTAGTATGTAAGGCAACATTTGGTGACATACTTCATAAAGAGGGAAGAAGTCCATCTATGGTCATATAGCTGTGGAATATAGAGGAGTCAAGCTGCTTAATTTGGTCTCACACTGGGAGAGAATCAAGGATGAAGTCAGTTTGGGGTAGAAATTGTTATCCCAGGTCTAGATCGGTGGATTCGTCCTGCACAATTCTTGTGTAAGGTTTTATACATAGCAAGAGGTATGAGAGTGATCTGCAGGAAGTGAAGAATGTTCTAACACGTATTTCTCATACCTCACCAGGCATTTCAATATGTATGTAGCAGCAAAGCAGGCTCAAGGTTTAAATCAGCTTGGATGCCACACTTTCAGGGCTGGTGCATCCATGGAGGCGGGTCCAGCAGCTGCCTCAAGCGTTGAGGTGCTGGAGGGGGTGCTGGGGGCAGGGGCAGGTGCTGCGGAGCTGGCGGCGGCAATGCTGGCGGCTGAGCGGAAGGGCTGGGAAGCCACCCGCGTGCCGCCCCAGCCACCTGCTGTGCCTGGCCCGCAGCTGCTGCACCTGGCCGGGAGCGTGCTGGCAGGGCAGTCTGAGAGGGCAGCCTCCTAGCCCTTCCGCTCAGTTTCCCCGTGCTGCTGCTGCCTGCATGCAGCTGCGGGCCAGGCGCAGCAGGCGGCCGGAGTGGTGTGGGGCAACTGAGCAGGAGGGCTGGGAGGCCACCTGCACACCGTCCCAGCTGCCTGCTGTGCCAATGGGGCCAGCTTGCAGTGGCATGCTGTGTGATGTCACACGCAGTGACATCATCACGCAGTCTGGGTGCGAGTGTGCACATGTGGGGGTGGCAACAGCCCTGAAGTTGCCCCCAGCCTCAGGCGCCAGAAACTCTGGCACCGGCCCTGCACACTTTTCTATCTGAGAACACTGTCAAAATACCATGTCTTTATGAAGAAAGGAGGCCACATAGGCCGAAGAACTTTATCATTAATCAGTTGGACTTCCTCGTAAATTTGTTTAAGATTGTAGCAACTAGGATTACCAACCAACCCCCCGCCCCCATGCAGAGCTCCTGTGCCTTTAATAGCTACATAAGAGGTAGAACATCAGAGGTGAAACTTTTCCCATCAGTCCTGTGAAAAAATTCATTTGTTTGAATTTCTATTTGTCATACAGTTGTTAAAGGCAAAGATGTCCTGCAAGAAACCTGTGGTTTGAGCTTTTGACTATACACAGGGAATTGTCTTCTTGTTGTCCACAAGAGAGCATATTTGCTTGTCACAGGCTCACAGCCAATCATTTTGAAGGAAGTGAAAACATCAATGACAAGAACCATTTTCATCCAACTTTTCAAGCAAAATTAGCACAGGTGTTACAATTTCTTAGCTCGTTATAAAAAGCAGCATGGTGGATATGATACATTTACAGTGCAGCCCTAAGCAGTTTTACTGCCTTCTAAGTCAATTGAAGTTAACAGGCTTAAATAGGTATAACTCTATTTAGGATTGCACTATTTATGTTAGCCCTAAATCTGGGTTGCATGTATTCCCCTTAAAGCATGTTCCTTTCTCATCATTAGTTTTAAACAGCCATTTCTCTATTACTATCTAGCAGAAACACAGAAGGAAATCAGAACACCCCCCTCCCCTTGACTTGAAGCCAAATGCTACATACAACTCTTTCTTGTTAACGCAGAGCAATGGATTTAACTGGGGCATAATAAATGCATTTAGAACATTAACAATATGCTGGGTCTGGGTTTCTGGAAATTGGCAAGTGGTGAGTAGTTCTTCTCTGAAAAGGATGTTTTTATTATTTCAGTTTCTTCCTTAAATGAACTCAAGATGCTATCCATAGATTTCTGCCCACCCACACATTGCCTGACATCTTATCTTCCTGTGAAATAACTTAGGCCTGATTTGGATGTGATGGTGGTGAGGCAAAACTCTCCTATGTGATTTGGCATATGCTCAGTATCTTATTTTAAGTAGCATGAATTCACTATTAAAGTTTAACTGTGTTGTTATCTGTACAAAGCAGCTATCAATGTTTAGTTTTTAATAGTGTATTTTATATGTATATTGTAAACTGCCTCAAACACTAAATAGGGCAGAGAGGCGGTATATAAGTTAAATAAATAAGTTCACATGCCACTGCAACTATGGTGGAAACCATGGATCTCCACAGTGCAAATTAAGGATGTGTAACTGTATCACAGCACAGTTTAAATGAGGCAGTAGGCATGAAAAAGTTGCATAGGGAAGCTCTTTTGCATTGTCAGCATCTATTTAAATCAGGTTGAGCGATGGAGTGACCCAAGATCATCCACTGAATTTCACAGCCACGCAGCAGTTTGAACCCAGCTTTCCCTACTTCATGTTCAGCTTTGGCCCACGTTGTATTCTATTTACTTTGAATTCTATTATAAGCTTGGCATAAGCAATGAGAAAGATGTTCTAGGGACTGTAGCAAGATGAGGCTGTGGCCCTAATCAGACATTCATGGGTCCTTAGTACCTTATTGATACTGGCTATGCTAACAAGATCTGGGATGGACAATCATGGTATCTTTGGGAAAGCTTGTATGAGGCATTCACGCAATGTAGCATCCAATGACTTCCGTTAAGGAGTGATTACAGGAGTTGTCTGTGATGTCAAAAGAGTTTAGCAGTTCCCATTTCCATGAGCAAGAAGTTCATCAACAATTCTAAAGTAATTTAGTTTTCTTTTGATCAGAGAGGACTGGAGAGCTTTGCAGTTTAAATTATAAATACATAAGCAGAGTATAGTGGAAGCAAACAGATTCTTGCAGCAGGAAGCAAAGCTACTGATCGTCCATCTATTTCCACACAGCCCCTCAGGCTGTTTTCAATCCGTCTAACATCTCATTTCTATGTATCTTTTCCTGTCCTAAATTCAAAACTGCTACAAACAGTTTCTTGGCACTCCAAATAGCTAAAGGGTGTCATCTTCCAATGCCTGGATAATGATTACATCCTATTAAGAATCATTAAAATGATTTTGTTACATTCCTGATCACCATCAAATATGTCAGGCAAAACCACAGCAATAGACACATTCATGCTAACCAAGACAGCCAAACTCCTAATAGTATGACTAAATCCATGCATACTTAAAATTTGTGGCGTACATCCCAGCATGGATCTACTCTCTAGAGATACTTAAGTTTCCCTGACAGTTTCACTGACCCCAGCCTTATTTATTTTATTTGTTCAAAACATTTATTAGCTGCCTTTCCACCTTGCAGGAACTCAATATAATAATAAACTAAATAAAAACAAAGTTTAAAAACACTGTTTATGACTGCCAATGAACATGAACACAAAGTTAATTAAAAGCAGTCCTAAATAAAAACATCTTAAGTTGGCCCCTGAAGATCAGCAGTGAAGAGGCCAGGCACATCTCCGTGGGGATGCTGTCCATAATAGTGGGACTGCCACTGAAAAGGTCTGCTCTCATGTATCCACCAGGCCAACTTCTGTAGTTGCTGGGACAGTCAGGAGGGCTTCTCTTTGTGATCTTAATTCCCAGGCAGGAACATACGGGAGGAGGTGGTCCTTCAGATCCCAGGTCCTAAGCCATTGTAGAGCTTAAAGGCCAAGACCAAAACCTTGAATTGTGCTTAGGAGTAGATTGGTAGCAAGTGTAATTGCTGTAATATTGGAGTCACCTGCTCCTGAGAGATGGCCCCCCCAACCAGCAGTCTAGCATTCTGCACCAGCTGCAGCTTTTGAAAGCTCTTCAAGCATAACCCAAAGCAGAGTGCATTGCAATGCAGCAACCCCAGCCACTGCCACCGGCTGCTATGGCTGGGTGCCGTCCTTTGCCACCCTGGAAGGAGAAAGGGCAGCCTCTCCTTCCTGGGCATCCAGGCATTGTGAGAGGGGGCAAAACCAGATGCTTTATGAGGTAGCTCCGCCCCCTCAGCATTCTCAGTCTGCACCTCGTGCTCAGCCTGAGCAGAGCATACTTCAAGCTCTCTTTGCCAAGCTCCTCTGAGGCTGCTTTTACTAAGGGCTCTCAGGATTAGATAGCAGTAGCTGCCTTCAAGACATTGTGCTATTCCCCTGGTTGCTACCTTCAAACTCCAAGATGAAAGCCCGGCCCCAGCGCCAGCCTCAGTGGTTTGACAGACCTTTTCTTATTCACATTTGGGACCTGTTGCTATTAGTCAGGAGAGCTAAAGCAGGGTTATACCCAGCCCTTGCAGGCCTCTGGCCTACCTAGGCTCCTCCCCACCCCACTATTTTACTTTGTTAGGAGAGAATACTTCAAGTAGCAGTAGCAATAGGCTTTGCTGTAAGCCACAGGGGTGAATTGCAGTCATCTGAGGGCTGGATTAATTCATACATCATTGCTACTCACCTAGCAGGGTGGATGCTGGTAGCCCCCCACATACTTTCCCCTCCCCTGCCATTTACACTTACTTGGGCGGGGGGGGGGGGATTATTTCCAGCAGCAGTAGCTCGACCTAAAGCCTTCAGGCAGCAGGAGCCATTTTGTGGGAGAGCTTGGCAGTTTATTCAGTTGGGTGGAGCCATTTTGAGAGTGGCACTCAGTGGCCTTTTTAGCCTTCTGGCAGTGGGCTTCTCCCCCCCCCCCAGTTTTCATTTTGGTGGGAGGGAGTACTTACAACAGCAACAGTAAGGCCTTGCTATAGGCTGCGGGGGTGGATTGCTTCATACCTGGGCTGGTATCACACATTGCTACTGGCCTAGCAGGGTTCTTCATTCCCAGTGTGGATGCTGGTAAACCCCTCCACTGTTCCCCCCCCCCCCACCGGGGCTCAATTTTTTTTTAGGACTAAGAATTGCTGTTGGGCTTTCTCACTCACGCCACCTGATGGCCTATTGTGTTGTTGCATCTGTTTTAGCAAGTGCTGGGTTTTTGTGCAAAGAAAAAGAGACACAGAAGGGGTGAGAGGAAGTTAACCATTTAATTGGCAGTGTGTGAGATTTGATGAATAACATTTAATTTACAAGAAACAGAACAAATTGATATTGGAGGGCAATTATTATAGTTACTAAGTGTCAAGCTTTGTGGGTTGCTGTAAGAGCATGGTGGAATGCCACCAAAGAAAGTCATCCGAAGGTACCCCAAAGAAAGGGGGAGCATGTATGTGCCCCACAACCAGGAGAACCCTGAGGCAAGTTTCTTCATCTTCTGAGTACAAGTGGCATCAGGGACCTAGTGGCACATCTAGATGCCAGGAAAGGCCTGGGCCCAGAAGAGGAGGCTAAGTGGGGAATCTTCTGGGGTGAGTGCAAAAACCTGCAAAGCTGTCATGTGGGACACAGAAGTCTAAGATGTTATCTGACCTTTCTGACAGATTAGTTGATCTGGGATAGTCTGCCTTAATCCAGTCCTGTTGCATGGCAGTGGAACTGATTGACAAAGTTGGGTCCATCTGGCCTGGGAGCATCATTCAGCACCCCTGGCAGCAATGGGTCTGGTGAACAACCTCCAGAGAGCGTGACAGTGGAAACTGACATGGATATGGCTGAAGGTGGCTGGTTGTTGGAGCCTGGACCGATAGCAGTGGCAGTGTAACCACCTGATAGGGAGGTAATGGGAGCATTTCCCATGCTGGTGGTGAGGGAAGCGGATTCCAAACTATAGAGTGCATGGCTGTGAGGTAGTATCTATGGTAGGTATCCGGTGGACAGTGATGATAGGTCCATTTGACCCCAGCTGGGGGTATGCTTGGCCATGGGGGCCTTGTGGGTCAGTCCCTACCTCTTCGCCCCTCCTCGCTCTTTCCGCCCAACATGACCAGGCTAGCACATCTTGGGGTTAGTGCCCACTGGTAATGTGAATGGGCCTATATTGTTGCCAAGTAGGCCCCCTCTCCCTCTTTAAGGCCTGCCATGGACTGTGTTAAAGTTTCCTGCATTGCTGTTACACAAAGATTGCCCTGCACGTGTGTGTTCTGGTACACGTGTCAGTTTCCTGCCTGCTTGTCAATTACCTTGCTGCTGCAATAGACTGTGTAGTTCCTTGACTCCATGTTTAGTTAACTGCACAAAGGACTCTCTTCCTGGGCAGCCCTGCCCAGACCTATATCTGGACTTCCCAGTGTGTGTTTGGACTTTGTTACCAGTGTTCCCCGTGCCTGCATTACCATCTGCCACGGACCGTGCCTGTTCCCTGCTTTGGACTGTGTTTTACGTGCTGCCTCCATGGAAGCCTGCCTCATCTGGGCCTAAGCCACTGCTAGCAGCCGGGCGCCTGCCGGGGAAACCTCCAGCGAGCCTGGCTAGGCACTCCCTGGTCAGTTCCCACCTGGAGCCTCCCGCGGGTCGGTCCCCGAGCTTGCCCTCGCTACCGGGCAGCCTGCTAACCAGCCCCTGCCATGCCCAGCCGGCGACCATGTTCTTAGGCAGCCAGAAGACCAAGAGGAAAAGACTGCTTTGAGAAGCCATTTCGGTGAAGCGGGCGCACCACGTCCGCAGAGAGAGTACCTCGCCCTGCTCTGCATATTTTAGGAGCCGCCCCGGAGAAGGAACTAAGTGCCGACCATCCCAAGCACTTAGAGAATGCATCTCAAAGAAACCTCCGCATTCCAGAAGCTGATGACATCAGGGCAAGCCCTGTCCGCTGGAACATCCATTCAGCCCACTCGGATTTCCCCCTCCCTCTTTTGTCCCCTCTTCCTGAGGTGTCACTTATCACAATCAGATTACCAAAGTGGCCCATCCAAGCCATTCAGTAACCCATTAGAGCCTTTGTTTTAATCTGTGAGAACCACCAAGTACAGCACCAGCCCCAGGGTACGTTTTGGGGTATTTAAGTTGGTCTCTCAGACCACACGGTGCTCAGACCATTCCTATCCAGAACCCCTTGCTGTCTGTCCATGGATCCATTGCTGGCATTGGACCACCCCGCTGTTGTGTCTCTGCTCCGCTTCAGGATAAGTGAGTATTTCCCTTACCATTGTTGGGAACCTGCTAATGCGACAGTCTCTATATTTCTTACTCTGTATTTCCTAGTCCTTGTAAGCTTTCTTGTGTGTATGTGCAAGTTCAGGCTTACACCACGCTATTAGTAAATACACGTGATTGAACCTATTTGTAGTCTGCCTCTTTGTCACTAGAGTGTCTGGAATCGGGACCTCCGTAAACATTGGTTAGATCCGCGCTAATTTTAGTTACAGACTGCTAAAGCTAATTTCCCCATTATAAAAAGCAGTTCTGGTAACAATATGGTGGGGTAGCTCAGATGCTGTCCCCTCAAGTTCTTATCAGCACACTCACACACACCCTTCTTTGAAGCCCTGACTGACTATGTCATGCCTATCCATGTCCCTCAGGGATGACTTCACTCAACTGTATCCTGCCCAAGGTGGCAAAGTGTGGGTGCCAGGTGTTGGTGTGTCTGTGGTAAGCCCAGCAGTAGTTGGGTATGGGGACTCAGCCCTATACAGCTGAAGGTACTTTGGCAGCATGGAGCATCTTATCAAGTGTGCCAATGCCTTGCTTTGTGGAAGAATGTTCCGATGGATGGGAAGCCCCTTCCTTTCTGGCTGGTCTCCCTACTTTTTGGTTAGGTACCAAACAACCTGATGTAGTTCATTCCATTCTTCACCCTTCCCACCCAGGGAAGCCCAGTAAATGATACATGTGTGCTCATATGCTTCAACTGGGCTGTCAGGTTGTCCAGTGGTGTGCAGTTGGCACAGAAGGACGACACTGAGTTGGCATTTTGCCTCCTCCAGATCCTGCCTAAGGACTCTTTGCTGTTGAGTTGTCATTCAAGGGCCATCCCTACACGGTCAGGGCTCTGCCAACTGGATGCTCTGTCTCAGGTGTGGCTTTGACTGCTTCAGCTCTTTTCTTGAGGGGGCATGTAACACTCACCCACGGCTGTAACAAGACCACAATTATCCCACAGTTTCCATATCTCAGGTTTAGGATTACAGCAGGCATGCAGGAGGACCTCCAAGTATGCGGGTTTCTCAACTCCTTTAACTGAGTCACTTTATGGAGGGAGGTCTGTTGCTAGCTGGCGTGCTTTAGGCCTTCTCTGATGCCTGCTTGAGGGTCTTTTGATGGTGGCACTAGTTAGCTTGCCCTTGAGGCCGGCTGATCCCTGGCCCGGATTCCTCAGGATTTTTTCCAGCTTGGAAAAGGGCAATCAAGTTTGCCATTTTACCCAGCACTCAACAGGCTTTCAGTTGTGATGTATACCTGTTTATGTGAAGGGGAGGCTTGGAGCACCCAGGCAAATAGTGGCCTGACTGTTTGAGGAGAGATGCGGACCTCCGCCTCACGTTCTGGTCATTCACCATGGGGTAATGACCTTGGCTCACAGGGCATGGCCCTTTCCTTAAGGCTCACACAGGCTTGCAGCGCCCAGGCAAGTAGTGGTCTGAAGGCTTGAGGGGAGGTGTGATCCTCCACCTCACGTTGGTCATTCACCACATGGTAATGACCTTGGCTCACAGGGCATGGCCCTTTCCTTAAGGCTCACACAGGCTTGCAGCGCCCAGGCAAGTAGTGGTCTGAAGGCTTGAGGGGAGGTGTGATCCTCCACCTCACGTTGGTCATTCACCACATGGTAATGACCTTGGCTCACAGGGCATGGCCCTTTCCTTACAGGCTCACACAGGCTTGCAGCCCCCAGGCAAGTAGTGGCCTGAAGGCTCGAGGGGAGGTGCAGTCCTCCACCTCATGTTGTTCATTCACCGTGTGGTAATGCCTGTGGCTCTCTAGATATGGCCCTTTCCGTAACAGGCTCACACAGACTTGCAATGCACAGGCAAGTAGTGGCTTTATGGCTCAAGGAGAGGTGTGGTCCTCTGCCTCACGTTCTGGTCATTCACCTGGATGGTAATGACCTTGTTCCACAATGCTTCCGCGTCATGTGTGGTGGGAAGGTTGGGTCGCAGTAGGCCTTGAGAGGGCTAGGCATACAGCCAGCATCCTTGAGAGGGTTATGCATATGGCCAACAGAGCCCTACAGAAAGCTTTGGGGGAGGGTCTGGGCATTTATTTGCCATGCCCCTGCTTAAAGGCCAAATTTGCCAACCTCTACAGAGGTGATGAGAGGGTGTGGTGTAAGGCCAACAAGGCCCTGTAGAAGGCTTTGGGGGAAGGCTGGGATACTTATTTGCCCCATCCTGGCATAAGGTCTGAATATGCTGACCTCTGCAGAGGCGATGGAGATCATCTAGCCATGAAGGGCAACAACAGTTTTATAACTTACTTGTGGCTGGGGCTTCAGGAGGCTATATGCCACCTATGGGGTGCCTAGGCCTAAGCAGAGGCTTGGTTAGAGTGGTGGCAGGTTAGAGTTGGGGAAATGAGAGTGGATCGGTGAGCACCCTTGACATCTCCCCATTGGTGGGGAATTGGGGTCTGTCAGGAGCGGCTGTGGCTTCATGGTCCAGCTGCAAGGACAGACTGCCAGATGGACCTCCTGGACAAGTCCTTCCCTCAGGCACCATGGCTTGGAGTGTTTGGAGCTTTAAGGGGGGAGCCATTTTGCCTGGCTGGCCAGGCTCAAGCCATGCCTCATGGATAGCTCGCATCCAGGGCAGTGGGTCTTGCCCAGACAGGTTCAAAGAGGAGGTCCCAGTGCGACCGCTGGCTTGACCTGTACCTCTAGTTAGGCCCTCTTTGCCGCATTAACTGTTTATATTGTTGCTTTAATAAAGTGGCCCCTTAGTACCCAAGCCTCTTCATTCTGACTAGGGTGGCAATAGTCCATTCTAGATTTAACTAAGGCATGGTTCACTGTGGTTAAATCTGACTGAGCCAGGAATGGGTGCTGCACTGTAACCACAGCTTAGAAAGCCTCAGTATCTGTGTAGTCAGAACTATGTGCTGTCCCTTTAACAATTGGTACTCATGAGAATTGTAGTCCCCCTCCAATATAGAAGTTTATTGTAGATTTCCTGTGAAGGTGTTAAAAGTTTATGGTCCTCTTCCTCCCTTTGTTCAGCATCTTACCCCCTCAAGCAAGGATGCAACAGCTATCATGAATTTACCGCTAGTCTACGAATAAATCTGGACCAATAAAGATGTATCTTGCTTCTGATTGAACCATGTCTCGTTCACTGGCGCTAACTGTAAGTAAGGATTCCTTTAAATCTGTGTTGAAAGAGGCTGCACGTTAGAGCTATCTGGAAGCCAGCATCTTTCCCAGCTGCTTCCAGAATAGGTGCAGCTGATGGACCAATTGAAACTAGGAAAAAGCACTCTGAACCACAGTAGCCACCTGGTTTTCTAAGGTGACTTCTGTGTCGATTAGTACTCCCAAGCTGTGAACCTGGCTTTTCAAAGGATATATTACCTCATCCAAGACAGATCTCAGCTTCCTTGCCTACCTTTATGCTAACCCAGACACCCTCTGTCTTGTTAGGATTCAGTTTTGGCTTTTTTGCCCTCATCTAGCCCATTATTGACTCCAAGTACTGGTTTAAAATATCAACAGCCTCCTTGGAATTAGGTGGAACAGAAAGGTACAGCTAGGTATCTTTTGCAGATTGGTGACACCGAAGCCCAAACCTCCTTATGGCCTCTTTCAGTGGCTTCATAAAGATATTAAATAGCATGAGGGATGAGATCAAGCCTTGCAGAACTCCACAGGTGAATGGAAAGGGCCAGAGCAGGAATCCCTCAATACCACCTTCTGAGTCCGACCTCCCAGATGGGACTTGAACCACTGTAAAATGGTACTTTAGTCCCAGTGCTGAGAGGCGGCTCAGCAGGATACTATGGTAGATAGAATTGAAGGCTGCTGAGAGATCCAGCAGGACTAGCAGGGTCACACTCCCCCTGTCTAGTTCTTGGTGATCATCAATCAAGGTGATTAAAGCAGTCTCTGTTCAAAGCCCTGGCCTGAAGCCAGATTGAAATGGGTCCAGAAAATCAGTCTCTTCTAAGAGTCCCTGGAGCTGGAAAGCAACCACCTGCTCTAGCATCTTGCCCAAGAATGGAAGATTGGAGACTAGCTGGAAGGTCTAATCACTGCCTCCTTGAACATGGGCAGCACAACTCCCACTCTCAAGAAAGCCTCTACCTCTGGGCCTTATGTACATGCCCTAGCTGTATTGGACCACAGAGATACAACCTCAGCAGTTTGCTTTCAGCCACCTGGAAAAATTACTATTTTGGATAGGCTGCTCTAGGTCCAGCCTATAGATCAGTCCTTAAATATATTTCTGCATGTGCATTTATATGAGAAAAAGCCAGGGTCCCCCTTTCCTTTCCTTGTCTATATTATAGTGTGAGTTTAAAGAGCAACTAGCTCATAAGGAATAATCATAATAATAACATTCGATTTATATACTGGCTTTTGGGACAATTTAAGGCCACACTCCGAGTGGTTTACAAAGTATGTTATTATTATCCTGATGACAATCACTCTGTGAAGTGGGTGGGGCTGAAAGAGCTCTGAAAGAGCTGTGACTGACCCAAGGTCACCTAGCTGGCTTCAAGTGGAGGACTGAGGAATCAAACCTGGTTCTCTAGATTAGAGTCCTGACTCCTGCCACTCTTAACGACTACACCAAACTGGAAGATAATCTGGTCAAAGTATCAAATTTTAGAAATGTTTTTTATTCTAGGCCCACATAAATAATCCAATAGGGAATTCTACACAAGTGAACTACAGAAACAGAAAATAAAAGAAATTGCTAACTAAGCATTTACTTAGTTGTAAGTTGAGTTAGTTATAACCAGAAATTTGGATCAACCTCTCCCCATGCTGAAAGTTGTCTGGGTTTTGTAAAAGGTTGCAGGCTGACAAAGGCTTGTTTCTTTTTGATCTCTCTTCCCTAGAAGATCTCAGGTGATGAGAGTTCTCTTTTTGAATCAATCAGAAACTGGGTTTCCCATTCAAAACTCCCTCTAAATAAGGCGTTTACTTATGACCCTAGGACATTTTTGCTCATAACCCCATTTTGTGCCAGGTGCAAATTAGCAATGTATGCATTGAGAGGAAGGGCTAGGTGTCAGATAAGGAAAATAGTGCATTGATCCCCTGCTGAGTCGACAGGATGCTATGACAGATGTCCAAGATGTGACACCTGCATGCTGATTTTCTCTTCCTTTTGCCATCTGGGATGTTGACATGCCGTGCCTATCTTGTGAATTGGAGTTTTGTGCTTTGCTGCAAACTAAAACGTGAGAGACCTGTTTCTCTTCCTAAAATGTTGGAATCCATCCATAACAGGTCCAACTTCAGCAATGTGGACTCTGGCTCCTGAAAGTGAGCCAGAAAGTGGTTTTTCTTTCAGGAGCCATGAGACTCTCTGTTATTTTGGCCGCAGCAGAATAACAGAACGCTCATTTTGTGTTTATCATTATTACAGCCTAACCAGTATGTGTGAAGTATGTAATTAGTATATTTTGAAATCTTTCCATTTATGTGATCCTTTCCCCTACACCATAGTTTTCTTTCATGATGGGAAAAAAGATGAAATGCAACACAGAACTTTAAAATAAATCAAGGAGTTTTAAAAAGGGACGATTCAAACTATTCGACAGAAACAAAGAATTCTACACTTTGGATACTTCTTGTACCATCTTTTTGAACTTTATTATGCCTGACTTACTGTCTGTCAGAGAACTGCACTCCAAAGGCCACAGCAGCTGACTATTTTATAAGTATAAAAGGCAAGGATGATGTTAGAGTCCCCAAGGGCCATTAAAACATTCATACTCCTGGTGGTTAACTGTGCCCCTGCAACTTGTTAAGTTCATAGACAGGCCATTCTTCCTTGGAAGTAGCAGTTCCTGGTATGCTTATTGGTCCCTGGGAAGGTGTAGCAAATAAACTATACAAATGCAATCCAGTCTTGGATCATGTAGATTCCTGTGTTGTTCCCAATAGCTGCTTCAATATGGTTAACATCCAGGGCTGGATCTAGGGTTGCCGGCACCCAGGGCAACCCAAGTCCGGCCTCCCCCCCCCCACACGTGCGTACAGCATGTGCACACTCCTGGCACTGTGTGATGACGTCACTTCCATGATGTCATCACACAGAGGCCCACATGGCAAGCTGGCCACCCCGGCGCACGGTGCGCTGCTAAGCTGGTGGCAGCGGGCAGCTGAGTGGAGGACTGGGAGACTGCCCGCGCCATTCGCCTGCCCCACTGACAGGGTGGCTGGCTTGCCACGCACGTGCCATCAGCGGGGCAGGCTTGCTGCACGTGCCCCATCAGCAGAGCAGGCGAATGGTGCAGGTGGCCTCCCAGCTCTCCGCTCAGCTGACCGCGTGTTCCTGGTGGCTGGCAGCTGTGCCCGGCGCCCCCTCTTTAGCGGCGCCAGGGGCAGACTACCCCCCCCTGTCGATCCAGCCTTGTTAACATCTGAGATTTTAATAAGCTGCTGTCTAAATACTGATTTCATTTTAGAAAGGACAATTAATGGCATCACAGGATGCCCCTTTACTGTGCTTTATGAATTATCACTCCAAAAGGAAATTATTTATAAGGCTGTAAAGGTCTTGACATTTCTGTCTGGAAAAAGTCATTCTGTAAAGAAGGATTTGACTTTGTTGTTGTTGATGATGATGTTTTATTTTTAGACCATTTCACATATGGACACATACGCTCTTAATGTCAAAGCCTTCTCTCTCTCTCTCTCTCTCTCTCTCTCTCTCTGTCACTCAGATCTATTCAGATTTCTAGCCCTTGTAGCCTATGATATGTAACTCATAACCTGAAAATAAAAAATGCACAAAAGTCCATGAATACCTTACCCATACCATGGAATTAAGTCCAAATACAAACATCATACAAACTCTTATAGAAAGAGTTGGGCATATGATTATCTAGAACAATGGGGCTTTTCTGTTTCTGTACTTTGAGAGTTCAGTGTACAGCTTGCATGATCTTAAAAATTACAATGAAACATATTGCAATGAAGAAAGCAGTCTCTAAGGTTTAGAGAATTTTAATTTTGAATTGCCTCATGAAAACCAGAGTGAGTCAGGGAGATCAGGAGATGAAGAATCATTAATACAGGATTTCTACAGGACTCCATCTCCTACATCATCATTAAGTCAAGCCCTTGTGGGCAGGAGATTATCTATAACTTTCAGGTGGGCACCATCAACATGCTGATGATACTCAGAACTATGAAGTGGACACACCAAATAGGAGGATTTCTACTGGTGGGACTTTCCCATCTCCCTGTAGCTCAAAATGTCCCCCCTCAACAAGGTGATGCTGGTCTTTTAAAGGGTATTGTTAGCTCTAACTAAGGACTCCAGGGATTATTCTGGATCTAGTGTTGTTGAAAAAGCAGAAAAGCTCAGCTGAAAAAATGTTATTTCCATCTTCATTAAGCATGGAAGATGGTTCCCAATCAGGCAATGTCTTTCTAAGAACTCTGTACCAGAAGTGCCAGGCCTGCTGCTTTGATGGGAGACCTCCTGCTTGGCATCCTGAGACTCCCACTGCCATAGAGCAGTGGGAACAAAATGGGGTGGGGGGGGGAAGTTGGCATTGCTGGGATTGATGTCACTGTGTCGACACAATACCATTTTGTTTTTCCTGCCCACCAGAGTGTCTTGTTGGTTGCCAGTGCTCAGCTGAGAATCCCGCTTTGCACTCATATGTGATATGATAAAAAAAGAACTTCCATTAATGACCTCATCAGTGTTCCTTTTACCTTAAAGGGATCTTCTTCCTATATGTCCTTTGTTTTATACAAAAATTAGGATCACATCTTGGCTGTAGCCAGCTCCAAGTTGTTTCTCCATTGAGCCTGTGTCCAAGAATCTGGGCTGTTTGCCCCCATGGCTGTTTCTTCACTTGATACATTGAATGAATGCTCTTCAAAAAAAAATTCATTTCTGATTTTGACTCTGTTTGCATAACAATAAGCATCAGAAACAGAGGCAGTAGTGAGAGAAAGAATATGAAGTACGAATGGAAAGTGAGAAGGAAATTGAAGGAGAAGTTTTTGTTTTGATTGATTGATTGATTACATTTATAGCCCACCCTCCCCACAAGCGGGCTCAGGGCAGGTTACAGCAACAGATAGATTACAGAGTTAAACAGATAAAACAGTAAAACAATAAAATCAAATCTTATAAAGCAGCATACATTTCAATATCCCAGATGGGGTGCCATTCCCCTTTCCCTGCACACCATACACAGGGGGGAAAGAGGGCATAGGTGCAGGTTGGTAAACTCTAACTCCCTGGCACATAGGGGCAGATGGACCATATACCCCCCCTCCACTAGTAGGAGACTGGCAGGGAGGCTACTTAGAATGGATCCAAGTGCTGGCCTCAACCATATGCCTGGTGGAATATCTCTTACAGGCCCACCGAAAAGGTCTTGGTGGGCCCGAGTGTCTTCCGACAGAGTTCCACCAGGTCGAGTCCAGGACAGAAAATGCCCTGGCTCTAGTTGAGGCCAGCCAAGCCTCCCTGGGGTCAGGGACCATCAGTAGGTGTTTCTCTGCTGATCTAAGGGCTTGAGAAAAGGGACTACAGGAACTCTTGTAGTTCTGGATAGTTCTCTCCCTAATAATAATAGTAAAAACCCTTTATGTCAGAGTCACTCGTGGCTGACAGAGCAATTCTACTCAGGTTTGCTCAGAATCTCACTTAAGTCCATTCAGAGGGTCTTACTCCCAGGAAAATGTTCTGAGGATTACACGAGGATTGATACTACAAGAAACATGCTGGCATGGAAGCTCTGGGAGCAGCGGTGACTAAAGCATGTGGTGTGAAACATGAAGGAACTGAGGCCCCCGGGATAACTAGATTTTAACACAGAGAGTCTAGCCCTGACAGAGAAACAGTGAAAGCAAGGATTTAGTTTGTATACTGAGCTGACTATGACTGAGAAAGGGAAGTAATGCATAGTACAGCTATTTTAATATTTAACTGGAGAAAATGACTGTGAAGAGAGTAGGAAACCCTGAAACAATGAACAGGGGCATTTGATAGATACCATGACCCCATGACAAATTAAATTGTAAAGAGATACCTTTGTTAGAGAACTGAAGACTCTGGCACCTGCATGTAATTTTGTAATATAAAAAACTCCTTATTCAGGGATAGGATAGTGAATGATGCAAGAGACACTGGGCTAGAACCTGTGTACATTCCTTACATGCCTTCTTGTCTCCTCTCTCCAGAAGCAGGACAAACCACCCTCTGAAAAATTGTTCCTGGGGAAATGGAAAGTTAGAACAAGGATTAAAGCAATGTCAGCAGCCACAGGTATGAGCTCAAATTAAAGGACTCTGGGAGGCAGGAAACTGATTTATGAATGCAAGCATTATGACTCAAAGTATGGGTAGTTATATGCAAGGCAAAAAGCAATTTTATAACAATGAACACAAATAGAGGTGGGCACAAACCAAATTGCGAACCAAAGTTCGGCACAAACCGGGTCAGTTCGACGTCCACGAACCTGCGATTCATGGGACCCCTTTTTTTCATGAACCACCACGACTTTTTAAGGTTGGTTTGTAGGTTTGTAATTGGCTCATGAAGTCAGAGAGCAGGGATAAGCAGCTGGTGATGAGTAGTTGAGAGCAAGTGAGTTGGAGAGACAAGAGAGCGTGACAAGGTCAGAGAGAGAGAGGGAGAGACTCTGGCTGTCCCAACAGAGGGAGAGTGGGATCCAGGGTCTCTCCAAACCCCCCTCTTCCCTCCATATCTGAGGCTTTCCTTGAGCCCTAGCCACTGTCCAGGCCAACCTGGAGGCCATGCCATCCCCAGGCTTCGACCAATCTGGCCTCAGGAGGAAGCCACCCTCAGAAGAACCCATTTTCACCCAGGGGCTGCTCCCTTCCTGACCCGCCTGTAGCCCCTGTGGAGGAGGAAGGGAGGCGGGCCCCTGACCACCTCCCGGGTCCACGAGGAGGGCATGGCTACCAACAAAAGACACCTCACCCATGCCATGGCAGTCCCCATGCATAAGAGGGGTGCAGCAGGCCACCCCTACCCCAAAAACCTGTTGCCTCCAGGGAACGGAAGGGAGGAGGGGCCCTGACCACCTCCTGGGCCTGTGAGGAGAGGACAGCCACTGACAAATCCCACCTCACCCACACAGTGGCCACCCCCCAGGCACAAGGGGGGTGCTGTGGGCCACCTTGGGAGCCGATGGCCCCCAGGGGACAGAAGGGAGGTGTCCGGTACATTGACTGCCTCCCAGGTGCATGAGGAGGGAGCGGCCATGGCCATGCGTCTTGAGGGTTGTTATTCCATTCTCAGAGGAAGATTCTCTAACTCCATCCCACAACTGTTTGGTGCTGCTTGTAATGTATTTCAGTGGAGCTCAGCTAATGCAAGTCAATTGGCATTTGTGGCCCCCATCTAATGGAAATCTCCTGGGGCACCTGCTTTGGGGGTTTATAACTCAAGCATCTGAAAGGCAATCTTCGCCAAACTTGGAGGGTGGCTGGAGGAGAGCTTGCTGAAGACTCCCTGTGAGTTTGGTATCCCTGAGTATGAAGGGGGGCATTCTAGAGCCTGGGGAAGTGATGAACCAGGGCAAGTTTGTGAAAGTTCATGAACCATGAATCGAACGAACAAGTCCGTGAACCAGGGCAAGTTTGTGAAAGTTCATGGTTTGCAGTTCATGAAACACAACGAACCATGAATTGTGCAGTTTGGAATTTTGCCAGTTCATTCCTACCTCTAAACACAAAGGATGCAGAGAGACAGAACCATTTCATGGTTATCTTCCAAATAAGAAAAAACTCAATAATTTATGTTGTGATTAGGGGTAGGGAAATTATGCTCTAGAGTAGGGGTGTGCAAGGAAAAAACTTTCGGCTTTCTTGTTTCGGCATTAGCCAAAACAAGATTCTCTACCGTTGAAGCCGAAAGCCGAAACAAGAATCTCTTTCGGCTTTCGGCTTTCGGCATTCTTTCGGCATTCTTTCAGCTTTTTTCTATGGGAAAATGCCTCCGTCTTCCAGGACTCCTGGAGGAGGCATTTTCCCACCGAATAAGCCCAAAATTGGTGGGAACCTTCCTCTAACCCTTCTCTAACAACCTCCCAAGTTTCAGACAGATTGGACTTTGGGGGGCCATGTTATGGCCCCCCAAAGCAGGTCCCTCCATTCTCCCATAAGAAAGCAAAGGAGCAGCATATTGTTAGCATGCTGCTGCTAATCTTTCTTCATTATTTCCTATGGGGAAAAAATGAAGAGGCAGGCTTCCTTTGCCAGGGGTGGCATTTTGCATGCAAAATGCCCCCTTACCCTCAGGAGCCCTTATCCCACCCCTCCTCCCACCCCCCACCAAGGCTCAGCCTGCTCCCACTTGGGGGGGCATTTCATGGCCTCCCCAAGTAGGTGCTCTAATCTCTACCACTGACAGCTGAGGGAGGCTTGTCTTGCCAGGGGTGGCATTTTGCATGCAAAATGCCCCCCAGCCCTCAGGGGCCCTTCTCCCACCCCTCCTCCCACCCCCCACCAAGGCTCAGCCTGCTCCCACTTGGGGGGGGCATTTCATGGCCTCCCCAAGTAGGTGCTCTAATCTCTACCACTGACAGCTGGGGGAGGCTTGTCTTGCCAGGGGTGGCATTTTGCATGCAAAATGCCACCCAGCCCTCAGGGGCCCTTCTCCCACCCCTCCTCCCACCCCCCACCAAGGCTCAGCCTGCTCCCACTTGGGGGGGCCATTTCATGGCCTCCCCAAGTAGGTCCCCTCAGCCCCCAAAGTCCACCCCTCACAGCCCCACACAAACCCAATTCCCCCCCAGCTGCCACACACAGACCCAAATCCCCCCAGTAGCCCCTCACAGACCCAAATCAACCCCCACCTGCCCCACACCCACCATAACCCCAGGAACAGGCTGGCCTGCCCTCCCCTTTTGGGAACCCCTAAACTCTCTTTCCCAGGGCAGTTCCGCACAGACAAGGGGTGCCACAATGGTGGCAGTGCCAAATCGCCCCTGGGAAAGAGCACCTGCCCTGGCACACAGACAACCACCCCCCTGACCCCCCCACCACCTGCAGAGAAGGCTGGCCAGCCTGCCCCATTGTTCCCTATGCTGGGAACCAACCTCCCATCAAAGAAGGGAACACAGACACACAATGATTAAGTTTAAAAAACCTTTATTTTATCATTTTCAAATTACAAGTGGTCAACAAATCACAACATATTACACTTATTGTCCCTCACAGCACAACACAACACAATTAACTACACATCAGAGAATCTTAAAAACAATTTTTCTTTTGAAATGGACAATCTGTAAAGTTTTGAACATTTCCACAGGTTACATAGTAAGCGGGTACAACAGGGCATGGAAACAGAAGCCCACACTAGACAAGATGATCATAATAACTACCAGCCTAATACAACTCTCCCTCCATAACATGACTTAATGGGGGGGAACCACTGCAACAAAATCCCCCCCAACCCTCTGGGGCCCTTCTCCCACCCTTCCTCCCACCCCCCCACCAAGGCTCAGCCTGCTCCCACTTGGGGGGGGCATTTCATGGCCTCCCCAAGTAGGTGCTCTGCTCTCATCTCTACCACTGACAGCTGGGGGAGGCTTGTCTTGCCAGGGGTGGCATTTTGCATGCCAAATGCCACCCTTACCCTCAGGGGCCCTTCTCCCACCCTTCCTACCACCCCCCACCACATGCATTCCTTGACAATCAAGAAATCTGGAGTTAAATATAATGTGCATGTAAGTCCCTCAAAGACAGAAGCAATATGGAGGTAATGACCCATTTGATTTCCACAACCTCAGACACAATTAGGGATCCGTTTCCCCTTGGTGGTGGATCCCCCACTCTCACCTATTACCCCCTGTCACTGCTTACCTGGCTGGAAGGGGGAAAGTCAGGGAATGAGCCTTCAAGGTACACTCCTGGGGCTGCTGCCGTGATGTCACTGATGTCATCTGGCTGCCCTGAGAGGTATTCCTGTGCTTTGCAGTGGGCTGATTTGGGCCCTACAGGCCAAAGCAGGATCCCTTGTGGCCCAAATCTGCCTGCTGTGAATTGTGCGTGCTCCCCAGCCTTGTGTGATGATCACATCACTTCCTAGAACAGACATCATCATGCCAGAGCATTGCCATGAAATGATCATGCGTGTGTGAACAGACCCTAAGTATCCTGTAGGCTTCAGTGATGGTATAGTCTGTCAGTAATGTTTTCACACACATTATAGAGAGAGAGAGAGACAGAGAAGGGGGGGAGGCACTGAACCTAGATTATTTCTTCTATTTTACTGTCCCCTTCCAAAGCCAGGGTGGCATTGGCACAATGCCCCCCTCCCCCCGGCCAGAGCCTTAGTAACAGTATGCATTGACAGGCCCATGCATCATAGTCCTTTTTGAGACCCAGCCAAGTTGTGTGCCTTTTGGAGAAAAATGTTCAAGTTGCTGGTGGGGGTATGAACAATTTTTAGATATCCACTGTAGTGCAATGGCTAGAGAGTTGGTCTAGAATCTGGCAGACTCTGATTCTGTGCCTTGTAGGCTTGATGGATGTTCTTGGCTCAGCCTAAGTAAACAATTGTGTTGTGTTTTCCAGAGGCAGTCTAGGTGATTTTGGGGCCCTGGACAAATGTTCTGGACGGGGCCCCAGAACCAGTGCCGCCCCACCACTGGCTCCTTGCCAAGGCCAAGCAATTTGGTCACCTAGGCCCCAGATAGAGTGGGCAGGAGTGCGTTGTTTCCTTCCTCCCACCCCCCTCCACCCCCTCCAACAACTAAGAAGGCCATCGGTGGATGTAGTCACTCCAATGTGAGGCATGGAGCAGCTGTCTATTGTTAGCCTGGTTGTGATGAGGGTGAAACTAATCAAGGGAGAACAGCAATGTGTAAACCACTATAGGTTCCCATGGGGGAGAAAACCGGGGCATAAGATAAACCTTTAATTTGGTGGGGAGGGGGTATATACATTTTATGTGTATGTGTCTGTATGTTTTATGTATTCAAATCACTTATGGTGTACTTTAGAATTATTGAGCTCCAAAATATCCCAAAAACCTTGTCCATGTATTGCAAACCGAAGTCAATCTACCACATCTAGGGTATTCTTCTTTTCCCTACTGCCTTCAATTTTTCCTAGCGTTATTGTCTTTTCTAGTGAACCTTGTCTTCTCATGATGTGACATTAATCAGTAAGCACTATCATCAACTGATATCTTCAAGGGAGAAAGCAGGCCTGATTTGGTCTGGATGCCACTTACATGTCTTTTTCGGAGTCCATGGTACATGTAAATTAAAATTTTCTTCCCACTTGACAGTATGAATGCGTTTTCTTCCTATGAGCTTTGTCTAAATTTTACTGTACTGATACTGCTCATTTGGCCAAAAGGCCTGCCCTTGAGCAATGCCACATTAAATACTTCATAATAAAAATATGTTTTTAAAACCATTTAAAAGTGTCTTTAAGTGCCATACGCTGATTTAAAAAAACATAAGCTAAATGTTTGGGAACACAACCAGATATGTGAATGACTGAAATGCAGCCCAATCCCACTGCTACTTAAAATCCATTTTTGATGGAGGTCTGGATTGTCTTACATTGGTGTCATTGGGCTTGGAATCAGGAACCTGGAAGTGTTCCATGGGGGCTACAACTTTCATGCCAAGGCTAAGAGGGTGGGAACGGGATCTCTCTGGGGTGGCAAACTCTGGCCTTGGAAGTTACTGGCAATTTGGGGGTGGGACTTGTGGAAAGGGAAATCTGAGTAGGGATCTCCCCCAGAATCCATGGTCCACATTTGCCCTCTAAAGAGATTGCCCTTGGAAGCAGCCAGTTTCTCTGTAGGGAACTACTCTCTCTAACCTGAACTCAAGCCCAACCAGGAGTTTGGCAGCCCTAGGAAAATTTCTGAAAAAGATGGCAAAGGAGGGCCAGCAACTGATAGAGGCATGGAAGCCCACACCAGGACAGTAGCAGGGGCCTACTTGGGCACAAAGGACGACCAGTGCTCTCATCCCCCATAGTCCACTCCTTACAGCCCCACACAAACCCAGTTCCCCCACCCCAGCTGCCACACACAGACCCAAATCCTCCACTCAGCCCCTCTCAGAACCAAAACCACCCTCAGCTGCCCCACACCCAGTACCCCAGGAACAGGCTGGCCAGCCTGCCCCATTGTTCCCTATGCTGGGAACCAACCTCCCATCAAAGAAGGGAACACAGACACACAATCATTAAGTTTAAAAAAACCTTTATTTTATCATTTTCAAATTACAAGTGGTCAACAAATCACACAACATATTACACTTATTGTCCCTCACAGCACAACACAACACAATTAACTACACATCAGAGAATCTTAACAACAATTTTTCTTTTGAAATGGACAAACTGTAAAGTTTTGAACATTTCCACAGGTTACATAGTGAGCGGGCACAACAGGGCATGGAAACAGAAGATGATCATAACTACCAGCCTAATACAACTCTCCCTCCATAAAACGACTTAATGGGGGGGAACCACTGCAACAGGGTCCAGCAGAACCTATGTCATTTCCTGTGGCTGTGCTTTCAGTTCAGACACACAAAGCTGAACTGGGCACTTCCAAGGCACTGGACAATGGTATTTCTGGAGCAGTTCTGCAGAGGTCTCCCCCCACCCCCACACCAGCCTCAGAATTTACCTGGGAACATCTGAGAGAGATCATCATTGGCCGGTGCCCATCCACCACTCTTCCCGCATCCCCCAACCATGCAAACCCAACATTAACATCAACAATTTTTTTTGGTTTTTTTTTTTAAAACATTAACATTCAATCAACTTTTAAAAAACATAATCACAACATTTTTTTGGGTTTTTTTTTCTTTTTTTTACATGA
Source organism: Eublepharis macularius (assembly GCF_028583425.1). Lineage (NCBI taxonomy): Eukaryota > Metazoa > Chordata > Lepidosauria > Squamata > Eublepharidae > Eublepharis > Eublepharis macularius. Next base: position 85,403,838 of record NC_072793.1, on the reverse strand, counting down.
ACAGAACATCAACTTTCAAAAACAGTACAACAATTCTTCTTCAATTTTTTTTACAAGGATTTCATCTGATAAAAACACCTAAGCAATCCCTATCTAACCTGTTTCTCCCTCCAGTAGCAATCCATGTTTCTGGGGCATTATTTTTCATAATAAATTTGGTCCCACAGGGTCTGTCTCAGTGATGGGAGATGTTTTGAATACCCTGGGGGGGGGCTTTCAAATTGCTGGGTGTTTTCCCTTTGCCACTGGTTCCTAACCACCCTCTCTCTACTGGCCGGTTTTAACTGTATATACAGGGTTTTATACAGGGGAGAGCACGATTCCAAAGGATTGGACTCACAGAGGATGCAGGCCACAAGTTGGGCTCACCTCAGTCACTCTGGAAGTCCAGTCCTGAGAAATCGAAGAGGCGAGAGTTGACCTTCAGGAAGGTCAACTGCTCGACTCTCCATGGGAGAAGGCGAGTGCGATGTGGGCCGACAATGTCGCCCGCATGTGAAAAGACGCGCTCGCTCTCCACGCTCGTCGGAGGGCATGAGAGCAGCCGCTGCGCCTTGAGGGAGAGGTCCGGCCAGACCGACTCCTTCCTGGCCCAGTAGCTGAGCGGATCGGTGGAGAGCGACTCGCAGGGCTCCGTGAGGTAGTCCCTGACCATCGCCTCCGCCGGATCCTCTATCACGGTCCTCACGACCCCAGAGGGGACGAGGGCCCACCGGAGCATCTCCATCTCCATCGGCACTCCGGTGGTGGCCTCGGGGGGGGGGCCTGCGCAGAGGGGGCGTCAGAGGGACCCGCACGGCAGGGCCCCTCTTGCGTCCCTCCTGTCGACAGGCGTCCCCTCTTGGCCTGCCTGCGCCTCACCCAAGAGCAGAGCCTGTCTCTGGCTTGGGTGAGGTTCCCGTCCCGCTCAGCGAAAGTGCCCTTTATGCGCGGGTCACACATGGTCGCCAACATGTATGACTCTTCCTTAGTGAGAGGAGTTAGCCTGGCAGCTATGCCCTGCTGCAGCCTTCTCACTAATGCGCGCACCGCTGGAACAAGGTCAGCACGGGGCGCGACCCGGTCTGCAAGGGTGGCCAGATTCCTCTGGAGCGTGTGCACCAGGGGAATGACCAGACCGATGGTCGCCGTGTCTGACGAGACCGCCACAGTGAAGTCCTTGAAGGGCTTCAGGACCTCCACTGTCTGGGTGATGGTGAGCCAATCCTCCCGGCTGAACTCACCCACCTGACTCGCACCGCGGTTCTCGGAGAGCCACACATGGAGTGCGGCCTGCTGCTCCACCAAGCGCTCAAGCATGGCGCAGGTGGAGTTCCAGTGAGTGCTGACGTCAGTGATCAGAGCGTGCTCTGGCACACCTGTCCTGACCTGTGTCTGGCGCAGTTCGTGCGTGGCCTTCACGCTGCGCGAGAAGTTACCCGTGAGCCTCCGACATTTCTGGACAAGTAACTGGAGTTCACGGGTCCGGGTATCCACAGGTTCCTTCGAGGAGCCCAACCCCAGCGCATCTCTCACCACTAGGTGAAGCTTGTGAGCGGCACAGTAGACGCTCTCTCGGCTCACTAGATGCGCCGCTGCCCTCATGTTCTTGCCACCGTCCGTCACCATGCATCCCACGGTGGCGGGTCCCTGGCCTATCCACTCGTCCAACTGTCTCCTTAAGGTGGCAGCGATGTTCTCCGCCGTGTGGGACACGTCGAGAACCTCGGCGTGAAGCAAGGCCTTGCAGTAGCCGGCCTGGCGGTCTCCCATCCTTCCCTGTCTAGCTGTGCTAGGCACCTCCCCCCGGCCCCCACCCAGAACCGACTCGGGTTCCCACCAGTGAGCAGTAAGCGAGAGGCACGCTTGCTGCACACTTGGGCAGGTCCAGATGTCCGATGTGAAGTGCACAGTTCTCCCGGCAACCCGGGACAGCTGTGCCTTCACATGATCCCTGGCAGCCCTGTAAAACGAGGGCACCACCGATCTGCTCAACGATGTGTGAGCAGGGACGGCGTACCAGGGAAAGCAATCTCGGAGCAGCCCTGAGAAGCCGAAGTCTTCAACTACGGAATACGGTTGCCCATCCACTGCTATCATGTTGACGATGTGGCGCGTGATGCGCCTGCTCGCCCTCCGGATCCCCTCTCTGGGCACACTAGCGCCCTGCATACCAAGCATCTCCGGGAGAGAGGCTTGGCGTCCCTTTCCTGCAGGTACCCTTAGGGGGAGAGCACCAGAGGAGCCTGCCTCCTTCTGGCTAGCTGGCGGCCATGCGGCGCCACTCGAACCCTCCTCCCGAAGAAGCACCGCCTGGTGGTGCCTCTTCATATGGTACCTCATCCCAGACGTGGAGAGATGCCACACATCTTTGCCACGGCTGACGCGCTGCCTACAATGCAGGCACAGGGCTGCTCGGGGATCCTCCGCTGTCTGGAAGTGCTTCCAGATTTCGGAGGAAAAGGGCATCCCACGCTTCCCAGGAGAAGCGCTTTCCGGATCACCCTGAGGCACCTCCTGTGAGGTGCTCTGGCCGGACACACCGTGTCCCACTCTCGGCCGGGCAGGTGGGGATGGACGAGGCTGAAGGGGCAGAGATGTGGGCTCTTCCACCACAGTCTCTGCCTCTTCCTCCCGCATCCTCTCCTCCTGCACAGCCACGAGAGGCCTGCTGCTGGCCTCAGAGGAAACTGGGGTGGACCGCCCCAGGGGGGGTCTCACGGGCAGTTCCTCCAACATCCTCTGGGTTCCTAGGGTGAGCGGGAGCGCAGGGAAAGTCATGTGCTCCGCGCCCATCCCAGGAGACACCACATGCTGCCCCTCCTCCAGCAGCTGGCTCGCAACCACTGGAGGAGGAGGAGCCTCAGCAGCAGGCCCCCGCCCAGTGCCAGCCGCTGCCTCATGCACCCGGGTTGGGGGTGGCCCTCCAGCAGCTGCCTCAGGAAAGAGAGTCTTGCGAACCCTCTTCCTGTCACCAGAAGCCAGGCTGGTGAACGGCAGCAGCGCAGGGGAGGGCCTCCGCTCAGATGGGGGGGCTGCCGCAGCAGTCCCCCTCCCCCTCCCCTCCTCCCCTCTAGATTTCTCCCTAGCCTTTCCCCCGGGGCCCCTCTCTGCTTTCCTCTCTGACATACTTTCCCCTCCCAAAATCTACCCTAACTAATCAGAAAAGATTTGGAAAACAAAGGTCAACTTTGTTTTCAAGACCTAACTAACCTGCTCTAAATCTGTGCTTCTAGTGGCTCTGTGACTTGGAGATGAACAATCAAGTGCCTTTTTAAGCAACCCTATTTATGTCAGGGAACCTGAGCCTGCCAATCAGCTGAATTGGAATTGAGCTGGTCCTAAACCCCAATAACAGAGGTGACTAAGCCTTAAACACTCACACACTAGTATGCCCGGGCCAGCCTGGCACCACCACGGGTGCCAGAGATGGGCAGTGGAACCCTAGTTATGGGGGCACTAATGGGAAGCCTATTGACAGCTATTACAAATTTTTATATATATATATATATATATAGAATTCAAACCTAACACTCATTCACTAATGCTTTCCCTGCTGAGTCCCTATTTAGTTTTTTAAAAAAAACTAGGCTTGGTTTCCCTAACAATTATGTTGAGGGCAATTATCCACTGATCACCTACCAACTGGCCTACCTACCTAAGACACTATTTAGCGGGAACAATGTATCTGTGGTATGTCGGTGTGGGGTGTGGATGTGGTGTTCTGAAGATGAGCCTCCCCCCTCCCAAGCTAGCAAGAACCCACCCCCAAGCCCACCCAAATGTGAACCCGGACTCGCTCACACTAACACCAGTCCTGCAGTCCAGCGATGTTCAGGCGGTCTTGCAGCTGGTCCTCCTCTCCTCCGCGATGCTGTCAAGAAAATTGGAAATGTTAACAGAGTCAACACCACACGCCGCACACGCAACCCCCAAAATTCAAGGCCCCGTTGCACAAGCCAAGTCAGCCCCCCCCTGAAAGGCTAGGGCCAACCAGCAGCAAAACAAAACACATCCACCCAGCAGAGCTTCTGGCCTGTGCAGGCCAAAAGCTGGCACACTCATTTTTTAGTCCTGTGAAACAGTAGTTCAAGCCCACCCCACACTCAAACTTGACAAATGAAACATGAAAGAAAGCAGGCACTGCAATCAATGCTGGCCCCCCCTAACCCCCAAACAATGTCCTCTTGCCCAACCAGAAAATGCCCCCCCTAGCCCAAGCCATAAAGACCGAGCCAAAGCATATGCTCACAGGTAGGCACAGCAGCAGACATAAGCTCAAAAAACAAATTTTACAACAACCCTACCAGTCCACCACTGCAGATGTCCAGCAATGTTGATCCTCCATGCAGAGATCTGCAGGCCGATGTCCACCAAGTGCAGTCCAGTCCAGAAGAGGTCCACCAACGATAAACAACCTGAATGTGAAGCAAAACAGTGAGTGCCAGGCCAGCAAACGGGAAGGGTTACCAAAGCCAAAGCAGCATACCTGTGTGTGGGCCGCAGGCTGGCACAGTTGTTCAGGACGGAGCCTGTTGGAAAGCCTTGCAAGCAGGGGGCCAGACACAGGAAAAAAAGCCCACACCATTCCAGTTTGTGAAGCACAACTGTGAGTGCCAGGCCAGCAACCAAAAAGGGTTACCAAAGCCGGAGCAGCATGCCTGTGTGTGGGCCGCAGGCTGGCACAGTTGATCAGGACGGAGCCTGTTGGGAATCCTTGCAAGCAGGGGACCAGACACAGGAAAAAAGCCCACACCATTCCAGTTTGTGAAGCACAACTGTGAGTGCCAGGCCAGCAACCAAAAAGGGTTACCAAAGCCGGAGCAGCAGGCCTGTGTGTGGGCCGCAGGCTGGCACAGTTGATCAGGACGGAGCCTGTTGGGAATCCTTGCAAGCAGGGGACCAGACACAGGAAAAAAGCCCACACCATTCCAGATTGTGAAGCACAACTGTGAGTGCCAGGCCAGCAACCAAAAAGGGTTACCAAAGCCAAAGCAGCATACCTGTGTGTGGGCCGCAGGCTGGCACAGTTGATCAGGACGGAGCCTGTTGGGAATCCTTGCAAGCAGGGGACCAGACACAGGAAAAAAGCCCACACCATTCCAGTTTGTGAAGCACAACTGTGAGTGCCAGGCCAGCAACCAAAAAGGGTTACCAAAGCTGGAGCAGCAGACCTGTGTGTGGGCCGCAGGCTGGCACAGTTGTTCAGGACGGAGCCTGTTGGGAATCCTTGCAAGCAGGGGACCAGACACAGAAAAACAAGCCACACCATTCCAGATTGTGAAGCATAACTGTGAGAGCCAGCCAGAAGAAAGGCACCAAAGACACCCAGCAGAGCTTCTGGCCTGTGTAGGCCCAAAGCTGGCACACTCTTGTTTTAATCTTAAAACAGTAGATCAAGGTTAAAGAAGGCAAGCACAACAACCAATGCTGAACCCCCCCCACCATCAAACATTGTCTGCCCAACCTGTCCCCCAGACCATGCCAAGAATAAACTGCAACACCTTTTTGCAGAGGCAGGCCACAGCAGCACATTGCCCAGCATCAAAAAAATTTTCAAAAATTTTAAAAAGGCCTACCAGGTGTCCTCTCAGGATGTCCAGCAGCACAGTTGATCCTCCAGGCAGATGTCCTCCAGGCTCCAGGTGCAGTGCAGTCTCTCTTCTTCTCCTCTCTCGGTCAGCAGCAGCAGCAGCAGCAACAGAGGTGCTCCAGACAGTCTAGCTCCAAATTTAAACCCCCTGCTGCAGCCTCAGCCAAAGATTTAAATCTATTGGCTGGCATGAAAATACAGCAGAGGGATTGGTGACTCCTAAAGTCCCCCCTACCCTGCCTTTCCCCACCCACACTCCAAGAGCCACCCTCCTCCTGCTCCCCCTCCCCTACCTGTTAGTTTTGGCGGGAATCTCTGCTGCTTTGCAAATGCAAAGTGCAATGCAATGCTTGCACCTTGCATTTGCAAGGCAAAGCAGGATTCCCTATCCTCCTTTGCAAGAGGGGTGGGGGGTGACAGAAGGAGTGAGTGATTCACTCCTTCTCCCCCCCTCCCCTCTTCTAAGAGCCTGCAGGAAGCCTTTGCTTCCAGCAGGATTTTGCTAGCCGCTTGCTAAGGCAAACGGCTAGCAAAAACAAAATGGCGATTCTCGAATGCCGAAAGAATGCCGAAAGAATGCTGAAACGTTTCGGCTTTTTCTTTCGGCTATGCCGAAACGTTTCGGCTTTCCCCGAAATGTTTCGGGATACTCGAAAGAAGCCGAAACACTTTTGTTTCGGCTTTCTTTCGGCATTCCGAATGCCGAAACGCACATCCCTACTCTAGAGAGAAGTCTCTGGTGCAATTTTGGCTTATTCACAGACTCAAACACATTACTGAAGCAATATTTGCAACAGTGGTTATAGAAAAAAAGACCCATAAGATTACAACTGGACTGTGGAGCCACTTGCATTATTCTTCCTGTGAATATATTGCATCAGTATCAGAATTAGGTAGCTTGCTGAGATGATTTTATACATGTGAAAAACATTTAAGTAGTAGAACTATATTCACACGGGCACACATCTACAAAACATACATACACTTTATATATTCACATATAGACACAGATGCCATAACACTAGGCTGGAATGGAAAACCTGAGGCTACTTCTACACAACAGTAGATCAGTGTTACATGGTTGTACAAAATAATGAAATTGATGAAAGTAAAGGTTGTCAGATAAGGATAAATGATCACATTGCAGGTGTGTGCATGTGTGCGCATTTGTGTCAGAGAAATGGGAGAAGTGTGGTTGTGACAATTTGCATGTGATAGGATGCAAATTAATATATATTGGGGAGAGGCTGTGGCTCACTGGAAGAGTATCTGCTTGACATGCAAAAGATCCCAGGTTCCATCCCTGACATTCCAGTAAAAAGATCTTGCAGTAAGTAGAGATGGGCAAGAACAGGAAAAAAAAACCAGTACAATGTTTATTGTTCATTGCCATCCACGAACAGGGTGTCCGGGGTCTGGGTCCCAGCCCCCAGACTTTGTAGGAGGGAACAGCAGGTCAGCCGGGCTGACGGGCAAACAGAGGGGGCAGCCAGCAGCCAGCAGGTCAACTGGTCAGACAGCAGACAGCAGGTCAACTGGTCAGCCAGCTGACAGCAGGTCAACCGGTCTGACTGGCAGGTAGAGGGGGCAGCCGGGGGACAGCAGGTCAACCCCTCCCATGGGCAAATGGAGCCAGAACCTGCTGATGCCAGGGGCAAGGGGCAAAAGCCCAGGGCCTCAGGAGGCAGGGGGAGACAGAGAGAGGCCAGTGAGTCCCACTCCCCTACGGAAGGAAAGGGGACTAAGCAAGGCGGAAGGGGGCAAGGGCAGAGAGATTGGGAGCCCAGCAGTCACCCACCCAAAGACCTTACCTGAGGAGGAGAAGCAGCAGCAGCCCCAACAACCCAAAGCCACTCCCCAGCTAGAAAATAGTAGCCTGGCCCAGGAGTTGCCAAAATCCAAGCCACTCCAGGTGGGGCTATTGGAGGCACTCTGCAGGAAGCCCTGGGCAACCAGCCAAGGAGCCGCAGCTGGACCCACCTTCAGCCATCAGCTCAGCCAGGGAGGCCGGGCTGCTAGCCAGGGGACTGCAGCTGGACACGCCTTCAGCAATCAGCCAAGGCAGGAAGGCTGGGCAGCCAGGGAACAAGGCACAGCTGGTGCTGGTCAGTGGGGCCAGATCAGCTACCCCAGCTGCAACTGCTTGGTGCAGCCCAAGACCAGGCTGGAAGAGGGGTGGGGCAGTAGAAGGAAGCCCTATAAAAGCTGGCTGGGAAGAGCCCTGTGGTGGTGGGTGTGAGTGAGGAGTGATGATGTGGAGTGAGAGCAGTAAGATGCAGGGGTGGAGGCTTGGAGGAGGGTTTTGGAAGGAGGAGATGAAGGAGGACGCAGAGGGTAAGCAGGCCAGGTTGAGCAGGCCAGCGAGTGGACTGAGAGGGAATCTGGGTGAGGTATACTGCCCCTCCTTCCACAGAGCAGGGTCCTGCAGAATCCGTGGCCCCCCTATGATGTCAGGAGCAGACCGCCCAGTGCCACGCCCAGCGGCAGCGGCGGCAAGCCCTGACACAGGGATTCACGAACATCGACGGACATGACATGTTCATGAACATGTTCATAGCTGGAGGTTCGTGGGAGCCAGAACGGCCCCCTTGGGACTTAGCTGAACTTGAGTCGGGGAAAGGAGAGTCCATGGGTCTCCCCCTTTCATGTCATTTTCTGTTTACAGTGGCAAAAACTAGATTGTCTGCTGGAAGCTCATTGAGGGGTTACAAACTGACCTTCTCAATGTCCAATACCCACCAAATTTGCAGGGGACATAGTCCTCATTGTCCTCTGAAGACCCCCCCCCCAAGTTTCAGAGAGATTGCACCCTGGGAAAGGCATGATCCATGGGTCTCCCCCTTTCAAGTCATTTTCTGTTCACAGTGGTAAAAACTGGACTGTCTGCTGGAAGCTACTTTGAGGGGTTATGTCATAGTACAGCCTGAGCTTGACGAGTCCTCTGAGGAGGAGGAACTGGAACAGCTGACGCTTGCTGACAGCCTTGCTCCTCCTGGGGAGGAGCAGCCTGTCTCCCAGCAGCCGACCACAGCTGAACAGTCAGAGGCTGAATCCCAGCCAGAAGTTCCCCTTCCCCACCCAGAGCCACCGGCCCAGATGCAGCAAGCTTCCTTATCCCCTCCAACATCTCCAGACTACCGAGAGCAACGTCGGCGTAGCAGGGACAGAAGAGACTTACAGACCCGACGTCAATCTGCACGCCTCCGGGCTCTGAACAGGCCAGCCTTCTCAGAGGAAGGAGGGGCTTCAGAGGAGGAGACTTGAAGCAGCTGTGCGAGCTGACCGAATGCCCTTAGATTATAAAAGCCAGAGGGAGGGCTCCCTTCAGCGTGGCTTCAACGAGTTCTCTAAGCTGCTCCTGTACTGCCTGTGTTTGCTCCTTGGAACTGTCTCTCTGACCTCCGACCCGGCCTGTCCTCGACTACTCCCTTGATTTACGGACTTTGCACATTCCTCGCCTTGCCAGCTGGACCTCGTTACCTGTCAGCAGCACTCTTAAGATTCGGCAACCTCTGGAAGCAGGACAGTTTGAAGCCACCCTCAAAATTCTCCAGCACAATGGAGGAAGGCACTGCTGTTGCTACTGACCTTGCTGCCCAGACCCAGTGGCTGCAGACACAGGTGCAGCAATTAACCCAGACCATAGCCTTGTTGCAGCAGCAGGTAACCCTGAGGCCAGGTCCTGCACCTCCCCGGAAATGCCCAGTGCAGCCTCCAGAGAAGTTTGCAGGGAATGTTGAAGAGTTCCCTGTATTCCTGGCACAGTGTCAGCTCTACATGGAGCTGCGGGCTCAAGATTTTCCTGATGACAAGACCAAGGTCGGTTTTGTATTAAGCCTCTTAAAGGGGAACGCTGCCAAATGGGTGACACCTTTACTGCTCATGAATTCACCACTGCTGAGTAGTTTTGCTGATTTTGTGGCACACTTGAAGGCTATCTTTGCAGACCCTCTGAAGGCAGAGCGGGCCAACCGCCGCATTCGGCGGCTGCGGCAGGGGCCAGGTACTCTGAGGGACTATACCACTGACTTCCAGCTATTGGCACAGGACCTGGGCTGGAATGAGGCCGCACTCATGGACCAGTACCTGGAGGGCTTGTCTGAGGAGGTGCTAGATGAAGTGGCCCGAGTTGAGCGCCCTCCAAATCTCCCAGCCCTGATCTTACTCTGCCTGCGTATCGACGGTTGCCTGGAGAGTCGACGGCAGGGCCGCAAGGAAGTACGTTGCCACTCCGAAAGCCAACCACCTGCTGTGGGATCCAACCCCTGCTCCTACTTGTCCCGAAGCCTGACCCCAGAGCCCAGGGAAGTGGAAGCCTCGGCTGTCAGCATTACACCCCAGGGTTTAAGGGGAGGCCACCCCTATCATTCTGGACCCCCCATAGAACACCAAAAGCCTCCTGACATTGGGCCCCAGCATCTTCTGATCCCCGTGAAGCTGCAGCTACCAGAGGGGCGCTGGTTGTTGGTGTACGCCATGGTGGATTCTGGAGCTGCCCAGTCCTATATGGATGCCCAATTTGTCAGGCAACACCAAGTGCCGACACGCACCAAAAAGACGCCAGTTTTGGTGGAAGCCATCGATGGTCGGCCTCTACGCTCGGGTCCAGTTACTCAGGAAACCCACCTTCTAGGTCTGCACATAGGGAACCATCAGGAGCAGCTCAGCTTTGACATCGCTGCCATGCCTCGCTTCCCGGTAGTGCTGGGGATGTCCTGGTTGAAGAAGCATGACCCCTTGATTGAGTGGAGCAAGCAGAACCTGCGCTTCCAGACCCCATGTCCCCATGAGGCGCCCTCTGTGCTCCTGGGAGGGAGCACCAGTTCAGATCTGTCTGCACTCCCAGCCAAATATGCAGAGTTCCAGGATGTCTTCCAAGAGAAAGGCGCCGACCGGTTGCCCCCACACCGGCCATATGATTGCGCCATCCACCTTATTCCTGATGCCCCCTTGCCCACTGGACGGTTGTATTCCCTATCAGAACCTGAGCGAGGAGCCCTACAAGAGTTTTTGGCCAAGAATTTGCAAAGAGGATTCATCCGTCCATCCACTTCCCCTACCTCAGCCCCTGTCTTGTTTGTAAAAAAGAAATCCGGGGAGTTGCGCCTATGTAATGATTACCGGTCCCTCAATCGCATCACCATAAAGGACCGCTACCCACTGCCACTGATCCCAGAACTACTGGACCGATTACGGGGGGCCCAAAGGTACACCAAGCTCGATCTGCGAGGCGCCTACAATTTGGTGCGTATACGCCCTGGAGATGAGTGGAAGACTGCGTTTGGTACCCGGTATGGCCAGTATGAGTACTTAGTCATGCCCTTTGGCCTCTGTAATGCCCCAGCTGTGTTCCAGCGCTTCATGAATGATGTCTTCCGGGACTTGCTGGATCACTTTGTGATAATTTACCTTGATGATATCCTGATCTTCTCCCAGGACCCCGCTGAACACACCAAACATGTTCGGGCTGTCCTCCAACGCCTGAGGCAACATGGCCTGTATGCTAAGTTGGAGAAGTGTGCATTTGACTTAGACACTGTAGAATTTCTAGGGCATCTAATCACCCCACAGGGCATAAGGATGGACCCCCAAAAGGTGGAGGCAGTGCTGTCTTGGCAGGCACCTCGAAATCGGAAAGACGTTCAGAGGTTCCTTGGCTTCGCCAACTACTATCGGCAATTCATCCCAAACTTTGCCCTCCTAACAGTGCCCCTCACCAAGTTGCTACGGCCCCGAGAACCCTTCCGCTGGACAGTAGAAGCGCAACAGGCCTTCCAGCAGCTAAAAACCCGGTTTGCAACGGAACCGCTCCTACGTTACCCAGACCCAAGCATACCCTTTGTGGTCGAGACTGATGCCTCCAGTGTCGCACTTGGCGCTGTGTTATCCCAGCAAGACACTGCCACGGGGCCTCTACGACCCTGCGCCTACTACTCCCGGCAACTCAACGCAGCCGAGAAAAACTACACCATCTGGGAGAGGGAGCTCCTGGCGATTAAATCAGCGTTTGAGGTCTGGCGGCACCACCTAGAGGGTGCCCGGCACCCCGTGCAAGTTCGCACAGACCACCGGAATCTTGAGTATCTACAGACTGCTCGTAGATTGAACCAGAGGCAGATTCGATGGTCCCTGTTTTTCTCCCGTTTTAACTTTACCATTACCTACATTCCCAGCTCCCAGAACAAGCGGGCAGATGCCCTCTCTCGAAAACCTGAGTTCGCTTCCCCGTCCCTTAAGGAGCCGCTTCTATCCACAGTTCTACCGCCGGAAGTGTTTGCTGCCGTGCCCCCTACTGCCTCGCTCCAGGAACGGATCCAGGAACAACAGCTACGTGACCCCTTCGCCATGAAGATGCTCCAGTGTCTTCGTGATCCTACGCAGAATCCCCCCAGGGGTTACCGAGAGCAGGCGGGGATGCTCACCCACCAAGACCGGGTCTATGTGCCACTGGGGCCACTACGGACCGAAGTCCTGCAACTAGCGCATGACACCAAACCCGCTGGACACTTTGGTCGGTATAAGACAGCACATCTGCTGACCCGGGAGTTTTGGTGGCCCCATGTACAGACCGATGTAGCCCAGTACGTAGCCTCCTGCAGCACCTGCAGGCGAGCCAAAGATCCCCCTGGCAGGCCTACAGGACTATTGCTCCCCCTGCCCACTCCTAATGGCCCCTGGAAAGCTGTGTCCATGGACTTCGTCACGGACCTCCCTACTTCTGCAGGGCACACAAGCATCCTAGTGGTGGTGGACCTCCTGACTAAGATGGCTCACTTTGTTCCTTGTTCCGGACTCCCAACTGCCCGCGAAACTGCCCGGCTGTACTTACACCATGTTTTCCGCCTCCACGGGTTGCCAGAACACCTGATCTCTGATCGGGGGACCCAGTTCACCTCCCGCTTCTGGCGCACCCTACACACCCTACTGGACACCCAAGTACACTTATCTTCCGCTTATCACCCCCAGTCTGATGGCCAGACGGAACGCACCAATGCCACACTGGAACAGTATCTCAGGTGCTATGTAAACCACCAGCAGGATGACTGGGCCCCACTGCTCCCCCTGGCGGAGTTTGCATACAACAACTCAGTGCATACCTCAATCCGTCAGACCCCGTTCATGGCCAATTATGGGTTCCATCCCCGGTTTTTCCCGCCGGTCATGCCCACTGCACCAGTACCAGCTGTCAATGACTTTGTGGAGGAATTGCAGGCACTGCATAAGGTCCTGCAGGACCAACTACACCAGGCCAAAGAGGCATACAAAGAGGCTGCTGATCGTAGGCGTCAGCCAGGAGAGACTCTCAAGGTTGGGGACAAGGTGTGGCTCTCAACTCGACACCTCCGCAGTCAGAGGCCCTCCCGAAAGTTGGATGCCCGCTTTATTGGCCCATTCCTAGTTACTGCCCAAATCAACCCCGTGGCCTACCGGTTACAGCTACCCTCTACGCTCCGTATTCATCCTGTGTTTCATCGGTCCCTCCTTGTTCCCGTTGCCCCCCCACATCCTCTCCGAGATCCAGAGGCGCCACCACTACCTGTCATGATAGAGGGCCAGGAGGAATATGAAGTAGCGCAAATATTGGACTCCAGACGACGACGTGGCCAACTCCAGTATCTGGTGGACTGGAAGGGGTACGGACCCGAGGACCGCTCTTGGGAACCTGCGGAGAATCTTCATGCCCCCGACTTGGTGCGCCGCTTCCACCGGGCCTATCCACGGAAACCGGCCCCATCCAGTGTGGGGGGCCCTGGGGGAGGGGATGGTGTCATAGTACAGCCTGAGCTTGACGAGTCCTCTGAGGAGGAGGAACTGGAACAGCTGACGCTTGCTGACAGCCTTGCTCCTCCTGGGGAGGAGCAGCCTGTCTCCCAGCAGCCGACCACAGCTGAACAGTCAGAGGCTGAATCCCAGCCAGAAGTTCCCCTTCCCCACCCAGAGCCACCGGCCCAGATGCAGCCAGCTTCCTTATCCCCTCCAACATCTCCAGACTACCGAGAGCAACGTCGGCGTAGCAGGGACAGAAGAGACTTACAGACCCGACGTCAATCTGCACGCCTCCGGGCTCTGAACAGGCCAGCCTTCTCAGAGGAAGGAGGGGCTTCAGAGGAGGAGACTTGAAGCAGCTGTGCGAGCTGACCGAATGCCCTTAGATTATAAAAGCCAGAGGGAGGGCTCCCTTCAGCGTGGCTTCAACGAGTTCTCTAAGCTGCTCCTGTACTGCCTGTGTTTGCTCCTTGGAACTGTCTCTCTGACCTCCGACCCGGCCTGTCCTCGACTACTCCCTTGATTTACGGACTTTGCACATTCCTCGCCTTGCCAGCTGGACCTCGTTACCTGTCAGCAGCACTCTTAAGATTCGGCAACCTCTGGAAGCAGGACAGGTTACAAGCCAGAAGGAAAGCCAGGAGTTCAGACAGAGTTCAGACTGTCCATGTCTATGTTGTCAGGGGAATTGATTGAAAGGCACCAGACTGTCTGGCTTTACGAATGGCTGACAAATGCCATAAAGAGGGCTTGGAACGAACACATGTTCGCCAGGAACGGGGCCGCAGGAACAGCTTGCTCACGAACAGCGGATTGGGCTTCTTGTGGCTTTTTTTTGTTCATATTGCTATTCATGCCCATCTCTAGCAATAAGCAAAGTGAAAGACCTTTGCCTCATTTTTTTTAAGCTCTAACGTTCTCCCTAGAGGGAACCCAAAGTTACCTGCTGCATTAAGATGTCATTCTACAGCTAGTTAGATGAAGTTGCTAAGTCTCTCCTGCTTTACTGCTGTGTATACAATCTCCCCTCTTCACAAAAAGTTATTTATATCCATTTAAACATTAGCACACTAACAGTGCCTTCTTAAGCAGGTCTTCTGTTTGGGTCCTCTCCAATCTTGTTGCATGCCTGGCTTTAGAACTGAAACAACCTTGGTCACTATGTTGGATTGCCTGGGTTGAGGGATGGATAGTAGGAGTATAACCCTGTTGATTCTCTTGGATCTCTTGGCAGCTTTTGATACCATTGATTATGGTATCTTGCTGGACCACTGCTTGGATACTGATTGGTACCATTTTGTAGTGGTTTTGGTCCTACATGAAAAGTAGGTTTCAGAAGCTGGTCTGAAGGACTGCTGCTTAGCTCCTTGACTTGTGGGGTCTCACAGGGCTCTGTCTTGTCTCCAATGCTCTTTAACAACTACATGAAATGGCTAGGTAAGGTCATATGGCGATTTGGGCTGTGTTGTCAGCAATGTATGAATGACATTTAGGTCTGTCTTCAGTGGATTCCAGTTCAGAGACTGTAGAAACCCCTGGAGGCAATTTGGGGGTGAATGTGAGCTAATAAACTGAAACTTAATCCTGACAAGATGGAAGTGGTGAGCAATAGAAGTGACCTGAGCTTTATGGTGTCTCCTGTTCTAAATGCAGTTGCACTCCCCCAGAGGGATCGCAGGCTCCGAGCATTGGGCAAGGCAGTGTTGTTCAGTCCAAGGTCAGGGTTCCAGAAGGCAGGCAAGGCAGAGTCAGTGGCTTTGCACCTATTGTATGCATTGCATCCATACCTAATAGCCTTTCTTGGCTGGTTTTATAGCCACATGCCTAAGGGCCATGCTTGCAGCCAGCCGCTCCAGAGGAATTCTGCAACTACTAATCTCCATCATCAGCAAGCAGTTGGCATTAGGCCAGGAGGTGTGCATTTTGCCATCTCACCTGTAGCTATGTGGCACAATAAGAATGTAGGTAATACTGGAGGACTGGGAGCAGCCAACTGAGTTTCACCTGCTGAATCAGGACTGGAAGGTCTTGGTGGCTCTGTACCAGCTGTTGGTTGTGAATCCTGACAAGCCTGCAGCTTGTTTTCCTACTGGTTGGTTTCTGTTGACTCAGGGCTGGCTACACAGGACTTCTCTTCTCCCAAGGAGTCCTTGCTATTGCTGAGCCTGGCTGACTCATGACAATGTCTATAGATTGGAGATGTACTGCTAATTCAGGCTTTTTGTTGGATAAGTATGTGGTGACTGTAGCCACTAATACCTAGCCCCAAGGAGGTCCACCTTGCCTCAACCAGGGCTCTGGCCCCAGCCTGGTGGAACTCTCTATCTGTGACAACTCTGGCCCAGCGAGGTTTATTATCATTATTATCATTCCACTGGACCTGCAAGATGGAGATGTTCTGCCAGGGCTTTGATGGTTGAGCAGGCAGGCCTCCAACTCAGCCCCCTACCAGAGGAGGGCATATCCCCTCCTTGGTTGTTGTTGTTTTCATCTGATGATTGTCAATGGTCCCCACGGACCCAGAATGGTTATATACAGGACTGTGCAATGTGCGCTGCTGAGGGTGAATCTGTAAATTGGATCTGTTTTTTATGCTACCAGTTTTATTTGATGTCTTTTAAACTGAGGTGATGTGCTCTAAGCCTGCTTGCAGGGACAACAGACTATAAATTTAAACAACAACAACAACAACAACACCTTTTACCAACTTCAGCGGATTAGCCAGCTGCAGCTTTTTTGGACAGAAACAATCTGGCCATTGCGGTGCCGACCTTGATTACATCTAGATTAGATTTTACAGTTCACTTTATGTGTGGCAGCCCTTGAAAAGTGATTTGAAACTTCAATTGGTACAGAATGCTGCAGCCAGGATGCTGACTGGAGTGGGTCATAGGGATTGTATCACTCCAATCTTGTTCCATCTAAACTGGTTCCTAGTTTACTTGGTGGCTCAATTCAAAGTTCTGGGGTTGACCTTTAAATTAGAGTTGCTAATCTCCAGGTGTGGCGATGAGATCTCCCAGAATTACAACTGATATCCAGACTACAAGGTGAACTGTATGCGGAGGTCACTTCCCTCCTCAAGCCCCACCATCCACAGGCCTTTCCCCCAAATCTCCAAGAATTTCCCAACCTGGAGCTGGTAACCCTACTTTAAAGTCCAATACAATTTGGGACCAGTGTACCTTAAGGACTGTGTGCATGTGTGTCAGAGAAATGGAAGAAGTGTGGCTGTGACAATTTGCATGTGGTAGGATGTAAATTAGTATATATTGAGGAGGGGCTATGGCTGAGATCCCACTCAAAGCCAGGAGCAGCCTTTCAGTTTAGGTGAGGTGAGCCAACCAAAACAGAGCAGGGCAAGAAGCATGGGGGAAAGAGGGTATAAGAAACTCGTCAGCCATTACTTAGTGGCCTCTAGGGTTGCCAGATCCCTCTAGTCCCCCAGTGGGAGACTGGGAACCCGGCATTCACCCTCCGTGGCATCTGGTGTCCCTTATCTTGCATGCATGGGAAGTGACATCATCACACGGGTCAAAGGGTGGCCTGGCATGCACTCCTGCGCTTGCTGAAGGGCTGAATCGCCCCCTGCAGGCCTGATTCGGCCCAAAATGAGCCTATTGCAGGGCACAGGGGTGTGCCGTGGCAGGGCGCTGGGGTGTGCCACACCAGGGCGTGGGGGCTTGCTGCACTGCCTGGGGGTATACTGCGCCACCGGGAATGCCCCAGGGGGTGTGCCCCCCATTGGCCAGGTAAGTGGAGTTGAGGGGGAGGAGGTGGGAACAGGGGATCCCCGCCCTGGGTGGGGGATTGGCAGCCCTAGCGGACTCCCACCCTCGCCAGGGACACTCAACTTGAGCTGCTACAGCTCTTCACCTTCCTTGTTTCTGCAGCAACAAGTAACTATGCACAGGCTTGCATTTTAAACATGATAAATAACAACAGAATAACAAACCTGCATAATTAAATGAGTCTGAGTAATATATTAGTCTTGTTACATTCTTGTTTGAAGGCAAAAAATATTCCAAGCAGTTAAACAATTTGTTTAGTAGGGTTTTTTTAAAAAAGTACAGAATAAGAATGTAGGCATGGGGGTGGAATCCTGCAGAAATATTCTTTCCAGTCATCACTCACTGACGCTTAAGTATGAGGCACATTTTCATAGCACATAAGAATCTAATGGATTAGGCCTGATCTAATTATGGATTCTGCATTAAACTGCTGCTCATACTGTCTATGGCTGCTGCTGGCATAATTAAATTGAATGTACTTTTAATGATGTCGTCTTAACTCATATATGATTAGAATCAAAGGAGGATGAGCTGTCAGCAGTCCAAGAGAGCAACTTTCTGCAGCTCCTGATGGGGCTTGCACTGAAATATTAACCATGCAGATTTCAAGGTTAACAATATTGGTTTTGATGTGGAGAATACCTGTCATTCTATTTGAACTAAACTGAGACAACAAAACTGCAATCCTTTAAAGCTGGCAAACTCTTCCATCTCAGACCTAGGATACTGGAAGTAGTATTTGACTTTGTAGAGGAATGTCCTCTTTGTAAAATAACATAGTGCTGGGGTGTAGTCAAAATAAGTATGCTGGCACCTACAGGCAGCACCTTTTAAGAAAGGACAATTAGCACGTCAAGTGTACTTCTGATAGTGGGATGTTTTTCAGTTATCCCCTACCTTTGGTAGCTCAGTTTTTACTTCTAGCCCTTGGTTGTATCTAGCCAGCATTGTCATTCAAAGTTTCTCATGGCTTTTGTCCATGTAGTCCCCATGATTCCCAGCATAGTCTTTTAGGAACTTAAGGTCCCTTCCCTCCCTTTTTCACCAGTGGAAAAATTGTTTGGATCTAACTCCCTGTTTGATTCCTGTATCAACTGGCACCAATGAAAATGAAGGGTCCAATCCAGAATTTTCTGCTCATGCAAGAGACTTCTGTCAGTCAAACATAACATTCCTGCCTTCTCCTCCCAATGTAGCCTGCTGATGTCCCCAAACTGCTGCTGCTGAGGAAACTGAAGACCATCGGGAACAAGATGAGAGGCAAATGGAGGCCTGTAGCAGGAAGAAGGAATTGCTGGAAATTCCTTTTCTCCTTCCATTAGCAGAAAGTTTTTAGTCTAAACTTAAGATCAAGTGTAACTCCAGTAGAACTCTTGCCTCACCCTGACTCAGATAGCTGAACCAGATGCTGCTACAAGAGGGTAACATACCAGTTCATATTAAGCACTATGCATGTGTTGTTCTGAATGAGAGGAGGAAATGTGATAAAGGCCCTCCTGAGAATGAATCTTTTTCTGAGGGGCTGTAGTGGCTCTCGGAAGTCCTGGTTGTAAAGGGAGAGATGGATCACACCCTTTGCACCACTGATCCATGAGAGAACATATATCTTGGCCCACAAAGCTGCAGCTAATTAGAGTTGCATGAGCCGAATGTATTTATAACACAATAGTTTTACTTTGAAGTTGTCTTTTCTAGTGTATCTAGTCAGCCACTGGAACAGTCTGAAGTATCTGACAGGAATGTGAGATTTCTGCAAATGAAGAAATATCCTTCTCTATTATTTGGGATCTTTGGAAATGTGCAGCTGCAATTCTGCTTTCTCCTCTTTGTGGACATTTCACAATGTGGCATTGTGTTTGGGGTGGGGCCAGAGCTGTCAGTCTTCTACTAAAATTAATACAGTATATTCCCCCTTTCTAAGCACACTACAATCTAACTGGAGCCTAAATTTCTCTAAGAGGTGGCTACGTATTCCATAGAATTACTGTATATGGAAGAAAAGTGAGAATTCAAGTGGACAAAGTAAACCTCCCTGTCCCCAAACCCAAGCTGGAAAAGTATCTTGCAGGCTAATTCTAAGCAGGTCTGTTCAGAATCTTACTGAAATCTGCTTGTTGGAGAAAGTGCTTTAGAATTTAAGATGGCATTTTTGGATAACCAACTGAGACAGTATCTACCAAGGCTTGTTATTTCACTTTCAGACATCTCTGTTAAAGAAACCTACCATCAATAAGAGCAGCACTCAGGAGTTTATATCAACCTATTTCTTCCATGCGAGCAGAGAAATATGTTTAGAAGTACAATGCACCATATTATATTAACATTTATGAATGGCTGCTTCCAGGATGGTTACACAGTGCAATCCTAAGCAGAGTTACTCTAGTCTAAGCTCACTGAAATCTGGAGTAATTCACCTTAGGGGATATTCTTATTGTCAACAATAATAATAGTTTATTTGTCATTCTGTTTGAATTATAAAATTCATCTGCTGTATTTATTTGTAAGGATGGGCATTACATAAATGTAACGGATGGGCATTTAAATATGGATTTTTTAAAGAATCATATCAATAACAGCAAGAAGGAACAACATTCACCTTGACCATTTTCTGCAATCTTGATGTTCAGCAGAAAAAGTCGGGAATCAGTCATTGTTTGGTAATGACTTTGGAAAGATATGTGGGTGGCAGAAAAACAGCAGGTATTTTATAAGAGGCTTCCATGGTTACCATGATTTCCAATCAGTGCTTTGCAGTAGAACAAAAAAGTATCAAAAGCTGAGATGTAATTCTGTGAATTCTTGGGCAACAGAAAAGACTGTGGATATAATGGATGAAGTCAGGGTTTGTGATCATTGGTAATGGAGCAAGCAAGGGTCAAAATAGAAGGATTAGTCCTCTCTAAGGTGTTTAAACTAGATGTCAGGCAGGATTTGGAACTGGAAAACATAGCCAGGTTAGATTTAGTTTTGACTCTTATTTTGGCTTCTTTTTTAATATCCTCCCTCCTATAATGCCTTTGCTGCAGCTATCCTATTTCTAATCCAGAGACATTAATAACGCTTTTTTTAAACACTGAGTTGTTGTACCACAGTGGTTAAGTGGTTCAGCTGCAAATCAGCACTCTGCTAGTTCAAATCCCACTACTGCCATGAGCTCAGTAGGTGGCTTTGTGTAGGCCACTCCTCTCAGCCCCAGCTCCCCAGCTGCATTGTGGGGATAATAATTACACTAACTTGTTCATCACTCTGGGTAGGGCACTGTTCTGTCTAGAAGAGTGGTATATAAGCACAGTTATTATTATTTATTATTATTATATCCAGCTATAGCTTCAAGGGTATCACAGTTCATTGATCTGCATGAAGACGCATTCAAACACACTATGCAGCTATCAATTTAATTATCAGCAGATGGCACTAGTGCTGTATTTAATTCTGGTCTAAAGAACATCCTCCTTAAGACTAACCAAAGAGAAAGGGACAAATGGCAGAGGAATGCAGAGCCATGGGAAAACATTTATATATGTGTTAAGGTTCATCTATCTAGACTCCCTCCTGCTACAACAGTCTACCAAAACTAGGGAGTGGCTCCAAAGGGCTAGAACCTAGGTGGAAAGCAGAAGAGGGACATGAGAACTTTAGAACAGCTATTTAAGGGACTTGGATAGGGGATTACTGAACAGCAGCTAGAGGAGGTGTTCTTTTTTCATGGGGAAGGGGCTACTTAATAACTTTGCAGAAACATATGCAGAGAGAACAGAATGAGTAGGGAGCTTAGAATTGCTAGCTAGTCAGTGTGGGCAGTTAATGCCTCTAAATGCTTATCTACACTACAAAATGATATTGGTTTTATGCCACTTTAATGGATATAGAACTCTTGGAATAGTAGTTTAGCAAAAGTGCTGAATACTCTGTTACTGATCTCTCGGAACAGTGCTTACTAAGCCTATATCAACAGTCTATATTCACATTTCATTTCATTATATTTTTACATTTCACTGTCCCTTCCTAGCTTGAAATAATCTTTCTGCATTTCCCACAGCATTTCATGCTGCTCATAGATTTGGTTTGTTTTAATTAATAAACACCGATTTTACCCAAATGTGCTCATGGACCTATATGTATTTTAGTTAGTCTTCCGCAGTGAACTAGGGCGAAAAAAGTTTTGGGGAACTATTAAACATATCACCAGAAGATAATGTCTGACTATCCAGCAGTACTGAGATCCAGATCTTTGGGCCCAAAGTAACATGACATAGATGATGTGTGATCAGAGAGCCTGACATGCCTCAATAAGCAATAACAGAAACCCCTCAATGTGGATTGTAGCTGCAGTGCAGGGAAGGGAGGATAAAACTCTTCTCCAGAGTAGACATGGGCACAAACCAAAAAAATTTAATGAACCAGCAGTTCGTGGTTCATTGCCGACGATGAACCCGAGCCAGCGAACCACAACGAACATTTCCTGCTGATGAACCGGTTTGAGGTTTGTGGTTTGTGGGTGTCAGAACGGCCCCCGTTGGACTTAGAGCCCATATTCCCAGGGAGTGTTTAGCAGGCTCTCCTCCAACCAGCAACCAACTTTGGTCAAGATTGCAATAGGGATCTTGGAGTTATACCCTCTCCAATCCGAGGCCCCCAGGAAACTCCCATTTGATACAATTAGAGCCACCAGTTGACGTTGGCCCAGTGTACAAGGGGTTGGCTATCAGAACTGCCTATCAGGGTTTGCAGGGATGAGATTGGAGTGCCCATGACTACAGAACACCCCCCACCCTTCCCCCAGGTGTCTTCTCCCATGTAACCAATTGTAACCAATTTGCAGTTCCATGGTTGGAAGGAAGACCTGCCGATCAAGGTAAGCTGGGCTTCAATTCAGGTTTCCAGGGTGACAGAAGGAGTGCAGACAGAGTCCAGGCATCCCCCCAGCTCCGTTTCCAAGGGAATTGATTGATGGTGCCTGACTGTCTGGCTTCACGAACCACGGAAGAATGCAATGAACCGGGATTCCAATGAACGCTGGTTCGTTGGCCATGGACCCTCACGAACCGCTGGTTCGTGAACAGACAATCAGGTGGTTTGTGGGGTTTTTTTTGTTCATAATGCGGTTCGTGCCCATGTCTACTCCAGAGTCATTCCCTTAATCAAAACTGCCCCTACCCTTGGCTGCTTTTACTTTAGTATGGATCAAAGATAAGGCCTATATGGCATCTCTCTCTCTCTCTCTCTCTCTCTCTCTCTCTCTCTTTGGCTTGCTAGTTTGCAAGGATTAAAAGGGGTACAACTCTCCTGTCACAGTCTTAATCATTATTGCCCCACACAGCTGCTTTTTGTGTGAAAACTACATATCAAGAATCAGATTATAGTTTCCCCAGCATCAGATATAATTTGGCCCTGAGTTTTTGCTAGGAACAACCCAACTATAAGGAATGGTTTTATAATGGAGACAGCAGAAATAGCCAAGAAGAGCTACAGCCTGCATAAATGGTACAAAATGCTTGCTTTTACATGAGAAAATCAGAAACAGTAATGAAAACGGTGACAGTTCATCAGATGCAGAACAGACTGTGGCAGTCCTTTTATGTATATGAGTAGCAGACATTATGAAAAATTGCAGGTATGGATGCAGCCATAGGAGGAAAGAGCTTCCTGCAGCTCTTTGTATAAGAGATTTAAGTGCCGGAGACCATCAATTTAAGATCTGAAAAGAGTGCAGACATTTAAGAAACACTGTTGCAATCTTTTGATGCAAAATTTACAGATTAAAATGTTAATAGACCATAGTACAAGAGTTGAAACTTCTACCACATCTTGTCTGTTTGCAGCCTAAACTATTAAAATTGTGCATGCTTGAATCAGCCGTGGAATCTTGTGAACTGGTAGTAGATCACTATTACAGATGAATTGCTGATGCCTAATCTTTGTTACACAAACTACATGAAAGATAGAAAACCATTCATCTGTATTTGAAGGGGGAAATGCTATGAAATCTGAACCTGTGCACCAATAGCAGAAGAGAATCCCCCAACTGTTTTGTAAGTTTGCTGGGCTCCAACTATTCTACAAAGAATTAAAACAGAGGAATTTTTTCCCTAATCTGCTTTATAAATGACAGTGTAAAAACACTTAGCATATATTACTCATGTTTAGGAATCACATCAAACTACAAAAGATACTGGTGGAATTTCTTGACTAAAACAGCCATGATCTGAATTGGGATCATAGTGCTGGGGAACAGAGAATTAATTACCCACCCCTCACAAACACACAGTTCCCCCAGTTAGAGATGCCCATCCTGCTGCTTTAAGCTTTGATAGAGGGGGGGGAAGACTATAGGTACTTCCCCCCCAACTGGAAAAGGGCAACTGGAGAAGAGCATCTCTTCTCTGGGAAATGATGCAGGAGAGAGAGTTAATCCCACCCCTTCTATAGGATCATGGTCCCAATCCAGGTCATCCCTTTGGCTGCTTTTTAGGGTGAGGTTAAGTATCTGGAATTCTAGCCCAAGACCTCCAATATCACATATACTTTGGTTTTGACCTTTGATTACTAGTTATAAAAGATGATAAGCCATTAAGAACTAATGGCAGTGAAGGTGCAAACACTAGATTGGTCCTAAATAGAGAAAAGACCAATGTGATACTCATTTCTAAATGAGGTCCATACAACCTGGGCTTTTATTGTGAAATTGTATTACCAGTACTAAACTAGAAAATTTATGTCAAGAATTATTTCCATGAGGAATGGCAGAATAAATTTTTAAGATAAAAAAAGAAAAGAATGTAGAGCAGGCCCAGCTTACTGGAGCTTTGCAGGGTGGATCTGGCCCTTGAAAAAAATGTATCCAATCCTTCCAAACCAAGTTTTGTTCATAAGAGGTGAAAACGTTATTGAACCAAGAAGTCAAGAGAGACATTCCCACTATTTGGATGTAATATGTTGACATACAGGACCAGAAAACCCTGAGCCCATGACTTTGAAGAAATGGAATTTTATTCTGTATCCTTCCTGACTCCACAAAGAGGATGGTTTAGGTAACAAAATATATTTATGCAGGGCTTTTTTTCTGGGAAAAGAGGTGGTGGAACTCAGTGATGGAACTCAGGGACCGCACAATGATGTCACTTTGGGTCAGCTGGAACAAGGGGGGAGTTTTTTAAAGTTTAAATTGCCCTTGGTGAAAATGGTCACATGGCTGGTGGCCCCGCCCCCTGATCTCCAGACAGAGGGGAGTTTAGATTACCCTCTGCCACCTCTTGAAAATGGTCACATGGGAGGTGGCCCCGTGCCCTGATCTCCAGACAAAGGGGAGTTTAGATTGCCCTCAGTGCCACTGCATTCCACCACATTCCTGCTGAAAAAAAGCCCTGTATTTATGGCTCCAAGGCTAATGAATGGAAGAGAGTGGCATCCAAAATAGTTCCAATTTGAAGCTGACTGTCAATGTGCACTTTGCTTAGTTTGGTGTTTTATTGTATTCTTGTTACTCCAGGCAAAGGTAGACTAATCACATCACTCTAAGGAAAATTAAATGAAACTGAAGTTCTCATCAATATCTAGAGCATGTGTTTAGAGTTTATTAGTGTAAGAATATTGGTGAACCCAAAAAACTTTGATGTCTGCTTTCTTGAGGGTACCTGTTTTGTTAATAAATGAGAGGCTTTTAAATGGTGCTGCTGACTTCATATTAACCCATCAGCCTGCAGGAAAAATTGCTTTTCAGCTTTCCAAGATCAACCTGAGGCATCTCCAAAAATCCTTCAGGTAGGAACTCATTGATTTATCATGCTGTCATATGTGAACAACACCAAGTACTTTTCATCTAAAAAGTCAGGACTTATGCAACACGACATGCTATTAATTCTGATGCCAGCTTGAATGGAGAAGGAATTACTGGTAAGAGAATCTGGGGAGCATGTTAAACCATCCCTGAAGAGTAATGAACATACTTTGTGACTGTAACATTATTCTATATTGATCCTCAGGAATGGAAGATGCTGTGACAGCCAGACTGAACCATCAAAGACTCTTGCTAATAAATAGGATGTGCATCCTGTACATAATCATTCCATGGAGAGTGCTGTGCAAACATTAGCTTATCAAACCTCCCAAATAACTCTCAGAGTAGGGATTAACCCCATTTCAGAGACGTGGAAAGAGGCACAGTGTGGTTGATCTGCTGTGCATTGCATCAGAAATCTTACTGTACATCTCACAGCATAAGTGTGGGCCACACTTATGCTATAAACTGCAGAATCTGAAAATCTACTGATTTTTCAAAAAACAGAGCTATTATTTGCAAAAGTAGTACAGTTTCTAACTATCCCAAAGAAAATGAAATCCAGAGAATCCAAAAATGGTTTCTGTAAAAAGTTCGGGAAATAGTAGGCAACTTTTCTGTACAGATCCTTTCCCCCCCTTTACATATCTATATTTCCTTATCCATCAATATATCTAATTCTCAGTGTTGCTTAATCTGTGGATACTTAGATTCAGAGACTGGAGCAATGGATAGACAAGATACATTTCCCCACAAATCTGAGAAAGGCTTGTAGAAAAATCTGACAACTTCCATTCTCTCCCCCCATCCCGGGCATTAAAAACCCCCAAAATAATATGAGCAGGGTTTGCAGCTTTAAGAAATGAATGCCATCAATGGTCATTGTTATGCAACCACAGCAGTATTGCCAACCTTCAAACCTTGGTTTCTATCAGCGAAAGGCGGGGGACAGCAGGCAGGGCCTTTTCCATGGCTATTTTGGCCTCTGAGGGAGGATTCACTGGAGTCAGGCATGGCAGTAACCACCAGATGACTTGGTGTCACACGCAACTTAACCAGGCCTGGCTACTCATTACTAGGAGTGTGCACTTTGGGTTTCCGATTCGGGTTTCTAACCCGAATCAGGCACAATTTGTATAGATTCAGGGGTCCTGAATCAGCCCCAGCATTGCTGAGCCAATTAGGGAATCCCAAGGCAAAGCTTTCTGAGGCATTTCAGAACGCTTCAGGAAGTTTTGTGTAGAGCAGCAGCAGCATCACTTTCCTTGCCGTTTGCAAACAGCAAGAAAAGTGATGCTGCTTTGAAAGCTCCCCACCCTCTTTTTCATCCAGTGGGGGGGGGGGGAGGGAGTTCCCTCTTCTCCCCTCCTATTGGATGAAAAAGCCAGCCTGGAAGCTTTGAAAGCTCAAACCAGCACTTTTCAGCACTGCTTTGAGCTTCAAAAACAACACCCCAGCCTTTTCACTCAATGGGAGGGGGGAAGAGGGAGTTCAGCCTGGAAGTTTTAAAAGCTCAAATCAACTTTTTCAGGGCTGCTTTGAGCTTTCAAAACCCCACACAGGCTTTTTCACCCAATGGGAAGAAGGAAGGGGGGGTTCCCTCTTCCCCCCTCCCATTGGATGAAAAAGCCTGCGGGAAGTGCTGTTTTGATCTTCAGTGTGTTTTGATTATTTACAGAGCATACCGAAGCATCTTAAATACCCAAACCCAAAGCAGCTTGCCACTTCGGATTTAGGGTTATTCCAGATTTTTTTCCTGCTTTAGATAAACATGAAGCAAGAAACCTGAATCTTTTTCGGGTGCACACCCCTACCCATTACTGTTCAATAACAGACACTGCATGAATGTCTGTGTTGTATAGTGGTTAGAATTTCAGACTAGGATCAGGGACATCCAGCTGAGAATCCCCACATTGCTACTGAATCTCCCTAGGTGTCCTTGGGCAAGTCATACACTCTCAGCCTATCCTATCTCACTGGGTTTTTGTGGGAATAAAATGCAAGAGAGAAGAAGGATGCATTCTAATTTGTGTCCTTACTGTGGACAAAGGTGGGGCATAAATGAAGAAAATAAATAATATAGCTGAAAGGTTGGGGTAGATAAAATGTGGTTTGCTTGGTGAATGGGAAAAAGAGAATGAAGGAGGGAAAGATGTGGATATGGGGACTGCCAAAAGTAACAGAAAAAGACAACAGAGTGGGGAGGGGGATGGAGGGGAAAGTGAGGTGCCCCTCAGAAATGCTTGCAGGTTCCTTACTGTTCAACTGAGCCTGACCAGGCAGCCATCAGCTGCTCAGAGTTTTGTGAAGCAGAGTCTGCCAGTGGGACTGAATGAATAAATGCTGAAGACAGGGAGGGGGGCAGATAAAGGTAGGCTGGTTGCTGGGTTGGAAGGAGAGAAGGTAGCAGGGAAAGGGGAGAGGCTATAGGGGCCTTCAGAGAAGAGAAAGGGGAAATAGTAGAGAGGAGAAAAAAAAGATGCCCGCTGCAAATCCTTGTGGGTCCCCACTTGTATAAATCTATTATTCAAAGTCATTTTATTTCATTACTGTGGCAAATCATCACCACAAATTACATTGGATAAGCGTTAGAGCCAAACTACAAGAGACAAATTACATGTCGTACAATACGTGTGTTTCCCTGTTGCTTTCCTGTTCACTCACACACCATGGTCACACTGCACTTGATCTCAAACTGACTCCCATGGTTTTCCTCCATTCCTCTCAGATGAGAGATGGTATCCTATGATGCATCTTCTCTTTGCGCATGCTCAAACCTTCCTCTGTAGGTTTTCTGAGAGGGAGACTTGTTTACTCAATTGGACATATCGGGGAAAAAACCTGCCAGGTTTCCTGTGGGAAGGGCTAAACATGTGGGTTCCACACCTTTGCTGAGATCTTGCAGCTTGGCCCACCAGGAAGGGGGGGCATCTATGCAAAGGGGGGTGGGCAATCCCCACTTTGGGAGCCGGGGCAGAATCAAGTCTTTCCTGCCTGTTTGTCCCCAGCCACTTCTGATCTCCATTATTCCCTATGGGGAAAACTATGGGGGCTATCCAGGGGGATGAGGGTGGCATTTTGTAAACTAAATCTATAAAATGTTCATGGGACTTACTGCTGAAGACCCACCCTGAAGTTTCAGGGAGATTAGACCTTGGGAAGCCATTTTATGCCTCTCCCAAGGAAAGTTCCCCCAGTCACTCCATTTGTTCCTATTGTGGTGAAAAACTGACAGTAACTGCAGAATCACATAGATCATGCTTTCCTCAGGGTCCAATCTCCCTGAAACTTGGAGGGGGGGGGGGTTCTTTAGAGGACAGGAGTCAATCCTCTGTAAATTCTGTGGATTTTGCTTGCAAAATGCCACCCCAGCCCCCTAAGCTCCCCTAGTTTTCCCCATAGGGAATAATGGAGATTGGAGGTTCCTGGGGACACCTTCTTTGGGGGCCCATAAAGTGCCCTCCTGAAGTCCAATCTTCATGAAACTTGGGGGGTGTTTAGAGAACAGTCACGAGTAGGTTCCCAGCAAATTTGGTAAAATTCAGTTCTAAAATTCCCTCCCCCCACCCGGAAAGCCCTGAATCACATTTCTCATGGGAAACAATGGCCAAATTTTACCCAATTTGCTCTGTATTGCCAAACTGAACTGGAGAATGAGCCCCCCCACCGCCCCGTCCTTTTCAAGTTCATGTATCAGGCATGTTTCTGAACTTTTGCTCAGATGCTTAATCGTGTTGCTATGATCTTTCTTCCCACCTCTTCCTTATCCCAGTCGAAGATGCTGTAAGGAGAGGAGGTGGAAGGATGTAGGAAGGAGGAGTAGGAGTCAACTAGAAAACAGGAGGCTTTAAAACATGCCAGATTCAAAGCAAGACAGTTTGGGTATAAGCCGGATCTAAGGGCAAAAAGAGGAGAGAGGGAAGTGGAAGTTGCCCAAATATGCCACTCTGCAATGGACGACTTGCTGATTATGACCGTGGAATCACTACTACACCAGATACCTGACATGTGCACGGACTAGGGCCTACAGGACATGTGTTCACCCGGGGTAAAATGGGCACAGGCTGGTAGGAACAGACATGATTCTAGACACTCACATAGGCTTGTGTAATTCATCTCAGTGAGCTATAGTGATTAGAACAGCGGACTTGGATCAGAGCGACCTGTATTCTAATGCCCACATCTATTTATTTTTTACTTCATTTATTCCCCATCTTTCTCCCTAGAGGGACCCAAAGCAGCTCACATTGTTTTCCTCTCCTCCATTTTATCCTCACAACAAAGTCACCCAGCAAACCTCCATGGCAACATGGTGATTGCATTAATATTAGGTTGGGTAGAGCAATCCAGTTGTTCAGTTGGGCTGGTAGACATGGCTGAAAGGCTGATTTCTCTCCATCCTCCCCTGGTCACAGCAGCTTCCTAACCCATATAGTTATTATTCCAGAACTTTTCCAGTGTTGAGAATGGATGCTGTGGAAAGGGGAATGAGTGTAGGAGCCACGGCCATTCTTGTCTTCTATTGATGGATTGAGCCACTGTCCTGAATTGTTTGAACAGAGGGTGGGAAACAAATAAATGTGAATTTTTAAAAAGTGAAACAAGAATTATGTAAATAAATTAGGGAAGCTCACAAAAGTGCCAATATGTATCTATGCATTTTTTAAAATTATGTGCATAAACCACTTAGATCTTTTTCATAAATTTCCTCTGGTTTCACTGAATCTTGTGTGGAAGAAATCCACAGTGGATGGTCCACATTATTTTCAACGTAATTATTTTTGAATTACAGATTTTTGTTAGGCTTTACATTACAGCGGAACTGAACAGTCAACAGCCAAAATCTGTGCAACAGGAAAACACATTCATTTTTTAAAAAAGAATATTTAAGTTAAAAGCAGTCCTTTCTCACAAGCTTTAGATCTCTGCTCCCCCTTAGTTTCTTCTGTAAATGTTTTTTTCCCCCCACAATACCTTTCTTTTCCTGTCTTGTCTTTTATCTCTTGAAATTGTTTTTAAATGCTTCTACCTCTCTTTTCTCCTTATGAGAAAACCTACCTCATTTCCCCTCCACAGCTTGGGGAGGGGCTAATTCTGGCCAGTAATGATTCAATGAACATTTACGCAAGTACTAAAATTGTTCTACTGTCATTCTCACAACAGAGAATGTTTTATCATTGCCTACTCTTTGCCCCCATGGGTCAGTAATGACTCGGTGTTTGCACAGGGGACTTCCTTTACCCAGGGGTCATTTCATAGAAAAAGAGCTGCAGGAGCTCATTAGCACAACTCATTAGCATATGCCACGCCCCTTGCCATCACTGGAAGTGTGTTATTAGCATAACTGATTTGCATATGCCACACCCCCTGACCTCACGTATCCTGGCTGTTTTGCACCCAATCCTGCCCATTCAGGGCCGAAATTGGGCCCAAAATGGCAAAAAGGGGCTGAAAATGGCTGAAAGGGGGTGCAAAATGGTCAGAATTGGGCAGCTGCTAAGCGGGAAAGTGATCCACCACCCGTCAGAGGCCCAATCCTGGCCATTTTGGGACCAATCCTGGCTGTTTTAGGCCTGATCCTGGCTATTTTGGGCCCAATCCAGGCCAAAATGGGCCCCAAATGGCCAAAAATCAGATGGGCGGGGCCACCTGACATGTGACCTCTTTGGAGAACTACCAGAACTGTGTTCCTGAGCCCTGCCTTTACCTTTACCTTTACTCTTTGCCCACTTCTTGCCATCAAATGGCAAAGTGCTCTGTATTTCATAGGAGAAGAGGAGCAGAGAAATTGGCTCCTTGGCAAGTACTTCCTAACTTCAATCTGGAAGCTTCCATTCACAGAAATAGCATTTAATTTCACATACAGGTTGCTACCTCCAGCTTGGAAAAATCCTGGAGTTGTGGGGAAGAGGCATACAGGTTGCCGTATGAAGAGTAAAGAGCTCCTTTGATTGAATGTACTGATCATTTCCTCACTATCTTTTTTTCAGAAATAATACTGCCTCATCTTTACAGCATGTTACAGAACACCATGAATTCTACAGAGCCCAACAGAAATAATATCTTCTACCTGGAGTTCCAAGATAACTCAAAATATTCTCATATTTTTTATTATATCTCAGAATGAGAGACCAGTAAGTACTTTCATACAATAGATATTTTTCTTCAAGTGAGTTCTGTGGAACAAAACAACCTTCATTATTCTAGACCCACAGAATAGACATAATAACCCCAAATTCTACAAAGCCCTAGGGAACTTATACCCCCCCCCAAGCAATCATGCCAGGATAGGCCATAATTGTGTCTGAATACTTAAAGGCCATTATAACAAATCTTTGCCTCTGTGTGTGTGCATGTGTGTTCAGGCTGGTTTTCATTTGAAGAGTGATATAGTGTGATTTTTGCTTTTTGTGTTGCTGTTCAGGTGAAGATTTTTCTGTGGTTATGCGCTTTATGTGTGGAATTTCTACAGAATTCTAATTTTGGTTTAAAATGTGATAGGAAAGTATACAATAAATTTGCATATTTATCAGGCATATTTGTTGAATTTTATTGTTGTATGAGGTGGTACTGTTAGCTAAGAATCTCAGGAGTCCTGGATCATACGATGTCATAGGATACATGGAGAAATAATACTAGGAACCTGCACTTTTCTTCCTGTAAACCCACAGCCTAAAGGGAGATTCCATTTTAGATCCATTCCAGAGCCTTCAAGTTTCTGCAAGGAAATTAAAAATATCAAAAATGCCATCTCAGAGTGAGGCAAGTAGGTATTATTTGAGAAATATGCAATACAGCTTGGAGTCTTGCTTTTTGGCTTCATGACATCATTTGAGATTCTGGATGACCTATCAAAAAGAGTCCAGTAGCACCTTTAAGACTAACCAATTTTATTATAGTATAAGCTTTCGAGAATCAAGTTCTCTTCATCAGATTTGATCAGGCATCTGATGAAGAGAACTTGATTCTCGAAAGCTTATGCTATAATAAAATTGGTTAGTCTTAAAGGTGCTACTGGACTCTTTTTGATTTTGCTACTACAGACTAACACGGCTAACTCCTCCGGAAAATGAACCTTGCTTCAGAACATCCCTCTGTGAGGTAATGCTTTAGCCCTAAAAACTATCACATGACCTCCTCAGTGGGCAAGAAATGGTAGATAAATATTCCATCTTCCTGCCAGGTCTCCAAGTTATGTTTCTCCTCTATACCTCTCCTCCACTGCCAAGACAATACATATACTTCTGGACAGGAAGGCTGTGTCCTAATCTCTTTTTATCTCCCACATTTTTTCTGCACCACATGCTCCTCCCAAGTTCCAACAACTCCCACACCCCCTCTCTACCTGAAGTCTCCCACTACTGCCTTGTCTTGTGTCCTGGAGAGGTTGAAAAGCATGCTGAAGATAATGGTAGTGTTGAATTATGCTGTATGTAGATTTCAGGAACTAATCTAAAGTCATAGTCTTTTGTTTACTCATACCAAATAGTGTACATATTGAAAATAAAATTCAGTGTTCCTCCTCTTAAGTATTCATGGATTATTAAAGCGGGATAGCATGGGCAAGCTTGATGGTGCATCAAGTGTTTTTTCCATCCAGTGGAGACTCACCTTTTGGTCTTTCCCTGCAACTCTTTTGTATGTTCAGATTCATGCATTAAATGGATGATTAATTATTTCTGCGTATTGTCGAAGGCTTTCACGGCCGGAGAACGATGGTTGTTGTGGGTTTTCCGGGCTGTATTGCCATGGTCTTGGCATTGTAGTTCCTGACGTTTCGCCAGCAGCTGTGGCTGGCATCTTCAGAGGTGTAGCACCAAAAGACAGAGATCTCTCAGTGTCACAGTGACACTGAGAGATCTCTGTCTTTTGGTGCTACACCTCTGAAGATGCCAGCCACAGCTGCTGGCGAAACATCAGGAACTACAATGCCAAGACCACGGCAATACAGCCCGGAAAACCCACAACAACCATCAATTATTTCTGCACTTATCTTTAAGATATCTGAATTACATCTTTTGCCTTTTCCTTACTGTTGGTGAGAAGCAATTATCATGTAGTTTTATGAGATTATGAAGGCTACAGGTGGGAGTACAATCCTCTTGTGATGCAAAGACTGATACAACTGAACCTTGCATTCTATGCTACTACAAAATATGTTCAGCTAGAATGGCTTGGTTTACCCTACTTATTATATGTGAAAAAAGACCTTGTCTAGTAATATTTCTCTCCCTCTCCTCCCCTTCCAGAAGAATGAAATTTAAGAAAAGAGATACCTACTGGCCATGAAAGATAAGCATCAACATCAGCAGTTTTAAAATTAGAGTATGCCTGCCTCTTGTGGTACATTAAAATATATCAGAATGATGGCTGTATAAGCTTTTGAGGACCAGAACACCCTTTGTGCAGAAATTAATTAGATTTGCCTCCAAGTAATTTTTTAAAAAATGTAACTTCATTTATACTTTACCTTTCTCCTCTCCTCCATTTTAGCCTCATAACAACCCTGTGAGGTAGGTTAGGCTGAGAGTATGTGACCACTCTAAGGTTATCAAGCAAGCTTCTATAGCAAAGTGGGAATTAGAACCTGGTTGTCTCAGATCCTGGTCACACACACTAACCATGACTCCATGTTTTTTAATGAGGCTGCTAGCATCAAGGTTCCAATCGAAACATTACAGCTACAATGCAACATTTGATTTTGATGCATTAAACTTAATGATTTAAATGATTTTATGCATGCCCAAAATTGTCTTGGACTCTGACCAATATGATTTAATACCAGGAGGACAGGTACAAAATTTTTCAAACTGGTAGTAACTAGAGCATTTTGGATGGTCAAATGGCTATGTTAAAGCAGCACTGGCCCTGACTTCCTTCACTGGGGAGATTTTTTCTTGTTTGGTATTTTGGGGATAAACAGGGCTTTTTTTCAGCTGGAACGTGGTGAAATGGAGTTCCAGCACCTCTTGAAAATGGTCACATGGCTGGTGGCCCTGCCTCCTGATTTCCAAACAGAGGGGAGTTTAGATTGCCTCTGTCTGGAGATCAGGGGGCGGGGCCACCAGCCATGTGACCATTTTCACCGAGGGCAACCCACTGAGTTCCACCACCTCTTTTCCCAGAAAAAAGCTCTGGCGATAAATAATTAATTTTGCAAGTTTATATTTACTGTTTTTGAAGTTCTATCATGTAAATCTTCATAAACATATACACAAAGAACAACTTCCTCAGATTTTTGGAACAGACAGACTCATCTTTGCAAAACAAAAGTTGAAGACTCCCAATGCAAAATTTGTTGCCCATCTCACAAAGAAAAACAGTGCCTGTAATTTGGGAGGCAGTGTGTTTGAACCCTTCAAAATGAGTGGGAAAACCCCCACAGCTGAGTTCTTCAAAATGACTGCTCATATGAATCATCCTACATTTATATATTGCATTTCTGTGTTGACATTTCCCTTATCATTGGAGAGAAATCAAATTTTGATAATATTTCTGTGAGTCCCATTTAGGGTACAACATTTACTTTGGGTAAAAGGAATTTCTGTGTCATTGAAGAAGTTGGTATCTGTGATGTAATGGCTACCTTGCTATGCTGAGATAAAAGATTACAGCAACAGCTATCTTGTTTTCTTTTTTAAAAAATGCCCCCTCCCCCCATTTTCAAAAGGCATTTCTAGCTGCAAATTGGTAAATAAATCACAAAGAAAGTGCACTGGAAAGCGAAATCCTTGGCAGCTGAGCACTTTTCAAAGGCAGGTAATTTTAGTGAGGGAGAGATGATTAGGAAGGCAGCTGTTTAAGTGCTAAGGGGGGGAGCCCCTCCTTCCTTATT
Source organism: Eublepharis macularius (assembly GCF_028583425.1). Lineage (NCBI taxonomy): Eukaryota > Metazoa > Chordata > Lepidosauria > Squamata > Eublepharidae > Eublepharis > Eublepharis macularius. Next base: position 85,369,096 of record NC_072793.1, on the reverse strand, counting down.
AACACTGTTTAAGAATCAGCTTAATCCAGCCCTCCAGCTACTGTGCAGCTAACATAAATCAACTCTATTATAAACAGGATAATCAGCCCCCACACACTTGCCCTACTGGTCTGTTGCCTGGTGAATAATCTGGGCAATTCAATTGGCTCTCTGCAGAGAGCCAATTTGGTTCACCTAAGTATTTGGATCACCATTGAGTATAAAAATGGTTTCATATTAGAAAAGTGGTAGCAGAGTGTATCATTAATCATCATCATCATCTTATAGGGCACCATGGATGCACATAATGTAGGGTTTCCAAACTCCAGGTAGGGCCTGGTGTTCTTCCAGAATTACAACTGGTCTCCAGACTACAGAGATAGACCAGTTCCCCTGAAGAAAAAGGCTGTTTGGAAGGGTTGACTCAATGACATCACATCCTTCCTCTCTCCAACCTCTCTTCTCCCCAGGCTCCACCACCAAATCTCCAGAAATTTCCCAACATGTAGTTGGCAACTTTAACATACTGTTTATAGATAAAGATCAGCAATACATAGTCATGTCACTCACAACCCTGTCTAAACTTTGCTTGAAGAAGAATCAGCAATGGAAGAGGAGAGGAATGGATGACAAATCATTCATTAAGGGATTAAACAAAAATACGACAAGTACATCTTTAAAACAGAGCCACTGTGGCCTAGTGATTAAAGTGCTGAACCAAGATCTAGGAGACCCAGGTTCAAATTCCCATTCTGCCATGGAAGCTTGCTTGGATGACCTTGGGTCAATCACATACTCTCAGCGTAACCTACCTCACAGGATTGTCGTGAGGATAAAATGGCAGAGAGAATGAAGTAAGCTCTTTTGGATCCCGATTAGGGAGAATGCAGGGTATAAATCAAGGAAACAAACAAACATACCCAAGGATGGGACGCTTTGCCCTGCCCTCTTCTGAGAGCCCTCTGTCTCAGCTCCTGTGGGTACCCTGTCCCAATGTTCAGTAGAATTCTTGGTATTTTGCTTAACGTTTTAGTTTAAAAGGAAAAGCTGTAATGGAATGTAAGATTATGCTGAATTGCAACATATAATTGGACCCGTCCCCAACCAGGTTGCAGTAAATGTGTGAATAGATGTCTATGAAGCAGAACAGATGCTAATTTGAGTCTTAAGGATATGTGCTTTGGAACAAATTAAATGCACTCCTTGTAGAATATGTTGCAGTGCCATTATAGCAGGCTCTATATACCTTCTGAGCAGTTCTGATTTTGAGGAGGGATTTGAAGGAAGAAAAAGATGTGGCCACAAGTATGACTTCTGCATCAAGAACACATATAAAGGACAGCAAGTGAGAAAGCTAGGACCATCCTTGAGACCAGGGCTCGATTTATGCACAACCTATGTAAACTACTGTTAAGGACCTCAAACTATGTGAGGCCTCTAAATACAAGTAATTACTGAAAATTACTAAATTATCCTTTTTGGTAATGCTATGGGGCCTCAATATAGGCCATCTGTACATGCCATTAAATGGATGGCCCACTCACGGAATGCTGATGATGTCTCCATTTGCAAAACATTTGCGGGCCATTTGGCTTCCATTTTTTTGGCACCTTTTTTTGTGATCACGGAAAGTGCCTGCAACCATTTTGCAAACAAAGTAAGCCATCCCTTTAAGGGCATGTGGAAATGGCCATAGAGTTGCCAACTCCAGGTTGGGAAATTCTTTTTGAATATTGTGCTTTATTTGCAGTATAGAAATAACTTCAAACTGGATTTTCTTGTGTGGATAAAACAGAAAGGACCTCAGGTGAAACAATGTGTCTTAGGAAATGCAAAAGGGGGGACATTCAGAAATAAAGCTATAGTCTTCTTTTCTGCTTAACAACATTGATCATGATAGGAGAGGAAGACTTTCAGTGCAATCCTAAGAAAAGTTACTCCAGTCTAGGCCAATTAAAATCAATGGGCTTAGACTAGAGTAACTCTGCTTAAGATTGCACTGTTAGAAAGGAAGATGCATACTACACTCTTGGGCATACTGGGATGGATTCTATACCACACTATTGGAAGGCAGAAGCCACTTGTGAATCTCAGAATAGCAATGGCTGAGAATTAGGGGACCCACATGGATGAAAAGCCACACAATGAGGAAGAGAAGGTGGGCAAAATCCCCACATGTTCTGCCATGACTAATAGACAAGAAAGAGAATTTGAAAGGCAGTGAGATAAAATAAAAATATCAGGCAGTCACTAGACTGGATGGAGGGAGAAGGATTTGGAGCAGAGAAATATAAGCCAATAGTCTCAGCATGCAGCTGTTACAAAGGCTATGGAATTTGTTGAGGTCATCCAGGAACCAATTGTAAAAGAAGAACTGCAAGAGACTAAGAATTCTAAGCAACTGGGACCATAATTGTGATTGCATTAAAGATGCATCTCTCAAGCAAAAGAAGAGACTCAAGGACAGCCATTAAAGATATTCAGAATGCTGGGATAATATAAATTTCCAAAGGCCATCCAGAAAGAACATGACCTGAATTCAGGATTTCCAGGCCATGATGCCAACCGCTGACCATCTAAGAGTAACAGGCACAATTATATATTACATTTACATGATATGTTTGTGACCCTGCTAGTTCTGAAGAACAGAATAGATGCTCTTTGTTTTAGTTCATCAACGTTAAAACAAATAAATAAAAAAAAGCATTCAGGAACTGAGCATCTCATGTTTTGTAGAAGTAGACCTTTAAGGTTTGATGTTCAGGAATAAGACATGTTACAGTGTTATAGATCGTACATTTTCAACCTCGTTTCTCACTATAATTTTATAAATCCTTCTCTTATGCTTGTTATTCTTAGGACATAATTTTACTATGTATATAAATCTTAGAAAATCTGGTGACCATATTTTGCATCTACCATGTATCTTCAGCTATATCTACCCCCCCCCCCATAGTCAACCATCTGGCAGATCCAGGTTGGTTTTTAAAGTGTCCATGCATAACTTTAGGAAAAGTCTGCTTGAGGCATATATATGCACCTCTTGCTGGGCAAATAGCTGTCTGCTCTTGTGTTCTGTCATTTGGTAAAGGAAACTAGAAATCTGCCCAACTTGAACATGTAAATTTCCAAAGCAATACATTGTCAAAATCCTATATTAGGGCTCTGTGTGTGTGTGTGTGTGTGTGTGTGTGTGTTATTATCTATATAACAGATACATTACTGAGCTGGCTGGACCAAGGATTTCCCTCAGTGGAGCAGTACTTCCTCCCCTCCCCTTCTTCTGCAGGAGGTGGGGGATCTCCAGGAACAGTCAAAGGTCTGCAGAGGGAAGGAGCAATTGGTGAAAACTGGCCTTCCATTCACAGAAATCCTCCAACCCTTTGCCCAATACCTGTGAACGGACACCCTTTAAACTATACATACCATGGTCTGAGGTTGGGAATTTCTGCATAGAAAGCATCTGCTCTACCACTGCCCCATCTCACAAACATAGACTTCAGAATGCTGTTATAATCCTAGTCAAACTCTGCCTACTCTAATTCCTTTATATTTTCATCTCATGCATTCATTTCCCTTGTTTTTTTCATGTTAAATTTGTGTAGCTGGCTTAATTCAGTTGTCATGACTGATTAACACTGATACATCCAACTTACTCTGAAGTTAGGAACCTATCTGGTATCCAGTTTCAGCTGCAGTCATGCCAGCAGTTTCTCAGCAGGCTGGAGAATTTGGGTGGCCTAATAATACAGCTGCCCAGACAAGCTCGATCTTGTCAGATCTCGGAAGCTAAGCAGGGTTGGCCTTAATTAGTAATTGGTTGGGAGACCTCCAAGGAAGACCAGGGTTCCAGAGGCAGGCAATGACTTGACAGCACTTTGCACCACCAATAAAATAGCCACCACTGGCTACACAGGATCTTTTGTTCTCTTCTAAAACCTTTGAGCACAGGTGGAATAGGATCCATGCTGCTTGAAACAATCATGGCATGCTGGATCACAACCATGGGGTACAGCTCAAGGCACATAAAATAGAGTTCTCAAGTAACCCAGGAATCTTCGCAGATGGATGGCCCCAAAACTTCAGGCATGCAGTATTCCAGTGGATGTTGAAGAAGGATAAGGAAGCATGGAAGCAGGTTAAGCAACTTAGATAATAAATCAACCTTCCAGATAACAGGAATGGGATGGAAGTTAAGACAATTAAGTGGTTGAACTTGCAAAAAATTAGTTTAGACACTCTTCTTCTACGCAATCCCCCTAAATGTTTTGGATGCTCTCTTTTAGCTGGGTACACTTTATCACATCGTTTTTTATAATAATTGTTTTACATTTAACTTCAAGCCACCCTGATATGATTTTGAAATAGTGGAATGGGATTTTAAGATGTTTCAAATAAAACAAATACAGTTAGTTATCCCAGCAGTGAATCATGTTGAAGTGGAGAAACAAGAAACAGAAGGGGTTAAGGCACTGGGAACAGTCAAAGTCAGAAAAAGAGTTTCAGTCTGACAATTGACTGTACATTTTCTGTATTCACAGTTGCTTATTGAACACAGTGATGCCCAGACCTAACCAGACCGGGCTGCCTATCCAACCTAGGTCTCAGACTGAGGATTAATGGGTGCTTTTAGAAACAGGAGTTTTGGAATGAAGAGTCATCATAACCCAATCAAAAACCAAATAATGCAATGCTAGTTGTAGAAAGAACTGTCAGATTGACAGCCCAGAGAATGACTGGTTAAGCAGTAAACACCACTTAAACAGAAATAAGGCAGTTTCTGTTTTTCCCTGGTTCTCCTATCTGCACTGCTCTACTTACAGACAAGTGCAAAATCCTATTTCCTAGGTGGGGGAAGAAAATGGACTGGAGGAATAAATGGGAGAGCTACCTTGTCTCTTGCTTTACTGATTCTTTTAAAGTTGTAAACACTTATTCTTTCAGTTATGAATCCAACCTGGCAAGCAGCCAAACTTTCTGTCTGTACCAGCTTTCCATGTGCAGGACTTTTTAAAAACAAACAAACTCAAAGATAGCATTTAAATTTACAATTCCCATCAACATTCTGAAATGATACTTTTCTTAATAGATTCTTATGAATTCCACATCCTGGTATATACCTATATGATGTCCAGATGCTTGCCAAGTGGCAAGTTTAGAATTAGACAATAAAACTTCACAGTATATAATTATATTTACAATCTGTTATACCATACTTTTTATTTAATCCTGTCCATGGACACCTTTTATAACTACTGTTGGAATGTATTCATCTGGGAAGTACTTATTACTGTGCAGCAGTCTGTTGTGAGCACGGTCCTTTCTGTATTGGATCAGAAACACTGGATCACCACACACGAAAACAAAAACAAAAACAAAAAAAACGAGCTGGTATTGAATGCCATAGACGATCACTATTATTCTAGTCAAAATAGAGTGGCAGGATACAAATCTTGTTTGATCATTGGAAGACAGATGCCAATAAGAGCAACAGTATTTACATGAATGCCCTTGGTTGATTGTCACAAGTAATTGAAAGTAATCAAGTTACCATAGTTACTTCCGTGGTAGGAAACCAGGACATTCTACCATACAGATGTTCACATCAAAAAGAACAGGTGAGAGTTTGTGGTTGTAGCACATGGGATCATGTTTTGATCACACTTTGTTCATCACTGGCACATAACCAGTGTTAGTTCCCTGTCAGGATCATAAACAATGCCCAAACAACCATACTTTCTTCATGGGGGATGTTTATATCCCTAAAACAGCAATTATCAGAGCATAGTATTTACTGTAAGCCTTTATACAATGGACAGGTTTTAATATCAGCTGCATAACACTAACAGCAATTTATTTCTGTAAAGTTAGAATAGTTTATTCTTCTGGAAACAGGAAATATATATTCTGTAATTATTCAAACCATCAAGAAGAAATAGCTGCTGATGTCATTTTCGGATCTAGGATGGTACTTGGCTATAACATGTAGCTCCTCAATCTGGAGAAAAGCCATGCTTGAGAGTCAGCTTAATGGCTGGTGCAGGCAATCTTTGCATGTTGTTTTAGTCAACAGATGCTAAAACCTTACGTGGAAGAGAAGTAAGTTTCATTTGACTTCAGTGGAACCTGCTTCCTTATAAGCATGCTTTGACCTGTAGTTGTATTATAATTTTTGGCTCTGATATAGATTATGTATCTAAAAACACTGATGAAATATAGGCGTTCAAGGCCCACTTTTCTTAATGATACTGTTGTGAGGCTTAGCTGCACATTTAAAATGATCATGTGAAAATGGTAATTGTGAACCTTCAAAGGAAAGTGCAGTTCAACAGTGTATTGTATGCCATACTGGAATGTGTATCTAGGCAGGAATTTAACATGAAATAGGTAGCAAGGTGGAAGGACCGTCAACTGTTTACATTGTATAGAAATTTCTTTAGTACTTTTGACAACCCGGTCTTTCCTTTTCTGGATCTTGTTTTTTAGCATAATGTTTACTTTTAAACTGTGTTCTAAATAGTAATTATGGATTCTATAAAAACCATTAAGAGAAGTTAAGGAACATCTAAATTTCTGACACATCACTTCCCATGTTTTTTCACAATCTAAGCTCCACGTTATCTTTCAACAGGCCACTCCTATTGCACTACAGTGAGAAATAAAATCAAGTTAACCAAATGTTCCCATAAACCAAATGACCAATTTTATATTTATTTTCTCTCCTGACCATTTTCATTAAATATTCAATAGGCTCTCCAATTCACTTGAAGCAGTTTATTTGGCTGCTACCAAGACAAAGGATGTAGTTGACAAAGATGGCATGATATCCCTTTCCCTCATTAGTGAGGCAGCTAGTGCTGGTACCCTGGACATATATGGGAACAAATATTTTCTGGTCCACCAGTTTGGCCCCATTCCAAGGTGAGAGGATTTGAGACTGATGAAGACAGATCCAAAACCAATTTAGGAATGTAACAACATTGATGTCAGTATCGTGGCTAGGGGAGTTGTGAAAGTTCAGGTTCCAAGGTATGGCTGAGGTTCATCTGAACTTGGCTTTAAACATATCTGGAAACTGCAAAATCTTGATTTATCTGGCTTTGTCCATGCAGGACAATTTCAGGCCAGATCCCAACCCAAAATAAATTGAGATTGGGCCCTCAGCTACTCTTAAACTTCTATGCCCAGGCACCATCACATTGTGTCATGGTTTATACTCCGTAATAGCTTTCTAGACATCTGAGGAATTATTCTATGTATTCTGGATTAGGTTTAGGCAGGATTTAGGTTTAGGCAGGATTAGGAATAGGCAGATCCACCTGCCTATTCTGGGCAAAGGTTTGGAAATAGTGCCTAAGAAGTAACTCCTTCCACTCATTACTATAAAAATTACAGGCAATATTTCTCATTTCTCAGAAACAAAGACAGAGAAAAAAACCCTGTAAAACCTCTGTAGCAGCCTAAAGATGGTGAGTGGAAAAAAAAATCAACCCTCTTAAATAAAAAATCCAGGTACCAAAGAGCAAAATTTAATGAAAGCCAAAACTGTTAAATATGGATTCTTGTTGAGAAAAATGTCAATGTCTTTATGGTTCTCCCCCACCCTTATTCTATATTTAAGAAAAGTGTAGTAAAAATACATATTACAAGTTAACATTTCCCCTCTTCTTCTGTATCATTTTTCTTTTCCTCCTCCCACCCTTCCATTGATCAAAAACATGTTAAAGATGAGTTTCATGTCCTATTATCACAGGCATTTGTCCTATCACAGAAGGCTCCTTCCCATAAACCCATCTAACTGGCTGGCTCAATTGTCAGACAAGTCTCTTTGATTCCTTTGCCACAAAGGCAATAGTTTTTGAAGTTTTATGTAGGTTTTTGTATTATTATGCACAGAAGGAAATCTCTGAGCTCTGCTCCCATTGCATTTTAAAGTGGAAAATAGGAAGGGGAGCTATGAAAGTTCTTGAGGCTGGAAGAAGGGTCAGGTCTTCTTGGACACCCAAAAGATCTCTTCATTAAAAGCAGGATTAGTTTCTTGATCCCTGCACGGTATGAACACATACGCAGAACTAAAATTTTAAAATTAATGAAAAGCAGATTTTTTTTTAAAAAATGAAGAGAATACCTTGAAGACTTATTGGAGGCTGAGATTAGTGTCTTGATAGCTGCATGAAAGATAAGACAGAAAGGCTTCTGAGTGGTGACACTGAAAAGAAATCAGACACTAGGCATGCTGTGCCCTCTGGAGGGGATCTGTAGTTTCTGTCTTGCTAGTCTTATTAAGGTGCCATCTTAAGATGAATGGAAGAAATTGATGGAACAACGAAGAGCTGAATGATAAAACAGTTCATAGAGACCAGTTTTTAATGGTTGCTGACACTTCTATAGAATAGCAATTATTTGTTTTAGAGCCAGCTACCAGTCCCATTTATAAAGAAGGTTGGACCAGGAAGGTTCCCACAACAAAGCCATTTCTATTAGTAGCCTGTGTTGTTTTCTTATCAAATCTTTAGCCTCCATTCTAAATCAAAATTGTCTGTTTTTCACATTACATTACCCACAGATCTCAGATACAACATGTTTCTGTTATACTGCTAGGTCAGCACTGGCACTTGGAGGAAGTTTTAGCCCCTTGAAAAGTCTGGAGTCCAGTCATGGGCAAATGTATTATGAGGACAATGATTGCAGGGAAGAGTCAGGCCTCCTCCCAACCATGGTGAAGTAGAAACACTCTCTTAATTTTTCTTCAGGGGAATACTTTTCATTCTGACCAAATATGTCACTGTTCATAGTGGTGGTATCACATACACACATACAAATGAAGCTCTTGTTTGGATGTAGACACTAACACACACAAGACTGGGGAAATACTGTTAGCAGGTCCACTCTCTTGTGCTTTATGGATTTCAGTGTTTCATAGCAAGCTTGGGTTTTGGATCACAGATAAAGTTTTTAATAGCAATCAGGGTACCAGCTGGTCTGTTCTCTGTGTTGCACTTCCCCTCATGATGATGAATGAGATGGAAACCATGTCTGTTGGCTTTTCTGCAGAAGGTCACTGGTGAAGACTTGATTCTTGAAACCATTGCAAAGAAATTGGGATCAGATATAAGCTAAAATTGTGGAAGGCTGAATGAAGGTTTCATTTAGTGAAGATTTGTGTCATTCAGTGAAATTTTCAGGTTTTCATTTTTTCATAATAAATCTAATATAGCCAGTTACTCCATGGAACATCTACTTAAATTAGATGTCGCCCTCAAGGATCAAAAAGCCAGATGTTCACAACACAGCCCTGATGTCTTTAAGTCTGTTTACTGGTTTATGGATACCCATGGAGAGATCTGTAGAAATTTTGCTGGGAAGGTGAAAGAGTCTTTACTCAAAGTTCACAATGGTAAGGAAACCTTACAGAAGTGCAAGAATGAGGAAACGGCTGACAAATGCCTCTTCACTTGCAAGGAAGCAGGCAGGGAGAATGATATGTAATATATATGTTTTGCATTTACTTGGTTTTCCCTATATGCAAAAGACAGCCAGTGTCTTAGTTGGTTGCTGACATTTCCATGGTAGCCTGCCAAGTGCATATTTTGTGGACTGTCATGCCCCAAACTCACAATACTTTTAACTCAAATAACCACTTCCGAGGTTGGGAATAAGGATCTCATTAACTTCGGTTTACCTGGGCTCCCTTAAGTCCAGATACAATTGTTGACCTCCATTTCCAACAGAATCTTCCTATTCCTTTTCCGTGTCAGGCTTCTCTTACATCTGTCTTTGAAGTCCTTCATTTGACATTGGAATGGACAACTCTGTTGACAGCCCAGTTAGCCTTGTAGCAATAATTTGAACACAGTAGAGTCCTGCTGTCTCAAAGGAATTTTGTTTTGTTTTCCCTTCATTGTTAATAGCTCAGACATGTATGGTTTTCATCCCAAACTAAACCTGATTTTAAACGGTTGAGCAGAGCAGGGCTGACATTACCCTGACATCACGGGAATTAGTAAGAAAAATATATATTGCACACACTAAGAACTTATTAACAACCAAGTTAAAAATAAAATGGCGCTGTCTTCCTCAGTGTTCCTGTAACCGTGTATTCAGGGATGTCTCCAAATTCTGTTCAGTCAAGTTGCCCTCTCCTTATTGCAGTACAGGTTGTACTTTCTTCTGTCTGTGGATTTACTGTAAAACAGAAACATACACACAGGCACACAGGCACACACACACACACACACACACACACACAAAGGAAAATATCTGATTTCCGCTGAAAGATCCTCTGAATTGTCCCTCTTCTTGTATGGTTTGATTTGATTTTGTTTTGGCACTGGAGAGGCTTGGGCCAGGGGGACCCTGCTCTCACCCAAGATCCATCAAGGGCAATTATAATCCCGTTGCTCCCAGGGACATCCCAGAGCTGTGACCCATGCATGGAATCTCCTGCATGGTTTTAGGGAAATCGTGGCTCACCACCCGTCCGTTTTCTCCACTGCTGGTTCCTGCTGCAGATGCTCGAGGAAGTGTTGATGTCCTTATGGCTTCATTGATAGATTGCTGTGGGATCAAACAAAAACCCTTTTGAGAGAGACAAGGGGATCTCCCCCTGTCCTTAGCAATGGCTGGACAATAATAAAATACAACATTTTGTAACTTTTCTCCTTTATCTGCTAAGTGGTCTTGGGTCACCCCCACCCCAGTCTGCTTGGCACTTACTATTTTTAATTCAAGAATATCTAATTGTCAAGTTATTGTAAGTTTAGCATACACCCTTGACTGCCAAAAGAAATTTTGCAACCAAAATAAGCAACATTTACTGTTTTGTCTTCAAGCCTATAAGGTCTTTCACATAAGCTATGGCATATGTAGCCATGTTGGTCCTACACAAAGAGATACAAAGAACAGATATATTGATAGATGACTTAATCTGAACCAAGCTCCATTAAGGCTGAGCCTTGGAACCTGTTTTCAGGAATGTCTTAGGTGGGAATAAATAGAATGTATAATCTGACATGAACCAATCACACCTACTGAATTTTCTTGGTCAAGTCACGGTGCTTCCAGGTCCTCTCATCTTAGATTTTAAACACTGTTTTAGTTGGGCCACTATATGTTTAAAAGTGAGGTTTCAAACCAAACAAGTTCTTCAAGCATACAGGTCCAAAGCACTTTTTTTTTAAAAAAAAAATTGCATGCAATAAGAATTTTTGTTGTCAGATTTTATATTTATGCTTAGAAGAACAACCATGTGTGAAGAACATCTATTAGGCTTGAAAGACTGCCTGTACTTTAAAGCAACCAGTTGGTTCAATTCAAATGCTAGTCCATTTGTAATGTATCTGGTACATACTATTGACCTTGTAATGCAAATCAAGTACCTCCAACCCAGTACTGTGAGCCCTATGGCTTTCGTTGCAGAGTCAGGTGTATTTGCAGTTGAAAATTCAGGACCATAACTCTGAAACCATAATTTCAAATCAGAGTTGTTTATACTGGCAAGGGATTATCAGGGTCCTTAAGCAACACATTCTCATTCTTGGATCAATGATCTGTGAACTCAAGGCATGCCCAAAGCAATGGCTGCATGTTCTTTTGTAATTATTTTTTTCACAGAAAGTACACTTGTACAGTGCATAAATCCATAAAGAAGCTTCTGCAATATTCTCCTACCAGCATCCCCCTGCTCCCGGTTACTCAATTACCCCAGTTAATTTTAGGACTAAACTCTTCAAAAAGATTAAATATATCACTTCAAGGTATTAGAAAACTTCAGGCATTAGAGGAGGGCACAAACCGAAATAAGAACCAAAATTTGTCACGAATTGGGTGGTTTGTGGTTCGTAAACTGGCGGTTTGTCAGAGCCCATTTCTGATGAACCACCACGAACTTTAGGCTAGTTCGTTTGGTTCTTTTTTTGGTTTGTCACTGCAGACAGCCTGGCACCAGTCAATCAGTTTCCTAGGCAATGGGGCGATGGTCTTTCTGCAGCCCTAGAAGTGACCTTCTGCTGCCTTGGAAGTGACATTTTCGCAAACCGATTCATGAACATGGGCAAGTTCATGAAAGTTCGTGGTTTGTGAAATGCGATGAACCATGAACTGCATGGTTCAGTTTTCCCCCGGTTCATGCCCACCTCTATCAGGCATCCTTACTATATAGAGGAAACTGCTATGACCTGCTTTTGTGAAGCCCAAGATTTAATAAAACCCTTAGCCAGCTGTCCAAGAGACTTAAATATATCTCAAAGTCAGGTTAAGGCAAGTTAAGTGGAGACTGAGAGCCAAGCTACAAATGATGCCTGACACAGGTTGGACACGTGTCAGCTTCCCTCAAGTTTTGATGGGAAATGTAGGCATTCTGGTCTTGCAGCTTGGCTCTCCATTTAATTGAAGTTTACAGAGTGGCAGTCTATGGGAGGGAGAAGATGCGGTCAGGAGGGGAGTGCAGGCATTGGAGTCTCACCGGGCGCCCCCCTTCCCCTCTGCTGAGTGTGTGTGTGGGGGTTCTGTAAACTTTAATTAAATAGAGAGCCAAGCTGTAAGACCAGGACGCCTTCATTTCCCATCAAAACTTGAGGGAAGCTGACAAGTGTCCAACCTGTGTCAGGCGTCACTTGTAGCTTGGCTCTGATTTGTACAAGGCTACCTAGAGAGCCATATCTGAGGGACTGCATATCCATATCTTCCTGTGTAACTGAAAGGCCAGCCACAAGGAAGAAGGCAAAGATTTATTCTCTGCTGGGCTTAAGTTACAGATGCATAGACTTTGATTATTAAGAGTCTCTTCCTCATGCTAAGACTGATTCAACAGTGAACCAGTTATGTAGGGGGACAGTGGGTTCTCCCCTTGTTAAAGGTTTTTAAGCAAAGGCTGGGAAATTACTGCTAGGAATGCTCTGGGTTTTCTGCATTGCCAGGTAATTGGACTTAATGGCCTGTAGGACCCCTTCCAACTTTATGTCTCTATAACATCTTGATTTTTCAGCAGCAGTACAAAAAGGAAAGAAAAGAAAGTGAGAAGAACTTGTACGTCCAGATGGCTGTGAATGCTATAATGTTGTCATTACAGTCAGCTGACAGCAAAGTCAATGAAGTGTATGATTCAGAATATGAATTTGTCCAGCATATACTGTTTGGATACTTTACAAATCACCTTTTCTCCTGGCATGCTGTATTGGGTATGCTCAGCAGCATCACACAAGGTTGAGCTAAAGAACATATAGTTTCCCAGGCAACTGATATTCCTGCAGAGAACTTGGGTGCCCTGTTCTCTCTGCATTTTAGGCACTGTCACTGCAGTGTTTTAGGCACCAGATGGGAAAGGAAGATTTGCAGAGAAATCTCACAGTTATTGTTTCCAACACTAGCTAAATTCTAAGTTCATGGGCTTGTGGCTTTAAGGAGCTTTTAAAAGAATTTGAGGAACTTGCAGTAGCTAGGGAAACATGGGTGGTGGGGGGGAGGGTTTCTAAATTTTGAAATATACTAAAAAAGGTATGTGGAAAATATTAGTTGAGTCCATTCAAATAAAGAAGAAAGGAAATTTATCCATCACTATTTGTTGAGGGTAAACAATTCTCATGTTTCCAGAATAACTTGCCAGGGTTAATCAAGTAGCTATTTAACGAGACATGGTGAAGTTGGTCTAGAATAGTGATTCTTAACCCATGGTGGGTCAAGAAACTGCATATGCTGGAATATGAACCCCTCTCATGTTGCCAAATTTTTGTTGCTGCTATTGTTCATGTTGGCTTCCTTGTGTTTGGCTTATGTTTTTTGTCCCTGGTTGTCTTGGTATGCACACAGTTCTGGTTTTGACACAGGGGAGGCTTTTCCTCTTTCTGTATGTTCTCCAGTGTCACATGGCATGACATAGCATGACTTCTTGTCACATGACTGCGATATCACATTCCTACCCATCACATAACTGCCTGTCATGTGCTGTCAGCTTAGTGTATTCCATGCTACTGCCCGGTGGGTTCCAGATCTGGAAATGCTGAAGACTAGAGGTGGGCATGATCCAAAAAGAATTAATGATCAAGCTGATCATGGATCTGCTCTGGCGACGACCCCAAATCACCGATCCACACCGATCATCTCCCATTTCCGATCTGTGGATCGGGGAGGCCAAAGTGGGGCGCTCTGCTATTCCCAGCTATATGGGAAGGTGGGTGATGGTGGCTGCCGGGCGCGAGCAAACATTCCCGCTCAGCTCCTCTGAGCCCTCTATTTACCAAGTATTACCCTTCTAGTCATGAAAAAGCCAAATCATTTGTACCACCTGTCTAATTAGAGTTCCAACCAGCTGAGAGTTTAAAGGCGGCTGTATTTTCTTTTGCACATTAACTTCTCCCCCTTCTCATTCTCAACTGCTTGCAAAAGGGATGCAGTCGCTGGGCTGAGAAGCCAGGAGGAGAGAGAAATCTCTTTTCAGTGTTAACTCTTTCAACGCACTGAATGAACTCAGAGAGGAGCGCAAAACAGCTTCAGCTGATAGCTGCTCTCAAAGCCAGGGGTTTTTGTTTTCTCTCTCTCCTAACCCCTACCTCTCCCAATCACTTTTTAAATATTTTTCTCAGGAAGCCACCTTTCCACTCACAACTGTTTGCTTTTCCTTCCTAGGGGAAATATTATCAAGTTTCTTGCCTTAAATTTCTTTTGCTAAAAAGTTAACCTCAAGCTGCAGTATGAGACCTCCGTGTGCTTTCCAGACTACGCGCTGTCCGTTTCTCTCCCTAGCTCAAGTATCAAGTACTGAGACACAAAGTTTTTTTAACCACTGATTTTCCCTATTCTAAATCACAAAACAAGTTTCTCTCCTCTTTAATTACAGAAACACCTTCTTTTACTCTTTAGACCTGGTCACTCCCCAGACCGTTTCTCCTTTTTACACATATATTAATAAGCAAAACAAAAATTCTGTGCCAAGACAAAGGGGGGTGGGGATAAGGAATTGGGTGTGTGTGTGTTATGGATGTGGATTCAAAGCCAAAAACCAAAACAAAGAAATCCCTTCACCAAGCGCACAATTAGTACAAATCTGGGACAGAAGGTGGCTCGACTCTCACCGTGCCACCTCCCCCTTTTCTGTTCTCTCCTATACGCACACTCACACAAACATCAGGATCCCCATAGTTTGTTTTGATAAACAAGACAGATAAGGATAGGTGGGCAGGAGGACTGTGTTTGGCTGTCAGAGCTGCCTATCAGGGTTTGTAGGGATGAGATTGGAGTGCCCATGGCTACAGAACACCCCCTTCCCCCTTCCCTCCCCTGGGTCTCTTCTCCCAACTGGTGAGTGCATTGCTGCTCTGTGGTTGGAAGGAAGCCTTGCTGATCAAGGAAAGCTGGGCTTCCATTCAGGTTTCCAGGGCGACAGAAGGAGGGCAAACAGAGCTCAGGCATTCTCCTGGCTCCGTTTCCCCGGGAATAGATTACTGGCGCCTGAATGTCTGGATCCCCGATCAGATCCCGATGGCCCTGATCAAGCCCCGATGAAGCCCCCCCCCCCGAACGCTGGATCGGTCACTGTAAACGGAACCGATCCGCTGGGTCCCAATTGTATGAACGCCATTATCATGGGTATTTTTCTATCGTAATGCCGATCATGCCCATTTCTACTGAAGACCACTGGTCTACAGCAATTCCATTTTGGCAAGATGGAAGAAAGGAATCTGCTTGTCTTAGACTAACAGTTCCTAAGCTGTATGTATTCAGGGGTGGGGCAGTTTGTAAATTGAAATTATAAATAAATAAAATAAATAAATAAGCTCTACAGTGAAGCAAATTGACTTTAATATAAGTCAAGAATGCTGCAGTAGGGGCATAAGAATTCTAGAAATCTGGCTGGGGTCAGAAAGAAGGTGTGAAAGGCCTGTGAATGTATTGCCACCTTCATCCGTTTTGATTCACTTCTGGACTTGTAACAAAACTCGATTAAGGCAACCAGCATGGCTAGTCCAAGCCCACCGATGAGGATGTAGAAAACACCGGCCACATTGCTGAGGCTCAAAGCACTTGTTTTGTCCTATAAGAGAAATGAAAGGGAGAGGGGAGGGGGAAGGAACAATCTATTAATGAAGTATTTTATTTTAGAAACAAGACACAAGAGTTTAATACAATACACTAGCAAGCCACCAAATACATATAAGTCATTTCCGTTTCCTTTCATTACAGTTGAATATTTCCCCCCACTGTACACTCAAATGACTAAATATATCAATGGCTTTGCAACTCTTTGGGAAACTTTTATACTACATATTTTTCATCACCCTTAAGAACTTGTTTGCCTCAAATGTCTAAGTAGTTTCAGTTATTGATAAAAATGTTATCTGTTTTCAGCTGACATTTGCTAGTCTCCAATCTCTCCCCATTTCTCCTAAAATAACTTGGAAACGCCTGTTCTTTTCTTTCCTGATAGTTTCCCCCGCAACTTCTGTTGCTGAGCAACATATTGAAAGGTTTATTTTATTTCTCCTAAAATGCCCACCCTTCTTTGTACAATACTCAGGTTGCAGTGACATTGAAAAGGTATCCTTAGATATGCATTTGATTTGTATTTAATAAAGCAGTTATTTTGTGTGTAGGTTCTCGGGGTGCATTTTAAATTCATTAATTGTTAATTAGGGAGATTAACCACCAATTAATCATACTTTGTGCTTGATTCTAATTAAAAATGGATTTTATAAAAATACCTGGAATTAAACCGAGCATAGAAAATAGGTAGGTATAACTGATGCCCATTTTGCAGAGGAAGAAACTGAACATTCATAGTAGATGTGCAGGAAACATTGTTTGTAATCTGTTATTCTGGAGTTGTTTGATTCAATTCTGTCAAATGAACTGAATATGTTGTTTCCAATTTAAATTTGAAAAATATTGTTTCCCTTCTATTTGATCTATCCTGCCTACCCATTTTAGAATGAGACTGAAATAACTTTGTAGGGATAGGTCAGGTTCCACCATGTTTCAAGTTACTCCTAAACAGAACCCTTATGCCCTAAAAGGAAAGCATTTGTATGTGTGTGCATTTTCAAATACTGAAATATTCCAAGCCATTCCTAGATTCTCAGCAACTTGGTTCTGAGACCCTCTTCATATTACATGGTAGATGAAACAGTGATGAGTTAACTTATGGCCTGCGTATTCACAGTCATATAATTAATATGACCTGCAAATGTAGATGAATTATAGACTTACAGCTTAAATATGATGAAAGATATTCTTTGCCCTGAAAATAAATACCCCAGAAAGCAGAATCTGTTACTTGAAACCACTTCCACCACATTTTAGCACGTTCATATTCCATTACAGCGACTGGGTTTTATATGAAGATGGGACAATTTAATGTTTTTATCCAGTTAAGGATTGTCTTATGGTCATTTACAGTCACAGGTACTCATGCCTCGATATGCCCAGATACATGATCCTTTTGGCACAAGTTGAAGGGCAAGAGCAAAAGGAGACTTGGTCCCTGGTGTTTAGTCTGTGGCCCTCAGCATCTGGATATGAGGGCCAAAGTAGACATGATAGCATCCATTGGTCAAACCTGTGGCCACCACTGACATTTTAAAGTAATTTAAAAATGCCACAAAGGCTGTAATTTGGTAGCCTGAAGTGATCTTGTTTCCCACCAGTGCCTTTTCAAGTGCTGAAACAGTTGTGGGTGGGTGTGTCCATTTAAGTATTTGATATGGTGTAAGGGGAAAGCAAAAAGCACCTCAGTCCACAGCACTGTGGGCTCCCATGCAGCACTTTTAAATTGTTTTAATATGGCATCGCCATCTACGAGTTGACCCTAGACCAATTCCAGGAATTGGAGTATTATTACTCTGTGGTTTTGTTTGTCTAAATTATATTTGGGTTTTCTTTATTTTTAAGCAACTTTGGGTCCCCAGAAAAAGGAGGAAAGACCCTCATCAGTTTGAGAGAGATCCCTTCACATCTCTTGAGTTTCTGAGGGATGCCTTCACAGTTATTATTGGATGCAAGTTGTAGATAGGTGTTCGTTACAGAAAACTGCATAAAGGATGAAATGCAGTAAAATGTCATTTGCTTATGGGCATAGTCTAAGATTGATGATCTCTTATTTATTTTTGTTGGTGCTGAGAGAGTCACACTTCTTATGCTGTTGTTGGAGACAGGGTAGGTCAGGTAGTGGCTACTGTTTTCTTAGGAATAGGCTGAAAACATCTATAGATTTGAAAGATAAATCTCTGGGTTGTCAAATGAAAATACATAATTATTTCAGTAAATGTAGCTTCATTAAAGGCACAATTGAAAATATTGAGTTGTATACCATGGACCTGTTCTGCTAATAAAGGCACTTTTGTTGAGCACAAGGAGGCTTTCCTAATGTAAGAAAGTTTCTTCTTGGGTCTGGGGAAGGCTCTTTCCTCTGAAGTAAAGCATTGACATAAGCTGAACAGACTTGAGGGATCCAACTAGTAGAGTCTTCCAGAAATAAGAGTTTTATCCTATGCTCTGTTTCTAATGATGGAATAGCACTTCTGTTAGCATGGAGTAGAGGAGAGTGATTTCTGTCCATCTCCTATCCCATCATGGATCCTCACTTTATTCCAAATGCTGTTCATGGTGCCTGAGTAACAAAACTGGGGAGGGGGGCGGTTAGTGATTGCTCCACAAACTCTACTTCCCTTGTGGATCTCGCAGGATACAGGTCTGTCATCTGCACTACTGCACAAAAAACCTTTCTCAAAAGAAGATGGAAGTCAACAACCCTGCCTGAACAGTTGTTAAAATCTATGTAGCATAAACTGTAAACTTCCACAATGCAAATGTTTTGGGAATTTAACTGGCAGTAATGACATTATATGAGAATGGGGGTTACCACATGGTGGTAAACCTAGACTCCTTTGGCCCTATATATTTATTTCTTCCATTTCTTGTTATGTACCTGACAATGTAGATGTTGATAATATGCATTTCTTCATTACAACAACTAATCCTTTCAGAACTCTGCAACTGTATGATGAAACCCACCCCCAATCCCCGCTCCAGGTACCAGCTCAAGATGTATTTGTCTCTTCACTGTTAATAGCCTTTCCAAAGCGTTATCTCTAAGTGTAAATGCTTCAGTTCAGACTTCTATAAGTATCCATTTTTTCCACGGTTATGATGTTAAAATGTCACACTTTTTGGAATATTTTACGATTACACAATTATCTTTCAGATTTAACTCTCCCCTCCCCACCAGAAGCCTATTACCTATTTATCATATTTATATTCCACTCTTTCTTAAGGGGCATGTATTCTTCCATTTCTTTATTTCATCTTCACAATCACCATAATGAGAGAGAGTGATTGGTCAATGAGCTTTATTTTGGAGCTGGCATTTGAACCTGAGTCTCCCTAGTCCTACTCTGCCATTAGTACTAACTTTCACAGACTTTACTATTAAGTAATATGTAGATTTTAGGCATCTTATATGTGCCTTACATACATACAGAAGCAAAAATTGGGGACAGGAGATAAGACTTTAAAAAAGACTTTCAAAATCAGTTATATGTGTAGTGAAGTTCAAATGCCCCTCCTTGGGGGGAGTGAGGGGAGAGATTTTCAGAAGTGGGAGCTCTGTTGACTATCAGTCTGTTAATTCTTTGAAATTCAGTAGGTATGTGTAAGAAAGAAATTACTTATAACAAAATATTTAAATGGATCTTATTTTAAACCAATCAACAAGTCAAATCAAGAAGTGTGGCATTCACACATCTGGTCAATGTCTAAAGGCTTAGAGACCCATCTGGCGAAAACAGCTGGGCTGCTTAGGTATGTGAGCTTAATTTTCCCAACTGCCATATAGTTGACATAAGCCAGAAAAATGACATGAAACATATGATGGAAGCTTGGCTGGAGAGATATACTGAGGGAGAGAGAGCCTGTCATAAAGCCAGTTGTCATAATGTAGATTTAGGTATGAAACTGCTCCATAGGCATCTCCTCAGCTCTTGCATTTTCTTTGCAAGAAGGATGTGGTTTCTAATTGCAAAGAGGTTCTCTAGAGAGTGACTATTGTCTTGAAGCCATAGTTCTTTCCCAGTGGGATATTGGCGCTAGGGTCATGTGTGCACACTGCAAAGGCAAGAAGACAATCCCTGCCTGCCATGGCTTGCTTTGGATTATTGGCTCCAAAAGGCCTTGCCTGCTGATTTTTGTACAGGCTCACGACTTAATAGTGCTAATAATGATAGGATATGAAGAAAGGCACCAATCCCACACTTACTGCCTGAGAATCAAACCCTTTTGCTGAGCTGCAGAGCCTTGCCATTTGGACTTTGTGACAGATGCTCTCTCAAGGAGTTTGCCCATCATGCAGCCAGCTTATTAGTGGGAGTGTAAATGTCACATCTTGTCTCCTGCAGAGTGAGAGTTATGTTTGAGGGAAGAGAAGGAGGGAACAGGAAGATTGGCAGGTAAAAAGCAAGCAAAAAGCCTATGTTTTAGAAATGCTACAGTCTTGTTGCCATGGTGACAAGACACCATCCCTACTGGCTTCTTTTCCACTGGTGAAAGCTTATCCATCATCCTGTTTGTTAACATTTATTCTGCTTGTCAGAAATTGTTTAGACTCCTGAATTCCCACCTTATCTTGCTGGAGTAAACTATGCACCATTTAAAGTTGAGATATTTGATATTGATCTTAAATATTGAGTATTTAAATCCTATGGAAAATGTCCTCAATTCATTTATCTTCTTAACTTCATTTGTACCCCAGCTTTCTCCCTCAAGGGACTCAAGTCTACTCTCCTCCATTCTATCCTCACAACAACCCTGTGAAATACATTTGGGAACTTTGTGTTTGTGATTCATGAATTGGTAACTCTGCTTTGTTAGTTGTGAATTCCCTAGAATTGCAGATTTTGGCAATTATGCAATATGTTTCTGTATATATGAGTGTGTAAAATTGTATCACATATGGAAAAACACTAAGAGATTTTAAATTCTCAGATTCTGGGTGTCTGCTGATGTAAAATTACTGTTATCAATATTTTCAAATGGCATGATTTCACAATCAAGTAGATGGAAAGAAAATTGGATCCAGACTAAATGCTCCATTAGGGGAATGGATCTTTTCTGGCTCCCCCACCATAGCTCACTAATCTCCATGAAATGTTGCTCCTCAGTATGGTTGCCAGGTTCCTTGAGTCCCCCGTTGGGGGACTGGGAACCTGGCACTCACCCACCTTGGTCTTCATCATCTCTTGTCACGTGAAGTGACATCATCATGAGGGGCAAAGGGCAGCCTAGCTTGTGCTCCCGTACTTGCCAAAGGGATGAATCACACCCCCCGTGGGCCTGATTCAGCCTGAAATGGGCCCATTGCAGAGCATGGGAGCATGCTGTGGTGGAGCACAGGGGTGCACTGCTCCATCTGGGGGTGTGCTATGCCACTGGGGGGAGCACCCTGGGGGCATGCCCCCCGTTGGTCAGGTAAGTGGTATCGGGGGAGGAGGTGGGAGCAGGGGATCCCCCGCCCTGAGCAGGGGAATGGCAGCCCTACTCCTCGGGGAGAGGGGGAGAAAAGTCTGCAGCAGGAAGGGGGAATCTGTGGGAATGAGCAGTTCATTCCCAATCCAGCCCATAAACTAGCTGAATTCACAAACTTGGAAATTCAGCTTCATTAGCCAAGAAAACAGGGTTTACATCTTATCAAAATAATAGAACAACTTGTAGGCAATAAAGGACTGAAGCAATTATCAAGTCAGTCTTAATTCTCACCCCTTTCACCACTGAAAATCCCTCTACTTTTGGCTCTTTTTGGCTCTAGTAGCAGAAACAAATATGGGCACTTGGTCAAAAGGATCATGGAAAAGTAATGTTGAAGATAGTGGTTTTCACCCAGGTGTATAAAATATTAAAAGTTGTTTTGTACCATAACTGCAATGTATTGGGTTTGGATGGGTTGAGCTTTTCACCATATTAAGAAGAACACAAAACTAATTTAGATAATTATTTATGTTACTGGTTATCAAATACTAAGATCCACTTGTGTATTATAGTTTCTTCAGGATTTTTCTAGACCCTGCCTTCTCACGTATTTTGATCTATCTGCAAGAAATCATTTTTCACTAAGACTAAGAGTGGAAATACTAATGTTACTAAGTACCTAGGGATTGTATATGTAGTCCTTAATTCACATGCAGGCTGTTCTTGCTTGGCGCACATGAATGCCACTTTCATGGGAGTTTCTTTTGTATGATTGCATCTGCAAGTGATTCCAGAGGGTAAAGTGCCAATTCAGCTCTGTTTTCACTGTGAGAACAAGTACTGTAGGCTCCTTTGACTTGCCAATTTTCATTTCTTGAAGGTGTGAGAGTGTCAAGATCTGCATTTCAATGAATGGATGTGGGGGAAACAGGGATATTTTAGTAGCTGAGGAGGAACTGATATTGAATACGTTAATGTATTCATGTGGAGCAAATTGAAGGGTGACAGTGCTAATGAGTGCATAGAAAGCTGAAACAGGACATGCAAAATTAACTTCACTTGAGTGTCTCTAGGTACTTAGTAATGTGTATTTCCACCCTAAATTTGCACTGAAATACAATGGGAGGAGTGGCGAAGTCACAGTTTCTAATCCCAAATCACTGGGTTGTTGTGAAGACAGCAATTTTACTCTGAGCTCATTTGAGAAAGGGATACATGTGTAATAAATAAAAAGGCTAGCTATGTAGGAACTTCTTGACTTATACATCTCTTTTTCTGCAACAGAAAAATGATAGACATTATTTTTCTAGGTTCAAAATAATTTCGTGACTCTGAAAGTAAGTTGTTTACATTTAAAAACGAATAAATATCATTTGGTTATTTTTTTCATTTTCTCTGTTCTAGTGTGTTGGTTAAATTTAAGATCAGAATTCTGTAACTACATTTCTATGACCAAAGGTAAAATTAGACAAGAGCTATCATGAATATTTTTCATGTTTAATCAAATCACGTCTATAGCAAGGGTGTGGAGGTGGTCTGCTTTTTACAACTAAAGGTGTATGCATAAGAGTGGCTGGACTCTGCCTCATACACTCTCCTTGAAGTCAATTAATTGCTTCTTGCACTTTCTCTCAGCCTAGTTCTGATACTGGGAGTGAGATGGGCTGGGGAGAGAAGTGCCTGAAGCAGTGAAAGAGCAGTGAGGTAACATGTATGGGGTGTGTGTGTGGCAGAGTTCAGTAGTTCAGTTTCCCTCAGTTCTGCATACCTTTTGTGGAAAAGAAATTATATTCCCTCACCCAAGCCACTATTTAAATGTCTAGTTATTTTATATAGTTTACCTATACTTTAAAAAGTCCAGTTGATTAATCTGCTTGTAATACCTAGAAATGACTGGAAAAGTTTCTTTTTAACAAAATATGACTTCATCCACTTTCCAACTTTCAGGTTGAAATGCCAATTGTGAAAAGCCACTATTTGCACACAATTGCCTGTGGCTACTTCAAGTCACAGCATGTTCCTAGAACTGTATTATGATAGTTCTATTCCTATAACTGTGATGTTCCTATAACAAAAGATTTCATGCCTACAAACTCCTGTAATTATTAATTAATTATAATAATATATAAATCCTTGACATTTTACAATCTTTGCCATTTATTCATCTTTGACACTGGTAGTTCTATAACAAGTTTGTTAGTTTCATATTCTTTTCACTAAGAAGTCTGTGATCTGTGGATAATAAAGCATAAGAAAGTTTTGTATGATTATTAATAATGATTGAATAGGGGAGATTCAACACTCACAAATTGTGCCTTAGGATATTCATTTCTAATTGTATCAAAATTAGATGGGAGTCATGCCAGTCTTAGGGTGAACACATTTAGATGCATTTTTGTTGTAGCTGCATGCATAATCTCATGTGTAGGGCAATTAAACTATATGTTGTGGCATCTGTTATGAATCTACACACATAAGATGGATATACGCTTCTTGCCTATAAATAGCAGCATTCAGGAGAAACTGGAGTTGTTCCGCCTAAGAAAACTCTCTATTGAGCCGGTGGAGTGATTTGTAGATCAGGGCAGTTGTTTTATTCCATTGCCCAGATTGTGATACTACTGGAACATGATGAGCCCAGCAAACACTGCATGGTATTCAAGTTCACCTGGTATGCGGTGGATGTCCTTGATGGCTCTAGTCAATAGATAAATCCTGTGAATGGCTCACAGATTAAGCAGTGTGCATAAGCTATGTTCTTTAAAAACTTGTTAAGCAGAAGATGTCAGATTTTAAAACATTTTTTCTTTTAAAACTGAGCCAGTGTGCTTTCAATTCACGTGGCTCTAAAATCTACAAAACATTATGCTTATATGGATTTATTTCCTCAGAAATTCAGGCATGCAGTATTAACAGATTTTATACATGGAATTTCAGGAAACGTTCAAAACTTTATGGCTAGCCACAATAATTCTTACATGCAATTCCCATGGTCTGTCTTTTGTTCTATAAGGACATGCAACTGATGCCATTCACTCTGAGGTCACACGATTCACGTAAACTCCATTAGCTCTTCTCCTCTTCTTTGCTTAGGCTTGTGTGGAATGCAAATCAAGATATGATATTCACCAGAGAATTAAGTAAATATCGTAATGGTTCTGCTGGAGTGATTATTTTAAATGGGATGACTGCCATAATTGTTCTGCTTGGGATACATTAGCAATGGGATTGTTTTTACACTGTGCAGCCTTTGGTGATGGTACTGAGGAAGCTCTCTAAGGCATACTACTAGGTAGTTACTCTTCACCTACATGTTAGGTGCTGATGTTTCTGTAACATGACAAAAATAAAGTGGATGAGGGTGAAAAGCTGAAATTGAATCCAGAGGTGATATTGATGGTTAAAGCTGCAGTTTTGGATTGGACTGACTTGTCTGTCTTTTATGGGGTTATGTTATTCCTATCACATCAGGTAATGTACATGGATATCCTTCTGGACCCAGCATTATTATTTGAGGGAAGATTTGCTGCTATTGCTACAAACACTTTCTACAACCTGCACTTGGTTTGTAAATTGTCCCCCTTCAAGACTCAGCTGATAGCCTATGCTGATCCACACTTCTGTAGCTTCTCATTTGGACTGCTGTAGCACACTATATTTGGTGATACTGCAGCTCTTGAAGACTGTCCAGAAGCTTCAGGTAAGTCAGCCCATTTGTTAATATGTGTCAGTGTCAATCTGTTGTGTGTATACTATACTGGTACTGAAAGAACTCCATTGGCTATTTGCTTCAGGGCTCAATTCAAAATGATGATTCTTATCTTTAAAGACCATTATGACCTGAGACCTACATACCTGAAGGACTGTCTCTCCTGATAAGAACCCACGCACTAACTTGGATCAGCTCTTTTAATGAGTCACCAGATCTGGCAGGTTTGATCTGTTGCAGCGAGCGCATGTGAATTGTCATTTTTAGCCTTCTGGACTAATTTTCCAAGGGATATTCAGGTTTTTTTGTTTGTGTTTTTTTTGAGGCATAAAAGATTTTAATCTTCCAAAAGGCATTTAGTGATTTATCATTCCTCTGCTGGGCATTGTGGTTGTGTTGGGCTGGCTGTTTTAATTATTTTTATTGTAACCTTGAGTTTTTATGTGCCATTTATTGTACGCAATTTAGAATGCAGGAGAGAAGGATATAAATGTTAAAATAAATAACTTTTCTATTCTTTGGGGAATTCTCTTTGTTTAGGATCAGGAATAAGGTGTTTAGTACCCAACAGGAAGGCAATTAATTTGTAACTGACATGTTGCAGAGAACAGAATTTTATGCTACTATTCACATCCTTCATGCTCATAATTCTGTGCAGTATTTGCCAAAATAATTGGGCAGGTATAGAAAATTAGAGCTATTCAAGAAAAGGGGATATTGTGAATGTTTTTTCTCCATGAATATAAAAAAATAAACTAGTTAGTTTAAAAGATCAATATAAAACAAAATGTTGATTTTTTAAAAAAATTGCAAGATATACTTTTTTAGATTTTAAAGAAGTCTATAGAGTATACAGTTATACAGTCTGAAAGTACAGTAACCATAAAAGATTCAGCACTCAATCAAGTGGAACCATCCAAAATAATTTTTTTGCAAGTTTAATAATTGCTTTCACTGTAATTCCTTCTGCACATGTACTAATGTGTTCAATGTGAAACAGCTGCACTCTGGAAGAACACTGTCTGTTTTGTGTGGTACAGTTTGGTGGAAATTGTCTGAAATAAGGAGTACACATTTTGTTGCATCTGGTTATAATATTTTTGAATGAAGAAGAACTCAATTCTCACAAAGCAAGCTGGATCTGGATTTTTTTAAAAGAATTCAGCATGTGACTTATATCTCTTATTTGGTGTCAACATAAGAACCAGGCTTTGTGACTCATCTGGTAGGTAATTTATTTATTATCAGACTTGCTTAATTTGTATCCTAATTCACTTATCAAATTTATATCTCTCCTCACAATTATCTTCTGATGACTCTTCATGGACATTTCTTACAATTTTCTACCTTCTTCATTTACAGCTTCTTCTCCATCATCTTTATTTCTCCTTCTCTATACAAGAGTGCGCATGACATAATGCTTCTTATCTGTGATGAGGCTTCTTTGAAATTATTTTTGCAGAGCCTAACTCACAGAAAGCATTGTTTTGTATGGGAATTCTCCATGGATTTTGCAGGAAAGATCCATCAGTAATGTGACTCTTCTGTTTGGGAGTCAAGTCATGGATCAATGTAATCAGATAATTGTTGGTGCTGGGGCAGCTTAAAGGTGGTATGCACTGATCCATCCCTTTTGGTATCCCTGAGGAGCACCCATAGAGAAGGAGCATAGCACCATCCTTATCTTCTCAGTCCTGGCCTAGATACACACAGCACAAAGCTCCACCACAGTTGCTTTTTAAAGGCTCAGTGGAACCCTTAAACTGCTCAAGAACACTCCTGGAGCCTCACGACAAAGAAAGGAGCAGCTCCAGGAAGCTTGGTTTACTTAAAAAGACAAAGGCTTTATTTTCTCTGCTTTTGTCACCCCTTACTCTTCTTTTGTTGTTCTGTTTATACTGAGAAGGCAAAAGACATTTCTCTGAAAAGCATCTTCTGTCAGTGGCCATTCTTGCCAGTTCATTTCTGTAACTGTCATCCACTGGGATTTGATTTCTCTTTTCTCCTACTTGTGACTTGTCCCTTCTGTATCTATTGTATTGCAAGCCATTCTTACACCAACCTGCCTATTTTATTTCTTGTACAGTTCATTGCTGAATTTTAAGCACTTAATAATTAATACCACCACAACTACTACTACTACTAGTACTAAAACTACAAATACTATGACTACTACTATACTGATGATGGTGATGATGGTGATGGTGATGAATAATACCTCTTTGGTGGAGCAGCCTATAAAACACTCCTTGCTTTTTTTGTATTGGGGTTCT